>NC_064920.1:138586208-143586208 GCF_023897955.1 Schistocerca gregaria | reverse complement strand
CAGCATCCAAGAAGAAATATTGGGAAGACTTTGGAAACAGGTTGGAGACTATGGGTCAAGCTGCTGGAAAACCATTCTGGAGTGTAATTAGCAGTCTTCGAAAGGGAGGTAAGAAGGAAATGACAAGTATTTTGGACAGGTCAGGAAAACTGCTGGTGAATCCTGTGGATGCCTTGGGCAGATGGAGGGAATATTTTGTAGGTGAAAATACATCAGTAATGTTTCAGATTTCGAGGTAGAATGGGACAGGAATGGTGACAGAAATAGGATCACATTTGAGGAAGTGGAGAAAATGGTCAGTAGATTGCAGTGCAATAAAGCAGCTGGGGTGGATGAAATTAAGTCAGAACTCATCAGATACAGTGGAATGGCAGATCTTAAATGGCTACACAGGATAATTGAAATGGCCTGGGAGTCGGGACAGGTACCATCAGACTGGACAAAAGCAGTAATCACACCAATCTTTAAACATGGAAACAGAAAAGATTGTAACAACTACAGAGGTATCTCTTTAATCAGCGTTGTGGGTAAAATCTTCTTAGGTATTGTTGAAAGGAAAGTGCGAGTATTAGTTGAGGACCAATTGGATGAAAATCAGTGTGGGTTTAGTCCTCTTAGAGGTTGTCAGGACCAGATCTTTAGCTTACGGCAAATAATGGAGAAGTGTTATGAGTGGAACAGGGAATTGTATCTATGCTTTATAGATCTAGAAAAGGCATATGACCGGGTTCCTAGGAGGACGTTATTGTCTGTTCTATGAGATTATGGAATAGGAGGCAAACTTTTGCAAGCAATTAAAGGTCTTTACATGGATAATCAGGCAGCAGTTAGAGTTGACAGTAAATTGAGTTCATGGTTCAGAGTAGTTTCAGAGGTAAGACAAGGCTGCAACCTGTCGCCACTGTTGTTCATATTATTTATGGATCATATGTTGAAAACAATAGACTAGCTGGGTGAGATTAAAATATGTGAACACAAAATAAGCAGTCTTGCATATGCGGATGACTTAGTTGTGATGGCAGATTCAATTGAAAGTTTGCAAAGTAATATTTCAGAGCTGGATCAGAAATGTAAGGACTATGGTATGAAGATTAGCATCTCCAAAACGAAAGTAATGTCAGTGGGAAAGAAATATAAACGGATTGAGTGCCAAATAGGAGGAATAAAGTTAGAACAGGTGGACGGTTTCAAGTAATTAGTATGTATATTCACACAGGATGGCAACATAATGAAAGAACTGGAAGCGAGGTGTAGCAAAACTAATGCAGTGAGCACTCAGCTATGATCTACTCTCTTCTGCTAGAAGGAAGTCAGTACCAAGACTAAGTTATTTGTGCACTGTTCAATCTTTCGACCAACTTTGTTGTATGGCAGTGAAAGCTGGGTGGATTCAGGTTACCTTATCAACAAGGTTGAGGTTACGGATATGAAAGTAGCTAGGAAGATTGCAGGTACTAGTAGATGGGAACAATGGCAGGAGGGTGTCCACAATGGGGAAATAAAAGAAAAACTGGGAATGAACTCTATAGATATAGCAGTCAGGGCAAACAGGCTTAGATGGTGGGGCCATGTTACACGCATGGGAGAAGCAAGGTTACCCAAGAGACTCATGGGATCAGCAGTAGACGGTAGGAGGAGTCGGGGTAGACCAAGGAGAAGGTACCTGGATTCGGTTAAGAATGATTTTGAAGCAATAGGTTTAACATCAGAAGAGGCACCAATGTTAGCACTGAATAGGGGATCATTTATAAGGGGGCTATGCTCCAGACTGAATGCTGAAAGGCATAATCAGTCTTAAATGATGATGATGATGATGATGATGATGATGGTGATGATGAAAAGTATGGCAGTAGGAATCATTTCAAACAAAAATTCAGATGGTGATAAACGTGATTCTGCTGGAAAAAAAAGGTGAGAAATTACATTAATTACAAATTTTCAAACATCTATTGCTTAGACATAGCACTTTAATAATTTTTTATTATAGCTCTATTCTTTTACTTTCCAATGACACCAAATTGAATAAAATTGATTCATAAATAATAAAGTTATAGTGGTTACAAATTTACAAGGCAATTCATTTCTCAACGCCAGTTGGTAGAAGGGTCCCCATTTGAAAATGGTCTCCTAATTACAATTTTAGTCAAAAAGATCCAGAAAAATATTTTAACCCTAAATCATTATGTAAATTTTTACACCAAATTTTTAGAAAAATCTGTGACATAAGGGCAATGGCCACTGGGTGATTTCACATGAAATTACCCACCTCTAAAATCCAGGAAAATTGCGTCTTCACTGTGTGGATACCAGAAAGATATCACACTGATGTTATATGTGCCCAAAAGAAACAAATGTGTTGTTCTGCTTAGCACCATGAGAGTGAAGGCACTGTTGATGAGAATACCAATAAACCACACATTATTATAGACTATAACATGACAAAAGGAGGGGTTGACATAGTCGACCAAATGTGAAGTAAATATTCTGTTGCACGAGTAACAAGGAGGTGGACGATTGCTGTATGGTTTGCTTTACTAAACATCTCTGGTATCATTGCCCATATACTGTTTCAATGAAATGCTGAAAACCCAAAAAAACAGAGGATGCTATATTTGAAACAGTTGTCCCAACAACTTCTGAAAGATCATTTAGTTACAAGATCCCACATTTTGTTGCTTCCAAATGATCTCAAAATATTGCAAGAACCTCAAGAACCAGAAGAACCTCTAAACAAAAAGAAGAGTTGCTGTTTTATGTGCGGCAGAAAAAACATTGTTGTGTCCACAATCCACTATAGTCAGTGAAAGATGTTTGTATGCAAGAAGTATTCCGCAGTTGTGTGTGAAAAGTGTACATGTAGCACTGTGGATGAGGTAGAGGAATGGGATGAGCAAACTCTGTTTTTATGTAAAAAACAATATAGTCATGTTCAACAAACAGAGTATAATGCAATAAATGCTGTATGAGTAACACGTACTGAGAAATAAATGCAGGTCAATTGTGATTTAACTTAATCCTTTGTGTTAGGAATGTATTGTTAAATGAAAAACTCAGATTCTTTAACTAGATTTTGTAAATGTATCTTTAGAAATAAGAAAGGTCAAATATTAAAATTTGTATTTCTATTAATTAAAAAACCAAAATAAACTTTTTTCAGTAGAAAGCATATCTTTAATGAAAACGATGTCTGGTTGACAGAGTCAACCACGTGACCACCGGTGTTACAAAAACTGATGCGACCGTTCGAGGGTTGAATATTGATAATGGTTATGTGTTTACAATGTCCATATGTTTTCAAGTTTGATAAACTTTTAATTGTTTTGATTGATTGGTTGAAACTACTTATCATGGCTTGTTATACAATGAGGCAACAAAAAACATAGAATAGTCATATCCATATATGCTCATGGTGGTAGTATCAGGAACAAACAGTATAAAAGGCCAGTGCTTAGGCAGAACTGTCACTTGTACTCTGACGATTCTTGTGAAAAGCATTCTAATGTGTTTACATCTACATGACAGAAATTAAGACTTTGAATGCAGAGTGGTAACTGGAGCCAGATGCATAGGGCATTCCATTTCAGAAACCTTTAGGGAATTCAATATTCCAAGATCCACAGAGTCAAGAGTGTGCTGAGAATACCACATTTCAGGCATTACCTGTCACAATGGTCACAAGTGCCTTTGCTAACAGCATAACATTGCTTGCAGCACCTCTCTTGGGCTAGTGACGATACTGATTGGACTCTAGATGACTGCAGTACTGTAGCCTGGTCAGTTGGAAAGAGCTGCTGGTAGAGTTTGAGTATGATGCATACTTCATGAAGCCATGGCCCAAAGTTATCAACAAGGCACTGTGCAAGCTGGTGGTGGCTCCATAATGGTGTAGGCTGTGCTTACATGGAATGGGCTGTGTTCTCTGGTCCAACTGAACTGACCATTGATTGGAAATGGTTATGTTTGACTACTTGGAAGCCATTTGCAGCCATTCGTGAGTGTCATGTTCCCAAACACCAATGGAATTTTTATGGATGACAGTGCACCATGTCACTGGGCCACAACTGTCCACAATTGCTTTGAAGCACATTCTGGACAATTTGAATAATTTGGCCACTTAGATTGCCCAACAAGAATCTCATCAAACATTTATAAGAATAATCAAGAAGTCAGTTTGAGCACAAAATCCTGCACCGGCAACACTTTTGCAATTATGTATGGCTATAGAGGCAGCATGGCTCAACTTTTCTGCTGGGGACCTCCATGGATTTGTTGAGTCCATGCCATGTCATGTTGCTGCACTATGTCAGGCAAAAGGAGATCTGACATGATATTAGGAGGTATCCCATGAGTTTGCCACCTCAGTGTATTTATATAATAAAACCTGCATTGCTGCTGTAGTGGTCTGATTATATATTTATTGTGATGGGTCCATTTGGGCTACACTGCCATCTGAAGGCCATCTGCAAAAGTTACATAATATTTTTTATTTTAGTATAGTATCAGTTAATCACATTTTTGAGTATACAGATTTGCTAGATTTGTTGCTTTCATCCATATATCATCAGTGCTCACTTAAATCTGTCTTGTATCACAACATGGTGTAGATTTAGGACTCCTATGCTATAAGCTGTTTTGCAGTTTGCCCCAGTTGTTAATCACTCCACACCATATTGTAATACAATGCAATGCAGAATGTCAGTGATCACTGATGATGTACAGATGTAAATACTAAATTTGTATATCCAAAAATATGATTAACCAACATTATAATAAAATAGGAATTATTGTTTAATTTTTGAGATGGTTTGAAGATGGCAATACCAGCTGAAATGGATTGCTCACAATATATACATCATCTATATAATATACAATAAATGCACCATCTATAAGGGAGATCTTCAATGCTATGGGCCCCTTGGATCATAAATGAGTTATATTTGTTAGGAAGTCTTCTCTTCAATACAGTAGCAAATTAGACTCATATAAGCTAACATTTTCACAGACTGACAGAGCAAAATCATACTGAATGCCTTCTATAAGTCAAAGAACACCATATCAGCCTCAGATCTGCTGTATAATAGATCTCATGGGTGAGGAATTGGGTCTTTTAATATTCATGCTCATTATCAAAGAAGAGATATACTGTCCCCAAAAATGTCATAATACCTGAACATAAAACATATCACATAATATAGCAACACATTATTATCAACTATATAGGTCAATAGGTATGTGAATTTCTCCAACTACCCTGTTTGAAAATGGAAATGAGTTGCACCTTCTGTTGTTGCTTGAAATACTTCTTCACACCAGCAGCCTACCATAAACTGTCTCAAGAAGGTGAGCAAGTTCTTTCATGTAAGCTGCTTGAGTAAACAAATGTCCTGTCAAGTGCAGGGACCTTTTCTCTCTTGATTTATTATTTTTAGTTCTATAATAGCTGACCCCTCTATCTGTCATTTCATCATCTATGTGATGACCAAAAGTACTGCAGTTAGTAGGATGATGTAGATATTGCCACCGTGAAACAAGATTATGAGAGGGTTTACCACCAATAAGGTAAACCTCTGAGGGTATGTGCTGTGTAATAAATGTTGAAACATAACCCAAGTTCAGTGTAGCAATATGTTTGCATAATAATTGTCAGTAATAACTTAATTCAGTATGTTTTACATGTTCAAGTATAGTGCTGGTTTCCACAAATAATGGCATATAATGTCCAAGCAGCAATGGATCAACATACACTGAGGCAACAAAAGCCATGGGACAGTGGTATGTGGACATACAGATGGTAGTGTATTATGTACACACGGTATAAAAGGGCAATGCATTGATGAAACTGTCATTACTACGCAGGTGATGCAGGTCAGAAAGTTTTCTATCTGATTATGGCTTTATGATGGGCATCAACAGACTGTGAATGGTAATGGAAGCTAGATACATTGGATTTTCCACTCTGGAAACCATTAGGAAATTCAGTATTCTAAGATCCACAGTCTTAAAAAAAAGGGCTGATAACATCAACTTTCAGGCATTACATCTCACCATGGGCAATGCAGTGGCCAATGGCCTTCACTTAATGACCGAGTAAAGCATCATATGAGTAAAGTTGTCAATTCTAATAGACAAGCAGTAATGCATGAAATAACAGACAAAATCAGTATGGGATGTGCAGTGAATGGATCCATTAGGACAGTGTGCAGAATTTGGCATTAATGGACTATGGCCGCAGACAACTGACGTGAGTGCCTTTGCTAACAGCACAACATTGCCTACAGTGCCTCTCCTGGGCTCGTTGCCATACCGGTTGGATCCTTGATGACACGAAAATTTTGGCCTGGTCAGATGGATCCCAATTTCTATTGTTAGGGCTGAAGTGTGTTGCTGACCCCACAAAGCATTAGACCTAAGTTGTCAACAAGGCACTGTGCAAGCTGGTAATGGCTCAATAATGATGTAGGTTGTGTTTACATGGAATGGACTGGAGCATCTGGTCAGACTGAACTGATCATTGACTTGAAATGATTATGTGTAGCTATTTGGAGACAATTTGCAACTGTTCATTGACTTCAAGTTCCCAAACAAGAATGGAATATTTATGGATGACAATGTGCCATGGCACTGGGCAACAATTGTTGCAATTGGTTTGGTGAACATTCTGGACAGTTAGAGCAAATGATGTGATCACTCAAATCACCTGATATGAATCTCATTAAACATTTATAGGAAATAATCAAGAGGTCAGTTCATGCACAAAATCCTCCACCAGCAACACTTTCACTATTATCGATGGCTGTAGAGGCAGTATGTCTCAATATTTCTGCAAGGGACTTCCAAAGAGTTCTTGAGTCCATGCCACATTGTGTTTCTGCACTACACCAGGCTAAGGGAGGTCCAATACAATATTAAGAAATATCTCATTACTTTTGTCATCTCAGAGTAATCTTGTCAATAAAGTAAATAAGAGTCCAGCTAACATTTAGATAATTGTGGCTGGGCTAATAATAAACAAGTGAGCTAATCCTAAATATCACTTTATTGTAAGAATGATGCTGATATGAGTTAAATCTGGTGACTATGATTTTTAGCATTTTTCGTTCATAGCATGGCAGAGATTGCCCTAGGCTCTCCATTGCCAATCTGCAAACATTACCTTGCCCCTAGTGTTCAAAAACTTATTGACATATTAATTTTGTTGTAATATTTAGACAAAAATACATGTCATAGAAACTTCATTTATTGTAAAACAACATACAGTTCTATAACACATAATTAGTTGTTAATTTTAAAAATAACATTAATATTTACAGAAATTTTCTTTCTTAACTCAAGTACTTGCAAAATATTTGCCTATGTTACTAATTTCAATTTGGATATTGTGTTCAGTAATAATCAAAGATTACTGTGACAATATAAGTGACTAATACATCATATTGGTTGTGTTTTATAAGTAACTGAAACAGCACCAACAGCTATGTGGTTGGGCCTTATATACACGTACGTGTACGCCACTTGGGTGTGAATACACAATAAATGAATCAGAAATAATTGCTACATCATGGCAAAACATGGTTAGGTATTATACATTGGTAAGTGCTCACCTCTGGTGTGAATACACCATAAATGAATCATAATGGTACATCATGACAATTATATGGTTGAACATTATACATTGGTAATAGGTTCATAAGTGATAGATACATCATGAGGATTATGGCTGAGCATTATTCATTGGTAAATTGGTACATAAGTGACACATACATCATGACAATTATATGGTTGAGCATTACACATTGGTAATTGGTTCAGAAGTGACACATACATCATGACAATAATATGAATAGATTTTATACATTGGTAAGTTGGTTTGAGTGACTTACCAAACAAGAAAGCCATGGTAGATAGACACAATAAAAAACACACCCACAAATTTCAATCTTTCGCAACCTAAGGTTGCTTCGTCAGGAAAGAGGGGAGGAGAGGGAAAGACGAAAGGATTTGGGTTTTAGGGGAGAGGGTAAGGATGGATTTGTGCGTGTGTGTGCGAGTGTATACCTGTCCTTTTTTCCCCCTAAGGTAAGTCTCTCCACTCCCGGGATTGGAATGACTCCTTACCCTCTCCCGTAAAACCCACATCCTTTCGTCTTTCCCTCTCCTTCCCTCTTTCCTGACGAGGAAACCTTGGGTTGCGAAAGCTTGAAATTTGTGTGTGTGTTTTTTATTGTCTCTCTCAACATAACAACACTTTCAATTGGTAAGTTACAGCATCTTTGTTTTTATATATATTTTTCCCATGTGGAATGTTTCCCTATAGAAATAGATTTTAAAGGGATGATACAATTGTGTTACTAGAAATGTTCTGTGCTTGTACGAATTTTAGCCTATCAGACATCTTCTCTTTTTCAATTGTAGTTGCAGGCCGCAGACTTCAAGTACACCAATGCATGCTATAAGTAAGAAAAGCCTTCTTCCATGATTTCTCATCACTTAAATAAAAAATACTTAATACTGGTAGCAAATTTTTCCTTATTTCAAAACAAGTATGATACAAAACACTTATAGCCCATTATATTCCAAATGGCACTTCTTAACAGAACTTTTACATACTAGAGAGTGAGAAACAAAACCATGTATAAAGAAAAATAAATGATGATTTTTTTTTTACTTTTATTTTTTATTATTTATTGGTAGGCCTGCATTGATTAAATGAACATTCACTGATTTCTTGGATATTCATTTCCATAAGGGTCATCACTAGCCTGTATATGGAAATTTTGGGAGTTAACATTAATAATAAATGTAATCCCAAATGTTAATTAATATGTCATAGCATAAAGTGGGTAAATTATTTTTTAATAGGGAACATAGGATGTTGAGACTTGGTTAAAAACCAATTCAGACCTATGAGACTTGTGGTATGTCTTCAAGTTTGATTTTCACAAATGCCTATTTTTATCAAAACTTTGGGCCCTTATATTTCTCAGTGCCTCAATTGTATTTTCTAATTTCGAGTGCCTTACTGAAATACACCAGTTAAACAGAACAATCAAAATGGTAATCTGGACAATAATTTCAAATGAAATTAAGGCTAAATAAGATCTTGGGTAACAGAAGAAATATTGAATTTAATTGATGAAAGCAGAAAATATAAAAATGCAGTAAATGAAGCAGGCAAAAAGGAATACAAACATCTCAAAAATGAGATTGACAGGAAGTGCAAAATGGCTTAGCAGGGATGGCTGGAGGACCAATGTAAGGATGTAGAGGCTTATCTCACTAGGGGTAAGATAGATACTGCCTACAGGAAAATTAAAGAGACCTTTGGAGAAAAGAGAAAACTTGCATGAATATCAAGAGGTCAGATGGAAACCCAGGTCTAAGCAAAGAAGGGAAAGCAGAAAGGTGGAAGGAATATATAGAGGGTCTATACAAGGGCGATATACTTGAGGACAATATTATGGAAATGGAAGAAGATGTGGATGAAGATGAAATGGGAGTTATGAGTTTGACAGTGCACTGAAAGACCTGAGTCGAAACAAGGCTCAGGCAGTAGACAACATTCGATTAGAACTATTGACAGCCTTGGGAGAAAAAATCCTGACAAAACTCTACCATCTGGTGAGAAAGATGTATGAGACAGGCGAAATACCCTCAGACTTCAAAAAGAATATAATAATTCCAACCCCAAAGAAAGCAGGTACTGACAGATGTGAAAATTATTGAACTATCAGTTTAATAAGTCATGGCTGCAAAATACTAATGTGAATTCGTTAAAGATGAATGGAAAATCTAGTAGAATCTGACCTCGGGGAAGATCAGTTTGGATTCCATAAAAATATTGGAACACTTGAGGCAATACTGACCCTACTACTTATCTTAGAAGCTAGTTTAAGGAAAGGCAAACCTACATTTCTAGTATTTGTAGTCTTAGAGAAAGCTTTTGACAGTGTTGACTGGAATACTCTCTTTCAAATTCTGAAGGTGGCAGGGGTAAAATACAGGGAGCAAAAGGCTATTTACAATTTGTACAAAAACTAAATGGCAGTTATAAGAGTCGATGGACATGAAGGTGAAGCAGTGGTTGGGAAGGGAGTGAGCCAGGGTTTTAGCCTCTCCCCAATGTTATTCAATCTGTATATTGAGCAAGCAGTGAAGGTAACAAAAGAAAAATTTGGAGCAGGTATTAAAATCCATGGAGAAGAAATAAAAACTTTGAGGTTTTCTGATGACATTGTAATTCTGTCAGAGACAGCAAAGGACTTGGAAGAGCAGCTGAACAGAATGGATAGTGTCTTGAAAGGAAGATATAAGATGAACATCAACAAAACCAAAACGAAGATAATGGGATGTAGTTGAATTAAGTCGGGTGATGCTGAGGGAATTAGATTAGGTAATGAGACACTTAAAGTAGTAAAGAAATTTTTCTATTTGGGGAGCAAAATAACTGATGATGTTCGAAGTAGAGAGGATAAAAAAGGTAGACTGGCAATGGCAAGGAAAGCGTTTCTGAAGAAGAGAAATTTATTAACATCGAGTATAGGTTTAAGTGTCAGGAAGTCATTTCTGAAAGTATTTATATGGAGTGTAGCCATGTATGGAAGAGTAACATGGATGATAAATAGTTTGGACAAGAAGAGAATAGAAGCTTTCGAAATGTGGTGCTACAGAAGAATGCTGAAGATTAGGTAGGTAGATCACGTAACTAATGAGGGGGTATTGAACAGGATTAGGGAGAAGAGGAGTTTGTGGCACAACTTGACTAGAAGAAGGGATTGGTTGGTAGCACACATTCTGAGTCATCAAGGGATCACCAATTTAGTATTGGAGGGCAGTGTGGAGGGTAAAAATTGTAGAGGGAGACCAAGAGATGAATACACTAAGCAGATTCAGAAGGATATAGGTTGCAGTAAGTACTGGGAGATGAAGAAGCTTGCACAGGATAGAGTAGCATGGAGAGCTGCATCAAACCAGTCTCAGGACTGAAGACCACAACAACAACAAGATCTTGAGATTGTCATGTAAGTGTTACATGCCAATAGATAAATGTATTTAAAAATAGTTATTTTTTGGAGTAGAAAATACATAAAAAAATGGCTCTGAGTACTATGGGACTTAACATCTATGGTCATCAGTCCCAATATATAACAGATGGGAAGAACGCACCTAGTGTGTCAGGAAGTCACCATACAGTGAATGATGGGGAACATTTTGTACCAATATGAGTTATTATTCTCATTATGTTTATGTATGAAATAGGGAAAAGTAAATGACTGGCACCTCCATTTGGCCATTAATCGCTTATATCTTATTCAGATGCCTTAATCAGCTTTATCATATTTTCATGATCACAACATGAAGTAAACAATGGAGACAGTAGTCCACCTGCGCAGTGCATCTTAAATACACATACAGCCTGACGTGTCTGAATTCCTTTGATTTCTGTTGTGGAGAATACTGAATAAGGAAGCAGCCCTCTGGTGATGAAGGCAGATGGTAGCACAGTGGGATAGTGTGGAAAACTACCATGGAGGATGAAAGTGTCAACTGTGTAGTGTAGTGGTTGTCATGTCTGAGCAAATACTAAATCTAGAATAGGTTGCACTAGACTCTCTTATGATCTAAATGATGCACTACACTTTGCTAGAACCCTCTCTTTGTACTGTAAGCCTACAATATGCCATACCTGCTGTGGATTTCATGAATTCGTTCCTTTACACACTGATCCATTTTATGTAATTCACAATGTGACAGGCTCCAGACATTTATTGTCAGTGTTACATTTGGCTACCATCAGGTTATTCATGAGTGGTACAAAAATTAATGTTTCTGTAGTGAATAAAATAGGAGACTACCTGTCTCTGGAGTAATGTACAAATTGTTCATAAAATGTGTTGATAATAAAAATTGCACTCTTTATTGCAGATTTATGCAAGTGATGAAAATATGTTTGGATATCACACATACTGGCATGCAGAAATGAGTAGGGAGGTGATGTTGATTGCTCATGGTATGTGTTAATCATTTGTTTTATTTGTAGCATGTATGTTTTAATACCACTTGCAACTGCTTAGTGAGTCACATGAGAATGTGCTATACAATTTCTAAATTTTAATACCAGATAAAATATATTTAGTTACCAAGCAATCTATACATATCACCATCACCAATTGTAAGTTGAAGAGGCAACTGAATTAATAAGGACTGAGAATATACACTTTTTGTACTTTTCATTTATAAATGTTTCTTCTTCTACTGTCACTGGGATTTTGTATTACCAACATTTTGTTAAATAGATCATCTCTCAATTACAGAAGAAGAAAGAGAATTTTTTTTCTAGTCCACATTTTCCTGGAATGAAAAATGTCTTTCTGTTGTTTTCCATACTTTTTGCTAGGCAGTTAAGCATTTAAATATTAATGCTAATTCTGATCTCCTTAGTTACTTGTGATATGGTAGACAACAATTTTATAATTTCTCAATTGGATTTCACAATAGCTACATAAGTTATGAACAGTTTTTTTTTATCTTCAGACTTTGTTACTATCTTTTGTATGTTCCTTTGTTTGTTTAGCAGTGAAATAAATCCCTCTGTTCTTCTCTCGTGTATAAAACCACATCTGTGAACTGTGTTCTTTGTTAAATAAATAAATAAATACACGTCCCTCTTTCATTTCCCCTATTCGTTTTCCATTCATAAATGGTGATTCAGATAATGTCTCTCAGTAACTCAACATATGAGCTCAAGTTTCTCTGATTTTTGCTACACAGTTCTTCAACAGGATTTATGTGGGACGAAATAATGTTTCATTTGCAGGGGTGTAGCTATGAAGCTATGATCATTGTGGCCCCAGGGTGAGTACCCAAAGTGGGGCCCCTACCCCCTCCATCACACCTTCTCCCTTCATTTCACCCAACTCAGAAAATTGGGCACCATTCTTTGTCTCTTACAACCAGAATGCTGCCCCCGTATCCACACTCAGGTACTGTTTTCTCACCCAAAGAACTCTCCTTGTGTTTTGTCTTTCACACTTATGTGAAAACAAATAAAACATTGACCATATTTTCTCTCTTACATCAATACTTAACAGCTGTTCCTAAACTGTTACATATAACAAGCATTGCGTAGTACTCCAGGTAAAATTTAGTTAAATGTGATACAGAAACAAAATGTGTTTAGGAAAATATGTATTTTGCTGATTAAATAACCTTCTCTACTACAGTGTAAAACTGTAAAAATTAATTAATTTCAACACTGAATAACAACATGAAAATAAAACAACCCCTGAGAAAGAACTGCAATGAAAATAATTATTTTTTTTAAAAAAGTACAAAAATGTGAATATCTAAATTAAAATATAAACTGCTGTTGAAATTTATATGGTTAAAACATTTTTTCTTTCTTACTTAAATTATTTTTTTCACTGTATGTGCAAAATGGTCTATTAGCCCAGAAAAATCAATATTTCATGTTATTTCATTTTATATCAATAATATTGCCAATCCAGACAACTGTTTCTGGCTCATTTGAACATAAGGAACATTTTATTATTTGTAGCTTGTAAAAGTATCACTCAGCATTTCAGCAGCCAAAGACACACATCATTATGGCCATGCATCTCAGTGCCAGGAGAGCACACATATAAAGGTGCAGAAATCTACAAGCTTTCAGAGTCACTGACTCCAAAAACTTGTAAAGTTCTATATCTTTATATGTGTGTTCTCCTACCACAACTTGATGAGTAGATTTTTTTGTCCATCTAGTACAAGGGCTGTTCAATAAGTAGCACAACACTTTTTTCCTGGCACAACACTTTTTTTCCTGGCGAGTTTGTTGTGGGACACTGCAATATCCTTGCTTCAGTCCCTAGTGTTTCAAGAAGTTCTGGTAGGTGGCAGAGCTTTATGTAGCCCTCAAAATGGTGTCTATAATGGAGGTGCATTCCATGCAGAGAACTGTCTTTAAGCTTCTGTAGGTGGAAAACCAGAGCATCTCAGATATTCATAGGTGCTTGTAAAATGTCTAGAGAGACCTGGTAGTGCATCCTTGTGAGAAGCTCACGTAAACCTTTCTGATCTCCTATGTGCCAGCCAGTTGCACACAGCTGTGGCCCCTGCAGCGTTGGAACTCTCATTCAAGCTGATTGATGGATCACAATCAAACTCCTCAGTGCACAAATAAGACACCTCTGTTGGTAGCAGTTACAAACCTGTCGATCAGTTGGGCTAGTCAGAGGCATACGCTCAGTGGGCTCCTTGCTGCCTAACAAAAGACCATAAAGAACAGTAAAGGACCACATGTTTCGCCTAATGATCTTCATTAGCAGAAAGCAGTATTTGGATACCGGGTATGTTATTGATGCAGCAAGATGTTGGCTTTGACATTGACCAGTAGAGTGATATCGTATGGACGTAGAGACCCCCCCGCCCCCCTCCAATAATGTGGTGTATTGAACAGAGATTATGTTGATTATGTTGGTTTGGTTATGTAGTCAAAAGGGTGGGGATACTTATAGAATGCCACTCATACATTATATTTTCAATATCAGTAGGTTATATTTTACTAATAATAACCCAACTATGTGTTGTAGTTTTGATATTTGTACTTGTTATTGGAAATGTAAATACTTAATTTTTAAAGTTTTCATCAAAAGCAATAGATTCAAACAAATATCATATTACTCTATATGTGTTTTTCTTCAGTCTGAAACTTTGTCAGTCACTAAGTAAAAAAAGAGCAACTCTGAATCTAATTACTAATTCTGTAAGTCTCTCATGCTTGTAAAGGTGTTACTTTTTCTAAAGAAAATTTACACTCTTTCACAAACATGGATAGCTTTGTCAGCAATTAACTGAATAATGCTTGACACTTGTTATTTCAGATGCTGTTCCTAAGAGTTCATATGCACTCACGAAGTCTGTACTCTGATTCAATTTTCTTAGATACTACACATATTTTTTCTTGTACTTTGCAGTGATTTCTTGGAAGGGTAAAAATGCACTAAGATTTAATTTTTATTTTAAGACCTGTTGTTGAAGTTCATTATATAAATTTGTTACTTGTAACAGTTACATTCGCCAAACCCTTAAGAACACCAATGAATCTTTCTTTAAGTACATAGATTACTTTTAGCTCGAAACACTGCATTTATTGATTTAAATTTAGCTAAGAAGTGCATTCAGAATAAGTTTTTAAATCATGCTACCATGGTGTACTGTGGCAAAAATGGAAAGAAAAAAATGTAAATGTTCTCATCTATTTTGAACAACTGGTTTGTTTTTTAATTAGCATCTGCAGCAGTTTTAAGGACTAAATTCATCGTTGTACTTGGACAATGAATGAAACAGGTATGAGGTGCTGATCTCCTGATTCCTTTTTCACACACATTGTATATGCCATTTACGACAAATCCTCTGTCACAGACTTGACGACATGTGCTCATATCTAGTCCCTTTCATTCTTTACATTCAGTTGTATGGTGTTTGAGTTATCATGAGAGCTAACCTTAAACTTAGCAGAAGAAACTAAATGATCAACGCAGCTTTATGCCTGCATTGCACTTTGTTTTGATTAAAAGCTTCTTCCAATAATATGATGAACACATGGTCAGAAAGGTTTCCACATTGGACATTCTGATATAATTTTTCAGTCATAATTCATATGTTGCTGTTGCTACTCGCCTCATTACAAATGAAGAAAGAGAGAGAGAGAGAGAGAGAGAGAGAGAGAGAGAGAGAGAGGATGTGTGTGTGATTCTCTTATTGTCTAAGTGGCATTTTCAATTACACCCCATAATATGTGTGTGTGTGTGTGTGTGTGTGTGTGTGTGTGTGTGTGTGTGTGTGTGTGTGTGTGTGCGTGTGTGTGTGTGTGTGTTTGTGTGTGTCTGTGTGAGTGTGTGTGTTTGTGTGTGTCTGTGTTTCTTTTTCATCTAAGTGACATTTTCAATTGTGTCACATCATCATTCACTTACTAAAAGTAAGTGAGTTCTGTAGAAGTGAGATATTGAATCACATAATTCATTATCAGATTCAGAAATGAAGCTTCTTCCAGAGGTAACTGATGATGAATATAGGATGTGTTACCATCAGTAGATGGTGCCACATCAGAATTTTTCCCCACAATTTTTAGGAGTCAACTGGTGAAACAGTGAAGATGACAGCAAGAGATGGAACAGAACTGAAGGACAGTAATATGCTGTCACATCAAAGAAGGACTGCTTTGAACATCGCCAAGGAGACAGGAGGATCCACTGCATTTTCCTGCCGCTGAGTGGGTGACTCTGTCATTAGTTCCTTCCAATTTCTTTTTTGATAAATGATTGATACAGATAATACAAAACTTATGCAATAAAATTCTTGAAATGAAATAAAAAACACCACTTCGGCTATATCATTGGAGGAATTAGAGGCAGTGATTAGTATCATACACACCAGAGGTGCATTTTGTGCTAAACATATTTCCTTAGGTGACTCTTTCTCATGTTCTTTGGGGTTTAATTTTATCAAGGATAAAATGATAACAGACAGATTATGTGAATTCAGCAGGTTCCTCCACTTTGATGAGAAGTCATCCTGAACTCGATGAGTTCCTGCTGACAACTTCACTCGTGTTGCTGAAATAGGAAACACGTCCTTTTTTCTGCCCTGGTAAAAATATTAACAGCTGGTTAGCAGTTACTCCCAAACAAGACAATGTGCAGGTTCACTCAGTTTATGTCAAATAAACCTGACAAATACAGACTCAAATTTGTGATAGCCACAGATGTGGAATTCAATTACATTTGCTGTGACTTCCTGCACCTTGGCAAGGAAAAGGTCCGACCAGACAATCAGCCATTGAGTGAGTATGTCATTCTTTGGCTCATGGAGCAGTTTTTAAATCAAGGAAGGAATGTGACAACAGACAACCCTTTCACATTCCTTCAGCTTGCCAAAAAGCTTCAAGAAAAGGAAATGCTGTTAGTGGCAACAATAAACAAAATTTTATTGAAACTGTCCCACTGTGTGAAGAACAGGAATTATGACGTACATTCCCCTTCATTTTGAGGCTGACTGATAAGCCTGACTGCACTATTACAGTGTTACAAGGGAAGAATGATAAGATTGTCATTATTCCCAGCACACAACATTCTAAAGCAGCAGTGAGTGAAGAAGGAAAGAAGACACCAGAAATGCTACAAAGTATGGCATGGACATCATAAATGAAATTATTCATAAATGTTCAACTAGTTTTGCTTACAGGAGATGGCCAATACATGTCTTTTATACAATATCCTAGACACTGGAGCAATAAACGGGTGAATCATCTGCAATCACATAACTAAAAATAATCTGAAGGGAAGTTAATTTTTCAGCTAGTAAACGAACTTGTGATAGGAAAACAACAAAGATATATTAAAAACAAAGATTCCAAGACTTACCAAGCGGGAAAGCGCCGGCAGACAGGCACATGAACAAAACACACAAACACACACACAGAATTACTAGCTTTCGCAACCGATGGTTGCTTCTTCAGGAAGGAGAGGGAAAGACGAAAGGATGTGGGTTTTAAGGGAGAGGGTAAGGAGTCATTCCAATCCCGGGAGCGGAAAGACTTCCCTTAGGGGAAAAAAAGGACAGGTGTACACTTGCACACACACACACACACACACACATCCATCCGCACATACACAGACAGAAGCAGACATATTTCAATATGCATATTTCAATATGCAATATGTCTGCTTCTGTCTGTGTATGTGCGGATGGATATGTGTGTGTGTGTGTGTGCGCGAGTGTACACCTGTCCTTTTTTTCCCCTAAGGGAAGTCTTTCCGCTCCCGGGATTGGAATGACTCCTTACCCTCTCCCTTAAAACCCACATCCTTTAGTCTTTCTCTCTCCTTCCTGAAGAAGCAACCATCGGTTGCGAAAGCTAGTAATTCTGTGTGTGTGTTTGTGTGTTTTGTTCATGTGCCTGTCTGCCGACGCTTTCCTGCTTGGTAAGTCTTGGAATCTTTGTTTTTAATATATTTTTCCCATGTGGAAGTTTCTTTCTATTTTATTTACGAAAACAACAAAGAGTGTGACAGAAGCAGGAAAGCTAATGAAAAGAAGAAGAAATTGTAGTATTGGTCAATCATTAGAGCAAAATAAGTGTCAACCTGGAATGCACCAATTGAACAATACCAGTGACATCTGTGTGCAGTTTAAAAAAGCTGCCTGCAGTAAGCATATATATGGACAGTACCAATGCTCAAATTTTAATTTGAATATTTCAAAACAAACAGGTGAAATACGTGGAGAAATGTTAGGAATTTTGGAAACAAGTCACATTTTTTGAGTGGGTGAATGGAAGAAATTTAGGTCTATCTTTAATTGTGTTGTAGATTTTTAATTCGTATCATTAGTGATCAAGTGACCCATTCCCACTGTTCTAGAGATACCCATTTTTCGTGGTTGTAACATTAATATGACAAAGGACTTAACTTAATTCATTAATTTAGTAATTTCTTGCATTATATCACATTTGAAAGGTAAAAACTGTGCACTCTCAATGTCTTGAATTATTTCCTGAGGACTTCTCTTTGTAGTAAAGAAATAGTTTACAGAGCCATGTTGCTTCTGCAGTATCTTTTTCAGCAGTGAATCATAACTGACAAGTAGCAGAATGATAGATAAAATTACTTTTAATTGAATCTTTAATATTAATTCCTTTCTCACATAGAAAAGACTGCATGTCACTAATCTTGAAGAAACATCAATTACCTTTAAAAATATTATACCAAAAAATTTACACTGTTAATTTTTTTCTTGCGTTATTTTTTACACAATTTCTCTATTGGTACATAATTTTATTGATGTTAGCTAATTCAGGAATTTGCATGTTAGAGCATTTGAGTCACTGTCCAACAGAGGTGACCATATCTTGGTGCTCCACATATACCAACCCATTGTGTTATACATCTGTGAGCTATTGGTACTGAAATCCATTTAACTATCATTCGAAGGACTGCTTCCATAATTCAACAAAACATTTTTAAAATGCTATCAACATATCCCAAGTGACATCAATGCCTGTTATATTTTACCAATTTTACCAGTTCCTTCCCCCCTCCCCCCCCCCCCCCTCCCCCTGCCCTTTATTGTGCAAACCTGGCTGTGGGTCATTTCCTACATCCTTGATAAGTTGACTCACTCTTGGTGTATTGACAGAAAATATCTTCCCATTATGCTCTTATAGTATCTACCATTCGAATTGGGTGAGCATTTTCTTGATGCTTCTGAGCATAGTAACTGACCTCTAATGAAACACACAGTTCCTCTTTAGGTCATCTCGATCTCCTCTATTATTTCTACCCTTTATTTCTTTGTTGGGTAGACAGACGCTGAACAGTATATAAACCTGCCAGCAGTTGAGAGAGGAGGTGTAGCTGGAGGCTGGAGCTCAAAGAACCAGTTGAAGTAACTGGCAAATTGCTCAATGTTTATATAGGAGCAATGCCATTATTCAACATTGTTGGCAGGAATCATGAACCATGGTTGATCACAGATCATAGCATCAACAAGGGAATGATTGAATTAGGGATCCACCAGAACATGAGTACCTAGCAACCATCAGAGAGGAACCCAGAGCTCCAGATTCATCTTTATCATAAGTCTCATGTGCTTCTAAAGCTTCAGCGACCACAAAGACCATTGATAGGCAGCTCACAGAAAGGAGGCTGTGCTCACAGTGTCCCTTGTGCTGACTAATATTGACAACTGTCCACCAATGAGCCCTTTTGCAGTGGTGTCAGGCACATTCAGCCTGGAAGCAGAATTGTCTTCAGTGATGAGTTCTGCTTTGAATGGAGCCCTGATGACCATGGAAGACATGTCTAAAGATGTTGCAGACCATGGTGGTGGGGTACTGACCTGTCTCACACCTGCCATATGGCCTGACAAAGAGGAGTTATGGTCTGTGATGCCATTTCATTTCATGACAGCAACCATTTGGTTGTCATCTGTGGTGCACTTGCGGCACAGTGGTACATTGATGATATCCTATGCCTCTTTTTGTTGCCCTTCATGGCATGCTATCCTAGGCTTACAGCCATGCGATGTAGCCGCGTGGTTTAGGGTGCCTTGTCACAGTACATGTGGCTCCCCCTGTCAGAGATTTGAGCCCTCCCTCAGGCATGGGTGTGTATATTGTCCTTAGCATAAGTTAGTTTCAGTTAGATTAAGTAGTGGGTAACCTTAGGGACTGATGACCTCAGCAGTTTGGTCCCATAAGACCTTACCACAAATTTCCAAATTTTCCTAGGCTTACATTTCAGCAACATAATGCCTGCCTGCACATGGCGAGAGTTTCTGCTGCTTGTATTCATGCTCACCAAATCCTATCTTGGCCATCAATTTCACTGAATTTGTTCCCACTTGAGAATGTTTGGAGCATTATGGCAGGGCCTTCTCACCACCTCAGAATTTTGACAAACTCACTGGTTAGACAGAATTTGTCACAATATTCTTTAGGTGGATATCCAATAACTCTATCAATCAATGCTAAGCCAAATAACTACTTGCATATGGGTCAAAGGTGGACCAATGTGTTATTGACTTGCTCAATTCTCTCAAATATATCACCCATTTTTTTCTGAAATCAAAATTGTTTGTCTGTACATGTACATCACATCTACTGGTTTCTGGCCCATTCTGATAATTCCTTTGTGGTGCATAGTTTTTTTGTTTTAGGTTGAACTTCTGATGAATCTTGTTCTGGCTTCTTCTGTTCATACTACTAGTTATATGTGGTTGTTTCCCTTTAAATCACTCCGCTAGATACCTATATATTTAATGTATTTATGACCATTTTCTATGTTCATCACTAATCATGTAACCAAACATTAGTTGAGGGTAGCAAAACAAAAGGAGATATATTGAACTCCATTTTCAAGTGTTTATTTGCAGAGATGATAGAGAATTACTGCCCCAATTTAATTCTTATACCACTGCAAAGGTGAGTGGTACACATATCACTGTCATTGCAACTGAGAAAAGCTGAAATCATAACATTAAACAAGGACCTAAGGTCCAGTGGTATCCCTGTCATATTCTATACATAATTTATATCTGTATTACCTCCCAGTTTATAATGTACCATAGATTCCTTGAACAAAATAAGCAAGTGGAAGCAAACCCCATCTACAGAAAGGGTAGCAGATGTGATATACGAAGCTACTAACCAATCTCATTGAAGTTGATCTGTTGTGACATCCTAGAACATATTCTTAAAACAAACATAGTGAGGTATTTTGATCAGAATGATCTCTTACAAACTCTCAGTTTTCTCACATGACATCCTGAAAGCCTTGGATCAAGGAAATTGGGTGGATGCAGTACTTCATAACTGCAGAAAGATTAACCCAGTACAGGGCAGCTCAAAATGAACATAGCAATTACAGACAGCTTTAGCTGTTTCATGCAAAGTGTTATTTCAGTAAGAGCTACAAACAGTGTTAAAGAAAGTTCAAAATCCAATCATTATGCATAATTTAAAGTCAATATCTTCCAAATCATTGGATTTGTCCTACTGGACATGATGATATTGTATTAATCTCTTGGCCATTTAAATCTCTGGACCTGACACTTACAAATTTCTTATTGGGGGTTATGTGAAAGATCTAGTGTAGGAGCCTCCTTTGTTAAAAACAATTCCAGAACTCAAAATGAGCATTTCTAATGTGTTTGATTGTTGACTCCACATGTACTTCAGAATATTTGACATGAAATGGATCATCATGAACAAGATGTTATCCACCTTGTGACCAGGGTGAGTTATTAAAACAAATATCAAGTATGTAAATGAAAATTCTTTCTTAGTTTTTACAACTACAACCACGACTGTGAAGTGGATGACAGAAGATAATTCCCATTGTACCACTTATTAGGGCTTCTTACCACTCCATTAACATATGGATTTTTGGTAGAATTACAGTTTAAATGTCCCTATGCACATGTAGTTAATGTAAGTTTTTCCTTGCAATCCCCACATTCATCACTGTAACCGGTTCTTTCTTGAGAAACTTTACATCTATCTTCAAGTATCTGTTAATTTAGTGTCTACAGCATCTCTGCGACACTCTTCCATGGGTCAAACACACCTCTGACTATTTGTGCTGGCCTTTTTCGTATTAATTCAATATCCCATTAATTAATCATACTTGGTGCAGGTCTCACACATTTGAGCCACATTCTAAAATGTGTTGCGCAAGGGCTGTGTAAGCAATCTCCTTTCTGGACTAATTGCACTCCCCTAGCAGTCTTCCACTGAAAGTACTTTACACTAATCTTCTAATGAACCTGCCTGTCCGTTCATAGCCCTAAAAATTGTGACACCTAGCTATTTATGTGATTTGACTTACTCCATTTATGACTGGTACATGTTGTAGTTATACAATACTACAATTTGATATTTTGTGAAGTGCCAATTTTATGTTTCTGAACATTTAAAGTAAGTTGCTAATCTGTGCACCACTTTGAAATCAGTTCAAAGATCCAATTGTAATTTTGTAATTCTCATCAATCTATCAATGTGTATCAAACAGCTATAATCATTTGTAATTACTATACTTAGAGTTGCCTTGTATAGCTTGACTTCCAAAAAGTGATTGACTCAATGTGACACTAATGTTTATTACCAAAAGTACATTCATATGTGATATTGAACAAAATTTGTGATCAGATTGAGAATTTCTTGATAGGCAGGAGAGTCACTGAAGGTAGTAGAAGTAATTTCAGTCATGCCTCAGCGAATTGTTTCTGGGACCCTTGCCTCTCATTTTGTATATTAATGATCTGGCAGACAATATCAATTGTAACTTCAGATTTTTGGATATAATACAGTTATCTATAATGAAGTAAATAGCTGGGCAAAAATCCAGTCCAAACTTCATAAGATTACAAAGTGACACAAAGATTGGTAACTTGATTGCTTGATTGATTCATTCATTCACATATCATGTTCTGTAAATCCCATTACGAAGAAGAGCATTCAGGGATGTGAAATGAGTTAAGTTACAAATTATGAGGCAGAAACAGTGCTGCTTCTGAAAAGTATACTAACCAGAAATTATGACTAGTGTATCTACTTAAATGGATACCTATGGTAATTACTTAATCTTTGTTTGTATGAGAAACGCTATTAAAAAAAAAAAAAAAAAAAAAAAAAACACACACACAACCACAGCTCCTCCTCCTATACTATTCAGATACTGTCATTACCTAATATTTCAAACAAAGTGTTTACACAACTTTATAGTAACCAGTATCAGCTGTCCATCTATCTATTACAAATGTTATGTTATTGGATAGTTTTCAGAAACTTTGGATATTTAATTACCCTATATATGTTTTCTCCTAATACCTCACAGCAAATATAATTTGATCTATTCAGTTATATTTCCAAAAACTTATTACACTGCACTGAATTCTCATTCCTGAGTCCAAGTACTTTGGTAAATTGTAGAAGTGTTGCAAAAAGCGTAATCTCTTACTTTTTTAATATTTGAGGATATTCAGTTTCCTGCCAGATGCCTGCTGGTAACAATTTGTAGATGTTTGCACCTGTATCTAAAACTCCATTATGAACACTGGAGAGTGATGCATGGTCTTTATAAAAATTATTTCTACTTCTACTATTGTGGCTGTGAAGTGCTGAGTTCATCCTAAGTTAACTCTTGTTATTAACTGAAAATACCATTAGGGAGAATATAGAGTGCCATTCTTTAAGCACACAGACACACAAAATTGTACACTGTGTAAAACACAGAACAGTAGTATTCTGTGACTACAATATGAATGAATGGCAACTGGAATTAGCCAACTCATACAAATAGAGGATTTGTATCCATATGAAATACAAAGAAAAACATGAAGGGTCAATTGTGGGTAAAGCAGGCAGAACACTTTGGAGTATTGATAGGATAATGGTTAAATGAAGTCAGTATATAAAGGAGCACCTGCACAAACATCTTAGAATACTGCTCAAGTGTGTAAGGGGATATTGAACATATTCAAAGAAGGGCTGTTTGTTTGAATCACAGGAGAGTGTCAAAGAAATGATGAAATATTTGAATTGACAGACTCTTGAAGATAGAGGTCGTAACCCATGAAAGCCTTCTTGCACAGTTACAAGAGCCAGTTTTCAGTGAAGAATGTCAAAATATACTTCAGCCCCGTACATATTGCTCCCATAGAGAGCGTAATACATTGCAGTTCAGAACGAATAATGATGTACATAATTACAATACCAGAAAGAAAATGACATTCATTTCTCCACATCAATGTAATCTATAGCACAAAAAGTGGTGCTCAACACTGCAACAAAAAAATTTGAGAACTTATGCAGGGATATAAAAACATCTGGCAGAGTAAAGTAAAATTTGGAAACAAAGTAAAACTGTTTCTCCTTGGCAACTCTTTCTATTATGTAGAAGAATTTCTATTACTGTACTGTGTAAAAGGTTGTGGCTAAGAATGACTAATTCACAATGCAAGATAAAAAAAAAGAAAGAAATAACCTTCATAAATGTTCAGTATGCAGCCACATTTAAAAATTAATTTGTGATGCATATTTACAATGATTCATTCCACATCATCATAATTAATCATGTAAATGATCTATGGAAATTGAAACTAACTGGAACTTTGAAACTAACTAAGATTAAACTAATTGCAATGCATACAGTGCATTTAAGCAGTAATGCTTCCTGCACTCCATACAAGACTGAAATGGGAAGAAACCCTAAGATAAGGTACAATGGTAAGTATCTTTGGGACTGCTTCACAGTGGTATGTACAGTATGTATGTAGATGTAGATTTCTTAGTGTTAAGGATCAACAGGAATTTAGAATCAGAGTTAGAAGACATACCTTCAGACTACTGGGAAAATATCATCAACACAATCCTGAAGATGACAAGAATACATAAATTCAAGAACTGTCACAATTCAGTTTAACAGGTCTTGCATCAAAGTTGCTGCCAGGAATAACATACAGAAGAAGGGAAAAGAAAATGAAGGATTTATTAGATGACAGTCAGTTTGACTTTGTGAAAGTTAATGGCATTGGAGAGGCAGTTCTGCTTCTGCTTTATAATGGAGGCAAAGCTTAATAAAAATTAAGACACTTGTACAGGATTTTTTGACCCAGTAATAACATTCAGTAGTATAAAAATGTATACCCTGACTCGTTCCACATCATCAAAGGTTCTTCTCCTTGATGAGTTCTACAAAACATGGTGAATGAATGACTTGAATGAAAATGAATGCTCAGAATATCCGTATAGTACTACTGGAATGAAGGCACACACATTAGGTAATACAGTTGTGCCAACACACTATAACTACTACAGTTCACTCTCAGATACTGGACTAATCAATTATGTTCTTCATACATTACTCTTGTAACTCTTAAGTTCCTGTTTGTGGTTGACATAGACAGTCATTTGCTTTTGATTTATTGTGGTTACCATTTATTTATTTTTTATTTATTTACATTTTCTTTGTGTGGAGCCATCAAAATGATGGCTTTTGCAAACATCAGACTTAATACTATGGTTAAATTTACACTTATAAAATACTTACACTTATAAAATACATTTTATTCTGTAGCTGTTGCTTATTATGTCTATTTTTTACATTTAACACATTACAACTGATATGCTTGTTCTGTTACGGAAATAGTTACACTTTGTTCTAGTGTTGTGATCATGCACATCACTGCCCTTGATAGCTTCTGTTGGTTGACTTACAAAGAATACAACTATTTTGAAGATGTACAGAGAATATATTGTCAGATATTTGTGCTGCACAAACACTTCATGACATGAATCTCTATGTCCCATCCCATATATATGTCTTATTGCTCTTTTCTGTAGTAGTAGTATTCTTTTTAAATGTACACCAGCTGCACAGACCCACAGTTCAATTCCATAACTGAGAAAGGGGTAAAGTGCTCCATAATATACTAATTTCAGTGCTTGGCTAGGAACTATTTTTGTGAGCTGGCTGAGGAAATATATGGAACTACTGACTTTATATTAAAAATAAAGATTCCAAGACTTACCAAGCGGGAAAGCGCCGGCAGACAGGCACATGAACAAAACACACAAACACACACACAAAATTACGAGCTTTCGCAACTGGCAGTTGCTTCGTCAGGAAGGAAGGAAGGAGAGGGAAAAATGAAAGGGTGTGGGTTTTAAGGGAGAGGGTAAGGAGTCATTCCAATCCCGGGAGCGGAAAGACTTCCCTTAGAGGAAAAAAAAAAGGACAGGTGTACACTCGCACACACACACACATATCCATCCGCACATACACAGACACAAACTACTGACTTTTCCGCATACGAAATTAATGTGTTATGTCCACCGCAAATTTTCATCAACATACACACCCAGGAATTTATAGTTACCATTTTCTGTTGCAGAGATATTACACACACTATTCATATTGTTGTGGTGAGAACTGCCTGTTTTAAATGTCAGTAGTTGAGATATGGTGACATTCACCTTGAGTCCCTGATCGTTGTAGTATTTTGTTACTTCTGCTACACCACTAGTAGCAAGAGATTCTAGCTCATTAGATTCACTCCCATAGAATAAGACTGATGTGTCATGTGTATAGCTTACAATATGGGAGTTAATGGGTTGTTCAATGTCATTAATATAAATAAGGAACAGAAAGGGTCCAAGGATTGAGTCCTGTGGTACGCCTTGTAATACAGGTTCACTGGTGGTCTGGGAGTTCATGATTTTATTATCTAGTTTGTATGACAATATAGTGCTTCGCTTATGATTCAGCAGGTATGTGGTTAAAAGATTCATGGCTTGATCCTCAATACTATAAGATTTTTAGCTTTTTAAGAAGTGCCCTATGGTTTACCGTATCAAATGCTCTTGTCAGTTCCAAAAATATACCTGCAGTTTGCATCTTCTGGTCCAACAGACAGTAAACTTCATGGATGAACTGTGTAACTGCTGTGGTTGTACTTAGCTCTTTTCTGAAGCCATGCTGTGAATCTACAAGCAGTTTATGTTTCGTGAAAAAGGCACTTAGTTGAGAAGGGATAATGCTTTCAAATATATAACTAAAAGTGGGAATTAATGGTATTGGTCTATAGTTGGAGACATTTTCCTTACTTCCCTTTTTATACACTCGTTTCACTACACTCATTGTTAGAACAGTTGAATACATGTTTTCTCTAATGCTGCAATTAATCAGGTGAGTAAGAGGTTTAGAGATTTATTTTAAGCACACTCTAGTAATTACACTGGATACAACATCCCATCCAGATGAAAATTTTTTCTTTAGCATCTATATTTCCCTGCGAACCTCCTGATCATTCACTACCACAAATTCAAATTCGGTACACTGGGTGAAATGGCATCGGGTCTCTACCTGTGAATCTGTAATATGGGTTCGTTGTTAATCAGAAATGTAGTAGTTATTAAAAATATAACATATAGTAAATGGGTCTTATATAATGTTACCATCATGTCTTATGCTGAGTGGTTCCATGTTCATCTTGTTGGGACCTTTTTGGTATTTGTCAATCAGTTTCCAAGATGCTTTGCTTATGTTGTCAGACTGTTCTATTGTTTTGCTCTTAATCTGCTTCCTTAGGTTAACAATTTCGGTTTTTAAAGTTTGCTTAGGCCTATTGTATTTTTCCTTGAAAACCTGCATAGTAGTAGCTTTATAAAGCTGGTTTAGATCATGTACTTGCTGCCTGAGCATAATCAGATTTGTTGGGAGTTTTAGTCTAGGATTACTTCCATTTTAAAAGTGTTTAACTACCTTCTGGATTTCTCTGATGGGACAACGATATTCATAATGATGCAGTAGGGTTGAGTAGAATTCATTCCATTTCTCATCCGACCGTTTTACCTGGTACACAGAATCCCATTTCTCATTCACTAGTTTGTCTTTAAGAGCATTAATATTAGAGGTATTCAGCATTTGCTTCTGTAGCACAATTTTTGTTAATTTAAGCACAACTAAATTGTTGCATTCTATCACCTGACAGACTCTACATGTTTAAATACTGTGGTTATACCTGGGACATAACATGTTAACAAAGGTAGAAAATGAGAGAGAGAGAGAGAGAGAGAGAGAGAGAGAGAGAGAGAGAGAGAGAGAGAGAGAGAGAGAGGGAGAGAAGAGAGGGAGTGGTTAATAGTTAAGCCAAGTGCTTCAAAAGATCCTGGTAAGTTAGAAATGTATATCATGACTGAGTAAAATGCATCTGGCATCAGAATATTTTGGAAAAAAATGAGGTAAAATTAAATCCTCCATAATATTATTTGATGAGGTTTGTGGAGCACCTTCTTGTAACTACTCAATATTTTATTTTCCTAAAAATTACAGTTAGCAGAATTAAAATTCCAACCTTATTTTCTGACTTCGTGTGCTTACACCAAAACATATTTCATTTCTGTTGTCAATTCCTTTCCCAAATTTTCATTTCAGAATTTTTTCTCTGTTGATAAAAGTGTTTCTCTGTTTTCAATTTTATGACAATTTTTGGTCTTTAATGTTTGCAGAGTGTGGCCACAATTACAGATTCTGTCCAATGGCCATCAAGAATTGTACTAAGAAAACAAGCAAGTGACATAATTGAATTTAAATGTGGTTTGAAAATGCATGTTCCTAAAATTTTAGTTATTAGTTACTTTTATTGTTTAAAGTTAACATATTTCATTAAGAAAAGGTGAACACCTGCCCACTTACTGAAATTCTACCAAAACATTGTACCAGCCATACTGCCTCACATTACCTTTTTGTAATTGTTTATTTTTTTCACAGGTTCAGGGGAAGTGGGTATCTTTGATCAGAGAGAAGGGAAGTTATCTTACATGTACAAGTGTCATTATGGGACAGTGAGAACAGTACAATGCCACCCAACAGTTGAATATTATTTTGCCACAGGATCAGGACATGGGTGAGTACTTTGTATCTTCAGAATAAAAGTAGCATTGCATTTATATGGAGACGAAAGAAGAAAGTAATATGGGAAAAATTTAAACAATATTTTGTCAAAGACAGTACTTGCAACACTTCCTTATGATGGTTTGATGGCTTTAATATGTCATTGCAAAGCATTTTTTCGCACATTTTCTAAAGTTTTTTACATTATACAGATTATTTTATGTTGTGTAAAGAAGTTTCTCACTATCTTGGTCAACTCTTGCTAATCTCATTCCATTTTGATTCTTCATTCTGTTAGGAGTTTATTACTGTATGTGCAAAAACAGTTAAATGCTTTCTTCATTTGATCCATCTATTTATTGAACAATATAATATAACAGGACAGATAAAATATCAACTCACCATGCAAAGTCATAGCTTAAGTAAATGTGCAAGCTTTCAGAGCCAGTGATTCCTTCTTCTTTCCAGCAGAAGGGCTGAAGGTGAAGGGAAAGGGATGAAGGAAAAGGCTGATGACATTTAGGAAATGGGAAGAGTTCAGAAAAGTCATCCAAAATGCTGGGTCAAAGGATACTTAGTGGGACAAGAAGACAAGACTGCTTATTGGGGACTGCACAAGATGAGAATTGAAAACCTGAGAGCTTAAAGGTGGAAGATGGGGTAGACTGGCAAACCATCATGCAAGAGTTAAAAAGAGCAAAAAACTAACTGCATTGTATGTGGCAGAGGTGGAGGGCTGTGAAAAATATATGTCAGAAAATAAGATATATAGAAAACTACCTGTGGTGTTCTAAGAAACTGGTGTCTGGCAGAAGAATGCAAATGACATGTGTGGTGAAACAGGCACCAAGGGCATGACAGTCATGTTTTAAAGTGTTCTCTGCATTAGAATATTGTGTGTTGCCAGTATACATCCTCTGTCTATGTACATTCATCCTAACTGATAATATGGTGGTAGTCATACCAATGTAAAAAGCTGAAAAGTGTTTACAGAACAGCTGGTACAAACATTTCACATGTGGTGGTGAAACAATGCCTATCATTATTGGTTGTTGTGTATATATTGTTTGACCTTTTACACTGATGTGACTACCACCAAGTTATCAGTTAGCCTGAAGGGGCACAGACAGAGACTGTATACTTGCAACACACACGATCCATTGCAGAGAATGCTCTACAATATGACATTCATGACTTCAGTGGCTCTTTCACCACATGTGCCATATAGAGTCTACCACCAGACACCAGTTTCTCAGAACACTGCAGGTGGGAACTACCATTACAACTTGTCCTTGGTACTCACCTCCCATCTGGCCCTAATTTATGTTAATTTCTTAGGTCTCAACATTTTTCCATAGTAACTATTTTTTCTTCACTCCCTTTGAGTTTTATATATCTTTTATTTTTTGACATGTCTATTTTCCCTGCCATCCAACTTTACCACATACAGTCCTCTTAGCTTTCTGCTCTTATTAACTCTTACACTATGTTTTGTCAGTCTACCCTATCTTCCACCTTTAAGCTCTTAGGTTTTCAAATATCATTCAGTGTAGTACCCATCACACAATGTTACCTTCTTATCCTGTCCAGTAAGTCTCCCTGACCCAGGATTGTGGATGACTTTTCCAAATTCTCTCCATTTCGTAAAGCTCTCCATTCCTTTCTTTTCACCCCTTTCCACCCTTCTGCCAGAAGGGTGGAAAGGAATTTGGAAATTTTGTATATTTACTTAACATTTAATAGGAACATGGCACTGAGTAAAAGTGTAGGAAATACAGATATAGGAGTTCAAATGAAGATATATCACAGTGTTTGTAAAATCTGCCCAAAAAAAGTTTTAAGAGGTTTTGTATGTTTCAACTGCAATACTGGTATCATGACAAACTCATCAGAGTAAACCTGAAACACATAAATGATGACAACAGTGGACATACAATAAGTATGTTATACATGCTATGGAATTCAAAGTGGGCAATATGCTACAAATGCAGAAAAGCAAAAGGGCATCTCTAAACAAGAAATAGTGGAACACAACATCAAATATGATAAAATGTTGGCGAAATATCAAGAACTAGAAGTAAAGTATAAGGTGCTAGAATGAGAAATAAACAGTAAATACCCAGAGAATGATCTTGTTATCTAAGTTCAAAATATAAATTTCTGCAACAAGATGTGGTGTTCATCAGAAGAGAGAATTAAGAAAAGAACTCTAGATGTAAATTGTGCTCTAAATCAAGTGTTGACTGCAGATGCTAAACATGTGCAGTCACAAGTTGTGTGTGATCCACGTCCGATACTGTTATGATCTGTACATAAACAAACCACTGCAACACACACAGAAAATGCATTAGGACATGAAGCCTAGCCTGCTATAGTGTTTGAGGGTCCCAAATGAAGAAATAGTGATACAAAACCCACTTAGTGCTGAATACAATTACTGATCATAGCAAGGAGAGTGTTGAAACAAATCAAAAGGAAAGTTCTCAAATGTAATATGCTGCTGTGGCAGCTATCAAAATAAACATTTCAAACTGTGTTCACACAGAATAGAGCTCCATCTTCACAGAAGAACCCACAGAAATGTCGGACAAAGAAGAAAAGAGTTCTTGTGCTAACGGATAGTCATGGAAGGTATTTATGAAATTTGTTTAACTCTGAACTAGATGATACGATTGAGGGGGTACCCCCCCCCCCCCCCTCTCTAAGAGAAACTGGAATTATTTTTAAAAACTACATATTTTCAAATTGTTTACAAAACAACCTTATCCCTTTCAAAATACTCTCCCTTACAATGAATACATTTGTCCCACCAGTGCTTCCACTGTGCAAAATAGTTTTTGTAGTCATCTTTAGAAATGGCTGACAGCTCCTCTCTTGATTTTCCCTTGACTTCTTCATTTTGCTGTCAATTATGTGTCCTCTAATGCCCCTTTTCATACATGGGAATAAAAAAAAAAGTATATGGAGCAAGACCAGATGATTAAGGGGTGTGGGGCAGTGGAACAATGCCATTTTTAGCCAAAAGCTGTGTAACAGAGATGGTTATGTGTGCAGGTGTGTTGTTATGATGGAATAACCAGTCTCCTGTCTGCCATGAATCAGCTCTTTTTTGATGAACATTGTCGTATGATCTTCTTAAAACTTCCATATAAAAGGTTTGATTGACGGTCTGAACTGGGAGAACAAACTGTGAATGACTCTGGCAGTTGTTGGATGTCCAGAAAGAGGTTTATCATTCAACATGTCGCCATTTTTAAATCAAGAAAAACACTCATACACTTGGGTTGAGCTTGGTAAGCTGTTTTCAACATTAAAACAGTTTCAGCAGCATTTTTACCAAGTAGAAAACAAAATTTCACAGCTGCACTTTGATACCTTAAACTTACCATAATAAAAAATGAAACAAGAAAAAAACAGCACTAGCAAAAACATTCACTGCAGATGAAGAAATAAAGCCAGGTCAACAGCATAGGCAGCACTGAACTGGCACTGAGCTGCGCTATACATGCCTAGCGGCAGAAATGCATACTATACATGCTCTCCTCACAGAAATGATTTTTGAGTAACCCCTCAGATGCTGTGCAAACTATCATAAAGCCAGGTGCATCATTATCTGAGGTGACAAAAAACATAACAAAACTGACCAAAGACTTCAATAAAAATGATAACTAATAGTTGAAGCAGGAACAAATAAAATTGAGGACACTTTAAACATTAGAAGAATTGTAAACAGTGTAGATGGAGTACCTTCCCTACACTGCCATAAGACTAATGTAATTTTAACTACAGTAACAGACAGCCATGATGGGCAGTGATAAATAAGAGTATTCAGTTATTTAACAGAATGCTTGTCTCCTCTGTAGATAACTCCACTTTTAACAAATGCAAGATGGTTTCAATTGTGAAACTGAGAGACTGATGAGGTTCCATTTTAATATCAATGGGTTGAATATCAACGGAATAAGCAAGGAGAAGGTTTCCTCTAGACAAGGCTCACACTACACAGAAATATCACAAAACCCTATGTTCATGAAAATAATCAGAACACTACAAAAAAGAAATGTGCACAATACATTGTACATGAAAACAAAACTGTATCTTGATAAGTGTCTTCTGAGAATCCAAGACAGATCTTTGTTAGGAGAAACTCAAAATGAAAATACCAGTGTGAAAACAGCAAAAGGGATGTATCAATGATGCATGTTAAGAAGTAAACTTGTAAGTGTAGAATCACTATTGAGAGATAACAGTAGCCCAACAGTGGTACATTTCACTGAACACTGGCTCCATGAACACAAAATATCTCTATGCAATCTACAACACTATTCAGTAGCATCACACTTTTGTACGTCACATTACAGGAATGGGAACAACTGCATACATGTGAAAAAATGGCTCACAAATATGGTAAAGACCAGAGCTGATCTAGTAAAATATAGTACTGAAGAAGATTTTTAGTGTTCAGCAATTGAACTTGTAACTCAAAATACAAAATATATAATCATCAATGTCTATCATTCATGTAACAGTAGCCCAAAGGCATTTTTAACTAAATTAGATTGAGTGTTAAATAAAGCTTGAAGGTAGGAGATGAGGTACTGGCACAAGTCAGGATGTGAAGGTGGGGTGTGAGTCGTGCTCGGGTAGCTCAGTCGGTAGAGCACTTGCCCGCAAAAGGTAAAGGTCCCGAGTTCGAGTCTCAGTCCGGCACACAGTTTCAATCTGCCAGGAAGTTTCATATCCGCGCATACTCCACTGCAGAGTGAAAATCTCATTCTGAAAGCTACCACTTGTAAACAAAACAATAAAGTTGTACTTTGTGGTGACTTCAGCATTGATTACACAAGAAGTAAGGTATCAAAACTTAAAGATGATCTCTGCTGACTCCTGATCTCATACAATTTGCATAACATAGTCTATTACTATGGCAGAATTACTACAAACAGTACTTCTACCATAGATTATATGGTCACAATAATACAGACCAATAATTATAAAGTGAAAGTAACTGAAAACTGTCTGATCACAAAGGACAAATAATATCAGTAGAACAAAGTTTGAAGCACAGGAATCTCTATATTAAATACCAAGACAAGCATGACAACTACATAAATACCTTCAGTCACAATCTAGCAAAAGAAACTTGGAATGAAATTCCCAGGCCAAGCGGTCTATGGCGCTGCAGTCATGGACTATGTGGCTGGTCCCAGTGGAGGTTTGAGTCCTCCCTTGAGCATGAGTGTGTGTGTGTTTGTCACTTAGCAATTAAGTCACTTAAGATTACACACGTTTTGAATTTCACAGTGACAAAGGAAATGAATAAGGTTTTAGCTTCTTTTGAACCAAATATTGTGAATGTATTAACCAAGCATTCCCTGTCAAAAATAGATGCATAGCAAATAAAGGAAGACAGAATAAATAGATTCCAAAGGACATCATTGTTTCAAGCAAAAAGTTCACAGAACTGCAGAGAACAATTGAATATAAAAATAACTGCTTGCATTTAAAATGGTACTATAAGCAATATAATAGAATCTACACCAATGTAATAAAATATATGAAGAAAATGGATCTTTAACATGACATTATAATCTCACAAAACAAGGCAAAAACAGTATGGATGATCATAAATTCAGAAACAGATAGCCCCAAAGAAATCAGATGGGAAAATTCACTATAGAGAAACTCAGAAATTATAGCCAAAGCTTTTAATGAATACTACATAAGTGAGTTTAAAAATCTAGCAAAGGATATGTCAACTCCAAAAACAAGTTCTATGAATGCCTCAATGGAGAAAAGATATCCACTACAAATTTCTGTATACCTATATCCAACAAGTGAAGATGAAGTAACAAAAATCAAAAACAATATATGAAAAGCATTATTGTTATTCGCCATGTAGCAGAGATCCAGAGTTGTGGGAAAAAAAACTGTTGGAAAGTTAGCTTTCAGCTAACAAGGCCTTTGTCAAAAGTAGACAACATATACAAACACATACACTCAAACGCAATTAACACACACATGACCACAGATTTTGGTGGCTAGAGTCAGTCTGAGAGCAGAAGGGCATTACGGGAGAGGTAACCAGGTGGGGGTAAGGAGGAGGCTGGGAGTGTGCAGGGATCAAGTGGAGAGTGGGACAGCTTGGTGCATTCAGGAGGTTAGACAGAGGGTTGAGATAGAGGGTGGGGGGAGAGTGGGGAGTGGGGGGGGGGGGGGGTGTAGCAGAAAAGGAGAGAAATAAGAGAACTGGGTGCATTGTTGGAATAGAGAGCTGTGTAGTGCTGAAACGAGAACAGGGAAGGGGCTGAATGGGTAAGGACAATGAAAGCAAAGGTTGAGGGCAGGAGCATTACAGGAATATAGGATGTACTGCAGGGAGACTTCCCACCTGTGAAGTTTAGAAATGCTGTATTGGTGGGAAGGATCCAAATGGCTGTGAAGCAGCCACTGAAATGAACGATGTTGAGGTGGGCAGCATGCTCAGCAGCAGGGTGGCGCAGTTGTTTCTTGGCCACAGTTTGTCAGTGGCCATTCATGCAGACATAGAGCTTGTTGCTTGTCATGCCCACATTAAATGCAGTACAGTGGTTGCAGCTTAGGTTGTATATCACATGACTGGTTTCATAGGTAACCCTGTCTTTGATGGGATAGATGATGTTTGTGACCGGACTTGAGTAAGTGGTGATAGGATGTATGGGACAGGTCTTGCATTTAGGTCTATTACAGGGATATGAGCCCTGAGGCAAAGGGTTGGGATCATGGGTTGTGTAGTGAAGAATAAGGGTATTGTGTAGGTTCAGTGTGCAGCAGAGGAGTGGGAAGGATAGTGGATAGGACATTCCTTATTTCAGGGCCCAACAAGAGGTAGTCAAAACCCTCGTAGAGAATGCAATTCAGTTGATCCAGTCTTGGATGGTACTGAGAGGAATGCTCCTCTGTGGCCAGACATGTTGACTTTGGGAAGAGTATAATGCCTTTTTATTTTTTCTTGCAACATCATACCTTTTTATTTTTTTCTCATTATTCATTTCTATGAATGTTTTCTTTTCCGCATTAGTAATAAGAAATTGGTACTTTGCCACAGATGACAGCACAGATAGGCTTTTAAAACTATCATTGCAACAAAAGAACAATGCCAGGGAATATTAAATTTTTTCAACAACTTTTGTTTCAATTTTGATTGAGAGTACTTATGTTTTAGATATCACAAAAAAAGGACATGTAATTTTTACTTGTGCATCAACAATGTAGTAGTAAATGATGTGTGTGACAAAAAATGCAAGAAAATACAATTCTGAAGAGTTATCATAGATGGAAAAAATGTTTTTATTTTTGTAACAACTTTTGTTTCAATATTGCTTGAGATTACTTAAGTTTTAGGTATCACAAAAAAAGGACATGCAATTTTTACTTGTCCATCAACAACATAATAGTAATTGATATATGTGACAAAAAATGCAAGAAAATACATACATTATGAGTTATCATAGATGGAAAGAATATTTTAATTATTATGCCATTATTTGTTCATAAGCATGACTTTTGCTTGCAATCATAAGAAATGGCAGTAATTTCTTCCATCCTGCAAGACATCCTAAAATATGTATGTCCTCATCATCAAAATTTAGTGGATGAACTGTATGATCAGCAACCACAGAAAATTAGAGGTAAATTAATGATGTCAGCATAACTTAATAGGGATTTATGTTAAATATGTATATGTGTAATAATCGAACAATTGAATTTTTGATAAGCATGAAGTTTGTTGCAAAATACGGTTTGTGTGACTTCAGTATTGGTATGCTGCATTGTATTTTTCTTATGCTATGAGGGAGACTGTCCATGGCACCAATTTCATTACAACAAGAATTCATGCTTTAATTCCAGTACTATAATAATATTTATATCTCATCATGTAAATTTCATGCTGTTTCTTACCCTTTGTGTTAGTTGTTCATCTGCCTCCCAGCATGGTTATTCCAACATCAATCAACAGAACTAACGTGACTGTCAATCGATTTTCCAGGACAAAGTCATAGCTAAACATCAACCGACTTTCTCCACCAAATGTTACATGAACATACGAAAATTTTTTATTGTTATTGTGTAAAACAAAAACTTATTTTATTTTCTTATTGCATGAATACAAATGCAACAAAGCCATATTGTATGAAAATGAGGACATAATATAAAAAATGAGGAGCAGAGAATTAAGAGTACCAATTTACCCCCCAATAGAAGATGTAAGTAAGCTGCTTGACTATGCAGAGAAGATAGGAAATTTGTGCAATAGCTTGCATGATTATGATTAGTAGAGCCTCTCTTGTTGTGTTTAGCTTTCTTTCCTTTTAACTCATCATTTCCCTAATAGAAAATTAATTAATTGAAATGACTCAAAAACCATACTAAACTTTGACTCATCAGTGTAGTGTAAATTATTATGAAAATTTCAATCATTTGTGTCATTATGCTTTTCGACAAATTGACAGGAATTTATTGAAATGTGATTTCAAAGGAAATTTCAGGTTTCAGATGTAAGATTTATTTTTTGGTAACTGCTAGCACAATCAATATGACTAATCAAACATTACTCATTGTTGATCATAATACCGAAGGTGCAACCAGCCAAAATGGCAGTGATTTGCAATGATTTGATAAATGAAAACAAAGCACCAACTGTGCAGCTAGCTGAAAGCCGACATAAATCAGAGATAGGTACACAGATGTAACAAATTACACCACAGATACACAGACAAACTATGACATAACTTTTTATATAAGCACAAAACTGTAGAAGTAAGCAAATTTCATGTCAATCAGCACTTTGAAGTTTGTGCATGTGAACTACAGCTAGATAACGTAGTGTAATTATTAGGAACAGTGTACAGGTCCCCATTAGGAGGTTGTGAGCTATTCATGAAAAAGAAGTTATTTATCTATGATTATTTCATTGTAAACTTTCTAAGCAATTCTGATAGGAAAAATGAACTAGAAATGTTATTAGTGACATATAACTTAAACTCAGTGATCAACTTTCCTACAGATATAGCTCAAGACAGTAACACTCTAATAGATAATGTATTTGTACAACAAGAGGATGTAAAACTAACACATGATTTCCCTGTGATAAATGGATTATCAGACCATGATGTACAATTGATTAGCTCACAAAACCTAGCAGGGTATATAGTTCGGAGACCATTAAGTAAAAGGACAAATCTGGTCAACCGAGTATCTATAGAGCACTTCAGAGAAAGTTTAAGAAATGTTGATTTGGGAGATGTGTATAATGAGCCAAATGCTAATGATAAATGCAACAAATTTCTTGATAAATTTATATCCCTTTCTGAACATTATTGCCCCAAAAAAATTACTAAAAGTAACACAAAACAGTTTACAAAGAAATTTTGGATTACCACAGGTATTAAAGTGTCTTCAGAAAAAAATCTGTATGTGACAGGAAGAATTAGGAAAGACCCCAGAAGTAATTTTACACTATAAAAACAATTGTAACATACTGAGAAAAGTTGTCAGAAAATAAAAAAAAATATGTATATTAGAGTTGAAATTAACAACCCAGACAATAAAATAAAATCAGTATGGAATGTTGTTAGAAGAGACAGGAAAAGTCACAATGGGCTAGGTAGTATTACTGTTAAAGAGAATGAGACCATCTGAACCAACAGTACACAAGTGGATAGTGTATTTAACAACCGTTTCTTGAGTGTAGGTGAAGAAATTGGCGAGAATAGTTCAAAAGCAAAAGCCAAGCAGTACATGGAAGAGTCTGTTTTGACATATCCTTGTCAGATTAATTTTCATCTAACAACCTCTTGTGAAATAAAGAAAATAAATTAAATCTTTGAAAAAAAAATGTTCTGTTTGAGTAGATGACATCTCTAACAAGATATTAAAACAGTGTGGAGTAATTACAGCTAGTATTCTAAGTCATCTCTGTAATGCATCACTAACTCAAGGTATTTTCCCAGACAGATTAAAGTATCCATTTTCAAGCCTCTCTGCAAAAAATGGGACATCACAGATGTCAATAATTACAGTCCAGTATCCTTGCTTACAACATTTTCAAAAATCGTCAAGAAAGTAATGTAGTCAAGAGCATTTAGCCATCTCAACAGTAATAGGATACTTAATAAATCACAGTTTGGATTTAAAAATTGCTGTTCCACAGAAACAGCTATATACAGTTTCACAGCCCACATAAAAGAGTCTTTAAATAGTAAAATGTCATCAATAGGAGTTTTCTGTGACTTATCCAAAGCATTTGATTGTGTGAACCATGACATTATGTTACAGAAATTACAATTCTATGATAGAAATGGAACAGCATATGATTGGTTTATGTCATATCTACAGAAAAGGAAGCAAAAAGTTCCTTTACATGGTTTAAGTGATTTAAGGCAGTTTCCCAGTTCATTTAACTGGGGTGAAATTACATTAGTGTTCCACAGAGTTCGATCATGGGTCCTCTCCTGTTCTTGATATATGTGAATGACCTCCCTTTTTATCTGAAACAAGAAGCCAAACTGACACTGTTTGTTGATGATGCAAGCATAATTATTAATCTAGTAAAAGAAACACCAACAGAAAATGAAACAAATAATGTCTTTGGAAAAGTTATTGATTGGTTTTCTGCGAATGGGCTTGCACTGAACTTTGAAAACACACAGTACATCCAATTTTCTATGGCAAGGAGTACAGTTCCTTCAATAAATATAACACATCAACAGAAGTCGGTAGCCATAGTAGAGCATACCAAGTTTTTGAGTGTACATGTAGATGAGAATGTCAATTGGAAAATTCATATTTTGGATCTCCTGAAGCGACTAGGTTCAGCAGATTTTGCAATTGGAATAACTGTTAATTTTGAGAATATAGAAATGGGAAAGCTAACATACTTTGCATACTTTCACTCTTTGATGTCATGATGATGATAATGAGGTCCCGTACTCCAAGGAGCATGGGGGATGATGCGGGAAACCCGCACCGCCATACTAGGCAAGGTCCTAGCAGAGGTGGCTTGATATCATACAGAATAATATTTTGGGGTAACTTACTACTTAAGCAAAAAGTATTCACTGCTCAACAGAAAATGGTTAGAATAGTGTGTGGGGCTCATAGTCACACATCTTGCAGGCTCTCTTTAAAAGGTGAGAAATTATTACAACAGCCTCACAGTACATTTACTCACAGTGACATTCATGATTATAATACCAGAAGAAAGAAAGACCTACACTGTCCTCTACTTAAACTATCTTTGGCCAGAAAGGGGTAGAATATGTTGCAGTAAAACTTTTTTATAAATTACCAGATGAAATACAATGCCTGACAGACAACAGTAATTTTTTTCAAAAATAAACTGAAATGTTATCTCCTTGACAACTCCTTCTGTACCACAGATGCATTCATGAACAGGTGTAAATAAATGTATAGGTATAATATATGCATTTTGTGCCATTTACAAACTAAACTTATATGACTATTTATGAAGTAAGTGTGAGTGGAATGTAAGCAATAATATGTAATATATGAATGTATTAAAATGCAAGCATGCACACCGTTTCTGAGAAATGAACAAATATTTGTGGAGGAATCCATGGGGCAATACACAATGACTTTGCTGTTTCACTCCATGTGAAATGGACATGCATGAGTTAAAAGCATTTGACGAGGACTCAACCATTAAAAGTCCCATTGCCAGGCTGCCAACTACTTGCCACGCACAGGTGGGCACAATAATGAAAGAGACTTAACTAAACCACACATTGTTGAATATACAACTACTTTATATTTGAACTGTGTAGTAACACGGTTCACGTTTTCTGTCGCACTTCACTTAGCGTAGACCGGGAACTGTCTCCAAGGCATGCCCGATGTGAAATGACTAGGCACGGCCCATGCTGCCTGAGTTGTTGTTGTTGTTTCACCAGCAGAGGTTGTGGCTGAATTCTCGTGTGCACTCTTGTGCACGGGACTCTACTTGTGGCAACTACCATCTGTGACAAGCAGTGCTGATGTGCACCTCCCGCGATCTTTCTGGTGGCTGCTGCACTCCCCCTCCTTTGGGAGGTGAAGCCACTGTGATCCACTGTGTTGGATGGTGGAGCGTCATGCAGGAGCGATGACCTCCATGTCAATCGGAAGGCTGGAGTCAAGGGGATCTGCCAACCCTCGAGCCGGAACCTTCGAATATGACTGGAAGTGACCCACATGAAGAGGCCCCCATCGTCCCACCACCAGAACCTGGGACAGAATGGGAGACAAGCCGTCAAACTCCAGATCCCGGTCCACCGTGGGAGGGGCAAGGCCCAGTGGCAGGGACGATGGGGAAGGGACGACCACAGGTGAACCAGCCTCCTGAGAAACTGGGCCTGCGAGGGGGCCCTGCTCCCGCTGGGGCATCTCTAACGATGGTGATGCCGGTGTTGGAGCTACTGGAGGCTGCCAAGACTGAGAACCATCGCAGTGTGGCGGAGTCACAGGGAGGAGGGGTGGTAGCATCCCCTGAGAAACCAACATAGGTGCCGGCAATGGGGAAGCCGGTGCCCGAGGGGTCGAAGGTTGGGTGCATAAATGTGGACGTAGCTGATTTTGGTGACGACGTAACTCCCGGTCGCCCACCCACAAGGTATAGAGCAGGCGGCCATTGTAGCGCAGGACCACCGCTGGTATCCAATGTGGATTGCATCCAAACCCACATGCCTAGACCAACATACCCAGTAGAAAGCCAGGTACTCCATTTTGTGAAGACTGGCGAGGACCAGGCCAGACGAGGTGCAGCAGAGTCCTAGGTTGGCGCCTGTGGAGGAGCTCTGCGGGGCTGCATTCTCTCATTGGTGTGGTCCGGTATGCCGTCAGGAAAAACATCAACGCCTCCTCTGCAGGAAATTTGTGCACATACTTTTTCATCTGTATCTTAAATGTGCACACCATGTGCTTGGCTTCCCCATTCAATTGTGGATGAAAGGGGGGAGAGCAAACGTGCCGAATACCAAAGTGCCTACAAAAATCCTGGAAGGTCTGTGAAATAAACTGAGACCAGGGTGACTGGCAGACCTTCCACAGAAAAGTTTTTTGCTAGTGGCTAGATTGCAACTTCTGAAGTGGTAGAGGAGCAGAGAAGCACATATGGGAATCGGGAATAAGCATCAATGACAATGAGCCAAAGGCCATTGAGAACCAGGCCTGCAAAATCGATGTGAACACGTTCCCATGCCTGGGTTACAGGCGGCCATGAAGAGAACGCTGACCTGGGAGATGCCTGTTGGCTCAAATACTGAGAACAGGCGACCACCAAGTGCTCCATTTCTCTGTCAATACCGGGCCAGTACACGTCTGTGAGCCAAGGTTTTAGTACGGGAAACACCCCAGTGCTCCTCATGTAATAACGTGAGGACTTCCCTTTGCAAACTTGCAGGAACAAGCACGTGAGGACCCGCATCATTGGTAGCCAGAAGGAGAACTCCTTCCAAGACAGAGAGGCGGTCTCGTAGAACAAAATAATTACGAAGAGGGTCCAAGGCCCGGCCTGGAGGTCGATATGACCACCCCTGTTGAATGAGGTGAACCACTTGCAGGAGAACTGGAGCAGCTGCCGTTTCCCTGGCGACTGGAACTAGTGATTGGGAAGGCATCAACCGCTTGGTGGGATGCCAAATCCAAATGAAAACACATAATCTCCTCTCAATCGAACTTAGGATCCGGGCCCACTGGAAGACAGGAAAGAGCGTCTGCATTGGCATGCTGTCCTGTAGGGCAAAAATGAATGTCATAATGGTACTTAGAGAGGAATAAGGCCCAGCGCTGTAGTCTGTGGGCCACCCTATCTGGAATCTGAGAGGCAGGGCCAAATAATTATATTAACGTCTTATGGTCAGTGATTAACTGTGACTTCATGCCATACAATTAAGGGTGAAACTTGGTAACAACGTAGACAATGGCCAAAGCCTCTTTTTCCACCTGGGAGTAATGGGAGTGCCCGGGACTAAGAGTTTTAGATGCAATTGCCAGTGGCTGCTCAGAACCATCCACATTGCGATGGGCCAGGACTGCCCCCACCCCATACTGCAAAGCATCTGTAGCCAGGACCAACGGCTTATTGGGGTCAAAAGTAGCCAAACAAGGCACTGACATGAGGCGGTCCTTCAACAAGGTGAATGCTCGTTCACATGCAGGCGACCAATCAAAAGGAACACCCTTGCGCAGAAGGCAGTACAGGGGGTGGGCTATGGTGGAAGCCCTGGGAATGAACCGGTGGTAATAGGCAATCTTGCCTAAAAAAGCTTGTAACTCCTTGAGCGAAGCGGGCCGCGGAAGGTTGATGATACCTTGGACCAAACTTCCTAGTGGCTGGACCCTGTGCCAAGTGATGGTGTACCCCACATACTCAATGGATGGCTGGAAGAAGTTTGACTTACGCAGGTTGCAATGCAAGCCCATGGACCTGAATTTCAGAAAGATGGTGCAAAGGTTGTGCAAGTGTTCCTTCGTGCTGCACTGTGACAATTATGTCATCCAGGTAATTAATACAATGAGGGATTGACGACGTGACATGCTCAAGATAACGCTGGAATATCGCCGGGGAACTGGATATTCTGAAGGCCAACCGCTGGTATTGGTAAAGGACAAATGGGGTGTTGATGACCGCCAGCTTCACATAGCGTAGGCTGGGAACTGTCTCCTAGGCATGCCCGATGTGAAGTGACTGGGCATGGCCCATGCTGCAGAGTTGTTGTTGTTCTGCTGGCAGAGGTTGCGGCCAAATTCTTGGGTGCCCTCTGGTGGACGGGACTGTACTTGCGGCAACCACCGTCCGTGACGTGCCGTGCCGACATGTGCCTCCCGCGATCTTTCTGGTGGCTACTGCAAACTGCTTCTTTTATAACTTCTTTTCCTTTTAATTATTTGTATTAGTATATGTAAATATAATAAAGTAAAGCTGACATCTCCATTTAACATGACATAAGTCTATCTAAAAGACTGAGAAATAAAGGGCTTTGACCCTCCTCCCCCCACACATCGATGATAGATTGCAACCAATTAATCATATTATGCTTCCCAAGACTGTACATGTCCATGCAATATCAGTGTACAGTTGGGGGCAATTGTTATTTTTCCTCACAATATCATACCTTTTTATTTTTTTCATGTTATTAATTTCTATGAATGTTTTCTTTTCCTCATTAGTAATAAGAAATTGGTACATTGCTGCAGAAGATAACAAAGACAGGCTATTAAAACTATCTTTGTAACAAAAGAACAATTTCCAGAGAATATTCAATTTTTTAACAACTTTTGTTTGTTGGGAGTACTTTTTTTCAATTCGTTTCAGCCTACTAGGGTCCAGTAGAGCCTTTTGAAGAGCTGGCCACTCTTGTTTTGTGTGTCTTTTTCAAGGGTGGTCTGGAAGTTGCAATCCTTATCACTCAGCCGATGGGTGTTAAACGATGGTATTCTCGAAACCTTTGGGGTATAGTGAGCTCTTCTCAAAGGTTGTAGGATGGGCTTAAATAGGGAGAGATAGTGGTCTGAGTTGAGGTTTGCTCCCCTCAATACTTTGACTTTTTGTATTTCCTTGCGGCATCTCCTGTCAATAACCACATGGTCTATCTGAAATTCACCCAGCATGTGATTTCAGTTCCTCCAGGTCATGGCCTTCCTATATAGTCGCTTGAACCCAGTTGATTTTAGATTAAGGTTGTAGTTGTCACAAAGGTCTATGAAGTGCTCGCCATTTCTGTTGGTCCTCTTGTTGGCTGGGTAACCTCCTACTATCCTGTGGTACTTCTTTTCCTTGCCAACTTGTGTGTTGAATTCAACTGGGGTGTTATTTCTTTTGATATTTCTCTTCATGTTGAGTTCAACGAGTGTGTATGGGGTCACCCTAGTGGGTAATGAAGTTAACTCTGAAGGTTGTTAGTCCTTAGGTATATTTTATCAGCTGCCACTAACATGTTGTACAAACACTGTTTGGGTGCCGTCACTGACATGTGGCCATGACCTTGGTACTAGTTTTGGTCCACCCCAGCTATTTTATTTCCCCAGTACCCAACATATGTGGTGAGCATCCCCCTATCCACCACCTGGAAAGGCACTCAATAGGAGACTAGCAACTCCCCTGAGACTTGACAGTGCAACCACAGAAAATTAGAGGTAAATTAATGATGTCAGCATAATTTAATAGCAGTTTCTATTAAATATTTATGTGTGTAATAATCAAACAATTGACTTTTTGAAAAGCATGAAGTTTGTTGCAAAATACGGTTTATGTGACTTCAGTATTAGTATGCTGCATTGCATTTTTCTTACACTGTGGGGAAGGCTGTTCACAGATGTTGGGTGACTGGAAAGATAAGGCACAGGAAATGAGTTTTTGTATAAGATAGGGAGGGTAATTATGATCTGTTAAGGCCTCAGTGAGACCCTCAATATATTTCAAGAGGCACGGCACATGTGATGGTCATGGGTGGCTAGGCTGTATGGAATGGACTTCTTGGTATGAAATAGGTGGCAGTTGTCAAAGTGGAGGTATTGCTAGTAGTTGGTAGGTTTGATATAGACAGAGGTGCTGATATAGCCATTGTTGACATGGAGATCAATGTTAAGAAAGGTGGCTTGATGGGTTGAGTAAGACTAGGTGGAGCGAATGGGTGAGAAGATGTTGAGGTTCTGGAGGAATGTGGGGAGGGTATTCTCACCCTCAATCCAGATCACGAAGATGTCATCAATAAATCTGAACTGGGTGAGGGGCTTGGGATTTTGGGTGTTTAGGAAGGGTTCCTCTAGATGGCCCATGAATAGGTTAGTATACGATGGTGCTATGTTTGTTTCCATATCTTTCAAAAATGAAGTGATGGTAGTTGAGGTTATAGTTTGTCACGGCGACCAGGAAAGAGGCTGCTGGTTTGGAGTGCAATGAGCATTGGGAAAAATTAATAGCGATAAGGCCATGGGCATTAGGGATGTTAGTGTAAAGAGAGGTGTCACCTATAGTGACATGCAGGGCACAATGTGTTAAAGGAGAATAGGTGGAGAAAATGGTTGGTGTTTTTTATGTAGGGGGTAGGTTGCTGGTAATGGCTGAAGGTGTTGGTCTATGAGAGCAGAGATTCTCCCAGTGGGTGCACAGTAACTGGCCACAATGGGATATCCTGGGAGGTAGGATTTATGGAGTTTACGAGTCATGTAGGAGGTAGGAGTGTAGGGAATGGTAGGGATGAGGAGAGAGATAGACTCTGGGGAGAGATTCTGGGATGGACCTAAGGATTTGAGGAGAGAGTGGAGATCCTGCTGCACTTCTGTAAAGGGGTAATTGTGGCAGGGTTTGTAGGTGGATGACTCTAATAGCTGGTAGAGTCCTTCTTCCAGGTTATCCTTACAGTTCAAGCAATAGTCGTGCTGCCTTTGTCAGCAGGTAGGATTTTAAGGTCAGAATCTGTTTTTAGGAGATGGATTGCTAGTCTTTCTGTAGATGTAAGGTTAGTTTGCATATTGAGGGATTTGGGGAATGATGATGAGGCAAGGAGCATGGTTGAGAAGTTGTGGAAAGTTAACAGGGGGTAATTTGGGGGCAGCGGGGGTGGAACACATTTGGATGGAGGAATGAACTGAGTCAGGCAGGGTTCAACATTGGTCTTTGGTTTAGTCTGATTGCTAGTGTTGGTGACAAAAGAGTGTTTCCAGTGTAGGGATTTCGAGAGGAAAGCTCTTTAACAAGTAACGCATGATTGAATTTGATGGCGGGTCAAAAAGTGAGGCTTTTGGAAAGGGTTGATATTTCTCCTGGGCTAAGGATTTTGGAGGAAAAGTTCATGACTACTGCATTCTACATGGACATGACAACCAACAAGTTGTATGTCCTCATGAAAGGTCACTGACAAACTGTGGCCAAGAGACAACTGGGCCACTCTGTTGCTGAGCACACCACTCAACATTGCTGAGCACACCACCCAACACAGTCCCCTTGATTTCAATGACTGCTTCACAGCTTGTGCCATCTGGATCCTTCCCACCAACACCACCTTTTCTGAACTGCACAGGTGGTGGCTCTCCCTGGAAAATATCTTACATTTCTATAACCCTCCTGACCTCAACTTCATTAGTCATTCTCCTTATCCATCCAGCCCCTTCCCTGTTCCCATCCCAGCACTAAATATCCCTCTATTCCACCAATGTACCCAGTCTTTTTGCTTCTCTCCTTTCCCTCTAACCTTCCCCCTTCTCCCCCAATCACTGTCTAACCTTCTGACTGCGCCTAGTTGCCCGACTCTCCACCTTATCTCTCTACGATCCCAACAGCAATTTACCATCCTCAACCCCTACACTGCTATCCCCCTCCCTGCCCCAGCCTCCTCATTACCCCCACCTTGATGCCTCTCCCATAATGCCCTGCTGCTCACAGTCTAGATCTACCTGCCAGAGACTGTGGTAACGTGTGTGTTAGTTAACTTTCTGTGAGGATGTGTATGTCGTCTACTTTTGTCACAGGCCTTTTTGGCCAGAAGCTCACTTTCTGACAGTCTTTTTTTTTGAGACTTTCTGTGACACTATATCTGTTATATGATGGGCAGCAACTATACTTTTCATATGTTGCTACAGTCCATCCTGGATTTTCCATTGTTTGATTTCGCCTGATGGCTTTTCTTCCATCCTAAACCAGTGCTGTTTCCTTTTGTTACCATTTTCTGATGCACTACTATACTCAGTGTCTGCCCTTCTGTCTCTTCTTTCCTGTGTTTCTTTTGTTGCTTACAAACCTAATGGCATGCTCTGCTTACGAGCCACCCTGTATCAACTGTCTCAACTGTGCACAACAGGTGGCTACAAGACCACACCGATCATTGGTGTAGCATGTTACGTTCCGCATCACACATTCTGATATCATGAATCCTATACCTTCATATTGATCATGCTCCCTGTGTTACCCTTGCATATTTTTGCATGTTCTTTCCCGCACCTTTCCTATGCCACATAAACTTGTATCTCATCCTACCAACTCCACCCCATGCCCCATTCCTTCCTCTCTCTATTCCAGTTCACACCTATTAATTTCTCCTGATCTAGTCACTTCTGGCGTCCCCCTTTTGACACTTATCCACCGTGCGCACACAGTGCAACCCACTTTGCAAATACTTATTTTTCATTTAATCTCATGGCGACTTCATGCCAGTTTCCATTGGTTTTCACCCTTCACTACTGGCCTGTTCCCTCATATTTAATCTTGTGTCCCCTTATTTCATCCGTTTCTTCCTTTCTGTAATTTTTCCCATGTGTTTTAGTTTATTGTTGTGAATTTTTTCATATGTAATTCTACATTATTTACATAATTTTACGTGTTTTTCCCACGAGCATTGATCCTTGCTCCTTCCATCTGTATCAATAGAAAAAAATTCCCTTATCCCTAGCAAGAACCCAGTTCCACATACTGTTTCTGCATTGTGGCTTAACTCATGGAATCTCCTCCAAAAGGACTTACGATCAAATTACCCACTTCCGGGTGCTGCCCTTCCTCCCATTATGACTTCCATATGTTTAGATTCTGCCAGTTCTTAGTCCTTACCAACATAGTCCTGCAAAACCAGATCAATCAGGTCAAAACCTCCTTGTAATATCTTCTCTCCATCCATAAAATCTTCCTGCTATGCAGTCCCAAATTCCTGGATCCCATAACACCCACTGAAACCTCCAAGAACTAGTGCAACATGCACAATGCCACCTCAAAATACTACAATGCCACCTCAAAAAACTTTCCAACCTGCTAACTTCCTGCTCCCACCTTGGACTGCCACTTTCCACCAACTCTACAACAACCTCCATATCTCCCACACGCCCCCTAATAGCTGACAAACTCAGTCTCACAGTCCTGCTACACTTACCCCACCCTCCAAAACCCACTCTCACCACCACACAGAATCCAGAACATAAACAGACCCAAAACACAGTCATTGAACTTTCCTCCAAAACCCTTAGACCCCCAGATGAGTCAGTCCATGCCAAAGGCCTTACCTTTTGCCCCACTCCAAATTGAATCATCCAGGACTTGTTAAAGACCTTCTCTCCTTTTCTCGGTACCTACAGTGGAAATTCTTTTTTGCCACCAACCCTACCAATCAGACTCAACCGAAGACCAATGTTGAAACCTGTCTGACTCAGTCACTCCTCCATCCAACCACAATCCACCTCCACTGTCCCCAAATCAGTCCCTGCTAACTTTCCACAATTTCTCAACCACAAACCTTGCCTCACCATCATTCCTCAAATCCTTCAATATGCAAACCAACCTTACATCTGCGGAAAGATCAGCAATCCACACCTGGAAACTGATTCTGACCTTATAATCCTATCTGCTGAGAAAGGCACCACCACTCTTGTTTTGAACCACAAGGACCACCTGGCAGAAGGGCTCCATCAGCTCTCAGACTCATCCACCTACATACCCTGCCACAGTGACCCCATTTCAGAAATCCAGCAGGATCTCCAGTCTCTCCTCAAATCCTTAGACCCATCCCGGGACCTTTCCCTGAGTCCATCTCTCTCCTCGCCCCTATCATTCCCTACACTTCTACCTTCTACATGACTCCTAAAGCCCATAAACCCAACCACACAGGACAGCCCGCTGTGGATGGTTGCTGTGCCCAACTCTGGTCTTGTAGACCAACACCTCCAGCCCATTACCCACAGTCTACTCTCATACATAAAAGACATCAGCCATTTTCTTCACAAACTCTCCACAGTTCCTGTCCCTTTACCACACAGTGCCCTGCTTGTCATTACTGATGCCACATCCCTTTATACTAACATCCCTAATGCCCATGGCCTTACCGTTTTTGAACACTACCTTTCCCAACACCTGCTAGATTCCAAACCAACCACCTCCTTCCCAGTCACCATGACCAACTATATCCTCAGCCACAATTAATTCTTATTTGAAGGCATTACCTACAAACAAATCTGGGGTATGGCTATGGGCACCTGCAAGGCTTTATACCATGCCAACTTATACATGTGACATCTAGAGGAGTCCTTCCTAAACACCCAAAATTCCAAACCCCTCATCTGGTTCAGATTTATTGATGCCATCTTTGTGATCTGGATTGAGGATCGACGGTGAGGACACCCATCCACATTCCTCCAGAGCATTAACATCTTCTCCACCATTTTCTTCACCTGGTCCTACTCAACCCATCAACCCACATTCCTCGATGTTGACCTCCATCTCAAAGATGGCTTTATCAGCACCTCTGTCCATATCAAACCTACCAACAAGCAGCAATACCTCCACATTGACAGCTGCCACCCATTCCATACCAAGAAGTCCTTCCATATGGCCTAGCCATCCATGGCTGTGGCATCTATAGTGATGAGCGGTCCCTCTCGAAATATACTGAGGGTCTCACTGATACCTTTACAGTTGATAGTTATCCTTCCAACCTTGTACAAAAACAGATCTCCCATGCCTTATCTTTCCAGTCACCCAACACCTCCCAAAGTCCCCCCATCTGATTATAGTGTTCCCCTTGTCACTCAGTATCACCCAGGACTGGAGCAACTGAGTTACATTCTCCACCAGGGCTTTGACTACCTTGTGTCATGCCCTGAAATGAGAAATGTCCTACCCACTATCCTTCACATTCCTCCTGCAGTGGTATTCCACTGCACACTGAACCGACACAATATCCCCATTCATCCCCACACAAACCCTGCTCTCAGCCCCTTGCCACATGAGTGATATCCCTGCAACAGACAGAGATGCAAGACCAGTCACATACGTCTTCCCACCGCTCATGACCCCAGTCCTGTCACAAACATTACTTATCCCATCAAAGGCAGGGCTACCTGTGAAACCAGTCATGATCTGCAAGCTAAGCCGCAACCACTATGCTGCATTCTACATTGCCATGACAACCAACAAATTGTCTGTCTGCATGAATGGCCACTGAACAGTTGTGGCCAAGTAACAACTGGACCACCCTCTTGCGCAGCATGCCACCCAACACTACATCCTTTAGTTCAATGACTGCTTCACAGCCCGTGCCATCTGGATCCTTTCAACCAACACCTTTTCTGAACTGCACAGCAGGGGGCTCTCCCAGCAATACATCCTACGTTCCTGTAACCCTCCTAGCATTAACCTTTGTCAGTCATTGTCCTTGCCCATCCAGCCTCTTCCCTGTTCCCATTCCATCACTACACAGCCCTCTGCTCCACCAACACAACCAGCCTTTTTACTTCTCACCTTTTCTTCTAACCCCCCTGTGTCTGTGTAATTGTTTCTTGAGTTTTGCACAAAATTTAATGCAAATACCTTGCTGACTCTGCACTCTGGAAATTTGCAAATTGTATGACACAACAATGTACTCAATACAGCACTGCGCAATAACTAACAGACATACAACAATGAAACTTCTGGCAGTTACACATTAAACGCAGGCATGTGCATGGATGTAAACTACATTTTCTTCCAACACACCATTGGCGCACAATTATGAATGTTCCAGAATTTTTTGAACAGGCCTCTTATATAAAATACTAGTATACTTTAAAAAGAACATTAGTAACTTGAAGAAATGTGAAGAGGTTCATCACCATGAAACAAGAAACTGTTGGAAACTGAGAGCAGTCAAACACAAGACAAGTCTCTATGAGAGAAGTTTGACATACATGGGGATGTACCTACTCAATTGCTTTCCGAAAAGTATTAGCAAAATAAATAACATTCATATTTTTATAAACACAATTACAGAAATACTGCAGAAAAATTCATTTTATTCTGTAAATGAATTTACTGATATTGCAAAGAAAGCTCAAAAATGTGATAAGAAATAAACATCAGCCAAGTTGAAAAACAATAAACCTGTGTGTATGTAAACTTAAAGTGAGGGAAATATTAATGAACTGGGAAAAAGAGCCAAATACACAACATGATATCATAATTGTATTATGTTCTAATCTGTGCTATAAATTTACTAAATTGTAGAAAATTGTTATTTTATAATCAAAATGTCAAGGCCTACACATAATAATAAAACTTTTATCACCTTAAATATGTTATATGGCTAAATAAATAAATAAAATATATTTTTTCTCTTACTGCCATGTAGTGAGGAGATTTTTTTACCTATCCAGGTATGTACATTATATTTTCGAAAGTTAATTATTTTCACTGTTATAATTATGGAACAAATAACATTAGAAAGGAAAGCTCTTGATTTTAAAAGTTCCATACCAACATTTTTTTCTGATAATAAAAAGTTTATTATGCAATCCAGCATGTGTAATTGGAAGTAAAGAAAATGAATAACATGGTGGGGAAGTGAAGCAAGTTGTATTAAAACATGTATGTCTACACATGGTAATGCACTTTCCCACATATCCTCACAGGAAGTGAAATATAGTAGCAAAAATTTTATTAGGAGGGAAGAGATTGCTCAGTGTTCTTGTAGAGTATGTGTAATTGTGGAAATTCATACTGCTTGCAAGTAAATCTGAGTTTTTTCTTTTTAACTTCTTTGCACATCATTGAACTGCCCAAAATAAATAAATTAATTAATTTTTGGTTGTTTTTCTTCTGACTTTACTTGAAAATTATATGTATAGTTCAACTTTAAATGTGTCAAACTGTGAATGTGTCAACTGTTATTTTGTACAGACAGTTAAGCAGGTGAGATGGGGCAATTAAACAGAGATCAAAGCATAGTTAGTCAAATCATATTAATAGTGTGTGGTCTTAAGGCTTGTAGGGAATGCAAAATGTATAAGATACATGCAGTACCTCTGAAGTTTCTCAGAATAGTCTAAATAATTAGTCAGTTGAAGAATTTATTCTAAGTTTTAATATTTAATGCTCACTTAATGTTACTTTCTGGAATTGCTTGTAGGGAAGCACGAATATGGGACATAAGAGATAGTCAGAAATTGACACCTGAGCCAGTTGTTGATCTGAGACATCCAAAAATTTTGACAGGATGCTTCTTCTCGCCAGCTGGAAATTACTTGATAACTACATGTACCAATGGCAGGCTTACAGTGTATGACACAAGGAGTTTCAGATCTCAGATCCCAAAAGGTAAATGTTATATTGATTTTGCTTCTTTATATGTTTTGAATAGTAATTCAAAAGATCACGCCTTCCCATTGTTAATAAGAATGATTTTGAGAGTAATATAAACAGATGTAGCCTTAACTACACTACTGGAAAATTAAAAAAGATCACCAAGAATTTGTCAATCCAGAAGAAGCAAATTTTACTGATACCCTGTTCAGGGCATATACAACAAAGTCCCAAACATGCTCTGTGGGCCACAGATATAGGGATCGTGCTGACCAGAGTAGTTGACATACACCTTGGAGAGCATATTGGGTGGCATGGGAAATTTGTAGAAGTGCACTGTCTTTTTGGAGAAGCACACCACCTTCTTGGTGCGGACAGTAGTACAACAGTCTGAATGATGTTTTGGACATATTGTGCACTGTTCAATGTTCCCTCTACATTCACCAGAGGAGAACGGCCATCGCAGGATATGGATCCCTAAACCATGATGTTGGGTGTTGACTCTGCATGCCTCCATCATATACACTCCAGAGTTGGTGCTTACCTCCACAATGCCACACACACAGATGACCATTGTTGGCATCAAGGCAGAGGCGAGTCTCATCACTGAAGACAAAATGTGTGCATTCATCCTTCCACAAGGGCCTGCAGTGACACCACTGCAGGTGTGCTGCATGATGTTGGGGATTGGGAGGAAGCTGCCCTGTGATCATATCCCTGCTTCACAGAGACAGTTGCAAGTGGTCCTCACTGATATTCCTGGAGCAAGAGAGTCTCTAATTAGTTGTGAAGTCACAGTGCAGTTCAATATGGTTCTTTGTAAGGGGGCAGCAGTCTTGGCATTCATCTGTGTGTCACTTCTGAAAGGACCCAGGCTGACAAGCATGTGCACCACTGGCAACAACATTGATGCACTGTGGAGACTTCTCAAGTGTAACACAATACTGCAGTATGATCATCCAGTCTCCCACAGACCCACTATACACCCTCACTACAATTCCACCAGTCACACAAACAATTCACATGCATGCTGCTGTGGCATGATAACAATGTTGCAGGCATAGACAGAGCTCCATATACCATACCAAACTGGCCGCTAATGGCTCTGGAGGTGAACAAATGCTGTGAAGCTTGCAAAATTCCACAGCTGATAACATTGTTCCTTGTTTTCTTGCAGTGCTGAACATTTCACCATCGAATTAACTGCCCTCTCATGGCATCCCGTGCAAACAAGGAACACCTTAATCATTTGAGTGAAAGTATTCCTTTTTCATTTTCCAGTAGTTTATGTCTATTTTTGTCCAGAATATCACTTAAGGAAATGTTTCTGGCTGTAAATGAAAGCTGAAGCTATATTTAAAATAAGCTGCATGTACAAGAATGAACTGATATTAATGCAAAATTGCTTATCTGAGCAGTCATCGTGAAAGATTAACAAGCCATTTGCCATTTCTGTGATCAAAGTTCACCATTCTTGAAGGATGAATTGCAGTGGACACCTGCAAGTATCCAGTGTCACAGATGTAATTCATTTATTCACTCACTAATTCATAGGTTGTGTTCTGTAATGTGTGAGAACCTTCATAAATGTGAATTGATGGAAACTATAAATTATAGGCAGAAACAACCACTTCAGATGGTTCTGCAGAGTATACTACCAACAAAATAGTGCTTATCTCTTCGCACTAATAAATGTAGGTATTACTCTAGTATATGTGAATTTTAGAAAAAGAACAATGGAAGTTGTTACTCACTGTATAGCAGAGATGCTGAGTTGCAGATAGGCACAGTGGGCACAGTGGCTGAAAGCTTTAATTGTGAAAGTCTTTTTGTTGTGGCTACCTGTGACTCAGCATCTCTGCAATATTGTTAGAAAAAGAAGAGCTACTTTGAAAAAGGCTGTTACTCATCCTCTTAAGTTACACAGCTGCTATTTTTATCTACTCTACATATAAAACATTTGCAGTGTTTTACACAAAAAACTGTTAGCTATGTATATACCAAGAAAGTGAAGATCATGAATCATTAGAATTATACAGAATTTACATCTATAGCATTGTGGGTGCAGTAGCTAATAAGGAAATCTTTTGCATTATTTCCTAATATCTGGTGATATTTAGTTTCATGCCTGATGCCTACTGGCAACCCTTCTTTAACAAATTTTGAAGATTTGAAAAAAATGCAAAAATGCATTAAATATCACTATTACATAGGTGCACAAATGTGTAGATGTAGATATATTTCAACAACACAGCAAAAAAGCAATAATGAAAATTCCTGGATTGAGCAATGTGCGAAATAAGGGAAAGGCAACCACCCACTTATAGTGGATCAATGCATGGAGTGCAGAAACACATAACAGAGAGTAGCATTCACACTAGCTTTCAAGCACTAGCTCTTCTTCTAGCAAATGCACACATTCGCACACACAACCACACAGGCGCACAAATGAACACTTTTACCATGGCCACAGGTGTGCGCTTTTGGGTGCCAGTGTAGTTGTATGTATGAATGTGTGCTTCCACTAGAAAAAGAGCTAGAGCTTGAAAAGGTTGTGTGAATGCTGTTTTCTGTTATATGTCCCTGTGCTCCATGCATTGATCCACTGTAAGTGAGTCATTGCCTTTCCCTTATTCATTACAATGAGACAAATTTTTAAGTGTGAAGTAAACTGAGTTTTTTGGTTAATTTATCCATGGTGCCATTTCAGTTTATTATCCCTCTGGAATCTCAGGCAATTCACACATGGAGCCTTATTCAGTTCATGTACTTTGATCTCTATTTCTTGTACATGTAATAACAGTGGAAATTCGTAGATGTAATAGTACATAAAATAAAGGAAATGCAGTCACTCACTACAGCTGACTGACATGTGGCACATAGAAACATGCAACAGAAAACTGAATTAGCTTTTAATATTTTGCTCTTTGTCTAGTGGAAGTACACATGTTTACAAACACATGATCACACAGACACCCAAATGCACTTACCTGTGGCCATTGCCAGACTGGCTGTTAATTATCAATGCTAATTGTCTGGGCAGATGGAGTTGGGGAGGGGTTAGCAAAGGATGTACAAGGTGAGGAAGGGGTAGTAGAATAGTGCAAGACAGGTCTTCCCACTGATGACTCAGTGACTGCACAACAAGACAAAACGACTTCAGAGGGTAGATCATATATGATAGAGTGTGAGGGAGGGGGGAGGGGCAGCTGGAGACGGAGGGGAGAAAAGGGGAGGAAGATGGAGTTGAGGAAGGAGAAAGGGAGAAGAGTGAAGAAGAGGGGAGAGGGGAAGGAAAGAGGGAGGTAGAACAGTGGGGAGAGGAGAAAGGAAGGGGGGAAGGAAGTTAGATGGAATGCCCACACTGGAGGATGGGGTGGAAGAGGAATGCTGGGCAAAGGCAGTACATGATCTAAACGGGGAAGGAGTGCTGTGGGCAGAAGAGAGATAGGAAAAGGTGAGGTGAGGCAGTGGGAATATGTTAGAGGAGATTTAGGCCAGGGGAATTGTGAGAAGGCGGGATATCGGGATATGCTGGAGAGACAATACCCACCTGCAGAGTTCAGAGAAGACTTTGCTGGAAGAGACTATCTAGATGTACTGTGTAGCGCAGCAGCTATTCAAGTCATTTGTGTTGTGGTGTGCAACATGTTTGGCAACTAGATGGTCAAGTCTGTGATTTGTCACAGATTGGTAGTGGCCATTCAGATGGTTATATGTCATGCCCACACAGAAGCTGTCCAGTAATTGCACAACAGCTGATGTATAACATGACTGCTTTCGTACATGGTCCCACCTTTTATAGGGTAGAAAATGCCTGTGACCGGACTGCAGTAGAAGGTGATGAGTGGATGTACAGGACAGGTCTTCCACATGGGTTGACCACAAGGGAATGACCCAGGGGTGCAGGACTGGGAGCAGGATTGGAAAAGGGATGAGCAAGGATATTCTGTAGGTTTGGTTGACAGTGGAACAAAACCTTTTGGGATGTGTGTAGGATTTTGAGTGGAATATTCCTCATCTCAGGGCATGACAAGAGGTAGTCGAAGCTCTGGTGAAGGGTGTGGTTGAGCTTTTCGAGGCCAGGGTGATACTGAGTGATCAGAGGAGTGGTGGTCAGTGGTTGGTTTACAGATTTATTGATGTCAAGGAGGATACGGCACAGGAGATCTATTTATGGATGAGCTGCCTAGGATACTGTCTGTCAATTGCAAGGTTATCACTACATTTTGACAACTCCTCCTTTCCACTGCATGTGCAGAATCCATAGGGGGTGAGGCTGTAAGGAAGAGGCTTTTTGACATGGAATGGGGGACAGCAATAAAAGTGGAGGTACTGCAGGTAGTTGCTGCATTCAATATGAACAGATGTATTTATGGAGCTACCTGAGAGGTGGAGATCAAGATCTTGGAAGGTGGCTCATTGAGTTGAGAGACACCAGATGAAGCAGATTTGGGAGTAGGTCTTGAGGTCATGGAGGAAACAACAAAGGTTGTTCCTGCCATGACTCCAAATCATGAAAATGTCATCAGTGAATCTGAACCAGACAAAGGGTTTAAGGTTGAGATGTGGCAGTGGATTGCCATAACACTGCACACACTCAAGCTGATAATTAACAGTTCAAACAATTAAGAATAATAATTCAGAAATGTATTAACCAGAAAACCTGAGAAATGATGCACGATTTTATTACAATAAGAAGGGTAAAACTAGCGTAATAATCAGAGTATGCAGAGTGGAGAAATTAAAGTTTTAATTAAGAGAGCTTATCAGAATTGCACTTTGGTTCCTGAGGGCAAGCCCATCAGTGACCCTAGTGAGAAGAAAAAATAGTTAACCATACATTTTATTGTGGTCAGCAGGAAGGAAGTCACAATGTTTATAAGAGCATTGTTTAGAGTTTGGCCCGATGTACATAAATCAGAAAGAATGATCTAATTGCAAACAGAGGCAATATTTGACAAACTGAGGTGTCTGATATCACTCTCACCAAGAATCTTGAGCAATGGGAAACACGCCATTGCTAGATGAGATGTGGTTTAGCAATTGAATGGTAAGCACATGCAAAATGTGATACTTTGTCTTTATGACACAATAAGCTTTGTTACTGTGTTAGTAATGTCACCTAAGTAAAATCGTGCAAGTAGTGAACTTTAATAATGTACCTGAATTATGTTTCTACCAGTGACAAACTGCTGAGGCTTAGGTGTAAGTACACTCCTGGAAATGGAAAAAAGAACACATTGACACCGGTGTGTCAGACCCACCATACTTGCTCCGGACACTGCGAGAGGGCTGTACAAGCAATGATCACACGCACGGCACAGCAGACACACCAGGAACCGCGGTATTGGCCGTCGAATGGCGCTAGCTGCGCAGCATTTGTGCACTGCCGCCGTCAGTGCCAGCCAGTTTGCTGTGGCATACGGAGCTCCATCGCAGTCTTTAACACTGGTAGCATGCCGCGACAGCGTGGACGTGAACCATAGGTACAGTTGACGGACTTTGAGCGAGGGCGTATAGTGGGCATGCGGGAGGCCGGGTGGATGTACCGCCGAATGGCTCAACACGTGGGGTGTGAGGACTCCACAGTACATCGATGCTGTCGCCAGTGGTCGGCGGAAGGTGCACGTGCCCGTCGACCTGGGACCGGACCGCAGCGATGCACGAATGCATGCCAAGACCGTAGGATCCTATGCAGTGCCGTAGGGGACCGCACCGCCACTTCCCAGCAAATTAGGGACACTGTTGCTCTTGGGGTATTGGCGAGGACCATTCGCAACCGTCTCCATGAAGCTGGGCTACGGTCCTGCACACCGTTAGGCCGTCTTCCGCTCACGCCCCAACATCGTGCAGCCCGCCTCCAGTGGTGTCGCGACAGGCGTGAATGGAGGGACGAATGGAGACGTGTCATCTTCAGCGATGAGAGTCGCTTCTGCCTTGGTACCAATGATGGTTGCAGGCGTGTTTGGCGCCGTGCAGGTGAGCGCCACAATCAGGACTGCATACGACCGAGGCACACAGGGCCAACACCCGGCATCATGGTGTGGGGAGTGATCTCCTACACTGGCCGTACACCTCTGGTGATCGTCGAGGGGACACTGAATAGTGCATGGTACATCCAAACCGTCATCGAACCCATCGTTATACCATTCCTAGACCGGCAAGGGAACTTGCTGTTCCAACAGGACAATGCACGTCCGCATGTATCCCGTGCCACCCAACGAGCTCTAGAAGGTGTAAGTCAACTACCCTGGCCAGCAAGATCTCCGGATCTGTCCCCCATTGAGCATGTTTGGGACTGGATGAAGCGTCGTCTCACGCGGTCTGCACGTCCAGCACAAACGCTCGTCCAACTGAGGTGCCAGGTGGAAATGGCATGGCAAGCCATTCCACAGGACTACATCCAGCATCTCTACGATCGTCTCCATGGGAGAATAGCAGCCTGCATTGCTGCAAAAGGTGGATATACACTGTACTAGTGCCGACATTGTGCATGCTCTGTTGCCTGTGTCTATGTGCCTGTGGTTCTGTCAGTGTGATCATGTGATGTATCTGACCCCAGGAATGTGTCAATAAAGTTTCCCCTTCCTGGGACAATGAATTCACGGTGTTCTTATTTCAATTTCCTGGAGTGTAGTTCATTAACAAAGCTTATGGTGCATGTGACATAGTACCCCTACATGTGAAGGCAGGTAAGTGCAGCATACTGGTAAACTATTCTCTCATCAAGTGTTGTTGTATTGTCAGTGCTGATGACCTGTAATTTGTGAAATTTGTTGACTTGGAGAATATCAGATTATTTATTTACACCTTTCCTGACCATCGTAGTGAGGATGAGAAGTCTCACATGGCAAAGAGTGTTAATGGTATCTTCCCAGCACAGAGAAGCTGGGTTATAGTATTAATAAAACATAAACTTTTACAGAAGTGAAGTTTTTTGTGTGTCCTTCATACCACCAGTAAAGGCACACTTAGTTTCCCTTTGTTGGTAGCTCTTTTAATAAACATCAAATATGTATATATATATTCCCTTTATTGATAGTTGTATTGAAAATCCCCAAGTGTGATTGTGTTGAAAGATTCATTAGTCAAATTCACATGTTGGAGTGCAGTGTACAGATAACTGCACTAAAGGTAGGGTTAGGTGAGATTCATGATTTGGAGCAGTGTGGCTGGCAGTAAGGAGGTAGCACTGGCAAGTATATCCGTACTGACCTAGAGCCACATAACACTGTAAACTGCTAGCTGGTGCAACAGTAAGTCGTCATGTAGGGTTTGTCATTCCATATTGAGAGTCAGATGATGTAGTTTTATACTGTTCAGCACCAACACAATTGCTAGATTCACATTGTAAATTAGTCTGAGCATGAGAGGGTATCAGAAGTGTTACAAGGTGTTGATTGGAGAGGAAAGAGTCTTCCTGTTGGCTCATAAATAAGTTGGCATGGGATGGTGCTATGCAAGCACCCATGACAGTACCATGGACTTGTTTATAAATTTCTCCCCCAAAACCGAAATAAATTTTTGTCACGATGTGGATGGCTAGGAGGATTAGGGGAGAGGTGGTGGGTTTGGTATCATGAGAACATTGGGAAAGATACTGTTTCATGCTGCAAGGCTCTGGGCATGTGGGATATTGTTGTACATGGCTGTCACATCTATTAACTGACAAGTAATATGGTGGTAATGGGACAAGAATTGTGGAAAGGCAATGAAGGAAGTGAGCATTGTCTTGAATGTAGGCTGGGAGGTTGCAGACTATAGTTTGGAGGTGTTGGTCAACAAAGGCAGAGCATCACTTTGTGGGACCATTGTACCCAGCACAGTAGGACAACCACTAGGAAGATCTGTGGAGTTGGGTTTGTGGAGTTTGGGGAGTAGGTAAAGGTTATGAATGGAAAGTTTGCTAATGTGAGGAGAGACATGAAGCCAATGTCAGGTTTTGAGTTGTGCCTAAGGCCTTTAGGAACTAATGGAGGTCCAGTTGTGACGTCCATATCCACAGTTGTCAGAAGGTTGGGGGAGACCCTCAGCCACATAGTCACTATGATTCATGACCAATGTGATGGAACCTTTGTCTGTGAGAAGAACAACAAGATCTGGATTGGTTTTCAAGCTACAGATAGATTTATGCTCTACAGGAGTGATGTAAGACTCAGTGGAAAGGGGTTTATGAAAGTAAGGCTAGGGCAGGCAAGAAATGAGGAATTTCTCAAAGGTTACTAGGTGATGACAAAGTGGAAGGGGAGGGAGATCAAGGATGGAGGGAGGGGTGGTGTTTTACATAAGGTTCTTGTGGGGGTCTGGTTGGATATTGTCAGTGAGGTGTGTGATTACGAAATGTTTCCACTGTAGAGAATGAGTAAAGAAGAGGATGTGCTTTACAAGTCCAGCATGCCTGAGTATAGGTTTAGGGTTAAAGGTGAGGCCTTTAGACTTCTGCAGGGCTTAGAGTTTTGGCAGAAAGGTTGACAACAAAGCTACTGGTTTGCTGTTCAGAAACAGTGTGTTTTATGAAGGGTGAGGAAGAGTTTGGGGATGAGGAAGATGGAATAAGTCAGCAAGGCATGATCAGGAAGCTATGAGAGAATGGCAGGAGGGGTAGGGGAGGGGGGTGGATCACAGTGGCGGAATATTTCTTTGGTAGAGGTAATCTCATGCAGGCATAGGGCAGTAATAGCTGTGACAGCTTCCTCAGATGGTGCTAGGAATGCTGACCAAGTGTTGAAGAACAAGTTTCTATTGCAGAAATAACATTCAGGAAGTTATGGTTGCAGAGTAAAGGGATTTTGCGAAAGGAGTAGGAGCTGTCAAGTAATGTTTGAGGTTTTATTGTTTGATAATAAAGTAGCAGACTGGTGAGGGTGAGGGATTGATGGAATTGGAAAAACTGAAGCTTCCTGTGTTAGGATGGCTGAAAGCCCAAGATGCCAATTTTAAAAGCCCATTGACTAGGATACCATTGGCCAGACAAGATTTCAGAAAGAACGACACACATTACTTCAGTAGCTGCTTCACTATGCAAGCTATTTAGATGATCCCTTCCAGCACAAGTGTCTCTCAAATGAGCAGATGGGAACTGTGTTCCCAGCATATCCTCCACTCTTGTAATCCCCTGGCATAAACCTCTGCTGACTTGTTTCTCAGTGCCTCATCTTGCTTTTCCCTTGATCTCTCTTCTGTCCACAGCACTCCTTCCACATCCAGATCACATACTACCTTCTCCCAGCACTCTTCCTACCTCCCCTTTGTGAGCAGTCTCTCTCTCTCTGTCTCTATATCTCCCTCCCCCTTTTCTCTCCCCACCTTCCCCCCCCCCCCCCACTCTCCTCCCTTCCCTTTTCTCCCCCCTTTTGTGTCCCTCTCCACTTCTCTCTTCCCTCCATGCCTCACTTCTCATCTCCACATTCCTCTCCTTCCTCCCCTCCCTTTTCCCTCTTCTCCTTGTACCTTCCCTTATCTCTTGTATGGTCTACCCTCTAACATCTGTTTGTCTTGTTGTGCAGCCACTGAGTCACCTGTGGAAAGAACTGCCTCACATTGTCCCACTACCTCGTCCCCCCCCCCCCCCCCCCCCCCCGCTACCCTCCCTTGTAGGTCCTTTCCTACATCCTCCCACCTCCATTTGCCCAAGCAACTGCTGTTGATAATCAAGAGCTAATCATGCCGTAGCCATAGGTGTGCGCACTTGGGTATCTGTCTTGTTGTGTGTGAATGTGTTTACTTCTACTAGGAAAAGAGGATTAGCTCAAAAGCTAGTGTAAATAGTTTTCTGTTGTATTTTTCTATGTGCACACATCTGTCAGCTGTAGGCCGGTGGTTGCCTTTCTTTTATTTTATGTAATGTACCTGTAAGTTATATTTATTTGTTTGAAATTGCATAATACAATATAAGTCTTTGTAAAACTGAGGTTTAAGCTGTTTGTTGTTATCCTGTTGACAACTTGTTTTTTATTCTCCTATATGTGTGTGGTATCGATATATTTAGTCCATTCAGGAGCTAACTTCATTGTTTTTGAGGAGTTTGCCAATGTTATAGACAGTGACTGAAAAGTTCTTGGCCCACCAATAAAAGTTCGCAGTAGTTCAAATGTTTATGTCTATTTCTCAATAGAGTCCCTTTTTAGGGCCACACACTTTTGTCACCAATGCTTCTGGCACATTATACCCTCCTTGTAAAATATTTTTCATGCATGGCAAAAAAGGGCCTCCACTGCAGCCACAATGTCATCATCTGTTTGAAAATAGGTTCCAACTAAATTTTTCTTGAACTTATGGATGAGATAACAGTCATAGGGTGCCAAATTGGGTGAATAAATTGGGTGCCAAAGCAGAATTCCATGGCAGACATAGCAGTGACAGAAGTGTGCATATGAGCATTGTCCTGTTGAAAGAGCACTCATTTTGTTAGCGTCCTGACATGTTTCACTTTGATTTTTCCCCCTCAAATTCATTGGTTGACCAGCCTAATATGTTCTGATCACAGTTTCACCTTTTTTGAGGTATATGGCCAGTATAACACCCCTAAAATCCCAAAAAAGAAAGAGACCATCACCTTCCCAGCTAATGTGACTGAGAATGAGATTTTCACTCTGCAGTGGACTGTGGGCTGATATGAAACTTCCTGGCAGATTAAAACTGTGTGCCCGATCGAGACTTGAACTCGGGACCTTTGCCTTTCATGGGCAAGTACTCTACCATCTGAGCTACCGAAGCACAACTCACACCTGGTACTCACAGCTTTACTTCTGCCAGTATCTCGTCTCCTACCTTCCAAACTTTACAGAAGCTCTCCTGTGAACTATGCAGAACTAGCACTCTTGAAAGAAAGGATATTGCTGAGACATGGCTTAGCCACAGCCTAGGGGATGTTTCCAGAATGAGATTTTCACTCTGCAGCAGAGTGGGCGCTGATATGAAACTTCCTGGCAGATTAAAACTGTGTGCCCGACCGAGACTCGAATTCGGGACCTTTGCCTTTCGCAGTAAAGTGCTCTACCATACTGGCAGAAGTAAAGCTGTAAAGACTGGGCGTGAGTCAAGCTTTGGTAGTTCAGATGGTAGAGCACTTGCCCGCGAAAGGCAAAGGTCCCGAGTTCGAGTCTTGGTCGGGCACACAGTTTTAATCTGCCAGGAAGTTAAATGTGACTGACATGAATTTCTTGGATGTTGGTGAGGAGGCATGTTTCCACTGTTTCGATTTAACATTGTATTCAAGTTGATAGTGATGAACCCATGGTTCATCCATTGTCATAAAATGTTTGAGAAATGTCACAGGATCTGCCTCAAAAAAGGTGAAGTTTTCAGCAGGCATGATGTGTTTCTGGCATTTATCTGCTTGACATGAGCCCTTGTGCATGTCAACAACAACTCTTATATGTCCAACACATTTCTGAGATATACCCACTGTCTTAGCAGAGCAGTGGTCTGTCACATTCTGGTCTGCCAAGATGACAGTCTAGATTGCAGTGTCGTGTTCCTCCATACTCACTGTTACCAGTCTTCCATTGCAAGGTGCTACTTAGACAGAGATGTTGTCTCACTTAAATTCCACATTCCACTTTTAAAACAATGGAATAAAAGAGGTACCCTTTCATAATGTTTCCATCATGTAATTATGGATCTCCTGTGCACTGATGCCCTTTATTAACAGGTACTGGATAACTGCACACTTGGTTTCCTTATCCATTCTTCAAAATATGTACACCTTGGACACTTCATATTCTGATATCTGAAACAGATAAAAAGATATTAATGAAACATTTAGTATGTAATGTAGCAAAGGAATGTACTATTAGTTGCTAAACTGACATTTGTCTACGACAAATATTTTGTGGGTTGCCTGAGAACTTTTTAGCCACCTCTCATTATAGATCAAGAACAGAGATGAATAAAGAATCCATATTTTACATTCATCCACACCAAATATAATTTTAATTCTCTCATATCATTTGTTAATATTATCCAGTGTTTCCTGTTTTTATGTTAAGACTCCAACAGTGTAAGGCGGATGTCATTGGTACCCTAAAATTTTAGTTTCCTAGTCAAATGTAATGACATATTCAGCCAAAGATTTGACAAGATCACAACAATGCTAATTGGTCAGTTTTTCTTGTTAAGCACTGTCAATTGTTCAAGAGATAATACTTTATTACTTCTTCAGTAGAGATGCCTTAAGATAACCTCAAATGATCTGTTACAGGTTCTATATTCTGGTGTGCACTACCTTCTCACAAAAATTTATGAACACTGGAGGAAAGATGTGCCTGTGAGAGGTCACTTTATTATCTCCATTTTTAGTTTGCAGTTTGTACCTCTTTTACCATGCAACCCCCCCCCCCCCCCCCCCTCTCCCCCACACACACTGTCCTAAAACTTATAATCTCAAGTTTTGATCCTTAAAAACTTTTGATAGACTAAACTTTCAATGAGAAATCATTTTTTACAAAATATTGTGCTGAAACTCAGGTTTTCAAAGTATAACTTCTTATAATCAAAATGATAAAACTACAAGATGTAATATGAACAACAGCCACTATGGTCTGTCCCAGTAGTAGTATCACTTTGTTCTCTAGTTATGCTTGATACATATGGGCAAAAGTCAGTATGTAGTCTTTATGAATGTGACATCATGTTTTCAACTGCTGCCAGCTGAAAATTGCAGATAGTTGCATTGTAGTTGCTTAGTGAACGTGTGTCCAGTATTAAGTAATAAAGTATTTAGTTATGAATTATGTTGAAGACATTCCAAGCCCTTTGGCATTGTACTGTTCCAGCTTCCTGAAGAGCTATGAAAAACAAAACACGATATGGCTTGAGACACAGAGTGAGATGTTTAACAAATCACTCAGTATTCAATTCAACTGATTCTGGTATAGATCATCAGCACTTTAATAGCTGAACTGCAAATCACACCAAAAATCAACAGAGCGAAGAGTTTCTTAAGGTTCCAAAACGGTGCTTGGAGCAGTATAATGTGTTCTTGCAGCTAACTAAAACAAAAACATTTAAATAATAATGGTTTAGTGTACAGACAAAAGTTTTGTGGGCACATAAGCTATGTTAAAGGAAATGAAAGAATAATTTAGAGAGCTATGATCGAATGCAAGAAGCTTGATATGTGTAAAATATTCACCAAAGATGGATTTTTGTTATAAATGAGACATTGATTTAAATAGGAGACTTCCTTTGAAGCTGATTTTATTTTAAGTGCATGTATATTTTTGTAATAATTCTCTGTAATGCAAATATGTTAATTGCACTTCTCATCAGATATATTCTATGCTTTAAATGTTTTTTGTCAGATTGCCATAAATGTGTTTGTATTTCTGATAATTGACCATTTTTTACTGTCTTGTTGTGTAATGAATTAATATTCAGTTTGCAGCAGCATCAAATTGATCACTCACTGTCAAGTTCATTGGCATTGACACAGCAGTAAATTATAGTCACGCTGCAATTTTATACTCATGTACAATTTTAAGTATGAAGAAAGGCATTCTGGCTCATTTCAGTAGGAATTAAGCCTTGCTTTAGTCTTGCAAGAACACATAATATAGGTACAACAACAGGGGGGAGGGGGGGGGGGGGAGGGTTGGATTGGGAAAAGCACTATCAAATTGGCATGAGATTTTAGTAATTTGGTTAAAGTGCCATCATACCTAGATGAACCAAGGCTCTGGAGTGATCTAACTATTTCTTCAATCTCTGTTGCACTGATTGTAAAAACATGGAGTATGGCTGAGTATATCTAATAGATCAGCCTTTGATGGACTATTTTTGTCCCATTTTTTCAGCTGCAATTAGGAAGAATTCATTGGATTTAGTGGCTAACTGATTGTATTTAATATTGACAGTATCACTTGAATTGTTATCAGTGAGTTGAATATCATTTCCCATGTCAAGTTATTCATTTCATGCTTATTATTGCTACGAAGTACCTTTTCTTTGTTTTTGGAATTTTGAAATTTTTGTACATAATATAGGTACATGGCTTTGGCTTTTAGATGGCATGATGAGCAATTTTGCAATACCACTTAGAATGTACCTTGAAGTCTTCATTAGGGCTAGTCTTCTTCATTAAATAAAGCTCTCTCTTACTAACATAAGAGCCTTTGATTGCTGATGTTAACCACTCTTTCTCTCAGCATCCATTATGTTTGTCACTAACATATAAATGGAACACAAAGGAAACCTACTGTGTGTAACAATGTGATGTATGCTCTGCCAGGTACTATACAATGATTTTCATAGTATAGATGTAAACGTAGATTTAAAAAATAAGAGGCATTCAAAATGTTTCCGTGTGAAGACCATATAGTCCAGAATCAGTATGCCAGTTGTGAATAATAATGTGGGGAATAAACCAAAGCTGAACGTCAGTAATTCTAAGTGGTTTGGTCAGAAGTACGGGGTGTTCAAAAAGTCTCTTTGCAGTGCCATATGATTGTTAGCCACGAATGCCATATGATTGTTCACCTGCCTGGGTTACTTCCTTTCAAGTGTACTCTCCCAACATTCCACAGTTTTGTTTATCTCAGCCAGGGTCAGTAGTATCATTGGTGTGTGCCATTAGGTGTTGAGATGAACATTTAAGTTTAGTTCCTCTGTTCGTTTGTTTCGTTTTTGTCATTGTTAAAATGCTGCCCATTGAAGAATGTATGTTTTTAGTCAAACAAGTGTTCAAAGCTGGTGGTAAATACACAGTTTCAGTTCTTCAAACATTTATTTCACTTTTCCCGGAGACAGCACTCCCACATCATAATTCTGTGTGAGATTTCACAAACAATTTTCAAAGTATGCATTCAGTGATAGATGCACCAAGAAGTGGTCATCCTAGTGTTTTGTCTGAAGATAAATTACTCAATGTTTCCAATAAAATGTCCACAAGTCCTAACAAGTAGTAAGAAAACTCGTCCAGGAAATCAATGTTAGTGTCAGAATGGCCCACACAGCTGTAACGAAAAAATTAGATCTTTTCCCATACAAAGTGACAGTCGTGCAAGAACTGAAAAATACTGCTCATGGCAAGAGACTGCATTATTGTCAATGTTTCAAAAATTTCGTTCAACAAAATGGAAGGGATATTCTTAATGTAAGTTTTTCACTGATGAGGTGTGGTTTCATTTGTCCGGGTACATGAACTCGCAAAATTCTTGTATGTGGAGTACTGTAAACACATTGTGTTTTCATGAGGAACCACTTCATTCTGTTATGATAGGAGTTTGGATTGCAATTTCTAGATGTCAGATTGTGGGTCCCATATTTTTCAACAAAACAATCAACAATCCGCCACATACCATCAGGTGGCTTGCGGAGTATGGATGTAGATGTAGATGAATGCATAATGATACTGCAGTGCTATTCTGTACCCAATCATAAGATAACCTGTGTTAAGTGAAATACTGAATGGTTATTTTCAACAAAATGGTGCAACCATGCATACAGCTCACATTTTAATGTCACTGCTTGTTAATGTTTTTGGTGATCACATAATTTCACAGAGACTCTGGCCTCCATGATAGCCTGACCTAACACTACGTGAATGTTTCTTCTGGGGTGCAGTGAAAGCACCTGTCTATAAAAACCATCCAAAATCCATCAATGAATTGAAAACTGCAATATCCACTTTCACTGCTTCTGTTACAGAAGAATGTTACAGCTTGTGTTTGAAAACATGATTAGACAAATTGAATTGTGTATTCAACAACAGGGTTGCACTGTCAACATTTAATGTGAAAATTTGTAAGTAAAAATGAATATTCAATAAATTAATAATTAGTATTTAACTGAGTTTCATTTCGGTATATTCACTGCGGTATGTGGCATGTGCGGCTAACAATCATACGGCACTGCGGAGAGACTTTTTGAACACCCCGTAAATGAGTTAAAATCAATATTGAAAGATCCACATCCAATTGCTTTTCAATTACTCCTACAAAGCCTCAGTAGTACCATCTATACTTACTTCATGAAGTTTGTAATATTTGCTGCCGAGGGCCTGTACACTATCATGTAATTTTCTAGCGTGTAACTGAAATAGAGGTCTCAGAGAGCTATCAGACATAGAACTTGCTGAGGTCTATGGACCATGATAATTTTGCACATTTTATGCATATTTCCAATTCAATTTTCCTTAGATGTGAGTCTAAGTTGTATCTGTCTACATGCTTCTGTTTGATTTATGAGACTTACTTCCAAATGATGTCCAGTTAGGCATAGAATATCTGATTTCTTAGTTTTTTAATACCACACAGTTGAGTTGCTGCTGTAGTAGACACTAAGTGCTGTAATTTGTCTCATAGATACCCAACTGAGTTGTAATCATACAGTTTCATTGACTCTTATTAGTAACCATTTGTGTCTGAATGGCACCATATGAACCAGAGTTCTGACGTTGAATACAGCAATGGTGATTACTGCCTGGTGTTGGTTGATGAGTATTAACATTTGCAGTGAAACTACATGGTGGTCTAAGTCCAAACTACAAAATAGACTTATCACAATAACTCTTCTGCCACATATTTTGTTGGGAACAATGAACTCCCATGGTAATCTCCAAGGTGATTCATGTCCATAAGACTATTATGACTATCAAGAGATTTCTCAACTCACAAATCTCTTCCATCAGTCTAGTACTAATTTGCAATAAGTAATGTGACATTTAATTATTTTTTAACAGTTGCCCATAGAATCAGTGTGCAGACATGTCAGAAAAGTGTGTGTTTGTGCTCTCACAATTTTCTGTGGCCTAAGGTTCTAATAAAGGCTGCCAGTTTGATATCAGAAGGATTAGACGTGCTCACTTGTCCATTTCTTCAACTTCCTTTGTTGAGGTTGGGACTTACAGTTTTATGCCATTTCTCACTTACCAGTGCGATGCGTGAAATTTGTACAGTAACTAATGATTAAAATTACATGATAAGAGAACACCAGTAAAAGGGACAGTTTATTCCAAAATCACTTTTCCTTTACCCATTTTCACTGCTGCAGTTAGTTAAATTATACATCAAGTGCACAGTGGGACTAGTCTGTTTTAACTTCAGGAGGAAAAACACACTGGTCTGAATCAATAAAGAATAATCAAGAAATGAATACCTTATATCATGCATTAACAGAGGTTTGTAGAAAATGTATGTAGATATAAATGAGAATATGTTTCCAGAAGAATACATCTGGGGAGTTGTGAAACAGGGTAAATGTAATTACAAGATATTTCGCATACAACAGCATCCAAAATATGTCTTTAGAAAAGTAATGGAACTGACAGTACGTAATCTGTTTCTCAACAATAAAGCAAATACATGGGATGTGTATATCCCTAATTGTCACACATGTTTGTCAGTGTTGAATCATCCCTCTGTTGTAAGATGATGTTGGCAGTCACTCTTTCTTGAGAAAAAGCAGCTCAAAGATTCTCAGCAGTAGCTGATTGTCTACAGCTAATCTCACATGTTCATCCCCAACATGCTGTGTATGACTGAGAGAAGAAAAGCTTGACGGCTACTCCATACAGTGGATTTGTTTGGTTGAAAGAAAATCATCTGCTGGAAATGTGGAGAGTGGGAATGTGGAGTGTTATTGTCCATAATGAGGACTGTCCACATTGAGGAAGTCTACATCAACTGCACCACTAAAAATATACATATCTGCCTGCAACACAGTATCTCATCACTGTAGCCCTGGTCACTAGCAGTCTTTCTCTGGTCACAAACAAGTATGTAATGCTCTAAATATCTATCTTCTATGGTGCCTCATACTGCTGGCACCTACTGTAATGTGACGGAATGAGAAGAAATATTCTGAATACATTGATACTCTATCAACACAAGTATACAATACCAATACTGTATATTCTGAAAAATAACTAGTAGAAAATTTTCAACAATATTTGTGTATGTATCTATTACAATACTAATGATAATGTTTATAAAACATCATGTTTAAGTAATTTCATATCAGACAACTGATGTAATTATGAAATCAGTTGATGATGAAAACATGTGGACATTGTAAACATATAAATGTTGCATTTATATTTAATCCTGTAATGTTTTCTCAGTGAAAAGTAATTGCTCAGTATAATGTATCATGTATGAATATTATGAAATTCCGTTTAACTCCGCCATAGCCGGTCCCAAGCCCGGTTGAAAAAGGAGGAGGGGGAGGAGTAACACCTCATAAAAACACCTTGGTTCACCTGGCCTGGGTGATAATACCTCGTGAGGGTCCCTTTGCCAGGGACACGGTGAAGACCTCAATGGCAGTGAAGGCAAAGATGAAGACATTGGTACAGCAGCACTGGTGGAAGAAGCAACCTTGCTTTTTGGGATACTATAAAAGCTTTCATCCATGGTTGTTTGTACAAAGGACACAATAGTTCCAAAGGTTAGTGGCAGTAACCCTACAGTGTCTGTTCCACATGTTAGTGGCAGATGATCTATAAAACTCAGAACTGGAACTCTGAGCTTAACCAGACTGAAATCTCAATTTCAGTCACAAACCCGGTTCAACATGGATACAGCAAATTCAAAGACAAATTATCCCAGTGGGTCCAATTCCACAGTTGTAAAACTGCAAGTGGTCTATTTGGATTCTGGGGAGACCACAGAAGTGTGCATGGAGCTAAAACAGAGTATCTCAAAACCTCGAAATAACAAAATCAAACAAAAATCTAGAATTTGGCTAATGACATTTAATGTAAATTCTCTCTTAAAAATGGGAAAACTAAAAAACATCCTGGACAAATCCAGAGAACATAAAATCAAAATTACTGCATTTCAGGAATCACAATATACAGATGAAAATCCTTTTGATTCAGAAGGATACATGATTTACAAAGGAACACCTGGAAAACGAGCCATGGTAAATTGTCCACAATTTGGAACTGGATTTATAGTAGATACATCAATACTTGATTGAGTCACAACTTTCAAATTTTACTCAGGTCGGTTCTCCACAATGACAATAAAATCAGCTAATAAGATATACACCCTAATCAACGGACATGCACCAACTAACATCACTAACAAAAACATTTTAGAAGAATTCTGGAACCAATTAGATAATATTCTCCAAAAAATCCCAAATAACCATGTCAAAATCCTTATGGGTGATTTCAATGCACAAATCGATAAAGAAAAGAAATATCAATATTGGGTAGGTAATGGTCAGGGCATACACAGACCAACTGGAATGGCATTCACCTCATCGAAATCTGCAAAAACCACAACCTATTTTTCAAATCAACATTTTTCAAGAAAAGAGCCTCGAGAACAAAAACTTGGATCTCACCTAATCCATTACTAGGTGAATATCAGTTGGATCATGTAATGATCTCCCACATAAATACAGTAGAAATCATGAAACTTAAAGTCCTTAATGGACTAGACCTAGATTCCGACCATTACCTAACAAAATTATCCCTAGATGTCATTCCAGAAAAAAGAAAATTCACTAAGAGATCTCCACAACGTAAATATGATGTACAAAAGATAAATGGTAATGAACAACTTGCAAAAGAAACATAAAATTTAAAACCACAAAATTGGCAACAAATGCAAGCAGGACTTTTAAAAGCACCTGAAACTGTAGCACTGCAAACAAAAACATGTAAACACTCATGGTGGACAGATGAGTGTGACCAACTGATAAATCTCAGACAACAGGCGTGGAAAAATTGGTTGTGCAACAAAAATCAAAAGATCCTGGAAGATCACAAAGATACCAGGAAAACAGTCAGAAAAGCAATATGAACAGTCTGTATACAACACAAAGACAAAAAATTGAAAGACATAGAAAATTATTTCAAGAAAAACCATTCTCAAAATTTCTACAGAGTATTCAAACAAAAATTAACAAAGTACTCTCCTTCATCACTCCAATTCGAAAAAGAACATGGGGAAATTGCCCATACCAACACCAAAAACTGTAAAATTCTTGCAAAATACTTTTCTAAATTACTGAATTGTGAAAAGCTTGCAGAAAAATTTGAGTTCCATCACACACAATAAAACCAGACTCGAAGCCAACAAGATTAAAGAGATAATTCAGTCACTGAAAAATAACAAAGCATCAGGAGAAGACCAAATCATTGCAGAATTATGGAAAAATGCAGGAGAAAATCTTATTTGAAAACTCAAAGAAATTGTACATGAAATCTGGAAAACTGAAAAAATCCCCACAAATTGGAAGACAGCAATCATACATCCTCTGTACAAAAAAGGAAGTAAAACAGACCCCAACAACTATTGTGGAATCTCTTTATTGTCAATAACATACAAAATTCTGTCTAAAGCCCTATTAAACTGTGCAGAACCTCAGCTGGATTCAAAACTAGGTGAATACCAAGGTGGATTCAGAAAAGGTTGATCATGCGTAGAACAAATCCTTAACTTGAAAATCTCAATGAAATACTTCAAACAAAAGTTATACCATCACGTTTGTTGACTTTAAAAAAGCATATGACAGTATAGACCGAGAACCCCTTTTTGAAGTATTAGCAGAATTCGGACTAGATCAAAAGACAACAAACATCATAAAAGAAACACTCTCGGAGACCAAATCCAAAGTAAAATTTATGGGAGAATTGAGCACAGAATTTTAAATAGACACAGGAGTATGACAAGGGGATGTACTGTCCCCACTGCTCTTCAGTTGTGCTCTTGAAAAAGTTGTTAGAGAATGGAGAAAAGCAGATGCACTAACACACAGACTGGGACCAAGATGTAAAGGCATAGAATTAGACTGTTTAGCATTTGCTGGTGACATGACACTGATCGCACAAGACATTACCAATGCACAGAAACAGCTAGAATTATTACAAGAGCAGGCAGCAAAAACAGGATTACAAGTTTCATTTGAAAAAACAAAATTTAAGACCGACATCAAAAATGGACCTTCTGATTTCAAAACTGGTAATAACTACATCTCTCGAGTAAAAGAATTTAAATATTTAGGTTAATGGATTGCAGAAAATGGTAATGGAAAGAAATCTGTCAGATCAAAAGCCCAGAAAATGAAGATGGTGTTTCAGTTACCAAAAAACATTTACAACAAAAAGAGTCTCTCGTGGACTGCAAAATATGACACTACACAACAGTAATTAAACCTGAAGATCTCTACACATCTGAGACACTAAACCTTCAACACAGAACACTAAAAGAGGAATTAGAAGCGAAAGAACGTAAAATAATGAGGAAAATCCTAGGACCAGGAACTAAAGATGGTGTGCATTATCCAAAACCCAATGCAGAATTACATAAAAGTATCTCCAAAATAACCAACACAATGCACATGAGAAGAATCCAATTCATGGGGCACTTAGAAAGAATGGACTCAAACAGGTTAACACACAAAGTCCATACATTTTTAAAGAACAAAACTACAAGACTGAACTGGTACAAACAGACGGAAAAAGACCTGAGAGAATTAGGGTCTCCAAATCTACATAATAGAAATGAAATCAGAAAAATCACAAACACACAGGGTTTTGAGGAAGAAGAGAGAAAAACTAACTAATATACATGGTCTATGCAACCAAAGCTGGCCCATTTGTTGTTTATGAAGGAATACTGGGCAAAAAGGAAGGCCAAAAAATTTTGATTACGTATGGACCTAAGTGATCCATCCATGAAGAAGAAGAAGAAGGAAGAAATGCCGTTTGTATTTATTTTAGACATTGCAAATTAGTAGTATTTTTCAATACCAAACATTATTAACAAATGCATTTTCATGAAATTTTATGTACTTTATTTATTCTTATTAGCACAAAAAATCTAGATTTGTACCTCTGTTACCAGTAATTAATTTTCATTTGATTTTAATGAACTCATGAACTCAGAAACTATGATTTTAAATTCATAAAAGATATATCTCCAATAATGAAATGTTATGTATTGTATTGTTAAAAGTGTTATTTTAGGGATGTGGCTGGTCATGTCAGGATCAGTGTTGCATCAGTTTTTGTGGTGGTCAGTGTTGCATTGGTTTTTGAAGGCTATTCTTGTACATGTCACACGTCTGTGCATATTTTAAGTGAATATATGAACAAGTTTTACCAAATTACTGTGTTAAGTTAGAATTTTATATCTTGTCTCAAGATTGCTAGTAATGACCTCTGACGAGTTTTATTGAAAATTCCATTTAAATTCTGAATTACATCGCCCACAACAAACATATCAGCAGAATGTACCAGTTAATTTAGATATGCTTATGCTGGCCACACTTCACTACATGCTTCACCACTACCAATCTGTCTCATTCCATAATATTCCTGTAACAGTAACAGCAACACCTTTCCTCTTGAGGAATGCACAGTTATAATAATTCTGCAAACTTAAGACAGACTCATCCATGTAGAGCACACTCTTTCATTCAGCCATAGTCCATTATTAATATTTCTGACTGCACAACAAGTGGCCCATCTCTGCACAGTTCTAAATTTGACCTACCCTCCTGAACATCTAACATACACACCACAACTCTAAACCTCTAAATGCAGATTGAAGGCTACTGGCAGAGATATGTTATAGTTTTCAAAATACTCTAGCACACATGTTTTTAAATGGATTCTAATTTTTATTTGTTCCTAAGATTACATGTATAATGACACATAAATGTATGGAACACTATCAAAAGTAATGTAATTCAGGTTTGAAAAATGATGTTACCCTTGCAGCAACTCATCGTGTCTAGATGAGTAGAAACAATGCCCCAACACCTTTCAAGCACAGTACAAGGAACTGTCTCAATCTCTCAACTTACAGTTTCTTAAAAAGTTTCAGTAGTTTGTGATTTTTTAATATAAACTTGAGCGTTCAAGTATCCCACAATAAATACCTAATCATAGGGTGAAAGACAGAGGTGTGCTGGGAAAAATCCTCTAAAAAACCAGAAAACTCTTGAAGCATGGCAAGTATCCCCATATAGCTGAAGTTAAATCTACGAGGACAATTTGATGTCTTCTGAATTCAAACACAGAATCAGCCAGTATGTTTGTTCCCAACTTCTAATTAATGAAAGTGATTTCATCACTTGTTTTTCAAAATATGGCTTTTTCCAAACTTCTGGCACTATTTCTGCAACCACAAACTTCTGTGGATTGTAATTTTCCTTCAGTCCTTGCAGCACTGTGATCTTTTATATCTTTAAATAGTGGTTCAGTTGCAAATTATGGAAAACTGACTTGTCTAACAAGTTCAAATCATGAACATATCATGCCACTGAACAATGAGTACAAGCCTCCATGATCTGTAAAACTATTTTGATGTTTTCTGATATTGTCATGATTTGATCATCTCTCTAAGCTGTCTCACATTTCACTGACAATCTTATTCTGAAGTATTTAAGCCACTTAAGCATTCTTAGGTAAGATATTGCATCACCATATTGACCACCACTGAAGTGAGTCAGAATCTGCATTGGTTTTCCACTGGCAAATAACAGGCTGTAACAAAATTGTGGTGAGAAAATCATGTTTGTCAGCCACTATGGCTACTGCATATACATCAAACCATGAGTGTATAATCAACCATTCTACAAACATTAGTCACCTTCCCACAAAGTTTTCCCATCTCAAAATTTTCTTTTTTTTCTCTTGAACTCTACAACTACTGAGGCTGTAACATACATAGCTTGGATCACTATACTTGTTTTTTCACACCTAACATCATTATTTTTTTCATTTTAACTTGATCTTGTTTTTTTAATCATATATTAGTGCTACACAAAACAAATAATATATTATTCACATTTTGTTTCATTAAAAGTTACTGTTAACTGAGTTTTTCAAATACTGATGATAATGTTATAGTGGGATCGATTGGAAATATTTTTTAAGAAGTAGTCCTAATTTATGATTCACAAAAAACACGTGGAGGTGAAATTTTCAGTGATACAATAACTGTTTTTTGGACTGTTTTAAGTAATTTAAAATCCCTCATTCACTAATTTTCAACAAAAAATTTTAGTTTTTTGAGACAATTCCTATTTAAAAGGTTAATAGTATTGAAAATGTTCAAAACTTAAATAGTGATTATTTTCAAATTTCAGAACCATAGTTTTGTAGCCTGGATTTTTCTCTTTCAATACTTCCCTCTTTCACAGAATAACTTTTCAGTTTGAAACTTCCTGGCAGATTAACATTGTGTGCCCGACTGAGACTTGAACTCGGCACCTTTGCCTTTCGCGGGCAAGTGCTCTACCATCTAAGCTACCGAAGCACGACTCACGCCCGGTACTCACATCCTTACTTCTGCCAGTATCTCGTCTCCTACCTTAGACTTGCCCGCGAAAGGCAAAGGTCCCGAGTTTGAGTCTCGGTGGGCACACAGTTTTAATCTGCCAGGAAGTTTCATATCAGCGCACACTCTACTGCAGAGTGAAAATGTCAGTCTGGAAACATCCCCAAGGCTGTGGCTAAGCCATGTCTCTGCTATATCCTTTCTTTCAGGAGTGCTAGTTCTGCAAGGTTCGCAGAAGAGCTCCTGTAAAGTTTGGAAGGTAGGAGACGAGATACTGGCAGAAGTAAAGCTGTGAGTACCGGGAGTGAGTCATGCTTCAGTAGCTCAGATGGTAGAGCACTTGCCCGCGAAAGGCAAAGGTCCCGAGTTCGAGTCTCAGTCTGTCACACAGTTTTAATCTGCCAGGAAGTTTCATATCAGTGCACACTCCGCTGCAGAGTGAAAATGTCATTCTGGAAACATCCCCAAGGCTGTGGCTAAGCCATGTCTCCACTATATCCTGTCTTTCAGGAGTGCTAGTTCTGCAAGGTTCACAGAAGAGCTTCTGTAAAGTTTGGAAGATAGGAGACGAGATACTGGCAAAAGTAAAGCTGTGAGTACCTGACATGAGTCGTGCTTCAGTAGCTCAGATGGTAGAGCACTTGCCCGCGAAAGGCAAAGGTCCCGAGTTTGAGTCTCGGTCGGGCACACAGTTTTAATCTGCCAAGAAGTTTCATCTCAGCGCACACTCTGCTGCAGAGTGAAAATGTCATTCTGGAAACATCCCCAAGGCTGTGGCTAAGCCATGTCTCTGCTATATCCTTTCTTTCAGGAGTGCTAGTTCTGCAAGGTTCGCAGAAGAGCTTCTGTAAAGTTTGGAAGGTAGGAGACGAGATACTGGCAGAAGTAAAGCTGTGAGTACCGAGTGTGAGTCGTGCTTCAGTAGCGCAGATGGTAGAGCACTTGCCTGCGAAAGGCAAAGGTCCCGAGTTCGAGTCTCGGTCGGGCACACAGTTTTAGTCTGCCAGGAAGTTTCATATCAGTGCACACTACGCTGCAGAGTGAAAATGTCATTCTGGGAACTTTTCAGTTTAATTATTCAGTTTGGAGATCCTTTCAGCAGGATATGGGAACAGTTCATAGCTGTGCGAGAGACTTACAGGAAGTTATATATTTATGTGGAAAGTGAGAGTTTTATGGCGTGTAGAGGTCAAATACATCATTAATTGACAAAAAGTAAAGTTTGTATGTCTGCTTATTTCACAAGTGGAAAGAATCTAAAAATCCCTGTACCTATTGTTATTCCATGGAGAAGAAGTCAAGAGGGTTTCCAGCAGCCAGCTAGCCAGCAAAGAAGAGTGGCTGCAAGTTCTAAATAAGTCACCTCATAAAGAAGTAGAAGGTGGTTTGGGGGAATAAATCGGTATAACCCAGGGTCACACTCACGCTTTAAGTCGTTAGAACATTAGAACTCTAGATCATGACTGTTTTATTCACTGGCACACTCATTTGATTGTAGGGGGTTTTATAGCTCCTTTCGGCATGAATTTTTGTTGGGTTTCATCCATCGCTCATTTGTTCCATTCCTCTCCCATGTACACTTTAAATGGTTACTTTTCAAGACATAAAGAGGTTACAGTTGTGAAGTAAGTCCTCCGGGAAAAACAGCCATCATTGTTTCTCTCTGTCTCAGTTTCTCTTTCACAGAATTTTTCAAATGACTACTAAACTGATAAAGCATAAGAAGAGAACTCTTCTTTGCTAAAGCACCTTTCCTTCTCTAACACTCTGTTAATCCATAACTTCATATGAACCTTATGCATCCAACCCTTGTCATGTACATGAAAGTTAATACCTGGCAGTATTACAGAAGGTTTTGGCATTCTTTTGTGCTTGAAAATGGTAATTGGACTAAGTTTAGAACCATCTGAACAACATGAAAAGAGAAGTTTAATCCACATGCACTACTTCCCTAGTTCCACACTATTTGTCTTTTGATGTTGGATAATAAAATGGTGAAAAGATAACATTTTCTCTTGATATTCATGTGGCATTTTCTGAGGTATTTTGTTTTGGTTTGCAAGGTTAAGTCCATGACAATTCATAAACCCTTAGCATCATTTAATGTCCACCCTTAAAGTCTGTTAAGTTCCAATGTAATGCTAGCTTTATCATATATATATGAATCATTTTTGTATTAATGCCAATGCCATTTAGATGGTGTCCTTGAATCCATTTTAATGGTGTCCTTGAATGCTAGTTTTGGCCATTTTGGATTCAGTCCTTTATTTGCACATTTAGTCTTCCTCATTTTTTTCAGTTTGTCTTTTCTAGGGTGCCAATTGTGAATGTTTTTTTTCTGTTGGTAGAAGGCCAAAATGCTGCTCAGATGCTCTGTTTTCATGTTCTTCTGCATATGCTATTACTCTCAATTTATATCCCGCATGATATGAATACCTTTTATTTTTTTACATTATGAGTCTAGGTACTAATAGAAATATTTTACTGTTACCAATAACGAAAAGTACTTTCAATTCAACTTCACTGCATCATAGACTGCAATGATGTATTATAAGCTAGATAGTGTTCTGGGCTTGCGATGGCGGGCTTGGAGGTAGACAGTAATAGCAAGTTTGTGAATCCCCACAACTCATGTTTGCTGCCAGATGAATTTAATGTCACCAGATAGAGGTAGGTTTCCCACATCATCAAATATCTGACCATTTTCAAGACTGGTGGAAATTTTAAATAAAAAACTGGACATATCTATATCAATTTTGAGTATAAGATGCACCTGAATTTTGGAGGCAATTTTTCAAAGAAAAAAGTGCATCTTGTAGTCCATAAAATACAGTAAATCATATTCAACAAAAGAATCAAATCAGAACTATTAAATATTTCATGTCTCTCTATCAAAGATTAAAACTCCATGCCTATACTCTACAGTATGTGGCTTTGTTAATTTACAACATATTAAAAGAGAAAAACTTCAACACTATGAAACTAAACAATGTACAATTCAGGATGAAATAACAGTATGAATTAGTATAGATTAATACTCACCACAAAGAGACAACACTGAGCAACAGACAGGCACATATAGTAATAGACTAAACTATCAAGCAAAGTTCTTTATCAGATTTAGAAAAACACACACATATTCATACATGCACAACTATCACACACATGGCCTCTGTCATCTACAAGCACTGAGACCTGACTGCAATAAATAGTGATCACAACTAGGGTGGGTAGTGGCAGTACAGAAGAGGTGTGGTGCATTGAGGGTGCTGGTATGGTGGGGTATGGATGAGGGAAGATGTTGCAGTGGTGCCTGCTGGACTCACTCTTTGACCTGTATCAAATTTCCCAACTGTTGGGTTTTCTCACTTCGACAACTATTTGCTAATAATGCAATGTCAATACATCTCAAAAAGAGTTGTTAAACCAAATACTGAAAACTTAAATATTAAAATTATTATAATATTGTGCCCCCCCATGAACCATGGACCTTGCCATTGGTGGGGAGGCTTGCGTGCCTCAGCGATACAGATGGCCGTACCGTAGGTGCAACCACAACGGAGGGGTATCTGTCGAGAGGCCAGACAAACGCATGGTTCCTGAAGAGGGGCAGCAGCCTTTTCAGTAGTTGCAAGGGCAACAGTCTGGATGATTGACTGATCTGGCCTTGTAACAATAACCAAAATGACCTGGCTGTGCTGGTACTGCGAACAGCTAAAAGAAAGGGGAAACTACGGCTTTAATTTTTACTGAGGGCATGCAGCTTTACTGTATGATTAAATGATGATGGCGTCCTCTTGGGTAAAATATTCTGGAGGTAAAATAGTTCCCCATTCGGATCTCCAGGCGGGGACTACTCAAGAGGGTGTCGTTATCAGGAGAAAGAAAACTGGTTTTCTATGGACCGGAGCGTGGAATGTCAGATCCCATAATCGGGCAGGTAGGTTAGAAAATTTAAAAAGGGAAATGTATAGGTTAAAGTTTGATATGGTGGGAATTAGTGAAGTTCGGTGGCAGGAGGAACAAAACTTTTGGTCAGGTGACTACAGGGTTATAAACACAAAATCAAATAGAGGTAATGCAGGAGTAGGTTTAATAATGAATAGGAAAATAGGAATGCGGGTAAGCTACTACAAACAGCATAGTGAATGCATTATTGTGGCCAAAATAGATATGAAGCCCACACCTACTACAGTAGTACAAGTTTATATGCCAACCAGCTCTGCAGATGATGAAGAAATTGAAGAAATGTATGATGATATAAAAGAAATTATTCAGATAGTGAAGGGTGACGAAAATTTAACAGTCATGGGTGACTGGAATTCGGTAGTAGGAAAAGGGAGAGAAGGAAACGTAGTAAGTGAATATGGATTGGGGCTAAGAAATGAAAGAGGAAGCTGCCTGGTAGAATTTTGCACAGACCACAACTTAATCATAGCTAACACTTGGTTCAAGACTCATAAAAGAAGGCTGTATACATGGAAGAATCCTGGAGATACCGACAGGTTTCAGGTATATTATATAATGGTAAGACAGAGATTTAGGAACCAGGTTTTAAATTGTAAAACATTTCCAGGGGCAGATGTGGACTCTGACCACAATCTATTGGTTATGACCTGTAGATTAAAACTGAAGAAACTGCAAAAAGGTGGGAATTTAAGGAGATGGAACTTGGATAAACTGAAAGAACAATTGACAGGAATTGAGGAAAGAAATACAGTAGAAGAAGTATGGGTAGCTTTGAGGAATGAAGTCATGAAGGCAGCAGAGGATCAAGTAGGTAAAAAGACGAAGGCTAGTAGAAATCCTTGGGTAACACAAGAAATAGTGATGTAAATAAAATAGAAAGAAACTTCCAAATGGGAAAAATATGTTAAAAACAAACATTCCAAGACTTACCAAGCAGGAAAGCGCTGGTACACAGGCACAATAAATAAAACACACAAACACACACAAAGAATTTCTAGTTTTCGCAACCGACGGTTGCTTCTTCAGGAAAGAGGGAATGAGAGGGAAAGACGAAAGGAGGGGTTTTAAGGGAGGGGGTAAGGAGTCATTCCAATCCCGGGAGTGGAAAGACTTACCTTACGGGGAAAAAAGGACAGGTGTACACTCGCGCACACACACACATATCCATCCACACATACACAGACACAAGCAGACATTTGTAAAGGCAAAGAGTTCGGGCAGAGATGTCAGTCGAGGCGGAAGTACAGAGGCAAAGAGGCAAAGAAATATTGAATTTAATTGGTGAAAGGAGAAAATATAAAAATGCAGTAAATGAAGCAGGTAAATAGGAATACAAACGTCTCAAAAATGAGATCGAAAGGAAGTGCTAAATGGCTAAGCAGGGATGACTAGAGGACAAATGTAAGGATGTAGAGGGCTATCTCACTAGGGGTATGATAGATACTGCCTACAGGAAAATTAAAGAGACCTTTGGAGAAAAGAGAACCACTTGTATGAACATCAAGAGCTCAGATGGAAACCCAGTTCTAAGCAAAGAAGGGAAAGCAGAAAGGTGGAAGGAGTATATAGAGGGTCTATACAAGGGCGATGTACTTGAGGACAATATTATGGAAATGGAAGAGGATATAGATGAAGATGAAATGGGAGATACGATACTGCGTGAAGAGTTTGACAGAGCACTGAAAGACGTGAGTCGAAACAAGGCCCCCGGAGTAGACAACATTCCATTGGAACTACTGACGGCCTTGGGAGAGCCAGTCCTGACAAAACTCTACCAACTGGTGAGCAAGATATATGAAACAGGCGAAATACCCTCAGACTTCAAGAAGAATATAATAATTCCAATCCCAAAGAAAGCAGGTGTTGACAGATGTGAAAATTACTGAACAATAAGTTTAATAAGCCATAGCTGCAAAATACTAACACAAATTCTTTACAGATGAATGGAAAAACTAGTAGAAGCCAACCTCGGGGAAGATCAGTTTGGATTCCGTAGAAATACTGGAACACGTGAGGCAATACTGACCTTACGACTTATCTTAGAAGAAAGATTAAGGAAGAGCAAACCTACAATTCTAGCATTTGTAGACTTAGAAAAAGCTTTTGACAATGTTTATTGGAATACTCTCTTTCAAATTCTGAAGGTGGCAGGGGTAAAATACAGGGAGCGAAAGGCTATTTACTGTTTGTACAGAAAGCAGATGGCAGTTATAAGAGTCGAGGAGTATGAAAGGGAAGCAGTGGTTGGGAAGGGAGTGAGCCAGGGTTGTAGCCTCTCCCCGATGTTATTCAATCTGTATATTGAGCAAGCAATAAAGGAAACAAAAGAAAAGTTTGGAGTAGGTATTAAAATCCATGGAAAAGAAATAAATACTTTGAGGTTCGCTGACGACATTGTAATTCTGTCAGAGACAGCAAAGGACTTGGAAGAACAGTTGAACGGAATGGACAGTGTCTTGAAAGGATGAACATCAACAAAAGCAAAATGAGAACAATGGAATGTAGTCGGATTAAGTCGGTGATGCTGAGGGAATTAGATTAGGAAATGAGGCACTTAAAGTAGTAAAGAAGTTTTGCTATTTGGGGAGCAAAATAACTGATGATGGTCAAGGTATAGAGGATATAAAATGTAGACTGGCAATTACAAGGAAAGTGTTTCTGAAGAAGAAAAATTTGTTGACATTGAGTGTAGATTTAAGTGTCAGGAAGTCGTTTCTGAAAGTATTTGTATGGAGTGTAGCCATGTATGGAAGTGAAACATGGATGATAACTAATTTGGATAAGAAGAGAATAGGAGCTTTCGAAATGTGGTGCTACAGAAGAATGCTGAAGATTAGATGGGTAGATCACATAACTAATGGGGAGGTATTGAACAGAATTGGGGAGAAGAGGAGTTTGTGCACAACTTGACTAGAAGAAGGGATCCGTTGGTAGGACATGTTGTGAGGCATCAAAGGATCACCAATTTAGTATTGGAGGGCAGCGTGGATGGTAAAAATCGTAGATGGAGGCCAAGACATGAATACACTAAGCAGATTCAGAAGGATGTAGGTTGCAGTAGGTACTGGGGGATGAAGAAGCCTGCACAGGATAGAGTAGCATGGAGAGCTGCATCAAACCAGTCTCAGGACTGAAGACCACAACAACAACATAATATTGTGTGGTGTACTCATCCATTCCTTTTTGTTGATCCACTGCTGCAACAGTCACTGAGCTACTGCATGTCCACTGTAACTTGGTGTTTTATGCCAAGAATGGCTAAATCAAACATTATGTTTCAGAACTTCTTTTCATTATATCACCTAGTTTTTAAGCTTTTTATGTACGCTTTCGTAATGGTAGATCAGTCTTCTTACATATTCCATACAATTTGCCAAGTCTGACATGCTTTCTGCATAAATTTATATAAAGTATTCACATAAGCTTCTTGCACAAAATCTCATAAGACACTGATGTACACCTTATTCCATTGAATGCTCATAAAGTACTGATCTCTTCGTGCCAACATGGCTGCCCCTTTTATATACAATTCTGATCAATCCTTGGTACTGTCATAAAGGTTTTTTTAATAAAATTACAATTAAAACTGTTACCTCAAAATTAATGAATCATTTAAACAGTTGCATTAGCTCTTATAGAGCAAATACATATATGCATTTTCAAGCATATAACATTTTAAGATTGTACGAATTCTCAAAATATGAAGTATTAACAATATTTTTACTATTTTTATTAAATACAAAAGATACATGGAAAATGTTCCTACCACTGTATACGTTTCCAAGTCTCCCTTTGAATGTGGCAAAATAGGTCTTTTATTTATTAATGATAAAACACCTAAAGAACTGCCTATGTTTACACACCACTTATAACATTTTTGCTAATTACAGTTTTAATTTTCTAATCAATTTCGATTGTGTCAGTTTTTCCTTTAAATACCACAGACTTTAATTTAGATACTGTTTTAACATAAATCCATTTCAGTTTCAAAGAAATAACTTTGACCATTTTACTCGATCATTTGTTTCATATTTCACCTAATTACATTAATCCTAAATATTCCTACCACTTACAGGACCTTTATACTTCAATACAATTATAATTTAGTAACCAGTTTCATTGTAATAACTTTATAAGTATAGGTTTGCCTACACCACTACTTTTTGTTTACGCCAGTGATTCCTGTTTACTTCAAATTGGATCAAAAAATGTGTGTTATAAATGTGTTTCAATGGACTGTTACGACTCCCCTGCCTTCCTATTTAAAGTGACTTGTACTACTGTTTTAATGTTTACTAATGCTGTTGATATTATACTACATAGGAAATATTCTCCCCACTATCATACCTATGTACATCAGGAGGAGAAATGATTCAGTGGAAAAGGCCTTAACACTATGAAACATTGGAGGCATAAGGAGAAAAGGCAGTAAAGTGTGAAGCAGACTGATGGCATCACAGAAGTAATGGACTCCAACTTGGAAAGTCTTGGGGAGATCATGCAAGACAGAGAGAGAGAGAGAGAGAGAGAGAGAGAGAGAGAGAGAGAGAGAGAGATCCTATCCATCACTCCCACAGTGGTATTTTTCTGTCCCAATGTTTGCAGTATTCTTGTTCATGCCTCACCACCCTGCTCCTAATCACTTGCCCCATGGCTCATATCACTGTAACATACCAACACCATCCATCCAAAAAAGTGCTGAGACTGATTTTGTTTCTGGCATTTAACTGACGTCATGCAGTGACTACATTGGCAGCTTCAGGTAACAACTGACCCAAAAGATCTGAGCAGGCTGTGTTTAGTAATGGGCATGGAGCCATAGAGTGGCAACATTGTTATGTCACAAATCACAATGGAGCAATATCTCTAAATGAAGTTTTCAAGACATTCTCCAGAGTGTTTTGAAGAAGAGAAAAGTGTGTGCAAATGTTGTCCCACATACCTGGATTCACAAGCAAAAACAACACAGGGACACCTGCTGTGACTTGATTAAAATTAAAAATATGGGCAATTCTTTTCTGGAAAAAATCATCATTAGTGATGAGACTTGGTGTTGTCAACATGAACTTACCACAAAATTACAAAGTGCAGAAATTTCTATGAAAGGTCAACAATTTTTATAATGTAACCAACATGTGTGAGTTGAACAACATTCCAAAAAAGGCTTTTTCTAACAATTCCATGTGGTTTGTATGAGCATCCTGTGCATTATATTCAAGTGAGAAGAGATTGTAGAATATCTGAAACATTAAAATCACCATCTTAACTCCTATTTTTTATTAATGCAATCTCAAAACGTTTTTGACTGATCAGATAGATGCAAGACCTATCCCATATATCCTCACATTACCACCTGCTCCAGTCTCATCACAGCCATATCCTGCCCCCAGGGCCACCTGTGAAAACAGCCATGTGATCTACCAACATAGAAGTAGCCACTGTCACACATTCTGTCTGGTCCTCAGCACTAACAAACTGCCTTCCACATGAATTGCCACCACCAAACTATGGCTAAGAGACAGCTGGGCACCCAATTGCAAAGCTTGCAGCCCAATGTGGTGTGTTTGACCTCGACTCCTTCACAGCCCATGCCATCTGGATTCTTCCCATAACCACCTGCTTTTCTGAATTGTACTGGTGGTAATCTTCTCTAAAACAGATTCCTCCCCCATCCATGCAGCACAATCATCAGATGCTGTTCCTAACAGCCCTATTATTTATCCCTGCCATGTCCCTACACTGTCCCGATATCTGAGCGGTCAGCAGGATGGATTGCCGTCCTATGGGCTCGGATTCGATTCCCAGCTGGGTTGGAGATTTTCTCCGCTCAGGGACTGGATGTTGTGTTGTCTTTCTCATCATTTCATCCCCATCTGATGCACAGGTCACCCAATGGGGCGTCAGATGTAATAAGACCTGCACTAAGGTGGCCGAACTTGCCCCGTAAGGGGCCTCCCGGCCAAAGATGCCAAACACTCATTTCCATTTCCCATAGGCAGCAATGACTGGTGTGGGCTGTATGCATCCACAGAAAATGTCTCTGCACCACACCAACAACTGTGCCAAGAATTTCCTCTCCCATAGATATTATCAACAAACTAGTCTCCCAGGTAGTATCTTCCTCTCTTCCTCTGACTACTACAACTCCCACTTCCAAAAAACATAGAGGCAAATTCCCATACATTCTTCATTTTTTGCACCCAATACCATGCAGGCCTCAAATGCATCAATACTTTAATCAACCAAGACTATGAAATTCTCGAGTGAAAATGTGAAATCAGGATTCCTTTCCCTGTTATTCTCACCACACCACCCACAGTAACCTTCTATCACTTGCTAGCCATCACAACAACCTTGTAAAACCAAATGAAATTTACATGCCATTATCCTTACCCCATGGTTTCTATCCCTGAAACTGTTCCTGCTGTCTCACCTACTGATGCTTACTCCACTCCCACCATGATAAATATTCTATGGTGTAGACCTTGTGCAAGATAAGGTGGCCAATATATAGTGTCCAATTTCTGTCCAAAGCACTGGATAAGTTCATTCATTTGTTCAGATGGGAAGGCTGACAATGTTTGCCACCTTTCAGCTGGTTGACAATGGCAGAATCAAGGTACAAGCCTGGCAATCTTTTGCAGACAATTTTACAGAAACTATACAGTAATAAAACTTTGGTTTCGTTTTACTTGCAGCTTTATATGTCAGGTCCAATTATATGCCCATAATTTTCTTAGTGCTCATAGTTATTGTGATATTTTGTGGAAGTAAGACACTGCACTAAATTTGAAATAGTTTTCAATGAAAAATAGCAGTCGCTATGATTTTGCATTTGGTGCATATTAAATAATATGTTGCTGCATACTTGGATGGAGGTCTGTATCTGTTTCCACTCTCAAGAAAATTGATCTGGCCTAGCACAACATTTGCAATTGCAGTGTGCCACTGATAAAGCCATAGTGAAATATCCACAACATTCCTCATATTTCGTAAACTCTTTGAGATATCAAAATGAGATTTTGGTAAATGATAGCCAGCAAAGAGGAGAATATTTTGCCATATAGTTATTATGCAAAACTTCATTATCTACCATGTTACTCCATTAACTACAAACTTTTATGATGAAAGAATGTAATTTTTAAAGGCCATCATCAGCCAGTGTTGCGATAAATGCTAAGGGTTATGGAGCAATGTGAGTGAATACATTACACATTTATTTTTTACCAAGGATGTGCTGTTTCATAAGATACTACCTTACTTTCTTTCAGTTCCTCACTTAATAAACTACTGTTTTCAGAATTCTCTTACAGCTCCTTCTGCAAAACATGTTAGTGAGGTGATACTGTTTCTATCTATCAGCAATTTATTAATATCATCTCGTGAAGGTCATCACTAGGTAGTGATTCTGTCTTTTAGAGACTGTTAGCTTCACTGCATAGTATACAACGTGTATTAATTTTCTGTTTTCAGCTGTACTGAATGCTCATCACAGAAAAGGGCTTACAAAAGCGAAATGGTATCCCTTATGTGAAGATGTATTTGTTGTTGGCAAACCATCTCCTTATAGACGAGTAAGTAAATTGGCATCAAATCAACTGTTTTCTGCTATTGCACCTAATGGTATATTCCTAAGAAAACTGTTTCTTGTAGTTACATTTAACATCCTGATATGGTCATGGTTGCTTTCCATACATCTCCTGATGTCCAATACTGCAAAGAATCTTACAATTTTTTGAGAAAACTGTAGGGAGTGCATCAGGAAGGAGAGCCTTCAGTTGCATGGAATGACTTAAGACACACACAAACAAAATAGAAGTAACTCTAAAAAATTAAACTGTAAAAAATTAAACTGTGTGAAGCAGGATGCCACAGCTGTCTGCACACTGGACCCTCATTTGGGAAGACACAGATTAAAATTCCCACTCCAGCCATGGACATTGATGTTTCCCAATGTTTACCTCAAGTGATTAAGCCAAATTCCAGGATGAGCTTTAGAAAGGATACAGCCTATTCCTTTCCCCACAATAAGCTTGAGCTCTTCTCTAATTATCTCGTTACTGACTGGACATTAAACCCTGATCTTCACACCTATTTGGATATTGGGTTACAAATAAACTATCACTGTGCTATATATATGTGTGTGTGTGGTGTCTGTTCTGTCGGATATGTACAGCAGAACAGACACCACACTGTTGTTTGGTAAAGCAGCCATAAAAATCAAATTTAGATAAAGTGACTGATGCAAGCCACAATCAGGTCTTGGAATAATTTAACAGTGAAAGTTGAAAATTTGTACTGGACTGGGACTCAAAGCCAAATCCATTTAACATGAGTGGTTGCCTTAAGCACCTCAACCATCAAGACATTCTTTCCATCTGGCCCAGATTCTCGACTTGTCATACGTTAGTGTCCACTGTCCATTCACCTCCTTGCTCGCAGCAGACCTGTATTCGCACAAGAGGCATTGACCCTGTTGTGCAACCACACTGAAGTTATCCTGGCAGTCACACCTACAGATATACTATTTATATGTGTTGTGTCTACTCTGTTGGACATGTCTACAAGAGGCACAGAGTCAGATATGCATCCGCTCTGGGGTTGTCAAGGCAGTCATGCCTACTTTTATACGATATATATGCTTCATGCCTGTTCTCTCTGACAGACACAACACACACACGCGCACACACACACACACACACACACACACACACACACACACACACACACACACACACAGGCACAGATATAGGCATGATTGCCTTAACTTCAATGTGGATGCACAACGGGGTCCGCGTCTTCTGAAGGAATATAGGACTTGCTGTGAACAAGTAGGAGAATGGTCAGTGCACGCTACTATCATGTAACAAGTAGAGAATCTGTGTCAGATGGGAAGACTGTCTAGACAGTCAAGGTGGTTAAGGTAACCACTGACACTGAGTGGAAGATCTAGGTTTGAATCCCAGTCCAGCATAAATTTTCAACTTCTATCACTGAATTAGTTTAGTGCCCAATTGTGTCTGAGTCAGTCTCTCCTTCAAAATATCACTGCACTGCTTAATACTGTTAGTGTTGACACAGGCACCATTTTACCTAGTAAATTAAAAGTATGCCCTCTACTTTAGAAAAAATAAAATGAAATAAATACTCCTAAATATAACACTTTATTTTTACACAGTTAAAACATAACCCTGTGATATTTCTTTTTCAAATGATTTACAGCAGCAACATGTTTGGCTGCATGTTAAGAATAATTCTGAGTCAGAAGAGAATAATAGTTCATCACTGACTGAATTAATTACTGCTTTCACAGCTTCTGTTTGTATGTTTCTACAGCCACTGGAAATGTTTTGGGGAAGTCATTGTCCTGTATCGGCTGTTTTTATTTTTGAAATAAACACTTTATTTCATGGTTTTTGTTATTAGCCAATTTTGTCCCCTAGGGAATTCTCAAGCTACTTGTTAGTGAAACAAAAGACAAAAGTTAACAATAGCTTTGAAAATAGGAAAATAAAGTCAGAAATAGACACATAAATTTTTTACACATCTCTGTCATAGTGAAAAACTATAATCACATATCTTATCTTCCACACATTAGCATGGAGGAAGCTTCATTCAACACTAACCTTAATAAATGTTGTTTATGAAGATAGTGGCCATGGACACAACTTGTGTTTACATCACTGGTTAGCATTGGTCACATAAAAATATGAATAACATTTGATATTATCATCAAATGATTTTACACCTTATTTACACAGATGTGAATTCTGCCTGTCAAATGATAAAATGCAACCCTTATGCAGATCTTTGTCACTATGCCAGCATCAGCCACACTAAATTAGTTTTTCACATTAAAATAAAACTTCACATGACATGGTCATGATTTAAAAATCAAATAGCATACATGTCAGTGAGTTTAACTGTACAGCAAGAAATCTTGTAAGGGAAATGGGCTTATATCAATAACATGTGGAGCTTCAAACATTCTGAGGGAAGGTCGGGAGTGTTCAAGCCTTTTATTATGTGTGTGATGGAGCAAACATCCAGCCAAAACATAAGAAAAAAACAAAAACATGGCTGTCACAAAACTGCTATGGTGCATGTATGAAACTAAGAAATATATTCTTCAAGTCTTCTAGTGGCTCTGTGAGCAGTTGAATGCAATACTTCCACAGCCAGTGAGACCATTTCAGATAGCCAATGCATGTGATGTTGCAAAATGGGGTCTTTTAAAATAGTAATACAGATAAAAATTTGAAAATGGATGTAGTATAACAAAACAGAAATACTTCAAACAGCTGTGAGTGGTGTTTCTTTCCCAAAAACTTTGGGGCAGTTTTGTTTCCTTCTATCAGTTTTAATATTTCCTTTGTTATCTGAACTTTGGTTTTAAAAGATCCTATTTCGCAAGACATCATGCAGTGACTATATCAAATGGTCTCACCGGCTGTGGAAGTACTGCATCCAATTGCTCATTGAGATTAGGAGGATACAGCTCTTAGTTTTATACATATACTGTAGCAGTTTTAAAAGGGCAGCATAAGGGTTGAATTTTGTCATTTATAGACAGAATTCACATCTGTTGAAGTAAGTTTTAATATCATTTGATGGTAATACCAAATATAATTCATATTATTACTTTTTTGTGTGAACTGTGGTAACTAGTGATGCACTGGTATATGCAGGTTGTTCTCATTACCACCACATTTGATGGAGTTTCATCCACACTAATACATGGAAAATAAGATATGTGTTTATAGTTTTTCACTGTGACAGAGGTGTGTAAAAAGTTTTTAAGTATATTTCTGACTTTGTTTTTCTAATCTTGAAAGTGTTGTAACTTCTGTTATTTGTTTCACTGCCAGGTAGCTTGAAAATGCCCAAGGAGGCAAAATTAACTAATAGTGAAAAATGATTAAATAAAGTGTTTATTTAAAAAATAAAAACAGCTGATGCAGGTCAGCAACTTCCCTGAAGATGATTTAACAACCACTTACTTGAATTGGTTGACATTCTCATAACAACTCACTTCCTACTCAAGACTAGTATACAAATGTACTGACTCTTTCAGAAAAGGGAAGTTTTGACTCAGTTTCTTGTATTTAGCAGACATATTTCTTCAAGATATATACATCAATTTCTGATCGACAAATATTCAACCCCCCATTGACCTCATGACATTCTAACCACACTGAATAAAACATTAATTTATCCCAGAAGATATCAAGTGAACAAGCAAGAGAGCTCACAAGTTTCTTCAGGTATACCATATCAGGCTAAAGCCACCCATTGATGATAGGACCCAACAGAGCTACAAATCATAGGGTGGTGGATTTTTTGCTATCAGCTAATTTTGTCCCCTTGGTAATTGTCAAGCTACCTGGTAGTGAAACAAATGACAAAAGTTAACAATGGCTTTGAAAATAGAAAAATAAAGTCCATTTACATATTCCATTTGGTTAGGATCTTTTTATCACCACTGTTCTTACCCTGTGTTACATAACTGTGAGCAATAGATATCCAGACAGGCCACATTGGTACACCACCAAATCAAGCAACTACATTAATGGTGTGATCATGGCCATGTACAAATGCAGTAGTGCTACTGCATCACATCTCCACATCAACCCATCTTAATGCACTGATAATGTACAGCCAGCTGGCACATACACACCACTTCAGTTTTATGATTTACATTAGGAGTGGAGAATCAAATGATAGCCTAGTGCCAGTTCTCCACCATCCACAGTGTTCCAAAGTGATCATTGTGTCTTCTTAAGTGAGTGACTAATATTTTGTTCTATGAGTTTATACCTAATTATGCTTCATCAACTTTAAGAAGCAAGACCTTAGCTCAAATATCATGTACAAATTATAGAAACTATTGTTACATGCTGAACCTCTAACATACATAAAATATCTTAATTTTTGGATTGGGATAATAAATGAGACCCAAAGTTAATCACTAGTCTTTAGCTTGTTACTTCTACAAACAGTCTTACAATATTCTGCATTTTGTTTAATAAATACAGTTCTGTGAATGAATGTTTTTAAAATGTGCACCTAATATTGCTAGTATGCTATTTCAAATACTAACTGACCTCTCAAGTGCCTCCTAATGGATCATCATTTAGTTCTATAGTTAGTTAAAGGCCAATCATTTATGTGTTGCTTGGTTCAGTGAAATGTTGGTGGCTTGTTGGACTCTGCTTGTGCAAAAGTGCTAGTACACAGTATGGGTAATGTTGTGGTTGGCAGGAGAGCCAACACCGTATTACTAAAGGAGGCCGAAATGCACGCGTCTCAACTCATGCAGGCTGGCGTGAGGTCTGGAACATGACAAGGGAATTAGAATTGAGAAAAATGGACTTAGCTGGTGGAATACTTAACTTTAATCCATTAATGATGAACGTCACTCTTGACATTACATGATACACAGTATCAATCGTAACTGATAATGGTGCCTTGATAGGTCGTAGCAAATAACGTAGCTGAAGGTTATGCTAACTATCGTCTTGGCAAATGAGAGCGTAGAAGTCAGTGAACCATAGCTAGCAAAGTCAGCTGTACAACTGGGGCGAGTGCTAGGAAGTCTCTCTAGACCTGCCATGTGGCGTCACTCGGTCTGCAATCACTGATAGTGGCGACACCTGGGTCCGACGTATACTACCGGACTGCGGCCGATTTAAAGGCTACCACCTAGCAAGTGTGGTGTCTGGTGGTGACACCACAGGTAAACAATAGGTTAGGACAATTTATACCCACACAAATATGCACTACCATAACACAGACTTGATGGTTCACATAGAAGTCAGCCTAAATAAGTTCCTTACTGTCATTCTCTGGGTTGTCAAATTTATGTGTCTCGTCTCCAATGTCGTGTTTTAATCAATATTGGTTGGACATTCTGTTCCATACTGTAATGAGTTAGTAACCTGGCATGTAAGGATTCAGTTGTGAGAACTGCCACAAACTGATTTAAAAGGAAGTTACATCAGAGATACTATCTTTCACAGGAATCACTGATTCATCTTTTTGTTCCTTAATTATTGCTCAATTTCAGATGGATAGTGACGTGTGATATATATAACTTTTACTCCATGAGCTTGTAGGCCTCCTTACAAATTCAAACAGTGTGCAGTTGTCATATAATATTAGATTAACCTTTCCATCTTATACATAATAACCTTTTCCCACCTTGTTCCAAACTGTTTACTGTTTACTGATTAAGAAAATTTTGTTAAATTTGCATAAAACTGTCAATAACAACAAATATGCAGTTTCTCTCCTTGTCATTTTTAAGAAATGGCCCTAAAATTCTTCCACAACTAAGTTTAAACATCCCACAGTCAAATATTCTGCATGAAAACCCTTGATGATCAGTCAGGCATATACTCTCTTTGTCATCAGTCATAAATGTCATTTTTACGGACTCAATTGTAACTAAGGTGAATTCATTCAAGAAAATTAATGAACTAGAAACAGAATTCCTGCCCAGTTCTTATCTGGGACATTGAAGAGTGGTCAGAAGACTTGTTGAAGTCTTTCTTCATCTCCACACACAAGAAAGGGTCAATCAGGATCTGCTCTGACTACCAAACTATTGCTCTCATATTCCAGACAACCAAAGTTATCCTCTACATATTGACCCAGTACTTGAAGCCATATGTTCAACCTCACATATCCACAATAGAAGCATGTTTTGTTGAAGGAAAAGGAATTGGTGGACAGATCCTCAACTCACAACAAATAATCAAGGAATCACAAGAGTTCTGTGATTATGTTTTCATCTGCTTCCTTGATTATAGGGAAGTATTTGACTGTGTTGTCTGAGAAAAGTGGTGGCAGGTGCTTGCAAAGTCTGGTGTCCCACCATACTTGATAGCACTAATCAAATGTCTATACATTAATCACCTCACAGATGTGAAGACAAATGCTGCCACATCTGATTTCTTCAGTGTACCAAAATATATCAGACAGTGTCATGGTCTATCCTCCCATAATATCTATGCAGAGCATGTCATTAGGAATGCTGATGATGACTGGACGAAAGGCATATCAATTAGTGGAACAACTATTAACAGCTTCCAATTTGCTGGTGACACCATAATTTTAACCATCAATGAAGATGAACTTCCTGAGATGCTAACAAAAGACTCAAGGTAAATGATTGAGCAGCACAGTTCCAACTCACAGGTTGATTAAAGGAACTGCAAGTCATACAGTCTTTCATCTATCTGGGATGAAACGACTAAGTCCATTATTGAGCAACTTCATATTTCCAGATGCCTTTATCAGCCAAAAATCCTCCAGTCTTTGGCCATATTGTGAGAAGAGATGGAGAAAATCTAGAGAAAATTGTCATGGAAGGAAAGATTAAGGGCTGAGACCAAGGGGAAGGGCTACAAGTAGGTGGATTGATCAAATTAAGAAGACATCTGGTCAACCTCTTCAGCAGGCTCTAAGAGAAGCTGATAACTGCCCAGGATAGAGATCCTTGGTTCATGAGGTCACAACACTGAACAATGAGTGCAACAATTTGTGATGATGATAATGATGATGATGAACTTACCTCCAGGAATTGAAATATATAATACTGCTGGTAGGCAAATATAAAAATAAAACTGACTTACTGTCTAGCTACTGGAACTAATAGCTCTTTTCTCCTCCTTCAACTTTGTCTGCTGTCATCTCACTACGGGTGGGTCACTTTCTTGCCTTCCTGAAAAGGAAAGTTCCAAAAGCTGGGCAGTGTGTTGCTTTTACTTTTGAATATGTGCTTCAGCAATACCACACATTTCACCTCTTGAAGGTAAGCACTGGGCAGCAGTTCTGTCTCAAATTTGACAATATTTGACTCTCTCTCTTTGCTATGGTCTTGAATAGCACTGTTTTCTTTAAATACTCCAAACACTGGGTGGCTCCTATATGAGCTTAATTTAATTTGAAGTAGTCAATTAGTACAGCAATTCACTCTTCTGATCATACGTTTTCCAATCCAGTGACTCTCCATGTCTTCTATAAAATACTCCTTAGAAAATCAAGTTTTCTGTCTTCCTTAACATAATGAGATTTCACTAATTTCAAACATTCAGCATCAGCTTAGTAATATGGGAAGTATCTCTACACCCACTAAAGCTGTTTCTCATCCTTCACACCCTACACACTTTACATTTTACCATGAAAATCACAGGATAATGCTTGTGATGTTGTTTTCATTCGGTAGAATTTATTCCTCTCTTGGTTCATACCAAATGGTAAATACTTCAGTGAACTTGGCCAAATTTTTGTTTGTCTGTCACGAACCTCCAATATCCAAGTTAGAGGCTGGTCTGTGCTGCCGGTTTACTGTTACCATAACTCAGAGCATGTTTTAGTGACTGCCATGGTGTGTGACAACAAAATCATAGCTCAATCACATTATTGTGAGGATGCTACAAGATCTCAAACTCAAAAATGTCTTTTTATTTGTACTATTTTCATTCATGTTTGGTGGAAATAAATGTTCTTGTAGCTGTGAAAGAAGTTGTGTGTATTGATTCTACACTTTGGACAAACACAAAAATTCTTCCTCCAAGTTGGATATTTATTCTTGGCTTTAGCTGTTTGCCCTTGAGCGTCATTATTTCTGGTCAGTTTTCCTTGTTCATCATCTGTTTGACTACATGAAGGGCTTATTTCAATAGGGTTACAAGTCCGTTTTAAGATACAGAGTCTTAAAGTTAAATGAGCGCTGTAAAATCTGCAGCTGAGATACCAGACATATTCAAGCAAATGGCTTCTTGCTAGAGATGAACCTTTCTTTTGTTTATTTGGATCATTAATGTCAGAAGCACTATAATCAGAAAAGTGGAGGTAATGGACTTGTACCTCTATTGAAATAAGCCCTTCATAATTTGCCTCTACATGAACTCTTATTAGCAAATAACAGCCAGATGATATACTACTCTTCAAACTTAACTGCTAACACACATGCTTAGAAAAGAAGCTCTGTTGATCACGATTCCACTAAACAATAAAACACGTAATCCTTTCTCAGAGTATGAGTATACTACTGATTACAATATAAGTAGTCACCATATACCTATGTACTACTATTAATATACAATACATGCCATTACTAACCAGCAAAAGTGTATTATAAATCTCTCATACTCAAATCACAGATGAAAACCTGATCATCATATATGTCACTTTACATGGTGTTACATGATAGCATGTACCTATGGATGCAATGTCAAATGCATTTAATCTAATGTGACATGCACATCCATTGTTGTTCCTACTATCAAAACTATTTCCTGAACTTTTACTATTTGCAAAATCCATAAATGGTTGCATAAACGTGTGGAAGTGATACCAACTGATTATCATGTGTGGCTCATACACATCCAGTGTTGCACGTAATTAAACTAAATTGCTATGTTATAATATTAAGATGTTAAAAAACATCAAGAATCAATGCAGCATATCAAGGCTTCAAAAGCCCCACTCCTAGCTCAAAGCTCATTATTTCATGATGCCAAAACATAACTTTAAAACTTAAAAAAGTTTGACACATCAAGTGTTAAAGATAAAATTTTTGAATTTAAAGAATGCAATATAAAAAGATTAACATAAAGTAGATCGAACATGGAAATGACTTGTATATGGCAATATGCCTTGTATGGTTTTTGAATAATCAGTGGAGGCAACACAACCCTAACCACTGGTACAGTAACAACAATCAAATATCCTGCATTCATCTCTAATTAACCCTTTCGGTCATAAATTATTTTCTTCCTGAAAAACACACACACACACACACACACACACACACACATGTGGAAGTGATACCAACTGATTACCATGGTGGGGCAACATACACATCAAGTGTTGCACATAAAGATATTTCACTAATTTCAAACATTCAAACATATATAATGCAACCCTAAATGAGGACATTGTGTTCAAGTGGGTGCAATATAATTCAAAAAGTCAAGAGTATTTTATTTAATTTTATTTCACCAAAGTACATAAATTATGCAAAGTTACTTAATGATTAGAATATAACAGGGGGAAGCATTCCACGTGGGAAAAATATATCAAAAAAACAAAGATGATGTGACTTACCAAACAAAAGCGCTGGCAGATCGATAGACACACAAACACACACACAAAATTCAAGCTTTCACAACCAATGGTTGCTTCATCAGGAAAGACGGAAGGAGAGGGAAAGACGAAAGGATGTGGGTTTTAAGGGAGAGGGTAAGGAGTCATTCCAATCCTGGGAGTGGAAAGACTTACCTTAGGGGGGAAAAAGGACAGGTATACACTCGCACACACACACGTATCCATCCACACATACACAGACACAAGCAATCATTTGTAAAGGCAAAGAGTTTGGGCAGAGATGTCAGTCGAGGTGGAAGTACAGAGGCAAAGATGTTGTTGAAAGACAGGTGAGATATGAGTGGCGGCAACTTGAAATTAGCAGAGGTTGAGGCCTGACAGATAACGAGAAGAGAGGATATACTGAAGGGCAAGTTCCCATCTCCGGAGTTCCAACAGGTTGGTGTTAGTGGGAAGTATCCAGACAACCTGGATGGTGTAACACTGTGACAAGATGTGCTGGCCGTGTACCAAGGCATGTTTAGCCACAGGGTGATCCTCATTACCAACTGTCTGCCTGTGTCCATTCATGCGAATGGACAGTTTGTTGCTGGTCATTCCCACATAGAAAGCTTCACAGTGTAGGCAGGTCAGTTGGTAAATCACATGGGTGTTTTCACACGTGGCTCTGCCTTTGATCGTGTACACCTTCCGGGTTACAGGACTGGAGTAGAAGGTGGTGGAAGGGTGCATGGAACAGGTTTTACACCAGGGGCGGTTACAAGGGTAGGAGCCAGAGGATAGGGAAGGTGGTATGGGGATTTCGTAGGGATGAACAAAGAGGTTACGAAGGTTAGGTGGATGGCGAAAACACACTCTTGGTGGAGTGGGGAGGATTTCATGAAGGATGGATCTCATTTCAGGGCAGGATTTAAGGAAGTCGTATCCCTGCTGGAGAGCCACATACAGAGTCTGATCCAGTCCCGGAAAATATCCTGTCACAAGTGGGGTACTTTTGGGGTTCTTCTGTGGGAGGCTCTGTGTTTGAGGGGATGAGGAAGTGGCTCTGGTTATTTGCTTCTGTACCAGGTCGGAAGGGTAGTTGCGGGATGCAAAAGCTGTCTTCAGGTTGTTGGTGTAATGGCTCAGGTTGCTTCGTCAGGAAAGAGGGAAGGAGAGGGAAAGATGAAAGGATGTGGGTTTTAATGTCTGCTTGTGTCTGTATATGTGTGAATGGATAATGTGTGTGTGTGTGTGTGTGTGTGTGTGTGTGTGTGTGTGTGTGTGTGTGTGTGTGTGTGTGTGTGTGTGTGTGCGAGTGTATACCTATCCTTTTTTCCCTCTAAGGTAAGTCTTTCCGCTCCCGGGATTGGAATGACTCCTTACCCTCTCCCTTAAAACCCACATCCTTTCATCTTTCCCTCTTCTTCCTTCTTTCCTGATGAAGCAACTGTGGGTTGCAAAAGCTTGAAATTTTGTGTGTGTGTTTGTGTGTTTTTTTATTGTACCTATCTACCAGTGCTTTCCCTCTTGGTAAGTCATGGAATCTTTGTTTTTGATACATCTTTGTTTTTAGATATATTTACTTGGTGATTATATACATAAAGTATGGTTTTATGCTTGTGAAGAAAGATAATCAAAGAAACATTTTTTTTTTCTACCCAGACATAAGTGAATGTTACATTTTACACAATAAAATTTGGTTTTGCCTTTGCAACCTGGTTTCTTGCAAATGTCAAATTTTTTTTGTCACTGACTACTGGAAGATGCTCTACATTGTCCAAACAAACATTGGGTTCTGGACGAACTTTCCCATTGGCACATTTTGAAGTACTTGGAGGTGGCATTGGACTCTCACTAGTTGGATGTCCCCTAATCCTGGCAGCTGGCTTATCTATTTTTGACAGTACTTTGGCCACACTTGCCCTAAAGTGAAGAAAATCAAGGGCCTTATTTTATGAACAGCTATTTCTGATGGTAAGAGGATCCTAGAGCCTATAATAAAAAATGCTATTGCAATAAGAAAAACTTATAGAAAACGTACATGTGAGAAGTCCACATGAGAAAGCGGCTAAATTCATATTATGTCGATTTCAAGGTGGGCACACAGCCATATAGAGTCTTTCAGTGCCTACATGATGGGATATTTTTCAGGTTGCAAAACTGGCTCTAAACCATTGAAAATGGCTGTTTAAAAACATGTTCGGTTTCAAAAGCAGCTAATTGTCTTCGGGTGCAAAGCCGGATAAATGCCCAGTAGGTGTGGCTGTTGCCCTGCCATGTCTGGACAATTAGACTGGATATTTTTCTTGTTCAGATTTAGGCTGGCTGCACTGTAACATATTCATACACAACAATAACATTCTTGCTGCCATTGCATTGTTATTTGTATGGGATGACTGTTACATGATTATGTCAGTGTCACTTATCATGCAGTTAGCGTGCTTTGCATCTAGGCTACCCAACTTACAATACACCATATGATATGAAACATCTAACATTACTCCATCATTGTCCTCTTGTTCAAAATTATTGCCAGGATCATCACATAGATTGTAAAATTCTGTTGAATTAAGGAGCTCTACAACTTCTTATGCTGTAAGTGGACTTTGTCTATATTGGACGCCAGGCATTATGAAATATCAACAAGATGGCTAAAAAGACAGCAACATAATGTCCTAAATTTCTATGCTATTACAACCTTTCAATCACAGTGCCCTCATTTAGAGACATGTATAAAGTTATAAAGATGTCACTTAACTTTCGTTCTGAAAGACACCTTTGCTTTTCACCTTCAAGAATGCACCTTTCTATGCACATATATATTTATTTACCTAAACTCAGAAGACATTAACTGGCTGATGGGAGGTACATAATTACTGGGAAGCATCCACATGACTGTGCACATTCCACTTTGTTTTGTGGTAATGCAGGTTGACAGGAGAGGTCAACACTGTTCTCAAATGAACTCTGTGCTTGTGAAATATGAGGACAACAATCACAAATGGTAAAAATTAATGATTTTCAATATACTCAGCATTTATTTAGTATGTCCTTATATGAGGACACCATGACCAAAAGTATTAATAGGTAACCAAGATCTAAAACAATAGAAATATAAAAAATTAAATGTTAAAAATAGAACATTGATTATTAACATTTTTTAAAGTTGTTATTATAGGAGCAGTTGTCAATGCAAAGAGCCACATTCCCACTATGGATTACACTCTCAGAGCAGCATGGCCATACCAAACAAAACAATAACATTTCTTGTTTAATGTACTAGCATATTCTGATGTATTAATGGCTAAGAACAATTAGCTTAATGCTACAGCAGCTACTAATTTGGATGCTACTACACCCTCATGTGGCAATGACATGACACCAGCATGTCAACATCATATAAGCTACATAACACTTGTAGAAATATTATTGTTTTATTTGAGAATGGCCATTCTGCTCTGAGAATGCAGTACATAGAAGCACTGTAGCTCTTCATGTCAACAATGGTACCTGTAACTATTTAAAAAAATTTAATAACTAACCTTCTATTTTTAATGTTCAGCTTTTATACTCTTATCGTTTTAGACCATGTTTACCTACTAATCAGGGATGAATAATGGTAATTTCATTGCTGCTACTGTACCAATGGTTAGATGTGTGTTGCCTCCATTGTTTATTCAAAACATATACAAATCATATTGTCATATACAAGCCATTTCCATGTTAGACCCAGTCTACATAATTTTTATTTTTATTTTATTTTATTTTTTACATTGTGTAATACAGATCTAATTATTCATCTATACTCAATGTGTCAGCCTCTATAAGCTGTGAGTATATGTTTTGGTATCATTAAATATTGAAATTGGGACTATGAGTGGAATTTTTTAACATGTTAACTTTATTGCTCAGAAACTTACTTTCATTTATATGTGACAGTGGACATATATGTCACCCCACATGGTTATCAGCTGGTGTTGCTTCCATAGGTTTATGTTACAATTTGTGGGTTTTACATGTAGCAACACTTTTGTTCAGGAATTAGTTTTGCCAGTTGGTGCTATGGTGCATCTGAATATCATGCCAGACTGTATGCATTTGGTGTTGCATCCATAGGTACATGCTATCATGTAACTCCAAATAGAATATCATCATGTAACTCCAAATAGAATATCATCTGTCATTTGAGGATGAGATATTTATAATGCATGCATTGTATAGTAATTGTAATATGTAGATATATGCTGACTACTCTGTTACATTGTCTGGCAGATTTTCTGAACGTCACCTCACTCCCCCCCCCCCCCCCCCACATGACTTGTACAGGTTATTATAATACATAGGTCCTGTACAGTGATGTTACTGTAGTTGTACAGCAACTATGAACGTCAATACAGTGAGCATTATTATCACTAATACTGACTATTGCTATCAGCTACTTTTATATTTAGTGAGACCATGTAATTGTTACATACAATTCTCCCCTTTAGGATGTCATAAAAAAGGATCCTTGTCTCCTTCTCCTGGCATCATAATGAAGTTTCCTTTCTTCTCCTCATATGTAACACCATCACTTTTTTTAAAGAGTTTATTCTGTGGCTAGTGTTGAATCATGTTGCATAGGTTCTGACACATATTAGCACTCATCTAAGTAAAAATAATCATGTGATTCTGATTCTTAATGTAATATTTAAATACGGTTTATACACTGAAGTGCCAAAGAAACTGGTGTAGTCATGCAAATTCAGGTATAGAGATATGTAAATAGGCAGATTATGGTGCTGTGGTCAGCAGCACCCATATAAGACAACAAGCATCTGGCACAGCTGTTAGATCAGTTACTGCTGCTAAAATGGCACGTTTACAAGATTTAAGTAAGTGTGAATGTGGTTTTATAATCAGTGCATGAGTGATGGGACACAGCATCTCCAAAGTAGTGATGAAGTGGGGATTTTCCCATATGACCATTTCACGAGTGCACCATGAATATCAGGAACCCCGTAAAACATCAAATCTCTGACATCACTGCAGACAGGAAAAGATCCTGCAAGAATGGGACCAACAACAACTGAAGAGAATTGTTCAATGTGACAGAAATGCAACCCTTCTGCAGATTGCTGCAGATTTCAATGCTCAGCCATCAACAAGTGTTAGCGTGTGAATAATCAATGTAACATCATCAACATGGGCTTTGGGAGTTGAAGGCCCACTTGTGTACCATTGATGACTGCATGACACAAAGCCTTATGCCTTGCCTGGGCTCGTCAGCACTGACATTTGACTGTTGATGACTGGAAACACATTGCCTGGTTGGATGGGTCTCATTTCAAATTGTATTGAGCAGATGGACATGTACGGGTATGAATACACCCTCATGAATCCATGGACCCTGCATGTCAGCAGAGGATTGTTCAAGCTTTTGGATGCTATGTAATAGTGTGGGGTGTGTGCAGTTGGAGTTATATGGGACCCCTGATATGTCTAGATATGACTCTTGACAGGTGACACGTACGTAAGCGTCCTATCTGATCAGCTGCATCCATTCCTGTCCACTGTGTATTCTGACAGACTTGAGAAATTTTTGAAACCCCACACGTCCAGAATTGCTACAGAACGGCTTCAGGAACACTCTTCTGAGTTTCAACACTTACCATCAAACTCCCCAGACATGAACATTATCGAGCACATCTAGGGTGCCTTGCAACGTGCTGCTCAGAAGAGATCTCCACCCCTTTGTACTCTTACAAGTTTACAGACAGCCCTGCAAGATTCATGGTGTCAATCCCCTCCAGCACTACTTCAGACATTAGCTGAGTCCATGCCACATTGTGTTACAGCACTTCTGTGTGCTTGCGGGGGCCCTTAACTAGATCAGGCAGGTGTACCAGTTTCTTTGGCCCTTCAGTGTAAATTTCAATACATTTAAGGTAGATTTATAAATTGTGCATAGTTAAAAAGGCACATGACAGATCGTAATTTGATGTATGACATTTGCTTCTAACACTAGCTGGTGGCTTAACATGTTTACTTTGCAACAGGCTGTGCAACATGAGCCAGTTTGGCTGCATGATGTTAAGTAAGGATGTTCGATGTTGACGAGATACTGTGTATCCTTTAAGATATGTAATTCAGTTAATGTATTACCAAGACTTGTGCTACATCTTGTTACTGTGTAAAATCTGTTTCCATCCATTTTTATGTCATTTCTTGTACCACAGATCTGAAGATGCTTTATAACAAAATGTGTGAAGTAAGAAAGAATTTTATCAAATTAGACAAGAGTAAACTGCTTGACACCTATTTTAGTTGCAAGAGATTTCTCCTATTCAGTTTGTATTTCTGGACATCCTCAGTTTAAGAGTCAGAGAATATGGCTGGAGAATAGGACCATTAAAATCATGGGGGAAGAAGTTAATGCATATAGCAGAGTCTTAGCACTGAAAATACTACATGCCTGCCCTGAAGAAATCCTTTACTGCTGGACAGTCTGTGTAAAATGGCACAGTTCCGCCAAGGGAGAAATTTTGAAGCTAATACAGTTTTCAGTGAAGAAGTTAAAGCTAATACAGTTTTCAGTGAAGAAGTCGAGAAGATACTTATAGCACACAAGGACTACAGAGGATTGCATGAATGATGAAGCATTCTGCCCTTAATATATGGTCCAAACAAAGTTCCTCTAAATCCAATATCAGATAGGTGTCAGGACTTTGTTACTTGTTCTGCATTCAATATGGTCATGGGCTCAGAAATGTCAAACAATGTAAAAATTACTGGATTGTCCCAAAATACTGAGACTGTGTAACTGATGCTTCCTTTGCTTCAACTAAGGCAATACTTTTAAGGTCTGTATGAGGAAAGGCATAAACCTCATGTTCACTCTGCACATCCAAAAAGCACAAATCCGCTTGTATCCACAAATTTCCTGTGCCTTCCAGGGGACAAATGACTTCTGTTTCAGTTGGCTGTGTAAACACAGACTGTCTCAGTTTCATTATTTGCAGACACCCCAAGTATACATACAATAGTATTTTCTGGTAAAGGCAATCTTATATACACACATCAAAAAAAGTTTTGCATCACCCCAGTTCCCAGAACTCCTGAAAATATATGTTGACTGATAGACATTGACTGTGGATATTGTATCACACACAGAGTCCATTTGACTGTTCATAGATGTCACTAAACCAACCCAAAGATGTAAATAACTATCCATCAATATCACCTATTAGATGGAGGGGGTCCGACAGCCAATCAGTTCCAGTCATTCCACCAGGAAGGAGGTACACAGTTCATGTTGTCTGTAGTTCAACCATGCCTAGACAGTCAGTACTGTGGTTTGATCATATCTGCATTGTTACTTTGTGCCTGAAAGGGCTCTCAACAAGGTAAGTGTCCAGGCATCTCGGAGTGAACCAAAGTGACGTTCTTCGGATACGGGGGAGATACAGAGAGACAGGAACCGTCAGTTACATGGCTTGCTCAGGCCGCCCAAGTGCTACTTCTGCTGTATGTTGGTACAACATGCAATGTGTGGTTTTCATGAGCAATAAAAAGGGCTGAAATGATGTTTATGTTGATCTCTGTTCCAGTTTTCTGCACAGGATCCGGAACTCGCAGAACTGAGGTGATGCAAAACTTTTTTTGATGTGTGTATTATTTTCTTGGCACCAGCGGCAAAAGATCTTGGATTGCCAGTATGAATTTGTCAGTTGACACAACTTCAGTCCAAAGGCACAACAGCCAATTCACTCAAGCTTGTCTTTAGGAATTTAAGAAGTATGTGAAATAACTACCATGGTAGTCATCATCTTTAAGATTTCACTTTGCCTGATCAGTCATTTGTCTATACTGTGAGATACTATAATGATACAACACACATAATCTCTCACTTTCTGACCCTGCTGACAAATATTCTGACCTCCCTTTGGTCTTCCCATAGCAGAAGACCAGTGCTGCCAAAATGTTCAAAAGAAATTAAGCAAATAAATACCATTCCTGCCCACATTGTTGTCCTTGATGTTTGCTGAGAGATTAATTGCAAGCTACTGAGGTGTTTCAGCAATCTTCTATAAACTTATTAACCTCACATCAGAAGGACCACCTGATGAGAAAATCTGTGATTTGGAGACATTAGCTCTGGATGAGAACCCCTAATGAGCACAAAAAATTAAGTGAGCCTGAAAGAATTCAACAAGTATTAACTTATGTAAAGCAGATAACCATTAGTTTATTCCTCATATAATTCCCTAGTCACTTTTCCCCTTCATTCAGATGAAGATCTCAAAAATATTACTGTTTTATAACATCTCTGTTAACAACCAATTCGCATGAGGGAGATGTCTGTCTTCCCTTCAGTTTTTCTTACAGTCAGTTAATAAATATAATCAGAACTTAAGCAAATCAGTATTTTGTAAATATTACTGAAATTGTCATATACTTCAGATTATCTTTCAAGAGGAGTCCCTCCAGAAACTGTACAAAGATTAACCACTTGTTGGGATGGACCAACATGATTATCTCAACACTATTTCAGTGCCAAAAAGACTGTCAGGACTTTGCTGTACATACTTCCTTGTTGGAAGCTAAAAGGTCACACAGAATTTTACAAAGTTTTATATGTCCATATCCCAAAACCAGTAATAGGCCATACCATATTTAGTTATCACTGGAACCTGTCACATTCCAACTAACATATTCTTCATTTCTGAAGAAAATAATTAAGCAAAGGAGATCTCTACAGAGAATTTAAAACAGAAGAAACACCTTTTGGATAAAACCAGAACAGATCAAACATTTTGCCCTGGAAATTGTAGCATTTACATATGAGCCACTACAAATGGGCTCAGAATATGTTCTAAGATTCCACCACAAAAGAATGTGAAAGATACTGAATGGTCATATTGGGGATCACTCTTGCTATCCTTCTTGTAAATCAGTGTGATTTGTACTTCTTTACGACTGCTGGGGGCAGTTTTTTGTTTGAGAGAGTGACAGTGCATTATATTTAACAGAGGGGCCAAATCAGCTGCAAATTCTGTGTATAATAAAATGGAATTCCATTAAGCCCTGAAGCTTTGTTCAGGTTTAGTGATTTCAGCTTTTTCTCAATGTCATTAATATTTGCATCACTCATCTGTGCAGTTGTGTGAGTGAGATAATAATTTGGTTTTCCTTTGAAAGGAAATTTTAAAAATGAATTCAGCCTTACTCCTTATGAATTGCTATCCTCAAGTCCAGATTCTGTATCATTCATGAATGTCTGGACACCAATGTTGATAACACATAGCCTTAACACATGACCAGATTTTGTTTGACTTTTGGCAGCCATGAATATTTCATTTAGCATTTCTTTACCTATAGCCCAGTGTTTTACATCTATTGTGCAGCAATGATTTTCCCTTTACTGAGAACCACAATCATGTAGAGCTTTTTGAAAATAACAAACTCTGCTGTTGTTCCAACAAATGTTAATGTCATTTGATACATGGCTGTGATGAATGTATGTCACAGCAATGTATTGACTGTCAAATATGTCATACAGCTCGTTAATGTTTATTCACTGTGCATAATGTCAGATTCATTATGTGCCTTTGAAATTTACTCAAATCTTCTAATACAAAGAATAGGTTGTAAGACCAGATGTATGTTATTTCAACAGTGAGATCTTATTTACGCAGGTTGACCATTTTGTGACAAGTAAGTAATGTTCCCATACATGTAATTACTTTTTGTTCTTTGCATTATGCCCTGCTCTGTAAAGTCTGTATTTTTTATTAATTTTCAGTGCAGCTTACACCTATTAACAGCTATAAAATCAAAATAAACATTGTGTGAAATAAATGAATAATAATTTGTAGTCATATGGTGGAAATTTATTTCGAAAAATATTCTGCAGTAGTGCTCTTTGCAGAGCTTGTACACCATGTGAAAAGAAACAAAAAATCTTTCTGATGGCTATAATGAGCCCAGAAGTCATATTATATTTCACAGTTGTGTCGCTCTGATGCTGCTCATGAAATTTTACCTTGACTAGTTCCTTACAGTCACCTCCTCATAATTTCTTGAAACTGTGGACCTGCTATGCACTGCCACCAACTGTCGCTGTATGACTTTGTTTCCATTTTCAGAGGGTTGTAAGACAGCTCTATAATGTTCAAGCTACAAATTGACATAAGTGCCTTTTAAAAAACTCATCTGTTTTTGTTGCTCTTATGAAAAATTCATATAGATTTGGTAAACACCTCTCATATTAAAAAGAACAATATTTTCAAAGTGAATCTCATGACATCACAGAAGAGAGAGACATTTCTCTTCTGCTTTTTTCAATTGTTTCTAGGTGTCAACATTGTAGGTACCACCTTTTCCTCTCTGACTTCCAAAACACTGACAAGCTAAGATGCCAAAGCATAAGTGACCCCTTGACAGCATATGGAGTCACTCAGTCACCATCGTGCTTTGCCAATCTCCTATTCTCACCCTTCTTTCATTATCTTTGTGATAATGTAAACACAAGGCATGCACATTGGGAAGCTCTCTACATACTTGCTACCTAAATAATGCTTTTACGTGAACATCTTTCATCTTATCATGAGAAAGATGTGGTACATGTTTTTCCCATATGACTAACATATACCATCTCATATGGAGGGCACGTCCACCACAAAATTTTCTACAAAGTACATATGTTTCCAGTGGGGGTGTGACCCATGGTAAATAGAAAGATCTACTTGTAAGTTCATACCAACTCTTGTCACATGCAGCATCAATTTCCTTTAGTCTATCCTTTCAAGATATGCTTTGATTTAACCCTTAAACCTCACTGCCATAAATTTTAGGTTTTTACCAGCTTTCTGTACCTAATGTTATATAAGTTCCACATCAACTTAGGAATGCTTCAATCTGTGATGCCTTGTAGTGAATGATTTGGGAACTGATCACTAGGATTTTAATAGCTTCATCTGTGAAGGTTGCTGAGTTGCCAAATATAAAAAAAACCTAATGTGCAGCCAAAACACAGTCATCAATCTTCGTAGATTACTATACATATTACAGCATTAAATAAGTTTTTTGTGGCACAAAATGTTTGAAAACATAGAATATCAGCATATCATGAGATATGCACAAGCTACGATACAGTCAATACAAAAAGTTTGTTAAAATTTTATGTGAAGTTTAAGGATCTTGTTTTTTGAACAAATTTATCTGAGGCATGTGACTTTACTTAGACACAATGGATATGAATTCAACTTCTAAATGGAAATATGTGTAAGTAAACATGCTAAATGCTTGGGTCTTGCACCTAGCTGATTTTATGCCACCTTCTGCACAACATCCCAGAGCACTATATCATTAGTTTATCCTACTAAAAACAACAAACACTGTGGAGCACAACAAAGCAAATCTTCTACATAAGGCATATAACAATGTATCACCTTGAGCACATTGGTGCCACCAAGGCACATGTATAGCCTTGTTAACTATGGAAAAAAGAAAAAAATAAATAAATAAGGTGGCCAACATGTTTCCCCACATTATTTTTTAATGCACTCAGGTGAGGTATCTTGGGTGTCGAGGAATTTCAGATAGTGCTTATGAGCACTGAAGAGCTGAAGATCTGTCTCCCAGACTAATAATGAAGTTTCACAGTCCTGCTCTTCCTGGGCCGAGGACAGACTTTCTGCTTCACCAGTGAGAAATGCACAGTGGCATAACAGAGGAAGACTATAAAATGGAATCTGAAAGATGTTGAGTACAGACTACTGGCTGATCCTTAGAAGCTTTCCTCAAGTATGAAACCCTGACAGAACCAGGAGATCAGAATCAGAGACATTTTCCTTATCTAGAAGACTGTCTTGACACAATATGCATGGAAAAGAAGAAATGCAAAGCATTTATGAATTGGCCAAAGGACACAGTTTATTTAAGTGTCATTCTCACTGATCTTAAGCAGAAAGGACTTACCAGGACACCAACTTGGAGTTTGTCCTAGGTGGGAAGAATACAATAAGTGCATTTTGCGTTATAACATTTTAACACTTCATACTATGTATTCCTTCTTTCTTATGTCAGTCATCTGCCTGTTGCACAAATATTGTTTTTTAATTTACCAGAAAGTAATCTACTACTGGTTGCCATCCTCTCTCTGCCTATGCCATTTAGTATATTTCTTTATGCTTGAAACAAATGCTGATCAGCCAAAACATTATGAACACCTATCTAATAGCTGGGATGTCCATTTTTTGCATGGATAACAGTAGTGACACATATGGCATGGAAGCAATGAGGCTTTGGTAGGTCACTGGAGAGAACTGCACCACGTCTGTATACACAAGTCACCTAAATAATAAATTCTTGGGAGGGTGACGATGAGCTCTGAGGCTGCATTCTATCACATTCCAGATGTGGTTCGGATCTAGAAATCTGGGGAGCCAGACATTAATTGGAACTTGTTACTGTGAACCTTGAATCACTCTTATTACACTCCTTTCATGTGATCATCATGAAAGGATGTACGTGGTCTGCAACCAGTGTACTATACTCCTTGACAATCATGATGCCTGACCCATAGATGTCCATGTGGACATTACACAGAGCAGAATGAAACCGCTGCCAGATTGTCTCCATCCTGCAGTACAAGTGTCAAGTAGTTGTTCCCCTGGAAGACAACGGATTCTTGCCCTCCCACCAGCATTATGAAGAAGGTATCAGGATTCATCAGGCCATGCAACAATCTGCCACTGCACCAATGTTCATTGCCAATGGTCACATGCCCAGTTCAGTCGGAGTTGCCAATGTTGTGGTGTAAACATTGACACATGCATGGTCATCAGCTGTGGAGGTCCGTCATAGGAGTGTTCGGTGCACTGTGTGCTCAGACACACTTGTACTCTGCCCAACATTAAAGTCTGATGTTAGTTCTGCCACAGTTACCACCTGTCCTGTTTTATCAGTCTGACCAGCCTATAATGTCCAACATGTGTAATGAGGGATGGCTGCCCAATCCCATGTCTGGACATTTCACCTTGGTTTTTTCACATGTTGAAGATAAAACAAGTCATGCAGTTTCCAAAATGGTCATGCTGAGCCTCCGAACATCACAATCTGCCGTAGGTCAAATTCAGATCACTCACTATCCCCACTCTACACACAGACAGCGTGCTTAGTGATACTACATGCACCATGTTGCATCTGACTAGGTCATTTCTCCCCAGGTGATTCTGCTGCCACCTGGATGTGTTTATATTGATTTTAGGTCAGTGGTCGTAATGTTCCACCTGATCAGTGTATATTAATAATATGAAAGTTATTGAATAATGCAAAATATCTCAGGAGTTGCCCATTTTTATTTATAGTCTTTTCTGCATTATTTCCCATAATGTTATCTATTATGATATTTCCTACTCTTCCATTCACCAATGATGATGTACTCATTTTTGTTTGTAGTGTTTACTGTTTCCTGCAGCATTTCATAGACATTTTCTGTAACTTCCTTCTGTCCTTGTTCTGTGGAGTGGATATGTTCTGCTACTTTAAATATTATGGATATTACCTGTTCATTCACACATGTGTATTTATTCACCCATGTGCATTTCATTCATCATGTGTGTGAATGTCTCATATCTTTCTATCTATCATTTATTAAGATTACTACTCCTGCTGAGACTCGAACTTCCAGTGATACACCACTATATATGATGAAATATTCTCCTATGTCTTTAAACCCTTTCAGTTTCTTTCTTGTTTCTATTATTATAGCAGTATTCTTAACAAATCTTTAGTCTTACTTGTTATACTGATTACAATTTATGTCACAGTTTCAAGATGACATTTTATACCAAAACCCTTCTACTTCTTCCATTTTCAGTTATCATTGTTGTTATCAGTCCTGATATCTGAGACTTATCATTCCAGAGTTCATGTCGTGCTCTGGCAGACAGTTTTAATCTGTCAGGAAGTTTCATTCTGAAAGTTGTTCTATGAATCCTCTGCCAAACACTTAGCTGTGAATTGCATGTAGATGTGAATAATCATTCAGAAATTTTAAAATCAGGATGTGTAAGGCTAAAAGGATACAAACAGATTTATCCTTTGAGGAATGCAAATTGTCTTCTATATACTTCTGCAGACAAGTGTTCTAGTGGCTGAGCTATTCAAGTATGACTCACAACCCATCCTCATAGCTTTACTTCTGTCAGTACCTCATCTCCTACCTTCCAAATTTCACGTAAGTTCTGTAGAACTTGTGGGACTAGCACACCTAAAAGAAAGAATATTGCAGAAACAAAACTTAGCCATGCTCTGGGGGGTTTCCAGAATGAATTTTTCACTCTGCAATGGAGTGTGCACTGTTATGAAACCACCTGGCAGACTGAAATTGTGTGACGGACTGAGCCTCTAACCAGGGATCTTTGCCCTTCATTTGCAAGTGCTCTATGAACTGAGCTATCCAAGTATGCCTCATGATCCATCCTCACAGGTTTAGTTCCACTAATACTTCTTCTTCTAGCTTCCAGATTTCACAGAAATTCTCCTGCAAAACTTGCAGGACTAGCAGTCTTGGAAAACAGGATATTGTGAAGAAATGGCATAGCCAGAGCCTGGGGGATGTAGGGCGCTTGCCCATGAATGGAAAAAAGTCTGTTTGAGACCAAATCTCTTAAACAGTTTTAATCTGCCAGAAAATTTCATACCAGCACACACTGCACTGAAGAGTGAAAAATTCATTCTGGAAATAACCCCCAGGTTGTGGCTAAGGCATGTCTCAAGACTATCTTTTTTGTGCTAGTTCCACAAGTTTTGTAGGAGAGCTGCTGTGAAGTTTATATGATTGGAGATAAGATAGTGGCAGAAGTAAAGCTGTGACAATGGCTTGTGAATTGTGCTTGTGTAGCTCTGTTGGTAGAGCACTTGCCCTGATTTCTCTTATTTTATCATGATTTTCATTTTTCTGTATGTAGCAGGAATCAACAAAATGTTTTGGAATCCAGAGGACAAAGTTGATGAATGTAGTTTTGTGAAAATATATTGGTACAACAAAAATGAATCTGTTTTAATGATTGCCATCCTGTCTCACTTATCATATCTGTGACACTCACTCCTGTATTTCATAATAATAAAAAACGAACTACCCATCTTTGAACTTTATCAACGTTTCCTTAAGTCTATCTAGTAAGAATCTGATACCAGACAGAAATACTGCAGAAGAGGGCAGGAAATCATAGTGCAGGCAGTCTCTTTATTAGATTTAGTGTATCATCTAAACATTCTGTCAATAAAATGCTGTGCTTGGTTCACCTTCTAAATAACATTTTCCATGTGATGGTTAAAATTTAGTTTGTTTGTAATTGTAATTCCTAGCTCCTTAGTTGAATTGATGTCTTTAAGCTTGTGTAATTTATCATGTAACTGAAATTTAGTGGAGTACTCTTGTGGAGGACCTGGTAATCACTTTTTGTGTCATGCAGATATTGTGTATAAATCATTGTGATATTAATTTTGATCCTCTGATGACTTTACTAAACAGTAAATGATAGCATAATTTGCAAACAATTGATGAAGTCTGCTCAGATTGTCTCCTAAATCGCTTATACAGATTAAGAACTCTGGAGGGCCTGTAAAACTTCCATAGGGAAACCCCCAAATATAACTTCAGTTTCTCTAGCTGACTTGTTGCCAGTTAGTATGAACTGTAATCTTTGTGACAGGAAATCATGAACTCAGTCACATAGCTGAGATGATACTTCATAGGCAGACAGAAGTACAAATCATTTTTTTTAAACTGATGGTTATTAGATGTTTGGTTTTCCCTAATGTGTCTTCAGGTTTTGGTTTCCATCTAGAGTATATAGTATTTTCTGCAGAATTATTGCAGTCCTGAAGACAATGGACCTGTTGAGACATATCATTCAACATTATTGGCATAATATTTCAGGCAATGTGTTTCCTTATGTCAGTTATTGTTAGCAGTTCCAGTTTTTTGCTTAAGGTAGCAGTTATGGCTTGACCTAAAATGGTTGGTACAGCTTCATCTTTAGTTTACAATAATCATTTTTTAAAGTAAAAGATCTATTCAGAAAGATCTCTTGCTCTATCCTTTGTCCTCCATTAATAACATTATACATTATTGATGCAATTTTTACAATAAATAACAAACTCATACATTGAATTTCAACAGAATTTACAACAGCTAATTTTTAGAGAGAAAGAATGTTTAGCTATACACATGTTATGTCATGGTGAAATAACAACTGATGTAAACAAACATTAAAAGAGTTATTCAAATATTTGTAAATGAAAAGCACAAAAATGTGGATGTTAGACAGTGTTGATTTACATAGTTAACCAGTTTCTGATCTATAAGGCCATCATCAGACAATAATAAACTATATGATGGGGGTTTTGTTAGCAAAACATCAGTTAACTACACTAATGGGGAAAAAAGTCAACACTAAGAAGGAGTTGTGTGATAGAAACGAAAGTTGGTAGGCATGTCTCTACCTCTGAAAGTTGATGTTTATCAAATTTCACATCAGCTGCATGTGAGTAGCACTAATAGAGCCACCTTGAAGATGTAAATTAGGTTTGCTTTAAATACACACTGTAATGGCTTTGAGGGGGGATGTGGTGAGTTGATGTTAGTTAAGAATGCCTTTAAGGCACTGCAGATTCTACAGCACACTGAATTTGAACAAGGTATTGTAATAGGGCTACAAGAAGCTGGATGTTCCTTCCACAATATTGCAGGAAGGCTTAGCAGGAATGTGGCCACTATACATGATTGCTGATAGCAGTGGTCATGGGAAGAAACAGTTGCAAGAAGACCATCCTCCAGACAGCTATTTGGCACTATCGGTGTATGGCTGTGGCACATACTGCATCTGCAGCAGGACACAATGAACTGTTGCAAATCAGTTACTTCAAAGACATTTCTGAGCCAGCTGCTCTGTAGTGTGCAATCCACTGACCCCATATGACTACTGTTTTTGACATCACCGGGTCAAGAAAGAGCCCATTGGAGGATGTAGAGTAGGTCTGTTGTGTTTGCTGATGAAAGCTAGTTCTGCCTCAGTGCCAGTGATGGCTGTTTGTTGGTTAGAAGGAGGCCAGTTGAACACATTCAAGCCAATCCATCTGTGTCCTAGACATACTGTATCTACAACTGGAGTTAAGCTCTAGAGTGCCATTTTATATGACAGCAGGAGCACTCTCTTGGTTGTCCGATGCACCCTAACTGAAAATGTGTACATCTGTCTGGTGATTTGGCCTGGTGTGTTGCCATTCATGAACAGCATTCAGGGAGTGCTTTTGATAGGATAACGCTTGCTCTTCATACTGCTGTTTTAGCCCAACAGGCTCTACAGAATGTCAACATGTTGCCTCAGCCTGCTCAATCACTAGATCTGTCTCCAATCAAGCATGCATGGAAAATCATTGGACGACAACTCCAGTGTCATCCACAACCAGCATTAACCAACTAAATGCAATAAGCATGGAACTCCAACCCACAAACTGACATACAGTATCTGTATGACACAATGCATGCATATTCACATGATTGTGTTTAACATTCTGACAATTACATAAGCTATTAATGTACCAGCATTTCACATTTTCATTGGCTTTTTTCATGCTTACATTAACCTGTGAACTTACAGTGCTAATCACTTAAATATGTTACCTTGGTAAACACATTCCTAAAATTTCATTACCCTACATAAATCATTTATCAGTGTTGGGATTTTTTCCCCATCAGTCCATATGTACATTGATACTGCAGAACATTTATATTTTTTTGCTTTTCATTTGCAAATAATAAGTTACTCTATCAATCAGTGACAAAAGTAGCTATTAATTTGCAGAACATTAACATCGCATTTCTTGTTATTAGCATTCCCTACACCACTAATCAGAGTTTTGAAATTAATTTGAAGAAACAGGAGAAAAGCACAAGTGACTCGGGTATATAACAAAGGTAAAAGAATATACCCACAAAATTACAGACCAAAATGCTTAAAACATGTTTGCTGTAGAATTCTTAAACTTATACTAAGTTTGAATATAATGAATTTTCTTGAGGTAGACAAGCTTATATCAACAAATATGTAAAGATTTAGACAGCATCTTTCATGCAAAATTCAGCTTGTCCTCTTCTCACATGATATCCTGTGAACCTCATATGAAGGGCAATAGAGAGATTCCATATTCTTAGATTTCCAGAAAGCATTGGACATAGGCCCCACAGCAGACTGTTAATGAAGATCCAAGCATGTGGAATAGGTTTCTAGATATATGAATGATTCAGTGACTTCTTAATTAATAGAAACCAATTCATGAACCTGGACAACAAGGGTTCATCAGAGACAAGGCTACCTTCAGGAGTACCACAGGAAAGTGTGATAGGATCCTGTTGTTCTTATACACAAAAATGGCCTGATAAACAGGGTGGGCAGCAATCTGTGACTGTTTGGTGGGGATGCTGTTGTAGTGGTCCAAACCCTAACAGCATGGTAAACAACACAGAATTATAGCAGGTCACAACCACAGTCAGCCCACTGGACATTGCCCCTGCCAATACTGCAATTCAGCAGACGGTGACACTTCCATACTGCCACAGCTGTGGCCTTCAGGAGGATTTGGCATCTTGACTGACTTTCACTTTAACAATGCCTGGAGCCTGGTCATCAGCCTCCACTACAGAAGTTTTCAAGTGACACAGAAACACAGCATTCTGCAAACTCAGTGGTGGGGCACAGTATTTAAACACCCAGATGCAGTCCACTCTCATCAACACTGCTGGGCCCTCTTGTGATGTAAAGCCCATGCCGGTTATCATCGTACATATGACACGACTATGTTTGCTGTCTCTGGGTACTGAAGCAGTGTCCACCATCTGACTGCCTCAGCCCAGTTGCTTCTAGTGCCTGCTTCCACCTCCACTATATGGGTCCAGCCACACAACCTCGCCAAGGCCACTACCCACTGCTGCTCACAAGCTGGTAGTTCTATGTTCATTGCCTGCATAGTACTGCACTGCTTACCTGGATAGCCCTAATTGCCACCTGACTCATCATCACTGACTGTAACTGTCTGCCCACCACCGATGCAGTGATGTACATTGTTTGTTTGATTGTTAATAAAGAATTTTGGCAACAAACTGGTTGCCTACATTGTTAGCAGCTCCACCCGCCTCCAGCAGGGAACTGCTCACTCACACGATCACATAACAAACTGTTGCACTTGGTTTCAGAATAACTGTTGGAGGCCATTATGTGGCACTAGCAAAGAGCAGAAATGAAGAGCATGCAGCAGCAGCGACAATCAGTGCGAGTTTTAAAATAAGTGCCAACCTTAAGTTTTGTTTGCGCTAATCAGGTTGTGTTTTTCTCCTTTCCTTTCTTTCCTGTTTGTTTTACTGTACACCTGTAGTTGTAGGAATAGGTGAAAATGTCAGTCGGTGAGAAAGTAACAACCCAGGGAGAAGCTGAGCATTTTCTGGATGAGTAGCTAAAGTCTGAGCTAATAATGAGGCTGTGCATAAGGAAATAGATCGTTTGAAGTGTGAAAAAATGGAATAGCCAATGTCTAGCATGTCTCCACATGCCTTAGATGCTCATACAGCCTCACTGTGGTGGCCACATTTTTGGGTAAGGTTGGAAAAATGTTTCTGTCTTTTTGATAGTTTGTGTACAGGTGCAATGTAAGGGAAATGGAGTAGTGAGCAGTAGTAAATGTCTGGTACTTGTTTTTCACAGGGCTGTCCCCTGATGTTGCTCATTTAAAATTATGGGGGTTGGCAGAACACATGTAATGTGCTGCAAGATGTTGTGGGATGCTCAGTCTTTCATGGAATTTCTGGAAGGATTAGTAGATCATTACAGAATAGAGAACACTTTTAGGTATTATCATGAACAGCTCAATGGTATAGTACAAAAACAGAAGCGATAAGTAGAAAATTTTATATACTGTATCAAGAAAATCAATGTTAATATGCATGAATTTGATGAATGATGATCCTGCCAATAAGGCTGGTCTGCAGCCTACTAGCTTAGATGCTGTGAAAGTGAGTGTGGATATCCAGAAAACCTCAGATGAACCAGTAGCAACTGTAGCAGCTTTGTCTAAATTTGACTCAGTGGCTAGGCCAAGAGAGAAGCAAGGAGATTTTAATACAGAGGTCATATGTTATTAATGTGGCTCTCTAGGGCACTTTAAGTGGTTTGTAAAGATCCACACTCTCAGAAATACAAACAGATGGGGCAATTCATTCTGGAATGTCTGCAGATTTGTGGAAGCACCTCTATTAAATGGGACCACTGCACAATGCTCCCAGCAAGTATGATCAGGGGACAGCCCAGTGAAAAATAAGTACCAGACATTTATCTAGCTGGTTATGTAAATGGAAGGTTGTGTAAGTTACAATCATGTCTTGGAATTGTTAATTTTTATGGAAGATGCAATCCCAGAATTTTTAGATTCAGCAAGATACCTGGCGCATTTCTTAAAGAAGAGAGTAAAAAGTTTCACTGGACTCCAGACTATGAAATAGCATTTGAGTGACTGCAAAAATTATTAACTAACAGACCCATCCTGCTTTTTCTCACTATTGAAAACAGTTCACATTGTCCTAAAACTTGAGTAGCCATGCTGTAGGCCATGTATTAAGTCAAGAAATGAACACAAATGGACATCCAATAGCGTATGCCTCTAGACAGCACAATAAGGAAGGAAAAACTATTCAACTACTGAAATAGAAATGCTTGTGCTAGGTTTTTGCATTACTTATATCCATTGTTATCAGTATGTATCAGTATGGATCATGGAACACTAAAATGGCTTCTGGGGCTAAAAGATCCAAGAAGTTGTTTGGCCTGCTGGGCTTTACAGCTAAGCACCATCCAAGAAATGTCATGGGAATGTGGATGGACTTAGCTGCAAAGTATGCACTACAGAATATGTTGGAGTGAGAGTGGAAGAATAGTGCAGGACCTTAGTCACTGACCTGATTTGTAAGCAGTTCATGAGGCAAACACAACTCAGCTCTGATGATGGTGTGCTGCACAGACAAACATGATGCAATACTTGCCTATTTGTACTGGCAATCTTCCAAAAGAGTATTGAAGCAGGCTGTCATTTCCATATTAGCAGGACATAGTGGAAATGAGCCACAAAGTTCCATATTGTAGAAAATTTCTTGTGGCCCAAAATGAAACAAAATGTAGAGCATTACAAAAAGAACTACTTTCATTGTGCTCAAAGAGCTGAGATGAGTCATCAGCAAATCCCATTATAAAGGTTACATGAGGGGGAGAGATCATTCTATATCAATGGAATGGATATCTCTGCCTGTTCACACAAATACCAGCAAAGAATCAACATGTGCTAACTATAACTGATCATTTCTCACATTACTTGGCCATGATCATTACAACATATCAAGAGGCATAAAAAGTGGTACAGGCAATGGTTAATAAATAGGTACTGAAATTCATAACAACAGTGACTGAAGTAACTGACCAAGGCACAAAATTTATGGTTGACAATGAGTTATTGAAACATTTATGCTGACTATTATGCATAAAGAAGTTATGAACTAGTACATTACACCCACAAGTGTATGGAAGAACTGAAAGAATTCACAGGTCAGTGAAAAAATGTTAAGTTATTACAAAAATAGTAGCCATGATAATTGGGTACCCTTCAACAATTCATCCAGTCACATATAACTTGAAAATCCATGAAAACAGTGGCTTATCCCCCTGTGATGTTGCTTTTGTTCAAAAAATGCCCTCACCTTTCAAATAAGCATAACCAACCCTTCACTCATGATTTTACTAAATGCTTAAAATATATCTCATGACAAGTTAAAAAGATGAATAAAAAGGCTCTAGAAAGACAGGAAGGCACCCCCCAACAAAAAGGCAAAATTGCTGAAGTACCACGTTGGGCAGTGGGTAGTGCCTAATCTTTACTTGCTGAAAGGAAAAACTAAACAAATTTTTGTATTACCAAGGACAGGTAGTTGAGATGATGTCTCCAGTTAATGTCAAGCTGCTACTCCCATTCTGAAGCACAGTTGTGTGTCTGGAAAGAATTTGTCTATTTCAGGATGAATTGGAAGCACTGCCTAAATTACTGACAGCTCCTTCTGAAGGGAGAAGGGAGTGGTTGGAGAAATGAGAGAAAGAAAGGTAAAACCAAACAAGTGAAGCAGGATGTACCTACAATTGTTCCTTAACATTCATATGCCTTAAGACCACGTGGTTACCTTGCAAGCTAATCTTTTGTGTTTTATAATATTTGTAAGTGTGTATTATGATTACATCAATCTCCGAGTTGCTTTTATGAGAGAGGATAAAGTGAAACAATCTTGTTTGGGTATGAGGGATGTTCAGTAAGTATTGGAACACTTTTTTTTTTTCTGGGAGCATATGCGTTTTATTCAGGATTCCAATACACCATATTATTCCATACCCCTTTGGTTACAAAACCCTGTTTTTCAACATAATGTCCATTCACAGTGATGGCCTTATGTCACTTTACTAGAATGACCTGTATGTCTACATGGTACCACTCTACTGCTTGATGTTGGAGCCAATATCTTACTGTATCAATAAGCTGCCAGTCAACCATGTACTGCTTCCTGTGGAGTTCATCCTTCATTTGGCCAAACAGATGGAAGTCAGAAGGTATGTAGAGTGAATGAGGAAGAACTGTGCACATAAAGTTTTGTGAGCTCATCTTGTATGTGAAGACTTGTGTGAGGCCTCGCATTGTCATGGAGAAGGAGGAGTTTGTTTGCAATTTTGTGGTGACGGACACACTGAAGTCGTTTCTTCAATTTCCTAAGGGTAGCACAACACACTTCCAAGTGAATCACTGCATTATAGGGAAGGACACCAAACAGAATATCCCATTCAGAGTCCCAGATGATTGTCGCAGTGACTTCACCAGTTGAGGGTGCAACTTTGAACTTTTTCGTAGGAGGAGAGGCAGTGTGATGCTACTTCATGGAATGCCATTTTATTTCCAGTGCAAAGTGATGAACACATATTTCATCATCTGTGGTGATGTCCAACAAAAAATTGTTGTGATCAGCCTCATAATGCACAAGCAACTCTGCACAGATGGTCTTTCATCGATCTCTACGCGATGAGGAAAGCAGTGGGCACACTCCTTTGAGTACCCCCACTAGTAGACAATATGTCAGAACTACCAACACGTATCCAGTTGAGCAGAAAGGTGTTTGATTTTGATTTGTCGGTCACCTTGAATGAGACTGTCCACAAGTTCCAGCACTGAAGGAGTCACATCATAGTGCACCTGATTGGCATGCGGGAGATCAGACAGGTTTACGCGACCTTATTACAATGATGGCAGTTGCCTTGCCCAGTGACTTAGCATGCTTTTTTTCAGTGTCAGGTCTCTCTAGATATTCTACAATATCTGAGATGCTCTAGTTTTCCACCCAGATGAACTTAATGACATCTCTCTGCTTGGAATATGCCTCATTATAGGCACCATTTTGAGGACTACATATAACTCTGCCACATATCAGAATTTCATGAAACTATAGAGGCTGATGCAGAAATATTCCACAATGTCTCATTGCATTTTTTTCACTTGAAATTGGCTGAGAAAAAAATGTGTGGCATTACTTACCTTGTGCCAGGTTAAAATAATTTTCAGGTAAAATTTTATTTGCACTGTTAGTAAACATCAGCATCTCTAACTTAGTTTAGAAGGAAAACAGTGATGTTAGATGGTGTAGTACGTTTATTGTTTTGTAAAGTATGTGGTTCATGCAAAAGTAATTGTGCAGACTAAAACCAACAAGTAGTTTACAGTAAACGTGTGTGTGTGTGAAACTTCCTGGCAGATTAAAACTGTGTGCCCGACCGAGACTCGAACTCGGGACCTTTGCCTTTCACGGGCAAGTGCTCTACCAACTGAGCTACCGAAGCACGACTCATGCCCGGTACTCACAGCTTTACTTCTGCCAGTACCTCGTCTCCTACCTTCCAAACTTTACAGAAGCTCCTCTGCGAACCTTGCAGAACTAGCACTCCTGAAAGAAAGGATATAGCGGAGACATGGCTTAGCCACAGCCTGGGGGATGTTTCCAGAATGAGATTTTCACTCTGCAGCAGAGTGTGCGCTGATATGAAACTTCCTGGTAGATTAAAACTGTGTGCCCGACCGAGACTCGAACTCGGGACCTTTGCCTTTCGCGGGCAAGTGCTCTACCAACTGAGCTACCGAAGCACGACTCACGCCCGGTACTCACAGCTTTACTTCTGCCAGTACCTCGTCTCCTACCTTCCAAACTTTACCGGGCGTGAGTCGTGCTTCGGTAGCTCAGTTGGTAGAGCACTTGCCCGCGAAAGGCAAAGGTCCCGAGTTCGAGTCTCGGTCGGGCACACAGTTTTAATCTGCCAGGAAGTTTCATATCAGCGCACACTCCGCTGCAGAGTGAAAATCTCATTCTGGAAACATCCCCCAGGCTGTGGCTAAGCCATGTCTCCGCTATATCCTTTCTTTCAGGAGTGCTAGTTCTGCAAGGTTTGCAAAGGAGCTTCTGTAAAGTTTGGAAGGTAGGAGACGAGGTACTGGCAGAAGTAAAGCTGTGAGTACCGGGTGTGAGTCGTGCTTCGGTAGCTCAGTTGGTAGAGCACTTGCCCGCGAAAGGCAAAGGTCCCGAGTTCGAGTCTCGGTCGGGCACACAGTTTTAATCTGCCAGGAAGTTTCATATCAGCGCACACTCCGCTGCAGAGTGAAAATCTCATTCTGGTGTGTGTGTGTGTGTGTGTGTGTGTGTGTGTGTGTGTGTGTGTGTGTGTGTGTGTGTGTGTCATTTAATAAGATGATGAGGGATTTGGGGGAGTACTGATCTCCACTGCAGAGTTACTGCAGTGTGACCCAGGCAAGTCACTATCTGCCCCACAAAAAGAATACACTCAGTCTCTGAGTCATGTGACTGCACATCGTTTCTCTCCAATTGCACCAGGGAAATTATTACAAAAGAGACCAAATTATTCTAAAAAGAGGCTTACAATGACTATTCTCAAAAGTTATTGTTAGCATCTCTTATGAACGAGGTCATTCTGGTGGTGCTCAATGAATAAAACTGGAGGGGCAGGGACTGATGATAAATGGTACATTATGTGATGTCTCACACCTACTTCCTGGTTACCTGCCACCATTACTGGATTAACCTGGATTAACCTATCAACCCTTGCTCAAGGAAACGCTAACCTGCTTGAATGGAATGCTAAACCTGAACCTTTTTTGCTTCTTTGGACCAGAAGATAGTAGCACAAAATGGTTCCATGATGACGGAACACTTCCTCAGTCACATGAAGAAATATCAGACCGAACACCACCACTGACTCATTGCCATAGGCACTAGCACATCTGCCTGCATAATTCTGATAATAATAATTGTTGCATACTGCCATCTTAGATACAGAATCACCTAACTCCCACCTTCACCTTACTTCAATCTGTGGGTGCATAGTAGTTGTGCCAGCACCTTTGAAGAAGTGACTCTCCCACAGTTATTGAAGTTATATTGTGAAGAAGAGGAAAAATAATGGTGGACCTATAAAACCCTTATTTAAGCATCACAAGAATGAGGTAGCATACATAATGTAATATAAAATTGTTAGAAGGATAAGCAAAGGCAAAAAGTTATGAAAAAAGTGTTTGCTTCAATTTCATGCAGTAATGCCTTTTGCAGCCAGATCCTTGAGCAGTAATGCAGAGTACTGGATTAATCTCAGAAGGGATGTAATGTTGTGGCCTAAAGCCCTAGTAGGGTGGAAATCAGTGCTGAAGTGTAACCAGCTCACTCCACAATCAACCAGCCAGATATCACCCTGACGACACTGCAGTTCAGCAGATGGCGACACCTCCATGCCACCACACCTGCAGCCAACAACATGGGTGTGGAATAGCCTTTGGAAAGCTATGGCAGCTTGACTGACTGCCACATTAATAACAACCAGACCCCAGTCATGAACCTCTGTTCTATAAGCTTCCCTGTGACACAGGAATATGGTTCTGCTAACTCAGCAGTGGGCCATGATAATTAAACACACAGGTCCATCCCATCATCATCAGCACAGCTGGGGCCTTTCTAAGATGTACAGCCCATGCCATTCATTGCCATACTTATGATGCCACCTCCAGACCAGCCATCTGACTGCTTCAGCCCTGGGTTACCAGAGCCTGCTGCTGCCTCCATGATCCATACCAAGGTGTGAATTCTGCACAATCCAACAATGGCTGTCATCTGCCATTGTTCACGAGATACCAGTTGTGTGTTCATCACCTGGATAGTCCTGCTAGGCTTGGCTGCCTATCCATGGCTGCCACCTGTCTCATCACTATCTACCATCTACTGTCTGGACACTACCACAATGCACTGATATACATTGCATGTACGTATGTTAATAACAAGTTTTGTCAACATATTGGTTCCCTATGCCATCAGCACCTCCATCCACCTCTAGCAGGGACCCATTCACCCACTCCTTTCTACAACAACCCATTACACTTTAGCGTACAGGAAAGTGTCATCACTGAATGACTGTACAAGGATACATGATGACTTAGGCAGAATTTCTATTTTTTGCGATGAATAGCAGCTTGCTGTAACTGTATAAAAATGTAAGTTAGTGCATGTGAGTACGAAAGAAAATCTTATAATGCTCACATACAATTTTAATGGTATGCTGCTTGAGGGAGTGTAGCTCATCTGCAAATGAGACTATGTATCAAACACTAGTGTGAACCATTCTTGAGCACTGCTTGAGTGTTTGGGATTCCCACAAGGTCAGATTAAAGGAAGATGAAAGCAGTTCAGTCAGAGGCATGCTGCTAGATTTGATGCTGGTATGTTCAGTCAACATCCACGTATTACAGAGATGCTTGTTTAGTGAACTCAAATGTGAATCCCAGGAGGTAAAATGATGTTCTTCTTGTGAGACAGTATTGACAAAATTTAGAGAACTGGTATTTGTGGCTGGCTGCAGAAAAATTCTGCTGCTGCCACTGCAAATTTTGTGTAAGAATTGCAAAGACAAGAAAGAGAAATTGGGCTTGTAAGGTGCTATATAGACCATTGCTTTTTCCTCGCTCCATTGTTGAGTGGATTAGGAAAAAGAATGACAAGTAGCTTTACAACTTACTCTCTACCATGCACTGTATGGTGGCTTGCAGAGTATGTACACAAGTAGATAATGACTGCCACTGCTTATGCTTAAATTTGTCTTTCAGAATAAATTACAATGACAGACTACTGGTTTTCCTACAATATTTTAATTTGATAAAATATATCTCTGGAAGATATGCAACTCACATGCTGAAAATCATACAAGATAATAAACATTTCCTTTATTTGTAAGAATTAAACTCAAAATTTTGTGTAAGATGAGAGCTCATAGTTCTGCATCAATACGCACATTGCACTCTATTTTTTTACTGTATGTTCTACTTCTGTTTTAGACAAAAAATGTACTCACCAAGCAGCAGCATAACACACAGTGTGCTAAATTTGGTGTTAACCAATGTAAATGGCCGAACATTGTTTACATGACATCTGGTATATTATGTGTTGTTTCACAGGTGGTCTCCCTTTGATAGTATGTGTTTTGGCATTTACAGGGCTGGTACAGGTGGTGGTAGGAACCTGCATAGTGCAAGTGTCTTGCAGTGGGCATGATCATAAGTAGGCTGAGAGGGTGACAAAAAGCTATTCTAGGGTTGGTGGTCAAAATCTCAGACAGAATGGATTTCACTTCAGGGCATTATTTTAGGAAGTCATGGCCTTGTCAAAGTAGCTGATTAGTACATTCCAAACAGGGTTAATACTGAGTGATCAGTGATGTGCTCCGAAGTTGTTTTTTGGAGGCATTGGCTGTGCCAGGATTAAGTGTGATGGCCCACAAAATTTGCTTTTGAACTAGGCTGGTGAGGTAATTATATCCAGCAAAGGCCGGGGTGATAATGGTGGCGTATTGCTGTAAAGAGTCTGCATCCAAACAAATATGTTTGCCTCAAATGCCAAGGCTGAGTGGGAGGGAAAATTTGGCATGGAAAGGATGGCAACTGTCATAATGTAAGTACTGTTGTTTGTTAGTAGGTTTAATGTGGACAGAAGTGTGTAGCTGGCCATTGGTGAGGATGAGATGAATATCAAGGAAAGTGGCACGGGATTTGGAATAGGACCAAGTGAAACTTAATTGGGAAAAAGTAGTCAGAGATTCCAGGAATTTTAACAGGTCAGCCTCACCATGAGTCTATATGGTAAAGTTGTCATCAATGGATCTAAAACAAACCAGGGCCAGAATACTTATGGATCCCAGGAAAGACCCCTCCAAGTGACCCATTAAAAGGTTGTCATAGGAAGGAGCCATCCTGATTCCCATGATCATACCCCTGGTCTGTTTGTATGTCTGCCTCTCACAGGTGAAGCAGTTGTTAGTAAGTATAAAGATGACTAAGGCAAGTAGGAAGGATGTCATAGGACTGGAATGAGGTGGGTGCTGACTGTGGAAATGTTCAGTAGCAGACAAACCATGTACATGGGGAATGTTGGTGTAGAGGGAGGTGGCATCAGTGGCGACAAGCAAGGTGTGTGGCGGAAGTAAGACGGACACAGATTTCAGATAATCTAGGAAGTGGTTGGTATCTTTGATATAGGTGGGAAGTATTTTTACTGTGGGTTGCAGGTGCTGATCAACTAAGGCAGATATACATCCGGTGGGTGCTTTGAAGCCAGCAACTATAGGATGGCCAAGATGACTGCGTTTTGTATCTTAGGGAGAAGAACAATGGTGTTTCCCACCCTGTCCCTCTGCAGCTCCCTAAACAGATACACCATCAACCACCAACCCTCTCCTACAAACCAGGCTTGGTCAACCTCCTTAACATCCCACAGCCTTCACCACTTCATTCCATACCAAAAATGACCCACAATCACAAGAACCAGTCACAATAGTACAGTATGCTCAACCTCCCTTGTAAAGTTCTCTCCCCTCCTGAATTATCTGCTTTCACTTTCAACCCTGAACCTACATTTGATCATGCTGCTTTGGTGAAGGATCTACTTTCCTTCACATGTAATGTCAACTACAAATATCGCTTTGCAATCCAATCCCAAAACTTTTTCAGCAGCAGACCTGACGCTGAACCCTGCTTTGAACAGTCCCAACCATGACCCCAACATGATCCACCACCACTACCTCAGAATCATCTCTTACAAGCCTTCCAACAATTCCTCACTTCCAACATTGCTTCACAACCATAAGTCCCTACAACATGACCCTTAACTGTTCTCTGCAGAACTCCAGGCTCTATGTTCCCTAAAAGCTGATAACTCCTTTGTTACCCTCCCAGCAGACAAATGATCTACCATTATAGTGCTTGACTAAAAGAAGTATGTTAGTGAAGGTCTATGCCACCTGTCTGACACCTCTACCTGCAGCATCTGCCAATAGGATCCCATCCCTGGGATTCAGACTGACCTGCAATCCCTCCTTAAAACCCCTGGTCCCTCACAAGGACTAACACCTCAATCCATAGAACTTCTAACCTCACTCAAACCCTCCACCACCACCACCACCTTTTATCTTCTCCCTAAAATACATATACCAGTCATCCTGCCCATCCTATAGTTGCTGGCTTCAAAACACCCACTGAATGTTTATCTGCCATAGTTGATCAGCACCTGCAACCCACAGTAAAAATACTTCCCTCCTATATCAAAGATACCATCCATTTCCTAGATCATCAGAAATCTGTGCCTGTCCCACTTCTACCGCACACCTTGCTTGTCACCACTGATGCCACCTCCCTCTACACCAACATTCCCCATGTACATGATCTGTCTGCTACTGAATATTTCCACAGTCAGTGCCTACCTCATTCCAATCCTAAGACATCCTTCCTACTCACCTTAATTAACTTTATGTTAACAAATACTTCACATGTGGAGGGCAGACATACAAACAGATCAGAGGTTCAACCATGGGAATCAGGATAGCTCCTTCCTATGCCAACTTACTCATGGGTTGCTTGGAGTGGACCTTTCTGGGATCCATAAGTCCTCTACCACTGGTTCAGTTCAGATACATTGATGACATTTTTACCATGTGGACTCATAGTGAAGCTGACCTGTTAAAATTCCTTGATCTCATCCTCACCAAAGACCAGCTACACACTTTTGTCCCCATTAAACCTACAAACAAACAACAGTACTTACATTTTGACAGTTTCCATCCTTTCCACGCCAAATGTTCCCTCCCACTCAGCCTTGGGCATACAGGGCAAACATATTTGTTTGGATGAACACAGTGACACACCACCATTCTCACCACGGTCTTCACAGAATATAATTACCATACCAGCCTAGTTCAAAAGCAGATTTTTTGGGCCATCACATTCAATCCTGGTACATCCAATGCCCCCAAAAAACAACTTCAGTACACACCACTGGTCTGGAATGTATTAATCAGCTACTTTGACAAGCCCATGGCTTCCTAGAATCATGCCGTTAAATGAAATCCATTCTGGATGAGATTTTGACCACTACTACTAGAATAGCTCTTTGTCACCCTATCAGTCTCTCCAATATTCTTGTCAGATCTTATGTTCCTTCTAAACCCATCTCCCTACCCTATGGCTCCTGCACCTGTGACTGTCCCTGCTGCAAGACTTAGCCTGTGCACCCTGCTTCCACCACCTATATTGGCCTGTAAATGGCAAAACATAGTATCAGAGGGAGAGCCACCTGTGAAATAACACACCATATAGCAGCTGTTATGTAAACACTGATTGGCCTTTAACAAGAGCATGACTACCACCAAATTACCAATTAGGGTGAATGTGCACATTTAGAGGGTGTGCACTGGTTACAAGCAATATCCTGTTGCAGACTCTGCTCTACAACAATTGGTCCTCAGTTTCTGTGTCACCACACGCATGTTCTGGAGTCTTCCTCCAGACGTCAGTTTCTCAGAACTCCGCATGTGGGAACTAGTGCTACAACATATACTTGGTTCTCACCACCCATCTGGTAAATTTATGGTAATTTCTTCTGTCTCAGCATTTCTTCACAGTAGCTACTGTTTTCTTCACTCTGTTTTAGTTTTCTACATCTTTCATTACTTACCAGTCTATTTTTCACCACCCCTCTCCCACCTTTATTGCATTTAATGCAATTAGCTTTTCACTATTATTAACTCATGCATGATGTTTCAGCAGTAATCTCTGTCTTCCATATTACCCTGTCTTCCACCTTTAAGCTCTCAAGTTTTCAAATCTTGTCTGATGCAGTCTTCAAAAATCTGTCTTCCCTTTTCATCCAATTTGGTAAGTCTCCCCTGACGTTCAGTTCTGGTAGACTTTCCCAGAAACTACCCTTTTTTCTATATCTCTGAAGTCCTTTTCCTTCACCCCTCTTCCTTCGCCTTCAACCCTTCTGTGTGAAGAAGGAGCTACTGGCTCCGAAAGCTTGCCTAATTATAACCTTATTTTATGTGTGTGTTCTGCCCCCGCCTGGTGAGTAGATATTTTATCAATCCAACTAAATTATTTTGTCAAAAATTGATTGTTCTTGTTGTTATCAACTTTTTTAGGCACTTATGTATGATATTCATGGACATTTAGTGCATCAATTCATGGACCCAGAAATCCAGGGAGCTCTTTATGTATGTGAATTCCATCCAACTCAGCTGGCTTTTGTTGGTGGCAGCACTTTTGGCAGAATATATGCTTTTGTATGAATATTCTTTACTAATTTAGAACATCAGTTCTGAGATGGTGAGCAATTTTTGTTACCGATTTTTTGGTAAAATATATCTTTTTTAATTAATTATTTTCAAGACTTTATCTTCACATTCTGTGTTAATGATTTTATATGGTAAAATAAAAATTGAAATATTTCATTACATATTTCTTATGTATCCTTTCTTGCCAGAAAGGGATGAATTTAGTTATTTACAATAAGTAAATGTACAAGGTGTGTTCAAAAAGTATCAAACACTTGGTTGGCAGAAATACATATACTGATTTGGAGGTACAGTAACTTAATAGCCTTCAAAGTAGTCTCCCTGGTAATGCACACCCTACTCTTAACACAGCCATCATTGTTGGAAACGTTCTGGGGCAAGTCATTTTGAATGGTGACCAGACAGGCCATTGCATTCTGCATGATGTGTTCTCTTGACTCAGATCATGTTCCTTTCAGAAGCATTTCCATCTAGAGAAATAACCAAATGTCACACAGAGGCATGGTGGGAGAATAGGAAGTCTAAATGAGTACAGGAATGTTGTTTTTGTGGAAAAATAATAAATCAGATATGCCAAAAGGATGGGTTCACTATCATGATCGAGCTGCCAAGTTTTTGCTGCCCACATATCAGTCTGTTTGCACTTCACAGTATCCTGAAGACAATAAAGGAATTCCTGATAATACTCCTTCATGATGGATTGGCTTTGTGGTGCTTACTCAGAGTTTCTATAATATTTCCTTCTTTCTCTATAATTAAACACTAGCTGAATACTCACAATATTGCTAAGGAATTTAAGGAAGCACATGTGTATAAATTCACTTGAGTGACATCTTTCTGTAGTGTTCAATTACAGCTGCAGGTTGATACCATTACCAAATTATGATGGATCTGTATGGATACGATGTCTGTATATAACATGCATACATGGACTAACAATGTGATAAATTTCACTTTATTGCACACAGCTACAAAATACAATGCATAAGCAGTAAAGAAAAAATCAAAGCAGGAAATACAAAGAGCATTAGAAATTAAAGAGAGACTGCACTTGTCAAGTATCAATTAGTTGATTACGTCATTCCCACACAACTCCCCACTGCTTAAAGTGTGGAGCACTGGGGGTAAAGAGGATGTTGAATTTGATCTTGTGGCCAGCCTATATGTGTACATCAACTGTAGGTGTGATGGACATGTAACTGAAGTAGGTGACACAGCTGGTTTCTTAGAGTGGAGATTGGAAGCACTGCAATTGGTAGGAGACAGTGGGGGAGTAGTGTGACATTATGTTCTCCTTGTGCCATCATGGTGCCATAAGAAGTCGATGGTAAAGCATTTTGATGTTTTGTTAGTTTTATACATTTCTAACAAAATGTAGCAAAATTTTGTACAACTTTCGCACAGATTGCTACAAAACACTCAGCATAGACGCTCATGGCAAGCTCTGCCAGCACTGCACTCAGTGATTAAGATTTGATTTAAACATTTTCGTTTGTTGTAGTACATTTTCAAGTACTCAGGCTTATGATAAATGATAATTTTAAACAATAAGTTTAATCATTTCTAAGCATTAACAGAACAAATGGAAATTCTCAAGTAAAACCTTCTCAGTTTACAAGCCATGTCATGTAGAATAAATCACTCGAGCTTTTGAAAGCCATCTCCACCATTTCTCTCAGGAGTTAAAATCAATGACTGCTAGTGCTGGCATGGTGTTTTGCTTATATGGGTCTGATACTAGCATCTCAAACCTTCCAAAGAGGGCCAAAATGGTGCATGAGTGGAAGGTAAGTTGGGCATCTCATAGCACCTCTTTACTGCTGCAGGACTGAATGTCACTCTAATGGCTTGGACGACTTAAAGTGTTGAAGTATGTGTGCAACCTTCCCACTTCTTTTACACAAGTCAACTTACCGTGAGTGCTCAGCTGATCCTCTTTGCTGGTTAGACAGCTACTGGAATCTCTAAAAACTTTTTCTCCAAAGAATGATGCTAGCTAAAGGAACATATAAGACTCTCTCTCACTCTCTACTCATGAAATAAGTAGGTACTTGAAGAAATACTTTTTGTTCACTCTCAGTATATTTCAACTTCCACTAAGAACAACTTGTCATTCCTCACATAAATAATTGACTTCTTGTAAGTCACCCATGTCATCTCCCATTAGACGCTATTAAGTTACATTTACAATGTAGTTAGTTTAACTTTGATGTCTCTATTACACAGATATCAGAAACAAGTCTTGCCTCTAGCAAGTCCAAGTTAAGAATTAATTAAAAATCTTGCTCAACTCAACTGTTCTTTTGTCACTAAAAATAGCCACCATTACAAAACAGCTCTGAATAACATAGAAGTTCCTTTGTTCTTCCGTGTGCTTTCACTATGACTTCTATGGATCGACTAACAAGTACTTGTCAGTGCCGTTCAACCACCATGTCTACAGTCCTCTCATGACAAACTTCAGGCCTGCACACACAGACAGGTGACGTGCAGTAGATAGGGTTCCTTTTTTGCACTCACATCTAAAATATTGTATGTTCGAGACAGTGGAAGGCCAAGTGGTTCTAGAATTTATGCAGAAATTCTCGAGTCACTACGTCACTAGGCAGTCTGAGGATCCATTTATATGATCTGAAACAGTCAGGAATTATGTAGTTCCTGTGAGGGTATGTTCTATTATGACATTTTGTGACATAATGCATATTGCCCTCAGTTCCTTGATTTGCGATGTCTCACATCTTGCTTGTTGAATTAAGCTGAAAAGTGGCTCAAAAAATAGTGCAAATAATGCACACTACATGATTGTTGTGATTAAATGGCTTTTTCCATTTTTATTAGCACTATAAATGTCATGATGACCAATTCAGTGTTCACAATGCACAGTTCATACAGGTAAAGAGACTCACACCCCTTCATTAAAAACATTCATAGCAATTATGATATCACAACAACTAATTACACCTCCCACAAGACATAGTATTCACAGTCCACAATAAAAGCAGAGTAAGCCACTGAAGAATGAAAACACAGTGGTAATATAACATAGCAAAATTAGAGGCCTCATTTTGGTTTCATATAAGTTCACTAAAATTGATTACAATGTACAGTGAGTAGCATTTGTGGTCATTAACACTTAGTTGTTTTAAATATATTAACCAGACACAAGCTTTTACTTGAACTTATTATATGCATTTTTTGTTAAATTGCTTGATCCACTTCAGGTTGACAGGATATTATTATGTCACAGTACTCAGATCGCCGTTACTCGTCATGATGGTACCACTAGCATAGTTCTTCTGGTGAGTGCAGACATGGTCCATTCAAATGTTCAGGTTTTTAATTTTCTGCTCAAGGTGCAATGCATTTTTCTGAAGTCCACCCTGCTCCCTTGTGATGATATAACACATTTTCCAAGGAAATGCATGTCTGCTCAGCACCACTTACAGGATTATAGCAGTGTTTGATAAGTAGGAATGGTGATTAAGGGTAAATGGTTATTGGGTACTTATTACTTATACTGATCAAAAGGAACCTGCTGTATTTGTAATCAGAGGGGCCAGCTCTATGCCAATTGTTGGCTTCATGTGGTGCTATTAAAGCCCACTTATGAAAGTGCCATTAACTGATTTTAGCAGGTCTTCTCCCACAGGATTCTGCAGCTGAGTCAACCGCAGTTACTGATGATCAAAGTGGATCTTTGAGAGATAATGCTTATGGTTTTTCCCTGCTGCTGATGCATAAGGACATTAACACCATTACTCTCATGGTGCCACCCCCATTTATTCAAAACAAGCACTACAGAACTCAAGTTGATGATGCAGTTGAGGAGCCTTTTCCTTTGGCTCACCCTTCAGATAGCCTGCCATTAAAGGACCCTTTTCTCCACCTGAATTTGTGGATGAGGAAGCCATGGATGCTTGTGCATCGGATCAGGCAGTTACTGATAAGTCATCTGGTGATTATCCCATCATCCAGGCTGCCTTATTGGTGCCACCTGTTAAGCAATCTGTTTCAGGACCCCAATTGTCTCTCCCAGCTCTATTGGATACCTCTGCATGCCAAGCCACAAATTCATAAGTCTGGTGGACCCATGAATTTTATTACTCCATATTATGTCAACTGTCCAATAGTGATAGACAAGTTCCTCTACAGACTATGGATTTATGGTTACTTAGAGACAAATTCCTAAAGCTAAAAAAATTTAGATGGAAGGACTCCAGACAAAATCTCAACCACATTCCATTTTACAAGATAAACTGACTTCACTAAGCCATCTTATCCATATGGGGGCACACATAAAATGTGTTTGCATTGCATTCCCCACTAACATCAATGGACGAATATCAACAACCCACCGGGACACTTTCAATTTAATTTTTAACTTCTTTACTTAACTGCATGATACGTTTTGACTGAAAATGTTCCTGACAACTTTTTCTTTTTGTTGCATTGTGTCATCATTCCTGAATTGAATGAAGTTTTTTCAAGTGATTTCCACAAGGATGATATATATGACATAGTTACTGGGTCTTAATTATGTAAGTCACCTGGATTGAATGTATTCCTAAAGAATTTGATGTTCATTTTTGCCCTTTCATATGTGACACAATAACACCAACAAAAGCAAACCGAGGATAACAGAATGTAGTCGAATTAAGTCAGGTGATGCTGTTGGAATTAGATTAGGAAATGAGACACTTAAAGTAGTAAAGTATTTTTGCTATTTGGGGAGCAAAATAACTGACGATGGTCGATGTAGAGAGGATATAAAATATAGACTGGCAATGGCAAGGAAAGCATTTCTGAAGAAGAAAAATTTGTTTACATCGAGTATAGATTTAAATGTCAGGAAGTTGTTTCTGAAAGTATTTGTATGTAATGTAGCCATGTATGGAAGTGAAACATGGATGATAAATAGTTTAGACAAGAAGAGAATAGAAACTTTCAAAATGTGGTGCTACAGAAGAATGCTGACGATTAGATGGGTAGATCACATAACTAATGAGGAGGTATTGAATAGAATTGGGGAGAAGAGGAGCTTGTGGCACAACTTGACTAGAAGAAGGGATCGGTTGATAGGGCACATTCTGAGACATCAAGGGATCACCAATTTAGTATTGGAGGGCAGCATGGAGGGTAAAAATCATAGAGGGAGACCAAGAGATGAATACACTAAGCAGATTCAGAAGGATGTAGGCTGCAGTAGGTACTGGGAGATGAAGAAGCTTGCACAGGATAGAGTAGCATGGAGAGCTGCATCAAACCAGAACAGGACTGAAGACCACAACAACATCAATCATCTGCTCCTATCAAGGAAGGAAATATAGTCCTTGTCCCAGAAACCAAGAGATGACCTGATCTAGACTCACTTCGTCTGATTACTTTCCTAAACTTTGACTATAAAATTGTGGCTTGAGCTATAAAAACCCATCTCTGATGAAAACAAATATGATTGTCTGGCTCCTGGGTCACTACGTTGTTGAAGGAGGGAACGACACTGATCCCCACATCTTTCAACAGTATCTAGAGACTGAACATTGGAAGTGGCTGTGGTTCCTACTTTATCAAGCACTTTTTGCAAATATGCTTTTTCTTGTTTTTGATTGACAGAGTGTTGGCCAGGTTCCCCTATGGTCTTTGATTCCTCCCTGTTCCTGGTGCCCGTTTATTTGAAGCCTTGCTCTGTTCATTTCTCTTCCTCTTACACATAAAAAATAAAAAAAAACAAAAGGTATATAAATAAATTAAAGAAAATAGACAATAGGTTGTGAGTTAGTTTCCTGGTTACTCAGAATCGTTTTCTCCTGTTTTGTTACTAATAATTATTCATTTTCTCAATTTGTGCGTCATATTACATGATGAAATATATTAAAAATAAAGATTCCAAGACTTACCAAGCGGGAAAGCGCCGGCAGACAGGCACATGAACAAAACACACAAACACACACACAAAATTGCGAGCTTTCGCAACTGGCAGTTGCTTCGTCAGGAAGGAAGGAAGGAGAGGGAAAAATGAAAGGGTGTGGGTTTTAAGGGAGAGGGTAAGGAGTCATTCCAATCCCGGGAGCGGAAAGACTTCCCTTAGGGGAAAAAAAAAGGACAGGTGTACACTCGCACACACACACACACATATCCATCCGCACATACACAGACACAGTTGGCTTGTGTCTGTGTATGTGCGGATGGATATGTGTGTGTGTGTGCGAGTGTACACCTGTCCTTTTTTTTCCCCTAAGGGAAGTCTTTCCGCTCCCGGGATTGGAATGACTCCTTACCCTCTCCCTTAAAACCCACACCCTTTCATTTTTCCCTCTCCTTCCTTCCTTCCTGACGAAGCAACTGCCAGTTGCGAAAGCTCGCAATTTTGTGTGTGTGTTTGTGTGTTTTGTTCATGTGCCTGTCTGCCGGCGCTTTCCCGCTTGGTAAGTCTTGGAATCTTTATTTTTAATATATTTTTCCCATGTGGAAGTTTCTTTCTGTTTTATTTATATTACATGATGATTTTGACTACTGTCATCTGAATGTTCATGCCTGTACCAAGTCAATCAGATAACGAAAATGAAAAAAATATTGATAATAATTGTAGACAGTAGAATCCCAACACTGCAGAACTGAGGTAGGTCAGTATAGGGTTTGAGTCCTGTTGTACCTAATTTCCTTTTTTTTTTTTTTTTTTTTTTTTTTCAAAAAGTTGTGTGGCTTATGAAATTAATAGAAATAATTTCTGTAATACCTGATGTTATGTAACTGTAGGTGTAGTTTCTGTCAAGAGTGAGTTTTTTCGATTGGGTGAAATTTTATAAACTGATGCCATTACTAGCTGGAAATGTGTTTTTCCTTTTTGTATTATTACAGGTTCACAGACATTGAAGCTTTTTTATGTATACTAAAGACATAACAACATGACTAATATATGGACAAAAGAGGAAAAGTGTGTTTTAAGATAGCTAGTGTAGGAATTTTACTTGCCTCGACTTGTGAGCCAAATCAAGCTGACAACTGCTGCTGGAAAGTGCATAATCAAATTAACCAGTTCGTCTGTGTACTGATGGCACTTTGTTTCATGATGTTGGATATCCCATCTGTGTGCATATCAACTTAGCTGCTTTGTCCCATGAGCTGATGGCTTATGGGAATTTTCAGGACATCACCACCTTTAAACCAATGATCGCCATTTTAACAGGGTCAAACATTAACCTGGGTTCATACATACAACAAAAGTGTCTTGTAGCTAGCAGCATACTGCAGTTGCATATAGTGAACTCCCAGCTTTCAGTGGTACTACTCAAGAGATGCAACTTTAGTCATGCCAAAAAAGGTTCAGTTTAGTTGTACTTTGTTAGGCCACTTTCATTCCACCACTGCTCCCCAGTGGCTGTACTTCAAAACATGAGCATTCGTCACATTTATCATGGAGTATAACTGCTGCTGCACTCCATTTGATTTCAGTGTGTTTTCATTTTATTACTGAAAAAAGGCAAAACAGTGGTTGGCACGTACACTTTTGTAGCTTCTGTAACTGCAAGAATAACAACCTATTTTTAATTTTCTGTTGCAGTGTATGGTGGGAGGGGGGTGCACACACAATATTTGCAAACAATTGTGTAGACCAAGCTGTCAATTTTGAAAGATTTTTGGATGAATAATATGTACCCAAAGAAGTGAGTAGTATAAACTTTGTGATTTGCGAGACCAAACACTGTATAAACTGTGGATACCATGCAGGAAATAAGCTAAAGTGGGTTGTGGTAACTGCTAAACTAAAAATTAAATATTCAAAATGCCTAAAAGTAAGATTCTAAAATCTTGTTTGAATGTCATTTCTGCAGACAATATTTACATGCCAGCTGTTGGTTAGTTTTACATATAGGAGACAGAATTTCGTCTTTGATAAATATTTGTTTTGCAAATGTGTATGGGGGTGTGGTACCACTGGCTCTATCCCCCAGTAATATCACTGCCGCCACAACATGAACAACAGTATCTTTGCCAGATCAGTTCTCTATAGTATGCACTCTACGCTATACGCATTGAATATATGCTTCGAGAATAAAAGAATTCATAGTAAATGACTGGAGTGCGAGTGATTATTTATTGTTGTAATTACTGTGCCCGCTCTTCACTAACTATGGTGGTGACTCTGTTTTCTCTTTTCAAGTGCACCACAAAACACTGAGTTATACTCGTGCCAGCACGCTGCTGATCACTGTGGGATACAAACTTCACACCGCGAAGAATACGCCCCATGATGGTGCTTCATCACCTGGCATCACTACAGGTGATTTATTTGTGCATCTAGTTGGTGCTTTCACTGATTCCCAGATGATATAACCAGTGCAATTGTGGTTCTCGAATGGTTGACAATGTTCTCATTGTTTCAATAACCACTGAACCAGGGCATCATTACCTCTCACCAAATGGACAAATACACTAAATCACAAATCAAGTAGGATGTTATCAGTGAAGGTGGTGAGATGAAGCCTACCACTCCCTTAATTAACTGTGCTACATCAACAGTGACCACACATGGTGAACAATAGCTGCCTGCCGCCGTCTCCGCCTCCCACCTACCAGTGCTCCTATCATACCTGTCAGTGACAATGTTAATAAACTACACCACACTCATTTTAATTCTAATGACTCAGCACATATCAATATTCCATGAGCAATGCATCAAATTACAAACATCCTCTAGAGTACCACAATTGCTAACCAAACAATTGCCACTGTATATGATCGCCTCCTACTGTAGAGAACCGATATTCATGGGCTATTGCAGACAAATCTGTCCTACAAGTGCCCTTCCTGTGCCAGATCATGTTTTTCCATGGCCTATGCCTGAACTTTACATTTCACATGATACTGTATGTCACCCAGGTGATGTAACACTTGTTACGGCTGCACCACAACCCCCATCGTGTCATCACGACAACGACAACAGCCGCATCACGCTCCGGGCCACGCCCTTCATGTGATGTCATTCAACAAGCAGGCACACTGTTCCTACTTCAACTGCACAAGATTTTCGTACTTCATGACCACAGCATATCAATATGGCAATCCTGATCACAAGTATGTCCGCCATGCCATGTTCCTCATTTCCCCACTATGACACTGTGCTCCACCTCAGCCGAGCCCTACCACACCATGCCAACTGCACCCACACAAGACTCCACTGTGAGGAGGCACCAACAATCAAATACCACAATGGACCCAGGTGCCACATTTGTTGCAGAATGTAAACAAACACCTGCCACATTCACACCCAGCCATTGACCCACACCTAACCATCAAAGCAACTCGCCCAGCCTGGACACTGCACTTACTCAGCTGCATTGCCCCTGCTGGTTCCATGGATGCTTAAGTGCTGACGCATGCCACTGTTGTCCTCCCTGCAGCTACCCAAGCTAGTACAGTGGCCTGACACCGGTGCATCAGGTCATTCCCCTGTTTCAAGCCACCTTACTGTGAAACATGACACTACTCATCAAGGTGCATGGCTCTTCATTTATGACAACCGCCTTCCTAGTTGACAGGGCACCTACATTAACATGCTGCCTGGAAAACGTACAGCATCTGATATGCAACTACATGCCATGAATGATTCAGTGATTCCCGTGATAGGCACGACCTCTATCACAGTTCAACCCCTCACCCATGGACGTTTCTTGTGGCCAATTCTGTAGAGTCAGTGTTGGGCACAGAGTTTTTGAGGCATAATAATCTTCTGCCAGACCTGTGTAGGGCCTTACTATTACATCACAACAGCTGCACACCTATCTGTGGAGTAATCAGTGACCACCTACTTCCAAACGAGACTCCACCACCTCCTCTTCCTCCTCCTCCATCGGAAACGCTACTGGACCTCACACTAAAGTGCCAGGCATTGTTCAAGGAGCAGTTCTAGGTGCTACAGTCTGGAACAGCATGACTGCTACGGTCACAGGTTCAAATCCTGCCTCGGGCATGGATGTGTGTGATGTCCTTAGATTAGTTAGGTTTAAGTAGCTCTAAGTTCTAGGGGACTGATGACCTTAGAAGTTAAGTCCCATAGTGCTCAGAGCCATTTGTACCAATTTGTTCAAGGAGCTTAAAACTGTGACTACTGCACACACCAACCTTCACTGCCCCAATGCCAGCTCACAAGCAGCTAACAAACACTTCTGCAACCACTGCCCTGATCCCCCCTCCACATGAGCCCCATAAAAAGTTTAACATCATATGCACAGCACTGTACACAGAATTGATACTACCCCTGGTCCACCATTCCAACGCCATCCCCACTGCCTTGCCTGTCATAAACTAAAGGTGTCCAAGGCCATGATCGAGGAACTGTTACATGAGGGCACCATCAGGCAATTTGTGTGGGGCTACAAACATTTGATCATGCGCACCAACATTAATAGTGATCCCATGCCTAATATTCAGGACTTCCCAGGAAATGGCTGGTGTGTGATCAACTGAAAAAGAGCTTATTTGCAGATCCCAATGACTGCAGAGGACATCCCAAAGACGGCAACAATTATATTGTTTGACCTATCTGAATTCCTCCTTATGCCCTTCGGACTAAAGAATGCAACCCAGACTTGGCAGCGATTCATTGACGGCTTGTTTTTTTATCATGCCCTTTTACTATTGTTACTTGGATGATGTAATTATCTTCTCACAAACAGCTCAAAATCATGAGAAATACCATCAAGCAGGTTCAACAAACTAGCAGAGCATGAGATTGCAATCAACGAAGACAAATGCCAAGTCTGGCAAAAATGTGTTACATTCGTAGGCCACCTTGTCGACACTTTTGGCATCCACCCCACCCTGGAAAAGACAGACCAAATCCATAACCTACCATCCCTGATGGTCTATCAAGAGTTGCGCTGATTTTAGGGGTAATTAATTTTTACCGACAATACCTCCCCCATGCCACAGAAACACTTTTTCCCCTCACAGAGTCACTCTGCATCAAGAACACATCAGGCAAACGTAAGTTCAGTTGGACTTCTGATATGTGAGCAGCTTTTGAGAACTTTAAAACTGAGCTTGGTCAGACTACCACCCTGGCACTCCCATCACTGGAAGCCCATATGGTTACAACAGCTGATTTCAGCAACTGGGTGATTGGGGCGGTGCTACTACAGGAAGTCCCTGATAAAACCCAACCTCTACAGTTTTTCTCACAGGAGCTTACCAACTCCAAGAAAATTTGGCCAACCTTCGGCCATGAACTTTTGGCAATCTACAAAGTGGTTTGGTACTTCCGAGGTGATGTCAAGGGCTGCATGCTTACTATCTACACAGGCCACCGCCCTCTGGCTGTCGCCATTAAAAACCAGTCAGCCAATATCCCCCTCAATTATTCTGCCACCTAGACTTGATTTCACTCTATACTATGGATGTCTGCTACATATGGGGAGCAGAAAACACAGTGGCTGGCTACCTCTTATGACTCACTGCCACATCGGCACACCTTGACTTCGACCAACTAGCAGAGGCATAAGCAACTGACACCAACCTTCAAAACCTGCTATCTGCTTACACAATGGGCTTCCAGCTCAAGCAGTGCATCACTGTAGGCACAACAAAACCAAGCTGGTGCTATGTGTCCCATGGTAGGCAATGACCAGTCATCCCACGGGACTTCAGGAAGACAGTTTTCGACCTCCTCCACAACTTGTCTCACCTCAGAGTATGCCCTACAACTGAAACTCAAATGTTTCATTTGGACTAACATTAAATAGGACTGTGCTGTGTGGATGAGACCCTGCATCCAATGCCAATGGGCCAAGACAGGATGTCACATGAGTTTTGGTTGCACTGTTTGCTTTTACTGTATTGGTTTCTTTTTGTAATTTAACTTTACATTTCCTATCAATAAAACTTGAAGAGCTCTCTAGTTGAATGCTTTGAGAAGAAAATATTGCAAACCATCCAGACATAACAAAATATATTCTCAGCATTTTCACAAAGAGGACATAAATGGAACATAGGTTTCTTCATTCCGCTGGATTACGAAATTAGCATTTTCACATCACGTACTTTGCTTTCTGGTTATTTGAAATGTGTAACAAAAAAAGTTACATTAATGAGGGCAAATGCATTGTGTTACTGGATCAAATATGCCTTTAAGACAGAAAGACTCCTAAAAATGCCTTCCTGGCATTATGTTATTCATGAATGCATGGCAGCATTTACTATTTAAAATAACTGTTGTGTGGACAAGACAGAAATTAAGAACAGGAAGCAGTTGTAAACAGTAGTCATCTAATGTTTAGGGACTACTAAGATGGTGCCACCAGCTACAAAGCAATGAATATCATAAAGCTGGCTTCACACAAGGATCTAATGTGGCGCCACAGCTTGTAGCTCGCTGTAGTCGCATCGTGAGCCACCGTTCACACAGGATTCCACAAATTCTACATAGTTGCACAGCTTTCAATATGGCATCAATTGAAATCATACAGGCAATTATTAATATTATAGTGCAGGTTACAGCCTTAGAGATGTCACAAAAGTTAAATACAAGGAAGACGAAATTCAAAGGCTGGATCCAAAAACAGATTTCACACAGGGATAAATCAAGGGAAACCAACACATTTATGAAAGAAGTAACAGTTAGACATGGAAGTGCTGTCTGCAATGGCACACTAACAAACAGCTGGCATATAAGTATCATCTGCAGACGTACCACTCTTCCATGATTTTAGAATCTTTTATTCCTTGATACAGCCATTTCTAGAACCGGTAACTAATGTTTAGTTTAACAGCTGCCACATCACAGTCTGGAGCTATTTCCTGCATATAATGCACAATTTATACAATGCTTGGTCTCACAGAACACGGAATTTATACGAGTCACTTTTTTGGTTACATAAGTTTATTTATTTATTCCTTTGTTGGATATGTCATTGGTTTGTTATTGCACACACATGTGTGTACACACACACACACACACACACACACACACACACACACACACACACACATTGCTGCAGAAAATCACACAAAGGCTGCTCTTTTGTAGTTTGATAAGCTGCTAAATTGTACCTGCCACTCACTGTTTTCACTTATGTCAGAAATAAAATAAAAACACACTGAAATCGAATGGAGTACAGCAGCAATTACAGCATGATAATTGCAACAGAATGCTAGTGTTTTGCAATACTGCCACAAGGGGGCAGTGGTGGTAGGAAAGTGGTGCAACAAAGAACAACCAAGCTGAACTTTTTTTGAGGCATGAAAAAAATTGTGTCTCTGAAGTTGCACCACTAAAAACTGAGAGTTCACACATGCAACTGCCAATAACTGTGGCATATGTGAACCTGGCTTAAGTCTTTAAGCATCACCTCCATGGTTAATGTATAATTAATTATAAGCAGTCCAAATAAGAGCTTACAAAAAATGGTTGCTCTGAGGCGAGCAACTGGTTGTGTGCTTTGGGACAAGTCTGAAGTACGTATAAAACATTGTTCCCTCCAGTATCATCTAGAAGCTTCAATTAATCAAACTGCTAAAAGTTACACTTTTTACTTTTAAGAACTGAGACAAATTTAATGAAATTGTATTTTCTAAGACTGCAGAATTTTCAGAAATATACTAGAAGCAAGAGCTATTTATAAATTTGAAAATACATTCAATAATTTTAAAATATGCCATGTTTAAACAACTGTGTATATTTAGTTTTTACTAAATATAGATTTATTTATGAAACAGGTCAATGTGGTTTTTGAACATAATGACAGTTTTCCATCTACTGAATAATAAACTTCCACAAAATATTGTGAAAATACATTTGGAAAATATTTGATCCATGTGGCATTTGTTATTGACAATATTGAGAAAAATTAAAAGAAGATTACGTTTCACATAGATACATATTTTAATTTGAATTTAGGTCATTATCTCACAGAAATATACAAAAATATTAGGATATGAACAAATATGGAAATACTATCCTTTATAGTTTCCAATTTACGACAGCAAATTTTTTTTGACGATTCATGTTGAATGTTACGTCCATTGATGAATGAATGGGAAATTTTCATGCTTCACAAAATTTATTCACATTAATTGACATCTGAACTGCACAATCATCATGTAAACAAAACATGGACAGACTTCACTGATTTCTTTGACTTCCAAAAGTAACTTCAAAACTGACTCATCGCAGCATCGCTCAAGCCCTTTATATAGAATTTTAACAATAGCTTCCAAAATAAAGCATTATCATTTTGTACAATTTTGATGTTACAATTAAAATTTACAAAACGTAAAAAAACTGATGTTATGGCCAAAAAGGTATAAAAAACAATATTGAATGACAATCTTTTATAGTAATATCTTTAGTTTTCCATAAGAAAATCATTCTGAACTTTAATTAGAATAATGTCTCTCATATTATTTTAGTTACATAATTAACTACAGTTTGTATTTGGTTACTAACATGTAATGGTAGTACAGAGCTTCTGCTTTATCCAATTAAATACATAGAACATACAAATAAGGCCTCACATTCTGGAAATTGGAAAAGTGTGAGATGTAAACAATTGGAGAGTTAATTAAAAATGTAATTACAAAGAATATTAATTACAAAGGAAGAAATAAAAATAAATAAAAAAATAAAATACATCGCTTGCTAATAACTTTTAAGCTGTTTCTCAAGATAGTGAGGTCTAAGGTTACTGGACTTTTAGATTGCAATTTTGTTAATTAGAAGCATTGATTTTTCATGCTAACATCTCTGCAGTCTCTAGTTATTTATTTGTAAAGACTTATTACTTCAATTTCTTCATTAGTTACTTAATTTAGTATATATACATAATTTTATCAGTGACAACAATCTACTGATAATTATGAAAATGCACGTTCTTCTACAATATTCCAAATGCCTTCGCAATGAATATCAATTTTTTTTTTCAAACAGGACAGAATGTTACATATAAAGACAAACATACGAGGCCTTAAGAAGCACTGAGTTATCCAAGATTGAGATATTCACAATGAACCCAACAGTCAGAAAAGTTAATATCATTGTAGAGAATGTTGCCAGATTATTAGAGCATTGGTGTGATCGTATGCTGAAGAGTATCCAAATTGTGCCAAGTGGCCACAATCTGTCTTTGCAAACATCACAAAAAAAGTTCTGGAAATGGGAAATGTGAATATGCCAAGGAAAAAGAAGAGCAGATGATGAATTAAATGAAACTAACGTTTTAGCAGTAGTAACACAAAATGCAAATGTCATTAAAAAGCATCTGAGAAGCATGAGAGGGATCAACCAAATGAGTATTTTGTGAACACTACATTCCATTGCATTTCATCATCTTTCCATTTCGATGCCTTTAGAGGTTCATGGCAAGACTACCAAAACTGGTTACAGTTCTCTGAATGTTATTTATGAAAAGTAAAAAGTGCTCTAGCATACATATGCAAAAGTTTGTTTAGGAAGAAGCATTGTTTACAAACCCTTGGCACATCAATCTTTGTAATGTGCATTAATCATCAGTTACAAATTCATGCTGACTCAACATTTGATGCATGTTTTTATAGACCCACATCATTTGTTTTATTGATGGGAATTGAAATGCACTCAAATATCTTGAGTTCCTAAGATGTGCTGCTGTTGCTGTTATTAGAAGACAATCCACTGGAAAAAGGTAGTCAGTTTGGCACCAACTTGATGGATGTTCCTCCTATTCTTTGCACATAATGACAGGCCCTTCTAAGAGAGCATTTGGACAGAATAGTCATTCAGGAAATGCAAAATTGTCTGCACACTCACCAAACTTAACACTTATATACTTTTACCTTTGGTGAAAATTCAAACAAGAGATCTATTATGAAACACTGCTGACTCCCAAAGGCATGAAGTGCCTTATAATGTGGGTCTGTCGTGACGTTAACTGCTGATGAAATTAAACACCCAGTATTGTTTCTCTAGAATGACTTTATAGCATGAAGCCTGTTGTGATAGTGCCACGACATTTAACAGTGCCGCCACGACAGTACGTGCAAACGGCGATAGAGGCGCTTTGCAAATCAGCGGAGCGTGGGAGCGCCACATAGCTACAAACGGCACCGGCCGCATGTCACGGCACGGCAGTCGAATACGAGAGACTGAGTTGTAATCATGTGATCAGCTATTGTTTCTAAGAGAGAGTGTTGAATATCCACGCAATTATTGTGATTAAAGGTTATAATACTTTTTGGCGACGAGGATGGGATATTTTCACTGCGTTGTGGATTTGTGTGTTCGTGACGGGGCAGACATGGAACAGCTTATGCAAGCGCTCATTGAACAACAAACACAGCTGACGGCTACTATTCAGGCTCAACAAACACAGCTGACGGCAGCGATTCAGGCGTTGTCGATGTTGCTTACTCATCATCTGTCTTCCTCTTCTCCGCCTCCATTCCCTCCTTACGACGAGGCCACTGAAGACTGGGAGGATTATGAGAAGTGTTTGCGGCAACACTTCTTGGCTTTCGGCGTTGTCGACGCTCCTATGTGTAAGTCGTTATTTCTATCTTGGATTTCCCCTCGGGTGTATCAGCTGCTATCTCAGTTAGCCCCTCTGCGGGAATCTGCCTCCCTGTCCTTCCAAGAAATGTGTGACTTATTGTCTGACTATTATCGAAAAAACACCCACGTCGTTGCCGCCCATGTGGCGTTCTACCGGTATTGTAAAAAGCCCCATCAATCTTACCGGGCTTGGGCGGCGGAACTACACGGTCTGAGTAGGAAATGTCAGTTTGTCACAGACACACATCACGAGTCTTATGCTGATTCAATGGTTAGGGATGCTATTCTATGGCTTGCTCCTGATAAAGAAGTTCGGCAACATGCCCTACAACTGCCAAACCCATCGTTCTTGGAAGTTCTAAGCATCACTCAATCCTTTGAAGTGTCTCACACTGCTGGCGCGCAAATAGACGGGTGGTGTGATGTAGGCGCTGTACAGTCAACTCTCGACACAGGAGAACGACGATGTGGCAGCAGTTCACTCGCGTCAACAACGTCGCGTTGGGCCGCAACGCTCGCAGCGAAACCAGCAACCACAGAAGCCGGTTCGTTCCGCACTTCCTTCTTGCCCCCGTTGTTTCGTACAGCACGACAGGGCAGCGTGTCCAAAACGTTGGGCCACATGTAATTCATGTAGGAAAAAAGGCCACATTGCTTCTGTGTGTCAGTCCCCTAAAGTTCCTGTTGACGAGGACGAGGCGTCGGACATGGATGTTCACTGTGTGCTCTCTCAAACAAATAAGTGGTTTGTTACTGTTCATGTTCTGGATAAAGATATCCGCATGCAAGTGGACACTGGCTCTGCAGTAACTCTCATTAATTCTCGCACGTATTTGGCGTTGGGCTCCCCTCCTTTGTCTCCAGTTACGCGAAATCTGAGGACTTATAATAAATAGAAAATTCCTATCATGGGCCAGTTTGATGCTTCCACTGCCTACAAGTCTGTTGTTCAGCCCCTCACGTTTTATGTGGTGGATCATGCGGGCACTGAAAACCTGTTCGGTTATGATGCTTTCCAGTTGTTCGGGTTCTCCATTGATTATGATGATGTGCACCTCATATCTGAGGATATTCCGTATCAACAGCTGGATGGATTGTGTTCTGAATTTTCGTCAATGTTCTCTGCTGGTCTGGGTTGTGCCAAGGATTTTGAAGCCCACATTACTCTTAAACCTACAGCTCGCCCAAAGTTTTTCCAGGCACGCCCTATTCCGGTGGCGTTGCGTGCACCTGTCAAGACTGAGCTAGACAGGTTAACATCTTCAGGGATTCTCCTTCTGGTTACCTCCAGCGAATGGACATCGCCGATCATGGTGTTTTCTAAACCAAACGGGAGTCTGCGATTGTGTGGTGACTTTAAGGCCACCATCAACGCTCAGAGCCTCATTGACACTTATCCTCTTCCCCGTCCTGAGGAGTTGTTTACCAAGCTCGCTGGTGGCCAGTTCTTTTCCAAACTTGACTTATCAGAGGTGTACCATCAGTTGCCGTTGGACGCTACTTCCAAGGAATTTCTCGTTATCAACACTCCTTGTGGGTTGTATCAGTATCAGCGATTACCATTTGGCGTCGCTAGCGCACCGGCCATTTTTCAGTGGTTTTTGGAACAGCTCACGGCTTCCGTTCCCGGCTGCATAAACTATCTGGATGACACTGTTGTCACAGGGGCCTCCACTGAGGAGCACCTTCATAATTTGTGTTCACTGTTTCGGGTTTTGCATTCGGCTGGGTTGAGGTGCAATCTGGACAAGTCACAGTTCTTCCAATCCTCCATTGTGTATCTTGGTTTCCACTTGTCCTGTGAGGGTATACGTCCTCTCTGTCAGCACGTTGCAGCCATTAACGCTCTACCCCGGCCGTCTACGGTCAAAGAACTTCAGGCGTTTCTAGGCAAGATTGCTTGTTATCACAAATTCATTCCATCTGCAGCAGCGGTAGCTTATCCTCTGCATCAGCTGTTACGCAAAAACGTCCCCTTCCGTTGGTCCGACGGGTGTGAGCACGCTTTTGTCCGCCTGAAGGCTCATTTGCAGTCGGCACCTTGTCTTGCCACATTCCGTCTGGGTCAGCACTTGGTTCTGGCGACTGACGCGTCACAGTATGGCCTAGGGGCTGTTCTCACCCATCGGTATGAGGATGGGTCGGAACGACCCATCGCCTATGCTTTCAAAACCCTCAACGAGGCGCAACGGCGTTACTCTCAAATCGAAAAGGAGGCGCTCACTATCATTTATGCTCTAAAAAAGTTCAGCGTTTTTTTGTATGGTTCTAAGTTTCACCTCATCACCGACTACAAACCGCTGGTCTCCCTGTTCAGCCCATCGGCGTCGCTTCCAGATAAGGCAGCTCACTGCCTGCAACGTTGGGCCTTATATTTGTCTCGTTTTCATTATGAGATTCACTATCGCCCCACGGCCCAGCATGCCAATGCTGAAGCATTGTCACGATTGCCGATGGGCCCCGATCCGGTTTTCGATTGTGATGAACTCCTCTGTTTCCACATTGATGAGGAAGAACGTCGTGTGGTCGAGGGTTTTCCACTTACAGGTTCGCAGGTCGCGTCGGCTACTGCACGGGACCCGGTCCTGCGTCGGGTGATCGGTTTTGTTCAACGGGGTTGGCCGGACAGGACCAAGGGCCAGGCATCGGATCCCCTTCGCAACTACCATGCCTTGCGCCTTCGTCTGTCTGTTCGTGATGGTATTGTTCTCCTGGCCACAGATGGCGCATCTCCACGGGTCGTGGTGCCAGCCTCTCTTCGCAAAGATGTTCTCAAACTGTTGCACGCAGGCCATTGGGTTATTTCTCAGACTAAGTCCCTTTCCCGCAGGCACGTTTATTGGCCCAGTATTGATTCGGACATCGCCCATATGGTTGCTGCGTGTGGCCAGTGTGCTCAACAACTGGCGGCACCTCGTACAATGCCCTCTCCGTGGCCTGATCCAGCTCAGCCATGGGAACGGGTGCACGCCGACTTTGCCGGCCCCTTCCTCGGTACTTATTGGCTACTGTTGATTGACGCCTCCTCGAAGTTTCCGTTTGTTGTTAGATGTCCGTCACCCACCACTGCGGCGACGACGCTGGCTTTGTCCAAAATCTTTGCGCTAGAAGGTCTTCCATCCGTGATCATCACGGACAATGGCCCTCAGTTCTTTTTGGAGGCCTTCCGTGATTTTTGTACTGGACAAGGGATTCATCATGTTACAGCACCTCCCTTCCATCCGCAATCGAATGGGGAGGTCGAGCGCCTTGTCCGCACTTTCAAATGCCAGATGAAAAAATTTCTTAGTGATTTTTCCACAGATGACGCTCTGCTGCAATTTCTGAGTTCTTATCACTTCACGCCTCTGGGTGATCGCAGCCCTGCTGAAGTCTTACATGGCCGCCAACTTTGCACTCTACTGCACCTCCTTCAACCTGTCAGGCCTTGTGCTGTGTCCCCTAATGCGGGAAAATACTCAGTGGGTGCCGACATGTGAGCACGAGGGTATGGATCTCGCCCTAAATGGATTCCAGGGGTGGTCAAGGCTCTTAGCGGCCGCCGGCTTTGTGAAATACGTACGGGAGACGGCACGGTTGTTCGCCATTACGACCAGATGCGCCCACGAGTAGTGGCCACGCCGGTGCCACTGCCCCATCCTTCGCCTTCACCAGCCCGAGAAGCCAGTCCTGTCGCTGCTACCGATCTACCGTCCGTGTTGATGCAGCCGACGTCGCTACCGCTTCCGAGTATGCTGGAACCGGCCCCAGTCACGACGCCGCCTTCTCTGGGACCCATTTCGCTGGAGCACACTCCCAGGTCCATGACACCTATGGATGCTGCTCCGGAGTTTTCACCCATCATCTCATCCAGGAGGCACGTTCCACGCATGAGCTTCCGTCCTGGACATTTTCGACCATACTCTCGTGTCTCTCCGCGGGATCTCCTCGAGGCCTCACAAGAGGCCATGGATGTCTCTGCGCTGTTCATGTCTCCAAGGAAGTGAGTGGTTTTTTTTTTTTTTTTTTCAAGGGGGGAAAAGTGTTGTGATAGTGCCATGACATTTAAAAGTGCCGCCACGACAGTACGCGCAAACGGCGATAGAGGTGCTTTTCCAAATCGGCTGAGCGCGGGAGCGCCACCTACCTAGGAACGGTGCCGGCCGCATGTCACGGCACGGCAGTCGAATACGAGAGACTGAGTTGTAATCATGTGATCAGCTATTGTTTCTAAGAGAGAGTGTTGAATATCCACGCAATTATTGTGATTAAACGTTATAACAAATCCCACTTTATAGGATGTAGCCATCTTCAAGATCAATGTTCTGAGCACTTAGTACTATTATATTTTTCTTAAAAAAAAGAAACAAAAGATCATAGCTAAGATACGTGCTTGCTTACATTTGGTATAATAGAGCATATGCCTGTGGACCCTCTTCTCCTGACAGGGAGACAGTGGTTTGTGGTGCTGTTATCTTGATAAAATTTGATCAAGGCCCATACATGTTATGTCATTGAAATTCTCTTGGAAGCTTCTCTGAAATGACACAGAAAAGAAAACACAAGAGGACCCAAAATAATGTTAACATTTGAAAGTTCAATATGCCACAGAATAACGTAGGTAGAGAGGTAATAACCAACACATACCATCGAAATGGTCAGGGTTTTAACCAGATAAAGGAAACAAAAAAAAAAGAAACAAAATGGTACACAAACAATAATTAGCTTAACAATTGATTTTTAGCAAGCTAATATTCTTTATTACAAATGCTCAACATGTCAGCCATCATTCAGCAACAATACCTGTAGTTGAGGGACAATTTTACGAACAGTACAGTACAGCACATCAGTAGGTACTGGAAAAAGTGCCATTTGATGTTGTCTTTTGCATTCCTAATGAGATCAAACGATTGCAGTAGACTTGTGAATTCAGGCAACCCCACAACCAATACTTACATGGACTGTATCCTGAGGACTTAAGAGTCCAAGTATGTCAAAATGCCAGCTTAGCAGACAATTGTCACTAAATGACATGTGTAAGACATTTTTCACACATTTAGCAATATGGGATGGAGCCAACTGCCATAAAAGTTATACCTTCCAGCATGTGTTTATCCACCAGGCTATGAATGATGTGATTCTGTAACATAACATCATACCTTGCACCCATTATGCTGCCAGTTCGGAAAACAACAACCCACATTTCCATGAAGAAAAGGTGTCCAATTATGATTGATGTGGTAAATCCACACAACACCATAATTTATTCATCATACAATGGGGTTTTCATGGCAGTTCTAGCAGTTTTGGTAGCCCAAGTTCTGCAACTGTGGGTGTTGACAGACTCTCAGAGTATGAAATGACCTTTGTTAGTCCACAACATGTTAGACAACCAATCGTCATCTGCCCACATTTTTTGAAATTCCCACACCCCAAATGCTCTCCACTTCTCAAACTTGGTGCCTAACAGTTCATGATGATATGAAATTTTGCACCGATAGCATTGGAGGGTACACCTTAGTGTCCTCCAAATGGTAGTGCATGGAATCTTGTGCGATGTGTGACATCATGAACATTGACTTCACCATGCAGAGATGATCCTGCTACGATTTCTATTTCCGTCCAAGCAGCAGCATCCTATGTGTATGGTCGCCAACTATGAGGCCAATCATCTCAACAACTTATAGCTTCTAAATGATTAATGGAAAATCTCATATAAAGATGTGAAACAAATACTAACAAAGAGATAGAGGGGCTGGCCAGTATTTATCTCAGCTCAGTACAGCCGATAGATACACAAAACAGAACAGACAATTTTTATCCTAGCTTTTGGAACTTTGTTCCTTCATCATGGAGGGGAGAGGGGAAAAAAGGGGAAGAAGGGAAAGTGGATTCAGTTACAACCCAGGCTGTGAAGCAACAGGGGAAAGGTAAACAGGGAGAGTAGGAAAGATGGAGGCATGGGTGTCAGAGGGAAGCCAAAGTAGAATATCTAGGATAAAAATTTTCTGTTCTGTTTTGTGTATCTATCAACTGTACTGAGCTGAGCCGGCCGCGGTGGTCTAGTGGTTCTAGGCGCGCAGTCCGGAACCGCGGGACTGCTACGGTCACAGGTTCAAATCCTGCCTCGGGCATGGCTGTGTGTGATGTCCTTAGGTTTAAGTAGTTCTACGTTATAGGGGACTGATGACCACAGAAGTTAAGTCCCATAGTGCTCAGAGCCATTTGAACCATTACTGAGCTGAGGTAAGTACTGGCCAGCACCCTCTATCTTTTTGTTACCACTTAAAGCTGCAAATTTTGTAATCATTTTCTTCACAGTGATACTTGTCACAGGACCTTACCCATTCAAATACCCTTTTTATGATGAAGGACCTAAAGCTGGACTAGCAGATTTTCCATTCTGTTAGTAAAGCTTCAATAACAAAGCCTTTTCTGGTAAAGTCAACATGCTGTGATTGCTGGCACATCTAACTCCCTCTCTCACTATGGCTCGTTATGTTCATGATTTTCATTTCAGGAATGTGTGACAATTTTTAACTCTCTATCTACATTATTCCACAAATTAGTATATTTTCAGATGCTAAGGAAATTTTGGGTCACCCTGAACTTCCATTGGGGGGGGGGGGGGGGCAAGTCTGTCATAATTACTTCAAAGTGTCAAGATATTTGCCATTTTTCCACTAAACTTGGCAAAAACCACACTTTGACTTTTTTTTTTCATTTTGTATGCATTTGGAGTGGCCTGTTCTGACCGTCTCGCTCTGTGTAGTCGATTGGCCTATGGTGCAGAGCCACATGAAACATGAGCATCTGTCCTTTCCTGTGTTCTTCATTCTTATTATAGATGAAAAAAAAAAACTTTACATGGAAGTCACTCAAGTTTTACAACAGGGATAAAAGGACAGTTCATGTGATGGAACTACTGATTATGGATAGAATGGTACCCCGGTTGGGGAAGGGAGCAAGGAAAGGTAAGATAAGGATTGTTAGAACTGAATTAATATAGAAGATAGACACCAAAGAGACAGACGTCCATTCCATTCCCCACCCCAGAATACCTACCTGGGGTTCTTCACTGGTGGACCAGAAGATGAAGTGATTTGTCAAGTCTACAGAACAGACACCACAAGCCTTAGCCCCACAGGCCTTAACAATTAGTTCTAACACTCTGCTATGAATGGCTTGTGGAATGAGAGTAATAAAGTAATTAGTAATTTCTGTCTTACATATATATGAAATAATGATAATGTGTGGTTAGATATTAGTACCTATTACATAATTCTAAGTTTTCACATGCGCAAGCATCCACGTCTGATTCAAATAGCTGTGCTGCGTCACCAACACGCTATGCCACCCAAAACAGCAAACATGTGCCCAAGCCACCGAGTGCGGTCGGAATCACGTGTCCACGAGCCACCGTCCAATGTAGAGATGTGGCTCCATCTTCTTGCGCCTTCACCCGGTACCTGCAGTCGAGCCCCAGACAATGCTTCCCATGTCCGTCGCAGCTCCTGGGCCTGCATTCGTGTCCCTTTGCTTCTGCCGCATCAGGCGTTGAGGCCGGTTCGGCATCTGTGTCAGTTTAACGTATTCGGGTTGCTGTCGAGCTCTGGACATCGCTCTCCACACTGCCCGGCTTGTCCGTCGCGGCTCCCAGGCCCGTGTTCGAGTACCGATGGCACCACACTCTCGCATATTCTCCAGACCTCCACTGTCTTGAGCGTCGAGGTCAGTTTGAATGCCATGCTGTGTTCCCGCAGCTGAGTCACTTGGTGAACTTGTGGAACACTGTAACGTATGAACACTTAGACTTGCCACTCTGAACAATGTAAATAGTGAACTTTTTCTGTAGCTCTTGTGGATTCTCGGTGCTATTATTAATATGTCAGTGTCTTCGAGACGTCATACCAAATGACCTGCAGTGCGCGCCTTCGCCACACATGCTACGGACAGTTGTAGCCAGTGCTTGATGCCGCTGTCACTAGCCAACTGTACAAGGACACGCCCACTGCACGCTCGCCAGTCCAGCGCGCTGATGTCATGGGCCACCCTTCGAATGCTGACCAAACGCCGCCAACTCTGCCATACTGTCATCATGCAGTGCACGAACTTTAAACACACGCGTGCCACAGAAACATTGCTGCGTTTTAGCAGCTACGGAGTTCAACTCTCCAAGGGGGGATCTGTGTGGCGGCCACACCGTTCAAACGTGCGAAGGGCTGAACTATGGCACAGCCCACACAAGTAAGTGACGCCCGGCATTCACGAGTGCAGCTATACCGCTATGCCGAATTTTGGCAATGGTGCGTTGCACACCGGATGCAAGGAACAAACCAAGTAGACAGTGTGCCACACACAACGCGACACACATCTCCACTCCACATCTCCACTCCATCAACTTCACCATCGCTGACCACCTGCATCGCATCACCGCGACTCCCCTGAAAATGCGTATGCCCAGTCTGAAATGCAGTCGCTCGTTTCGCGAATTGCCCCCTTCCATTTGACAATGCCTTCCTCCCTTCCGTGGGCATCGTAGCACTTCCGCTCATGCCAGGAGCTGGATATTCGGCGACATGGCCTTTGTCTCGCTTGGTCCACGTGGTCGTGACATGGCTTATCACTGGACTGTATAGGAGTGTATACCCTCTGGGATCTGTGATTGACCCGTACCGCTAGGGCAACACGCCTGTACCGATGAACATTAATGATGCATTGCATTTGTAATGTAGTGTAAGACTTACGAAGAATAAATGTATCATGACCAAAACTGCTCTAGTCATTCCGTCACCAAGCCTCTCCCTTGAACATAGTGTGTGGGCACGGCAATAAAGCTGGTTCACCGCACGTTAATGAGCATAAGCAGTGATACCACATGTCTCCGCTTCAACTGAATTGTGTGAAAATGCCATTAGTAAACTCAGTGATGTGTGAAAATGTGGCATTACTTTAAAGACAATAATCAACGGAAGTATTAAAGTACTTCACAATATTTTTATTAATAATTATACAAAACTCTTGAATGAAAAGTGTCTTTCAAAGGAAATTGCTCAAACAGTAGTAATACAAAAAAGAGGAACTCATGAAGAGATTGCAGCAAAAATAACAAAACGCAGAGGCCAAGCTGATTTATTGATTGATTTAGTGATCCATTTTCATATACAGATGCATAATATGCAGGAGATATTTGGATTTTTTACGTTAATGTTGACAGTTTTACATATAATGTACCTTTGTACATAATAACACACAATAATATATCAATTAATGATGAGTACTTAAATAAATGTTTTTATGCTCTATACAGAAAGATAATATACAAATGTTCTTCTGTATGAGACTACATTTTTGTAGGTATTCATTTATTGTGTAAAAGGAGTGACCAGTGACCAGTGTTCTGTATGTGTTTAATGGTATCTGGCAGGGCATTGTATAGTTTGATACTAGGATGGATAAGACCATTTTGAAATAACTTTGTGTTGGTGCTTTGATTATGTACATCCAAGTTTTGTCTTGTATCATAGCTGTGTACTGTAAAATTTTGAGTGATGAGTGGTCTTTTTGTTTGTAAGTTTTGCTTTAAATAAATTATGTTTTCGAGTATATATGTGCAAGAAAGTGGCAGGATCATCCTTTTTTGAAACAATGGTCTACATGATTTGTAATTATCTACCCCTTCCATTATTCTTATAATTTTTTTAATTTTGAATGTTTTGATGGCATCTCCAGAATTTCCCCAGAACATAATTCCATACCAGAGGTGAGAGTGTACAACTGCATTATATATATACTGAAGAGTGTTGTAGCTAGTACAGTTTTTAATGTAACCCAAAAGAACAACTTACTTAATTTTTTGTTCATTTGCTCAATATGTGCTTTTCATTTCAAGTTGTCTTGTAGATGAAGTCCAAGATATTTGGTACAGGCTGTTTTGGTAACTGTCTGTCCATATAGCTCTAGATTGGGGGGTATCAGATTTTTTTGTTCGTGCCCTGTGTATATCCATAGCTATAGTTTCTCAAGTGTTTATTATTAAGTCATTGTTATCAAAGTAACATGTTAGCCTGTCTGTGGCTTTTCTTGTGTTTTTTACATGAGTTTCTCCTGAGTTTCCTGTAATTAGAACCCTCGTATTATCAGCAATTTGAATTATTTTATTGCTGTTATTGGTTATGTATAGGTCATTTACATAGAGTAAGAACATAACAGGACCCATTACTGATCCTTGTGACGCTCCATATTTAACAGACAGGAGCTTGGAATTATATTTCCTAATGATATTATCCCTATCCTGATCTAATTCCACAAATTGTTCCCTGTTCTTAAGATCAGAGGTAAGCTCCTAATGCCAAGATTTTCTAGCTTATGTAGCAATTTGTCATGATTTATGGAGTCACATACCTTTGACAAATCTAAAAATATGACCATGGCAAGTTCTTGTTGTCTATTGCTATCAGTGCCTCTAATAGAAAGGTACTCAAAATCAAACCTCTTCTAGCATATTATATAATGACAGTGCTTAGAATTAACTGCATGTTTTTAATACAATTTTGATCTTTAGCTGCACCCTTCACTTATTATTGCTATGTAGCTTCTATTTTGCAAATTATTATTAGTCTCCAAATATGCAAATTGCATGTGTTGTGTAGCAGTGTTTGTGGATTTGATTTTGAGTTGTATCTCCAAGTTTTACTTCATCTTGTTGCATAATTTGTGACTTGAATACAACTTTTTATTTGTGTTTGAATATAGAAAAATAAAAAACAATACGACTTTCCTTACGCAATTTATAATCTACTTTCTGTTTATTTAGTTTGCAAATAGTTCGTATTGGGGTACCACTGAAATACTGGCCTTAAATTGCCGCCATCTTGGTTTCTGTGTTGTGGTCTGATTTTTTGTTGGTGGTCTTGCACACACGCTATCATTCGAACTGTGTGTGTGGTTCAGTTGGCTCTACAGCTATATCTTGTACAGATATTGTTATGTATTGTGGCTATTGATGTAATGAAGAGAGCGTTATCTCATGTCAGGATGTGTTCTCAGGCACCCTCACAATATCATGAGGAGGACACTACATTTGTAATTACATTAATCTGCTCTGATTTACTTTTATGTATATGTACCATTTTACTTCTGTAATCTCTAGGCAGATGTCTATTTCTATGACGGCTTTAAATCATAAATCTAACTGTTTTCCAGTTTATATGTTCTATAGTTTAATCAAGATGTGAAATACTTTATTGTACAGTCAATTTTGTCTAAATTGTTATCAGTTTACAGAAATCTATTAATCTTTTATAAGTTAACTTGTTCTCTATTTGGGCAATTCCATTATTTATATAAGCTAAACTGTCTAATACTGTTTGCATAAATGTTTCCATAGTCATACTTTTTCTTATCGAAGCCATGCTCATATTCTGAACAGATATTTACTAAAACAATGTTAGTCAAATAATCCTAATGGAGGTATACAGCGCATAACTAAACATATATCTACTGTAGATATTATGTTCAATTTTTAATGAAAACTCTGTATGTTGAGAGTCTCTGTCTAACTCACAAATTCCGTTTATGTTAGATAACATACCAATTCATTCAATAGAAATAATTAGACTCAGTGGGTTTATATGCAATGTGTGAAGCTGCATCATGTCATGTTGTCAGCTGCTGTTACTGCCATTGATGGGGCTGTGTGCTGCTACGTTTCTTACATGGGCATCCCCCACCAACTCTCATGTAAGTCAACTTATATGTGGAAACACCCAACTTGCACACTGTCATACTAACTTAAACACACATTATGAAAGTTAAGAGGTATTCTGTTTTCTTGCACAAAGTCACTTCTCCAAACATTGCCCAAGAGCTTTAGCAGCTACCAATTGTGGGCCTGCTCTGATTCTGCACTGATTTGTTTAACAGTATAGATCTAGAATAGTTTGTCAATGTATGTGTAAAGCTAGTGTAATGCCAAAATAATGGGCATAGGCTTCAACTAAGTAAATAAGTAATTTATAAGTGGCAAAATCTTCTTAAAATGTGTGATAGGAGTATTATTGTAGCATTCAGAAACTCCTATAATCACTTATGGCATTTGTAATAATTTAATATATCATTGTTTGAATTAACGAAGTGGAAATAAAGTATTGTAACTCAGAGTGTGGACCTGCTGAGATTCGTGTTACAATAACGTAAAAATATTTCTTATTTTAGTATACTTATCATAACTGTTTGCTTCAGTCACTGAGTGTTAACGTTATGATGAAACAGAAATTTATCTGTAACTTTAGAGATTTACACTTACTCTTGTCCCTCATTTAAATCGTATGTTAATGTAACAGCGTTCAAATTGGAGCCATCATAGTACAAAATTTGGGTACAAAATTAAATACCATACAGATTAAACGAATGTATAATTACAGCACTTCTGATCTATTGGAGCCTTGACTGACTCTAAAAATGAAAACAAAGCTGAACTGTTGATACAAATTTTACTTTCAAATGTACCTTCAGTGCATGGTACATAACATAATTTAGAAATAGTACTGTATGGAATACAATACTTGCTTTGCTTTGACTCCACTTGCCAGATATTTCATTGTTATTTGTAATTTCATGCAATCTGGAACAGTATCTTGAGTGTGTGTATTATACTTTTGTATGGCGCTAGGAATATGGCTCAAAAAGATTTAAAAATTGATTGTAGTAATTCAGAAACATTGGTATGCCAGATAACTCTCTTATTAGGATACTATCCTACAAGATGTACCTTTGCATATCCAAGAATTGTGAGCCTATTTTTTCCTCATCAACATCACTATGAGCTCTTTATCTACAATTTCCAAAGCTCCAATACGAATAATTTCACTTGGCGCTATCTTGAAAATTGTGTAAGTAGCATTTTCGACTTCTACGTGTAGAAACGCTAATCTGCATATAACGTTACTGGTGGGGAAATGGATGTGTACGAAATTCATATGTATAGAAAGCCGGCTTACTATGTACTGCCTATGCTGTCTCATAGCGATCAATCGACCTGCAATTCTGTGGACAACAGCCAAATCTCTGTTGCACTGTAGCTTCACAGATGGCTACCAGTTTGCACTGAACGGCTTAAAACGCCAGTTGTGCCGTCTAGTTTTGCTCCTTCAAGGTCTAGTTAGCAGATGACATGCTTGTCAATATTTTTTTTGTTCAGTTACTGAGAGCAGCATGTGTTGAGTCTGCAGTTTCTAATATCTGAAATTTGAAACTAAAGCGTGAACAAAATACATTAACTACAAGACTTAATCCAGAAATAAAGTTCCCAAAGAGCTCCAGCCACACGCCAAGGTGGTAGACGAAATTTGTCAACATTGCTGTGTGCGGCTGTGCTCCCCACTCTCGGTCTCTCCCAGCCGCGCTTCGCTGCGCCGCTCAGTAGTCAGTATTGACTCAGCAACCGTCTACGATTGAGGTGCCCATTGTTGATCCCGCCAAGTGTGAGATTCATTCCATAATTCAGTTTTTGCACGTGAAAGGGTCTTAATGTTCATTGTCAGTAGACACAAGTGTATGGCGATAAGTGTATGTCAGTTCAATACGTCTGAAATGGTGCACAGAGTTTAGTGTCAGTCAGGAGGAGATCCATGATGAAGAACAGAGTGGAAGACCTTCAGTTTCAGTGCCGGTTATTGAGATGATCCAACGCGAAGTGCTTCAGAACAGGAGAATCACCATCCGTAATCTTGTTGCTCAGATTCCTGGGAGTTCTCACAATACAGCTGTAAGAGCTTTGATGGAAGAATTGGGTATCAAAACGGTTGTGCTCGATGGGTACTGTGTACACTGACAGCAGAACACAAGGAGAAATGCCTCCACTGTGCTCGTCAGTGATTCAAGGAACACTTGGGTGTATAAGGCTTCCGGAGCGACTCTAAAGTCAGGAAGAGGTGAAAAACTTCCTCAGCGGGGTGACAGCGGAGTTCTATGACATGGGGCCACGGAATTTGAAGCATCTTCTACAAAAATGCATAGAAAAAGATGGCGATTGTGTAAAAAAATAGAGCTAAATTTGTTCTTTCCAACGATCTAAATTTCTACTACAATAAACAATGTTCTCTGTTTGTGAAACTGAAGGGAATGTTAGTTCTGAATCAATCTTCGTATAATGGAGGTGCAATCAGATATAATACAATCAAGGATGAGAATACATTGCGAATTCTGCAATTCTTCGAATTTAGTAGATAGCACAGGGTGATCATCTCTCATTTTTTTGCCTTGCTGGCTGCGAGACGGTGGCAGTGTTGGCAGCATGTACACTTCCCCTCTGCTGCAAGGCCTTTGTTAGTGTATAACTGTTGTACAGGTAGCTTATGTTTTTAGGTGACAGAATACAACGTACTGAGTGAAAATGTTTCAAGTGAAATGGTGAAATACAAGTATTCTATTCACCAAAGAGTATACATGTGTGATTCCTTTGTGCGTACAAAACCAGGGTGTACCATAAGGAGGTTACTTCAAATGAATTTTCCTGTTGTTGAGGTTCCTTATTGGAGCATAGTTCATCAATTGATCAACAAACGAGAAGTGTTCTTGACAGAAAACATAGACTGCCACATACGTTACTCACAGAAGAATCTCTACATAACATTGTGCATGCTCTGCGAAAGTTTCCTAGAAAATCTGTTTGACACCTTTGTCAGCAAATGGGGATTTTTTAAAGTTTTGTTCAAAGGACTACAAAGTTATTGAAGTTACAGGCCTATAAAATAACTGCTGTGAAGGAAACATAAACCAGGTGACTCTGCAAAAGGTTGTGATTTTGTAAATGGATTTTGAATTGTGTGCTCTGTAGAGAAATTTACCACCTAAATGGATAAGTTAACTCACAAAATAGGAATTACTGGAGATGTGAAAAGCCTAAAAGAATACATGAAGAACCCCTGCATGATCTGAAAGTAAATTTGTGGTTCGCTATAGCGATGAGAAAACAACTGGCCTTATTTTCTTCCAGGAAACAATTAACAGTGAGAGAAAAGTGGGAATCATTTTGCAGCCTTATAATTGCCAGTTAACTGCTTTTGAAACCTTTCAACTGAACTCTGTGACAGCATATATAGCCAAATTCTCACTGCAGGTAATCCATGACGTATTTCAAGACAGAGTTATCACTAAAAAAGTACGGTCTCCTTGTTCCCCTGATTTTTATCTCTGTCATGCATTAAAAGAGCAAGTGTACAAATCAAATCTACTCACTTTAGATGACTCAGAACTAACGTTCATCAAAAAATTGCTGCCAGCACTAAATACAGCACTAAATACAGATAAAATGGAAGGCTTAGGAACAATGACAATTCTTGGCTTCGGTCATGGACGTGGTATCGCCGAAATCATCAGAAGAAACGCTAGTGTCAAGGTATTTAGCTTGATTAAACCAGGTGCCACATCAGCTTATATACTGAAGATGACAACATCTGCCGATGTAAACAGCTTCGATCTGAATTACTTTATTGTGTTGATAGTGGGTTCAAATGACATATATAGAAAGCAGGCACATATGACTGTTACAGCTATAAAAGACTGTAATGGAAACTTAATACACATCAATGTAATCCTCATAAACATTCCACAATACTTCCATTTGCCATCATGGTAGTCTGTAAATACTGAAATCTACAGCACAAACCTGCAAATAAAAAATGAGTGCAGGAATTTAAGAACACATAAGTTGTGGACGTAAGCTCCTTGGGATGAATATTTCACATAAGTCATGGACTACACCATAAACATCTAGGAAAATAGTTATAATTACAATGAAAATAATCTTGTGCTGTAGGAAACAAAAAACTCAGGGCACATGCAAAACAGTGTGTAACTGGGATAACAAGGATAAGAATGAGAGAAAAACTCTGATGAAAGTAAATGAAATGTATACTGAATCTAGTATTACAGTGGCAACAAACAATAAATGTCAATAACATCATGAGAATACTTCCTAACAATGAGTCAAAATCAGGTAAGAACAATATAAAAGAATCAACAACCAGTGAACAAGTGAATGTTCAAAGATCATCATCAATAGTAACAGTAAGTATTCTAAGATCCAAAAGATTAAAAGAACAATCAACACCAGCAATACCAGAAAGTATCCAGAGAATGAATCTGAGGCCCAGAAGAAACACCGCAAAATGATTTTTGAAACAACAGCAGTAAGTGCCAAGAAAATGCAACTGAGATCAATAAGTGCCACAATTGCGGATGAGAACTTTTTATGGTATTGTGGCAGAATGTGGAGAGATTCACCCCATATGTAAGTAACATGGTCCAGCCAAATAATGATTAGTGTCACTACTTCCATACAAAGTCTTCTTTCTCTCACAAATAACAGGCATTTAGTATGTTGAAATAATTAATAACCCAGCTCAGTGTGTCCAAGTACTAACAGATACGGAGATAAAGAACTTAATCTGGTACATATCAGTATATGTAGCATCAGGAATAAGGTGCTAAGATTAGAACATTATTGTAGATGTAACAAGGGACATGTAGTTTGCATATCAGAACACTGGCTACCTGAATCTGAAATTTGTTGTAGAATCTTAGAACATATTCTGAGCTCAAACATAATGAGGTATCTCTGACAGAATGACTTAATCAATAGCTACCAGCAACGATTCCGAAAACATCGATCATATGAAACCCAACTCACACATTTCTCACATGATATCCTGAAAGCTTTGGAACAAGGCAATCAGTTACATGCTGTATTTCATGATTTCCAACAAGCATTTAACTTGGTATCACACCTACACCTATTGACAAAAGTATGATTACACAGGTTGTATGTGAAATTTGTGACTGGATTGAAGTCCTTCTGGTAGGGAGGACGCAACATGTTATCTTTGATGGGGAGCCATCGCCAGATGTAGAAGTAACTTCAGGTGTGACCCAGGAAAGTGTGTTGGGACCTCAATGAGCTCTTGATAAGATTTAAAAGTGGTGCACATATTGGCAATTTGCTTTAAATATTCGAAAATGTAAAACAGTGCACTTCACAAACTGAAAAATCGTAGTATTCTATGAGTATAATATCAATGAGTCACTGTTGGAATCAGCCAACTCACAGAAATACCTACATGTAGCATTTTGCAGGGATATGAAACGGAATGGTCACATAGAGTCAGTCATGAGTAAAACAGGTGTTAGACTTGGGTTTATTGGTAGAATACTAGGGAAGTGTAATAAATTTACAAAGTAGATTGCATACAGATCACTCGTACAAACAGATATCAAATACTGCTTAAGTGTGTGAGATTTATACCAGTTAGGGCTAGCAGGGGATGTTTTACATATACAGAGAAGTGCAGCACTAATAGTCACACGTTTATTTAGTTCATGGGTGAGTGTCACAGGGATATTAAAGCAACTGAACTGAAAGATTCTTGAAGATAGATGTAAACTATTCCAAGAAAGTCTATTAACAATGATTCAACAACCAGCTATAAATAATGACTCTAGGAATATACTACAAACTCCAGCATATCACGCACGTAGGGAATGTGAAGATAAGGTTAGAATAATTTCTGCATGCACAGAGGCATTCAAATAATCATTTTCCCCACACTTCATTTGTGAATGGAACAGGACGAAACCCTAATAACTGGTACAATGGGACATACCCTCTACCCTGCACTTCACAGTGGCTTGCAGAGTATCGATGTAGATAAAGTAAATGAGAGAGTTTAGGAATATGAGTTCATGAACTTGGTTCCTGATAGACTACATCATATAAACTGGAATTTTTTATATGAAACAAAAATTGAGCAAGCTAACATTGAAACTATGTTTGATAAATCCTTTAGCTTGCTCCTCTCTAAGAAAAGCTAATTTTGAAGATAAGATGAAAACAGAGTTACCAAATTGGTATACTAAACAACCTAAAAGCATTAGGGAACAATTATTAAACAGGTAGCTGTAAATTATAAGATGTATCTAAAACGTTTTATAAGGCTGAGATTCTTGATGGAAAAAGCTACCTATAAAAGGTTTGTATGAACTGCCCAAAACAAGTGCAAAGAGGCATGACACACTATCACACAAGAACACTCACCCAACCACACACAAGGAGTGTCATTTGAAGCAGACATCTGAATAAGTTCTTTGTGTGTTCAGTGAAAGGAATTGAAAACAGAATCAGCTCAGCTAGTGTGTCTACATGTGAACTACTTGTAAAGCAGCTGCCATTGAAACAGTCTTTTCGGTGAAAAATTACCACATCCATTTACATAAAAGTGGCAAAAAGTGCTCCAACTGTAAAACTATGGATAATTACTGGCCATCCTACTACATTATCAAGAAAAGTACTCATTTTATCTGTGAACCTTTAGCACATATTTTAAGAAATACTGGTGTTCGGAATTTCACCTGATCATTAAAAATTTCGAAAGTTACAGCATGTTTTAAAGAAGCAGGCATAATAAATCTTTCCTAAAATTATCGATTTGTTTCTGTAGTTCCTAAAATTTCTAAAACATTTGAAATTCTTATATAAAATCAATGAAGTGATTAATCTGAAAAAAAAAATAACTCCTTTCAGAATATCGGTCTGGTTCTGGACATGGAAGAAGTACCAGCACTTCTTTTGAAAATAAGAATAAAGTCTCACTTGTATGCGACATAAGTGGAGCCTTTGATCGTATTCGTTATGAAATATTGCTTGAGAAAGGTCAGTTTTATAGGATATGTAACACATCAATGAAAATAATTACCTAACTATCAGAAATCAATGTTTCTCAGTGAGAAACAGACATTCTCTGATGAAAATTATTCAGGCAGAATACCATTCGAATCGGTCATTTTTCGTAATTGACATCAACGAATTGCCACACCATGATTCCTAATCTGTGATCTGTTGTGTAGACTATAGATGATACAATGACAACTGCAAACTTATCAAGACACATCAATATTATAACAAATGTCACAGGACTCACTAGATGCTGCAGAGAAATGATTCTCCTCTAACGAATTGCTGTGTGACCCTGGTAAGATCCACATCTTCTGTTAGAGCTGTATATAGATACAGAAAATAGAATGATTAAGCTTTTAGGATTCTATATGGACTCCTAGTTGACCTGACATGGTGACGAAAAACTTTAAGCGCTGTCTCATGAGTATTTTCATCCCACAGTGTTTATAGGTGAGAAGACATAACAACATAATTACAAATTTACAGCATAAAGAAGTTAATGTTTGTCTGAGATGGTGTTATTTATTATTATTGTTGATACAAAGGCGTTTCGTTTCGTATGTTCCTTGTTAGATTAGATTAGATTAGATTAGATTAATACTTGTTCCATAGATCATGAATACGACACTTCGTAATGATGTGGAACGTGTCAGACATGAGAATGGGAGTGCTGCAGTACAACAAAGGTAGTGTCACTGAGCGAGGTGGCACAGTGGTTAGCACAATGGACTTGCATTTGGGGGGGAGGATGACTCAAGCCTGCTTCCGACTATCCTGATTTAGGTTTTCTATGATTTCCCTAAATCACCTCAGGCAAATGCCGGGATGGTTCATTTGAAAGGGCACAGCTGACTTCCTTCCCTTTCCTTCCCTAATCTGATGGTACCGAAAACCTCCCTGCTTGGTTCCTTCCCCAACATCAACCAACCAACAAAAGCAGTGTCTTTGTCATTGAGATCAGAGACAATAAATTGAGCACTACTACTACCACAGCACTGACCAGCAACATGAAGGAGATCCTGCCACAGAGTGTTGCAGCCCTGTAGGCGTCGTTACAAATTAATTAGAATAATGTAATTAACTAGAATAATAAAAAATAGAAAACATAACAATACTGTATATGTCATGTATAGTGGATCAACTTGTTTTATGATGTCAGTCTATTAATATTTGTGATATGCCAACTGTGAATGTTACAAGTGTAACAAAATGTGAAGAAAACATCTATTTCCCTGCCTACTTTAAAAATTTGTAGATGAAGATAGAGTAAATTTGATGAATGTTTATTTATCATAGTAACGAAAGGTTGTCTTTCAAATTTGATTTTTATGAAAGCCTAACTATTAGACCTGAGATAATTTATAATTTTAGTAAACACTCAACAAGATAATGTAATCTTTTGTTTAGCTGTGATATCCATCAGATCTACTGGAACAAAAGACTGAAAATTTCTCCAACTTAGGCTTTCTCAACAAACAAACCTGGTGATTAAATTTAAGGTGGATGTAGCTGAATGTAATTAAAACTTTAGCTGCGTTGTGTGCTATGGTTACAAGAATCAGTGTGAGTGATTAATTGAGAGGAAGTCATGCTTCTTTCATTGGATCCAGGGGCTGTAGTAGTGCACTGAGGAGACACATCAATCGTCTTTGCAAAAGAATTTAAGTGTAACATACCTAAAGCTTAGTTACTTCAGAATATTTAAGATTGGTGTATTCTTGACTGTTCCAGTCTTGAATTTCGTAGGAACTGATATTATAGACACTTTATGTATATAAATGACATACAGAAAAAACTCATAAGAGAAATATGTGGGAATGGATCAATAGATGATTGTCGATCTCTGTTTAGCAAACTTAATATATTTACAATTGTAACTATATATATATGACTCATCGTTATATATGAAGCTGAATGAAAAGAATTTCAAATAAGAGGAGATATGCACTGGCACAACATGAGAAGAAAAATTAAAATGGTTATTCCAAGAAACAGATTGACAAAAACAACCCACTCACTTAGAGTCAGTACCCTGAAAATCTTTAACAAACACCTACCCCCTTGGTCCATGTCTCACAAACTATTTCATAGCAGATTGTATGTATAGTTGGATGTAAATCCCTTTTATAATATAATAGATTCTTTTGAAGTACAGATTTTGGAAATAAATTAAAATTTTAAAAATATGCCCAAATGTCAGCAATTGTGTATGTAATTAAGTTTGTCGATATTATGTGAAATAAATGAAGCCTATTCCATTGTATACACGGTCAGTGGCGAATATAAAGTTGAATAAATATGAATGTACTCTTGTAAAATTAGCACACATTCTTTTTGTTTGTGATTGTTTAAATCATTGTCATCTGCATCTGAAGCACTCAGATCACCAATGAATTGCCCTGATTTCGCTTATATTTCCCATTGTGATTAAAAAGTATTTGTAAAATATCATTATTTTGTGATAGTCTTGCTGTTCATTTGCTTAGAAAAATTTTGGCTACTGTGCTGCTACCCAGAATTTCTTTGTTAGTTTTCTTGCTAATTAATTGTAAATCATTAAGAAATTGTTTGATTCTTGTTCGCTAATAGTATGTTGTTACATTCTTAATGCTTGAGCAATTTTAGCAGCATACAGCTACTCATCCTTGACCACCATCATATGTTAATGTAGTCACTTGAAATTGCAGGTACTGAACTTCTTCTTCTTATGAGATTTTTTTGTTGATTTATGTATTACTTCCTTTTATTAATAGTCAGTTAGTGTCACAATACTGTAATGTACTTCTTGGTATATCCTTAAATTGGTCACAGATAGTTTTTTTTAAATCTGATGTTATTTATTAATTCTTGGCTTCTTTTCTTGATGCATAATTCTTCTTATAAGACATCAATATGTGCAAGATTCTTGTAGGATAGAATTAGATGTCTTCTGGCCCTGCATAACTCTCATCCACCTTATTCTTCAGAATGTAAACGTATTTGTATTACTGAAGACTACTTCAATGAGTAGTTATAGACTTCAGTGTAACAAGTATATTTGTTGCTGTATTTAAATAGAATAGACCTTTCAGTGTAAGGGATTTTAAATGACCGAATCTATTTAATATCAATTGATATTCCTTATTATACATAATTGTTAATTTTTCTCCAAGGAAAGCCTCCAGTTCACGGACTGTTGTATGGTGTTGCATTCTATCTGCTACACCTGTGCTGAAATTTCAGAATTTTTTGCTGCATCTACATCACATGAAGCCCAACGAATACCTAACACAGAAATAATGAAGGGCAGGTTGTAACTTCGTCCAGTGCTTGTTGCATAAATCAATCATACATTTACAAAATCTACAACTCGCTTAATGATAAATCATATTAATTCAATACAACAGTATAGCACTTTTACTCATTCATAACCAGTGACGAACATAAAGAAAATTTCAATAAAAAATGTAGTCATGAGGGTCTCGCAAACTAAAATTTCGAAATTTCTGTATTTCTGAAAAGAAATAACAACTTTGTACCTACTGGTGACCTTTTGTTGCCTTGCATTGTATACTTCTTTAATCCTTACTACCTTCATTATGAACATCAAACATTATTATTCATTTATTACATCAGTACAGAAAGTAACTGACTACAGACCATATAGTTCACATCTTTGGAATAAAAGTTAAAACCAATTTTCATTCTGCTTCTGCAGGAACAGTCAAGTACACTTCCATCCTCAAAGGCCATCTTATTATATGCATTGTAAGTTTAACATATATAACATATTTTGGGGTTACTGCACAGGGAATTATCCTCCATAGATATCCAGTTCTCCATAAGATACCTCTACCTGTTAGAGCTTGATTCGTTTTTAGGTAACATACATTATGTGTTTTTGTTCTAGCAACCCAATTTATAGAAATATGAAGAAATCTTGTTGACTTGTTGCTTAAATATGACAATTTTGGCTATCGTCATTTGAGGATGCTGTACATTTGGCAGTTGTTTTCTCATTACACTGCTCACTAGTAAAAACTGACAAGGGATAAAAAATTTGCTAATAATGAACGTAAAATAACATTTCAGAACTATTATTTATTTAACAATAAGTAACATTTACAAAAGTATTAACCTAAAAGTTATGCAAAACTGAAATTTCGCTATGAAATTTGGCAAAGCATACCATGCAGACCATAACATTACACTTCTCACAATATGGTCCTCAGCTTTCCTTTGCAGATCTCATACAGGCATCGTCTTTGCTTTATTTGAACTTCGAGATCATCGTCCTCAGGCCAATAATCTCTTTCATTAGACAGTCGATGTTAGTAAAGATCAAGAACCCAACAAATACACGAATTTCATCATATAAAATTGAAAACTTTATTTTATTTCTACACATCCTAGCACATTTTTCAGTTTCCTCTAGAGGCATACTTACAATTTCTTCTGAAAGGAGTTCAAAAATCTGCACAAGAGTGAGACCATAGAGGTTTTCTTTCAGTTCATCTGACAGACAAGAAGCTTTCTTCCCTAGGTCAGGAAATGAATATTTTGGAACGTGATCACACCATTTAACATCCTCTTTAGGATCTGTTTGAGAAGAAACACAAGGAATGTCTTCATTGTCTCTCTCAGGTAAAGTTTCAGTAGTACCTGCAACACTGCTTACATACATATTTACTAACAAGTCATCTTCACTATTTTCCTCATCAGTCTGCTCATCTACATGTGGAGGTAAAGCTTCTGTTTATTTAGAAAGTAAGTATTCTACTGCATCTTCAACAGTTTTAAAAACATGGTGAGCCATGGCAAAGAAATCTGAAAACACCAAAAAATATAACATTGACCACGGAAATGCCCAGTGTCCTCAGATGAGGATAATTTCCTATCATTCACTGGGACACTAAACGTGATAAACTATTTTCGCCGCCAAAAGCTCCAAACAGTACCACAGTATTAAATTACACAGCAGCCAGGAAATGACAGTGAGCCTTACCTTAAATGCAGCCACAAAAGTAAATATAGAAATAACCAGCAGGCTATGTGGAAATGCGTCACTTCTGTTAACAATCTTCAGCTGAATATATGTAGCAGTGAAATAACAATAGCATTCATTGTTGATGGAAAGCATACCTTAAAACAACAAAAGCTCATTGTTGGTTTGGAGTACCATACATTGTAATAAGGACAGAAAAATAGACTGTCTTAATTCGAGGACAATGCCCACTAATGGGTTAACAAAAGCATGTAAATAAAGTGAACATTTATTATCTCCGTATTGAATCTTTATTTGACTTTAATCATAAATCTTGGAATATGATGAGACAAAATGTATCCAGCAAAAGTAAAAGGGTACTTGGTATAGAGAAAATATATACGATTTATTGCTCCTTACTACACTCTAACTGTATGTAGCATTTGTGGCAAATAGCTATGGGACAGACATCTAAGCTTATCTTACTGTTGGTATTTAAGCTACATGATCAGATAAACTTTCCATTTTATTCTAATTTGTCAATACGTATAAACAGAATGTGGCTGTAGTGCTTCCAGCCATAGTGCTTTTATAATGTAACATGCATGAGTCCATATTGCTTATTATATGTGCTCTCTTTACATAATGCCTGTGAGACAGATGCTAGTGGTGTGGTTGTGTAACTTTTTTATGTTCAAATATACTCCTATTAAGGTTATATTTGTTTGTGTAGTGCTGGTATATGTTTTTTGTATATATACTCTAAGACAAAAAAGACACACCACGAATGAATTATATGAATGGGATGGAATCTGGTAGATGTGTTGTACATGTACAATCAAACAAATGGTTACAATCTCAGAATAATTGGATGAGTTATCCAAGAGAAAAAACTTTACAAATTGAGCACGTTAATAGTGTGTTGGAGCACCTCTGTCGTTGATTGATGCAGTTGTAGGATGTCCTCCTGAGAGATATCGTGCCAAATTCTGTTCAATTAGCACGTTAGATCATCAGAATTCTGAATTGGTAGTAGGGCCCTTCCCGTAATGTTCTAAATGGGGATAGATCAGATGACCTTGTTGGCCAAGGAAGGTTTTAGTAAGAACAAAGACAAGCAGTAGAAATTCACACTATGTGTAGAGTGACTTTATCTTGCTGAAATGTAAGCCCAGGACGATTTGCCATGAAAAGTAACGAAACAAGGCATAGAATACTGTCAGTGTACCACTGTGCTGTAAGGTTACCATGGATGACAATCAAAGGATTCTTGTTATGAAAAAAAATTGCCCCCCAGACCATCAATAGTGATTGCTGGGCTGTATGGCAGGTAACAGTCAGGTTGACATCCCACCACAGTCCAGGGGTATAGCTAGACATGTCTTTGCAGGTCACTGGGGCTTAGTCCAAAGCCGAACTCATCACTGAAGACAAATTTACTCTAGTCAATGAGATTACAGGCTGAAGACATGCCTAGGGATGTCCCAGACAGCGGTTGGACACCAACCAGACTATCGTCTGCCATGTGGCCTGATGACCAGGAATCAGAAGTAATGGGCTGGAGTGCCATTTCTTTTCACAGCAGAACCTCTTTGGTTCTCTTCATGTGTGCCAAATCCTACTTTCGCCAGCAAGGTCACTGTACAACTCCCCTATTGAGAACATTTGGTGCATTATGGGAAGGGGGCCTCCTACCAGCTTGGGAATTTATTGCTCTATCATGTCAGTTGCACAGAATTTGGCTCCATATCCCTCAGGAGGACATCCTACAATTCTATCACTCAACGCTGAACCGACAAAGCGCCAGAGGTGGACCATTATGTTATAGACTTCCTCATTTTGTGTAGTTCTTTCTCTTGAATAAATCATTTTTCTGAAATTTTAATCATTTATTTGTCTGTACATGTAAATGATATCTATTGATTTCTGTCTCATTTGGATTATTCCTTCGCCTGCATCGTTTTTTTTTTGTCTTAAAAATTATAGCTATATTCGTGGTGTGTTCTAGCACTACACCACCGTTAACACTCCAGATCACAATGAAATAATGGAAAACGCAATGTACCCATGGAGGATGCCCTGAATAGAGAGACATGGTAGAAGGTAAAACAAATATACCAAAATGCTGTTATTAATTGATATCTGTATTCATTAATTCTGTAATAATAACTGACTGATGATAGAAATACCTGTAAGATTTGCAGCTGACTGGAAAAGTACCCTTAATTTTATGATTTGAATAAGTATTGTTGTTGCCTGTGTGTGATTTGTGGCAGTGACCATCGCTAATTACCACACAATGAGACTGCTGATTTACTACCTCACACAACTCATGCATGAATTGCCCATGCTTCCCTATCACCTGCAGGCCAATTGAAATTTTGTGGCCCCTAAAGGGCCCTACACTTGCACCAATTTATTAGTTCACTGACCAACTCTGTGATAGCCTCCACATGGCCTCCACATGGTCTGTTCAACAGCAGGCAGCAGTAACAGCACTGCCCAGTCCATATCAGTGGCTGCTTGTTGTTAAAGCTAGGTACATTGAGGTTATGTTGGTCGCGATGCCATTTGGTATAACAAAGGTGCAGAACTTGAATTTCTTTTGACTGTTTAGAACTGACAAGGCCAGACAAGGGAAGAGAAAAGACATTGTTCCCTCTAAAGAAGAAATCACACCCACTTCATTTCTGAAGGAGCTGTTATCTGACCGTCTCCCAAAATTTTTTTAAGAATTCTGAACTGTAAAACTTCATGCCACATTTGAATGTAAATCATATCAGTACTGTGATGAGAGAAGCTGCAAACTTTGAGGAGGGCTCTTACTGTGTTAAGGTTTCTTGCTATTGGCTGAACTTATCAAGACCTTTAATTCAGTGCAGCTACATCTCCACAGTTTTTGTTTAACATTTTTCCAGAATCCTGTAAGCTTATTTACAAGTGTTGAGGAAACATATCATACTAAAAAACTAGTTGATGTTCATTTAAAATTTATGTATTTATTTATTCATGTAGCATAAAAATGTCCCCTATTAGTTTAAGAAACTCATTTCAAAGTAGAAGTACAAAGACTACAAATGGTGGTGGCGCACACCATGTTGCTGGAATGTGGTACATTAATATTGGTAACATTGAGGATTGTCAACAAAGAGTACATATACGTGTACAGCAGTCACTCAGCTCTGTGTGATGAGTAAACACAAATTTATTTTGTATTTATGTTGTCATTAATAAATATTGTTACCATAGTAGCAGTTCATGGTGTGTTTTGTGAAACTGAACATGCTTAACATTAAGATCCAAGCATTTCATGGAGATGAATATGGGAACTAAAATGGAGAATACAAATGTAGCTGAAAATAAAGAACTGCTAAACTGCTGTGCTTCAAGTGCAGAAACGAGCACAGATCAGTTAGAAACTTGGAAAGAAGGTAATTTGACCACAATGAATTAAGTATATGGAGTGATTTTGAATAAGTAACTGATATTCATGAGTGATAAGGAAACTACATTTGTGATAATGAAAAAGTTCGATGAATTATGCTCTAAGGAGTCGACAGCATTGAAAATTGTGTGAAGAAACAAGTTGATAAAACTGAAGCTAAAAGACTATAGTAACATGGTGACATTCTCCAACATTTTTTTTTAAAAAGACGGTGAGCAAATCAAAATAAGTAGGCATGAAAGCGACAGAATAGGAGGAGCTAAGCAACATGTAGAGAATCTTGCCACAAGTTTTGCATTGAGTTGGGGATTTGACGGAAGTTTTGAAGGAAGATCAGTGAGTCAAATAGATTAAAGGTAAAATTCAAAGGATGGCTCTAAAAGACAAGAATGGAAACAAAGGTGCAAAATGCAGTGCTTTTGGCGCTGAAAAGGAAACCAGTACAAGCTAACAGGAGCCGTTATGTAGCAGATGTGGGAAACCAGGACATTTCAAGGGGGACTGTTGTTAGTCAGAAAGAGGCAGAGATTCATGGAGGAGGTCATGGCAGTTGAGAACATGGACAAGGAGAGCAGCACAATGTAGGTAACAAGAACTGCTCCATATGGTCAAAGTGAACAGCGTGGTTCAAAAGGCAGCCATCTCTGAGTATGCTGAGGTTATCAACAGAGTGGAAACAGTATGGGCAGCTTTGTAACAGAAGTGCAAATCATGATTGCATGTAATAATGTTGAGTCATGTAACAGCATATATATTGATTGGTTATTGGATAATGGTTGCACAGTTGCGGAGTTAGAAGGTGAACATGAATGTTGATATCAATGGCACTGAGACAATTCTGGTCACTGACATGAGAAATGATGTGTGTGCTATTGTAGAGAGACTTTATAAACGAATAGTAAATAAAAGTGAAACTCCATATTATCTGTACAGCGAAATAGGGTCATATATGTTGTTGGTAGAAAGATCAAATTGGTAAAGAATCAGGTGTTACTAGAAGTGAGGATTCAGGGAATAATGTTGGAGGTTAGTGCCATGTTGGTACAAAATCTTAGTACTGACCTGGCTGCAGAAACTAATCTGTTGGTAGACCATGTGGCTGCTGTATAGATCGAAAAAGGCAGTATGACCATGATGGTAAACAGTAACAAAAATAATATTAGATTTGTAATAGTGTTAATCCTGTTGAAAGACACAGGGTAGATGCAATTTGAAGATAATGTGTCAGGGTTTTCAATGGGAAATAGGTCCCAACGAAATTATTATACAAGATGGAAGGGATAAGTAAAACAAGGTTGGAGTTAAAGTGACAAACGATGAGACAAGGGCTAAAGTAGGTAACATTAACATAATGGATCAAGACAGACAAAGAGAGCTGGAAGACTTACTTATAAACTGTAAAATAGTGTTCTCCAGCAAACCAGGAATAATGGGGGAGTACCTTATGGATTTAAAGTTAAGCCAGCCCAGACATTTAAGCAGAGACCCCATGTGGTACCGACACCATTAGCAAAACGAGATGTTACACAGAAAGAAATTAAAAGAATGTTGAATTTGCAAATTTTAGAGAATTGATGAGTCGATATTGTAATCCTTCAGTGCAGGCTGTTCCAGCTCGTCTGCTCCGTTGTGAGCTGCGGAGCGCTCCCTGCTCCAGGGAGCCGTGTCGCTCACTGACCGTTCAAGTGGGCCGGCATACCGGCACGTTGCACAGCTGGCCAAGATCGACAACCTTAGCTGCTAAGACGTGGTGACATTCTACACCAGGAAATACGATGTTCAGGAAAATAAATATGAAACAACCGTTTTACAAGAAATTGCATACGAAATTTATTGGGCCTCTGTAGCTTGACATTTTCTTTTCATTCCACGATCGGAAACATCAGGCGTCAAAGTGTTCGCAGCGTTAATGCTAAGGATGGCCTTCATTGTTGCATCCCAAAGAAACGATCATTCCTTACTTTTCCTCTTTTTATTGCTGAGAAAAGCCGCTCACAACAATACACAGATCCAAACATGATCTGAGCGGCATTGTTGTGTAGCTTGGGAAATGTTTTTTGCTGTAATGAACGATACCATCGTGACAAATCCAACGTGTTGTGGTACCTCTCTTTCAACAAAGTTGAATTTTGCAAATCAGTAATCTCCAATTGAAGTGACGATGACAAGTCATCGGGGGAAACTGAAAAAGGAGTGTTGAACACCTTTAAGTTCCATTTCCAAACTAGTGAGGTCTCGGAATCGTGTTTCAAACGACGTGATGAGCTGCTTTAACTTTGCTTGGTGATCGCCGAAAGTAGTAGCTTTAGGTAGTTTTAAAGAAGCAAGGCGAATGAAGAACGTTAATTGTCCACTACACATATGTCTCTTAAATAAACGTAAATTTTCCATGAACGCTTTGATCTGGCCGTGCATGTCAACGATTACCTGCCATTTACCCTGAAATGACAGATTTAAATTATTCAGATGCATAGTTATGTCAGCTAGGAACGCCAGGTCTGTTATCCATTTTAAATCTTTCAGACAACGCATTTCTTCCCTCTTCATTTCGATAAAAAAGGATACTTCCTGACGAATGGCAAAGAAAACACCAAGAACTTTTCCCCGACTCAGCCAACGAACTGTACTGTGGTAAGGTATATCCCCATACTCCGCTTCCATATCTTTCAGGAATCCTTTAAATTGGCTATGATTCATACCCTGACGCCGCACAAAATTCACACACTTCACATCTTTCATTACGCCACCCAGCTCTACTGTTTCAGCACACAGTGCCTCTTGGTGAATAAAACAATGAAGAGTCAAAATGTCTTTCCCGAATTCGTCCCTGAGTTTATTTTTCAAACGAGAAGCATAACCGTGGTGACGCCCGATCACTTGTGGCACAGCGTCTGTCGATGCAGAATGGAGCTTATCCAACGGCAAATTCATATTGTCCATTGATTCACAAACAGCTTCAAAAAGTCACGTCCTGTTGCGGTGTAATCGAGTGGTACCACATACAAGAGTTCTTCAGTTGCTTGCAGCTCCATGTCGACACCACGCTCGATAGTTCAATAATTCTCACACCTGTCAGCACTATCCATCTTTGGAATAAAATGATTATATTATTTTTGAAGTTGGAGGGTATTCTGTCTATCTCATACATCTTACCAACCAGATGGAAGATAAGGTTTATGGCTGGCTCTCCCAAGGCTATCAGTAGTTCTAACGGATTGTTGTCTACTTCTGGGACCTTGTTTCTACTTCGGTCTTTAAGTGCTCTGTCAAATTCTTCATGCAGTATCATATCTCCCATCTCATCTTCACCTATGTCCCTTCCATTTCCATAATATTGCATACAAGTACATCATCCTTGTGTAGACCCTCTATATACTCCTTCCACCTTTCGGCTTTCCCTTCTTTGCTTAGGACTGGTTTACCCTCTGAGCTCTTGATATTCATATAGGTGGTTCTCCTTTTTTCCAGATATCTCTCTAGTTTTTTGTAGGTGTCATCTATCTTACTTCTAGTGATATATGATTCTACATCCTTACATTTGTCCTCTACCCATTCTCTCTTAGCCGTTTTGCACTTCCTGTCGATCTCATTTTTGAGATGTTTGTTTTCCTTTTCTCCTGCTTCATTTACCGCATTTTTATATTTTCTCCTCAATTAAATTCAGTATCTCTTCTGTTACCCTAGCATTTCTACTAGCCCTCGTCTTTTTACCTACTTCGTCCTCTGCTGCCTTCACTAGTTCATCTCTCAAAGCTATCCATTTTTCTTCTAATGTATTTCTTTCTTCTCTTCTTGTCAATCGTTCCCTAATGCTCCCTGTGAAACTCTCTACAATGTTTAGTTCTTTCAGTTTATTCAGGCCCCATCTCCTTAAATTCCTACCTTTCTGCCGTTTCTTCAGTTTTAACCTACAGTTAATAACCAATAAATTGTGGTCAGAGTCCACATCTGCCCCTGGAAACGTCTTATAATTTAAAACCAGGTTCCTAAATCTCTGTCTTACCATTATATAACAGATTTAAAATCTTCCAGTGTCTCCAGGTCTCTTCCACATAAACGACTTGTGATGTCCGGAATTAAAAAAAAAAAAGGGAGGGTGGTATTTTTTTTGTTTTTGTTTTGTTGAAAGGAAAGTAAGAAAAGGTGAAGGGAGGTGGTTCTATTTTTACTGGAATGAACTTATTGTTGGACATCACAAAAATTTATTTTACCTATATTTTTTTTTCAATCATCGCGGAAGACAACACAACACATATAAAAGAAATCATCACATATTATCCACAGAATGATCGTTTCACAAGACACTTTCTAGCTCGACTGACTCTTAAGACTGAACAGAACTCGACTGACTCTACTCTCTCTCTCTGGATCACAGCCTCTTCACGTCCCTCTGGACCAGAGATTTCAACTTTGATTAGCACGCCGATTATTTAATTAATCGTACAGCCGCTGGGCGCGCGCTTGGCGCGTCATTTAAATGGGGTTAAACGCACACCGCGAGAGGCGTGGGCTAGCGGTGTCTTACAGGTATCGCCACACGGCCCCCTCTACTGGTGCGTAAGTTTTCCAAACTTCGCGGCAGTACCAGATTTGAGTTGACGAACAAGGTTGTGCAGTGTTTGCACCAGCATTATACAACATTTTCAAACATATGACAAGTACATACATATATAAAGAATTATAGCCTAAAGTACAAAGTTTAAGTAAATATACATAAATTGTTGCACATTACAAAATAGCCACTTTGAAATTGATCAATGGATGATTCATTTTTTTGAGAGAGATGCCTGCACTGTTGGCAGTCCTGTTATTAAAACAATAGCTGCTACCCTGTATTTACAGTACTTATTGTGTCGACCAGTGAGCACTATGCTTTGCCTCAGTTCAGTGTGGTGCGTCGTGCGAAGCACAGTAAAAGTCACAGCACCACAACTTTGTTTACTTTACAGTTTGCACATCAGGACAATAGGTAATGAATCTGCTTACGACAAAGAACACAAAAGGTCATACAATTTGGTTTTAAGTTGTCGATGACAACAAAGTTCATGTCAGTATTGTTGGTGTTTAAGAGTGGCTATGCGTGCACGAGTGCAGTAATTTTGATAAAGTGGTCCATCCACCACGCACCGCGGCACTGCGTACAGCCTCGCGCTCGGGTCAGCTGTTGAGGTATAATAGGCGGTGACACGTCTGGCGGCGCCACCCCTTACGACGGACGCGACAGTACTGGTAGCCGCATCCGAAGACCGTACAACGCAGACTTCCAAGCACTTTCCAAGGTAGGGATCACTGTGATACGCATCATTGCACTTTATCGTAGAATTTGAGATTAAACTTATCACTTTGTACGGAAAACACCTTTCTATCATATTTTTACTCTTGACTGGTTGATTTCTCTTTATCAACACTATTTGATTTTTTTTTTTTACACTGTTCAGAAGGGAGGTTCGACGTCCTGTTCCTTCTGAGAACACGTTTTCACAGACACTTCACTTTTGAGCAAAATTACACTTTGCATCTTTTCTCCTTTTATATTAGGTGCACATAGTAAGACTGTTTTGCGTGTAGCCTTCACAAGAGGACATTTAAGTTTTGAATAGGCAAGTTCAAAATTACATAGAAAAAATGGACATGTACATATACATAAAATGATTACCTACTATAGACATGAAATTCAATATACATAATACCAATGAACTTCTTCGTAGCTAAGTTGCTACATAGCCATTGAAATACTTTGCTAGTCGTGACCTGTGAAACTCTCCCAAAATTCATATTTATATAGAGAATACTAGTTGTTTACATCTTCAAAAACTTACAATTAGACATGTTTTGCTAGTCGTGTCCTGTGAAACTTTACAAAATTCAGATTTATATTGAGATTGCTAGTTGTTTACATTTACAAAATTTTGCAATTAGACATGACATGACATATTTAGGTACACGAAATTCAGGTTGTGCCATCTATTTCTTGCTGTGCATGTGCACTAACGGAGTACTATCTCCTTCTTTACAGAACATTGAAATCTATGGCATCTGCCATCAAGAATTCTGCAAAACTCGACGAGAGACCCTAAGTGCTGCAAATTATGAATGGACAAAATATACAAAAGAATAGTGCGAAAACCTCACTACCCCACTATCCATCGTCCAGCAGTGGGCAAGGAGGTGGGAGTAGGATCAAGATAGAAGGATTGGGTTATATTCATATTTACAAAATCTTCATCAATACAGTAGTGTTTTCACACATGTGTGCGACGAATAGTGTATCTGTTTGCGTAACGTATGCATCATAAACTTTGCCATTGCGCAAGTGTCACTGACTTTAAGCCAATTCATGTTGTATTCAGTTTCATCCTTTAAAGTTGATCCGAATTGCTGTTTAAGCAAAAAGAAATTCAATGATCATTGTCAATCACTTCCTGTAAATCAGTCAAAGATTTTTGCAAGAATCAATGTGAGTACCGTATATGGTTTAATTCACTCGTTAAATCAGTCATGTTTAGGTAAATACGCGCTTAATGACACGGTAGTTTATATTCCTGAAAAAAATTCGGTCAGTAAACGTACTAATAAATGACTATAGGATCCTTCCATAAGAGGCGTACTTTAGTGAGTATCACGTAGTAAAATAAATATATGAATTTCCTGTAGGTAAAGGAAAATGAATGCGCTTTAGTTTCCATAAAGACAAGAAAATCGCTGTGTCCACGAAGACAGCTGCGTCGTACTGCTTCACACACAAATCTTCAAAAACTTATCCACTTTGCTGAAAGAGAAAGAAAAATCTCATACACTAAAGTATGTTTTCTTGTAATCGTGAATTGTACGTCGTACCGGTAGTCGTGTAGTTTTTGTTTCCTGGTCGAGAACATGAGCAGAGAGCGGGAGACTTCGTATCCTAGCAATTGTTTTATGAGAGTCGCATTTTCTTAACTCTGGTCCAGACAGAACGACATAAAATTGCATAACTTATATACTATCCCACTTACACAAATACATATGTCCATGTCCTCACAGTATCAAGTAATGAGTGCTAGATTTCACCTAAATTACTTCACAGGATAAAAACATTTTTTTTTAAATAGTGTTAATGTTAGTGAGTTCATAAGTTCGTAACCATTAAACACGACCTTCGTAAATGTAGAATACGAATCTTACGAAGGCAGCCTGCATGCATGGTACTACACAATTAGCCTGTGTAAAGAATGAGATTCTATAACGACAGCAATTTTTATTCGCTACGTAAGCAGATTATTTATTTCGCTGTGGCTGATAAACATTTTTCCTCCACAATGACCTATGTACAAAATTTACGTTTGTTACGATGGAGAGCACACAAACTCTTTATGCCAAGCGTGAGATAATGGTTTTTTAAATAGGGCACATACCAAATAAGTTTTTCTTTCTCCTTTTTTATTGCCTACATGGCGAATCATTTCTCATTAACATCTATCAGTATTCATACACACGTATCGTTTTCATTCATACAGCTTCATATAATTAATATTCACCTTTCTTCTCATAGAACAGCTTCAATATAATTCGCAAATCATCAAATAATACTACGTGGTGGCATCATTGGCTCACACACAACGAAATCCTCATCATCATCATAAAAACTACCTTATAAACTAAAATTCACATTCATTCTTTCACACTCATTTCAGCACAATCATTCACTCATGCTGGCGTATAGTACAGCATTCTGGTGGCTCTCAAATTCATCACAGTTATTAACATAATAAAATCTTTTTTCTTGTACATAGTTTCCTGTTCTAGAAAATGCCTGCTTAAGGAGTAAGTTTGGTCGCTAACTTCGTTGTCCTTGGCTAGTAGTCAAATTATTCGTAGCATAGTAAATATAACGTAGATTAAATAGTTCTTGGATTGCATGTAATGTTTAACGTAGATTTGCTATAGTTTAATGCGTTATGATTCTTTGCATTGACTAACAATTAACACTAACATTTTAGCTGTAACTAGCACATCCTTTCTCTTTCTCTTACTTTACATACTGCTTTAAGTGGTGGTGGGCGTAAAGTCCTTTAACTTTCTGTGTTGTAGGGTATGCTAATAAATAACATCCAGGGTGAGGAATATCGACGATCCGGTATGGACCTGAGTAAACTAATTGCCATTTCTTAAGCAAACGTTTTAGCCTCGTAGATTTGGGATGGGTTGTGAGCAATACCAAATCATCAATTTCGAACACACGTGTCGGTCTGACCCGTTTATCAAATTTTTTCTTCCGGAGCTCCGCAGTGTGTGCCAGGGTAATGGCAGCTTGCCTTACCTTTTCCTGCAAAGAAATATCGTTCGAAGACAACTTAGGCAGGGGACTTGACCATGAGTTTTTTTCTGGTTCGTCTGATAATAACTCGGCAGGTGAGAATCCGGTTGAACTATGTGGCAAATTGTTCACAATGTACTCGAACGGAGCGAGGTATTCTATCCAATTGGGAATGTTTTGTAGAGGAATTGATGCGCATAAATTGATTAAATTCTTTAAAAATTCGCTCAACGGGGTTACCCTGTGGGTGAAATCGGGAAGTAAGAACATGTTTAATATCGGAATCTTGCAGAAATGATTTCCACTTTGCACTCGTAAAGTACGATGCATTGTCCGTTAGGACAGCGACAGGTTTTCCGACGCGGGCTAGGTAGTCGGCCGAAAAGCGTCGAATGATAGCCGCAACAGTGGCTGTGCGCAAGGCGTACAATTTCACATACTTAGTAAAAACGTCCAATATAGCCAAAATGTATTTAGCACCACCGCGGGATTGTGGATAGGGTCCGCCAATGTCTACGGAAATCAAATCAAGCGGTTGCTTTGGAAGAATGGGATGCAATTCAATTGATGCATGTTTGTTCAAATATTTTGCCTTCTGGCAAATGATACATTTACGAATGACCTGCAGGACTCTACGTCGCATGTTAGGAAAATAGCAGAAGCGTAGGATCTTGGCGGCACATTTATTAATGCCATAATGTCCCCAGGTTTTGTGGGTGAACAAAATGAAGTCGTCAACATAAGCTTCCGGTAAACATACCAACCAACGCTCTGACACGAGATGTGAACGATGAAACAGTACACCATTGTTGATCTTGTAGTAATTTTGAAGATTAGAATTTGAATTCTGACATAATTTTGTTTTTACTGTAGACCACCTAGGATCGGCATCTTGTAACTGTGCAAAATCCCTGCAGATTCGGTGATAGTAGCGGTTGTAGGATTCGTCATACATTAACATGACCTGAAAGTCGGAAGTTTGCTCATGCAAATCTGAAAGATTTTTCGCATCGTGCGGAAGACGAGAAAGAGCGTCCGCAACAATATTGGTTTCACCGGAGATGTAAATAATTTCGAAATCGTATTCTTGTAACGACAAACACCAACGAGTGAGCCGGGAATGAAGTAATTTGCAAGACAGTAAAAATGATAAAGCTTGGTGGTCTGTATAGATGCGTGTATGTTTTCCCCAGAGAAAATATTGAAATTTTCGCATAGACCAAATAATTGCAAGGGTCTCGCGTTCCGTAACTGAATACGATCTCTCGCATTCAGTTAAGGTGCGACTGGCAAAACTGATAGGTTTTACTATTGTTCGATCATGTTCAACAGACAGTTGAAACAAAAAGGCCCCAAGTCCATAAGATGACGCATCGGTCGATAGGCAGAAGTCTTTTGACATGTCCGGATGACAGAGGAGTGGTGCGTGGATTAATGATTGTTTAATTTTTTCAAAATCGGCTTGGCATTCTGTAGTCCATCGCCAAAGGGAATTTTTCTTTAGAAGATTTAGAAGATGTGGGCTGTTAAGAGCTTGCTGTGTCACGAACTTTCTGAAAAATGACGAAAGACCCAAAAATGCTTTAAGTTGTTTTTTGGTTCGGGGTGCAGGAAAGTTGCGAATTGCTTCAGTCTTTTTAGAGTCCGGCCTGATGCCTTCCGGCGTGATGATGTGGCCAAGGAACTTAATCTGTTGTTGGGCGAACCTTGATTTTTCCAAATAGATTGTCACGCCTGCATCGGCGAATTTAATCAAAATTTGTCTTAGAAGATCGACATGTTCTTCCCAGGTGGCAGTCGCCACAACTAAATCATCCACATAGGGAGTGATTTGTGAAAGTAAATCTGGCCCGAGGACGTCGTCAAGCGCCTCGATAAAGATTCCTGCACTTATTCGTAACCCGAATGGCAAAACACGGAATTGGTATGATCGTCCTTCGCACAAAAATGCGGTATATTTACGTGATTCAGGATGTAGAAGAACCTGGTAGTAGGACGATCGTAGGTCGATATTAGTCAGAAATTTGGCGTTGTGAAATTTCAGGAGTTGTTCGTCCAGATTTACAGGGCGAGTATTTACCGGTATAATAATTTTGTTGATTTCGCGTGCATCGAGAACAAGACGCACGCTTCCATCGGGTTTCGAAACTGACAACAAAGGGTTGCAATACGGCGAGTGCGAATTTTCTATGATTTTCCAACGTAGCATTCTGTTAATTTCCTGCATAACCGCTGGTTTTTTAGACCACGGTATATTGTAGTGTGTACGACAAAATGTTAGGTGGGGTTTGACATCCATCTTGTACACATACCCACGTATGATACCAGGTTTATCTTGAAAGACTACTGAAAATTGTTGAAGAAGGTGAAACAGATTCTGTTTTTGCAAATCAGTTAGATGGTAGGCTTCGGCACACTTTTCCCACAGAGTTTTACTATCAGCATTGTAAGAAGAATTGCAATTGTTTGTCATAGAAAAATTAGTGATGGGCACAGATTGTACTTTCAAGTGACGTACGTCCCGATAAGAATTGTTGTTATTAATTGTTTTAGATAAAGGTATCAAAATTCTTTGCTTTTCAACTGTCAATTGACAAATACCATTCCCTAAGTCAATCACTGCTCGATACTGATTTAAGAAATCGATGCCGAAAAGACATGGAACTGTTAAATTATCCACAACAAGGAAATGATAACGAACATGCACGTTGGAAACAACAAAAGTTAGAAGAGCTTGTAATTTGACGTTTTTTGATTTGTTTCCAGTGGCACCGATGATTCGGCAGTTCTGCACCGGAAACGTCGGAAGTTTAGAACCTTTATCTAGATCCAAGTACAGGGAACTAGAAATCACGCTTGCTGACGCTCCAGTGTCGAATAACACTTCTACAATGGATTTCTCTAACGATAAAACAGCAGTTGCCTGAACCGTTACCTTTACTTTGTCGTTATTACTAGACTTATTATTCTCGGCAAGAAGGTCATGTTCCATAGTGTGTCCGTCTTGGAATCTCAAAAAACAATTTGCAAGATTATTTGCGCCCGTGCTCACGTTCTCGACCAGGGGTTGGGCGCTTACGCCGGTCTGCTCATGTTTTCCGCCGCTTTATTAGGCGACGCATTTTGGTCATCACTTACCTCAATAATATTTATCCTTTGTTCATGGACATGTTTGGTATTCGGTGGAGTTTGATTACCGCAGTCCTGATTATTAGCATTGTTTGTTGGTACAAAGTGTCGTGCATTCGGAAACATATAATTGTAGTTGTGTGGTGTATAGTTCGGGTTTCCCCACTGCGGGGGTGGATAACTGACTCTAGAATTTTGACAATTTGAATTATTCTGCTGATATGGCGAATTTCTCTCAAAATAACCAGGGTTGTATCTTCCATCCTGATGTCTGTTTTGATTGTTGTTGTTTCGGTTACAGTTGTTGTTGCCTCTGGAGTACTGATTGTTGTTGAAACTACCATTGCGTCTGTTGCCATTACTATTACTTTTTAGGTAAAATTGACCATTACCAAAACTGTTGTAATTGTTGGAATTTTGGAATCGGGGATCGCAAGATTGCTGCGAATATTGTGTGAAGTTGGGCTGTTGTGATTTTTGCCCCTGATTTTGAGGAAGCGGGTTTGCATTCCACATGTTACCGCTGTTGTTATTTTGATTGAAATTATGGTAATTGTTTTGGCGAGAGTTGGAATTAGCATTATAAATATGTGGAGTGTTCCCTGAATCTCCTCTAAACACAAGGTCTACTTCATTCAAATAATCTAGAAATTTCTTGATGTTAGTTTCCGGAACACCAATTAATTGTGTCCGGTAATGCAGGGGTAAATGACTTTTTAAGGTGTTAATCACATCGGCAAGATCGGCCGGTTTTGACCAATAAAGTGTTTTGTCCAGGTATCTTTCAAAATATTGACGCAAAGTTTCTTTACGAGGGTTGTATGGTTCGGGATTGTGAACTTCACGTCTAAGTTGTTTTTGCTCATGTTCTGACCAGAATTCCTGCAGAAAAGCCTCTTCAAATTGCTTGAAAGTTAAATTTTGCCTTTTTATTTCAGCTCCCCATCTGGATGCTCGCCCCCTCAACAGATTACTTACAAAAAAAATCTTTTCCGCATCTGACCAGTTGTGCGGAAACATTCCGTCAAGACCTAATAAAAACAATCTGGTGCACCGCTTGGGTATCATCGGAACTGAACGTTGGAAAATAGGCATGTTTAATCATGTTACCGTCAACAATACCGGCAGGCACTATAGGGCCTGAACTATTGTTCCCTGGTGAAACTTCATGGCACAAGGGTGGTTGAGAATTACTGTTTTGTGCGATCACTGAGAGCGGCTCTGTTTGATGTTTTTCGCTCGCAAGTGATTCGCTGTTAGACTGTGGAACAAAATGCACAGTGAAATTAGGCGGTGAACTCGTTGTGAGTGGGGTTGTAGGCGGAACAGTAACTACGTTAGAATCGGGAGTTAATAACTGAGAAATTTGGTTTTTTAAAGTGTTGGTCTCGGTTTGCACCTGCGACATGGCCTGGTGTAAAATCTCTTTTGTAGCGGTTTCTACCCTTTGCTCAATGAGCTTGTTGCAAATACCACATTCGTGCACTAATTTTTCTGCAATGTTTGCGTTACACTCTAAAGAAAGCGATTCTGTTTTTTCCTCCAAATGGGAAATTTTTCTTTCATTTCTAATTGTTGTAAGCATACTACGCTAACTTGTTGAGTAATACCTTCGATATCCATCGAAATTTTATTTTGTGAGGTGGTTTGATTTTGCACGAAATTCTGAACTAGATCATTGACCTGAGCCTGAGCGTTCGTGACCTGATCCAACTTGGTTTTACATGACTGCATTTCGGAATTTGTCACTGTTTGATATTTAACAAAGGAATTTTCGTGAGTGTTTACATGACATGACAATTCGTTGAAACTTTCGGTCAATTGTGTCGTTTTTGAATTAAGTTCTGAGATTTGGTTAGCCTGTTTTTCCAGAGTAGATGTTACCTCAGAAGACAATTGATCGATTTTGCTGTTTAATTCTTTTGTACTCTGCTCCTGTTTATCAAATCTAGTGTCTAGTTTATCAAACCTTTCATTAAGGATGCTATCCATACTTCGCGTAAGAAGTTGTATTAAAATTCCGTACTGATTCGGATCAATGTTTGGATCATTGTTCCTTTCACAAGAGTTGTGCAAATTAGGATCGGAGTGGGAAATCCCTAGTTGGACACGTCTACTATCGTTTTCCATAGGGTCAGGATTATTGGGTGTGTCACCTGAAGAATTACTTTCGTTACTTAGTATTATTTGATGTGATACACCTGCAGTAAATTCCATAGATTCTGGGCTGGAAAAGCCTAGGAAAGGGGATGCTGATGATACAGTAGCATCACCGTTATCAGTTTGCTGTTGCTGTTGTTCCATTTTTGCCAATAATTAACAAACGTGAAATATACAAATAGTACACCCAGAATGGCGATGGCTTGCAAAGTACAAAAGATAAATAAAATTTAAATAGTTAGACGGTAATAACTATTACTTGATAGAATTTCCAAAAATATCTGAATTATTATTGTGGTTGTAACCGTATTCGCATAGCTAATCTGAAAGTGGTGACATGACGTAACAAACAGGATTGACTCATAACAATGACTTCTGCATATCTTACTGTTGAATTTCAATGTTACAATAATAGAAATTCCATTGACAAAGGGTATGATTCTTGTTTAGGGAAAGGCATGGGAAATGGGAATAAAAGTTAGCATAGGCGGGAGGCGCACGCTGGACAATGGCATAGCAGAACAATTGCTTTTGCACTACTCACCGCGCTGCGTTGAAGCTTGCAGAAATCTTGTTAATCTTGAAAAAACGTTAGCTCTCGTTTTCATATTGGGCATGAAAGAGAAAATTACAGTTTTTTTTTAGCCAATGTACAAGACAATAAATATTACTACACGTATGATTTTACTTTAATTTGCTCTTGTTAAGTTCATTCCAGTAAAATCCGAAGATTGGCGTCCTGTAAACGGTCGCCAGTGTGATGTCCGGAATTAAAAAAAAAGGGGGGGGGTAATTTTTTGTTTTTGTTTATTTGTTGTAAGGAAAGAAAGGAAAAAGGGTGAATATAGGTGAAGGGAAGTGGTTCTATTTTTACTGGAATTCACTTATTGTTGGACATCACAAAAATTTATTTTACCTATATTTTTTTTTCAATCATCGCGGAAGACAACACAACACATATAAAAGAAATCATCACATATTATCCACAGAATGATCGTTTCACAAGACACTTTCTAGCTCGACTGACTCTTAAGACTGAACAAGACTCGACTGACTCTTAAGACTGAACAAGACTCGACTGACTCTACTTTCTCTCTGGATCACAGCCTCTTCACGTCCCTCTGGACCAGAGATTTCAACTTTGATTAGCACGCCGATTATTTAATTAATCGTACAGCCGCTGGGCGCGCGCTTGGCGCGTCATTTAAATGGGGTTAAACGCACACCGCGAGAGGCGTGGGCTAGCGGTGTCTTACAAGTATCGCCACAGACTTTCTTTCATGATTCTTAAACCGAATGTTAGCAATGATTAAGTTATGCTCTTCGCAAAATGTTACCAGGCAGCTACCTCTTTGATTCCTTATTCCCAGTCCATATTCACCTACTACTTTTCCTTCTCTCCCTTAACTGTTTGAATAATTTCTATTATCTCATCATACATTTCTCCAATTTCTTCATCATCTGCGGAGACAGGTGACATATAAACTTGTACTATGTGGGTAGGCACTGGCTTCGTGTCTATCTGGGCTACAATAATGTGTTCACTATGTTCTTTGTAGTAGATTATCTGCAGTCCTATGATTTATTCATTATTAAACCTACTCCTGCATTACCCTATTTGATTTTGTATTTATAACAGTATATTCATCTGAGCAGAAGTCCTGTTCCGGCTGCCACCAAACTTCACTGATTCGCACCATATCTCACTTTAACCTATCCATTTCCCATTTTAAGTTTTCTAACTTACTTGCCCAATTAAGGGATCTGACATTCCATGCTCCAATCTGTAGAGCGCCAGTTTTGTTTCTCCTGATAACGACATCCTCCTGAGTAGCCCCGCCTGAAGATCCGAATGGGGGACTGTTTTACCTCTAGAATATTTTACCAAGACGACACCATCATCATTCAACCATACAGTAAAGCTATACGCCCTCAGGAAAAATTACGGCTGTAGTTTCCCCTTGCTTGCAGACAGTCGCAGTACCAGCACAGCAATGCTATTTTGGTTGATGCCACAAGGCCAGTTCAGTCAATCATGCAGACTGTTGTCCCTGCAACTATTGAAAAGGCTGCTGCCCCTCATCAGGAACCACACATTTGTCTGGCCTCTCCACTGATACTCCTTCATTGTGGTTGCACCTATGGTACAGCTACAGGGTGTTTAAAAAATGACCGGTATATCTGAAACGGCAATAAAAACTAAACGAGCAGCAATAGAAATACACCGTTTGTTGCAATATGCTTGGGACAACAGTACATTTTCAGGCGGACAAACTTTCGAAATTACAGTAGTTACAATTTTCAACAACAGATGGCGCTGCAAGTGATGTGAAAGATATAGAAGACAACGCAGTCTGTGGGTGCGCCATTCTGTACGTCGTCTTTCTGCTGTAAGCATGTGCTGTTCACAATGTGCAAGTGTGCTGTGGACAACATGGTTTATTCCTTAGAACAGAGGATTTTTTTGGTGTTGGAATTCCACCGCCTAGAACACAGTGTTGTTGCAACAAGATGAAGTTTTCAACGGAGGTTTAATGTAACCAAAGGACCGAAAAGCGATACAATAAAGGATCTGTTTGAAAAATATCAACGGACTCGGAATGTGACGGATGAACGTGCTGGAAAGGTAGGGCGACAGCGTACGGCAACCACAGAGGGCAACGTGCAGCTAGTGCAGCAGGTGATCCAACAGCGGCTTCGGGTTTCCGTTCGCCATGTTGCAGCTGCGGTCCAAATGACGCCAACGTCCACGTATTGTCTCATGCGCCAGAGTTTACACCTCTATCCATACAAAATTCAAATGCGGCAATCCCTCAGCGCCGCTACCATTGCTGCACGAGACATTCGCTAACGATATAGTGCACAGGATTGATGACGGCGATATGCATGTGGGCAGCATTTGGTTTACTGATGAAGCTTATTTTTACCTGGACGGCTTCGTCAATAAACAGAACTGGCGCATATGGGGAACAGAAAAGCCCCATGTTGCAGTCCCATCGTCCCTGCATCCTCAAAAAGTACTGTTCTGGGCCGCCATTTCTTCCAAAGGAATCATTGGCCCATTTTTCAGATCCGAAACGATTACTGCATCACGCTATCTGGACATTCTTCGTGAATTTGTGGCGGTACAAACTGCCTTAGACGTCACCGCGAACACCTCGTGGTTTATGCAAGATGGTACCCGGCCACATCGCACGGCCGACGTCTTTAATTCCCTGAATGAATATTTCGATGATCTTGTGATTGCTTTGGGCTATCCGAAACATACAGGAGGCGGCGTGGATTGGCCTCCCTATTCGCCAGACATGAACTCCTGTGACTTCTTTCTGTGGGGACACTTGAAAGACCAGGTGTACCGCCAGAATCCAGAAACAATTGAACAGCTGAAGTAGTACATCTCATCTGCATGTGAAGCCATTCCGCCAGACACGTTGTCAAACGTTTCGTGTAATTTCATTCAGAGACTACGCCATATTATTGCTACGCATGGTGGATATGTGGAAAATATCGTACTATAGAGTTTCCCAGACCGCAGCGCCATAAATTGTTGACAATTGTAACTACTGTAATTTCGAAAGTTTGTCTGCCTGAAAATGTACTGTTGTCCCAAGCATATTGCAACAAACGGTGCATTTCTATCGCTGCTCGTTTAGATTGTATTGCCGTTTCAAATATACCGGTCATTTATGAAACACCCTGTATCTGCATTGCTGAGGTGCGCTAGCGTCTCCACCAATGGCAAAATCGATGGTTCATGGTGGGGAGGATGCCGGGGGGAGGGGGGGGGGGGCAACTTTTCACTGTTATGAACTTATTCCATTTCACGACACACTTTTCACACAGCATGTTATGCACAATTTTAATTCGATGTTGCTACCATGGAGTTCCAGATTTCAGTCAGTTTTAGTTCACAGTCCGCGTTTTGTTTTTCCTTTTGACAATCTTAATTTCAAATTGTATCTTTTCTCCACAACACAGATTTTTCGATGAAATAGTCGTTGTGCATAATTCATCATGTCTACCACTGTCAATGACACAACATTTTCTAACTCCATGGAAGTTTTTCAGTTAAGATGATCCTTTGTTGGATATCTTAGTGAATCTCAGCATATAGGGTTTCCTCCCACTGGCACTTTGTGGAACTCTCATAGATGATGTCCTCAAAAGCAGATCTGGTAGCACACTCCACTGCAAACACCTTAAAATAGTAAAGTTTTAACATTATGAAACGATTCCTTTCACGAAGTTAACAAGTTTTGAGAGCATGGTAAAGCTGAATATTATAAAAGAACAGTATCTGACTACATTCTATCGCCGACTATCATACATGAATGGGCTCAAAGTATTTCCTATCGCCAAGTGGCTAGCTTGGTGTACAACTGAAATGTCTAGCTTAGATCACCTTTGTACATCTTCACTAAGTTAACAATAGTCATTTGTTTTCATTGAATTTACTAATTTTCTGTGTACTGTTATTATCATGGTGATGTCTTAATGATCCTTGGGCTCCTCCTAGTACCAGTTACACCGAAAGTTGTCTTTAATCTTCAATATTTAATTAATTATAATCGACGCTTTGCGCCAGAGTTATAGCGGTTCCCCACATCTTTACCAGCCCCGCATTCCCCTTTCCACTCTCGTGATTCATCATTGCACCATATTCTGGTTACTCCCAGAAGCGGCTAGCAGGCCCTGAAGAATCATGACGTCCTATCATGACATGACGTCGTCTTTCATGCTAACCAATATCGCTGGTAGTTTTCGAACCGCGGATATCCTTTGAACCAAGCTGTTCCTTGCTGATGCCTTATGGGTGTGTGTAGAATGGTGGATTTTGTGTTTTGTATGCGATAAATCATTTCAATTATGGGAAAAAATTGAGAACACATGCTGCAAAAGTACATGGTTGCAGAGGAGAAAGGAAAGTTTATATTCCAGACAATTGGCAATAAGTAACTTCCATTAGTAATCTTATGATGTGCAAGAAAAGTAAAGTGTCTGGTAAATCTACAGAATTTCATTCTTTGGCCTATAGTATTCTGATGCATTATGTTACACTGTAAAGTTTTTTTTTCAAAACATTATATGGATTATTTGTGGTCACGGCATTTCCTCATAAGAAATGGCTTTGGTATTTGAGTTGCAATCATCGTAACTTTTTCTTGATCAAAAATTGTGTAGTAACTGTATTATAACTTCAGTAACACTCAAATATTTTGTTTCAGTAACGTGTACCTAAACACTTGAAAACTTTTGAATGTTCAGTGTGCAGACTGTTATTGGTTCTTGTGTTATAGTCATGAAATTGGCTGTTATCTTTGTAGACAGAAGGTTTTTTTACAGACAAAGGTCAACAGGGCAAAGATATATTGTGAGGTGGTGGTAACGATCTCTCTATTTCGAATCAAGCGCCTACAAGAGTGCCTGTGATGGACACCACTCATTATTCTATTGGCATTTTTTTGGGCAGTGAAAATTTTCTTTGCGAGATCTTGGTTCCCTCAGAATACAATAGCATTGGACATTAACGAATGAAAATAGCTGAACTACGAAGCCTTAATGGTGTCTGCTTTAGCCATTGAAGCAATAACGCATAGTGCAAATATTGCTGAGCTAAGTGTTTTATAAAATGAAGAATGTGTGCTGACCAGTTACATTTGCTAACTATATAAGCACCCAGGAATTTTGTAGCTTCAGCTTTATGTATTTCTTGATCTCTGCACTTAATGTTAATTTCTTCCAGATTTCTTTGTGTAGAATGGAATCTCATTTAAGGGGTTTATCTGTATTGAGTGAGAGACCATTTGAAGGAAATCAGTTTACAATATCATTGAAAGCTTTATGCATAGTTTGTTCAAGAATGTTGTCTGTAAAATCGTCAATTAGAATGTAGTGTCATCTTCAAAAAGAGTAAATTTACATTTTGTGTCAGAACAAAGTGGGAGATCATTAATGAAGATGAGAAATAGCAGTGGACCCAAAACAGAGCCTCGTTGCACACCACAGCCTACTGAGCCCCACTCAGAGGAGGCAGGTTCTCTAAATGAGCCATTCAGCATTGCAGTCTGCTTTCGGTCCTTTAGGCATGATCGGAGCCATGAACAAATGGTACAACCCAAACCATAATATTCTACCTTTTTCAAAAGGATTAGATGGTTTACACACAAAGAGAAGTCACAAAAAATACCTAGTGGAGGCATTTTATTGCTCATGGCTTCCAAAACTTGGTTGGTGAAACAGAATCCTGCTTGTTCTGTAGAAAGACCAGAATGAAATCCAAACTGACTCTTATTTAGGATATTGTGGAAGATAAGATGATTGACAACCAACCTGTGCATGAACTTTTCAAGAATTTTTGAAAAGATGCTTAAGAGGGAGATTGGGCAATAGTTTGTAACATTGTTTTTCTGACCTTTTTTAAAGAGTGGTATCACTACAGCTAGTTTTAGCCTATTGGGGACTATTCCTTCTTGCAGAGATGTATTGAATATGTTGCATAAGACTGGACTTATGTATTTATAGCAATATTTCACTATTTTACAGGAAATATTGTCCACACCAACAGACTTTTTATTTTTTAATGAGGTAATAATTCTTTCAATCTCTTTTACTGTAACATGGGGTAAGAATAGTTTGGGGTCTATTACTGATGGCTTTCTGTGGACGAGAGACGAGCCAATGATTCATCCACAGAACCTTTACAGTCTGTCTTCTCTGTCGCGGACAAAACGTGCCTGTTGAAGATTTCTGCAAGCATTTCAGGTTTCTTTGCCTTATTGGTACCTTGTTTCATTTCAATGAGAGTCCAGTTCTCCATTTTTTGCCAGTTTCCTGCTTTATTATGTTCCAAATTGTTTTTATTTTGTTGTCAGACTTACCAATTTCAGACCTAATACACATATTTTTTGACTTATTTATTACATTCTTTTTGATGCTACAGTAAAGTTTGTAGTGCTGATATTTCTTTGGATCAATACAAGTTCTGAGGGAATAATGTAGCATCCTCATTGTTCTGCAGGATGTTTTTATTCCTGCAGTGATCCCTGAGTTATTGACAGTGCTTACATTACTGTTTCAAGTTTTTTTTGGGAAATGTGGCTTCAAAGATAGACATAAATCCATACAGAAATGTATTATACTTTATGTTCACATCTGTTTCACTGAAAACTGGACTCCAATCTATCTCTTGTAGCCTGGTGTTGAAAGTTTGGAGTATTTCAGCATTTATTATCCTAAAAGATTTCCAAGAATTTTCAGAACTGTTGCTCAGATTGATGTCAGTGAGAGTAAGCAATTGACCACCATGATTATAAAGGCCAAGAATTGGATTTACACTGATATTGTTGACTCTTGACTTATCTATAAATTTGTTGTCAATCAGACTTTGACATTTCTCGGTAACACTAGTTGGAAAATTTACTACCGTTGTCAGATTATAAGAATCAACAAGACGTTCTAGACCTACTTCACCATTATTTTCATTTAGGAAATCTACATTGAAATCACGTGTAATTATTCTATCCTTGGATTTTGAGTACATTTGCTATAAGATAAAATCTAACTGCTTCAGGAACACCTTTATGTTCCCTGAGGGAGCTCCGTATAGTGCTAACACTACTGTAATTTCTACACCACATATTTTAATATCTTTTTCAATACAATGACTCTTTAAATTCACTGTGCTATATAATATGTTATTTTTTAAGCAAATTACTACTCCACCATTCTTCATGATAGATCTACAGTAATGTGTTGCTAGATAGTAACTACTGAGCTGTAACATTTCAACTTTTCTCATGTGGTGTTCACTAAAGTATAAAACATTGGCATCCTTTATCTCTCGTGGGTTATCTAAAAGAACAGAAATTTTGTAAATTTAGATTGAGATTTTCACTTTGCAGCGAAGATGCGCTGATATCGAGACTCGAACTCGAGACCTTTGCCTTTCGCGGGCAAGTGCTCTACCATCTGAGCTACCGAAGCACGACTCGCGCCCGGTCCTCACAGCTTTACTTCTGCCAGTATCCGTCTCCTACCTTCCAAACTTTACAGAAGCTCTCCTGCGAACCTTGCACAACTAGCACTCCTGAAAGGAAGGATATTGCGGAGACATGGCTTAGCCACAGCCTGGGGGATGTTTCCAGAATGAGATTTTCACTCTGCAGCGGAGTGTGCGCTGATATGAAACTTCTTGGCATATTAAAACTGTGTGCCTGACCAAGACTCCAACTCGAGTTCGAGTCTCGGTCTGGCACACAGTTTTAATCTGCCAGGCAGTTTCATTAAATTTGTTTATAAGTCCTCCTACATTATGGTGAAAAATGGTCATAGCTTTGGCATTTGCTGAAAGCAGCTGCTTTCGCCTAAAATGTATTTGTGGGCTCAGAAACAATAGGCTCATTGTTAACTGTTTCGCCAAAATTCAGAGCTTGAAAATTAGTCTGATGGGATTGCTGGAGCCATTTAAGGGGAATAGGTTCCGAGCGAGGAGATATTTTGTTGATTTCTTTCATGATTGCTACTTTTAAAAGAGTATCTCAGGTTTGTTTACCTGACCGGTTAAGGTGCATGCCGTGTCTGGTAAACACTTCTCCTTGAAAATTACTTGCATCTACAACATGAGTATTGCTAAACAGTTTACAAGTCTTTGCTCATTTAGAGTTCGCTTGAGAGACAGCTTCATTTACTCAGGTCTGTGGGATTAAGTTGTGTCTCTTTGGAATGTTCACAATAAATACCTTAGAATGCTGAAGCGCCGTTAATTTCTCCTTGAGTGATCGTGTAACATCAAAATCTTCATTGCAGGCTACATTGTTCGAACCACCTATTATAATCTCATAATGGTATTTTACTCTCTTAGGATCGTAGACTGCTACGATTTCCTGAATTTTCGCACCAGGTTTCACGATTCCACAAACATCAGCACTATTAAAACTGTTTTTTACTATTTCGGCCATACCTCTTCCATGACTGTCTGCAAAAATATGAACATGCTTTGTTGTTTTATTCACAGCAGAAATATCTCTTCTCGATGCTGGAAGTTCAGGCTTTGGCAAATCAAATGCAACTTTTTTATGACAATTTAATTTTTTTTTTTTTTTGGAACGTTTGCACAGGGTCACTTTAACATTCGAATTCAGCTTTTGTTCTGAGTCACTCACTGGAAAACTGTTACTAGAAGTGAGTATATTAAATTTGTTTACATTCTCATACCTTGTATCGTTTACTGTCGGTGGCATTTTTGCGCCTAATGCATTCCGTTTGTTGGATACTTTCTTCCATTCAGCCAAATTTTCGACATTCTTTTTCGGTAGATCATCCATATTTTGCTTCGATTTCAGCTGCATATTTTCATGCTGTCGTTTTCACTTCTTAGGCCGTTGACGACACATTGTAAACTTGAAATACGTTCTTTAAATTCGCCGATTTCACTTTTGCACTTCACAATGCTATCTTTTTAGGTGCATTGCTGTAATTAATTTTAGCAGCAAAATCGCACACACCCATATTCGTCGCCATCTTGTTTAGAACTCTCTTATCTCTCACCTAGCAACGTACATAGAATTAGGTGCTTACATCGCTATGTACTTTCTTGCTTTGTGAACTAAGTTTCGAACTACTAAAGCCAGCTACAGTGAACACTGATGTTTTTTGCGGTGTTTCACTTTCTTTAGCGAACATTATTATTATGGACAGTGGACAATGTAGTGAAGGCGGCCATTCATAATTACGATCAAATAGGGAGAAACTGGCAACACAGGGGACATGGTACACAGGTGTAATTCACGCTGTGCCTCTAATTAATTAGAATGAAGACACCGAGTTCTTTAAAGTGGATGCGAGTTCTTTAAAGTGGATGACGTAGCGGCAAATTGTAAGTTGAATATCAAACATTTATCTGATGAGATAGATGGAAATAAAGATAAGTGGCAGGCAAAAAGGAAGACATTACCGAATAAAACTGACAAAGTAACTTCAAACGTATTTCATGACAATAACATGGAACAAGATATCGGTTATACTGCTTTGCGCTTTGAAAATTCTTCCAAAACCGATGTAAAAACACTTCAGTTCATCCTGTGATCTACAGCACTGATTCAGTTACAATGACAGACATAGAATCTGTGTACATCATATCCGAAACTATCGATACGAAGTTGGTCGTCAGGTCATTTTTACATACATGTAGAGAGAAAGGCCGGAAATGTTGGGAACATGCATCTGATAGCATGGGGAAAAATCGTTTTTCAAGCGAAACCAGACTACCGAATGAGCATAACAGACATCAGATCTATAGAGAGAAACAGATTTAAAATAGACTGGAATTCAGCAAAAGTTTAAAATAATTTAGTAGAATCTTCGCTGTGTCATAGTAAACAGTTATTATCCTACATTCTGGTCCACAGATTAATCCACCTTGGTATAATCTGTAATGTTGATCTGAAAATTACTAATGAGGAATTGTTTCTAGACATATAATCACCAACAAAATTTCTCAGCATCAGAAGTAAGGCTACGCATGTTTAAAACGAAAATCTTTCTCTTACAAAATCTGTATTTAGACTTTTGCTTCCCAAAACTTACTGGAACGCACAAGTGGGTGCTGGATGAGGTGTCAAGTACGATCATATGTAGCAACAGTCACACAAATTTCAATTTCCAAAGATTCAGCCATACTAGTAGTCAATGTCGTTCTCAGTAACGTTGTAAAATTTGTTGTGATAACTATTCAGCAGATAAGTGTTCAAATTGCAATTTCATGCCTGTTCATTGTAAAGGGAATCATGACTTAATGGAAAAGAGGCGTCCAGAGTGTGATAAGCATAGGCAAATAAAGAAAGCTTCTGCTTACCTCAACATTCTATACACTAAAGCTAATAATCTAGTAACTCTCAGACCTAATGCAAAAGTCTTTACAGCTCAATGACCAAGAAGAGGCCAGCAAGCTTACCCCAGCTTATCTAATACAAAACACAGGTTCACAACATAAATGCAGACCTGACAAGAAACAAAATATCCAGTAACTTCTATTGTACCATGACTCCCAGTTGTTCATCATCAAAGTGTACTACCATTAGAACGCATTGCAGTAAATCCATATTGCACACAGTAACATAAATTTCCTAGTCAGGAGGAAACAAACACAGGCACCATTCTCCTTCAGATGTGCCAAGCAAAACACAATTATTGAAAACTTGTGAACCTTATCGCAGTCCTTATAAGACAAGCTCAGTCACCAAACATGAAGTCGATAGACTCATTAGCAGTACAACAGACAGCTGCTAGTATTTTATCTTAAAAAAATACATTTAATGAAAACTTTGCAGTGAAACACCCTTTAGCAGTCTCAAACAAGGAAGCTTTATAGCATGAACTTTTTCTCAGAAATGTCAATATTGCAGTGATTCGTGAAACGTTGTTCAATTCGTAATCGAATATTAAGTTTAGAAGGTATCATGTTCTCCACCAAGATATAAATAACAGAAAAGATGGCATAGCTCTGTTAATAACATCTTCTGTGGCTTTTGCCATACAGTAAATAGATTTTACAAATGTCCGTAATTTCCGATCGGTACAGCAAAGGTACATTACTATCCAAATTTTTAACTATAATCCCAATGCTGAGATATAAAGTAACAACAACAGAATAGTACTCATTACTTAATCAGTTAAATCCACCATTTTTAATATGCAGAGCCTTCAATGTTCATAATTCTTCATGAGGCTGTGAAATCAACAGCTTTGGAGAATGAAGTAATGAATCAATTGAATTTATTTATATTAAATGATGGGTCTCTGACACTGCTTACTGTACCTCACTGGAAAAAATCGGCTGTTGAGTTGTCTGTTTGTTCAGCATTGTTAGCAGACACATTTGAATAAAAAGTTAATTCATATCCAATAGGTTCCTATCACTTTTCAATTGAAATATCGGTATACAATACCAAAATTAATGTTACCAATGAACCATAATTGAGGCGGAATGTAAGGAAAGCAAACTCAACAAGATACCAAAGACTTTTAGACATAGAATGTAGTACATTTGGTCTCTTAGAAGGGTGCCATAATACTTACAGAAAAATTGTAAATATGATCAATGTAGCAGCATCAGCCTCCATTCCTTAGAAGAAGCAGACAAGAAATCTCAAATTTCATCCTGTACCATGGTGGAATGCTAAGTGCTCACACATAATTGCTGAAGTCCCGATAATCACGACATAACCCGAAATTTTGCGTGACATAAATACAAAAAATTCTATTCAAGCTTTCTTGATAGTGCAAAATTCGTTTAAAAAAGACAACTGCTAGTTTCATCAGTGTAATTAAACGTTCCTAAATCGTATTTAACTGACACATTTCGTATTGTTTACTTGTTAGACAGATGCGATCTAGGCCTAAATTTTCCAAGCTATAAACATTTAAAAACCGGACCAAACACACTTGATAACGTAAATTCTCTAAAAGCAATGTAATTACAAGTTCATTCTTCTGTCATTGTATCTCTAAATCAATACAAAAACAACAACCACGGCACATAAGACCTTTGTGTCGTTTTTTGTTTACACACAGCCAATCTTGCGCCCTTGACAAATTTAAAACATTCTTTAAACTTAATTATTCTTTCGAAACTGACCAGGAGTTAGAAATGTGAGAGCTGTTATAGGGTAGTGAGTAGAGGGATTTGTTGCCAGTCTTGTATGAAATATTTTCACTGAGGGGGGGGGGGGGGGGGTTGCAGTGGAGAGAATGTTGGGAGAAGAGATGAGGCTCTCTCCTGGAACTTGGAACTGCAGAGTATGCAGAATTGGGGGAGGAGGGTGGTTGGGAACTGGCAGCTGGTAGGAGGATAGGAAGAAAGAGAACGTGATCTGACAGTTTTATCATCAAGACCAAAAACAGGTATCTACCACTGCCAGAGTTAAGTGGAGAAGAGCCTCAGGTAGAACGAGGAGCAGGAAATGTGGAGCACACTTCAACCAAGGCCAAGAAGCCTAGGAATGTACAAAGTGTTAGGAAGAAGAAAGTGCTGTTGCTAGGTAGTAGCCATGGGAGAGGTGTGTTCACGCAGTTACAGGAAAGTTTAGGGGTACCTTAGCGCACCAGGCCACCAGTATCTTCAACCCAAATGCAGGGCTATGTCACGTGATAGAGAACTTACGGTCTTTATGTAAGGGCTTTACAAAAGTGACCCATGTAGTGATAGTGGGTGTGGCAGGAAACAGTTTGGACAGGGATGGGGCATATGACATAGGTGGTGACCTGGACAAGATAGCTTCTCTGGCTCATGGCACCAATGTACATTTTGTTGAGCTGTTCCGGCGTCATGATCGACCACAACTTAATGGAGCAGTGAGGCGAATCAGTGTGGGGTTAGGGATGGCTGTTAGGAAAGCCAACTTTGCTCGTGTTTCTCTGGTGTCTGTCCAGACTATCAACAGATGGAGTATCACTAGGCATGGCCTAAACCTAAACAGGACTGGAAAGGGAAGATAGGTATAGCCGATTCGTGGAAGTATAGGGAGTGGATCTCGGGCCACACATGGTCAAATATCTGTTGTCAGGGGTAGGAAAAGTAGGTTTTTTAAGGATAAATCCAGACAACAGGCTCCCCTGCCTAAAGAGCATCTTCAGAAGTTTAAAAAATAGTGAAAAAATCACTCAAAAGACAGATTTTAAAACTTCAAATATCACACATACCAGATGTCACAAAGAAAAACAAACCATTAGAAAGATTAAAATTGGGCATTTCAGAGACTTAACAGTCCTCCATCAAAACATGCAATCAATAAAAAACAAAATACAACTGTCAGAAGTTGAACTCCAGCCTTTGAACTGCACAGTAGTTTGTGTTACTGAGCACTGGTGCAGACGCAGAAATCCAACATGTAGTATTATCATTGTATGAAGGGGCGAACTCTTACTGTAGAACTGCTTCAAGGGGTGGGGGATCATGCATTTATATCAGAAAAGGAACTCAGTTCAAATCAAGACACGACCTCAGTACAGCAAGTGAAGGGAAACAACTAAAAGAATATTTACAGCAGCTGCAATCTCTCAGAATCTAATTCTAGAAATAAAAGCAAAACAGAGTTGCTTAGGCAATACATTACTTTCCAATGTAGGAAACGGTAGATAGTTTACAAGCACGTAAAATGAAATTTTAGAAATGGCGATCTTTGGAATGCAATACATGTATTGCAGTGATAATAGTGTTTTCAGCTGGCCGATATCGCAAAGTTTCTTGAAACTTAATGCGAATCGGCGCTGCCTCTCCTTTACTGATAGTACCTGTATTAGATTTTTGTATCTTACATTCGAAAATGATTTTCATCCTCAGCGGATAGCCCCCTTATTAGCATATTGGATGTCTACAAGATACCTATTCTCATTTGTAGGCTCATACTGTCATACAGGGAGAAGGTAATTTCATGTGAAACTCCTCGCTGCGAAAAGTGTGACTTTTCGCGATCTTGAAATGGAAACGCTACTTGGCCCTTCGTCCACACATTGATGGCAACATTGGCACCATCGCTTGTCAATTTAGTTTATTTTTTAGTCCATAGGTAATATGTTACAGTGATAATAGACATGTCATCTTTCCAGTTTTATACAGAATAAAACAAATATCTTCGAAATTAGTCATTGAAACATAAAAACAATGTTTTTGCAATATTATTTTATCTAGAAGACAGATATTTAATGGCACTACACAGTGATGATACTCTAGTGACCGCTACCCACGTTGACTGCTGTGTCCGCACACGCTAGTTCCGTTCACTCCATCCATACAGTTGTGTCTCTAATTCGTTGACTGCACGCCAACAAATTAATGGCGTAAACCACGAAGTTCGAATCCTCCGCTTAGAGCGCTGAATAATGTTGTGCCTACTCCTTGGAGTTATAACTTCTGTGTTTATGTTTATTCTGTTCCTTGGTTACTGTTTTGTTGTTTACAAGTTACATATAGCAACTGCACTTCTTTTTTTGTAATACCTAGTAATAAACCGTTCAAATATATTCTCAGTGCGTGTTTGAATATTTATTAAGTACAGGTAGCTCTACAAGACGAATATATACCCGTCAGTGATACCCCGACGTGATCCGCGCTGAGAAAACCGGTCTGGCGACTAAATTGACTACAGAATGGAATCGCCTGCAGTATCGAGACTGGCTGTTTCCCTTCCAATGTTTTGACCACATAATCTAGTTCTATGGTTCGCTCAGGTTGAGGCCAGCTTTTGCTACGTCGGAATTACAATGGATACGACTAAGTTTGCGTTAATAGTGAGTCAGCTAGAGCAACGCTACGCTTCCAAAGATCAAGATATAATAACGGCACCACCGACAGAGAATGCATACGAGAGATTAAAGAGTGAGCTTATTCATATAGTTGCAGCATCGCAGGAAAACCATATCAGACAAGTGCTGACTCAGAAATATATGGCGACAGAAAGCAGTCTCAGTACCTGCGTCACCTCCACAGCAAGATGGACGTCGGAACAGTGCCTGACAGTCTTCTGCGTATGCTATGGAGTAGCCGTCTGCCGCTGCAGGTAAAGGCTATTGTTGCATCGCAGACAGAGATGTCCGTGGGCGCTGTTGCGTAATTGACTGACCGCATCCAAGACGCCATCGCTCTGAACCAGAGGTTAGTGCTGTGACAATGTCTGGTAATGTCGCGTCCATGGCCCTTCCCATTTCACGTGCAGATTACGATGCCCTGTCCGCCAAAGTTGATGCACTGAGTGCACAGATTGGCATACTATTGTCACAAGGAAGTCCTAGTCACTATAGCGGACGTAGCCACAAACGATCTAGGAGCTGTTCTTCGACTCAGTCTGTATCAGATGCTGGTCCGACCACTTGTTGGTACCACAGAAGATTTGGTGAGCAGGCTAAAAAGTGCACTAGCCCCTGCGCCTACCCAAATGCAAACAGTGGTCGGACGTATGCGCCACCGACTGCTCAACTACATTCCAGCGCCTTTTCATTACTGACAGGGTATACGGCCAGAAGTATTTAACAGACACAGGGTCCGACCTTAGTATCATGCCCAGAGTGTCACTGCACTGTTGTAGGCCACCCACTGCATTTACCTTGTCTGCTGCAAATAATTCAGCAGTTGCGATATATGGCACGCAGCGTCAAGAATTGAATGTGGGGCTACACTGTCAATTCACATGGGACTTTACTGTAGCAGACGTGGCCAAAGCAATAATCGGTGTCGATTTATTAGCTCACTATCAGCTCCTACTGGATGTAGCGAATTCCCACCTAATAGACAATATTACCGGACTTACAACCGCTGGGTGCCGTCTTGATGCCAGACCATACAACATCAAGGTTATACAGGTTGCAGACGAGGAGTATCACAAGCTGTTGCATGAGTCCCCGACCTTAACAAGGCCTCCAGGTGCGCCACAGCAAGTTTTGCATCATACGGTCCACCACAAAAAAACTATAGACGGACTGACTGTGTCTTGCCAGCCAGGACGATTGGCTCCAGGTCGCCTCGCCATTGCTAAAAGAGAATTCGATGTTACCCTCAAATAGTCCACGGTCATCTGCACTGAATTTAGTACCCAAAAAGAGAGGAGCCTGGCGCCCGTGTGGCGATTACAGAGTGCACAATTCACAGACCATGCCTGATCGCTACCCAGTGCCACTACTAAAAGACTATGGCCATGCACTGCATGGAACCACTGCATTCAGTGTCATAGACTGCGCAAAAGTGTATACCCAGATCCCCGTGGCAACAGGGGACATTCCAAAGACCGCTATTATTACGTCATTTTGTTTGTATGAAAGCAAGTTTTTGACCTTCGACTTGTGTAATGCTGCTCAAACCTCGCAGAGGTTTAACGATTCTGTCTTGTATGGGCTGAACTCTTAGTTTGCCTATCTGGACGATGTGTTAGTGTATTCATTGTTGAAACAGCAATATCGCCAGCACCTGAGAGAAGTTTTTCAGCGTTTCGAGAAGTATGGCATGGCGTTAAACACAGCTAAATGTGTGTTTGGTCAACATCAATTCGATTTTCTGGGTCATCAGTTATCTCCATCAGGCTCATTAGCACTCACTGAGAAGGTCCAAGCTATATTGCAATTACCCAAGCCATCTACAATAAAAGAGCTACAAAGACATTTAGGAATGCTCAGTTTTTACTGCCATTGTTTATGATGCACTTCCGATCAACAGGCGCCGTTGAACGCAGCACTGGCTGGTCCCAAGGTTAAGAGTAGTCCTCCTGTGCAGTGGTCTGAGGAGATGAATACAGTTTTAGAAGTAACCAAAAAGAGCCTAGCACAAGCAGCACTGCTGGTGTACCCCAAGCTCGAAGCTCCAATGGCATTAGTGGTGGATGCCAGTCGAATAGCCATTGGTGCAGCCCTCCAACAATGGTTGGACAATGCCTGTCAGCTGCTGGCTTATTTCTCATACAAGCTGTCACCTGCACAACAAAGATGGAGCACATGTGATTGGGAACTTTTAGCTATCAAGCAATCAAGTACTTTCGACCACAAGCCTTTAACATATGCCGTCAAGAAAAACAGCAACACTTGCTCTCCACGGCAGTGCAGCCAATTGGAATTTATTAGCCAGTTTAGTATGGACATCCGCCATATATCAGGCATTACTAATGTGGATGCGGACTGCCTCTCTAGAGTGTCCGGTGTCTCACAGCCTGTGGACATGATGGCGATTGCCAGGGTGCAACAAGAAGCTTCCGACCTACACACCATATTGCATGATGACACTGCAGTACTCAAGATACAGAAAGTCAATATTCCTTGCGAGAACATGAAATTATACTGTGAAGTGTCACATGGCAGATCATGCCCTTTTGTTCCCGTTGAATTTCTCCGGCCTGTGTTCAAATCTTTACAAAATCTTTGCCACCCAGGAGTCTGGTCGACAGTCAAGCTAGTGTCTAAAAGGTTCGTGTGGCCAGGGATAAAAAGAGACAATCAGCATTGCCAACTTTGCAAAATCACTCGCCTCATTCATACCCCAATAGGAGGGTTCCTGGACACTTCTTCAGGCTTTGCCCATGTTCATCTTGATGTGGTAGGACCACTCCCTCCATCGTATGGCCAGAGGAACATATTTACAATGACTGACAGAAATACATGATGGCCTGAAGCAATACCTATGCACAACATCTCTGCAGAAACACTAGCCACCACTTTCACATCAATCTGGCTGATGAGATTCGGTTGTCCATCCATATCACCACCGATACAGTTCGAGTCAGGTTCGTTCACACAGTTAGCGGAGTTATCATCTGGCCAGCAATGACATGCTTGAACATTGGCATCGAACACTGAAGGCTGCATTAATGTGCCGTGGGACATCTTGGTTATCTGCACTACCCATAGTTTTGCTGGGTGTACGAGCCACATACAAACCAGATGTAGAGTCCTTGGCAGCTTAATTGGTTTATGGCAAGACTCTGTGCTTACCAGGAGAGTTTGTCGACGGACGCCTAGTGGTAGAAATGGATGCCCAACCAGAGTTCCTTTACAAGTTACGGGAACATGTAGCCAAATCAAACCCACAAAGGCCTCCAGACATTGTTGTCCAACAACTTAAGGGCATAACAACCTCGAAAGCTGTTCTCATGTTATGTTACGATGTTATGTACAGACTGCATCAAGCCGCCACTACAGCCACCATAAACTGGACCCCATCATGTCCTGCGCAGAGACACACACACACACAATGGTCATCATAGTAAATGGCAAACAGCCCACAGTGTCTCTTAGCCGAGTGAAGGCAGCTTACATTTTCAAGCAGGCACTACCCACCTTATGGTCAAGAGCTCAACGCCTGACAGATGTAACACCTCAGCTTCCAGCACCGCGGCCACAACAGGTTGATGCAGAACTTACACGCATCACCATATCCAGACGACATGTCCACTTCCCCGCCAGGTTCAGAAGAGACGGACCATGTTCTACTTTCACTAAGTGGGCTCTTGTAGCTACCGCTACTCACGTCGACTGCTGTGTCCGCACACGTTACTTCCGTTTGCTCCATCCATACATATTCCATCGATACAGTTGTGTCGCGAATTCAGTGACTGCACGGCGACAAATGAATGGCGTAAACCGCCAAGTTTGAATCCGCCGCTTGGAGTGCTAAATAATGTTGTGCATACTCCTCGGAGTTATGACTTTTGTTTTTATGTTTATCCTGTTCCTTGGTTACTGTTTTGTTGTTAACAAGTTACATAAAGCAACTGTGCATCTTTTTCTGTAATACCAAATAATAAACTGTTCAAGTATATTCTCAGTGCATGTTTGAATATTTATTAAGTACGGGTAGCACTACAGGATGAAAATATACTCGTCAGTACATACTAATAGCCTGCATTAATTTACGCAACACTCTTGCATTACACAAGGAAAGTTTACAAAGTTATGTGTCTTTGCCATACAGCTGAAAATTTTACTACATGTAGACAAACTGAAAACTGGTTTTTAGATCATGTAAGTTGACCACTATGCAGAAAATATTTATACATAGTGAAAACTCATTTCTATCATATTTGTACTAATACACTTGATCTCTGATCTATATTTTCGGTACTAGACTTTGTTCTCCGTTTGTTTCTTCCAGGAAACTTGTTGCCACGTGAAAATGGAAGTATTGTACTCCATTACAACTTTACATTTGTCCTGTGGTTTTGCCCACAGGTACTTCTTCAATCTTCACCATATGCCAATAGCCAGAGATGAGCTGTTCATGCAGTTTTCTTTTGAAGGTTCCCAGTTTATGAGACAGGGCCAAAGCGAGCCAACATTCAGTAGAAATCGTCCATAGCTAACGTAAACCTGCCAGGTGCATAGAAAGAGGACTGTGCATTTGTGTTTTCGAAAGTGACTAATTAGTTTTGTCTCTGCAAAACATAAGAAAAACAATAAGATGGTGAGCTGTAACACTTCATACACTTTGAAATACTAATTTTTATATAAGGTATAGGTTTACAGTTAGGTTAGTATATACAAGGTTGCGTCAAAGAGTTGGCACCAATGGAACGTGTCTGAGAGTCTTTGGAATTGTTTGTTTATATCAGAATTGTCAGCGTGGTAGGACGTGAATGTTTTGGTTTGGAAAAGGTTTGTTGACATGTTATAACGCTCTTTATTTATCGTTAAATCGTGCGAGAACTATTGAAATAACTATGTAAATGATAATTCTTTTGCAGTTTGACCGTTCGTTATACGGACACTACTGAGCTTTCAGGCCTATAACCATTATCCTGTGATTCTTTATTATCCAATAGTACTTGCAGTGCATCCATAGCAGACTCGGAAAATATCATGTGTAGCGTCTAACTATATAAGAAAATCATCACATATAATAACTGCCCTCCCAGAAACTACTAAATCCTTTTCAAGTCGTTATCACATGCAGTATCGTTCCATTGAAACTTTTAGAATGTATACACTCCAGTGTGGAATAGTGAATGCAAAGCTCTGAGTTCAGGCATATTTTATTTTTTGTTGTTTTTATTGATCTAAGGACTGCCGTCCCCGTATTTCAATGACTTTTACGGTAATGATAAACAATGTAATGTTAGGGCACGGTTCATAATATTTATGACAAGGACTAAATGGAATGGTTTTTGGTTTAAGAAATGTCGAAAATTAGTGTAAAATGAATGGCTTGTTTGTTGACCCACTGATAAACATTTTTGGCAAACTTACTTGCTTGCACACCCTACTGCCATAAAACAGATAATTTCAGGCACCTGTCTCTTTCGTTAGTTTTTTTAAGAGGAAGTTTAATTTGGCTGTATTTAAAATGTCAAATTCCTTCTACTCTTGACATGAAGGGTGTGTTTAATAGTTCTACTTTATTTAAAGCTAGAAACAATGGCTGTTCATAACAGTAATTCAGAGTTACTAATTTGGTGTAATTACTGTGTACAGTTCTGTTACATGCGTAGGCTATGCTTTTTAATTTCTTTGAAGTATAGTACGTGTAACCATTCCGTGCTGTGATCTGAAACTATAGGTGTACTTACGAAATCTGAGTAATTTGTTTACTGTTTTTACTTTGTTCATTTAATCTTCCACATAACTTATCAGGCTGTGTCTGTATTTTTTATCTTCTTTGGTACTTGTGGAAAGTTGCTGACAGTGTGGACTGCATGACTTTTTAGTAAGGTGTACTGATCAGAGCACAAAGCAGGGAAGAAAATTGCTACCTCCACCATACATCACTGGTGCTTCAACACAATCAGGTAAATACCATTTGCTAGGTATCATCAGGTCAACATTTGCACATCTGTCTGAGACATCAATGCATAAAAATGTCTTCAGTCAAAGACGTAGACCAACAATTGCATTTTTTGGACAACTCTGTAACTATACTTGACTTTGTATTTTCACTCGTGTGATCATACAGTGTAGGCTTTCACGACTGGTATTGTCTTCACGTAAAACTTCCGGGCTGACAGGCAGTGGTCGATGTATAAAACTCTCCCCTGACGTTTCGTCTCCCACTGCAGGAGACATCCTCCCAGGTAAGTTCACCACTTTACCTCAGAGGATGTCTCCTACAGTCAGATACGAAACGTCAGGGTAGAGTTTTATACATTGCCCACGGCCTATCAGCCTGCAAGTTTTAAGTTTAATTCCTGTGATTAATGGCTTTTGGGCTGCACCATGATTGTGAAGACTGTGCCATACAATCTCCACTGGCTCATTCTACTACTGTACTCTAGCTGAACTGTGATTGACACACACTGTTGTAGGCCTAGTTGAAAGACCACAGTTGGGTCAGGATTACAGAAGTGCCCGATTCCACCTCTCTGCTTTGACCTATGACGTCATCAATATGGCAGAAATGTCTATTCTAAGTGTATCCAAAATGGCGCCTACGACATCACTACATACACACGGCAACATACACGAAAATAAATTTAAAAAAAAGAAAAAAAAAGAAAACCACAATCCCAATACACAAAATGATTAACGAAAAGGAAAAAAAAATTACAACATTCCACTCCAATCTCAAGGAATCCAACACTTCCCTTGACCTATATGGGTCACCCACAGGTGACGATACCAAAATACCAATACCTACAAATAAAACTATGTAAATTGGAATTGGACATTTCCCTTGAACTCTATAGGTGTACCACAGATGACAATACCAAAACACCAACACGTACAACTATGAAAATGGAAATCGTTCATTTCCGGTGGCCTACATAGGCCAGCCACAACCATTGATACCAAAAAACCAACACTTACAACTACGAAAAATAAAAATAAAACCCGAACCTCAAAAATCCACAAATCAAACATCCCTGCATAAATTAAAACACATTCAGTACACCATAAATGCACAAAACATCACAACTGAAGAAGAATAGACAAAAATACCACAACAATTACCACCAAAAAACTCTGGCCCTCCAAGCTAGGTTGGCCAGCACCTCTCCCCCCCCCCCCCCCCTGCCCTACACACACACACACACACACACACACACACACACACACACACACACACACAAGGGCACCATGAAACACAACAAGATGACTTCTATAAAAACAACTAACTCATAAACACTGTGCCGTAGTGACTTCACACACAACAACACCCTTATGTCATGGCCAAAGCAGACTGACGGAATTGGACACTTCCATTGACCCATTGGGTCATACAAAGCTCCTTCCAATTAATTTCTTAGGCCAAGCAGAATGACTTTTCACTTCAGAATAAAGCTGTTAACAGTGGAGCATGTTTAATTCCTGTGAAGAACCCCTATGATCTAATGATCGAGCAAGGTGGCACAGTGGTGAGCATACCGGACCCACATTTGGGACATTGGCGGTTCAGATTAGCCTCCAATTCATCCAGATTTGGGTTTTCTGTGATTTCCCTAAATTGCTTCAGGCATGTACCAGTATGGTTCCTTTGAAATGTCACAGCCATTTTCCTTTTCCATCCTTAAAGCATTCAGAGCTTGTCCTCCTCCTCTAATAATCTCGATGGAGATGGTACACTAATCTTCCTTACTCTGATGAAATGATCAAAACTTGTGGGCTCCATATAATTTTCAGTCTTCATACTCACTCAGTTCTATCAACTTACTCCAACAGAAAGTATGTCTATTGTGTTAAATCATTGTGGCACCACTTTTCTGATTTTGGGTGCAGAGCTTGGTGTCACACGATCAATGAGTCTGTACTGCCAAAAGAAGTCATCTGCTTTTGAAACTGAATGAACAGAGAATTTTGCTACTCCTGTTTATGATTTTGAGCAGATATTTCAAGCTTTTTTTCGTTTGTATCCACTACAACTTTGGGATATATTTACTCTATTATGTCTAAGTATTGGAACACTGTCAGTTGCTCAGCTGACAGTGTGCTGCAGATTCATTTTTCTAACAAATATGTTTATTGATGTTGAACCCTGTGAGATCTATAAGGCACTTTTTTGTAACCTGTGTAAGAACTTTCGCGTCTGCCTGTTATTCAGGCCACTTTGCAAATATACCTGCAGACAAAAGGGACCAAAATGTCCTGGTTACCCATATCTTTACACATTAAGTGAAGGATGTGTGGCATCCCTTCACCGCACATCAGTCTTAGCAGTCCAACCCTGTTCCATACACTTCTAGCTCGCTATAGATGTTTGCTAATGCAGTGAGTTTCTTTCTTCATCCTGTACTTCTCCCCAAAGTTCTCAATTCTGCCACGTGAACATACACCCATATTGTACTGTCACTGGCTACCAGGGACAAGACAATAGCCCTGTATCTACCTCACCTGTCAGTGCACTGAGGTTTACTGCCATATAACTCCCTTCTCCCAACAGACACTTTGACTCCTTACCAGATGTCAGGCCCATGTTAACGTGGACAAGATTGGCCTTCTACCTTCCTCCAACTAACTTGTCACCACAGTGGACAGATTCACCAACTGCCCTGAGGCAACACCAGTACCCATCACCAGTGCCCCAGCAGCTGCCACCTTCGTCCTGATGCAGATCACGTGTTTGAGCTGCCCATACCATATCACAACAGGCCAAGGGCACCAATATGTATGCTCTTTCGTGTGCTAGTGGACCCCTGCAGGTCTGACCAGCACTTGACATTGAACTACCATGCAGCCGCCAACAGCATGGTGGAATGGCTGCACCGTGCATGGAGGCAGCCCTTGCCACAGCAGTAGATGGATTGCTGCATTGCATCTGCTACTTCTTGGCTTCCATGTCACTCACTAGGCCTATCTGGAGATATCATGCATTGACCTTGTCTACGTCCAGCTGCTCACCATGCCAATCGACTTCCTGGATCCTACCATCTGCTCACAGGTGACAACATGCATTAGTTTGTCGCTGGTTTGCAGGACTGCATGGCTCGCCTGTGACACTACCCCAGAACTATGGTGAACACAGGACATTTGTTCACAATGACCTCACCTCACGCATCCTCATCATACTGTACATTGACGCTCTCTGGCCCCTGCTTCACCAACAGTACTCTGGTTTCCACCAGGTCCTGTAGAAGGTCTCCAAGATGCTCACACTACATCTTCAAGGCATTTCTACCAGTGTCTCAATCAGTTGTCTGAAGCCCAGCAATATGCTGTCTGACCTCACACCACTCATTCCCCACCATTATTATCAATACACTGCAGATGCCCATTGCTGCCAAATCTGGAACCACTGCTGACACCGCCCAACGCACCCCTCTGCCAATCCCCCTGAGATGCCAGCCTACCACACCACTGCCGAGGGCACAGGTGGAAACCCACCAAACCATGACGGAGTTGCCCCCAGTGCTGCCCCTGACCCAGCAGCTGTCAACAATGTTGACCAGGCCAGCTCGGCACACCTCATCCCAGGTGTCACCAGCCACCAGCTGACACGTCTGCACCTATACTCTACAAACTATTACAGAGTGTATGGCGGGGTGCATCCTAGTGTACCTGTTATTGGGGTTTCTTTCCATTCCATTCACATATGAGTATGGGAAGAAAGATTGTTTGATAGCCTCTGTGCATGCAGTAAGTATTGTAATCTTATCCTCATGATCCCTAAGTGAATAATATGTATTGGGTTGTAGTATATTTCCTAGAGTCATCATTTAGCCGGTTCTAGAAACTTTGTTAGTAGACTTTCTCAGGATAGTTTATGTCTGTCTTCAAGAGTCTGTCAGGTCAGTTTCTCCACATTCCTGCAACACTCTCCCACTGAACAAACTTGTGACCATTCATTTGTGCTGCCTTTCTGCGTGTATGCTCAATATCCCCTGTTAGTCCTATCTGGTATGGGTCTCACACACTTGAGCAATGTTCTAGAATCAGTCACATGAGTGATTTGTAAGGAATCTACTTCGTAGACTGATTGCACTTCCTCAGTATTCTATCTGCCCCTGACCCAAGACATGTCAACAGTGCTGGCCAGGCCAGCTCGGCACAACTCATCCCATGTGCCACCAGCTGACACATGTCTCCACTATACTCTGCAAATCACTATGGAGTGTATGACAGGGTGCATCCCAGTGTACCAACAGCTTGTTTGATCAGTGGGAGCGTGTTACAGGAATGTGGAGAAACTGACCTGACAGACTCTTGAAGATAGACATAAACTATCTGAGAAAGTCTACTAACAGCCTTTACATATGACCAGAATGTCTTTGGGTTTTGTGGAAGATCATTTATCAGTATTCTGTAACGGCAATCAGTGAAGCTTCACACATTGCTGTCTTGACAACCAACCAACACATTTTGTTCAGCATCTTTTTATCCGTAGCTCTGTTCTTTATTTTACGCCTATTGTGCATTAACTCTGTTTCTCTAGTAGATCCTTCACAGCAACTGTATACCATAGGGGGTCCCTCCCATTATGAACTATTCTACTGGATATATGTCTAGCCACTGCATGGCCCGTTATTCTTTTAAATGTGAGATGGAGTTCCTCTACATACTCCTGCTCTGTGCTGAAAGTTTTAAGTTCCTCATTGAGATATGACTACTGATTTTTTTATCTAGTTTACTGAACATATAAATCTTTCTGCTTGTTTTAGTTGTCCTTTGTGTTCTGATAATTATTGTTGTGACAGCTATATCATGGTCACTGATACCAGTTTTGATGTGGACATCCTCAAAGAAGTCATGTCTGTTTGTTGCCATTAGGTACAATATATTTCCATCATGAGTAGGATTTCTGTCTATCTGTTCTAAGTGTTTTTCGGAGAAGGCATTTAAAATATTTCACAGGATGTCTTATCATGCCTACCACTAACAAAACTGTAAGTTTCCTGGTTGATTGTTGGATGATTGAAGTCCCCACTGGATATTAAATTATAACTGGGGAACTTACATACTAGTATGTGCACATTCTGCTGGCATCTTGCTGGCCCTCCTTGTCATGCACTGGCCAGACACTACTGACAGCTAGCCGTCATACCTACCTCAAGCCTGCCTCTTTCACGCAACCAGGACCTGCAAAATAGATGCTGCTGCCGCCAGCCTCATCGCGGGTACAACAGCCCCTCCATTGGCACCAGCCTTCGTTGTGGCCATCACACTCCTCTTCCACACTTACCTCTTGTGGAGAAGGAGTTGCAGTGAGGGGGAGGGGGGGGGGGGCAGGGCAAGCTGTGTGGCAGCCCCTTCACCACACACTGGTCTTAGCAGTCCAGCTCCATTCCATATGCACCTAGCTTAATGCAGTGACATGTGCCTACTTCCACCCAAAGCCCGTGATTCTGCCATATGGCAGACACCCATGTCTTATGGTCACTGGCTTCTGGGACCAATACAATAGCTCCACCTCTAGCTAGATTTCCTCTGGGCTAACCTCATTCCCAGTTCTGATATTCCCTTTGCGATGACATCATCGGAGTTTGGAGTTTGGCCCCATTCATGCACTGTGAAAGCATGTGATGTGGCTGTGTACTTTGTATCTTAGACACTTGGTGCAAAGTATTGAGACTTGCCCATGTTGCACTGTCTTTACACCAGCAACACAGCTCAGTATATAAATTGGTGCTTCATGCCTCAAGACATTCCCCTTGACTCACAGTCGCACGTGCCCACTTGGGGACTAGCTGAGATTCAAGCTCCCACCTATCATGGCCAGCACGCTCATGTGCTAAGTGTGTTCCAGTCTTTTGGATCTTACCCTGGTCATTTCTCTTATGAGCATCATCAGTTCACCTCATGTTGGCAGAATCGTGTTTGTGCTGGTGCATGCTTAGCTACTTATTAGTAACTGTGTTCCATATCCCATTTCATGTGGAACATGTGTAGATAATTTATTTTCTGATCAAGCCAGCACTAGGGCACTATTGTAACCTCATCCTATTACACTGCTTGTTTATTTGGTGTCATCATATCAGCAAGTAACTATCACTAAGAACTGTTAATTTTTGAGATCATTGCAGTGCTCTCTGTAGTAATTTAATTGTTTGAAAAAAAAAAAAAACTGTTGTTTGTCATTATTGTTCATTGCACTAGTACCCAACCTTCCCAGTCACAGGTCCTCAACTTTTTAGTGATTATTTAATTAAGTTATGTAGTGTTACATTCCTACAGATGTATACGCTTCCATCTAGGATTTTCCATATTAAGCTCACTTCCCATTCCATTTGTGTGTGGAGAGTAGGGAGAATCACTGCTCAAATGACTGCGTGCTGTAATGAATCTGATGTTCATCTGGGCAGCCAATGGGAATAATACATAGTGGCTCCTAGTATATTCCTATATTCATCTCTTGATTCTGGCTATTTAAGCTTTGTAAATAGATCTTCATTGGTAGTTGGCATCTATTTTCAAGCACTTGGTTGTTCAGCTTTTTCATAATTTCCATGACATTCGCCCATGGGGCAAACATACTTGTGACCATTCATGCTGCCCTTCTTTTTATACATTCAATATCTTCTGTTAGTCCTATTTGGTGCAGGTCTCCCTTTTTTAAGTAATATTCTAGGGTAAGTCACAAAAAGTGTTTTGTAAGCAATGTCCTTTTTATATGGATTGCTTTGATTGTCTTTTCAGCGTATCCTTCCAGTGAACGAAAGTCTGACATCTGCTTTTCCTCCAACATAGCCTAATTATCCACACCCAGATATTTGTTTGAGTTGCAGATTCTAATTAAGAGTGACAGATAATATTGTTACAGGACACTACATTTGTATATTTTGTGTAGTGGAGAGTTATACATTTCTGATCATTTAAAGCATTTTGCCAACCTTTGCATCTCTCACAGGAAATGAAACTTGTTCGAGCAAACAAGTTACATACAGAAAATTGTGATTTTTCCCACTTAATCTGAACCATGAGTGACATTTCAGCTGCATTTATTTATTGTCTTTGGAAATGAATACTTGTGTATTAGGCATTGTGTACACTTGAAAACTACTAATATTAGCAAAAGCATTTAAAGGCCTTTTAAACTTACCAGCTGGTGAACACTAGTTGCATTAAATAGGGTATCACAGGTGATGTTGAACCATTTGATATTTATTTCATAGACATTCTGTTAATGTGACATATTTGTAAACACTAGTCATACATGTAGTGGTTCCTGAAGAGTCCGCTGTGGCCCAGATCAGATCAGGTGATTGAGATGGCAGACAATGGAAAGGGACTGCTCAACAGAGAACCAAGTTAGTTCTTTTATATGCAGAAACAGCAGAGAATGGAAAGATTGTTCAACAGAGAACCAAGTTGTTTCTTTTATATGCAGAAGCAAAGAGTGTAATTATTACATGTATGTTTGCTTCAACATTTTAGCACAAGTTAAGCTTCCACCAAAAACACAGTCTTTAGGTTGCATCGGCAATTTGAAAATAATGTAATGTTAGAATCAAAGCAGCCATGTGTGTCTCAAATCTGATTACCTGAAAATGTAAAAGCTGTAAGAGTGGCAATGCAATGAACCCCGTAAGTCAACAAGGGGAGCCACAGTTGAACCTGGAATCTCACATCAGTCTATTCAGTGCATTCGTAATTCAGACCTTCATTTATTCCCTTACAAAATGACAGAGTTCCATATTCTTCTCGATTAGCAGAAAGAAGACAGGCATAATTTTGCTGCTTGGGCTGTGAAGATGAAAGGGGACGGAGTCCTGCACAGCATCTGGTCATCCGTCGAGGTGTACATGCACGGTCAAACAACAGAATGTGACATTTTGGGCTGCTGGACATTTTATGAAATGGACAATAACAGTCATAAAGTGTCTGTTCGGGCTGCCATATCAAGCCACAGATTAATTGAACCTTTCGTTTTTGACAAAACTGTCAGTTCTGAATGGTACATGGGCATGTTGCAGAACTAATTTCTCCTGCAATTTATGCCATTTGACTTCAAATGTACATTCAAATGTGCATGCAGTGGTCTATGCACGAAGCCTGCCCACACTCAATCAATGTTGTTCTTGACTTTCTGCATGAGACATTTGGTGAAAGAGTGTGTGTGTGTGTGTGTGTGTGTGTGTGTGTGTGTGTGTGTGCGTGCGTGCGTGCGTTTGCATACTGTATGTAGCTTGTCAATGGGTAACTCCAAAAGATAGAAAGCTTTCCTTCTTTTATGTGTGCCTATCAGTGACTCAATGCTTCTCCTTTAATTCTAAATTATTTACATTCTATAAGAACTTTCCTACAAAATTTTTAAGTATAACAGTATATCTCCTGCACACTCCTGTAGTCTCTCTCAAACATAATCAAATATTTAAAATTAATCACTTGTAAATAAGCCACATTTGTGGATTTTCTGAGAAGTGATTTGTCTATTGCAGCTATTCCACACTTGTTTCATGGTTATTCGAAGACTGTTACTTTCCTAATTAGCAGGGATCAATCATTTCGAGGCAGAGTAATACATGGGGTGTATCAAAAAGAACATTTGTTATGTTATTTGAAATATGTGCTTGAACAACGCACTGTTGGAAAGGGCAAACTCTTGAATTTTACATGGTTCCTGCTAGGTAGCAGCAGTGTGTGCCCACTTCAGCTATAGTAAAAATGGTGTTGGGACAACACAGTGTTTTGATTTCTACGTTTTGTGCAGAGTGCGTCAGTAATAAGTGTTCAGCATGACTTTCATACTAGGTGTGGTGTGAATCCTCCTACAGCACAGAGCATTAGATGATGGCATGAACAATTCCTACAGCACAGAGCATTAGATGATGGCACGAACAATTCCGATAATCTTTAAATCAGAGGATTACTGAATGATGAATTGGTCACACTGTCCCAAATGTTTCAGTCTTACATTACTGACCTCCAAGGTCACTGGACCTGACTTTATATGATTATTTCTTACTGGGGTTTATAAAAGACTGTTTATGTCCCTCTATTACCAACAACAATAAATGAACTGAGGTATTGCTTAACAGCAGCTGTGGAACGTATATTTCAAGACATGCTCGCTGCACTGTGGGAACAATTTGAATACCATATTGACATATGCCATGCATCATCACCTATGAAAATGTATGAAAAAAAAGAACTTTTTGCATTCCTGCTCATCGAAAAACAAAATTCATTGTACATCTTTATTAGTTTTGTAAATATAGACATGCCAGATCAGATGATTATTTTTGACACCCTGTATTTAATGTGAAGTGTGCCATTATATTGCAATTCTGAACTTTGTTGCTATAGGTTGTATGTTTGGTGCTAGGTTTTCCTGTTAATTCTATATGTCTTATTTTCCTTCAGATTAGTGCACTACTTATTGTACTAATCTAAGAGTTCTAATGGTAAGTTATTGACAGGCACACGTAAAACTGAAAGAAGACTTGCTAGCTTTTGGAATAAATCCTTTGATGAGCTATAGTGTGCACATGTCACCCCCCCCCCCCTCCCTCCCCCTTCCCAATCACCCTCCTCCCTGGTGCACTCCTATCCCCTCCCTGGTACACTTCTCCTGGATATGTCCCACCACCCTTCCACTCCCCTGCTGCCCCCCCTCCCCCCGACAAACGCACACAAACCTCTCTGTGATCCCAACATTGTGTCATTTTCCATGGCTTCTCTTGATAACAAACAACAAATATTCGTGTGGTCTCCATCAAAACACTTTTGTGAGTCTCAGCTAATATGAGCTCTTTTCAGCAATGGCTGTAACAGAATAACTTCAGTTCATGCAGTACAAAATATTCAATTGATATTTGCAATTTTATTAATATTATAATTTATCTGTCAAATCATCTTTAATCTTAACATTTACTTTTTGCTTCTAGGTTATGGCTGAGGAAACAAATGTCATTCTGGAAGATGTACCAGGTGGCAAGCAGGAAGAGGAGCAACCACCAAATTTAAATAATGACAATAACAATGGTGAAAATGTTGTTGCAGCAGCTCCAGTTATCCCTTTGAACCCATATGCATATCTGGAAAGAAATGAGTTTACTTCTGAACGGTTCAAAATAGAAGTTAGAGGACTACCTAAATACTATGGAATTGGTGTAAGGTTTGATAATTTTCAAGCATTTACCTGTTATTTGTGTTTAGTGGAGATTACATTATTGCTCATAACCAGTGTCTTGCTGGAGTGGGTGGAAAATTATGTGTACATATTTTAAAATATCACTAAAATGTTAACAAAAATAGAAAGTTAGATTCAGAAAGCAGTTCCTGGGCTTCAGCCACACCAAGTGATTAATAGCTCCGCAAGCTTGCAGCTGAGTGCTTCTCAGCTGTTGTCAAATGGCAACTGAATGCTATGTTGTTGTTGGACTGGTTCTTACCCACGGTAGTAGCTGTGACATTTTTGGTGCTCAGTCCATTGCTGCATAAGGTAATGTCTTGTCCTACATCTGCCACATCTACTTGAACCTCGCAGTGTTTGTGCTTCAGTGCTGTATGCAGCTGCTAACTACTGTGTTATTAGATACTTTGATCTCCAGAGCCTCTTTAATTACATCCAGAAATGGTTAGCATTTGTCATTATGGAGACATTGTTAATGTAATTATGTGACCATTTTTCATTGGAATTTTAGCTACTGCTGATTTATCTGGTAGTGTAGTCACAGACACCTCTCGTGTCCAATCTGGCATAGTTCTACTATGTGCACAATCTAATTGTTACAGTACTGTTTGCATTTGCATGGTATTTCTTAAATGACAGAAATGGTGAGTCGTAACATTACGGTTACTTCAACAGTAACTGTCTCTGTGACACATGACACCTCTCGTGTAGTGACTGCAACTAGAGTTAATTGAGCTTATAAAACCTGAGTCTCCTGTGCTAACTACTACACCACCCAGGCAAGTGACTTTGCACAACTATGCGGACTACACTAGCATGTCTCACTCCTCAATCCAAATTCACATTTATGTCTCGGCAAACTTGTTAAATATTGACAGAGATGATAATGTCAAAATCAGTTTATCCTATAGTAAATTTGTGTATTTGAAAGTTGATTTCCTAAAAAGTAATCCAAAAGATCCACAAAAAACAAGCCATAGATAACTAAGAGAATTAAAATCTCATGTAAGAGGAAGATGGAAATTTATGTAAATGCCGTAGTAAGTCAGTATCTGACGTTACTTGCTTACTACAAAAAATGTGGTATTTTAAAGAAAGTCATTAAAATGTCCAGAAGTATGCATGTCCTGAAAAAAATAAATAATGCATTGAATAAGATTAAAATTATATGAGACAGTGTCAAACAGCAAACAAAACAGCCAGTCAATGTACAGGGTTCCACAACAATTAAACTAAATGACAATATTTTCACAAGCTTTTAACAATCACTTTCTAAATGTAACAGCAAATATAGGGTTAAATGGTTCAGTTGAAGAAGCAGGAGGATATATTAAAATGTCATTGCATAAAACCTTAAGCAACTAGAAGTTAGCACCAACTTCCTCCATTGAAATTAATACAATTATAAGAATTCTAAAATAAAAAAAAAGCTCTTATGGGGTTGATGGAATTTTGAGCATACTTCTGAAAAGTTGTCCTTAGTGATATATGCAATGCAGAATTGGCACTGGGAATGTTTACAGGCAGGATAAAATATGCAATTGTTAAACCACTTCATAAAAGAGGTGACAATATAAAAAGTAATGTACTCAAGACCAGTAACACACAGTTGAAAACAGTTTACATAGCGTATCACAGTTTGGATTCTGGAGAGTTTGCCCAACTGAGAATGCTGTTTATTCACATATCAATTAGCACAAGCCTTACATATATCACAGTTGGTACTTTTTGTGAGCTCATCAAGTTCTTCAATTGTGTATATCATGATTCTCTGCTAGAAAAACTCAAGTTTTATGGGACTGGTGGTTTTACATACGGATGGTTTGAATCATGATTGACAAACAGAATGCAAAAGGTTGTGCCGAACAATTCAAGCACTGTTGGAAGTGTAAGAAATTTTAGTCAGTGGGGAGAAATCACATAGAGAGTCCCACAGGTTTCAATTTTGGATCCACAGCTATTCCTTATATATGCAGAACTGGTTCTTTTTTCAGATGATACAAGTGTTATAGCAAATCCCATTGGAGAGAAAGCAACTGAAGATATGATAAATGACTTTCTCCAAAGAATTATGAAGTAGTTCTAAGAAAAGGAACTCTCCCTAAATTTTGAAAAAGCACACTGTATCAGTATTGTACAACAAACAGTCATACCCACAGTTGATGTAATGCATGAACAGGAGTAAGTAAGCAGTGTTAAATGTTCCAAAATTTGGGTGCACATACTGATGAAAGCGTAAACGGGGAGAAACATGTTAAGAGTTTCTGAAACAATTAAAGTCAGCTAATTTTTCTCCTCATACAATTGCTAAGCTCGGAAAACAATGGATTAACCTCCTGAAATATATTGCATATCTCCACTCAGATAATTTTCTGTGGTAACTAATCACTTAGAAAGAGAGTATTGACTGCACAAAAGCAAGCAGTAAGAATAATGTGTGGTGTTCACCCACGGACATCGCGTAGATACCTGTTTAAGGAGCTAGGCATTTTAACTGCACCATCACAATACATGTATGCCATAATCAAAGTATATCTAAAAACAAAGATGATGTGACTTACCAAACAGAAGTGCTGGCAGGTTGATAGACACACAAACATACAAAATTCAAGCTTTCGCAACCAACGGTTGCTTCTTCAGGAAACAGGGAAGGAGAGGGAAAGATGAAAGGATGTGGGTTTTAAGGGAGAGGGTAAGGAGTCATTCCAATCCCTAGAGCGGAAAGACTTACCTTAAGGGGAAAAAACAGACGCAAGCAGACATTTGTAAAGGCATGTGCGGATGGATATGTGTGTGTGTGTGTATGTGTGCGCGCGAGTGTATACCTGCCCTTTTTTCCCCTTAAGGTAAGTCTTTCCGCTCCCGGGATTGGAATGACTCCTTACCCTCTCCCTTAAAACTCACATCCTTTCGTCATCCCCTCTCCTTCCCTCTTTCCTGAAGAAGCAACCGTTGGTTGCAAAAGCTTGAATTTTGTGTGTATGTTTGTGTGTCTATCGACCTGTCAGCGCTTCTGTTTGGTAAGTCACATCATCTTTGTTTTTAGATATATTTTTCCCACATAGAATGTTTTCCTCTATATATTCATACCATAATCAAAGTAGTCGTAAATAATAACTCACAATTTGAGTAGAACAGTGATGTCTATACCTACAACACTAGAGGGACAAATGACTTTCATTATTCATTTTGAAAACTGCCAGTGGCTCAGAGAGGATTTTAGTATGCAACAATAAAAAATTTTCATTCTTTGTCCAGTAATTTAAAATGTGTGGCAGGTAGCGAAGTAAGTTTTAAATCTAATTCAAAATATTTTCTCCTGGACAACTCCTATTCCATTGGTGAATTTCTGCTCAAAAACTGGCAACCATTAAAAAAAAGGTTTTTAAGTATAGTTGCACGAGGAGGAATACAGTGATAATGTGTTCATTAGTCTTAACACTAATGACTTGTACATATCCTGTAAACTGACTCATTCCACATCATTTAGATAAAAGAATCTTTCAAATGATCTGTGGAACTTGTGATCAACTAAGCAACCCCCTAAACTTGAACAGCATTGCAGAGTCTCTCGAACTGTATTGGAATAGCACCTCACCATGGAATGACACTGTGGATGGTGCGTGAAACCAAGACATAAATGCTTCAGTAAAATGGAACTATATGGTTTCAGAGACCTTTTCAAATCACATCTATGGTTTATCGATAAAACAATATGTACTGATATATTTTGTATATGATGTACTGATGTGTGATGTGGTGTGCCGATGTGGAATAGTGGTTAGCACATCTGGCTTGTGAGCAGTAGACCCCTAGTACGAAGCCCAGCCGTGGTACAAATTTTCAGTGTTGCTCCAGCCTGCATATATGTATGTCATAGATGTGTGAGTTATGAGAAGGCCTCTGAAATCATATAATTTTATTTCATTGAAGCACCTTCACCTGGGTTCCAGGCAGGATCCCCCATGTTGTTTGATGCTGAAGTGCTATTCCAGTACAGTTGGAGAGCTTCTGCAGTGCTGTTTGAGTTTAGGGGAAACGCCAAGTGGGCTGAGGCATGGATGGGAATTTGGATTGAGGAGGGAGGCGTGTTAGGGTAGTCCATGCAGTTGTGCCGAACTGCTCGCCAGTATGGCATAGTGGTTAGTGCATCTGCCTAGTGAGCAGGAGACCTGGGTTCAAATCCTGTCATCGGTTCAAATTTTCATTCGTTGCTTCAGTCTGCGTATATGTACATCATAGATGTTTGAAACTTGAAAGGTTTTCTGGAATCATATAGTTTCATTTGGACTTCTGCAGTGTGTGAATGGAAGCTATATTTAACTTAAGTTCTGGCACTTTTCGACACAACCATGTCCCAATTAAAATGAGTGTTAACTAGTTGCAACTTTCCTAACTGATGTCCCAAAGCACATGGGCTGGCACAGCTTTAATGTTGACATCTCCAGCAGTCGCTTTCTCTGATGGTGGCTACCTGTGGCTTCCACAACAATGTACTTACACTTCTAACAGCACCAGCTCCTGAAAATGACTGGCACAGCTTTTCACTACTGTATGCCAAGGAATGGCTTTTGTAGCAGTGGTTACACCATCCTTCTGCCTCAAGATACTTTCTGATTGTTGATACCAAAATGCTTGTTTTCTAAATTAAATTTACACATTTTGTGATTTGTGAAAACATCAAAATTTAGTGTAATAATTTTTTGTGTATTTTTATCTTTACTGATTACCAGTTTTTAATAAAGAATGATTTTGCATTTATTAAGGATGTATAAGATTTGAATTTTTGGAACTGCCCCTCAATTTTGTCTCAAATGAAGTGTTTATTTTTGGAACTGCCCCTCAATTTTGTCTCAAATGAAGTGTTTCTTGTTGATTTGAGTAACTCTCCCCACTACTTAGGCGTTTCATTTCAGATGAATATAATCATCCACCTTTGTACCTTTTGATCAGTGCTGCCCAATATTTTATTGATGTAGTACTAGTACTAGTAGTAGTAGTAGTAGTAGTAGTAGTAGTAGGCTTCTAAGAGACTCAAAGCTCCTGTGCCAATCTCATATGATTCCTCTAGATGCTCCTGTCTTGTGCTGCCTCTTGCCAGTTATTTATTCCCTATCTTCCACATATGCAATCAATTTCATTGTGCCAAGTACTCCTGAGTCTTCCCCTAGTCTTTTGCCATTTGGCTTCTCTTTGAATATTCTTAACACAATTTGGTCTTCTTTTCATTCTCATCAGATGTCCAGCCCATTGCAGTCTTCTAGCATTTATTATGTTTATAATTGTATGAATATATTTTTAGATTTATTATGTTTACTATCGTTGGTTGTTGTGATGGCTCATAGATTTCTATGTTATGTCTTCTCTTCCAGCATTGTGATTCATTGTCAAAATATGGACCAAAGATTTTTCTATAAACTTTATTCTCAAACATTTGTAAATGGTGGTGTTCTGTTTTTGTTATGCTCCATGTTTCTGCCACATAGATTAGAACTGGTCTGATGATTGTATCATATAACTTTATTTTAGTTTCCCTAATCAGTAGTTTGGACCCTAAGAGATTTTGTATTGCATAATAGGCTTGGTCAGCATTTTGCAGTCTCGCTTTGATTTCTACCTGTCTCTGATTTTGTTCCTCTATCACTGAACCCAGAAATTTGAACTGTTAAACACGCTCAAATTTATGTTCACCAACTATTAGTTGTTATCCCACTGGTCTGTACATCTTTGAACTATCATGTATTTTGTTTTCGTCTTATTTACTTTCAGGCCAAGTCTTGATGCTTCTGCTGCAAGCTCCACAAATAATTAGCTAATCTCAATTTCACTGTTTCCAATGAGCACTACATCATCTGCATATGCTAACATGTTAATTTTGCTTTCTTGGAGGATCCCAGCAGGTACCAGTTTGAGTTTCCTCACAACTCTTTCTAAAGCTATATTGAAGAGAAGGGGGACAAAGCATCTCCTTGTCTTAACACAGTTTTATTTTTAAAATGGTCAGACTTTAATCCATTTTGTAAAACCCTGCTTGTATTTTCATCCATGCATACTTTGCAGAGATTTATCACTTTAATTGGGAAACCAAATTCAGTCATTACACTCCACAAGCTTTTTTATGGATGGAGTCATAAGCCTTCATGAAATCGATGAACATATAATGTATGTTTTGTTTATATTCCAAAACTTTTTCATTTATTGATTTGATTGCAAATATATTGTCAATGGTGGATCTGTTTTTGCGGAAGCCATTTTGATAACTCCCAATTATATTTTCTGCATATGGTTATAAGTGGCATAGCAATTAACAAGATAAGATCTTATAACCTGTATTGACTAATGATATTCCTCTACAGTTTCTGAGATCTTCCCTGTCTTCTTTTTATGAAATTATGGAAAGAAACTATGACAAAAAGGTTGCAAACAAAGAAGAATCCTGAAATAGAACTTGCTTATCAACAGGCACAAATGCAGACAAACAAAATTAACCGAAAGAAAAAGAAACAATTCCTAAAACAGCAGATTGAATCTATTCATGAATATAATAAAAATAACAACATCCGGAACATGTATGGTTCAGTTAACAAAATTAGAAAAGGTTTTAATTACAAAACAAAGGTGATGAAGGATTTAAATGGCTATATGATGACTGAACCAAGAAAAATTTTAGTGACAACCAAGGACTGTTTTGACAACATACTGAATTTTTCTGATCCCGAAGCACCATTTACCAGTTCCAGCAACAGTCGAAACTGTGAGGAAATTCCAGAACCCGCATATGAGGAGGTGGTAGAGTATATCAAATGCCTAAAAAAATGGTAAAGCAACTGGCAGTGACAGTTTTCCAACTTAGATACTAAAATATGGAGGAGAAGCACTGCAGAGATGTTTATTTCATCTTATACAGATACTCTGGAAAATGGAGAACATTCCAGCAGAGTGGAGAGAATCATTAATAGTCCCTATACATAAAAAAGGATTTTATTGATAAAAGTAAAAAAAAAAAAAATACAATATTCTATAGCAGAATCATTACAGTGTACATGTATGTGTACTTTTTACTTAACTACCACTGAGAAAGGGTGTTTTCTAAAAGCTTTGAAATGATGTCAGTCTTTTTTTATATGCCTGTTATTTGCTCAACCTCATTTACACAGTGAAATAAGGTACACAAAACAGTTAAAATATGATCACATACACTACAGAGTTTATACAATTCTCAGGAAGGTGGCACACATGGCTTTCCTTCCGTAGGCTACCTCGATGACTGCGGTGACAGGAAGGGCATTCGGCTGCAGAGTTAAATAAAATAAATTTGCCGGAACATGAATACAGCGAACCCCATACTGTATGGTATTAACGCCAACAATGAGACGTCCTCAGGGTGGGATTGACCTTTTGAAATCATTTGTATGGTGATGTAGGTTAAGATCCCATATACCACCCCCTGCAGCCATTCATCCAGGTAGGCCCCTGTTTGCGAATAATCTGTGTGATGTTTCAGAGCCTTAAAATTGACAGCAGTCTGAATGTTGGCTATCTAGTGTAGTGGCTAACATATGAGCCTGATGTGCAGAAAGTTGCAGGTTCAAATCTCATCAGGTGCTTCAAATGTTTTTATTGTATCAAAATGACTGTGGTCATTATTTTTCTTGTGTTTAGGAATCCTGTATATTCGGTTCACTAGACAAACAATCAAACAACTTGTATAAATGAGTTTTATTACAACAAGACAAGTGAAAATATTTAACTTTGACTCAATCTTCTTCAGAATATACAAACATAAGCAACTTCTGGTCCTAGCCAATGCTTCTAACAAAAGTCTCTCAACTGAACTGCAATGGCTGCTGATCTCTAACTGTGCAACAGAGAGAGTGCTAATGAAGAGGCTACGATGCTTCGACAAACAAAGTGGCTAATGTTGAAGCTGCTATTGAAGTGGGCTGTCACCACTCAGGTGCGGCACTTATGTTGTCTTCACCTGGGGCTGCTGCTATTCCATTGTCATCCTGGAGGGAGGTTGGTCAGTGTGCGATTGGTTGACCTCTTCTCATAGCCTTCTCTTTTCCGTCATTCCTGATTGGCGTGCTGGCACTGAATTTATGCCATAACATTCCTCTACCCCTAAATGATTGCCCGTCATCGTATATGGAGCACGACAAGGGAATTGGGGGGAGGCCGGAAGGCAGGAGTGTGGCCACTTTGATGGACTTGAAACTGTGGCTGCAGGGGATGTCAGTCTTCTGATTGTACCCCACCATTTGGCCTTTGTTCTGGTGGAAACATCCCCCAAAAAACACCCAGAAGGGTACACGGCCTGAGGCCCATACCAAGATGTAGAAGGCATTGGCTGCTGTGGTGTGGGTGGGTCCAGCTCCAGCTGCATCGGTAGGATGAGAGAAGGCAGTGGAGGCGAAGGCAGCGTCTCCATGGGGTCATCCCGCAGTGTCGTATTGACATCCTCTGGTGGCTGTTATGGTCACACTGTCCTTGGGATGCATGACTCTGGGAGAAGAGATACAGAAGGATCACTTTGCACATGGCAGTGCCAAATTTGATTGTGATGTTGGCACTGCAGTCCGTCTGGGCCTGAAATGAAGATACATGCATGCATCAAGGTGACAAAGGATCTCGCCCTGCGCCCACTGTCTGCTGCTGCTAAAAACTCTGGGAAACGCAATATCATGCAGCATGAAGCAATACTTGTGGCCTTCCTATGGTGCCGGGTGCTGAGGAGGGTGGAGCAGTGCCCGATGGCGGTGGCCATGAAGCAATTCCGCTGGCGATGGTCCATCTCATGGATGTGAGTAATAGGAAGCAAGAAACAGTTGCAGTGCTTGTCTGTGGTGTACGTGGCACCAAGTTTGGCCATCTGCTGCTTGAAGTTTCTGACACAGAATGTTCAGCTTTGCTGTTTGACTGTGAATGCAATGGTGCACCAGTTAGGTGCTGTATGCCATAGTGTTCACAGAATGTTTCAAATTTTTTGACGTGGACTGAGGCCCATTGTCTGGCACTATGACTTCAGGCAGCCCTTAGAGGCTAAAAATAGAGGACAATGTGTGAACAGTGCTATGTGACATTGTCGAGTTCATTGGCACAGCAAAAAGAAACTTGCTGTAAGAGTCTACTAAATCAACCAACAAATGTTCCAAAAAGAACCTGCACAGTCTATTTGCACACGTTACCATGGTGATTGCAACTTAGGCCAAGCAGAGAATTTTTGTGGCAGAGCGGACAGATTTTCCACACATGCGTGACACTGTGACACCATCTGTTCTGTTTTTGGTGTCCATACCCTGCTAGGTACAGTGTCGATATGCTAACTGTTTCGTACAAACAATCCCCCCGTGCCCTTGATGAAGTAACTGCAACGCTTCTTTTTGCAAAGCTTTGGGGGATCAACACATGTGACTGTCCACTGTCATTTTGAACAAGAATTGCACCTTGCTGTATAGCGAAGCTATGCTGACGTGCAAAGTATCGGTGCACTACAGAGTTCTTTATGCTATGCAGTGAGCATGATCAATATGTGCGAATGTATTTTAGCAAAAGGTTCAGATCTAAACCAGCTTCTGTGGCCTTTGCAATTATTCTGTAGTTCAGAGGAAAGGATTGAAGCAGTTCAGAATAATTAGCATCGATATGACAAGAAGGCGCAGCAGAAGCATCATCAAAGTCAATGTCGAGGCAAATCGGAAGACATGAAAGTGTGTCCGCACTACCGTGTTGAGCTGTCAGACGATACACAATCTTGTAGTGGTATTGAGACAACAATAAAGCCCATCTTTGCAACTTTTGGGCAGTTCGTACTGGAACCAGCTTCATTGGATGAAACAAGGACTGCAATGGCCTGTAAGCCATTTCTAAGAAGAATTTTGTGCTGTACAAATAGTGGTGGTATTTGATGACACCATACTTAATAGCCAATGCCTCTTTATCTATTTGTGAATAGTTACACTGAGCTTTGGACAATACCTTTGATGCGAAAGGAATTGGCCTGTCTTTATCATCATCTGCGCAAAAGCACTGCACCTATTCTGTAAGGGGAAGCATCAACTTGCAACCCAACTGGTTTGTTAGGATCAAAGTGAACCAAGCAGTGAGCATACATCTTTAAGTTTTTGAAAGCTTCTTGGCACTCATCTGTCCAAACAAAGGGGACGTTCTTGTAATGCAAGTGATGCAATGGAGCTGCAATTTGTGGAGAATTTGGTATGAACCCAATATTATAGTTCATTTTCCCTAAGACTGACTGCAATTCTGTGACATTGCGAGGAACTGACAGGTCACGTATGGCTAACAAATGTGACTGAAGAGGATGTACCCTCTGTTTATGACATGACTGAGGTTTAAAAATATCACACTTGTCCATTCTGCACTTTAGCCCCGCATCAGATAACACACAAAACAGAGCATGCAAATTTGCAATGTGTTCTTCAGGTGTACGACATTCTACAACAGCATAGTTCAAATAGTTCGAACAGTTTGGCACTTGAGCAGTCAGATGTTGCAAATACCATTGGCAAATTGTGGGTGCAAAAGCTTTACCAAAAGGCAAATGCAAATATTTAAAGAAGCCCAAATGAATGTTCACAACACACAGGGTTTGAGATTCTTCATTTAGTGGTATTCGAAGATATGTGCTGTGCAAATCAATTTTTGAAAAGTAGCTACCAGTGCCTAATGTGTTCGTGAGATCCTCTGGGTGTGGCAATGGATAGGTATCAATCACAGTTTTTGGGTTGACTGTAGACTTAAAGTCAACACAGAGGCGAATGTGACATGAAGGTTTGGGGAGCAAAACCAGTGGACTTGCCCATTGACTAGCTCGCATGGGCGCAACATCTTCACTATCTTGCAATTCTTTAAGTTCAGCAGCCACATTGTCCTGCAATACAATGGGAACAGTTCTGACCCAGCAAAATTTCGGCTGAGCATTGTCATTCATAGTAATATGTGTAAGAAAATTGTTAGCCTTGCCTAAATGTTCATAAGAGTTCAGAGATTTCTTTCAGCAAGCTAGCTGCATTGTCTTTGGGAATGAATGCAGTCACTGTCAACACATTGTCCTGAATTTGAAAGCCAAACAAATCAAGGCTAAATAATCACGTGATTGGAGTCCAGTGAAAGTCATGGTTCGCATATGTGAGCGATACATGGCAGGCAAAGTACATTTTCTGAGGACGGGAGTGTCTTGTCCATTTGAAGCCGTCAGGTGTGTGCTAGTTTGAGACAGGCATAGGGAGCCTAAGAGTTCATATGCGTTACGATTCAGCAATGTAACAGAGGCACCCATGTCCAACGGAAATTTCACACTTTTTTCACTAAGATGCAGATGAACAAAAAGTTTTTTGGGCTGGTGTAGCACTGAAGAAACTGTTTGCTTGCTAGTTTTGCTACACCGCATTGATTACATAGGCCTTGTGAGTAGGTTTTGGTGAGTGAGTGGAATACTTATGATTGTTCTGTTCCAGACATATGGATTGTACGCGACCCTTCTTGCCACAAGTGTAACACTATGGTTGTCTGGACGGGCAATCTTGGTGTTTGTGCTGTGAATAGCACCAAGGGCATGACTTAATTCTTTTTGCATGTTTAGAGAACTGTTTACACGGCTTGGCATGTGCATACTGTTGCTGCCCACCAGATAAATAACACGTATCTTGTGTAATCTGGGGTGCTGCTGCTTAATGCTGCCATAGGTTCATCTTGATGTTACTGCATCGCCACATGGGAGTTGTGCAATGGTAGAAATAAGCTCCAGAAATTAGTGTTCACAATGAGTTTTATTTCGCATGCTAGCTGTTTGGCGGCGAACTATATGTGTAAAATTGTCTTAGTACTGTCTCATGACTGGAGTAAGACTAACTTCAGACTTACGTAGTCTGACCTAAGACTGACCTCAAACTGTACTGAACTGAACCAAGACTGACTCCTGGCGGTTTAAAAATCACCTCTATTTATATGATTTTAAACAAACACTGACATTGTTAAATGTTAAATTTGCACATATAACAATCAAAACTTTTAAATACATCTTCCCAAATTACACTGAAATTTACATGAAATAAAAGTGAATAATTTCATACAAAGGCAGGAGAGAATTGGTTTCTATTAAGACTATAAATTGCATGTTTTGTCATAACAACAATATATTTCATTAATTTGCGTATATTATTTTACTTACTTAAAGAATAATCACCCTGTCATTTTCAGATGATCAGAGGGATTAATTTTTTTGAATGATAGGCCAAGATTCAATTAATTAAATTTTGTATGAGAAAAAAATTACATTTCTATATAGTCATAATTACAATTCCATTAACTAATTATGACTGAAAAATTATCATGTCATATTTCTATTAGGTATACAATTTGTTTTTAGAGTGAATATATAAAAATAGTTGTCTCTCAATGACTAGAAATATCGGAATTTTAATCATTAATTGCTCCATAATCACAATAGCAAAATTATTCCTACCATGTGCCTGAAATTTGTATAATGTACAAATTGTGATGGTACATCAGCTTTTAATCCAACATGTTTCCTTCATTCTCCGTACTGGTGAGGTCCAACATAAACAAGATCAAAACAATAGCTTAAATTAGTGCAAATTACTAATTTGTTGCAAAAGAAATTCTTCAGTGTATTCACATTCAGAAAACCAGAAAAGACAAAACCAAAGGAGCAGTTTAAATTTGTGTAAATTACTGATATGACACATACGTCCTCTTCAGAAGAGTGGGGATGAGACTGGAAAAGGATACAGGATCCCAAAGAGGGTTGTGGTATTACATGATCATAGGAAAGTTCACTCAGAGTGGCGTTAGAGGACAATTTCTGAAGGAGACAAAAGACTGCACTTTCTACTGTTGACAAAGAGTAATGTAGTTTCACAGTACCTGAGACTTTGTGAGCAATGTTTTGGGCTTCATACTGTTGCAACCACTCGAGCCATTCCTCTTCTTTTTCGTTAAACTGGCAAAAAGGTGCTGTATTACTTGGAGTTACAGTTGTTGTGTGTTGGTCGGAGGTTGCACTGCATTTGTTGTTTGATTGCCGAATAACTGCGCTACCGTGTTTAGAAGGGTTGGAATCTGCTGTGGGTAGGAGAGATGGGTTGGTCTTTTTGGAATAGGCAAATGCAATAAATAGACAATGCAAGCAATAAAAATGAGCACACAAGCAAAGAAAAATTTCTGCCACACCCTCCAGAAAAAACTGAATAGAAAAACACTATAAGAGACACTTTTAAAACATATAAACATGCTCCTGCAAAGTAAAGACAGGGTAGAATTAAGGCACCAGCAAAACACAAAAGCCCACGACAAAACAAAACTAAGACAATCTGTGGCAGTTGTTGGCTCTAGGTTCAAAGTGTTAACAGGTTGTCGCTGTGTTATTGCTCCTACATTGTCAGCACCATGTTATTCAGACATCGCGTTGCCATATTGTTGTGTCTAGGAATCCTGCATACTCGGTTCACTAGACAAACTGAACAACTCATATAAATGAGTTCTATTACAACAAGACAAGTGCAAATACTTAAATTTGAGTAAGTCTTCTTCAGAATAGACAAATACAAGTAACACTTCTGGTCCTAGCAACCGCTTCTAACAAAAGTCTAACTGAACTGCAATGACTGCTGGTCTCTAACTGTGCTACATAGTGTGTGCTAATGAATAGCCTACAATGTGTCAGATAATGAAGTGACTCATGTTGAAGCTGCTATCGAAGTGGGATTCCACCAATCGGCAAGGCGTTTATGTTGTCTTCACCTAGGTGCAACTGCTGTCGCACTATTGTCCTGGAGGGAGGTCGGTCAGAGTGTGATTGGCTGACCTCTTTTAACAGCCTTCTCTTTTCTGTCATTCTCAACTGGCATGCTGGCGCTAACTTTACACCGTGACAATTTTCATTTAATTAATTGGTTTAAATACAATTTTTAAAAATGTATAATCTTTTGTTATGTCATTTTAATCATTGTCAAAAATTTTGGTTTGGCCTTTATTTTTTCTTCTTGTCATTTTCTTTTCATTTGGAATCTTTGCACATGTGATCATTTTAGTTATCAATCACAATATTTACGTGTTTGAAAATGTCAACCTAAAAGAAAGAGGAAATAATCTGTTTCTGTATTGGCTTTTCGGTGGTGTCAGAAACATACATTTCATTATGTACAAGATGTACATTTTTTGAGTGGCAATAGTCATACAAATAATGGAAACATAAATTCATGTTGCTCTATGGAGAAAGTAATACGGATGGAGATTAGAATGAAAGAAGGGATTATAGATGAAATGACGGTCAAGCATAATGAGGAATAGAAGTAATGACTGCAATAACATGTATGAAAATATAATATGATAAAATGGATAATAAAATTACATTGAAGTCAATAAAATCACATGCAAAAATGTTCAAAATAAAAAAGAAGGTAGGAAGCAATAATGAGAACAAATGAAAAGGTTTGTATGGTCTTTAAAATAACATGGCAAATAATTGCAATTAAAAAAAATGTATTTAAACCAGTTATATGAATAAAAATAATGTTTAAAATCATTTCAATAAAGATTTTAAAATAAAAAAATATTGAAGCACTTGACAAGATTCAAATCCACAACCTTTTACACATCAGAATCATATGCTAACCACTGTGCTACTTCTACCAAAGTGAGGGCTCTAGAGCACATGCAAAATTATGAAATTTTCCGTCTTGATTACTCACAAATGAGAACCCACCAGAGGGAATAGCTGCAGGGTGAGGTACCTGGGACCCTAAGTTTCATCACCATATGGATAGTTTCAAAAACTTGATTGCACCCTTGGGGCCTTGGACTTCTTGTAAGTAAAAGAAGAAAGAATTGTCAGTGAATGGTGTATTTTAAATGTTTACGTGAAGGTCAGGCAGACAACAGTAATCATCTTTACAGGTGTTTTTGAAAGGTTGCATGAGTAAATTTGTAGAAAGAGATTACAATTGTGGCAAGACAATTTGTGTCTCCTTCACAATGATAATGTACCTAGTCACCCAGCTTAGCCTGAAAATTTTGTGTACTTAATCAGATGACTGTCCATCTGCAGCAACTCTACTCTCTGGATCTCACTATAAGTGATTGTCTCTTCTTTTCAAAGTTAAAGTCAATGATATTAAAGACAATTCACCACAGGTGATGAAAGGTATTACAAAAGCAGCTTTCTGGGACTGCATTACTAAGTTTGTGGGTAGAGAGATGGAGTACTTTGTAGGAGAGGTATTATTTTTGTTTGTAAGTTGGGTGTTGTGTAAAATATCTATCATTCTTTTCTTGTCTGTGTTATAACTACTTCAAAATAAATATTTTTTTTAATGTTGTAAACATTTAAAATTTAGTGAATAGAGGAGAATTATGGCTTTTTCATTTAATTTATGTTTTTTCTTAGGAATTTAAAAAACTCCTGAATGATAAACTGAAACTTTCAACAACAAAACTGAAACCTCCAGCTAGAGGAAGTCGATGGATATATATCTGCTTTCGAACAGAGGAAGATAAAAAGAAAGCTCTGGAAGTTCTGAGTGGCTACAACTGGAAGAACAGCATATTAAGTGCACAGGTATAACTTACTGAATTCAAATAGGGATAGAAGTAACAGCTGTAGATCAGTTATCAGAAGATTAATGAACAAATGTAAAAGGTTTTTGAATTTGTGTTTATCTTCATTTAGGTAGCAAGATATCTGGATGATGTAAGTCTTAAAAAATCTTTTTTTTTACCCTCAATGCCCCCCCCCCCTCCCCAGTATCTCTCTCTCTCTCTCTCTCTCTCTCTCTCTCTCTGTGTGTGTGTGTGTGTGTGTGTGTGTGTGTGTGTGTGTGTGTCCAACCGAGATCACTATTTGCCCTAGTGTGTGTGTGTGTGTGTGTGTGTGTGTGTGTGTGTGTGTGTGTGTCTCCAACCGAGATCACTACTTGCCCTAGAGATGACAGTGGCCCTGTGTGTGTAGTTTTCTCTGTCTGATAATGGACTTTTTCATATAGCTAAAATCTCAGATTCTACTTCTAAATGTGCCTGTCTGCTGTTCAGCATCTTTTCTATGTGGTTTGTACCAGTGTATCCTGATATTCATATTGTTATGTCATCCCAGATTTTCAACTGTTGAATACATACGTTGGAATTTTTAACCAGTAGATAGACACAGATTTCAAAGTTGTGTGTTCATCATATAAATGGGGTGGGTGGGGTGACAGCAGAACAGACTGTAGTAAAGACAAAAGAAGGCCCTATCTTTATCTTTGAGTTTGCCAGGAGTAGTAGTGTATTACGCGCAAGACTGTTGGAGGGGGGGAGTAAGTAGAGCGAGCCCATTAAGGAAACCATTTAGTGGGTAAAGAACACTAATTGAGAAGGGAGACCAGGAATTGTAGTGATTGTGTACACAGAAATATGAGTATAATTAGAATGTGTGTGTTGTAAAGAAGTGGAGTCCTGATGGGAAGAAATAGTAGGAAAAGGGTAACTAAAGTGCAAAACATATTGTTAGAGGTGAGGTGCTCGTGCAGAGGGTGTGTGGGCAGATATTATTGAAGACAGAGTCAGTGGCTTGTGGGATTGGAAGTTGTGTTGGATAGATAGTTTCTGCCAGTGCAGTTAAGAAAAGCTCAAAGAAGAAATACAAAGCTACCGAGAATGAGACTAAAGTAACAAAGTAGCATGTAATAGATGATGTCTTAATTCATCAAATATTGAATGAATTCTGCCTAAATGTGCACACACAAAGAAACCAGGTTACTTGTGTAGTGGAGTCAGGTTGAACCTGCATGAAGAATAACCCCTTGTTGTCTACTGGAGCATGACAGAATGATAGCCTGGTGGCAGTGCTCACTGGGTTGGAGACGTGCCTGCCAGAAAACCAGAATGTATGAGACATTGGTTGCCAGTGTCTGCACCGCCTGCAGATGATACTCTGTGCTGACAAAATTGAGGAGCATGCTCCACAATCTTTGAGAAAGATTTTATGGAAATTAATCAGTAAAAAAAAATACTTATAGCTTTTTATGTCACTTCATAGTGAAGTGCCCATTATTTCTTTAATGGTCATAGTTGTGAAGTTTGCATTTAAGTAACACACTGTACGAAATTCAAAAAGTTTGCAATGAAAAATAGGGGTTGCTCATTTTGGCTTTGGCTGGCAGATGGTGGTTGAAGTGATCACTATAGCAAAAATTTACAGATACCAGTATTTGAATGCTGGCCCCTGTTTTGACCAGAACCGAGGTGGAATCTTCCTGCACATGTTACGGGCCTGAAAATAGCATAGTAAACTGTCTAAACTGGTAGCCAAATAAAATAAGTTGGCACATTAGATGGCTGAAAAGTGTTTGATTTGACATCGTCTGGCAAACCCCACAACCATCTATGAAAAGATGGACATACAGAGATTTTGGGTTTAGTGCATATTAGATCATACATTGCTGCATATTACATTTAGCTAACATGGTTAATATTTCTTTAAACTTGGGAGCCAATCTATATGTAGTACCAATCCTCAGAAAATAAATTTTATGCAGTGGGTTTCCTTGCACTCACACACACTAATTATTTCCCTCTTTCAAGAACTGCCCATCTCTTTCAGCTGCTCTTCGAAGTTTTTTGGTGTCCCTGACCAAATTAGGGTGTAATCGACAATCATCAAAGTTTTCCTTTCTTTTCCCAGTCTTTTCTTTCTTTTCCCAGTCTTTTCTTTCTTTTCCCAGTCTTTTCTTTTCCCTGCCCAAATTTCTTCTTGTTTTCTTTCACAGTTTGCTCAGTGTACAAATTGAATAACATTGGGGATTGTCTACAACTTGTTCTCAGTGCCTTCTCAATTACTGCTTCCCTTTTGTGCCCTTCAACTCTTTATAACTCTCATTTGGTTTCTAAGTTGTAAATAGTGTGTAATTCCATGTATTTTACATCTGCTACATTCAGAAATTCAAGGAGTTTATTCCAGTAAACATCATAAAAATCTTTCTCCAAATGTGGCAAAGAGCAAGCAAACAGGTGAGAATTTTGCCATCTAGTTAATACACGTAACTTTCTTATCTATGTTGACATACAAGTAATTACAGTTTTTTTCCCTCCATTGGATTACTGTAATTTTTTTAGGTTGTTGACAGCTAGTGAAAAGAGAATTTGTTAATACAAAAATAAACATGGAATTTCTTGACTTAATGTTATTGCAAACCAACATACAGATGATTTCTGTAAGCTATTGACCTTTCTGGTGACCAATTGCTTGTTTAGTAAGATACTCTTGTTTTAGGATTCTGTCGCAGTAGCTTGTAGTGATCAGAATTTTTACAACATATATATTATTAAAATTGCACTTGAATGTGGCATTTATGTATTTGTTATCATGGAAGTGGAAGTTTCAGGGAAAGTATACCATCATGGGTGATAGTGCACCTTCACTGGCCCAGTTAGTGAAAGTGGATTACTAATTCCAGCTATGTCAAACAATACACATTGACTAGGGATAGTGCACTATCACTAGTGAATGTATACTTTCACTGCCAAGAGGTAAGGAATGTGAACCATGGCTGTAATAACAAAACAGTTGTACTTTGAAAGTTGCGTTTATCTCTTGCAGTTTGAAAACATAGTCATATCATGGTGAAATTCCCTCAGACTCTAAGAAGAATATAATAATTCCAATCCCAAAGAAAACAGGTGTTGACAGATGTGAAAATTACTGAACTATCAGCTTAATAAGTCACAGCTGCAAAATACTAACGCGAATTCCTTACAGACGAATGGAAAAACTAGTAGAAGCCGACCTCGGGGAAGATCAGTTTGGATTCCGTAGAAATGTTGGAACATGTGAGGCAATACTGACCCTACGACTTATCTTAGAAGCTAGATTAAGGAAGGGCAAACCTACATTTCTAGCATTTGTAGACTTAGAGAAAGCTTTTGACAACGTTGACTGGAATACTCTCTTTCAAATTCTAAAGGTGGCAGGGGTAAAATACAGAGAGTGAAAGGCTATTTACAATTTGTACAGAAACCAGATGGTAGTTATAAGAGTCGAGGGACATGAAAGGGAAGCAGTGGTTGGGAAGGGAGTGAGACAGGGTTGTAGTCTCTCCCCGATGTTATTCAATCTGTATGTTGAGCAAGCAGTGAAGGAAACAAAAGAAAAATTCGGAGTAGGTATTAAAATCCATGGAGAAGAAATAAAAACTTTGAGGTTTGCCGATGACATTGTAATTCTGTCAGAGACAGCAAAGGACTTGGAAGAGCAGTTGAACGGAATGGACAGTGTCTTGAAAGGAGGGTATAAGGTGAACACCAACAAAAGCAAAACTAGGATAATGGAATGTAGTCAAATTAAGTCGAGTGATGCTGAGGGAATTAGATTAGGAAATGAGACACGTAAAGTAGTAAAGGAGTTTTGCTATTTGGGGAGCCAAACAACTGATGATGGTCAAAGTAGAGAGGATATAAAATGTAGACTGGCAATGGCAAGGAAAGCGTTTCTGAAGAAGAGAAATTTGTTAACATCGAGCATAGATTTAAGTGTCAGGAAGTCGTTTCTGAAAGTATTTGTATGTAGTGTAGCCATGTATGGAAGTGAAACATGGACGATAAATAGTTTGGACAAGAAGGGAATAGAAACTTTCGAAATGTGGTGCTACAGAAGAATGCTGAAGATTAGATGGGTGGATCACATAACTAATGAGGAAGTATTGAATAGGATTGGGAAGAAAAGTTTGTGGCACAACTTGACCAGAAGAAGGGATCGGTTGGTAGGACATGTTCTGAGGTATCAAGGGATCACCAATTTTGCATTGGAGGGCAGCGTGGAGGGTAAAAATCGTAGAGGGAGACCAAGAGATGAATACACTAAGCAGATTCAGAAGGATGTAGGTTGCAGTAGGTACTGGGAGATGAAGAAGCTTGCATAGGATAGAGTAGCATGGAGAGCTGCATCAAACCAGTCTCAGGACTGAAGACCACAACAACAACAACACGAATACAAAATTAGAACTGGGATTTCCCTGTTCCACTCTAAGATGTTCGTGGAACTTCACAGGTTCAATTGTAGCTGCACTGATGTGAACAGTAACTGCACTACTGTCAACCACAGCTGCACTACTGTAAACCATAACTGCACTGCTGTATAGCATAAAAATAATGAGCTGATGAAAGTTACATTCATGCTGATATGTGGTAGCATTCTTGCACGCACCGTTAATTATCTGGGTTTTACTGTACATTCCCCCTAGCAGAGTACAGTGATGGTTCATATACGCTCTCACTGATCATTTTAGTGATGGTGTACATCCACTAGGAAAGGTTTACCTTCCCTAAGGAATCACAATATCTTGAATTGCCCTTGCTTGTGGCATACGTCTGTTGGATAAAATCTAACCCCAGTATCTGAAATTGCACTTGAATGCAGCTTTTGCAAATTATATAAAAGAATTAGGAACACCAGCTGCAAGACTGTAAGGAAAATAATCATAAACATTTATTTTATGAAACAAAAATGTCTTTGGACCATGGTTATTCAGATACAATTGACAAGTTACTTTTATTCAGGAAGAAGGAAATGAAATTGTCATTATGAGTTACAAGGTTTTTAGGTTCATTACCTGGGTATTTAAATTGTGGTTACTGTGAGACAAAAGTAAATGGCATGCAGACTTGGCAATTGCTTGAAGTGCATTTTACTGGGCAGTGATCTGGCTGATATCAGCACGGAGGAAGGTGTGCTGCAGAAGGTTGGCAGCATCTTTGTGGTAACATGTAGTTGGTGCCCATCAGCACAAAGTCTTCCCTTTTCCGTCTGGGCTTCAAGTGTCTTCTTTCTTGGCCCAAATCACAAGTGTCTCCCCCCCCCCCCTCCCGAAACCTCCCCCCTACTGCCAGTCCCCCCGGCAGTCTCTTTGCATTCTCCCGAATTCTTTGTTCCTTCACATGGCCGCACTCTTAATTGGTTGGCTCATAGTCTTCCTTTGGTCAGTCAAATGATTGTCACCATCATTGTGAAATATTTTTGTACCACTCTCAATTCTCAAAAATCTCACTGTAAGAAAGAAAGAAAGAAAGAAAGAAAGAAAGAAAGACCGCAAATAGACTTAGCAAACTATAGGACGTCAGTCAAGAATGCATATCCTGTGTTGCGTTCATTTGTCACTTACTCATCCTCACCTAACATTCTCATACATGCCTTGGCAAAAGAGCACTTGCAGGCACTAAAAGGCACTAACAATAAGTGTTCTTTCCTTTAGCAAACTGCGTATCATCCATTTCATATTGGTCACTCAAGTCTGTTTGAGGCCTCCAGTTGTCTTCTGTGCTCCTTCAACTGATAATGGGTTCTTTCTCCTCTTCCCAGCCAGATTCTGGTGTACAGTAATGACTGCCCACTGGGGGGAGGAGGGGCAGGGGGGGAGAGACCTTCCATCAGTCAGCGATTGCCCGCATCCAATGGCGGCAGTGACCTTGAGTAGGAGTGGACAGACCCCTATTCTAAAGTCCATTACGAGCTGGTGTTTAGTCTGTTAGCAAGATGAGTTTATGCAGCTTAACATGTGTTTTGGCAAAAGAAGCAAAATTAAACCTCTCAACAAGAGAAGTGTAGATGTTACTCATTATTGACTCATCATCAATTATTATTCATGTTTACATTTCTCTTGTTGACAGGTTTCTTCAAAGGAAAAAAGGTAGACAATTCAGACTAAAATAAACTGACAATTCTGTTGTAATTTTGCCAGAAACCCGTAACCTATTATATTTTTAACATTGAATGAGTGAAACAGAAACTTAATAAAAGATTATCTTGCTGCCCTTCAATAATGTGAGAAATATGAAAATGATTCACAGCAAATAGTGTATAATCTCGTTGCTCCTATACCCATTCAGAATGAAGTGATGAACTACTTCACTTTAAGTATCCTTTGATATGTTAAACAGAGATCATATGTGGAATGAACTTTCTACTCTGCAGGGGAATGTGTGCTGATATGAAACTCCTTGGCAGATTAAAACAACAAGTTACAAAGGAAACTGGTGAAGTTTGGAAGGTATGAGGTGAGCTGTTGGTGGAAATAAAGATGTGGGGACAGGTCATGGTATGTGCTGTGGTAACTCTTTTTGTAGAACACTTGCATGCAAAAGGCTGAGATTTAATTTCCAGTCCAGAACACAGTTTTAATGTGCCAGAAAGTTTCATTCGTTATATATATTTATAATCTATTTTCACATTAACGAGTGATCTCTAACAGTCCATACATCTATATCTACATCTGCATTTATACTCCAAGCCACGCAACGGTGTGTGGCGTAGGGCACTTTACGTGCCACTTTCATAACCTCCCTTTCCTGTTTCAGTCACATATGGTTCATGGGAAGAACGACTGCCGGAAAGCCTCCGTGTGCACTCGAATCTCTCTAACTTTACATTTGTGATCTCCTCAGGAGGTATAAGTAGGGGGAAGCAATATATTTGATACCTCATCCAGAATCCAGAAAGGCGCCCTCTCGAAACCTGGACAGCAAGCTACACCACGATGCAGAGCGCCTCTCTTGCAGAATCTGCCACTTGAGTATGCTAAACAGCTCCGTAACGCTATCACATTTACCAAATAACCCTGTGACGAAACGTGCCGCTCTTCTTTGGATCTTCTCTCTCTCCTCAGTTAACCCGACCTGGTACGGATTACACACTGTTGAGCAATACTCAAGTATAGGTTGAACGAGTGTTTTGTAAGCCACCTCCTTTGTTGATGGACTATGTTTTCTAAGGACTCTGCCAATGAATCTCAACCTGGCACCCGCCTTACCAACAATTAATTTTATATGATCATTCCACATTCCATACGCATACTCCCAGATATTTTACAGAAGTAACTGCTACCAGTGTTTGTTCCACTATCATATAATCATACAATAAAGGATCCTTCTTTCTATGTATTAGCAATGCATTAGATTTGTCTATGTTAAGGGTCAGTTGCCACTCCTTGCACCAAGTGCCTATCCACTGCAGATCTTCCTGTATTTCGCTGCAATTTTCTAATGCTGCAACTTCTCTGTATACTATAGCATCATCCGCGAAAAGCCACATGGAACTTCCAACACTACCTACTAGGTCATTTATATATATATATATTGTGAAAAGCAATGGTCCCATAACACTCCCCTGTGGCACACCAGAGGTTACTTTAATGTCTGTGGACATCTCTCCATTGAGAAAAACATGGTGTGTTCTGTTTGCTAAAAACTCTACAATCCAGCCACACAGCTGGTCTGATATTCCATAGGCTCTTACTTTGTTTATCAGGCGACAGTGAGGAACTGTATTGAATGCCTGCCGGAAGTCAAGGAAAATGGCATCTACCTGGGAGCCTGTATCTAATATTTTCTGGGTCTCATGAACCAATAAAGTGAGTTGGGTCTCTCACAATCGCTGTCCAGAATCCATGTTGATTCCTACAGAGTAGATTCTGGGTTTCCAGAAAAACATGTTGTAAAATTCTACAACACATCGATGTCAGAGATATAGGTTTATAGTTTTGCAAATCTGCTCAATGACCCTTCTTGAAAACTGGAACTACCTGTGCTCTTTTCCAATCACTTGGAACCTTCCGTTCCTCTACAGCAGGGCCGGCCAGAAATTCTGCACACATGCGATGCTCCTGCACATGTGCAACTTCCGGGTCACAGTATGCACGCCACAGCCATCAGCGTTTATGTAGTGCATGTTTATATGCACAGATGTCGCTTTATCCCCTTGCTGGGATAGTCTGTACCAGCGCATTCTAGTGCTCTTTCCACAGCTTGCAAGCCAACCATGGGAAGGTATTTCACGTATTAAACATTTAAAATACTGTCACAGTCTACTCATTGAGACATCTACTTTTATGTTAACAGTTTAATCCAGTAAGACAAGTAATACAGTTAACAACTGTGAGCTTTTATTAAGGCAGCTTGACTGACGGCACGTAAATACGCGTAATGTTTTTGATCTAGTATTTAAGAGAAAGAGCACTTAGCGACTTCCAATGAACCTTATTCATGATTTCAAATAACATTAAACTAATGCAAGGTTTACTATAACTAATTCTCGATGCCCTCAGTTACACTCACATAATTTCTGTCTCACTGATCTTTGAACAGAATGATAACCGCAGACCTCTCGATGATCGCCTGTTATTTCAATACCATTATTGCTATATCTTTCATCAGTTCCGTCTGAAATCTGCATAATAACCGACAATTAGATGACTGTTATGTTTTATCGACTTCAGGTGAGTGTAGCCCTTCACACATAAAAAAAACCCTAAATGTAAGTATACATTGAAACAATCGGTTTAATGACCAACTTTCCTGATAATAATGTAACATGGAGCAGAATGAGGCAATAATGCACAGTTACTAAACAATAATTTTTAATTATGAAAGGAATAAATCCAAACACGTATATCACTGGTCATGAGAAATGATTAATCGAGTTGATGTGTCTCATCCATTTTCTTAAGGACATTTAATTTTACTTGCCATTCTTCACTGTTGAGTACAGTACACTCGTCTTTGTGATATCTATTGTAGTGTCTTTCAATTGAAAACTTACGCTGGCTGCCTATTATTCGGCGGCACAGCAAACATTGAGTTTTCACCAATGGCTACAAAAAAAATTGCAGTTCCCAGTCATTTTTAAATGACTGAGAACATAGATCCCCGTCCTTTGCTTTTTCACAGTACCTGTCATTTCTCAGAACTTCTCTGTTAAGGTTACGGTTACCAGGAGTAAATGAGACTGGGTATGTTGCACTCTTGCTTGTACCACATAAACAGGGAAGTGGAGCCGTTCATTTAGGACACATGTCTAATAACAGATGTTGCTGTCGCTCGCTGTCACACATGTGCGCACATATGCAGCGCTTCTGCATGTCTGCACACTGTGCAGCGTTTGGCCGGCCCTGCTCTAGAGGCTTGCGGTACACGGTTGTTAGAAGGGGGGCGAGTTCTTTCGCGTACTCTGTGTAGAATCGAATTGGTATGCCATCAGTTCCAGTGGACTATCCTCCTTTGCCTGATTTCAGTTGCTTTTGTATTCCTTGGACACTTATTTCGATGTCAGCCATTTTTTCGTTTGTGCGAGGATTTAGAAAAGGAACTGCAGTGCAGTCTTCCTCTGTGAAACAGCTTTGGAAAATGGTGTTTAGTATTTCAGCTTTACATGTGTCATCCTCTGTCTCAATGCCATCATCATCCCAGAGTGTCAGGATATGCTGTTTAGATCCACTTACTGATTTAACGTAAGACCAGAACTTCCTAGGATTTTCTGTCAAGCTGGTACATAGAATTTTACTTTTGAATTCACTGAATGTTTCACGCATAGCCGTCCTTATGCAAACTTTGACATTGTTTAGCTTCTGTTTATCTGACAGGTTTTGGCTGCGTTTAAATTTGCAGTGAAGCTCTCTTTGCTTTCACAGTAGTTTCCTAACTTTGTTGTTGGAGCACAGTGGGTTATTCCCGTCCCTCACAGTTTTACTGGGCAGTGTTCTTAAAATATTATTATGCACAGATAAACAGGCATCAAATTTTCTGTTTCTGGTAGAACAATGCCACATTTTTACTACAGAATGGAATTGAGACAGTAAAACTGTTTCGTTACTCTGAAGCTGTGAACACATTGACAATTTATGGACCCTTGTCAGCTACTCATCCAAGTGAAATATCAAAATAACTATGATCATTAATGAAATGATGAGCACTTCGCCGTGAAGCTGATGTGTAAAGCTAGAAGTAAAACAAATATCAATTTTTATTTTTATTCATTTATTTATTTTTACCAAATACACATGAGAGAGACTGCAGAGGTAATGCAGTACACTGTGATATTGTACTCATAATGACACTCCTGCACATTGACCAGCAGGTCATCTGCATTCTCTATGCGCACCCATAGGTGTGTATATGTGCACCGGACAGTGCAGTGATTCGATACGCAGACTTCTCTCACCAAGAGTACATGGCCAGTCTGGTCTTGTGCTATGCTCAGAACCGTGAGGTGTGACAGAAGTAAATGTCTTATTCCACTGAATAACAATACAGATGTATCTGTTCTTGTTATCATCTTCCTGGCTATGCCTTTTCTAGGGTATTATTTCATGCTGGCATAATACTAGTGGCAGAGCCTTCCTTCCTTGCATTCTAGAGTAATATAGCTATCCACATACGTACCTTCACTTTCCTTCCTTGCACTCTGGAGTAATATAGCTATCCACATACGTATCTTCACTTATTATTATCATTATTATTTAGATTAGTGACGTTGATGAGGATCAGAGACAGATTGGTTTTGAACACAGTGGAACTTCTTCTATGTACAGAGTAACAGAAAAGGGTCTTATTTTTATTTCTTTTAGACACAGTCACAGAATACAGTCATCATCAATACCTGTTTTGACCCTACATCAGCAACTTCGGTATCCATAAGTCACAGGTGTATGTAGATTCTGAAAATGATCAATGTATGGCCAAAACTGGTTATGGTTGTAATTATATCTTGTGACTGTGCCTAAATAAAATAGAACTAAGAGTACTTTTTGTTACTGCTGTACAAACATATTGTTTCATTGTGTTGAAAAATAAGCCATGCCAGTCTGAACCTGTTTCTCCCTTCAGACACAAGGCATGGACTGGCGGGAAATCGTTTAGCTTGTCTGTATCTGCTATTGGAAGAAGATAGTGGATCATGTCGTTTTTCCTAACTAATCTGTAAGAATGTTCATCGACCACATGAGTCATGAAACTCGTACACAAGCAGGAGCAGAAAAGATTTAGGAGAATAAATTCTGCTGAAGATATACTGTATGCTCATAAACATGTTTTTACTTGAAGGAGGCGAGAGCTGCACCTGATCCACTGGTACAGAAGAGATCATTGCAGCTGGAAACAGATGATGTTGCTGCTAAGAAAGTAAAGCTCACCTCTGAAACATTGACTGAAATGTTGAAAAAATCTACAACACCATGGTGGGACATACCGTATGAGGAACAGGTAATTGGATGGTCAGTTATTTTGATTGTATCAGTTACAGAAAACTTGCCCAGTAGTTACTTTTCACACCATAGTTTTGAAGCATCACTGCTAAGTGTGAAGCATTTTATATTTTTATTGCTTGTTGTACCAGAATGTCTCTCTTTCAGAACCTGCAGTCCCCTTTGACTCATCAGACACCATTTCATCTTCTCAGCCCCTCCCTTCCCTCTACCTCTACCCCATCCTCCCCCTCCACTCCTCCCTTACAATTACTTCGTGAGCACCGAGCGAGGTGGTGCAGTGGTTAGACACTGGACTCGCATTCGGAAGGACGATGGTTCAATCCCGCGTCCGGCCATCCTGATTTAGGTTTTCCTTGATTTCCCTAAATCGCTCCAGGCAAATGCCGGGATGGTTCCTTTCAAAGGGCACGGTCGACTTCCTTCCCTAATCCGATGAAACCAATGACCTCACTGTCTGGTATCCTTCCCCAAACCAACCAACTTTGTGAGCTTGTGATTGACTAACATGGAACCCCAACACTTTGCATAATATTTCCCTTTCTTCTGTACTGTAAGTTTAACTTATGACTGCCTGATACTCTGCCACGGGCCACAGCCAGTGACAGCTACAGTAAGAACATAAGAGGGGGCAGGGGGGTGCCATGTTGTGAGTTGGTCAGCATAGCCAATTCTGTATTAATGAAAATTTGTTGATGAGGATGGTACAAACAACTGGGAACTCAACTCTAGTGTGTGGGGTGTGCTGTGTACCAATGCAAAATCAGTTGCAGTGCTATGGCATGAGTGGATATGCATGTTCACAATACACCAGTTTTCTGTGCTTGTGTCTTAGTTAATTCATGAAGTTAACCACGAATCTGTGTGGATGTTACGTAATCAGTTGCACATCATATGCTTATGCTTCATTGTAAAATTTGTTTCATTTCTTGTTTATATGAACTTTTTTTGGTTTTGTCAAAATATTTGAAAATAAGTATGACAGAAGCCAAAAATATACTGCAGCACGTGTGCTGATCAAGCAGTACATTCATGGTAAAGATGGTGGTTCTCTGCTCCAAAACTATACTGAAAATGTCACAAAAATTGTAGTCAAATAAGTGACTTGTGAGTCAACAGTGTATGAGACTTGACTGCTGTCGTCATCTGACTTACCCAAGCAGTCATATATTTGCTTCAACAGTTGAGGAAGTGTGAGCAGGTGCATCTGGCACAAATTTTTTTGTCACGTTTCATACCAAAAACTTCCAAACAGATTTCATGGTGTTAGCCAGTTGAGCCATTTGATATGCCACCATAAGCAACTTCTCCACTTGTGATTAGGTGATCATTCATGATCATTTCTTTCACTTTTTCTGTGTTTTCATATATTGTTGATGTGCTGGGTTGTCCAGAATGTTATCATCATCATCATCATCATAGCCATTTTGGAAATGCTTGTGCCACTTGTAAGCCCTGGCTTTGCTTATAGCAGACTCACCAAAAGCAATATTCAACATTTCTAAAGTTTGTTACATTTTATTCCATTTTTATAGCAAAATTTTGTGGTCCATTTTTAAAACAAATCAGTGATCACCACTCATAAGCAAATACATATAACCTTCTTGACAACTGATGACATACATTTCAGACATGTTGACCAACACCACAATGAAACACCACATGAATTAGACCTATACTACCTGTGAAATTACAAAATTCCTGATATTTTTTGTAACACCTCATATTTAACATAGAATTTCCATCACTCTACCTGATTGCAGTAAGACCTCCAGTACAATAAAAATATTTCAGCATCCTGAGTGTATCATGATTAGCTTGTCCGTCATCCAGTACACAAGCACATTTTGATTGTTTTCATATTTCAAAGTAATACATAGGTCTTGTAATTCCTTTTTGAAACTCTCCTTAATTGAAGGAATATGGGACCAATGGAGCAACATCCTCAACATTGTTTCACTAAGACTGATTGTGATGGCTTGGATCAAGGAAGTGAAGTTCAGTTGGGGCAGATTTGTCTTAGGTGCTATGTCTTGACTAGCACTTCAAGAAAAACTGTTTTTCCTTATATTGTAGTAAGGGGAATTTTGTGCTGGTATGAATCATATTAACCATAGAAAACAAGAAGGTTCTTACCTTTATGTGTGACAGTATTACAAAAAACATAGAAACATATTGATTGCTGTAATACTTGGTTCCAGTTTCTTTGTTTCAAGATATCATGCATTCGGAATCACATTTACTTGTGATGGAGGTTACCTTGTCACCCCACTTGTTGTTGTTTCAGTGATTAGGAGGTCCATTGATATCAGAACAGTTAGTAAAATATTTGTGAATTTTTATTAGATTAATGTCTTGTGTCATTGCCAAGGGGGAGATTCTGTTAAAAGTGAGCATGGTGGCAGTGGCTTTTCACTACCTGACATTGAGTGTGAAAAGTCATAGAGCAGTAACTCATACTTATACATGTGCCAAGTGAGACAACTTTTAAGGCATTTAATCTGCTGGTATGGAGATATTATGATCATCTTGTCTGTTGGTATCAGAGGTACGAAATCTGTTTAAAAAATATAGTGATCAATCTTGGTGGTAACTCATAAAAGTGGACTGCAAAGTGTATATGTGAGAGAGAATGACTGTAGCAGCCACGTTCTAGAGAGTCAGGGCATGTATGTGATCACTGCATTAGCATCTAATCTCAGATAAAGCTGGAAAATTCATTTGCAGAGAATATTAAGATGATTTTAGAAGTAATGAGTTGAGACTACGATGAATAATGACATGAGACAGATGTCCAAGATGTCTGAGAATGAATTGAAAGTTGTCCACACTCTAGAGAACAACAATAAAGTAGACCTGTGGAAAATATTGAATGCACATTACATAAAATCAGCAAGGATTGCTGACTGACAGACCAAGAACTAGAATCAGAACTTAGAATACCATAATCTGAAGTGTAGAAAACTGTGATGGCACTTCTAAATGTGAAAGGTATTGTAATAAAATAAGTTCAGTGTTTACTGCCACCAGTAAAGAAGGGTCTCTGTTCGAATGTAGCTTGCATTGTATTTTATTTTAATGCTTTAGGTTTAAGATTAATGTTTGAATAATTCAATAGTGAAAACCAGATTTGAAACATATTACAGTAGAAATAAACGTGTAGTGTGAGTGTGACAGCTAAACATTTGTGCAAATAAACTAGCTGGAACTTAATTGTTCTCTGATAAATGTGTGGAGTGCATAGACGTTGTGTCGATAGGTGAACCGGAAGCTGGAAAGCATGCGCCAGTTGCTCACGCGTCTGGGCCGTGATATGGTACGCTGTAACCCAGCACTGGGTTCATGGCTGAAGAAGCAGCAAAGTATGTACAATGGATTACCATGTGAGCTGCTTGGTTGTCGTTCTTCTCCTCAACAGGACAGCTACCGCAATAAATGTGAATTCACCATTGGTATGTTCCTTTTATATTTATTTTTCCTATTGACATTGCTGAAACTATGATGATGATTATGTTGTTAATTTGCCAACTAATATAATTGTTTATTAAGGGGTAACGATGGTTCTGCCAGGGCTGCAAGCTGTTGTTGGGAATTATAATTTGTTTATACTGTAGAACCTTACTGTTACATTCCCGGAATTAATGTTTTCACACTGTTTATGACATTTTCTGCCAGTCGTGTCAAATTTTCTATGTTCGAAATGTTGATTCCCAGCCCCACTTTTGCATCTTCATAATTATAAATATCGGACCATTTACACTTTTTGAAATGACATTAATGGAGGGAAACTGTTGTAAGTACAGGATAGCATTTTTACCTTTTTGAAACACCAGGAAGTTTTAAATTTTCTTATTGTAAGTGGAGGTAACTTTTCCCCTCCATCTCTATTCGCCATTAACGTCGTCATACTTTCTTTACTTTTTTGTTAACATCTTTGGCATTGTTATTCCTTAACAGAATATGTCTTTGCAGAAAGTAAATTATATAAGATGTCAGTTTCATCGGGACTGAAAATATTTCTGTACTCATAACACTGTGTTAGTAGTGATCTTGTAATGTTCTTGCAATAGGTTAATCTTTCTATATCCACAGCCTAACTTTCTCCACTTATACTATCAAACAACAGGTTCTAAAGTTCTTTAAAATGATCCAACCAGCTTTTCAGTGCACAGAAATTTTCAGTGCCAGTTGTCAATACAGTTCCACAAGCCGCAGAATGTTTCTGCAAATAGGACTGCTGTCCTTCCTCATTCTTTGAAAAACACTTTCCTTGAAATCTCTTCAAAGGAATTTTTTTCACATCATTGAATGTAGACATATGAATGCCCTCCCCCTTTGAATCCAAAATAATTGTTAGCTTCAGTGTTTAAGAATTCTTTCTTATTTTTTAGTATGCTGCACAAAGTAAATGGTGCTACATCTGCATTTTCGTCTCCATTCATACTCCACAAGACACTGTACAGTGCATGACAGGAGGTATCTTGTACCATTGTTAGTCATCCTCTGTCCTGTTCCATTTGCAAAGGGAGCTAGGGTAAAATTACTGCCAGTATGCCTCTGAACAAGCACTAATTTGTCTTGTCTTTGTAGCCATTACACAACATGCATGTTAGTGACAGTAGAATCACTTTGCAGTCAACAAAAAACTCCAGTTCCATAAGTTATCTCAATAGAGTTTTGTGAAAAGAACGTCTTTCATCAACATATACATCTACATCTACATGGATACTCTGCAAATCACATTCAGTTGCCTGGCAGAGGGTTCATCAAACTACCTTCACAATTCTCTATTATTCCAATCTCGTATAGCGCGCAGAAAGAATGAATACCTGTATCTTTTCGTACGAGCTCTGATTTCCCTTATTTTATCATGGTGATCGTTCCTCCTTATGTAGGTCAGTGTCAACAAAATATTTTCACATTCGGAGGAGAAAGTTGGTGATTGGAATTTCGTGAGAAGATTCCATTGCAACAAAAAACGCTTTTCTTTTAATGATTTCCAGCCCAAATCCTGTATAGACACTCTCTCCAATATTTCATGATAATACAAAATGTGCTGCCTTTCTTTGAACTTTTTCGATGTACTCTATCAGCCCTATCTGGTAAGGATCCCACACTGCGCAGCTGTATTCTAAAAGAGGACAGGCAAGTGTAGTGTAGGCAGTCTCCTTAGTAGGTGTGTTACATTTCCTAAGTGCTCTGCCAATAAAACGTAGTCTTGGGTTAGTCTTCCCCACAACATTTTCTATGCATTCCTTCCACTTTAAGTTGTTCGTAACTCTAATACCTAGGTATTTAGTTGAATTTATGGCTTTTAGATTAGACTTATTTATCATGTAACCAAAGTTTAATGAATTCCTTTTAGCACTCATGTGGATGACCTCACACTTTTCATTATTTAGGCTCAACTGCCACTTTTTGCACCATTCAGATATCTTTTCTAAATCATTTTGCAGTTTGTTTTGATCTTCTGATGACTTTATTATTCGATAACTACCAGCTTCATCTGGAAACAACCGAAGACAGTTTCTCTGATTGTCTCCAAAATCATTTACATAGATAAGGAACAGCAAAGGCCCTATAAAACTACCTTGGGTAATGCCAGAAATCACTTCTGTTGTACTCGATGACTTTCTGTCAATTACTATGAACTGTGAACTCTCTGACAGGAAATCACAAATCCAGTCACATAACTGAGTCGATATTCCATAAGCACACAATTTCACTACAAGCCGCTTGTGTGGTACAGTGTCAAAAGCCTTCCGGAAATTCAGAAATATGGAATCGATCTGAAATCCCTGATCAATAGCACTCAACACGTCATGTGGATTAAGAGCTAGTTGTATATCACAGGAACAATGTTTTCTAAACCCATGTTGACTGTGTGTCAATAGACCATTTTCTTCAATGTAATTCATAATGTTTGAACACAATATATGATCTAAAATCCTGGTGCATATCGATGTTAATGATATGAGCCTGTAATTTAGTGGATTACTCCTACTACCTTTCTTGAATATTGGTGTGACCTGTGCAACTTTCCAGTCCTTGGGTACGGATCTTTCGTCAGTTTCGTCAAGTGAATGGTTGTATATGATTGTTAAGTAGGGAGCTAATGCATCAGTATACTACAAAAGGAACCTAATTGGTATACCGTCTGAACCAGAAGACTTGCTTTTATTAAGTGATTTAAGTTGCTTCGCTACTCCGAGGATATTTACTTCTACATTACTCATGTTGGCAGCTGTTCTCAATTCGAATTCTGGAATATTTAGTTTGTCTTCTTTTGTGATTTTCTGCCAGGTTTCGGGACAAAGTTTAGTTGTGGAAACTGTTATAGGCACCTTGCATTGAAATCCACGCTACATTTCGAGCTTCTGTAAAAGATCACCAATCTTGGGGTTTTTGCAGCTATTTAAATTTGGCATGTTTGTTTCATTGTTTCTGCAACAGTGTTCTAACCCATTTTCCTCCAGGTATTCCCATTTAAAAATAACTTTAATAAACACACATTGTGCACATATGGTTACAACTGAGTTAGGCTTTCTCCAGTCTTTCATTAATGTGCTTAATGACTGAGATATGCTCTGTCTGGGGAATGGCTTGTTGCGTAATTTACAAGTGCAATCCTTCCTGAGGTCATGATAAGATCCCTTCTGGCATATCGTCCAGGGGAAGCCATGAGTGGAAAAATGTGTACATGTGGTGGAGTTGAAAGTTCAGTCCTTTTCAGATATCTCAATTCATTGCTTCTGTTTCCAAGATTTGCTTTGGTACCTTCCTGGCTTTGTTTTGTCTCTCCTCGATGACAGTTTTGTACGTATCCTTCTGTTTCTGGAAGATTGAAGCATTGTTCAGTATATCCTACCTTCCCAACTTTACAGACCTTCTCCTTCATACCTTGTGGGTCTGGCATTCATGGATGAAAGGATATTATGGAGACATGGCTTAGCAACCACCTCGAGGATTGTTTCCAGAATGAATTCTGACTCTTCAGCAGAGTGGGCACTGATTTGATACTTTTTGCTTTTTGGCAGATTAAAATTGTGTGCCAGACTGGGATGTGAAACGGGGAAGTGGTACTGGCGGAAGTAAAGCTGTGAGAACAGAGTGAATCTTTTTTAGTATATGTTTGTGTGCCTTGCAGTAGTGTAGAAAGAATTATTATTAATGACATCATAACATTTCTGTGTCACAATGTAGTTACAACAATAATGACAATAATAATAATAAAAATGATAAGGTGCCTAGTTTACACGACAACACTAGGTTGCAAGCAACTGCACTACAGGCCACTGCGCATGCACACTCTGCGTTTGCGCAACTCATTGGTGAAACTAAACACTTTTGGTGTGTTCCAATTTTGGCGACACTAGTTGCATGAGTTTTTGAGGTTATGTATGTTTGTAGAGTGTAGACAAACTGAAATATGAAGTGGGGAATGGAGAATAATGTTAGCTTTTTGGATATCTATGCTTTGCATAGGTGTTTGTGGGGTTTCAGTGATGCTGATTACAAAAATAAGCAACATATTGCTGCCGCTGAGACCATCATATGCGATCATAACATAGGTGGTTTGACAATATCTGAGCTGCAGGGCAAAATTTATTGAGTTAGGAACACATATACAACTGAATTAAGAAAAATACAAGCAAGTGTAATTCTAGCTGTGGCAATGCTCTCGTCTACAAGACTGAAATCCCATCGTTTGATTTGGCCAACTCTTTGTTAAGCAGTATTGTTGACAGGAGGGAAGGCTGTGCAAATTCAAGAAGCTGCATTCTTTATTCAATATTCATCTCTTTAAAATGTTGCTGCAGTGCTCCCCATTCACGTATTTTAGTATTTTGAAATGTTGCCACTGTTGAGATCCATCTTCAAGAGAGAAGTTTGCAAATCATTCTCTTCTTAATGTGGCCTGCTTTGAATAATTATTGTTGTAAATGTTAATAGTTATTACTGTTAATGTCAGTAATTGTTGGTGTTAATGAAAAAGTGTCATCAACAACTAAAACGGCATCTTATAGCATGCTGAGTGTTCTCGATTGTAATGCACGCAATATGATATGTAATTTCAGCTCTGGCGACAGTGTTTTATGCTTTACATACCTTTATTCCTTATCGCATAATTAACTCTATTTAGAAGAAACGTGTACAGTTCTGGTGACATTTTAAGATAATTAAAAGAACTTCTTAAATATTCCATCACAAATTATTTCAGCAAGGATACTGAGCAACCGAGCTGATGTCTTTTCTTCATCCAGTCACGAATCAAAACACGTTTCTTATTTGTTTTTCTGATGCAGCGATTCCACGCAACAAGCTTTAACTTCATCACAACTCATGCAATGTTCAGATGCCAAAATTTTCATTTCAGATACGACTTGGGGACCCACAAAACAATGAAACTGAAGTGTATACTAATGTTGCCATATCTACAGTCTGTATGAAACCACTTGCATGCAACTCATTCCACAGAACGAGTGGTGCAACCCAATGTCGTTGTGTAAACTAGGCTTAATAATAATAATAATAATAATAATAATAATCCCCGTGGAGGCCCGTGAAAAGAATAGGCCTCCGGTATGTTCTGCCAGTCGTAAAAGGCGACGAAAAGAACAAACCACTAATAGGGCTAACCTCCCTTTTAGTGTGATTAGTTGGTTCAGGACACAACTAAAGAAGCCTCGGACAAGTGCCGTCATGGTCGGGGACGACGCTTGAACCCTATGCCCGCCCATAATGGTAACGACACTGCTAGCCAACTGGAAAATGATTTAAATCCAAATACAGGTGTTTTGCAGGATATGCTCCCTGCAACCACCCTAGAAGGAAAACAAAGACAGAGGATGAGATGGTCAGATGAAGTTAATCGACACCTCATTTTCTGTTATTACCAAGCAACAAACCTAGGAGCCAACACAACTGGATACAGATCACAAGTATACACAACATTTATTACCAGATACCCAGAGTTAAAATTTTTAACAGAACAATGACTAGCTGATCAGATCCGTGTAATAATAAAAAATAACAGGATACCCCAGTCAGAATTAGAAAATATCAAACAACAAGTGCAACAAATACTGGAACAAAATAATGTGCAATCAGAAGAAGAAGAAAATACAGTAATGGACTCAAACATCCAAGAGCAAACACACAAAGAACAACACACATCAATTAAACAATCAGAGGAAAACGAAATCTTAAGACTGCCACCAGAACAAGTACAAATAGAACACGAAGTGACACACATGTTAGATATAGAAGAAAAATTTCAGCTGACATATATAGAATACAAAGACCATTCTTTCATAGACCGCCAAATAACCCACAAGTCGAAACAACAATAAAAACTATCAACACAATCATACACAACAAAATAAATGAAAACACAACTATGGAAGAGTTACAACTACTGGTTTGTATAGGAGTGCTCACTACACTAAATATGCACACTAGGCAGAGATCAGAACCAATCAACACACAGAAGAAACCCACAAAACCAGCATGGCAACACAGGCTACACATCAGAATAGAAAAACTGAGAAAAGACATTGGACTGCTAACACAATTTATAAGACATCAAATGTCAGAAAAAAAACCAAAAAAGGTTAGGTAAAATCTCACAACAACAAGCGATAGAGCAATTAGATGAAAAGAAGCAGAAATTACAAGCAATGGCCAAACGACTTAGAAGATACAAAAAAAGTGAAAATAGAAGGAAATAAAGCCAAACATTCAACACAAACCAAAAGAAATTTTACCAGACAATAGATAACACACACATTAAAATAGACACTCCACCAAACATAACAGACATGGAACACTTCTGGAGCAACATATGGTCAAACCCGGTACAACATAACAGGCATGCACAGTGTATTGAAGCAAAAACAGACACATACAAGATGATACCACAAATGCCTGAAGTGATAATTTTGCAACATGAAGTCACCAAAGCAATTAATTCTACTCACAATTGGAAAGCCCCTGGAAAAGATAAAATAGCAAATTTCTGGCTAAAGAAGTTCACCTCAACACATTCACATCTAACTAAATTATTTAACAGTTACATTGCAGATCCATACACATTCCCTGATACACTTACACATGGAACAACTTATATGAAACCTAAAGATCAAGCAGCAAACCCAGCTAAATACCGCCCAGCTAAATACCGCCCCATAACATGCCTACCAACAATATACAAAATATTAACTTCTGTCATTACACAGAAGCAGAAATATGTCTGCCTGTGTCTGTGTATGTGCGGATGGATATGTGTGTGTGTGTGTGTGTGTGTGTGCGCGAGTGTACACCTGTCCTTTTTTTCCCCTAAGGGAAGTCTTTCCGCTCCCGGGATTGGAATGACTCCTTACCCTCTGCCTTAAAACCCACATCCTTTCATTTTTCCCTCTCCTTCCCTCTTTCCTGACGAAGCAACTGCCAGTTGCGAAAGCTCGTAATTCTGTGTGTGTGTTTGTGTGTTTTGTTCATGTGCCTGTCTGCCGGCGCTTTCCCGCTTGGTAAGTCTTGGAATCTTTGTTTTTAATATAAAAGCTATAAATACTTATACTAAACCAATATTGACCTACTCATTTGGAGTTGGGAAATGGAGTAACACAGACCTAGAAGCACTTAATACACTTACACGATCACAATGCCACAAATATAGAATACATCACATACATTCAGCAACAGGATGATTCACATTAAGCAGAAAGTAAGGAAGAAGGAGATTTATCGACATAAAAAACTTACATTATGGACAGGTAGACAATTTAAGAAAATTCTTTCTAGAACGAGCAGAAACTAGCAAAATACACAAAGCAATCACTCATATAAATACATCGGCTACACCACTGCAATTTCATAACCACTTCTACAACCCTTTAGATCACATAACATCAACAGATACGAAGAAAGTAAATTGGAAAAAGAAAACACTACATGACAAGCACCTGTATCATCTAACACAGCCACACATTGATCAAGACGCATCCAACACATGGCTAAGAAAAGGCAATATATACAGTGAGACGGAAGGATTCATGATTGCAATACAGGATCAAACAATTAACACCAGATATTACAGCAAGCATATTATTAAAGATCCCAATACCACAACAGATAAATACAGACTTTGCAAACAACAAATAGAAACAGTAGATCACATCACAAGCGCATGAACAATACTAGCAAATACAGAATACCCCAGAAGACATGACAATGTAGCAAAAATAATACATCAACAGCTTGCCTTACAACATAAACTTATAAAACAACACGTGCCCACATACAAGTATGCACCACAAAATGTACTGGAGAATGATGAATACAAATTATACTGGAACAGAACCATTATAACAGATAAAACAACACCATATAACAAACCTAACATCATACTCACCAATAAAAAGAAGAAATTAACACAACTAATCAAAATATCCATACCCAATACAACAAATATACAAAAGAAAACAGGAGAAAAAATTGAAAAATACATCCAACTGGCTGAGGAAGTCAAGGATATGTGGCATCAGGATAAAGTTGACATTATACCATCAACTACAGGAGTCATACCACACAATATCCACCAGTACATCAATGCAATACAGTTACATCCAAACTTATATATACAACTACAGAAATCCGTAATTATTGATACATGTTCAATTACCCGAAAGTTCCTAACTGCAATATAACATATACCGTACAGTTAAAAGGAAGTCACGCTTGATCAAGGTCCACGTCACTTTCTACTTTTGACCAGACATAACGTCTGAGATAAGAAAGAAATAGTAATAATACACTTGAAATCAAGTACCATAGGGAATTGTTGCAGTTGACATTGCCCATTACACTCTTTATGTTCCAGTTTTGCTTGTAGAAAAAATTCTGTATTTTGATGCAGTTAGTCACACATTGTAACATACTCTTATTTTGAGCAACAGGGCTTAATATGTGTGAGAGAAGTGATAATCAAAATAACTTACTTGAGAACTGTCATTGATCTCAACAGACTGTTATTTTGTGATTAGTATCTGTTAATAAAATTGTCCTCAAGAGGTAGACCCTTATTGCTTGTTCAGAAAATTGTAAAACTGTGCTTTTGTAATATATTACAAAGTGTTGTATTAATGTAGAATATTAGAAGGGACTGAACCACAGAGTTAGATACAACTGCCTGATGCCATGTATGTTTGTCTCCAAAACTCCCAAACTATAGGGCATTAGATAAGATCATGTGAGCATAGTATCTTCAGAAATTTGTTTCTTGCAAAGGATATCTACAGGGTGATTATAATTAAAGTCTTAGCTCCAAAAATGCTGTAAAAAGAGAACTGCTGCTTAGGATGACAGCGAATTTGAATGGAATGTTATTGAAGAAGAGAGAAACATCATCGGGGGATGCTTACACTGGATAGCAGTGTAAGCATCATAACATAAATGGATTTGGCTACAAATGACAGACAGATCACAATACAACAGCTATGGTGAGAATTGCACATTAAACCAAGCATACTATGCTGTATAAACACACAAGTTTGGCATTCAACAGTTGTGGCACTGTTACATATGAAGTCCATTCTCCACGCCATTGCTGTACCACTCGCATGTGAAAAATTGGGCCAAAAGCTGCATAAAAAACAACAATAAAATTGGTTTTTAATTGTCCTAGGACCAAAAACTGTACAAAAAGCAACAATGAATTTAGTTTTTGTTGTTCTGAGGGTGAAAACTGCATAAAGAGCAACAACAAAATAGGTTTTTAATTGTTGTGAAACTTGCACAAGACATGTTTGGTGCCCTGTCCATTGTTTTCTGCCACAAGTTTAAATTGAGAAACAGCATGTTCCACAGCAGAGTGTGTAAGGGGTCACATTCAGAATGTGGTGGACAATGTGTGCCTTCAGTTCAGCTATGTTTGTGATTGGAGCAGATAACCCCACAGCCAGAAGTCACACAGATTAAGATCAGTTGATCTGGACAGTCAGGCTATAGGTAAGTGACAGCTGATAATTCTAGCATTTTCAAAATGCCTCTGGAACAGCTGCTTCACTCGTTGTACAAAGTATGGAGCAGCCCATTGTTACAAAAAAATGATCCTACAACACATCCTCGCTGTTGGAATGATATTCATGCACAAAAGACCCAGTTCACCAGTGATGTTATGGGCAGGGTACCAGCTGACTTGAAGAACTCCACATCTCCAAGAAGGGCGACAGAAGCGTCTGTGGCAACTACCGGGAATATCTCTACTCTCTGTCACTGGCAAAATTTTTGCAAGAATCCTTTTAAATCGCCTCCAGACACTTTCAGAGACTATACGACCTGAGTCTCAATGCAGGTTTTGACCTTCAAGAGGGACAATTTGCATGATTTCTGTGCACAACAACTACAGAAGAAGTGCAGAGAACAGCAAAAGCCTTTACTACTTGTTTTCTATGATCTAGGAAAGGCCTTTGATGCAGTTCCCAGAGAAGCCATGTGGATGGTCTTAAAACGCTTTGGCTGCCCTGAACATTTTGTTGACTTGGTTGAAGCTCTCCACGATGATATGACTGGACAGGTCCTCTGCCAGAATGAAACAACTGGTGAATTCCCAATAACAAGTGCGCTTAAACAAGGATGCGTTGTTGCACCAACATTATTTGCATTGTATCTGGCAGCTATGCTTTACGAGACATCTGCAAACAATGCAGGAATAGAACTAAAGTACAGGTTTGATGGAGGATTATTCAACCAGTCCAGACTCCATTCAAAAAGGTTCACCAGTACCACTCGTGTGACAGAGCTGCAGTATGCTGATGACAATGCTTCTCCAGCTCATTCACTTGCAGAGTTGCAGCTGTCATTTGATTCCTTCAGCAGGGCGTACGAATGATTTCTCTCCATCAATATTCCACAGACAAAGGTGATGGGGCAGCCAACTCCTGGCTCCTCTGTTCCTGATTTCAGCATATCCATTTATGATATACCCTTGGAACAATTGGACCATTTCCTCTACCTAGGAAGTATACTGTCATCTAACTGCTCATCAGGAAAAGATGTAGAAAATAGATTACATGCTGCCCTTGTAGCATTTGGACGTCTTACAAAGCCTGTATTCTTGAATAAAGACCTAACACTGTACACCAAACTGATGGTGTACAAAGCTGTAGTCATTTCCACCATGCTATATGGTTGCAAAACCTGGATGTTATATTGCTGTGATCTGAAGAAACTAGAACGCTTCAACCAACAGAAGCTAAGATATATCATGAACCTGAAATGGGATGACTTCATATCCAACACAGCTGTTCTTGAGAAAGCAAAAATGTGTAGCATGGAAGCTCTTATCATTGGGCATCAACTCAGATGGGTCGGGCATGTCCAGCGGATGAAAAATGACAGACTTCCACGCCAAATGCTGTACAGCGAAGTGCGCACAGGTAAAAGGCCACGAGGTGCCCCTCTCAAACATTATAAGGATCAGTACATGAAAAATCTGAAAAACTTGAACATCGATCTGAGTAACTGGTCCACAATAGCAGAAGATCGAAGTTGCTGGTGCTCAGTTACCTCAAATGCTCTTCAAACCTTGAGCTGGAACGTCGAAGAATGGAGAATCACAAACGTCGGAGACATAAACTCCTCCAGGCTCAACCACGCCCTCCACCTTCCATCAGCTGTAATGTCTGTGGCTGCCTGTTCCACAATAGGATTGGATTCTTAAGCCATCAATGACACTTCCATGCCTGAATCGTGACAAAGGAAATCTCAGGAGAGAAATGAAAACTCGGATATGAGTATCAGCCGCCGCCACCGCCGCCGACGATGGGTAACAGGACCTGCTGGACCCAACTCCTTAAAAAACAAAAACAAAAAATTGTTCTATGATAAACACAACACACACCACGTAGTAACCTTTGTAGAATGAAGCGGTAATGGTTGGTGTGTGGGGGTGCATTATTTTCTGTTGTCCATATTCTGCAATTCTGTCTGTTGATGTGACCTTGAATGTGGAAATGAGTTCCACAGAATGTTCCCTGGCCATTTGTTGTCCATTTCCATGCAAGCAAGAAATTCAAAAGCAAACATCAGCATGAAGCAACATGGGTAATTTGGCACCGATAGCAGTGCAGGATATTTCGTAGTATTTTATGCACCATGCTCACAGCATTTCCAAAGTTTGGACAACTCCCCGCAGGTTGTGGCCACATCTTCTACTGACATTGGATCAGTTGTTTTCCTCCCTCTGCCACATTACATTTCAGAAGAACCTGTCATTTTGAATTTCATAATCGTTTCCTCGAGATCCTTTTCAGACATCGGACCAATGCTTTTTTGAGTGTCTGGAACTTCTGCAGAGTTACTAGTGTGCAGTCATCATTCTTGTAAAAGAGCTTTACCAGCAGCACACAATCCTACATTGAGACAGTCGTTCTGAGAGTCTCTTATGTGAACTGTGGAACAGCCCTGTACCTCACATCTTTTATTTTGTGTATGCACCATCTAATGCTAAAATTTTTGTTGTATTTGTTTTTTTTTTTTCATAATGTTCCCTATTGCTAGATAGCATTCCATTCAAATTTGACATCAGTCTAATCTATGAACAAATGTTGGGGAGATCAAAGTGTTAAATTTTCAAATGTGAATAATTCACCCAAACTGGAATGTCATTATGTGGTGGTTTTCTTGTGGACTTTATCCTACATGTGCCATACAATGACAGTCTATAAAGTTGAGTTACCTATGTCTGTAAGCACATCATTTGTTCTATAGCAGACAATGATTGTACAAGATTCAAGGTCAGATATCTATGCATCACCTCATGTTGAGTCCAGCAGCTCTGTTCATGAGCCATGCCCTAGTGTCATTAAGTCATTCATCACAGTTGTATCACATACCTCATAGAGGCAGGTAATTTGTCAACCTTGGTAGCTAGGGCTCTACGTAGGTGCTAATAGGTTAATAATGGGAACTGGAGAATTCTGTAGGTATGTGGGAATGGGCTTTGGCATGTTACAAAATCGTCCCAAAATAATGAAGTGGTGAAAACAGCATGACATTATCCATTGTTAAGGGCAGAGCAGTTGAAAAACATTACATCTTTTCCCTGGGCACTTTTTATTGTTCAGAATCAGCTTCAGAAGGCTGGGCTACAACAGGAATTTGTGGCTCTGAAGAAGACAGTATATTAACACTGATTCTATTGGCTATTGTTTGCATTGTATCTTAAGTGTCAAAATTCTGATGATTTTGTATTTTTCCTAGGAATAAGTTGTCCCATAAAATTATAGACTGAAAGGTGTCCACTTCTAATCTGAAAACCTCTGTGGGCCATCTTGCAATGACTTGTGTCTGTTGTAGTGTGGGGCTAAATCTCGTTCTTTGAACTTGGAATGCTTCAGAAGGTACATGGTTGGATTGATGCTTCCTACTGTAGTCAAATTATGAGTAGTGTGACAAGTACTGGTATATTCTGAGGAAACAATCTGTTTCCAGCTGGACAAGCTAGCAATACATATAGCATAAATAGTGCAGGATAGAATGAGATTGCACCTCTAGACTTGTCTCCCCATGCACTGAACTTCAACATTTATAAAAATGAATAGATAGAAAATGGATGGTCTGAAAAAACTGGAAAATAAATACAGTACAAAAAAATGCTACCCTCTCAAGCTGCTGCCCCTAGACGCATGCCTAGGGCTGCAAAATAACTGACGTTGAACATAGTTACAATATTATCTAAAGGAAACTTGCTACTCACCATATAGCAGAGGTGCTGAGTTGCAGATAGACACAGCAAAAAGACTGTCACAGATAAATAAAACGTTTTGGCTTTGTCAACAATACACACACACACACACACACACACACACACACACACACACACACACACAAATGCGCGTGTATGCAAATGCAACTCAGCTCACCCGCAGTCTGAGGTAACTGAAACTGCACTGTGAACAGCAGCACCAGTGTGTGATGGGAGTGGCAACTGGCTGGGGGTAAGAAGGGGGCTGGGGCAGGGAGGGTGAGATATAGTATGGTGGGGGGTGGCGGACTGTGAAGTGCTGCAGGTTAGACAGATGACAGGAGAGAGGTGGGGAAGAGGGGGGGGGGGGGGGGGCAAGTAGTGGAAAAAGAGAGACGTAAAAAGACTGAGTGTGATGCTGGAATGGAAACGTGGAAGGGGCTGGTTGCACGAGGACAGTGACTAACAAAGGTTGAGGCCAGGAGGATTACAGGAGCATAGGATGTATTGCAGGGAGAGTTCCCACCTGCACGTTTCAGAAAAGCTGGTGTTGGTGGGAAGGATCCATATGATACAGGCTGTGAAGCAGTCATTGAAATGAAGGATGTCGTGTTTGGCAGCATGTTCAGCAACAGGGTGGTCCACTTGTTTCTTGGCCACAGTTTGTCAGTGGCCATTGATGCGGACAGACAGCTTGTTGGTTGTCATGCCCACATAGAATGTTGTCATGCCCACATAAAATGCAGCACAGTGGTTGCAGCTTAGCTTGTCGATCACATGACTGGTTTCACATGTAGTCATGCCTTTGATGGGGTAGGTGACCTGGACTTGAGTAGGTGGTGGTAGGAGGACATATGGGACAGATCTTGCATCTAGGTCTGTTACAGGGGTATGAGCCATGAGGTAAGGGATTGTGTAAGGATGGACTAGTATATTGTGTAGGTTTGGATCCTTACACAACCCATGTTCTCAACCCCTTACTTGTGGCTCATTCCCTTGTAATAGACCTAGATGCAAGACCTGTCCCATACATCCTCCCACCACCACCTATTCCAGACCGGTCATGAACATTACCTATCCCATCGAAGGCAGGGCTACCAGTGAAAACAGTCATGTGATGCTAAGCTGTTATCACTGTGCTGCATCCTGTGTGGGCATGACAACATTCTATCTGGGCAAACAACCAACAAGCCGTCTGTCCGCATCAATAGCTATTGACAAACTGTGGCCAAGAAACAAGTGGACCACCCAGTTGCTGAACATGCTGCCAAACATGACATCTTTCATTTCAATGACTGCTTTACAGCCTGTACCATATGGATCCTTCCCACCAACACCAGATTTTCTGTATTGTGCAGGTGGGAACTCTCCCTGCAATACACCTTACATTCCCATAACCCTCCTGGCCTCAACCCTCGTTACTCACTGTTCTCACCCATACAGCCACTTCCCTGTTCCCATTCCAACACTTCACAGCCGTCATTCCACCATCACACTCAGTCTTTTTATTTCTCTCCTTTTCCACTACTTCCCCTCCCCCCCCCCCCCCCCCTAGCCCTCTCCCTTTCCCACCTCTCTCCTGTTTTCTGTCTAACCTGCAGCACTTCACTGTCCGCCACCCCCACCATACTATCTCTCATGCTCCCTGCCCCACCCCCTTCTTACCTCCACCCAGTCACTACCACCATCATGCACTGGTGCTGCTGTTCACAGTGTGGTTTCAGTTTCGTGAGACTGTGGTCGTGTGTGCGTTTGTTTGTGTGTGTGTGTGTGTGTGTGCGTGTGTGTGTGTGTGTGTGTGTGTGTGTTTACGTCTATTGTTGATGAAGGTCTTAATGGCTGAAAGCTGTATTTATTTGTGACAGTCTTTTGTGTTGTTACTATCAGTAACTCAGCATCTCTGCTATATGTGGAGTAGCAACTTTAACTTCATAATGTTGTTACATACCATCCTGGATTTTCTATTGTTTTATGACCAAAGTTACGAAGATATAAAATGCCAACAGGCTGTAGCAAGAAAGCTTTTATGAAAAAAGAGGATTTTTTTAATGTTTGGCATCAATTTAAGTGTTGGGAAGTCTTTTCTGAAGGTATTTATGTCGATATTTGTCTGGTTTTGAGCTTTTTATGAAAATGAAATGTGCATGATGAGTATTTTTGAACAGAAGTTAGTTGAAGCTGGCGTTACAAAAGAATGCTGTAGATAAGATTGGCAGACTAAGTGCTAATGAGGAAATACTGAATCAAATCAGGGGGAAAAAGAAATATATGGCACAACTTCACTTAAAGAAGGGATCAGTTGACAAAGACATTGTGAGACACTAAGGAATCACCAGTTTAGTAATAGAGGAAAGTTTGTGTAGGTGAGTGGGTGGGGTTTTAAAATAAAAATTGTTAACGGAGAGCAAGAGATGAATACAGTAAGGAGGTTCAGTTGGACATAGGCTGTAGTAATCTGTAGGTGAAGAGGCTTTCACAGGATAGAGTATCATGGACAGCTGCATTTAACCAGTCTCCAGATTGAAGACAACAACAATGTGCCCATAGCTTCTATTTGGAGTGTCTTTACTGTGCAGTTAGTCTCCATTGCAGTTCTTTCTGCTGTTTATCACACTCTGTCATTTTTCTCTCTGTGTTTTGTTCATTGCTGTCATTATTTGTTTTGATGGCACATGATAATTTCTAGGCAGATGGGTTGTAGTCTTGTTTTGTTGATATAGTTGTTGTGTTGTGCCATGTTAGTATTGTTTATTTGAAGTTCTTACTGATTTCTGGTAAACAATATTTAGCAGTATAAATACCCTTACACAAGTTGAAATTGGAAGAAGTTATGTGCAGTATGTAAGACAATTTAATGAAATTTATTGTCTAATAGCACAAAAGCTTAAAAAGGGAGAAAGTACGAGGGTAATCCCAAAAGAAAGGTCTCCTATTTATTTTTACAATGGTTTACATCAGTTTACAGCTTGAACATTAAGCTATTTTTCGAAATAATCATCATTTCTGTCGATTCATTTTTGTAGACGCTGTGGCAGTTTTTGTGTGCCCATGTCATACCAGCTCACCGCCAGCTCTGCAGCTTTGGCAAAGAAGGATGCTGCCACTGACATTGCTTGGTCTCAGGTGTAAAGTGGTATGCCCAGGTTTCATCACCCATGACAATTGAGTCCAGAAAGATGCCCTGTTCGGCTGCAAGGTGGTGAAGAAATGTGTGGGAACCATCAACTTGTTGCCACACGTGGTCCTCAGTCAGAATGTGAGGCACCCATCTTGCACACACCTTCTGGTAGTTAAAATTCTGTGAGCGGTGCTTTGGGAAACCTCAGGAACCAACGTGCAGATATCAACCAGGGTAATCCGCCGATCTTCATGCATGCTTTGCTCAACCTTCAACACTGTCTCCTCAGAAATTGACGGTCTTCCGCTCCTTCGTTCATCGTGAGTTTCGGTCCAACAAGCTGCAAACTCTCTACACCACTTACAAACATTTTTGACATCCATGTACGACTCACTATACACTTCCATCAATTGGCGATGGATTTCAGTCGGCGCAGTGCGCTTTGCGTTCAAAAACCAAATAACTGCGTGCAATTCACACTTGGCAGTAACATCCAAAGGGAGCTCCATTCTCAATGGCTGCCAAGCCGAGACAGAGCGCCTCAGCGCGGCATGTGCATGTTTACACACAGTGCTTGAAGCGCTCTTCATAACAATGTGAAAAGTGAGTTCTGTACTTATAAAAAAATAGGAGACCTTACTTTTAGGATGACCATCATAAATACAGTATAACTGCAATGACAATATGTTAATGTGATTTGTTCATCTTCAACAGGCAGAAACCCTGTAACAGGTGAAGGAACTGTTGGCTTCCGAGTGAGCAGTTATGCTCAGGGTAGCACTGCTGTAGGACCAGTTGATAGTTTAATACATATCCCTCAGCGCATGAAGCTTGCTGCACAGGTAAATATATTTTTAAATTATTTTCTGTCTCTTATTGAAGTCTGCAGAATTTGTTTGCTCTGTGGTATGCGAATACTGCCATCTGTAAGGAAAATTATGTATGTGTTGTTGTTGACTGACATCTGGAGCTTTTGATGTGACACCAGAGGGTTACTGTAATTGCTTCATTACGAAAAAAATGTTATTTCTTAACTTGCCCTTCACTTTGCTTAGTAAGATGTTATTTGGTGTTATGATTTTGGTTTTCATGAAATTAGGAAACTCTTTTAAAAAATTTCAAGTTTTTTGTGTTCTTGAATGACGGGAAATTATTCCTCTGTCAAATCTCATTTGCTCTGTTTTCTAGTGAAAGATGGGGTGCTGATATTCTGAAGGCAGCACAGAATAAGAATTCCTTCTAGTCAAATGTGCAACACCCATTTATATTGTAAACTGTCTACTACAGGTGGAAAAGGGAATGGGCACACATTTTAAAAAATAACAGCAGAGAATACTGAAGTAAATCCATTTATTATTCAGGAAGGTGTTGATGCATTTGCTGGCCCTGTGAAATTCTGCTCTTGTTTACACAATGCCACTTTGCTTTTGGAGACTACTACTGATTCTCAAACACAACAACTGCTTGCAGATTTGCTCCTCCACAGCTATCCTCTTTGTGTCAATGCCCATCAAACAATGAATTCTTCCCATGGTGTTGTTTAGACGAGGCTGCTCAATGGTCTGACCACAGCAGAAATTCAAATGTACCTTTCTGATCAGGGTGTCATTGCTGTCCATTGGGTGATAAAAAAGGTAGATGCATCCTCAGTGCCTACACACACTCTTTTTCTCACTTTTGATAGAGTAATGCTTCCATCACGCTATGAAGTTATCACAATCTGACCGCACATTAGAAACCCAATGGGATTGCTACTAATGTCATCATTATACCCCACTCAAATGTCCTGTCAACACCCGGTCAACTGTGTAACCTGTGGTAGGAATGCTCATGACGGCTATTGCCTGCCTACTTCTCCCTGCTTTATCAACTGCAGTGGCGATCATGCAGTCTCCTCCCCAATATTGTCCAGTGTATCTTGATGAGTGGGCTGTCCTGGAGATCCGGGTTCAGGCAAAAGTGCCTTACCCTGTTGCTCGCTAGTTGTTGGCTAGTTGGGAACCCTGCGTTCTACCATCCAGCACTTACAGTACTGCTTTTCACTCCATGAAGGACATGGCTATGCAGACATGCAACCTCAAATTCAGCACCACAGTTTTAAAAACATACAGTGTCTCAATAGCATCCCCATCTCCTCCTCCAGCTGTGCAACAAGCTACCAAACTTTTGCCTCATAGGGTGAAGTTACCTGCTACACAACCAGCAAGCTGGGAAAGATAGAAGGAATACTCACGCAAATCTTTTTGTGTCCCTCCAGCCGTCAAACATCTGTGTCTTCTTCTGACAACTGGAAAGGCTCCAAGAAATCAAAGGCAAATGGTCTTCTCCTTCGGCAACTCACAGATCCTCTTCAACAATGTTGCTCCCTGACATACTCACCCAGCTGACCTCCGTGTCGCCATTGAGCACCACGAACCATTTTCTGCCCTAGACTCCACAGATCAACAGAGGGAGAATGCCAACATCTCTGTAGATCTCATGGAGGGTGATCCTCCAGCCTCTGTGCCCTCTAGCAATGAGTCTTCGTAGGCTGGCACTCGGCAGCAGCCGAAGTGACACCCCTGCCTTAACACAAGAGCACCCATGCTCCTTTCAGACTCCACTCACACCTATTCCCATTTGGATCTCTCCTTCTGCACTGCCCAGCTTGCCCGTCATCTCAAGTGGTCCAGTCTCTCTGACACGTACTCGTGCAACCATTTCCTGTGTGCCATCTGTTTGCTGACTCCTAGCCCACCTATGTCACACCCAAATGGCAGCTTTCTAAGGCCGAGTGGAGGCTTTGCTCCTCATTAGTGACCTTCAATGAACAAAATTTCCCCAATTGTGATGACCAGGTAGAATATCGTACAAGCATCATCGTTACTGTCGCAGAACATTCCATTCCTCACACTTCATGTTTACCGCACCGTGTCATGGTCCCTCGGTGGAGTGAGGTGTGCCACAATGCAATTCACATGCAGAGACATGCTCTCTGCATTTTTAACTGTCATCTTACAGTGGCAAACTGCATTTGTTATAAACAGTTGCATGCACAGTGTCACCACATTCATCAGAATAGCAAAAAAGGTATCTGGATTTCATTTACTACTTCTTTTAACAGTTACACTCCCTCTTCTGTTGTGTGGGCCAACCTCTGACAGTTCTCTGGGACTAAGGTCCATTCCCCAATTTCCAGCCTAATCGTAGCAGGTGATCTCTTAGTGGACCCTATTGCTATCTCCAACACCCTGGGCTGCTGTTTTGTGGAGATTTGAACTCCACCCACTATCACCCTGCCTCCTTCCATTGGTAACGAGTTGAGGAGGCTGGGGTGATACCCTTTTGTTGTCAGACTCGTGGGTGCTATGAAGGAGCTAGCTCGCTTTCTCACTTCATCCTGGTCCTCTGCCCCAGGGCCAGATGCTGTTCACATGCAGATGTTGCAGCACCTTTGTCTTGCGGGCAAGCACTTTCTGCTTGATAAGTACAACCACATCTGGACAGAGGGCACATTTCCCAGATGCTGGTGTGGAGCCACTCATACCCACATCTAAGCCCGGTAAGGACAAACACCTTCCTCCTAGCTGCTGCCCCATTTCTCTCACCAGCTGTGTTTGCAAGGTGATGGTATGTATAATTCATGCCTGGGCAGTATGGTGGATCGAGTCATGCAATTTACTAACTGCTACACAGTGTGTATTTTGAGTGTGCTGTCTGCAGTTGACCATCTTGTCACTTTGTCAACCTATGTCATGAATGGTTTTCAGCAAAAATACCATACTGTGGCTGTGTTTTTCTGTTGGTGAAAGCCTACAACACCTGCTGGAGGACTGGTATCCTCTGTACTCTCTACACATGGGGCTTCTGAGGTTGCTTGCCCCATTTCCTTCAGAAATTTTTAAAGACCGGGTTTTCAAGGTACATGTGAGTTCTGCCTTATTGGACACTTTTATCCAGGAAAATGGTGTGCCTCAGGGTTCTGTTCTCTCTGCTACCGCCATTAATGCTATTATGGCCGGTCTTCCACTGGGCATCTCTCGCTCCCTTTTCATTGAGATTTTGCCGTCTATTGGAGTTCTGTGGACTTGTCTCCTTGTGCAGTGTCTTCAGCATTGTCCCAATCATCTTTACTCATGGAGCATTGACAGAGGTCTCTGTTTTCCACTGAAAAAAACTGTTTGTATGAATTTCTGGCGGCACAGTCGGTTCTTCCAACATCTTTACATCTTTGGACTATTGCTCTTCCATTCATTTAAACTATGGGATTTATGGGGCCCATGCTTGATAGGCAACTTTCTTCGTCCTCCAACTTGTCTTACCTGGCTCTCCGGTGCACACAGTCCCTCAGTGTCCTACGCGTTCTCCCTGGGGAGCAGATTGGACCATCTCTTCTGTTTGTACTGGTTCCATGACTGTTCAAAACGAGACTATAGGTGTTTCATTTATGCATTTGCACATCCATCCATCATACACTGTCTTAATGCAATCCACCTTCCATTTGGCCACTGGCACCTTTCACAATAGCCTGGTTGAGAGTCTGTATGCAGAAGCTGCTGAACTACCGCTGTCATACCACCGTGATTTTCTCCTTAGCAAATAAGCATACCATTTGTTTGCCATGCCTGGCCACCCATTCTATGCTTCCTTCTTCAGTGACTCCTTTGATGGCCAGTATGGGACGTGTCCCTCTTCTCTGTTTTTTCCTGGAGTTCTTTCAGCTATTGCTTCGACAGCTTAACTTCATGCTACCTGCCACTTTTCCAATGGATGCGAACTATCCATCACCTTGGCTTTGCGCGGCTGCCTGTGTAAACCTGGGACATCATTTGCTTCCTAAGGGCTCTACTCCAGCCTTGCTGTATCACTGTAATTTTCTTGACCTTTACATGGAACTTCATGATAGTATCTTTGTGTACATTGATGGCTCTTGGACTGACCATGGTGTCGGGTGTACCATCATCATTGACACAGTCGATTTTCGGTATCTGCTTCTAGAACGCTGCTCAGTATTTGCAGCGGAGATCTTAGCCCTGTGTCAGGCAACACTGTAAATTTGTCGTTCAGGATTTTTAATTGTGCCATCTGCTCCAATGCTCACAGTGCCCTTCAGAGCCCCTGTGTGCTGTATACCATCATCCCTTAGTGCGAAGGATCCAGGAAAGATTTCACTTGCTTGCACTTGATGGAGTCACTGTGATGTTTATGTGGGTCCCTGGTCACGTCGGTCTGATGGGAAATGAGCCCCTGACACTGCTGCCAAGGCTGCAGTCCTTGTACCTCAGTCCGCTAGTTCTTCCACTCCCTCCAATGATCTCTGTGTTGCTGTCTGTCTGCAGGTGGTGTCAATTCAGCATAACCACTGTTCTTCCGTTTATGGGAAGAAGCTCTGTGGGATCGTGGGATTAAACCCCTCCCAGCAGCTTGGCTGACACTCATTGCCCTCAACTTTTTAAAATAATTTCGAGAAAGATGTCAGCAAGTAAATTGTATGATAATTGTTTAAGTCTTTCTTGTCACCTTCCCAATGAAGTGATTTAACAGTTGCATTCCCAGTGCTAGTGATGCATTCCATATGTCATTAAGGGTGTTACTTATTAAGTTGGCACAACATTTCAGGATTATGTTTGAAAGTCCATCAAGACCACATTATCTTTCGTTTTTTTTTTTTTTAATTTTTATTATTATAAGGGCTATTCAGAAAGAAGGAACGTTTCTGTCTGACGCCGCTAGGTGCACGCCGATCGCGTTTATTTTGGTATGTGTGTGCTCGTCAGCTCAATCAGCATCCATCCATGGCAGTGGGAACGTCTCTGCATGTCTGGTTTTTCGATATTCGAATTTGAAATGTGTGTGCGATTGAAAATCCTGCCAGTTGTGAGATGCAGTCTGTGATATGGTTTTTGTTGACAAAAAACCTAAAACCTATCGAAATTTGTCATGAACTGTGCGAAGTGTACAGAAACAACATAATGAGTGAATGTTCCGTCCGGAAATGGTGCATTCGGTTTAAAAACGGCCGTACTAACGTTCATGATTGAAGACAAGAGTGGATGCCCAAGCATTGTGACTGACGATCTTGTTGCTAAAGTTGATGAAGCGATTTGTGAAAACCGTCACTTCACAATAATGGAGCCTTAGAAGAGCAGTTCAAAACAAACACCGAGGAAAGCTGATGTCCAAAATTTTGTTTTTGCACAACAAGCCTGACCTCACATGGAAAACCACTCTAAAGAACTTAATTCATTCAAATGGGAAATTTTCCCTCATCTGCCCTACAGCCCCGATCTTGCACCAAGCGACTTCGACTTGTTTCCTAAGTTAAAGAACTGGCTTGCAACACATTGCTTTGATGACAAAACGGAACTCCAGGCGGGCGTGACCCACTGGCTGAAATCTCAGGTGGCAGAATTTTACTATGAAGGTCTTTCAAAGCTTGTCCACCACTATGATAAGTACCTCAATGTGTTTGGTGACTATGTGGAAAAGTAGTATGTTAGTCGCTCTTTAGATGTATATAATAAAATGTATTTCTTGTACTTAGTTGTTTTTTTTTTTTTTTTTTTTTTTTTTTTTTTTTTTTTTTTTTTTTTTTTTCCCCTGCCAAAATGTTCCCTTCTTTCTGAATAGCCCTCTTATATTTCTTTCAGTGACGGATGTTGGTGGACTTAAAGTTTTGTAGAATGACATTGTTAAATATATTCTCTCACCCTTTCAACTAAATCATTTAAACTGCTTTTGCTGTTACAATTAGAAAGTGATTCTTAAAATTACTCACAAATTGTGAATTATCAGTCACAACATGTCATTTAGTTTATTTGTTACTGTGTCTTGTATACTGACTGGCTCTCCTGTCTTCCATTTACAGTATCCCATAAAGTTTTAATCTTGCTATCCACATTATTTATTGGTCAGGACACACACATACTTCTTGACATTTTATTTATTTTCCATAAAATATCACAGTATTTTTTGTAGTATGCATGTAATGTCATATCTTGATGTATTCTGACCTTTATATAAATTTCCGTCTACCAATTGCATGAGATTTTAATTCTCTCAGTTGTCCACAGCTAATGTGTGTGTGTGTGTGTGTGTGTGTGTGTGTGTGTGTGTGTGTGTTTGTGTAACTTTTTAGGAAAGCAATCTACAAATATTGACACAAATTTGCTATGGAACCAATGGAATTTCACATTGGCATCTCTTTTTACATATCACCCCACCTCTTTTAACTTACTTTTAAAATATTGTATCCTGTTCTCATTAATAAGCCTCATTGCTTTGTATGAACCTGCCTTTGGGTTGTAAGATGCCTTATTGTTTGTTTCCATTAAGTGTCACACTTGGATAGTCCATTAACAGTGGGGTACATGTAATTTTTTCAACCTGAGCCCTGTCTATAAAAATGTTGTCAATCAGTGTCCTACTATCTTGCTGCACACAGGTTGGAAAATTGACCATTGAAATTTAATTGCAACCCAATGATGAAGATTCTAGTTCATTTTTCCCATCTGCATCTTTTAAAAAATATACATTGAAATTGCCACAGATCACTATATGTTACCTCTTGTCCTGAAAGAAAGCTCAATAATGTATCTAAATTTGTCACAAATGGCTGAAAGTTTCTTAGAGGGGTTCTGTAGATTATTACAATTATCAGACATATATTCTGCAGTAACAACTTACAACCACATTCTTCTACGTTTTGATCAAAACAAAAACTATTTGTTTGAGTATTTTTGGCTTGCTGTTCATTTTTTTTTTTTTTTTTTACATATGTTGTAACTCTTCCTTTTTCCATTTCAACTCTATAAGAAAATGATTCTAGTCTACAATACTTGACATTTAACTTCTTTATCCCTTTGGTTATGTACTGTTCAGGGGCACAGAACAACTATCACTTCAGAATTTTCCACATCTTCTAGGCATACAAGAAGTTCATCTGTCTAATTTTTCAACACCCTAATGTTCTCATGAAACAAATTAATTTTTTTCTGGAAACTATTACATATATTGTGGTTTTGTTCTGCTATAATTCCTTTCTATACTCTCCATCTGTAACCTGACTGTAACTTGAAAAATGTGCCCCCATTGACTCCAGTAATCACAGGGTTTTGTCTTGTGTGCTTTTACAGCCATATTAATCCAGAACTGGTCAAGACACTGTAAAATCTCCACATGGGTGTGTGCTGTTGCAGTACACAAAGTACCCTCCACCATGCACAATAAGATGACTTGTAGAGCATAGATGTAGATGTAGAAGCAGAAGTATTTTTACTGCACCTTACAATTCTTTGATCACTTAAGTCTTTGATCACTTGTGATTCTAAAGTGACTTGTGGTCCTCACACCTGTACTCTTTGATAAAATGTAATCAGTTTCATTTCTAAACAATGTAAAATCCAGGATGGAATGTAACAGTATTATGAAGAGGATAGCTGCTTCTCACCATATGGTGAATATGCTAAATCACAGATAAGCACAACAAAAAGACTGTCAGAAACTGAGCTTTTGGCCAACAAGGCCTTCTTTGGAAACAGACAGCACACACATCCAACTCACACACACACACAAATGCAACTCATACACGCATGACCGGTCTCTGGTTGCTGAGGCCAGACTGAGAGCAGCAGTGCGTGATGAAAGAAGCAACTTGATGGTGCAGGTAAGGAAGAGGCTGGGGTGGAGAGGGAGAAGGATAGCAGGGAAGTGGTGGGACACAATAAAAGTGCTGTTTGTGGGAGTATACAGGGATGAGGTGGAGAGAGGATAGGGCAGATAGATGCAATTTGGAGGTTAGACAGGGGGGGGTTAGCAGTAAAGGAGAGGACAGAAATAAGAAGACTGAGTGTGTTGGTGGAATAGAGGGCTGTGTAGTGCTGGAATGGGAACAGAGAAGGGGCCAGATGGGTAAGGACTGTGACTAAAGAAGGTTGAGGTCAGGAGGGTTATGAGAACATAGGATATGTTGCAGGGAGAGTTCCCACCTGTGCAGTTCCGAAAAGCTGGTGTTGGGAAGGACACAGATGGCACAGGCCATCCCATCAACACCACATTTCCTGAATTGCACAGGTGGCAAGTCTCCCTGCAACATATCCTATGTTTCCATAGCTCTACTGGCCTCAGCCTTCATTAATTGTTGGTTTTAACTATCTGGCCCCTTCCCTGTTCTCATTCCAGCACTACACAGCCCTCTGTTCCACCAATGCACCCACTGTCTTTTTACTTCTCTACTATACTGCAACCGCCCCTCCCCCCCTCCTCCCACCCGCCCTCCAGTTAACCTCCCAATTGTATCTAGCTGCCCTGTCTTCTCTCCACCTCATCCCTGTATACTCCCATATGCATCACTTTACCATCCTCCCCCTCCCCCACTATCCTTCCCCATCTCCACCCCAACCTCCTCCTTACCCCCACCACCCAGCTGCTTCTCCCATCAGGTGCTGCTGCTCTCAGTCTGGCGTTGGCAGCCAGAGACTGTGTGTGTGTGTGTGTGTGTGTGCGTGCGTGTGTGTGTGTGTGTGTGTGTGTGTGTGTGTGTGTGTGCGCGCGCGCGCGTCGCATTTTCTATTTCTGATGAAGGCCTTATTGGCCAAAAGCTCACTTTCTGACAGTTGTGCCTATATGTGTCTCATCTAGCATCTCCACTATTTGATGAGTAGCAACTATCGTTTTCACAATATTGTTGAAGTTTCATTCTTATTGTCATTTGGTCAGTGCCATATGTATCTTCTGTTTATTTTCACCTGGAAGAATGTGTTGATGAGAAACATGTTGTTGTTTTCAGAAAATTCTAATAGAATGTGTGACCTCTGTCATTCCTGGCATCATATTCAAAGTTTCCACACTGAAGGATCATTCTTTTGTTTTATCCTACTTTTGCTGACACTCTCCCATCATCACGATATAGTGGAATTTGCTGTCATCATGAGTTTATTTAACTTTCTGTAGAGAGCTCTTCTATCTCCTCCGAAGAATATTACTGTAATAATGTGTTTTAAGTGCAGTCTAAGAAAGCAGTAGACTGCATTAAAAGACATTATTATGACTCGGTTGTCACAGATGCCAAGCTTTCACAGAGGAATGGGAGCATACTACTGCATAGACATCAGGGATTTTCTGTGAATACTTTTGTTTGCTTTTAATGTAAGTTTTGTTATTCTTTTCAAGATTAATTAAATATCAGTGGTTTTGAAGTATTTTCTTGTTTACAGTGAAGCCTGCACCTGAATTTTCTCCCTTCCCTTTTTTTCTATAGTAAAACTTGCTCTGTTCTTAACTTAATTTTGTCTGTCTCACTCAGTCTCATGTTCTGTTTTAGTTTATTTTATTTGCCAAACACCAGATGAATCTGTTACATTGCATGTTATAGAACACCAAGCAGTATATGTTGATGAGCAGCCTGTCTATGTTTGTTGTCCCTCAGAGGGACATCTTAAGATGCGATGAATACCCTTTGTCAGAAAATTTCCAGGGCAAGTTTTTTATTTATGAGTTTGTAATATTTGTAAAAAGGAACAAATGTTGTCTTTATGTTACCTGGTATGAGTGCATCCTTGAAATGACCTTGGCCATGATTTGCGCAAACTCACTATGTGGCAGGGCTGTGCTTAGCAGCATCCTGGGTTCTTGCATGTTAGTTACAGTGAGACAATGGATGCTGCTTATGAACAAAGAGAGGACATTGGGTTTTGCTTAAGCTTGGGAAAACCCCTCCTGGAACGTGGACAGTGATTAAACAAGCCTATGCAGGTGAGGCACTTTCAAGAAATTGTGTTTTCAAGTGGCACAAAAAGTTTTGTGAAGGCAGACATTTAGGGCAAGATGATCCCAGAGCTGGCTGCCTATCTTCAGCACACACTAATGTAAACATGGAGTGTGTAAGGCAGATATTGAAAGAAGACCATCATGTAACTGTGCATGCAGTATCAGAAGAACTTAATTTGAATCATGTTGTGTGTCATAAGACTTTACTCGAAGATTTAGGGAAAGAGAAACTTAATGCTAAACTCATGCACTGACAGGTGAATATGAAAAGAAAGGACATAGAATTTCTGCGTACAACTTTACAGAGTCAGGCATGATCCCACACTTCTATCAAAGATTATTGCTGGGGATTAAAATTGGTGCTACGAGGATGATCCTCACATGAGGCATCAAAGTGCACAATGTCGGAGTCCTGAATCACCAGCCTTGAAAAAATTGGAATGGCAACATTCGAGAACAAAGACAATGTTGATCACATTCTTTGATAATAAAGGATTAGTTCACCATGAGTATGTTCCTCTAGGTCAAATAGTAAACCAAGCTCCCAGAATGAGATTTTCACTCTTTAGCAGAGTGTGCGCTGATATGAAACTTCCTGGCAGATTAAAACTGTGTGCCCGACCGAGACTCGAACTCGGGACCTCGGTCGGGCACACAGTTTTAATCTGCCAGGAAGTTTCAGTAAACGAAGCTCTTCATACTGAACTCTTGAAATATTTGTGACAAGCAATTTGATACTGCCTCCCTGATTCGTGGCATTTTCAGAACTGGTTCGCACTTCATGACAGTTCAAGACCCCATACTGCTTAATCTGCTACCGAGTATCTGGTCCAACATTCTGTTATTGCCATCCCACATCTGCTGTATTCGCATGACCACTTGCCTTGCAATTTTTTCTTGTTTCCATGAGTTGAATGGCAATTGAAAGGAAAGCTTCATCAAGATATTGCAGGCATCCAATGGGCTGCAACAAATGAGCTTACAAGCATCACAGCTGAAAATTTCCCTGCTTTCTCCCAAGACCTCCAGAAATGTTGGCAACTGTGTATAGATAACCAGGGAGACTACTACGATAGGAGCTAGGACCATTACCTGGTGAGTGCAAATTTCTATTAAAAAAAAAATTAAAAAAATTGACCTGGTACTTTCCTGACAATAGGAGTATTATATACAGCTGCTTGTTATGAACACCTGAATTGAATGCCTGCTGGTTGGTTCCCTTAATCCTCCATTAGGTGCAACACAGTTTATTGTTACATATTGTGAACAAAATATACCACATACATTTTTGTGGTGTGAGCTTTGTCAGTTTGATATGGTGTGATCTGCAGTCAAAGACCTAAAATTTGCGGAACTTTTTCAGGTGTAAAGCTATTTAGCATCATAAGAGAATATAAAAAAAACACTGTGTGAACTAAATTTTTGCTGTCGCTGGAAACACTTTATAGCGATGTGTTTGTTGGTTTTAGACACTGATCTGTATTTTTGTTATCACTAGGTTTTTGAGCAATTTGTACGGTCATCAAAACTTCCTGTATTTGAACCAGAGCACCAATCAGGGCATTGGAGGCAGCTGACATGTAGATTGTCTATGTCAAATGATCAGCTAATGCTTGTTGTTGGATTACATCCACAACAACTTAGTGCAGAGGAACTGAACGATGTGAAAACTGAGCTGAAAGAATTTTTCATGCATGGAGGAGGGAAAGATTGCAATGTAACATCACTTTACTTTCAACTGATTTCCAAAAGGTAAGTACATTTGAAGAATTAAAATTGTTGTTGCTTGATTTGAGTGTAAAGGCTGCACTGTCATCAGGACCAGGCAGCTTGCCATAGGGATTGGTCTTCGTCCTTAACAACTGAAAATTCTCTGCTGATTGTACTGAAATATATTTCCTCTCCCCATCACCTGTTTTGCTCACTAACATTCCAGAGGCTTGTTCTGTTCTTTTGTTTGATTCTCACTACTCAGTGTGAATTTTTCTTCATGCAGTTTTGTTTTACTTTTCACATAATATTGCTCCTCATGAAAAAAGAATTAAATGGTGACCAATCTGTGGGCCCAGACTAATAAGCACATGCTGCAGCTATGATTGCATTTGAATCTCCGTTAAATAAAGAACATTTGGCTTCATGTGGAAAACATACTTTTAGAAGCATTTGTGTACACATTGCCTATGAAGTAAATTATTACTGTTTTCTGTTGTTGCAATACATGAAGAATGTTTTTAGGATGCCATCAGTACAATATTACTTTAGTGACTTCTGTTTGCACTGCCTGACTTAATAATAATAATAAAAATTATAATGAAACATCTGGAAGGGGAGGAGGAGACGAAACGATACTTCATAGATTCAAAGGGTATGTGATATTATTTCAGTAATTACAAAATTGAATAAAATGTTCAAAGAACTTGGCGGTACTAGCCTTCTTATCAGCATGGCATTGCATCCACTCCAGTTTGGATACATGCAATGATTAATTTGAGTAGGTGTCATAAAGCCATTTTATTCTCTGCTGAGGAAAGCTGGCCTACAGCTGTTGTAATTGGTCCTTGATATCATGGATACTGGTACTAGGATGTAGTTAACATCCAAGCTGGTCCCACACATATTCTGTCGGATACAGATTGCTGACGATAGGAGTACCTTAACATCGCACAGACAGTTCATAGAGGCAAGAGGTAACACACGAGGATGCAGGATGTCTGTGATGTACTGTTATGCCATCAGTTTCCTGAATCACAACCAGCAGTGACCTAAAAGTACCCACTGACTCTCCATACCTTAATGCCAAGAGTAACACTGCTGTGCTTCTCCAAAACATTGGAATCATGGGACCTTTCTCTAGGTTATTGGTATACTCACCAGTGATGGTCATCTGGAAAGTGCAGAACTGCTTTTCAACACTGAACAGAATCCGAAGCCATTCATTAGCAGTTAATGCTTCCCAGGCCCAACACCACTCCAAATGCAGCCATTTGTGTCCTGGTGTTAACAACTGTCTGTGCATGGGACAGTAATTCTCCATCTGGATTCTGCTACTCTCTGACCAATGGTATGAGATGACACAGAATGTTGCAGGGAGTCCGTTACTCATTCTAGGATGGTAGGTGCAGATATGAGGGGGTTGGGAAGTGCTTAGCGCACAGTATGCTAATCCTCCTATGTGGTCAACCTGAACCTTGTCCATGTGCCTGTTCTCAACTTCCCAAATAGTCCAACATTGAGCCACTGTCTCATTTGAATGCCCGGAAAGTCTGGATATTGCACGATTCATTCAGCCAACAAGATGGAGACCCACAATGAGGCCCCCTTCAAACTCTTGTCAAGTGCAAAATAATGCTGACTCATACAAGTATGTGACATCAGTGTCTTTCATCCCCCCTTATAATCCATACCAAGCTTGGTAATAAAACTAAACACAAACAATGCTAATGCATTCTGGTGGCCATTCTATCAGTCACAGAGTATTGTATCTCTAATCATTAACATATGCACTTATGTTCTGTTTGTGTACAAAGTTACACTGATGTCCTACAGTGTCTCCTGGATGCTTTTTTTATTGAGGCAGGTATTTAATTTCTTTCTGTTATTTACTTACTTTTATTAGCGACATATATTGAATGATCCTTATTTATATTTTGTCTAGTGCTTCAGCTAATTTAACAGTGCAGTCTCAAGGCTCAATAAGCATCTCATTGTGCTCTTCTCAAAACATGAATATTGAATGAACTGCAGACCAAATTACCACCATTAGTGCCGACAGGTGGTGAGAGTCACACAATTTCTAGATAAAGGAAATCTTGGCCCAGAAACTTAGTTTTGCTCTGAAGCCTTGGAATCTATGTGGCAGAATAAGTATACCTCTGAATTGGACTGACTGTGAGGCCATGGTATATAAATGTTTTTGCCACTACTAAATATTAGTGATGTTTCACTTGAACAAAGATATTTGAATATTGTCCTTTGAGATTAACTGGCTGATTATGTTTATGAAGATGAATAAAAAAGGAAGAAATTGAGTGGCTAAAATGAGTGTCCTTTACCATTCTTCCCTACCTCAGTTTATAGATGCTTGTGGCACCAATAAAAATGAGTAAATATTTGAGACAGTTTATTTAAGTGTAGTTCTTAAGTTTGCTGGTTTAATCAATCAGATTTTAGGACCTGTACCACTATACTGTGTACCTTGTGTTTTTATGTCTTAGTTGATTAGGGGTGCTAAGTGGGACTCATTTTTTAAGTATTAGTGCTTTCATTTCCATGCTTGTTTTCTGCATTTTTACGGTAATGAGGAGCTTGCTTGCTTCTGTGTTTAATGGTAATGAAGAATGAATCTCCCTGGCATTTGTGTCTACATTATGTTACATTTTTCTTTATACAGGCAGGCGGGCACTGATCCCACTCCCCCAGAGCTCCTGTTGGGTGTCTCTCATATTGAGGAAAGTATCTGTGGAGTCACTCTACGCATTTCACCAGAAGCCTTCTTTCAGGTCATACAATAATAATCAAAATTATAACATATTGTGTATTATTATTATTTCTATTGTTCCACATTGTATGCTTATAGCTGTCTGCATTGTGCAGATATCGTGGTTCAGGCACAGGATTCACATTCTGGAGGAGCAGGGTTCAGATTTCTGTCCAATCATCCAGATTTAGGACTACAAAGTTTTCTGTAATCACTTAGTTATAATTCCAGGATGGTTCCTCATCCTGTTCGAACTTACCCTCATCTCAAATGGCCTCATTGTCAATAGGACATAAGACTATAAATGCTCTAGTAACTTTTATTATTCCACTAGCTCTGAAACTTGTTCCATCTTTCTTATTAAGCTTAAATACAATTACATTATGTTATAAAATAATTATGGTCTTATTAAGCTTAAATACAATTACATTATGTTATAAAATAATTATGGTCTTCTTTCAGCAGCTTATCTCGGTTTTATTGTCAAAGTAAACAACAGTTTTTACAAAAGCTAGTAGGGAAAAATGAGGTCCTGTATTATTCAGGAGGGCCGTTGTGAATGTAAGCATAACCTTTTACTCTGAAGGTTCAGTCAAAAATGTGTATTTCTAGTGATATAGTCCAAGACCACAGTATACAGGTAACAGATGATATGGGGTAGAAACTCTCAGAAGCTAGTCAAAGATTTATTTATAATTAATTTTATTTGTACACAGATTCCATACGAGCGTGTTAGACACTAGGATGTGGAACGAGTTAAAGAATGTACACTGTCTAGTCACATTAATGTGACAACCTGTCAAAAGCCTGAATAACCACTTTTTTCATTGGGGACCGCTGCAAGAGAGAGTCAGTTAGATTCTGGAAGGTACCAACAGCAATGTGTAGCCGTACTGACTCATGTGCCGTGATGAGCTGCCCTAGGTTTCTTGGTAGAGGATCCATGGCGCAAACAAACTGATCGATGTGATCCACAGATTTTCAGTGGGAATTTGGTGGCCAAGGGAGTATGGTAAGCTCATCTTGCGAGCTGGTAGATGCCATCATGTCGAGAAAAAGCAAACTGCACATAGGGGTGGACATGGTTCCCAAGCTTAGATGCATAATGGTGTTGATCCATTGTGCCTTCCACAATGAAGAGGTCAGCCAGGGAATACCAGGAAAATGTTCCTCAGATCATAACACTCTCTCTTGCGGCCCTGGATCCTTCCGACAGTTCTTACAGTGTGTTCCCTTTCAGACGTTTCATGCCAGTGGGGCATAAAATGTAATTCACATGAGAAGCCCAGCTTTCATTGCTCAGTGGATGTCCAGTTGTGGTAGTGGCAAGCAAATTCTAGCCTTTGTCACCACTGAACAGCAGTCAGCATTAGTTCATGAACCAAGTGCCTACTGCGGAGGCCCACACACAGCAATGTTTGCTGAATGGTCATTGAGTAGGCACTGTTGATAGCTCTTTGTTCATCTAGGTGGTCAGTTGCACATCTGTTCACCCATACACTTCTCCGCAATTGTACTTTGACCTTCGATATAGGCGGCACCCACATATGTAAGTGGACTGTGTATAAATATGAATTACATAGAACATAGTACAGTACAACTGAGCACAATTTCCAACCTCAAAATGCTGGAGGGAGTCAAAATATCAAAGGAACTTTATAATCAGACATTACACAGCTGTATAATGTGTTTGTCACTTTTGAGAAAGAAGTAGTGAATTATATGTAGTATAGAGTGTAAAGGGCTGTAAATGAACAAAAGGAAATCAAATTAAGGAAACAAATTGTGTGAATAGTTCTATAATATAAGTATGTTCTTGCTTAATTGTAATTAGTGTTTGTGTGTTATGGGTGCTCAACAACTAAGTAATCAGTGCCCAAAATCAAGTTTAGTGTGCATACAGTTGAACATTCTGCATTGGAATCACCATTAGCTTGGTAAATGGCACAAACTGACAGGTACTGTGTACATTTAATTTAATTTTGTTTTCGTTGTACTTATTTGGAATCATTTGGTGATTGCTTTCTCCACACTCTCTTCAGGCTTTAAGAAAGATGTCAGCAGCGCCAAAAACTTGAATTTTGGTGTCTGCATTAGGTATCATTCTCAGCAAATTTGGTGCTATTTTAAAAATCTGTATTAACAGAAGATATATGTAGAAATAATTTCATAATGAGACATTACCTTTCAGGTTAACAGCGCTGCTGCCGAAGTACTGTATGGTGCGGTAGAAGAGGTGGCCCAACCTACTAGAGATACATCTCTTTTGGATGTATGTTGTGGTTCAGGAGCTATAGGACTTTGTCTGGCTAAGGTATGTATCACTTATGAAGCAGCTGCATCAAAAAATCTTTTATATTAGATCTGTTTTATTATTTACATGATAATGAAATTAATTCCAAGCCTGTAGCAACATATATGTCTCATATACCCAATTACAAACTTTGGAAATTTGTTATTTTCATTAATTTAAGTGAAGACAAAACTCTTGGCATCAGTCTCATCTAATCTATTCAGTATCATTCTCTTGGTGAGATGAACAATTACATTGATTTATGAACAGCTACCATGTTGTCAAGAGGGCCTTAGTAAAGTAATAAGTTCAATGTGGGCTGCTTCTTACTGTGCAGGTCGAACACTTTACACTGAAAGTGAAGAAAACATTTGATCAGGTTCAGTGATGAGACACACGAGGCATGTTATCTGAAGTCATAATAATAATCACAATGTGTTAGTTTCTCCATGTTGAGATTGTGCTGTTGCTCCACTACCATATACTCAATTAATGAGATATCACTGCAGTTGCCAATATTTCCTGTATCCAAGTCCTCAACCAATATCAGCCTTTACATTGAGGCCATTTTGAAGTGTGTTATCTTGTTGTGAAGCAATGACAAAATTTAGTTTAATTTGCATATTGCTTTGACACATATAATTTTCTGATCTGTTTGAATATGGTTTTGAGTCATGTGGTTGCACCCTCCCCTCTTTCCCCTCCAGCACATATATTAATATTTATTTGTTTGCCATACATAATCTCCCCCCCCCCCCCCCCCCCCCCCAAACATACATATACACAAAATTATTTTGAGTATATTGTAAATTGCAACGAACTGTAACTTGTTGCTCTGTTTTTAGAAATGTGGGCAAGTACTAGGTGTAGAGCTGATTACACGTGCTGTGGAAGATGCCCGTACCAATGCATCCATCAATTCTGTGGAGAACTGTGAATTCTTCTCAGGTGCAGCAGAGGAGATTTTGTCTTCAGTTATTCGTCGTGCTACCTGTAAAGACCTTTTGGCTGTTGTTGATCCTCCTCGTGCTGGCTTACGTAAGTATTTGTATTTATAATATGATGTCTGCTTGTGTCTGTGTATGTATGTATGTATGGATGGATGGATGGGTGTGTGTGTGTGTGTGTGTGTGTGTGTGGGTGTGTGTGTGTGTGTCCCTAAGGTAAGTCTTTCCGCTCCCGGGATTGGAATGACTCCTTACCCTCTCCCTTAAAACCCACATCCTTTCATCTTTCCTTTTCCTTCCCTCTTTCCTGACGAAGCAGCCACTGGTTGCGAAAGCTCAGATTGTGTGTGTGTGTGTGTTTGTGTGTTTTATTCATTGTGCCTATCTACTGGCGCTTTCCCGCTTGGTAAGTCTTGGAATCTTTGTTTTTAAGATATTTATAATATCAGTTACTTTTATTAAATATTTCACTGAGTCAGCAGATATTGGGCATATTTCTGTGAAAAAATGACGTAATCTTTGGAAAGAGATTTTCACATATTAATGTTGTATTATCTCTCAATAAGTTTTGGTGTGCTTCAATAGACTCTGTATGCTGTTGGTTGAAACAGAAGGGAACTATTTGCTGAGTATTTAAAATATGAGTAAAGAGTGAAGCATAAACAAATTGTAATGTAAATATAATTATAAACATTCAGAAGCCAGCACAATTACCTCCCCACATTCACCATATTAAAAATGTGTAACTATTAAATGCAGAAAGGTGTCATGTTGGGGAATATATATTATCCATAAATGTTGAAACAAGTGGTAAAGAAATTTACTTTTAAAGTAATCTTTAACAGCTCAGTGACAACATTAAGCACCAGGGCCCTATATATAGCTTTATGTTGGAATATCAACAATAATACAAAAAGGATAGATTTTTACTCAATGTAAAGATGACTCATTGAGTTGAAGACAGGCACAATGAAAAGACTGTTACACATTATAGCTTTCAGCAAAAGAATGAGAAAACACACACACACACACACACACACACACACACACACACACACACACACACACACACACACACACACACACACACACACGAGACTGTTGTCACCAGCAATTTCAACTGGAATGCGACTGTCGTGAATAATATGGAGTGGAGCAGGCAAGGGGGGGAGTTTGGTGGTTGCCAATGGCAAAGGAGACCACCCCGTGGCACAATATGCAGCTAAACACAACAGGCTTGATTTCAGTGGCTGCTTCACAAGCCAGGCCATCTGGGTCCTCCCCTCCATCAGTACCTTTCCTCAACTGCGCAGATGGGAATTAACCTTACAACACATTCTCTGCACCCAAAATTACTCTGGCTTCAACCGACAATAACCTATTGTCCCCACACTCTCCACCCACAGTTTCTGCCCAATCGTCGTATCATCTCCTCGATTTTCACATTCCCTCACCTTCTTTGTGTGCTGCGCTCTGCCAGTGTACCTGCCTATCCTTTCCCTTTCTGTGCCCCCTCCCCTTTCCCGCTCCCAGTATCCCCCCCGCCCCGCCCGCTACACCTGGCAGTCTCTAGTCCTCTACTTCCTGCATGCTCTACCAGACAGCGCTCTTCTTTCGCCTCACCCATACCATGCTACCTCCCCCCCCTTCCCTGCCCCACTCCAGATTGCTATTCACATGACAGTCGCATTCCTGTCACAACTTCCAGTGGTCATACGTGCATGAGGTGTGTTTCTTTTCTTTTCTGAGGAATTCTTTGGTTAAAAGCTATAATGGGTAACAGTCTTTTCATTGTACCCATCTGCAACTCAACCGGTCATCTTTATTGTGAGTAGCAGTCTATCCTTTTCATAAAAAAGTATAACATTTACTTCTTGCAAAGTGGGCTCTGATGGTACAGTGTGAAAGTATGTTGTTTTATCAAAGTACCTACTTGGTGAGGTTGCAAAGTGATTTCTTTGGTGTCAACACACACAGTAGCAGGACCCACTGCTACTGTTCATTATTACAGTTAAATAATAGTGCCTACTTATTTTCAGAAGAGAAATTACTTTCCAAACTTAGACCTTAGGTTATGCTACAGATCGATCTGCCACCACAATATACATTCCAAAGACTAATATAGAACAAGAATAAATATTCTAAGTGTATATATGATTCACAAACCCCAACATAATTACTTTACAGTATTGATAAGTCATGCACACCTGTAGAAGCAAAATTTGAGCTTCCAGAACATACGGAATCTCAAATTGTTCATGTTACAAAATGTGGCGTGTACTGCTCCCCCCCTCTCCATTGTCACTATCATCCTTGCTTTAATAACTAATACATAGAACCTTTCTTGTAAATTTTGCTTTAGGATTAAGTAAGTATGTGTGTTTACTTATATTACCAGTTTGTAGATGATAGTAAATATCTTTCATTTGTGTTTCCAGACCAGAAAGCAATCAAGCTTATTCGCAGGACGGAGGCATTAACACGAATGGTGTTCCTGTCCTGTGATCCACAAGCAGCCAGAGAAAACTTTTTGTCACTAAGTCGACCTGCCTCCAAAACATACTGGGGTGATCCTATAGTACCAGTAAGAGCTGTTGCTGTTGACATGTTCCCACATACACCACATTGTGAACTTATAATATATTTTGAGCGATACTGTGATGTTAATACTACACCTGCTGCACCTGAAGATGATGAAGCTAAGCCTCATGTCACAGTGGATATGAACCTAAAAGACAGTTGATTGTGAATTATTTCTAAAGCCAGTTGTTATAAATAGATTATTTCAAATTCTCTTGTATTACATGATCAATACTAAGAAATCTGAGATGCTTCCTGCTGCGTGGATGTGCCTCTGTCAGTTGGAAAAAATAAAATGTCAGCTCCTGTACACAAAAGCTGTGTGTCAGACTATAACATGAAAGAGTCAACTGTGTTATTGTTATGTTGTTGTTATTGTGGTCTTCAGTCCTGAGATTGGTTTGATGCAGCTTTCCATGCTACTCTATCCTGTGTAACCTTCATCACCCAGTACTTACTGCAACCTACATCCTTCTGAATGTGCTTAGTGTATTCATCTCTTGATCTCCCTTTACGATTTTTGCCCTCCACACTGCCCTCCAATACTAAATTGGTGATCCCTTCTTCTGGTCAAGTTGTGATACAAACTTCTCTTCTACCCATCTAATCTTCAGCATTCTTCTGTAGCACCACATTTCGAAAGCTTCTATTCTCTTCTTGTCCAAGCTATTTATCGTCCATGTTTCACTTCCATACACGGCTATACTTTCAGAAAAAGACTTCCTGACACTTAAATCTATACTTGATGTTAACAAATTTCTCTTCTTTAGAAACCGTTTCCTTGCCATTGTTACACTTAGTTAAATCACAGAGTGGTACCAAAATTGCATCTCCTAAGATGTGAAGAATCCGTAACAAAGCTTTCACTTACATTTACATTTTAGTACACAATAAGTATCTTTTATCTGCACTTCACCTCATAATGCAACTGATATTTTGCAATTTTTGCCATTTGTGTGGTTAGTACATCAAAAACTGCTGTCCCTGTATGATGTGAAAACTTCAAGTGCACCCCTGGTTCTACTATAAAGAAATTCTATAATTTCTGAAATGCCACCATATTTGCTTTTAGTGTTTCATGCACTATTGCAACATTAGCATTTGTGCCATAGGAACAGGTTAAAAATAACATTTTTGTAGGACTCTTGTTATTCTTCATGGCAATTAAATCATTGATGATAACCAATGATTAAATCACCATACCAACTTACAAAGTCCTATGAGAACTTTATTTTTTGTAAATTTTTCTGAAATAACATGAAATAATTTTTTAAGTGACAACAAATATTCACTTAGAAATTTTCAACTATGAAATACTTCTAAAATCAGAAGAATTAATATGCACATCCTTGTCAAAACTGTTGTACTGTCTGATGATTTGCAATTGTGAAATTAATTTTTACAAACAAAATTGAGACATTCATGATATTTATCTTTTATTGATTACAATGTCAAAAACAGAGCATTTTGCAGCCCAGCATCTGTATGTGTGCTTCAGGTACTCAGTGTGGACATATCGAATTACCAGTGATACATAGATACCTGCATCAAATAAATTGAACTTACATGCCCCCTCCCCCATGAACCATGGACCTTGCCATTGGTGGGGAGGCTTGCGTACCTCAGCAATACAGATAGCCGTACCGTAAGTGCAACCACAACAGAGAGGTATCTTTTGAGAGGCCAGACAAACATGTGGTTCCTGAAGAGGGGCAGCACCCTTTTCTGTAGTTGCAGGGGCAACAGTCTGGATGATTGACTGATCTGGACTAGTAACACTAACTAAAACAGCTGAGCTGGTACTGTGAACAGCTGTAATTTTTCCCGAGGGCATGCAGCTTTACTGTATGATTAAATGATGATGGCCTTCTCTTGGGTAAAATATTCTGGAGGTAAAATAGTCCCCCATTTGGATCTCCGGGCGGTGACTACTCAGGACGACGTTGTTATCAGGAGAAAGAAAACTGCCGTTCTACAGATCAGAGTGTGGAATGTCAGATCTCTTAATCGGGCAGGTAGGTTAGAAAATTTAAAAAGGGAAATGGATAGGTTAAAGTTAGATATAGTGGGAATTAGTGAAGTTCGGTGGCAGGAGGAACAAGACTTCTGGTCAGGTGACTACAGGGTTATAAACACAAAATCAAATAGGGGTAATGCAGGAGTAGGTTTAATAATGAATAGGAAAATAAGAATGCGGGTAAGCTACTACAAACGGCACAGTGACCACATTAATCTGGCCAAGATAGGTACAAAGCCCACACCTACCACAATAGTACAAGTTTATGTGCCAACTAGTTCCGCAGATGACGAAGACATTGATGCAGTGTATGTTGTGATAAAAGAAATTATTCAGATAGTGAAGGGAGGCGAAAATTTAATAGTCATGGGTGACTGGACTTCGATAGTAGGAAAAGGGAGAGGAGGAAACGTAGTAGGTGAATATGGATTGGGGCTAAGATATGAAAGAGGAAGCCGCCTGGTAGAACTCTGCGCAGAGCATAACTTAATCATAGCTAACACTTGGTTTAAGAATCCTGAAAGAAGGTTGTATACATGGAAGAACCCTGGAGATACTGTAAGGTATCAGATAGATTATATAATGGTAAGACAGAGATTCAGGAACCAGGTTTTAAATTGTAAGACATTTCCAGGGGCAGATGTGGACTCTGACGACAATCTATTGGTTATGAACTGTAGATTAAAACTGAAGACACTGCAAAAAGGTGCGAATTTGAGGAGATGGAACCTGGATAAACTGAAAGAACCAGAGGTTGTAGAGAGCTTCAGGGAGAGAATTAGGGAATGATTGACAAGAATGGGGGAAATAAATACAGTAGAAGAAGATGGGTAGTTTTGAGAGACGAAATAGTGAAGGTAACAGAGGATCAAGTAGGTAAAAAGACGAGGGCTAATAGAAATTCCTGGGTAACAGAAGTGATATTGAATTTAATTGATGAAAGGAGAAATTATAAAAATGCAGTAAATGAAGCAGACAAAAAGGAATACAAATGTCTCAAAAATGATACCGGCAGGAAGTGCAAAATGGCTAAGCAGGGATGGCTAGAGGACAAACGTAAGTATGTAGAGGTTTATCTCAGTAGGGGTAAGACAGATATTGCCTACAGGAAAATTAAAGAGACCTTTGGAGAAAAAGAGATCCACTTGTATGAATATCAAGAGCTCAGATGGAAACCCAGTTCTAAGCAAAGAAGGGAAAGCAGAAAGGTGGAAGGAGTATGTAGAGGGTCTATACAAGGGCAATGTACTTGAGGACAATATTATGGGAGATATGATACTGCTTGAAGAGTTTGACAAAGCACTGAAAGACCTAAGTCGAAACAATGCCTTGGGAGAGCCAGTCCTGACAAAACTCTACCATCTGGTGAGCAAGATGGAAGAGACAGGCGAAATACCATCAGACTTCAAGAAGAATATAATAATTCCAATCCCAAAGAAAGCAGGTGTTGACAGATGTGAAAATTACTGAACTAACACGAATTCTTTACAGAAGAAGAATAGTTTGGATTCCGTAGAAATGTTGGAACACGTGAGGCAATACTGACCCTACGACTTATCTTAGAAAAAAGATTAAGGAAAGGTGAACCTACATTTCTAGCATTTGTAGACTTAGAGAAAGCTTTTGACAATGTTGACTGGAATACTCTCTTTCAAATTCTGAAGGTGGCAGGGGTACAATACAGGGAAAAAAAGGCTATTTATAATTTGTACAGCAACCAGATGGCAGTTGTAAGAGTCGAGGGGGCACGAAATGGAAGCAGTGATTGGGAAGGCAGTGAGACAGGGTTGTAGCCTATCCCCGATTTTATTAAATCTGTATATTGAGCAAGCAGTAAAGGAAACAAAGGAAAAATTTGGAGTTGGAATTAAAATCCACGGAGAAGAAATAAAAACTTTGAGGTTCACTGGTGACATTGTAATTCTGTCAGAGACAGCAAAAGACCTGGAAGAGCAGCTGAACGGAATGGACCATGTCTTGAAAGGAGAATATAAGATGAACATTAACAAAAGCAAAACGAGAATAATGGAACATAGTCAAATTAAATTGGGCGATGCTACGGGAATTAGATTAGGAAATGAGACGCTTAAAGTAGTAAATGTGTTTTGCTATTTGGGGAGAATAATAACTGATGATGGTCGAAGTATAAAGGATATAAAATGTAGACTGACAATGGCAAGGAAAGTGTTTCTGAAGAAGAGAGCTTTGTTAACATCGAGTATTGATTTAAGTGTCAGGAAGTTGTTTATGGAAGTGAAAAATGGACAATAAATAGTTTGGACAAGAAGAGAATAGAAACTTTTGTAATGTGGTGCTGCAAAAGAATGCTGAAGATTAGATCCGTAGATCACATAACTAATGAGGAGGTATTGAATAGAATTGGGGAGAAGAGGAGTTTGTGGCACAACTTGACTAGAAGAAGGGATCTGTTGGTAGGGCATGTTCTGAGGCATCAAGGGATCTCCAATTTAGTACTGGAGGTCACCGTGGAGGGTAAAAATTGTAGAGGGAGACCAAGAGATGAATACATTAAACAGATTCAGAAGGATGTAGATTGCAGTAGGTACTGGGAGATGATGAACCTTGCACAGGAGGAGTAGCATGGAGCTGCATCAAACCAGTCTCTGGACTGAAGACAACAATTTTCCACCACAGTGATACATTTTAAATATCTGCCTTTCACATCCAGATTTTTATATTCGGTGGGAACTGAACATATGCACATAGATAAATCAAATTAGTATCCCATTACTTTAGATATCATAAAGAAATGAGAGTGGCTACATACACAAAAAGTGGAATAATGTCCCAAGCAATAGATCTAGTTGAGACTGTGTTTTACAACTATTTGAGTGCTGTAAATTAATATGACTTGGAAACTTAAAGATAGCAACTCTGACTGTGAACTGGCCCCAACAGCAAATGTTTTAAGTTTTATTTATCAGGCATAAGAGGGTGTTAACAAGTCTTAATATGAACGACTGGGAAGTCACTATGACGATATTTCAATATTGATTTCATCTTGGATAGTTCTAATTAAGGGCACTTTGAATTACTGTTGTTCTACTTTGATTTGTTCCCAACAAGAAGATGACATACATTGAGAAATAAATATCAGTCACTGTTGTATGAAGTGTCTTTCATGAAAGAGTCGAGTGTCCCACGATGATCAAATGGCAGCAATATAGAATTTCCATTAATCATGGTAAACTAAGAAAAGTATAGTTTTCCAAAATCATACATACAGTCTCAGCTACACTAGTCAGTTTAAATAATAGAAAGTAGTTTCCCAAACTGAAATCATTTCTGTTTGATAACTACTCCTATTTCATAGATGATGTGTATGTGGTTGGGTTCCATTTATGAAATTTTGCTGTAGATTAGTATTGAAAAAAAAAGAGCTTTGTTGCATAAATGGCTAGTATGTAGCCTTGATTTCAGTGAGAAAAATGTGTGTCACTTGCGAAACTACAGACACATTCTGTGCCATGGCGAGTTGTTGCTGATACAACCAGGAGGGTACTGGAGCTAGCTCATAACTGGTTCTCAGCAAACAGCTTAATTGTACAAATATTCACATTACAGAGTTCCAAACAAATAACTAGCAGTTGTAAGAAGTGCAGATAAGTTAACAAGAATGCTCCATTCTGCCTGCCTTGTACTTAGAAACTTCTTTCTTTGCATTCATTGGCAGATAGGATTGCTAGCATACTTTTATTCATCAGAACCCTGGTGCAATGCAGCAAGTATTTATTCTACAGAAGAGTGCAACTTGATTATTTTGTAAAGTTGATAATTGAACATTTTGTAGACAGCTCTTCTGGTGTCTAACCACAACAGTGAGTTTAGGATGAACAGTGTATTTTACAACCATAATACTGGATGAAAAAATAATTTCCCTATACTGTATGAATCACAGTTTTATAACAAGTTGCTGGTATGCATCAGAGCACGCCATCTATAATTTATCCGAATACTGGCATCCAGGTATGTAAATTTTGCTTATCTCTAATGTTTCTATCACACGTACCTTGACACTGCCAATACAGAAAGAGCTTATTTTGATCTGTTTGCAGTACTAGATAAAAACAGCAGCTTAGTAGTCTAAGATGAGAACCAGAGGCTCATTTCAGAGTACTGTTTTTCTCCTGGTAGAAAGTAATCTAGAAGTAACTCTTTTAATTATCAGCATGAGTACATTAGTAGCACTAGTCATAATGTGTTAATAACCTACAGTGGCTGCTACTAACTGTGAATGGATTAGTTGACTGGTTCCACGTCCCTGAAGGTGCCTCCATGATAGGATTTTATGAATATTATGTGTGAATGAATCGTTTGAGAAACATTACCTTTGTATGGGTACTTTCTATGAAAGTGGAGGAAAACGTATCAGATACTACATAAAGTTCATCTGCAAAATATTTCCTTTGTTTTAAACATATCACTGGCATTGCTTTAACTTTCAAATTATAAAGTCAGCATAGAATATAACCTATAAGTTAATCATGAATTATTTAGTGTTTAAGAGTTTTTGCCAGAATGTCAAATTGTCACTTCTGCAGTTAAAAAAATCCCCAAAAGATTATCTCTTGGCTGTGGGGTATTCAACAACATATGCCCAGTAAAACACTGTTGCGATTTAAAGATGTGTCATGATAACAATTCAGTCAGATGTGATTTTGGAACAATTTTAGCATTATTTTATTTATAGAAATTGACAGCAAATGGTATGTATTTGGGCACATATGTGCATGTTTGCCATAATAAAATTTTCAAAAAGAAAGAGTGAAGACAACAGTTGAGGATGAGGACAGTATAGGTATGAGGAAAGTGTATGATGTGGCTTTCAAAACAATCATAATAGTATTTCAACATCTAACACTGCCCTAAATCTCTGACCACCATATTCAATAACACAGATTCCAGTTTAAGTTTCAATTTTTTGTCAGGGAATTAAAAAATTAATTATGATTGCCAACACTAAACATTGTGCAAATATTAAAATACAGTATATGAAACCTCAGTATAATTACAGGACTGTTAAAAGACATGTTTCTAAAAGTGCCAGCATCTAATTATGATTATATCAAGTACTTACTGAGAAAGCACAATATATTTCACGAGCATCTTATAGCCTTACTTTTACAATTTTTGACGTTCCTTTTTTTCCATTGTTTACCCACAAAAGTTTTATTAATAGATCCATGCATTATTTGATTCTAGATCTCTCCCTCCCCCCCCCCCCCCTTTTTTTAAAATGTCACCAATGATCCAGTTATGCTCTCTACTATTGTAAGCCTAGAGAGTTCAAAAGAGTGAGATGACCAAAGAAAAAATCAAGTTTGAAGTTTGCAACAGGTCAATGGTTGTAATGCAGGAACTGATGACACTGACATGATTACTAAGTAGAACTATTGCTATAAAATAGGAATGAGCAAAATGAAACAATATTTTGTTTAAATTACACAAAAATTATCAGGTCAATGCTTTTCAACTTCTATAAATTCAGAACTTGAGAGGGAGAGAGGGAGGGAGATGCAAATAAAATACATTGTGCAGAGTCCTATAAATCAATTACTATATAACAGATAAACATCATGTTTGTTCCGACATTCTAAGGTGAACTACAAAATTAATACAATTCATTTCAACAGAATGCATGTAAACAAAAAGTCATTGCTTTTAATCACATTACTTTTGTCCCCTACAAGTTCTATCATGAAGTGATACGATGCAAAGTTCTTTTGTATGCAGGGACTACAGCCATTATGAAATATATTAAATGAATTCACAATTGCAAATAAGGACACCCATCAGCTGTTGAATGGAATGACAACAATGAAAAATCATGCTGGTGTGGGACTCGAACCCGGAATTCCCGCTTATTGTGAACAGTTGCCTCACCCTTTGGCTATCTGTGCATGACTCACGGCCAGATCCAAACTTCCATATGTAGTCACCGAGAAGGTGGCGCAGTGGTTAGCACACTGGACTCACATTCGGGAGGACGACGGTTCAATCCCGTCTCCGGCCATCCTGATTTAGGTTTTCCGTGATTTCCCTAAATCGCTTCAGGCAAATGCCGAGATGGTTCCTTTGAAAGGGCACGGCCGATTTCCTTCCCTAACCTGAGCTTGCGCTCCGTCTCTAATGACCTCGTTGTCGACGGGACGTTAAATACTAACCACCACCACCACCACCACATGTTGTCAACCACGTGTCTCACACGTCGATTATGCATATTCCTGTACAGGTCAGACGTTGTACTTGAAGGTTGCTTGCCCAGTATTGGCAGATAAATACAATACTGCAGTGCAGGCACATGCATGTCCAAAGGAACTTTGCATCATAATCAAAATCTGCTGATATCGGGCAAGTGACTTTCAAAGTACAACATCTGACATGTATGGGAATACACATAATGGATGTACAAGTACAGCTTATAGACACGTGGAAGTTTGGGTCTGGCTGAGTCATGCATGGATAGCCAACTGCTCTTGATAAATGGGCAATTCGGGTTTGGATCCTGGTTCGGCACGAATTGTCATTCCATTCTACAGCTGATCATTGTCCTTATTCACACTTGCAAATCCTTTTAATGTATAAAAACAGAAGAGTTCTTTCAAAAGCAGCTACAGCCCTCTGCACACAATAGAGAAGTCTGCACAGTATAATTAGTGGAACTGAGCAGCAGGTCCACTGCTTCAAGAAAATACAACAAGCTGACCATCAAGACTGAATAAGTTAACTTTTACTATGAACACCATCAGGGTGACAGATCACTTGAGAAGTGAGAATGCAAGTAACAGCCCATTGTCAGTACTCCTCATAACACTGAATCTCTCACCTGTACCAAAGAGCTTATCTATTGGAGATCAAACAAGTGGGAATGATACTATTGAAGTAGTACGTTCCCAGATTGATCACTCTTTTTCCCTTTGTTGGTATTTAACAATACATGAAAAGGGTTAACTGAATCTTCTAACAACAGCACCTTAAACAGTTCTGGTTCACATATATAACCTTTCATATTGATACACCGTATCAATAAGCATAGATAACATGTACTTCACTCTAAGGATTCCATGAATAGATTTCATTGTTATTATGACAAGATCTAGTGAATGCAAAACATTTAAGTTTTAAAAAGTTTTCCATTCCAGGCAAATTCTATGACAGTTCCTGATGGTGGACCTAATCCTTTCCCTTCTATAATTCCTACCCATTGTTAGTTGTTAGAAATTTTTTATTCTTGTTGTCGAATGTATTTGATTGTTACTCACCCAAGATAGTGATTTATTCCTCAATGATATGGCAATGTAACAGTGGTTCTATCTTCATTGTTCTCATCATCTGCCAGTCTACATCCACTGTAGGGTTTATAATAATTATGTTCTTTTAGGTTGTCAAAGCAGAGATCCGGCAGAAAAATACATAAGGTTAAGTGAACATTTTATGGACTTTAACATGTTAAGACACAATATTCAGAAGCGGTAGCAATCAAACAAGGAGGCTTATGACCAGTGGAGTTTGCACAACAGCAGTCAGCACTTCGACAGATCAATGACTGAGATGGGCAATGCTTCCAAGGAGAACAATGACCAGCACAGTTCGCACACCAGTTGTCAATGCTCCAGGAACTCTCATCATACTGAAGTCATGTGCATGACGTATCTGGCGATGCGAGGGAGGACGACAAGGCAATGCCAGACCATGCCAGCATAGAAGTAAAACAGGGAAAGCTAGAACATTGACACTGGTCACGTTTCTGCCCAACGTGAGAAGCACAGATCAATGACCGAAGCGTCAGTTGCCACCCTAGAATTTTCGTGACAATGGCGAAACACCGAATAAATGTCTCCAACAAACAGACATGAGGTGGTCCTTTAAGGGGAGAAAGACAAGACTAAGAAAAGTCGTCTGGATGGATGGACTGATGGTTAGTCAGTGGATGTCATACTTCGCTGCAACAACTTAGCTGCGCTGCTTGACTGAGGAAGATGTCGGGACTCTGCCAATAAGTCAACGCAGAAGGTGCCATCCAAGATGTTACCAGAAAGAAGTTTGTACGGTACTTACTCAGGTGGCTAGTGAGGACGAGGACGAAGGGATGTGGTCTCACCAAATGGGTCACCTGTGAACCTAAAGGTTGATGAAATATCAAAAGATGCCAAACTTTATGGTCACTGGTTTGATTTTGGGTCAGAGCACTCTATGTCATGCCACAGTCATTTATTAATATAGTAACAATTGAATTCACAAGACCACGCCGTTGCCGCAGTGTGTCATGGGTAGAGTACTGAATGGAGAAAATGCCGCCTGGTGCTCCGCTGCTACACAAGCCATCGCCACATCAGTGGTCACTGGAATCTGCATGCTATGACTTCGCACAGCACAGCTGTGTGAGGAATTGAGCAAGTTAAAACTCAATGTATTACTGTGTTTGTTGAAAGGGTCTTATGTGTCAATAAATAACTCATAGTGGAACCACCAATGTATCACTCACACCACACCCACTGAGCCAAGGAGAGAACCCATTCCACCAACCACAAAGTGTCGCTTGCCTCCTGCCATCCCTGACAAGATAATGACCTTTGCTCCCCTCTGTCACTGATGCTCAATATCTAACGTCACAAAACGTCGACCTGCTACACCACTGCAGGATAAAAGCCTCATGCAGGCTTCTCCATGCATTATAGTTTTGAGATATACACATCCATGTTAGTTTTGTGTGTTTTTCAACATCATCTACCCACCTTCTATTAAGTTCACATACTGCTCTTTTTTACGTGTTGAAATCAAGCAGAGGTGTGTTCAATCCATTTATGGACCTAGCTACATGTTATATCTACCTCCATTTAAATCAAGTTAGAGTCTAAATCATTTCTTGCTTCAATTTAATATTTTTCCTCTCTCTTAACAATACTCTGCACACACGTCTCCACTGCTCACAGAGACAATCACTACTTGCATTCATTGTCCATGTCTGTTCATAACTGCAGACTGATAATATACAACAACTTTTAACTTTCCTTTTCAGAAACATTAGAAATTAGTTTTGAAAAATTTATTTCATTTACCAAGAGCATTCCACACCATCTTTGCTCTTGTGTTTATTTTCTTAGTCGTCTGCCATAAAAACAAATCTACTGGTTATATGACTCCATGGTATTATATAATTTTCTTTTTTACACATTGGTTATACATTACTTCAGTCCTATTGTAACTGATTTAGAAGTTTGCTGTTTGAAGTTCTTCCATTTGTTGACAAAGTTGGAGTATTTGCCATTAATATGTTACTTCATTTTGCAGTTTGAGGATGTGCGAACTTCCTCTGGGGCTACTGAGAAGAATTTTGTTGATAAGAAGTCTTGCATGACACCTCTTTCTAAATATGTCGCTATAATGATGAAGTCTAATGGAAGCTGTAGCACAGATGTATATAATTCTCACTGTAGTGACACAGGTCGAATCGTGTTTATCAAGTGCTATTAGTCGAGGTTTTGTTGTAACTGAGTCAAAAGCTTTATCAAATTTAATGGATCCCAGGCAAAGTGGTAATTCATATTCACTGTTCCCAGCTAGAAGTTATCAGTTGCATTGTATCTACCTGAAAAGGCTGTATGTTCCCTTGTCTGGTCTGTCAGTATAAAATAATAAATTAAGGCAAGACACAAATTAAAGAATATTCTATGTAACTAATACAGAGTGTTTCTTATTTTTTGCATTATTTATGGACTTGCACAGAGCAGTTAACTGTGGATAAAATAATATTCCAAAACACCTGTTAGGAACACAGGTATGAGTTATAGGACTATTACAGGCTGAGAACTAACTTATTATGTAAATAAAAGGAGAAAAAGGAAAGGGAATGAACTAATAATATCAGTGGCTACGAGTGAAAATGTGTGCAGGACTGGGACTCGAACCCATGATCTCCTGCTACTAGGCAGCTGCATTAACCACTATGTCACCTGCACACAGTGTTTATTACAAATGTAGGGAGTATCCTGGCATGCTCCCTGACTACTCACATTCCCACATAGTGCCATCTATTTGCAGTCCCTGTGCATCCCCACTAGAGGTTGTGGAATCACTGCCCATCAAGGCGAATCAATTATATGAATGTGTGGTGTCTGTTCTTACAGACATGTCTGGACATTTGCTGAAAAAAATCTGTATAAATTGCAAAACAGAATTCTAACTACAATCCTCAAGATAATCAACACAACACTTTAATACTAAATCTCTCTCAGTTCCATTGTGACTGTCTTCATTTTCAAACAATATCTGAAGTTACATCTGTGAATATAGTTAAATAAAAAAGCCAGACCATAATGTACATATTAACAGGTTATAGACATGAGCTGTTATTTGGCCACGACTGTCTGCCAAGATTCGTAAACAAGTATTACAGAGACTGCTAGCAGTAATAGTGACTGGTAAGTTTCTATGAAGCCTGGTTATAATTGTTATTCATTCTTTCAAAACAGTGTTTGTCTCCAAGAGGCAGTCATTACAACTTATAAAATCAAACATTGAGTTTGCTGCTGTTTTGTGGAGTAACCTTGAGATAATGAAACGGAGACTAGTCACATTGATTCACAGAATTTTTTTTTTTTAATTGCAGAGATGTTTTTGAAATTTAATTACAGTTAATTTAAATATTGAACTGAATTTTTCCTTTATACACTCTTTCTTCATTCGGTGATACTATAAAAAAGTTGGGAGTTGGATTTCAAATCTTGTGGTTTCAAATATAATAGTTGAAAAAAAATGAAAAAAAAAACCTTTAACAAAAACAGAAGCAATAACACGAATGTCAACATAAAATAGTACAACACAATGGGTTTCACATTTTTATGCTGTGTTCTGGAACTGAAAAGGAAAAGCACATACAAACGTGCCACACTTAATAAAGGAGAGAAACAATATGTTCAGCACCATGAATCAATGGAAAACCAAAATCAGCCTAGAGGGTTTGAATTTCATTAACATCTTTAACAGACAAGACTAAAACAACAGAACACTTGTGATGACAGTATTTAACTGATTAATGTCACAAAAATTAAAGTTAAAGACAAGGGCTTACACAAAACTCCCTTCAAAGATTTAAGTAGCAAGTCCATGTGTCTGTCCTAGAAAGCAAACAGTTTTGTTCTGTCTAATCTACAGAATCTACACTAATAGTAAATTGATAGCATTTCCTGACAACCAATTTTAACAGTATTTCCTGCAAATGTCAAATGAATATTTGTTCTGAAAGTTGGTTACAATGACAGGAGTCTGATGAAGTTATGGTCTGGAAACAATGCGTCCTGTGTTAATGTGACATTTCTACATCTCCTGCAAACACTCACTAGCCCAAAATGGCAGGGTATACATTCTTCCATATCTTTGATATTAGCCCTGATCTTGACAAGCTTGCATGACAATGAATATTCTTTTTATGTAAGGATGAACTATAGTACAGTGCCAAGCTGGTATCCAGCACATTCAGCAAGTAACCAATTGGATTTGGTTGTTGTCTACCTTACCAACTGGATTTTCCCTCCCAGAATTAATATTTTGGATACTGACTCACGTGAAATGGCTCTTAAACATATTTGTATCTGTCATACATGTAGGCGTACCGTGTGCCTCTACTGTTCTGTTCTGTTCCACATTAATTAATTTGAAAAATAATGCTGAAACACATCCACACCATCACTATTGATGCTCAGTAGAGAAACAAAGCATAGCATGCACTTGCTGTTGCTGGAATGAGGGCTGCAGAAAAGTGGATACACAGTGTGTTATGTTTTTGTCCCACTTCCTCATTATTTTCCTTTTTTTCATTTAACTTTTGTTTTCTTTTAAAATAATCATTGGATGCATTGTCTTATTTACTTAAGTTGTTAGCCCATGTTCATATTTAGCAGTATCTATGCTCCAGTTTCAAAATCTTTCTGCTCTTAAGACTCCTCCCCATACTTGCAGAGGCATTGCTTCAAGCAATGCATTGCACCATTATTGTGGAGTATGTCACCAGCAACCAGAGAGGCTTATATAAACTCTAAAGAGTAATTGCAAGGTAGACCCATTTATGAGGACACATAGTCACAATACAGCTGCTCCTACTTTACTCACTGTTTACGTTGGAGGGGTCTTAGTGGCTTTAGAAGCATTATTGTAACTGGCAAGGGTTTATTTTCTACAAGCACAAACGTTATCACAATGAGCTCAGTAGAAGGGAGTCAGTGCAACAACAAAAGTAATACAAATTACAACACACAGGAAGTATATTTATCAGGAAAATGTTACCACATTCCTTACAAATCTGGCACACTCAGTTCTCGAAAGGAACTGAAACTCCACCTGGATCCTTTATCCAGAGAAGCAACTTGCTCACACTCAATATGTTTAAAGTATATGTAAATCACCACCCGAGCTACAGCAGTAGCAGAGATGATTTATCAGCACAAATATGCAGAACACACATAAAATCCTTTCAATGCCACTTCTGTTGCTTGAATAATACAAACATAACCAGACACATATGGCTTTTTTCCTCAGCTCATGTTAGAACTGGGGGAGCTGGTGAAGAGGCAGCAGTGGCTGCTGATGTTGCCATTGTGGGAGAGGCTGCTACACCAGTCACTGTTGCTGTGGCTGTTGTTTGTGCCAACTGCCTCAGTTGACGCAGGACAGTTTCCAAAAGTTTCTTCTTGTCCCGTTCACTTTTTTTCAGGACAGAAAACACATTCTTCTTGTCCGCTTCGCGCAACCTGCAGTGGCATAAGAATTTGTGTTATGAACGAATATAATCATTTTATTTAATGAGCCTTATGCAAGTACTTACTTCTCAAGCAAAAGCACTGCTGTGTTTGGACTGACGCGTTGATATTTGCTGTTCTCTTGACCATAGTCATGAAAGTATGTAGGCCAATCCCACGACATAAAGAGGTCAAGAAGTTGCCGTAAATCTCCAAAGTACTGCAGTAGAGCACCCTCTTCCAGACCAGGAACAGGTTCTGATGCTGCAAATTCTGTGTAAAAGATGCTTTACCTCAGAATCTGCCATTTATTTAATGTGATCCTGAAGTCTTACATTACAGAATGCACACATTATGAAATGGACACATTACAAAATAGAGAATGCTTTTGTAAGAGGAAATTGTCAAATGGATTACTATGTTTCTCTTGTTTGCTTTTTAAAATTGCTCTACACTTATATTAGTAGGAGGCTTCATTAATACAAAACACTAAATCAGTTACACAACAACAAATTTGTGCTCATCTTGGTGAAAGATATGACGCAGTGTCTGTTGACATCGTTTACTAAAGTGTAGATCACAATGTTGAGCCCCAGCTGCTGCCAAATATCAGTACTTTCTTAACCAATCCACTGCTCCCACTTAGTTCATATCCTACTTTACACTGGTTTAACAACAAAAAATATCAATAAGCCATCTGAAGTGCTCCAATCTTGGGCTATTGTTTTTATATTCAGTGGCTTCCATTACCACAGCAATAATTAATTGTGTATAACTCAAATAATATTTATCACAGCTCCTTTAATTATTAATGAAGAAAGTTTTCCGGGTTTCCTCCTTTGAATATTCTATTTGAAATCTCTTATTCTTTTTACAGTACTTGACATCTAACAGTTCCACAAATACAGCCATTGCGGATGTTACTGGATCTTTTCGTTGGCTCCATAATCTCGTATTACCATTATAAGCTCTTTGTTACATTCTGGCCTTTTCTACACTTTCATTTCTCTTCAAGTTTCCCATTACTTGATACAGCGTGTTTCAAAAATGACCGGTATATTTGAAACGGCAATACAAACTAAACGAGCAGCGATAGAAATACACCGTTTGTTGCAATATGCTTGGGACAACAGTACATTTTCAGGCAGACAAACTTTCGAAATTACAGTAGTTACAATTGTCAACAACAGATGGCGCTGCGGTCTGGGAAACTCTATAGTATGATATTTTCCACATATCCACCATGCATAGCAATAATATGGCGTAGTCTCTGAATGAAATTACCCGAAACCTTTGACAACGTGTCTGGCGGAATGGCTTCACATGCAGATGAGATGTACTGCTTCAGCTGTTCAATTGTTTCTGGATTCTGGTGGTACACCTGGTCTTTCAAGTGTCCCACAGAAAGAAGTCACAGGGGTTCATGTCTGGCGAATAGGGAGGCCAATCCACGCCGCCTCCTGTATGTTTCGGATAGCCCAAAGCAATCACACGATCATCGAAATATTCATTCAGGAAATTAAAGACATCGGCCGTGCTATGTGGCCGGGCACCATCTTCCAAAAACCACGAGGTGTTCGCAGTGTCGTCTAAGGCAGTTTGTACCGCCACAAATTCACGAAGAATGTCCACATAGGGTGATGCAGTAATCGTTTCGGAACTGAGATATGGGCCAATGATTCCTTTGGAAGAAATGGCGGCCCAGACCAGTACTTTTTGAGGATGCAGGGACGATGGGACTGCAACATGGGGCTTTTTGGTTCCCCATATGCGCCAGTTCTGTTTATTGATGAAGCCGTCCAGGTAAAAATAAGCTTCATCAGTAAACCAAATGCTGCCCACATGCATATCGCCGTCATCAATCCTGTGCACTATATCGTTAGCGAATGTCTCTCGTGCAGAAATGGTAGCGGCGCTGAGGGGTTGCCGCGTTTGAATTTTGTATGGATAGAGGTGTAAACTCTGGCGCATGAGACGATACGTGGACGTTGGCGTCATTTGGACCGCAGCTGCAACATGGCGAACGGAAACCCGAGGCCGTTGTTGGATCACCTGCTGCACTAGCTGCGCGTTGCCCTCTGTGGTTGCCGTACGCGGTCGCCCTACCTTTCCAGCACGTTCATCCATCACATTCCCAGTCCGTTGAAATTTTTCAAACAGATCCTTTGTTGTATCGCTTTTTGGTCCTTTGGTTACATTAAACCTCCGTTGAAAACTTCGTCTTGTTGCAACAACACTGTGTTCTAGGCTGTGGAATTCCAACACCAGAAAAATCCTCTGTTCTAAGGAATAAACCATGTTGTCCACAGTACACTTGCATGTTGTGAACAGCACACGCTTACAGCAGAAAGACAACGTACAGAATGGCGCACCCACAGACTGCGTTGTCTTCTATATCTTTCACATCACTTGCAGCGCCATCTGTTGTTGAAAATTGTTACTACTGTAATTTCGAAAGTTTGTCCGCCTGAAAATGTACTGTTGTCCCAAGCATATTGCAACAAATGGTGTATTTCTATCGCTGCTCGTTTAGTTTTTATTGCCGTTTCAAATATAGCGGTCATTTTTGAAACACCCTGTATGTACACTGTGCGTGTGTTTGACTAGCAGTCATTTCTTGCCAGGTGACACTGCTATCACTTTGATGGGTTTATATCAATAATACGTTGGTGGTCATAATGTTCTGGCTGATCAGGGTACTGTTTGTGAATATGATTCGTCTGCAAGATAGAAAATTCATAAATTATGAGACAAAATTGCTGGGCAATACGTAACTTCATATGGCAAAATATCTAGTTCTGTCAACAGATACTACAAAAGTGCCACACCATTTCTAAGATAATAGATCTCTCCTCCTCCATCTTTGTGCACCCTTGTCCTATTGACAGGTGGGTCTCTCTCACCCTGGGGTATGAGTGACCTGCCCTTCCTTTTCAACCTTCCCTGACCTATCCCTCTATCCTTGCCAATGAAGGAACTATTAGTTCCGAAAACTACACAGTGTGTCACTTTTACTTTTATATGTTTGCATCAGCAGAATTAAACATGGCCAGCAATTTTGTCTTGTGATTTATTAAAGTTATTATTATGCACCATACAAACATAATCTTTATAATTTTCTGATGAAAACAGCAACTTACGTTCACACTGTATTGTATCCAAGTTGATTTGTTGCAGTGCACCCATTGATATCTGCTTCACATCATCACTCAGCATAAAAGCCATTATGGATTTTGCTATGTGCTCGCAGGCAGATTTGCAAGCCACTTGTGCCACTTCTGGCTGTAAAATTAGTTAATAAATACAGTAATAATTAAAACCTTTTAACTGACTTACAATAACTTATTTCCACATTATTTGGTGACAAAATGTGAACCAATAAACCAAATTTTCAGACATTTCAGTAAAATGATGATGTTAGTATATGCATTGTACTCCAACTTCCGAACTGTAATAAGAGAACGCAGATCACAAATAGCCACAGAGAGCACAAAATTATGGAAGTTGCTTGTTTAAAATCATTTTTATCTATAATCTTAGCTACCAACATCATATATGTGTCTAACCAATTAAGTGTCTACTGCACAGAACATGCGCTCACACAATGAACTACTTCCCATTCAACAGATTAAGAAGACACTTCACCCTAGTCATCCACCACCTTTCACAAAACACTCATAGATCTGTCACTTTACACTGAACATTTCTTTTCAAATGTCCCTCTGCTCAAACGCTTTGTAAGTTTACAGTGTAATATGCTTCCAGTACGTTCACCATTTACATGTGTGTATGTGAACTGTACATATTAGATACTCAGCATCACCATTTGACATCCACTATTGAATAAACATACCCTCTACACATGTGCATGTATATTATCTTCCGCTATAAGCATTCATGTTGCTTCACCATATGTACCAATGTCATGTATTCACTTCCCATTACGTCATCATATCGGTGTTTTCTTATCCCTTGAACTCCTGGAAAGAACTTCTTGGTCCATTTAATATCCACTTGTCTGACTATGTGTCCTGCCACCCTCCATTCATTTTTGTTTTTATCATAATCATGCCTTCCACTCCAGGCTATTCCCTGATATTTTTACCAGTCTCCCCATGTATCTATTCATCACCAGCTGATGCATGCTAAGTTTATGAATCGTTTCCACATTACACATGGGCATACATCTTGGAAGCAGATAGCCTGACACAAGAGCTGGACCATCTAAAAGCTGTATTCAAGAAGAATGGTTATACTGACAATCAGATCCATCATGCTCTGCAGTTTGGACCTCCACAGGAAGCAACGGGAGATACAAGCGAGTCAGTGGCATTCCTACCTTTTGCAGGGAGCATATCTTCAAAAACAGGTAGAATTTTAAACAAATTTAATATTAAAAGTGTATTCTGTCTGCCAGCTAAGACCAGAGGCCTGCTGGACTCAGTGAAGGACGATTTAAGTTTGACAAAGCCCAGAGTCTACAAGATTCCCTACCACTACGGTAAAGTCTATATTGGACAAACAATTTGTGACGCCCAGGATCGTTGCGCGGAGCTTCGCTGCCACACACATTTATTTCAGCCAGAAAAATCTGCGGTGGCCGAATATTGTCTTATGGAAGGACTTAAAATGCTGTACGATGAGAGACAAGTGCTTGCCCTTGCGTTGCAGTACTGGGACTGTGTAGTGAAAGAAGCCATTGAAATGAGGCTACCTGACAATATTATAAACAGAGATAAGGGGTATCCTTTAACAACAGTTGGAACCCAGTTCTGTTTGACATTAAGAAACAACATTCCTTGTCTCGGACTTCAAAAACTGTCAATAGAGTTTGACATCAATATTCGTTTTCATGAGCTTTCACCACTGGTCCGCTATTGTGCCTGTGGCTAGAGGGCAGTTATTTTTGCGCACGCATGAACCCACGGTTGATGTATAAAGGAGCCACTGTGACATGTTTGACTTCAGTCGCAGCGAGATAGTGCGACGGCCTACTTACCAGATGATGGCAGCCAGGTGGACAGCCAAAATATTGTGCCCAGATGACGAGATGTTCGGCTGGAGACTCGATATGAATACAATGAATTATTACGCCGGGAAAGTTTATGCAGCAATATTCACAGGTGACAAGACATTGTGTTATCAATATGAGCATACCACAAAATGACGAAGAGCAGAAATTCATATGAAGGGTCGTGAGTTTGACAACATAACTGACATTCAAACCAATGTGGCATGGGAGCTGAGCAACATCCTGAAGGAGAACTTTTCTAACAGTCTCATGTGGTTGTATGAATGTGATGTATGCTGTATTCACATGGGGGAGACTATGCCACTATCTTAATGTTTCTCTATTTTTCTTAATCCGGTCTCTAAACATTTTGGGCTGACAGAATGCCGCCTTAAGGATTGGTTGGTTGGTTTGTGGGATTAAAGGGACCAGACTACTACAGTCATCGGTCCCTTGTTCCAAAAAACTAAAACCTTCTAAAGAGAAGAAAAACGAACAACAGGAAAGACGACACAGGACAAGAAATACTCAGACAAAGAACAGACAAAACAAAGTAAAACCACACAGAGTGTGGCGGTGGTTGGCCGACCATGGGGATAAAAAAAAAAGGCCAACCACCAAGAACACATTAAAAACTAAGTTTAAAATCGTAGGCCAAAGGCCAGAATCAACAAAAAACAATAAAATACAACAGAAACACTCAGATTAAATGATAAAAAAACCCTGCCCGAATAAAACATAAAACTAAGTCAGCCATAGCAGAGTCATCTGTTAAAAGCGCAGGGAGCGTGTCAGGCAGTGCGAACGACTGCCTGAGCACAGCTAAAATTGGACAGTCCAATAAAATGTGAACCACTGTCAAAACGGAGCCGCAGCAACATACAGGTGGGTCCTCACGTCGCAATAGGTGGCCGTGTGTCAGCCATGTGTGCCCAATGCGCAGCCGGCAGAGGACAACAGACTCCTTGCGAGAGGCCCGCAAGGAGGAGCGTCACACACCGGTAGCCTCCTTGATGGCCCGAAGTTTGTTCCATGAAGGCAGGGCGCGCCATTCAGTGTCCCAAAGGTCCAGAATTTTGCTGCGTAGGAACGCTCGCAAATCTGTCTCCGGGAGGCCAATGTCCAAAGATGGTGTACTGGTGGCCTCTTTCGCCAGGCGCTCAACATTCTCATTGCCGGGTATCCCAACATGGCCTGGGGTCCACACGAAGACCACAGAGCGACCGCAACGCGCAAGAGTATGCAGGGACTCACCAGACGAGAACGAGGGAAACACTGGTGGAGAGCTCGTAAACCGCTCAGGGAATCGCTACAGATAACGAAGGACTCACCTGAGCAGGAGCGGATATACTCTAGGGCACGAAAGATGGCGACCAGCTCAGCAGTGTAAACACTGCTGCCAGCCGGCACCAAACATTGTTCAGAATGGTCCCCTAGAGTTAGTGCATAACCGACACGACCAGCAACCATCGAACCATCAGTGTATACTACGCCAGAGCCCTGATACGTGGCCAGGATGGAATAAAAGTGACGTCGGAAGGCCTCTGGAGGGACTGAGTCCTTCGGGTCCTGTGCCAAGTCGAGCCGAAGGCAAGGGCGAGGAACACACCACGGGGGAGTACGCAATGTGGCCCAGAAAGGAGGTGGAACAGTGAGAACCCTAAGCCCGGAAAGAAGCTCTTTGACTCGGACGATTGTACAACCTGACTGAGGCCGACGTTCTGGGAACAGGAGACGATAGTTGGGATGCCCAGGCAAGCTTAAAACGTGGGCAGCATAAGCGGCCAGCAAACGTTGCGTCGTAACCGCAGGGGAGGGACACCTGCCTCCACAAGTATGCTGTCCGCAGGGCTGGTCCGGAAGGCACCAGTGGCAAGGCGTATCCCGCTGTGGAGGATGGGGTCCAGCAGCCGCAACGCAGATGGGGATGCTGAGCCATAAGCCAGACTCCCATACTCCAGACGGGACTGGATTAACGCCTGGTAAAGCCGTAGGAGAGTAGATCGGTCGGCACCCCACCTGGTGTGGCTCAGGCATCGCATAGCATTTAGATGCTGCCAACACGCCTGTTTAAGCTGCCGAATATGAGGCAGCCAAGTCAACCGGGCATCAAAAACCACCCCCAAAAACCTATGTAACTCCACCACTGTAAGAAGCTCGCCGTCAAGATAAAGCCGCGGCTCCGGGTGAACTGTGCATCGCCGGCAGAAATGCATAACGCAGGTCTTGGCTGCCGAAAACTGAAAACCATGCACAACAGCCCAAGATTGTGCCTTGTGGATTGCGCCCTGTAGCTGACGTTGAGCAACTGCAATGCCAATAGAGCTGTAGTAAAGGCAGAAGTCGTCAGCATACAGGGAAGCAGAGACAGAATTTCCCACGGCCACAGCGAGCCCGTTAATGGCTATTAAAAACAGACAGACACTGAGAACAGAACCCTGTGGCACACCGTTCTCCTGGACTCGGGAGAAACTATATGAGGCCACGACGTGCACGCGGAAGGTACGATACGACAGAAAATTGCGGATATAGATCGGCAGAGGGCCACGAAGACCCCACCCATGAGGTGTAGAAAGGATGTGATGACGCCATGTCGTATCATATGCCTTCCGCATGTCGAAAAAGACAGCTACCAGATGCTGACGACGGGCAAAGGCAGTACGGATGGCTGACTCCAGGGTCACCAGATTGTCGGCGGCGGTGCGGCCTTTACGGAACCCACCCTGAGACACAGCTAGAAGGCCCCGAGACTCCAGTACCCAATTCAAGCGCCGGCTCACCATCCATTCAAGCAACTTGCAAAGAATGTTGGTGAGGCTAATGGGACGGTAGCTGTCCACCTCCAAAGGGTTCTTCCCCGGTTTCAGAATGGGGACAGCAAGACTTTCCCGCCATTGCGACGGAAACCTCCCTCTACCCAAATGTGGTTGTAAAGGTTGAGGAGGCGTCACTGGCAGTCCACTGAAAGGTGTTTCAGCATCTGAGAGTGGATGCTATCTGGCCCAGGAGCGGTATCAGGACAAGCGACGAGGGCACTGCGAAATTCCCACTCACTGAATGGAACATTGTACAATTCAGGATGGTGGGTTCGAAAAGAAAGACTCCGACGATCTATCCGCTCCTTAATGGAGCGGAAGCCCAAGGGGTAGTTGGCAGAAGTGGAATTCAGAGCAAAGTGCTCTGCCAAGTGGTTTGCAATGACATCGGAGTCAGTACAAACTGCTCCATTCAGTGAGAGCGCAGGGACACTGACAGGGGTCCGATAGCCATAGAGGCGGCGAATCTTAGCCCAGACCTGCGATGGAGTGACATGGAAGACAACGGTGGACACATACCACTCCCAGCACTCCTGCTTGCGTTGGCGGATAATGTGGCGGGCTCGCGCACGCACCCGTTTGATGGCGATAAGGTGTTCAATTGAGGGATGTTGCTTGTGACGCTGGAGCGCCCGCCAGCGAGCTTTAATCACTTTAGCGATCTCAGGCGACCACCAAGGCACAGTCTGCCACCGAGGGGACCCAGAAGAACGAGGAATGGTGGATTTGGCAGCAGTAACGATGTCGGTGGTGACCGATTGAACCACTGCATCAATGGCATCGTTAGAGAGAGGCTCAATAGCGGCAATGGAGGAGAACAAGTCCCAGTCAGCCTGATTCATAGCCCATCTGCTAGGGCGCCCAGAAGACTGACGCTGTGGCAGTGACAGAAGGATCGGAAAGTGGTCACTACCACACAGGTCGTAATGCATTATTCATTGGACAGACGGTAAGAGGCTAGGGCTACAGATGGAAAGGTCAATGGCGGAGTATGTGCCATGCACCACACTGAAGTGTGTGAAGGCACCATCATTTAAGATCAAGAGATCGAGCTGCGCCAATAAATGCTCAACGATGGCGCCTCGACCTGTTGCCACTGACCCACCCCACAGATGGTTATGGGCGTTAAAGTCGCGCAGTAACAGGAAAGGTGGCGGCAATTGAGCTATCAGAGCAGCCAGGACATGCTGCGCGACATCACCATCCGGTGGAAGGTAAAGGCCTGTGGCGTCCACACCCGAACAGCAACAGCCTCTAAAGGTGTGTGGAGAGGGACAGACTCGCTGTGAAAAGAGTTCAGGGCATAGATGCAGACGCCACTAGACACCCTTTCATAAGCTGCCCGGTTCTAATAATAACCCCGATAGCCACGGAGGGCGGGGGATCGCATTGCCGGAAACCAAGTTTCCTGCAGAGCAATGCAGAGGAAAGGGTGAAGGCTAATAAGTTGGCAGAGCTCAGCTAGAAGGTGGAAGAAACCGCTGCAGTTCCACTGGAGGATGGTGTTGTCCATGGCTGAGAAAGGCGTGACGGGACTGCGAAGGCAGATTACACCACTGGGTCACCTGCTGCCTCCAATGGAGCAAGCGTGCAAATGCTATCCATTGCGTCTGAGGGACTGGCGAGATCGAGGTCCTCAGCAGACGCAAGAATCTCCACCTCATCCTCAGACACAGAGCTTGTAGGTAGTGGTGGAGTAGGAGCCATCGCAGGTGCTTTGGTCTTACGGGGCTTCAGTGTCGTTTTGTCTCGCTGTTCCTTTGGTTGTCGTTGCTGATAGGGCTTATTGGAGTCAGTCTCTGGAACCGAAGATGATCGCGAAGCCCGACGACCAGCGGCCTGTGGCTTCTTCAGCCACTGGTTGGTGTCTGCTGTGCCGCTGGTAGGAACCTGGGAAGGGAGTGACCCAAGGGATCCCTTCCGAGCGAGGGAAACCGAAGAAGACTTACACTTCTCTGACTTAGAAGTGGGGACTGGTGTCCCCGGTGGTTTAGTGTGTGCTGCTCCTGAGGTAGATGGTGTGGAAGCAACAGCAAGAGAAGGGGCCCCCATCATCAAGGGGGCAGGTGAGGTCCTCTGACACTGAGAGCTGACTGTCTGTGGTGCAGCTAAAGGAGCTGGTGCAGGAGTGACAGTGGAGGCATAAGATGACATCATGCGCACGGGATGTAGCCGTTCAAATTTCCGCTTAGCCTCAGTGTAAGTCAGTCGGTTCAGGGTCTTATATTCCATGATTTCTGTAAGATCCTGCAGTCTGGCGAACAAGGTGAATGAGGCTCTCCACAATTGACACAGATGGGAGGCGGAGCACATGGAGTATCGGGATGAGATGGGCGTCCACAATCTCGACATGTGAGGCTGGAAGTACAGCGGGAAGACATATGGCCGAACTTCCAGCACTTAAAGCACCGCATCGGGGGAGGGATATAGGGCTTGACGTCACAACGGTAGACCATCACCTTGACCTTCTCCGGTAATGTATCACCCTTGAAGGCCAAGATGAAGGCACTGGTAGCAACCTGATTGTCCCTCGGACCCCGATGAACGCGCCAGACGAAATGAACACCTCTACGCTCTAATTTGGCGCGCAGCTCATCATCAGACTGCAGAAGTAGGTCCCTATGGAAAATAACACCCTGGACCATATTTAAACTCTCATGTGGTGTGATGGTAACGTTAACATCCCCCAACTTGTCACAAGCAAGCAACCTGCATGACTGGGCGGAGGATGCTGTTTTTATCAAAACTGACCCAGAGCGCATTTTAGACAAGCCCTCCACCTCCCCAAACTTGTCCCCCAAATGCTCTACAAAGAACAGAGGCTTCATGGATACAAAGGATTCCCCATCAGCTCTGGTACAGATGAGATACCTGGGTGAACACATGTCACTATCATTCATTGCCTTTCGTTCCTCCCATGGTGTGGCCAGGGATGGGAACGATTTGGGGTCATGAACGTTAGCTTTAACATGAGCCCTTGAACGCTTAGAGACTGCTGGTGGCTCGCCACCAGCAAGAGATGATGTACCACGCTTCATTGCGGGACATCCGCCCTGATGCCACCTACTCTGACCAAGGGCCCTCCCCATGGGTGCCACCCAGCCACAGCAAGAGCCACCTGGCAGGATGGCCATTGCCAGGAGTCCTGATGCCCCAGGGAGATGGGCATCTACTCCTTGGCATACATGGGGAGTAAATGGCGCAGGCATCAGTAGAGTGATCCCGGTGTTGTCAGGGGGCTACAACCAACAGGGTACATGGCGGCCCCACCACAACAAACTGGCTACCATGCTGGATCTTAGGTGCAAAAATGTATAAGATCGTCGTGGCAGCGGAAAGCAACATTGCACAGTGTAGCGTGGTAATCGCACCCAGGGACGTATCTTCGCCCAAGAGATGGAAAACGAGCGGGACACCATTGCAACGACGAGAAAGCTGGCTAAAGGTCTCAATGCACGACAGATACAGTGCACCATGTAAGGCGCCCTTCCCCAATCGGCTCACTCTGCAGAAAAAATTTGAGAGAGGGGACCATCACATAAGGCCGAAACGTTTGAGACTCCTTTTAGTCACCTCTTACGACAGGCAGGAATACCGCGGGCCTATTCTTACCCCCGAACCCGCAGGGGGGCACCTTAAGGAACTTAAAAAGGCAAAATCAAATTAAATATAACATTATTAGTTTTATTTTTCATTAGGCGTTTCACAGATATTGAACAAAGCACAGCACACCTAGTAAAATTCCATCATTTAATTTCAAACCTGTATACAGCATTCAGATGCAAGGAATTAATCTAAAAGTGCAACCTAACTGTTTCAGAATAGCTACAAATAAAAGGGACTCAGTTCATATGAAACAGTCTTAGAGAATAACAGAATTAATAGAAAGAATGCTCTGAAGTCAGTCAGATGTTTATTTCAAGCTCATTGCACTCCAGACCGACAGTGGGCTGGGTTGTTGAAGAAAACATGTTCCCATACCTGCTTGCCTGATACTCAGCTGTCATACTTCTATTCTTGTTTAAGATAAAGGCAATATTTCTGTTTTAAATTTATGATAACAAGAGGACAATAAACTTAAAAATGCTGTCTCAACAATGGAAATAATTTACGATGTATCACAACAGCACAACTGTTTCCATCTTCCCCACCAAGGGGGTATAAGAAGGAAACTGAAGTTACCGATAATGAATTCTCTTGCTCTCTGTAAAAGCCTGGCACTCAGTTTTAAATTATTAGATATCATCAATACATACTCTGCAGAGAATAAAGTAATAACCTTGAATATATGGACAAGCCAAAGCCCACCTATACCACTCTGCACGTAAGGCCCACTTAAACTGCAGGAGATCCTCAGCAGAACTTGGAAGGAGGGGAGGAATCTGTGAAGCATTAGAGCTTTGAATTAGTCTGCGAGTTTGGCTCGGATACTGTAATTACAGGCCTGCTGTCCACAAAATGCACTGATTTGGTTTTATATCCTGTCCAGCACACAGTTTAGTTTGTCATATATAAGCAGGTTTGAATTTAATTATACATGTATTTTTCGCATTGCATTACAATCAATCAATAATCCTGGTAATTTTATCCATATTTTGTAGGTGTAAACATGATTGTATTCAATACATGGGAATTTTGAATAACTTCAACTTCCTGTGTAATATTCACAATAATCGATAATACAGAAACACGATTTAATTCTGTCATGTCCTTAATGTTAGCAATGAAGTACATAACAAAGAAAGCAGAATCTGGTAGCAACTGTGACAAAGCTATAACCACAGATGTGACTTAAGCATTACAACCCCCCCCCCCCCTCTCCCCCAATGAACCATGGACCTTGCCATTGGTAGGGAGGCTTGCGTGCCTCAGCGATAAAGATAGCCGTACCGTAGGTGCAACCACAATGGAGGGGTGTCTGTTGAGATGCCAGACAAACGCGTGGTTCCTGAAGAGGGACAGCAGCCTTTTCTGTAGTTGCAGGGGCAACAGCCTGGATGATTGACTGATCTGGCCTTGTAACACTAACCAAAACAGCCTTGCTGTGCTGGTACTGCGAACAGTTGAAAGCAAGGGGAAACTAGGGCCATACTTTTTCCCAAGGGCATGCAGCTTTACTGTATGGTTAATGATGATGGCGTCCTCTTGAGTAAAATATTTCTGAGGTAAAATAGTCCCCCATTCGGATCTCCGGGCGGGGACTACTCAAGAGGACGTCGTTATCAGGAGAAAGAAAACTGGTGTTCTACGGATCGGAGTGTGGAATGTCAGATCCCTTAATCGGGCAGGTAGGTTAGAAAATTTAAAAAGGGAAATGGATAGGTTAAAGTTGATATAGTGCGAATTAGTGAAGTTCCGTGGCAGGAGGAACAAGACTTTTGGTCAGGCGAATACTGGGTTATAAATACAAAGTCAAATAGGGGTAATGCAGGAGTAGGTTTAATAATGAATAAAAAATAAGAATGCAGGTAAGCTACTACAAACAGAACAGTGAACGCATTATTGTGGCCAAGATAGACACGAAGCCCACATCTACTACTGTAGTACAAGTTTATATGCGAACCAGCACTACAGATGACGAAGAAATCGAAGAAATGTGTGACGAAATAAAAGAAATTATTCAGATAGTGAAGGGAGACGAAAATTTAATAGTCATGGGTGACTGGAATTCGGTAGTAGGAAAAAGGAGAGAAGGAAATGTAGTAGGTGAATATGGATTGGGGGTAAGAAATGAAAGAGGAAGCCGCCTGATAGAATTTTGCACAGAGCACAACTTAATCTTAGCTAACACTTGGTTCAAGAATCATAAAAGAAGGTTGTATACATGGAAGAAGCCTGGAGATACTGACAGATTTCAGATAGATTATATAATGGTAAGACAGAGATTTAGGAACCAGGTTTTAAATTGTAAGACATTTCCAGGGGCAGATGTGGACTCTGACCACAAGCTATTGGGTATGAACTGTAAATTAAAAGAGAAGAAACTGCAAAAAGGTGGGAATTTAAGGAGATGGGATCTGGATAAACTGACTAAACCAGAGGTTGTACAGATTTTCAGGGAAACAAATGGCAGGAATCGGGGAAAGAAATAAAGTAGAAGAAGAATGGATAGCTTTGAGGGATGAAGCAGTGAAGGCAGTAGAGGATCAAGTAGGTAAAAAGACGAGGGCTAGTAGAAATCCTTGGTAACAGAAGAAATATTGAATTTAATTGATGAAAGGAGAAAATTTAAAAAAGGAATAAATGAAGGAGGCAAAAAGGAATACAAACGTCTCAAAAATGAGATCGACAGGAAGTGCAAAATGGCTAAGCAGGGATGGCTAGAGGATAAATGTAAGGGTGTAGAGGCATATCTCACTAGGGGTAAGATAGATACTGCCTACAGGAAAATTAAAGAGACCTTTGGAGAAAAGAGAACCACTTGTATGAATATCAAGAGCTCAGATGGAAACCCAGTTCTAAGCAAAGAAGGGAAAGCAGAAAAGTGGAGTGAGTATACAGAGGGTCTATACAAGGGCGATGAACTTGACAATATTATGGAAACGGAAGAGGATGTAGATGAAGATTAAATGGGAGATATGATACTGCGTGAAGAGTTTGACAGAGTACTGAAAGACCTGAGTCGAAACAAGGCCCCAGGAGTAGACAACATTCCATTAGAATTACTGACGGCCTTGGGAGAGCTAGTCCTGACAAAACTCTACCATCTGGTGAGCAAGATGTATGAGCCAGGCGAAATACCCTGAGACTTCAAGAAGAATATAATAATTCCAATCCCAAAGAAAGCACGTGTTGACAGATGTGAAAATTACCGAACTATCAGTTTAATAAGTCACAGCTGCAAAATACCAACGCAAAATCTTTACAGACGAATGGAAAAACTAGTAGAAGTTGCCCTAGGGGAAGATCAGTTTGGATTCCGTAGAAATATTGGAACACATGAGGCAATACTGCCCCTACGACTTATCTTAGAAGCTAGATTAAGGAAAGGCAAACCTACATTTCTAGCATTTGTAGACTTAGAGAAAGCTTTCACAATGTTGACTAGAATACTCTCTTTGAATTTCTGAAGGTGGCAGGGGTAAAAACTAGGGAGCGAATGGGTATTTACAATTTGTACAGAAACCAGATGGCAGTTATAAGAGTTGAGGGGCATGAAAGGGAAGCAGTGGTCGGAGTAGAGAGGATATAAAATGTAGACTGGCAATGGGAAGGAAAGCGTTTCTGGAAAAGAGAAATTTGTTAACATTGAGTATAGATTTAATTCTCAGGAAGTCGTTTCTGAAAATATTTGTATGGAGTGTAGCCATGTATGGAAGTGAAACATGGACAATAAATAGTTTAGACAAGAAGGGAACAGAAGCTTTCGAAATGTGGTTTATCATCTCCGTAACGCTCTCGCGTTTACTAAATGATCCTGTAACGAAGCGCACCTCTCCTTTGGATCTTGTCTATCTCTTTTATCGACCCTATCTGGTACGGATCCCACACTGCTGACCAGTATTCAAGCAGTGGGCGAACAAGCGTACTGTAGCCTACTTCCTTTGTTTTCAGATTGCATTTCCTTAGGATTCTTCCAATGACTAAGTCTGGCATCTGCTTTACCGAAGATCAACTTTATATGATCATTCCATTTTAAATCACTCCTAATGCGTACTCCCAGATAATTTATGGAATTAACTCCTTCCAGTTGTTGACCTGCTATTTTGTATCTAAATGATAAGGGATCTATCTTTCTATGTAATCGCAGCACATTACACTTGTCTACATTGAGATTCAATTGCCATTCCATGCACCATGCGTCAATTCGCTGCTGGATTATCTGCCATTAAGTCAGTAAATACCTATAAGAGTGCTGCCTAATTGGTTGATGATACCCAGTCTTAACACGGTGCTTTATCACTGGTGCTCAGTGTGTCTTTTCTTCACTCTGGATTTCGAAGTGCCAGAAAATTAGCACAGAACACCTAAAACCAACCAACATTGTTCCTCTATCAGGTCAGCTCATATTGACAGTTCACTAGTAGCGTCCTCCACTGCATTGTCTGTAGTGGTAGTAGAGTATGATTCTTTGGCGATGGAACAGAACTGCTCGTCCTGGACTAGTTCGGCTGTCCTTTTGCATGTACCTTTAGGGATGAGTTGTAACTGGTTGTGACAATTAATGATCCAAAGGCCTTCTTGACCAATTGCAATGCTATGATTGTAGCTGGTATAGAGATTTATTTTGTGAGCCTGAGCAGCTTTTTGCAGTCAACAAAAGCTTCACAGTTGAATTGAGCATCTAGATTGATGATGTAAATTGGTTTAATTAATGATGGTGGAATAACAATGTCTTCAACAGCAAACAACTGTTCAGAGTAATACTTGTTATGTGTGCTTGTTAAAATAGCTTTGTCAATCTGTAGCTCTGATCTTCCACAGTCTATGACTGCTTTTGATGCCTATAAGCCCCATCTGAGAATAACTACATTCTGTTAAAACAACAAATTCAGAGGGCTGTGTTCTTTCACTGACAGCTAATCTTGCAACAAATGTTCTAGTCAGTTGCACATATCTTCCATTTGTGACTTTCAGTGCTATCCCTTTTGTGTACCGGAACATAATGTACTAGCACCCAGGCAGGTTGACTGTCAATGATGACATCGATAAGGTATCCTTACATCTTGGTAATTGTTGTCCATAGTGGTCCCCCACAACTGCCATAGGAACCATATTCAAGATTCAGTCACACCTCTTTTCTTTTGCATTTCCTCAATGTCCTGGCACCACTTCATGAATTCCTCTGTTGTTGTGACATCCTTTACCGGAAGAGCTTGGCACATGTCTTCTGTGTACTATTTTACCAAGTGTAAGATTCTGTCAATTCCTGTCATTGGATTTACAATGTGGCATAGGACCAAAAGACTGTTGTTTCCCCATGATACTGGGCCCTGTTTTTAAATTGTTCTTCCACTATGTTGATTAAGCTGCTGATAGTCAACAAATGTTTTCTTCAGATCAGCCTGCAATCTGTCCTAGACATCGATCTACTATTTGCTGTCCTCAGACCAATGTTGTATTGTGCCATCCCATAAAAGTACGCATCATCATGTCATACAGTCTCTTATATTTGGCGACATGGTGGAACACTTCTAGCTATTTTGTCGGGTCCTGGCCAGTGTCTCCAGAAAACAATGATGGACGCTTGATGTGCAGCCAACTTAGTGCTGTTTTGGAATCTGTTGGTTTGACAAATATGAAACATGGGAACAATGTATTCTGGTTCCTGTCTGTGTAGTTGATGACCTTTAAGTTGCCTCATTGGAGCCATTGTGATGTAGATGTCTGGAAGTACATGGAATCACCACCAAACAATCTCATGCCCTAATCATAAGCACATTCAAATCGGAAAGCACAGTCATCCATGAACCACAACACTTAGTATTGAAAGCACACTTATTATAAACACAAGAAGTCCCAAGCACTTTCTAGAAATCACGAATACTAGGTAACAAATGCTTGCTGGTGATCAGATTTGAACTGACAAGCTACAGTGATTCCACAGCAAGCACAATTCCACAGGTTGCAGGTCAATGGTAGAAAAGTCTAATGACTGCACCTAGAGTCGCTTGCATTCAACAGTTCAAATGGTTCTGAGCACTATGGGACTTAACATCTGTGGTCATGAGTCCCCTAGAACTTAGAACTACTTAAACCTAACTAACCTAAGGACATCACACACATCCATGCCCGAGGCAGGATTCGAACCTGCGACAGTAGCAGTCACATGGTTCCAGACTGAAACACCAAGAACCGCACGGACACGCCGGTCGGCTACTCAACAGTTGCCACAGTTGAATGAATTGTGGATCAACAACATCAGCAATGTCACCGAAAACAATGGCTCCATAAGAACAAACAATGTAAATCCAGCTACTGCACCATTTTCCTTTTGCTGCCTACTTCCATAAATTTCACCATGGTTTTATGTATCCAGATGTGACTTTTGCACCAAAACAATCCTGATGTTTATACTGAAGACGTAATGCTTCTGGAGCACTCAGATCTGATTTATGCAGACATGTAAACAAGACTCCAGGTTCCTTTAACATTAATTGCTACTGAATTGTCATGTTTCCTAGGACATGTACATTTCAAAAAATCTCTCAAAAACCTAACCGTACAAAATAGTTTATTGCTTTAATTGGTTGAAAACCTTATTACCAGTAAAACTATGCATGCCTTGAAATAAAGCATGGATCAAAAAACCTGCGTATTACAACGTACACTTACAGGAAGATTAGTGAAGGATTGGAAAATACTGTTTAGAAAGGCAATCAGATCAGTGATGAAACTAGAAGCATGACCACGGGGCTCCACTAACATCCAATCATAATTCTCCAGCTCCAGAAATTCATCCAGCTTCTGCTTCAGTTTTTCACATATCTGTCGTTCGGCATCATCACGTGCAACACGGAACATAGTTGCCTGCCCTTGTGTGCCTTGAGAAGCACGAGTACTAAGATGTGCTTCTTTTCCACATCTGCAATATAAAAAGACTGTAAGTATTATTAATCTTTGTAAAGAAAAAGAAACTTTAAATAACAGACCAAAATCTCAACTGTACTAGACTTTTATCATTTCAGCTATGTTAAGAGTGCCTGCTACCCTTTATCAGTGTTGAGGAAAAGCACTTTTGACTGCTATACATTTTACTAGACAATGGAAACTCCAGGTTGGAATAACAACAATATTAGGAATAGGATAGATTGGCACTCATCATAAAGATGAACCACTGAGATGCAAAAGGCACAATGAAAAGACTATTATCCCTGTAGCTATCAGCCAAACCATTCCTCAGCATGGAAAACATACACACATTCACACAGGTAAGTACAACTCATGCACATTCGGCCGCCACCACCAGCAATTCTAACTGGAATCCTTTATATGATGAGTAGAAAACTATTCTTTTCATACTTTATCCATGGTACCACCTGTTACTCCGTCAGGTTGGAGCTGCTGGTGGTGGCAGCCGAGTGTGCATGAGGTGTGCTTGCCTGCATGAATTTGTGTGTGTTTCCTTTTATGACAAAGGCTTTGGCTGATGACAAAGGCTTTGGCTGATAGCTACATGTGTAACAGTTTTCTCCTTGTGTCTGTTTGGAACTCAATGGGTCATCTTTACAGTGAATAGCAATCTATCCTATTCCTAATGCATTTTAATCATTATTTTACATGCAGAATCAATCTTTTTAAACAATTGCTGCAACTTTAATCATAATTTAATACTATATTAAAGTGTCACTGATATTCAGTAACAAATTATTAGTCTTTTCAGGATGGAATAACAATTATATTATGAAAAGGATAGAATGCTACTCACAATATAGAGGGAACACTGAGTCGCAAAAAGGCATAATGAAAAGACTGCTATACATTTAAGCCTTTGGCCAAATGCAGCCAGAGGCAGTGCGTGAGAGTTGCGCTTGTGTGAATGTATGTGTATTTTCTATTTTGGAAAGCATATGTGCATAACAGACTTTTCATTGTGGCTATGTGTGATTCAAGGTATCGTCTATACGATATCAATCCATCCTTTTATTATATGAAGTCTTTAATAATAATATAAAGTCTTTATTATACATGTTCCTCCATGGTACTAAATAAAACCATTGCACCATTCCTTCCCATTATTACTCTTCCAAGGTTGCCGATAGCCTTGTCTCATTCCTAACACACTGGTACTCTTACCTTTACCTGTGAGTGGTAGAGTACCCTGTGTCAATAACAGCAGTTTCTGTTTTTAGTTTGTGTGGCAGAATCATAAGGTACGGGATACAGCTTGCCTACAGTATCCTATGACTATAATATCAACATGTCACAACAGGAATCAGTCAGCTCATACAAACACCTAAGTGTGAGTGTGAAATTTGGAGGAATATGAAATAGAATGATCACATACATCCATAAGTCATAGGTAAAGCAGGCAGCAGGCATCAATTCATTGGCACACTGCTAGAGAAATGCAATCAGTGTACAATGGAGATTGCTAAAAAAAAAAAAACTTGTGCAACCCATCCTATCACAATTCAATCACATTTGTGAGATAGAACTGACAGCAGATGTTGAACAGATACAGGTTATGACAGCATGAATGGTCAAAGGTTTGTTTGACTCATGGTCGTGGAGATGCTGAAAAAACTAAACTGGCAGACACTTCAAGAGAGTTGCAAACCATCCCATGAACACCTACTACCAAAGTTTCAAGAACTACCTTTAAATAATGAATCTAGAAATATACTACAACCCCCTGCTATGTAATATTCCTGTAGGCATTGAAAAGACAAGATCATATTAATTACAGTGTGCATTGTTGCATTTAAAGTCATTCCATCTGCACTCTATACATGAATGGAATGGAAAGAACCCCTAAAAACTAGCTCAATGGGAAGTACCTCTGATATGCACTTCACAGTGATTAGGAGAGTACGAATGTAACTGTAGATTAACCAAAATCTTTTATTATTTTGTCTTAGTGCACTTATTGTGTTATCCACTTTACCCAAGCAGCAATTTTCCTAGGAAAGCTGCCATCAGTGCTTCAACCCTTCTCAGACCATTAGCTAGTGATTGCATAGTTCTTTGTATCTACAGCGCTTTACTGATATCTAAATTGTTCAGAGAGCCACATTTCACTGTAAAGTTACCAACACTTGATTTTTGTTTATTTTCAGTAAACCAGTTACACTGTACAATCACATTAAACTGACTACTTGTCAAATGCCTGAATAACCACCTTTTGCAGAGTGGATTGCTACAAGAGGTGCAGGAAGAGAGAGAATGAGGTTGTGGAAGGTACAACAGGGATGTGGCCAACTGTGCTGGGTTTCTTACTTGAGGATCCAAGTCATGAACAGCCCGATTGAGGTAGCCCCACATATTCTCAATTGAGTTGAAATCCAGGGTGTTTGGTGTCATCCCAGTGGTTTATGAATCAAGCACATACACTGCAAGCTGTGTGCCACTTTGCGTTATCCTGCTGTTATGTGCCATCACATTAAGGAAAAAAAAACTGCACGTTGAGGTGAATGTGGTCCCCAAGGATAAGAGCATACTTTTGTTGACCCACTGTACCCTCCAGAATGACAAAATCACCTAGGGAATGCCATGAAAACATTCCCCAAAGCATAATTCTCCCTCCTCCGGCCTGGAGCCTTCCGACAATTAATACAAGGTGTTTGCTTTCAGATGGTTCACTCCGTACACGACGAGAGCCACCTGTTTAATGATGCACAAAATGTGATTCTTCTGAAAAGGATACCCATTGCCACTCCGTGTATGTCCAGTTATGGTGTTGGCATGCAAATTCTAGCCTTTGTCATTACTGTACAGCTGTCAGTGTAAGTGCATGAACTAAGCAACTGCTGTTAAGGCCCATCTGCAGCAATGTTCGTTGACAGATCATTGAAGAGATGCTGTTGGCAATCCCTTGGTTCATCTGGGTGGTCAGTTGCTCAACAGTCTATTTGCCCATACACTACGCCAAAGCTGTCATTCACCACTGTCATCTATGGCCCCTGGTGTACCACAGTTGCCTTAATGCTGGTTTTGGATAGTGCCGTTTTGCCTTCATTGGTGTACTTTAACCATGACAGCATGTGAGCAGTTTACAAACCCAGGCCTTGACCTGAATACCAATGGTAATGCCCTTTAGAAGGTCAGGTATATTGCTCCATTTCCATTTTACGGCAATGACTGTTTCCCATGTTTGCTGACATGTTTTATATAGCCTCCACTGCTAATGCTGCCACCTGCTGTCTATGAATGGTTATTGCACATTGGAGTCAAACATAAGTCATGGTGAAATTAATGTGAGTGGACCGTATGTGTTACTTTATGGGAAAGTGAACTGATGAATCAGACCAGTTTCTACAAAACAGTGAAAAATTTTGTTGTGCAGCATGACTGTCAGTAAGCATGATTCTAGTAATGATTTTGTTCAAACTGTCTAACGCATACAGTTGATTCTTGGTGGCTCACAGTGTCACATTTCACAGATACGGTTAGAGATGAATATCAAGCACTGACAAAATATTTCTTCTAGATACACAACGAGATAAGGGACATTTATAGAGCCTCTGCACCTGTATTCAGGACTATTTATTATGAATAATGAATTTAAATGTGGTTGTACTAGCAATATAAGCAATATTGTGCATTATCCTAGAAGCCCAGTAGAGATCTTCTTGAAGAAATAATGTATAAAATTCATGACAATGTGCTAGAAGATGTGCACTTGTTTGTGTGCTGTGCATCTGCCTGCATTCAGTGAGTTACTGTATCTTGCACTTTTCATTTGTGTGACAATACTTAGTAACACTGCCTTCACCACCAACTAAGAGACTACATAGCTATAGCAGAGTCAGCAGAAGAAGATCCCCAGGAGATGTAGTGCACTTGGCTGTGTCGTGCACATACTTAAACCAATCAGGTAACGTGATTATGTGTACATGCGTCTGTGTTGTCATAGCTCTATAGAAGAATTGTTACACCTGTAGCCAATTGTGATTCACAGCTGAAAGTTGGCAACAGTGCTGCCAACTGCCAGGGATCTTGCTTCATAGTCTCTACCATATATTTCATTTTTGTGCCAGGGATCTTGTTCCATTGACTCTAGCATATATTTCATTTTTTTATATGCTGTTTCTCCCATAATTTTAACAGTAGATATACACTGTCTTCTGTGCCATAGTCAGACAGTTTGTTCTCTTGCTGTGATCTGTTTGCAGTTTCTTTGTTAGTCTGTGTCTGCATTGGTAAGTAGATGTTTTTCGTGCTTTATACAGTTTTACAGAGTGGGAAATAGATATGAACTGTGCTTATTGTGTGCAGACACCAGATGAACTGGCCACTGATAGGGAACAAACAGAAGCAACAGTTGAAGGCTTCAGGCTGCTGTCCGAAACTGCAAAGATGTTGAGCTACCTGCAATTACACTTATAACATCTGCTATGTCACTGGAATTACCTCAGTCACTGTGTCTTCAGATGCCAATATCTAACTGATCTGCTCTTACTCAAGGGTGAGTAGCAGACTGTGGAAGGATGATGTATCTCTGGGCAGAAGGCAAATTTGTAACTGGCCACACAGCTGTTACCTTACGCCTTAACGTGCAAGGGATGCTGCTTGTGATGACGATTACACATCTAAGCCAGCAAGGAATTTCTCATCTTTTGGGACTGTGGTAGACTTTCCTGCCTAATCTGGGTAAGCACTGAAGGTGGACAGTTGGTCACTGGGAGCTTCAACACAGGCAAGCAATGAAGCTCCTCAGGGAAATACCAGGTATGTTGGAAGAAGGCTAGTGTGCAGTCGGTATGTTTGCCTGGAGTTCTTGTCCAAGACATGGAAGAGGCTCTGCCAGAAGCTACTGAACACAGTGGATGCAACTGGCTGCATATTGTAGCTCATTTTAGTGTGAATGATACTTTCCACCGTGGTTCTGAGGTCATCTTCAGTTTCTGTAGACAGGGCTGTTCCAGCTTTCTTACCCATATGTGAGTAATGGGTTATGCAACATTTCCAGTGGGCAGGGTGGACAAATGGCTGACACACTGGCAGTCTTGGAGCAAGGCTGTAGAGTGAATGATCACACTTCACAGTTTGAAAAGGCTTGCTTCTGATAAAGGCACGTATACATGTCAAAGGATTTTAAAAATCTGACATACTGAACCAAAATATTTTGCAGTATCACAAGATAATGGCCCTAAGGGTGAAACTACAATTGTGAAATAAATAATTTCTACAGTCAATAGAAAATATGATGTCCTTTAAAAAATATGGAAAGGATATGTTGCAACTCAATACACAGAGAAGGTGCTGCATCGTGAAAAGGAATGCTAGAAATATTTCAGCTTTCACACAAAGTCCGTCTCCAGACTAGTCCATCTTGGGCCTTAGTAAACGGGGACAGTGGCCATGTGTGTGAGTTGTTGTGTGAATGTGTGTGAGTTTTCTCCTTCTGAAGAAGGATCTTATTCAAAAGTGAAATATTTCTAGCATTCTTTTTCACTGTACCTGTCTGTGACTCAATGTCACCTCTATGTGGTAAGTAGCAGTCTTCCCTTTCCATATTGTTGTTATTCCACCTTGTACTTTTCATGGTTTGAAATAGTACATCATATTTGGTATACCTCCTTATTATTGTTCAGGTGGACTTCCTTGTTCCATATAATTACATTCATATCTCTCCTAAAGCTATCAGCCTGTCTTGTCCATACACTTATCTCTGTCATTTCTTTCATTCTGCTGACAAGGTATGTAATCAGGATTACCTGTTTCGAAAAGGGTAAAAAAATTAGCTCTGCTTTGTATTGTGCAATATGTTGTGTACTTCCTATCAAGAAATCCTGAATCAAGTTACAAATTTTACTGTTAATTGTTGGTGTGGTAATGAGGTGAAAACTTTTCAGATGTGAAACTTGGGCACACTACTGGCGTGATATCAAAGTACTTAAGCACTTCCATCAACAAAAAGTGAGATACAGTGTGAACAATAGGTAGCAAAACAATGTACCCTAAGCTGTGATTCTCAAGAAAGCACATCTAAACAATGAGGTAACCATCATCGCTCATCAACTGAGGTGCCTACATCATGTTCACTGCTAGAGTGATATCAGACTTCCCTACTAAATCCTCTGTGGCTATCTCTGCTCTAGTGACAGACCTCATGGAGCCCCTCTTAAGCACTTTAATGACCAGCTAAAACATGTCATGAAGAAAACTGGTATAAATATACAAACATGGGAAGAATGTGATGTGGACCATTTACTGTGGAGGAATACTGCATCCACCATTGTCATCTTGTTTGAAGGAGAACACCACAGAGACCAAGCAACAGGCAAGAAAGGTCTGTAAATTACAACCCCATCCTCCTAACCATTCAATGCAATTTGTGAGGATACATGTGTTATGCCAGGTCTGTTCAGTCATCAGAAACACATCCACAAGTTCAGTTAAAATGCCCAATCTATGCAGGAAGATGTTATGCATACTTGGAATTGAGTTTCAGTTGCCAGCATTGATGAATGCAGATAAAGGGGCTGTAGTGTCATATCTTGAGAGAAAACTTGAAATCTTCAGCTCTGGGCACCATCATGTACATGAAATGTAGCTCAAGTTTAGAAAAGTATTTGAACAGGTACTGGAGAAATGTGTGCCTAGGAGAATGGTTCATGATGGGAGGGACCCTCTGTGGTACACGGTCTCCATAAAGAAACTTCTAAAAAACAGTGGCTATTGCGCAGTAGGTATGACTACTATAGCAGAATCTTACTGAAAGACCTCTCATAAAACTCCAAGAAATTTTGGTCTGTGGCACATAACATTTCCAAACTCATAGCCGACACAGGAGTTGAAATTGAGGTAACAAAGCAAACCCATAAATACAGAATCCTGTTTTCAAATGTTGTTTTATGAAGGTGTACTAAGAATTCTCACATCACTGCAAAGATGAGTGATAAACGTATTAGTTACAGCCATGTTGAGCAACAGCTAAAATTGAAAAAGGGCCTTATAACCCAAAGATATCACTCTCAAATTCTATACAGAATGTATGACTTAGTTAACTGTAGACCCCTCAAGCAAAAACACTGGGGTGTTTGGAAGAAAGCATAAGTCACACCCATCTTACAAGAAGGGTACCAGAAGGAATCTTCACAGCTATCATATAATATTATTGACATCATTTTTTTACAAAATTTTAGAACATATTCTGAGCTGAAACATAATAACAAGATGTTGTTGTTGTTGTGGTCTTCAGTCCTGAGACTGGTTTGATGCAGCCTCCATGCTACTCTATCCTGTGCAAGCTTCTTCATCTCGCAGTACCTACGGCAGCCTATATCCTTCTGAATCTGCTTAGTGTATTCATCTCTTGGTCTCCCTCTACGATTTTTACCCTCCACACTGCCCTCCAATACTAAATTGGTGATCCATCGATTTCTCAGCACATGTCCTACCAACCGATCCCTTCTTCTAGTCAAGTTGTGCCACAAGCTCCTCTTCTCCCCAATTCTATTCAATACCTCCTCATTAGTTATGTGGTCTACCCATCTAATCTTCAGAATTCTTCTGTAGCACCACATTCTGAAAGCTTCTATTCACTTCTTGTCTAAACTATTTATTGTCCATGTTTCACTTCCGTACATGGTTACACTATATACAAATACTTTCAGAAACAACTTCCTGACACTTAAATCTACACTCGATGTTAACAAATTTTTCTTCTTCAGAATCACTTTCCTTGCCATTGCCAGTCTGCATTTTATTTCCTCTCTATTTCAACCTTCATCAGTTATTTTGCTCCCCAAATAACAAAACTCATTTACTACTTTAAGCGTCTCATTTCCTAATCTAATTCCCGAGGCATGACCTGATTTAATTCGACTACATTACATTATTCTCGTTTTGCTTTTGTTGTTGTTCATCTTATATCCTCCTTTCAAGACCATGTCCATTCCATTCAGCTGATATTCCAGGTCCTTTTGCTGTCTCTGACAGAATTACAATGTCATCAGTGAACCTCAAAGTTTTTACTTCTTATCCATGGATTTTAATTCCTACTCCAAATTTTTCTTTTGTTTCCTTACTGCTTGCTCAATATACAGATTGAATAACATCGGGGAGAGGCTACAACCCTGTCTCACTCCCTTCCCAATCACTGCTTCCATTTCTTGCCCCTCGACTCTTATAACTGCCACCTGCTTTCTGTACAAACTGTAAATAGTCTTTCACTTCCTGTATTTTACCCCTGCTACCTTCAGAATTTGAAAGAGAGTATGCCAGTCAACATTGTCAAAAGCTTTCTCTAAGCCTACAAATGCTAGAAACATAGGTTTGCCTTTCCTTAATCTTTCTTCTAAGATAAGTCGTAGGGTTAGTATTGCCTCACGTGTTCCAACATTTTTACGGAATCCAAATTGATCTTCCCCGAGGTCGGCTTCTATCAGTTTTTCTATTTGTCTGTAAAGAATTTGTGTTAGTATTTTGCAGCAGTGGCTTATTAAACTCATAGTTTGGTAATTTTCACATCTGTCAACACCTACTTTCTTTGGGATTAGAATTATTATATTCTTCTTGAAGTCTGAGGGTATTTCGCCTGTTTCATACATCTTGCTCACCAGATGGTAGAGTTTTGTCAGGACTGGCTCTTTCAAGGCCGTCAGTAGTTCCAATGGAATGCTGTCTACTCCCGGGGCCTTGTTTCAACTCAGGTCTTTCAGTGCTCTGTCAAACTCTTCACGCAGTATCATATATCCCATTTCATCTTCATCTACATCCTCTTCCATTTCTATAATATTGTCCTCAAGTACATCACCCTTGTATAGATCCTCTATATACTCCTTACACCTTTCTGCTTTCCCTTCTTTGCTTTGAACTGGGCTTCCATCAAAGCTCTTGATATTCATGCAAGTGATTCTCCTTTCTCCAAAGGTCTCTAATTTTCCTGTACGCAGTATCTATTTTATCCCTAGTGAGATAAGCCTCTACATCCTTACATTTGTCCTCAAGCTATCCCTGCTTAGCCATTTTGCACTTCCTGTCCATATCATTTTTGAGACTTTTGTATTCCTTTTTGCCTGCTTCATTTACTGCATTTTTATATTTTGTCCTTTCATCAATTAAATTCGATATTTCTTCTGTTACCCAAGGGTTTCTACTAGCCCTTGTCTTTTTACCTATTTGATCCTCTGCTGCCTCCACTCTTTCATCCCTCGAAATTACCCATTCTTCTTCTATTGTATTTCTTTCCCCGATTCCTGTCAATTGTTCCCTTATGCTCCCCCTGAAACTCTGTACAACCTCTGGTTCTTTCAGTTTATCCAGGTCCCATCTCCTCAAATTCGCACCTTTTTGCAGTGTCTTCAGTTTTAATCTAGAGTTCATAACCAATAGATTGTGGTCAGAGTTCACATTTACCCCTGGAAATGTCTTACAATTTAAAACCTGGCTCCTAAATCTCTGTCTTACCATTATATAATCTATCTGATAGCTTTTAGTATCTCCAGGGTTCTTCCATGTATACAACCTTCTTTCAGGATTCTTAAACCAAGTGTTAGCTATGATTAAGTTATGCTCTGCGCAGAGTTCTACCAGGCGGCTTCCTCTTTCATTTCTTAGCCCCAATCCATATTCACCTACTATGTTTCCTTCTCTCCCTTTTCCTACACTTGAATTCCAGTCACCCATGACTATTAAATTTTCATCTCCCTTCACTACCTGAATAATTTCTTTTATCTCATCATACATTTCATCAATTTCATCGTCATCTGCAGAGATAGTTGGCATATAAACTTGTACAACTGTAGTAGGCGTGGGCTTCGTGTCTATCTTGGCCACAATAATGTGTTCACTATGCTGTTTGTAGTAACTTACCCATACTCTTATTTCTTTTATTCATTATTAAACCTACTCCTGCATTCCCCCTATTTCATTTTCTATTTATAACCCTGTACTCACCTGACCAAAAGTCTTGTTCCTCCTGCCACCGAACTTCACTAATTCCCACTATATGTAGCTTTAACCTATCCATTTCCCTTTTTAAATTTTCTAACCTACCTGCCCGATTAAGGGATCTGACATTCCACACTCCGATCCGTAGAACGCCAGTTTTCTTTCTCCTGATAACAACATCCTCCTGAGTAGTCCCCGCCCGGAGATACGAATGGGGGACTATTTTACCTCCAGAATATTTTACCCAAGAGGACGCCACCATCATTTAATCATACAGTAAAGCTGCATGCCCTCGGGAAAAATTACGGCTGTAGTTTCCCCTTGCTTTCAGCCGTTCGCAGTACCAGAACAGCAAGGCTATTTTGGTTAGTGTTACAAGGCCAGATCAGTCAATCATCCAGACTGTTGCCCCTGCAACTATTGAAAAGGCTGCTGCCCCTCTTCAGGAACCACACATTTGTCTGGCCTCTCAACAGATACCCCTTCGTTGTGGTTGTACCTACGATACGGCTATCTGTATCGTTGAGGCACACAAGCCTCCCCACCAACGCCAAGGTCCGTGGTTCATGGGGGGCAGGGAGTAACAATATAACTCAGACAAGATATCTTGGACAAAATGACCTCCTCTGTGCTAACTAGTATGGATTCAGAAAACATTGGTCATGTGAAATCCAACTCACAATTTTCTTGTAACATCCTGAATACCATTGATCAAGGCAGGTAGATGAAAACATGCATCCACACAAGTCACACTGAATGGTTAAAGGAGGGTGCAGTTGTAATTGATGGAGCTTCCTTGCTTGTCGCTTGGCCTCTTCATGTCTGCGGCATTCTTCTTCAACCACAGCAGTGGATGTAGTGTTCCTCCACAGTAAACGGTCCACAGCACATTCTTTCCATGTTTGTATATTTACACCACTCACATTCATGATGTGTTTTAGCTGGTCATTAAAGTGCTTACAAAGGGCTCCATGAGGTCTACTAACAGGGCAGAGTCAGCCATAAAGAACATGGTGCAGGAACCTGGTATCACTCATGCAGTGAACATGTACTGACTGTCTAGGTTGATGAGAGATGATGGTTGCCTGAATGTTGTTTAGATTCACCTTTTTTTTTAGAAGCTCATTTTTGGTCACATGGTCATCCTGCTAAATGTTGAAGATGTATCTCATTGTTGGTTGAAGCACAAAAGTTTTTTGACATCATGGCAATAGAGTGTCCAAGTTTTGCAGTAATACAGGATCATGGAAATGACAACAACGGTGTGCACCATGAGTCTGGTATGCAGATTTAGGTCTTTATTCATGAAGACATTGTGCATTAACCATCCAAATGCACCTGGGCAGCCCCAATTTGTCTACCAACATCCTGTTTGCAGGTACACCATTTAGACAGATGCTTCCAAGATATGAAAAGTGATCAACCTGCTACAGTGTTGTGTCTAAGAGTCACTCCTAGGGCAGGTTCTGTGAGTACCTTGTTGCTCTCTTTATTTTTCCTGGAGTTGTCTAGCACAGCTCATATCTGACACACCTAGGGAGGTTCGTAAACCACAAAGAGATTCATACAAAATTCTGTCCGAAGTAATATGGGACAAATTCAACACAATTTTTTTGAGAAATTTACCTGCAATTAACAACAGTGATCTACCACCATAGTTTCCACATGCACTATGATCACCTTTCTGGAAGATAGTGATAATAGCAGCACTTTCAAGTCATCAAGAATGTCTCGATTTTCTCAAATTAAGAGGATGAGTGTTAAAAAAATCTAGTCTTCAAGGGTTTACCTCCATTTTGCATCAACTCCAGAGGGATTTTATCAAGACCAGGAGCCTTTCTTGATCTTATATGATTGTGTGCTTTGTTAAAGTCTTTGTATGTGGGTGGAAGGGCCATCCATGGTTTTTGGGGTTGCTGATGGACAGTTCCTTCTAATGCTCTCAGATTTTTCCATTATAAGTTAAAGTGATGAAATAGTCAGCAGTCTTCGCTGTCCCTAAAGAGAATCGAGTTGAGCTATATATCATCTTGATCTCTGCATCACACAAGCATCACATAATCTTTCCAGTTCTTTAGCTTTTTGTTGTCACCTATTAGTCTTGATTTCCAAAATTTGTGCCTGAGATTTTCCTTTAAGTTCCATGAAATGTTGATTTCTTCACTCTGAAGATGGAGCTTGAAAAGAACTAATAAATGGGCTGCCCCTTTGGCACTGATCAGATGCATAATTTCTTCATTATTTACATCAAAACATTCTTGTTTTTGTCTTCTTCTTTATAAAACCAATTATTTCCTCAGATGAATCAGCCATGACCTTCTAAAGTGTGTCCCACTCCTGATTTGCATATTAGAGATGACCAGACAGTTTAACTGAGAAATTGTTTCTTAATCCCAAGCAATGGATTTAAGTTGAAGTTTAGAAGTGTTGAATTTCCATCTGGGCAAGTTGTGGATAGGCTTCTTTGTTTTCTGACAGGTTATCAACAATGCTTGCTGTCCTGGTGACAAGGGCATCCCTTTTATCACATCACCTGGAGATGAATAGTCAACTTTAGTGCTTTACTGAATAGGTCAATCCTGCTATTTGTTTTAGCCATAGCTCTGCCACTGCCTCATGGTAACTGATAAGAATTTCAATGCAGACATCCTCAGAGTCAAGTATAGTTGGTCTCCTCAGCATTAAATCTAACATATTTTTGTCCTGAGTAGACTTCGGACTATCTGTTGTAAGTTTTCTGAGCAAGCATTTACTAGCATTTTTCTGCAGGATGTCTTGTCACACCCAACACTTATAAGATCTAACCATCCAAATTGATTCTTGAATGATTAAAGTCTCCTCCATTGATGACAATATTATTGGAGAACATACATACTAGTGAGCTGTAGTTTTCCTTTAAAGATTTCTGTTATATCTGGGGCTGAAATTGGTGGTCGATAGAAGGAACCAACTACATGTTTATTCCCACTCTTGCTATTAATTTCTGCACAATCATACATGTAGTTTTATTTTCTGTCTCAGTGTATTTGAATGTCTTGCATTCTATGATGAATGCACATCTTCATTTCCCATTAGATTATCTTTTTAGTATACACTTACGCTTACTCCAAAAATCTCACTGCTGTCAATTTTGGGTTTTAGGCAGCTTTCTGAACCTAGTATTGTAATTACTCCAATGTTTCTTAGGAGCACTGTAAGCCCACCACATTGTTGTGAATGGTATGGCAGTTGATCACTATGATCTTGATATTCTCATCTGTGAGGCAACTAGACAGGACTGGACTGGATGGAGATTTTTCTGATATACCTGGGTCGCAGGTATTGGTTTGTAGTGTGCCCATAATCCATTCAGGGAAACACTAAAGTTCTCAAACCTGTGGGGAAAGTCACGAATCTCACAGGCTAGATTGTCACAGAACCATTGAAGTCTGTTTCAAGTCTGCCCTTGACTCACAACCACGCAGATACATTCAGTTCTGCAGATAATACTGCGGATTATGAGTTTCATTGAAATTTTTTCAACAAGACTAGTCTCAACTTTCTCATCTCGTCAATGGAATGAGCCAAGTACAGCCTCAGAGCCCAGATGACAAGCATTATTTGTTACTAAGGGCCACAATCTGCTGCTGGCTGCACATTGCTCTCTCATTGACAGCTGGAACAAACTCTCCAACATACTGAATGAGGCCTCCAAGCATGCACAAAGTGATCCTGCTTAACCCTACCTACCATTTTCCTGCAGTGTACAATTATCTGTCAAATGTTGGAATTGTCAACCTTAACAAACCCTTACCCAATTGTGTTTGCCTCCCCTTAACACAAAAGTCCTTCCTGCAGGTGAAGTGAACTGCACAGCTTTGGTTTCAGTATGAGACAGTACCTGAAGTCTGTTGTTGAGGAGGATGAGCATACCGTATTTACTCGAATCTAAGCCGCACTTTTTTTTCCGGTTTTTGTAATCCAAAAAACCGCCTGCGGCTTAGAATCTAATGCAAAGTATGTGGAAGTTCTGAAAATGTTGGTATGTGCTGCCACAACTAACTTCTGACATCGAATATATGTAGCGCTACACAGGCTTGCTTTGCAGGCACTAAGATAAATACTGGCGCCAAAACCTCTGCGTCAGTAAATAAATTTAAAAAAAAAAATGGAAGATGAGCTTTTTTTCTCCGCCCCGAGTTTTGACCACTGCATTTTCATACATTATCCAACGAAGTAAATACAAATTCCGTATTGTTCATCTTCGAATGTAGCAGCATTTCAATGTACTACAAAAATCCGACTAGCAAGACTGTTTGGGGTTGTTGTCAATATGGAAAACTCTACATTTTGAATTTTTTCCTACCTGTGAGAAGAGATGGTTGGTAATAGGAACTTTTATGAATTGTGAATCACATGCAGTATTCTCTTCACCATAAGAATAATGGATATAAACATTTTGCCATGCATTGTTTCATGTATGCTGCTATCTCATTTAATTCCTGTCTGCTGATAAACTACAAAACTAGAGTGAGACAACAGCAAACGCGGAAGAATATACATATCATGTCATGTTTATATTCGTATTATTCTTATGCCTAATACTGATACAGTCAGAAACGAAGCACGGCAATTGACTAGATTTTTAAATCTCAGATGACTCTAATTTCTGTGCAGAATGTAATGTACTAAAGAGGTATCTGCAAAGATTTTCAAACAGAGAATATTTTTTGCTAAACTCTTGTTCAGAACATCTTCTATCATACACAGTCTGTTATTTGGTTCTTGTTGATCATTATCAAAGAAAGCGGAAATGTAAGTAACAACAAATAGCAGTCTCTTGCCATTGTTTCACTAATGAGACAATTCCTCTCTCTCTCTCTCTCTCTCTCTTCTTTTTTTTTTCCATTGTAAGCGGCGGTAGCTCGCACAAAAGCAAGCCAGGTGACAGACCGTAAACACTCATTATCAGAATGCGACAAACAATGCATGACACAGTACAGTAATGCATTTTCAGCTTTAGAGTGATGTGAACACCTATAACAAAGAGAATGACACTTATGAGATCAAAGAAAAATAAGCAATCAATTCAAACCAGACGAAGCACGTGAAAAAGGAAGGCTACCCATATAAATACAGACGGAGCACCTGACGCATAGCAATGGCTACCTAGTAAAGCTTACTGCTAAGCTTACAACTCGAACCAAACTACTGTAGCTGCATCGTCATTCATTCGACCTAAATTGTGTCTCATATTAAAATGGACCAACTTTGTTTGGATTTGTAGGTGCGGGCTAAAACTTTTCTCTCTCCTTGAATTTAGAGTCTCAAATTTCAGGTGCAGCTTAGATTCGGGAATTTTTTTTTTTTTTTTTTCCCTAGATATCAAGTCTCATTTTTTAGGTGTGGCTTAGATTTGAGTGCAGCTTAGATTAGAGTAAACACGGTAGTACCTGGAGTTTCCCCTGTACCCTTCCCCTCTTTACAGAAGCCCTTAAGATCTGCCACTGACTTGCCACTCACAGGGTAATTGTTGGATATTGATAGGTCCCATGTTCCTAGAGAAGAGATGTTGCCACAGGGGAAGATGATAATTCAGGAATGTGACTTCCAGCAGTTTACCCAGCATACCTTCTTGCAGCAGCTTCCAATCACATCACACTAGTCAGGGAAATTTATAAATGCTTATGAACAGCAACAAACTGATCCTGTGCCTGGGAACTGTATTCATAATGAGGCTGCATTATGGTTGGTGCAATGTGTTTCTGAACAGTAAACAAATGTACTTCAATTGAAACAACTTTGTGACTGAAGTATCAGGTATGCGAGTAGTAGGGGCTGAGTGTCAGCCAATCACAGCTGTTTCCTGGGCTTCACATACTCACTGTTTTGGGCAAGAGGCTAAGTGACGGGAAGGAGAGCTAAATCGTGTAACAATTGGTGAGTATTTTTATTTGGTGTGTGTACAGCCATCAGTCACATGAGCATGGGGCATGTATGAGCTGGCAGCAACTCTGCTCCCCACTAGTGCCATCTATCAATCACAAAGTTATTTTAATTGAATTATGAGGTCAAACCTGATACTAATTTCACGTATTTCTTTTTGTTTTCATGACCTGTTATGTTACAAACTGAAGCTACAATGTCCAAAAAAGCGGTTTGTTTTATAGCGAGAGAAACACTTGGGATATAATTGATTCCCTGAGCTATTCAGAAGTTTGTGTCTGGGATTTTCGTTTTTATAGAAGTTATGCTCACAGATGACTCGCATAACAAATTCACAAATAGTAGAATTTTATGTTGAAAGGGAAAACTAACTGCAACATGAAATTATAGTTATTATATGCACAAACTTAATATTTTGTCACAGTTGTTGATTTCGTATAGGTTGTAACTATGTTGTGATGGTGAATTACTTTTATATTTCTATTACAACAAACCAATCAATGAGCACAGAAAGGTGGGAATATTATGGTAATCATGAAACTACCAACACTGCAATTAAGGGGAAAATGATTTCCTCAACCCGATACTGCTGCCAATTATGACAGTCATTAATTTACCGTCAAATATACTAAGCATGAAAACTGTAAGCTTCCAAAAACCCCCAAAAATATATATATATATATATATATATATATATATATATATATATATATATATATATATATATATATATCTTTAAGCACACAGATACTAAGATTAAAGGGGTCTGACTTTTCTGAATGAGAATGTTGTTGTTGTGGCCTTCAGTCTTGAGACTGGTTTGATGCAGCTCTCCATGCTACTCTATCCTGTGCAAGCTTCTTCATCTCCCAGTACCTACTGCAATCTACATCCTTCTGAATCTGCTTAGTGTATTCATCTCTTGGTCTCCCTCTACAATTTTTACCCTCCACACTGCCCTCCAATGCTAAATTTGTGATCCCTTGATGCCTCAGAACATGTCCTACCAACGGATCCCTCCTTCTAGTCAAGTTGTGCCACAAACTTCTCTTCTCTCCAATCCTATTCAATACCTCCTTATTAGTTATATGATCTACCCATCTAATCTTCAGCATTCTTCTGTAGTACCACATTTTGAAAGCTTCTATTCTCTTCTTATGCAAACTAGTTATCGTGCATGTTTCACTTTAATATATATATTAAAAACAAAGATTCCAAGACTTACCAAGCGGGAAAGCGCCGGTAGACAGGCACAATAAAATAACACACAAACACACACACAAAATTTCTAGCTTTCGCAACCAATGGTTGCTTCTTCAGGAAAGAGGGAAGGAGAGGGAAAGACGAAAGGATGTGGGTTTTCAGGGAGAGGGTAAGGAGTCATTCCAATCCCGGGAGCGGAAAGACTTACCTTAGGGGGAAAAAAGGATAGGTATATACTCGCGCACGCGCGCGCGCCCACACACACACACACACACACACACACACACACACACACACACACACACACACACACACACACATCCATCCATACACATACAGCAATTTTCTGTGTTTGTGTGGTTTTTTTTTTTTTTAATTGTGCTTGTCTACCGGCACTTTCCCACTTGGTACATGGGAAAAATGCAGACACACACACACACACACACACACACACACACACACACACACACATATATATATAAAATAGAAAGAAACTTCCACATGGGAGAAATATATTAAAAACAAAGATTCCAAGACTTACCAAGAGGGAAAGCGCCGGTAGATAGGCACAATAAATAAAACACACACACAGTATTTCGAGCTTTCGCAACCGGCGGCTGCTTCGTCAGGAAAGAGGGAAGGAAAAGGAAAGATGAAAGGATGTGAGGGGGAAAAAGGATAGGTATATACTAACGCGCGCGTGCGCGCGCGCACACACACACGCGCACACACACACACACACACACACACACATCCATCCATACATATATAGAGACAAGCAGACACATTTAAATGCAAAGAGTTTGGGCAGAGATGTCAGTAGAGGCGGAAGTGCAGAGGCAAAGATGATGTTGAATGACAGGTGAGGTATGAGTGGCGGCAATTTGAAATTAGTGGAGATTGAGGCCTGGTGGATAACGGGAAGAGAGGATATATTGAAGGGCAAGTTCCCATCTCCGGAGTTCGGATAGGTTGCTGTTAGTGGGAAGTATCCAGATGACCCGGACGGTGTAACACTGTGCCAAGATGTGCTGGCTGTGGACCAAGGCATGTTTAGCCACAGGGTGATCCTCATTACCAACAAACACTGTCTGCCTGTGTCCATTCATGCGAATGGACAGTTTGTTGCTGGTCATTCCCACATAAAAAGCGCCACAGTGTAGGCAGGTCAGTTGGTAAATCACATGCGTGCTTTCACACGTGGCTCTGCCTTTGATTGTGTACACCTTCCAGGTTACAGGACTGGAGTAGGTGGTGGTGGGAGGGTGCATGGGACAGGTTTTACACCGGGGTGGTTACAAGGGCAGGAGCCAGAAAGAAGGGAAGGTGGTTTAGGGATTTCATAGGGATGAACCAAGAGGTTACGAAGGTTAGGTGGACGGCGGAAAGACACTCTTGGTGGAGTATGGAGGATTCCATGAAGGATGGATCTCATTTCGGGGCAGGATTTTAGGAAGTCGTATCCCTGCTGGAGAGCCACATTCAGAGCCTGATCCAGTCCCGGGAAGTATCCTGTCATAAGTGGGGCACTTTTGGGGTTCTTCTGTGATAGGTTCTGGGTTTGAGGGGATGAGGAAGTGGCTCTGGTTGCTTGCTTCTGTACCAGGTCGGGAGGGCAGTTGCGGGATGCGAAAGCTGTTTTCAGGTTGTTGGTGTAATGGTTCAGGGATTCAGGACTGGAGCAGATTCGTTTGCCATGAAGACCTAGGGAAGGGACCGTTTGATATGGAATGGGTGGCAGCTGTCATAATGGAGGTACTGTTGCTTGTTGGTGAGTTTGATGTGGACGGATGTGTGAAACTGGCCATTGGACAGACGGAGGTCAATGTCAAGGAAAGTAGCATGGGATTTGGAGTAGGACCACGTGAATCTGACGGAACCAAAGGAGTTGAGGTTGGAGAGGAAATTCTGGAGTTGTTCTTCACTGTGAGTCCAGATCATGAAGATGTCGTCAATAAATCTGTACCAAATTTTGGGTTGGCAGGCTTGGGTAACCAAGAAGGCTTCCTCTAAGTGACCCATAAATAAGTTGGCATACAAGGGGGCCATCCTGGTACCCATGGCTGTTCCCTTTAATTGTTGGTATGTCTGGCCTTCAAAAGTGAAGAAGTTGTGGGTCAGGATGAAGCTGGCTAAGGTGATGAGGAAAGAGGTTTTAGGTAGGGTGGCAGGTGATCGGCATGAAAGGAAGTGCTCCATTGCAGCGAGGCCCTGGACGTGCGGGACATTTGTGTATAGGGAAGTGGCATCAATGGTTACAAGGATGGTTTCCAGGGGTAACAGACTGGGTAAGGATTCCAGGCGTTCGAGAAAGTGGTGTCTTTGATGAAGGATGGGTGACTACATATAATGGGTTGAAGGTGTTGATCTACAATGTACTATATGACCAATAGTTCCCCTTAAGAAATGCAGAACATGATGGGTGGATGACAAAACGGAAACAAATTTCTTCTTTTGAGGTAATAAATAAATCTGAATCCACAGTGTAAAAGTCACAGTTAATACGGATTGTGTTAAGAAATAATGCTTCAATTTTGCAAAAACATTGTTTGCTATTTTTTTTTGTGAAACTTATCATTCATGTCTCCTGCAGCAGAGCTCGATAGAACTGACTGAATGAATCTTCAATACATACAAAATTCAGCCTGCTCCTTTTAATTGTACTCTGTAGTTCCGTGATTTATCACAATAAGCAACTGTTCAACCAAACTCTCCAATTTAGTTTGATAGCAACAGTCAATCTTTTATTAATGATATCTGTATAGAAGAATAGTGATTAAAAAAACTGCAAGTATCTACACTATCATTAAATGTACAAATCATATCTACAACTAGGAGGAAGACAAACAAAATGTTATTGCAGTATTACTCACCCTGTAATATTAGAGACAAATTCCTCCAAATAAACAGTTGCCTCTTCAAGATAGCCTGTATCAATAATTATCTGAATCACCTGGAGAAGGGCAAGACTTGGTTTCCGGAAGAGTGATGATAAGCAGCCACTGAATGACCGTGTGAGCAGGAGGTTTGTTGATTTCCGGATCATATCATTCACTTCTGCCTGGCTGCAATAAAATTATAGCAAACACTACTTCGCAATCAATTAGATAAATGTAATTTAAAAATACTTTAATCATTAAGCAGATAAACACTACTCATATGATAAATATCTTACTTGTTTAATATCTATTCATCAATATTATTTTGGTTCAGGTACAATGAGAGATTACTTACAAGGAACACGAACACACACACACACACACACACACACACACACACACACACACACAAAAGAGATCAAAACACCCTGTACAGTAACCATAAACATTAAGTATAAATGATAGTTTGTAACTATATTGACATTCCACAACAACTAAATACAGCACAGCACTGCTATATGTGAGTGAAAGGACAAGAGAATTTGAAATATTAATATTAGTGATTAATGGAAACCACCAATGCTGTATTAACACGCATTACTGTATCAAAACCAGTTTCATTCTTGAGATCACCACCAGGTTGCTGAATTGCATCAGTATTGTAATGTAAATGCTCTGTTTGTCAAATATAACCTTAGAGGCAAAATACGGCAATAACAATCACAAACATTCTGCTGACCAGCTGTCTGAAGCAAGGTGAGCAGACATTGTGTACTGTGTACATTAGAATTTAGTACTGTCGACAGTATTTCATTACAGATAACTGCATCATCTGCAAAAAATACTGAATCTGATGTGAATATTGGCTGAGAGGTTATTAATTATCACAGCGTGGAAGCTATTAACATGGGGTGCAAAGTTTTTGGTTTAGCCTGGACCAGTGGCTAATTCTATAGCTATTTGGATATTTGTCTTACTGCATCTATTTCACAGCACGTTAAGCAAGATTTGAATGACGAACCAGAGCTGGCACAAAGGAAAATTGTGCACATCAATTAATTCCTTTTGAAAAAGATTTAAATTGGGCTGAAATTAATGCTCAGCTAATGGCACAATTTGTATGTGCACTGTTTGGAATTTATGTGCAAAACCACCATCCTTGTTCCGATTTTACATGCAGAAACAGTCATCCTTAAATAACTCTGGACCGGAGCAAGATTTATCGTTCAGATTTGGTCTTCTGGTGTATTGGTCCTTGCTCTAACATAAATTTTAACTGTTTGAAAAGATCTTGCTACATTTGGATTTTGCATGCAAAAAACACTGTTTTCTGGAAGGTTTTTGAAGCCTGAGACTTCCATACTTTAAACTTCTATGAATTTGTTTGCACATAGGTAGACAAATGGATAAGTCAAAATAATTTTTTTTATTCAATAAGTTTTACAGTTGAAAAAATATTGCTTTCTTTTGGTTTTAAATGTAAAAAACATGTTTTCTGGGACTTTTTGAAAAGTGACACTTCTATGTTTCAAACCTGTATAAATCGTGTTCAAATTTTGTAAGAAAGTAGATGAATACATGAATTTAATGGTCATCCAATGCCACAATAAAGCAGTCCAAATTTGCACATAAATTGAACATAAAATCACACATACTAAGATGGTTTAGAGTGATACAGATGATAATAAAAAATATCTTCTTATGGTAATCAAACAAATTCCTTGCATTTTAAATGCTGGATTTGGATGTATTAAAAAAAATTAGTTATTACTATTGACTATCATTTTGTTATTTATATGTTAAAGACTTTATTCACTAGTGGCTTAAAATCATCAATAAATCATTGGACTTGGAAAACAATGCATTTATCAGGTGAGAACTATGCCCAGCCCTGTACAGAATGATACATTATTTGACTGAGCATTTACATGTCTAATGTCAAAATTAAGGCTGAGCAAAAGTTGGGAGCCAGAATCAGAAATGCTCCTATCACAGCACAAGAAAGGTGAATATGTCCTGCACAGAGTTAGGTAAAGAAAGAAGGGTACTAGCTTTTCTGACTTACCCGGTAGCTTCAAAGGCATTTAAATCAAAACATCTTGACACATTTGCACTTTTGTAATTGTTTTACTGTTAGTACCCATGTCAAGTAATATAACGCATTGTGTAAAGTAACATGATAGATTATGGCATGTCATGAAATGTGACAAATGCAATCATATCATCCAACATGGCATTTGTCATGTCATGCAAATGTGTGTCATTACATTTAGGATGCATGCATTCCCATTAGGGGACACTTCCTACAATAAATGCACATGTTATTAATACTAACAAGTAAAAAGGTGAGAATATGTCAAGGAGTTTTGATTTAAATGTCTCTGAGGCTGCCAAATGAGTCCAAAAGCTAGTTCCCCCCTTTCACATCTCTAACTTAGCTCAGGACATATTTGCCGTTTTTGGTGTTACTATCACAGCATTTTCATTCTAGTATTCAACATGAGCAATATGTGTCCTTTGACACTTCCCTGGAACTCACCAAGAGATAGTTCTACTTCTGCCAATGAGTCTCTGTTCAAGATAACATACTTCATCCTCCCTACCAAAAAATCCTAAATTCAGTCACAAATTTCACTATTAGTTGTTGGTGTGGTAAAAAACTGAACACCTCTCAGAAATCAAGAAATACTGCATCTCTCTAAGTTCAATGATCCATGTCTTTCAGAAAATAATGTGAGGAAAGTGCAAGTGGAGTTTCACATGATTTATGATTCTGGAACCCACATTGACGATATGGAGGAGACCATTCTGTTCAAAATATCTCATTATGTTTGAACTCGCAATTTTTGGATTCTACAATAGACAGACATAAATGAGACTGGACAGTTGTTTTGTGGATGACTTCTGTTTCCCTCCTTGCAGACAAGTGTGATGTGCTTTTTCTAATCACTGAGCACAGGTTTTTTGTTGAAGGTATCTACAGTATATTTTGGTAATTCTACTTACACCTAGAATTACAGCTATGAAAATCCTGTGTGAAAAGCAGAAAAAAGTTTCAGAATTATGTAATTATTAATGGTCAAATTTTGTTGTTGTAATGTAAATGATGTGAACAACATTTTTTCTCAACAGACTAGCATGTAAGACTGTTTAATAACAACTGTGAGGATTGTGTGTGTGTAGGTCTTTAATGGAGAAATCACTAGTTCATTTGCTAAAATGGATACATTATAGGGGTTAAGGAAGCAAATCAATTGCTATCTCCAACATGCACTGAAACATATAGATTACCAATGAAATTTACAAAATATTGAATTTTCAATGGGGCTCATAATATTGTATCATTTGAGAAATTTCAATAGCACTGCATGAAAAAACTCTTGGTCTTCCAAGATGCAAAGGAGGTGATTTACTCAAACAATAACATGAAACACCACCATCTGGATAATTATTGTTGAGCATGGTAAATGAATCACCATAGCCAAGACAGGCATGAAGCCACGACCAACTATGATAATACACGTCTCACTGCTTACGAGACAGCTCTACAGATGAAGATACTGTAAAAAACATGTGTGATAAGATAAAAGAAATTATTCAGTTGTTAAAAAGAGACAAAAATTTAATTGTGGTGGGGGAACAGGAATTTGATAGTAAGAAAGGAAGAGAGGGAAAATAGTAATCAAACATGGACTGTGGAAAAGAAATAAAAGGAAAAGCCAGCTGGTAAAATTTTGCATTGAACACTAGCTCATCATTGCTAACATACGGTTTAGGAGTCATGAAAGAAGACTGTACACATGGAAGAGATCAGGAAACACTGAAAGGTTTCAAAAACATTATACAGTGTAATGGTAATACCATGGTTCAGAAACTCCAAATCATTTCCAGCAGCAGACGTGGACTTTGACCATAATGTATTAGGTAGCAAATGCAGATTAAAGCTGAAGAAATTACAGAAATTAAGGAGCTGGAACCTGGCTAAGTTGAAACAATCAGGGGTTTTTGAGAATTTCAAAGGGAGAGTTACGAGCAACTGACTGAAACAGGTGAAAAAATGCTATACGTGATGAATGAGTAACTTTAAAAGATGGAACAGTGAAGGAAACAGAAGAACAAAGAGGAAAAACACCAGGTCCAATAGGAAACTTTGCATAATGCATGACATATTACATGTGAAATACAGAATAAAGATCAAGAGTTTGCACAAATGTCAGAAATTACGAACCTAGGACCAGGATGAGTAGAAACCTTGTCATCAGAACAAGTTGGTCCCTCACATCCTGGGCTCTTAGTGACCTGCTCTTACTTTTAAACATTCCCCAAACTATATGTCTATGCTCTCTGAAGAAGGAACCACTGGCTCTAAAAACTAGGATAGTTTCTCTGTGCTTTTTAATGAGACTGGTGGTAATACTATTGAAGGTACGAACTGGCTAGCAATCTGTTCTCATAATTTTATAGATTTTTCATTTGAAATGTTTTTAACTTATTACATTTAATTTATGAAACGAGAAAACATAAAAATACAGGAAACAAAGAGGGCAAAGGGGGATATATACATTAAAAATGAACTTGGCAGAAAATGTAAAACTGTAAGGTAGCAACTGCTTGATGACAAATGTAATGTTTTAAAGAGTGCATGATTCACAGGTACCATGCAGAAACAAATTAAAGAAACCTTTAGAGGGAAAAAAAAAAGAAAGCAGCTGTGTGAACATTATGAGTTCATATCGCAAGCTAGCATTAATCAAAGAAGGTAAGGCTGAAAAGTGTAAGCAATACATAAAAGGCATATATCTCAAAAGATCATGGGAAGCAGAGATGAAATGAATGAATGTGAATGGCGGGTGTGATACTGCATGAAGAATTTGACAGAGTATTGGCACCTAAGCCAGTCCAAAGCACTTTGAATAGATGACATTTCTTCAGAACCTAAGATCCTTAGGAAATCCATTCTACCTGAAACGTAGAATATACAAGCATGCAAAATACCCTCAGACTTCAAGATGAATGCAATGATCCCAATACCAAAGAGACAGTTGAAAGTACAGCTACATCATTAGTTTAATAAGTCATGCTTGTGAAATAGCAACACAAATAATCTACAGAAGAATAGAATGACTGGTAACAGACAAAGTGGAGGACATCAATTTTGGTTCCCAAGAAAGGCAGGAATACATGAAGTAATACTGGTTGTATGACTTACACTAAAAGGTAGTTAGAAAACAGATTAATGTACATTTTTAGCATTTCTAGAATTAGGCTTTTGACAAAGTTGACTGAAATACAGTCACTGAAATTCTGAAGGCAAAAGGGATAAAACATAAGGAGGAAAACATTATCTAAAATTTGTACAGAAACCAAAGTATAGTTATGAGAGTCAAAGGACATGAAAAGGAGGCTGTAACAGAGAAGTGATGGAGACAAGGTTGCAGCCAATCCCTTTGGGGATAAAATAATATAGGGATTGATGTTAAGAGAAAAGAAAATAAAATGTTAGGTTTTCTGATGGCACTGTAATTCTGAACGCATTACTCCATTCCATTTTGGCCCAATGCAGCAACATGGTTCAGTGTTCCAACAACAGAAAAAAGTCTCTGTTGCAAGTGTTTTATTAATGACGCATTTTGAGAGATTAGTGCATCTTCAGATTATCTGTAATTAGTAACAAACATCTTGTTCCAAAACAGTTTATTCATGAACCTATTTAACACTGATTAATGGAATAGCTAATTTAAAGATGAGAAGTAAAGAGTAGTAAAAAGATTCACTTGCCTTGAGCAGGAGACAACACATTAGAGCAAAGGTCACAGTGGTCAAATATAAACATTGGAAAGCCTGAAATGGGAAGTGAAAACACCTGTTAAGAGTGTAAACTTACAACATTAATAAGAATTTAAATCTGTACGAGTGCAGGATTAGGAACCAGAAAGAAACTCACCAAACCATGGCAATATGTGGTGCAAAGATATTTTAGTGATCACAGCCATGAAACACAATGGTAAACAAATACTGCTCTAGGCAAAGTACATGCTGATGCGATGTTGTGCAGTAGATTGACTTGAGAACAAAACTTATCAAAAGTGCCGAGGGGCATTGATGATTGTAAAATGAGATTGAAATAAAGTACATGCTGAACAGGGCCAATTAAAATGATGGAACAGAATAAAAGTTCTTAAAAATTAAAGGTAGATGAACTAGCGGTGGCATGAAAAGTAACTATTTCAGTAAACTGCCATGTATCGTGATGCACTGAAATGTCAGTCTAAATGAATAGGTGAATAGAGGGAAAGAGGAATAGAGAGGAGGGAAGGGGATTGAGAGAGGAAAGGATAGGAAATGGTAAATTTATTTGGGCGGTGGGGAGGGGGGTGGAAGAAAAAGTTAAAAAACACAGTCTTAAAACATTGGAGTAATGGGAAAACCAAACACAAAGCCATGATGGTATGAGACCAAGACAGGAAAAGTGAGAGCAGACTCAACAGTCAAAAAGGGAAGAGATAAAACTATTTAAATTTTGAAATCATAGTGTCATAGAAAATATAGTTTTTTTTGTGGCCAATTGATCACTAAGGATTACGTTTTTGACCAATTGTGAAATGTGATTCTCTCAATCTGTTGCAAAATGGTTAATTCTTTCCGTGGATCTGGAGAGACTCAAGAGTCAGTTCACGGCGGTCACTAGATCTAAGATGTTGGCAAAAGAAGAGTTATTCTTTACAGCTCTCTTCTGTTTGTGACTGTTGGGTCTGCTCCTAACTTTTTCTGCATTTGTCTCCTATCACCAAAGCTTTGTGTTGAGTTTTCCCATTACCCCAATGTTTTTTAAGCCTTTGTGTTTCCTAACTTTTTCCTCCCCCCCCCCCCCTCCCTCCATAAGTTTACCATCTCTTATCCTTTCCCATCACATTCTCATCCCCCTCCCCCTTCTTGTCCCCCTACTCATTTAGACTGACATTTTGGTTCATCTTGATGTGTAGTATTCCACCGAAGTAGTTACTTGCTATGTCACCACTAGTTCATCTATTTTTAATTTTGAAGAATATTTTATTCTGTACTATCATTGTAATTGGCTCTGTACAGTATTTACTTAATTTCAATTCCTGTTTACAATTAGCACTGCCACTCGGCACTTTTGTTAAGCCAGTCTTTTTGCATGACACACTCGCGTCAGCATGTATTTTGCCTGCCACTTGGCACTTTTGATAAGTTTCGTACTCAAGCCAATCTACTGCACAACCCATTTGCTCAGCACGTACTGTGCCTAGAGCAGTATTTGTTTACTACTGTGCTTCAGAGCTGTGTTTGCTAACCTATCTTTGCACCACATATAGTTGCTGTTTGGTGAGTTTCTTTATGGTTCCTAATCCTGCAATCATGCAGATTTAAATTCTTATTAATGTTGTAAGTTTAAACTTTTAACTTAGAGATTTTCACTTGCCATTTCAGGCTTTCCTATGTTAATATTTGATGACTGTGGTCTTTGATTTAATGCCATCATATCAATGGCTTTTAAATATGAATAATGCATAAACTGTTATGTAATAAGATTTTTATTACTAATTACAGATAATCTGAAGCTGCACTAACTACAGTTCCGGAAACTATGAATGTTCTTCATTCCACGTTCCTGCATTATTGGAGGATAACAGTAAAGTTAGCAGAGATCGCAATGCATATCTCGAGAATGTGTGGGTCATATTATTCATGAGACTTTGGACATGGCAAAACTCTCAACCAAACGTGTTCCCAAACGTCTCAATACAGACCAAAAGCATGGCCAAGTGGCTGCTTCACAGTCCATTTTGGTCCAATTCACCACAATCTTGTGGCAATTTTGGATCATCTTGTCAACATGGATATACATTTATGACCCAGAAACCAACGAACAGTCCAAAAATTGGAGACATGGTTGTTTTTCATGTTAAAAGAAGTTCAAAATACAAATAAAAGCAGACAAATAGTTTGAATCAAAGTACTATGTTGAACTTCTGACAAACTGAAGCAACAATTGGTCCTCAAACATTGTGAAAAGTAGAGAAATGGAATCTTGTTTCTGCACGATCATGCCCCTCCCCACAACATGGCCATCACACAGTAAAAACTGGCAGATTTTCAGTTTGAAATCCTCAAACATAGACCGTATTCACCTGACTTAGACTAATATCTGTTCCCTAATCTCAAGAAACAGCTCAGAGGAAGATGATTTCTGAACACTGTGGAAGCGAGAAAGACTGTGGAAGAGTGGCTTACAGCACAATCAAAGTTTTGTTTTTTAGCTAGGTTAAAGAAGCTGTAAGAAAGATGCCATAAATGTGTTGTGCTCATTTTCAAGCCCAGAAGTGCATTTTTCCTTTCCAAAGCCAAAGGCTTATCAGCACCCTTTTGTAACTGATACTAGTTGAGATAGAAATGATACACAATGCTGACTGGCAATAGTGTGTCTGAAGAACTGTAATTGTTAACACTGAATATAAACTTAAATGCTATAAAGAGATGTCTGAAAATATTGGTTTGTAGTGTGGCCTTACCTGGATGTGAAATGTGGAGTACAAACAGCACAGAATAGGGGAGAAAAGAAACTTTTAAAATGCGGTTTTACAGAAGAATGCTGAATATTTGGCAATTTCAGTAACTAAAGAAGATACACACATTGAAATGAACACAACTTGACTAAGAGAATAGATAGTTTGATAAGATCCATCCTGACACATCAGGAAATAGTTAATTTAGTAATGGAACAAATGTGGGAGGGACCAATACCATAGAGTGACACTAAGGACTGACTACAGTTAACAAGTTCAAAGGGATGTAGGCAACAGTAGTCATGCAGAGAGGAGGGGCGCATGTACAGATAGACTAATGTGGATATCCATATCAAATCAGTGGCTCTGAGCACTATGGGACTTAACTTCTAAGATCATCAGTCCCTTTGAACTTAGAACTACATAAACCTAACTAACCTAAGGACATCACACACATCGCGACTGTAGAGGTCGCGTGGTTCTAGACTGTAGCGCCTAGAACCGCTCGGCCACTCAAGCCGGCAGCAAGTGAACACACATATATAGGGTATTAAAGTTTGCAAGCTTTCAGTGTTCCCCTACCACCAGTTTGCGAGTTGATTTTTTTATCTATCTAGTTACATTATATTTTTAGACAATGAAAAATCCATAATGGAATATAACAATATTATGAAAAGGAAAGTTGCTACTCACCATTTAGCGGAGATGATGAGTCGCAGATAGGCACAATGATAAGACTGCAAACACACACATACACACACACACACACACACACACACACACACACACACACATGCAACTCACACACGAATGCAGTCACAGGCAACTGAGGCCACACATCGCACACCGAGCAGCAGTACCAGTGCATGATGGGAGAGGTGACAGGGTGGAGGCAAGGAGGAGGCTGAGTTGGGGAGGGTAAGAGATTGTAGGGTATGGATGGTGAATAGTGATGTGCTGCCAGTGAGCGTGCAGGGATAAGGTGGGGGGGATAGCGGAAAAGGAGAAAAGAAATAGGAATGAAAGCTGTGTATTGCTGGAATGGGAATAGAGAAGGGGATGGACTGGAGAGGACAATGACTGACGAAGGTTGAGGCCAGGTGGTTTACAGGAATGTACGGTATAGTGCAAGGAAAGTTCCCACCTGTGCAATTCAGAAATGCTGGTGTTGTGGGAAGGATCCCTATAGCACAGGCTGTGAAGCAGTCATTGAAATGAAGGATGTCATGTTTGGCAGCTTTCTCAGCAACAGGGAGGTCCACTTGTTTCTTGTTGTGCCTATCTGCGACTCAGCATCTCTGCTGTATAGTGAGTAGCAACTTTCCTTTTCACACGGTTTTTACATTCCATCCTGTATTATTCATTTTATATTGTATTCTGAGGTCTCGTCTCCTTAATTTCCTGCTTTTTGCAGTGTCCGTAGTTTTAATCTGCAGTTCATAACTAATACACCATAGATAGGACTACAACTCCTCCTGTATTTTTTTTGTTTTTTTTTGTTCATAATCTGTCAAACGATTATACTCGTACAATCTGTCTAAAACTGTCTCATGACTCCAGGTCCCTCCCATTTTTACAACTCCCTTTCACAGATTTTAAAACACATGATTGCAATGATTAAACTGTGATCTGTGTAAAATTTTGCCAGATGGTTTTCACTTTCATGTCTTTCCTCCAGCTTATTGTCGCCTACTATTTTTCCTACTATCGAGTTCCAGTCCTTCATCTCAAATAAATTTTTGTCCCCATTAACTATGAGAATAATTTCTTTTACTTCATTACATATTTCTTCACTCAACTCATCATCTATAGCATTAGTAGTATTGCTGTGGTGGGTGTTGGTCTTGCATGTCTCTTGACTACAAAAATGTGGTCCCTCTGGTGTCCACAGTAGCTTACCTGAATTCCTGTTTTCTTTTTCATTACTAGACAAACTCCCACTTTACCCCTACTAAATTTTTATTACCCTTAATGCCATAAATAATGTATTTTTCGGTCTCCTAACTTTCTAATTGCACATTTTGGTTAGCAAATGTATTTTTTTTTTAAATTTATATTTCTTGCATAAGGAATTTCCCAGTCTTCCTTTCATCAAACTGGTAATAAAAACTGACCCCTAAGTTTTCTTCCTTTGGCTGTTCCATACAAAATCATGGGGTAGGTGCTGAGGTACTGTTTCCTGCCTGACTGAGGTTATGACAAGCACCATTCCACTTAGTTTTCTCTATCTTTTTACCATGATTACGGTACCGGTAATTTGTTTTATGTTGCTTTTGTGACAACTCTCTGGCACTGTTCTTCATCATTAATTTAACAGATTTTATATGTTGGATTTGCTTCCTGTGATACCTTCTGCAATGTATTTTAGTCATCAATTTCACACACACACACACACACACACACACACACACACACACACACACACACAGGAGGATTTACCTTTCACAAGCTTTCGGAGCCAGTGGCTCCTTTTTTTTGCAGAAGAGTTGAAGGGGAAGGAAGAGTGGTGAAGGAAAAGGACTGGAGGGATTTAGGGTTTCTTGAAACCTTTTTGTCCCTTGGAGTTACTCTCAAAGGCCTAACGTACTGGATGTAATCCTACTCTACACCACCCTCTTTTACAGTTTCAAATACAGCACCCTATTGCACTGAACTGACTGATCTGTGACCTATATGCCTCATCTGACAATTTCCACACCACCAGACTTCTCTCCTTCTAGAAGATCTTGCAGTTATCTGCCCTCATGTTTCTGTGGATGGTACAATCTGCCAAGCCAACTTCAGACTGCAACAACATGCCAGACTTCACCTCAGAAAGCTATGCTACCTTCTCCTAAGCTATCTCAGCAGTGGTGTTTCCCTTCCTGTCCCTCCGCAGCTCCCCAATCAGCCACACTCCTCTCCTACATACCAAGCTTGGTCAACCTCCTTAACGTCCCACAGCCTTCACCACTGCCTCCCAGACCTGTAATAAGTCATAATCACAAGAACCAGTCCAAGAGTACAGTGTTCTAACCCTTCATCCAAAGCTATCTCCCCCCCAAAACTATCTGTCTTATCCAAGGGTCTCACTTTCAGCCCCAAACCTGCATTTAACCATGCTGCTTTGGTGGAGAACCTACTTTCCTTTACATGTAATATCAACTCTTCCTTCCTCTTCAGCTCTTTCTCTGGAAGAAGCCACTGCTCCAAAAGCTTGTGAAAGTTAAATCCTTTTGTGTGTGTGTTTCCCTGCCACCACTTAGTAGACTTCTTTATCTGCCAATTTATATTTTACTGTAATATTTGATTGTTCCACCAGTGTTTTATGTAACTTTGCAATAATGTGCGACTGATTTCAGAAATTAAATTGTAATATAATCATTTTGAAAATTAATATTCAAAAGCTTTGTACATTATCTACTACAGTTATATCCTTGTATGATATTTCTAATTATATCCTTGTATGATCCTTTCTGGCTAAAATCTATTGAACCTTATTGAAATGATATTTACTATACATGCCCTTGTATTATACTGCATGTTGTGTTCTGATAGTTTATGAGAACGCAGCCAAATGATGTTTTAGACAACGGCTGATATTTTCACAGGTGCACATCCAGGCATGTTAAAAGCAAAATGCAACCTCGCCAAAAGCCTCCCACAGCCCACATGTGAAGGTACATTTCTGTTTTTCATACAGCCTTTACTAAATGATGCCGCTGTTGTGAGTCTTCAAGTGCCTTGGAAGATATAAGAAATGAGTAATGCTCAGCGTGTAAAAAGTGACAGGCTTGTGACTGTTCTAATGTCTCTTTAGCTCTTAAGGCTGCCTGATGTTCTGCATCCAAGTTTCAGTAGACATGATATTGCTCTGAGTTTTGTTCGACTCAAGTAACTTTTCCAGCTTGAGCTCTCTTAGAACTATGCACTAAATCAGACTTATGTTTTTGAGGCTTATAGAAATAGCCTTAAATATGGTTCTCGGGCTTACCACCTGAATTTATTATTGCATCTCCCCCAAAATTCTCCAGCGATGCCAGGTGATGTAGTAGCTCGCTGTCACAAACCATGTGCATAATAACATTAGATTTGTGCTAACACAGAAAAATCTATAAACATCAAGAGTCGCCAACCATCGTGCCAGTGTAGACCATATTTTAAAATGTTAATACTACTCAGAAAGATACAATTTTCTTAAGTAGCCTATGGTCATTCTCATGGTTCACTATGTCCTTACCAAATACCATCATAATCAGTTCAGCGTCAGAGTAGTAAAAATGTAACAGAGTAAGTTACTTTTGCAATTAATAATACTGGCATTAGTATGGAACTATGGATTAAATACATTGAGAATTGACATTGAGTCATATTACACAGAACTTATCAACCAAAAAAAGCATTGTCACAAATATAATAAAGTTTAAAAAGTGAAAGAATAAATAGCTTCTTCAAAGAGTAAATGTTTTTCATCAGGGTTCAAGCACGTTGTATTGACATCAGTTCAGTGGCTTAGTCGTGAAAACGTAATGGACAGAGTTATTTTCACATTTATGTTAGTATGGAGGCACAGATCGGCACAGATTAAACACTCTGAGGATTTTATGAGCATTCTAGTCTAGTTGTTACCAATGGCTGTACTCACCTTTCAGTAAAATGAAATGAAATATGTGTATGACTTTATTGGCTGGGAGACCCCGGTTAGGATGTTCAGGGGCTTGGTGCAAGTCTTTTTATGCTTGGTGCAAGTATTTTTACTTGACACCACTTTGGTGACTTGGATGTTGTTGATGATAATGCACACATCCAGACACAATCAGATAAAGAACTGACCCGGGCAGGAATTGAACACAGGATCCCATACTTGTGAAACATTAATGGTAACCGCATGACCTCAAGCTGTTCATGCAAATTTAATGCAACAAAGAAGTTATAAAAGGCACATGACACTCAGTGGCCAAAATGTGATGTTTCGAGACTGATATTAGTATGGAAGTACGGATTAAATATGTAAAGAATTGTATAAACATTGTACTTATTATGTTGAATTGTATCATGTAGAAAATATAAAATAATAAAAGCATTTTAACAAATATGGTAATGTTCAAAATTCACAAAAGTAAACAGCTTTTTAAAAACATTTCACGTTATAATCTTCAAATTAATAAATACATTGCACTACACACTTTCTAAAGTAGCCTATGTTCTTTCTCAGCATTCAAGCTATCTTTTGTATGTATAATACTAGTACACATTTTAGCCAAAGTAGAACCAATTCTCTCAACCTGTACTGGCTTGAGGGAGTCCCATCATTATTAAAATACATTTAATTCCTTCTGTAGTGCAGCACTCCCGGAATTCTTAAGTAGTAAAGCAAGTCTTAGTAATTACTTGAACGGGATTTCCAAAATTAATTTTCTGCAATTCCATCTTACCAAATGCTTCTGTTGCTTTTGTAGTCTTCACAGAATACTGCCAGGCAAATATGGTAAATCAATAATACTTACAATGTAGTATCCTTGAGTCTTGATTGAAGAGGTGCACTACAATCCATGTGATAAGTATATGATAGTTCACTTTCTTTGAATAAAGGATTGTGGAAACCTTCCTTCTTGCCTGATTTCTTATTTACAATTAGACATTTTACACAATTTAAGATCTCTCTTTTCACCTTGCAGTCAAATTTCGTATATAATGATCTTGATTAGTACCTTCTCAGTTCGTTTAACTGCATATTTTGACATTTCTCATGTAAAAGCTTGATTTATTTATTTATTTATTTATTCACACGTCTAGTTCTAAGGTCACGGAATGTGTCAGTACATGAAATTACAACACAGAAGTAATAACAGATAAAATAAAACGTTATGAACCCAAAAAAAAGACAAGCCATAAGTTTAAGTAAACACAATCAACAATATGACATAGGAATCAGTTTAACTCATCAAGGAACATCTCAACAGAATAGAAGGAGTGACCCATGAGGAAACTCTTAAGTTTCAATTTGAAATCATGTGGATTACTGCTAAGGTTTTTGAAGTCTTGTGGTAGCTTCTTGAAAATGGATGCAGCAGTATACTGCACAAGGGTCTAGGAACTGCAGTCCAAATACAGACTGGATTTCTGCCTAGTATTAACTGAGTGAAAGCCACTAATTCATGGGAATAAGCTTATGTTGTTAACAAGAAACAACAGTAAAGAATATATATATTGAGACACCAATGTCAGAATACCCGGACTAGTGAACAGGAGTCAACAAGAGATTCGCAAACTTACGCCACTTATTGCCCAAACTGCCCATTTCTGAGCAAAAATATCCTTTGAGAATGGGAAGAGTTTCCCCAAAATATAATACAACACAACACAAATGAATAAAAATAAGCAAAGTAGACTACTGTTTGTGTCCAATGATCACCTACTTCAAATACCATTCAAACAGTAAAAATGATAGTATTAAGTCTTTAAACAAGAGCCTGAACATGGGCTTTTCACTATCTGTCTGGGCACCTAGACATTTGAACTGTTCAGTTTCACTAATCATATGTCGGGTTTTGTCGAACTGAGCATTTGAAACTGTAAAAATTGAGTTTTACTGTGATTTAGCATTAGTTTATTTTCTACAAGCCATCAACTTATGTTATGAACTGTATTATTTGAAAAAGAGCCAATGTTGCATACAACATCCTTTACTACCAAGCTAGTGTTATCAGCTAACAGAAATAGTTGAGAATTACCTGCAATACTAAAAGACATTTTATTTAAATAAAATAGAAAGAAACTTCCACATGGGAAAAATATATTAAAAACAAAGATTCCAAGACTTACCAAGCGGGAAAGCGCCGGCAGACAGGCACATGAACAAAACACACAAACACACACACACAGAATTACGAGCTTTCGCAACTGGCAGTTGCTTCGTCAGGAAAGAGGGAAGGAGAGGGAAAAATGAAAGGATGTGGGTTTTAAGGGAGAGGGTAAGGAGTCATTCCAATCCCGGGAGCGGAAAGACTTCCCTTAGGGGAAAAAAAGGACAGGTGTACACTCGCACACACACACACACACACACACACACACACACACACACACACACACACACATATCCATCCGCACATACACAGACACAAGCAGACATATTTAAAGGCAAAGAGTAAGGGCAGAGATGTCAGTCGAGGCGGAAGTACGGAGGCAAAGAAGTTGTTGAAAGACAGGTGAGGTATGAGCGGCGGCAACTTGAAATTAGCGGAGGTTGAGGCCTGGCAGATATCAAGAAGAGAGGATATACTGAAGGACGAGTTCCCATCTCCGGAGTTCGGATAGGTTGGTGTTGGTGGGAAGTATCCAGATAACTCGGACGGTGTAACACTGTGCCAAGATGTGCTGGCCGTGCATCAAGGCATGTTTAGCCACAGGGTGATCCTCATTACCAACAAACACTGTCTGCCTGTGTCCATTCATGCGAATGGACAGTTTGTTGCTGGTCATTCCCACATAGAAAGCGTCACAGTGCAGGCAGATCAGTTGGTAAATCACGTGGGTGCTTTCACATGTGGCTCTCCCTTTGATCGTGTACACCTTCCGGGTTACAGGACTGGAGTAGGTGGTGGTGGGAGGGTGCATAGGATAGGTTTTACAACGGGGGCGGTTGCAAGGGTAGGAGCCAGAGGGTAGGGAAGGTGGTTTGGGGATTTCATAGGGATGAACCAAGAGGTTACGAAGGTTAGGTGGACAGCGGAAAGACACTCTTGGTGGAGTGGGGAGGATTTCATGAAGGATGGATCTCATTTCGGGGCAGGATTTTAGGAAGTCGTATCCCTGCTGGAGAGCCACATTCAAGGTCTGATCCAGTCCCGGGAAGTATTCTGTCACAAGTGGGGCACTTTTGGGGTTCTTCTGTGAGAGGTTCTGGGTTTGAGGGGATGAGGAAGTGGCTCTGGTTATCTGCTTCTGTACCAGGTTGGGAGGGTAGTTGCGGGATGCGAAAGCTGTTTTCAGGTTGTTGGTGTAATGGTCGAGGGATTCAGGACTGGAGCAGATTCATTTGCCACGAAGGCCTAGGCTGTAGGGAAGGGACCGTTTGATATGGAATGGGTGGCAGCTGTTATAATGGAGGTACTGTTGCTAGTTGGTGGGTTTGATGTGGACGGATGTGTGCAGCTGGCCATTGGACAGATGGAGGTCAACGTCTAGGAAAGTGGCATGGGATTTGGAGTAGGACCAGGTGAATCTGATGGAACCAAAGGAGTTGAGGTTGGAGAGGAAATTCTGGAGTTGTTCTTCACTGTGAGTCCAGATCATGAAGATGTCATCAATAAATCTGTACCAAACTTTGGGTTGGCAGGCTTGGGTAACCAAGAAGGCTTCCTCTAAGTGACCCATAAATAGGTTGGCATACGAGGGGGCCATCCTGGTACCCATGGCTGTTCCCTTTAATTGTTGGTATGTCTGGCCTTCAAAAGTGAAGAAGTTGTGGGTCAGGATGAAGCTGGCTAAGGTGACGAGGAAAGAGGTTTTAGGTAGGGTGGCAGGTGATCGGCGTGAAAGGAAGTGCTCCATTGCAGCGAGGCCCTGGACGTGCGGGATATTCGTGTATAGGAAAGTGGCATCAATGGTTACAAGGATGGTTTCCGGGGGTAACAGACTGGGTACGGATTCCAGGCGTTCGAGAAAGTGGTTGGTGTCTTTGATGAAGGATGGGAGACTGCATGTAATGGGTTGAAGGTGTTGATCTACGTAGGCAGAGATACGTTTTTGGGGCTTGGTAACCAGCTACAATGGGGCGGCCAGGAAGTTTGGGTTTGTGAATTTTAGGAAGTAGGTAGAAGGTAGGAGTGCGAGGTGTCGGTGGGGTGAGGAGTTTGATGGAGTCAGGTGAAAGGTTTTGTAGGGGGCCTAAGGTTCTGAGGATTCCTTGAAGCTCCGCCTGGACATCAGGAATGGGATTACCTCGGCAAACTTTGAATGTAGAGTTGTCTGAAAGCTGACGCAGTCCCTCAGTCACATACTCCCGACGATCAAGTACCACGGTCGTGGAACCCTTGTCAGCCGGAAGAATGATGATGGATCGGTCAGCTTTCAGATCACGGATAGCCTGGGATTCGGCTGTGGTGATGTTGGGAGTAGGATTATGGTTTTTCAAGAAAGATTGAGAGGCAAGGCTGTAAGTGAGAAATTCCTGGAAGGTTTGGAGAGGGTGATTTTGAGGAAGAGGAGGTGGGTCCCGCTGTGATGGAGGATGGAACTGTTGCAGGCAGGGTTCAATTTGGATAGTGTCTTGGGGAGTTGGATCATTAGGAGTGGGACCAGGATTGTTTTTCTTCGTGGCAAAGTGATATTTCCAGCAGAGACTACGAGTGTAGGACAGTAAATCCTTGACAAGGGCAGTTTGGTTGAACCTGGGAGTGGGGCTGAAGGTGAGGCCTTTGGATAGGACAGAGGTTTTGGATTGGGAGAGGGGTTTGGAGGAAAAGTTAACTACTGAATTGGGGTGTTGTGGTTCCAGATAGCGTTGACTAGAATTTTGAGGTGTTGGGGGGAGTGGAGCTGGAAGTGGGAGATTGAGTAGATGGGAGAGACTGGGTCTGTGTGCAATGAGAGGAGGTTGAGGTTTGTTGGAAAGGTTGTGGAGGGTGAGTGAGTTGCCTTTCCGGAGGTGGGAAACCAGGAGATTGGATAGTTTTTTGAGGTGGAGGGTGGCATGTTGTTCTAATTTGCGGTTGGCCTGTAGGAGGATGCTATGTACAGCCGGTGTGGATGTGGGAGAGGAAAGATTGAGGACTTTGATTTGGGATAGGAGTTGACGGGTGTGTTCATTGGCCAAGTCGATGTATAGGTGAAGGATTAGGCGGGTGAGGGCTCATACCTCACCTGTCTTTCAACAACTTCTTTGCCTCTGTACTTCCGCCTCGACTGACATCTCTGCCCTTACTCTTTGCCTTTAAATATGTCTGCTTGTGTCTGTGTATGTGCGGATGGATGTGTGTGTGTGTGTGTGTGTGTGTGTGTGTGTGTGTGTGTGTGTGTGCGAGTGTACACCTGTCCTTTTTTTCCCCTAAGGGAAGTCTTTCCGCTCCCGGGATTGGAATGACTCCTTACCCTCTCCCTTAAAACCCACATCCTTTCATTTTTCCCTCTCCTTCCCTCTTTCCTGACGAAGCAACTGCCAGTTGCGAAAGCTCGTAATTCTGTGTGTGTGTTTGTGTGTTTTGTTCATGTGCCTGTCTGCCGGCGCTTTCCCGCTTGGTAAGTCTTGGAATCTTAGACATTTTATTTATATTAATAAGGAACAGGAGTAGCCCCAGCTCTGATCCCTAGGGCACTCCCCATCTGACTGAGCCCCACTCACACCTCAGATCACAGCCATTCTCAAAACTGTGAATAATGACCTTTAAATTGTGAACTACTCTCCGTATTCCAAAATGGTCTAATTTCTGGAGCAATATTTTGTGATCAGCACAATCAAACACCTTAACTAAATCAAGAAAGATGCCTAGTGTTCAAAACGGTTTGTTTAATCCATCCAGTACCTCACAGAGAAAACAGAATATACCATTTTCAGTTGTTGAACCACTTCTAAAGCCGTACTGTACATTTGTCCTTACTTACACAGGCTTTACAATAACTTTAGTAAATACTGATGGCATAGAAATAGGTCTAAAATAGTCTTCATTGCCCCTTTCTTCCTTTTTAAAGCAACTCTACTACTGAATACTTTAATCATTTAGGAAACTGACCATTCTTAAAGGAAAAATTACAAACATGTCTAAATACGAGGCTAACACATGCAGCACAGTACTTTAAAATTCTGCTAGGCACTCCATCATGTCCATGAGAGTCCTTAGCCTTCAGTGATTTAATTATTGACTGAATTGACTCAATCTGCAGGATCAAAGCAAAAACCTCCATCACTATGTATATGGATACCTGATAATTTAATTTCAACTGCTTCCTTAATAACACTATCCCAATAGCGGGAACAACATGTCAGAATATCTGTGTTGTTATATTCCATAGGATGACCAGTGCCAAGACAATGGTCTGCAAATAGCAGCTTGGTTCAGCTGGTGTAAGTATGTTTGACACTTATGCTCAGTATGCTATTCCTCCACAGTCCTGACAGTCTGACCAGTATATGACTTGGCACAACTGCAATGACTACAGCAGACACTGGCCTTATGCAAACCAATATCTTATTTTTTGGAAACTAAAAGGACGTTAATCTTAGATGGTGGTTGAGAAACACATTTCACATCACATTAGCACAAAATAAAACCAGTTCTATTGGAAATGCTTCCTGTGTAATGCAGAACGGTCACAGACTTTGGTGCCTTCTCAGTATTATCGCAGTTTTCCGGGTTACAGTTTGATAGATATGGAGGTTTTTCCTTAAATTTTTCATGGAATCCTGTTCTCCCCCTTTTAAAAAAACAGAGGGATAGAGGCAAAATTACCTCACCCATTGGTTATTAATTTTCACTATCAATAAATTCTGATGTGGCCACATTTGGTTTGTGGAGGCACTAGTGTTTACAGTTTACATGTGCGTTTGTGTTTTACCTTTCCAGAACTGCTCTGGAAACCAGTTTTAAATTCCCTTACACAGCACTTACTTGCTGCAGTTTACCCTTTTAAATGAAAGTTTATGCACCTATCGAAGTACAGGTGATTGTCGATGATGTCACCCACCAGCATTCCCTTAAGTTACTTGAACATTGTACATGCCAGGAGAAACTCTGGTCTCTTACTGCATGTGATGATTGAATTTCAATCTTATCCACTAGCAAAGGATCTGGCACTTTTAAAGTAATATCTTTCTGAAGAAACTGCTTGTTTTCTGATTAGACAGCATCTTTTATCAATTAGCCAGAGTGTTTACAGGGCTCCAGTGAAAAAACACAGCATGATAAGACACAAGACAGCAATTGCTCTTCCAAGGCCTTGATCTCACTACTGAGGATGTAATCAAAGCACTGGATATTCTCATGTTGTGTATTAGTTCCCAATATACTTGCAAACATGAGCCCACAAAATTTTCCTTTGCTCTTATGAGCAGCTTCATCCTGACTGCATTTTTTAAAGTGGTAATGTTTATACCTTGAACGTTTGAGGAGGAACACTAGAGAAATCCTATGTGGCTATGTGAAAGACAGCAGTTGTCTTCTCACTCCTCCAGCTTCCCAACTGTCAGTTGTAGCTGATGTGTTACAGCATTAAGATAGAAGAAGAGAGGGATAGCAGAAACTCTGAAGCAACACGAACTGAAAAGGATTGTAATGGAATATATACTGTTGATTGCAAAAGTTAAGACAAAGACTAAAAAAAAAAAAGGTCAAGGATAACTGTCTTTTTGTTGAAGATTTAAAATACTGTTGGAGAAAGGAGATCCTAGTGAAAATGGGAGTTGTCTGTGGAATTTACATTGAGGAGCTGTCCAAACGGTGCTTCAAAGTAGTAACGTAGGCCATAGCAAGCCAAGAGAGATTCTTTACTGGTTTCAAAAGAGGAAATTAAATAATTCCTTTCCATGAGTCAGAGAACTGCTATCACCCCACAGGGGAATCAAAAATATTTGTGAATTTCTCCTCAGCTTGCTCTGTGAGTTGCCAAAATAGGCTGTATTGCATTTGAATATATTCACTTAGTGTATCAGTCATATGCATAAAGCATACCACCAATTGTTTCAAAGTGTAATATTAACTTACAGATAAACAATTCTCAATGATATGAAACAGGGGAGGAGTGACATTTAAAAGACTGTGAAATAGAAAAACTAAGGGGGGGAGGGGGGGGAGCCAAAAAAATGGAGGAAGAGACAGCACAAGAGAAAGGACGCCTTGAATTAACTTCATAAGTGTACTGGAAACAAAGACTGAACTGAACAAATATAGCTGTCCCTGTGAGAAACTGCACTCTAGAGGGATATTCAAACAAGTATACTTAAGTATCAATAATTCAAGTTGTGCTTCTACACCCAAGAATGTTTCTCATTAATGTAACGTGACTTGCAATAACAAATCATTTATGAATTTCTTTGAAATTTGGAATAGTAAAACAACAGATTTTATCAAAAATGAAGAACATACCTCAAATTGAGATCTTCCGAAAACTTCAGACATGCATAGATAAATTCTTTCACTTGCTGATATACCTTAGGTACCATGGATGAGAACGGAAACCTTTTAGGAAAATCTGCTTGTTGAAGGTTCTGATCATAAAATGGAAATGAATCTGTGACACTGTCATATTCTTCCTGAGACGTAACCTGGGAATATTTATTTTTAAGGTATCAACTGAAGTTACCACTTTGTACTGCAATTTCATAGGATAACAAAACACAATATAAGTCTCAGTTCCAGAAAGCAAATAGTAAACGCACCTTAATAGGCAGGAAACTTTCTTCATCGAGAATTTCTCTGAAAACTTGAACCCAACGCTGCATTAAAACTTCATTGTAGTGATCTCTAATTTCATGTAATAGATCAAACAACTGATTCACAGAATATCCATAATTCTGAGGGGAAGACAAAACAATAACATTAAAGAGAATTTTCATAATATTTGACAAAAATGTGCTATAAATAAGTTGCAGAATAGCTATAATCATAATTTTATTCTATCCACACATGTTACTAATTACAGTACTGCAATGTATTTATGTCTTCTGAAACTGAGCAAATAAGCCAAGGAAAACAATGTAACAACTTTTAATAGAATATTGCAGCAATGCAATGTTATGTATTTTTTTCAAACTGAGAAAATCATTACAGCAATATAATTTTGCTATTTCAATGGAGACATAATTAGGTGGTAAATAATAAAATAAATATCTGAATAATTTTTTATTTATAACGTAATGAATATTTGCAACAAGTAAAACTGTGAGCAGATCAGTACTTGAATCCAGAATCCTTCTCACTAATGTTCATTGCAGCTTATACGTCATTAAAGAGTACAAAAATATCACACTTATTATCTAAAAGTTTGAGAAATGGTTAATATGGTGTCCTGTGGATGCACAACATATATACACAAATTGGTTCAGCTTGTCTCATATACAAGTGAAAATTGGTTCAACTTATCTCATATACAAGTGAGATTGTCTGATGTTACTGTAGTCATAGCTATCATTATCTTGCTTCCATGTTTTTCCACAGTTTTTGGAAAGCTAAGCACACAAATGCAGTCAATTACAGCCTGAGTAGAAATTACAATTACTGGTATCAAAAGACTATTGTAAAATGAATACTTAGTGTAATTCTTAAGGTTATTGTTCAGAAATCCCACACATGCTTGTGAAAGTGTAGTGGCCTTTGAGCTATTACAAAATAAAATCTCTCGGACTGTGCAATTCTAGAACCCAATATGCAGTATTTTGAAATGGTAATCCAGCAACATGTAACAGTAAACAGCTTTCACACTGGTTTTCAAGCACCAGCTCTTTTTCCAGCAATACTGTACATTTGGGTGTCTGAGTAGTTCTGTATGTGAGAATTTGTGCATATTATTGCTGGAAAAAGAGCTAGTGTTTGAAAGCTAGTGTGACTGCTGTTTCCTATTATGTGTTACTGTGATCCAAACATTTATAAAAACTGCATAGTATAGCTTCTATTTTACAAATTATCACATTATTCTAGACTCACCAAGTGTGAATAAAAAAAATAATGTTGAATACAACACTACAAGTTTTACTACTACTACTACTACTACTACTACTACTACTACTACTAATAATAATAATAATAATAATAATAATAATAATCTATTTTTGTTGTAATCATTACTACTTTTGTTCTACGAATTAATATTTATATTTCACGTACTGAATAATCAGACACACAGCTGACTTGCCTGAACAAATGAATATGTAAACACTTCAAAAGCAGACGTTTCCCCTCCTGGTTTTACTGTGTTTCTGATTGTAGTTGCGGAATTACATATTAACTGATGTGCAAAACTTAATGAAGAAAGTAACATAACCTTCAGAAACTTGGACCATACATAGAAAGAACTGTTACAGCATAGTACAGAAGGTAACTGAAAAAAGAATTCAATGGGACGAATAGAAATGACACTTTTATTCAAAGGAAAAATGTCACTGCAGTTTTTGACAGTCTTCTGGGCATTACAAAAGGTGGCACTTTGTTCTTAACAGGGTATGTGATCATCATGGGTGGTAATACATATTTTGCAATTTGGGGGATGAAAATGTTGTATAGGCATACTGACTTCCAAGTCTTTCCACACAATACACATAGCAATCAACATTATTGTAATACTGAACTCCTCTATGCATGTCTCTTCAGGGATGCTCTTGGACCCAACTTCATTTTTAAAGATGACAATGCATAATCACATTGAAGGATGCAGGTGGAGGAGCTTTTGGAACAAATGGATATTCAGCAAATGGATTGGTCTGCTCATTCCCCCTGACTTAAATCCCATGAAGCACATATGAAATGCATTGGTAACAAACATTGCATCAAGTCCATATGCACCAACACCCATCCAGCATTTGTCAACTGTGCTGGTGGAGGAGGAGATTGCCCTGTTATAAGAACTCCTTACCAACCTTTTCAAAGGATGAATTGCCATTTGTGGTGATGACACACCCTTCTAAGAACCACGTCCTACCTTTTGTAATGACCAGGGGACCATAAGGAATAGTGGCACTTTAGTGTAAGTATTTTCTTTAAATAAAATTGCCATTTCCATTTGTATCATTGCATCTTTGAGTTACATTCTGTATTATATTGTAGCAGTTTTTTTTACGTATGGTCCAAGTTTCATCCAACTATGTTATTTGGCAGTGACACATCATGTGGAAGTTACTTTCACCCTTAAGTTTTACGCATCAGTGTATTTGTAGCTACATACACTAATATGAGTATGGTAAAATCAGTAAGAAAGACAATGTGACACTCCCACACCCTAGATCGTTCTCCTTCATAATAAACTCTGTGGACCATGGGAAATGTGCAAGTGACATTCTAGTCAGTGCCATAACGAAAATAAAACTGAAGAAGTACCATACAAAATCACTGTGGTTCATGTACAAAGAACTATCTTTGCAGTCCACTTACCCTCAGAGTGGTGCTGAAAAGCATAATCAGGTTCTTTATTTTCAGCATCAGAGCAGCATCAGTGCAGTAGGCCTATAAAAAGAATCACTGTTATAATTTTGTTCAGTAAATTCCAGTTGCAGATTAGTGAAAGGAACAACCAAATGAGAACAATTAATTCAGTCAGTTGTAGTTTTATGTATTGGTTGTATTATTATATGTTCATTTCTTCAAAGGGAAACCAATCTTAGGGAATAATGAAATGAAAACTATCGATACAGTCTGTTGTAGTTTTTCCTATTGACTGAATTATTCATTCTTTCTTTTCAAATGATATCAGTCTATGATCTTTCTGTTGACCCATGTATTTGTTCTTGCAAACTGGAACCTCTCCTTAGTGTCTTGGTTGTCCAAGCTAGCCATTCATCCTTCTGAGTTAAACTAGTCTGTAGTACAACATGAAACCAGTCTGTAGTACTTTAACTGGCTGAACTAAAGTGATGATATACAGCAGGGATACACATACCCCCACAGGATACTTCTGCCCCCTGGAGTACATGGAAACATTTCCAGGCATATATTAAACTAACCACTGTCCATAGTCATTTAATTATTTACTGAATAGACTAATTCTTCTTTTCATCATATAAAACTAGTTACCACTTTGCTGTAAGTTAAGTTGTTCCAGGTGCAATTAACACACAACTAATTAATTTGAAATATCTTTGGAGTACGAAGTTTAAGCGTGAAAGTTTTCTTACAAAGACGTGAAAAAAGGGAACATTCCAGAATAAGATTTTCACTCTGCAGCGGAGTGTGCGCTGATATGAAACTTCCTGGCAGATTAAAACTGTGTGCCCAACCAAGACTCGAACTCGGGACCTTTGCCTTTCGCGGGCAAGTGCTCTACCAACTGAGCTACCGAAGCACGACTCATGTCCGGTACTCACAGCTTTACTTCTGCCAGTATCCGTCTCCTACCTTCCAAACTTTACAGAAGCTCTTCTGCGAACCTTGCAGAACTAGCACTCCTGAAAGAAAGGATATAGCGGAGACATGGCTTAGCCACAGCCTGAGGGTTGTTTCCAGAATGAGATTTTCACTCTGCAGCAGAGTGTGCGCTGATATGAAACTTCCTGGCAGATTAAAACTGTGTGCCCGACGGAGACTCGAACTCGGGACCTTTGCCTTTCGCGGGCAAGTGCTCTACCAACTGAGCTACCGAAGCATGACTTACGTCCGGTACTCACAGCTTTACTTCTGCCAGTATCCGTCTCCTTCCTTCCAAACACAGTTTTAATCTGCCAGGAAGTTTCATATCAGCGCACACTCCGCTGCAGAGTGAAAATCTCATTCTGGAAACATCCCCCAGGCTGTGGCTAAGCCATGTCTCCGCTATATCCTTTCTTTCAGGAGTGCTAGTTCTGCAAGGTTCGCAGAAGAGCTTCTGTAAAGTTTGGAAGGTAGGAGACGGATACTGGCAGAAGTAAAGCTGTGAGTACCGGACATGAGTCGTGCTTCGGTAGCTCAGTTGGTAGAGCACTTGCCCGCGAAAGGCAAAGGTCCCGAGTTCGAGTCTCCGTCGGGCACACAGTTTTAATCTGCCAGGAAGTTTCATATCAGCGCACACTCCGCTGCAGAGTGAAAATCTCATTCTGGAAACATCCCCCAGGCTGTGGCTAAGCCATGTCTCCGCTATATCCTTTCTTTCAGGAGTGCTAGTTCTGCAAGGTTCGCAGAAGAGCTTCTGTAAAGTTTGGAAGGTAGGAGACGGATACTGGCAGAAGTAAAGCTGTGAGTACCGGACGTGAATCGTGCTTCGGTAGCTCAGTTGGTAGAGCACTTGCCCGCGAAAGGCAAAGGTCCCAAGTTCGAGTCTCCGTCGGGCACACAGTTTTAATCTGCCAGGAAGTTTCAAAGGGAACATTGTTTGCATTCCATTTTTGTGTTTGTGTTTGCTTGTTGCATAAAAGTTGAAGAGCCTGGAATTTTGTAAATGGATTTTGTGTCTTTGTGCTATGAAAATGCCAACAAATTATACTCAAAGTGAGTCTGATATACTAGTAAGTCCTATGAAAACAAATGAGCCTTAACTATTTCATAAATATAAATAAGAATGACAGAAATCACATGACTGGATAAAAAGTGATCCTCAAGATAAATTCAGGATGATACACAGTATCTGCAATGCTGTGTCATATTCTGAATTATATTATTTAATGAAATTCAAAGAAAGTTAATTAATGTGACATAATTTTCATGAAAAATACTTCTGACACTTTTCAGTATATGTACATGATTAAGGCACCTCACAATTACAGAAATGTATCCTTTATGGTTTCTATTCACATCAACTCAGCATTTACCATAAGAGAATTATTAGTGATGGATGGGAAAAGAGCCACCAAGTGTAAAGAAGTTTAAATTAAAAAAGTACTTGTACATATAAATACAAATTTAAGATGTAGCACCAGGTAGTAACATTTTAAAACCAACCAAAAACTGATCTAGTATGAAACCATTTGTATTTTAGTAAATAAACACATACATCTTGAAAATACTTTAGTTTTTAAATATAATTTTTATTTAGCCTTCATTGATATTATATATGACATTTTTGTTTAAAAAAGCTGGCAACCCTAGGTAGGGTTCAAGTGGAACCAAATAGGCTGAACATGTATGTAAATGAAAACACTCATTGCAGACAGCGAGTGAAAAATTTCATACAACTAAAATAACCATCAGAGTCTTGTCTCAGTCGGTTGTCTCATAGTAAGTAAAATTGCCCAAACAAGGAAAGTGAGTGAAAAACATTCACACCACTGAATAACAACAGTATGGAAAGGAATGACAGCTACTCAAACATAAAGATGATGTTCAGTTGCAGACAAGTACAGCGGGAAAAAAAGCTAAAATTTTTAAGCTTTTGGGCAAAGTCCTTCTTCCAAAATACAAAACACGCATTCACACTAATACAATTCACGCACACATGGACACTGTCTCGGCAATGGAGGCTGACCAATTACACTACTCCTTATTATTCATGTGTGAATTATCTGGTTTGGGGATTTTTCATGTATTGAGAAAAAACATCCAATATTTTTCTTTAGCAAACAGAAAATAAACAATGTACTGCATGACGACGAGTGCCACTTACATTGTTTAAATGACTGCTATATGACAACAGAGTACTGTTTTCAATGTTATCAGCGAGCCTGTTCCATGTAAATAAAAACAAACTTAGTTATCTGATGTTAATTGGTGTGCAAATGTTAATGAAGAAACATTAGGGAATGTCAGAAATCACTTCGTTTTAATAGATGACTTCCTGTCAATTACCACAAACTGTGATCTGTCAGCCAGGAAATCACAAATCCTGTCACATAACTGAGGTTATATTCCATAAGCACGCAATTTGATTACAAGCCACTTGTGAGGTATGTTGTTAAACACCTTCTGGAAATCCAGAAAAAAGGAATCAATCTGAAAGCCCATGTCAACAGCACACAACACTTCATGTGAGTAAAGAGATAGCTGTGTTTCACAAGAAAGATGTTTTCTTAATCCGTGTTGATTGTATCAATAGATTGTTCTCTTTTTCAAGGACATCGCAGCTAAGGATTCCTCTGCATTATTACAACTTAAACAGAGCATGTGTGGATAGTGAATTTTTCAAGAACTGGTTCCACACACATTTTTTACCCAAAGTTCAGCAATTTATAGAAGTCGCAGAAGGTTGTTCTATTGCTTCGTAACCTGTTTTACATCCCAATGAGAGGATTCTCGTACACTTTCACTTCTGAATGTGACTGGTATTATACAGTCAATTGATCAAGGCACAATTGCATCGGTAAAACAATAGTACCAGTCTGGTCTACTGAGAATGCTAATTGATGTAAAGTTGACAGACCCAGACACAATAGATGGAATTTCTGATACCTAGTAGGAAGTCAAACAACATACACAATTTCAATCATGGAGGAAAATTCTTCCAGATAGAGAAGAAAATTATGTACATGGTGGCAGCCAGCCAAGGAATATTTTAGGGAATTGGTTTAAAAAATTTATTTAAAAGGCCCAGTCAAATCTTTACAAGTGTTCTCCCTGAGTAACTTAGGCCGTGCCTACGTGACACAAGTTGCTTGTCTTTCAAAACCGAGGCAGTTCTGTCCAGTTAAAGCTGCTGACAAGAGACACCTTCACCCCTCTGCTGAAACTGCTAGCAAATTCATGCCATTGGTTTAGCCAATAGCATGTGCAGGATACCAATCACATGCGTGGACGCTGGAGTATTCTGCGGTGCAGAACACAGTTGCTCCTCTCTCTTGTAATCCAGACCTCGAGCATAACAGACGTCTTTTTGGAAGGCAGAGTGCCTCTGGCTCTGCTTTCCACGACTGGCCACCAATGTAAGTTAACATGAACCGCTTCCCCTTCCATTCCCCATTCCCATTAATTGTGCAACCTCCTGGACTGACCTAAACCTAGTAACATCTGACCCTAGGCGCACCCCTTGTACACCGTAATTTGAAATACATCATCTTTATTCTACCTGATTTCCTGTTTTGTCATTTAACAGCAGCCCTGGATGCCCACTCTCTAGTCCTGACCGCTCAACCTCCTGCACCCTGTTGTCATGAATCATATGCAACAACCACCTCCCCCCTTTCCCTAATACTGTATACATTTACAATTGGTGACAAGAAGTGGGATCATATACTTTTACAATGATCTTCAAGGTAACAGTGATGAAGAAATAACAACTGCACAAATAATGAATCTGGCAATGGGTTTAAACGGTTTTGAATATGTCTAAGAAGAAAACTTTAATAAGCAGCTGAAGATACTTCATAATGTATAATGCAAATTGTGACATAAATCTAAACACTGAGTACTGCACCAACTTGAAAGACATTTTCGAATAATAATATTCCATTTATTTAGCAGTAAAATATTTGGTAGAGCAAGACTATATTTTAATTGTTTGTGGAACATTATCAAACAGACGCAATGGAAAAAACACTGAAAAATAAATAATCCGAATTATCGCTTTTGCCTGTGAGAGCCCAGCACTGTAAACAACACTGTTGGCTTGTTAGTGTTCTGTGATTTTTAACAAACTTGTGTATTCTGTGACTTTACTAACGGTTTCTTTTCTTTTTAATATATACTTGACTTGGGAAAGACGTATTTTCAAAGGAGGTGTACTTCTATTGTTAAAAAAAGAAACAACAGCCGACATTGCTGCGAGATATCAAAATATATTATTTTTTGTCAATATAGGCTCTTGTAAGAAGCTTAATATATACTCTAATAGCTGAGCACTGAGGAGAACATTTTTATGAAATAATAATTTTTATCTTAAAAGGTAAAGTTTTTCTTATTTCTGCAGTGAATATTATGCTCCTCTTTCCTCTCCTAGTAATTACGATACAAAGTGCAAGCAAGCAGAAGACTTAGGATTTTGAATTCTAGGTAGTACTGTGTGATCCCTGTTTAATAACACAGTCTTTTGGAATGAACAGATTCTCATTTGTGAAAAGTGAAAATTTGTGGACCTTGCCGTACCGACACAGCCTATCATAGTTGTTCAGAATCGTATCCATCTGACTTGCTCTTCAATAGCAGCGTCAAGAATTTTTCAGAGCTACATTACTTTGGAGAAAAGAGAGCCACTTGTATGAATATCAAGAGCTCAGATGGAAACCCAGTTCTAAGCAAAGCAGGGAAAGCAGAAAGGTGGAAGGAGTATTTAGAGGGTCTATACAAGGGCGATGTACTTGAGGACAATATTATAGAAATGGAAGAGGATGGAGATGACGATGAAATGGGAGATATGATACTGCGTGAAGAGTTTGACAGAGCACTGAAAGATCTGAGTTGAAACAAGGCCCCTGGAGTAGACAACATTCCATTGGAACTACTGACGGCCTTGGGAGAGCCAGTCCTGACAAAACTCTACCATCTGGTGAGCAAGATGTATGAGACAGGTGAAATACCCTCAGACTTCAAGAAGAATATAATAATTCCAATACCAAAGAAAGCAGGTGTTGACAGATGTGAAAATTACCGAACTATCAGTTTAATAAGTCACAGCTGCAAAATACTAACACGAATTCTTTACAGACGAAAGGAAAAACTGGTAGAAGCCGACCTCGGCGAAGATCAGTTTGGAATCTGCAGAAATGTTGGAACACTTTAGGCAATACTGACCCTATGACTTATCTTAGAAAATAGATTAAGGAAAGGCAAACCTACATTTCTAGCATTTGTAGACTTAGAGAAAGCTTTTGACAATGTTGACTGGAATACTCTCTTTCAAATTCTAAAGGAGGCAGGGGTAAAATACAGGGAGCGAATGGGTATTTACAATTTGTACAGAAACCAGATGGCAGTTATAAGAGTTGAGGGGCATGAAAGGGAAGCAGTGGTTGGGAAGGGAGTGAGACAGGGTTGTAGCCTCTCCCCGATGTTATTCAATCTGTATATTGAGCAAGCAGTAAAGGAAACAAAAGAAAAATTCGAAGTAGGTATTAAAATCCATGGAGAAGAAATAAAAACTTTGAGGTTCGCCGATGACATTGTAATTCTGTCAGAGACAGCAAAGGACTTGGAAGAGCAGTTGAGCGGAATGGACAGTGTCTTGAAAGGAGGGTATAAGATGAACATCAACAAAAGCAAAATGAGGATAATGGAATGTAGTCAAATTAAGTCGGGTGATGTAGAGGGAATTAGATTAGGAAATGAGACACTTAAAGTAGTAAAGGAGTTTTCCTATTTGGAGAGTAAAATAACTCAGGATGGTCAAAGCAGATGGAATATAAAATATAGACTGGCGATGGCAAGGGAAGCATTACTGAAGAAGAAAAATTTGTTAACATCGAGTATTGATTTAAGTGTTAGGAAGTCGTTTCTGAAAGTATTTGTATGGAGTGTAGCCATGTATGGAAGTGAAACATGGACGATAAATAGTTTGGACAAGAGGAGAATAGAAGCTTTCGAAATATGGTGCTACAGAAGAATGCTGAAGATTAGCTGGGTAGATCGCATAACTAATGAGGAGGTATTGAATAGATTTGGGGAGAAGAGGAGGTTGTGGCACAACTTGACAAGAAGAAGGGACCGGTTGGTAGGACATGTTCTGAGGCATCAAGGGATCACAAATTTAGCATTGCAGGGCAGTGTGGAGGGTAAAAATCACAGAGGGAGACCAAGAGATGAATACACTAAGCAGATTCAGGAGGATGTAGGTTGCAGTAAGTACTGGGAGATGATGAATCTTGCACAGGATATAGTAGCATAGAGAGCTGCATCAAACAAGTCTCAGGGCCGAAGACAACAACAACATTAAAATGCAGATCTTGAAAAGCTGTTTCTTGCACTGGCTGCTAAGAAGATGTTTAACCTCGGGTGTGCTTGACTGCACTCCAGAGATGCCACGCATTACTGCAAAATTAATCATTTACTCTTTTTCAGCCAAGAAGACGGTAATTAAGATCCACAGCACTAAATACTTTATTTTTGATGAAAAAGTCAAATTCAATTTTCATATTCAAAAGTAACAACAAAGGACAGATTTATTTAAAAAATTTAATACTGGGAAGGAAAGAGGACCTGGTATGAGTAGAGAACAGTAGTTTCAACCAATTTCGCAACAGAAAGTTTTAAGGCTGCCTGTCTGTTTGTTCTTTTTGCTCTTAAGAGGAACACTTAATTTTTCTAGTGGCCAAGGGAGGGTCCTTAGAAGATCAATGCATATGACCCCAGCTTCTAATACATGAGTGATGCTGAAATTGTGACTGCTTCTTCACAAGGAAAAAAAAAAGTGAATATGAAAATCAGGATGAAGACAGTGACCTTGTCAGTCACTGTAACGCATTGCAATGAGTTGATATGGTGTACATTAATTTGTGGTCCACATTCTTTCCTACATTTCTCATTTACTAAACCTGTTGTCTGGTATCGCTATTTTTGAATCATCGTCATCTTAATAGATGGACATAAAATTTATATCTTCATTGTTGACGATATTTGGCTACTTCATCTGAATATGTTGCAATTTCTGAGGTTGCTGTTATGTTGGGGCCTGAGAACACAGCTGTTTCGATCTGAATACTTACTGGATTTCGATTTGGTGCTGACGTGGGGATGTTACAATGTCTCTTGATTCCAAACTTATCATCTGCCCGCTGCTCTCTCATTGGCTGCATAGAACCAGCAGCTGACACACCACATTTCATTCCCACCTCACATCACAGTAAGCACTGACAACATCGCAGCATGAAACACACAAGTGAACCACTTGCAACTACCCACACTCTTACCACTTCCTGCAGAAATGAATACTACTGTCAAGGGTTTGTCCAATTTTAAAATCAATTCAATTCTGCCCATAAATGGATTGAGGCAAACTGCAGCATAACAGCCTAAGTGTGTGGTATAGATTCCCATGGTTGGCAACATGATGTAATTTGCTGTCTGCTCACTACTCCCCTTCCCGTACTCATCTTATTGTCGGTCAAGCTGGTGTCACTGTTCCTTCTTCATCCTTTCCTTAGTGCTATGCTTGAGCAGGTGTGAAACACAGACTGCAATATCTTCCAGGGTTCAAGTCATATGTAACAACAGCAACTAACACATAAATAAAAGATTGCAGTCACAGTTCAGTATGTCACTCATCCCGTGATATAATGACATTCGTTGGTGCTATCTCCACAATGGGCCTTGCCGCTGTAATTTATTCTCACAACAACTATGACAATCAGTTGAATACAAATTCTTTTGTGTGTTGGAGATTTAAATGTGGATTAATTTTCCTTCTTCTTTCATCTTAGTGATGCCATCTTGTTCTAAAGCTGATTAAAAACTGGTAAAATTTTAATCCGGTATTCTAATATGAGAACAGCAACTGAATTTATCATTTGCAACCCACTTAGTAAATCATTACAGTCTCTCCTAATCAAATAATGTATTGATCTGGGTTCACAATTTAGTACTGTTTTTTGAAAGTCAATATTTCTGCTTTTGAATGCTACCTTCACTTAAAATGCAGCATTAATATTTGTACACAATATCAACACACGTATGATAAATTTTATGGATACCTGTTCAAATGCTACAAGAGTTTGGAAGATGATAGAGTATAGCAATGTCTTTCACAAAATTGTCAAGTTTTAAGCAAAGCAAAAGACTGTTGTAGAGGCTAGTTCATAGTTTCTCGTCTATCCCTTCACTAGCACTGCATGAGTCAAATGTCATATGGTTGTTTCAACAATGTTGATACCATATTGAGTGCTTCAGAATATTGGGAAATCTTAAGTCTGTTGAAAGCGAGTATTGTTTGCCCAGCCCTGTCATTCCAAATTCTTCACAATAAACCTACATATGACCTCAACAGCCAAAGCTTCAACTGTAAGTGTAAGACGATCCTTATACACTCTATTAAACATGGTAAAAATGTTAAACTTTGCATCAATAGTTTAATCTGCGAATGTAAAACAACCCTGTACTTTCTGAATGACAAATTTTGGAAAAACCTTGTCTTACCTAATTGGGTAAATATGGTAGTTTTACTCATTTGAAACAATGAGATGCTTTAGCCTTGAATAAACAAATTCTGAGCAAATCTGTATAACTACAAGGTAGCTGCATGACAATGTCTATGGCTCTGGAATTCTGCTGATACAATTATTGTTCACATTCTCTCAATACAATATGGACTTTTGTTATTGTAACATTTTTGATGAAGTGTTGCAAGTGTAACGTGAATGTAGCCAAGGTGTACTGAACAGGGTAACACATTGTATCACAGATGGGTATATGAAAAACATTTACTGATAGGATGTTTCAGCATATGCAGGCCAAGAGAGATGGCATCCTGGGCTCTTCTAGTATGATGGTTCCCATGTATGTGAAACACCAGACAGGTGTAGCTTTTAACCTTGCTGTGCTCAGGAGTGGATAAAATGGTAGCACAAGGCACGTAATTGGCCATCTTTACGGGGTGGGCTTAGGAAAGGTGCTGATGTCTCGGCAAGACACCTGTACAGAACATCCATTTTTAAATGCAGTCTAACTCAAGAATGAGGCCAATTTCCCTGGATGTTTGCATACCGTTTGAACTACTTACAGGATGCTGGCCTTGGAGCTCATGGGGCTGCTAATAAAGAGGCCCTCTTTAATGATAAAGTTTCTGAAAATTTGATCAATATAAAAATTAATTTCTATTCCTTAACCAATCAAATTCAATGAAGAAACTTCTTTCATATACCAAACTTGAATAAATAACTGTACAAGAATCTAAAAGGGATGAAACAGGTGGTGAAACAACTAATCATAGATAAAGTTTACTTACTGAATGAGTTTTCAGAGTATTGATTATCTTTGATCGAGCCATATTCCAAACCTCATCCAGATACGTTCGATTCACAAGACCATTCCCTGTGTTCAAAACATGATCCTCTACAACGAAGAATCCCACAATTCCATGGATGTATGCCCGATAGCCGGCAAGTGTTTCATGCTGAAACATTAATAATGCACCATTTGGTTCTCAATTAATTGAAAAAATGACAAGACATAACAAACACACAACATAAGAAAGTACTAGTTAATGAACTTTGAATTTGAAACATAGAACACATTGCAATTTTTTTGTTTTGTAAAACAATTTAAGCTATTCATTAGAAAAATGAAGTATAATCTAAATATATGTTGCACTTAATAAAATTTACATTGCTCATAAAGTGACCAATAAGATTTCCTCTAAAATGTAGTATTTAAACCAGTCTTTTACTTAAGAGGTTTCATTTAACTTAATGATCAGTTTCATTGAGTAATGATCATCTGCAGACCAGTCTGAAATATGCAAAATGAATGTGCATACAATTACAATTACTAATTACTACATGCACATTTTTTTTTATCTCTTTCAGACTGACTGAATTTCATCGTTACTGATTGAATTTCATTATCAAAATAAGATAAGAAGGCCTCCCACATTTTACACATGCAGATATAGCCTGCTGGGGCACAGTGAGCGTTATAATTCATATTCAGATAAAATGGCATCAGGCTTCACACAGTCTGATTTACTATAATCAGTTTCACTCATCAGATAATCATTGACCTGATGGAAAAAAGTTTTGGGATTAAAGGCACTAACCAGTGCCACAGCCAGTTTAAGTCACACAGTTGAGCTGCATGTCCTCACACAAAATAATGACTGTAGCTTGCCCTTGCTTTCAGTCTTTTGCAGTACCAACACAGCAAAGCCATGCTGCCTAAATATCACAAGGATGGATCAGTCAATCATCCAGACTGCTGCTCCTGCAACTACTGAAAATGCTGCTGCCCATCTCTAGGAGGTAAAGGTTTGCATGGCTTCTTCACATATGCCCCTCCATTACCATTGCACCTACAGTATGTCTATCCATATTGTTAAGGCAATCAAGCCACTCCACTCTGGCAAAGTTAATGGTTGAGGGGAGATGGGAAAGTTACCAAAGAATATGTTTCTGAATGTACACACCAAAATGTACATATTTTATATTTTCCTCTTTATATGTAACGTATCCTCCCAATGAACTATGGAATAGCTTGTGTGCCTCAACGATACAGATAGCTGTATTGTAGGTGCAACCACAACAGAGAGTTATCTGTTGGGAGGGGGTGGCAGACTAATGAGTGATTGCTGAAGAGTGCCACAGCAGCCTTTTCACTGGCTGCAGGGGCAACAGTCTGGATGATTGACTTGTCTGGCCTTGTAACATCAGCTCACATGGCATTGCTGTGCTGGTACTGCGAACATCTGAAAGTAAGGAAAAACTACAGCTGTAATTTTTCATAAGGGCATGGAGCTCTACTTTATGGTTAAATGACGTTGGCATCCTCTTGGATTTAGTATTCTGACAGTAAAATAGTCCCTCATTTGGATATCCAGTGAGGACTACTCAAGAAGACATCTCATCATGAGAGACAAAAATGGCTTTCTACAGGTCGAAGCATGGAATATTAGATCCCTTAATCAGGCAAGTAGGTTAGAAAATGTAGAAAGGGAAATAGATAGGTTCACTATAGTGGGAATTAGTGAAGTTTGATGGCAGGAGGAAAGGGACTTCTAGTCAGGTGAGTACGGGCTTATAAATACAAAATCAAATAGGGATAATGAAGAAGTACATCTAATAATGAATTTAACTGTGGTGGAGGCTGGAATTAGAAAGTAAGAAAAGGAAGAGATGGAAAAAAAGTTGGTGAAAATGGACTGGGAGAGAGTAAACAGGAAGCTGCGTGGTAGATTTCTGTACAAAGCATAATTTAATCATCACCGCCACTTGGTTTAAGAATTATGAACAAATATTCTATACATGGAAGAGACCTGGGGGCACCAGAAGGTTTCAGATTGATTGTATAAAGGTAAGACAAATTTTGGAACTACATTTTGAACTGTAAGACATTTCCATGGGAAGATGTGTACTCTGTTCACAATGAACTGTAGATTAAAACTGACACAATTGCAAAAAGAAAATTAAGGATATGGCACCTGGACAAGTTGAAAGAACCAGAGGTTACTGAGAGTTTCAGAGGGAGTATTAGCGAGTGACTGACTACAATGGGGGAACGGAATACAGCAGAAGATGAATGGGTAGCTCTGGGAGTTGAAATTGTGAACGAAGCTGAGAAACAAAATAAGTAAAAAGACATGGCCTTGTAGAAATCCTTGGATATCAAAGGAGATATTGAATTTACCGAGGGAAGGAAAAAATGTAAAAATGCAACTAATGAAGCAGATGAAAGGAAATACAAAAGCTTAAATAATGAGACAGGCAGAAAGTTTAAAATTACTAAGCAGACTAGATGACAAGCCTATAGAAGCACTTATAACACGCTAAAGATACACTATGTGATCAAAACTATCTGGACACCTGGCTAAAAATGACTTACAAGTTCGTGGCGCCCTCCATCGGTAATGCTACAATTCAATATGGTGTTGGCCCACCCTTCTCCTTGATGACAAATTCCACTCTCACAGGCATACTTCAATCAGGTGCAGGAAGGTTTTGTGGGGAATGGCAGCCCATTCTTCATGGAGTGCTGCACTGAGGAGAGGTATTGATGCTGGTTGGTGAGGCCTGGAATGAAGTCAGCGTTCCAAAACATCCCAAAGGTGTTCTATAGGATTCGGGTTAGGACTCTGTGCAGGTCAGCGCATTACAGGGGTGTTATTGTCGTGTAACCACTCTGCCACAGGCTGTGCATTATGAACAGGTGCTCGATCATGTTGAAAGATTCAATCACTATCCCTGTACTGCTCTTCAACAGTGAGAAGCAAGGAGGTCCTTAAAACATCAATGTAGGTCTATGCTGTGATAGTGCCACACAAAATAACAAGGGGTGCAAGCCTCCTCCATGAAAAACAACACAATCACACTATAACACCACAGCCTCTGAATTTTCCTGTTGGCACTACACACGCTGGCAGATGATGTTTATCGGGCATTTGCCATACCCACACCTTGCTATCGGATTGCCACATTGTGTACCGTGATTCCTCACTCCACACAACATTTTTCCACTGTTCAATTGTCGACTGTTTACGCTTCTTACACTAAGCGAGGTGCTGTTTGGCATTTACCGGTGTGATATGTGGCTTATGAGCAGCGGCTCGACCATGAAATCCATGTTTTCTCACCTCCCCTGTCAGAGTACTTACAGTGGATCCTGATGCAGTCTGGAATTCCTGTGTGATGGTCTGGATAGATGTCTGTCTGTTACTCATCACGACCTCTTCAACTGTTGGCAGTCTCTGTCAGTCAACAGATGAGGTCGGCCTGTACCCGTCTGTGCTGTACGCATCACTTCACGTTTCCACTTTACTATATCTTTAAACAGTGGACCTAGGGATGTTTACTGGTGTGGAAATCTCGCATACAGATGTATGACACAAATGGCACCCAATCACATGACCACGTTCAAAGTGCATGAGTTCTGCGGAGTGCCCCATTCTGTTCTCTCATGATGTCTAATAACTACTGAGGTCATTGATATGGAGTGCCTGGCAGTAGGTGGCAGCTGAATAGTGGCAGGAGGAAAATAAGAATGTGATATACATATATTTGGTGCTTAAATAATTAAAATGAAAATTTTGAAAGAATACTGCAAAAATATTTGGAAATACTCGTATTCTGAGTTAACTTTAACTGGCACTAATATAAACAGACCTTCAATATTCAGCATTTAACATTCGTAAATTTATGTACATCCTTTTTTTGTTACCGTTAATTTGCATAGATATTGGTATGACAATACTGGTTCCGGATTGCCTCTCCTCTGCTCTGCTTCTTAGCTTCAATCTTCTTGATGCAGGATTCTCAGTGCGGTGCGGAATAATGAACAGGAAATAACTGTGCGAATAAACTTTGCTATCTTGACAACAACTTTTAATGTACAATTGCAATACACATTTTTTTAACAATATTGACTTGATGGAACTTGCAATATGTCCACCCGCTATCACATATAGAGACAAACAGACTTTTTAACAATATTAACTCTGTGGAGCTAACAATATGTTCCCCCACTATCACGCAGACACAGACAGACGAATCTCAAGTAATTTAAAAAAACTGAAGAGCACCTCTTTACCTCTTTTATTTTATGTCAATGTTATAAAAGAAAAGAAAATAATAATAATATGTTACATTATGCAGCACAATGCACCTAATATGAAAAACGAATATTTTTTGCAGTGTCCAGATACTTTTGATCACATAGTGTAGATACAGCGAAACACATATTTTACATTTTTGTGGGGTCCACAATTAAAAACCATAAAATTGAGAAAAATGCAGAAGTGATGAAAATGATAAAACCCCCAAAATACCAGCAAGGACAAATTTAATTGACATATATAATTAAAAACAATAATCCTCACCAATAGTATAGAATCTGTGTAAGTGAAGTAAATTTAATGTATAGTACAAAATTCAATAATCTGTGGTAATGAATTTAATCAGTTCTTAAAAATTCACAGATGTGTAACAGCAAGTAAAAACTCATAAAAAAATAATTGAAATTGGTATCTGGGTACAAGGTAACTGAACTATTTTCCAACATGCTATGACCACAAATTATACGTCAAAATACAAATTTTTAAGACATCATGGTGAATTAACACAAAAACTGTGAAGTATGGTGAAAGGCAACAAAATGTAATGTGTTGGTGTGTGTGTTCTGCTTCTGCAGCCAACAGCAATTTAATTGGGTCAAGTAAACTTCAAGCCGCATACACACTAAGACTGAAACATGTTTTTTAAACATTTTCTGGCTACTTGGTGTGGACATTGTTTGGAAACATCTTTCAAAACATGGAAGCAACTATCCTTAGCAGTGTCAGTAAAGATCAAAGGAAACAATGTTTCAAGCCAGCTACCGCATGTCACCGCTGCACAGCACAAGTACATTTTATATGTCACATTGTGCTGTCTGTTGTATAGTGGTGTTAGGTGTAGGTGCTTGTTTTCTCTTGCTCTATTAAGTTTTTCCAAGGGGAAAATGCAGTGGACAAGGCAGCAGACTGTTGAGTTGATATCATTGTATCAGGTTGACAGATGCTTGTGGAATATATGAAACAAGCAGTACAAGAATAGCAATAAAACAACATGCTCTGCAGAAAACTGCTGCTACATCTGGTAGAATATTGAGAAATACTGCATAGAAAACAAAATAATGTTGTCTATCATAGCTTGGTTCGAAATGTGAAATAAATACTAAGGCTCTGGAATGAATCTCCTGTTGACAAAAATACATGTCTGGGTGTAATTGCTTTCTTGAAATTTCTATCTTTTTAAAGAAATGGTGATACCATTTTTGCCAGAAATTCAAAATTGTTAGATGATATATGTGAAATTATGGAAACTAGAGCTGTCTTCCATACTCAGATCCCATACTTAGCAAGTTTTCCCAACAGTTATTCTATGGTATGTTTTTGCTCATCAAAGATGACGACTGTATGCAAACCAATAAATCGTTTCCTTACAACAACTAATCTGTTTTCATCAACTATTACCAACTACTACACAAACTTTCCATCAAAATAATATCATAGTTTTCAAACCAATTACAAAATACTTTAATAAAAGCAACCTTATTCTGCAAAATTATGCAACACTGTGAGATGCTTTTGGCCTTCAGGCCACAAATTATGATAAATAAATAGAAATAATGAATGGTGATGACATCTGTCATTGTGTTTGCGTGAATCTTTGAGTATTAATAATGCAGCTCATGTATTACAGTTTCCTCATCTCTAGACAATACGAGAACAAAGCAACAAACAGCATTGCAGATGATGTGAATACACTGAAAAATGTTCACCGCCAGTTTGGACAGAGACAAGAAACGAAGTTGGAAACAGATTCAAAATACTGTAGGAAAAAAATATTTCCAGCAGAAACATGTTTCTAGTGGCATTGTGGGCGCAGCTTCACGCTACTTTTTGCATTTGTGCTGTCACTGGTGGGTTTTTGACTATCAACTTTTGGGAACACTTCTGAATGACCCCTGTGTAAACTGTGTGCATATTCATTTCCTTCACAGTGTGAAGCATATGTGCTCTGTATGCCACTTCAAAGCAATGGTGCATTGAAAGTATATCACAAATACATCACACTTATCATTAAATGTCAATTAATAAAGATCAATGCTGTAAGGCTTCAAGATATTTTATGATAACTAATGCATAGTACAAAATTCAAATGAGTAACCTGTAGTATAATGTCATGGTTAGCTGATTTAGAGGTCATAGGTACACAACTTGCTGCATGCCAATATTTATTTTAAAAATTAGCGTTGTTATCACATTTGTTATGATCGTAATACAATATGTTCTGCAATATTCAATGTTGTTAAACATTTCTGTCTGGTTAGAGAATGAAGGATGAGATAAATATCTGTCTGTTTATCTGTCGTGATTCCCAAGTGTGTGGTTAGACAGAAACCTAAGAGGACAGCTTACTTTCCTGTGAGTGGAACAAACAGCAATAAAATGCATATTGTGTCACAAATATAAAGCTGTTTATTTCCGAATATGTGGCAATTTCTGAGAGTGTGGTTAGGCAAGAAACTAGGACGACAGTTTAAATCGCTGCAACTGAAATGATGAGCTATAACATTCATATTCTTCCTTATCACAAATATGTTGCACGGTGTGGAATCACAAATATATTCCCCTACAGAGAGATTCTCCTCTCACTAACATAGCCATAAACATCAACTTCATTTATACCGACTGACAAATCTATAGTCTCATTTCTTGTTGCCTTTTCAGTGCCACCTCATTATGAATACATTAGTTCCTGCAAAAAGTAGTCTGAAATATACTCAACCCATCATCATTGCACTGTGAAGCTAAATGTTGCAAGTTGTGTTGGCAATGCCAATAAAGAATTACATCAGCATTTCCTTTTTCATGTTGCCCCTCTCTGCAACTGTGAAAAATATTCCCTTAACACTGCAATCACTCATGGTGCAAACCATATGTTTTTTGTGTCACTTACGGCTCATTTAGTCACATCAGATGTCGATAGGAAGAAAATGAGATGAAGTCAAGTTAGATGTTGAGTAAGAACATCGAAATGAGTAAGTCTTACTAGAAAAAAAAGTAAAAACAGGACATTTTTAGCATTGATCTTATAGATTTATCACAGGTGCTACAAATTTATAATGTAGAATCATGAGAAATGTAAAGTCGGAGAGTGTAAAATCGAAGTTCCACTGTATCTACAAGTTGTTGTTGTTGTTGTTGTTGTTGTCATCAGTCCTGAGACTGGTTTGATGCAGCTCTCCATGCTACTCTATCCTGTGCAAGCTGCTTCATCTCCCAGTACCTACTGCAACCTACATCCTTCTGAATCTGCTTAGTGTACTCATCTCTCGGTCTCCCTTTACGATTTTTACCCTCCACGCTGCCCTCCAATGCTAAATTTGTGATCCCTTGATGCCTCAAAACATGTCCTACCAACCGATCCCTTCTTCTAGTCAAGTTGTGTCACAAACTTCTCTTCTCCCCAATCCTATTCAATACCTCCTCATTAGTTACGTGATCTATCCACCTTATCTTCAGTATTCTTCTGTAGCACCACATTTCGAAAGCTTCTATTCTCTTCTTGTCCAAACTATTTATCGTCCATGTTTCACTTCCATACATGGCTACACTCCAAACAAATACTTTCAGAAACGACTTCGTGATACATAAATCTATATTCGATGTTAACAAATTTCTCTTCTTCAGAAACGCTTTCCTTGCCATTGCCAGTCTACATTTTATATCCTCTCTACTTCGACCTTCATCAGTTATTTTACTTCCTAAATAGCAAAACTCCTTTACTACTTTAAGTGTCTCATTTCCTAATCTAATTCCCTCAGCATCACCCGATTTAATTTGACTACATTCCATTATCCTCGTTTTGCTTTTGTTAATGTTCATCTTATATCCTCCTTTCAAGACACTGTCCATTCCGTTCAACTGCTCTTCCAAGTCCTTTGCCGTCTCTGACAGAATTACAATGTCATCGGCGAACCTCAAAGTTTTTACTTCGTCTCCATGAATTTTAATACCTACTCTAAATTTTTCTTTTGTTTCCTTTACTGCTTGCTCAATATACAGATTGAATAACATCGGGGAGAGGCTACAACCCTGTCTCACTCCTTTCCCAACCACTGCTTCCCTTTCATGCCCATCGACTCTTATTACTGCCATCTGGTTTCTGTACAAATTATAAATAGCCTTTCGCTCCCTGTATTTTACCCCTGCCACCTTTAGAATTTGAAAAAGAGTATTCCAGTCAACATTGTCAAAAGCTTTCTCTAAGTCTACAAATGCTAGAAACGTAGGTTTGCCTTTTCTTAATCTTTCTTCTAAGATAAGTCGTAAGGTCAGTATTGTCTCACGTGTTCCAACATTTCGACGGAATCCAAACTGATCCTCCCCGAGGTCTGCATCTACCAGTTTTTCCATTCGTCTGTAAAGAATTCGCATTAGTATTTTGCAGCCGTGGCTTATTAACCTGATAGTTCGGTAATTTTCACATCTGTCAGCACCTGCTTTCTTTGGGATTGGAATTATTATATTCTTCTTGAAGTCTGAGGGTATTTCGCCTGTCTCATACATCTTGCTCACCAGCTGGTAGAGTTTTGTCATGACTGGCTCTCCCAAGGCCGTCAGTAGTTCTAATGGAATGTTGTCTACTCCGGGGGCCTTGTTTCGATTCAGGTCTTTCAGTGCTCTGTCAAACTCTTCACGCAGTATCGTATCTCCCATTTCATCTTCATCTACATCCTCTTCTATTTCCATAATATTGTCCTCAAGTACATCGCCCTTGTATAAACCTTCTATATACTCCTTCCACCTTTCTGCCTTCCCTTCTTTGCTTAGAACTGGGCTGCCATCTGAGCTCTTGATATTCATACACGTGGTTCTCTTCTCTCCAAAGGTCTCTTTAATTTTCCTGTAGGCAGTATCTATCTTACCCCTAGTGAGATAAGCTTCTACATCCTTACATTTGTCCTCTAGCCAGCCCTGCTTAGCCATTTTGCACTTCCTGTCGATCTCATTTTTGAGACGTTTGTATTCCTTTTTGCCTGCTTCATTTACTGCTTTTTTATATTTTCTCCTTTCATCAATTAAATTCAATATTTCTTCTGTTACCCAAGGATTTCTAGCAGCCCTCGTCTTTGTACCTACTTTATCCTCTGCTGCCTTCACTACTACATCCCTCAGAGCTACCCATTCTTCTTCTACTGTACTTCTTTCCCCTATTCCTGTCAATTGTTCCCTTATGCTCTCTCTGAAACTCTGTACAACCTCTGGTTCTTTCAGTTTATCCAGGTCCCATCTCCGTGGTCAGAGTCCACATCTGCCCCTGGAAATGTCTTACAACTTAAAACCTGGTTCCTAAATCTCTGTCTTACCATTATATAATCTATCTGATACCTTTTAGTATCTCCAGGGTTCTTCCACGTATACAACCTTCTTTCATGATTCTTAAACCAAGTGTTAGCTATGATTAAGTTGTGCTCCGTGCAAAATTCTACTAGGCGGCTTCCTCTTTCATTTCTTAGCCCCAATCCATATTCACCTACTATGTTTCCTTCTCTCCCTTTTCCTACACTCGAATTCCAGTCACCCATAACTATTAAATTTTCGTCTCCCTTCACTATCTGAATAATTTCTTTTATTTCATCGTACATTTCTTCAATTTCTTCATCATCTGCAGAGCTAGTTGGCATATAAACTTGTACTACTGTAGTAGGTGTGGGCTTCGTATCTATCTTGGCCACAATAATGCGTTCACTATGCTGTTTGTAGTAGCTTACCCGCATTCCTATTTTCCTATTCATTATTAAACCTACTCCTGCATTACCCCTATTTGATTTTGTGTTTATAACCCTGTAGTCACCTGACCAGAAGTCTTGTTCCTCCTGCCACCGAACTTCACTAATTCCCACTATATCTAACTTTAACCTATCCATTTCCCTTTTTAAATTTTCTAACCTACCTGCCCGATTAAGGGATCTGACATTCCACGCTCCGATCCGTAGAACGCCAGTTTTCTTTCTCCTGATAACGACATCCTCCTGAGTAGTCCCCGCCCGGAGATCCGAATGGGGGACTATTTTACCTCCGGATATTTTACCTAAGAGGACGCCATCATCATTTAATCATACAGTAAAGCTGCATGTCCTCGGGAAAAATTACGGCTGTAGTTTCCCCTTGCTTTCAGCCGTTCGCAGTACCAGCACAGCAAGGCCGTTTTGGTTAATGTTGCAAGGCCAGATCAGTCAATCATCCAGACTGTTGCCCCTGCAACTACTGAAAAGGCTGCTGCCCCTCTTCAGGAACCACACGTTTGTCTGGCCTCTCAACAGATACCCCTCCGTTGTGGTTGCACCTACGGTACGGCCATCTGTATCGCTGAGGCACGCAAGCCTCCCCACCAATGGCAAGGTCCATGGTTCATGGGGGGTAGGAAATTTAAAGAGGCCTTTGAAGAGAAGAGAAACAGTTAAATGAATGTCAAGAGATTGAATGGAAAACCAGTATCAGGCAAAGAAGGGGAGGCTGAAATGTACACGCAATGTACAGAATGGCTATACAATGGAAGACGAACATTAAGTCACTATTGTACAAAAGGAAGACGATGAAGATAAGAGGGGACATGCGATACTGCAAGATGTTTTTGACAGTTTACTGGAAAGTCTAAGCTGAAACTAGGCATTTGGAGCAGAAGACAGTCCCTCAGAACTGCTGAGATCCTTGGGAGAGCCAGCAATGACAAAACTATTCCACATGGTGTACAGGATAAGAAAAATACCCTCAGATTTCACGAAAGATGTGATAAGCCCCTAATTCCAAAGAAAGCAGGCGATGACATGTTAATATTACGAGACTATCAGTTTAATAAGTCTTGGTTGCAAAATACAAATGTCCTTTACAGAAGAATGGAAAAAACTGTAGAAGCCAACCTCATGAAAGAGTTTATAGCATTTGTAGACTGAGAGAAGGATTTTAGCAATGTCGATTGGAATGCACTCTTTGAAAATCTGAAGGGTTAAAATACAGAGAGCGAAAGATTATTTGCAACGTGTACAGAAACCAGATGACAATTGTAAGAGTTAAAGGGCATGAAACAGAAGCAGTGATTGAGGAGGGAGTGACGCAGAGCTGTAGCCTATCTCCAGTGTTATTAAATCTGTACATTAAGCAAGCAGTAAAAGTAATCAGAGAAAGATCTGGAGATGGAAGTACAGTTTGGAGAGGACAAATAAAAATTTTGAGATTTGGCAATGGCACTGTAATTCTGTCAGAGACAGCAAAAGACTTGGAAGAGCAGCTGACTGGAATGGACAAAGTCTTGAAAGGATACAAGATGAACATCAATGAAAGCAAAATAAGGTTAAAGGAATGTAGTTGAATTAAATAAGGCTTTGCTGAGGGAATTAGATTAGGGAATAAGATACTAAAAGTAGTAGATGAGTTTTGGTATTTGGGCAGTAAAATAACCAATGACCACTAAAATAGAGGCGATATGAAACTTAGACTGGCAATGGCACAAAGAAAAAAAATTATTAACGCAGAATATAAAAGTTTAGGAAGTATTTTCTGAAGATATTTGGAAAGTAGCCTTCCTCTGAAACATATATGATAAACAGTTCAGACAAGAAGAGAATATACACTTTTGAAATATGGTGCTAAATAAGAATGCTGAAGATTAGATGGGTACATCATGCAATTAATGGGGAGGTACTGAATAGAATTGGTGAGAAAAGAAGTATGTGGCACAACCTAACTAAAAGAAGGGATCGGTTAAAGCATACTTTCTGTGACATCAAGGGGTCACAGTTTAGTACTGGAAGAAGGGGCAAAAATTGTAGAGGGAGACCAAGAGATGAATATACCGAGAAATTTCAAAAGGATGTAGGTTGCAGTAGTTATTCAGAGATGAAGAGTCTTGTGCAGGACAGACTAGTATGGAGCTGCATCAGACTAACCATCAGACAGATGATGACACTGATGCTGCCGCCATCACCACCATCGCCGCCACCACCACCACCACCACCACCACCACCACCACAACAATAACAACAAGTAATGTCTTTTTGTCTTTATCATGTATGTAAACAAAACAAAATGTTCAGCAATAGGTCAAGTGCATGTCTGATATTTGTTGTGCTCTGTGGTTGATGTTTAATGTGTCGCATTGAAGAATTCACATCAAGTTTGTACCTTCATACTGTATACCTGTACATATCTCCCAACACCATACTTTTTTACAACATTATGGTCATGTATTTTTAAACATAGCACCACACAAACACTTTGCATTTGACTTTTGCACCACAGTTCCACATGCCTAAGTACACACTTGAATGAGGTTTGCCATAATAAAACAATTGATAATTAATGACCAGTTGCTATTATTAATGCATTCCATTTCAATTGATACTGATGATAGCATGACATAAATGGCCTACGAGTCAAGATCAAAGACCATCTCCATTTTTTTTTTAATATTTATCTCCTGCACTTTATAAAAAATCAATTATAAACTCTCTCTACCCTCAATATATGGAGAAAACCAAATGATTTATTTATGTGACTGGCCCTTATTATGTATTATTTGACTTCCGATTTTTACTGTTCCTATAAACTTCCATGATGAATCAAAAGCGTTCTGCATGAGGCAGGTGTGCTCATTCTTCCAGTAATTGGATTACAATAATGCCCTTGTTGATGAGCGAATGGCTGTTCCATAAGCTCTGCATCAATGTACAATGTAATTTTTTGTGATGTTCTTACCTATGTATACCAACAGCACATCTGTACTGGTATTAATGACAACTATGACACAAAATTAGTCTGTAATGCCACACAAAGAAAATTATTATTTGGTTCAGCAGCCAGAGACTGCATTTGTGTAGGTGTGTGTGTGTGTGTGTGTGTGTGTGTGTGTGTGTGTGTGAGAGAGAGAGAGAGAGAGAGAGAGAGAGAGTGAGTGAGTGAGTGAGTGAGTGAGAGAGAGAGAGAGAGAGAGAGAGAGAGAGAGAGAGTAGCAACTATCCTTTTCATAACATAGTTACATTCTATCCTGGATTTTCCATTGTTGAATTGTAACATCTCGCAAACATTTATGTAAATTGGACTGATTTCACAAAGAAATTCCTTCAGTAGAAAGCTGAGGTAATTGCAACAAAACTACCACATTGATGTAGACAATCAAATGGAGATAATTTTGAACATAACTGGCGAGAAATGTAATTCAACATTATAATCTATGTAATTCAGTGTTTGAGTGGTTTTTTATTCTGAAAAAAAAAAGACCTTATGTTAGTTGGTGCAATGTTAATGTGGTATCTCCAAATCTCTTACTAAGTGATGTGGGTAATGGTCAGCAAACAGGACTTATATTTGGGAGGGCAGCTGTTCAGATCCCCTGTATGTCTTCAGTTGCTTCCTCAACTAATTATGGCAAGTACAAGGACAGCTCCTTTCAAATGGACATTGTTGATTTCCCTCCCTCCTAATCCTCCCCAACAGATTGAATTTGAGCTCTGGTTGTTGAAAGGGCATTAAACACTCATTTTCTTTCTGCTAAATCGCTTCTCATATTTTAGAAGAAGCACTGCAATCTTGTTACCTTATTACTTTATACAAAACTGAAACATGAATGTAATAATATTATGATATTTGTCAGGATTCATCAATACATTCTGAAATACTAACAATACAGTTTCATTGAAAATCTGAACAACTGTTTTTACTTACCATGTTAGTTGGAGGCTGAAGAACAAGTCGTGCTTGCTTCTTCCGCTGTTTACGATAGTATGTCTCAAAGGTATCACGTGATCCTAAGACTGTGTAGATATGCAGGCAGCGATACACAGGTGAGAAATCTATAAGGTCCTGTGCACTGAGGTCCTCTTCTGCATCATAACTGCTTTCTGCTGGTGGTTCATAATCTACTTCACCTGGGACAAGACAATAAGCAAGTTAGCTAGCCTCTTTCAGGACATTTGCTTCTGAAGATTTAATTAAAACTCTGATACAATTTTATTTGCTGAACTAATCTAAAATTTTATTGCAAAAAAAACCTCATTTGTTGCTTGATCTTTAAAAAATTCACAAATTGCTGGTTGTTAAGCGCATATTAGTATGATAACAGGAAGAATGTACGGTATTACCACCATTTGATACAGTAAAATCATTTGTGCTTGATGTTGTGTTTGGCTGCCTACATGCACAGATTCACAATTGTTGTAATTGTGTCAGTAGAATGCAGTGACACGAGAAATTTGTATGTAAACTCAAGATAACAGGATTCATATTAACTTCTTTGTTAGCAAAATGTCAAAGAGGCTAAATATGCATCAAGTATGGAATATACACTGAACATACTTTTTTTGAGAAATTGCTCCCTTTAAAAAATAACTAGCAGAGTTTGAAATACATTTTAAAAAGTCTGCTCTTTACTTTAAAATTATCTAACTAGATTACATATTATCCATTTCGTAGTTAACAGGAATTGAATATTCAGTACAAAAATTAAACATTACTGCCCTTAACAATATGCTTATTCATGATCTTCTCTCCTACTTACAATATACGCTTCCATGAGATCAATTACAGTGTAACATTAAAATTTTACATCATTTGCCATGCTTTCAGAACAACATAACCTCAATAGCAACACACACAAATATTCCCACAAACAACCTGTTATCTTCTCAATGGTGTTTTAGTTAATAAATTCAATTGCATCAAAGACTCATAATAACTTTCTGAAGAGAAATAAGTGTATAAGTGAGAAAAATGTATAAGTGAAAAAAGTATAAATGAAGTTTTAATGTACTACAATATGTGTAGAGAGTCATCAGCCAAATCCTCAGGATCTTTAAGTTGGACACATTCTCCATTATCTACTGCAGTGTACATTTTCTATGCACAACCTTCAGTTTATTGGTCCCTGACTCCCTCTTTAATATGTTTAATTTTTTGTTTTCACTTTCTTCCAATGTAACCCCCCCCCCCCCTTTCCTACCCCCACCTACTTAAATTTTCAGCATTCTTTTCTTCCTTTGGTTTTTATCTATAATTCAATAGTTTTCTAATGGTCAGCTGTCATCTCTGTCTGCTTGATTAATGACATCTCATTCTTAGCATTCTCAAATCTGAAACTAGCCTGCTAGTCCACTGTCTCTTGTCCTGTATATTGTCTCACCCCTATCCCATATTTAGTGATTTTTGCCTTCACAGCAGTGGGTCTTCATCTTACTTGTTCTTGTCTCATTTCCTGAATCAAAACTTCTCCTGGTAAAGGAGCTATTTCAAAGCTACAAAAATGGAAGGACTGAACCATATTTACATTTTGTATGCATTAGATCTGCTCCAGTATTTCTTGTTTTCAGTGACTATTAATTAGATGCCCATTTTCTATACTTTAATACAGTAAAACTTGATCAAATCGGAAAATGTATAATTCAGAAATCTGCCCAACCATACAAGTTCAGTTCGATGCACTCTAAAAACTTTTATATGCCTTACAGAGGTTATTCACTGCTATTGTATTAAGGTGTAGTACTGCAGATGTGGACATCAAATCGCACTGTTCTGTTCAACAACGAGCCACAGACATCCAGTGCCGCTACATCAAAGGAAATGTTATTTTCGCAAGTGCTCTGTTTGGTGGTGTTTCTCATTTTCCATTATTACTGATGTAAGTGGGTGCAAGCTGGAATATTCCTCTGCATTTACTAACACTCTGTGCAGTGAAAGATGTGGATGTTGTTCCATTAAATAATGGTTTTACCCGACAAGGTCAAGCACACTGAAGAATGCAATGCCTGCATTATTGTCTCCAGTTTCAGCTGACTAGTAGCACTTTAAGCGATAACATGATGTCGAACAGAAAGTATGTGTTGCTAACACTTAACGAAAATATTAATGTAATAAGGGTGAAAGACAAATTCTCTATGCGTGAAATAACATTGTGTCTCAAACGTGGTAAAATACATATTTATGGCTCTTTAAGAAACAAGGATAAAATACGGGATGAACGGATGAAAGGGAACAGGCAAATTAAAAGAAAATCGAAGAAGATGGGCAATGAAGTTAATTAGGTAGTGTGGGAATGGTTCATAAGCACACAGGCATGTTGCAGACTGAGGCTCTGAAAGTTTCTAAAAAGCTTGGAAATGTGAAGTTCAATGCATCCACACGATGGCTGGACAGTTTCAAAGCTAGGCACGACATCGTGTGGAACGAGGTGTGTGGAGAAGCTAAGGATGTGCAGGAAAGTGTAGCAAAAGAATTGAAAACAATACTGTACAACCTAATTACAAATTATGACCCAAACGACATGCTCAGCGCCAATGAAACCAGATTGTTTTATTGTGCACTGCCTTCAAAATCTCTAGCAATCCAAGGTGAAAAGTGCAGCGGTTGAAAAAGGCTCATGGAAAGACTCACTGTACTGCCATGTGGACACACATTACGTGAAATGGAGAAGACACTGGTCATCTGAAAGGTGCAAAACCATGTTGTTTCAAAGCATTGGCATCAGTAAGCTTCCAGTCAGAGGAGTGTGTGTGTGTGTGTGTGTGTGTGTGTGTGTGTGTGTGTGTGTGTGTGTGTGTGTGTGTGTTTGAGGTTTACGGGCGCTAAACAGCGTGGTCATCAGCGCCCAAACGCATAGAAACAGGAACACAAGCGGCGAAGGGACGAAGACGGACGCCGAACAAGGAGAACGGCTAAAAGACACAGGCCTGACGCAGTTCCAAATGCGCACATACAGAGGCAAAACAAGAGGAGAAGAAACACACTAAAAAAGGAAAGGAAACACAAGGAAAAGAGAACAGATACCGAAGGGAAACAAGGAGGTAATCGTGACTGGCGGACCTCTTACTAAAACCTGGGTGAGCCAGTCACCCAGCAGCACATTAGAACCTTCTCCCTAAAATCCGAGGCAACAGATTGGACAGGACACAAAACCGTAAGACCTTAACCACAGTCGCTGCGTCGTCTTGCAAAATAGAGGGCAAATCCGGTGGCAAGGAAACCACCGCCCTCTGGTCAGAGAATAAAAGACAGTCAAGTAAAATGTGGTGGACAGTAATCTGGACGCCACAAGCACTGCAGATTGGGGGGTCCTCCCGCCGGAGTAAAAAACCATGCGTGAAGGGACTGTGTCCAATGCGGAGGCGAGTGAGGAGAACCTCATCCCGCCTGTATGACTGGTAGGACGTACGCCATGGTCGCGTAGTGGCCTTTACCAGACGCAGCTTATTGTCAGAAACTGCCAACCACTCCTCTTCCCATTGATGCATAACACGAAAACGCAAAAGGGAGGTTACAGCATGGAGGGGGACGGCACATTCAACAACGTGAGGGAGGGAACATCCATCTTTGGCAGCCACATCCGCCAGTTCGTTTCCCCTAATACCCACGTGCCCCGGCACACAGCAGAAAGAAACCTCCTTCCCCTGCCGTTGCAGGTGGAGTAGGGCATCATGGATGTTCTGGACGACCGTATCCGCTGGGTACAAGTGTTGCATGGTCTGAAGGGCACTCAGGGAGTCAGAAAAGATGAGGAACTTAAGACTGGTAACACATCTCATCTGCTCCAATGCCCGCAAGATTGCAAACAATTCGGCATCGAGGATGGTAAACGCCGCAGAAAGCCGTAACTTGACGACTCGATCAGGGAAAACAACAGCACAACCAACAGTGTCCCCCTGTTTAGAGCCATCTGTGAATACAGGTACATGGTCCAGATGCTGGTTTAAAATATCGTAAAATAAGGAGGTAAAAACAAACGCCGGAGTGCAGTTCCTCCGGTTCTCCGACAAGTCTAAAAGGATGCTGGGCCTCTGGAGCAACCAGGGAGGCAGGCGAGTAAAACCTTGTCGTTGGGGGGCCAAACGCTCCACACCAAGGGACTCAAGAAAATGCTTGGCACGAATCCCAAATGGTTTTGTTGCCCTGGGACGACTGGAAAAGAGACGTTCCATAGGCGGTCGGGCAATGGTAGGGTATGCAGGGGAGGTAGGACAGGCAAGGAAATGACACACCCGTCGCACCATGAGGAGTTTCCGCCGGATGGCGAGCGGCGGTTCCCCTGCCTCAGCACACAGGCTGGGGATGGGACTGGTACGGAAGGCACCAGTGGCCAGCCTGATACCCTCATGGTGTACTGCGTCAAGGATCTTCAGATACGAAGGCCTTGCTGACCCATACACGGTGCAAGCATAGTCAAGACGCGACCGGACGAAAGCCCTATAAAACTGCAGCAGACGCGCCCGATCTGCTCCCCAGGACCGATGGCTCAGACACTTCAAAATATTCAGTGCCTTCAGGGCCCGCACCTTGAGGTCTTTAAGGTGAGGCAACCACGACAACTTGGAATCAAAAGTGAGGCCCAGGAACCTCACAGTGTCTCTAAAAGGAAGAACGGTGTCCCTCAGACGCAATTCAGGGGAGGTAAAAAGACGCCGAGAACGATTAAAATGAACACACACAGATTTGTCTGCAGAAAAGGTAAAACCCGTCTTTGCAGTCCATGCCTCTAAGCGCTTTATCGTAAGCTGTAACTGCCGACTAGCACTGACAAGACTGGAGGAAGAACAGAAAACAGCAAAATCGTCCACAAAAAAGGAGCATTGGGCAGGACTCCGGATAGTGGACGTGATACTGTTAATAGCAACGGCAAAGAGGGTGACACTTAAAACGCTGCCCTGAGGAACACCATTCTCCTGCACGTACAAATCCGATAGCACATTACCAACCCGATACTGAAAGAAGCGGTGAGAAAGCAAGGACCGAATGAAGATGGGGAGACGGCCACGAAAGCCCCACTCATGGAGTTGATTGAGGATAAGGCGGCGCCAAGTAGTGTCATACGCCTTATTAATGTCAAAGAAGACCCCTAGACAATGCTGGTTACGTATAAAGGCCTGCTGGATGGCGGCCTCAAGCAGGGTCAAGTTGTCTATAGTGGAACGACATCTCCGAAAGCCACACTGAGAGGGGCTAAGGAGCTGCCTGGTCTCGAGTAGCCAAACCAGGCGGCGGTTGACCATGTGTTCCAACGTCTTCCCAACACAGCTCGTCAAGGCAATACTCCGATAACTACTGGGATGCGTTCGGTCCTTCCCTGGTTTAAGGAGGGGAATCAAAATTGCCTCCCTCCACGAGTCAGGGTACGTGCCAGATAACCATATCATATTGAAACAGTTCAGGAGAACTTCCTTGGATTGCAGCAACAGGTGCCACAGCATGCTGTACCGGATTTGATCATGACCAGGCGCAGTATCATGAGCCACAGACAGCGCAGAATCCAGTTCCCACATTGTGAAGGGGCAGTTATAGGGTTCAGAATTTAGAGACCGGAAGTCCAAGAGACCCCTTTCGACGCCAGTGCGGTAGCGGCAGAAATCTGGATCACAGTTAATAGTGGCGGTAGATTCCGCAAAATGCATGGCCAGTGTCTGGGCAATGTCTCTCGGCGCCGTGAGGAGACATCCCTGATGCAGCAATGCCGTGACAGGTAGCTGGCTGAGTTTCCCGGAAATCCTCCTGATGGCTTCCCATACTTTCGTAGAACTAGTGGAGCGAGAGATGGAATTCAAGAACGATTGCCATGACCGTCGTTTGCTCTCTTTAATCACTCGCCACGCTCTGGCCCTTGCCACCCGAAAGGCCGCAAGATTGTCAGCTGAGGGACGGCACTTGAAGCGGCGCAGTGCTGCACGGCGGGCGCGGATGGCTGAGTGGCACTCAGTGGTCCACCAAGGGACAGGACGCCTCTTGGGATGACCGGATGACCGTGGGATTGACAATTCAGCAGCATGTGAGATCACGGCTGCAACATGGTCTACCCATTCGTGGACGCTGGCATGGTGTTCCAAAACAGCCAGTTGGCTGAAAAGTGTCCAGTCAGCTCTGCAAAGGTGCCACCAGGGCGGCACTGGTAATGCCACAGCCTCATCCAGGAGGCGAATGCAGAGGGGGAAGTGGTCACTAGAATGGAGGTCAGCTGCAGCCTCCCACAGAGCAGAATCCGCGAGTGCTGGAGAGCAAAAGGAAAGGTCAATAGCCGATGACGATCCGGAAGCAGTACAGAAATGAGTGGGAGCACCAGAGTTGAGGAGGCACAGTTCTTCAGACATCATGACGCTTTCCAGAATGCGACCCCTGGGGCAAGTAGTCGGAAAGCCCCATAAGACATTATGAGCGTTGAAGTCCCCCAGAAGAAGAAATGGGCGAGGGAGTTGGCTAATAAGGTCCGTGAGAGCCTCAGAGTCTATCGCATCCGGAGGTGGTAAATAAACAGAACAGACTGTGAGCCTCCGACCCACAAGAATGTCAACTGCAACTGCTTGCAAGTCGGTGACGAGAGGGAGCTCAGATGAGGGGTGCATGTCACGGACAAAAACCGCAACACCACCCTTTGCCCTTTGCCCCGTCAGATCATCTTTTCGATATACGGTATAGCCGCGTAAAGAAGGAGAATCAGTGGCCCGAAAATGTGTCTCTTGGAGACATAAGCACAAGGGGCACTCTCGTATAAGGAGTTGTAATTCGGCCACATGCGTCCTGAAACCATTCAGGTTCCACTGTAATATGGGAGCCAGTGATCAGGGTGGCTGAACTTTCACCCTGCCTCTGTGCTTTGGAGGAGAGACCGTACTGGCCGGAGATTTATTCCTGGGGCGAGAAGATTGCCCCCGGTCGACATCAATGTCCATAAGATCCGATGACGACCCACGGGAGATGTCAGACAGTACGATGGCATCATCATCGGACCGACACTGACTAGTCTCCTCAGGTGGCAGAACCTTCATCTTCTGAGGCTTTGTCTTGGGGGGCTTGGAATGCAGAGCCTTGTCAACAGTTGGAGGTTGACTCGCCTGGGCAGAAGGCGCCATATGGGGGGAGGCTGGAAGTACCTCAATGTCAGCAACCACGGCCTTGTCCGATGTAGCGGGGAGAGCTGCAGATTGCAAAACAACCGCAGCAGCACAAGTGCACTGGCAAGCGCAGGTTTTAGTGCTAACACTAGAAACCTCCGTTTGTGTAGCAACAGTGGCCAGTTGTACCGGTTTTTTGAGAGCGAAAGATGTTGAAAACACAGGAGGTTGCATGGCCTTAAAGATCTTCTTGGCCTCACCATAGGGGATGCGCTTAGATGTTTTAATCTCCTGTACCTTCCGCTCTTCGAGATAGATGGGGCAGATCCGGCTCCAGACAGGGTGACTCCCAGAGCAATTCACGCACTTCACAGGCGATGAACAATCGGCTCCGTCATGGGCAGGCTGACCACATTTACCACACGTGGCTATCCCATTGCACCCCAACGTAGTATGCCCAAAGCGCTGACATTTAAAACAGCGCATTGGGTTGGGGAAATATGGCCGTACGGGCAAACGTAAGAACCCCGCTTTAACATGCTCCGGGAGTCTCGGGCAACTGAACGTGAGAATAAACGAGTCAGATTTGACGAGGTCCCCATTGACTCGTTTCATAATGTGCTGCACGTCAACAATTCCTTCGTCAGCCCACTCAGATTTTAGCACGTCTATGGGGATATCCACCAAGTCCCTACACGTCACAACACCCTTACTATAATTCAAAGTGGAGTGGAGCTCGGTCTCGACAGCGTACTCTCCTAGACAATTTGCTTTCCGAAGGGCAGCGACTTGACGGGAACTAGAAGTTTCAACTAACAGAGTCCCATTGCACAGTCGCTTTACAGATTTCAGTGTTCCTGCAATTCCCTCAAGACCCTTGTGGATGTAAAAGGGAGAAACCCTCTCAAAGCTACCCTCCTTCATTTTAATAATCAAAAACACATTCTGATTATCAGCATGTGCTCTGTTACTACATTCTGTTAAATCTCTAGCAACACCAGGCGCTGGAGGACTCGCAGCGCGTAGCCACTTTTTCGATGGGGTGTGTTTTCCTACCAGCGGCCCACCCAAGGCACTGGTAGGGGGAAATGTAGAGGTCGAAGGGTCCATTGCGGTCCCACGAGCAGCTAGGGAACTAAAAGTCCGCTCAGACAGAGCCCCGCGTGCCTGAGTAAGCCTATACAACTGGGGTGCGGCAGGTGCCCCAGAGGTTGCCCGCTTGCGACTGTTCCACCCCAACAGCCATGCATCTTCTAGGCGCGGAGCACACCGAAAGATTGAGGGTTTTTTATAGAGGTTGGCCTTCCTCGCAATCCAGGCGGTCAAGCCAAGATTACCATTCCCCGCAGCACACAACATTTCACCGCCGCACCGTACGGTGGTCGCTGAAGCATGTTCGGGGGTTACGGTGACAGGACACTGGCGGCGCAGACCAGCCCCCAGCTCAGGACCCCGGGGTCGCCAAGCCCGTACTCAGCAAGTGAATGCTGAGCACCTGGGGGCTCCAGTCAGAGGATGAAGCAATAAAAAGGTATGGATGGTGAGTAATATCATGGAAGAATTGCTGGGCTCTTTCAATGCTTTAATGAAAAAAGGAAATCACCAAGTTCTTTTCCTAAATTCAATCCACCACCCAAAAGTCAAGTTAATAAATGTGACATTGAGACTTGGTTCCCGCCAGGTTCAACCAGCCTAACACAGAAAATGCACATGGGGTCCAAATCCCATTAGAGGTGATTATTGATGCATTCTCTTATTCATAGGGTTGAAGAAGCAGAAAGCATTTGCTAAGGTCAGACTTACAGATTCAGCAGCAGAGACTGTGTGTGTGTGTGTGTGTGTGTGTGTGTGTGTGTGTGTGTGTGTTATTTCCAAAGAAGACTTTGTCGGCCATAAGCTCACTGTCTAGCAGTCTTTTCGTTATCCTAATATGTGACTCAGCATCTCCACTACATGATGAGTAGCAACTATTCTTTTCATAACATTATTTCATGTAGTGTAGAAGACTACATTTGAAGTGATGACTTTCTGTCAACTCACTCCAATTTTACTTCAGCAACAGATTGAATAGGAATTCACAATAGATAAGATCATTGGGAATAAAGGAAGAAGAAAAAGAAACAGAAGAAGAAGAGCAAAATGATGTCCTTAGAAAAATTAATATGCCTGAAGAAGTTATTGCATGCATGAACAATGTTAGCAATTTGCACCACACAAACTGTTGGAACTATTGCACAGTGCCGTAAACCGCTTAAAAAAAAAAAAACGGTTTCCCTCCTTGGTATGTGGCAAAAAAGTGAAACGAAGTAAATAAACAAAGGAATAACATGTAAATACATATAACAATAAACAAATTTAAAGTCAGAGTAAAAATACAGAAATGCGTATCATTTATCATTTAGTGTAACAGATTAGTGCTCTGTTGTTCAATATACAATAAATGAACACCTACTGTGCTGGAGTGAGGGTAAATAAATATGTAAATAATTGCAAATTTATACTTATTTGCTTGACACCTGGCAAATTTTATATAGCCTAGATAGTTTTGTGTAATCCAGAAACTTGTCCAATTTGGAAAATTATTTTAGCACCATGGGATTCCGTTTTGAGAAAGTTTTACTTCCATTTTCATGAAAGTGTTAATTCTTTTCAGAATGCACAGAAAGCTAATAGTTTTATTATTTTTACTCTCTGTTTATCCCAGTAATTTCAATTAAAAGTGTATAATATTTATAGATAGGGAGTAATTAATTTAAAGAACTGGCGAATTGTTCAGAAATGTCTAAGAACTCCCCAGTGAAAACTAAAGATCATTACACATTTCATGGCAAAAGTTAATTTAAAGCTGTTAAAGGAACACAGTAATTATTTACTAGTAATATACACTGAATAGAATATAGTAAAGTAAGAGATTAATGTGTTGATAAAGTAAAAATAAATATCATGTGACTAGGGCCTCCCGTCGAATAGACTGTTCGCCGGGTGCAAGCCTTTTCAATCTGACACCACTTCAGCAACTTGCGCATCAATGGGGATGAAATGATGATGATTAGGACAGCACAACACCCAATCCCTTAGTGGAGAAAAACTCCGGCTGAGCCAGGAATCGAACCCGGGCCCTTAGGACTGACATTCTGTCGAACTGACCACTCAGCTATGGGGGGCAGACAATGTGTTGATTATATTTAGGTAATTAAAAAGAGAGCATAGGCTCACTTGTAAAACACTGAGGAAAAAAAATTTCTTTGGACTGTTTAAGATGCCAACTTGGCATTTGCCTAAAGTTATTTACGAAAATCACAGATCTCCTAAACACAGGCATGTGAAAAGAGATTTACGCCCTACTTTTCCCAAATGAAAATGTGGAGTCTTAAGTGACTCACTTCATTCTGTTACGAAATTGTGTATAAATCATACCGTAGAAACACTGTCTTTTCATAGAAGTATTTATATGGTCCAATTGCACAGTAAGCACCAGCAGCTAGCTATCAGCTTTAAAAGAGAAAAATAATTAATAATACTGCCATGTAGGATCAGAAATCAAGTGCCATTTATGACTGCAATAAGAAATAACACTTCACACTGAAAGCATGTTTAAAATCACACATGGAACTGAACTGCCTGCCTCAGCACGAAATGCTTCTGATTGTACATACTCAGAATGTTCTAGCAAATTCCAATCTTCCATAAACAAATACATCTGAGAACTATCTAGAAATTATAAATCTTAACTGATGAAGAATTGCAGAAGCCAGAAATCAAACTAGTAACCCACACAATGGCAGCTTTAACTGCTACACCATGGCAGATGACATACAGCACTTATATTTTAGAGAAACAGAAAATATTTGTTTCGTTATCAGCTATTTCTCAATTAAATTTATATTGTTTCCTTCATGCATTACAAACCATACCTGTGAAGGGATTCGGAGGTGCTGGTGCTTTGCGTTTCTTCCTTCCCACAACGCCTGGATCGCTGCCCATTTGTTCAGCTGTCTGGTTTGGAATGTAAGAAAAACAAACATTATTTTATGATTTTCTAACAAAGATAAGGACAATTTTCCTCAAATAAAATCAAAATTTTCAATTACAATTTTATATAATGTATAAGGAAACTTTGATTTAAACATGGTAATGGAAAGTCCTTTGTGGTATGTAAATAATGCAAGGGTAAAGATAAAAATCGTTTTTCACCATGCTAAGATTTCCAAACCAGACAGTAGGTCCTATTATGAAGGCCTTACTCACCAAAAGTTTTATTTGTGACAGTCTTTTTGTTGCGCCTATCTGCGACTCAGCATCTCCACTATATGGTGAGTGGCACTTTTCCTTTTCATAATACTGTTACACCTATAAGTAACCAGCATATTGCCATATTCACATATTTTTAATAAACATGTGAAACTGTTGCTAAAATAGATATTTAAGGAGTAAAGATAGCAACATACCTATCATTTGGTGCCCTTTCCTTGCCCCTTTTTTCTTGTGCAGTTTTGCTTGTTTAAGTTCTCACTGCTAATTGTGATACGCACTGTATACAAATGTTGCAGTTGTGCTCTACTTTCAGCTTGGTGTCCCAAGTAGGGCTGTTGTTAAAAATAATATACCGACCCTTTTTCCAAAAAATACATTCGTATATTGGCTATACCTTTTTACCTAATAAATCGATATCAAAATGGCAATATTGAGTGCAACCTTTTTTTTTTATACAAGTAGTATTGACCAATTAGGATCACATTAACAACTTCAGTTCCCCTTCTGCCTTTGTTGTTGTTTCCTATTTTTCCAGTATTCCCTCATTTTCTCCCCTTGAAGTCTCTTCCTTTCTTCTATCCATGTTGTTCCCGATTTTTTTATTTATTCTGCTTTGAAAGCCTTCCAAATTTAGTTTTTTTGTTTTTAAAATGTTTTTTCTGCTATTTCTGATTCTCTGATGTTGTTTCTTTCAAGATCTTTTATTACTTTTGTAATCCATGCTACTGTCGATTTCTTCTTCCAGAAATATAGGAGTATTTGTTTTGTTAGTCTATTTCCATTATTTGTTTCACAGTTTTTGGTATATATTTGAAGTTATTCCTCAAACTCTAGTAGAATGGAATTTTACTTTCACTGTGTGAAGGAGTCTTATTACTTTTTGCAATTTCATCATGTCCAACCTTTCTTTTCGACTTTGTGAAGCAAGTACATATGTAACAAAACATGAAGTTTGAGTGCAATGTGGGAGGGGGGAGTGGTGGTGTGAATGTAATAAGATTTCTGAAGTGAATAAATAGCACACCAGTGTGTTAAAAAACAATATTGAACACAACTAGTGTGCTACTTCTTCACATCAGCATTCTTCAAAAACAGTTGCTGAAAATGATGAACAAAAATCTAAATGACAATATTTGTCTTCATGGTAGGTAGATACGAGTGACAGGAAATGCTGATGTAATCTGCACTTGGCACAACCAACAGAAACTGTGACGTTTATCTTCACCACACAACTCTGACACTACAACTGCTGGGTTGCTGGTGTTGGCATAAATGAAAAAACAGGGAAGTTGACATGAAGTGTTCCAGACAAATCTGATGCACGATTAAACTGAACGCTGTACCCATTGGACACCTTTTATTGTGCCACATACATAATGTTATGCTGTTACCACTGTTAGAAAAGTGGTTATCCCCAAGTGTGAACAAGAATCATTTTCCTTTAATTTCTTGCTTGAAGGGGGATACGTGGGCTGCTAGCTTGTTGACACACAGATTATACAATAATATATCAATACTTAAAGATACAGCTCTAAAACCGGCAGTATATTTACAATATCCAGCTGATATTTTTACAGGCATGTATGTCGATATTTTTCCCATCGACATATCAATACTTTCTTTTGATATGTCAAGATCCAAGAAGATATTTTTTAAAATACTGATATACTGGATTCCCAACATTTTTAAAAATATCAACAGTCCTAGTCCCAAACAGTGGCTACCAATAGTGATATAGCCTGTAAAGAAATCTTATAGTTGTAGCAACTCTGGGGCCCCTCTCAGCTTGGTGCTCTAAGTGGTGCCTTGTGTCACTTGTGCCTAAAAATGGCCTTAGGCAGAGCTGAAACCCGTTGTGTTTTCTGAAAAGGATAGTTGCTATTCACCACATAGCGGATATGCTGAATTGCATATAGACACAACAAAAACACCGTCAGAAACTGAGCTTTCAGCCAACACAACCTTTGTCAGAAGCATGCATGCGCACACACACGCACACACACACACACACACACACACACACACACACACACACACACACACACACACACACACACACACACACACACACACAGGCATGACCACAGTCTTTGGCTGCTGAAGCCAGCAGCTGTCCCTTTCATAATATTGTTACATTACATCCTGGTTTTTCTATTGTTTAATTATGTTTTGTCTAATGCGAGAAAGTTAATTGTGCAACATAGAGAGATTGGACTGAGTAGCGCAAATGAGAAACTTCAAGTTGAAAACTGTGAAATGTAAAAAGTGAATCAGAAAATAATTATGAATATTCAGGTAATTGTTTCACCTGGTTCACATCACTGCACATCATTCCATTCAGCAAGATACGGTAGACTTATATTGCTTTCAGTAAGCGTCTCTGAGTGATTTATTCCTCACATTCAGTCACAGTCTCCTTACACCAACATTTCCTCCTTCGCTCTTGTTACAAAACCTCAGTCTTCACTGTTGTATTAAACATCAGTTAGATAGGGAAACATTCTTGTTTGGTGAATGTAATACCTCTACACTTTCCCTTTGCAGGTTTTTTCCCTAATGGAGCTGGTTAAATTCTTACCTTTTCCTGGACTGATAATTGGCTCAACAGGTAGTTGCTGAAACACTTACAACTCAACATATGGTCACAAATATGGCGCAAATTTGACATTTTCACATTTGCATTCACAAACCTCTGGATGGTGAGAACAGAAGTACTCAAATATCAAATGCCAGGAAACAATTCTTACACCAAGTGGGGCACCAATCCCTGAACACCTGAACCAGAAGTTTGACATTCAACCATAAAACTATTAATGACAGTACTGAAAAACTTTATAAAAATATCAATTTTAGATTTAGTGACCTAGAAAAACAGTAATGTACACACATTAAGGAACAGAAAGGAATCATGAGGATGAAAGAATAAGTTAGTCACCATTTTCATTACTGATGTAGACTTTAATAGTGAAACATATTTTGGCAGAATAATGGTAAAACTAGAGTGCCGAATGAATGACACATAAATGTTGCAAATATGGAATGTCTAACAACTGGAATGGACAGTGAGTGAGCCAAGATGAAAACACTCAGTGACAGAACTGAGGGAACAATGGAATGAAATGACTGTACAGCATCACTGGTCAGGAGACCCATGACGGTTGTTCAGCCACCTAGAGCAAGTCTTTTTATTTGATGCCACTTCAGCAACTTGCTCGATGATTTTCACAATAATGATGATGATGATGACGACGATACAAAACCCAGTCCCCGATCGGATAAAATCTCCGATCTGACTACAAATCAAACCCAGAACCATAACACATGGCAGTCTGTCGTGCTGACCACTCAGCTATGGAGGAATATTAATTCCAATACCAAAAAAATTACAAGTGAGGACTGTACACAATTATTTAAGTAGAAGCAGCCAATATAATGAACTCTTAAGAATCTCAATCTGTCAAAATCGTTACATATGACTACTGAATCAGAATTTTAATCACATATCTATTTTCTCTTATGATATTGAAAATAAATAAAAATAAAATGAGCTGAATACAAACAACTAATAATAATGTACAGAAAGTTCAGTTTGAGAGTTACGAATTATTTAGGAATAAAGGAGGTGACTCACCAAAAGGTGGAAGTGCTGTGTTGGCAATATGTACACAAACGAATGGAACAGAGCTTTGCTAGCTTTCAGAATGGAATTCCTTTTGAATCCACCCACTCATCCACGTAACCGCCCGCCCCCCCCCCCCTCCCCCCCCCCCCACACACACACCTGCATACGACTGTCTCCCTACATTGTGCTCGGTTGACTGCCAGCTCTTCCCTGGTCCACGGTGAGTGTACTGGGGTGAGGTGGGGGTGCAGGTGGCAGGCAGCTGAGCACATGATTTCATAGACTAGGGCAGGAGATGGCAGCACACAATTAGCTGCCAAAAATTGGGAGAGGGTGCTAGGATGGTGTACGCATGAGCACGCCCACATGCACATGTGCGCACGCTAGCTTTCAGAATGGAATTCCTTTTGAATCCACCCACTCGCGCGCGCACACACACACACACACACACACACACACACACACACTATTGGGTGGGGAGTGGGGGGCCAGTGGTGAGTTACCTTAGGTTTAGACCAGGGAGGTTATGGGAGCGAAGGATGTGCTGTAAGGATAGCTCCCATCTGTGCAGGTCAGAAAAACTGGTGGTGGTGAAGAGAATCCAGATGGCACAGGTGGTGAAGCACGATGGGTGGAGGAGGACCAGGTGAATTGGATGGGAGAGAAGGTCTTGAGATTGTGGAGGAATGAGGATAAGGTGACCTGGCCTTGGACCCAGATTATAAAGAGGTCATTGATAAACCTGAACCAGACCAGGAGGTTTGAAGTTTTGGGAAGCTAGGTATGTTTCCTCTAGGTGGTCCATGAAGAGGTTGGCATAGGAGGGTGCCCATGGCTGTGCCACAAATTTGTTTGTATACCTCCCCTTCAAAGGTGATGTAATTAAGGGTTAGGATGTAGCTGGTTAGGTGTACGAGGAATGAAGTGGTGGGTTTGGCGTCTGTAAGGCATTAGGAGAGAGAGTGTTTAATCACAGCAAGGCCATGGACATGAGCAGTGTCGGTGTATAAGGAGGTTGTGTCTACAGTGATGAGTAGCGACCCAGGAGGTAAGGGTGAGGGGATGTGGAGAGCCATTGCAGGAATTGGTTGGTATCTTTAATGTGGGAGACTAGGTTTTGGACAACTGGTTGCAAATGTTGGTCAACAAGGGCTGAGATCCTTTCAGTGGGGACACTGTAACCAGCCACAATGGGGCCCCCAGGATTGTTACGTTTGTGGATGTTGGGGAGCATGTAGAAGGAGGGTGTGCAGGCTGTTGTTGGAGTGAGAAGATAGATGGATTCAGGGGAGAGGTTCTGGGAAGGGCCTAACAATTTCAGCAGGGATTGGATTTTATGCTGGACTTCTGGGATGGGGTCACTTTAGCAGAGCTTGTAGCTGTCTGTGTTAGACAACTGGTGGTGGTCCTCTGCCAGGCAGTCACTCTGGTTCATTACAACAGTGGTGGAAACTTTGTCTGCTACTAATAAGAAATAGTGGTATCACAGAAAACAATCAAAATGCTATGAAGCATCATTCAACAATTTCTGCACATACTGTGTAAAAGTAATTGCACAACATAAAGAGGAAAGCTCTAGTCTTTAGATACTCATGTTCCTATAATTCTGGGGCCAGCAACTGGTATTAAACAGAATAATTTATTCTATTATTCCATACTGAAGACAAATGCAAACAAACATATACCTCAACTACTTACATGCTTCATTGCCACTTCTCCTATCTTTGGAGAAAACTTTCTGATGTTCTCCAGAAAGTCTTTCAGGTCTGACATGGAAGCTTCCTTGATATTCTCCCTCAACCTGAGAAAGGCTTCTAGTATGAATTTCAATTGTACAATTTCGACAACCTAGCACAGCACATATACAGCACTGATTATACTCACACAGGTATATTTTCACGCATCTGGTGAGAGAAACGATAGTTAGCCACTTGGGGAAGATAAAGATGCTCTAATTGCTCCAGTGTTTTTAATGCAGGGTAGTACCTGAAACAAGTATAATATTGGTGATTAACAAAATTTAGTCAAAGAGAATTTTGAAAAGAAAATTACACTATTGATATACAGATGGCATAAAAGTATTTTAATAATGTTTGAGATTTGAAGAACTAGGTGAAAAAGGTAAAACTGTCATCAAGCTGCAGGTTGATTTGAACACTGAAGTGCTTTACTACGTATGGTGCCAAGGAAGGTGATATGCCACTGCCTTCCTCTGACCTTTGAATTGTCTTATCCAGCCATTTGTAGGAAGGGACCAACAGTTTAACATGGAATCTGAACCAGAGTGAACTTTATATTCTCCTCAAAACCCTGCACATTATTTCACACAGCTTTAAATTTGTAACGCTGTGATTATCCTTTGGGGGGGGGGGGGGGGATACTTAACTTTGTCACACTGACACAAGTCTGCCATTATGTTTAAGAATACAAGTGATGTGTTTTACTATGTGTTTAATACAAAGAACGTTTCTGATGCTGCTTCTGTTTCACGCAGTTTGGCACCTGGAAAGCAGTGGAACTGAGCTCGTTGAAGATCAATGATAACTGCATGAGTGAAATGATGAGTGTGAAGTGTAAAAGTGTGAGTGAAGTTGTGTCAGCACTCTCTCACTCTCTCTCTCTCTCTCTCTCTCTCTCTCTCTCTCTCTCTCTCTCTCCCTCTGCCCCTGTGTGAGGGAGGGAGGGAGGGAGGGAGGGAGGGAGGGAGGGAGGGAGGGAGGGAGGGAGGGAGGGAGGGAGGGAGGGAGGGAGACAAAGCCATGGGTAAAAGGTTACTAGTAGATAAAACGAGATTCTTGTAGAAAAGCTCTATGTTTAAGTTGTATAAGTTGCATAACTACGAATATTAATGCTTGGTTTGCTTTATTATAGAAGCTTTGCCCAGGAAAATCAGGGTGACATCTATCATTCTGAAACACTATTTTGAAAATCCAAAGATATTCCCATCACAAACAACTCTAATGTTGTCTTCTTGTCACATCATCATTTATAAATAAATTCTGTATTTTTCAAATGTTTCACTTTTGCTGTGCAGCATTTGGTACGTGTTATCATCTGAGCTACAGGAGATGGAAGTCTTGTGTGTGTGTGTGTGTGTGTGTGTGTGTGTGTGTGTGTGTGTGCTCTCTGCTGAAGGCTTTGGCCATCAACATGTTATATTTAAGGTGAGTATCAGTCTATCTTTTTCCTAATATTGCTGATATACAATATTCAAGATCTATGCAAAAGAATAAGCCCAGTAATGTTTGTATTAAGAATCATATTTGACAGGAGGGAATGAGCATAATAAACACAGTATAGTTTATCTATTTTCATCCACTTACATCTTGGGGTACAACATTCTGTGGAAATCAACAGCTAATAGTAACAGTAATAGTAGTAGTAGTAATAGTAGTAATAATAATAATAATAATAATAATAATAATAATAATGTTACATGCACAGAAAGGGGGTTTAAGAATTATGTGTGGAATCCATCTTAGGCTCCCTTGCAGAAATCTGTTTAGAGATCTACAGATCATTACAACAATTGCTCAATATATTTTCTCTGATGTGCTTTGTTACTATAAATAGTAACTTATTCAAAATCAGTAGTTCATATCATAATTACAACACCTGGAAGAAACTTGATAGTCACTAGGATCTAAAAAGAAGAGTATAGTGAAGAACCGGGTTTAAAGTGTTTCTTTGTTGACAGTTGAATTGCTGGTTACACTGCACATATGTTCTGTCACCTTGATGCGTGTATGTCAATTTTACCTCTTAATTTCCAGTCACCATAATTAAAGTTAATTAATTTCATAATCCTGCCATGGAATATCAAGATGCAATGCTGCTGGACTACTACTTCTCTTTACGATGCACAGATGCTGAAAGAGAGCTTTAATTTGCCCAAGCTACTAAATGACATAAACAGCTTAGCATTAACTCTTCAGTTTTTGCATACAGCTTCAATTACAATGATGGGAACCCTTAGCTCATGACAAACTATGAAAACATGCATTTGTTTTGAAAATGGCCAATCCAGGATGAAATGTAACAATTTTGTGAAATGGCAAGTTGGTACTCACCACACTGCAGAGATGCTGAATTGCAGATAGGCATTGTCACAATTGAAGCTTTCGCCCAGCAAATAACACACACACACACACACACACACACACACACACACACACACAGCCTCTGGTAGCCACACTGCGAGCAACAGCAGCAGTGCATGATGGGAGCGGCAAATGGGTGGGGATAAGGAGGATGCTGGGTCAGAGAGGGGGAAGGATAGCAGGGGGCAGTGAAGTGCTGCTGGGGAGCATGCAAGGACGAGATGGAGAGAGGGTAGGGCAGCTAGATGCAGTTGGGAGATTAGATGGTGGGCAGGGGAGAGGTGGGAAGGGGGGTAGTGGCAAAGGAGAGAACTAAAAAGACTGGGTGTGTTGGTGGAATGCGGGCTGTGTAGTGCTGGAATAGGGATGGGGCTGGATGGATCAGAAAAATGACTAACAAAGTATGAGGTCAGGAGGGTTACAGGAATGTAGGATATATTGCAGGGAGAGTTCCCACTTGTGCAATTCAAAAAAGCTGGTGTTGGTGGGAAGGATACATATGGCACAGGCTGTGAAGCAGTCATTGAAATGAAGAGTGTTCTGTTGGACAGTGTATTCAGCAACAGGTTGGTCCACTTGGTTCTGAGCCACAGTTTGTCAGTGGCCATTCATGTGGACAGCCTGATGGTTGTCATGCCCACATAGAATGCAGCACAATTGTTGCAGCTTAGCTTGTAGATTGCATAACTGGTTTCAGAGGTAGCCCTACCTTTGATCCGTGATGTTTGTGACTGAAAAGGAGTAGGTGGCGGTGGGAGGATGTATGGGACAGGTCTTACATCAACATCTGCTACAGGGATATGAGCCAAGAGGTAAGGAGCTGGGAGCAGGGGTTGTGTAGGGATGGTTGGTTGGTTTATAATGGGGGAAAGGGACTAAACTGTGAGGTCATCGGTCCCTTATTCCCAGCAGAACAATTACCCAAGGGAAAGAAGAAAACAAAGATGATGTATGGCACAATAACAGGAGAAAGGAAGAACCAAAAGAATGACAGAAGGACAACAAATGCTATCATGGACAAAACAGGACAAGAAAACCACAGAGAGAGGCAAGAAATAGGGAGAAGAGATCAATAACAAGAAAGCAGATTACCATGGCTGGCTGACCAAGAGAATAAAAAAGGAGAAGTCAGCCACTCTGCAACACATTAAAACCTCCATCCTAAAAGCCCTAGGGTGGAGGACACAGAGAGAGAAAGGACATGCACTAAAACTCAGATCAATTGATAAAACCCACCCTCACGAATAGAATGTAAAACTAAAGCTGCTGTTGAAGCAATGTTGCCCAACACCAAAGGTGGGGTGCTGAGAAAGTTAGAAGTCCGCTGCAGAGCCGCTAAAAGGGGCCAGTTCAGCAAGAGGTGGACGACTGTCATTTAGGAGCCACAGCAACGCTGAGGTGGTAAACGTGTGAGCCATGTATGGCCAATGCGGAGCGGACAAAGAACAACTGATTCCCTGTGAGAAGCCCACAGAGAAAACTTCCATGCATTCACAGTCTCCTTAATGGCACACAGTTTGCTGTGCATACTGTTATGCCACTTCGTCTCCCAAAGCTGAAAACCCTTGCAACGTAAGACAGAATGCAGGTCAGTTTCAGAGATGAACATCTCCAGGAACAATTTCTGCGTAGCCTGTTTGGCCAGCCTGTCAGCAAGTTCGTTTCCTGGCAGTCGACGTGTCCCAGCAGACGTGAAGGCTACCCAGTCTGCCTTGTCTAAAGCCCATCTGGGTAGGCATTTGTGGGCATGACGCCGGGGGAAAACAGGAAGATGGGGAAGTGGTCACTACTGCACAGGTCATAATGTGCTCTCCAATCGATAGATGGGAGAAAACCTGGACTGCAAAACAATAAATCCATGGCCAAGTAACTACCATGAGCCACACTGAATGTGTGGCGGCCCCAGTATTTAAGAGGCTGAGGTCGAGTTGGGACAGTATATTTTCGACATCTCTACCACGGCCTGTAAGCATGGTGCTACCCCACAACGTGTTATGGGCATTAAAATCTCCCAAAAGTAGGAAAGGTTTAGGGAGTTCACCAATCAGTGCAGCCAATACATTCAAGGGTACCACATCATATGGAGGGAGATATATATTGCAGACAGTTATTTCCTGCGTCGTCTGTATTCTCATAGCCACACTTCAAGAGAAGTTTGAAGGAGCACAGGTTCACCACATACCGCATTCAGGACATAAATGCAAACTCCACCTGACACACTATTATATTTGCTATGCTTCTTGTAATATCCCCTGTAGCCATGACGGGCAGGGGTCCGTAATGCCAGGAACCAGGTTTCCTGGAGGGCAATGCAGAAATCAGGTGTAACGCTTAACAGTTGCCATAGCTCAGCCAGGTGGTGCAAAAAACTGAAACAGTTCCACTGGAGGATGAAGTGATCATGGGACTGGGGAGGCATGAAACACTCAATGAGGCAGTCTACACCTCAGGGTCACCTGCTGCCACTGACTTTTCCTGAACACGCTACATCCATTGCGTCTGAGGGTCTGGTGAGATCTAGGTCCTCAGCGGATGCCAGAATCTTCACCTCAGACGCGGAGGTCGTAGGCAAGGAAGTGGATGCCACCCCAATTTCCTTGGTCTTGAGGGTCTTCTTTCTGGATTTCTCTCACTGATCCTAGCGCTTCTCTGGCTGGGAGGGCTTCACTATTTCGATCTCCAGGACTGAGGATGATTGCGAAGCCCTATGACCAGCCGCTTTATGGCACTTCATCCACTAGCAGAAACCTGGGAAGGGAGTGACCCAAGGGACCCCTTCCTAGTGAGAGGAGCCGAAGAAGATAACGCTTCTCTGGCTGAGAAGTGGGGACTGGTGTCCCCAATGGTTGGAAGGACAGTGTTCCCGAAGTACATGGTGCGGGAGCAACAGGGACGGAAGTTCCCCCACCAATAAGGAGGGAGGTGTAGTCTTCCAGCTCCGAGAGCCAACTGGATCTCGCAGAACTGATGGGGTCACAACAGTTCTCGTAGCGGCGGCATAAGAGGAGGTCATAGCCACAGGATGTAGGAGCTCAAATGTCCTCTTAAGCCTCAGTGTAGGTCAGTCAGTCCAGGATCTTTTATTCCATGATTTTCCTCTCTTTCTGTAAAATCCTGCAGTCTGGAAGGCTAGGTGATTGATGCTCTCCGCAGTTGACACTGATGGGGGGTGGGGCACATGGAGTATTGGGATGGGATGTATGTCCACAATCTTGACATGTGATGTTGGAAGTACAGTGGGAAGACATATGGCCAAACTTCCAGCACTTAAAGCACCACATTGGGGGAGGGATATATGGCTTGACATCACATCAATAGACCATCACCTTGACCTTCTCGGGTAATGTGTCACCACAAATGCCAAGATGAATGCACCGGTGGCAACCCAATCATCCCTCAGATCCTGATGGACGCGCCGGATGAAATGAGCTCCTCGTCACCCTAAGCTGGCGTGCAGCTCGTCGTCAGATTGCAAAAGAAGGTCCCTGTGGAATATAATACCCTGGACCATATTTAAGCTCTTATGGGACGTGTTGGTGATGGAAAAACCCCCAGCTTGTCACAAGCAAGTAATGCCCATGACTGGGCACAGGATGCCATATTTACTAAGACTGACCCTGACCGCATTTTGGACAAGCCCACCACCTCCCGAAACTTGTCCTCTAAATGCTCTACAAAAAACTGAGCCTTCATTGAGATAGGAGTCTCTATCAGATCTCGTACATACGAGGTACTAGGGCGAATAAGGTTCACTGCCATCCTTATCCTGGCGTTCCTCCCATTGCGTAGGCAGGGAGGGGAACGATTTAGGATCATACTTCCTTGCAGTGTACTGAGACTTTGAATGCTTAGAGACTGCTGGCATTTGACCACCAGAAAGTGATGACATAGTACACTTTATTGTACATCATCCGCCCTGATGCCACCTACTCCGACCATGGGCCCTCCCCACGGGCACTGTCTAGCTACAGGAAAGACCGCCTGGCTGGATGGCCATTGCCGGGAGTCCCAATGTCCCATGGTGATGGGCATCTACTCCTTGGCATACATGGGGAGTTAGCGGCACAGGCATCAGCAGATTGATCCCTGTGTTGGCAGGGGGCTACAACCAACTGAGTACATGTCGGCCCCACTACAATGGGCTGGCTACTATGCTGGATATGAGATGCAAAGAATTCCATGGTAATCGTCGGCGCAGAAAATGCCACTGCACAGTGAGTGGAGGAAAACGCACCCAGGAAGGTGTCCTCACCCAAGAGATGGAAGATGAGCGGGACTGCAATGTGACAACGACAAAGTGGGCTCAAGATCTCAATGCACAATGGACACGATGCACCATGTAAGGGGCCCTTACCCAATTGGTTCGCTCTTCAGGAAAATTTTGAAAAATGGAGGTCAAACCATATAGGCGACAATCACATAAATCCCAAAAGGTGTGGGACTCCTTTTAGTCGCCTCTTAAGGCAGGCAGGAATACCTCAGCCCTATTCTAACCCCCAGGCCTGCAGGGGGATGTGTAGATATGGATGAGTCTATAGTGTAGGTTCGGTGGACAGTGGAGTACCCACTATTCTTCCCTCTCCTCCCACAGTGGTATTACACCATCCAACGAGCCCATGTAATTTATTTGTCCATCCCTACACAATCCCTGCTCCCAAATCCTTACCTCATGCCTCATACCCCTGTAATAGATATAGATGCAAGACCAGTCTCGTAAATCCTCCTGCCACTATCTACTCCAGTTAGGTCACAAACATCACCTATCAAAGGTAGGGCTACCTGTGTAATTAGTCACATAATCTACAAGCTAAGCTGCAACCACTGTGCTGCATTCTACGTGGGCATGACAACCATCAAGCTGTCTGTCTGCATGAATGGCCACTGACAAAATGTGGCCAAGAAACAAGGGGATCACCTTGTTGTTAAGCACGCTGCCCGAAACAACATTCTTCATTTCAATGACTGCTTCACAGCCCGTGCCATATGGATCCTTCCCACCAACACCAGCTTTTCTGAACTGCACAGGTGGAAACTCTCCCTGCAATATATCCTGTTCCCATAACCCTCCTGGCCTCAACCATCTTTAGTCATTTTTCTGACCCATCCAGCCCTTTCCCTAGACCCATTCCAGCACTACAAAGTTCTCATTCCACAAACGCACCCAGTCTTTTTAGTTCTCTCCTTTAACACTGCCCCCTTTCCCACCTCTTCCCTGCCCTCCATCTAAGCTCCTGACTGCACCTAGCTGCCCTACCTTCTCGCCACCTTGTCCTTGAGTGCTCCTCAGCAGCACTTCACTGTCCCCTACCCTGCTATCCCTCTCCCTCCCCGAGGTAGCCTCCTTCTTACCCCCACCCAGCTGCCAGTCCCATCACGCACTGCTGCTGTTGCTCGCAGTGTGGCCGCAACTGCCAGAAGCTGCAGTCATGAATGTGTGAGTTGCATGTGTGTGTGTGTGTGTGTGTGTGTGTGTGTGTGTGTGTGTGCGCGCGCGCGCGGACATAATCTATTTTTGACAAAGGCCTTGTTGTCCAAAAGATTATATTGCAACAGTCCCTTTGTTGTGCCTATCGGTGACTTGGCATCTCCACTATATGGCGAGTAGCATCTTTCCTTTTCACAATACTGATACATTTGTTTTGCATTGACATTAGGAATTGAATAAGGGACAATTATTACAATGAGTTTTTTTTCCAGTTGTTTTATTGTTTACTTTCTTGCACATGTCCTTCCGATCCTTGACCTAGAAGGCACTTCCAAGCTGTAATGTCCAAAGAACAGACAAGCCTCCACAGCAGGTGATGACATACAACTGCCATCTCACTTTGCTGATGTCTGGAGCTGGTAGTTTTCATACAAGTACAGACACAATGTTCAATCACATCCAAATGTGTTCGATCAGGTTTAGATCTGGTACGTTGGGCAGCCAGCACATAAACTGAAACTCACCACTGTTTTCTGCCAACCACTCCATCATATTCCAGGCATTGTGAAATGGCGCATTATCTTGTTGAAAACATGATCGTTATGAAGGGCTGTAGGAGGTCCGCAACCAGTGTACAATACCCTTTGATCATCACGGTGCCTTGCACCAGCTGCACTGGACCCATAGATGCCCATGTGAATGTTCCCTAGAGCATAATGGAGCCACCACCAGCTTGTCTCCATCTCGCAGTACAAATGTCTAGGAGCCGTTCCTCTGGAAGACAACGGATTCACACACTTCCATTGACATGATGAAAAAGGTGTCGAGATTCATCATATCATGCAATGGTCTGCCACTGTGCCAATATACAGTGCCAATGGTCACATAACCCATTTCAGTCTTAGTTGTGATGTTAACATTGGCACTTGCATGGGTTATTGGCTGTGGAGGCCCTCCATTACGAGCGTTCAGTGCACTTTGTGTTCAGACACCGTTGTACTCTGCCCAACATTAAAGTCTGATGTTTGTTCTGCTACAGTTCGCTGCCTATTCTGTCTTACCACCCTATGATGGTCGAGATCTGTACTGAGGGGTGGTCTGCCCAGGGCTTGGTTTCAATACACGTTGAACACATTCACCACAACACTCCTTGAACACCTGACAAGTGTGCAGTTTCTCAAATGCTCATGCCGAGCCTCTGGGCCTTCAGAATCTATCCTTGTCAAACTCAGATAGATCGTGCACCTTCCCCATTCTACACACTGACAACATGCTCACCGATATCACTTGCAGGTGTGTCTGGCTAGCACTGCTTTCACCTGGATGGGTTTATATCAATAGTAGGTCAGTGGTCATAATGATCTGGCTGATCAGTGTATGTTAAGGTTATTAGGTAGTCTGTAATTTTAAGAAATGAACTATGAGGTGAAATATTTGTATGTACCTTTAAACAATTGTATTTTGCCTATGGAGAAAGTATGTCATGTAAATGCATGAATACATATGAAAATTTTAAAGTACATTTCAGCTCTTTAGTGTGCTTAAACCTATTTATTATATGGTGGATTCATCATTCTTTGCTTATGTACAATGTGACTTAAACTCAAATATACATATTTCTGTATGTTTCTCAGTGAAGAAATATATGGTAGCATACATGTTGAACTATTATGTATTAAATCAAACAATGGAAAATCCAGGAAGGAACGTAACAATATTAGAGAAGGAGAGTTGTCACTCACCATGTAGTGGTGATGCTAAGTCGCAGATTAAGGTCTTTGTTGACAATACACACACAACTTGCACACGCACACAACTGCAGTCATACTTGTGTACTAAACAATAATTTGCAAAAACAGACTCTTTCTACCTTCAGTGATACATTCACATAAGGAGCTAAGGAACTCAAAATAAACAAATCAATAAATAGTAACTTTGACAGCCTCAATAATCACAACAGTCCCACTATGGTGCAAACTGATGGCAAAATTGCATAGAAACAAGTTCAGTCTGGCAGCACAGATGAAAAATGCAGGAAGTGGATGAAAATCAAGATAGTATGAAGACTAAGAAGGTTCTTTTTTGTAGGATAGTAGTATATGGAGGAGATTGCCAAATCTGCTCAAGATTTGTTCTTGTGGTAAGTCACTGCTATTTTTAGCTTCACACTGTGTTCAATTCATCACTTGAAACTTGAATGTTTTGTATCACTAATGTGACAGTTTTGCCACTTTTTAAGGAATATAAAAAAGCCATGAATGGAGTATTCTATTAATCATTTACATTTATGGACTCAAAAATTACTCAGAGGAGCAGTGCTCGCTCCAAAGAGCGACTGATGCGATGTGCCCTGATCCATTGCATTGCACAACATATGGATGGCATTTGAATGTTTCTGGAAAGGTGTTATTCACATTCTTTATTGGAGAAATCATTTAATGTTGCTTAAAAAAACGTGTAAGTCACATTTTTAATTGGAGAAATCATTTAACTGAACAGGAATAGTATTTGTAATTCCAGTGATGCTGGGTGTGATACTAACCTCTCTTTCTAAAATTAAGATCTCTTAAAGTCAGAAGTGTTAATTAAATACTTAAGCAGTTTAAAGGCAAACATAACTTCACCATGTGAACAAAATGGACAGTTTAAGAATCATTCTACAGGGTGCAGCAACATAACTTCCTGATTTCAAAATGCAGTTACACCCATTTTATGAAACAGATTTTTTTTTTATTTTTTCGATAAGGTAAGTATGTATTTAAAGTTTTGTTTTACATAGTTTTGATACATGTATCAGATAGGTGGAGCCCCCATTGCCCATACACTGAATAAGCCAATTCCTGATGTTTCTCATGACCCTTACTAGCTGGTACTGGGATAGTTTACATATATAGGAGATTTTTACAAAAAAATCACAAAGAGCCAAATTGGGGGAGTGGGATAGCAACTTCAAACTGCCAATTACTGAGATGAGGTACACCAGGAAGTGTTCCCTTACAACAGCCATTGATGTCTTTGAAGTGTGAGCCATTGCTCCACCCTGCTGGGACCAAATGTACCCAAGTCCAGTTCATCGAGTTGTGGAAAAAATTCCTCCAACATGTTCACACACTGATCTGAATTCACTGGCACTGTAACCCCATGTTCTTCAAAAATACAACATGCACCAATGACCACCCACAAGTTGTTAACTGCACTGGTGGAAGAATGGAACTCCCTGCAACAAGAACTCCTTACCAACCACGTGGCCAGCATGGGAACATGGTGTAAAGCAGACACTGCTGTCTGTGGCTGCATTTCCCCATTAAGAACAATGTCCCACCTTTTTAATGTCCAAGGGACCTTCATAAATCACGGTAGACTTCAGCGTAATTATTATCTTTGAATAAAAGTGGAATTCTTCTTTGGCTCATTGCACTTTTTTTAAATTACCTTTTTATTATACAGTATAAGTTCTTTTTTTTTTTTTTTTGTATGGGCCAAGTTTCATCCAGTTATGTTACTTGGCAGTGACAAATAATTTGAAAGTTACTTTTATCCTTAAGTTTTGCACACCTTTGTATAATGTTTGCTGATGACATTTCTCCACAGTAAGCAATTTAGTCCTTCATACTACAAGGGCATAATCTACACTACTAAAAAAGAATGTGTTTTCAATCTAAGTTACGATTACAAAATTTCCTTCCCTTTCTTATTCTACTATGGAAGCCACTTGTTACTATAGTATATTCAATGTTGTTAATGCATAATTTGGAAGTATAGACTTTTATTACCAATACCATAGGGCCAGTGCTGTTTCTTTGACAATGGAACAAAGAAAAAAAACATTAATTACAGATATTTCAATAATATTTCTGTTGTTTCATTAATTAAAATGGCTTCTTTAGTGAATAGTTCTCCATACTTCACTGGTTTGGAAATTACCATACAACTTCTATTAATTAAATATCTGTATGGTACAGTTGGTATTTACCAAATTACAAGTCAAAATGTCCAGGGTTTGACCCCAGGATGATATCCCATGAATTGTGTGTCACTCATCTCTTCTTTCACTTCTGACATTGATTTGTTAATGTGCAAAGTGCAAAATTGCACCTTAATTTGGAGTCCCATCATACTGACTGGCTAAGTCGGATCAAAGGTTGAAGGATGGGAATGGCGTACCACCAGCAACACGACCACGGCTAGTAAAGCACTGTAGTGTTGAAACCAACCTTTGAGTTGTGGACAATTTTGCTTACTTCAAGTAAATATCTATGTGTGTGTAGATCATTGAACAATGAAAAATCCAGGATGGAATAAAAACAATATAATGAAAAAGATAGATTGCTATATCTACATACGTACACCACAAACCACCATATGGTGCACGGCAGAGGGTACCTTGTACCACTACTAGTTATTTCCTCTCCTGTTCCACTCACAAATAAAGCGAGCAAAAACTGATTGTCTAAAAGCCTTTGTACAAGGTTCATGGCCCTTATGCAAAGTGTACATTGTCAACAGTTGCATTGTTCTGCAGTTGGCCTCAAATGTTAGTTTTCTAAATTTCCGCAACAGTGCATTGTACAAAGAGTATTCCCATTTGAGTTCACAAAGCATCTCTATAATACTTGTGTGCTGATCGAACCTATCAGTAACCTGCAGCCTGTCTCTGAAATGCTTTGATGTCTTGCTTTAATCTGACCTGGTGAGGATCCCATACATTAAAGCAGCACCGAAGAATGGGTCACACTAGCATTCTATACGCTGTCTACTTTACGAATAAACTACACTTTCCGAAAATTCTCCAAATAAAAGTAAATCGAGCATTCACCTTTCCTACAACCAACCTGATGTGCTCATTCCATTTCATACTGTTTTGCAATGTTACACATAGATATTTAATCAAAGTGATTGTCAAGCTGTACCATACTAATGTTGTATTCAAATGTTACAGGGCTATTTTTCCTAGTCATCAGAATTAACTTAGATTTTTCTACATTACAGCAAGCTGTCATTCACCAAACCAAATACAACTTTTGTCTAAGTCATCTTGTATATTCCTAAAGTCACTCAATGATGACACCTTCTTGTATAACAAAGCATCAGCAGCCAACAGCCATAAAATGCTGCTGACCCTATTCATCAGGCCATCTATGTATAAAGATAATAAAAGTGGTCCTACCACACTTCCCTTGGGCACTCCTGATGATATCCTTGTCTTTGATGAGTACTCGCCATCAAGGACCACATACTGGGTTCTATTACTTAAGAAGTCTTTGACCAACTCACATATTTGGGAACTTAGACCGCAGGCTCGTACCTTCTTCAACAATCATCAACACTGTATAAAAAAGATACTGAGTCACAGATAGACATAATGAAAAGACTGCTACACATTTTAGCTTTCAGCCAAATGGATTTTTTCTGACCATATTATGAAAAGGACAGATTGCTACTTACCATACAGAGGAAATGTAGAGTCAGAGACAGACACAACCAGGATCCTGTTATACATGTGAGCCTTCAGCCAAAAGGCCCTTTCATGAAATAAAATACACACACACACACACACACACACACACACACAAGACCACTGTCTCTGGTGACCAAGGAAAGCCTCAGTGGCCAGAGGTCATATGTGTGTGAGTTGTGCTTGCATCAATGTGTGTGTGTGTGTGTGTGTGTGTGTGTGTGTGTGTGTGTGTGTGTGTGATACATTATGAGAAGGCCTTTTGGCCGAAAGCTCACATTTCTACCAGTCTTTTTGTTGCGCCTGTCTGTAACTAAAAATCTCCCCTACACGATGAGTAGCAGTCTATCCATTTCATAATACTATCATTCTTCCATTCTGGATTTTTCATTTTTGATTTAGCTGTTCTACTGAAGCAGAAAACAGCGGCCAAAGATAGTGGCCATGTGTGTGAATGTTGTGCTTTTGTGTGTTTTGTTACTTCAGGAGGAGGCCTTCTGGGCAAAAACTAAAATGTATAGCACTCTTTTTGTTGTGCCTAGGTGTGTAGTAATTAACAGCCAGCAGCAAACCAGTGACAAATTCACTCCATTATCAGCTTTCCATTACAATTAAAAATGTCTTCATTCACAAACTGCTTCTTACATGTTATTTTAAAGCACTTACCTCTTCTCCTTCATTTTCTTTTGGAGTTCTGAATATGCAGTTAAAACAGGCAGGCACAGAGAGAGATTTTCTATGGCTGCTGCAATGTTACTTTCAACTTTCCTAGCTTTCACTAGTTCTTCTCCTTTCTCAACTATATTCTTTGCTGATTCTTGGAGGTCTTTATCCAATTGCTCAACTTCACTCTAAACGAATAAAGGAAGAAAACATTAGAAATAGACACCAAAAGCATTAACTATAAAAGAGTTTAATGCTCAGTTCTCTGAGTTGTGATTTTCAGTTATTGAAACAGAACAAAATTTTAAAAAGGTGTCAAAAAATGCAAAATAATGTTCTCCGCACATTCAAGATTAATTTCCAGAAGTTCCAGCACTTTCAGTTTTCTTTCTGCTGAGGCGAACAATGTAGAACTTGATAGATCTACAAAATGAAGGAAGTTAAACAACATCTTTTGTAACAAAATTTATCTTTGTGTATGCTACCATGTAAAGACAAGCTGTTATTTAACTGTTACCAAAAGTTCTGGAAGATTCTTGACGGATTTACTACTTTCATACCATTTCTAATAAACATTTGGCTGGAGAAAGAAACTTCCACATGGGAAAAATATAATAAAAACAAAGATTCGAAGACTTACCAAGCGGGAAACCACCGGCAGACAGGCACATGAACAAGACACACAAACACACACACAGAATTGCTAGCTTTCGCAACCGATGGTTGCTTCTTCAGGAAAGAGAGGGAAAGACGAAAGGATGTGGGTTTTAAGGGAGAGGGTAAGGAGTCATTCCAATCCCGGGAGCGGAAAGACTTCCCTTAGGGGAAAAAAAGGACAGGTGTACACTCGCGCGCACACACACACACACATATCCAACCGCACATATGTGCGGATGGATATGTGTGTGTGTGTCATGCTGCTGCTGCTGCTGCTCATTGCACTGCAAACCGTCATTTTAGACTGTGAAATGTGAAGGACTCAATGCCCCACAGGAGGGTGTGTTTCCACTGACAATCTTTAATGTCATCTCATGAGAGCTATTCATGTCGATATGTGTGTGTGTGTGCGCGAGTGTACACCTGTCCTTTTTTTCCCCTAAGGGAAGTCTTTCCGCTCCCGGGATTGGAATGACTCCTTACCCTCTCCCTTAAAACCCACATCCTTTCGTCTTTCCCTCTTCTTCCTGAAGAAGCAACCATCGGTTGCGAAAGCTAGCAATTCTGTGTGTGTGTTTGTGTGTCTTGTTCATGTTCCTGTCTGCCGGCGGTTTCCCGCTTGGTAAGTCTTCGAATCTTTAAGATTCCAAGACTTACCAAGTGGGAAAGCGCTGGTAGACAGGCACAATAAAATAACACACAAACACACACACAATTTCCAGCTTTTGCAACCAACAGTTGCTTCTTCAGGAAAGAGGGAAGACACAAGCAGACATATTTACTGTGTGTGTGTGTGTGTGTGTGTGTGTGTGTGTGTGTGTGTGTGTATGCGCGCGTGTGAGTGAACTTTAACTTTTTCAAAAGATCGATCAAAGATTTTGTATTAAATTTTGCTTCATAAAGGGAATACAGCCCAGCACCACATTCAAAATGCTGACTGTGGCTTTAGACAAATCTACTATGAGTAAGAAAAGGGTTTATGAGTGGTATAACATTTGAAACAGGGTCAAGAAGACGTTGAAGACAATGACCGCCATGGACACTCCTGGACATCAGTTACTGATGACAATGTGGGAGAAGCAAAGAACACAATTGTGTAAAATTACCAAATCACCATCATGATGATGCTGGAATATCCTTTGGCTTAAGCAAAGCAATTTTTTCATATGTTTTGGGCATGGAACATGTAGTAGCAAAGTTTGTTCTGAAATAGTTAAATTTTGGCCACAAATGATGTCACATAGAGCTTGGTCATCAATTACTGTATGAAGTCAACAATGATACAGAGCTTGCAAAGAATGTTATAACAGGTGATGAAATGTGAGTATACTGGCATGACATCAAAATCAATGCCCAATAGTCTCAATGAAAAATGCCTGACAAGTTTGAATACATGACAAGTTTGAATACATGTGAAGGTTCTTCTTGCTGTTTCCTTCGATTTCAATGGGATAGTACATCGTGAGTTCCTGCCTTATGGTCAACAGTCAATAAGGAATACTACCTGCAAGTTATGCACAGTTTTCTTGAAACAATATGAAGAAAATGACCACAACTATGGCAAAACCACTTGTGAAAATTGCATCACAATAATACTCCCACTCACACCTCACTGCTCATTCATGATTGTTTGGCAAAAAACAAAACCATTATGTTGCCTCAGACACCATACTTGCTAGATATGGTGCCCTGTGACTTCTTAATACTCCTGAAGCTGAAGAGAACCATGAAAAATGTCATTTTGCCAGCACTGATGAGACAAAAACAGAATTGGCGAAGGATATGAACACTATAATGAAAAGTAAGTTCCTGAAGTGCTTCCAAGATTGGAAAAAGTGCTGGCACAAGTGCTTTACATCTGAGGAAGGATTGATGTTGATGAATAAATAAAGATTCTTTACGAAAAACAAAAACTCCCATTACTTTTAGATCACACACCTCATAACTTGTATCACACTGTATTTAACTGTAGTTGTGTTGGCTCAACAGGACACGGTATACTAACTAATCAAGGTTTTCAATTTCAAAGATACTGTTTTGTAAATTTACAGTGTAGGTCAAATTCTGCCGAATCCACATACATTTTCTTAAGGAATGGTGAGGTACAGTGAGATACACATGTACATTTCTAGCTCCCTTTCCCTGCTTCACATTATAAAGTAAAATCTAACTACATTAATAGTGGAATTTTGAATGATAGCATGGCAAAGCTTGTCACGAGGCATTCAAATGTAAACAGTGTGCTTATTGCTTGGCCAGTTGTGTTTGAAACAATCCCTGGTTTAACTTTCTTCATGAGCAGATGTACTTGTCTGCATCGTAACATTTTAAAAAGTATTGATAAGGGGAAGTATTTACAGTAATAATTGGTAGCATTCAACCCTATATTATTCTAAATTGAGTGAATCAGAGCACAAGAGATACTGTCACTAATATTTATTGTGCTCTGCTTAATTCATGGTTGTTTGGAATAAATAGAAATATATCATAACTGTTCATACATGGTGAGACACTTAACTTTTTCATCTCAAATTACTTTTTGAAGACATTTATAATCTGTTTTCACCTATGATGAACAGGGACTAAGGGCTCATGATGCATACAGCAATGTAATCTTAAAACCTCATTAATAACCAAAATACAGGAATTAACTTTGTTTTTATTATTGGAACTATGCTACTTTATTCCATGATTTTTTGTTAAATCTACAAGAAAGCTACCAGTATATTAATGAATTTGTCACACCAAGATCAGCTACTGTGATGGCAACAAACACTATAGTTCCATAAAAGAAAACAAAGTTAATGGACGCATCTCAGCTATTAATGAAGTTCTGAGAGCACATCGCTATTTGTTTCATTAGCCGCTGCTAATGAACACATAACTGCTGCAGATTGCTGCATGCAGCTGTTTCAACATTATGCCACCTCATCTAGCCTCAGTTTGTTGCAGTACTACCACCCATTCGGCAACCTGCTTCATTACCAAAATCTGACACACCACTTTTAAATATGACAGGGTAACTATGTGAGACATGCTGAGGCACAGCACATATAAAAAGCACCTAGTCAGCCATAAAAAAATCATCAGGTCAGCAGCTGCAGTACAGTGGGCTACCACTGTGTGGTCTGCAGAAGCATCATCAATCAGTCACCGCCCACTGGTATAGAGATCAAGTTCAGTCAACACAATTTAGTGTGACTGTTTGCTGTATGGTACCCAATATGGCACCAATTATATCAAAGGTCGAACTAGGACCCTACCAGCCGCAGACCTGCTTAGTGACTACTGTCACAAGACACTGCCAGCCAAATGTTGGAAGCCAGAGTTCACTCAGCAGATGACATCACCTTCTCCAGAAGCTGCTGATGGGCAGGTTGTTAGCACAACCTACTCACCAAGTGGCTGCAAAGTATTGCCATCTGAGCAGGCTGTCCAGTGAGAACACACTGCTCCCAAGACACAGTGAGCTGTTTATACACTGTACCATTACTAAGAACTTTGGGTTGAACATTCACCCTGTCTACTGGACTTGGATTTGGAACACCACTGTGCTTTACACAAGATCAGTAAGTGAGTCTGGCAGCAATATGAGCACTGCTGAATTTGCTACTGCTCCCTGGTAGTGAACCTACATGACCAGAGTGAGGCACCTGGAACAGTTGACGTGACAACCTGCTCCCCCAACCTCCAACAGGGTCGACACAGCACAATGGTGTCTGTACCACAGCAGCTTGAAAATATACTGTTATGAGTGCCATCCAAAGTGCAAAGAACACACCTGCATACTGTCCAATCACTGGTTTCTGGTGTTCAGTGTGACGAGATCAGCTGCCGCATGTGGTTGTAAATTAGATCTCATCGCATTGTAAGTGCAGAGATAGTTGTGACTGTGGCTGTGCTGATGGTGAATCCCATCAACTTTGATATGTAATATGTTATTCATATTCAGCAGGGGGCGCATGTTAAGCCCTGTGACATTCACCAGACTTGTTACCATTTATGACTAAAGTGTAATGAATGCAGCCAATTTCAAAGCCATAATGGTTCAGAATGGGAGAAATGGTTCAGAATGGGAGAACAGTTTATCACAACAAAGAGAGATCAGGGCAACCCTCCATCATCATCACAGATGCGCTGAAACAAAAGGTGGATCACATCATTTGAGAGAAACCCTGATTCACAATTAGAGACATGTGAACAATGTCACAAAGTGTCTCATTCAATTGTGCACTTAGGGTACCACAAAATCCATGCATCGTGGGTGCCACACATGCAAAGGATGACCTGAAAACAAGAAGAATGGGTGTTGCATTAATGATCTTGAAGTGTTGCAAGAGGATGGCAACACATTTATTGACCAGATGAATCATATGTTCTTCTTAACATTTCCACAATGAAGCGACCATGCAGGTACAGCTAAGTTAGGATGAGGTGGGATGTAGGCACATCTGGGTCTGTCAGGGAAATTCTCAAGAAAAATCCATAACCAGGCAACTTGCTGTTACTACTAGTTTATTGGCTACGGCTAGGTGATACAAAGGCGATGTGATCTGCTTCAACAGGATGCTGCTGCAGCCAGACTGAGAGGATGGTGCCCAAGAAGAGAAACTAGGAAACATGTCTGGTTGAGAGAAGAGCTGGTAAACAAGACAGTGGCCCCTTGGTACAGGTGCTCACTCACCGGCCTGCATTGCAACCCATTCGTACCATGTTTAGGCCTATGATTGGAAGAGGGGCACTTCAATGTGTCCCTCTGACAGTAGTATCTTTGCAATAGCATCCCCTGCTCAGCGGTAGCCACTACAGGAATGTTAGCCACGTGAACCGAGAGTGGGTAGGCACATATATACAAACATCCAGTGCTGCACCAGCCCAGTCCTAACCACTATTCCCCCATAAGATGCAGCACCAGGGCCACATGAGCAAAAATGAACTGAAACAAAACTTTTGAAAAATCTTTTAATCTCTCAATAATCCACTCAGCCTGACTGTTCACCACATACGCTGCAGTATATGGAGTGGCGTCATTCTCAGTCATTACAGAAGCCACGCAAGTTCAAACAGGTTGTATCATCTCAGAAGATGATGGCTTCTGTATTCTGCGAAAGAGAAGTGGTCCTACTTGCCGATTTTATGGCCTGCAACACAACACTCAATAGTGGTTCATTTTGTGCTACCCTTGAAAGTCTTCATCAGGCCATCTATAACTACCAAGGAGACAAGCTTTCACACAGAATTGTTCTGTTGCACAATAATGCATGTTTGCATACTGCCTGGCAGAGGAAGACTTACTGCATGATAAATTCTGGTGGAACGTGGTCAAGTGACCTCCCTACACTCCCAACGTGGCACCGTCAGACTTTTTCCCCTTTCCAAAACTGAAGGAGCTCCTTCCAGGTAAATGCTTCACAAATGGTGGAGACCTGGAGGATGCTGTCATGACCTGGTTGAATTGCCATGCAAACATATTGTTCGAAGAGTGCATATGCCAGTACAACTAGTGCCTTAATGTCAAAGGTGACAAAGTGGAAAAATAGACAAAGTATGTGCCAAAACATTTATATTCAGTCTCTGAATTATTATTAAAGAATATCTTGGTATGGCAAAAAATTCTTTACTTTCTGGATGACCCACATATTTGTTTTTAATGGGTCAAGTACAAGGGTTGTTTCAATAAGTAATGCCCCACAAATTTTTAAAAAGCCATTAATATACAGAGTCAAATGTCCTTGTTGGTGCCTTACACTTGATGATTGTTCTGGGTGCTGGTGAAGTTTCGAACCATTCTGACAGATGGCAGACCCGTAGTACAGCATCAAAATGGCAACTACATATGACTCACGTTACAAGCAGCGTGCTGTTATTGAATTCTTGTATGCAGAAAAAGAAACGACAAAGAACATCCATTAATGTTTGTGTGCAATATATGGTTTTGCTGCAGTTGATAGGATTACAGTAGGGCGATGGGTAAAGAAAGTTACAGCCTCGGGAAATGCAGAAACAGAACTCCATGATCAGTCACACTTGGGACGACCTGTCACAGCCACTGCTCCAGACATGCTGAACTGTGCGGATGCCATTATTTGTGCCGATTGGTGCATCACAATTCAACAATTGGCTCTACAGTTGTCGGTCAGCATTGGAAGTGGGTCTTCAATGATCGAGACTCTCGGATATTCAAGGAGGTGCTCATGATTTGTTCAGTGAATGCTCACAGTAGACCACAAGATTCAAAGAACGGCCATTTCATCTGAATTGCTGGAGAATTTTGAAACCAATGGAGAGGCCTTTCTGTCATGGATTGTTACATGGGACAAAAGCTGATTGCACCACTTTGCGCCACAAATAAAAAGGCAGTCCATGGAGTGGCATCATCCTCATTCACCACAAAAGAAGAAACTCAAGACAACCCCCTCTGCTGGAAAAGTCAAGATGACAATCTTCTGGGACTGTGATAGCGTCATTCTCATCGATGTGATGCCAAGAGGGTCAACCATCAATTCATAGGCATATGTGAAGACTCTGAATAAACTCAAAAACCAGCCACATGTTCGGTCAGACAAGAATACAGCAGAAATCTTGCTCCAACATGATAATGCACACACACACACACACACACACACACACACACACACACACACACAAGTCTGAGAACCAGGGAACACATCGCCACATTGGGTTGAATGTCATTGCCTCATCCACCCTACAGTCCAGACCTGGTGCCCTCAGACTTCCATCTCTTTGGGGCACTTAAAGATTCTCTAGGGGAAACACACTTTGAAGACGATGAGAGTGTTAGTCATGCAGTGAAAATATGGCTATGCCTACAGGACAAGACATTTTACCAGCAGGGAATACATGTTCTTCCACAATGTTGGTGTATGGCCATAGAATGTGATGGAGACTATGTAGAAAAATTATGACTCTTAACAATAAATATGTTCTGCGAAAAATAAATGTGGGGCATTATTTATTGAGTCACCCTCCTAATTTGAGACAAAAAATTAGGCACTTTTCTCAGTATTTCACCAGTTAAATCACATCCTCCATTATGCAAAATTATCTTCCCCCTCTACCAATTGATCATACCAGATCGCCCAAGCCTGCCTATAGCTCAATAATGTGCATAATCAGTACTGAAGCTGTAAGGCAGAAAAATACTAGTTTGAATTTTACACGTAATATTTTAGTAATGTGAAAAAATGGTTACCATTGAGGACTGGCAGCCATCTTATAAAAGAAATAATAAATTACTTTTAAGCTGCATTAGTCACTATGCCCTTATCTTATTAGATGATATGCACACGGTAAGCACAAAACAAAAACTTCAGAGACAGCACACAGGTGGCTGCAAGGACAGCATTTTTCTCCACATATTCATAGTGGTTGTGCAGCAACTCCACCAATTTTGGAAGAGAAAGACCTAGATGAAACCCTGTTACCTTTATAGTTGTCATGCTATAGCTATCATGCTATGAATAATTGTAGAGCTCAGGCACAGAAATTATTATCAAGCCAACATGACTTTTTTGAGCATTACAAAACTCATTTAACTTCTTGGATTCGAGCATACACTTATTGGGAATATATCACAATGTGAGTAAATGATCCCTTTAAATTGTATTTCAAAGTCACCATTTTGTTGCAAATAATTGCTTTATATCATTCGGAAAGAATAATTCTCTGTTTCAAAAGCTGTTTATAAAGTGCAACACCAGTACATGTGCTCTGACTCAAAACAAATTAATGAGAATTTTGTAGATAGCCTGTTTTGGTCAGTGGTGATACACAGAGGCACTCTGAAATGTGTGATCCATCCATTTAAGAAGGTGTTTGCAATAGTTTCAAAAGTGGTGTCAAACACAGGAAAAACTTCCATGGCAGTTTAGACAGTAGGTGTTTCCTTCAGATGGTGGTATTGGTCGAACAGTATCTATGCGAGCATGTTCAAATCTTTAGGCAGGTGAAGTGCCAAAAGGTGTACTGACATGGTAGGAGATATTATCATCTTTACAGGCCACACACTGATGCACTAAACTTTGCAGTCTCTGTCTATGTTCAGCCAGTTCACTCAGGCCAACATCCACTTAGGTGATCTCTGTTAAAGCATTTCAGTCATAGCTATATGAAGCAAGACAGGAAAGTGATCACAAGTGTAATCATTGGCCACTTCCCATGTAACAGCATTTGTAAGAGCAGAAGAATGTAGGTAGAAATTTATAATGGAGAATGACCCAGTGGCTGTGCAGCAGTATGTCATTTCCCCAATATTAAGTATGCAGATGTCCTCTACCACTAGCAGCCTCTCAATTACCAGACATTTGGGATAAAAGGGCCCTGCAGCACATGGTATGTACTGATGTCACCGAGTAACAGGAATGGGTGGGGAAATTGTTCATGAGATTAGTGCCATGCTGTAAAGGGGTTCCTGTTGTGGTATGTTGACACAACATACTATAAGGCGAGATGACATATATATACTGCTACTGCAGCTCAGTGATGAGGGAATGTGAAAGTAGTGACATGTTCCATTGATGAACACAGCTATACCACCCTTTGCTTGGTTCATTGTTCACACAGGTTATCCTTGCTGTGAAGGCCACATAACAGTAACAAAGGATTACCCATGGCTTTTAACAGCATTTCCTGAAAATATGCGCATATAAGCTTTTACTTATACTAGCAGTTTTAGTTCATCTAAATGTGTAGAGGAACTTGGTAGATCGTCTAAACGTATTTCCAGATCCATTACACATTCTTCCCTGTCAGATGTTAGTGAAGCACTATGTTTAAAGTGTTGACATAGTCTGGTCTGGTCTTCCGGTTCAATGGTTTCTCTTCCTGTGGGGAGTGTGGTTAAAACACAGATATCAATGTCTCATGACAAGACTTCATTCTTGGGCAGGGAGTCACTTGCTTTCCCTTTGTATCCAATGCTTGTGGTCAGCCAAGTGAATAATTGTAGCAGCACCCTCAGATGCATCTACAATCACAGATGGATGTGCTAGCATTTGCCTCAAAGCATCAGACTTGGCCACTGCTGTATGAACATAGATGTTCTAGCACCTGTACTGGTGTCTGCATTTAGGCATCAGACTTACAAACTTATTGCTTCAAGATGGTAGAGAAAGAGATTGTGAATGTTCGATGCTGCATAGCCTTGAAGATTTTTATTTTATTTTTTTTTTTTTTCCCCTCCGAGTTTGGTAAGCATTTGATGTCCTGAAGTTCCTGAATCTTCTATTGCTGTACACAAACAGTATATTCCTTTGCCTACAATGCATCTACATTGGAGTAGTTAACATAAGATGGTTGGGTCCACAGTCAGTCTGGGTCATGAGCATCTTCAACCACATCCTCCACAGGTTGACTCCCCTTTGAATGCAGGAACAGGGTGTCCAAATATCTGGTACTGAAAGCAGTGCATCAGGCTGAAGACATGCGGACAGGCTCAAAGATGTATGAATCCATCCAGCCTTTATGTATTGCAGATGAAGTAGAGGCGAATATGAAAACAGATGTTTTTTTTCTGATTCACCACCCACTTGTTTCAACATGTTTCTCACATTAATTATACTTTGTTTTGTCACTCTGCCAAAAATTCATTGAGGTCTAGACACATGAGGTCACTACTTGGTATGTTCCCTCTGCTGTAATTGAGGGTGTTACGCATTTCAACTGCTACACAATATTCCTCAAGTTTTGTTCTGTGCATTAAGTTAGGCACTTGACTGAATGCCATTGTCTCTATTAGCAGGACACCATTCTGTAACCTTTCAATAGACTTAAGGGCAACAGCAGATTCCTCCAAATTCTCTTGGTTATTGAACGTAGTTATCATCTGGAATGTGTCCGCTTTCCTCATGATAGTAATGATGACATTATGATGCATCACCATTATTCTGTTCTGATTCATCAGAAATAGATGTATCAAATTGGGCTATCCAACCGAGATCTCTTTATGGAGTGGGCAGGAAAACCATCCACACTGGGAGTTTCAAGTTTGTTGTTGTTTTGAGACATTTTGGTCCCATGAGATGCTAGGGAATCATTCATCCATTCACACAAAGATCCACTTGCCTAGGTAAGCCTTTTACAGCTTAGGTGTAGCAAATTAATTAATTAATTTTATTTTTTTCTCACAGGTTTGCATCATCCTCAGGATCCAGACAGTTAAGCCAATATCCCCATTCCATAACACACAATTTTCCCCTCACCACATCACACAGTGGTTGATGAAGCATGCCCAGAGTTTATGGTTACAGAGGACAGGTGGCACTTACCAAACCCCAGCTCAGGAAACCTCAGAGCCCCAAAACCATACCCAGTCACAATGACTGAGCTCCCTGACATGCACACCATTTGTTATGACATGTGGGTGACTTGTGGCCTATCAAATACCATGGATGCGGCAAGCACTATCAACCAGTTTTTGAACATGATGATGATGTAATGCCTCACATGAATCACTCCTACCCCACAATCCCTCCCCCACGCTGCCCTATGCATTTTCCTTACCCCCCCCCCCCCTGTGTATCCCCACTACCTATCCCAGCTAGACTGCTGCTCATATCAGATGCAGATTCAGTTGGGACTTGGTGCCTGGAGACAGTGACTGCGCACATGCACGCACTCGTGTTCAAAAGCTGAAATATTTCTAGCATTCTTTTTCATTGTGCCCATTTGCAACTCGGCACCACCTCTTTCTGGTGAATAGCAACCTATACTTTGCACATTATTATTATTCCTTTCTGGAATTTCCACTGGGGAAAAATGTATCACTTTCTCGAAATCCTGTAATTGTCTCCCATCATGTTGCATAGGTTCAAAATTTTTCCTTAATGGTGAAAAGCACGATGCCCTGCAATGTCACCCTTAGGCTCGGCAGGACTGCATGCAATAAGGTATTGACACACACAAAAAAAGGCCACAGCTAAGAAGTTTTTGTGAGATGTAAGGTGGGTTAATGATGCCACATCAGTAGCAAATTTCAGTACAACACTGCCCAGTGCCATTGTGGACATGTCACATGATGGGAAGATTATCACACCCTTCCCCTCTTAGCCATATTTCACCCCTTCTTTTGAAATCACACGGTTTTCTTATGTGTAGTCAAGGAAAACATTTCAGAAACACCACAACTCAGAGAATCGACACAAAAAGCCCAGGGCATCGATGAAACCACCCTTTCTCTTGCGGCATTGATTCCCTCACTTTTCAGTCCAAAATGACAGCTTGTAGGGCAATGAGCAACAGAACAATGTTCTCGACAATTGGCACTGCTAACACCCCCTCCCCTACCCTCCCCAGATCCCGAGATGATTCAATTCTGCTCTGAGGACGTCATAGGACTGCAACTCCAATGAATGTTACCTGATCCCTTTAGAGTGTAGTATGACTGCAATTTTAGCTTTGGTGTACAGAGTCGAACCACTTGGGACCATTCAAAACCATTTGACAAAATCTGAATGTGATCCGAAGCAGCAAAGGATGTTTACGCTTTTTAGGCCACCTGTGGCATGATCAAGGAGGGGAGCAACATTGACATGTGCATGAATAAAATGGCAGAGTGTTCCTTAAGACACCCTGCCCCTCATTCAGCAATGCTCTCAGTGCCACTTATGCATTTTTCTCAAGCATTTTAAAAACGTGAGTGTTAGAGGAATCTACACACAATCAACGGAGTGTTGCCTTGTGGCTGCTCTAGTGTCTGTGGGCAACAACCCCTTTGACACCCCTTAGGTGGGGTTGAGAGCCATGAGGCACCACTCAGCCGAATGGGTGTCAAAGTCTCATTTTTAAAATGCTCAAAGAAGGTGCATGGGTAGCACCACGGGTATTGACAAACTGGGGAGAGGGTAGAGGGGAGATGGGTCTTAGAGTGACTCTTTACCACTTTATTCATGCTAATGTCAATGTCGAATCCCTCCATGATAACATCCCAGTAGGGCATTAAAAGTGTGGGCTGAAAAAGCATAAACACTCTATGCTGCTTCAGATCACATTCAGATTATGTTGAATGGTTTCGAATGGTCCCTAGTTGTTCGACCCTGTGCACCAGAGCAAAGCCTGCAGTCACACTACATTCAAAAGCAATCTGATCACATTCACTGAGGCTATAGCCCCATGATGTCCTTAAAGTACGTTCAAATTGTCCAGGGGGTGTCAGCAGTGTCAAATGTTGTCAGGAGTGTCATGCTGCTGCTCATTGCACTGAAAACTGTCATTTTAGACTGTGAAATGTGAAGGACTCAATGCCCCACAGGAGGGTGTGTTTCCACTGACAATCTTTAATGTCATCTCATGAGAGCTATTCATGTCGATACTGGGCAACGGCATGTCTGAAATGTTTTTCTTGCCCACCCATTAGAAAATGGCATGATTTTAATGCTGGGTATCATGGTTCTCATCTCCATAACAGAGGCATCAAACGAAGGGGTGAAATGAAGATAGGAGGGGGTGTGATAACCTTCCCATTCTTAAACACATTCATGTTGGCTTTGGGCAGAATTGTGGCGAAATTTGGAGCCAATGTAACATCATCAACCCACCTTACACATCACATAAACTTCTGAGCTGTGATCTTTTTTATCATGTGTCGACACCTTGCTGATTGAAGCATTGCTGAATCCAAGGGTGACATCGCAGGGCACCAAGCTTTTGCACCATTACAGAGGAAGGTCGTATGCACCTATGATGCAAATATCAAACTTATACGTATCAATGGGAGACAATTACATGGTTTCAAAAACGTGATATTTTATTGCACCGTGTATAATTGTACTATATCACCTGAAAGCAACTCAAGGTGTCAGTGTTGGTGATCATCTAATGCTGCTTCAGCTCTTAAACACAATTACTGATCAAAACCTGAACCACATATTTCTAATGTATGCATTTTCTTAAGAATACTTCTTTTCCTTCGGTCATTGTTTGTTAGTGATGCTGACATAATTTAGTAAATGATAAATGTTAAAGAATACCTACAATCTAAAAAACACATAATTACTTATGAGATTTAAGAGTATTTGGAATGAAGTTCCATTTGGTGTGTTAATATTTATTTCACATTTATGTTATTTTATTTGTTTTCAATGTAACTCTTCAAACTGATGATGCCAACAGCAGTGAATATTGGTGAAGTCTGATGACATTGTCAAACATTACCTTGTTTCAGGTAGCTGTTAGCATTATCTAATGAATACATTGTTTGCAATAGCCACAGCATGTTCATTGCGTACTGTGCGATGTCCTTGGTATAATCCTTTTCAACTTTTAAAATGAGTGAAGGGGTCATCCCTAGTCCATAACAATGATTTCTATTGTAAAACAGAAATATTTTGCTTTTGCTTTTGTTGGTTGGTTGGATTAAAAGAGGGGGAAAGGGACCAAACTATGAGGTCATCAATCCCTTGTTCTGAATAAAACAATGCCACAAGTGTGAGAATAAAACAAATGTGACTGAAAAAACTCAAAATGGAATGAAAGCAAAAATCACAAGAACAGTGAAGGGCAACAAACATGCAAATGGACAAAAGGGGACAATAAAACCACAGAAATGGGATGAAGAGATTGAAACAACAAAGCAGATTACCATGGCTGGCTGACTATGAGAATAAAGAAGGACAAGCCAGACACTCTGCAACACATTAAAAGCTCCACCCTAGAAGCACTAGGGCGGGGGGACACAAGAGGGACAAATGACATGTGCTAAAACTTAGATAAAGTGATAAAACCCACCCTCACGAATAAAACGTAAAACTAAATCAGCCGATGAGGCGTTGTCAGATAAAATTAGTGGCAACGAGTCCAGTAACCCAAGATTTCGGCACTGAGGGTCAAAGTGGGACAGTACACCAGAATATGAGCCACTGTCAACTGGGCACTGCATCGACACTCAGGCGGATCTTCAAGGCGCAGGAGGTAACTGTGGGTTGCACATGCATAGGCCAATGCAGAGCCGGCAGAGGACAACTGATCCCCTGCGAGAGGCCCCCAAGGAAGATTTCCACATATTCGTAATCTCCTTAATGACATGCAGTTTATTATGTGTACTGTTATGCCATACAATTTCCCAAAGCCGAAAAACCCTAGGCATAAGTCAGAACACAGATCAGGTTCAGAGAAGCCCATCTCCAGAAGCGGTTTCCGCGTAGCCTGTTTGGCCGGCCTGTCGGCAACTTCGTTGCCTGGAAGGCCGACGTGTCCTAGGGTCCACACAAACACACTGACCGACGGGACCGGTCCAGGGCATAGATGGACTTTTAGGTGGATGCTCCCAAAGGATGGCAAGGGTAGCACTGGTTGATAGCTTGTAGGCTGCTCAAGGAGTCTGTACACAGAAGAAATGATTCCCTGGGGCATGAACGGATATACTGAACTGCACTAGAGATGGCCACCAGCTCTGCGGTGAATAAACTGCAGCCATTGGGCAAGGATTGCTGTTCAAAATGGCCTCTGTGGATGTAGGCTAAGCCAACATGACCGTCAGGCATCGAGCCATCAGTGTAAACCACTTCAGAGCCACACAGCATGTCAAGAATCAAGAGGAAGTGACAGTGGAGAGCGGCAGGAGTAACTGAGTCCTTAGGATCATGCGAAATGTCCAGACGAATCTGTGGCCTTGGTGTACACCATGGATGTGTATGCGGATGGACACAAACTGCAATTGGAAGCCCTGACCTGGGCCGCCGATGCGGGATATGAACCGCCATGGGTGGGAAAAGAAGATGATAATTCAGATGTGCAGGAGATCTACAAACGTGTGCAACGTAACTGGCCATCAGTTGAGCAAGCCTAAGCTGCAATGGAGGGACTCTGGCCTCCAACAGGACACTGGTCACCGGACTCGTCAAAAATGCTCCTGTCACTAGGTGAGCGCCACAGTGGTCCACTGGGTTGAGTAAACGCAATGCCCTTCACAAATTTTCGATTTTTTTGTCTCAGATTTTTTTTATTTTTTTTTTTATTTTTTTTTTCTCTGATAACTTACATGTAGAAGAAAGAGATAAAAGTTCGTCTTTATGAGGGCAAGTATTTTTAAATGGTTTTTGAATCTCGACTCTACATGACTCCAGTGCGCATCATATTCTAAAAAGGTGTCTATCTCAAAAACTAATGTAGACAGAGACTTGCGGGCTGTTGCACTGAAAACCTAATGAAATTTTATGTCCAAATGTCATACAAAATGCTGGATTATATTACGTCTAGTATTTTTAACAGAATTTCGAACATAAGCAACATTTGTGAGACACCTGAACAGTGCAAAAGGGGTGAAAATCATTAATACTATAGTCAAAATGGACAACAAAATCTTGCAGATTGCAATGCCTAAAACTGCAAGCGTTTATCTGCAGTAGTTTTGACACATATGCCTTTTTAGAATATAATGCGCACTGGAGTCACGTAGAGTTGAGATTCAAAAACCATTTAAAAATACTTGCCCTCAGAAAGACTAACTTTTATCGCTCTTTTCTATGTGTAAAGCATTCGAGCAAAATAGACCATGCAAAAAAATTCTGAGATAAGTCAATTCGAGGTAGGATTGAGCAAGGGCTCTGTAGAGCTGCAGCAGCATAAAAGATCAGCCACCCAGTTGGTGTTGCTCGTGCAGTGGAGGGTATTGAGGTGCTGTCAGCACTTCCGCTTAAGCTGATGAAGGTGACTGGAAACCATGGGCTAGAGCCCATGACTGCACCTTGTGGATGGCTTCCTGCAGGCGTCCGTGGGCCTGACGCCGGGGCAGTGAGAGGAAGATGGGGAAATGGTCACTAACACACAGGTCGTCATGTGCTCTCCAGTTGATAGATGGGAAAAGTCCAGGGCTGCAAATTGATAAATCAATGGCCGAGTAACTACCATGAGCCTCACTGCAATGTGTGGCGGCTCCAGTATTTAAGAGGCAGAGGTCGAACTGAGACAGTAAAGTTTCAACATCACTGCTTCACCCAGTAAGCACGGTGTCACCCCATAAGGGGTTATGGGCATTAAAATCTCCCAAAAGTAGAAAAGGTTCAGGGAGCTGACCAGTCATGCAGCTAATACATTCAGTGGTAACGCACCATCTAGAGAAAGATATACACTGCAGACTGTTATTTACTGTCTTGTCCGTATTCTGACAGCCACAGCTTCAAGAGGGGTTTGAAGGGGCGCAGGTTCACTACAGACCAAGTTTAGGACATAAACACAAATTCCACCTGACACTCGATTATAGTTGCTACGGTTCCTGTAATATCCCTTATAGCTGCACAGGGTAGGCGTCCGCATTGCCAGGAACCAGGTTTCCTGGAGGGCAATGCAGAAATTAGGTGTAAAGCTTAACAGTTGCTGTAGCTCAAGTAGGTGGTGGATAAAACTGCCGCAATTCCACTGGAGGATAATGTCATCATGAGACTGGGAAGGCAGTTTATGCTTCAGCGTCACCTGCTGCCACCGTCCTATTGTCTGAGCATTCTACATCCATTGTGCCTCAGGGTTCAGAAAGATGTAGGTCCTCAGAGGACACCAGAATCTCCACCTCATCTGCAGACACAGAGTTTGTAGGTAATGGTGGTGTGGGTGCCACCACAATTCCCTTGGAGTTGAGGATCTTCTTTTTGGATTTCTCACACTGATCCTTGGGTTTCCCTGGCTGGGAGGACCTCACTGATTCAGTGCCTGGGACTGAGGATGAGCATGAAGCCCTATGACCAGCTGCTTTTGGGCTCTTCAGCCACTAGCGGGTTCATCTTTCGCAATAACAGAGACCTGGGAAGGGAGTAACCCAAAGGACCCCTTCCTAGCATGAGGAGCCGAAGAAGACTTGCGCTTCTCTGGCGCAGAAATGGGGACTGATATCACGGAGGGTTGGGGAGGAGGGTGGAGGGGAGGGGGGGTGTTGTTCCCGAAGTAGGTGGTAGGTGGTGCAGAAGCAACAAGGAGGGAAGTGCGCCCCACAATCAAGGCGGCAGGTGTAGTCGTCCAGTTCTGAGAGGTGACTGGGGTTGGCAGAGCTGATGGGGCTAGAACTGTTGTATCGTTGGTGTAAGACAATGTCATACGTACAGCATGTAGCCAATCAAATTTCCTCTTAGCCTCAGTGTAGGTCAGTCAATCCAGGATCTTGTACTCCATGATTTTCCTTTCTTTCTGGAAAATCCTGAAGTCAGGTGATCAAGGCGAATGGATCTCTCCACTGTTGACACAGATGGGAGGCGGGGCACAAGGAGTATTGATATGTGAAGGATGTCCACAATCCTGACAGGTGACACTGGAAGTACAGCGGGAAGACATATGGCTGAACTTCCAGCACTTAAAGTACCACATTGGGGGAGGGATTAAGGGCTTTACATCACAGTGGTAGACCATCACTTTGACCTTCTCATGTAATGTATCACCCACAATGGCCAAGATGAAGGCACTGGTGGCAACCTGATTATCCCTCAGACCCCAGTGGACGCACCAGACAAAACGCCGCTCTAAATTGGCGTGCAGCTCATTGTTAGACTGCAAAAGAAGGTCCCTGTGAAATACGATACCCTGGACCATATTTAAGCTCTTGTGGGCATGAAGGTTACGGAAACACGCCCGAGCTTGTCACAATCGAGTAATACCCGTGACTGGGCAGAGGATGCTGTTTTGATCAATACTGACCCAGAGCACATTTTGGACAAGCCCTCCACCTCCCCAAACTTATCCTCTAAATGCTCAACAAAAGACACGATTCATCATCATGAAAGATCCCCATCAGCTCTTGAACATACAAGGTACCGGTGAAAATAAGAGCCACTGCCATCCTTAGTCTGACGTTCCTCCCATGGTGAGGACAGGGAGGGGAATGATTTGGTCTCATACTTCAGTATGTTGAATTGAGCCCGTGAACACTTAGAGACTGCTGGCGTTTGATCACCAGCAAGTGATGATGTGGTACGCTTTATTGCACATCATCCGCCCTGATGCCACCCACTACAATGAGGGGCACTCCCCATGGGTGCTACCCAGCCACAGCAAAGGCCACCTGGCAGGATGGCCATTGCCAGGAATCCTGCTGCCCCAGGGTGATGGGCATCTACTCCTTGACATACGTGGGGAGTTAACGGCACAGGCATCAGCAGAGCGATCCCTGTGTGGTCCGGGGGCTATAACCAACAGGGTACATGGTGGCCCCACCACAACGGATTGGCTACCATGCTGGATATCAGGTGCAACCAAGCAAATGAGTCCATTATCATTGTGGGTGTAGAAACCGATACTGCACAGTTGATGGAATAATACACAACCAGGAGGGTGACCTCACCCAACTGTTGGAGAATGAGCAGAAGTGCAGATCCATGCCGACAAAGGATGTGATATGTCTCGGCACATAATGGATATTATGCACCATGTAAGGCAACTTTCCCCAATTGGCTTGCTCTTCAGGAAAATTTTGAAAAATGGAGGTCAAACCATACAGGGGACCATCACATAAAGGCCGAAATGTGTGAGACTCCTTTTAGTCACCTCTTACAACAGGCAGGAACACCTCGGGCCTATTCTAACCACCAGACCCACAGGGGGAACCTATTCATGGACCATCTAGAGGCAACCTTCCTAAAAACCCAGAATCCTAAACCTCTCAACTGATTCAGATTCATTGATGACATCTTTGCTATCTGGATCGAAGGTGAGGACACCCTATCCACACTCCTCCACAATGTCAACTTCTCCGCCATTTGCTTTAACTGGTCCTACTCAACCCAGCAAGCCACCTTCCTAGATGTTTACCTCCACCTCACAGATGGCTACATCAGTACTTCCATCCATATCAAACCTACTAACCACCAGCAGTAAATACCTCCACTTCGACAGCTGCTACCCGTTCCATACCAAGAAGGCCCTTCCGTACAGCTTAGACACCTGTGGTCGGCGCATCTGCAGTGACAAGCAGTCCCTTTCAAAATATACCAGGGGTCTCACTGAAGTCTTCACTGACCATAATTATCTTCCCAGCCTTGTACAAAAACAAATCTCCCATGCCTTATCTTTTCAGTCTCCAACCACCTCCCAAAGTCCCACCGTCTGGCCATGGCAGAGCATTCCCTTCGTATCTCAGTACCACCCACGGCTGGAGCAAATTGAATTACATTCTCCAGCAAGGTTTCGATTACCTTTCGTCATGTCCAGAAATGAGAAACGTCCTGCCCACTATCCTTCCCACCCATCCCACAGTGGTATTTTGCCATCCACCGCACCTACGCAATATACTCGTCCATCCTTACACAACCCCTGCTCCCAGTTCCTTACCTCATGGCTCATACCCCTGTAACAGACCTAGATGCAAGACCTGTCCCATACAACCTGCATCACCACCTACTCCAGTCTGGTCACCAACATCACCTGTTCCATCAAAGGCAGAGCTACCTGTGAAACCAGTCATGTGGTCTACAAGCTAAGCTGCAACCACTGTGCTGCATTCTATGTGGGGATGACAACCAACAAGCTGTCTGTCCACGTGAATGGCCACTGACAAATTGTGGCCATAAAACAAGTGGACCATCCTGTTGCTGAGCATGCTGACCCACACAACATCCTTAATTTTAATGACTGCTTCAAGCCTGTCCATATGAATCCTTCCCATCATCAGCTTTTCTAAATTGGGCAGGTGGGAACTTTTCCTGCAATACATTCTACATTCCCGTAACTCTCCTGGTCTCAATCTTCGTTAGTCACTGTCCTCACCCATCCAGCCCCTTCCCCATTCCCATTCTAGCACTACACAACCGTCATTCCACCACCACACCAGTCTCTTTATTTCTTTCCTTTTCTGCTACTTCCCCCACCCACCTCTCCCCTGCCTACCGTCTAACCTGCAGTACTTCCCTGTCCGCCACCCCCACAATATTATCCCCCCCCCACTCCAGCTTCCTCCTTACCTCCACCTAGTCGCCACTCCAATCATGCCATGGTGCTGCTGCTCGCAGTGTGCTTTCAGTTGCCTGAGACTGCATATGGTGAGCAGCAAATTTTCTCCTCATACTATTATTACTACATTTAGTTTATATACAATATAAAAAGCTCTTTGTAGTAAAAGTTGTTATATACATAACTTATAATGTGTAACAAGTGTTAAAAATGGAGAGTATATATTTTGAAATTATTTAGACAAATATGAATACCTAAGCCCATGGCAGACAAAGGTAGAAAAATCTCTTGAACTTTTTCACTTTATTCATAGTGGTGAATACTCCATTTCAATTCATTTAAGGAAAATGATTTCAATGACTTACATGTAGCTTCTTTGCTTGTGACCGTACTTGTAACAATTCACGAATTGAATCAATGAAACCCTGGTAATGGTAGTTACACATTCGTTCTATGTCTTTGTCATGATTCTTGATGCGAGCGTCAAGGCGCTCCATAAATTTTTGATGTTCATCTCCATCATAAATTGCCCTGAAACATAATTGCAACCATTAATAAACTGTCTGGCTTATAGGTATGCTCTGATTCACAGAAAGTAGATTTGCACCCATTTCCAGTATTTTGGAGGAACACAACTTCAGTAGTATAAATTATCTTTTAATATCTGGTGCACAGAAATTAATTGGATGATAATGGATTTGACTCAGTATACGGTAACTTAAAACAATGTAGTGAGAAAACATTCAGTACTGTAACATAACTTGAGGAATACAGTCTCAGTTTTTTTCAAAACGCACATTCTACATGAGAGACAAAAGGAGAGAGAATTGTAAATGTGCAACCAAAGTTCTTCTCAACATGAAAATGAAATAACATGTTAATAATTGAAAACTGTCTACCGCTTCTTACCAAACAAGATGATTCTCTATATTTCCATCTACATCAGGCAAATGTAAAGTACAAAATTATAAGCTGAGGAAAGGAACATATAAAATACACTAATATTTACAGGAAAAAGAAAGATATAAACAGATCTCCATACGAACAACATAAAGCTGACTAACATTCATGGTAGAAAAGTGGGGTTACAAAGACAGGAATTCGTTTAGCTCTGTGTAATAAAATTACCAGCATCTACGCAAAACCTAAACATAAAATAGTCCATACGGCAACAGTTGCAGAGTATTCACACAGAAATAATTATCTACTACAACGCACAGACAAAAATTGTCTAGAACAACACCATAAATGACAGAAAATATTGTTACTCAATACTGTGAAGTGCTTTGAATGCTAAGAGGAAGAAGTAGAATTTCTTTACACAGATTTCACAAAACTTTTTTTTTTTTTTTTTACAGCTAGACTATTTCTAATGTTGTCCTAAAGAGAAAACATTCTTAAGTCTGTTATTGCCAGTGACCATCTAATACTGAGTTCAGTGAGATAATTTTTCAGATATGGGTACAATTGTTTACTTATCAAGTTCCCACCTAGGTCTGATTGTATTTCCTGTCATGCAAATCTATCAACACATACATCACTGTTTTACTTTTTTCAACAATGTGTTTAATGTATTATGCCAAAAATATTCTTAACTTCATTTTTGCTGTTCTTTCAGGACATCAAAGTCACCTGCTTATAGCTATTACAAAGAGCTGCAGAACTCATTACTGATAGTGTATTACAACTCATTTACAATATGGGATCATAAACATCAATTCTGGAAAGAATGAAGAAGGATCATATTTCTTCACTAATACATACACAAAATAACTGTCTCTAATGTGAAACATGTCTATTGACAATACTACCCCTTTAACCTGCTGAAGGTAAGTACTTGTCAGCAATTCTATCTCAGAATTTATTAGTTTCACTGAATAAATTTTCCCACGATACAATTAACTGTCTTACTGTTAACTACTGCTAAAATATGCAAATAAATATAAATACAATGAAAACCAAATGAAGATGCCTTTTCTTGTGGCCTAACTACATGTATGGTAAAGATCATTGCAGTGACAGTGCTACAACTTCCATAAATTTCTCAAACAAATCAAGAACACTGTATCATATAGATTATCTATACAGCGACTACCAGGGATGATACACAAAGACTGCCTCCTTCAACATCTTACTATTGTTTTAAATAATGTTCTCTGTCTCTGAGACTGTAAGGTAAGCATGAACAAAATTTTAAAAAATGACGCAAACAGTGTGAATGCTCAATCTGGCATAATTTCTTTAACAACTGCAAACAAAAACCTACCACAATTGATTTTTTTTCTCCTTGTCACATCAAAGGAAACCACATGTCCTTCAGATTTTGACAAAAAAAGTGTGTGTTAACATTCCCTCATTCAGCATTTTCAACCTGTCTTTGAGTTCATCTGCACAAAGACTGAATGTTATTTTACTATCTCTCTTTATGTCTTGTAATTGATATACTAAAGATTATGATTGCCATCTATATGATGTACATGTTCCAAGAAAGTGACTGACATGAGACTGCACCAAAATAAGGCATCTTCAGTTTTTGCATATTCTGTGATGACAGAACATTGGTTTGACCCAATCATCAGAACTTCAGGACTGATAATTTTTTGAACCTTGGTTGAAGCATAGAAAAGTAAATCAAAAGAGTCAACACACTATTCATTTAGCCTGCAATGATGAGGTATGACCTACTAGCAGTTCAATGAACTGTGTTATTGGTGTAAAAGTCAGTGATACAAAAAAATCTATGACAAAGTGGAGATCTCAATTGATAAAATGTTCAAGTAAACCCACTACATTATATTGAATACCTCTTATTGAAGATCTGTGAGATAGTGGAGATTTTCCGCAAATTGTCACCATAATTACTCACAGTTGTCTCAAGCTCAATCCAGATGAGATTTTGGGATTGAAACCTGAGAGCAAGAGGGTATTTTCCACTGCAAACATGTTGCAAAGGAAACTCATACATATTTACCAACTATCTTATGAAGGTTAAGTATGGAGAGGGGGGAGACAGATTCACACTGAGCCTCACCATAGGATAAATTTCATAAGACCTATTTCCATGTCAACAACTGCCAAGCTTGACTACAAGGATCCACGTCATCCACCCTCTTCTTTAGACTTTATTATTAAAACAACAAAATATTTCCTAAATTCATTTAATGAAAATCTAATAAACACTAGGTCTTCATGACACATTAGAATGTTGTCATAAGAAAATATGTGCATAAGCACCAAAATTATTTGGCCAGCTCCAAAGAAATTGATCTTAGTAATCAGTCTCTGTGCCAGAACATTGCCCCCAATGTCATCATCTTTCAGAAAGTGTCTACACATCACTTCATTGATATCAATGTAAAAGATGTTTAACTTACAATACTTCAACACCAAAAGGAAATTTTTCAAAATTTTCTTCAAAGCTGTTCCGAATGAAGGTCGCATTTGGTTCACCATCAAAATATGTGTTACTTGACATACTGGATGTATTCTAGTAAGATACAAGCTGTTTGTTTTTCACACAAATTAAAAATTGTAAAGCTCTGATTTATGACCAAACATTTCATTTTGTTCAATCTTTTCTTCACTGTGAACAAACAAGCAGGCACTGTACTGTGGCACTGAGTTTAAGATAAGGTTGTATCACTTCCTTCCTGTACAGTGGGAATGCTTACCTTTATCTCTGACTACATCCACACAAATATCAGCTGCAACCAGTCAACACACAATTTATGTGAAGTGATTTTATGTTTGCCAGAGACTGTTCAAATGATAGAAATCTTGAAATGTCTTTCCTACTAGTGATGCAGCCATCTAATTGGCTTCCTGCCCCACAGCCTTATAAGAGGAGCTGGAAGATCTAAAATCAGTATCTTTAACTATGGTGAGTTCACATCAGGATCCTTCATGACTGTTAATTTATTTACTACCTCTGCTACAGCTTTCTTTGCGTCTATGACAAGCTATGTTTAATCAAGAAAATCAGTTTATCAGTATGAATGCCTCAATCATGTGAGATAATGACATGAAAGATGTAGTCTCATGCCTAATCAATTATCAGTTGATTCTATGTCTGAGCAACGGTTTGGAAATAGGTAGACGGCTATAACAGGAGAGATTAACAGATGTTAAGGCCAGGATGTGACAAGAACTACATACATTCTGCAGAGTAATTTGAGATGGCAATGACTATGGCTGACTGTATTTACAAGTAAATTTAATAGATTATTAATAGTGTGAATAGCAATAAAACATAACTGATAACACCAGCAGCACACAAGTCTAAAATTAATACCACTCTTATGTGTAATGTCCTGATGGAAACTGAGGGCAGTGGAATAAGAAAACAGTGTACCAACAGTATGATCTGAGTGAGGAAATAAATAACTATACGTCAGCAAGTGTTGCAGAGAATGTTTTCCGCAGGATACTGCATTCAAGGCATAAGTTCTATTTTATTATCCCTGTTCCTCCTCCTGAGTAGCTTATTCACTGTCGTGCCAACACAGAAAGGTAGATTAAGATACATGAGTCATGTCATAGCTACTACTCATTCTGATGCAGTCGATCAAAAACAGGTCTAAAGTAAATGGGAGCAGGAGCTGGCATCTCCATCTTAATATTGGACTCTGAATTGATTGATCATTCCCATCAGAGCTTTCACAATTCATAACACATTTCACTTTCTAGTTGCATTCTCTTTTACACGTCTATGTCTCTCTTGGAATTACTGCTAGGTCAAATTTACATATGCAATAAGACATTTATCCTTGGAATATGGGACATTCCAGCTAGTTAAGTTTACTGTTCTATAAAATAATGCACTAGCCTCAATGAAACCCCACTGTGAGTACTGCCAGGGGCACATGATGAGTTAGCTGATGTTCACAAGCACCTGGAAATTGGTCTGGCAACTGTCACGTGATCAAAATCTGCTGTGAATGTGTATGTTGGGAAAGGGGAGGGGGTTAGAAGTACCAAGTAACACGTATCAAACACAGCAAGGGTACTTCAGATACCATTTTCTCCTGTGAATCCAGTATCCTATACAGGAAGGAAGGCTCTCACTATTTGTTTGCTCCAGTGTGAGTTGTGTGTCAGTGGCAGGTCTAAGGGACCTGTCAGGAGAGACTGGAACCAGGAAGACCACACAGTATGACACCATGCCCCCTAAGCAACAAGTGAGAGATGGTGTATTCCACTGAATTAGATTACATTTATTTTTCATTCTGGTTGATCCATAGTGAGGACATCATCTGGAATGTGTTAGATGCAAAAAAGAATACACAATAAATATTTACAAAATAAGAACAGATATGCTAATACACTTTCAACACATCTCAAATGAAATTGCCCTTGTGGAATCAGTCAATGTTCAATATACTTAGATGTGTATGATAATTCTTAGGCTATTGTAGCCAAGCATCATCAATTATAAAACTAAATAAATAAAACAAAAAACATTTTACAGCACTTATTTACAATGATCACGTTAGTGCACAAAATTTGTACAGAAGTCAGATTGTACGCAATATTCACATTATGTGATATTACCAATAACACACATACATCTGTCAGTTTTACTAACAAATTCATCAATGGGGTAGGAGGAGTTCGCCACCAATAAATCCTTTAGATTCTTCTCAAACTGAACTTTATTATTGGTTAAACTTCTTATGGCAGCTGGCATATTATTGAAAATGTGTACTGCTGAACAGTGGACATCTTTCTGAACCAAAGTATGCAACTATAAATCTTTGTGAAGGTTATTCTTATTTCTATTGAAGTTGAGCCAGTGAGACAGACTTTAACTGTCAGAAAACATGCTATTTCCCATGTATAGGGGAAGCATATACAGAAGTGTAGAGAGCTCTTAATCACCAACAGTTCAAATGTACAGCAAATAATGGCACCACTTAGGGAATTAGCAGAAGGGCTGGGAAGGATTACCTCATGCAATCAGCATGTGTGCCTGGAGGTCTAATTCAATATGCCGAAGAGGCTGTTCTCATTGCCATTGAGTTATAAGTACCAACCAAATGGTGACTGTGGCACATATTGAAGCAAATGATACCTGTTGACTCTGAGATAACACTTGGATCATTCTAGTGACTGACAGAGAAAGTTGAGAAGACAAGCATTGCTTGCAAAATTTCAGTGAAGTTCACAATAGCAGTGTCCTCCCTTGAACTGACTGTGCCCCCTGTTTCCAAGCTGAGTGGATGGTTTGAACTACAGGCTTTGAAGATTCTGTGCCAGCTAGACTGCAGCTTCGGGGCCTTGCACCTAACTGATGATAACTGTAGGGTCACCCTAAAAGTGTTAGGTGTGCAATACCTGTCAGATGCTGCTATCAACCCAACTGACTGTGAGTGGGTTCACATTAGGTTTTGTTTTAGATTCATGACTATACATCCAGCCCAGAAAACGAGAGATGTACAAGAGCCCAAAATATAAATGATGCCTCCAATGATGAGAGTATCAAAATCCTAGTGATCAATTGCTGAAGCATTCACAAGGGTGCCAGAGTTTGAAGTCCTAAAAACAGTCGAACTCACGTAATGTTAGGGACACAAAGCTGTTTAAAACCCAAAAGTGATAGTAGTGAGCTTCTTTAGGCAAATCTTAGTGAACATCGAAAAGATAGTTTAGTGGGGAATTGAGATGGAAGATTTGTTACAGTAGACAAGGAACTTAAATTCACCAAGGCAGAAATTGAAGCCGCATGTGAGACCGTTTTAGTATCATGGATGGGCATAAACTCATAACTGGATATTTCTACCATCAATCAAACTCAGTCCCAGATGTATTCCGAACCTTTAGAGAAACCCTAAGTTTGTTAGTACACTTGTTCTCCAAACATATTGTCACCACTGGAAGAGACTTGTAATCATACAACAATATATGGGGATGAAAGAATGAGATTTTCACTCTGCAGCAGAGTGTGCATTGATATGAAACTTCCTGGCAGATTAAAACTGTGTGCTGGGCCGAGACTCGAACTTGGGACCTTAGCCTCTAGCAGGCAAGTGCTCTACCATCTGAGCTACCCAAGCACGACTCACGCCCCGTCCTCACAGCCAGTACCTCGTCTCCTACTTTCCAAACTTTGCAGAAGCTCTCCTTTCAGAACTAGCACTCCTGAAAGAAAGGATATTGCAGAGAAATGGCTTAGCCACAGTCTGAGGGATGTTTCCAGAATGATATTTTCACTCTGCAGTGGAGTGTGCACTGGTATGAAACTTCCTGGCAGATTAAAACTGTGTGCCAGACTGAGACTCAAACTCGGGACCTTTTTCTAATATATGAGGATAATTACAGATGGGCATGACAAGACATCCTGCAATACAATGCTATTGCTTTTCCTGAAAATTGTCTACGACAGATCTGGCATGAAGCAACTACTGTTATAAAAATACAAAGAGAAACTATGACAAGCACAAAGTTTTATATTTTCAGTAAACTAAAACATATCTCAATGAGGCACTTGACAAATGTAGTGGGATGGAGCATGTACAGGAGCTTTGGCTGATCTTAAGAACAGTTGACCAAGCAGGATTACTGGATACATATGGACCCTAGTATAACAGTTCATGATGGACAGAACCCTCAAAGCATACAGTCTCTGTAAAGAAACTTATAAAGAAGCAGTGACTACAACACAATAGATATAAACCACAGAGTATGATTATAATAGAAAATGCTAAATGAAATGGCTTTGCCTGTCAAGAGGGCTATGCACAATGCCTTCACAACAGAATCTTAACAAAACACCTCTCACATAACCCAAAGAAATTATGGTCGTCAGTAATGGTAGCCAGCGGCACCAAAATGAATGCCGTAACACAAAAGTACTGCCACTGAGGATAGCAGAGTAAAATCAGAAATTCTGACCTTTTCAGTAAGTTAATGTTACTGTAGACACATGGTTCAATTACACAGACATTATGTATTTACTCAACGCCTGGCAATAGGTTGGTTGGTTTGTGGGGGTCGAAGGGACCAGACATAGTTTTAGCGCATTTCACTTGGTTCTTTTCATCATTACTTCTGCACTTGAAATTGCTAATATTACATGTTTATGACTGCATGTTTAATATCCATTGGTGGCTGGAGTAGCTGAATGTGTAATACCATATTTTAGGTAAGGTGAAAACAGAGCTAAATGAGACGGAAGTATGATCCACTATAACACTCGTTAAAATTGGAATAATTGAATTTAAAAAGAAAAAAAAAAGAAAAAGAAAAAAAAGCACAGCCTCATGATGAGCGGTATCAGCAAGTTCAAAGTTCCTCAGAATGACAATCTAGCAGCCTACAATAATGACACACAAAGTTCAGAGAAAAGCAAGATACTATACACCACATAATCCCATAGGTCATTGAGAAAAAAACAGTATGCTTACAGAACTATGGTTTTCATGCATAATCAAACAAGATAGGTTAGCTGGTAAATTATGAGAGCAAGTTGGTGCAAAACATTTTTCAGACAGTAAACCCTGCAGCATTTTAAATGTGCGTAAAATAAGGAAAATTTTAATGTACAAACATAAGCCTGCATTCAGTCTCAAGCTGGAGAGTGCTGCTGAAATACAAACAAAAATTGAGACGTTTCAATTTTAATCATATAGTTTCAACAATAGTAGATGACTGTATTAGAGGGTTCTTCTTTCTACTTGACTATACAGTACGGCATTATAGCAGGAGAGAACAAGAAGCGTAACAGAGGTGTGGAAGAGACTGGGCACATGGGGCGGAGCGAGGGGTCAGGCAGAATCCTATACCTGTCAACAAAAATGATCATTAGGCATGTACCACAGCCTTACACTGCACAACAATAAGGGAGGAAACCGACTATTTAATTTTCAAAGGAGTCACTGCAGCAGTGACTTAAAGCAACTGCGTAAATCTGGCTTGCCTTACAGGGACTGGAATCCTGTACTAGGTCAGTGCCTTAACTGCAGCACCATTTCACTCTGCCCATATCTGGTACAAAAGTTCTACATTGTGTTTAAAGTTATCATTTGACAGGAATCCACAAAAATGACAGGATATTTTTAACAGCAAAACTGTTCTCGCCATCAGGAATTTGCTCTGAAGACACACTATGTCTCCCACTTTTCAGAATCATTAACAGCCCTAAAAATATTTATACCTAAAACATCTTCCAAATTATAGCTATTTACAGTAGAATACAAAGTTAGGCTTATATGTAAGAACAAAAGAAGATGCAGGTTTAACTTCCAATAAATGAGGTTAGCAGACATAAGGATTAAGCTTAGATTGGGTGATATGTGGAAAGAATTTGACAATGGGTGTTTCAGTTGAAAAATCCCGGCATTTGCCTCAGAGGTTTAGAAAGACCATGGAAAATCTATATCTGGATGGCCAGATGGGGATTTCACTTGCCATCCTCAAGAACGCAAAGTAACTGTGCATCTTACTTGGTACACTGGCACTACTGCAACCCTTGGTATTTAACACAAGACATTTCATGTAGGGAAGGAAGTGCAATGTACTAGGCATAATCACCAACTGTTTCTGTAAATATGCTGATGAAGTATGTCCACCAAACATTACATTAAATTTCTCTGTATGAAAATATACTATAACAAACCTACGAAATTTTGCTACCTAGAATGCTACAATACAATATTTTTCAACAATTTATTTACAAACTATCCTTCGAAATTCTATTACTAATTACTACACACGTATCCACTACTTACGATCAAAATATGTCATCACTACATGGCGTTACTAACAACATATACTGACTGTCCTATGGAGTAGATCCAATATCTCAAAAGAAGCAGAAAAATGTCATTCGTGCATTTCACACATACCCGAAATGGCAGGGTATCAATGAAGCTCATGCACTGCAAGCTGTTTCTAAATAAATTTTATCCACTGGTCCAGTGTTTCCAAATTAAATTTCTTTTCCAAACATTACCTTATTACCAGTCCCACACTACTAGTATCCGTTGTTTCCAATTCATACAAGAGATGCTCGTGTTTCGGCTGCATATCGACGCTGGTGTGAGATATGCGTGATAATGGATCCATGACATCTGAAATACCTGTAGACTGTTGATAAAGAACGAAGGTACGCGACACGTTTCTTCGCCTTCCTTCAAATACAGACGAAGTAGAGAGACGGTGTCTAAATGATTTACAGTGACGTGAAAATCAGCTCTCTAAACAATTAGCACCTTGCTTCATGACATATCGTTTATAAACCTTACACTGTATAACCCCTACCACAGAAACACAAACACAATTTACCTAAATGTTGATCCCCAGTATTCATCAGTGCCCTCAATTTCCTGGAGAAAAAGTTCAATTCGTTGTGAACTGCTATCCTGATTATTTGTATCCATTTCTAATTACAATTCCCTGCAAATGTAAACATAGTATAACAACAGGCTACGCCAGCAGACACCACATATCTGTCAGTGGAAGATATTCCACTAGAACGCAGACGCTACCAAAGAGTAAGAAGAAATTTACCTATTGAAACCTCGTGACAAAGATTTTCCGAGATATGTGGTTTTGCGGTTAACTTTATTTATCTATAAATTTTATTACTCATGCCAGTTTGCTACTGCCGTATTTTTAACATAAAAGACCGATGATCACCACAATGTAAACCAACTATTTAATCAAAACTATGTCTCAGAGCAAAGTAAACAATTCTATGCACCTACACTTTGCCTCAAGATGCTGTACATCTCCCTACTTGTAATGGAAACAGAATTTTATTTCCGCATATAAATACCTTGTCTCTAAAATATAAGACAAATGATCTTCACATTCTGCTAAAATATAACATATGTTTCATAAGAATATAAGGAGAAGATATAAAACTGTGTGTACCACAATGTTTTAATTTAGTTATAATTTATTGCAGGTCCAGTCAACATTGTGGAGATCCATCGATATGTACAGTGAAACCTGGCTGCAACAACATTCAAAGGACCTTGAAAATTATGTTGTTATAAACGATTGTCGTTGCAACCGAGATTCGTATTTTCAGTCTATTGTGGTGGCAAATGGAGAGGAAACATTTTATTTAGCATTGTTTTATTTTAATACATTATTTAGTCTTAAGCTTACATGAATATCCTGCATAAAGCAGTATGCAGAGTATTCATCAAACTTCTTCACTTAGGAATGAAGTAATCAGTCATTTTACTCTACTGTTTATTTGCCCAGTCCACACTTCCTACATTACGTTCTACGTTCATTATTTCATTTGCGATTTTACTCCTCCCTCCCCTAGCTTCATAGAACATGTTCACAATACTAATGGCTTCTCAAGCGTCACTCACAGTAGGGACAGGCACTTCATTTTTTTCTTCTTCCTCTTCTTCTTCATCTCCCTCCCTCATTTCATTGTCACTGTGGCACTGATTCTTCACTACATTTGCAATTTCGTCTTCAGTTTGAGTTTCATTTGTAACAAGATCATCATCTGTTGTTGTATACATTTCGTAGTCGCATTGATTGAAGATATTACAGTTGATTTCTGGTAGAAATGCAGTTAGCGGCAGAGGATCAGTGTCATAAACGGTGTCTTCAATTTCAGCTGCATTTATTCCTTCAGTTGTTTTCCCGAATGAGCGAAATAGTTCTTGAGGTTTGGGCTGTGCCCCAGCTCCGAGGATTCCTAATGCATGCGATCATGTGATTCCACATGTAAGTGTAATAGAGTAATCCTACTTGTTCCTAATGCATTGTACCATTTTCAGTAATATCAGCTGACCCCAGTGGCATTTCAGATTCCCAATTACTCCTTGGTCCAAGGGCTGCAATAAACGTATGGCATTTACAGGAAGAAAAACAAGCTTAATATTCTCCAGACCAGTGGGTGAAGGGTGGGCTGGACTGTTGTCAACAAGAACTAATATCTTCCTCTTCTTACTTCTAAACTCCCGATGCTAACTCCTTATATCAGCTTCAAAGAGTTTGAATTTTTATTAGCTTTGCAGTGCACTGAAGATTTTTTACATTCTTAAAACACAAAGGGTTTTTTGATTCACCCATAATAAGCAATTTTTTTCTTCTCAGTTCCATCTGCACTTGCACAAACCAGAACTATTATTTGTTCTTTGGATAACTTCTCTCAACACATTTTTCGCCCTTGAATTTCAGAGTTTTGTTAGGGGTCAATTTAAAGAAAATGCCAGTCTCGTCTACATCTACATTAAAGATGTCTGTATATCCTTCACGAATTTTAGGCCATATGGTAGTGAGCCATTGTTAGATTGTTTCAGCATTCACATTGTTGGTTTCACCCCTCACTTTGCCAAAAATAATGCCATGACGTTGCTTGAATCTCTCAATCCAGCCTTTGCTGCACAAAATTTCCTTACTTTTTAATTTCTTGACATCTTCTTCTGCTTTCACAATAAGGAGAGGTCCACTAAAGGGTACATTCATGCTTCTCCCTGTTGCTTAAACTACTTAAGCAGCACTTCATTCACGTCGCTCCATTCAGTTATTTATAACCACTTAATTTTAGATCAATTTTGTTCAAATGCAGTGACAACTATACCCTTGTTCTTGCAAATCATCTGGATTGTGAAAATCGCAGGGCTAAATTGACAACACACATCAACCTTTATTGTTCCATTTTCGATTTCACCAGTCACTTTCACTTTTTCTTCCATTGCCCAAACTTTTCTTTTACCGGGCATACTGTTCTAAATGCATACAGTTAATAACAATTTGTTATGGAAGCTGACATCACATACGCTGTTGATGAGTTCTATGATTGTCATCACTACTGTAGTATGAATGCGCTTGGGTAACAGAAAGATGAGGATACCACACTACACCTATTGTTGATGGAAGGGCAGAGAGAAGAATATGCTAGGTTTCCAAATTACAACACCAGGTTTCCACCTACAGTACATTGATTCTTGGAAAATCTTGTTGCTAACAGGCTGAAAATGACATTACATATGAGGTACATGCATATACGTTTGTCATATTAGGCAAGGATAAGAAGGATGTTTCTTACAAGGAATATGGCTGTACCACAGAAATCATGGCATTATAGCCGAGTTGTTGTAACCGATGTTGCTCTAAGAGAGCTCAACTGTATCACAGTCAAGTGTCTCGAGTCAGTTGTGATACATATGATTTTTGATTTAGGAATAAAGTATGACCTACTGTACTTGATGTTAGTGATATTTGTGCTGAAACCATCAATAATGGAAGTCATTTAGTACTGTAAGTGAGGGAATTATGCTAACTAGGAAGACAAATTATGCAAGAGGGATGAAGGAGGTAGTAAATTGCACTTTCGCTGTTGTTAACATGAATACACATTCTGCTCTGCCACTTTCCAGGTGCTGTGGACATGTATACATGCTACATGCACCACTTGGTTTTCCTGCAGTGCTGTTGACATCTATATGTGTCATCAACCACTACCCCATCACTGCCGTGGACTAGTTACTTCCACATCTTGGCGAATAAAACAGTTTGAAGCATTTTGATGGCTCAGTCATTACCATTGTTTGACTACTTTAACTGAACCATTTGCTATGTGAAACTGTCACGAATCTAAAAATGTCAGAAATAGACAACAAAGCACATATATCATTTTTAAATTAATTCTATTTAATCCTTTTTTCAATTGGGAAATGTTACATTTCGCTTTGTAACAATTTTTGGTTAACAACAGCAATCAACCTACTAAGTATAAAGGTTGCAGTTTGAGGTGTAACTCTTTCTCTTTAGGAAAATGAGTGGTTTGTTATTCTTCTACCATTTTTGATAATGCTGTTATTGGTAACACTGGCTGCATATCTGTCACATTGCTGCCTTCACATCATATTGCAAACTTACAGTCGTGTGTGAATTTGGTGTTTTATTTACATGGAAAGCAAAAGCAGGGGCATGGTGAGCTTCCAGTTAATGCCTTGAATGTTAATGATAACAGACATGGCAGCGGTAATGAAGTTCCATCCTATAAACAATGCAAGTAAATATTAAATATGAGTTGCCTAGTTGGCCGTGTGGTCTAACGCATGGCTTTCCGGGAGGGAGGGAACACCTGGTCCCCAGCTAGAATCTGCCTGACGGATTGGTGTTGAGGTCCGGTGAATCGGCCAGTCTGTGGATGGTTTTTAGGCGGTTTTCCATCTGTCTCGGCAAATGTGGGCTGGTTCCCCTTACTCCGCCTCAGTTATACTATGTCGGCGATTGCTGCACAAACAAGTTCTCCACGTATGCATACACCACCAGTACTCTAGCATGCAAACATAGGGGTTACACCCGTCTGGTATGAGACGTTCCCTCGGGGGTCCCACCGGGGGCTGAACCGCAAAATAACCCTGGGTTCGGTGTGGGACGGAGGAGGGGTGAAGTGGACTGCGGTAGTCGTTGTTGGGTTGTGGACCACTGTGGCTGCGGCGAGGACGCAGCCTCTCCATTGTTTCTAGGTCGTCGGTTAACATACAATACAGTACAATACAAGTATTAAATAATTATATGGTTACTTCTTCTTCTTCTTTTTCTTCTTCTTCTCCTTTTTCCACTACTACTACTATCATCATTATTACTATTACTATAATATGCAAGATAGAAGGGGGGGTTTTATTTCGCGAAAAATAGATTAACAATATTGTGCTCCTTTCAGGTAATGAATCCATTTTTGGAGCAAACAATCAAATCAATTGACTTATTTTAAGATCTTGATGTCAATGTAGATTTTGTTAATGACAAATCGTTAAGTGGAAAGGTTAGAGAATTTGAAAACAGACGAGGATACTGTTTTAATGTTGAAATCATTCCAGTTATAGGTGATGCTGATACAGTGAGGGAAGAAAAAAAACAGCTCTGCACAAGAAGAAAGAGGTATTTACTAAGAACATGTAGTATTCTTTTTCATATTGTGGCTATATGGTAATTACATTCAAAAACACCTATTGTTCATAATAACAATAACAGTAATAATATTGTTATTATTATCATTTCTGAGATAAACTGTGTCAAACACAAGATAAATGAAACAGCATGGAAAGGGAATTTGTGCAAGAAAAGAGCACTCTGGTGAACAGTGTGTAAACAAAAATGGGAAAACTATTACTAGGAGATCTCTATTACCACCCTGAAATGATGAATGTAGAATAAGATACACAACAAGTATAACTGATGAAATTTGCATTCTGTTTCCTGGACCTCTATCTTAATGCCAACAGCTGCCACCACCCTGCACAACGCAATTCTGTACTCAACACCTTAGTGCACAGGGCCAAGTCCATCTGCCATAAGGCAAGTTTGCCAGGAGAATTCCAACGCCTCCAGGACACCTTCAAGAAAAATGGATACAGTGAGACACAGACAACAAGAGCTTTGATGACCTACCACAAGAAGAGAGAAGAGAGACCGGATGAAGATGAAGCAATGGGCTGTGCGTTCTTGCCATATGCGGGTCCTCCAATGGCCAAGATCGCGAGAATTCCGAAGAAACATAAAGTGGAGACCGGTTTTCGCACAGCAGGAAAAATCAAAAACCTTCTTGGTTCAACCAGGGCTCCACTAGGTCTGATGGCACCTGGTGTATACAAAACTGGATGCGAATGTGGGATGCAATATATAGGACAGACGCAATGCTGCATCTCACAGTGCCACAATGAACACTTCAGGCATTTATACTGGGTCAGACCAACAAATCTGTTATGGCGGAACATAGTATTGACGAGAAGCACACCTTGGCTTTCGAAGACACAAAGAAAATATACGGTACAAACGGATTTTGGGACTCAGTAATCAAAGAGTCCCTAGAAATACGGTTACACAAAACCTAAATAGACTGCGACAGTGGCTACCATCTCAGCACAGCCTGGGAGCCTGCAATGAGGAAAATCAGAGAAGAGCGTTCTGCTCCACCAAGGGCCATGGACGGAGCAGAAAGAGAAGGATGCCAGGACCGAACTGTTCACACGCTTCTTCCCACCACCGACCGCTCTAGGCGCATCGGGCGATGCCGCGGGCGCGTGATGGGCCGGCGGCTGGAAGCGGAGAGCAGTCCAGCAGAGATATCAGTCGCGACCGACCATACCCCGACTTAGGCATTATGGTCCAGACCATGAACCTCATCATGGAAATGATGAAGGATTTCAGGGAGGCCCAGAAGCAGAACACTCAGATCCTCATTGCCCTTCAGGCAACAGTCCAGTAGTCGCTCCCCTCTGCGACTTCCTCAGTAGTCACAAAACCCTATCATGGAAAGAAGACCAAATATCCAAGGCCTGACGATGTGCGTCTTTAATGCAGATGGCGTTGTTAATCAAGATGTCGAGTTCAGAGAACTCATGAAGGAGTTCTCCATCGACATTTGCATGATGGGGGAAACCCACCTGAACCAGGAATAAAAGCGACAGTTTCCATCTATGTTAGCTACCGTAAAGATAGGCCAACCCAAGGCGTAGGAGTGGCCATATACATACAAAGAGGGAGTCCCCACCACCAGGTATTCATACCAACAACCAATAAAATCGAAGCAGTGGCCGTGGAAGTAACAACTGCCACCAGACACCTAACAATCATTGCAACCTACCATCCCCCACAAGACGAGATAGACGAGGGAGACATAGTTGCTCTAGGGAAAATTGAAGGCAAACTCATAATAGGGGGGGGGGGGGGGGACTTCAATGCCAAACATCCTGACTGGAACTCTAGAGTAACTTCCAGAGCAGGCGCGAAACTGCAACGACTAGCGCGCAACCACCACTTCGAAGCATGGGTTCTGGTTGAGCCCACACATTTTCCAAAAAATGAAGGTAGGCCCGATGTGTTAGACATAACGCTTACTAGGAGCATCGTGGGGTTTGTGGCCGCAAGGACAATCAACAACCCAGTGATTCAAGATGTCGATGTTGGAGAATGGGTAGCAATACCACGGTACCATACATCCTACAAACTTACAGACTTGGAGCGATACTGAGAAACTGTCGCCTCTGATATCGCTCACGCTCCGCCACCTACTGCCGAAACAGTAGAACAAGTGCTACGAGACCTAACAGGAACCATCTTGCAAGCAGCGGAAGATGCCAGTCCCCCACAAAGGGATGGCCTGCCCCCACAAGTACAACTCCTGGAACATCTACTAGCCCAAATCCGTCACAAGAACAGAATGGCAAAAGAGTAGTAGATCACCAGAAATCAGGCCACCAGGAGGCTGCTCAATCGTCTACAGAGAGAGCTGAAGGTAGCGCACAATGAGCACAAAAACCAGCAATGGCAAAACCGCCTCACAGCCCCCAAAGTAGACGATCACACACTATGGCAAGCAAGCAAACAAAATACCAAAAGTCGCGCTAGGCTGCCATCACTGCAAGGCGAGAGGGGTCTGGCCTACAGCCATCCTGAAAAGGCCAACGCTCTCGCCGACACTTTCGAGAAGCAGTTTCAAGAGGCAGAACCCCACGATGACGAACATGAAGAGGTCGTCCGTCGTCAACTGGCTGTCTTCCTCAACACTGAGGAGGACCCAGAAGACGAACCCCCACTTTTTGTCCCCAAGGACGTGGCAAAAGTACTTAGCTCCCTCATTACAAAAAGGAGCCAGGACACAACAGTGTCACCAACCAGTTAGTTAAAAACTACCGCCCTCGGCTATCGAACACCTTGCAAAAGTCTTCAACGACATTACTCTTACCCGTGAGTTCCCAGCATACTGGAAACTCGGTCGCAATACACAAACCAGGGAAAGACCATATATTACCGCAGAACTACAGGCCGATTAGCCTCTTGCCAACTCTGAGCAAGATCTAATAGCGCCTCCTGCTTATTCCCATACGAGACCACATCACCAACGAGCGACTTTTGCCAGATTTCCATTTCGGATTCCTGCAGAAGCACTCTGTCCCACAACAGACCATGAGACTAGTGGGAGCAGCCACAGAGGGCAGTACCCACAGAAGCTACTGCGCGATAGTGCTACTTGATGTAGCCAAACCCTTTGATTCAGTATGGCATAAAGCGCTACTATACAAGTTATAAGCACAAGGGTTCCCCAGGAGCATAGGCAGGTTAATCCAAAGCTATCTCACGATTAGAACCTTCTCTGTCAAAGTAGAAACAGCTACCTCCACCAAAAGGCGTATTCGTGCTGGGGTGCCACAGGGGTCAGTCCTCAGGCCTGTTTTGTACAGTCTGTAAACTGCGGACACTCCAATGGCCCCCCTGGTGCACACCACACAGTATGCTGACGACACCCCCTTTTACACTTGTAATGTGAATAAGGAGCTGATCATTTGTAGGTTACAAAGGGTTTTAGATAACACAGAAACCTGGACCCATCGCTGGCGCATCACAATTAATTCTGAAAAGACACAGGTTCTGGTGGTCACATGGAGACTCGGGAGACTCGGGCTCCCTTAACGCCCCCCCTTCACCTGTACCTAAATGGATCCCGACTCTCCTGGTGCAGATCCGCCAAGTATCTCGGCGTAACCTTGGATTCGAGACTAACGTGAAACCAACATATAGACGAGATCCACAGGAAGGTCTGCCCCAGAATGTCCATCCTATACCCAGTCCTCAACACAACCAGCTCCCTTCCCTGCTCTGTAGGACTAAATGTGTATCATGCCCTCATACGGCCAGTAATGGAGCATGTATGCCCTGTCTTGGGATACGTGGCAAAGCGGCACCTGGACACACTCCAGAGGCTGCAGAACTGTGCCCTCAGGAGGGCACTGCACCTACCCATGGGATTCCCCACCAATGATCTGCACGTCACTGCCGAAATCCCACTCCTCAAACAAAGATTCCAGGATCTGGCAAGGTCCTTCTATGAGAGCTCTTCCAGATCTGAAAATAACCTTATCCACTCCTTAGGTCGGTATGACATGTCCTGCAACAAGCACAAACGCCCCATGACGATCTTCGGTGACCAAGCTGAAGAGAAAAATCCCATAAAATCTCCAAATCCCAACAGGAAATCCTTAATCCTTAAAATACCCAACATCTCGCCAACCTCAGGCAAGTACTAGACACCACCCGAACAGCAATACAACACACAGGCAGCCTAAACAGTCGAAAACAATCCCACACCCACGACACACTTAGTGGAGTAAAAGCCAGCAGGCTACAAACTCCTCTATACACTTCCACAAGGAGGGGAAAGTAAAAAGTGACAGAGCGACAACCCGACACTTCACCTGAATATGACAGAGACGCAATCCATCGAAAAGTAGCTACGAGACAACGACGTTACTGTGAAGACTTCATATATGAAATTCGCCGATAAAGCCTGTGCTCACATATAACAATTATCTTCGCAGTGACTGCTGCGAAAATTACCACACAAATACAAATTGTTTATGGCAGAAGCAATTAGGTTTGATAGACTATCATTTTAAATAAAACACAGATACTTTTTGTTGATGACATACTTCATCAACTAAGTAACTGAACAGCATCTGGTAGATTATGCTAAGATATTCCCCTCCCAACTGCAATAGACAGAACAGAAGAATAATAAAAACTGAAATTTTTGTCTTTTCTTTACCAATAAAAATCAACTGAAATATTATCTCTTATGGCTGTCACATGTGTATAAATCAATTCTTTGCTGCTCTTTGGCATACTTATTCCATATAGAATTTTTCTTTTCCCTTAAAAGCTCTATTATGAAATCCACATTTATCTCTGTTACCAAATTGTTAATTCCTTCAAATATAACTAGGTGACCCACTGACTGAACCCATCTTTTACTTAAACTGGGCCATAAATTTCTTTTTTGTTGAATTACATTAAGCACCCCCTTTAGTTATTAAATCCACCCACGTAATCTTCAGCATTCCTCTGCAGCATCAAATTTCAAAAAGTGTATTCTGTTTTCGTCTGAACTGCGCCTGTCTATATTTCTGTTCTCTGCTAGACTGCATTCAAGACAAATATCTTCCTGAAATTTGAATTTATATTCGAAATTATTAAATTTCTCTTTCTCAGAAATGCATTTCTTCTTATTACCAGTCCCCATTCCATATCTTTTCTCCTTCATCCTTCACCAGCATGTTTAGTTGAGCAAATTGAAAAATTCATCTACTTCTTTCAGTGTTGCATCTCCTTATCAATTTCTGTTAGAACTGATTCATTTGGGTTTTCAGGAATTAAAACACCTAACAACTATACTGCTTAAACAAAGGTTTATTCAGTGTTCTAAAATCAACACAACATTAGTCTTGGCAACACAAACACAACAGTAAGAACTAAGAGCTTAAAAAAGACAAATTACACAGTAATACAGATATGATCATATATGTAATAAAATATGAAACCTTAGTTCATCCAACCTTCAACGATCTTCTACATATTTATATTTTATTACTGAATCAAAGATGTAACTCAAAATCATTCAAATCAATGTTTTCGTTCTTGACTACTTCTACACTTGTGAAGCCTGATGGCTGCTGCCCAGTATTGTGGTTTTATATGTTTAATAGTAATCTGATTATCAATATGTGATGTAGAAACGGAACTTTCTTCAATAATTTCTTTTTCCTTCGATAAATGATCGAGTAACACGGATAATTTATATGAATCACTGCCAGCAACAAATTCGGCTTCCATTATTGACTGTCTAGAAAGCTTTTGAATTTTACTTCTCTACATATCTGGTCCATCACAATACTTTGTTTAAATTCCACTTGTGAAAGCCTAGTCAGCTTTTCACGTGCATTATGAACGTTACTATAAACATCAATAGCAGAACGCATCGTTTTGCTAAACTAAACTCCATTATTAACTATACCTTTCAGATAGAGAAGAATCCTTTTAACGAATTGAAGGTGGGCCTCAGTAGACAAATCTTGTGCTCTTTAAGCACCATTGACAGCATAAGTCAGATCTGGATATGTTTACAACTTTTTATAGGCGAGACTACGAGTAATCCCTCAGTGAATGTCAGTATTAGTAGTTGATGCTGAATTGGCGTCATCCAGCCAGCTTTGTTCAGTAGTGATACTGTATTTATGTAAGTCATACTATACATTCCCAATGCTCTTTTTGTATATGCAGTTTGTTTAATTTTTAAATGTTTGGATCTGAAGACCGAGATAGCAGTCCACATCTCTTACCACAGTATTAAACTCTTTCTGTAATTGTTTGATGCAACTATGAACCATTCTATGGATCATATTATCAATACATCAAGCACTTGAAATAAAACGATTAAATGTTCATTAAAATAAATTCAGGGATTAGCACTGTTCTCCCATAAATTTGATTTCTTAAGGTATTCATTCAAACACTCGTACCAACATACTTCTGCTTCCTTCCGTCAATACAAGCCTCTATATAACTTGAATGAATGATCTGTACCATCATCGTAAGCCTGAGGATGTTGCATCTAAATTTCTTTACCAAATATACTTTTTAGGAATGCCGTTTAACTTCAGATTGTTTAATGGTTTTATTTCAATGAACAGCAACACACAATAGAGCTCTCATTGTTTCAAACCTAGCCACATGGCTAAATGTTTCAGAAAAATTAACCCCTCTTGTAACTAATCTTGGCTTGTAGTAGAGAATTTAATTGTTATTATCCAGTTTTGTTGCAGCCACCTGATCAGATATCAGTAGCTTTCCTTATGGCTGGTGAATGAACCACTTTTCCAGCTACAAAATTTCTGATGTGACTACATTTCTGCATCCACAGCAGCTTTCGTATTATCTGCAGCTGAAGACTTCCTTGCTTCATTATTGTCTTTTGGAACTTCCCACTGCACCTTTGGTTGCTCACGCTCTTATTGATAATATATTGGTCCTCTATTCCTCAAAACTCAATGTATACCTACATTTTCAACTCCACAAAAGAACTGTCATTTGTATCTTTGGTTACTTCAACATGATCTTGATGATCCACTCCTGTAATGTTTTCTGCTAACGGTTCCTCATTCATATTAAATAGTGTCACACATGTAAACTCATTCATAGCCAAGTAGTCAACCTATTTGGTAACATCACTCTTCAGTGGTTGTTGTAATGTTTCATCCTTAAATGTCACATCTGAGCCAACAACTAATTGCCAGTCTATAAGTATGTATGACACCACCTCTCAAAGTTTTAGCATCGAAATTTCACCATTTCATAGCTGCGATCCAGACAAAACATTTTATCCCAAATGCTTTCAGATGATCAGACAAACTCTTCTTTCTAAAGTATATTGGTGTTTTACTGTAACCCTTTTTGGCTCAGCAGGTTAAGAGTACGAGTTGCAGCAAGCTCTGCATCAATCTATAATGCTCTTGGAATATGCCATACTGGCTGAAGCCTTGAACTTATCATCTCACAGATAACTTTGTTCTCACATTCAGCAACTCTAATTTGCTGTGGTGTATGTGTGCAGTCAGAGAATCTTTCATCCTAATTGACTCAGCATACCTTTTTACATCAGTTATAAAATTCCTTGACACCACCAATTAGCAATTCTTTAATATTCAGTTCAGGTTGTTTCTCCATCATCTCAATAAATATTGGCAACTTCTGTCCAACCTCATCTTTTTGATGTGGAAAATGTGTAGTTTCAAAGAAGAAGAAGATTCTAAGAACAAGAAAATATTGATAGCCAGCTAAATCTTTGTTTGCCATTGGACCTCAAACGTGAGCAAGAACTAATTTTCCTGAGCTGGTTCATTTATAAATTCAGTTGCTAAAAACTAGCTCATGATGGTTACCTAGCATAAACCTTCACAAAATTTGACATCAGCCTTTCACCAGTTTCATATGCTATCGAGATTGTTGTACATGGCATTTACTATGGAGTCCAGGTCTTTCAAGTCACATTTGAAGAATATCAGTAGTATTTTATAACAAAAAACTTTTCTTGCTTAATCACTGTCACTGCCAAACGATAAAACTCTTTCTTACTTTCAGATAGAGCAACAGCCATTGGTATGTTGTTTCTGTAAAATAACAATATTTTATGACTATTGCTATGCTCAATATTTTTTTCTCCAGCCATTCTGACAGTACCACAAAATCAAAATATCATCCAGTCTACTTTTTCCCATCAAAAACTTCAACATGAATATGGCCACATCCACATTGTTCTTAACACTGTCTATTTTCTTTATTGTACCAAAAGAACTGTTCGAAATATATTAGTTTCGATTATTTGTTACATGTTGTATAACGCCACCATCAACTTACCATTCGTCAGCCACTGATGAACCTACATTTGCACATAGATCTTGGACAACATCTTTTTTGGACGTACTTCTGTGATATTTCCATAGGTGATAATATTGCAGAATCACCACAGGTAGACAGTTAAGATCTTCACTGGATCGATGACTTCTAACTTTGCATTTAAAACAAAATATACCTGTTTTGCAGTCTTACATAATGCATCCATTTTTACTATTTGAAACATTTCTTCACACCTTGTTTGCTTCAATTTTTGCCAAAAACCTATTTTATTGTTACTGTATTGCTATACATCTATTAAATTTTGAAAACATTTCTGATGCAACATTTGTTTCATTATTTGAAACTCATAGTTGAGACATCTTTTCTGCTATTTATGCCATGTTTTATCTTCTTGCGGAAGTCACATAAATATGATGAAATTATTTTGACAATGTACGAGTAAATGTCCACACAAATCAGCTTTGCTGTTCATTTATTAAGCATAAACATCTTCGTTTGAACTCAATCAAATTTTGCTAGGTGGTTTTGCGTATCACCTGAGCGCTTCCATTCAGTGTTATAAAACTTTTGGCATAACAGGTCGATATATTCTGTATATTGGCTAACACATATATGGTGCAACTTTTATCATACATGTTTTGCAGCTTCAAATGAGGGATCTCTAATTAATGCTTTGGTACCTCATACCAAAACGAAATGTTTTCCCTTTTTGGTGTTTGTTTTCATCTATGTAGTTAACTTTGCAACACAGATTTGAATGTTTATCTCTGCTTTGATTAAAATACCATTTGCTTCACATTTTAAAATACACCAGATTGTCCAGTTCTCCTCACCAATTAATTTTCAATCTTTTATTTTGTCAACCATGATTTTCTTCTTGTCCACTTGCATCAACTGGTGACATTTTCCACTATTGTGTCTTCTTTTAAAGTTAGAAAATGCAATACGATTTCGTAAGCTGTCCATAATGATGTGGTACAAGATCACCAAATGTCTACTTGAATTACTTCTCCCTTAGAACACTTTATTTAATTATACAATTTAGTTATCCATCAAATCTATGATTAGCAGACCCATGAACATCTGATTTCATGACAGGAATGAAAATAACTAACAAATTTCTGCTTGAACAAAGATTTATTCAGTGTTATAAAGTCAACAAAACGCTACTCTTCGCAACAGAAAGACAACTAGAACTAAGAACCACAAAGAAAGTCAAAATTACACTGACACACAGATATCGTTACATAAATTAAAACCTAAACAAATTTTAGGAGCAGGTTTCTTTCACTAAAACGAGAAAGAAAGTAGTAAACAAAAGCTCTAAAGTGCGTACCTTAAGAGATATGAGCATTTATTCATCTTCCATACTCTGAATACATCACTTCTACTGTAAGCTCCTTCTTTTTGCCCCATCATTGTGGTTCCTGTTGATTCTATCAGCAGATGAGGCTATCCTAGGTATGGCCTTCACCTCAACAGGAAAGTGAAGAGAAAACTGTCTGGGCTAATAGCAAATAACTTATGGGGGGGGGGCACTGTCACAAGTGGTAAAGTACCAGTGGTTATAAGTGACAGATCAGCAGTTTTTTAGGCTAGGGAGGGCAGAAACGAAAGATGTTCAGAGGCAGACTGAAAGTGACATTCACTTTGATAAAACAGGCAGACAGAAAGCAAATTTTAATGATCAGAATTCATGCAGACAGGCTATGATTGAAACTAGAGACAGTCAAAAATTAGCAGGAAAATTAGGTTCATCCAGTTGTAATTCAGACAGTTCACAAAATTAGTTGTCGTTATTACATCAGAATATCCAAGGACTAAGGGGCCAAAGCATTCATTAATAAAGTTACCCCTGTTTTGAAAATTGTTTTCATCTAAAGGTATCTCAAATCACACAATGGCCAAAGCATTCATTAATAAAGTTACCCCTGTTTTGAAAATTGTTTTCATCTAAAGGTATCTCAAATCACACAATGGTCAAAAAGTAAACTACGGATTACACAAGGGATAAAGATATCATCTGGGACAAAAAAGGAGACTGTATCTACTATCTGGGATCAGCTCTGGTGTTAGAATTGTGATGTATTACAAAGAATACAGGAAAATATTGAAGCAAGTAATCTAGAAATCGAAGCAGCGTTATTATGAGAAAAAAGATAATTACATCAGGCAACTAAATAAAAACTGAATGGGATGTAGTGAAGCCTAAAATAGGTGGGGCCAATAAGGAAGAAGAACAGGTACTCTAAAAATAAATGAGACTTTGGCAACAAGTACATGTAGTGTAGCAAACCTCTTAAACAAGTACTTCATTTGTTACTGACAGCTTGGGGTTATCAGGTTCGGTGAACAGTGCAATGTAGTATCTGGGAACAGTCTTTAAAAATAACTTCACTAAAATGGAGATGACATGTCTCCCAAAGGAGTAGCATCCATCATAAAATCCTTAAAATCTAAGCATTCCAGTGGTATGATAATATATCAACGAAGTTAATCAAAGATTGCTCATGTGAATTGAGTTCTATCTTAAGTTACTTGTGTAATCAATCTCTTATCAGCGGAACACTTCCAGACTGGCTAAAATGTGCTGAAGTTGAGCCTCTTTACATGAAGGGGAATAAAGAGATACCAACAAACTATTGACCAATTTCACTTTTTCTGGCTTTCTCAAAAATATTTGAAAAGGTTGTATTCGAGTGTCTCCTTAAGCATCTGACTACAAATAATATATTGTTAAAGTCACAGTTTGGATTCTGAAGGGAATCTGATGTAGGGAAATCTATTTATACTTACATTCGACAATAAATTAGAGGCTTCTGGTTTTTTTCTGTGACCTGTCAAAAGCCTTTGTCTGTGTTAACCAGATCATTGTCTTAAGTAAATTAAAATATTATGGTGCCACTGGCAATGCTGCGAAATGGTTCGAGTACTATCTATCTAACAGGAAACAAAGAGTGTCGTTGCAAAATACCTGTACAGTAAGCTGTCAGTCTTCATCTGACTGGTAGTTAATTACATGTTGTAATCCATGCATCCATTTTGGGTCCATTGCTTTTTCTTGTATCCTCTAAAGACCTCTCATCTGTTACATTGCCAGATGCTAAGTTTGTTTTGTTTGCAGATGATACAAATATTGACATAAGTAGCAAGTCAAGCATAGATTTAGAAATAGCTGCAAATAAAATTTTCACTTACGTTAATAAGTGGTTTGAAGCTAAATCACTGTCATTAAACATAGAGAAGAGGCATTATACGCAGTTCAGAACCTGTAAGCGATTTCCTTCCAGCATGCATATAACATGTGAAGACATGCAGATCGAAGAGGTTGACAGTGTTAAACTTCTGGGATTACAACTCGATAATAAATTCAGTTGGGAGGGGCATACCACAAAATTGCATATGTGCCTAAACAGGTTTGTATTTGTTGTCAGAATGATGTCAGCTGTAGGAGATAAAAAAAACGTTGCATACTTTGCTTACTTTCGTTCTATTATGCCATATGGGATCATATTTTGGGACAACTCATCAGACTGAGCAAAAGTTTGTTGGGTGCAAAAGCATGTGATAAGAATAATTTATGATGTAAATTCAAGAACATCATGTAAAAATCTGTTCAAGGAACTTTGTATTCTAACAATTGCTTCTCAGTATATTTATTCCTTAATGAAATTTGTTGCAAGTAATACATCTGTGTTTCCAACCAATAGCCCAATACATAGTATCAATACTAGGAATAAGAACAATCTACACAAAGACCTAAGATCACTTACGTTGGTCCAAAAGGGGTCCAATGTTCAGGAACACACATTTTCAATAATTTGCCAGCAACCAACAAAAACTTGGTTTCAGGTAAAGCATGGCTAAAAGAGAATTTGAAAGATTTTTTGATAGGCAACTTCTTCTGCTCCATAGATGAATATCTTAACAGAGACTGTTAAGCCATCTTAAGTATAAATATCTGTTAGATTTCAGTTTTGCCAGCAATTGGTCACAACAGTCAAGATTAGGTATTGTGTGTATGGTAAATTTATTAATAGTACCTAAGAGTGTTTCATTTTGATAGTGTGTTAATTCTCTAAATATTAGCTGTTCCAGTTTACTACATTGTATTCACCTATTTCGACAATCTCCTGACAAATGATCAGGATGGTATGCATTATATTCAATGTTTTATGTTTTTATGCTATATTTTCTGAGATGACTTCCAAACCCCTGAGAATCGTCTCATTTTGTGGGTCTATGTAACAAAAACTGAATCTAATCTAATCTACTTTTTTTGATATTCTGGAAGAAGGTAGTATGGCCCAAAATAAGAAAAAAGTCTAGTAAAATGGGTTCTAAAATTCACATTTTATGAGCTATGAGCACTTGTTCAGTAGAAGAGAGGTGTTTCTCACTAGCAAAGATGAACAAGTGTCATAGCTCTTGTATGCATTTTCGACCCATGTTTACTGGACATTTTCTTCTTGTTTTGGTCTGAACTTCCTCCTCCCAAAATATAGTAAGCAAAGACCTTGCAGCATAAAATATTTGTTTCATAGTATCGAAGATGAAAAAGTGCTCAAGGTATGCATTTTAGAGCCTGTGTTTACTGGACTTATTGACTTATTTCTGTATAAGGGACTTGTTCCTAGCGTTTGTTGGCGTTTTTTGGAATATCTTGTATAATAAAATATGAAACTGTAGTTTATACAATCTTTAAAAAATTCTACTACATTCTATCATTCTTATTTTATGTTTGACTGAGTGATTTATTTATTCATCAGTAGAACAATACACACTCTATGGATGCCATTAAATGCCTTACAATATTTCTTATCAGAACAAATGCGGGTCTTGCAGTATTTGTAGCTCCTCTATTCAGTCCTACTTTTCTGATCATGTCATTAATTGTTACATAATACAATTTTTATGGAGATTCATTTACAACCTATTATTTTAAATATTCATTAACAATGTATAACTATTATTAAGTAAACAGTTTAAGCCTTTGGCTTTTTACATCTTTTATTTGTTGTGGCAATCTATAGTACAATTTTATTCCATGGTGTAATGCACTATTTTGAGTTTTGACTTGTTTCTTCTATTTAGATGTAAACAGTGTATGGATTTGGTTCCATGGGCAAGTATTGTGCTGTTTGTGGTGTTCACATTAAGATTTTTTCTTGTATACATTATTTTGTGATAGATTTATTCTCGCAGAAGTACCAGAATTTCTAGTTTTTCAATAATTCTTTACAATGTGCCCAGTTACTACTATTTGTTACTATTTGTACAGCTCTTTTCTGCGTCTTGAAAATAGTGTGTATGTTCCCAGATCTTGGTCCCCAAAATGTTATCCCATAACTGAGGATTGAATGCTTACATTCAAAGTAGGCCACTTTGTGGCATGAAATATTGTGCACTGTTGCAAGGATACACAGGACATAACAACCTGAGAATAGCCTCTTTGCCAAAATTCTCACATGTTCTGTCCATTTCAATTGACAGCCTACAGTCATCCCCTAGAATTTGGTCTCAGTTGCACAATTCTGAACATCTTTCAGAGCTCCATTGAATTTTTCTGTTCAGTGTGTTCAATTTTTTTCTGTCATAAGCAAATAGTATTTTTTCTCCATACCTGACACTCTGTAGGAGAACATTCATATATCTAAGGAAGAGGATTGGGCCCAATACACTTCCTTGGAGGATCTGGTAAGTGTTTTACTACTAGTCTTTTAGGGATGTGTGAGGTTTCAACTCTTTACACTTTGTTTTCCAAGTACTACTTACATCAGTTCTTCACTATACCTGTTATTCCTAGTGGTCCTAATTTGTGTAAAAAAATTCTGTGGTCAACTACATCAGATGCTTTTGATAGATCAAAACAAAGTGCTTGTTGCATTCTCCGGCTTGCTTTAGTAAACTGTGCTACAGCTGATTGTGTACCTCTTGTGGGCCTGAAACCGAATTGTTCACTGGAGAGAAGGTTGTATTAATTGAAGAACTGCATGAGTCAATTTTTCATTTGGGTTCTATTGTGCCAGAAATGTAAAACAGTAAAGTAATTGGTCTGTGAATTTCTACATTTTCTGCATCACAATTTTTTAGTACTGGTATAACTTTTGCTTGTTTCAGGTGTTTATGGAAGCATCCAGATATGTAAGATTCATAGACTGTTAATGAGGTTTATGTTGTTTATACATTTCTTAAGAACACTGACTGGGATCTCATCTGAAAATATGGATTTTTTTATTGTTTAATTGGCGTATTACCTATGCTACCTCTTTCTCTGTTGTTGGAAAGAGCACCATTGAATGTGGTGGTTAGTCCTCATGGTGCAGAACAGTAGTGGTAATTTCTATTGAAGCTTCTTAGCAATACTGCAGAAGTATTCATTCATAAAGTTTGTTAGTTTCTTTTGGTTGCTGGTTTGAAAATCTGTGCTTTTATTCTGTGTTTCCAGATATTTTTGTCCAACATTTGCTCTCACCTGTTTGATTATATTGCAGACTACTTTGATTTTGTTATCTGCTTTCAATAATATTTTGCTGTTTGCAAGTTTTTTTGCAGCTAGCAATGCCTTTCTATAATTTGTCCTGCAATGTTTGTAAATTCTGAAAAGGTTGGGTGATAAGAGTTTCAGGGAATTTTTGGTATTTTTTAAGCTCCAATGAAATTTAGTGTTTTGCGAAACGCTTCCTCAACTTTTAGTTTAAATATTGTCATAAACTTATTAAAATTTTTTGTTCATGTTTGTTTCTGCATACACTTCTTTTCACTCTTTATGCCATACCTGGGTAACAGGGATAAGAACTGACATAAGTTTGATTCGGAGAAGACTCTTTTGTAGACATTCAATTTCGCAGACTTTTTATAGCTTTTAATATCTGACAGAGTCGATCTACTAGGCCCAAATTTTGAACAAGTAACCGGCAGTTCATTCTTTGTATATCTGATCTATTACAGAGGAAGAGTGTTTGGTCACTCTAGTTGAACAGTTTATGAGTGATGCTATGTGCTAGCTGTAGAGAATAGTCAGGCATGTACTAATAACATCATCTGATTTAATTGTCTTGATTTAAATACTCACACATTATAAAGTTTATTTGATTTTTTGATTTTTTGGGTTAGATACCATGTATAAGCTCTGACTGAGTTTTAAGAAAAAAGTATCTGATTGCCACTAGGGGCTCATTACAAATAAAATGCAATTAATTTTTTGGGTATGCTGTTTTCTGTATTTCAACTTATGCTAAAACAAAATTGTCTTCACTTAATGCTGCAAGGTCTTTTCTAATTTTAAATGTAATATACACATGAACCCTCATCTTTCATGGTAATTCTATCATAGTAACAGGCCGAGTCGCATAATTTTAATGCAAAATATACGATTTTATTTTCTTGGGCTAGTATCAGGGGTGCATACAATTGCATTGTCTAGTACTTGCAGTTCTAATTCTAGGTGTTGAACTTTATTCTTCATGGATTGTATATTTTGATAAAATATTGATGAGTATTTAGTTCTACTTATTGCCTCCTCTTTGTGCTGACATTAAAAAATCCTCCAGGTGGGGTGTAGGCACTATTTCCTGTCTGCTTGTTAGACTACACATTTAACTTGCAGTTGTTTTCTCTTATCTGTTGATGGTGTTTCAGTGTCCTCTACTGCTGTTGTTGCTGTGAGTGCAGATGGGCATCCAGTCACATATTCCCTGTCCACTTGATCAGCTGTAAAGAAGAAAGCAGCACTTCTATGATGACATTGTTGGTGTTATATGCTTTCCTGCCTCTTTTTCTGAAGGCAGTTCAGCAGTGTCACAGCTCTCATTTATATGATGAACACTTTCCAGAAACGCTTTAATTCTCTGACTGAGTAATGATTTGCCCCTTTTATGCAGATGCTTTCCATGTACTGTAAACTGCTTTCTTTCCATATCAGCCATGCGGAGTAAAGTAGCATTTGGATAGGACTGGCAGATCTGTCTGATGTTGGTCCTTTGGACATCTTAGTTTATAACAGAAGATTTCATCAGGCCATACTTGCATGGTATACCTATCACAATCGCCTTTTGGTCGTCTGTTTTACTTAAAGTGTCTGTTAGAATTGCAGTTACAATTTGGAAATCGTTCTTGTACACATCATTTGCACCTCCTAGTACAACAAGGAATTCATTTTGTAATAAACAATTTTTGTTTTTGTAATTCTTCAAGATTTCCTGCGATCTAACTGCAGGTTCAACATCGCTGGTAATATTTACATCGGGCTGGTAGCAAAGCATTCCTGCAATTCCACTGCTGTGACTATCAGCAAGAAGAACGGTGTTATTAAACAATTTGTTTTCCTTTTTTTACAACAGTCACATTCCACTAATGTACTGTGTCCTAGATGGTCCTTCGAGCGTTTTGTTATTACCAATCTAGATTGTGTACTTTATCTGAAAAGCGAGCCACAAAAGCTTCAAATTCGTCGAGTTATTGTAAATTTCAGACTCTATTTCCTGAAGAAATTTGAGTACAACTGAAACAGGTTTAGATGTTGTATGTTTTGGTTCACTGCATGTTTGGATATGTGTACGATCTTGATGTGGTGGTTTGCATAAGTAATTTTCCATGTTTTCCATCAGTATGATGTGTCCTTTTGATTATTCCAAATTTTCTTGCAATTATTCTAGCACTTTTAAGTTAGCTATTGGTATTGCACATTTCAATCACGTCTAAATGACTATTGCACTTCGTTTCACGCATCATGAGAATGATACCATTTATGCATAACTGAGCATATTCTGGCGCAACTTGATACGATTTTGTCATATAACATGCACATTAGTTATGTTAAATAATCTATATGTGACACCATCTTGCCTTTATTAGCAGTTGACACATTATAATCTCTTTTGAATTAACTGCCTATTCCATTCAATTGCCTGTCCTCGTTCTTTGACATCTCTGACAGATTACAAAGTCATCAGCTCCTTGAAGTCTTCTCCCTCATCTAAAAGTTCCTTTTCAAATGTCTCCATACTGTTCCACTAAAAGTATGTACTGCTATATCAGGTTTATAAAATTATGTTGTACATAATTGTTTTAGAGCGTTGCTGATTATATTATGTATTTCTGACAGTTCATAAGCAGATATACAATCAATTTTCCAATATTTTTGTTTTACAAAACATATGATGCTGTATTCTGAAGAGTTCTTTAATAAAAGGGTAGCTAGAAGCAGCATATATTTGTTAAAATGAAATTATTAAAATGAAATGGAGGTAATTTGTGTGAGACAGGCAATCATTAAATTTCTTATTGTCAGACTCTGCCAATACTTAATAATTTAATTATATAAAATTCCAGCAATCATTATAACAGATTAATAGAGTGTATGTTCAGAGGAATACCTTATTCCTTTTCTACATTTCGTTTACAAATAACAGACAATTTGCAGTTTTCTCATTTCTCTCATGAATATGCAATATTACACTGAATGTATACGATGTTATTACCATCTTGTTCCTAGATAAGTCTTATCATGTGCTAATTACATCAAAGCTGAGCAAGTGTAACTAATTAAAAAGTAAGAGATACAAATTTGTAGCTTCCTAATGTCTCAGTTCACTCCAAAAGTAGACAAAATTGAAGAGTTACAGTTCACAACATATATTTGTATATAACTGTTATCTTTAACCCACATAAGATATCTGGAAGTCGTACGTTATATTCTTGTCCAGCATGGGTTCAAATGTAGTGTTTCCTGCTACCAGCCTTTGTTAAAAGTGTACATGGTAATATCTTTGTACTAAGACTCTTGTATAATATACAACAGGAATCATAATTGTGATATAATTTTCAGATGACAATTAAGCTATTCTCTGAGTGTGATTTTGCCAGTATTACAACTTACTTGCCTAAGAAATGAAATACTTGTATAGAAGTCATGAACAAATAAAAAAGCAACGTTTTATCATAAAGGATTAAGAATCTATTGGGACTGGAAAAAGAAAATGGAATGATATTCATAAGAATGTGTACTAATGGCTATTACAATTGCATCATCTTGAAGATGGTACACAACGAATGTCAGGCTAAAATAAGATATACCATACTAAATTTCAGGCAATCACATGAAATAGGTAGGAATAACATCATCTTCATTCCTTATATAAGGATAGATCCCATGCAACATTATCTTTCCAGATAGTATATTTGTGAGAAGATACAACCCTACAGTGTGTGAATGGTTAGAACATGTGCACTGAATTTCTTGGGTTATGTAAGCAGCAAATTGAACTGCAAGAAAATCAGTGCAGCTGCCTAGCATTGAAGTTAGCAACAGACACTTTCGAGTATGGTATTTGGACCATTCTCTCGTGTGAGCATACAGTTGGCATGACCTAGCTGATAGGCTTTGCCTCTAAAATGCTTAGAGCAGACCAGATAAATTATTCTCAGATAGAAAAAGTACCTCTACCTATCTACAAGATAAGGAAATTCCATATTGTTCTGTATGGTACAAAAAATCAATTTATCACAGACCATAAACTCATGATCATCATGTTTGGTACACAATACTTAACAATGCATTTATCGATTAGAGAGGTGGGTCTTATACATTAGCAGTTTCAATTAGGATACACATTAATAGCGAATCACTTACAACAGAAATACAGACGACACACTGCATTATCTGCCCATTGACCCTGATTATGAATTTGACAGGTACAGAACCACGTGTTTCACCATAGCTAACAACCTACACAAAAAATCTCGATGATTTCTTAAGGCCCTGCATAGGATTGGTTGTAAATACAGGGGGCAATGGATAGTAAAGAAACAGACAGGACTTACAGAAATTTATTTCCCTGTTATCAGTATATCAACACCATGGACGATGTTCTACTGTCAATCATGGAGGACGAAGACCGTTATGTCATGGTTTCACTCCTGTTCTGCACCTGTATCTTCCAATTGCTCCACATTTGACACTGGAGAATGTTGCAGATGAAAGCCGTGGTATGCTGGTATGTTTACTGGCCTGACATCATTAAAACCATTGAGCATTCTATTTGAGACAGCAACACTTACACATAGAATCAGATGGTGTTGGCATAGACTTTTCTTCCAAGCTTAAACCCTAAGATCCTTGGGAGCAGGTGTATACGAATTGTGATTTCTTATTTCAGGGGGTAATGTGGCTCACAGCATCATCATCTAGGAGTAGCGTTTTTCAAAAGTAATCAAAAATGTCCTGGGTCCCATGATCAGTACTTGCCAGGTCTTAGATTTTGAATGAAAAGTCTTCAGAAATGACATCCAAGGACTGCCAATATAAGTAGCCACTCTTATTCTGACAATGGCCTTGTCAAAGACGACACAGGATGAAGAATGTTCCTAGGATCCTTTTGTCCTTGGGATAGGAAACTCACCCTAAAACCCGAAAGGATCAGTAATGACCAACGACATTAAAATGCAGAAAGCATTTCAAAACACGATATTAAAGACACATAATCCACATCTACAGAACATGTGACCAGTAACTGAAAAAGTATCACCATGATCTCTTGACTAGCAAGGCTTACTGATTAATCACACATTAGAATCTGAAGGAGAGGACTGCCAAGTGGAAAGGCACGAGAAAATGATTAAATAGCTAACTAAAGGGCAGAATTTTATGAGTTGGTGTGTTGGATATCAGAAAACTGAATATGGGAAGGAAGATAGAAAATCTGCAAATGGAAATGATGAGGATTAGTCTATATATTGTAGGGAACAACGAAGTTAAATAGAAAGATGATAAGAATTTCGTGGCAGACGAATAAAGGGTAATTTCAACACCACCAGAAATGGTGAAATGGGACTAGAATTCCCCAGGAATATGAAATGTAGGGAAGAGTGTTACAGTGAACAGTTTAGTGATAGGATTATTCTCATCAGAATCGACAGCAAACCACACCAACACCAACACCAGCAGTTGAAGGATACATGCTAATGTCACAAGCGGAAGATGAAGAGACAGAGAGAGTATATACGATGAATACTGCAAGTGTAATTAGGTATGTAAAGGGAGATGCAAATCTCATGATCATGGACGACTGGAACACTGAAGAGAAAGGAATAGAGAGAGTTCCTGGGATATATGGGCTCAGGTAGTAGCAATGAGAGAGGAGAAATGCTAGTTGAGTTCTGCAGTAAATTTTTCGTATTAACAGCGAACTCAGTGTTGAGAAGAACAAGAGAATGAGGTATGATTGGGAAAGGCCTGGAGATATGAGGAGATTCCAGCTGGATTAAATCAAATAAGACAGAGATTCTAAAACATGATACTGGACTATAAGGGCACCCAGGAGTAGGTGTAGTCTCCATCAGACTTCATTAGTGATGAAGGGTAGAAAGCACGTAAGAAAATCGTCAGGAAGTATAAATGTGAAGAAAGTAGGATACTGAAGTACTGAGTTAAGATAAGATGCATTTGAATTCCTGTAAGGCTCTAGATACTACTACATGAATACAACAATAGGCAGTTCAGTTGAGGTAAATGTAGGTGCCAGGTAGGTAGTTCCAAAGAAATCTTGGGTTACAGAAGAAATACTTTGATTGATCGACTACAGAAAGAAGTACTAAAATGTTAGGTAATGAAAGAACACAGCAATACAAGACACTTAAGAACAAAGTGCAAAGCAAGTGTGCAGAAGTCTAGGCGAAATTTATGTTGGGAAGACGTGAATATATCAAAAAAGAAATGGTCGACAGAAGGACTGATTGAACATACACAAAATTCAAAATAGTTCTTGGTGAAATTAAAATCAAAGTTGTCAACATAAAGACTGCATCATTAGCTTCACTGTTGAACACAGAAGAGAGAGAGAGAGCAGATAAGTGAAAAGAGTATGTTGAAGGGAAGGGACATATCTGATGACGTAACAAAAGAACGAAATGTGTTATATCTTCAAGTACTGGCGTAGTAAGATGGGAATATTTACTACGAACGATTAAGTCGACGTATTGCTTACTGCGATTTAAGACAATAAAACTTTTTCTACTGCAGTAACCACCGATAATACTATTTCATTATCGATGATATTACTCCTATGCCGGCCCTTGTGATGAGGGCTTCCCCAGTAAGACTAATCAAACTTCAGAAATTAAACCAGTCAAAATGTCAGGTCGTGCTATGAGCAGCATGCCAAGTTGCTGAGTTGGTGCAACTCATCGTTCTACCTAGAAATTGAAGACTGTCTATATCAGATGACATGATGAATCACGATATGTATAACTGGAATAGCATGTATATAACAAAAACACACAAGATGTTTGTGACAGGAAGGGGCGCTGCGCTGCCCTCTACACACTTCGGGGAGATTTGTGATGCCCTCGTTTAAGTATATTAGTTCCGCTATTACGCCCTATTAACGACACCAGACGAACATGAAGTTGTAGAATTCAGTGTGTGCCTAAATGTTGTGGAATTACACTCTAGAGAAGAGGGTGACTATAGTCAACTGTATTATATTACTTATATGTGACTCGAGTAAAGACTCAGAGTATTCCGAATAGTATGGTTCAGAATGCCTCAAACGCGATCTGCGCACTGCACAAAAAGAATTTGTGTGTTGCAGATCACACCTAAAGATTTCTTCCAGCCTTATGTAATATTTACCCACTTAAGATTCAATTCTACTGGCGTGTGTGACAACCATTCTTACGTAAGGAGTGTGGGTACGCCTTCCAGAGACAGAAGTTTCCATCAGCTACTTTCACTAGCATGGGATGACTTTGCCTTCTAACATCATTCATCGCTGTTTGATATGGTGTTTCCAGGAGACACATACATCTCGATGGATATGTGTCTCCAGCCTGTAAGTCTTTTTGAAAAGTAGGTCAGACGACCATGGCAATAGAAGTTTTTTGCACTATAAATAAGGTTAGTCAGAGGTGTATTGATGGAAATAGCTTCCCACGAAGTTACATTTCATTCTTTCCAGCACAGAGGACCGCTATACAGTTCTGCATTTGTGTTGTGATATTACTGCAGCCTTAGCGTCCTCGGTTTGTAGTAAAGTGTCATGACAGAAGGAGCATATTATTAATCTGCTATTTGCAACTCCATGGTGCTGCTAGATATTTTTCGCGCTAAGAAACAGTATTTGTAATGCATTCTATGTCACATGCTTCTGTGTAATATTCACTGCGTAACAACGTTATGTGATGTATCCAGCTGGTTATAAGAAGAGCACAATGCAGATCTAGTAGCTGGAAAGCAGCTTGCCGAGTTTTAAAACTGGTGGAGTAATTGTATTTAACAACAGTTCGTTTGCTGTAGTGGTTAACTTGCATGTAGACTATTTAGAACTCCACTACACAGAGTCTGACATTACTCATAGCTCTACAAGCAGCTTACCAAATTTATAAAGTGCCTAACTAAACAAGAAGATGACATTATGGTACGAATTACAAGTACATTGTTCTACACAAACAAACATTAAAATAATCGTGAGAAATGGTAAGTAACGGATACGAATCATATGACTGACAATGGGTCAAATACCAAGAGTTTTCAATCCACATAATGGTAGTCTATAATACAATTTCCCAGTAGAGCTGTCTGCACTGCTGTGCAAGGGGTTATTAATAGCACTACAGCTGTCAGCACCGCAGATCTACCATGATGTGACCATGGTCTGCTTTTAGGAAATATCATACTGTGAAAATCTGTATCAAACAGCTTTACAGGAGGGATGCCAGAAGTTTTATGTGTCCTGCAGATCAATGCAGTACTGCTCTATTGATTTTACTTTAAGTTGTGGACCTAAGGACTATTGGATGGCGCTAAATCATCATCAAAATTCAGAAGACTAAACCTTGAGACATCTACTGCATTTGTTGGATGTCCTGTATAGAGAGTCTAAAACACTTATAGTTTTTGGGAGGTTCTGCCAGTATGTTTTTCAATCCATTTGCTTGACAATTATTGTATGTGAGAGAGATATTGTGGTAATTTAGTGTTCTGTTCTCGTTCTTGACGTTCCTGCGGCTACTGAAGTTCGAATTTCAAACGCTGCTGTCCAGTACCACACTATTTCCGTCAAGGTGTTCATCTTCAGCTCTCACAGAATGATAGCCACAGCTTTGAAATGTGATTATGGTACACGCTTCGTTTGTTGGATGGTGCACAAGTATCTGACGTCTGCCTGTGTCTTGTGCACCAATGGAGGAGACGTAGCTGGCAGCATCCCTCGATCCAAGCTATCACACACAAGCATGGCGAAACAGTTTCGGTTATGATGCTGGGTTTTGCAGCGGCCAGCGTGTTTGGCGTAGCAATCTCCACGTGCTGTGATTGTTTAGGTATATAAACGTTCCTGTCCTGTTCTTTCCAACAATATTAGATTCATTAGCAGTTGACTCTGACAATAGCAAGTATTACAAACATGGTTTGGGAATTCCTGGAGGGAAGAAGACGTCTTTTTCTTGGAACACTATTGAGCAAATTTAGAGAACCAGCATTTAAAGCTGATTGAAGAACGATTCTGTTGCCACCAATATAAATATTACAGAAAGACCAGGAAGAAATGGTATGAGAAATTAGGGCTCATATGGAGGCATCTAGGCAGTCATTTCTCCCTTGCTCTATGTGTGAGTGGAACAGGTGGGGAAATAACCAGTAGTGATACATGGTACACTTTGTCATGCACCATACAATGGCTTCTGGGAGATGTATGTAGTTGTAGATGTATAACATATTTACTGATGATCTTAGGCCTCAGCCCCATCCTACTACATTCGGTGTCTAACGTTGTTTGCATTAAAGCATATGAAATCATCAAGTGACGATAGTTCAACGATGACAAAACAGTTGCATGCCTCTGTTCGAGTTGTGATTTTTCCTATCTTCAAGGTTATTATGTGAGATGTGATTCGTTCTAATACCTGTCTATAGTTTGTGACCATAGGGCGTGGAACTTGGGTGCTGAATGCATCTCAGGCACTAGAAATAGATTTCCTACATTTGATTGTTAGCAGCACAGCACACTAGATGATTGGTGTAGGGCACCAACAAGAGAAGCAGATGAAACACTTAGATTTCTCGGAAAGATGAACAAGCTGTTATATCATTGGAACCAATATTCATTAAAATGTGTGTTGTTGTTGTGGTTGTGGATCAGAAGCAGAAATGGGAATAGAGGAGAAATCTTAAACTAGCCTTCGACTATACTGTCAATATGTGTTGGAACTTCTGGTTGGTGTTAAATAAAGTTCCGAGATGTCACCTGGAAAGGGGGATTAAGGCTTCTATAAATGGAAATGTCAGTGTTCAATATGTTATTCGTTGATTTCACAAAAAACTGAAATGAATATTCAGTGATTTGTTGTATGCATGATGCCTGTTATCGGTTTGAAAAAGGCTGCACTAGTATCCCTCATTTCAGATTCTGATGTGATACAGCTGCACCAGTACGACCTGGTCAGCCATTTGTGGCAAGGTGAATGTAGATGTAGATGTAGACTTGTATTTCTCACTGTATGAAATGATGCCTACTAGTCTCCTCTTGTAAGTTAAAGCATCCAACTCCCTAAACGGTACACTGCATGGTGGTGCTGAGACCAGGCCGGTGCTGTGCACGCTGACTGTGGAGTGGTGGTGGCAGCAGTGTGCAGAGACCATGTGGTGGCAGCAGTGTACAGAGAACACAAAGGCTACCCCACCTACGGAATGCCAGAACTGTACCATCAGGCCCATATAGCATAACAGGATGCAGTTCTGCTCTAAAATTAGACTATGTTTAAGTGTAAGATCTTGTAGTCTTAGGAATACATAACAAAATATGTGGACTGTTGTATGGACACACTGCCTTACCTGGCTATAGGCTTAATTCTGAAAGGTTCACATACATTCTGCATACATACGAAAAAGGCGCCTTTATGTAGTGCTGAATTCAAGGGCTGTTTGATGTCACACTGTGTGCTCCAAGCAGTACTGGTGATGGCCCTGTCAGCCTGAGAGGACGTCTTTGCAGTGACACATGTTCCAACCCAGCATGGCCCAGCACTGCACAGCAACATGCAGTGGAGATGACACAAGCCAACATACACTAGTCGGACGTCGGTCGGCATGGCGCGGTATGGGATAAATAAATAAAGATGCAAGTGAATATCTCTCCTATTGGTTTCTCCCTAAATATATATGAAAGTGATGTCTGTTTGACAATTATAGAGGCTGCATAAGTAGGCTATTCACCTTTAAAGTTAGGATGAGTGGTTCATAATTTGATGGTCAGCAGAGTTCCCATCACTTTAAATTTGCGGTAAGTGTATTTTTAATTTTGATTTCCTGTCACTTGGGTTAAGGTACAGTACAAGTACCGTTCCTGCATTTGTCATGATTCCCATCACCTTAAATCCAGTCATACAGGCTCTAGTTCCAGCATGATTACTACAGCATATTGAGAAATATAACTTCTATAGCCCATTCTGTGTTGAGTTACCGAATCAGTGGTGGACATGAGGTGTCTCTCTGAACAGAGCTGTCACTGGTGCATGGTCGCATAATTCCAGGGCGACTTTGCTTTTAGCAGGGATACTGCGGATGGAGTGGTGGCAGACTTCTTGACCAATCCAGTGATCATGAACTTTGTGATTGCAGAATTCTCTCCTTCGCAAAGGTATTTGTTTAAATGAAGACACAAGTGTTCCTACTGATCAATTACAGTATGAACTTTAAATTCAAGAAGTATGTCAGAAAGGGGGGGAGGGAGCAGGGAAATGTTAGAGCTGTGCAGCATAGATGTGCATTGCTGATGTAGAAGCGGAGAGCCTTCCCCTTCCGTCCTTGGTGTTTTTTTAAATAAAGATTTAATTGTTGCTACTACACAGCATACAGTTTGAATTTTAACTTATGATGCTGTATGACATATGTACTGGCAAACATAAACATTTGTTTAAGTAAGGGGCAGGCAAGATAGAATTACACAGCGAGCTGACTACTATAAATAGCCATAAATGTTTCTACAGCCAAGTTACTACCCTTTGTCCTATCTTTTGGCTTTTGACGTCATAGAGCTGCACCAGTATTCCAACTTTTTGACAATATACCAGCATTCTACACTGTTTTAAATAGACCAGCAGATCTAAGCTGGATTGTGACATCATAGAGACACAGCCAATATTCTAGCTCTGGGCCAGCATAGTCCAATATCTCAGGTCCGTGACAACATGCTGAAATTCCACTTCGTTATATAAATATTCTAATAGCACAGAGCTAGATTTTGATGCTACAGAGCTGTGTCAGTATACCTTAGTCACCATCTTGTATTTGAGGTCAGCTGTCTTGAATTGTGATGTCATAACTGGTCTGGTGCTCTTATTCTGAGTCTTAGCTAGGGATGTTATACAGCAAGAGCCAGTACTCCAAGTCAGCCAGCATGACAATACATGACTGAATTTCTCACCAATTCATACTTAGGACAACAGCCCTACTCCCACATGAAACGTACTAACACACTTGGGTTATTTTTTGAATTTCACACCAGAACTTTGAATTTCCCACGAAAATTTGAATTCTTGCCATTTTTTTACATAGTGCAATTGGCTTTGGTCAGATGGGGCTGGGGGAGGGTGTAGGAATGGTGTGACTGGCCATGCTATTTATAAATTTCTGTGAGCTCGAAATTTTGCAGCAGCACAACAGACGGTGACAGCAGACCTTACCTACCCTGAATCTATAGGCACGTTTACGATCAGGTCATCCAGAACTTCCATTAATTATTTTATTATTTCACTGCTATTTCCTTTCACCCTTTCAAGACTCAATTTGTAATTCCTGGACTAGTTTCTCCTTTCACAGGCAAACCAAGTCATCTACATTTCTGGCTTCTGTGCCAAAACAAAACATCTTAAAAATTATAAAATTCCAGTAATGTCAGCCTGTAACCAAATAACCCAGACAACCAAACTCTGCTGCCAACTGAGCCCCACCTATCCTCTTCTCCCTTAAATGAATAACAAAACAGAACTGCCAAATATAAAAATCATACTAAAGTGAGATAGTAGGGTGCGCTAGGCTGAATTATATACGTGTTGCACCTTTCAGTGCATATTGATTGTCAAATACACAAATAACATTAACCTGAAGACATTTCAGATCAATAAATTTTTGCTGTGTTGACATTACAATGCAAAACAAGGAAACAATTATTAGACACAAGCTCATTTGAATATAATATCAGTAAACATGTAATAGTTTCCAAATTTACCCTGATAATCAAAAATATTGTCAGGTATGTAGCGAACCACTGCTATTAATATCTTTAAAAGCTCAGACTCTGGTAGGACCTCCACTAATTCTAAGAAGGCCAGACATGCTCCAACAGCTCCACTGTGGCCTCCACATAAAGAAATATGAACAAAATTTGAGCATGCCATGTACAATGTACAACAAAAAGCCTTCAGTAACATTACAGTTTCCTTATTCATCTCCTACAAATACAAAGCAAGTTAACCTTTAGACAGAAACATGAAAATGAGCAACTTTTAATAGGGTGTATTAACCTTTAACCAGTAACGTGGAATACCTTCAGTATGAGGTCACAGGTTCAGTCTTTAGTAAGGGTAATTTGAAAGTGTTGTGTTAACAGTTATGCTGGGAAAAATATTAGCTGCTAATGACTGACTATGTGCATCAGGAGGGTGATGAAAAATTAGTGTCTGGGAGGTGTAGAGATCAACCATCTATTGCAGAGTTTTTCATCTTTTTTGAACACATGACCTCTTTCCAAGAAAAAATTCTGGAAACCCCTCAACCCATAATAGAACAGTGTCAGAGATTTTAAAAGCAATATATTTAATTTTCTTTCTATTGAAACTATACAGAATTGATAAATCAAGTGCACTCAGCACTGTAGATGTAGAGGTCTGTGGGAAGTGACGTGTGTGTGTATATATATATATATATATATATATATATATATATATATATATATATATATATATATATTCTTTGCTGCAATGGGGCGTGGGGACGAGGAAAAGTCAGTCACATAGGCTTATTTCAGACAGTTGTCCAAGTACACCAATGAATACAGACGCGATTGTTGTGTTTTTGCACTTTACTCCTACAGAGCATAAAATGGAGGAGTTTATTAGAATCCTTTTTTTGTTTATTGACAGTCCTTCTTTGAGTTATACATCTTATACCTGAGATGTTGGACAGAATCTCATTAATTAAAACATTAATGCATCGAATATTACAGTATCATACAGCAACAATTTAAACATTTAGATTTCAATGTATGAGCAAAAAAATTAAAAAGATCTATAGATGGAATTCATTTTTCTGTACATCAAGAAGTACTTTGCGCTAAATTTGCAGGCATTGAACGAAGAAAATGGTAGTATGAACATTAAAATTCTTAAGTCGCACCCATTATTACGTTGTCAGTTGCCACATTTCCAATGGAATTGAAAGAAGATTGAGGAGATTCATTTATTACTGTAAAGTATGTTGGTTAAGTCAAGGGGCATGCCTGGAACGAATTTTCGATTTAAAATCGCTATTGTCGAATTTATGAAAGAAAAAGGAGTGTAGAAAAGAAAATTACAACATCTGGAATGTATTGCATACAGCCCACAATAAAACATTGCAAAGTAACTTACTTCCGATTTGATGGGGATCCATTCAAAAAGAAAATAGTGTTATAGAAGGGACATATTTTGATAAAGAGAGTCCAGATCCCTAAGCTTGCTGGCGTTAAATAAAGTGCAAGGTATGAAGAATTCATTGTGGCCTTGAAAGATTACAACAATAGTTTTATAAAGATTTTGGGGACACTGTTGGTCTTATATCTCTTTTCGAACTGTTTTCGAGACCATTGCCATTCACGCTGAAAGCGCCCTGTGCATGTGAAAACCTGCAAAGTAATTCCAGTTTCAATGACAAATCTTTTTAAGTTAAAACGGCCCAGGACGTCAGTATTGCTTTCCTTATATAGACGTTTCAAGTCTCTATAATGAGCTTGCAAAAGTGATAAAATTTTATGATCAAGGTATTTGTGTGAAAGATATTTTCTCGATTATTAAACTTGTGTGCAGAACCCTGTAAAACCGTCTATGTCTGTCTGTATGCTGACATTATGTACCAAATAAAAATCATATATCTTCAGTGTGCCAAAAATAAGTAATCAATACTGAAAACTTGTTTTGTTTCTGATCTATCTTGTTGAGAATTGTGGAATATAAAACCAAGTCTCATTCAGTAATGCTGCACTGCCATTTAAATGCAGCATGTTTGCTGTTTTCTCCTCTTGCCCTTCCTCATTTTTAGATGTGGCGTGGTGGTGGGGGAATTGTGAGGAGAGGCTGAGTGCTTTGACACTCAGTTATAGAAATAGTCAAGTTAGATGAATGAAAACACCTCTGGAACATTACTGAAACTGGGTGAGTGATTTAGGCAGGGTGGTGCTGAACTTAAATCTAAACTGACCAATCTTGGGTTCTCAATAACTAATTAGAAAATTATGGATGAAGGAGAGTATGAGCATCAGCAAGATGATGAGGAAAGATCAGTTTATCTAGCACTGTTATTTTGAAAACTACCTAACCTATTGGAGGACTTGTTACAGGAACAAGCAAGCTGTGGGGTTGGGTCAGTTCTGCCAGTGTTTGAACTATTATATTACATGGTGGATTACAGAAGAAAGGTGTAGTATTGGTTACTCCTGATCATCAGTTGGCACTTGTAATTGTGTTTAAGGTAAATGGCAGTTTAGTATATTTTGTTCAAAAAGCAGCTAGTTGTATTTCCCGTTTTACTTGATTTGCAGAAGAATTTTATGGAGCATTTAATTCCACCTAGAGCACTGAATGAATTAAGTCACATGAGCTATGGTAGGGAGCAAAGTAATAATGAACTACTAGTTGATTATGTTAATAGGGAACAGGGAGTGTGGGGGCTTTGTGTTTAGTACATACTGAAGCAAAGTAGTACAACACATTTTAAGTGGGTTAAAATTAGGTGATCAACAGCACATCATGTTTGAAGAAGCTTCCATGAATTCCACACTCTGGATAAATTGGCAAGATCTATCGAAGCAACACCTTATGTTGATAATAGCAGGAGGTAAGTTAGTCAAAGGATGCTATAAGAAATCACATTGCTGCTTCTACTGATATGTATGCAGGCAGATTAAATGCTTTAATTGTGCCCAACACAGTTACATTAGTACGAACTGTTGTCAAAGCACTCAGTGCTATGAGTGTGCAAAAGGTAGAATTGATCAAAGGAATGGCAATAATGGTAATAGGACTCGTGAGATAGATGGCAAGGACAGTAAAATACTTTTGTAGTTTCTAGCTCATTTAATCTAAGAAAAAATTCTCCATAAGTCGCAAAAAACTTTTTTGATTTCCTCAGAGTTTTGTGATTAATGTCGATTTTTTTACAGGAAATAAAGCCCAGAACCTACAAAATAATTGTATCTTTTTCGAATCATTCCACTCAGTAATCTTAACCCTAAGAAAAATAAACGAGTAAATACATAGAGAATGACCAATTTTTATGTATAACATAATATTATATTTATATTTTATTTTATTACTTATTTTATTTATTTTTTATTTTTTATGTTTTTTTAATATTTCTTGGGGGATGCTTGCCCACCATAATTTTCCATGTATACTTTTCTCTTCTAATAAAGTTTTATGGTTATTGCACTAAAAATTCTAGATCATGAAATTCATTACCATTGTTTTTAAATTTCCTCATTCCATTGTATCTCAGCTTAAGGTATCGATCCTAAGAAATTTAAAATCCCAGTTAGTTATCAATTTCAAATATTTCTTTGGGAAAAGAATCTTAAATGTGTTATTAAGTTCCATACAATTTTTTCTCCATATTTAGTAGTGAAATATTCATATTCAGTAACATTAAACAAAACATTTACCTCTAGCTCACTATTTTATAAAACTTATTACAATTGCTTGCATTATTGAGCTTTTAGAGTAGGGACTCCATGTATATTAAAAAAATGTTGTTAACAAAAATTAAATTTTATGTTATAAATGGAAAACTCAGAAAACAACAATGAAAACCTGTAAGGGTTATACTATTGTAGAGGTAACAGAAATGGTATCTAATAAACATAAATTGTAATATTCACTTTTTAAAGATGAAGAAAAAGATTTTGTTGATGATGAAGAAGGCGACAGCAGCAGCTGGCATAAGGCAATGCATCTATTTTATTCTCCAGTAGTCATCATGAGGACTCAATACATTTTTATTTACCTTGACTGAATAAATTTTAAAGCTTCATATTAAATTCACAGTTCTGCATTTCTCGATATTATTAAACTAAAAAATATATAATCTTCAGAGCTTATGTTATTGTTAAGAATGCATTTCTTGACTCCCTTTCATTTTTTCTCCTCTGCGTCACCGACTTTATAAGCATACATTATTGCCCTCACACCACAAAATTTTTCCACTCTTGTTCCATTGCTTTCATCAGTCATTTTTCCTAAAACTTGCTTCATACTTGTGCAGTATTGTATATATTATCTGTTGCATAATCACTAGGACCAGATTTGTTAATTTTTGATTTCACATCTTCATAGAAATCTTCAATCTGTATGTTGAAGTTATAACAGTTTCTATTTCTATAGGAAAGCTCAAAATTTTCACCATACTTTGGCTTCATACCTACTTAGTTAAAATCATACATCAGTTCCTCTGATAAATCAGTTGTACTCATACAGATGTAAACTGGTTTATTAAACACAATTAGAGTCTTTTCATGTAAATTTCCACAAGATCTTTATTAAATATTGTTCTTCCATTGAAGTTTGGCTTTCTACAAGGCATTGACGTTATTTCCCTCTGAAACTAATGTCATATTCACTCTGTTTGTAATATTTTCATCTTTTTCCTAATACTGAATTAGTAATCAATTTGTAGAAATCTTTTTTATGAGGAGTGAATGAAAAATAATGCCTACACCTTCGTTAACTGGGTTTGAATGGGGATATTTTAATAAATCAAACACAGAAACAGTCTTTAGCATGTGATCTTTTATTACCAATATTCACTATTCCACAGAATCACCAGCCAATTGGATACATTTCTGCCAACGATGAACAAGTTTTCTCAAGCCATCATGGAAGAAGTCGACACTCTGTTTCCGCAATCACAGTCTCACAGTTCTCTCAACAGCTTCATCAGAAGCACAATGATGTGTCCACAGATTGTCCTTCATTATCGGGAACAGATGGAAGTCAGTCGGTGCTAAATCTGGACTGCATGGTTGATGCCATATGGTGGTGAGACGCAGTCTGTGGAGTTCTGCTGTGGTGGCAAGTGAAGTGTGTGGTTTGGTATTGTCATGCTGCAGGAAAACATTTCTGTTTTCCTTTCAGTTCCTTGTTAGCTGTCATTCCAGAATTTGCAGCATTGTTATGTAACGCTCTGAATTTATTGCTGTTCCACTATCAAGAAAAACATCATGGACAACACCAACTGCGTCCCAGAACACTGTGGCCATGATCTCTCCACCTGAGCGCTGCATCTTGAATTTCTTTTTCTGGACAAATCTTTGTGTGGTATTCCATAGACTAACGTTTTGTCTCCGGGTCGTACTGTTGTACCCACGTTTCGTCTCCTGTCACAATTGGATGGAGAAAGGTGTCACTGTCAATCTCGTAACACATTTCAAGTATGTGTGTTTTCAGGAGCCAGCATTGTGCACAGATCTTCTGATAGCCAAGTAAAGCAATAATGTGACTCACACGTTTGCAGTTTCTCTTTCACTGATATGACGATCGTACCTTCATTTATATACACTGCAAATATTAGATATGACGAATCTAGATGATATTTCTAATAAAAAGGTTTATCTGTTAAACTGAAGCCTTTTTATTCATCAGCTGCAACAGGCTTGCGTATAATGGTTCAAATGGCTCTGAGAACTATGAGACTTAACATCTGTGGTCACCAGTCCACTAGAACTTAGAACTACTTAAACCTAACTAACTTAAGGACATCACACACCTCCATGCCTAAGGCAGGATTCGAACCGGGGACCGTAGCAGTCACGTTGGTCTAGACTGAAGTGCATAGAACTGCCGGCGTGTGTATAATGGTAGGGAAGTATTTGTGATAATTGATAAACAGAATGATCCTTCGTTTTATGAAAATCAAGTTGCTAATATTTTAGGATATCAGACCTTTGATGCTATAAAGCAATATGCTATAGAAAATACAGTAAAAGATATGAAAATCTATGAGCCTATCTATATACTTTACTTATGAGTTCAACAATGCCATTTGCAAAAGATTTTTGAGATTGGATTTATGAAGAAGTCTTACTGTCAGTTCACAAACATAGAGAATATAAGATTAAAAATAACATAAAAGAAATGTATCAGGATAAAATAACTCAACTGGAAAATTTAAACAAAGTCATAGATGATGAAATTAAAACTGGAGGTGAAGACAGAACATTTAACTGAACTGAAGGACAGTACTTCAGAAACAGTACAAGGAAAAACAGAGAAATAGGCAGATTATTACCACATTATTACCACAAACTAAGGAATGTAATTTGGTGAAAATTGTGAATATATTTATTTGCTCATTAGAACACAATGACAAAATTTACAAAGGTAGTTATACAGAATTGAAAATAGGTACCCAAATTGTGAAGAAATATTAAGACCTTGTTATAACCTCAATTGAATAATTTTATGTCAAAGTAGAATGAGAATTTTAATATCATTTGTTCCCATAACTATTTCAATATTTTGGATGGATACACATAAGAACCATTGATTAATGATATAATTAATCATCATTAGATACAAATAGAAAAAAACGTATTTTGAGCAGTCTGCCTGTAAATTTTAATTATATTCCTTTCATAACATTTATGTATATTGGACAAGAAGAATGGCCTGTTAACCGACTATAAGCACATTCTTTATAAAACATGATTACATATTGTTTTTACAGATTGATAATTATAATTCATTGAATATGCAGAAAAGTCGTTGCCTCCAGGTTGCTCCATTATTTCCAAAATTGTTATTATTTTTTGAATGAATGATTTTGATAAATTTTGATATTTCAAAGTGGTATTGCAATCGACTTTATGTTTAAATTCTATTATAAATCTTCGGAAAACGCTTGATCACTTGATATATCCTCCCAGTTTAATTTTTCGTGAAATTCTCTCATGAATCTTCAGATAAATTTTGCGTTACTGGTATAGTATCCACTTTATTATTATGTCATATAATTATGTTTTTGTGACGTTGGATATTCCCTGCTTCTATACAGGTCAAAAATGGAGCACTTTAAAACATCGTTGTCAAATATTTCTTGCTATTTCGATGATTTTCAGACGACACAAAAACAAAGTGTTTTGAGTTTACTACAGCTCCAACACATTTGTTTCCTATTCTCTGTACAGTTCTCTTGTCGACATTGGCCTCTGTAGTTCGTTCTTGTGTCCTAAAAATGTCAAAAACAGAAGTATTGGTTTCAGATTCAAATTTGAAGAAGTTATAGACATTGGACATAAACCTCCTCGAATGCTTGTGTAACATCTACATCTACATGGTTACTCTGCAATTCACAATTAAAGGACTGGCAGCAAATTCATAGAACCAGCTTCACACTGTTTCCCCGCTGTTCTTAAACAGCCTGCAGGAAACATGAACGCTTTCCTTGTGAACTCTGATTTCTCTTATTTTGTAAAGATGAACATTCCTCCCTTTGTAGGTGGGTGCCGGAGAAAGTTGGCGATAAATAAATAAATGTCGTGTAGCTAGGGCCTCCTGTTGGGTAGACCATTCGCTGAGTGCACGTATTTAGAGTTGACGCCACTTTGGTGACCTGGGCGTTGGAGTTGGCGATAGAAATTTCATACGAAATTCCTGCCACAGCAAAAAACGCCTTTCTTTTGATGATTGCCACCCCAGACCATGTTTCATATCCATGGCAGTCTCTCCTTTATTTCGCGAAAATACAAAACGAGCTGCCTTTCTTTGAACTTTTTCCATCAATTCTATCTGCTGCGGATCCCAGGCCTGACAGCAGTACTCCAGAAAAAGGCGAGAAAGCATAGTGTAAGTAGTATCTTTAGACGTCCTGTTGCATTTTCTAAGTGTTCTACCAATAAATCGCAGTCTTAGGTTTGCTTTCCATATTTGCTTCATCCATGTGATAGTTGCATTTTAAGTTATTCATAATTGTAATCCGTAAGTGTTTAGTTGAATTTACAGCAATTAGAATTGTGTGTTTCATCCTGTACACTGAATTTAACGAATTTCTTTCAGTAATCATGCGGATGACTTCAGGCTTATTATTGTTTAGAATCAATTTGCACTTTTTTCACCATACATATATCTTGTCTAAGTCGTTTCCTAATTTGTTTTATCTCTTATGACTTTATAAGACGGTAAATCGCGGCATCATCTGCAAAAACATTCTAAGAGGGCTGCTCCGATTGTCTCCTAAATCTCTTAATAGATCAGGAACAGAGGAGCACCTATAACACTTCCTTGCAAACGCCAGATGTAACTTCTGTCACTTCTGTTTTACTCGGTGATTTTCCGTCGATCACTACATAGTGATCTTCCTGACACGAAATCACGAACCACTCGCACGACTGAGACGATACTCCATAGGCACGCAAATTAATTAAAGCTGCTGGTGAGGAACTTCATATTTATTGTCGTCACATGACATTTTCATTTGGAAATCACACTGAAACGTTTAAAGATACACGCTCACAGTTGTACTGCTACTAGAAAGTAACCTCGGCATCTGAATGAATAATTTTGTCACTCTCTGAATGAAACTGTATTGTCACAAAATATGGCAACAGCACAGCACGTGGGAGAGAGAGTCTCTCAGTCCAGTTTGGAACCCACGGCTGGGCGATCGGAAAGAGAATGAATCTTATTGGCTACTAGCAGTTAATGGTGGGGGATGTGCAGAATGGCTGAAATAGTGCCGCCTTCCAACATGACATGAGCTATAATATCCTTGAGTGAATATAAAAGAGAAGTCAGTATTAATGTACTGTTCAAAAACCCTTTACCACCTCGTTATATGAAAAAGCTTAAGGCTATTGTGGAAAAATTTAAGACCAGGAGTTATTCATTCATTTAGCTCACTCTATGTGGCCATTGTTTCCTTAGTTCCAAAACCAAATGGGTCATCCTGTAATCGATTTCAGGGAGTTAAGCCAAAAGTTGTCTTTTGAAGGAGGCCACACCGCAACTTGGACTCCTGTTTTCGTTGGTTTAGTGGTATTTTGCATTTTTACAACACTGGATTTAATCAAGGTGTGCAAACAGATTCCATTAGCAGGGACTTCCAGGTGTCTAATATCATTTATCACCATTAATTGAATTCACTTGCGTATCCTTTGGCCTGCTCACCAGGCCCACAGTTCTATTTAAAACTTATGGAGAAGTTATGTTTCTATATCATTATCTTGACAATATAATTATTTATAGTCGTAACCTGCAAGAACACTTACAGCATTTGAAAGAGGCTTTGAGAAGATTGTGGGAGTAAGGACTGACAGTGAACCCAGAGAAAGTGAAGTTTGAGCGCCCTAGTATTCCACTTCAGAAACATATATTTTCCCAACGAGGAGTAACTGCAGATCTGCATGGAGTTAGGAGTTAGGGCTGTTTTAGCAGTTTCCACATCCAAGAATATGAGGGTAGTGATGAGGTTTGTGGAGATGGAAAATTTATTTAGGAATTTTATTCCCAATTTTGCTCATAAGATTGCTTTGCTGAAGTGAAATTCAGTGTTTAAAAGCTGAGGTTACATTACTACATAAAAAGGTGAACGAAATTCATCGGCAGCGCCTGTTGAACGATAGTAGGCCTAAAACAAAAACCAAGGAATGCTTTCCTTGTCCCATTTTACATGCAGTGCATCAGTTCTGAAGCTTGCCATTTCAGACCACCATGCAGTACAGCTATTGATAGAAGCTGAAAATCTTCATATCAATAGAAAAGGGAAACAATATGTGACAAAAAGAATCATAAATGAGAACAATGTTAAAAATTTCAACAGTTTTCTGAAAAGTGTACAATGGGGAGAAAAAAACAGCATTACTTTCAGTGATTTTTCATCAGATTTTTATTATTGCTTCAGTGTCTCATGCCCAGAAGTGACCTTTACAGTAAATGACTGCAAAAAGATACAAAAAATAACTGGATAACTCATGAAGTAAAAACAGCAAGAGAGAAACTTAGACTTTTCCAATATGCAGTGATAAATAATAACAATAATAATAGACTAAAGTTAGAATTTAAGAACTATCAGGATTACTATAAAGATCTGCTAGAAACTAAAAGTAAATATGTAGCCACAATATTAAGAAACTCTATTAACACAAGTTTAGCTCTTTGGAAAGTAATAAATAGCTTTAGGGATTGTAAGGACAGATCAACAGGTGATTTTACTATAAACTCTAAAGGGCATATCATGAAATGTCAATGTCAGATTGCAAATGTTTTTAATGAGTACTTTTCTTTTGTTGGAAAATCTGTCAATGACCATTTTAAGAATCTTCAACATAGATACAGGGGCATTCCAATCAAACGAAGCATATACTTGGCCCCAACCAATAATAAGGATGTCAAAAACATAGTAATGTCATTAAAAAATACAAAATCAGCAGGCTATGATGGATTGTCTATCAGTACACTGAAAATATGCATAGACCACATATCTGATGCCATGGCCACAGCAATAAATGATGTAATTGCATCAGGTTGTTTCCCAGATAGTCTAAAGACAGTCCAAGTTACCCTGATTTACAAGAAAGGTGATAAATCTAAAACTGAAAACTACCGCCCCATCTCAATCTTACCTGCATTTCTAAGGTAGTTGAGAAAGTTGTTTATACTTCAATAACGACATTCCAGTGTCAACACAATTTAATATTTGAAAATAAGAATTGCTTTATGTGAAACAAGTCAACATCAGTAGCAGCAGCACAATTAATATACAAAATAATAACGGCCTTAGAGTACAAGGAGTATGTAAATGGAGTGTTCCTTGATCTAGAAAAAGCTTTTGATTGTGTCAACATGACCATATTACTTGATAAGCTGTGGAACCTGGGTATCAGAGGAACTGGGTATGAGCTAATAAAATCGTATATGAGCAATAGAAAACAATTTGTCTTGCTTAAAATAAAGAGTACCTCAAGGTTCTGTCTTGGGACCCCTTCTTTTCTTGATTTACGTTAATGATATAAAGTATTGTTCTCCTAACTGTACAAAAATATTGTATGCAGATGACACATCAATAGTGTGTAAACACAAAAACTATGAGAGTCTGGAGGTACTGTGCAACAGTGTAACTAATGAAATAGTCAAGTATTTTAATGAAAGCTATGTAAATGTAAGTGCTTCAAAGACTGTAATGATGGAATTTAACACAAGGAAACAAACAGACTTTGACACGAAATTATCTATAGGAAATGACATTGTAAAAAGGAAAAATGGACAAAGTTCTGGGGAATTACAATCCAGGACAGCCTCAAATGGAATATGCATATTGATTCCTTAGCATGTAAGTTGTTGAAGAATGTCTTTGCTATAAAAATAATTAGCAAATATTGTAAGGACATGTGTGTACAAAAAACTGCTTATCGTGCAATATTCTCATCAAACTTAAACTACGCTGTAGAAATATGGGGTGCAACAACACAAGCCAACCTAACCACATTATTAATACTACAGAAAAAAGTTATCAGAATTATTTGTGGTGCCAAACCTTGAGAATCATGTTGGAATCTGTTCCCAAAATTAGGTGTGCTTACCACTATAGGTGTATACATATTGAAAGTTATATTGCTTGTCAAAACAATAAATCCAAATTTCGACTGTGAGCTGCACCAGTACGATACAAGGCAAAAGTTCAAATACCATGTAAATGGCCACAGAACAGCTTTATATGAAAAAAATGCACGTCATGCGGGGCTGAAGCTAGCCAATGCCCTATCAAAAAGTCTCACAACCCTTCCTACTAACAAATTAAAAGATCAGCTAAAAAGAATTCTAATTGAAAACCTTTTTTATTCCCTAGACTAGTATTATATCTGTATGGAAAGTGCTTCATAAGTAAGTCAAGCTCATAGCTTTAAGTAACCTACAATTAATATAATGTTGATTAAAACAATATTTGTAATATTGTGATTGTATACTACCAAATGTAAAATCCATCAAAATGTAAAATTTATTAATACAAACAAATCTTTAGTTTGTAATTTATAAACTGAAGTATTCAGAAGAATAATCTGTTTGATGTCCTGAAACTGTATTATTTTTAGGGTTTGTATTTGATTATTCGATGTTGAATAAATATTATTATTATTATTATTATTATTATTGTTATTATTATTAGAGTGAGGTAGTGGCCTACAATTTTCAGTAGTTTCAATGTCATCATATGAAGGTCATGTGATAATATTTAAGATCTGGGAGAATATTCACAATAAATTATTTGATAAAAGTATGGATGTGGAGACCAGGGATAGAGGCCAATTGTGTAAGATCTGTGCAGTAACAATGGCTCCCAAGAACATAGTGACTAGGTTTCTGGCATCCAGACCAGTCAAAAGACCCTTTGAGAAAATATACATTGTAGGTCTTCTTCTGTGAACTAGGGCACAATTTAAATATATAAGACTTAGTGTTGATGGATATTTTTGGTTGGCATCGTTTTTTCCAACCATGGTAGCAACCAGTCAGTTGGCTATAAGAGAATTACAAAAAATATTTTTAATATCTTTGTACTGGGTTGGGTCACTGTCACAGATAAGTGCTGTTGCACTGGAATGGGACTCCAACATTGTACCACTAGTCCTTAGTACATAAACACTAACTGTATGGACTAATCTAATAGGAATCTTAGGGGATCATTAATTGTGTATCGTGGTCATGATCACACAAGGTGAAATAAGTTCCTGTGTTGTCTGATGATGGTTTTTAATTCTGTAAAGCATGAGGTACACAACTTCTGCTTGATTGCTTCTCATGTGTAAGTTCACTTCTCATTTGACAGTTTTACGATGAATCAACAATTTGTTACTGGAGAAACTTACTCCAACCCAGTTAATTGATAACTGAAAGTGTGGGAAAAAGTAACATTTGTAGAGATCAAATCCAGGAGGCCAAACAGAAGAATAGAGGGTGACAGCTGAGCCAATTCAAGATTGGTGATCTTTCGATGATTAAGAATTTCTGAGCCATATGCAAGGTGGCTGATAAGGACACTGGCAAATTATTGGCTGGGATCCTGGGGACTTCAGAAGACGAGAATTTTTTAACTCCTATCACATTATAGATACAAGATCCAACTTCTGAGCAGCAAAAGAGGGTCCATCCTTCTCCAGTTAATGTGGTGCACAATTAAGTGAAGTAAAGTAGAAGCGGCCTTAAGGCTCTCTGGGAATGAAGTATGATAACGCTTACTCTACAGTCCTTGGACCCTAGGGGTGGCTTAGTTGTAAAGGATGTAACTGATGCATGAATGTATTGTTACAAATTTATGAATAGATAATGAGAGTATGTTTATGTGTATTTTTGGTTAATTAGATAGCTAATTTTAGTTTAAGTAATATCTTACAGATGAGGTACACATTTTGGAAGAGTTCCATATATTATTTTCAATGGAATCTTATAATTCCATACATTATAAGACTAAAAGGAGGGTGGAGAGTGTGGCAGTTTCCTGCACATTTTGGTTCTACTACTGATTCTACAGTCAGAAGGGAAGTGTTTTGGGTTTCATCTACTGAGAGCTGATGGTGATCATTGTCCACATAATGGAGCAGCAAACGCACAGGAGCTGTGGTGTGTGTGTGTGTGTGTGTGTGTGTGTGTGTGTGTGTGTGTGTGTGTGTGTGTGTGTGTGTGTGTGTGTGTGTGTCTACTGGGATCTGGCCAGTATACTGTGTATCGAGACTGTGGGAGTAGGTTTGCGGAAGGAGGACTTTTTGCTGCAGACTGTTAACCAACTTGGCTTTGAAGGACACAAGTGAAACTTCATGTATTAGTGACAAAAGTTTGTATTGGAGATAATGAGAATGGCCAAGTATGGAAGGAAGAAGCTTTTGGTTATATTAGTTTGATTGATGATTAATTTCCTTTAAAGCTGGAGTAAAATGTTTTGAAATCGAGTTCTTATTGTGGCTGTTGTCTTAATAAATATAGGGACTACATGTGTTCTGTGGCTACAAAGTACAGGATACTGAACTGTGATTGTACTCAACTTTCTTCATGTGAGATCAGTGTCTTGAGCTCTACTCTGAATAATGGAAGATGACTGCTATGTTTGGACCTTTTGGTTCCCTAGTGGGAACCAAAAGTATCTAGTATCTTAAGCCCCTGGAGTGACTTGTACATAGTCATTACTTTGAATAGCATTTACTTACAGGGTAGTTATTATGTTCCTTTCACATTTGCTGAATGTATTTGCCTTTGATTACCTTGTGAACTGTATGTGCAACTGTGTGGCATTATGGTGTTTCAGTCCACTGGTCATTTAACAAATTGCTTTGTATCGTAATTTGTAAGCTGGCATGTTAAGTGGGATTCAGCTGATGAGTTGATAGTAGTTTAAATGTGAAGGCACGATATTAATAAAAGTTCTTTTTATCTTGCTATCTAAATATCAACCTGCTATTCCTTTGTTAGAGTTTAATAATGAAACTGTATGCTATTGAAGGTTCATAGCACCACAGTGCATATAGCTGCAGCCAGAATTTTTTAATTCTTTAAATGATAGGTAGAAATCTGAACTGAAACTGTTCTACTAAAACACATACAAGAGTTTGAAGAGAAATCTGGAATAATTCGTGGTTATGAATGTTAGCTTGATGTCTCTTATTTCCCAATAAAATATGTAGAAACACCCCATACTCCATATCGTAGGTGAGAAATATGGAAAATGTTAGACTGGGACATTAAAGAACCATCAAAAAATCTGTACTGTAGTTTGCTTCTGGTTGTGTCAAAACGTGGAAGCAGTGTACATTTAGTACTGGATGACAAGGCATTTAATAAGATTGTAGTTCCTGTCATAATGCAATTGGAAAACATTGAGTATTAGATTCATAGTTTTAATAGTATACAATTCCTAATAATCACAAATCTCTGGTTTCTCCTCTTGACGGATTGCTTTCTCAAGAGATTCCAGAAAAATAAAGTATTTCCATCTACACTGCCAGAACGTATAAGTTCAAACTGTTGCTATTCGGTCTGAATGTAAGTACCGTAATATCAAATGTTGCATTAGATATTGTACCTGCACCTTAGTTATTAGGAAGGGGGACATCGTCGGTTGACTACCTTCTTATAGTGTCACAAAAAGTGCATTATCATTTAGATTTGATATGACGATTTCTCAATAAATTACATGGTGTTGCTGTTAAGTCAGTCTTCAAACATTTAAGTTTTGACATAAAGAGAGGACATTTGTAGGTTATTTAATAATACCATAAGATATTTAAACAGCCCATCTAAAATAAGTGCAGTGGCTGATCTTTTAGCCCTGACGAGAAGAAAACAACAATAAATGTTCCTAGGATAGGTATGATTTTATTATCATTTCATGTTTAACCATTTATTAAATAGAGAAGCTTTTCTATACTTGAGTAAGAAATACTCATATTGTACTGGTTGCAATATCATCAGATGGCATTTGATAACATATAGCTTTTTATTTTATAGCATATGTTTTATAGAGCATCTGCTCAATCTGTACAGGAGACATGTCAATTTTTGTAGTGTGGTATATATACCACATTCTATTGTATAAGTTTCCCCCCTTGCAAATTACCCTCTTGAACGATTTTTCATCATTAAACAATTATTTCGTTAATATCAGACACAAAACCCTCTGCTAGTTAGTTCTTACTGGAGCAGCCTTCAAATGACTTGACAATGGACTACAATGGATACAGTGGTACTCTGCATAAAATATTTCCACTGTCACAAAATACCATAAATTTAGAAAAGTGAACTTGCAGACGTATTTCTAGGTCAGTTTGTTACAAGTCGTTGTAATATCGAAATATTCAAACCATGCAGCAAAATTTAAGTTAAATGTGTTATCTTACACTAAAACTGGAGTGAAAGCTGCGGAAAGACATTTCTCCATTGATCATAATTTAATACGGTATTGGCGGCGACAAAAAGATAAACTAACGTCTGCAAAGAAATGGGCTTAAAACTGGGAAATATCCTGAAATTGATAGTGGCATAATAGCTTACATCAATGAACTTTCGAATGATGGTTGTGCTGTCTATTACGAAATGATTCAGAACAAAGTTCACAAGATAGCTGCCACGCTCAACATTGACAGGAAGGATTTTAAAGCGAGCATTGATTGGATGAGACATTTAATGACATGGTAAAATCTCAGTCTATGAAGAAGAATATTTTTGTGCCAGCGTTAACCTCGAGACTTATAGATAAGGTAAGGAAATGCAGTCTGAAAACAAAGGAAGTAGGTTACAGTACACTTGTACGCCCACTGCTTGAATACTGCTCACCAGTTGGGGATCCATACCAGATAGGGTTGATAGAAAAGATAGAGAAGGTCCAATGGAGAGCAGCACACTTCTTTACAGGATCATTTAGTAATCGCGAAAGCGTTATGGAGATGAGAGTAAACTCCAGTGGAAGACTCTGCAACAGAGACACACAGTAGCTCGGTGTGGGCTTCTGTGGAAGTTTCGAGAACATACCTTCACTGAGGAGACAGGCGGTAAATTGCTCCCTCCTAAGTATATCTCGCGAAGAGACCATGAGGACAAAATCAAATAGATTAGAGTCCACACAGAGGCATACCGACAATCTTTGTTTCCACAAATAATACGAGACTGGAATAGAAGGGAGAACCGATAGACATACTCAAGGTACCCTGCGCCACACACCGTCAACTTTCTTGCGGAGTATGGATGTAGATGTAGATGTAGATCGAGTTTCTTCGTTACGTAATACAAGTGCGGCAACAATATGAGTATTTGCTCTCTCAGGCTGGTAACGCTGACAAGACACCAGTGTTTTTTGATGTCATACAGCGGCATCGTTGCTCCAACTGGCTCAAAAAATGTGCTTTGAAGACTACCTCACATGGAATTCACTTACGAGTTTAGGAAAAGGGTTGGATGACAGCTGATTTGATGATGGGTTGGTTGTAGGAAGTCTGGGAAAGATGACCATGGGCATTATTACAAAAGAAGTCCCTTCTTGTCCTAGACAGTATCCATGGTCACCTTGTGTAAGCTGTAAAGGAGAAAATTAAACGGATGAAGTCATATCCTGTCATCATACCTGGAGGTTTAACGTCCATTCCTCGACCTTTAGTAGTTAGCATCAACAGATCTTTCAAAGAGCATCTTTGATGCCTGTATTCACATTGAATGGCGGTGCGATCTTAACGGCTGACTCCAGGAGGCAAGTTAAAAAAGCCATCAATACCGACGATGTGCGAGTGGATAATCCGTCCATGGAAAGAATTAGTTTTAATGCTGTTAAGGAGAGTTTTAAAAAAACTGGAATATCTTGTGCTGTTGATGGTTCCGAGGACGACTTGTTGTGGAATAATGAAAACGAAGAAGAAGATATGTTATCTGAGTCTGAAAATAGTGATGATAGTGATGGAAGCGAGGGCCAGGAAAGAGACAATGGAACGACACATTGCTGCTCTTCATTATGGGCCTACTACAACTGTAGTATGAATCCAGCTCTTTTGTGTTAATTGAAAAGAAATACAAGTAGGTAGCACTTTTTTCACAAATTACCATAAGTATAACCTATATCTAACACATCGTTTCCTTTCCTCTGTGAATTCCTAGAAGGATCACTCTACTACTCGCATAATTACCTCTCTAGTGCTTTAAAGAAAGTTTGTGGAGGAAAAGAAGGGTGAATTACGCGTTAAAATACGGTAGTTACGTGATTCTCTAATGCATTTTTAGAAGCACAGTTTTATATTGAACATAATAATATTATTGGACAATTTTTCCAATGATGGGCCAGTACTTAGTGTATATATTTCCCAGACATTATTTTATGAATGCAATAATATATACAACATTATGATATGGCATAGACACACTGTTCAGATTATCATCTCATAATTCATTAATTTCTCCTCAAGGTAGTAAAATTTTTCCACTGGGAGATCACGTAGTTTTCCTTTAAATGAACATGTCTCTATGCTCTGTATCTCTACACCATTGGATTTATTGTAGATTTTCATTCTCATGTACATGGGGTCTGTGGTAGAGTTTTAAGCTGTGTTTAGGAAGTATGAAATTTTCTTTGTGTCTGGTGTTATACATATGTTTGAAATAACTTTCTAATTTTACCGCAGGTCTACTGTGTAAAAAGATGAAAGTCTCAAATACATACAGTTGAGGGACATAAGATTAGGTTCATGAGCAAAGGGTGACTAGATGTTTTGAGGGGAAAGCATGCTTTAACTGATTATTCTTTTCTGAAGTAGCAAGATTCTTGACACATGTGGAATACCATTAGAAATTATACTGTATGTAATTATGGGTTCCAATTAACTGTGATATATTATTTTCCTGTTGTTTATGTCTGTTACCCCAGAGACTATGTTAACTGCAAATCCATAGCTTAGATTTTTATCCAAGTTTAGTCCCAAGAAATTGATGGATGAGCTTCTTCCATAACTTGATACTTGTGTGTGATGATAATGTAACTGATTTTTGGTTATATGCTTTTAAACAGAATCTTTCAAATTCAAGTTAAGGAATATTTTATTTCAACCAACCATCTAGGTGTTTAGTATGAAAATGAAGACACCCAAATTTTCTCTTGCATTCAATCATTCAATAACTTCTGAAATTTCATCAGCAAACATGACTGGTTGAACAGCGATACTGAGGGGTAAATCACTTAGGTAAAAGAGAAACAAGATTGGTCCCACGCTTGAGCCCTGAGGGACTCCTTGTGAAACTGTATTACATTGAGATGCATAATTTATGGTATTAGATATTATGATTGCCTTTGCTTCCTGTTTGTCAAATAAGACACAAGCCACAGCAGAACACTTCGTCAGATACCATACCTGTCTAGCTTTTGAAGCAGCATGAAGTGATTGACTGAATCAAATGCTTTTGAAAGTCTGCAGCAGATACCTGCTACTTTATTGCTTTTCTCCAGCGATTGTAATGTGACCAAATATCAAGACACTTGCACCATGTCTCCCATAGCTCAGGTTCCAGGTGATTCTACGTTGGAACATTCTAACTATATAACATTAGATATTTAGTAAGATTATTGTAAGTGTTTTTTTTTGTGGTTTGTGAAACTGGAATTGTATATTTTAATCAATTGTTTTATATTTGTTTGATGTTGTGGGAGAGATCAGTAACATGATGATGGCAGCATCTTCAATGCAGCCACCAAGCAGAGAGCTAAATGCTGGTCTTCAGCATGTGAGGGCCATGATGCAGAAGAAGATCCTGTCAATATGCGTTATTGCACTCTGATTCAAATAAACTGAATGTGTTTAATCGTTTGTAACATACAAAAGAACGAATGGTAAATGTTGGAAAGGAAACTGCAATGGTAGATAGTTCAGCTCTTGTCCTTGTCCTGACTACTTATAATTAACATCAATCTTATTGTAAAGACTACATTCAAATAAAACACATTGCTGAAAGTTCGAAGTGGTTTATTTATCTGTTAAAGTGAATATTTGTGAGGAAGAAAGTTATTTGCTTTTGAATCTGATTTCATTAGAAGAAGACTGTTTTGTCTTCATGATTGAGTTTTGCTGAAATTTCTACAGTTATTGCAGTTCATAATGAATCAGTTATCCATATTTAAAGGCAAGAATAAAGATAATACACCAAGTGTCAACTTTGGAATAGTCATGGAACTTTCGTGAAACTGATGTTTTGCAAATGATTGAATTTTGGCCTCTCTCCACTTATGAGCTTGCAGAAAATTAATTCAAATTTGGAGTAGAGTCCCTTCTAGAATAGAAGTCTGAAATGGTCAGGCCGAGTTATTATATTTATCTGAATGAAAGTTTTTGTCAACTGGGTTTTAGTTACAAAGTATACTGATGTTGCCTATTTAAGTAATAACATCCAATAAGGTGGGTGTGATGCTGCATGAGGAACAGTTTTTTCAATGAATTCATCAATTCCATTCTTTTCTCTTTTGGAATCCATTTTAGTTATTTAGAATAATACCATATTTTCTCATAAAGTTTATGTGGGTAACACTGAGAGGATAGAGATAGGACAGTAATATCCCATATCGTCTTTTGATACCTTTTTCTGTTATAATTTTAGCTCTGTGTACTTAAGTACATTAGGGATGTTGGCTTGTTCAAATGGTTGATTGATTATTAAAGGCGGAAGGTGTGATATTTTATCATACTTAAATTTAAATACTTTTCTGGGTAGCTGGTCCCTCCTAGCAGTGTTTTTGTTTTTTAAGGAGAAAACAGCATTTTTACATCTTTGGCTGAAACTTTATAAATATCGCAAAGAGGTAACTATTCCAGTGCAAGACAAAGAAATGTACTGTGTTTTGATAAGTAATCGAATCTACATTAGATTTTGCTACATTTGTGAGAAATATATTGAAGAATTGATATGTCTGAACAGGGTTCACAACAACACTGCTGTTTTGTTTCATTCTTGAAAGTTCTTTGTGGTCAACTGCTAAACCTGTATCAGAATTAATAAGAGGCCATACTGCCTTAGACTTATTCTTATGTCCTAAAATGAACTTATCATTCGACAATCATTTTAAATATAACTTTGTAATGTCTCACACAGTTATTAAAACCAGGGTTTTTATTGTGTTCATCTCTTTATGTAACTCTCGTTTCCTCGCACTAGAAATTTTTAAGCCTGGAGCAATCACGTTTAATTTAGTTTCGACTTTTCTGTGCAGTTTCTAGGTGGAATAATTCACTGAATACCTCTTGTGAACTTCTCAGAAATATATCAAATTTCTCAGTACATGGCACATTATTATCTGTGGGCCGTTTTACTGCATCTCTCTTGTCATGTAACAGATTGAAGTGCCCTCAAATATTCTATTTCACCTATATATATATCTGGATTTCTGTTTATTGGTAGATGTTTCGAATGTGTGGCTTGGTGTGCGTTTACTTCAAATTAGAAACATAGAGGGCAAGACTATAATTTGTACTACTGGGTTCCTGAGTCATACTTTGTCTGACTGGGAATAGGCTTATTGATGATGATGATGACGTGTGACGAGGGCCTCCCGTCGAGTAGACCGCTAGCCTGGTGCAAGTCTTTCGATCTGACGCCACTTCGACGACTTCCGCGTCGATGGGGATGAAGTGATGATGATTAGGACAACACAACAGCCAGTCCCTGAGCGGAGAAAATCTCCGACCCAGCCAGGAATCGAACCCGGGGCTTTAGGAGTGACAGTCTGTCCCGCTGACCACTCAGTTACTGGGGGCGGGCAATAGGCTTATTCTACTAGTCTGATGGAGACACTTGTGACAGTGTGCTGTGTAAAAAGTTTCATTACTACTTAGCTGGAAAACACACAAAGATGTATTGTGACCACAATGTGCTTAGCCTCTTATTATGTTGCAGACAGCTACATGCCAGGCTGGTTAGGTGGTTCTTCGCCCTACAAGAGAATCTGGTTTTGAAATTTTAGACATAAAGTCTTTCTCATGCACACAGCAGGTCTGGAAAAGTTATAGTATAGTAGTGAGAAAACATCTGATTTTGAAGTTACACTAATGAAGCATGTAACTCACAATATATATAAATGACCTTGTGGATGACATTGGAAGTTCACTGAGGCTTTTTGCGAATGATGCTGTGGCATATCAAGAGGTTGTTACAATGGAAAATTGTACTGAAACGCAGGAGGATCTGCAGCAAATAGACGCATGGTGCAGCGACTGGCAACTAAATCTCAATGTAGACAAGTGTAATGTGCTTCGAATACATAGAAAGAAAGATCCCATATCATTTAGCTACAATATAGCAGGTCAGCAACTGGAAGCTGTTAATTCCATAAATTACCTGGGAGTACGCATTAGGAGTGATTTAAAATGGTATGATCATATAAAGTTGATCGTCGGTAAAGCAGAAGCCAGACTGAGATTCATTGGAAGAATCCTAAGGAAATGCAATCCGAAAACAAAGGAAGTAGGTTACAGTACGCTTGTTCGCCCACTACTTGAATACTACTCATCAGTGTGGGATCCATACCAGATAGGGTTCATAGAACAGATAGAGAAGATCCAACAGAGAGCAGCACGCTTTGTTACAGGATCATTTAGTAATCGCGAAAGCGTTACGGATATGATAGATAAACTCCAGTGGAAGACTCTGCAGAAGAGACGCTCTGTAGCTCGGTATGGGCTTTTGTTGAAGTCAAGCAGCCAAGGAGTCAAGCAGTATATTACTACCTCCAATATATATCTCACGAAGAAACCATGAGGATAAAATCAGAGAGATTAGAGCCCACACAGAAGCATACCGACAATCCTTCTTTCCACGAACAATACGAGACTGGAATAGAAGGGAGAACCGATAGAGATACTCAAGGTACCCTGCGCCACACACCGTCAGGTAACTTGCGGAGTATGGATGTAGATGTAGATGTAGAAAATACTACAATAATTTGGCTAGATCACAAAATGCTCATCCTGTGTGGTAGTATGTAAGAAAATTTCCACAGAACGCCACTGTAAAGCTTTGTGTCCATTAGAGGACATGCAAAAGGACATATTGTTCTATCAGTAAAATCCCCAAACTGAACATGTTGTGTGTGTGTGTGTGTGTGTGTGTGTGTGTGTGTGTGTGCACCATCTGTGGGATCCTGTGTGATGAGTGCTGGCATCTCCATGAGTATGAATCTTGGTAGCATCAAGCGGAACATCCACAAGAAAACCACATTAACATTTGGAAAAATATTACGACACTACGAATGCAACTGCTGTTGAACTGGAGATTAGATAGTCCCAGATTGTACTGTTGCTGACAAACTGGGTGAAATGGACACCGAAGCTGCGTTAATACAGAAATTTAAATAAATACGTGCAACAAACTTCAAAGACGCTGCATCTTGTGCTTGAAGTGTATGTAACATCTACAAACGTGTGGTTAGAATCATGATACGTCTGTCATGTCAGCTGGCGAACTTTGTGGAAAAAAATATACAGAAAATATACAGGAACCACTGGAAAGCACAGTACCTATTTACGCTGCTCCCTCCAGAGTGTTACATGGTCTTAATGATGTTTGTTATAAAATCTTTGTACCTCTGTCTCCTTCAATAGTGACTGCTCAGACAAATTTTTTTTGGGAGTCTTGGCTATTTCAAGACAGTGGACATGAGATCTCTATAAAGGGCTCTTTCCTAAACCAGACACACAAGCAAACAAGACTTGGCTGACTGACTTAACTTGAGATAAAGATCCACATTTAAAAAATGTTTAAATGCTTCTGACCTACAAGGAATGAAAGTATTTAAGTTTATGTTGACAATTCTGTGCAACTTTAAAACTTCGTAATTTATATAGATCAAACCTGTCCGTGATCCATACTAATGATGTTTATGTATAATGTACTTTTTGTAATCCTATATGTTCACATTCTCATCTGTAAAAATCCTATGTATTATGCTATGTCTGACCATGTTCATTTAATTAGCAAGCTGAAAGTCCCATCTGTAAATGAACACTCTATGCAGAACTTTTTCTAAAGGACTAATAGTAGTCACCTTTAACATGAGACTAAAGGCTCTACTTGTGGTTTGCTTCTCGTTTCCCATAGGTCATGAATGAAAGATGCAGTAGTCTGTATTACTGAACTACAGTTTACTGAATCATCTCTTTACACATATTTCAACTGAATTCTTTACACCACAACTCAAATTTTCTATACTATATAGACAGCATTGTTCATTGAGAATATTTTTAAAAATTGTAGTTTTTAGTTTCTAATATATGTTTTTGTGTGGCCGAGTTTGAGCAAGATTTCACTCTACATAACCAGAAGCCACCAAGAAGACAATGTAAAGAGTGAAGTGACGACAATAATGCAGTAACAGTATCTTGCATTGAGGAAGAGCAGAATTTGATCTCAATGGTGGCAGCTATCTGAGACGTGAACTTGAGGATATTGCGATAGGATTTTGGCCTGCATCCATACAAAGTTGTATTGACTCAAGAGTTGAAACCATTAATGTAGGGGGAATGTGATTAACATTTGGAGTCATCATGTGTGACAATGTGTTCAAAGCCATGATGGGCATTTCAATGATAACAGAACTGCAATGTCTGAGCTACAAAATACAGCACGATTTACTTTCATACATCGAGTGATTTTTTTAGTTTTCAAATTTTCAAAAGAAGTGGAAGACCCTTTATAAAGCTTCACTTGAATAGTGTATTTTTTTTTATTGACATAGCTTTATTCAGTTTGAAACCGAAACATAACTCTTACCTTATTCCTTCCTACACAGGAAAATATTTTCACCAAAGAAGCATAATATTCCATCTTCAAAAGTAAAAATATATTATAAATAAAATCTCCTCTGTAATTCAAAGGTGAGTGAGGCCTTCTGCCACAACATACATTAAAAAGAAATAATTTTTATTTTTAAAACTACTAATGTTGAGAAATCAAATGAAACTGGAATGGTGGCAGTGTAGTGATTCGAGAATTTCAGTGCAAATTCTAGAATCACTCAGTCTTTTACCGTCTCGAACACACGATACTCTGGAGAGTGGGAGATGGTAGAATCCTAATCCCACCTACTGCACGTCACGTGTTTGTGTGTGCAGGTTTAAAATCAGTCACGGGAAGAAAGTAGATGCAGCGGACGAACAGCCCCGACAAGTACCTGTTGGGCAATCCATAGATGTTTTAGTGAGTGTGTGAGGAAGAACCATGGAGCTCATATGCAGCTCTGGGCTTATTGTGTCATTGACTATTGTTATTAAAACAAGGTCAGTTGAAAAAGAACTCTTGAAAACTCTTGATGTAATCTTGCTACAGCCAAGACTTATGTTCTGATTCATGTTAATTATAGTTATGGTATCTAAGCCAACATTCTTGTAACTGTAACTCAATTTGTTTTTGACATTCGGTTGTACGAGAGACTTACAAGAAGTTACATATTTATGTGGAAAGTGAGAGTTTTATTGTGTATGGAGGGAAAATGCATCGTTAATTGACGAATAGTAAATTTTGCATGTCTACTTATTTCGTAAGTAGAATGAGTCCAAAAATTTCTGTACCTAGCGTTATTCTACCGAGAACAAGCCAAGAGAGTTTTCATCAGCTGGCTAGCCAGTAAAGAAGATTGGCTGCAAGTTCCAAAGAAGTGGAAGGTGGTTTGGGGGAATAAAACTATATAACCCACTTCCACTCTCACACTTTAAGTCGTTAGAACTTTCGAGCAGAAACGTTTACAAGTAAAAATTTCTTTCACCATTCGGAGTTTTGTAGCGTTTCAATGAAAAAATATTTAAAACTGATACTTTACAAAGAAAATTTTGTCTTTGGTCTAGACGTACATGCCTGCTACACCAGAGATGTGCTGTGCTCAATTTAAATCCCCACTTTCTTTTCTTCAGTGACCTTCTTATAAAAGGAGATGAAATAAATTTTATTATATCTGCAAATATTGGCATAGCAAGACTTGAATACATGTCATGAGCAGTTCTGTCACCATTTTCATGTACTGAAATGCAGGTGAATAAAACGTTTATTCTGGGTAGCACTATAGTCAGCACCAGTTTTACTATTTCATTATCTATCAAATTACCACTAATCGAGATACATGTTGCAGTGTGAAACATTTTACTTGTTTCAGTGAAGAGGCAGAGCAGAGGTAGTAAAAAGAAACTCATTATAGTGTGCTATCTCTTTCTAAAATAAATTGTAACTAGTGCTGACAGACTTTCATTAACTTTCATTTCTATGAATGTAACCGTTTATTCTGTTTTTCTTTTTCGTTTTGTCAAAGATAGAATTTCACATTTTCAGTTCAATATACATGCAAGTAACAAGACCCAACAGAAAAAATCCGAACAATTAGAAAAGAAAAAAGATATTAATAAACTTGAATCAGTAAAATGTGATCACTGATGGAGCAAAGTACGCCAAAAATTCCGCTAGAAACATAGCCTTGTCCTGATGACTGGTGTAAATAACACACAAGGATGAATTTATAAAAGCTCTGCAAGAAGAAAACAGTGTCATGTTGCTTAAGATAAGGGATTTAGTAGCACTAGAAAATCATTGTGTAGAAGTAACAGTGGAAAATTTGAGTATGATGGAGATAAAAACATGCTATTTGTTATTACTTTATTACTATATGGTGACTGTATGAACTACTTCAAGATTACCTGTGTACATATGAGTTTTTGCAATTTTTCGTAGAACATATAAAGAAAATTATTTGCAATGAGGCCATGTATAACAGAAGAAAACAACATTATTTTGTCCACTTACTTTGCCCCCGGAGTAGACAACATTCCATTGGAACTACGGACGGCCTTGGGAGAGCCAGTCCTGACAAAACTCTACCATCTGGTGAACAAGATGTATGAAACAGGCGAAATACCTGCAGACTTCAAGAAGAATATAATAATTCCAATCCCAAAGAAAGCAGGTGTAACAGATGTGAAAATTATCAGTTTAATAAGCCACAGCTACAAAATACTAACACAAATTCTTTACAGACGAATGGAAAAACTAGTAGAAGCCGACCTCAGGGAGAATCAGTTTGGATTCCGTCGAAATGTTGGAACACGTGAGGCAATACTGACCTTACGACTTATCTAAGAAGAAAGATTAAGGAAAGGAAACCTACGTTTCTAGCATTCTTAGACAATGTTGACTGGAATACTCTCTTTCAAATTCTAAATGTGGCAGGGGTAAAATACAGGGAGCGAATGGGTATTTATAATTTGTACAGAAACCAGATGGCAATTATAAGAGTCGAGGGACATGAAAGGGAAGCAGTTGTTGGGAAGGGAGTAAGACAGGGTTGTAGCCTCTCCCCGATGTTATCAATCTCTATATAGAGCAAGCAGTAAAGGAAACAAAAGAAAAATTCGGAGTAGGTATTAAAATCTATGGACAAGAAGTAAAAACTTTGAGGTTCGCCGATGACATTATAATTCTATCAGAGACAGCAAAGGACTTGGAAGAGCAGTTGAATGGAATGGATAATGTCTTGAAAGGAGGATATAAGATGAACATCAACAAAAGAAAAACGAGTATAATGGAATGTAGTCGAATTAAGTCGGGTGCTGCTGAGGAATTAGATTAGGAAATGAGACACTTAAAGTAGTAAAGAAGTTTTGCTATTTGGGGAGCAAGATAACTGATGATGGTCAAAGTAGAGAGGATATAAAATGTAGACTGGCAATGGGAAGGAAAGCGTTTCTGAAGAAGAGAAATTTGTTAACATCGAGTATAGATTTAAGTGTCAGGAAGTCATTTCTGGAAGTATTTGTACGGAGTGTAGTCATGTATTGAAGTGAAACATGGACGATAAATAGTTTGGACCAGAAGAGAATAAAAGCTTTCGAAATGTGGTGCTACAGAAGAATGCTGAAGATTAGATGGGTAGATCACAAAACTAATGAGGAAGTATTGAATAGGATTGGGGAGAAGAGAAGTTTGTAGCACAACTTGACCAGAAGAAGGGATCGGTTGGTAGGACATGTTCTGAGGCATCAAGGGATCACCAATTTAGTACTGGAGGGCAGTGTGGAGGGTAAAAATCGTGGAGGGAGACCAAGAGATGAATACACTAAGCAGATTCAGAAGGATGTAGGTTGCACTAGGTACTGGGAGATGAAGAAGCTTGCATAGGATAGAGTAGCATGAAGAGCTGCATCAAGCCAGTCTCAGGACTGAAGACCACAACAACAACAACTTTGATCACTGCTGAAAAATTCTCCAATAGAGTAGAATGGATGGTATTTCAAGTCCTGTTCTGTTTTTCTTGTGAATAATCCTGACCGCAAATATTGCAGTTCTTGAGGCAGCGTATTGAACATTTTTAAAGCAACCCTTGGAAAACTATCTTGTGTTTCACACACTCGACAGTTTGGTATTTCAATGTTTCTCTTGATGTGGCTGTCATAATTAGGAACCGGTATTTCTTGCCTCTTGGTTAAAAGTGCCTGGTTAGCTTTCAAACGGCCTACAGACAATCTGATTTGGCAAGACGGTGGGGTGGGTCACGTCATGCATAGCTGCGTTGACTGATTGACCTCTTGCCGGTTCCTTGGCCGAGCCACCTGACCAACCAACAGTCTGACTGTATCAGACCGTTTGTATCAATGTTGTATGATAACGCTCGTGAGTTGCGTTTTGGGCTTTACCGCGAGAATGTCGTTCATACGTACAACATAATCCTCACTGTTGCTGTTCAGTGACAAGTCATTATGGCGTTCTTAGAACATCAAATGTTTGTGTGATAATTCTGATAAGCATATAACTACAATTACGCCAGAAATCAGGCCTTACAAATCCCTAGAGAGAACTAAAAACACAGATGAAGGAAAAACGTAGCGTTACACGCAAGAAAAGACATGCTACGAATATACACTCCTGGAAATTGAAATAAGAACACCGTGAATTCATTGTCCCAGGACGGGGAAACTTTATTGACACATTCCTGGGGTCAGATACATCACATGATCACACTGACAGAACCACAGGCATATAGACACAGGCAACAGAGCATGCACAATGTCGGCACTAGTACAGTGTATATCTACATTTCGCAGCAATGCAGGCTGCTATTCTCCCATGGAGACGATCGTAGAGATGATGGATGTAGTCCTGTGGAACGGCTTGCCATGTCATTTCCACCTGGCGCCTCAGTTGGACCAGCGTTCGTGCTGGACGTGCAGACCGCGTGAGACGACGCTTCATCCAGTCCCAAACATGCTCAATGGGGGACAGATCCGGAGATCTTCCTGTCCAGGGTAGTTGACTTACACCTTCTAGAGCACGTTGTGTGGCACGGGATACATGCAGACGTGCATTGTCCTGTTGGAACAGCAAGTTCCCTTGCCGGTCTAGGAATGGTAGAACGATGGGTTTGATGACGGTTTGGATGTACTGTGCACTATTCAGTGTCCCCTCGACGATCACCAGAGGGGTACGGCCAGTGTAGGAGATCGCTCCCCACACCGTGATGCTGGGTGTTGGCTCTGTGTGCCTCGGTCGTATGCAGTCCTGATTGTGGCGCTCACCTGCACGGCGCCAAACACGCATACGACCATCATTGGCACCAAGGCAGAAGCGACTCTCATTGCTGAAGACGACACGTCTCCATTCGTCCCTCCATTCACCCCTGTCGCGACACCACTGGAGGCGGGATGCACGATGTTGGGGCGTGAGCGGAAGACGGCCTAACGGTGTGCGGGACCGTAGCCCAGCTTCATGGAGACGGTTGCGAATGGTCCTCGCCGGTACCCCAGGAGCAACAGTGTCCCTAATTTGCTGGGAAGTGGCGGTGCGGTCCCCTACGGCACTGCGTAGGATCCTACGGTCTTGGCGTGCATCCGTGCGTCGCTGCGGTCCGGTCCCAGGTCGACGGGCACGTGCACCTTCCGCCGACCACTGGCGACAACATCGATGTACTGTGGAGACCTCACGCCCCACGTGTTGAGGAATTCGGAGGTACGTCCACCCGGCCTCCCGCATGTCCACTATACGCCCTCGCTCAAAGTCCGTCAACTGCACATACGGTTCACGTCCACGCTGTCGCGGCATGCTACCAGTGTTAAAGACTTTGATGGAGCTCCGTATGCCATGGCAAACTGGCTGACACTGACGGCGGCGGTGCACAAATGCTGCGCAGCTAGCGCCATTCGACGGCCAACACCGCGGTTCCTGGTGTGTCCGCTGTGCCGTGCGTGTGATCATTGATTGTACAGCCCTCTCGCAGTGTCCAGAGCAAGTATGGTGGGTCTGACACAGTGTAAATGTGTTCTTTTTTCCATTTCCAGGAGTGTATAATCAAGACGGCACAGTCATTACTTTCAACTGACAAAAGAATCTGAGATATATGTGTGGGTTGTTGGCCCACAGCTACGAGAATGAACAGTATTGCAGAAAAATTAATATCTGATGTAATTTTTTATGGAAAATTAGGAAATCACACTGTATGAATCATCGATTGCGAATTTTAGTGGCACTATTCCGTACCTGCATTGTCACCTTCATCGTCATCACCTGGCATGTACAGACACCATTGTTCCAGCTGTATTTGCAACACACAGTGCCCTGAGTTATTTCAAATATATACATTTATGGTGAGCAATTAAAACAGAAGATCAAGAATCTGAAAACAATGCATATATAGTGAGTGAGCTCTTTGTATTTGAGGCTACTGGTGACAACAAAATAGGTGGTTTTTTTTTTACATGAAACAAATTCTAAGTACGTAAACGATTTACATTCTCAGAAAGTGTTTTCTTTACCTAAACGTGTTTCCTCAGAATTTTGCATAGTGATTCACATGTTTCAGGGATTTCTTCTGACAGTAGCTGTTGAGAGATTGTAGCATTGTATTTAAGATCTGCATAATCTCTCACAGCAGTCACAAACCTTGCAGTTGCCACCAGTCTTTCTTCAGCATGACACCGATCTGCTTTCAAATCAATGGAGTCTCCAAGCGCAGCAGTGTTCTGAATCTGTCGTAGTCCATTCTTAGATAATTAACGAAAACCGTCAGTATCCACTCTCTCAATAACGTCATAATACGAAATTATTTTTGTTTCAGTAACAAATTTTTGGTCCACATCATTCTCTTTCTTACGAGGAGTATCTGTTACTTGCGGACTGTAACTTGGCATTTCGCTGGGGGAGAGGGGATGCAGGGAGTGAGGAGAGTGGGCATGATTTGCTGCAGGGAATGGTAGGGTATGGAGGGAGGACAATCTCTGCTTCCTTATACTGGAAGTACGCAGTGCAGGTAACACAAACCTGTGTTTTGAACCTCCACCAGCCCCTGAAAATAACCTTTCTTTCCCATATTTGAGCAGAAGGTAATCTCCACAATGGGCCAACATCATCAGTCATTTTCGAGAAAATCACAATCAAAATAGCGCAACAAACTATAGATAGCAAAAGCATAGCACAGCGACAAAGCAGACGATAATGCAATCAGCGCCAACTAACAATACGTTTCACAGCTGGTGACGAGCATCTGCAAATTACTATGGCAAGAAGTCTCCAGTCTGTTGTCGACTACTAGTGATCGTAGCTGCAGAGTGCCAGAAAGTTGTACTTTCCACTAGGCTACCAAACCAATATCAACTTTCTTTTGTTTCAGTAGAACAAAGGCATGGGACACATGCGGATGTATTTTCGACTGAAGCCAAGAGCCAACTAACGAAATTGACCACTATATCAGGCCATGTGAATGCCACACCTGACTTTATCGGGTCCACTGTCAGGTGGACAGGTAAGCTCGCCAGTAGCCTCCTTTACAATGATGAGGCAAAAAAATATGTGCTGGCTGAAAATAGTCATTATACCTAATCGGTTGAATATAGGCTTGCAGTGCTCCAGTCTTTTGCTTGGAGTGATGATCCTGACTGCTGTTCTTTGTAGCATTAGCATGCCCTTGCAACCTGGCGAGTGTCCAAATAATAACCGGTCATAATTATGGACAGTTAATACACATTTTACTCTGAGAAGATATTGGTGGGGGCATTCAATATGTAATGCAACACAGGTTGGTTTTTTTCAGGGTTCCAATACACCATATTATTCCCCACACTTTTGGCTGCAAAAACTTAGTTTTCAACATGGTGTCTGTTCAGTGGAATGGCCTTGTTCCACCTTACTGGGAGGACCTGTACGCTCCCACGGTAGCACTCTAGCGGTCGACATCAGACCCAACGCTGTGATTCATCAATAACCTCCCAATCATACATGTACTGCTTCCTTCACTTGGTCAACAGATGGAAGTTAGAAGGTGCAAGATCTAGGCAGTAGGGTGGATGAGGAAGAACAGTTCAGTCAGGTTTTGTAAGCTCTTCTTGGACAGCTTGCGTTGGCATGGAGAATGAGAAGTTCGTTTGCATTTTGTGTTGATGAGCATGCTTCAAATTGCTCTAAGCGCTATGGGACTTAACATCTGAGGTCATCATTCCCCTAGACTTAGAATGACTTAAACCTAACTATCCTAAGGACAGCACACACATCCATGCCTGAGGCAGGATTCGAACCTGAGACCGTAGCAGCAGCGCGATTCCGAACTGAAGCGCCTAGAACATCTTGGCCACAGCGGCCGGCCAGGCGACGATCATACGAACTTGTTGCTTCCATTTCCTGAGGGAAGCACAATACATGCCAAAGTTGCTCGTTGCACCATGGGGGAAATCTCGGAAGACTTTACAGGCTGAGGGTGCAGCTTCGAACTTCTTCTTCAGAGGAGAGGTGGTGTGACACTACATCATGGATTGCCATTTTGTTTCCAAACTTTTTCATCGTAAGAGAGGTGGTGTGGCGCCACTCCAGGGCTGGCTGTTTTGAAGTAATGAACACATCTTTCCGCCTGTGACGATATTCGACAAAATATTGTCACGGTCAGCCTAGTAATGTGCAATATTTCTGCACAGATGGTCCTTGTTGCTCTTTATAGTCTTCTGTTAGGCTGCAAGGAACCCATCGGGCACACTCCCCCAATGGTAGACAAGTGTGTCATGACTACCAACAGAGATTTCCAGCTGCGCATTGAGGTGTTTCATTGTGGTCTGCCGATCACCTCGAATGAGTGTGCCCACACATTCCAACATTGCAGGAGTCACAGCTGTGTGTGGCCAGCTGGTATGGGGAACATCAAACAAGACTGTGCGACCTTGATGGGATGATGACAGATAGTTCGCTCAACGATTCACCATACTTTTTTTTCTCTGCCAGGCCTACAAGTGCTTATGAATATGTGTGATGCTCCGGTTTTCCACAAAAAAAAACCCTCAGTGACAGCTCTCTGCTCGGAAAGCACCTCAGTCATAAGACACTGTTTTGAAGGCTAACCTATAGCGCCGCCAACTATCGGAACTTCATGAAACTATAGGGGCTGAAGCTGGAATATTCCACGATGTTCCACAACAAAGTCCAAGTTTTTCGAAAGAAAAAAAAATCTGTTGCACTACTTATTGAACGCACCTCGCTTATTATATGGGTGAGCTTGGAGCACAAGTACGGTTTGTGCGTATTCATAAAATAACGACTATTAAAGGTACTGAAAAACAAATTTTAAATGCAAAATAATTTCTGTGGTAATCCTGAACTAAAACATTAGATGACAATTGAAAAATAAAAGTGTAGTGCACTGACAAGATTGCATCGTTGGTATTGTCATATTCTCTGAGCGCATATGTATTGACACTAATTTTGCTAATACAATCTACGAAACTCGCTATTGTTACCTCACACTTTTAAGTTGTTCACAATAGTATCTCGATGTATTCCTCCTCCTATATCTGCCTACCATCCCTTCTTTTTTGTGCCACATCACATACATACTAGCACCCCCTGCTAGTTTTAGCTTGACTGCACTCAACAATTGCTCATTACTGAATTTCCCAGTCTAGCAGACGTATACGAATCATTGAAAATAGCAAAGATACAGTCTCCTGATTTATCTACAAATAGTCCAAACTACGGAGCGGTGTTGCTACCCAGTATAGCTGTACTAGGAAACGTCTGTTCCCTCCATTCCTCCTTTAGTTGCTGCAATTTCGTCTGTAACTGAGCTACTTTGTTTATTAACTGCTGAATGGCGTCCTGAGCTGGAACTTGCCTCTCCACATTGCCCACTTAGTACCAACCCAGGTATCAGTATATCCAGTGGGGGTTAGAATTCTCTGCTGAGGCTGAATGTTGGACATCTGAACAACGCCCGATGATGGTTACAATGACTTCTTTATTGAGGATTGATAAGAATCATTAGTGGGCGGTATGGAGAATAAGATGTCGTCTCCCCCAAAGTGATTGCCTCCAGCTGCTGATTGGACATTCCACTGCTGGGTGGTTGGTGGTGTGTCGCCAAGTTTCCATGTTTCTTGGCCATAGTGAGTGGGTTTGGTGGACAGCAGTTGCGTGGATGTTGGGCTGCTTCACGCTCCTGAGCTACAGGGATAGTGGTCTCCTGTTGGAAACCTGAAGAGCGCAGAAATGGTTGGAACCTCCTGTTATACTCTTTGGATGGCAGCCAACTGTGGGGCTGCCTGTGGCATCCAGCTGCTCAGGTTGCAGGCAGTGGTTCGTGTACCAGCTGAAGCAAAAGCGTCTGCATCATTGGCGCGATAGGGAGTAGCATAAGCTCGACGCCACATCACTGCCCAGCCGTTCGATAATGATGGGATTGCTGGCGCGTCCTTAAGTACTGCTTCTCCATGCTGCTTCTGCTGTTTACGTCGATTAGTGTGTCCTATCGAACTGTTTGAAACGTGTTGGTGACCCCGAGATGTCGTATGTCGGCGCGAGTACTCTTAAAGACTGTGTCACACGACGGTGACAAGCATGGAGGTAATAATCTCCATGGTGACAAGTGTTGTTTGTCATCGCAGAAGCGTTGCTAGGTCGTTGACCGTGCAGTCGCCCTGCCAGCTGCGACTGACTTGGTGGCCTGGTTGTGACATGGCTTTTCACTGGTGGTTCCAAGTCTCATTTCATAACTTTATACATTTCTGTCTACAAGACAAACACAGACTTCTCGTCTCAAAAGCTCACCAAGGACTGACGTAAAACTGAGCTAAGACTGACCTAACATGCGTACTGCCAATGGTGATTATACAACACAATTACAAAAATCTCTATGTGTTGTTCGAATTGTACATGATAAAACTAACAACTGAAATTCATGTGCTTTCATAGTACTGGTTATAGAATTTAGTTTGACAGATGGTGCAACAAGTTTCATATAATAAATATGTTGAAACACTGATTTTCGAGTCGGAATTTCATGAAATATTCATTGTTAACAATAGATTGATTACATCACTTACTTACTCAGTAATCACCTTTGACGCTCACATGATTTCAGTATATCTACACTTAGTTCTTCCATCACTACAACTACATTTTTGTATCCTGTCCGTACAAATATTATTCTTGGCATGTGTTTAATTTGGTCTAACGTGTTTTGAGTTTGCAGTACAATCCTTCGATAAATCGATTTGATTTGTCCATTATGCACTTGCTACCATAACTTAGTTTTTATGGACTATATAACGATATAACTGAAAGTTCTGCATGTATATGACTTTGCAGAAGGATTGCGTATTAGTAACGCTACCTCCGAAATACATGGGATTATTCTGCTCGTTTTATACTGTCCCATTCAACTACGTTACGGTTCGTTCCGCCGTAGAAGGTAATTGTAGGGACTGTATAGGTTGAGGAGTTGGAGTAGTGATAAATTCTAATCTGTTGTTCACATTGCATAGACATTTATATAAAATATTATTTATGTAACATTTCTCCTTGAACGACAGTGCATGGAAAAAATACACTCCTGGAAATTGAAATAAGAACACTGTGAATTCATTGTCCCAGGAAGGGGAAACTTTATTGACACATTCCTGGGGTCAGACACATCACATTATCACACTGACAGAACCACAGGCATATAGACACAGGCAACAGAGCATGCACAATGTCGGCACTAGTACAGTGTATATCCACCTTTCGCAACAATGCAGGCTGCTATTCTCCCATGGAGACGATCGTAGAGATGCTGGATGTAGTCCTGTGGAACGGCTTGCCATGCCATTTCCACCTGGCGCCTCAGTTAGACCAGCGTTCGTGCTGGACGTGCAGACCGCGTGAAACGACGCTTCATCCAGTCCCAAACATGCTCAATGGGGGACAGATCCGGAGATCTTGCTGGCCAGGGTAGTTGACTTACACCTTCTAGAGCACGTTGTGTGGCACGGGATACATGCAGACGTGCATTGTCCTGTTGGAACAGCAAGTTCCCTTGGCGGTCTAGGAATGGTAGAACGATGGATTCGATGACGGTTTGGATGTACTGTGCACTATTCAGTGTCCCCTCGACGATCACCAGAGGGGTACGGCCAGTGTAGGAGATCGCTCCCCACACCATGATTCCGGGTGTTGGCCCTGTGTGCCTCGGTCGTATGCAGTCCTGATTGTGGCGCTCACCTGCACGGCGCCAAACACGCATACGACCATCATTGGCACCAAGGCAGAAGCGACTCTTATCGCTGAAGACGACACGTCTCCATTCGTCCCTCCATTCACCCCTGTCGCACCACCACTGGAGGCGGGCTGCACGATGTTGGGGCGTGAGCGGAAGACGGCCTAACGGTGTGCGGGACCGTAGCCCAGCTTCATGGAGACGGTTGCGAATGGTCCTCGCCGATACCCCAGGAGCAACAGTGTCCCTAATTTGCTGGGAAGTGGCGGTGCTGTCCCCTACGGCACTGCGTAGGATCCTACGGTCTTGGCGTGCATCCGTGCGTCGCTGCGGTCCGGTCCGAGGTCGACGGGCACGTGCACCTTCCGCCGACCACTGTCGACAACATCGATGTACTGTGGAGACCTGACGCCCCACGTGTTGAGTAATTCGGCGATACGTCCACCTGGCCTTCCGCATGTCCACTATACGCCCTCGCTCAAAGTCCGTCAACTGCACATACGGTTCACGTCCACGCTGTCGCGGCATGCTACCAGTGTTAAAGACTGCGATGGAGCTCCGTATGCCACGGCAAACTGGCTGACACTGACGGCGGCGGTGCACAAATGCTGCGCAGCTAGCGCCATTCGACGGCCAACACCGCGGTTCCTGGTGTGTCCGCTGTGCCGTGCGTGTGATCATTACTTGTACAGCCCTCTCGCAGTGTCCGGAGCAAGTATGGTGGGTCTGACACACCGGTGTCAATGTGTTCTTTTTTCCATTTCCAGGAGTGTATATTCCAGAAAGAGCCCCTGGGCGAAAATACGATTTTTCGTATCTTGGACACTTTTGATCACAGAGGTAAGGGGTCAAGTATTTTGGATGACCCTTGGCCTACTGCCCATTTGTATACCTATCGGAAGAATGATGTACTGTTGTTGCCCTAGAGTACAGGGGCAAACTTTAAGCTTCACACACTTCTTCCAACCCAGGCAAAATGGGAATATGCGTTGGTTCTTTTGCATCAGATGTGGTCTAGGGTTATAAAAGCGTAATTTGTTTTTTTAGCTCTTCCTGATAAAACTCCAAAAGCCATGATTTTTGGTTACCAGAAGTGCCAATTGTGGAGATGGCCGCTTCTGTATTTTCTTCTCGTAACAAATCGTCGAAATTCTTGCCATAGGATCTTGAGATAATTTTATGATGCAACTTCGTAAATTTTTAAGATATCCTTACCCGTTACTGAGATCTACAGGTTCAGAGTTACCATAATTATGCAGAAAATTGCAAAACCTGGAATTTAGTCGTTTGTGCACCGTCAGCGGCAGTTATCTACGTAACTAATGGTAGGAAGAGGCTAAAATATTAACTCGCCATTCATTAGATACTTATCGAGAAATTAGAAAACTTTTAACAGGTATCAAGATACATCTGAAAAAACGTCACCTTTGGGCGCCAAAAGTACCAGCTGTGGGGATGGTCACTTCTGTATTTTCTGTTCATGGCAAATAGTCTAAATTTTTACCATGTATTCTTAAGGTGATGTTCTTAGGGAACACTGAAACTTTTTTTGGTAGCGTTATCCGTTTCCGAGATCCAGACGTTCAAACATAACCATTCTTGTGTGTATAAAATATAGTGGTAATATTCGGTCAGAGGCGTAAATGTAGTTTTAATTAATTAATGACATATGGTATGGGATAATTGCAAGGGCTATAGACCACCAAACTATGTTTATAGTACCGACAGAACTTCAGGACTTCTATTTCTGTATAATGGGCATTTTATGCCTGTTTCAGTTGCCTTGGCCTGGAATTAATTCGATGATGCCTGTAAGTGGCGTAAGAAAATTACAAAACACTGTTCCTTAATATGAAATTTTATGTATTTCTAAATCAAATACACCATTTTTCATATACTGTAAGTGTAGCCTAAAAATACTCTGCAGTTTTATTTAAGGTAGTGTAAAATAAATTTGTGTTTCATGGGAGACAATGTTGTGTTAACCTTATATTGCATATACCTAGCTGTTTTTTATATGTGACAAAGTACGTGCAAGGAATGTGAAACAAGTACTGCAACACATTTTTTCTGAAAGCAGTTGATGTTATTCAGGATTCCAATTCTTTATTCAGGATTACCCTCTCTTTTAGCTGATTTTTCAACATAGTCTCCGTTCAGTGTGCTTCCTTATTCCATCTTACTGGGAAGGCCAGTAAGAACACACGGTACCATTCTACTGGCTGACCTCGAAGTCAACGTCTTGCTCGATCAGTAACCTTGCCACCATCCATGTACTGCTTCACAATGAGTGCAACCTTCATTGGGCCAAACAAATGGAAGTCGGAACGTGCGAAATGTGGGCTATAGGGTGGACAAGGAAGAACTGTCCCATGTAGTTTTGTGTGTTACTCTCGGGTGTGCAGATAGTGTGAGGCTTTGCGTTGTCATGGAAAATGGAAGGTCTATTTTATTTTTTTGTCGCGAATTAGAGTGTTCGTGTGTTTCAACAGTCCCAGATTGGCAGCTGTGTGCAGCTGGCCAGCACACGGGAGATCAGACAGGTTTGCGCAACCTTGCTGTGATGAAGACACATGCCTCCCCCAATGATTCGCTATGCTTTTGTTCACTGCCAATATTCCATAGGCATTTGGCAAGTTAGTATGAATATCTGCGATTCTTTGGTTTTCCACCAAAAGAAGCTCAAAGACTGGTATCAGCTTGAAATGCATTTCTATTACCTATCGGAAGTTCGTGATATTGTAGAGGCTAAAATAGGAATATTCCACGGTGTTCCTTATTATGTTCAAGCGAAATTGCCTGAAAAAAAGTGTTGCATTACTTATTGAACATCCCTCGCATTTACGTTAGTATTCTGAGCATCTATGTGGACTAAACTGTTTTTCATGTACGACATGTGTGGTATATTGTATTCATGTTGGATTTAGTACGTTTTGAATGCTTGATTAGCTGCATTTGATGTGTGTGTGAGCGTTACAAGCATCCATGTAGACTAAATGAGTGAGACAAAATTCTCTGTTTACAATGTTTCTCATGCACATAAAATGCTAAATTTTTGTATTCAGGTTAATTTCTATGTGCCTCCACAAAGACTGAATAATTGTGTTTCAAGTTTCATTGAAACTGGTATTTCTCACACTGCACAAGATTTGCTTTTCATTTTTAAATATGCATGAATCAGATATTTCATGTTTGTTTACTAAAGTTTCCCCAACTGTTTCGACTGCAAAGAGATAATTATTAAATGTTGGATTTCCAAGTTATGCTTAAACCATGATTATTCTAGTTGATGTTATTTGGTTGCTTGTAGTAATGAACTGAACTCAATAAATTGGTTGTGCATTTTGTCAAAACCAAGCCAGTATTCTGGTAACTCCATGTTGGAACATGCATCCCTGTCTCCTTTCTCATCATCGTGTTGTTTAGAGTTCATATGTTTGTGAGCCACATCTCAGTCAGTTGCTTTTTTCATTTAATTTTGCCTTTTACTAACTGCAATTATGCACCATTTTTCAGGCGTCGACAGAGTCATCCAGTGTTATCCATCTATGCTGAATTAAGTACTTTAGCATAATCATCAGGAATTACTGAGCAGTTCAGAGGTGTTTAAGCAACAGGTAGGCCCCTTCAGTTTCCTGAGGACATCTTGAATTAACTCCAGCAATCAATAGGTCAGGCATCAGATATCAGCACTTGTTGGATCACGTTAATTCAGGAAGCAGATCAGGAGTCAGGTTAGCTGTGTCAAGAGTCAAATCACAATCAGTAACTTCCCATTTTATTCTAAACTTAACAGGAAAATATTGACTACAGTTCTAAGTTAGACACCATTTATGTTTTAGATAGCGCAACTTGTTCATATACAGCGTTAAGAAAAGATGCCACTCTTGGCAGTTGGCATGCCATTCCTCATCCCAGTTCAAGACAAAAGTATATCTAGCAGAACCGAGTCCTGCCAATACGTTCAATAGAAATGCGATTTAAAAAGCGAGACTCTCATAATGCTGCAACTGCGCACGTTGTGGCCAAGGTCAGGTAGCATGGACTCTGTACTATGCCAGAGTTGTCCTATTAACTCAGTGAGATGAGGCGATGCTGTGTGGCGTTGGTATATGGACTCGCTGATGTTCGAGTCACATTCGCGGAAACACAAGCCAACATACACTAGTCGGACGTCGGTCGGCATGGCGCGGTATGGGATAAATAAATAGATGCAAGTGAATATCTCTCCTATTGGTTTCTCCCTAAATATATATGAAAGTGATGTCTGTTTGACAATTATAGAGGCTGCATAAGTAGGCTATTCACCTTTATAGTTAGGATGAATGGTTCATAATTTGATGGTCAGCAGAGTTCCCATCACTTTAAACTTGCGGTAAGTGTATTTTTAATTTTGATTTCCTGTCACTTGGGTTAAGGTACAGTACAAGTACCGTTCCTGCATTTGTCATGATTCCCATCACCTTAAATCCAGTCATACAGGCTCTGGTTGCAGCATGATCACTACAGCATATTGAGAATTATAACTTCTATAGCCCATTCTGTGTTGAGTTACCGAATCAGTGGTGGACATGAGGTGTCTCTCTGAACAGAGCTGTCATTGGTGCATGGTCGCATAATTCCAGGGCGACTTGGCTTTTAGCAGGGATACTGTGGATGGAGTGGTGGCAGACTTCTTGACCAATCCAGTGATCATGAACTTTGTGATTGCAGAATTCTCTCCTTGGCAAAGGTATTTGTTTAAATGAAGACACAAGTATTCCTACTGATCAATTACAGTATGAACTTTAAATTCAAGAAGTATGTCAGAAAGGGGGGGAGGGAGCAGGGAAATGTTAGAGCTGTGCAGCATAGATGTGCATTGCTGATGTAGAAGCAGAGAGCCTTCCCCTTCCGTCCTTGGTGTTTTTTTAAATAAAGATTTAATTGTTGCTACTACACAGCATACAGTTTGAATTTTAACTTATGATGCTGTATGACATATGTACTGGCAAACATAAACATTTGTTTAAGTAAGGGGCAGGCAAGATAGAATTACACAGCGAGCTGACTACTATAAATAGCCATAAATGTTTCTACAGCCAAGTTACTACCCTTTGTCCTATCATTTTGGCTTTTGACGTCGTAGAGCTGCACCAGTATTCCAACTTTTTGACAATATACCAGCATTCTACACTGTTTTAAATAGACCAGCAGATCTAAGCTGGATTGTGACATCATAGAGACACAGCCAATATTCTAGCTCTGGGCCAGCATAGTCCAATATCTCAGGTCCGTGACAACATGCTGAAATTCCACTTCGTTATATAAATATTCTAATAGCACAGAGCTAGATTTTGATGCTACAGAGCTGTGTCAGTATACCTTAGTCACCATCTTGTATTTGAGGTCAGCTGTCTTGAATTGTGATGTCATAACTGGTCTGGTGCTCTTATTCTGAGTCTTAGCTAGGGATGTTATACAGCAAGAGCCAGTACTCCAAGTCAGCCAGCATGACAATACATGACTAAATTTCTCACCAATTCATACTTAGGACAACAGCCCTACTCCCACATGAAACGTACTAACACACTTGGGTTATTTTTTGAATTTCACACCAGAACTTTGAATTTCCCACGAAAATTTGAATTCTTGCCATTTTTTTACATAGTGCAATTGGCTTTGGTCAGATGGGGCTGGGGGAGGGTGTAGGAATGGTGTGACTGGCCATGCTATTTATAAATTTCTGTGAGCTCGAAATTTTGCAGCAGCACAACAGACGGTGACAGCAGACCTTACCTACCCTGAATCTATAGGCACGTTTACGATCAGGTCATCCAGAACTTCCATTAATTATTTTATTATTTCACTGCTATTTCCTTTCACCCTTTCAAGACTCAATTTGTAATTCCTGGACTAGTTTCTCCTTTCACAGGCAAACCAAGTCATCTACATTTCTGGCTTCTGTGCCAAAACAAAACATCTTAAAAATTATAAAATTCCAGTAATGTCAGCCTGTAACCAAATAACCCAGACAACCAAACTCTGCTGCCAACTGAGCCCCACCTATCCTCTTCTCCCTTAAATGAATAACAAAACAGAACTGCCAAATATAAAAATCATACTAAAGTGAGATAGTAGGGTGCGCTAGGCTGAATTATATACGTGTTGCACCTTTCAGTGCATATTGATTGTCAAATACACAAATAACATTAACCTGAAGACATTTCAGATCAATAAATTTTTGCTGTGTTAACATTACAATGCAAAACAAGGAAACAATTATTAGACACAAGCTCATTTGAATATAATATCAGTAAACATGTAATAGTTTCCAAATTTACCCTGATAATCAAAAATATTGTCAGGTATGTAGCGAACCACTGCTATTAATATCTTTAAAAGCTCAGACTCTGGTAGGACCTCCACTAATTCTAAGAAGGCCAGACATGCTCCAACAGCTCCACTGTGGCCTCCACATAAAGAAATATGAACAAAATTTGAGCATGCCATGTACAATGTACAACAAAAAGCCTTCAGTAACATTACAGTTTCCTTATTCATCTCCTACAAATACAAAGCAAGTTAACCTTTAGACAGAAACATGAAAATGAGCAACTTTTAATAGGGTGTATTAACCTTTAACCAGTAACGTGGAATACCTTCAGTATGAGGTCACAGGTTCAGTCTTTAGTAAGGGTAATTTGAAAGTGTTGTGTTAACAGTTATGCTGGGAAAAATATTAGCTGCTAATGACTGACTATGTGCATCAGGAGGGTGATGAAAAATTAGTGTCTGGGAGGTGTAGAGATCAACCATCTATTGCAGAGTTTTTCATCTTTTTTGAACACATGACCTCTTTCCAAGAAAAAATTCTGGAAACCCCTCAACCCATAATAGAACAGTGTCAGAGATTTTAAAAGCAATATATTTAATTTTCTTTCTATTGAAACTATACAGAATTGATAAATCAAGTGCACTCAGCACTGTAGATGTAGAGGTCTGTGGGAAGTGACGTGTGTATATTTATTATATATATATATATATATTCTTTGCTGCAATGGGGCGTGGGGACGAGGAAAAGTCAGTCACATAGGCTTATTTCAGACAGTTGTCCAAGTACACCAATGAATACAGACGCGATTGTTGTGTCTTTGCACTTTACTCCTACAGAGCATAAAATGGAGGAGTTTATTAGAATCCTTTTTTTGTTTATTGACAGTCCTTCTTTGAGTTATACATCTTATACCTGAGATGTTGGACAGAATCTCATTAATTAAAACATTAATGCATTGAATATTACAGTATCATACAGCAACAATTTAAACATTTAGATTTCAATGTATGAGCAAAAAAATTAAAAAGATCTATAGATGGAATTCATTTTTCTGTACATCAAGAAGTACTTTGCGCTAAATCTGCAGGCATTGAACGAAGAAAATGGTAGTATGAACATTAAAATTCTTAAGTCGCACCCATTATTACGTTGTCAGTTGCCACATTTCCAATGGAATTGAAAGAAGATTGAGGAGATTCATTTATTACTGTAAAGTATGTTGGTTAAGTCAAGGGGCATGCCTGGAACGAATTTTCGATTTAAAATCGCTATTGTCGAATTTATGAAAGAAAAAGGAGTGTAGAAAAGAAAATTACAACATCTGGAATGTATTGCATACAGCCCACAATAAAACATTGCAAAGTAACTTACTTCCGATTTGATGGGGATCCATTCAAAAAGAAAATAGTGTTATAGAAGGGACATATTTTGATAAAGAGAGTCCAGATCCCTAAGCTTGCTGGCGTTAAATAAAGTGCAAGGTATGAAGAATTCATTGTGGCCTTGAAAGATTACAACAATAGTTTTATAAAGATTTTGGGGACACTGTTGGTCTTATATCTCTTTTCGAACTGTTTTCGAGACCATTGCCATTCACGCTGAAAGCGCCCTGTGCATGTGAAAACCTGCAAAGTAATTCCAGTTTCAATGACAAATCTTTTTAAGTTAAAACGGCCCAGGACGTCAGTATTGCTTTCCTTATATAGACGTTTCAAGTCTCTATAATGAGCTTGCAAAAGTGATAAAATTTTATGATCAAGGTATTTGTGTGAAAGATATTTTCTCGATTATTAAACTTGTGTGCAGAACCCTGTAAAACCGTCTATGTCTGTCTGTATGCTGACATTATGTACCAAATAAAAATCATATATCTTCAGTGTGCCAAAAATAAGTAATCAATACTGAAAACTTGTTTTGTTTCTGATCTATCTTGTTGAGAATTGTGGAATATAAAACCAAGTCTCATTCAGTAATGCTGCACTGCCATTTAAATGCAGCATGTTTGCTGTTTTCTCCTCTTGCCCTTCCTCATTTTTAGATGTGGCGTGGTGGTGGGGGAATTGTGAGGAGAGGCTGAGTGCTTTGACACTCAGTTATAGAAATAGTCAAGTTAGATGAATGAAAACACCTCTGGAACATTACTGAAACTGGGTGAGTGATTTAGGCAGGGTGGTGCTGAACTTAAATCTAAACTGACCAATCTTGGGTTCTCAATAACTAATTAGAAAATTATGGATGAAGGAGAGTATGAGCATCAGCAAGATGATGAGGAAAGATCAGTTTATCTAGCACTGTTATTTTGAAAACTACCTAACCTATTGGAGGACTTGTTACAGGAACAAGCAAGCTGTGGGGTTGGGTCAGTTCTGCCAGTGTTTGAACTATTATATTACATGGTGGATTACAGAAGAAAGGTGTAGTATTGGTTACTCCTGATCATCAGTTGGCACTTGTAATTGTGTTTAAGGTAAATGGCAGTTTAGTATATTTTGTTCAAAAAGCAGCTAGTTGTATTTCCCGTTTTACTTGATTTGCAGAAGAATTTTATGGAGCTTTTAATTCCACCTAGAGCACTGAATGAATTAAGTCACATGAGCTATGGTAGGGAACAAAGTAATAATGAACTACTAGTTGATTATGTTAATAGGGAACAGGGAGTGTGGGGGCTTTGTGTTTAGTACATACTGAAGCAAAGTAGTACAACACATTTTAAGTGGGTTAAAATTAGGTGATCAACAGCACATCATGTTTGAAGAAGCTTCCATGAATTCCACACTCTGGATAAATTGGCAAGATCTATCGAAGCAACACCTTATGTTGATAATAGCAGGAGGTAAGTTAGTCAAAGGATGCTATAAGAAATCACATTGCTGCTTCTACTGATATGTATGCAGGCAGATTAAATGCTTTAATTGTGCCCAACACAGTTACATTAGTACGAACTGTTGTCAAAGCACTCAGTGCTATGAGTGTGCAAAAGGTAGAATTGATCAAAGGAATGGCAATAAGGGTAATAGGACTCGTGAGATAGATGGCAAGGACAGTAAAATACTTTTGTAGTTTCTAGCTCATTTAATCTAAGAAAAAATTCTCCATAAGTCGCAAAAAACTTTTTTGATTTCCTCAGAGTTTTGTGATTAATGTCGATTTTTTACAGGAAATAAAGCCCAGAACCTACAAAATAATTGTATCTTTTTCGAATCATTCCACTCAGTAATCTTAACCCTAAGAAAAATAAACGAGTAAATACATAGAGAATGACCAATTTTTATGTATAACATAATATTATATTTATATTTTATTTTATTACTTATTTTATTTATTTTTTTATTTTTTATGTTTTTTTAATATTTCTTGGGGGATGCTTGCCCACCATAATTTTCCAAGTATACTTTTCTCTTCTAATAAAGTTTTATGGTTATTGCACTAAAAATTCTAGATCATGAAATTCATTACCATTGTTTTTAAATTTCCTCATTCCATTGTATCTCAGCTTAAGGTATCGATCCTAAGAAATTTAAAATCCCAGTTAGTTATCAATTTCAAATATTTCTTTGGGAAAAGAATCTTAAATGTGTTATTAAGTTCCATACAATTTTTTCTCCATATTTAGTAGTGAAATATTCATATTCAGTAACATTAAACAAAACATTTACCTCTAGCTCACTATTTTATAAAACTTATTACAATTGCTTGCATTATTGAGCTTTTAGAGTAGGGACTCCATGTATATTAAAAAAATGTTGTTAACAAAAATTAAATTTTATGTTATAAATGGAAAACTCAGAAAACAACAATGAAAACCTGTAAGGGTTATACTATTGTAGAGGTAACAGAAATGGTATCTAATAAACATAAATTGTAATATTCACTTTTTAAAGATGAAGAAAAAGATTTTGTTGATGATGAAGAAGGCGACAGCAGCAGCTGGCATAAGGCAATGCATCTATTTTATTCTCCAGTAGTCATCATGAGGACTCAATACATTTTTATTTACCTTGACTGAATAAATTTTAAAGCTTCATATTAAATTCACAGTTCTGCATTTCTCGATATTATTAAACTAAAAAATGTATAATCTTCAGAGCTTATGTTATTGTTAAGAATGCATTTCTTGACTCCCTTTCATTTTTTCTCCTCTGCGTCACCGACTTTATAAGCATACATTATTGCCCTCACACCACAAAATTTTTCCACTCTTGTTCCATTGCTTTCATCAGTCATTTTTCCTAAAACTTGCTTCATACTTGTGCAGTATTGTATATATTATCTGTTGCATAATCACTAGGACCAGATTTGTTAATTTTTGATTTCACATCTTCATAGAAATCTTCAATCTGTATGTTGAAGTTATAACAGTTTCTATTTCTATAGGAAAGCTCAAAATTTTCACCATACTTTGGCTTCATACCTACTTAGTTAAAATCATACATCAGTTCCTCTGATAAATCAGTTGTACTCATACAGATGTAAACTGGTTTATTAAACACAATTAGAGTCTTTTCATGTAAATTTCCACAAGATCTTTATTAAATATTGTTCTTCCATTGAAGTTTGGCTTTCTACAAGGCATTGACGTTATTTCCCTCTGAATCTAATGTCATATTCACTCTGTTTGTAATATTTTCATCTTTTTCCTAATACTGAATTAGTAATCAATTTGTAGAAATCTTTTTTATGAGGAGTGAATGAAAAATAATGCCTACACCTTCGTTAACTGGGTTTGAATGGGGATATTTTAATAAATCAAACACAGAAACAGTCTTTAGCATGTGATCTTTTATTACCAATATTCACTATTCCACAGAATCACAAGCCAATTGGATACATTTCTGCCAACGATGAACAAGTTTTCTCAAGCCATCATGGAAGAAGTCAACACTCTGTTTCCGCAATCACAGTCTCACAGTTCTCTCAACAGCTTCATCAGAAGCACAATGATGTGTCCACAGATTGTCCTTCATTATCGGGAACAGATGGAAGTCAGTCGGTGCTAAATCTGGACTGCATGGTTGATGCCATATGGTGGTGAGACGCAGTCTGTGGAGTTCTGCTGTGGTGGCAAGTGAAGTGTGTGGTTTGGTATTGTCATGCTGCAGGAAAACATTTCTGTTTTCCTTTCAGTTCCTTGTTAGCTGTCATTCCAGAATTTGCAGCATTGTTATGTAACGCTCTGAATTTATTGCTGTTCCACTATCAAGAAAAACATCATGGACAACACCAACTGCGTCCCAGAACACTGTGGCCATGATCTCTCCACCTGAGCGCTGCATCTTGAATTTCTTTTTCTGGACAAATCTTTGTGTGGTATTCCATAGACTAACGTTTTGTCTCCGGGTCGTACTGTTGTACCCACGTTTCGTCTCCTGTCACAATTGGATGGAGAAAGGTGTCACTGTCAATCTCGTAACACATTTCAAGTATGTGTGTTTTCAGGAGCCAGCATTGTGCACAGATCTTCTGATAGCCAAGTAAAGCAATAATGTGACTCACACGTTTGCAGTTTCTCTTTCACTGATATGACGATCGTACCTTCATTTATATACACTTCAAATATTAGATATGACGAATCTAGATGATATTTCTAATAAAAAGGTTTATCTGTTAAACTGAAGCCTTTTTATTCATCAGCTGCAACAGGCTTGCGTATAATGGTTCAAATGGCTCTGAGAACTATGAGACTTAACATCTGTGGTCACCAGTCCACTAGAACTTAGAACTACTTAAACCTAACTAACTTAAGGACATCACACACCTCCATGCCTAAGGCAGGATTCGAACCGGGGACCGTAGCGGTCACGTTGGTCTAGACTGAAGTGCATAAAACTGCCGGCGTGTGTATAATGGTAGGGAAGTATTTGTGATAATTGATAAACAGAATGATCCTTCGTTTTATGAAAATCAAGTTGCTAATATTTTAGGATATCAGACCTTTGATGCTATAAAGCAATATGCTATAGAAAATACAGTAAAAGATATGAAAATCTATGAGCCTATCTATATACTTTACTTATGAGTTCAACAATGCCATTTGCAAAAGATTTTTGAGATTGGATTTATGAAGAAGTCTTACTGTCAGTTCACAAACATAGAGAATATAAGATTAAAAATAACATAAAAGAAATGTATCAGGATAAAATAACTCAACTGGAAAATTTAAACAAAGTCATAGATGATGAAATTAAAACTGGAGGTGAAGACAGAACATTTAACTGAACTGAAGGACAGTACTTCAGAAACAGTACAAGGAAAAACAGAGAAATAGGCAGATTATTACCACATTATTACCACAAACTAAGGAATGTAATTTGGTGAAAATTGTGAATATATTTATTTGCTCATTAGAACACAATGACAAAATTTACAAAGGTAGTTATACAGAATTGAAAATAGGTACCCAAATTGTGAAGAAATATTAAGACCTTGTTATAACCTCAATTGAATAATTTTATGTCAAAGTAGAATGAGAATTTTAATATCATTTGTTCCCATAACTATTTCAATATTTTGGATGGATACACATAAGAACCATTGATTAATGATATAATTAATCATCATTAGATACAAATAGAAAAAAACGTATTTTGAGCAGTCTGCCTGTAAATTTTAATTATATTCCTTTCATAACATTTATGTATATTGGACAAGAAGAATGGCCTGTTAACCGACTATAAGCACATTCTTTATAAAACATGATTACATATTGTTTTTACAGATTGATAATTATAATTCATTGAATATGCAGAAAAGTCGTTGCCTCCAGGTTGCTCCATTATTTCCAAAATTGTTATTATTTTTTGAATGAATGATTTTGATAAATTTTGATATTTCAAAGTGGTATTGCAATCGACTTTATGTTTAAATTCTATTATAAATCTTCGGAAAACGCTTGATCACTTGATATATCCTCCCAGTTTAATTTTTCGTGAAATTCTCTCATGAATCTTCAGATAAATTTTGCGTTACTGGTATAGTATCCACTTTATTATTATGTCATATAATTATGTTTTTGTGACGTTGGATATTCCCTGCTTCTATACAGGTCAAAAATGGAGCACTTTAAAACATCGTTGTCAAATATTTCTTGCTATTTCGATGATTTTCAGACGACACAAAAACAAAGTGTTTTGAGTTTACTACAGCTCCAACACATTTGTTTCCTATTCTCTGTACAGTTCTCTTGTCGACATTGGCCTCTGTAGTTCGTTCTTGTGTCCTAAAAATGTCAAAAACAGAAGTATTGGTTTCAGATTCAAATTTGAAGAAGTTATAGACATTGGACATAAACCTCCTCGAATGCTTGTGTAACATCTACATCTACATGGTTACTCTGCAATTCACAATTAAAGGACTGGCAGCAAATTCATAGAACCAGCTTCACACTGTTTCCCCGCTGTTCTTAAACAGCCTGCAGGAAACATGAACGCTTTCCTTGTGAACTCTGATTTCTCTTATTTTGTAAAGATGAACATTCCTCCCTTTGTAGGTGGGTGCCGGAGAAAGTTGGCGATAAATAAATAAATGTCGTGTAGCTAGGGCCTTCTGTTGGGTAGACCATTCGCTGAGTGCACGTATTTAGAGTTGACGCCACTTTGGTGACCTGGGCGTTGGAGTTGGCGATAGAAATTTCATACGAAATTCCTGCCACAGCAAAAAACGCCTTTCTTTTGATGATTGCCACCCCAGACCGTGTTTCATATCCATGGCAGTCTCTCCTTTATTTCGCGAAAATACAAAACGAGCTGCCTTTCTTTGAACTTTTTCCATCAATTCTATCTGCTGCGGATCCCAGGCCTGACAGCAGTACTCCAGAAAAAGGCGAGAAAGCATAGTGTAAGTAGTATCTTTAGACGTCCTGTTGCATTTTCTAAGTGTTCTACCAATAAATCGCAGTCTTAGGTTTGCTTTCCATATTTGCTTCATCCATGTGATAGTTGCATTTTAAGTTATTCATAATTGTAATCCGTAAGTGTTTAGTTGAATTTACAGCAATTAGAATTGTGTGTTTCATCCTGTACACTGAATTTAACGAATTTCTTTCAGTAATCATGCGGATGACTTCAGGCTTATTATTGTTTAGAATCAATTTGCACTTTTTTCACCATACATATATCTTGTCTAAGTCGTTTCCTAATTTGTTTTATCTCTTATGACTTTATAAGACGGTAAATCGCGGCATCATCTGAAAAAACATTCTAAGAGGGCTGCTCCGATTGTCTCCTAAATCTCTTAATAGATCAGGAACAGAGGAGCACCTATAACACTTCCTTGCAAACGCCAGATGTAACTTCTGTCACTTCTGTTTTACTCGGTGATTTTCCGTCGATCACTACATAGTGATCTTCCTGACACGAAATCACGAACCAGTCGCACGACTGAGACGATACTCCATAGGCACGCAAATTAATTAAAGCTGCTGGTGAGGAACTTCATATTTATTGTCGTCACATGACATTTTCATTTGGAAATCACACTGAAACGTTTAAAGATACACGCTCACAGTTGTACTGCTACTAGAAAGTAACCTCGGCATCTGAATGAATAATTTTGTCACTCTCTGAATGAAACTGTATTGTCACAAAATATGGCAACAGCACAGCACGTGGGAGAGAGAGTCTCTCAGTCCAGTTTGGAACCCACGGCTGGGCGATCGGAAAGAGAATGAATCTTATTGGCTACTAGCAGTTAATGGTGGGGGATGTGCAGAATGGCTGAAATAGTGCCGCCTTCCAACATGACATGAGCTATAATATCCTTGAGTGAATATAAAAGAGAAGTCAGTATTAATGTACTGTTCAAAAACCCTTTACCACCTCGTTATATGAAAAAGCTTAAGGCTATTGTGGAAAAATTTAAGACCAGGAGTTATTCATTCATTTAGCTCACTCTATGTGGCCATTGTTTCCTTAGTTCCAAAACCAAATGGGTCATCCTGTAATCGATTTCAGGGAGTTAAGCCAAAAGTTGTCTTTTGAAGGAGGCCACACCGCAACTTGGACTCCTGTTTTCGTTGGTTTAGTGGTATTTTGCATTTTTACAACACTGGATTTAATCAAGGTGTGCAAACAGATTCCATTAGCAGGGACTTCCAGGTGTCTAATATCATTTATCACCATTAATTGAATTCACTTGCGTATCCTTTGGCCTGCTCACCAGGCCCACAGTTCTATTTAAAACTTATGGAGAAGTTATGTTTCTATATCATTATCTTGACAATATAATTATTTATAGTCGTAACCTGCAAGAACACTTACAGCATTTGAAAGAGGCTTTGAGAAGATTGTGGGAGTAAGGACTGACAGTGAACCCAGAGAAAGTGAAGTTTGAGCGCCCTAGTATTCCACTTCAGAAACATATATTTTCCCAACGAGGAGTAACTGCAGATCTGCATGGAGTTAGGAGTTAGGGCTGTTTTAGCAGTTTCCACATCCAAGAATATGAGGGTAGTGATGAGGTTTGTGGAGATGGAAAATTTATTTAGGAATTTTATTCCCAATTTTGCTCATAAGATTGCTTTGCTGAAGTGAAATTCAGTGTTTAAAAGCTGAGGTTACATTACTACATAAAAAGGTGAACGAAATTCATCGGCAGCGCCTGTTGAACGATAGTAGGCCTAAAACAAAAACCAAGGAATGCTTTCCTTGTCCCATTTTACATGCAGTGCATCAGTTCTGAAGCTTGCCATTTCAGACCACCATGCAGTACAGCTATTGATAGAAGCTGAAAATCTTCATATCAATAGAAAAGGGAAACAATATGTGACAAAAAGAATCATAAATGAGAACAATGTTAAAAATATCAACAGTTTGCTGAAAAGTGTACAATGGGGAGAAAAAAACAGCATTACTTTCAGTGATTTTTCATCAGATTTTTATTATTGCTTCAGTGTCTCATGCCCAGAAGTGACCTTTACAGTAAATGACTGCAAAAAGATACAAAAAATAACTGGATAACTCATGAAGTAAAAACAGCAAGAGAGAAACTTAGACTTTTCCAATATGCAGTGATAAATAATAACAATAATAATAGACTAAAGTTAGAATTTAAGAACTATCAGGATTACTATAAAGATCTGCTAGAAACTAAAAGTAAATATGTAGCCACAATATTAAGAAACTCTATTAACACAAGCTTAGCTCTTTGGAAAGTAATAAATAGCTTTAGGGATTGTAAGGACAGATCAACAGGTGATTTTACTATAAACTCTAAAGGGCATATCATGAAATGTCAATGTCAGATTGCAAATGTTTTTAATGAGTACTTTTCTTTTGTTGGAAAATCTGTCAATGACCATTTTAAGAATCTTCAACATAGATACAGGGGCATTCCAATCAAACGAAGCATATACTTGGCCCCAACCAATAATAAGGATGTCAAAAACATAGTAATGTCATTAAAAAATACAAAATCAGCAGGCTATGATGGATTGACTATCATTACACTGAAAATATGCATAGACCACATATCTGATGCCATGGCCACAGCAATAAATGATGTAATTGCATCAGGTTGTTTCCCAGATAGTCTAAAGACAGTCCAAGTTACCCTGATTTACAAGAAAGGTGATAAATCTAAAACTGAAAACTACCGCCCCATCTCAATCTTACCTGCATTTCTAAGGTAGTTGAGAAAGTTGTTTATACTTCAATAACGACATTCCAGTGTCAACACAATTTAATATTTGAAAATAAGAATTGCTTTATGTGAAACAAGTCAACATCAGTAGCAGCAGCACAATTAATATACAAAATAATAACGGCCTTAGAGTACAAGGAGTATGTAAATGGAGTGTTCCTTGATCTAGAAAAAGCTTTTGATTGTGTCACCATTACCATATTACTTGATAAGCTGTGGAACCTGGGTATCAGAGGAACTGGGTATGAGCTAATAAAATCGTATATGAGCAATAGAAAACAATTTGTCTTGCTTAAAATAAAGAGTACCTCAAGGTTCTGTCTTGGGACCCCTTCTTTTCTTGATTTACGTTAATGATATAAAGTATTGTTCTCCTAACTGTACAAAAATATTGTATGCAGATGACACATCAATAGTGTGTAAACACAAAAACTATGAGAGTCTGGAGGTACTGTGCAACAGTGTAACTAATGAAATAGTCAAGTATTTTAATGAAAGCTATGTAAATGTAAGTGCTTCAAAGACTGTAATGATGGAATTTAACACAAGGAAACAAACAGACTTTGACACGAAATTATCTATAGGAAATGACATTGTAAAAAGGAAAAATGGACAAAGTTCTGGGGAATTACAATCCAGGACAGCCTCAAATGGAATATGCATATTGATTCCTTAGCATGTAAGTTGTTGAAGAATGTCTTTGCTATAAAAATAATTAGCAAATATTGTAAGGACATGTGTGTACAAAAAACTGCTTATCGTGCAATATTCTCATCAAACTTAAACTACGCTGTAGAAATATGGGGTGCAACAACACAAGCCAACCTAACCACATTATTAATACTACAGAAAAAAGTTATCAGAATTATTTGTGGTGCCAAACCTTGAGAATCATGTTGGAATCTGTTCCCAAAATTAGGTGTGCTTACCACTATAGGTGTATACATATTGAAAGTTATATTGCTTGTCAAAACAATAAATCCAAATTTCGACTGTGAGCTGCACCAGTACGATACAAGGCAAAAGTTCAAATACCATGTAAATGGCCACAGAACAGCTTTATATGAAAAAAATGCACGTCATGCGGGGCTGAAGCTAGCCAATGCCCTATCAAAAAGTCTCACAACCCTTCCTACTAACAAATTAAAAGATCAGCTAAAAAGAATTCTAATTGAAAACCTTTTTTATTCCCTAGACTAGTATTATATCTGTATGGAAAGTGCTTCATAAGTAAGTCAAGCTCATAGCTTTAAGTAACCTACAATTAATATAATGTTGATTAAAACAATATTTGTAATATTGTGATTGTATACTACCAAATGTAAAATCCATCAAAATGTAAAATTTATTAATACAAACAAATCTTTAGTTTGTAATTGATAAACTGAAGTATTCAGAAGAATAGTCTGTTTGATGTCCTGAAACTGTATTATTTTTAGGGTTTGTATTTGATTATTCGATGTTGAATAAATATTATTATTATTATTATTATTATTGTTATTATTATTAGAGTGAGGTAGTGGCCTACAATTTTCAGTAGTTTCAATGTCATCATATGAAGGTCATGTGATAATATTTAAGATCTGGGAGAATATTCACAATAAATTATTTGATAAAAGTATGGATGTGGAGACCAGGGATAGAGGCCAATTGTGTAAGATCTGTGCAGTAACAATGGCTCCCAAGAACATAGTGACTAGGTTTCTGGCATCCAGACCAGTCAAAAGACCCTTTGAGAAAATATACATTGTAGGTCTTCTTCTGTGAACTAGGGCACAATTTAAATATATAAGACTTAGTGTTGATGGATATTTTTGGTTGGCATCGTTTTTTCCAACCATGGTAGCAACCAGTCAGTTGGCTATAAGAGAATTACAAAAAATATTTTTAATATCTTTGTACTGGGTTGGGTCACTGTCACAGATAAGTGCTGTTGCACTGGAATGGGACTCCAACATTGTACCACTAGTCCTTAGTACATAAACACTAACTGTATGGACTAATCTAATAGGAATCTTAGGGGATCATTAATTGTGTATCGTGGTCATGATCACACAAGGTGAAATAAGTTCCTGTGTTGTCTGATGATGGTTTTTAATTCTGTAAAGCATGAGGTACACAACTTCTGCTTGATTGCTTCTCATGTGTAAGTTCACTTCTCATTTGACAGTTTTACGATGAATCAACAATTTGTTACTGGAGAAACTTACTCCAACCCAGTTAATTGATAACTGAAAGTGTGGGAAAAAGTAACATTTGTAGAGATCAAATCCAGGAGGCCAAACAGAAGAATAGAGGGTGACAGCTGAGCCAATTCAAGATTGGTGATCTTTCGATGATTAAGAATTTCTGAGCCATATGCAAGGTGGCTGATAAGGACACTGGCAAATTATTGGCTGGGATCCTGGGGACTTCAGAAGACGAGAATTTTTTAACTCCTATCACATTATAGATACAAGATCCAACTTCTGAGCAGCAAAAGAGGGTCCATCCTTCTCCAGTTAATGTGGTGCACAATTAAGTGAAGTAAAGTAGAAGCGGCCTTAAGGCTCTGGGAATGAAGTATGATAACGCTTACTCTACAGTCCTTGGACCCTAGGGGTGGCTTAGTTGTAAAGGATGTAACTGATGCATGAATGTATTGTTACAAATTTATGAGTAGATAATGAGAGTATGTTTATGTGTATTTTTGGTTAATTAGATAGCTAATTTTAGTTTAAGTAATATCTTACAGATGAGGTACACATTTTGGAAGAGTTCCATATATTATTTTCAATGGAATCTTATAATTCCATACATTATAAGACTAAAAGGAGGGTGGAGAGTGTGGCAGTTTCCTGCACATTTTGGTTCTACTACTGATTCTACAGTCAGAAGGGAAGTGTTTTGGGTTTCATCTACTGAGAGCTGATGGTGATCATTGTCCACATATTGGAGCAGCAAACGCACAGGAGCTGTGGTGTGTGTGTGTGTGTGTGTGTGTGTGTGTGTGTGTCTACTGGGATCTGGCCAGTATACTGTGTATCGAGACTGTGGGAGTAGGTTTGCGGAAGGAGGACTTTTTGCTGCAGACTGTTAACCAACTTGGCTTTGAAGGACACAAGTGAAACTTCATGTATTAGTGACAAAAGTTTGTATTGGAGATAATGAGAATGGCCAAGTATGGAAGGAAGAAGCTTTTGGTTATATTAGTTTGATTGATGATTAATTTCCTTTAAAGCTGGAGTAAAATGTTTTGAAATCGAGTTCTTATTGTGGCTGTTGTCTTAATAAATATAGGGACTACATGTGTTCTGTGGCTACAAAGTACAGGATACTGAACTGTGATTGTACTCAACTTTCTTCATGTGAGATCAGTGTCTTGAGCTCTACTCTGAATAATGGAAGATGACTGCTATGTTTGGACGTTTTGGTTCCCTAGTGGGAACCAAAAGTATCTAGTATCTTAAGCCCCTGGAGTGACTTGTACATAGTCATTACTTTGAATAGCATTTACTTACAGGGTAGTTATTATGTTCCTTTCACATTTGCTGAATGTATTTGCCTTTGATTACCTTGTGAACTGTATGTGCAACTGTGTGGCATTATGGTGTTTCAGTCCACTGGTCATTTAACAAATTGCTTTGTATCGTAATTTGTAAGCTGGCATGTTAAGTGGGATTCAGCTGATGAGTTGATAGTAGTTTAAATGTGAAGGCACGATATTAATAAAAGTTCTTTTTATCTTGCTATCTAAATATTAACCTGCTATTCCTTTGTTAGAGTTTAATAATGAAACTGTATGCTATTGAAGGTTCATAGCACCACAGTACATATAGCTGCAGCCAGAATTTTTTAATTCTTTAAATGATAGGTAGAAATCTGAACTGAAACTGTTCTACTAAAACACATACAAGAGTTTGAAGAGAAATCTGGAATAATTCGTGGTTATGAATGTTAGCTTGATGTACTCTTATTTCCCAATAAAATATGTAGATACACCCCATACTCCATATCGTAGGTGAGAAATATGGAAAATGTTAGACTGGGACATTAAAGAACCATCAAAAAATCTGTACTGTAGTTTGCTTCTGGTTGTGTCAAAACGTGGAAGCAGTGTACATTTAGTACTGGATGACAAGGCATTTAATAAGATTGTAGTTCCTGTCATAATGCAATTGGAAAACATTGAGTATTAGATTCATAGTTTTAATAGTATACAATTCCTAATAATCACAAATCTCTGGTTTCTCCTCTTGACGGATTGCTTTCTCAAGAGATTCCAGAAAAATAAAGTATTTCCATCTACACTGCCAGAACGTATAAGTTCAAACTGTTGCTATTCGGTCTGAGTGTAAGTACCGTAATATCAAATGTTGCATTAGATATTGTACCTGCACCTTAGTTATTAGGAAGGGGGACATCGTCGGTTGACTACCTTCTTATAGTGTCACAAAAAGTGCATTATCATTTAGATTTGATATGACGATTTCTCAATAAATTACATGGTGTTGCTGTTAAGTCAGTCTTCAAACATTTAAGTTTTGACATAAAGAGAGGACATTTGTAGGTTATTTAATAATACCATAAGATATTTAAACAGCCCATCTAAAATAAGTGCAGTGGCTGATCTTTTAGCCCTGACGAGAAGAAAACAACAATAAATGTTCCTAGGATAGGTATGATTTTATTATCATTTCATGTTTAACCAGTTATTAAACAGAGAAGCTTTTCTATACTTGAGTAAGAAATACTCATATTGTACTGGTTGCAATATCATCAGATGGCATTTGATAACATATAGCTTTTTATTTCATAGCATATGTTTTATAGAGCATCTGCTCAATCTGTACAGGAGACATGTCAATTTTTGTAGTGTGGTATATATACCACATTCTATTGTATAAGTTTCCCCCCTTGCAAATTACCCTCTTGAACGATTTTTCATCATTAAACAATTATTTCGTTAATATCAGACACAAAACCCTCTGCTAGTTAGTTCTTACTGGAGCAGCCTTCAAATGACTTGACAATGGACTACAATGGATACAGTGGTACTCTGCATAAAATATTTCCACTGTCACAAAATACCATAAATTTAGAAAAGTGAACTTGCAGACGTATTTCTAGGTCAGTTTGTTACAAGTCGTTGTAATATCGAAATATTCAAACCATGCAGCAAAATTTAAGTTAAATGTGTTATCTTACACTAAAACTGGAGTGAAAGCTGCGGAAAGACATTTCTCCATTGATCATAATTTAATACGGTATTGGCGGCGACAAAAAGATAAACTAATGTCTGCAAAGAAATGGGCTTAAAACTGGGAAATATCCCGAAATTGATAGTGGCATAATAGCTTACATCAATGAACTTTCGAATGATGGTTGTGCTGTCTATTACGAAATGATTCAGAACAAAGTTCACAAGATAGCTGCCACGCTCAACATTGACAGGAAGGATTTTAAAGCGAGCATTGATTGGATGAGACATTTAATGACATGGTAAAATCTCAGTCTATGAAGAAGAATATTTTTGTGCCAGCGTTAACCTCGAGACTTATAGATAAGGTAAGGAAATGCAGTCTGAAAACAAAGGAAGTAGGTTACAGTACACTTGTACGCCCACTGCTTGAATACTGCTCACCAGTTGGGGATCCATACCAGATAGGGTTGATAGAAAAGATAGAGAAGGTCCAATGGAGAGCAGCACACTTCTTTACAGGATCATTTAGTAATCGCGAAAGCGTTATGGAGATGAGAGTAAACTCCAGTGGAAGACTCTGCAACAGAGACACACAGTAGCTCGGTGTGGGCTTCTGTGGAAGTTTCGAGAACATACCTTCACTGAGGAGACAGGCGGTAAATTGCTCCCTCCTAAGTATATCTCGCGAAGAGACCATGAGGACCAAATCAAATAGATTAGAGTCCACACAGAGGCATACCGACAATCTTTGTTTCCACAAATAATACGAGACTGGAATAGAAGGGAGAACCGATAGACATACTCAAGGTACCCTGCGCCACACACCGTCAACTTTCTTGCGGAGTATGGATGTAGATGTAGATGTAGATCGAGTTTCTTCGTTACGTAATACAAGTGCGGCAACAATATGAGTATTTGCTCTCTCAGGCTGGTAACGCTGACAAGACACCAGTGTTTTTTGATGTCATACAACGGCATCGTTGCTCCAACTGGCTCAAAAAATGTGCTTTGAAGACTACCTCACATGGAATTCACTTACGAGTTTAGGAAAAGGGTTGGATGACAGCTGATTTGATGATGGGTTGGTTGTAGGAAGTCTGGGAAAGATGACCATGGGCATTATTACAAAAGAAGTCCCTTCTTGTCCTAGACAGTATCCATGGTCACCTTGTGTAAGCTGTAAAGGAGAAAATTAAACGGATGAAGTCATATCCTGTCATCATACCTGGAGGTTTAACGTCCATTCCTCGACCTTTAGTAGTTAGCATCAACAGATCTTTCAAAGAGCATCTTTGATGCCTGTATTCACATTGAATGGCGGTGCGATCTTAACGGCTGACTCCAGGAGGCAAGTTAAAAAAGCCATCAATACCGACGATGTGCGAGTGGATAATCCGTCCATGGAAAGAATTAGTTTTAATGCTGTTAAGGAGAGTTTTAAAAAAACTGGAATATCTTGTGCTGTTGATGGTTCCGAGGACGACTTGTTGTGGAATAATGAAAACGAAGAAGAAGATATGTTATCTGAGTCTGAAAACAGTGATGATAGTGATGGAAGCGAGGGCCAGGAAAGAGACAATGGAACGACACATTGCTGCTCTTCATTATGGGCCTACTACAACTGTAGTATGAATCCAGCTCTTTTGTGTTAATTGAAAAGAAATACAAGTAGGTAGCACTTTTTTCACAAATTACCATAAGTATAACCTATATCTAACACATCGTTTCCTTTCCTCTGTGAATTCCTAGAAGGATCACTCTACTACTCGCATAATTACCTCTCTAGTGCTTTAAAGAAAGTTTGTGGAGGAAAAGAAGGGTGAATTACGCGTTAAAATACGGTAGTTACGTGATTCTCTAATGCATTTTTAGAAGCACAGTTTTATATTGAACATAATAATATTATTGGACAATTTTTCCAATGATGGGCCAGTACTTAGTGTATATATTTCCCAGACATTATTTTATGAATGCAATAATATATACAACATTATGATATGGCATAGACACACTGTTCAGATTATCATCTCATAATTCATTAATTTCTCCTCAAGGTAGTAAAATTTTTCCACTGGGAGATCACGTAGTTTTCCTTTAAATGAACATGTCTCTATGCTCTGTATCTCTACACCATTGGATTTATTGTAGATTTTCATTCTCATGTACATGGGGTCTGTGGTAGAGTTTTAAGCTGTGTTTAGGAAGTATGAAATTTTCTTTGTGTCTGGTGTTATACATATGTTTGAAATAACTTTCTAATTTTACCGCAGGTCTACTGTGTAAAAAGATGAAAGTCTCAAATACATACAGTTGAGGGACATAAGATTAGGTTCATGAGCAAAGGGTGACTAGATGTTTTGAGGGGAAAGCATGCTTTAACTGATTATTCTTTTCTGAAGTAGCAAGATTCTTGACACATGTGGAATACCATTAGAAATTATACTGTATGTAATTATGGGTTCCAATTAACTGTGATATATTATTTTCCTGTTGTTTATGTCTGTTACCCCAGAGACTATGTTAACTGCAAATCCATAGCTTAGATTTTTATCCAAGTTTAGTCCCAAGAAATTGATGGATGAGCTTCTTCCATAACTTGATACTTGTGTGTGATGATAATGTAACTGATTTTTGGTTATATGCTTTTAAACAGAATCTTTCAAATTCAAGTTAAGGAATATTTTATTTCAACCAACCATCTAGGTGTTTAGTATGAAAATGAAGACACCCAAATTTTCTCTTGCATTCAATCATTCAATAACTTCTGAAATTTCATCAGCAAACATGACTGGTTGAACAGCGATACTGAGGGGTAAATCACTTAGGTAAAAGAGAAACAAGATTGGTCCCACGCTTGAGCCCTGAGGGACTCCTTGTGAAACTGTATTACATTGAGATGCATAATTTATGGTATTAGATATTATGATTGCCTTTGCTTCCTGTTTGTCAAATAAGACACAAGCCACAGCAGAACACTTCGTCAGATACCATACCTGTCTAGCTTTTGAAGCAGCATGAAGTGATTGACTGAATCAAATGCTTTTGAAAGTCTGCAGCAGATACCTGCTACTTTATTGCTTTTCTCCAGCGATTGTAATGTGACCAAATATCAAGACACTTGCACCATGTCTCCCATAGCTCAGGTTCCAGGTGATTCTACGTTGGAACATTCTAACTATATAACATTAGATATTTAGTAAGATTATTGTAAGTGTTTTTTTTTGTGGTTTGTGAAACTGGAATTGTATATTTTAATCAATTGTTTTATATTTGTTTGATGTTGTGGGAGAGATCAGTAACATGATGATGGCAGCATCTTCAATGCAGCCACCAAGCAGAGAGCTAAATGCTGGTCTTCAGCATGTGAGGGCCATGATGCAGAAGAAGATCCTGTCAATATGCGTTATTGCACTCTGATTCAAATAAACTGAATGTGTTTAATCGTTTGTAACATACAAAAGAACGAATGGTAAATGTTGGAAAGGAAACTGCAATGGTAGATAGTTCAGCTCTTGTCCTTGTCCTGACTACTTATAATTAACATCAATCTTATTGTAAAGACTACATTCAAATAAAACACATTGCTGAAAGTTCGAAGTGGTTTATTTATCTGTTAAAGTGAATATTTGTGAGGAAGAAAGTTATTTGCTTTTGAATCTGATTTCATTAGAAGAAGACTGTTTTGTCTTCATGATTGAGTTTTGCTGAAATTTCTACAGTTATTGCAGTTCATAATGAATCAGTTATCCATATTTAAAGGCAAGAATAAAGATAATACACCAAGTGTCAACTTTGGAATAGTCATGGAACTTTCGTGAAACTGATGTTTTGCAAATGATTGAATTTTGGCCTCTCTCCACTTATGAGCTTGCAGAAAATTAATTCAAATTTGGAGTAGAGTCCCTTCTAGAATAGAAGTCTGAAATGGTCAGGCCGAGTTATTATATTTATCTGAATGAAAGTTTTTGTCAACTGGGTTTTAGTTACAAAGTATACTGATGTTGCCTATTTAAGTAATAACATCCAATAAGGTGGGTGTGATGCTGCATGAGGAACAGTTTTTTCAATGAATTCATCAATTCCATTCTTTTCTCTTTTGGAATCCATTTTAGTTATTTAGAATAATACCATATTTTCTCATAAAGTTTATGTGGGTAACACTGAGAGGATAGAGATAGGACAGTAATATCCCATATCGTCTTTTGATACCTTTTTCTGTTATAATTTTAGCTCTGTGTACTTAAGTACATTAGGGATGTTGGCTTGTTCAAATGGTTGATTGATTATTAAAGGCGGAAGGTGTGATATTTTATCATACTTAAATTTAAATACTTTTCTGGGTAGCTGGTCCCTCCTAGCAGTGTTTTTGTTTTTTAAGGAGAAAACAGCATTTTTACATCTTTGGCTGAAACTTTATAAATATCGCAAAGAGGTAACTATTCCAGTGCAAGACAAAGAAATGTACTGTGTTTTGATAAGTAATCGAATCTACATTAGATTTTGCTACATTTGTGAGAAATATATTGAAGAATTGATATGTCTGAACAGGGTTCACAACAACACTGCTGTTTTGTTTCATTCTTGAAAGTTCTTTGTGGTCAACTGCTAAACCTGTATCAGAATTAATAAGAGGCCATACTGCCTTAGACTTATTCTTATGTCCTAAAATGAACTTATCATTCGACAATCATTTTAAATATAACTTTGTAATGTCTCACACAGTTATTAAAACCAGGGTTTTTATTGTGTTCATCTCTTTATGTAACTCTCGTTTCCTCGCACTAGAAATTTTTAAGCCTGGAGCAATCACGTTTAATTTAGTTTCGACTTTTCTGTGCAGTTTCTAGGTGGAATAATTCACTGAATACCTCTTGTGAACTTCTCAGAAATATATCAAATTTCTCAGTACATGGCACATTATTATCTGTGGGCCGTTTTACTGCATCTCTCTTGTCATGTAACAGATTGAAGTGCCCTCAAATATTCTATTTCACCTATATATATATCTGGATTTCTGTTTATTGGTAGATGTTTCGAATGTGTGGCTTGGTGTGCGTTTACTTCAAATTAGAAACATAGAGGGCAAGACTATAATTTGTACCACTGGGTTCCTGAGTCATATTTTGTCTGACTGGGAATAGGCTTATTGATGATGATGATGACGTGTGACGAGGGCCTCCCGTCGAGTAGACCGCTAGCCTGGTGCAAGTCTTTCGATCTGACGCCACTTCGACGACTTCCGCGTCGATGGGGATGAAGTGATGATGATTAGGACAACACAACAGCCAGTCCCTGAGCGGAGAAAATCTCCGACCCAGCCAGGAATCGAACCCGGGGCTTTAGGAGTGACAGTCTGTCCCGCTGACCACTCAGTTACTGGGGGCGGGCAATAGGCTTATTCTACTAGTCTGATGGAGACACTTGTGACAGTGTGCTGTGTAAAAAGTTTCATTACTACTTAGCTGGAAAACACACAAAGATGTATTGTGACCACAATGTGCTTAGCTTCTTATTATGTTGCAGACAGCTACATGCCAGGCTGGTTAGGTGGTTCTTCGCCCTACAAGAGAATCTGGTTTTGAAATTTTAGACATAAAGTCTTTCTCATGCACACAGCAGGTCTGGAAAAGTTATAGTATAGTAGTGAGAAAACATCTGATTTTGAAGTTACACTAATGAAGCATGTAACTCACAATATATATAAATGACCTTGTGGATGACATTGGAAGTTCACTGAGGCTTTTTGCGAATGATGCTGTGGCATATCAAGAGGTTGTTACAATGGAAAATTGTACTGAAATGCAGGAGGATCTGCAGCAAATAGACGCATGGTGCAGCGACTGGCAACTGAATCTCAATGTAGACAAGTGTAATGTGCTTCGAATACATAGAAAGAAAGATCCCATATCATTTAGCTACAATATAGCAGGTCAGCAACTGGAAGCTGTTAATTCCATAAATTACCTGGGAGTACGCATTAGGAGTGATTTAAAATGGTATGATCATATAAAGTTGATCGTCGGTAAAGCAGATGCCAGACTGAGATTCATTGGAAGAATCCTAAGGAAATGCAATCCGAAAACAAAGGAAGTAGGTTACAGTACGCTTGTTCGCCCACTACTTGAATACTACTCATCAGTGTGGGATCCATACCAGATAGGGTTCATAGAACAGATAGAGAAGATCCAACAGAGAGCAGCACGCTTTGTTACAGGATCATTTAGTAATCGCGAAAGCGTTACGGATATGATAGATAAACTCCAGTGGAAGACTCTGCAGAAGAGACGCTCTGTAGCTCGGTATGGGCTTTTGTTGAAGTCAAGCAGCCAAGGAGTCAAGCAGTATATTACTACCTCCAATATATATCTCACGAAGAAACCATGAGGATAAAATCAGAGAGATTAGAGCCCACACAGAAGCATACCGACAATCCTTCTTTCCACGAACAATACGAGACTGGAATAGAAGGGAGAACCGATAGAGATACTCAAGGTACCCTGCGCCACACACCGTCAGGTAACTTGCGGAGTATGGATGTAGATGTAGATGTAGAAAATACTACAATAATTTGGCTAGATCACAAAATGCTCATCCTGTGTGGTAGTATGTAAGAAAATTTCCACAGAACGCCACTGTAAAGCTTTGTGTCCATTAGAGGACATGCAAAAGGACATATTGTTTTATCAGTAAAATCCCCAAACTGAACATGTTGTGTGTGTGTGTGTGTGTGTGTGTGTGTGTGTGTGTGTGTGTGTGTGTGCACCATCTGTGGGATCCTTTCAGTATAGAAAAGTATCCAAAAAAGATTAGCACTTACTATTAGTTTTCAAATATGAGATGGGAGATGCAACAGCTTATTAAGAATTGTCTTTTTGTCAGAAAGCTAAGCCATCAAACAAATTCTGTAAAGAAGGATTAAATCCTATACATTAAAGCCTTTAGAGAGTGGCTATAGATGTATGTGAGCTGTTTCTGAGTGGTCATGGAGGAGTAAGGTATATAGTTGCTCTCTATGACATATTCTCAATGTACATAAAGTACTATTATTTTAAAAATTTTAAAGTGCTCCAATAATCAAAAGAATTATACTGGATGATACTCTGAAATTTGGCAGTCCACTTTCATTTCTTTCAGACAATTCAAATAACTTTACTAATGCTTTACTAATGCATGCTTGAAACGTTTCCTGCAGGAATAGGGAATTGAGCAAGTATTATTATCACAGTACCATCTGGGAGATAAACCCGTTGAGAGAATCTTAACAGAATTTAATAGATCTATCAGAATGTACTTTCCAGCAGGCAAAGTAACTGGGTGAGCTATTGTGTACTATTTGAAGAAACCATGAACAGCTTGTCACATGTGGTTACATACGGCACGTCATATGAGCCACTGAATCTGAGGATAATAATTATGCAAACCTGCTACCATAATGAAAATTCTTGCTTGGAGAATGTACATCAGGCTATGGTCATTCTTAAAGAAAAGGCTCACCAAAGAATATGTCAATTCTACAACAAGACCTCTAAGGCACAGAAATTTTGTATGAGAGATAAAGTGCTTGTAACAAACCACAAAAAATCTTTTCTCATCAGAAATAAAAAAACTGGCAATTATTGTGTAGTCGTTAATTTGTCATTGGGAGAATACCTCACTTTAATGCATACTTACTATGTTTTCCCAGACCTCTGAAGATAAACTCTCTCTATTCTCATCTGGTTGTGAAAAAAAATATTTTCAAATATTATTTTCTTAGTATAGGTATAGTCGATAAAAATACACACAATACTACTTTGATAAAGTGTGCCAACGAAAACATGAATTCTTTATGGACGACAATTCTCGCCTGCATCGTGCACATCTTGTGAATGACTTCCTTCAGGATAACGACATCGCTGGACTAGTGTGTCCAGCGTGTTCTCCAGACATGAACCCTATCGAAGATGTCCAGGATAGATCGGAAAGGGCTGTTAATGTACGACGTGATCCACCAACCACTCTGAGGGATCTACACCGAGTCGCTGTTGAGAAGTGGGACAATCTGGATCAACAGTGCCTTGGTGAACTTGTGGAGAGTATGCCACAACGAATACAGGCATGCATCAACACAACAGGACATGCTACTGGGTATTAGAGATACCAGTGTGTACAGAAATCTGGACCACCACTTCTGAAGGGCTGTATGGTGGTACAACATGCAATCTGTGGTTTTCATGAGAAATAAAAAGGGCGGAAATGATGTTTATGTTGATCTCTATTACAATTTTTTGTACAAGTTACGGAACACTCTGAACTGAGGTCATGAAATTTTTTTTTTTATATGTGACAGCGACAAAAAATTTCTGGTCAAGATGAAACAGTAAGAGAAACTTTATGTTGAAAGCATTCAAGTTTGTGTGAGCCTAAGTCTACTTTGTGACTTGGTGTCAATTTTAATGGTTAGCAGCAATATTTAGTGAATGCAAGAATACTAACAGAAATGTCAACACATGTGCATATATGTGTGTAATCCTTTGTGCTGTAACTGTAACTACGTCCGAACACGCCTCGAAAGCCTAATGGCACAGACTGGCAGCCATGTCATCATCAGCCCACAGCAGTCACTGGGTGTGGATATGGATTGGCATGTGGTCAGCACTCTGCTTTCCTGGTATTATGTCAATTTATGAGGCTGGACCGGCTAGTTCTCAATCAATTAGCTCCTCAGTTTGCCTCATTATGGCTGACCTTGTCAACAGCGCTGTGCAGACTGGATTGTCACCCATCCAAGTATTAGCCTAGCCCAACAGTGCCTAACTTCAGTGATCTGATGAGAACTGATGTTATCACTGCAACAAGGCCATTGGCATAAGAATTCTACTGATAACAAATTATGGTTTACAGTGGATGCAACAAAGTCATTTTCTGTTTTTTATTCGATAAATGATAGGATTTTAGCATCGAGGTTCTTTCTTTGTGTTTATGTTAGTAACAAATTGATAAGCCAGAAGTAAAGCTCAGCAGAGACCTATGTATAAGAAAGCAACTAGCTGAATTTTAAACACTGAAGTTTATTTACGTTGACTTGTGTTTAGTTATCATGTACTTAGTGTTTTGCCCCTTAACACTTATATTTCAGTCGCTTTGAGTCACATGATATAATGACAGAAAATGCTGAGCTACGGTGAGTGTGTTTGTTCTGGTACACAAATGCACACCGTGAGTGCTTCAATGAAGCAAAAATAATGTTCCTTTCACAGAGTTGCTAGTCCAATGTGTGGAAGTGGTACAATTCTGGTGAAGAAGGGATGCTGTAGACTAGCTTACTTTAGTTGTTAGTTATTATGATAACACTTTGCACTATTTTTAGACAGTCATTCAAGAAGCCTGGATTTCGCGTGTGGTTTGGGGGACTGCAGCCTCAAATATGTGGCTTTGCTTGGATGCAGTGCAAGTTAATCTAACATGTATTCACAGAATGCTAATACACACATGCTGAGCATTAACTGAATAGAAGGCTTGTGAATCGGAAGTCAGCATAACGCATGTTATGTGGGCAGAAACTAAGAGCAATGTCTGCTTAAAAGTTTTTGCAATAAGTCACTTACCTTTGGTCAGCAACATGAACGGTTTGTGGAAGTCCTATGGCTGTACATGTGTGATGAGTGCTGGCATCTCCATGAGTATGAATCTTGGTAGCATCAAGCGGAACATCCACAAGAAAACCACATTAACATTTGGAAAAATATTACGACACTACGAATGCAACTGCTGTTGAACTGGAGATTAGATAGTCCCAGATTGTACTGTTGCTGACAAACTGGGTGAAATGGACACCGAAGCTGCGTTAATACAGAAATTTAAATAAATACGTGCAACAAACTTCAAAGACGCTGCATCTTGTGCTTGAAGTGTATGTAACATCTACAAACGTGTGGTTAGAATCATGATACGTCTGTCATGTCAGCTGGCGAACTTTGTGGAAAAAAATATACAGAAAATATACAGGAACCACTGGAAAGCACAGTACCTATTTACGCTGCTCCCTCCAGAGTGTTACATGGTCTTAATGATGTTTGTTATAAAATCTTTGTACCTCTGTCTCCTTCAATAGTGACTGCTCAGACAAATTTTTTTTGGGAGTCTTGGCTATTTCAAGACAGTGGACATGAGATCTCTATAAAGGGCTCTTTCCTAAACCAGACACACAAGCAAACAAGACTTGGCTGACTGACTTAACTTGAGATAAAGATCCACATTTAAAAAATGTTTAAATGCTTCTGACCTACAAGGAATGAAAGTATTTAAGTTTATGTTGACAATTCTGTGCAACTTTAAAACTTCGTAATTTATATAGATCAAACCTGTCCGTGATCCATACTAATGATGTTTATGTATAATGTACTTTTTGTAATCCTATATGTTCACATTCTCATCTGTAAAAATCCTATGTATTATGCTATGTCTGACCATGTTCATTTAATTAGCAAGCTGAAAGTCCCATCTGTAAATGAACACTCTATGCAGAACTTTTTCTAAAGGACTAATAGTAGTCACCTTTAACATGAGACTAAAGGCTCTACTTGTGGTTTGCTTCTCGTTTCCCATAGGTCATGAATGAAAGATGCAGTAGTCTGTATTACTGAACTACAGTTTACTGAATCATCTCTTTACACATATTTCAACTGAATTCTTTACACCACAACTCAAATTTTCTATACTATATAGACAGCATTGTTCACTGAGAATATTTTTAAAAATTGTAGTTTTCAGTTTCTAATATATGTTTTTGTGTGGCCGAGTTTGAGCAAGATTTCACTCTACACAACCAGAAGCCACCAAGAAGACAATGTAAAGAGTGAAGTGACGACAATAATGCAGTAACAGTATCTTGCATTGAGGAAGAGCAGAATTTGATCTCAATGGTGGCAGCTATCTGAGACGTGAACTTGAGGATATTGCGATAGGATTTTGGCCTGCATCCATACAAAGTTGTATTGACTCAAGAGTTGAAACCATTAATGTAGGGGGAATGTGATTAACATTTGGAGTCATCATGTGTGACAATGTGTTCAAAGCCATGATGGGCATTTCAATGATAACAGAACTGCAATGTCTGAGCTACAAAATACAGCACGATTTACTTTCATACATCGAATGATTTTTTTAGTTTTCAAATTTTCAAAAGAAGTGGAAGACCCTTTATAAAGCTTCACTTGAATAGAGTATTTTTTTTTATTGACATAGCTTTATTCAGTTTGAAACCGAAACATAACTCTTACCTTATTCCTTCCTACACAGGAAAATATTTTCACCAAAGAAGCATAATATTCCATCTTCAAAAGTAAAAATATATTATAAATAAAATCTCCTCTGTAATTCAAAGGTGAGTGAGGCCTTCTGCCACAACATACATTAAAAAGAAATAATTTTTATTTTTAAAACTACTAATGTTGAGAAATCAAATGAAACTGGAATGGTGGCAGTGTAGTGATTCGAGAATTTCAGTGCAAATTCTAGAATCACTCAGTCTTTTACCGTCTCGTACACACGATACTCTGGAGAGTGGGAGATGGTAGAATCCTAATCCCACCTACTGCACGTCACGTGTTTGTGTGTGCAGGTTTAAAATCAGTCACGGGAAGAAAGTAGATGCAGCGGACGAACAGCCCCGACAAGTACCTGTTGGGCAATCCATAGATGTTTTAGTGAGTGTGTGAGGAAGAACCATGGAGCTCATATGCAGCTCTGGGCTTATTGTGTCATTGACTATTGTTATTAAAACAAGGTCAGTTGAAAAAGAACTCTTGAAAACTCTTGATGTAATCTTGCTACAGCCAAGACTTATGTTCTGATTCATGTTAATTATAGTTATGGTATCTAAGCCAACATTCTTGTAACTGTAACTCAATTTGTTTTTGACATTCGGTTGTACGAGAGACTTACAAGAAGTTACATATTTATGTGGAAAGTGAGAGTTTTATTGTGTATGGAGGGAAAATGCATCGTTAATTGACGAATAGTAAATTTTGCATGTCTACTTATTTCGTAAGTAGAATGAGTCCAAAAATTTCTGTACCTAGCGTTATTCTACCGAGAACAAGCCAAGAGAGTTTTCATCAGCTGGCTAGCCAGTAAAGAAGATTGGCTGCAAGTTCCAAAGAAGTGGAAGGTGGTTTGGGGGAATAAAACTATATAACCCACTTCCACTCTCACACTTTAAGTCGTTAGAACTTTCGAGCAGAAACGTTTACAAGTAAAAATTTCTTTCACCATTCGGAGTTTTGTAGCGTTTCAATGAAAAAATATTTAAAACTGATACTTTACAAAGAAAATTTTGTCTTTGGTCTAGACGTACATGCCTGCTACACCAGAGATGTGCTGTGCTCAATTTAAATCCCCACTTTCTTTTCTTCAGTGACCTTCTTATAAAAGGAGATGAAATAAATTTTATTATATCTGCAAATATTGGCATAGCAAGACTTGAATACATGTCATGAGCAGTTCTGTCACCATTTTCATGTACTGAAATGCAGGTGAATAAAACGTTTATTCTGGGTAGCACTATAGTCAGCACCGGTTTTACTATTTCATTATCTATCAAATTACCACTAATCGAGATACATGTTGCAGTGTGAAACATTTTACTTGTTTCAGTGAAGAGGCAGAGCAGAGGTAGTAAAAAGAAACTCATTATAGTGTGCTATCTCTTTCTAAAATAAATTGTAACTAGTGCTGACAGACTTTCATTAACTTTCATTTCTATGAATGTAACCGTTTATTCTGTTTTTCTTTTTCGTTTTGTCAAAGATAGAATTTCACATTTTCAGTTCAATATACATGCAAGTAACAAGACCCAACAGAAAAAATCCGAACAATTAGAAAAGAAAAAAGATATTAATAAACTTGAATCAGTAAAATGTGATCACTGATGGAGCAAAGTACGCCAAAAATTCCGCTAGAAACATAGCCTTGTCCTGATGACTGGTGTAAATAACACACAAGGATGAATTTATAAAAGCTCTGCAAGAAGAAAACAGTGTCATGTTGCTTAAGATAAGGGATTTAGTAGCACTAGAAAATCATTGTGTAGAAGTAACAGTGGAAAATTTGAGTATGATGGAGATAAAAACATGCTATTTGTTATTACTTTATTACTATATGGTGACTGTATGAACTACTTCAAGATTACCTGTGTACATATGAGTTTTTGCAATTTTTCGTAGAACATATAAAGAAAATTATTTGCAATGAGGCCATGTATAACAGAAGAAAACAACATTATTTTGTCCACTTACTTTGCCCCCGGAGTAGACAACATTCCATTGGAACTACGGACGGCCTTGGGAGAGCCAGTCCTGACAAAACTCTACCATCTGGTGAACAAGATGTATGAAACAGGCGAAATACCTGCAGACTTCAAGAAGAATATAATAATTCCAATCCCAAAGAAAGCAGGTGTAACAGATGTGAAAATTATCAGTTTAATAAGCCACAGCTACAAAATACTAACACAAATTCTTTACAGACGAATGGAAAAACTAGTAGAAGCCGACCTCAGGGAGAATCAGTTTGGATTCCGTCGAAATGTTGGAACACGTGAGGCAATACTGACCTTACGACTTATCTAAGAAGAAAGATTAAGGAAAGGAAACCTACGTTTCTAGCATTCGTAGACTTAGAGAAAGCTTTTGACAATGTTGACTGGAATACTCTCTTTCAAATTCTAAATGTGGCAGGGGTAAAATACAGGGAGCGAATGGGTATTTATAATTTGTACAGAAACCAGATGGCAATTATAAGAGTCGAGGGACATGAAAGGGAAGCAGTTGTTGGGAAGGGAGTAAGACAGGGTTGTAGTATATAGAGCAAGCAGTAAAGGAAACAAAAGAAAAATTCGGAGTAGGTATTAAAATCTATGGACAAGAAGTAAAAACTTTGAGGTTCGCCGATGACATTATAATTCTATCAGAGACAGCAAAGGACTTGGAAGAGCAGTTGAATGGAATGGATAATGTCTTGAAAGGAGGATATAAGATGAACATCAACAAAAGAAAAACGAGTATAATGGAATGTAGTCGAATTAAGTCGGGTGCTGCTGAGGGAATTAGATTAGGAAATGAGACACTTAAAGTAGTAAAGAAGTTTTGCTATTTGGGGAGCAAGATAACTGATGATGGTCAAAGTAGAGAGGATATAAAATGTAGACTGGCAATGGGAAGGAAAGCGTTTCTGAAGAAGAGAAATTTGTTAACATCGAGTATAGATTTAAGTGTCAGGAAGTCATTTCTGGAAGTATTTGTACGGAGTGTAGTCATGTATTGAAGTGAAACATGGACGATAAATAGTTTGGACCAGAAGAGAATAAAAGCTTTCGAAATGTGGTGCTACAGAAGAATGCTGAAGATTAGATGGGTAGATCACAAAACTAATGAGGAAGTATTGAATAGGATTGGGGAGAAGAGAAGTTTGTAGCACAACTTGACCAGAAGAAGGGATCGGTTGGTAGGACATGTTCTGAGGCATCAAGGGATCACCAATTTAGTACTGGAGGGCAGTGTGGAGGGTAAAAATCGTGGAGGGAGACCAAGAGATGAATACACTAAGCAGATTCAGAAGGATGTAGGTTGCACTAGGTACTGGGAGATGAAGAAGCTTGCATAGGATAGAGTAGCATGAAGAGCTGCATCAAGCCAGTCTTAGGACTGAAGACCACAACAACAACAACTTTGATCACTGCTGAAAAATTCTCCAATAGAGTAGAATGGATGGTATTTCAAGTCCTGTTCTGTTTTTCTTGTGAATAATCCTGACCGCAAATATTGCAGTTCTTGAGGCAGCGTATTGAACATTTTTAAAGCAACCCTTGGAAAACTATCTTGTGTTTCACACACTCGACAGTTTGGTATTTCAATGTTTCTCTTGATGTGGCTGTCATAATTAGGAACCGGTATTTCTTGCCTCTTGGTTAAAAGTGCCTGGTTAGCTTTCAAACGGCCTACAGACAATCTGATTTGGCAAGACGGTGGGGTGGGTCACGTCATGCATAGCTGCGTTGACTGATTGACCTCTTGCCGGTTCCTTGGCCGAGCCACCTGACCAACCAACAGTCTGACTGTATCAGACCGTTTGTATCAATGTTGTATGATAACGCTCATGAGTTGCGTTTTGGGCTTTACCGCGAGAATGTCGTTCATACGTACAACATAATCCTCACTGTTGCTGTTCAGTGACAAGTCATTATGGCGTTCTTAGAACATCAAATGTTTGTGTGATAATTCTGATAAGCATATAACTACAATTACGCCAGAAATCAGGCCTTACAAATCCCTAGAGAGAACTAAAAACACAGATGAAGGAAAAACGTAGCGTTACACGCAAGAAAAGACATGCTACGAATATACACTCCTGGAAATTGAAATAAGAACACCGTGAATTCATTGTCCCAGGACGGGGAAACTTTATTGACACATTCCTGGGGTCAGATACATCACATGATCACACTGACAGAACCACAGGCATATAGACACAGGCAACAGAACATGCACAATGTCGGCACTAGTACAGTGTATATCTACATTTCGCAGCAATGCAGGCTGCTATTCTCCCATGGAGACGATCGTAGAGATGCTGGATGTAGTCCTGTGGAACGGCTTGCCATGTCATTTCCACCTGGCGCCTCAGTTGGACCAGCGTTCGTGCTGGACGTGCAGACCGCGTGAGACGACGCTTCATCCAGTCCCAAACATGCTCAATGGAGGACAGATCCGGAGATCTTCCTGTCCAGGGTAGTTGACTTACACCTTCTAGAGCACGTTGTGTGGCACGGGATACATGCAGGCGTGCATTGTCCTGTTGGAACAGCAAGTTCCCTTGCCGGTCTAGGAATGGTAGAACGATGGGTTTGATGACGGTTTGGATGTACTGTGCACTATTCAGTGTCCCCTCGACGATCACCAGAGGGGTACGGCCAGTGTAGGAGATCGCTCCCCACACCGTGATGCTGGGTGTTGGCTCTGTGTGCCTCGGTCGTATGCAGTCCTGATTGTGGCGCTCACCTGCACGGCGCCAAACACGCATACGACCATCATTGGCACCAAGGCAGAAGCGACTCTCATTGCTGAAGACGACACGTCTCCATTCGTCTCTCCATTCACCCCTGTCGCGACACCACTGGAGGCGGGATGCACGATGTTGGGGCGTGAGCGGAAGACGGCCTAACGGTGTGCGGGACCGTAGCCCAGCTTCATGGAGACGGTTGCGAATGGTCCTCGCCGGTACCCCAGGAGCAACAGTGTCCCTAATTTGCTGGGAAGTGGCGGTGCGGTCCCCTACGGCACTGCGTAGGATCCTACGGTCTTGGCGTGCATCCGTGCGTCGCTGCGGTCCGGTCCCAGGTCGACGGGCACGTGCACCTTCCGCCGACCACTGGCGACAACATCGATGTACTGTGGAGACCTCACGCCCCACGTGTTGAGGAATTCGGAGGTACGTCCACCCGGCCTCCCGCATGTCCACTATACGCCCTCGCTCAAAGTCCGTCAACTGCACATACGGTTCACGTCCACGCTGTCGCGGCATGCTACCAGTGTTAAAGACTTTGATGGAGCTCCGTATGCCATGGCAAACTGGCTGACACTGACGGCGGCGGTGCACAAATGCTGCGCAGCTAGCGCCATTCGACGGCCAACACCGCGGTTCCTGGTGTGTCCGCTGTGCCGTGCGTGTGATCATTGATTGTACAGCCCTCTCGCAGTGTCCGGAGCAAGTATGGTGGGTCTGACACAGTGTAAATGTGTTCTTTTTTCCATTTCCAGGAGTGTATAATCAAGACGGCACAGTCATTACTTTCAACTGACAAAAGAATCTGAGATATATGTGTGGGTTGTTGGCCCACAGCTACGAGAATGAACAGTATTGCAGAAAAATTAATATCTGATGTAATTTTTTATGGAAAATTAGGAAATCACACTGTATGAATCATCGATTGCGAATTTTAGTGGCACTATTCCGTACCTGCATTGTCACCTTCATCGTCATCACCTGGCAAGTACAGACACCATTGTTCCAGCTGTATTTGCAACACACAGTGCCCTGAGTTATTTCAAATATATACATTTATGGTGAGCAATTAAAACAGAAGATCAAGAATCTGAAAACAATGCATATATAGTGAGTGAGCTCTTTGTATTTGAGGCTACTGGTGACAACAAAATGGGTGGTTTTTTTTTTACATGAAACAAATTCTAAGTACGTAAACGATTTACATTCTCAGAAAGTGTTTTCTTTACCTACACGTGTTTCCTCAGAATTTTGCATAGTGATTCACATGTTTCAGGGATTTCTTCTGACAGTAGCTGTTGAGAGATTGTAGCATTGTATTTAAGATCTGCATAATCTCTCACAGCAGTCAAAAACCTTGCAGTTGCCACCAGTCTTTCTTCAGCATGACACCGATCTGCTTTCAAATCAATGGAGTCTCCAAGCGCAGCAGTGTTCTGAATCTGTCGTAGTCCATTCTTAGATAATTAACGAAAACCGTCAGTATCCACTCTCTCAATAACGTCATAATACGAAATTATTTTTGTTTCAGTAACAAATTTTTGGTCCACATCATTCTCTTTCTTACGAGGAGTATCTGTTACTTGCGGACTGTAACTTGGCATTTCGCTGGGGGAGAGGGGATGCAGGGAGTGAGGAGAGTGGGCATGATTTGCTGCAGGGAATGGTAGGGTATGGAGGGAGGACAATCTCTGCTTCCTTATACTGGAAGTACGCAGTGCAGGTAACACAAACCTGTGTTTTGAACCTCCACCAGCCCCTGAAAATAACCTTTCTTTCCCATATTTGAGCAGAAGGTAATCTCCACAATGGGCCAACATCATCAGTCATTTTCGAGAAAATCACAATCAAAATAGCGCAACAAACTATAGATAGCAAAAGCATAGCACAGCGACAAAGCAGACGATAATGCAATCAGCGCCAACTAACAATACGTTTCACAGCTGGTGACGAGCATCTGCAAATTACTATGGCAAGAAGTCTCCAGTCTGTTGTCGACTACTAGTGATCGTAGCTGCAGAGTGCCAGAAAGTTGTACTTTCCACTAGGCTACCAAACCAATATCAACTTTCTTTTGTTTCAGTAGAACAAAGGCATGGGACACATGCGGATGTATTTTCGACTGAAGCCAAGAGCCAACTAACGAAATTGACCACTATATCAGGCCATGTGAATGCCACACCTGACTTTATCGGGTCCACTGTCAGGTGGACAGGTAAGCTCGCCAGTAGCCTCCTTTACAATGATGAGGCAAAAAAATATGTGCTGGCTGAAAATAGTCATTATACCTAATCGGTTGAATATAGGCTTGCAGTGCTCCAGTCTTTTGCTTGGAGTGATGATCCTGACTGCTGTTCTTTGTAGCATTAGCATGCCCTTGCAACCTGGCGAGTGTCCAAATAATAACCGGTCATAATTATGGACAGTTAATACACATTTTACTCTGAGAAGATATTGGTGGGGGCATTCAATATGTAATGCAACACAGGTTGGTTTTTTTCAGGGTTCCAATACACCATATTATTCCCCACACTTTTGGCTGCAAAAACTTAGTTTTCAACATGGTGTCTGTTCAGTGGAATGGCCTTGTTCCACCTTACTGGGAGGACCTGTACGCTCCCACGGTAGCACTCTAGCGGTCGACATCAGACCCAACGCTGTGATTCATCAATAACCTCCCAATCATACATGTACTGCTTCCTTCACTTGGTCAACAGATGGAAGTTAGAAGGTGCAAGATCTAGGCAGTAGGGTGGATGAGGAAGAACAGTTCAGTCAGGTTTTGTAAGCTCTTCTTGGACAGCTTGCGTTGGCATGGAGAATGAGAAGTTCGTTTGCATTTTGTGTTGATGAGCATGCTTCAAATTGCTCTAAGCGCTATGGGACTTAACATCTGAGGTCATCATTCCCCTAGACTTAGAATGACTTAAACCTAACTATCCTAAGGACAGCACACACATCCATGCCTGAGGCAGGATTCGAACCTGAGACCGTAGCAGCAGCGCGATTCCGAACTGAAGCGCCTAGAACATCTTGGCCACAGCGGCCGGCCAGGCGACGATCATACGAACTTGTTGCTTCCATTTCCTGAGGGAAGCACAATACATGCCAAAGTTGCTCGTTGCACCATGGGGGAAATCTCGGAAGACTTTACAGGCTGAGGGTGCAGCTTCGAACTTCTTCTTCAGAGGAGAGGTGGTGTGACACTACATCATGGATTGCCATTTTGTTTCCAAACTTTTTCATCGTAAGAGAGGTGGTGTGGCGCCACTCCAGGGCTGGCTGTTTTGAAGTAATGAACACATCTTTCCGCCTGTGACGATATTCGACAAAATATTGTCACAGTCAGCCTAGTAATGTGCAATATTTCTGCACAGATGGTCCTTGTTGCTCTTTATAGTCTTCTGTTAGGCTGCAAGGAACCCATCGGGCACACTCCCCCAATGGTAGACAAGTGTGTCATGACTACCAACAGAGATTTCCAGCTGCGCATTGAGGTGTTTCATTGTGGTCTGCCGATCACCTCGAATGAGTGTGCCCACACATTCCAACATTGCAGGAGTCACAGCTGTGTGTGGCCAGCTGGTATGGGGAACATCAAACAAGTCTGTGCGACCTTGATGGGATGATGACAGATAGTTCGCTCAACGATTCACCATACTTTTTTTTCTCTGCCAGGCCTACAAGTGCTTATGAATATGTGTGATGCTCCGGTTTTCCACAAAAAAAAAACCCCTCAGTGACAGCTCTCTGCTCGGAAAGCACCTCAGTCATAAGACAATGTTTTGAAGGCTAACCTATAGCGCCGCCAACTATCGGAACTTCATGAAACTATAGGGGCTGAAGCTGGAATATTCCACGATGTTCCACAACAAAGTCCAAGTTTTTCGAAAGAAAAAAAAATCTGTTGCACTACTTATTGAACGCACCTCGCTTATTATATGGGTGAGCTTGGAGCACAAGTACGGTTTGTGCGTATTCATAAAATAACGACTATTAAAGATACTGAAAAACAAATTTTAAATGCAAAATAATTTCTGTGGTAATCCTGAACTAAAACATTAGATGACAATTGAAAAATAAAAGTGTAGTGCACTGACAAGATTGCATCGTTGGTATTGTCATATTCTCTGAGCGCATATGTATTGACACTAATTTTGCTAATACAATCTACGAAACTCGCTATTGTTACCTCACACTTTTAAGTTGTTCACAATAGTATCTCGATGTATTCCTCCTCCTATATCTGCCTACCATCCCTTCTTTTTTGTGCCACATCACATACATACTAGCACCCCCTGCTAGTTTTAGCTTGACTGCACTCAACAATTGCTCATTACTGAATTTCCCAGTCTAGCAGACGTATACGAATCATTGAAAATAGCAAAGATACAGTCTCCTGATTTATCTACAAATAGTCCAAACTACGGAGCGGTGTTGCTACCCAGTATAGCTGTACTAGGAAACGTCTGTTCCCTCCATTCCTCCTTTAGTTGCTGCAATTTCGTCTGTAACTGAGCTACTTTGTTTATTAACTGCTGAATGGCGTCCTGAGCTGGAACTTGCCTCTCCACATTGCCCACTTAGTACCAACCCAGGTATCAGTATATCCAGTGGGGGTTAGAATTCTCTGCTGAGGCTGAATGTTGGACATCTGAACAACGCCCAATGATGGTTACAATGACTTCTTTATTGAGGATTGATAAGAATCATTAGTGGGCGGTATGGAGAATAAGATGTCGTCTCCCCCAAAGTGATTGCCTCCAGCTGCTGATTGGACATTCCACTGCTGGGTGGTTGGTGGTGTGTCGCCAAGTTTCCATGTTTCTTGGCCATAGTGAGTGGGTTTGGTGGACAGCAGTTGCGTGGATGTTGGGCTGCTTCACGCTCCTGAGCTACAGGGATAGTGGTCTCCTGTTGGAAACCTGAAGAGCGCAGAAATGGTTGGAACCTCCTGTTATACTCTTTGGATGGCAGCCAACTGTGGGGCTGCCTGTGGCATCCAGCTGCTCAGGTTGCAGGCAGTGGTTCGTGTACCAGCTGAAGCAAAAGCGTCTGCATCATTGGCGCGATAGGGAGTAGCATAAGCTCGACGCCACATCACTGCCCAGCCGTTCGATAATGATGGGATTGCTGGCGCGTCCTTAAGTACTGCTTCTCCATGCTGCTTCTGCTGTTTACGTCGATTAGTGTGTCCTATCGAACTGTTTGAAACGTGTTGGTGACCCCGAGATGTCGTATGTCGGCGCGAGTACTCTTAAAGACTGTGTCACACGACGGTGACAAGCATGGAGGTAATAATCTCCATGGTGACAAGTGTTGTTTTTCATCGCAGAAGCGTTGCTAGGTCGTTGACCGTGCAGTCGCCCTGCCAGCTGCGACTGACTTGGTGGCCTGGTTGTGACATGGCTTTTCACTGGTGGTTCCAAGTCTCATTTCATAACTTTATACATTTCTGTCTACAAGACAAACACAGACTTCTCGTCTCAAAAGCTCACCAAGGACTGACGTAAAACTGAGCTAAGACTGACCTAACATGCGTACTGCCAATGGTGATTATACAACACAATTACAAAAATCTCTATGTGTTGTTCGAATTGTACATGATAAAACTAACAACTGAAATTCATGTGCTTTCATAGTACTGGTTATAGAATTTAGTTTGACAGATGGTGCAACAAGTTTCATATAATAAATATGTTGAAACACTGATTTTCGAGTCGGAATTTCATGAAATATTCATTGTTAACAATAGATTGATTACATCACTTACTTACTCAGTAATCACCTTTGACGCTCACATGATTTCAGTATATCTACACTTAGTTCTTCCATCACTACAACTACATTTTTGTATCCTGTCCGTACAAATATTATTCTTGGCATGTGTTTAATTTGGTCTAACGTGTTTTGAGTTTGCAGTACAATCCTTCGATAAATCGATTTGATTTGTCCATTATGCACTTGCTACCATAACTTAGTTTTTATGGACTATATAACGATATAACTGAAAGTTCTGCATGTATATGACTTTGCAGAAGGATTGCGTATTAGTAACGCTACCTCCGAAATACATGGGATTATTCTGCTCGTTTTATACTGTCCCATTCAACTACGTTACGGTTCGTCCCGCCGTAGAAGGTAATTGTAGGGACTGTATAGGTTGAGGAGTTGGAGTAGTGATAAATTCTAATCTGTTGTTCACATTGCATAGACATTTATATAAAATATTATTTATGTAACATTTCTCCTTGAACGACAGTGCATGGAAAAAATACACTCCTGGAAATTGAAATAAGAACACTGTGAATTCATTGTCCCAGGAAGGGGAAACTTTATTGACACATTCCTGGGGTCAGACACATCACATTATCACACTGACAGAACCACAGGCATATAGACACAGGCAACAGAGCATGCACAATGTCGGCACTAGTACAGTGTATATCCACCTTTCGCAACAATGCAGGCTGCTATTCTCCCATGGAGACGATCGTAGAGATGCTGGATGTAGTCCTGTGGAACGGCTTGCCATGCCATTTCCACCTGGCGCCTCAGTTGGACCAGCGTTCGTGCTGGACGTGCAGACCGCGTGAAACGACGCTTCATCCAGTCCCAAACATGCTCAATGGGGGACAGATCCGGAGATCTTGCTGGCCAGGGTAGTTGACTTACACCTTCTAGAGCACGCTGTGTGGCACGGGATACATGCAGACGTGCATTGTCCTGTTGGAACAGCAAGTTCCCTTGGCGGTCTAGGAATGGTAGAACGATGGATTCGATGACGGTTTGGATGTACTGTGCACTATTCAGTGTCCCCTCGACGATCACCAGAGGGGTACGGCCAGTGTAGGAGATCGCTCCCCACACCATGATTCCGGGTGTTGGCCCTGTGTGCCTCGGTCGTATGCAGTCCTGATTGTGGCGCTCACCTGCACGGCGCCAAACACGCATACGACCATCATTGGCACCAAGGCAGAAGCGACTCTTATCGCTGAAGACGACACGTCTCCATTCGTCCCTCCATTCACCCCTGTCGCACCACCACTGGAGGCGGGCTGCACGATGTTGGGGCGTGAGCGGAAGACGGCCTAACGGTGTGCGGGACCGTAGCCCAGCTTCATGGAGACGGTTGCGAATGGTCCTCGCCGATACCCCAGGAGCAACAGTGTCCCTAATTTGCTGGGAAGTGGCGGTGCTGTCCCCTACGGCACTGCGTAGGATCCTACGGTCTTGGCGTGCATCCGTGCGTCGCTGCGGTCCGGTCCGAGGTCGACGGGCACGTGCACCTTCCGCCGACCACTGTCGACAACATCGATGTACTGTGGAGACCTGACGCCCCACGTGTTGAGTAATTCGGCGATACGTCCACCTGGCCTTCCGCATGTCCACTATACGCCCTCGCTCAAAGTCCGTCAACTGCACATACGGTTCACGTCCACGCTGTCGCGGCATGCTACCAGTGTTAAAGACTGCGATGGAGCTCCGTATGCCACGGCAAACTGGCTGACACTGACGGCGGCGGTGCACAAATGCTGCGCAGCTAGCGCCATTCGACGGCCAACACCGCGGTTCCTGGTGTGTCCGCTGTGCCGTGCGTGTGATCATTACTTGTACAGCCCTCTCGCAGTGTCCGGAGCAAGTATGGTGGGTCTGACACACCGGTGTCAATGTGTTCTTTTTTCCATTTCCAGGAGTGTATATTCCAGAAAGAGCCCCTGGGCGAAAATACGATTTTTCGTATCTTGGACACTTTTGATCACAGAGGTAAGGGGTCAAGTATTTTGGATGACCCTTGGCCTACTGCCCATTTGTATACCTATCGGAAGAATGATGTACTGTTGTTGCCCTAGAGTACAGGGGCAAACTTTAAGCTTCACACACTTCTTCCAACCCAGGCAAAATGGGAATATGCGTTGGTTCTTTTGCATCAGATGTGGTCTAGGGTTATAAAAGCGTAATTTGTTTTTTTAGCTCTTCCTGATAAAACTCCAAAAGCCATGATTTTTGGTTACCAGAAGTGCCAATTGTGGAGATGGCCGCTTCTGTATTTTCTTCTCGTAACAAATCGTCGAAATTCTTGCCATAGGATCTTGAGATAATTTTATGATGCAACTTCGTAAATTTTTAAGATATCCTTACCCGTTACTGAGATCTACAGGTTCAGAGTTACCATAATTATGCAGAAAATTGCAAAACCTGGAATTTAGTCGTTTGTGCACCGTCAGCGGCAGTTATCTACGTAACTAATGGTAGGAAGAGGCTAAAATATTAACTCGCCATTCATTAGATACTTATCGAGAAATTAGAAAACTTTTAACAGGTATCAAGATACATCTGAAAAAACGTCACCTTTGGGCGCCAAAAGTACCAGCTGTGGGGATGGTCACTTCTGTATTTTCTGTTCATGGCAAATAGTCTAAATTTTTACCATGTATTCTTAAGGTGATGTTCTTAGGGAACACTGAAACTTTTTTTGGTAGCGTTATCCGTTTCCGAGATCCAGACGTTCAAACATAACCATTCTTGTGTGTATAAAATATAGTGGTAATATTCGGTCAGAGGCGTAAATGTAGTTTTAATTAATTAATGACATATGGTATGGGATAATTGCAAGGGCTATAGACCACCAAACTATGTTTATAGTACCGACAGAACTTCAGGACTTCTATTTCTGTATAATGGGCATTTTATGCCTGTTTCAGTTGCCTTGGCCTGGAATTAATTCGATGATGCCTGTAAGTGGCGTAAGAAAATTACAAAACACTGTTCCTTAATATGAAATTTTATGTATTTCTAAATCAAATACACCATTTTTCATATACTGTAAGTGTAGCCTAAAAATACTCTGCAGTTTTATTTAAGGTAGTGTAAAATAAATTTGTGTTTCATGGGAGACAATGTTGTGTTAACCTTATATTGCATATACCTAGCTGTTTTTTATATGTGACAAAGTACGTGCAAGGAATGTGAAACAAGTACTGCAACACATTTTTTCTGAAAGCAGTTGATGTTATTCAGGATTCCAATTCTTTATTCAGGATTACCCTCTCTTTTAGCTGATTTTTCAACATAGTCTCCGTTCAGTGTGCTTCCTTATTCCATCTTACTGGGAAGGCCAGTAAGAACACACGGTACCATTCTACTGGCTGACCTCGAAGTCAACGTCTTGCTCGATCAGTAACCTTGCCACCATCCATGTACTGCTTCACAATGAGTGCAACCTTCATTGGGCCAAACAAATGGAAGTCGGAACGTGCGAAATGTGGGCTATAGGGTGGACAAGGAAGAACTGTCCAATGTAGTTTTGTGTGTTACTCTCGGGTGTGCAGATAGTGTGAGGCTTTGCGTTGTCATGGAAAATGGAAGGTCTATTTTATTTTTTTGTCGCGAATTAGAGTGTTCGTGTGTTTCAACAGTCCCAGATTGGCAGCTGTGTGCAGCTGGCCAGCACACGGGAGATCAGACAGGTTTGCGCAACCTTGCTGTGATGAAGACACATGCCTCCCCCAATGATTCGCTATGCTTTTGTTCACTGCCAATATTCCATAGGCATTTGGCAAGTTAGTATGAATATCTGCGATTCTTTGGTTTTCCACCAAAAGAAGCTCAAAGACTGGTATCAGCTTGAAATGCATTTCTATTACCTATCGGAAGTTCGTGATATTGTAGAGGCTAAAATAGGAATATTCCACGGTGTTCCTTATTATGTTCAAGCGAAATTGCCTGAAAAAAAGTGTTGCATTACTTATTGAACATCCCTCGCATTTACGTTAGTATTCTGAGCATCTACGTGGACTAAACTGTTTTTCATGTACGACATGTGTGGTATATTGTATTCATGTTGGATTTAGTACGTTTTGAATGCTTGATTAGCTGCATTTGATGTGTGTGTGAGCGTTACAAGCATCCATGTAGACTAAATGAGTGAGACAAAATTCTCTGTTTACAATGTTTCTCATGCACATAAAATGCTAAATTTTTGTATTCAGGTTAATTTCTATGTGCCTCCACAAAGACTGAATAATTGTGTTTCAAGTTTCATTGAAACTGGTATTTCTCACACTGCACAAGATTTGCTTTTCATTTTTAAATATGCATGAATCAGATATTTCATGTTTGTTTACTAAAGTTTCCCCAACTGTTTCGACTGCAAAGAGATAATTATTAAATGTTGGATTTCCAAGTTATGCTTAAACCATGATTATTCTAGTTGATGTTATTTGGTTGCTTGTAGTAATGAACTGAACTCAATAAATTGGTTGTGCATTTTGTCAAAACCAAGCCAGTATTCTGGTAACTCCATGTTGGAACATGCATCCCTGTCTCCTTTCTCATCATCGTGTTGTTTAGAGTTCATATGTTTGTGAGCCACATCTCAGTCAGTTGCTTTTTTCATTTAATTTTGCCTTTTACTAACTGCAATTATGCACCATTTTTCAGGCGTCGACAGAGTCATCCAGTGTTATCCATCTATGCTGAATTAAGTACTTTAGCATAATCATCAGGAATTACTGAGCAGTTCAGAGGTGTTTAAGCAACAGGTAGGCCCCTTCAGTTTCCTGAGGACATCTTGAATTAACTCCAGCAATCAATAGGTCAGGCATCAGATATCAGCACTTGTTGGATCACGTTAATTCAGGAAGCAGATCAGGAGTCAGGTTAGCTGTGTCAAGAGTCAAATCACAATCAGTAACTTCCCATTTTATTCTAAACTTAACAGGAAAATATTGACTACAGTTCTAAGTTAGACACCATTTATGTTTTAGATAGCGCAACTTGTTCATATACAGCGTTAAGAAAAGATGCCACTCTTGGCAGTTGGCATGCCATTCCTCATCCCAGTTCAAGACAAAAGTATATCTAGCAGAACCGAGTCCTGCCAATACGTTCAATAGAAATGCGATTTAAAAAGCGAGACTCTCATAATGCTGCAACTGCGCACGTTGTGGCCAAGGTCAGGTAGCATGGACTCTGTACTATGCCAGAGTTGTCCTATTAACTCAGTGAGATGAGGCGATGCTGTGTGGCGTTGGTATATGGACTCGCTGATGTTCGAGTCACATTCGCGGAAACTTTTTTTAGTTAAAATATCAATTGTATCCAGTTTACACCTCCACAGCCTAGTATCTTTCCTTATTTCTTTCTGTAACTGCTACCTTTATTAACCATTAAGATGTAACATGAACTTCTTACAGACATACACAACAACTTTGTTTTCTCCATGATACCAATAAAGCCAACAGGAAATAATAGTGGATACAGTAAGATCCTCTGCGTCCAATGAGGTACAAAAGCTGGCTGCTGTGGCCGAGCTGTTCTAGGCGCTTCAATCCGGAACCGCACTGCTGCTACGGTCGCAGATTCGAATCCTGCCTCTGGCACGGATGTGTGTGATGCCCTTAGGTTAGTTAGGTTTAAGTAGTTCTAAGTCTAGGGGGATTGATGACCTCAGCTGTTAAGTCCCGAATAAACACAATATGTACGTTACACTAGATTGCACATTATGCTATGCACAATAAGCTCATTCTGTATATTTGATGTCCACTCTTATCTTCACAGAACTGTACGTGTACAAGCAATGTTCACTTTACAGAAGATGTTCAAAGCTACCACGTTGCATTTGCAAACACTTTACTGGATCACATTTTGTTGGCTCCTATGCAACACTCCTGCATCCACCACTGCCGAAGTGGCATGCACACGAGCTATCAGTACTATAAAAGTATTCCTTTAAGTGTCCCCACAAATAAAAATCTAGTTAATTAAGGTCCTGAGAACGTGGATGCTTCATTTAAATAGGTATATGCATTCATTCCAAAGTGTGGTGAGGCACCAACATGATGAAACAATAACTGTCGCCGAGCACCAAATGGAACTTTTTCTAATGTGTCAGGCAAACCATTGCAAATAAATGGACGATTCATGGTGCATTCAGTGTGACTGGCAATAGGTAAGGGCCCAGAAGCACTCTTCCCATAATTCCAGCCCACAGGTTATTGTCAAAGCAAGACGAAAAGCCACTTTCATGGGTGAGGTGTGGGTTGAGTTCTAACCTAGAATGGCAGTTGTGGAGGTTGAAAATACCTTCATAAGTGCGGATAGATTCGTCAGTCCATATTGGGTTATCTTCCACTCAATTAAAAAGCCACTCACAAAACTACTCGTTGAATATGTGGTCTTCTGACCACTGCTGTTGAGTTAACGTGTAATGATATGGACGCAGTTGTTCATCGACAAACACATCCACAACCAGTGTTTCAGACCTGCTTTACAGTGTTACAAGTGATTGGCCAATGATTTCAAGTATCACATCCTCGGTTTGTGGAGAATGTCTAGTCCTTGGACGACCTCTGTCCATTACTTGGAGACGAAGATTACCACTTTCCCAAAGATGACATTCTTATTGGGACAGCATCTTGGAGGGTACTGTGCAGCAGATGAATGAGTAGCAGCGGCAGCAGCTTGTTGTATCGGATGCATCCAGCATTGAAAGCATGTCAACATATTCTTCGTTTGTGTAGTGCCAGAAAGGCTGCCCTAGATGAAGTTGACAGGACCAGTTATGGTTGCACTCTGTGCTTTTACTAGACACAAGCAACCAGTTTGATGGATCCCACCATGACATGATGAGCTATTGTCATGTGACAGAATGATATCCTGCTTATAAAAGAGGAGAACTAGGGGACAGACAGCTAAAAATATAAAAAAAGGAATCTGATGAGGACTCAAGATATAGCACCATGGAAGATGTGGATATGATGGATGGTATGGTAGAACAGCATGTATATGTTCCTCTGCATATTCCAGTGAACTTCATGATATGATAGTGTTGCCAGCTACTCGTTTTCTTACATGTGTTTCCAAAATGCACCAGATCTGATTTTGCTAGATAAACATTTGTCTTGAGAGTGAACGAGGAATCATATGCTCACTCCCAAGTATGGCATCTTTTCCTTCAACCTGTATGCAGATTCTTAGCAACTAGTATGACTGTTCTTTCATTGAGATGCATGTTGTGAATGTGAAGCCAAAGTTTACTAGATAAAAGGCTAATTAAATGTAGTATTGATTAGAATGGACATAATTGTTTTAATTAAATCATTAAGTAGCGTTAATATAGTGATAGTAAAAATTGTATGTCCTTATTTGACAAGAAATTTCAGAATTATTATTAGATCCATTGTTTGTTTTAGTGTACATTTATAGTTTGTAATTTTATATATTGAGTGAAATACATATGTAGTGAGTAAAAATATTCGATTCCATTTATTGTAATTTACAAACGTTGTATCATATGTACAAGAGAGTTTAGAGCACTGTACTATGGTTAAGTAGGTATTATTCATGTTTACTGGTGTTAGAGTGCAACCACAAAAAGATCCTGCAAGAATGGAGCCAACGATGACTGAAGAGAATCATTCAATGTGACAGAAGTGCACCCATTCTGGAAATTGCTGCAGATTTCAGTGCTGGGCCATCATCAAGTGTCAGAATGTGAACCATCCAATGAAATATAATTGCCTCAAGGGTTAGTTTTAGCACCAGTGCTCTTTAATCTTTACTTCTCTGACCTGCCTGAAACCATCTCAAGGAAGTTCAGCTATGCTGATATGTCCCTAGCTATCCAAGGCAAGCAGTTTGAAGACACTGAAAACATCATCACAACTGACCTAAACAAAATGAATGAGTATTTAACCAAATGGAGGCTAATACCAAATCCCACCAAGACTGAAGTCAGCTGTTTTCATTTGAACAACAGAATGGCGGAATATGAGCTGAAGGTTCATATGAACAACAGTCAACTGCGATATCAGCCATATCCAAAGTACCTGGAGGTCACTCTAGATAGGACATTATCCTTCAAAAGACACCTGGGAAATGTATCTAATAAAATAAGCTCACGGAACAGCCTTATCCAGAGGCTCCGCAGCACTAACTGGGGAGCAGCAGCAGACACACTACGAACCTCTGTACTCGCCTTAGTGTACTCTGCAGCCGAGTACTGTGTACCAGCATGGTTAACCAGCAAACATGTAAATAAGGTAGACACCCAGTACAACGCTGCTATGAGAACCATAACTGGATGCATAAACACTACCCCACTATTTGGCTTCCAACACTTAGTCATATACCTCCACACTCCCTGCGAAGACAGGAATCACTGATGAAGGAATACACAAAAATAATGATAACCCCTCCCCCCTTCCTATCCATGAACTTCAGAAAGAACACAACACCGCTCCAGAAATCCTCCTTTAAGACTGGCCCAACAACTGTCAGTTGCCAACGTCAGCTTGGATACTAAATGGCATGAGAGCTGGAGTGATAGTGCCTCCCATGACAACCGTGAATTTATATGTCCATCAGAGAAACCTAAGGGCTTTGAACTTCCATGACAGCTATGGAAAAGCCTAAACAGAATCTGAACAGGACATGGACTATGAGCACACTATCTACACAAATGGGGAAAGCTTCCAGCCCTAGCTGTGACTGTGGGGCACCTAATCAAACAATATAGCATATCGCCCAGGACAGTGAATTAAGAACCTACCAGGATAGTCGGGCTGACTTCTTCAACACCACACCGCCCTGCCTCCAATGGATCGCCAATTTGGACGTCAGAATTTGAAGACTTGTACAACGAAAAATATCTTCTGTGATGTTACTTTTTATTGTGTTTATGTATTATATTTTATCTGAATATGTATCCTTCACTTATGTACTTTATAGTGCATTTTGTCATATACTTTCATAATGTAATAAGTGTGTAGCACCATACGCTAAATAATAAATAATAATAATCATTGATATGGGCTTTCAGAGATGAAGGCCCACTCTTGAAGCCTTTACGAGTGCACGACACAAAGCTTTTACACTTCACCTGGGCCTGTCAACACTGACATTGGACTGTTGATGACTTGAAACAAATTGCCTGATCAGGTGAGTCTCGCTTCAATTTGTGTTGTGTGGATGGGCGTGTGGACGTATAGAGACAACATCATGAATCGATGGAACTTGCAAGTCAGCAGGGGACTCTTCAAGTAGGTTGAGGCTCTGTAATGGTGTGGGATGTATGCAGTTGGAGCAATGTGGGACCCCTGATACGTCTAGATACGATTCTGATAGGTGACTCGTACATAAGCATCCTTTCTGGTTACCTACATCCATTGTGCATTCCAATGGATTTGTGCAATTCCAGCAGGACAATGCAGCATCACTGCGTGGGATAGCCATGCGGTCTAGGGCGCCTTGCCACAGTTAGTGCGGCTGCCGTCGTTGGAGATTTCAGTCCTCCTTTGGTCATGGGTATGTGTGTTGTCCTTAGCATAAGTTAATTTAAGTTAGATTCAATGGTGATTAAACCAAGGGACCAATGAACTCAGCAGTTTGGTCTCAAAGGTACTTACCACAGATTTCCAAAATGTGACATCCCACACGTCCAGAATTGCTACATAATGGCTCCAGAAACACTCTTCTGAGTTTAAACACTTTCGCTGGCTGCCAGACATGAACAATGTTGAGCATATCTGGGCTGCCTAGCATCATGATGTTCAGAAGAGAACTTCACTACCTCATAACCTTAAATGTTTTATTGACACCCCTGCAGGATTCACAGTGTCAATTCCCTCCAGCACTACTTCAGACATTAGTCAAGTCCATGCCATGTTGTGTTGCAGCAATTCTGCATGCTCACCCCCTACACGATATTAGGCAGATCTACCAGGTTATTTGGCGCTTCAGTGTATTTATTTGTCTTCTTAATCAATCTTGTACAAGCATTGTTCATGGTGCTGTGTAAAAGATATATTTAATATTGGACAACTCATAGTATGGTGTGATGGTTTTTATGATATGAAGAGATGAGATGAAAATTTGCATAACACGATATTACACACCTATTTTCAAAAATTTACAAAGCCTCATTTTACTTATTTATTATTACAATTTTATTTTTGTTTTCTATCCCTCTCACACATATACACAACAAGAACCTAAGTGGCATATTTATGGGTTAAATCTTAGTGCACACACACACATACACACACACACACACACACACACACACACACACACACACACACATGCATACATACATACACACTTAATGTATAGCACACAGTTTTCATAGTTGCAGATAGTATTATGAACACTAACTTTTTTGTCGAATTTTATGTTAATGTTTATTTCTTTTACATAAAATATTCCTGTGATCAAGTTCATATTTCTTTCTACATATATGGGCCGAAAGTTCAGATAAAGTGTAAAAGCAACGATAAAGAAAGGTTTTTAGATTCCTATTAAATGAAGTTGGAAACATATTGTTTTCTATTTCTGATGGTAGACTGTTGTACAGTTGAATGTCTTGGTTAAATGGTAGATTTCTTAGGCAGAGGTATGCAATTCTTGAAGATGGTGTTTCATTTTCTGTCTTGCATCATGATTATGGACATTGACTATTTTAGTGAATTTTGAAGTATTATCTTTTAAAAACTTCCACGTTTCTGATATGCAGAGATTGGCTGGTAGATTCCTTAGGCAGAGGTATGCAATTCTTGAAGATGGTGTTTCATTTTCTGTCTTGCATCATGATTATGGACATTGACTATTTTACTGAATTTTGAAGTATTATCTTTTAAAAACTTCCACGTTTGTGATATGCAGAGATTGGCAAGAGGTAGAATAACTACCTTTTTGAAAAGAGGTGTGCAGCAGTTATTTGACTTTGACCTGTTCATTACCCTCACTGCTCTCTTATGGGTGAGTAGAATGTCTCATCTATGTGTGAAGTCTCCCCAGAATTTGATATAGTGTATTAACCTATGCAATTGGTCATACTAATCCCCATGAACAATCTCTGGGCTTGTGAATATGCAAGGGAGTGTAAGGCGAAGCTCATTTTATTCAACTTACTGTTAGTTCTGCCATTTTAATTTATCCTGTAACCACAGGCTTAAAAATACTGTTTCTGATGCGGGCGATAATTCAGAGCCATATGATTTCACATTGGGCATAAATTTATTAGTTCTTAGGTGGATGTTCGGGAAGGAGGATAGTATCATCTGGAAAGAGTGTACTGATAGTGGTACTGATGTTCAACAGTAAGTAATTTATGTAAAGAAAAACAGAATCAGTCAAACAATAGTATCTTGGGCGCTCTCGCCATAGAGAAGTACATTTTGATATGTTTTGCAGTTTCAACATTTTGTTGGGGGGGTGGGGAGGGGGGCAGCAACTCTTTCATTTAATGAAGTGTTTATTACAAGTCTGTCACAGTTGCAGTAAACATATTTTGGTGACTCCAGATGAGAGTTTATTTTTGAGGCTCTTTGTGTGTCATATAATTTAGTGAGTGAGCTATGCAATGTAGAAACTAGAAGACATGGGAAATAAATGTTTAATAAGGTAACACATTACTCCTATCACAAACAGCGTTATATCAAATTCAGCAACCTATCACATTCTGGCTTGTATAGTGAGTGTATATATTTTGTGAATTTTACACACCATCACTGTATGATGCATATATCGCCAGTTTTAGATGGTTGTCATTAAGATCAGACACTTTCGGTGCCCTCTCTGTAGGTCTGTCCATTTAAAACTGGTCTTCAAAGCATATGTACTACAGCGTTGATAGTTTTGATATATCCTTAATCATTGTTTTTTATTGTTACTTTTTGTTTCCCATTTGTGAAATATGAGCTGAATCATTTTAGAGGGGTGCTCCTGATGCTATATGACTGCAGTTTGTCTTGTACAATTTTGTAGTCTACAACATCAAATGTCTTTGACAAATCTAGAAAGATGCCAAGTGATTTTTGTTTTTTGTCTAGAGGATCTAGGGTGGTATGTATCTATTCATATATAGCAGTTGCTGTGGATTTATATTTACTGAAACCGTACTGAATATCAGAGAGCATTTGCTTCCTTCTCATCATCATCATCATCATCATCATCATCATTTAAGACTGATTATGCCTTTCAGCGTTCAGTTTTGAGAATAGCCCCCTTATAAAATTCCTCTATGATCCCCTATTTAGTGCTAACATTGGTCCCTCTTCTGATGTGAAACCTATTACTTCAAAATAATTCTTAACCGAATCCAGGTACTTTCTCCTTGGCCTGCCCCGACTCCTTCTACCCTCTACTGCTGAACCCATGAGTCTCTTGGGTAACCTTGCTTCTCCCATGTGTGTAACATGACCACACCATCTAAGCCTGATCGCCCTGACAGCTACATCTATAGAGTTCATTCCCAATTTTGCTTCCCTCTCTGAAGATTAATTAATCTGGTAAACTAATCTCTCCAGAAGTTTATCAGACAGAGGTAACAATGATACAGAACTATAATTTTCCACATTATTTTTTCACCTTATCAAAGACTGGGATAACTTTTGCCATTTTCAAACAATCAGGAAATGTATCTGTCACCAACAATGAACTGTACACATTAGAGAGTGGGACAGCTGTTTTATTTATGAATTCCTAAATGATATAATCTGGAATGTCATCAGTTTATTTTTGAGGCCCTCTGCGCTTAATATAATTTCAATTAACAATGCAGAGTCTAGAAGACACATCAAATAAATTTGTGCTAAGGTAACATAGTAGTCCTATCATATTCAGTGTGATATTGCAATGATGTATCAATAATTCATACATATGTGTATATGACAATCAACATATGTACAATATAGCATAATGAACCATAAATAATATCATTGGTTGTGGTTACAATGAAGATAGATACATTTGCAAGTGATCAGTGTGTAGAAATTGGCAAATAGCACATTTAAGTTTCATTAAGGTTATCGTTTCATCAACTCCATACTTATACATAATCAATTCCCAGATGCTAAATTATTATATACTTTATTTTGAAAGCTTCAAATCCCTTTTTCCTCAGTAATAACTGATGGTCATGTAGGTTTACTAAGAGACATTTGTGTGTTGAATTTGAAAATTTATTCTTGACCGTTTTCCACATAAAACTGTAAGAAGAGCTGAGCTGCGGTGTAATTTTCCATTTCATATATATATATATATATATATATATATATATATATATATATATATATATATATATATATATATATATATCAGTGTAATATAAGTCATATAAGTATTGAAGTATTGTTGACAATCATGCAGCTGACATGATTCAAAATACATTGGATTAATTAGCCTATAAGCCATTGGATGTGGAATCTCTAGTATTTCAAATGGCTCCATTATAAATATTAAAAAATCTCTTAATTTTCCCACTGATTGCCATTTACATTTCATTAATCTTCAGAAGTTCACCTGTCTTAAACTGTGTTACATTTAATCTCCAGTCATGTTTCTTTTTTCTAATATTACAATGTTCCTCCACATTTTTCCTGAATCTCTCTTCTGTTTCTTGTGCAAGAAGATTTTTGCAGCTAGGGAACTCTGTTATTCATTAATTTATTAGGTTTCTTGTTATACATGATCTCATAAGGTGAAAAGCCTGTTGATGAATGTAACAAAGTATTTAAAATGTCTTTAAAACAACTTATTTATTCAATCTATATTGTATGCTCTTTACTGTCATAAGCTCAACATAATCTTCCTATCACCTTCATATATCTTTCAGTTGAGTTGCTCAGTGGAAGGTATGCTGAGATTAAATATCCACTATATATTTCTCCTCTACAAAAATTTTCCTTCTGTTAGAAGTAAACTGAGCCGAATTATCAGAAATAAATGCCTCTGGGATTCCTACATTTCAGTGTAGTCCTTTTTAATTCCTTTTCAATTATATTTTTACTAGTTGCTTTGTTTTTATGGTATAATTTTGTTAATTTAGAAAATAAGTATGTTGTAACAAAAATGTAACTCTGATCTTTTGTCTGTCCAAAAAAGTGAGTTCTTACCAGTTCCATCTTGTTTTCCAGAATAGTATTCTGCCCATGTCCTCTACTATTATACTTATGTACCTTCACCAATTGGCATCTGTCATAAGTGGCTACAATGTCTCAGACTTCTGGTTGGACTGTAAACATATAAATTTTCTTGAATGTTTTGGGTACATTTTGAGGCTTCATAGCCTCCATAAATACTTTATCAGCCTATCTATATACTGTCCTGACCGACACAATTTCCATTTATCACTATCTGGACTATGTACCCTATAACATTTCCTTGTAAAATTTATAATTTTGCTCCACCATTTATTTTCCTTACTTTCCGAAAAATAATTTCTTACAAGCTTCGAATTATCATCATGGTTTTGGTTTCTCCTTATTGTGTTACAAATTCTCCCGATCTCTTTTTGAGTTTTGATCCCTTTCATATATATAATTCTGAAATCTCACTCTCCTTGATTCCTACTCTCTTCAAATCCCCCCCCCCCCCTCTACTGCAAATCTAGATAATGTGTCTGCAATAAAATTTTAATCCACTTCTATCTATTTAATTGAATAATCAAAATGTTACAAGAAAAGTGCCCATCTTGTGATTCTATTATGATACAACATACATTACAGCAGATAACGTAAAGCCTTGTGGTCAGAATATACAATGATTTTGTGTCCCAGTAAATAATTTCTGAACTTGGCAAAAGTCCAGTGTACCTTTAAAAGCTTCTTCCCAGTCATTGAATAATCCTTTTCTTGTTTTTCTAGTGTACTACAAACAAATGCTATAGAATGAAGTTCTATTCTACCGTCTAGTATTTTCTCTTGAGGTAAATGGGTTCCCATTCCACTATTACTACTTTCTATCATAAAACAAAATCGTAGTGCCAAATATGTTCTGTGCAAAATTCTGCTATCACACAACTGTCTGTTTATTTCATCAAAAGCTTTTTGCTGCTCATTACACTATATCCATAATACATCCTCCTCTAAAAGATTGTGCATTCAATGCCTGTGTTTTCCTATGTTGTTGTTGCTGTTGTTGTGGTCTTCAGTCCTGAGACTGTTTTGATGTAGCTCTCTATGTTATCCTATCCTGTGCAAGCTTCTTCATCTCTCAGTACCTACTGCAACCTAAATCCTTCTGAATCTCCTTAGTGTATTCATCTCTTGCCCTCCATCTATGATTTTTACCCACCACGCAGCCCTCCAATACTAAATTCTTGTCCAAATTATTTATCATCCATGTTTCACTTCCATACATGGCTACACTCCATACAAACACCTTCAGAAACGACTTCCTGACACTTAAATCTATACTCGATGTTAACATATTTCTCTTCTTCAGAAACGCTTTCCTTGCCATTCCCAGTCAATATTTGATATCCTCTCTACTTCGACCATCATCAGTTATTTTGCTCCCCAAATAGCAAAGCCCCTTTACTACTTTAAGTGTCTCATTTACGAAAGTAATTCCCCCTAGCATCACCCAACTTTATTTGACTACATTCCATTATTCTCGTTTTGCTTTCGTTGATGTTCATCTTATATCCCCCTTTCAAGACCCTGTCCAATCTGTTCAACTGCTCTTCCAAGTCCTTTGCTGTCTCTGACTGAATTACAATGTCATTGACTAACCTCAAAGTTTTTATTTCTTCTACATGGATTTTAATTCCTACTCCAAATTTTTCTTTTGTTTCCTTTACAGATTGAATAACATCAGGGATAGGCTACAACAATGTCTCACTCCCTTCCCAACCACTGCTACCCTCGAAACATATGCCCCTCGACTCTTATAAGTGCTATCTGGTTTCTGTACAAATCGTAAATAGCCTTTCGCTCCCTGTATTTTACCACTGCCACCTTCAGAATTTGAAAGAGAGTATTCCAGTCGACATTGTCAAAAGCTCTCTCTAAGGCTACAGATCACAGAAACGTAGGTTTGCCTTTCCTTAATCTAGCTTCTAACGTAAGTCGTAGGGTCAGTATTGCCTCACGTGTTCCAACATTTCTACGGAATCCAAACTGATCTTCCCCGAGATCGCCTTCTACCACTTTTTCCATTCATCTGTAAAAAATTCACGTTAGTAGTTTGCAGCCGTGACTTATTAAACTGATAGTTCGGTAATTTTCACATCTGTCAACACCTGCTTTCTTTGGGATTGGATTTTCTTATGTGTTTCTATAAAAATTAAGTAACCCAAACTTCTCTGCTCAGGGGCAGGGAACTTTGCTATGCATAAGGTATTATCAGTATCAGACAAAATTCCATCCTTAGTAACATTATTGCCCTGAACTTTTACTCTTTCACAACAAATTTATTCTTCTCTGGTTTAATGATGTACATTTTTACCTTAATTTTCACCTGACTTCTCTTGTTATTTATTTCTACAAGAAAACACAGATACCTCATCACAAAATCTCATCCAGAACTGATGTAAAACTGATCCAAGACTGATGTAACATGGCTGTTGTAAATGATGCTCATATAACATGCGACAATTACAATAGTTTCTATGTACTATTTGAACTGTACATAATTAAACCTACAATTACGATTAATTTATTTTCATAATATTGATTACAGAATTTCGTTTGACAGTTGATGGGAACAAGATTGATGTAACAATTATATTGAAATAAATTGGTTTTAATTTAGAAATGTTATGAAATATTCACTGTTAACAGTAGATCGACTGCGTCTCTTAATTACTTCGTAATTACGGCATGACTATTGATACTGACATGATTTTTAGATTGAGTTCTTTTATAATTACTACTGCTTTATTGTCTCTTTTTCATACAAATAATAGCCGCAATGTGTGTACATTTGGTTTAACATTTTCGAGTTTTCAAGGCAGTCCATCCAAAATCGATATGATTTATATATCATATGTTCCGAATTTCATCGTTAAATTATTAGTTTTCATAGATGTAGCAAGTGTAAGAAAATCCAACTGAAAGTTCTGCATGAACATGACTTCATGTAAAGATTGCATAATAGCATCAAAATCTCCTAAACACATGGTACTGTTCTGTTCATTTTATTCTGCTCTGCTTTGCTACATTACATCCCATCCTGTAGTTCTTTTATTGACCTTTGTTAGTAGTCAGGTTTTTGTGTCTTGTAGGATTTTGTTTGCCTGTTTTGTTTTTTGTGTTGAGATCTCTTATATTTCTCTTATACATATATTTTCTTTTCCATTATATAACCCATTTAGTGTTTGTGTTACTAGCCCACAATTTTTGGATTATTCTCTTACGAATTCTGTTGTCTAGCGTTGTCATCAGATGTGTTTCTTCCTGATCATGCTCATTAATGGTTCTGTTTCTATATTCTGTTTCATTTGAAATCGTTCTCCAGACCCATTACCTTGATGCAGTTTACTTACACTTGTTCTAATTCTTTTTCTTTATATCTTTCATATTCCGTCAGTTTCTGCTGTAATAGTTTTTCTGAAAAAAGTTTCAGCTGCAAATGTTGTTTGTAGCTTTGTAACTGTTCTATAAAGTTTTAATTTTGCAGCTGTCGCTAGGCTTTTATTGTTGTAAGTGATTTTGGTTGTGTTATTTGCTTTTTTTAAATTCTTTCTATTTGACCATCTTAATTTCTTGTTTAGATTTTATGTTAAGATTATACATAAATATTTAAATTTATCAACTCAACGAATCTCTGTACTTGTATTGTAATTTTGTTTACTAGCGTAGGATCAGTTAGCGCAACTTCTGTTTCTTCAAATGATATTCTAAGGTCATTTTCTGTACTTATTTTATCTCATTGTCCAGTTTCTTGAACATTGTTGGCTAGGAGAGTGAGATCATTAGTAAATACCAAGAAGTATAAATTCATATCATTTTTCACAATTCCAATTCTTATGTTCCTTGGGTTATCCTTCTACCATTCTCTCATTATATATCCAATTCCACAACTAAGTAGAAAGGGTGACAGTTGTCACATTGTCCTGAACCTATATTTATGAGGAATGATTTAGAAATTTCTTCTCTCAAATTTACTTTTGATTTAGTTTTGGTTAGAGTTAGTTCTATTAGTTAAATTAGTTTTGGATGAAGTCCTAGATTCCTTAGAATTTTTGATTCCGAAGGTCTGTGAACACAATTACATACCCTCTTGAAGTCTACAACTGCTGTCGCTAGATATTTGTCCTAGTTCCTATAGTATGTAGTAAAGCATTTCTACTACTGATCTAATATGTATAGCTTCTCTATGCTTCGAAATTTTCCTTGTGTTCCCCTAACTCTTGTTCTAGTTGTTCCTTGATTCTTCTACATACCATCTTGGATAAAATCGTATATGCACAGTCTACGAGAAAGTACTCTGCATTGCTTCTACCCACTTCTCGTGTAGTGGATGGATATGCAAATGGTCCAAAATTCAGGGAATTGTTCGGTTATCTAGATTTTTCTGGAATCATGTGTAACGAGTTCTTGACTGAGTAACTTGAATATTTCCACATTTCAACAAACACCTGATCTTCTCTACCTGCCTTATAATTGTTTGTAATCTGAATGCTTTTTCCACCTCCACAGAAGTTGAAGTCTCTTGCTTGTTTTGAGTTTTATTGGTATATTTACATTGATTCTTTGGGTTATTTGCAGTTGAAACGTTTATTAGCTGCTTTTGCCATGATTTCAGCACTTTCTTTTTTACAGTGTGCCATTATTCCTTCTTCATTTTTCAGTTATAGTGTAAGGAGCTCATATGGTTTTAGCTGTTTCTCAGCGATTTCTTTGTGGTTCCTGTAACTGGTTTAGTGGTAATTGTCTATGGAGTTTCCAACATATGTATTTAACCCTTTCTTGATTTTCCTAATTATTCATGCATTTTTTCCTTTCATTTTGAATTTGATGGCATTTTCTTCTGTTCTGTGTGTTTGACACCTTAACCATGCTTGGTGTCATTCTTCATGAAATTTGTAACATTGCAGTTTCTATCATGTATATTTTCTATGTAGGTTCAACGGAGCTTGGTTTTTGTTTTGTGAGATTCGGTACCATTTCTTCTAGATCATTTATAGAATGATGTACTATTTGTTGATATTTTTCGTTTTTAATTAGCTAATGTTGGTCAAAGCTCCTACTTGTTTTGCTGGTTTTGTGTTATTTTTCTTTAACAATGTGAATATGATTTTAATGTTAAATCTGTAGTAGTATGAGGCTGTTTCTCAGTACTTTAACATTGTAAAATCCCTTACGAACATTTTTTGTCTGTATCACCATGGTGTAACTGCCATCCTTCCATCCTCCAATATGGATGTTTCCACCTATTAAGATCATTTGGCTTCCTCTTCAAGTATGTTGATTCAGACATAAAGTTGTGTCCTTTGCAGAAATCCATTGTTATTTGTAAAGTTATGTTGGTGGCATTTTTCAATGATATCTTTATACTTCCTTTCTTTTCCCATCTGAACATTGAGCCTCCCAATACGATTTTTGCATACTTTTTGTTTATTCTGTTCCCAGTTTATTCAAGAAGGTCCCAACATTTATTTACTTGTACCTTTGGTTTTGTCAGAAATTTTATTGATTCATAAGACCATGAGGATTTATTTTTGTGTAAGTTTTATCCTTTACTTTAAAATTTAGAGTTGTATTTCTTGGTGAGGTTGCTTGAAAATCAATTACTGAATCTATTATTTTTGTATTCACGTTAGAGCCGGTTACATTGGGGACATTGCTTCATGACCCTCGGTTCTGGTTTCCCATTATTAATCTGTATCATTCTGATTTGAAATGTCTTCTATTATGTTTCTCATTTTTACAGAGCCATGCTATTTAAATTTTTTGTTTATTTAATTTATCTAAGAAAGTCTTCACTTTTACATTCCTAAGTAGAGAGGTTATTTGTGTGTTGCTATGTGTTTTCTTTGCTTATGTTGAATCTTCTTTTTGCGTATTAGTGCGCATTTGAGTAATTGTAGATGCTCTGATTCCCTGTTGTCTGTCCTGTTGGACAGGATGGTGGTATTTTTTGCTAAAAGGACTTTCTATTTTTGACTTTCAAAAGTAATTAACGTTAGTTGGAACAAGCCCCAATTTACCATTTAGGTTGTTAACTGTAGAGAGCGTGTATGATCCGATAGAGCTATTTTATTTTGTTCAAGCACACCAGTTAGCCAGTGAGACTCCCCTATTTATCAGCTAGGACTACCACATAGAAGTATCACGTCTTCTCCTGCTACAACAGCGCTGTAGGCTTATGTCATTTAATGTCCACTAATATGTGTCTAGATACTTTTGATCTGATACAGTATTTCATTTTTTTGTTTATGGCTAATTTGCCTGAGGTCATAAGTTAAGTACATATGTACACCCCTATAATATTTCAGTACCACAATACATAGTTCTGTCATGTAAAAATGAATATAGAATCAGAAAACTGTCATGGGTTTTCTTTGTATGCAACAAACATTAAAACTACTGTTGTGATTCCATTTTGCGGCAAAGGTGTCCTTAGGAGAATCAGGAACAGATGCTGCTGTCATGTTTATGGCGTTTTACAAACTGTCGACAGAATCTGTCGCCAAGTTGCTCCTTTCTGCAACATGGTAGGGCATTAATGAAGAAGTGGCAGAAAAAGATTGAAGAGATTTTTTTGGCATTGTCCTGTAAGGTTGCATCAGCCCTTTGGTCGGAAAATTATAACTTCTGGTACTTACCTAATCCTGCAAGCTTTTACAGACAGGGTTGAAAGGATGCTGCTCTGCAGTCATTTTCCTTCTACTCATTGGCTCAATTTTTAGATATAAATTAAGGGAGGGAACAAAAACTAACTTAAGCATTAGTGTCATGCAATATTTTGTGTAATGTAGCATCTTGTACAGACATCTTTTTTTAACCTGACACGTTCCACATCATTACAAAGTGTCGTATTCATGAGCTATGGAACAAGTATTAATCTAATCTAATCTAATCGTTTTATGACAGGAAACAGTCTACTGATCTCCTCCCAGTTGCCAGCCATGATTTCACATGTGGCAGTGAGTCGAATTCAGAAGGAGGAGGTTCAGTTACAGTGACGAACATGAAATCAGACATGTGATCCACCAAAAGGGCATTTCATTTCATAAAAGGGTTACAATCTCATTTATGGAACTAAGTAAGTGTTCACACTCCACTATTGATATAGCGATAGTGTTTGAAGCACAAAGCAGTGGCCTTAGATCAGAAAGCTTCCCTTCAATATTTTCATCTTCGTTGTACTTCCTGAAAGCTCTTATAATTTTGCTGTTATTTGAGATTCTAAATTGTTTTCAAAAATTAATTATACTTTCTTATCCATACATTATATCTAGCTTCTCAGACCATGCAAATGGACGTTGTTAGCTCATAGAGGAAATCGTCATAGCCACTGCTATTCTGAAAAATCTTGATTCATTCCGCTGTAAGAAGACCGAGTAGTTAACGAGCTTGGTTCTAAATTGGCAGCAAGACACGTGCAAAACTGTTCTGCATGAATGGTTTGTATTTTATTGGATCTTGACAGAGCACAGATTTGAATTTACGTAATTTAGTTATACTGTTAGCTACTTTGGCTTTATGGCCATAAATTTCCTGCAACTACTGAAACACTCTAACAGTTCTTTTTCTCAGTTTCTCTGCTGTTTGTAGTTTTAATTCCCCCTTTTGAAGGTTGCATGGAAGATCAGCTAATTCTATAAAAGCGTTCAACACTGCACCCATACCTTCTACAAACTCTGCAATTTCTAAATAGTTCTGTAAACCAGAATATTTGGCTCCTTCTCATAACATCATTATCAACCATGTCAAAATGATTCCGAAACAGCTTGTAAAAAATTGTGAAAATTTTGTCAATATGCAACCTGCATTGCTCCAGGTGATTAGTTCCCTATGGTTCTTAGGACAATAACTGTATAAAGCATACAGTATTTCTACACAAATTTGGAAGTAATTTATTACATGGACTTCTCTGATGGAATAATTAACAGCTAGCTATAGTCTCTGTTTGCTGCAACCCCATATTATAATAGAGGGAAAAATATTTTTAAGTTGTTCCCCAACACCATTGTTTCTGCTTATCATTATTGGTGCACCATCACATCAAAAACGTATAAAGCATTACTTTAAATATTCTTCACTCATTACAAAGAAGTTCAGTTTTTTAAGAAGGGCAGTAGTAACATTAAAATATGATCCATTCACCAACTGTCAGATCTAAAAACAGTTTCACAATTGTCAGAGCCATCCACAGAAAACTATAGCAACTGGAATATCAGTATAAGGTCTCTAATATATTGCAATTTTGTAAACTTTTAAAAATCTTGAGCAGTGAGTTAAACTTCTTCTTGTGGCATTGTTATCACTCTTTGTTGTAAGTAAAGTGTTATAAATTCTTGTTCTAATGATTGCTTTTTGCTTAATTCTACTGTTTCTGATGGACGTATGTGTGATTTACATGATTTATGTTCACTAATTTTCTTATTCCTATTATTTTCTTTTTTCTCGCATCCATAGGAATATATTTTTCACTGCATCCACTCGACCGAATGTGTAGCCCTGAGGCTTGTTAGAAATAAAATTGCTTCTAGAGAAATTATCTGAATGGGAGAGGAATAAGTAAATGTGATGTATGGGTACAGAGAAAGAAAAAATTGGATGGTGTTCACAAATTGAGCAAGTAAGTAACAGATCAGTCCTCCTCCAACCCTTATGCAAGCACGTATTCAGCCTGACATTGATTAATACAGTTGTTGGATGTACTCCTGAACGATATCATCTCAACTTATGTCCAATTGGTGCTTTACATACTCAAAATCCCGATATGGTTCAAGGGACCTGCCCTCAATGTTCCAAATGTTCTAAGTTGGTGAGAGATCCAACGACCTTTCTGGCCAAAGCAGAGTTTGGCAAACACAAAGACAAGTGTAGAGACTCTCACCATGTGTGGGCAGGCATTTTCTTTCTGAAATGTATGCCCAGGATAGCTTCCCATGAAGGGCAACAAAATGGGGCATAGAATATCGTTGACATACCTCTGTGCTGTAGGGTGCCATGGATGATCACCAAAGAAGTCCTGCTACGAAAAAATGGCACCCCACTTTATTTATTTATTTATTCGTGTTCCATTGTTCATAAGTATGCTTGAGGACAGTACTTATAGATGCTAATAGATACAAAATGTAATATTTTATATGATAATAATGACGAGCTTAGGCATTTCCTACAGTGAAACAGAGACATAAAACAATCATATAATTAACTGGAATTATCCCATATTACAAATTATAAATCTGCTTGAATTCAAGTACATCATTAGCCAGAACGAACATTTCCGTGCTGGCATAGGTTGTAGTGATCAGTAACAAAGCAGTAATTGCAAATATTACAAGTAAAACGAGTCATATTTAAATTAGAATGTAGAATTGCTTACATTAAAGAATTCATCAAGAAAATAGAAAGTTTTCCAGAAGATAATCCTTTATTTTACTCTTACATTGTAAAATTACACTGTTAAGATTTTTATGTTCTATGGGATGCATTAAACACCTCTGAGCTTGAGCAGTGTACTCCATTTTGTACTAGTCTCAAGTTTTTTCTATAAACTTGCAAGACATATTCAGATTGCTTTTTCTGAGTGAAAAATACTTTATTTGCCATTGGCTAGTTACTCCAAAGGATTATGCCATTGCAAAACAATGAATGAAAATAGCCAAAATAAGCAACCTTCAAAGCGTTAGTATTAGCAATTGCTACTTTGATATGTAGAGCCTAAGTTGCTGAACTTACTCTTATTCTCAAATCCAGAATTTGGACAGACCCATTTACTTTATGAGGTCTGAAAATTTTGAAGAATAAACTTCCTGTATATCTTAATCATTACAGTTTAGATTTACATCCTCCTGAATTTTCTGAGACCCATAGAAATGAATGTACTGCGTTTTTAAAATTTAAACTGAGGCCATTCCAGTTGAATCACTTATGGCGATCATGGAACACAAAGTTGGCAGATGTTGCAATGTCATTGTCAGGCGTTTCTTCAAGTAAAAGATACGTACTTCTTCAAAGATTTATAATTAGATTCTCAGCACGAGAAAAATTCCACTATTCTGAGATCCAACAAGGAGGCAAAAGAACGGTGTCGTTGGAAGATCTATTACACAATTTATTGCAGGGCTTTCAGAGGTACTTACTGCACTTTCCACTGCAGCATGTGTATTCACTGCACTTTCTGCACTATAACCATCTTTATTCGAAATTTTTCCAATGTTGTTTTCACCTTCCTCGCTTTCACAACTCTTTTTTTTGTTTTGATCGCCTTAGTGAACTCATTTTGCTTCTTATTTCATGAACCATACATAATATCCTCTTCCTAGCAAGTCCCAGTAACTAATGGTATTGCAGTCGAAATTGTATTTCAGGCATAATCTAATTACAGGTGCAGTTAGTCTCCTTATCATAAAACACAAATTAAAACTTTGTTTCAGTGCTAAGCAGAAAGCTATCAATTGAATTTAACTTGGATTGGAGCAAGAAGACGACAGAAGTTAATGTCAGATGAACTAACTCATTGTTGAAGCATATTTTTTTCTACTCCACTCTAATACACAGCAAAAAGGAGTATCTTTCTTCAGTGTTCGTCTCATTCATTATTAAGTGTATTTTATAACATTGTTTTCTATTACCTGAAAGATTCAGAAAATGTATGAAATTATTAATAAATCAAGGATTGGTATTTTAAGAGCTGGTCCATACCACTATAGACCTACAGGTTTGAGAGCTTCTGGTACTCTATCTGGGGAATTCTGTAACTACTGGTACTGGGTGCCTGTAGGTACCAGCCCAACTAGAGCCCTCGTTTGCATTCATCTTGACTGGAGAAAAGTGCCAGAACTGCAGCCTACCAAGGAATCACAATAATTCCATGTAGAATATCTTCAATCCTACTTTCCAGTGATAATGCTGACGGTTGATATAGCACGAATTAGAGCACTGTCTGGCACAGTTTATAATTGACAATGTAACTAATGTTACGACATGGGGACAGTAAGGAATTCATGGATTTTATTTTATTATCTGACACCAATGGTTTTATAACACCTAATATGAGTTATAAATGCTTTTATGAACCTGATTATGGCCTATGGAGCGAAATTGGTTCTTCAACAGAGAAATTTTATGAGCAATTCTTGGCAGTAATCAGGACAATCTTCAAATATTTATGAGCTGTGGGGTGCCACCTTCTGAAAGTATATCCCAAGGAAGCCTACTTAGAAAGTTTGTAGAACTAGCTTTAAATGATGAATATAAGAAAATACTACAACTATTATGTGTTGCTCCAATAGGTATTAGGAAGATAAGATTAGATTACTTACAGCACATACAGAGGGATTTAAGCAATCATTCTTCCCCCGGTCTAACATAAATGGAATCAGAATAAGCTCTAATAGCTGCTACAATGAGACACAGCATCTGTCATGCACTTCACATTGGTTTCCAGAGTAGATTTGAATCTTGACCCAAATGTTGGACTCCATTTTTCTGAGCTTATACTTTAACTTTTTCTAACATGCTGTCAAGGAAAATTGTGTTGTAGTGTTATGTTTTAAGAAAGAATTACATTTCTGTGTTTTTGGTAAACTTCTTCCAAATCTTTGTCCTATAAATTCTCTCTGAATACTCTACCTGAGGCTACATTTACAATTTTGTATAATTTTCCTTTTCCTTTCTTAGCCTGATTGATGGGAATGTTTTATTGTTACCACTTGAACATCACAGTCAAATAAACCATTTATTATGAGACTTGCATCTGTTTAATTCAAGACAACTCGATTAAGAAAAAATTATAAGTGTTGTTGCTCTATGTGCTTCTGTTCTTATCGGGAATGTTAGCTGTGGTGGTCAAATTAAAGGTAGATGTCAGTAATGTGCTCTTCATCAAACTATCTGAGATGATGTCTATGTTGAATTCTCCACTTACAAACAACTCCCAGTTATTTCTATTAAATCTTATTTGTAACCCTATAATTGCATAATGAAGTTCAAAAATTTCTTGTTGGGTACCTGTAGGATATAAGAACTACTATCATGTGTTATTCAGTCTGTTCATAAAGTGCTGCACTGGGAGTATTCAATGCAAAGTTCACTGATTGTGAGGTCAACGGCCTGGGACTTTATTCCACTTCTTGTGATATTGCAACTTTCCTTTTCCTCATATTACACATACTGTTATGTTACATCTAGGTGAATCTATTCATTTCCTATGATTTGCGTATGATGTTCTGTCATATAAACCATATAACACGCCCATACACTCAACTACACTTAAGACATACTCTTACAAACTCAGTTCTCATACCATGTGAAGGAAAGGCACCTGCAGCTGTAAAGGATAGGTAAAAACATTTCCAGTAAGACAGCTGTATCTATCCTTCGGTGTCTTCCAGCCAGTCATGCCATAATGCATTACTTTTGTATTTTATAAATAGCATATCTGTAGAAATATCTTAGATTTTTAAATGTCCCACATTGGCAGGTGAAGCTCAATGCTTATTGAACAAATTTCTTATGTTGTGATAGCAAAGTGAAAATGGAGCTATGTGGTATTTTGGGGAGGGTATCAGGGTATCAGAGTTGGTCATTTGTTTCTGCAGACAATAAACACAATTCCAATGAGACAGAAAATGAAGCTTCATGCTAGATTGTATGGACAAGACTCACAAGTATCAAGGATGGGCATAAGGTTATAATAGCATCTTTCTGTTTGCCACGCAACTCATCCCCACATGTAACCGAAAGCTTTAGAGACACCTTTAATTTTCTAGAACATATGTTTACCAGTCATACTTTTATCATTGGTGGGGACTTTATCATCCAACAATTGATTGGAATAAACACAGTTTTGTAAATGGTTAGTGTGACAATACATCCTGCACAACAATGGTAAAATCCCTTTCTGAAAACTACTTGTAACAAATTCCTATTAAGTCCACTCATGATGGAAATATGTTGGATGTAATGACAACAAACAGATCTGACCTACCTGAGAATGTTCATATTGAAACTGGTGTCACTGAATATTAGACAATGTAGCAACAATGGTTGCCAAAGTAAAAAAAGGGCAACTGAACCAAGCATAAAGATTTGTTTGTTCACCAACTAGGTAAAGAAGTTGTAGCATTTTATGTCAAGGAGGAAATTGAAAAATTTAACTTTTGGTGGGAGCATGTAGAAGAACTGTGGTTCAAGTATAAAAGAGTAGTTGACCATTTATAAATCGCACCTATCAAGAAGTAAAGTAGCAGGACTGTTCCAAAAAACTACCATCTCATATCCTTGAGAACCACCAGTTACAAAATCTTAGAATTTATTCTGAGCTCAGATGTAACAAGGTATCTTGAACAGAATAACCACCTCCATGGTAAGCAGCATGGATTCTGAAAATGTTGGTAATGCGAAATAAACTTGTGCTTTTATCAGTAGATATCCTGAAAACAAGGGTTCCAAGCAGGTAGGAAGATGCAACAGCTCTTTAACTCTGAAAAATAGGTAATTGGGTACCACACTTACACTTATTATCGAAAGTAAGACTGTATTGAGTATCCAATGAAGTTTGTGACTTGACTGAGAATTTCTTAGCAGGGAGGACACAGCATGTTACCTAGGATGGAAAGTCACCAAAAGATGTAAAAATAACTTCAGGTGATCCCCAGGGTAGTGCGTTGACATCCTTAATCATAAGTTTATAATGAACTTACATACAATATTAATACTAACATCAAATTTTGCAGATGATTTGCTTATATATGATGCAAAATTGTCTGAGAAAGTTGTACAGATTTTCAGTCAGATCTTGATCAGATGTAATATAAAGACAAGCCACCTGCTCAAAATGTTCAGAAATGTAAAACTGTGCACTTCACAGAATGAAAAAGATGTGGTATCATATGACTGCAATATCAGTGAGTCACAGTTGGAATCACTGAACTTGGATCATGTAGCACCTATTCAAAATGCTTGGGATATTGACACTCACAAGTCAGTACATCCACTTGATGATATTTGTAACGAACAACAAAAAACTATTCCAAACTAACTGTGATATTCTGAATCATGACAAAAGGTAGAAGCAAAGCCTTTACATATACTTACTAGCTCTCAATATACTTCAAAAAAGGAGTAATCCAGGCTGAAGTAAGAATTTACAATAAGCTTTGAGTGAATACAAAAATTGACATTGACAGCCACATGTATTCAAGAAGGAATTGAAATAATTCCTCATGACCAGACTGCATTTTATTTAAATGAATTTCTGGAGCTGTTGGATTTGTAAAAGACGTTCTATATCTGTATTGTAACTGGTGTACTTTGTATGTTAATGTGTGTAATATTGCATACCTTATACCTGTATTTATATTCTCTGCAGTATTGTAGTTTTATTGAAACCTTGTGTGTCATAGCGTGTATCTTGTTTTTATATTGATCATAATATCTTTTATTTTTCTTGTGTGTTTGCACATGTAGTACAGTATTAATTGTCTTGTTCTATTGAGAAGTTACAATTAATGTACACCCACTCACAGAGGTCCAATGTGGGCTGCAATTAGCATACAGCAGTGAAATTTGGTAAATACACTCCTGGAAATGGAAAAAAGAACACATTGACACCGGTGTGTCAGACCCACCATACTTGCTCCGGACACTGCGAGAGGGCTGTACAAGCAATGACCACACGCACGGCACAACGGACACACCAGGAACCGCGGTGTTGGCCGTCGAATGGCGCTAGCTGCGCACCATTTGTGCACCGCCGCTGTCAGTGTCAGCCAGTTTGCCGTGGCATACGGAGCTCCATCGCAGTCTTTAACACTGGTAGCATGCCGCGACAGCGTGGATGTGAACCGTATATGCAGTTGACAGACTTTGAGCGAGGGCGTATAGTGGGCATGCGGGAGGCCGGGTGGACGTACCTCCGAATTCCTCAACACGTGGGGCGTGAGGTCTCCACAGTACATCGATGTTGTCGACAGTGGTCGGCGGAAGGTGCACGTGCCCGTCGACCTGGGACCGGACCGCAGCGACGCACGGATGCACGCCAAGACCGTAGGATCCTACGCAGTGCCGTAGGGGACCGCACCGCCACTTCCCAGCAAATTAGGGGCACTGTTGCTCCTGGGGTATCGGCGAGGACCATTCGCAACCGTCTCCATGAAGCTGGGCTACGGTCCCGCACACCGTTAGGCCGTCTTCCGCTCACGCCCCAACATCGTGCAGCCCGCCAGTGGTGTCGCAACAGGCGTGAATGGAGGGACAAATGGATACGTGTCGTCTTCAGCGATGAGAGTCGCTTCTGCCTTGGTGCCAATGATGGTCGTATGCGTGTTTGGCGCCGTGCAGGTGAGCGCCACAATCAGGACTGCATACGACCGCGGCACACAGGGCCAACACCCGGCATCATGGTGTGAGGAGCTATCTCCTACACTGGCCGTACACCTCTGGTGATCGTCGAGGGGACACTGAATAGTGCACGGTACATCCAAACCGTCATCGAACCCATCGTTCTACCATTCCTAGACCGGCAAGGGAACTTGCTGTTCCAACAGGACAATGCACATCCGCATGTATCCCGTGCCACCCAACATGCTCTAGAAGGTGTAAGTCAACTACCCTGGCCAGCAAGATTTTCGGATCTGTCCCCCATTGAGCATGTTTGGGACTGGATGAAGCGTCGTTTCACGCGGTCTGCACGTCCAGCACGAACGCTGGTCCAACTGAGGCGCCAGGTGGAAATGGCATGGCAAGCCGTTCCACAGGACTACATCCATCATCTCTACGATCGTCTCCATGGGAGAATAGTAGCCTGCATTGCTGCGAAAGGTGGATATACACTGTACTAGTGCCGACATTGTGCATGCTCTGTTGCCTGTGTCTATGTGCCTGTGGTTCTGTCATTGTGATCATGTGATGTATCTGACCCCAGGAATGTGTCAATAAAGTTTCCCCTTCCTGGGACAATGAATTCAAGGTGTTCTTATTTCAATTTCCAGGAGTGTTTTATAGATCATTAATGCAGAACCAACTGTTTTCACACGTAATGGATTAAGAATGAAAAGTGGGCAGAAAAGGCCAGAGAAGTGAGGATTGGTTTTACTGTTAACCCCACTTACATTATTTGTTCAATATGAATACCGGAGATGTCGATTAGAACCTGCAGCCGTAAAACAATGTGATCAGTAGTTGCTTGCAGCAGTTCAGCAGTTCCTATGGAATCTGAGCACTGTGTTCCTGTATACTAACCTTCAGATCAAGTAGAGAATGAATGTGTCCCTGGTACATGCGATCTTTTAAATATCACCAGAGCCGAAAGTTAAATGGATTCAAATCAGGTGATATTGCAGGCCATGCATCTGGAAAACCTTAGGAGATAACAGATTCATCGAAGGTTGCATTAAACAGATCCTTCAGTGGAATAGAAAGATGAGGTATTGTTCCATCTCGAATGAAACCAGTAGTTTCCACACAATTGTGCTCTACCACAACAGGAATCATATGCTGAGAGACCCTCTGGGTGTATAATCTTGATTAAAAAATGGAACGAGAACAAAGCTGCTCGTGAATCCACACCAAACCACCACACAGTCACATTATGAGGAGTGCAATAGCTCTTCATGCACAACAAGCGGTGTAACAGTAACACAAATTCAACAGTTCTGTGTATTCACTGCACACTGTAGGGTAAAATGTGCTTCGTCACTCTGTAGAATATTGCCCAACCACATGTCATCAACTTTAATCTGTGCCAGAAACCGATACCAAATTCAGAATGTTGCTGCACATCATAAGGTTTCAGTAACTACACCGCCTAGATCTTGTACAGGTAGCAACGTAAAATAAACCGCAAAATTTTCCGTATTGTTGACCGTGAGCTGTACAAATCACGGAAAACTGCACGAGCACTAGCACTAGCACTATGTGCAGCATGTGCTGCATGGTCAGTTACAGGAACAGCAACGTCATCAATATCTTCCATCAGGATAGGATCCCTTCCTCTTCCAGGCATCACACCACGCTGACCGGTGTTTTCAAATTTCATTATCATCTTCTTTAAACCATTTATTGACATGGAGCCTCTCCTCAGACCTTTCAGTTGGTGATATGCTCGCAATGCATTGCTGAAATTGCTGCCGTTCACATAACATAACGTTCACTATCAGTGCACGGCCTCTCTTCTTGATAGCCATACTCTTTACTCACGTTGTAGGTTGTCACATGACATACAGGTACACAGACTGTGTATAACGCCAGATTTGCAACTAATGACCACAACCGGAACTAATTTCCAGCGTCAATCCTTTCTGCTTTAACACATTAGCATATCTAGTTTCACTGCTATAAGACAATTACAGCCCACACCAGACCTCCGTGAGTAACTGCACTTTAGATGTAATTACTCAGTTCATTACAGTACAGCCTTTGTATAAAATTAAATTAACAGGAACCAAACAGAATTCAACTCATATAAATACCTGGGCGTAACAGTACGTGGGGATATGAAATGGATGAAACGGAACCTAGCAGTAAGTAAAATAGGAGACAGTCTTTGGTTAGTTACTGGAATACTAAAGGAAGACAGTGAGTCTTACAAAACAGCCACGTGACACATCTTAGAGCACGTCTCTACTCTATGGGAGCAATACCAAATGAGACTAACTAGGGATGTCGAATGTATACAGAGAAGAGCTGCATGAATGGTCAGAGGTTTTCCCGGCCCATGGGAAAGTGTCACAGAGATACTAAAATATCCTGACTGAAATGGAGTTCTGCCAGCACGTTCATAGTAGTACCCAAATGAAGAAAAATGTTCTGTGTAAAATATTTGATATATTCTTCCTTACAGGTTTCTGCATAATAAATTATTTATAAAAGGTTAAGGTTACCTTCCATAAGTGGTCTCAGTGCATTAGTAACAGACTGATAACAGCCTCTTTACAATAGCAAATTACAGTTTTTCACTGCATCACACAAACCACTAGAAAAATAAAGTCTTTCGTCTCTTCATCTCTTTTATGTATGAAGCTCTTTCATCAGCAGAAACTTGTTTCATTAGTGTGTACAAACGCTCCTTGAGTAGTGCTATAGCAGTATCGCGCTCCTGCAACATGAAATGAGAAGTCAGGAATAGATGTTCAGTACGATTGCATCTCATTAAAATACTATTTCTGTAACGTAATTAAGCAATGAGAGACAGCTACTTGACTGTCCAGTGGAGTAGGTGCGAAGGAAGCCTGTGTGGCATGTATTCAAAGAGAAAGAAACCTGGTTGAATCTCGGGCTCCGAGAGTTTGTAAATATTCATTTGTATTTAGAAAAACGACATAAGAACGAAAAATGGAGAGATGAACAGGCGCTGGAAGAAGGCCAAAACTATATCGGGATAATACCTGCAGTTTACCATTAGTCCTTTTTAAATATAGATATTCATTTGTGTGTGTGTGGTTTTTTTTCTTTTTTTTTAATTTTGTGGATCCCAGCTCTGCTCCATCCATCACCAGTACTGTTTCCATTCCTGGTGAACTGATTTTTTTTTCCTGTTGCAATGCTGTTAGTATTCCTTTAAAATATCGTTTATATTTCCGAAGGTTAAATTTATGTTTAACACTTGCTTCCCATTTTTTGGCAAGGATTTCTGCTAAAGGAATTTTTATGAAAATTGTTATGACTCTCAACTCTTTCTGTGATGCCAGTTATTCTTTATTGTCTACTGGTCACAATTTAAGTGATCGATAAAGTGATGAATGCACAGACTTCTAGGCCACATTCTACACTGAAAAAAAAAAAAACAGAGTATTGCTACCAATAATGAAAAATAATAAAAGCTGCTGTACCAGCATTTTGAGATTTTGGAAGAGCATCAATAATTTTACCAGCTGTAAGTAAACAGAACAAACTTTTACGTTTTTACAATGAATACTTATAACAGAGAAGGCCTAATGAAATTAGACACTCACTATTCACAGTCATGAAAGACAAATGAGATGCTCAAGAAATATCTATTTCAAAATGCCAAACAGCGTAAAAGTACGAGTTAATGTGGCTACTCGAAAAAATGTGAATATTAATAAAAATAAAGCGTGTGCAAATTTTAAGGATGAGATTTTGAAAGTAAAAGAATGTGCATCCGATGTACAGTTTATTAGATTGCAGTGTTGACCTGCTCCTACCGCTGGCGACGAATTGGTCATAGTAAAGTCATTGGGGTGATGTTGCATGAGATGTCGCTCTTTGTGACGCAGAAACAAAAAGTGGGATTTGTCTTGGCTTTTTTAGAGGTAACTAGGCCAAGAGAAGACGAGAGAAAGCTGTGGAAAGAGAAGTGGTTTACACAATGAGAAGATATTCATCTACACTCTATCATTGTAGGTGTGAGCTGAAGATTTTCTTAATTTTTAAGAATCGATGAAAATTGTTTTTCGGAGCTGCTAGACATCGTGAAGTCGTTCTTAACGAAAAGGAACGCAGTCATAAGAGAGAGTGTAGTGTATGACAAGAGGCTCTTAGCTATTTTATGGTTTTTAGCCACTGGAAGATGTTAAGAGAATCTGAGATTCAGTGCTGTTGTATCAGCACAATTATTTCGGATGTTCCTCCAGCAGGACAATTTATTTGCAATGACATGGGGATATATATCGACGTAATTCAAAACAGATTGAAAAATAAAACGACTGATATCCAAGTTAACTTTATTATCTCACATAGCCGTAATAAATAATGTTAATGAAAGAAACAGAAAATGCCTCTCTATAAACTCTGACACCACACTCGCTGTCTGCCACACTGGTCATTTTAAGCAACATCTACTTTCATGTGCACAGACAACTCGGATAATTGGTCGGACAGGCAACACACGTCACATTTTGCGGGGTGAAGTGGTGATGCCTGTGGGAGGGAGAGGGGGGGTTAACTGTTGGATGGAGGTATCTAGTCATACACAAAGAAACCGCCCTTCAAGAAAAATTGCTGGGAAGCCACTGCACACGGTCGGCTGATAAACTGCTACTACAGGAGACTAAAAAGTCCATGGAATGAGACACGTTGTAAGGAATTTTGAAACTGAACATGTGGCAGCTGTAATGATACCAATGAAAAATAAGGAAAGTTTATGGCCACACTTAGGACCTAAGCATATTTTAAATTGCGTTTCCCAAGAAACAAATATGTTTCCGTCTTAAAAAAACAAACAAGTGGATTAACAGAAGGGATCAAGATATGTTAAAATAAGAGGGGAATACTCCAAACAAAATACTAATCTAGATTTCTTTATCCACTTCAAAAGATATAAACTAATACAAGCCGGTTATAAAAAGGGAAATGGGTGTGAGGTTAGCTGATCGCAGTAATATAGAGCTGATTAAGTATAATAATAAATGAACTGATAGCAGAGAAGTGGCTAGTGTTGTCAACATTGAATGGGCCAATATATTGCCAAGATTGTTTAGATTAAGCTGCAGAGGTTTTTCTGAGAAGCCGTTACATATCATCCATACAGTCTCGATCTCTCCCTGCGCAATTTCCGTATTTTCTTTTTGAAGCCCTGAATGAACATTTCTGGCGATCACTTTACTTTGGATGTAGAGGTGCATGTCCGGGTACAGCCACGGTTCTGAAGCAGCGTTTTGGGCATTGACTATAGTGTTTCATAGTATTATGGATACTTGAGGTATACTAGTCATACAAAGTACACACATAACAATATAGAGACTGACACACTTTTATGACTCACTAATTTTGCTGATATAGAAAACACCACACAAGAGACATTCTTGTAACAGAGCGTCCATACTCCAATATCGAAAGAATAAAAAACAGAAAAAGATAATACACTTTATGGAATAGTCGTGCTTTCGGCGATCGATTGCATCACTATCGTCTCCTCCCTCTGCCCCCTCCCCTCACCACGTGTTTCGATTGAAGGGGGTATAGCACTAATAAAACAAGTCGATGCACTGTACGTCCTTTGATATGAGAAATGTGACACTTAATCTGCCTACTGGTTCGCGAAAATATGACTGCTGGGAGGAAGATAGGTGCTGGAAAATGTACTGTAACAGGCTACTGTATTCGTGACTGCTTAGGGTTCGCGCTGTTAATCGAGAAATCCTTTATGTATCCTGGCTTTAAACAGTGGAAACTGTTGCCTTGCGTCAGTGAATGTGAAAGACAAAGGTTTTGTCTGAGTGACTCAGTACTTAAACGGACCCTTGAATGCAGGGGAGAGCAGTGGCTTAATTGAACCTTCGCAAACCAACGCAAAAGAGCATGAACACAACTCTTTGTAACAGATGATGGGCTTTGAACCATGACGCACAGTGTGTGGAGGCGCATGTGCGTTCTTATATGGTTGTAATTTGTGTAGGAAAAATTCAGAGACTCCAAAGACGGTGACGAAGGAGAAAATAAATCATCTGGAAATTTCAGAGTTTCGCTATAAACAAATTAGATGGGGGAGCAACCAATATCTTCCTTTAATACTCTATGTAGGCCTGCAAAATCATGGTGACGGTGTCAGACCACGATTCATAGTGACAAGCCTGGGCCCCCATTAAACTGTGGTGTAGGTGCTTTACTATCCCATTACATTTGGGATGGTAGCTTTTAGTGTAGACCTGGTCACACCCACACAAACACATAAGTCTGCAAATACTTAGCTTTCAAATTGCTTTCCCCGGTCTGTAGTAATAGTGTGAGGGAAGCTGAAACATGAAAACCATGTGGTGATCAAAGCCTGAGCAATGGAATAAGCAGAAATGTCCGAAATTGGGATAGCTTCAGGCCAATGTGGTAACCTACAAATAACAGTTATGATGTAACGGAAACTCTGTGAAGCAGGAGTAGGGACTGCATTATCCAAGTGGATATGAACAAAATGACCTGAAGGGACAGGGTAAGAGAAGACAAATATTTTTGTAGCATGGCAGCCTCGACAACATCTCACCCATTGGCGACAATCATGCTCCAAACTGCGCCAGACTACTTTATCAGCAAGCAATTTTGTAGTAGCTTTGATTCCCAGATGAGCTAAGTCATGATAAAAGCTGGAAATTTGGCGACGCCATCGAATATGGGTGAGGGGGCATACCTTTTTGCAAGATGTATCACATCAAACCTTTAGTTTCGAACCTTGCAGAGGGAGGAGCCCCAGATGCACTACCATGGATGATGGATCCTGTATACATTCTGGGCGGAAAGGGCGATTTTTGGTCAGTGGCCACGGCAGTCCAATTGATAACAGTAAGCAATGCACAATCTCATGACAGGCAGTCAACTACAATGTTGGCATGGTCAGCAATGTGCTGGACGCCGGTGGTGAACTGCACAATGAAATCCGCGTCAAAAATTAAAACCATAGGTACCCCTTGGTTAGGATGCACCAGTAAGGTGGCATTAGCGAGTGCCAATTTCATAGAGTTACAGGACGAAACCCTGCTAGAGTCCAAGGAACATATCAATCTCTGGACGTCTGATTATAAAGAAGCAAAAGATAGAGTAATTCTTGAAGTGCTGCTAAATGCAAAATCTCATGCCTGTAATAACTGAGGACACAGTTATTTAAACGCTTGTGTCAGAGTAAGTACTTGGATTACATTTTTCTGGAAAGAGTGTGATTGAAGCTTTTGAGAACTTCTAATCTTGCCAAAAAAGCGTTTCTCCAGATTTATCACGATTCAGCTCTGCAATCTATCGAAAACCTGTTGTACATGATGATGGTAGTGTGTGAAGCTTTGGGAAAAAATTAGAATATCGTGCAAATAACAAAATGTAAATGGCAAGTCTTGCAAGACCTCACGCATAAAGTGCTTTGGTGTATGTGCTGTGCTGTGGAGGTAGAAAGACATCGTATTGATTTCGATGAGCCCAAACGGCATAGTTATGAGAGTTTCATGCTCCTTGCTACTGGTATCTGCGAGAAGGCTTTTGCACACTCAATAACACTGAAGGTACATGAGCCCGCCACATTAGAGTTAGAGTCCATTTCATTCGGACCTGGGTATCTATCTGGAATTGTACACCCATTGGGGCTCCAACAGCCATCACGCAAGCACCATGCTCCATTTTTCTTCTTGACCATATGCAAAGGAGAAGCCCATGAGATGTAAGATCTAGGTACTGAACTATCTGATAGTATTTTAGTCCAATGAGGCTGAGCTTTGCTTTCTATCAGGAGATAGGCACTGTGGTTTTGCAGCAACTGGATGCCCAACAATCGTGTGACTGGACTGTCGTGTACATGGCAGCGGTTTTTATGGGCCAATGCTGGGTCAGTAAGTGCAGGATACTCATGTAACAGCTGTATGCGAGGTCGTCGGCCTCCAGTGCACTGGCGGACGAGGGTGAGGGTGGGGAGAACGGAGCAAGGGTCTCTTGTAGTGCCCGCACCATGAAGGTCAGAAATTGTAGCGCATGCAGTCCTAAATACTTCAGTCACAGTGGACACTTTTTGGTGTAATGCTCCATTGCTCTCAAACAACCTGGCACAGGTACTCTTGTGCAACACTCCTGTGGGCTCGTCTTTCACATATTTACGTCACATGTAAGTGACAAGTATCCTTGAGCTTTATTATCTCAGTGGAAGAATGAGTCAGCATTTTCTTGTGTGCCACACATATGTGCATTCCACATTGTAGCGAATACTGTTGTTGCGATATGACTGTCATGGTCCTCGCAAACATCTTCGAGTGATGGAGACCGGTGGCATCACTCACAACATGACCTGAGGCAGTACAGGTATGAGGAGAGCATGGCACTTTGTGAAGATTTGATGCACTAGATCCAGCATGACAGATCAATGTCACAAAAAATGAGTGTCTAAGATTGCACCTTTGACATTAGCAACCAAATCCAGGCGGATTTCAGCTAACCACCGACATCCCAAGTCAGATGCACTGTTCCCAATGTAGCAATGTGGAAGCCATTAGCTTCTGTGAGGATGGGCACTTGTTCACTAGAAAAGCGCACAGTTTTTGTGACTTAAAGTAAACACTAATTCCAGATTCTGACTACACTAAGAAAATGTCTCCAGTGCGCCTATCTGTTACGAAAAGCCTGTGTGATTTTGTCACCATGGACACAGTTTCGTTGTGTATGGCTTGGAGGCACTTCTGCTGACCATGACAAGTATGTGTTCCTACTGGCACTTGTCCGGGAAGTTTGGCTAGACACATGCTTTGGTACAACGTTACACTGCTTTGCCAAAATTTTTATGAAACCAGCTCCATCTACATGTCTGGGTGTGATTAGAAGACGGGCTAGCGCCATCGTCATGCCGGTGAAACCTGGTATTAAGGTGGGCAAGTTCAGTGATGAGATGGCCCATTCATGGCTGTGGCGTCAGAATGGACGCTGGTGGAAAAACAGTGCACCTTTAAGCAATAAAGGCTGTAGGGTTTGGTTTGGAACCTCAGATTTCACTTCATATAAACTTGGATCTGCATAAGCAAGCGCCATGAAGTGTACTTTAGGTGCTAGTTCATCAGTGGGAAGAACAGGGAAAAGGTAACAATATTGCCCGAACATGCCAAGGCAAACGTCGCAACCAAAAACGCTTCAGTGATTCTTTAGAGAGCAGACCTTGTCTTGCCAACAAGCAAAGGGAGTGAAGGACTTGGGAGGGGAAGTACCAGTTACTTCTCACTCTCCATGTGTTTTGGGTACCATTCCAGGTGTGGTACAAAACGTTCCAAGATAGCGTCCTGTAGAACAGTAAAAGATTATTTGCCAAACACATCCACTAGTTGTTCACTGACTGTAAGAGTCAGTTGTGAAATCACAAGAGTAAATTTCTTCGTGTCTGAATCGACACTGTGGAAGCGAAAAATGGCAGCAACTTGAGTTAACAACAATTATGCGTTGGGTGGACCGGAAGGTGGAATTTTTATATTCCTGATTCCCACATGAGTACTGTTTTCGACGGCTGGCGCCGGAGTTGATCCTTATTGTGAGGTCTGAGGCTTTTCTTTATCAGGGACGATGGACTCCATAGTCGTGTGGCCACACTTTGCATTGAAGTTAAATTGTTCAGCTTGATGTCAGCACTTTGGGGTACTTGAAATATATTATTCATACGAAGTACACTCGCAACAATATAGAGAGTGAGACATTTTTATCACTCACCAGATACGCTGATATAGTAAACACCATCCAAGAGCCCGCATCTCGTGGTCGTGCGGTAGCGTTCTCGCTTCCCACGCCCGGGTTCCCGGGTTCGATTCCCGGCGGGGTCAGGGATTTTCTCTGCCTCGTGATAGCTGGGTGTTGTGTGATGTCCTTAGGTTAGTTAGGTTTAAGTAGTTCTAAGTTCTAGGGGACTGATGACCATAGATGTTAAGTCCCATAGTGCTCAGAGCCATTTTTGATCCACCCAAGAGACGTCTGCATAACAAAGCGTCCATACTTCAGTATTGAAAGAAAACAAAACAGAACGGATAATACACTTTATGCAATAGTCATGCTTCTGGCAGTCAATCGCTCTGCTATCGTCGCCACACAATGAACAGTTATGACGATTACTTTTTCCCCGTCTGCCTCGTTTTCATTTGACTGCCTTTAAATTTTCATCATAATTACCTCAAGCAGTGGCTGGTAGAGACTGCTTATTTCCTGTGACGTAGTGACAGCTTTCCGAACAGTTGCTTTCAAAGGCACAGTAAGTGTTTGCTGCCCACTAGGAGTCAATATAGCTTCTAGGTTCATAGCACTTTCTTGTACTGCTTGCAGTTCTGCACGTAATTTACTCATCTCATCCAGCAGCTCTTGATTTTCCTGAACAAAACAAATAATATAGCACTGTAGTATAAATGGTTACTTATTCTGTGGTATGCAAATTGTGCGGTTTTTGTGCATAAAGAAAAGCTACATGTAATAACTGAGCGAACAATGTAAATGTACATAAACAACATGATGTACCTCCCATATTTCTTAAGTCAATTCAGCGTGAGGCAGAAGAATGTCTTCTTAGCAGCTGTCAGAATTAAGAGCAATCAGAATAAAAACGAAAGGAAAACGTGTCAAATATCATGCTTATGAAATAAAAAATTAGCAACATTGGCAAGAGAAGACAAATACGAAATTTGGAGCAAATAACACTGGTTTTATAAAAATATGTTTTGTATTTATGGTTTCAGAACATTTTTAGGGCTTACTGTTTCATCCTTGAGTGGATAAAATTATTTTCTACAAATAATTGTTGCCTATGTATGGCTTTTGACTAACTATATGCAGTACTGTGTCTATATTTCAGACCAGCAGCACAAATAGTTAACATGTTACTGTCTTGTAAAATTAAATGCGCAACTGTGTGAATATTAGCACTTACGAGCTGAACATTATAAAACAATATCAAGACAATTACATGGAAAAGGTTGTTATTCTAAAAGAACAAAAATGTGAAGTGTATAAGAGGCTAAGTGTAACCAAGGAAAACATAGTCTATGTTTGGATTTTCAAAGGTTCTTTGCTATGTCCTCTAGGATTACTAGATAATTATCATGTGGTGGAAATTGGTCAAAAGCAGAAAGTAAAATATACTACAGAAATACAGACTTTGTGGAGCAATGATATTGGATAATATATTTATGAAAATTGTAGACTCCAGAATGAAGAACACTACTAAAACAAATACTAGTGGAACCAAAGAAACGACATATTCTTTAAGATGGTGCTTCACAACTTGAAATATTTTTAAAAAGTCATAGTTCACCACCAAAAGCGAATTATTAAATACGTCTTTAGTAGAACTAGTTTCAGTCTTTTGACGATCATCAAGTATCCTAAGACTATTCAAAACCAGCAAAATAAAACCTATGGTCACTTGTCTGGAATTTGTCGCTTTTCTACCCCACTCTGAATTGGTAGAACACATTTTATGGTAACTTGCACTGCTCAAAATGTAAAGTCTCAGTTATTCAATAGATTTTAACTAGAAGCGTCAGAAACTAGCAAGAGACTAGCTATTCAGAGCTAGGCCATGGTATTTAGTGGTAAACGCTCATCAGAGGGCGATGCCATGTGACATGCTTTCCACAGCTGCTGTGTCTCACATGGGTGCAAGCTTTGGCTGTAGTCTGGAGCTCGAGCATCTCTGATACATTCTCCCTATGGATACTTGGGTTAGGCAGGTATCCAAATCACATTGGGGTACTAAATACCTACCCGTCTAATTGACATGTAGGGCCAGAAATGGCACAACCTTCGCCAACTTTGCTGAGGAGGGGGGAAATTGATTCAGGAATTCTAACAAAAAGGTCCCATGATATGTCCTCAATGTGATAGGCTGGCTTAGAAGATGGTACCATCTCTAGGAGTTCTGGCTAATTGATAGGTTCTTGGGCACAGCTTCAGACAGCTGGGTGCTGGACGTGGTGGAGATGGGACCAATAGTTTGGATTCCATGAGCACAGCAGACTGAAAATGCTCCACCCACATTGATGGTGGGGGGATGGGTCCACCAGTGGGAGGGGTGGGAGCCAGAAACAGTGTAGGGGAATCAATGTGTCCACATCCATCCTCTCCCATTGCTGGTCGTTGTTGACTTCCTGTTGACACCTGACATGAGGATGGAGAGTAGAGTGGCAAGAGGCAGGTTGTTGAGCTGGATTTTCCCTTGGAGGGTTGCAGAGGTCATGCTCAGTTGACGTTGGAGGCGAAAGAAGGGAAAGTACGTCATGTTGTGACCAGAGGTGATTTCATATGTGTAAACCTTTGACCAAGCTACATCCAATGTCGGATGAACCAGTGGGCAGCGAGGAAGCTGGAGGTGAGTGCCTCCTGGGAGTCAATGTCATCATTATTTTGTGCATCTGCTTTTTGAATGTACTGACCTCCTGCTCAGCTTCTGAATTGGCCAGTCATCAAGTGCTTAATGCCATTGGACTTAGAAAAATACTGAAAAACAGATGCCGTGAACTAAGGGCTGTTATCAGAAACCAAGGTGCAAGGTGTCCTCTCTATTGCACATATGATGGGCAGGGCATAGATAGCAGCTGCCTTAGAGGCTGTAGCCATCTGTGCAACATATGAAAAGTTAGAGAGGGCATCAAGAACTAACAACCACATTGCTCCCCAGAATGGACTGACGAAATCAACATGCACCTTTTTCCAGGGGTAGTCAGCGTGTGGTCAAGGGATGAAACGCTGTACTGGGACCAAATGGTTATGGGCACAGGCATGGTAGTACCACACAATGCATTCAATGACTGCCACAACCCTAGGTCAGTATCCATAATGCTGTGCTATTGCTTCCATTGCACTCATTCCCTATCATGTAGCATGGCTGAGCTTCAGTAAGTAGCCCCTCCACGTGCAGATAAAAAAATGACCCCTTCAGCGACTTTAAGTCTATGCCATGAGGGAAAAAAGGTGCGCCATCCCAATTTGGTGTCCTTAGGCAATTGCACCCTGCTGTACAGCAGACAACACCCCACCAATGAGTGTACCACAGCCAATTTTTGCTACTACTTTGCGTGCCGTAATCGGAAATTCGTCAAGGGTGCGTCGCTGATTGGCATCTAAAGTGCAACATGGTGCTTCAGGTCCATTAAATTCGGCCCTGGGCCACAACTAGCGGATAAGTGCATCACAGTTAGCATGCTATGTAGTAGGCCAATAACCATCTCATAGGTATAGTATACTTAGGAACAATGCCCACATTGTGACAGTGCAGTTTTATAGGGAAGTTTCAAATGCAGGATGAACAGGGAGATAAGAGATTTGCGATTAGTGTTCAGGTGAAGAGATATGCGAGAAATTTCTGGACCCTGTATGTGATGGCCAATGCTTATTTCTCAATTAGCTAATAATTCCTCTGCCAAATTTAATGTTTTGGATACAAACGCAATGGGCTGTTTTGCCAATGGTTTATTTGTGGGACAGTACAACACCAATGCTACAATCCATTAAATGTATGCCAGGATGGAAAATTGCTAAGTAATTGGCTGACATAGGACACTTTTTAAATTGCACAAAAGCCTTCCGACACAGCTTTGACCACACAGATTTAACATCATTTTATGTGTTCAATTGAGAGGATGGGAAATGTGAGCTACATTGTGAAAATACTTTGTGTAATAATTTATTTTACCGAGGCACAAATGCAGTTCTTTGAGGTTTTCAGGACCTGGTAAGGTAGTGACTGTGCCCAATGATTCTGTATGTGCTTGGAGCCCATATTTACTCAATATGCATCCCAAGTACTCGACAGTCACCTCTAAGACACTACATCTTTCGAGGCGACAATGCACAGCAAGGACTTTGAGCTGCTCAGACAAGATCTGTAAGTTGTACAGGCGTTGCTCCTGCATGGCCCCATAACTAAGTCATACAAATAGTTAACTCAATTGGGGATACCGTAGAAGAGTTGCTGATGGCTTGCTCATCCTTTGTACACCAGTTCAGAGTCAGAGAAAGCCCCCAGCTTATGCCAATTTGGCTCGCAGCTAGTCCTGGACAGGTGAATAGTGAACTAATACCAGTTTGCGTTGAGTCGCCTTTGCGACCATGTGTATTGCATGTATACTCTGCAGAAGATTCAAACAATGAGTGTTTGCAGTGGGGGTACTAATAGCGTTCAAACACCTGCCACTTAGGTCCTCCTAGGATGCGGGGTCGTCCACAGCTGGCTGGCATCTCTCTGGCTGACATGCGCTTCCGCAGCTGTGGTCTTGGGCACCATTTACAGTGGCAGTTTCCTCCGTCAGCGCTGCACTGCAGCACGTTGAGTGTGTGGGATGTATTTGATGATCTGTAGACCACTTTTGCAGAGTTTAACCGTCAGTGCAATATGGCGATCTGTACAAAATACTTTTGTCGCTGAAAGTCTCGTCTGCAAAAAAAGTGGTGGACAGTGCTCCCACACCGGCAGCATCAGTCATTTGGTTGGTAAATTCAGTAAGAGCCAATCAGATTACTCCATTCATTCACAAGACATCCTTCGTGCTGGGGCATAGGAGCCTCTACAAACTGGCTCAAACAAGATGGAGGCAAGGTATCTACAGAAAGTTCTGTGAAAGAAAGTGTTCAAAGACAAGTTGAAGCAGACCATCCATGTCTGGTAGGGATGCTGTCATTCATCTGTCTCTGTGGCATTAGGACATCTCCAGACCAGTAGCCTCAGGACGCCAAAAATTCTCACCATTTTTCTCTTCTGTAGGACAGTGCTTAGAATTATGTTTCTGTAGTTGTTCTGATTTCCCCATCTGTGCTTAGACAGAGCTCTCTTTCCAAACAACAAGTTTGCTTTTATGGTTAACATGTTTTTGCAAGCATGCACAGACATTATGAAGGCTTTTAGCGGTAGAACATTTACTGTTTCAGAGACATATGTTGAAAGCAGTAAGTTATGATTTCCAAGAAGGGTCTGATATGTAATGGATGGGGTGTACCATTGTGATTGCTAGGAAGAATGCAACCTGTGTTATTCTGCGATATTTTCGTAAACAGTTTCTGAAATCATTGCAACAGATTTCTAAAGCGCATCCAGAGGCAGACTTGGCTGTTGAGACATCAGTATAACACTGACAACCTTTTAGCTGCACCTGCAAGGGTGAGCCACTATGCAAACATCTTGCTTGGCACTCAAGCTGCAGGTACAAAGGCTATGAATCAGCCACAGTGGCTAGGTAAACATGTGTTTTGACAGGAATTTCTCAGGTGTCAAGAATGAAAGGTATGCTGCTGCCTCCTGCTTGCAGGATCTAAATGGACACCTGCACATGACTTGACAGCTGACAGCTGTGTTTTCACTTTGTGGGGCCACCGCTGCACCCCGACTCCTGGAAGTGTGTGTGATGACATTATGTGCACCCCAGTGGATGACATATGCTTCTGATTGGAAGATTTTTACCACTGTAATTATGCACCCCGACTCCTGGAAGTGTGTGTTATGACATTATGTGCAGCCCAGTGGATGACATATGCTTTTGATTGGAAGATTTTTACCACTGTAATTATGTGTGGTAGGTGTTTCATGATGGTATTCCTTGCATAATTTGAATGAAAAAAAGTGATCAGTGTAATTACTTCTTACAAGACCTCAATCTTTCCAAACAGCAGAGAATAATTAGCAAGAGAAATCCATCCCCCACTAACTGAATTTTTTTTTGTAAATAAACAGGATACCCTTAAATTTCCCTTTGTGAGATCCTTCTTTGCCACCACAGTGCTACCAATTCGCAGGTAGGGGATAGAGATGTGGAGAGGGAGGGGTGGAGGGATTGGGGGTTTACCATGAGGTGAGGGGTTAATTAACTGAGCAAATTAATTATGTAGTCAATCCAACTGATATCAAAAGTGTACCTATATCAGTGAGGGGAGGGGAGATGGGCGTTTCCTGAGTCTTTGGGAGGAGGAGGGGATTGGGGAGGGGTTAAGAACCTGTCAATCAAAAGGAAGGGTCTTAGCAGAACAATAGGCTAATGATAAGTCACTCAAAGGAAAACATTAAGTTGCCCCTGAATGCATACTTGCCCCTGACATAGGCAACCTGCAATATTGGGGCGAAACCCTTGTTGCCCTACTACTTATATGATGCACTCAGTCTTAATGAGCACATAGTACAGTCATGCTGAGAGGCTGATTTGACTTCGTTTGTCCACCTAAAACATAATTGTGTAGAATTATAATGGAGTTGTTATTAAATACAGTTTTTATTCAAAGTTTTCTTCAACAAGTGTATAACTCAGTCTTAAATATGTTAGTATCAAAATTCAACCTTTAATTATCGAGACTTTTTCCTTTTCTGAAGTCAATGTTGTTGCTAATCATGTTTTATGTATTTTAGCAAAGGTAATATATATTTTGGTATATTTGTTGTACTAAAATGATTTCATGTTTTATGAGTCTAAATTCGTTAGATACTTCTGGAAAACTATTCACCTTTTAATTGTTAATTACGGAATTAGTTCTTTGAACAGTTCTTTAGTGGTAGGGTAGTGTATGACCTCAATGACCTTCAAATGATCTTCAGTGTTATACTACAGATGAGACAATTGCGGATGTTATATTTCACTGACAGCACCATAAGAACTTCCATATCTCCCTGGCCATCCCAGGACCCACGTGCCATGTACAAGGATGGGAGGGGAAGAGGTATCGTGTTATTTCAGTATCAGCACTATCTTATCTCCAAGGTCATTCCAGGAATCATGACATCAGCAACAGCATGTCCAGCCACATACCAAAGGTATGAACTGTGAGGGGAGGGAGAAGCCCCCATGCCCCACATCCCGTGCACCCATGCTTGGCAGCTAAACACGATAAAGTGAACTGCCGAATATTTTGTGAACTGTATTTGCATTGCTGACTTCCTAAAATGTTTTCAACTACTGTCTCAACTTTCACATTGGTAAATTTCATTTCAAGTCATAAAGCATTTGTTGTGGAATATTGGAAAGAATAGACAGCATATTTCTCTATAAGTAAATTTAAACTAACATTTATTTATTTATCGTATGGCAATACATATACATAGATAACAAAACTACTATACGTCAGCATTTAAGCACAGCTCTCCAGCATAAAATAACACAAATAACACAACTATGTACAGACATAAAGTCTTTTATTTTATAACATCATTTGTCACTGTTAGGAAATCCTTGAAAGGACTTTTCTTTTCATGTGCAGGACATGTCGATGCAGCAAGAGTAACTGTCTGTCGTTCCACACTACAATCACATGACGGTGACGAAGATTTTCCCTACTTGTAGAGAGTGTCTGCACATCATCCAAGGCCTGAGTAGTCCAAATTGCGTGAGGCTGGCCAAATCCGTGGGGTTTCTTCTGAGCACAAGGCAGCTTAAAGTACTGTGGAGAACAGTTTCGTTGCCAGCAGCATTTCCATTCATCGATGGTATTGAATTCAGTTTCCATGAGAGTCCTGGCTCTGATGAGTGTGGGGTGCCTTTTTCTCTCTGCAGGATGACTTTTTCTCATCCATTATTGAAAAGACAGTGTCATGAACAATCTTCTGGTATTTACGCAGTAGCCCTTCTTCCACCTGATATCAGGAGGTGGATTGTGGCCCGAGATAGGTAGCCAGTTTGTGGGAGTATATCGTATTTAAAGACTACCAATGTACATGGCCTCGTTAAGTTGGACATCTATCTATTTTATGTGTGGACTATTGAGCCAAACAGGCAAGCAGTATTCTGCCGCTACATATACCAATCCAAATGCTGACAGCTGCACACTGTCTGCTGACGATCCCCAAACGAGAGCCATAGAATTTATGGAGAATTTTGATTCTGGTTTGATCTTACCAGATGTTCGTTTAAACCAGCATTTGCTTATAGAACATAAATAACGAATTAGGAATTTGTGTCTATTGTAAATGAGTTTTACCTTAAACACTATCCCACAAATCCTGAAAATGCGAAATAAAATCAAGTCCTGTTTAACATCTCAGTTGTTTCTCTCACAAGCAGATGCCTGCAGTTTAGAAAACGAATGAAGTCCAATTTTTGTACCATAATTTCTTTGTGGTTGTTACAGTCACCAATAGCTGGCAACACCTTAGAAAAGTCTATAGTTCGTTCTTTTAACCAGGGGTAGTTTTCACTGTCACAAACAAATGACATCACAGTTAAAAAAACGCAACAGAATCGTTAATTATTTTCAACATCTAAGATGTTGAAAAATTCTAAAATTTATGCAAAATACAGAGGCAGCAACATTATCCAGGGCCAAGTTCAGGATAAACATGAGTAAAAAACGATGTTGGGCCTGTACCCAAATCACGTAACGTGATATCATAATATTGCAAAAAAATGTCTGCAATGTAAAAGAAAGTGTAAGTTGATTTCCACATATGCACATATTCGCCAAATTAATGGCCACAATACAGAAGGATGTACTCCAATGATGGATCTCCATGCCTAATAACACTTTACATTTTAGAAAGTATGCCTAAAGTTTCAGTGTGCTGGAACTAATCTGACCAGGATTATAACTGCAGAAAAATACGAGTCATCTACAATACTACGCTAAACAGACAAGTATTTTAGCAAATTCGCAGTTGAATGCAACTAATTAGGCTTATTGAGATAAATCACAATAAACCATAAAATTTAATATTTCCGAACTTAAATTACTCTCAAGCACCATTTTAGTAGGAAAAAAGATAATGCATTGTGGTATTTACTATGGAAAATATTTAATCGACGCCATTCATTACCAACATTGCTAGTTGCTACTATTACAATTGACACAGGCCTACCAAAGGTTGCGTACAATAACAACAGTTTGTAGTCAGAACTATGGGAGTGAGGCTCTCTAAAAGCTTTATAGACTGCATTATTCTCTGCAATTATTGTGCCACAATATTCTAAAAACGTCGGAAAATGTAATGTTTAGGCCTATATTGCAGCAGTGTCTAAATATCTTAAGTGTGTATTCTACGACTGAAAATGCATTTTGTGAGAACTATGGCTCCTGAAAATAATAATATCTGTACTGGACTACATCTCTCTCTCTCTCTCTCTCTCTCTCTCTCTCTCTCTCTCTCACACACACACACACACACACACACACACACACACACACACAACTGTCTTATTAGGTTAGAAAGTAATGAAGTGCTTTATTATGAAATAGAACTTAAACTGCAAAACGAAAGTAACAGCACGCAACGTTAACGTCATATCCTAAGCTCAGCCCATGGTCTGCCGCACGTTCTAACATCAAAGTTGTTTGTATCACAGATATGCCAGTCATAACAAGGGAGAAAATCAGTAGTTAGTACGAAATATAGTTATTCCAGTACCATTATGAAAAGAATTAGAAATATGTTCATTGAATATGCGAGTTGAAAAATCATCAATAAGAAAGGAAAATAAAAATGGTATCCACACTGTCTTTTTTATTTCATGAGCTTTCATCTGCACTATATAAAAAAATCTGATATTTGTTACTGCAGTGAGCCCAAATTTCCGTCACCTCAAGTAGTGTAAGAAATTCTGTTGGGAAGTATTAATTGGTAGTATCGCCAAGGATGCTGTCCATTATCTAGATTGCCTTAAGTCAATGTTGTGCATAAACAAGGCAAAGTCGTTGTCTTGGTTTGTTTCTGATTACCTCATTAAGACTAAAGAATATAAGAGTGGGATAATGTAGAAATGCCTAATGCAAGCAGTCACATATTTATACAGTGACATTCTTCATTAATATTATTGTCTGTGTAATGGGTGAATTTTTACTTGTGAACTCTTATGATTGCTTGCTTATAGCAGACACGAATTACTTTGAGTTCTTCTTCAGTGTTTGAGAGCTTTAGAGCTGCCTATTGTTAAACATATGTACATAATTTCGTCAGTGTCATTCCAACACATCTTATCGTACTTTAATGTCTGTTAGATATCAGTTTTGACAGCAGTTGGCCACAACATTCAAGATTAGGTGCCTTGTGTATGATAACTTTATTGAGAGTGCATATCTATGTTTCAGTTTGACAGTATTACACAAGCTGCTAAGAAGTACTAACAGCACAACACTGCTAGTATGAACAACCGCGGTAAAACAAAAAACGACGAACAAAAACACGACAGCGACGAGGACTACCAAAGGTAGAGGGGTTAAATGGGCGGGGCTTATTAAAATGTCGGGGGCTGTCGCTAACGTTTCCTGTAACAGCAACAGCCTTTATACACAGGACCAAAGACAGTTACGATGGGCAACATTTCCAAAGACAGTATCAGACTTGATAGCTAGAAATAAGTAAAAGTACTTAGCACTTACTATGAGATGTCTCACACTCTGCAAGCACAATGAATCTCCAAAACTTAAATATTGCTGTGTCTATACTGTCTGCTTAACTCATTAATATGCATGCTTATCGTAATATAAGCAATACCTCTACGAAAATTCGATTTCAGATACCTTGCAACCACAATGAGACATTAAATGCTGCTAAAATGTAATGCAAGTCATTGTATGGCCACCCTCCATTGCTATAAAAGCTAAAAAATGTGCCACAACGTGCATTCGGGTTATGTTATTACCTATAACATACAGATTTAGAGAGGTAGAAGATGTTACTTAATATCAAACCCCAACCACGTCATTCATATTTATAATTCCAATAAGCAAATCTTTAAAAAAAGTGGCTGAAAATAATATGACGTATTGTATGTCAACCGTGAAAGTATCAACGTTGTAATACATGGAAAACAGAGGTGATATAATGTGATTACAACAGCATTAGTTGTGAGTAATTACCAATAACTGTTGAAGTGATGTGTGTATATTTCACAACAGAGTTGTTGAAAAGAAAGATACAAGCCAAGATACAGTCTTGCACAGGGACACAACACACGATTCATTTTATAGTGGTCTCCAGGCCATGTTCTTTAGCCAAGGAACACACAAAAAATTTCCACATGTCTTGATACTTAATAAAATCTATAAGTTGGTTACCAAAATGTTATCCACTCCTGAAATTATGATTTGACATATAAATCTCACTCTACAGTAGGTGGTCGTCTATGTTAAGCAGTATGCCCCAACTGTCTTATCATGTAGTATAACCCTAGATGAGTGTGTATATGCGAGATGCCAACTCCAAGCGAATGTTATGCTCCATCTAGGGAAACCTCGACAGAATTACCCAAAGTAGGCTGGTTCTATTAATGTAGATTTATAGTGTTGTTTCATGCAGCAGAATACTATATGAAGCTCACATGCATAGTGTATACATTAATGATGTGATAGCATATTCCACAAAAACTGGTGGCAAATAGTAATGTAACAGGGTAATTTAACATAAATGGCAAGATTTTTGTGTGACAGAGGGCCAAATCAACACGGTCAAACTGTCCCACTGATGGGATTGTAGAGAACAATCTCTCAGCCACAACAGTGCCATATCTGTAGGAGACATGAATGGCAGGAAGCAAGGTCACATTCTGGATCTGTGAGGACATAACTTTACATATTGGATGACTGAGATTTTACCTTTTTCCAGAGAGGCTCGCAACCGACTGTGGATGCACCTAGCAATCGACCACTGGTGTTTTGATAGCCATATTCTACATCTACATCTACATGACTACTCTGCAATTCACATTTAAGTGCTTGGCAGAGGGTTCATCGAACCATAATCATACTATCTCTCTACTATTCCACTCCCGAAGAGCGAGCGGGAAAAACGAACACCTAAACCTTTCTGTTCGAGCTCTGATTTCTCTTATTTTATTTTGATGATCATTCCTACCTATGTAGGTTGGGCTCAACAAAATATTTTCGCATTTGGAAGAGAAAGTTGGTGACTGAAATTTCGTAAAAAGGTCTCGCCGCGACGAAAAACGTCTGTGCTGTAATGACTTCCATCCCAACTCGTGTATCATATCTGCCACACTCTCTCCCCTATAACGCGATAATACAAAAAGAGCTGCCCTTTTTTGCACCCTTTCGATGTCCTCCGTCAATCCCACCTGGTAAGGATCCCACACTGCGCAGCAATATTCTAACAGAGGACGAACGAGTGTAGTGTAAGCTGTCTCTTTAGTGGACTTGTTGCATCTTCTAAGTGTCCTGCCAATGAAACGCAACCTTTGGCTCGCCTTCCCGACAATATTATCTATGTGGTCCTTCCAACTGAAGTTGTTCATAATTTTAACACCCAGGTACTTAGTTGAATTGACAGTCTTGAGAATTGTACTATTTATCGAGTAATCGAATTCCAACGGATTTCTTTTGGAACTCATGTGGATCACCTCACACTTTTCGTTTTTTAGCGTCAACTGCCACCTGACACACCATACAGCAATCTTTTCTAAATCGCTTTGCAACTGATACTGGTCTTCGGATGACCTTACTAGACAGTAAATTACAGCATCATCTGCGAACAATCTAAGAGAACTACTCAGATTGTCACCCAGGTCATTTATATAGATCAGGGACAGCAGAGGTCCCAGGACGCTTCCCTGGGGAACACCTGATATCACTTCAGTTTTACTCGATGATTTGCCATCTATTACTACGAACTGCGACCTTCCTGACAGGAAATCACGAATCCAGTCGCACAACTGAGAACATACCCCATAGCTCCGCAGCTTGATTAGAAGTCGCTTGTGAGGAACGGTGTCAAAAGCTTTCCGGAAATCTAGAAATATGGAATCAACTTGAGATCCCCTGTCGATAGTGGCCATTACTTCGTGCGAATAAAGAGCTAGCTGCGTTGCACAAGAGCGATGTTTTCTGAAGCCATGCTGATTACGTGTCAATAGATCGTTCCCTTCGAGGTGATTCATAATGTTTGAATACAGTATATGCTCCAAAACCCTACTGCAAACCGACGTCAATGATATAGGTCTGTAGTTAAATGGATTACTCCTACTTCTTGAACACTGGTGCGACCTGCGCAATTTTCCAATCTGTAGGTACAGATCTATCGGTGAGCGAGCGGTTGTATATGAGTACTAAGTAGGGAGCTATAGTATCAGCATAATCTGAAAGGAACCTAATCGGTATACAATCTGGACCTGAAGACTTGCCCGTATCAAGCGATTTGAGTTGCTTCGCAACCCCTAAGGTATCTACTTCTAAGAAACACAAGCTAGCAGATGTTCGTGTTTCAAATTCTGGAATATTCCATTCGTCTTCCCTGGTGAAGGAATTTCGGAAAATTGCGTTCAATAACTCCGCTTTAGCGGCACAGTCGTCAATAACAGTACCATCGGCACTGCGAAGCGAAGGTATTGACTGCGTCTTGCCGCTTGTGTACTTTACATACGACCAGAATTTCTTCGGATTATCTACCAAATTTCGAGACAATGTTTCGTTGTGGAACCTATTAAAGGCATCTCGCATCGAAGTACGTGCCAAATTTCGCGCGTCTGTAAATTTTAGCCCATCTTCGGGATTTCGCGTTCTTCTGAACTTCGCATATTGATGATGTCTCCAAAATGATTTGTTCTGTTCTTCAAGAGGAGCACCAACGATGTATTCTAAAAACTTTAGTCAAGCCTATAAGTTAGGACATAGAAGATAGGAACTGAATAAATAAACGCAAAGTTCAGTTTTTTTTTAAAAAACAGTTTCTTTATTGGTGGACTATTTGATAAACGTCTGTAGTAGCAATCTGCCTAGTGCACATGTTCACATCACAGCTGATCCAATGCATTTTCGTGTGTTGTTGTTGTTGTTGTGGTCTTCAGTCCTGAGATTGGTTTGATGAAGTTCTCCATGCTACTCTATCCTGTGGAAGCTTATTCATCTCCCAGTACCTACTGCAGCCTACATCCTTCTGAATCTGCTTAGTGTATTCATCTCTTGGTCTCTCTCTACGATTTGTAGCCTCCACGCTGCCCTCCAGTACTAAATTGGTGATTCCTTCATGCCTCAGAACCTGTCCTACCAACCGATCCCTTCTTCTAGTCAAGTTGTGCCACAAACTCCTCTTCTCCCCAATTCTATTCAATACCTCCTCATTAGTTATGTGATCTACCCATCTAATCTTCAGCATTCTTCTGCAGCACCACATTTCGAAAGCTTCTATTCTCTTCTTGTCTAAACTATTTATCGTCCATGTTTCACTTCCATATATGGCTATACTCCATACAAATACTTTCAGAAACGACTTCCTGACTCTTAAATCAATACTCGATGTTAACAAATTTCTCTTCTTCAGAAACCCTTTCCTTCCCATTGCCAGTCTACATTTTTATCCTCTCTACTTCGACCATTATCGGTTATTTTGCTCCCCAAATAGCAAAACTCCTTTACTTCTTTAAGTGTCTCATTTCCTAATCTAATTCCCTCAGCATCACCTGACTTTATTCGACTACATTCCACTATCCTCATTTTGCTTTTGTTGATGTTCATCTTATATCCTCCTTTCAAGACACTGTCCATACCGTTCAACTGCTCTTCCAAGTCCTTTGCTGTCTCTGACAGAATTACAATGTCATCGGCAAACCTCAAAGTGTTTATTTCTTCTCCATGGATTTTAATACCTACTCCAAACTTTCCTTTTGTTTCCTTTACTGCTTGCTTAATATACAGATCGAATAGCATCAAGGAGAGGCTACAACCCCATCTCACTCCCTTTCCAACCACTGCTTCCCTTTCATGTCCCTCGACTCTTTTAACTGCCATCTGCTTTCTGTACAAATTGCTAATAGCTTTTCGCTCCCTGTATTTTACCCCTGCAACCTTCAGAATTTGAAAGAGAGTATTCCAGTCATCATTGTCAAAAGCTTCCTCAAAGCCTACAAATGCTAGAAACGTAGGTTTGCCTTTTCTTAGTCTATCTTTTAAGATAAGTCATAGGGTCAGTATTGCCTCACGTGTTCCAACATTTCTACAGAATCCAAACTGATCTTCCCTGAGGTCAGCTTCTACCAGTTTTTCCATTTGTCTCTAAAGAATTCCCGTTAGTATTTTGCAGCTATGACTTATTAAACTGATAGTTTGGTAATTTTCACATCTGTCAATACCTGCTTTCTTTGGGATTGGAATTATTATATTCTTCTTGAAGTCATACATCTTGCTCACCAGATGGCAGAGTTTTGTCAGGACTGGCTCTCCCAAGGCTGTCAGTAGTTCTAATGGAATGTTGTGTACTCCCGGGGCCTTGTTTCGACTTAGGTCTTTCAGTGCTCTGTCAAACTCTTCACACAGTATCATATCTCCCATTTCATCTTCATCTACCTCCTCTTCCATTTCCATAATATTGTCCTCAAGAACATTGCCCTTGTATAGACCCTCCATATACTCCTTCTACCTGCCTGCTTTCCCTTCTTTGCTTAGAACTGGGTTTCCATCTGAGCTCTTAATATTCATACAAGTGGTTCTTTTTTCTCCAAAGGTCTGTTTAATTTTCCTGTAGGCAGTATCTATCTTACCCCTAGTGAGGTAAGCCTCTACATCCTTACATTTGTCCTCGAACCATTGCTGCTTAGCCATTTTGCGCTTCCTGTCGATCTCAGTTTTGAGAAGTTTGTATTCCTTTTTGCCTGCTTCACTTACTGCATTTTTGTATTTTCTCCTTTCATTAATTAAATTCAGTATCTCTTCTGTTAACCAAGGATTTCTACTAGCCCTCGTCTTTTTACCTACTTGATCTTATGCTGCCTTCACTATTTCATCCCTCATCGCTACCCATTCTTCTTCTACTGTATTTCTTTCCTCCATTCCTGTCAATTGTTCGCTTATGCTCTCCCTGAAACTCTGTACAACCTCTGGTTCTTTCAGTTTATCCAGGTCCCATCTCCTTAAATTCCCACCTTTTTGCAGTTTCTTCAGTTTTGATCTACAGTTCATAACCAATAGCTTGTGGTCAGAGTCCACATCTGCCCTTAGAAATGTCTTACAATTTAAAATCTGGTTCTTAAATCTCTGTCTTATCATTATATAATCTACCTGAAACCTTCTAGTATCTCCAGGGTTCTTCCATGTATACAACTTTCTTTCATGATTCTTGAACCAAGTGTTAGCTATGATTAAGTTTTGCTCTGTGCAAAATTCTACCAGGCGACTTCCTCTTGCATTTCATAGCCCCAATCCATATTCACCGACTACGTTTCCTTCTCTTCCTTTTCCTACTGTCGAATTCCAGTCATCCATGACTATTAAATTTTCGTCTCCCTTCACTACCTAAATCTCATCATACATTTCATCAATTTCTTCGTCGTCTGCAGAGCTAGTTGGCATATAAACTTGAACTAATGTAGTAGGCTTGGGTCTCGTGTGTATCTTGTCCACAATAATGCGTTCACTGTGCTGTTTGTAGTAACTAACCCACACTCTAATTTTTTTATTCATTATTAAACCCACCCCTGCATTACCCCTATTTGATTTTGTATTTATAACCCTGTATTCACCTGACCAAAAGTCTTGTTCCTCCTGCTACCGAACTTCACTAATTCCCACTATATCTAACTTTAACCATCCATTTCCCTTTTTAAATTTTCTAACCTACCTGCCCGATTAAGGGATCTGACATTCCACACTCCAATCTGTAGAACGCCAGTTTTCTTTCTCCTGATAATGACGTCCTCTTGAGTAGTCCCCATGTGGAGATCCAAATGGGGGACTAACTTACCAGCAGAATATTTTACCCAAGAGGACGTCATCATCATTTAATCATACAGTAAAGCTGCATGCCCTTGGGAAGAATTACAGCTGTAGTTTCCCCTTGCTTTCAGCCGTTCTCAGTACCACAACAGCAAGGCCGCTTTGGTTAGTGTTACAGGGCCAGATCAGTCAACCATCCAGACTGTTGCCCCTGCAACTACTGAAAAGGCTGCTGCCCCTCTTCAGGAACCACACGTTTGTCTGGCCTCTCAACAGATACTCCTCTGTTGTGGTTGCACTTACGATATGGCTATCTGTATCGTTGAGGCACGCAAGCCTCCCTCCCCACCAATGGCAAGATCCATGGTTCATGGAGAGGGGGGGGGGGGGTGATAGTGGCCCCAAACAGACCTTAGCACTCATGCTAAGCACAATACGCATAACACCTGACACCTGATTCCTCACGCAAAACTATCTGTGTAAGCACACCATTGTAAGACCACCTTCCATTGCTAAAATTGCTAAACAAATGCAGCCACACATACTAAAGTGATATATAAGGACACAATGATATTTTACTGTAAGTACAGCGCCTTTTTATAACTCTATTTCTCAAAATACCTACTCATCCCCTTTCTAAGATATAAATTGCCAGAAAAAAATTGTAACACTCAAAAATAAGTAATTTAGTATAATGAAATGTTGGGAAAACATTTGTGTAGGTAGCAAATTCGTGATTAACATTGCAAGATCACAGGTTAATATAAGCATGAGATAAGGCATTGCAAATGTGAAGTGCTGGTACATTAGGAACTGGTGTAACCGTCAGATTGTTGAATGCAAGCACGAAAACAGGCATGCATTTTGTTGGAAAGGTGGCAGATGTCTGTTTATGGGATGGAATTCCTTGCCTGATGCACTTTCTCGGTCAGTATGGGTAGTGGTTAATGCTGGATTTGGATGATACTGCAGTTATCATCTGATGACATCCAATATGTGCTCAATTGGAGGCAGACCAAGGCAACATGTCTACACTCTGTAGAGCATGATGGGATACAACATCAGTATTTAGGCGAAAAACACCCCCTGGAATCCTGTTCATGAATGGCAGCACAACAGGTCGAACCACAAGACCGACATACAAAATTTCAGTCACTATGTGTGGGATAACCACAAGATTATTCCTACTGTCGTGCACAGACAGGTTGGATGCAGGCCCTCATCTTGCTTCCTTCCAAGCAACACCAGCCATTGCTGGTACCAAGGCAGAACCAACTTTCATCAGAAAACCCAACAGGCCTCCACCCTGTTCTCCAATTAGCTCTTGCTTGACACCAATGAAGTCGCAAATGACGGTGGTTTGGAGTCAGTAGATTAAACACTACATGGTGTCTGGTTCAGAGCTGTCCTTATAAGTGACAGATTTGTAACAGTTCGTTGTGTCACAGTGGTACCAACTGCTGTTCAAATTGCTGCTGCACATGCAGTATGATGCGCCACAGCCATACACCAATCACAATGATCTTCCCCTGGGTAGTGCCCTGTAGCCGACCAGATCCTGGTCTTCTTGTCACCATACATTTTTGTGCCAGCAATCATGTGCAATGGCTACATTCCTACCAAGTCTTTCTGCATTATCACAAGAGGAAGATGCAGCGTCTCATAGCCCTATTACACGACATCGTTCAAACTCAGTGAGTTAATGATAATGGCGTCTTTGGCTCCTGAAAGCATTATTTACTGATGTTAACATCAATTCACTATGTCCAATTTCAAATGTAGCTAACGCTCATGAGTGTCACACCGTTCATTTAAAACATATCTGACTTGCATCCTCATAGTGACAATCCAAGCGCCTCTCTTGTGTGACTGTTGCGCAATTTGAGTGGAAATCATCTTCCAGATGTAGAAACACGTTTACCAACTTTCGTTTACGTCGCACAACTACTTGTTGATGTTGCGATTTTGGTCACCATTGGTGTATAAGTAAATACACGGTTTCAAATGGCTAACAACTAATGCAGTGTTATATTCTAATGCAAATACACTATTGCTTGGAGTAACCATTTTGGAGACATCGTCAATATGACGATCAAAATGCCAGTGGTCGATTGCTACTTGCATCCTTAGTCCCTGTAAATGGTAAAATCACAATCATCCAATACATAAAGTGATGTGCTCAAAGGGTCCACAAAGCCAACTCGCTTCTTGTCATTAAGCAGATACAGCACAGCTGTAGCTGATAACCAGGACACCTGTCTGTTCTCCGGTTCCACTGGCAGGTCTCAGCAGGGATGATGCTATGTCATAGATTCTCCGTTTATCAGCCTTCATTGATGTGGAGAAGTTCCACGCGGCTCCGGCTGTCCCTCAGGTTGCATCAGCAGGTCGTAGAAGGCATAACATGGCTGTGCTGAGTCATTGGTTCTTTGATTCCACTACAGCTACACACGGCTTGGTGGTGTCCTTCTTGGTGGTGTCCTTTGTGATTCCATTCGTGACAATTGCAGTACAATGGATATCAAGTCGTGATCATGGGAAAGAGTGACAGTAGCTGGTCACATTGTGTACGATTTCCTCAGAAGTACACAATCCATGTCTGTACGACAACACAGTGTTTTGCCACTTCTAGGTCACATCACCCTCAGAAATTTCTACAGAAACACACATGCCAGTATGTATTCTGTAGAAAAAGTGCTACTTGCATCCAATAGCCTTTGCAAGCCTCTCTGGGAATGGTAAAATCCCCTTTGTCCAATATGTAAATTGATGTGCACATATAATGTGGATACTGAACTCGTTTCCTGGGATTCATGTCTCCATCAGATGCAACACAGCTGCAGCTACTAACCACGGGAACCATCTGTTCTCTAATTGCACTGGCAGGTACCAACAGGCATGGTGCTGAGTCATAGTTTCTCAGGTTCTTAGCCTTGGCTGATACCGAGAAGAGGCTTGTGGATCTGCCCTGTCAGTCAGGTTGCACCAGCTGGTCGTAACAGCCATGGAATTGCTGTGATGAGTCATCAGGTCTTTGATTGCACTGAAGCTGCACATGGCTTGGTGGTGTGGGTTGTGGTTCAGTTGCAAAAACAATAGATATAAGAATTTCAGTCGTTAGGATGAGTGATGACTCCTGGTCACACCATGTATCCTATTCCTAAAGAAATATGTCACACACATCAGTGTGACAAAGTAGTTTTTGTTGTTAAGGCTCTCAGTCACACCACGATGAGCTGTTTCCAAAGAAGTACACATGCCAGTATGCGTTCTGTAGAAAAAAAAATAATATTCCTGCTGAACATCACAGTTATATTGCCATGCGTGCACCGTATAAATAGCAGTACAGCTGATAGTATGGTTATTGTACAGTTGTATAGTCAGAGGAGCATCTCAACATGAATCTATTGATTGTGGGGGCAGTTTCCTGAAACTACCAGATAAGCATGTGATGTTATGAGCAGACATGCGGCTCCCCACTAAAAAGTTGAGGAAAGAATATACGCCTATAGGGGATGGCCATCATTGTAGAACTGTTAAAAAATAAGTTTTCCTCCCTATAAGCACTTGTGCATCAAATTTAAAACCTACAACCGAAGATGCTCGTCATCTGTTACTGATATGTGTTATACATTGGCAGAAAATGAATTGCAACACCACAAAGGAGATGTACAACAGAAACAAAAACTGGTACACATGTTTCTACATCCATGCAGCGATGTATATTCAGATTTGGCGTCAATTGCATAAGAGTGGCGCTAGTAGCCCCACTATGAGGATGCAAATCAGGTTGGCTCTGACTACATGCTGTAACAGTCATGAGTGTTAGTTACCTTTGAGACTGCATGTGTTGAGTTTTTGCCAAGATAGTTTAGCATGTTTACAAATTTTCATCACATGTATCATTATGTTCAATTTATTGTAAAATCCTTCTTTTGGTGAAAGCTGCTCCTTCTAAAATATTTCTTCCAAGAAACTGTAATTAGAAGCATATACTCCTTTGCTAATTAGTAAATTTACTAGATCCTTGGGATACAATTATCTAATATTTAACATTTGTATCTTTATAAATTTGAAGCAAATTTGTCAAGAATGGAAGACATACATTTCAATATGTCAATAAATCTCATTTTATAATTTTGCTGTTTTTACCAAAGTTAATACAACTATATTCATTATTTTCTATTAAATCTATTTCATATATCACATAACTGTGTACTTTTATGAGTAAACTTTAATAATATCCTCATAAATTATATAAACAAATTGGTAGGGGAAAGTCGGACAAAACCGGTTAGATGGGTCAAACTGGGTACCTCACAAATTTTGTGATGGGTGCTTCTATCTAGAGGTTGAACACTTGAACTATTAGCGGCAGCCATTTCATGCACTTGGAGAGAACAACAACAGAGAAGCACGTTTTCTCATTTCTATGAATTTGTGAAGTTTTAAGCTGTAATTTTTTCCATTTTGTTCTGTTTGTTTAATGGGTTTGAAGCAGTATAACACTGTTTAACGATAGAGGTAAGTGCATATCTTGATTAACTATATTTCACTGCATATTTTGACGTTCTTTTTTTATGCGAGACACCAACACATAGCCTAGTGACGCCATTTTCAAGTCAACAAGTCACTGTTTGGTGAAACTGGGTACCTAAGTGTAGGGAAAAACAGGGTACCCGGTTTTACCAGCTACATGGTACCAAGTTTTGTCCCACACCTCAGAAGTAATGTAAAATTATTGTTCTGATTGTGAAATAGTAGTTAAAACACGTCGAATGAAAAAAATACTTAGCTAAGGGATTGTTATTATTAGTAGTCAAGACAATATGAATATTAAAAAAAACATTAGAATAAAAATATAGGACTATCATTCTCTTCCATAAATGCATTTGGTTAAATAGGCCTTATGTGGGCTACCTAAATAATTTAAGTGCATACATAACAGAAGTAATATGTAATTGAAGGAAATGCATTCATTTGGCTGTTTAAATTAGATTATTATTTCTTTCAAGCTTTCTAACATTATTTCTTGAACAAATAAGTGTAATGTTTCGACAAGCTGTCATCTGTAGGCCTACAGATTCTCAACACAGGTTCGAATTCTTAAAGAAACATTGAAAAACTCCTTGACTGAGGTAGTGTGTCCTACCTAATCTAAACAATATCCTTCTGTTCCTCAACTGTTTTTTTTAAATCTTTTGTTTATCAGCTAGCAACGCCCAGGAATTACCAGAGGAAGATGCAGAGACAGACCTGGAGCTTGGAATCCATGACTGCAGCAACTGAGGAGATTTTAACCCAAAGAATGGAATGGGTTACAAGAAAGCTGCTAGAACATCTGGTGTTCCACAGTCAACACTAGAGGATAGGATCAAGAAATCTCATCTTCAACATCTGTCTTCGGAGAAAGCAGCGGCAAAAGCACTGAGCAGGTACAAAACTGTTTCTTCCCAAGAACAAGAAAGAGAGAAAAGAAAGAGAAAAGAAATATTGTTTGGAGTCACCCTACATGACCTTCGTAGACTTGGAGTTGAGCTTGCGGAAAAAAATTAGATAGCCAACACTTTTAACCAGTTGAGAAAAATGGCTGGAAAAGAGTGGATGCATAGATTCCTGAAAAGACATCTTTGAGGAATCCAGAAAAAAACTTCTTTGGCTAGAGAGAAGGGATTCAGTCGGGTGGCTGTCAACACTTACTTTGATCTATTGGAATCAATTCTTACTCAGCATAAAATGAAACCAATAGAGATATACAATAGAGATATACAATGTCATCAAGATGTGCCTTACAAACTTTCGCAAACCTCTATAGAAGCTGGCAAAACTGAGGTAGAAATGCTGAAAGCACCTCAGTCTCTAGAAGCAGAAGAGATTCCAGAAGAAACACCCACTCAACAGCTCAAGGTAGTAGACGCTGATGGTGGCCAACTAGAAATTCCTCAGCAAAATCCGAGGGATATACAAGTTGCTCGGCCTTCAGGAGTGTCATCTTTTCCATCCATCTCTCCTAAGCTGTTAATGCCTCTTCCAAAGGTAAATTGGGAGGCGAGAACCAACATACCAATGAAAGCAATACGAAAAAAGGTAAAACAGCGATACTCACTTCTTCACCATACAAATATCAGTTGCAAGAAAAAAATTGAAAAGAGAACTTTTATAGCCTAGTAGGCCTACATTTGTTAGTAGACCTAAAACAAAATTCCAGAAAGGTAAATGTTCAAAAATGATAAAATCTGTGGAGAAGCAATCAATCTCAACAACATGTAGCCCAGCGAAAAAATCAAAGAAGATGTTTGTTGCGAGTTCTAGTTCTTCAAACGAAGACAAAGCTAAGGAAGCTGGCATATTTTGCAACGAGTTGTATGCACAGTCTCGTTCGAAAGAAGGATGGATTCAGTGCATTTACTATCATGGTTGGGCACATGAGGCATGCTCCAACACTGAAGAAAAGGATGGCACATTTGTTTGAAAAATTTGTTCAGTTCTTCAAAAGTAATAATTAAGTTTGAAGGGCTTATTTCAATAATGGTACAAGTCCATTTTTGTTCATTCTAAGATACAGAGTCCTTAAAGTCAAAAGATCGCTGAAAAATCTGCAGTTGAGTATCTCTTTTAACTTTAAGGACTCTGTATCTTAGAATGAACAAAAATGGACTTGTACCACTATTGAAATAAGCCCTTAATTTAAAGATTTTTTAAAAAAATGCCAATTATGTTTATTTTATAATATTATAAACTGACAATCTATCTTATAAAGTAAAATTCACCTAATAACATTGATTTTTAAGTATTCTAGGCCAGAATATTTAGTAAAGGAACTTGTGAGTGTCTAAACTATTACATTTATTGACTGCTTCGAAGTTTGTGTTGAGTTAAAAGTTTTTCAATAAAAGTTTTACAATAGTATAAATGGTTTTGTATTGATTTAAATGGGTGCCCGATATTTCTCAAACCGCTGAATGTGCTGAATAAAAAAATTAAAAAATATATATGGTGTGTTAATTTTAAGGTAAAAACAAATAATATGTTGATAATAAATAAGTCAGGAACCTAAAAAACTATGGTTTGTTGAAATATTGCTAATATGTTTTTACAACAATTTTAAGTCATGGTTCACGGCTTTGTCTGATTCTCCCCTACAAAACGTGAATAATTTAGTTGTAAAGTACAATTACCTCATAAAGGATTCATATATTTTCGAATTAAATGATTGAATAATACTATTTACATGGAGAATATATTTTAGATTTACTGTGTCTTTATTCTTCCTCTGATGTTAAGAGGTTTCATTTCTTCAATTTCAGAATAACTTCTTCCGATGTCTTCAACCTATTTTTCAATACATTTTATATATTTTTATGAGAGTTTTTCTCTCTACAAGCGACAGGATCTTCATAATCCCCACTAATATATTTCATATAATAACAAAAATTGCGCGCTTCATGTTTTTCATGTGTAGTAGTACAACAGTAACTTGAATTCTATTTGTTTTATACCCTCATCATTAAGTTTATATCTGTGTTTTAACATTTCCTTGTATAAACCATTATGAAAATCATATTCTGTTAATACATGTTGAATTTGGATTAATTTAAATACTTTTATAATTTTTGGATTTGGTTGACAATTAGACATTTTTAAAAGCAAAGATTCTAAATCTACATAAATAACAAAAGGAACTTTCTCTATATTTTGGTAATTTTTAAAACTTAAATGTAAATCTTTTAGGTAATGCTAGATTTAACACTTTATTAACAAAAACAATTTGGTATGTGATTATCTAACTTTTGCTTATTATAAAAATGTAATGAACACATGTCATAAACATTTTGCTTCTTCATATTTTGTAATCTGAATTGAAAAAATGTCAATAAATCTTTTACTCAAAAATTAAAGAATGTTTGCTCCTTCTCTAAAATGTAATAAATCTATATGATTTTCTTTTTTACAACTTGTAACTTTTAAAGGGTATAGTTGCTATTTTTCGTCAAATGAATAAATATAGTTATAGTTATAAAAGTAACTGTAAGCTCCTTTTAATTAATCAAAAATGATTGATAGTAAAGAATTTTTGTATACTATACTAGTTGGTTAAATATACCGCCCCCCCCCCCCAAAAATAACAAGGCATAAAAAATTATTACAAACTTTGTTGCAAACGAATTCAAACTAATTTATTGGCTAAAGAAGAAAATATTTTAGATATTTTGACATTTATGAATGAAAGATATTATAATATAAATTATGGACTTTGGTTTCCTTTGTTTGAAAATGTGTATTATTAACTAATAGTAATTTATGTTTTATTTATGATGTTTAGGCAGATCACCAATCTTCATAATTTTAGGAAAAAAGATTAATTATGAAGATTTTCAGAATGGTGAATATTAGCCCCCACAAAAATTTAGATTCTCAGGATATCAAAAATTTGACAACCTGTAAATTTATTGCTTTTGTTAGCCATAAGAGACATGCAAGACCTTTTTACAAAAAAGTATTTCAAGGATAAAATTGAAAAAAGCTTATTAGTTATATTTTAATAATAATAATAATAATAATAATAATAATAATAATAATAATAATAATAATATAACAGTAATTGGGGCGAACAAGATTTTTTTATTTTGTATACATTCTGGAACACATTTCTTACACCGGTTTGTAAGTATGTCTTTACGAAATGGATTCTTATGTAAATAATCTAAAGCAATAATTTCTTGATTATGAATACATTTTTCCTTGTTATAATCCTCAGTTTGTTTTTCATCATTTTTATTCACCAGTAATACATTTGAATCTTCCTCACTTGGAATTCTTTTTAAATAATTTTTATAATAACATACAGAAATGTTATTTCCATATACACAAACAATTCATATACTATTATGAAGCTTCATATGATATTTATTTAAACACTGTCTATATATTGCTCTATAACCATATTTCATCCATCTATGTGTATTAAAATTATCAATTGATTTCTGAATTTTAAATATTTTACCTGTTTTGTTTTTCTCACTTTCCTTTACGTAGAAAAAAGTTTAGTAATGTAAAAATCAGTTTTTGTAGTATTTAAAAATTTATTAAAATATTATTTGATGTTGCAGAAATATCAGATGAAATTGGAAATTAATAACATTACAGAAAAAATATGAGATAACCTTTTTATAATAAAAGTGAATCATTCTTAGACATCAGCAAGATTAAACTTGTTTATAATAATAAGGAAGTTTTTAAATTAATTAAAAAAACTGTTCTTGGTTGAAAGCTAAAGATGTTGCAGAACTTTATGAATTTACAAATACTATATCACATTAGAGGAAAATACGGAAAAAGTTGTAAAGAATTCGTGAGCAGCAACTCATTACCATTACATCCTCACACAAATTTAATAAATGGAGCAGCTTTATATTTACTAATTTTAAAAATGAAAGTTAAAGGCACTGAAAAACTTCAAGGCTGGGTTTATGAAGAACTTTTACCAGCAATTGTGAATATGGAGACTATAAGATTAGAAAAGAAGTAGATCACAAAAATCACTCTATAAAAAACAGCAAAAAATAAAAATTGAATAAATGGTCAAATTGGAGGAGAATCAGTTAATATTCTATTTGAAACAGAAAGACTTTCAAGTTAGCTTCAGGTGCCCTTAAATTGTCTCTACTATTACTGTCGTGCAGTTTATCATTACTTCTATTGCTCTAGCTTCAAACTGTTGTTGTAAACAGTGCTTCCATACATTTATAGATCTAAATATTACATGACTTTTTGATAAATATGAGCACTCCACCTCTTTTGTTGCTGTCCCTATAGAAGTAGCTAGCAAATCTAACTAGTCAATGCCATTTGTAGTACATGTTCTGAAAAGCATAATATTTGAGCAATGTTTATGCAATTTCTATCACTGTTAACTGATCTATATTGCAACTAAGTCCTGTTCTGTTTTGGTGAACGTAGGCAGGTTATGTTTGCTCACAGTGGTGGCACTTACTTTGCAGACTTCTTGTTTTCTTGTTTATTTATTTATTCGTTTACAACATGTTCCATTACAGTGTTTGTACTACTACGTGAACAGATTTTGTATACATATGCACACACAGTTACACAAGCAAGCATACCTCATACAGGTCATTCCTGCCAGAGCATCGCTGGAGTGGCTGGAGATTTACAGTTTTGTGTGTGTGTGTGTGTGTGTGTGTGTGTATGTGTGTGTGTGTGTGTGTGTTTGTGTGTGTGTGTGTGTGTGTGTGTGTGTGTGTCTTTGTGTGTATGTGTGTAGTGTAATGTTTGTCTTTATGATGATGAAAATGATGATGATGATGATGATGATGAGAGAAGGGAGAGAGTGAAAGCCGGTGCTGGCACATACCCTACTACTCCTTGTGAAGATTTCAGGAGTAAAAAGAAATGTAAACGGTACATGGACTATCTGTGCACTGCATATGTTTGAAAGCCCTGAACAGTGACTGTTCCTAAAATATATTTAATTGCAATTTTTGCCATCATTTTCTCTTAAACTACAAACTGCCCTACCATACTTCTTGTCAGTATACACTTTCACTAATCCAAAAAACTCAAATTATGTATCAAGGCCATTGATCTTACAACTGTTCCTGGCCTCTGTATCTATGAAACATTTAAGTTTTACAAACAAAACCCAAAACTTATTGAGGATAACCTGTTTAAGCATGATTATGAAAGAAGAAACAAATATCAATATAAATCACCAACTTGTAGGCTAAAACTGCTGGAGAAGACACCTTACTACATGGGTAGGAGGTTGGGAAATAAAGTCTGTGAAAAATTTAAAAATTATGAACAAGAAGAATTTAGACATCATTTTAAAAAATGCCTAGCAAGTAAATATTATTACAATGTATAAGAATATATGACTGGCTGTCACAAATAACTGCCTGATGTTACATTTTATTCTGTCATGCTAAAAAAGTACTTTAAGTTGATACTTATTCTTAATTTTACTTTATTTTCAACATGATTATTTCAAATCATTTTGTGGTACTTGGAATTACAAAATAACTGTAATTATTCTGTATACTTAGAATTAGAAAGTAGCTTTAAACTGATGAGTCACCTATGTCCCAATCATCTGATTGTATATGGCATGTTATGTGACAGTAAAGTTTCTACTGTATTCTATTCTTCCTTACCTTCATGAGACTAACTGCTCCTGCTTTCTCTTTACCTGGCTCTTCAGTCACCTGTTTTTTTAGAGATGTGACTGTACGCTCAAGCAAGTCTCTCTGTTGCAAAAATTGTGCTTGTGCATTGAAAACTTGTAAGTGCTCAGCAAAGAGTGCTTTATCTTTGTGGTACTTATGGTAAAGACTCTGTAAGAGAAAATATAGTTCTGTTAAGCATACCACAACTTGCACACATTGCAATGAATCAAATTGATTTTTTATAAGATTAGTACATTAACAACTGTGGCAATGGAACTGACTGAAGGAAAGAAGATAAGAACTTAATATCTCCACAGTGATGATTTTATTAGATACATAACATAAGCTTCAATAGGACAAAGACAGGGAATGAAACTGAATATGTTTTTCCTAAGGAAATTACCCCAGCTTTCATGTGGAATAATTATGAGAATCTATGAAATGATAACTCTGGCTGGATAAATTGTAGTTTGAGTTCTGTTCCTCCTTAATATGAATACAGATATAGGTGTAAGCAGCAAATTGAATGAGAGCACTATATTCAAATGAATATTTTAATCATTTTCATGTGGTGGACTGAGGACACCAATATTCCACAGTAGGATGCTTAAAAGGTATACAAAAGAGTGTGACATACATTTGTGCACAGAGTTCACACTAGTTTTGACTGAAAAAGGTGGACTGCTGCATTAAAGCATGTATTGCCTGAGTGGTTTAAAAAGTAATTAATGGAACATGCTTTTTGGAATTAACCCACTCAAATTTTGAACTGAAATAGGGGAATAGATTTACAAGATAATATCCATCTTGAATTACACACAGAATACATTAATATAAATGGATAGATAAAAAAATCTACTCGCCAAATGGAGGGCAGGGGAACACACACACACACACACACACACACACACACACACACACACACAGAGAGAGAATACTTTGATTAAACTGGGCAAATTCCTTTATAGTGTGTTCCTGCTCATGGCTGGTATATGTCACCTTCCCTGCAGTTGTGGCGTGATGGGACTGTAGGTGAGTGTTATAAGAGACGTAAGGTTTAAGATGACAAGCAAGACAGTTTAGCACAGTTGGGAGTATTAGGCAGAAGAGCACTGTGGGAACTGCATGGCTCGGAGCAGTAGATGAGTGTACTGGTAGGAAACAGTGACAGGTGGTGGAATTCCTAGATTTTCTGGTTATTTGGCAAAATGGTCTGCTGAAATGCAGCTCAAGAATGGTGAATAATAAGGATAAGATACCAATGCACACAATGAGAGTTAATGAACAATACATTTATGCATGTGACATACATACAACCTTACAGTTAATTTTATGACAATATTATAAGCACGATGCACTTGTTTGTATGGTGATTATTTCAGACATTATGGACACATAAAGACTGATAATTACTGCAATATATGACAATTTAATAACTCCAATGTGAAAATTGGAATCAAAATGAATGGGAAAATAGAAGGAAGGAAGATTATGGTTTAACGTATGATTGACAAGAAGATCACTAGAGATCATGTACAAAGTTGAATTGGGAAAGGAAATTTTCAGTGTTCATCTCTCAAGCACTATTGTGAGTGACCATTATTACTTCCTTTTAGTGTTTTGAGTGTTACACAAGACATATGTTACAAGTTTATGTTTCATCAACTTTTATCATAAATAATTTGTGTGATAAGACTAAGTTCTCAATGGGTGCAATTTGTTTCCACAGAATAATTCTGTCTCTGTACAACTGAAATAAAGGACTCTGGTGAAACTAATTTTGGCAACATTGGGAATTTATTGAGAAAAGTGAAAGGATTGCCTACGAATGTATAGTAACAGATACTGGGATGAAAAAGAGCAAGAAAAAAATTATCACTCTAATTTTCAAAGAACATTATATAATTTCACATTATATATTAGATATAAAAAGTGAAGTCCACAAATGTGGATAACTGAAGAAGTTATCGTTTTCTGTTATAAAACATAAATTTAATAACATAAAATACTATCTGTCTTGGTTGTTTTGTTTGGTGTGTTGAAGGAGAAGGTACAGAATGTCATTATAATAATATCTACAAGTTACTTGGAAGATAGTAGTTTATACAGCTTGTAAGAAAAGATGAGTTATGGACATGCTTAAACATTATCTGTTTGTATAAAGAGTGATCTAAAAGTTTCCATCTGAGACTACTGCTGCAGCATATATGCAATATAACACTCCAATGTCGGCATATAAGTACCGACATGTAGGCAGGGGATTAGTGTGTCTTTCTGTCTTGCATGCAGTAAATGCAGAAATGTGCATTATGGTGATGTTATTACCAAATGCATCTACATCAGAACAAAGTGCTGTTATTTTTTTCTTGGCTGCCAAACTGGTAGTCATCCATCAAAGAATGAAGAATGTGTATGATGCAGCATGACTGTCAAAAACAACCATCTGGGGAAACTGTGAAAAGGGGTTCTGCTGTTTCATTACAATCCACATCCCCATATTGCAAATATTGTAAAGCAGAAATTACAACTCAAGTGGGATGCACTTGCCCTGTAATCCTGATCTCTCCAACATGACTATTAATTTTAATTTTCCCACCTTTGATAATTATGAGTAAACAAAAAGTAAAGAGTGAAATATTTTGGTATCAGTAAGTAAGTCATATGTTTTTAAAGGTATATTCTTTGCTCTTTGTAAGATTCCTCTGACAGTTTAAGTAGCTAGGCACCTATGAGTTGAATAATTAATTCTGGACAGCCCTTTTTCTGGAACTTGAATTTTCTATAAATTTTTCACTATTGCAAAGAAATATTCTGTACTATGTAGTAAACTGTGTGGAAAGTAGAAAATAATAGTATACTTTTTAAGGTTTTTTGAAGTAGATAATGTTTTTTGAATTTTGTATGGTAATTGGAAAATATCTGGTTTGTGATACATGTAAAACTTTATGAGAATTATTTTTGTAAGAATGAGAACAGTTTTCTTGCTATGTGGAGCCAATTTATAGATTCAGAACAATTTAGCAGCACTTACATTTGGATTGACTTTTCTAAACTAAACTACATTCTTATTTAGTGGAAATTTCTACAAGCTCAGTGAACTTTTGACTGTGTATATGTGTGCAAAGACTAGTTTAATAGGTGAAGCTATCTGTTCAGAACATAAGCACTTCACCAGCAATAGATGGAAGTGAAATTCTGTTTGAACAAACTGGTATTCAATAAATTTAGATTGTACTGATGAACTTGGTTTATGGTCCACCTCTCTTTTTCCTTTATTCATTTTAATTCAATTATTTATTTGTGTTGCTACAAATATTCACAGAAAAGTGGCTATGTGTTGCCTCCCTGTTGAGAATACATGAGCTTCTGCAGACTACTCATACCCCCAATATGCAGAAAATTGACTTTGGAGGAGCTATTATAAGGCTGAAGATTGTTAATTTGTAAATTAAGCAGGGTAAAGAATTGTTGTTGTTGTCTTCAGTCCTGAGACTGGTTTGATGCAGCTCTCGATGCTACTCTATCCTATGCAAGCTTCTTCATCTCCCACTACCTACTGCAACCAACATCCTTCTGAATCTGCTTTGCGTATTCACCTCTTGGTCGCCCTCTACGATTTTTACCCTCCATGCTGCCCTCCAATACTAAATTGGTGATCCCATGATGCCTCAGAACATGTCCTACCAACCGATCCCTTCTTCTAGTCAAGTTGTGCCACAAACTCCTCTTCTCCCCAGTTCTATTCAATACCTCATCATTAGTTATGTGATTTCGAAAGCTTCTATTCCCTTCTTGTCTAAACTATTTATCGTCCATGTTTCACTTCCTTACAAGGCTACACTCCATACAAATACTTTCAGAAACGACTTCCTAACACTTAAATCAATACTCGATGTTAACAAATTTCTCTTCTTCAGAAACGCTATCCTTCCCATTGCCAGTCTACATTTTATATCCTCTCTGCTTCGACCATCATCAGTTATTTTGCTCCCCAAATAGCAAAACTCCTTTACTACTTTAAGTGTCTCACTTCCTAATCTAATACCCTCAATATCACCTGACTTAATTCGACTACATTCCATTATCCTCATTTTGCTTTTGTTGATGTTCATCTTATATTCTCCTTTCAAGACACTGTCCATTCCATTCAGCTGCTCTTCCAAGTCCTTTGCTGTCTCTGACAGAATTACAATGTCATCAGTGAACCTCAAAGTTTTTATTTCTTCTCCATGGATTTTAATACCTACTCCAAACTTTCCTTTTGTTTCCTTTATTGCTTGCTCAATATGCAGATTGAATAACATCAGGGAGAGGCTACAACCCTGTCTCACTCCCTTCCCAACCACTGCGTCACTTTCATGCCCCTCAACTCTTATAACTGCCATTTGGTTTCTATACAAATTCCAAATAGCCCTTTGCTCCCTATATTTTATCCCTGCCACCTTTAGAATTTGAAAGAGAGTATTCCAGTCAACATTGTCAAAAGCTTTCTACAAGTCTACAAATGCTAGAAACGTACGTTTGCCTTTCCTTAATCTGGCTTCTAAGATAAGTTGTACGATCAGTATTGCCTCATGTGTTCCAATATTTCTACAGAATCCAAACTGATCTTCCCCAAGGTTGGCTTCAACTAGTTTTTCCATTCGTCTGTAAAGAATTCATGTTAGTATTTTGCAGCCGTGACTTATTAAACTGATAGTTCAGTAATTTTCACATCTGTCAACACCTGCTTTTTTGGGATTGGAATTATTATATTCTTCTTGAAGTCTGAGGGTATTTCGCCTGTCTCATACATCTTGCTCACCAGATGGTAGACTTTTGTCAGGACTGGCTCTCCCAACGCCGTCAGTAGTTCTAATGGAGTGTTGTCTACTCTGGGTGCCTTGTTTCCACTCAGGTCATTCAGTGCTCTGTCAAACTCTTCACGCAGTATCATATCTCCCATTTCATCTTCTTCTTCTGGTGCAAGTCTTCCGATTTGACGCCACTTCGGTGACTTGAGCATCGATGGGGATGAAATGATGATGATTAGGACAACACAACACCCAGTCCCTGAGAGGAGAAAATCTCCGACCCAGCCGGGAATCGAACCCGGGCCTTTTGGATTGACAGTCTGTCGTGCTGACCACTCAGCTACCGGGGGACATCATGGTGAAAACAGCACATACAGAGGTGGCAACTTCTATGTCCATAGATTTTGTTTGCTTGCTTTATCCAGCGTTAGTTGCAGTGCCATCCATTGCAACAGGCAGAGAACTGTGAGGAATGTAAGAAGTCTCCCTCAGTGCTCTTTCTTTATCAACTGTGCACTTCCATGCATTGCTGAGTGCATATCCAAAGTCTCTGTTGAAATTACAGGGTGAGCAAAAAGTCAGTATTTTGAAAACTTAATAAACCACGGAATAATGTAGATAGAGAGGTAAAAATTGACACACATGACATGGGGTTTTATTAGAACAAAAAAAAAAGTTCTCAAAATGTCCAACAGATGGCGCTGGACAGCAAAACGTTAGTGACTGTGCATGACAATCATGTATAAAAGGAGCTGTAATGAGAGAGAGAATCAGATGCACCAGCAGTCACAGCATGTTGACGTTACCTGAAAAGGCACTTTTAGTGAAGCTGTATTATCAGAATGGGGAATGTGCTAGTTCAACGTTATGATCCTATTGCCATAGGAAGGGGATTCGAACAGGTAAAGGTCCGTTTATAAATGCAGCTGTAGCGAGAATGATTTCGAAGTTTGAAGCCATGGGTTGTTTTGATGATAGACCCCATAATGGCCGACTGAGCACAAGGCATAATGCTGCTTAGACAGTTCAGGAAGAAATGGACACTGTAGCGGGTTTGTCTATGCACAGGGAAGTCAGTGCTCATGCAGTCGCACGTCACACCGGCATTCCATAGTCTACTGTTTGGTGGACACTTAGGCGTACCCTCCAAAGCTATCCGTACAAAATCCATCGGCATCATGAACTGTTACTTGGCGATTTAGTGAAGCGAAGGGCATTTGTGGTGTGAGCATTTCAAAAGATGGTGGAAGATGATGATTGGTTGAGAACGTGTTGTGGACCAACGAAGCTCACTTCACACTCTGAGGGTCTGACAATGCGCACAACTGCAGAATTTGGGCTACCAAAAATCCTAGAACTATCGTGGAAACTCCATTGCATGACGAGAAAGTCACGGTATGGGTAGAATTTAGCACATCTACCATTATTGGGGTTTTTTTCTTTGAGGAAATGCTTGATTCTGGTTTTGTTATCCTACCATGAAGTATGAGACATACGCCAATATGTTACAGAATCGCATCATCCCCAGCTTGGCTGATAAACACCTGCTGGAACGTACGATGTTTATGCAGGATGGCATTTCACCCGATATTGCTAGATGAGTGAAAGATCTCTTGCAAGTGTCGTTTAGTAAAGACCATGTCCTCAACCACCACTTTCATCATGCTTGGCTTCCCACATCCCCAGACCTCAGTCCATGTGATTATTGGCTTTGGGGTTACCTGAAGTCGCAAGTGTATCACGATCGACCAACATCTCTAGGGATGCTGAAAGACAACATCCGATGCCAATGCCTCACCATAACTCTGGACAAGCTTTTCAGTGCTGTTCACAACAGTATTCCTCGACTACAGCTACTGTTGAGGAATGATGGTCTGCATATTGAGCATTTCCTGTAAAGAACATCATCTTTGCTCTTTCTCACTTTGTTATGCTAATTATTACTATTCTGTTCAGACGAAGCGCCAGCTGTCAGACATTTTTTGAACTTTTGTAATTTTTTGGTTCTAATAAAACCCCATGTTGTTCCAAGCATGTGTGTCAGTTTGTACCTCTCTATCTACAAGATTCCATGATTTATTCAGTTTTCAAATTTATACTGACTTTTTGATCACTCGGTACTTAAACCTATGTAACCTAAAGCCATCACACACATGTATTCCTGAGGCAGGATTTGATCCTGCGACCTTAGAAGGAGAGCAGTTCTGGAGTGAAGCGCCTAGAACTGCTCGGCCACAATGGCCGGTGCCACTTCCTGGGTTCATGTGGATTCACGCATGCAACTCTTCAGAAACTTGTTGAGACAATGCATTAGGAGGATATGCATATCACCAGAGCAGCACATCCAAATGATGCAAAGTATCAGCTTGTGATGGAGAAGGGGATCTTTCCATACAAATACCCGAATTCGATGGAGAGATTCCATTGACAGCATTGCCTGATACAGCCACATTCGTCCAGTAAACTCACAAACTCTTCCATAATAGATGTAGAGCGTGGTGAATATTTTGCAGGAGTTCAACATCTCTGATTTTTTAGAGGCATGCTAAGTTATGCATGGAGTCAGATATGTAGGGTCTCACAGAATTTTTTTTAAAAATTCTGAAGTGTATGCCTGGACACATACTGCCTGGATCCTACCTTCTACTGCATTGTGACAAGGGTTTCATGGAATGCAACATTAAAAAAGATGTGTATCAACATTGAACTGTTGACTGATGTTGATATGTTGCTTTCTTACAAATGTGGGACAGACAGAGGAACTGGCCCATGTTTGCACAGGTATGCCAAAGCGAATAAGCCACAAATAAGTGGGTAACAGTATAGGCCATCTGACAATTTAAATACATGCTTTATATGGATGTACAAAATCTCTATGGACATGCCATGCAATAAATTCAGCTGTTTGGAGGGTTCTGCTGGCTGTCCAAAGAGAAAATTGTCAGACTGGAAAAAAATTCATGTGGCTGCAAATGATAGTGAGGAATGTGTCCTAGAGGAAGAGGAAGAGGAAGGGGAAGACATGCAATTTCCCACCAATTTGCATGATTTGCACCATGACTTATCACTGTGTCAGAAGCACATAGTTCCACAAAATGGTTTCATCCCCAAGCTGATGATACTTCTGGGGAATAATCATAAATACTTTCTACATTACAGAAACCTCAAGCAATGTCTCAGATTGGGGATGAGACTTATTAGAATTACATGGATCATTTACTTCAAGCAGATATCCTAGTTTAAGGAGTACTGTTATTCATGTAAAAATTGTATATAAAATCATTCTCTCTAAGTATCACTATGATCTATCATTGCACATAAATATTGAAAAAAGTAATGAATTGTCTATGACATCCTTCTCCTCCCTCTTAGTATTAGGGTGATGTATCCCTACATATAAGCAATCTTTTTTGGTGATTTTTTTGTTATAAATACAATAATTTTGAAAAAAGTATTATTTATGATAAACTATAACTTAATTTGCTTCCTCAGTGATATTATTTATAAAAGAGCCTGACCCTGAGTTATTGTTGCTAGGCTAGCATGGAAACAAACAAGAACAATTTTTTTATAACATTTTTTATTTATACACATACAATGCTCAACCAGAACATTATGACCACCTACCTAATAGCTGGTATGTCCACCTTTGGCATGGATAACAGCAGCTATTCATCATGGTGTGGAAGCATTGAGGCCTTGGTAGGTTGCTGGAGGGGCTTAGCACCACATCTGCATGTACAAGTCACCTGATTCCCTTGAATTTTGGGGAGGATGGGCGATGAGCTCTGATGCCATGATCAATCACATCCTATATGTGTTCGTTCAGGTTCAGATCTGGTGAGTTGGGGGGGCCAGCACATCAATTGGAGCTCATCAATGTGTTCCTTGAGCCACTCCATCACACTCTTGGCCTTTTGACATGGTGCATTATCTTGCTGAAAAATGTCACTGTTATCTGGAAACATGATAGTCATGAAAGGATGTATATGGTCTGCAACCAGTGTAAAATACTCGTTGGCCATCATGGTGTCTTGTATTAGCTCCACAGGACCCATGGATACTCATTTGACTATTCCCCAGAGCATAATGGACACACTGGGAGCTTGTCTCCATCCGGCCATACAGGTGTCATGGAGCTTTCCCCCTGATGACGGATTCACGCCCTCCCAGTGGTGTGATGAAGAAGATATCAGGATTCATCAGACCATGCCACACTCTGCCACTGCACCAATACCCAGCACCAACGGACATATGTCCATTTCAGTTATAGTTGCCGATGTCGTGTTGTTAACATTGGAATATGCGTGGGTCATTGGCTGCGGAGGCCCATTGTTAGGACTGTTCAATGCACTGTGTGTTCAAACACACTTGTACTCTGCCCAGCGTTAATGACTGATATTAGCTCTGCCATGCTTCACCGCCTGTCCTGTTTTACCAATCTACCCAGCTTTCGATGTCTGAAATCTGTAATGAGGGTGGCCAACCAAACCCCATGGTGTCTGGACATACTTTCACCTTGGTTTTGTCATGTGTTGAAGACGCTCATTACAGCACTCCTTGAACACCTGACAAGCTGTGAAAGTACCCAAATGCTTGTGGCGAGCCTCCAGGCCATCAACTTCTGCCCTTGGTCAAACTCATATAGATCACACACCTGTCCCATTCTACACAAGGACAGCACTCTCACTGATACTACATGCACTATGAGAGTGTTTGAGTAGCAGCCATTCCTCACCAGGTGATGCTGCTATCACCTGGATGGAAATATATTGATAGTAGGTTGGTGGTCAGAATGTTCTGGCTGATCAGTACATACACTATCATTCAGTTTTACAATATTGTCCAAATAATTGGTTTCTATATGCATTAAAGTCAATCCAAATCATATTGAGGTCTATAGGTGCAGTTACATATATTGGAATCCCTTCAGTAAATTCTGCTTCCACAGATTGCATACTTACGAAGTTTTCAGGTGCATATTTTGCTGGGTGAATGCAACCATTTATACACTGTTCTAATTGATTTATTATCATGCTTAGCCCATGCAAATAGTCAATAAAGTCACAGTATGCAACTCTAACATAAGGACACCAGCACCTCAGTGTTTCTACCATAAAGAGAATAGCATTGTACAGGTCATTTAAATTCACCTTACTTGCTCAGATTTTAACTTGCACACTGGTTCTCCATACATATTGACTGTTGATGCCTCACCCTCTAACACAGATGTTATTAGGAGTGTGTGATGGGTTGTATTTGGTTGTCACCTTTTTCTTATGAACTTTATCATATTGCACATATGGTTCCACCTGCATTATGCATACTGCAATATAGTACCAAAACAATGAACATTCTCTGTTTCAATTAAAATTGTAGAGAAGCCACAAGTTTCATGTAACTTTCCCTTAATTTTAACATGTTTCACTAGACCAACATGAACATCTTCAAACTGTGAAAATACAATGTGTTAAACAACCACACACTAAGATAAATTCACAGATTCAACGTACAATATGATAACCTCAATTACACAGATCAGGGCCACACATTACAAATATTAGGTTTGTATAACCCCACAGTCAAACTTAAAGTAGAGTAACAATATCATGAAAAGCAGAGATTGCTACTCACCATAAAGATGACACATTGAGTTGTAGACAGGCAGGAAGAAAAGATTTTTATATATAAGCTTTCAGCCAAAGCCTCCTTCAGAAGAGAAACATGCACACACACTTACACAAACAAGCAATCTCACACAGGTAGTTGACCACTGTCTCAGGTCATTCCTGCCAGAGCCTCGCTCGAGTGGCTGGAGATTTACAGTTGAGTGTGTGTGTGTGTGTGTGTGTGTGTGTGTGTGTGAGAGAGAGAGAGAGAGAGAGAGAGAGAGAGAGAGAGAGAGAGAGAGTTGTGCTTGCTTGTGTGAATATGTGTGCATTTTTCTCTTCTTAAATAGGCTGTGGCTGAAAGCTTATATATCTTCTTTTCATCATGCCTGTCCATTTCTTGATAAAACAGAATAAGCTGGTTGTGTACAGCTAGCAAAACCTACTGATCAGGTACATTCTATGTTTAAACAGCAAGATATATTGTTTTTTGTTGTGAGAGTCAAAGCCTTATTGATATGTAATTTGGTTGAAACTACTTCATGAAGTCTAATATAAGACAGTGTAATACCAAAATTTCTAATCTCACGAAACTGTGGCACATATCCACCACATTTTCAGGCACTCATAAGTACAAGCCTATCTGGTTATTAAAATAATTCTAAAAAGGACATAATAATATTACAAACTAAAATTATAATTGACACTTCTAGGGGCAGTAATACCCATAAGTCATGTATACAACAGGTCCTCTTATGTCTACAACCAGTTGAGTGGAAGTAGAGTGCAATATATGGAGAGAAAGCTACTTACATCATACACATTTTTATTTACAACATTCATATTTGCTACATATTTCCTTATACTCATGAATGTGTGTCCCCCCCTCCCGCCCCCCTCTCCCTGTGACCTTTTATTTTTAAACCAGACGGCAATTACCAGGACCATTCATGTTGGCTCAGCTGACATCATAAAGATGGTACAGAGTCGCCATTTTTATAGATGTGAACACATTTTTAAGATTCATAACTGGTTGTAAATACCTTTTAAACTAGCAAAAAAAAAAAAAAAAAAAAAAAAAAAAAAAAAAAAAAAAAAAAAAAAAAAAAAATTAAAATTGACATTTTTTCTGTGAATGAATTTGGTATTTGCAAAAGTAATCATTTGATGACATAATATAGTTTTTACTGTTTTATTGACATTACCATAACTAAATTCTTCAGTTGTGTTGTTTCATGAAGGAGACGAGAAGCATCATGTAAATCATTACGAATCTGATGGAGCAGTGCATTATTTTCATTATTTTCTTGACGTGCAATACATATTTCTCTTTCTGTCGCAGTAAGTTTCTCCTTCAATTCAACAAACTGCAAGTCAAGGCTTATCTTCATTTTCTGGAGATTTCCCAGTTCTTCAGTTATCTAAAAATGAAACACTATTCTTAAATGTGAGTACTTATAAATTAAAATGAGTTAGGTTTCTAATGTGTAGGAGACAAGCTGATGTCATAAAATTGACAACAAACATAATTTTATTTATTTTAGCCATAGTTGCAGGGCTTAAGTTGTGCAGTACACTATCAGATTTTATGCAAAAATCCTAAAATATTGCTATGAAATTTGCACTTTTTGCAAGACACTATTGTTGATTTGTGCTTAAATCATATATGTCTGGAAATTCTCTGTGGGAATATTTACTATCTGCAAATTTATGTAAATATAAAAATAATGCTAAAACCAATTTATAGAACCTTCAGTTAATGTTTTAATTCTGTTACAATATTTTGGGTTGGATTATGAAAGCTAGGAATAGAAATTACTTTCAGACAATAGCACAATAAAATAATAAAGAAACAACTAAGGCATAGAGGGATGGCAAGGTGATTGTAAATAAAATACAATGGGTAGCTAGAATTGAAGTCGTTGTTTGAGGAAGAGATTTCAACAAAATTGAGACAAGTTTTGATGTGAGTTTCAGTCCAAGTGAGATACAGAGGTTATTTTCTGTTGTATGTTATGCTGAAGGGACCTACATTACTTTTATTCATATTTATTCATAAATGTATTAATCATATTATTTTCTTTGACAAACTAGCACTGTCTTAACATTTTTCTAAATTAGATATTAATGTCTCTCTCTTTCCAATAAAATCTACTGGCATTATATTGTTATTTAAACAAGAGATTAGGTTATAAAACACACTAAAACAAAGCTCACAAAGCTGAGATGATTTTTGCATTCAACAAAAATAGTGAAAAATGCAAGATCACAGTTTTTTGTCACTATCACTCCATTAATATACAGTGATGAGCCAAAATATTACTGCCAACCTTGAGACTCATTGGTGACTAGTGGTACTGTGGGCACTTGATGTGGTTAGGGAAGTTATATATGAGAAACAGAGATCATTGGGAATCATTCTCGTGTTGATAAAGGCCCCAATGGGGTAATCCACCAAAACAAATGAACTGGATAAAGGACAGATTTTTATTGCCCAGCACTTGAGTATGAACATCTCAAAAATGGCAAATCTGGTTCGCTGTTGATGTGCTACTGTTGTCAGCATCCGTGGAAAGTGGTTGAAGGTCTGTGAAACTACTAGTAGACAAAAAGGTGTTGTCTGCCCACACCTCATCACAGAATGTGTGGGACTGGGAGGTTTGCCCAATCTGGAAAGCAAAACATGTGCAATAAGTGGCAGATTTGATCACAGAGAACAGTGCTGGTGTAGGCACAAGTGTTCCAGTGTATATAATTCAGTGTACATTGTTGAACAGTGAGCTCTCCAGTAGACAACTTCTGTGACCTGCTGCATTAATCAAATAACATTGTCCATTATAATTGCAGTGGGCATGGTATCATCAAGATTGTACTGTGGCCCAATAGAAATGTGTAGCCTCATAATATGAATTATGTTTCTTGTCACAATAGGTCAGTGGTCATATCTGGATGCAAACGGCTGCTCAAAACATGCACTGTGCCACAAACATAGGCTGGTGGCAGCAGTACTATGCCATGGGGCCTTTGGCTCTTTGACAACTGAAGACTATGTAAACACTACTGCAAACCACTGTTTGTCTTTGTGCTTTATTTATTACCTGATGACAATGGCACCTTTCAGTGGTATAATAGTCCATGTCACACAGCCAGAATAACTGTACAGTGGTTTGAGGAACATGATAGCAATATCTTGGCTACCAAATTGTTCTGATCTGAACCCAACAGAACATTTCTGGTATACTACTGTGTGCCAGCTCTGCACTCCTGTACCACAGGTCTGTAATTTGTAGGAATCATGTAACCTATGCACAGACATCTTATGTAACATATATTCAGAAATTTACCAAGAACTTTTTGATATCACTCAGAGTTGTGACTATATTGTGATTACAGAGGTTGATAAACAAGTTAATAAGCTGGTGGCCATAATGTTTTGGCTCATGAGTATGAAAGTACTTTTTTTTTTTTTTACATTATGTTCTCATTAAAACTCTGTACTGGTATGTTATAGCCTGTTCTCATTAAAACTCTGTACTGGTATGTTATAGCCTGACCACTATTTTAAACACACAAATTCAGAATCAGGCACATGTTTTATGGTGATTTACATAATCCTCATTAGGAGACACAGTGTTTACTGACAGATGCAATGGGTTATCACAAAATTTTGAATTTAAGTTTAGCATCAACATGATTAGAATATTTTGCATGTGGTTCTTGTTGCAAATGGTTTTATGGTTACCTTCTATAAAGCTGGCTCTGTATTGAGTGTGTACTGATGAGCAATGCAAACGATAGCCTTCATGAAGTGATCTTCTCACCTTCCCCATCCTTTCTATCAAACTCTAACTCCCTTAAGTGTATGTTTCTGTATTGTTTTCACTACCACCAGTAACTTGCATTAAAACAACAAGGAAAGTAATAAAATCTGTTTGACAGTGAGTGTCCATCAGAGACAAAGATATTCTCAGGAGTGCCCCAGGGAAATGTGGTGGGACTGTTCTTGTTCTCTATTTACATAAATGTTCTTACAGATATGGTGAACAGCAATCTCCAATGCCACTGTAATTAGCGGGACAGTTTCATCGTTGGGCAACTGTCAGAGGGTACAAACTGACTTTAACAGAATTTCTATTTGGTGTGATAATTGGTACTTTACTCTAGATGTAGAAATACATAATGTAGATGAGTAGGAGAAAATGTTGTAATGCTCAAGTACAATATTAGCACTATGTGGCTTGAAACAGTCATGTAAGTTAAATATTTGGGCATTATAAGATTCTATTTTTCCCTGTTGTTGTTGTTGTTGTAATCATCATTCTGAAGACTGGTTAGATGCAGCTCTCCATGCTATTCTATCCTGTGCAAGCCTCTTCATCTCTGAATAACTACTGCAACTTAAATATTTCTGAATCTTCTTATTGTATTCATCTTTTAGTCCCCCTCTACAATTTTTACCCCCCTACCATTCCCTCGAATACTGAATTGGTGATTCCTTGATGTCCCAGAATGTGTCCCACCAGCCGATCGCTTCTTTTGGTCACGTTATGCCACAAAATTCTTTACCCCTGATACCTTCAGTTTTTTTAAAATGAGTGTCAACATTGTCAAAAGCTTTCTCTGAGTCTACAAATGCTATAAACGTAGATTTGTCATTCCTCAACTTATCTTCTAAGATAAGTTGTAGGGTCAGTATTGCCTCTTATGTTTCTACATTTCTCTGGAATCCAAACTGATCTTTCCTTAAGTCTGCTTCTATCAGCTGTTCCATTTTCTGTACAGAATTTGTATTAGTACCTTGGAACTATGACTTATTAAACTCATAGTTCAGTAATTTTTACACCTGTCAGCAACTGCCTTCTTTGCAATTCAAATCACCAAATTCTTCTTGAAGCCTGAGAATATTTTGCCTCTCTCACACATCTTGCACACCAGATGAAAGAATTTTGTCTTGGCTGGCTCAACCAAGTCTTTCAGTAGTTCTGACCGAATGTTGTCTACTCTTGGAGCATTTTTTTCAGCTTAGATCTTTCACAGTTTTGTCAAATTCTTCTCACAGTATCATATCTCCCATTTCTTCATCCTCTACACCCACTTCCCTTTCAATAATAATGCTTTCAAGTTCATTTTCCTTGTATAGACCTCCAATACTCCTTTCACATGTCAGCCTTCCCTCTTTGCTTAGGTCTGGTTTACCATCTGAGCTCTTGATATTCATGCAGCACCTTAATATTTCCCCAAAGGTCTCTTCAATTTTTCTGTAGGCAGTGTCTATCTTTCCCTTAGTGAAATACACTTCTAAACCCTTACATTTGTCCTCTAGCCATTCCTGATCAGAAATTTTGCACTTTCTGTCAAGCTCATTTTTTAGAAGTTTTAATCCCTTTTGCCAGCTTCATTTTCTGTGTTTTTAAATTTTCCCCTTTTGTGAATTAAATTCAATATCTCTTGTGTTATCCAAGGATTTCTATTAGGCCTTGTCTTTTTGCCTATTTGATCCTCTGCTGTCTTCACCATTTCATTTCTTAAAGCTATCCATTTGTCTTCCATTGTATTCCTTTACCCTGTTCTAGTCAACCAATACCTGATGCTCCATCTGAAGTTCTCAAAAATTTCTTTAAATTTATTCAGGTCCCATCTCTTTAACTTTCTATCTCTTTTCAGTTTCTTCAGTTTTAATATGCAGTTTATAAACAATAAATTGTGGTCAAGAGTCCACATCTGCCCAATCTGAATCCTTTTGATGTCTCTAGGTCTCTTCCACATGTACAATTTTTTTTATGATTCTTAAACCAAGTGTTAACAATGATTATATCATGCTCTGTGCAAAACTCTACCAGATGACTTCCTCCTTCATTCCTTTCTCTCAGTCCATACTCATCAACTATTTTGCCTTCTCTTCTTTTTCCTATTATCAAATTCCAGTCACCCATCACAATTAAATTTTCATCTCCTTTACCTAGCTGAATAATTTCTTTTACCTCATCATAAATTTTTCAATCTATTCACCATCTGTGGAGCTATTTGGCATGTAAACTTGTACTACTGTGGTGGGCATGGGATTTGTGCCTGTTTTGGCTATGATAATGAATTCATTATGCTGTTCGTAGTAGCTTACCGACATTCTTATTTTCTTATTCATTATTAAATCCACTCCAGCATTATCCCTATTTGACTTTGTATGTATAATCCTGTATTCACCTGACAAGATGTCTTGTTCTTTCTGCCACTGAACTTTAGTAATTCCCACTCTATCTACCTGCAACCTATCCATTTACCTTTTTCAATTTTCTAATCTATGTACTCAATTAAGGGATCTAACATTCCATGCTCTGATCTGTAGAATGTCAGTTTTGTTTCTCTTAAATAACATTTAATTATCATCCATGTTATGGATAAGGACTAATAAAAATCATTGCCTGCAGAATGGGATGTTGAATCTGAGAACACAACTTCACATGGTATTAGTATTAACAAATAACAATGACAATCCATTACAGTATAGCTTTGTTTATTCTTTTGTTGTTTTTCTCATGGTCTCACCACAGCATATGATGTCTAAAATACAGCATGTGGAAATTTCTTAACTTATTACATGCATTAGTCTGCTCCCTAAATAAGTTATTAAACAGCATCTGATGTTTATTTATGTATAATTTTGCTAAGGGTGGAACATAACTATTGTGATACACTCACTCTCTCCAGACTGTTAATCAAAACAGACAATGCAAGAGTAGATTCTTCATAATCTTTATCTTCCTCTACAGAAAGGAGAAAAATAGGTAGTGTTGCACACACTATCTTATCTATGGCTAGTGTTATCTCAGGCTGAGGTTAATTGTTGAATTATTATTTTAAATTTTATTAATTTTTTTAAATGTAATTCCCACTCACTATGGAAGGCAGAAAGCTTATGAGATGTTTCATCACCCATGATGTAGGTAGACTTACTTATTCTAGAATCATTTCTGCCTATGTTATTGCTTCTGCTATTTAATTATTCCTTCATCACATTGGCAGAGAAATCTAAGCTTACAAGTGAAGTGAACTGAAATTGCAAGTATGAGTATATTTAAACTCATAGTCCTAACTGTAATAACATGTTTTTTCCTAACACACAAAGTGCTTGCTTTTAAAACATTTTGTACATTGCATTTTACATAAAAATTCACTTCACACCATAACGGCTTTCTTAAGACATTAGGTTTTAGGAATTCATACTGCAGTGACTTGGTAAATATTCTCCAGTTAGCATCTTAGCGACAATGGTTTGGAACTTACAGTACACAGAGGTGCACCACATACTTGAACATAACACAGATTTAACACAAGAGTTTTTTTACAAATAGTTATTTTTCTTAGAGTCAGCCAGGAATTTCTTGTGAATTTGGTTTTGTTGGTGTGAGGGAAGGACTTTTTCATTACTTCATTCTGGCATTCATCCATGGGTTGACTCCTGGAATTTCTCTTGCATCTTATTTACAATGTGATACGATGTATCATCTCTTAGACACCTTCAGATTGACAATTACAGCAGGATGACAACAGTATTGGGTCAGTAACAGCAACAAGTTGTCAACAGTGTGCAGATAACAGTAGGTATGTGAATCTGTATACTAATCAGGAACACACTTTAAATGCAACATATTGTATGTAAATGCCTAGAACCAATGGAGAGTTAATATTTATGATTAAGTCATTTACATAGCATAGGGACAGGACTGGCCCTAAAATGCAGCTTTGAGGCACACCTTGTGATATTGTACTTAATTTGGAATAATAAATCACTGCATTTGAAGTGATAGTTACAATTTATTTCCTGATGTGAACTATTTTAAGGTATTGCTCTGAACCCCATATTTATCTAATTTGTAGATAAGCAACACATGGTTTACAGAGTCAAAGGCTTTTGTAACATCACAGATGATACCTGAAATTTACTGCTCTTACTTAAATAAGAAACTAGCAACTCAATTGAAATTAAGGTGACAGAAAATAGATCTGGCATAAATGGTGACATTTGCAAATCTTTGGTCACCATGTGCAATGCTTATTTCCTCATGACACCCAAACACAGTTCTCACTAGTAAACAAGCAAATGCAGATGGAATCCATTTCCCTCTCTAGACAACAACAGGTATTTCATTCAAAAATATATCTGTATCTACATCTTACATATAGGATTATTCACAATGATCTAGATACTTCAAAAAGATTGTAAAAAAAATGTTTGTATTGAGGTGAGTTATTATTTGATTTTATGTATGGGTATAGCTCACAAAGTTTCTTTTTCTCCAGCAACATAGCTTTCAGACAAAAGGGCAAGGCATTTTGTATGACAGAGTTTTGCAGAAGTGAGTCCAGACTGCACAGCATTGGAAATTCAGGACCACATTTAACAAGGCTCCAGCTACCAGACAATCCATTTATGAGTGGGTACCTACATTTAAGGGAACAGACTATATTTATATGGGCAGATGTATCAGAGCAACTGTGACTGATGTTAATGCAGATACTTTTGGGGTGAGTGTGGATAGAATGGAACTGAAGTCTGGACATATGCTATATGACTAATAGTCCACACATAGAACATTTGTGTACACAAGACAAAAAACCTTCTTGAGTTCATGTTTCTATACATATAATAATACAGTACATTACCTTAATATAAACATTTTTACAGTCAGTTGAAAGTGCCTAGATAATTTTGAATATCCATGTATATGTAGACACTCTGCCTTCAGCAGTGAAGTGCATGGCAGAATGTACTTACATTAGTTGGATACCACATTTTATAGTTTCTTCTTGTTAATTTGTCCAATCTTATCTGCATAATCCCTATGGAAATGATACATACAGGGCTGAATGGATGTGTCCAGATTTCTCAATTAGTACTGGTTCTCAATAATGTGTAATTATATTTTTGTGGAATAATAGGCATCATTCTCCAAGAGAGTCTGAATTAAAGTTTTCAACAGTACTGTGGTGCACTCTCATAACTTAAACAAACATATGGACATTAATGCTAGTACTACGTACTTCATTTTGTGAAGTGCACAATTTCACATCTCTTAATATTTAAAATATATTGCCTATCTTTGCTTCACATTTAAAATATTCGTGCAGATTTTTAAAATTGCATTTCATTACAGATAAACTGCATCATCTACAATAAGTCTGAGGTTGCCATTAATACTGTCTGACTTTTCACTGATATCTGGCATGAAGAACAAGGTTCACAACACATTTCTCTATGTCAATCCTGAAGTTACTTCTACTTCTGTTGATGACTTTGCATCAAAGATAATGTGCTGTGTCCTCCTTAGAAATAAATTCTCAGTCCAATCACAAGTTTCGTTTAATAACCCATATAACCATATTTTTGTTGATTAATGTTGGTGGGGCAACTAGTCAAATATTTCTCAAAACTCAAGAAATACTGCTTTGATCCATGGTTTGTGAGAAAAGCACAGGTTAGGTTTCACATGATCAATGTTTTTGGATTACATTTGGATTAATGCAGGGGAGGTCATTTTCTACATCTACATTGACATGGATACTCTGCAAATCATGTTTAAGTGTCTGGTAGAGGGTTCATTGAACCACCTTCACAATTCTCTATTATTCCAAACTTGAGTACCATGCGGAAAGAACGAACACCTATGACTTTGCGTACGAGCTCTGATTTCCCTTATTTTATTGTGGTGATCACTTATCCCTATGTTGGTTGGAGTCAACAAGATATTTTTGTATTTGGAGGAGAAAGTTGCTGATTGGAATTTCAAGATAATATTCTGTTGCAATGAAAAATGCCTCTCTTTTAATTATGACCAGCCTAAATCCTATATCATTTCAGTGACACTCTCTCCCACATTTTGCAATGCTACAAAACGTACTGTTACATTTTCTAAGTGTCCTGCCAATAAAAAGCAGTCTTTGGTTAGCCTTCGCCACAACATTTATGTGTGTTCCTTCCAATTTAAGTTGTTCATTATTGTAATTCCTAGGTATTTAGTTGAAATTACGGCCTTTAGATTAGACTGATTTATCGCGTAACTTAAGTTTAGCAAATTCCTTTTAGCACTCATGTGGATGACCTTACACTTTTCGTTATTTAGGGTCAACTACCAATTTTCACACCATTCAGATATCTTTTCTAAATCACTTTGCAATTTGTTTTAATCTTCTGATGACTTTATTAGTCAATAAACGACAGTATCATCTGCAAACAACCTAAGAAGGCTGCTCAGATTGTCTTCCAAATCATTTACATGGATAAGGAACAGCAAAGGATCTATAACACTAGCTTGGGGAACACCAGAAATCACTTCTGTTTTACTCGTGACTTTCCATCAATTACTATGGACTGTGACCTCTCTGACAGGAAATTACAAATCCAGTCACATAAATGATATATTATACCATAAGCACGCAATTTCACTACAAGTTGCTTGTGTGGTACAGTGTCAAAAGCCTTCTGGAAATCCAGAAATATGGAACTGATCTGAAATTCCTTGCCAATAGCATTCAACACTTTATGCAAATAAAGAGCTAGTTGTGTTTCACAGAAATGATGTTTTCTAAACCCATGTTGACTGCGTGTCAAGATTACTCATTATGTTTGCCCTCTGAGAATATTCTGCAATTCCACAGCGGATTCCACAATTGGATTCAACAGCAGTTTTGAAGATGACTCCTGCTATTATTTTTGTAGACAGGAGTGATCTGTTCTTTCTTCCAATTTCTAGGCACAATTTTTTGTTCAGAGCACTATGGCATAGAATGGTTAAAATGGGTGGTAGTGCAGCAGCTAATTCGGTATGGAATCTGAAACATATCCTGTTCTATTCTGGAGCATTGTTTAAATTCAAGTGACTTTAAATAATTTATTAGTAAAGGAGACAACTCGCTGTATAAACAAAAGGACTGTGACATCGACAGACACACAAGAAAGAAAGAAAACGTTTATTAGCTTTCATCCGAATTCTTTAAAGAATTAGAATACATATAGCTACACAAACACCCTCTGAGACAGACATTTGAGAAGTAGACTAGGGTGAGGGATTGTGTCAGGTGTGGTGGGTAGAAAGAGAGGCAGAAAGTGGGAGGAGGTGTTATGGAAAGGCAGCTGATGGCTCAGTGGGAGGCAGCAGGTGTGCAGGACAGGAATGCAGCAGGGAAAGGAAGCAGGTGCACAGGAAGGGAATGAGGCATATGGGTACCAGAGACAGTGAGTTCATGTACAGAATGACACTGACATGGAGAAGTGGACAGGGTGGAGTGACAAGACTGGGTAAGGAAGACTGTTGGGTAGAGCACGTGGGTACAGTGGCTCAATGGAGGTTGAGGTGTTCCACCACTGGGTGGTCTGCTCTGGTTTTGGCCACTGTTCGACTATGGCCATTCATACTGGTTGACATCTGGTTGGTGGTCATTCCATGTAGTATTCTGGAGAGGAATTTCAGCAGAACTGGTATATAACATGGTTGCTTTCACAGGTGGCCCTGCCTCTGATGGGATAGGATAAGCCTGAGACAGAAGTAAATAGGATATGCTGTGTGAGTGAATAAGGCATATCTTGCTTCTAAGTCTTCCATTGTAGCAAGGGATTGGGAGGAAAAATGCTTTAAGGATGGACCAGGAAGTTACATATTATGGGCAGGTGGTGAAATATCTCTTTACGAGGGGGCAGGATGGATAATGGATGTAATTTTCAGGCATGATGACTGGTAGTTGAAGTCCTAGCAAAAGGTGTGGTTCAGCTGTTTCAGTCCAGGATGATATTAGGTGATGATGGTAGTTCTACTCTGCAGCTGTTTCTTGAGGATTGTGGGAGAATTATGGGTGTGTGGGGATATGGCTTGTGCAGTCTGTCAGAGGACCAGATGTGGGGGATAGTACCTGTCTATGAACACCTTTATGAGATCTTCAAATACAGGGCAAGGGAATTCTCATTACTGCCAATACAAGGTCTATGGATTACACCTGTTTTCTCCCTCTGACCTCGCTTTCTCACTCTACCCACCTTTCCAACACCATTTCAACCCCAATCTACCTGCGAACTGCAGTTCCAGCATTGAGTGTTTGGCCAGCACAATGTAGCTGCAAGGTGTGTGTGTGTGTGTGTGTGTGTGTGTGTGTGTGTGTGTGTGTGTGTGTGTGTGGGTGCGTGCTCGCATGCACACTCTCTAGCTCATCAAAGAATTTATCCAGAAGTTAACAAATTTTTAATTCATTTTGGTGTGCCTGTTAACAATACAATGCTTCCACCAGTCATTGAGTCATCTCCTCTACTCATAAATTATTTACATTCTGTCAGTATTTTCCATGTCATATTTAAATGAATTTAGCTGTTTCTTAATGTATCTATTGTATCTTCAGCAATAAAGGAGCATGGGAAAACAGAGTTCAGAGTTTCTTCTTTGCTGCTCTCAATTACAAATCCTGCACCGTTCTTCTACATCTGTATCTACATCTATACTCTGCAAACCACCATGAGCTGCATGGCAGAGGGTACATCCCACTGCACAAGGTATTAGAGTTTCTTCCTGTCTCATTCATGTATGGAGCAGAGAAAGAATGATTGCTTAAATGCCTCTTGCATGCAGTCAATGTTCTTATCTTATCCTCATGATCCATATATGAGTGATACATAGAAGTTGTAGTAGATCCCAAGAGTAATCATTTAAGGCTGGTTCTTGAAAAACTTTGTTAACTGACTTTCTTGGGATAGTCTGCATTTGTTTTCAAGTGTCTGCCAGTTCAGTTCCTTCAGTATTTTTGTGACACTCTCCCATGGATTAAATAAACCTTCTCTATATATGTTCAATATCCTCTGTTAGTCCTATCTGGTCCATGTACCACACACTTGAGTGGTATTCTAGGATGAGTTGCACAAGTAATTTGTAGACAGACTGCACTTCCCCAGTGTTCTATCAATAAACCAAAGCGTATCACTTGCTTTGTCTATAACTGAAACTATGTGATCATTCCATTTCATATCCCCATAAAGTGTTACACCCAGGTATTTCTATGAGTTGGCTGATTCCAGCAGTGACATTGATAATATACTCATTGGATACAACTTTTTTTTTTTTCATTTTGTGAAGTGCAAAATTTTACAATCCTGAACATTTAGAGAAAGCTGACAATCTCTGCAGCATGTTGAAATCTTATCAAGATATGACTGAATATTTATGAAGCTTCTCTGATATTACTACATTATTCACTCCTGGAAATTAAAAGAAGAACACCGTGAATTCATTGTCCCAGGAAGGGGAAACTTTATTGACACATTCCTGGGGTCAGATACATCACATGATCACACTGACAGAACCACAGGCACATAGACACAGGAAACAGAGCATGCACAATGTCGGCACTAGTACAGTGTATATCCACCTTTCGCAGCAATGCTGGCTGCTATTCTCCCATGGAGACGATCGTAGAGATGCTGGATGTAGTCCTGTGGAACGGCTTGCCATGCCATTTCCACCTGGCGCCTCAGTTGGACCAGCGTTCTGTGCTGGACGTGCAGACCGTGTGAGACGACGCTTCATCCAGTCCCAAACATGCTCAATGGGGGACAGATCCGGAGATCTTGCTGGCCAGGGTAGTTGACTTACACCTTCTAGAGCACGTTGGGTGGCACGGGATACATGCGGACGTGCATTGTCCTGTTGGAACAGCAAGTTCCCTTGCCGGTCTAGGAATGGTAGAACGATGGGTTCGATGACGGTTTGGATGTACCGTGCACTATTCAGTGTCCCCTCGACGATCACCAGAGGTGTACGGCCAGTGTAGGAGATCGCTCCCCACACCATGATGCTGGGTGTAGGCCCTGTGTGCCTTGGTTGTATGCAGTCCTGATTGTGGCGCTCACCTGCATGGCGTCAAACACGCATACGACCATCACTGGCACCAAGGCAGAAGCGACTCTCATCGCTGAAGACGACACGTCTCCATTCGTCCCTCCAGACACGCCTGTCGCTACACCACTGGAGGCAGGTTGCACGATGTTGGGGCATGAGCGGAAGACGGCCTAACGGTGTGAGGAACCATAGCCCAGCTTCATGGAGACGGTTGCGAATGGTCCTCGCCGATACCCCAGGAGCAACAGTGTCCCTAATTTGCTGGGAAGTGGCGGTGCGGTCCCCTACGGCACTGCATAGGATCCTACGGTCTTGGCGTGCATCCGTGCATCGCTGCGGTCCGGTCCGAGGTCGACGGGCACGTGCACCTTCCGCCGACCACTGTCGACAACATCGATGTACTGTGGAGACCTGACGCCCCACGTGTTGAGTAATTCGGCGATACGTCCACCTGGCCTTCCGCATGTCCACTATACGCCCTCGCTCAAAGTCCGTCAACTGCACATATGGTTCACGTGCACGCTGTCGCGGCATGCTACCAGTGTTAAAGACTGCGATGGAGCTCCGTATGCCACGGCAAACTGGCTGATACTGACGGCGGCGGTGCACAAATGCTGCGCAGCTAGCGCCATTCGACGGCCAACACCGCAATTCCTGGTGTGTCCGCTGTGCCGTGCGTGTGATCATTGCTTGTACAGCCCTCTCGCAGTGTCCGGAGCAAGTATGGTGGGTCTGACACACCGGTGCCAATGTGTTCTTTTTTCCATTTTCAGGAGTGTAGATAACTGCATCATCTGGAAAAATCGTGACTTTACTATTAATATTGTCTGCAAGATTGTTAATACACAACATGAAGAACACTTCCCTGGGGCACACCCAAAGTTACTTTTACATCTGACGATGACTCTCCATCCAATATAACATGCTGTGTACTCCCTACCAAAAAGTCCTCAATCAATTCACAAATTTCACTTGATTCCCCATATCATCATACTTTTGACAATAATCATAGGTGTGGTATGGAGTCAAATGCTTTTCAGAAATCAAGAAACACTGCACCTACCTGACTGCATTGATACAAAGCTTTCAGTATATTATGTGAGAAAAGTGCAAGTTGGATTTCACATGATTGATGCTTTCGACATCCATGCTGGTTGGCATTGATAAGGTCATTCTCTTTGATATTCTTGAGTGTTTGAAACTACTAATCATGGTGGCAATGACTAATTATACATGACCAGAATTTTTGGAGGTTTAGTGAGAGACTGTTCAATAAGATTCTTCTATGGCAGTCATTGAAGACTTCGCAAATTGACCTATTGACAGTTTCATTCAGCATACCTCTGTCTATAGCCTAATGCTTTGTTTTACAGCTATTATGCTGACATTGTTGTTTGTTTGGAGATTTATTTATAGTAGCTGTATATCAAGCAGAGTATCTCTCATCATTAACTCTTCTATTAGGTACATATGTATTCAGTATGCATGGATGTCTAACTTTTAACCTTGAGCCACAATTCTTCTACATGCTTCTGGACAGTTGTCAATGTTTTGAGTTCTTCTTTGAGATGTGACACAACTGACTTTTCATCTAGCATTTTGAACATGTATGTTTCTGTACTTTTTTCATCTGCTCTTTGTACCACAGCAATAATTGTTGCTACAATTGCCTCATGGTCACTGATACCAGTTTCATTAAGCACACCCTCAAAGAGAAGTGGTCTTTTTGCTGCTGCTAGGTTTAATTAATTTCCATCATGAGTGGGTTTCTGAACAATCTGTTGCAAATAGAAGGCATTTAGTAATATTCTGCAGTGTGTCTTAGCAACACATCTCATCCAAAACTGTAATTATCCTAATCAATTGTTGGTTGATTAAAGCCTTCTCCAATAATTTTGATATGACTTAGATACCTCATACTATCAAACTAAGGTTTTTGGTTACATCCAGGTGTGAATCTGACAGACAATAGAAGGGTCTGTTTATAATTTCATGCCCACGTGGGATAGTGAGTGTTATGCAAACAATCTTCCATTCAAAAGTTCTAACTTGGTGGTTTTGAGCTTCTTTTCTATTGTGACAAATGCACCACCTCCCAAGTGAAGTGCTTAGTATATTACAGGAAGGGGAACTATTAAATTTAAAGCCAACTGTTAGAATACTTCACGGGGTAATATTACAGGAATATAGGCCAAACATTCTAGTAGTTACAGAACATGGGCTAAAAGAAAATCACATAGGAATATACAACTTGAAGAATTATATGAAAGTAGCCAGTTTTTGCAGAACTTCCTATAAAGGTGGTGGGGTTGCTATTTTTTCTAACCATAAACCAACTAAAGCCATAAATATAACAAAATATTCTATAGAATTGAGCTTTGAAGCCACAGCACTGGAAACTAAAATTGCTGGGAATTTATGTTGTGTATTAGGTTTGTATCGATCACCAAATGGTGTAATTAAAACCTTCTTTGAACAGCTGGAAGATATAATCCAATACCTCTCAAAAACATATGCTTATTTGATCATTATAGGAGATCTGAACATAGACACAAGTAAAAATACAGACAACACTAAGACCCTACTGGACTTATTGTGCATATACAATCTAAAAATAAAAATAGACAAACCAACCAGAGTAACAAAGCATAGTGAAACTATAATTGATCATGTAATAACAAATATTCCTACATGCTATTGTGACACACAGATAATAAACTCCACATTAGCAGACCATTTTGCAATCATGATAGACATAAATATAAAGACTAGTGATTCAGTGCAGAAGATATGGGAGATGAGAAGACAGAACAACCCACATAACATAAATCTACTAAAAAAGATGTTAGAGGCAGAAAACTGGGAAACAATACATGCAGCGAAAGATGCAAACATCAAATGGAACCAGTTTTTTTCTTTATTCAATTATTATTATGATGTTACATGTCCTGTTGGTAAGAGGCTTGTCAAAAAGCAACAAAAAAAGAAAATCTGGGTGACTGGAAAAGTAATCCATGCCAGAAATAATCTTAGAGTGTATTATGACCTCTCCAAACAAAAAAATACTGAGGCCTACAACACACTGTATAAAATAAAAAAGAAAGAGTACTGTAGTTTTACAGAGAAACTAAAGCATCATTCATCAGGATGTCTATAGATAAGGGAAGAACTACTCACAAGGTTTATGGTCTTTCATTAATGAAGAGAGAGGAAAAGTAACTAATTGGGCAGAGGACATCTGCCCACTGATGAGTGGGAAAAGCAACGCAAACCCTCTAGAAATAGCCAATACTTTTAACAGATATTATATTACTGTAGCAGACCAATTAATAAGACAAAATAAAACAAATGCAGTAAGTAAATTGTTAAACCCCCCCACATACAAACCATACTATGGTTTTCATACCTACAACAGATACAGAAGTGTCAAACCTAATAAAACAACTTAAAATTAAACATTCATCTGGCTTGGATGGTGTCACACCACATCTCATAAAGGAATGCAGAGAATGTTTATTAAAACCATTGACACACATGCTGAATGCTGTGACAGAAGAAGGTATATTTCCAGATTCACTGAAAGTAAGTAAAGTGAAGCCAATATTTAAGAAAGGGAACTGGGATGAATTAGGATATTACAACATTTGCTCAACATTTGCTAAAATCTATGAAATGATAATAAAGAATAGAATTGTAAGTTTTATAACAAACTACAGTATACTGCATTCATCACAACATGGTTTCAGAGAAGGGAAGTCAACAAAAACAGCATCAACAGATATAATTGAGCACATTCTTAATTTACTTGATAGGCAACAAAAGACTTGTGGGATTTTTATGGATCTATCTAAGGCATTTGATTGTGTGGACCACTCAAAATTAATGATGAAATTATATCAGTATGGAATTAGAGGAAAATGCTATGACATACTTAAATCATACATTACAAATAGGAAACAATGCACGGAAATCAGACATACTAGTGGGGGAAATATAACAAACTACAGATCAGAATTGCAAACAGTTAAACACGGTGTGCCGCAAGGGTCGGTACTTGGGCCAATACTATTTATACTCTATGTAAATGACTTCCCTAGCTATATAAATCAGAAACTTATAATGTATGCTGATGACACAACAATCATTTTGCACAGCTGACACAAAGAAGGAGCTTGAGAAGGAAGTACTCCTGAATATCGAAAATGCAAATAAATATTTAACACAAAACAACCTGTTTATGAATCAGTCTAAAACAATGAATGTAGTATTTCAAACCAAGCATAGTGAAAACTGTAATATAAATGTTAATATAAATGGAAAGACTATTAAAGAAGTAACCAGCACAAACTTTCTAGGGACTATAATAGACAAACATTTGGCATGGGGGGAGCACATAGATGCACTGTGTAAAAAGATAAACAAACAGATCTTCATCATGCATAAAACAGCTAAGACTGTGGATGATAAAGTCCTCAGATCAATGTATTATGGACTTGTCTTCCCACATTTGTCTTATTCAGTTCATATATGGGGTAGTGCACAAGCTAGTTACTTAAAAAGAATATTCACAATTCAGAAAAAGGAAGTGAGATGCATTGCAAAAATACCATCAAGACAGACCTGTAGGCATGCTTTTGTACACTATAATATTATGACAGTATATTCACTGTACATATACCAAAGCATAATGGCGAGAAGGTCAAGCGATAAACACCTCCTGAATAAAGATGTACACAAACACGGTACAAGAGGAAATGAAAATTACTACATGATAAACAGAAATCTAAAACTGTCCATGACTGCCCCTGAAGAAACACGCAAAAGTTTCCTTAATAAACTCCCCAAAATCGTTAAAAAAGAAACAGACCTAAAATGTTTTAAAAATCATTTGAAACTATATCTCACAGAGAAATGTATATGCAGTTTGAGTGAATACTAAGATGGTGTTTAAATATGTTATATCACTACTGAAATGTACCTTTAAAATTATCATTTCTGTATGTTGTTTGGATTGTGTGTATGTATAATGTGAAACATGTAATACCTGTATGCTTGTAGACTATTTCTGTTTAATTATTGTTTCATTTATATATAATGAAATCAAGTTTGATGTTAATAGCCTATTGTATGACACACCCAATACTCTCAGCTGGATTTTCAGATGGAGTCCATGGACAAAGAATAAATAAATAAATAAATAAATAAATAAATAAATAAATTTCCCACTTATTTACTCTTTCAGTACATGCCTAGATTTTCCTAAAAAAATCTCACTGATATCTATTTTTGGTTTTAGCCAGCTTTATATACCTTGTATTATATGAGCTCAACTAATTTTTATAACTGCATCTCACTTAAGGACTTTGTTGTAAATCACTTCAACAGTTGTTCAGTAGGCTTTTAATCATTGCTTCTTGTTTTAAGCTAATACTTAGGGATCTCCTACAGCTGTCTATAGCTGGACTGGTTGTAGAGTAGCCTAAGCTAAAAGGAACATATTGTGTGTATTCCACACATGGTCAGCCATGTCTTCTTTAATTTGAAGTTTTAATTCTTTTGATCAGTAATACCTTAAGAAATCTTCATGTAGACATCTTCATCTAGTTCCACATTCAGAAAAGCATTTTTGTCATCCATTTGTCACGTGTATAGTTACTTGTCAATTATGGTTGATACCCATGTTCTCAAGCATTGTAAATGTGCAACAGGTGCACATGTTTCATCATAAGCATTCCTCTGGGCAAAGCCTTTGACTACAATCCTCACTTATGAGGTGCTATCCAAAATTTTTGAGTCTGGTGCTGCCATCTGTTGAAAACTTTACCTTTGAACTAATGATCACCATCATTCTCAAAGTAGTTCCCATCTGCATGTACAAAGTGGTCACAGTGCTTCTGCCACTGGTCAAACGTTTTCTGGAAGTCCAGTTCTTTGAGGGTGTTTATCACCACCAGCAATGCTTCCTGAATCCTCTCTAGAAAGTCAAACTGACAGGCTTACAACTTGAGTTTCATTTTTCTGAATAGTGTGAAGTCGCAAGGTGTCAAACCAGGTAAGTATGGTATGTGGGGTACAACTGCCATGTTAGTTTTTTGCCAAAAAAGTCCTGGTGAGCAAAGACGTGTGACAGGCTGTGTTGTCATGATGCAGCAGCCAGTTCCCTTGATGCCAAAGTTTGGACCATTATTGCTGCATGTTTTCACAGAGCCATCATAAAACATCACAGTAGTACTTGGAATTCACTGTTTGGTTGGGTCGGACAAATTCTTTGTACACAATTCCCTTGGTATCAAAGAAAATGATGATCATGCTCTTCTCTTTGGTCTTCACCTGTCTTGCTTTTTTGGGTCTTGGAGAGGCCAGGCTCTTCCACTGAGATGATTGTTGCTTTGTCTCTGGGTCATAACCGTAAATCGAACTCTCATCGCCGGTGACAAGAAGGTTGGATCAACAGACGCAGTCTGATGAAGGTACATGCACACTTCAGTATGCTGGGCCTTCTGATCGGCAGTCAAGATCATTGGCCCGAATTTTGTGGCAACGTGATGCATGCCCAATTCATCAGTCAACATTAGTTGAAACTTTCCATAACCGATACCAACTTCATCTGCAAGATCTTGAATGGTTCAATGTTGATCCACATGAACAAATTGTTGAAGTTTGCCAACAATGTCTGGCATTTTATGGCTAATGGGCCTTCCAGTATGAGCATCATCTTTGACATCTGTTCGGTTGGCCCTGTACCAATCATGCCACTCAAACTCATGTATACGGATCATGCTCTGCCTCCCAAACACTTGTTGAATCATTGCAAGAGTCTCCTAGCACTTTTTGTGGGACTCACACAGAATTTGATATACACACACTGTTCTGTTCATGGATCCATAATGAAATCACCACACACCAAACATAGAGTATTACTGAAATCACTTTGGGTATGAAACACATCCTCCCAGCTGAATGCCACTCCACACACTGACTCATCAGATATGCAGCTCTCGCCACCTAGTGGTGCAAAGATCTACTAGATTCCACTTCATATATATTTCACTTTCTCCATTTTGACTGTGTTTAATTTTGAAGACCCAGTTTCTGTCAGTTGTGTTCTGCTCTAAACAAAACTCTGTCAACTCTCATTAAGTTTAAATAACTTTCTTTCTTCATTGATTGTTTCCCTCCTTCATCTTCATCATCATATCTCTCTTGTATATCTTCATAGGATTCAGAACATCAACAAATGATTCACTTTCCTAGGCCAGTATTGTATAATTGTCAAATCATGCAGGCATCCTTTGTTCCCTGTTGCTTTGTCAAAGAGTTTTTACCATTCCAGATGTCTTCATCAGTTTTCTTGAATTTTCCATCTTCTTTCTTATTTTTGTCTGTCTTGTGGTTTTCTGTCCTGTTTTCTTCTTCTCCTGGAGTCTATTGTTCACTATTTGTCCCATTGAAAGTGAATTTTGTTTCATCAAAAATTGCATCATTTCCTGACATTACTTACTTCAACCCTTGACAGAGAAATCTGTATCCATTTGTCTAACAGCCAATAAAGAAAGCTACACAACAAAAGACTTTCATCTTTTCCAAGCTGGGTTTTCCTCCATACCACACAGCCACTGGACCTTTTTCCTTTGAAGGCTGTAGTTGGACTTCTATTAGTGATTATGGTGCGGCCAACACTGCTTCCATCAAGAAACTCTTGTAAAGTTTTGATCTGAGAAGCATACAACACTTTCAGACACACTTTCTGCTGTGGAGTACATCACATTGTGAACTTAAATCTTCAGCTCATACAATATATATTCTCATCCATCACCATAAAGAAGGTGGCTTATTTTAAAATTAAAATAAGCTGTAGACATTGTTTAAAAATTCTGGAAAATTGTGGAACTTCTGACATTGTTTCTGGAAAATATACACAAGCAAAATGAGTAAAGTCATCAATACATGTTTAAAACACCCCTTTTATGGTTGTATACACTTGAAGTAACGGGTCCAGTTAGATCCCTGTGAGTAAGTTCTAGAGATCTGACTGCTTTTACTCTTTGTGTTTTAAGGAGCTGTGATGTTTGTTTCCCTTCAGTACATTATGACAAGTATTGTAAACAGACTTATTAGATTTGGGGTTCATTCAGTCAACTTTCACCTATGACTTATCAGTGTAATCATGACTAAGGAGAACCAATCATTCATGCACAGTTCAAGCAATACTGGTTGGCAAAGTTAAATGATACACAATTTCCTTATGTACAAAATTTTGTGTAGTCATTTTTGACTAATTTCTCTGTGCAACAGCAACAAACACATTGTCCTTCTGAATAATACCTTTACTGTTCTCAAAAACTATTAGTAAATCTTTTGATAATAGTTTACATACTAACAGCAGGCAGTAGCTGAGGCCTGAAACAGACTTAATATCTGGAATAAAAATTGGTGTTTTCTTGCCATTTAAATAACTTATACATTCAATTTCACTAACCCCCTAACATGAAGAAATGTTCCAGAGTTCACAACAAAAATTTTAATTGATTCTGGCAATCTTATCACATTTCTCAACTGTTTATTATGATCTGTAGCTCTCAATTTCACATACTTTCTAACTCCAGCTGATGTTTCTGAATATTAATGACCAGCTGCAGAGAAACAGTAATTAACTCTGTCCACAGAATCTGGTGGACCTATTGGCACCAACAAACTGTCATGTTATCTTCTGCCAATAGCATAATTGGATGCAGTATGGAGGGGCATGGGGGCAGCACACTGTTTTCCTGGGTGTTGTTAGGTTTCATGATCTGGTCAAATAGCTTTGCAGCTGACATTATGAAACTGAGTGCACCCCATCCCAGTCCTTTCATCTAGGAAAAATTGCTGGCAATACTGGGAATCGAACCTAGGTCAGTTAGCATGTAATAGAACTGCTGAACACATCTCTTTTTTTGTGTGAAGTATCAATGCAGTTGATATGCTATAATTTAAAATCAAACATAGTCGGTTCCATTATTATAATCATATTTATTATTTTCTATAATTATTCAAAAAGATAAAATTAATAGAAAAATGCTCTTGTTTATGAAATATGACCTTATCTCTTTTGTTATGAAACATAAATTATATCAACTTTACATTTAATCTTTGTATTTATATGCCATATATATTTGTAAATGTCAATAAGTTGAAGCCTGTCATGGTTGCACTATAGAGCCTGAATGTTTAGCTTGAATCAGTATATCAGGAGGGATGTTGTTATTGAGTAACTGATATCCAGGACTGAAACATTACGAAGTTACAATCTATGCCACCTGGTGTTACAACAGTTTTGATGTAAATTAAAAAGATGATATTAAGTGACCTGCATCATAATATTAGACAACATAAATATTTCCCAGTAACAATCCAACTATGTCTCACAGGAACAAAAAGCTACCATCTTGACAAACAGCTAAACAACAATTTCAGTGAGCACAAAGTTAAGTAGGAATAATAAAATTTGATTATTCTACCTGCACTTGCTCATAGTGATACATATTTATGGTGTAAATGCATGCAAAGTTAATACTTTGCAAAGTTAAGTAGGAATAATAAAATTTGATTATTCTACCTGCACTTGCTCATAGTGATACATATTTATGGTGTAAATGCATGCAAAGTTAATACTTTGCAAAGTTTCTTAATTTTTATTACTATTATTCTTTTAGTCAACAGAGCAAGGATCAGTTTAGACCTTGGAGTCTCTATGTCCAGGATAGAAATAAATATAGACATGTTCTGAAATGAAGGAAAATGGAGATATTGTTAACTAATGCATAATAAATTCTCCTAGCACAAACAGACACCTAAACCCAAACAGGTAGTCTTTAAAATTTGTGCTTGTGAATTTTTAATAGCTATGAAAATACTTTTAGGATTTAAAATGAAAAATGTGGGGAAGTGAATTGTTCAAAAATGGTTCAAATGGCTCTGAGCACTATGGGACATTACACACATCCATTCCTGAGGCAGGATTCGAACCTGAGACCGTAGCAGTCGCGTGGTTCCAGACTGTAGCGACTAGAACTCTGTAGGTGGAACTATACTAGACATGGCCTACACCTCAACAAGAAGGGGAAGGGTAAACTGGCTGGGCTGATAAACTGGCTAAGCTGGGGGAGGAACTACATCTCATGGTGGTAACTCTTTTTTAGTGTAAGATCAGTGTCCAGTGGGAAACTCAGCCAGGCAAGTACTAAAGATGTTAAAAAAGTTCAAGATACTCACAAAAGTAAAATGAAAAATGTTAGTATATTTCATCAAAATATTGGGGGATTGAAGAATAAAATTGATGAGCTTCTGCTTTGTTTAGAAGATACAGAAACTGAGAATGTAATAGATGTACTATGCCTGTCTGAGCATCACATTGTCACTGATATGCAAAAGGTTAGCATCAATGGGTACAAATTAGCTGCACATGTAAGTAGAGATAATATGATGAGAGGAGGAGTTGCCATATATGTCAAAAGCTTCCACAGCGCAAAACATTTAGAAACTAAAAATTTTTGTGTAGAGCAACATATGGAAGCATGTGCCATTGAACTAAAACTAAATCATGGCACTTTCATAATTGTAACAGTGTATAGGTCCCCCTCAGGGAATTTCCAGCTATTTCTAGAAAACTTGGATGCTTTGTTGTGCTATCTGTCAGACAGGGGGAAGCAAATTATCATTTGTGGGGATTTCAATGTTGATTCCCTGAAAGAGTGTGATAGGAAGAATGACCTTGTAGTATTACTCAGTTCTTTCAATTTGAGCTCCGTCATTGATTTTCCTACTCGGATAACAAAGAACAGCAGGACATTGATAGATAACTTTTTTATAGACCAAGATAAGTTTAAGGACATAAATGCTCATCCTGTTGAGAATGGTCTTTCAGATCGTGGTGGCTATTAACAATATAAATACTGCAAACTTTAGGGAAAGACTAAAGGAGCTAGACTGGGATGAAGTGTATATGGAACCAAAAGCAAACTTGAAATATAACTTATTTCACGATACATTTTTAAGGGTATTTGAAAATTGTTTTCCCAAGAAAACAGTGAAACATAATTCCAAGAAAACATATAAAAAACCTTGGCTAACTAAAGGAATAAGAATATCTTGCAACCGTAAAAGAGAACTGTATCTAACAGCAAGAGGGAGTACTGACCCCGAAATTGTTCAATATTATAAAAACTATTGTGCGGTACTAAGAAAAGTTATTAAAAAGTCCAGAAGCATGTGTATCATGTCTGAGATCAGTAACTCTTATAATAAAATTAAAGCAATTTGGAATATTATTGAAAGGGAAACAGGGCAACCAAGAGCACAGGAAGACTTTAGTGCCATAAAACTGAATGACAAGTGTACTAACAAATGATCTGAAATTCTAAATATTTTCAATAATCATTTTTTAAATGTTGTGGAGAAAGTAGGATCTAGATCTTCACTAGAAGAGGCAAGACTTCTAATAGAAGAGGCCATAACTGTGCAGTTTGAAACAACTGTATTTCCACCAACCTCTCCCTCTGAAATCAGTAAAATAATAAACTCACTGAAAAGTAAAAGCTCCTACGGAATTGATGGCATTTCCAGCAAGATACTTAAATCTTGTTCCCCACAGATAAGTAGTATTCTCAGCCACGTATTTAATACCTCTTTGGAGCAGGGTGTTTTCCCCGATAGACTGAAATATGCCATTGTAAAACCATTGCATAAAAAGAGGGATACCCCCAATCTCTCTTCTGACAGCTCTATCAAAAATTTTTGAGAAAGTAATGTATTCAAGAGTAGCCTCCCATATATGTAAAAATAAAGTACTAACAAAATGTCAGTTTGGTTTTCAGAAAGGCTTTTCAACAGAAAATGCTATATACGCTTTAACTGATCAAATATTAAATGCTCTGAATAACTGGACATCACCCATTGGTATTTTTTGTGATCTCTCAAAGGCCTTTGACTGTGTAAATCATGGAATTCTTTTAGATAAGCTAAATCATTATGGTTTGAGGGGGGTAGTGCACAAATGGTTTAATTCATACTTAACTGGAAGAATGCAGAAAGTTGAAATAAGTGGTTAATGTAATGTTAATACAACAGCTGATTCCTAAAACTGGGGGGCTATCAAGCACGGGGTCCCACAGGGTTCGGTCTTAGGTCCTTTACTGTTCTTGATATACATTAATGACTTACCATTCCATATTGATGAAGATGCAAAGTTAGTTCTTTTTGCTGATGATACAAGTATAGTAATAACATCCAAAAACCAAGAACTAAGTGATGTAATTGTAAATGATGTTTTTCACAAAATTATTAAGTGGTTCTCAGCAAACGGACTCTCTTTAAATTTTGATAAAACACAGTATATACAGTTCCGTACAGTAAATGGCACAACTCCAGTAATAAATATAGACTTTGAACAGAAGTCTGTAGCTAAGGTAGAATTTTCAAAATTTTTAGGTGTGTCCATTGATGAGAGGTTAAACTGGAAGCAACACATTGATGGTCTGCTGAAACGTCTGAGTTCGGCTACGTATGCTATTAGGGTTATTGCAAATTTTGGTGATAAGAATCTCAGTAAATTAGCTTACTATGCCTATTTTCATTCACTGCTTGCGTATGGTATCATATTCTGGGGTAATTCATCGTTGAGTAGAAAAGTATTCATTGCTCAAAAACGTGTAATCAGAATAATTGCTGGAGCCCACCCACGGTCATCTTGCAGACATCTATTTAAGGATCTAGGGATCCTCACAGTAACCTCACAGTATATATATTCACTTATGAAATTTGTTGTTAATAATCCAGCCCAGTTCAAAAGTAATAGCAGTGTGCATAGCTATAACACCAGGAGAAAGGATGATCTTCACTATGCAGGGTTAAATCTGACTTTGGCACAGAAGGGGGTAAATTATGCTGCCACAAAAGTCTTTGGTCACCTACCAAACAGCATCAAAAGCCTGACAGATAGTCAACCAACATTTAAAAATAAATTAAAAGAATTTCTAGATGACAACTCCTTCTACTCATTGGCTGAATTTTTAGATATAAATTAAGGGAGGGAAAAAAACTAACTTAAGCATTAGTGTCATGCAATATTTTGTGTAATGTAATATCTTGTACAGACATCTTTCATTAAACTGACACGTTCCACATCATTACGAAGTGTCGTATTCATTTATTTATTTTATTTATTTATTAATTTCATGTTCCGTAGATCCAGTTAGTGAGTCAATCACAAGGATATGGAACGTGTCAAATTGTACAGGTTTCAATTTAAACTTACAATAAATACAAGGGCAATTCAATGCCAAATTGTACATAGTCTAAGTAAGACATACTATAAATACAGTAATATATACAATGTCAGCTAAATAACATAACAACTATTTAACAGAAAAAAGTTTCAAATAAAGGTTACAAATAAGAGCACAAGGTTAAATCAGACATTAGGCCTACATGAGTAAATACAGGTACAGCCAATTTGTTGTTGAAAAAACTGTGATTATGCTCAAATGCTCAATAAAATCAATTGAACTAGTTCTAGAGACATTAAGTTTAGTAATGATGTACACTTTCTTTCAAATATTCATCCACAGTATAAAAAGATCTCTCTGTCAGGTAATCTTTGAGAACTTGTTTAAATTTTGGCAGTTCTGTATGAACACATTTGATATGTAGTGGGAGAGCATTGAACAGCTTAATGCTGGAGTAGTAAACTCCTTTTTGTAACAGAGTGAGACGTTTCATTTCGACATGTAGATTGTTTTTGTTTCTGGTGTTATAGCCATGGAATTTACTGTTGTCTTGGTAGATAGAATAATTTTTGCACACAAAGGTCAGCAAGGAAAAAATATACTGTGAGGCAGTTGTTAGGATACCTATCTTTCGAAACAAGTGCCTGCAAGTGTGTCTTCGATGCACCCCACACATTATTCTGATTGCTTTTTTTTGGATGGTGAAAACTTTTTTGCAAGTGGTTGGTTCCCCCAGAACATGATAGCATATGACATCAATGAGTGGAAGTAGCCAAAGTAGGCAACCTTAATGGTGTCAACTTCAGCCACTGAAGAAATTACCCGTAATGCAAATGTTGCCGAGCTAAGTTTCTTACATAGATGTAGAATGTGAACTGACCAATTACATTTACTGTCTATATAAGCACCCAGGAATTTTTTATCTTCAACTTTCTGTATTGGTTGACCTCTACATTTTATGTTAATTTCATTGAGATTACTTTGTGATGTATGGAACCTCATATAATGAGTTTTATTTGCATTGAGTGAGGGACCATTTGAGGAGAACCAATTTAAGATGTCATTAAAGACAGTATTTGTAGTTTGTTCAAGATTGTGATCTATCAAATCATCAATTAGAATTGTGGTATCATCAGCGAACAGGGTAAATTTGCTGTTTGTCTCAGAACAAAGAGGAAGATCATTGATGAAGATGAGGAACAGCAGTGGGCCCAAAACGGAGCCTTGAGGCACCCCACATGTTATTGTGCCCCACTCGGACGAGGCAGGTTTTCCAGAAGAGCCATTTAGCATTACTGTCTGCTTCCGATCCTTCAGATACGATTGCAGCCACAAGCCAACAGTACCATCTAAACCATAGTATTCTGCCTTTTTCAAAAGAATTTGGTGGTTTACACAGTCAAAGGCTTTCGTAAGATCACAAAAAATACCCACTGGAGACATTTTTTTGTTAATGGCTTCCAAAACTTGGTTGCTGAAAGAGAATATTGCCTGTTCGGTACAAAGACCAGCACGAAAACCAAACTGATTTTTGCTTAAGATACTGTGGAAGTTGAGATGATCCACAATCCTCCCGTGTATGAGTTTCTCAAGAATTTTCGAGAAGGTAGTTAATAGGGATATTGGGCGATAGTTTGTTACATCGTTTTTATCACCTTTTTTAAAGAGAGGAATCACTACAGCCAATTTTAGTCTGTTAGGGACAATCCCTTCTTGTAGGGATATATTGTATATGTTGCATAAGACGGGACTAACAAATTTATAACAGTGTTTTAGTATTGTACTAGAAATATTGTCCACACCAGCAGAATTTTTATTTTTTAATGATCTGATTACTCTTATGACTTCGCTTACAGTAACTGGAGGTAAAGATAACTGTGGGATTCTGTTGCTAATAGCTTTCTGTAGGAGGGACAATGATTCTTCCATAGAACCATTACAGCCTGTCTTCTCTGCTGCTCTCAAAAAGTGGTTATTAAATATTTCTGCAACCAACTCAGGTTTCTTTATGATACTGTCCCCAGTTATAATCTCTACCTGAGACATGTTCTCTGTTTTCCTGCCAGTTTCCCTCTTTATTACATTCCAAATAGTTTTAATTTTATTTTCTGAGCTTTCAATTTCTGATTTTATGCACATACTTTTAGATTTATTTATAACCTTCTTGAGAATGCTACAGTAAAGTTTGAAGTGTTGTCGTTTCCTTGGATCATTACAAATCCTGAGAGAACTGTATAACATCCTCTTTGTTCTACATGATGTTATTATACCTGTAGTGATCCAAGACTTCTTGGCATTGCCTGTATGACTATTTCTAACTATTTTTTTTTGGGAAAGATGGACTCAAATAAAGACATAAATTCATTTAAAAATGAATTGTACTTTTTGTTTACATCTGTTTCCCTATGTACTGGGCTCCAATCTATCTCTTTTAGGCTGTCATTGAATTTCATAAGGCCCTCTTCATTTATTATCCTAAAAGATTTCCAGGAATGCTCAGGATTGTTGCACACACTGATGTATTTGAGCCTAAGTAATTGACCACCATGATCAGAAAGGCCAAGGACTGGATGTACAGTGATCTCATTGGGTTTAGACTTATCTATAAATATATTATCTATCAGACTTTTACTGTTAACATTAACCCTAGTTGGGAAATCTACAATTGTCATCAGATTATAAGACTCCATTAAATGTACTAAATCAGCTTTACTATTGCTCTCATTTAGGAAATCAACATTAAAGTCACCAGTAATTATTAAGTTCTTGGACTTTGAGTACAGTTTGGATAGTAAAGAATCTAAGTGCTTAAGAAATACATTCAATTTCCCTGAGGGAGATCTATACAGTGCTAACACTATAACTGTGATGTCATTTACAGTAATCTCAACGCCACATACTTCAATTTGTTGCTCCATACAATGGCTCTTTAAATCTAATGCATTGTAAGATATGTTGTTTTTTAAATAAATTACCACTCCACCTTTTTCCATGATGGTTCTAGAGTAATGCACTGCCTGACAGTAACAGCTTAGCTGCAACCTTTCAATATCTTTCACATGATGTTCACTAAAACATAATACATCAGTATCTTTTATTCCTTGTGGTTCCTCTAACAGAACAGTAATGTCATTTACTTTATTACCAAGTCCTCCCACATTCTGGTGAAAAATTGTCATTGCTTTGGAGTTAGATGCAGATGTAAACTTTTGCCTAAAAAATTATCTGAAGCTACACAAGCAGTACATTCATTACTAACAATTTCCTGAAATATTTGAGATTGAAACTGAGTCTGACTTGATGGCTGGAGCCATTTAAGTGCGATTGGTTCCAACTTTGGGGTACATTTGTGGACATCTTCCAATATTTTTGTTTTTAAAAGGGTACCTAATTCTTTTTTTCCTGATCTGTTCAGGTGCATACCATGTCTTGTAAATAATTCTCGTCCAAAACTGCTTATATCTACAACACAAGTATTGTGTTCTATGGAACAAGTATTAATCTAATCTAGAACTGCTCGGCCACCCAAGCCAGTGAAGTGAATTGTTCGTGCATCAGTTATGTACTGTATGTGCTCCACATTTTTCATTTTAAATTGTGCCAATATTTTCATAGGTATTACAAATTTTGCAAACACAAGTTTACAGGACTATCTGTATGGTGTTAGAAATACATATGGGGGCACGAGAAGTTATTTTAAATATCTCACAAAAAATACTTCAGAGGTACAAATTAGATAGAATCAAGGCCACATAGGGAGTTATCAGGAACCATTCTTATCACGAAACACTCACAAGTGGTACAGGTACACGAAGTACCCTCAGCCACACACCAGCCATGACAGTGGTTTAATATTGCATTGTCATCCAGTTCTGTGCTATGTTGAAAGTTTCAAGTCTTTGGCTCATTGGAAAGTTCGTTTAAAATCAATTGCAAAATTTTTACTGAATAAACATACAGGAAAGTGACCTAATAAGAACATGTTAAAGATAAAAATTTCAGGGTCAAAATTAAGGGAAGAGTCAAATACAGAAAATGTTTTGGTAAGAATATGTCAGTCAATTCAAACTGAAATTACTGAGTTGGTGAGTAAATTGTTAAATGATGTAGACTTATTGACTGAACAAAATTTGCAACTTCTCAAACAAACTCATCTTGCAAATTTGTACATGGAAGAAAAAAAACAGCCAGTGAAATTCACAAAAGATGAATGAAAGTGTAATTTTAGCACCAACAACCTTCATTACAGAATCCACCATTAGTGTTAAAGATGATTTAGCAAATTTGCAAGCTTTAAATGAAAATGTTTCAGAAGATGTTCTTTTGAGTAAAGTAGACAATTTTCACGAAAATACCATATGAAATCCTGTTATGGAAACAGATTGTTTTCCTGTTGCAAAAACTGAAATTTGAACATTAGCTGCAAAAAAACTTCTGAAGAACATAAATTTGGTAACATCAAAATTGTTCCATAAATCTTATCAGAATTCAGTGAAATATCAAAGCTTGATTGGTGGGAGTAGCACCTGAATGTATTTTTGCAGACAATTTAATGTTAACTGAAAAGAACATAATATTAATCCCATAAGCTGTGATGATACATTTGAGGTATATCACTTTGTTGAAAGGCTATCTGATCAGAACTTCACAGTAAAAGTAAAGGAAAGAATACTAAAACATGTGAATATGAAGTTATGCATATGATTTTTCAACAACCAAACAAACTTGGAGTGACTGGTAGTTTAGTGGAGAGCCAGTGTGGAAAATGTGACACTAAAATTATTTTTGAATTTAACTGCATAATGAAAAAAGACCAAAGGGCAACCAGGTAAGAACATGCTTCAGAGAGACAACAATGGTGATTTAAAAGAAAAGTGTCTTACAGATAATGCAAAAGGCATCACTTATGTTTTGGTAATAAGCACTTTCTTGTCCTGTCAGATTATAGTTTGTGAATGAATTATAATCTATAGAGTGGTAGGTTTGCTGTTGTACACTGATTACCTAATGCCGTTGCCTTTATTATTATTTGACTTTAACTATGTTGTAGGATGATTAATACTGAAGAATTTTTCATTCCTTGTGCTTTAACTTTGGTCATGTTTTGTGTAACAGAAAAATATTGTCAAATGAAGTCTAGGATTATTTGGATCATTATTACGGTATCTATGTTGCCAATACTTTATGCAAAATGATATTATGTAATGTCTTTTGGATTTTTGGTTGATTGGGTTCATAGAAGTGCTATTCATGTTTTTGGACACATTTGGAAAAAAAAGTATTTGATGCTAGACTTGGTCTTTTAGCATTTGTTGTCAGTACTTGTGCAGAATGATTATGAAAAACTGAACTATCAAAGAGCGTCTGGGTTAAATAAGTAATACATTAACATGAGGCCATGTTAAATAATGGTTTATCTCACATCAGTCATGTTTTGAGGAGATTATTGTTTTCAGACAGAGAGGATTGTTTTTCAGATCACAAAGATAGAGCTCAAAAGCTGTGTACTGAATGATTATAATTTCATAACTGTCAATATTTTTGTGATGCACCCTGGCAGCACATTTGCTTCTACTTATGACTATGATAATCTATTTCACAGTTATCTGAGGATGAGTTGTCTTGAAATGTGTAATATTAAAGTCATTCATTCACCAACCGATGACCGTCTATTAAGTGATGTATTCAGCATTCTGGCAGTACTGCTCCAATTACACAGAATGGTCACACACTTTCCGTATCCTTTTTGTTGCATCTTCAGTCAAAGTGGAAGCTCTATTACTTAGAGATAATATGTTCAGAAATTATTTTCTTAATAAATGTCAAAAATAAATGGAAAAATGGATTTTGTATGCTAATTTGGAGAAGAAGTTACTATTTTCAGACTGCAAAGTTTAGATGACAGTATATATCAAGCAGTAAGGAATCAGGCTAAGCAATATTTAAGTATCAATTTATAAACATAGCATTATCTGTTCTAAAACATTTGTATTGCAAATAAGCTTTGTTAACTACTAGAATTATTTGCTTCAGTTTCAATGTTTTGTTGACAGGGAACTGGAAGCTTTATTAAATTTCTTAAAACATCTGTTAACGATTCTGTTAACTGTTGCACTATTTATATTAGGTTACTAGGCAGGTTCATTTTCAAGCCAGGCCTACCGAGTCTGTACTGACAGTTCCTGATCCTAATAATAAACATCAAAATAACAACATATGCTTGATAAATATTTACAGAATGAATGCCACAGTCTGCATGTCTTTTGATTTTGGCTTGGTAAGAGGCATGTATGGATGGTGAAGCTCATTCTTCAAACATTTATAAAGCATGTCTTGCTATGTTGATGTTTATTATTTGGGCCAGGCACTGTCAATGTAGCCTCAGAAGGCCAAGCTTGAAAATGTACCTAACTAGTTACCCAATATAAATACTGCAACTATTGTAGAACAATTAATAAATGTTTTAAAGAATCACTTGCAACTAACAAACTTGAAATTTTGAACTTTATAATGGCATGTTGTCATAAGAACATAATTAGAACAGTGATGTTACAATGCTAATCAAGGATCTGTACCCAACTTCACAAGACACAGTTCAGATGATATCTGAACAGACCTATGAGTGGTTCACAGCAAACAACTAGTCTTAATCTCATTATGCAATTTCAAACAAACATATCTTTGGTCAGACAGTATATGAAACATCCTATGGAAAATTCTGTGGGCCCAGTTGTATAACAAGTAAAAATTGAACCAACACTTGAATAAACTCTACTTGAACCAGTTGTTTACAGGAAAGTTGCCATAGCAACAGACAATCAGAGCTTGAATTTTATTGCACCTGCTGTCCTGCACACTGTTGTAACATTATTTTGTTACCACGTGTGTCAGCTACCAGTCAGTAGAGGACAACAAATGGGGTCAGTAACATAACTGTTGCAATTTATTCTTATATGTTTTGTTTCTCACTATGATTTTTTTCTTTCTTTGTGTGTGTGTGTGTGGGGGGGGGGGGGGGGGGGGGAGGGGATAATACATGAAGCTAACTGTGAAATTACTTAAGAAAATGATAAGACTTTTATTATCCTGCAGAATCAACTGTATTCCACACGCTTATGGTGAATGAATGAACATATTCTGTACAAACCTGCACTAGAGCCATATTGTGCTTGCATATAACAGCAAACTGATGTCATCACCCCCCTCCTCTTTTGATATTCAACTGTCAATTATTCCATTATTCTGAATCAGGCACAATTAAAAAAGTCAATTAAGCATATTTTGACACTGAAAGTATCTCTCCTTGTGCTGACCTAAAGACAATAGTGCTCACTTATATTCCGTATTTTCTTTCCATGTTGTGTTATTCAAGTACCTCTGGTGTAATACAGCTAACATAAGTGAAATGTTAATCCAGCAGATGTGAGCAGTAAGAACACTGTTTTAAGGACATAACTGTAAAACTTGTAAAGGCCTTTTTAAATACCTTAGAATTCTTACACTCACTTTCCAACACATACCAGGTGATAAAAAAATCAGTATAAATTTGAAAACTTGATAAACCACGAAATAATGTAGATAGAGAGGTAAAAATTAACACACATGCTTGGAATGACATGGGGTTTTATTAGAACAAAAACAAGCAAAGTTCACAAAGTGTTCATGTGTGTGCACATGATAGCAAATCGTCAGTGACTGCACATGACAATTGAGTATAAAAGGAGCTGTAATGAGAGAGAGAATCAGATGCACCAGCAGTCACAGCATGTTGACGTTACCTGAAAAGGCACTTTTAGTGAAGCTGTATTATCAGAACGGGGAATGTGCTAGTTCAGTGTTATGATCCTATCACCATAGGAAGGGGATTTGAACAGGTAAAGGTCTGCTGATAAATGAAGCTGTGATGAGAATGATTTCGAAATTCGAAGCCATGTGTTGTTTAGACAATAGACCCTGTAGTGGCCAACTGAGCACAAGGCGTAATGCTGCTGAGACTGTTCAGGAAGAAATGGAGACTGTAGCGGGTTCATCTATGCATGGGGAAGTCAGTGCTTGTGCAGTCGCACATCGCACCGGCATTCCATACACTACTGTTTGGTTGACACTTAGGTGTACCCTTCGATGCTATCCGTACAAAATCCATCAACATCATGAACTGTTACCTGGCGATTTAGTGAAGCGGAGGGCATTTGCATTCTGGGCATTTCAAAAGATGGCAGAAGATGACGATTGGTTGAGTAACGTGCTGTGGAACAATGAAGCTCATTTCATGCTCCGGGGTCTGTCAACGTCTACAACTGCAGAATTTGGGCTACCAAAAATCCTAGAACTGTCATGGAAACTCCATTGCATGACGAGAAAGTCAAGGTATGGGTTGGATTTACCACATGTACCGTTATCGGGCCTTTTTTCTTCAAGGAAATGCATGATTCTGGTTTTGTAACTGCTACCATGAGAGGTGAGAGGTACGCCAATATGTTACAGAATGGCATCATCCCCAGCCTGACTGATAACCACCCACTGGAACATACGATGTTTATGCAGGATGGCACTCAACCCCATATTGCTAGACACGTGAAAGATCTCTTGCGCGTGTCTTTGGTGATGATCGTGTGCTCAGCCACTACTTTTGTCATGCTTGGCCTCCCAGGTCCCCAGACCTCAGTCCGTGCGATTATTGGCTTTTGGGGTTACCTGAAGTCGCAAGTGTATCATGATCGACCAACATCTTTAGGGATGCTGAAAGACAACATCCGATGCCAATGCCTCACCATAACTCCGGATATGCTTTACAGTGCCCTTAACAGCATTATTCCTCGACTACAGCTATTGTTGAGGAACAATGGTGGACCTATTGCGCATTTCCTGTAAAGAACATCATCCTTGCCATGTCTTACTTTGTTATGCTAATTATTGCTATTCTGATCAGATGAAGCGCCATCTGTTGGAAATTTTTTGAACTTTTGTAATTTTTTGGTTCTAATAAAACCCCATGTCATTCCAAGCATGTGTGTCAATTTGTACCTCTCTATCTACATTATTCCATGATTTATTCAGTTTTCAAATTTATACTAACTTTCTGATCACCTGGTATAACACCAATGATTTTTGTTGCTGATGTCAGAAATCAGTTTCCACTGAACTATGTTTTACACACCACCACATAAGACAAAATATATTTATCATTTAGAGTTTGCCTCCTTGTCTAGAGGTCGGGATGGAGTTTTGTTCCCTGATAAAAAGATGTTCAACAATCTCTCCAAATCTTCCAATCATAATACCTAAATGTAGACCAGGAGTGGTTTAAATTCAAAGAAACAGTACTGACAGCTACTGAGAGACATGTAACAAATAAAATAATAAGTGATGACACTGATAGGTCTAAACTGATAAGAGATGGTAATAAGAAATGTTACACAAAACAGGCTAGAACACTGTTGCAAAAGCAATAGAAACAGGATGCCAAACTTAAAAGAACAAAAAACCTTCACGCTTGACAAAGTTTTACAGAAATTTGAAATGCTGTATGAACTTTAATGCGAGATGCTTTTAATACTTTCCACAATCAAACTCTGTCTCAAACTGTGGCAGAAAATCCAAAGTGATACTACTTGTACATAAAGTACACCAGTGGAAAGACACAATCAATACCACTACTGCATGATAACATTGGTGATGCTACTAAAGCCGAGTTACTAAATCCAGTTTTCCAGAATTTCTTCTCCGAAGAAGACCAAGTAAACACTCCAGAATTCGAACCAAAAACAACTGCCAACATGAGTAACTTAGAAGTAGATATTGTCACTGTAGCAAAGCAATTTAAACCCCCTAATAAAGGTAAGGCCATGGTTCTGACTGTATACCTGTCAGTCTCCTCTCAGAGTATACTGAATACAATATTACCATATCCTATATTTAGCAGTCATATATCACTCATTGAAAGATCTGTATTTGCACAAGTCACAACAATATCCAAGAAAGGAAACAGGAGTAATTTGCTGAATTACAGACTTATATCGCTAACATCAACTTGCAGCGAGATTTTGGAACATAATGCTGTGTTCGAACAATATGAGTTATCTCAAAGAAAATGATTTATTGACAAACAGACAACATGAATTCAAAAAATATCATTCCTGTGCAACAAAGCTAGATTGTTATTCTCTTGAAGTAATGACTGTTATTGACTGGGGATGTCAAACTGATTCCATATTTTTAGATTTCCAGAAGGCTTTTGACAACGTATGTCACCAGTGGCTTCTAAACAAAAATACATGCCTATGGACTTGTCTCACTTGTGGGACTGGATCCTAGATTTCCTGTCAGAAAGGCCATAGTTCATGGTAATTGACAGAAAATTGTTGAATAAAACAGAGGCAATATTTGGTGTTCCCCAAGGAAGTGTTATAGGCCCTCTGCTGTTCCTGATCTACATAAACAACTTGGGAGACAATCTGAGTTGCTCTCTCAGATCATTTGCAATGATGTCATTTAGGATCTTATAAAATTCATGAGATGATCAAAATAAATTGCAAAATGATTTAGACAAGATATGTATATGGTGTGATAAATGGAGTTGATTCTCAATAATGAAAATTGTGAAGTTGTGCACTTGAGTACCAAAAGGACCCACTAAACTCCAGTTACACAAAAAAGAACACTAATTGAAAGGGTGTAAATTCAGATAAATACTTAGGGACTACAATTATGAATAGCTTAAGCTGGAAGGATCACATAGATATTGTCACAGGTAAAGCAAACCAAAGACTATGATTTATTTGTAGAACACTGAGAAAATACAGTAGGACTACTAAAGAGACTGCCTGCACTATGCTTGTATGTCCTCTTCTGGAGTATTGCTGTGTAGCGTGGGATCCACATCAGATAGAACTGATGGAGGGCATTTAAAAAGTTCAAAGAAGGGCAATTCATTTTCTACTATCAACAAATAGAGGAGAGACTGCCACAGATACGATATGTGAACTAGGGTGGCAATCATTTAAAAAATGTGTTTTTCATTGTGGCAGGACATCAAGAAATTTCAGTCACCAACTTTCTCCCCAGAGTGTGAAAATATTTTGTTGGTCCCCACCTACATAGGGAGCAATGGTCATCATAATAAAATAAGAGAAGTCAGAGTTGGCACAGAAAGATGAAGACTTCATTTTTCCATGCCCTGTTTGAGAGTGGGACAGTTGGCAAACAGCTTGAAAGTGGTTTGAAGAACCCTCTGTGAATTTCAGAGTAATCATGTAGATGTAGATGTGGATGTAACACAAGATGAGCAACTGTTCATCTCAACCAGCCCCAAAGAAAACTGAAACATACTTAATTAGGCACGAGTTCTACAACTTGCGTGAATGTGTATGTGTTTTCTTTGTCGAAGACTGCTTTGGCCAAAAGCTATAATGTTTGACAGTCTTCTTATTATGCCTGTCTGCAACTCATTGGGGCAGCTTTATGGTGAGTAGAAATCTATACTTTTCCTAATATTGTTGATATTCCAACCTGAGTTTCCATTGTTTGAGCAATAGTTCAGTTATTGATAAATACAGGGATGGCCTAAGTGACTCATCAGGTTTCAAATCATTGTTTATTTACAGGTATATGAGTGATACATGAAAAGATAGATACACTTTCCAAGCTTCTGGTACATTCTACAAATGTTGAATGTGTGCATCTTTGATCACCTGACACAATGTTTCCATTAATGCCAGTCACTGCAGCAGTGATGCATTCCTGCAGCATTGTTGGAATTGGGGACACACAAGCTTTGTCCTTAGCAGATGCCCACAGGAAGAAATGATATATTGTGATATCTGGCAACCTATGGGGAGGGGAGGGGAGAGGGGTAGCAGAATGGCAACACAGGAACATCACTAAGACCAGTGCCCCGGCAGTTCTCTGTTGAGAAAGGCATGAACCATTATACTTCGTTGCAGTGGAGTCCTGTGCGTTTGAAAGATGAAAGTTGAGGAGGCAGCAGTCAGTTGTGAAACAAACACATCTCCAGTCACAAGGAATGTGACACCATCCCTTCAATGTAGAAAAAGGCAATATGGCACAGAAGACATTTATTTTTGACAAATATCTTTCCAACTCCACAAGGAGATGCTCCAATTCAGTACCCAATATTCCCACATTGTGATGATTCACATTTCCCAAAAGATGGGAAGTCATCTTGTCCCTACATATCAATGTCGCTGCAAAGTCATCATCACCTTCCATGGTTTGCATTTGGGTAAAAAACTCCAGTCAGCAGGCATCATCATTTAGAATTTGGTATTGTAACAGTTGAAAATGATAAACGTAATGCCCAGTTCACAGTATGCATGGTTTTTGTGAGTTGCACACAAAGCTCTGTCTCATGCATTCCACAGATTCCTCTGAGACATGGTTGCCCTATGCTTTTCTCTTCATAAAGGCAACTGGTTATCACAGAAATGTCAAAACCAACACATATTTGTGTATTTACATACAAATTCATTCTGAATGCTTATAACCGAACAACATTTCACATGTTCTTATTATGAAAAGGAAAGTTGATCCTCACCTATTAAAGACCTTCTCTCCTTCTCCCGGCCCCTACAATGGAACACTTTTTCGCCCCCAACCCTACCAATCAGACTCAACCAAAGACCAACACTAAACCCTGCCTAACCCAGTTCACTCCTCCATCAAATTGTGATCCACTCCCATTGCCCCCAAATCATCTCCTGTTAACTTTCCAGAATTTCATAACCTTGAACCTTGCCTCATCATCTTTCCCCAAAGCCCTTAACATGCTCACTAACCTTACATCCACAGAAGGAACTGCATTGCACTATCTAAAAATTGATCCCAACCTTATACCTGCAGACAAACATTCCATCAGTGTTCTTTTGAACTGCAAGGATTACCTAGCAGAAGGACTCCACCAGCTCTCAGATACCTGCACCTACAAACCTTGCTACAGTGACCCCGTTCCACAAATCCATCAGGATCTCCAGTCACTGCTCAAATCCTTAGGCCCATCCCAGAACCTCTCCCTGGAGTCCACCTCTCTGCTCATCCCTACCACTCCTCAGAATCCTACCTTTTACATGCCTCCTAAAGTCCATGATCATAACCACCCAGGATGCTCCGTTGTGACTGGTTACTGTGCCCCCACTCAGAGAATCTCTGCTCTCATACACCAACACCTTGAACCTATTACCTGGAAACTACCTTCCTATATAAAAGATACCAACCATTTCCTCCACTGCCTCTCGACAGTTCATGTCCTTTACTACATTGTGCCCTGCTCATCACTATTGATGCCACCTCCCTTCACACTAACATTCCTAATGCCCATGGCCTTACTGCTATTGAACACTAACTTTCCCAATGCCTGACAGATTCCAGGCCGACAACTGCATTCCTAGTCAACATGACCAACTATATCCTCATCCACAATTACTTCTCCTTTGAAGGCATTACCTACAAACAAATCTGGGGTATGGCTATGGGCACCCACATAGCACCGTCCTTTGCCAACCTATTCATAGGCCATCTAGAGGAATCCTTCCAAAAAAACTAGAATCCAAAGTCCTCTCACCTGGTTCAGATTTGCAATATGGATCGAGGGTGAGGACACCCTATCCACATTCCTCCAGAACCTCAACAACTCCCCCCTCCCCCTCAACCCATTTGCTTCACCTGGTCATACTCAATCCAAGAAGCCAACTACCTAGAATTTGATCTCCACCTCAAAGATGGCTGCACAGTACCTCAAGTACCGAGGGTCTCACTGAAGCCTTCACAGACTGTAATTATCCTCCCAACCTTGTACAAACACAAATCTCCCATGCCTTAACTTTCTAGTCTCCCAACACCTCCCAAAGTGCCACCCTCCCGCCACAGAGGAGCATTTCCCTTGTAACTCAGTATGAACCAGGACTGGAGCAACTGAATTACATTCTCCACCTGGGTTTTGACTACCACTCATCATGCCACAAAATGGGAAATGTCCTGACCACTATCCTTCCCACCCCTCCCACAGTGGTATTCCACCCACAACTGAACTGACATTTCCCACCCCTTCCACAGTGGTATTCCACCCACAACTGAACTGACATTACATACTCGTCCATCGTTACGCAACCCCTACTCCCAACCCCTACATTATGGCTCATACCTCTGTAATAGATATAGATGCAAGACCTGTCCCATACATCCTCCCACCACCAACTACTCCAGTCTGGTCACTAACATCACCTATATCATCAGAGGCAGGGCTACCTGTGAAATCAGTCATGTGATTTATAGACTAAACTGCAAGCATTGTGCTGCATTCTATGTAGGCATGACAACCAACAAACTGGCAAACTGTGGCTAAGAAACAAGTGGACCATCCTGTTTCTGAACACACTGCCAAACATAGTATCCTTAATTTCAATGACTACTTCACAGACCGTGCCATATGGTTCCTTCCCATGAACACTAGCTTTCCTGAATTGTACAGGTGGGAACTTTCCCTGCAATACATCCTAAGTTCCTATAACCTGACTGGCCTCAACATATGTTCATTACTGTCCTCATCCATCCCTCCCCCTCACTGCCCCAGCCTCCTCCTTACCCTCACCCAGTTGCCACTCCCACACACACGGGTGTTGCTGCTCACAGTGTGTTTTCAGTTGCCTGAGACTGCAGTCATGTGTGTGAGTTGCGTTTATGTTAGTATGTTGTTTGTGTGTGTCTGTTGTCTATTGTTGATGATGGGCATAATGACCAAAGGCTTTAGTTTTGACAGTCTTTTTATTGTACCATCTACAACTCAGCATCTCTGCTATATGGTGAGTAGCAAATTTGCTTTTCATAGTATTGTTACATTCTGTCCTGGATTTTCCATTGTTTGGTTTCACTTATTCTGACACAAAAACTCTTCTCCTGCACTGGCACCATTATGCAGATCCCTGTCACAGGCCTGCAATCTAGTGTGCTTGAGAGGTAAAAGGTGAGCATTTTAGACTTGGTAAGCTTGTCTACCTTTTCATGTATCACCCTTATTTGTATGTCATATACTTTTCAATAAACAGAGTTTTGAAACCTGATGAATCATTTAGACTAAGCCTGTATACAAGTGCACAGATTCATGTTTAGCATGTAGTATTATGTATTAAAACATACAGTTAGCTACACACTATGCAGCATAGATGTTAAGTTGCAAAAATGCACAACAGAAAACTGTCAAACAAGCAAGTATTTGGCCTCCTTCCAAATTAAAAAAAAAATACTCCTGGCAGCCAGAGACAGTGGTCATGTGAGTGTGAGTGCATTTGTGTGTGTGTGTGTGTGTGTGTGTGTGTGTGTGTGTGTGTGTGTATTGTCTAACTCAGAAGGAGGCCTTTTGGTTGAAAGCTTACTTGTTGGCAGTCTTTTTATTGTGCCCATCTGCAACTCAATGTCTTTACCATATGATGAGTAGTGATCTATCTTTCCATTATACTGCAGTATTAGTAGTTTTTTCATTGTTTGAGTACATTCAGTTTGTTTGTGTTGTTTTATTAGCTGTTTGAGGTACTCCTTGGGTAGTGTGTGGTGTTAGTCAGCAGGTGATTGTTTTGTCACAGCAAGTATTGTTCAGAGGTTCCAACTCCACTTGGATATTGTAAGAAGGACCTCAGAATAATAATATGAAGACTGTCAAGAAAACTGATATGAAGGAATGTAAATGCTATGCATATGAGAAAGCTCTGAGTCTGCCTTTTTAGTAATGGTGTAACTGTTACTGAACTATCCATACATAAAGTCTGTTGTACAAGTTAATGTAGTAAATGAATACTGATATTTAATCATATGGATAGTTCAATAACAGTTTTGTTACTAAAAAAACAAACTTGAAGATTAAGCTTATCCATTATGGATGTTTTAGAACATGTGACTGTTAACTGAATGTAAATACATAAACTTTTTCATGTACATATCATATTCATTTTTGCATATCAATTTCCTTCCAGTCTTCAACCTTTTATTCCAAGGTCATCCTTATGCTGTCCATGTGGAATTGGAAGCTATGGACCATACTTTCTGTGATGAATCAGGCATTTGATGACTAACTACAAATGCCACACACTGCCCAAAGAGTACCTCGAATAGTTAATAACACTATATGCAAAACATAGATCTGTGCACTCATGTATTTATCAACAACTGCACAATCACTCATTCATGGAAGATTATGACAGCACAGAAAACTTCAGACTACTAACTTTTAAATAAGAAAACTCCTGAATACAATTACAAAAAATTCTGTACTCTCACCTTTTTATTTACAAATTAGGAAAGTATAGGATTAAAATTCATCAGTCATCTCACAGTTTTGATGTATCCCACCAAGAATTCCTTTCCTGTATTAACCTCTTCAACTGAGAGTAGCACTTGCAACCTACATCCTCAATTATTTGCTGGGTGTACTCAAATATCTCTCTTCCCTTTCAGCTTTTAGCCTCTATAGCTCCCTATAGTCCATGGAAGTTGTTCTCTGATGTCTTAGCAGATGTCCTATAATCCTGTCCCTTCTTGTCAGAGTTTTCCATATATTCCTTTCCTGGGTGATTCTATGGAGAACCTCATTCCTTATCTAATCAGTCCAGGCTAATTTTCAACATTCTCCTGTAGTGCCACATCTCAAATGCTTCAATTCCCTTCTGTTCTGGTTTTCCCATAGTCCATGTTTCACTACCATGCAATGATGTGCTCCAGATGTACATTCTCAGAAATGTCTTCCTCAAATTAAGGCACATGTCTGATACTAGCACACTTTTCTTGGGCAGGAATGCCCTTTTTGCCAGTGCTAATCTGGTTTTCTATTTCTTCCTCCTTGCTCTGTCCATCATTTGTTATTTTTCTGCCTATATAGCAGAATTCCTTGACTTCATCTATGTTTGTGAGCCCCAACTCTGATGTTAAGTTTCTCACTATTCTCATTTCTGCTACTTCTCATTTCTTTAGTCTTTCTTTGACTTACTCTTAATCCATATTCTTCACCCATTAGACTGTTCACTCCATTAAAGATCCTGTAATTTTTCTTCACTTTCACTGAGGATAGAAATGTCATCAGTGAATCTTTTGATATCCTTTAATCTTGAATTTTAATTCCACTCTTGAAACTTTCTTTTATTTCTATCATTGCTTCTCCACTGTATAGATGGAACAGTAGGGGTGAACACCCCTTTTAATCTCAGCACTTAGTTCTTCCCTCTTGGTTCTTGTACATATTAAATATTATCACCTTTCCCTATAGCTTACCCCTACTTTTCTCTGAATGTAAAATCTGTTGCACCATTTTACATTGTCAAATGCCTTTTCCAGGTCCACAGATCCTATGAATACGTCTTCATTTTTGTGTTATTTGTGTCATAAGTCTGTAAGCGAGATTTCCACACTCCAAAACATCCGTAGGTCCACTGTTTCTGATGTCATAGTGAAGCGGAAACATAAAGGGACACATACAGCAAATACAGTGTAATAGACAGGTATCTATGCAGACCATCACACAGAAATTCCAAACTGCATGAGGAGCCACTGCAAGTAGTATGACAGCTAGGTGGTAGGTGAGAAAACTTGTATTTCATGGTCAAGCAGCTGCTCATAATCCACACATCATGCTGGTAAATGCCAAATGATGCCTCACTTGCTGTAAGGAACATGAACATTGGATGATTGAACAGTGGAAAAATGAGGTGTGGTGTGATGAATCATGGTACACAATGTGGTGATCTGATGGCAGTGTGTGGGTGTGGGGAATGCTTGGTGAATGTCATCTGCCAGCTTGTGTAGTGCCAACAGTAAAATTCGGAGGTGGTGGTGTTATGGTGTGTTCATGTTTTTCATAGAGAGAGCATGGACCCCTTGTTGATTTTCATGACACTATCACAGCAGAGGACTACATTGAAGTTTAAAGCACCTTCTTGCTCTGGAATGCTGACTTTGTGCCAGGCCTCAGTGACTGACATCGATACTTCTCCTCAGTGCAGCACTCCATGAGAATGGGCTTCCACTCCCCAAGAAGCCTTCCGGCACCTCCTGATTGAATGTATGCCTGCAAGAATGGAAGCTGTCATCAAGGCTAAGGGTGGGCCAACGCCATATAACACCATATTGAATTCCAGTATTACCGATGGAGGGCACCATGAACTTGTATGTCCTTTTCATCCAGCTGTCCAGATACTTTTTAACATAGTGTATCTGAACTATTGTTATCAGTGTTGGTTTGCAGTCACTTCAGATGAGAAGAACTCTTATCATTGAACCATTCACAGTAACTCATTATCTGCCCCACTCCCATATTCATAAGGAATCCTACTCCTGTTATACCATTTTCTATTGCTGTTGATACTACCCTACACTCTTCTGACCAGAAATCTTTGTCTTCTTCCTGTCTCATTTCCCTGGCCTTCACTATATGTAAACTGAGTTATTGCATTTCCATTTTCAGATTTTCTAGCTTTCCTTCCATGTTCAAAATTCAGACATTCCTCACCCCCACTCATAGAATGTTATCCTTTCATTGGTTATTTGGTCTTTTTCTCATGGCCACCTCCCTCTTGGTAGTCCCCTCCTGGCAATGTGAGTGGGGTGCTATTCTGAAATCTTTTGCCAACAGAGAGATCATCATGACACTTTTTCAATTGCAGGCCATATGTCCTGAGGATACACATTATTTGTCTTTAATGCAGTGGTTTCCATTGCCTTTCACATCCTCATGCTGTTGATCACTGCTGATACTTCCACCTTTCAGGAGCAGTTTCCCACCCCAAGGGCAAGAGAGTGCCCTGAACCTCTGTCCGGTCCTCCACCTGCCTTGATAAGGCCCTTTTCAAAATGAAGGTGAATTCTTATGCCATAAATCTTTGGCCACCATTACTGGTGATTTGAATCATTAGTGGGGTTTAAATCCAGGACTGAGGACATTTTGATTATGACTAAAAGATGCTGCATCTAGAGCGTGGGTGCTCCCCCCACTACCTTCCCCCCCCCCCCCCCCCCCTCCTGCAAGGCAAGGTATCACAAAATGCAAAATGTATCACAAGGCTCCATTTTCAAGCCAATCCTTTTCTTATGCAGTGTAAATGACTTACGTGCAAATATAAATTACTCATCAATTCTGTTTGCAGACAATATTTCTATTTTAACTGAAGATGATAACACAGAAAAAATTTGAACTCTATAATGTGTATACGCAATACCATTGAAAATTGATTTCGGTTTAATGGGTCAAAATTGAACACTGCAGTAGTACATTTCAAAACCAAGCATTCAAAATGTGTGGAACTTAAAATACAGCATAAAAATCACTTTATAGATAAAGCAAATGCAATCATTTCCTTGGACTAAATGTTGGCAAGAACTTAAGCTGGAATACATGTTATGTCTTCCTAACAAATAAATTAAGCAGTTTTGCATTTGAAAAAGTTAGCATTCTTAATTTGGAAACTACGAATCTCTAATGTTTCCTCCATAAATTTATGAAATTGTAGTCTTCCTAAGCAGTAAAGAATAATTATGCAAGGAGGATCATTTTAACCACACATATGAAACATAACAAGAGTTTTATGCTGCCCACACACAAATTGCAATAACATGCACAGCCTTCAAGATATATGGGGTGGCAGTATGTACAAAATTAATGGAAGAAAACATATTTTATGTAAATCAGAGATACTAAAAATACGGCTACAGCAGATGCTGTGGGAGAAATGTTAGCATTTGGTAGAAGAATTCATGCTGAATGAAATGGTAATTTGAGGAGAGGGTTGCTCAGTATTAGATTTTCTTATGTACATGTTTCACAGAACTGACAATATAACGAAGAGGTTAAATTTCTACTCACTGTAAAGATGAGATGTTGATTTTCCCCGCCATCTCCTCCATTTCATGACAGAATTGAATTATTATTAGGATGTTATTATTAAAATTGATTGTTTGTTGTGAAATGTTTGCTGTACCTGAATAAAATGATTTGTATTATGTGTGTTATGAGACATAAACAATTCATAACTCATTATCTGCCCTCAGAACTTCAATTCTATGAGCACCTCTCTTCTACTCTCCAAACTTTGCACAAGTTTTCATGAACACTTTGCTATACTAACAACACCAGTGTGGGAAGAAAGGTTCATGCATATAAATGGCCTAGATGTAGCCTAGGGCACTGTTTCCAGCATGAATCTTTCACTCTGCAGCAGAGTGGCTGCTGTTTTGAAACTCAGATTAGTGACTTTACAGTGTTCTTACTGTTATCCAGACATGACGCATACCTAGTCCTCACAACTACACTTTTATATTGAAACATATTTTGTAAATAACCTGCTGGCGCAAAGCACTTACAGTTTTATGGAAATAATATAGGCTTATTCATAACCCCAGAAACATAACTTAATTTTAATTCAATCTGGTCTTTCTTTTCTTGAATCACGTCTTGTAATGCTAGTATATTTCACTGTTTTATTTAACTTCTCTTTCAATTTCATTAACTTATCTTCAATTTCTGAAGTTCTACAATGTATTCCCTCTACATAAAAAGTACCAGGATATTTTGGGTTTATAACATTCACATAATTGTTTATTTAGCCAAACATCACTTATCAAAGTGCAGAAACAGATGTAACCTGACTTGTCCCTTGGCCTAATGCCATTGCCTGAGCTCCCTCCCTCATTGCACTAGTCACAATATTCTTGAAAGCCTTCAACAAGCCTATCTATGGAACACTTGGCAAGACAAGTAAATAGCACTGAGTCTTGGCAGAATAAAGCTAGCTGTAGTGTCAGCTCAGGCCAAGTACTCACAAATCCCAGACCCTGAGATTAACATTATTAGTTATCAAGATAGTTATGCAGTCATGTAGCAATCTTGAGATGAGTTATAGACATCTTGAGATGAGTTCTATCCTAGCAAAAATTCTACCTCATTCCCTAAAGTTATATTATACCACGCACCCAACTTACACAGTATCATAGTCCATCTTTGTGCCATTAATGTTTCTATTACTTTGATCATAGGTTATTCTACTGATTGTATGTGACCCATTTACAGTAACTAACCTGTTAATTCCCCTGCTAGCTCACAGTGAACCCATTAACTAGAATATCTCTCTACTTTTCTGATCAAAAGTAGGTCACATCCAAATGCAGGTACATCCTATACTAGCTGATGCACAATTACTGTGGAAGAATGTGTGTTGGTATAAAAGCTAAGCTGATGGTAATCACATGAATCGCAACCATTAAGCTATGGCTAACTACAAAGTCAACCATCCATTTGCTGAATATGTTGCACACTAATGATTTTGACAGCCATATCAACACCTTTGGCACCACTCCCCTCTCCCCCTAGCACTGTTTCCCGTGGCCTTTCAGGTGGTAAGTACTCCTTCACTGCATCATCCATTCCACAAAGCCTCCTCTAGTTCCCATTCTCATCCACTCCATTTCCATTTCTTTCTACTGCAGAATTTCTGCTATGAGCCATTAATATTGTATCCATATTTGTTCTCTGTTCAGGCTGCCCATTGTGAGGGTATGGAAGTACCAAGAAAGCAATACTATTATTGAGATTTTCAAAGAGGAAACTTTGAATATTCTGACTGCTATTTTTCATTTGTTCATACTAAGTTGCTACCTGCTGTAGTAAAATGATAGTGCTGTTCATACTTACATCCATCATTTGTTCTTCCTTATTCTGGATTTGTATATCTTTGGGTTGAATTTGATTTCGAAGTTCTTCTGTTTTATAATGCAGTATAAATTTCAACTTACTGAGTTCTTGATTACTCTCTTTCAAATCAGATATTCCTTTCTCCTGCAAAAAATGGTAAAAGTAAAAAAAAAAGGAATGAAATTTTATAACACGTACATTGTAATGTTACTAGGCATGTATTGCCTTGTCTTGGAGGGCGTTGTCTCGTTGACAGAGTTCTTGTTTTAATTCCTCAGTATCCTTTTCCAATGAAGCAATTTTATGCTGGAACTTATGATGCTCAATTAATGTCTCATTAAATGTTACAGCACATTCTTCTCCTGCTTTCTGTAAACTATAACATGAATTAATGTACACAGTTATTATGAAGTTATTAGATAGTATCAGAAAACAATGACTGTCAAACACATATTTACATGGATTAGATGTACTGTCTTAGGGATATAAAGTGACTGCCTTGTAAACAAATCTATATAAATGAAAGGCAATGTCCTGATTGACAGAATCAGCATCACCCAGCCCAAATGCCTAAGGATAGAAACTTGAAAATTTGACAGAGTGTTAACCCTAGATTTTAGGCATTGTTTAAGAATGGATTTTTTCAAAATTCCACCCCTGAGGGAGTAAAATAGGGATGAAAGGTTTTTTGAAAATCTGTCACTATTAAGGTCAGTTTGAAGCTAACCTTATGAAAATTGGTGTTTGGTTTCTCAGTCTGTGTGTGTTTCAGCATTTTTGGGAAAATCCAACCAATAAGGGGGAAATAGTGGGTGAAATTTTATTGATAATAAATTTTTGTAAAAACTACTAAAGCATTTTCAAAGCTAAATCTATGAAAATTTTTATTCGGATTCTCTACCGGAAATTTAAAAAAAAATGTTTCACTGGTTTTGGAAATTCAACTGCTAAGGAGCTGAAATAGGCAATGAACATTTTTTTTAGAAAATATTTCATTATATTATAAAATTTTTAAATCTAAATCTATGAAAACTGGTGTTTCAGTTCTCAGTTAGATATAAAGAAGTATGTGTTAGGGGATGAAAGTTTCTATGGAAATATAACCACAATAGTGCAAAAGGCATTCTTAACAAACATGTTGGGCTCTAGCTACCAGAATCATTTTTTGGTGAGAAGTATATTTAGAAAAGACCATGCTTCTAGGGCCTTAATTAACATGACAAGTTCAGAAGGTGTTGCAATTTGTGAAAAACATAAAAATTTGATTAAAGGAAAAAAAACTCTGTGAGGACCAATTAGTTTACATGACATGGGATTTTCAGTTACAGACCATACAAACAGTATCATAATTGGTTTTGACATCTTAGCAAGTCATGATCAGATGAAGTGTTTCAAAAGAAAGAAAATGGAAGTAGTAAAATATTAGCAAACTAAATTACGAAATCAAATTAATTTATATGTACCTACCTACACACACTTGAATATATTACATAGTAGTTTATCGAAGTACAACTGGACAAGTGAGAAGAATCATTCACATTGTAAATATATCTGCCTTCTTATCATTGGAGCTGCATTAAATAACAGGCTGAAGGAAGTTACACGGAACGAATCAAGTCCTTGCGGCACAAAAGCATAGAACTTTATTAAGTTACTTTTTGGTAGTTTGTTGTCATGCTTTTGTTGAAACTTGATCATTTATTTAGCTTATGTTTTGAAACAGCCATAAAGAAATGAATAATATTATCACTTCGTATGTTCCTCTTTCACTGACTTATTGAAAGTTTTCATTAAAGTCTTTTGTGAGCCTTCCATATGAAGTAACTCTTAGTACCATAGTGAACTGATATATTTGTATTTGTAGCAGAACAATATTCAAGTTTGGTTTGCAAAGATTTATTTATTTCATTTAGTTTTAAGTGTAGTGGGGCTGCAGTTGACCTAGTTCATTGAAGATTTCTATACCATAACTTTTTACATGCAATTTAAACATGCTTTCATGTTTTTTGTATCAAAATATATCTGTGTGATGTGATATATTCTCTACTTTTGAATGCTGAATGTTGCAAAAAATGTATTTCATATTGTACACACATTAAATTTTTTTTTTTGCATCACCTCGATTCTGAGAGGTCCCAAACCTGTACAGAAAATTGGAATAGAGATTAATGTAAACATCATTTCTGCCCTTTTTATTGCTCATGAAAACCACACATTGTGTGTTGTGCCTCCATACTGAGAGACCTTCAGAGGTGGTGGTCCACATTGCTGTACAAACTTGTACCTTTAATACCCAGTAGCATGTCCTCTTGCATTGATGCATGCCAGTATCCGTCTTGGCATACTATGCACAAGTTCATCAAGGCACTGTTTGTCCAGATTGTTCCACTCATCAACAGTGATTTGGCATAGATCCCTTAGATTTATATTAGATTAGATTAGTTTTTCGTTCCATAGATCCATGTTGAGGAGATCCTCGTGGATGTGGAACATGTCACCTTTTTTTTAATTTTTAATTTTTATTTTTTTAAAGCTGAAATAACAATACTAATAGTATAAATATATACAACACATCATTTGTTTCTATTAAAAATTTGTCAATGAAGTAGAAGGAGTTGGCCACTAGTAAGTCTTTCAGGCTCCTTTTAAACTGATCTCTACTTGTAACTAATTTTTTTATGTTTGCTGGCAAATTATTGAAGATGAGTGTTCCTGAGTAGTGGACCCCAGAGAGGTTAGTTGGTCACATTGTCCATAAACAGCCCCTCTCAGTCTATCCCAGTCATGTTCGATAGGGTTCATGTCTGGGGAACATGGGGCCACTCTAGTCCGGCAATGTCATTATCCTGGAGGAAGACATTTACAAGATGAGCATGATGGGGTCACAGATCATTCCTCTGATTTTTAGTGAATATCTATGTGAATAATGGGATATTTTTTAGAATAATCTTTACAAGTTTATTAGCATCATGCATGTAATAATTCATAGTAAACTGATGGTTGTGACTTATAATGGCACATTCTGAAGATGATTACCTCAGCAGTATGCTGCTGATATGGTTGCACTATCGGTTGGAGCATGGCATTCACATAGCCATTAGGGCGCCTTCTATGACTGCCAGTGGTGTAAGTCAGCCCTATGTAATGACACCCCAATACATCAGGGAACCTCCATGTTGCTGCACTCACTAGAAAGTGTGTCTAAGGTATTCAGCCTGATTGGGTTGCCTCCAGACACGTCTCCAATGATTATCTGGTTGAAGGCATATGCGACACTCATCGGTGAAGAGAACATGATGCCAGTCCTGAGCGGTCCATTCAGCATGTTGTTGGACACATCTTTACCGCACGGTATGGTGTTGTGGTTGCAAAGATGGACCTCACCATGGGTGTTGGGAGTGATGTTGTGCATCATGCAGCCTATTGCGCACAGTTTGAGTCATAACTTGATGTCCTGTGGCTGCATGAAAAGCATTATTCAACATGGTGGCATTACTGTCAGGGTTCTTTCAAGCCATAATCCATAGCTAGTGGTCATCCACTGCAGTAGTAGCCCTTGGGCAGCCTGAGTGAGGCATGTTATTGATAGTTCCTGTCTCTCTGTATCTCCTCCATGTCTGAAAAATATTGATTTGGTTCGCTCCAAGATGCCTGGACACTTCCCTTGTTGAGAGCCCTTCCTGGCACAAAGTAACAATGCAGACATGATTGAACCATGGTACTGACCATCTAGGTATGGCTGAACTACAGACAACATGAGCCTTGTACCTCCTTCTTGGTGGAATGACTGGAACTGATCAGCTGTCGGATCCCCTAATAGGCACTACTCATGCATGGTTGTTTACATGTTTGGACAGGTTTAGTGACATCTCTGAATAGTCAAAGGGACTGTGTGTCTGATGCAGTATTCACAGTCAATGTCTGTCTTCAGGATTTCTTGAAACCACGGTGACACAAAACTTTTTTTGATGTGTGTAGTGTCAGTTTTAATCTACATTTGTCCTTCATATAATTTTAACAGCAGTAACCTTGTTCAAAAAATCATTCCTCTGAATTTTAGTGTATATCTATGTGAATAATGGGATATTTTTTAGAATAATCTTTGCAAGTTTATTAGTGTCACGCATATAATACTTCATAGTAAACTGATGGTTGTGAGTTACAATTGCACATTCTGCAAATTACAGGAGAAGTGTCTGTATTGGTATATTAAATAATGGAAAAACCCAAAATGCAATAACAAGAACAAAATGTATGGATTGCTGATGACTACATAGGGGAGGCTGTGAATAGGAGGCAGGCACATTTAAAGTACATTTAAAAGCAGATTCATAACTCACACACATGGTCACTGTTGTCTCTAGGCACTAAGGTCTAATGGCAGTGAGCAGCGATCTTAGCTGGGTGAATAGTGGGTTCAAGAAGAAGTGTGGGTGAGCAAGAGGAAAATTAGTAGGGTAGGGGTTGGGAGAGACATTGTAGTGCTGCCTGTGGCAGGGTGTAGTGATGGGGCTTTGACTGAATAGCAGACTTCAAATTTCACCATCAGGGTGTTGCATTGAGGGGTAAAAAGAAAGCAGACAGAAGCAGGGAAGAGGAAATAAGAGGAAAGAACTCTGTAGGTCCAAAGGAGGGGGGGGGGGGGGGTGTTATAATGCATGTGTGAGGCTGGAGTGGGAATGGGGAAGGTAGTGGTCCAAAAACAGCTCTCCCAGCTTCCGTACTTTTTCTGCCCCACATACCCCCTGGCTGGCCATAAAGGATAATAGCTTTGTGACTTATTACCATCCTGCATTGAGGCAAGCAAATTATGCTCTCTGCCAGGGTTTTGACTACCTGTCATGCCCTGTATTCAGAAATATGCTCCCCACCATCTTTCCTACACTTCCAACCTCCCACACTGGCATAATGCTATCCATCCAGCATATGCAGTATCTTTGCAATTCCCTAATCCACTTCTGCAACCAACCCCTTGCCCCATGTCTCATATTCCTGTAATAGAGCTAGATGTCCTTCATCTCTCCCCTACTATCATGCCACTACTACCTGCCCCATTCCTGTCACAGGCATCTCGTAGTGTCATCAAAGGCAAGGGGCACCTGGGAAAGCAGACATGTGGTCTATCAACAAAGCTGCAGCCACTGGGTGGCAATGCATGTGGGTGTAACCACTAACAAGTAGACTTTTGGAGAAATGGCTGCCATCAAACTATGGCCAAAAGAGAGGTGGACCATCCAGTTACTGAGCATGCCACTTAACAAATCCTTTGTGGTGTATGCCATCTGGATTCTTCCTGCCAACATGTTCTGCTAAAATGAACAGGTAGGAACCCTCTCTGCAACATATCCTTCATTCTTGTAACTCCCATCCACTCTCTCCCATCCTCAACTTTTGACAGTCCTTGTACTCCATCCACCCATTCATTTACAAATGAATCACTGTAATCATCAAAAACATGCTTATTCTCATTTGCAATTACAGAGTCCTCTAAAATCTGTACAAACTCTTCCTCAGAAAGACTTTCACATGAAGAACTAGTCATTTCATGCTATCATTAACCCCTTTTTGTCACTAATGAAAATCATCAATGGTCACTGTCATCCAGGAATATGATGTGATCATTTCTTGACAAATAAGGACACTGCTCCATGGTGAAATTTTATCCTTCCTTTTATTTTCTTCATCTCAGATCTTAGTAGGACATCCGAAATTGGTTTTCATTTCTCAACATCTCATTTTCATGACAGGCACTTCACATCATCTCACATCATGACATACCAACTCCCAACTTACTACTCTGTGACTGAATGACTAAGCTATTGACAATCGAAGAGATATGGATATTTTTATATGAAGATATGTATTTTCAGGTGATATACTTGATTTTTAACCAAAGAGGCACTACTAATTAATATTTCATAGACAAAAGCATTTCTCTAATAATTTTAACCTTTTGAATAATTATGGAAGACAATAAGTGTGATTATAATACTGAATCTGAATATTTTTAACCTCAAAAATGAACAGTACTGTGAAGTATATTAGAAATGAAAAATTAATTACATTTCTCATAAAAATAGTTAATTTTATATTAGTATTGAAGAGGCATGTTGAACACTTTGATTACAGTGCCTACTAACATTAATGTAATAAATACAACACAGCTGCTACAGTTAGGCATCAAGTTAACTCAGGTTTTCATATGTGGCATCACTATGCAGCATTGATGCCTATCACATTGACATTTGAGAATGGAGCTTATGAGAGCTATGAAAAATTGTCTCATATGAACATCAGAGTGGAAAACAAAATTGACAGTGCTGAGCAACACAGCAACTTGCCATGTAGCAAACAAAACTTATGAATTTTTGAAGTAAGCTATTCAGATAATTTGCAGAAAGAGTTGCTAATACAGTATGTTTTTAATTTTCTTTCCATCTCATTGGGGTTCTCAAGTTATTTCTTTATGCTAGACAAGAGACTATTAGATGGCTTTGTAATAGAGTTCATAGCTTCATTGTGAACTGTAGATAATGAGGGAAAGTCTACAAGAAATTTTTGTACCTTGTATTATGATTGATGTGAGTCATTGCTCGGCTGTTACTGATTTTTAGTGTCAATAACAAAAACCATGAAGATGTAAATGTAGTGGGAAGTGAGTGTCATTCTTGCCACTGGATGCCTCACATTATTGGCAGTGTCCATGAATAAAAATTTTGATGTTTTTTTCAAAACATTGAGCAAAATTTCTAGTAACATTATTCAGCCATAAAATTTTTGAATTACTTCAAAATGTGCAGCAAAATTACTTAATTCTACACTTGAAATAAGATATACGCCTCATCAAAAATGGATTGTGCAAAGAACACCTAACACTGATAAATAAACTCAAAAGTCTATGCAATATGATCTGTGTAGATGTGATTAATTAAAATGAATACCTTTTAAGTCTGTTTTTCCAAACTGTAGCTTCTTTTCTAAAACTATCACTTATATTTCTTTCCTCTCTTAATAACTGTTCATACGCTGTCCTTAGATCTACTGTCTCATGGTCAGCATCATCTTCAATCTGCTGTTTTATTTCTTCATGTTTCTGTGTTTGTTTTTCTACTTGCTTCAGAAGCTGTATTAGGAAATAAAATAAATTTAGTAATACTAATGGATTTCTGATTTACTGTGCATAATTTTACAAAGTCAGAATCATAAGATCTTTAACTGTTTTCTTTCTGCAATCATTATGAAATGTATCCCTAATTGTGAACATTGCTGTATCCTAAGGAAATAATAGAAAATGAACAAAATGTTGTTTACACAAGAACTATGATGACACAAATCAGCAATTAAATTTATTGAGAAATAGGACAATGCTGTATGTTATTAGCAACTAATGATCAACACATGTTGCAGTAAAATCCTTTACTCTATTGTAACTGACTCAGTTATAAGTAAAAAGTGTTTATTAAGAAATAGCATTCCTACAATTTCTATTTGAGTTCAAAGGTAAGTTGCATTGTCCACTGGATTGCCATCACAATTATGTTTCATACTGATATAAAACAAGATGTGTTCAATGATACTAATCACAACTTAAAGGATGTATCTGTTGTACAGAGCAGAAATACTGAACATTCCATCCTAGATGTGGAGAAGCACTGTCCTCAACAGTGCTTTCTTTCTATTGTGGAGTGAGTACTGAGATATTCAAACTTTTTTAACCCCACAGAATATGCAAATAAAGACACCAACATAACAATATGTTAAGCATTGCCCACTTCCAGCTAGGCCTTTTCATCAGGATGTCACAGATATCACAGGCTGGTCATAACTGTGGCAAGCCAATATAAAACCAACTGGCAACTCACTCTCAGATTTTCTTTGCTAGCTGTTGTTATACAACTCTGCCTCTCCCAAGTGATTTTTGACTGCTACTGTAGTTTACCCAGACTGGATTGGACTAGTGTTTGAGTAGTGACTGCCATTATTTCTAATTAACGTGTGACAAGTGACAGGCCTGGTATAACATTTTTGTATAGTGCGTCTATTGGACAAGTGTTTGAATTCTGTCACTGAAAGACTTATGGGGTATGGTTTATAACATTAGAATTGCAATACCCATGCACAATAAAATGGTCAAGCTTGGACTTACATTAATTTAAATTAAGCTGTATTATTGTTTGCTTTTAATCTATGATCATGAAATGTTTGTAGGCCCTAAATCAAGTGTTAAAATATTGGCATCAATGAGGTTCTAGTTTTGTTTAATTAAGCATTACTATGTATATGGATGCTTCTGAATTTTTGGCAGTAACAGGAAAACCAGGATCACAAATTGGTGAAGCACTTAGCAGTTCTCCACTGCAACAGTCAGAGGCACTGCGAGCTATCCTAACATTCCAGCCATTTAACAAATTCCAAGAACAGGAAAACCAGGATCACAAATTGGTGAAGCACTTAGCAGTTCTACACTGCAACAGTCAGAGGCACTGCCAGCTATCCTAACATTCCAGCCATTTAACAAATTCCAAGAACACTGGGGAAATATTTCTAGAATATCTCATGCTGGACTTTCAAGGGCATGATATAAAATGTTCACATCACTGGCAGGACTTTTGCTTTCCATGAATGCACAGTTATAATATCTGATGCATGAGTATTACCTTCACCTGACATATCTTCTTCACTATAAGAGCACTTTTCCAACAAAATGCATATGGAAGTGGCAGGTATAGAATTCTTACCATACTACAAGTCAGACACTGTAAGTTAAGTGTCTGTGATTGTGGATTTGCAGGGTCAGAGTAGAAAATGTCAATTTACTTATATGTGGAGGGTCAATAAAATGCAGAATTTAATACATGATATAGTGATTCTCTCAGCCCCAGATAAGTGCGTCTGCATGTCAACCTTACAAAAATGTGACCCTTTCTTTGCCGAAGCAATGCAAATTTCTTGTGCTTTTGAATTATAACAAGCCACATACAAACTTTATCAACAGACTTTGAAATTCCACATGTATCCCAGAGCAATAATATACAGTGCAGTGGGTTTCTGGAACAGTTCCATTTAGTGGTGGTCAAGCGTTCTCATACTCCATCAGTTCAGGCTAGTACCAAATGTTGTTTGCAGTGATGTAATTTCTTTCCAAGTTGCCCAGAGTTTTTGTCCTTGCAACACAGATGGGAATATTGACGTATAATGATTGTTATAGGTGTTTATACAGAGTTCATATAGCAGATGTATGCTGTAGCCTAGTAAATATTGGCCCCAGATGATTCAAATTTATAACATTTCAACATTTCAGGCAGTGATTATGTGCTGGGTTCATGACAAATTTTATTACATTCAAAAGTGCAAGAAATTCCAGTGACTTTTCTTTTAGATATTGCCACAATGGCTCCTGTCATTAATCAGTCTACGTGTGGAAACACCCTTCATCAACCAAGTGCAATAAAAGTTATGGATGTATAGTCACCATGAGGCACCACTTTTATGTCTTGGCAGCTGCCAGTCACATATAATGAGGTCCCTCAAACAGTCATTTTTGATTGTGGCAATCTGTCAATTAAGAACTTTTTTGGTCTCAACATGTATCCCATCTTTGAATTTTCATTACATCATGAAGTGCACTACACTGGCTCATCAGTACCCTGTGAAATGATTTATACATCTTATACACAATTTTCGCTACTATCTGAAAGAATTTCTGGGAAGGTGGTTGACTTTCTGGCCCGCATTGTCTTAAGGCCAAGAGTAAGTCCGCAATTTTGCAAAACTCATCCGATTTCACTGGCCACAAAGGATGAGATTAAAATTTACCTAGACATATTAGAACAACAATATGTTTTGTCTCCCATTTCCTACAGCCCATGGGTTTCACTTTTAGTGTTGATTATGAAGCTGGGGGGTCTTTTTGGTTTTGTAGACATTTCATGCAAACCATTACTGTACAAGAAGACACTGATTTTTATACATTGCCTCATCCAGATGAATATTTTGGTATCTTGAACAGGGTACTGCAGGGATTCTGTAATGTATGAATTATTTTAATGATGTTGTGGCCACTGTGCACACAACAGAAGAACATTTGCATAACATACACCTTATTTTTGCATACCAAGGTCTTAAATGTAATGTACTTTCTTTTAAATAGCAGTCAGTTATTTAGGCTGTATCATCAGTGAAGATCTCTGGTCCACCAGAGAATATATAAAGGCTATTCAGAATGGCTGTGTCTGTATTAAGAAAGGAACTTCAAGCATTTTTAGAAAAATTGCTAACCAAGCAATTGTCACAATAATGCCATCTGGCTTTTCAAAAATAGCAATTGCTTTCCAATCAGCACCTTGTCTTGTGACTTATCAGCCTCACTTGCCACTGATGTTGGCAACAGTTGCAGTTCCAGATGGCATTAGGGCTGTTCTCTCTTATAACTTAAATAAGGATGCCATATAGCCAATTGCATTTATGCCAAAAACACTTACTCTAGCCTAAGACCATTATTTTCAGATCAAAAAGGATCTGTTGTCTATCATATTTGGTGTTCATAAATTTCAATTTTTTTTGTATGGTTGCAAATTTCATCTTACCACTGACCGTATGTTGCTTATCACTTTTTCAGCCTAAAGCAAAATTGACAGAATATACGGGACATTGCCTTCATTGATGGGCTCTCTATTTCAAAAATTTCCAATATTCCATTCCCTATCATACTTCTTCTCAATACTCTAATGCAAATACTTTCCTCTGCCTTCGGGAAGATACTGATCCTGGATTTGATTGTTAGGGGACAGTTTGTCTAGAGTTAGTTAGTTGTCTGGAGCAATTGCTTGACAGGTTCCCTGTAAATTCCTGGGATGTTGCAACAGAATCTATGAGTGACACACATCCACAATGAATCCTGCAATATGTCCATATTGGATTCACCTACCAAGGCCTCTGGTGCAGAATCACCTGGCCTTTGCTCCAGTACTTTTTTATTTTTCATCAGCGGCACCAAGTTCAGGTTCAGAAAGGTGTGGTGCTCCTTACAGAAGATGACAAATAGTTCTGAGTGGTGGTTCCATCTTAGATGCGATGCTTCAACTGCTTCATCTGTTCCACAGGGGCAATTGCTCCAGATGGCTGACTAACTATAGAAAAACTATCCCCTAGTAGTTCAACAACTAGAATGTAAGTATATCTACTGGACTTGTATGAATGACAGTCTTGCATGGGTGGTTCAATGGAGCATCATTTTCTGAGCGCACCAGGCAGGCCCACCCCAGCTGCTTCCTCTCCTGACAGTCTGACACAACCATGGGACAGAGCTCATGCCATTTTCTGGGCCCTTTCTTGGGATCAATTCAGCCAGTCATTGTGGACCACTGCTTCCAGTTCTCTTATGTTGTCCATCTCCAACAGACACCAGCACTCACAGTGGAATCCCTGGAATAGATCTTCTCAGCAGAGCATCCACCCCAAATGTTAGTGATTGACACATCAGCTGAAAGCTACTGATTTCAAAAGGGTTTACACATGCAATGGAATTAAATATCTTACCAAACCCTCTTCCATTCAGTGTCAAAGAAGCTGGTGGAATGGTTTATTTGTACATTCAGTACAAGAAGTCAGTGGGAATTTGTCCAGGGTTTGTTGGAGGTGCTGATCAAAGGAAAAACAAACCATTTCCTGGTGATGAAACTCTATGACAGGGCACTGGGAAGGTAAGACAGGGCAACTATATTGGCAAGATGCCCAATGGGATGAAAGTGAAATTTTGTAGTTGTATCTACTTAAAAACAATACCCATCACTGTAGACAATCTGTCATTTTCAGTAGCTTAGACCAACACCCAAAAATTAATATTAAAGGTTTGTGGACAGCTAACAGGTGGAATTTGCTGCTGTACAATAACACATAAAACTTCATTACACTGTAAATTATTGCTAAAGCCTCCTTCTCAACTTGCTAGAAGTTTAACTGTGCTGTTGTTAATGTTTTGTAGGTGTATGTGATTGATTATTCATAGCTATCTAACTATTTATGGGATAAAATTACCCCTCCATTAAAGCATCTATTTCAAGCCTGATATATACAGAGAAAGGCATTGCTCTGTTTTGAGACAATACTTAAGCTGTTGAAAACCTGCTGATAGGAAGCCAACAACAAAAATTTTGTGCTCTTTTTGCACAGCTGATTAAGTGGATGCACAGTTTGTGGAGTTTGGGTATACACTTTGTACAGTAGTTGATCTTGGCTTGAAAAGCTTGTTATTGTTTGAGGTTAGTGGGCATTGCCATATTTGTTACCATACCTACATGGTCATGAGCTGGAGTAATACAGCTGCTACTGAGGATATGCCCCTCATATTTAAAGCTGGAGTCAAAAGACATGCACTTGTCTGATTAACAATGCATGCTATTTTCCAAGAGCTGTATGAAATGGGAAACAAGGTTCCTGTAGTGCTCCACTCACTGTACACCTGTTATGGTTATGTCTTTTAAAGTGTTAATGTGGGGTAGAACTTCCTGAATCAATAGCTCTAAGAGTTTATAGAATATGCTGGGTCCACTAGTAATCCCAAATGGTTAATGATTACACTGGTACAAGCTGCATGACATATTTAAGACCATCAACGGTTTTGATTCACTATCTAATAGAAGTTGTAGCTAAGTGTCTTTTACATCAATATTTGAAAAATATTGATGTCCAGATACTTTTGCTAACAGATGTCAGGGGGAGGCATATGGCAGTGATCAATGTAAGAAACCAATTATGTTTTTTAATAACAATATCTTTCCATACAAGCTCTGATTTCCATTATTTTATGGTGGTGATTGTTTTTCCGTATGTAGATCAGTGTCAACAAAATAATTTTGTATTTGGAGGAGAAAGTTGGCGATTGGAATTTCGTGAGATGATTCCGCCACAATGAAAAATGCCATTCTTTTAATGATGTCCAGCCCAAATCCTGTATCATTTCAGTGACACTCTCTTCCATATTTTGTGATAATACAAAATGTGCTGCCCTGGATGTACTCTGTCAGTCCTATCTCATAAGGATCCCACACCACAAAGCAGTATTGTAAAAGAGGGTGGACAAGCATAGTGTAGGCAGTCTCCCTAATAGATCTGTTACATTTTCTAAGTGTCCTGCCAATGAAATGCAGTCTCTGGTTAGCCTTCCGAATAAAATTTTCTACCTGTTCCTTCCAATTTACATTGTTTGTAATTGTAATTCCTAGGTATTTAGTTGAATTTATGGTCTTTAGATTTGCCTGATTTATTATGTAACTGAAGTTTAGTGAATTCCTTTTAGCACTCATGTGGATGACCTCACACTTTTCGTTATTTAGGGTCAACTGCCAATTTTCACACCATTTCACATCATTCAGACCATGGAGATCAGTGAAGAGATGCCTTGTTCCTGAAGCCATATGGGTTCAGCCTTAATGACAGCAAGTAGTAGCAGCTAAGCTCTATAAAAGTTTGGTACTGCTGAAGGTTTCATATCAGCATTAACATTATGTACATAACCAACTGATGGTTCAAAAACCGCTTTGTATGTATTTAGAAGAGAACTGATGTCATAAATGGCTTAGTTTTGGACACCAAATTTGCATGACTTCATTATTAAGACCGTTAGTTCACTCTCAATGATTTCATACTTAGCTGTGTATGACAATTCTCTGAGGAGAGATGTAATCTTTTGACAGTAACACTTGACTCATCACTGGGCTATCTACTGTGAAAGTAAGCCAATCTGCTGGTGTGTATCTTCACTGGTGCAGGCAAGAACTTCTTGAATGGTCTCTGCAGCAAATGAGGCATGACTGGCACTTTGTCAGCTTGTACATAAATGCTTCAATGTCAAGAGTGGAAGACATCTCTGACCTGCTGGCATAGTATTAAAAAAAGTCTTTATTAAATGCTTATGGGATCATTAAGATTGACATACTTACATCTTTCTTGAATGGCAGTGATACAGGTGCCCATGAATTGGGTGAGACTTACGAACATAAAAAGTAGATGATGATCAGAATTATCAGCTGGATTTTGTCCATGAGAATGACTAACTCCTTCTAATACTTGAATGTTAGTGAGGTTAGTTTCAGCTTTTGGAGCTACATTGAATGAATTAGCAATCTTGCAACTTCACAGAGACCAGCATTAGATGTGTGGCTAGTACTTTAGCTGTATCCTTCCTATTAGGGGCTAGGTACACACCCACATCATAAATCAATGATTTCATACAGGAAACATTACAATTCTGACAAAGGAAATTGCACTGCCATGCAAGACCCTGAAAGTAATCAGCTTATGCTGAGTAATACTATCCACGTTGGTTATGAAACTGATTAATTTGTAGCATAGCTGCAACTAGGTGCATATATGACCACATAGTTAACTGAAGGATAAATCACTAGGGTTTAAGAGATGTCACAATTTTTAAACTGCTTTGTACAAATGACTGCAAAGTAAAGTACTTCAATATGTATCAGAAACATTATGAGCAGATAAACAGGACAATGCAATTCCAAATGTTCAAGGTATACATCCCAGCTCTCTGAAGCTCATCAAAGCAGGTGAAGGTGAATGACAATGGGGCCACAGTAATAATCAGTGACTGATGCTGCTGCTGTTGAGACAACAGCTGAAGGATAGCAGCATGCTGTTTTTATTGGCTGGCCACCAGATTCTCCCTTTCTGCGAGCTGACAGGCACATCCATGGACAACAATCAGGCTTCAACAATGGTCAAATTATTGGATGTGTCACATCCCAAGAGATGTCTCCACTTGAAGAGGTCCCCAGGCCCAAGCAGGATTCTTCAGAACCATAGTAAGGTGCTGGTGGTTCCTTATCAAATAAGCCTCAACAATGAACAATTAAATGGTTAAAATTTTAATAATACAGAAAAATACACAGAAGTTTTAGAGAAAGCAAGCAGAAAGACCAAGATAAAAGAGAGAAGCAAAATAGAAAATATTTATGGAGAGAAGCATATTGTATCTGAGAGAATGTGTGAGTCTGACTTAGAGAAATGCAGGAAAAATTTGAGAACTGTCAGCCACAAGATGTTAGGCACAATATACATTGGAAAACATGTTTCTTTCTTTTCAATATTTCTCACTTCCTTTCATGTATCCCCTTTAGTGTTTGTGATCATTATGCTTATTTGTAACTGCTCGTGTGTGCTACTCTTTAGGCAGATTCTGATTTGTACTGAAAAAATATTTTTCATTTGGACTGTGTACGTGAATTTGCTTACTTCAACATTTGAATTATGTTTGTTGTTTTTGCTGTGCGAGGCTTACGCCTGGATCCATACACCATAAACTCTATTTACAAACTAATGGCTGTGTCCATTTGCTGCCCATCTTTATTTCTTTTACAAAAATTTTTTAAATCATCATGTTTGGAAAACTGAATTTAATCCCATTCACAATAACTAGAGGTATCTCAAATTTCTAGTTTATTTATCTAAAATCATATCAGATTCATCTATTTTAAAAGAAATACCTCACATATGAAGTAAATTCTACATATATTCTTAGATTAACAATCGAATAGTTCAATAAGAATATCATAAAATGCTTTCAGAAGATTTCTCTACAATTTTGAACTTACATTTTCAAATTCCACTGCCTTTTCTTGTACTTGTTTCTCATATGTTTCTATTAGATCATTGATGCACTTTGCCTTTGTTTCAAGTAATTCTTGCAGCTCTCTAGAAACACAAACACAAACAAAACCTTAGAAACCATTTTCAAAAGCAAACTTCATAAAAATTGCATCAAATAAAATGGAAAACTATTCATATGGTTGAAGTTGTGTTAGAAAGATGAGAAGGAGAAAAGGAAAGAGTGCTTGAAGAATGATGACAAAGACAGAGAGAGAGAGAGTGTGTGTGTGTGTGTGTGTGTGTGTGTGTGTGTGTGTGTGTGTGTGTGTGTGTGAGAGAGAGAGAGAGAGAGAGAGAGAGAGAGAGAGAGAGAGAGTCAGAATTTAAGGGAAGATTTGTAGAGTTTGTCAACTATGTAAACGAATACAAAAGAATATTTGGTAGAGTAGTTAAACAGCCAAAACAAATGGCAAACAGTAAATACATATCAGATGCAACAAATAAATCAAAAACTGTATGGCAGATTGTCAGGACTGAAAAAGGTGCTGAAAAAAAAGCTTTGACCATAAATTAAAAATAGATGGAGAAGTGATTACAAACTCCAGACATATTTGTGAAGAATTCAACAGATATTTCATAAATTTTAGCAAAATTGACAATCTCCCTTCTCCAAACATAAGTCCCAATATAATGTGGCACAGATCAGTAGAATTCAAACTAACTCATATATACAGCTATGAAGTGGCCAACATTATAAAATCCCTAAAAATCTCAAATCTGTGGGCTGGGATGTAGTTCCAACAAAAATAATACAGAAAGGATGTCATAATATTGTACCCCAATCCCGTCACATAATAAATCAATTGTTTGATAAGGGCTGTCTTCTGGACAGGCTGAAGTAGAGGAAGTTTGACCTATCCACAAAAAGGGCAGACAAGAGGACACAGGAAATTTTCGCTCAGTATCAGTACTACTAATTATTTCTAAAATATTTGAGCAAGTAGTGTATAACCAACTAGAAAAATATAACAATAACAACAATCAAATACTGGAAAACTGAGCATGGAATGTAACAATATTATGAGAAGGAAAGTTCCCACTCACCATATAGCAAAGATGCTGAGTCACAGATAGGCGCAACAAAAAGATTTTCACACTTAAAGCTTCTGGCCAATGGCCTTTGTCAACAATAGACACACATACGCACACACACACACTCCTGCAAACACAACTCATATGCACGACTGCAGTGTCAGGCAACTGAAACAACACTGGGTGCAGTAGCACCAGTGCATGATGAGGATGTGACCAGGTGGGCAGAAGGGAGAGGATGTGGCAGGGAGTGGTAGGGATAGTATGGTGGGGATGGCGGACAGCGAAGTGCCACAGGTTGGGCGGCCTGCAAGGAATAGAGGAAGAAGTGTGTGTGTGGGAGGGGGGGGGGGGGAGGGAATAGTGGAAAAGGAGAGAAATAGAGAAAATAAATAAAAAATAATAAAATAAAATAGAATAAATAAAAAAAGGCATTACCTACAAACAAATCGGGGGTACGGCTATGGGCACCCACTTGGCACCTGGCACCATCCTATGCCAACCTTTTTATGGGCCATCTAGAGGAATCCTTCCTAAACACCTAGAATCCTAAAACCCTCTCCTGGTTCAAATTCATTGATGACATATTTGCTATCTGGATCAAAGCTGAGGACACCTTATCCACATTCCTCCAGAACCTCAACTTCTCCCCTATTTGCTTCACCTGGAACTACTCAACCCAACAAGCCACCTTCCTAGATGTTGACCTCCACCTCGAAGGTGGCTACATCAGTAACTCCATCCATATAAGATGGTTCAAATAGCTCTTAGCATTATGGGGCTTAACATCTGAGGTCATCACTCCCCTAGAACTTAGAACTACTTAAACCTAACTAACCTGAGGACATCATACACAACACTGCCTGAGGCAGGATTAGAACCTGCAACCATAGCGGTTGTGTGGTTCCAGACTGAAGTGCCTAGAACCACTCAACAACATTGGCCGGGCTCCAGATAATATCCACTAAACACCTGCAACATCTCCACTTCGACAGCTGCCACCCATTCCATTCCAAGAAGTCCCTTCTATACAGCCTTGTCACCCATGGTTGCCACATCTCCAATGACAGGCAGCCCCTCTCGAAATATACTAAGGGTCTCACTGAAGCCTTCACTGACCGTAATTATTCTCCCAACCTATTATAGAAACAGGTCTCCCATGCCTTATCTTTACAGCCTCCCATCACCTCCCAAAGCCCCACTGTCCAGTGACAGCGGAACATTCCCCTCATCATTCAGTACCACCCGGCACTGGAGCAACTGAATTACATTCTGTGCCAGAGTTTTGATTACCTCTCATCATGCCCCGAAATGAGAAGTCCTACCCACTATCCTTCTCACCCCTCCCACAGTAATTTATAGATTTATTCCATGTGATCTGATGGTACACAGTGTGTTGCAGATGTCGGAAAATATCATTTAACATTGTTAACATATATTAACATAGGCCTATAGTATCCTAATGTATTATATTGCTCAATATTTTCAATTTAACACAAACATTGGTTAATGTTTTCAGGCTAGCACATGTTTTCAGAACACTCAATGCATAACAGCCAGTACTAATTCTGGCATTTACCTTTCCTGTATGTGTATTCCATTTCAGGTTATCCTGAACCCACAGACCCAGGAATTTGAAAACAGTGTCGGTATCTACTGACTGGTTATTTACAGTGGCAAAAGGCTGAGAGGAATGTGCATTTTGTGTTGTGTGAAAGTTCATGGAAGCTGTCTTTTTGGTGTTGATAGTTAATCTGTTGATTTTAGCCCAGTTGCTGAGTCATTCAGTGGCCAAGTTCACAGCTTTTTGCACAGCCCCTGTATTCTCCCCTTTGAGGAGTACAGTTGTGTCATCAGCAAATATTATTGTTTTGTGTGCATCAACATTCAGGCTCAAGTCATTAATACACTCCTGGAAATGGAAAAAAGAACACATTGACACCGGTGTGTCAGAATCACCATACTTGCTCCGGACACTGCGAGAGGGCTGTACAAGCAATGATCACACGCATGGCACAGTGGACACACCAGGAACCACGGTGTTGGCCGTCGAATGGCGCTAGCTGCGCAGCATTTGTGCACCGCCGCCGTCAGTGTCAGCCAGTTTGCCGTGGCATACGGAGCTCCATCGCAGTCTTTAACACTGGTAGATTGCCGCGACAGCGTGGACGTGAACCGTATGTGCAGTTGACGGACTTTGAGCGAGGGCGTATAATGGGCATGCGGGAGGCCGGGTGGACGTACCGCCGAATTGCTCAACACGTGGGGTGTGAGGTCTCCACAGTACATCGATGTTGTCGCCAGTGGTCAGTGGAAGGTGCATGTGACCGTCGACCTGGGACTAGACCGCAGCGATGCACGGATGCACGCCAAGACCGTAGGATCCTTCGCAGTGCCGTAGGGGACCGCACCGCCACTTCCCAGCAAATTAGGGACACTGTTGCTCCTGGGGTATCGGCGAGGACCATTCGCAACCGTCTCCATGAAGCTGGGCTACGGTCCCGCACACCGTTAGGCCGTCTTCCGCTCACGCCCCAACATCATGCAGCCCGCCTCCAGTGGTGTCGCGACAGGCGTGAATGGAGGGACGAATGGAGACGTGTCGTCTTCAGCGATGAGAGTCGCTTCTGCCTTGGTGCCAATGATGGTCGTATGCGTGTTTGACGCCATGCAGGTGAGCGCCACAATCAGGACTGCATACAACTGAGGCACACAGGGCCTACACCCGGCATCTTGGTGTGGGGAGCTATCTCCTACACTGGCCGTACACCTCTGGTGATCGTCGAGGGGACACTGAATAGTGCACGGTACATCCAAACCGTCATCGAACCCATCGTTCTACCATTCCTAGACCGGCAAGGGAACTTGCTGTTCCAACAGGACAATGCACGTCCGCATGTATCCCGTGCCACCCAACGTGCTCTAGAAGGTGTAAGTCAACTACCCTGGCCAGCAAGATCTCCGGATCTGTCCCCCATTGAGCATGTTTGGGATTGGATGAAGCGTCGCCTCACGCGGTCTGCACGTCCAGCACGAACGCTGGTCCAACTGAGGCGCCAGGTGGAAATGGCATGGCAAGCCATTCAACAGGACTACATCCAGCATCTCTATGATCATCTCCATGGGAGAATAGCAGCCTGCATTGCTGCGAAAGGTGGATATACACTGTACTAGTGCCGACATTGTGCATGCTCTGTTGCCTGTGTCCATGTGCCTGTGGTTCTGTCAGTGTGATCATGTGGTGTATCTGACCCCAGGAATGTGTCAATAAAGTTTCCCCTTCCTGGGACAATGAATTCACGGTGTTCTTATTTCAATTTCCAGGAGTGTATACAGGAGGAAAAGTAGGGGTCCCAATACTGAGCCCTGTGGAACACCTTGCTTTACAGTTTTATTACTTGATAGTATTTTGGTTATTGAGTTGCTTTGTCTATTAGTATATTTCATGCTGACTCTCTGCATCTGATTGGTTAGGAATGTAGCAATCCAGTTGTTTGCAATTCCTCTAATATCATAGTGTTCTAATTTTTCCAGTAATATTTTGTAGTCAACAGAGTCAAAAGCCTTTGACTGATCCAGAAATATGCCTGTTATGGGTTGTTTTCTATCTAACAGTTCGAATAGCGTATTTATGCAATCATATACTGCAGTTTCAGTAGATTTGTTGCTCCTGAACCCATGTTGAGCTAAACTTAGTAAATCTTTTTTTTTTTTCAATGAAGTCCATCATTTTTTTTGTACATTAGTGTTTCAAAAACTTTAGAAAAGCAAGATGAGATTGGGATAGGCCTGCAGTTATTCATATCTTTATTATCACCTTTTTTGAGGACAGGAATTACTTTAGAAAGTTTTAGAGGGTCAGGGGAGATACCTGCCTGGAAAGAACAGTCACAGAGTTGAGTTAATGGTTCAGCAATTGTGTGTTCACAATTTTTGATTACAGCTGCTGGGATACCATCAATTCCAGCAGAATATGAAGTTTTTAACTCTCTGAGGGCTTTTGCAACATCATTTTTAGTAACTTTGGTAATGAAAATTGACTCTGCACATGTGTGATATTTTTGATTTGCTGATTGGTAACTTGTGTTAGGATTATTTTGGACCAATTTTTCAGCTATGCTCATAAAGAAATTGTTGGAAGAGTTCACTACAACTTCGGGATTAGATATAGATTCATTGCTGAGTTTGATTTCTATGTTCATGTGTGAAGCTTTCATTTCCCCTCTTTCCCTTTTACTGATATTCCACATTGCTTTTACTTTATTGCTGGATTTGTCAATGTACTCATCATTCTGCATCCTTTTTGCTTGTCTTATCACTCTTCTTAGGATACATGTGTAGTTTTTATAGTATTCTGTTAGTTGGGGGGAGTCACTACTTTGTTTACATAACATGTGAAATATTCTTTTATGTTTGCAGGAGATTTTTATAGCTGGTGTATTCCAACTCTTGTTTCTATTATTATTATTTATTCTTACTGGTTTTTGTGGAAGGACTCTTCAAAGTGGTGGATCATTTTGTCAAGAAATATTCGACTGTCCACCGAACCTACACAATATACTCGTCTATCCTTCACACAATCCCTGCTCCCAATCCCTTACCTCATAGCTCATACCCCTGCAATAGACCTAGATGCAAGACCTGTCTCATACATCCTCTCACTACTATCTTCTCCAGTCCGGTCGCTAATGTCACCTATCCCATCAAAGGCAGGGCTACCTGTGAAACCAGTCAAGTGGTCTACAAGCTAAGCTGCGACTACTGTGCTGCATTCTATGTAGGCATGACAACCAGCAAGCTGTCTGTCCAGATGAATGGCCCCTGAAAACTGAGGGCAACAAACAAGTGGACCACTCTGTTGCTGAACACGCTGCCAAACATGATATCCTTCATTTCAATGACTGCTTCACAATCTGTGCCATATGGATCCTTCCGACCAACACCAGCTTTTCTGAATTGCACAGGTGGAAACTTTCCCTGCAATACATCCTATGTTCCTGTAACCCTCCTGGCCTCAACCTTTATTAGTCACTGTCCTCAGCCATTTATCCCCTTCCCTGCACCCATTCCAGCACTACAAAGCCATCATTCCACCACCACCTCCAGCCTTTTTATTTTATTTATTTGTTTTACTTTATTTTATTATTTTTATTTATTTCTCTTTATTTCTCTCCTTTTCTGCTACTTCCCCCCTCCCCCCCCCCACCCCACCTCTTCTTTACCTGCTGCCCAACCTGCAGCACTTCACTGTCCACCATCCCCACCATACAATCCCTCCCCTTCCCCATCCCAGCCTCCTCATTTCCCCCACCCAGTCACCACTCCCATCATGCACTGGTGCTGCTGCTCCCAGTGTGGTTTCAGTTGCCTGACACTGCAGTTGTGTGTGTGTGAGTTGCGTTTGTGTGAATGTATGTGTGCGTATGTCTGTCTATTGTTGACAAGGGCATTGGCCGAAAGCTTTAAGTGTGAAAATCTTTTGTTGTGCCTATCTGTGACTCAGCATCTTCGCTATATGGTGAGTGGCAACTTTCCTTCTCGTAATATCGCAATGTAAAACAACATTATTCTTAATAATCAGTATGGATTTAGAAAGGACCAAAGCACTGTGCATGGTGTTAATGAACTAATCACTAAAATAAGCAAATGCCTTGATAACAAGGAGAGCATATCCGTTAGTTATACAACTTAAGGGTGTGAAAGATTGCTGTAGTTGGAAGGAAATACAAACAGCTGTAGCCCAGGGTCCAAACTAGGCCCATTACTATTTCTATATTGTATAAACAACATGCCGGGTAAGGTAACTTTAGATACGATTCTGTATGCAGATGACTCAACAGCAGTAGTCTGCTGTAAAAACACTGAAGAATTAGCACAGAAAACGAAACATACTCTTCAAGAATTAGAAAATTAGTTAAATAATAGTGCTATGAAACTAAACCTAACAAAAACACAAATTGTACACTTCAGGACCAAACAAACTGTTGAATATATAGCACAGATAAGTTATGAAGACAGAGAACTGATAACTGCAGAATCTGTTAAATTTCTGGGGATGATCATAAACAAGAACTTGTAATTGACTGATCACGAGGATTGTTTACTGAAGCAGTTAAATAGTTCTGTTTACACAATGAGGGTTAGCTGTTAGGAAAATTGTATATCATGCATATTTTATATCAGTTTAAGATAAGGCATAATTTTTTGGGGAGTTGAAAAAGAAACCCTCCTCAGCTACGCTTCAGAAAAAATTATCAAAGCTATGACTGGAACGAAAAATACACAGTCATGTAAACCTTTATTTACAAGTCCTGACTTATTGATAATTCCTTCCATGTTTATATATGGAAAACTTCTCTTTGAGTTAAAGAACCCACACCTTTTTGAGGAAAATTCATTTACACATGCTTATGAAACAAGGCACAAACAAGATTACATGCTACCTTGCCACAGACTAACATTATTTGAAAATACTCCATATCACATGGCAAGCTTAGCAATAAAATGCCTTCAAAGCTGAAGGACTGCAAGCTGGCACCCACAGGTGCAAACACTGAAAAATACTTAAAAAGTAAATGTTACTACAGTGTGGATGACTTTATAAATGAGGAAAAGATGTAGGAGATATTACATTTGTTTTGTTTTCCTGTTTTTCCTACATTACATTCTATGTGTTTGCTTATGTTTCCTTTTAATGGAGCTATATGTTCTTTTTATATGTTTCCATATTTATAAACTATGTATAATGTAAACTACGTATCTAAAGATCGAGATGTATACAAATATATTACTTTTATGAAAGTATGTGCTCTTTGAAATATGTCCATGTTTATAAACTAGAAAAACAGACATGAAAAATACTTCAAAAGAATGATTTTAAACCACTGCAGAAATTTTAAGAAACAGGAAGAAATATAACATGTAATTATCTTTTTATGCTGCAATCTGCTTCTGAGAGTATTCATATGCTTTATTTTAATGTATAGAAATTATTTTAAGGTATGCTTAGGTAGGCATAGAAGTATTCATTGACGAGTCACCAATGTTTCAAGCAAATGATTGGATGTAGCAAGTCATGTGACAATAAAGATTCTATTCTATTCTCCAGCACCAGCTTTCCTGAACTATGCAGATGGTAATTATCCTTGCAACATACGCTTTACTCCTGTAGCTTCTTTGTGTACTGCACCTCACCAGCTCTGGTATGTGTATCACATGCCTGCGTCATGCATCTGTCATCCATTCCAATCCATTCCCAGTCAGCAAACCTTCTGCCCCCCTCTTAGATAGTAGTTACACATACCCAACACTTCTTACTGCTTCCTACCTCTCACTCTCTCTACCCACCCAACACAACCCACACCCCAGCCTAGTTCACTTGTCAAAATACAGTGCTGTCATGTCATCTCCAGTCACCCAAATGTAGGGTCACATGTGTGTGTGTGTGTGTGTGTGTGTGTGTGTGTGTATAAAATACTCATCTCTTTCGCTATTCATTAAGTAGCCTCTTTTACTCCTAAATTATTTACAAGGAAAGAAACAGTAAAATCTTGGACAGGAAAAAATAAATAAATAAATAAAATAAAAATAAATAAATAAATAAAAAGCACTTCAACTGACTGATGAAAGAAGATAGTACAAAATGCTCAGGAGAGACAGGGAAATATACAGTATATGACACATAGGAATGAAATAAATGGGAAGTGCAATGAAGCCAAGGTAAAATGACTGCATAAAAATATAAAGAAATTCAGTATACAGAAAAGTCAAAACAGTCTTTGGAGAAATTAAAAGCATAAACATCAACAATATGAATACAGTGGGAATATCATTATTAAATGTGGAAGAGAAAGAGAATAAATAGAAGAAATACACTAAAGGCTTCTATGATGGAAGGACTTGTCTGTCATTATGATGGATGAAGAAATGGGAGTTGATATGGATGACATAGGGTATCAAATGTTAGAGTCAGAGTTTAACAGAATGTTGTAAGACTTGCACCTAGATAAGGTACAAGGCATAGATAATATTCCTTGAAATCATTTGGGGATGTGGTAAACAAATGACTATCCAAGTTGGTGTCTACAAACTAAGAGACTGGAGAAATACTATCAGATTCCCAGAAAAATATCACTGATACATGCTTGAAGACAACAAGGGCAAACAAGTATGAGAACTTATCACACAGTCAGCTTTACAGCTCATGCTTCCAAGTTGCCAACAAGAATATCGCAAAGAAGGATCTTTTGGATGACAATCAGTTGAGTATCACACAAGGTAATGGTACCAGAGAGGCAGTTCTGTCCTTGTGTTTGATAATGAAAGTAAGACATAAGAAAAATAAATATATGTTCATAGAATTTGTTGGCCTAGAAGATGTTCACCATTCTGAGAAAAGTAGTAGTCAGAGAAAGATGGGTAATATACAACATGTGCATCAACAACATGTGGAAGAACCAAGATGGAACAATAAGAATGGAAGGCTAAAAATGAAGTGCTTGAATTAAAAAATAATTGAGGGCTTAAGATGCACATGCACATGCTACTCTGAGATAAAGAGGTTGGCACAAGGATGTAGCCTTCCTCCCCTGCTGTTCAGTCTGTTCATTTAAAAAGCAATGATGGAAATAAAAGAAAGGGTTAAGAGTGTGATTAAAATTCAAGGTGAAAAGATATCAGTGATAATATTCACTGGTGACATTGCTGTTCTCAGTGAAAGTGAGAATGAATTGCAGAAATGGAATGTACTTCTAATGGGTACAATATACGGGCTGAGAGTAATTTAAAGAAACAGGAAAGTAATGAGCAGCAGAAATGAAATTTTTGACAAACTTAACACTAACAGTGGTGACTGTGAAGTAAAAGAAATTAAATAAGTCTGCTAACTTGGCAGGAAAATAATATATCATGGACAAAACAAAGAGGAGATATAAAGTAAACCAGGTCAACATCTAGTATAAAATCAACAACTAGTATAAAATGTAGGCTTGTTGTATAGAACACAGTCATAGAACATGGACAAACTGGAAAAGAAGACAGTCAAAGTGTTCAACATTTGGTGCTACAGAACGATACTGAAAATTAGATGGTCTGATAAGATAAGGAATGAGGAGGTTTTCTACAGAATTTGCAGAAAAAAGCAACATGTTGTGGAATATATTAACAAGTTGGAGGGGCAGGATGATAAAACTTATGTTAAGACATCAGGGAATAACTTCCATGATAATAGAGGCAGCTGTAAAGTGTAAAAACTGTAGGGTAGGACAGAGACTGGAATACATCCAAAAAATAATTCAGAGTGTAGGGTGCACATGCTACTCTGAGATAAAGAGGTTGGCACAAGAGAGAAAGACCAATGGCTCAAAAACATACTCGTTCTTTTCACCATTATTTTTCATTGACTATATCAAAAACTATCTGTGTTGCGATAAATAGCATACTTTCAGACAGGTAAAAGTACCACACAAAATTCATACTACATCACCAATTGTGAGCTAAATTTGTTCTTTCTCCTAATTTTTGAAGTAGTGTCCACATATCAGACACATTAACATCAGTGGGTATCTGTGTGATGATAGGCATATTTCATGAGGGAAGAAAATGTATATTATGTGTGTTTGTCACAAAGTCTGCTATTTTTGAATTTTGTTATGGAGATAGTGAGCATTAGCTCTCTGAAACAGTTGCCAGACATAAACTTTCCCATAGATTTTGGAATCAGTAAACTTTTATCCAAGTTTTCTTGTTTTTGGAACACAAAAAGTGTCATCAGCATTTCCTTTCAGTAAAAAAGAAAAAGAAAAGGCAGCATAACAAATCCTGAGATTAAAAGCGACTTTTACAGTTTTTTGTTCATTTTTCAGTAAATGCAGTTCTAGACATATGATATGTTTGTTGTTGATTATAAGCATTTGAGAATTGCCTTAACTGCTGTTAAAGAACTGGAACCTCCTGTCAATGGGTGTTGTTTGGACTCCTGAGAGACAAATGCCACAGTTAAGAAAGGTACCTCAAGTACTGTTCTATCTCTGCATCTTCTCCAAGAAATACAGGACCTATTAGAACTTGTTGAACTGATTACGAATAGCATGTCAGTGGCAGATCTAGAGCCCTTTACATGGGAGCAAGAAGAACTTATGGAATTACACCCAATCCTAGGACCAACAAGTTAAAGTTGCTGTCTCCCACCAAAACTGGAACTAAGCCAGTGTGACAAATTTCACCTATTGAAAAGTAGCCAATGTTTTTACTTAGGTAGTAAATGAAACACATCTTAGTGCCTCTTGCACTTGTGGATTCAGAAATGACAACATTGCAGCATGGACTACAACAAAAAGGATTTTTCATCTGAACAAACAATGCAGGCAAATAATAAGCCCCTATACTTTTTATTCTGCCATGAACCTCAATATATAAAATTTAATTCTTGTAGAATAAAAAAATGCATCCTTTTAATATTTCATATGAACTAACATTGAAATAGAAATCAACAACATCAGGGCTCTGAATGAACAATGATTGTAAATGATTTTAAGGAAAATGAATTTGAATGTACTATTTTTCAGATTATTAATGATTTAAAATTATTCAAAATATGAGGTGGGTTCAAAAAGTATCGGGACTTTCGTAGTTTCACAGATTGTATTAGCCTGGTTCTCACAATTTTTCATTGTTGTGTTGGTAAATATGTCTGAAATGTATGTGTACATTGGTAGCTATATTGAATGTTTAGTCTGTTGTCAGTTGTCAAGAAGGTTACATGTTTTTGCTAATGTGTGGTGATTATTGATTTGTTTTAAAAATGGATCAGAGAATTTGCACTATATTTTGCTATGAAATGACATAAAATGAAATAAAGTTTTGGAAATGTTGAATATTGCTTTTGGTGAGTCTGCTGTGAGTCCAAAATGGCCGTGAAGAAGCTGAAGATGACAAACATTCTGGATGCTGCAGCACATCAACAACCAATAAAAGCATGGAAAAAGCGAAATAAACGATTATGAATCATCACCAAATCACAATCAGAAAAGTTTCTAATGATGGTGGCACATCCAGCTGGTTCATGGCAGGAAATCTTTACAGATGTTACTTAGTATGAACGTATGACAACAAAATTTGTGCCAAAGGTGTTACATTCCAAGCAAAATCAGAAGAAAGTGGAAGTTTCTCAAGATTTGCTAAATGAAATCAGCTACAGTGCAGAACTACTGAAAGCATTTCATATCAGATAACAAAACATGTGTGTGTGTGTGTGTGTGTGTGTGTGTGTGTGTGTGTGTGTGTGTGTGTGTGTGTGTGTGTGTGTGTGTGTGACATTGAAACTAAGAGTAAATAGTCATAGTGGAGGCAGCCTGGATCACCAAGACCAAAAAAGCTCAGTAAGGGGAGCAAATGTAAAAGTTATGTTCACAGTTTTCTTTGATTTTAATGGCATAGTGCATCATGAGTTCCCCAAAAAGGCAAACAATTAATAAGAAGTACTGCATGCAAGTTCAACACCATTTGCAGGATGTTATCTGAAAAAAAAGCCCAGTTTTGTGGCAAAATAATTTATGGTTTTTGAATCATGGTAAGGCATGTGCCCACATTTTACTGTTTCCTCAGGAATTTTTGGTGACAAACAACACTTCAATGTTGCCCTAACCTTGATGTTCACCAGATATGGCCCTGTGTGACTTTTCCTGTTTCTAAAAATAAAGAGAACCTTAAAGGGCTGCTATTTTACAAGCTGAGATTAGATGAGATTCAAAGGAAATCACTGAAAGAGCTAAGCACTATCCTAAAGATTAAGTAAGTTTCATTTGTATTTCAGGTATTGGAAGAAGCACGATATTTTTATTTATTTATACTGCCTGAAAATAAAATCAAGCACTCAGAAATGGAAGGGAAAATAAAATGAAACTTCATGGGTTGAAAGTGTATGTGATGTTATTTCAGTGACCACAATATCAGGTCAAATCTATAGAGAAATTATCATTATGATCCACTTATTGTTTTATGTTGCACCCCCTCTGACCCAATGCATGAACTGATTTGGGTGGTATGGGTGTCATAGAGCCACTGTTTTCTCTCCTGAAGCAAGGTGGAGAGGCCACTGATGGCAGAGGGCATGGTTCGCTTTGCAGTAGTGCCAGTAGAGTCTATCAGTAGATTGGGTTTCTGGGTTTCACTGGGTTTGGCCTGCACCTCAGTAGGTATGGGAAGGGAAGGCTAGCAAAGCTTATAGGTTACAGTGTAGTGGGTGGTGGTGGGATCACTCATGGAAAAATCCCTGTAGTAGTTGCTATTAGAGCTGCACCTTTTTTAGACTGAAGTCATCTGATGGGTATATTTGCTTAAAGGAAGTCCCTCTAATTAAGGGCTCAGAGGACATCATGTTTCCAAGTAGAGAAGAAATTAGCATACATCATCAAAATATGAGAGGTATTAGAGATAAAATTAGTGAATTGCTTATAGATGTAGATGTTGACTCTGAAATTATTGGTATATTGGAGTATGACTTAAATAATTTGACAATTCAGAGGCTTCCTTTACAGGATACAGGTTAGCTGGCTTTTTTTCAGGCAGTTCCTTGCGAGGTGGGGGAATGGCCATGTACGTAAAAAACATTATTCCATTTGAGTCCATTGATGTATCTTGGTGCTGCACTGAACAATTGTTTGAATGTTGTGCAGGGAGTGATTTAGTGTGCAGGGAGTGATTTAGTGTGCAGGGAGTGTAATTTAGTGAAACTAAACGTCTGATTTTTGTTGTTTACAGGTTCCCTAACTCTGACTTCAGAGCATTTCTGCTCAAGCTAAGGGGGATTCTTGATTCACTTCATAGGAAGTACCAGAAATTAGTAATATGTGGTGACTTCAAAATTAATTTTACATAATTGTGCAAGAAAAAGGGTGCTGGTAGATCTTGTAAATTCATATGACATAATGCAGACTGTGTTTTTTTCATCTATGGTGCAGGGAAACAGTAGCACACCCATAGACAATATTTTTAGTCATTCTTCATTACTAGATGGGCATTCTGTTACTAAAAGGGTGAATGGTCTTTCAGACCATGATTCACAAATTTTAACACTAAAAGGATTTTGTACTCAAACAAATATCAAATGTAATTAGAAACTATATAGGGAATTCAATGGCAACAGAGAGTTTTTTAAATCTCATCAAGGAACAAGAGTGGCAGGATATTTATATTGCTGATAACATAGATGACAAATATAAAGCTTTCCTCAACACATTTCTCATGCTCTTTGAGAGTTCTTTCCATTAAAACATTCTAAACTGGGTACTGGCAGTAAAAGGCAGCCTTGGTGGCTGAGTAATGGGATATGGATGTCATGTACAACAAAGCAGGAATTATTTCAAAATGTTCGAGGTAGTCACAATCAAACAACAGTAGCCCTTTACAAACAGTATTGTGAGGTGCTTAAAAATGTTAATAGGAAGGCAAAGAGTATGTGGTATGCAAATAGAATAGCTAATTTATAGGATAAAATTAAACCCGTATGGTTTATTGTGGTGTCTGGTCAGCAGCAAAATGTCGACAATATGAATTCAGTTTGTAGTAAAAATATTTCTGCTGCTGATAAATCAGTTATATGTATAGTATTTAACAATCATTTTCTCAACATTGCTGGTGAATTAAACAAAAATTTAGTTTCTACGGGGAATCATATAACTCTCTTGGCAATTGCCTTTGTGGGATTGAAGTCTGAAATACTCATCTGTGATACAGACAAGTGGAAGATTGAGTGAATAACTAAAACACTGAAGACTGAGGATTCCCATGGGTATGATGGAGTGCCTAACAGAACATTTAAGTACTGTGCTGCATATGTTAGTTCTGTACTTAACCATTTTTGTAAGTTTTCCTTTAGGAATGGTCAGTTTCCTGAACGATTAAAGTACTCAGTAGTAAAGCTGCTTTATAAAAAGCAAAAAGGGATCATGTAGGCCTATTTCTATGCCATTAGTGTTTGCTAAAGCAGACCTCTCTCTGCTGCCATATCAAGAGAAGATGCAACAACAGTTGCAATGCTGACAGTCTGTAGTGCTCCAGACTGTCACACTGTCTTTGTGGATATTTGTCTTGCTACAAACAAAGACATTGCTTGACTCAGTATACATGACATTCCTTTATGATCCTGCACAGCCAAGTGAAATATATGTCCACCCTCTTGGTTGCTAATCAAGTAGGAGCATTGTGATCATGTATGGCATCAAATACATGTATGGCATCTGAACCCATTGATTCAATATTGAACTTGTGCTCACGGTTTCCCTACCAACATAAGCAGTAAAATTGCAGAACTATAAATGACTTGCAGTAGGCTACAATCCTGCCAGTACCAAATTCCAACAGTTCTTGACAGACATTTCTGCTTTTTACAAGAGGCCATATGCAGGCTTCTCGCAACTGATCAACATTCAAATGCAGTTTCTGAATGACGAACCAATTGCATAATCTTTACTTATATACAGAATGCAGATGGCATCATTAAAATGCTAATCATTTGCTTATTGAAGCACGTAGTACATTTCATGCCAGTTATATGTTCATTCCCTGCTCCCCTCATTGTGTTGCAGTTTTTATGGCCAGGGGTGTATATTAATTATTGTGCTTTCATGTTATCTTTCAGTCTAATGTTTCAGTTTCCTTATCCATTGCAAAAAAGTATTACCCTTAAAACAGTCTGTTACCTATATCATAAAGAGAACTGTGTCAGTATTTGTGTTAAATATTTTTCATCTTAGAGTAAATTGTTAATTATGATACTGTGCTGACAGATTTTGAAAATTAAATATAATTGCATTGTATATTACTTGTAACTTTTTTACCTTTCATAATCTGCTCTCATCTTAATATCTGCTTCTTCCAGTTCATGAAATCTGTCATATTCAAAAACTAGTTTAAGATCATAATGCTCTGTAATGCTCTGTAAAGTTTCTTTATGGCATTCATCCATTTTTGTTAGGTCGTTGTTCAGTTCATTCATTATTTGTGCATGCTCATTTTCCAGTTGCTAATGGCAAAGATCAGTGAATTATTCAATGAACGAATAGTTGATATATTTTGCTACAAATAAAATAACATGAATTTCCTTTCTGTGTTACTAAAAATAAAAATCATCTGCAGCACATATATTGCACATATACAAAATGTCTTATCCACTTTAATTGAAAATTCAGTTACTAAATAAATAAATAATTAATTTTTATTCGCCATTTAGTACACAATGTACTTGAGTTTGTGTAACTGCAGATTATAAATATTTTTTTAATATGGAACACTGTGATGTGTCATTTTCTAAATAAATCTTCTGTTCTCTTTAAAGAATAAGCAAATATGCAAGTTAAATATTACTGCATAGCTCACAGAAGTAGACACAGAATACAAGGAATGACAGCTTTTTAAAATAACATGTTTTCTGCCTATAGAGAAAGATGACACTGAATTATTATGTATAAGAAGGGTGGCAGTTAATTAAGAAATCAAAAATTGGTTGACACTCCTAAAATCATGTCAAATTATTTTAACATCAGGTATGAAACAAACAGTGTGAAACAAGACTTTGGACACTGCAAAGATATGCCGAAAATCAGTGCTCTGCAAATGGCTAGTGCAAGTAAAACTGAACTTCATGCAGACAGCCAAGCACAAAGTATACTGAATTTCAATGCAACAGCAGCCAGAATTTAACTTGCATAATAAAGGCAGGTGCTACAGTTCTACATCAGTAAGGAGAAGATTTCCTTGTTAAGCAGAATTTATCCATCTTCCTGGCAGGTAGTAATGATGCTGCAAGGGTGGGGGGGTATCTTTTAATCTCACTTAAAAGAAGGCTGTCTGAGCTGAGAAGAACAAATCCCATCTTTGCTTCAGTGTCACACTGTCATGACTTGATGAAATGGCTGTGCATAAGGAAAAATATTCAAATACCAAGACATAAAATATTTTCAGACTATTTGAAAACGCATTATCTGTGGACATAGGCAATTTGGGGAAAAGATTCCAAACCACATGTAGTTTTTACCTCAGTAGTAACAAAGATTTTAGATGTAGTAAATAAGATTTCTAATTTGCAGTATAGTGCTACATAGATCATGCCTCTCATGTACAAGAAGTACATGTTATCTGAAGAATCAAGTGCAGAATGTGCTGCCAGTGATGCTCCATGACTACAAGCCAAACTATCAGAGAAAAAAGTGTTCCCAGTGTAATGAGTTCACACAGAAGAATGTGAAGAACAAAGATGGGCTGTGTACCTGTACGGCCTACACTGTATGGAGGTTCCCCATCCTTTGGAAACATCTCAAAGTGCCCTGTAACAAGAAGAGCAACTATTCTGGGTGATGATTTCTTTATGGTATCACCCCTACAAGCGGAAATCACAGACTTTGGTCATTGTTTAAGTGGTACCAGTCCAAGAAGTAATAATTTCTTAAACAATTCCTGCATCAGTGTGCTTACCAGTACAGGTAAAAAGAGTTCAAGTTTACTGGGAGTTGTTAAGGTAACAAAGTTTAGCAACAAGTCAAGAAATGACAGTACTAAAATCTGTGTGTTTTGCTTCACTATATTCGGTGTCTCAGAAGCAAATTGGAGCTTCTAAATCTTGACATAAGCAAAGCAGAATTTATAAGCTGTATATATGTGTCATGTCTCAAGGAACACCATTTAAAGAGTGGAATTGAAATGACTGGCATTTATGGCTACACATTAACAGTAAGCTATTGTAGAATCTGCAAACTACTTTAAAACTAATACAATATTTAAATCCCCAGACATAAGCATTTAAATCCTCAGACATAAGCACTTACTGTGTAGATCTTCACTCTGAATTCTACTGAACTGAAATGAGGACAAATTAATGGTAGTGTTGGCAATTTACAGGGCTCTTGCAGTGAAAATATGTGTTTTTTCTAAACCAGATGGAACAACTTTTGAGCCAGGTATGTTCCATAGCCAAGGACTTACGTGAGTAATGTCACTGTCCATTTCTTGACCAGAAATGAAAGTAAAGGAGAATTAGAGCACCTGATGGATTTATTCAACCTGATGACATTAGTTAATTTTTCCACTTGATTAAAAAATAGCTATAAGAACATAATTGATAATTTATTCATAGACTAATGAAGGAGCAGCTGTATAAGTCAAATCCTCAATGGATTATCAGGTTGTGATGGATGACTGGTACAGTAAATCACACCAACTTCTGTGATGAAGCTAAATATCAGTGATGAAGCTGACTTCTGTTGTAATGCAATTTTTTTTGGTCGTATTTTCTGACCAGCCTTAATACTGCTCTTTATCATAGTTTTCAATTGATCAGATGTTTCCAAAGTAGCAATCCATAAACCTTTTTTTGCTGAATGGTTATTTACTCCACAAGGATTACTTACTTACTTACTCACTGGTCATACCGGACTCGAGAGTACATTATTGCAGCAAAGTGTTTTCACCATCTGTCCCTGTCTTGGGCTATTTCCTTCCATTCACCTTCAATACCTAGCCTCCTTAAATCAGCCTGCACATTGTCCTCCCATCTACACCTCGGTCTCCCCACAGGGTGTTTTCCCTCTAGGTGCCCCACCAGTAATCTGCACGCTGCCCTGCCCTCATCCATTCGAGCTATGTGACCCGCCCATCGCAGCCTACATGATTCAATAATATTGATTATGTCAGGGCTTGAACAGAGTTTGTGAACCTCTACGTTATGCAGTTTTTGCCACTCTCCGCTAATGTCTTCCCTTTTTGTTTTGAAAATTCTCCTCAAAATTCTGTTTTCAAATGCTCAAGATGGCTTTTCATTTTGCACAGTGAGAGACCAAGTCTCACACCCCTACAGCATAACTTGTAGAATAATAGTTTTGTATATTCAAATCTTTAAATTCCTAGACAATATCTGTGATGAAAGTAATCTATTCAGTGAGAAGTAGCCCGTAATCTCTTCTTCAGTTCGGATTCAATCTCATTTCTCGAAGTGATGTCCACACCTAGATACTTAAATGTGTTCACTTTTTCAAACTGCATGTCTCCAACTCTTAACATTTCCTGATCTACTGCTGTTGACATTCTGGTAATAACCAAGTATTTAGTTTTGTCTTCACTTATCCTTAGACCTACATCTTCACTATCCTTGATTAATGCATTCGTATTTGCTGTTACAGATTCTTTCCTATCGCCAATGATGTTTAGATCATCTGCATACCCTAATATCTTAATATTTCCTCTGAATTATCTGCTGCCATTCGTACAATATATTCTAGGACTAAATTAAAAAGTACCGGAGACAGGGCATCTCCGCGTTTCAGTCCGTTCTTTATTACAAATTCTTCTGAATTTCCCCACACATACTCTACCTTTTGTGTTTTTCAAACTCGCTTCTGTAAGTGTAACGTACTTCTTTGGTATTCCAAGTTCCAAAAGAATTCTGTACAATTTTGACTGCAATGCTGAATCATATGCTTTTGTAAAATCTATGAAAAGATTATGAACTGGTTTATTGTATTCCCATTTCTTTTCCAAAATTTGATGCAGGATGAATATTTGGTCTATAGTTGATCTGTTCCTTCGAAAGCCAGACTGCAACAGAATTTTGATATGTGCAAATGTTGCAGAATTATATGCAAAGCCAATGCATTGTAATATTGTTTTGTTCATCCATCTAGCTACATTTTGATTCTAACTTCCACTGTTAAACATAGAAATGCTTGATATTTTCACCTGAAACAATAGCATCTTCGTAGATGTGGATTGTGTTGTGAATTCCAGCATAACACAGAAATAACATAAATAAACAGATAAATGTTTCTAAAAGTCAATTACTGATCATATTAATTTTATTTTAAGAAAAACAAATGCAGCTAATAACAGTTTTACATGGTTTTATAATGTGCATATTCAATAAATCTACACATTCTTCACTTGTTATAGCTGTCAAAGTATGTTTTTGAGTTTCTTTATTATCTTCGAACTGGTTTATCTCAAAAATGAAATATTGCATTTCAGTGGTGCAAAGAAAAGTCAAATCTGAGAAGACTCTTTACAGATATAGCCTTCTGAAAATCAAACAAAACTGATGTAACTATTTTCTCAAGTGACTTTAATTTTGAATAACTCATTAATTATTTTAGTATTCAAGGCACCACATGCACAGCCTTATAACATACTGTCTGGCTGTAAGTGAGGAAACAATCAGCATCACAAAGTCATTTATAAGATAAAAGCTGCCAAAGCATAATCCAAATCTGTCACAAAAAGATGTGTGAGGTATTTTGACAGCAAATTGTGATAAATCTGCTGTAAATTAGGCACATGATCAGCAACTAGGCTGTTACACCTAAAAAAGTGGTGCAGATTCGCCACTTTTCAGCATGCAAGTCCTCATAGCTCATGAGTAATGGTAAAGAATCTTGGTGGTTTATTCATTTCTGTCACAATGTGGAAACCTGGTATTTACAGAATCTTGACTAGTGGCCCCATCAGACTACTCATCAAACCATAATTTGGCATGGTGTTAGGTACGACCAACATGTACATACAGAAAATTTAGAAAGGAGGCTTGCCTTAGGCCACTTTTGGAAAGATACTACAGTTTACTTTTATCTTTCTGAAAATTTTAAACATTTTCCACCATGTTACATAGTTGAATGCCTTTTCTAGGTTAACAAATGCTTTGGATATGATTTAATTTTTCTTCTGTTATTTCCCTTAAAAAGTGCAATATCAAAAGTGTGTCTCTGGCACCTTTATTTTCCCTAAAGCCAAAGTAATCATTATCTAACAAATCCTCAGTTTTCTTTTCCATTCTTCTGTATACAATTCTTGTTAGTAACTTGGATGCACAAAATGTCAACTTGCCCTAAACCTCTCCAGTCCTTCACCCTTCTTCATTCCCCTTCTACTCTTCTGCCAGAAGAAGGAGAAATTGGGCCCAAAAGCATATAAAATTTAAATCCTTTTGTGTGTGTGTGTGTGTGTTCCCCTGTCACCACTTGGTGAGTAGGTTCTTTTTTATCTATCCATTTATATTGTATTACTAATAACCAGATTGTGAGATAGTTCTCACACTTATCTGCCCTTGATATTTTCTGTATTGTGTAAAAGAAATTTTTCTGAAACTCAGATCATATTGCTCTAGTCTCAAACATTCTACTCAAGAACTTGAATAGTCATTTGGTTTCCACTCCCCCAATGATTTTAGAAATTATGAATAAATGTTACCTAACCCCTGTGCTTTATTTGATCACAGGTCTTCCAAATTTGTGCTAAACTCTGTCTCTAATTTTGTATTGCTTATGTCTTCCATGCTGTCTCTCATTTCTTCCATATACACCTCATTAAACAAGTCCTCTCCCTCATGGAGGCCTTCAATGTATTCTTTCCACCTATCTGCTCTGTACCATATAATTTGGAAAAGATATTGCAAATCAATGGTGATGAATTATTTCTGACATTATTTTAATTATAACTGCAACAGAATCACCCAAAAATTACAACCACCATTTTAAGTGAGTAGTCAATATACTTTATTGGTGGGCAGGAAGCTGTGATTGATGACATCTGGGTTCTTTTCAGTTTGTTATATAATTTTTCTTCATTAACTATTCTTTTTTTTAACTTGACACAAGCATCACTTGTTTTTGTGACACATATTGAAATAAAAAATTTCTATTTACTAACTTATGTTTAGTATTTTTTTACAAGTTTAGTATATAATTTTAAGTGATTTATTTATCACTACTTAATAGCAAAGAAAAAACTGTCAGCACGATTGCCACATACACAGTATTATAGGAAAAAATAGAAAAATCAAAAGATGAATACCATGCCAACAATTCCCAATTTCCCTTACACAGCAACAATGGTGAACTGGAGCAACGAGAGTCTCAATTTTAGAAAATGAAATTCCTGAATAACATAAGGAAAACTGTTGGTAGGTGAGAAGACATTAAGATGCAATGAATTTAAGATGCTGGTTTGAAGCACACATTGATTAAATGGAAATTGTTCTGACAAAAGAGAGCTGCTATCAAAGGTGGGTTGTATAATATTGTATATAAATGCTTAAATGGCGCTGTTTATTTGCACAGTTTGTGTAATGTGATGAGCTGATACTTTATGATTTCTAAAGAACACATTGTATCTCGAAGGTAGATTTGAAGACCACCAACTTGAACTTAACCATAGTAAAACACTGATTAATGAAATTGAAGTTTTATAAGTGATACTGGTACATAATACAAGATCACATAAATCCTTCCATGTGATTCAAAATGCATACTTTTCAAATATAAGTAGAAATATTACTTTATTTCTGTTTCCAGTATAATTCCTGTATCCTAATAATGGTTTTAAAAGCAGATATAAAGACATAAATTTGGAAGTAAAGTTAAATCAGTAGAGAGCGTTTTACTTCCAATGAGCATTGGAGTTTCTGGAAAACTTTAGGCCTCAATTGTTTATCTGTTACCCAGCAATGAAGACATATTCTCTAGAACAACATGGAGTTAGAGATGAGGATGATAGAGGTAAATAGAAATAAATAAGCCTCTTAATAGGCCACATGCTACTTCACAAGTGCTTAAATATTACACGTCATAGCAAAGTTAGACCTTTCTCCATTAGGATTTGATTATTTCTGTTCTACTGAACAAGAAATTAATAATTGGTTACTAGGTTAATCCCAAGTTCACCACTGGGACAATCACATTGAAATATGCAGTATGTTACTACAGAACTCTAACGTGAACTCTAAACCCAGCCATTGTTGTTATACATGAGACAGTAAAATGTGAGGACAGCATTCCTCAAATTACAGTCCTCTCATCAAATACACTATCAATATTATCTAATGATTTATTTGGCTACATACTATAAATGAAATAATCTCCAGAAAAAAAGTGTGTTTGTACATTACAAGTGAATGTGTGTGTGTGTGTGTGTGTGTGTGTGTGTGTGTGTGTGTGTGTGTGTTGGGATGGGACAGGGAAGAAGTTTCTGTTTATTGGCTCCAATACATACCATTTCAAATCAATTAATCAAGTCTTATCTGAGGGGACATGAAATCAGATTAGAATGATTCTATTTGTAAATGCTCTATCTTATTTTTGGTGATTTTGCAGTTGCAGACATGATAGATCAATGTCCTTTATTTTAGGTCCTGCTTAATATTGCATTGTCATTGCTAAAATATGAGAAACATCAAGAGGTAGTTCAGTAGCTCACCATAAACTTCTCTCCCAATGCACTACAACTAACCATTGTAAGGATTGAAACAACTGTGTGTGGCATTGAAGAAAAATACTGTCTGCATTGTGCTCGTCAAAGGAATGGCTCTTCTGCCACAACAGTGCTCCTTCTCAAGCAGTGTTGAGTGTCAGTGACATTCCAACCAGAAACAAAATAATCAAAGTTTGACACACATTTTACTCACCAGGTATTGAAACAGTGCCTTTCTAGTGTTCTGTAGAATGAAAGGGGTCTAATTTGGCTGCAACACAAGTTTCTGCTGTCAAAAGAGTGGGGGCACCAAAAGAGAAATGCACCCTGTGCACATGCTCAACACAAGTAGTATAGTCCTACAGGCAAACATCAGCCATCTCACTGTAAGTATAGTAACTGGGCCAATATTGGGAGTTCAGTTTGTAGCATCGGCACCAGCTTACATGCCTACAAACTACTGAAAATTATCCTGGTGCATACATAGAAAAGGCAACACAATGTCAGGACACTGAAGATTTAAAATAAAAATCATCAGTCACATGAAACTGAGTTTATTAAACTTGTTACCTAATTAGTGCGATGTGCTGTGCTCTCCATACAACTTTCCATATTCATCCTTTAGGACTTACCTCAATCTTATCTTTCAAGTCTTCTAAACTGTCCATGTATATCCTGTGCGTTTCTGCTAGCTTTTTTGTGTGCTCTATTTCAATGGTCTTACTTTCAAATTTTGCCTTCAGCACTTCAACCTGAACTTTTAATGCTTCTTCAGACTTCATCAGATTAGCAAGGTAATCAGGTTTCACAAAAACATCATCTGAGTAGGAAAAATCTTTATCTAATGTAATCGTTTTCACATCTGCAGATGAAATCTTCCATAAGCAAACAGTACCATATTCAGAACAGCTGACTAAATTTTCGTCATTATGTGTGATACACATCTGTAATGCAAATAGTTATAAGTTAAATAAATACACATTGATTGGCTGCATTTAATTACATTCTATTGGACTAAATTGTATACAAATGATACACTTATTATACATAAAAGGTCAATATAAGAATGTACAAAGAGAAGTCACTTCACAAAACCTGTAAAAAAAATCCATAACTTTGGGAACCATTAAGTTGCTTCCTCAGCACCAAAAGAGAGAGGAGTAGGAACAAATGGGCAGGCTACTCTGGGCCCAGTACAAGGTGGATGAATCTGTAATGACAACAATGGAAGGCAGGATGAAGGGAGCTTGTCAGAAAGATTATGTGGTAAAAGATAGTATACTGATAAACACAGTAATCAACAATTTTAGGAAAAGGATAGATGGCTATTCATCATAAAGATGACACTCTGAGTTGCAGGCAGGAATAATGAAGACACACAGTCATACAAGCAAGAAGCAAGCACACTTCATGCACACATGACTGCCACCTACAGCAGCTCAGACTGGGATGCAAACAGCATCGCCATTGATGAATCACCCCTTACTCACTCTCAAAATAATATGCATCTGAATGTTTCTGATAAAATTCTATTCCTAGAGAAAGCTGCTGTAATTCAGTCTGAGAAATGTAGTTTCAATCAATTTTCAGTTATGCTCATTATCTTCAGTAGATCTTTCTTCCCTTATTCCACAAGACAGAGCTGTAGAGTAGCAAAATATACCATTGGAGCAGTTGCTAACATTTATTTATTCATTCATTAAGTAGCAGAAAGAGAGTGACAAACTTGTTAAGCATCTTGCAGCACAAAAGACAGAATTCATATGACTTCTGAAGTTAAATAAGTATATACACTGATGAGCCAAAACATTATGTCCACCTACTTAAAAGCAAACTGCTCCACTTTTGGAATGCAGTTCAGCAGTGATTCTGCATGCTATGGTTTTGACAAGTACTTGATAGGTTTCCAGAGATTTTTGGCACCAGATGCCTATGCATGCACACTTCCCATAATTTATGGGTAACTGGTTGGTGGGTGCAGAACTCGCACCCGGTAGTGTCTCAATTGGGTTTCATTGGATTCAGATAAGCCAAATTTGGGGGCCTTGTAACATGGACAGTTATCCTGCTGGAAAATGCCATCTCTATTGGGGAAGACATCAAGCATAAGGGGTTACAGGTGGGTCCTAATAATGTTAACACAGTCCACAGCTGTCATGAGGCATTCAATAACTACTGCGGGTCCATAGAAGCCCAGATGAATGTCTTCCATAAAATAGTACTGCTCCAACTGGCCTGCATGTTTCAAGCAGTCATTTGCCTGCATGATGGCATATCTAGACACAACCATCAATCTGGCTTAACAATAAATGTGATTCATCTGACCAGGTGACATGATTCCATTGTTTCACAGTCCAATATTGATAGTCCCATGCCAATTGTAATCATAACTGATGATGTTGTTGGGTCAATATGGGAACATGTAGGGATTCTACGCTGTGGACCACCACGTCCAACACTGTGCGCTGAATAGTGTGCCTGCGCCAGCATTATACTCTGTCATCAGATCTGCTGAAGATCACTACCTATTCTACTCCAGATCAGAAGGCAAGCCTTCAATATCTATATTTGGGGATAAGATATGCCCATCCAACTTCTTGTCACTTGCTTGTGGTTTCAGCACTCTTCAACCTCTTTCTGTTGATGCTCACAATAGTAGCATGTGAACAGCCAACCAACATTGCCATTTCCAAGATGCTCACTCCCAGCCACTGAGCCATAACAATATTCATTTCGTCAAAATCACTTAAATCAGTAGAGTTCTGCATTTGTGCCACTTAGTGTCACTATAATGATTCCCCATTCATCTCTGAACCACTCATATACTTCTCTCACTGTGTCACATGCTCTCAGCACCATCAGGCAGCATACAAACTCACGTTGGGAATTGGTCATAATGTTTTGGCTTATCTTTTTCTTTTTTGCTAGGTGTGAGTGGGCTGGCTATCTGAACTCAGCTGTAACTCCTGCTGTGTTGGAACATGTGAATGTTCTGATTCAAGGTAATCAATGGATCACTGTTAAACACCTTGCTGCTTCAGTGAACATCTTCATTGGGACTCTGAGGGGGATATTCTGTCTCATGTCTTTCCTCATGCTGCAACAATCAATTGTGGTACCCTCAGGAAACTGAATTTAAGAACTGAAACGAATTCAGCATGTTTGTCACCACAAAGATGAATTCAAAATTCTCCTACGCCATTACAGCACAAAGCCTCTCTCAAGTCAGCACACCCAAGATAAGACCGAAAAACTTCATTTGACTGTTCTTCCTCATCCACACTACAGCACGGATCTCACACCTTCCGACTTCCATCTGTTTGGCCCAATGAAGGATGCACTTCATGGGAAGCAATACACAAATGAGGAGGAGGTGACTGATGTAGCAAACATCGGCTCTGACATCAAAAGCAGAGTGGTACCATGCAGATATACAGCCATCCCATTAAGGTGGTGTATGGCCATCAGATTGAGTCAAAAGAATTGGAAATATGGTGTATTCGAACCATGGAAAAAAATGAACCTTCTTTCAGAATAAAATGTTTTGAATTACTCATTGAATGTCCTTCATAATTCATCAACCACTGCTTTTGTGACACATAAGTATAAGGGTGCCAGCCAGCATGTTTTGTATCAGATAGGCAGACCAGGGCTCATGAGGATTCAGCACACTATACCTTTGCGCAAGGGTTGTTGCTTAATTTTCACTCATTTCTGGTTGGTCAGAGATGTCAACACTTGTTCAGTGAACTAAGAGATGAGGCATAATGTGTTGTACTGACCTGTGTTTCACACAGTGTGTTTGGTGTCATTGATTGCATATCTGTGGATTTTAGTGGGAAGGAGGTGTGACTGACAGAAGTGGGCATTGCATAGGTAATGCTAACATCATCCATGTGGTGCATGAGTGAAAGGCTCTCACATGCATTAGTGCAGTGAACACATCATATATGCATTTCGGTGGAACTGCATTGTCAGCATGTAGTGCATATCATGCTTTGCAGGCTTCTATATATAGTTAGTACATTGTCAGTAAGTTATCCATTGATGTAATGTACTATATTCATGCATTACAGTATGCGTTATTATGATGCTAATCCTCTGTAGCACCAGAGGAAGTTTCCAATGTATGAGGAGGCTCAAGGAGGAAGAGACCTGGAATGAACCATGCAATATCATGATGTAGCAGTGCTACATTTTCTGAATGCAGTGAGAGGCAAAAGTGTCTTAGGAAGCCAATTCCTACCACTGGTTCACTCATGTTTGTAATGAAAATGGTCCATGGGAACTGTTGACCTGGATCAAATATACAGAGCCTTCCACACATGGTGGGAGTTGCATGAGGGATGTGTGATCTATACATTGTGGGCATTTGTGGCTTGACATGGTGCTGGACAGTGTGCCTACTGCAGCCTATGTTTGTAGTTTAGGAAGCCTCACAAAAGTTCACAGTTCCATGTAGCACCAACAAACTGGACATGGAACCAACAATTTGGCAACCTCAAGGTGGTGGTGGTGCTATGCACTTTATTGCCAGCTCTGCTGCTGGTGGTGGTGGTGGTGTGTGTGTATCATACAGGTGAGTGTCCTGGCTGGTGATAGTGGTGACACCACCATGTACTTTTGGTGTGAGCTGGAGTTCTTCAGTGTGCATGGCGTTTGGCTTGGATCTAACACTGCATGGCATGTTGCTGTCCACAATACTGATGCAATGTCTGTACTGTAGCATGGTGAACATCCTATTGACCAGGGAGGGCTTCTTCTGTAACAGCTCTGTCTGATGAACAATGATGGAAAGTTGTAGCTGCGGAGAAAAATTGACAGTCCATACAGTCCATAATGCAACATCTGGTGTGAGAGTCAAATCGAGGAGTTGCCATGGCTGGTGCCACAATTGGGATAACATCTTGCTGGCAAATTCCTCATCATAGGTTGCCTGTTACTGTTGTTGTTCCAGGGTGTGTGACAGTCATTGAAGCAAAGCATATTTAGCCATTTTGTATTAGTTTCTTGCAGGTGGGATAACATTGCTAATAATGTCAGTATGCTCTGCTAAGCAGCAAAGAGTTATGAAATCACAATTATAATCCAAAATGTCCAATGAAATAAACACAAACTCCACTGTTGTAAACCAAAGTGCTGATTGTTCTGGGTGGAATGGTGGTATCTTGTAGTGTGTTCCAAGTCCCTGAGTTGAGGTGCAGCCCAGTTGTGGTTGATTTTATGCTGTTATGTGAAACACTCATGGCTCACGTGCAAATCCAAAAACCATGTGCAGGTTGTTGACGCTTGTGGCATTCTTCCATGCATTACAATAATATTTGCCAATTCATTTGTGATGTGGTTGGTGCAAGATTCGCGTTATTTTTCATAATTGACTGACTTGACCAGCTCAATCATTAACTCATGCAGCTGATGTCAAATTCAATAGTTGGTCATTTAATGGCAGCCATTGTTATGGCATGTTGCTGCATACACTGTTTGAGGAGCAACACCCATAATAATATCAGTTTGCATCACCAACCTTGAGGGGTTGATGATATGTAACCAAAGCAAGATGGCTGAACTATAACAGTATATTATCACGACATGGAATGAAACATCTAAATTGCATGGTTGTTGCAGTGGTTACAGGTCACCAATGTGCTAAATTGAGTTACTGGGGGCAGGGCATGTATGGATACTAAAGACAATGTGCTGGTGTCACAATAACATTTCATGTGCATTGCACAACTGACAAGATATCTGTAGAGTCACAGGTTCTAAACTGAACTCTCATCTCTCCTTTATGAGGATATCCCACTCTGTGGCATCAGTTCTCCAGTCAGAGATATTACTGCTGGTGTGACACTACATACCACTTTCTGAACAGAGCACACAGGCTTTCATATGCTTGTTGCTTGTGGAAATCTTATTTATTCTTAAACAGGAAGTGGTATGATCTCCAGAAATGTCATCATGTCCAGACCCAGTATAGATTCCATAATTCTACAAGAAACTGACATCAGAGAGAGAGAAAGGTCTGTAATCCCATGCATCCATCTTGTGACCCTTGTGAGATATTGATGTTACCTATGCCTGCCTCCACTAGCATGTCAAACTGTATTCTTCAAGTATAGTATGGTGCACTGATGCATATACAGAACGTAATGAGCACTGCATTAGGTCTCATGACCCTTTCTCTGTCAAACAAGTCAAACTGTTTTTTTTTTTTTTCATTTGTGTGTCCCATCAATTGTATACCTAACACTTTTGCATCCCTGTATCAGTCAAATGTAGAAAGTGTGCTGGGACCATCTTTGGTGAAGCAGTTTTGAAAGACAGAATTTAGTATTTCAGCATTTGATTTATTATCTTCCATGTAGGAATTTGCTTTCAAATTCATTGACTGCATCTCATTTTGCTGGCCCTGTGCTTCTTTTTTCTTAATTAACTTTGGTTTACCAGTGAGGGTTCAGCTTTATGCGAAACTGTTATGTAACCTTCTTTGCTTTCATTGTAACTTCCTAAGAATATTCCTGAAGCTTTTTGGGTTCTTGCCATCACTTACTAAGTTTCATTGCACCACCTTATCTAGCCCATAGCATACATTATGCCTGAATTTCTGCCAGGGGTCCTCTCTATTCTACTCCCAATAGCTAAATACTTTATGTTGCTGACTCACATAGTTTATAATGAATTTCCTACTGCACTTGTTAAACAGCCTTTTCAACTGGTGTCCACATATCTCAGCTTTGACTGTAATGTGATGAGTCCAAAGAATGTTTCCTACTGGCCTTTTTATTTTGTTGTTTTGTTAGGGTCATGATTAGATATACAGATTGGCAATACAATGCAGTTGTGCAGCACATGATCATACCAAGAGTTGTTGGGCAATGATTAGATGTAAAGATGAATTAAAATTATTTGGATGAGTTTGGGGGTGATTATGTCTGTTGAGTTTTGCTACTGCTTTTAAAAGAGGAAGTGATATGTTGATACTAGTCTGGTAGGTATAAAAGTAGTAATAAATTGCACAAAGAAATTGGAAACACAATCTTAGCTAATACAAGTGATAGCTAATACAATTGATACTGAAGCCATTTTGCTGAAGCACGTACCAAATCTTTTACAGGATAATACTCAGCAGAAGTTGTATAATGGCAAGTTAAGAAGGTAACTACAATCTTTGCAAGGTGTGCAATGGTCACAGTCAGGTCATAGGAGGTTAAGGCAGTAGTGAGAGTACCCTTCTTCCTTATAGAACCTTCAGCAGCTAACCTAATAACACTCTTAATCATTAGAATAAGAGAAGACCTGACAGTACTCATATATGTTTTAGCCACAGGCAACTGAATAATTGGTCATATTAAATGAGTCTCTGGATTGCCAATCCATGTCTACATGGCTGAGGCTAAAACATATGTCATGTATCCCAAGACACTTAGCAAACCTCACATTTGAACAATTAGCAGAGCATTTATGTCAGAGATATCATAAACAGAATAATGTTAGGTATTTTTTAGAGAGAATTTGAGTGAATTAGTGGACAAAGCCAATGAAATTGTCAAAGCCTTTCCTGACAGAATTCAAAAAGCGAATGTACAGACATATGAGTTGACACAAAATGCAGAAGCAGATCAAGTCATGCTCAGAGGAGTGGAAAATAAGGCTCTACATGTGTTTGTGTGAGGAATTCGTGTGTAACTTTTGCATGAATGCAGAAATTCTGGATGATTTAGCTGCAGTGCATTGCAATGCACGTGCAGTAAATTAAAATTGCTATGATCAAAAAATATTTGCTTCCAAAAAAAAGAATGTTCTCAGTGTGGGAAGAAATAATATTTCAAGGCACTTCGGTTCAAAGTCTATATTTATTACTGGAGTTGTACCATTTACTGTATGGAACTGTATATACTGCAAAATTTAAAGAGAGGCCGTTTGCTGAGAACCACTTAATAATTTTGTGAATAACATCATTTACAATTACATCACTTAGTTCTTGGTTTTTGGATGTTATTACTATACTTGTATAATCAGCAAAAAGAACTAACTTTGCATCTTCATCAATGTGGAATGGTAAGTCATTAATGTATATCAAGAACAGTAAAGGACCTAAGACCAAACTCTGTGGTACCCCGTACTTGATAGCCCTCAGTTTGAGGAATCAGATGTTGTTTTAACATTACATGAACCACTTATTTCAACTTTCTGTATTCTTCCAGTTAAGTATGAATTAAACCATTTGTGCACTGTCCCCCTCAAACCATAATGATTTAGCTTATCTAAAACAATTCCATGATTTACTCCATCAAAGGCCTTTGAGAGATCACAAAAAATACCAATGGGTGATGTCCGGTTATCCAGAGCATTTAATATTAGATCAGTGAAAGTGTATATAGCATTTTCTGTTGAAAAGCCTTTCTGAAAACCAAACTGACATTTTTTTAGTACTTTATTTTTACATATATGGGAGGCTACTCTTGAATACATTACTTTCTCAAAAAATTTTGATAGAGCTGTCAGAAGAGAGATTGGGCGATAGTTGTTGACATCCGACGTATCCCCCTTTTTATGCAATGGTTTTAGAATGGCATATTTCAGTCTATCGGGGAAAACACCCTGCTCCAAAGAGCTATTACATACGTGGCTGAGAATCCTACTTATCTGTGGGGAACAAGCTTTAAGTATCTTGCTGGAAATGCCATCAATTCCGTAAGAGCTTTTACTTTTCAGTGAGTTTATTATTTTACTGATTTCAGAGGGAGAGGTTGGTGGAAATACAGTTGTTTCAAACTGCACAGGTATGGCCTCTTCTATTAGAAGCCTTGACTCTTCTAGTGAAGATCTAGATCCTATTTTCTCCACAACATTTAAAAAATGATTATTGAAAATATTTTCAGTTTCTGATTGTTTGTTGGTACACTTGTCATTCTGTTTTATGGCACTAAAGTCTTCCTGTGCTCTTGGTTGCCCTGTTTCCCTTTCAATAATATTCCAAATTGCTTTAATTTTATTATAAGAGTTACTGATCTCAGACATGATACACATGCTTCTGGACTTTTTAATAACTTTTCTTAGTACCGCACAATAGTTTTATAATATTGAACAATTTTGGGATCCGTACTGGCTCTTGCTGTTAGATACAGTTCTGTTTTATGGTTGCAAGATATTCTTATTCCTTTAGTTAGCCAAGGTTTTTTATATGTTTTCTTGGAATTATGTTTAACTATTTTCTTGGGAAAACAATTTTCAAATACCCTTAAAAATGTATCGTGAAATAAGTTATATTTCAAGTTTGCATCAGGTTCCATATACACTTCATTCCAGTCTAGCTGCTTTAGGCTTTCCCTAAAGTTTGCAATATTTATATTATTAATTGAACACACTGCTTTGTAATTCTGATTTGATATACAGCATGGAGATATGTCATGTACTGTAACTAGCTGTGCACCATGATCTGAAAGACCATTCTCAACAGGATTAGCATTTATGTCCTTAAACTTATCTTGGTCTATAAAAAAGTTATCTATCAATGTCCTGCTGTTCTTTGTTATCCGAGTAGGAAAATCAATGACGGAGCTCAAATTGAAAGAACTGAGTAATACTACAAGGTCATTCTTCCTATTACACTCTTTCAGGAAATCAACATTGAAACATATCACAAATGATAATCTACTTCCCCCTGTCTGACAGATAGCACAACAAAGCATCCAAGTTTTCTAGAAATAACCGGAAATTCCCTAAGGGGGACCTATACACTGTTACAATTATGAAAGTGCCATCATTTAGTTTTAGTTCAGTGGCACATGCTTCCATATGTTGCTCTACACAAAATTTTTTAGTTTCTAAATTTTTTACACTGTGGAAGCTTTTGACATATATGGTAACTCCTCCTCTCATCATATTATATGTACTTGCATGCGCAGCTAATTTGTACCCATTGATGCTAACCTTTTGCATATCAGTGACAATGTGATGCTCAGACAGGCATAGTACATCTATTACATTCTCAGTTTCTATATCTTCTAAACAAAGCAGAAGCTCATCAATTTTATTCTTCAATCCCCCAATATTTTGATGAAATATACTAACATTATTTTTCACTTTACTTTTGTGAGTATCTTGAACTTTTTTAACATCTTTAGTACTTGCCTGGCTGAGTTTCCCACTGGACACTGATCTTACACTATAAAAGAGTTTCCACCATGAGATGTAGTTCCTCCCCCCTTTAAATTTCCTGCTATCAGCCCAGCCAGTTTACCCTTCTTCTTGTTGAAGTGTAGGCCATGTCTAGTATAGTCCCACCTACAGAGTGAATCAACAGGAACCACACCAATGTGTGACACCAGATCCAAGTAGCCATTCCAACTCCAAATTAACTCTCCTGACAGAAGAGCTCAAATGAGGCTGGTCGCGGCACTCCAGAACCGACGCAAACCCAACACTGGTATGACTCGATGGTGATGCAATATTTGCCAGGTCACACTCTATGCTGTACGCTGGATCTCTGTCAATAGTGTTGCCCGGCCCACCCACAATAATCACAGTATCTTCCTTAGTAAACCCTCTACATAGTGAACCTAAATCCTCTGTAACCTGCCCCAGTCCAGCACTAAGTTTGAAAAAACTTGTGACTTGGTATTCTGACCCTAATTCATCCTGCAGAAGTTGGTCCACACCCCTAGCATGCGAACGTATCTGTCTCTGAGAATAACCATTTTGTCAGAACACTGCTTCAAATGTTATATTTCACTTTTGTTATGTTATGGGCTTTAGGGAACAGACACCAGATGTGCTCTATGAACTAATATGCAAGATGACAGCAGCTTGTGGTCTCCAGATAAAGATATGTATGCATTGGCTTGCAAAGATGCTGTGTCCCATGATTCCATATGCTTTCCTTCAAATCAAAACATCAAGGACTGGTAAAGTACCATCTTTTTTCCATTTCGATTGTGTAGTTTATATTTGGATGGAATGATTTCAGATGCTGAAGAAATGTAGGTAGAGTATCAAATCCATGTGGCCACACCACATGGCAATATATATAGGCCTGACATGTAACACAGTACAAGAATGCTGCAATGAACATCAGCATCATACATGCCTTCATCAACTGGAAAAGTCAGCAATTGCGGAACACTGTCTGAATACAGGAGAGTGAAGTTTTATCCCTGGCATCATCTTTCTGGGATTGCATTTTTAAGGAAGCAATACATATCTGTACAGCTGATAATCTCATCAAATGGGATGCAGGATTGCAATTGAGCACAGCCTGGAACCCTGCATTGACAGCTATTAAATCATGACACAAAAATCAAGATTTTTCGATAACAGATCCATCGTAACATTGGCCTAGCACAGTTTTTAGTGAGTAATGTGTGACTGAAGTCAATAAACACAGAGTATACCACATATGCAGGAGAGCTGCTCTGCAATTTTCAGCAGAGAGCGTTCGAGTAAGGCACCATTTATCAGCAAATCATTGCACATACATGATTTCCTCGATTGTGCATTATTTGGACGTGTGTTCTAGAAACAAGGCATCAACATGAGGACACTATCACTCATACCTAGCCACCAGCGACATTGAACAACCATCTGAAGATGTTCGACAGTTGCCCCAAGGAAACATTGTGGAATTTGCACAACGTGATCTGGTGGCAAACCTGTGAAGACTATTTACATGACTGGGGAGGTTAGCTTGGTTTTAGATGAAAGACAAGTCAATATGGTATTTGAACCTGAAAGCGACTGACCTGTAGACATGGAAGAGATACTTCAAAGATTTAAAGGAAAAAAGTTTTTATAAGCCTAGATTTGACATTGGGCTTTGATCGAATGCTTCTGTATTCTGAATAAAGGTCATTTGCAGAATTTTTAAATGAAGGACATTGTTACCAATACTGAGTGTCACTTTCCAGGTTGAAAATATCTGTTTTGGCATTTATTTAGACATTGAGCAAGGTATTGGGTGAAGAATTATGGAAGAAAGTAACAATCTATGTTGACAATTTGCTAATAGCCGGCAAAGACTGGAAGAAACATTTACAAATGTCAAGGAAATTACTTGAGAGCTGTGCAGCAGCAGGAGCTTGATTAGATTTTCAGAAATCAGAATTTGGAAGACAAAAAATACGATTCTTATGTCATGTGATTGGAGCTAATGGGATAAAGTGTAATCCAGGCAAAATGGAAGCACTTATGGAATTTCCATTATCAAGGAATAGAAAACAAACTGAGAGCTTCCTAAGATTGTGTGGATTTTACATGCAGTTTCTAGGAAACAAATATTGAACAGTGCAGAACTTCATGAGCTGCTGACGAAGAATAATACCTGGTCAAGGTATGAGACATGTATTGAAGAATTTCAGAAAATCAAAGAGGGGCTCATCCAGAGTGGCAGAATGTTCTGTTTATCATGTGATGCATCAGATTATGTTCTGAGAATACAAGATAAGATAAGGCAACACACTTTATTGTCACATAACATGTTTTATACAATCATTCGATTGAGAACATTGGCGACTCGTCAGTCTTTAACCTAACATTTTACAGTATTTTATATACTACAGGAAATATGTAATACATACATTGCTTATTATAATGAAAATACAACATTATATTTTAAATCTTTTCGTAACTCATTGAATCATTACCATAGACTTCACACTCCTATATGAAGTATGGAAGTACTGAACGGAATAAAAACTGCCATTCAAACTATGGTTCTATATATAAACATGAAGATACAGTGAACATGTATACTTTGTATCTACATAGCTTTGAAAGTATACCATTTGTACTTGTATCGTTAACCCTATTCCTATTTATAAATTCTTCTAAACTAAACATTTGCTTTTTATTCATTTAGAAATTCTTCTAGACTATAATAACATTTGCTTTTTAAGTATGTGCCAATGGTATTCAATGTGGATTCCCCAAATATTGACATTATCTCTTATTTATGATCTTCAGACCCATGTAATATGGAGTATTTTCATAGAATGTGAGTTGGTGACAATGTAGCAGGTATTTCAATTTATTCGAAGGAGGTTTATCTTTTCAGCACCCCAAACAATTATTGCATATCTTATAACTGTTATGAAATCTGTTTGGCATATAGTTTTCTTTACTGTTAAACCCATTACTTTGTGTAGTACCCTCATTGCATAAACTAAACTATTTAATCTGTTTAGTAAACTGTCCACATGGCCGTTCCATTGCAAGTTTTTATTTAGAGTTTTGCCAAGAAATTTTACAGAATCAACCGTGGTCAGTTCTTTGCCTGAATATTCTATTTGCGATATACATTCAGTAGTTTGTTTGGTCCTGAAGTGTATGATTTGGATTTTTTCAAGATTTAATTTCATAGCATTATTTTTTATCCATTGTTCAAGTTCTTGTAGAGTTTGTTTCGTGGTGCATACTAATTCATCACCGTTTTTGCAGCATACTACAGCGGTTGAGTCACCTGTGTAAAGTATTGTATCTGTATTTACTTTGCTAGGCATGTCATTTATGTAATATAAGAACAGAAGTTGCCCTAATATCGAGCCCTGGGGCACACCTGCATGCATTTCTTTCCATCTAGACCAAGTTTTCTCTCCCTTTTGATGTATCACCACCTTTTGGTGTCTGTTTTCGAGATAAGATGAAAACCATCTTATAGATTTTCCATGGAAGCCATAGGTACCCAATTTTTGGAGCAGTAGCTTATGGTTTACTGTGTAAAACACCTTTGAGAGGTCACAAAAAATACCAGATACAATTTGTTTGTTGCCAAGGCATTTACTTACTTTAGAGATTAGTTCATTTACAGCTTGTAAAGTGTTTCATCCCTTCCTAAACCCATACTGGTTATTGAGAATAATATTACCTTCTTTATTATACTTTTCTAATTGATTACATACTATTTGTTCAACTATTTCAGAGAAAACTGGAAGTATAGAGACTGGGCAGGAATTTACTAAATCATCTTGTTTTCCCTTTTTGTTGATCAGACAGACTTCAGCATATTTCAGTCTGTCTGGAAATCAGCCCTCATCAAATGATTGGTTCATTATTTTACAGAGTTGAGGTGCAATGGTGTCACTTCCTACCATTATGATATTTGTTGGAATTTTCATTCCAGCAAACATATTTAAGATTTTTTTAGGGATTGTATGATGTTAGCTACTTCCTGACATGATACTGCAGTAAATTTAATTTTGAATACCTGTTCCTCATTTAAACAATCGAAAGTCGTTTTGGCTTTGAAGTTTTGCATCTTTGGGGGTATGTTTGAACATTTTATTTAGGTTGAAATTATGAACAACTATATAACTTAGAAATACTCTTAGGGCACAACAGCTAAACAATATGTGGCAACTAAAGACATTAGGAATCACAATTTGTTTGTACTCATGGAAGTACTATTGACTGAATAAAATTTAAATAGTGTGGGTTGAATGCCCAAATCTTATGCAATTAATACAGTTAAATGTTTAATAGTACTGTGAGATTAGTTAAAGTTGTGGCCTAGTGTTTCACAGACACATATTGCTGCATGATTAACCATTTAGCTTGCGACACCTACAAAACAAATGAATGTTATTGAAGCATGTGGTATTTCTCATTTGTTACTAGACACTCATCACTAGTGACAGCCATCAGTGCAATAGTTGGGAGTAGCTTCATTACAGATACTATAATGGCAGCGATGCATTGCAATTGAACAACGAGAAGCAGCAAAGCAGATGATTCAGCATGACTCAGAGGCACTTAGAGACATCCAAGGCTGTAGTACCATGAGTCACCACTAGGGGGATCCATAGTCACAGACATCAAGATGGCATAGGTGTATCAGCAGCAAGTTCGGAGTCCTTTGGCAGTGCTCAGGAGAATACAAGCACAGCTAGTTCTGGAGTCATTGCCAGGGGGCAACGGCAGCATGACAATCTTAATGGCAGCAAGCAGAGCTGGCTCCCAGCTACCCAGCAGCCATTGTACACTGAGCTTCAGTGAAGATAAGGGTTGGTATTCAGAGCAGACTGGAAGGGAGACTGCAGCCAATGCCCCAGACCGCTGAGTAGAATGCAGCTGGTAGCTCCCCAGCCACTACTGCTAGGCACATGCATGAGCTTGACATGTGCACAGGGGACTCCATGTTGTGAAACGAGTGTGGGACCCCCATGAGTCAATTAAAGACTGGTGCATGGTGGGGAAAAAATATGGTGCTGTGGAATACAACTATACAAACCCATTTATTAGCTTAGTTCTTTAGCGCAACTGTCTATACCAAAAGTAAGAATATTCATTTTATGAAAATAAATAATGAATAACTGCCATATGAATCAAATTTTTTGTAAATTTAAATTTTTGATACATAAAGTATTTCTAGTTACTATGAATAATCTGCTCCTGATTTTCAGTGATGTGCAATTCTATAGTTTAGTCAACTTTCAAATAATAAGTGGCAATGGATATAAAGCAAGGCAATTACTTTAAAATTCTGGAAAAAAATATTTTTAATGTATACAATTCCAATATGCATATAATTTCTTTCACTTGTATATGAAAGTAATATTCTTATGTGTGAACTATTTTACCTCATTCACTATTTGAATTACCATGCATACTGCACATTATTGTTATATTTGTGAATGTATTTTAGCCTGTGTTTTTTGGACTAATTTGCGGTGTCTTTTTTGATGTTTTGACTTATGAGAAATGAACTACATTTCAAATTTCTTGAAATTGACAAATAAAAATTTTTAGGTTTTTTTTCAGATACATTTTATATATAATTGTAAAATTTTCTTCGGAAGTTAAGACATATGAGTAATGGTATGAATAGTGTTTTCATTTTCATGTTCTCCAGGCTATTCATTCTGAGAATACCATTGCAGTAAACTCTTCAATTTTTGGGGAGGAGGAGTTTTGTTCCATTCCATCCCTCAGGGGAGATATCTTTCTTTCTTGAAAATAAATTTTGATAACATTTAAGCTGGGGATGTGAGGTTACAGATATAGTTTCTCTTTGAGTATCGATATCTATACCCCACATGTAGTGCAGGAGTACTGCCTCGAAGGGAACCCCCAGTGATTGAGAAGTCTGGTTTGTCACCAACTGTTACAGGTGGTGCGGAAGGTAATGATCAGTGGGGAGTCATGGCTAGATGTCAGACGTGGCTGGATGATACAAGACAGTATGCCATGTCAAGTTCAATAAATCCATTAAATGTCACAGTGTTCATAGATAGGCTTGACAACTTATTGATATTAGGAGTAAGTTGTTAGCAAAAATTACTAGAACCAATCGTTACCTCATAAAAGTAATAACAAGCCAAAATAAGAGTGAATATCAGTACATGTGTGTAAAAATGTTAGGAATGTGTACCATCCCTTGCACTAGAGGCAATAAACTTTTCAGTTCTACACTCCTGGAAATTGAAATAAGAACACCGTGAATTCATTGTCCCAGGAATGGGAAACTTTGTTGACACATTCCTGGGGTCAGATACATTACATGATCACACTGACAGAACCACAGGTACACAGACACAGGCAAAAGAGCACGCACAATGTCGGCACTAGTACAGTGTATATCCACCTTTCGCAGCAATGCAGGCTGCTATTCTCCCATGGAGACGACTGTAGAGATGCTGGATGTAGTCCTGTGGAACGGCTTGCCATGCCATTTCCACCTGGCGCCTCAGTTGGACTGGCGTTCGTGCTGGACGTGCAGACCGCGTGAGACGACGCTTCATCCAGTCCCAAACATGCTCAATGGGGGACAGATCCGGAGATCTTGCTGGCCAGGGTAGTTGACTTACACCTTCTAGAGCACGTTGGGTGGCACGGGATACATGCGGACGTGCATTGTCCTGTTGGAACAGCAAGTTCCCTTGCCGGTCTAGGAATGGTAGAACGATGGGTTCGATGACGGTTTGGATGTACAGTGCACTATTCAGTGTCCCCTAGACGATCACCAGAGGTGTACGGCCAGTGTAGGAGATCGCTCCCCGCACCATGATGCCGGGTGTTGGCCCTGTGTGCCTCGATCGTATGCAGTCCTGATTGTGGCGCTCAAATGCACGGCGCCAAACACGCATACGACCATCATTGGCACCAAGGCAGAAGGGACTCTCATCGCTGAAGACAACACGTCTCCATTCGTCCCTCCATTCACGCCTGTCGCGACACCACTGGAGGCGGGCTGCACGATGTTGGGGCGTGAGCGGAAGATGGCCTAACGGTGTGCGGGACAGTAGCCCAGCTTCATGGAGACGGTTGCGAATGGTCCTCGCCGATACCCCAGGAGCAACAGTGTCCCTAATTTGCTGGGAAGTGGCGGTGCGGTCCCCTACGGCACTGCGTAGGATCCTACGGTCTTGGTGTGCATCCGTGCGTCACTGCGGTCCGGTCCCAGGTCGACGGGCACGTGCACCTTCCGCCGACCACTGGCGACAACATCGATGTACTGTGGAGACCTCACGCCCCACGTGTTGAGCAATTTGGCGGTACGTCCACCCGGCCTCCCGCATGCCCACTATACGCCCTCGCTCAAAGTCCGTCAACTGCACATACGGTTCACGTCCACACTGTCGCGGCATGCTACCAGTGTTAAGGACTGCGATGGAGCTCCGTATGCCATGGCAAACTGGCTGACACTGACGGCGGCGGTGCACAAATGCTGCGCAGCTAGCGCCATTCGACGGCCAACACCGCGGTTCCTGGTGTGTCCGCTGTGCCGTGCGTGTGATCATTGCTTGTACAGCCCTCTGGCAGTGTCCGGAGCAAGTATGGTGGGTCTGACACACCGGTGTCAATGTGTTCTTTTTTCCATTTCCAGGAGTGTATGAAGACAGACATTTACACAAAGCTTTCAGCCATAGCCTTAATCAACAAAAGAGAAGCAAACACTACTCATACACAAAAGCAAGCACACCTCTTGCATACATGACTGCCAACTTCAGCAGCTCGGTCCAGACTGTAGCTATTGTGAGGGGCAGAAGCAGCAATCTCGAGATGGCAGGGAAGGGGAAGGGATAGTAGTGTACAGGTGGGGGGAAAGAGGAACACTGTCTAGTAGAGTGTGCAGAGAGTACAATGCCAACAAGTGCAGCATCAGGAGGTTGTGGGGCAGGGAGGTGGAGAAAAAAGGAGTGAGGGAGGAGAGAAGCAGGGGAAGATCGGCAGTTGCATTGGCAGAGATTCGCAAACAAAGAGGGTGGGAGATGAGAATAGGGAGGAGATGATAGGATACAGGGTGTGGAAACTGTTGGGAGGAGGGTGTGGGGAAGTATGGTACTATATGTTGGTGGGGTACTTACAGGAAAGAAGAATGTGTTGTAAGGATGATTCCCATCAGTGGAGTTAAGATAAGCTGATGGTGGAGGGGAGGATCCGGATGGCCCAGGTAGTGAATTAGCTACTGAAATCAAGCGTGTTATGTTCATCTGCATGTTGTGTCACAGAGTGATCTATTTTGCTCCTGGATACAGTTTGAGACTCGCCGTTCATCCTGGAGGACATCTTGTTAGTACTCACATCAATATAAAAAGCTGTGCAATGATTACAGCACAGCTGGTAAACAACATGGTTGGTTTCAAAGGTGGTTCAGCCTCTAGTGGCATAGGGTAAACCAGTGGCAAGACTGTGATAAATCAGTGGCAAGACTGTAATAGGAAGTGCTGAGTGGGTGGATTGGGCAGGTCTTGCACCTTGGTCTTTCACAGGGATATGATCCTTCTGGCAAGGGGTTGGGATTGGGAGTGGCATAGGGATGGACTAGGATGTTGTTGAGGTTGGGTGTGTGACAGAACACCACTTTAGGAGGGATGGGTAAGATCTCAGAGCATGATGATAGGTAATCGAGACCCTGTCAAAGGGTGCGGTTCAGTTTTTCCAGTCTGGGATGGTACTGGGTGATGGAGAGGGCACTCCTTTGTAGTTGGTTCATGGGGGTGGTGGGAGGATTAGGGGCATGAGAGGAAAAGGCATGGGAGATCTGGGTCTGGGGGGTTGTGTGTCTTTGAAGGCCTTTGTGATATCCTCAGAATAGCAAGCAAGGGAGGTCTTGTCATTACAGATACGTCATCCCCTGGCTGTATGAGAGGGATTTTTTGGTGCAAAAAGGATGACAGCTGTTGAAATGCAAGTACTGTCAGTGGTCGGTGCAATTAATGTGGACAGAGGTGGAGGTGGAGCCATCAGAGAGGAGGTGGTCAATGTCTAGGAAGGTGGTATGTTGGGTTGAGGAGGACAAGGTGAAGTTAATGTGAGAGAAGGTGTTGAGGCTGTATAGGAGTCTCATCATATTGCTTTACATGTTGTAGCATCTGGTCAGCTGACGTTTTGCCCTTTTGAGAGATTATCAGTTCATCTGGAGAGTGTATTAAATAGGAATCCAAGGTTTTGTTAAAGTTATGTACAAGAAATAAGCTTAACAGTTGTTTCAGTTAATGCAACATTGTTGAGAAAAGGTTGTGCCTGCAGTAGTAGCTGGAAAATGGGAGCATGTTACACCTATGTCTCACTTGGTTCTGTTGATTGGTATGCACTATTATGCAGCTTTAATTTTACTATCTCAGTTGATTTTCTGTTTCTGCAGCAACTGACAATTACTTTTTCTGGTGAAAATATGGAGTAAATCAGTGGTCTCCAATTTTTTGGAATTATTGCTATAATGCTAGTTCTTGCCTTTTACACTCTACTGCTTCCATTTTTCCAATAAATAGTTGCATTTCAAACGCCTGTTCATTAGTCTGAACTACCCTGGCTGGACAAATGGTAACACTCTCTCTGATAAAATTGTTATATCTGCCATGACACAAGTATTTGAGCATTTTTTTGGCCTGAAGCTGATATCTTTTGTAAGTCCGTACTTGTACCCATTTATTGACAGTGTACCACCTAACTGCATGTGGGTGGATCAGAAAATATTCATATCAGTCATTTATGCCTTTACCAGAAATAGTATGGTGATGTGTAAATTAGCTCTGTCATTTCAACCTTTAACAGTTGGTATGTGGTAAAATTAGACTATAGATTTTTCTTTTATAGGTACAACATGCTATAACCCTGCAGGAAAGTTCTTCTGCTTGTTGTAACCCTTTCAAAAATTGCTGTTGGGTTAATAATAACTGTTAGTGTCTCCATAACAAGAGTTATCCTGATTCTGTTATTCATTTGTTCAATTTAGTTCTGATTACAACACAAAATATTCCACTCAAATAAATTACCAGTCCATCAAGTACCCACAGAGTGGATACATATTATTGCTAAAAATGAAGACTACAAATTATAAAGGTTACTAATAATGTAAAGCCTTATGGTTCAGCTCAAAAAGCAACCAAGAGATTGAACTCAGAGTAATAATAAATTTTAAATTAAAATCATACACAGACTAGTTTAGTAATGGATACAGAAAGTAAATTAGGGGCACATTTCTTAAAGAAGAGGGGTATGTCATACCACAAGGTAGAGAAAGAAAAGAAATTAAAATTTTCATTATTTTTACACTAACTCTGCCGCTGATGTCAACAGGTAGAGTTGGTGACGTAGCTATACATCAGACAGAAACAATCAACACTGTAAGTTGGATGTATACATGAGCACACATTACTATATCACCAATTACCAGGCACAGGCTACACATTCAACAAGATGTCAGTCATGAAGAGAGGACAGAGATATATTCATCAGCTTATGTGAAGGAACAAGTATTATCTCAGATGCAGTAGCACCTTTTAGAGACTTGAAAGTGCAATTAAGAGCCTATAACAAATTGTTGATCAAATACAGTGGAACAAGGACCTCTGATCACTAGTAAAGAAGTGGTTGACATTCAGTCATAACAGATAGAGCCCCACACCATAGCCTTTTGTGAGTCCCCGTAAATAACCCAGTTCTCTGGGCCTGAAGTCAGTTGGTCATTAGGAACAGATTAGATTAGATTAGATTTGTTTTTCATTCCATAGTTCCATGTTGAGGAGATCCTCGTGGATGTGGAACATGTCAATTTTTTTTTTTTAAAGCTGAAATAACAATACTAATCGTATGAATATATACAATACATCATTTGTTTCCAATAAAAAATTCATCAACGGAGTAGAAGGATTTGGCCACTAGTAAGTCTTTCAGGCTCCTTTTAAACTGATCTTTATTTGTAACTAAATTTTTTATGTTTGCTGGCAAATTATTGAAGATGAGTGTTCCCGAGTAGTGGACCCCTTTTTGAACTAAAGTAAGTGCTTTTAAGTCCTTGTGCAGATCATTTTTGTTCCTGGGATTGTATGTATGAACTGAGGTGTTTGTGGGAAAAAGAGATATATTACTTAGGACAAATTTCATCAAGGAGTAAATATACTGAGAGGCATTAGTTAGTATACCCAGGTCTTTGAAGACGTCCGTGAATTTACTCCACAAATAATATGTATCACATGCTTTTGGACTCTTGAAAACTTTTGTTTGACTTGAAGAGTTATCCCAAAATATTACACCATATGACATTATGGAATGAAAGTAGGCAAGGTATGCAAGCTTTTTCACTTTTATGTCGTCTATGTCTGCTAACACTCGAATTGCAAATACAGATTTGTTAAGGCGTTTCTGCAATTCTGTGGTGTGTTCCTCCCAACTGAATTTATTATCAAGTCGTAATCCCAGGAAATTAAGACTGTCAACCTCTTCTGTCTGCTCTTCTTCATACTTTATGCATATGCTGGGTGGAAACCTCTTACAGGTCCTCAATTGCATATAATGAGTCTTTTCGAAGTTTAATGACAGTGAGTTGGCTTTAAAGCATTTATTAATATCCATGAAAATATCATTAGCAGATCTTTTTAGAACTACACTTGACATACTATTTATTGCAATACTTGTATCATCTGCAAACAAAACGAACTCTGCTTCTGGCATGTAACTGATGAGAGATCATTAATGTACACAAGAAATAGCAATGGCTCTAAGATGGAGCCTTGTGGGACACCACATGTAATTTCTTCCCATTCTGATGAAGACTGATGACTTAATTCACTAGTCCCTTCACTGACACCCTTTGTTTCCTGTTAGCAAGGTATGTCTTGAACCATTTTGCAGCACTGCCCGTGACACTGTAGAATTATAATTTATTTAAAAGGATGTGTTTCACACAGTCAAATGCCTTTGACAAATCACAGAAAATACCTGCTGCTTGTAACTTGTTATTGAATGAATTAAGTACATTTTCACAGTAGGTGTAAATAGCCTTTTCGATATCAGAATCCTTCAGAAATCCAAACTATGTTCTTGATAATATGTTATTTGTGGTCAGATGGTTGAGAAGCTACCTGTACATTACTTTTTCTAAAACTTTTGAGAATGCTGGCAAAAGTGAAATTGGTCTGTAGTTTGATGGTACCTCTTTATCCCCTTTCTTGAACAGAGGCTTAACATCTGCATATTTTAGCCAGTCAGGAAATGTCCCAGTTATAATTGACTGGTTACACAAGTAACTTAGAATTGTACTAAACTCACAAGAACATGCCTTAATTAACTTTGTTGATATTTCATCGTAACCACTGGAATGCTTTGTTTATAAGTATTTTATTATAGAAGTTATTTCTTTTGGTGAAGTGAGTGACATATTCATGTATCTGAAGCTATTTGTAAAGGCTAGTTTCAGATATTCAAGGGCATTATTTACTGATCCTGACAATCCCATTCTATCAGTATTGGATATAAAGTACTTGTTAAACAGATTTTCCACACTATGCCCATCGATTACTACCTTAGTGCTATTTGCTCCTGTTCCTTTCTGGTTCTACCAGTCTCCTCTTTCACTGTATCCCATATTGTTATTATTTTGTTCCCTGACATTGCTATCTTCTTCCCGTAGTGCATTTGTTTAGATGTCTGAATTACTTTTTTTTAAATATTTTACAGTATTCCTTGCATTTAGCTATATCATTAGCATTGGAGCTATTCTTGGTCAACAGATACATGTTCCTTTTTGTCTTACAGGAAATCTTTATTCCTTGTGTGATTCATAGTTTTATTATAGACTTCTGTTTAATTTGAGTAACTTTTAGAGGAAAACTGTTGTGATAGTGCCACGACATTTAACAGTGCCGCCACGACAGTACGCACAAACGGCGATAGAGGCGCTCCGCAAATCAGATGAGCGCGGGAGCGCCACCTAGCTACGAACGGCACCGGCCGCATGTCACGGCACAGCAGTCGAATACGAGAGACTGAGTTGTAATCATGTGATCAGCTATTGTTTCTAAGAGAGAGTGTGAAAATCCACGCAATTATTGTGATTAAAGGTTATAACACTTTTTGGCGACGAGGATGGGATATTTTCACTGCGTTGTGGATTTGCGTGTTCGTGACGGGGCAGACATGGAACAGCTTATGCAAGCGCTCATTGAACGTTGTCGACGTCGCTTACTCATCGTCTGTCTTCCTCTTCTCCGCCTCCATTCCCTCCTTACGACGAGGCCGCTGAAGACTGGGAGAATTATGAGAAGCGTTTGCGGCAACACTTCTTGGCTTTCGGCGTTGTCGACGCTCCTATGTGTAAGTCGTTATTTCTATCTTGGATTTCCCCTCGGGTCTATCAGCTGCTATCTCAGTTAGCCCCTCTGCGGGAACCAGCCTCCCTGTCCTTCCAAGAAATGTGTGACTTATTGTCTGCCTATTATCGAACAAACACCCACGTCGTTGCCGCCCGCGTGGGGTTCTACCGGTGTCGTAAACAGCCCCATCAATCTTACCGGGCTTGGGCGGCGGAACTACATGGCCTGAGTAGGAAATGTCAGTTTGTCACGGACACTCATCACGAGTCTTATGCGGATTCAATGGTTAGGGATGCCATTCTACGGCTTGCTCCTGATAAAGAAGTTCGGCAACGTGCCCTACAACTGCCAAACCCGTCGTTGTCGGAAGTTCTGAGCATCGCTCAATCCTTTGAAGTGTCTCACGCTGCTGGCGCGCAAATAGACGCGTGGTGTGATGTAGGCGCTGTACAGTCAACTCTCGACAAGGACAATTTGCCTGTTGCACAGGAGAACGAAGATGTGGCGGCGGTTCACTCGCGTAAACAACGTCGCGTTGGGCCGCAACGCTCGCAGCGAAACCAGCAACCACAGAAGCCGGTTCGTTCCGCGCTTCCTTCTTGCCCCCGTTGTTTCGTACAGCACGACAGGGCAGCGTGTCCAAAACGTTGGGCCACGTGTAATTCATGTAGGAAAAACGGCCACATTGCTTCTGTGTGTCAGTCCCATAAAGTTCCTGTCGACGAGGACGAGGCGTCGGACATGGATGTTCACTGTGTGCTTTCTCAAACAAATAAGTTGTTTGTTACTGTTCGTGTTCTGAATAAAGACATCCGCATGCAAGTGGACACTGGCTCTGCAGTAACTCTCATTAATTCTCGCACGTATTTGGCGTTGGGCTCCCCTCCTTTGTCTCCAGTTACGCGCAATCTGAGGACTTATAATCAGCAGAAAATTCCTATCATGGGCCAGTTTGATGCTTCCACTGCCTACAAGTCTGTTGTTCGGCCCCTCACGTTTTATGTGGTGGATCATGCGGGCACTGAAAACCTGTTCGGTTATGATGCTTTCCAGTTGTTTGGGTTCTCCATTGATGATGATGTGCACCTCATATCTGAGGACATTCCGTATCAACAGCTTGATGGATTGTGTTGTGAATTTTCGTCCGTGTTCTCTGCTGGTCTAGGTTGTGCCAAGGATTTTGCAGCCCACATTACTCTTAAACCTACGGCTCGCCCTAAGTTTTTCCGGGCACGCCCTATTCCAGTGGCGTTGCGTGCACCTGTCAAGGCTGAGCTAGACAGGTTAACAGCTTCAGGGATTCTCCTTCCGGTTACCTCCAGCGAATGGGCATCGCCGATCGTGGTGGTTTCTAAACCAAACGGGAGTCTGCGATTGTGTGGTGACTTTAAAGCCACTGTCAACGCTCAGAGCCTCATTGACACTTATCCTCTTCCTCGTCCTGAGGAGTTGTTTACCAAGCTCGCTGGGGGCCAGTTCTTTTCCAAACTTGACTTATCGGAGGCGTACCATCAGTTGCCGTTGGACGCTCCTTCCAAGGAATTTCTCGTTATCAACACTCCTTGTGGGTTGTATCAGTACCAGCGATTACCATTGGGCGTCGCTAGCGCACCGGCCATTTTTCAGCGGTTTTTGGAACAGCTCACGGCTTCCGTTCCCGGCTGCATAAACTATCTGGATGACATTGTTGTCACGGGAGCCTCCACTGCGGAGCACCTTCGTAATTTACGTTCACTGTTTCGGGTTTTGCATTCGGCTGGGTTGAGGTGCAATCTGGACAAGTCACAGTTCTTCCAACCCTCCATTGAGTATCTTGGTTTCCAGTTGTCCCGTGAGGGCATACGCCCTCTCCGTGAGCACGTTGCGGCCATTAACGCTCTACCCCGGCCGTCTACGGTCAAAGAACTTCAGGCGTTTCTAGGCAAGATTGCTTATTATCACAAATTCATTCCATCCGCAGCAGCGGTAGCTTATCCTCTGCATCAGCTGTTACGCAAAAACGTCCCCTTCTGTTGGTCCGACGGGTGTGAGCAGGCTTTTGTCCGCCTGAAGGCTCATTTGCAGTCGGCGCCTTGTCTTGCCACATTCCGTCCAGGTCAGCACTTGGTTCTGGCGACTGACGCGTCACAGTATGGCCTAGGGGCTGTTCTCGCCCATCGGTATGAGGATGGGTCGGAACGACCCATTGCCTATGCTTCCAAGACCCTCAACGAGGCGCAACGGCGTTACTCTCAAATCGAAAAGGAGGCGCTCGCTATCATTTATGCTCTAAAAAAGTTCAGCGTTTTTTTGTATGGTTCTAAGTTTCACCTCATCACCGACCACAAACCGCTGGTCTCTCTGTTCAGCCCCTCGGCGTCACTTCCGGATAAGGCAGCTCACCGCCTGCAACGTTGGGCCTTATACTTGTCTCGTTTTCATTACGAGATTCACTATCGCCCCACGGCCCAGCACGCAAACGCGGATGCATTGTCGCGATTGCCGATGGGCCCCGACCCTGTTTTCGATCGCGATGAACTCCTCTGTTTCCACATTGATGAGGAAGAACGTCGTGCAGTCGAGGGCTTTCCACTTACAGGTTCGCAGGTCGCGTCAGCTACTGCGCGGGACCCGGTCCTGCGTCGGGTGATCGGTTTTGTTCAACGAGGTTGGCCAGACAGGACCGGGGGCCGGGCATCGGATCCCCTTCGCAACTACCATGCCTTGCGCCTTCGTCTGTCTGTTCGTGATGGTGTTGTTCTTCTGGCCACGGATGGCGCATCTCCACGGGTCGTGGTGCCAGCCTCTCTTCGCAAAGATGTTCTCAAACTGTTGCACGGAGGCCATTGGGGTATTTCTCGGACTAAGTCCCTGGCCCACAGGCACGTTTATTGGCCCGGCATTGATTCGGACATCGCCCATATGGTTGCTGCATGTGACCAGTGTGCTCAACAACTGGCGGCACCTCGTACAATGCCCTCTCCGTGGCCTGATCCAGCTCAGCCATGGGAACGGGTGCACGCCGACTTTGCTGGCCCCTTCCTCGGTACTTATTGGCTACTGTTGATTGACGCCTTCTCGAAGTTTCCATTTGTTGTTAGATGTCCGTCGCCCACCACTGCGGCGACGACGCTCGCTTTGTCCAAAATCTTTGCGCTAGAAGGTCTTCCATCCACGATCGTCACGGACAATGGCCCTCAGTTCTCTTCGCAGGCCTTCCGTGATTTTTGTACTGGACAAGGGATTCATCATGTTACCGCACCTCCCTTCCATCCGCAATCGAATGGGGAGGTCGAGCGCCTTGTCCGCACTTTCAAATGCCAGATGAAAAAATTCCTTAGTGATTTTTCCACAGACGACGCCCTGCTGCAATTTCTGAGTTCTTATCGCTTCACGCCTCTGGGTGATCGCAGCCCTGCTGAACTCTTGCATGGCCGCCAACCGCGCACTCTACTGCACCTGCTTCACCCTGTCAGGCCTTGTACTGTGTCCCCTAGTGCGGGAAAATACTCGGTGGGCGCCGACGTGTGGGCACGAGGGTATGGATCTCGCCCTAAATGGATTCCAGGGGTGGTCAAGGCTCTTCGTGGCCGCCGGCTTTGTGAAATCCGTACGGGCGACGGCACGGTTGTTCGCCATTACGACCAGATGCGCCCACGAGTGGTGGCCACGCCTGTGCCACCGCCCCATCCTTCGCCTCCACCAGCTCGAGACGCCAGTCCTGTCGCTGCTGCCGATCTACCGTCCGTGTTGATGCAGCCGCCGTCGCTGCCGCTTCCAAGTACTCCGGAACCGGCCCCAGTCGCGACGCCGCCTTCTCTGGGACCCATCTCGCTGGAGCACACTCCCAGGTCAATGACACCTATGGATGCTGCTCCGGAGTTTTCACCCATCATCTCATCCAGGAGGCACGTTCCTCGCACGAGCTTCCGTCCTGGACATTTTCGACCATACTCCCGTGTCTCTGCGCGGGATCTCCTCGGGGCCTCACAAGAGGCCATGGATGTCTCTGCGCTGTCCATGTCTCCAAGGAAGTGAGTGTTTATTTTTTTCAAGGGGGGAAAAGTGTTGTGATAGTGCCACGACATTTAACAGTGCCGCCACGACAGTACGCACAAATGGCGATAGAGGCGCTCCGCAAATCAGATGAGCGCGGGAGCGCCACCTAGCTACGAACGGCACCGGCCGCATGTCACGGCACAGCAGTCGAATACGAGAGACTGAGTTGTAATCATGTGATCAGCTATTGTTTCTAAGAAAGAGTGTGAAAATCCACGCAATTATTGTGATTAAAGGTTATAACAAAAACAGTTTTCAAACATGGTACTGACATTGTCCATGAATGTGTCATATTTTTCATTCATGTCATGAGCACTATAAACATCTTTCCAGTTCATATCTTTGAGCAGTTTTCTAAATCACTCAATTTTTGGCAGTCCTGATAATCTGCTTAGAATTTACATCTAAAACAAGCAGCTGCATGTCATGATCTGATAGTCCATTTATTACAGGTTTTATGATATGATTTTGTTCCTTTGATCTGTCTATAAAAAATGTTATCAATGGCTGTCCTTGAGGATTTAGTGATCCTACTTGTAAAGTTTGCAGTGCGAGTTAGATTGAAAGAGAACATTACTAACTGCAGTAAATGTTTACTGTAAGATTGCATTAGAAAATCTGTATTAAAGTCACCAGCAACCAAAATTTCTTTGTTTCTTCCTGTTAATTAACCCAAAAGAGCTTCTAGATGATTTATGAATAGATTATAATTTCCTGCAGGTACTCGATGATGTTTGTAACAAAGTATTTGACTAAATAATTATAATGATGTAGTGACATTCATGTTTTAAATGTTCTGCCAATTCTACCAAAAACACTGCTTGCCATTTCCGAGATGATAGCTTCCAAGTAACCACAAACTGCCACTCATTGGATTTCACATTGGACACTGACCACATCACTGATGGGGAGACTCAAGGTCTTCCAACAGCAGTACATCTCACAGTGCTTGTTGTACAACATCAGCACCACTGCTGGTTGAGAGGGCCATCTGGTGACTGTTTCTGATCATTGTTACAAGCACTCCCAGGTGCCAAAGACCTACATACCTGCTGGGGCCTGGATCAGCCAACTATATGACTTCTGACAGTGCTGTCCATCATGATGGGTCATTGCAGGTCATCGTTATTTTCCAGAACAGGATTGAGGATACTTTAACAAAGTGTGCAGGTATAATTTCATGCTATGTCTTTGCCAGAAGAATGCCAAACAGCAGCCTGGAAGACTTCAGCTGAATTTATGGTGTAGTTGCCTAGGTGATAGGCCAGTTTAGCTGATGACAGGTAGCAATCAGATTTCACCATGTCACTTGCACAAGGCACCAGCAGAGGCTGAAAACAAGATTCTGAACTGTAAATCTGAAAGAAAAAAGTTTTAATTTGCTAATAATGTTTTATTAGCACCGAAAGGCCCTCACAGTTTTCACATCCTCATGAGAACATAGGTGTCTCCATGTCGCAGCCCTACAATATGTAAAACCCTAAGAGATAATCAGTAATTTGAGAAAGGTGGATCACACCAGCAGAAACTCTGGTAGTCCCATTTTCCTGTAAAGTAATGTCAGCAATATGAAATTAATTAACATACACAATAATTAACATGCAGCTTATTACATTTTTCTTGTAGATTTTGTCATAACTTTTTTTAGAATCCAAACTTTAACTACATACTTTTGTTACATTGATTTCTCTGTGAAAATGACATACAGCACTGATTAGTTAACTGATGAATTAATAATTTAATTTACTTTGTTCTAACCTGCAATATGGTGCTCATATGTGTAAACAAGAGGATCCACATCACAGAAGGGTGACAGTGTCCATGTATTTTTCTAAACTTCTTACCAAGAATACTTTCCATAAGACAAGATCACATTACTTCTGGTAGTTTTTACAGACCAGTAAAATCCAGACTAGCCAATTTTTAAAGCATTATGTATAAAGAGCAATTAAAAAGCTTTTTTCTGCTGTCCATACAGGCCACAAGCAGCATGTCAATCAGGCAAAATCACTGTGAGTACTGAAGAAATCTTCTCACTAATTCACCAGACTGAACACAAAAATTTAATAAAACAATATGTCCTGCTGCATGAAGAAGTCTGTAACTGCCTGCTGCACATCCTCATCTGACAGGAATTAATGACCCTTTGAGGCCTTATTTGAGAGACTGAAGGCACAATAATCATACCAGGAGGATCAGAACTGTAGGGTAGGTCCTAGCATGTGTCCCAGTTGGTTTGGCTTAAATTCTGCATTACAAAATTTGTGATATTGGGATGTGCATTATAATGAAGCAGCTCACCTCATGGTATACCATTTCACAAGGGTGATTTCCAGCAGACATGCACCTCCATACATATTCTTCATTCTCTAATGGATGTCTACCAGTGTTTGTCCTTTTCCATTTGAGTAAAGAATAATAGCATGTTGGTCCTGTTTTGATGTATTTGGTCTCCACATTTTACTTTCCACATTTACTGCACAAACATCAGAAAGAAACTAATGCCACCCTAATTCCTTGCCTATATGTCAGTGCTTGTATATACATGTTGGAGTCACGCTACATTGCATATATGCTGCAGCAAAGCCCTCAGATGGAAATTTTTGATTGCTGCTTATACTTTATGAAACAACAGCTTATTCTTATGCCCATCTTTAAGTAGTTGGACATCATCCAAGTTTGGTAGCTCACTGTTTGAAAGCTCACAAGTAAGACCTATGTTAGAGTCACTCACACTGTTGACTAATGCCACTACTATGCCCACCCCATGCAGGCTTCGAGCCTCTTCATTATGAGACACTATGTAGACACTGGCTAGTCATGGCTCTGGCACCATCATTCTTGCATCAGTTCAGAAAATCTCTTCCTTGTTGACTCTGTGTGTCAACTGTGTGTGGACTCTATTGCTTCTTGCATTATTTATAATGAGTCTTTGTATGCTTGGAGAAATACAAGTTAAGTAAATCTTCTATTTGCAGTCCTAACTTGTGCATTACTCATTTCTGCTCGTGACCAGTTTTCCTATGTTACACTTACCACATTACTCTGTAGCCCCTATCTCCTTACCATTTTGTACCAAGTCATAGACATTAGGCTACTCAACTGTGGCTCACAGCCAGACCCAAACTTCCACATGTCTTCAACCATGTGTGTACCACCTGTATTGTACATCCATTCCCATACAGGGGATACATTTTAATTGAAAGTTGTTCTGGAATAGGATGCAATGTTTCTTCTGACATACATGCATTCCAAACGTAACAGGCATTGTGGTGACCATGACCATTACAAAATACTTGAAACATATTCACAGCTGTGATTAGACAACCATCAGCTATATAATGGAATGACAAAAATGTCAATTAAAATGTCTCCCCTGTATGGGAATATAGAATAGGATAGAGTAAAATAAGATAGAATATTTTATTAGCCTTTCAATATTTTTCATACAATGGACTTTGTCGAAGTTTACAGTGATGTCAAAAGTTATACAATAATCAATTACATATACAGAAAAAACACAGGAAATGACTAGCTTATTTAAGAACTAAAAGGTTTCCTTTATCGCCCCGGAAAAACATATATTACAGTTACTATTTTCTAGGAATTCTATAGCTGAACTGAATTCACAGCATTGTAGCCAAGTTTGTTATACACTCCTATATTTATTTAGTGGTACTGTATGAGCTGAGTATGAAAACTTGATGAAAAATACAGTTTGTATTGCAATCCTAAGGACTAGATATTGAAGTAATTTAGCACATATTCATAAATACAACAAACATTACAGGCAACATACAAAGTAGAATATTAATAATGCATCTTTATTTTTGTTGTTTGGCTTTTATATATTCTGTCAGACTGTAAAAGCAATGATCAATGAAATATGTCTTTACTTCAGCCTTAAAACTACAGAGTTTACCTATTGATTTAATATGTTTAGGTAGATTATTGAAAATCTTTATCCCAGTATGTAGTGTGCCTTTTTGGCACAATGCTCTTCTCACCTGTTTCATATGAAGGTCAGATTTTTGCCTTGTATTGTGTGCATGTATATCTTCATTTTTTAATAAGATGTCTGGGTGTCTATCAATATATTGTTTGATGAAAACTGATGTTTCATAGATACAAATGCAAGGAGGAGGAAGAACTGACAGTTTTTTGAATATGGGTCTGCATGATTTCATATTGTTTACCCCTTCAATAATTCTTAGTATTCTATTTTGCATCCTGAAAAGTTTAATATTTGTTGTTGTATTGCCCTAGAAGATTATGCCATATTTAATTACAGAATGCACCTAGGAGTAGTATACGTTTAACAGGCTGGCTTTGGTGCAACAAGTTTTTAAGATCCGTATCATGTAACAGGTTTTGCTTAGTTTTCTTTGCAAATATTCAATGTGTATCTCCAATTTTGTGTTGTTCTGGAGCCAGAGTCCCAGAAATTTAGTGCTGACAACACTTTCAAGAACCCCTTCTCTAAGTTCTATTTCCATGTTTGGGTGGTGTCTACCTTTTACCTTATAGAAGTTTAGTGCTACTGTCTTTTCTTTGTTTATAATCAGCTTGATGTAGCTGAACCACTGTTCTACGCTGTTCATTGTTTGGATAGCAGAGTCTTTTAGTTTTTCTTCTGTTTTACCACTAATAAGGGAGCTTGTATTGTCTGCAAATTGGAGGGTAGTTTGGCAATACTTGTTGTACATAAGATCATTGACATAGAGGAGAAACAAAATGGGTCCTAATACTCATCCTTAAAGGACACCATATTTCACATTTTCATATCCTGAATAGTAGTAGCTGATTTTGTTATGGTCAGTATATTGCACTTCAACCACCTGTTTGCGACCACATAGGTATGTCTTGAGCCACTCATTGGATATACCTCTAATTCCTAATTGGTCAAGCTTCTGCAGTAGGGCATTATGGTCAATGACGTCAAAAGCTTTAGATAAATCAAGACATATGCCTGTCACAAACTCACTTGCATCCAGTTCAGTATAGATTTCATTAAGAAATTCAAATATTGCACTTTCAGTTAAATAGCCTTTCCTGAAGCCATGCTGTGAAGGAGAGAGAATTTTATTTTTATTAAGGAAATCAGAAAATCTCTTACAAAAAACTTTTTTCTAAGATTTTTCAAAATACAGGCAGTAGGGCTATTGGTCTATAATTTGAAACACATTCTGGATTTCCTTTTTTGAACAGTGATTTCAGTTTTGCTGTTTCTAAGTATGAAGGGAAGGTTCCTGATGCCAGTGAGCTGTTGCACAAATGTGTCAAGGGTTCAGCTAAGGCAAGACAGCATTTTTTAATAATTGCATCTGGTATTCCATCAATTCAACAGGAGTACCCTGCTTTCAAGGTTTCTATAACTGATAAAATTTCTTCAGAATTTGTGGGCGAAAGGAACAAAGATGTAGACACATTTCTCACACTATTGCATGATGGAGGTGATATTTTGTTGTGTTCTTCCAGTCCACTCACCAACTGTTGACTTACGTTTGCAAAATATTTGTTGAAGGTCCCTGCAATTTCTGTTGGGTGAGAAATCATTTGTCCTTCATAACATAAGTTCATATTTTTATATTGTTTAGTTTCACTTGTTGTTTGATTTTTTATAACTTCCCATATAGCTTTAGATTCATTTTTTGAATTTTCAATGTATTTGTCATTTGCCATTGTTTTAGCTTTCCTTACACCATTTTGGAGGATCCTCTTGTAATTCTTCAGGTACAAATGAAGTTCATGAGGCATATTCTGTGTCTTTGCTATATTGTATAATCTTCTTTTCTCTGCACAAGATATTCTAATACCTGTTGTAACCCATTTATTCTTTTTGAAGTTAGGTTGACATTTTTGCTTTTTTAATGGAAATGCAGCTTCAAAGCATGACGTGAAGATTTCCATGAATTTTCCAAACTTTTTGTTAGTATTTTCACAAGTATACACTTCATACCAAGTTTCACATGGGAAAAATATATTAAAAACAAAGATTCCAAGACTTACCAAGCGGGAAAGCGCTGGCAGACAGGCACAATGAACAAAACACACAAACACACACACAGAACTACTAGCTTTCGCAACCGATGGTTGCTTCTTCAGGAAGGAGAGGGAAAGACTCTCCCTTAAAACCCACATCCTTCGTCTTTCCCTCTCCTTCCTGAAGAAGCAACCATCGGTTGCGAAAGCTAGTAATTCTGTGTTTGTGTGTTTTATTCATTGTGCCTGTCTGCCGGCGCTTTCCTGCTTTGTAAGTCTTGGAATCTTTGTTTTTAATATATTTTTCCCATGTGGAAGTTTCTTTCTATTTTATTTACATCATCATACCAAGTTTCTTCACTTAGTCTCTGTGCAAAAAGGTTTATTTGTTTGTTAGTGAATTTCCTTGCTTCTTTTACAAGTTCCTCTTTCTCAGTTGTTTCACTTGGGATGTGCAAAGCAATAAACTGTGCATAGTGATCACTGAAGCCAGTATTAAGATTTCCGGCACAGAAATTGTGATTTACATTTGTGTTTATTAATATCTGATCAATTGTTGAACTAGTTGTTGGTGTAACTCTTGTAGGAGAGTGTATGGTGGGTTTTATGTTATATGTTTCCAGTAGGGTCATCAAGCTTTGCTGGTCTTTTGAGATTTCTTGAAAATCAATATTATAATCTTCACATATGATCACTGTTTTGTTGAAGCTTTTTTATTGTATTTAAAGCTGCTTCTAGTTGATGACAGAAATCATTTAAGTTCCCATCAGGGCTCCTATATACACAGATGATTATTAATTTTAATGCAGAGAGTTTAACTGCAGTTACTTCAAAAATTTTCTCTTCAGCTAACAGTTCAATAGGTTTTATGTTACAATAATCAATGCCACTTTTAACAAATATACATGACCCTCCCCCATGACTGGATGTAATTCTAGAAAATGATGATGAAAGATTGATGTCTGCAATTTTTGTTACTAACATTGCATCTTTAGGCAGCCAGTGTTCAGTTATACACATTAAGAAACGTTTTTTAGCTCATCGGTACATAAAATTTCAACTTCACTTAATTTGTTTAGCAATGGTTGGACATTTTGATAAATCAGCATGAAATTAAAGGATTTGTTAGGCTTTGGCATATTGTTAGACTTTGGCATATTTAATTGATCACTTACCTTTACCTTGTCAATAGAAAATCATTCAGGTGTGCTGGAAGTACTGCCTTTCTTTTCCCGACTGCAACTATTCTTCTATTATCATCTGCAGCAGAATTTTCTTCTGTGTCTGGCTCCCCTGGTAGTTCTTCAGGTGCTGCTCCTGCTGTTGATAATATTGCTGCTGGTGTTAGAGCTGGGTCTGCAATTGGTAGAGCTGTTACTGCATTCATTGTTGTTGCTGTGCCTGAATATTGGAGGCACCTAGTTCCTTCTTTTGTTGTTGATGTTGGTGAGTGAAGTCTTGCTGGCATTGTTTCCTTCGAATATTTTGGGGGCAAGTCCAGGATGATTTTGCTTTTGAGTGTTTGATGCCTTTTGATGATAATTTCTTCAATTTTTCCGACGAGTAGTTTTTTCCCCATGTTGTTAACATGCAATCCATATGTGTGGAATCTGCGCCCAATATTGTTAACATTTATGAGTTCTACATTTCTGAAATGTTTGCAAAGTAATGAAATTTGTTGGTTGGCATTGATTATTTCTTTATTTATGCATGACCAATGCCAATGTGGAATGTTCAGCACTAAAACATTTGTGTGTGTCAACTGTCCTAAGCACCTTTTTAGTTCTTGTTTTGGTTCGTGGGTTTCGTTTTTATATACATCATTTGACCCACCAATTAGCACAACAAAGTCTTCAGAGGATAAGTCAGCAACGTCTGTGGATTGTACATGTTTGCAAACTTCCGACATAGAAGTGCCAGGCTTTATGTAAGCGATTGTTTGTATACTGGACTGACTGTTCAGAATGCGAGCAAATCCACGACCATGACTGTCTGCCATCAAAACTACTTTTATTCGTTTAGGTTTCTCTGCATGTTTAGAAGGCCCATCATCATTATGGCCAAACAATTTAGTTTCAGCACTGGACAAACACTTGATGTGTGATGTCAGTACAATATCTGCTGATTACAGTGGGGCAAGTATTTTATACTGTGCACTTAATCTCTGCCAGGAAATTGGAAAAGCATTTGTAAGTACTTTTGTAATTATTCATTATATGAGACTAATCCATTTTCTTTAACTAGTCTGTCATACTGTTTACATTCATTTGTCATAGTAGACTATATGGTCACTTCTCTTCTTCCAGTATTGAGAGCTGAATTTTCAATTTGAATCCATAGTTCTGCATGATACTGATATTCCTAATACTAAACATATGTGATGGATGTACAAGTGCCACTTGTAGATACATAGTTGATGACATACGAAACTTTGGGTCTGGCCATGAGTTATGCTCTGATAGCCTAATGGTAGTATGATTGCCCACAATAAGTAGGAAATCAGTGTTCAAGTCCTGGTCCACCACAAATGTTCATTGTCGTCATTCCATTATACAGCTGATGGAAGTCCATATTTGCAACTGTGAATATGTTTTGTGAACAAAATGTAGTTGCTAAAAGTAAATTTGAATGTAATAGTGGGATAAAGTTAGTAGAATCCTGTTTTTATAGTTAGTCTACTGCTAGCCTAATTATCAACAAAACATCAAGGGCTGTATCCGCTGCTTACTGTAGTCTGAATGAGGAAGTGGGCAGTTTATAGTTGATTAAACAATGCAAAGTTAAACAGGAATTTCATGAGGAAAGTAGCAAAATGCAGGAAGTGTCAGTAAAGGAGTACTTTCCGTCAGTGGTAATGGAGCATATGAAAAACTTGAAATCAAAAATGGAGAAAAGTGAGAGTGACACATAGTGGTTTAAGAGTAAAAATAAGCAAAAATAGTAAAGACATTAAAAAGGTACTTGTTGTGACTCGCCGATCTTTCAAAGTGCCGCCGCACAGTTACACGTGTCCTCTACATGCGTCGCTGTCCGCCAGCCATGCAGCAGCAGCACAGCAGCAGCAGCACCACCTAAGCGGCCAGACAGCCAGTGGCCGCTAAACTCGGACTCAGTTATGATTTGACTGTTAAAGTGTACACACATCTTACTCTGTTTACTTGATCTGTGACTTTCATGTATTGCGTCTTCCTTGAAATATATTTGTTCAACTTGAAGTTATAACAATTGGCGATCAGGTAGTGATTTTTCTTTTCCATCATTGACCCACATGTTTCCATGGCTACTTTAGAGTAACTATTGCAAGGTCTCATAGAACAGCAAACGGTTCTCACAAATGCTATTCATGATTACCTCATGGCATCAAATGTGGGGCATCTCTCATCGTTGTCTCTACCTCCTTTTCCTCCTTACGATGAGACGGCGGAAGACTGGTCTCATTACGAAAAACGTCTTCGACAGAACTTCTTGGCATTTCTTGTTGCAGACGAACAAGCATGTAAATCTCTGTTCCTTTCATGGATTTCACCTCAAATGTATTGGTTGTTGTCACAATTGGTTCTTCTGAAAGATCCTACGTCTTTGTCCTTTGCTGAAATGTGCTCACTTCTGCCCATCTATTTTAAAAGCAAACGCATGTGGTAGCCTCTTGTGTTGCCTTTTATCATTGTCAAAAACAACTGAATCAATCCTATCAAGCTTGGGCTGCTGAACTTCACGGCCTCAGTAGAAAGTGTCAATTTATTACTAACGTTTACAAAGAATCCTACACCGATTTGATGGTATTATGGGATGCTATAATCTGATCGGCACCCGACAAAGAAGTTAGGCAACGTGCCCTTCAGTTGGCAAATCCAACTCTAGATGAAGTCCTATCCATCGCTCAGTCTATTGAAATTTCTCGCATCTCTGGAGCGCAAATAGAGCCATGGGGCGACGTCGGGGAAATACAACCTCTTTGCAATGTTGACGAACCGTGTGGCATGTCCCCGCTGGCCGACGTGGCCACAGTATGCTCCCAAGCGCAGCCTCAGCCTAACCATAAATAAACCTCTAAGAAACTGCAGCAAAACCCACAGCAACTTCCTTCATGTCCACGGTGTTTTACGAAACATTCATGAGAAGATTGTCCACAACGTTCGGCCGTGTGTCACAAATGCAAAAAAAAAGAAGAGTCATGTATCATCCGTTTGCAAATCTGACCGCATACATGATGTTCATGAACATGACACTGAATCTGATTCTGTGTTCTGTCAATTGTACTTCTTCCCTTTCAGGGAAGTTATTCCTCACTGTCCAAATACTTGGTCGAGATGTTCACATGCAGGTGGATACTGGTTCTGCTGCCACTATCATCAATTCTAAGATGTATCTTCAGTTGGGTTCTCCAATCCTGTCACCTGTCACTAGGCAATTACTGACTTACAATAAACAGAAGATTTCTCTCTTGGGACAATTTGATGCTGAGATATCTTACAAATCTGTTGTTCGCACTGTTCCCATATTTGTGGTTGACCATAGTAATGTGGAGAATCTTTTTGGTTTCAATGCCTTTCGCGTTTTTGGGTTCTCCATAGATGACTCTGTCAATATCGTCTCTGATGCTATTCCTTATGCTCAGTTGGATTCCTTATCGATGACATTTTTGTCCCTTTTTTCTCCTGTGTTAGGGTGTGCAAACGACTTTGAAGCTCATATCACGCTCAAACCCACTGTTTTTTCAAGCTCGGCCCATTCCTGTGGCCCTTCATGATCAGGTCAAATGGGAGCTGGGTCATCTCACTGCTTCAGGGGTCTTGCTTCCTGTCACTTCCAGTGAGTGGTCCTCTCCTGTCGTCGTCATTGCTAAGCTAAATGGTGACATTCATCTCTGTGGCAATTTCAAAGCCACTGTCAATGCTCAGTGCCTTATCAACACTTACCCTATGCCTTGACCTTAGGAATTGTTCACTAAACTTGCTGGAGGCCAGAATTTTTCTAAACTTGACCTGTCAGAAGCTTATCGTCAACTTCCTCTTGACGCTGCTTCCCAGCAGTTTCTGGTCCTTAACATGCCTTTTGGCCTCTATCAATACCAACAATTGCCATTCGGGGTTGCCAGTGCCCCTGCTCTCTTTCAGCGATTCTTGGAACAATTATTGCTCACTATCACTGGGTGTATAAATTACCAGGACGACATTGTTGTCACTGGCTCCACCACTGACGAACATCTTCAAAATCATTTTCATGTCCTACAGACTGCCGGTCTTAATTGTAACCTTCAGAAATCAAAATTTTGTCAGGCATCTATCACATACTTGGGGTTTCAACTCTCCAGGGATGGTATTTGTCCGCTTCAGCAAACTATCACCTGCGATCAATGCCCTTCCTTGCCCTACATCTGTTAAGGAACTGCAGGCCTTCTTGGGAAAAATAGCATACTATCACAAGTTTTTACCATCTGCTGCTTCAGTGGCTCTGCCGTTGCATTGCCTGTTGCATAAAAACAAGCCTTTTCACTGGTCTCCGTCATGTAATGCGGCTTTCCAGAAATTGAAGACTATGCTGAAACAGGCCCCATACCTGGCTCCTTATCGACCTGGCCAAAATCTTGTTCTTGCCATGGATGCCTCTCAATATGGGGTCGGTGCAGTCCTTGCGCACTTTTTTTCCGACGTTTCTGAACAACCCATTGCTTGTGCCTCCAAAACAGTCACGGATGTCCAACAAAAGTATTCTCAAATTGAAAAAGAAGCTTTGGCCATTATTTATGCTCTTCATAAGTTTCGTGTTTTTCTCTATGGATCCAAATTTCATCTTGTTACGGATCAAAAACCACTTGTTTCTTTGTTTCACCCATCAACGTCACTTCCCGACAAGGCTGCACACCGTCTCCTGCAATGGGCTCTTTACTTGCCTCATTTCAATTATGAGATTCATTTCCGGCTGACGGCTCAACATGTCTCACCTTCCCATGGGTCCTGATCTGGCATTCTATAGGGACGAACTTTTGTGTTTCCACCTGGATGTTGCTGAGTAGTGGGTTGCGGATGGGTTCCCCATCACCGGGAGCCAGCTGGCGACTGCTACAGGTTCTGACCCTACCCTCTCCTAGGTTTTATGCTGTATTCAGAAGGGTGGGCCAGATCATCCATCCGCTAAGACTTCTGATCCGTTGCAGAACTACTACGCTTTGTGTTACCACCTCGCTGCGTGTTGTGGTGCCTGCGTCTTTGCGTGTTTCGGTCTTGCACCTCCTTCACCAAGGGTACTGGGGTGTCTCCTGCACAAAATCTCTGGAACGCCGTCATGTGTACTGGCCCTGCATCAACTCTGAAATCACACACATGGTCACTGCCTTTGGCCCTTGTGCGTCACAGGCCGCTGCCCCGAAGTCATCTTTGTCACCGTGGCCTTCGCCTGCGAAGCCCTGTGAGTGTATTCATGCTGAATTCGCGGGACCTTTTTTAGGTACTTATTGGATTCTCGTTATTGATGCCTATGGGTACAGGTACGGGTACAGGGATATGGAAGGTGGACAAAATGGAGTCCTGGCCGCATCTTACGACAACGTGGCCAACGCCTGTATGAAATCCAGACAGACATGGGTGTTGCAGTGTGCCATTCAGACCAGCTTCAGCCTCATGAACCGGAAATATCTGTTCTGGATGCCGCTACACCACCTTTGGCTCTACCTAATGCTTGGGATACTGGAATCTCTCATTACTCACATGGCAGTCCTTTCACCATCATATCGGTGACAGCACAAGAACTGATGCCGCCAGAAGACGTGCCCATGCAGGAACCAGATGACCATCATCTGTCGGAGCACATCGACTCACCTTCTTCTCCTATGAATGTGGACACATCGCCCATGTCTCCTGTTATAACAACCAGACGTGCGGCAACGGGCAGATTGGTGCATGGGGCCCCAGCAGATTCAACCCCCACTTCTTCTGTCATCTCGACCCATTATCATAGGGGACACTTCTGTCCATATGGGAAACCTCCTCCTTGAGACTTGAGTAATATTATTGATTTTTGAAAGGGTTAGGGTCATAGTAGTAGACAGTCTGAGATATTTTGAAGATAAGGAGCAACCAAGGAGTTATTACCATGTAAACAGAACAAGTTGTGGAAGTAATAATGGAGGTCCAATAAATAACTGGCAGCCAAACGATACAAAATAGAACTAATAAGAGAAATTTCAGTGATAAGAGAATGGAGAACATAAGACCCCAGTCAGAAAACTGAAGTTAGTTCCATTTGGGGCTCACACTTGGGAAAGACATAAAAAACCCATTTCTTAATAAATGTATACCAAGTTTCAGCAATACTGATGTGAATACAGACGGTGAAATAAGCAGAGAACTTAAATAACGTCTGGTGCTATCCAAAAGTGTTTCCAAGAGATAGAATCTTACACTATCAAAAGAGCAAATTGATGAGTAAAAAGTTTAAGAGCTAAAGTGTCTAATTTTATGGAGAGGCAGAGAAGATAGAGAACATATGATCAATCAAGAATTTGAAGATAGTGACATTAACACTAGTATTAGTTCAAATACTGGTGGATGTAGCTAAATATTAAGTACTGATGAAGAAGATGAGGTGTATGAAGTATTTGAATTTGTTTGTGTGGTGAAGGGAATATATTAACTAATTAAATAGTAAATGAATGTTAAGGAGCAAAGTGATGAAGAATACGAACCTTTTTTCAGGAAATATTGTTATCCTATATTCTAAGAAAAGAGCTGTATGAAAGGAAATAGAGAGGATACTGGCCTGGGGAATTACTGAGCAATCAAACAGTAGGTCCAATAACCCTCCAACTGTGGGTAATTTTCCAGCTTTTCCATACAAAGTTGTGGGGAATATTTATTTTATAATTAGCATAGTCATAAGGATAGAGTCAGAGAAATTTAGGAAGAAAATCAAACACTTACTTTAGTATTCATTTTTAATTGATGTTTAACATAAATAATGCAGGAAATACAAACCTTATAAAAGCAGGATAGACGTATTGATGAATTTTCTGAATGTTATATACCTTTAAGGAACGTTCCATACACAAGCTTAGGAATGTGGATACAAAATTGCTGAAATGAGGAGCAATACATGTAAGTAAGTGATTGAGACTAAAGAATGTGAAAAATGTGTCCACTGTTCCAGATTGGAAAATAGTGAGCTCTGACGTTCCAGAGCAACATAACAATGATTTGACAGGAAAATAGCAGCTTACAATGTCCCAGAACAACAGAGAAGCATTTGACAGGAAAACTGTGCCTTCTCATGTACAGACAGAGCAGAAATTACATCCAATGTGATAAATAAAGGCCCCAAAAATGATCCAGAAAGAGGTGAATGCACATGTCTGCATTGTCTATGGCTGGAGAGTTAATCCATTGGTGATCATTAGAGGAACGAATGGGTTGTAAGAGCTGTTTCGTATGTTAGAAAATGAAATGAATTTGTTTGGAGGCAAAGTGACAAACCAGCTAGTATTGATGAAATGCTGCAAAAATTTCACAGCTCCAAATTTCTTTCCTCTTTTGATGTAACTTTTTGCTAGAGGAATATTAGTTTAGCAAAATAATTAAGACCTTGCACAGTGTTTTTGCATGGAGGTAAGTGTTATCAATATTGAGTGCTACCTTTTGGTCTAAATTTATCTGTGATATTCATTATAGCTATTGATACAATTTTATGTAGTGAACTGCTGTTAAAGTGATTGCCTGTCTTGAAGACACCTGGCTAGAAAGTTCTGATTGATTGGAACTCTGTATAGTTTTGGATGAGGGTCTTAAAGCTATGTACAGATGAGGTATGAAACTGAAATTAAGCAAGTCTGAGTCAAGAAAGAAATGTCATTACTTAGCAAAAATAATTAATGAAAAATGGATACAACCTAACACAAAAAGCTCAAATTTGCTGCAAAGATTTTTCAGCACCTAAAAACAGGAAACAGCCAAATGCCATGTTTAATCTATTTGGTTACTACTGAAAATATAATCATCACTGTTTGGGTAACTCATTAAAGAAAAATAATCTCTGGAATTGAACACCTGGCCGCAAAGAAAATTTTCAAAATTTGCAGAAGGAATTAGTAGACAGTAGGTTATTGTATCATCCAGACATTTACTTACCTCTTTGTATAAATACTAATTCAAGCTATTGTGATTTTGTGGTTGAAATTTTTCAATTAGTAGGAACAGATACAAGAGTTGAATGCAAAGTACTTGCTTTTGCAAGTAGGACTTGGCATGCTCATTAAAAGAATCTTTAGCAATAGTTTTGAATTTAAAAAATATAGGGGGTATTTATTAGGGACAATATAAGATTTTACACATGACACAAAGCTTGTAGTTTTCTACAACAGTGTAGAATAAGGCATCCTAAGCCCACACAAATAATTCTATGCACAATACCATATAGATATGACATGCCAAATGAAAACTGCAAAATCTACAAAATGAACAATTACTTGATGCAGAAAACATCTTACAGTGAACACATCAGAGTTTTAGATGTAAATAGCTTCCTAAAATGGAAAGACTTCTCTAGGAATGGGCTTCACTTACATAAAAATGGGTAAAAGACACTGTGTGTTAATCTGCTGAATGCCACCAAAAGTCCACTGGTAACAAGAAGTGCCATAAAATGTGTTACACCAGGACATCAAACATATTTATGGTCCAATGAAGCTAATTTGTGGACAATCTCAGAAGAATGAGCAATACTGCAGCTGAACCAACAACAACACCAGGAGTTGAAGAGCCATCAGTAACAACAACAAAAGTGAATATCACAGAAAACATCAGAAACAGTGTTAGAAAAGAAGAAGGTATCCACAGTCAGCATCAAGTTACCACCAACATAATGTGCAAAAATCTTGTCAAGTGCCACAAATCAGTCAGCCCACGACATCCAAGCAGAAACAACAAAAAATTTGCAGCCACACTCCAAATCAGTACCACTGGAAACTGTGACAAGATCTTCAACACGAAAATGCAGACCTCCAGCCTACAGCCATGATTTTTTATGGGCAAGAACACCAGTAGCTCCCTGCTCGCAGCAAACCAAAGGAAAACAGATGCAGAGCAAAATCTTCATGAACCAAAACTACAAGAAAACCCGGTGAGTGGTGTAAAAAACCATTCCATTGGAAAACAGTCACTATTATCCTTTAAAATATTACACCATAATGTGCAGTCAATGTTTAATAAGTTACTAGAAATAGATCTCTTCCAAAAAACAAAGTCACACTTAGATGTTCTCTGTATTACTGAACACTGGTTAACAGAAGACAAAATTTAAAAAAAGCCACTTAGCGAATTTACTCTAGATGGTTATTCCTGTCGGGAAAAAAGTAAGGGAGATGAAAAAAAAAGAGCTAAAAAAGCCTCACAAAGTACAATAATATGCAAATAGAAACAGACCATGAATTCTCCTTAATTACTTTAACAGACTATAACCTATTGATACTGAATGTATATAGAGCCCCTGATGGGAACATCGAAACCTTCAATCACTCCCTCAAACCGCTACTCACAAAAATTCACTCACTAAACAAAAATCTATTAATAAGTGAAGATTTTAATATTGACTTCCTCACACATGGAAAAAACAAAGATGAATTGTTGAATATTACAGATTCATTCAACCTATCCCCAACTGTAAACCACACCAACCAGGATCACAAAAAATTCAAAAACAGTTCTAGATCAGATTTTCATAAATGTAGACAAGGTACACCACTCACTCAAAGTCATCAGCACAGGTTACAGTGACCATGAAGCCCAAATACTGACAGCAAATTTAAATTACATAAGACAATATCCCACAAAACCTAAAATGCAAGGGCAATTTAATGATGGTAATATAAGGCTTTTTAACTATCTGTTAAGGGCTGAAAACTGGGCAGATGTCTATAAAGAAAATGATGTAAACTACATATTTAATTCCTTCCATGAAACATTTCTCCACCACTTCACTACTGCATTTCCACTGAAATCCAGGAAAATCTGAAATAATCACACAAACTCATGGGTAACAAAAGGGATAAGGACCTCCAGCCAAAAAAAGCGTGACATGAAACACCATGAAGTCGATGATCAGTTTAGGTCATATTGTAAGAACTATTTTGCAATCTACAGAAAAGTAATCCAACAAGCAAAAAATTATACAATGATAAATTTATAAAGGAATCTAACAATAAAATCAAAGGCTTGTGGACAGTTGTAAAAAATGAAACAGACAGTAAGCAGCATGTTATAAACAAAATGTTAAAACTAAACCTAAATGATGAAGTCACAATAGATCCCCACAAAATAGTAAATGGTTTCAGTGCCTATTATCGCATAATAGCAGAAAACCTGATAAAGAAAAACTGCCACAGACCAGATACTCAACACCAAACACTAATGGAAACCATATCAATACAGGCATCAATGTTTCTTCACATAGTCTCCAATACTGAAATACGTACAACTATAAAAGGACTAAAGAATAAGTACTCCAGTGGCAGTGACAACATTCCCAATTTAATTGTAAAGAAATGTGGAGAATCCATTGTAGAACCCCTAAACCACATAATAAATGCATCCTTTACAAATGGCGTTTTCCCTGACCTACTAAAGGTCCCTAAAAATGATGTTGCCATTTACAGGCCCATTGCACAACTCAGCTCATTCTCAAAAATATTTGAACAAATTTTTTACACCAGATCGATAGACTTTACTAATAAACTATCCTTATTAACAAAAATCCAGCATAGTTTTAGAAAACAGAAGGTGACTACCACAGCTATTTATGTGTATCTCAACAAAACCTTAAAAGCACTGGATAATAAGGAAATCTCTACTTGTATCTTTTTACATTTACCCAAGGCCTTTGATGTAATTGACCATACCATACTCCTTAAGAAGCTAGAAAATAAAAGTATAAGAGGAACTGCAAACAAATGGTGAGAATCTTACCTGTCAAACAGATTACAAAAAGTTGAAGTTAATTTTGAAAAAAAAAAGAATACAACCACCCATCAATGTCCTGTCCACACAATGCCTATTAGATATGGTGTGCCCCAAGGCTCAATCCTGGGACCAATACTGTTTCTGCTACACATTGACGACATAAGCACGAACCTTGGTACAGGACATACTACACTTATTTGCCAATGACAAAAGTATACTAATAACAGGTACTGATACAGAGGACCACAACCAGACAATTAAACTGCTTATGTCGTCACTCAGCAAATGGTTCAACGAGAACAAACTGATTATAAATATACAGAAAACAATGTACATCAACTTCAGACTCTTATCCCAAAACAAGAAATGTCCAATGTGATTCTAAATAACCAAGAGCTTATGTGTGTGGACTCTGTCAAGTTTCTTGGCATATGGCTTGAAGAAAATCTCACACAAATTATATCTCAAAAAAGCTATGAACTGTTTGTTACATTTTAAGGATACTCAAATAATCAGTCACAAAATCTGTTCTCATACTTACATATTATGATTACTTCCACTCTACATTACAGTAAGGAATCATATTTTGGGGGAACTCACCTGGGGGTAGATATATTTTCAAAATGCAAAATAGGCAATACGCATAATTATATACTGTGCATGTCTATGAAATATACTGGATTATTATATACTGTGAATGTTTATGAAATACACTGGATTATTTTACTATTACATTTGTACTGGCTGTTTGTATTTTACCATACAACATTTGTATTTACTGTTTTGTTAAAGATAGATAATTTCCTCATTACAAAATAATGTAAAATCAATTTATTAAAAATTACTTGCAAATATGTTGTCTTGACCTGTCCAATATCATATGTACAACTGTACAATTCTATTATTTGTATTGACTGTTTTGATTAAGATAGATAATTTCCTCACTACAAAATAATGTAAAAATCAATTTCTAAAAATTACTTGTAAATTTGCTCTCTTGACCTGTCCAATATCATATGGTACAATACTATGATTGCATCGATCAATAAAATACAGTACAACTGGACAGACATTGTAACAGGTGTGGCAATGAAATGGATGATTTGACAATCCTGGAAATAACATATTAGCATATGGAAGGAGCAAACAGGAGTGCTGCCATCTAGACAACAAACATTTGCCACTGATCCTGATACTGATATTCAGCCATGAAGGTGTTTTTCTTATTTTTTTAAAAAAGACAAAAAACTATATGTCTGTGCAGCATGTATTTTGTGTTCATAACAGTCTTACGCATCATGCTGCAGTCCCATTGGCACATCCTATAAAATCATGGGTATAGAACTTCAAGGAAATGTGTTGAAATACAAAATGCATGTTAAAAGATTAGAAGAAGCATACACTTTCTTTTTTATAGAAACAACCAATACCATATATACTACCAGTTCTTGTATAGGTGAACATTATATCAGCTGTTTAAAGTGAATGAACTTCATATAAGTCTGTATATGATGTATTATATTTAATGCTAATATGTATAACAAGAAATTAATGTGTTACAATCGATATGTACTAACAGTTAAAATTACTCTTCTTTCAAAAAATATTTCAAATTACGAAATTTCTTGTATACATAAAATTCATATTATTAATTGCACAATACAATGATAATTATTAAATTTATTTCTCGATTCATTTGTAAAATAATAATACATCGTGGTGATGAATCTTTTTTTGTCAAGGAAGATTGCAAACTCTTTTGCTTTGTAAAGTCTTTGGAATATTGTGAGTACTGCACAATGTTAGTGGGAGTGGTGGGCCTGCCTCTGATGGAAGTACATGTTTATCTAAGTTTATCAACAACAATCTAATTATTGGTTTTTTTTGAAAGTGGAAATTGTAGAAATGGTGTGATATTTAATAATGTGACAAACAATAAAATTCAAGAAATTTACAGGCATATCTTCATCAGTTATTCAGTCATCAGGAACCCCAATGTTAAGTCACAATTTCAGTCTCAAGAATGTACCCTTAGAGTCGAGACTTGGAGCCAACAGCAAGAGAAAATGCAAATGAGTAAAACGATTTTCTGTTGTATATCTTACACTTCTTGAAGCATATGAAAATAATGAAAAGACTAAGAAAAAATCAATGACGATATGTGGGAAGGTAAGATTACAAGTGTGGACGTCAGCTGTGATCTGTTGACTGATAATGAAGTTTTGTCTGTTGTGGGAGAAGAAAGGACAATTATTTATGTATTTCTAAATAACAATGTAAATTAACATCTATCACTTGATGATAGAAGACCCAAGAACTACCAACAAAGTCATATCAACAGTGACGAGATAATATCAATAATGATAGACCAGATCAATTGAAAGAGGACTTGACAACTATGATGAAGGACATCAGAAAAAATTAGTACAAATCATTTGCGAAACAAATTTTTTTTAAGTAGACTTGTGTGGTTGTTAGGAAAATGAGAGATGGGGGTAGGGATGTAGATGTGAAAGCTGTAGAACACAGCCAAGACATGTTTGAACCAAGTGAAAGTGTAGTCAACAAAGAATCAATTAAAAATGATATTCTAAAGTTGATTTTTGCAAAATTAGAGGAAATGAAAACAGAACAGATTGAAAATAATAATAAAATGCACAGGGTATGATACCAGACCAACTTAGTAATCAGATTTTGGAGCTTAAAAAATGGATGTCAGATGGATTAAAAAGCATGAATGAGAAAGTCGATGTGTTACAAAATAAATTTATTGTTTTGGAAAATGAGTTAGTGCATAATCTCCACAACAGGAGTAGAAGTTAATGATGCCAGAATTAAACAAAAGGCCATAGAGGAAAAAATGGAACAGAACTTTTGTAGTATAGATCAAAAAATTTTAAATGTTTAAAACAGTATGCTAACTAATGTTTTAGATCAAAAAATTTCAGCAGTTCAGGAAAACTGAATTCACAACAAACTGTTCTCAAATAATGGTATTGCATTGTTCAACATTCCAATCAAAAGTGTTCCATCAGACAATTTACATCCTGTGGATTTTCTACACCACTGTAGGGGTAGTTTTGTGTCGGGAATGAGAGGCAACCGAGAGATTAAATTTGTTAAAAGATGTCTTTAAGGTGGAGCTCTGTCATGGGTAAATCTAAATTTAAGTCCGTTGAAAACATATTAAAGTTTTGAAAAACGTTTTTTAAAATAAATTCTGGTCTGAAACTGAACAAGGGAGAATTAAAAGTAAATTTCTGAACGGTCCTAATTACAGGAATAGGGATGGTATACTAAAAGAGTTTTGTAAGAATCAACTAAAGAGAACAGCACACCTTGACAGGCCACATGATGAAATGACATTAATTGATGCACTGAAAAGGAGATTACCAGAGATGTTGCAGTGAGATTTGGTACATGGACCTGATGATTGCCTTGAACAATTTTTACAGTATGTTGACAGGCTGGATAGGGCAGTAGAAAGAAACATATGCCATAGCAATCAAAATGATAGAGATCACAATGGTAACAACTACAGAAACAGACATAGTGGTAACTTCTATCAGAGTCAAAATGGTAATAGAGACAGAAACTTTGAACATCAGTAGAATAGGAACAAGGGTGTAACCATGTGCAATTTAATAGAAGAAACAGTCATAGAGGTAACTATTTGCGAAAGGTGGTCTGCCTCAATGAAGGTCCACAGTTTTGGGGTGATGAAACACAGCAAGTAAAGGACCCCCAATTTCCACTTACAATTAGACAATAATAACAGTTATTAAGGAGAACATATTTCATGTCATGTGAAGAAGGTACTGAACAGCATATTTATTACACAAAATAATGTTTCAGAATTTGATGTGAATGCTAGACAGTAAGTTATCTATCCACTGGAGTGTGTGATGAGAGCTCTAAAGAGGAAACTGAAAGATGTGTGTGGATCCACTCCGCACATGGCTGTATGGCTGTACCCTGCTGGACCAGTCAACCTGCAAGAGATCATGGGTGCTGGGTAACGTACTCAAACATGTGTTGCCTAGATCTGTGTTGTGTCTTATATTTGTCAATTGTTAGCCAAGACCATTAAAGGCAGTGTTATTCAGCATAAATGCATATTTTTCAAGAACAATACATTATGTAGCTTTAAATCAGTATTTTTTTTATCATTTGTAAGTGAATCTTCTAGCTCTTTATGTGTGTAGGTTAGTTTGTATGGACGATTAGAACAGTGTGGAAGACAAATTGTTGGATGTGAGGTCTGCCAATTATGCAAAACACCATTTTTCTCAGTACTGGAGGAACTCAGATACAACAATTTTAACTGCAAACACGGCCAATACAAGGAGCTGCAAATCTAAATGATGGATAGTGTGGAAGACATTTACTAGTAAGGACAATATAACAATATGTATACATGTCTGCTTCCATACTCTGTTTTTGGTTCTCAGGCTACTGGATTGTTACACCATTCAAAGTTAATTATGACTACAGTTACCTGTATTTATCCCAAGTTTTGCAATATTGTATCTGATTGGATCTTGAGTTGCGGACAGACTCCTGCTTAGCTCTGATTTGGGTACCCCTGGTCATCACGTGTGTGTGTGTGTGTGTGTGTGTGTGTGTGTGTGTGTGTGTGTGTGTGTGTGTGTGTGTGTGTGTACTCAAGGAGGGAGTACAACCATTGATTGAGGGTAGATGCTTCCTACAAATCCTCTTTGCATACAATTGGACTTATTGGAATGACTAAGAGCTTTACTCATTTGGTTGTGTCAAAACATTTTGTACCCAGGGTGGTTTGGATTCATGGGTCGATCCCCATATCGTAAACTTATGCCCTACCATTTTTCCGTAATTTTGTTCTTTCATGAGTCAACATATCCTTGAATACTCTGGTTCATGTGGCTGATTGATTCCTACTCATGACAGAGTATATTCTTCTAGTCTGTACCTGTCGTTTTTTGAGTCGGCTCACTTGTCATACACTTAAGCCCTGAAATTTTTCTCTTCCCTTTTAAAGATTGGGAAGGTTTGATTGTCTGGATGTTAATGTACAATTTATAATCCTAGTAATTTACATTTCCTCTGTAATTATTTCTATAGTTTAGTGGTGCAATTTTGTAGTGTTGATTTTGTAGTAATTTTTGTGACAATGTGTTCCACAGATCTGAAAATCTGAATGTCATATCCTGATATATGTATAGATTATAATATGTATAGTAGATATTATTCTTATGTTTTCTGTAATATGTTATGTATCAGATACTTTTACACATCCATCTGTTATCCTAGACATAATTTTGTTCACTGTTTGGCAAACTTTATAATCTATCACAAAATATTGTAAACATCCTATTTCCAATTTTGTGAGGGGGATATTGTAATTTGACACCCTTTTCTAACATAACATTTTTTATAGAAATAACTGATACCCGTGATGACTGGGTGTTGTGTGATATCCTTAGGTTAGTTAGGTTTAAGTAGTTCTAAGTTCTAGGGGACTGATGACCATAGATGTTAAGTCCCATAGTGCTCAAGCCATTTTGAATAACTGATACCATTTATACTATCAATTCTTGTATAGGTGAACATTATATCAGCTGTTTATGTGAATGAACTTCATACGATTCTATATATGATGTATTTATATTGCAGGCTAAAACGTATGAAAAGAGATTAACGTGTTACAATTGATATGTACTAACAATTAAAATTACTCTTCTTTTAAAAATATTTGAAATTTCGAAATTTCTTGTATACATAAAATTCATATTATTAATCCACAATCCAATGCTAATTATTGAATTTATTTCTGGATTCATTTATAAGATAATAATATATCTTGGTGATGATTCTTTTTTTGTCAAGGAAGTTTGCAAACTCTTTTGTTTTGTAAACTCTTTGGAATATTGTGTGTACTGCACAATTTTAGTGGAAGTAGTGGGCCGGCCTCTGATGAGAGAACACGTTTTTCTAAGTTTGCCAACAACAATATAATTATTGGTTTTTTTGAAATTGGAAATTTTAGAAATGGTGTGATATTTAATTATGTGACAAACAATAAAATTCAAGAAATTTACAGGCATATCTTCATCAGTTATTCAGTCATCAGGAACCCCCAATGCTAAATCAAAATTTCAGTCTCAAGGATGTAGTCTTGAGTCAAGACTTCGAGCCAACAACAAGAAAAATAGCATATAAGTAAGAAGTTTTTCTTTTGTATATCTTACACCTCTTGAAGCTTTTGAAAATAATGAAGAGACTAAGGGAAAATCAATAGTGATGTGTCGGAGGCTAAGATTACAAGCTGAAGTCCCAGGTGTTCTGTACACAAGCTTGCACTGCAACTTGACATATTGTATGACAGTGTATGGCAAATATTGCACTAGAAACCACAATACCTCTCATAAAAAATTTACATCATGGAAAAACAGAATGCACACAACCTCCCAAACAGACTACATTTTCCCCAGGAACTGTTGGAAGTCATTAATGATCCAACCCAGCCCTATGCTACAATCTGGTCCTGAGAGATGTGGACCATTTTAGGCATGAGGCTTTGCTAACAGGTAAAGCATTAGATACTAGTTACACAAAAATCCTAAAATGCTTCATAAAACACCACTTCACAGTCAGAACCTGCTATCAGTGTGAGGTGTATCATCATATGTAATTGCAGGGACCTATTTTTTGAAGATGGTCACAGCAATACTATTGCTATGAACACATAATGTTATGTTCACATGCTGAACCATTTGTTAATGTCACTGCTTGCACATTCTTCCAGCAAGACAGGTCCACATGCCATATCGCACAGCATTCCATAAACACAAGACACAATGTCTTTCCTGGTCATCTCTTCTCTGAGACTGGTGTCATTTTCTAACCTCCAAGATCATGGACTCTTCAGCATGTGATTTTTTTTCCTTTGGGGTCATTTTAAATCTCAAATCTTCTAATGTGAACCATCATACACCATACAGGAACTGAAGGGTCAAATGCAGGAAGAAGTTAATCAAATTCCATGATGTCATTTTCAAGTGATGGTCATTTTAAATTGCAAGCACTGTAAATTCATGTTATATTTCTTTTAAATCACTGTGAATAAATTTGTGTTACTGGTGGAGGGTTGAAAGCTCCAAGTCATTGCGCACCTGTTATTTACAGCAGTTTCACTTATAAATTAGGTAAAGGTAAAGACAACAGTATTGTTTTATCCTGAAAGCTGGTACGGAATAGCAATAATTATGACCATGAGCTAAATGAGAGTCAAATAAGATTGTGTTATTTACAGGAACTCAGGTATGAGAAACTGGTTGGGCATATTTCTAGAAACATGCAAAAGAGATTACTTTAAGAATTTTACAGCTCAGATGGAAACCTAAAAGTAAAACAGTATTATACCATACATCAGGAATTAGCATTGAGGAGAGAAACCACAGACAAATAGCAGTGAAAGTTGTGTCTTCCAGAACAATATGTTGACAAGTTAAGTGATTACTTTCATGAAAGTGGTGGACATTATGGCACTAGAAAAACTGCAGCCAAAGTTTAGAAAACAGTAATAATGAAAACAAGTGGCAAAGAGTGAAAAAGAGATTGAAAGCACTGGATAAATGTTGAAGAGAGAAAACCACTTACGTACAATCTAAAGGTCTAATGCATTCAGTTCTTCCTCATGAAATAAGAGACTTAATTGCTGTTTATTTAGTTTGTCCTCTTCCAGAATCTATACAGGAAGTTACAGACATATTTTTGTAGCTTTAGATACATTTACCACACTTTTGTTCCATAAAAAGAGGCAACACTAAAATAACAGTTCAGAAATTAGAAACAGATTATTTTTTCAATGTGGGGTACTAAAATTTCTTTTGGCAAACAGTGGACCTCAGTTTTCATCTGAAAGGTTTATGCAAAGTATGGAGCTACACAAAATTATTTGTATTAAAATTTCTACTATTTTCTGAAAGGGAATATAGGTGAAAGGCTTATGAACTAAATCAATAGATTGTGCAGGAGATAGTATAATAATAAAACACTCTGCTTGGACCAGCCAGATAGACATCCCCAACTGCTAGTGGAATTAATCTACTGGATTTTCTCCTCATGAACTGTAGTTTGGGCTGAAACTTACTAACATTACTGAGGAACAGATTCTACATTGATAGAAATTACTGAAAATGAAAATATTATGGTAGCTTGGAAAATGATGAATGAAGAGGTCAAGGAAAGGAAGAGGGGAGCTGATGACAATTTTAAACCTACCAGCTACAAGTTAGGGAAATTAGTATTGGTGAAGACAGGAAAATTTCATTTATACAACTTTGAAAGTTTGCTGGTTGTGGGAAATATTTATTTTTGAAGTAGAACTGAAGACATTTTTATTAATAAGAAACATAATTAGTTAAAGGATGCACTGATTTTTGGTGAAAATCCCAAGGGGGGTGGGGGGCGTCAGCAGGGGGGGGGGGGGGAGGTGCCTTACTCCAATTGAGTGTTTCCAATTTTCCTTCCTGATATACATTTACTTTTGATTCTGACTCACCTTGCCCTAATTTTTTCTGTCCTGGGTCTATCCCATTTTGGTTACATCTACCAAGTTTTGCACTTCCTTTACAATTCTTGCACTTGGGACATCTTCCATGCTCTGCTTTCATAAAAAAAGGAGCAGAGATGCCTTTTGGAATTGCATATTTTTATATAAAAGGGTAAATGTGAATTGTCTGACAGAGTTAAACAACAATAACTGTAATTTTGCTTACGGACTTTTCTCTGAATAAAATCAGTTGAAATTATGAGAGATATTCCATTCCCTTAACTGGTGTGACCATATAATGAACTCTGACAGAAGAAATTACTGAAATCCTGTTCTTTGCATGAAAATATTCAATCTCATCACTGGGGATATTTTCACACAGACTCAAATATCCTATGCCAGACCCCTCTATGACCAAAAATGTAAGACAGATGTTAATAATTATTGATCAGTGTCACAGCTTATCTTCTTTTCAAATCTGCTGGAGCAGATTATATCTGGAAGAAATCAAACCAAACCTTTATCAAAATAGGTTCATAGCCCATTTCACTCTGGATTTCAAAAATATTTCTCTACAGAAATTTTACTTTTCGACTCACAAATAAGATTACAATTTTTATAGACAAAATATTGCCAAATGGTATTTTCTGAGATTTTTCAAAAGCATCTGATTATGCAGTTCACAGTTTACTCCTAGGGAAACTCAAGTACTCATGTGTCATAGATCTTCCTGGTAACTGATTCTTGTCCTGTCTAACTATAAGGGTGCAGTTTCCACATTAAGAAACTCAGGACATGTACACAATAAAGCAGCATCTTCCAAATGGCGAATAATCACTACAGGTGTATCATAAGGATGAATGTTTGGTCTGTTCTTGTTATTTTTATATGTAAATGAGCTGCCATCATGGATCCAAATGCACAAATAGGTCTCATTTCTGATGATGCAAGAATTTAATCAAACCCAATAGAGAAACTTCACCAGTTGAACATGTAAATATTTTCTTGAAAACTAGTAGCTGGGTCTCTGAAAATGATCATCATTGAACTTAGATGAAAAACATATACACAATTCTGTAATCACAGGACCCAATCATACTTTTATAAATAATGTGTAAGGGAAATTCAATAAATGAAACTGAGTATTCTAAATTCTTAGATATTTGGATCAACAAGGAAGTAAATGGTAGTTACATGTTACAGGTATTTCTGAATGGCTGATCTTTGCAACTTTTGAGTTATGGTTGGATTTACTTACTTCTGAAGTAACTCACTATTGGGAAAAATTGTTAAACAAGAAGTGGTGTCATCTCTAGAGCCTCTTCTAGAAAGCTCTTTAAACATTATGACACACTGACATGAGCCCCTCAGTAGGTTTACTCCATTATTAATTCCAGTTAGAAAGCAAAACTAGTTTCATAAGACAAAGTACTAAAAGGAGAAATGGTTTATATTATCTACCACTTAACCTTACTCATGTATGCTGCTAGAGAAAGCGATAGTAAAGAGCAGTTTTACCTGTGTGAAAGGATAACTTTGCATAGAATATTCTATGTATTCTGCAGCCTCACTCAGAGGGTACAGCACAGACAACACAGATCCAGAGGACAGTGATGCAAACAACATCAAATTACTATGCGAAAAAACCACACAGTTTAAAGGCTGTTCTGCAAGAGTCAGTACACGCACAACCTGGAATGTAAATATTAATTCCTTTAGCAATTTATATACAACATTTAATTCTTCTGAGATCAGTTTGAAAGTTGTGTGTTATGATGTGTCAGCTTCCATTAGATGTATGTTGAATGTTGTAATCAAAATCTCAACTAGTAACATAATTCATTCTTTCTTTTCATAGGCAGAAATAATATATAAAACTGAGAGATGTTTTATTTCCAGTTTAATATCATTGTAATCAAGTTTTAAAATTATTGCCTTTATTCCTATTTGTATAATGTATTCTGAAAACATTTGTAAGCATTTGTGTGTAGCATTCCTTGGGCTGCAAATTTTTGCACTTGTTGACTTGTTTAGCAAATAGTTAGACGAAGAAGTTAAGGAGATATGATGTGCGTAATTGGACTCCGAATTCATTTGGTTTTGGCTGGAAGCTGCCTGGTTGATTTCTGTGTTACAGGGTAGTTTGATTTGAGAAATCTTTTGGAAATGTACATGAAATGAAGGAAACAAGAAGTAAAGATGAAGAAACAGATACAACTAGTGTTCAAATTTCAACAGATCTAGTCACATTCCTGCATGTGACAGTGTTTGAGTGACCATAATTTGCAATGAGCCACATATTCTAAGAGGAGCAACAAGAAGCACGTACATACTAAGCGACTTTCCTTCTCACATATCTATTAGCTGCACATACCTAATGGTGTAAGCTAGAAAAGTGCACATGCTCTGCACTTTTATTTTTCAATTGCTTTGTGTGACAGTACAGAGGAGGGTTGCTTTTCACGAGTAATAGTGTGGTTATGCTTGCATGTGACATGATTTTTAATTCTCTTAACAATTGAAAAGCACCACTCAGGTTATGATGTCAAGATAGGCATCATGATTAGCAATTCCAACACTTTAACAGTCTTGTCGAATGTGTCATGAAGCTCATCCACAAGAATCAATGAAAGAAATGCAACTGCACTCAACTCTGGCCTACCATAGAAGACTTGAAGCTCACCCTTCAACTTTCTTTTTTCCAGAAAAGTGTATGTGTCTTTAATTTCAAGTATTTGTCAGGAAAATCTATGATGTATTTGTCGAACTGATTTTCATCAAATAAGTTGGCTGGAATGAGGTGTCCAGTGAATTGAAAACATAGTTTTATTTCAGAATGGCATCACACACTTACAAAGCATATCTTTTTTTTGCCCATCAAGAATCCGTAGCTTCTTGGCAGGCATAGTTTCATAATTTTCTAAACCAATCTCATTAAGGATGGAGTCTGTGTCATCTCTGGTGTTTTGCATTATGGCTTCAATGTTCTTGTTGTCTTGCATTGCTGTGGTCAGTTGAGTTATCTTCTTCTGAAGCTGATTAAAAAGTATGTCTCCATGAGGCATTATCTCATAGAAAAATGATAGCCAGAAAAAGGAATTCTTTATCTTACAGTTTTTGTTTGTATGAACCAGCTTTTTCAATAGTAGGAGATAGTTTTATGCTCTCACTTGTTTCAGTGACTTCCACAACAGTAATAAGATATTCCCCTGTTTTCAAAAACATCTTTTACTACTTGTGAATAGTAATTCCATCCTGTCACACACATGGGGCAAGCTTTTCTGAATAATGCTATGTAACATTTTTGATCTATGTGGTGATTTACAAAAAAGAAGAATTGCCCCAAAGGTGTCCAAAAAAGATGTAGGCTTTGCAATTAACAGAGGGTGCTATAGACATAAGGTTGAATTGATGCATACAACAATGGATGTAGTTTGCATTTAGATATTTGTGTGTAATTTCTGAGCCCTGTTGGGCTTGCCACTCATAACATTTGCACTACCATAACTCTGAGCTATTAGTTATGCTCGATCATAACTAATTAATTGTTCCATTTGTTTCAGAATACTCTGAGCTACAGTATGAGCATTCTGACTTTCTCGATTAACAAAGTTCCAAAATCTTTCAACAGGTTTACCCTTAACAAAATAATGCAAAACAATAACCAATTGATATTCACAAGACACACCTGTGCTTTCAGCCATGACTATTGCAACATAATCGGCATATTTAATTTCTTTACAAACTTCATCATGGTACACTTCCAACGTGCATTGCAGTAGTCCATTCTGAATAGTCTTAGAAATGCCATTGAACACTGATCCTTGAATGAGATGAGCTTGAAGATCTTTATCCAGTTCCATGCTGAACTGAATTAGCTCATGCAAAAAACCTTTATTTTGAGAGGCATCAGACTCATCGTGGTCCCTGAGAGCCAGTTTCAGAGCACCACAGAACCAAATACAGTTTATAATTAAATTCAATATATATCTATTCTTTTCTACGCATTTGAAGTGGCTGTCAGTTGTTTGTCTATATTGCAACTTAAATTTCTGCTTGGTTTTGCCTAGAAATGAAAGACTGAACACATTAGTCATGTGTTACTTTGACATTTTATGTACTTTCATTTTAGACTTCATATATACCCAATATCAGTTACTCTGGTCTTACACCAGTGAAGATCTCCCATAAATAACACACAAGGAAAACAAAAAAAAAAGCATTGCTTTCTTCACAACCACAACTCCTTTTCTTCTTTTGGCAGATTTCTGGATTGAACTTATGGCATCTAGTTTATGTTTGTTGCTACAGCTTCAGATTTGGGAGTGGCCTACCTTCTGTTTTTCATCTGCGAGTCCTGTTGCTAAATAGTATTTTTACAAACTCATTTACTTTGTTCATGTTTGCAATTTTCACAGTCAACTGAATTTTTCCTTACAGATAAGACTGTGCAGACAGCTATTTACAGTCAACTACCTGACATCACAATAACTACAACATGTTTGTACAGAACTGTAGTACATGAATGTAATGAATACAAACAGAAATACTACACCTTTGTTTGGAAAACAGATTTTATTTATTTTTTATTTTGCGTATGGCAATAAAGCGACAATATTTTATATAAGTACAACAATACGTAAACGAAATGTATAAAACAATACAATGTGTAAATAGTACATGTGTAAAAAAAAAGCAATAACACAAAAGGATAAAGTACAAACACTCAAGACAAAATAACTACACATTAAACGCTTGGAAAGCCTGACTAGAAACTCATTCATATATTTAAAGCTCAATATTTGGATTGCACAGCCAATCCAAAGCAGAGGGTTTCACATATATAACCTCAGAGAGAGGTCCGGCGTATCTCCTTAAGGGACATTCCTCAATAATATGGCGGATGTTGTGTTCTGGTGCTCCACAGTCACTGGCTGATGAGTCACATAGACCCCACTTGTACTTATATGCATTGCATCTTGCATGGCCCATTCTGATATGCTTTAATTTAGTCCAGGTAAATCTCTTCAAGTCAAAGCTCGGTAATTCCAGAGTAGGATCTTGGATACCTTGTTTATTAATTCCAGAATCATTCCAAAAGTGCCGCCATTGCTCCTTGATGTCAGGTTGATGTTCTTGTGTATTAACCCGTATAGGCTTCCATGACATCAAGAGGGTTGATAGTATTTCGTTCAAAACGTCATGGATTGGTAGATTCTGTGGGTAATCTGAGTCATGAATTTTTGACCACTCTCTTACTGCTGCTTCTTGCTTTCTCAATTATGGAGGTGGGATATTGCTTAGAGTATGCAGCCAAGGGACTGGGGTGGATTTAATACAACCCATTATTATCCTCATACAGTCGTTCAACTGGACATTGATTTTCTTAGTGCTCGAATGCCAGACAGCAGAGCAATATTCGGAAACAGGATATACCAGGGCTATTGTGGCAGTACGTAAGGTGGATGCTTGAGCTCCCCAAGTTGAGCCAGCCAATTTTCTCAGGATGTTGTTGTGTCTCTTTAGCTTTTGGCATACATTTTCTAAATGTTTTTTGTAAGTCAGGGAGCGGTCCAGTGTTATGACAAGGTATTTGGTGTTGAAGTTGTGTTTGACTCTTTGTTCACAGAAGTTCACATTCAGTTCCTAGTGGGTCATTTTATTGTTCAAGTGGAAAGCACACACCTCAGTCTTGGCTGGATTAGGACAGAGTCACCATTTTTTATGATAGGAATTCAAGGACTCCAGATCTTCTGTGAGTACATTCGCTCCGTCCCCAAGTGTTTTAGTTTGTACAACTAGCGCCAAATCATCAGCATGGCAAAATTTCCTGCTGACTGTATTTGGTAAGTCGCTAACATATGAATTAAAAAGGATTGGAGCCAACACAGATCCTTGAGGAAGGCCATTTTTTATTTTATACAATCTGCTGGTGTTGTGGCTGATGCTCACTTTGAAACACCTGTTTGTCAGCATGTTGTTCATTAAGGTTGCCAGTTTTAAACTAGATATGTGTCTCTTGAACTTAAGCACAAGACCCTGGAGCCACAGTGTCATATGCCAATGACAGAACAACATAAGCTACACTTGACTTCATCCTGCTCTGGAATCAGCTTTCTATATATGATGTTAGGGCTAAAACAGCTGCACTTGTTTCTGAAACCTGCCTGATAAGGAAGGGTTATTCCATCCACTATGTCCTGAGTTCTATTAAGTATTAGGCATTCCAACAACTTAAAGCATACACTCAGGAGGGCAATGGGACGGTAGCTAGTTGGATCTTGTGGTAGCTTTCCAGGTTTAAGGATTGCTAGTGTGTGGGCTATTTTAAATTGTGGTGGGACTATTCCAGTGTTTAAAATGTTGGCGTAAAAGTTTCTTAGCCACACTTTTCCATTAGGTCCGAGGTGTTTTATAAATTATGGGAATATACCATCCAATCCCGCCGCTTTGCATATTTTTAAGGTCTTTATCGCACCCTTGATTTCCTCTTTACTAAATGGTGATGAAAGCGATGTATCATCATTTAGAGTTTTATCAATTTCTTGTAGTTCTTCTTTAGTTTCTGCTTCAGTTGTTGGATCAAGAGGGGTTTTCTTCAGCATGCACCTTTATGTGCAATGCCATCTCCGACGATTTTATTTTAGGCTCCTGGTGGTGTGCTGAAAAGGAGTTACCAAGTTTGCTCAATAATGACCAGGCTTTTCTGCTGGAATGTGTAAAATTCATCTGGGATGTGAGTTCCTGCCACTTGTGTTTTCTATGTGTGTTTAGTCCCCGTTTCTTGGTATTTATCATAAAGTTTGTTAATATTATTGTCCCAGCAAGGAATATACTGTTGTCTAACTCCACGTGGTATATTCCTTTTGGCTGCAGCAATGATGACTCCAGTGAATCGTTTACAGTTTTCTTGCTTTGGGGTAATCCAGCACAAATTTTGATCAACTTCTTGAGCATATTTTGCCCAATTAGCTTTCTTAAAGTTCCATCACAGTTTATTGATAGATTTTACTACTGGGATTTGGAGGCCAATGTTAAGTATGGTGGGACAATGTTGGCTCTTTGGAAAGTGTTTCAGGACTATTTTTGTATGGTATAGTGGGACTCTATTCTGATCAGTGAACACAATGCAGAGATCAGGATTGGTATCTGTTTGCCATCTGGCTGATTGGAATGTCTTAGGGTCCTTGGCATCATATATCATGTACATGTCTTGTGCTTCAATCCACTCAGACAGAGTTTCTCCATTTTCGTCATCGTTGCCATACCCCCAGAGAATGTGACGGCTACTAAAATCCCCCACATGCACGCAGGGGTTGGGCAGTACTGTTAAAGCTGGTGTTGGTGATTTACATTGTGGGGGCTTATAAATGGCTGCTATGGTCATTCCATTAAGTTCAATAGCAATTATTTCTATGTCATTGATTTCTTGGCATATCACTTCTTTGTACCCAGCAATGTTGTTACCAAGATACAGAGCGGATCCATGAATGTGCAATGGCAGTGCTGCGACCATCCTGTAGCCTGGAATGGTGCATGTTGTTATGCACTCCTGCACTTGATGAGTTTCTTGGAGTGCTATGATGTCGATTTTATGATGGTTAGCCAGCTTGCTTATGTAGTCACATTTATCCCTTGTCAGGCCTTCTACATTAATTTGCAGAACATGGATGATGGGTCCAATATTTTTAGTCTGTTGGCTCTCAGAAGAGCCTTTCTTGATGATAGCATTCTTCTTTTTCTTGTTTTGTCACTGTGTGTGGCAGTGAGAGATCAATGATCTAATTCAGCCACCATTTGAGTATACTTTCTGCCACCTGCTATTACAGTCTGTTGCCCGGGGGCACCATCTTGGAGGTTGTCTACACGTCGCACCTCGAAAAACAAATGCTCTACAGGTGGTGAATACGTCAGTTTTTTTGTTCTGTAGCAATAGCACTACTGTTGTGAAATATACCAATATTGAAATAATGCCTCTTAGTTTCAAAATCTAAGGGCATAATTGTATTCAAATTACACATAGCTATTTATAACAATATTTAAGTGTGTTATTTCTGTATTTGATTTAATTAAGCATTAATTGGCATTTAAGTATGCATTACCATAACTTGTAGAAAAACTGAAAAACTCGATTACAAGAAATCTGCACGATGATGTATTCTAACATGATCGCTAGATGGCAGATTGTGCTTCTATAGGTCCTGCATTTTACTTCTCTCTGGCGGAAAGAACATGAAGTTTTAAGTCAGACTAGCTGTGGCTCTACCTACACTATAAGAAGCATGTAGAAACCAAAGACTGAGCCTTTCACACAGCCCTTATGCGGGCAGTTGGATCCAAGCTTCAGAAAACTACCGGGGAAGCATGCATGGTGAAATGTGCCTCTTCAAATCACAAACTACATACTCTCAAACAGCGTTTTAGGCACAGTTTGCATAGATTTCTCTTTATTTTTTACACTAGTGGTGCTGTGGCACAGCGGCACTACCCCAGTAGCCGCCCATGATGGCCATTGCCAAACTGGGGCCCGGAACAAAGTTGACCACCTGGTGGCAACAACATGTAGCTGAGAACAACATGCTCTATTTCACTGGCTGCTTTACAACCTTTGCCAACTGGATCCTTTCCCCACATTTACTTTTCTAAACTATGCCGATGGGAGTAATTCTTTCTGGCCTCAACCTTTGCTAGCCCACTGCAGCCACCTCTTCCTCTGTCCTCTCACTCCCTCCTAAGCCATGTGTACACATCATTGTTATCATTCACCCCCCCCCCCCCCTACCCCCCTCTGCCTCTCCCTACTGCAATCCCATCCCATGCACCTGTTGCCCCTCTCCAAGCTGTTAGTTACCAATCAGAGAACACTCCTAATATCACTTGAAAATGTCCATATTCACTTTTGACTTTTAACAATATTCTTATCTATCTATGTATTGTTACCTCATGACCTCTGAATCAGATTAATAATAAAAGTTCACAGACTTGCTTGTCCCTGCTACATTCCATATATGAATGAAATGGCACAAAACTCTTTCATATAATTAATAAAATTAATGGAGTATATGTGTAAATGTAGTTCTAGACCCACTTTAATGCAAACATTTCTTTTTTTTTTTTAGTTTTGTTGTGGATGCGGTCAATACAATTTTATTGATAAGATGAGCATCATTCTGATTTTTGTTTCTAGTCCATATCACTCATCAGTTGGGCTCAACAGGTAAAAATAATTGTGTTCCTGTCAATAAATGTATACTGTGTTACATTTCTGCCCACTACACCCACTATGAGAAATATTTTAAGTGGTTAAATTTTCAATTGTGGCACAAATTTCTGGTTTATTGAAGTTCATGATACCTTTGTTTAGAAAAAAAACTGCTGTTATTTTAATAATTTTATTCAGTACTTATTGAATGTTTGATATAGTGGTTGAGTCTCAATCACAGCTTATGTAAAGGGGATGTTGAGTAGTAGTCAGGCACACCAAAAAGACTTCTAAACATATGAGCTTTTTGCCAAAAGGCCTTAGTTTCCAGAGACAGTAGTCATGTGCATGTGAGTTGTGTTAGTGTGATTGTGTGTGTGTTGTCTAATTGAGAAGAAGGCCTTATGGCTGAAAGCTCATATGTTTAGTAGTCTTTTTGGTGTGCCTGTCTGTGGCTAAACATCTCATCTATATGGTGGGTAGTAATCTAAAGTAAATTCAGAAAGATGTAGGTTTCAGTAAGTACTGGGAGATGAAGAAGCTTGCACAGGATATGGTAGCATGGAGAGCTGCATCAAACCAGTCTCAGGACTGAAGACCACAACAACAAAACAATCTATCCTTTTCATAATATGGCCATTATTCCACACTGGATTTTCCATTGCTTGATATTGCACAGCTTATTTAGATATATTAAAAGCAGCCAGCACAATGCAATGCCATTCTAAAACAGTTTCAATGTTTCTCAGTATGTATTTTGAGTGTTTTTTAACTAATGTCTACATTTCTTCATGTTGTAGGATAATCATAGCAAAAATTTCCACTTTAGTTAACTCAGCATTGAAATGTTGACTGATAAGTCTGTAGTTTTAGAACGTGAACTGTCTAAATGACTTCCAAACATGCAACAGGTGGCTGAATGCAAACAGTCAGTAAGAACATTTAAGTAATAGGAGAATTTTATTGTTTGGTCTTAGTATCTTACACAATTCATCAGACTGAACTGGTAATGTACTGATTTGGGCAACATATTTATAGTTTAAGATTTATAAGAGGTATAGTAACATAGGGAGTCATAGACATATAACATGTAAAAATTGTAATAAACTGGTACTTTTTGTATATAATTATATTTATTTTTTGCGAATGAATGAAATAAATACTGTAGTTGAATCAATTAATGAAAATTTATATTTTATTGACTTACTGAATTGTTAGTTATTTCTCTCAATAAGCCATCTTTGCTGACAGTAATTATTGTTTTTCCATCTGATGTTACTGCGATCTGAGAGAGGCCAGGCCCCAATGCTATTTGGCCAGTAATTTCCCCACGAGGAATGTCCCAAATAACAATTGTGCCGTCTGGACTGCAGGAGACCAGCATGTTATCCATACAGGCCCACCTTATGCTGCATACCTGCATTTTTTGGCACAAAGATGAAACAGCATGAATATTTATTAGTGAGAAGTATGTTTTTCATATCATTATCTTGGAAACTCAAAAACAAAAATAAGTAATTAAAGAGTTTCACTTTGTGCATTCTTTGTGTAAGTGTACTGACATGATTTCGATGAACTTTAAATTAGTCTCATAAATAGCTCTAATTGATAAAAACTGAAAAATGTACACCATTCACCTTATACTACAAAGGTATTTATAAACAAAAAGTGTGATTCAGAATTTAAAAAATATGGTATCAAAGTAATAAAAATTATGTGTGTTCAAGTCAAATTTGAGTACAACGTTTGAGCTCTTAAACAAGAGTAAACCAAATATCTGCTAGAGATATCTTCAAGGTGTAATTCATCAGTCAGAGCAGGCAAGACATTATGTGAACATCACAGGCTCATCATTAGCCTGTGAGTGTCAGTCTTCCATAATGCCTACAACATGGAGTAGTGCAGAGCAAAGTGACTAGAACAGTACTGTATAATAAGTGAAACTGTACTTACCAAAACACAGATGATCGCAGTATCAACAAGCTGTGAGGATGTGTGAATATGAAACAGAGCATTCGCTGCAGATAATCAACTGATCAAGCATAGAACGCTATAGTGTTAGATGAAGTAAAATGCAATTATTCCTCATGGAAACATATGAAAGTGAGATGAACAGTGCATGTACTGTGGACACCATACAGTAATGAAGCATGGAATACTTTAGATATAAATACATGAATCTTTATACTGTGTACTCACAAGGACTGTAAATACTGGCCTGTGATAATGAAATCAAATATTAAAGGCATAACAAAGCACAGAAGAAAGCATGGCACATGAGATGTGATGTAATAGTTGCTTGCTTCATCAACAATGTTGGCAGTGCCACTGTTACAGCTTGTGGAACTGTGATGTCAAACTATCTATGACATGAATGAATGAACTATTTGACATTTATTAAAAACAATGGACCATCACTGAACTTGGTCATACACTAAGATGATGATGATGATGTTTGGTTTGTGGGGTGCTCAACTGTTCGGTTATCGGCACCTGTACAAATTCCCAACATTAGTTCAGTCCAATCTTGGAATTATGAATGATGATGAAATGATGAGGACAACGCAAACACCCAGTCATCTCGAGGCAGGTGAAAAATCCCTGACCCTGCCAGGAATCAAACCCAGGACACTGTGCTCGGGAAGTGATACACTAAGAGAAGTGATCCATAATATGTAAAAACATGTTTATTCTGGTGTAGGATGTGAGGGTCTTGATAAAGTGTACTTCCAGACATTCTATACAATGCATTACGCTATTTAGTGAGCATAGAACCATTTAGGCACAGTTTTAATCTTTGTTTTTGTATGCCTGTTTCCTCCGAAGATCTTTCTGCAATTTGATTGCTTTTGTTAAGTGTATTTGTAATGACATTAGTAGCGTACTTCTTCCAGGTGTATCCCGTATGACAATACTATGTATGGCCTTTCTGGGAGCTGTTCAACAAACAGTAGGAAGCAAGTAGACAGGGATCCATGTCACGCATCCATGGCTAGCAGGCCAAAATCCTAACACACCCATTATAAAATTGTCAATATTTTCTCAAATTTCTTCAGGTGGCATATGAATATAACTATGTTAAGACCTATTTATAAAGCAAACAGAAAAGCAAGACACAAGAATGACAAACAATAATGGAAATATATGATTTAGTCTCCTTTTTTTAAAGTTGTGCTAAAAGAACTGGCGTAATGATCATAGAGAAATCAAAGATAAAGTAGTGGAATAGAGAAGTAAACATAAGACAGCACCAGCAATGTTATACACACTTCCACCATCAGCAGAAGGAATCAAGAGGTTATTATTTTGTTATTATTAGTTTCACTTCAGTAGAATTTACTTAGTTATTGTTGAGATATAGGTTCATTTACTGTGTCATTTGTGTAATTTTTATCCAGAGAATTTGTTGCCAGGGGCTTCATCTGATTGAAAAAACGATTAAAATACGAAAAGTGTCAATATTTTATATGTTGTTTTATGAATTAGATGCATTTTATAATCATGAAAAATATTTGGCAAACAATAACAACAAACAAACATTCACAAAAGGAAAATAAGAATATAACAGGTAACTTTAAAAAGTCATCTCTTGTAAATTATTAACCATTAATATTATATGCTTTATTTTTAAAGCTCCATCTCCCTAGTATCAGTGAAATAATCTTGCTTCTATTGATCAGTGACATTATTTTGCTCTCATGAAAGAAGTAGGATGACTTTGTACAGAAGGTGAAGTATGACTACAGAATAGTATAGCAACATTCTCCTTTGGCTAGAGGTACATCTTGTGCTGAATGAATGAGGTCTTCTGTTGTAATTTCAAAGTGCATGATGCATACTGAGCTGTGGATGAGGATAGATCATAACATTATAAGACACCCATCATTACTGTTAATAAATGTATTCCAGACAGAAATGCACATACAATGTATAAAATGGCATTAACATTACATTACCACATTTACACTGAATTTTTTTGGTGCAGACTACACATTTGCCCCAAAGAGCACTCACAGGCAAGAGAAATATAATCTAGAAATCCCTTGGTTTCTAAGTGCACTACAAAAGGTGCTGAATTCAAATGATAGTCACTGCATTGGTCCTTTCCAATACACTCTTTTTGTTGGTATTCTAAATGGTCTTCTGTTGTCAGCATTGACCTGCAGGGGCAGTCTAACAAACTGAGAAAATTCATCTTGTCTTTAAAATCTACAAACAATTCCACCTCCTTATATGTATCAAATATGGCAATGTGTTTAGCTTCTACAGTGGAAGTCACTACAATGGACTGCTTTTTACTTTTCCAGCTGATTGCTACACCAGCTAACAAAATCATGTACCATATTACAGACTGTACCATATTACAAACTATCAGCTGGGTCATCTGCCCAGTCAGTACCACTGAATGCACTAATATAAGAACAATTGGCTCTGAAACATAAACCCAAATCTTTAGTTTGCCACAGGTAGTGGAATATCCCATTTTTGGCACAGTGAGGATCACGTGGTTTTGAAATGAACTGACCCAACCTTCCCACAATAAAGACAATATCAGGCTGAGTACAAATCGAAATACATGCCAAACAACCACCACCTTTTGGTGCAATGTTTGGTCAAGTGGCTTGTGTTTCTCATCTTCATCATAACAGTTGTCATTACATAGTGTATCTATGCCCTTGCACACACTCTTGAATGTTACAAGCCTCTCTCCATCTCCTGTTGCAACAGCATCATATGAATCCCAGAGATCAGTAGAGAAGAATGCACAATGATCCTGTTCACATTATTCCAAACCTAACTTTATCATCACAGAGCTGTTAAAAGCATTTCAATTCTTATGTGCCTGGTGAAGCCCATACAAGCTCTGATTCAATAAATACTAAACAATTTTGGTTTCTCCATGAAGCCCTACACACAGATTTATTGGGAATACTCTGCATGCTTGGTACTGCCTATGCTTGTCTTTCATGGAAATGTGGTCACTTCCTGCCAATGTGGTCCTTTCCACTGCAGGAGAAACAGAGTATGTTTCTGCTAGATATGTTCTTTCAGTTTCAGATTAGCAGTTTCTATATCAATTTGTTTGAGTTTTCATTCCCGTAGTACTGTAACTCCTATCAGAATCCTCAAGCAACTTCATCTTATCACTGGATCTTACCTTTCCCAATAATCCACTGCAAATACCTAGCTATAATCCAGAGCTACTAACCTTGCTTTAAGTTTAATGGTATCACCTTCTCTGTTTTGCTTTGTTGTAAATATGCACTTACTTGCTATAGCATGATCAGCTTTTGATCTACTGACAAGTTGCCATATGCTATAGCATTTTAGACTACTCACCTGTGACTCCATGGCTGTATGCCATATGTCCATGTGAACTGATGCTAAAGCCTCTTCTACTGATGCTGGAATGGAATAGATTCACTTGACACGTGGTAATTAAAAACCATACAAAGGAACATGAACCACACTTTCACAGTTTTGCCAGATGTGAAGACCACTGTAATCCCACTTCACTATTTTCTCCAGGAATTCAACTTTCCAGCACTGTATCACACTCCTCACACACATTACTATCTTTCTACTGATGCTGGAATGGAATAGATTCACTTGACACGTGGTAATTAAAAACCATACAAAGGAACATGAACCACACTTTCACAGTTTTGCCAGATGTGAAGACCACTGTAATCCCACTTCACTATTTTCTCCAGGAATTCAACTTTCCAGCACTGTATCACACTCCTCACACACATTACTATCTTCACAGGCAGTAACTGCACTGTCTTCTGTATCTTAGCTATTTCTTCTCTGATTCCATATTGGCCCCCATCTCCTTGAACAGCTGTTGACTCCACTGCATTGTCTGTTATTGGTTTGACATACCTAGATGGTGTGTTGTCACAATCTGTTGATAGATCTGGGAAGCTCAAATGCATTGTATTGGCATTATCTGCTGTCACCGTATTACTGTGTGGATTAGCTATGGTTGTCTGCTTCATGTTTACTTCCCCTGGAAGACACAGTTACTTGTTAACTGTTGCCCTCAGAGGAAATATTCTCTCATCAAAGATGACATCCCCTTTCGAAAGGATATTTCATTGTCCACAGATCCATAGACAACATCCTTTTGATATTGCTTCCTCTCCAAGATAAATACAATCTTCTGCTCATTCCCCAAGTCTGTCACATGTCGATGTGTTTGCCAGGTTCTGCAGCCAAACACTGAGCATTTTCAAATCTCCTTTAACAATTTATTTCTGCTTCCAGACTTCATATGGGATTTTTCCACTAAGGAATCTTGTTGGTTATCTATTTCAGATGTACCAGGCTAACATCAAAGTTTCAACCAAATGCTAAAGGGCAAACAACTTTGGAATAGCAGACACCTCATGATGAATATAATTGTTTGATTCAGGCACTCAGCTTTTCTGTTGGATGGAGGAGAGTAAACTGTACTTTTCTGATGTGGTATGCACTCTTCCTTGAACAGCTCTTAAAATTGGCCTTTGATGTACATGGCCCCATTGTCCAATTCAAAACTTTGTGGTTTACTCAATATCTCACACTCTACATACCCCTTAAACTCCTCAAAAGACTCAGACACACCACTTTCTACCTTAAGCACTTTGACTACTGAATACCGTGAGTGATAATCCAGGTAAGTAGCATAGTAATGCACTCCACCCAAGGAGGTCTGTCTAACATACACTACATCACTATGTACCAGTTCTAGGACGTTTCCAGTCACAGTTTGGCTTGGTTTGAAAGACTGTCTTTCATTTTTCCTTCACACATAATTCACGTTTTTCATCGTACTTAGTAGCTGCACATAATTTTGGTAAAATTTCTGTGTGTCCATGTCTTTGATGCAAGAAAAACTCCTATTTGCTCAGATGTCGCTTTAGTCTCTACTTGTTGATGTGTTTTGTCACTTGGGGCATCACTGTACTGTTATTCACTTTGTAATATTCATAGCACACTAAACAGACATCACTCCTTAATGATCTTCCTCTCAACATTTCATTTGCACCAACACACATGCTAACATCACTATTTTTAATCTAATGCTCTTTCTTTTTTTGTCCATTTGTTTAGAAACAATAAGTTACCATCCAGTTCTTTCATGAGAAGCACTTCTGTAAGTTGGAATGACTTACCACCACATGATTATATTGCTTTCTTGAGAACACTTACCAGTCACTTTAGTAACATTCTAATCATCCAACTTCTTCAGAGTTACCTATCTCTAAATCTTGTAGTATCTGTTAGTGAATATGATCTATATCTACATCTACATCTATACTCTGTGAACCACCATAAGGTGCATGGCAGATGGTATTCCCATTGTACCAGTTATTTGGGTTCTTCCTGTTCTATCCATGTATTGAGCATACTGAGAATGATTGTTTCAATGCCTCTGTGGATGCAGTAATTGTTCTAATCTTATTTTCACGATCCCTATGCGAGTGATACATAGGGTGTTGTAGTATATTCCTAGAGTAATAATTTAAAGTCAGTTCTTGAAACATTGTTAATAGACTTCCTCGGGATAGTTCATGTCTATCTTCAAGAGACTTCCAGTTGAGTTCCTTCATTATCTCTGTAACACTCTCCTACAGAGTAAACAAATCTGTGTTCATTCATGCTGTCCTTTTCTGTATATGTTTAATATCCTCTGTTAGTCCTATCTAGTATGGGCCCCACACACTTCAACAATATTCTAGAACTGGTCACATGAGTGATTTGCAAGCAATCTCCTTTGTAGAATGATTGCATTTCTCCAGTGTTCTACCAATAAATTGAAGTCACCTCCTGCTTTACCCATGACTGAAACTATGTGATCATTCAATTTCATATCCCTACAAAGTGTTACACCCAGGTATTTGTATGAGTTGGCCAATTCCAGCAGTGACTCGTTGATATTATAGTCATAAGATAGTATTTTTTAATTTTTTTTCATTTTCTGAAGTGCAAAATTTAACATTTATGAACATTTGAAGCAAGTTTTCAATCCCTGCACCACTTTCAAATCTTATCAAGATGTGACTGAATATTCTTCTTTAAGATAGTACCACATTATAGATAACTGCATCATCTGCAGAAAGTGTAATTTTACTATTAAAATTGTCTGCAAGGTCATTAACATGCAACATGAACAGCAAGGGTCCCAACACATTTCCCAGGTGCACACTCAAAGTTACTTCTATATCTGACAATTACTCTCCATCCAAGATAACATGTTGACCTCTCTATCAAAAAGTCATCAATCCAGTCACAAATTTCACTTGGTACCCCATATGATCATGCTTTCTGCCGTAAGGGTAGGTGTGGTACTGAGTCAAATGCTTTTGGAAATCAAGAAATACAGCATCTACCCAACTGTCTCGATCCAAAGTTTTCAGTAAGTCATGTGAGAAAAGTGCAAGTTGGGTTTCACATGATCGATGTTCTCAAAATTGATGCAGGTTGGCACTGAGGAGCTCATTCTGTTCAAGATACTTCATTACATATGAGCTCAGAACATGTTCTAAGATTTTACAACAACTCACTGTTAAAGATATTGGACAATAGTTTTATGGATCACTTTGTTCAAGGGATCTGCAATAGATTATAGTTAGAAGAGGGGCTAACACAGCTGCAAATTGAGAATAGAATCTCACAGGGATTCCATTGGGACCTGGGGCTTTTACAATTTTAGACATTTCAACTGTTTCTCAACACCACTGGCGCTAAGACTTATTTCATTCAGCTTTTCAGTTGTACAAAGATTAAACTGCGGCAATTCTCCTGGGTTTTACTTTGTAAAGAAACATTTGAAAAGGGAGTTAAGCAATTCAGCTTTTGCTTTGTTACCATAAACTTCAGTTTCTGTCTTATTTGCTAGGGACTGGACACTAACTTCACATATGAACAGAATTTCTTTGGGTTCTGTGAATGATCGCTTGACAATATTCTGCTGTGGGAGTCATTGAAGGCATCATGCATTGTTCTCTTGACAGCCAAACAAGTTTGATTCAGCCTCTCTCTATGTATAGTCCTAAGCTTTGTTTTACTTCTATTCTGCAGTAATTTCTCTTTCTTTAGAGATTTCTTTACAGCAATAGTATACAATGGATGTTTCCTCACATTATATGAACTCTTCTGCTGGGTACATTTCTATACATTGTATTGTTGACTACTCTTTTAAAATTGAGCCAGAGTTCCTGCCCTGTGCTGAAATTTCAAGTCGATATGACTCCACTGATATTTTTACCTAGTTTACTGAACCTATATAACTTCCTGCTTATTTTAGTTGTCCTTTGTACTCTGGTAATCATTGTTGTCACAACTGCATCATGGTCACTGATACCAGTTTCAATGTGGACAGCCTCAAAGAGGTTAGGTCTTTTTGTTGCCATTACATCCAATATTTTTCATCATGAATGGGGTCCTAACTGTCTGTTCTAGGTAGTTTTCAGACAAGACATTTAGTAAAGTTCCACAGGATGTTTTGTCACTCACATGACTAACAAAATTGTAATTTTCAAATTAATTGTTGAATGGTTAAAGTCTGCACCAAAGATTGCAGTTTTATTGGGGAGCTTATGTACAACTGAACTGTGGTTTTCTCTAAAGTTTTTTTTCACATCAGCAGATGAGTCTGGTGGGTGATATAAGAATCCAATTATCATTTTATGCCCATCTCTGATACTGAGTCTTGCCCAAACATTCTCATATGCTGCTCCAATTTCTACCTTGGTGGATTTGAGTTTCTTGTGTACTGCAACAAATACACACCTCCAATTTCCATTTGCCTATCCTTTCAATATACGCTAAATTTTCCCCAAAATTCTCATTACTATCAATTTCAGGTTTCAACTAGCTTTTAGTATTTAATATTATATGAGATTTGCTGCTTTCCATGAGTGCTTCAAATTCTGACACTTTGTTGCAAATGCTTCTGCAGTTTACTATTAGGATTTTAATTCACTCACCTGTTGGAAGCTTTATTTTTGATATTACATTGATACTTCTGGGTTTCCTACAGCTATCATTATCTGGATTGGATATAGGGTTGCCTAAGCTAAAAAAACCTCGTGTGCACCACACACACAGATACCTAAGTAACAGCTTCCAGTGTGTAGTAAGTCAAGGAAGTTGCAGCCTAGTTTGTCAAAAAACCTTCTAATTCTCTGGTTCAGTCCTTCCGCTTGACTCAGAACCAAAGTGCCAAAATCAGTTCTGGGGACAATGCTGCAGATTGTGAGCTCCATTGAAACTTCATGCACAAGGCTGGTTTTCTCAACCTTCTCTGCAGTCCCAGGAATGACCAAAGAGCGACCTCACAGCCCAGATGACAAGCATCATATGCCAGAATGAGATTTTCACTCTGCAGTGGAGTGTGCGCTGATATGATACCTCCTGGGAGATTAAAACTGTGTGCCGGACTGAGACTCAAACTCGGGACCTTTGCCTTTTGCAGGCAAGTGCTCTACTACTCTAAAGCACTTGCCTGCAAAAGACAAAGGTCCTGAGTTTGAGTCTCAGCACAGCACACAGTTTTATTCTGCCAGGAAGTTTCAGGCAACATATGTTCCAATGTGCTTCAGAGTCTGCAGTTGGTTGTATCCTGTCCAATCAGTGGCTGCTGGAATAGCCTCTTCAACATGTTGAATGAGGCCCAAAGGCCTACACACTGAGTGCACCTGATCCTTTTCTGTCCCTTGCAGCCATTGCCAAGGACTACCATCATTTGCCATATGTTTGAACTACCAACAATTAATAGACCCCTACACATTTGTGTTTGCCTCCTTCTGACACCAGACAAAATAGGTCTCCCCTCAAACAGGTGAAGTGAGTCCTACTGACTCAGTTTCAGTTTCAGTGAAAGGCAGCACCTCAAACTTATTGATTATGGGGATTGGTACAACACCCTGAGTCCTCCCTGCTCCTCATTGGCCCTGTGCAGTATGCCTACATCTGCCATTGACACACCCCTCGCAATCCAGTGGATGAGTAATGACAGATTTTGTTCTCTCTGCAGAGGAGCCAGGATCCATGAGAGAAGATAGTACTTGAGGTACCTCTGGTACAAGCATCACATGTACATGACTCACGGGAGCTCTTCCAGCACACCAACTTGCAGCAGCTGCCAGTCATTTCCAGCTACTTATGAACATCAACCAACTCATCTAGTGTTTGAGAGCAGCATTCACAGTGGGGCTACATTTTGGCTGGTGCCATGCATTATAAGGTAGTTAACAAATAACTTTAAATTAAGCCAGCAGATTATCTTTTAATCTGTTGAGCTAAAATTTTGCTAGTTGCCTACAATTATTGAAACAAATACACAAAATAAGATTTCTATTAACACAACACAAAAACCTATGGTAAAAACTACTAGTTTCCTAAAATGTTTTAGGGTTAATTGCAGTTATTAGCAAACTCAAAAACAGAGTTAATTTATGAAAATGTAGATAAGATATAGGGCTACTCCTTTTTAAAGGAAAACTAAATGTAACTCAATACATTAGTTAGAAAATCTGCTACAGTTACTAAATCACAAATGCCAATTTGCTACATGATGTGATGCTCCTGGATCAAAAACTCACATCTTTCTATCAGCATCTCTTCATCTTTGGTAACTGTCATAACCACTATTTCATCATCTTACTTTGCACTTGCACTATATGAGTCTTTGCTGTTCGCATCATTTGTAACAGTGTTGAGCTTATACCTTCTTTCCCTACATGCTGCTTTCTTGGGAATATTCTGCCTTCTCAGTAGAGCTCCTGCTTCTTTTTCATGGAAATGTGGGCACTCCCTGTTGATGTGGGCTGATTCACTGCAGAAGAAACAGGGTCTCTTTCTGCTGTATGTGTTATTTCCACTTTCTGGGTGTCATTTGTGACATCTGTGGTGGTTCCAGACAAACCTGTTTTGTTTCTGATCTCCACCTTGTGCTGCATATGCTTTGGCTTCTTTTGGCTCTTGGTGGGTTTGGAATCTGGTTCCAGTCACTACTCTCTTGATTCTTATTTGTTGCTGGCAATGTATGTGTTCAATCTGTAATAATCTCCTTCTAAATTTCTAATAAGACTTTCATATTTTTCCATAGGCATCCGAAGAAGCATGAAATGTGCAATTGTTTTGTCATCAAAGGTGAATCCCCCTTGTTTCACTAATCTATTGGCAGCCATGGTCTCCATAGTCATATCATCTTCTTTCTTGATATTTACAAAGTTTTTCATCTTGGATATGTATTAAATAGGTCACTTTGAGTATATTTAATCAAGCTTCCACCATGCCTCCTTTGCCAGCTTAAGAGCACCAGTCATTTCTAGTTAGTAGTTTTGACAAGAGTTAGAAAGTTACACAAGGCCCTCTCTCTTTCCTTCTTTGTGCCTGCATGCAATTGGTCATAATGTGTTCCAGAGCTGGGTTCTAGGGCATCCAATGTCTCACAGTGCTGTATCACTGAATGAACACTGATCAAGCAAGCAAAATACTTATTTCTGTGTCGACCATTCATCTTTGGAGATGGTTCTGTCTTTCTGAATTGTTTTCCTCGTTGTCTGATATTGTATTTACTTATTTATTTACATATCAAGTTCTGTAGGACCAAATTGAGGAGCAAGTCTCCAAGGTCATGGAACATGTCAGTACATGAAATTACAGCATAAAAGTAATAACAGATAAAATAAAATGTTTATGAACCTGAAAAAAGTCAAGCCATAAGTCTAAGTAAACACAATCAACAATATAACAAGAATCAGCTTAATTTTTCAAGGAACTCCTTGACAGAATAGAAGGAGTGACCCATGAGAAAACTCTTCCATTTTTATTTGAAAGTGCATGGATTACTGCTAAGATTTTTGAATTCTAGTGGTAGCTTATTGAAAATGGCTGCAGCAGTATACTGCACACTTTTGTGTACAAGAGTTAAGGAAGTCCAATCAAAATGCAGGTTTGATTTCTGCCAAGTATTAACCAAGTGGAAGCTTCATATTCTTGAGAATAAACCAACATTGTTAACTAGAAATGACATTAAGGAACAGGGGTCAACAAGAGATTTGTGAACTTATCCCACTTATTTCCCAAACTGCCTGTTTCTGAGCCAATATCAGATACATTGTCTATATCAGTTCTTGCACTTAGCATTTCTTCTCTCATTGAACTCACATGCACACCACACTCATACGCTGAGCCCATAAACTGTTGCAATTTTAAAGTGTATAGTACATATTGAGATGTAGTTGAGGATAGGTCACTGAATAATAACACACAGATCTCACTGTTAAGAAATATATTCCAGATAAACACACACATACAATTTACACATACATATTTACACTGAGATGTTTTGGTATGAACAACACAGCCATCAGAAAGAGCACACACAGAAATGAGGACCATAAGCCCAAAATCCCTTAGTTTCCTTGTGCGTTGGAAACAACAAATAAAAATGATGCTCACTGGATTAACTAGACAGAATTGTGACATATTCCACCTAAAATACTACTTTCACAAAATTAAGATTTACAAAGTTCTTTTTTTCCCCATTTACAGTACCAGTACTCTGTCATGACTCCACGACACAGAAGACAAACACTGCCTTTATAGAAAATATTTAATTTGTGAAGGTATGTGGTGTGACTGAAATTATTTTGCAAAGAGGGTCTTCTACGCTTTTATCAAAACGTATTTTGTAATCATTGCTCTCTCTAGGTTTTGGACTTTATTTGTAAGAATTATTTAGAGAGGGTGGGAATAATCTTACCTACACCAAAATATTATTTTTTACTTGTTTTCAGAGCTTGCATGGTATCATGAGAAGTCCTACTGATACACTCTTAGCAATACCTGGTACTAGAGATGAATTGTGTGATATAGTCCTCCACGTATTCCTTCATAAACATTTATGGGAAGCCCCAGATTAATTCTCTGCACTGTCATACTATTAAACTAATCTACACAGAGTATTTGGAAATTCCCATTACAAACTGCTAGGACTTGTAGAGAGTGAGTACATAATATTTTGAATAGCAACCCATGCCCAGAAACATACTGTTCCCATGCTGCAGCTGTTTGAAAACATGTTTGCTAGATAGTTACACAACAGGATAGTCATAGTGGGGGGTGGTTACATCAAATTGGCTGATATCGTTTGCCATCTATCCTACCTCTCTGACATGGACTGAGCCTCATTCATATATCTCTGAGTGTTAGAGCAACATGCTTAAGTACACGTTTGTAGAATAACATCAACATGATCCTTTGGAATGCTGAAGCTCATGGTAATGGAAGGGCTGACGAAAGATGATAATTACAGTACAACTGTAGGTCTTAATGACTTAGTGAAGAATAGAGATGCACATCATGATCTGTGAAATACTGAACAAGCTTAAGGATGGAATAAAAGACGGGGAGAATTTTAGTGCATTTCCTATAATTGGTGTCAAGCTTAAAGATGTTACTGGATTAAGTAGTAAAGTGATTATCAGGTGTGTTCCATTGATTTTCAAGATAAATGAGGTTTCTTTTGTGCAGGGATGTTTAATAATTGAGGATTAGAATGCAAATTTAATGCTGGGAATGAATTGGATGGTCAAGGCTAAAGTTGGTTTTAATTGGAATGAGATAAAATTGTCATTTAATGAGCCTAAGAGGGGAATTTCTTAGAAGAGAGAACTTGTAATGATAAGTAACAGTAATAGCAATCATATCAGGGAGTTGAGGAATTTGATGATAAAGGATGCTATGAGAAAGATGAAGAATTATATGATGGGGAAATAAGTAATGAAACTTACAGTGATCTTGTAGCAAATAGAGATGGGAAGTGAAGCTTTGAGTACAGAGGATAAACAGGAAATAGAAAACTTTTTATAGGGATCTAATGATATTTTTGATGAGAGACTAGATAAGGTGAAGAATTATCAATGTAAACTAAAGCTGAAACCTTATGATCCATTTTCCATGAAGCCTTAAGATGTACCCAACTGTAAGAGAAAAGCAGTTGAAAGGGAGTTACAAAAAATGTGAAAGATGAGGGTAGTGGAATGAAGTTATAGCCAAGATAATAACCCATTGGTGGTCATTTCTAAATGAGATGGTAGGATTAGGCAAGTTCTGGGCTCTAGACATTTGAACAAGTACTTGGAGAGAGAGACTAATCATCCAGAAAACATAGGTGACTTACTGAATAAATTTGAGAAAGTGGAATACATGACTAGCCTTGACTTAACTTCTGATTTTCATCCAATATGACTCTAAAATGTACTGCATTTTTACATAATGGTGGTTTTGGTGCTATGAGGTTTCATTTGTGTTGAATGATTCTGCAGCTAAACTTATTATGGGGTTTTCTTTTGTTTTGTGGAAGGAACTTTTAGCCAAATTAACTATTTTTGTAGATGAAATTCCATTATCCACTTAGATATGGAAAGATCATATGAGTACTTGCAGGGAAATTGGGGAAAATTGAAAAAGGGGTGTATGACTCTGATGTTTGAAAAAAGGAAATTTACTGTGAAACAAGTTAACTTCCTTATCCACAGAATAACAAAGAAGGGAATTTTGCCTCATAATGAGAATACCAAAGCCACTGCAAAAGTCCCTAAGCCAAAGTTTAAGAAGGAGATGAACTCATTCTTTGATCTTGTATGTTTCTACAGAAAGTATCCTAGGACTGAAGGTTAACTACACCTTGCTTAAACAATCTGCTGGCCCAAAAGTACTTAGTATAGTAAGTAACAAATTATCTTGTATCAGCAATTTGGAACATATGTCTCAAAACTCAGAACCAGATCACGGAAACATATAAGGCTGACCAAGCCTGAAATGTGTCAGACTTGGTCAAAACAAAGAGCTTGAGATTATAATACAAAAACCATACTTAAAGCAAATAATCAAACTAAGCCCAATGTAAGCAATGTACCCTCTTGCAGAAAAAATGAAGTACTTTTGTTACATATAAATGTAGTCCCTAAGAAACAAAGTCATGGAACTACAGAACTGGCTGGATGAATTTCAGTCTGGAATTCTCTGCTTGAATGAACATAGGATTAAAAGTTCAGAAATAAGCTTATTTGTACCATTTGGCTACTCATTTGTAACAAGCTACTGTAGACCAAACAACGTCCACAGTGGAGTGTCCACTTATATCAACAAAAACTTGAATCTAAAATATTCAATCATAGACCTCACAAGTCTGTCTGTTGAAGGACTTTTTGAAGCATCTGCCTTGGTTATACACACTCAGAAACTCATTATTGCAACAGTTTACTGGCCACTAACTTCTGATGCGGAGATATTCACAGAAAAACTCTCTTAATTAATCTTACTGACTGCCAAATTTGAGCAAAATAAAACATTTGTCACAGGAGACATTAATATAGATGTAAGACTAAAGAGAAAAACAGTGGTATACGTCCTAAATATCTTAAGATCAATTAATTACTGCTGCTTAAATGAAAAATCAACCAGAATGGACGCATGCCTTGACAATATAATTAGAAATGTGTGTCAGAATGATGTAGTGTGGGATACCATCAAATTAGAACTATCTGACCATGATGGCTTATGGTTCAAAATCAGAAATCTGACACTTGGTGCCAAGTGGTTCTAGGTGTTAGAGCCTGGAATCATGCGACCGCTATGGTCACAGGTTCGAATCCTGCCTCGGGCATGAATGTGTGTGATGTCCTTAGGTTAGTTAGGTTTAAGTACTTCTAAGTTTTGGGAGACTGATGACCTCAGAAGTTAAGTCCCATAATGCTAAGAGCCGTTTGACACTTGGTGATACCAGGATGCTATACGACATATAGAGCTCTCAAGGAAGAGAATATTGAAGTAATGAGAAATGAACTGAGTAGAACAGAATGGGCTAGAATACTAACCATACCGCAGCACGCGACATAGCTTTGCAGATGATAAATGTAACCATTTCAGAGAGAAGAGCGGCCAATGTGACGATCTGGCTTTAAGTCGATTCGATAACAAAAGACGAAAACGGACGGATTTTTCAGGTTTTTACTACATATGAACACTTTTGACATTCTCCCATGCAACGCGATTGCTAGTCCTCCCTTCATGCAAAATCTTAAGGTCCTAGCTCATGCCCAAGGCACCAAAGAAGGGTAAAAAGTAAATAATTGATAACTAAAACTTGAATTGTACTGCTTCTTACTGGCTCTTACATCAACTTAGAAGCTTCTTCTGTGTTCTACTATGGTGCTTTTAGTGTCTCCGCATACCGCAGATATAAGTGAAAGCTTTTCTGCATTCATATCCAATGTAAAAAATACATTAGACAGTAACTGCTTTTTTATTACTAAGAAATGTAACCCTTGCAATATGCATAAACCACAACATACAAAAAGTGGTACACCCTACACCTCAATAAAATCAGAATCCTTCTACTCATGGTGAAGGACAAAATTGAAGACAGTGAAGAAAACAAGAGTAGATATACAAACTTAAGAAAAATACACATATCTGAAATTAAAGCAGCAAAAAATGAAAGCAAATGAGGAGTATATTTTAAATCCTAAAAACAAATGTAAAGCTGCCTGGAACACAGTTAAAAGTGAGATAAACATGGGAAAGGAAGAAGTCAGTAACCCAAATTGTAACACTTTCAACAAATACTTCATAAATTCAGTAGATGCCCATGTACCAAATAGTGAAGATTTAACTGATGCAGATTTTTTTTGCAATCACAGAATAAAACAGATAAAAGATGTAACTGGAGTAGAATCACTGCTACAGATATAAATAACTCTGTAAACAACTGTAGAACAGAAGACTACTATGGAATGAGTAACTTTGTAATAAAGGCTATAATTAAGGAAATTAGAACTCCTTTACTCTATCTTGCAAATAAAATCCTTGATGATGGCATTTTCCCTGATTGCCTTAAAATTATTGATACACACACCTTATACAAAAAGGGTGACAAAGAAATGCCAGATAACTAAGACCAATATCAATTGCCCTTATACTGGCCAAAATCATAGAGAGCAGCTCACACACACAGATTTACATGTATTTTGAGAGCAATAAATTACTTAATGATAGCCAGTTTGGATGTAGAACTAATCAATCAACCATAAAAGCTATTGAAAGCCTGATAACTGAAATCCACAATGCTTTTGAAAGGAAACTGACCAACTGTGCAACACTCATAAACTTCAGCAAAGCATTTGACTCAATATCACATGAGATAATTGTTAAAAAATTAGAATATTATGGTATTGAAGACAAACCACTTAACTTGATTAAGTCATACATAAATAACAGGCAACAGTTAGTGTATGTCAGCAATGATAGGTCAGAACTAATGAAAATTAAGAGAGGAATTCCACAGGGGTCCGTTCTTGGACCCTTCGTCTTTATTATCTATGTTAATGACTTCTCAAACTCTATAGCCAGCAAAAAAGTTTTATATGCTGATGATATGACCATGATCTCCACAGGTGAGAGTATGCAAGAGGTGGTAAACAACAATAATGAACTTTTTGAAAAGTGTAGGATGTATTGTATTGCTGACCAGTTATGTATAAACAACACAAAAATTGAGGATATTTTTTAAATCTGAAGGTACAGAAATAAGAGAATCGCAGTGTCAAACTATTCGGACTAAAAACAGACCAGAGGCTCTCATAGGACGACCATATGAGCTATCTGACTTGCATGCTTGATATTCCTGCTGTATAAACTAACGTATTCGCCGATACCCCAGGAGCAACAGTGTCTCTAATTTGCTGGGAAGTGGCGGTGCGGTCCCCTACGGCACTGCGTAGGATCCTACGGTCTTGGCGTGCATCCGTGCATCGCTGCGGTCTGGTCCCAGGTCGACGGGCACGTGCACCTTCCGCCGACCACTGGCGACAACATCGATGTACTGTGGAGACCTCAAGCCCCACGTGTTGAGCAATTCAGCAGTATGTCCACCTGGCCTCCCGCATGCCCACTATACGCCATCGCTCAAAGTCCGTCAACTGCACATACGGTTCACGTCCACGCTGTCGCGGCATGCTACCAGTGTTAAAGACTGAGATGGAGCTCCGTATGCCACGGCAAACTGGCTGACACTGACGGCGGCGGTGCACAAATGCTGTGCAGCTAGCACCATTCGACGGCCAACACCGCGGTTCCTGGTGTGTCCGCTGTGCCGTGCATGTGATCATTGCTTGTACAGCCCTCTCGCAGTGTCCGGAGCAAGTATGGTGGGTCTGACACACCGGTGTCAATGTGTTCTTTTTTCCATTTCCAGGAGTGTATATGACATTTCATTCTTACTACTTGCAGGCATCCACTGACCTCTAAACTGTGATGCCTACCTCCTGATAAACAGCAAGCAACTCAGTCTAAGTGCAGTAAAATGCTATCAGATGATTCAGTATCTAGATATCACAGCTCATGGGCTTCTCTTTTGCACATGGTCAAGAAGAAAAGTGGAACATGGTGCTTGTGCAGTGACTGTTGGGGCCTTAATTCCCATGAATCAGTACCCAGTTTCAAATGTAATGGATTCTAACTAAAATGTGTTGAGATCATGTATCTTCAGTATTATTGACTGTGCCAAAGCCTTCTTGCAGATACCAAGGGCAAAAAGGGATAAGTGTAAAACTGCCATAACTATGTCATTTTGGCTCTTCAAACACAATGTGATGCTTTTCACCTTCTACAATGAAGCACAAACATGGCAGAATTTTATGCACGTAATTCTTGCGAGACTTGACATTTACATTTTGTTACATTGGATGATATTCTAATTTTTTCCCAAAGCCTTGAACACCATTGTCAAAACAGATTGCAAAGTTTTAGAATCAAGATAACTCTGGATAAATGCATTTTTGCCAAGCAAAAGGTACAATTCCTAGATTACAAGGGCTCAAAAACTGGACTCACACTTCTGTCAGTAAAAGTGAATGACACCCAACAACTTCATCTGCCATCTAAAGGACTTCACTGTTTCTTTTGAATGCTCAGTTATTAAGGACACCACATTCTACATTCCACAGCACTTCAGGAGCCACTGAACCTTTTGTTTGTTGGCAAACACACTCCTTGAAAGAGTTTCTGCCTTTAACTCCATGGAATCTGCACTTCCTAATGCCACCTTACTGGTACACTCTATCGAGGAGTTACCCCTTGCTTTAAAGTTAGATGCTAGACAGTCTGTTGTGGGAGCACTCTTAGAACACATTTCAATATCATGGCAGCATCTGGATTTTTTTCAAAAAATCTGTCACAGCAACAACATTGTTGGTGTGCCTTTTACAGAGAACTAGTTGCAATTTGTCTGGTCATGGAGCATTTCAGACCTTGGGCATGGTTTCAAATCATTTGCAAATCATAAACCACTCAGGTCCCTATTTCATGAAATTATGGAGTCCAGCTTGCCTTGTCAAAGCCACCACATGGATTTCATAGGGCAGTTAACCACCAATATTCAGCATATTGTCAGCCATGCCAATGTTGTGGTTGACTGCCTGTCAAGGGATTGTGCATTGCTCACCACCATTAACTAGGATCCCATGGCCATTTATCAATAATCTGACCTTACGTCCTGCGGTGTCTTCAGGATCCATCATCCACAGCATTGCATCCAGAGCTCCTCCCTCAGCAAGTTTCTAAATGAAAGGTTTGGTGTGATACATCTTGCAACAAGGTACATTCCCTCATCCCTATGCAATGGCACCACCTAATTTTCAACACTTACAACAACCTAGCTGACTCGAGAATCAAAGCTACTGCAAAACTGCTTGCTGACAAAGTAGTCTAGCCTAGTTTGCAGCATGATTGTTGCCAGGGGGTGAGATGTTGTTGCAGCTGCCAAACTGCAAAATTAGCTCACGATGTATCTGTTAATGTCTCCTCTTTCTCTGCCCCTACAGGGAGTTTTGTCCATACCCATTTGGATGTTGTAGGTTCTCTTCCTGCTTCACAAAATTTCTGTTACATGATAACGGTTATCGACAGTTTCACACATTGGCCTGAAGCTATCCTGGCCATGGACATTTTGGCTTCTTTGATTGCTCAGGCTTTGATCACTAAGTGCTTTTCACATTTTGTAATCCCTCATAAACAGAGGTAAATAATTTGCAGAGATATTGTGTTCATGTGGGCATGGTTATGTCTGCACTACCAACTAGCATCCAAAAAGTAACAGAAATGTAGAGCACCTACACTGCACCCTGTCCTGTCACTTTTAATCATGGTCTGACACTCTCCCCATGGTTTTTCTTGGCCTGCTTGCAGTCACAAAGGAAGATATCAGCTGTTCCCTCACCCAACTTGTTTATGCAGAACCTCTGAAAGTTTCAGGTGATTTCCTTTCTACTTCCCCCTTGCCTCATGTACAAGTTAGCAACTTTGAATTCTTTCCACACAAACTGCAATCATGTATGAATGCACTTGCACCTCTGTATCCTGTGTCATGGTTGAAACCCTTCTTTTGGTACAAAGACTTGTGTCCCTGCTCCTTTGTCTGGGCTTGTGAAGGGGCAGTTAAGCCACCACTCTCCCATGCATACAAGGGCCCATTCAACGTATCAAGTCACTCAGAAAAAACCTTTGTCCTTGACATTAATAGACACAAAGATACAGTTTCCATTGACTGCTTCAAACCAGCATATGTAGAGGATTTCTCAATTAACAATGTGAGCCCTAAACAGTTATGGGTACCCAGCCTGTTACTGTACCTTCTCCCTGCCACCAGTCACATTTTCAATAAACAGTAGGCAGATTAAGTGCCACTTTCCTCATATCAAATGACATGCAGTGCATCCATTTGTTTGACAATTGCAGTGTTCTGTCCTCTTCAATCCAAAAACAGGGGGGAGCTGATGTGGCAACGATTTCAATGCAGTCAGCCACTGAAACCAATACCATTGTGTTTTATCTTTTCCATTTTGTATTCTTTGAATACTGGAATACAGATGTTCTGTTACATGAATGTCTCTTGTGTGGTGTTTTCTATATCAGTGTATCTCTATAATGTTGTGCACATATCTTGTATGAATAGTATACATCAAGTACCCACAATCTATTTGGCCACTTGCCTAAAGAGGATACTATTACATATTTGTCATGGTAAACTCACTTCCTAAACTCTTGACCTTTATCCCTTGAAGAAGGCAACTAGTAGAAAAACTATAAAGGAAATTAAACAATATTATTTTTGCACTGTTGGTATCTTAGTATCTTTCTTTCTGACAATGGGAGTCACTTACTTACTGTAGCAAATATCACTGAAACTGGATAGATTATATTGGTTCCTTTTAAGGTCTACTAACCAGTTTACAACACACAAAGCCTGGTTTCTCTTCATTTGAAATTTTATACAATAAGAAACTTGTCTACCTTATCAATGAATTAGTTCCACTTCCCCATCATGTAAGAGTGTTTCTGCAACTCAGAGGAAGACGCATTTAGGAAGATCATGTAACAACACTACAGTAAAGTAAAACAGAGACATGACAACAGAGTGAAAACCACACAATTCTTGATTGGAGATGTTGTGTTAACTAAGAGCTATACCAAGTCAAAGTTTATAAACAGTGAGAGTAAGAATTTTCTTGACATATACACTGGACCATTTGAATTTTTAGAAAAAACACATAAAAATGTATACAGTTTTATCCAACCAAAACCTAGGAAACTTCATGTGCATAGGAATGTAAAACAACAGAAATTATACAAACAGAATGAACTGATGGCTGATATATACCTTTGTTTACCTGAAATTTCATGATATACTACAATTTGCATTCCTTCAGGGGGATGCACATTTATTTGTGCACCATGAATGTGGCAAAAGCAGGGACCCTGCCATGTGACATTTGCTTCTACAGTAACATATTTCTACTGTCACATCATTTTCTTAGGCTATCCTTTATCAGCTATGTATATACAATTATCTATTTGACCTGTACAGTTTGATATTTGAATATGTATATACTTGGTAAAAGATGGAACTTTGATTATGGTGATATACTTAGGTTCCCATATGCATATATAATGCTCTCATAACATTTGTACAAGGAATAATGCTGTCATGTTATGATGAGAAGATTTTGCTAACACTGTGTCATGCATGCTTATATACGCATGTCTACTGAAAGTTTATGATCTGTGGACTGTACTCTGCCATGTGTCTGATAAACTACTTGGTTTATGCATTTGATACTTCAAGATTTCTTATCCCAATAATACACAGTATTGGATCAGAAACCATGAATAGAGTGTTGTTGCATATATCTTGAAAAACTTCAAATCTTTTACACCACATACTCAAATAATTAGTTATTTACCATTCTGCCTCCTTAAAGTTCAACACATGTTGATTGGATTCAACATATATACCTCACAAGTGGAAGATTTATTTAACTACATTGAGCACAGTGATGCACTGATGTTTATGGATATTTTTCATTACATTGCACTATGGTACTTTGATCATGTTAAGAAGGACATGGTGCTATGTTTGCTTATTCACATCACTGTTGCATTCAGTTTTTGTATTGTCATGCAAGAAGCTCTGCGAATAGATTCATATACAGATGAAGAATGGAGATGAGTATTGAAAGTGTTTACATTTTGTTTTTGAAGCTATGAATTAAGAGAGATATTGTTAATGGATTTGTGAATTACTCAGCTGAACTTTGAGATATGTACTGCTACATGAAAGAAAAATAGAATTTGACATTTGAAGGGATCACTTAGCAAGTCAAAACTGTACCTGACTTCTTAATGGATAATGATTCAGCATTGCTTGTGTCAACATTTGGCTTATTCTAAACTGTACCTGACAGTGTACTGTTTTATATTTCATTTATGTAGTATAACTTGGTAGTATTGATACATTCATTGATACAAAGTTGACCACTCACGTCATTGTACTACTCTGTGCTCGATACTGCACTTCATTGATGCAGAAACACTGAAATAAGAAATGAAGGTTCTGTTTGTTCTTCACCAATGTTATTTTTGAAATTTTGTTTGGAGGAACGGAGAGAAGGATATGTTTCCTGAGAATGCAGGCTTTCTTGGCGAATCTTGAAGATAAATTCTTCTCGGGTTGACAGCCGAGTCAATGCGTTGTTCTCCAGCAATGTTTCAGCAAGTTTCTTACTTGCCATCTTCGCCTGAAGATGGCAAGTAAGAAACTTGCTGAAATGTTGCTGGAGAACAACGCATTGACTCGGCTGTCAACCCGAGAAGAATTTATCTTTGGATATGTTTCCTGTTGGTTTTAAGTTTGAAGTCACAGCTTTTATTGCAAAAAATCAACAAATTTGAATGTAGTCAGCACCACCACATTTATTGGTAGACAATATTACCAGAATATTTAGACATGAGAGGCATTATATAGACACAAACTCGAATTCTACATTTATAAAATGATTTTTCATTGCCAAACACACGAAGTATACATCAACATCATTGTGCGGTCACACAGGAGTTTTACTTATGTGTTGGTATATGATTTTTTTAATTCAGAGTTATCATTTATAACTGAATATGTGCCGAATCACAACCGATATGAAAACTATTGATTTAGATTATTTACTTTGTGTATAAAATTGATTTTTGACTTATGTAACTGTTTAAACTGAGGGAACCTTTACTTGATACACGTTTATTTACACATGCTGTATGATTGAGATATGATACACTGAGATCAATCTGTGAGGAATATGTACTACTATATGTAATATATGTACTAATACATATTGGAAAGAGAGAAGTGATATTTTACTTAAAATGCCCTGCCATAGGAAGGAAGACACTTATACAGGTATGTTCTGTATGGAAAGAACAGATATAATTGGAACTAAATGATCTACATTGGGAAAATGTTGATAGCTTATTGTATGTGCTTTTAGCAAACGGCAAGATACTTGCGGCTGATCATCTGAGATTAGAATAAACGGTAAAATGATATACTGATAACTGACTATGAAGACTAGTTTATGGAGGTCTGTGGTACTATCACTACATGTTAAGTCTGAAGTGAGAGACTGAGATATGAGCTCTGTTTGTCTGCCTCAAAATGAAAGTTAGGAGATATGTCAGATATGTCTGCCTCATTCCAACACTATTGAAAATGAGCTATGTTAAAGAAAAAGACTGATTCAGTATTATATAATGGAAAGTTGAAACAGTTTTGTTCTATGCATAGTATTAGTGTTATATATTATTCGATTTTTAATGAGCTTCACCATAATATCAGTTTTACAATTGAGCGAGAATCCGATACCAGGTCATTAAATTTTTTGGAGCTCACTTTAACTGTGGTAACAACTGCATTGAATTTAATATTTTTCGGAAAAATACGTTTTCCAACAGTATTATACCTGCAGACTCGGCCCATCTGTATGCCCATAAGATGGCCTTTTTTCATTCTAATTTTCACTGAGTTACAGCTATCCCTCTTGCACCAAATGCGGTAGGAACTGAACTGGTCACACTTGAGAATATTGATATAAATAATGGCTATAGGCCTCAGTTGGTAAGACAGATGTATAACAAGAAAATAAATAAAAATAATATTACGTCTTCCACCATAGGGGATGCACTAGATGACAAACGAGTGGCAACGATATCTATCCCATACATAGGCAATATAAGTTACAAATTGGGGCCTTTACTCAGAGCTCATAATTTCAGTCACTCATTCTACTAATAATAGTTTACATAGGAATTTAATCCACTTCTTGCACAATAAGAGCAATACACTTTTCCAATTAGGAGTATATAAAATTACATGTGGGGATTGTCCAAAATTTTCCATCGGGCAAACAGGACAAGCTCTGGGTCTCAGGTATAAAGAGCATGTTCCTACCAGACACGGTGATGGTACTAAGGGCTCTACTTATGCGGAACACCTATGCAAACAGCTCATGCACCAAGCACGACAGTTAATATCGAGTTACTTCATGCCAAGGTTAAGGGCTTAAAACTGGATGTTTTGGAAGAAATGCAGATCTTTAAGCATCTGCAACATGCTAAAGACAATATCCTTAACGACCAACTCCTACTAAGAAACAGAAATTTTTTTGAAGGTTTTGCACCTTTTGATTTGTTTTTAATAGTTGTAAATCTGATGATCTGGGGATTTTCACATGTGTGCACTGATTGGCGAGCGTGGTTGGTCAAGCTGTTCATCTTCTTTCTTTTTATCGTCATTTTCCTTTTATGATGAAGGTGATTTTAGTCCGTTGAACACCTCACATTTTATACCTATATCTTTATTACCATGACGTCTTTAGATTATGTCCCCTCAGCCCCCCCCCCCCCCCCCACCGCTAACTACTGGCTTTAGGTATAGTTTCTAAGAGTTCCTCCTGTTGTTATAGGTGGCTTCATATATGTTTCTTTCCTAGCATAAGCAACTGTGTGCAGTTATTTTTAGGTTTCATCACCCATTTAGCTCGTCACTTATTTTATCCATTTCATTTTTTGACATACGTTGATCCACAGTTGGGAATATATGGGCTATTTAGCCCCCAACCCATGTATAAACTTTCTCGTATTCGTATGTGCATGCGCATTCAAGTAACTTCCCTTGTATTGCGCATGTGCATAGGTAGCGGGTTGGGCTTGTAAGTGAGCAACCATTTGTAGCTGCAGTTTATGGTGGGTCATGGCCCATCGAACATAGGCCGGTGTGAGGTGGAGCGTACACCATTAAGTTAAGTAGTGGTTTTGACTTTGTACATATGTACTGTTTGTGTTTTCCTTTTCTTTTTCATTTATAAATGTATAGCTATCGTTTTCTTTTAATCATTGACAAAGACCTTCTTAGGCACTTGTGGGTTTTATTGTTGTTCTGAAGAAAGTGTAGTTATCTACGCCAAAACCTAGGTTAACACTAGGTGCTTTTTTCACAGTCAAGGTGGGTTTTTAGTTTTTTAATATGTTTTTACAAACCCTTAAAATTTGTCCATTGTAAATTCTGACACAAGACATCATTTAACAGATATTTGAAAATACCAGTATGTATAAGACTGTTAGGCAAACTGATATTACAGAGATGAAAAAGTGGAAGAGATACATTAGTAGAGAAAACAATTACTTTTGATTTGTGGTATTCCAGATTCAGCACATTTTTAAATGTGATGGCTGAATAGATCCTCACAATGGTGCCATCAGCAGCTGCAAAAACTTGCCCATGAGCACTGAAAACACATTCTGAGCATGCTTTGATGGGGAAATATTGTAAAGGCAAAACGTCACTAAGCAAAACTGTCATGTAACAAAGCCTGTTTTCAAAGCCAACAGCAATGAAGAGACCTGAAACAATAAACAGTTCATCAAAATTTTATATTTAATCATAATTTTGAAACTAAGAACAATGATAAAACTTACAATTGAATCTTAAAAGCCATGTATACTTTATTTTTAGGACTGTGTTATTTTCAGCATTCAAGCTAGTATATACTTATTTTTTTATCTACTTTTATCAGACAATGTTGATACTTGGACTTGCACATTTATTAAATAATAAAATATTGTATTCCAGCCAATGGGAATGTTAACAACAATTTATGGTTTTGAAACAATTTGAAAATGTTAACATTTCAAGTAGCATAACTTTTATCCAATATTCATCGTATTTAAACCTATGAAGAAAATCATTGTGCTGAATATTTGTTATTATTTCTATTATATTAATTATTAATAATCGTATTGATAGTTTTATACTGGCATTTTGTAGTTCAAAACCTTTATGTGTTATTTTTTCCTTAAAAATGTACTGGATATACAATGACACATCTGACAATCATGTGTCATAAGTGCAGTGGTCTAACAGAATAAAAATAATAAATAAAAAGATAAAGTAACCTTTGAAATTGTATACATATAAGTTCCATACTGCAGGAGAATTAGTAAAGATCTGTGATGCATCTTTTTAAAATAATAACAATGATAATTTTCTTAAATTCACATGGAGCTTGGTACACTGCACAATGAAACCTCCATCCACCATCTTTGTGGGAAGAGAAGCATGTCCTGGACATTCTGGACTATTGTATCTGCTATATATACACAACTCATTCTTCATTGTATTCTGTGGATCCCATCAAGCAGAAGAACCTTCAAGGATGTGTATGTATCAGAGAATATATTTGGAAAACAATATGAAATCACAGAAAATTGTTATTTAATCTGTGTTAATAATAAATTATGCTATATTGCTTATCGATATTCACACTCATGTCTAAAACTGAGTACACTGGTAAGAAAGCAGCTCAAATAAATAAATAAAATAAAAAATTAAAAAAAAGCTGTTGCCTTCTCTGATTTGTTATACAGCTGCTGTTAGCTTGCTATAACTAACCTAATTTACATGATTGCAATGGCATTTTTCAAAGGAAATACTTTCTTACATATGTTAACCCCATTCCTTTTTATAGTGCATCACTCTTTGTCATACTGCTTCACAACAAAACCTTACCTTCTATGTAATTAATACAATTTTTCAGTCTATGAATCTAGATATTTAGATATTTTATAGAAAGAGTGCCGAGTGGGGTATATTTTTAAGTTTCTTCTGAGTTAGTAAAGATTCATAATTTATTGCTTTATGTTAGATGGGATCATGTGGAATAGCTTCCCTCCACAGTATGACTCCATCCTGAACTACAGAAAAGGAGACAAAGCCATGGACTGTGACTGTGTAATTCACAGTTCAGCCGAAACTGATTTTTATTGTAAGCTACAAAAACCATTAAGGAGTAAATGTATTGGAAACTGAATTTAAGAATTCAAAGATCTTTAAAAAGGCTTTTACAAGATAAATGATTACTGGTACCTACTTCACACAATATTCCTTCTGCTTGCTTCTGCTGAACAATTTATTTGCTTTGCTTACACTGTCCAAAAGATGATTCCATAAAGCAACAGGGAGCTAAATAAGCTACACATTCTTGTCTTTAAGTCAGCACAATAGGAGATGCTTCTAAGGGCACAATATGCTTAACTGTTTCCTGGTTGGTTTATCCATGTGCTAACTCCATTTTAGCTTTTTATGCAGCTGAATCCCTAAGAGTTTTACGTGTTGTGCTTCATTTAGTGTATGCCCATTAATGTTTACTTCTAGTGCAGAAAAGGCATTATTAGCTGTTTGAAATTGAATAATATGTCTGATATGGTCAACAAAAACGCACATGAAGATAAATGCTACCAACAATTAGGTCCTAAAGGAAGGGCTAGGAAACTTATTGAACATTGCTTGTTACTTAGCAATCCTTACAACCAATTTGCTGAACATCAAAACTCTTTACTGGTGTATTACAATGTCCAAGTATAAATATATCTTTTTTTTTTTTTTTTTTTTTGAACGACACAAGCTTTTAAAGAACCAAAAGCATTGATGTCTCTTCTACTTAGAATAATACAAAATTTAAAGAACCTAAAGCATAAATGTCTTTTCTTTAGAACAATATAAACCTTAAAAAACAGTAAGCAGAAATTCCTCTTTTTTTTACTTTTAGGAACACAATGTTATTTGAGCCTCACTTTAATCTTTAACCATGTTTCAAGATTCCCCTGTAGCAAGGAGGAAGTGTATCAAACATGAATGAATTACAATTGGTCAGGTTGATTATGAACTGTGGCACAAGCCCACAGGTGGCACAGTAGACTGAGAGGTAGGCATTGGACGCCAGCCATAGCCCCAGTGAGACAAGCAATGTAGTGAAGTGATGTGGAGTACTGGCAGCAATCTCAGGACTCTGTTCCCAAGGGGGGAACCCAAGGAAGATGCAGGACTGAAGCAGCCTGGGACAGCACTAGCACCAGCAAGCACACCACAAAAACTGCCACATCACTCTGCCCATATGGCCAGCTCCCAGCACTCCATTAGAAAAATGCCTGCACAGGAAGTACATTGACTCTTGCATGTCTGCTCACACCAACGATTCAGCTTCTACTTCTCACCCCCTACCAACACCTGTCCCTCCTGCCCAGAATCCATCAACCAAACATCTTGTCATGAGCAAAGACAGTGTACAACTCACCTGGCATGCTGTATCAATCATGTGTCATTGTGAGATTAAAACTTAAAGGCTTAGGCAAAGTCACAGAATATACCGATAGGACAGTTCCTCCTGTTTAGCTCAGAGCTCAGTCAGTACTTCATTTGTATAGTCTTGTATTGCTCTGCATGTGGAGAACCCTTTACAAAAGTATAGTAAAAAGTGATTAACAAACTCTCCTTCATTGAAGAGTCAGCAATGTATCACACACAACTTTCTCAAACACTTTTTAAAAGCTTGGAAGGAATTATGTATGTCTATAATTAAAGGTGGTTTGTTTCTCTCCAGTTTTGTAAATGTGTATTACAACAGCATGCTTAAGTCTCTTACAAAATATGCCCCGTGTCATCGATTCATTACAAAGACAGGTTGTTGGTAACCTTATCAGATCACAACAAGATTTTAACATTTTGCTAGAGACACCTGCAGAGCCAGCAGAATTACTTCTTATAGTGATCTGATTACTTCTGTAATCTCCTTATGTGTTGTATAACTAAAACTGATGAAGGTTGGTGGTGCCTGTACTGTCCATGAGTGTATTTAACATACCTGTACCCCACTGTTTATTACTGGGAGCAGTGTTTGTGAGTGCTGTGTGGAAGTAATAATTGAATTTAGTTACTTATGATTCAAAATGTCCCATTTCTGTCAGATCTATTTTATGGGAGCTCAATTTAAGGTGGATTACTAAATTTTTTTTGTTTCTTGTTTAATGAAGTTCAATTACTTTGTTTCCTTATTCTTGGCACATAGCATAAGGGTTTTGCTTTTTTAATGCCAGAATGGAGGATCAACAATATTGATGATAATGGGGTTTCAAATCTTGACTACTGCTTGTTCACTGAATTATATAGGTCTTTCTCTTCCTAGCACAAGATAATTTAATCCCAGGAGTTATCCACCCTTTATTCTTGGCCCTGTTCAATTTTATCCTCATTTATTTTAGGAGAAAATAACCTTCAAGGATTGTAAGTTGTTGGATCTGAAAACAAATTGTCAATATCTCTTGCACTACACTATGTCCTCCAGCGCTCACAGGGAAATTTTCTGTGGAAAATACCCAAAGCTGGATACCAAATGTAGTGATTTTATGCAGGTTCAAAATACCAAAAAGGTTTCCAAACTAGCAGTAACACCATAATCTTTTAATTATAATCAGTATAATATATGATTCACAATTATTGTCCACAGATACAATAAAGTAACAAGATTGGCTAATCACAATGTAATGATATCCTTGATTGAAAACTGATAGTGAAATGTTGTTACCTATCGTTCATGTCAAATACACCAACATTTGAGTAAATATGTCCAGGCCACACTACAATCAGTGTAGACTTAACTCCAGGGAGATCCATCTTGGACAGCAGTCGTTCAACACAAATACAAATGTTGATAATAAATGGAGGATACCAACTCTTGATATGTGGAGCCTATAGGAGGCCAATGTTGGAGAGGTGGAGGCTTGGAAACAACTCACAACGGCTGTACAGCTGAAATTTCTAGGTTGGTGGGGCCGCTAGAACTGCTGTCTCCTTGGCTGGACAGCTGCCTAAATACTGCCATGGCGGATGGATATTTTTCAGCCTGCTTGCTGGCATGAGAGCCAAGTAGTGTTGTTTACCATGTTTCTGGTGGTGATATAGACACTGCCAGTAGGTGGACTGGCTGCCATTTGTTTTTCTAGCATCGACTGAAATTGTACAGAAAAACAAACCAGTGTTGTCATTGTTAACTTTGTTCACTGGGAATTTTTAAGTGTGTTTCCCACATCACATTCTCTGCAAGGCAGGTGCTTCAGCTACACACCAGAAGACAGGTGCTTCAGCTACACACCAGAATGCCTGCATTCTGGTGGATGAAGTGTCATCATACATCTTCCTTCCTTGCCCCCCCCCCCCCTCCTGCACCCTCCCCTATGGGAAAGATGGTTGACCCACGTTGATGCTTCAGTTTCTGCAAGAGTCATTGGCATCCATTGCAGGGGATGTCCTTGGCAGTCAGTGATAATCTCCATCAGGATGAGAGCTTCTGTTGCAGCAGTCTCCTTGTCTGAGATGCCTGCACCATGCTGACCAGGTGGCTCCTGCTGTGGCAATGGATGGTTCAAGTCAGAGCTTGGCTGGGCATCTTTGGAACTGAAAGTCTGGTGGAATTTCTGGTAGGGCCACCCAGGCCCCTGCAAGAGCGAAGCTGGTTAATGTGCTTGGGGATCTGTGACTAGTCTTGTAATAGGCCATCTACCATGGCACTGCCCACAAAATGAATGATCCACACTATTACCCACTGAAACTTACCCCACATAAATACTGTCACCCATAAATTGGTGTGAAGCCAATAGCAGTGTGGATGTAGCCCTGGCAGAGGGTGTTGTGTCCCACTGGTTTCACTATGAAGAGCTTGGTCCTCTGGGGGTGGCAATGCATCATTTTTGTCAGGCTAGCCCTAACTTTCAGAATGGAATCGTACAATGCGAGAAACTAACTGATTGCATCACTATTGTTGTAACCCTGTAGCAGCTCCACCATTTGAGATTTAAAAGTCTGTTGGAAGTGTTCCAACAAACCAACCAATACCAGGTGAAAAGGAGCTATCTGCACATTCTGAATACTGCTGAACTCACAAAGCAGTTGGAAGACTCCAGAGGTAAACTATGGCCTGCTGTCTATGATGATTGTAGCTTGAAGACCTTCAATGGAAAAAAAAAATCATAGCCCCTGCTTGGATTATTTTGGCTATTGTCATAGACTGCATGCTGGAACATAAAGACATTTACTACAAAAATCCACTAGGCTGCAAGATGTACATGAAGCCTGGACAGGTTCGTTATTGATTTAATATGAATTGGGAACTGCATGACATTCACAGCAGGCTCGATGTCCATGTTGAAACATATGTCTCGTGCACTGTCCTGACCAGCCAGTAGGCAAGAAAGTGCATTAATATTCGCATGCTATGTCATGGGGAGATTTTGAATGTCATAAGTATGAGAAGATTTAAACATCGCCCAACATGAGGGGCATCTTGCTATTTTCTGAAGGATACCCACATTTATGTTGAAAATGGAAACAGTGGTTTGTGGTTAGTAAGTAGAATGAACCACTCACTGCCCACAGACTTAATCACAGATTTTCTCTAAAGCAAAAATTATGGCCAGAGCCTGTTTTGGAATCTGGCCATAATTTCATTGTGCTGGTGTCAGTGTTTAGGATGCAAAGGTCATAGAGAATACTTCTCTATTTACTTTATGGGACAGAACCACACCCTCACTCCATAATCTGATGCATCAGTTGCAGAAATAACCATTTATTTTGGGCACTTGCTATCCAACATGTAGGCTGGAATATAGCCTGCACAAGGCCTTGCAAAGCCTTTCAGCAAGTGCTAGACCAATTCACTTTTCATTCTTGTATGGAAGGTGGTGCAGGAGTTCCATAATGCTATGGCATGTGTGATAAACTTACAGAAATAATTAAGTTGCCTGAGAACTGACTTCAATGTTAAGCTTCCTTGGGTGCTGGCAATTGGTGAATAGCTTCCACATGTCATGGTGTGAGGCAGATCCCTGAAGTGCGAAGTACGAGGTGCATTCAAGTTCTAAGGCCTCCGATTTTTTTTCTAATTAACTACTCAATGAATCTGGCGTTACTTCTCGACATTATCACCCTGCAGACGTACACATTTTTCACAATGCTGACGCCATGATTCCATGGCAGCGGCGAAGGCTTCTTTAGAAGTCTGTTTTGACCACTGGAAAATCGCTGAGGTAATAACAGCATGGCTGGTGAATGTGCGGCCATGGAGAGTGTCTTTCATTGTTGGAAAAAGCCAAAAGTCACTAGGAGCCAGGTTAGGTGAGTAGGGAGCATGAGGAATCACTTCAAAGTTGTTATCACGAAGAAACTGTTGCGTAACGTTAGCTCAATGTGCAGGTGCGTTGTCTTGGTGAAACAGCCCTTCCCGGACGTTTTTGTTGCAGTGCAGGAAGGAATTTGTTCTTCAAAACATTTTCGTAGGATGCACCTGTTACCGTAGTGCCCTTTGGAATGCAAAGGGTAAGGATTACCCCCGTCGCTGTTCCAGAATATGGACACCATCATTTTTTCAGCACTGGTGGTTACCCAAAATTTTTTTGGTGGCGGTGAATCTGTGTGCTTCCATTGAGCTGACTGGCGCTTTGTTTCTGGATTGAAAAATGGCATCCATGTCTCATCCATTGTCACAACCGACGTAAAGAAAGTCCCATTCATGCTGTCATTGCACGTCAACATTGCTTGGCAACATGTCACACGGGCAGCCATGTGGTCGTCCATCAGCATTCGTGGCACCCACCTGTATGACACTTTTCGCATTTTCAGGTCGTCATGTAGGATTGTGTGCACAGAACCCACAGAAATGCCAACTCTGAAGGCGATCTGTTCAACAGTCATTCAGCGATCCCCCAAAAGAATTCTCTCCACTTTCTCGATCATGTCGTCATACCGGCTTGTGTGAGCTCGAGATTGTTTCGGTTTGTTGTCACACGATGTTCTGCCTTCATTAAACTGTCGCATCCACGAACGCACTTTTGACACATCCATAACTCCATCACCACATGTCTCCTTCAACTGTCGATGAATTTCAATTGGTTTCACACCACGCAAATTTAGAAAACGAATGATTGCAAGCTGTTCAAGTAAGGAAAATGTCGCCATCTTAAGTATTTAAAACAGTTCTCATTCTTGCTGCTGGCGGTAAAATTCCGTCTGCCGTACAGTGCTGCCATCCCTGGACATATTGACAATGAACGCGGCCTCATTTTAAAACAATGCGCACGTTTCTATCTGTTTCCAGTCCAGAGAAAAAAAAATTGGAGGCCTTAGAACTTGAATGCACCTCGTGTATGGTCTAATAAATCGTCTTGGTTGGGAAAAAAAATTGCTTTCCTTACTGCATTTTAGATTTTCTTTTCCCAACACTTGAAAGAGTGCCTCCAAAGTTGTTGAGAGGTCTCTGGAATTCTTACCTATGGCTAGAATGTCATCCACTTAGTTAGTGGTTCCAGCATCTCCTGAATAAGTTATTCCAGTAATCACTGAAATATAGGTGGTGCATTGAAAATCTCAAATGGCAGATGATTGCACTGAACAGGCCAAACAGTGTATTGATCATCAGAATGCATGTGGACTCTGCATTCAAGGGCAACTGTAGGCACAATTCACGGAAGTTAGTGTTGACAAAAATACTATGCCCTGAAGCTAAGACCTAATATTATCTACCTTTGGAATAGGGTATGTGTTGACAATTGCCTTGGTGTTCAATGTCAACTTGAAATCCTAACAAATCTTTAAGGATTCCTCCAGGTTTTCAACCAAACCATTGAGGATAGTCCAAAACCTGTTAGTGAGTTATGTGAGGACCAATTTGTCCAGTAGCAATGGGAGATCTAACTGCAGTTGCCTCTTAAAGCAAATTACACATTCCTTGATTTGTGAAATGTGGGAACCATCAGTGGTTGCAACGTGATGTGTATCTCATAGCTGGTAATACTGAAATTTGAAAATGATCAGTGGTTGCAACATGGCGTGTATCTCATAATTAAAACAAAATAGAAAGAAACTTCCACATGTGTGTTTTGTTCATGTGCCTGTCTGCCGGCGCTTTCCCGCTTGGTAAGTCTTGGAATCTTTGTTTTTATCATAATTAAAATATGTCATCTTGCTATTAAATATGGAGGCATATTTTGTGAGGAGACCTATAGATGGATGCTGGTAAGAATGTTGTAGTTGATCAGTAGAACCAAACACCACACACCTAATTTTTTGAAAAGATCCAACCCAAGATGTTAACAGCACCTTTTTTTGTAAGTATTAACGGACTGGCTGTGAAGAACGACCATTGTATTAGGTTGCAGGACTAAAATGGCCCATTACTGGAATGTCATTGTTTGTAATTGAATTGTTTGGCAAGCTGCAGAAGTGCCAGTGACCCCAGCTGCCTATATGCAGGCAAGCTGATGACCATTGCAGAGGATTCTGTGTCTATTTTTGACACAGCAGGTGTTGTACTGATCAACACATCCAAAGTCAATATATAGGTCAAAGTGGGCAACATAGCCTGAACTTGGTGCCCATCTGGACCTGACCCCAGAATGTTGGTCTCACTATCAGAGGTTGTCCCTTAAGGCATGTATGTACATCTCGTCTTCTGAAAAGAGCATTGTCACTTGAGTAATGGAACAATTAATACATGAATGTAACTTCCTAGAAGCATGGCCATTCAAAACAAGAGTGGGTGGTTGTACCCTGAGATAATATGTTGACTAACCATTGAGGCAGGCCTGGTTGCTGTGAGACGGATGGGTGGAAACACCTGAGATGTGTCCCACAGTGCTACTGATGATCTAATCATTTGTCCAAGTGCCCAATTGAGTGGAAGACATCTGACAATGAGGGATAATTCGGTTTCAGTAAGTCATCTGCCAAACACAAAATGTTAACAGCACCTTTTGTTCTAAGTATGAATGGATTGGCTGTGAACACACACAAAAGAAACTGTGTAAATACAAATGTTTTTACTGTATTTACACAGTTTCTTTGGTGTGTCTTATGATACATTGAGGATCTAATCATTTGCCCAAGTGTCCAATTGAGTGGAAGACATCTGACAATGAGGGATCATGCAGTTTCAGTAAGTCTTCTGCCAAATGCACAAGTATCATGAGACACACCAAAGAAATTGTGTTTATGCTTAAAACTGACACACTGAAATTGGCAGTCCCAAGAAAGACCCTGTAATAGTGCTATCCATTCTTTTTGTGACAGCTAAAGAACTTGTAGCAGGCAGTGCTTACATGGGTCCGGAAATCAAAATAATTTGTTGATTTAGTCTTCATGGAGTTCCACTTTGTGATTTAATTGTTGAAGAAACTTATAAACCTAATAAAAAGGACCATTGGTGTTGATGGTCTCAGCAACTAATATTTCTATGTGGTTCCAGAAGTAGCTGTAACCCGTGAAAAGATTGAGTTGTTGGCTCAGTACCCGGGTGTATAGGCTATTTCTTAAAAAAGGTTGCAGTGACACCTGGTTATGACATTAAATAAAGTGAACATTTTTATTTATTGAAATATTTTTCAGTTTAGCCTACACAAAGACTGGGATATAGGTGTGCTTAAAGAAAAACAGAACTACAATTAATTTAAGAATAATGTCAATAAAATTTGCATTGAAGCTCTTTGTTTCCTGTAATTAGAATGAAAAGATTTTATTTGTTTATCACTGTACAAGATCAAATAATTCACTGTTGGGTTTCTCTTGTTCTGGAATACAAGCAATGGTTGGCTATTGAACATTGTAAGTCTGTAATGACTCAATTATTGTTAAAATATATGATTATTATAGGCAGAGTTATTACTATTTCATTTAAGTAGACAGTACTTTAGCATGCAGGAAGTAGTAACTTTTCTAATTTTCAGTGACTGCAGCAGCTTGAAAAGATCATGCCAATAAAAGTCATTGTTGGCCACCATTACCAGCCTTAACATTTATTTTAATATTTTCACAGCAACTCTCAAGCTTTAACGCATGAGAGTGTATAAATAATTTCTCTTTGACAGGCCTTATATTGGTAAATTTAAGGCTTTTTCAGTACCAGTATTTTCGTAATCTGTGGGTTAGCAGTTCAGTGATTCAAATAGGTTGCTTCACAGCGATCGATTACCATTTCAACTACAGTATTTTGAGGTGAAAGATAATAAATAATTTATGTTTCTTTAGGAAGAGACAACAATATTTTGACACACGAAACACACGAATAACATTATTTTCTAACGCTTAAGTTTATCAAAGATACCCTGAGATGTTTAGCTTTTCGATACATTATGTACGCATTTTAACATGCCTCACGCCCCCCATCCATATCTAGGCTGTACCCAGTTATTTAAAACAAAAGTTCTTCACGACATAGCTGCTTAATACTAAGGTAAGGATTTGGTTGCATGGACTCCCAGGCTCCAGGATATTAAGCAATAGGTACCCGGTGGCCATGCAAAAAGCTAACCTTTGCAATTAAAGGCTTAAGTTAAATAATCTTTGCTGAACTGTACAGTCAGATGTGCAGAAGTAACATCCCAACTCTAGGGTGGGTCAATAAAGAAACTAAAAAGAAATTTAGGTATAATATCTCTGTAAAATGTCAAGCTGTGAAACCAATAATTCAGCATCTGTGAACCAAAATGAAAAGAAAATGCAACATTACAGACACTGACATTTCATTACATAAGGCATAATTTTTCCATTGCAGAACCACAAAATTACTGGAGAATGGCCTAGAAGGCTGAAGCTAGTCTCGGACAAATAAAATTAATTCAGGAAAAGCGTAACATTTAAATGTCAGCTTCTTTCAATAAATTTATTGTTGTGATACAACTAAGGGGGAAAAAACCTGTCATATTAAATTTGTTTACATATTTGCTTGTTTTAAACCATCTACAGCCTTTTGAATTGCAAGGGTAATAACTGTAAGTAAACTGAATATATTAATTTTATGTAAATAAAGTGAACTGTTTAAATATATTTAAATGTTGCAATTAATTGTAACACTCTCAGGGCCATTAGTTCAACTTACCCTTATAAACCCCTCATAGTCTACACTTGTACAATGCATTACACCCAATTTCGAAGAAAAATGTTGATGTGGTGCTGTGAGCAATGTAACAGTCATAGCTCCAGAAGGAATGACGTTTATCAGAGCATGTGCAGTCAAAAACAGACAACTGTACCCGTTCTCTGAGTTGACCAAACTCTGCCTGACCATCATTTTAGCACTCGGCACTGGTTTCTAGTAATCGTTAAGAGAGCACTATGAAATAAGTTTTTTTTTCATTTTATTTGCATATTAGCATATATTCAAAGACAGATTAAATTTTACTGTGAGTTCTGGCTTGCATTCAAACAGAAATGGCATAATTTTAATTCGATCTTTCCAGTGTTCCATAGCACATGAATGCGGATAACCAGCCACCACTGCACATATGTATGTATCTCGTGATGTCTGGGGATTCAATAAACAATTTTTGGAATACCTCCTGATAGTTATCTCACAAAACACACTCCAAACAATGATTTTGTGGGAATATCCATTGTGATATACATTGCTGACGTACTGTGAGTGCAATATCTGTTACTGACCAGAGACTTCAGTTTGTTCTTAGCATTTACAGTGAATAGTTGTGTGTCATTTACCTGGCTATATATTCGCCCAATGAAGTGTTAACTCATTTATATTATACCCACACTGTACCTATCACATTGGTTATGCTCGCAGTTCACAGTGACTGCGTATGAGGTAAAATTCACACCAATACAGTTATAACATTAGGACAATGTGACCCACACATGACCATGGAGGCTTATCAACTAATTATTTAACCATATACAGTCATCAATTGCTTAAATTAAGTGCTATAGTACTGTGATTCAACTTCTGACAATAGTGCTGAAGAACTGAAAGCAACAAACTGTCTATTGTGGAACATCATTGCCATCTCAGATCTGCAGAAATACTATGCAATTGCTGAACTGCAATATTCCAACAGCTCAGATTTGAAGTCATTCATGACACTGCATTTTCCACATCATGCATGAATTTGTCCAACCCGTCTTTGCTGCCACCGGCTGCCCTTATGTCAAACATTCACACCACATCATGGACAGACCTAGAACATACACAGTTTCACCTGAACCAACCTTAAGCCTGACCTCTGATTGTTGAAAACTCATTTGTAAAGACTGATGTCACAAATGAAGAATTACATCAAGAATATCCCTTCAAACACCAAAAATGCATTCATATTATTGACAAAAATGCTGACTGTCATGCACCACAGTGACATTCCCTGATATGCCACACACCAACCAAGCCCAACTGACTTTGCCTGATCACTTCTGATTCCTACGACATGGCACCTGCCTGGAGCCACAACCTTTGACTGCCTGCACCTGTACACAACCTAGTCATCTGTGCTGCACCTAGGCCTGCACAGAACACCACCAATCATTCTGCGTCTACACCTCAGTGGAACATCATTATCCATGTTGACCCCATGCACCTACGACACATGCCTGACTACATGGAACCTGAGTGGACCTCTACAGCCTGCCTCATGCAACATATGGCACTGCCATCACCTGGCACAGTGACCTCCATCCAGTCAAAATAAACGACCATGCACCAAGCAGCTATGCCCCATTCGCAGCCACTCCAATGCAAGAAAAGTTTTATAGTACTGCATAAGAACGAATGTTTCCCATCTTACGACTACACGATAGTGATCACAAGTTCATCTATTCGAGAAGACCAGTCTCACACCTCGGCATCCACGCAGCAATCTTCTCTCATTCCACTGACATTGACTGCTACCAGACGTGACATTCCCAATTGAGAACATGAATACGACCTTCTCATCATCTTCGGCTCTGATGAGTGTTCTGCTGGGTTTCCACGTCTGCTCATTCATTTCCAAGTGCCAGTGTTCCATTTTTAACCATGCAGTCTGACTCAGCACTTCTGGGGACCCACAGTTTAGTAGCCTTCAGCCATAACATGAACTCGCTACTGCTTCGTGGCTGATTGACAATGGACAAACCTATGCCATTGCGACTGCAGGAAGCTTGCAACTCATCAATTGCAGTGCATGGATCCATGATCCATACCCTGCAACTGTCATTGTCCTTCCACCTCACACGGATATTCTCTGTTAAGGACATCATACAACCAGAGCTTTGTATGGAATTTTTACGTCATTTCCACTTATCTGGTAGTACAACATGCCATGCTCTTGTACTTTGACACAGGCTGCTGCATCTGTATACCTTTCACCCTGGCAGCTCTGCTCTTATCCTATACATCTTCCAATCAAGTCAGACAACAGGACCATAGTTCTACATTCATCAACACATTCAATGAGTCTACCTCCTCAGCTGACAAGCCTTGTTGGTCTGCCAATACTTCTCTGTTTGCCATGAGACATTGGGCTCACTTAGTATAGCGAATGTGTTGCTCCCACAATGTAATAATTACACATCCACTGCCCACACCATGGTGCACAACCAGCTCATGGCCTTGACACACAACCACCATGATGACAGGAGTGGGAAGCATGGATGACCCTGGTCCCTCCAACAAGTGATGGCCACCAAACGTCTGGCTATGCTGAACGCCAGCTCCACCCAGCATCCCTGCTGTCACCGATTCCAGACACACAGTGAAACACACTCACTGGTACTTTGCCTCTCCACCCAGCTACTGGCATCATTGGGCACATTTGACCAGCAGTACAGTATGTTATTGGCACACCTTAACTCAACGTCATGCAGCTCGACTGCCATTTGCCGCCAATCTGCACATAACAACACCGACCATATTGTTAAGTTCAACTGATTCTATGTTCGACTATGAAGCACTTACCATAGGTTGATGACATTCTACGAAGCTACATTCATGACACATCACAGGAATCGAACGAAACACGATGCTTTTCAACCACTCTCAATTGAACTACTTGTCCTCAACTGCCAACTTTGGCACCTCTCTCTGACAAAGAGCTCACTACAACAATTCTTGATTCTGCAGCTGCATCTCCATCTACAATTACTTCAACCACAATTCGAAACACAGGATACCTAGCATTCCTGCCTCCCCATGGCCCCCACCCCACCACAGATTGCCTCTACCATGACCAGGCCCATCAAGATTCAATCTGGCAAACAAATTACCAGACCACATCAATTGCACTGCCCTCTCAATATACATCACCACTTTGATCAGACCAAAATCTACCTGGCACAAATGGCCACCACAAGCGACATCCTTGCCACTGACATCCCACCTCCATTTCATCAATTGTAGCACTGGTGAAGGTGTGCAGACACTGTATGCTTCCCATATCAGCTACAGTGGTACAACCAGTTCAATGCTCCTATCACACTCACCACAATACCGAGGAACAGCCTGACCATGTCTCATGAAAGTACCAGCCACAGCACGACTGGTCATATATATCGGTACCACACTAGGGGGAGGGAAGGGGGAGAGGGATGTTACCGACACTGTGCTGACCTGCACTGCAATATACATCACTGTTGTGCTGCGAGTACAATACCTGTGACTTGACCAGAGACTTCATTCTTAGTGTCCATGGTGAACAGGTGTGTGTCTTTTACCTGTGTATATATTCATCGAATAAAGTGTAAGTCTACCATACTGTGTCATACCTCATTTATGTCGTATCCACACTGTACCAACTTCCACAATTTGAAATGAATGAGTGAGAAATGAAAGCTATCTATCAGAGATTGTCTCCCGCGAGTAATAATTGTAATGGACAGGGGTACTACGAATGTAGTGTGTGGACATTAAGTTGGGAATGTGGGTCTGACGGGAAGCGTGCAAGAAATAAGTCCCTGCAGTCGGACTATCCTAGGTGCCTTCGGTGGCTCAGATGGATAGAGCATCTGGCATGTAAGCAGGAGATCCCAGGTTCGAGTCCCGGTCAGGTCACACATTTTCAACTGCCCCCACTAATGTATATCAACGCCCGTCGGCAGCATAGGGTCTTTATTCAAATTATCATTTCAATGTCTGTAGTAGCGCTGGAGGAAATTGACACCATGAATCCTGCAGAACTGTCCATAAATCCGTAGGATTATGAGGGGGTGAAGATCTCTTCTGAACAGCACGTTGCAAAGCATCCCAGATATGCTCATAATGTTCATGTCTGGGGAGTCTGGTGGGCAGCGGAACTATTTAAAATCAGAAGAGTGTTCCTGGAGCTACTCTGCAGAACTTATGGATGTATGGGGGTGTCGCAATTTCGTGCTCGAATTGTCCAAATCCATCAGAATGCACAATGGACATGAATGGATGCAGCTGATCAGACAGGGTGCGGCCGGCCGGGTAGCCGAGAGGTTCTAGGCGCTAAAGTCTGGAACCGCGTGACCGCTATGGTCGCAGATTCGAATCCTGCCTTGGGCATGAATGTGTGTGATGTCCTTAGGTTATTTAGGTTCAAGTAGTTCTAAGTTCTAGAAGACTGATGACCTCAGATGTTAAGTCCCATAGTGCTCAGAGCCATTTGAACCAAGACAGGGTGCTTACGTACATTTCACGTGTCAAGAGTTGTATCTAGACGCATCAGAGATCCCATATCACTCCAACTGCACACGCTCCACAACTTTACAGAGCCTCCACCAGCTTGAACAGTCCCCTGCTGACATGCAGCGTCTAGACATTAATGAGGTTGTCTCCATTACCATACATGTCCATCTGCTCGATACAATTTGAAACTGTATTCGTCCGACCAGGCAACATGTTTCCTGCCATCAACAGTCCAATGTCGGTGTTAACGGGCTCAGGAGAGGTGTAAAGCTTTGGGTCGTGCAGTCATCAAGGGTACACGAGTAGGCCTTTGGCTCCGAAAGCACAAACCGATATTTTTTCGTTGAATGGATCAGCATTGAAATCTGCAGCAATTTGCAAAAGGGTTGCTCTTCTGTTGCGTTGAATGATTCTGTTCAGTAGTCATTGGGCTCATTCTTGCAGGATCTTTTTCCGACTGCAGCGATGTCGGAGATTTGATGTTTTATCGGATTCCTGATATTCACGGTACACTCGTGAAATGGTCTCATCGCTCGTGCGCCGACTATAACACCACGTTCAAAGTCACTGAAATCTTGATAGCCAGCCATTGTAGCACCAGCAACCAATCTAGCAACTGCGCCAGACACTTGTTGTCTTTCTACATCTACACCCCTGGAAATGGAAAAAAGAACACATTGACACCGGTGTGTCAGTCCCACCATACTTGCTCCGGACACTGCGAGAGGGCTGTACAAGCAATGATCACACGCACGTCACAGCGAGCACACCAGGAACCGCGGTGTTGGCCGTCGAATGGCGCTAGCTGCACAGCATTTGTGCACCGCCGCCGTCGGTGTCAGCCAGTTTGCCGTGCCATACGGAGCTCCATCGCAGTCTTTAACACTGGTAGCATGCCGCGACAGCGTGGACGTGAACCGTATGTGCAGTTGACAGGCTTTGAGCGAGGGCGTATAGTGGGCATGCGGGAGGCCGGGTGGACGTACCGCCGAATTGCTCAACACGTGGGGCGTGAGGTCTCCACAGTACATCGATGTTGTCGCCAGTGGTCGGCGGAAGGTGCACGTGCCCGTCGACCTGGGACCGGACCGCAGCGATGCACAGATGCACGCCAAGACCATAGGATCCTACGCAGTGCCGTAGGGGACCGCACCGCCACTTCCCAGCAAATTAGGGACACTGTTGGTCCTGGGGTATCGGCGAGGATCATTCGCAACCGTCTCCATGAAGCTGGGCTACGGTCCCGCACACCATTAGGCCATCTTCCGCTCACGCCCCAACATCGTGCAGCCCGCCTACAGTGGTGTCGCGACAGGCGTGAATGGAGGGACGAATGGAGACGTGTCGTCTTCAGCGATGAGAGTCGCTTCTGCCTTGGTGCCAATGATGGTCGTATGCGTGTTTGGCGCCGTGCAGGTGAGCGCCACAATCAGGACTGCATACGACCGACGCACACAGGGCCAACACCCGGCATCATGGTGTGGGGAGCAATCTCCTACACTGGCCGTACACCTCTGGTGATCGTCGAGGGGACACTGAATAGTGCATGGTACATCCAAACCGTCATCGAACCCATCGTTCTACCATTCCTAGATCGGCAAGGGAACTTGCTGTTCCAACAGGACAATGCACGTCCGCATGTATCCCGTGCCACCCAACATGCTCTAGAAGGTGTAAGTCAACTACCCTGGCCAGCAAGATCTCCGGATCTGTCCCCCATTGAGCATGTTTGGGACTGGATGAAGCGTCATCTCACGCGGTCTGCACGTCCAGCACGAACGCTGGTCCAACTGAGGCGCCAGGTGGAAATGGCATGGCAAGCCGTTCCACAGGACTACATCCAGCATCTCTACGAACGTCTCCATGGGAGAATAGCAGCGTGCATTGCTGCGAAAGGTGGATATACACTGTACTAGTGACGACATTGTGCATGCTCTGTTGCCTGTGTCTATGTGCCTGTGGTTCTGTCAGTGTGATCATGTGATGTATCTGACCCAAGGAATGTGTCAATAAAGTTTCCCCTTCCTGCGACAATGAATTCACGGTGTTCTTATTTCAATTTCCAGGAGTGTAGATCTACATCCATACTCCGCAAGCCACTTGACGGTGTGTGGCGGAGGGTACCCTGAGAACCTCTATCGGTTCTCCCTTCTATTCCAGTCTCGTATTGTTCGTGGAAAGAAAGACTGTCGGTATACCTCTGGGTGGGCTCTAATCTCTCTGATTTTATCCTCATGGTCTCTTCGTGAGACTTTCATAGGGGTTGCCAACCGCAGCGCCGTATTCTGCCTGTTTACATATCTCTGTATGTGAATACGCATGCCTATACTAGTTTCTTTGACACTTCAGTGTAAAATCGTGAAGTTTCGACGAGTGAAATACTCATCATCTTCTGGCGAAGTGTCGAGATTTTGCGGACGCCATCCGACGTATATCTGCGGCGTGTGCCCCCATCATCTGCCTCCCGGAGGCGAGGTACAGAGAGACTGGTGGGTATGGTGGAGGTGAAGTCGCGGTAGTGGGAGTAGCGGATGCGCCGTTCGCATCGCTGTCAGACCATTTCAGCTCTGTTTCGCGGGGAAGACTACGGTGGGTGCAATCTCGACGAATTGCCGCTATCCCTGGATCCTTGCTGCATTCAGTTGGTATCCTTTGTCTCTGTTTCCGAAATTCTCGTGAATCCAAATTTCAATGGACTCTTTTATGAAGTTGTCCCAATATCCGGCGGCTCGGCAAAGTACATTGGAGTTCTCAATCAAATGTGTGGTCTTCCTTGATGTGGTGTTCTGCTATCGGCGATTTCTTCATCTGTCCCAGATACACATATTCCTGGTATGTTCCTCTCGGAGTACTGTGGTATGAATGGGACAGTGCTCAAATGGTTTAAATGATACTTAACTGCAAGAGTGCAGAAAGTTGAAATAAGCAGTTCACATAATAAGCAAAAAAAAAAAAAAAAAAAAAAAACGGTGATTTCTCAAACTGGGGAACAATCAAGAATGGGGTGCCACAAGGTTCAGTCTTGGGTCCTCTGCTGTTCTTAATATATATTAATGACTTGCCATTCTATATTCATGAAGATGGAAAGCTGGTACTTTTTGCCGATGATACAAGTATAGCTATCACACCCAAAAGACAAGAATTAACTGGTGAAATTGTAAACGATGTTTTTCAGAAAATCATTAAGTGGTTCTCTACAAATGGGCTCTCATTAAACTTTGACAAAACACAGTATATACAGTTCCACACAGTAAATGGAATGACACCATTAATAAATATAGACTTTGATCAGAAATCGGTAGCTAAGGTAGAATATTCAAAATTTCTAGGTGTATGCATTGATGAGGGGTTGAACTGGAAAAAACACTGAGGATCTGCTTATGCTATTAGGGTCATTGAAAAATTTTTGCAATATACATCTGACTAAATTAGCTTCCCACACCTATTTTCATTCTCTGCTTTCGTATGGCATCATATTCTGGGGTAACTCATCATTGAGTAAAAAAGTGTTCATTGCACAAAAGTGTGTAATCAGAATAATTGCTAGAGCTCATCCAAGATCATCCTGCAGACACTTATTTAAAGAGCTTGAGATCTTCACTGTAGCCCCACAATACATATATTCACTTATGAAATTTGTTATTAACAATACGAACGAATTCAAAAGTAATAGCAGTGTACATGGCTACCACACTAGGAGAAAGGATGATCTTCACTACCCAAGATTAAATCTAACTTTGGCTCAGAAGGGAATAAATTATACTGCCACAAAAGTGTTTTGTCACTTATCTAATAGCATCAAGAGTCTGACAGATAGCCATTTAGCATTAAAAAGGAAATTAACAGAATTTCTGAATGGAAACTCCTTCTACTCATAGTAAGTGGGTAATTCCTCCCCCCCCCCACACACACACACACCAAAAAATATTAAGTTTCATGTAATATTTTGTGTAATAGCCTATCCCCGATGTTATTCAATCTTTATATTGAGCAAGCAGTGAAAGAAACAAATGAAAAATTCGGTGTAGGTATTAAAATCCATGGAGAAAAAAAGAAAATTTTGAGGTTCGCCGATGACGTTGCAATTCTGTCAGAGACAGCAAAGGACTTGGAAGAGCAGTTGAACGGAATGGACAGTGTCTTGAAAGGAGGGTATAAGATGAACATCAACAAAAGCAAAACGAGGCTAATGGAATGTAGTCAAATTAAGTCGGGTGTTGTGGAGGGAATTAGATTAGGAAATGAGACACTTAAAGTAGTAAAGGAGTTTTGCTATTTCGGGAGCAAAATAACTGATAATGGTCGAAGTAGAGAGGATATAATATGTAGACTGGCAATGGCAAGGAAAGCGTTTCTGTAAAAGAGAAATTTGTTAATATCGAGTATAGATTTAAGTGTCAGGAAGTCGTTTCTGAAGGTGTTTGTATGGAGTGTAGTCATGTATGGAAGTGAAACATGGACGATAAATAGTTTGGACAAGAAGAGAAGCTTTCGAAATGTGGTGCTACAGAAGAATGCTGAAGATTAGATGGGTATATCACATAACTAATGAGGAGGTATTGAATAGAACTGGGGAGAAGAGAAGTTTGTGGCACAACTGGACTTGAAGAAGGGATCGGTTGGTAGGACATGTCCTGAGGCATGAAGGGATCACCAAATTGGTATTGGAGGGCAGCGTGGAGGGTAAAAATCGTAGAGGGAGACCAAGAGATCAGTACACTAAGCAGATTCAAAAGGATGTAGGTTGCAGTAGGTACTGGGAGATGAAGAAGCTTGCACAGGATAGAGTTACATGGAGAGCTGCATCAAACCAGTCTCAGGACTGAAGACCACAACAACAACAACAACAACAACAACAACAACAATATCTTGTATAGACACCTTTTATTAAACTGACATGTTCCACATCATTACGAAGTGTCGTATTCATGATCTATGGAACAAGTACTAATCTAATCTAATTTAATCTAAACTGCATACTGTTAACCGCATTTGCAGGCGATGCTGTAAATTCGTGGTACGTTCAGTTTAAGTAAGACTTTTACAGTTCCAAGACACTCTTTCGTTTTCGGCGGTAGTCAGAAGACGGTTTTTATGTTTGATTTTTCCAGAAGCCTCCCAATTTTGGCTGGCTGCGGTCCCAAATAAGGAAGCATAGCGAGTTTCTTGTCTTTTTCTTCCTCTTCCCGATTTTCCGCAACCTGTTGCGGCGGCGTGGTTCCTTTCGTCCTCTTACCTTCACCTACCTGTGAACTCGTTGCAGCAGATCGCCAGTAGGAAAACCGAGCAGAAACCTACCGTACTGCAACTCGCACCGGGCTGCATACAACGTAACTATTCTAAGTATCGGGGAAAGGTGTTCATTTTGAAGGAAAGGTGAAAATACTGACAAAACTTCGGTATATTCTGAAGTTGAGAGTTACACGTTCACTGCCAAGCCCGCGCTAATCCTGACACAGTCACGCACAAACCCTTTCATTCAAGTTTATGGTAACGTATTACCCGAAATCTGAACAGCTATTAAACACAGATTATTCTTAAATGAAAATGCCATACTATTAAGTTTATCGGTGTCTAATGCACTCAGGTTTTTTGTGACCAATCTGCTCAATATGCCAAGCGGAATAACTGTGTTTCCGCATACACAAAATTACTTAAAAAATCCGTCCTTTCTAAGAAACACACCAGAATAAATATGCCTTCACTTTAAAGCACTTTTGAGGCATGTAGTACACCTAAAACCGGCAAATTATAACTTCCTTATGAGCTCATACTACACACAACCTTTCCTTTGAAAGGCTGGGCTCCGACTCCTTAGACTGCTGTAAGAATTCTGTATCTCCAAGACAATAGACGCGCAAAGAATACTCCGTTCTTGATTGGTCAGTTTTCTTTAACGCCAACAGAAAAACGTTATTCTCACGCGTTATTCCGCGCTCTTCGTGACTAACCAATCAACAAATAACACACTTTCGAACTGTACTTTTTCCCGAAATGAATACTTAACATTGTGATATTTTGTTTGTACTTTATATTATCAAATATTTTCATTTGCACGCAAATTAGCTTTCCTTTTACCATAAACGTACTTAACATATTATGATGCAAAATTCCCTGTGGTCAGCATTCACTCTTGTCTTAAAATTTTCTCACGCTACTTCGTACAGCGTTTATCAGTAGAACAATGATCTACATATTTACTTTAGACGACATTCACGCATCGTTCACACTACTAAAAGCATATACACAACTGTAAAAACACAAATAAACAAAAAAGCCTTCAAGAAATAAAGAGAACAATCCATAAAAACGTTCTCTTGACCTATTTCTTGAATATGTCTGTACACTGCTGCCCTCTAGCAGATGAAAATTAGAATTACGTACTCGACTGAACCCGCTTCACCCATCTGTCCCTGTGCGTTCTCCAGGCATACAGACTCTAGACAGGAGCTGCGCTCTACGCTTCAATGCACTCATTTTTGTGAAATATCTCCTTCAGGTGCTGCAGTTCATCTGAGACGCTTTCTTCTTCATAGATGACGTGCGCCCTGTATAATAAGGTGGACGGTACTGTTTGTCACTCCGCTGCATTGCGGCAGCTTGTTGCACACAGATACAGGTCGGTGTGGGTCTCCTTGCTATATACTGAACATCCTAGTGTGTCATCTGGTTTCTTCCTTATTAGTATATCCAGAAATGGGAGACAGCCATTCTCCTCTATTTCCATGATTAAGGCGATGTTTTCAGATGCTGTTAAGATGGTCGAAAAACTCAGTGCCTGCCTGCCAAGCTCTCGTAACACAAAAGTATTGTCAACATAGCGGTAGACGTGCTTGGGTTTTTGGCGAGCAATTTGGGGCGTCACCTCCTCAAAGTGTTCTATGTGATGTCACCGCCAGACACCGCGTTTGCTAGGTGGTAGCCATTAAATCGGCCACGGCCCGTTAGTATACGTCGGACCCGCGTGTCGCCAATATCAGTGATTTGCAGACCGAGCGCCGCCACACGGCAGGTCCTAGTCTAGAGAGACTCCCTAGCACTCGCCCCAGTTGTACAGCCGACTTTGCTAGCGATGGTTCTCTGTCTACATCCGTTCTGATTAGCCGAGACGACAGTTTAGCTTAGCCTTCAGCTACGTCATTTGCTACGACCTAGCAATTATGTACCGTCAAGAGCGATTTTCATCATTAATGGATTAAAATTTAGTATCAAACTAATTACGTCCGCTTTCTGAATTCTGATTCCTTGTCATGTCCCAGACCTCACGTCAGCATAGTTCTTCCCTCCTCACGCCAGCCTGCGTGAGCTAAAACGCGTGCATTTCGGCCTCCAATAGTAACACGGTACTGGCTCTTCTGCCAACTACAACATTCTGTGCATATATTAGCGATCCCTGGAGTAAGAGGGGATCCCTTGGACACTCCATCTGTCTATTCATAAAACTTTCTATTGGACTTAAAGTCGGTGATCGTTAGTTCGTGTCAGAACAGTTTCACTATTTGAGACTAAATGATGCAGCAGAGCCAAGCTGTCTTGCAGAGGTACTTTCATGAGAAGTAACGCTGAAGCTCACGAAAGGTCGTGTCTTTGTAATAGCATGTGTTCAAGTACTCCGACCACTGACAAAGACGAAAGAGTGGCTTGGCTCTGTGAAAGACTCACTTAAACTCAACATATCAGGAATTTATAGCATCGCTTGCAAATGAAGTGATGTATTTCTAAACGCTGCGAAGAACAGATGAGGCATTCATGGCTGGGCAGACGGAGAAATCGACGATAGCAGAACACAGCATCAAGGAAGACAACACATTTGAGTTCGAGAACACCATTGTGCTTTCCCGAGCCGCTGGCTATTGGAACAACTTCATAAAACAGTCCATTGAAATTCGGATTCACGATGATCTTGGAATCAGAGACAAAGGGTACGAACTGAGTGCGGCATGGAATCCAGCGATAGCAGCAATTCGTCGAGAGGCCACACACTACCGTCCTCCTTGCAAAACACGGGCAGAATGCTATGACAGAGATGCGTATGGCGCATCCGCTACCCTCACCACCGCGACTTCACCCCCGCCCTGCCCACCAACCTCTCTTCTGTATCCAGCCTTCCGGAGCCAGGTGGGGGGGGGGGGGGGGGGGAGGGGCACACCGCAGTTATAAGTAGGACGGCGTCTGCAAAATCTCAACACTTCGCCAGAAGAGGAGTACGTCACTCGTCGAGATGTCGCTGTTTTGTAATATTGCCACCCACCTGGAAAACCAAGGTCTTTTCATCAGCTGTATACACCAGAAAGTTTACATTCACATATACGTTTATTACAGTCGTAAAAGTCGGTATTAACATACATAATTTGTAAGAAACTATATTGAGAGAAACAAAGCAGGAATGGCTGGACGAGAAATGCAAGAATGTAGAAGCATGCATGACTATCAGAAAGATAGAGGCAGGATTCAGGAAACTAAAGAGACCTTTACAGAAAGGAGAAGAACCAGTATTTACATTTAGGGCTCAGATTGCAAGCCCATATTCAGCAAGGATGGATGAGAGGTGAAATAAATACATAGGAGGTCTATATAAGGGAAAGAACCTGGAGACAATATTACATAAAGAGAAGAGGTAATATGTGAAGATGAGATGATAGACATTACACTGTGAGAAAACACAAACAGGTCTCTGAGAGACGTAAGTCGAAAAAATCTCCTGAAGTAGGCGACGTTCCCTCAGAATTACTAAGGTCTTTGGTAAAGCCATCCATGACAATCCTTTTCCGCCTCTTATGCAAGATGTATTAGACAGGCGAAATGACTCAGACACAAAGAAGAACGTAATGATTCTTATTCTCTGTAACACAATTGCTGACGGATGTGAATATTACCGAACCGCCAGTTTAATAAGACATGGTTGCAAAATACTGGGACGAATTATTTACAAACGGATGAAAAATCTAGTAAAAGACTAACTCGGAGATCACCTTTTAGGATCTGAGGAAATATAGGAACATGTTAGGCCGCACTTTCTAACGTTTCCGACTTAAAGCGTGAGTGAAAATCTGGGTTATTTCGGTTTATTCCACAAAATCAACTTCCACTTCTTACTCGGAATTTGCAGCCAATCTTCTTTACCGGATAGTCGGCTGCTGGAAACCCTAATGATTTCTTCTCCGTCGAATAACGATAGGTAACTGAATTTTTAGACTCTTTATACTTATGAAATAAGTAGACATGTAAACTTTGCTTTTCGTCAATTAACGATGTATTTGACGTTCATACACAATAAAACTCCCACTTTCATCATAAATATATAATTTCCGGTAAATCTCTCGTACAGTCGAACGTCAGAAACATATTGAATTACTGTTAAAAGAAAGTTGGCTTTGATACCATAACTTTTCTTAACATAAATCAGAAAATAAGTCTTACCTATAGCAAGGTTACGTCAACAGTTTCCAACAGTTCTTTTACAACTGTCTTTGTTTTGATAACAATAGTCAATGACCCAATAAGCACAGGGCTGCATGTAAACTCCATGGTTCTTCCTTATACACTTACTAAAATGTCTATGGATTGCCAGGCAGGTACTTGTCGGTGCCATTCGTCCACCGCGTCTACTTTCTTCCCGCAACTGAAAAATGGTTCAAATGGCTCTGAGCACTATGGGACTTGACTGCTGAGGTCATCAGTCCCCTATAACTTAAAACTACTTAAACCTAACTAACCTAAGGACATCGCACACATCCATGCCCGAGGCAGGATTCGAAACTGCGACCGTAGCCGTCGCGCGGTTCCAGACTGTAGCGCCTGATTTTAAACCTGCACGCAGAAACATTTGACGTGCAGCAGGTAGGATTCTACCATCCCACACTCATATCCAGAATATCGTGTGCTTGAGACGGTAGATGGCTGAGTGGTTCTAGAATTTACACAGAAATTCTCGAATTACTACAACTTACCCTACGATTTATCTTACACGATAGACTGAAAACTGATGTTTACAGCATTTATAGATTTAAAAAAAGTTTTAAGTGGTATGCACTCTTTGAAATTCTGAAAGTAGTAAGGTAAAATAGAGAAATTACCTATAAACTCGTACAAAGGCCAGAGTGTAATTATAAGACAGTGAGACGGGACTGTAGCCTTTCCCCGATGTTACTCAGTTCCACTGAGCAAAACGAAACCAAGCAGAAATTTGGAAAGAAAGTTAAATTTCACGCTACGGTCGCAGGTTCGAATCCTGCCTCGGCATGGATGTGTGTGATGTCCTTAGGTTAGTTAGGTTTAATTAGTTCTACGTTCTAGGCGACTGATGACCTCAGAAGTTAAGTCGCATAGTGCTCAGAGCCAGCCAATTAAATTTCACGGAGAAAAAATAAAGCATTGCGGGTTGCCGATGACGTGATTTTTCCGGAGACGGCACAGGGTTTACAGGAGTAGTATAGCGTAATGGACAACGCCTTGAAAAGAGGTTACAAGGTGAACACGAACAAAAGTAAAACAATGGTAAAGTAATGTAGTCGAGTTAAGTCAGCTGATGCCGACAGAATTAACTAGGAAATGAGACACAAAAGTGTCAATGGGTTTTGCTATGATGGCCGAAGCGGGGAGGATATAAAATGCAGACTGACTGTTTTTTTAAAAGAGCCATCCGTGACAAAGCTCTTCCATCTTGCATGCAAGGTACTAGACAAGTGAAATACCTCTCAGATGTCAAAAATAATGGAATAGTTCCTATTATTAATAGCATAGGTGCTGATAGTTATCAATATTACTGAACCATCACTAAAATTGAGTATAAATTTAATTGTTAGGAAGTATTTTCTGGAGGTACTATTATGGAGTATGGTTTTGTACAGAAGTGAAACGTGAACGATAAGTAATTCAAACAAGAACAGAAGTAAAGCTTTTGAAATGTAACGCTACAGACAAATGAGGAGAAAAAAGAAATTTGCGATACAACTTGACAAAAAAGGGAGATCGGTTGATAGGACACATACTGAGGCCTCGAGGAATCGTCAGTCTGATAATGAATAGAAGTGTCAGGGTGAAAATTGTAGAGGAGAATACAGAATGGATTTATGATGCGGTATCTATGTAGAGATGAAGAATCTTGCACAGGGTAGAATGTGGGAGAGCCAGAAAAAGAGAACTCCTTATAGCTGGCAGCAGTGTTGCCAACTTCCAACTGCAGAACACCAATGTCTGCGGGCGACAACAGTAGTCGTCTGTAGTGCTGCCACAACACTGAGACGTTGCAGTTACGTGATTCTTGAAACACTAAATCAGTCAAGAAAAAACATCAAGATGATTTGTCCGATAACGATATTGATAAATTCCAAACAGGAATTCGGCACAAAAAATCGAGGAACACTAGAACAAAGTCGATGTGTCTCGAATCCTCGATTTTGGTCGATATACTTTGTTAGAACAGTAGAGAGGGTGCCAGAATTAACTGCGTGTATCTTTCTGCATTCTGGGGGCAATCCATATGGTAAGGTGGTTGGCGAAAGGTGCCGTATTCATTGATTGAAAATGACAATCAGAATTTCAATGTGGTATAATCTCACAGCTAAGTTACAGCCATCCTGTTCCGTGCATTAATTTAGGTCCTTCCTGCATTCTGCGTCTACGTGTACCAATAAGTTTGTTCTGGCGGCAAGGAAAACTTCTCAGCACATGTGAACAGTTCTGTTAATACAAGGTCGACTCATGTTAATGCCACCAGTTGTCCAAATTCTGAATAAGCACCTTATGCAGAGCGGACCGCTGTGAAATGTGCAGGAAGACAATCAATGAGTTTCTGGAAGATACCAACAAGGATGTGGAGAATGACGACTCCAGTGCTGTAGCCAGCTGCAGTAAGTTTCTCGGTTGAACAACCACGGTGCGAACAGCCCAATCGAGGTGGCCCCACAGATTCTCTACGAGTTTAAATTTGGGAAGTTTGGTGGCCAGGAGAGTACAGTAAATCCTGTTACTCTTCGAAGCACACACGTACACTGCGAACTGTGTGCCACATTGCATTGTCCTGCTAATAGATGCCACAGCTCAGAGGAAAAGCAAAGTGCAGGTAGGGATGGACATAGCCCCAAGGATAGATGCATACCTTCGTTGATGTGTTCCAGAATGATGAGTTCGCACAGCAAATCCCACAGAAACATTCCCCAGGCCATAATGCTCCCTCTCTTATCTGGACCCTTCCGACAATTGTTGTATGTTTGTATACGCCGATAGCCATCTGACCGATTGCTCATAAAACGTGATTCATATGAAAAATCACCTGTCAGCACGCAGTGGACGTTTAATTGTACTGACGTGCAAATTCCAGCCTTCGTCGCTGATGAACAGTAGTCAACGTGTGTGGAAGAAGGTGTCTGCTGCGAAGGCCCATAAAGTGACTACTGACACCGTTGGTAGCCCCTTGATTCATATTGGCGGTCAGTAACTGAATACTTGCACGTCCATGTGACTGCACACACCTGTGCAGCCATCGTTCAACCCTGTCCTCTACGGCCTGTGGTACACCATAGTTTCCTCGGCACTGGTTTTGGATAGCACCATTTTGCCATGCATGGTATATTTTCACCAGATGGCATGCGAGTTGATCACAGACTTAGACGTTTCGGGGCAGAAGGGCTTCATGAGAGGTATGACCCTCCCCCATCCCCTCCCCCTTCGATTCAGGTCTGTCACAAAGACCAACGATGGTTACTGAAGTACGGTCAGAGTTTACAGTAACAGAGTATTGGTGATGTTGACCAGACCTCAGATCTCAGATGCTTAGGATGACACGTGCTATTACTAAATGTTGTAAGGCGAACAGTACCCCTCCCCCCCTCCCCCCCCCCCCCACTGCAACCCTCCTTCCATGTTTGTTGGCTTAAGGCAGTACAACAGAAGACCATAGGTCTCAAGCCCATGTCGAAGGTCATTACCTCGTCTGTGTCGCAATTTGTATGAATGAATAAAAAAGAACTGTGGCGTCCTTTCGACGCTCTTGTATAGTTAGCCATAGTACACCAAAGATGTGATGGATCAACTATTGAGCAGTTCAGATAGTGCGTTTCTTGTGAGCGGCAAGCCAAAGGAAAATTTGTATGGACTACAATTTATTTACAGTGTGGGACTACAGGTTGCAGTACACGCTTGGTCCCAAGCCTAAAGAGTGGACTGCTGTCATTCAGTCGAATAATTTGTAGAACTTACGTAACCAGAGGCTGTGTAATCAAGCTGTAAAATGGCATAATCAGTTAGTCGGTTTGTCAGTAAAATATAGAGTCTGAATTTTTTTGTCAATAAAGTATAGCTTAGAATATGAATTTCTCTCGGCCCATTCATTTACCATATTCGTTCCCTTTCATCAAAAATGGATATTTTATGAGTCTTATGACTAAAATACAGCCAAAAAATACTGTATATTTACCTGTCGGATGCGCAGCAGCACAGTACAGTTGTTGTTTGTATTGCCTGATGAACATCTGTCTCTCAGTTTCGTAATTCCAGACACGTAACGTGTGGTCTTCCCTCCCAGACGTAACAAAAATCGGTTTCCAAAGACAGGTAGACAGCCCGCTTATGGGTCCGTGATGAAGCCGCTCCCCCAAGATTGAGAACGGAATTTCTGGTTCCTGAGGACACAGTAGCAATGTTGGTAGTCACGAATTGTGAATGTACTATTACTTTAATCAATTGAACTATATGCTTCCAGAAACCTTTTTAAGTCTCTAACACCTATGATACACATGTGCAGAACGAAGCGATGGATGAAAATTTGTACCACAGCCAGTTTCAGATCCGTTCTTGGTACGAATTTTCATTTATCGCTTCAGTCTGCTTCGAATCGTGGCTTTGGTACAGATTTACATGCATCACTTTAGTCCACTTATATGTGTTGGTACTTCCTTGTTTGCTTAGTGACGCATCCCTCGAAGTACATATTCAGTAAATCATAGAATTCAAATTTTTGGACAGAAATCTCTGTAAACACACGATTTAGCAAACCTTCATACTGTTATACAAGAGATGTGTTTCAACAGAACCCATTCGAAGCCTAACATATGATGTATTACGGTTTGGAATGCAAAGGCGCTAGCGCATGTGCACCTTCATTTCCATCACATTCACTTGTTGTTGTATGGCTGTATGGTTTAAAAGATTGGCGCAATGACTATTAGAAATCTCTAAGAAACATGAAACGTCAACTACCATATACGTCGACCAATTGCTCATACCATCGGAAGTGTTTCGTCATAGACGACTAAAAGTATAAATAGTCCAGTCAACGAAGGAAATTCGGGGAAAAATTCGTGTAGCCGCAATTTTTTGTGTAGTGGTAGGAGGAAGTGTCATGAACAACATACGGAAAATCTAGGTTGGTGGGAAGTGACCGTGTAGGTGAGGTGGCGTTCAAAGATCACTTTTTTATGTTCTTCTTGAATAACTCTAACACCACAGCTTCTACAAAAATGCTTCCCAGTACAAACTTAAACTGCGTTATATTTCCTACGAAAAACGTATTACTCATTTTTTCTCTGGCACTAATAGTTTCCACATTGCAGGTGGATGGAAAAGTCATAGATTATTAAAAATATTGGTTTAGCGGTTTAAAGTTAAAGTTTACTGTTAAATTGAATAGATTAAGAGCAAATATTAAATGTGTGTATCATGTCTAAGTGCAGTAGAAGCTAGAACATTAATAAGGGATGAACTGTATTCTAGCAATGTAACAGGATGGAAACGATGGTGGGGGGTGGGGGGAGGGTGAGGTTGAATGTTAGAAGCGTGAGGGAAGGTATTTCGCCAAATTGTGATTATGCTTTTTCATTCTTCACATGTTTGCAGAGTAAAGACCGAGCAGGTGATTCCTCATTCTTTCCTATGCACTAGCCCCAAAAAACAACACAGCATGTATCACATATACAGACACTTCAGCAGCTCGTAGTACGTGTTCTGGCGTAGCCACTAGCGCCGGAAGGAAGATGAGGGACGCAAGAGAAGAGAAGGCGGTGAAACGACGTCAGCCAAAAGCGCAGAGTATTAGCACGGCCCGGCACAGAGTGCTACGAGAACAGTTATTAGTGATCGACAAACTGCGTGTCAAACTTGCACAAACATTGTATAATAACAAAAGGCTCGGATTTATGTTGCATGTCGCCCATCGCTTTCGACACCTTTGGAAATACAAGTTAAGTATTGTCACTCTTCTTATTTGTAATAAAAACTACTAATGTTATTTGCTTGAATTGTTGTACAGCATTCCAAGAACGCAGCATCCTGTAGGCACACTATACGAGACGAGTGGGCAAGACCCACATTTGGCAACGAGGACTCAGCGATATGAATCACCAACGACTCAATGTGCAGACATGCCTGGCGGTGCTTAGTGTCGACAAATTAGGTTAACAGTAAGTGGAAAACATATGAATAACTAGTAGACTTAACACTAATGTAAGAAACGCATATAGGTCTGTGCACACTGTTCTACATTGCTAGAGCGGAATTGATTCTTAGTCATCCCGTATGGCTGCTGTAGCTTTCTTTCAGGAATGGACACTTGTCCCACCAAAAGCGATGCTGGCTTTTCAAATCATATCTTCTCAGTATTTTCTGTCCAGTTCTCTCAAGTGAGTGAACAAAATAACTTCATCGAGCTCATGTTTATATAGTGGAGTTATTTTCAGTTTATTGAGCATTAATTTGCAGTTGTTGAGTGGGATTTTACGTAAAAAAATCTCGACAGCTGGAGCTGTTAGTTGTGCACCACACGGAAGACACTCTCTGAAGTGTAACAGGCTAGCAATATGTATTCCACAATGTTGATTTCATTCTCTCCACTATAAATGGCTCGAATACTTTTCGTAGCATTATGGGTACCAAATGCATTACCCTAGCCTCAGCTCTCCCAACATTTCAGGAGGACTAGAGGCTTAAATTGTCTCCCTCTGCAACACAAGTAGATCACCTAGGTGGTATGGAACTTCCTATATTTCAATATAATTCAAGCAATGCATTACAGAAGATTACTGTTACAGATTTGCTTATGAGTTGTCCTGTTCTATCAGTTATATTGACATCCACCTTGCAAGACACACTGTGGATGTGAGATAAGATGCTCTATCCAGTGTGGCCTACTCTAGAAGTGCCAGTAATTCCTGAACGGTAGAGATATATTCAGTGTATCAAAAATTCAATTAAAGCTAGAGAATTGCAGTAAAACTTCCTGGTCATTTATTAATTCACGACCAAGTGACTACAGCACGGTTACATGGATTTTCAACACGCTGTTAACGACAGATAGCAGCAAGATGCCACTATTATCGTTCTAATTCCCCCCCCCCCCTCTCCCCATGAACCATGGACCATGCCGTTGGTTGAGAGGCTTGCGTGCCTCAGCGATAAGATAGCCGTACCGTAGGTGCAACCACAACGGAGGGATATCTCTTGAGAGGCCAGACAATCGTGTGGTTCCTGAAGAGGGGCAGCAGCCTTTTCAGTAGTTGCAGGGGCAACAGTCTGTATGACTGCCTGATCTGGCCTTGGAACACTAACCAAAACGGCCTTGCTTCAGCGAACGGCTGAAAGCAAGGGGTAACTACAGCCGTAATTTTTCCCGAGGGCATGCAGCTTTACTGTATGATTAAATGATGATCGTGTCCTCTTGGGTAAAATATCCCGGAGATAAAATAGTCCACCATTCAGATCTGCGGGCGGGGACTACTCAAGGAGAAAGAAAACTGGCTTTCTACGGATCAGAGCGTGGAATGTCAGATCCCTTAATCGGGCACGTAGGTTATAAAATTTAAAAAGGGAAATGGATAGGTTACAGGTAGATAGAGTGGGAATTAGTGAAGTTCGGTGGCAGGAGGAACAAGACTTTTTGTCAGGAGAATACAGGGTTATAAATACAAAGTCAAATAGGGGTCATGCAGGAGTAGGTTTAATAATGAATAAAAAGATAGCAGTGCGGGTAAGCTACTACAAACAGCATAGTGAACGCATTATTGTGGCCAAGATAGACACGAAGACCACGCCGACAACATCAGTACAAGTTTATATGCCAACTAGCTCCGCAGATGACGAAGAAATTGAAGAAAAGTATGACGGAATAAAAGAAATTATTCAGATAGTGAAAGGAGACGAAAATTTAATAGTCATGGGTGACTGGAATTCGGTAGTAGGAAAAGGGAGAGAAGGAAACGTAGTAGGTGAATATGGCTCAAATGGTTCAAATGGCTCTGAACACTATGGGACTTAACTTCTGAGGTCATCAGTCCCCTAGAACTTAGAACTACTTAAACCTAACTAACATAAGGACATCACACAACACCCAGTCATGACGATGTAGAGAAAATCCCTGACCCCGCCGGGAAGGTGAATATGGATTGGGGCTAAGAAATGAAAGAGGAAGCCGCCTGGTAGAATTTTGCACAAAGTATAACTTCATCATAGCTAACACTTGGTTTAAAAACCATAAAAGAAGGTTGTATACATGGAAGAAGCCTGGAGATACTGACAGGTTTCAGATAGATTATATAATGGTAAGACAGACATTTAGGAACCAGGTTTTAAATTGTAAGACATTTCCAGGGGCAGATGTGGACTCTGACCACAATCTATTGGTTATGAACTGTAGATTAAAACTGAAGAAACTGTAAAAAGGTGGGAATTTAAGGAGATGGGACCTGGATAATCTGAAAGAACCAGAGGTTGTACAGAGTTTCATGGAGAGCATGAGGGAACAATTGACAAGAATGGGGGAAAGAAATACAGTAGAAGATGAATGGGTAGCTCTGAGGGATGACGTAGTGAAGGCAGCAGAGGATCAAGTAGGTAAAAAAACGAGGGCTAGTAGAAACCCTTGGGTAACAGAAGAAATATTGAATTTAATTGATGAAAGGAGAAAATATAAAAATGCAGTAAACGAAGCAGGCAAAAAGGAATACAAACGTCTCAAAAATGAGATCGACAGGAAGTGCAAAATGGCTAAGCAGGGATGGCTAGAGGACAAATGTAAGGATGTAGAGGCTTATCTCACTAGGGGTAAGATAGATACTGCCTACAGGAAGATTAAGGAGACCTTTGGAGAAAAGAGAACCACTTGTATGAACATCAAGAGCTCAGATGGAAACCCAGTTCTAAGCAAAGAAGGGAAAGCAGAAAGGTGGAAGGAGTACATAGAGGGTCTATTACAAGGGCGATGTACTTGAGGACAATATTATGGAAATGGAAGAGGATGTAGATGTAGATGAAATGGGAGATACGATACTGCGTGAAGAGTTTGACAGAGCACTGAAAGACCTGAATCGAAACAAGGCCCCGGGAGTTCCATCAGAACTACTAACGGGCTTGGAAGAGCCAGTCCTGACGAAACTCTACCATCTGGTGAGCAAGATGTACGAGACAGGAGAAATACCCTCAGACTTCAAAAAGAATATAATAATTCCAATCCCAAAGAAAGCAGGTGTTGACAGATGTGAAAATTACCGAACTATCAGTTTAATAAGTTACGGCTGCAAAATACTAACGCGAATTCTTTACAGACGAATGGAAAAACTAGTAGAAGCCGACCTCGGAGAAGATCAGTTTGGATTCCGTAGAAATATTGGAACACATGAGGCAATACTGACCCTACGACTTATCTTAGAAAATGTATTGAGGAAAGGCAAACCTAAGTTTCTAGCATCTGTAGACTTATAGAAAGCTTTTGACAATGTTGACTGGAATACTCTCTTTCAAATTCTGAAGGTGGCAGGGGTAAAATACAGGGAGCGAAAGGCTATTTACAGTTTGTACAGAAACCAGCTGTCAGTTATAAGAGTCGAGGGACATGAAAGGGAAGCAGTGGTTGGGAAGGGAGTGAGATAGGGTTGCAACCTCTCCCCGATGTTATTCAATGTGTATATTGAGCAAGTAGTGAAGGGAACAAAAAATGTTTGGAGTAAGTATTATCCATGGAGAAGAAATAAAAACTTTGAGGTTCGCCGATGACATCGTAATTCCGTCAGAGACAGCAAATGACTTGGAAGAGCAGTTGAATGGAATGGATAGTGTCTTCAAAGGACATAAGATGAACATCAACAAAAGCAAAACGAGGATAATGGAATGTAGTCGAATTAAGTTGGGTGATGCTGAGGGAATTAGATTAGGAAATGAGACACTAAAAGTAGTAAAGGAGTTTTATTATTTGGGGAGCAAAATAGTTGGTTATGGTCAAAGTACGGAGAATGTAAAATGTAGACTAGCAACGGCAAGGAAAGCGTTTCTGAAGAAGAAAAATTTGATAACATCGAGTATAGATTTAAGTGTCGGGAAGACGTTTCTGAAAGTATCTGTATGGAGTGTAGCCACGTATGGAAGTGAAACATGGAAGATAAATAGTTTGGACAAGAAGAGAATAGAAGCTTTGGAAATGTGGTGCTACAGATGAATACTGAAGATTAGATGGGTAGATCACATAACTAATGAGGAGGTATTGAATAGGATTGGGGAGAAGAGGAGCTTGTGGCACAACTTGGCTAGAAGAAGGGATCGGTTGGTAGGACATGTTTTGAGGTATCAAGGGATCACCAATTTAGTATTGGAGGGCAGCGTTGAGGGTAAAAATCGTAGAGGACGTACAAGAGATGAATACACTAAGCAGATTCCTAAGGAAGTAGGTTGCAGTAGGTAGTGGGAGATGAAGAAGCTTGCACAGGATAGAGTAGCATGGAGAGCTGCATCAAACCAGTCTCAGGACTGAAGGCCACAACAACAAATTTAATATTTAATATTTAATATCATGTTAACACAGTTGGTGGAAAACAAACCGCCGCCCCCCTCCTTCCCCTAGGAACGTCTGCACACTTGGTCGCCAATGATTCCTTTGTTAAATACTCTGTAGAGCGTTGTGGTTCTGTGTGATATAGTGGGGTAGGCAGAATGAGGACTCATCTGCTCGCTCTTCAGTTCTCAGCAGTACAAAGAAGAGAAGGGCATGATCACAATTCGACGTGCCTTCCTTCAGGCATCTACCCTGCAGTAACCTTCACCCGTTTCCCATCTAACCTGTGATATCCACAGAACACGTATCATCCCTTAACTGTTTCTGTCACACTTAGATGTGGCAGACACGTTTAAAATTTGTTCTTAACGCACTTCATTTAACAATAAACATTAATTTTATACCATTGAGACACTATTTTTGATACTGGTTGTGAGTGGAAGATGATGGGCGATGCCCCCTCTAGTAGGATCACCGCTTGACCAGTTGCGATGACAGTTGCCAGTGGAGTAACATCATCCAAAGGAACATCCGACTCTTGCGTAACAGCCTCCATGCACGATCGCACTGCAGCTGGACGATGCTCTACACAAGATACTACACTCCTGGAAATTGAAATAAGAACACCGTGAATTCATTGTCCCAGGAAAGGGAAACTTTATTGACACATTCCTGGGGTCAGAGACATCACATGATCACACTGACAGAACCACAGGCACATAGACACAGGCAACAGAGCATGCACAATGTCGGCACTAGTACAGTGTATATCCACCTTTCGCAGCAATGCACGCTGCTATTCTCCCATGGAGACGATCGTAGAGATGCTGGATGTAGTCCTGTGGAACGTCTTGCCATGCCATTTCCACCTGGCGCCTCAGTTGGACCAGCGTTCGTGCTGGACGTGCAGACCGCGTGAGATGACGCTTCATCCAGTCCCTAACATGCTCAATGGGGGACAGATCCGGAGATCTTGCTGGCCAGGGTAGTTGACTTACACCTTCTAGAGCATGTTGGGTGGCACGGGATACATGCGGACGTGCATTGTCCTGTTGGAACAGCAAGTTCCCTTGCCGATCTAGGAATGGTAGAACGATGGGTTCGATGACGGTTTGGATGTACCGTGCACTATTCAGTGTCCCCTCGACGATCACCAGAGGTGTACGGCCAGTGTAGGAGATTGCTCCCCACACCATGATGCCGGGTGTTGGCCCTGTGTGCGTCGGTCGTATGCAGTCCTGATTGTGGCGCTCACCTGCACGGCGCCAAACACGCATATGACCATCATTGGCACCAAGGCAGAAGCGACTCTCATCGCTGAAGACGACACGTCTCCATTCGTCCCTCCATTCACACCTGTCGCGACACCACTGGAGGCGGGCTGCACGATGTTGGGGCGTGAGCGGAAGATGGCCTAATGGTGTGCGGGACCGTAGCCCAGCTTCATGGAGACGGTTGCGAATGATCCTCGCCGATACCCCAGGAGCAACAGTGTCCCTAATTTGCTGGGAAGTGGCGGTGCGGTCCCCTACGGCACTGCGTAGGATCCTACGGTCTTGGCGTGCATCTGTGCGTCGCTGCGGTCCGGTCCCAGGTCGACGGGCACGTGCACCTTCCGCCGACCACTGGCGACAACATCGATGTACTGTGGAGACCTCACGCCCCACGTGTTGAGCAATTCGGCGGTACGTCCACCCGGCCTCCCGCATGCCCACTATACGCCCTCGCTCAAAGCCTGTCAACTGCACATACGGTTCACGTCCACGCTGTCGCGGCATGCTACCAGTGTTAAAGACTGCGATGGAGCTCCGTATGGCACGGCAAACTGGCTGACACTGATGGCGGCGTTGCACAAATGCTGCGCAGCTAGCGCCATTCGACGGCCAACACCGCGGTTCCTGATGTGTCCGCTGTGCTGTGCGTGTGATCATTGCTTGTACAGCCCTCTCGCAGTGTTCGGAGCAAGTATGGTGGGTCTGACACACCGGTGTCAATGTGTTCTTTTTTCCATTTCCAAGAATGTGTAATTCCAGTAGAAGTTGGTCGTTGCACTATTCTATAATTATGATCATGTAGTCTGTGCATCTCGAACAAAGTGCGAATAAACGTCTATTCATTTACAAAGAAGAAGAAAGGTCAGTGTTTTGGTACCATCGTTAATAATGTTATTAGGGATGGAGTACAAGCAAGAACCGGGAGAGAGAGGAAAAGGAAATAGACGATGTCGGTTTCAAAGGAATAATCCCAGAATTTTCCGTTGTTGGTTTACGAAAACTATAGGAAATGTGAATCCGTGTGGGAGGGCGGGGATTTGAACTGGTGTCCTCCAAAATTTGAGTCTAGCGTCTCATCTCAGCGCCACTTCACTTCAGTATAATAATTATTCAGTTCCGCAATTTGTGTTCCATGAATTACCATCCATAACAGTAAGTAAATTAAATAATATACAGTTATAACAATTTTACGAGGTCATTAATTAAAGGGAAAGTAATTGAGAAATTGAGAAGACAGTGCCTCTGATACAGATGTGAATGTCTATTTGGGTTCAAGAGCGTACTCAGGAACTGAGCTAGAAAGAGAGAGTGGGGCACTTACATTAACCAGTCTATAACACTTGTTACACATGGCTAATCGTTTTTATAAAATTTTGGCACTAGATGCAATTAAATAAAAACAATTGCTATAGTGAAGTATAAAATTAAGTGACCAAATGCGAACGTTCCTGTCATGTAAAATTAAGAAATGGGAACTCTTGTGTGGGAAGAAATATGCACATTCCACAGGGTTTCAATTTGTCCAACCCAGCACTTACACCGCCATTAATGTATCTAACCTTTAATTTTATATCTGTCAGCAAGACGCTGAAAGTAGTTTACAATTATACCCTGATATCCTATTGATTTATTTGACTAAAGAGCGAAATTCATTAGAAGCCTGCCTGTGGTGTTTCCTATTTCTGTTTATCTCAAGTTAACTACCTACTAGGGGTGTAAGTGTAAAACAACACTTTTATATAATTTCTGCTATGAGTGTTGAATGTTTAGTTATCGAATGTGGAATAGAGACCACTATAATAAAAGAATCAGAAACTTTTTCAAATTTCAGAAGTGATTTTATGATGAAGTAATTGAACATCATCATATTTTTTTATGTAATTTTGGTGTTGTAATTTCAGAGCTACGTTTAACTTCTTTTTTTAAACTTTATTCTGCGATCTTCTTTCTGTAGTAGCACTTTGTGTGTAATACACATTTTCCTTATCAATAGGCAATAGTGTTAAAAAGACCCTCAGGTATGTTTAGAAATATGCAGTGCAACATTTATCGTTTTCAAGCTCTATAGAGCCCTCAGATTGTTACTTCGCGACTGCTGCTTGGAATAAGTGATTTTTACTTCAATTTTTGTTGCCTTTACAAAACGTGCATTGAAATTTTCATGTTTTATTTTTAGAATTCCGTAACTCAATCGCCTTTCTCTCAGGAATATTTCGAGGTATCAAGTTGAAATTAACGTAAATACCTAGGTCCAATGGTGCTGTAAAACATTTAGGCTTCTACATCAGCGCAGCCAAAAGGCACGGACATTTATGTCACAAATTTTAGCTCAAGCAAACTCACTCATCAAAGCTGGTAGTGTACCCCCTTGACCTTGAATCATGAAATTTGGCAGTAATAAAGGTTTCACATTTTAAGTAAAGGAAAATATCTGGAAGTGGTTAATTTGTAATTATATCACATACTGACTTACTTTTCGAGCGATCACCGGCCCTGTAGACCATGCGTTGCATCAACAGTCAGTCTCCACTGCATCCTGCTTGTTGCTGTTTCCTCCCAATTGACTACATTCGGAGATATCGCATTTTTCCTTACGTCGTCTCCTCACCATTGGTATACCCAGGACTTTTTTGTGGTAATGTGAGCAATGAAAACTTGCTTAAGTATGTTTCTTAGCATATGGTTTACGTAACTTGCCCACTGCAGTCGTCTGCTCTTTTGGTATTGTAAAATGGTGGACTGGTTCACGATCTCATAAGTTTTATTATTTTTCCTTGCTCATTAAGTACCTACGTCTCTTATTGGGCACCAAAATCTTCTCATCGTCTTTCTATCAAATGTTAAAAGCTTTTGCATCTCCCTGTTAGTTAGCGTTCAGCTTCTTGAACCATGGAGGACAATGGGTCGTATAACGGCGCTGAAGATTTTCATTTCTGCAACATGTGATACGGCTTTAGACTCTAAAGTATCGCTGAGGGCACACAGGCATCTGGAACCAGCAGAAATTCATTCGTTCACACCTGTGAGTATTTTATTACAACAATAGTACCAGCTTTCCAGGTGCTTGAACTGATCAACAGATCGGAATTTGTCTCCATTAACTGTGATGTGATCTCGTGGGTATTAATTCAGCCTAGTCCCATTTCTTTTCTCTTTTTTTTATTGATGAGTAGTCCTGCTTTATTCGCTCCTATGACAGTCCTCTCACACATCTCGCTCACTATTTCTACGTCGCTTCGTAACCAAATGTCTGAAACTTCCACTCGCAGTTTATTACGCTCTTCAACTTTGCTCTGTCTTACGACTTTCCCCAGAATGCGATTGACCCTGTGGTGCACACGTCCACTGCAGTGAACAGCTCTTAATCATCGCTTTTTTGTCGTTTTCAATTAATTCTGAGGCGTCAATGCAAGCAGGGCACAGCACCAGCAGTGGGTGAACAATGGAGTTGGCTGCGTGAATCTGTAGCCTCAGCACTGACTGAAAAAGTCAAGGAAGCGACATTAAGAGCTGTCTACTACAGTGGGCAAATGCACCATGAGGTTGAATGGTGCGAATAACAGTGCGTCTCCGTGTCTTAAGGGAACTAAGCACAGCTTCTTACGAAATAAAACCTATTGGAATACTGTTATTACACTACTGGCCATTAAAATTGCTACACCAAGAAGAAATGCAGATGATAGACTGGTATTCATTGGATAAATATATTATACTAGAACTGACATGTGATTACATTTGCACGCAATTTGGGTACATAGATCCTTGGAAATCAGTACCCAGAACAACCACCTCTGGCCGTCATAATGGCCTTGATACGCCTGGGCATTGAGTCAAACAGAACTGCCATGCAGCTTCAACACGATACCACAGTTCATCAAGAGTAGTGACTGGCGTATTGTGACGAGCCAGTTGCTCGGAAACCATTGACCAGACGTTTTCAATTGTGGAGAGATCTGGAGAATGTGCTGGCCAAGGCAGCAGTTGAACATTTTCTGTGTCAAGAGAGGCCCACACAGGAGCTACAACATGCGGTAGTGCATTACCCTGCTGAAATGTAGGGTTTCGCAGGGATCGAAGAAGGGTTGAGCCACGGGTCGTAATACATCTGAAATGCAACGTCCACTGTTCAAAGTGCCGTCAATGCGAACAAGAGGTGACCGAGACGTGTAACCAATGGCAAACCATACCATCACGGGTGATACGCCAGTATGGCGATGACGATTATACGCTTCCAATGTGCGTTCACCGCGATGTCGCCAAACACGAATGCGACCATCATGATGCTGTAAACAGAACCTGGATTCATCCCAAAAAATGACGTTTTGCCATTCGTGCACTCAGGTTCGTCGTTGAGTACACCATCGCAGTCTCTCCTGTCTGTGATGCAGCGTCAAGGGTAACCGCAGCCATGGTCTCCGAGCTGATAGTCCATGCTGCTGCAAACGTCGTCGAACTGTTCGTGCAGATGGTTGTTGTCTTGCAAACGTCCCCATATGTTGACTCAGGGATCGAGACGTGGCTGCACGATCCGTTACAGCCATGCGGAAAGATGCCTGTCATCTCGACTGCTAGTGATATGAGGCCGTTGGGATCCAGCACGGCGCTCCGTATTACCCTCCTGAACCCACCGATTCCATATTCTGCTAACACTCATTGGATCTCGACCAACGCGAGCAGCAATGCCGCGATACGATAAACCGCAATCGCGGTAGGCTACAATCCGACCTTTATCAAAGTCGGAAACGTGATGGTACGCCTTTCTCCTCCTTACACGAGGCATCACAACAACGTTTCACTAGGCAACGCCGGTCAACTGCTGTTTGTGTATGAGAAATTGGTTGGAAACTTTCCTCACGTCAGCATGTTGTAGGTGTCGCCACCGGCGCCAACCTTGTGTGAATGGTCTGAAAAGCTAATCATTTACATATCACAGCGTCATCTTTCTGTCGGTTAAATTTCGCGTCTTTAGCACGTCATCTTCATGGTGTAGCAATTTTAACGGCCAGTGGTGTACTAATAACTAAACATATTAGTGCTACGATTTTAAAATATGCTCATACTACTGATAAGATTATTGCAGGATGGGCTGTAATGATGAATAACTATTGAGATAAAATTCGATACTTTGCGCTGTTTCCGAGTAAATTACCATTGAAGTTAGCCAATCAGGACGTTGCTCGTGCAAATTCCGGCACCCTGCCAGATCCAACTGATATAAAAGCGTAGACGACAGCGCACGAGACTGCTGAGCCTCTGGCTCAGGTTCGATCCTCACCACCGTCCATTGTTACTGTGTCGTTCTCCTGTTCGGTTATAGTAAAGCGAACAAAGAACACGTTGGGCGATACCGTCTCTGCCGGTCAGCTGAATTTGCGTGCGCAACGGCCTGGCTGGATATCTTCAGTGCTAGTTAACTCGAAACCAGCGCAACGTATCGAATTTTTTTTCTTAACAATTATTTCTCATCCCCGACCTACCCCGCAACACCCTTACAAGTTTTACAGGCTGCTTCTGACCATCCTGTATATTACTTCGTTGTCAGCCAGGCAACTCTGAGTTTCATACGGGTACTTTCTGCCTTCAAATGTAATACCACCAGATTTTTGACAAAATCTGGTGACACGTGAAAAAAAAACTGCGAACTGGGACTACAACCTTACTGTGGTGGGAGGCAACATGAGCTCAGTTTGCGACCTTTTTCTGGATGGGGAAGGAGGGTGAGCGGCAAGGCTCCTCTCCTCTGCCCATTGCTGTGTACACCCTCGGCTGAAGGAATACTTACACCGTGTCCCACATATCGACAAATAATTAGCTGAAGCCCAAATAGCTAATGGCTCTCGAGCAGGTTAGTTACCTCGTTCATGTGGGGGCCCCATAATCGTACGTGGTACAGCTGGCAGCAGTTGGTGACAGCCATGAGGTGGTCACCAGCAGCGTTCACACTCAGAGTCTGGATGCAATTCATGTCGAACACATCGCCGGCAAATTCCGGTTTCGGTACGGTGAAGACGTTTCTCTTCTGGTATAGGCTGCCTTCCTCTCTTTCAAAAAAGTGCACCTTTCCCAAACCGCACGAGTATGCGACACCTTTCTGGAAGCATAGCATCTCCCGCACGGTCATGTCGTCAAAGCCTTTGGGATCCCTCATTTCGAGTGTGGAAGTTGAAGTCGATAGAAGCCTGCAAATAAAAGCAAGCATATTTCTGTGGAAACAGATAGGTTGATTAATTAACTGTATTTATAAATGAAGAAACCACAAGCTGTAGCAATGTGGATCAAATAAAAATGTGTCATGGCAGAAGGTAAGAAATATTTTTACATTCACACACGTGAGGACACGATTAGTAAACCTATTCTTTTACTGTCACATGATTCAAGATCACGACGAAGGAGAAAATGGAGCTGCACAACGAAGTTACTACAATCAATCATGGTTATTGAGCTCTTAGGCCGTGAGACAATGAAACACCAAAAATCCAGGAAAAGTTAGCGAACAAAACGTTAGTGACAGCTCCGGACGGTGCACAAGTCCCGCCGAATCACCCCCCCTCCACACCAATCCATATCCTAAGCTCCGCCCATGATCTGTGATCAAAGTTGTTCGTATCACAGATATGCCAGTCATAACAAGGGAGAAAATCAGTAGTTAGTACGAAATACAGTTTTTCCAGTACCATTGTGAAAAGAATTAGAAATATGTTCATTGAATATGCGAGTTGAAAAATTATCAATAAGAAATAAAAATAAAAATTGTATCCACACTGTCTTTTTAATTTCATGAGCTTTCATCTGCACTATATAAAAAATCTGATATTTGTTAACTGCAGTGAGCGCAAATTTCCGTCAACTCGCGTAGTGTAAGAAATTCTGTTGGGAAATATTAATTGGTAGTATCGCCAAGGATGCTGTCCATTATCTCGATTGTCTAAAGTCAATGTTGTGCATAAACAAGGCAAAGTCGATGTCTTCGTTTGTTTCTGATTACCTCATTAAGACTAACGAATATAAGAGTGGGATAATGTAGAAATGCGTAATGGAAGAAGTCAGATATTTATACAGTGACATTCTTCATTAATATTTGCCTGTGTAATGAGTGAATTTTTACTTGTGAACTCTTATGACTGCTTGCTTATAGCAGACACGAAATTACTTTGAGTTCTTCTTCAGTGTTTGAGAGCTTTAGAGCTGACTATTGTTAAACATATGTACATATTTTTGTCAGTTTCATTGCAACACATCTTATCGTACTTTAATGTCTGTTAGATATCAGTTTTGACAGCAGTTGGCCATAACAGTCAAGATTAGGTGCCTTGTGTATGATAACTTTATTGAGAGTGCATATCTAAGTTTCATTTTGACAGTATTACACAAACTGCTAAGAAGTACTAACAGCACAACACTTCTGGTATGAACAACCGCGGTAAAACAAAAACGAGGAACAAAAACACGACAGAGACGAAGACTACCAAAGATCATATTGATGCGCTCTTGGTTGGTGTGGCGGGGGTAGGTGTAGAGGGGGTAAATGGGCGGGGCTTGTGCAAATGTCCGGAGCTGTTTCTAACGAGGAAACGTTAGCGACAGCCACGGACATTTGCACAAGCCCTGCCCATTTACCCCCCTCCACACCTACCCACCGCCACACCAACCAAGAGCGCATCAATATGATCTTTGGTAGTCCTCGTCGCTGTCGTGTTTTTGGTAGGGAGGCCCTCGTCACAAGACATTATTATTATTGACGTAATACTGAAACATCCCCTTCGAACAATTATACAAGACTGTGCTTAAACTGACACACAATATTTTTAGCGCAACGCAATCTGACTTTCAAAAATCCCTACAAAAGAATGGCCCTGACTAACATTAACCTATACCTTTCACAAATCACTTACCTCACCAAAAATCTTCGTTACTCGAACTACTGCAATACAGCGAGCGCCACTAAATAAAAGATTCAAACTACGGAAGGCACTAACTACTGATAGGCATAGTTAGCGAATGAAAGATTTTAATAGAGAACAAACAATGTATTTACCTTAATAGTCATAACATATATATCAGTTCAATACATCCATTCTCACAAATTTCAAAACTCCGCCATCTCTCTCCCCACATCCACCACTGCTGGCGGCTCACCCCCAACTGCGCAACGCTACGCTCTGTTCACTTCCATCTGCCCAACGCTACAATGGCGAGTATTACAACAACGCCAACCACCCACACACTGCACACAGCACAGCCAGTGATCTTCACACAGAGCGCTACGTGGCGTTACCAATATAAAAACACCTAAACAGCCTACTTACAATACTTTCAAGGGAATGGAAAAAGCTTCATACATATCTTCTACTAGAAGATGGATCTTGGGCCACAGAAGGTAAGAGTGAAGAAACTGTTAGAAATATGACCATTACCATATAAGAAATAAACACCACATTAACTGAAATGAAGAATGGCCGATCAGCTGCCCCGAAAATATTCGTGCAGAGTTACTGAAAGCAGGAGGACACCATGTGAAGAAAAGAATAACACACCTGATGAATAACTGTTGTCAACGGATTAAAATACCCTCAGAGGGTAAAACATCACGTATGGATTGATTTTCTAGCAGGGGCAACACTAACTGGTGTAGGAGAGTTGGTGTGAACTGCACGATAAGCCGCTTATTTGGCAAAATTAAGTATGAGAAAATAGGCAGAATGTTGTCCACCGTATACGAGAAGACTAGGAGGGTACAGACAGAACAGATCCTCTGTAGATAACCTCTTTATTTGACAACAGCTAATGGAGAAATTTATAGTAGCATGAAGGGAGTTACATATTGCCTTTGTAGATATAGCAAAAGCTTATGACACAGTTTCTAGAGCAAACTGCGGGAAGCTTTGAAAGTCATAGACTGTTTTCATTATTATTATTGAAATATACAGAGATAATAAGGTACAGAATAAAAGATTGCCAAAATTATCAGAAACTATTAATGTCACAAAAGGGCTGAGGCAAGGTTGCTGCATGTCACCCATTTAGTTGAATATTGACTCAGAAGTGGCTCTCCAGAGATGAAAGTACAGATGTCTGGGAATGGAAATCACTGTTCATATTGTACAAGTGTTTTAATTAAGCTTTGCTGATGATCAAACCATTCTAGCACAGTATGAATGCGACCTTGAATTGGAGAAATGGGAACTACAGATGATTCTAACAAAAATCGAGTATCGGGTAGTGAATGGTAACACTACAGTTCCATTGTTGCCAGCTACCGCTCGCTCATAAGCGAAGTAACACATCGTGTTACTTCGCTCATAAGTGAAGTAACACGTCGTGTTACGAACGCTCCGAAAAACGCCAAGTGGAATGACAAGGAAGTAGGCGGCCGCGCAAGGCCGAAAACAAAGAATGAACAGACAATCAATTAAAGAATATGAAATCACGAGACAGATTTGGGACCTTTTGACGAGGAACAAATCGCTGTTCTGTCTACAATTTGTATATCAACTTTATTTCGAAGTATGTAAAGATTCAACTGTGAATTAATTGCAGAAATGAAAGAAGCTTTTTAACAATAGTTCGTTACATATAGAAGAACTGAAATCTGTAAAAGGATCTCTTCTACCGTTATTCTGGGCGGAATTAATAGTGTTTGAAATGGCGGCGGCCGTTAAAAACATTCAAGTTTAAATTGAGCGTCTTATTCGCCTTGAAGTGAGCACGAACACAGAACATCCTGCCATCCCAACGGCCGGGGCTGCTCCCGGTTAGGAAACTTCTGGGGCAAAAACGAAATGGCCAGATCTGCGGCCCAGCAAGTCACTTGACTACCCTGCAAGATGAAACCGGAACTACTTTTTTCAGCCGTAAGACACGCCAGTGTGAGGCATCGGCCAGCTAACAAAAGCCGTGAGCGTCGCTGCTCCAGCGCATTCTGGAACGGCTTCTTGGAGGGTCCACCAGCTGCCGTCCAACCTGCGACAGCCTATTGTCAGTCGCCATGCGACGGTAATCTTAACGGTTCATGACTTTGAGATCAGTCTAATAATGGTGCTCGGATTCGGGCGACATTTCCGTCATTCGGCGACCGCACGATCGCGAGTATTTCGCGAAACTACGAGAGAGCTGCAGCCAACCACCTACTGCCAACCATTTGGTTGCCGTAACCAGGTTCACATGATTCATGGTTCTCACTCTGGAGACTTCTCAGTTGAACTTATGTTGCCATAGGTGAAAGCTATCCCCACATGTCGTTCTGTGAATGTGTCTATATCAGTGGAGACTGTCCTCGGCTAAGGGTACATTGTTCTATGCTAATTTCAAAATATATCTGTTTGCGCTAGTTTCGAAATCTTTTATTTGTGTTGCGATTTCTACCGCCTTCCCCAAGTAACCATTCAAAATCAGTGCGTTCCTGCAACTAGAGTCGTAGTCCACGTCTTCGCTCAGTCTCGTACTGGGTAGAATAATAACATGACCCCGATGGCCTATCAATATTTATCTCACCACATAACTTGGGCAAGCTCTTTTCGTTCAGACCACCTGGGATAAGAAAACTATGGCAATGAGTTAAGGTTTGGTAGCGCAGCGATATCCTAACGCGGCTGGTCACTTCACAAATGCTGTTAATGTGTAACGCAGAACACTGTTGGAAGCGACCGCCGTAACGTATGACGGAAATGGAAGATGCTGTGTTAACATCCGATTTTAAGTGACCATTGACTCAACTGCGGCAGACGGCGCGTTTCGTAGCCCTGAACTTAAACTCATCTCCAAACCTAACGAAAACCTCGTGAGGTGTAGTGTACCCGAGGAAACGGCGGTCGACAATCAGCTACAGTAGTAAAATCACGGTAGTTTTTTTCAATACGTTTAATGCTAACCTCTATTAACAAAATCAAGAGAGAAAAATTTTCGTAGAATGTTTGCTTGTATAACCATCTGGCGCAGCAAAATTTCTGTTTGAGCGGTAAAAGGAAAATGTATTTACTCCCCGTCATTGCTTAGAAGAAACTATCCTCACAGATTAAAACAGTGTGCCGGACCGAGACTCGAACTCGGTACCTTTGCCTTTCGTGGGCAAGTGCTCTGTGAGGACGAGTCTTGTGTCGTGCATGGATAGCACAGTGGTAGAGCACTTGCCCACGAAAGGCAAAGGTCCCGAGTTGGAGTCTCGGTCCGGCAGACAGTTTTAATCTGGCAGGAAGTTTCATATTAGCACACACTCCGCTGCACAGTGGAAATCTCATTCTGGAAACTATCCTAACACTTTCTACAGGGAATGCCGCGTTACCAACTAGTAAGCAGTTCCGGTTGGTACTCGGTTGCAGATTATGGGTGACACAGGCAAATAAATAAAAAAAAAGATAAGAAGAAATATCCATATACACTCCTGGAAATGGAAAAAAGAACACATTGACACCGGAGTGTCAGACCCACCATACTTGCTCCAGACACTGCGAGAGGGCTGTACAAGCAATGATCACACGCACGGCACAGCAGACACACCAGGAACCGCGGTGTTGGCCGTCGAATGGCGCTAGCTGCGCAGCATTTGTTCACCGCCGCCGTCAGTGTCAGCCAGTTTGCCGTGGCATACGGAGCTCCATCGCAGTCTTTAACACTGGTAGCATGCCGCGACAGCGTGGACGTGAACCGTATGTGCAGTTGACGGACTTTGAGCGAGGGCGTATAGTGGGCATGTGACGTACCGCCGAATTGCTCAACACGTGGGGTGTGAGGTCTCCACAGTACATCGATGTTGTCACCAGTGGTCGGCGGAAGGTGCACGTGCCCGTCGACCTGGGACCGGACCGCAGCGACGCACGGATGCATGCCAAGACCGTAGGATCCTACGCAGTGCCGTAGGGGACCGCACCGCCACTTCCCAGCAAATTAGGGACAGTGTTGCTCCTGGGGTATCGGCAAGGACCATTTGCAATCGTCTCCATGAAGCTGGGCTACGGTCCCGCACACCGTTAGGCCGTCTTCCGCTCACATCCCAACATCGTGCAGCCCGCCTCCAGTGGTGTCGCGACAGGCGTGAATGGAGGGACGAATGGAGACGTGTCGTCTTCAGCGATGAGAGTCGCTTCTGCCTTGGTGCCAATGATGGTCGTATGTGTGTTTGGCGCCATGCAGGTGAGCGCCACAATCAGGACTGCATGCGACCGACGCACACAGGGCCAACACCCGGCATCATGGTGTGGGGAGCAATCTCCTACACTGGCCGTACACCTCTGATGATCGTAGAGGGGACACTGAATAGTGCACGGTACATCCAAACCGTCATCGAACCCATCGTTCTACCATTCCTAGACCGGCAAGGGAACTTGCTGTTCCAACAGGACAATGCACGTCCGCATGTATCCCGTGCCACCCAACGTGCTCTAGAAGGTGTAAGTCAACTACCCTGGCCAGCAAGATCTCCGGATCTGTCCCCCATTGAGCATGTTTGGGACTGGATGAAGCGTCGTCTTACGCGGTCTGCACGTCCAGCACGAACGCTGGTCCAACTGAGGCGCCAGGTGGAAATGGCATGGCAAGCCGTTCCACAGGACTACATCCAGCATCTCTACGATCGTCCCCATGGGCGAATAGCAGCCTGCATTGCTGCGAAAGGTGGATATACACTGTACTAGTGCCGACATTGTGCATGCTCTGTTGCCTGTGTCTATGTGCCTGTGGTTCTGTCAGTGTGATCATGTGATGTATCTGACCCCAGGAATGTGTCAATAAAGTTTCCCCTTCCTGGGACAATGAATTCACGGTGTTCTTATTTCAATTTCCAGGAGTGTAACTCCGTTCTGGCGGTAGCAGCTTCACCTAGCGAGGAATGACTGCACGTTAGACAATGTACGGTGCATGTAGTATCAGTGAGTGTGCTGTCCGTTTGCAGAATGGGGAATGCGCGATCTACCTCAGTTTGACCGAGGGGAGATTGTGATGGCCCTGAGACTTGGCTCGAGCGTTTCCAAAACTGCAGGACTTGTCGGGTGTTCGAGGAGTGCTGCGGTGAGCGTCTTCAACACCTGGCGAAATCGAAGTGAAACCACGTCCAGACGTCGTGGGGTTGTGCAGCCACCCCTCAATACAGGTGTCGGGTGTCGTAGGCTACAGGCTAGTAAAGCAGGACAGGTGGTGAACAGTGGCAGAACTAACATCAGACTATCAGACTTTAATGCTGGGCAGAGTATAAGTGTGTCTGAAACACACAGTGCACCGAACACTCGTAACGATGGGCCTCCACAGCCGATGACCCCTGCATGTTAACACCACGACCTCAGCAAATACGAATGAAATGTGCACTTGACCATCGGCACTGGACGCAGTGGTAGAGCGTTTCATGATCTGATGAATCGCCATACGTTCTTCATCATGCCAATGGGAGGGGGAATCAAAATCATTGTCTTGCAGAGGAACAGCTCCTTCGCACATGTACTATGGGCCAGAGACAAGCTGGCGGTGCCTCCATTATGCTCTGTGAAACATTCACATGAACATCAATGTGTCCAGTGGAGCTCGTGCAAGGCACCATGACGGCCTGATTGCAGACCACGTACACTCCTCCATGACTATCATGTTTCCCAATGGCAGTAGCATTTTTCAACAAGATAATGCGCCATGTCACATGGCCAAGAGTGTGATGGAGTGTTTGAAGGAACACAATGCCAACATGCACTTGATGTGCTGGCCCCCCAGCTCGCCCTATCTGAACCCAACCACACGTCTGGAATTTGAATGAATGTGGCGTCAGAGCTCATTGTCACCTCCTCGTCACTTGCGGGAATTATGACTTGTGTGTGTAGGTGTGGTGCCGACTCCCACCAGTGACCTACCACGGTCTCATTGCTTCCATTCCACGACGCGTCGCCTCTGTTATCTGCGCTAAAGATGGACATACCGGCTACTAGGCAGGTTGTCATAATGTTCAAGGAGATCAGTGTATATCTATGACGTTTGTTATAGTGTAAGAACGATCCAGATGGTAGGGGATTTTATTTTATTTTTATTTTCTTTCAAAAGTTACTTTGTTCGCTTGTTACGGTCAAGCCTTAACCGGCAGCGTCGGCTGCCTGTCATTTTCTCGTCCCACAGTCTGGAAACAGCAAGACTGCAAACATCTCGATCATGCACTTCCCCCATGTGCTGACGAGGTACCGCCGCTCAGGTGACGACGCTGACCAGGCCACCTTCTGGAAACTTCCATGCCGCCCCTGCGGGTTGCTCGGCCTCTGAACAATCGTGGCGGAGGAAGCCGTGTGGCTGTGTTGGATGTACCCGTCCGCCCGCCACGAGGCCGCCCTCTCTCAGTCGCGCGCCCTGTAGCGGAAAACACCTCCTGCGCTTCCCGGTGCGGTTGCGCCGTGGACTTTGTTTTCAGTAGTTCGGACTCGGTCGTTCTGGCTCACCCTCGCCTCCATAGGCCTGACTATGTGACCTGACTGCATTTACTGCCAATAAATGGCGTTTCACCTAAAACTGTCTTAATGGTTTATTCCCGCCCACCGCCTTCCACTCCTAAGCGAGCTCATCTTGCACAATAGTTATCTGTTGCGAAGTCTAGAACTTTAAAAATAGTCTAAATGTAAAAAAACACCACATGTCATAAAGGAACCGTGTAAACCCTCTGAGGATGAATCACAACGATTCGAAACCGGTAACGGTGCCCTTTGAGTAAAGGAACTGAAAGTAAATTTGTGGCTGGTGGCTGTCCTAACACCATCAACATTTGTCTTCAAACAACAGCCACGGTCTCCATCATGTCATCATATGACAAAATTGCATATGATGACGGTGTAATACCCCTTCTAGCGCCACGTCAAAGATCTTTGTCAAATATATTTGAGGGTATATTTGATCACACCTCTGATCAAATCTTTGACAAAGAAATTTGATAGTGTAACACCGGCCTAATGTGAAAGCAACGAGCAGAGGGTAGTGACTGCTCCGTCGGCTGCGCACTTCTGATCAAATCTTTGACAAAGAAATTTGATAGTGTAACACCGGCCTAATGAGAATGCAACGAGCAAGGTTACTGACTGCTCCGTTGGCTGCACACCTCTGATCAAATCTTTGACAAAGAAATTTGATAGTGTAACACCGGCCTAATGAGAATGCAACGAGCAGAGGGTAGTGACTGCTCTGTCGGCTGCGCACCTCTGATCAAATCTTTGACAAAGAAATTTGATAGTGTAACACCGGCCTAATGAGAATGCAACGAGCAGAGGGTAGTGACTGCTCCGTTGGCTGCGCACCTCTGATCAAATATTTGACAAAAAAATTTGATAGTGTAACACCGGCCTAATGAGAATGCAACGAGCAAGGGTACTGACTGCTCCGTCGGCTGCGCACCTCTGATCAAATCTTTGACAAAGAAATTTGATAGTGTAACACCGGCCTAATGAGAATGCAACGAGCAAGGGTACTGACTGCTCCGTCGGATGCGCACCTCTGATCAAATCTTTGACAAAGAAATTTGATAGTGTAACACCGGCCTAATGAGAATGCAACGAGCAGAGGGTACTGACTGCTCCGTCGGCTGCGGCGGAGGAGAAGCGTCGGCGTCGAAGGAGAGCAGGTCGGCGGCGCGGAAGGTGGCGCGCAGCTGCCCGTTGTGCAGCAGCACGAGGCGGCCGTCGCGTGTGCCGCACAGCAGCTGCTCGCCCGTGAGCCAGCAGCCGCAGCTGATGGGCAGCAGCTCGACGCGCGCAGCCGGCAGCTGGTGCCACGCCGCGCCGGACACCGTCAGCAGCTGCAGCACGCCGGGGCCCACCAGGCACACCATCGAGTCGTCCGTCGGGTGGCACAGCACCTGCACTCACCGCCCAAACAAACCTCAACAAACACCGGCCGACCCTATCCTCGAGAGTACAGCTGGCCATCGGAGTTACAACACAACTGCTGGCTACTGTAGACTGCCGTTAGACAGCGTTGATATGGCGCGCGCCGCTAACCTGTCATCTTGTTCAGAGCGCGCACTGTAATCGATTATAGTTCGCTGTCCTGGTACGGGTGGAGCTCCGGTGGCGATTTGCTATGACGTCGCTGGCGGGTGTTTGTGGTGGCCGGTGGAAAGCGAGAGGCTAGTTGGTTTTCCGGGTATTGCACGGAACATGAAGTTCGCTCTGCCTGACCGGCTAGTGACTAGCGCTAAGGTTATTGTGCCTCGCAATATGAGCTGAGTGGTCTGGGACGGAGGCGACAATCCGCTGTGATGGCCATGCGGTGGTGATTAACTGGAGTCGGCGTACTTGTTCTGCCTGCCTGTCTGATGCGGAGGTCCGGCGGGGTCCTGTGATACTGTGTCCCGGAGACAATTAGTTGCTGAATTTTGGAGTCGTCTTCCAGGTTAGGGTGTAGGCTCGGCTGGCTCTTCAGATTTTCCCCTGGAAGCTCCAGCAGCGGTTTCTGAACTTTTCTGATGTGGGACGGTGTTGTTGGAACTTTTTCCTGTGTGTGTGGCTCGTTACGATATTTGTGGGTACTAATTTATTTGCGCAACTGGAGCCCTGCCGGGAGTTGCGTTCATGTATGCTACTTTTGCCTACGAAGGGCGGTTTTGTACAGTATATACATAGTGAATTACTGTTGCTTGGTATATGTGGTCTTCTGGGACCTGAACAACACCATCTAGTCAATTTGGTTGTGTAACAGCATTTAGTGGTATGTTCTGTATTTTTTTTTTACTGTGTTATTATCAAATTGGTGGAATAGTCACGTTCGGTGTCGTTAAGACACTTCTAAGACTGTGGTTTGACTATTCCTGTGCGCTTGACTTTTATTGTTTCGTTTTAGGAAGCGAGAATTGTCTGAGATTTGTGTATGTTGGCTTCTGGCACTTATTAAGAGCGCCCGAGTTAACCGCGCTGTGGTTATCATGTGCTGTCGGGATGTTATACTGTATCTTAGAATTTTATCTTGTGTTCATATTATCTGTCGTGTGTTACAGAACATAACCAAGGTGCGTAAGTGATGGGCAGTTGTAGGAGGCATCTCGGGGAGCTCTCAGCGGTTTATTTCGGGGACCATTTCTAGTAGGAAGACTCCCAAGTGTTGAGAGTTCGCTCGTCTGTGATTGCGTTAGGGGTTGCCCTCGCCCTTTGGTTGTATCAAATTATTATTTTGTTATTATATTTATTGGTTGTGTGTTGCGTTTCTCTTTTTTATGGTGCCAAGCGCCATTATTTTTCTCAAAGTTTTTTTTATATAAATCATTTTAAATTGTAATACCAAGTTAACTTATTATTGGATTTTGTCCTTTGGATAAACTCTAAAAGCACTATTGTGAAAGGTTCAGGGTTATGGTGGCAAGCCGCCGTTCTTGTTTTTAAAGCTCACTCTTTAACCATTTAAGTTTTGTAAGTTATATGAATTCGTTGTTATTTAAGAGTTCAGTATTGGCAATTTAATAAATTGTGTATAGAGTCTGCTGTTTGGATATTATTGGGTGGAACTCCTTAGATAGTTGTCCTATAAGAAAACACATTTCAAGCGTACACTGCGGTAGTATTCGTTAATACAAGAAATGTATTCGACCTTGCGAATATGGACAACATCAGCTGTATAATGGAACGACGACGGTGATTGCGCAGGAACTCGGATCTTCGCGAGCGGCCACATCACCATTACGCTTTCTGTGCAACACTTGTGGCCAGACCCAAACCTCAATCATGCGTTTACAATCTGTTCTCGTACATGCATCATGTAGACTGAAGCGCTAAAGAAACCTCGTAACGATCAATTACTTCACGTATGCGGTCGGTATCTTACAAGATTCCCCCAGAAACCGCAAGCAGTGAACCGTCTAGAAACTGACTGAGGATATACTAAGGGCCGGTTTTACATTGTTATCCTCCTGCCTGTTGCAGAAGAATAAACAGTGTTTATAGGAAAATTTAAACTGTCAATGTTTATATCTACACTGCTGGAAATTGAAATAAGAACACCGTGAATTCATTGTCCCAGGAAGGGGAAACTTTATTGACACATTCCTGGGGTCAGATACATCACATGATCACACTGACAGAACCACAGGCACTTAGACACAGGCAACAGAGCATGCACAATGTCGGCACTAGTACAGTGTATATCCACCTTACGCAGCATTGCAGGCTGCTATTCTCCCATGGAGACGATCGTAGAGATGCTGGATATAGTCCTGTGGAACGGCTAGCCATGCCATTTCCACCTGGCGCCTCAGTTGGACCAGCGTTCGTGCTGGGCGTGCAGACCGCGTAAAACGACGCTTCATCCAGTCCCAAACATGCTCAATGGGGGAAGGATCCGGAGATCTTGCTGGTCAGGGTAGTTGACTTACACCTTCTAGAGCACTTTGGGTGACACAGGATACATGCGGACGTGCATTGTCCTGTTGGAACAGCAAGTTCCCTTGCCGGTCTAGGAATGGTAGAACGATGAGTTCGATGACGGTTTGGATGTACCGTGCACTATTCAGTGTCCACTCGACGATCACCAGAGGTGTACGGCCAGTGTAGGAGATCGCTCCCCACACCATGATGCCGGGTGTTGGCCCTGTGTGCGTCGGTCGTATGCAGTCCTGATTGTGGCGCTCACCTGCACGGCGCCAAACACGCATACGACCATCATTGGCACCAAGGCAGAAGCGACTCTCATCTCTGAAGACGACATGTCTCCATTCGTCCCTCCAATGACGCCTGTCGCGACACCACTGGAAGCGGGCTGCACGATGTTGGGGCGTGAGCGGAAGACGGCCTAACGGTGTGCGGGACCGTAGCCCAGCTTCATGGAGACGGTTGCGAATGGTCCTCGCCGATACCCCAGGAGCAAGTGTCCCTAATTTGCTGGGAAGTGGCGGTGCGGTCCCCTACGGCACTGCGTAGGATCCTACGGTCTTGGCGTGCATCCTTGCGTCGCTGCGGTCCGGTCCCAGGTCGACGGGCACGTGCACCTTCCGCCGACCACTGGTGACAACATCGATGTACTGTGGAGACCTCACGCCCCACGTGTTGAGCAATTCGGCGGTACGTCCACCCGGCCTCCCGCATGCCCACTATACGCCCTCGCTCAAAGTCCGTCAACTGCACATACGGTTCACGTCCATGCTGTCGCAGCATGCTACCAGTGTTAAGGACTGCGATGAAGCTCCGTATGCCACGGCAAACTGGCTGACACTGACGGCGGCGGTGCACAAATGCTGCGCAGCTAGCGCCATTCGACGGCCAACACCGCGGTTCCTGGTGTGTCCGCTGTGCCGTGCGTGTGATCATTGCTTGTACAGCCCTCTCGCAGTGTCCGGAGCAAGTATGGTGGGTCTGACACACCGGTGTCAATGTGTTCTTTTTTCCATTTCCAGGAGTGTACATCTATATCAGGGACGGCCAAGAACGCGCCACGTGTGCCGAGGTTTCACACGCGTGCAGATCGCTCCCTTCTGACGTCACACGTCCCCCACTACCACACCAGCGAATGCGCGGAACTACGAACACGCCGCACGTGACAGTGCGTTCCCGTAAGGAACAGAGCCCTGCTAGCGTGTGGCTTAGTTTCATATTACGACATTTGATAATATTAAGCTCTGTACAACACATCATGTTGAGCAATACTGAATCTTTGTTGAATGTTGGTACACCTACAGAAAGATAACAATAACGCTGGGTTTGAAACTGCATTACACCAACAATATAGTGCTTCTCACATCGTCACTCGTAAAATTCTTACAGCATTTAATCTGAGATGTAGAAACAGACTTGGAAGTAGTCTACAGCGTGTATAATGTGGAATAAGTGATTCCAGCTACATGTGAAACAAGCAAATTTTATATCTTCTGGAACTACTGTACAAAATTTGCATTAACTACAATTCTCAACAAAACATATGACAAATACAACAAAATTATCTCCATTAATTTAATTATTTTTCGTTCACTGTAGACATAATAAAGTACATATCCGGCACAAACTGACGGTACACGTTAAAACGCAAACAGTTTCTCATATTTTCGTCACTCAGATTGCCACATAATCCTGACTTATTTAGTTTCATGATCGAAATAAACCTTTCACACACGTATGTCGATCCAAACACATATAACTTTTGCAGCCTCATTGTGGAGACGGGGCAACTCTTCCCGAGGAAAACCTTCGTAAAATTCCTGGACAGTTTTTACGTGAAACAATTTGACCTTTAAACACAGCAGATCGATCAATTCCATTTGCAAATGCACTGGAGTACTTTCAAGTGAAATGGCAAAGGATCTAGAAAATAGTTCAAAAACAGATGTCACACTGGCAGTGTCCAGAAAACGTTTAGAAAATTGTGCCTGTAGTTCCTCCAACACAGAAACGAATTCGTCAGAAGTTGCGTTCTCTCTGACATTAGAGAGCGTAGGGCAATGGGCGGCATTCTTTTCACGAGTTGTTCCTTCCACAGTGCGAGTTTCTTATTAAATGCATCCACATTTTTCATCAGATCAGAAATAAGCTGCTACTCACCTTGCAAAGTCTTATTGAGAGCGTTTTAGTTGCAGTCAGATCAACTAAAAAGGCGAGGTCTGCAATCCACTTTGTATCTTCTAATTTTGGCTCTGCCTTTCCCTTTTCCTTCAGGAACTCAACAATAGCGAGTCTTAAACTGAAAAATCTTTCGAGGCATGATGCTCGACTTAACCAACGTATTTCCCAGTGGTAAATAACATCTCCGTACTCTTCGTTCAGTTCTATGAGAAACTGTTGAAACTGACTATGTACTAACCCACGCGACTTCAAAAAATGTACTATGGTGACTACCAACTTCATCACGTACTCCAAATATGCATACTTAGCACAAAGAGCTTCTTGGTGTACAAAACAATGAATTCCGTACAAACCTTCTGTCGATCGTACTGCTTTTTCACGCAACAACGCTACGAGCCCATTTTGAGCACCTCGAATTGAGGGCTCTCCATCCGTGGTGACTGAAACTAACATTTTCCAATTCAGGCCAACGGCTTCAACTGCCTCTTCAACTGCTTTTAGCAAGTCGGTACCCCTCGTAGGATGTCTCACTGGTACTAAATCTAACAGTTCTTCCGTCACGTGCAAATTTGTGTCGACTCCACCAACATAAATCGCTAGTTGTGCTGTGTCCGAAATGTCGGTCGACTCGTCCAAAGCATTCGAGAATGCAATAAACTTGCAGGCAATATCAATTAACTGCCTGTAGACATCCGCTGCCATACCAGCTATGCGACGAGCTATTGTCTGTCTGGAAAGACTAATTTCACTAAACTTCTTTACTTCTAGTGGCGTCAAGAGTTCCGCCGCCTCAACAATACACTCTTTGATGAAATCACCACCACTGAAAGGCTTATTCGCTCTTGCAATTTTGAGCGCTGTTTTGTAGCTTGCTCTTGAAAACAGGTCGCTACGTTCGGTTGCAGGCTAAAAAAAGGACACAAAAATTGACTGAACTCTAACTTCGAATTCTAACGACAAATATGTACAAATACAAACATCAGAAACACAAACATTTGTAAGTGGTACTCGCGTTCGGTCCGTCTCGCTCCATAACACTACGTCTTCTTAATTCCGCCAACTTGTTTGATCTATCAATCCAACTAAATCATTGTCCTTTGTGTGTGGTGTTACAACGCCGTTCTATTGCAAATTTGCGGTGCCCGGCGAGTATGCGACTGCATAATACATTGACAATTTTCATCGTTCTCTTCCAAAAAATATTGCAATTCCCATTCAGCTCTGAAGGCTCGTGACGTTGTCACTACCCCGCCTCTTTATGAGCGCGTGTTCCATTGCAATGACCACTTTACAGTACTTATAAACTTCCTACGAATCGCTAACAAATAGCGAGGAATAAACATGGTTGCCACTACGAATCAGCTAATGCACCCTGTTTTTTGTTGTTGTGGTCTTCAGTCCTGAGACTGGTTTCATGCAGCTCTCCATGCTACTCTATCTTGTGAAAGCTTCTTCATCTCCCGGAACCCACTGCAACCCACATCCTTCTGAATCTGCTTAGTGTAGGCATCTCTTGGTCTACCTCTACGATTTTTACCCTCTACGCTGTCCTCCAATACTAAATTGGTGATCCCTTGATGCCTCAGAACCTGTCCTACCATCCGATCCCTTCTTCTGGTCAAGTTGTGCCACAAACTTCTCTTCTCCCCAATCCTATTCAATACTTCCTCATTAGTTATGTGATCTACCCATCTAATCTTCAGCATTCTTCTGTAGCGCACCCTATGCCGGATGAAAAGATGCCGCATCGCACAGCTAGTCTATGTCGCGCCGTGCCGAGCAGTGCCGCGAAAGACCGAGGAAAGCCGAGTAGTGGCGATGCGGACCGAGTCCTGGACGGCACGCGTGCAGCACATCTGTACACGCGTGCAGTTTGGCACGCCGTGGCCGTCTCTGATCTACATGGATACTCTGCAAATTAAGTGCCTGGCAGAGAGTTCATCGAACCACCTTCACAATTCTCTATTATTCCAATCTCGTATAATGCGCGGAAAGAACGAACACCTATATCTTTCCGTACGAGCTCTGATTACCCTTATTTTATCGTGGTGATCGTTCCGCCCTATGTAGGTTGATGCCAACAAAATATTTTCGCATTCGGAGGAGAAAGTTAGTGATTGGAATTTCGTGAGAAGATTCCGTCGCAACGAAAAACGTCTTTCTTTTAATGATGTCAAGCCCAAATCCTGTATCATTTCTGTGTCACTCTCTCCCATATTTCGAGATAATATAAAACGTGCTGCCTTTCTTTGAACTTTTTCGATGTACTCCGTCAGTCCTACCTGGTAAGGATGCCACAGGGCGCAGCAGTATTCTAAAAGAGGACGGACAAGTGTAGTGTAGGCAGTCTCCTTAGTAGATCTGTTACATTTCCTAAGCATCCTGCCAATAAAACGCAGTCTTTGGTTAGCCTTCCCCGCAACATTTTCAATGTGTTCCTTCCAATTTAAGTTGTTCGTAATTGTAATACCTAGGTATTTAGTTGAATTTACGGCTTTTAGATTAGACCGATTTATCTAGCAACCGAAGTTTAACGAATTCCTTTTAGCACTCATGTGGATGACCTCACAATTCAGGTTTTATTCGACAACTGTTGATTTCTAACGTGAAATTGAGACATGTATTAAAAACAAAGGAAACCGTACATATTTGTCATGTAGCGCTAGAAAATGCAATTTCCTCAATAAAAAGGCAAAATGAAAAAAAAAAAAAACGTAAAACAACAACACATCAGATATTCCTTCAATATTTCGTGGAACTTACATAAAACATCTTCCTCTTTCTCATAAACAACCTTCGAATTTATCAATAATAACAGGAAACTCTTGCATTTGATAATGACGAAGAACATTCTATTCAGTACAAAATAATAACAATAATTATATCTTTTTCATGTTTGTTCGTGTAAACAGCTGGTATGTCCATGTTTAACGCGTCGTAGCATGGAAGCAATGAGGCCTTGGAAGCTCGGTGGAGGAATCTGGCACCACATCTACACACGCAATTCAGGTACTTCCCGTAAATTCCGGGAAGGGGGAACATGAGCGCTGACGCCACATACAATCATATCCCAGATGTGCGGTCGGGTTCAGAGAGGGCGAGTTGGGGGACCAGCGCATCAATTGCAAGTTGCCATTGTGTTCCTCGAATCACTCCATCATATTCTGGGCCATGAGCCAAGGCGCATTGTCTTGCTGAAAAATGCTCATCTCTGTAGTTACGTATCTTTCTAGTTCTTGTAAGACGGACGATATCGGTTTCGCCATTCATCACCGATGTAAGCGACGTGACGTTACGTTCGTGCTCTACCTGCTGTGAACACGCTGCTGTATTGACGTTCAGTGTGAATCGATCTTAAGTCGGAGATTGTCACTAGTGGGCTTTGCCCAGTTCTATTTGGCATTATTCTAGAAGGCAACAAGCAGGTAGCAGATGGCCTAGAGGAAATGGAGGAGGCAGTGTTTCGACCGGATTGGAGCTACTGACTAACGACATCCGCGTAAATCAGCGAGTGGCCACACCCACCCCCCCCCTCTCCCCTTAACAGCCTGACAAATCGAACTCTTTGTTACAGTTTCTTTTTTAGCTTGCAAAAACACTGATGGGTACAATGGTGATATCAAGGAATTAACTCCACCTCTTCAGCAGAGTTACAACTAAATACAATTCTTAGGTATAGGCTCCAATCAAATGGCTGGAAACGGGAAACACTAGCACTCGAAGAACTGCTCCCTAATATGAAGCCTAACTTCACGGCGTAATGCAGTCTTCTCCGAAGGCACGTTGATGACAGCGTGAGTTATGGACAGTAAGCAATCAGCGCGTGATTCGGACATCTCGCGCCGACAGGCAATGATTCTTTTTTCTGACTTTATTGTTATTTCATCCCCATTGCGCCATATGGGAGGGTGTTGGGTTCACACCGTGACAGTATGCCGCTCTGCAGCCAAGGAAAATTTAAAAATGTTACAAGACTAAGGAAAACATCAATACTGTTTTTCTATTTTAAATTAAAAATCGAAGAAAGGCAGCAAAAAATCGAAAATATATACATTTTAAAAACACGTCACTGAGTGATAAAATTGTTTTGAAAAGAAATACTGAAGTATTTCACTGTCACTAAAAAAACTCTGACTGCACTGGGTGAGAAATATTTTCAGAGGAGTGAATTTGTTCCATGCAGTTGAGGGGACAGAATGGAAGAGATAGGAGCAGTTAGGTAGAAGAACAGCGGGTATGAAGGTGGATAGTGGAAATACAGGAGGTGAGAAGGACAGAGGGTAAGGAGGAGTTTGGTGTGGGAATAGGGTAGTGATAACAAGAAGAAGGGGTGGGAATGAATGGAGAGGGAAAAGGAGCACTGATGTGGAGTGGGGTAGGTGTGGAAGATTTAAAGTTGGCTGGAGGGATAAATATCTGAATGGATCTCATTGCTGGGAGAGGAAGTTGATTGAAGCTGCGTTAAATTGGTTATCAATTGTGTGTAGGTGTAGAATCACTGGGGTGCACGTGTAATGGCGTGGAGCATACAAGGAATGATGATCAGAGGCGGTTAATGGAATCCAGTTTGCAAATGGTATAGGAGACAATGAGGTGTTCGATGTGTGTGAGGAGGGATGAGAATTTGTTGAGATGGTAAAGGATCCATTTGGGAGAACGTAAACGGATTTGGAAAGTGAGACAAAGTGCATGGCATTCAAGCATTTCGATGGACTTATAGAACTTAGGTGGGACGGGTATCCGTGCAACATATGCAGTACAGAGGATGGGTCAGATAAGTGATTCGTATGTGTGGAGAATAGTTGAAGAATGTAATCCTCAATTTCGTCCTGATGGTGGTTTTGGCATTTTTAATCTATTGTAGACTTTCTGTTGGATGATTAGTAGGTGAGGTTACCATGTTAGTTACCAGTCCAGGATTAGTCCAATATATTTTCGTGTTAGTTAGGTGGATAAGATGGTCATGGTGACAGACGTTGTGGGTAGTTTCTCTTAAAAATTTTGCCTTTGTTTTGGAGAGGTTGATCTCGAGGAGCTATTGGTTAGACCAGGAGGTAAACTGATTTGAGGTGAATTTTAAGGGACCACTGGGATTTCTGCAGTCTGGGGTAGAGGGCGAGGGAAGTAGTACCATCAGCATGCTAAAGAAGGGGACTGGTGGATGTGGTTTGGACACATCAGCATTGTAGAGGAGACAAAGGAGCCGGCCGGAGTGGCCGTGCAGTTCTAGGCGCTACAGTTTGGAACCGAGCAACTGCTACGGGCGCAGGTTCGAATCCTGCCTCGGGCATGGATGTGTGTGATGTCCTTAGGTTAGTTAGGTTCAATTAGTTCTAAGTTCTAGGCGACTGATGACCTCAGAAGTTAAGTCGCATAGTGCTCAGAGCCATTTGAACCATTTTTGAGATAAAGGAGAGGAGATAGAATGGAGCCTTGGGACACTCCTGTAGTAGGATGAAAGGTACGAAAATTGGTATTGTTAATAGTGACAAAGGATGGGCAATTACAGAGGAAGGATGCAATAGGTTCTGCAGCAATCTTTGGGTTGACTTAAACAGCCATTCTTCTGAAAGAGACGTGCTGACCCATTGTCACTAGTGGCCTGGTGGTGGCGCTGTGTTGTGGAGCGGCCAGCGTCCTCTTGCTGGTGACTGATTAGGTACCCGATGGTCTGTAGCTCTCTTTGCGCCTACTGGCGATCTGGGTTTACACTTGATGTTCCTCCATAGTTGCTACAGTGTGTGTGTGTGTCTACTACTTCAACCCATGCATGGTAAGTGTTGTGAGGGCTATGGCTGGTGCCTTGGTCACCATAGCATTCGCAGCGCCTACTCGCAATGGTGAGCATGGCACGGCAAACAGCTAAAGTGTGGGCATTCGGACAGCTACATCATAACCTGTGCGATCGTACTATCCTGACCAAGTGACCGAAAGCAGAGTAGATCATTAGGCTCACTGATGCGCAGAACGCCTAAAATAGCACCTCCTAACTAGTGATGGAACAACTGACTGCTTTGATAAACCGACTGGCCATTCAAATGTTTTCTGATTCAGTCAGTTTTTTATCTGAATGAAACAACTGAGTGAGACAAATCTCTACAGCTACATTAGCGACATCAATGTTTTACACTCACTCTCTGGGTTTAAGTGGTTCCACTTAATGTAGAGAAGCCTCTGATATTTATGCCAGTTATTTGAATGTTTTCATTCAGTCTCCATTTTTTCAGCCTTCTTGGTTACACGTGAAAAATGTTTAGGGCTGACAACTTCTGACGCTTACAGGCTACATTCAAATGGTTTGTAATTAATTGACATCATTATTATGCCTTTTCACTTGCTAAAACTTTGGAAATGTTCCTTTTGTATTTATGCGCCCCTAAGGAGACACATAGAACAAGCAGGATTCCGAAGCAATTTTGGCACTATTGACCACATTCTGACCGTTAGTGAAGTGGTAAGCAGAGCGAATGAGTACCAACTGTCGCTCTGCATTGCCTTTGTTGACTTAGAAAAGGCATTTGACTCCGTTAGCCATGTAGCTGTCCTCCAAGCTTTGAGTGAGCAAGGAGTGGGAGCAGCATACATTGAAGTGCTCAGGAAAATCTATGAGAATTCTTCAGCATATGTTAACATCGGCGAATCAACTCAAGAATTTCGCATCATGAGGGGTGTCAAGCACGGCGATCCCATCTCCCCAAAACTGTTCTCTGCTGTATTGGAAATGGCTATGTCAAAGTTGAGGTGGGAAGGTAAGGGAATTAGAGTTAATGGAAGAAGGCTTACCAACTTGAGATTTGCTGGCCAAAGACTTCGCAGAGCTCCAAAACTTAGTTACACATCTTGCATCGGAATGTCAGCTGGTTGGCTTGAACATGAACCTTTCCAAAACAAAAGTAATGTCCAACAAATGGGTCCCAGCTGAAGATGTGAAGGTCAAGGACAGTCTACTAGAAGAGGTCAGTGAATATGTCTACCTTGGCCAGATTATACATATGAAGGGAGACATAAGGCCAGAAATCTATCGACGCATCAAGCTGGGCTGGCAAGCATTTGGGAAGAATTCAACAGTATTCAGATCAAAAATGCCAGTAAATTTGAAGAAAGCAGTATTTGATCAATTCATTCTTCCTGTGATGACGTATGGCTGCGAGACATGAACACTGAACTCATTTACAAAAGAGAAACTTAGGACAGCACACAGAGCCATGGAGAGATCAATGTTGGGCTATACAAGAAAGGACAGGAAAAGGGCAGATGACATCCGGTCTGTGACGAAGGTTAATGACATCTTAGAGACAGTAGGTTCCTTGAAATGGCAGTGGGCTGGCCACGTCTCAAGAAGAAAAGACTACAGATGGACGAAGCTAGTACTGGAATGGAGTCCGAGAGAGCACCGGAGGCCTAGAGGAAGACCACTAGACAGATGGGACAAAGACATCAAGAAGATCGCTGGTAACATCTGGCAGAGAACTGCCCAAGACCGTCCCACTTGGAGAAGACTGCTGAAAGCCTACCTGAATCCACGACTCGAAGAGGCCACATCATTTAATGACTGAATTGGCTGATGATGATGATGAAGGAGACTTTTATGCTCAACCTCATACCCCCAGCGATACATCATCTTATTTACAATGGCCAGTCAAATGAAAACCAACACTCGTGACTACATGACCATGGAAGGGTTCCATTCAAAAGTAGTCACCACTCACATTAAGAGATTTATGCCACTAGGAAACGAGATGACCATTCTTTTGTATTATGCAGATGGCCGCAGATGGATTCACAACACCACCGACTCCTTCACTTTGTCGTCTGACTGAAACTAACCTACAAGGGCGTCTTTCTTCAGGTCGCCAAATATGTGAAAATCACACGGTGAAACATCTGGGCTGTTTGGAGGTTGTTGCAGTGTTTCCCAAACAAACTTCTGAAGTATAGCCTTCATCCAATTGGCAGTGTGGGGGTAGGTGTTATCGCGGAACAGGAGGATTCGGTTAGGCAGCATTCCTACAGCCCAAAGTCAAACAGCAAAGCCAACAGTGGAAGCATATATCTCCCTGGCCAACAAACACCGAAAGGTGTTCAAACAAGTTCCAGTAAATTTGAGATAAGCTTCGCCTTTGGCTGCAGGGGCTCTGTGCTTGTCGAGTTCCTCGAGCACCAATCGGATGATCCTGCTACATGGTAACACCTGCTCCCACACTGTCAACTCGTCTTAGGCTATGCTTAGTGAACTGGTTGGGAAACACTGCAGTATACTCCGTATAACCCGAATCCTCCACCTCGTCATGTTCACGTTTTTGATGACCTGAACAAAGACATGCATGGGCTCTGATTTAAGCTGGACGAGGAAGTGCAAGAGTGGGTGCAGTTGTACATCTACATTTATACTGCGCAAGCCACCCAACGGTGTGTGGCGCTGTCATTACCTCCCTTTCCTGTTCCAGTCGCGTATGGTTCGCGGGAAGAACGACTGCCGTAAAGCCTCCGTGCGCGCCCGAATCTCCCTAATTTTACATTTGAGATCTCCTCTGGAGGTATATGTAGGGGAAAGTAATATATCCGATACCTCATCCAGAAATGCACCCTCTCGAAACCTCGACAGCAAGCTACACCGCGATGCAGAGCGCCTCTCTTGCAGAGTCTGACACTTCAGTTTGCTAAAGATGTCCGTAACGCTATCACGCTTACCAAATAACCCTATGACGAAACGCGCCGGTCTTCTTTGGATCTCCTCCGTCAACCCGACCTGGTACGGATCCCACACTGATGAGCAATACTCACGTATAGGTCGAACGACAGTTTTGTAAGCCACCTCCTTAGTCGATGGGCTACATTTTCTAAGCACTCTCCCAATGAATCTCAACCTCGCACCCGCTTTACCAACAATTAATTTTATATGATCATTCCACTTCAAATCGTTCCGCACGCATACTCCCAGATATTTTGAAACGTCCCCTTTGAAAAATTACGAGTGTGCTTATACTGAAACACAAATTTTTGGCGCAACGCAATCTGACTTCCAAAAATCCCTACGAAAGAATGGCCCTGACTAACATTAACCTATACGTTTCACAAATCACTTACCTCACAAAAATCTTCGTTACTCAAGCTACTGCAATACAGCGAGCGCCACTACTGCCAGCTAAATAAAAGATTCAAACTACTGAAGGCACTAACTACTAATAGGCATAGTTAGCAAATGAAAGATTTTAATACAGAACAAACAACAATGTATTTACCTTAATAGTCATTATATATATATATATATCAGTTCATGACACCAATTCTTACAAATTTCAAAACTCCGCCATCTCTCTCCCCACGTCCACCACTGCTGGCGGCTCACTTCCAACTGCGCAACGCTACGCGCTGTTAGCATCCAGCTGCCGCTGCCCAACACTACAATGGCAGGCAACAATGCAAACCAGCCACAGACTGCACACGGCACAGCCAGTGATTCTCATACAGAGCGCTACGTGGCGGCGGCGTTACCAATAACAAAACCTAAACAGCCTACTTACAATTTTACAGAAGTAACTGCTACCAGTGTTTGTTCCGCTATCATATAATCATACAATAAAGGATCCTTCTTTCTATGTATTCGTAATACATTACATTTGTCTATGTTAAGGGTCAGTTGCCACTCCCTGCACCAAGTGCCTATCCGCTGCAGATCTTCCTGCATTTCGCTGCAATTTTCTAATGCTGCAACTTCTCTGCATACTACAGCATCATCCGCGAAAAGCCGCATGGAACTTCCGACACTATCTACTAGGTCATTTATATATATTGTGAAAAGCAATGGTCCCATAACACTCTCCTGTGACACGCCAGAGGTTACTTTAACGTCTGTAGACGTCTCTCCATTGAGAACAACATGCTGTGTTCTGTTTGCTAAAAACTCTTCAATCCAGCCACACAGTTGGTCTGATATTCCGTAGGCTCTTACTTTGTTTATCAGGCGACAGTGCGGGACTGTATCGAACGCCTTCCGGAAATCAAGGAAAATGGCATCTACCTGGGAGCCTGTATCTAATATTTCTGGGTCTCACGAACAAATAAAGCGAGTTGGGTCTCACACGATCGCTCTTTCCGGAATCCATGTTGATTCCTACAGAGTAGATTCTGGGTTTCCAGAAATGACATGATACGCGAGCAAAAAACATGTTCTAAAATTCTACACAGATCGATGTCAGAGATACAGGCCTACAGTTTTGCGCGGTTGTGGATCTGTTAGCGGCCGACTGCGTTGTACGAACAGCACTCAACCGTGTACTGTTGCACGAGCTTTCACGGCGGTCTAGCAAAACTACGTGAGAGCCGGTCAAGTACTGGCAGGCGCAAGCAGACGGTACCTGCTCGACGCAGGAGAAGGTGCCGTAGACGGGCAGCTTGGCGCTGCTGTGGAGCGTGCCGCGCTGCCAGCTGAAGCAGCAGAGCAGCCAGTGGGGCGGCCCCACGACGGCCACCAGCCGTGTCTCGCCGCACGTGAAGGCCATCGTGGTGAAGGGCGCGCCCTCGACGCCCGCCGGCGCACACAGCGGCCGCTGCCGCCGCAGCCACAAGTCGTTCGCCTCCAGCTCGATCACCCAGAGCGCGGCGCGCCGGCCGCTCTCCGCCACCGCAGCCAGCTTCCTGCGCAGGTGCCGCCGCCGTCGGCTTACAGCTCAACTAGCAGCGCCACTTGTCACGCCACTAGTTTCCACGGGCTTCCTGAAATGATCAACTGATAGCGTAACTCTTACGGTGCGCCCAACTGGAAAGGAGACCTTCGCTGGAGGGACGTCGTGTTAGGGGCGTTCAGTAACTAACGCAAAACACGTTTTTTCTCAGCCAATTTCCGTTGAAAAAGCTTGGAATTTCTTGTGGAACATAGTGGAATACCTCCGATCGAGCCCCTACAGTTCCATGAAGTTTCGATAGAATGCAGATCAATATCTAGCCTTAGCACACTGAACTCGCATTCGGGAGGACGACGGTTCAATCGCGTCTCCGGCCATCCTGATTTAGGTTTTCCGTGATTTCTCTAAATCCTTTCAGGCAAATGCCGGGATGGTTCCTTTGAAAGGGCTCGGCCTATTTCCTTCCCCGTCCCTCCCTAACCCGAGCTTGCGCTCCGTCTCCAATGACGTCGTTGTCGACGGGACGTTAAACACTGATCTCCTCCTCCTCCAATATCTAGTCTTCAAAATGGCGACTGTAAGGGACATGCATTCCAAGCAGAAAGCTCTCATCGAGTTTCTTTTGGCATAGAACCAGAGGATCACAGGTATGGATAGGCGCTCGCACAATGTCTGTGGAAAAACCTAGCAGTGAATGAAAGCGCAGTGAGTCATCGGGGGATGTATCTGTCATCATCGCAAGAAGGTCGTACAAACCTGGCTGATCTCCAATGTGCCAGTGAGATGGCTCAGTGGTTTCCACACCAGACTGGCATCCCGGAGGATGATAGTTCAAACCTGGGTGTGGCCGTCCTGATTTAGGTTTTCCGTGATTTCTCCAAATAGCTTCAGGTAAATACCTGGCTGGTTCCCTTGACAGAAGGGCACAGCCAACTTCCTTTCCCATCCTTCCCTAATACGAGCTTGTGCTCCGTCTGTAATGACCCCATTGTCAACAGGAAGTTAAAAACTAATCATTTCCTCCTCGCATATGCTGGCCAACCAGACACACCTGTGACTCATGCAATGTTGAAATGTGTGGACACACGCATTCGAGGTGACCGACGCATCACAATGAAACACCTCGCTGCTCAGCTGGACATCTCTGCTGGTAGGTCTGTGTAATGAATCATGTTAATATTATTTTTCCTCTTGTTATTTTCTTTTTATACGTATAAGATTTATTTAAAATAATAAGATATTTTGTACCAGCGATACTATTGGGTCACAAACAAAACAAGTAGAGATACGCTCTTCAGTTGATTAAGTTCTATATATTCACGTGTTTGCCTCTATAAGTGGTAGCGGGCGGATGTATGGCAAGTAAGTTATTCGTATATTCACGACGACCGTACCTGTCATCATTTCGCCCGCACCGAGAATACTGCATCAAGAGGATCGAAGCACACAAGAACTTGCGGGAGAACAGGAGGGGCGATCCGGAACCAGTATTGTCATACCAAGCTCTATGCGCAACAGCGGTAACAGGAAAAAGAAGTACGTAAAATTACGATCGATAATCCAAAATGTGTTGAGCGTAAAGGTCTGTTGATATTACTGCTAGCTAAAGTTCACTGAGGATATGTGTACCTTCCAATTTCATTCAATTATTCTTTCCAATTTTTTTGATTATTGAAGTTCCAATTCTTAATCATTTTCCACTATATATTATATTTTGTGCCCGCCCCCCTGTTCCAGCCACTATTTAGCTGACACACTGGCCCACCAGATGGGGTACTTAAAGATGTGGTTCCACAGTTCATAAAAGAAGGCCATAACGAGCAGCAAAGGACCATCTGAGCAGAATTCCTTACACATTACGAGCTGGCTGCGACAACTTTTTGTTGAACATCTTCACAGGTGATGAAATATAGGTTTATCACCTCGAACCGGAAACTAAAGGGCAATCTATGAAGCAGCGCCACTCCACCTCCGAACAAAGTGTTTACAGCCGCAACCTCAGCCAGTAAAGTCATGGCGACGGTCATCTCGGACTACGAAGGGGTTGTTCTATTTGATGTCCTCCCCCATGGTGCAATGGTCAACTCTGAAGCTTATAGTGCTACCTTCAGGAAACTGAAGAAACGACTTCAGCATGTCTGCCGCCACAAAAATTTAAGCAAACTACTTCTTGATGACAGTGCAAGGCCTCATACAAGTTTGCGCACCTGAGAGCGGCTCTTTAAACCTCATTGGACTGTTCTTCCTCATTCACCCTAGAGCCCAGATCTCGCACCTTCCAACTGTCGACTGTTTGGACCAGTGAAGGATGCCGTCAGTAGGAAGCAGTAGCTGGATAATGGGGAGGTTGTTGATGCGGCAAGACGTTGGCTCCGACGTCAATCAGCAGAGTGTGTGAGTGGACTGCTTCTCTGTTGGCAACGTTGTGTAGCGCTTTTCATTGGACCTCTGACTGTGCTTTCTTTGTAAGAGACTCTGTGGCTGGTCGGACTCGTTGTTGGAAGTTAATCGGCAGTACTGTTGGGCAGTTGGAAGTTAGTCGCCAGCAGTGATGAAAGTACTGTTGGGCAGTTGGAGGTGAACAGCCAGCAGTGATGGATGTTACATGTGAGAAATTAGCATTCATGGAGGGTAGAGGTCTGAAGTGTTAGCGTAGGCTAACGATCTGTATATGTTTGACTTGGAAATTGAATTCATCATTATATATCTTTGTACTGGATGTCAATGACGATTTATATTCGTGTTTGAATTGGATGTCACATTACTATGGTAAAAAATACATTATTCGATTTGCAACAAAATCTTTCCTTTGCTAACCACATGCCTATTAGGAGTTAGTGGCTTTAGTAGTTAGAATCTTTTATCTATTGCACTAAATCGCGTAATGAAGATTTTTGTGAGGTAAGTGCTTAATGAAATGTATAGGTTATTGTCAGGATTGCTTCTTATTCAGGGCCATTCTTTTGAATTAATTATTTGAAGTCAGGTTGTAATTTTTTTGAGCAGTCAGATTGCGTTGCGCTAGAATGTTGTGGCTCAGTGTTGACATGATAAGAAAAGTAAAGAGAAAGTAGGCTCAGTATGTTCAGGTTTACTCAGCTGTTTCAAAATCAAATAACGTAGACGTTTGATCTCCTCAGTCATTCTGCAATTTAAATACAGATTTACACATTTAAATAAAGAAGCTTCAAGTGGTACCGAGCTCGCCCTCCCAGTAAGATGGAGTAAGTCTCTCGCACTGAACGCATATTACGTTGAAAATTAGGATTTTTTAGCCAAACGACTGGGGAATAATATGGTGTATTGCAACCATTTCTTACTGAATGCCCCTCGTATGTAATTCCAGTAGGTGAATGTCTTTACCGAGAGATAGCGTGTTGGTATTCTCTATTGATCAAGCTCACTTAACAGTCCTGTAGCAGTTTCTCCATTTCTAGTGAGTTGTTTCAACAGCTCGTCGCATGCTCGATTCCTCCTATTAAGCACAAAGAGTGGTTATCCGTTTCTTCTTACAGAAGGGGAGCACGCTAGACAAATTTATTGCAAGATGTAAGATGTGCACAGAAAGCATCGTCTCACAAGTTCCAGAATATTTCGGTGGTGTCATCGTTATGCGGCGGTGTGTTTTTGCCAAGAAGACCCTCGAGCTCCTTCAAAAACTTCGATGGAAGGTCCTGGAATAACCTCTTTACAACCCCAATATTTCACCATGTTACTCGTTTATCTCTGGCCCCTTAAAAGAATCTCTGAAAAGGCAGAGATTCATCTGCGACGAGTAATTGTAACGCACCGTCGCAAACTGGTTTTGTCAGCAAGTTTCTGTACTGAAGCCATCCAGTTCCTTCTTAAGTGCTGATATTCGTATATGAAAGTCAATGCCTATTATGCGTAGTTGTACTGTTCCACATGGTCTGTAATTATAATATTGTTACTAAAATTTCTTTACGTGTAACTGTAGCTTCCTTTTCATTTTGGTACATCTTCTATGACTACAATATTAGTGCCGGCCGTTGTGAACGAGCGGTTCTATGCACTCCAGTCCGGAACCGCGCTGCTGCTACGGTCACAGGTTCGAATCCTGCCTCGGACATGGATGTGTGTGCTGACCTTAGTTTAGTTAGGTATAAGTAGTTGTAACTGTAGGGGACTGATGACCTCAGTGTTAAGTTCCATAGTGCTCAGAGCCATTTGAACCATTTGAACAATATTAGTTATTCAACAAACTCATAGAAACATCTCAGTGTAAGAAGTTTTAGGGATATGAAATAGAATGATGACGTAGGTCCAGTGGTAGGATACTGGGTAAATGTGCCCAGTCTACAAAGGAGGTCGCTTGCAATCGCACAGATCTGATCTCAGTATATTGCTCTGTTGTTTGAGAGCCATGCAAAAAAAAGGAGTAACATGAGATATTTAACACGGACAAAGTAGGATGGAATGAATTTAACTTACGGGACAGAGTAGCAGAAATGTTGAGAAACCAGAAGTAGTAGGTTCCTGTATAGCACAAATTACCCCACGACGGCGTGCTTACAAAATTTCAAGAATCAGATTTTAGAGATATTCTTCAGCTCCAATTCTTCGCACCAATTTGACTCACAGGCAAAACGGCACATGCTGGAATTGCCAAGCACTACACTGCTGAGGATAATTAAATTCACCCTTGTGACATACGATATGTTCGAGGTAATATGCAGTTCCACTGTTGGTACAGTTGGAAACTACCACTGGGTCTTAGTCCACACAAGATACAGACCACAAGTCTCACCCACTAGGCATGGAGTTTTATGACCTTCCAAGCATTTTCACAAAAGCTAAGTTTACAGCAGTCTCTCTTAAAGGGCTTCCTGCGCGTACTTTCCACTAACTGGCCACCATCACGAAGGACTGCCGCTTGGCCCAGGTAAAATGTTTTGTGAACTGGCGCCCTTATGTCAGACCCTAAGTAGAAGGAGGAGAGGGTTTGAGACAAAAGCCCCACTGCAGATGTGGTTCACTGAGCGTTGCTTCCCAGAATCACTCACACAGCCAGGTTGCTGCACTCAGAATATGTGGCCCCCAGTTAATCTCTCTACCTGTTCTCCGTCACCTCCACTATGTCTCCTCAGTTACAAGTTCTCTACAGGTTACACATGCAGTTATAAGAACATTCTGCCCACCATGTCCCTATGTGAAAAAGTCATAAACCACACATACCAAATGTAGTACTGAGGAACACAGAGACCATAACCTAAAGTATAAACGTTAATCTGACTGACAATGTTGTTAAAGTGAGAGAGTGGCGCCCCTTCTGTCACCCACTTCTCGATTATGTCCCGTGTCGGGTGACCTGGGTGGCAAAATCATTCTCTCAAAATGTCCATAATGCCCTTCAAACCAGTCATGAACAACTGTAGTCTGATTACATGGCACAGTGTCATCCATAAAAATTCCATCGTTGTTTGCGCACATGAAGTCTATGAATAGGTGCAAATGGACTCCAAGTAGCCGAACGTAGCCTTTTAAAGTCAATGATAGGTTCAGTTGGATCAAAGGACTCTATCTATTCCATGTAAATACAGCCCACATCATGATGGAGCCACTACCAGCTTACACAGTGCATTGTTGACAACTGGGGTCCACACAAAAACCATACCATCAACTCTTAACAGCTGAAATCGGAACTCATGTGCGCAGGCCATGGTTTTCCACTCGTCTAGGGTCCAACCGACATGGTCAGCCTACCAGAAGGGGTGCTGCAGGCGATGTCATACTGTTGGCTAAGGCAGTCGCATTGGTCACATGCTGCCACAGTCCCTTAACGCCCAATTTAGCTGCACTGTTCTAACGGATGCGTTCATCTTACATCCCACATTGATTTCTGCGCTTATTTCACGCAGTCTTGCTTACGTGTTAGCACTGACAACTCTGCCCAGATGCCGCTACTCTCAGTTGTCGGCCACTGCACTGTCCATGATGCGAGGCAATGCCTGAAATTGGATATTCTCAGCACATTCTTGACACTGTGGATTTCTGAATATTGAAATCTTAAACGATTTCCCAAATGGAATGCCCCATGAGTTTATTTCCATCTACTTTTACGCGTTCAGAGTCTGTGAATTCCCATCGTGCGGCCATAATAACGTCGGAAAAGTTTCACTCGAACCACCTGAGTACAAATGACAGCTGCGCCAATGTATTAGTCTTTTATACCTTGTATACGCGATGCTACCGTCATCTGTATGTATGCATTTCGCTATCTCATGAGTTCCGTAACCTCAGTGTATATCAGAATCGGTTAACCGGTTTAGTCATGAGTATGCAACAGACAGTTACTCTCGCATTTATAATATTAGAATGGGTAAGAGGACATAATCAGTCTATCCAAGGCAGCATGTCTTTTATCCTAAAATAAATTGATTTAGTTGGACTGCGACGAAAAATGAAGAGCTAACAAGAAATTAATCAGGACAATAATTATCTATAGATACGGCCCACGATTTTTTATTTATGTACATTAATGGCTACAACAGTAGTGACAGTCTCGGAACATATATCGGGAATCGCAAAACAATGTAACTAACTGCAGCTTATGTATACAATTGGTGGACGCCACTGACATCAGTTATTCTTTGGTCAAATGTGAGTCTGGACATCCTTTACAGGTGTGAACTATCTCAATTACCAACAATAAAAAGTCTAATCACACCATTCCCTATTGGACTACTCATGGCCGTCTTATTGGTTTCTACATTATAGGTGTAAACTATCTCAATTAGCACCAATAAAAAGTCTAATCACGCAATACCCTATTGAACTTCTCATGGCCATCTTGCTGGTTTCTGCAGTGTCACTGAACGGCCTTCCCTGAATTTTCACGGATCACTGTCATGTCGCACGTGGGGGATCATTTCTACACCGTCTGCACTTCTCCAGCAACCCCTGTGTGCTCTTTTAAAGTGGTGACTACTATCGGATTTTTTACTATGGAGACTCGGGTTTAAGCTTTAATTACAAATAAACCAACAGGCCTATCGCAAAACAAGTAACTAATATTTTTCTTGGCTCAACCTGCGTTAGGCTACATGGAGCAATATGGTTTTAAAGTTCAACATACATTTCTTATTTTACGTTTTAGTAAGGACTGTCCAGTTTTCGGCTCAGTTCAAAACTATATAGCTTGCAATGTATTTGTATTAAAGTAATGTTAATAGCTTATAGGCACTTATATTTTCCCGGCGTATTTCTTCTTCCAGAAATTTTCGGGTTTGCAGCCGAACCCCATCACGATTCTGCCACGATATTTCGGCCCAGAGACGTCCGGCCATCCTCAGGTGAGTAGACGAAGTACTGAAGAGACTTGATGCAGTCTTGGTATTTATAGCGAATTCCGCGCATGCGAATCGTACTGGCGGTTTACGGCGCCTGCGTTAGGAAGTGACATGCGCGAGGCAGTCAAGTTATGTGTGCTGCCCTCAATGTAATCGCTGAGTATCGACTGAGCATGTCTATTCCGTTGTGACCGCATAATTTTAAGAACTGGATTCCAATTTTTATCAAGCTGGAAGTCGTTATCACGATTCATTAAGTTATCAGCAACACGTATTTCCACTGATTCTTTAATTACAGAGTCGCAGAAGCTGGAAGCCGGTGTTAAAAGTTTGGCATTATTGTATTCCATTGAATGTCCCATGGAAACGCAATGTTCTGCCACTGCTAATTTTAAAGGCTGCCGCAGATGGATGTGTCTGTCGTGTTCTACACAGCGTTCCTGGACCGTTCGTATCGTCTGACCTATATAGGACACGCCACACTCACAGATAATTTTATAAACACCCGCCTTCCTCAATTGTAAACCGTCTTTAACGGATCTGACTAAGGCCCTCCTCTTTGCTGATGGACGGAAGAGGACATTAATATTATTCTTCCTAAGCAATCTGCCTATTTTAGAAGACACGTTCTCGGCACATGGAAGGAACGCAGTTGATTTAGAGTTGTCATCAGTCGTTGCTTCTTGTTATTGTAATTGTGCATGGCCTTCCATATTGGACGCGAAGTATAGCCATTCTCTTTAAAAACCTTCTATAGAAGCACTAATTCATGTCTTCCTTGCTCATGTCACCTCCTAACGCATGCGCCGTTAACCGCAAGCACGACCCAGCGAGGTGGCGCAGTGGTTAGACACTGGACTCGCATTCGGGAGGACGACAGTTCAATCCCGCGTCCGGTCATGCTGATTTAGGTTTTCCGTGATTTCCATAAATCGCTCCAGGCAAATACCGGGATGGTTCCTTTCAAAGATCACGGCCGACTTCCTTCCCTAATCCGATGAGACCGATGACCTCGCTGTCTGGTCTCCTTCCCTAAACAACCCAACCCAACCCCGCCAGTACGATTCGCATGCCATCAGGTGTCTTCAGTATTTTGACTAAGAAAATGAAGATGGCCGGACGTCTCAGGGTCGAAATATCGTGACAGAATGTTGATGCAATCCGGCTGCAAACCCTAAAATTACTGGAAGATTTATATTGGTAGTGGAAATCTCAAGTTACAAAATTTTTCAATTATCAACCAAAAAATTCGTATTACGTGTCTAAAGTAACTTTTTCTCAGCACAGGATAAGTACATAACAGAATACGTGGGTTTCTTTTGAAGCTCTCTTTTGTGGCTCTGATAAGCTACAACCACAGAGACGATACAGTGTGATACGGATCTTATAAAGAGTGATATTTAAGACTGGGTCTGTGCGTGCTGGACCTTACGATTAACAGCGTGCACGGCTGTGAAAACGAATAAATCATTCCCGCGAATCGCCGGGTTGTTGGAAAATGGTTTGCCTGTGACTGGCAATGGAGCACCTGATTCCACCACTGCGCCCATTGTTATTCCCAATGCGCATCATGCACAGAACCAGTGTTACATATCGTTCTTAATGAAATCCATATCCCACTGCACGGTCACAGTGGTTGTAGCTTCTTACAACTACAAAAGAAACCTTCAAAACAAACCCACCCTCTCTGCCATACGTTTATCTGGGCTGAGAAAAAGTTATTTTAGAAAGATCGTAAGAAAACTTTTTTGGATGACTGAAAAATACTGAGACTTGAAATTTTTACCACCAATATATGTGCCTATAGCCTATTAAAATTTCATCAACAGTGGACAAATGCATTTCAAGCTACGTAGTTTTAAAGTGAGCATTGTGTAGCGAAGACGCCGGTTACCGGACAAACCTTACTGCTTTGAAAATTAAAAAAAAAATATATGTTGAACTTTAAAACCAGATTCCTCCATATAGTTTAACGCAGAATAAAACAAGAAATATATTGGTATAACTTATTTTATGGTAGGGCAATTGGTTCGCTTGTCATTAAAGCTTAAACATGAGTCTCCATAATAAAAAAAGCCGACAGTAATATTTTGCCCAATGTATGTGCCTATAAACTATTAGCATATCATTAACGGTGGACAATTGCATTTTACTTTATATAGTTTTTAAGTGAGAAGTTTGTAGTAAAGACGCCGGATACCGGACTGTCCTTACTACAATCTGGGATGAAAACTATATGTTGAACTTTAAAAGCAAATTGCTCCATATAGGCTTACGCAGAATAAAACAAGAAATATATTGATATAACTCAGTTTTCAATAGAGCTATTGGCTCATATGTCATTAAAGCCAAAACTGGAGTCTCCATAATAAAAAAAAATCCTATAGTATATTTTGCCCAGTGAGCTTATGTTCGAGATGTCCTGTAGTGCCTCGAGAATTTCAGGGTAAATTCTAGAAACACTTGGCTCTCCACCGTCTCGAACACTCGATACTTTAATGACGGGGGTCAGAGAGAATTTTTACTGCGGTACGCATGTCTGTATGCGCAGGAAGGACAGCTGTCACGAGGAGCCAGGAGCTGTGTCAGACGAGCGGCCCGACAAGTGGTTACAAGAAGCGTCCTGGAAGTTACATCAAAAAGCCAAAGAGTATCTGTATAAGTTCCATGGCGTGTGGTGTCATGAGGATTGTTAAAGAGACAAATGAAGAATGTGTTATATAGAAAGTCTTACTTTATGTCTTAGCTCTGCATGTGGCAGAACGTATGTAACTGTATGAATGTGTAGTAGATTCTAACATATATCTTGGAACCAGTTGGCTTGCTCGAGTTTGTACATAATAATTGTTACTTTGGGACGAGAGTCGAAAATATATTATTGTTTAACTGACAAGAGCCAACGAGTACATAACTTATTGCAAGAATATAGAGCTGGTTAATAATATTCCCTTTAACCTGATACAGTCTTCGGAGAAGAATTAAACGGCGATAGCGACGTAGCTGGTAACCCAAAGAAGAGGATCGGCTGCAAGCACAATGTGCAAGGCAACTGGAAGAGACGTGTGAGTCGTGCAACCCAACACCGCACTGTCTCTTGTAGTCCAAAAAAGCGTTAGAGTCCACAACTAGAGTGCCGAAGCTCCAAGAAATCGGTGAATTGTTAAGTCTGGTCTGTGATTCTGAGACGTAGTTGTGGTCCGTGCTTGAAATAACGCACATAGAAGAGAGTGTTGGTGCTGTTATTAGGTGCTGAAATTGATTTGTGAGATTCTGTGTGCAGTGCATACCAAATGAACCTCTGCGGCGGATCACGACCATTTTGGAGACATGGTGCGAGCCTACCTGCTGGGGCTGAGGCATATGACAGCTGGTCGCGCGGCGCGGTCGGGCAGCCGCAGGAAGCACTGCTTGCGGGTCGTGTGGTCGTGCAGCGCCAGCACGCTGCCCACGGGGTACAGCACCTGGTCGTTCTCGGACGTGTACAGCGCATTGCCGCGCACCCCTACCCGCAGTCCCAGCAGGAACCGCGGCTCCAGGATCGGCAGGTTCTTCAGCGACATTCTTCTGGCAACAAATTTACAACACAAGTGGCAGGTAGTGGTACTAGTAGTAGTAGTTGTAGTTTTTACACTCTGCGACAGAAAAAAAGCGACGCACCACGACAGGATTATACGAATGGAACGGAAATCGGTAGATGTGATGTGCATGTACAGACAAACGAATGATTAAATTTTCATAAAAACTGGATGAATTATTCAAGAGGAAGAGCTTCACAAAATTAGCAAGTTCAAAATGTTCAAATGCGTGTGAAATTTTATGGAACTTAGCTGCTAAGATCATCAGTCCCTAAGCTTACACACTACTTAACCTAAATTATCCTAAGGACAAACACACACACACACACACACCCACGCCCGAGGGAGGTTCAAATGGCTCTGAGCACTATGGGACTTAACAGCTATGGTCATCAGTCCCCTGGAACTTAGAACTACTTAAACCTAACTAACCTAAGTACATCACACAACACCCAGTCATCACGAGGCAGAGAAAATCCTTGACCCCGCCGGGAATCGAACCCGGGAACCCGGGCGCGGGAAGTGAGAACGCTACCGTACGACCACGAGCTGCGAACCCCGAGGGAGTACTCGAACCTCCGCCGGGACCAGCAAATGAGCAAGTAAATTACTTGTTGGGCCACCTCACGCCCTTATGCAATCATTTATTCGACTTGGCATTGATTGACACAATTTTTGGATGTCCTCCTGAGGGATATCGTGCCACATTCTGTCCAATTGGCGTGTTTGATGGTCAAAATTGCGAACTGGTTGGAGAGCCCTGCTCATAATGCTCCAGACATTTTCAACTGTGGAGGGATCTCGTGACCTTGTTGGTCAAGGGTGGGCTTGAAAAGCACGAAGACAAGAAGCAGAAACTCTCGCCATGTACGGATGGGCACTATATTGCTGAAATGTAAACCCAGAAAGGGGGGGGGGGGCAGAATAACGTCGACATACTGTTGCACTGTAAGGGTGCCTGCTATGAAGCCGAATAGTAGCCCAGAGCATCACCCTGGCTGTCGGGCTGTATAAAGGGCAATAGTCAGGTTGGTAACCCGCTGACGTCTGAGTTGTCTGCAGACAAGTCTTTGCTGGTCATTGGGATGTAATTCGAAGTGGAACGCGTCACTGAAGATAATTCTACTGCACTCAACGACTTCCAGTCCTGATGTGCACCAGCTACATGCAGATAGTTACAAAGCTGAGAAAAATTTCACTTAACTGGTTTTTTTCTTTTACATTCCTATCATCAGATTTTAACTGACTAACGTCGTCAAAGAAGTTACGGTATTTGAAACAACGTTGTGGAAAGATGTTACTCATCTAGTCTGAGACACGAAAACGCAGCAAATGTGATGTTTGAATACACGAGTATAGTGATGATACAATTTAAAAGTTGAACAATAAATAAATATATAGCGAGAAAACCAAAAAATACATTAACACTAAACAAGAAAACAATGCTTATATAACAATTTAAATTAAATTAATAAAATAAAAAAATAGTACTGGGTAAGAATACTAAAGAATGGCTGAAAAGGTATTAAATATGGAACGTGATACATAAAGAGAGTAAAAGGAGGAATCTGCAATCTTAACAACTGAATACATGGAGTACGTAAACAATCACAATAAAATAAAATAAAATACAAGGAAACGGAGGAATGGAAAGGAACAGAAAGTGTCGGAACGATCTGAAAAACTGTGACCATTAAATGAGCTCCGAAAAAGAGAAGTATTGGGATTTGTTTGGTCATCAAATATTAAACCGGGACTGTGGGATTGTGAAGTTCGTGAACGCGCGAGTCCCCTTATTCACAATATATTTTTGCGACACACACAAAATTAGCTATGATTAATAATGTGAGTGCACCTCTAAACCCAAATTACAAGAGACGTTTTCAAAATATATAATTAACCTATCGGACTTGGTTCTTTCAACGAATGAACATAATGTGCTTGAGAAAGGATTTAAGTTTGCTGCTTCCCATCCTCCTTAACAGAAGCAACTATATGTGATAATGGCAGATATTGATTTTACCTAAAGACACTACTGCAAAACATTTAGATATTCATGAACTAAAGAAAGGATTATCATTTGAGTGTAACATCTCACAGATTAAGGACTTTCACAACCTCAAGTTTCTCAAAAAGATATTACACCAGCAACATATCATTACCACAAAATCAGATAACGACAAAGCACTGCACTTTTGAACAAGCTTGATTATTTAAAAAAGTCAATGATTTTCTATGCCCCACATGCTAAAATCGTTCCTAAAGAGATGAGATGAAATGTGTAACTAATTCTTGCAAAAAGTATAGTTTTTGATTTTGAAGCACAGCTATTGACTAACATCAGCCCAGCGCTTCTTAGGCTGAATGGGCTTCCAAACCTACACAAGGCCAGTCGGTATGGCCGTGCGCTTCTAGGCGCTTCAGTCTGGAACCGCGTGACCGCTACGGTCGCGGGTTCGAATCCTGCCTCGGGCATGGATGTGTGTGATATCCTTAGGTTAGTTAGGTTTTAAGTAGTTCTAAGTTCTGGGGGACTGATGACCACAGATGTTAAGTCCCATAGTGCTCAGAGCCATTTGAACCATTTTGAGCCTACACAAGTAAACTGTATCCATCTGTCCAATTGTATCATTTTTCTCTGCATCATGTTACAAACTGGCAAGTAATTTGGACACTTTAATTAAAAGTAAGACAAAATTCAAATCAAATAACGGTATTTCAAATTCAGTATATCTTGCAGATAAGGTGAAAGATCAGTCTGTCTGACACAGTGCAGATGTTTGCAGTTTGCTTTCCAGTGAACCAGTATGGGAAGAGATGCTTTACTGATCTAACTGATCTAATGTCAACCCACTTTATGCTGAGCATAAAATTATTTCCTGTTCGAAGAGACTTCGCACAAACAGTTAAGTGGCTGAGCTATGGGGTCCCCTCTTAGTGCACTTTTTGCTGTATGTGGGCAGTTTTCAACAACATGTTCTGAATAAAGAACCTCTGAATGCGAATATTAAATAATAGTTGACACATGTAGACGCTGTACTGTTTATGTGGACAGGCACTACAAGACAGCTCAATACAAGTTTTCATAACTTAAACAGCCAACATAAAAATATTCAGTTCACAATGGAATATGACAAAAATTCCATAATTTTAGATACAACCATTATTATCAGTAAACCAACAAATTGTTTCAAAAGTTCTAGAAAACTACAACTACAAACACAGTAAAATCTTTTTGCTCACAACACTCAATAAGGTACAAATGTTCAGCTTCCCACTCAGTGGTGTACCATCTGATACATGTTTCCCATGTGTAAAGAATATTTCAAAGCGGATTTGAACATAATAAAATTTATTGCCTCAACCAATGGCTACAGTCCTGTCCCTATTGACGGCATCCTGCATACGAAACAAAAATCGAAAACTATACCCCTCCTCTACGCTCCCTCTGCTGCTCTTTCCCATGTCTGTAGGAATCGTTGTACGATCTCATGCCTAGGACACACAGTGTAACAAAAACACTGAATTCCTGCAACTGTATCATTTCCTGCTGTGTGATGAGCACACCAGCAGAGTGTATTTTCAGCAGCAAACATAAGACTCAATTACTAACCAAAGGTGAGGTATACTTAATTACTTGTCGTGATTGTGATAAGTTTTATATTGGTCAATCAGGCAGAAAAACAGCAGCTAGGTTGGCTGAACATGAATGTTACTGGATGCTGCAAAATTATGACTCCGCATTTGTTGAGTACGCATGTGTTGAGACGCAAAGCTATCAGGAATAGTCCTAAGACCTCTACTTAGCAATCAAGGGCCAAAAACTCGAAAGCCTGCTGGGCTCTCTGGAAATCAACAAACATCTGTCCCACACTCCTGATTTAATATTAAATGACCAGACACAGCTCAACACGTTCCTTCTTCTGAATTTCACTTAGTCTTCATAGTTTTCCAAATGTTTCCCACATTTCTGCTTACTTTCTATTCCTCCGTTTTCCTTTTTCTTATTTTATTGTGAATGGCTATGTACTCCATATATTGTGTTGTCACGATTGGAAATTCTCTCTTTACTCTATTCTGTATTAAATTTCACATTTAATACCCCTTAGTACCACACTCTCGTCTAGTATTAATTTTATTTTATTGGGGTTGTTTACGAGTTTAATTCTAATGTTTTCCCTTGTTCGCTGCATTGCTACTGCACGGTCAATAGATGACATTTGTTGTGTGTTCGTGCCTTGGTCTTGTCTTGTTTCGTTGTATGTCGAGAAACTGTAGAGTGTAGAACTTTTGCCCACGAAATATTTTGTATTTTGCCTAGAATTTGATATCACTCTCATTGTGCATACGTTCGCTTCCCAGTTTCCTTTAATGTCTCCATAATTTACAGATTCGTCAATTTGAATTGGAGGCCGTGCTGTCCGGTACCAAACTATGACTACGTATTTTGATTTGTATAATAACATGAAAGTCCAGTTCGCTGAAAACTGTACGACAGTTCATAAAATATTTGTGTGGGATTTTGCCTATCACTTATCGCTCCGTGGGAGTGGATGTTTCGTGATAGAAGTACGGTTCATAGATGTATCGAAAAACTGGGGAAAATGTTATCCCCTGTACTGCATGAGTGTCTTAGGCATCGTACGTGCAAGAAAATTTCACGGTCAAAATAAAAGTTCAGCGAAGTAAATGTACCCTATAATACCTGCCTTGAAGCAATGTGAAGTTTACGAAAAATTACACATGATGGGTCGTACACTGAGAACCTTCCTAGAACAAAGCTTAAGACAACTGCTTGCACTAAAATCTGATGAAATTGCACGTGCCAGATATCGAAACCAGGGTCTTTAAATTCCAAAGCTCAGAATATTGATTATGATGCCATCTGTCCTACAGGTATATTAGGGCAGTTGGCAGGTGATCTTGTCACGTTATAAACAACACGAACATTGAATATACTTGAAATTGCCATCGAAGCCAAGCCTTTGTAACACTAGGTGTTGTTGAGAAGCTACACATGACAGGGCCTTATAGTTACAGGACTGTGTTGCAATTTTGTCACACACAAGGTGGTGGGCTAATAAGTATGATGTGATAACCCGGGGACTGTTTGGTAATTGGCTAGTGGTGTTGTCATAGTTTAAACACTGTGTGTTTTGAAATTAGCTGACATGTAAGAAAATTACATATGCCGGGGGTCGAATCCAAGGCCTTGGAGTTCTGAAGCTTAGTCTAATTACGTATTTTTGAGAAAATACTTATGCTGAGGGCTTATAGCTACATGACGATCTTGTGACATTAGATACCATCTTTCTGTGTTTCTTGCATCAGGGCTGTTTATGAGCTAGGACACTTGGAAAAAAGTGAAAGTAGATTAGGATAATTAAGGTACGACTCTCTTGCGCTGTCTTACGACACTTGGGTCTAGGTGAAAGTAAGTTATGGTAATTAGCGTATGGCCTTGAACTGAGCTCGTGTCTTCCAAAACACATTAGAAGTAAACATTGTAGATAAACCTGACGGCGTCGACCAGCACAGTTATCGGGAGAGACACACGTGTTCATCCCCGTTACCAGATTACACGGAGGCAGAGATTTACACTTGAACCATTAAGTCATTTTAGGAGACGCTTTCGGTCGCAGTGCAGTCGCAGCACAAATTATCAATAGCATCCCAGGCAATCTTATTAGATTGGTGAATCAGCTAGTTGCGTTTTTGTTTTGCATGGTGGTATTCCGGTTGCTATGGGCTCTTTTATCAATTGCCATGTTCTGTTTGTAGTTCAGTGTTGCCATTTGAGTTTACATGTTGTCACTTTGTGAGCTGGGGATAATCATTTGAGCTGTGGACGCCAGAAAATGGAATGCCATGTGGAGAAATCTGAACATTTCCGACATATTCTTCTATTTGAGTTCAATAGAGGTGTGATAGCAACAGAGGCAGCCGGAAACATTTCTTCCGTATATGGGGTAGTTGGGGATAATGGTATCGGACAGGGCACGGCAAGAAAATTGTTTTCTTGTTTCAAGGAGGATCAGTTTAACATAAGTGATTCTCCACATTTAGGAAGACCTTCGGGATTTGCTGAAGATCGTTTGAACGCATTACTCCACAATATTCCACGGTAGTGTACTCTATAACTGGAAAATATGATCAACTGCGATCATTTCATCATTTTGAAAGATTTGTACGCAATTGGGAAGGTTAAAAAATCGGGCTATGGGTGCCGCACGCCCTAAGCCAGAATCACTCAAATTAGCAGGCGGACATGTGTGCGTATCTGCTTGTTCGTTATCAACTGGCTCATGAACAACAGCGACCGTTCCTATTCGGTATCATTACTGGTGACGAGAAATGGTCTCTTTATGCTAAAATAAGGAAAATAAAGGAATGATTGAGCCCAGTCAAAGGAGCAAACACCCGCATAAAGACCTGCGCCCATCCAAAAAAGATATTCTTATGCATTTGGTGGAACAGCGACGGTGTGGTGTAGTACGAATTGCTTCCCCGAAGTGTAACCGTAACTGCTGACATCTATTGTCAACAACTCATACTCTTTCAGGCAGAATCCAAAAACAACGACCAGAAAGGCAGCATGAGTTGTCGCTATTCCGCGATAACACCCGGCTACATTCTGATAGACAAAAAACGCTACACAGGAGCTAGGTTGGGAAATCATTCACCTGATGTTGTGCCCTTAGATTTTCAACTTTTCCGCTCTCTGTCGAACAGCCTTCAAGGAACTTCCTTTCCGGATGAAACTGCGATTCGAACATGGGTCGACGAGTCCTCCCCCTCAAAACCACGTGATTTCTACCGTCGCGGATACGAAAAGCTACCCCAGCGTTGGAAGACTGCTATAAACAGTGAAGGAGAATATATTGTTGATGACTAAAGTCTCTGTTATGTGTATCTGTTGTGTTTATTAAACTTACGGAAAAATTCTTCGAACTTAAGCACAGAGCCAGCAGTAAATACGCTATGCGATCAAAAGTATCCGGACACCTGGCTGAAAATGATTTGCAAGTTCTTGGCGCCCTCTACTGGCAATGCTGGAATTCAATATGGTGTTGGCCTACCCTTAGCCTTGATCACAGCTTTCACTCTCGCAGGCATAGGTTTAATCAGGTGCTGGAAGGTTTCTTGGGGATTGCTGGCCCGTCCTTCACGGAGTGCTGCACGGAGGAGCGGTATCGATGTAGGTCGGCGAGGCCTGGCACGAAGTCGGCACTCCAAAACATCCCAAAGGTGTTCTATAGGATTCAGATCGGGACTCTGTGCAGGCCAGTCCAATACAGGGATGTTATTGTCGTGTAACCACTCCGCCACAAGCTGTGCAGTATGAGCAGGTGCTCGATCGTGTTGAAAGATGCAAAGATGCAGTCGCCATCCCCGAATTGCTCTTCAACAGTGGGACGCAAGAAGGTGCTTAAAACATCACTGTAGGCCTATGCTGTGATGGTGCCACGCAAAACAACATGGGGTGCAAGCCCCTTCCATGAAAAACACCACCGTCTCCGAATTTTATTATTGGCACTACACACGCTGGCAGATGACGTTCACCGGGCATTCGCCATTACCACACACTGACTTCGGGTCGCCACATTGTGTACCGTGATTCGTCACTCCGCACAAAGTTTTTCCACTGTTCAGTCGTCCAGTGTTTACGCTGTTTACATCAAGCGAGGCGTCGTTTGGCATTTACCGGCGTGATGTATGGCTTATGAGCAGCCACACGAATATGAAATCCAATTTTTCTCACCTCCCGCCTAACTGTTATAGTACTTGCAATGGATCCTCATGCAGTTTGGAATTCCTGTGTGATGGTCTGGATAAATGTCAGCCTATTACACATTACGACCCTCTTCAACTGGGGACGGTCTATGTCAGTCAACATAAGAGGTCCACCTGTACGCTTTTGTACTGCACGTGTCCCTTCACGTTTTCATTTCACTGTCACATCGGAAGCAGTGGACTTAAATATGTTTAGGAGTGTGGAAATCTCGCGTACCGACGTATGACACAGTGACTAACAATCACCTGACCACGTTCGAAGTCCGTGATTTCCGCGGAGCGCCCTATTCTGCTCTCTCACGATGCCTAATGACTACTGAGGCCGCTGATATGGGGTACTTGGCAGTAGGTGGCAGCGCGGTGCACCTAATATGAAAAATGTATGTTTTTGGCGGTGTACGGATAATTTTCATCACATAGTGTATATACTGCGAGCAGTGGTATCCGCATAGATGATGTTACCCAGTCACCTTCTTCCAAATTATCATCGTGCAGCCCGTCGCTGATGGTTTACCGAAATGGTGAATGGCGCATTATTGTGTGCAGTGTTAAGGGCAGAATTTGCCTCGAGGTGATCAGTGACTGCGGCTTTGAAGAAGGGAGCGACAGTAAGCCTAAATGTGTCAGGCATCGACGTACTCGCCCTTCTCCGGGTGTCTTGGTACAGAAAGGCGTTTTTTGTCAGAAAAATGAACAGTGCAGGATATGTCTGGACCATACAGCCCATTACGTTTCCAGTCCTACAAATGTAGGTGCAGTGTGCCCTTACATTTATATGTAGAGTGTAACAAAAAGATCCTTACAGACCGTGTGGGTTTGCAGAGTGTGTGTAGAGGAACAAACTGTAGACAGCAATCTGTATCCAAAAAAACATCATTCTCTGACGCTATAGAGCGTAGATTTATAGGCACATCAGCTCTTACGTTACTCCATACCCATCCGTTGCCAATGTCATGAACGATCAATGCCAAAGAGACTGCACTTTTTTTGCAGCTGAATGTATCGCTACCTACCACGGTGCGAGGGTCAGAGTTTTTGCATTTGTCAAAAGCTTGCTGCATGAAAAAAAAAAAACAGTGGGACAATAAGAGTATATGTGATAGTAGTTATTTATCTTGTTGTTCCACAGAGCAATAAAGCGTTTTACTTTTCGGGGAATTACATCATTTATTGAGTCTTTGTAGCGGCTAACACATGCCACTAGGCTAAGTTTTCGGCAGCAAACATCATTTCGTACGCTGACAGTGTTGTTGTGAGATTTGGATTTAACGTCCTATCGATGACAAGCTCAGTAGAGACGGAATGCAAACATACATGGATTGAGAAAAAATAGATTGTGCCCTTTCATAGGAACCATCATGGCACTTGACTTGATAGATTTATGGAAAAAAAAGCGAAATATGGATTTGATGGCCAGTTGGGAATTTGAACCGCTGTCCTCCTGCGTGCACGTTCCTTACTCACTCAGTTTTCTAGTTAGTATTTTCCATAAATTACTGTTCTTTTCCGGTCTGCAAAGAATATCATTATTTTTTGTCGTAATAGTCCACTTAATTTGCAGCATCCTTCCGTGAAAACACAAATTAAACCGTTTCTCTTCTTTTTCAGGTTTTCCACAGTCTATGAATCTTTCAATATCATGCTGTGTTGGAGATGTCCATTCGTAGAAGTTTTTTTCTCCTGTAATGTCCTGTGTTCTTTCTGCTTCTGCTAATCTGCTTCGTATCTCCTCTAAAATTCCTCTGTCACACTTTATTTTACTTATAAGGTAGTAGAATTATTTCGTCTGCAGCAAGTACACCACCATGGTTCTCATGGTGGGTACGTGTGGGATTTGATAAAACTGCATCTGGTCAGCTCAGCCTTTTTGGTTGGTTGGTTTGTTGTTTGGGGAAAGAGACCAGACAGCGTGGTCATCGGTCTGATCGGATTAGGGAAGGATGGGGAAGGAAGTCGGCCGTGCCCTTTCAGAGGAACCATCCCGGCATTTGCCTGGAGTGATTTAGGGAAATCACGGAAAACCTAAATCAGGATGCCTGGACGCGGGATTGAACCGTCGTCCTCCCGAATGCGAGTCCAGTGTCTAACCACTGCGCCACCTCGCTCGGTAGCCTTTTTGGCAGTAGACACACATCACCCCAGTTCCCAGAACTCCTGAAGACAGACGTTGACTGTGGATATTGTATCAAAGACAGAGTCCCTTTGACTGTCCAGAGATGTCAGTAAACCCGCCCAATGATGTAAACAACCATGCATGAGCAGCGCCTATTAGACAGAGGGGGTCCGACAGCCGATCAGTTCCAGTCATTCCACCGGGAAGGAGGTACACAGCTTGTGTTGTCTGTAGTTCAACCACGCCTAGACGGTCAATACCGCGGTTCGATCGCGTCCGCATTGTTACTTTGTGGCAGGAAGGGCTCTCAACAAGGGAAGTGTCCAGACGTCTCGGAGTGAACTAAAACGATGTTGTTCGGACGTGGAGGAGATACAGAGAGACAGGAACTGTCGAAGACATACTTCGCTCAGACCGCCCAAGGGCTACTACTGCAGTGGATTACCTCTACCTACGCATTATGGCTCGGAGGAACCCTGACAGCAACGCCGCCATGTTGAATAATGCTTTTCGTGCAGCCACAGGACGTCGTGTTACGACACAAACTGTGCGCAGTAGGGTGAATGATGCGCAACTTCACTACCGACGTACATGACGAGGACCATCTTTGCAACCACGACACCATCCACTGCGGTACAGATGGGCCCAACAACATGCCCAATGGAACGCTCAGAATTGGCATCACGTTCTCTTCACCGATGAGTGTCGCATATGTCTTCAACCAGACCATCGTCGGAGACGTGTTTGGAGGCAACCCGATCAGGCTGAATGCCATGGACACACTGTCCAGTGAGTGCAGCAAGGTGGAGGTTCCCTGCTGTTTTGGGGTGGCATTATGTGGGGCCGACATGCGCCACTGATGGTCATGGAAGGCGCCGTAACGGCTGTACTATACGTGAATGCCATCCTCCGACCGACAGTGCACGCATATTGGCAGCACATTGACCAGGCATTCGTCTTCATGGACGACAATTCGGGCGCCCATCTTGTACACCTTGCGAATGACATCCTTCAGGATAGTGATATAGCTCGAGTAGAGTGGCCAGCATGTTCTCCAGACATGAACCCTATCGAATATGTCTGGGATAGATTGAACAGGCTGTTTATGGACGACGTGACCCACCAGTCTCTCTCAGGGATCCACGCCGAATCACCGTTAAGGAGTGGGACAATCTGGACGAACAGTGCCTTGATGATCTTGTGGATAGTATGCCAGGACGAATACAAGCATGCATCAATGCAAGACGGCGTGCTACTTCGTATTAGAAGTACTGGTGTGTACAGTAATCTGGACCACCACCTCCGAAGGTCTCGCTGTATGGTGGTACAACATGCAATGTGTGGTTTTCATGAGCAATAAAAAGGGCGGAAACGATGTTTATGTTGATCTCTATTTTAATTTTCTGTACCGGTTCCGGACCTCTAGGAATTGAGGTGACGCAAAACTTTTTCTGATGTGTGCAGATAGGCCACTCCAACTTCCTATGGACCACAAATAAAAAAAATGTTTAGGCCTATTCAAAAATTATGGTTACTTTTCGAAATAACCACTGAATGTTTGCGACATTTGTCTTACTGTGTACTAGTTTTCCAATATGCTCTACATAAAATGTTGTCAACAATGAACAGAAATGGGACTTGACATTGTGTTGAAACTCCTCGTTGGTTTGGGAGCACTGTCGTCTTAGTCACTTCTTTAGTTCCAGAAAAAATGGTAGTCACTCGGTGAACTTGTGATTCCCTCTAGCCACTTTATCAGCTCATTAAACAAAGTCATCCGTAGCGTCGCCCATGTGCTTCATCTCGCACATCAGTTGAACCATTTTTAAATTTTGGACAGAATTCACGTACAACACCAGTACAGTTGAGATACAGTGCCGGTTGGAGAATAATTTTCAACACAGGCCTGTCACGTAGCTGCCGCCCGCACCTCATTCCCATCCACCATTAACCCTCGTGCACTTTTACCCGTGTCCGTTTCCACTACTAACTGTGATAAGCATTGTATGCAATCTAGCACCTGGGTGCCCCTCTCAGCTGCTGCCGCCCTGTTGGAGATGGGCACATTTATGTAACAACAGCTCAGCTCAGTCAGACGACTCGAACTTGCCAGTGAGAAATCCCTCGGCGAAAAATACACGAGCAGCGAGGACAGAAAAAGTAACGTGGAACATTCTGTCAAAATAACATCGGGTATCTCTACGATGACTTTATGTGAGGCCGGACAACCGCACAATAGCTACCAGTGTTTACGCAATGCTTTGAAATTTTTATCGAAATCAATGCGCCCTTAGGTATATAGTGTATAGGTGGATACCATCACTTATAGGGTACAAATTATTTAACACATGAAAAATCATTAGTCTTGTGAGACCATTTTAGATGTATATGTACATAGAGAGTGATCAGCTGGCACTACCTATGGGTTTTTATGCAACTACAGTACTTTCAAAAACCATACGAGTATTTTCATATTCTCTCGCTCGCTACGTGCAAACTATTAGTGCTACAGAAAAAATTAGTAGGACCTTTTTGTGGGAAATCCAATGAAATTTAAATTTTGTACTAGAATACATTTTTGCCAGAGGCCACAGTTTTCAAATTATTTAAGGAAAACGTATAAAAGTAACATCAAAATGCGTTTTTCTTGAATACCTGGAATACTGTGTCCTCGAGCGAAAACGTATCCCAGTACGAAACTTAACTGTATTAAATTTTCTACAAAAAGGTCCTGTTCATTTTCTTCTGTAGGTCTAATAGTTTGTGCATAGCGACCGAGACAATATGAAAATATCGCGTGTGGATTTTGAAAGTGCTGCGGATTACATAAAACGCATACGTAGGCGCAGCTGAGTCACCCTGTATGTACGTCGCGAGCCACTGTACAGTGAGTGGTAGAGGGTACTCGATACCGATATTAGAGATATTCTGTCAAATTCAAATAGAGTATCAGATGAGGGAAATATTACTGATGTCTCTTTAAATAAGCTTACTATTCCCTCTTAGTGAAAACAGGCCCCAGGAGTAGACAAAATTCCATTAGAACTACTGAAAGCCTTGGGAGAGCCAGTCCTAACAAAACTCTACCATCTGGCGAGCAAGTTGTATGAGAGAGGCGATATACCCTCAGACTTCAAGAAAAATACAATAATTCCAATAGTAAAGAAAGCAGGTGTTGACAGATGTGAAAATTACCAAACTATCAGTTTAATAAGTCACAGTTACAAAATACTAACGCGAATTCTTTACAGACGAATAGAAAAACTGATAGAAGCCGACCTCGGGGAAGATCAGTTTGGATTCCGTAGAAATGTTGGAACACGTGAGGTAACACTGACCCTACGACTTTTATTAGAAGAAAGATGAAGGATAGGCAAAGCTACGTTTTTGCTACGTTTCTACCATTTGTAGACTTAGAGAAAGCTTTTGACAATGTTGATTGGAATACTCTCTTTCAAATTCTGAAGGAGGCAGGGGTAAAATACAGGGAGCGAAAGGCTATTTACAATTTGTACAGAAATCAGATGGTAGTTATAAGAGTCGAGGGCCACGAAAGGAAAGCAGTTGTTGGGAAGGGAGCGAGACAGGGTTGTAGCCTATCCCAGATGTTATTCAATCTGTATATTGAGCAAGCAGTAAAGGAAACAAAAGAAAAATTCGGAGTAGGTATTAAAATCCATGGAGAAGAAATAAATACTTTGAGGTTCGGCGATGACATTGTAATTCTGTCAGAGACAGCAAAGGACTTGAAAAAGCAGTTGAATGGAATGGACAGTGTCTTGAAAGGAGGCTGTAAGAGGAACATCAACAAAAGCAAAACGAGGATAATGGAATGTAGTCGAATTAAGTCGGGTGATGCTGAGGGAATTAGATTAGGAAATGAGATACTCAAAGTAGTAAAGGAGTTTTGCTATTTGTGGAGCAAAAAAACTGATGATGGTAGAAGTAGAGAGGATATAAAATGTAGACTGGCAATGGCAAGGAAAGCGTTTCTGAAGAAGAAAAATTTGTTAACATCGAGTATTGATTTAAATGTGAGGAAGTCGTTTCTGAAAGTATTTGTATGGAGTGTAGCCATGTATGGAAGTGAAACGTGGACGATAAATAGTTTGGACAAGACGAGAATAGAAGCTTTTGAAGTGTGGTGCTACAGAAGAATGCTGAGGATTGGATGGGTGGATCACATAACTAATGAGGAGGTATTGGACAGAATTTGGGAGAAGAGGAGATTGTGGCACAACCTGACGAGAAGAAGGGATCGGTTGGTAGGACATGTTCTGAGACATCGAGGGATCACCAATTTAGTATTGGAGGGCAGCGTGGAGGGTAAAAATCGAAGAGGGAGACCAAGAGATGAATACACTAAGCAGATTCAGAAGGATGTAGGCTGCAGTAGGTACTGGGAGGTGAAGAAGCTTGCACAGGATAGAGTAGCATGGAGACCTGCATCAACCAGTCTCAGGACTGAAGACCACAACAACAACAGTCCCTCTTGTCCTATGCTGTTGATCCCTACGGGAGATATGCGGTGGTGGCAGCAGAACTGCCACGCAGTCTTTCTCCAATATTAATTCCCTAAACAGGTGTTGCGCGAGAACTATGCCGCCTTCGTTACAAAGATTACCATCCCAGCAGCGCGTCTCTAATTTGGTGCCTGCCACCTGACCTACTAGATTAGGACAGTACTCTACACTGCAGCATCTTGCATGCGACTTCCTTTGCAAATGGACTGTGCTTTCCGCGAACCCTTCCAACAGAACTGGATTCTCCATGATATACTATTAATTTTAAATGTTTCTTCAGTTCATTCCGCAACTTAGCATCATTCTGAAATAATTAAAAGTGCGAGAGGCTACGGGCGTTTAGTCGTAATCTTGTAATCGAACATTATCAAGGTATTCGCTTATAGAGAAAGGTCGAATAATTTACGACAACTATATAGTCCCAGTAGGAGTAGTAAGAGTGAGAGGTCAAGAAAGACAAATTCGTATTAAGCGCGACATAATGCGGGATTACAATAGTCCAAGTGGTAGGTAGAAGAAGGCATGACCGTAATGGAGGTAAATTTTGAAAGAGGAATAAAACTCCGAGAAGAATAGATATCAATGCTTAAGTTCGTCGTTCCGTAGTGTGTGTGTGTGAAATTCTGTGCGAGATCTTGTCTTACTCTCGGACACTGTTGGTGAAGTGGCTCTCGGCGTTGTTTACACTGCACGAAAAAATAAATAAATAAATAAATAAATAAATAAATAAAATGTTCAAATGTGTGTGAAATCTTACGGGACTTAACTGCTAAGGTCATCAGTCCCTAAGCTTACAAACTACTTAACCTAAATTATCCTAAGGACAACACACACATCTATGCCCGAGGGAGGACTCGAACCTCCGCCGGGACCAGCCGCACAGTCCATGACTGCAGCGTCCGAGACCGCTCGGCTAATCCCGCGCGGCTAGTTCCGTAGTCCTAGGGGGGAGGGGGCTGTAGAGGGTAAAATATGTTGGAGAAGACAGAGATTGGAATGAATCCAGCAAATAACTGGGGGCGCAGGATGCAAGTGCAGCTCTGAGATGAAGATGTTGGCACCGTAGAGGAATCTGTGGCGGGCTGCATCGAACGAGCAAGAAGACTGAGAACTCAATAAAAAAAGAAAAGAAAAGAAAAGAAAACGGTGGTTGACAGAAGACATAGCCCTTATGGCCAGAGGAAAGAGAGATTTATGAAAACCTGTTGCATAAAATGGATAGCGTACTCAGCAAGGAACGCGGCTGAAGGAGAAACAAGGCGAAGAGGAAGGCTATGAAGGCTAACTACTTACTTACCTACGTAGTCGTGGAGGAAGAGAAAGAATTACCTCATCTGGTGAACAAGACTGCACAGAAAAGCCGAAGCGACGAAAATGGGAGAAGTGGCTCAGGGAAAAATGGTTCAAATGTGCTCTGAGCACCATGGGACTTAACATCTGAGGTCATCAGTCCCCTATAACTTAGAACTGCTTAAACCTAACTAATCTAAGGACATCACATACATCCATGCCCGAGGCAGGATTCGAACCTGCGACCGTAGCAGTCGCGCGGTTCCAGACTGCAGCGCCTAGAACAACTCGGCCACCCCGGCCGGCGACACATGGAAAGAAAGCTTTCATATAGAATGTAGTTGTACCCTCATGAGATATTGCTGAAAGTGTACTTCTATAGAACAGGGCTGTATAGACCTATCGGCCCTGCAGGGGAAAGGAAAGTGGAAACATTTGAAATGTTGTTTATCAAAGAACGGTAAATAATTAAGTGGACCGATAAAAGTACGAAATGAAGATGTAGTAAAACAATAGGTGAGGAAAGAACTCTGTGAAATACCCAGTCAGAAGAAGGGCAGGTTAGTGGGACATATGTTATTTGGTAGGAATAGTTGATGCTCGAAGAGATGGTAAAAAGGGAAAAGCGGTGAGGGTAGACATAGACTAGAATATGCAAAGTAGAATATGAAACATGTTGAGCGTAGTTGTGAGATAAAAAGAGTAGGACAAGACAGGAAAAGACGGAACACAGCATCAAACCAGACGAAAGAGTGATGATTACAGCAGTTATCGTACGAACGTCGAAATGAGATAACTGAGTGAACTGATACCTCTCAATAATGAAAAGGAGTACGGACCAAATGAGGTACCTGTAGATTCTACCGAGATTATGCTAAAGAACGTACTCGACTTCTAGCAATAGTATAACATAGGTCTCTGGTACAAAGAAGGATAGCAAACGATTGGGCGAAAAAGAAATAAGTCGCCCCCGTTTTCGAGGAAGTTCGTCGGAATGATGCCTATAATTATAGGCACGTATCGCTGACGTCAACCTGTTCTATATTCATGGAACACGTCCTGCGCTCATGCATTATGATGTTTCCGGTCAACGAAAATCTCTTCTATAAAAAACAAACATGCATCCCATACAGAGAGATCTCTCGAAACACAGCCCGCTCCGTTGGTCCACATGATGCAGAGCGCCATAGACAAAGACGACCGTATTCGTAACATGTGGCTCGGCTTCAGGAGGTATTCCATACAGACCCGCACCGTCGTTTGGTGAACGAAGTAGCACCTACCGGCTTTAAGATGTGATATATGGCTGGATTCAGGCCTTTATGAGAGATAGATCTCAATATAATTTTCTTAAAGAGATGAAATGGACAGATGTGAATTACCCCGAGGAACTTATAAGGCCATTACTGTTTACAATATACGCGAGATTGTTGCACCTAGAGGATAGCGTACCTAGGAACACAAGATGTTTTTTTTTTTTTTTTTTTTTTTTATCGGTGCTTCAGTCTAGTGGCTGATTTCAGAGCCAAATGAAGGAATTCGCATTAGAGACGGCCACAAGCAGATTCAGCCATTTTCTATATTTTTCACTGTTAGAAATGAGGTTGTGTTTTGTGCAGCATTTGTAAATATTTCGTGCTCTACACATTTAAGCGCTGTATAATATATTAAAGCTATTGCGATTATATTGCTAATTCTTCAGCTTTAGAATTTTAGGGCGTGTAAAATGCTATATACTGTCATAACTGTTTATATAACATATGGACAGTCGCGTTCCAACGTGTATCTTGAAACAGAAGATCTTTCACCTTGGGGCATGTTATATTTGCAAATGAATTGAGTTTTATAATGTCTAATGTTTGACTGGCAATTTTGAAAATAGAAATTGATGTTAGTTTCCAGTACATTATATTTCAAAACTTATTTTATTTTAACTGGTTTTTGACAATAGTTTTCTGCTTAATTTTAATCCATTAACTGATTGTCAGTGCGTAGTAATGTAATACTGTAACAGACAGACGATTAATTACCGTTTTGGTAAGAGATTGTCTACTGCAACGGTTATAAATTTCAGTAGAATGTTTGTTCCCAGGTATATGAAGATATTTTAACATCTGGAGAAGGCTTAATATTTCGGAGTAGTTTTTCTAATTTCAGAAAAAGACTGCAGCAGCCAAAAAGTTAATGACACAATTTAAAAATGGAATAAGGAGATGTATTAAACTTCTGTAACAGGGCTGGTTATAGGCGAAAGTCTGAAAAGTGTACCAAGGTACAGCACTCTTCCCTCTACGAATGACCCAGTGAGTAACGTCGAAAGGTGTATGGCCCTTTTTGCAGATGATGCCGTTGTCTATAGGAAGGTTGCAACGTCCGAAGGGCTATAGCGAATTGCAACGTGACCAGAAGAGGTTCGAAGGTTGATGTCGGGAGCGGCAGTTCATCTTCAACGGAAATAAATGAAACATATTATACTAAAAGAGGAGAAGATACACGTTACTGCTCAGTCACGCTGTTGGTGCAAAAGCTCCGGAAACGTTAACGGCTTTAAAATACCTCGGAGGAACGGTCCGTGGAATGGCCAGATAAAAGAAATTGTGGGAAAGCAGATCCAGGCTGAAATTCTTCTGAAGAATCTAAAGGAAACGTAATTCATACAGGAAAAACGTGACTTATCAAATAATTTTTAGACCTGTTCTTGAGTATCGTTAATCAGTCTGGGATCCTTACCAGCTAGGACTGGTAAAAGAGCTAGAGAAGATCCAGTGAAGAGTGGTACGTTTCGTCAAAGGGATCGTTTAGTCGACTCAAGAGCGTTACAGGGATTCTCAACAAATTGCAGTGGCAGGCGTTACAAGAGATGCGTCGTACATCGCAAAGAGGTTTACTATCGAAATTTCGAAAGCGTTCATTCGAAGAAGACCCGAGCAACGTATTACTTCCTCCTACATAGACTGATGGCAAAAAATCGCAGCACTAAAAAATAATTAATGTAGAGTGATGAAATTTCGGGAATACACTTGTCTGTGTTACATATTTAAGTGATTAACATGGCAAGACCACAGGTTAATGTAAGCGCGAGATAAGCCATCGCAAACGTGAAATGGTGGTTCATTAATAACCGGTGTAACCCCAAGAATGATGTATGCAAGCATGCAGACGTGATTGAAGTGAGTTGTATAGGTGCCGGATGTCAGATTGTGGGATGGAGTTGTATGCCTGTTGGACTTGGTCGGTGAGTACAGGGACGGTCAATGCTGATGGTGGATGACGCTGAAGCTGCCGTCCAATGATGTCCTTTATGTGCTCGGTTTGGTACAGATCTGGTGATAAAACAGGCCAAGGTAACTTGTTGACACTGTGTAGGGTTACAACAGTGGTATGTGGACGAGCGTTATCTTGCACCCTGCCCTTCAGTGAGCTCTCGCTTGACACCACTGCTGTCGCAAATGGTGGTGGTTTAGCATCAGTGGAACGCACAGTACAGAGAGCCTGGCTTGGAGCTGTCCTTGAAGTAACCTATTTTAAACATTCACTGTGTCACTGTGGTGCCAACTGCTGCTCAAATTGCTGCTGCAGATGCAGTACGATACGCCAAATCCATGCGCCGAACAAGATTGTCTTCCTCTCGGTCGTGCTACTTGGCCGTCCGGAGCACTGTCTTCGTGCAAACCGTATACTCTTGTGACTGCCACTGCCAGCAATCATGTACAATTGCTGCATTCCTTCCAAGTCTTTCTACAGTGTCGCAGAAGGAACATTCAGCCTCTCGTAGCCCTATTATTTGACATCTTTAAAGCCGGCCGGATTGGCCGAGCGGTTCCAGGCGCTACAGTCTGGAACCGCGCGACCGCTAGTGTCGCAGGTTCGAATCCTACCTCGTGCATGGATGTGTGTGATGTCCTTAGGTTAGTTAGGTTTAAGTAGTTCTAAGTTCTAGGGGACTGGTGACCTCAGAAGTTAAGTCCCATAGTGCTCAGAGCCATTTGAACCATTTGAGCCATCGTTAAAACTCAGTTATGTGTTGGTAATTGCGTCTATATCGCCTTAAAGTCATTCTTGACTGACATCAACAAATCACGTCCAATCTCAAAGATAACCGCTCACGACCATTATAGGGTGTACTTGCAGCAAACGTGATTCTTATGCGCCTGTCGCGAAATTATGAACAGACATGTAGAAACATGTTTACGAACTTCCGTTTGTATTGCACAACTCTTCTTGGTGTTGCGATTTATTTTCCTACTGTTTGTGTTGTGTAGTGGCCACAAAGAAAAGTGTCTGAGAAATTATTACAGCAGAGTCCCGCTAATCCGAACCCCGCTAATCCGAACGTTCGGTTAATCCGAACATGAAAAATCTTAGTTCAAGTATGGAAAACTGTGCGGTAAACTGATACAAATACACACTGTTTTAATTTACACAGTACAGTGAACATGTATTAGAAAGCTGTGAGGACGGGGCGTGAGTCGTGCTTAGGTAGCTCAGGTGGTAGAGAACTTGCCCGCGAATGGCAAAGGTCCCGACTTCGAGTCTCGGTCTGGCACACAGTTTTAATCGACCAGGACGTTTCATATCAGCGCACATTCCGCTCCAGAGTAAAAATCTCATTCTGGAAACACCCCCAAGGTTGTGGCTAAGCCATGTCTCCGCAATATCCTTTCTTTCAGGAGTGCTAGTTCTGCAATTTTCGCAGGAGAGCTTCTGTAAAGTTTGGGAGGTAGGAGACGAGGTACTGGCAGCAGTAAAGCTGTGAGGAGGGGGCGTGAGTCGTGCTTGGGTAGCTCAGTTGGTAGAGTGGGTAGCTCAGTTGGTAGAGCACTTGCCCGCGAAAGGCAAAGGTCCCAATTTCGAGTCTCGGTCCGGCACACAGTTTTAATCTGCCAGGAAGTTTCATGTATTAGAAAAATTCGTAAGAAAACATTAGGTTTAAACAATGGATAACAATGAAAGAAAAGCTGTTAAATTTACTAAAATACAGCTGACATTTTATCCTTACTTTTTAGATGACAAAAACTCAGTCATTGTTTTTTGGCGTAATGAAGACAATCCGTTATATGAAGCATAGCTGCGCCATCGTCTCTTAAACATCAAATCAGCAGGTGTAGCAGTGGGCTGTTGCTCCAAACAACGTAGCGCGAGGTAAAGAGCTTCTGCTGCGTCACTGTGTGGCACCAGCTCTCCTTTGTCGCTTTCAAGCTCTTTGTCACTTCTGTCACAGCAGTCCACTTCTTCCTGGTCTTGAGTCACAACAGCAATTAAATCAGTGTCAGTAAGGCTCTCCACAGAGGCCCCATCCGCTGCCATCCACTCATCTACGTCTCCTTCACTAGCTTCTTCACATCCAGGGACTGTCTGTGTCATTTGTAGTAGATTTTCCTCTTCATTTTCAACTAGGTTGTCCTGAAATTCAAGAGATGTGCACAGTTTTCTCCACGATTTTTTCAGAGTATTTTCTGAAATATTCTGCCATGCCTCAGTGGCCCAACAAACAACATCCTTCACAGTTGTCTTTTTTATTTTGTCCACTAAAGGAATGCTATCATCTTGGATCAGCATTATTAAAAATTGTTCTCTGTAAATCAGTTTTAATGTTTGCAGTATGCCCTGGTTAATCGGCTGTAGAAGTGGAGTAACATTCGGCGGCAATAACTTCGCCACAATTTCTCCATCACATAATTCGTCAAGCTGGGGTGAGATGACGCGTTATCAGTCAAAAGGATTGCACGGGGAGACAAATGATTTCCCTTAGAAAACAGTCGAAGAGAGGTACCAAACTGCCCGTGAAACCATTCTTTGAACAGCTTACCATTCCTCCATTGTTTTTTTCTGGTTGCGATAATATATAGACAGGGACTTCATGTTGCAGTTTTTAAAAGCTCTGGGCCTAGCAGATTTGCCGATCAGCATTAAAGGCAGCTTGAGATTACCAGTAGAGTTACTGCACGCTAGTAAAGTCACATGATCTTTGCACATTTTAATACCAGGAGCATGGTCTTCTGCTTTTGATGCCAGGCTTATTGTTGGCAATGCCCTAAAAATAAGGCCAGTCTCGTAAGCGTTATAATTTTTTTGGGGAGAAGACTTTCACACTCTTTTTTTCAAACTCACCCATGTATCACAGTCAGAAGAAAGCTCCTCTCCAGTAATTGTTAGCTGACGGATTCCATGACGTTTTTCGAATCTGTCCAACCAACTCGTACTCGCACTAAAAGACCCATCATCATTCATTCACTTGTTCACGTAAACAGCCTTCTCCTGAACCAGTGCTCCACTCAAAGGAGTTCCCCTTTGTCTTTCCTGTGTACACTAAAGAAAAAGAGCTTCATCCACTTTATCGTACTGGGACTGTTTCAAAGTCTGCCGAATTTCGAGTGGTTTTCCCGGAAACGTTGCACAGGACTGTTCAAGCTTCACTCGGTTCTCCTTCCAATCACAAATGGTTGCCTTCCCAACACCCAGTTCCGTTGCCAGTTTAGATACATTCTCACCATTGTCTATCCGCTTCAGAGCATTCAGTTTTTCTTTGAGAGTTAACGTTGAATGTTTCCGTTTACTCATAACGAAAATACAGACACCTCTATACCTGAACGAATACAATAGAACTGTTACGCGTGCCAGCAATCGATAACTAACATAACTAGCGCTTTGCGAGCCAACTGGCAGTACACTGAGCTTTACACACTACAAAGGTCTCAACAATGCATAGGGCGACCGGATGCAATTGTTTAAGAAGGACAAACAGCTTCAAAAAGGAGGACAAAGGAAGAAAAAAGAGGACACATCAAGTGGATCAACTGCAAATGAGGATACCATCTGTCAGCTTTGGACAAGTCACGTGACTGCCGGGAATTACCGGTAAAACTAGTAGTTAATTGTTACTGACGGTCAGGTGGTGGTTAACTGAGCAATATAAAAAAATTAAAAACATTGATTGTGGTGACAGTGGGCCATCAATTGTTTTGTTATGTCAACAACACAGAAATTTTTACAAAGCGAAAAACGTAAGACCATTCACCTCCCTTCATTCGACGCACCGTTACCAACATTTACAATTCAAGCATCAGCTGACGACATGTAAACTGCACTTTAACCTTCCGAATACAAATAAATTGAATGGCTATGAAACAGCGAAACACAATCATGACAGTTAATCCGTCGATTTTTTTGTTACCTTTATTGGCCACTGAGACGTACGTTCCAGCTCCACATATCTTACATTCCGCTTCAAATTCATTTCTCCCTCTCTTAAAGCCGGATATTTGCAGGAAAGGACATCAAAAAATGTAAACTTTCGTTTAGGCATAGCAAAATATTTTACGTAACTCACTCGGTTAAAAATTACTCTCACAAATCACCCGTGCACTACAGGAAGCCAAGCCAATACAAAGCGAAGATACGAAACGAAAATTTTAAATAATCGATATTTGCATTCGCTTATAGGTAGATCAACGATAACATCGACGATCCTGGTGCCACCCAACACCGCCTTCGTGCGTGTTTGTCACGCAGGCTGTGCCAATAGTTAAAGTATTTAAGAAAAGAGCAACAGAAGGGGACGAATTGTAAATTTAACTGTATTATGCTCAACTTTGCGAGAAAGCTGGACACTGTAAAAATCCGCCCGGACCTCGGACAAAGAGCTAAAAAGGTGGACATGCCCGGATTAATTTGGACGTCTGGTCACCCTCACAATGCACAACAATAAGGGCAGGGAGCGAGAGTGAGCCATTGTTCCCACACTGGTTCCCACTTGTTGCCGTGATGCACCTACTTATCTGCTTGGTATACTTCATTCTAAAAACTCGTCACCGTAATTCCGGCTAATCCGAACCAATCGGTAGTCCGAATATGGTCCGGTCCCAATTAGTTCGGATTAATGTAACTCTACTGTAGTAAATTTATCGACAGTTATTCTTCCCACGCACGATTCGCGAATGGAGCAGAGACGGGGGGGAAATGATAGTCATGTCAGAGGCACCCTTCGCCACACACCGTAACGCGGTTTGCGGGGCACACATGTAGATGAAGCCCTGTAGGCTGGTCTTCACCCTACGCTCTCTCCCGGCGGAGGGGGGAGGCACGTGGACGACACAGTTTCCTATGCGACAGCGCGCCTGTTACTTGTAGACGCAGCCGCCGCCAGAGGCGTGATTAGCAGATAAGTGTTGCGCCGGCGTGGGAATCGATGGCCCTGCGCTGTGTGGCTCGTGTAACGCCGCGCCGCGGGCTGCAAGCTGCCGCAGTGCGGGCCGGCGCCGCGCCGCCACCTGCACGCGCCACCACAACCTACTTTGTTTTCTTTTCTTTTTTGGCGGGTCACGACACCTGCTCACGCCTGTATCACAAGAGCGCACGCAGTACCGGAACTAGTCGTAAAGTTTTAATTATCACCTCAAAAATATAAAGGTACGTTACTGGTTTTTGATCTGTTTGAGGGTACGTGTCTCCCGTACTGGAAAACTTTGAAATCTTCGCGGCACAGCGTTGCAGTAAGCGTCTAGAGGAGCCAATACAAAATAGCGCGGCCCGCTGATACAGTCGAGTATCGTGGCATAATACGTCTGCTGCGTTTGAAGGGAATGAAGCTGCAACAATCTGCGCTCAGTTAGTGGAAGTGGGTGGCAACTATGCAGTTTCTTAAGACACAGCGGTTAGGTAGGGCAGTGATCAAAAGTCCAAATAGCGGCGGACGAAGTGTCGAACTTCGTAATATGGTATCGGACCTCCTTTTGTCCGGCTTAGGGCAGCAGTTCGACTTGGCACGTACTCAGAAAGTCGTTGGAAGTATTATGCAGAAGTATTGAGTCATGCTGCCTCTATAGCTGTCCACAATTGCGAAAGTGTTGCCATGAAGGACATGGTGCACGAACTGACCTCTCGATTATGTTCCACAATGTTCGATGGAACTCATGTCGGTCAATCTGGGAGGCCAAATTATTCTCTTGAATTGTCCAGAATGTTCTAACGAGTCACGAACAACTGTGGACCGGCGACGTAGGGCATTGTCACCCAATAAAAATTCCATTATTGTTTGGGAAGAGTCAACCGCTGTGGCCGAGCGGTTCTAGGCGCTTCAGTCCGGAAGCGCGTTACTGCAACGGTAGCAGGTTCGAATCCTGCCTCTGGCGTGGATGTGTGTGATGTCCTTAGGTTATAGTTAGGTTTAAGTAGTTCTAATTCTAGGGGACTGATGACCTCAGATGTTAAGTCCAATAGTGCTTAGAGCCATTTCAAACATTTTTTGGGAATATTAAGTCCATAAATGGCTAAAATGATCAATGATCGGTTCAGCTGGACCAGAAGAACCAGTCCATTCATCGTAGACACAGCCTGCGGTATTATGGAGCCACCACCGGCTTGTACAGTGCCTTACTGACAACCTAGGTCCATGGCTTCGTGTGGTCAGCGCCAGACTTAAACTCTACCATCAGCTGTCATCAACTGAAATCGGGACTCATCCGACCAGGCCGTGGTTTTCTAGTCGTCTTGGGTCCAACTGGTGCGGTCACAATCCCACGAGGGACGCTGCAGACGATGTCATGCTATTAGCAAAGGCACTTGCATTATTCACTGCACCATCCTAACGAATACATTCGTTGTACATCCCACATTGATGTCTGCGGTTATTTCAACGCAGTCTTGCTTGTCTGACAGCACTGACAGCACTACACAAAGTCTGCTGCTATCAGTCGTTAAGTGAACGCCGTCGGACACTGCAGTGTCTGTGTTGAAACTCTTGACACTGTGGATCTCAGAATATTGAATTCCCAAAAAATTTGTGAAATGGAATCTCCGACGTGTCTAGCTCCAACTATCGCTCCAAGGTCTGTTAATAACTGTCGTGTGGCCATAATCACATGGGATATCTTTCCATGTGAATCACCTGACTATACACGACAGCCCTAGCAGTGCACTGCCCCTTAAAATCCTGTCTAGACAATTTTACTGCGTATCACTGTCCCATGACTAGAGTATATTGCAACAGCACATAGTATTAGGGGGAAGAAATTAGAAACAAATTCATTCACCTTGACACAGGCAAAATCAAGTCATGCCAGAGAGAGAAGCAAGCCAGTATGTCGGAAGTACGTCTGGTCATCGACTCATTGTCGAGTGACAATACACATTCAGCAGAAAGGAGACTGCAACAGAAAACCAAAGGAAGTTCAAAACGGTTCAAATGGCTCTGAGCATTATGGGACTTAACTTCTGAGGTCATCAGTCCCCTATAACTTAGAACTACTTAAACCTAACTAACCTAAGGACATCAAAAACATCCATGCCCGATGCAGGATTTGAACCTGCGACCGTAGCGGTCAAGTGGTTCCAGACTGAAGCGCCTAGAACCGTTCAGCCACTCCGGTCGGCGACCCAAAGGAAGTGAGACAAACACATTCGTTAGTTCATAAGACATGTTACGAGAAATTCTATCTCTTTCACAAGCGCACTCAGCAAGGAACTGACACATCAGTTAACGGCCTGTTAAGTGAATTTAGTAGAATAAGGAAGGCACATGCCATCACTATGAACTGAGTCTTGCATCATATGCCAGCTCTCCAGCTCGCATCATGTGTTGATCATTGGGATGAATGGATTTCACATTAATAGCACTCAGTTCCAAGTTTATGATTCTGTAGTGAATCTATGCCCTAGGTGCTCCAGCAGAGTCTATGAACCAGACAAAGATGTACTCAAGATGATGGCCTCCACGTGACGAAATTCATGCTGCTCGCCACCTACCATTTACTGATGGATGAACTGACTGCCTTCTAACAACACCACATTCCAGCGTGCTGCAAACATTGAACTTCAATGCAGAAGCCGTTAACAGGGCCTTTTGTGATCCACGTTCCTGTTCAACACACTGGCGCTTCCAGACCCCGAAACCCTTAGCAGGCAGGGAGGAGATCAACTGACCTCATGTGTACCGATGCTAGGTACATGGCGGATGAGTCATCAAGAGTCATCGTAGAATTCGGAGTGGGACACTCCAGCAGCCTGGCACAGACCGCCTTGCGCTGGGCCATGGCGACGCCTCCTTGCCAGCAACTCGCCACGGTACGAGGGTCGCTAAACGTCGCCTGGGTGTACAACTGTGGAGCTGAATGGGCAGACATCAGCTACAATCCAACACTCAGCTGAGTGACCAATAACCAAGGTTGATTCAGAAGAAGAATGGCTTGTGAATATGAAGAATAAATTACTCAACTCTAACAATTTTTTACTAGAGTCGTTGATGCTTCATAGATTCCCAGCAGCTATCCTAACTTCACGCAGAGGAGTCTACGCTCTTCTGTCTGTAGTATAAGGAACAAGGTATCGCAAGAGCAGTGGAAGGCCTGGAGTTAGAAAATCCGAGTATCTCAGTCGAAGCGGTAGTGGGAAAGGAGAAAATCTGACACGGATCACTTTCCAACATCCTGAGGAGCATTTTGAACGTGAAAAACGACGCCGTTCGCTGGGTTTGGCGTTCGGTTGCACCCGTTAAAACAGCTTTCCGAACTCTGGCACCAGAAGAAATGTCAGGTCATGGCAGATGACCTCTTGAGCCGCCTAAACACCATGGACGAGCGCTATTTGTATCACTATGATCCTAAGACAAAGCAGCAAACCGGGCAGTGGGAACGTATGTACTCACCAGTATCGATAAAGACAAAGACCCATCCATCATTGGGCGATGTGACATTGAAAGTTATTTGGGGCTTCCACGATGTGGTGCAAACAATTTATGCTCATAAAACGAACTATTGCAGGAGTAACCGCTGGACTCTCCTGATGTGCTGATGGGTCTGCCGGCAAAAAAAGCGTCGTGAGGAGCTACCCTACATCATGTTGCTCTGGACACAGTCACACTTTCTGCTTCTTGGGGATACCAGTTTTAGTTTCGCCTCCTGTATTCTCCTACCATAGCACATGCTCACTTTTTTCTTTCCTCGGGTGAAGAAATCATCGCATAGCAGGTGCTTTCAGAATGACGGTGGGGTAATTTTCGATGTTGAATATTCCTGAACAGTCAAAATGAAGATTTTTACAACCCAGTTATCTGCCAAGTTATCCAACATTGGAAAAAATGTATCGCACTGAAGGGTGAACATGTAGAGAAGGACCAACACCAAGATTCATGAGATTGGTTTTTCGAGGAGATAGCTTAAACTTGATGATTAACCCTCGCCTTTTGCCTCATACTAAAACATAGAGTACTGCGCAAAGCGTGCTCTTCCTCACGAGACAATGTGACACAGTGGTGTTGAAAATGGCCATCTTACATCATTATTTGTTGTGAACAGTTTGATGTATGTACTCACGTCTACTCTGCTCTGACATTTGAAATTCAGTTCCAGAACCAATGCTCTGCTACAGTGACTGCAGGAGGGCAACGCCATTTATGCGGCATACCTTTACGGCAGCAGTAGACTGTTATGCAACACGCCGAGAAGAATCTAATTACTGTGCTGTCTGAGATTATGCGCTGTCATCAGTAAAGTATTTTCCCGTCGAACTGAATGCTCCATCAGTTTTCGGATTTGTAGCCTTGAAGTGGCTGTAAAGGTTTGAGCTGAAACGCCGAAAGAAGGATTAACTGTGATCTATGTGTGTGCCTGATATTCTGAATCTACGAAGCGAAGAACAAACAATTACAGTTCCAGCAACACACTGAAGCTGACTGGATTATTGCTGATAATACTTGCAACGTTGTCCCTTAGTAGCTACTTCAGTTATGCCCTTCAGGCAGATAAGAAAAGTTACATCTGTTTCAGTTGAATGATTGATTTACTTCTATTCACACATGCTTTTCCTGTTCATGCAAGGCATCTCCAATAGTCTATAAAATAAAGGAAATTATTTAATTCTACATATTTTGTGACGGGATCTTCAGTGATTCTTGACAGGCCATTTAAATTATCCAACTATTTACTAACAGTAAGCTTCCTGGGACTTCGTACGCTTTCCCGGCGCAATACGTCTTAAAAGTCCTCACAAGATTGCCACTGTGAATTAAATCTCAAGAAAACTAGCAATGGAACGTGGTGGAGGCAAAAAATAATTCAAATCTTGCGTTACCGACAAGCTTGTCTCTGTTGGGTGCCATGTTTACTGACCGTAGATCACAAGGTTCAGAGATGAACTATTACCAAAAGTCTGTTTCAGAGATTTCAGAATGCAGGAGACAAATTTTTCGTATTATGGTCTATGAGGACATCTGGTTTCACCATTATGAAACTAAAACAAAGCGCCGGATTATGGAACGACACTGTTCGGATTCATCATCTAAATGAAAGGATGGACAGGGGATGTGGCCGAGCAGTTCTAGGTGCCTCAGTGTGGAACAGCGCGACCGCTACGGTCGCAGGTTCGAATCCTGCCTCGGACATGTTTGTGTGTGATGTCCTTAGGGTAGTTAGGTTGTAGTAGTTCTAAGTTCTGGGGGACTGATGACCTGAGAAGTTAAGTCCCATAGTGCTCAGAGCCATTTGAACCATTTTTCTGATCTGCTGGGAAAGCACCGCTGTCTATGATGCAGAGTATTCCATATTGGTTGATTTTATTGAAGCAGGATATATGGTTAATGCTGTCCGCTGTTTTCAGAAACTTTTGAAGCTCCGTCGTATATTGTACGAAAAACGTGCTGCGAAGGAGATATCCTGCAGAACGATAACACGCAACCTACCACTACTGGTGGCAATGTGGAGAAATTTAGGATATTTGGGTGGAAAAGACTTTCACATTCTCCCTACTACCGTCCGACTGACATCCTCCCACTACTATCTATTCGAGTCTGTGAAAACCCAGCAGTTAGGCCAAAGCTATGAGGTGTTAAGAGAGAACCAGAAAATAGTATGTAGTTGTCTGGAATGAAACACAAAGGCAATGCAATTTTCCGACTTGCAGAATAGCGGGAAAATACACTCCTGGAAATTGAAATAAGAACACCGTGAATTCATTGTCCCAGGAACTGGAAACTTTATTGACACATTCCTGGGGTCAGATACATCACATAATCACACTGACAGAACCACAGGCACATAGACACAGGCAACAGAGCATGCACAATGTCTGCACAAGTGCAGTGTATATCCACCTTTCGCAGCAATGCAGGCTGCTATTCTTCCATGGAGACGATCGCAGAGATGCTGGATGTAGTCCTGTGGAACGGCTTGCCATGCCATTTCCACCTGGCGCCTCAGTTGGACCAGCGTTCGTGCTGGACGTGCAGACCGCGTGAGACGACGTTTCATCCAGTCCCAAACATGCTCAATGGGGGACAGATCCGGAGATCTTGCTGGCCAGGGTAGTTGACTTACACCTTCTAGAGCACGTTGGGTGGCACGGGATACATGCGGACGTGCATTGTCCTGTTGGAACAGCAAGTTCCCTTGCCGGTCTAGGAATGGTAGAACGATGGGTTCGATGACGGTTTGGATGTACTGTGCACTATTCAGTGTCCCCTCGACGATCACCAGAGGTGTACGGCCATTGTAGGCGATCGCTCCCCACACCATGATGCCGGGTGTTGGCCCTGTGTGCGTCGGTCGTATGCAGTCCTGATTGTGGCGCTCACCTGCACGGCGCCAAACACGCATACGACCATCATTGGCACCAAGGCAGAAGCGACTCTCATCGCTGAAGACGACACGTCTCCATTCGTCCCTCCATTCACGCCTGTCGCGACACCACTGGAGGCAGGCTGCACGATGTTGGGGCGTGAGCGGAAGACGGCCTAACGGTGTGGAGGACCGTAGCCCAGCTTCATGGAGACGGTTTCGAATGGTCCTCGCCGATACCCAGGAGCAACAGTGTCCCTAATTTGCTGGGAAGTGGCGGTGCGGTCCCCTACGGCGCTGCGTAGGGTTCTACGGTCTTGGCGTGCATTCGTGCGTCGCTGCGGTCCGGTCCCAGGTCGACGGGCACGTGCACCTCCCGCCGACCACTGGCGACAACATCGATGTACTGTGGAGACCACACGCCCCACGTGTTGAGCAATTCGGCGGTACGTCCACCCGGCCTCCCGCATGCCCACTATACGCCCTCGCTCAAAGTCCGTCAACTGCACATACGGTTCACGTCCACGCTGTCGCGGCATGCTACCAGTGTTAAAGACTGCGATGGAGCTCCGTATGCCACGGCAAACTGGCTTGACACTGACGGCGGCGGTGCACAAATGCTGCGCAGCTAGCGCCATTCGACGGCCAACACCGCGGTTCCTGGTGTGTCCGCTGTGCCGTGCGTGTGATCATTGCTTGTACAGCCCTCTCGCAGTGTCCGGAGCAAGTATGGTGGGTCTGACACACCGGTGTCAATGTGTTCTTTTTTCCATTTCCAGGAGTGTTTTTCTACTGCAGCAGTGTTTCTTGTTTGGCAAAGATTAATTTTTGTTTTGCAAGGTGTTCTGGCGAAGTGAAAATTTTAGTCACGAAGCGAACTTACGTCGCTACTAGTGCATGATCCGTGTCACAGTCTACACTAAGGAAACAGCGTGTATGAAGGAAGTCACGCAGATCTTTCCTTTTAGTTAGATTAAGATCTGATTGGTGCCAATGTTTCGAATGGGGGTGGATCCAGGAAACCTTGTGATTCATTTTGTCTTTAAAGTATGTATTGGTGACACACAACTGATACTTTGCACAGAATTCAAGCAGCCGTAGATAATTTTCACTCATCTTGCCCACTCCGTGTTTGCCTAGGCAGTCAGGCTAAGTGGCAAAATCACTACCAATACGAGCGTTGAAATCACGAAGGATGCATCGACGGTCCCCGGAGGGCACTCTTTGTAAAACATCACTGAGTTGTTCATAAAACTGATCCTTGGCATCTGCTGCTGAGGTAAGTATTGGTGCATATACACATATCAGAGTCAGTAGTGCACTGTTTGTTGCGAAACGCAGAGTCATAATGCGTTCTAAGATCCCAATCGGGTTTTCGGTGCAAAAAAAAGCAAGTCATTGTTGACAGTAAAACCGATTCAGTGCTCGCTGGGGCTTGCAACATGTTTCCCCTTCCAGAAAAAAGCCTTCTTCTGGTAGCCTGGTTTCCTGCAGTGCTGTTATAGCGATATTGATTATGACTAGCTGTAAGTCGATAGCAGCCGTTTTGCGTAGCTCGTGTGCTTCCACAGGTGTCCGGGAAGTCTTGCAGCATAGTGCGAATGTCCATGTATCGATGCATAATGAAATATCTTTACTTTTTATTTTATTTTTATTTTTTATATTTGCAGCGGCGCGTGTCGACATCGTGGTGACGACTTTTAGCAGCGCTAGTGTTCTATACACCCAAGGGAACAGTCAGCACCAGGACGGACCAGTACCTGACTGACTGGGGCTGACAAGCTTGAAGAGGGCAGTGGACCTACGATGGGCCCTCCCACTGCCAATAACGACCCCTGGCGCCCGCCCCTACGCCCATTAGATCGAGCTTCTGACCGGTAACTGCCGCAATCCGTGTTGTTTTGGCATGGATGGAGTGTCCTGTACGTGGATGCTACTGCGCCTGGGATGCAGATTCTAGGTGACGGCTACCTTGCCCACTACTCGTGCCAGGGCTCAGCCTAGTTGACCGGTTCCACAGGAGCAAAAATACGCCTCGTGTGGCGTCAGGTTGGCTGCAGGCAATTGCCGCTCATTTCTGGTTGGATCGTACTCGCACCTAACGGAAATCCAGATTCCGGGTTTCAATTTGAATTTGTCCCTCTCCTATACGGATTGGATGCCAATGCTAACGAAGTCCGTATCTCCGAAGGCAAGAGATAGGGAAACAGGATAGGATAAGAGGAAAGAAAGGGCATTGAGAGACACACTTTGTCTGGCTCCTGTTGTCATTAGAGATCAATAACAGCAGACTGGGTCGGTTTGCAGAGCTCAGTGACCTCGAACGTGAACTGGTCATTGGGTGTCACCTGGGTAACAAAGCCATCATGGATATTTAAACCATTCTACAGCTGCCCAATCCGCCTGATGGTGATGTGACTGTGAAGTAGAAACACGAGGGAAGAACCACAGCTAAATCAAGACCAGCAGACGTCACGTACAGACTTATAGGGACCGTCAAGCCTTTCTGTGGGTGGTTGAAAAAAATCGCGTGAAATAAACGGATGCATGACAGTTTCAAAGTGCTACCAGTAGTCCAACTAGCGCTATGACTGTGTGTAGATAGTTCAAACTATTCGAGTAGAGTGATAAAGTAGCTACTCATGAACCATACATTTCTGTAAGGGAAGGAAGAAAGAATGGGTTTAACATCCCATCGACATCGCGGTCATTAGAGCACAAGCCCAGATTGTGTTAAGGATGGGGAAGGAAATCTGCTGTGACCTTTCAAAGGAACCATCCTGGGATCTGCCTGGAGCAGTTTAGGGAAATCACGGAAAACCTCAAGTTGGATGGCCATACGCTGATCTGAGCCGTCGTCCTTCCGCATAGTTCTGTGGTTTGTGCAGTCATCGCTAAGCGAAACTTGAGGTGGCGTAAACAACGGCGCCATTGGACAGTTGGTGTCTGAAAATGAGTGATTTGGAGTGATGACTCACGCTATACTCTGCGGCAATCCAAGGGAATGGTGTGGGTATGGCGAACGCCTGGAGAACGTTACTTGCCTTCACGTGCAATACCGATGGTGAAGTACGGAGCAAGAAATTTTAGGCATGTGTCTTCTTGGTCCGTGTTTGGTCACCTTATTGAGCTTCAAAACACGCTAAATGCGTAAGGATATGAACACATTTTAAAGCATTGTGTGCTGCTTACAGTAGAAGAACGGTTCGGAGACAATGATTGTTTGTATCAGCATGACATTCCATCTTGTAATGAAGCAGCGTCTTTGAGGCAATGGATTGTGGACAACAACATCCCAGAAATCAACTGACCTGCCCATAGTTCCACACTGAACCCAATCGAAACCTTTGATATGAGTTACAACGTCGACTTTCTTCTAATCCTAGCGTCCAGCTTAAATACCTTCTCTGGTTTCGTCTCTTGAAGAAGAATGGGCTGCCACTCCTCCACAGACATTTGACCTATCATTAAAAATGTCTCCAGCAGAGCTCAAGTCATCATAAAAGCGAAGGGTGGAAATATCCATATTAACATCCATTAATTCGTGTCCTGCTAGTTTTGATTTGATAATGCACGGCCATGTGCAAAAGTATCCTAATGGAAATTTGGAAATTTGTGGTAAGGTCTTATGGGACCAAACTGCTGAGGTTATCGGTCCCTAAGCTTACACACTACTTAATCTAGCCTAAACTAACTTGATAAGGACGACACACACGCCAATGCCCGAGGGAAGACTCGAACCTCCGACGGGGGTGGTATCCTAATGACTTGAACTTTTGTCTATGTAACTTTTATGCATTCCAGACAACGTAATTTTCTTACAGCTTTTCTAACCACTTTGTCATGCAGTTGTGAGGCAATACGAATTTGTTACGATAGAGACACCACGGAAGACTGATTCTCACGGCAATAGAGCCAAATGTCAGTTAATGTCAAAATACTTCAAACATCAGGAGACACATTACTTGAGATTAACCAGTCGTTAACACTTGTTATATAGTTATTTGTATTTTAAAGATATTACCAGTGGGATTAGGATCGGCTGAAGTATTTGAGATAGCCAATAGGTCCACCGGTATCTCTCTCACATAATTCGTTGGAAACGCCTAGTCAAATCTAAATTTTTTGTGAAGTGCTATGGCAATGCGAAATATTCTTGTTCTCGAAAAGACAAGGCGCCTTTCAGCACAATTTCGTTTAAACTGCTGTGTCTCTGGGGTTGTAAAATTCTTCGAACGGAAGAAGTGTACCCATTTTCAGATTTTAGATGCACTTCCACAACGAACTAACATAATCAGGAAACTGAAACTGTAGATTAAGTGCATTTTTCGTTGGTCCTTGACAGAACAAGCCAAAGAAGAAGCAGGCAATACTTCTCTGATGTTGAGCAAAATATTGTTTGATCACGAACCGACTTTCTGCTTCTTAGGCCATCATCAGGTGACAGGATACCCGTCTCCTTAACCGAGGTAGCAAAAGCAAGCCTGTGCTGTGGCGCTCGACTTGGGGGTAAGCCGGTTCGAATCCTGGTGGTGGATGAAATTTTTCCTATCCGTATTTGGCCGGCAAGTGGAGGAGAGGTGGTGGCGTAAGATTCTAGACGACAAGTCATTGCACCAATGTCCTGGATTAAATTCCAAACCTCTCCGCAGTGCCTCATGGAGAGCGGGCATGCGCCACTGTTGATGGTGAGCCGTGCGTCGAGTTGGGGCGTTAAGTTCGGCGGCCCCCTTCGTGCTATTCGCGTAGTGTAGAGCAGGCTCTGTGCCGGCACCGGGTTTGACCCTCTCTTTTCTCTCATCATCATCGTACAACACAAACATGACACTACACCACACACGCATCCATTACACTCATCTACACTGTGCAGATACACATACGACACACTTCTCACATATCGCCAAGGTAGGGTGACACTGTGCGTTTAAGAAGAACGTCAGCCGGCCGCAGTGGCCGAGCGGTTATAGGCACTTCAGTCGGGAACCGTGCAACCGCTACGGTCGCAGATTCGAATCCTGCCTCGGGCATGGATGTGTGTGATGTCGTTAGGTTAGTTAGGGTTCAGTAGTTCTACGTTCCGGGGGACTGATGACCTCAGAAGCTAAGTCCCATAGTGCTCAGAGCCATTTGAACCATTTTTTTTATAGATCGTCTTGTGGATAATTAACATCTAAGTAATAAGGTTCAGCACTGTTGTGGTTCTTGTTAATCGGCAAGGGTTTACCATTCGTGTATAAGGCCTAAAATAATCTATATGTCAGACTGATAAGGCTGGTTTGAGCTAGAAACACAGCCATATATTGCAAAAATGGTTCAAATGGCTCTGAGCACTATGGGACTTCACATCTGAGGTCATTAGTTCCCAGAACTTAGAACTACTTAAACATAACTAACCTAAGGACATCACACACATCCATGCTCGAATAAGAATACGAACCTGCGACCGTAGCGGTCGCGCGGTTCCAGTCTGAAGCGCGTAGAACCGCTCGGCCACCCCGGCCGGCCCATATATTGCGCCTGCACGTCTTCAATTCCAAAACTGCCACTAAGTCGATCTAGTATTGCTCTTTTAAATGGGACCTGGAAGATGTTCCCTTCACAGACGTACCAATATATTATGGACGTGGCTTCATTATCTAAGTTGAGACGGACGATAAGAACTGCGAAGTAATGTAGATCACGTAGATGTTAAATAATCGGGCAAAAGTTCGAATGCTATGTTCCCTTATCGTACCATGTGTAGTATTCAATTCTTCCTCCCAGTTCGCTTTAATCATTACGCTTGGACTATCCACCTGCGTGATTCGCAGTTGCCTTCCTTCAATAGTTTTCTCAAGCCGCGAAGTGTTAATGTACTCGTTATAAGCAACGAGCAGAACTGCTTGGAACTTGTAGACGTCATGTCGTGCTTCACTGACTGTTGTAGGATATTGCGTTATCCTTTGTCAATCTGCTGCTCGTCATTTGCATTCACAAACACACTTCCGTCGTCCGCATTTGAATGACACACAATTTCTGCGCTAAAAAGAATCAGCCGTCTTAATGTCGAATGGAGTTGGAGAAGTAACGGCTTGACTGATATTGCGTACAACGTCATGGAGTGCCGACAACCCTGTGAGATAGCTTGCTCGAGGGCGGCTGAAGTGTGTAACTGCCCATTGATATCAATTTTAGATTATATTCTGCAAACGTATTCATATACAGTTTTTAATATTATCGTCTAATCCCATTTTCAGGATTTTCCTTAGTTGGGCAGCAGCTCCATCTCAATAGCACCACGTCAGAGCACAAGCGTTTCGTTTGTGGTTTGTAACGAATTTCTAATAATTAGAAGCGATTTATTTTTATTTAATATGTGGAATTTAGTCTGAATTCCTAAGGTTAGTGCTTGTTGGATGTGTCTAGTATATTGTGTAAGGGGAAACAGAATCATCGTAATAAAGTAAGGAAAATCAGGAATCGTACAGAAAGATTTAATTGTTCATTTTCCCACGCACTGTTAGAGGGGGACGGCAAAGGAACAGTCTGAAGGTGATTGGACGAACCCTCTGCCAGCCACATAAGTGTGTATTGCAGAGTAGTGACGTAGATGAAGATGTAGACGAAAGATTCCTGTTTTGTCTCGTCGAATATTTTGTCAAAATTAAAAAAAAAATTAATTCTTCGTTTTGCAAGTCCAGCTTAAATTAATCGTGTCTATAAGCTCGAAGAAAACATTCTGCCGGCTGGGGTGGCCGAGCGGTTCGAGGCGCTACAGTCTGGAACCGTACGACCGCTACGGTCGCCCGTTCGAATCCTGCCTCGGGCATGGATGTGTGTGATGTCCTTAGGTTAGTTAGGTTTAAGTAGTTCTAAGTTCTAGGGGACTGATGACCTCAGCAGTTAAGTCCCATACTGCTCAGAGCCATTTGAACCATTTGAAAACATGCTTCAAATATCAGCCCTGGAAGCCCATCAGTATGATACCTGTCGATAATTTTGGTAGGATTCCTGATACCCCATTGTTTATTATTCTTGTTAACAGTTCACAGACTATATTAAGAAGCGTTATTAGACAGAAATTTTGCGGAGTGATTATTTGCTACGTTTTCTGGAGTACCAGTACACTCAATAATTTTTTGGAACAAGATCCAACATATTATCAACTAGCAGTTCATAGTATAATTTTATCATTTCCTTCCCAACGACATCTCAAAGGTGCGCCTAGAACTTTGTTTCTAGCCTGTCCACTCCTGCCACTCTATTTATCGGGACACCTACAATAATAGTTTTAACTTCCAAACGGGTAATATTCTGTCGCAAGCTTTCATTGTCACTCTGTTCCTCTGAAATACTTATGTTCGATAAAAAAAGCGCGTTCAGTATTAACATTTCTTCAGGATTTGCGCAAGGCTTGTAAACTGGTTAACTGCCTGATTATAATTGAGACTTGAGAGGGATATTCATTGCTACTCACGCCTAAAGTGTTTATTTTCTATTTGCCCCTTTTTCCATAAAATATGGGATATCGGCGTGAGCATCCAAGATGTAGCTTCTTGTATCAAGGCTGTAATTTTCGATTTCATCCTTTTAATTCTGAAGATTCCGTCTTAATTCTGATGAACTGTCATATAGTTGACGACGGCACTGCAAACAGTATTCCCCATTTCTCCCATATGCTTTGCTGCGTGCAAAGGAAACTTTTTTTTTTTAATTTCACGTGTAGCAAATTAATCCCTCCAGAAATCAGTCTTGTCTGTGGAGGCATTTTGTCTTTATTTGTCTGTTTGCTTTAGTACAGTCTTCCAATAAAGAGACATTCATTTGCCATATGGCTCAATCCAAACAGATTTAGTGTTTAATATCGCTAATCCTACTTGGTATGTGCTATGCTTAGGAAAATTTAAAGGCAATATCTTGTAGGCAAGAAAGTTATTTAAAGCATCTGTAAAGCTAAAAATTCAGTGTTCTCGACTAGATTTGAGCCTTTTATTAAGGTCTAATGAACATCGCAGTAGTTACAATCTTCTTTGCTTAACTGGATTAAACTCCTCAGACAAACTTTTCACGGGATTTCGACAGCAAAAATTTGCAAAAAATAAATCACTTCTACCATGTTCAACCAGTGGTTGTCATTGGAGGAAATATAGTGTGATCCCGTGATGATGTTACAAACATTTAGGGATAACGGGGAATGCTAAATGTACCAGTTTAAGGTAAGGGACCGCCATCCAGAAACGATCGAGGCGGAAATTTACGGGACTGTGTATCGTTACTGTTAATGCGAAGTTGTAGGGCAGGTAACGTTCAGAGATGTAGTATGGATCAAAACAAGAAAAAAATGTCCAGTAAACATGAGCTCTAAAGGGCATACTTTAAGAGGTATAAGCACTACGTCATCTTAGATACTGTGAAACACATCTCTTCTACCGAACAAGTGCCGATAGCTCTTAACATATATATTTTAGAGCCTATGTTTACTAGATAATTGTTTCTAATTTTGGTCCATACTACCTCGACTCTAAATATGGAAAGCAGTGAACTGGCAGTAGATGAAGTCCATTGTCAAAGGTATCAGAACGATCTTCGCTTATATTTTTCGAGTCGGTCGTTTCCGGACCAGGAACCCTTACCTCTAGTTGATGCATTTACCTTTCTCCATCATACCTGAAAGTTTGTAACATCATCGCGGAATCACGCTGTATGTTTATTAAAATCTTGTATCTGAGAGGCAGTGCCTCTGCCTGTTTCAATTTTGGCTGAAAGCAGACAATGAATACCTTCCCTATATAGTAGCGAAGTATCGACACACTACCAATGTTAATAATCCTATTTTAACGGTTACATCCCTTACGCGTGTGATGAGTAACTTTTGAATAATAGCCAAGTCTACACCAGCAACGTCCAAGAACTGAAACAATGCGTTTTAACCTCCGAATCTATCCTATTTAAGTTCCATACAGGTACAACGACTGGTAGTTTTTACTTTTTCTAGCTAAGTGGCACTTTTTCTGGCAACGCTCAGACCTATGGGTTCTCGTACCTGTTTGGATTTCCTCACATCAATTTATTTGCGGTTAGTGTGATTTTCCTCCTTCATCCTCAACTTATAGAAGGAAAGAAGATTAGAGTTTAGCATTCCGTCGACTACGAGGTCATTAGGAAAGGTCATTAGGAACGGAGCACAATTTCGAATTAAAGAATGATGGGGAAGGAGATCGCTCGTGTTCTTTCAAAGGAATTGTACTGGTATTTGCCTGAAGCGATTTGGGAAAAACCAAAATTAGGGTGGCCGGACGCGTATCTGAACCTTGGTCCGGACAAATGCGAGTTCGAGTGCTAACCACTGCGCCGCCTTGCTCGAGTGCGGCTTTATTTTCTAATGAGTTTCCTAGTGCGCTACAGCTTGCGTTCAAGTTCTCGTATTTCCTCACTCTTCGTTTACACCTGACGTGACCGAGCGAGGTGGTTCAGTGGTTAGCACAAGGGACTCGCATTGGCAGGGATAACGGTTCAGATACGCGTCCTGCCCTCCAAATTTTGGTTTTCCGTGATTGCCTCAAATCGCTTCAGGCAAATGCCGGGATGGTTCCTTTGAAAGGGCACGGCTGACTTTCATCCCCATCCTTCCCTAATCCGATGGGACCGATGACCTCGCTGTTTGGTCCCCTCCCCCAATCAACCAACAACATAACTACCTTTTTCGTCCCTGTCCTCTTCTATTCATTCAGAGTGCTGAGCTTCTACGCAGCTCATCGCAGTTGACGATCTTCGCTCTTAATGTTAGTTTCACACTTCGATCTGCCAGAATGTTCGTACTAAAATTATCGAGGTATAATTGTTGGAATAGGCTACCAGAGTAGACCACAGACTGATCATATCGACAACTGGTAGTATGCGTAGAGATGCAGTGAAATTTAAATGCGAGTAGAAACAACACAATCATTTAGTTACACATTTCTTAAATTATTAACTGTGAGTCTGGCTTCATTGGACAAAGCAGCTCCTTGTTGTTTGTTGGTCTGCTAGATCGCCATCACTGATGAACAGACGTAATAATATCAAGCCACTGGAAAAAAATGATAGAAGCAGACTTCAGCGAAGTTCAGTTTGGATTCCGGAGATACGTAGGAACACGTGAGGCGAGACTGACCCAACGACTTAGCTTAGAAGATAGGTTAAGGAAAGGCAAACCTACATTTATAGTATTTGAACACTTAGAGAAAGCTTTTGACAATGCTAACTGGAATATTTTCTTTGAAACTCTGAAGGTAGGAGGGGTAATATACAGGGAGCAAGAAGCTATTTACAACTTGTACAGAAACCAGACGGCAGTAATAAGAGTCGAGTCGCATGAAAGGGTGCAGTGGACGAGAAGGGAGTGAGGCAGCATTATAGCCTATCCCTGATGCTATTCAATATATATATTGAGCAAGTAGTAAAGGAAACAAAAGAAAAATTAGATGTAGGAATTAAAATCCATGGAGAAGAAATAAAAACTTTGAGCTTTGTATACGATATTTAATTCTGTCAGAGTCAGCAAACGACTTGGGAGAGCATTTAAAGAAGGATACAAGATGGACATCAACAAAAGCAAAACCAGAAAAATGGAACGTAGTTGAGTTAAATCAGGTGACGCAGAGGAAATTAGATTAGGAAACGAGACACTTAAGAGTAGTAGATGTTTTGCTATTTGGGCAGTAAAATAACTGATGATGGCCGAATTAAAGAGGATAAAAAAGAAAATGTAGACTGGCAATGGCAAGAAAAGCTTTCTGAAGAAAAGAAATGTGATAACATCGCCGGCCGGTGTGGCCGCGCGGTTCTAGGCGCTACAGTCTGGAACCGCGCGACCGCTATGGTCGCAGGTTCGAATACTGCCTCGGGCATGGATGTGTGTGATGTCCTTAGGTTAGGAAGGTTTAAGTAGTTCTAAGTTCTAGGGGACTGATGACCTCAGAAGTTAAGTCCCATAGTGCTCAGAGGCATTTGAACCATTTTTTTTGTGGTAACATCGAATATGGATTTCAGAGTTAGACAGTCTTTTCTGAAAGTATTTGTATGGAGTGTAGCCATAAGTGAAACATGCATGAATATAATTGAGGGAAGAAGAAATTTAGGGCACAATCGTGTAAGGTGTCAGGCAAATCCAACACCTTCCATGAAAACCCTGACATGATGGCAAATCCGGCAGTATGTCACATAGCTCCGAATAAATCCTGACATTAAATTAACCAAAGTAATACGATCAACGAGTGAGCAAATGGAATACAACAGACTAACACAAGAACGCCTAAATGCATGTCATACCTTCCCACCGCGAAACAGACGCAGTTCCGAGGGAAGAAATGAGAACAGAAGCCGAGAGCAGAATCGTGTAGGCTAGGAGGCCCTACGATAAGGGACAGACACCCCAGTCGTCAGCCGACCGCCAAACCCCCCCCCCCCCCCAGCCCATGTTAAAAGATAGAGCCCTCCAGAAGAACAGTATAGATCTTACGATAACACTAAAAGAGCCACACCAGCTGCAAGTTTTAGCGTGAGACTTTTTCGCGTCTCTGTTACATTGCAAACGTCAATTAAATCTCATGGTGTTCACATTTGCTACTTGAAGCTAAAATCTGAAACACTATGATTTTTCTGTTATACAATTATTCAGAAGCCACATCAGCCACTGTATTTTACGACAAGTTAGATAAGTAATTAAAGATAATTGAGGGTCACAGTAGACCATTTTGATAGTTTTCGCATTTGTGAAACTTAACTTAAATCTAGATTATAGATGTGATATGGCATAGGTCATCCTTCGATCTATTGTAGAATTTGGAAATCCATTCAGGGAATATTCGTTCACATTTTTGTTGAATGCAGTTGGTTTTTATCATTCTGTATAAAAATATTTCCTTTTATCAATAGTGTAATTTATAAACAATGTTTTGTGAGTAGAATGAAACTTCCAATGGTAAGCTTAACTGCTTTTTCGACGTTATTTTACCAGCTAACTAACAATAGAAAAGCCTTGAACCCCTTCCACTAAATTTAGTTAGCATTAAGATTCTTTTACGGGGAGTGCAGTGGAGCTAATGCTGAAATCATTAAGTATTTGATTACATCATCGCTAGTCTCAATGAACTCTTCTGAACTCTACATGTAATGTGTGGTCTGTACATGTAATGTGTGGTCTGGCATCTCCTTACCAGCAGCAGGTCCCAGGTGCAAACTAGTCAATTCCCTAAAAAAAAAAAAAAAAAAAAAAAAACACTCAGAGCGTCATTGCGTGAAAGTGGTAGCGAGACATGACTTAGAACAGACAGACACCATGCAGAATGTTAGAGAATGGCGAGCCTGCCAGGATGGTAAAATACCATGATTGAAGGTCGACCACATGCCCAACTAGGTCAGAAAAATATCCTGCGAAAAATTTTCGTAACAATATTTTTCTTTTAAAATCAAGCACTCTTAGACACTGATTATCAACGAAAGTATTACTATTGTTTATTTATAGAGGCCAGTAAATCAAAGACATTGTTCGACGAGTACGAGCACTGCATACAAAGGTTTCAGATTTCATTAGTTCTGCCGCAGTCGTGGTGTGTGCAGACATACTGGCTGCTCTGTAGAGACCGGTCATCCTGCAGTCCGCGCTCCACCTGTGTAGACGGCACCTGCATCTGAGAGGAAACCTTATCATAACAACATTGAAGATTATATTCGACGATCAACACTACATTTTGGTTTTGCCTATGTTTACGAGCGACCGAAAGAAGCAGAAATAGACGTTTGAACATAAGGGTCCTTTGGTTTGGAGGATAAGGAAGATTGCAGTTCTATGTTTGCTTAGGGAATGCAGTGTTTGTAAATTTGTGTGATGACAACACTTCGAATCGTGAGAAAAGTTGAGGCTTCGAGAATTTCCATCACTCTAAGGGCAAAGCAAGTTAAGTCACCTTCAGTCATACTGGCTAAGGGCTCTGATCTGATAGGGTTTTAAAATGTACCTTTTGAATTTAATCTAGAGCAAAACATATGCTTCTCCATACGAAACCGTGTTCCTAATCCAGAGTGCGAACTGGCAGCATATCAAGCGCTACAAACTCAATGTTGGAATTACATAAACAGCTCTTTAACGATAGTAATAGTGGGCATGAATGTTGACCATCTCAAGAGTTAAACAACTTATTCCACTTCTCATCACAGTAGAAATTATGGAATTTTTCGTTTCTTGTAGAAAAAAATAAAATAAATATCAAATCACAATAACCGGGTAGTGAGAGATACTTAAACATGTAATATTGATTACTTTTTTTAACAAAACTTGAAAATGAAAAAAATGAGAAAAAGCTCAAATGTCCTGTGAAAGGATTTATCTAAATTAAGAAATAAAATATACTAGAGAAATATTTGACATGTCTTTGATTTATGCTCGAAAGTTTGTATCACAAAATTAATGACGTGCCCGATGAGAATTTAACTGTCAATGTTTAGGCACCAGCCTTTTTTTTTTCCAGCAGCAGCAGTCGCTATCTGTGGCTGATAAAGATCCTAAGGCAGATGCAGTCGTTTGCCTTTTTTCAGACAAAACCTCTCGGCCTGCAAGGTCAAGGCAAACACAAAGGGTCGGGTTATTGTTTCACTGTTAGATGTGTAGTGGAGTCCCTTAGGGGTATAGGGGTATGGCTGCCAAAGAAGGAAGAACTCCAGGGTGTAATCTGTGTGCATACTGGGAGAGTCCTCCCACATGTGGAACAGGTCCTTGCAGATGCCATGAAGAGCACAGGGTGCAAGCAGCAAATTGCAGATGGTAACAGGACTGATTAATTAACTTAGGCCCAGAACTGAGTGAAGGACTGAATCAGAGACTCAGACAGTTCTGCGACGGTGTCGGCTGATGATTCCTGGACTTCCTGTGTAGGGTGAAAAGTGTTAGGTTACACTTAATATGGCAGGGGTCCATTACGCACGGGTGGCGTCTACTCGGGTAACAGGGACCGTGTGAAATTGACTGGGCGGTTTTTTATATTAGAGGGACTTGAGAAGGTACAAAGGGGGTTTCAGTCTCAAACGGTGCAGGTCAGTCAGAGAACGAGGATAGGCTTCACAACTACCGATAATCAAGTTTCAAACTGTCATAGCTGTGTTGAGATTGAACATGAGCTCCAGTAGCAAATACGAAGTACTGATGCTCAAATTTTTATACGTACTGAAAGGTGGATAAAGTCAGAGATACGTTCAACGGAAATTTTTACAGGGAACCTACGAAAGGACAAATTAAATATATCGAGAATACATGTTTCTTGTTGTGTGAAGTACTTTATCGTGTAGTGAAATTGAAGTACATAGTTTCTGTAAGTTGGTACGGGTACAGGTTATATTTGACAATCGGAATGAAATAATAACTGATTCCTTTTACCAACCCCCAACTCGGATGATACAGCTGCTGAAAAGTTCAAAGAAGAATTGAGCCCAATTCCAAATAGGTATTCTGCTCGTACAATAATTCTAGTTGGTGGTGACTTCAGCCTACCGTCGATATGTTGGTGAAAATACATGTTCAAAGTCGGTGGTGTGCATAAAACGTCGTCATAAATTATACTAAACGCTTTTTCCGAAAATCATTTCAAGAAATTAGTTCAGGTGCCCATGTGAAGTGTAAATCGTAGTGGTATCTTATTTGACCTCTTAGCAACGACTAATTCTGAGCAATTAGGGAGCCTCATGACGAATACAGGGTTAGTGCACACATGGTCGCTGTAATGAGACCGAATACTGTACAAATAAATCTACCAAAATAAACGCAAAATATATCTATTTAAAAAAGGAGATAAAATATCCGCATGATGCATTCCTAAGAGGCAGTCTCCGTTCCTTCCAAACTATGTAAGCGTGGACCAGGTGTGACTTCAATTCAAATAATAGTATTGACGGTAACTGAGAGATTTGAACCAAATAAATTAATAACAGACAGAAACAAATCCTCCACGGAGCACAAGCAAGAAGCAATGAAAAAAAGCATGCCAGATTTAAAAGAACACCAAATTTTCAAGACAGGTGATATTTTACAGAAGCTCGAAATTTAGTGCAGACTTCAAGGCGAATTGCTTTTAATAGTTCCCACAACGAAGGTCTGTCTCGAAATCTAGTATATATTCGAAGAGATAGTCGTCGTTCGTAAAGTATACCATCGGCAAGACACAATACCTTTACTGTGCGATAGAAATGGTGATGTCACTAATGACAGTGTCACTAAAGCAGAGTTACTAAACACGGTTTTCTAAAATTCCATCAGCAAAGACGGAGGATTTCGAATCAGGCATAACTGTGGACATGAGTAATAGCAGATGCCATCGGTGTAGCTAAGCAACTTTCATCATTAAGCAAGGAAACTCTTCTGGTCCAAACTGTATACTATTTAGGTTCCTTTCAGAATATGCTGATACAATATCCCCATCCTTAGAAATCATGTACAATCGCTAGTTCGATAAAATTCACACCTAAGGACTGAAAAGCAGTGCAATTCACATCATTGCGCAAGAAAGAAAATAAAAATAATTCTCTGAATTGCAGACCCATATCACAGACGTCGGTTTGAAGTAGGATTTTGCAATGTATACAGTGTTATAACATTACGAATTACCTTGAATAAAAATACCTATTGACACGTGGTCAGCACGGATTCGAAAATATCTGCTTGTGAAATACAACTGGCTCTTTATTCACACGAATTAACGAGTACCATAGCCGGAGATCTAAAATTAAGCCCATATTTCTTAACTTCCAGAAGGCTTCTGACACCGTTACTCACAAACAGGTTTTAACCGAATTGTATGTCTATGGAGTATCATCATCTCTGCATTAGTAACTTCCTGTAAGAAAAGTCACAGTTCGTAGTAACAGACGGAAAGTCTTTAGGGAAGACAGAAATGATATGTAGCATTTACCAAGGAAGTGTTGCAGGCCCTCTGCTGTTCCTGATCTATGTAATCGATGTAAGAAACGATTGTTTACAGATGATACTGTCGTTTACAGCCTAGTTAAGTCACCAGAAGAACGAAACCAATCGCAAAATGATTCACACAATATATCTGTATTGTCACAAACGTGGCAATTGACTCCAAACAATAAAAAGTGAGAGATCATCCACATGAGTACTAAAGGGATTCAATTAAATTTCGGATGCACGGCAAAAAACACAAATCTAAAGGTTGTCAATTCCACTAAATACCTAGAGATTACCGTGACAAAGAACTTAATTTGGAAAGTATTGTGCGGACGTCGAACTAAAGACCGCGTTTTATTGACAGAACGCTTAGAGGATCTGTTAAAGAGGCTGTTTAAACTATGCTTATTCGTCATTTTCTGGAGTACTGCTGCGCAGTATCGCACCTTTAACAGATAGGATTGATGGTAGACATCGATAAAATTCAAAAAAGGGCAGCTAGTTTTGTATTATCGCGAAATAATGGACTGAGTGTCAGAGATATCATACGTATTACCGCGAAATACTGGACTGAGTATCAGAGATATCATACAAGAGGTGGGTCAGCAGTCCCTAACACAAAGTCGTGCGACGATACCTTTTCACGAAATTTCAGTCAACAATTTTCTACTCCCAATGCCAAAATATTTTGTTGACGCCAATCTACAAAATGAGAAACGATCATCGTAATAAAAAAAGAGAAATCAGAGATCGCACGAAAATTTTAAGTCTTTGTTATTGACTCGTGCTATTCGAGAACGTTCGGAGAGAATTGATCTAAAGGCAGTTCGATGAGCCATCTGCCAAGCACTTACGTTTGAACTGCAGATAAGTCTTGTAGCTTTAGTTGTAACTCATAATCTTAGAATTTTAAAGACTACAAGATGATTGTAATTAAACTTTTTCTGCTTGAGCAGGCCTGTATGAAAATCGAATGATCGTAGTGTAACGTCGCGAGTCAATATGCAATAGCATTTATTGCACTACTTTGCAGTATGGCCTGTAGCTTTGTAGCCGTTGGTGGTGACAGAAACAGCCGCTTGTATCGTAGCGTAGCTCATTCGTACCTGTTGCTAGCCTAGCTGTGGTAAGCACTACCTGTGTCAATTCCAGCGACAGAATATTCAAGCCTCTAAGAAACTAAATAAACTATATTAAATATTATCCAATTTAGTTAAAAGTCCATATGCTGCACTTTATTATTAAAAAGAAGATTGTGTATAAAACTCAGCTTTCTAGTTGGCATACTATCAGAGTTAGAGAAAATTACCTGAAACACCCCAAACCGACACTTGTAAGACCGAAGTCAGTAAGGATTCATAACAGTTTGTCTTTTAGTATCATTTGGAATCATTATTGTTAAGTTCACAAAATTTTAGGTCCATTTGTTTGAATTTTCATAATTGAAAACATTAACTATTTTTCATTTTCGTAATATAAAAGTCAGAAACGATCAGAATTTATTTAATGTGTGTTTGTATGAGTAAATAAGAATGAGTGAGAGTGTGTATGCAGCACATACGGAAAAAAATCAATATTATCTCATGTTAAACATTACGTAACTATGTCATGGGGAAGTGTTATGCAAGCAAGTTGCAATGAAAAATGTAATTCCCCCACCGTGGTGCCGGCCGGTGTGGCCGTGCGGTTCTAGGCGCTCAGTCTGGAACCCCGTGACCGCTACGGTCGCAGGTTCGAATCCTGCCTCGGGCATGGGTGTGTGTGATGTCGTTAGGTTAGTTAGGTTTAAGTAGTTCTCTAAGTTCTAGGGGACTGATGACCACAGATGTTAAGTCCCATAGTGCTCAGAGCCAGCCCACCACGCTGATGACGTATGCCCAAGGGTACTTGCTTTTGTATGAAGGCAGCCATAATAGGCATCTGCAGAGTAATAGTTGTTATTTCAAGATTAGTTTTCTTTTCGTTTGCTTTTGTTAAACATTTTATTAATATATGCATGATGATGTGACGTTAATGCAACTGTGAATGTTTATTGGTGTAAGACAGTTTTAGCGTGAGAAAGAACTCGAAGGAGGGATATGATTGGCTAGTCATTCTAATCAACCAATCACAGTTAAGCAGTTCCCGCGAATTGCAATTAGTTATAGGCCCTGGAAGGAACGGCAGAGGGAGTCGCTGGCTAGCTATCGGACGTGCAGGTCATGTTGGACGTGTCCGTCTACATTGTGAGTAAAATGAAGAAGTTATTGGTTTCTCATGTCCGGATTGTATCGTCGTGGAAAGAGTTGCATTTACGGACAGATTGTGAAAATTTGAGATTAGTGAAGTGATTTGTTGGAAAGATAACCGCGTGTGAACTTACAGCCCTTGTAAAATTCCGCGTGGCATGTTTCATATTCGTCTATTGAATGTTTGGCGAGCAATTTCTCTCATATATTGTAGCAGAGAAATTACTGAAAATCGCGTAATAATTCGGGTTTGACTTAAGTACCTTCCTGGGTGCCTTGTGTGTGTACTGGGTTGTCTGAACTGTGAGCTGAGGTCAGTGAATTTAATCATTAATTAAATACAGGCTGATGGCAAGTATTTAATTCTGAACCTAAGGAAATGAAAGAACTTGTTGCAGAATTTTTTTCTAAAGAGATGAAGCAATCGCCCTCCACTCAAAATTTATTATATTACAGGATAGCTTGCTACCAGATTTTACGTGGACTTTGCAAACATAATTATTGACGGTGTTTTTCTTCAACGCTGCTTTTAGCGCCGTCTGAACAGTATCTGTGTATGCAGGGAACAAGCTGGTGATCAGACAGCGTACTGACATAGGTGTAATTTGTGCAGTGCACAGTACAATGAGAGACAGTGCACAAACAAACTATACGACGAATTTCTATACCGCCCCACCGCAGTAGGACAAGGAAAATTTGTGGAAACATTTGTAAGGACATGTGGAAGAGAGGACATGTGGAAGAGAAATAACGAATAAACCATTGTAATTTCCACATGAGAGGGTAACATTTTTTAAATCGCTTACCGCGTTTATATTCCAGGTTACAAACTCAATGTGACGACAGTCTGCTTCTAAAACAGCGTGGAACCACACTAGAGATCATTTCACAATTGTTCAACGCTTTTCGGACGGTGGACCATGGAATGTTCAGCCGCCGTGACACAGCTCGTGAACTGCGTGAAGATCGCATATTGCGTCCAGCAGTTCCAGCCATGGGAACAGTAATTTCTTCAACAGTTTGTGGCGCAATTACCGTCGACCTGTCTCAGGAGCAGTTCCATATTCGCCGATTAATTCCAACTTCGGAATCACATTCTTTAATCCCGGTGCGGAAAGAGCTCTTCTCCGTATTCCGTTAATGCATCGATACTCGCGAAGAGCGGCAGCAGTGTTGCTGTTGTTTTGATAAAACAGATCTGTGAGTAAAGTCCTACTCACCTTGATCAGACTGTTTTTTCTTCTTGGCTTTCGAAAGGTGCTCATAAAGCCTTCTCAATTCTGGAAATGTTATCTTACAATTTGTTCTGACAATTGAGAGCGTACATTAGGTTAAGTCTCATCCTGGTGCAAGTTACATAGACTTAACAAAGGACAGATTCCGACATAAAACGACTTTCACATTCACAGCATACTGAAATGAGCAAAAAAATAAAATAAAATTTAACCTAGGATACGTAGAGGTATTATGCTATGAAAATCCTACTCGTTAATACAATACGAAATCATAGATCACCATTGGTACACATTTTGGATATTTCCAGTTCAATTCACATTAATCACGATGTATCTAAACTAGCAATAAAAACTTTCTTTGTATGACCTACAAGATTTGTTTCGAAAGCTCCGGATAGAAAGTTCAATATTTATGAGAGTCTATAAGGACCATCTAGACAGAACATTAGGACAGTGTATAAGAACCAGGTTTGTGTACGTCAGCCATACGTCAGATAAGCAAGTATAGATCCATGTTGATTGTCCGCAACTGTAATGCATACTTACGCTTGTGTTTCAACCCTACGTCCCGTACCAGTAGCGACGCCTAACTGCAATTCATGACATCAACACTGATAACAAAGCAAACCCTGCAGCGCAGGCTAACATCTTTCCTGTAAAGTTGGGTATCGAAGCAGCAGATAATTTTCCGTCCATACTGGCTCAAGTGCTGAAAGTTTAATTCTAATCACCCTGTGGCAGAGGATATTTGTGTGGTAGATTATGCAGACCGTGCAATCTCCTGATGTGTGGCCTTGACATATATCCATCGTCTATGCGAAAAGGTACAAAAAAGTTTCGCAAATTTTTCAATTTCACAAGTTCTTCAACAGAGAATCACTCAAAATCAGGAAAGAGAATGCATGTGCTCCTAATTTTCTGCAGCCGTACAAGATTTCGAGTACCTATGATTCAAAGACACGTCAAACGTTTCTCTAATACGTCTTATTCGCTACATTTCGCAAACTATTTCACCAAATGTTTGACGATAATTCTTAAATTTGTTTGTAATAACATAAGGAGTTGTTAATGGTTACACAACAAAAAAATATTTTATTAACCTTTCTCTATTCCTCCACGATATGTTGTTACAGTTCGCAAATGCACAAAATTGAAAAAGGAAGGGGAAAATTCAAGTAGGGGTGTTTGAAAGGCTCAGCAGTAACTGGTGGAATGCAGAGATTATATTCCTTTGCTGAAAAGGAGCCACAGCAAAAATTATCCATATAACAACCTTATTCAATCACTAACCCCCTCTTTCTCGCAAGATTCTAGAACAGTAACATACCTCCAATACACAGATTTACACGAAAGCTAGTTCGAGTTCCTCACATATGATACCCTAAGAAAGTCCAGGTAACCAATTTACTTCGGTATTTCTAGCGTTTGAAATAGCTTCGAGTCAGAGCACATAGCATTACTAAGGAAACTAGGTTTATCCTGGGTATCTGATTAAGGATGTGACTTAGCTGAGAGATTCCTGAAAGTCAGAATACAACATACTGTTTTGAATGGCGATTCTCTCATACAAATAAAACTAATTTCTAATGTAACCCAGGAAGTGTGATAAAATCATTTAGTTCGTGTTATACTTTAAACATCGGTTCTTGGAGAATGGTAACGTTGTGTCTCAGACTTTTCCCGAATGTTATCTACGACGAGAAGTTGGACAGCAAAAATTTTAGTAATTTCTTGTTAGATGCCACTCTATGATTAACCAATAGGATGACCGGACACTGAAAGTTGCCTACCACAAAGAATACTTACTAAAGAAGAACGATCTATAACGAAGTACTACTCAATTGAGCATGATCTAGAGCCTATTGTACAAAAGCTGCCCGTGGACGATCAATATTATAGTACTTTCTGTAGTGTAATAATACTGATCTGTGAGTTACGTTGACAGGTTCCGTAATAATACTGAATAGAACAGAAACTTTTGAAATATATTAAGCTACCTGAGAAATATTGCACCGCCTGTGGGCAGTATTGATAACATCCTTGGCAATCGCTCACGTGCTTCATTGAACTGCAAGTCTCTTTGTGTTCATTGTTGTGTTTATGTACTAAAATAGCTTCAATATTAGAAGAAAATTCATTCATTTTAAACTGTACCGAAATATGCAATTCATTGTCTGGATTATGAAATATTAGGGCAAATAAATATAAACCCGGAAAATTAAGAATGGTTGCCATAAGTTCTTGCTCACCAAATACCACGAGTGGTATCCTAAAGTTAAGTGGGAACACTTTCTTTACAAAAAGATAATTCTTCAAGGACAAACATACGATCAAGCAATTCTAGTAACGTATACAATGTTGGAGCACCAACGCGTAAAAAGTTCTGTTACTCATTTATGTCGACCAGCTACCAGTAATTCGCTGAACAGCTCGTAATATGTATAAAAATGTGCTTAGAAAAATTTAAGAACAGATTTTCAGCTAGAATTCCTGAATATAAAATTATATTAATAGTAACTCACACGGCGTCATTCTAGCAACGACGATACTCATATAACTCATTCAGACGTTTATGATCTAAAAATGAGAAACTAGCTTCGAAGCTTATTTGATACGCAATATAGCAGCTACATTGTTAATGCTCATACTCAATGAAAGTCTAGTTACGAGAACTGTGGAAGCAAAAACAGCTGAAGTCCGAAAGCACTTATAAAGCACGGACATACATTAAATACAGCACGTATATATGATTCTAAACTATAGACAAGAAGTATGTCTACTACCAGAAATTAAAAAATTAAAAAATATTTTTAAATAAATATATCTGGAATACGGAATATCAGTAGAGAACGTGTGATGTTGACTGATTTCATAATATTCCAGAATCAATGGGTGTAGTGAAGCAGGGGATACAACCCGTTGGCTTTGGCCAGTGACGACAGAATTGGCCAGAGAGCAATTATTACACAGATAAAAGAGCTGACAAGACTGTTCAGAAACAAAGGAATACGAGCGACGAAAAATATAGTATATATATATAAAGGCAAGTAGTATTTCATGTTAAGGATATCGCGCGTTTGTATGTAATGTTACATATGTCGCTCTTTTCGAATAGGTAATGTCAGTGTAAAGGTCAACTGAAGGACGGGATACAATTTTTAGTTGTGTCGGGCGTTTAGCCTTCAATATTGCCAGTACAAATTCGAAAAAATCGTACTGATATTAGTGCTGGGAAAAGAAAGAAGAACGACAGCTCCGAAATTTCTATTACGTACTGGAGTACACGAAAACATACCTAATGGTGTAATACAACAATGAAATACGTGAAAATAGACAAATGCCGTAAAAGAAAGAAATGGTAAACTGAACTTAACACACGGGAACTACTTAAAAGAACCGAAGCCCGCCTAGAAAGACATCAACAAAAGTCACGTACCCACGTACACAACAAACAAAACATTACGAAAACACACACACACACACACACACGCGCGCGCGCGCGCGCACACACAGACATACACGGACAGACACGCGCATTCACCCCCCCCCCCTCCCCCACACACACCATCCTAATGTGAAGTTAGCTGACATATTTCATAGTTCGGACGGTACATTTGTCCAACACGCTAAAAAAAAAATTAAACGGCAATATGCTTGGGGAATACTTCGCCTCCATTAATATTCGTCTAAGTGACTTTGAAGTGTGGAAATCCTGCGTTTCCCCTTCCCTACAAGAGATTTCACAGCTGGCCAACAACACTCTACGCTATTTGTGCAAGCCCCTGTGGATAATGATCTGAACTCAATATTGAGATTAACTACGAGATGCTGATAAATCCTTTTCCCTAAATCCTTATATGAGGAAATACCATCTGAAATTACAATGGAACCCTCTGCAACGTGATCTTCAATTAAGCTGACCAAAACTTCTGTCCGTCGATTGGTTACTACTTTAAACACTACATCGTCACACTCTTGACCTGAAACTACAGCCCCCCAAACCCATAATCCCACCGGAGGTTCACCCCCCCCCCCCCCCCCCGCCCCTGTTGTACTTCCTTTTATCAAGATGCGACTCGTCAATTTCGACCATTACACCCCCCCCCCCTCCCGCCCTTCCTAGCGATCCCCTATATTTCTTGTATTCACCACTAACTTCCCTACAAAATAGATTACCAATACACAACTGTAAGCTTACTCACACGACATTCATGAACACACAGCCACAGAGGGTATTTGAAACGCCAACACTACGTTATTTTCATAATGTCTCTCAAGGCGAGCTTACATTTTTCGAACAATGTCCCTCGTCTAATGGATCGCCACAACCGATCTTTGCTACAGCGCCGCCGGCCGATGTGGCCGAGCGGTTCTAGGCGCTTCAGTTTGGAACCGAGTGACCGCTACGGTCGCAGGTTCGAATCCTGCCTCGGGCATGTATGTGTGTGATGTCTTTAGGTTAGTTAGGGTTAAATAGTTCTAAGTTCTAGGAGACTGATGACCTCAGATGTTGAGTCCCATAGTGCTCAGAGCCATTTTTGCTGCAGCGCCATACGAATAAGACGTGAGTACGACGAGATACAATTGTGAGGTGCATATGTTCGCCGCACTCACGACATCGTACATACTCGGCAGCGAGACCACACATTTGTAAAAAACTAATCGTGGTCAACATGTCTATGCCCATAGCCTCTCTCAAATCATGCAGGTTCATCGGAACAGATCAAGCCATACCTACAAACGAAAATGAGATACTGAAAATTGTCGTAAAATAAGAAACTAATAGTACAATATCACTAAGAATGAAATTAAGTACGGAATGAATTGCAAACAATCAATTATTATTTAAATAAATGCACCCAAAGAATATTTTGAGCAATATGTAGCGATCTCCTTTAAAATCAAATTCAATTATTTCATGTACAATGATAACGGTTATCCAGAACACAGAGCTGTATTTTTCGTCTCTCGTATTCCTTTCTTGCTGAACAGTCTTGTCTGCTCTTTCATCTGTCTAATAAATACTCCCTGGCCATTCTGAGGTTATTGGTCAAAGCCGACGGGTTGTATCCCCTGCTTCAATAGACCCGAATCAATGAGAGAGTTGCATTCGAGAAATGTTATCATGACGTTACCTGTATAATTATATGGAAATATAGCTAAGTCGCAAAACCGAAAAGCTGGCAAGATTCGCACGGCACAATAAAGTAAAAATGTGTCAGACACGACATACAGTAGAACATGTAGTTAAATTTTAGATGTGGTAGCATGTCTCAAGCTGTACACCATTCTCAAAAATTATATTCTGATTAAAATCAGACGCCATGCATTACTTAATAACGTCTCTCAACTAATAAAAGTTTTGTATTCCTATAAGAAATAACTTCCATCAAGTCCCATTCAATTAACATGTTTTCCGAAAGAGGTGTCTCGTCTACCATGCTTCGAAAGTTTTTACATTAGTCGCAAGATGTTCTAATAGCCCTTAGATATCTTTGTCAGCTTCCTATCCGTTCACACTAATGTTAAGTACAGATTTACTTTTTATTATTTATGTAATTACTATTTTCGTGTTGGTTCCTGTCTCCTCTCAACATAAAGAACACTCACTGTTGATTATAAACACGAGGGACGGAAAAAATACATCGAATAATCTACAGGGTATCATTGACATAAACTCTCTCTATCTAGGATACCCACAAATCCATAAGCTATAGATAATCAAGGAAGTGCCAAGAAGAAATTATCGTAACCACTACAAAAGTGGCAGAAACACAATATACGCCACACTGTAATATGGAATGAACATCCTTTCATTCGTTGGCTATTGATAACGAATAAAAACTAGAAGCACACGTGAGATTGGTACTGAGAAAATATACTGTAAAATTTAAAGATAACATTGTAAAAGCCATATACGGTGCCCATTCTAAGATTAGAAGGGTTCATTCTCTCCAATGCCGATCATTATTATTGTTGACTACTGTATGCTTCTTGTTTACTGTCCTTGTAGATAAATATCGTTGAACAGCGTGTTGGCGAGATTTCTCCGTCGATTGGATATCGTATTTCAAATTCGGCAACATATTCTTTATAAATATAAACAAGAAGACGTTCATTATAATGAAAGACAAAACGACGTTTGCCGTTGACATAGCGCATAGCATGAAACAGCCCACGAGCAGTCTATTTCGCCTGACAGTTGGATAATAATAATGATAATAATAATAATAATAATAACAAAAATAATAATATGTAATAACACATGAAAATTTTTGCCACAATTGTAATGGAACTAGATTTGGCACAAACTCATTGTCACTGCACGTTCAGGATATTTGAATCACAAATTAATGAGCAAAAATAATAACAGAAGTACCAGTTGTATGACGTTTTTTTTAATCATGGTATTTTTGTCTTTATTGCCTGTTAATGATATCTCTCTGTGAATTATGTCCTTGTTCAAAAGTGTCAACAGCGAGCGACAAAAAAAGAAATTAGAACAAAATAAAAAATAAAAAATAAAATATGCTGTCATATCAGACAGATGTAAACCGTTTACAGAAAAACAACATGAAATGAATTCCGACTCACAGTAAGTGTATCCAGAGTAGTGAACTGTCTAAACTGTTTTACAATTCTCCGCCTAACTAACTTGAATTAACCACACTTAGCTGTCGTCATGCGTACGTTTTGACAACCGCTGTTAGACTACTTCCCGGTACGAAATCTTATGAGAACGATGGGCCAGAAAACACTCCTCCTTAACGATAGAATCTGTCGTCAGATGTACTAATTTGCAATTGTTCAATATTTCTAAGTTACCTCGTATCCTGTTGATACCGCCAGAGACAGATTCCTTCCGGGAAAGGTAACCAAGCACTTAAAATGATCGTGGGGCAGTGTAAAGTCAGCAGCAAAGAATTTACACAGTTCTTGGCTACCTATTATTTTCTGAGATCTTAGAGAACTAATTGCACATACTAGGTTATACTTGCGGGAGAATCTCATGTAACTAGATTCATGTGGGTCATACTTTCTCTTTCTGTACATAGATTTTGATGCATAGGAAAGTACGATATTGTACAATTCGACGGAAATATGTGACGCTGTTACATGTTGATACGTATCATGACATATCGACAAATGAACACATGTGAAGTATTTCTTGGATGATGTTGCTTGACAACGCTAGTGGGAGCTAAATTAACAAACTGACAGTACAATAAAGCGTTTTTTAGAAATAAAAAACAAACTCTTACAGGAAAACGACTTATCTCAAGAAACATGAAAATGTTCTTTGCGTTTTCCTTACATTCATAAATTTTCAGAGGTATTGCCAGTATTAGCCGCAACATTCAAAAACTCATAGCATTTATACTAAGCCATGTATTATTGTGCTTTATTCGAAATAGTTTTGTGTTAAACAATTTCAGAGATGGAAAATCTTTTGCTTGCGTTCGCTTTCTACAGTTCGAAACTGTAGTCCACTTCTAATACGCTTCGTCAGTTATGCAAATCGAGTAATACACAGCTCCATCACGTAGCTGATCTGAAAGAAGCTGGTATCACTTAGTTATTATTACCAAACTCTGTTAAGCGAAAGGAAAGACTTAAGGGAAATTGTTATGGATCTGAACATGTTCGGAAATAGAACGAAACTGATACCTAGTCATTAGAGGCACAAATACGACAACAAACCGAAATTAATAACATTAAAACGATTTTAAGACAAAGAAGCGTTGTTCATTCTTCGTTAGAATAACTTTCCCTCAGATTTCTGTTTAAGAGAGTACCTATTTGCAATTTCAAAATAAATATCAAGTACGTACTAGCAAAATATGTAGCCTTTGTTTTTTTTTTGAATACGCAGTTTCGCCCGAATTCAGAATATGATTATTTCTTCATTGTCGTTATTGTCTCGGGCATTGTTTATCTTTTTATGTATTGCCCTGTGGGCACTTGTAAACATACAACTTAGCTACTAGTTTTCAATTAACTCACTTTATTTTAAAATAACGTTGCGTTTAACGTAGTTCAGCTGTTTGTGAGAGTCATTACGTTTCAAATGTTTTCCACTCTTTCTCTAGCTCTTCGCATACTGTGAACCGGAGATAGTAATATAATATCATAATTTTATTTTATTTAGTATCTAATACTTCGATTCGTATCATTACTCATTTTTCAGGTGTACCATAATTCCCATCACTATTACGCTCGTTTTCTGTACGCTTTTTGTTTGGTCAATTATTTGTGTGGAGCGAAAGCAAAAATCCATATATATTATACAATAGAGATCGGTTCGAAGAGTAGAAGTGGAAAAAAGGGATTTCAAAGCGACCAGCGTGAGATCCAGTGTTACAAAAATAACTTTAATTACTTGAAAGCAGTCAGGGCAATCAAGAATAACTTAATTAGTGGTTTGAGGGTACATTTTGGTACGAATTTCCATAGCCAAACGAGAAGTGGGACAAGGACAAAAGGGGTATCAAATTGACCAAAGTGAAGTCTAGTTTAGCGAACGAAATACTTAATTGTTTAAAAGTCATCCAATTAATTAAAAGAAACTTAATTAGTGAACTGAGTTGAAATTTTTGTTCGCATTTTGATAGCCAAAGGAAGAATGGGAAATAGTCAAATGAGATATCAAATTGACTATTTTTATTGTCTGAAAGTAATTAGTGTAATTAAGATAAAATTAATGGATTTGAGGGAATATTGAAATATTCCGCGAACTCCTGCTGCAAGCTATGTAAATGAAGTGTCGAAAGTTCATCTTTTCAAGGCTTAGCTATCTGACTTATAAAACGCCACTTTGGTGTGATAATTAACTGCCATAAATGTTTGAATGGGGCGAAAACAAAACCCTTTACTTACTGCAGAAAGGATTTTTGTTCGAATTTTCGTAACCAAGCGAAGAGAGAGTGGTGAACAAAAGGGGTATGAAAATGGTCGGCGTATATTTTAGCCTTGCAAAAAGTATGAAATTATTTGGAATTAATCAAGGTGGGTAAGAAAAACTCAATTATGATTTGAAGGAAAACTGAAATATTTTACAAACAGCTGCTGCTAGCTGTGTAAATGGAGTGTAAATAAGTTCATCTGTTCAAGCGTCTTCCACAACTGCCATCGATCTGCTTGTTGGCGATTATGACATGATGAGCGACTATATCAAGAGCTGAACAGCTTACCAGAATTCTACTTCTTATCACAGCAGAAACTGGTAATATTAGAATACCGATCGATATTAAAGTGTAAGATCTTTCATTCTTTCTAAACAAAACTTGAAAATTAAAAGAGAAAGTTAAAAAAATCGCTCTAATATTTTCTGAAATTATTTGTCTGACAGCAAGAAACAAATTAGAGTAGAGAAACATTCGACACGCCTATGAATGATGCTCGAACTCTGTGCATTAAATGACGTGGCAGTTACTCAAAATTTTAGAATTTTAAAGAGTACCAGAGGATATCTGTCTGGTGGATTATGCATACCGTGCAATCTCCTGTTGTGTGGCCTTGAGATATTTCTATGAGCTATACCTAAAGATGTAAAATAGTTACAACAATTTTTCAATCTCAAATATTTTTCACAAGAGATCCATCAAATATCAGGAAAGAGGGCGCATGTAGTACTTCATTTGTAATACGAGATCTCGTGCGTTAAATGTTTCTCTAATTTAATTTATTTCTTACTTTTGTACAAATGTTCTCAAAAAACTTTTGACTTTTAATATCTATATTTCGAAAATCTGCTCCTTTTAGGAAGGCCAAATTGACAACATAGAATATCATGTAAACAGAACAGAGAATGTAGAGAGACAGAGAGTAAAAGTGGGCATCCGAGTAACAAGCAGACCCGCACAGATGTGAGAGAAATGTAGAGATAATGAGGAACACAAAAGAAGCAGGGAAGGGAGGGTAGGAAGGGAGGCGGAAAAATCAGAGAAAAAGTGGCAAAGCGAAGATTTTAGTGTTTTTGCAGCCGTCATATTGAAAACAGTCAATCTATTTTCTAATCGCTCTATGACTAAGGCGTATATTATATTACTACTTTTTCCATTTTCATCAATTTTTTCCCGTTTCACACTACAATCTGCTGAAATGAAATAATTTTGGCAAAAGTTGAACAATAAAGGTACACAGAATTTTCTATTAGCAAATAAAGTTCATAAAGAAATTGACAAATCATTTCAAAAGACAGTTATGTAAAATCACGAAAGGAAAGAGAAAAAGACAAAAATTATATTTTTAAAATCAATCACTGGCTTCATTTGAGACGAATAAAAATGTCATTATCACCAGAAGCAAGGGCAACACACTTATTGTGGTTGAAATTCCTTCAGGGTGTGCACAGTCGCATGTCTTATTGTGGAGAATATACTTTATTCTATTATTATTTTGCCTCCAAGAAGTGTTCTTTTCCCATTTTGCAGTCTATTTCTACGCTCAAAGGCTTCATCTTAATGCAAATTAGCGTTCTTATTGATGTTATATACTAGGAAATTTTTCCACGTAGTGACGAATAGTGGAAAACGATTCCTGAGAGAATGAGGAGCAAAAAACGTAAATAATCTATGGACAGAAATCCATGGTGTCTGGGCAACAGGTTATTTATTAATTCATCGTGCCTGAGCAGTAGAAAACAGTACATGACATTCTGTGATGAGGCCACCGTTGGAGAAGGTGCCCAAACAGGCCCCAATGGGTCTCTAAGCATATGCAAACACGGTTGTGCAGTGACTCACACATTCACAAATGCCATCCCGAAACTAAGTGGCATCACAGGCAGCATAAATAGTCTCCACGACTTCTTCCTGGTGAGCGCCTAGAAATGGAAATATAATGGGTTGACACCCTGCAACCAGGCAGGTATGTGATTGGACCACCTCGTCTGATCCGTCAGCCAGGGAAGATGTTGTTGAGATGTATCCTTAGTACCACCAAAGGCACGTCTCCCGTTAAAGGAATCAGGGTCACCCACAGGAAGTCCAGATATGCCTGGCCTGTGAGATACTGTGAAAGGACTCGTATCCCTAGGCGATCGCCAATAATCTGTGCCAACACACTGACACTGATCCATACCTGATGAATCACTATCACTATACCATGGGGATTTTCTGTAGTGCATGGGCGGGTATTGTGAAGGTTAACTATACCTCATTAAGGTGCCCTCATTTGTGAATACAATGGATGGCCAACTCTACTGTGGTGCCTGTGCAATGAAACAACAACAAAACCGTCGCTGTGGAAGCAACTCAATAGGTACTAGAGCCTACACACGTTTTAAGTTATAGGGATAGTCACAATGGTCATGTAGAAAGCTCCACACGGTCATTAGGCTTACCCCACGCTGGTGGGCCACCTACACAATGCTGATACCCGGTCAGATTCTAATGTTCAACATTTGTTCCTTCAAGGTTTGTGTACCTACCAGCCGCACTCGCCTTTCGCAGTTATCCACTCCCGTAAAAGAGCCTGTCTCACGCAAACAACGAAACGCTGTTATAGACAGTTCATGTTGTACTTGCTATCGGAGAGGATAGCTTTTCAGGTACAGTTGAGCTGCCGCCCGCCCACTGTCATTCGAGTGTCCGTACGTAAACACCACGTTAACTTGTTCCAGGTTCGTGTGCCGAGCCATCGCCTCTCAGCGCTGCACTAAAAGACACACACGTCCACACTAGAGTAAGTCGGTAACAGCAGTGAAGAGGACGCCGCCTAGCACCGATGTGGGACCGCACCACTATCGTGGACAATATCAACGCTCTCTTCAGTGTGGAGCTAAAACGGTAGTATAGACCGCAAAATTCTCAGTGTGCTCTTCATCACTAAAACCTAACCATCAAACATCATTTATCTCTTAATAAAACATTTTCGGGTTTCAAGCCGTGTCAAGTGGTTTACTACAGACGAGCTTTCGACGGGGATTACCTCTTCCGTTGTCAAGTGGATGACTGTCGTGTGGTTGTCATTGCCGTGCTTATATAGCCACGCCGTCGCTCGTGACGTCACTGGTGGCCGGTCCCGCACCATATATGGTAATGTTTTGGCCGCGCGACCGCCGGGCCGCTTCAACTCCCTCAACACCGGATACCATGCTGTACTCAGCTGATATCCACAATCTCTATTGAAGGTGTTGTCAGAAGTTCTAATCTCTATGGCCTCGTTTATCACGCTATCCCAGAAGACATTAGTCCTCCATCGAATGCAATTCGGTTTCCGTTTTCAAGAGGATGCTCTGCTACAGCTGACTTTTCGGGATAGCGCAGACTTTCATATTCTATGCGAACAGTCTGGCCGACATAGAACTGCTTACATCCACACGGTATCTTGTAAATTCCTGGCGTTGTGACGCCTACATCATCTTTCACAGACTTCATTAGTTGCCGGATTTTTTGCTGTAGACCTTAAGATTGTCTATTTTATCCCTCTTCAGGAGCCGACTAATATTCTCTGTTGTCGAACGACAAAACAGTAAGAATGCAACCTGCTTGGTCTCTTCTTCAGAGCTCTTCTTCCTTTGAGGCTCAAAGCACCGAAGACCGAGCATCAGTGACGTCACGAGCGATGGCGCGGCTATATAAGCACGGCAATGACAACCACACGACAGTCATCCACTTGACAATGGCAGAGGTAATCTCTGTCGAAAGCTCGTGGGCAGGAAACCACTTGATGCTGCTTGAAACCCGAGAAGATTTTATTAACGGATATCGCCGCGAAAGTATGCATTGGTACATCACATATCTCCACTTTCAAGTGGACGTACCTCTTATAGAATAAATTTCCGGTCATCTGAACTTCTTTTATCCTTTACCCTTTCAGGGATCGTTTCCTGCTGCTTATCCACATGTAGCAAAATCACCTTGCATGTCCGCAAGTGTATCATGCTGTCGCAGGCCACCGTCATCTGGTGTGGTTACTCAGCGACTGGCAAGTTCAACTAAAATGACGAGTCCATCACTCAAAAGATATCATACTTCAGTTGCTTCTCATGTGCTGGAAGAATTGAAGACATCAGCTGCTATAGAGGTGAATCTGTAAATGAGGCCTTATTACTTCAAAATCGATTGTGAATGGGAACAGAAAAAAATGGAAAATGCTGATTGGGGGTCAAATAATAAAAGTATAAGTAATTACTATTCTCCGCAGTATGATGGCGTCCGTGATTATTTCCAGATTATGGAAACAAGAACATTACCAGTCGCATGTTCTTCATTTCTTCCTCCTGCCAAGACTACAGTACCAAATGTACGTTTCTGTGGATTTCTGAGTCTTTTCCTTGCTGCATTGCTGTTGTGTTAACTTTCTGTGGACTATTAGTCAACGGCTGTTTTGTAGTTTGATCCGTTTTATGTTTGGACGGCTGAGTTTCGTTTGGCTGATGGAGTTTACTATTTTATTTTTATTTTTTCCTCCTTGATCCCACGATAGCAGGCTGGAGTGGCCGAGCGGTTCTAGGCGCTTCAGTTTGGAACTGCACGACCGCTACGGTCGCAGGTTCGAATCCCGCCTCGGGCATGGATGTGCGTGATGTCCTTAGGTTAGTTAGGTTTAAGTAGTGCTAAGTTTTAGGGGACTAATGACCTCAGATGTTCAGTTCCATAGTGCTCAGAGCCATTTGAATTTGATCCCATGATAATTTATGGTTGGTCTTATACTGCCGTCGTTCTTTTCTTCCTTTCGGCATTTGTGGAAGTTCATGAAGCTTGGATGTTGATTTTGTGCTGCATGATTTAATGCCTTGTAGAAACATCTCAATCTATACAGTGTGTAACAGCGTCAAGAGAATCGCCTGGATCAAACGAAGACAATGAGTCAATATCCAACTACTTACAGTTTATGATGCTGCTTTCTTGCCAGAAATGGTAAAGGTTGAGTGTAAAGATATTAGAATTCAATTGATTAAAAACCTAAAGGAAACAAATGGCTCTGAGCACCATCGGACTCAACTTCTAAGGTCATCAGTCCTCTAGAACTTAGAACTACTTAAACCTAACTAACCTAAGGACATCACAGACATCCATGCCCGAGGCAGGATTCGAACCTGCGATCGTAGCGGTCGCGCGGTTCCAGACTGTAGCGTCAAAAATAAAACAAACGGAGATGTTCTCGAAAGGTTTTTTCCTTGTTCACATATCGAGGTGTATTCTCCAGTCAACTTTGTTTTATTTATGGGGGTCATCTTTTCTAAATAACGAATCAAACTACGTCTAGGTAGTTGTTACTTGTCACTTGAACTGAGTATTTCCCACTTTCACCGCCCACTGTCTTAGACGTAGCTTTTTCTTCTTAATTCAATGAGTAACAATATAAATAAAAAACATGAAGTGGACCAAGCAGCATAATTTTTGTAATGCGTGCCCGAGGCTGAGTCCACGCAAAATACCATGGCCGATAGTTGCAGAGTCAGCAGGTCACGCATGGGAATAGTGGTAGTGGTGGTGGTGGTGGTGGTGGTAGTGAGGGGAGGGGAAGGGGGGTTAAGGGCAGCTGCTGTAGGGAAGATGCCAAGTGCTGGAGGGGAAATGCTATTCTAAACTGAAACTCATATTTTTGTAAGTAGTAAGTAGAGCCCCTCCACGTCCACACTTGCATAGTCACCATTGACACACCAAAAAATCTGTCTCATGTGCTTCGTTAGTACCTAAAATAATTCTTCTAAAAATGCTACGATTTATTTTTGCTTGGCTTGTTAACCATTTGTAACTTTCATAGAAGCGTCCTGAGTGGCTAATTTTGAGTAAAACCTATATATTTCTCTTGGTACTATGTTAAAATTTGCTTCTTTAGGCAAAACACAGCAGAATTTACAAGATGTCAACCCACAACATGTTGTGCAGACACAGTTGTGAGAGAATTCTGAGACTGTGATTTATTAGCATTATTAAGCAAGAGTCTGAGAAAAAGTGAGGTTAGCAGCCTACGAAAAAGCACATCCTCAGTACAAAATAAACGTGTAATGTCTTAAATTAAGTTCTTCTTCAAACCATAGCATTTCTCATTTCACCAACCACTGATGACCCTTAAAAATTAAATTCTTTCATTTAAAAATTCTGTAGTTACTGGAATGACTCGGTAGATAATGAAGTTTTTCATAATAAACATATGGAAAAATAGCCTCCTATTTGCTTGCTATCATTTTCTAAAATTTTTTTATATATCGCAAAATGTTCATGAAATACGAGGACTATTATTAATATTTCACTCTGGATTTCTAGCTGGCGTGGCGCGATCGCCAATGAGTGTGCTGCATCAGATGAGTTTTCTCGAGACTGGTGACAGATTGAGACCTCCACCCAAGTCTAAAGCAACAAACTATGTAATATATACCAAAAGCAAAGTTATAGTGGCCCCCATCTTTCTTTGCAAACATTTTTGGAATTTCTCGCAGTGTCTTGCTTCCACCTAAATATCACCGTAACTACAACCATTAACAAAATGATGGTCACACCATCATGAATCTGACATATAAAGCTATAAGTGCCGCAGAAATGATTTTTTTTTGTACCTGTTAGTCTCCGTAAAATAGTTTGAGAAAGATTACAGGCCGTGAGCCTCGATTCTGTCATTGCCGACTGGGCAAAAGATGGCCGATACTGTCGGCCCCTGGTCTGAACAAACAAATGGACTCACTGAGCGTTTTGGACCAGAGCTGGTCACTGCACGGCGGCCACCGTACCCTGCACGGACTGTAAACTTCGATTTGTGCCCCACCGCCTCACTTTCTCCCGTGCCTACCTGCCTACCTCTCCGCACATCTAGTTCAAGCTCACAACATCTCTTCACCCATCCGCTCTTGATGAAGCTAATGTAAATAAATGCTGACTCAGCACACTCTCTGATTGGTTGTCAGATACAGTGCACCTAGACAAGATGTTGTGATGACATGGGAAATAGACCCTGCTTCTATTGGCTTTCATTCTACTGTGAATGACACAATGATGCACGGTAAATCACTGCAAATCTTCACAGTCTTCGCCAATCACCGTGTCAAATGTTTAGCTCGTGTAGTTCCTGTTTGAAGTCGCATTGCGCAGTCGCTTTCTCTATCCCACCAATCATGGTTATGAGGTTCCATCATTCGTATGTGCTGTGAGAATGTATCAGTTCCTTGATGTTCTGTAGTGAAACACAGGCGTGGAAAACCTTCACAAAGCAGCTTGTACTTAATGTCTTCGAGACGTTTTTGGAAAAAAAGTTCATCACTATCGATAAAACAGATTTCAGAAATGGCATGTAAGTTTACTGGCGTGTTAGGTGCAACGAAGGAGAAACAGAACACAGGTAAATTGTCTACACTTGAAATCTCGAAAATACTCTGAGACATAGATCTCTTGCAGATGGAATATCACTTGTTTGCGACGGGATTTTCTGCTGCTGGTTCTCTCTCATAACTCTCACTTGCCACTTGATCCCTAGTGTAGTGCACCATATTACTTAATTTTAGCATATATTGTTTCATTCACTTTGATAAGTGAACTAAATGCAGTTTGTTCTTATGTTTATCTGCTTTTAATTATTTATACGAATCACACATGCAGTGAGTCTGACTTTTCTTGTTAGGCTGTTATGATCCGTTAGTGCAGCAGCAGTAGCTCCACTGTAGCAGCTATAGCCCACCTGTAGCGGAGTGATGGAGGAAATAACCAATATGCACTGACGGAAAAAAAATCGCACCACCAAAAAATAATTAATGTATAGAAGTGAAATTTTTGGAATACATTGTCTAGGTTATGTATTTAAGTGCTTAACGTCGCAAGATCACAGATAAGTGAAAGGTAAGTTATTGCAAATGTGAAATGCTGGCACATTAATAACTACTGTAACCGCCAGAATGTTGAATGTAAGCATGCAAATGTGTGTGAATTGTGTTGTGTGGGTGCTGGATGTCACTTTGTGGTATGGAGTTTCATACCTATTGCACTTAGTTGGACAGTACAGGGACCGTTAACGCTATTAATACTGATAACTGGGGAGCTGTCTAATGATGTCTCATATGTGCTTGACAGGAGACAGATTTGGTGATCGAGCAGGCCAAGGCAACATGCCGACTCTCTGTAGAGCATGTTGAGTTCCAACAGTAATATGTTGGCGAGCGTTATTCTGTTGGAAACACCCTCTGGAATGCTGTTCACGAATGGCAGCACAACAGGCAGAATCACCAGACTGACGTAAAAATTTGCAGTCAGGGTGAGTGAGATAACCACTAGAGTGCTCCTGCCGTCATACAAGGCAGTACCGGCTTTCATCATAAAACGCAACAGACCTCCACTCTGCCCTCCAATGAGCTCTCGCTTGACAGCACTGGCATCACAAATGGCGGTGGCTTGGTATCGGTGGAATGCACCCTACAGGGCTCCTGCCTCAGAGCTGTCCTTGCAGTAACCGACTTCTAACAGTTCGTTGCATCATTATGGTGCAAACTGCTACTGAAACTTGCTGCAGATGCAGTACCATGTGTCAGAACCATACTCCGAAAATAATGGTCTTCCGTATCAGTAGTAGCATGTACCCGTCCAGAGCCCGGTCCTCCTGCAATCACACATTCCCGTGACCACTGCTGCCAGCAAACATGTACAGTTGCTACATTACTGACAAATTTTACTGCAGTCCTGCATAAGGAACATCTGGCTTCTCATAGTCCTACTGCACGACCTTGTCCAAACTCAGTAAGGCGTCAATAATGGCGTCTTTATCGCCTTAAAGGCATTCTTGACCAACATCAACTCACCATGCCCAATCTCAAAACTAATTAACGTCCATGACCGTTATAGCGTGTATTAAAAGCAAACCTGATTTGTATCCTCATAGTGGCGTTACTAGAAACACATCTATCAACATTCGTTTATGTTGCACAGCTCCTTCTCGGTGCTGTGATTTTCTTTTCCGTGAGTCTATACTGGACGTTGACAGGAGCAGAGCAGCAGTCATCAGGCACCACTTTAAGATGGCAATGGGTCTGTTTGTCTAAATATAGTGACACGGCCGGACAGCCAACAATTCTGCAAGTTGGAATTCCCCCTGGAAAACATCAAATCGCATAACAGGACCAACTGATAAGTGCGCCAATGCCTAGCCAAAACACACTACATTCTTGTGTCAAGTCGTGATGTCATTACTATTGGGCTAAAACTTTCTAGTAGTGCCGAGCACATAAAATTATGTTTTAAAATTTCTGAATTTAATCTTTCTGGCCACATTCAGATGGAACCAAACACCATTTGTTAAGATCTTGAGGTGGTGGGATAAGCACAGGGTATAAAGAGAGGAGACCTGTCATTTTTTTAATGCTTTATGAAGTCCACCAAGCCGAAAGCCTAGCAATTTTTATGCTATTTGTCTGACTGTATTCAATTCAGCTGGGAAGCTATCATCCACTGGGATGGATTTTAGGGGATGTATAATTGAATGAAAGGAAGCTTGTCTGTGTGTCAATGGATTTTAAGAACTGGGAGGTATTACAATGTCAGTGGTGTTAGGCTCCCTGTAAATCTTCAAAGTTTCTGTGTGATCACTGATAACTACAGTCAGGTCTAAATAATTTATAGAGTTACCCCTAAAGTCCATTGTGAATCTGATACTCCTATGCTTAGAATTTAGTGCTTGAGGGATGTTTAAAGTTGTGTGGTAGGTCCTGTCTATAAGCACAGCACATCGTCAACACACCTGAACCTGTATGAAACCTTGGAAGAGAGTGTGTTCTTTTCCAAGAAACGTCTTTCAGAATTGTTAATGAAGATAATGCCAAGACTGGACTTAAGGGGGATCGAATAGCTAGACTGTCTAACTGCTTTTATATCTTGCCATCGAACTGGAAACGCTTTTGTGTCAAGTAAGTGTGCATTGCTGCTACCTGAGGAGCTACTTGATCAAGAATTACTACCTCTGCTGATAAAGTGGGTAGTAGAGTCAGATATTAAACTTTTACACAATTACCTCTCCTAACCACGTGCCTGATGTTTTCCTTTCTTGCTGTTATTGTAGTTCTACTTGCCATTTTAAAATATACTTTGCATCATTACAATTCTTTCATTCATTTGTTTAGACTCACTTCCTATATTGTGCCTGTTTGTAATATTTAACCTTTTAAGGTCTAGATTACCTTATTGAGTCACTTCCTTGGAACATGTCATCAAATTCTGCTGCATATTGTTCAGCTTATGTTTCCACTTAGAGAACTTGTTAACTTTGTCATGTAGTTTTCTTAGTGTCAGACGTGACAAGATATTTTGCAAAATATCACTAAATGCCTTCTATGATAACTACAACAGATAGAGTGAAGTTTCAAATGGCTCTAGGTACTATGCGACTTAACGTCTGACGTCATCAGTCGCCTAGAACTTTGAACAAATTAAACCTAACGAACCTAAGGACATCAACACATCCATGCCCGAGGCAGGATTGAGTTAAGTTTTACTCATGATGAAGCATATTGCATCTAATGGTAACAAATGGACCTGATCACTTTCAGAATATCCGTACTGAAACTGGTTTGAATTACCACGATGGAGTTCTAGCAAAAATCCTTACCAAAGTACAAAGGACAACTAAAACAACATGTTCAGTAAACTAGATAAAGACGCAGTAGTTTCCTATCTCAGTGAGACGACATAATAAATCCATGGAATAATGTAACAAAAATCACAAAAACAGATTACAAACTAGAAACGTAATGTTACTTCCATGGTTACACGTCGTGAAAGTACACACAGGAAACAAAAAATAAATTTTAAGAATATTTCATAATTTTACTTTCCATGTCAGCCCATAGGGCATATCTTTCTCTCGATATCTCTTGCATAGTTGACATAACCAATTCATTATCTCCTTTACTTTTTTATTCTTGTTAAAGTTTTCATTGCTTGTCGCTTGTAAAGGTTTGTGTACAGGCTTCTTCTTTTTATTTGCCTCTTGTTTGGCTTCTTTGTAAGAACTTGATGTTATTTCCATTGTTCATTTAGGTCGTTTCATATTATTCCTGATAACTGTTGTTATACACGTATTGGAGGTAAAGTGTTGAAGTAAGACTTTATTTGTGGTCTGTTAATTTGGTCCACATTCCTGAAACAATGTAGAAGGTGCACACTGATGATTGAGTCGTTTGCAACGTTAGGCGGCCTTCCAGATTTTCGCGTCGTCGCTTCAATTTCATCAGCCGATTACTGGTCTGTTTGGTCAACAATATGCACAGTAGTAGCTACAGGATCACCTTCATTTCTTTCACCTGTTCACAAGCCTGTTGCTTTAAAACCGTTTAGTGCTGTGGCCATACAAACTGCATTACACAGGAATTCTGCAATGTCAGCATGTATTATGACATGGCAGCATTTGAACGTAGCCACGAAGACGTCGCTTCACTGTAGCTGCTTTTTAGTATTTTAAAGGACGATGAATCGTTCACCGTGACAGAAGTACAACCCTTCCGCAAATTGCTGTAGATGATGAGCCGCCTGAGCAGGAAATGGTACCATGATTATACCATAATCACGAGCCAGTTGAATTGCCTATAAAGTTTTAGTGTGTGTGCTGTGTACACTCAGTAAAAGCAAAATTTGCTTCTGAACTCATTCTTCTACTTTTCTACATTTTATAAAATGTTTTATGAAACGAAACTGGACGAACATTCCTGATGTTATCCATCCGTTTGTAGAGCATTCAGATGCTGTGTTTGATAGAGTTCCCCTTTTTAATACTGGAGTCTGTTGCGCTTAAATCGGAGGTATGAATTCTCCTACTGCATTTCTGCATATACACATATAGTTGTAAGAATCCTCTCTCTCTCTTTGTGATAGCGCCCTCTTCAGGCAATTATTTGGACGGTTTGTGAATTGTGGATAATATGGTTTCATCCACGTTATTACACTGAAGCGCAAAAGAAACTGGTATAGGCACGTGTATTCAAATACAGAGATATGTAAACAAGCAGAATATAGGACAACAAGCGTCTGGCGCAGTTGTTAGATCGATTACGGCTGCTACAATAGCAGATTATCACGATTTAAGTGAGTGAGAATGTGGTGTTATAGTCGGCGCACGAGATATAGGACACAGCATTTCCCGCACGACCATCTCACGAATGCATCGTGAATATCAGGAATCCGGTAAAACAACAAATCTCCGACATCGCTGCGGCCGGAAAAAGATCCTGCAAGAAAGCGACCAATGACGACTGAAGAGAATCGTTCACCGTGACAGAAGTACAACCCTTCCACAAATTACTGCAGATTTCAGTGTTGGGCCACCAAAAATGTCAGCGTGCGAACCGTTCGACGAAACATCATCGATATCGGCTTTCGGAGCCGAAGGCCCAATCGTGTACCCTTGATGACTGCACGACACAAACCTTTACGCCTCGCCTGGACCCGTCAACACCGACATTAGACTGTTGATGACTGAAAGCAGTTGGCCTGCTCGGACGAGTCTCGTTTCAAATTGTATCGAGAGGATGGACGTGTACTGGTATGGAATAACCTCATGAATCCATGGACTCTGCATATCAGCAGGTAACTGTTCAGGCTGGTGGAGGATCTGTAATGGTGTGGCGCGTGTGCAGTTAGTGAGATATGGGACTCCTGATACGCCTAGATACGACTCTGACAGGTGACACGTCCGTAAGCATCCTGTCTGATCACCTGCATCCCCTGCATCCGTTCATATCCATTGTGCATTCCGACGAACTCGTGGAATTCCGACGAACTCTGCGTGAAGTAACCGCAGAAATCAATGCGGGACGTACGATGATCGTATCCGTTTGGACGGCGCGGCGGAATTTAGCGTTAACGGGCTATAGAAGTAGACGATCGACACAAGTGCCTTTTCAAACGGCAGGACATCGCATGCTACGCCTCTCCTTGGCTCATGACTATATCTGTTAGAGCCTAGACGATTCGAAAACAGTAGCCTGGTCAGACAAGTCCACATTTCAGTTGGTAAGAGCTGATGTTAGGGCTAGAGTGTGATGCTAACACCACGATGCTATGAACCCAAGTTGTCAACACAACTCTGTGCAAGCTGGTGGTGGCTCCATAATCGTGGACCTCTGGCCCATCCGAACGGGTCATCTGATGGTTATGTTCGGTACTTGGAGAAAATGTTCAGCCAGTCACGGACTTCATGTTCCCAGACAATGATGTCGCGTCACCGAGCCACAATTGTTCGCGACTGGTTTGAAGAACACTCTGGGCAATTCGTACGAATGATTTGGCCACCCAGATCACCCAACATCAACGAGGCAGCATGGCTCAGTATTTCTGCAGAGGACTTCCAACGACTTATTGAGTCCTTGCCACGTCGGGTTACTGCTCTACGTCATACTAAAGGAGGTCCGACACGATGTTGGGAGGGATCCCATGGCTTCTGTCATCTCAGTCTATGAGGTGACTGTGATCGAACACTGTGACAGCCGTGTGCACTTCATCGATAGTGTATAAATACAGACTGAAAAGAATTTTTTCGCGTATGGAAAGCAATAGAAAATCACTGGAACAGTATGATGATGTATGACTAAACACCTAGTGGGAAAAGCCTGACTGCCCTCGCCACCAGAGTGAGGAAAAAGACACAGCTCCATCGAGTGCGATAGAAGTTCCATCTGCAAACGAAACATAGCATTCTCAGAAGAGATAAGTTGGAGATTCTTGCATGCCATCTCGTTCCTGAAGAGCACACAGTGTCTTAATTTCTGAGCGCGTTCTACTACACAGCTGACCTAATCATCTCTACTGGACCGGTTTTAAGGCTAACACTTGTATCATCCAACACAACCTTTAACGTTAATGAAGTTTCCTCATATTCTGTAGCATTGTTCAACCGATTCCACCGTAGGTGTTCTGTTAAAAACTGCGATGAGCAGTCCATGTCTCTTGTCCTGAATGGCACGTTGCAATTTCCTCAGTGTTTCACCATAATATGCGGCGTACTCAGTCGAGTTCTGGACAGGATGCATTTTGTACCTTAAAACATCGTAGCCAGTACACATTCTATTTGCATTTTGTCTGGGATATAGGATAAAATGAGGAATATATATGACATCACGTGGGGCAATTCTGTCCCAGACCTCTGCGCTTTTATCGTGGCTCCGCTGTATTCAACTCAATGGTGGTCGTTTTATGTTGACGTTCTTCAGCACAACTCGGAAGATACACTGCCGGAAAAAAAATTAGTACACCTGAAAAGACGACGTCGATTTTGACCGACGATGGCAAATGCCACTTGGCGGATAGTACACTCATGCTCATAAATTAAGGATAATTACAGAATGTGGTGCCACACAACGGGGCACTACACAAAACTGGCGCTAATAGCATATGTAGATAGGTAACACACACGACACAGATCTGTAAGTCCATGGTATTCGTGATCAGCTGAGAAAACCGTACCGAAACACATGTGCTACAAAACGCCACTGTTTCCTGCCCCTGTAACCCGACATCAATATGGGATATCATCACCAAGCACACGTACACAGGCCAAGCAACGTGTTGGCATACTCTGGATCAGGTGGTCGAGCAGCTCCTGGGGTATAGCCTCCCATTATTGCACCATTGCCTGTCGGAGCTCGTGAAGTGTCTTAGGGGTTTGAAGACGTGAAGCGATACGTCGACCGAGAGCATCCTAGACGTGCTCGATGTGGTTTAGGTCTGGAGAACAGGCAGGCCACTCCATTCGCCTGATCTGTTTCAAGGTACTCCTTCACAATGGCAACTCGGTGGGGACGTGCGTTATCATCCATCAGGAGAAGGTGGGACCCACTGCATCTCTGAAAAGGCACAAAATGACGTCCCGATACACGTCACCTGTTACAGTTCCTCTGTCAAAGACCTGCAGGGGTGCACTAATTATAATCCCACCCCACACCGCCGGACGGTGTGGCCGAGCGATTCTCAGCGCTTCAGTGTGGTACCACGCGACCGCTATGGTCGCAGGTTCGAATCCAGCCTTGGGCATGGATGTGTCTGATGTCCTTAGGTTAGTTAGGTTTAAGTAGTTCTAAGTTCTAGGGGACTGATGATCTCAGATGTTAAGTCACTTAGTGCTCACAGCCATTTGAACCACCCCACACCACCAAACCACGACCCTGATACAGGACCCTTTGAAGGACATTAAGGGGTTGGTATATGGTTCCCGATCACGCCAGATGAAAACCTGGCGAGAATCACTATTCAGACTATGCCTGGACTCGTCTGTGAGCATAATCCGGTATCACTGTTCCAATGACCATGTGGTGTGTTCTCGACACCAGGCTTTACGTGCTCTCCTGTGACCAGGGGTCAGTGGAATGCACCTCGCAGGTCTTTCGTTTGTGGACTGTGTCTGGAGTCAAATGTTCCAGTGGCTGCGGTAAGGTCCGGAGCAAGGCTACTTGCAGTACTCTTTGGCCGTCTGCGGGCACTGATGGTGAGATATCGGTCTTCTTGTGTTGTTGTACACTGTGGACGTCCCGCACTGTAGCGCCTGGACACGTTTCCTGTCTGCTGGACTGGTTGCCATAATCTTGAGATCACACTTCGTGGGACACGGAGCGCCCGTGCTACGACCTGCTGTGTTTGACTAGCCTCCAGTCGCCCTAGTGTTCTACCCCTCATAACGTCTTGAATATGTGTTCTTTGAGCCATTTTCAACCCACAGTCACCATTAGCACGTCTGCACACTTACTCGCTGCACCGTACTCTGACAACCACCAACACACCTCTGCGTATGTGGACTGCTGCCAGCGCCAGCGTGCGACGACCGCAGGTCAAATGCACCGCATGGTCATACCCCGAGGTGATTTAAACACGCAAACCGCTCACCAGAGCGTTATTTCACCATGTCTGAGCACTATCCGTAATTTATGAGCATGAGTGTAGGTATACTGTTAATGGTACCAGTGTTGTTCGCCAACAGATAGCGTAGTGGCATAGCTACCAGAGGGACATTTGTGTCTACAGTTCAGTAGGGGATGCTCACAGCCAGTAGGCTCCGTGTGGCGCAGATGTGTGAAGCAAGCAGGCAACCATGCCAACGAGACGCACCCGTACTTCCTACAGACAAATAAACGAGTTTGAAAACGGTCAAACTGTAGCCTTCCGAGTGGTGAGGTGGCACTTACGGAGAATTATCTCACAAGCTGGGCTATTGTGTCTCTTGTGCAACTGGTATCAATGGTCACGTGAATATTTTGACATCCGTAGACCATGTTCTGGACGTCCACGCAGCACAGGCGCCCACCAGGATCTCGCATTGTTGGGGCAGCACTTGCGAGCCCAGGGGTGTCAACACGAACTGTTGCGAACCAGTTATCATCAGTGAGAATACGGGCACGCACACATCTAGTCTGTCTTCCACCCACGCCACAGCATCGAGGTGCACGACCAGACTGGTGCCACCAGAGGATCACTTCGAAGGTGGAATGGCGCGCCGTGGTGTTCAGCGATGAAAGCAGGTTCTGGCTGCACGCGAGTGACGGTCGTTTGAGCATACAACGTAGAGCCGGTAAGCGCTGTATCGTAGACTGCATTCGTCTGAGGCACGCTGGCCCCAACCGAGGCTTACAGTCCGGGGTGCGATAAGCACAACTTTCACTCACCTTTTGGTGTTTCTGGAGGTGACGCTAGGCAGCACTCGGTAGGCAGCTAGGCAGCACCAGGCCAGCACGATCTCCGAACTTGTCTCCAATCGCACACATGTGGGATATAATCGGACGAGAAGTGATTCGTGCAACTCATCAACCAACAGTGAGCTGTGCCTGGCTCGTGTTCCAGCCATCATGTATTTTACACCCTGTTTTTAACATACTTCCAGCTCATTACGTTAATTTAAATTACTACTGTCACTGAGTTCTGCTCTTTCTGACAGTGATCGGCGCTAGCAGCGTGTATCGATATATCCCCTCAAGTAGTATCTTTGCTCGACTGCTATTATTTCCCGGTCGTTGTCTGTCGTAAGCCAGTTCGGATCGCGAGTTCGGGCTGCCAGACAATTGGAACGCGTCTGGAGTGCAGTTTGGACCTGCCAGTCAGGGAGTTGTAATGCGGCACTAGTGCACTCGGGTTGGAGCAGCAGTGAGGTCTGGGTCGACATGGCTCGCCCGACCATTGCCGCCACGCGTCACTTGAGCCGGACCACGGCCTTGATCGATCGTCGGTCGGTCGTCCTACCGGACGATGCGTTTGGAGTCACCGATCGTTCACGAATCGGCTGTATGTGTGTGCATCGACTCCCGATTTGTCTTCGTGCGTGCTTAGTTACTGTTGGATATCGTTCAGGTCTTCGTGCAAGTGTTTGTCAGGTTGTGTGTGTGGTTCGCGTTATTTCCACTGACGACTATTTTAGATGTTGTCAGTATTCTAAGGGTAGTCGGTCGTTTGGTGCGGACCAAGGAGAATATCTCCGCGCGGTGCAGTCGGCTGGGTCTGCTGGCGGTCCCCGCACAGTGTTCGAGTATGTATGGAGCTGTCAAATCGCTACGAGCTTCGTGGTTCACTGACCAAGGACGTCAAAGTTGAGTAGTGATTTCAACTACCCAAGCCACGTCCATTCGTGTTGTGTGGTTCGTTTCGGTGGTTCGCTGTTGGGGAGGTTTTCCTGTGAGAAACAGCGTGTGTTTCTATTGGTGAAATTTAACCGCCATTGGTTGACTGCAGTTCGACTGCACCAGCGGAATTTTCTGCCTTGTGCACATTAGTGTTCCAGTTACCTGCCCTGGCCACTGACGGAAATTTAGGCAGTGCTCCTATTTCAAATTCAAGTGCAGCAGAGGAATTTTCTGCCCTGTGGCCGTTAGTGTTCCAGTTACCAGCCCTGACCACTAACTTAATTTCAGGCAGCGGCCTTTCCTCACTTGTTGTTGCTGTCCAACATGGTGTGTAGTTTTGACAGCTAATGCATATTTCATTGAGGATAAACACGTTCGTAACCTTTTGTGTTTGAGTTCTCATGTACTGATTGGTGGCAATCAAGTCGTTGTGTCGGTCGGTCCGTGGCTGTCCCCTGATTGGGTTCCGACGGATCAAGTGTAGTTGTGCTCACCACCTGTCTCACGTAAGTGAACGAGGGCAGACCGAACTCTCTGGAGGCTTCTGAGTGTCATTTTCTTTATTGTCCTTCTCACTGGTGTTTCATTGTCTGTTAATAATCTATCGTAACCAATGATTTAAAAATTCTTGTTTTTGCTGGACTTGATGTATTCTGAATTTTGAAAAATCAGTTGTGGGCCTTTAGCCGCTTAAAACCTTATTCTTGAAATTACCCTTTAAGCAAAAACATTGCGGCCTTCTGCCTTAAAAGATTTTGGTAGAATGTTTTAAAATTTTCAAATTTAATTGTGGCCCTCAGCCGCTTGTATTGTACCTTGCATATGTTTGTTCTGTCTACTTTTATGTTGAGGCTTTCCAGCACAGCTGTAATACCGTATATATTTGAATTATTTTATTTGCTATTTTAACGGCATTTTTTTTATTTTGTGGACTTTTAATATTTCTTGTTTGGAGGCCCTCAGCCGTGAAATAGTTGCCTTTTGAAACTCGTAGTTCTAAAAGTTCGTCTATGTGCGGTTTTGGTTTAATGCTGCTATTAAATTATAATAAATTACAATTTTGAGTGAACTTGACCGACGCCTTATTTGGCCCTTTCCACAATCCTAATTGTTGTGGTTGGCAGGAGAGCCAACCGTGTTCCTAAAGGAGGCCGAAATGCACGCGTTTCAGCTCACGCAGGCTGGCGTGAGGTCTGGAACATGACAAGGGAATTAGAATTGAGAAAAACGGATGTAGCTGGTGGAATACTTAACTTTAATCCATTAATGGAGAACGTCGCTCTTTATGGTACATGATTCAAAATATCAATAGTACGGATACTGGCGCCTTGCTAGGTCGTAGCAAATAACGTAGCTGAAGGCTATGCTAACTATCGTCTCGGCAAATGAGAGCGTAGAAGTCAGTGAACCATCGCTAGCAAAGTCGGCTGTACAACTGGGGCGAGTGCTAGGAAGTCTCTCTAGACCTGCCGTGTGGCAGCGCTCGGTCTGCAATCATTGATAGTGGCGACACGCGGGTCCGACGTATACTAACGGACCGCGGCCGATTTAAAGGCTACCACCTAGCAAGTGTGGTGTCTGGCGGTGACACCACACTAATCACCTGTTCTGCCCTGCGGGTTTAGCGGGCGTCTCAAACAGCTTTTACAGAACTACGTGTACAGGTCGATCAGGCGTGCTATAAAGTATCCCAGGACAGTATTCACCATCTGTACTATCGAGGTGATTATAGAGTCAGCACCTGTATTGCCGCCTGTGAAGATTACACCACGTACTAGTTGGCTGTTTCAGCGTGGGTCGATACCTGGTACCTCAGAACCGTATGTTCTACTGATTTGTGAGTGTAATAATTTCATGTATTCCAAATACAACGTTGCACCAATACATTTTGTCAAAACTAGACATGATTGTCTCAATGGGAATTCCGCCATCGTTCATTAAATAAAATATGGCGTTTCAGTCTTCGATCGCTATTCTTTATTTTCAATTACCGGTTTCGGGCTAGCTGCCCATCTTCAGTTCATATATTGTAGTTACAGGGTAACTTGCCGGTACAGAACACTATGACAGCGAACCGAGTGTTCTGTACGGGCAAGTTACCCTGTAACTACAATATATGAACTGAAGATGGGCAGCTAGCCCGAAACCGGTAATTGAAAATAAAGAAAAGCGATCGAAGACTGAAACGCCATATTTTAATACATTTTGAGTAAATTGGAACCCTCCAGAAGAGTGTACTATTTTTTTCCGGGAATTTAGTTGCCACAACAACAGGTCCTTCGTCAAAATTTGATGTAGAATCCATTTTAAGAGACGGCTATCCGCAACGTAATTCTTGATCGACATTTCTACAACCTACTTCAGCTGCATCATTCGTTTGCTTTTGGAGAAGGAACTAGGGCCGCCATTTGGACCACCACATCGGCGATATCGTGACAATGCAGAAAATGCAAACTGACGCCCTTACTGACTTTGGTGTACGTACATGTGCATCGCCGTCTCGTGAAACGCCGTCCTTCCGTACTGTTGGAAAATATGTTTGGACGTGCAACAAATTGCTTTCATCATCCCAACTCCAGGGAAGTATAGCACCAAAATTATGAATCGATTCTGCGTCACCGGCTCAATCAGAAAGGAGACTTCCTCACCTTCACAGGCGATACTTAACGTGTACAGTAAAACTGAAATTGATTCTTACTCCTGCGACAATTCTATAGGAATATTAAATAATCTGTATTCGCACTTGTTAAGAAGAAAGACGGTGATTATGTAGTGGAATATTATAAAAATTGACGAAACTCAAAACAATTCTGCAATCGTCGCACGATGCTGACCCAGGGACGGATGCCAGATTAATGATGGCGTATATGTATGTCTATATGGAGTCATCGTTCGCACCTTTCCATTCGTGGGCGAGACGGTAAGAACAATCGTTGCAGTTATTAAAACGGTAAATGGGTTGTGCCATGCTCCCAGTTGCCAGTACGGCGTAGACGCAATGGCGGACTATCCTCGGGCATCAGTGTTTTCAATGGCACCTATTCAGGCGGGCGCCCCATTCATAAGGGAATAGCGCCGTCATGATTCATGGCCTGGCCTGGCTATAAAGGGGAGCTGCAGCTGTTACGTCCTGCCCTACACGCGACGCGGAACAGAGAACTGTGCAGAGGGAAGGCGACAGTGATGAAAACCAGAAGTAAAGGCACCGTCCCTCACTTGTACGAAAGTGTGACAAAACAGTACAATATCACTATTATATAGTTGCTCGTCCAAGTTGTTTCAACATCTGGATATTTCGGACCCAGCTAACGAAATCTCTCGGGAAGTACTTTCATTAAAAATCTGGTGCGATAATGCCCTCAAATAATTACTTTGCTCAACAGGCGTGTACATTCTTCGTAGTACTCTTTCGATTCACTATGAATTTTCTAACACACAATTCAATGAAAGCCAACGTTCTAATTGCACAGAATGGCCATATGATTAATGAGACTGAACAGTTGAAATTTCTGTGTGTTCAGGTGGATAGTACACCGTCGTGGACAGCCCATGTCCATGATCCTGTTCAAAGACTTACTGCTTCCATTTTTACTATTGGAACTATCTGAAGTAAGTGATAGTTCGAAAGGGAAAGTAGTCTACTGTGCTTATTTCCATTCGCTTACCACGTATGGTGTTATAATTTGGGGCAACTCTCTCCATTATCGAAGAATATTTTCTCATTGTTCAGTCCTTCTGCTCTGTCGAGAAGTTCCTTGAAAAATTGAGCTGATTGTTATGTTATTTTGTTGATTGCATTTTTATGAATTTACAGCTAATCGTCTTTTTAGGGTTCATCAATATTTTATTTCATCTATTATTACTTTTCTGTCGTAATTTTATGTACCTGACACATTCTATGATCATCAAAATTTTATTCCTCAGTATGGTCCCCCGCAACTAAACGTGTAAAATAAAACACATGCTGTTACATTTTACGTTTCAGCCGTGCCATAAAGTAATGTTTGAACTACAATAACATTTCCTTGTTGTTTGTACAGGAAACCTTTTTTCGTTGGTTTTAGAACAGAGATCCGGGAATTTACCTATCACGACCAGAACTGCGAATTGCCCAAAAGTCGGAAGTATAAATAACAGACAGTTAGCAGTGGCACAGCCAGATGTTTGCCTGTTCTAAAGATTCGATCACAAGAGTTTTGGTGAACATCAACAGCCGTCCACAATCCGTCGAGGTTGCCACAAGCAGGCTTTCTGTTTCACTTTTTTATTCATGTTCGATGTTCTTGTAATGTTACCAGCGTCATATTACGTAGCTGTTAATCTGATGATTAAAAAAACGTTATGTAAGTATTCACAGAGCAAATAATAGAAACTTACAGTTTATAATAGCACATTATAGTAGTTGACAATAAACGGTGCATTTAGGCCAGCAAGGGAAAACGAAAGGAAGAATCGTGGAAATGCACAACTTTATTCTGAACTGAAACTGATACATTATCACCAGACTGTACAATCCGTAGATATGGCATTATATACTGTACGAAGATAAACCTACATCGGGACTGTGACCAGTGGCTAGAAATCTTGGATAGTGAGCAAGAGTAGACAAAGCCAGGCAGCTGGGAAGAAGAATCGACGGGACAGGATTCAACATACAGACTTTCGGCAAAATTTAAACTGAAAGCCTTTGGTTAAGACTATTCAAGAGCAACGGTGAAGTGGTCTGGACATGTCCAGCGAATGTCAGCAGATCGACTGCCAAGCTCAGTGAAGTAGATGGCAAGAGAGGCAAGGATGGACCAGAAAAATGTGGGAAACGAAAGGAAGAAATATTGTAGAAGAGGCAGAAACCACAACTGCAGACAGAAAGAAGTGGATATTCCTCCTCTCTTTCTAACCGCGAGGTAGGTGAAGACCGGATTAAGTAATCGATCTCTGACTTCTTGGGATGGTAATCAAGCACTTTGTGGAAAGAGACAATTATATACACATATTGTAATCTTATCAAATGTCAATGATAATTCTGTAAGTTGTATTTTTTCTTGCAGCAAGTGACTACCGGTTCACGTCGCCACCTATAGGTGGTTTTAATCATCTTCTGGTGTTAACACGAACAAGCTGGGAAGCCTCTGAAGCATCTTGTAAGGTGTCAGGCAAATCCAACACCTTACATGAAAACCCTGACATGATAAGCAAATCCAGTAGTATGTCACATAGCTCGGGATAAATCGTGACATTAAATTAACCAAAGTAATACGAGTAACGAGTGAGCAAATGGAATACCACAGACTAACACAAGAATGCCTAAATGCATGTCGTACCTTCCCACCGTGAGGCAGACGCAGTTCCGAGCGGAGAAACGAGGACAGAAGCGGAGAGCAGAACAGTGGGGAGGGGCTGGGCACCCACGCTACGAGCCTACCTGTACAACTATACAACCCGCACGTTTTAGCGTCAGGCTTTTTCGCGTCTCAGGTATGTCAAGGACAACCCCCAGTCCATGTTAAAAGCTAGAGCCCTCCAGAAAAGCAGTATAGATCTTACGATAACACAAAAAGGGCCACTACCACCCGCAAGTTTTAGCGTGAGACTTTTTCGCATGTCTGTTACATTAGGATCACTCCCCAGCCCATGTTAAAAGATAGAGCCCTCCAGAAGAGCAGTATAGATCTCACGATAACGCTAAAAGGACCACACTAGCTGCAGGTTTTACCGTGAGACTTTTTAGCGTCTCTGTTACGTTGCAAACTTTAAAAACATTGCCCCACCACGAAAAGTATAACGTTTCTCATTGGATAGACAGAATTTTTGTAGGCGGAGCTTAAGGTTAACATTGAGACCCTGATTGGTCAGATGAAAACATAGCCAGATAGTTTTTTTAAACTAACTTCGGTAAATTGTAGTAAGGAGAAGTTAGAAGAGAGTTTGTTCCGAGACGGCGAGCTGGACGGCTGGTGCGCCGGCCGCTGCCGCCCTGACGCTGCTTAAACACCGACAAGGTAATGAACGCACGCGATGCCGCATTTTTGGGCGCATAAGGCTCCACTCAGAACTGCAGAAGTCTCATCTGTTACATCCCGTTTTTGCGTAATACTAATGGTGATCGTTAATTAAAACTCATGGTGTTCACATTTGCCACTTGAAGAACAGATCTGAAGCGCGATGATTTTTCTTTTATATAGTTATTGAGAAGCCACATCAGCCACTGTAATTTACGACAAGTTAGATAAGTTATTAAAGATAATTGAGGGTCACTGTAGACCATTTTGATAGTTTTCTCTTTTGTGAAACTTAAATTAAACCTAGATTATAGATGTGATATGGCATAGGTCATCCTTCGATCGCTTGTAGAACTTGGAAACCCGTTTAGGGAATATTCGTTCACATTTTTGTTGAACGCTGTTGGTTTTTACCATCCTGTATTAAAACATTTCCTTTTATCAATAGTGCAATTTATAAACGATGTTTTGTGATTGGAATAAATTTCCAATGGTAAACTTAACTGCTTTTTCGACGTTATTTTACCAGCTAACTAAAAATAGGAAAGCCTTGAACCCTTTCCACTATATTTAGTTAGAATTAAGATTCTTTTACAGGGAGTGCAGTGGAGCTGACGCTGAGATCATTTAGTATTTGGTTATATCATCGCTAGTCTCACTGAACTCTTCTGAATTCTACATGTCATGTGTGGTCTGGCGTCTCCTTACCAGTAGCAGGTCCCAGGTTCAAACTAGTTAATTCCCTAAAAAACACTCTCAGAGCGTCGTTGCGCGAAAGTGGTAGGGAGACACGATATAGTACAATCAGACACCACCATGAATGTTTAGAAAATGGCGACCCTGCCAGGATGGTAAAATACCATAATTGAAGGTCGACCACATGCCTAAGTAGGTCAGAAAAATATCTTATTTAAAAATTTTTCTAAAAAAAAATTTTTTTTCTTAAAGTTTTACATAGTCAAACAGTAGCTGCAGCGATAGATAGTAAATGTTTAAAATAGAAATGAGTCTGGCAGTGACAATTGCATAATTAAATTATGAGTTTTGAAAATTGTTAGAATTAAGTTTTCTCTCCAATGCAAGCGCACAGGTGGCGGATACATCGTTGACAAGTTGGTTCTGGCCCAACAAGTAAGTGAATGGATTGTCAGTCTCGGTAGTGTCAAATTGTGTGAACAAAAAGTTTATGAAACGTGTGAGATCGTATGAGTGCATGTTGTCGCGAAGTAGGGCGTGTGAATTGCTTTTAAAACATAAAATAAGGGATTCGGAAAGATTAGCAATGACAGATCGAGACCTTGACCGAATTGAGGTAGAGACCCAGTATGAAAATGGACAGAGAATAGAGGACAGTACAAGAGACGATGCAGTATCGCGGGAAATAGGACATACAACGCACCATAACGAGGATAATGTACGCCAAGGCACAGAAAATCTAGGTCAGCATACGACAGAGGAGCAGGAAAGTAGAGAGACAATCGATGAGGATTCTAACTTGCGTCTTGAATACGCAGAACCCATAGTACAAGTAATCAGAGATCCCTCACCACAGAGTACAAGGAATGCGAGCAGAAACGTGTCACAGCAGTCAATGCAATCGGTTGCGAACCAACACTTGGGCGAAACCACAGGGCGTAGGATGTCGGAGGAAAACGCAATAGGACCCACCAATCTGGCAGAATTATTACAACAAATTACGGAAACCATGACAAGGCAAAATAAAGACATAGTGAACCAAATTCAAATTCAGAATGCAGAAACCACGAGACAAATGCGTGAGATTAAAGAACAAAACAAAAAAATTCAGTTACACCTAAGTCATATTGAAGACGAGGCAAAAGAATCTAGAGAAGTGATAGGAAACTTAATAACAGGTCACAATCAATTGAGAACAGACATTGACACGGTACAAGTGGACGTACAAACATTGCGTAATGACATTCAGGACGAGATCAAAACATTACGTAACAACACCCAGGGAGAAGTCAAGAAACTAAAGAAACAGATAAACGTAATTACTAGACAAGCAGCAGGTACAGCGCGTGAAATTGTTGAAAACAGTGTGTTACACAAAGGTATTACAAAAGCAGCGCTGAAAAGATATGATAACCGCGTAGTCAAAATGGAAGCCCAAACGAAGCGACAATTTCAGAAATTGCGAACAGAGTTGTTGCAAACCATTGGAGAGCGTAGTGGACAGGATCGAACAAGCACAGAGTCTGCAACCACATCCGTATCTGTAACAGCACCGGAAAAACAAGCAATTAACGAAGATATTACGCATTTGCGATTCCAATCACAGGCGGAAAGTAACATACTTGAAATCAGACAGCCTGTACCAAGGGTACGCGAAAGGTACAGTGGACAATATCCAATGGATCTACCACAACAGGAAAGAACGACGAGAGAAATGATCAGAAACCAAAGTGGCGAAGAATCGCGAATTTCATATGGAACTATGACGAAGTACGACAACGATCATTTCCTCACAGTCAGAAAATTTCAACACTTTCGAGAAGGAAACTCATTACATCCACGAACTTTTATTGATCAATTCCGAGTAGGATTACCAGAACACTGGACGCTAGCACACAAATTAGACTTTATATGTGCACACATGTCAGGAACAGTCGCAGAAACCATGCAGAATGTTGCAGCGACATGTCGATCGTACGAAGATTTCAGAGAGAAGTTTCTCTCACGATATTGGTCCAGCGAAGCACAGAACAGAGTGAAGTACGGATTATTACAGAACCCATATTTTAAAAATTCAGGAGAGAAGAGTCCCGTGAAATTTTTCGAAGCAATGGCTAACAAAAATCAATTCTTAGATGTACCATACAGTGACGGAGAGTTGATTAAATTATGCGCGATGAAGCTACCATTGAAATACCAGCAATCATTAGTAGGTCGCGGAGGCAATGACGTTGAAGCATTTAAAGGTATTCTAAGGGAACTAGAGTTCATATTTTCGGAAGATGACGCAAGAAAAAGAAGAAGCGCACGTGAAAACGAAAGCAAAAAGCAGTGGAATCCACAAGACACAGTACGAAGAAACAATAATTACGAACCACGTGATAACTTCGCACTAAGAAACGACAATAGATTTCAACAAAGAACCGGTTATGGATTTAGAAGAGAATATGGCAATAATTATAATTCACCCAGGAACGGCAACAACTATTACAGGGGGAATAACGACAACCGGAACGGGTACTGGAGAACCAATAGACCGACAAATTATCAACAAAGAAATCACTATCAACAAGCTGAACAAGAAAAGCAAATACAGACAGAAGACGTGGAGGTAAAACCACCAAACCCCAATAAACGTTCGAGTTGACAGCTAAGGGCCCATGCCAAAGAGAATGACGCACCGACCCAGAACAATTGCAGCACCTTGAACAGAGAAGTAAAAATCTTATCACTAGAAGAGAAGAAAGAAGAAACAAATCCGCAGGGACCAGATGAAAACGAAGACAAGAAAATAACTATATCGTGTTGGGACGAAATTAATTTGGAGAATACTGACGAGGAAGATGAATTACCAGAGGCATGCACAACGAATGTAAGAAGAAAGGACGAAGTAATGAGTATTGCAGAGCTATTTGAGATGGAAAGGGAAAGCGAATTCAATGAGGATAATGCGCAGTCGACAGAAGTTGAAAATAAGTTACAAGTGGGCACACAACCCAACGTATATAATGAAGGAAGTTATGAAGCGATAATTAGAGCATTTAGATGCGATTATGTGGAAGTAGCGATGGAGAAGGAGAAGATAGATGAGGATGAGGAAAAAGTAGAGGATGTAGAAGAAAGCGTAAATGAAGGAAGAAATAGAGAAGAGGAAATAAAAGAGAGAGAAGTAGCAGTCGAAGCTTATCCTACAGAAAGTTCGAAATCACAAGGGAAATTCCTAAAAAGACTCATGTATGATTCAGTGGAGGATTCGTTGATGCAAGAAGAAGAAGAACAGAGCCAACCCTTTCAAATTCAACCAATTGTGAAGGCTATGGTAAAGCATATCCCAGTCAATATTGTAATTGATAGCGGAAGTGAACTGACTGCGATCTCAGAAAATTTATTCATGCAGTGTAATGCCAATGAGGAATTGCCAGTTCTGAAAACACGTAAGATTAAAGTAAGAGGTCCTATTAGAAACAATGCTGCGGAAGTTACGAGACAAACAAGGTTAACTCTTTCGTGCCAAGGTCAAAAGATCGAAGCCAACTTCGTGATTATACCTAAACTAACTGTAGATTTGATTATAGGTGCAGATTTTTTAAATGAGAGACGAGCGAAAATAGATATGGGGAAAGGTAGCGTAACATTCGGGAATATCACACTTCTCTTTGAGCAAAAGCTAAAATTAGAAGAAGTACCAGTTATAAACAAACAATTAAGTATGATGCGAGATAAAGAGGATGAAGAATTAGAATGGTATGCGCAAAAGGAGGAATCGCCTCAACTCATGTTAGAAGTCTATAAAGAAATCGACGAAAAATTGCAAGAAGTTCAAGGTATTTCAGAACACAGTAAAAGAGAATTAGAGGATATTTTACGAGATAAAGCAGAGGCATTTTTACCTAAGACTGGTAGTATTACACACTTTCAGTACAAGTTTTAAGATTAATTTTATTACTGGTAAATAATCAGCACAATATTTGAAGATTATGTTGCAGATAAGATCGTCAGGTGAAAGAAGAATGAAGAGAGAGCAAGGTGGGAAAAAGAAAGTAGTTTCAATAATAACACAATAGTACCATAGCTTAAGGTGAAGGGATAAAGCGTAGATAGTCTAACAGCATGAAATACTAAAATGCTATACGCCACGACACTACACACACACACAAAAAAAAAAAACGTATTTGAGGATTCTTGAGTAGACGTTAAGACTCCAAATATCTTAGAATTGTAACATGGAAAGGGCGCCGAAATTTGTAAAGCTTTTTAAGACGGCGTATAACGAGTAGATACTAGATATATGTTAGATGATTATAAGTAAAACTTTTTGTAAGAACCATTGTAAAAACTCCAGCAAGGAAGAGATGCAACGACCCACAAGTTGCAACGCGAGATGTATCAGGAAAGAAAAGGACGTAATCAGCAAGACTCGATTCCTACATAGCAGGAACGTCGAGAGAAGGGAAAGGCGAAACTAACAGACGGCCCTTGTAGCGAAAGTGGGCAATAAATGTGCCCGCTAGGAGGAATCCTGCTGGGACGGAACACCGAGCCGCACAGTGACGGACCCCTGCTGAGACGCGGCGGGACGGAGTTGGGACGGCGAACGCCGGAAGAGTCTCCGAGCCCCGAATGAACGGAGCGAGCAAAAAACGGCCGGACGAGAAGACCGCTTGGGCAAGCCACCGCTGGCAAAAAAAAATATGCGTAAAAGTCACACTACTGCTATTAAACAGCACGCTGATGCACAAAACTGAAGAAGAATTTCCACAAATTAAAAAGACGCGCCCAAACAATTTATCAAACTGTTACTAGGAGGAGAACTTCAAAGCGACTAGTTATCAATAAATATTTCCATATCCTGCCCAGAGAAGAACCAAGAAGCAAGTAAGAAGCAGAGAAAAAGCGGGAAGAACAGAAGTTGAAGATTCGCAAGATTGAGACGAAGAAAGAAGATGGGTGAAGAATAGACGACATACCTTCCCAAATCCCTATCCTACTGTAAACTAGTCGTCTGCGAAGTATTACAACGAAAAACGACCGCACTCAGCGATACATAACGATGACTTTCACGCATACAAAGCCAGTAAACCACGAGATTCTGCACTCACAGCTCCATTCCATTATGGGACCGCCACAACAGCAACACACACTTGCAAAGCCAACCAGGAACGACGAACGAAGCTGTACATCAAATGCTTGCCCACATCCATCTCGCTCAAGTCCATCACCTTCATTCAAAACCATTCGCCAACGTCATGCTTGAACATTCATAGGATTGTGTGAACGTGTGAAATCAAATTATATGATGTAGGAATTGTGCAAAAGAAACGTGTGAAAAACTAAATACGTTAAGCACACCAGACAGCTAATAAACTACAAAATAAGTCATTGACTATGGACTTAAGTAAAAAATAGACTGTCGATAAAAACAAGTAATTAGTTCTGAAATGGACAGTATATAAAGAAACAATATGCCACTTATTTTCTCCTCATAAAAATGAAAGAATAACTATATTTTACTTAGTTTCTCCTTATAAAAACAAAGAATAAAAAATTATCTTGTTGGATGTTTTCCCTTTCTTTAACATTTGTACCATTTATTAGGATAATACCTCAATACGTGTGTATGTACATTTCTTTGTCAAAGCAATTTTTTCAACATTTGTACCATTTGTTAGGATAATATTTGAATACTTGTGCATGTATATTTCTTTGTCAAAGCAATTCTAGGAAATAATTCTTATTTGTTAGTGTAACATTGTTGAAATGAGTGTCTCGAAACAAAAACATTTTACTGGTACATGATATTTAGAGAATGTGTTAGGAATAGATTTTACTCAATTACTACATTTATATAAAAAAATCGATGTGAAAGACTCCTCACTTTCGAAAACAAACTTCTTATAAAAAAACTTCACACTTAAATAAAGAAAGAAAATAATTAAATATTAATAATAGCATAAAAATATTCTTCTCTTGTCATTTTTAATTATAATGTGGAAGAATATAAAAATATAAATTAGTAATACAAACTAGCATAGAACAGAATAAAGTGGCTGAGCAATACGCAACAAAATTTAGATAAATTAGAAAATTTCTGACTGACTTAGACAACGATTCAATCATTGCCAAATTCAGTGCAAAAATTAAGTTCGAAGGGTGGTGATATGTAAGGTGTCAGGCAAATCCAACACCTTACATGAAAACCCTGACATGATAAGCAAATCCAGTAGTATGTCACATAGCTCGGGATAAATCGTGACATTAAATTAACCAAAGTAATACGAGTAACGAGTGAGCAAATGGAATACCACAGACTAACACAAGAATGCCTAAATGCATGTCGTACCTTCCCACCGTGAGGCAGACGCAGTTCCGAGCGGAGAAACGAGGACAGAAGCGGAGAGCAGAACAGTGGGGAGGGGCTGGGCACCCACGCTGCGAGCCTACCTGTACAACTATACAACCCGCACGTTTTAGCGTCAGGCTTTTTCGCGTCTCAGGTATGTCAAGGACAACCCCCAGTCCATGTTAAAAGCTAGAGCCCTCCAGAAAAGCAGTATAGATCTTACGATAACATAAAAGGGCCACTACCACCCGCAAGTTTTAGCGTGAGACTTTTTCGCATGTCTGTTACATTAGGATCACTCCCCAGCCCATGTTAAAAGATAGAGCCCTCCAGAAGAGCAGTATAGATCTCACGATAACGCTAAAAGGACCACACTAGCTGCTAAAATCTCTACTGCATCTGACTGGGGTAACTGCCGCGGATGAAACGCATCGTAATGATGGACATTGGGCGCCGTTTACTTCATGTCCCGTCCACAGCCTTACATAATAATTCTAGACTCTTGAACGACTATGAGGTGTGACAATAAAGTAATGAGACTGATTTTCTTTGCGTGATGTGGCAACCCTGCAGGCTTGCGCAGGCACAATGTCTTTGACCTTGGTTTATAAGCTGCTTCTAGTCCAAGCAGCACATCGATGCAACTTCTCAGTCGTGAGTTGTGCTGCAATAAGTTAACACATGTCTGTGCCTCTCGTCACGGAAGTGGAACGGCATAATACTGCGCAACGGTATGCCATTGCTTTTTGTGTTAAATTGAGTGAAAACGGACGACAACTTACGGTAAGGTTCAGAAGGCTTTTGGAGAGGAGGTTATGTGAAGAACTCAAGTTTTTCATTGACATAAAATGATTAGTGAAGGCAGAACAAATGTTGAAGATGAAGACCACAGTGGACGACCATCCACCTCACAGACAGATGTCAACTTGGCCAGGGTGCGTGAACTCGTACGTTCTAATCGAAGATTATCTGTGAAAATGATTTCAGAAGAAATGAACATCAATCGAGAAACGGATCGTCTAAAAATTCCTGTCCGTGCCAACATTGCTGATAATTGGATTCTGCATCATGATAATGTGCCATCCCATACTGCTCTGTCAGTAGAGAAATTTTTAATCTCAAAACTAATTTCAGTACTACCACAGCCACCTTATTCACCAGATATCGCTCTGTGCTACTTTTTCCTATTTCCAAGAGTCAAAACGGCGGTCAAGGGACACCATTTTCAAACAACACAAGATGTCCAAAAAGCTGTGTCGAGGGTCTTGGAGGATATTACATCAGATGAGTTCCAGAAATGTTACCATCAATGGCAGAAGCGCTGGAAAAAGTGTGTGCAATCGGAAGGAAACTACTTTGAAGGAGACAACACTAAACTTGACTAAAACGGTAAGCAACATTTTTTTTCACATCAGTCTCATTACTTTATTGTCGCACCTTGTATAAATTGTCATTCACGATCCATGAGCCTATCACAGTATATCTTGTACAAAAAGACTGTCTACATGAGGGATTCCTTTATACATGATGGGCAAATTGAAACCAGCCCTGAAATGCACCTTGCATCATCCACACGAGGGGCAGATGATGTAAGTTGGAGTGACTATCTGAAGGTGCATGAAATATTTTCAGGGCCGGTTTTATTTTGTCCATTTTCCATAAAGGAGCTACTGCAGTGCTCCAGAAATTTTATTTTCGCAAGTACAGGTTGACCAAGATCAAGAGGCACTGAACGTGATATCTGAAGCTATCTGAGTGCTTTGAACGCTATGGTGACGCTCGAGGGAGGTCACGTGATGTCGAGCGGCGGTTTAGTGACCAGTGTTGTGTCGTCAGCAGTCAGTTTGAAGCTTGGTGTGCCTACTTCCTCAATCGAACAAAGAGTGTTTATTGTTGAAAGATATTTGGGCGTAAGTCGTTTTAACACGTTAAATGAAATGTTCACGATAAAATATCCAACGACAGCTGTTCCTGTAAAAAGTGTTGTGCAGAAACTGAGCACTAAATTTAGAGCAACAGATTCAGTCGCTAGCACCAACATAACAGTGTAAAGGAAGTTTGTTCGCCAGAAAATATTGAAGTTTTTCATGAGACTATGGTAAGAAGTCCATGAAAATCAACTAGGTGTCTATCAAAATGGTTCAAATGGCTCTGAGCACTATGGGACTCAACTGCTGTGGTCATCAGTGCCCTAGAACTTAGAACTACTTAAACCTAACTAACCTAAGGACATCACACACATCCATGCCCGAGGCAGGATTCGAACCTGCGACCGTAGCAGTCGCACGGTTCCGGACTGCGCGCCTAGAACCGCGAGACCACCACGGCCGCAGGTGTCTATCCTCCCAACTAAACATCAAGCGAACGTCATGCTAGAACCTGTTGAAGCTTTACATATGCAGCATTAACAACTACGGATTAAGCGGAACAGCAATACTGTTGCGAATGATTACTCACTCATATCGCTGATGGTTATCTGGATTCAAACCTTTACTTTAACTCAAAGCCTCAAACCATACGCCACTGGCCAATAGAAAATACCAGAGAACGCTTTGACGTGTCTATACCTGATATAAAAGTAGGCGTTTGGTGTGCAGTTACCGGCCAATGCATTGTACGCACCGTTTTCCTTAACAACACAGTGAACTCTCAAGTGTATGTAACCGAATAGTTGCAACTATTCATGGCGATGCTAACGCAAAAGGAATGAGAGTATGCCTTTTTACAGCAAGATAGCGCTACGGCACATACGTCACGGTTTTCAATGTCATACGTCGATGAAACTTTCGGAGAAGAGCGTACAGTTTCCGCAGGTTTATGGCTTCCCAGGTCGACCGATTTGTCGGCCTGTGACTTTTATTATGAGATAATTTAAAGGGTAACGGCTTACAATTGAAGAGTTGAAAACAAACATTCGCAATGCGACTGCGGAAATCACAGGAAATGACTTTGCAAAAGTTTCCAGAGACATGTTGAGACGTGCTGAGTTGTGTATCGAAGTTCTTAGTGAACATTTTCAGCACCTCGTCTGAACTATTGACCTATAGAATGTCCCGTAGGCGCTGTATTTCTTAATAATAATTTAGTACTCTGTATTGTTTGTTTACTATAAACTATCGAATCGTCTGATAGTTGTTTATAAGATATGGGACATGTTTTATTCTGGCCACTCTGCATAATGAGATTGCTTAATGTTACAAAGGCCAACATACAGGTTTAAGAAAGCCTTACAGTTTGAAACTTTCTAGAATCTGGTACTATATTTGAAACTGTTATAAGAATTGATATAGATGAAGTGTAATAATTTAATTTATTATGCTTTTCTTAGTAGAAAGTGTGTAGCGCTGTAGGCATTTTAGAGTCTGTACAAAACTTACTCAGCTGTAATTGATGATACTCTAAACCCATTGAAATAAATTGAAAAGAAAAACATTTTAACATTCTTTTTACACGTAAACTATTGAAACACACCTGCTCCGTATTAGTTCCCTAAATTATTGAGAGTGTAAATTAGAAAGAAGTAAATTATGGAACAAGATACGAATTATACTATGGAGCGAAATGCACATCATAGCGAACCTTCCTGACGGATAAAAATGGGTTGCCCTACGGTGACGACGAACTGGAACCTTGCCTGTCGGTCGCAAATATTCCTTCACGACTCTGCACTCAGTTTTATTCCGTCAGGAAATTGTTTTCCAGCTGACAGTCCGTTTCACAGTTAACGATTTACTCTGCAAATAAATCATAGACAGTAACCTAGCCGTTTACCGCCATACGCCGGTAGGTAGGGCTGCCATTCACGCAATTTACAAATGGATTTCGGAAGTAGGAGAGAATTACATTTTTCTAACACTGGGTGATCTGGCGGAGACCTTGGTTGTAGAAATCTCGATACTGACTGTTCAGTGGACTTTGCACCGTGAAAATCATGTCGTCAGCGTTCTGGAAATTCCTGCAGCGTAATGGTTTCTTCGGACGGAAACAGGAAGAAGTCGCAGAGTGCCATGACTGAGACTACGTGGGGTGGGCCAGTGTCTGAGAGCCTCGATTGCGACACGCCGATATTGGTGCACCACCACTTCTGTGCTTCCTGTAATTCCCAGTTCTTCGCATAGAGATGGCCTCTCACTTTGTCTTTCGTCATTAATTGTCGTCTGACCACAGTGGAAGCTCCTCTATCTCCTAATCAGTCCTTCATGTGATGATTCAGTCTTCCAGCACACGTACATCAACTCAGCATGGATTGTTACAACTTGCTAAAAACGATTTACCGCAAGAAACTCCACCTTATCAGTAGGTTCCGTCATGTTTTTTCTCGGGTAGCGGCATGCTGCGGTACTGCGAAGGCCGGGGTGGCCGAGTTGTTCTAGGCGCTACGGTCTGGAACCGCGCGACCGCTACGGTCGCGGGTTCGAATCCTGCCTCGGGCATGGATGTGTTAGTTAGGTTTAAGTAGTTCTACGTTCTAGGGGACTGATGACCTCAGAAGTTAAGTCCCATTCTGCTCAGAGCCATTTGAACCATATTATTTTATTTTATTTTATTTATTTATTTTTGCGGTGCTGTGCTGTGGGGCCTTTACTGTGTACTACTCGACCACGATATTATCTCACTTGCCCTGTTATGTCTGTTATAGGAAACACGTGGCGACGATACAGTAAACAAGTACAATGGTGAGTATGTGAAGCGCTTCGCACTGCGAGTGATTTCAGGCAAGACAGTTTTGAATGGTTCAAATGGCTCTGAGCACTATGTGACTTAACATCTGAGGTCATCAGTCCCCTAGAACTTAGAACTACTTAAACCTAACTAACCTAAGGACATCACACACATCCATGCCCGAGGCAGGATTCGAACCTGCGACCGTAGCGGTCGCGCGTTTCCACACTGAAGGACAGTTTTGACTATTCAGTCAAGTGAATTAGTCTGTCATCGTGAAATATCGAGGTAAAAACCTCACTATAATCCAGCTGAAGCGACCTCACACCTAGATATTCTGGTCGACTAATACAAGTATCACAGACATGTACCTGCAAACAAACCAACAAATAATTATGTTAGGTGTATTCCAGTACAGAGATTTCGCAAGAGTCTAGGTATACAGGCTGGTTCAAAAGACGTTTACAAACTGACTTGGCACATCGGGAATACAATAAGGATCAGAAATCACACAAGAAACGGGCTACCTCTGGATCACGGGGTCCCAGGTTCGATTCCCAGCTGGGTTGGAGATTTTCGCTGCCCGGTGACTGGGTGTTTGTGTTGTCCTCATCGTTTCATCATCTTACTCATCATTCGTGACAGTGGCTAGATTGGACCATGAAAAAAAAATTGGACTGTGAAAAAATGGGGATTTTGTACAGGCACTGATGACTGCGCAGTTGAGCGCCCCACAAACCAAACATCATCATCACCATCATCATCATCATCATAGGACCGTGGGGGAGAGAGGGGGGGGGGATGCCAAATGCCACGAGAGGACGCTACGGTCACGAGAAGGTGTGTTGGCTAGCATCGTCGGAGACAGTTAAATTGGGCCTTACGTTCTCCCTGACTGGATTGATGGTTGCACGTAATCCGGCGAGAGATTCTGCCAGACATGCTGAATGATGTTCCCATGCCTATTCGTCGACCCATTCGATTTCAGCACGACAGGGCCCCTGGGCATTTCAGAAGACAAGTGAGGGCACATCTGCAGGTAATCTTTCCCAGCACTGAATTGGTCGCGGTGGGTCAGTCGCGTGGCTACAACGATCACCCAGTCTGTCCTCAGTGCAGTAGAGGTATCTGAAGAGCCTTGTGTATGAAACACCTGTTGCATCGCCGGTGGATCACGTGCGCAAGATTGTTGCGACAGCAGGATGTTTTCGAGACACACCAGGTATTTTTGAGAGGGTGCGCCTTTCCATGCGGAGTCGGTGTCAGGCGTGTCTCGATGCATCTGGACGAAACTTTGAGCATCTCCTGTAGTGGGTGTCTATTTGTAGGATGTGACCAAACAACTGCAATGCCATTCAGTAGCCCCAGATGGCCTTTGCGAGCCCTAGTTCCAATGTCGTTACTAATCCTTGTTGTGTGATTGATGTGTATTTGTAGGATGTGACCAAACAACTGCAATGCCATTCAGTAGCCCCAGATGGCCTTTGCGAGCCCTAGTTCCAAAGTGGTTACTAATCCTTGTTGTGTGATTGATGTGCCATATCGGTTTGTAAACGTTTTTTTGTATCACCCAGTACAGCTGGAGAAACTGTTGTAAAGCAGAAATCCATATACTAGGGTTGAATGAAAATCAATGCCTCCACCTTCGTTAATTGGGTTTGGATGGGAATATTTTAATAAAACGAACGCGGGACTAATCCCTAGAATGGGATGTTTAATTACCAATATTCGCTTTTCCAAATAATCACCAGCAAATTAGATACATTTCTGCCAACGATGAACAGGATTTCTGAAGCCATCACGAAAGAAGTCGACACTTTTTCCGCAACCTGCAACCTCAGTCTCACAGTTCTCTCAACGTCTTCATCAGAAGCATAATGGATGTCCCTGCAGATCGTCTTTCATTATCGGGAACAGATGGAAGTCAGGCGGTGCTAAATCTAGACTGTATGGAGGATCCCATGCGGTGGTGAGATACAGTCTCTGTAGTTCTGCTGTGGTGGCACGTGAAGTGTGCACAGATCTTTCGATAGCCAAGCAAAGCAATAATGTGACCCACACGTTCTTGTGAAATGCCGATTGTGTTTTCAGTTTCGTCCTGAATCAATTTGTCAACATTTTCCTTGTGAAACTCGGTGGTTGCTATCACAGGACGACCAACTCTTTGTCTGAAAGTTCGTGACAGATTAAAACGGTGTGCCGGACCGAAACTCGAACTCGGGAACTTTGACTTTCGCGGGCAAGTGCTCTACCAAGCTAAGCCAAGTCTCCTTAATATCCTTTCTTCCGGGAATGATAGTAATGCAAGGTTCACAGAAGAGTTTCTGTGTAGTTTGGAAGGTAGGAGACGAGGTACTGGCAGAAATGAAGCTGTGAGGACGGGTCGTGAGTCGTGCCTCAGTTGGTAGAGCACTTGCCGGCGACGGGCAAAGGTCCCGAGTTCGAGTCTCGGTCCGCCATACAGTTTTAGTCTGTCATGAAGTTTCATATCGGCGTACCCTCCGCTGCAGAGTGAAAATCTCATTCTGGAACTCTTTGTTTGTCACGCAGGCCAGATGTTCCCGCCGCAACATCTTTAAAATTACTTGCCCAACGACGCACAGTACTCACATCAGCACAATCACCATAAATTGCTTTCTTTCTCTGATGAATCTCCTTTGGAGTGACACCTTCTGCTGTCAAGAGTTCAATGACTGCATGTTGCGTAAATCGCATTGACAGACGGTCTGCGCAGAGTTCCATACTTTACACTGTAACAACACAACCGTTCAATGCTAAGGCTACCCGCCAACTGGAGCTGTTGAGAAGGGGCTACGGAACGAGCGAGTAGCTGCCGCATACCAATGCTGCCAACTGTTGAAGAGTTACGAAGGTGGAGACACTACTTTTCAGTCAACCCTCGTACATTATAAAAATATATGCATGTATGTATGTTCCACATCTCCTCCAAAGTCACTGGACCGATATCAGTCAAACTTTGTACACATGTCTCTTACTTCCAGGCAACAATCACTGTGTTGCTAAGAACCACCTACCTATTATAGTTCAGTAGGTATGATGTCATAAACAATGGGGTGCGTGAAAAACTGCTGCATCGTGCACAACTTTTAAATTTATTACTTCTGTACTACTACAACTAATAACAATCAATTTCACACACAGTATCCACAAATGCAGGTAAACGCACCTACAAAATTATATCGTCCTACGACACATACTTCAGGAGGTATGACGTCATAAACGCTGAGATGCGTGAAAAAAGTCACCATTCTTGCTGTTTTAATACATTTATCCTTCACTAGTAAGACAGTCCCACAGCCGAACCAATTAAGAAAAACCCTGACACCTAGCAAAACTTTTGATAGTTTTCAACTGCCAAGCGTAAACGACTGTAGGTGAAAACAATAGTCGCCTGTACCGGGCCCATCTTACACCTACTCTACTACCAGAATGCACGAAGGATTTAGTTTCTAATATAAAACTGGCAAAATGAATACCCAAGCAAGGCCGGGCTTGTCAGCTAGTTTCACTATAAACTAAAACAATTAACAGCCTGAAATGAGTAAATAATTTATTTCAAAAAGACCATAATTGTTATTTTCATGTGTTTGATTTTATGTCAGTTGTTTGTCATCGTATGTAACTGAACTAATGCAAAATGTAACCCATGGCTTGAAGAACTTTGTAACCTTTTTGTTTCACCGTTTTAAATTTGCAGTATGTACAAATGTTTGTAAAATAAACGAAATAATTGACATTAAGACAAGTACTGCCTCTTCTCTGAAAGTGATCTCAATCACATTCTTTTTAAATTTTTCCTGCTGTTAATTAGGGAGATTATTAATCATTATACTCTGATCTCAGAGCGTGTTACCATGGTATCTTGAAATATGTTATTCAGTTATTGGCAATATATATATATTCTGGAGTTTCCTGTTATACTGTCTAAAACACATTCTCTTTGTATCCACATTACAGCTGACACAGTCGTCTTGCGCTTGTTACTCAGAAATGGGTATACATTTGACGATGACTTTCCGTGAAGTAAAAACCAGTCGTGATTTAATGACAAATAAAAAAATTACAAATGGAGTTGCTGTCTTCATCGTAAGCAGATTACAACTGTGGCTAAATTCACCCTCCCCACACGGATAAATTGATTGAGGGAGAACTTCTAATGTCACTCTGGTACTTAAGTAAGTGCCAGAAAAAATCCTTTTAGATGTGCTAAGACTCACTTTTCGTAAGTGTGCCACAATGCTCTTTGGTAGGCACTGACCACAAGGGAGAACCCATGAAGTCGAAGAGAGACGTTGAAACGATTCTTTCAGTGAGTTGGGGAGCAGTTGACGCTGTTTTATGGAGTGAGGAGACTTCTTTAATACTCATTATAACGTAATCACTCCTTACTTTGTGTTCGTACACTGCAACTGATTTCATTTCTTTACAGTATACATGTGTCACAACAGTGATACTACTGTCACAGTTCACTGTTCAATATTGTTCAATTTCTAATACCATTTCATGGTTATCACATTGTGAGAACTGGACTTGTGTGCCCAGGAGCAAAGCTTTGTGTTTTCGCACTGGGACAGTGTCCTTTCGTCGCCAGAAAGCAGTCAGTGAGTTCATTAGCAGAGGCACACATCCCCAGGGAAGTGGGCAGTTTTTACAGAAGTGCGGCTGCTGTCTGATTTGTGCTGTTATGGAGAGAGGCAGCGCTCTGTTGGAGCTGAGAACAGCGCGCACCATCGCACCACTGCCATCCTCAGATAATAACTGAGGTCGACATTTCTACACTTTCTGCATGTGGATCAAAGGCCCAGACACCGCAGCACCGTCTGGCCAGCTTTTGTTCCAAAATTTTAGTTTCTACACATTACAATGCGAAACTCCAGAATATATACACTAACTGCATAACATACAACAAGACACCACATTAATACAGAATAACACACATACAGATCGAAGTTTGATGATTATCAGTCTTCACAACTAAAGTATCGAAAATTTAGAAAAAATATGAACTGAAGTCACTTCGACTTTTAGAGAAGAGGCACCACTTGTCTTAATGGCAACAATTTAGTTTATTTTATAGACATTCATAGTAATGTAACTAGCTTTCCTCGGGTGTGGCTTTCGATACTGCGCATTTAAAATGGTTGGTTGTTTTTGCCGAAAAAATTTGGTTAACTTATCAAATTAAGTCACCTCGTCACCATGTTTGGCGCGAAGAGCCCGATCAATCGAGAAACCGCTGTAGCAGGCCGATACCAACCAGGGGTGAGCAAAAGTTATCGATATGCCAGAACATCGATGTTTCTTCTGGGCGATACATATCGTCGACATTTAAGCTATCAATATAATGATGAATTGACATACAAAACTGAATATCGAAAGCGATATTTTGATTGTCTTTTGTTGATTCATAGATACTATAGTTCTCATCAGCAGATTTCTTGCCCATCATACTATTACCAATCTTTGCAATCTGACAGTAAATGTTTTACAATGGGCTTATCTTAATTTCATATTCAATGCTAAAATGAGCACCAGATATGATTATGAATGTATATATACCACATATCCATCAAACCTTGTTACTCCCGATATCATTTCAAGCATTACAAATGATAGGTACAAGATGCAAGATGCACACATTTGGTGATAGCACTGTCGAGAATGGTAGAAATTACTTTCCTGCTCCCAACTATAAAGGCTGAACGTCTGATTCTTTAACCCTCTCACTGCCTGGATCAAGAATAGGTAGACGTACTATATACGTAATGCAGACTCGGCACAAAAATCACACACATTACTGTACTGGTATTTGATGGTAAAAGGACTCTGATGTCTGAAATGTTTATGATAAGTACAATAATTCACGCTCGGAACACGTAACAAAAGTGTTTCACTCCCAAGAAGCCGAGACTTCTCCCGTATCGCATGGCGCATGTCATCTACCCATGATACGACGAAGCCATTCAAGCAGTACGTAGAACATCCACCAAAGAATGACGCAGCATGACGCCCTCCTACCAGTTACGTCTATAGTTGTTTAGGTGCTGTGCTATTGTTAGCTGGTTATCGCCACGTGACATAATGTGTATAGTTGAACTGAACATAGCGTCAGCGTTGTTGGCTTGCTGTTACATATCTGCCGTTTTAATAACAATGCGTAGTTTGGCTCCAAGTTGATTTGAGTTTCCAAAACAACTAAACAGCTACATCTGCAGGGAAACATGTTAAGCAAAGAGTTCTATTAATGTCTATCGCTAAATATGTGATTTTATAGTACATTGTGTGTCTTTTATTCGTTAATGTTGGATGTAACAAAGTACTTGTCAATTTTTAAATATATGTTAATTATCTCTGTGACTTCACTCAATTTTTCTTACATTTCTATAAATGTATAAAATATCGATGGATATATCGAAATATCGATATTATTTTCTCAGTAGTGTTGACATACCTCATAGATGTCGATACAGTATACATCGGTATTTTTTGGAGTTTGCCTATCCCTAGTACCAATCTCATGCTTGATAATGTGCAAATTCTATGTCAAGAGTAGGAAATTTCTGTGGTGTTCCCCCATTTTTTCGTGAAATAAGAGACATTCTTCTCGTCCGGCACACTGCCAATAGCACTGGATGGTTCCTACTATGTCGAGTTTTTTTAGTAAAGAAAGTAGAGAGTGGAGGGATGTGAACATGAATTCCAGGAACTCTGCTCCAGGCAACTATGCTGGGTATTTGCGTCCAGGCCATCGGAGAGATTCACCTCCAGGCCCTAGTTTGACGGCCATCAGGTGCTGACTGGTTCATGCTAGCTGTTTAGGGGAATGCAAGTGTCGCACCTGCGGTAGCGCGACGCATATTTGGAGCAGCTCGTTACTTGTTTCCTTTGCCATCCAACTAGTGTTGCTTAATTTGGTTATCATTTGAAGCTCTCCCTACCCACCGAGTGGCGATTCAGGGGTGCGAGGGGAACGGCAACCCCTATCCTCTTAAGAGTTACGTTTACCGGCTGTACTTGTTAGAAGATACTGCGTCTCAAGCGCTCGTCTCTAGGCACACTTGAGATTATAGCCTCCTTCTCTGTTAAATTTATTGGTGCGCATGCGAATTTCCACAGCTTTTTTTATCATAAAGTACTCATAAGTTGACCTGTGGAAGAGATTTTTTGTATTCTCGAAGTTGATCATGTCCTTCTGTACGACTTTTTTTCCCACTCTCACTGATTTATCAAGATATACGTATTTCATGTGCCGTCTGTGTTCTATGTAGAGCTCAGCTATGGTGCAGATTGTCTGCCCTACGTAATTTAGGCCACATTCACAGGGTACATTGTAGACACTACGTACTCTCACATCTAAGATGTCTTTCGCTGCGCGCAGCAAGTCTTATTTTCCGCACAGGACGCAATACTGACCTAATACCGTATTCACTTAATATGCGACCAATCTTTCTAGAGATCCCTCTGCGGAATGTAAGGAATGCTATGCGTTTATCTTCCTCCGCTGACTCGTGAGTTTTCGCCTATGCTTACTAGTGAATGGAGATCTGATATAATGTTCTTTGAAACCGTTTATCCTAAACACATTCTTGAAATGTTTCGATTCAGATCCTAGATGATCATAATCTAAAACTGAATTCGCTCTGTGCAATAAAGTGCTCAGGATAGGATCCTTCTGACCTGGATGACTGAAAGTGCTCATTTTAATAAAAATCTGTATTTTTCGACTTTCTGTGTACAGAATAACTCAGTCGTGCATCCAGTTTTTTGTAGCAACACGCCCAAAAACGGCGACTTGGCTTCCTTTTCTGTTTCCATAGAAAACATGATGATGGGTTGTATGGAATGCATGTTGTCCGAGAACTGATGCACCGCATTTATCCCGCGAGGCCAAATTAAAAGCGTATCGTCCACGTAGCTATAAAGACAAGTTGGGTGGAGCGAAGCAGATGTGAAGCCCAGTATTATAATTCTTCCGTAATGGAGTAATAGCTAGAGATAATAGAGAGCCCACAGCCGTATCATGAAACGTTTTATAATATTTTCAGCTGTACGGAAAGTAAAGTGATATTTAAGATGTTTTGAGAAGGTGACGTCTGAAAAGACATTGTGGAGACCCTGTGTCCAATGTTGCTGGCCCATCGCATCTTTTTAAAGATATTTATTGAGCATTTAACGTTTCCACATAATACCAGAACACAAACTTACTTTAAAAATAATTGTATACATTACAACACATTCACGTTTAAGTCTTTCGTGCGGTAATCTGTGAGAAATTGTTCATTGAGTTATTTCTTAGATGTTACTTTTGTACAATTCACACATAACCTTTCTTTATTTTTTCGTGAAGTTTCATGTCAAAATATTTTCCTAAACTTTACATGTTGGAATCTTAGGAAAATTCGCGAGCGTAAGCCTGTATTTAGCATGATGAGTTGCTTTTTTGTCTTCATCCTATGAGTAAGACAGATACTGAAAGTTGCCCGTTCATTTAAGCCCAAAAATTGTATGAATTGTAGTGTGCCATCTTCCATATTGTTGCTTGTCGCTTTGCTTTGTAAAACGGTTTCCATTCGGGGTATCGTTGCGTTAGAATCCCGAATATTGCATATGTCCGTTCTAGTGATCAGTCGAATCATGTCCCTTGCTGTGTACCATAACGCGAAAAATTTTGGGCATTTAAAACGATGTTCGACTGCGTCCTCCAAATCAAATTCCCACATGCGGTGACGGTTTTAACTGGCTGGAATAAAGCTTGGAGTTGGTTGCCATTGTCCGGTTTATCACATTGTAGTTAGTTGATCTGATGCCCTCGGGTATTATTTTCATCGTTAAATTTCCCCACGCGATTTTCCAGTTGTTCTGCGATAGTCGCAGCTCCCATTTATTGGTAGGGGAACCATACCTGGGCGTGCGCAATTAATGAATATACTTAAATGTCTGGTTTATTGTCAACAGGAAAACAAAATAATTTTCGGTTTGTATTTATTAACACAAAATCTACATGTTCAGAAAACTACGGCAGCAGAGAGGCAATACATTTATTGAACTTTTCAAAAATACAAAAAACTGGAAATGCGTGCTCTTTCGTTCACCTGCGCTTAAGGTTACGCAAAATATCCCCAAAGAGTACGAATTTAGCAAATGTCACAAATGAACGCAATATTATCCTCAAATGAAGAGCACTGTTCGTGCCAACATCTCCCACAGTTAATGTACTGGATCAAGTTCTCTGGAAACGATAGAATCTATGTTCCATACTGTCAGCCTTCATTCTTTTCCTTAAACCAGACTCCTTCGTACCAAGAGCAGCGGCAACCTAATTTGAAGTCATTTAGAAACAAAACCTATCCTTCGGACTCCAGAACACACTCAAGAGAAACAAAATTTACTGTTCAGCCCTGAAGAGAACACTCGAACTCTTTGAGGACGTTATTTGGGCGCTCTTTCGTACAGAAACAATGATTCGAAGCGAAGTCAACAAATGGCAGCTCACGTCACATTTGCAAGTATGGTATCCTGCAAGCCAGCCTTTCAAAATGCTATCAGGAATTAACGGCTATTGCTCTTTGTAATATCCACGAGTATATTTTACTCAGAATAATTTTCTCGACAGAAATGTGTGTGGACTTTGATCGAACATTATCGTGTTATCAATCAAAACGACTTCATCGACACTAAAAATGATAATAAATAATTATTATTTGTGTAATAATTTAATTTTCTGTGTGAATAATGTCTCAGACAATGTTCATGGAAAATAGACAATGCAAATCATCTTCGGTTATCTGTGATAATAATAGAGCAAGGACTACTGAACTGATTGGACGCGATTAATGTAACAGTGAAGTCTGTAAGAAACTGTTATGTATTGTTAATTAATATTTGCAAAATAGAGTTACTTTGGATATAAAATGATTTTTATTTATTTCAAAGTTTCATCCATTGTAATTCTCATCCTATATGTGACAAACTTTTCATTTTGCTAAAGAGAAGTGCTTCCACTTCATATAACAGTAGTATTAAATTTGATAAACGATCTGCAATTTAGTGCCATTTACACTACTTTACAGACAACATTGCTACACAAATGTCAGGTGGAGATTTCTTTAGCAAAGTGACGATTATTAGCCTTGAAAAGACATGTTGAGATCAAAGGACTTGTTATGTCGACAATAGGTAACTGGTTTTATTGGCGATGTTGCTGAAATAGCACAACACATAATCAAGCCACGAATACCGCGTGCGCCACATCGTGTATCCTGTGTATGGTGCGTGTAGCTTATGCAACAGAATATCAAAATTACAACAAGAAAGCTGAAAAGTGATTCTTACCTGTTTCACTTTGGAAACAGGTTCTTTTTATACAATTTCTTCTAGATATTTCTGGTACGACTCTGAACACAACTACGCCAACGGCGAGCTGTTCGGTTTAGTCAATCGTAAGGAACACAAGCTGCGCTCTCTTTGGGACTGCGCACTCTTTGGTACATTTACCCTTATGATATCCCTTCGAGAGCTATGGCATGTCACGAACTTTACCTTGTTTTACGATGTCTGTTGATAAGTAGCTTTTATTGAAATAATAATTTCAGACAAAGTTTAATGAGTGTAGGACATTGGCAATATTAACCGCCTCTAACTCTGATGTCGGGCGATATTTGTGAAGCAGTACAGCAGTTGGCGATTGTGGACCCTTTTCTATCACACACTTAGCTCTGTTGACGACCAGTGCTGTGCATTTCGTGTGCAACTCCGTTAGTCCCAGTTCACACTCACTGAAGCTCTGGGTGCTGGTCTGCAGGGAAACCTTAAAGATTTCACCCCTTCATATAAACCGTACATCGCTTGCTGTATAGTTCTCCCTATTTCTTTGGACATCGGGAGGGCCTGAGCAAAGTACCACGCTTTGGTATTTGAGTGTTGCACAGCTTGACTTTTTCTGTCCTAGCTAAATTACTAACTGAATGGATTTTTACTATCGTTCTTATTTCATGTAGTGTAGCGCGTCAATTGTGGGCCTCCATTCTTGGTGGGTTATTTGCCGTAATGACGCCTGACACTCGGTGTTGATTTCCTGCCGCGGCAAGCGGAGTCGCAACAGAGGTCGCAGTGCTGGCAGTGTGCCGTGGTCCAGCCGGTGTCGTCCGCAGCGCGTGGGCTAGGGGCTGTCGGCACGGTAGCTCAGTGTGTTCGGTCAGAGGATTAGCAGCCCTCTGTAATAAAAAAAAACTCAGTTAATCGATCAACAACGAACTTAAACGGATGTCTTACGACGTCCACCCCGAGCAGATGCAACGAAAGAAAGTGAACAAAATGAGATTGGAAAAAAAAGGTGTCTAGCTTTGCTGCCTCTGGATCACGGGCTCCCGGCTTCGATTCCCGGCCGGGATAGGGATTTTCTTCTCTGTCCGGGGACTGGGTATTTGTGTTGTCCTCATCATTTCATTATCATTCGTAACAGTCGCTAGACTGGACAGCGAGAAGAATTGGACTGTGTAAAAATTGTGAATTTTGTACGGGCGCTATGACCGCGCAGTGGAGCGCCCCCCAAACCAAACACATCATCCAGACGGCGTCACAGCGCCCGTTGTGGGTACTCGTCTTACTGTAAGCAGTCAACTTTTCTGACGTGGCTGTACGATCCTGCACGATCGAGTGAGTATTGCCTCTGTCCTCCTGGGAGCTAGCAGCGTGATATCCTACGCGACGTTGGCCTTGACCCTCCTGAACCCATCGATTCCATATTCGCATAACAGTCGTCGGGTCCCGATCAAAACGAGCTGCAACATCATGGAATAATAAACAGTAATTTCGTTAGGTCACCATCTTACTGCTGTAGAACTCCGTATCATACGCAATATACAGGTTTCTACCGCCAGCATACCAGAATGGAAACCGTTTCCAGAAGAAAAGCCACTCTCAACAAGCATGAAAAAAATGTAAGTTAATGCGGATGAGTAGGAAGAAGTCCGCTCCCGGTAGCTGAATGGTCAGTGTGACGGATTGTCAATCCTCTGGGCCCGGGTTCGATTCCCGGCTGGTTCGGGTAACTTTCTCCACCCAGGGAGATCCTCATCGGCCGCAGTTCGCCGAAGTGGCGTCAAATTGAAAGATCGGTACCCGGCGAACGGTCTGCCCGACGGGAGGCTCTAGCCATACGAATAAATAAATAAAGTAGGAAGAAAAAACCTGTAATGTTCGGATACAATATTACTAGTGTCCTCCTTGGGACAGTCAACTCGGGTAAATATCTGGGTGTAACGCTGCAAAGCGATATCAGATGGGACGAGCATGTGAGAACTGTGGTACGGGAGGCGGATGGTCTACTTCGGTTTATTGGGAGAATTTTTGGAAAGAGTGGTTCACCTGTAAAGGAGACCACGTATACGATGCTTGGTAGACCTATTAGTGAGTACTGCTCGATTGTTTCGGATAAGTACCAGGTCGGATTGAAGGAAGACATCGAAGCAGTTCAGAGGCAGGCTGCTAGAGCTGCTACCGACAGGTTCGAACTACACGTGTTACGGAGATGTTTTGGGAGCTCAAATGGAAATCCCTGGGGGGAAGGCGACGCTCTTTCAAGAAACATTACTGAGAAAATTTAGGGAACCGGCATCTGAAGCTGACTGCCACACAATTCTACTGGCACCAGCACAGAAAGCGCGTATGGAGCACGAAGATAAGATATGAGAAATTAGGGTTCATACGGAGGCATATAGACGTTCGTTTCTCCCCCGCTCTATTTATGAGTGGAACAGGAAAGGAAATGACCAGTAGTGGTACAGGGTACGGTGATTTGCGGAGTGTCTGTGTAGACGCAGATACTCGTAGACATTTCTCCTTCTTTCACGAGATGATGATTATTTTGGGTTTGGGGAAAGGCAAAGGCACCAGACAGGCAGTTTCGACGGTGCGGTTGATAATTGAAGCAACACTAAAAAAAATCAACACACATTCGTAGGACGTGTGGACCAGTAAAAAGCGTTCGATAATGTCAAGTGGTGTAAGATATTCGAAATTTTGCGGAAAATGTGGGTAAGCTATAAGGAGAGATGGGCAATATACAACATGTACAACAGCCAAGAGGGAGTGATAAGAGTGGAAGACCACGAATGAAGTGCTCGGATTGAAAAGGGTATACGACAGGGATGTAGTCTTTCGCCCTACTATTCAATCCATACATCGAAGAAGCAATGATGAAAATAAAAGAAAGGTTCAACACAGGAATTAACATTTACGGTGAAAGGATATCAATGTTAAGATTCGCTGATGACATTGCTGTCCTCAGTGAAAGTCAAGTAGTATTACAGGACCTGCTCAATGGAATGAACATCCTAATGAATATGGACTGAGAGTAAATCGAAGAAAGACGAAAGTAATGAGAAACAGCAGAAGTTGGAACAGCGAGAAACCTTTACATCAGAACTGGCGATCACGAAGCAGACGAAGGAAAGGAATTCTGTAAACAAGGCAGTAAAATAACCCGTGACGGACAGACCAAGGAGGACATAAAAAGGAGCAGACTGTCACGTGAAGAAGGCGCATTCCTGGCCAAGAGAATTCTACTATTAGCAATTAAAGGTCTTAAAATTTAAAGAAGAAATTTCTGAGCATGCACTTTTGTAGCCGAGCATTGTATGGTAGTGAATCATGGACTGTGGGAAAACCGGAACAGGAGAGAATCGAAACATTTGAGATGTATTGAAAATTAGGTGGACTGATAAGGTAAGGAATGAGGTGGTTCTGCACAGAATCTGAGAGGAAAGCAATGTACGAAAAACCACTGAAAAGAAGAAGGAATAGGATGATAATACATCTGTTGGGGGAAGACATCAGGGAATAACTTCCATGGTACTAGATGGAGCTGTAGAGGATAAAAACTGTAGGGGAAGACAGAGACTGCAATACATACAGCAAATAGCTGAGGACGTAGGTTGCAAGTGCTACTCTGAGATGAAGAGATTGGCACAGGAGAGGAATTCGTGGCAGGCAGCATCAAAGTAACAGGATCTTCTCACAAATGAGCGACATTCAACTGTTAGTTCTGAATAAGAAACTCGCTGCGCATTCTGTTCTTGTATACGTAATGTAGTGGACGTTATACCTACCTGCTTTGTGTGGTTGCACTGGGAAGCTGATCACGCACATCAAACGTATATCACATTTCATGCCAGTTTCGCGTTTGTTGCATGCCGCCTTCATTGTATTTAAGTTTTATAGCCAGCAGTGTACCTCTGAACTCCACAAACACGTACGCTACTTTGCGGGCATTTCACATATAGCGGTAATGTTCCCTTCTTCCTATTAATTTCGCTTGTGGCACGTGGGAAGAAAGACTGTCTGCATGAGTCTGAATTTCTTTAATTTTAGCGTCGTAGTCATTTCGCGTGATGTAAATTGGAGGGAGTATTGTGTTCCCTGACTCGTTTCAGTACGTGGCCTCTCGGAACTCAGCATCTCTGCGATGCGCAACGTCGTTCTTGTAGGTCTGATGTAGTTTGTAGGGCGGCAGGTTTTACTGCTCGTTTTCCTACAAAGGTGTTTATCAACGCCACAGGCTCTAAGCACTATGGGACTTAACATCTGTGGTCATCAGTCCCCTAGACTTTGAACCTAGCTAACCTAGGGACGTCACATACATATCCATGTCTGAGGCTGGATTCGAACCTGCGACCGTAGCAGCAGTGTGGTTCCGGACTAAAGCGCCTAGAACCGCTCGGCCACAGCGGCCGGCCAACACCACAGAGACCTGTAAATTACATAATGTGTACACTATAGTTAGCAGTAGTTGATTTGTGGACTCCTCACTTCTAAAAAGGCAAAAATTGGTAGACTTCAGGCTCCCAATGCTTTTTGTTTGACCATTTCTGCTGCTAATAACAATAAATCATTATCATTATTTTTACTATTATTATCATCATTGCATTGAGGTGACAAGATTCATTGGATAGTGATGTGCACATACTCAGATGACAACAGTGTCGCAAACACAATGTGTAAAAGGGCAGTGCATTGGCGGAGCTATCATTCGCACACAGGTGATTCATGTGAAACGGTTTCCAACATGATTATGGCCGCACGACAAGAATTAACAGACTTTGTACACGAAATGATAGTTGGATCTGGACATAAGGGACATTCTATTTCGGAAATCGTTAGGGAATTGAGTATTTCGAGAACCACAGTGGAAAGAGAGTGCCGAGAATACCAAATCTGAAAAGACCTCTCACTGCAGACAATGCAACGGCCGACAACGACGTCCTTCACTTAACGATCGAGGGTTGTGGCGTCAGTGCTAACACGCAAGCAACACTGCGTGAAATAACCGTAGACATCAATGTGGTACATACTAAGAACTTAAATGTGCGCCCCTACCGACACTCGAACCCGGGATCTCCTGCTGACATGGCAGACGCTCTATCCAACTGAGCCACCGAGGGCACATAGGATAGTGCGCCTGTAGAGACTTATCCCTTGCACGCTCCCCATGAGTACATCAACGCCTGTTTGCAGCTAGGGTGTCCATTTAATTATCGTTTCATTTCTAGCAAAGCTGCATGGTCATCTACGGTAATTGTTCGTTCGGGAACAGATACTACCGTCATATATGCTAAGAACTTATCCGTTAGGAGAGTGCGGCGTCATTTGGCGTTAATGGGCTACGGCAGCAGACGATCGACGCGAGTGACTTTACCAAAAGCGCATCACCTGAGGCGCCTCTCCTGGGCCTGTCACCATATCGGCTGGACACTCCACTACTGGAAAACAGCGGCCTGAACAGATGTCCCGATTTTAGTTGGTAAGAGCTGATAGTAGGGTTCGAGCGTGACACAGATCCCCGAACCCATCAATCCAAGGTGTCAACAATGCACTGTGCTTGCCGATGGTGTCCCCGTAATGATTTGAGCTCTGTTTACATCGAACGGGCTTGGTCCTCTGGTCCAAGTGAAGCGACCATTGACAGCCAGTGGTTATGTTCAGCTACACGGAGACAATCTGCAGCCATTCGTAGACGTCATGTACCCTAACAATGATAAAAATTTTATGTATGATAGTGTGACATGTCACCCGGCCATAATAGTTCGCGATTGGTTTGAAAAACATTCTGGACAATCCGCTATGGTCACCCACATCGCCCGACATGAATCCCATCGAAAATGTTTGGGACATAATCGATTGGTGGGTTCGTGCACAGCATACTGCACCGACAACACTTTCGCAGTTATGGACGACCATAGAACCAGCGTGGCTGAATGTTTCTACATGGGACTTTGAACGACTTGTTGTGTCTATGCCGCGTTGAGCTGATCTGATGCAATAAGCCGAGGTAAAGGGATGCGGCAGGCTGTTAGCAGGTATTCCAAGACTTTTGCCGCCTCAGTGTATATTAATGCTGCGCTGCCAGGTAGCTCATTTGTCTGTTTCGATGTGAGAGACGAACCAATTTCTGCTCCATTGTGGGAACTATCTACAACACGAAGGTACTTGTATGTGATATTTAAGCATACGTGACGCATATGTCTCAATTTTACTGTCGTTGATGCATGGCACAAAGTACGACTTATACGTGTATGTTGGGCGGGCTATGTGAGAAAGATGATGCTCATATATTTGTTTCAGAATCTGTAACGTACACCACATTGTGTCAAGCGTTTGTGCTACTGCTTGAAAAAAAGTAATTACTGATAACTTTTGCAATCAGTAGTACAGGCTCACGAAATAGTATAAGTAAATTAGCTCCGTGTCCGAAACGCAATAGACTACTTTTGTTTTTATCCCACAGAAAATTTAATTTTACTTCTCAGGAGGTAATTATCATGATGGGGCTAGAAACCGCCACTATGTTTTTTTTCCGCTTTCTAGTCCAAAATCATCAAAATTTTACCTTCGTATCTTTACACCTTGCTGGGGGTAAAATTTCGCATAACAGTGATTTTGGGAGAAACTGTTCATTTGATTTACTTCTACATACGTCTACACCATTCCACCAACAAAATAGTTCAAATGGCTCTGAGCACTATGGGACTTAACTTCTGAGGTCATCAGTTCACTAGAACTTAAAACTACTTAAACCTAACTAACCTAAGGACATCACACACATCCATGCCCCAGGCAGGATTCGAACCTGCTACCGTAACTGTCGCGCGGTTCCAGACTGTAGCGCCTAGAACCGTTCGGCCACTCCGGCCGGCCCATTCCACCAACAAATTACATAATTACAACAGTATTAAAATCGCATGTTATGCAGTTACATAACCTTACATTAGCAGCACCAATAAGCAAGTGTCGTGCACTAAAGTGGACTGGATGGAAGAACAAGGGAAGGGAAGTCCACCTCTCTCTATTTAACTCGCCACTGTCACTATGGGCTTTCTCTCCCACAAGTTTGCGCGTCTTCAGAGATGGTGCAGCTCTTCTTTGAATTTTGCCTATCTCTTGTGTTCATCCAGCTAAAATCCCAGAATGATTAACAGCTCTGAAATCTTGCATGAACGACGAACGCTTTCGTATAAGAAACTATACTTTCAAAGCATTCTCGCAATAAACCCCTCTGGAGTCTCGATTCATCACGGTTAGATTTATGATGTCGCGGGACGTCAAACCACTCCGTACAGAAACTCCTGGGTGGTTGAGTCCAGTGATTGACCATCTGAATTTTGTAACATATATCTAAAAGCGTCGTCTCCCCGCACAGAACTACGTCATCTGCTTTTACCTCAATAGAAAAAACAGTTTAAAAAAGTAATTTCAACAAGTCACACACATGTTCGCAAATTTCTTATATTCATATACACTCGCCTCTCTGACAGTCTACAATATCTTGATGTGTCTTGTTCACATGTATTCATGTAACGCATCTAATACTCGACAATTTTTAAATAAACATCAGTGTTTTCTATATACACAAATGTGTCATGTATTCACACGGATCATCCTCTGCCAGGACGCTGGCACTGTATTTGGTGACAGCCGATAGGACATTAGACGGACCTGGTGCATGTACACTATTTGTGCAACAACAAATTAATTATTTGCAACGAAGTTGGTGCTATACTGCTTCCAAATCTCTCTGAGAATTAACATATTTTTAAGCTGCGTTCTGGAATTTATTTCCCCTAGACAATTTTAAATCATGTATCGAATTACGTTTCTGTAAAGCCGCCAACTGATTTTCTGAGTAGGAACGCCGTTTTTATTTTAAAACCTGTCTAGTAAGATGCATGGCCGTTCTTGAGGTACTCTCGTGACTGAGCAGGCAGGATAAAACTCTGCGAGACACTCACTACATAGATGTGCTTTCAGAGTTCGCATATCCCCTTAAAACGACAGTGAATCATTCTCTCACAGATCTTCGGATACGTTGTTATCCAGTCAGGTGTCCGAACGGTGTAGGATAACGATGATGATGTTTCGTTTCTGGGGCGCTCAATGTGCGGTTATCAGCACCCATACAAAATCCGAACCTTTGCTCAGCCCAATCTCGCCACTTTCATGAATGGTGATGAAATGACGAAGATAACACAAACACCCACGGTATAGGAAAGCCGTTGGTATTCAAAATAGAATTCAGTCGTTTTGGGAGGAATAAGTACATATCCTGCATTTCTTTTCAAGAGAACCTTGTACCATTCTTCCAGAAAAATAGTGGGAAGTTGTGGTAATCGTATGGAGTTGGATAACGAGCAATCACACTTCTCTCCAAAGTAGACAACAAAGGCTCGCCGGTCGCTGTGACCGAATGGTCCTTGGCGCTTCAGTCCGGGACCGCGCTGCTGCTACGGTCGCAGTTTCGAATCCTGCCTCAGGCATGGATGTGTGTGATGTCCTTAGGTTGGTTAGGTTTAAGTAGTTGTAAGTCTAGGGGACTGATGACCTCAGATGTTAAGTCCAGTAGTGCTCAGAGCCATTTGAACCATTTTGAACCACAAAGGCTTAGTAACAGTGAGAGCCGGTGAGCGTGGTGGCCAGAGAAAATGCGACTGTTCATCCTTGCACACCCAAAACTGGACCTGTACAATACAAGCTCTATGGACAGTAGCCCTGTCGCCTTGGAACGTAGCATCAAATTGGGCAAGTAACATTGTACCATGGGATGTGTCTGATCAGTTAAAATGGTCCCATAATTCTTGTCAATAATGCGACGTTGCAGAGTAACAATGGGCCCATAGAATACCTCGACATAACTCATCACCTAACCCCCACTATGTTTCATTCTTGGCACGTAAACTCGGGCAGAAGTTAGAAACTGTGAAAAAGAAGACTCATTCGACCAAATAACTTTCTTCCATACCTCTATAGTCCAGGTTTTATGGCTTCGGTATCACGTTTTCCTGTTACAGGCATCTGCAACACTGATGTGTGGGTTTTGGGATTCCATTTCGCCCTGCAGTTCCCAGATTATGGAAATATCTTCGTGTTGTTTTGGTGCTGACTGGGTTCGCGAGTGAGATATTCTGCAGGGACTTTTGGATCTGTCGTCCTGTTATTTTTCGTGACAGTCCTCTTTAATGAGCGTCTGTCACGATCACTCAACACGCACTTCCGTCCACGTTCTGACCTGGCGGACACTCTTTCTTATGCTTTCCACTTATGCGGTATAAATCTTCGATATTTTGCGTCTTCAGCTCCGTTGGCTACGGAAGCACCGGCGATACGAGCAATTTGTCCACATTCGACCTCACGTATCTCCGACATGATGCACTCACAGCTACACAGAACAATGTTCTGACCACGGCTGACACTTGCAACGTACAGAGGACACCGCACAGTTGCCGTTCGTGGTCTGCTACAACAGCCCAGTTTGCAGCTGTGGCTAGCTTCAGCATTTATGTTCAAGTATGCATTTCTCGCGGTGTACCCATATTTTTGTCCAAGCCCTATGCGCCTGACAGAATACAACGAGACCAAAGAAAGACGCGAAGTTAAATATGATGATGGTCACAGCCTAAACTACTTATTAATGAAATTAAAATTGTGATCTCGACGGAAAGGAAAATGCTAGAGAAAATTTGAATAGTTTATTTTTCTTTGTAGTTCAAGTAGATTTTTCTTCTTTACTCGGCTCAAAATCGTAAGACAGTGCAACGGCGCGGATAGTGCCATTCGTCTTACATAAAGCAGTTCCACTCACCTTTCGGTGATCATGTTTGGTTTGTGTGGCGCTCAACTGCGCAGTCATCAACGTCCGTACAAAGTCCCAATTTTTACACAGTCCAATCTAGCCACTGTCACGAATGATGATGATGAAATGATGAAGACAACACAAACATCCAGTCCCCGGGCGGAGTAAATCCCGCACCCGGTCGGGAATCGAACCCGTGAGCTCGTGATCCAGACGCAACAAAGCTAGCCACCAGAACACGAGCTTGGGACTCACCTTTCGCTGATTTCTTCTTCTGCAGTCCGGTCCACACACCTTCCCTGTTAAAAACGAATGATGTTCCTCTACTGGAAAAGCTATAGTAGAACAAGTGGTATTATACGAATCCAGCGGTGCAGTAAATATTTTCATTACCAGGTTAACTGAGCGACTGACTGAAAGATAGTTCGGAGGCGAAAACTCCGATAAATTGGCACTTTTTTGATACAAAAATACTGCATAGCCCGTGCAAATTTTAAGATACTATTTCGTCATTCACACGCCTTCACATTCGTTTGTAATAGCCAGCATAGGGTAGTTAAACAAACCAATATCAAAAGGATTAACAAACGGATTGTCTGTGACTGACTGCTCGCTCAAATACTATACAATGTGACCACTACGAATGTTCAGTTAGAGGTCGCGCCTTGTAAAACACGTCACGAGAATTTTTTAAATTCAAATGCCACAGTTTACATGTTAAAATCAGGATTCCATGTGTTCGTATTTTTGACACGTTCGCATCCCACTTGCGGCACTTCATGGCCAAGTTGTAACCATTATTCCGTAAAATTTTCACGTCTATTCAGACTTCCTTATATCCACGTCCGAACATGATCAGGCTGAGATCCAAACTGAACTTAGGCTTCACAAAACAATTCTCTTAGCCCATAAAATACGCGCCAACCTATCTTCTGATTGGCTGATATACATGGTGACCAATCCAATATTAGTATTAAATCGTGAAATCCGCGTCTTTTTCTTTTGACTAATCGTAACTTATTAGCTTTTATGAACAATATATCAAAAGAACAAATTTATAAACTCCACAAATATCAAAATAACTCCCTCTTTAAACAACAAAATTATCGTAAAATGTATCTTGTTTTCTCAATCCCATTAACTGGCTAGTTGCACTTTGCAATTTTCCTTGAGCATGATTCAGTCTCTCAGTAAGCAGTTCTCACGTTAACGTACCCTCAGGTAATAGAGACGACAGTATTAATTTATTTAAAACTTTGCATTCAGATTGATAACTAAACAAATAACACCAACTTACGAAAATCGCATTAAATATAGTTTTGTTTCCAGAATATGCAATGTTAACTATTTGATAAAATCACAGCACGTAATATGCTGACACCATTCGGCCACAAACGTAACTAATTGCTCGTGGCTACTCGATCAGAGCGCATCTGTCGTGCAACAACCATAACTCGTTTTATCTATCTGCTCACTTCTATGACTTACTTATATAGCGTGATGAAAGCCGCAAAGCCTCAACAGCACACAGTGTCTATGATCTATGTGATGTAATTAATCCGGGATGGAGTAGTAACTGCGTTGAGTATCTCACCAGAGGACTGCGCATCGCTTTGAGGATTAAAGAGTAACGAAATGAATGCCAATATTTTAAAGGAATTGCAAAAGCAAGTGCCGTTGCAGGAACAGGAAAAACGCTACAGGAAAGACGCCAACAACAGAATACACAATTGGAGCAGCATTAGAAAGTGTAGCGCTATATTTTACAGCTTGCCTTCATGAGGATGACAGTTCAAATCCCCGTCCGGCCATCCAGATATACGTTTTTCGCTCCAGGAATGCCGGGATGGGCACGGACGATTTCTTTCCTCATCCTTCCGTAAGCCGAGTTTCTGCTCCGTCTCTAATGACCTCGGTCTCAACGGGACGTTAAACTCTAATCTCCCTCCCTCCCAATTTTAAAATTGCAGCAGAAACCTCCCCTAGCGCTGCCGCCTGCTTTTGCTCAGGACAATAAAGGGGAGCTGAAGTTGTATGCCAAGCAAGGGCAGCAGCATTTTGCATCTTTTAAAGCAAAGAACGCACTCAAAGAAAAAAAAGGCTGTTTTTGCCATGTTTTAGTCCTGATGTGTTTCATTTGCTATGTAACCTGATCCCAGAAGCTCTCTGTAATTAGTGGGAAGGTGAGACTGACCAGCAGCTTACTATCGCCAGCATCTGCTGCACACCGCTGTAGCAAGTTTGCTATTTGATGGAACGCTCAAAGCCAGTACCGAACTTATAAGGGTAGGGCGTATATTTTGGAAAGTTTGCGCGTAAATGTGCCTTTACATGTCTACAATGTCAGTCTGCATACACGGACTCTCTTTATTCGTGACATGATTGTGCAGCTTGCACCAGCTAGTAAGAAGTTACGACAAAAAGCTCTTAAATTACAGGTTCCTTGACTAGGTCAGGTATGAGAAATTGCCGAAGCAAACGAGCTCACCCAGTTAGATGACTTTCAACCATCCAACCAAACACCCCTGATGCAGAGAGCGCAGTGCGCCACTGTTGTCCGGCACATCAGACAGGAACTCCAGACTCCCACGAGACGCACCGCGCGAACGGGACGGGGCCGCTACACTACAGAGCCCAGCAGGCAGATCACGTCCGTGCGGCGAACGTCATAAACAGTCAATAAACCGCCCTGCAAAGCCGCTGCCTGTCTGTCCGCGATGTATTATTAGGCGCGAACGTAAACACTTCTGTTTTCGTAACTCACTCAGCCACTCTTGCAGTATATCAGACCGCTTTCCGAGAGTCAGTAACAAAAAGAGAGGAGGCACTTGTTGCAATGTAAATAACGAGTTAGAGACCTTTGTTACCCTGGATCCAATGTGCCGTATAAATAGTCTGTAACATTTTATGTCAATAACCACCCGGTATCATTTCAACTAGACAGCGGTGCAATGGTAATCTTACACAACGTGGAAACGTACCCATAATTGCACCAAGATTACCATAAGTTGACAACTGACTAGCAACATATAGAAAAGATTACTAGGCAAGGTTATGTACAGAATAGAAGCCGGCTACGAGAATATAGCACGAAATCCAAAGTTTTTCATAAATACTTCCAGAGCTTCAGAGGGCGACAACACAAAAACTGCAGAACATGCAGAAAACAGAAAAATACACTATGTGATCAAAACTATCCAAACATCCGGTGGAAAGTAACTTACAAGTTCGTGGCGCCCTCCGTCGGTAATGCTGGGATTCAATGTGGTGTTGGCCCACCCTTAGCGTTCATGACAGCTTCCATTTTCGCAGGCATACATTCAATCGTCCTGTAAGGTTTCTTGGAGAATGGCAGCCCATTCTTCACAGAGTGCTGCAATAAGGACAGGTATTGACGTCGGTCGGTGAGGCCTGGCACGAAGTTGGTGTTCCAAAACATCCATGAACAGGTGCTCGATCGTGTTGAAAGATGCAGTCGGCATCCCTGAATTGCTCTTCAGCAGTGGGAAGAAAGAAGGTGCTTAAAACATCAATGCACGCCTGTGCTGTGATAGTGGCACTCAAAACAACAAGGGGTGCAAGCCCCATTCCTGAAAAACACTACCACACCATCACACCATCGCCTCCGAATTTTACTGTTGGCACTACACACGCTAGCAGATGACGTCCACCGGACATTCGTCATACCCAAACCCCGCCATCGGATCGCCACATTGTGTATCGTGATTCGTCTCTCCACACAAAGTTTTTCCACTGTTCAATCGTCCAAATTTTACGCTCCTTAGATCAAGCGAGGCGTCGTTTGGCATTTACCGCGTGATGTGTGGTTTATGAGCAGCTGCTCGACCATGAAATCCAAGTTTTCTCCCCTCCCGCCTGTAATAGTACTTACCGTGGATCCCGATACAGTTTGGAATTCCTGTGTGGTGGTGTGGATAGATACCCGCCTATTACACATTACGATTTCTTCAACTGTCGGCGATCTCTGTCAGTCAACAGACGAGGTCGGCCTGTACGCTTTTGTGCTGTATGTGTCCTTTCACGTTTCCACAGAAACAATGGATCTAGGGATGTGGAAAACTCGCGTACAGACGTATGACACAAGTCTAATCAGTACTGAGGTCGCTGATATGGAGTACCTGGCAGTAGTTGTCAGCAAAATGCACCTAACATGAAAAACGTATGTTTTTGGGGGTGCCCAGATACTTTTGGTCAGTGGATAGAGCATCCTTCCACGTCTGTAACTCACGTTGTAGGTGGACCGTTTCGGATCCAGCAAACGTCAATACATGCGTGCAGTTCATTGGAGTCGCTGTTCCTGGTGCCTGGAAAGGCGCAGCTACAGCAGCTCCCTTTGGAAATTTGTTCATTGGGTTTTCTATCTGTAGGAGTGATCTAACTCGATGCGACGATGCGAAACAGATGATTTACGTACATGTTTTGACATAACTGATCTCTAGTGCTACACTCCACTCTGTAGTTACGAACCGGAAGTTAGAGAAGTGTTCTCTCCACTTATTTGTGCTATTTTGCTGTATGCGTCGCAGTTTTCAGACTGTCTTTTCTAGAAACCTGGAGTCACTTTCGAATATACCCGTAATCCTGTTCTGGATATGAAAAAAACAGAACTGACCAATTTTTTGTGTTTAACACATTAATTACTTTCGGGTCTAGTTTGCAATTAATTTAGTGGAATAAGACATGGTCCTCCTCAACTCGGGACAACTTTGTGCAAAGATTTAAACAATTATTTGAGCCCAGCCTTGAATGTGTAAACAACTTCATTGCCCACGATCCCTTGAAATCATCAGTAGCACTTTAAATACTGCACAGCACAACCATCACCACTTTTATTTAAAACAGCAATGAGAGACTCCAAATTTTTATGTTACCAAACCTTAAGTATGAGATATTGGGATATATCCAGAGATCAATACGCCTTTTGGATTTATTAATAGCTGTAGTCTTGATTCGGAGAGGTATGACAGCTATGTTTAAAAAATATTTTCAGCAAATAACAGCAAAGATTACAAGATGTGCGAATTATTTATGTAGGAACATTAAATGTATTTGCAGTTGCGAACAAGGACAACCATCAGCTGTAGCATGGAACGACAACAATGAAAATTTGTACCGGAGCAGAACTCGAACATGGATCTCCCGCTTATCGCGAGTGGTCGTCTTACCGTTTAGCTATCTGAGCGCAACACACCCTCAGACCCCGACTTCCATAAGGTGTCAACCATGTACCTACATCCTGTACTCGTACATCCATTGTGCACATCTCCGTACAGTTGTGACATTTTACTTGAAAGGCGCTTGCCCAGTGTCAGCGGATAAATACGATATTTCAGTACCTTTCTTATCCAAAAATACGATGTAAAGCCCGTTCTGACACGCATACTCGAAGGAACTTTGTATCGTATTTCTGAATAACACAGGCACTGCAATATACGGGCTGTTCAAAAAGTCTCTCCGCAGTGGTGTATGATTGTTAGCCGCGCGTGCCGTATGCCACAGTGAACACACCGAAATGAAATACAAGTTATTAATTTATTGAATATTCATTTTTACTTACAAATTTTCACATTAAGTGTTGAAAGCGTCCCCCCTGTTACTGAATACACAATTCAATTCGTCTAATCATGTTTCCAAACACAAGCTGTAACATTTCTTCTGTAACAGAAGCTGTGAAAGTGGATATTGCACTTTTCAATTCATCGATGGATTTTGGACGGTTTTTATAGACAGTTGCCTTCGCTGAACCCCAGAAGAAAAAGTCAGGTGGTGTTGGGTTAGGCGACCGTGGAGGCCAAAGTCCCTGTGAAATTATGCGATCACCAAAAACATCAGCAAGCAGTTACACTGAAACGCGAGCTGTATGCGCGGTTCCACCATCTTGTTGAAAATAACCGTTCAGTATTTCACTTAACACAAGTTCTCCTATGAATGTGTACAAAATATCACTGCAGTATCGTTGTGCGTTTATTATTTCGTTGAAAAATATGGGACCCACAATCTGACGCAGGAATTGCAAATCCAAACTCCTGTTTTCACAGAATGAAGTGGTTCCTCATGAATACACAATGGATTTGCAGTACTCCACATACGAGAATTTTGCAAGTTCATGTACCCGGATAAATGAAACCACGCCTCATCAGTGAAAAACGTTTCATCAAGAATATCCCTTCCATTTTGTTTAACGAAATTTTTGAACCATTGACAATAATGCAGTCTCCTGTTATGATCAGTATTTTTCAGTTCTTGCACGACTATCACTTTGTATGGGAAAAGTTCTAATTTTTTCGTTACAGCTGAGTGGGCCAATCCGACGCTAACATCGGTTTCCTGGGCGAGTTTTCTCACTGACTTGTTCAGATTCATGGACATTTTATCGGAAATATCGAGTAGTTTATCCCCAGACAAAACGCTAGGACGACCACTTCTCCGTGAATCTGTCACTGAACCCTTACTTCGAAAATTGTTAATCAAAGCTCGCACAGTATCCCGATGTGGGAGTGTTGTCTCCGGGAAAACTGAATTAAATGTTTGACGAACTGAAACTGTGTATTTACCGCCAGCTTTGAACACTTGTTCGACTAAAAACACACGTTCTTCAATGGTTAGCATTTTAACAGTGACAAAAACGAAACAAACGAACAAAGGAACTAAACTAAAACGTTCACGTCAGCACGTAACGACACACACCAACGATACTACTGACGCTGGCTGTGATAAACGAAACAGTGGAATGTTGGGAGAGTCCACTTGAAGGGGAGTAACCCAGGCAACCGAACAATCATACGGCACGCGCGGCTAATAATCATACGGCACTGCGGAGAGACTTTTTGAACACCCCGTAGTATTTATGCAGAGGCAAGGAGCGATTGGCCTCTACAGCGGATGGTGCAATCCGGTTGTCAGAGATCAGGAATCCAGTAATTCACCACCATGGATGGGGTAGCGATGGAACAGTCACTGGATGTCAGGTTGTTGTCCACCGTTTCTTCATGAAAACAGCACTGTTAAAACTATACCAGTCGTGACAATTCTCTGAGGAGCCAGCACCCTCGCGGTGTGAAGCTATACACGGCTGGAGAGAATGCTGGCCTGTTGTCACTGGCAGTTTGCAGTCTCGCTCGGCCTGCTGATGGGAGCAACTTGGTAACCGTGCTAATTCCAGCAGAAGATGGCAGTCCACACTGACTAAAGGTAGCCCCGCGGATCGGGGCAGAACGTGCTAGAGAGCACAGAGTCACGCTGTGGACCCAGCATGGACGAGATGACTCACAGCAGCACTGTCTCCACACAGAAGCGGACAGCAAGGGGTTTGCTGCACGGGCGATGGCGGCAGAGTGGGTGCACGGCCCTGGGCTCGAGCTGTAGCACACCAGAGTATGAGTCCGGTAGCGGATGATGTAGGCTCGCCGGTGGCTCACTGGGTGGAGGGTGCTACGTCAGCAGCGTCAGCGAGAGCAGCGGGGCCGCAGTTAGCATTAGCAGAGCCCAGAGCTAGAGCTAGCGAGTTCTTATTGACTCTTCAGCCGTCGGCACATGGACCGTGCTCTCGAACGTGAACGTTGAGCGAGCTAAGTTCAACGAGCTGCTGGACGTTCAGAAATCACACGACTTGTGCATGCGGTACGTGGACCCCACTGTGGTATACGCGATCACAACGCAACCAGCGGCAGTTGCGGGATGTTTCTACACTCATGCTCATAAATTAAGGATAATGGCAGAATGTGGTGCCACACAACGTGGCACTACACAAAACTGGCGCTAATAGGTTAGCCACATAGGGAACACACACGACACACAAGTCCACAGTATTGGTGATAAGTTGAGAAAACCGCCCCGAAACACATGTGCTACAAAACGCCACTGTTTCCTGCGCTCGTACCCCGACATCAATATGGGGTATGATCACCAAGCACACGTACACAGGCCACACAACGTGTTGGCATACTCTGGATCAGGAGGTCGAACAGTTGCTGGGTTATAGCCTCCCACTGTTGCACCAGTGCCTCTCGGAGCTCCTGAAGTGTCCTAGGGGTTTGAAGACGTGCAGCGATACGTCGACGAGAGCATCCCGGACGTCGACGAGAGCATCCCAGATGTGCTCGATGGGGTTTAGGCCTGGTGAACAGGCAGGCCACTCCATTCGCCTGATATCTTCTGTTTCAAGATACTCCTACACGATGGCAACTCGGTGGAGTCGTGCGTTATCATCCATCAGGAGGAAGGTAGGACACACTGCAAGCCTGAAAAGGCGGACGTACAGGTGCAAAAGGACGACCCGATACACCTGACCTGTTACAGTTCCTCTGTCAAAGACATGCAGGGGTGTACGTGCACCAATCATAATCCCACCCCACACCATCAAACCATGACTTCCATACAGGTTCCCTTCAAGGACATTAAGAAGTTGGTATCTGGTTCCTGGTTCACGCCAGATGAAAACCCGTTGAGAATCACCGTTCAGACTATATGTGGACTCGTCCGTGTACATAACCTGGGACCACTGTTCCAATGACCATGTACTGTGTTCTTGACACCAGGCTTTACGGGCTCTCCTGTGGCCAGGGTTCAGTGGAATGCACCTTGCAGGTCTCCGGCCGAATAAACTATGTCTGCTCAGTCGTCAGTAGTCTGTGTGTCTGGAGACAACTGTTCCAATGGCTGCGGGAAAGTCCCGAGCTTTTTTTCTTTCTTTTTTTTTCGTTGGGTTGGGTTGGGTTTGTTCGCGGCGGACGTCCGATGACATCCGTTCAGGTTGTTCGTTGACCCTTTCACTCAGTTTAAATCAAAAACACATTTGTGAAAGCCAATCCTAGCATGTTGCCATTTGCTAAAAGCTATAATCGTAGCTATGTTACCAACTAAAACTTAATTATAACAAATTGTACCAAGAATAATGCGTTTTTGGTGGATCCTCAACGTGTCGTTTCGTTCAAATGCCATAGTCTCCTAGTACGCAAGTTACAATAATTCCTTTTCTAGAATATGATGTTTCACATTATTTTATTGCAATGAATGACACAGTTAACAACAGGTTTTCGAGTGTTTCTCAATTCGCTGGTGCTCAGAAACGGCATATACAGGGTGGTCCATTCATCGTCACCGGGCTAAATATCTCACGAAATAAGCGTCAAACGAAAAAACTACAAAGAATTAAACTTGTCTAGCTTGAAGAGGGAAACCAGATGGCGCTATGGTTAGCCCGCTAGATGGCGCTGCCATAGGTCAAACGGATATCAACGGGGCTTTTAAAGAGGAACCCGCATTTTTATTACATATTCGTGTAGTTCGTAAAGAAATATGAATGTTTTAGTTGGACCACTTTTTTCGCTTTGTGATAGATAGTGTTGTAATAGTCACAAATATATTGCTCACAATTTTAGACGAACAGTTGGTAACAGGTAGGTTTTTTAAATTAAAATACAGAACGTAGGTACGTTTGAACATTTTATGTCGGTTGTTCCAATGTGATACATGTACCTTTGTGAACTTATCATTTCTAAGAACGTATGCTTCTACAGCGTGATTACCTGTAAGTACCACATTAATGCAATAAATGCTCAAAATTATTTACGTCAACCTCAATGCATTTGGAAATACGTGTAACGACATTCCTCCCAACAGCGAGTAGCTCGCCTTCCGTAATGTTCGCACATACATTGACAATGCGCTGACGCATGTTCTCAGGCGTTGTCGGTGGATCACGATAGCAAATATCTTTCAACTTTCCCCACAGAAAGAAATCCGGGGACGTCAGACCCGGTGAACGTGCGGGCCATGGTATGGTGCTTCGACGACCAATCCACCTGTCATGAAATATGCTTTACAATACCGCTTCAACCGCACGCGAGCTATGTGCCGGACATCCATCATGTTGGAAGTACATCGCCATTCTGTCATACAGTGAAACATCTTGTAGTAGCATTGGAGAACATCATGTAGGAAATCGGCATACACTGCACCATTTAGATTGCCATCGATAAAATGGGGTCCAATTATCCTTCCTCCCAAAATGCCGCACCATATATTATTCCGCCAAGGTCGCTGATGTTCCACTTGTCGCAGCCATCGTGGATTTTCCGTTGCCCAATGGTGCATATTATGCCGGTTTACGTTACCGCTGTTGGTGAATGACGCTTCGTCGCTAAATAGAACGAGTGCAAAAAATCTGCCATCGTCCTGTAATTTCTCTTGTGTCCAGTAGCAGAACTGTACACGACGTTCAAAGTCATCGCCAAGCAATTCCTGGTGCATAGAAATATGGTACGGATGCAATCGATGTTGATGTAGCATTCTCAATACTGACGTTTTTGAGATTCCCGATTCTCGCGCAATTTGTCTGCTACTGATTTGCGGATTAGTCGCGACAGCACCTAAAACACCTACTTGGGCATCATCATTTGTTGCAGATCGTGATTGACGCTTCACATGTAGCTGAACACTTCCAGTTACCTTAAATCCGGCGAACAGTCGGGACACTTGAATAATGTCGTCCAGGATACCGAGCAGTATACATAGCACACGCCCGTTGGGCATTTTGATCACAATAGCCATACATCAACACGGCATAGACCTTTCCAGAAATTGGTAAATGGTCCATTTTAATACGGGTAATGTATCACGAAGCAAATACCGTCCGCACTGGCGGAATATTACGTTGTACCACGTACTTATAAGTTTGTTATTATTACAGCGCCATCTATCACAAAGTGAAAAAATTGGTCCAACTAAAACATTAATATTTCCTTACGTACTACACGAATATGTAATAAAAATGGGGGTTCCTATTTAAGAAAAACACAGTTGAGATCCGTTTGACCTATGGCAGCGCCATCTAGCGGGTCAACCATATCGTCATCTGGTTTCCGCATTCAAGCTAGACGAGCTTCGTTCTTTGTAGTTTTTTCGTTTGATGCTTATTTCGTGAGATATTTGGCCCGGTCACTGTCAATGGACCATCCTGTATACGTATAGGCTTGCAATGAATGCCAGTATGGCGCCTCACAACTCTGTGCTGAAGGGAGATGACGTGCATGTTACGTAGGTGGCGTTGTACCATCTCATTCGTCAACACTTAGAAGAACGCTCAGAATATCTGACATGTCAGGAATTGCTCTACACGTTCGGAAAGACTCCCCAACGTGCTATTTCGCGCTATGACGTCAGAAACTCGGCACGCTCAATGCTCAACTTTTAGATGCATGGTCCGTCTGCCGACAGCTTTAAGCTGGTGTAGGTCACTCAATGCATCTGGTGGCTGTCAGACTGCATCCTTCTGTCCAGAAATGAACAGTATGTATACAGGCTTGCCTCGTGACTGTTTTGCCGAGGTATCACTTCCCATCTCATAAGCCACAACATCCCCAACGCTAGGTTGTGAACCAATGAGGCCACTAACGCCACAGCGGCTCTGCGTTTCCGCTGTGTCGATGGTATTACGGCTCTGGTTCCTCTGCTGGACTGGGGCGCGTGGTAATAGCCTCGAACCCTTGGAAAAGTAACTGCCTTGTGAGCAGTTAGTCACTGATATAACTGCATCTGTCTGGCCGATACGGCCTGCTTTCTTGATGCTCTTGCATTAACCATGATGGCATCTTTATTTTATTCAACGATGCCAAGTAAATTTGTAGCGGCGCAACACACTTCCCTCCTTCAGAAGATCACCATATCCCAGCCCATGAAAATGACGCAAACGCTCGGCTCATACCTTACATGTTGACAGTTCTGTAGACTTCACCCAGTTTTTCCTTTACAGTATATCAGCTTAAGCCATGAGGTTCTTTGGCTGTTCCTTAACACAAACGGTATTTTTTATGTTCACTGAACTTTTCTTGTTCTCTCATAGAAATATGATTGTATTTAATCATCACTTACGAACTAGTACAACAACATTCTACAGCCCCACGATGTTTTAACATAAGGTGTCTGCAGCATATGGTGCACATGTGTGTGTTGCCTAATATTGTTTCCACAGTGGAATTATTATACTAACAAATAATTAAGACGACCCTATCATTAACAACCTACACATAGGGATTTCTGTAAAACGAAGCAACATCTTATGGTTTTGTCAGACTCCATAAAGAGTTACAGAATCGCCACTCAAATAAACATAATAACAACTCTGTCATGGAGAAACGACTTCATGTACTCCCTTTGTCGAAAGCAAAATCTAACCGCCAGACTATCAACTGTGGGTTTCACCAGCGAAGTCTCTGGCTTAATCCCTGGACGTAACTTGTCTTTCGATCGATCCCAGTGCTCGCAGTCGATCCCTGCAGGGACGTCCTTGCTCATGTCGTACACTGCTCCCTCCTGGACATGCGGTGTCTTACAAAAATATTACCTTCCACTACATGGGTCACGAATCTGCCAGCCAATCGCCTAAAACTAATATTGCTTACAGAAGATATGCTGGAAGGTTCCATTTAACCTCCTACATCCCCTCAGGGCAAGAAGCCTTTTAGGCAGGAAGCACGCCCCAGTACTTCCCAAGAGAAGATTCCTCAGATGTCAGCTTGTGATCATCATTTCTTCGCACTAAAAGGATGTCCTTTAGCGTTCTTTCTCCCCCAGCACTCTTCCTCCAGGTTCGCTGTTCTGAAATGTTTGCAGATCCACCAGAGAGCAAACTCACACCCACTCTGTCCACGGTGCAGGGTTCCTGCCGCCTCCAGCATCGTAAACACCTGCCACCAGCCTCTTCTCTCTCTCTCTCTCAGGGCAGTAAACTTCCGCCCCTGTAGAGCACAGCAAGTCTCTTTCCAGCACCACTTTATCAGATAGCGGCTTCTGAGGGAAACCTGGCTCACTTCATCTTTTCTGTAGTTGCGCAGCCCTAATTACTATCCCAGACATGCAGTAGTACAGAAATAGTTAGTATATGGTGTTAGCCATTATAAGTCAGTGAAATGGTGAATAATCCGATTGTGCATCATAATATAAAGACAAATCTACAAGAATAGTAAATGCGTTGTTACAAAATATTGCTGCCTTAGAACACTACCAGATTCTCCCTGATTGTCAAATTCTACAGTAATCAGTTAACAGTAAATTTTTACACTCAGTTGTTTCTCATCCTTAAAACTTCTCCTGGTTTGTGTGATTCTTATTTAACTGATCACTGTTTGTTACAGGTAACTGATAAGGTGATACACGGATTTGTAGGGAGTGGAGCGAGATAGTGGTATACTGAAAGCCGAAAGGAAACTTTAAACACTTTAATGACTCTCAGTAGCCCAAACATATGCAAAAGACATTGGCTGAAGTGTCACACAACGTTCTACCACGATAACTGATAATAATTTAAGGAAAACATTTCATAAAAATAATTTTAGGAAACTTCCCAAAATCGATAAAAAGGCTTTATGCAACTAGTTTTATTCGTAATGTTAACAGAACTTCACTTCTGAATTATGTATCTAATCTTTGGCTTCTTTGATCATCAAACATTTTATACACTACTGGCCATTAAAATTGCTACACCAGGAAGATGACGAGCTACAGACGCGAAATTTAACTGACAGGAAGAAGATACTGTGATATGCAAATGATTAGCTTTGCAGACCATTCACACAAGGCTGGCGCCGGTGGCGACACCTAAACGGTCTGACATGAGAAAAGTTTACATCCGATTTCTCATACACAAACAGCAGTTGACCGGCGTTGCCTGGTGAAACGTTGTTGCGATGCCTCGTGTAAGGAGGAGAAATGCGTACCATCACGTTTCCGTCTTTGATAAAGGTCGGATTGTAGCCTATCGCGATTGTGGTTTATCGTATCGCGTTGATCGAGATCCAATGACTGTTAGCAGAATATGGAATCGGTGGGTACAGGAGGGTAATGCGGAACGCCGTGCTGGATCCCAGCGGCCTCGTATCACTAGCAGTCGAGATGACAGGCATCTTATTCGCATGCTGTAACGGATCGTGTAGCCCCGTCTCGATCCCTGAGTCAACAGATGGGGACGTTTGCGTGACAACAACCATCTGCACCAACAACTCGACGACATTTGCAGCAGCAGGGACTAACAGCTCGGAGACTATGGCTGCGGTTACCCTTGACGCTGCATCAAAGACAGGAGCGCCTGCGATGGTGTACTCAACGACGAACCTGGGTACACGGATGGCAAAACGCCATTTTTTCGGATGCATCCAGGTTCTGTTTACAGCATCATGATGGTCGCATCCATGTTTGGCGACATCGCGGTGAACGCACTTTTGAAGCGTGTATTCGTCATCGCCATACTGGCCTATCGCCCGGCTTGATGGTATGAGGTGCCATTGGTTACACGTCTCGGTCACCTCATGTTCACACTGACGATGCTTTGAACATTGAACGTTACATTTCAGATGTGTTACGACCTGTGGCTCTACCCTTCATTTGATCCCTGCGAAACCCTACATTTCAGCAGCATAATGCACGACATCATGCTGCAGGTCCTGTACGGGTCTTTCTGGATACAGAAAATGTTCGACTGCTGCCCTGACCAGCACATTCTCTAGATCTTTCACCAATTGAAAACGTCTGGTCTAAGGTGGCCGAGTAACTGGCTCGTCACAATACGCCAGTCACTACTCTTGATGAACTGTGGTATCTTGTTGAAGCTCCGTGAGCAGCTGTGCCTGTACACGCCATCCGAGCTCTGTTTGACTTAATGCCCAGGCATATCAAGGCCGTTATTATGGTCGGAGGTGGTTGTTCTGGGTACTGATTTCTCAGGATCTGTGCACCCAAGTTGCGTGAAAATGTGATCACATGTCAGTTCTAGTGTAATATATTTGTACAATGAATACCCGTTTATCATCTGCATTTGTTCTTGGTGTAGCAGTTTTAATGGCCAGTAGTGTAGGTTGACTCTGACGTAGGAGATAACAGCAGTCAGCCACCTGTTTCAATGCTATTTATTTATTTAAATAGAACTGTTACCGATTTCGAACCGACAGGTTTATCTTCAGACGGCAAGTTCACTTTCAGATAAATTTTACATCAGCTTTTGCTTTTTGTTTTCCCAACTGATGAAATTTCCTTGGGGGTGGGGTGTTAGCCAACGAAGAATCCGCGCCATTGCGTTCCAGTGCAGACTGCAGACTGCTTGTGATCCTGCAGCATCGAAAACCGCATAATGAACTTTTTTAATATATGTGTGTGCACGTAATCTAAAGCATCACATTACGTGAATTAGCAGTCTGAAGATGAAACTGTCACCTGTCGGTTCGAAACTGGTAATGGCGCTATTTAAATAAATAAATAGCATTATAAAACATGGCTGTGTAAGAGTCAGCAAATATTTTCTACGCAACCACGGGCTCAGGACGTCAGTTTTCAACAAAATTCCATCAAACATTAATTTAAGCTTAATAACATCAAAATTTTCAAAATATACAAATATGAAACCATCCATTATCAATAAAAAGGCATTAATATAAAGAAACGTGTTCATAATGTCAGTTACCACCTTAGCTGTGCAACATTTCCAGTCTTGTAAAATTATGAAAATTTTAAATTTACACAAGATAATTTGAAGAAAGTTAAACATAAGATACGATTCTTTGAAATCATACATGAGCTGCTCTTCAAAAGTTGTATACTTTTCCTTCTGCCTAAGCTGTTTCTGTGACTGGCAGTCTTTGCATCAAAGGTAGGTAACTTAACTTCAGAAAATATCGCTTTCATAAAACACATACACACTTAATAAATTTACAGCTATGCACTTAACTCTTTACATTCTCCTTTTCCATGTTCGACAGCTTTTATGACATTCTCCTCAGCACAAACAAATGAATTACTTAACATTTACCGAACCGCGTGACTGATCAGCTTCCCAAAATATGTAACTACTGTCTGGTGTGGACAGCAATAACACATCGCTAGCAATACGTCACGAGGTGCACCATACTTCAATTGTCATTAGATTGAAGATTGTGTAAATGAACCGACTAGTTGAGTCACTTTTATCCAAATGTCCATTCCCCCCCCCCCCATCGGAGGTTTGAGCCCTCCCTAGGGCATGGGTGGGTGTGTTGTCCTTAGCGTAAGTTAGTTTAAGTTATATTCCGTAGTGTGTAAGCCTAGGGACCGATTACCTTAGCAGTTTGGTCCAATAGGAACTTACCACAAATTTCCAATTTTCCAAACGTCCTTCAATCAACAGTATTCTCAATATCCTGTCACCTATCTAACAGAAACACTTTCTTAACATTGTTCTACCATGCTCTTCAACATGACCACTTCCTTTGGTGCTATTTAAACCCCAGACCCTCAGTTTGAATGATCACAAAGCCTCAAAAGTTCTGAAGTTCAACACACCATACTTGTGTCCACTGTAGTCGTCAACTTCTGGTCATCTTCTTCATCCATGATGGCAACACTCAATCTATGTGCCTTCCTTGGCATACCGTGGACCCACTTTTGACAACCACTCAGAGTTAAGAAGCTGTCTTGTCTGCATCACTTCTAGGCCCCCTACATGCCTCTTCTGTCTTTGGGTGTGCAGTGGTACTTGTAGCTGGTGACCAGAGACAACTCTGCAACCAATACTGATTCTCGTCTTTCTCCATTCAACTCTTAACACAGCGGTAATATATTGAACACCACAGTGAATGTCTTTGGATATGCCAACCAAATGCTTCGGATTTGAGCAAACGTAATTGACTATATTACACAGTAAAGTAACTTGATCCATGTGTAGTTGATGTACTGGAAGTCCATGGGGGTTGGTGGTTTTCCGCTGGACTTAGATGCAGGTTACAGAAAACAGAATTAGTACCACAACTGTACCAGAAAGTGAGACACTCATGGTCACAATGTTGCTGCATTGCCTACCACAGCACTTCCGTACATGATGTAACATTTCGCCAGTTGGTTATACAACCATGCTACGAGGCTACAACTCTCAGTGAACGAATGCCTGGTTTTAGAGTGTTGTTTAAATAGGTTCTGGTTGGGTAAGATGTATAATGGTTTTTCCAGCCAGTAGGTGAGAGTTGTGTCAGGTTCGTTATGGTTGATCCAGTGATGGTAGTTAGGAGATGGAACATTGTGCCTATGACATCACAGGCTCAACCATCAATTAGAAGCCCACTACTTTGCAATTCCAATATCTTCATTCCCTTCTGTCAACCCTGTTTGTAACAGTTCACTATCACTATTTATGAGTGAACATAATAAATATGTTACATACTAACCAATAGGAAGTATGGGGTGGCGTCAGAATATCCATTTGGTATCACACTGCTTGCGCTTCCCAAGAATACTTACTTACTTCCCTTGTGTTTTAGGTTAGTTTTAGCAACCACTGGTGACTGACTGGTATGACGTCTTCCTACTTCGATAACGCACTGTTGCCTCAAGTGATTGATTTCATAGTACATCCACTGCTTCTTCCCTAAGAGGTGCAGTATCAGTATAATTCTCATACCCATCATGGACGTTTCCAGTATTAATGCCACGCGAGGAAAAATAAATCACATTATTCTTCTGCTCCCTCATGCAAGGCTAGATGTACACAATTAATTCATTATCTTACCTAGCATGTTCCCATTCAATTATAAACTAACTACACACCATCCCATTAATACCAAAATACAACAATACAAAAATAAACTCCTTATATTAAAACCGTCCCATTACAATAAGAAGGACAAAACTAACACATATTTACGGAAAAACTGTTTTATATCCTGCACAAATCGATATCTATTGATGCAATCTTAGCTTCTGTCTGCTCTCTTCCCTTCTCAGCTTTTGCTTTCTTCTCAGGCAACAACACTGGCACTTGTGGTAAAGTGTCTGAAACAACCTAACATACTGTAACACATCCTATGTGAACAATAAAAGTTTGTATTGGCAAATTGTTACTTCACATTCATGAGTAATTTTGTCTCTATGATTTCATACAGCCTTTGATACCACATAAGAATGGTTTTCATTTTGTCCTTGGGTGTGCAGGGGTTCGTTCTCTGGCATGAACCATTGACCAACTCTTAATTCAGGCAACTTAACAGCATATCATTCCATTTGTCCTTGCTGGTTGAGTGCTTTTGCATTCACCCTCTTCACCCATTTCCATATATCCTGCAGCGTCTTTGCAAAATTCTTCGCTGATTCCCAGTTTTTCCCAATATTAGGCTGCTTAATCACCTGAGGTAGCAGCATTGTTTTATCACACATCACCTTGAACAGTGAGAGTCCACGCTGTCATGCAAAGAATTGTAAACAGCTATGGCACAGGGCTGCTAAATGTCCCAGGAATCATGATGACTGTTCATGTAATTGGTTAACAATCTGTTGATGGTATGGTGAATATGTTCCATTCCTCTGTTTGATTGAGGGTGGAAGCGACCAGTTCTTAGCTTCTCGATTTGTAATAGATGGCATATTTACTCAAACATGACGTTTATACCCTGATCTGTATATATTTTGTCAGGAATACCAAACTTCAATTATCAGTTGTTTACACTATTTATGCTAATGCACTCATCTGTTGATTAGGGATTGCAGCCATCGCAGTCTAAGTTGCAAAGTGGTCTATGATGGATAATACACAGTGGCTAATCACCTGCGTTAGCTTAAGTGGATGCAAAATGTTCATTCATGCCATTTCAAAAGGCTTGGATACTACCAGCAATCTTCGGTGCAGCATTGATTGATGGCTGAGAATGGCATGTTGTGCACTTGGTGTGAAATTCCTTACATACTGGTCTCCACCAGCATTATTCAGGTATTCTGCAATCACTTATCACTCGCCTTCCATGCCCCACTAACACAACATTATGCACGTCCTTCAAGACTTGGTCACTCAGAGCTGCAGGTACCACAACACACAGTCCAAATTTCATAATCTTAATAACTCATTAAGCATAGATAATTGTGCCTATGTTCTGAATGAGTGGCAATCAGTGATCTGCGTGTTTTGCCACTCTGCGTGGTTTATGCAGGCACTCATACAGCACCAATTTCTGCTTAACCAATCAGCATCACCACTTTTTACAGCAGATTTTTGTATTACCTCATAATCAAATTCGCTTAATTTTATTTCCCAACGAGTTAATTTGCTCGAAGGATCTTTCAGCCCTAATAACCACTTTATGGTCTTTTATATCTTTGGATTTTCTGTCACACAGGTAGCAAAAAATAAATAAATAAATAACTAGGTAATACCATTTGTGTCACTCAAAATATCCTTCTCCGTGACTGAGTAATATTGCTCAGCTTTGTTTAACTGCCTCAGTGCATATTAATACTCTCATTTAGAATGTGTCCTATCGCCTGGTTGCTTGTGTCACAGACAGAATAAACTCTTTTTCATAATTTTGGAACATAAACACGGGCTACTCCTTAGTGCCTATTTCAATTTCTTGAACATGGTTTGCAGTTTTATCCGATGCAAATTTACATCCTTTTTTGACAAACGTGTTACAGGTCTAGTGGTATCAGCAAACCATTTGACAAATTGTAATAATTACATGAACATAAAAGGTTGGGTGTTTTATGATTTGCTGCAGTAAGAAATCACGGACAACACATGTCAATCTTGATTAACTTTTCGTGCTGCCCTGACTAATCACATGGCTTACATTGTTTACTTCTGTTGCCTGAAAGTAGTCGAAATTACGTGAGCCAAAACTAGCCTCTTAAACACTTCCTCCAGTCTTTGCACATCTTCTACATCAACATCTACATCGACATCCATACTCCGCAAGTCACCTGACGGTGTGTGGCGGAGGATACCCTGAGTACCTCTATCGGTTCTCCCTTCTATTACAGTCTCGTACTGTTCGTGGAAAGAAGGATTGTTGGTATGCTTCTGTGTGCGCTCTAATCTCTCTGATTTTATCCTCATGGTCTCTTCGCGAGATATACGTAGGAGGGAGCAATATACTGCTTGACTCTTCGGTGAAGGTATGTTCTCGAAACTTTAACAAAAGCCCGTACCGAGCTACTGAGCGTCTCTCCTGCAGAACCTTCCACTGGAGTTTATCTATCATCTCCGTAACGCTTTCACGATTACTAAATAATCCTGTAACGAAGCGCACTCCTCTCCGTTGGATTTTCTCTATCTCTTCTATCAACCCTATCTGGTACGGATCCCACACTGCCGAGCAGTATTCAAGTAGTGGACAAACAAGCGTACTGTAACCTACTTCCTTTGTTTTCGGATTGCATTTCCTTAGGATTCTTCCAATGAATCTCAGTCTGGCATCTACTTTACCGACGATCAACTTTATATGATCATTCCATTTTAGATCACTCCTAGTGCGTACTCCCAGATAATTTATGGAATTAACTGCTTCCAGTTGCTGACCTGCTATCTTGTAACTAAATGATAAGGGATCTGTCTTTCTATGTATTCGCAGCACATTGCACTTGTCTACATTGAGATTCAATTGCCATTCCCTGCACCATGCGTCAATTCGCTGCAGATCCTCCTGCATTTCAGTACAATTTTCCATTGTTACAGCCTCTCGATATACCACAGCATCATCTGCAAAAAGCCTCAGTGAACTTCCGATGTCATCCACAAGGTCATTTATGTATATTGTGAATAGCAACGGTCCTACGACACTCCCCTGCGGCACACCTGAAATCACTCTTACTTCGGAAGACTTCTCTCCATTCAGAATGATGTGCTGCCTCCTGTTATCTAGGAACTCTTCAATCCAATCACATAATTGGTCTGATAGTCCATATGCTCTTACTTTGTTCATTAAACGATTGTGGGGAACTGTATCGAACGCTTTGCGGAAGTCAAGAAACACGGCATCTACCTGTGAACCCGTGTCTAGGGCCCTCTGAGTCTCGTGGACGAATAGCGCGAGCTGGGTTTCACACGACCGTCTTTTTCGAAACCCATGCTGATTCCTACAGAGTAGATTTCTAGTCTCCAGAAAAGTCATTATACTCGAACATAATACGTGTTCCAAAATTCTACAACTGATCGACGTTAGAGATATAGGTCTATAGTTCTGCACATCTGTTCGACGTCCCTTCTTGAAAACGGGGATGACCTGTGCCCTTTTCCAATCCTTTGGAACGCTACGCTCTTCTAGAGACCTACGGTACACCGCTGTAAGAAGGGAGGCAAGTTCCTTCGCGTACTCTGTGTAAAATCGAACTGGTATCCCATTAGGTCCAGCGGCCTTTCCTCTTTTGAGCGATTTTAATTGTTTCTCTATCCCTCTGTCGTCTATTTCGATATCTACCATTTTGTCATCTGTACCACAATCTAGAGAAGGTACTACAGTGCAGTCTTCCTCTGTGAAACAGCTTTCGAAAAAGACATTTAGTGTTTCGGCCTTTAGTCTGTCATCCTCTGTCTCAGTACCATTTTGGTCACAGAGTGTCTGGACATTTTGTTTTGATCCACCTACTGTTTTGACATAAGACCAAAATTTCTTAGGATCTTCTGCCAAGTCAGTACATAGAACTTTACTTTCGAATTCATTGAACGCCTCTCGCATAGCCCTCCTCACACTACATTTTGCTTCGCGTAATTTTTGTTTGTCTGCAAGGCTTTGACTATGTTTATGTTTGCTGTGAAGTTCCCTTTGCTTCCGCAGCAGTTTTCTAACTCGGTTGTTGTACCACGGTGGCTCTTTTCCATCTCTTACGATCTTGCTTGCACATCATAGTCATCTAACGCATATTGTACGATTGTCTTTCTCCAAATCTTCATAAAATACAATAACCAGTGTCCAAATAGACCATTCTGTGACGTAGATATATTTTACATTGGTTCATATTGTTCAATGCTTCCGTAATGTTCGGTGTAGGATATACAATCATCGCCGTTTTTGTGTTCAGAAAGCAGTAGTTTTGCAACAGAGGCTGTCTTTCTAGGTCCTGTCTGATGATTTCTTTGGATACGATGACAACGCGTGCTCCCCATGGACTACCATTCCCCTCAATAATGCCGTCAGTCAGCTGCTGATTGATGTATTCTTCCATTATTGTCCGCAAGTGTTGAAGTATTGTGTATGGTTTCTTATAGATAGGAGAATGATCCCCCTTCAGGGTTTTAAGCTGTATCACGGATTTTGCTGGTAAAGGTCCACTAGGACGGAATAAATCCACGAATCATATGAACAGAATTTTCATAGCTCTCGTTTCTTTTTTTTTTAATGTGTGATTTTTTGTGTAATGCAGATGCACTGACAGCTTGCTTGTGGCAAAAGTCCCACTGGACCTATCTAAATTGTCTTCGTCTAGAACGTCCAAATTGAGAATCAATAATCTTTCTGACAGATGCACTTCATCATAGCCAAAATTATCGACACTAAGTGGAAAAATGTAATCTCCATCTTATTTCTTGTATGGATCCTACACCCCTAAGTAGAAAACATCGCGATGTTCCCAATTCACCATTGTGTTCCAGCGGGTCTATAATACACAAAATATCATTCAGTGAATCAGTAACCACACTTTTCCAGAGAAGTTTTCCCACACCCTACAGTACTTTTTCATGCACATGGAACTTTAATAATCATGTATGAAGATCACTCAGCACCAGTTTTACCACCGGTGAAGCTTGCGACACTACATCACTTGCAGCAGTTGTTTCTAGCCAGAACGAAGTCCCACTGTGTTCAATAGCGTGCTGTGAAAGGTCTATTTGAGCTTGATACTTAGTCAGGAAATCCAGACCTAATATTACACAGTATCTCTCATCGACTTTATGGCGGTACTTCTAGGTTTTTTCGAAAATTCCTAGCTCCAATACAGAAATTGAGCAATGCTGACCCCAGTGGCTGGTGCAAATGGCTCTGAGCACTATGGGACTTAACATCTGTGGTCATCAGTCCCCTAGAACATAGAACTACTTAAACCTAACTAACCCAAGGACATCACACACAACCATGCCCGAGGCAGGATTCGAACCTGCGACCGTAGCGGTCACGCGGTTCCAGACTGAAGCGCCTAGAACCGCATGGCCACTCCGGCCGGCTGACCCCAATGATTCAACATCATTTCCTCCTACTCCACGTAACCTAAACTGTGGGGAAATCAGTCTATTCCTATCTAAGAGTTCAAACTGGTTACCAAGACATAAGCCCCTTTGTCTCTGAAAAAGTTGTGTCCCGCTATGTTTCCCAAGGCCGCCAAGGTCATGACAGTTCATGTTCCGCCACACTACAATGTTGGCATCTCACTGGCCATATACAGTACTCTCTACAGTTTCCGTTAAACTGTAGTAAATGCGCAGGTCGCTCATGTTTCACAAACTGTACCTTCAGGTTCCTACGCACATCAGTTCCATCCACCACGGCCACGTATACATCTAAACAAAAATTCCCCAAAATTAAGAAGTTCATTCATCATGCTTGTATCACTGAAACTTCATGTTTCGTTTGAAAAAGTGGTCCTGGGTGCAAATACAAACGTCAGTAGCCGCATCTCAAAACGTAGGGGCTGGAAGTGGTTGGCCCTTCAATGGTTGGTGGGACCAGGTTGCCAGAGGTCATGAGCCAGTAGTCGCCAACCCCAGGAGGGCCAGCATTGGATGGCAAGTAGATGCTTGCTTGTCGTCTGACGTTTCGACACGAAAAAAGCATTGTTAAAACATTTATTCATTGACCAGCAACCTACAGCAGCCGCGATGGTTCTCAGAGAATTCAATTGCCACTCAAGGAATAAGCTGTACACACTCGATGAGAAGGTGCTGAGGTCAGCATGGAACCTGCTGTCACTGAAAACCTGCGGCGTCCCTCAACCAGTGAAATGATGATGGCAGCTCACACAGACTAGAGGCAGCCCCAGGACAGAGCATGGGGCATCGGAGCACACAGAACCATGTCATGGACCCAGTGTGGGTTCTACACGCCTGGAAATTGAAATAAGAACACCGTGAATTCATTGTCCCAGGAAGGGGAAACTTTATTGACACATTCCTGGGGTCAGATACATCACATGATCACACTGACAGAACCACAGGCACATAGACACAGGCAACAGAACATGCACAATGTCGGCACTAGTACAGTGTATATCCACCTTTCGCAGCAATGCAGGCTGCTATTCTCCCATGGAGACGATCGTAGGGATGCTGGATGTAGTCCTGTGGAACGGCTTGCCATGCCATTTCCACCTGGCGCCTCAGTTGGACCAGCGTTCGTGCTGGACGTGCAGACCGCGTGAGACGACGCTTCATCCAGTCCCAAACATGCTCAATGGGGGACAGATCCGGAGATCTTACTGGCCAGGGTAGTTGACTTACACCTTCTAGAGCACGTTGGGTGGCACGAGATACATGCGGACGTGCATTGTCCTGTTGGAACAGCAAGTTCCCTTGCCGGTCTAGGAATGGTAGAACGATGGGTTCGATGACGGTTTGGATGTACCGTGCACTATTCAGTGTCCCCTCGACGATCATCAGAGGTGTACGGCCAGTGTAGGAGATCGCTCCCCACACCATGATGCCGGGTGTTGGCCCTGTGTGCCTCGGTCGTATGCAGTCCTGATTGTGGCGCTCACCTGCACGGCGCCAAACACGCATACGACCATCATTGGCACCAAGGCAGAAGTGACTCTCATCGCTGAAGACGACACGTCTTCATTCCTCCCTTCATTCACGCCTGTCGCGACACCACTGGAGGCGGGCTGCACGATGTTGGGGCGTGAGCGGAAGACGGCCTAACGGTGTGCGGGACCGTAGCCCAGCTTCATGGAGACGGTTGCGAATGGTCCTCGCCGATACCCCAGGAGCAACAGTGTCCCTAATTTGCTGGGAAGTGGCGGTGCGGTCCCCTACGGCAGTGCGTAGGATCCTACGGTCTTGGCGTGCATCCGTGCGTCGCTGCGGTCCGGTCCCAGGTCGACGGGCACGTGCACCTTCCGCCGACCACTGGCGACAACATCGATGTACTGTGGGGACCTCACGCCCCACGTGTTGAGCAATTCGGCGGTACGCCCACCCGGCCTCCCGCATGCCCACTGTACGCCCTCGCTCAAAGTCCGTCAACTGCACATACGGTTCACGTCCACGCTGTCGCGGCATGCTACCAGAGTTAAAGACTCTGTATGCCACGGCAAACTGGCTGACACTGACGTCGGCAGTGCACAAATGCTGCGCAGCTAGCGCCATTCTACGGCCAACACCGCGGTTCCTGGTGTGTTCGCTGTGCCGTGCGTGTGATCATTGCTTGTACAGCCCTCTCGCAGTGTCCGGAGCAAGTATGGTGGGTCTGACACACCGGTGTCAATGTGTTCTTTTTTCCATTTCCAGGAGTGTATGTCGCACAAGCAGTAGTGCCTGCCCATGCAAACGGAGACGCACAGCAAGGAGTTTGCCACACAGGCGATGATAGCTGGAGGTTGCGTGGCCGCAGACCGTCAGTGTAGGGGCCTTGCAGCAGCTGAAGCAGTCCGCAGATGACCACTGGTTTTAGGGCACTAAGGCAGTACCACCAGGCTCCAGCATGAACAGTAGAACTGCAGCTCGCCACAGCAGCGGCCAGAGTGTCTCCTTTGTCTCTTAAGCTGTAGTTCCGTCTTCGGAGCTTGTGGCTGTCAGACTGCATCCTTCTGTCTAGAAATGAACAGTATTTATACAGTCTTGGCTCGCCACCGTTTTGCCATGGCGTCAGCTCCCATCTCATATGCCGTACAGACCCATTGCTCGGATGTGAAGCAGTGAGGCCACTAACGCTGCAGCGGCTCTGCCTTTCTGCTGCGTCGATGATATTACAACTCCGGTCGCTCTGCTGGGCTGGGCGCGTGGTAATCGCATCGACGCCTTGGGATCAGTTATCGCTGTATCAGCATGTAATCCCAGATGTAACTGTGTCTGTCTAGCCTATACGACTTGCTTTCATTATGCTCTTGTATCAGCTGTGATGGCATCTTTATTTTCTTCCGCTACGTCAAGCCAACTAGTTGCTGTGCAATATTTACACTCATGCTCATAAATTAAGGATAATTGCAGAAAGTGGTGCCACACAACGTGGCACTACACAAAACTGGCGCTAATGGCTTAGGCACATAGGGAACACACAGACATGTAAGTCCACGGTATTGGTGATAAGTTGAGAAAACCGTCCCGAAACACAGGTGGTACAAAACGCCACTGTTTCTTGCGCATGTACCCCGACATCAATACGGGATATAATCACCATGCACACTACACAGGCCGCACAACGGGTTGGCATACTCTGGATCAGGTGGTCGAGCGGCTGCTGGGGTATAGCCTCCCATTCTTGCACCAGTGCCTTTCGGAGCTTCTGAAGTGTCGTAGGGGAGTGAAAACGTACAGCGATACGTTAATCGAGAGCATCTGGAGAACAGGCACACCACTCCATTCGCCAGATATCTTCTGTTTCAAGGTACTCCTCCACGATGGCAGCTCAGTGGGGCCATGCGCTATCATCCATCAGGAGGGAAGAGGGACCCACTGCACCCCTGAAAAGGCGGACATACTGGTGGAAAATGACGTCCCGATACACCTGACCTCTTACAGTTCCTCTGTCAAAGAATGCAGGGGTGTACGTGCACCAATCATAATCTCACCCCACACCATCAAACCATAACCTCAGTACTGGTCCCTTTCAAGCACATTAAGGGGTTGGTATATGGCTCCTGATTCACGACTGATGAAAAACCGGCGAGAATCACAGTTCAGTCTAGACTCGTCCGTGACCATAACCTGGGACAACTGTCCCAATGACCATGTACTGTGTTCTTGAGACCAGGTTTTAAGGGCTCTCCTGTGACCAGGAGTCAGTGGAATGCACCTTGCAGGTCTCCAGGTGAATAAACCATTTCTGTTCAGTCGTCTGTATACTGTGTGTCTGGGGACAACTGTTCCAGTGGTTGCGGTAAGCTCCCGAGCAAGGCTACCTGCAGTTCTCCTTGGCCATCTGCGGGTACTGATGGTGAGATATCGATCTTCTTGTGGTGTTGTACACTGTGACGTCGCATACTGTAGCGGCTGGACACGTTCCCTGTCTGCTGTAATCGTTGCCATAATCTTGAGATCACATTTTATGGCACACGGAGGGCCCATGCTACGACCAAGTGTGTTTGACCAGCCTCCAGTCGCCCTAGTATTCTACCCCTCAATACGTCATCAATATGTGTTCTTTGAGCCATTTTCAAGTCACCATTAGCACGTCTGAAAACGCCTACACACTTACTTGCTGTACCAACACACCTCTGCGTATGTGGACTGCTGCCAACGCCACTGTGCGACGACCGCAGGTCAAATAGCGCATGGTCATACTCCGAGGTGATTTAAACCGCAAACCGTCCACCAGAGCGTTGTTTCACCATGTATCAGCATTATCCTTAATTTATGAGCATGAGTGTAGATAGTGTCACTCTGAGGAGAGCATACAGACCAAAGCACCTGAAAACGTTTCAGGCTATATTCAGCCAAAACAGTAGGGCACCATGCTGATATCCGAGTTGGGAATACGCAAGTATTTGAAGAAATGTCATATTCTTAGTCAAACAGGAATGAAACACGAAAAGCACCTACCAGCGTTTGACGCATACCCGCGACCACGAAAACTGGTAGAGCTACAGATGTTTTGGAAAAAATAAATTGTTACACCAAACTGATACCAAAGGCTGCTGACAAAATACATGCTTTGAACTTGTTATGCGACAAGGGTTGAAGGCATATAAAAAGATATTGTAGACATTAAAGAAAAAAGTTAAATCATGGTATGCCTCTTCAGCTATACATCTGGAAATACATTATTAATGGTGATGGATGCCTTGCAGTATGGTATCGGCGAGGGCTGTCACACAGGAATGTAAGGGTATAAAAACAGCCAATTTCATAAACTTCTAAAAAATTAATGGCAACTCAAAGGCAGTAATCCCAAATTAGAAAGGAGGCTTTTTCTGTCGTTTTTGCCGTAAAGAAAGTCCACATCTATTTATATGAAACAACAGTCCAGTTACTGGCAAGAAACTGATTCTAACGTCGGTTGACTCAAAAGCTAACACATCGAGGTGACAAATGTCATGGGATAGTGATATACAGGTATACAGGTGGCGGTAGTGCCGCTTACGCAGGGTGGAATAGGGCAGTGCATTGGCGGAGATATCATTTGTACTCAGGTGATTCATTTGAAAAGGTGTCCGACGTGATTATGATCTGCCAAGAATAACAATTTCAGTTATTACCTCTCACCACGCACAACACAGTGTCCGACGGCTTCATTTAACAAGAGAGAGCTGTGGCGTTTGTGTAGAGTTGTCAGTGCTAACGGACAAGAAACACTAGCTGAAATAAATGCAGAAACCAAAGTGCGACGTGTGACGAACGTATCCATTAGGACAGTGTGGCGAAATCTGGCGTCAATGGGCTATGGCAACATACGACGTAGGTGGTTTCTAATTAAAATAGCAGTAAATGAATTTTGTACCTGCTCCTTGATCTTATCGAAAATATTTTGTGAAAAACTCTCAAATAATATATCCACTAACATTTACGTACGTAATTATATTTATATTACACTTACTTGACTCAATTTGCAACTAGGTTCGACACGTTGCGACATAGTCGTAGCCAAAATCCACCGCGATCGGGAAAGTTTTTATTTTTTTATTTTTGTTTCTTTATAGACCTCAATATTTTACACCAAGCAATTCATTTCCTTTTATGATGAGCATCTTTAGAGCTGTGCACAAACAATTTTTACTAAAAGAAAACAAGCAACCAGGTTTGTGCGGAATACGTATTCAGTCTGTCGAAGCGACTTTTGAACCAATAAAAAAGGTGATGGAGAGGTAGTACGGCACTTCTCGTGAAGTGATTTCGGTTCTGGAGTTAACAGTACTCAGGTAAAAGAATATAATTGTTTTTTCCTGTACGTATTTCTCAGGTGGAAGCGGAGTGCTGATGGCGCGCTCAGACCACAGCACACTGCGTGCGAAAGGGCAGTTTCATTTATGTGCGAACCTGCCTTCAAGCGAAAGCCATCTGTCAGAAGGTAGTAAAACTTCGTGAGATATGGAATTGTACTTTCACTTTAGTAGCAGCAGAACTGCAGAAGAAACAAAGCAGCGATGAAACGACCGTGACATTTTCATTTCGAATCTTCCTACCTTGCACCAAGAATTATACATTAATTGCCATTGGTGTTTTAACCCTTATTAGTTCTTGCGTTTTCTAGAGGTATTTGTTAGAAGGTCTATAATGTTTTTCAGTAACTGCATCGCAACGGAATCCTCGACGTGTGCTGAAACTCCACTTTAAGCATTTTGTTCACTTCTTCTACATATAACGATATTTTTGATTTACTATAATACTGATAAACAAGCTATAGATAACTCCATGGTGGTCCCTTTTCTAACGTAGCTTTTTATGCTGACTTCAAATCTGAAAACCATTTTGCCGTATCGCATCAGGTTTTGAAGATATCGACAAAAATTAATTTTCATGGACCACTGTTAACCAATTTTTTTACCCCAAAATTTTTAGTGATTTTTGTGCAACGTCGTACAGTATTTTGGTTCTTTGTAAAAATAGATATATTTAGGGTAATACATCAAAATAAGTTCGATATCGTGTTAATAATATTTCATTTGTTTCTTTTTATTTTCAGTTTAAGGCGATATTATGGTGTCCAGAGGTTGCATGAATTCACCACTTCTGTTTAGCTATGTGTGCTGCTATGTAATAGACAAATCCCATCGGATGACTTTTACACCATTTCTGAAGAAAGAATATGAACTAGATGTCGATTCAAAGGTGGATACTGGTAAATCGTGGGCACCACAATTCATCTGTTTGACATGTGAATGAAACTTACATGCTTGGATAAGAAGGGCGAGAAACAGCACCCATTTAGCATTCGGAGTTCCTTTGATATGGGATGAGTCAAGCAACCACACCACAGATTGTTATATCTGTTTCCTAAATGTCACCAGTTTTTCCTACAAAAGTCGTGCATCTGTAAAGGATTCAGATGTTCCCTCAGTCCATAAACCAATTGCACATGACCCCGTCGCTTTTACAATAGCGATAGCACCTAGAAAATACACAGTTGATGATGAAACGCAAGGTGGAAGTTCTCTTTCATTTTCGAGCAGCGTATCAGACCCTCACTTTCAATGTGGAAAAGATATTGTCTAATAAAAAATTGTGATCTTTGTGATCTCGTATGAGACCTGGTCCAAGAAAAGGCCAAACTGAACTGCCCTGTACACGCCTTAATGGGTTTAATTTGCTTGCATCGGATACAAAAACATCACATTTTCGCCACGGACACAAAGAACTTGTGTGAAATTCTTTGCACTGGGTGACACTGTGTGCTACTGTGTGGACGTTCAAGATCTCACATCAGGCCTCGGGTCGGGACAAAATGTTGAAGCATGGCTACTGTTTATCGACTCGACTAAAATATGTTTGAAATCAGTATTATTATACAATGGAAACGAATATGCGTCAGAGCCGGTTGGATACTCTACCCACGTGAAGGAGATATATGGAACTATGCCGACACTTCTTGAAAAAACTGACTGAGTATAAATGGCGCATTTGTGGTGATTTAAAAGTCCTCAGACAGAATACATCAAGTACTGCGGTTTCATATGAAAGTGGGGCAGTAGAGATAGAAACCACCATTATACAAAGAAAGATCTGTCGGAATCAGCTTCAAATTATATCTCCCCCTCTCCTTCGTAGTTGTTTTCAGAATTCCCCACCAGTAATGAAGACAGTGTAAGCCCCTGTATTTGATGGCGTTCCCCCTGAATTCCTAATATATTTCGGCCAGCGAACCAGATAAATGCTGAGCCATTGCTTTTCACATTTTATGCAGGCTGGCCATGTACTACCTGAGGTCAAGGAATTTAAAATAATATCTTTGCTAAAATCAGGCAAACTAAGGAATGTCTGTCCTAAGCGCCACCTATAATCTGTTGGAGAAACTCATTTTAAGTCGGTTAGAACGGATACTGAAGGAGCACCTATCAGTGGCGAAAGCTGAATTTCGCCACAACGGATGCTGCGAAGACCAGGTGCTCTAACTAGCCACATCAGTGCAGTGTTCTAACAAGGACACAAGACGATGGTTGTGTCGTGGACCTCACCTCTGAGTAAGACACTGTGAGGAAAGATAGTCTACTACATAAACTGCGTCGTACCACCCCATGCCAGAAACTTTACGAGACAGAACCATCCAGAGGATAATGGGTGAAAATATAAGAAGCGTCCCAAAAATAAACCAGCCTGGCTCAAGGATTAGTGTTGCCGCTTGCGCATTTCAGCCAGTACATGTCAGGCATGCCAAAAAAAAAAGAATGTAAATTTTCTTATGTCAACTATCTGGACACACCGCCCAATGTAAGGGGTTGGAAGATGCTGACAGACTCTTCTTAAAATTGTCGGAAAATTCTATACTGTCTGGAGACTGACTGTCAGCACAAGAAAAACGGAAGCAACATGTTTTTACTTGAGTAATAAGAAAGCCGCAAAATCTTCGAAAGTATACTTCAACAATAAAGTACGTCCCCATGAGCACTTTCCTAAGTACTTTGACGTCCCAGTAGATCGAGCTCTCGCCCTTAGCAGAACACCGCCGGCCGCTATGACCGAGCGGTTCTAGGCGCTTCACTCCGGAACCGCGTGACTGCTACGGTCGCAGGTTCGAATCCTGACTCGGGCCTGGATGTGTGTGATGTCTTTAGGTTAGTTAGGTTTAAGTAGTTCTAAGTCTAGGAGTCTTAGGACATCAGATGTTAAGTCCCATAGAGCTTAGAGCTATTTGAACCATTTGAGCAGAACACCTAGAAGCAACAGCAGCTACGGCCAACACACGCATCAACATCCTGCATAAATTCTGTGGCACCAGGTGGGGAGCACAAGCTTCTACACTGACAGGTAGACCCTAAGATTAGTATATTGTGTCTCGGAAAACTGCTCTTTTGTGTTGTTAAATACCAGTCTAGGTGCCAAAGTATACAACTTTACTTAAATCAACAGTGGTCGTGTCAAAAAGTACAGCCCTGCAGTGTTTACCCATGCTGAGCTACATCACTCCACCTCCGTTTCGCAGAAAGGGCTTCATGATCTGTCAGGAGAAGAAAATTCACCTTGATCCAGAATTTCCAGTGCATGAAGACATTCCTCATATATCACTGAAAAGGTTGAGATACAGGAATCCTCCACTAGTCTTTACGGAGCAGCTATTAGACACACACTTCAACATCAATGCACAGTGGCCGACGGTCTGGAGCGTCGATAATTTGACGATTCATTGGCCCACTACTCACCCCATACGAAGATATACTGGGTTCGAACTTCTGTGCCGATGGTGGAACACTCTTAACATCATTCGAACATCACAAGTAATTTATATGCAAATGGGGCAAATCTTCCAGTCCTCAGTGTGATTATGGTTCTCTGCGCCAGTGTACCACATTGTGAGTGATTGCAACATTAGAGAGTACCCAGACCAAAGACAGATCTGTATCAACTTGAAGGGCGCTGCATTTCCTAGCTAGGTGGCTTAGACATTAATATTTAACGATTATGCTTGCTGTCCATCATCCTCAATCCACTTAACTTTTACAGTGGCAATTTATTGTTCCTTTTATTACTTATTTTGTTGTTTACTTTATTGCTCCTTATATTGCTAACTGATCTTTTCCCAAAGGCTGTCCATGTGTATGAGTATGTCACATATATTGCACACATTTCCATCTCCACATGCTCTTTCTCCATATCCTCCTCCTCCCTCCCTCTGGCAGTCTTGTCCTATCATCTCTGCCCACCTCTTCCTATTCGCTACTCTCTTCCTGTCCATCTCACCTCTACACTTTATGTCCATCTGCTCCTCTCTCTCAGTCGATTGCATCATCCCCACTACTGTTGTCCCTTTCCTCCCACCACCTCTTCTATTCACTCCACATGTTCATCCCTTCCACTCCCCTGTTTCTCTCCATCTCGATCTCCATCTCCTCGTTTTCAGTCCATATCCTCCTCCCCTTCTCAATCTGTCTCCTCGTTCCCCTCTCTGTCGACCTCTTCCTCCTCCTACCATCTGAACATCCTCTAGTTCCCACTTTCTCTTTCCATCTCACACCATCCGTGTCCATATCTTACTCCCACCTCTCTCTCTGCCCATGTCCTCCTGCTCTTTTCTCTTTCGATCTCACTCTCACTTCCCTCAAAGTCCATCTCCTTCTCCCCCATCCTTCCATTCGCCTGGGCCCATCTGCATGTGGTAGCCTTGCAGTCCAAGCTGATACAACCACCACACCATATCTTTTGTGCATAGTAGCATAGATCCCAGGGGCTGGTTAACCTTTTTTTAAGTGTGGGAAAGAACTGCAAGAGAAATATCAAAGACAGGTGCAGTAACCGAATTTCATCTAATTTATTTGTTGAAGAGGAAAAAAATGGAAGTTTGTGGTAAGGTCTTATGGGACCAAACAGCTGAGGTCATCGGTCCCTAAGCTTACAGAGTACTTGAACTAACGTATGCTAAGGACGACACACACACCCATGCCCGAGGGAGGACTCGGACCTCCCTGCGTTGAACAGGAAGAAAATATATGATTAAACAGCAGTGAGTAACGTATTATTTCAAAAAAATATACACTCCTGGAAATGGAAAAAAGAACACATTGACACCGGTGTGTCAGACCCACCATACTTGCTCCGGACACTGCGAGAGGGCTGTACAAGCAATGATCACACGCACGGCACAGCGGACACACCAGGAACCGCGGTGTTGGCCGTCGAATGGCGCTAGCTGCGCAGCATTTGTGCACTGCCGACGTCAGTGTCAGCCAGTTTGCCGTGGCATACGGAGCTCCATCGCAGTCGTTAACACTGGTAGCATGCCGCGACAGCGTGGACGTGAACCGTATGTGCAGTTGACGGACTTTGAGCGAGGGCGTATAGTGGGCATGCAGGAGGCCGGGTGGACGTACCGCCGAATTGCTCAACACGTGGGGCGTGAGGTCTCCACAGTACATCGATGTTGTCGCCAGTGGTCGGCGGAAGGTGCACGTGCCCGTCGACCTGGGACCGGACCGCAGCGACGCACGGATGCACGCCAAGACCGTAGGATCCTACGCACTGCCGTAGGGGACCGCACCGCCACTTCCCAGCAAATTAGGGACACTGTTGCTCCTGGGGTATCGGCGAGGACCATTCGCAACCGTCTCCATGAAGCTGGGCTACGGTCCCGCACACCGTTAGGCCGTCTTCCGCTCACGCCCCAACATCGTGCAGCCCGCCTCCAGTGGTGTCGCGACAGGCGTGAATGGAGGGACGAATGGAGACGTGTCGTCTTCAGCGATGAGAGTCGCTTCTGCCTTGGTGCCAATGATGGTCGTATGCGTGCTTGGCGCCGTGCAGGTGAGCGCCACAATCAGGACTGCCTACGACCGAGGCACACAGGGCCAACACCCGGCATCATGGTGTGGGGAGCGATGTCCTACACTGGCCGTACACCTCTGGTGATCGTCGAGGGGACACTGAATAGTGCACGGTACATCCAAACCGTCATCAAACCCATCGTTCTACCATTCCTAGACCGGCAAGGGAACTTGCTGCTCCAACAAGACAATGCACGTCCGCATGTATCCAGTGCCACCCAACATGCTCTAGAAGGTGTAAGTCAACTACCCTGGCCAGCAAGATCTCCGGATCTGTCCCCCATTGAGCATGTTTGGGACTGGATGAAGCGTCGTCTCACGCGGTCTGCACGTCCAGCACGAACGCTGGTCCAACTGAGGCGCCAGGTGGAAATGGCATGGCAAGCCGTTCCACAGGACTACATCCAGCATCCCTACGATCGTCTCCATGGGAGAATAGCAGCCTGCATTGCTGCGAAAGGTGGATATACACTGTACTAGTGCCGACATTGTGCCTGTAAAAGAATCTTAATTCTAACTAAATATAGTGGAAAGGGTTCAAGGCTTTCCTATTTTTAGTTAGCTGGTAAAATAACGTCGAAAAAGCAGTTAAGTTTACCATTGGAAATTTATTCTAATCACAAAACATCGTTTATAAATTGCACTATTGATAAAAGGAAATGTTTTAATACAGGATGGTAAAAACCAACAGCGTTCAACAAAAATGTGAACGAATATTCCCTAAATGGGTTTCCAAGTTCTACAATCGATCGAAGGATGACCTATGCCATATCACATCTATAATCTTGGTTTAAATTAAGTTTCACAAAAGATAAAACTATAAATTATCTTTAATTACTTATTTAACTTGTCGTAAATTACAGTGGCTGATGTGGCTTCTCAATAACTATAGAAAAGAAAAATCATCGCGTTTCAGATCTGTTCTTCAAGTGGCAAATGTGAACACCATGAGTTTTAATTAACGATCACCATTAGTTTTACGGAAAAAAGAGGGGTGTAACAGATGAGTCTTCTGCAGTTCTGAGTGAAGCCTTATGCGCTCAAAAATGCGGCATTGCGTGCGTTCATTACCTTGTCGGTGTTTAGGCAGCGTCAGGGCGGCAGCGGCCGGCGCAGCAGCCATCCAGCTCGTCGTCTCGGAACCAACTCTACTCTAACTTCTCCCTACTACAATTTTCCGAAGTTAGTTAAAAAAAAACTATCTGGCTATGTTTTCATCTGACCAATCAGGGTCTCAATGTTAACCTTACGCTCCGCCTACAAAAATTCTGTCTATCCAATGGGAAACGTTATACTTTTCGTGGTGGGGCAATGTTTTTAAAGTTTGCAACGTAACAGAGACGCTAAAAAGTCTCACGCTAAAACCTGCAGGTAGTGTGGTCCTTTTAGCGTTATCGTGAGATCTATACTGCTCTTCTGGAGGGCTCTATCTTTTAACATGGGCTGAGGAGTGATCTTAATGTAACAGACACGCGAAAAAGTCTCACGCTAAAACTTGCGGGTGGTAGTGGCCCTTTTTGTGTTATCGTAAGATCTATACTGCTTTTCTGGAGGGCTCTAGCTTTTAACATGGGCTGGGGGTTGTCCTTGACATACCTGAGACGCGAAAAAGCCTGACGCTAAAACGTGCGGGTTGTATAGTTGTACAGGTAGGCTCGTGGCGTGGGTGCCCAGCCCCTCCCCACGGTTCTGCTCTCGGCTTCTGTCCTCGTTTCTCCCCTCGGAACTGCGTCTGCCTCACGGTGGGAGGGTACGACACGCATTTAGGCATTCTTGTGTTAGTCTGTGGTATTCCATTTGCTCACTCGTTACTCGTATTACTTTGGTTAATTTAATGTCACAATTTATTCGGAGCTATGTGACATACTACTGGATTTGCTTATCACGTCAGGGTTTTCATGTAAGGTGTTGGATGTGCCTGACACCATACACGCCTACCAGGCTCTCTGCAGTGGTGGGTCATGGGAAGAATGGAATCAGGACACTCGCAAACTGATGTGGCCCGATGGCTTAATGTGAATCGTCCTGTTTTTCGGATGTGGTGACAGTTTATAGAGATCGAAACTGTATCCCAAAGACCACTTGTAACATTAGAAAGAGAGGACTGTTATTTGGCTGTAAGGACACGACGGTACCGCCTCAGTGCTTCACGGCAACTTCCCAGCGGACGTGTTGTCGCGAGGCAAACGGTGTTCAGAAAGCCTGGTCAGAGTAGCTTCATTGTGGGAGACCTGCTGCACGTGTACTTCTGTCGCGTCCAGAGCGGTCAAGATGCCACCTGGACGGTCGAGCAGTAGGCCAATATTCTTTTCGCAGATGAGTCCCGATTTGGTCTGTACAGTGGTTCTCGGCGGATTCGCAACTGGGGGGAACGTGGAACACGATTTCGAGACCCAACCGTTGTGGAAAGAGACTGGTATCCAGGATAATCGATAATGCTGTGGGCAGGGATTATGTTGGCCACTCGAACACCTCTTCATGGAACAGTACGGTTAAATAACTGCTGTCAAGTATTGTGCCGAGATATTGGACTTCATGTGCGAGATGCTGTGAGTCCAGACTTCGTATTGCTCGACGATAATGCTCGACCTCAGATGACACGCGTGGTTGACGTTTTCCTGGAAACGGAAGATATTGCACGCATAGGGCGGCATGCTCGCTCTCTCGATTCGAATCCCATACAGCACGTCTGGAAAGCACTTGGGACATGTCAACATCCACCAATCACACTCCAAGACTTTCGAGCAGCGCTGCAGGAAGGATAGACGTTATTGCCTGTACATGAAATTAATAACACCATTCAAACCATGCCCCGTCGTTTATCAGGCCTGTATTGCAACCAGAGGTGGTTACATCACATACTGAACGCATTAACCAGTTAGCGGAATGTGTGTGTGAATCCGTTAAGTTGGGAAAAACTAAGAACATATATGTCTACCGTTATGCATGTCACAACTGTTCCGTATTTCTTATATTTTTTCTACTTTACTGTTTTGTGGCAAAATAAACGCAACCTTGCAAAATTTCGGTTTGTTGCTTTAATTTTGGACATCAGTGTACTTAGGACTTGGAGTGATTTCAGTAATAGATTTTATTAGGAACAATCGTTGTGAGTTCAAATAGACATCACGCCACAAATTATTGAGACACGTTTAATTTTCTACTCACTACAGTCTCACATTTTAGGTTAGACCTCTACAAACGTCAGTCGTATCTGGTAGGGATCCCACACCGCGCAGCGGTATTCTAAAAGAGGACGGCAAACAGTCTCCTTAATAGGTCTGTTACATTTTATAAGTGTCCTGACAATAAAACGCAGTCTCTGATTAGCCTTCCCCACAACATTTTCTATGTGCTCCTTCCAGTTTAAGTTTTTCGTAATTGTAATACCTAGATATTTAGTTGAATTTGCGGCTTTTAGATTAGACTGATTTATAGTGTAATCAAAGTTTAACGGATTCCTTTTAGCACTCAGGTGGATCACCTCACACTTTTCGTTATTTAGGGTCTACTGCCACATTTCGCACCATTCATATATCTTTTCTAAATCGCTTTGGAGTTTGTTTTGATCTTGTGATGACTTTATTAGTCGATAAACGAAAGCGTCATCTGCAAACAACCGAAGACGGTTGCTCAGATTGTCTCTAAAATCGTTTATATTGGTAAGTAACAGCAAAGGGCCTATAACACTACCTTGGGAACGCCTGAAATCACTTCTGTTTTACTCGATGACTTTCCGTCAATTACTACGAACTGTGACCTCTCTGACAGGAAATCACAAATCCAGTCACATCTCTGCAGGTTTAGTAGAATTAGGGGGTTCTTGTAACTTTGATTTTTGCTATCCGAGTAGGAAATATGAGAGAAAATATTAATTTCATAACATGTTGTCTTTTTTTGGTATTTGAGTCCATATGAGACTGTTGAAAGACATTTGGCTTTTGAGTCGGCCCACAAAGACACTTCAACAAGACAGGATGTGACAGGTCTCTGTAGATGTGTTTTATGACTTTGCTTCTGGTATGGAATGTTTATTATTGTATGAAGTGTCTGGATATTTCAATACTTGCCCATCAATATGATCCAGGAGAACAAAGTTGATGTACTGGTTTGACATACGTTGACAGCCTGTGGAATAATGTACTCTATACTACCTGCTTCATCAGTGTTATTTCTAATGCACAACCCGCAATATTTTTATAGTTCACCAATAATTTTGTATGACAGCCTGGCACTTATGGTTTTTTCTACCAGAGAGTTTCTTGTTTCTTAGACTTATACTTTAACAACCCACGATCGACATCGCGAATTATCTACGAGATTACTCTGTAATTGTCAATAAAGTACGTGGCAGAGGGTACATCGAACCACCTTTAAGCTACTTCTCTACCGTTCTGATCTTGAACAGCAAATACTTAAATCTTCCCGTGCGGGATATGACTTCTCTTATTTTATTATGCTGATCGTTCGTCCCTATGTACGTGGGCGCCAACAAAATATTTTCACACGCTGCCTTCTTAATACTGCAATTCACAGACTTGCATACAAAAATGTTACCGACTTTATTTGATCTTGAAGTAATGCATGCAAAATTATTAATATTTAAAACAAGTGCAGACGATATTTGAAAAGAAATGTCTTGCTAGTTTATAAGTGATAGACTTACGATTTTATTAAGAAAATTGCAAATTTTATACTGGTATAAATATCTGGTAACGTGAAAAAAAATTTAAGTACAAGGCTTGCCTGGGTGCTTCGTAACATTTATTTGTATAGAAATAGTGTCATCATCTGTGATTTCTTTTCCTCTTGACAATATTTCATATTAATCTGGTTTAATGTTTCAGCTGTCAATTCCAGAAAAACATGCATGTTGTAGTTCCTTTTTCAAATTTTCTTCATTTGCTAAACTGCTACATACAATATGAAAGAACTTTCATATAACTATTCGTTATGATGCTCTTATGGTTCATGATCCTGACGTCACTAGAGTAAGTGTAAAGAGCCAAGGCATCTTTAACAGTTTCACTGTACACCGTTTAATCATAGTTTTGGGAACTTTTTTCAAAAATAATTCAGTATCATCGATAATTAGGATGAAGTTGGCGCGGGTTTGTGGGATCCATTACTAACTTCATCCACATACTTATCCCGGAAAGCACTGTACAGAGAGTGGTACAGAGGAAATGGTGCCACCTCTAATCATTACCTTTCTTATGCCATCGGCAATGCAGAAAGAGGAAAAATGGTGTATGACTGCCTCAGTTCAAGTCCTAACTTCTCTTATTTCCTCTAACTGCCGTTACGCGAAATGATCGATGGGGGAACTGGAACTGTTCAAAGAATTATCACGTTTTTGGATAATTGAGGATCTTTAAGTATCGTATCGAACTTCATACACTGGTGTAGCTACTCGAGCCGGTGGGACAGACAGATTACCCATTCGACAAGTGGCAAATGATAATACCATGTGGACCGGAGTGTGGGAGAACAGGCTGTGTTGCCTCTGAGCGAAGAAAGACGGGAGATTTTACCGTATCAGATTTGGCGCCAAGATGGGTATCATCTGGTATCAACATTTAATGCTTAAATGAATTATAAATCCAATTTGGCAATGCTGAAGACTTTACCCATACTGATGTGTGTACCATTACAGTGAGCTGAAAAGATTTACAAAATACTTAATTTAATGTTATGAATCATAGGCGGACATAGCCGACCATTCACGAAAATGTGCCCTCGAGGGCATAGGCGAGAAATAGTAAGACACAGTTTATGCAGCAATATATCTGCATCACGAGTGATTATTTAATTTAACTAAAATGAATTAAAGTTTAATTTCTGCTCAGGAAACTTTACTACTCACTGTAATACTGTCGCCCAGACTGTGACCAATTATAGATCACGAGTGCTACAGTTCACTTAAGATAAGAACCTCAACTTTTGTTCTACAGAGGGCGACGATTAGAACTGAAGAAACATGGAAACAGATACAGTGCACGATACTTGAGTGCCTGTGTTGTTAAGAAGAACAATGCAAGGTCCAGAATGAGATTTTCACGCTGCAGCGGAGTGTCCGCTCAAATGAAACTTCCTTGCAGATTAAAACTGTGTGCCGGACCGAGACTCGAACTCGGGAGCTTTGCCTTTCGCGGCAAGTGCTCTACCGACTGAGCTACCCAAGAACGACTCACGCCCCGTCCTCACAGCTTCAGTTCTGCCAGTACCTCGTCTACTACCATCCAAACGTCACAGAAGCTCTTCTGCGAACCTTGCAGAAGAAGAAGAAAGGATATTGCGGAGACTTGGCTTAGCCACAGCCTTGGGGATGTTTCAAGAATGAGATTTTCACTCTGCAGCGGAGTGTGCGCTGATATGAAACTTCCTGGCAGATTAAGACTCTGTGCCCGACCGAGACTCGAACTCGGGACCTTTGCCTATCGCGGGCAAGTGTTCTATCGGTAAGCCATGTCTCCGCAGTATCCTTTCTTCCAGGAGTGCTAGTTCTGCGTGGTTCGCAGAAGAGCTTCTGTGAAGTTTGGAAGGTAGGAGACGAGGTACTGGCAGAACTGAAGCTGTGAGGACGGGACGTGAGTCGAGCTTGGGTAGCTCAGACCTATCAGGCATGTTAGATATAGCTCTAATACTTCACAGTGTGTTACACTGCCGAATTCTTTCCAGAAATATAGAAGTATATAATCTGTATCTTCGACTATTTGCATGGTTCACAAGTTATTTGCGTGAAAGTAGCGAGTTGTGTTTCGCAAAAACTAATCTTTCTATGTTCATGATGATTTACAGGCAGAATCTTTCTTCTCTCTAGAAAACTGATTATATTCCAGCGTATATCAGTGCACCATAGGTCAGTGCTTAGATAGGTGCGCCATTTATTAAGTTTTGTAATCAACCATCCGTGCAATATGTGGTCAGTTTATGACAGGTTGAAGTACTTGTTGGTGAAATGACTTCATGAAAAGGAGGAAGAGATAATGTAGACAATTACCCGTCAGTTTCCTCGATGCCAGTTTCCTTGGAAGATTCTGAGAAAGAAATGTATACGAGAATAGTGACACATCTTAATACACATCATCTGTTGTCGCTTCCAGAAAGGGTATCTACAGAACAGGTAATTTATTCTTTTGTTATTATGAACTGTAGATTAAAACTGAATAAACTCCAAAAAGGTGGGAATTTAAGGAGATGGGACCTGGATAAACTGATTAAACCAGAGGTTGTACAGAGTTTCAGGGAGAGCATAAGGGAACTACTGACAAGAATAGGGGAAAGAGAGACAGTAGAAAAAGAATAGGTAGCTTTGAGAGATGAAATAGTTAAGGTAGATCAAGTAGGTAAAAAGACGAGGGTAGTAGAAATATTTGGGTAACAGAAGAAATATTAAATTTAATTGATGAGAGGATAAAATGTAAATATACAGTAAATGAAGCAGGCAAAAAGGAATACAAACGTCTCAAAAATGAGATCGACAGGAAGTGCGAAATGGCTAAGCAGGGATGGCTAGAGGGCAAATGTAAGGATGTAGACGCTTAACTCACTGTGGGTAGATACATACAGCCTACAGGAAAATTGAAGAGACCTTCGGAGAAAAGAGAACCACGTGTATGAATATAAAAAACTCAGATGAAACCCAGTTCTAAGCAAAGAAGGGAAAGCAGAAAGGTGGAAGGAGTATTTGGATGGTCTATACAATGGCGATGTACTTGAGGACAATATTATGGAAATGGAAGAGGATGTAGATGAAGATGAAATAGTAGATTTGATACTGCGTGAAGAGTCTGACAGAGCACTGAAAGACCTAACTCGAAACAAGACCACGGGAGTAGACAACACTCCATTAGAATTACTGACAGCCTTGGGAGAGCCAATCCTGACAAAACTGGTGAGCAAGATGTATGAGACAGGCGAAATTCCCACAGACTTCAAGAAGAGTATAATAATTCCAATCCCGACGAAAGCAGGTGTTGACAGATCTGAAAATTACCGAACCATCAGTTTAATAAGTCACAGCTGCAAAATACTAACGCGAATTCTTTACAAACGAATGGAAAAACTGGCAGAAGCCGACCTCGGGGAATATCAGTTTGGATTCCGTAGAAATGTTGGAACACGTGAGGCAATACTGACCCTACGACGTATTTTAGAAAATGGATTAAGGAAAGGCAAACCTACGTTTCTAGCATTTGAAGACTTAGAGAAAGCTTTTGACAATGTTGACTGGAATACTCTCTTTCAAATTCTGAAGGTGGCAGGGGTAAAATACAGGGAGTGAAAGGCTATTTACATTTTGTACAGAAACCAGATGGCAGCTATAACTGTCGAGGGACATGAAAGGGAGGCAGTGGTCGGGAAGGGAGTGAAACAAGGTTTTAACGCACCCCCGATGTTATTTAATCTGTATATTGAGCAAGCAGTAAAGGAAACAAAAGAAAAATTCGGAGTAGGTATTAAAGTCCATGGCGAAGAAATAAAAACTTCGACGTTTGCCGATGACTTTGTAATTGTGTCAGAGACAGCAAAGGACTTGGAAGAGCAGTTGAACGGAATGGACAGTGTCTTGAAAAGAGAATATAAGATGAACCTCAACAAAAGCAAAACGAGGATAATGGAATGTACTCGAATTAAGTCGGGTTATGCTGAGGGAATTAGATTAGGAAATGAGACACTTAAAGCACTAAAAGAGTTTTGCTATTTGGAGAGGAAAATAACTGATGATGGTCGAAGTAGAAAGGATATAAAATGTACACTGTCTACGGCAAGGAAATCGTTTCTGAAGAAGAGAAATTTGTTAACATCGAGTATAGATTTAAGTGTCAGGAAGTCGTTTCTGAAAGTATTTGTATTGAGTGTAGCCATGTATGGAACTGAAACGTGGACGATAACTAGTTTGGACAAGAAGATAATAGAAGCTTTCGAAATGTGGTGCTACAGAAGAATGCTGAAGATTAGATGGGTAGATCCCATAACTAATGAGGAGGTATTGAATAGAATTGGGGAGAAGAGGAGTTTGCGGCACAACTTGACTATAAGAAGGGATCGGTTGGTAGGACATGGTCTGAGGCATCAAGGGCTCACCAATTTAGTATTGGAGAGCAGCGTAGAGGGTAAAAATCGTAGAGGGAGATCAAGAGATGAATACACTAAGCAGATGCAGAAGGATGTAGGTTGCAGTAAGTACTGGGAGATGAAGAACATTGCACAGGATAGAATTGCATGGAGAGCTGCATCAACAACAAGCCATGATATGTCATTAAATATGACAGATGATTCTAATAATTTTCTCTTTACAGATGACGCTAGTATAATTGTCAGAGGCATGGATTATATTGTGAACTGTCTAGTTAATAGAGTAATAGGTAACATCAGTAAGTAGCTTTCAAACAACAGAGCACCTCTTGACTGCAACAAAAAGCAATTTATACAGCCCGAAAGTCGACTATTTTGAATTATTATGACTGAGGGTAGATGAAAAGCCTCAGGGAAAGCATGATGTTCAAGATCTTGTGCAGAAACTGAATGGTGCCATCTTCACTAAGATCAAAATTTTGAGTGGCTCCGACACTGAAACACTAAGGATCGTTCGCATTACTTACTTTCACTCTGTTACCTCATGTTTGGGGCCACTCTTTCCACTCAGCGATAAAATTGTTGTCTTAGCGAAGAGAGCTAAAGCACACCTGCCGTATCAGCTCTTGAACTCCATGTAGGCTGTTGTTCATGTATGTCGAATTCTAGCTGTACCATCGGTGTGCATGTACCCCATGACATAATTTATTGTTGGCAATATTTATTCGTTTCGTTGAGAAGAAACTCCAACATTCATTCAGTGAAGACTAGGTGGGAAAAAAGATTTGCACTCCTGTGGAAAAAGATTTGCATTCGGATAACACATCGTCAAAAACTGACCATAAGGTTGTGCACCGTTCAATTGGATTCATTCTCAGTACACGTCTAGCAGAAGTGAAAAAAGCTGAATGATAACCCTCAGGTCTTCAAACCTATTTTGAAAGGTTTTCTTGCGGCACACATCTATTGTGTACAGGAGCACCTCTCATTCGTTGGGCACCTTTGTCCTAACGTGATGTAAAGTCAAATACTTTGTCATAATTTGTTTCGCGTTTTACTAATTCTCCAGTTTCTTTCAGCCTGTTTATAAATTTTCTAATCATCTTTCTCTAAACCAGGTACTGGCTCGGTCCATAACCACAGTATCGTTGCTTCTCATGGTCTCTAGGGAACTGACACCCAAATAAATAAAATTAGATGATGTTCAAGGATCCTACAGCAAAACCTAACGCTCAAGATGTGAAACTATAATTCTGTGCATCCGTTGTATTGCCCCTCTTGTAGACGGGAGTAGCCTGCGCTTTTTTCCAGCCGCTTTGTACTGTTCGCACTGCGAGAGATTTACGACGAAAGAGAGCTGAGGAAGGGGCCAATGACGCATAGCGCTCTCCGTGAAATTGAACCGGAATTCCATGCAGGCCTGGCGCCTTGTTCGACTTCAACTGTTGCACTTGCTTTTCAACACCGGGGATGCTCATTTCTATGTCGTCAATCTGAGACTTTGTACGGCGGTCTGTACGATCTTCCTGCGAAAATGACTTTTTTTTTTTTTTTTTTTTTTGATGAGATATGTAAATTCAGGTTCCTTTTGTCAAATTTCCTAGGATTCTCGGGAAGATGTTTGGCTAACATATGACGGTGGAAGATGTTACAAGCGCACTTGTAGAGACACGAGTTTGATATGAGTGTAAATGATACCTATCTGCTCACCGTTTTCCGAAAGCTGTTGGTTAAACCAAGAAGAGTCTTTCCCATCCTCAGTCGACTTAGTTGGTACATATTTATCCAAAAGGCGATGGAAGATCTACTTTGTTCGCCAATCCTCCGCGTCCATCGCTTTCAAATTAAATGATATCTATTCGTGTTGTAAGTAGGATGCTAACAACTGCTAATCTGTTGTGCGAAGCGTAATGACTCTCCTAACCATTTTGATGGACTTATTGACTCCAGAGGCCACTGTAGCTGTGATTGCTAGTCCCTACCTTTATACTGAAATCGTCCAAAAGACCGGATCTGTTTGCAGCCACTATGTTCGAAATACTTCTGTTACGTGTGGAATGTTGGAATCGTTGCTGAAGAAGGTTTCTCAGAAAGAAGTCAGAATTACTTCACAAGACTGGTTGTCCGCGTCTCCGATCATAAATACCTGGACGTCACCGCCTAGACTCGGTAGGTTAAAATCTCTTCGTTCTACAATAAATTACCGAGGTACTTCCGGGCAAAGGAGTTTCAATCTTCGTTTGGGAACTCTGCAATCGTTGTAGCAGAATCGGGTAGCTAGTAAACGTGTCCGATAACTAATCTGAGTGTACTGGAGCTGTTTCGCTACATCTGTTTCACGAAGGTTATAATTTTTATTTGTTAGCTGAATCTGAAGTCCATTAGGGGCCACAGTTCTATATTAAGGCATCGGAAAGTATCATGGAATTCTGCAATTTCCACTGACCTGGCGTTTTCACTCCAAGTAGTTGTTCCAGGCGCAGTGAAAGCAGAGGCGCCGTGTCTTGATCAGGAACTGTTGTCTGAAATTCATTGCGACTATACAGTTCGTAACTCGGATATTCAGGCTTAGGCACACAATTAAATCAAGTTGCCGAAATTTTACATGTTATATTATATTGCAGTTATATTATTCACGACGTTAAGTGTTCTTAATAATACCACAACAGTCACAAAGCAATAAACAGATATGAGCTATATACACACATGAACAGTAGTTGAAACTTATCTAATGTGTAATTGTTCTGGAATGCTCGCAGACTAGCCGCATGAAATACATTTTTGTTGGTTGCCGGGAAGACTTGAATTCTATCAGCCTAGCCCGCCACCAGTATGACCCGAACTTTGATAAGATCCGTAGAATGAGCAGGATTGGGTAGTAAGGGTTCTGCAGCGCTACGGTTGACGCTGTGATGTGCCTAAGGAACAACATCAGCCTCGGGAACAGCGCTATAAAGATATGTCCACACGATGCCTCTTTTCTCGTGCGCAATCACAGACTCACGGAAATGACAGGGCACACACTACAGGCCTCCACACGTTACCTCATTGCGCAAGCAATCTGCTATGAATCCCGTTTTTGCTTGGGAATTTGTGCTTAGTTTACTGTGATGAAAAGGTTACTGTGCATAAAAAGCATCTAAATTAGAGAGGTGCGAGTAACATAAGTGAAGACAACATTTTATCTTCAAATTTTAGAAGTTCACACGGAGATTTTAGATTTTTGTCGTTAGTTAGTAAAAGGCGACTTGTATACCATTTTAAACTATTTATTTCGCATTTCAGAATAATGTACTTCACTGATTATTTCTAAACCTGAGAATTACTTAAGGGAGATTCTTAGTCGTTATGTGAAGGTTAATTAATTTTCAATGTATCAATTGCATTTTATTTTATAGAAAAGTAAAGAACTTCAATCATGAAAAAGAGTATGTAGATCAGCATCTCCGGACTCGAGAAATTTGGGCAACCAATTGTGTTTTCCAATTTTGCATTTTTTGGAACATAAATGTCCTTCATTTCAATATCTATCAGGTTGTTGAGTAGCTACACAAACCCCGCCATTTCTTTTGTTCAGATGTCGAGTTCCTCAGCTGTTGTGCTAGTAAGTTGATTTAGCATTAATATTCATGCACAGTTTTCATATACGCTTCTCACAAATTTGTAAGCTTCTTCTTCTTTGCTTTCCTACTTCGAGACTTACCGAACGTATCTTAATGTTTACAGTACTTTTCGTAGGGTAAGTCAGGGTGATATGGTGAATCGGGTGAAATGGTGAATTGATTTAATTCTTTACTGGTTAAACAGATCTCTCTGTATGTCTGCATGCCAACAGTGTCTGATCATCTGTGCAGTGTGCACGGATAATTTTATATGCTGCATTTATTTGTAGATGTTACTTCAGGTAGCGTAGTCCGCGGGGTATTTTTTGATATATTCTGCCTTCTAATACTGCTTATGTACTACATAACCTAGAAATCGTTGCGTCTAGTGTTCTGAAATTCTTGCCGTGCTATTCACCGTTTAACACATAGCAAATGGAAGAAATGGTGAACTAGGGCAGGTGTGATACGGTGATGGACTTTTCTTATGTGTAAAGTGTAAAGCTTTTATTTAGATACATCGCAACCAGGGTTACTGACAAGTCATGAAATGTTAGCGTTTCCTATCCCATGCGAGAGTTACGTTCTGTTTTATCCGACGTCTCAATACAATCGTTAATTTAAAAATTAGTTTTTATCTATTTTTTGCGAGTACAGTTTAGTTTGTCAGTGATTAAAAAAGTAAATGTTCTAACTACCGCCATTGTCCCAGGCAAAGATGCCTACATTTTACAAAAGACAAAAAGGATCCAGCCGTGCTGATTGGAGAGAGGAACAACTTAACGATGCCGTAAAAGCGTTGCAAAATGGAATGAGCCTGAATAGGGCCTCAAAGCAGTTTCACGTTCCATGGTCAACGCTGAAGAGACGATTAGCGAATGGGTGCTTTACGAAAAACGTTTGGGTGGGCCGCCTGTACTAACACAAGAATGTGAGAAAAAGTTGGTAAAATATATCATAAAATTACAAAAATTCGGATTTGCACCGACAAGGACAGAAGTACGTACCATGACATATAAACTAGATGAGAAATATAACCAACATCACAATTTTAACCGAGAAAATGAAATTGCTGGAATGGACTGGCTACATTTATTCTTAAAAAGAAATCCGGAACTCTCTGTCCGCTAATCGGAAGGAGTTTCACAAGCGCGGTCAAGGGGTTTAAGCGCGGAAAACGTTTCAGACTATTTTTCATTGCTGCAGAACATCTTGGTAGAACATAACGTCCTTGATAAGCCGGGAAATATATTCAACGTAGATGAGTCCGGACTTCAGCTGACTAATGACCAGGTTACGCGTTGACAGCAAAGGGGTCTGAGAGCGTTCCAGCGATAACATCCGGTGAAAAAGGTGAAACCATATATGTAAACGCTTGCTGCAATGGAGAGGGCGTGTTTTTACGCCCAGCTTGTGTTTTGAAGGGAAAAAATGAGAAGGCCTAGTACAAGGACGGTATGCCGCCGGGTTCCGCGATTTTCATCTCACAAAAGTCGGCGTACGTAACAACTGATATTTTTCTTCTGTGGCTGAGGAACCATTTTGCACCGACGAAGCCTGAGTGAACAGTCGTGCTTATTATGGATGGACATAGCTCTCATTGCAGCAGCGTGGATACATTAGAGTTTGCAGAAGAAAAAAAACATAGTTTTGCTCTGTCTGCCCAGCCACACCACACACTATCTGCAGCCGCTAGACAGAGCCTTTTTCAAAGCTCTGCAATCCTATTATTACAAGGCTTGCAATTCGTACATTAAAATGAATCCAAATAGAATATTTCCAGACAAGTGTTCGGAGGACTGCTTACAAAGGCCTGGGTAAAAGCAGCTACGGCAGAGAATACAATATCGGGGTTCAGAAGCACACGAATCATCCCGTTTAATCCTGATGTAATCCCCGAATACGCATTTTTAACATCAGCTTCATATCAACATAGGGAATACAACGAACTACACGAAAACAGACCTACTTCACCTCGACCAAGTTGTTCGCACTGGCACGAGATACCTAATCCCTCGGAAGAAGCAACTGCAGACGTAGATAACGATCAGGGACTTGAATACACACAAGCTTCACCACAACTGGGCTGTACGCAACGGGCGGAAAATCCACAGGAAAACATGCAGTCTTCATCAGAAGCAACAGATATGACCTCGACAGTGGCAACAGAGGAGTCTCAAATAACCCGTGGCAAACTCTTTGACCATATTTCGCCGATACCTATCCTAGATAAAGATGCCTCTGAAAGGAAGAAGTTCAGAGCTTTATCTGAGGTTTTGACTTCTCCAGGAAACATCGACAACCTGCGAAACAGAAAACGACAAAATGAGTCAGTGAAGAGTAGAGCGAATGCTAAAAAGAGGACCAAAGGAGAAACCGTAACCAAAGGAAAAACCGTAAGCAAAGAGACTACCAAAGGACTTATCAAAAAGAAGGAGCCTAAGAAACTAAAAGTGTCTACCACTGACACCGAATCCGAATCGTCGCTGGATATCCAATTGCAAGACGATGATGACGACGCGGATGATGAAAGAGTGTTGTTGTTTAGGGTCCGGTGAACTGTTCAGTTGCACTAAAAAGAATGTAGATTGAATCAAATGTATTAGCTGCCAACGTTGGCTGCATGAAGACTGTACAAAATATGAATCTATGTGCGACGTATGTGGCAAAATGCAGGGGAAATAAGTTCACCATTTCACCTAAAGGGCATTCGCCATTTCACCCATATACGTGTGAGATGGCTAAAAATAAGTTTTTTTTAACTTTTATAGTGCCTTAAAGACGATGTGGTACAGTCGTCTATAAATTTCAGAGTGTTTTCTTTGGAGTCAACAGACATCACTGCGCGTACATCGCCTTACAGCATTTTCAACACACTACACCACGAAACGTACATGGGAGCCAGCTAGCTGCCTGTCGTCTGCTAAACAGAGCAAGAAATTCCCATCGAAACTGGGATGCAATACACTTTCACGCACTGCGTGCGTTTCGAGGGCATTTCGCATGCACTAATGCGCATGCGTAGTTGCGCTATTGGAAAGGCAAGCACATGCGCAAAGTTGAACAGAAAAAGGATTCGCATGTTGACCGTGCAAGTATGCGATGTACTTATGAAATTCTTTAATTTATTTTGAAATAATGTAATGCACATTGCTATTTTGCTGCTAGCACTACATTACTGCTACGTTCTTCAACTTGCTCAGCTTTTAAACATACACAGGTCACATAAAAAATTGCAAGCAACTATCACACAGCAACATTGTTTTTGTAGGTATGTGTTAAAGTGAATGTCAGAAATGAGTACGCATTTCTGTTAAGCTGTATCTTAGAAAAGTTTTAATAAGAAAATAAAACCTCGAGGGCCCAGTCTTCATTTCAAAAAGTTAAAAAACTTCAGTTATCCTTTCAAGTTCCTTAATCCTTGAAAACATTTGAATAAGCTAACCTAATTGCCACACACACTTTTGTACTTTCAGTCACGCCACAGTCTTTTGCAGTTCTTTTATAAAGTGAGTTTCAGACAAGGCATAATTTAAACATAATTTAAAAGAATTTATGGTGGCCAACTCCTTTTATTCCATCCATGACTTTCTCAACAAGTGCAGTAGACCATTTTAATGAAAATTTATTATACTTTAATTTTTGACAGTTCTTGGTTGTAACAGGCAAGTAACTACCTACTGTGTGAATGATGGATGTATGGAAAGCAGATTGAAGTCTGTAAATAGTGGAAGTTTAATTTTAAATCTTGTACATAATCTGACTGTTTTTAACTGAGGATCACTGAAATGAATAATTTACTTCAATTTTTGCAATACTTTGTTGTAATAGCCAAGAAGCTAGCAAATGTCAGAATGATGGATTCAATGAAAACAGGTGTAAGTATTAAACCTGTAAGAATTTTAAATTTAATTCATGTATATAATTTTACTGTTTATTGACTGAGGATCATTAAAATTAATGAAACTCAAGTTTTTCTAATTTCATTTTTGTAGTGTGTTCATCTGACATGTTCCAAAGCCAGAAAGATTCCCTCTTTTATGCGTCTCTGAAATGAATAATTAATCTAATCTAATCTAAGTAGAGAATGTTTACCTGACAGTTTTACTCACCCGTATAAAAGGAAATTATCTCTAGAACTTAAAGCCCTGTCACCAATCTAAGCTGTTATACAACTTCATTTACTTAAATATTGTTCAGTTCTACCGTAAAACGATGACAAATATCAATTTCTTGCTTCCTCTGCCTTGTATTTTCATGACAGCCCATTCAGGCGGTATTTTCTACATCTACATCTACATTCATACTCCGCAAGCCACATGACGGTGTGTGGCGAAGGGTACCCTGAGTACCTCTATCGGTTCTCCTTTCTATTCCAGTCTCGTATTGTTCGTGAAAGAAGGATTGTTGGTATGCCCTGTGTGGGCTCTAATCTCTCTGATTTTATCCTCATTGTATCGTCGCGAGATATACGTAGGAGGGAACAATATACTGCTTTACTCTTCGGTGAAGGTATGTTCTCGAAACTTCAACAAAATCCCGTACCGAGCTACTGAGCGTCTCTTCTGCAGAGTCTTCCACTGGAGTTTATCTATGATCTCCGTAACGCTTTCGCGATTACTAAATGATCCTGTAACGAAGAGCGCTGCTCTCCATTGGATCTTCTCTATCTCCTCTATTAACCCTATCGGGCACGGATCCCACACTGCTGAGCAGTATTCAAGCAGCGGGCGAACAAGCGTGCTGGAACCTACTTCCTTTGTTGTTGGATTGCATTTCCTTAGGATTCTTCCAATGAATCTAAGTCTCGCATCTGCTTTACCGACGATCAACTTCATATGATCATTCCATTTTTAATCACTCCTAATGCCTACTCCCAGATAATTTATGGAATTAACTGCTTCCAGTTGCTGATCTGCTATATTGTAGCTAAATGAAAAGGGATCTTTCTTTCTATGTATTCGCAGCACATTACACTTGTCTACATTGAGATTCAATTGCCATCCCCTGCACCATGCGTCAATTCGCTGCAGATCCTCCTGCATTTCAGTACAATTTTCCATTGTTACAACCTCTCGATATACCACAGCATAATCTGCAAAAAGCCTCAGTGAATTTCCGATGTCATCCACAAGCTCATTTATGTATATTGTGAATAGCAACGGTCCTACGACACTCCCCTGCGGCACACCTGAAATCAGTCTTACTTCGGAAGACTTCTCTCCATTCAGAATTACATGCTGCCTTCTATTATCTAGGAACTCTTCAATCCAATCACACAATTGTTCTGATAGTCCATATGCTCTTACTTTGTTCATATAACGACTGTTGGGAATTGAATCGAACGCCTTGAGGAAGTCAAGAAACGCGGCATCTACCTGTGAACCTGAGTCTCGTGAATGAATAGCGCGAGCTGGGTTTCACACGACCGTCTTTTTCGAAACCCATGCTGATTCCTACAGAGTAGATTTCTAGTCTCCAGAAAAGTCATTATACTCGAACAAAATGCGTCTTCCAAAATTGTACAACTGATCGACGTTAGAGATATAGGTCTATAGTTCTACACATCTGTTCGACGTCCCTTCTTGAAAACGTGGATGACCTGTGCCCTTTTCCAATACTTTGGAACGCTACGCTATTCTAGAGACCTACGGTACACCACTGCAAGAAGGGGGGCAAGTTCCTTCGCGTACTCTGTGTAAGATCGAACTGGTATCCCATCAGGTCCAGCGGCCTTTCCTCTTTTGAGCGATTTTAATTGTTTCTCTATCCCTCTGTCGTCTGTTTCGATATCTACCATTTTGTCATCTGTGCGACAATCTAGAGAAGGAACTACAGTGCAGTCTTCCTCTGTGAAACAGCTTTGGAAAAAGACATTTAGTATTTCGGCCTTTAGTCTGTTTCACTACCATTTTGGTCACAGAGTGTCTGGACATTTTGTTTTGATCCACCTACTGTTTTGACATAAGACCAAAATTTCTTAGGATTTTCTGCCAAGTCAGTACATAGAACTTTACTTTCGAATTCATTGAACGCCTCTCGCATAGCCCTCCTCACACTACATTTTGCTTCGCGTAATTTTTGTTTGTCTGCAAGGCTTTGGCTATGTTTATGTTTGCTGTGAAGTTCCCTATGCTTCCGCAGCAGTTTTCTAACTCGGTTGTTGTACCACGGTGGTTCTTTTCCATCTCTTACGATCTTGCTTGGCACATACTCATCTAACGCGTATTGTACGATGGTTTTGAACTTTGTCCACTGATCCTCAACACTGTCTGTACTTGAGACAAAACTTTTGTGTTGAGCCGTGAGGTACTCTGAAATCTGCTTTTTGTCACTTTTGCTAAACAGAAAAATCTTTCTACCTTTTTTAACATGTCTTTTTACGGCTGAAGTCATCGATGCAGTAACCGCTTTGTGATCGCTGATTCCCTGTTCTGCGTTAACTGTTTCAAATAGTTCGGATCTGTTTGTCACCAGAAGGTCTAATATGTTATTGCCAAGAGTCGGTTCTCTGTTTAACTGCTCAAAGTAGTTTTCAGACAAAGCACTTAAAAAAATTTCACGGGATTCTTTGTCCCTGACACCCGTTATTAACGTTTGAGTCTGCCTGTCTATTCCGGCAAATTAAAATCTCCACCCAGAATTAGAACATGGTGGGGAAATCTAACCATTCATGTCAGCCAGCGCAGTCTGATGAATATTCGCTTTCTTGCGTAAATTTGAATTATTGCTGGGCGAACAGTGCCACTAAGATTTCTCTGAACTCACTTTTCCAAAACCTAGCAATCCGCTTCATTAGCAAATGTGCATTTATCAAAAATCTTCTTTCGTGACGACAGCCTTTCGTTGCCTGTTTTCGTCTCTTGCACGTGACGTGTCACTACCCAGACTACTAGAATATGATTTACATGATGGAAATGCATCAGTTTTAAACACTCCTTTCAGTAGTAAATTTAACAAATTTATCAGTTCTCTAACACAGTAAGTTTCTTCGAAATGATAAGAACATATTCCAGCATTTGGAATGTTCACACCGTTTCTTCTACGGCGTTTAGACAGCCAAATCCTTTGCAAACTTGCAGCAAGAGGGAAAGCATGAAGGACTACTTCCGTCGTCTTACGATTGTCGGCATTACAGCCGACAATATCACGACCAGGCATTGTTTACATATACTCAAAACTCCTCTAGCTAAAAATGAGTCACTGAACAAAAGTAACGAAGCGGAAACGATAACACTCACGAGCTCACATGGCCTGCAACAGCCAAGAATGCGCGCGAAGAATTCCTCAGGACGTCAGTCGTGCAATAACAGAAACGCGTTTGCTTCTGCGCACTAACTTTTCATTATATGTGTGTTTGTGTGTATCGTCTAGAGTGTAAGTGGGTGACTTACTTACGCCCCGTATTTTGCAGTCGATTGAACAATGGTGTGTTGCCTGACGTCACAATAGACAGTTTTCAACGACTGCAAAGTACGTGAAAATGAAACCAATAAAAATTATACGTCAAATGAACTACTAAACTTTTGTCTGTATAAATTATCCAAATTACTTTAACAACAGTCCACTGATGATTTACGCGGCTGACTTGCGAAACAGATCTCAGAACACGAAAAACGTTTCACACGCTGATATATCATAGTTTTTATTGAAACGTACTTTGTATAACAAGAGAGTAACAACCAAATTGAATGGAAGCTATCTGACCTAATTACAGATTAACTCTGGAATGACATTGTTCTGTGTCTATAGTGTAACTCTGAACCATTCTTTCACTTACCTCTATTCAATAACAATTTTCTCTGGAAAGTGGAGTACGGCAAGCAGCGCCACAGCAAAGCTGAATTACGAGTGGTAGGCTAAAAATTATTTCAAAAAGCGTCTGTACTGACACGTGCAATGCAGCCAAAAGCAATATAGAATTTCGTGCATGGGAATAATTTGTGTGCTGATGCTCTACAAATGATTTTTTAAGACAATTTTATGAAAATAATTAGTTTTGAACGTCATTTTTAATACCTTTATTGGTTTTAAACGATTTTCTGACTGATTGACTATACAAAAATTTACTTTACACAAAAGACTAACCTACCAAAAATGACCTCTTCTTTTTACAAAAATGTATACATCGGAGAGGGGAGGGGGGCGGGGGTGGAACTAACTCCTCTGGCTGTGAGTATTCATCAGATAAATGCTTCCATCAAATCTCGGAACAACTAATTTTACAATAGACTGCTAATTAAGCGCAAGTAAGCAAAGCTGCACATTTACCTTGAATCATAGTTCTTGATTTTTTTATATCCATAAATATTTTCATCGTCATCTTATTCAGTCATTTTTCAGCAAATATGTCTTCATTACTTAGCGTCTTAATTCCAGACAGAAACTTCCTGACCATTCATTTCCACGACTGCTTCCCAAAACATCTCCAACTACCATTCTGCGTTCAAAGCCCGTTAATTCCCGTCGTGTGGCCATAATCACGTCGAAAACGTTTTGACATGAATGTCCTGAGTACAGATGACGTTGCCCTTTCATACATTGTGTACGAGATACTACCTCCATCTGTAGATGTGCGTATCGCTATCCAATGATTTTTGTCACCTCTGTGTATTTTTGGCTTTGGGCGGCAAAGATCGTGGTGTCACCGCCATACACCACACTTGCTAGGTGGTAGCCTTTAAATCGCCCGCGGTCCGGTAGTATACGTCGGACCCACGTGTCGCCACTATCAGTGATTGCAGACCGAGCGCCGCCACACGGCAGGTCTAGAGAGACTTCCTAGCACTCGCCCCAGTTGTACAGCCGACTTTGCTAGCGATGGTTCACTGACTTCTACGCTCTCATTTGCCGAGACGATAGTTAGCATAGCCTTCAGCTACGCTATTTGCTACGACCTACTATTGATATTGTGAATCATGTACCATAAAGAGCGACGTTCTCCGTTAATGGATTAAAGTTAAGTGTTCCACCAACTACGTCCGTTTTTCTCAATTCTAATTCCCTTGTCATGTTCCAGACCTCACGCCAGCCGGCGTGAGCTAAAACGCGTGCATCTCCTATAGTACCAAGTGGTTGGCTCTTCTGCCAACCACAACAAAGATCATACAGCTAACAGTTCTTACAAAAGTACCGTATGAACATAGTCGCAGTTTCCAGAGTAGAACAATCCAGAGTTCGACGCAGAAACATATGTTATGAATGTAAAGTAGAAGCGCTACAGACGAACACCAGCAACCCAGAAGTAGTTACAAAAGTGCCAAGTTAGCATTAGCGCAATTTTCAAAATACAACAATGAGTGTGAAGTTCAGACACACTAGAACGATCACCGGAGACAGGCTGGATGATATCACACCTCGTTTCGCTTAGTTGATACCGCACGTGGCGTATACAAACGACGAGTCCGCTCACCATTATTTAGATGGTGGAGCGCCCTCGGCAGACTGGAACGAGTGTTTCTAGCACCGTCGCTTTGGCGACAGAGCACGTACGTGCAGATCGCTGTGATCCTGGGCGGGAAACGCGGACGCCATCAGCCCGCGCAACTACTGCGACATTTAGTGACAACTGATAGGACCACTCAGATGCAGTTTCTGGATGATTCTGTCTCGGATGTGTGCGGTAACCACGATGTTGCGTAAATTATGATTCAGAATTTACAAATGGTTTGCTCATAGTTACTGCAACCACACCCCTCAGTCTCTGCCCTTTGCTATAGCAATGAGAAACGAACCTGGAAATAACTAAATGTTGTTCTGAAACTGTTAAGAGAATAATTCAAAATTGAAAACGTAACCAGTCTAAACCCTGTGGCATCAGGCTGTGACTGGAGCAGCAAGTTACTTAACTCCTCACTGATAAAATGAAATACTTAATTCGATTTGTTAATAGTCATACGTGATACACATGGCAGCCGCAAATGGCATGTGGAGCGACTGCACAGTTGCTTGTGAAACTTCTAAATATAATTTTTTCCTTAAATTCGAATAACTAAGAAGGTGAAACTTCTACGTTTTTTATTAAATTGCTTAATGCAACTGAACCTTCTAAAACTGCTGAGTGAACTGAACGTACTGTCACTTTGCTTGTCTCTATCCTTTCAACACTGACTTTTAGAATTGTTCCTGACAAATACAGCTCAAAGTTATTCTACTCATTTAAGACCCACAATAAACAAGGATAAAGCAGATTAAAACTGTGTGCCGGACCGAGACTCGAACTCGGGACCTTTGCCTTTTGCGGGCAAGTGCTCTGCCAATTGAGTTACCCAAGCACGACTCACGCCCCGTCCTCACAGACTTACTTCTGCCAGTACCTCATCTCCTACCTTCCGAACTTTACAGAAGCTCTCCTGCGAACCTTGCCAGGAGACGTATTAAACTGTAACTTCGAGCAGGAGAGCTTCTGCAAAGTTTGGAAGGTAGGAGATGAGGTACTGGCAGAAGTAAGTCTGTGAGGACGGGGCGTGAGTCGTGCTTGGGTAGCTCAATTGGCAGAGCACTTGCCCGCAAAAGGCAAAGGTCCCGAGTTCGAGTCTCGGTCCGGCACACAGTTTTAATCTGCCAGGAAGTTTCATATCAGCGCACACTCCGCTGTAGAGCGAAAAGTTAATTCTAGAAGGATAAAGCAATCTGACTACTAATTAAAACAAAATAATGGCCCTGAATCAGAAGAAATCCTAACAATAACCCACATTTCATAAATCATTTACCTCATGGAAAATCTTAATGAGACGAACTACAGCAGATACAGCAATTATACAATAAAAAGATTCTAACTACTGTCGGATCTAACTACTAATAGGCATATGGTTAGCAAAGGAAAGATTTTGTTGCAAAGCAAACAATATTACCCACATTTTACAATCCATGTCCAAACAATATTAAATCTGTATGACGGACACATGCCCAGACCGTTCGCTCACGCTAACACTGCTTCTAACCTCCATCACTGCTAGCTGTTAACATCTGTGAGTCCGACCAGCCACAGAGTCTGTTACAGAGAGCGCACAGCACGGTCAGAGATATTAATGCAGTCTATAGCGCTGCATAGCGCTGCCAACATACAAACACATAAACAGGCTACATCTTACATAGACCCTCCCCCCCCCCCCCCCCCTGCTCCTCTCAAAAAGTTTACCAAGTGTTCTGGAAAGTAGCCAAGACTAATTTGTTAAATTTTTATATTAACAATACCAAATAGATCAGATGCACATAATTAGTAATATAGTGTTGGTCAATAAAGCAAAAATTGTCCTCACATTCCTTAAAGAGAGTTCTAATCATTCTTCAGAAGAAAAGTATATGACAGTTTTATGCATGAAGTCTGAGCAGTAAAAGAAAATGCACATGTAATTAGTGGACCTTCATGCAGTCTTGAAGAAGTAGTGTTGTCCTCCCAAAGGAAACACAGTGCTGACTCTTGGCATGAAGACATGAAGATTAGTAATGGGGCACTACAGAGCAGACCCACAGCAGAGTCAGTCGAAGTCTTGAAGAATATTGGCAGAATTGGCAGTCACCACAGAGCAGACCCATAGGATTCCTTGCAGAGATTATGATATTATTGGGCTACCAATGGTGCAGACCCACTGTAGTCCTTGTAGAGATCATGGAAGTAATGGGCCACGAAAGGTGCAGACCCACAGTAGTCCTTGTAGAGATTATTGTAGTAATGGGCCACCAAAGGTGCCAAACCACTGTAGTCCTTGTAGAGATGGCCAGCAGCCATCCACTGCGACTATGTGGGTGCACAGTCACAACTGAAGATTCTTGAGGATAATATAGCAAGTCCATGAACCACCACTTGTGCACTCACTAATTTTTTTCAATATCCTTAGAAGCAGAAATGCTGTTAAACAGTCCATTCCTGAATTATCAACATATGTGCAAGCACTAACACAGTCATATAACCCTCTGACATTTTATACATGTAGTATGACCAACAGATAAATGTGTGCAGTAAAATGAATCCCTACTATTTACTTAACTTGTAGAAATACAATTACAATTTTACAGCATAAGAATACAGTTACAAAGATAAAGAAAACATCATTACAGTAAAGAACATGATAATACAGATAACATGTGTAGTAATACAGGCTTTACAAAAAGAATAGGAATAAGCATATATATGAGTATTACAGGAAGTACGATATAAGTAAGTAAATGAAAAATGAGTATTTCCTTAGATACATTAACTTGACACAAGCATTAAAAAAAAACATAACAGAATAAATAATGTCTGAACATCTTTCCAAAGTAAAGAATCTATTACACAAACAGATTAGATTTGAGGACAACAGTATGCCTCATCTACATCTACATCTACATGACTACTCTGCAATTCACATTTAAGTGCTTGGCAGAGGGTTCATCGAACCACAATCATACTATCTCTCTACTATTCCACTCCCGAACAGCGAGCGGGAAAAACGAACACCTAAACCTTTCTGTTCGAGCTCTGATTTCTCTTATTTTATTTTGATGATCATTCCTACCTATGTAGGTTGGGCTCAACAAAATATTTTCGCATTCGGAAGAGAAAGTTGGTGACTGAAATTTCGTAAGAAGGTCTCGTCGCGGCGAAAAACGTCTATGCTGTAATGACTTCCATCCCAACTCGCTTACCATATCTGCCACACTCTCTCCCCTATAACGCGATAATACAAAACGAGCTGCCCTTTTTTGCACCCTTTCGATGTCCTCCGTCAATCCCACCTGGTAAGGATCCCACACCGCGCAGCAATATTCTAACAGAGGACGAACGAGTGTAGTGTAAGCTGTCTCTTTAGTGGACTTGTTGCATCTGCTAAGTGTCCTGCCAATGAAACGCAACCTTTGGCTCGCCTTCCCGACAATATTATCTATGTGGTCCTTCCAACTGAAGTTGTTCGTAATTTTAACACCCAGGTACTTAGTTGAATTGACAGCCTTGAGAATTGTACTATTTATCGAGTAATCGAATTCCAACGGATTTCTTTTGGAACTCATGTGGATCATCTCACACTTTTCGTTATTTAGCGTCAACTGCCACCTGACACACCATACAGCAATCTTTTCTAAATCGCTTTGCAGCTGATACTGGTCTTCGGATGACCTTACTAGACGGTAAATTACAGCATCATCTGCGAACAGTCTAAGAGAACTGCTCAGATTGTCACCCAGGTCATTTATATAGATCAGGGACAGTAGAGGTCCCAGGACGCTTCCCTGGGGAACACCTGATATCACTTCAGTTTTACTCGATGATTTGCCGTCTATTACTACGAACTGCGACCTTCCTGACAGGAAATCACGAATCCAGTCGCACAACTGAGACGATACCCCATAGCTCCGCAGCTTGATTAGAAGTCGCTTGTGAGGAACGCTGTCAAAAGCTTTCCGGAAATCTAGAAATACGGAATCAACTTGAGATCCCCTGTCGATAGCGGCCATTACTTCGTGCGAATAAAGAGCTAGCTGCGTTGCACAAGAGCGATGTTTTCTCAAGCCATGCTGATTACGTGTCAATAGATCGTTCCCTTCGAGGTGGCTCATAATGTTTGAATACAGTATATGCTCCAAAACCCTACTGCAAACCGACGTCAATGATATAGGTCTGTAGTTAAATGGATTACTCCTACTACCCTTCTTAAACACTGATGCGACCTGCACAATTTTCCAATCTGTAGGTACAGATCTATCGGTGAGCGAGCGGTTGTATATGAGTGCTAAGTAGGGAGCTATAGTATCAGCGTAATCTGAAAGGAACCTAATCGGTATACAATCTGGACCTGAAGACTTGCCCGTATTAAGCGATTTGAGTTGCTTCGCAACCCCTAAGGTATCTACTTCTAAGAAACTCATGCTAGCAGATGTTCGTGTTTCAAATTCTGGAACATTCCATTCGTCTTCCCTGGTGAAGGAATTTCGGAAAACTGCGTTCAATAACTCCGCTTTAGCGGCACAGTCGTCGATAACAGTACCATCGGCACTGCGCAGCGCAGGTATTGACTGCGTCTTGCCGCTTGTGTATTTTACATACGACCAGAATTTCTTCGGATTTTCTACCAAATTTCGAGACAATGTTTCGTTGTGGAATCTATTAAAGGCATCTCGCATCGAAGTACGTGCCAAATTTCGCGCGTCTGTAAATTTTAGCCCATCTTCGGGATTTCGCGTTCTTATGAACTTCGCATCATAGTGAATGCAGCTTAGTATCAGAAGGAAAAAAATTCTACCAAATTTATCTTATCAGGTAACACACAAAGACAGGAAGAACACAGACATACAAGGGTACACATAAACACATAGCGGATGGCGCAAAAGGAAAGGACAGGGTCTGTTTTCAGTGTAACATTTGATACTGCAGTACTTATGGTTCTTCATTACCAACCAAAACTTCATTTAATTACCACAGATCTTTCTTCGTATTTCAATATGTTCCCACAAAACGAAGTCCTACCTAACTGCATTTATACTCTCATATATTTCTTACCTCATCATTTGTTTCCAAGAAAATCCTACCTAAACGTTTTGTCACAATTCCCTACTTACATCTTCTCATTTTCTCTTTCAAAATAATTGTTCCTCATTGTACAATACTCTTTGGCCAAAATTTTTTCTTATAGCTTATCAATGCATTTTTCGCACCTCATGATAACTCATTTTCTTATATAGAATTCCCGCTCTTAAGCTAACTTAAATCTACTGAGCCCAGATACATAAATTAGAGAACTAGGCAATGAAGCAGCATATCTAAATTAGCAAATAAAATGCAACATTACAACTAATATAAGCAATATGCAGCTAACAAAAAAAATAAATCAGTGGTAAAACTGGCTTATCACAGCAATACAAAATAAAATTCAGTAGCACAATGCCTGAAAATAGCAGCAGCAAATGCAATTACTTATACCTAAACATGAGAAAGCACAAGCAGGAAAAATATTACAGTAAAGACAGAAATGCAGATAAGGGAAATGTCTATTCGCATCTTAATGTCTGTCACATCTTAACACTAGAGTTGTGCACTACAGCAACTTGTTCTACCAAAAAATTACCAAGTCCTTGAAAAGAAAATTATGTATACAATCCCTAGTTCCTTCTCCTTCTTATTGTTCTATTCTTTCGAGTGCTCTTTTTAAAGAATGTGGGTCATGTTGTCCTGAGACAACTCCATGCTACTCTATCGTGTGCAAGCTTCTTCATCTCCCAGTGCGTACTGCGGCCTACATACTTCTGAATCTGTTTAGTGTATTCATCTCTTGGTCTCCCTCTACGATTTTTACCCTCCACGCTGTCTTCCAATACTAAATTGGTGATCCCTTGATGCCTCAGAACATGTCCTACCAACGGATCCCTTCTTCTTGTCAAGTTGTGCCACAAACTCCTCTTCTCCCCAATCCTATTCAATACTTCCTGATTAGTTATGGGATCTACCCATCTAATCCTCAGCATTCTTCTGTAGCACCAAATTTCAAAGGCTTCTATTCTCTTCTTGTCCAAATTATTTGTCGTCCATGTTTCACTTCCATGCATGGCTACACTCCATACAAATACTTTCAGAAACGACTTCCTGACATTTAAATCTATACTCGATGTTAACAAATTTCTCTTCTTCAGAAACGCTTTCCTTGCCATTGCCAGTCTACATTCTACACTCCTGAAAATGGAAAAAAGAACACATTGACACCGGTGTGTCAGACCCACCATACTTGCTCCGGACACTGCGAGAGGGCTGTACAAGCAATGATCACACGCACGGCACAGCGGTCACACCAGGAACGGCGGTGTTGGCCGTCGAATGGCGCTAGCTGCGCAGCATTTGTGCACCGCCGGCGTCAGTGTCAGCCAGTTTGCCGTGGCATACGGAGCTCCATCGCAGTCTTTAACACTGGTAGCATGCCGCGACAGCGTGGACGTGAACCGTATGTGCAGTTGATGGACTTTGAGCGAGGGCGTATAGTGGGCATGCGGGAGGCCGGGTGGACGTACCGCCGAATTGCTCAACATGTGGGGCATGAGGTCTCCACAGTACATCGATGTTGTCGCCAGTGGTCGGCGGAAGGTGCACGTGCCCGTCGACCTGGGACCGGACCGCAGCGACGCACGGATGCACGCCAAGACCGTAGGATCCTACGCAGTGCCGTAGGGGACCGCACCGCCACTTCCCAGCAAATTAGGGATACTGTTGCTCCTGGGGTATCGGCGAGGACCATTCGCAACCGTCTCCATGAAGCTGGGCTACGGTCCCGCACACCGTTAGGCCGTCTTCCGCTCACGCCCCAACATCGTGCAGCACCCTCCAGTGGTGTCGCGACAGGCGTGAATGGAGGGACGAATGGAGACGTGTCGTCTTCAGCGATGAGGGTCGCTTCTGCCTTGGTGCCAATGATGGTCGTATGCGTGTTTGGCGCCGTGCAGGTGAGCGCCACAATCAGGACTGCATACGACCGACGCACACAGGGCCAACACGCGGCATCATGGTGTGGGGAGCGATCCCCTACACTGGCCATAAACCTCTGGTGCTCGTCGAGGGGACACTGAATTGTGCACGGTACATCCAAACCGTCATCGAACCCATCGTTCTACCATTCCTAGACCGGCAAGGGAACTTGCTGTTCCAACAGGACAATGCACGTCCGCATGTATCCCGTGCCACCCAACGTGCTCTGAAGGTGTAAGTCAACTACCTTGGCCAGCAAGATCTCCGGATCTGTCCCCCATTGAGCATGTTAGGGACTGGATGAAGCGTCGTCTCACGCGGTCTGCACGTCCAGCACGAACGCTGGTCCAACTGAGGCGCCAGGTGGAAATGGCATGGCAAGCCGTTCCACACTACTACATCCAGCATCTCTACGATCGTCTCCAAGGGAGAATAGCAGCCTGCATTGCTGCGAAAGGTGGATATACACTGTACTAGTGCCGACATTGTGCATGTTCTGTTGCCTGTGTCTATCTGCCTGTGGTTCTGTCAGTGTGATCATGTGATGTATCTGACCCCAGGAATGTGTCAATATAGTTTCCCCTTCCTGGGACAATGAATTCACGGTGTTCTTATTTCAATTTCCAGGAGTGTATATCCTCTCTACTTCGATCATCATCAGTTACTTTGCTCCTCAAATAGCAAAACTTCTTTAATACTTTAAGTGTCTCATTTCCTAATCTAATTCCCTCAGCATCACCCAATTTAATTTGACTACATTCCACTATCCTCGTTTTGCTTTTCTTGATGTTCATCTTATACCCTCCTTTCAAGACACTGTCCATACAGCTCAACTGCTCTTCCAAGCCCCTTGCTGTCACTAACAGAATTACAATGTCATCAGCGAACCTCAAAGTTTTTATTTCTTCTCCATGGACTTCAGTACCTACTCCGAACTTTTCTTTTGTTTCCTCTATTGCTTGCTCAGTATACAGATTGAATAACATCGGGGATAGGCTACAACCATGTCTCACTCCCTTCCCAACCACTGCTTCCCTTTCATACTCCTCGACTCTTATAACTGGCATCTGCTTTCTGTACAAATTGTAAATAGACTTTCGCTCCCTGTATTTTACCCCTGCCACCTTCAGAATTTGAAAGAGAGTATTCCAATCAACATTGTCAAAAGCTTTATCCAAGTCTACAAATGCTAGAAACATAGCTTTGCCTTTTCTTAATCCAGCTTCTAAGATAAGTTGTAAGGTCAGTATCGCCTCACGTGTTTCCATATTTCTATGGAATCCAAACTGATCTTCCCCGAGGTCGACTTCTACCAGTTTTTCCACTCCACTGTAAAGAATTCGCGTTAGTATTTTGTAGCCGTGACTTATTAAACTGATTGTTCGGTAATATTCACATCTGTCAACGCCTGCTTTCTTTGGGATTGGAATTATGATATTCTTCTTGAAGTCTGAGGGTATTTCGCCTGTCTCATATATTTTGCTCACCAGATGGTAGAGTTTTGACATGACTGGCTGTCCCAAGGCTGTCGGTAGTTCTAATGGAATGTTGTCTACTCCCGGGGCCTTGTTTCGAGTTAGGTCTTTCAGTGCTCTGCCAGACTCTTCATGCAGTATCATATCTCCCATTTCATCTTCATCTACATCCTCTTTCATTTCCATAATATTGTCCTCAAGTACATTGCCCTTGTATAGTCCCTCTATATACTCCTTCCAAATTTCTGCTTTCCCTTCTTTGCTTAGAACTGGGTTTCCATCTGAACCCTTGATATTCAAACAAGTGGTTCTCTTTTCTCCTCTATATCCTTACATTTGTCCTCTAGCCATGCCTGCTTAGCCATTTTGTACCTCCTGTCGATCTCATTTTTGAGACGTTTGTATTCCTTCTTGCCTGCTTCATTTACTGCATTTTTATATTTTCTCCTTTCGTCAATTAAATCCAGTATTTATTCTGCCACCCAAGGATTTCTACTAGCCCTCGTCTTTTCACTCGATCCTCTGCTATCTTCACCACTTCATCCCTCAAAGCTATCCATTCTCCTTCTACTGTATTTCTTTCCCCCATTCTTCTCAATTGTTCCATTATGCTCTTCCTGAAACTCTGTACAAACTCTGGTTCTTTCAGTTTATCCAGGTCCCATCTCCTTAAATTCCTGCCTTTTTGCAGTTTCTTCAGTTTTAATCTACAGTTCATAACCAATAGATTGTGGTCAGAGTCCACATCTGCCCCTGGAAATGTCTTACAATTTAATACATGTTCCTAAATCTCTGTCTTACCATTATATAATCTATCTGACACCTCCCAGTATCTCCAGGCTTCTTCCATGTATACAACTTCCTTTTATGATTCTTGAACCAAGTGTTAGCTACGATTAAGTTGTGCTCTGTGCAAAATTCTACCAGGCAGCTTCCTCTTTCATTTCTTACCCCCAATCCATATTCTTCTACTACGTTTCCTTCTCTTCCTTTTCCTGCTATCGAATTCCAGTCACCCATGACTATTAAATTTTCGTCTCCCTTCAATATCTGAACGATTTCTTTTATCTCATCATACATTTCTTCAATTTCTTCGTCATCTGCAGAGATAGTTGGCATATAGACTTGTACTACTGTTGTAGGCGTGGGCTTCGTGTCTATCTTGGCCACAATAATGTGTTCACTATGTTGTTTATAGGAGCTTACCCGAATTCCTATTTTCTTTTATTCATTATTAAACCTACTCCTGCATTACCCGTATTTGATTTTGCATTCATAACCCTGTATTCACCTGACCAAAAGTATTGTTCCTCCTGCAATCGAACTTCGCTAATTCCCACTATATCTAACTTTAACCTATCCATTTCCCTTTTTGAATTTTCTAACCTACCTGCCCGATTAAGGGATCTGACAGTCCACGCTCCGATCCGTCGAATGCCTGTTCTCTTTCTCCAGATAACGAGGTCCACCTGAGTTGTCCCCGCCCGGTGATCCGAATGGGGGACTATTTTACCTCCGGAATATTTTACCCAAGAGGACGCCATCATCATTTAACCATACAGTAAAGCTGCATGCCCACGGGAAAAATTACGGCTGTAGTTTCCCCTTGCTTTCAGCTGTTCGCAGTACCAGCACAGTAAGACCATTAGTGTTACAAGGCCAGATAAGTCAACCATCCAGACTGTTGTCCCTGTAACTACTGAAAAGGCTGCTGCCCCTCTTCAGGAACCATACGTTTGTCTGGCCTCTCAACAGATACCCCTACATTGTGGTTGCACCTATGGTATGGCTCTCTGTGTCGCAGAGGCACACAAGTCTCCCCACCAACGGCAAAGTCTATGGTTCATGGGGGGTCATAGAATTATTATTTAATAGATCTGTTGACAGCAAGTGTATACATTAGCATATGTATTAAATTTTATTTTGCAAAACCAATGCTGCAGAGCAGCTAGAAACTAGATATCAAATAAAATAATATGAAAAAAGAAAGCATAAAAACATCATTCAGCAGACATATGGCATTTCACTAGTCAGTAAAAATTCTCTCGACCCTCGTAGAAAGACAGTTGTCATAATCAGGTATGTAGATGTAAGAATTTTTCTCATCAGCATATATGTAAGTAGCTCAAAGTACAAACTCCAATGTGTAATCGTATGTTTTCAAGTAATAGTGTGTCACGTTTGTGGTGCATTCTGCAATGAAATGTCAATAGGGAGGTGAATAGCCTCTCTTTTCTACAACTGTGCATTTCAAAGGCAACACAACAGTCGGTTTTTGCAGGCGGCTAGCGTGCAGCCGGGTGCAGCAGATCATTATGTCAAGGTCACCTATACTCTTTGCGAAAATATTTACACCAACAGTTTGAGCTACAATAACAGTTTTATGCAAATAACAAAGTTCACCGTTTGAAAATTTACAGCAGAAGTGTGTAGAAACCATATCTCATCGATACCAGTGTTCAAAAATTTACATTGGCATTGCGGTACTTACATTCACATATATAATTCACATTTCATAACTCTTAAAATACGATTCTTGATTTCAAACATTCGTTTTCACAAATCAGAGTTCCTAACCACTACTCATTATTCATATATGTCGATACTGCTTCAATACTTCATCATAATAAACACGAAGCATAATCACATTCCTCATATAACACTGCCTTATTGATCATAAACATATCTCAACATCGTAATACACATCATCATCATAATTTCGTCATCATAACAGATCAATAAAATCTCAAAAAGCGTTGTAGCTTCTTTCAATAATCTCAAAACCTCTAAAAAATACTCTCTGCTCGTTTCAGTAGTGTCATCTACCTCAAACGTTCTTCAAAAGTCATGATCCCATACAATATAGTGCACTCAAAATATCTCACAGTATCACAATGATTCGGAAAATATATTAACAGTTCACAAAATGCGGACAAAGTACAATTTAATAAGTGCAAAACAATTGAACTGTTTAATTACGTTCAAAAAATGTTCAAATGTGTGTGAAATCTTATGGGGCTTAACTGATAAGGTCATCAGTCCCTAAGCTTACACACTACTTAACTAAATTATCCTAAGGACAAACACACACACCCATGCCCGAGGGAGGACTCGAACCTCTGCGGGGACCAGCCGCACAGTCTATGACTGCACTGCCTCAGACCGCTCGGCTAATCTCGCGCTTCTTTAATTGCGTAAATATGTGTCAAAATGTTGAAAAAATGTTTATTTCTCTCTATTGAATGACCAGATAGCTGTGTAATTCTGCGTTACGCAAATATGGTACCAATGTATAAAACTGTATAACCAAATACCATATTAGCTAGGGCTCCTTGCTCTTGCCACAAGCATGGTACACAATGTAGGCGTAATCTCTTAAGGGATAATGTAATTATACCTCAGGTGTTACAGATTAATACTGCGGAATGAAATGTATCACCTAAAACCTTCTCTGTATCATTGTAAATCAAAACTATTTCTATAGATGTTCCAAGTACAAAAATTAACCACTGAAATGTGTGTCCTGTAGCGCTTAAGTATGCTTCTTGCTGTAAGAAAATTTCTGTCATCGCTTAACGGTAAGAATGTGCCAAGTGTCGTAGCTATCTTCGTCCATAAGCAAAGTTCTCCAAAAATCAATGTGCTTACCTTGTCATATACAAAACTAAAGTGCTACTTATATAGATGTCATAGTTATTATGTGCATTGCTGTGACTTTGAAAGTAGTACACTGTAAAGTATTGTAGTGTTATGAAAACAACTGTCTCATTGTAGCTATTCCACAAAAGTCATTACCATAACATGTTTTACTTTTCAGAAGAATGTAGAGAAACTGTGCAGACATAAATAGATGCACCGTAAAAGCAATAATGAAGATTGTGTCATAAGTTGCGTCGTAGTATAATCGTGTAGCCGTCAAACAAACCAAATACTGTGTCGTCTAGAGTGTGAGCATTATACTAGTGGCATAGCTGTGCAACTAACAAGCAAATGTACACACTACTAGACTGTGTCATCTGTTCCCTACAAAACTGAACTCGTAAAATTACTGTCTTAGTAAATCCCATAGGTTCTTGACTAGATAGTTAACTTCAAAACATCGCTGCATGATAAATGTAACAAAGCATGATAGTAACTTGTTGTGTACATAGTTGCACGTAGTCAGTGCGTACACAACTTTCCCACCAGAGCGCACCCCGCTAAGCACAACAGCGCAGGCGCAGCGCTTGTCCGTCTTCACACTACGAGATGGCGCTGCCTTAGAGACGGACCAAATTCTGCTTCCGCCGATCCGCGTATTAACATGTAACGCAGCCAATGAGATTGTTGCTAACATAGAACCTTTTCTCCTCGCGGATGACACTAGTGCAGTGATACCTGAACGCGCGAGGTATCATAACGTGTATACAGACCTCCGATTAGTCAGTCTGCATTTGTCTGTACCAGTCTATAGTCAAGTTCCAGTCTGCGCCTAATAAGATTATCATATTCCTGTACATAGCCATGAAGAGAAATGTATAGCCACTTTGTCAAGTATCAGAGATATGTGAGAATAAGATTAACGTACCAAGACCAAAGGAACTTCAGATTGTCAATTGTAAACAGCATCCAGAATCAAGTTACGTAATGTCTATGTTTTTTATTATTTTAATAAATGTGTGTGAAAATGAATCAAGTTCTGTTTAAAGTTGGTCACCGGCAATTTGCTACTCTAAGCGTGCAAGTGGCATTTCTATCGTCTGACCTAACGGCTGAAGATAAACACGCCACGATAAGACCACGAGACATGTTGCTGACACTCGCCTACTTCGTTAGAGCGACAAGTCAAATAATCTGATTGTGTATGTACCGAAGATCTTACAGTACGCACACCACATAACTTCAAGTGGAAAATTTAATGGCAAAGACTAAGTGAGAAAGCAAACTATTTCTGAATAAACGATTTTAAACGAAATGTGATGTAATCTCTTGTTATTTTTTTATTACTTTAATGACCAATTAGGAGGAAATCAATAAGAAAATTGAAGAAGCCAAGCCTGTGGATGTATGTTATTACTAGAATTCCTGAATGTTTTAATTTTACGTGTAGTGATGAACAGCTTATAGTCCAAGTCGCCGAGTCGCAGATCTGTCATTCTTACGTCGTGTCGGCAGTTCCTTTTCAAGGCTTGCTGCGCCTCGCCGACTCCTTTCAAGATCTCCATAATACCATATATTACTGCCGTGTGACTTTTGTGTCGTAATCGAATCTACTGTTTCCTTAATGTTTTCCCGATTTTTTGCATGTTGCGCGACCGTATTGGTATATGCAACTGAGTCAATTTTAGCCTGCAAGGTGTCGTGATTTTTATGTAAAATAATCTGCAGTTATTTTACGTCAGCTTCATGATTCTGTAATGTATCTTCATGTCGCGAAAAAATAGGCTGAAAATGTTCACAAATTTGTGTTTCTACATCTTCAGAAACTTTTTGATATTTAGATTCGATTTCTGGTGTATCAGCGGTTAAATCTTCACTTGTTTGTTCAATTGTGTCTAACGTTTGAAGTTGTTGCAGTATTTGTTTCTGATTTTCTTCAATTTGTCGCTATATTTGTTTCTGATTTTGATCAAGTTTTTGAATTAAATAGAATAACAATGCATGAGTGACTGAAACATGTTCCACTGTGCTTTACGGCAGTGTATTCACATCGGGAATGCTTATATTTCGAAAAGCAGGAAGTGTTTCTTGACTAAATTGAGAAAGGAGTAATGACGCAAAACCTGTCTACGGTATCTGCTAGATTTTGTTCTGTTATTTCACATTCCTGAGGCGAACAGCTACCGACCGATCGATCGATTTTTTCCATTTCTACACCGTCATTTACTGCCTGAGCCATGTCCCTAAGCTCAATTACCAAATTATCGTCTTGAATATTTATCACTTCATTACTAGGTGGTGGTTACAAGCTACGCTCGTCGTCACTGTCATTTCTCAATTTACTTTCAGGCTAGTTTTACGTTTCTCACACACCATGATTATCACTGTATTTTTCACAATAGCACGCAAAAACAATTTGAAAAGCAAAAAATAGGAAACCGCAATTGAATAACACTGAAAATAACCAATTTCTAATTAGTTTCAGCCTGCCGTTGTGGCCGAGCGGTTCTAGGCGCTTCAGTGCGGCACCGCGCTGCCTCGGGCATGGAAGTGTGTGATGTCATTAGGTTAGTTAGGTATAAGTACTTCCAAGTCTATGGGACTGATGACCTCACATGTTAAGTCCCATAGTGCTCAGAGCCATTTTTTAAATTAGTTTCAAATGCGACTGCGAGATACTTGGTGCAAATCCACATGCATGCCACAACTGCTTTGCTCATTACAACACAGTACAACTATAAGAAACTACAACTACAAAGGAAATTCTCTGTATACAACTACGCGCTAGCACTGAACAATAATGTCTAATCATGACCTAGTTCTTCAAACTACAAGAAAATCAGAAGATTCCAGTGAATTACACTCGGCTGATGGTCTACAGGTGAAACTTCTACGTTTTTACTTAAATTGCTTAATACACCTGAACCTTCTAAAGCTAATAAGTCAAACTGAATGTACTGGACTTTGCTTGTCTCTATCATTTCAACACTGACTTACAGAATTTTCCCTCACAGATACAGTTCAAAGTTATTCTACTAATTTATGACCCACAATATACAAATATAACGCAATATGACTATTAATTAACACAAAATAAATTCCCTGAATTAGAAGAAATCCTAACAATAACCCACATTTTATAAATCGCCTACCTCACAGAAAATCTTCATGATACGAACTACAGCAGATACAGCAAGTATACAACCAGCTACATAAAATGATTTAACTAGTGTAGGCTATAACTACTAATAGGCATGTGGTTAGCAAAGGAAAGATTTTGTTGTAGAGCAAACAATGTATTTAGCAGATTTTACCTCAATCACGTGACATCCAGTTCTAAAAATTATATAATCGTCCGTGACATCCTGTTCCAAAAATTGTGTAATCGTGAATAATTTCACTACTCACGTTTTACAATCTACATCCAACCAATATTAAATCTCCATGACGAACTCACGTCCAGACAGTCCGCTCGCGTTAACACTGCTTCTAATCTCCATCACTGCTAACTATTAACTAATTGCGAGTCCGACCAGCCACAGAGTCTCTTACAGGGGACGCACAGGGCTGTCAGAGATATTAATGCAGTCTGTAGCGCTGCCAACGTACAAACACATAACCAGGCTACTTACACTTGAAGGACCTGTGATGTGGAATCGTAGCTGACGCCCTCCCAGTAGCGCTGTTGAGATTGCACAGTGCAATAAAAGAAGACCTGCAGACCTCCCAAGCGAAGTTGTGTGGCGAACTTCTGTATATACCACGGGAGTTTTTCAAACATTCCGACTCCCTGCGCCCCACTCAAGATTTCCTCGCGGGACTCCGGAAGTAAATGGAGGCCATGAGACCGAGTGGAATTACACGTCACGAGAAGGGCTACTTCTGATTTGAAAGATCTGGTAACGACCAAGTACGTTTTCTTCTGACGTGGCCCACTGCACAGGAAACAGGAGCTGCCCTATGAAGGCTCATACACAATTACGGGACGGAACGATAGGGGACTCACTCTCAGCATTAAAGTGTTAGATACAATAGAGTACGTCGACTGGTGCAAACCAAAGTACTTAAGTGCAGCAGACGCCACCCAAATACAGGCCAGCTCTGGACGTAGAACGTCCGCGACGTCGCAGTTGCCGTCACAGCTACGTGATCTAGAGAAGTGCCGGGCGCCTGAAGCAGCAATAAGCCGACCCACCTGCACCTAACCACAGCGGGGACTCGTTACGAACGAAAAGTGCGCTTCCGTTTCGATCCGGCACACAAGTTTTTGTCTTTTCGTTGTGGGGTTGTGGTGTAGCGCCCTACGCTCGTAGGTTACTCCAAATTCGACACCTATCCGTTGGCAACGTTGGAACGACGAATGCCGCAGAAACCTGCGTTCTTAAATAGGCAGTACATATCTACCTGCTGCAGCGCAAGAATCGATGTGTGTGCGGTTGTCAGAAGCGTGTTGTGTAAAACAACCAGCGCAGCGGTAATAGCATATTAAGTGTTTGTGCTTATTCATCTTGCTGTTGTACGGACCAATAAGTAGTCTTACAGTTAGCTCAGGTCTATCGTTTATTAGTAACCAACGATCACCTGCAAATTTTACTGTAGAATAGCACAAAAATAGATGCCGCTGGTGTCCATAGGCTATTGCCTATCAAGGTCGATGTCGCCCCGATAGATGAATGGTAGCCGGCACAGCAACGCAGCGTGTTGGGTCAGAGAGTTAGCTGCATTCTGGAATAAAAAAATGAAAAAAAACTGAATTAACCGATCAACGACGAACTGAAATGGGTGTCCTGCGACGTCCACCATGAGCAGATGCAACGAAGGAAAACAAACAAAATGAGATTAAAAGAAATGGTCAGCATGACAGACTGCCGTCCTAAGGGGCCAGGGTTCGATTCCCGGCTGGGTCGGGGATTTTCTCCGCTCAGGGGCTGGGTGTTGTGTTGCCTTCATCATTTCATCCCCAAGCGGCGCGCAGGTCGCTCAATGTGGCGTCTAATGTAACAAGACCTGCACCAAGGCGGCCGGACTTGCCCCGTAAGGGGCCTTCCGGCCAATGACACCATACGCTCATTTCCATTTTTTCATCAACGTCGATATCACGTTTTCATATGCCATGTTAGAGATATGGCAAGAGTGTGGGGCTTTACTTTGTTGAAGGTTTGAGAAACGCTTTGTGTGCGCCTACTTGCGTTCCATTGCCTCGCAACACTTTTATAAGCAAGTTCTTAGCTGTCGGTTACAGTTATAAGACCAATACATGCAACGGTTTTCACGTTTACATCATGTGGATGATACAGTTGGGACTACCTTTTGGTGCCTAACTCTCTGCATACACAGTGTACCCGAATTATAACGTTATTGTAATGAATAATTCCAGGTAAGCTGCAATATTTTTGTGAGCAACGTTTCTTCCTTACCTCAAGCTTATTTCGGCTTGTACAACCATAATCACATAACACTGCTATGGAATAGTATCAGATTATTGCAGTTGTTGCTTCTAGCAATATCATTCAAATTACAAAAGTATTTTAGAATCTGTTGCAACGTCGGCGTTTACCCAAAGTATGTGTCTAAATATTCATCATTGTTACTGACTAGATCATATTCAATATTAGGATTCCAAGCGATGTTAAACTGATGGTGAAGCTGTAACGAAACAACTAAAAATCAACCACTTAATCAGACAGTCAGGAGAGCCTCTTGTCTAATTAACCAACTGATCAAATTAATCATTTATACAGAGAGGCACATGACAGAGTCCACCTTGTTTTACAGTGGAGAAAACGTGAATTACACACACTTTCCTGGGAGCCCCGTTTGTCCTCAGGTCCGAAACGAGACGTCATTGTGAGGACTCCTCAATGCACTACTAGTGTTGGGAAGCACTGATGAAGCATGACTTCTTAGCAACTCTTCCGAAATGAATTACGAAATCAAACAAAGTTACAGTGCTAATCGACATCTGACGATCGAATGGGAAGTTGAAGTCGGAGTCATCCACGACACCGTTCGTTAGCGGAAGTTTGTATGCAGGCTCTGGATTTTACACACTCCTTTGCGTCTCATTATCATGGTAAGAACACACACACATTGCACGCACTCGTCACGGAAAGTTGCTTGACAGGATACGATGAAGGAAGTGGAGGTACTTTTACAGTTTTTCACGGATACTCAAGAAAAGGCTTACAGAATGCGAATGACTCACTGGGTAGTGACTGAAAATAATAATTGTGTAACTCCGTAGAACTGGAGCATTGTTGTCACTCCTGTTGTTATTTGTGTATAGTCACAGAGTTGCTAAAAGCCCAAAAGCAAATAAGAATTTCGGTAGGAACTTCCACCCACAATCAGGAATAAATTTTATTTTGCTAGTACATTATTTGGACTATTTGGAACGGTAGAGATACGTTTTAGAGAGGCTAATGAAAGAGAAGCGCCGGCGGAGCAGTTCTAGACGCTTCAATCTGGAACCGCGCGACCGCTACAGTCGCAGGTTCGAATCCTGCCTCGGGCGTGGATGTGTGTGATGTCCTTAGGATAGTTAGGTTTAAGTAGTTCTAAGTTCTAGGGGACTGGTGACCTCAGATGTTAAGTCCCATAGTGCTCAGAGCCATTTGAATTTTGAAAGAGAAGCAAGAGGTGACGTCAGCGACAGTTGAATGTTTACATAACTACTCCGCGGAAAACGTAGACTTGCACGCTACAAGAGTGGTTCTGCGCATCTCGTATAGGTTTCTTTATGTTGAAATTCCGGGAGCCTCTGTTCCCACAAGAGTGCGTTGTGTGTACGCACTTGAGGATCCAGGGCGCCTAACAGCGACGTTATTAGCATCCCGTTGCAAGAAGTATACGTCTGGATAGAGATATATGCGAGAAATTTTGGGCTGCACGAGATGCGTAAAAATCTCAGCTGCTTATGGTATTCTCAGTTAAACTCGAAAAAAGTTTGCTTAAGTACAATATGCAGACATTTCGTTTCATTTACCTCGTCGCTCACCGTAACACATGGTTATATTATGTAGTAATGGACGATCAATAAAATGTGAATTTTTCAGCCCATTGACTGCAAAATAGATCTCAAAGACGAGTGTTCCGCTGTCAAATTTTGAACTCCAATAAAACTTTCGGAGACTACCGACGTCGCATACATAGATCAGCAACAAAACATGAACAATGCGAAAGGGGTAGGAAATCAGCAGTGGCTGCGTCTGCAAAATCTGTGCATTAGCCCGTTGCACGGAGAGAGCAGTGTAACGAGCGGGCTGCCGAACGGCTGGCCGCAGTATAACGAGGGCTGAGTATAACGAGCCACGGGACCCCAGCGGCGCGCGCCCCTGGTGCGAGCGGCGGCGTAGCGGTAACAGACGACCCAGGACACACCGGCTGCGGCGCCGCCGCCTGCGTAAACACCCTGCTAGCGACTCGCAGACTAGTGGACGGAAATATGAAAGTATTCCAGCGCTAGGGAAATGAAAACAGCGAAGCGACTTCAGAGAGTACGTTGACGTGGAGAGAAAAAGACGACAGTGTATAAACGGTAGTGCTTTGGTTGCGCGTTAGGGGATTCAATATTCTGTGATCCACAGTGTCAAGAGAGCCGAGAATACCACACTTCGGGTCTTACCTCCCACTACGGACAACGCAGTGGCGGACGACCTTCACTTAACGACCGACAACAGCGGCGTTTGCGTTTAGTTGTCAGAGTTAACAGACAAGCGACACTGTGTGAAGTAACTGCAGAAATCAACGTGGTACTTTCAACGAACGTAATCACCAACACGGCTGTGAATCGAACACGGGGCCCATTAATGTAGTGTGACACATCTTTTATCTAAGCCAAGTAATGCTTAAGTGACATATTTATCGAAATAATTCTTCTCACTTTAGTCTTATGTCGAACATTAGTAACTCTTGTTTTTTGCGAAGCAATTGAGAGTCTCTTTGTATGCACCCAATTTAAAATCATTGATATCAGCCGGCCGCGGTGGCCTCGCGGTTCTAGGCGCTCAGTCCGGAACCGCGCGACTGCTGCGGTCGCAGGTTCGAATCCTGCCTCGAGCATGGATATGTGTGATGTCCTTAGGTTAGTTAGGTTTAATTAGTTCTAAGTTCTAGGCGACTGATGACCACAGGTGTTAAGTCGCATAGTGCTCAGAGCCATTTGAACCATTTGACCCATTGATATCAAAAAATTCATAATCACACATATTTATCTTTCATGCTATAATTCCCTAATAGCTGGACTCGGTTAGTTAAATAATAAATTTTTTATAATACTACATGAGTTTTTTTCTTTTTTTATCATCTACTGAATGCTTTGAGCGACTTTCAGGTATGGCTGCACTTCTGTCCAAATCTACCGTAGCTGTACGCAAAGACTCACTAACTTTGGGTATTCTAAAAAGTGAAAACAAATCATTATTATCAGGTTTATGAAAGACAGCGATTTATGTTCGAATACGACTTTGCATTGAGATGACACGAATAACGACATTTACGTAAGTTTACTCTACGGACCTAAACCAGTCATAACATACTTGTAAGAATTACATTTCCTGTACGTAATATAATGGATAAGGATGTCTGTTGGTACCAGATAAAACGTGTGCGACTGCGACGCGAATCGGATAGTTATGTTTCGAGGATAGTCCTCAACAAATAGTAAAGTAATTGAGCCGTGGAGGCTTCCGTGGGGCAGCGCTCGTGACCCTACTGCTGCCACTTCTGCGCGCGTTCCATCGACTCTGGCCCTCGTCGTATCATCTTTGCTCGGCCAAGTGCTCCCTCTGGGGCTGCGTGGTGTAGAGTCGTGTGTCGGACATGGAGCTGGAGGGGTGCGCCTGAGTACTCGGCGTCCCAGCGACTGCAGCGAGTTAACGCCATTGACTGTTGAACTATGGGGGCCCGGGTTTTCCTGCAGCGTTCTTTAAAGGAGAAAGAACGGCTCTCGTCGTATCCAACCCGGTTACGATGTGCATCAATCAATTTTTGTGTACTAAATATGCCGAAGTGTATTGAACAACTTATTAGCAGCCACGAGCAGCAAGGCAGTATTATCCAGTGCATTGCTGGAGTCCTGAAGCTATTTGCCTCCGAGGGCATTTGTTTGAAAGTAACTGTGAAGACTGTTTAACCGTATGGCTCTTCCTGGGGCGCATTATTGGATTTGGCCTGTAACTAAAGTTGTGTGCGCTCAGCCTAAGCGTATGTGCACGTGTGGGCTATCTGTGTGTGTGCGCGTGTGTGCGGCGCTCTTGTATTTGCAAACACTCTTACTCACCTTCAGGAGACCTTCGGTTTATAGGTGTACTGGTTACCTGGCCATCTCCCATTTGGCGGGAATTCCATGTCTATTAGTCCCTAAGTAAAGGTATACCTTTATTTTTTTAAATTTTGTTTAAATTATTGTGTAATTATTCTTTTAAATGGCCTTGTACGTTGCGCCTTGTTACTGCTGTGAAAATTAACTTGGAATGTTAGCAGAGGACCGCTACCATACTGAAGATTTAGTGGTTGAATTTTCAGTTGCCTATTTAAGTATCACTCCGTATGTTCATTTCTGTCAAACTTGTTTTGCTGTTTCTTCTTTGGTATATGTTAACAGCCTTGTGTCAGCAGCGGTTGATGTGTAACTGTTCTGCTGGTCCAGGACAGGGGCGCATTTTCCTTCTGCTTTGGCGGCTTTCCCGTCATCGCATGAGTCCTAAGTGTTGGGACGTTACACGCGATTCTGCCGATATCCCATTCCAGCCTCAAGTTGAGTTGAGTAGTTTGTTGTTATTCCTTTACTATCGTGCCATGGGGGGGGGCAGGGGGGGGGAGGGGGGGGGGGAAGGGGGGGTGGGTGTCGCCAGATTAGCATGTAATCTGAGTGGCCGCGCGGTTTAGAGCGCCATGTCATGGACTGCGCGGCCCCTCCCGCCGGAGGCTCGAGTCCTCCCTCGCTCAAGGATGTGTGAGTTGTTATTTTCATAAGTTAGTTTTAGTAGCGTATCAGTCTAGGGACCGAAGACCTCAGCAGTTTGGTTCCTTAGGAATTCACACACATTTTTTGATTCAGTAATTCTGTTATTGTAAGGCACTTGTGGGCGTGTGATGAAAGTCGCCGGGCAAACTGAATTCTTGATTCCCTTAAAAAATTAGGGGTTTAATTGTCATCATCCTTTGAATTGTGTCTCAGGAGACCTCTTAGTTTATTTAAGTACTTAACGTGATTTATGTGGAACAGGTTGGTGGCCAATCAATGAAGTGCTACTGTTGCTTCGGTTTTACATATGGGTAGCCTTTATTCTGTTTGTATCTTATCTATATGAGAGCACAATAACCAGTGGAGATGCATGCAGTTTAGTGTTTTTATTTAATGTTTGTTGAACTTATATTCAAATCCCTTTTCAGATTTTCTAGCTTCCTTACCACGTTTAAGCCCGAATCGTAAAACGTTATCCTTCCGTTGGTTATTCAATTTTTTTCTCATGGTCATCTCCCCCTCGGCAGTCCGCTATTGGAGATCCAAAGGGGGCAATTCCGGAATCTTTTGCCAATGGAGAGATCTTCGTGATATTTTTCCAATTACAGACCACATGACCTGTGGATACACGTTATGTATGTGTCTTTAATGGAGTGGTTTCCAATGGTCATACCGTTGGCCATTGCTGATTCTTCCGCGCCTAGGGGCAGTTTGCCACCCCCAAGGACAAGAGTGTCCTGAAGCTCTGTCTGCTCCTCCGCCCTCTTTGACAAGGCTGCTGACGGAATGAGGGTGACTTCTTTTACCAAAAGTCTTCGTCCGCCCTGCTGATTATTAATCAAAATTTAAACTGTATCGAGTTTCCAATCCGAGACCAAGGACATTTTGATTACTAATCAAAGAAGCTACCCCCAGACCCTGGGTGCAACGCTTCAAACTAAATAAAGTAGGGACCAATAAAGTGAAATGGAAAGAAGACAATGATTTCTGGTTAGATGAGTATAGGGCAATATCAACAGCAGCAGAATGTGATACAATGGGAGTAGGATTTCTTACGAATAAAAAGGAAGGGCAAAGAGTGTGTTACGAGAACAGTTCAGTGACAAGATTGTTCTTGTCAGAATCGCCAGCAAATCAACACCGACAACAATAGATTAGGTATACTTGAAGACGTCGCAGACTGAAAAAGAAGTGCTAGAGGATATTGAAAAGGTAATACTTTATGTAAAGTGAGATGAAAATCTAATAGTGATGGGGGAATGGAATCCAGCTGTAGGGGAAGGAGCAGAATAAAAGTTTAGAGGGGAATATGAGCTTCGGACACGGAATGAGAGAGGAGAGAGACTGATTAAGTTCTGCAATGAATACTCTGTTCAACAATCATAATCGGATGTATACTTAGAAAAGGCTGGGTGATACGGGTAGATTTCGGTTACATTACACCATGACAGGAAAAAGTCCGAAATCAGATACTGGATTCTAAAGCGTAGCGAGCAACAGAAATAGACTCTGATCACAAAGTAGTAGTGATAAAGAATAGGCTCAAGTTCAAGAAATTATTCCGGAAGAATCAGTACTCCAAGAAATGTGATACAGACGTACCAAGGAATGAGAGATATGCTTCAAGTTCTCTAAGGCTGTAGATACAGCAATAAGGAATAGCTCAGTAGGCAGTACAGTTGGAAAGGTATGAACATCTCTAAAAAGAACAGTCACGGAAGTTGGAAAGGAAAACATAGGTACAAGGATGATAACTGCAAAGAAACCATGGGTAACAGAAGAAATACTTCAGTTGATCGATGAAAGAAGAAGTATAAAAATGTTCGGGGATAACCAGGAATATAGAAATACAAGACTCTGAGGACTGAAATAAATAGGAAGTTCAGGGAAGCTAAGGCTAAATGGTTGCATGAAAAATGTGAGGAAATCGAAAAGGAAATGATTATCGGGAGGACTCACTCACCACATAGGAAAGTCAAAATAACCTTCAGTGAAATTAAAAGCAAGGGTGATAACATTAAGAAGGCACTGGTAAAAGCAGAGGAAAGCGCGGATGGGTAGAAAGAGTACATTGAAGATCTTTATGAGGGGGAAGATTTGATGATGAAATAGAAGAAGAGTCGATTCAGAAGAGATAGGAGATCCAGTATTAAAATCAGAATTTAAAGGAACTTCGGAGGATTTAAGATCAAATAAGGCTGAAGGGATAGACAACATCCCATCAGAACTTCTAAAGTCACTGGGAACAATGGAAACAAAACGACTATTCACGTTGGTGTGTAGAATGTGTCAGTCTGGAGATATACCATGCGACTTTCGAAAGCATATCATCCACACAACTTCCAAAATTGCCGACAACTGCTCTAATCATTGGACAATCAGCTTAACTGCGCATGAATCCAAATTGCTGACAAGAGTAATATACAGAAGTGTGGGAAAGGAAACTGGGGATCTGTCACTTGAGGGTTAGTTTGGACTTAGGTGAGGTAAAGGTTCCAGAGAGTCCAGTCTCAGGTTGCGATTGACAATGGAAGTAAAACTGAAGAAAAATTAAAACACGTTCATAGGATTTGTTGACCTGGAAAGACCGTTCGACACTGTAAAATGGTGTAAGATGTTTGAAACTATGGAAAAAATGGAATAAGCTGTAGAGAAAGACGTGTAATAAAAAATATTTGAAAGAGCAAAGAGTGAACAATGAGAATGGAAGACCAAGAACGATTAAGAAGGGTGTAAGCCAGGGTTGTGGTCTTTCGCCACTTCTGTTTAGTCTATACATCGAAGAAGCAATGACTGAAATAAAAGAAAGGCTCAGGAGTGAAATTACAATTCAAGGTGAAAGGATATCAATAACACGATTCGCTGATGACACTGCTGTCCTGAGTGAATACGGAGAAGAACTGCATGATCTCCTGAATGTAATGAAAAGTTTAATGAGTACAGAATATGGATTGAGAGTAAATCGAAGAAAGAGGAAAGTAATGAGAACTAGCAGCAATGAGAACAGCAGAAACTTGACATCACGATTGATGGTCACTAAGTAGGTGAAGTTAATTCTGCTACCTAGACAGCAAGATAACCAATGACGGACGGAGCACGGAGGACATCGAAAGCAGACTAACGCAGGCAAAAAAAGCATTTCTGACCTAGAGAAGTCTAACATCGTCCTTAATTTGAGTAAGAAATTTCTGAGAAGGTACGTTTGGAGCACAGCATTGTATGGTAGTGAAACATGGACTGCAGGAAAACCGGAACAGAAGAGAATCGAAGCACTTCAGATGTGGTGCTACAGGCGAATGTTAAAAATTAGGTGGACTAATAAGATAAGGACTGACGAGGTTCTGCGCAGAATTGGAGAGTAATGGAACACATGGAAAACACTGATAAGAAGGGACAGGATGATAGGACATGTGTTAAGAATCAGGGAATGAGCTGAATGGTACTAGAGGGAGTTATAGAGGGCAAAAGCTGCAGAGGAAGACAGAGATTGGAATATATCCAGCAAATAATTGATGACGTAGGTTGCAAGTGCTACTCTGAGATGAAGAGGTTGGCACAGGAGAGGAATTCGTGGCGGGCCGCATCAAACCAGTCAGCAAACAAAATCGAGTTGTGTTGTACGATTAACCCATAGTTGTGATCTAGTTGGGGGACGGAATGCCAGCGCCGGTTTATTTAATTAATTAATTATTTGTAGCTGGGTGGGTCACCACTGTGTTGCACAGTTGACCTTTCTGAGTACTATTTGTAATTTAATATTTATTGCAAATATCCTTATACATTTGTTAATTTAATTTAAAAACCTTAGCTATTTGTATCAATTCCGCGGAAGATTGGTAACTGTCAGTTGACTCATGACTGAATTGTTATTAAATAAGATATTTGTTAGGGAATGACGACAGATGCATCAACTTGGGCCGCCTCTCCACGTGTTTTCCTTAAATTAATACCAATCCCTGTTCTTAGTCTCAGTAATTACACTTCATTAACACTTGTGAGGGTCTTGAAAAATCACACAGTCCACCTTTAATTCAGTTGGAGGTGTTAGTCCATCCAGTTAGAGGTTTTACAGGAACAGAAAGGAACGGAGAAAAGCTAGTGGTATGCTGAAGCTACAAATTTGCCTGTCGCAGGTACTTTAGTAGCTCAAGTGATAAAACAGTTCACAGGAACGCAGAGTTTTATGGTGTTTTACAGAAGCGTTCGCGGGCGCAATCACACACAAAACATACCCACCCACCAACCAACCCACCCACACACACACACGCACCCACGGCCGACCGGTGTGGCCGTGCGGTTCTAGGCGCTTCAGTCTGGAACCGCGTGACGGCTACGGTCGCAGGTTCGAATCCTTCCTGGGGCATGGATGTGTGTGATGTCCTTAGGTTGGTTAGGTTTAAGTAGTTCTACGTTCTAGGGGACTGATGACAACAGATGTTAAGTCCCATAGTGCTCAGAGCCATTTGAACCATTTTGAACCACACACACAAACACACACACACACACACACACACAGAGAGAGAGAGAGAGAGAGAGAGAGAGAGAGAGAGAGAGAGAGACATACATACAGACACTGCCCTGTGGTCTGACTGTGAGAAGGGTATTTCTAGAAACCCATTTATTTTTGTATTTAATAACAATCACAATTGGAAGAATCGTATGTATTCCTTTATGGAAGAGACGTTTCTCAAAGGAAAGTATTCAACTGCAACTTACATTTGTTGATGACAACCAACAGTTGTTGCAGAAGCCAGTAAAAACGTACTTCTTTTAACGATGAACAATAAATTTCTGTCAATTTATGCGACGTAGCCTCTCATAAGCTAAGCAGACCAGTGGCGTGAATCAGATAGCGTACGAAGATCGACCGTAAGTTAATGGCAGAACACATGGTAGAAAATGACGGGAGTGGAGGGATATTAGATCAACGTATGGGCAAATTTTTTTTTGTCGTGGGATCACTAAATGAATGCGGCCCTTGTCAACAAGAAACGTAACGAAATAAACCAACCATATCAATGGAATTTAATGAACATTGTTTTGGACACGTAAATCGGAACAATACACCCCTCTAATGAGATAGCTGCTGAGTTGGTTGCAGTGTAATGTGGCTCCGCATTCGGACGCAGTTTTCCTGTATTAAAGTTACCTATGGACAGATTAAAACTGTGTGCCGGACCGAGACTCGAACTCGGGACCTTTGCCTTTCGCGGGCAAGTGCTCTCCCATTGAGATACACTAGCATGACTCACTGAAAGAAAGGATATTGCGGAGACATGGCTTAGCCACAGCCTAGGGGATGTTTCCAGAATGAGATTTTCACTTTGCAGCGGAGTGTGCACTGATATGAAACTTCCTGGCAAATTAAAACTGTGTCTCCGCAATATCCTTTCATTCAGGAGTGCTAGTCCTGCATGGTTAGCAGGAGAGCTTCTGTAAAGTTTGGAAGGTACGAGACGAGGTACTGGCGGAAGTAAAGGTGTGAGGACGGGGCGTGAGTCGTGCTAGGCTAACTCAGTAGGTAGAGCACTTGCCCGTGAAAGGCAAAGGTCCCGAGTTCGAGTCTCGGTCCGGCACACAGTTTTAATCTGCCAGGAAGTTTCATATCAGCGCACACTCCGCTGCAGAGTAAAAATCTCATTCTAGTTATGTACAGTTGGCACTCACTTCCGCAGGTACCGGTAGTGTTTTGTGACCTTGAGCATTTTTCGTGTATTCATTACGTATCTTAATTTGAAACGAGAGAGTGAAGTTTTGTAGTGCATTTGTCTGCCATGTGTGCGGAGAGGCCGTCGCCCTACCGCTGGCAGAGGTTCTGCCGCCCTCGGGATCGGCCTTCACGGCTCTCGCGTGTCGGAGCAACAGACCGCGATGCGTCACACAGCAAACACCACACCTCGACCTGAGCAGCAGTGTCAGCCACCAGCTGTCCTCCCTCCTCCCTGCTGGGCGTGCCCGTGTACGCAAAGCCAAGCGAAAGTCTTTCCAACAGCCCAGCCTTATACCGCTGCTGCTGCTGCTAGGCTCACAGAAGCTGAGTAGACCTGCAAAGTATTAAATATGATCTCGGAGGCAGCGAAAAGTGCTCTCCCCCACGGATCTGAGCAAATACTAGCCTAGACAGACTCAGCTTACGGAAAGAAAAGAGTGGAAATTTGGCGCAACACCGTCCACAAAGTTGAGAACCAGCCACACTACTGGCCATTAAAATTGCTACACAACGAAGAATACGTGCTACAGACGCGAAATTTAAGCGACAGGAAGAAGATACTGTGATATGCAAATGATTAGCTTTTCAGAGCATTCACACAAGGCTGGCGCCGGTGGCGACACCTACAACGTGCTGACATGAAGAAAGTTTCCAACCGATGTCTCATACACAAACAGCAGTTGACCGGCGTTGCCTGGTGAAACGTTGTTGTGATACCTCGTGTAAGGAGGAGAAATGCGTTCCATCACGTTTCCGACTTTGGTAAAGGTCGTATTGTAGCCTATCGCGATTGCGGTTTATCGTATCGCTACATTGCTGATCGCGTTGGTCGAGATCCAATGACTGTTAGCAGAATATGGAATCAGTGGGTTCAGGAGGGTAATACGGAACGCCGTGATGGATCCCAACGGTCTCGTATCACTAGCAGTCGAGATGACATGCATCTTATCAGCATGGCTGCAAAGGATCGTGCAGCCACATCTCGATCCCTGAGTCAACAGATGGGGACGTTTGCAAGACAACAACCATCTGCACGAACAGTTCGTCGACGTTTGCAGCAGCATGGACTATCAGCTCGGAGACCATGTCTGCGGTTACCCTTGACTCTGCATCACAGACAGGAGCTCCTGCGATGGTGTACTCGACGACGAACCTGGGTGCACGAATAGCAAAAGTAATTTTTTTCATATGAATCTAGGTTATGTTTACAGTATCATGATGGTGGCATCCCTGTTTGGCGACATCACGGTGAACGCACATTGGAAGCGTGTATTCGTCATATCCATACTGGCGCGTCACCCGGCGTGATGGTATAGGGTGCCATTGGTTACACGTCTCGGTCACCTCTTGTTCGCATTGACGGCAGTTTGAACAGTGGACGTTACATTTCAGATATGTTACGACCCGTGGCTCTACCGTTCATTCGATCCCAGCGAAACCCTACATTTCAGAAGGATAATGCACGACCGCATGTTACAGGTCCTGTACGGGCCTTTCTGGATACAGAAAATGTTCGACTGCTGCCCTGGACAGCACATTCTCCAGATCACTCACCAATTGAAAACGTCTGGTCAATGGTGGCCGAGCAACAGGCTCGTCACAATATGCCAGTCACTACTCTTGATGAACTGTGGTATCGTGTTGAAGCTGCATGGGCAGCTGTACCTGTACACGCCATCCAAGCTCTGTTTGACATGCCCAGGCGTATCAAAGCTGTTATTACGGTCGGAGGTGGTTGTTCTGGGTACTGATTTCTCAGGATCTATGCACCCAAATTGCGTAAAAATGTAATCACCTGTCGGTTCTAGTATAATATACTTGTCCAATGAATACCCGTTTATCATCTGCATTTCTTCTTGGTGTAGCAATTTTGATGGCCAGTAGTTTACTTCTCTACGCAGTTGAGAGAGCCAAACTCGAAGGCATTATGATTCTGAGAATGTGTAGGCAGACGCTCATATTGCCCTGAAAGAATACAACGCCTACAGAACGAAATCGGTAAAGTAAGGGATGAAACTGAAAAGCTGCATACGCCATTAAACAACCAGGTGCCCTCCTTCGCTTCTGTAGTGACGGAAGGAAAAAGAAAAATACAGGCTAAAGACGATGCTAAGGTTGAACAGAAAAACCACCGCAAGGCAGCTACCCTCTTTACAAAACCTGTTAACAACATGGACACAAGCATACTTCACCCACGGAAGAAGAAGCTAAAGGATTTGCACAACACTAAATGTTGCGACTGTGGGAACTGAATACATGCCAGAGCTAGAAGCTCTACATCTACAAAGTTATACATACTGTACCGTGCGTGGTGTGAGAATTCTGTACCACTACTATTCGTTTAAATTCCTATTCCACCTCCCAGATAAGGCGAGTGAAAAACGGCTATCTATATGCCGACGTCGCAACCTGAAGATGAAAAGGTAGAGAAAACATACGAGGATATTGAACAAGTACGTAAAGGGAGATGAAATCTAATAGTCATGGCGGATAGGAATGCCGTTGTAGAGGCAGGAGTAGATGTAAGAGTTACGGGAGAATAAAGACTTGATAGTAGGAAAGAGAGAGGAGAAAGAATAATGGATTTCTGTAATAAATTTCGGCTAGTAATGGCGAATACTCTGTTCCAGAATCAGAAGAGGAGGAGGTATACTTGGAAAAGGCCGGGTGATAAGGGATGATTTTAGATACATTACATCTCGATCAAGCAGATACTCCGAAATGATGTACTGGGTTTTAACGCATACCCAGCAGCAGATACAGACTCAGACCACAATTTAGTAACGATGAAGAGTAGGCTTAAGTTTAAGAGGTTAGTCAGGAAGAATCAAGACACAAAGAAGTGAGATACGGAAGTGCAAAGAAATGACGAGATACGCTTCAAGTTCTCTGATGCTATACATACTGCAATAATGAATAGCTGAGTAGGCTGTTCAGTTGAAAAGGAATTCATATCTTTAAATAGGGCAATCAAAGAATTTAGAAACAAAAACAAAGGTACAAAAAGATATCTGTGAAAAAAACAAGGGTAACAGAGGAAATACTTCAACTGATCCTCAAATGAAGTAAAAAAATTTCAGGAAAATTCAAGAATACAGAAATACAAGTCACTTGGGAATGAAATAACAAGGAAGTGCAGGAAAGCTAAGGCTAAATGTCTGCATGAAAAATGTGAAGAAGTCAAAAAGGAAATGATTGTTGGGGGGACTGACTCACCATATAAGAAAGTCAAAACAACCTTCGGTGAAATTGAAAGTAAGGGTGGTAACATTAAGAGTGCAACGGGAATACCGTTATTAAATGCAGAGAAGAGAGTGAATAGGTGGAAAGAGTACACTGAAGGCCTCTATGAGGGGGACATTTGTCTGATGTGATAGGAGAAGAAAAAGGAGTCGATTTAGAAGAGATAACGAATCCAGCATTAAAATCAGAATTTATGAGAGATTTGGAGGACTTAAGACCAAATAAGACAGAAAGGATCTACATCTACATGATTTTTGTGGATTTATTTTTGTGCTCATGTGGATGACCTAAAACTTCTCTTTATTGAGAACAATTGCCACTTTTTGCACCATTCAGATATCATGCCTAAGTCATTTTACAAATTATGATAGCATCATTTGCACACAATCTAATTAATGACTCCAGAACAAATGTTTTTAAGAATAGTTTACAAAGGATGACCTGGGATGAAATTTGTAATGAACCCAAGTGCTGCCATAAAATTCAATCAGTTCCACAATAAATTCATACAATCAGAAAGGACATTAGAGAGACATGTAAAAAAGCATGGATCACTATATGGATTAAAGCATCTTGTGCAATGAGAAGAGGGCCGTACCATTGGAAAGAACAAGTAGAGATCCTGCAGTAGATGCATACTACAAATATTACTAAAAATTACTGAGAAAAGCTGCTAAAAATCAAAGAACATACAAATAGTGTCAGAAATCAGTAATTACAACAATCGACCTAAGGCTATATGTAACGTAGTGAAATGAGAGAGAGAACAACCAGTCACAGAACAAGATAAAGCAACTCTCATAAAATTCAACTACTTGAACATATCACCAACTTTTTTTGAAATTAGGAAAATTATATTATCTCAAAATTAAAAGCTCATGTGGGTTTGATGATGTTTCCAATAGAATACTATTGATTTGTTCCCAAATAATAATCCCTGTCTCATCCGAAATATGCAATGCCTCACAAACACAAGGAAATTTTTCCCTTACAGTTTGAAATACAGCATTGTTAAAGCCCTCTGTAAGAAAGATGTTAGAACAGATGTCAGTAACTAATGACCTGACTTATACCACTGACATTTTCCACAGTTTTTGAGGAGGTGATGTATTCCTGAATAATATCTAACCTGAGAAACAGAAATATTCTCAGAATATCACAGTTTGTATTTCAGAAGAACTGCTCCACTGAAAATGCCATTTACATGTTCACTCATCAAATTTTACAAGCATTAAATAACAAAATAGCATGAGTTGGTATTTTTGTGCCCTATCCAAGGTGTTTGATTGTCTGAATCACAATATTCCTAGATAAACTGAAGTTTTATGGGACTGGTGGTACAGTCAACCAGTGGATAATGTCAGATCTAACCAAAATAATGCAGAAAGTCATACTTAATAATTCAACCAATGTAGTCTGGGGACATTCTGCTGGGGAGAAATCACATCTGGGGTTCCCACAGGCTTGATCTTAGGTCTCCTATAGTTCCTCATATGTATAAACCATCTTCGACCTAACATACAACAAGCAGAATTAGTTCTGTTTGCTGATGACAGTAGTATTGTAATCATCCCAAACATATATACAGAAACAGAAGAAATGATAAACAATGCCCTTGAAAGTACTATTGACATCTTTTCTGCAGATGGTCACAACCTCAGTTTTCAAATGGTACAACATTCAGTTCAACACATCTAGGGGTATTACACCAATAGTACGTGCAACACACAGTGAGGAAATAATAAATAGGCTGGAAACTTCAAAATTCGTAGTACAACTGTAATTTTACATGGTCTATGGATGAGTAAGTAAATATTTTCATTCAATACTGTCATATGGAATAATGGTCTGAGCTAACTCATATTTAAGAATAAAAGTCTTCATTGCATGTGAGCGGTATGAAAGGAAAAACATCAAAAAACTTAAATGATAGTACGTGGCCAGTCAATCCGACGCAACCATCATCTGTTCACTGGTTCAAGAAACATAGATCAGAATGATTCTGGCCATTAAAACCTGTGCCGTAACAGTAACATTTGTTGCAGAATCATCACTCTCCCAATGGAAATACATTACTGACATTGTTACAGGTATTAAAAGGTAGATTCAAGCTTCTCAATGCAATTCACGGTTTATTCACTAGGTGAATGTGCTGTGAACATCCAACAATGGTTCTTGCAATAATAAATGATATGAAACTATTATCTGTTCTTCACACTGATCTCTCAACCTAAAACTTCCATATCCGAATTCACTGCCTACTTGTCACAAAACCATAAGCTTCTATACTTCCTTTTTTTAAATACCCTACCAACACCAAAATGTAAATGGTGCTACTATAAGGAACAAACTACAGACTCATTACCAGCCAAGAATTACACAGGCCGAACAACGATGGAAACATTGTGCACCCCCGACAAGTTGTCAGATGTACATGAATTATTATTAAATGTGAGGGTCCATTCTTTAATGCAGTTCACATAATATATGGAAAACATTAAACAGGACAGTCACATCTAAAACTAATGGTATGAACTTCCTTATTGCTTTTGTGATTATCTACATATCTACATTCAAAATTATCCTCACAGTACTTTTCAGGAACTGATGAAGCCCTCTTGTTGGGGACTGTAGTAAGATGCTTCATTGCGAGTATTTAATTGTTGCTTTATTCCTACAAGGAAGTCACAGAAAATGCTTCTTATCACAGCTGACATATTAATTTTATTTAATGCTGAAGACCAGCGGCACCCATTGCTATGGGGAAACTACTGCTTACTATTTGTTCACTTGCAAAGTCTCATCTTAAACAGGTTTTACTACTCTCTACAAACAGTGAGATTACAAGTACTCAATTACAACCATGTAGGAAAACAAAGCTTTACTGTGGCTGAAATGTCATTTCAAAAAAATGGTTCAAATGGTTCTGAGCACTATGGGACTCAACTGCTGTGGTCATTAGTCCCCTAGAACTTAGAACTACTTAAACCTAACTAACCTAAGGACATCACACACATCCATGCCCGAGGCAGGATTCGAACCTGCGACCGTAGCAGTCGCACGGTTCCGGACTGCGCGCCTAGAACCGCGAGACCACCGCGGCCGGCAAATGTCATTTCACCATCTATCAAAGTCACCTGTTACATCTTCCCATAGTTGGATAAGTTATTGAAATGTCAATCACCCTCACTACATCAAGCTTAGAAGTGTGAATTACTCAGAGCTTTCATACATGCAGTCTCTAGAACAACTGGAATTTATCGATCTGCCATTTGTCAGGTAGTGTGCATGTATATTGATGGAAGTATTAATGTTAGTGCCCAATCTCCTATTTGAAATTCCCATAAGTTTCATGAAGGCATATACAAGCTCAATCATGAGTACCAGTCTGAAGACAAAATGAGAAAGAAAATCAGACAGACATCACAAAATTCAAACTCTGTTGGACAAGTATTTACGAATATCCACATTCAGTTATTGACCAAAACACAGGCTGAAGCACCACAATAAACAAAGAAGTGTATCATCTTTGTAGGTTATTCGAGACCAAGAACAACAAAGAGTACAGAAATAAAGCTCATCCTTTTACAGAGGGACTTATAATGAAATCGCAAAAAACTGGATGTGGCTCGTACCAGCTCCTCTCAAATGAGAATTCAGTGCCACAACCACTGTGAGTGTGTTCTGTTGAAACACTGCAGAAGTTAATGACAGGTATGTGTAAACTGAGATCTAAATCACAGCTCACAACCACAAGCAAATTAGAAGTCCTATTTCAGTAAAAAAGAAAAAAGCCCTAATTGATTTACCACCTAAACAGCTGCAAAAGGCATATAATTATGTTTTTGACGCTGTTTGCCTTTGTTTCCACGAGAAAAGTGAAGTACTCAATATCAATCAGGCTGTTTCTGTAATGATGGAAGAAACATCCAGAGATGACTGAAGGATAAAGGTAACATATGAATTTGTGTATGATGGACATCTATGAACTATATTTAAGGGAAATTATCAAAGTTGTACCTCTCAGCTTTGCAGGCCAGACAAAGTCAACACTTTGAGCTGTTAAGTATTCCATAACCTTTTGATCTGCGACAAAATCGTATGCACATGGGACATGGTTGTAGGAACGATCATTATTGGTGGTAGTTTCTCTTCACAATTTACACGCATTATGTATACTACTTTTCACATGATCCAATAAGAAAAAAGTTGGTGCAGACTATTCATTCATTTGCATATGGCATTTTTTAAGTTACAGCCTAAAGGAGAGCCTTCAAGGGATGGGGAACAGCTGAGTCAAATACACTGTTCATTCGAAGAGTTAAACACCAATTCAGTTTAGACAAGGATTATGGGTTGAAGAACTATCCTAATAGTTGCCTCAAGTTATTTAAGTTAAGAAATGGAAACCTAAACCAGGATAACACAAATAAGATTAGAGACTTTGAAATGACAGTCTAGCATTTTTAATTAAAACATCTACTTCATTTTTTAAGGAGTATGACCGCCACATCTATCTTTCAGAGTAAGTCTGGCGAGGATGCTCTAGCACTGTGTGGATTCCATTATAATGGACATTACAAGGTTAGATTTGGTGTTCCTTAGAAATGAGCACCAAATTGTAGTTAACTGGGGTGGAACAAAAAAGATGATCCTGTTAATTATTCCTTTACTATATAAGTCTGCAGACTTTCATGGCCATTGACACAGAAATTAAAATCTTCTGGATTGTTAGGCCACATATAAAAAGTGTCCTAACAACCCAGAAGATTTCATATTCAGTTCTTTACTATGTCCACAAAGTAATCTTATCTTTGTCAGCAACTCTCCACGATGTTAACACTTTTGCCTAAATAAACAGATATAGGACTACTTTAATCATCCAAAAGGATTCACAAGAGAAACAATTGGGAGCATGGAATTTAGGTTTGTTCGTACATCACTGGAAGCCAGAGCAGGTGAAAACGTTCAATAAAAACATGAGGTCCAAAATCTGACTTTCCCTGCAGCCACAGTGTAGCTCTTATGATAGAGTTCAATATCCACACCAACCGACATTAAACTGATCAAGTGCCAATTTACTTACTCAATAAAGCTTCGTCATTTCAGAGACACCTGTTCTATTTTCCTCCATTTCATTGTTATTGTCAGAAGTGACAAATTTACTACAAACCTTAACAAAGCCTGGAAAAATGGTACACTATTGATGCCTCCTATTCACACCATACACTCTGGCTTTGAAACAAATTTTCTAGACATTCTGACATTGTCAGTACTGTAAGCAGGAAGCAAGGCACTCAGACAGATTTCATTATGTCCTCTATCGACATGTTTTATGGTAGTTATCCATGGTTGAGGGGCCTGATCACACCCTGAGTGGTTTAAAAATTCTTTTACTTTCATAAAAGGTAATGAGAATTGTCTAAACTACTGTCCCTTTATTGCTGCTGAAATGACAAATGAGCAATGAGAATGTCATCAAAAACCGATTTCTGAATTATACTATAGTTCAGAACATAAATCCCTTAGCAGCACATTACTTTAATGACCAGCAATGATATGACGATTCTGCAATTCAGTCCAAATTCTAAATGGCAGGTGACCTAAATTTAAATATTATACAGATATCACAATCATTCATCTAATTCAGGATAAGAGAAACATGTGGGGTTGTTAAGAAAATATATTTTTAAAGCACGCTAAAATATCCACAAACTTAATCAATAGGTCATATAACAAAACCTAGAGTAAATGTTTGCCAAGGTCACAGCAAGCCATACACTATTATGATAAGAGCAATCTTCCTGTACTTCAAATCAAACTTGTGAACATTGGGTAGGTTTTGCAAGTTTATTTATAGCAAACTACTTTGTTGTCACAATAAATATTTCTTATTATACATACATTGGGCACTCTAGAAAATAATGCTATTTTACTGTTACATGCAGCATGACTGCTGGCAACCGTTTCTTTTAACTGTCTGGTTGATGTAAAAAGAAAAAAAAGGGGGGAAGAATTCAACATTAAATTAAGCTCTACACTGTATGTAAAAGAAAAAAAACCTAAATGATCTGACAAAGAAGTAACTATTGTTATTCTGTAAGTCAGTTTCATTTACATACATATAAAAGATCAGCATTATGGTTGCAATTAGAGCTGAACAATATAGCATTTCATTAACTTTAAACAACTGAATGATAAACTTGCCACTCACAACACAAACTCTCAAAGTAAAAATCATGAACACTTAATCAGTAACAGCTGCAGAAAATACAGCAGCGTTACCAGGTGCAGTGCTCGATATTTAAAAGCAAAGGGTACTTTAACAATACCTTTCAGAACTAAAGAAATATATTCCATCACCATTACAATTATGCACCAAGGGCGTAGACTAATAAGCATTTTAAGAGATTTTGATCAAGTTGCATAAAATCAAAACGCAGGCTCCAAAGTCAACGCCAGCAGGATTCTACTGAATAAATATTATATCAAATTTATGGGTAGGCACACAATAGTGGAGTACATTCAGAAATTTTGTCAGGAATAACAAAACTGATGGGTGCACAAGCAAAATAATACTGTACATTACCAGCTACTGTTTAATACATGCTCAATGTGTTTTGGAATACCAGAAGTGAACATGTATTTTAACAACATAATAAAAACAATGGAACTGCAGGACTTTATGTAAACACACTACACATAATACACGCATTCACAGAATACAGTTTTAAAATATTCCTCTTGTTGACATGCACGTACAAAATAAACATAACAAAAACAACTTAACAGATATTTTTATTTATAGATAACATAACATAACAAAAACAACTTAACAGATATTTTTATTTATAGATAACATTCCATCATAATTCCTAAAATTATTCAGAGAAATGGAAACATAACGACTATTCACGTTGGTGTGTACAATGTGTGAGGCTGGCGATGTACCTTCTGTCTTTCAAAAACGGATCTTCCACACAATTCCCAATATTGCAAGAGATGACAAGTGTGAGAATCATCGCACAACCAGCTTGACAGCTCATGCATCCAAGTTGCTGACAAGAACAATAAACAGAAGACTGGAAAAGTAAACTCGGGATCTGTTATGTGACCGTTACTTTGGATTTAGGTGAGGTAAAGGCTCTGGAGAGGCTTCACATTTCAGTTGATAATGAAAGCAAGACTGAAAAAAATCAAAACACTTTCATAGGATTTGTCGACCTGGAAAAAGCGTTCGATAATGTAAAATGGTGCAAGATGTTCGAAATTATGAGAGAAATGGGGATAAGCTATAGGAAAAGGCGGGTAATATACAATATGTGCAAGAAGCAACAGGGAACAATGAGAATGGAAGACCTAGAACAGGGATGTGGTCTTTCGCCACTTCTGTTCAAAACGTACATCGAAGAAGCAATGATAGAAATAAAAGAAAGTCTCAAGAGTCGAATTAACTTTGTTGGTGGAAGGATATCAATGTTAAGATTCGCTGATTTCGCTGATGACATTGCTATCCTGAGTGAAAGTGAAGAAGAATTACAGGATCTGCTGAATGGAATGAACAGCCTAATGAGTACAGAATACAGACTGAGAGTAAATCGAAGAAAGACAAAAGTAACGAGAAGCAGCAGAAATGAGAACACCCGAGAAACTTAACATCAGGATTGATGTCACGAAGTAGATGAAGTTAAAAAAATTCTGGCAGCGAAATAATCCTTGATGATCGGAGTAAGGAGGACATAAAAGCAGACTAGCGCAGGCAAAAAGCGCATTCCTGACAAATACGAGTCTGCTACTATCAAAGATAGGCCTTAATTTGATTAAGAAGTTTCTAAGGATGTATGTTTGGAGCACAGCATTGTCTGGCAGTGAAACTTGGACTCTGGGAAAATCGGGAAAAGAAGAGAATCGAAGTGTTTGCAACGTCGCGTTATAGAAGAATGTTGAAATTTAGGTGGACTGATTATGTAGGGAAGATGGAGGTACCCTGTATATTCGGCGAGGAAACGAATACATGTAAAACACTGACAAGAAGAAGGGACAGGATTGTAGCACATCTGTTAAGACATCAGGGTATAACTTCCATTTTACTTGAGGAAACCAGAGATTGGAATAGATAATTGAGGACGTAAGATGGAAGTGCTACTTTGACACACCCAATGCCCAGATCAACAAACTGGATACTATTACTAAAGAAGTCTTCAAGGCACTCCCATACCTGGGAACCTATTCTGTATATTCGTGGATATAAGCTTTTGTCTCTAGGACATTAATTATATTCGAACTCAGAATATGTTCTAGATATCTGCGGCAAAGCTGATGTAATGATACTGATCTGTAATTCTGTGGGTACGCTCTTTTATCATTCTCATATGAAGCAGTCACCTGCCCTTTTTTCCAATTGCTTGTGAGTTTGCGGTGGGCGAGAGATTCACTCCGAAACGGCTGCCCAAATCCGTGAAGAAAATGCGAGAGTCCATGTTCAACTGTGCAGGAAGACCCTTGCAGACCAGGACTTTCTTGAGAACATATACAAGATTTCCCACGAGGAATGGTCAGTATACAAGGCTATGACGGGATCGATCGTTTGAATCAAAAATATCCAGTAAACATGAGGTGTAAAATACATACGTTAAGAGTTATGATCACTTCATCTTCGATGCTGAGGAAAAAAGCACTCGAATAGAAGCTCTTTGATTCCCATATTTTGAGAAGTGGTAGTATGGACCACAAAAAAAAACAAATCTTGTAAACATAGCGTCTAAAACGCACACCTTAAGAGCTGTGAACACTTGTTCATCTTCGCTAGTGTGAAAGACATCTCTTCTATTGTACAAGTGCTCATAGCTCTTCAGGTATGCATTTTACAGCCCATGTTTAATAGACATTTTACTCTTGTTTAGTTCCGTACTACCTGCTCCCAAAATATGGGAAGCAAAGACTTTGCAGCAGAAGAAATTTGTTTCACTTATCGAAGATTAAGTGCTCATAGCTTTTAAGGTATACATTTTAGAGCCCCTATTTACTAGAGATTTTTGCTTCGAATGATCGTTCCTGTGATATCCCTAAATTTTGGCCATTGCTTCTCAGTTAGAGGATGACAAGAGGAGTTTCAATCTGAAGTTAAATTTCGTTCGAAAATGGACGAATATCACTGAAGTCAGCCTAAGACTGCATCGCATGTTACTGGAAAAAGACCATGTACTTATCAGTTTCCATTCATTTTGAGTTAAGTCATGTGCTGAAGTCCCGTATTGTTTTAGGCGTTGAGATCTTGACTACATGGTGAAACACTGGATAGAAACTGATGTTGTGTGCAACAGATGAGGAGAGAAGGGCCACAAAAGTACAGACTGCAAAAGCGAAATAGTCTAAAGTATGCTGTATTCCGTGCCAGAAACGGAACCGACTTCACAAGAAATCGGGAACGGCCGAATGCCTCACAACGACTACAGGCAGCTACACGACTGCCAGCTTACTCGAACGGTCTGTGGAGACGCACAGTAACACAAAGGGGAACACAGAACATCAGCGTCAACATAACAAAACGCAAGTACAAATCTCCGTCGACACGGCAGCGTACTGGAGACTGGTGATGGAATGGAGACATTGGCTGGGCATCCTACCTACCAGTGGCTATGGCAGCTGTGCGGGAAAAGCAGACAACACAGAAGCGGAAATGCACCTGTCAGCATTCCAATCAGAAGAGATTCATTTCTGAATCCTGAACACGGTGGATTATATGGATGAGATGGTGGCGCAAGGTGTGATCCATCACGACAGGGCTGAAAATGTGAAATATAAGGCATAAAAGCACACCATGCTGCAAATAGTGCTTCTCAGTCTAGTAAGGCACCTTGGAAAAGAACTCTTAAATAACGAATGAACCTTTGAAGGGATAGAAAAAGAAAAATGGAAAATGCTGCACATAGGAACTGTTAGCAGCAGGCAGTGGCTGCGCCAAAGACTGAGACGGCGTGGAGTTTTATAATTATTTATTGAACTTTCTTTATAATTTCTCCCTCATCGTTGCTGCCCAGCCCTGCGGACCCCTCTGCCTGGCTGCTGCCGTGTAGGTTCTTCGACGATGCGCGCAACGCGCGCCGCTGATCGCACTCGGGAGCCTCAGGCCACCAGTGCTCTTCTCAAGCCAGAATGCCCTGTAGTTGAGATGAACTCGCCGCCGCTCGGCGCCCCAGTACGGGCACGCCCACGGAGCCGCGTCGCCGTGAGGTCAGCTGCCAGTGCCTGCTGAACCGGCGGCTGGGGAGCCGTCAGTCGCGATGTCCGCGAGGTCCTGTCATGGACGGACCACGAGCCGTGGGGCCGGGTTGCCGTGAAGTCCGGACGGCAGTCGCCAGCGGCGCCTGTGACCGCGCTGCGCCTGGTCCTGCTGGAAGTTCTCGCTGTAGTCAGTCAGCCATGGTGCCGACCAAACTTGGGGCCGACCTCCACAGCTAAAGCTGGCATCTGGAGGCGAACGGATGACTCCTGCAAGCTGGAACAGACTTCCGGAATTGTCACCTACGAACATTGAACATTCGGACACGAACCTTGTCCGTCCTCAGATCCGAACTGCTTCCTAATGGCTTCTGTCTGTTGCTGGCTGCGCTCCACAATTTATATCTGGCAGGAGGACGTTTTTTACCCTCGGTGGTAACTTTTTGATATTACTCCCGCAATATATTGTAGCATAACTTAGCGTGCTGGCATCACTTCCCCTTACTCAGCACCCTCCAGATTTCGCTCGGCGCTCGGTATGTGTGCGTCCTTGCGTCAGCCTGTTGGTAGACTGCTGCTGTCAGCAAGGGTATCTGTGCATGCTTACTTCACAACGCCTCGGTCGCCAGCATGCCTCTGTTTTGCCATTCTCCACTGCTTGAAGCAATGCTTACTACATGTGGCCGCAACAGATCAAATCAACTTCTATCCTTTTCCAGCGACAAACGAAGGAAACATTATGATAACAACAAGAGCAAATAATATGTCAAGACAGCTACGTTAGCTCAGCAGGGATCATATGAGATGATAAAACGATTGCACGTCCTCCTTTGTGCTCCAGGCTTCCAGTGTCGTAACTGGTGCATCAAATTCTAGTCAAAGCGAGGACAGCACCCACATTGCCTCTTCCCAGTGTACTCTGCTTCTTGTAACAAATACCCTCTGGCCGGCGACAGAAGCAGCTAAGACCGAAGTCCCCACCTCGAGTGCTTTTCTGGCGTGACTACACATAGTGCCTTAACAGGAGCCTTTAAATACCCGTTGCATGGTGAAGACAACATCTAAAGTACTTCCACTACAGTGTACCTTAGAAGCTCTAGTTCCCCATTGAAACTGGTGCCTCCTTAAGAGGACCTCGAATAGCCCGTTCAAAATCATCGACGTTGCAGGAAACTACTCGTCAGAAGTTAGCGGAAGCAACCAACAAGAAAACTGGAACAATATTAATTATAATAATATAAACATTGTTCTGTCAATGTCTTTCTACTGTAACCAGTGGCCTAGCAAGCAAGAAACAGACATGAGATGCGAGTAGCTGTGGAGAACACTGTCATGACAAAAGCCTCTGCCCTTGCCCTAGAGCGAGACTTGCAACCACACATTCTGTCCCCGTTGCTGCTGGCGAGGTTGGAACATTGTTGACACAACATAGTACGGCATCCGACACGAACGACCAAAAATTGTGCCCTCGTCAGCCATGCAATGTCTATCAGTGTCTGCAGCCAGCTCTGAGAGGTACTTCACGACAGTCGTCATCCTCATGTGAATCACCCAACCTGTTGTTACTACAGCGTGATTCTGAAAAGACTTATGCAGGTAGCAGAGATACTGTCTTGTAGCAAAATGCTGCAGGCCTCATACCATATTTGAACTTTCACTTTAGCTTCCACAATAAACTTTCACTTTGGCTGAATGTGACTGCCACTGGTCATACAGCTAACGTCCTGTATGAAGTCAATTTCTTGCTACTGTTCATTCAGCTTAGCTGGCGTCACTTCTGCAGTTGCGGTAGTAATCCGATGTCTTAGCGCTTGGATATCCACTGGTAATGGTGGGACATACATACAGTCCTTAATGAAAAATTTTCAAGGGGAGTCAAGTCTGGAGAGCAGGCCAGACATGCAATCAGACCCCTCGATCAATCCATTGACGTCTACAGTCAGTTTCTAGAGCATCTTGCACTTCCCGGAGGTGGTGAGGTGGTGGTCCGTCTTGCTGGAAGCGTGTAAGTGTAAGAACAGAAAGGTTTTGGGCCTATCTAGGTATATAAAATCTTTATGGTTTTCTCATGAAACAAGAAGGGTCCATACACCTTAGTTTTACTTAAGGCACCAAAAATTCACTTTGGGGCTGTCATGAATGTGTTCCACATACTCTGAAGACATCACTGTGCACGTCGCCCAACCAATCACGCGAGAGTACGCAGCCACTATAGGTAGACTAGGGACAAACAGTCTTCTGCTTCACAGAAGAGTTCGGTGAGACTATATGTTGGGCAATTCAGTCAAGAATAAGCAGTTCTGTAGGTTGACTGGCAGTGCACAGCAGATGCAGCCGTCTGGCGTCCCGCACGTCCGACGACACACCGAGCAGCAAAGGTAAATGAGGCATTGCAATCGCGCAGGGAGTACGTTACATATGATGCTGACACATGCGTGCCTCTTCGTCTAGTTCAGTGTTTGGTTTGGAGTAGCATACTAAACCCTCCTTCGTGTTGCTTTCAGCCCAGCACGATCGTAATGCTGAATGTCAGTTAGGAACAGTTGTCCGAATATGTTAATTACAGTTGTTTAAGTATAGTATATTGCAGAGTTTACATTTGTTCTTACTCATTTCTTTTAAGTTATTGGTTATCAAGGCATTTTCATTTATAATTGTCTGATGCTTGTATCAAGATTCATGTGTCTTTTTTCAAATTAAGTTATCAGTAAACCATTTCTATCCTGAACCATTTTGGAAAACAGGCATGTAGAGCAAGCTGTCAGCTTGTCGATGAGCCTGTCTGACTAGGACTAAGAATCGCTGCAGGCTTATTTGCCGGATTGTGCGACAGCTCCCTCGCAGGCTCTGTCACTTGCTGACTGGCTGCACAACGCAAAATGGGGTGGAAGGACTCAACATACATATATAATCTACAGGGATCTTGGTGAGGTACTTGGATGAATGTACCTAGAACTCTTGGAATACACAGTACATAGCTATGTGTACATCAGGCATCCATAATTAGGATTCTGCAATTGAAGGTTATGGAGGAGTATCTTAGAGAATATGGAGTTCACTAAGACAGGGAATGAAGTGTGTGCAGATGGGGTGTGCCTTCAAGAGCCCTACACATGGAATGACTGATAATGTGTTTGAGCTAACTGCCAAGATACTTTCCTGAGACAACATCCCCAAGGCAGCCATTTCCGCGTTCAATGGAAAGCATACAGGGTGAGTTAGCGAGCTCTACCTACTGGGTTTTTTGCAACCTGCAACACCTCGAAATACCACGCGCAGCGTTTTCATATTTTGTCACTCACTACAAGCGAATCATTAGTCCTAGGCTGGCCGCGGTGGCTGAGCGGTTTTAGGCGCTTCAGTCTGGAACCGCGCGACTGCTATGGTCGCAGGTTCGAATCCTGCCTCGGGCATGGATGTGTGTGATTTCTTTAGGTTAGTTAGCTGTAAGTACTTCTAAGTTCTAGGGGACTGATGACCTCAGATGTTAAGTCCAGAGCCATTTGAACCATCATTATTCCTACAGAAAAAATGAACAGAGCCTTAATGTAGGAGATTTAATGTAGTTGAAATGTGTACTGGGATCCTTTCTCGCTATAGGCCGCTGTTTTCGTATTATTCAAGAAACAATATACAAAAGTGACCTTGAGACACGTTTTTCCGGAATGAATCGAAAACCGTGGCATTCGGCGAAAAACATGTCCCAGTGCAAAACTGAACTACATTAAACTTTGTACAAAAAGGTCCTGTTATTTTTCTTGTAGCACTAATAGTTTGTGCACAGAGAGTGAGAGAGTATAAAAATCTCAAGTGGATTTTCGAAAGCGTTACAGGTTACATAAAACTCAGCAGTAGGGGCGGCTGAATCACCCTGTGTAGTCATCAGTTGTGCAGACGACACGGCATTACAGCAGAGGACGTCAGTGGTAGGGATACGTGAGTAACAGTCTCCGTCTGTGCCCAATACCCACATGACATGGAACCGTGCACAGACAGGATCCGGCAGACTGCGTAACACGCTACAAATGAAAGACTCTTACAGCATATATAAACGCTTTTAGGCACGCGAGAAACAATATTTACCTTAGGATTAATTGTGGAGAAAAGACTAAAGAAGGCTCTAGACACATATATTGTCATCATTGATTTAAAAAAGAGCTTTTGACAGGGCAGACTGGCGACAGCTTTTAAGATGTTGGGAGAGATTGGCATAAAGGAAAAGGACAGAAGAGTAGCGCAGAGACTTTATAGAGCAGATGTGGCTACGATAAGGTGTGGAGAACACAAAGAAGATGCTGTTGTTAAGCTGGGTGTACGGTAGGCCTGCTCACTTATTCACTGGATACATCCAGAGGGTAATACATGAAGCTAGGGAGAAACTAGGAGCTACAGGGCTAATTAAAATACATGGAAAGAAAACAGATATGCTGAGGTTTGCTGATGATATCGCAGCGTTAAGTGACGGTGCAGAACAATTAGAAGCGATGCTGGCCCAAACGGAAACCATCTCCAGCTCTTCCTGTAATACGAAAATTAAGTGATAAAACGAAATTCTTAGTGCTGAGCAGACAAAATACCGTTGCTCAATGCTCAATAAACAATGAGCGACTGGAGACCGTCGAATCCTTTGCCTGTCTAGGGAGTAAAATTACACGAGACAAACGGCCAAGGAATGATATCCCAAGCCGAATCCAGCAGCCAAAATCTGATTTTAACAAGAGAAGAAACATTTTCACACCCAGCAACATAGACTCTGGAGAAGCCTCATAAAGACGTTTGTTTGGAGTGTATTGCCGTGCGGAAGTGAAACATGAACTTCCCGAGAAGCAGATAAACATAAAATAACAGCCTTCGATGTGGCGTGTCACCGCAGAAATTCTCAACACAACGTTTCCTGGGTGGACAAGATATCAAACGAAGAGGTGTTCCACAGAGTGGAGGAAGAGAAGCATTGTCTCCTGAAGGTTATCGAACACAGAAGGCACACATGGGTCGATCATCAGCTGAGACTTGATAGTGTCATTAAACGTATCATTGAAGGGGCAGTAGAAGAGAAAATACAAGGGCAGAGCGAGACTAGAATACATCAGGTAATTCATGGTGGATACCATCTGCATCAGTTAAACCGTTTTCTAGAGCAAGGCGATCTGCCGCTAACCAACGTGATGGTTTAAGACCTAAGAAGAAGAAGAAGATGTTATGGCACGCAGACGTAACAGACGAAAGGGGGGAAGGGGACTGTGGCGTCACCGCCAGACACCACACTTGCTAGGTGGTAGCCTTTAAATCGACCGCGGTCCGGTAGTATACGTCGGACCCGCGTGTCGCCACTATCAATCATTGCAGACCGAGCGCCGCCACACGGCAGGTCTAGAGAGACTTCCTAGCACTCACCCCCAGTTGTACAGCCGACTTTGCTAGCGATGGTTCACCGACAAATTACGCTCTCATTTGCCGAGACGATAGTTAGCATAGCCTTCAGCTACGTTATTTGCTACGACCTAGCAAGGCGCCATTATTAGTACTATTGATATTGTGAAATAATGTAATGTCAAGAGCTACGTTCGTCATTAATGGATTAAAGTTAAGTATTCCACCAGCTACATCCGTTTTTCTCAATTCAAATTCCCTCGTCATGTTCCAGACCTCACGCCAGCCTGCGTGAGCTAAAACGTGTGCATATCGGCCTCCTTTCTAACACGGTTGGCTCTCCTGCCAACCACAACAGGGACGAATTGTTGAAAAGACAATTCACTAGCACATCCTGTTTATATCAAAAGCGGAGGGACAATCAAACATATTTCCAAATCGAGCCGGTGCGGTTACAGCAAACAAATAAGAGTACTGCATCGCTTATACACTAGAAGACCACGGAGAAGCTGATCCTGATAAATATTTGATATGGCACGCAAATTCACATAATGTATAAACGGCGCTTTAAGCTGCGCAAGGCGAGTTCGGAGAAGCTTCGTAACAAAGTATCCTTCTACCTACAATGCGAAGTGGAAAGTAGTGTAGAATATAGGACACGTGCGCTGACTGACAATATAACATGTGCCTTCCTGACCATCACCATTAAACACAGACAGAATACCGTTGAACGGGGAAACGGTTAGACTAGTTCCAAAGGCAAACGTAAGCTGAAGCAGTGTGCTGTGACACTTAGAAACAGACAGGATGGACTCGAACACAATATCATAAAGCGCTGTTCGGAGTTTAAAAAGAGACGCTGGGGTAGGATTACATGGTAGATAATTGGAGGACAATCACTGGGACAAGCCACCGGAATTTTTGAAAGAGAGAATAAAAATATCGTAAGTGCCGTCAACACTGAGGCACAGTTGGGGATAGCGAAATGTCTGGTGTATGTGCACCTCCTTGACGACGAACTACAAACTGACGAAACCTGAACACACAGAATTATATGTACAGCTGGAAACATCATACACGACGGAGACAGCTGTCCACCGTCCGCAGCTCGTGGTCGTGCGGTAGCGTTCTCGCTTCCCGCGCCCGGGTTCCCGGGTTCGATTCCCGGCGGGGTCAGGGATTTTCTCTGCCTCGTTATGACTGGGTGTTGTGTGATGTCCTTAGGTTAGTTAGGTTTAAGTAGTTCTAAGTTCTAGGGGTCTGATGACCTCAGATGTTAAGTCCCATAGTGCTCAGAGGCATTTGAAACATTTGAACCAGTTGTCCTCCTCTTCACACAAGAGGAAATCGATTTAGTCATTCAGAGGCTAAAAAGAAAGAAGGCTCCTGGCCCTGACATAGTTCATTCTCAAATGCTATAGCAAGTCGCACCGTAAATCACCCAGCAGCGGACAAAGCTTCATAAAGACACCCTACAGGTGGGACAAGTACCTGCAGTTTGGAATAAAGTTAGTATTAAAAAATTTGTGGACAAAATTCCGTCATAACCCAAATCTTATCGCTCGATTTGTGTTCTAAATTCACTTGTTAAAGTCGAGGAGTGACTCCTTCATGATCACCTCCAGGCGCAGAGGACCATATCAGTTACGGTTTACACTCCGAAAATCGATGTGACGCGTTTAAGTAGCTATTCGAATTGTAAACAGAACAAAAACGGAACTCGCAGTAGCTTAACATATAGAGGGGGCATTCACTGGGGAATTCGCAATTTTGGCATGCCTTGGAGACCTGCAGCTCCCGGTGGCTCTTTACAATAGTCTTCTTGACTACTGAATAAATAAAATCGTGAGGTGGTGAGAAGGGAACCACAAGATGATCAAAACGATCACTAAGGGATGCCCTCAGAGTTCGATTTGCGGCCCCGTTTTCTGGAACATTGCCATTGAGCCCCTGCTAATATTAATAGAAGGGGACGATTGCCAGAAGGAATTGTTGCACATGCTAGCAACGTCCTTCTTGTGGTAGCACCCAACTCGAAAGAACATCAACTGTACTGCAAAGCCATGAGGAGCTGCTAGAAATCATTATGACAGATAAAAAGCTTTACATTATGTTGAAAGGGAGCTTACAAAGAGATCTTAGTTATATTAGATGGAAATAATACAAAAATAAACATGGTTACAAGAGACTTGGGCATAAACTTGGACCAGTAATTAAACTTTAATGCCGGCCCAAGTGGCCGAGCGGTTCTAGGCGCTGCAGTCTTGAACCGCGCGACCGCCACGGTCGCAGGTTCGAATCCTGCCTTGGGCATGGATGTGTGTGATGTCCTTAGGTTAGTTAGATTTAACTAGTTCTAAGTTCTAGGGGACTAATGACCTCAGAAGTTGAGTCCCATAGTGCTCAGAGCCATTTGAACCATTTAAACTTTAATCAACTCATCAAAACAGCTACAGAAATAGCATGCAACCTAATGTATAAATTTGACAGGATCAACACAGCAAACTGGAGATTACCCATGACTATAGTAACATAATATTTCACTCTCTTCCAGTCAGTACGTTCTGCTGATAGCGTCTGAACAGCTGGATACTGCACCGCTGCAAGGCGCAGCGGCTGTCAGGGCTTTCGGCACCACGCCGGTGGAGGTACTGTGCGTGGTGTTCGTCACATACGCGATAGAGATAACTATTAAATATCGCACGGCGATATGTTGGCTGAAAACAGGAGAACCTGACACAGGCAGAGGCTTCTTAGGGGAGAAAATACAGACCTTAGGACTAAGGGAGAAACATGTCAGTCCCAGCCAGGACCATATCCACGTCGTTCAGAAGAGAAAGAGGGATCCGAGAACACGTGATTCTGCACAATGACCGTTGGTTGCAGGAAAGACGACTAGCACACCCTCACGACTTCATAGGAAAACCCCCTTACAGATCAGACCATATGGATTGATCTCAATTACTGTGCAAGACATATGTACAGCGCTGCATAAAGCGTAATTGCAGCGACGAGAGCACGGACAACACTAGAGAGACAGATGACGGTACTGGCGGTAGCAGATCATACGGCACTGGCATAGGCGACACTACCATAGAATAAGGACGAAATCGATAGTCACTGAAGTATTAAGAAAACAAGCGTTCATTAGGCAGTAATACTGGATTGTAAGACAAAAGTACAAATAAAGGACAGTAAACGTTGGCGTGTAAAGTAACCTAACCCAGATGTAGGATCACACCATCTGATGGCGACAGATCCAAAGTTTTGCTGAGGTCGTTGCTCGCCGATTGCAAGTTGTAGTTGTAGTTGTTGTAGTTGTAGTTGTTGTAGTTGTAGTTGTAGTTGTAGTTGTAGTTGTAGTTGTAGTTGTAGTTGTTGTTGTAGTTGTGGTAGTAGCGGAGCAGTCAGAGAAAAGTTCAGTGTATTTCTGAGGTACTCCTTCCTGTACAGCATCACTGGCGACATTCCATAAACCTAAACTCTTTCCTATTTTCCTATCTTCTTAACACACAAATTGTTAACTCTGAGTTTTCCATTTCCTCCTTAGTTTTAAATGTACAAGTATTTGAAGCTGCAAAGCAGGAACACGCAGCGTCTGATCTTGTACTTTGTTTATGAAAGTGGCATAACGTAAGGGCAGCGTGAATTGTACACGTTTAAAGCGCAATGATAAATTGTTAGGAAGAAACGGGATTCTGGGTACAAAAGCTCGATCACCTGCGACATTTCCTGTCAAATTTCCGCTTCTGCGATATTACGTAGAAGAGAAGTTACAAAGCCTCTGTTACTGAAGATTCTGACGAGCAGAAGAATGCGTAGCGCTCTTGACCAGAGATACGTCTTTCGGAAGGACTTCCCAAAGAGCGACTTTAATCCTAATGCTCTCAAACTGCAGCTAGTCTCACTTCAGTATCTTCATAAGATTCTTGAGACCATATAGCCCTCAGTATTGTAGCCATTATGGTGTATTCAAAAATACTCGACTGATTTCCAGGCTTTAATGTTCATTAACAAAACGAGATCAACATGTAATACGTAGGCACCCAAATCACAAAATAAACGTAATAAATTCGTTTTCCTAGCAAAGAATAGAAATAAAACTTATCGAAAGAAACCAAGCAGTGTCGTGAAGTTTTAATACGCAAAGTAAAATCAGTAAATTCCTATACCCTAACCAAGACGATTCGCTGTCAATTTTTATTGATAAAGATATTTCGGCGCTTAATTGTCACTGACGTAAACGTCCAAAAATACGTCTAAACTTAAAAGAAATCTATCAGCACCTTCTGTCGGTTGTTTGGTGTACTGCGAAACTTACAGCGCCAGGTGATGATTTTTTTTGTCTAGTGCGCCCTGATGATTAAACGTCCAAACGACTAAGGTCAGCAGAGATTATATTTTGATGAATTAAAGCCTACTCCTCATCCACACTAAGGTCAAGTTACCAGTGAAACCCCCATGAAAATTCGTCTAGTAGATTTGGGGATTAGCGTGTTCCAATAGGCAGACAGGTCAGTTTTACAGTTTTATTATTAGTAGTTATGTACAACTGAATTATGTGAATCCGTGAACTGTCGTAATCACTAGGAGGCAGGTCATTTGTAGACGATACAAAGTAAAATAATATGGTATTTTCTTTTAAATGTTATTCTTGCCGTTAGATTGTATAAGGTAAGATAAAAAAGTCCAAAGTCTGTCAGTAACGTTACAATACACAATTCTGATAACTGTACCGATATCTAGAGACACACTATCATTAGTTGCTAAATAAATGTGTTGAGAGGCATACAGTATCTTGACCGTCGGTGGACGTAAGGAAGAAGGCGGTTCGGAAGTAGCTGTATTCAAGAAATAATTAGCTCAAGTACAAAGAGAAGACTGGAACATTTATGTATTTATGTATTTATTTCATTAACAGTACAGAGTAACCCACCACCTTGAAATGTAAGGTGGGTCGGATGCTTCTGAATCTAATAGCAAAGACTTCTCATTGTTACAGTCTTCTTGGAATACAGTTGTTAATGCTTTTTAAAAATAATATAAAGAACATAATATAAAAAGATTTCTCTGAGGTTACAGCGAATTGAATGCTTAACAATTGTTAAAATGGTTCCATATAATTGGTTACTACCTAGTTGATGAGAATATAATTTATACAGTGCAAATGTCAAAGAAAAATAGCAAAATCATAAAGTAACACCATGAGCGTTGTTAAGAGTAATTTGTAATATATAGAGGGAAGTGATATGCTGTATTTGGATGAGTAATACAGCCTAAGTAGCATGTTGGTTAGTAATGGACTGTTTCTATTTATTTGAGGTCTGGGTACAACCTCGAGCTATTCTCATCTGAAATGGTTTGCGCGAATGTATGTTTACACAGATTATCAGATTAAATGCTGTTTGAGCAGTTCATACATGGAATACATGAATTTCAGATTCACATGAGAAATACAATTAGTTGAAATGGAACATAGTTCACTGCTACTTGAATACATTATTCCTTAAATAACTTAATAAATTTCTGATATATGAAATTCATTGATTATAGCTTTGAATTGAGAAGAGAATATACTTCTGTCTGCACAAAATAAGACGAGCAATACATTACTGCTTGTGTGCAGTATACTTTAAACACTATGCAGGATGTCATTGGGGAGGAGGAGCCTCGGAATAAAAGTTCTTCGAGCCTTCTCCTACCAAGCGACATACCTCATTACTACAGTCTTAATATGTGGTGCCGGTGTTTGTTTTATGATTGTTGCGTTGTTTGTGACTGTGTTGTGGCATGCAGTGTCATACATAGTTGGTTTTGGTCCCTTACATGTTGATCCCTTCTGAGTCATGTTCACTTAGTGTTCCTTCCTCGGTTTCGGAATCTGTGGTCGTGTCTGTGTCCCCCCCCCCCCCCTCCCCATGTGATTTGTTGTGTTGTTTGTGCTTGTCTACGCTTCCTACCATATGGGTTTTGGCGCTTGTATTCTTCGTGCAGAGTATTTGATATAATATCGGCTACGTTATTTATTGTGTTCCAGTCATCGGGATTACGTATTATTCTGGCGATGTCATTGTCATTGTCATTCTGTATAGGTCTCACTTGGGCTATCGTGTTGCACAGCAGTGTGACATGTTCTGGTGTCCCAGTTTCTCCGCATACGCATACTTCGTTGTTAGTGAGTCCCATACGGTTTAAATGTGCCGGATACGGCTCATGGCCTGTCAGGAATTGGACCATCCCCCGGCTTGGGTCGACGGGTTTCAGTTGTAGTCACTCGTGTACACCAGGAAAGAAAGAGTGTACTCGGCGACCCTTATCCGATGCATCCCACTGTCTTTGCCATGTTTGAATCCGCCATTGTTTCATTTGTGTTTTGTTCATAATGTTGGTTCCCGTAATTTCGGTAACTTTATCGACCCTGTCCCTCTTAAGCCGGTAAAGAGCAGCTCTATAACGTATTGTCTATAGGGCAGGTTCCCATAACAACGCAAAGTGCCTCTAGTGAGGTGGTGTTGAAGGCTCCGCTCATTCCCAGGAGTACACTACGTTGACCTCGTCTGGCAATTGTCTTGTTAGTCTGTATGTTCAGTCTGTGAGCCCAAGCACTTGCGGCGAAGCACGCGACGTATTCAAATATCGCAATGTGGTAGATCTTTATCGTCTTAATAGGTAATTTATTACTGAGTTGTGTTTAGTCTTTCTAGTCTGTGCATAATTTTGGAGGCTTTGTCAATTCAGTTTTATATGGTGGTTGAAAGTCTGTTTTTCGTCTAGATGCAGTCCGAGATAACGTGTGGCTTGCTTTTTCTGTGTGCTTATATTGTCTAATTTTAGAATTCGATTCCTCTGTAGTGTCCCTCTGAGCAGTAAATATACAGTTTTGTTGGGAGCTATTTTTAATTTACTTTTTTTCACCACCAACTGCTATTTTTCTGAAGCAGTTACGTGCCTTTTGTCTTTGGTGCTGCTCTCGAGTCGGCTGACACCACTACGAGCAGGTCATCTGTGTGGGTGAAATCTTATAGGGCTTAACTGCTAAGGTCATCAGTCGCTAAGCTTACACTCTACGTAACCTAAATTATCCTAAGGACAAACACACCCACACCCATGCCCGAGGGAGAACTCGAACCTACGCCGGGACCAGTCGCACAGTCAATGACTGCAGCGCAACAGACCGTTCGGCTAATGCCGCGCGGCTGCAGGTCATCTGCGTAAGCCATCACACCTCATAGCCTGTCCCAGAATATGGGTCCGCAGATCGAGCCCTGTGGAAATCCCTTTGTTATTCTCTTGACAACATTCCGTGTACCAGCCCTTCACTCCGCCAGTCTGCCTCTGCAGTAATCGAGGAGGCTATTGTAGAGGGAAGCTGATAGCTTCATTCCCTTAATCTGGCGAAGAGGGACGGCCACCACAAGTTGTCAAAATTGCCGACTATGTCGAATAGAATGGCGGTCGCGTGCTTGTCGTTGATGCTATTTGTAACTGTCAGTGCTTGGTTGATGGCTTCTTCTATTGTTCTACCTTCCGTGAAGCCGAACTGATGGGGCGTTAGTTCGAGGAGGCTTCTGTGCGATTGTAAACTGTCACACAGGAGCCTTTCCTCTACCTTGACGAGAGTGTTTAAGAGACAGATCAGTCGTTACGTTTTGGGGTCTGTTGGCTCTTTGTCTTGTGATTTCCTGATTATTACTACATCAGCAGTTTTCCAGAGGTTTGGAATTCTGCCTGATAGTAGTGCCTCGTTGAACATGTTACTAAGAAAAGGTTTAAATTGTGTTACTGTTTGATTGTTTCTGAAAGTATTTTGTCTGGGCGGAGTGCTTTTCGGTTTTTAAGCGTGCTGATTGCCATCGCTACTTCTTGTGCGAATGGCATGGATACACTGTCACTGATGCATGGTTGCATCATGCTCGCTCTTAGGTCAGCGTGGTGTCGGTCGTCTTGTGTGGGGTTATCATCTGGGAGAAGCCTGTTCGGAAGATATTCTGCTGTGCTTCTCCATCTTCTGGTCACTGTGCCGTCAGCTTGTTTTAGTGTTGACGGAACTGTCGGTGTCTTAGCTCTTTCTGTTTCTATCTTGAGCGGTTGTCCCCAGATGTCGTTCTGTAGCTGGGTTTTTACAAAATTGGTCCAGTAGTTTTGATTTGTTGTCTTTAGTTGTTTTTGGTATTTCTGTTGAGCGTCACGATACAGATCAAGTCTTATCTGTTGTTTCTGTCCCCACCAACTAGGACATCTGTCAGCGGCACTGGGGCAACGAGAGAGCTCGGATAAGGCCCCTCATCAATAGGCTGGTAAATGTAAATGTCGAGTGACGAGGGCCTCCCGTCGGGTAGACCGTTCGCCGGGTGCAAGTCTTTCGATCTGACGCCACTTCGGCGACTTGCGCGTCGATGGGGATGAAATGATGTTTAGGACAACACAACACACCCTGAGCGGAGAAAATCTCCGACCTCGCCGGAAATCGAACCCGGGTCCTTAGGACTGACATTCTGTCACGCTGACCACTCAGCTACCGGGGGCGGACAATAGGCTGGTGAGGCAAGTCGGAGTACATCGCCACATCTTGACACGCTTGCTTGCGAGGAGGGCTGTTGCTCGATGTTGGACATGACAAAGAATGAAGCCTCCTTTGCCCTTTGCCAGAGTGAGGAATTCATACCTCACTTTAAGTAACATATCTTTACTTACAAAGGAACCAATGCGGTCGACATGCGTCTGGCTACTGCTGACGGAATGAGGTAAGTCAGGGCCACGTGCAAGATACGTGACGCGACAAAAACGTTACCATACTGGGTCTGTTGTAGCATGTCCAGGGTTCGTAGTTGATGGTGGGCCACATATCAGCACTAGTTGGCCGTAAAATCAGCGCCCAGACTTATTATCACGTCATAGACCCGCAGGAGAACAGTGCATTCAAGGGCAGTCCACGTCATATAGGCAGGGTGCAAGATTTACAGATGTTAATGACACTGCCTGAAGCAGCGTCGTATTGCCCAGGAGGGAACCATGTCGTCTGCGTAGGCCGTGCAACAAAAAGTGTGGCCGCCAAGAGTCATACCGGTGAGGCGTTTGCGGAGGCCGAAACGTAAGGGATCTACGGCGAATACGTATGGGCTCGTGGAAAGAAAGCTTCCTTGCAGCACACACAGTTGTACCAGGATGGGCGGAGGAAGACGATCATGTAGAGGACCCTAGACGTCGTGCTCCTGTATTACGTCCACGAAGCTGTCTGGAAGTTCCATATCCCGTATCGCGGCTGCAAGACAGGAGTGATTAATCGCATCGAAGGCCTGGCACAAGTGAAGGGAGGACATGATCGCCGTCAGGCGCCGTGTCTACGCAAGTGCGATCATGTAATGGTGTCGACATAAGACTGGATGTTGTGATTGCCTCGTAAAGACGCCTGATCGGAGGGGGGGGGGGGGGGGGAGGGAGGACCACAAAGCCGGCCGCCCTTCAGAGGCGCGCTGCCAAAATCAGGATAAAGACCTTCACATCAAAGTTCAGGAGCGACAGGGGTCGAGAGCCTCTGTGGCAGTTTCCACCATCTGGTTTATGAATTGGAAGAGGAAGAAGCCAGGAATCAGCGGCATGGGACATCAGGTCACGGAATATGTCCGTCCAGGATGGTGCCAGTAACTATGACAGGAGGCCGTCAGGTCCTGGCGACTTATGAGGCGCGCCGGCCTGTATAGCTGCAGTGATGTCCTCCTCCGTCACGTCCTCAAGTAATTCCATTTCGGCGTCCGACGGCAGAGTGCTAAATGTGAGGCGACAGATCTCTTCAGCCGCGTCTGGGGAATGATGGTGGTCCGCGAACGGTTGACTGCAGTTAGCGTGGAGAGCATGTCTGATCTCATGAGGCGTAGAGACACAGTGACCGTCGCTGAAGCTAAGGCACGGATCAGCGCCCGGCGTCGACCTCGGGGTTCAGCGATGATGTGGTGCATCGACTGCCCGTGCAGCTAGATCACTGGAGCAGACACTGATGGAGTAGAACATCTAAAGGATTTACCGAGTGAGTATGCTAGTACCAAAATATGTGAAATAAATGGCTGTATATTTTGAATGCATTGACTTAGAAGCTTAAATTTTTTACACTGTAAAAGAGCCGTGGGTTTTAGAACCTAACGTAAATTTCAGCTTGGTACCTCTCTCTGTTCCTGAGGAAAACGGCTCTTACCAGATGGCTAGACAGACAGATGGACAACAAACGGCAAAAAATATTTTTTACGTCATATTATTTTCTGTTTCTTCCTTTAATTATTATTTATTTTATTTTATTTTATATTTGTTTATTTTATTTTTTTCCTTTATTTTTACTGTGAAAGATTATTTGTCAAATTTTATAATTGTAGATCAATAGGAAGTACCCTATACGTTTTGAGTTTGCGAGTTTCAAAATATATCACACCAATGGCCGTATTTTTGACTGCATTAACGTAGAAGGTTGAATTTCTTACACAGTCAAGGGTGGTAGACCTTAGTATGTGACATATTTCACTTTGTACTTATAATGGATATGGTGTCTGTTCTTTCGCACATGTCCGAAAGAACAGACATCATACCCATATAAGCATATAGTTCTGGCAATACCGGCCATGACCTTTATCTTCTGTGCGGATGGACACATATTGCCCGAACTCTTACGGGACTCGGTACGAATCTCTTCCACGAGCAATGAGTGTGTTGGGTAGGGACATTACGAATGTAGTGTGTGGACATATAAGGTGAGAATGTGGGTCTCGCGGGAGGCGTACGTGAGATACTCCCTGCAGTCGCACTATCCTCTGTGCCCTCGGTGGCTCAGATGGATAGAGCGTCTGCCATATAAGCACAAGATTTCGTGTCATAGTCCCCGTTGATATACAGGGTGTTTCAAAAAGGTACGGCCAAAATTTCAGGAAACATTCCTCACACACAAATAAAGAAAAGATGTTATGTTGACATGTGTCCGGAAACGCTTAATTTCCATGTTAGAGCACATTTTAGTTTCGTCATTGTGTACTGTACTTCCTCGATTCACCGCAATGATTTCATACGGGATACTCTACCTGCGCTGCTAGAACACGTGCCTTTACAAGTATGACACAACATGTGGTTCATGCACGAAGCCGGCCGCGGTGGTCTAGCGGTTCTAGGCGCTCAGTCCGGAACCGCGCGACTGCTACGGTCGCAGGTTCGAATCCTGCATCGAGCATGGATGTATGTGATGTCCTTAGGTTAGTTAGGTTTAAGTAGTTCTATGTCCTAGGGGACTGATGACCACAGATGATAAGTCCCATAGTGCTGAAAGCCATTTGAACCATTTCATGCACGATGGAGCTTCTGCACATTTCAGTCGAACTGTTCGTACGCTTCTGAACAACAGAATCGGTGACCGATGGATTGGTAGAGGCGGAACAATTCCATGGCCTCCACGCTCTCCTGACCTCAACCCTCTTGGCTTTCATTTATGGGGGCATTTGAAAGCTCTTGTCTACGCAACCCCGGTACCAAATGTAGAGACTCTTCGTGCTCGTATTGTGGACGGCTGTGATACAAGACGCCATTCTCCAGGGGTGCATCAGCGCATCAGGGATTCCATGCGACGGAGAGTGGATGCACGTATCCTCGCTAACGGAGGACATTTTGAACATTTCCTGTCTGGTATGTTCTGTTGCTATGTGTTTCCATTCCATGATTAATGTGATTTGAAGATAAGTAATAAAATGAGCTCTAACATGGAATGTAAGCGTTTCCGGACACATGCCCACATAACATATTTTCTTTCTTTGTGTGTGATGAATGTTTCCTGAAAGTTTGGCCGTACCTTTTTGTAACAGCCTGTATATCAACGCCCGTCAGCAGCTGAAGGTATTAATATATACTTCTAATTTATTTCACTCTGATACCTGTACCTGTTCCTGAGAAACAGTGCTTTTGACAGACAGCCAGACAGACAGATGACGAAGTGATCTCATAACGCTTCCGTTTTTAACGACTGAGGTACGGGAACCTAAAAAATCACGGTAAGTAACTAAAAGCGATCTATTTTCCTTTTTACGAAAGTAATACGGCCATGGCGATATCACTGACAACGACGCACAAAATTAAAAACTATAATTTCAGTTAACTGGTTCCTTACATTTGGGTTGGAACACCAACTGCTGCACGTGTACTCAGCAAAGTATCGAAACATCTGCAGCTGCGTTGACTCTTCCGCGAAGTATTTCATCTTTTTACGTCAGAATAGAAATCGAAAGCGAGATAGTGACAGCCAGAGCGGAAGCCGAATGACCCGACTGGAGGCGCTGTGCGATTCCAGGAAGCCACGGCGGGCGCGCTTCCGTTCGGAAACTTTCGGCTCCAGTCGGGCGCGACCGCCGTCGCCAGGTGGGGCGAGCGCGGCGCGCGCCACGACGCAGGCGGCGGGAGGCGGAGGCGGCGCCGGTGGCGGCGTCGCGGGCGGGCGGCGGCGTCGCGGCGACCCAGTCAACCGGCGGAGCTCGCGCGGGAGTGTGGCGCGTCAGGCAGCGGCCAGAGGCACAGGCAGAGGCAGGCCACGCGGGCCCAGCCCAGCCAGCGCCCACACCGCCGCCGACGCCGCCGCCGACGCCGACGCCGACGCCGCCCCGCTAGCGCCCGACAGCCCCGCGGTGAGTCCGGCGCCGCAAAACAGCTGTGACGCCATGTCGGCCCCACGCCCTTTTACTTTTCCGATAAAACGTGTCCTCGCACTACAGCTCTGTGTCTGCCGTGTTTGCGCTTAGATTGTGTGTAACAACTAGTGGTTGATATTTTCCGCCTTTATCCCAGTGAAGTAGCAAGACTGGAGAAATCGATAGGCAGCTTTATACTGAGAGAATGTAAAAGGCTATGTAGTAAGCGATAAGAAAGTAGATTTCCTTGAAACTGCGGCTGATCCTGCTCCGGAAGCGCGCGCGGCGGCGCCGCCGCTTCCCGGGCAGCCGGCCCCTGCTGACGCGGCAACCGCGCAATGCGCCACTGCTGCCGCTCGGGCAGAAAGCCTAGCAGAGTCGTAGCGGCGCCAGGCTATGCACACCCCCAATCGGCCGCTACAGCCTGCTGACACACACGTCATTCGAGTTTTTGTAGACCACATCCTTACCTTTTAATCAATGTGCTGATTGTCGTTGGACAGCCACTGCAAAGACAACGTAATTGCGATTTACTATTTCGTGCGGACAGCGGGAAGGAGTCGTTTTCCCTCCATTGTCAACTACAGAGAACTTCACGGACGTCAAATTGGATGACAATCTCAGTTTACGAACGTGTCGGCAACCGAGTATTTATTAATTCATTTATTTCGTGCGTCGAGCCTCATATTTTAATAAAAAATATACGTATTTGACAGTACACTCTCCGTGGATTTAATGCAATATTTTCTAAGTGTACAGTAAACACCTCTGCGCTCAGATTATAAAAATAATATTTCTGACAAGTCATACTACGGACATATATTGAAGGAACCACGTTTTTAAGGCTATGCTGGTCATCCTTTTAGAGCCGTTAGATAGCCCACTGAAGTGATAATAAACTTCCCACTACACTTAAATATTCCGCAAAAATAAAGTGGGAAACCTTTCTACCCTTGTGCAGCAGCGTACTTTAACCTCCATTGCCAAGTAAACAAAGCGTTATAGATATTTATATCATCTTGTACTGTTGCATTTACGTTCAAAATGATTCCCAAGTCATTTATAACAGTGTCTCGTAGCTATGCAAGTAAGACTGATCCGAAGATTCTCTGTAGATGAACGAATCAGGTGATCACTGTGCGGCAGTAGATTGAAATAAAAGTCATTATAACAATTGAATTGTTGTGGTTTTTTCTCACTTGAAAGTGTATCAAACTTTTACCAAAAAAACTTAGGGACCTTAAACTATACCTTTACTAGCAAAATGGCGTCAGATTTAGGACATTTCGAAATAACTTTGCAAAATGTGTAATTGCGGACGTTAACAATCGTATCAGTATATTTTTCTCTTGAAAAGCTGTTTAATAGCGTAGCAAACGGTATATCATTAGTTTTGAAATACACAAAATTGTTGTAGATGAAGGAACGAGAAAAGTATAACATGTCGCTGAGCACTCTGAACATGCACGTGACAGAGGTTTTGGAAAACTTAGTGTCGACATTCTGAACAATGTACGAAATCTTAAACTCAAATTACGTGGTAAAGTTTGTACATATCTTTCTCATTTTACTTTTTACATAAAGACCTCGGAAATGGTAGTATGCGTTTGCCCTGTTTCTGTGCATAATATTTATGGACCGAGGATATAATTTCTGGCTAAGGTACTATCCTTAACACATCTTAGTTTTGTATGGGATCTTTTTGGATCTGTTTTGGCTGGTTTACAATCGTTTGGTTGGACGGCAACTTTCCAGTAACTAAACGGTAATATTCACTGTGCTTCATACTTTACTATCATTTTTAAGTATTTTTCCTAGAAATATAGCCATCTTGTACCGTAATAACAATTAATTTATAAATTTCACTATTGAAATTTCGGCTGTTTGCCCATTTTCAAGTGAGACACTTCGAAAATTTTGTAGTTCAGCTCGTGCCATAATTTTAAAAATATCTCGTGCTTGTCAATGTATCCATAGCGTCTATACGGTAAACATTTAATGATGTTGGCAACTTTTGGATATGCGATCTGAAGTTTTCCCGACGTATTTCCAATTTTAACAGTTCTCTAGTATCCGACCGGGTAGCGTCGTAATTTCTCCACAATATTTCGGAGAGGTACACGCTGCCATCTTCAGGTGGTTCCTGGCGAATGCATTCGTCAGGAACCACCTGAAGATGGGCGCTACCCGGTCGGATGCCCGAGAACTGTTCAAACTTTTGGATAAATATCGAAGTTTTGACGTGCTGAATAACACAAAACTTTCGCAGTACTGCACTTGAAAATGCTGTAACGGTGGAAATTTCAACAGTGGATTTTTTGAGTTATTTCTTTTTACAGTCAAAAGGTAAACATAACGTCTTTTAGAGAAAAAAAAGGTGACTGTGAACCACAGTACGAATAATTAATCCCTATTTATGGAATCGTGCCAAGATTTTCTAACGTCGGCTGTTTGCCACAACAGTTCGCGTGCACCAGTTCGCCTGTCGATGCTGCAAGGCAGATTGACAGTGCTTATACAAAATAGTGGTTGGTATTTAATCGTCATTTCTTTATTCCCGTTTGACATGTAATCATTTCCGGCGGCTTCTTCGCTCTGCTGCGTTCTGCGGTTGTTCCCCTGGTGGTCCTCTCCTTCGCGAACCCGTACTCGCGACTCGGCTGTAGCTGGGACGGAGGTCCGCGTGACCCGGCGGCTGCAGCGCGCCGCTGCGCCCGGCCTGCAGACAACCCTGACCTGCGCGCGCCGGCCGCGGTTGCACTGCGGCGCAGCACAGCACAGCTCAGCACAGCCAGTGCTCCTCGCCACGCCTCTCTGTCTGCGCTCTGCCGCTGTCGCCGTGCCGGCGAGTCCGCAGCGCCGCGCCGCTACGCTCACCGCAGTGCCCCTGTTGCCTCTACATCGATCGCAGCGCACACTTTCGACTTCTGCCGGAACACACACGGGCACGACCGTGAAGAGGCGCCAAAGACAATAAAACGTTTCGCGCTATTCCTGATACTGATGCTCAACGCAATAATGCGTCAAAACTACATGTGTCGAAAAGCGAATCCGGCAACAGGGTGGACCATTGATACTGACCGGGACAAGTATCTCACGAAATAAGCGTCAAACAAAAAAAAAATTACAAAGAACAAAGCTTGTCTAGCTTGAAGGAGGAAACCAGATGCCGCTATGGTTGGCCCGCTAGATGGCGCTCCCATTCGTTAAACGGATATCAACTGCCTTTTTTAAAATTACGAACCCATATCTTTATTACATATTCGTGTAGTACGTAAAGAAATATGAATGTTTTAATTGGGCCACTTTTTTCGCTTTGTGATAGATGGCGCTGTAATAGTCACAAGCGTATAAGCACGTAAAATCACGTAGCATTCCGCCGGTGCGGACGGTATTTACTTCGTCATACATTACCCGTATTAAAATGAACCGTTGACAAATTGCGGAAAAAGTCGATATCGTGTTGATGTATGGTTATTGTGATCAAAATGCCGAACTGGCGTGTGCTAAGTATGCTGGTCGGTATCCTGGACATCATCCAAGTGTCCGGACCGTTCGCCGGATAGTTGTTGTTTAAAAAATGGCTCAAATGCCTCTGAGCACTATGGACTTATCTAGAACTTAGAACTACTTAAACCTAACTAACCCGAGGACATCACACACATCTATGCCCGAGGCAGGATTCGAACCTGCGACCGTAGCGGTCACGCGGTACCAGACTGAAGCGCGTAGAACTGCACGGCCACATCGGCCGGCTACGTTATTTAAGGAAACAGGAAGTGTTCAGCCACATGTGAAACTTCAGCCACGACCTGAAACAAATGATCATACCCAAGTAGGTGTTTTAGCTGCTGTCGCGGCTAATCCGCACATCATTAGCAGATAAATTGCGCGAGAATCGGGAATATCAACAACGTCTGTGTGAGAATGCTACATCAACATCGATTGTACCGTATTTCTATGCATCAGGAATTCCATGGTGACGACTTTGAACGACGTGTACAGTTCTGCCACTGGGCACAAGAGTCATTACAGCCCGATGACAGATTTTTCGCACGCGTTCTATTTAGCGACGAAGCGTCTTTCGCCAACAGCGGTAACGTAAACCGGCATAATATGCACCATTGGGCAACGGAAAATCCACGATGGCTGCGAAAAGTGGAACATCAGCGACCTTGGTGGGTTAATGTATGGTGCGGCATTATAGGAGGAATGATAATTGGCCCCAATTTTATCGATGGCAATCTAAATGGTGCAATGTATGCTGATTTCCTACTTAATGTTCTACCAATGTTACTACAAGATGTTTCTCTGCATGACAGAATGACGATGTACTTCCAACATGATGGATTGCCGGCGCATACCTCGCGATCGGTTGAAGCGGTATCGAATAGCATATTTGATGACACGTGGATTGGTCGTCGAAGCACCACACCATATCCCGCACGTTCACCGGATCTGACGTCCCCTGATTTCTCTCTGTGGGGAAAGTTCAAGAATATTTGCTATCATGACCAACCGACAACGCCTGACAACATGCGTGAGCGCATTGTCAATGCATGTGCGAACATTACGGAAGGCGAACTACTCGGTGTTGAGAGGAATGTCGTTACACGTATTGCCAAATGCATTGAGGTTGACATCATTTTGAGCATTTATGTGTGTGAGTGTGTGTGTGTGTGTGGGGGGGGGGGGGTGAGGGAGAGGGAGAGGAAGGGGATGTTGGTGGTCATTCAATGCGTGTTTTAGAATGCTGAATATGAATGTAATAGTTGAAAAGTTAATACCACACAACCTCTTACCACTGATTTACAGGTAATCACTCTGTAACAGCATGCGCTCTCAGAAGTGATAAGTTCACAAAGGTACAAGTATCACATTGGAACAACCGAAGTAAAATGTTCAAAAGTAGCTACGTTCTGTATTTTAATTCAAAAAACCTACGTGTACCAACAGTTCGTCTAAAATTGTGAGCCATATGCTTGTGACTGTTACAGCGACATATATCACAAAGCGAAGAAAGTGGTCCAACATTCATATTTCTTTACGTTCTACAAGAATATGTAATAAAAAAAGGAACGCAGTTGATATCCGTTAGACCTAGGCAATGCCATGTAACGGGCCAACCATAGCGCCATCCGGTTTCTCCCTTCATACTAGACAAGCTGTTCCTTGTAGTTCTTTTGTTTGACGCTTATTTCGTGAAAAATTTGGCCCGGTCACGATCAATGGACCACCCTGTATATGTGAATTGGATATACGTCATAATCTCCTATTAACCCACCTCTCTATCCCTCTGCTCCTCGTCCTCCCGTTGTCCATCTATTCCTCCTGCACCCCCGTATCTCTATGCATATCCTTCCCCTCACTCCCTGTACAGATCCCTTATCCCACGCACCTCCCCTCTCATCTCTCTATCCGCATCCTCTTTCCCTTTCTTTAGATCCATTTCCTGTAATTTTCTCTCTCCATCTCCTCTTCCCCTGCCTCCTCTGACCTTATTTATTGTAAAATATTAAACATGGCTGCGAATCAGCAACTGCATACACCTGAACAGGTTGACAAATATCAGCCATCCAGTTGAAAATAAAGGTTTATTAGCCCTTGACCTAGGTTTCAATGTTTCTAAAATTATCTTCAGAAGGAGTGAGCCTCGTTACATCCCATGGTGGTAAATTACATTAGCTGTAGCCGAGCGACTCTTGTTATACATAAAATTGATATAAAAACCAAAAACATATGCCATGGCTTAAAACAGCAACCAGATTACATTCATCGTGCGTCGCAATAAGCGCCCACTGGTAAATGGCCACTGATAAAGGCTCGGTCAACATAAAGTTATAAGAGGAGTCAAACTTAAGTATACAGCATGACTCACACGAAGGCCTTTGTCCATGACGTGGTGGATACATCTGAATGCTGTATTTTCTGGTCGCTGTATTGGAAGTCCTATTCCATGGCCTGCGAGGTCACCTGATCTGAATCCCCTTGGTTATATCCTATGCAGATATCTAAAGACACTTGTGTACGACACTTCAGTGGATACGGAGATGCAATTAGTTTCCAAGAGTTGTAGCTGCCTGTGATGTGATTCGAAACACACCAGAGATATTTGTGAGGATCGTCAGAACCTAGTTCGCCGATGCCGTACTTGCTATGAGGCTAAGGTAGTCAGTTCCAGCACACTTTGTAAGATACAGTATAAATGGTACGTTCATTGTGTCCACTAACGTACATAAAAAAATTCACAGTAATGTGATTTTATTCCTATTATCTCCTTAAGGTGGCTTTTCAGACCCCAGGTTCCCTACTTCAGATTGTTGAGTGGAGCATCATATATGCCATGTTAAATTTTTGCACGCTGTTACAGAAACACCACGTATCGCCTCCCCTCCTCTCACAAGGGGAGGCCGCCAATTGTGAAATTCAGATTCGATTCATACTGCGCATAATAAATCTCATGGCCAGAGGTGTAATGTGACAAAGCACCAAGACGCACTTCTCAGCCGTTGTCGAGAAAATCGACAGTTAAAAGAAACCGTTGCGGTGAAGTACGCTCTACGTTTAATTACTTGCTACAGCGTCGTGGCGCAGCGGTAAGCGCTCGGGTTCGTAATGCAAAGGTCGCCGGATCGAATCTCGCGCCATGCAACATTTTTTTATTATTAGTTTTTTGTAATTATATATATAACTATTAATGAATTGCTTATGCATGTTGGATCGCTCTCCAATTGTACCGCCTCCATTTTTCCGTTTGTTTAACTGGGTGTACCAAAGCTGTCACGTCCGCACTTATTTTCGACGATGTTATAAGTTGCGCTAGGGACCGCATCTACCTTCTTTCGAAGTTAGCAGGCAACTATGCTGCTATGCGGCGGCTCGTTTCGGCCCATTCAACATCTGTCCTTCAAGTTTAACGAGCGAATAACGGAGTTTATATTTCATACCTGCCACAGCAAATCTGTGTTCGTGGGGATTCTATTCTAATTCTAACGTTTGACTTACGCTATACGTATTCGTTTCGGAATATCGTTTCTACGTCTTCTGTTAACTATACGTGGTTAACATTATGAAGACAATTAATAACATTTGGGAAATACAACTTTGTTTGCGGAAAACATAATGATGTTCGAAGTCGCCAGTTTTTCCACGACAAACGACTTTCAACAACTTATTATATGCATAATTGTTGCAACGGACTGCCGGGAATTATATATATGGGTGTGTGTGGGTGCGTGGGTGTGTGTGTGAGTGTATACACACATTTGAATTAGAAAAAAATACAAAAAAAAGTTGCATGGCGCGGGATTCGATCCGGCGACCTTCGGATTACGAACCCGAGCGCTTAAAGCTGTGCCACGACGCTGTGAAAAACTATTAATCGTAGAGAGTATTTAACCGGAACGGTTTCTTTTAATTGTCGATTTTCTCGACAACGGCTGAGAAGTGCATTTTGGTGCTTTGCTACATTACACCTCTGGCCATGAACTTTTATTATGCGCAGTATGGATCGAATCTGAATTTCACAATTGGCGGCCTCCTCTTGGAGTACAGCGCGTACGTCACTTTGACACCTTCGACGGTCTTGGCGAGTCGTCAAAGACCCATTCTGCACATTGTTGTTTTGTGGCAGGCTTGTAATGATAGCACGTCATCTGCTATGACTATTTTTTTTATAAAATAACTGTTCGCGTTTTCCATTTCAATCAAACGCGGAAGGCGTTCACACGTGGTTTCTGTTAGGAAGTCAGGATGTGCGGGACAAACTTCGCACACACTTTTCTCTTCTTCGAAACATTCTGGAAGATAACTTGAATAGTTCATTTTGATATGTTCTTTGCGTTGCTCCAATGCGATTTCTTCGCAGTAATGTTTACACTATACGGCCATACGTCCACTACGTAACTCTGCCTGCTCATAACTGACTGGACGAATGCACGTCTGTTGTTTACAGTTATTACTTCAAGCTGTCACCGTAGTTACTGCGCTGACGTCCTTTATACGCCAGGAATAAAATGAATTTCGGAAATTTTGGGACAGTGAACGTTCGCTCTTCCTTGTTATTCCGTCTTGATGTAAATGTCACACACTTCAAAAGAATTCTGGCAGAGAGTACAAGTGTTTTGTAACCAGAGTCTTTCGTTGACAATTTGCGGTTTTCCAATACCATGTCAGTGAACTGAATTCTGTCATTCGCTGAGCGGATATCATCGTTCCCTTCATGTCAATGTATACGATCACGAAACCACTGACACCAATTGTGTCTCACCAGTAATATTGTTTCTACACCCTCACACTCTTAAATAGCACGTAGTAAACATAAAAATTTCAGAAATTCCATGTGAGCTCCGATTTCTCGTATTTGATTATTCGGAGAAGAAAGATGGTGATTCCAATTTCAGGAAAAGATTTCGACGCAACGAAAATTCCTTTGTTTTAATAACTGCCAAAACACCTACCTTATTGCGTCCGTGACACTCTCTGCCCTGTTGCGTAATACTACAAAATGAGCTGCCCTTATTTGAACTTTTTCGGCGTCTAACATCAATCACGTACAACGCAGCATTATTCCAGAAGTCTGTCGGACGATTTGCGCCAGTAAATCGTTAAGTACAATAATCTGCAGGAAACTGGAACGAAAAATGGAAGTCTATCGAGACACTTTGTCATTTTCCAGAGGCCAGCCGATGCGTCCGTCGCCTTTAAACCTAAATGAAAGCAGCCACAGGTTTATTAAAATTACAGGCAGGAATTTGTGTTGAAATAATGTGCACTTCTCAGTTTTCATAGACTGAATTTATACCAGGAAAACCAAACAAAATATCCTTTCACAACAGTTTATTATGAAAACAATATTTGTCACTGCGGGAACCTAACTAGGTCGACCAGCATCAGGTGTTCGCCTAACTTTCAGCAAAGCAACGGAAATTATTGGAAGTGCTTCAGCACACTTCAGAGAACGGGTACGAGCTAGCTACTGCTACTTCAGAGTTCCTCGTGGTCACCACAGGTGATACTTTTACAAGTCCCGACTGAAGGCTCAGAAATATTCTGGCTTCACACATGAGGCTACTTCCTGTCTGTGAGCGAGCTCCGCTTCAACTGGGGGTCGAAATCTGTCCCTCGGAAATGGCCACCAATACTTACATGCTCGGAGTGACATGAGTCACACTCAAGAATTTCCAGCATTCTAAAACGAAAATAAGCTTCAAATTTAAAGTTATATAGACATATTACACATAAATTTAGACATAAATTTCATCATCTTTTCAGTGCTGCCCTTAGTCCTTATGAGTCTTTAATGGTTTATCTCAGAAATGGTGGTTTTACTCATATGGCTGCTATTTTACGTCGTTATATCATTAATAAACATTAAACGATTAAACTAATTACAGTTATACATCCTTAATTACCTCTATTTACTAATGCTGCTGCTACTTTTATATGTTTTATTTGCCACGAAGTTCCCTTTTTCATACGCGAAAAGTACATTCTGGCTTGTGGTTTGAAATACGAAATATTTGCAGAAAATTTATTAAAATAGTTCGATAATGCTCACTGAGCCCCATCCATAAATACTAATCTGAATCGCTTAAAGCGTCAATGACTTATTAATTTTTATATCCAAAATACTAACCATTTAATATCTTTTAAAGTAAATCTCGAAGCGGCGGTGCGTATTACTCACGCATTCATCTAATTTTTGTCTTTCAAACCACGTGACTGGTTTCTCTATCTACTTTGCTTCAGTTTTTATTTAAGGGTTTACTTTATTTCATACGTTCGCTATTCAGGTAGTTCGGCCATGGTGACTACCTTCTGCAGTTCGTTCAAAAGGTCGGGATTCCCCCATCGCGTGCTCAGAGCGCCGGGCTAGCTAACATGCAGTTAGAATTTCTCACACTTTGAGCTCCACCAGTCATTGCGCGTCAAAGGTGCTGCCACCGGCAGGCCGCTGTGACCGAGCGGTTCTAGACGCTTCAGTCCTGAACTGTGCGACTGCTACGGCCGCAGGTTCGAAAGCCTGCCTGTCTAAGATGTCACTTGCGTCTCGCTGTTCCACACAGCCACTGTTGGCGTCCCCCTGATTGGTAGCTCGTCACCTGTTGCCTGGCGCCCGCATCCCAGCACTTGAAACAAATCAACAGCTGCTGCGCTCCAGCCTGCTCTAGCAGCGTGCCTCTCAAAGTACACGTTTAAGAAATTTCAACCTCTACGCCAGGCTTTACTTACGTGTTTCTTGTAAAAGCGCAAAAAATGCTCCTACTGGAGCACAAAAAATGCGAATATATTCCTGTTTATTTAAAAGACTACGAATTAAATGTGACCTACCAGCTACCCCATTCCACCTTCCTCAGCACCTTTAAAAAATTTTTCTCAAAAATTTCGGCTTGGGGAACATATTCGCATATTTTTCAACATGCAGCTCACCTCAGACTACCATAAGCTCCGCTAACTGTAACTCAATAACGCCCACTAGTCAATCGCTGTATGGCGCTCGTAGCCAACCACCTTCGTTCTGTCCTACTGTTACATTCTCCTCTCACTGACACTGTGTCCCTCTGACTGCTGACATATCATTCCTTCCTTCCTATTACTCTCTTTATCCCCCTTACTCCCGTCTGGCAATGTCTCCTTCACTCTTTTCCTAGAACTCTTTTCATAAGGTTTCATGACGTTCTGATAGACAGTGGCTCTATACATAGCCATCAAAATGGCGCCTGGAACGGAGGGGGAGGGGGAGGGGGAGGGGGAGGGGGGGGGGAGGAAGTTAGGCTAGTGGTTGTGGAAGCGTGCGATTTTAATCAGTCTTTGTTTTGTTAAACAAGAACATACAATACAGAGCGGGTACAGTAAGCCCTTGCGGTCCACTTCTTGCAATAGTTAACTTCGTACAACAAATAACACAACAAAAAACAAAACAATTACTAGCCCAACAGTAAGAAAATAATTTTACCTCCAAAGTTCGCAACAATAATATATAGTAAAATTTTATCCTAAAATAAGGGCACACGTATAAAGATAAAATAATATTGCATCTGCCTACAAATGATTTTCCAAGACGGCACCAAAACAAAACAGTAACAGGCGGAATGGCTCACTAGAGTGATTAACAGTCCATCAATACCAGCATCTCCATAGTAATCTAGATTGGCCACAGGCAGCACAACACAATCTACACAGATATACAGCTTACTGCAGATACACGGCTTACTATAGAAACTAAAAGGAAAATACATAAGCCGGCCATTGTGACCAAGCGGCTCTAGGCGCTTTAGTCCGGAACAGCGCGACTGCTACAGTCGCAGGTTCGAATCCTGCCTCGGGCATGGATGTGTGTAATGTCCTTAGGTTAGTTAGGTTTAAGTAGTTCTAAGTCCAGGGGACTGATGATCTCAGATGTTAAATCCGATAGTGCTTAGAGCCATTTGAACCATTTCAAAAATGCATAAAAAAGCAAAAGGCGCAAAGATTTATCGATAACAAGCAATGATCTCTTACAGGTCTCGCCGTGTTTTCAAATTCAAAACAACAGTGGTATAATTTAGAACAGAAAGTGGCTGCTAAGGCGCTTAGCAGCACAGCCACTGCTGGGATGGAGACCACGTCAACATTACATTTTTGACTTACTATGGATGCAGCTGCAGGAGCATACAGGTTAAAAACTGGAAATAACTGAAAACCTTTACGATGTCCAGTATTCCACACCAACACAGTGAACAGGGTAAATATAGGAATAGTTGTGAAAATGCCGACCAACTACACCATAACATCCAGTTGTTTCAATAAACCTTTCAGAGTAAGAATCGGAAGTGGGGAGCAACGGAATAACGAACCACGGTACCGTTCGGAAGACGTAGTATGATTTACCGACGCGGCGAAAATATCGAGGGTGCTCTAGCCGGGGTACAAGTGGTACAACCTACACTGGAGAGATCAGTCTCTTTGGACACGGTAATATAGGCGGAAATACCTGCTATCTGTGAGCGGAGAATAATTTGCATAGGCGTTACAAAGATCGTAGCGTCTACGTTCATTTAGACAGCCAAGCAGCTCTGAAATCTCTATCAGCTGCTGCAAAGAGATCAAAAATCTTTCCAGAATGGCATGAAGCTCTTGTGGGGCTGTGGAAAGCAACAGGATAAACCTTCTGTGGGCTCTTGGTTACTCGCGATTTAGTTGGTGCGAATTCTCCTAACCACCACTGTGGCGATGATAAGGTAAAAACTACTAGATTAGAAGACAGCGTTCAGAATACTGGACAAAGATTCAAAAACTAAACCATGGCAAACTAATGAAGCTGAAGAGATGTTTCAAGAGACATTGTCTAATCCAAATCTGAGTTGGGTTAATCTCATGGTAGGCCTAATAACTGACTATGGAAACTTCCAAGCAAGTCCTACACACGATAGGTGTAGAGAAAGGAGCTCCTAAGTATAGGCTATACCGTGACAGGGCTGAAACCGCACCAGATTTAATCTTCCACTGCGAAGCGTTGGAGGTCAAAAGACGTAAACTGCTTGGGTCATTAAGTACTGGAGAAATTGTGTCTAATAAATATGTAGTAAATGGTCTCCTAATGCTCATTAAGGATACCGCATGGCTTTACTAGAATCATACGGAAAAGAAAGCAATAGTGGGCTAAAACCACTGTTGTTTTGTCTTCCTGTGCATATCAGTCAATCAGTTAGATAGTACAACGACCATGCGAGGCAAATACATTTAAATTCAGTTGTGGCACAATATAATTCCCCACGACCTTCCGCGCTTTTTCGTAACAACCACTGTATCAAACTGACGTCACCAATACTGGCACACACTGGCACACTGTATTTTGGTAGGTAAAAAAGACTGGGAACTGCAGTGGCTGCCTGCTGCTCTTCTGAACTCATTTTGGCTCCACGGCACTCTGTTTTCTTCCGTGGCCACCAATCAGTCCTCACTATCCTATATTGAATGGCGTCCCCCAGCAGCTGCTGGGGCTAGCTACGACGAAGTAAATAAAGTGCGGGCAGTGTGCAGCATAAGGCCCTGTCACGTCCCCACGACATGTCAGCCGCTGTCAACAGTGGCCGCCGGCGCTGGCTACAGTCGACGCTGACACATCCGCTCCGTATTTCGGACCCACTCTGACCCATCGATATCAAACAGACTCAGCCGTCACGCTAATACCTGGCCCTCCAGGGACGCACTGCAGTGTTGTCAGAACTCCCACGCTATGCCAGCAGTGCAGTTATCCAGAGGATGTGACGGATTCAGCTCCGTGCTTCCAACTCGTGACCGCTGGGTTCCACCGTCCCAGCAAGGCTCTGGGTGGCGCTGTCTCTGCCCTCGCACTGCCAAACGTGCCCTCAGGTGAGACTGCAGCTCATGCGCAACGGGTTTGGTGGGCGGAAAGAATAAATACCATGAAAATTCCGTTTCACGGCACAGTAAATGCTCTACCACCGTGACCCTTTCTGTTATCAATGTTTGCCATATCTCTCATGCATTCTGCAGAGATCCTCATACCAGTCAACTTTATTTTCAACATCTCTCTAAAGCATCATCCCTCACACACTTCCGTTCTCTTCTTTTACCAATTACCCACAGTTCGTGATGTAATTCCAGTACTGTGCTCGAAACGTACATTCTCTGAAATCTATTACTCATATTAAGTCCATTTTCATATAGTAGTAAATTTATTTTGACCAGGAATGCTTTCTTTGAATGTGATAGTGTGATTTTTATGTTTTCCTTGCTTTATCCGTGATTATTTGCTTTGTTTCCAAGGTAGCAGAATTCGTTCACTTTGTCAGCTTTGTGGTCCCCAGTTCATCGCTAGTCTCAACTCTGCTGTTCCCCGTAAGTTCTGTCTTTCTGTGGCAGACTCTCAGCCCATAGTGTGCGCTCATTGGACTGTTCAGTCCATTCAAAAGGTCTTGCAGTTCTTCCTCACTTTCACTGAGGATATCAATGTGATCAGCGAATTTTATCACTGATATCCTTTCATCCTGGACTTTAAATCCTACTCCTGAGCCCTTCTTGTATGTCATTACTTTCTCAATGTATACATTAAACAGCAGTGGCAAAAGATTATGTTAATGTCGTAGACCCTTTTCAATCCAAGTCTTGCACATATTGTATATTAACCGTCTTTTCCTATAGCCTACGCCCGTTTTCATTCAAAATTACGAATACCTTCCACTAATTCAATTTATAGAACAGTTTTTCTAAGTCGACAGACTCTGTGAATGTGTGTTAATTTTTCGTCAAGTCTTGGCTTCATTATCAAGCACAACGTCAGATCTATTTCTCTCGTACCTTTAATTTTTTGAAAGCCAAACTGATCCTCTAACAAATCCCAAATTATATTTCCCTTTTTCTCTATATTATGCTTGTCAGCAAATTGGATTCTCGAGATGTTAAACTGATTGTGCGCGAGTTCTCGCACTTACCTGCTATTACTATCTTCGGGATTGTTTGAATTATATTTTTATGAAAATATGTATATTGTCTTACCTCTGAGATGTCTGGAGCACTATCAACTTGGTACACAAATTATTTAGTAGTAGGAAAGATTTACTGAACGGAAATTTCTCAATAACAGCCCAAGGCCGTCTATTTGTGGTGTCGGAAACTGAGATGTGTAGACATACTCTTGTAACTCTCCAATACCCGCGACAATTGCAGCCCGCACTGACACATAGTGATCGAGTGCGGATGTCAACGGTACGAGAACGATATTGCATAATTATTTTGGGTCCCTGAGATAACTGTGACAGTCTGGATGTTACTAACCCCTAGCAGTGGTCTGATGGTAGCTGGGGATTGATATGAGGGCAAGACTCCAGGACATTTACAGGAACTTCAACTTAACTTGGTACTTAGTACACTTATCCCTAATTATCTGAAAAATGAACTAAAACCCTAATATTCGAATGAATAAAGGAATGAACGGACACACAAATATCGACATCTGTGTAATTTGATTTAGAAATTTCTGTGGTCTCACAGCACAGTGTATAACAGCAAGTAGAAGCGAATTGTGTCAGTCTATTCACCATGATATTTCCTTTAATAAAATAAGGCTATCAGCAAATAGTTGAATTATAAATTAATAAGAGAATTACGACTATTTTTCATTTAAGTTTATATCGCAGTAGGGGGCCGAGAATGTCTTGGAACGTAACGAAATTACTTGAGAAACACTCGCACAAGAGTAGTGTTACCTTTTACAGGAGATAGTTGTTCACTAATTTTAAGTGTATGTGCATCTTAGTTGCGTTACTTGCAAGATGTTGACGTCCAAAGATGAGCGATTACATTAAAGCGTAAAACCAGTCCAGTTCTATCCTTGGTAAGGGAAGCAGTTCATTGTGTTACTCATAAACCTAGACGCAATGACTTATATGGGATTAAGATTAACCCTAACAAAATTTAATACACACGAATGAGGTAGCTTAAGAAACCCTCGCCGGACCGATTCGTGAGTCATCAGCGTGCTGTTTTAGCACGTAGCATTAATAGAGGGGACACATAAGACTCAAAGAAGAACAGTACGTTTCGTCACGGGATGGATAATGTAAAAGAGTCACTGAGACGCTCATCCAGTTCCAGGGGCAGATGCCGCAAGAGATACTTTGTGCATTATGGAGAGGTTTACCGTAAAATTTCATAGAATTTACGTTTCGACGACAGTCACGCAACGTGTTTCTGGTTCCTACAGAAATGTCACGAAATGATGGTGAGATAACTCAGGGAAATTAAAAGGCAAATAAACGGCCGTTCTTCCCATGTACCACACGTTAATGGAACAATAATTAGCTGTGAGAATGGCAGACGGAGTACACTGAACTACATATGTTAAGGTAACTTTCTCTATATAGATATTGTCTGACATTTACCAAGAGGCCAGGTTGGCCTTATAGAAACCAGACACGACTGTGAGACAAAAATGTTTTATCGCCCCTCCGTCTATTTTGGATGCTGGATGTTAACCTGAGTTCCGGCTACGATTATTGTATTACTGAAATTTTTTTCGCTCATATTGTTAATTTCGTCTACTAAGTAAACAGTAGAGTTTGTTTCCCCTCTTTTCTTTTTTAATTAGTCGTAACAATCTGAAGTAGGACCAATAAAGATCGTCAGTCAAATGATTCTCGCATTGCCACGTAAGCGCGCTGGACCATTATACCAAATATTACCGTTAGAATGTAGCATCATTTGTTCCTTGGTTGAATGGCTGTAGTTGACTGGTGTAATGCGTAGAGTTGTGAATTTACCGTAGACTTCAATAAGTAAGCTTAGACTACGGCAATTTCCTTAGTGGCTTTGGTCAGTTAAGGTCGCATCCGCGTTACTTATGCGATTGGTGCGTAGCCTATGAATCGGGCGTTACCTCATAACGATCACTTTCTTTGCGTTTCTGATCACTGTCTTACAAGGGGAGTGCCAGTGTTGGGAAATGAAGTTCGGAGTAGTACAGCGTGTGTTTGCACCACTACCCCCTAGTGTTATAATGCCCCAGCCATACGACCAGACCGCCAGCCATTCACGAGAAAAACGCTCTGAAGCTTTCAGTCCTTCAGTACATAATACCCATGCGTCCGCTCACTGAACCGAATGGCGCGGTGGCCGATGCATTCCGAAATTACACAAGATCCAGAATGATATTTGTCATAAAAGCACTGGAAACAAAAGATGTTTGAACAATTTGCGCATCGAATAAATGAAGATTTTTTACAAGAGCAGCGAGTTTAGAGGGTATCTGCCGAAAGGCAGACCTCGTTAACATTTCTAAAGATGTGTCTTTCTGCGGTTAGCTTCGATGCGAACAATGCGTATTGCATCATATTGTGAAAAACAGGAGATTATAACTGATGGTGAACGATCGAGTGAATTTTAATACAATCTTCTCGTGAATTAATCTCACGTTCCTGTTCAATTAATGTGGCGCAATTTTACAGGCATTTAATGAAATTTTTGACCTGTCTGTAAAAATAAACATCACAGGGGTGCACTTGTGGTGTACACTTTGGTGGAATAACTTTGAGGGTATAGGTGGAACGTTGTGCGTCGTCCTGGAAAACCTCGTCATACAGCTGTGGTTGTGTTTGCCCTCCCCAGGAGTCGACGACGAGCAGAAACCTTTTGTTCCCAACATAGGGCTTCAAAGATGTTTTAAGAAACTCGTTGTACGTGTTTGTAGTCAGGTTTCCCGATTTTTAAGACGTCAGAATGCCGTTCTTGTATGTCTTGGCGTACTCACAGATCGTCTTCTGGACTCAAGAGTCCAAATGCAATTGTTGTCTCCTGCAGGCAGATGAAATACTCGGAAGGACAGGTCCAGAAAAAGTAATAGCATATTGTGCTGTATGTGAATGTGTAACTTTCTTCATGTCCACTCTCTTCACAAGTACGGTCTCGCTTCCTTTGTGGGTGAGAGTCCGGTTGAAAGTAGACTGGTACTGACATCCTGGAAGCAAACGAAACAGCACGATATTTAATGACCGAAACGATTGTACAATTACATGATTATACAGGGTGTTACAAAAAGGTACGGCCAAACTTTCAGGAAACATTTCTCACACACGAAGAAAGAAAATATGTTATGTGGACACGTGTCCGGAAACGCTTACTCTCCATGTTAGAGCTTATTTTATTACTTCTCTTCAAATCACATTAATCATGGAATGGAAACACATAGCAACAGAACGTACCAGCGTGACTTCAAACACTTTGTTACAGAAAATGTTCAGAATGTCCTCCGTTAGCGAGGATACATGCATTCACCCTCCGTTGCATGGAATCCCTGATGTGCTGATGCAGCCCTGGTGAATGGCGTATTGTATCACAGCCGTCCACAATACGAGCAGGAAGAGTTTCTACATTTGGTGCCGGGGTTGCGTAGACAAGAGCTTTCAAATTCCCCCAAAAATGAAAGTCAAGAGGGTTGAGGTCAGGAGAGCGTGGAGGCCATGGAATTGGTCCGCCTCTACCGATCCATCGGTCACCGAATCTGTTGTTGAGAAGCGCACGAACACTTCGAATGAAATGTGCAGGAGCTCCATCGTGCATGAACCACATGTTGTGTCGTACTTGTAAAGGCACATGTTCTAGCAGCACAGGTATGAAATCATGATAACGTTCTCGATTGAGCGGAGGTGGACGAAACTAAAATGAGCTCTAACATGGAAATTAAGCGTTTCCGGACACATGTCCACAAACATCTTTTCTTTATTTGTGTGTGAGGAATGTTTCCTGATAGTTTGGCCGTACCTTTTTGTAACACCCTGTATAAGAGAATTTTTCAAATGGGTATTCGTTGTTTAAAATGGGTATTATATACTGTAGGAGTGAAAGTTTCGGAGCGTTTTTCTCGTGAATGGCTGGCCATCTGGCCAGTTACACTGTAACTCTGTGGGGTAGTGCTGCAAACACGCGCCGTCCCACCCCGAACTTCATTTCCCAACACTGGCACTCCCCTTGTTAGTAAACTCCCCTAAGAGCCGGAACTGCTCAAGTGTCTAGAAACTGAGTAAAGATACAAAAGCCCCCCGTAAGGTACAGAAATCTTTTCTACTACATAGTTATCCTCTCGTTTGCTACTTACAAATAAACAGTATTTACACCGAAATTGAAAATGTCAGTGTTTAATTCAGGATTTATCCGAAATTGTTCATATGCAAAGTGAAGCAGAGGGATGTTGTAGTAAAAATAACGAAAACAATACATATTTATGATATAGCGCTAATAAGAGCAATGTACTAAATAAAAGACCCACAAAACAAGACTGATTATGTTAAACATAGCTTCAGTACTTCGCCGAACTTATATCAAATATGTTTCTTTTACTTATAAACAACATTCACATTATCAGCAATGAGAGGAAATTCTTGCCTTTGTCTTGATGATGAACGTTCTATTGAATACAAAATAAAAACAATAAATATATGTATCTTCCGTGTTTGTGCATGTAAACTGTGCCTGCACTAAAAGTAATTACTTTAGTTACATAAAAACGCAAAAGTTAAGTGATCAACTAATGTTTATTACTTACAAAACAGAATACATATGTTGTAAGCATATAAAATACACAATGGACTAATACTGAATGATGTGCGGTTCTAACTATACCCAAAACAAATACACACAGAAGGAATAAGTCGTCGGCTCCCAGTTCCTATCTGTATTTCTTTCGCTACCAATGCTACAATACTACCGGTAATACAGCAGTTTTAGACGTCATTTATGCAGTGTACCAGAACTGCCGAACAGTAGTTTTGGTAGTGCGCAGCTACAGTTAGGCAACAAAACACTGGTTGATATTCTGCGAGACGTCCGGCAGTGGCGCGGCCACAGCGACGGGCGCAACACGAGCTGCGGGGCCTGTTTTGGCCTCAACTGACGCGCAGACACGCAGTGCGCGGGAAACCAACCCGCACAAGTGTTCTGAGGCAAACAGCCGTGCTGGAACTGGGTCAGGGACGAGCCGCACTTGGGTATTGCTCTCTGTAATTGTTTGCCGTTTCTACTAACCATATAGGGACATCACAGCGCTTTTTGGGATTACTTCGATTTAAACAAAGCTCAAAACAAAGAAATGCAGCACTGACGAAGGTAGTCAAAGTAATAGAGAAATAATTGTTAAGTGACCTGGATGCCCACTTTCAGATAGGGAAGTACGCTGGTACCACGCCGCTACGTTGCATGAATTCCAAGAAAGTACGAATTTCCCGCTCTCGTAGTTCCTTATTCGCTACTATGAACCACAGGAATTTGGCATCCAGTCTCTCACTACCGCCTGTCTACCTGTCAGACGTTGGCAGTTTGCAAAGAGTGTTTCTCTTATGGCCATGATAGGCCTCCAAGCCGCTTGTAGTGGCCGCGTGGTTTAAGGCGCTATGTCACGGATTGCGCGGTCCCTCCGGCCGGAAGTTCGAGTCCTGCCTCGGACGTACGTGTGTGTGTGTGTGTGTACGTGTGTGTGTGTGTGTGTGTGTGTGTGTGTGTGTGTGTGTGTGTGTGTGTGTGTGTGTGTGTGTGTGTGTCTGCCTGCTGTTGTTAGCATGAGTTAGTTCGGTGTAAGTCTAGGGACTGATGACTTCAGCAGTTTGGTACCTTAGCAATTCACACACACAGACCTCCGAAAAAAAAAAAAATATTTACCGAGAGTACAATTGTGGATATTATCTTTATTGCTTCCTATCTATCCTAACACTACCTTTAGTATGCATTATCTTCCACTTTTTATTTCCACCTGAGGAAGACAAATTCTGAAAACCTTTGTGGAATATAGTATCATTTGCGTACTTTGATAACTTCAGAGCATAAGAAAGTTGCATTTGGTCTCCCGTGACCGTTATCGGAAACACGTGGTGACTTTTCAACAAACAAGTACATACGCATTCTCTCTGCTGAAATATTAATTTTTCTATAAGTGAGATTTGAAAACGCTTAATTGTTGTTGCATATTGTCTTTAAAAATTGTAATGAAATAACTTCTGCATAGTTTTGTTTGACCACAATAATGCTGAAACCTTATAGTCAAGGGAAGGCAGGATTCGGTTATGATTGTGGGCGTGGCCGTAATCAGTTACTATTGGTTCCGTTTTACAGTTACACAAATTTATTTTTTAAAAACAGTAATTTCAGACTCAACAATAAATAAAAAAGACCACACGTTATTAATGAAGGAATAAACAACTGTGTAAATAATAGTGTTTTCAGTTCGTTACAATTTAGCAAATCACAATAAAATACAGATACAGGTAATGTTTCAAAATCAAACAAGCCACTGTGATCACGGCTGAAGGCCTTACACGCCAAGAATGGCAATAAATTAAGAATGTTTAAGAACTCGCTGCAATTACAACTTACAGGTATTGAAATATTTCAAGGTAAGTGGCCATAAGCACAGCAGGAGGTATCAGACGCCAGGAATGGGAGTAAATAAGGTTTAAAGGCTTACTGCCAAACTACAAATATCGAATTATTTTTTTCAAACGACCACAATCAAGGATGTCGGCCTTAGACGCCAGGAACGGCAAATATATAAAAAATTTAGAAACCTGCTGTAAAACAGCAAAAAATAGCAAAATTAATTAAAAAGCAAGCAACTAATCCAGGCGGTGCTCCAGGAATCGACCTCTGAGCAGGTCCGGCAATAAACGCTTTCGCGAGCGATTAGATAGGCAGACAAGAGTTGCACTGACTTCACAAGATGGTAACTCAGACTAGTGACGGTTTAATGATGATAATCTGATGATAATCTTGCTCAAGCCACCTGACGTCCGATGAACCAAATGCAACGATGGAACAATACGCCAAAGCCGGAACCGGCGGTCTGCACTAAGTCCCCAGAATACTGTGTTTAGAAGGCCCAGAACGAGAAAGGAACCACTACCAGATTTCACAAACCCAAAAATCTGAACAAGCAAGTCACAATGCAGAACACCAGACAAACTAACAGTAACTAAAACCCCACTCGATTTGCGCGCGAGGCAAAACCGAAATGTAACCAACCAGAATCAGCAACCACACGTTATTGCGGAAGCAATCGCAAAGAGAGCCAAAACCAAGTACCAAATGAGTGACATCAAATTCATTAGGCACACAGAAGCACACTGAACTCACTCTGACGACGGTTGGTAGAACGGAACAAATCTCTTCACTGCTTTATTAATTCACAGTTGAGTAACCACACCGTCTAATCACTGAGCCAAGTGCTATCAACACAGGAGGGTCTTTAAGTACTAAGCGGTACGCAGATCCACCAAACTGCACATAACGGCGCGATGATAATCTGTCACAAAATCACAGACGTACTACGGGGCACACACGGGTCACTGACTCCGCTCTACTTGGACCGAAATGCAGTCACCTTAAAGCTTGCTGGATCAGGTTTACGACGAGGTTGTGCACCCTCGTGACCAGAGCCGTTCCATCTAGCAGTGCATGCGTGCCGCCAGCGGTCCTGGCGTGTTCCCGCACTGCGTGAACCTGGCTCGTCGTGAGTCCCCAACCGACATGGCCCACTCACACGACCCGGAAAAATGACATCACCCCAGAGATAGGGCAACATATACTGCATATCGATAACCGCCGCTGCTGCCACTGGTGGACAGGCAACGCTTGCGACACCGAGTAGCGCCGGTCAGTACGAGAAGAAGACAAACAACCGGAGCTATGCCAAGTAAACGATACCGTCTGACCTCCAACAGAGAGCGGAAACCTACAAACACCACCAACGCGAGCCGCAGCACGGTTCAATGCAGTTAGTAGTGGATACTATTATTTGCTGTCGAAGCTAATTTATGTAGCCTTTATAATATTACGTGTTACAATCTTTACATAAGGTGGAGGACAGCATAAAGTTTCTTATTGGCCTGTGTAGCACTTATTTAGCATCTGAAGTAAGACTACGGTGAAAGAAATATTTTACTGTTATATTAGGTAATGCTTTCATTGACTTTATATAAGAAAACTCTTTACCGTTCGCAAAAATATTATAAGTAGACCTACTACGTTAGACCAGGCCAAGTCTTAAGTTGGGCTTCAACTCAAAATTCAGTAAGAAAATGCTTAGAAATTGTTTTCCTCTGTTTCTCTTCCATTCTGAAAATGAAACAATTTAAATCGTTGCTGGAGGTCATGCGTCTTTTGCACTGTTAGTTTAAATTCATATTTGTCGTGTAATGGCGGCGGCTGCACCTTGTCAGTGATGATGCACTAACAACTAAAAATGCTAAATGCTGAAAAATCTTAATGAATTTGAAATGGAAGGCTGTGTACAGTCCATAAATAATTTCAGAAGAAGCTCTATAATCATATATTGAAATATTTAACAGATTTACACACGCCTGATTACTCAAACAGATACAGTTCGGCCATTAACAAGGAAAGAAAACAGGAGAGAGAGAGAGAGAGAGAGAGAGAGAGAGAGAGAGAGAGAGAGAGCGAAATCTGTAATGGCGCTCTCTTATATATATAACGAAAAATTAACATGGCCTCAGATATTATTATAATGTAACTCTAAGATACATCTTTCTTAATGTATAGTTATTCTTCATGATTACATGAATTACCAGAAACAATTTTTGGTAAACACACAATGTTTCTTAGCGTTTTGTGAATGTTTGCTAGAAAAAGGTTTGCGTCATTGTTTATTATTCATCACTTGTAAGGCCACGTTACATGCAGTGACTACTAAGGAAAACGCATTACGCTGTGAATGATTCCAAGACATTTGTGCATATGTAGTCAAGTGTATCAGCGTGTCCTCACCAACTATCATGGTAAAAACTGAACGATAAGCCGACCGAAGCGCCCTCGCTTCAAGGTGCATTAACATGATGGTAGGCTAATATGTGTTGATGACCGATATTCGCAGCTACACCCGAAGAGAAGTGACTAAAGGTATGTTCTTGCAGTAAACACGGGAAGAGACAACTGCATGTCTACGGCTTGTGTACGAGATGACCAGCCACCTCTGAGGTCACAGTATACCCCTAAAGAACGGTCGACATTGATACCGCCAAAAGTTTGTGGAAGGCTGCATCAGAGGGAGGGCAAAACGCCCCGAGACCTGTACAGAACTGGAATGTTGTCCCGCGGTGGCTTCGTTTGTAAAGTACAGCCAGCCGCCAGGCTTTGTGCTGCAGTACTCGGAAACACTCCGGGGGATTAACTCACAGCACAGCAGACAACGATATGGTACTGTTTCTGTACCGTTCAGTGTGTGTGCGTTTCGATGCGACAGTTTTGAGTTTCTGCTTGTTGACCGCAGTCACAACTACTTGTTACCAACAAGAGTTTTCAAACTGACTGAGATGCCAGGGTTCAACGATAGCGAGGGGCCGGGCTGAGTCGCCGGGCGGTTCTAGGCGCTGCAGTCTGGAACCGCGCAATCGCTACGGTCGCAGGTTCGAATCCTGCCTCGGGCATGGATGTGTGTGATGTTCTTAAGTTAGTTAGGTTTAAGTAGTTCTAAGTTCTTGGGGACTTATGACCTCATAAGTTAAATCCCACAGTGCTCAGAGCCATTTTGAGCCAAAGACTTATATGAGATTTACTCAGAAGTTGAGTGGGGTGAAATAAATTGTGATGATTGCAGAGATCAACTGGGACTTATTCGACGACGTTCCTAGTTAAGAGTTTCTTTTTCTTTAATTCCTACAAATGACATTGACTGCGTAGATCTTCCACAAATTTCACGAAGACAACGAGGTAAGCTGCGACTTTGTTATAAATCGGATCTAATATTCTCCGCCATAGACGTAATGATAAATTTTACAGGTGGAGCGTCAATAAAATTTACTGTATTCTGATGTGCAAAATCTTTAAAACTATATTCAATGCTACTTGGAACTATTCTGAAAGAGCTTATGAACCAGAGGGCGCACAGTGCTCGCTATTCTCAGATCCGCTAAATAGCTTCGCTCCAACAATAAGTTGTTTCACAACAACGGCAACCAAAATTTACGTGTCGCACTTCTCCTTTTCCTGAACAGAAAAGGATTTTTTTTTTTTTAACTCGTGTTACTCGGCAACGTATGTTCCATCCGATTCAGTGTTTTTTTGTGTCCAAACGCATTAGATGTGAGGAATCTAGCAATATAAATTAGTAATTGTACGTGCTTGCTTTTGACTGCAATTTCCTAATGGTGTGGTACGTATGTAGTTAGAGAGAGAGAGCCCTGCATGCCTTTTTGTATGTAACAGGGCCTGCAGTGGCCTGTGCAGATTTCATACTTGGTATTTGTTGCTATTACTTGTATTTTGTAAAACGAAATTCTGCGAGATGCGGAAACTGGAGCTGACAGTTGTAGCGCTACTCAGTACCTCACTGCGGCACGCGTGTTACTCAGAGACACTGCTGCGACGCGTTGCGTTGTGTGCGATGCGTGCAGCGCGTACCTTGGCACTCCTGCGCCCTGTCGCGGTCTACAAGGCCATTGTCCCAGTATTATTCTACTATGGTGCTGACGATATCTTGCGCCAGGTGGCGCGGTCAATGAAATCAGTACTGAAACAAACTTGTAAGATCAACGATCTCACAAAGTATTTTATACAGCATAGTGGCCGCCCCGGCAACAAGACACGCAACGTATCTAAATCTAATACTCAACTGCTTCCACTAACTATCATTTTAAAACACACGTTGATGGATGTAACGCGAAAATTTTCACATCCAACAAGTGTGCGACGGCGCTAACAAATGGTGTGCTCATACGATAACTTTTTACTATAGTGATATGAAATCGACAGTGATACTGTTTAACGTCAATGAGATCTATTAGTGAAAGGGGTAGCCTAGTGGTAAAAGACACGAGAATCGCAAAAGGAGCAGTCTAGTTCTGACGGGCCACGACGAATTAAATTTTTCATTGTTTCCTAAATCACACAGAGCAAATTTTGAAATGTCTTCTCCAAAAAGGGCATGGCCAGCTACCTTCAAATCGTCTCTAATGACCTCATCATCGACGGAAGGTTAAAATCTAATCTTCCGTTTGTCTTTGAATCTATGTCTTATGTTTAGGTTTCACTTTTCAAATGGTTCAAATCGCTCTGAGCACTATGTGACTTAACTACTGAGGTCATCAGTCCCCTAGAACTTAGAACTACCTAAACCTAACCTAAAGACATCACACACGTCCATGCCCGAGGCAGGATTCGAACCTGCGACCGTAGCAGGCGCGCGGTTCCTGACTGAAGCGCCTTGAACCGCTCGGTCACACCAGCCGGGTTTTACTTTTGGACGTCACTTTTTAATTGTGGCACTATATGGAAGCATATGGTTTTTTTCTTTCTGTGAAAGAAAGTAGCCGATATTGGAAAAGCAAATACGCTAAAGGCAACGACGTTTTAACTACGGATTTTCTCTGATTTGTTCGTATCATGGTCCGACAGATTATTCACTCCGACAATCGATTTGTTATTCGTAATGTGGTTTCTGAAATATTGAAAAACGAAGTACCGAACGATATCTACAGCTTCTGTGTTAGCTTACAACTTACGTGCAACTGCACGTAGCCCTTTTTAGATGTTCTTTCTTTAAATAACGTAAAAGACAAATAGCTTACATAGCAAGCTATATGTAATGAAACAGCGCTGTTCTGAATTCAGGTGAATCAGGCAAACAAAAAAATACGAAAATAAAATAACATTCGGAACTTATTAACAACTAATTTATTTATTGAACATATTTTGATCTTGATCATTTCATTTATAGAACTAACATGAAATCTGCATGATGAAGAATACCTTCGACGATTCTGCAGTCACACTGTTTAGAAGATAAATTAACAAAAGAAAATCAGAGATTTTGGTGCAGAGCTGAAATGATAATGCCATAAAGAATCATAAGCTTTGCCTGGGCTTCAGAGATGGCGTATCAGAGATGGTGTATTACTTTGCGCTGGCTCTTCCATCGTTATATATCAGATTGCGTTGCTGATTGTTCAAGAACCAGTCTCGCTCAGGAATAGGTAGCGATCAAAGACACGAGAATCGCAAACGGAGCGATCTGGTTCCGACTGGCCACGAGGAATTAAATTCTGACCCCGTGCAAATTTCGGAATGTCTTCTGAAAAGTGTACTATTCATACGATTCATTTTTTCGAATTTGTTTCTAAACATTAAATAAGGACCACCAGACACTTCAAAATTATACAGCGTGAATTGTACTTAAAAATCTGACACAATATTGACATTCTTCTGATAGCGGCGCCACACTAAACATTGTGTTTGTGTCTGCAGACACTTCAACATATTTACAAGAAGTGGCTCTGGTTCAAAAAACGGTTCAAATGGCTCTGAGCTCTATGGGACTTAACTTCTGAGGTTATCAGTCCCCTAGAACTTAGAAATACTTAAACCTAACTAACCTAAGGACATCGCACACATCCATGCCCGAGGCAGGATTCGAACCTGCGACCGTAGTGGGTGCGCGGTTCCAGACTGTAGCGCTTAGAACCGCTCGGCCACCCCGACCGGCCCCTGATACGGGCCTGTACATCGTACTCCTGGTACGAGTAGGAGGGTGAATGGATTGTTGGACGGCAGGGAGATAAAATCATTATGAGGATTCTGTCGGGGCTGTTGTGGGATAACTACAGGAAGTCTATGCTGTGATATGTTGAATTTTATGAAATTACATCAGAAGGACCACAAAGTAATGTCGTTGCTATACATCAAATTCAAACAGACAAATTGTTAGCAATTTTTCATTTTTGATCAACGATCTAAATGTCCTCGTTATCAACAATCGTTTGCTATCTAGTGTGCGGATTTTCAGTGCCCGATCGATAAGAAGCACGTGGTTTTCTGTGCAAAATATCTGGAGACGACATTTTGGACACCACCCAAAGCTTCACATTTTTGCCGCCTAGAAAATGTTTTAGCGAATAAATGGAAATCCGATAACGTAATATCGGGCGAGCACGGTGGGTGAGGCGATGCCTCCCACCTCAATTCATTAATTTTTCCAGGATTCGTGCAGAAAAAAGTCTTTTCTCTTGACAGTCTCTGGCTGTTTTTCAATTAAAGATTGTTTATTCGATCCAGTTGTTCGCAGTAAAGGTGTACATTCATAATTTGTCTAGGTTTCAGCATTTTAAAATGAACGACCTCGCGCATGTTCCACCAAAGCACAAAACCGTCTTTTTGGGGTGCAAATTTGGTTTAGCTGTACTTCGTGGATATTCATTCAGAGAGAACCACTGCGTTTTGCTTTTTCTATGATAATTTTTCATCTTCAGTGATCAAAAACCGCTTCCGTATTGTACCCCTCAAGCAATGAGTTGCACGTGGTGAATCGGTTAGCTTTGTTTGTCTTAGCGGTCTGCTGCAAATGTTTTAGGATGGTCGGAGAAGGCTGGTTAAGAGTCTTTGACATTTCCTCGATTGTCTCACGCGGATTTTCTCCCACTTCCACCCTTAACATGTCATTGCCTAAAGGTATGGGTCTCCCTGGTTGAAGCATGTAAGAAAGATCAGTATTGCCTCATTTGAACTTCGCAAACTGCCTTGTCGATAGACGAACGTCTAATGCAACTGGATAAACATCGCAGATGTTTTTGGTAGCAACTGTTTCGTTACTTCTCTTGTTAAACTCAAAATGTGTACAGTGCCGGATATGTACCTCTTGTGGTATTTCGCTGGCCATTTCACCATATACTGCAAAAAGAAAATATGCGCAGAAGCGATATTCCATATACACCGACACCGCAAGCCACCGTACGGTGCATCGTGGAGGGTACGTCCAACTCGTGGAGGTGTGGGTATGACTGTCTTTGTATTCGAAAGGCTCGCAATATGGGAGAAGGGGGATTTTGATGGTAGGAAAGATAGATTTCTCAGTACAGTTCTTGATAAGAACGAGGGAGTTCAGATGTAGGTGGAATTACAAAGAAGAATGTAAATGTAATGGCGAAGGCTTCAGCGGCCAGAGTGAGTTGATGTAAAAGTTCTCCGGGGCTCGTCCTGAGTCATAATGTATAGTGGAGAAGCAAAAGTTTCGGCCACGGTTGCAATGGCCTTCTGTGTTTCCTTCATTGTTATTTCGTCGTCCTTTACACTTTTGGGCTGTCAGCGTTACAGCATTCCAGTGCAGGCGATTCCTTTTGTCGGTGGCCAGCTGGAGCACCTAGGTCATAGCTAGGGCAGGGTACGGTAGGGTAGTACAAACCGCCCACGCGCTCTCCACAAGGCCTGCCGGCTCTAGGTGTACTCGCTTCCCAGAACTGCTCGCGAAATACTTCTGCCGATCTTTACAACAGTTCGTGTTCGTACCACAATGTTCCCATAGCTTTGGTTTTTCAATGAGAATGTTGATCCGTGTGTTGCGTTTATGACAGTGTAGTCTTGCCATGTACGGAGAACGTGTAATCATTACTATCTAAGTTGCGCCCTAGGAACTACGGTTCGCTAGTTCTGGTAGAGTGCTTGCCGATGTGGCCGAGCGGTTCTACGCGCTTCAGTCCGCAACCGCGCTGCTGCTACGAACGCAGGTTCGAATCCTGCCTCGGGCATGGATGTGTTTGATGTCCTTAGGTTACTTAGGTTTCAGTAGTTCTAAGTCTAGGGGACTGATGACCTTAGAAGTTAAGTCCCATTGTGCTCAGAGCCATTTTTTGAAGTTCTGGTAAAGTACATAAATAACGCAGTATATGATAGAATTACCGGTAGTAGTGGCACCATTGTTAGGGAGAGAAACATAAATAAATGTGTGAAAAAGAACTGGTGTGGATTTTATATCCTTACAAAATATTAATTTGCAATTTACACTGACGTGGAAAAAGTCATGGCATACCTCCTAATACCGTTTTGGATCTCCTTTCTCCCGGCGTGGCATGCACACAAGTCGTTGAAAGCCTTCTAAAAAAAAAAAAAAAATGAGCTATGCTGCCTCTGTAGCCGTCCATAATTTTCCAAGACTTTGCACACGAACTAACCTCTCGAATATGTGCCATAAATTTTTCAATGGGATTCATATCGGCAGAATGTGACCCGGTGAGATGGCGCATTGTCATCCATAAAAATTCCATCGTTGTCTAGGTACATGAAGTCCATGAATGGCTGCAGATGGTCTCCAGGTAGTCGAACTTAACCATTTCCAGTCAATAATCAGTTCAGGTGATCCCGAGGACCCAGTCCATTACATGTAAATACAGCCCACGCCCTTATGGAGGCAGCACAGTGCCTTGTTTACAACTTGTGCCCTTGGCTTCGTGGGGCCTGCGCCACACTCGAACCCTACCATCAGCTCTTACCAACCGAGATCGGGACTCGTCTGACCACACCAAGGTTTTTCCAGTAGTCTACTAGGGACTAACAGTTACGGTCACGAGCCCATGAGATTCATATCGGCAGAATGTGACCCGGTGAGATGGCGCATTGTCATCCATAAAAATTCCATCGTTGTCTAGGTACATGAAGTCCATGAATGGCTGCAGATGGTCTCCAGGTAGTCGAACTTAACCATTTCCAGTCAATAATCAGTTCAGGTGAACCCGAGGACCCAGTCCATTACATGTAAATATAGCCCACGCCCTTATGGAGGCAGCACAGTGCCTTGTTTACAACTTGTGCCCTTGGCTTCGTGGGGCCTGCGCCACACTCGAACCCTACCATCAGCTCTTACCAACCGAGATCGGGACTCGTCTGACCACACCAAGGTTTTTCCAGTAGTCTACTAGGGACTAACAGTTACGGCCACGAGCCCATGAGAGGTGCTACAGACATGTCGTGCTGTTAGCAAACATACTCTCGTCGTTCGCCTGCTGGTATAGCCCGCTAACGTCAAATTTCACCGCACTGTCGTAACGGATACGTTCGCCGTCTGTTGCGCATCGATTTCTGACGTTATTTCAAGCACTGTTGCTTGCGCACTAGCACTGACAACTCTGTACAGACGCCGCTGATCTCGGTCGTTAAGTGAAGGCCGTTGCGTTGTTCTTGGTCAGAAGTAACATCTGGATTGTCATGTTCTCGGCATCCTCCTGACACTGTAGATCTCTGAAATTAAATTTCGTAACCATTTCCGAAAAGGAATATCCCATTCGTCTAGCTCCAACTTCCACTCCGTTTTCAAGCACTGTTAATTCCTGTTCTTTGGCTAATAATCACGCCGGAAACCTTTACAGAAAGGTTACCTGAGTGCAAATGACAGCTCCACCAATGCACTGCCCTTTTATACCTTGTGTACGTGATACCGACGCCATTTGTATACCTGCATATTGCTATCCCGTCCATGGATTTCGTCACCTCAATGAAAAAAAATTTGCTGCTTGCGTAACTTCTGCGATTTTATGCAATCCAAACAATTACTTTTGGGCAAGTTACATGCACAAACATAAAAAATTAAATATAATTGTTGTTGTTATTTTGTAACCAGTAGAACGTTCCTCATTATCAAAGGCAAGACTTTCCTTCTATAACTGACAGCTGTGAAAGTTGTTTAGCAGTAACCTCGACGAAGTGTTGAAGCGATATTTCATACGTTTTTCTTTTGCGGCTTTTAAATTTTACCTTTTCTGAGGAAACTGCGTTTTCTGGCGCTATATGATAAATCTGTATATTTTTTAATTTTTACTACAACTTCCCCCTGTTTCAAGTTATAAATCAACAGTTATCCAGTGAAACGTAATTAAACAATGACAGTTTTAATTTTACTATCAATACTGTGTATATATGATGGCAGGCTTTTTCGGCATATTACGGTGATGAAAGCTCCTCGGGCTATCATCCAAGTGGTGGCGTCGTCTTGTCGCAACTTCAAGCGAAGTGATTCCCTTGAGATGATGGGTACGAAACTCATCGAAACGTTGCGACAAGAGGGCGCCACCACTTGGCTGATCACCTGAGAAAATACTGTTTATTTTTAAATAACTGACAGAAGGATAATTATGTAGAACGAAAATGTTCCACAGGTTATGTGGTCCGTAACATACCCACATACAGTTTCTAGATGATTCATCATTTCCGGTTCCTAGGCAGTCTAATAATGACGGCATACGCCAACAGAGCAAACAAAATGACGTAACGCTCAATAGGTATGTAACACACCAAACGTACAGGTTACACTGTTAAGATCTCTGCTCGCCAAAGCTACAGGGAAAACTACCGTATTCTACTCTGGCTTACGGTAGTCTGTGGTACAACTACATTACTAACTATTAATAATTGGAGCTCTCTCATCCACACAGAAAACCATAGGCATCAAAGTTACAACCTCCATTATATTTCACAGAACAGTCATGACTTTTTATATTACCAAATCTGTTCTCAGTAGATCTTGCGGAAGTGTTCACATACCAAAAAAAGACCAGCAATACGTGTTTACCTGCGTATGTGAACCACTTTTGTTTTTCTGGCAGGACTGTATAAGTTGGCTCTCGTTCAGATTAATTCCAACAGGTAATGGAAAAACTGGTTCAAATGGCTCTGAGTACTATGGGACTTAACTACTGAGGTCATCAGTCCCCTAGAACTTAGAACTACTTAAACCTAGCTATCCTAAGGACATCACACACACCCATGCAGGCAGGATTCGAAGCTGCGACCGTAGCGGTCGCGCGGTTCCAGACTGTAGCGCCTAGAACCGCTCGGCCACCCCGGCCGCAAAAACGTAAGGAAGAAAGCTTGAAATTATGTGTTAAAATCAAATACAATAGGTGTAAAATCGTATGTAACCGACACATTAGAAATAATAGCTGCAAATTAACAATAAAGCCATAAAACAATTTCTGTGTTTAGGGCAGCTAAAGTCAACGTCTATGCAGGCAAGGAAAGAAATAAACACAAGAATAAAAACAGCCTGGTGTTTGTTTTTTGGTGAATTAAGTGTTTCAAACTAGGTTGTCTGTATCTGTAACGAGAAATTTATAGCGAGTAAGTGGCAAATACAGAACGATCATATATTACCTGTATTCATTTGTTGCAGACGAACACGGACTTTTAGAACGAAAACCATTCTAAGACTAACGGTTATTCAATAGGAAATATACAGATGCGTGTTAGTTATTACTTAAAGAGACGAGGATACAAACGATTAGTACCGGGAACAGGTTAGAGGATAACACGTAAATAAAATTAAACTGACGTGGACGGGATATGCTGCCAAGCTAACGCACTGTAGACAGACCTAGAAAGTTCTTTACTGGACTGCAACAGATAAATACCGAGGCTGTGACCCAGTGGTAAACGGCTGAGATCATTAGAAAATGTGATGGAGCGAATGGGCGCAGAAACCGGAAGACCGTGATGCATTGCCTTTATTCGTCAGTTGACTGATGATGTGTAAGATAGTGATAAAGTTTATTTTAAGATACAAATCTCGTAGTGTCTGTATCACTATTATGCGTTGTTAACCATTTACCTGCCTCGAAAATCCTGGCAGGTCGTCACTAAGGGCTTTGAGGCTGACATCCATTGCTGCAATTCCGTCTGTGGACGTGAAGCGTCTATTCTGAAGTAGGCACTCAAGGAACGTTCCACGAAAATTGTGGAAGCCGTGAAAGAAGGGCCTCACAACATACAGGGAGAAATCCAGTTCAGAGCTATTTGAGAAACAAAACGTACGTCTTAAGTCTGTAACAAGTAAACAGGTCGCTGAAACTTACAGAGAAATCTGAAATTAAACCCTCAATAGAGCTAAACCTGTTGCCTATCTTCACAAAGCATAGATACGGAGGCAGCAAATAACGCCACTGCTTCGTACCCTAAATATTGCATGGCCACGCTCTACGTCACGCGAGCGCTGGATAGCTGACGGCCCTCGGCGCTGCCTAGGCAAAGTGTACTCGCTTTGCACGCCATATTACGGTAGCTTATCGCCAGAATAAAAAGAAGGAAAAATGTGCAGAGCAAACGATGTGTTCGCGTGTCTCAGTAAGACGCTCTACTCAGGCAGCATTATTGCACCCCCGACACTGCGGCAGCTTTTTAACGTGCAAAGTCTGACTCTATTTGACAAATTACTATTCGGCGTCTTTTATTTAAGCGCAGAGAAACGCAACCTATTTTCAGGAATTCCGTTAGCCGACATTAAACACGAAGTCGTCTACTTCCACGAATTCATCTTTTCACTCACCGCGGCTCCACATTTAATTGCGAGTTGTAAATGCGTTCCTCTGTCACAAATGTGTACTGAAGTATAAATGTTGAGTAGCTACCGCCTGTTACGACAACATACGATTGTAGTTGAAATCCCTGGACTAGCAGGACGGAGCGGGTGAGGTTATATTTATGGAAAGGGGCCAAAATAAGTTGCTGTCAGTTACACACAACATATAAATTTTATTACTTAAAATACACAATAACATAAACAAGAATTAAAAACTCTCAACGTTTTAACAAAGAGCTCCTTTGATTTGATTTAAATCGGATGAAAGTCACACACGAAAATCCAGGGCCCAAGGCCTAAGTAAGGAATTCAGGTACGGTAGAGGAGTTCTTATTTCAAAAACAATTTTTTACTTCAATAAAAATGGGCTGAAGACCACACATTAAGCAAGAACAGTGTTACGGCTTAAAGCCAAAACAAAATTTTCAATGTTAATACTAAATGGGCTGAAACTGGCTGAAGGCCGCATATCAACCAAACAATTTAACGGCTTACAGCCAAGGAAGAAGGGCGTTTAACTTGAACAGGCTGTGGGCCTTAGCTTAAAACATTTCCTGCAAACTCGGCTGAAGGACTCATACTAAAGAATAACAATGTCGTGACTTAAGGCACGACGAAGATTTTAAATTTTCAGTTTAAGAGATATTAAAACTCGGCTGAAGGCCACATACTAAAGAATAACAATCTTATGAGTTAAGGACAAGACAAAATTTTTAATTTTTAATTTAAGAGAGATAAACTCGGCTGATGACCACATACTAAAGAATACCATTCTTATGACTTAAGGGCAAGACAAAAATTTTGAAATTTTAATTTAAGAGAGATTAAATTTCGTCTGAAAGCCATACACCATGTCAAAACAATTTTACAGCTTAAGGCCCAGGAAGAAGAGTTTTCAATTTGAAAAGGCTGGGGGCTTTAGCTTAAAACATATCATGAAAACTCGGCTGAAGGCCGCATACCCAAAAATATAACAATGCTATGACTTAATGGCAAGAACAGGATTTTGAATTTTCAGTTTGAGACAGTTTAAAACTCGGCTGAAGGTCACACAGAGTACTTACGACTAAAAGGAAATCACTTTGTAAAGCACAAGGAGCGGCGCTCAGAAGGTTCCAAGGGTCGGCCTGGGAAGCAACACTAATGCACGTTTAGGTGAGACAGGCAGCCAGACCAACAACCTCTCAATCGGAAGGCAACCCAACCGAAGGCCAGCCGACAAACCAACCGACAAGATCAGTTCTGCTCCAACCGACCAGAAAAACGACAGCAAGATGTCAATAGCACAACGTTCTGGATACTGGTGCCCAGTCCAGCCAAGTCAGAATAAACGCCCAAAACTACCAACAACATCTCAGCAGTCGAACTACACGCCATGCTGGACAGAAACAAAATGACGAGGAAAATACACTGCCAAAAATTACGTCAACGACCAGGGCACTTCACTGGAATGTCAAGGCTACAAGGCAGAAGACACTGCTGGTGCACTTCATTAATGAAGGAGTGAATTAAATTGAGTTAAACCCCATCCAAGAAAACAGCTGCAATTCTAGCTGACTTCAATTGTTGCTTGCAGACGGCAACAACCAGGATCTAACGAAGAGAAGTGATATCAATTGAGGCTACTACCAAGATGATTTAATTGATGAAAGGAGAATATATAAAAATGCAGTTAATGAAGCAGGCAAAAAAGGAATACAGACGTCTCAAAAATGAGATCGACAGGAAGTGCAAAATGGCTAAGCAGTGATGGGTAGAGGACAAATGTAAGGATGTAGAGGCTTATCTCACTAGGGGTAAGATAGATACTGCCTACAGGAAAATTAAAGAGACCTTTGGAGATACGAGAACCACTTGTATGAACATCAAGAGCTCAGATGGAAACCCAGTTCTAAGCAAAGAAGGGAAAGCAGAAAAGAAAGCAGAAAAGTGGAAGGAGTATATAGAGGGTCTATACAAGGGCGATGTACTTGAGGACAATATTATGGAAATGGAAGAGGATGTAGATGAAGATGAAATGGGAGATACGATACTGCGTGAAGAGTTTGACAGAGCACTGAAAGATCTGAGCCGAAACAAGGCCCCGGGAGTAGACAACATTCCATTAGAAATACTGACAGCCTTGGGAGAGCCAGTCCTGACAAAACTCTACCATCTGGTGAGCAAGAGGTACGAGACAGTTGAAATACCCTCAGACTTCAAGAAAAATATAACAATTCTAATCCCAAAGAGAGCAAGTGTTGACAGAAGTGAAAATTACCGAACTATCAGTTTAATAAGTCACGGATACGAAATACTAACGCGAATTCTTTACAGACGAATGGAAAAATTACGAGGAGCCGACCTTGGGGAAGATCAATTTGGATTCCGTAGAAATATTGGAACACATGAGGCAATACTGACCCTACGACGTATCTTAGAAGCTAGATGAAGGAAGGGAAAACCTATGTTTCTAGCATTTGTAGACTTAGAGAAAGCTTTTGACAATGTTGACTGGAATACTCTCTTTCAAATTCTGAAGGTGGCAGGGGTAAAATACAGGGAGCGAAAGTCTATTTACAATTTGTACAGAAACCAGATGGCAGTTATAAGAGTCGAGGGACATGAAAGGGAAGCAGTGGTTGGGAAGGGAGTGATACAGGGTTGTAGCCTCTCCCCGATGTTATTCAATCTGTATATTGAGCAAACAGTAAAGGAAACAAAAGAAAAATTCGGAGTAGGTATTAAAATGCATGGAGAATAAAAAAGAAATTTGAGGTTCGCCGATGACATTGTAATTCTGTCAGAGACAGCAAAGGACTTGGAAGAGCAGTTGAACGGAATGGATAGGGTCTTGAAAGAAGTATATATGATGAACATCAACAAAAGCAAAACGAGGATAATGGAATGTAGTCGAATTAAGTCGGGTGATGCTGAGGGAATTAGATTAGTTAATGAGACACTTAAAGTAGTAAAGGAGTTTTTCTATTTGGGGAGCAAAATAACTGATGATGGTCGAAGTAGAGAGGATATAAAATGTACACTGTCAATGACAAGGAAAGCGTTTCTGAAGAAGAGAAATTTGTTAACATCGGGTATAGATTTAAGTGTCAGGAAGCCGTTTCTGAAAGTATTTGTATGGAGTGTAGCGATGTCTGGAAATGAAACATGGACGATAAATAGTTTAGACAAGAAGAGAATAGAAGCTTTCGAAATGTGGTGCTACAGAAGAGTGCTGAAGATTAGATGGGTAGATCACATAACTAATGAGGAAGTATTGAATAGAATTGGAGAGAAGAGAAATTTGTGACACAATTGACTATAAGAAGGGATCAGTTGGTAGGGCATATTCTGAGGCATCAAGGGATCACCAATTTAGTATTGGGGGGCAGCGTGGAGGGTAAAAATCGTAGAGGGAGACCAAGAGATGAATACACTAAGCAGATTCAGAAGGATGTAGGTTGCAGTAGGTAGTGGGAGATGAAGAAGCTTGCACAGGATAGAGTAGCATGGAGAGCTGCATCAAACCAGTCTCAGGACTGAAGACCACAACAACAGTAGGTTAAGTGAGCACTCAACTTAAGTATCCAAGATCGGTGGGCGACGTACTTCGTAACCCTCGCAAGAAGCGTCTGACAATTCTAACAGCGCGTGCACGCCGCCAGCGGTTCTGGCCCGACTCCACACGACGGGTTCCTCCTCGCTGCTCTGCGCCTACCGACCGTCTGCCCAGGCGCGGTAACGGTCAAAGGACAAAATACACGTCGGCCGATGAGGCGGCTGAGAGAACGTCCAACAAACGGTCGTTCCTGCTCCAGTCTCCTTCCGTCGGACAGTTCTGTGTGTCGCCAGCACCAGGCGAACACTGGCTGTGGACGCCTCACCGGCACTCCGTCCCCGACTTCCATGGTGCTCATCCCCGACTCCACTGCTGGTCCGTCTCCAACTGAACTCCAGACACGTGACGACCCGGAAGTACTATCAGACGCTCCAGAGATGGTACGACAGTGCACTTATCGATAAGCACTGCTGCTGCCACTCACGGGCAAGTAAGGCAGGAAGTTAGTGACGCCAGTATATGGAATAAGGAAACGAGGCTGCAGTACCGTAAGAGAAGATGACAAACAATAAATGGCATGAACATGAGGCGTGCATGGCTCAGTAGTCTTCCACTGTACAAGCGCGATTTATACAAGTGGGATTGTGTTGACGGTTTTTCAATACTACTCGTTTTCAGATTCACACAAAATGCATCATAATAAACGCAAGAGTCTTCAGCAATGTTCTTGCGGCTGTTACTGAGCTTAAGTGCTGTATGATAGTCAGGACTGTTTGTCGCCAGTCTCCAGATTTCTATTGCTAGAAACATGAGAGGCAAATAAAAAGTACGCAGAAGAATTTCGAGATCATCAGAACTCTCATTGCAGCCAAAATCGTTCTTTCGACTTGAATTAGAAAGGATACCGAAACAACTGTCTCTTCATTTCATTTTTTTCAAACCATAGAAGAATTTTACCAAATAGCTACCAGGAAATTCATGGTGACTAATATGACGACATCCGTTGCGTAAACACCTATTTAAAGCTTAGAACTTATTATGCCGAACAAGTATCGGTGCCACTGTAAATGGGCATGCACTGTGATTCCAGTCCATCAAATAAGTATTAAATTTTAACTAACTTCTACTATGCATTCGACGTGGACTTGTTAGTCACCATGAACTTCAGATTCGTGCAATACAGCCTTTATGAACCATCCCTGCTAATTATAACGGAACTACTTCACAAGACATTTCGTTCTCCAAGACATCTATCGGGTCTGGTAGCTCAAAAACAAGGTAGCCTGTAGTATCTACCTCTCCAATCCTTCACTTTAACATTTCATCACAGAGGCAACAGAGTCCAGTAGGTTGAAACCACAGTATCTACACTGACGGAAAAAAAAATCGCAACACGAGGAAAGAGTTGTGCGACATAAACGTAAATTGGTAGCGCCACAATGAAGATTCGGATAATCCTTGTTTCAAGACACGCTGTAACGGTGGTGAACGTTAGTTACCTTTGATATTGGACGTGGTGAGTTGATGATAGTCAAGAATGCCTAAGGCGACAAAGACGCCCGTGTTGACACATCACTAAGTTTAAACAAGGTCACGTAATAGGATTACCAGACGCTGGATGTCCCTTCTGCGATATTGCAGAAAGACTCAGCAGGAATGTAGCCACTGTACGTGATTTGTGGCAGCGGTGGTCATGAGAATGCACGGTCGCAGGAATACCGGGTTCAGGAGTGCCACGTGTCGCTTCAAGGACCTCTGGCTCCGTTACATCTTCAGTGAAATTAGTTGGCGCCTCCTGGGGGGATCGTGCCTAAAGTGAGCTGAGAGACATCCACAATCACCTCTGGGGGATGGCGATGCTCTGAGTACAGCCTAGTGATATGGGCGTGAACGGCATTCCCCACATCGTTTTGAGTGTCTAGACGTGGACCATCGTCCATCATGACAACATGGATCAAGGCTCGTGGCTAGCGGTTCTAGGCGCGCAGTGCGGAACCGCGCGACTGCTACGGTCGCAGGTTCGAATCCTGCCTCGGGCATGGATGTGTGTGATGTCCTTAGGTTAGTTAGGTTTAATTAGTTCTAAGTTCTAGGCGACTGATGACCTGAGAAGTTAAGTCGCATAGTGCTCAGAGCCATTTGAACCATTTGAAGGCTCGTGGCCAGCGTCGTCTTTCTGCAGTGATTTGTTACATGGACTGTCTCTCCTGAACCACACTATCTTGAATGCGTGTCCTGACTATCGCCCACTCAAGATGGCGGTGTGTGAGGGTGGTGACCTGGGTCTCAGCGCAATTCACCCCCAATTCATTCCCATGGACTGCTGTGGAATGTAGCCTCCATGCCGCCACATCTCCATCATAGTCAGTCAAGGTCTTCCGGGGGGCAGCCTTTTTGCAGAGCAACCACCACGAGAGGCCAGACTCGCAGGCGCTGCTCCGGCGAGTGCACGAGTTCTAGTCTACGAGCCGTCGACAGTCCGGTGAACCGAGATGGGCCACATTCAACATTCATGGACCACAGGTATGCCATACCCTCTGACGGCCGAGGGTTGTAGCACAGATAAAAGCTGCGTGTTCGGAAAACTCGACGGGCAGCTCTCGTTTCCCTGACAATGGACCACGAGATGTAAACCCGATCGATGAGGCTAGATGAATGGCTAGTATAGTGCGTAAAGTCAGACCGATCGCCACGAACGCATTCCCATGAGTCGGGAAGCTGGAGGTTACTGAAAATTGTGCAAAATTGTGCACACAGTGAGTGATGCGGTAACTCGTTCAAAAAGTGGTTCAAATTGCTCTGAGCACTATGGGACTTAACATCTGAGGTCATTAGTCCCCCAGAACTTAGAACTAGTTAAACGTAACTAACCTAAGGACATCACAGACATTCATGCCTGAGGCAGGATTCGAACCTGCGACCGTAGCGGTCGTGTGGGTCCAGACTGAAGCGCATAGAGCCGCTCGGCCACACCGGCCGGCTAACTCGTCCTTGCGTGCTGTGCTAGGGTGCAGTTGAAACCCGTTCCCAGTAGAAAGGCGTCCTGCCATTGAAACCTTCCCGTCTAATATTGGATGAACGTTTGCTTGCTGACTGAACGCTGCGTCTCTTAAAATCTTTTAACTGCTGCTCTGTCAAGACTACCTGCTGATTATTACGACGAAACATAAAATGTGTTGTCGCCGTGGCCCTCAGTCGTTACCTGAAATTATTAAGACTGATTCTTACCTTTAATTATTTATACTGGATCGCCATCTGACTGCTACAGCAAACTGTGGAATGAATATACTTACTTCTCTTTAACATAATTATAAGCTGCTGGTGGAGTTTCATAATACTTTGTGACTGGAATTCTTTAAGTTGAAGTTAATTTAGATTTGATAAAAGCTGAAGCTCAGTTTAGACTTTTCTTTTAAGATAACAATAAATTCCGTAAAGCATTTACGTGAATGATTTTGGGATAGAAAATTCTTAATGCATTTAATCTGGTAGAAGTTAACTATATTCTGAGAACGATCTTGACAAACAATTACAAGGGGTATAGTTCTTTACAAAAATTCTTAAAAAGTAGCGTTGCGATACATACCTAATTTTCCATCAAAATTACATAACTATATTCTGAGAACGATCTTGACAAACAATTACAAGGGGCATAGTTCTTTACAAAAATTCTTAAAAACTAGCATTGCGCTACATATAGCGAGTGGCTGGCGAGCACACCGCTTCTTTCAAAGTGTTAATTCATACCTCGCTTACAGCGACCTCCTCTCATGTCTCGCTAGCTACGACTGCCTCGTCTCACATCTTACTCGCAACTGCTCGCTTCCAACGCTCAATGCTACAAAAGTGCGGTCTCGCCGCCAACAATGGTTTTTGGTGCAGACAATCCCTGCTACCATTACAGATGTATTACTGCGCGCTGTTTCCCGCTCTTTCTCAAAATGTATCTATGCGCGGTTTCCCGCTCTTTCTCAATAATACACAATGCAATTTAATTAACAAAACAATTTAAATAAGAAACAGTTCAGATAATTACATGCTAAAACAGTTTAAATACGCCTATTACATAATTACATATACCGCTACTCGGCTTTCTTAAAATTTTACTACGTTGTTGAGTCATATGGACTCAACATAAGTATAAAATTTGATTATAGAAAATAGTTTAAACAAAGTGTATACACAAATGCTGTCATACGAAATGATTTGTCTATCTCTAATAAAGAGAATATGTAAATAGAGAGGGTTTTAGTAGGAATTGTACATCAAGTAAAATTTGGTTCCCTTAAATTTAACAACAAGAATAAGAGTAAATGTGAAAATCAATATACAGATCATATGAAGCAATTGAAAGTTTGCATTATGAAACATTTAATTCAAATTGGCATCTCTTAGTACCACAATTAAGGAAGGTACAAAAGGAATTGGATAGCATGGTCAAAGCACTGGCAACTGTCTGTGAATGCACTCAAAAGTCTGTTCCTTTCCCTCACATAGCACAACACCAGGTTTCGCCATGTGGTTCCATCATCGCCTTGCTCCATAGTTTTAGTGTACCCAAACACTAAGTACGTCGTCGAATAGCCTGAGTTGCCGCAGCCACATCAGGATTAAGTTCCATCTCCAATGGTCCATTAAGGTTGGTGGTGTGCATCTTGGTATGCAAACACCTATTGTCGTACATCATACTGTGGTGTGTATCTAGGTATGCAGGCACCAATTGACATGCATCGGGCTGTGGTGTGCATCTAGGTATGCAAACACCTCGTCGAGAACATCATTGGTTGAAGTCACGTGTTTCACAATTCACTGATTCTGTGCTCAATAACCATGGGGATGCACAGGAATTAAGGTACGGGTAAAATTGTTTTGGCAATGGGTTCACGGACATTGTTGGTACCATAATTTGACTACCAAATAATTTTCCCTATGACAAAATATGTTGTGTCGTAATTTGTAACAATATGTAGTTTTAATTTAAGAATTCTTCCAGAAAATTATTCCCATATATAAAAGACATAAAAGTTCCTACTTATTCAGTATTTGATAGTATACAGATTTGTTATAGACAAGTACATTATTACTTATTCTGCATTTACATATCTTAGTTTCTTACATCATTAATTATAAATTTTGTTGACAATGCATTTCTTGACTTACTGTCCTAAAATTTTATCTTCCATTTTGGGGTGTAGTCGTCAGTTATGAGTCGTCAAATGTCAGGTCATAATATACAATAAAATTACTGTCATAAAATTATTTAAAGTATTCTTTTGCAGCTGAAAATTAAGGTAAACATTATTCTGGTTAGACATTGTAATGTGTGGTCCCCATCCATAGTGTTGCAATGTGTCACATGCTAGCAAAATTATTTCTTAACATTATACATTTCTTATATACTAACATAACATACACATTCTTCTTCTGCATCTGTGTCAACTCTCTGCATAACCTGTTATAAACATTCAGCATTAATTAACGTCAGCGCACGGCATGACTTATTATAAAACATTCAGTATTAATTATCGTCAGTGCACGGCATGACTTCAATAAACATCTTCTGGTACTTCTCGTCCTCTCCTGGCATGACCTATAAAACACTTTATCATAATATTAACTGCTGCAAAATCACGTCAGCTCCCGGCATGACCTATAAAATTTCTGTAATGACAATTAGCGTCAGCTATCTGCGTGACCTAAAGATTCACATCCTTATTCTAACTAAAACTACGTTTCATTTTGATGACGTGTGACAACAATGCTGCATTCTGGAATAAAGAGTACATGTTAATGTTACCACTAAAATAATTGATTAATGAACGATCTATATTATCAGTTTAGCTATTGCAAAAATCGACATTTTCTTAAGTAATTATGTCACGTTATAAAAAAAATTTCTTTCATTTATGAGCTCTCAGTGCACAAATTCATACGTCGTGTCGTTGTCTGCATGTTCTCTTTAAGTTAGGAAATGTTTCTCGTGTTTTTATTTGTCTTGGCTGGCGTAGCATCATTAAGTACTGCTGTGTTCTTTAAGGTACGGTGAAATATTAGCGGCCCGCTGCGTGTCGCGGCTTTGTTTGTTACTGAAGCGCGCTGAAACTACCATTGTTGCATACTTACGTGTCACGCCGTCCTTTCGTCAGCTGAAATGCAAAAATTTAAGTCAAGAAATGTTTCACGTTGGATACATGATGATTCCCTAATGATTTCTTCTTACGTAGCGTTTCCACATGCACTACATTAGCGTGTGGAATATTACGAACTCTGTAAGGGCCTGCATACAGAAGTTCGAATTTACGGCATCTGTGCTTACCTTTGTTGGAAAGAAAATGAGTGCGAATCAGTACTTTGTCGCCAATCTCGTACTTCTGTAGTCGACTTACCTGCTTCTGTTGTTTCTTCCGCCGATCTGCAGCTCTTTTAGTGTTTGCTAATGCTGTGTCTATTATTTCACAATGTCGAAGCCTACGCGTCGTAGGAAAAGTAATTAGTTCGGTAATTTTGTTCGGTGGGTCTTTATTTGTCAGTATTACGGTTGGTGATAGCATCGTAGATTCATTGGGTATTGCATTTATCACTTCTTGAAACTGTAAAATATATTTATCCCATGTTGTATGTCTTTTATGACAATAAATTCTGCATAACTTCCCGATCTCTTTCATTATTCTTTCTGATGGGTTGGAAGAACTGTGATATCTTGATATGTAAATAGGTGTTATGTTCTTACTTTCTAACATTTTCTTCCATACGTCTGACCTAAACTGCGGACCGTTATCCGAAATAACCTTCTGTACACGTCCTACTACTGATAGAAAATCTCTTACAAACGCTCTTGATACTGTTCTTGCTGTTGCTTTCCTTAGTGGAGAAAATGTTACAAATTTGGATGTTAGTTCTACAGCTACAAAAATATAACTATAACCATTATTTGTTCTGGGGATTGGACCGAAAAGATCCACTGCTGCCATGTGTCTTAACTTAACCGGTATGATGGGATACAATGGTGGAATGTGTGACACTGTTGATGATTTAGCTTTTTGACATATCTTGCATGATGCTATTACTTTTCTTATGTGTTTTTCCATGTTATTAAAGTGGCAATTTTGTCGCAGAATCAGAAAGCATTTCCTCGCTCCGTAGTGTCCATAACTTAGATGTGTATACCATATCAGTTTATTTACGATCCCTTCCGGAATGCATAAAAGCCAATTATTACCGTCTCGGTATGATCGAATAAAGAGTATATTTTGATGTACAGTGTAATGAAGTCTGACTTTAACGTTACTTCTGTCTTTCCAAAGCGTTACAATCTCTTTCAGTGTTTCATCTTTCTGCTGTTCTCTCTCTATATCCTGTAATGCTGCTGATATAAAGTTTTCGAAAGCTACTTGTTTAATATACATAATACTATGGTTGTTGTAGCAAAAGGTATTTTCTTTCTCCATGCGTTTATTGTGAATGGACCTCGACAATGCGTCGGCAACAGTATTCTGCGTGGCTGGAATGTGTATAATGGTAAAATCAAACTCTTGTAAGTATAATTTCCAGCGGCTTAATCTATCGTGCGTAAGTTTTGCTGACAATAAAAACTGGATTGCTCGGTGATCGGTATATATTGTTGTATGTCGGCCATATAGAAAATGACGGAATCGCTTAAAAGCGTAAATTACACATAGTGTCTCTAATTCTGTTACAGAATAATTGCGCTCTGCTGGAGAAAGTATCCTGCTTGCAAAAGCAATGTGTTTCACGACTGTCTTATCTTCTTCCTTTATTTCTTGGAAAATATGTACTCCTAGTGCTGTGGTTGAACTATCTGTTGCAACGGAAAAGTTTTGTGTTGGGTCAGGGTGTGATAACAAAGGTGCTTTTAATAATGCTTCTTTCAAGTTCTCGAATTCAGCTTCAACGTCTTCATTCCATGACCAAAGTGTGTTTTTACTTGTAAGCTGGTATAGCAAGGGCGTGTCTAATGCTTTGTAGTGGATAAATTTTCTAAAATAATTGATAAGACCTAAAAAGCTCCGAAGTTCCTTTTTGTTTGTTGGCACGTCGATGTCTTTCAGTGCTTGCAATTTGTCAGGGTCTGGTGCGATACCTGTTTGTGAGATAATGTGCCCTAGAAATTTTATTGACGCTTTACCAAATTCAGATTTACGCAAGTTTATAGTTATACCATTCTGCTCGAATGTATTCAGTAATTGTTGAAGAGTATGATTGTGTTGTTCCCAGTTTTCTGCTGCAATTAAAATGTCATCGACATATGTAGTAATTTTGTTTTTCAGATCTTGTGGTAGAATAGTATTCATGCCTCGTATAAAGGCGGCAGACGAAATCGTTAGTCCAAACGGAAGTTTACAAAATTGATAGCATTCCCCAAAGCAAAGGAATGCCGTATATTTTCGGCAATTTGGGTGTAGTTGGATTTGCCAAAACCCTGATTTGAGGTCGAGTGTAGTATAAATGGAGGTGCCATGAAATTTTTGCAGTAACTCTTCTAACGTCTGTGGTCGGTCGGTTTCTGTAATGATTATTTTATTAACTTGACGTGAATCTAAAACTAAACGTAGTGATCCATCCTTCTTTTCAACAATGTGTAGTGGATTTATATATTGGCTGGCTGCTGGTTCTATTATTCCTTGATCGATCATTGCTCGTAATTCTTTCTTAACTGCTTCTGTGTGTATGTGTGGGATTGGATAATGCTTTGCTTTGAAAGTCTCGTGTGGTTTCACCTGAAATTCGTACATAAATCCTGTCATTGTTCCTGGAACATTGGCAAAAACTGCTTTGTGTTGTACCAGAATATTTTCAAGTTCTGTGCGTTCTGCGTCGCATTTTGCTACACTATTGTCTACCTTGCGTGTAATTGTCTCGAACATATTGTACTCCTGTTCCTCTACCAAGTCATTATTAAGTGTGTTCGTGTATAGTGCGATATAACAATCGTTATCTTGAGAATCAGTAATAATCTCGATCCTGTGCATATTTTGTTCTTCGGAGGATACTGTGTTTTGAAATCTTACGATCACTTCCCTGTTTTCCTTTTGTAGTGTGAGGTATGACGATTTGAAGTCAATCTTCGCATCGTACTGAACAAGAAAATTTATTCCTAATATCATGTCTGTTGTTAAATTCGGAACTATCCAACAATCACTGTGGAACGTTTCCCCTACAAAAACAAATGTTAATTGTGTCTGTCTTTTAACTTCAATGCCTTTTCCTGCAAAAGCTCCCTTGACCTTCGTTCTGTTTAAAGGAAATACTGGGTAATCATTATTGCTATTGCATCTGTTAAATGTGTCTTCGTTAATTACGCACATAGGTGAACCTGAATCAATTATCGCTAAAATATTGTGCGACTGTAAATTTACCTCTATTATTGGGTGATATATTGTTTTCTGTAGGATTGGTTTTTCCTGTAACAATGTGTCTCTCACGTCGTCAAATGTAATGGCATTTTCGGTCGTTATGTTTTCTCTGTGTGATTTCATAGTATCGACATTAAGAGATTCATTGCAGGTTTTCTCTAGTCATAATTCTTCCGATATGTGATTTTCAGCTTGGGAGTTTGGTATGTGTTCTATCAACTGTACGGTTCTGCCGTTTTGATTATTAGCAGTGTCTGGTGGATGAAATCTGGTGTCTGGTACATTCATACGGTAACGCAGCTGTTGGGCCCTGTTGTAGTTTCCGTTAAAATTGTCATTGTGGAACGTCCTCGGCGGTCTGTGTTCGTTTTCTTTTCTCCTGTCGTTATAACTGTGACTGTACGGCAGCCCACCTGCACCCCGTAGAAACGTTTGTTTTTGTTCATTTTGCGGTCGACCCGCGTAATGGCCTTCCCCGGTCGCATTATCTGAGCGATGATTCATATGGAAATTTCACCTATTCGGTTGCGTGTTAAGTCTCGGATTCTGTTGCTGTCCTGAATATAAATTTACCGTGTCAGTATAATGTTTTTCATTACTCCTGTTTTCGTTGTCATTTTCGCTGCGAAAGCGTTTACTCGGATTGTTATTACCAAATCGTGTTTGTTCAAAAGTAGCTGAGTTTGTTTGTTTTCCGTTCTGTCGTGAAAAATTTTTGTTAACAAATGCGTAGTCTGCCTGGTGTGCTTCTAATAGTTGTAAGATGTCTCTAAAAGCGGATACATTGTCCTTTTGTTGCCCTGTCAGTAATGACACTTTCAAAGCTCTGGGCAGTTTTGAAATGCAAAGCTGTATTAATGCCGATTGACTGTATGGCTCGTTGAGGTACTGGTTCTGTTCCACCATGTACTCGAAAAATTGTGTGATTGTTGGAAAGGTAGAATTTTCAAAGTTTGGCAAACTAAGTAGCCGATCTTTGATGCTGTTTTGTGTAGTGTCAGACCAATATGCTGATAAAAATGCTTCCTCAAATGCTTCTACGGAAAAACATTGTCTAGCAATTGGTCGCATTTGTCGTGCTGGTTCTCCTTCAAGAAAACTGACAATAAATTCTAACTTATGTTGTACTGGCCATGATGGTGGAAGTGCTCCCCTGAACTGTTGGATAAAATCCAACGGATGTATTTGCACCCTGTCGTTTTTAAATGTTTTAAACTTTCTAACTGAAAGAAAATGTTTGTGATCAAAACTGTCATGTCTGTGTGTGTAAGTGTTGTCGTATTGTCTTGAATATGGAATCGGGTGTCTTTCTTCCTGGGTAAAATCTCTTACTCTCTGAAGTCTACCAACATTATATGTATTATGGATCTGAGGCATTTCGTAACGGTGTGTGTTCTGTTGAAAATGATTATGTGCGGCGGTTTCTTGTGCGTCCGCTATCTCTTGCTGTAGAGAATTTATTTGCTGATGCAATGAATCATTACGCGATTTTAGATCTGTGATAGTTTGTTGTATATTTGTCAATGGCGTGTTATTACTATTAGAGTTCTGTTGCACTGGGACTGGTGCAGTGTCGTCTGATCTCTCGTCATTGTTAGTATCTAAAAGATCTATTCTTGTAGTGAGTTCATTGATCTTTTCTGTCAGTTCGTTTCGTAATTTACGGTTGCTTTTGGTGACTTTCTTAAAATCTGCCTTTAAATTTTCTGTGTCATGGTTACTTTCTATGTGTTCTATTTTGTCAGTTAGTGTCTGAACGTCCTCTGTTAATTTATCTTTAACATTCTGGATTTCAGTGTCTGTAGAAGTTTTCACATCGATTGTCTGTGTTTGGATTTCTGTAAGCCTGTCTTGTATTTGATTATTTGTTTCTTTGACCGTTTCGATTTCTTCCGAGATCGACTGTATGTGATTGTCTACATATGTTTTGCCCTGGGCAAACACTTTCTTTTTGTCGTCCTGACGCTGTTTAGTGATTGTTTGTAGTAACTCTTTTCGTTCTTTATCCTGCGATCGCACCAGTTTACGGTGACGTATCAAACAGTTTTCTGTGTGATTGTTAAAACGTTCATCAATCTGAGCGTTTTGTTTAGCAAAGTTTTCTGTCATTGTTTCCCGTATACTAACTGCAAATGTTGCTTGGTTATCGGATATTTCTTGAATTTTGTCGCGTAATTCTTGTGTTGATTGTGAACATTTTTCAGCGACTGTTTGAATTTCTACTTTGATTTCGTGTTTTAGGTTTTGGTACATGTTGTCTAATTTCTGATCTGTGTGTGCGTGTTCTGCCTTAATTTCGTTTTTTAGATCTTGTGACCTTTTTTCTAATTCTTGTGACCCTCTGTTAAAGTTTTGATTCATGTCTTGTCTCATTTGTAGCAAAAATGCCATTATTGGATCCGTTTCGGATTGACTTCTGTGTGTATTTGTATTCGTTGTTAAAGGCTGTAGATCTGTGTTCATTTGAACATCCTCAGATGATTGTGACTGCGTCACGTTTTCCGTAATTTCGGAATTTTGGTCATGAGAACTGTTGGATCTGCTACGCAGGTTGTGTAGCTGTGTACCGTTTGAATCTAAATCAGTGCTTAATGGAGTCTCTCTGTCTGACTGCATTGTAGTGGTTTCGTTACTGAAACTGTTATGTCTACTATGCGGAATTTGTGACTGTGTACCGTCTGTTGCATTTAATGCCAAATTATTTTGCACTACCGTTTCATTGTCTGTGGGCATTTCTGAAGTTACTTGTTCGTTAAACGCTTCCATATTGTTACAGTTATTAAATGTCTGTTCACCTAACGTTTCAGAATCAGGGTTTTCACACGTATTATTACTGCCTATTCCAGAAAAGAATCTCTCGTCAGTATTTTGTACAGTTTTATCAGTTTGAGAACGAGTAATTATTCTGCGGGACATTGTCTATAATCATCACACGCAACAAAAAGTTTTATCAGTTTGAGAACGAGTAATTATTCTGCGGGACATTGTCTATAATCATCACACGCAACAAAATATATCACTGTTCAAAGCGGATTCAACACTGAACAAACACTTTTCAACGCCGAATCAATAAAGCAAACAGAATTGCCGATGACCTGTGAATAAAAGTTATACACTTTAGTATATGCGTTGCGCCACTTAACAGTAACTTATTCACACTATTATCAAAGTCAGTATATTCATATCCACAGTAGATTCACTAAAATGTCGTACTGAATGGATATCGCCAAGTGAAACCTTCCCGTCTAATATTGGATGAACGTTTGCCTGCTGACTGAACGCTGCGTCTCTTAAAATCTTTTAACTGCTGCTCTGTCAAGACTACCTGCTGATTATTACGACGAAACATAAAATGTGTTGTCGCCGTGGCCCTCAGTCGTTACCTGAAATTATTAAGACTGATTCTTACCTTTAATTATTTATACTGGATCGCCATCTGACTGCTACAGCAAACTGTGGAATGAATATACTTACTTCTCTTTAACATAATTATAAGCTGCTGGTGGAGTTTCATAATACTTTGTGACTGGAATTCTTTAAGTTGAAGTTAATTTAGATTTGATAAAAGCTGAAGCTCAGTTTAGACTTTTCTTTTAAGATAACAATAAATTCCGTAAAGCATTTACGTGAATGATTTTGGGATAGAAAATTCTTAATGCATTTAATCTGGTAGAAGTTAACTATATTCTGAGAACGATCTTGACAAACAATTACAAGGGGTATAGTTCTTTACAAAAATTCTTAAAAAGTAGCGTTGCGATACATACCTAATTTTCCATCAAAATTACATAACTATATTCTGAGAACGATCTTGACAAACAATTACAAGGGGCATAGTTCTTTACAAAAATTCTTAAAAACTAGCATTGCGCTACATATAGCGAGTGGCTGGCGAGCACACCGCTTCTTTCAAAGTGTTAATTCATACCTCGCTTACAGCGACCTCCTCTCATGTCTCGCTAGCTACGACTGCCTCGTCTCACATCTTACTCGCAACTGCTCGCTTCCAACGCTCAATGCTACAAAAGTGCGGTCTCGCCGCCAACAATGGTTTTTGGTGCAGACAATCCCTGCTACCATTACAGATGTATTACTGCGCGCTGTTTCCCGCTCTTTCTCAAAATGTATCTATGCGCGGTTTCCCGCTCTTTCTCAATAATACACAATGCAATTTAATTAACAGAACAATTTAAATAAGAAACAGTTCAGATAATTACATGCTAAAACAGTTTAAATACGCCTATTACATAATTACACCATCCCATAAAGGGGGGCACGACAGCATCTGAGAAGAAGTTGACGGGACGGTGCTGGATATAGTCTAGGGACAACCCCCGCCCTCGGCGCCCACAGGATGCTCTGATTCTTCCTCGATATCGTCCGCCTAAGAGTCGGATGTGACACTTGGTAGCGGCTGAAGAGTAGTTTCAGTCGAACTCTCGAACAGTTGCTCAGCAGCAGAAGGTGGACCGTCGGCGGCAGGCGCATGTACTGTAGTCGCTGAGACATCCTCACGGAACAGACGGGCTGCGGCGTTAGGCAGGAGGGTAATGCTACCCGACGCCTGAGCGATAGTGTGTTGCATTATTCGATGACAGGTCCTCGTCCTGTTCGTGCATTCTAAGAAGGCAACCGTCAGATGGCCTACGAAGCCGCTTCTTTAGTTTTCGCGAGGACGATTTTCTGCGGACGTGTTGTTCCGTATCGGAATGTGAGCGGCTTTTATCCAACGTTGGCCCCGGCGGGAGGAAGGCCCAGTCGGTACAACTCCTGATTCGACATCCATCTTCTCGGGAAGGTCAGCCTGTGGGTGCAAGCGGTCATTTTCCTCGTTCAGTTCGGCCGGAGACAGCGTGGATCCGCCTCGCTGTCGTGCATCGACGGGGGCAGGGTGTATCTGTCTCGGGCAACAACGTCTGTCGCTTTCCGCAGCTGCCGCTTTGGTGGGGGCGTGTAATCGGCGTCGTACGGGGTGCAACGTCGCTGACCGGTGTGTGAAGCAGTCTGCGATGGATGCATGCCAATCGAACCTGGCATTCCTAGCCGCCACCGTCCATGGTACATGAGGATGGGCCTGCAGCCTCCAACAACTCACTAGGACGGCACGTGGGGTGTCAGCTGAAGCTCGATTTGTCGCACACCGGTTAAGACGTGATATGTCTCAAAGTCCATGTGGCTTATCACGTTACCACACAGTCTGAGCGCTGTCGTCACAACATCTGGCGGGACATCGAAAAGGATCTGGAAGACCGTCGGCGTACGGAAGCCAAATCCAACGTGGTCTATCGTGACATGACTTATATGGACCTCAGAGTGCCTAAATTCTGTGAATATCTCCTCATTTATCAGTCTGATGTAGACGACGCTGCTAGTAATTAGTAGGTGATCCCTTCAGGTGCAATATGAATATCGCCCAAGTAAAAATTTCAATTTCTTGTGCTCGATGTCTTGCGAGGTCCGCTTGAGAAGACGTCTTAATTGTGTGGCCTGGCAGTACGAGACTGCCACGACGCTCGCGAATAGACGGACGCGGTATACTTGCTGCGGCGAGAAGGTAAATAGGAAACACACGCGCGGTCCGCGCGATAGGCGGGACGCATTAAGGCGCCCTGCCTCAACTCTGCCTGGAGGCAGGCGTCCATTAGGCAGACTGGCCAGTAGGCTATCCAAGCACACCTCACACAGCCCCACACAAACTATCTCATGTCGTCCACCACGTGTCTACAACCTGTACTGGTACGTTCATTATGTATATTCCCGTACAGGGAAGACATTTCAATTGAAAGTTGCTTGCCCGGTGTCGGCAGATAAATGGCTTGTTACCCCACGGCACAGCTGATGGTTGTCCATATTCGCAACTGCGGATATATTTCATGAATTTCATAACAGCTATAGTTGCCGAAGTGCCTATCCTTCGGACATCCATGCACGTCCGGGGAACACTGCATCGCACTTCTGAACAACACGGGCGCTGCTGGATCATAGTTAAACACAGTTAAACGTATTCCTGGTTTTAATTATGTACAACTTACAAATATTTTCCAGAGTGAACGATCATCACTTTCCCTCTTTTCTGTCGAAGATGAACTGCGAATTAGCAGTCATGTCTAGTTATCGGGCTCTTTGTAACAGGGCATCCGACAAGATGCTACGAAACTAGCACATTCCCCTTAACTCTGGTGACCTTTGCAGTGAGTTTTATATGGCATTGCGCTGCATATCTCGTTCACTGACTACCGTTTTATTGAGATATGCTTGTGGTATGACTACGTAATTTACAAACACTGCCTATTCTCTCTGTAACTGTCCGCTGGCTGGCAAAATACTATAGCAGGAGAAGAGACAGCAGGAACGGGCGAGAATGCCTGGATGAAGGGCACAAATCCTAACGAAAAACATTTCAAAATGTGATAATAAGTCCAAGAAGTCACTGCATCAGTAGTTGTCCGAATGTAGAATCTGACCAGCATGCTTTGTGTTGCTTCTAACAGTAAATTGCAGATACAGTAATTCATTCAGGAAATACGTTATTTACTACAAGAACAAGAAAGTCACGGTGGAACTTCACTGAACGTTATGATGATTATCCTGTAATTAAAGTCGGACATCTAAATAAAATGGGAGAAAAATATTATTCACAGTTGCTATCAGTACCGTATCTTCTACTCTCTGCAAGAAGTACTAAAATCGCATATCACACTGTCCATCTTAGAAACTGACAACGAAACGGACACGTAGATGTCAAATCCCTTCACGTGTCGAGTTCGTACCGTAACGGAAAAAAAGGAAGATTTTATGAATTACCGATGCTGAATCACATGTAGCTCAATACACAGTCTGTTTTACACTATCGGCGTTTTATGAGTGCTCATGATTTTTGTGAGAATTCGCAAAACTTCTGAATAGTAAAAGTAAACAACGAGAATTGAATTGCTGACGAAAATCTATTCGCTCACTACAGATGAAAATCTCGCTTACTTGTAATATTAAATTACGGTCGTGACAGGAGGCAAAGTTAAATTATGCTGAGAGGGAAAACACACCGACGACGGCGGAACAATAACAGCCGTATCCAGACATTTAAAATATGTAGACATTCAGGATCATTTTATATGAAACTAAATTAACGCTATCGTAAATAATGATTCAAAATATATTTACATGATTTGTACCTTTACTTAAATTGTAACCCTTGTGTAGTTTCACAAGTCACGTTAATTGTACGAGTGTGCGTACAAATTAGTAGTACTGCATGATTCTAGCTTTGATCTATGTAACGAACGTCTCTTTCATATTAGTTGTTTCAATACGTACTTCTCTGATGTTCCTAACCACAGGTTTCCTACAAACATTCGTCACAGCTGTTATCATTAGACGCAATGTAGTATCCGAACCTATCAAGCACCCCCATTTTATATAGGTTATTTTCTCAACCATGACTTAGAAGAAAACTAACAGACTTACTAAGTTAGCATAGTTATACTCTTAAGCTGTATACGTTTTACAGTTGACAATAAACTATGCCAAAAGAATGTCAGTGACTATTCCTGGCATGTCAGACAAGAACGCAAGATACACGTCGTGGAACAAAACTGTCTAGCGGATCGAGCGTGGTCTAGGGATGCCGGCACGGTAGCTAGGCGTATTCGGTCAGAGGGTCGTCTTTTTTCTGTAATAAAAGAACTGAGCGACTGGATCAACGATAAACTTCGCCGCGTGTCTTGGGACGTCCGCAACGAAGAAATGTAACGAACGAAATGAAATTTAAAGAAAAAAGGGATAGCGTTGCTTAAATTTTAATTACTAATCAGCATTGGCGGCCGAAGACTTCCGGAATAAGAACTCACCCTCATTTTGCCAACGACCGCGTCAATGAGGGCGGAAGAGTGTTCAGAGGTTCAGGGCACTCTTTTGTCCTACGGGTGGAAATTGCCCCTAAAGGCGGAAGAATCAGCAATGATCAACGGCATGAAAATGCGGAAGGCAATGTAAACCAATGCATTAAAGATACATGACATGTACCCACACGATATATGGCCTGTAATTGAAAAAGTGTCATGATGACCTCTCCATTGGCAAAATACTCCGGAATAGTCCCTCTTTCGAATCTCCGGGAGGGGACTGCCAAGTGGGAGACGACCATGAGAAAAAGGTTCAATAACAAAAGAAATGAGAACGTTCTACGGGTCGGGGCGTAGATGTCAGAAGCTTGAAGCTTGAAACAAGAAAATCGAGCCGGCCGGAGTGGCAGAGTGGTTCTAGGCGCTACAGTCTGGAACCGCGCGGCCGCCACGGTCGCAGGTTCGAATTCTGCCTCGGGCATGGATATGTGTGATATCCTTAAGTTATTTAGGTTTAAGTAGTTCTAAATTCTAGGGGACTGATGACCTCAGATGTAAACTCCCATAGTGCTCAGAGCCATTTGAACCATTTTTTTTTTTTTTAGAAATTCGAAAAAGGAAAATGCAAACACTCAATCTAGATATAGTAGGGGTCACTGAAGTGAAAGGGGAAGAAGGCAAGGACTTCTACCCGGATGAGTATAAGGTAATATCAACAGCATAAAATGGTACGCGGGAGTAGGATTAGTTATGTGTGTTACTGTGAACAGTTCAGAGATTGGGCTGTACTTATCAGAATCGACAGCAAACCAACCCCGACAATGACAGAACAGGTACATAAGCTGACGTCGAAATCTGGAGGACATGAGGATATTGAATGGCTAATACAGTACCTAAAGGGAGATGAAAATCTAATAGTCATGGTGGACTGGAATGCAGTTGTATTGGAAGGAGTAGAAGAAAAGGTTACGGGAAAATAGGGGCTTGGAACAAGGAATGAGAGAGGAGAAAAGTTAACTGATTTCTGTAATAAATTTCAGCTAGTAATAGCGAATACTCTCTTCAAGAATCACAAGAGGAGGAGTTATACTTGGAAAAGGCCGGATGATCTCTCCATATACATCTACATCTATACTCCGCAAGCCACCTGACGGTGTGTGGCGGAGGGTACCCAGAGTACCTCTATCGGTTCTCCCTTCTATTCCAGTCTCGTATTGTACGTGAAAAGAAGGATTGTCGGTATGCTTCTGTGTGGGCTCTAATCTCTCTGATTTTATCCTCATGGTCTCTTCGCGAGATATACGTAGGAGGGAGCAATATACTGCTTGACTCTTCGGTGAAGGTATGTTCTCGAAACCTTAACAAAAGCCCGTACCGAGCTACTGAGCGTCTCTCGTGCAGAGTCTTCCACTGGAGTTTATCTATCATCTCCGTAACGCTTTCGCAATTACTAAATGATCCTGTAACGAACTGCGCTGCTCTCCGTTGGATCTTCTCTATCTCTTCTATCAACCCTACCTGGTGCGGATCCCACACTGCTGAGCAGTATTCAAGCATTGGGCGAACAAGCGTACTGTAACCTACTTCCTTTGTTGTCGGATTGCATTTCCTTAGGATTCTTCCAATGAATCTCAGTCTGACATCTCCTTTACCGACGATCAACTTTATATGATCATTCCATTTTAAATCACTCTTAATGAGTACTCCCAGATAATTTATGGAATTAACTTCTTCCAGTTGCTGACCTGCTATTTTGTAGCTAAATGATAAGGGACCTATCTTTCTATGTATTCGCATCACATTACACTTGTCTACATTGAGATTCAATTGCCATTCCGTGCACCATGCGTCAATTCGCTGCAGATCCTCCTGCATTTCAGTACAATTTTCCATTGTTGCAACCTCTCGATACACCACAGCATCATCTGCAAAAAGCCTCAGTGAACTTCCGATGTCATCCACCAGGTCATTTATGTATATTGTGAATAGCAACGGTCCTATGACACTCCCCTGCGGCACACCAGGGAAATATTTCAGTTAGATTACATCATGGTCAGACAAAGATACCAAAATCTGATAATGTACTGTAAGACGTACCCAGGAGCAGATATAGACTCGTATCACGAATTTTCTTTTCCATTCTTCTGTATATTATTCTCGTCAGTTACTTGGATGCATGAGCTAGTAAGCTGATTGTAAGGTAATTCTCACTCTTGTCAGCTCTTGCAGGCTTCGGAATTGCGCGGATGATATTTTACCGAAAGTCAAATGGTTTGTGACGAAGAGTAGGATGAAGTTAAGACATTAGTCAGAAAGAATCAATACGCAATGAAGTGGGATACGGAAGTACTAAGGAATGACGAGATAGGCGTGAAGTTCTCTAAGGTTATCGATACAGCAGTAAAGAATAGCTCAGTAGACAGTATAATTGCAGAGGAACGGTCATCTCTGAAAAGGGCCATCACATATGTTGGAAAGAATAACATGGGTACAATGAAGGTAACTGCGAAGAAACCATGGATAACAGAAGAAATACTTCAGTTGCGATGAAAGGAGGAATTACAAAAATGTTCCGGGAAACTCAGGAGTACAGAAATACATGTCACTGAGGAATGAAATAAAAAAGAAGGGGTGCAGGGAAGCTAGGGCTAAATGGCTGCACGAAAACTATGAAAAAATCGAAAAAGAAATGATTGTCGGAAGGACTGACTCAGCTTATAGAAAAGTCAAAACAACCTTCTGTCAAATTAAAAGCAAGAGTGATAACATCAAGAGTGCAACGGAAATTCCACTGTTAAACGCAGAGGAGAGAGCGGATAGGTGGAAAGCGTACATTGAAGGACCATATGAGGGAGAAGATTTGTCTGATGCGACAGAAGAAGAAACAGGAGGCGATTTAGAAGAGATAGGGGATCCAATATTACAATCAGGATTGGAGGACTTAAGATCCAATAAGGCAGAACGGATAGATAACATTCATAGGGCGGTGTTGAAACAAAATGAATATTCATGTTGGTGTGTAGAATGCATGAATTTGGCGACAAACCATTTTACTTTCGGTAAAATATCGTCCGCACAATTCCGAAGCCTGCAAGAGCTGACAAGTGCGAGAATACCTTACAATCAGCCTAACAGCTCATGCATCCAAGTTCCTGACGAGAATAATATACAGAAGAATGGGAAAGAAAATTGATGATGTGTTAGTCGACAATCAGATTGTATTTGGAAAAGGTAAGGGAACGAGAGAGGCAGTTCTGACGTTACGGTTGATAATGGAAGCAAGACTAAAGAAAAGTCAAGACCTGTTCATAGGATATTTCGACCTGGAAAAGGGACATTTCAAGCTTAGAGCGTGCGGGCACTGTCACTTTGATCTGAGGAGGAGTGTCACTGAGGGAAGTCGCCAGCGGAATATGTGTTTACCACAGGGATGTCGTTCGAACAGCCAGTCGCTATCTTCGGGAACAAATCATTGAAGCTTTGTATTGTAATGGTCGCTCACGATCAGCAACACCAGCTGACGACAACCACCTACAAATAGTGTGGCTCGTAAATACCACACAGAGCAGGCTGAGCCAACGCTTGCTCACGGAGTATGAGCGCCCGCGTGCGCCCGGCAGCTTGCCCATGGGAAGGCGCAGCTTTGGTAGGCAACCCGCCAGGCAGTCTTACTGTACTACATGACTACTGTGCGTGCTCCGCTGGGTACACAGCTGACGAACGGCATCATTGCTTGTGGTTGTGGTCTTCAGTCCTGAGACTGGTTTGATGCAGCTCTCCATGCTACTCTATCTTGTGCAAGTTTCTTCATCTCCCAGTACCTACTGCAACCTACATCCTTCTGAATCTGCTTAGTGTATTCATCTCTTGGTCTCCCTCTACGATTTTTACCCTCCACTCTGCCCTCCAATGCTAAAATTGTGATCCCTTGATGCCTCAGAACATGTCCTACCAACCGATCCCTTCTTATAGTCAAGTTGTGCCGCAAACTCCTCTTCTCCCCAATTCTATTCAGTACCTCCTCATTAGTTATGGGATCTACCCATCTAATTTTCAGCGTTCTTCTGTAGCACCACATTTCGAAAGCTTCTATTATCTTCTTGTCCAAACTATTTATCGCCCATGTTTCACTTCCTACATGGCTACACTCCATACAAATACTTTCAGAAACGACTTCCTGACACTTAAATGTATGCTCGATGTTAATAAATTTCTCTTCTTCAGAAACGCTTTCCTTGCCATTGCCAGTCTACATTTTATATCCTCTCTACTTCGACCATCATCAGTTATTTTACTCCCCAAATAGCAAAACTCCTTTACTACTTTAAGTGTCTCATTTCCTAATCTAATTCCCTCAGCATCACTCGACTTAATACGACTACATTCCATTATCCTCGTTTTGCTTTTGTCGATGTTCATCTTATACCCTCCTTTCAAGACACTGTCCATTCCGTTCAACTGCTCTTCCAAGTCCTTTGCTGTCTCTGACAGAATTACGATGTCATCGGCAAACCTCAAAGTTTTTATTTCTTCTCCATGCATTTTAATACCTACTCCGAATTTTTCTTTTGTTTCCTTCACTGCTTACTCAATATACAGATTGAATAACATCGGGGAAAGGCTGCAACCCTGTCTCACTCCCTTCCCAACCACTGCTTCCCTTTCATGTCCCTCGACTCTTATAACTGCCATCTGGTTTCTGTACAAATTGTAAATAGCCTTTCGCTCCCTGTATTTTACCCCTGCCACCTTTAGAATTTGAAAGAGAGTATTCCAGTCAACGTCGTCAAAAGCTTTCTCTAAGTCTACAATTGCTAGAAACGTAGGTTTTCTATTCCTTAATCTAGCTTCTAAGATAAGTCGTAGGGTCAGTATTGCCTCACGTGTTCCAACATTTCTACGGAATCCAAACCGATCTTCCCCATGGTCGGCTTCTACCAGTTTTTCCATTCGCGTTAGTATTTTGCAGCTGTGACTTATTAAACTGATAGTTCGGTAATTTTCACATCTGTCAACACCTGTTTTCTTTGGGATTGGAATTATTATATTATTCTTGAAGTTTGAGGGAATTTTCGCCTGTCTCATACATCTTGCTCACCAGATGGAAGAGTTTTGTCAGGACTGGCTCTCCCAAGGCTGTCAGTAGTTCCAATGGAATGTTGTCTACTCCAGGGGCCTTGTTTCGACTCAGGTCTTTCAGTGCTCTGTCAAACTCTTCACGCAGTATCGTATCTCCCATTTCATCTTCATCTACATCCTCTTCCATTTCCATAATATTGTCCTCAAGTACATCGCCCTTGTATAGACCCTCTATATACTCCTTCCACCTTTCTGCTTTCCATTCTTTGCTTAGAACTGGGTTTCCATCTGAGCTCTTGATGTTCATACAAGTGGTTCTCTAATCTCCAAAGGTCTCTTTAATTTTCCTGTAGGCAGTATCTATCTTACCGCTAGTGAGATAAGCCTCTACATCCTTACATTTGTCCTCTAGCCATCCCTGCATAGCCAATTTCCACTTCCTGTCGATCTCGTTTTTGGGACGTTTGTATTCCCTTTTGCCTGCTTCATTTACTGCATTTTTATATTTTCTCCTTTCATCAATTAAATTCAATATTTCTTCTGTTACCCAAGGATTTCTACTAGCCCTCGTCTTTTTACCTACTTGATCCTCTGCTGCCTTCACTACTTCATCCCTCAAAGCTACCCATTCTTCTTCTACTGTATTTGTTTCCCCCATTCCTGTCAATTGTTCCCTTGTGCTCTCACTGAAACTCTGTACAACCTCTGGTTTAGTCAGCTTATCCTGGTCCCATCTCCTTAAATTCCCACCTTTTTGCAGTTTCTTCAGTTTTAATCTACAGGTCATAACCAATAGATTGTGGTCAGAGTCCACATCTGCCCCTGGAAATGTCTTACAATTTAAAACCTGATTCCTAAATCTCTGTCTTACCATTATATAATCTACCTGTATTTGAAACCTGTCAGTATCTCCAGGCTTCTTCCATGTATAAAGCCTTCTTTTATGATTCTTGAACCAAGTGTTAGCTATGATAACGATTCAGTAACGCTTCGCATTTCGTGGTGAACGTCTCGAAACAGCCGGTAGGCCGTTTCCCTCTGCTGGGAAGAACAACTCTTATTTATTGAAAAAGAAGGTTTGTCTCAATCTCTAGTATGCCATAAGATATTAAAACTGAGATGTACAATATCCAGCGTCAGTACGTGTCCTTTCACACCGATCATTTTGACGATCACGTCGATGTAAGAAAGCAACTTGTTGCCACAGTTAAGGTCGAAGTACAGCAACAGGTAGTTTTGAAGCAGAAAAAAGTCACGAAGTACACTTTGTGCCTCTTCTTCATATGCGTCAATTTCAGTTCTTGCTTAAGTTTTATATAATTAATTTTAGGTAGCTGAGGAGGAGTAGTAATGAGCTGATGCAGCATTACGAGGAAGCTACGAAGTTTCACACATCACTGCGAGAAGTGACGCGCCGTTTCAAATCCTGTTTGCTGGCCATCGTAGACTGTTTAACGCCGGGAGGTGTTAGCAAATTTGAAAGATTTTGCGTCTCCAAGCAAACAGTTTCTTGTTGGATCCGAGACGTAGGCGCGATCTAGAAAAGAAAAAGTCCAGATTCTCGTCTTCAAACAAATGGTTCAAATGGCTCTGAGCACTATGGGACTTAACATCTGTGGTCATCAGTCCCCTAGAACTTAGAACTACTTAAACCTAACTAACCTAATGACATCACACACATCCATGCCCGAGGCAGGATTCGAACCCGCGACCGTACTTCTTCAAACAACTTACGGGAACACAGCCAGGTAATATTTACAGTAACTGCCGATATTTCAGCGGGAGTACACCCCGACATTTTCGAGGCACAAACTGCAACGGACAGACGATGTACAGGAAAATTTAGAACCTCGGTTCTTCTAGAATTTCGGGAAAGATAATACACACACTGAACACTAATGCCACCAAAGATGACCGAAGTCAGAGTTATCGATAGTGAAAGACTACGAACTAGCAGGTGATGTAACATTGTCCTTTTTTTTTTTTTTTTTTTTTTTTTTTTGACATAGGAGAGAGCAGGATTCCAAGCAGAGCTTAAACTAGCGTTCAGTCTGCGTGTGTTATCTTTCCTGAAGTTCTACAAGAACCGAGGTTTTAAATTTGCCTGTACATCGCCTGTCCGTTGCAGTTGGTGCCTTGAAAATGGCGGGGTGTACTACCGCAAAAAATCGGCGGTCGCTGTAAATGTTACGTGATTGATTTCCCGTAAGTTGTGATTCTTGAGTTTCTCCCGGCGTATTTGATAATCAAAATATCCACGGGTGTACTGCCGGTCTATATTGTCCAACGGGCACAATATTTCGGCGATCAAACATGTCGCCATCATCAGGTGAACTGACGGACTGAGCTCCTGTGAACGTGCCGGCACGTTCACAGGAGCTCAGTCCGTCAGTTCACCTGATGATGGCGACATGTTTGATCGCCGAAATATTGTGCCCGTTGGACAATATAGACCGGCAGTACACCCGTGGATATTTTGATTCCCGTAAGTTGTTTGAAAATTGTATAGGTCAGGAGAAACTCAGGCCCCAGACTTTCATTACGCACAGCTTGCAAAACTTATGCGGAATGTTGATTCCTAACTACGGGTTTTCCAGGAACTATTGGATGTTCTAGCTATGGTTTACACAACCACAGGTCTCGATATATTTGAGGTGGTAAGTGAATCAGTTGAAGACGTGATTTGCCATGGGACAGGCTCTATTCTGTGGAGTTCCGCAGGTGGTTGGAAGTCATTAACGAAATTATAGGTACCAAGAGAGTTGTATCAAGATCAGCTAACATCAAGGCCTTAACGCATTCGTATACAATTATGCCGACTGTTCATCTGGATGATAAATTGGCTGGAAAGTTATATCTTGCGCTGCGGGAAGTTGGATTTGTTCTGCCCTCTACGATTCTTTTCCGTGTGCGTGGCCTTGAAATGGCAGTAGGGACTATCTACGTCACAAAAAGTAAGAGTGAGAAAATGGGCGCAAGAGAACTACAACTATAGTATGAGCACTTGCTTTTCCTTTATTCCTGGTCTGCAAATAAAAATTATACTCCTTCAAACTAAATCTCCTGTAATGTGTGTAACATTGCAATTCATACCACCTGGGTTCAGTGGACAAATTCAGCCTCTGGATGTTTGTTTCTTCCTAGCCTAGAAAACATTTTGTAGCTCGCTCTATCTGCTGCTACACCTTAAAGGATAGCGAGTTTCAAGTTAAACTCCACGACAGTCTTTTTCGCATTCGGTTGCATGCTGTTACATTCCAACAGTTCTCATCACTCCGTTACACCAATATGAATATAAAAGCATTCTTTAAGAGTGCATACCTAGTTGAACGTCCTGCACGGTTTGTAAGTCCCACGGAGATCGCCTTTAATCTTGATGGCGTGAACCTTTACGATCACCATGGCTTGGCATTATTCATTCGCTGCTCATGATACAAGTTAATCGTTTGTTTTGATCATTCCTTGAATGTCGATGATGGCCATTTGTAACTCCCATGGAGATCTCCTTTAATCTTGATGGCGTGAACCTTTACGATCACCATGGCTTGCCATTATTCATTCGCTGTTCATGATACAAGTCAATCGTTTGTTTTCATCATTCCTTGAATGTCGATGATGGCCATTTTTTGAAGTGTAATACACGCATCCAATAGAAGGTTGTTCTCTGCACCCCCTGGACACTCATTTCTGTAGCCCTCCTGATACATATGAGGAGTCATAAGCAGCTAATATTTTTCCTGTCTTGGCTGTTAACACATCACTCTCAAACCCGCCTTAGTAAAGATCGAACTAGCAACCTCGCACTGAAGGGGTTGCTTGTCAGTGACGACAATTGTCTTGCGGACTTGGCCTTACTCAAAGGCATCACGGGACACCTAAAGCGCTTAAATTTGTCAATTCGAGGAAAGAATCCCCTTATACCTAGGATGTATGAAAAAATGAATGTGTCCGTGGAAAACTACTCCTGATTGAAAGGCATCTCGGTGCACGAAATCTAACGTTTGCAGAACGCCTTCCATACGTACAGTTACTTTTAGATCTGTGTTACACGACTTATCAGTAAAATATTGTACAACTCTGTCAGTCTTTGTAGACCATCTTTGAAGACCTGCATAACCTGCGAAATGAATTCAAGTTATGTAGCACGACATTTCAGGCCGCAACTGATACTGTGCCTTCGGAAATGCAGTCCTAACTCACTGATTTGCAAAACTGCGCTCTGTTCAAAAGCAGCTATTACAACACAACGAATTTGTTAATATGGTATCGTGATGTTCATGCAGAAGAGTTTCCATGGGTACACAGAAGTGCAGCCAACATTATTTTTATGTTTGATTCTATATATTGTTGTGGGCAGCTGTTTATCATTGCGAAGAAAATGGAAAGCGCAGAAAGGTCTCAACTCCACGACTCAGCACTGAAGGGCGTTCTGCATCTCGCAGCAGCAAGGGGTTTCACTCCAGATTTTTCGTCTCTTGTAATAAAAAAGAAATATTTTGTTTCACAGACATAATAAAATATTACCATTTTTGACCTATATTGAATTTTTGTGTTAAACACTTCCTGCAACAATATATTAATTGTACATAGTCTCCTCATAACCTGTTTTATTACATTGATCATACAGAATACTTTGACCTACTATCGATATAAAACCGCCCAGGCGATAGCAACGCCACCTGGCGAGGAATGACTGCTACTCAGACACACACAGGGTGCGTGTAGTATCAAAAAGCGTACTATCCGTGAGTAGAATGGGGAAATTGCGCAACCAGTCTGAGTTTGATCGAGGGCAGACTTTAATGGCTCAGAGACTCGGCACGTACATTTCGGAAAGTACACTACTTGTCTGGTGTTCGATGAGTGCTGTGGTGTCTTCAACACGTGGCGAAACCAAGGTGAAACGACGTCTAGACGTCGTGGGGTTGGACGGCCACTCCTCATTACATATGTTGGACGTCTTAAGCTGGACATACTGGTAAAACAGGACAGGCAGCGAACTGTGGCAGAACTAACATCAGACATTAATGCACACCTCCGCAGATGACGACCCATGCATGCGGCAATGGTAATACCATGACATCGGCAACTACGACTGAAATGGGCACATAAATGTCGGCAGTGGACTTGAGCGAAGAGGCAGAGCGTTGCCTGGTCAGTGAATCCCGATACCTTCTTCATCATGCCGAAGAGGGGGCGGGGCGAATCCGTCGTCTTCCAGGGAAACAGCTCCCATTCTTTTTAATTCCCTAAGCACAGCCACTGTGCTAGCAGGATCGCTGGAAGCTCTTGAAACACACGGGCCACTCATTCTCCTGATTTCTTGCGGTTTTCACAACCACCCTCCGCAATGCTCGATGGCCTCTGTCAGTACATGAAGTTTGCCTAGTTTTGGTTTAGATGTCGTTGCTCCACTTCACAGTCACCAACAGTCGACTTGGGCAGCTTTGGAAGGCTTTCAGTGTTTTTGATGGATTTGGTGGTCAGGTGACATCCAATGACTGGTTTACGTCAGAAATCATTGAGCTCGTCTGACCCACCCACGCTCCTGTTACTTCTTGACTACTGTGAATTCAATTGTCTCCGCATCCTTTTATACTGGCGGGTCTACCTCTCATGACATCTAGTGGTATTTCCACTTTACAAAGGGGTGTCCGCGTATTTCTGATCAGATACTTCCGTTTGTTGACATAAGAAGAAAAAGTTATGTACAACTAAAAAATGGGTTTTGGTGAATGTCGAAAAAACATAAAACTTATAAACGCCACAAATCAATAAATACGTCCACATCGCTAAGTAAAGCTGAAGCCTGTTTACGAATGTTAGTTACAGTTTACAGTCAGGTATCATGGCAACAGAAGACGTAACGGCGCTTCCTTGAGATTCTGGTAAATCTCACGCTAGCATATACAGTCCTCAAGACTTATTTGGTGGTCCCATCTTAAATCGTTTGATGCTTCACGGTTATTGCCAATGCCAACGACTGGTTAGCCTACTGTTAAAAATATCGAGTATTTCCATCTACTAACAATCATTATATTTCCAGAAAGAGATTTTCGCTTTGCAGCTGAGTGTGCGCTGATATGAAACTTCCTGGCAGATTAAAACTGTGTGCCGGACCGAGACTCGAACTCGGGACCTTTACCTTTCGCGGGAAAGTGCTCTACCATCTTTTTTTCTTGCTTTTTCGGGGTTGATCGTTGTATTTGGTCGTTGCGGACGTCACATGACATCCGTTGAAGTTCATTGTTGAACCTTTCACTCAGTATGTTATTAGCCATATGAGCCTTCCAAGCACGACTCACGAACCGTCCTCACAAGTTTCATATCAGCGCACACTCCGCTGCAGAGTGAAAATCTCATTCTGGAAACATCCTCCAGGTTGTGGCTAAGCCATATCTCCGCAATATCCTTTCTTCCAGGAGAGCTAGTTCTGCAAGGTTCGCAGACGGGCTTCTGCGAAGTTCGGAAGGTAGGAGACGAGGTACTTGCAGAATTGAAGCTGTGAGGACGGGTCGTGAGTCGTGCTTGGGTAGCTCAGATGGTAGAGCACTTGCCCGCGAAAGGAAAGGTCCCGAGTTCGAGTCTCGGTCCGGCAGACAGTTTTAATCTGCCAGGAAGTTTCAGCATTATATTTGTTTGTATTTGGGCTCGGTTGGAAGAATTCCACCACGTACTAATCGTCTGCAAGCAATCGAGGTGACCTCCCGTATACAACTGCTCAGCACCATAGGAGATGGCTGTACTGAGGTCATGTATTACGATGTATCCATGTCACAACTCATTTCAGACATGCTACTGGCTCATAGAACGTGTCTGTCTGGAACACAGTGCTGAAGCGAAACGGAAAGCTGTGACGTTGGTACGTGTGATCCGATAGCGGTACGTGTGACCCGCTCAGCACCTGCGACTATCGCCTTGCTGCAGAATTAGGTCCAGTTAACTTTTTTCGAATCGGTGCTACTGCTTGATCAAACAAATTGCACGAAGGAAAATCACACGTCTCCGCCTGTCACAAACCAGGCGAGATCCATCCAAGCCGTAGACCAGTGTGGAACATCGTAATCTCTCTTCCGTTTATGTAACGCTGGTCCTAATTTGTTCTACGCTCGTTACGCGGTCAACAACGACTCCTAATGAGGCGGTCCGCACGTGGATCTGTAAGTCGCAACCGATCCCACTCTACTACATCTTGCGGACGTGCATCCGAATCAGCAAGTCTCATTTGAGTGTTCTGAAAGTTAGTAACAGTTCCAATTATGCCGATAGCACGGCAGCTGGAAGATTTCTGCCTATTATCAGTGCCCTATGCGACCGTAATATTTGTCTTTCGCTTCTTTAGAAAACTTTGTTTTTCATTTTACTTCAATGCACTTACACTACTATTGATAGTCTTGAGTGTGTCGGTACCTCGCTATGGTTAGAGTTTTATTTTTGCCAACTGTGACAGTGTCCATATGGATGCATAAAATGGGTCAAATGGCTCTGAGGACTATGGGACTTAACATCTATGGTCATCAGTCCCATAGAACTTACAACTACTTAAATCTAACTAACCTAAGGACATCACATAACACCCAGCCATCACGAGGCAGAGAAAATCCCTGACCCCGCCGGGAATCGAACCCGTGAACTCGGGCGTAGGAAGCGAGAACGCTACCGCACGGCCACGAGATGCAAGCTGTGGATGCATATTTTCACGCTCCCTTCATCTATTATTACTTGACTACGCAGCGTTTAACAGTGTAGTATTCGTCTGATGAACGTGCGGCTCAACATATCGATCCATCACAACTCTTGCGGATGTGTATACACATAACCCTATTTTTAAGGTACTGTTATATTACTGCTGTTGCTTCCCGAAGTAGTAGATAACATAATATTCCACGGGTGCTATATTGTTTATGGGCTATTTCTAGGTCTCGCAATCCGCATTTTCTGAGACACGCAGAAGCCTTGGATAACACCAGTCTTACAAACATGTTGAGCACCGCCCCATAAATTTTGTTGAGATGCCTGCCGTCAGTGTTGCCTGTAAGTAACAGCAGCACATCACGCGTCGTTTTTTCCTTTGATCTCGAGTCTTCGCTTCTAATAATACCGCTGCAGGAACTGTTCACCAGCAATCTGCTTAACTCAGTCTCTATACAGCAGCGCTTTCTTTGTCATAATAAGACACGTACGAATTCATGAGCCGGCCGAAGTGTCCGTGCGCTTCTAGACGCTGCAGTCTGGAACCGCGAGACCGCTACGGTCGCATGTTCGAATCCTGCCTCGGGCATGGCTGTGTGTGATGTCCTTAGGTTAGTTAGGTTTAACTAGTTCTAAGTTCTAGGGGACTAATGACCTCAGAAGTTGAGTCCCATAGTGCTCAGAGCCATTTGAACAATTTTTGAATTTATGAAGGGCACCCTTACGAAAGTACCGAATGCTGGCTACCCTTTTGCCGTTGGGATTTAGAGACATGGAGTCGTTTTTCATATAGTAATCAGGGAACCGTGGTAGACGTCGAAAGATTACACATGTATGCACAGTATTGTTTGTTTGTTTTTTTGTTTGGGGAAGGAGACCAGACAGCATGGTCATCGGTCTCATCGGATTAGGGAGGATGGGGAAGGAAGTCGGCCGTGTCCTTTCAGAGGAACCATCCCGGCATTTGCCTGGAGTGATTTAGGGAAATCACGGAAAACCTAAATCAGGGTAGCCGGACGCGGGATTGAACCATCGTCGCCGGTCGCGGTGGTCTAGCGGTTCTAGGCGCTCAGTCCGGAACCGCGCGAATGCTACGGTCGCAGGCTCGAATCCTACCTCGGGCATGGATGTGTGTGACGTCCTTAGGTTAGTTAGGTTTAAGTAGTTCTAAGTTCTAGGGGATTTATGACCACAGCAGTTGAGTCCCATAGTGCTCAGAGCCATTTTTGAACCATCGTCCTTCCGAATGCTGCGCAGTATTAAACGTACATTTTTCAGTAAGTTTTATATAGGCGACGTAAACGTCCCTTCACTTGGAGTTTATTGCTTTCATATTATGAAGGGCGATGTATTTGCCAGCGGAACGTAGGCTGTCGGTTGCTGTGGCGCCTTAGGCGGCGAGGCGCAGCTGTCTGGCTTCCCCTGCTGTCGTATTTACTTTGCCTACAGCCACAGCGTCTCGCTTGTCGCAACACGGCGTCAGTTAGGCAACACCTGCAGGCGGCGGCTGCTCGCCGCTCTTGATATCTCGCGACCTGTGCCCACGGGTAATTCGTATACCAGTCTCAGTTCCTCCTCTCCCTTTCCATTCACAAATGCTGCACGATGAAAACGATTGTTGGCAAGCCTCCGCGTGAGTAGAACTCTCTCTAATTTTACTCTCATGATCTTTTCGCGAATTGGAAATTGGTCCAAATGGCTGTAAGCACTATGCGACTTAACATTTGAGAAGATCAGTCCCCTAGACTTAGAACTACCTACACCTAACTAACTTAGGGACATCATATACATCCACGCCCCAGGCAGGATTCGAACCTGCGACAGTAGCACCAGCGCGGTTCCGGACTGAAGCGCCTGGAACCGCTCCGCTACAGAGACCGACTAACAGGAAGTAAGCAGTTATGTGAACTACATGTGAAAACTGGTTCGATCAAGAAAATTCGCGAAATTTTCAGGTTAAGTATCCGGGTAGAGAACTACCAGCAAAGAGAGCAACACAGTGTCTGTATAAAGAGTGGTGAACCCACGGATCTGTGCAATATGTAAAACGACAAACAATTCCTTCAATGCACACACCAGAAATTAGTGCAGACATTTTCCGAACATGTATTCAGAGCTGGCTCTGAGCACTATGGGACTTAACATCTATGGTCAACAGTCCTCTAGAACTTAGAACTACGTAAACGTAACTAACCTAAGGACATCACACAACACCCAGTTATCACGAGGCAAAAGTATTCAGAGCCAAAAGAAGTGCACACGTAAATTGGCCCAACAGGTGCATGTAAATAGGAGGAGTTGCCAGCGGATATTGAAGAGTCTTAATGCGTAGCCACATCGTGTGACAATTGTGCAGCAATTACAGGACAACCGAGGACGAGGTGTTGCTATCATAAAGGCCGAGCAGTCTTCATGACAGCCGGCCGCGGTGGTCTCGTGGTTCTAGGCGCGCAGTCCGGAGCCGTGCGACTGCTACGGTCGCAGGTTCGAATCCTGCCTCGGGCATGGATATGTGTGATATCCTTAGGTTAGTTAGGTTTAAGTAGTTCTAAGTTCTAGGGGACTGATGACCACAGCAGTTGAGTCCCATAGTGCTCAGAGCCATTTGAACCAGTCTTCATGACAGGTTACCGCACCATTTAGGAACATGACAGTTCAAATAAAGAAAGAAGTTGCAGCCTGCAGTCCAGGATGTGCTTAATTGCAAACCATATCTGCGCATAAAAGAAGTTTAGAAAGACGAAGAAATTTTGTTCAAAAATGGCTCTGAGCACTATGGGACTTAACTTCTGAGGTCATCATTCCCCTAGAACTTAGAACTACTTAAACCTAACTAACCTAAGGACATCACACACATCCATGCCCAAGGATGGATACGAACCTGCGACCGTAGTAGTCGCGCGGTTCCAGACTGCAGCGCCTAGAACCGCCCGGCCACAGAAATTTTGTTATACATTGTTGATTGAAGTGATGAATCACTGCACGTGGTTTTTGAGTAACATCAACGATGGTTTGTTAGATTCTTTCTATTATATCATGACTGATAAGTATTGTTTCATCTTTACTGTCTTTTGAATTTACAGAACACGAGGCACTGCCGGTTGTTGTGACCGAGCGGTCCGGAACCGCGTAACCGCTACGATGGTAGATTCGGATCCTGCCCTGGGCACGGATGTGTGTGATGTCCTTAGGTTTGTTAGGTTTAAGTAGTTCTACGTTCTAGGGGACTCATGACCTGAGTTGTTAAGTCCCATAGCGCTCAGAGCCATTTGAACCAATTAAAAGTGGCACTGAGCAATGGAGGATCCTAACATTATGTGTCAGCAATCGCTCCATGATGAAAGAATCGGCGGCTGGTTTCAATTTTTGATACACCCACTGAATAGGAAAGACAATTGTACTTCTTCCAGCAAGAGGGGTAACATGCCGCACATCTAAGGTATCTCGAGAACGAGTCCATGATGTCCTCGCTGAGGAACGAATTGGTAGCAAACATTTTGGGCCACCACGTTCGCCTGACTTACGAACATTCGATGTTTTGCTGTGAGACACTTTAAGAGTAAGGTCTATGAAACAAATACACACGCAATACAGGAACTGAAAGACAAGAGCCGAGTGGGACTAGCCGAGTGGTCTAAGGCACTGCAGTCATGGACTGTGCCGCTGATCCCGGCGGAGGTTCGAGTCCTCCCTCGGGCATGGGTGTGTGTGTGTTTGTCCTTAGGATAATTTAGGTTGAGTAGTGTGTAAGCTTAGGGACTGAAGACCTTAGAAGTTAAGTCCCATAAGATTTCACACACATGTGAACATCATCATCTGAAAGACTACATCAGCCGTGAAGTTACAGCGATCGATATCCTAACTTTACGCCGGGTGTATCTGAATATCCTTAAACGAGCACAGCTGTGTATTGATGTTCCTGTGGGTCACTTTCAATAGCACACTTCAGCTCTTCGTTTCTCTAGTTTCACTGCATTTTCTTTATACTTACATCGGCTGCTTTTCACTGCGCCATTTTGTACTTTCTGTATCTCCGCCATTAATACTACGTGATAAGGGTTCCAGATTGAGATGCAATGCTTAAGTTTCTGTGAAACCAAATTTTTGTAAGTTACCTCATTCTTGGCATAATAATATGTTATTACCACTATGATGAGTCACAGATCGTCTAATTTCTACGTCGTGATGAATACGCAAGACGCATATCGGAGGTGGAGATACATTTCTCGGCTGCTTCAGGAGTGTGGCCTCTCGAGATGCCGTGAGCGAGGGTCTCCTTTACGGTTAACGCCTCTCATCTGACGGCCGCCACCGCACCTTGTTGGGCAATTCTGTGGCACGCGCGCTGGCTGAACGGATCCATGCCGATGCGCACAGCTCTTATTAGGATTTTCTCCATGTCTTCTGTTTTAGCAACTTGTCAAGATGGCCATTTGGTCGAGTAACACACGATAATTGACATTAAATGAAACAACACGTTTACTGTTAACAGTCACTGCTTATATATCGCCACGACGCGTTTCAAAGGTTTAAACCTCCATCGTCAGGTGGATTTACGTTTGTTCATATGTGTGTGTGTGTGTGTGTGTGTGTGTGTGTGTGTTGTTACGATTTTTTGGAGGAACTTGTGGCACTGTCTCAAATGGTCACAGGTTCCATTCACTATCCTAACACATCAAATGTATACTGTCATATATTGTAAACAACACATAGACACACATGTCACGCTAACAAATGTAAATCCATCTGATGCTGGAGGTTTAAAACTTTGAAACGTGCCGTGTAGATAAATAAACAGTGACTAGTCACAGTAATCTGTTGCTTCATTTAATGTGATTAAAAGTCACGGTAAAGCCTAATCTAAAATGTTCGCGTTTAAACACAATGATTGGACGAACAATGGGTCTATAACCGAACTCTCGGTTACGAAATCGCTCTTTCTTCAGATTATTCTATTAAACCTAGCAATAAATCTAGCATTTGCCTTCCTTAACACTAGCTTGATGCAGTCATTTCTAATTTCTCTACATCTGTCACTTTTGCAATCCAGTTGTTGTTGTGGTCTTCAGTCCTCAGACTGGTTTGATGCAGCTCTCCATGCTACCCTATCCTGAGCAAGTTTATTCACCTCCCAGTACCTACTGCAGCCTACATCCTTCTGAATCTGCTTAGTGTATTCATCTCTTGGTCTCCCTCTACAATTTTTACCCTTCACGCTCCCCTTCAATGCTAAATTTGTGATCCTTTGACGCCTCAGAACATGTCCTACCAACCGGTCCCTTCTTCTCGTCAAGTTGTGCCGCAAACTCCTCTTTTCCCCAATTCTATTCAATACCTCCTCATTAGTTATGTGATCTACCCATCTAATCTTCAGCATTCTTCTGTAGCACCACATTTCGAATTATTCTATTCTCTTCCTGTCCAAACTATTTATCGTCCATGTTTCACTTCCATACATGGCTACACTCCATACAAATACATTCAGAAACGTCTTCCTGTCACTTAAATCTATACTCGATGTTAATAAATTTCTCTTCTTCAGAAACGCTTTCCTTGCCATCTGCTTTCTGTACAAATTGTAAATAGCCTTTCGCTCCTTGTATTTTACCCCTGCCACCTTCAGAATTTGAAAGGGAGTAGTTATGTTTTAGTATTTAATCCATCGAATGAAACAAGATTTCTGTTCGATATCAGTAACAGCCATTGTAAGGCTTAACCTAAAATGTTAGCGTTTAAAGTTGTATTTTATCCATCTTCAGCGACCAACTCTACTTTGTCCTTATCAAGTAATTTTATATTCGCTTTGTTCTATAAAACTGTGCTGAAGGTAAACATGTTTTCCTTTCCAACAAAATCTTCCTACTTGTGATCTGTAATTTTTATATCATTCACGAAAATTTCCGACAAAAGGATCTCTTATTTTCCGACTGATTTTCGCATTATAATCCTGAGATTAATGCGACCAGTTCGCATACTGATCATGTGGCAACGGTTCTCAAGCACTGACTCGTTCTAGAACGATACAATATTCTATTTCTCACTCTCTTCTCCCCCCCCCCCCCCCCCCCTCCTCGCCAAAGTGAAAGAACGTCCTTTTAGGGAGTCTTTTTATGCTACCTTCTGTTCCTAGCACACACTTACATCATGCAAACTTCGCTACTGGCTGAGAAAACAATCGGCTGCACTGAAGTATAATTAAAAAATCGTAACTTCTACTCCTTTAGATCCGGAGATATGGGCTATTAAAGAATGAAGATATTTTTAGATCCTTTTGTAAGAGTGGGTCATTCCATGAACAGCAGACAGAGTTGTTTCAGATTTTTGTATAATAATTGTGAGCTTTCCCAGTTCACATATTTTTTCACGTTATCATAGAAAGGCAACGAATCAAGCGAAGCTAGAATTTTCAGGGAGCGAAGTGCGAAATACGAAATGTTTGCCGTAAGTATTCTTCAGAAACCCTTTCAAGGAACTGTGTATACTGCTCCTCAGTACATTCATTCTTCAATGAAATCTGTCGTATGTAATACAGGACTTAATCAACATTTGAGTTCAAGGATTCAATAAAAACTTGATTAATCAATGTGGTCCAGTAAGGTGTCCATTACTCAGGAATACACATTTTCAGGGGCTTTCCAGAAACGATAAAAGGTTTAGGCAGAAATAAAGTACATTTTAAGAATACCCTAAATGATTTATTAGGGGGCCACCTAGAATTCAACTTATGAATGTATTAGTAGAACAAACTGATGCTCTTGTTATTAGCTGTACTACACTACACGAATTCTCTGTAATATCTGACTTCGACAAAGTTTTAGTATAGCATTACGATTTGTGTAAGCAAGCCTCACAAACTGTTTTTTATTTTTTTTATTTTTACGACACTTGGGTGCAATAGTCGTGGTGTTATTCTACGCACGTTAGCATGTATAGAGTTACATGTTTGTAGTAAGCCTTTTATTGAATATGTAAGTAAAAATGTGCATATTTTTGACGTATTCGCCATCATCTCAGTTAGGATATGTGGCATAAAATCAACATATCACTTCTTTTTAATGGCGCTGTGCACTATGGGACTTAACATCTGAGGTCATCAGTCCCCTATAACTTAGAACTACAGAAACGTAATTAACCTAAGGACATCACGCACATCCATGCCCGAGGCAGGATTCGAACCCGCGACTGTAGCGGTCGCGCGGTTCCAGACTGAACCGCCTAGAGCCGCTCGGCCACACCGCCCGGCACTTCTTTTTAACTGTGTATTTATTTTCCTGATATGTTCCGCAACCTAGCGGATGCTATGGGCTTACATAGGTACGTATCGTGTATCGAATCTCGTCTATGAGACGTAAGCAAGCAGACTCTTTAAAGTGGAAGTGCGAGCGTCGGCAAGCTCCCGCCGACTGCAGCAGCAGGCCGTCAGCGCATGCGCACCCCACGGCGGGGTGGCGGTTTCGCACGCAGCGCAGGCGGCAGCGCTGCAGTGCAGGCAACAAAGACGGGCGCCGCTCCACAAACAGCCGCAGAGCGCGGCGGAAACGGCAGCGACAGCCACTTGGCTTACTGCACCCGGTGCTGGCCTGTTGTCGCGCCGCTGGGAACAAAGCGATGCTGCCCTCTGGCCGCTGCCGAAGGCACGAATGTATAGCACGTGGGTGGCAGCCGTCACGGCTGAGGGGTCCTCGGCAAGTAATCAGTTAGGCTGATATTACAATACCAATTTTATTTGTCCAGTTTCTTTGTCCAACATATTTGCCAAATATCTTTGTCAAAGAAATTTGATGTTGTAGTAGGGAACTTTGTCAAATGTCGTCAAATATTTGATCAAATCAAGGCCTCGCTGTAGATTTGATCAAAGAAGTCGCTTATCGTCTATCCCGTGTCTGGCCATCCTGATTTAAGATTTCCCTCATTTCTCTAAATCGCTCCAGGCAAATGCCGGGGTGGTTCCTTTGAAATAGCACGGCCGACTTCCTTCCCCCTCCTTCCCTAATCAAATGAGACCGATGATCTCGCTGTTTGGTCTCTTCCCCAAAAACAATCCAATCCAATCGCTAGTCGTCTGTTCCTGCAATGTGACATGTTACCACGTGGAGCGCTAGCATCGCTGCAGCGTTCTGTCACCTATATTGTTTTTTATAAACATTGCCGGTAAATACAACTGGTGTGTACCGACAACTACAAAATTAATAGAGGTGTGTAGCCCATCCCCGATGTTATTCAATCTGTATACTTAGCAAGCAGTAAAGGAAACAAAAGAAAAATTCGGAGTAGGTACTAAATCCATGGAGAAGAAATAAAAACTTTGAGGTTTGCCGATGACATTGTAATTCTGTCAGAGACAGCAAAGGACTTGGAAGAGCAATTGAGCGGGATGGACAGTGTCTTGAAAGGAGGGTATAAGATGAACATCAACAAAAGCAAAATGAGGATAATGGAATGTAGTCGAATTAAAGCGGGTCCTGCTGAGGGAATTATAATTGGAAATGAGACACTTAAAGTAGTAAAGGAGTTTTGCTGTTTGGGGAGCCAAATAACTGATGATGGTCAAAGTAAAGAGGATATAAGATGTAGATTCTCAATGGCAAGGAAAACGTTTCTGAAGAAGAGAAATTTGTTAACATCGAGTATAGATTTAAGTGTCAGGAAGTCATTTCTCAGAGTATTTGTATGGGGTGTAGCCATCCATGTATGGAAATGAAACGTGGACGATAAATACTTTAGACAAGAAGAGAATAGAAGCTTTCTAAAGGTGGTACTACAGAAGAATGCTGAAGATTAGATGGGTAGATCACATAACTAATGAGGAGGTATTGAATAGAACTGGATAGAAATTTGTGGTACAACTTGACTAGAAGAAGGGATCGGTTGGTAGAGCATATTCTGAGGCATCAAGGGATCACCAATTTAGTATTGGGGGGCAGCGTGGAGTATAAAACCCGTAGAGGGAGACCAAGAGATGAATACACTGAACAGATTCAGAAGGATGTGGGTTGCAGTAGGTACTAGGAGATGAAGAAGCTTGCACAGGATAGAGTAGCATAAAACCAGTCTCAGGGCTAAAGACAACAGCAACGACAATGAAGCTGATGAGGCCCCTTACAACTTCTTTAGGGAGGATTCGGAGTGTTACAGTGAGCTGTCTTCTGCAGATGTGGCAGTTCTTAAGTGAGTATTGTGCTTTGTGATATGAGGATATTCTTCACTGAGCACATACAGAAATGTATGCTCATCCATTCTTAAGTAATTGATGTACGACTTGACATCCTCCACTACAAGCTCACGTAACAAGTTTTGTTGAATGCTTTTATCGCCTCGTTGTGAAGCCCACGGTTCACCCACGTACGTTTCCTTTTTTCCCCCACTTCTCTTCCTCATGTGCACACAGTAGAGTTGTGGTACACGCAACTGCTGTTGACAACAAGTTGTTGTAGTCAGCCATCTTGAACTTTGACGAAGAATATGATGATAGTGTAATACCCCATTTTAGTGCCACGTTAAAGATCTATGTCAAATATATTTGACGAATATTTTATATCAGATCTTTGATCAAATCTTTGACGAAGAAATTTGATAGTCTAATACCGACCTTAGGCAAATTTGCGCTAACCTTCAGTTGTTTTACAATGCTAATCGGATATCAAGCGTATATATAAGAGGACTGCGTTCTCTGTCAGTCGAGTCAGTGCTCTAATGAACATGCTATGCAGTCAGACTGAACAGTGAAAATTTTAACAGTTGCTTCTAAAAAACATAGGTAAAGCTGTCTTATTTGCATTTTGCTGTCTCTCGGAGCTTTGCAGTGTGAGTTCGTCCGATTCCAACAACAGCAGTAATGGAATCGTCGCCTCTGAGCAGACTAATTAATACTCATACTGTGCGAAGATTGCAAAGATTAATATTCGATAGTGACAGTGGCAGTGGAACGGAAATAGAGACTCTGACGAAATTTGCACTGAACGCTGTGCAGAAGGCATCATTCGTTGAAGGAAGAGTACCTATACAAACATAACCACTGTAGGAGAGGACCTGCGGAAACCGTCTCATCACCGAGCGCTCTCTCATAATAGCCACACCTGCAACTACCTCAATATTCTGCAAGGGTCTCTAGAGCAGGTATAAGAGGTAGTTTTTGTTACATCAGGTACCAAAGTTCGTACTAGTACCGCTCAATGATGGAACCAGAAAATAATATTTATACGAGGGGCGTTCAACAACTAATGCATCACATTTTTTTCTTGGCCAATTTCGGCTAAAAAATGCGGAAATTGTTGCGGTACATCGTGGAATATTCCTGCCACAGTCTCTACTTTTTCATGAAGTTCAGATAAGCGGCGGCGCCGTACGTAGTGTCTGTAGCGGAGGTGCATTTAAAACAGGGATCTGTCACTGAGCTGCTTTTGGTGGAAAATCAGAGCAACAAAAGTATTCAAAGGCCCTTGCGGAAGTCTACCGAGACCCGGCAGTGAACGGAAGCATGGCGACTCGTTGCAAGGCCATGCAGATGTATCCAACCTTCCGCATGCCGACCGCCGCCCACAGCTGTGCCTGCTGCAGCGCTGCAACGTGTGGACACTCTCATTCGAGATGATCGGCAGGTCAAACACCTCGCTGCTCAGCTGGACGTCTCTGCTGGCAGTGCTGACACACTAGTCCACCATTTGGGGCACTCAAATATTTTTGCCCGCTGGGTTGGAGACCGCCTAACAGAACACGAGAGCAACGAAGGAGACTATCTCTGAGGAATTGCTTTCGCTTCATGAGGCTCACCGTGACAATTTTTTGTCGAACATTGTCACAGGCGATGAAACATGGGTTAATCATTTTGAAGCGGAAACAAAACTACAGTCCATGGAGGTGGCACCATGACATGTCTCCTCCTAAGAAAAAGTTCAAACCCGCACCCTCGGCCGGTAAAGTCATGGTGACAATCTTCTGGAGCTCTGAAATGATTTTGCTGTTTAATGCCCTTCCCCATGATGTAACGATCAACTCTGAAACGTATTGTGCTTCCCTCAGGAAACTGAAGAAACGACTTCAGCGAACACGTCACCACAAAAACGCAAACGAACTTCTCCTTCTCTGTTCACCCGAGAGGATCTCACAAAACTGCACTGAACCTTTCTTCCTCATCCACCCTACAGCCTGGATTTCACACCTTTCAACATCCATCTGTCTACTCCAATGACGTATGCACTTCGTGGGAAGCAGTGCGTGGACTATTGGGAGGTTATTGACGCAACAAGGCGTTGGTTCCGACGTCCACTGTAGTTCAATTCTTTTATCTTGGCTGTTCGCGCATGCCCGCCCAGACGCGGGAGATTGCTACGTTGCCAGTTGTACGCGCCAAGAGAAGCAGCGCCATAGTATATAGTTAGCAAACTTATGTTTAGGGGGGAGCGCGCAGTTTGTGAAATAAAGCCACCAAGGCCGCATTAACCCTTTCGCTGCTGCAGAGACGTGCTGCCTGCATTCCGCGATGTGCTCGATTTTGTCATCACTGCACTGCTCGCCTGTGCAGACACATGGTGTTTCTACTGCTTTGACACACTTTATCATTCGATTTCACACAAACTATTTGGCCCAAAAATTTTATTTTTACACATCTTCTTGACTGACACCTCCCCCCCCCCCCCCCACCCACCCATAAATGACATAATTTTGTTTCGAAGTTCAACGCAGTTATTGTGCAGCATTAGATGTAGTAAACCATTGCACGAAATTTTGAAGAGTTTGCTGAGGTAAAAGTCCATAGCGTATACTTTCCGTATGGTCGATTTTAGTTGCCACTAGAAATTTCAAAAAATTACATTCAAACGAATAAAACTCATGAAGTAATACACTTTGATATTGTTTTTAAATAAAGAAAATATTAAGCTCCGAAGAAGGTTTAAACTCAGAACCTTCTGCTTAGCAGTCATACACTTTACCCATTACATTATCACAGCTCGTCGATCAATACATCTCCCAGAGGACTTTAAAATGTCACGCAAAATACCGACAAACACTGTTGGTATGACTATGAATTATTCACGTTTCGTCGAAGCACAACAGGATATAAACAATTACCGCTGTTCTTTATTGCGAAAAAGCGGTTTGTGAGAATGATACAAACACCTTTCCTTGGTGTCGCCTGAATTAGGAGGCTTATTGCTTGTTTGGTTTAATTAATTAATAGAATATGAAGCAGTTGGTATAAAGAATGCTTTTTTCAAACTTTCTTTTATAGAAACTCTGCTATCAAGACATTGCTTTTTGTTCAATTACTTTATTTATGACTGAACGTTTCTAAAACTGAAGACACTCGTCTGTGCTCTGCACTGCAGTTGAGCTCTGACAATGAACTCTACTAAACAAAAGGCGTTTACGCGTGTCCCGTGGGACGGCAGTAATGGGTGAGTTGGCGCGGGAAGCTATCCGATCTGCTTTTATTCACTTTACTGGACACCGCCTATTAAAACAGTGTACGAAATTACTCGACGAAATAATTCTGTCCATGCACGTTTAGTTATTAAATCCCTCGCCACATAAATTGCTAGCGTACAGCAAGTGAGCCGTTAGCGTGATCTAACTACATGGCGCTTCTTGTCTGTTCTGTTCATGAACATGCACTTCCATATATTTTCAACACACGTAGCCTTTTAGATAGCCGTTCAGTCACCAAACAGTATAGAAATACGTACTTATTTTACTTTTTCTATTCACGCAACAGCACATCGTCGAATTTCCTCTTTTGTGTAGATTTCCTTTCCTTTTCTCTTGCGTGAATTCTTGGAGAAAAATGTGTCTTGGTTTCTAAACGGTTGTCATTACCAACTGAAAGGATGGCTTCCAAGCGTCCATTTTTATTACATTTCTCTCTCTGAAACTCTTTCCCTCTACATGCCTCTACCTGTCACTGAGGTTTCCCTGATTTTCTCTCATATGTGTGTGCGTGTGCGTGTGTGTTCAACTTATAAAACTTCTATTGGGCTTATCATTCATGAAATGGAGAAAGTTGTGAAACAAAAAATGGCTTTCAGCTTCATGTCCCTTTAAGGCTAGAAAGCATTTGTTCCTGTTCACTTTTGCAACCAGAATGTGAAATATGAGTTTGGAAAACATCAGACAAGATATGTGACTGGGATGAAGATTTCCTTGTACACTGAAACCAACGTTTTCAACACGGAGATGTCATTAGACAAAGAAAGGTAGGTCTTAACATAAGGTTATGTGTTTAGGTTGGTACTATTTTCGAGAACATATGTAAATTACATAGTGTATAATGCCGGTCAATCTTGGAGGGTGAACAGGCGAAAGTTTTACATGAAGATATAGATGACATCCAAAGAAAACCGACGTTGCAATGAAGCTTTGCAGGTTTTCCAAAGATTGAGCGGTGGTGCTCAATATAATCATATATAGTATAATACACGAGAACAATTTGAAAGACGATATGCTGTTTTAATAGGCACCATGCATTAGTGATACGTGAGCCACAACAGTCGAATGTTCATACTTAAAAACTGACCGTAAAGTAAGACTGGATAATTCTGTTGTACTTTTCAAAAACATGAACCGAACCTACACTCATTGGGAGAAGTCTCATAAAATATAACTTATGTACGATCAAGGATAGCTCATTTTTTTTTTTTTTTCCAAATTGTGATGTTTCTCGGTGTTCGTATGTACACTCCTGGAAATTGAAATAAGAACACCGTGAATTCATTGTCCCAGGAAGGGGAAACTTTATTGACACATTCCTGGGGTCAGATACATCACATGATCACACTGACAGAACCACAGACACATAGACACAGGCAACAGAGCATGCACAATGTCGGCACTAGTACAGTGTATATCCACCTTTCGCAGCAATGCAGGCTGCTATTCTCCCATGGAGACGATCGTAGAGATGCTGGATGTAGTCCTGTGGAACGGCTTGCCATGCCATTTCCACCTGGCGCCTCAGTTGGACCAGCGTTCGTGCTGGACGTGCAGACCGCGTGAGACGACGCTTCATACAGTCCCAAACATGCTCAATGGGGGACAGATCCGGAGATCTTGCTGGCCAGGGTAGTTGACTTACACCTTCTAGAGCACGTTGGGTGGCACGGGATACATGCGGACGTGCATTGTCCTGTTGGAACAGCAAGTTCCCTTGCCGGTCTAGGAATGGTAGAACGATGGGTTCGATGACGGTTTGGATGTACCGTGCACTATTCAGTGTCCCCTCGACGATCACCAGAGGTGTACGGCCAGTGTAGGAGATCACTCCCCACACCATGATGCCGGGTGTTGGCCCTGTGTGCCTCGGTCGTATGCAGTCCTGATTGTGGCGCTCACCTGCACGGCGCCAAACACGCATACGACCATCATTGGCACCAAGGCAGAAGCGACTCTCATCGCTGAAGACGACACGTCTCCATTCGTCCCTCCATTCACGCCTGTCGCGACACCACTGGAGGCAGGCTGCACGATGTTGGGGCGTGAGCGGAAGACGGCCTAACGGTGTGGAGGACCGTAGCCCAGCTTCATGGAGACGGTTTCGAATGGTCCTCGCCGATACCCCAGGAGCAACAGTGTCCCTAATTTGCTGGGAAGTGGCGGTGCGGTCCCCTACGGCACTGCGTAGGGTTCTACGGTCTTGGCGTGCATTCGTGCGTCGCTACGGTCCGGTACCAGGTCGACGGGCACGTGCACCTTCCGCCGACCACTGGCGACAACATCGATGTACTGTGGAGACCTCACGCCCCACGTGTTGAGCAATTCGGCGGTACGTCCATCCGGCCTCCCGCATGCCCACTATACGCCCTCGCTCAAAGTCCGTCAACTGCACATACGGTTCACGTCCACGCTGTCGCGGCATGCTACCAGTGTTAAAGACTGCGATGGAGCTCCGTATGCCACGGCAAACTGGCTGACACTGACGGCGGCGGTGCACAAATGCTGCGCAGCTAGCGCCATTCTGCGGCCAACACCGCGGTTCCTGGTGTGTCCGCTGTGCCGTGCGTGTGATCATTGCTTGTACAGCCCTCTCGCAGTGTCCGGAGCAAGTATGGTGGGTCTGACACACCGGTGTCAATGTGTTCTTCTTTCCATTTCCAGGAGTGTATTAAGAGGGGTTAACAGAAGATACAAAAAAAAATCTGAAAGAATTATGTGATTCGTCATGGGATTTTTTAGGTCACTGATAAGTTCAAAATTTTTCAGCGGGAGACACTGACTCGATGCTTTTTCGTCGAAAAAAAGAGCAAATTAGCTGAAAACAGCAACAATAAGCATTCAGTAGGTGAGAAGGAATACATTTCTATCACTGGGGCATGTATCGTTTAGTGGCAACGGGCAAATTAGATGCGTTCGTAGCTTCCGAGCAGTTTGTCGCACTTCTCGTCCAATATTAGGGAGAGATATACGTAGCAGCGAGACGTATTAATACTGTCGCTCTGGGCACGCACCGTTTGTTGCTGTACCGTAGTGTATACACTGGTCAGCCAGAACACTATGATTGCCTACTTACTATCAATATAAACCCGTCCAGACGATAGCATAGCAGCGTCATCTGGCGAGGAATGACCGCTAGTCAGACATACCCACATTGCTTGTAGTATCAGTGAGCGTGCTGGGCAAGGTGGCAACCTAGAAGAGTTTGACAGGGACAGATTGTGATGGTCCGCAGACTCGGCACGAGTATTACGGGACGTGCATGACTTGTCAGGTGTTCCAGGAGTGTTGTGGTGAGTGTCTTAACACGCGGCGAACCAAGGTGAACCCGTGTTCAGATGGCGTGGGGTTGGCCGGCCACCTCCAACAACAGATGTCGGACGTCGTAGGCTGGTCAGACTGGTAAAACAGAACAGCTGGCGAACTGTGGCGGGACTAACGACCGACATTAATTCTCGGCAGAGTACAAGAATGTCGGAACACAGAGTGCACCGAACACTCTTAACGACGGGGGGACCTCCGCAGCCGACGACACATCCATGTGCCAATGTTAACACCGCGACATCGGCAACTACGACTGAAATGGGCACGTGACCATCGTCACTGGACGTTGGCGCAATGGCAGAGCGTTGCACGGTCTGATGAGTCACGATACCTTCATCATGTCGTCGTCTTCCAGGGAAACAGCTCCATGACACCTCTACTACGGGAAAAAGACAAGCTGGCGGCGGCTCCTTTATGCTCTGGGGAACATTCAAGTGGGCACCCACGGGTGCAGTGGAGGACGCACAAGGCACCACGGCGGCCAAGGAATGTCGCACACTGGTAGCAGACCACGTGCATTCCTTCATGATGATCATGATTCTGGATGGCAGCGGCATATTTCAACGAGATAATGCGCCGTGTCATAAGGGCAGCAGAGCGATGGATTGGCTCAAAAGAACACAGTGACGAGTTATAATCGATGTGCTGTGCCCCCAACTCTCCAGATCTGAGGCCGATTGAACACATCTGGGATGTGATTGAACGTGACGTGAGAGCACATGGCCCCACTCCCCAAAATTTACGGGAACAGGTGACTTGTGAGTGCAGATGTGGTACAAACTCGCTCAACGGTCTACACAGGCCTCATTGCCTCCATGCCACGACGCGCTGCCGCTGTTATCCCAGCCAAAGGTGGATGTACCGGCTATTAGGTAGGTGGTCATAATGTTCTTGATGATCAGCGTAGAAGGCGACGTCGTAGTTCCCACAAGCAGACGGCTTCGTGTTACGTAGTTTAAATGACGTTTCCTTGCAAGAACATCTTCGAAGCGATGTATACTATTCGTTTGCGCATTAGTTAATCTCAATATTGATAGATCTGAGAATAGTAGCGAAAATTTGGAGGGAACCTCAAAAAATACAATAACGATTATCATACGTAAGAACAAAGATTCATACTGGAGACAGAGAGCGGCGGAAAGCTCAACCATTCCTTCTTGGCCTTTGTGCTGTTGACGCACAGACGGCAGGCAATAAGAAATTAAGCCTCCATCGATGGGAGAGATTATTATACAATCACAGTGTGAAACTGATCTCCGTCGGGCAAGAACATGTCTGTACCCTTTGAGCACTGCCAGTCGCGGAGCTATAACGCTCCCTTGCGGGGCCTGCGAAATCACTTTTACATTTCCTGTTTCCGCTCCTTGAACAACGATGTGTGAAGTTACATCTGCTAGGAAGACCCAAAACCAGTAACAAGCTCATATTACATTTCGTAAGTGACAGTGTGGAATGTATTTGTGTAATGGGCCTTTCCACCATCAAGAAACGCAACAGCAGTTTGGCAGCCGTTATCTAAGACCCTCTGTGTCCAATGGGCACCACTACGATATAAATTTCACAAGATATCCCTTTCCGGAATCCACATTAACGTGAAGAGAAGAGGCCGTCTTTCCTCAAAATTGTCATGATATATGGATATAAATCGTATCTCACAATCCTACAACATATTCATTTCACCAACACCCTTAACAGTGGTCTGCTGTAGAATTATTGAACGTATTCTCAGTTCGAACCATCTGTCCACAATTCAGCATGGTTTTAGAAGCACCGCCCCTGCGAAACTCACCTTGCCCTTTTCTAACATGATGTCCTGCGAACTATTGGTGACGGACAACAGACAGATCCTATATTTCCAGATTTTCGAAAAGCGCTTGACGTAGTGCCCCATTGCAAATTGTTAACGAAGGTACGAGTATACGGAATAAGTTCTCAGATGTGTGGGTTGGTCGACGACTTCTTATGTACAGGTATCTAGTACGTTTCCTTCGATTTCATCAGAGACAGGCTTATCGTCAGGAGTGCCCCAGGGAAATGTGATAGGATCACTCTTGTCATCTATATACAGAGATGATCTTACGGATAGGATGAGAAGCGATCTGCCGCTATTTGCTAACGATACTGTGGCGTGCGGGAAGGTGTCGTCGTTGGATACCCGTAGGCAGAAACGACTAGGAAATTTTTAGTTTGACGAATGGCAGCTAGCTCTAAATGTAGAAAAATTTAAGTTAATGCAGATGAATAAGAAAGGCAATACCGTAGTGTTCGAATACAGCATTCGCAGCGTGCTACTCTTCACGTCGATTAAATATCTAGGTGTAATGTTTCAAACCGACATGGAATGGAACAAGCTTGTAAGGACTGTAGTGGGTGAAGGCGAATGGTCGCCTTCGTTTTATTAAGAGAATATTAGGAAAATTTGGTTCATCTGTAAAAAGGACCACTTCTGAGACGCTGCACAGACCTATTCTTGAGTTCTGCTCGAGTGTTTGTGATCCGTGCTAGGTCAGGTTAAAGGAATACATCAAAGCAGTTCAGATGCAGGCTGCCAGATTTGTTACCAGTATGTTCGAACGACAAGCAAGTATTATGGAAATGCTTTGGGAACTCGAATGGGAATCCCGGGCAGGAAGGCGATGTGCTTTTCGGGGAACATTGTTGAGAAAAATTTAGAGAACCGGCATTTGAAGCTGACTGCAGAACATTTATATAGTCGCCAACATACATTGCGCGTAAGTACCACGAAGATAAGGTACGAGAAATTAGGGTTGTACGGAGCTTATAAAGGGTCGTTTTCCCTCTCTCTATCTGCGAGTGGAACAGGAAGGCAAACGACTACTGGTAGTGGTACAGTGTACCCTCTATCGCGCACCGTAGGGTCGCTTGAGGAGCGTGTATGTAGATGCAGAACATACGAGAAGTAGTCATAAAAAGTAAAGTTGCATCTATGAATCTTGGTGGAGAATTCAGCTTGTGATCACTCTGCAGATGCCTCCTACGTAGTGGTTTCTTCAACCGACGAAAGACGAAGAGGCCAGTGGGTGAAATATTAGGAATAAACGGCGGTCGAGGCAAAGTTTGGTAGCCACAAGGAGTAGCCCTGTGTGGAGCGAGCTCGTCATTGTCGTTCATCACAAACACCGCTATGAAAAAGCCTCCCGCTGCTACAGCCTCGCCAAGAGATCTGGTAATACGGTCCTGCGACGGTTTGTGCCTTACGTCCATAATCTGTTCGGCACACCACAGCATCCCAATAAGCAATCAGCATTACCTTGCCCAAAGATGGTTGCGTTTTCGCCTTTCTCGACGGTAGTGACTCGACATACTTCCTCTGCTTGCTTCACACCTTTGTCCCAGGGCCTTAAACATACGCGCAGCACTCGTCAATGGTCATGTGGCGGCTCCACCCAAAGGGCAGAGACCTCTGTCATGTTTAGAATGGGGTGCAAGATATTGGAAAGTGATCCGTGACTTATTTCCATTATCGTCTCGCTGTAATACAGTGCTCTTCGACTACCAGAACGTCTGCTTATCTTCCAGTCCTCGTAATTCACAGAAGAACAGTATGCCACTTCGTTCTTTGCGGTTCAGATTTGTTTGACCACGCTGGAAGCGCCTTCACCTAACCATCGTGTCCTATGATGGTGCTTTGTAGCCACTAACTCCATGTGAACTATTACTGTGAAACTTCCTGGCAGATTAAAACTGTCTGCCGGGCCGAGACTCGAACTCGGGACCTTTGCCTTTCGCGGGCAAGTGCTCTACCAACTGAGCTACCCAAGCACGACTCACGCCTCGTCCTCACAGCTTTACTTCTGCCAGCACCTCGTCTCCTACCTTCCAAACTTTACAGAAGCTCTTTAAAGCTGTGTTGTTCCGCTTGAAACGAAGAAAAAGAACACTGCGCGACAGTCGATGCTGTATCAGTGCGCTGTGCCACTATGATTTGTCTCCTTCTGCGGGGATTTCAATGCGAATGAGCACTGAAGACATGTACGTAGAAGCCAACAAACAAATGAATAGGGAAGTTCGTTATCTACCATAGGCTTATTAATAAGTCATTCTTCCCGACGACGATATTTGAAAGTCTAATGTCGGCACCTTTTTTCAGTTTCCTGGAATCCTTCCCAGCGACCTACGACAAAAAGCAATGGACTCCTATTCAGGAGGAAGGAGCCATCATGATCTACGTTTTTCTATATCACTGCAGGTGAATGCGGAGATGGTTACCTCAGACGATATCACAGTCGATTTCATCTGCACCCATGTCCAACTGAACTAGTGCTCGGTGCCTAAGAACTTGATCGTCGATCACAAATCAGTCTCTAGTCTTTCTTCTTCCCGTCCACCGATGATAGTGCAAGTCTACTTTTACATTACTCCTGGATTTATATGACAACGTCAACGTAACTTAGCTGTGGGTTGCTACTCTAAGCATTATGAACAAGTGACTGCAAGAATTATTATCTGGAAACAAACAAAAAATGAGCGTGCAGAAAATTGAATTTTAAATGGAGTTCCTTTTCCATTAAACTCGATTCAAGATGGCGAACATGCCCAAAAAGACCACAAACTTGAGAAAACTTTTTTTTTTAAATAAGTGAAAAGCCACGCCTCCGATCGAAAAAAAATTTCCTTCGAAATATACGTATTCAATATTAACCTCCATCAAGCACATGGCTGTACAAAGTTAGCTACGTCCCACGTCTCGGATCCAAAACCTCGTAGAAATCTTTTACCATTTCCTGAAAAAATGCCAGCAATTTCCTTCTTTAAAAGCTTTTTCATGCAATGAAAATTGGGATGGTTAGTTAAAAAACGCGGCAACGAAATTGTAAGTTTTCGAACTCTTTTCTATCCTAACAATGATTACAACCGAAAAAATTATTTAATGGCATGGTAACACAACTCTTTGCGAAGAAAATAAGCCTAAAACCGTTGCTGTAGGGCCATCAGCTGAGAAGATCTAGCGAGTTATCGAGTGGGCCTTTTGTTTTCAGAAAATCGATATATCGCGGTAAATAATTGGTACGTTTTAACTTATTTAGGAAGTAATTTTTTGAATTAACACTCGCTATTCTTGCCGTAAACTGCAAGTATGGGAGCATGAATGTTAACCAGTTAATAGTGAACCGCTTTTTAACACTTTTTTCGATAAATGAAAGAAAGCAATCGATACTTATTAAAAGGCAATTAACAAATTCTTTTAAGCCCTCTAATTTTCTATATTAACGTTTTTCCTTCGGATCTATAGTTTTTATTTCTGAAGTAAAACCGTTTCTTGCAGTTCTGCGAATATATCAGCAATGTTCGCCATCTTGGATAGAGTTTTAAGAAAAAGAAACACTATTTAAAATCGATTTTCCTATTTGTTTAACATTAGGCGGCCACAGAAAGCTCGGACTACCAGAGTGTCCGTCAGCCTGGCGGCCCCGTCGATTACCCCGGTACGGAACAGGGCGCCGGCGCTGATTTAGGCCGCTGTCCGCTGCCGGAACTGCGCCAGGCGGCAGTTAATCCGGCGGGTTAATTCGGAAGCGCGCGCTGGGGTCCTGCGTCTCTCTGCCGCTGCCGGTATTGATGGGAGAGTCGCAATCCGGAGCTCAGTCACTCACTACTCTGCAATACTCGATGCTAGCGCCCTCTGGTTGGCAGCACGCGTAAGGACATTGCTCATGCCGTACACGTCGCAAGCACTTCGATGAGCGGAACTGATCCGTGTGTGAGTCTTACGCTATTTTACAGCGGCTTCTCACGTTCTTACACGATTAAGTTATTATTTTAAGAAAGTTGCAAGGCTTCTAGACCTATAGCCCGAACATACACCATGTTATCAAAATTATCCACACAACTTGTAAGTAGGCTGTTTAGGTTTTTATGTTGCTAACGCCACTTAGCGCTCTGTATCAAAATCACTGACTGTGCTGTGTGCAGTCTGTGGCTGGTTTGCACTGTTGGATTATTCGCTATTTAGTGTCGGGCAGTTGCATTTGAACAGCGCGTAACGTTGCGCAGTTGGAGGTGAGCCGCCAGCAGTGGTGGATGTGGGGAGATTGATGTCATGAACTTATATATATATATATATATATATATATATATATATATCTTTTAAACACTATTAAGGTAAATGCATTGTTTGTTCTCCACCAAAATCATTCATTTGCTAACAATGCCTATCAGTAGTTAGTGCCTTCAGTAGTTAGAATCTTTTATTCAGCTGGCAGTATTGGCGCTCGCTGTAATGCAGTAGTTCGAGTAACTAAGATTTCTGTGAGGTTAGTGATTCATGAAACATATAGGTTATTGTTAGTAAGGGCCATTCTTCTGTAGGGATTATTGAAAGTCACATTGCGTTGTGCTGAAAATAGTATGTGTCAGTTTAGTGTTGATCAGAATAAGTGAAGAGAGAAATGTCTGAGTATGTTCAGTTTTGCTCAGCTGTTGGAAAATCAAAAACGTAGAGGTTTACCAGCACTATCATTTATAATTTTTCTAAGGGGATGTTTCAACCTGGCTGAAAATGACTTCATGCCGCCCTCCATCGGTAATGCTGGAATTCAGTATGGTGTTTGCCCACCCTTAGCCTTTAATGACAGCTTCCAATTTCGCACGCATACCTTAAATCAGGTACTGAAGGTTTCTTGGAGAATGGCAGCCCATTCTTCACGGAGCGCTGCACTGAGGAGAGTTATCGATGTCGGTCGGTGAGGCCTGGCACGAAGTCGGCGTTCCAAAACATCCCAAAGGTGTTCTGTAGCATTTAAGTCAGGACTCTGTGCAGGCCAGTCCACTACAGGGATTTTATTGTCGTGTAACCACTTCGCCAAAGACCGTACACTATGAACAGGTGCTCGATCGTGTTGAAAGATTCAGTAGACATCTCCTAGTTGTTTTTCAACGGTGGGAACCAAGAAGGGGTTTAAAACAACAATGTAGGCCTGTGCTGGGATAGTGCCACGCAAAACAACAAGGGGTGCAAGCCCTCTCCATGAAAAACACGACCGTACCATAGCACCACCGCCTCCGAATTTTACTGTTGGCACTACACACACTGGCAGATGATGTTCCCTGGCATTCGCCATACCCACACCCTGTCATCGGATCGCCACATTGGATACCGTGATTCGTCACTCCACACAATGTCTTTCCACTGTTCAATCGTCAAATGTTTACGCTCCTTACTCCAAGCGAGGCGTCGTTTGGCATTTACCGGCGTGATGTGTGGTTATGAGCAGCCACCCGACCATGAAATCCAAGTTTTCTCACCTCCCGCCTAACTTTCATAGTACTTGCAGTGCACCCTGAAGCAGTTTGGAATTCCTGTGTGATGGTCTGGCTAGATGTCAGCCTGTTACACATTACGACCCTCTTCAACTGTCGGCGATCAGGCGACGTCGGCGTGTGTGCTTTTGTGCTGTACGTGTCCCTTCACGTTTCCACTTCACTGTCACATCAGAAACAGTGGACCTAGGGTTATCTGGGAGAGTGGAAATCTCGCGTACAGACGTATGACACAAGTGACACCCAATCACCTGACCACGTTCGAAGTCCGTGAGTTCCGCGGAGCACCCCATTCTGCTCTCTCACGATGTCTCACAAGTACTGAGGTCGCTGATATGGAGTACGTGGCAGTAGGTGGCACCACAATAAATCCAATATGAAAAACGTATGTGTTTGGGAGTGTCCGGATACTTTTGATCACATAGGGTATCACTCGCCACAGCTCAGACTAAATACTTCTCCCGCAAACCAAAAATGTGACCGTTTCCATAGACATGCGTTGTGGCACAGAGAAGTGTGAAAAATTGGAACTCATGTTGGCAGCCCTGCGGCAGTAGCACAAGTATGGAAGAGCATTAAAGTGCGTAGCAGTAATGAGCGTTTAGTAAACATGGAGCAGTGGAGCAGTCCAGAGTGTGCAGTCGCTGAAAGTGCGTTTTGTCGACACTGTACAGTTTGACAGCTACACGACGGACGTTTAGGCGTCGTTATATGATCCTGTCCGAAGGCCAAGTTCTGTCATTACATGTACCCGCATTGCCGTATGAGAATTTTGAAGAAACTGTTACAGTTTTGGAGAAAAAGTCAAATGGAGTATCACGAACAGTAGGAACATCTAAATACACAGCCCGCGTTAAATCAGAAAAGTACTTCCTAGAAAACTTAAAAAAATATCAGTTAACACTCTATGTCATTCAGTGCGATAACTTACCTGGTCATTGCAGCTCAGACGGAGCAGAATTTTTAGTCAAATTCATCTTGCTCGACTTCAGCTTCGCCCATTGCACAGAAACCATTTTACCGTCTGTGCCACCCGAACGTGTCAGAGATATTTATGACTCTAGGATCTCTTTTTTTTTTCAGTTATCAGTATTCTGGCTGGTTTAACACGGCCCGGCCCGAATTCCTCTGTTGTGCCAACCGTTTCATCTCAGAATAGCACTTACAACCTACGTAATTAATTATTTTTTGGATGTATTCCAATGTCTGCCTTCTCCTATGTTTTTACTCTCTACAGTTCGCTATAGTACCATGAAAGTTACTCCCTGATCTCTTAACGTGAGTCCTACCATCCTGTCCTTCTTCTCGACACCGTTTTCCATATATTATTCCTTTCCACGTTGATGTACGGAGAACTTACTCATTCGTCACCGTACCAGTCCACCTAATTTTCAGCATTCTTCTTTAGCACCACATCCCAAATGCTTCGATTCTCTTCTTTCCCGCTTTCCTACAGCCCATGTTTCATTACTCTACAATACTGTCGTCTAAACGTACATTCTCAGAAATTTCTCCCCCAAGTTAAGGTCTATGTTTGATACTAGCAGAATCCTCTTGGCTAGGAATGCCCTTATTTCCAGGTCTAAATTTCGTTTCATGTACTTCTTTCTCCGTCGATCATAGGCTATTTTTCTGCCTAGAATTCGTATACGTCGTCATCCTCAGTGTTTATGTTAAGTTTCTCGTTGTTCTCATTCCTGCTGCTTCTTATTACTTTCGCGTTTCTTCGATTTATTCTCAATCGTTACTCTGTACCATTAGACGGTTCATTCTATTCAACAAATCTCGTAATTATTCTTCACTTTCAGTATGGATGACAATGTCATCAGCGAGTCTTATCATTGATATTCTTTCACCCTGAATTTTAATCCTGCACTTTAATCTTTATTTTATTTCCTCTACGTCCCTGGCTTCACTCTTAACACATTTCCAAATTATGACATTCAACACACCTGGTATCAGCAGAATAGAGTCACCTCGAACACTGCCCGATGGCTGCAAGAAAACTCTTGTTTAGGGATCACATAATATCAAGGAACGGTAATATTCCTCGGCCGTTCGGGGTTCCAGAACTTTCAGCTTGTGACTTCCTCTTCATGGAGATTACTAAAGAGTGTCGTGTATCACACTAGAAAAAGAATAATGGCTCAACCCAAATCATACATTGAAGAAGAAATAACTAACATGCCACGCCACACTTCATGCAACAAAACGTAAAACAACTTATTGAATGTGTGTGGTAACACGGACAGCATTTCACTGATGCAATGTAAATAATTGATGTATAATGCAGTGTCCAATGCTTTTTACAAGTACTTCAAATTTTTCTATTTGGCTGTGTCACTCTGTAGACGCTACTGCAGAGAGACCAAGACCTGATTAACTTCTCATAGTCGAGGCTCACAGTCATGCAGAATTTTTCAGCTGACATCATGTTCGCCGTTGACTGTAGAAATTATTTATTTCACAACTGCAGTTACAGTCTTTGGGCCATTTTCAAGCAATAATGCAAAATATTTTGCTTCAGCAGATATTAAACTTTAAAATCCTCCGACATGTATTAAGTCATCGTCAAAATGAGCCTTTTCACTGTAGAAATACCGTAACACCATACCCTCTGGTTTCTAAGATGGTAGCCTTCCACCATCCTAAATTCGCTGACACCTAACCTCCGGGACTAAATATGACATACTTCAACAAAATGGCTTACGATTAGAAAAAAATAGATTTGTTGTGGTGGGACCACTGAACCTGGAGAGTTATGATATTATGGGCATACTGACCTGCCTCTTTCAGCAAATTTGGAGACTGTATACAATACCAGTTGAATGGCAGTCAGCATTATTCCATCCACTCCATAAAAAAAGAGACAAGAAGACCGTCGATAATTAAAGTGGTATATCAACCAGTTATGTTCCTTAACAGATCCTAAACAGAATCAATGTTCATCTTGATAAATAGACTGTCGAGGCGCGGCTGGTTGCAGATATGCCTTTCCTGTTCAGAACATATTTTCAGTCTGAAGAACATCAGATACAAGATGACTGGGAGGTTTGATTACATGGTTGTGTTTGTTGACTTCAGAAAAGCGTACGACTCAATACGACGAGAGTCATGATTGAATGTTCTGGAATAGTTTTGGGTTGGTGTTACATCCAACACAATATCAATTTTTAATTCAAGAATGAGACTTCAGTCCTTTTTGAGATAATGACTGGAGTCAGAAAAGGAGGCTGGTTTCCTCAGATTCCTTCATTTGTCATTTGAGAGTCAAGAAAATCTCTGCACAAGAAAAAAGAAAACAGGTGTAGGTTTGACCCAAAACTCAAACTGACTGTCTAGCTTTCATTGTCAACTTAGCGATTTTTGCCAACAATATCAGTTCAGTAATCACAAAGATAAAGTATCTTAAAGAGACAGTAGAGACAACTGGATAAGAAAGGAGAAATACTTCGTGGACATCAGCAGTTGAACAGAATGAGTGATTATTGACCTTGGGAAGACTGGAAGAGTCAAGCTGTTATCCGCTGAGTGTATTGCTTCTCTGTGGCTGTATCTATCGCAGCCACTGTTAGAATAATTACCTCTACTGCATCGTCCCCTGACATTAATTTGGTGTCTGTCTCTTTCATCTCTCTCGGGTACACTGGCCTTTCAGAATTGGCCTCAGTCGTGTGTAGTGCATGGTAGTTATACACATCTTCAACTTTTTCTAAGAAATCTAACAACGGTTTTTGTTTCTGCTAACACTACATTTTTAATCATGAGGCAGTTCTCCCATAACTCCCACACAGTTTCAGATTAAGACCTTCTCCCTTTTAAGGATACTAACTTAGAAGGCCAATTTTACCAGTTTTCTTTCATGGAATTCTTCCAATGAAGTTGTAGCATTTACTTGGGAATAACTTCACACAACCTCTCTTGTTCCTGTTCCGACCACATTTCTTCTAAGAACAAGTCTCTAAATTCAGAAAACATCATTATCGGTATATCTAAATTCAATCTCAACCTTTTGAGTTAGCAGCCGGGGCATCAACCACTATGTTGATTTTTCCTTTCTCACACATTTCTGCAGGTATAATTCTTTCAAAATTTTTAATGAAGTCTACTGGGAGCAACCTTACCTTTCTTTTTTTGTGGATCGACCTTTTCCTAGTTATTTAAAAGTTCTACCTTTTGCACCACACAAGTAAAACAGTTTTAACTCTTCTGTATTTGTTGTTGCAAGCTTTCAGTTTTGCTACAAATTTCTGAAGCTGTACTTTCAGGTGCTTCTTACATTTTTCCTTGCTGCTTTTCACAAAAATCTACATGTTTGTCAATGTTACTTTGTACAGAGAAAACGGTGTTTTTCGTCCCCAAAATAAGTTCCATTTTTACGTTTTTTATGTACTCAATCGAAGCTGCTGCAGATGCTCGCAACTTGACTGAATTTAATTTAATTCTTTATTAACAGAAATCCCAGACTCAATAACCTCTGTAATCTTTCCGTTCTCTTTATCCATTCTGTCTGTCTACATAGTACTAAGTTGGTCATGTTATTAATCAGATCATTATGCCTATCAATTATTTCACTCTTCAGTTGGTTTTTTGTACTGTCCAACTAATCAGTAAGTTCATTCTTCAATACAGTCATATTTGCTTCCATTTTAGTAGTAGTCACTTGTTATAGCGGCGTCGACCAGCTACTGGATAATGTCCGCAGCTGCTGTGTATCTGAAACACGTTGCTGTCTTTGTGTCAGTCTTGACCGCTACTACTACATTCGGCATTTCACCAACCAAAGCCATCAGTATTTCAATTTTATTTTTCCTATTTATTGAAATTTCGACTGTACTGCTCTCTTTCCTTTTTTCCCAGTACATAAATGCAGTCTAACATAAGCTTTCGCAGCATTCTGAATTTTTTGACACTGTTTGCAAATCCGTGTAATTAGCCTTTATTGGGTAATCGTATAGTTCTCTCACGGTCACCAAACGTAACGTATAAGCTTACTCTACTTAGTGCTTCCCGCATCTGTCTTTAACTGCACCTCACTAGTGTCAAGTCACACCTGTTAACCTTTATGTGCTACAGACGTGTAAAGTATGCCCATTAAAAGTCTAGCAATGTTATACTTCAACGCTATTTATTACTATTTTTAATAAAAGAGTAACAGATTTAAGAATTACTTTAATGATACTAAGATTGAAGGAAAGTTAATCTTGCTCTAACATCTCTGCAAACTGTTGCAAAGGCTGTTGTGTTTTCCGAATCGCATAATGGATATAGTTCCGGTCTCATAAACTGCCATACGGTCGCGGGAGCGGTGTGCTGACCACACGTCCCTCCATAGCCGCATTCAGTGACGCCTGTGGGCTGAGGATGACACGGCGGCCGGTCGCCTACGTGGGGCCTTCATGGCTTGTTCGGGTGGGGTTTAGTTTAGTTTAGTTATATAATTAGTATAACTGAGGTTGTTAAGAAAGCATCTTTCACTAATAATTCACATATTGTATGAGTTATGTTTCTGAATAATTTTGTACTATCGACGAAACAACAGTGGCAGTATTCACAACTGGGACAAGAACCAGAAAAATCCTTGTGCCTTTTCTTCTGAAAAAAATCATTGGTATCTTCTTTTCCTTGAAATTTTTGAATTTGATAACTGGTCTATTAAGTGGACTCCTACAATTCTCTAACCGACAGCGGTGCTCGAAAAACCTGAATCCAATATCATCAGAGAATCGTCTCAGTCTCTGGTTTAAGCTTTCCTCTTCGCTCCAAACCAGAGGACTGCGACGTTTCAGGAACAATGCTGAAAAATGGTTTGCTTCCACCCTATGCTAGACCAGTTAACTTCACCAAAACAATCAGCCGTCTGTAGGAACGAGGAAGGCATCTGACTTCAGGCGGCAGATGTTATTCACGCTGAAATGAGACACGATTTACAGCCAGGTGCCGCCGGTTCATTCAGTTGTTGCCGGCAGAGCCACCACCATATCTTGCCCGTGAGCTAGGGAACAGAGTTGACACTGGCGCTCCTTTGCTATCTGCCCACCGTTTCTCTAAGGGGGCTCTACCATGCGCCTTAACATTGGATCTCCCAGTCACAAGCAATCCCATCCTCTGCGCTTCCTTTGAGGAAGATCCGCCCAAATCCCGACAGGCAAGCCATCCCGTGCTGCCTCAGATCTGCATTCAACGGTAAGCAATACTGAAACGTCTCCTGACAGTGCTGGAAAAATTTATACGTTATTTGATACAGAGACAGCTAAGTAAAACTGAACGTACTCAAACAGTTCTCTCTTTACTTATTCTGATCTTCACTAAACTGACATGCAATATTTTTTCGCGCAACCCAATCTGACTTTCAATAAGCCCTACAAAAGAATGGGCCTGACTAACAATAACCTATACCTTTCATGAATCAGTACAGCGAGCGCCGATACTACCAGCTAAATAAAAGTTTCTAACTACTTAGCAAATGAAAGATTTTGATAGAGAACAAACAATGTATGTACGTTAATAATGTTCAAAAGGCATCATATATATATATATATATATATATATATATATATATATATATATATATATATATATATATATATATATATATATATATATATAGTAACCTCTCAAAAGTCTAGCACCTCTCTCTCCACATCCACCACTGCTGGCGGCTCACCTCCAACTGCCCAACGCTACGCTCTGTTCGAATCCAACTGCCCAACAATACAATAGCGAATATTCCAACAATGAGTCCAGCCAGCCACAGGCTCCACACAGCGCAGTCAGCGATTTTCATACAGAGCACTATGTGGCGTTACCAACATAAAAACCTAAGAAATCTACTTACAATACCTCAGACCTCAGCCAGTGCCCACTTTCACCTTCCGTCCAGAGGTTCGCGACCGTGCAGGTATTCCCCACTCATCGTCATGTAAGTGCCGACTAGGCACGACGGGTTACTCGGAAGGCACTGTGACGTTAGCTATCTCAGGCAACGCCGTACACACCAGAGGTTCCAAAGCAATTCTCTCAGCTACCTCAACGCACCCATGGCAGCAGGCTGAAGCGTGACGACCGTGGCCAACGCAGCTTACAGTTATTTATGGACTGTGGCCTAGTTTCCCTACATCTGACACGACAGGTGTAGCGCCTACCCATCACCAATCAATGTTAGTCTGTACCACAAAGACTATAACACTACTCCAAGCAGACGCTGATTGCATTGTAAGTACTACGCGATTTCCGGCTATCATGGCACTACAAAGTCAGCTTGCATGACACTAATACTCAAAAAATACGCAAGCACTTAGTCGACAATAGTCACACTATTAAAGACAAACATACGATTCACTTCGAAGACACACGTGATTAAGGAGCTAAACCAAATCCTGTGTATAAACAGAAACTGTTGAGCTTCTGTGGATCCACTTGACTCCCAGGTGGTGGCTACATGTACAGTCTTTCTGAGATATTAATATCGATACACTTCTGCAAACAATCAATATATATCTGAAGATGATCGCCATATGCCGAAACCCAACATCACCACCTGTGTTACATATGAGCAAAATAACCAGTTTAAACTGATAGATTTTAATAAAACGGTGATTATTTAGAAGAAGAGGGAGATTCCACAACAGTCATTTGGAGTTGAGCGTCTACTCCAGGTAATCAACCATTTCACCAGTTGACCTCCGTGTTTCCAACTATCCCTTGTTCCTCAGGCTGTTCATTCTCTTTAAGAAAAAATTGAGATGAGCGTGTGGCATTGTCGGCCGGAAGGCCCCATTCGGGGAAGTTCGGCCGCCGAGTCGACGCCACATTGGGCGACTTGCGTACCGGTGGTGAGGATGAAATGATGATGAGGACAACACAACACTCAGGCCACGAGCGGAGAAAATCTCCACCCGGCAGGGAATCGAAACCGGACCCGCTGCATGGGAGGCTAGCACGGTACGACCCAGTTAAGCAGGCGGTCTGCTTTAAGAAATGACAGCACAAGATGATAAGGTATCAACTGGAGCTACAGTCTTTCACTGAATATAGTAAGAGCGTGCGCATGCAAAATAGACAGTTGGTAGGCTCGTTTCGCACCTGAAAGATGATGCTTGTTCACATTTCGGGACAGTAGTGTAAGAGTGTATCTAGTTTGCTCTAAGTACACGCTATAACGGTCGTGATGGTTATTTACCTTCGAGAGAGGACGTTGTGGATTGATATTAGTCATGAATACCTTAAGGCGACTAAGACGCCATTATCAACACCTCGCTCAGTTTGAACGAGATCGTGTGATATGGCTACAAGAAGCTGCATGTTCCTTATACGATACTGCGGAAATACGTGGCAGGAATGTAGCCACTGTACATGATTGCTGGCAGCGGTGGTCACGAAAATGTACGTTCGGACAGACACGTGGCACTACCGAGAGGGAAGATCATCGCGTTCGGCGTATGGCTCTGGCGAATTGTACTGCAACTGGAGCAGCAATCTGAACAGCGGTTGGCACCACAGTGACACAACGAACTGTTACAAACCGGTTACCTCAAGGCCAGAGTCAGACGCCTTTTAGCGTGCATTCCACTGACCGAAAACCATCGCCATTTGCGGCTTCAGTGGTACGCAGCAAGAGCTCATTGGACGGCAGGGTGGAGGTCTGTTAGGTTATCTGATGAAAGTTAATTCTGTCTCGGGCCAGTGATGGCAATGTGTTGGTTAGGAGGAGGTCACTTGGGGTCCTACAGCCAACCTGTCCCCGTGCTGGATATACAAGACTTACATCTGGAGTTATGATCTAGGGTGTGATTTCGTATGACAGCAGGCGCGGTCTCGTGGTTATCCTACTGACTGCAAATCTGTACGTCGTTTTTTGGACCTACTGTGCTTCAATTCATGAACAGCATTCCAGAGGGGGTTTTCCAACATGATAACTCTCGCCCAAAGAGCGCTGTTGTAACCTAACATGCTCTATAGAGTGTCGACATGCCGTTTGCCCTTCTCCATCATCAGATCTGTCTCCAATCGAGCACATACGGGGCATCATCGGACGACAACTCCAGTGTTATCCAGAAACGGCATTAACAGTCCTTGTATTGAACAAACAAGTGCAACGGGCACGGATCTCTGCCCTACAAAGTGACAACCGGCTCCTGTACAACGCAATGGATGCACATTTGCATACTTGCATTCGATATTCTGGCGGTTACACTTGTTATTAATGTACCAGCTTTGCTATGGCTTATCTCGCGCTAGCATTAACCTGTGATCTTGCAGTGTTAATCACTTCAATATGTTACGTAGAAAAATTACTCTACATAAAACATTTTTTGGCGTTGCGATTTTTTTTCCTTCAGTGTATTTATATGCATACTGTTCGTTCTTGTTCAGTATTACCCTTTCAGTGATGCAGTATAATGCTTATTATGCGTGTTGTGTGAGAAATAATGGCAGTTTCGAGTTCAATATCTCCCCGACGGCGAAATCGTTAGGGGCGGAGACCAAGCTCGGATTTGACGCGGGTGGAACAGTATATCAGCTGTGGAATTTTCGACGTGAATTAAGGACACGAACAAAATTTACATCTAGATGGGTGGTCATCGTATCTCTCGAATGCAAGTATTATTCTTGTGATTCAGCTTTTAATCGAGGATTTGACACTGTGATTGCAAGACGATTTGGCAGGCTGTGCTCACCTTACTGTGTCTATGTCACGCATTAAATCGTTTTATTTCAGCTCATTATGTACGTCCCCTCGTCTTTCAGATAATGTTAATAAGTTACTTCATTTAAAGGGCAGTCGACATCACACAACTGAATTCTGGGGAAAAAATAGACTAGTAGTGACGAGAAACGCCTAGCTGCTGATTATAATCGTCCTTCACACTTGGAAAATTGTCCCTATTGCGATTCAGTTGCGTATGAGGGATCCCTTTCATTAACAGATGACAGGAAAGCTGCAGTGGAGCCATTTGATACGCTACGGACTTTTCTCTCTCTCTCTCTCTCTCTCTCTCTCACGCACGCACGCGCGCACGCACCCACCCACACACACACACACACACTTTTCCTGTGTCTCTTTAATAATGTAGCTCCTCATGAATACTCAAAGCATTCGAAGCAAAACAAATTGCTTTTGATATTCCATTCTCATTACTAAACAATGCAGCACAGTTATCAATGTCCTAGTTAACTACAACAAGGTAATTATTGCGTGGTTATTATGTAGCGTATTTGAAATAGATACCTCGGTTGGAATATATAATACCGGTATGTTTCTCTGAATTTTCCATCTTCCTACTTTCTTTACAAATTTTGACGCACACGTAGAAAAGAGAAAGAATTTTTTTCCAAATCACGATTAAAGTCGTTTTTTTCACTGTTCTCCAGCCTTTGCTAGCCACACATCTGATATCGTCTTAAGTCGAATATTTTAGTGCGATGTGGAACCTTTTGCTATATGAATTTAATTTACTCCTGATGATGCAAGATTTTGAAATTATACCATCAAACAAATTAGAAAATATACTTATGTAGTGGAACGGAATCAACGATTTCTTCAGTGTCATCCAAAACACCTGTACATGTGCTTTAATACTAGCTCTAGGTATGTCTACTAAGAGTAAACATATTTCCTAATATTATAAGTTTGACGTTGAATTGCATCAAATGAACGTTGGAAGACTGAAAGATACGCATAAATATTTCCGAAGGAATTTAATTGCTAGGACATCAGCTGTAATTTAATTCCATTTCTTCCATCGATGTTGAAGATTTCTAGCATGATACCACAGAAACAGTCCTGCTGAAAAATGTAATTTCTGGTAGACGAGGCATCTGCCACGAAAGGGTGCTTATAGCCAGCAAGAACTTTAAAATTTCCTCCGAAATTCTATGCAGTCTTTTGAAACAGTCTCTGTCGCTACAGAAGCCACTCATCTCCTCCGAATCCACAGTACTCCCCATCAGTTGCGTGATATTCTCTCGTGATGTAATTATCGATCAGATAGTCTGTCGGATGATGGTGTACCTTAACACAATCACCGACGGGTTGTTATTGGAATTCAGGCTAAATAACATTGCCATGGCTATTTTATTAATATTAGAAGTATCTTGACTGTGATGAAAGGAGAGAAAATTTATTAAGAGTAATATTAAATATTAAGACAACGAACAAGACGTAGTGTCAGGAGTTCATCTGGAATCGTGACAGCGCTTCGTATGAAGTAAAACTTGCTTACTGTCTGCCGAGGGAGCAGCGGTGCTGCAGTAGCTGGCGAGGACAACATTCTCGGGTTCCAAGTTGACTAGCAGACGCTTGCATACAGCCAGATTGTTCGAGAAAAATACTAGAAGGTTCTGGAGCACTCTCGGTCCTTAGGAAGGCCTTCTGCACAGCATATACATTTCCGGCCATTAAAATTGCTACACCAAGAAGAAATGCAGATCATAAACGGGTATTCATTGGACAAATATATTATACTAGAACTGACTTGTGATTACATTTTCACTCAATTTGGGTTCATAGATACTGAGAAATCAGTACCCAGAACAACCACCTCTGGCAGTAATAACGGCGTTCATACGCCTGGGCATTGAGTCAAACAGAGCTTGGATGACGTGTAGAGGTACAACTGCCCATGTAGCTTCAACACGATACCACAGTTCAACAACAGTAGTGACTGACGTGTTGTGACGAGCCAGTTGCTCGGCCACCATTGACCAGGCGTTTTCATTTGGTGAGAGATCTGGAGAATGTGCTGGCCAGGGCAGCAGTCCAACATTTTCTGTATTCAGAAAGGCCCGAACAGGACCTGCAACATGCGGTCGTGCATTATCCTGCTGAAATGTAGGGTTTCGCAGGGATCGAATGAAGGGTAGAGCCACGGGTCGTAACACATCTGAAATGTAACGTCCACTGTTCAAAGTGCCGTCAATGCGAACATGAGGTGACGGAGACGTGTAACCAATGGCACCCCATACCATCACGCCGGTGATACGCCAGTATGGCGATTACGAACAGACGCTTCCAATGTGCGTGATGTTGCCAAACACGGATGCGACCATCATGATGCTGGAAACAGAACCTGCATTCATCCGAAAAATGACGTTTTGCCATTCGTGCACCCAGGTTCGTTGTTGAGTACACCATCGCAGGCGCTCCTGCCTGTGATGCAGCGTCAAGAGTAACCGTAGCCATGGTCTCCGAGCTGATAGTCCATGCTGCTGCAAAAATCGTCGAACTGTTCGGGCAGATGGTTGGTATCTTGCAGTCGTCCCCATCTGTTGACTCAGGGATCGAGACGTGGCTGCACGGTCTATTACAGCCATGCGGATAAGATGCCTGTCATCTCGACTGCTAGTGATACGAGGCCATTGGGATCCAGGACGGCGTTCAGTATTACCCTCCTGAACCCACCGATTCCATATTCTGCTAACAGTCATTGGATCTCGACAAACGCGAGCAGCAATGTCGCGATACGATAAACCGCAATCGCGATAGGCTACAATCCAACCTTTATCAAAGTCAGAAACGTGATGGTACACATCTCTCCTCCTTACACGAGGCATCACAACACCGTTTCACCAGGCAACGCCGGTCAATTGCTGTTTCTGTATGAGAAATCGGTCGGAAACTTTCCTCATGTGAGCACGTTGTAGGTGTTGCCACCGGCGCCTACCTTGTGTGAATGCTCTGAAAAGCCAATCATTTGCATATTACAGCATCTTCTTCCTGTCTGTAACACGTCATCTTCGTGCTGTAGCAATTTTAATTGCCAGTAGTGTAATACTACACGCCGGGTGGGCACAAGACAATAGAATGGTTCTCGGTCCGTCACAGTCTTGTTCTCACTGGTTCAGGAATATGCAGAAATGCTGCGATCATTAAGTGATGAGTATAAGAGACATGGTACACGGATGCACAGAGCGTGAGAAATGGAAGTTTGGAAACTGAAAATTTGTGGTGAAGTCTTATGGGACCAAACTACGTAGGTCATCGGTCCCTAAGCCTACACACTACTTAATGTAACTTCAACTAACTTACGATGTGGACAGCACACACACACCAGAGCCCGAGAGTGGACTCGAACCTTCATTGGGTGGAGCCGCAAGCACCGTGACAGGACGCCCTAGACCACGTGGTTACCCCGCACAACAAAAATGGCAGTTAGATTCGATCCAGGAGGAGTGTACAGACAGCCGAACTGTTTAAGGCGACCTCTCCCGATAAGCAAGAAATCCGGTCTAGCAAAAATTTTCATACGTCACTAACAGCTAGTATATTTGTGCCTAACACTGCTGAAGCCAAGGTATTTGTAGTAGCAAATTTATTTCAAAAGTTAAGAGTTTACGCAAACACCAAAATTACTTTTCGTTCATATCACTTTTAATTATTTGTAAAGACAATTATACTATATACCTATTTCACACTATCGTAATATTTTGTACTCGATGCACTGGATAGTATCTAAACTTTTCAAAGTCAACAGCAGAAGTATTTTCATTTCAAGTAACTTTTCACTTACGATTCACGTTGATCAGTCAGCTCATGATATTTGGTTTGGCTTCGTGTATAATTAGTACAAAAATTATATACTGTTAATACTAGCTAATTTCAGTTGACCGTTCTTGCAATAACATAATTATGCACACGACATACGGTTACAGTCAGAAAAACTTCAGGCAAGAAACACGGAGTACCTCGTCGATCTATGCTTTTCAAAGTCAACAGCAGAAGTATTTTCATTTCAAGTAACTTTTCACTTACGATTCACGTTGATCAGTCAGCTCATGATATTTGGTTTGGCTTCGTGTATAATTAGTACAAAAATTATATACTGTTAATACTAGCTAATTTCAGTTGACCGTTCTTGCAATAACATAATTATGCACACGACATACGGTTACAGTCAGAAAAACTTCAGGCAAGAAACACGGAGTACCTCGTCGATCTATGCTTTGTACTCATTTGATAGAGGACCTTTTGCTGAAGTAATGAAAGAAGCCACGGGATTTGACAATGGCTGACGGCTACTTATCTCAACATACATAAATTCTAGGTCAACCGTCTGGCAATCCGACAGAACGGACGCCTGATGACAAATAATGGTCGACGTTATAAATGAATGTAATCTTTTCGTTTTAAACAGGCCAGGCCAACTGCCAACTTAGCGCGGAATTAGTGGAATAGGCAGCAACACAGACATTTCTCTGGCAAATGGTACATCATTAGTACAGGCAGCGAACTGGCAAGTTCTCAATAGGAGAACAGTCAGTGATGATAACGCAATAGTTATATATACTAAAACAAATACAGACACAGACACATCACAACATAGAAGGATGTTCAGCGCAAAATGGCAAAAACTAAACCAAGCAATTCAAGAGATTGGTCTGTGTGTCACCCAAAGAAGCGTAGATTACAGGGCTCACGTCCTTACAGATGTCTTACAGAGATCACAAGTTTCAGCAATGCATGCAGTACGCGACGCACCCAAACAAACGGCACCATACTCAGTGCTATTAACAAGACGAAGGAAATACACTCGTGATAAACGACGATGTTACGAAAAATCAAAGATAGCACAGAAAAGAGAAATTAGACTTCAACATTACCGTGACGTTAAAACAGATGCAGAGGCGAACTACACAAGACCAGGAAAGAGCCCTGGGACACATATGTTAGGACAAACGTAAAGAACAACATCTGGCGGAAGGGAACCATTTAGACTGCATATCAAGACACTGACAGTTTCATCAACACTGAAGAAACCTGATGGTGCTGTCACAAAACGCAGGAGATGCACAGCACAGTATATTCTCAAAAGACTACTTCCTGATGATGACCACATTCAGGACCATTAACTGCACACCGACCTTCTTCACCATCACCTTTGCTCGCGAGGAAGTTGCACTGACAGTACAAAAAATAAAGACAAAAAATGCTCCGAGCCGGGATGGCATCCACCCCGAAAGCATCAAACAAGCTGCTCCATTTATCGTACCACACTTGACAGACTTACTGAATGATGCGCTACTAGAAGGGACAATACCGAATATATGGAAGACGGCAAATACAGTGATAAACAAGAAAGCAAAGGACAAACTGATCCTAAGACATACATATCAATATGCAACATTAACATTCTGGAGTGATTGCTATGCGGCAGCTCTTCGGCCTTAGCCCACAATAGTTTAGCTTTCGACCGCATAAATCCATCGACGATGCAGTAAACAGGGACGCATACAATACATGAAAAATGCGTAGTAGCAATCCTAAATGAAATAGCTGGTTTTTCGACAACCGTCGGTGGCCAACGCTGTTAGCAAGGCGTAGAGAGATGAGTGTTCCGCTGAATTTATACGACAGCCTTAGAGATTATTGTAGAAGCAGGGTAATGGAATAGAAGAGTGGTCGCTAAAATGTTATAAAAGACTGTCCGAAAGGATCCATGTGCGAACCGATTTTCTGGGACATAGCTATAGAACCGCTACTAAATGCTCTAGAAGACAACGACATGGCAAACTGGCTGGTTACGTACGCAGATGACCTTACGGTCACGGTCTCTGCAGAGTCTAGGTCGCAATTAGGGTGTAAAGCCACGCGACTGCTAGCATTCATCGGCGAATGGTGCACGAGCAACAAACTCACAATAGCAACTAACTAAACTGTTTATCTACTTCTAAGATCTACAGTAAAAAGAAATCCAATTATGAAGTTAAACAACGTAAAAAGGAAGGATGTGACAAGATACTTCGGCGTTTATATTGACGAAAGTTCACACTTCAACGAATGTGTTAGGCTAAAAATTAACAGAGCAACTAACTTTTGCACAAACTTGCAAGACTAAACACTTTACGATACAGAAAATGAGAGCAGATTACACAGCACTCTTTGAGTCAATAACATGTTTTGCGGCTAATGCTAGGGCACCTCGATTATACTTAGGTAGGCACAAAACCATTGTGATGGCCGGCCAGACGAGTGCCCTACTCAGAATCTCGGGGGTCTTTCGACACCACCTCGACTGAGCCACTGTGCGTCATACTGGGAGTTTTTCCTACAGATATCACAATTGCCCACAGAGTAGCGGCCTACTGGCTGAAGAGATAAGGACGCGACAAAGTAAGAGAAGTAGCTGGACAGTGCATAACCAACAAACGGAAGTTAACTAGTAGAGAACTGACACATGGCAGACAGAATGGGGCACAACTGACAATGGACGATGAGTCTACCCTTTCTTCCCCAGTCTCCAAGAGCGGATGAAATTGAGCACGAGGCATGGTGCAGTTCCCCACAAGCCACGTCCCGTATCCTGTGCACCTTCACGGGATTGGCCTAAAACTCACGCTTGTGCCTGTGGTGAGAATGGCTCCCCAGGACACACTCACCTGCGGTGCCCTAGAGCATAGAAGACCGAGGTTAGGGAATCAAGACACAGGACAGTTACTACGCATACAGCATGAGTGGAACTCTATAAACAACATCACAGATGAAGTATTGCGAGCACTACACGCAGCATACAAACAGGAGAGATCTTACGCTAGGATAAGACAGGCTTCACATCTGACAGATCAGCAGTACACAAACACACGCACTGTCTCAGATGCTGTGTCACACATACAAACGTAATAAAAGTAAGCTAAGATTTTCCAACACTAAGTCGAATCAATCTGAATAGGTAACTCTCCATGTAGTTGGTTTTTATTCTATTTTATAACGTGTAACACCATATGAAGATGTGATATTTCTTCTTTCACTGCGTCAGGTATAAATGGCTCGAAGTTTTACCAAGCCCTCGCATCTGATCCAGGTATGACATATTAAACCAGTTCCCAACCTCCACTGCTACGTTGTAGCCTAATTAATCAATATATTAATAATTATCCTCACAGTCAAGACAAATGTAACAGATGCATACTAAACACATAGAAGGTATAAAAGGACCAATTTTCACATCATGTTTAAGCCAACATTATTGTCATCTCTTATTTCTTCCATAAAATACAATTTTAATTTTAACTTAAAACACGTCCATAACCTTTTATGTATCTTATTTATTATCATTATCTATGCTATCAACAAATTTAAACGAAACTGTATATATACATTTCTACTTTTTATATATATTTTTTATTCTATCCATTTGTAAAATTCTCAAAAAAATTGCTAGTAATAAAACTGTATTTGTATGATATAATATGTAAAATCATAAAATATTCTATCTGCTATACAAAAAGCAGCAGGTCTTTACTTGAGATATAAATAAAATAAATAACAAATACCGTTTCTGAAATGAACCAAGAACATACGATGACAGACCCAGCTCAGCGTTTAAACTCGCCAATATCTACTCGACTTCACACTCGCTGATCCTTTGGCATGTAAAATGGAAACTCTTTTACTCTAATGTTTCTTTCTGATCCGAGTGCATCCATTTTTAATGTAGATCTTAAATGTACAGAATCCGAGGCCACAATGTCCTTGATACGAGTTTCACTTCTGCTCAGGTCTACAACGAATTCCTTACTACAATGGTGTTAATAGCAAACTCAATTTTAGTGAAGGTCTCTCATCTAAAAACTATAAAAATTATAAAAGTAAGACACAAAATCTTCACATATCTTATCTCAAAAAGTATTGCAGCTCTGTTTAAAGGTGCATATATAAAACAACAAGTATTGAAATATACTAATTGAAATGTACTAATATTAAGATTCTCACTTGTCTGATCTTTCCTGTCCTATGCAGCTTTACTGTATGATTAAATGATGATGGCATCCTCTTGGGTAAAATATTCCGGAGGTAAAATAGTCCCCCATTCGGATCTCCGGGCGGGGACTACTCAGGAGGATGTCGTTATCACGAGAAAGAAAACTGGCGTTCTACGGATCGGAGCGTGGAATGTCAGATCCCTTAATCGGGCAGGTAGGTTAGAAAATTTGAAAAGGGAAATGGATAGGTTAAAGTTAGATATAGTGGGAATTAGTGAAGTTCGGTGGCAGGAGGAACAAGACTTCTGGTCAGGTGATTACAGGGTTATAAACACAAAATCAAATAGGGGTAATGCAGGAGTAGGTTTAATAATGAATAGGAAAACAGGAATGCGGGTAAGCTACTACAAACAGCATAGTGAACGCATTATTGTGGCCAAGATAGATACGAAGCCCACACCTACTACAGTAGTACAAGTTTATATGCCAACTAGCTCTGCAGATGACGAAGAAATTGAAGAAATGTACGATGAAATAAAAGAAATTATTCAGATAGTGAAGGGAGACGAAAATTTAATAGTAATGGGTGACTGGAATTCGAGTGTAGGAAAAGGGAGAGAAGGAAACATAGTAGGTGAATATGGATTGGGGCTAAGAAATGAAAGAGGAAGCCGCCTAGTAGAATTTTGTACAGAGCACAACTTAGTCATAGGTAACACTTGGTTTAAGAATCATGAAAGAAGGTTGTATACGTGGAAGAACCCTGGAGATACTAAAAGGTATCAGATAGATTATATAATGGTAAGACAGAGATTTAGGAACCAGGTTTTAAGTTGTAAGACATTTCCAGGGGCAGATGTGGACTCTGACCACAATCTATTGGTTATGACCTGTAGATTAAAACTGAAGAAACTGCAAAAATGTGGGACATTAAGGAGATGGGACCTGGATAAACTGAAAGAACCAGAGGTTGTACACAGTTTCAGGGAGAGCATAAGGGAACAACTGACAGGAATAGGGGAAAGAAATACAATAGAAGAAGAATGGGTAGCTCTGAGGGATGAAGTAGTGAAGGCAGCAGAGGATAAAGTAGGTAAAAAGACGAGGGCTGCTAGAAATCCTTGGGTAACAGAAGAAATATTGAATTTAATTGATGAAAGGAGAAAATATAAAAATGCAGTAAATGAAGCAGGCAAAAAGGAATACAAACGTCTCAAAAATGAGATCGAGAGGAAGTGCAAAATGGCTAAACAGGGATGGCTGGAGGATAAATGTAAGGATGTAGAGGCTTGTCTCACTAGGGGTAAGATAGATACTGCCTACAGGAAAATTAAAGAGACCTTTGGAGAGAAGAGAACCACGTGTATGAATATCAAGAGCTCAGATGGCAACCCAGTTCTAAGCAAAGAAGGGAAGGCAGAAAGGTGGAAGGAGTATATAGAAGGTTTATACAAGGGTGATGTACTTGAGGACAATATTATGGAAATGGAAGAGGATGTAGATGAAGACGAAATGGGTGATACGATATTGCGTGAAGAGTTTGACAGAGCACTGAAAGACCTGAGTCGGAACAAGGCCCCCGGAGTAGACAACATTCCATTAGAACTACTGACGGCCTTGGGAGAGCCAGTCATGACAAAACTCTACCAGCTGGTGAGCAAGATGTATGAGACAGGCCAAATACCCTCAGACTTCAAGAAGAATATAATAATTCCAATCCCAAAGAAAGCAGGTGCTGACAGATGTCAAAATTACCGAACTATCAGTTTAATAAGTCACAGCTGCAAAATACTAACGCGAATTCTTTACAGACGAATGGAAAAACTGGTAGATGCGGACCTTGGGGAGGATCAGTTTGGATTCCGTCGAAATGTTGGAACACGTGAGGCAATACTGACGTTACGACTTATCTTAGAAGAAAGATTAAGAAAAGGCAAACCTACGTTTCTAGCATTTGAAGACTTAGAGAAAGCTTTTGACAATGTTGACTGGAATACTCTTTTTCAAATTCTAAAGGTGGCAGGGGTAAAATACAGGGAGCGAAAGGCTATTTACAATTTGTACAGAAACCAGATGGCAGTCATAAGAGTCGAGGGGCATGAAAGGGAAGCAGTGGTTGGGAAAGGAGTGAGACAGGGTTGTAGCCTCTCCCCGATGTTATTCAATCTGTATATTGAGCAAGCAGTAAAGGAAACAAAAGAAAAATTTGGAGTAGGTATTAAAATTCATGGAGACGAAGTAAAAACTTTGAGGTTCGCCGATGACATTGTAATTCTGTCAGAGACGGCAAAGGACTTGGAAGAGCAGTTGAACGGAATGGACAGTGTCTTGAAAGGAGGATATAAGATGAACATCAACAAAAGCAAAACGAGGATAATGGAATGTAGTCCAATTAAATCGGGTGATGCTGAGGGAATTAGATTAGGAAATGAGACACTTAAAGTAGTAAAGGAGTTTTGCTATTTAGGAAGTAAAATAACTAATGATGGTCGAAGTAGAGAGGATGTAAAATGTAGACTGGCAATGGCAAGGAAAGCGTTTCTGAAGAAGAGAAATTTGTTAACATCGAAAATAGATTTAAGTGTCAGGAAGTCATTTCTGAAAATATTTGTTTGGAGTGTAGCCATGTATGGAAGTGAAACATGGACGATAACTAGTTTGGACAAGAAGAGAATAGAAGCTTTCGAAATGTGGTGCTACAGAAGAATACTGAAGATAAGGTGGATAGATCACGTAACTAATGAGGAGGTATTGAATAGGGTTGGGGAGAAGAGAAGTTTGTGGCACAACTTGACTAGAAGAAGGGATCGGTTGGTAGGACATGTTTTGAGGCATCAAGGGATCACAAATTTAGCATTGGAGGGCAGTGTGGAGGGTAAAAATCGTAGAGGGAGACCGAGAGATGAGTACACTAAGCAGATTCAGAAGGATGTAGGTTGCAGTAGGTACTGGGAGATGAAGAAGCTTGCACAGGATAGAGTAGCATGGAGAGCTGCATCAAACCAGTCTCAGGACTGAAGACCACAACAACAACACCCAGTCCTAATCCATTACATATGGAAACATTTCTGTGCGTCTTTCTTGCATTCGCAGTGTGAGATTGCACCTGATGGCCAAAGTTTGAACCAATATTTTTCCATCATAAATCGGTTCTGAGCTAACGAGTTCGAACGTCTACCAAGTTTCACTGCCATACGGTAATTACAGCCCACACTAGACATCTGTGAGTAGCCGCTCTTTTACTTGCAACCGTCCGGTATTTCTGCCAATGAAATAATCACAGATCTTGGATAACAAACTGAAAACGAGGAGCAAAACTTTTGACGAATCAAAGTTCTCAGAATTTTAAACTGATTGTCGGAAAGACATCAAGATAATATGAAAAAATACAAAGCAAATATGAAAAATACATATATATTTGCCAAAGACTGTTGAATGTGGCTTTAGAACTGAATTAATAGATATTCATGGATGATATTAGTTGATGTATGAATCTGGGAACAAGCAGCAGAAACTATCTATGTTATGTCTAGAAAAAACCTAACTGGATGAGAGTAAATTATTTTATTAGGGACAAAATTTCATGAAATTAATGCAGTAATAAAAGCAGTTGAAAAGTTTTTGGTACATCCCACTTTACTTCATATCACAGCGTAATGAAGAATGAAAATTAAAAGTACTGAAACCAGCTGAACATTAGCCTCCAATTCCTGACCATAATTCCAACGTCAAAAGGATGCTCTTTTTCATAAACGCCTAATAGGCAAAGAAACTCAGTAATCTGCAAAACCGACAGAGTCACAAAGATGATGGTGTTGTGTAATTTAAAATTATCCTGTTAAGAGATCCACGAAATGATTCCCGAGGAAAATAAAGTTTTTAATAAAGTACACCCAGATGGGAAATACTAATACGTAACTACAGATTATTGTTGTACATTTTTCTGATTGATTTGCCAAGTTATAATGCTGTTCACTGGTAGATTTTATTAGTACGAGGGGTGTTTGAACAGTCCGTGCAAAGTCCGAGAGATGGCACCACCGGTGCGGATCGATGTCATATTTAGTTAGTATCATCTTTGGAAAGACCGCACACCAAGATTCAGCCATATTGGTCTATTTATTTGTGTTTGGCATTCATGTGAATCAAGGACGTCGAGTGATTGTCAAACAACGGGCGAAAAAGAATTTCTTGTTGTGATTAAACAACTCTGCACCTTCGATTAGAAAAGTTTATAAGCGGTTTCAAAATTTTCGGAGTGGCCATGTGGGCACAAGTGATACTGAACATTCTGGACGCCATGTGGAGGTTACGACTCCAGAAATCATTCATAAAATCCATGATATGGTGATGGATGACAGAAGACTTAAGGTGCGTGAGATGGTTAGTGCTGTGGTCATCTCGAATGAACGGCTACATAATATTTTGCATAAACATTTGGACATGAGAAAGCTATTCGCAAGATGGGTTCCGCGATTGCTCACGCTTGACCAAAAACGGAATCGTGTGAATTGCTGCAAGGATGGTTTGCAGCTGTTCAGGAAGAATCTGCAAGACTTTAAGCGTCGTTTCCTTACTCCTGAGACTAAAAAACAATCTGAACAATTGGTTACCAAGGGAGAATGTGCACAAAAAATGGCGAACTTCATTCTTTTGGCCAGAAAGGTTATGGCGACTGTCTTTTGGGATTTGCAAGGGGTGATCCTCATGACTATCTGGAAAAGCGTGAAACTATTACAGGTGCATATTATTCATCGTTAATGGACCGTTTGAAAACAGAGTTGCAAGAGAAACGCCGGCGATTAGACCGCAAAAAAGTCTTTTTCCATCACGACAGTGCATCAGCACACACCTCAGCAGTTGTGGTCGCAAAATCATTGGAAACAGGATTCCAACTCGTTTCACATACCCCATATTCACCAGACTTCGCTACATCGGATTACTGTTTTCACCCCAATTTGAAGAAATTGTTGGTGGGACAAATATTTTATTCAAACGAGGAGATAATTTCTCCAACTAATAGCTGTTTTGCAGACTTGGACAATTCCTTTTATGCGGAAGGGATTAACAAATTAGAACAGCGTTGTACGAAGTGTATAATTCTAAAAGGAGACTGTCGAAAAATGAGAAAGGTTTACCCCAAACACGTAATTTGTTTTTATTTTTGCACGGACTTTTCAAACGCCCCTCGGACAAGTATATTTAAGGGTAATCTCGCAAAAAATTACTGTAATTGATCATTAATAACCGACTGAAAACATTTAATTGTTTCTATTTCGATTTATTTAGGTAATCTGCCCAGTAGTGCAGAACGTCTGGGTAAACGCAAATCCAAGCCTGGCTTTTATGTTTTTGCACCCGGTAACCCTACGCCCACCAGCAGTCTCGCCGTCATTCTTACGTTTAAGAGATATCAAAGATGGCAATTCGAGCCCTCGGCGCTTTTAGGCCTTCCTGTCGCACTCGCTGCCCGCTGCCAGCCCGTATAATTCCGCGCTTCCTCACAGAAGCTTAATTAAGCAGCTGTCCGCATTAGCATTTCACAGAGGTGACTGCATAATTTGTTGGAATCCTTGTCACTTGGTGGACGCCTGTTGCGCCATGTCACGCCTTCCGTGGGCCTCCGAAGCAGAGATACGTACCCTCTCACGGTAGAGCCGCTAGGAGCCTTTTATTTAGGCTCTAGCTCTGAGATTATCAAACCGCGTATCTCTAGAAGCAAGGCGAGAGGGTGTCACAAAACCTTTTTAAAAAAATCTGTAATTGCCAGCTCAAAATTTACCTACGCACGTTAATAGCTGCCAACGTGTGCGTGGTTGGCTTTCTTTTTGAAAACGACCAGTGATTAAAGAGATAATTGTATTGTCTGAATTCTTCCGTAACGGTAATTGTAATTCATTTATTTATCGTATGATGAAAACAAATACGCGTGTACGACATTTTTGGACAAATGTGCACAATCACAAGCCCGTACACTCTTACATTTCCAGATCTAGTGAATGTCCATTATCGATTCTTTGTTCGTTCGAGACAACAATCAGCGACAATGTCACAGACTTACTGTAAGTAGGCACAACAGTCACAACTTGCAGAAGTGGCCCATCCCCACCTGTGCACTGTTAACCACGTCTGCCTTGTCCGGTTCGTATCAGGTTCGTGATCCTCCATTGGCGTCTGAGGAGATCAAATCTTTGTATCCGTTTGGAAAAGTTCTCGACTAGATTTTTTTTTTTACTGTCCCACTGGATCTTCCATAAATGGGTGATACTGAAAGAGTGTCCGTCAAGGCTGTTTTCTGTGCGCGATGACACATTCTTTAATTTCAAGCGTTGGTGTTTGGCTTGTGCAGTATCTCGATAAATGGGTAGTCCTGGATTATTCTGAATGTTGTTTCAGACCTTCAGGAGGGCTTCCCAACTTCTTAGAGCTGGAGGTGGGATGCCGCTGAGAACAGGAAGCCATGGGATTTTTTTACTTCGAATACTTCCCTTAATTATTCACACTGCCTGATCGAGTTGGACCTCTATCTGCTTAGTGTGAGCACTGTCGGTCCAGATCTAACGGCAGTTTCAACACCAAAGTATGATAGGGCTAAGGCTGTGGATCTGAAAACATGAGCAATAGTCCCCCCAAAGGTACCAGTAATTTTGTGAGGAGTGTTGTTTCTCGTTGTGACATTAGTAGCTACATTACTGTCATTTCTAGGTACTGTGGTGTACTGTTCTATGGCAAGACTTAACCTCGGAATTCGATTTATGGTTTGTAATTTGCTCGTCTGTGGCGTGAGTGAAATGCAGATACAACAGTTTTGGGGGATTTAGATGGAGGCACATTCCTTGAAGTATATATCCAAGATTTCTAAATCATTGGTATGAGATAAGTTGAAGCTCTGGGACACCAAATAAATGACATCAGCATAAATGAATTTTCTTGAAGACGTTTCCGGTAAGTCGTTTGTGTACAGGCCGGAAAGGAGGGGGGCCAGAACAGGTCCTTCAGATAAACGATCGTTTAGTTTAAATTCTCTGCTTCTCTCAGTGTCAGAACAGATCTGAGAATTTCTGTTCCCTAACATGTTATTAAGTAGATTCATAAATTTACGGCATAGGGTAATCCTTATGATTTAAAAAGAAGTCCTTCTCGAGAGACAGTGTTCTAAGCAGGTGATAGATCCAAATCTACGCTTAATGATTTCTTCTCATACCCATTTTAAGTAACGAGAGAGAAACTGATCGTTGCAACTTGTCACTGGTCTGAATCCTGTTTCTTCTATTATTACGTGTTTGTCAATTACTTAAAAAATTCTACTGTAGATCAGACGCTCAAGGACTTAGTATGTGGCACTTAAAAGTGCTATTGGACGACAGTATTCCACTTTTGTGGTATATGTATGTAACTTCAGTATGGCTAATACTTTTGTTTTCTTCATCAGAGGTGGAAGATTTCCGGTTTGCAGGATATTTGAGAAGAAGTTGGTGACCATTTAAATGTAGCTGATCCTCTGTGAGCAAGGAGCTTAGGTTATATTCCGTCAAACATAGCAGATTTCCCAAGTTCAGTATTTTTGATTGCGTCTTTCGTTTCCTCTTCTTGAAATGGAACGGAAAATTCAGAAGTCAGTAGGACAGTTATTGTTTTGGTACTCAATTGTAATTCGACATCTCTTTCGGTTTGCTTGTCTTTTACGTTCTTGGAAACTGATACTGGGTTAAGAAAAGTTATTCAAACTGGATGACTAAATATCATTTCCTCCCTATTTGGATTGCAGACGATGTGTGTAGTTCGGCTACACCAACTTGCATAATCTGCTGCTTACCGCAGTTGCAATTGAAAGGGTGCAGGTTCTCTTAGATTCGGCGTACAGCAAAAAAAACATATAGCTGTCATTATTCCAGTCGAAGAAACGAGCGTGTGCGAACGATGAAACACAAACCTGAATGAGATGAGATCTCCTTCCAAATTTACAGTTTTCTTACGCGCAATGAGGGGACCACTCTCTAACCACCTCCTGTACGTCACTGTTGCAGCATACTCGTACAAGATGGCGAGTAACGTTATCTAAGCACCCGTCAAACCTAGACCGTTCCATGCGAGTGCCACAGGGTATGGCGTGACTCCTCACTCCAAATCACTTGTTATCCATTGACGAGTGGCGTCGCTCTTTAAGCACCTCGAGCGTCGGTCAGCATAGACTACAGAAATGAGTGGCCTATGAGGAGAATCTCGACCACTGATTCCGAATCTTCTTAACTCTTACACACAGCCATTGTGTTGGCTGAACTGCTCGTAGCACTATGGAACTCACGAATGATTCCTTCTACTCAATTTTTACATCCATCCTCCGCAATACTCAACGGTCGTTGTCCATCAGTATATGAAGTCCGCTTTGTCTTTACTTGGCTGTGATGTTTCCCCCGCGTTTCCATTTCACAATCATCCATAGTCGACTTGGGCGTCTTTACAAGGATTGAAACTATCCAGATGGTTTTGTTGCACGAAGCGACGTCCAATGATCAGTCCACGTTTGAAGTCACTGAGCTGTTCTGACGGATTCATTCTGCTGGTACTGCTTCTCTACTACACTACTGGCCATTAAATTTTCTACACCGAGAAGAAATGCAGATTATAAACGGGTATTCATTGGACAAATATATTATACTAGAATTGACATGAGATTACATTTTCACCCGATTTGGGTGCATAGATCCTGAGAAATCAGTACCCAGAGTAACCACCTCTGCCGTAATAACGGCCTTGATACGCCTGGCCATTGAGTCAGAGCTTGGATGGCGTGTACAGGTATAGCTGCCCATGCAGCTTCAACACGATACCACAGTTCATCAAGAGTAGTGACTGGCGTATTGAGACGAGCCAGTTGCTCGGTCACCATTGACTAGACGTTTTCAGTTGGTGAGAGATCTGGAGAATGCCTGCTGAAATGTAGGGTTTCGCAGGGATCGAATGAAGGGTAGAGCCACGGGTCGTAACACATCTGAATTGTAACGTCCACTGTTCAAAGCGGTGTCAGTGCGAACAAGAGGAGACCGAGACGTGTAACCAAAGGCACCCCATACCATCACGCCGGGTGATACGCCAGTATGGATATGACGAATATACGCTTCCAATGTGCGTTCACCGCGATGTCGCAAAACATGGATGCGACCGTTATGATGCTTTAAACAGAACCTGGATTCATCCGAAAAAATAACGTTTTGCCATTCGTGCACCCACGTTCGTCGTTGAGTACACCATCGCAGGCGCTCCTGTCTGTGATGCAGCGTTAAGGGTAACCCAGCCAAGGTCTCCGAGCTGATAGTCCATGCTGCTGCAAACGTCGTCGAACTGTTCGTGCAGATGGTTATTGTCTTGCAAACGTCCCCATCTGTTGACTCAGGAATCGAGACGTGGCTGCACGATCCGTTACAGCCATCCGGATAAGATGCCTGTCATCTCGACTGCTAGTGATACGAGGCCATTGGGATCCAGCATGGCGTTCCGTATTACCCTCCTGAACCCACCGATTCCATATTCTGGTAACAGTCATTGGATCTCGATCAACGCGAGCATCAATGTCGCGATACGATAAACCGCAATCGCGATATGCTACAATCCGACCTTTATCAAAGTCGGAAACGTGATGGCAAGCATTTCTCCTCCTTACATGAGGCATCACAACACCGCTTCACCAGGCAACGCCGATGAACTGCTGTTTGTATATGAGAAATCGGTCGGAAACTTTCCTCATGTGAGCACGTTGTAGGTGTCGCCACAGGCGCCAACCTTGTGTGAATGCTCTGAAAAGCTAATCATTTGCATATCACAGCATCTTCTTCCAGTCGGTTATATTTCGCTTCTGTAGTACGTCATCTTCGTGGTGTAGCAATTTTAATGGCCAGTAGTGTAACAACACAGAATTTCCGTCTTCTTTTATACTGGCGGGTCTGCTCCTCGTGACTTCTAGTGGTCGAATCCGTGTCCGGATACTTTTGATCAGATAGTGCAGATGTAACATGGTGCGCGTATACATACTTAACTGTCCAATATCATTCCACTCTGCGAGTGACGATCAGTCAATGGAAACAGTCGCAGTCATCAAGCATTTAACAGTTTTTGTTCGGAACGATTTAAGGCGAGAAGACAGCATAAACGTAGCCATAGGATAACCAGATGCCAGACAGATTTGCTAAAAGAATCGCGAGCAATTGTAAATCAAGCACGAAATCTTTCGACAGATTACTGGATGTAGTTCATCAGTTTGGGGTACTTCCAAAGTTAAATTGAAGAAAGAGAAAGAAAAAATTCAAAAAACCTGAATGGCTTGTTTAACCTCTGTGAGAGCGTCACAGAGGCACTCAAAACACTGCTAGTGGGAGGCGTATGATGGTGAGCAGAAACATCCTGACCGCTGCCCACACCAGGACTGAATGCCTGATCGGGTGGCGGGCACGTGAGCGGGGAGGAAAGTGTGTAAGCGGAGCAGAGACGAATCGGGAAATCCACCGACATAAGTCACTTTAACAATGGCCAAGCTCACACAGCCCGCCACCTGGGAACGGCGGAGCTGTTCGGCTATTCGCTTGCTATTGTCGTGAGTATAGACGTGTGGCGATGAATTTTGGGTGGCGTGGAGTTTGTCTCGGGGTTGTGCAATCGTGGGCTAATACTTCTTACATTAAACAATTATAACCGTTTGCACTCAAGTTCAATTTCAAGATTTATTAACTCATTTATTTATCATACGCCAATACATATACACACATCAAAAAATGTGTGATATCATCGCGGTTCTAGGAACTCGTGATTCTTATATAAAAATGGAATAGAGATGTATAAAAACAACATTTCAGCTCTCTTTTTTGCTCATGAAAACAAAAAAAACCTGCAAGTTTACAACAATAATCTAGACTGCAGCATACACCAGTACCTGTAATACCCGTAACACTTACTCTTGCACTGGTGCATGCCTGTATTCGTCGATGCATATTGCGCATTAGATCAACAAGGCACTGTTGGTGCAGATCGTTCCATTCCTCGACGGTGATTCAGCGCAGATCCCTAACATTGGTTGAGGATTCATCTCGTCCGAAAACAACGCTTTTTACTGTATCCAAGGCATCCTTATATACAAAATTCTCGTGTCACAGTGTTAGTTCTCATGCTCCAACGGCTCGATCGACTCTGATGAAATTTTACATGAATATTCGGTACGCCTGAGAATCGGTCGTAATCTATTTTTCATACCCGTAAGTGATAAGGGTGGTCCACCCCCCAAAAAATTTCTTATTTTTTGGATAGAACCTTTTATTTTTATTTTTTTTTACGATGTGGCATTAAAAATGCTTACAACCGTAAATTTTTACCCTTCTACCACCAAACCCTATTTTTAGCAGCGATAACTGATCAATCTCGCCAACAACAGCTATTGTGTCACAAGTATACATTATTCTTATAGACCAGTGATAGTTTATATGGTAAAACAACGTATGCCGGGTCAGCTATAACATGTAAAGATTTTCAGAGGCGGAACGTAGATCGTCTGGTATAGCTATTATTCTATAGGATTCATGTCTGGAGATCATGCTGGCCATTCTAATCTAGCGAATTCGTTATCACAAAGGAACGCATTCACAAGATGTGCACCATGAGCACGAGAATTGTCGTTCATTAACACGAATCCCACTCCGCAATGATACAAATATGGGTGCACTGTACCTCGGAGGATGTCATTCCTGAATCGTATAGCCGTTTGATTGCCTTCAGCAACCGCCAGTGGCGTACGTTGGACTTACACAATGCCACCCCAAAACGTCAGGGAACCACCATCTTGCTGCACTCGCTGGACGGTGTTTCTTAGATATTCAGGCTGACCAGACTGCCTCGGGAAACATCTCCAAGGATTGGTTGAATGCACAAGCAAGCCTCATCTGCGAATAGAAGTAAATGCTAGTTATGACGAGTCCATCCAGCAGGCTGCTGGGGCCATGAGTACCGTGCTGCACGGTGTCTAGGGATCAAAGCTGGACCTCACCATGAATGTCGGAAATGAAGTTGCACATAATGCAGCCTATTTTCGTACAGTTTGAGTCAACACACGACGTTCTGTGACAGCACGAAAATCATTATACAGCAAGGTGGCTTCTCCTCAGTGTTCCTCCGAGCTGAAAGCCGTAAGTAGCGGTCATCAAATGCAGTAGTAGTCATTGGGGCGCCTGAGCGAGGCAAGTCGTCGACAGCTCCTTTCTCCATTTCCGAACAACATAGCTTTCGTTCACTCTGAGACGTCTGGAAACTGCCCTTGGTGAGATTCCTTCCTGACACAATGTAACAATGTCGATACGATCAAACTTCGGAACTGACCTTCTAGGTATTGCGGACCTACAGACAATACAAGTAGTACACTTACATCCTGTTGTTATGACTGGAACTAATCGGCTGTCTTACCCACTCCGTTGCATAGGCACTGCGCATGCGTTGTTGTTTACATCTTTCTGCTGATTGAGTAACAAATATGAACAATGTAAGGGTAAGGGAAAGGGAGTGTTACTGATGCAATATACACATTCAACGTCAGTGCTCAGGGGAGCTTGGAAGCGACGTGACAAAATACCTTTTTTTGATGTATGTACAAGGATTGCAAAACTACTATACGTCAACATTTAAGAACAGCTGTCCAACGTAAAATAGTACAAATGACGATAGCTGTGTATGGATATCAAGATCTGTTATGTATTTTATCACGTCACTCGACGCTGTAAGGAAATCTTCGGAAGGACCTTTGTACGCACTTGTGAGACAAGTTGATGCAACATGAGCAACTGTCTGTCGTTCTGCACAATAGTGATGAAGATATGTCCCACTTGTAGAGAGTGACTGAATTAAGTTTCCGAGAGGGTCCTGGCTGTGATAAGAGTAAGATGTCTTGATCTTAGTCTTTTTCGCTCCACAGGGAATACATGGTTCAATATTGGAAGCTCGGTGTAATCAGCTATCTTCTGGTATTCACGCAGTAGCGGGCTCTTCCGTCGCATATTATGAGTTGGAATGTGGCTCAGTATAGGTAGCCAGTACGTGGGAGAAGATCGTATTGACCCGCTAAGTAGGCGCATGGCTTCATTAAGTTGTACGTCTATCTTTTTTACGTGTGGACTATTAAGCCACACAAGCACATTGTACTCTGCTGCTGAGTGTACCAGTCCGGCTGCTGATACCGAAGAGTGCCTACTGATGATCTCCACCGATTGCCACGGAGTTTGTAGAGAATGTTTTTTCTACTTTTGAGCCCAGCGTATGTTCTTGTCAAGTACTCCTGAAAAGGAAGTGTCCTATCTAACGTGATCCCAAGGTATTTTGGATTCACGTTATGACGAAGACATCGAGAGCTCAGTGTGCTAATCAATTGGACAGATGAAAGCATAAAACCTCAGTTTTATTTGAGTTTGTTTATAACCTCCATTTACGAAATTTTTGGTTTAAGATGTCTAGATCTGAAGTTAGGATTTCTTCAGTTGTCTCAAAGGGCTTGTGTTGGGTAGCTGTTGCCCAATTGTCCCTGTAGCCAAACTTTCTGAACTGTGTTGCAAGAATATATATATACGTGGGCTCACTCTGTGTTGGCAGCGCTGTATAGTGCTTTGCATTGGATATTTGGATCTCTGACTGCGCTTTCTTTGTAAGACACCCTGTGGCTGGTTGGACTCGTTGTTGGAAGTTAACCGCCAGTAGCGTTGGACAGTTGGAAGTTAGTCGCCAGCAGTGATGGAAGTACTGTTGGGCAGTTGGAGGCGGACAGCCAGCAGTGATAGATGTTACATGTGAGAAGTTAGGATTGGTGGAGGGTAGAGGTCTGAAGTGTTAGCGTAGGCTAACGATCTGTGCATGTTCGACTTGGAGACTGAATATTATCCATGATTATACACCTTTGTACTAGATGTCAATAACGATTTATATTCGTGTCTGAACTGGATGTCACATTATTAAGGTAAAAAAATACATTATTTGGTTTGCAACAAAATCTTTCCTTTGCTAACCACGTGCGTATTAGCAGTTAGTGGCTTTAGTAGTTAAAAGCTCGCTGTATTGAAGTAGTTCGCGTAATTAAGATTTTTGTGAGGTAAGTGCTTAATGAAATGTAACTTTTTTTTTCTTTTGAGCAGTCAGACTGCGTTACGCTAGGATATTGTGGATCTCAGTCATTCAGACTCACACATTTAAATAAAGAAGTTTCAATATGTATACATAAATTAAATAAGAGAGAAGCAAGGATTTATCCCTGTGGTAAGCCATTATTCAATAATTTTGGGCAGCTAGTGTCTTTTCCTGTAGTTACTGTAAATGTCCTTCCAGCTGCAATCTTGTCAATTAGTTTTGTTGTCCGTTTACATGGGACAAATTGTAACAACTTATAAAGCACTTCATGCATAAAATCCGTGTAATGTGCTGCACTTACACCAACGAAAGCAACTGATGTTTTATGCTTCATGTGGTATCCTGCTTCCACAAATGTTGTTAATAATAAGACTTGATCAATGCAGCTACGTCCTGGTCGGAATCCAGCCTGCTCAAAAGGCGGTTTCTGAAAGATCACTGGACAGTTCCGACTGCATAGAATTCTTTCAAGGGACTTATAAATAGTGCTCGACAGTGCGAATAGGCGATAGTTCATAGGCTGATCTGATGCCTTGTTGGGCTGTAGTATTGTTATGATTTTCGATTGCTTCATTTTTTGTGGAACTGAACCAGATATCATAATGTCAGAGAAGGAATCCGCCAGCTAACGTTTTTGCTCAGTTCCCACTATTCAGAAAAAATTCTAGGTGGATTCCGTCATTTACTGGTGCCTTTTCAGGTATCAGAGTTTTAAGATCAGCAGAATTTTCAGATACAGAGAAAGTTCTTGAGAAGCCAGATTGCTCATTAGTGTTCTTCCTGAGCAATGTATATTTGCGCCTGACGTATTGTATCTTGTATGAGTTTTATCCCTTTGTGCACTTCTTGTGAACAGCGAATGGAATGCAATCCTATTAGCTGATAATTGGGTGTTGTCCCTTACTGTAATTGTGTTTCCATACAACTTTCTTAGTAATGACCATGCGTCGCTACTTGATGTTTAAAAACTGAGTAACTCAGCAATATCTATCCACCTTGTACATCCGGCTCTATTGAGGTTATGAACCAGATTATCTGATATTTCAGGATCGCTGCTTTTTAGAAATTCATCACATTGTTTCTCATTAGTTTCATTCTAATCTGGAATATATTGCTTCCGGAAGCCACTATCGATTGCCATCTTTACTGAATTTTCATACCTCTAACAAGCGTCTCATCGTTTTTTCTTTTATTGTGAGGGAATACAATCAAGGCATTTGTCCAGATTTTTAGGAAATACTTCCCATTTTGCTGCTTTAATGTTCCATCTGGGTCATGGAAAGGATAATACGAGTGGGATATTTGTCTTTATGTCAATATAGATTGGCTGTGTTGGCCATGTGGGAAGTCTCATAATACAAACACCGAGCTTTGGAGTGGAAATTTATCTTAATTAGTCGTTACAAAGCACAGATCGAGATTACATTCCTGTCTCCAAGCTGCTGATACAAACGTTTCTTTATCCTTTGCATCAAACATCAAATATAAGCCATTATCTTCTGCCAAATTTGTAACGGTTTCACCATTTCCATAACTTGAGCATGGTGGCTGATAACTCTCCGAGGTATATGGTGGAGTGAAGTGATACCGGGATCACCCTTGGAGGCCAAGAGATAGCTGGAGGTTTCTATACATTACTTACTGTTAGTTCTCCAATTTTTACTGTAACTTCGTGGATGTCATTGGGGCCAGATAGAGAACACAGGTGTGACGATGGCACATATGTTGCCACTCCATAAGCATGGTGGTATGTTGCTCCTAGTAAGTCAAAGCCTGGAATTTTTTCTCTCTGATTCATTTGCTTTTCATTTTCAGTATGAGTTTCCTGAATAGCAACAACGTCGATGTTACATTTTGATAAAATCTTCTGTAAGACTTGGCATTTTGATTTACTTAGGCCTTCAATGTTAATGTGACAGATATTGATAATAGGTCCATAGTTTATAGCTCCATGGTTTATAGCTGGAGGGTCTGGAGAAGAACCGAGTGAGTTCATGTCTCGTGACAAATTGATTGTAGCCAGGAGTTATTTGAAATTATCTGACTAACTCTGCTTCTGCTTCAGTTTCAAGAATAATAATTTCAGAAATCTAATGATACAAGACAATATGCTGCACCAGGCGAAATACAGTAATTATTAATGAAACAAACGCAACACTGGTGTAATGTTGTACAATTTTTATTATTTGTTACATGAACCGGTTTTTGGCTGTTACACCATCATCAGGTACAAAAACATACGTATGTGGTGCAGTGAAATTTCGTCGGATAAAAGATTTTAAACTAGTGCATCTACAGAGTCTCTTCATTTCCATAGATAAAAATGTTAATGTTAGAATTAGGAATAAAACAATGAGGATTATTTCAGTGTAAATTCCATGTAAGACTCTGTATCCAAAATAAAATATGTGATACAAAAACTAATAATGAACAAGAAACTTTGGTAACATTTTCCAAAGATGTGGTTGAACAAAATAATCTTTTCTTTAATAGGTCCTAAATTACAGATAAGATATAATAGTGATATAAAGCAGGTGGGTGAAGCATCTGGGATTATACAAATTAATTTTTTAACACAACGAAAGAAATAATGGTAACGGAAATAAAGGGAAGTTCGGCATGTAAGTAAGAGGGGTAATTTACAACATGTTCTGGGTGGGATTATGAATATCATCTGCAGTTCGATGTCGCGAGCAAGTGAAATGTGTGTGGTCATTCAGTACTAAGCTTGGATTGATGGACACGTGTTTATTAAGTTTCATTATTTCAAGACAGTTCATCATTTCTTTATGGATATGATGTAATACTTCCTGTTTCACATTAAAACTATAGTCTTCTTTAATCAGGTGGTCTGCAAAAGCAGAATCTCCTTTTTCCACTTCTGCTGTGTTCTTTCAAACAGGTACATATGACTGACGTACCTAGAAATTGCCACAATTACACGTAATTTTATATATTTCATTCTATTCGAAAGCTGCAGCGTTGTCTTTGTCATTGGCTAACAAGTGTATAACAGTGTTGTGCACGTAAAATGATCTTTCTGCATTCCTGGATTCAAGCTTTCTGGCTACATCCAGTGAAGCTCTTTCTAAATACGGAATTGGACATCATTTATTAAGTTCTTGCGGTATATAATCACAGCTTCTTCACTCAACTGCTTAATATCACTATCGTATCTCATCTGTATGTAACTGAGGACCTATAAAAGATAAGATGATTTTGTTCAGTCATATCTTTGGAATATGTCACCTAAGTTTATTGTTCAGTTATTTTATTATATATACAACTGTTGAAATTTGTCTTTAGTTAATCAATTAATGTGTCACATATTTTTATCCTGGTTAAATAACCTTACATCGCATTTACACTGAAACGATTTCCTTTCTTTTATCTCTGTTTCTAACATTAACATTTTCATCTCTGAAACTCGAGATACTCCGTAGATGCACTAACATTTTCATCTCTGAAACTCGAGATACTCCGTAGATGCACTATTTGAAAATCTTTGATCCAACAAAATTTCACTGCACCATTTTCTTATCTTTGTACGTGATGGTGGACTAACGGCCGAAAACCAGTCCGTGTAACAAATAATAAATATCGTAGAATATCAAACCAGTTCTGTGTGTGTTTCATTAATAATATATAAAATATTCTATCGAGAACCAACGAAAAAATCAATCAATGAAATACAATAAGTTTATCACAAATAAAACAACAATAACATGAAACAGAACTTATTCTAAAACATATTCATATATTATACAAATAAAATGATCTTCACATTCGGGGGGACGGCGGTTTAAACCCCCTTTCGACCATGCTGATTCAGGTTTTCCGTGATTTCTCTACATTGCTTAAGGTAAATGACAAGATGGTTCCTTCGAAAGAGCACGGGCGCTCTCCTTCTCCGTCCTTCCCTAATCCTAGCTCGTGCCCTGTCTCTAACGACCTCGTTGTCGACGAGACGTTAAACAGTAATCTCCTCGTCCTAAAATAGACTTGCTTTTACGCAGAATGACTGTACAAGAGAGCACCAAAATAAAATAACTATTACTTTCTGCCGGTGATTAACTTTACAAGAGGGCATCAAACGAAACAACAAACTAGCCTCTGACCATTAAAAATTTTACAAGGGCACGCTAAAGTAACCAAGACAAGCAACTGACTCGTTATAATTACGTACAATCCACTACTACCAACACCTGGCACCTACAGAGAACACAACCTCAGAGAATAACAACTGTGTCGACCAGAAGAAAATGCAGATAAGCAAAGACACAGTCCAGTAAATGCAAGTGCATAACACTTCACAATAGTTTTTCAATACGTAGTTCCTCACCTTACTTTCATACGACAATAAACTCAATCTATTCCCAACTGCTTGACAACAATTAATTTGACCCCCAAACGTCACTTTGCGCTCTGTATTGCTATAATCCACTTCACTTTTCACTGATGCGAGCTGCCCGTCTTTTCCTAGACACTGACAAGGAGACACCTTCCGCTGCCCCAACTCGATGATGTCCACGCTAGAGCTGTCCGTGTCCCATGCTGACAGTTGCAGTACGAAGCTTCTCTTTTCGCGATGTTCGCGGTTCCAAGGCGCTTCCCTCGCCAGGGTTGGTGGCGATCCACAAACTCCAGGCCCTCTCCACACTTCAAAGGATGATAGCGGCGAGGCCCTTGGCCAGCCACGCTGATGCAAAGACAAGTCCAGCCAGTGCACCAACAGCACCTCTACGTCACCACATGAAGGTCTGTTGCTGACCACAGCAGCCTTCGACACTGTCACAAGGCTATGTAGGCGCTCCCTCTCCTTACTGCTAACTCGTGCTTTTACTGCCGATTGTTTTCCGAGGCAACCCTTAGGGCCAAACTCACCGATACAAAACAAGCATGGCCATCTCGCCATACTAGACCCTGGCGTTGCCCCACAATTTGTCAACCATTGCCCACTGCAACTTCCAGCAGTGATTTAAGGCTTTGCCACCATTTTCTTACAGTACTGCAAACTGTTTCTCGTGGCTGACGCCAGACCAGTGTGGCCAGCACACCACGCAAGGCCCCGCAGCTTGTCAGCCATTGGCCCCAACAGTCTCTGGCGCTGGTACAAGTGGAGGTCGCCGATTCCTTTCCTTAAAGCAGACTCCTTTCCTCCTTTTCACTCTGCCCCATCTAAGTTCTGTGTTGCGTTGATCCCACAACTTGCCAACACACGTGCCCTCTAGTGCTGCGCCGGCCTGTGTGGCCGACCGGTTCTGGGCGCTTCAGTCTGGAACCGCGCGACTGCTACGGTCGCAGGTTCGAATCCTGCCTCGGGCATGGATGTGTGTGGTATCCTTAGGTTAGTTGGGTTCAAGTAGTTCTAAGTTCTAGGGGACTAGTGACCTCAGATGTTAAGTCCCATAGTGCTCAGAGCCATTTGAACCATCTAGTGCTGCACGACCGCGATCAACTGGGCAGCCAGGACGAGAGTCCTGCAAAATTTCAGCTTCACGTCACTTGAGAGAAGTGGTTTAAGAAACCACAAGTAGTCGACAAGGGGGTGTAGGTCAGAGCTTTATCTGCTCTACTAAACAGAATAGGCGCCAAACTTTGCAAATCTGATGGCAGAGTAAAATGTTGGTACAGGCACAAGCGTTCGGAGCACACTTTGTTAAACATGGGACGCTACAGTAGACTGTATGTTGTTAGTTACGATTTCAGTGGCCATGAGATCAGCGATATTGGACAGTGGATCAATGGAAATGTGTTTCATGGTCAGACGAATGACGGCTACTATGCCAGGCAACGTGTCTTGATACGCTACCAGGTGTTGACTACTTTAACACTGCTGGAAATCTCCAGCATGCCGTTATGCTTACTTAATACCTTCCTCGACGGTGATGGGTCTTTCCAATAGGATAACTACCCATGTCACAAGACAAAATCGTGCAATAGGAGCAGCATGACAGTAAACTCACTTTAATGTCTTCGTCACCAAATTTGCCTGATCTGAACTCGCTGGAACCCACCTGGAAAGCTATATATAGGGTGCCAGTTTCGCGCCCTCAAACGACAGTCCCCTAATTTACTGGAATTTCGGGGACCTGGGCGTAGATCTGGTGCCACAAACGTTCGGAAAGCTACCAAGAACTTCTGAGTCCTTGGCACGCACAATCGCTGATGTATTACGTTCAAGAGGTGGACCATCGTGCTATTAATTTGGATATCAACAGTGTTAGAATGTCATTGCGCATCGTGGAGAGTCTTAATCGCAAAATTCTGCGAAGCCGCGTTTAAAACAAATCAAGAAACACACTGTTTGCACCAAAATACAAATCGCATAATGAACATAACGGAAATCAGAGCAATATGAACTTATACGGAATCTTACAGACATCCTCCTTCCCGTATACCAATCACAATGGGATTACTAATGGGGTAAATGATACTGGAACATTACGTATCCTTAGTCAAACACCATGTGGCGTCCTATCTAAATAACATTTCCAGTTTTACAAAATTAGTAATCTTAGACTTGCTTTCATTCTTTGTCATGGAATAATTAGACACATAAAATACTTGTATATGACAATGTGAACCCTCTCCGGAAAGTAACTCCGTCAATGACAGCTATGAATATGATGGCCGTTTATACGGTTCCAAACTACGCGCGACTGCAGTGCAACTAAACAAAAAATATTATCTTCGTTGAGTACTTGTTCAAAAGATACGATACCCAGTGAAATAAAATATTCAAGAACCTTCAGAATATATCTTTGATGTAATGTTAGTTTGAGGCACTGAACAATAGAAAAATGTACTCGGAATGAAGTAGCTGCTAGATGCCCCCAAAATATATTCAGAACGAGTAAATACACAGAGGTGCGGTTTCCGCTGAGCTATAGCGGACAGCGCGCAGAATCCTCTGCCGTGTGCAAGTAATTATCAACTTTTATAGCAGCCTAAATGTCACAAACTTAGTTTTTGTAATGCAACTTTTTTCTGTGGCATTGGAAAGAGCCCTTGAAGAACACTTCCAATGTGTAAAATGTGTGGAAATCGATCGAATACTAACGAGGTAAAAGCGCTGCACGTTATAGTCTCGCTTTCAAGGGAAGAGGTGCCACAGATATCTGCAACATTGTACCAAATGCAAAACAAACACCTTACTTACTTATGGCCCATGTATATATAATTATGACTATGCTATCAAATATTCCAAATGTTCAACTTGTGCACTGGTACACGATATAAAGCGATTCCGGGCAGACAGTACTTCATATATCTGGACATATCTTCGACAATCTCGATGTATCCCTGTTCAGCTTGAAAGTCTCCTTTAAAAATTTTCTTCTCGTTTCGTTTTTGAATTAGTATTGGCTTGCTTACTAGGTTGTAACTTCACTATTGTTTAGCTCTGGGTGCCTTTGTGCATTTTCAGCTGCGTCAGAAACCAAATATATTTGCCTGTGAGAATACAACATGAATTTGACCCCGTTTTACAATGTTTCTAGAAACGGGCAGACTGATTAAAGCCTGAATTTCATTACTAATCTGTTTAATTAAACAAAGTGGTCCCTGTGCGTTAATGATCTATCTAATAATGTTGTTCCTGAAATGGTCCCTATAGGTTGATAATATTCGTAACAAGCTGATCCTGAGATGAAAACTTCTTACCTCGTAATGTAATTGCTCGGTAAGGCGGTGCTTGCTGCTCTCTGTCCGCCAGCTGCAAATTTCTAACTACAGTTGACTACAGTTGCTGAGAGTTCAGTGCAATGCTCGAGACAACAAGTAAACTATTTTATACACATTATTGAGTGAGGCACTCTTTAAATAAAAATGAATCGGATCGAGGGTGTGGAAAATGTTCTTAGGTGAAATATTTCTTTACCAAAATGTATTTAAATTATCTGATATGTTATTACTTGTGTGAAAGTTATGTTACACCACTCATTAACACTGACAAAGGACAATATTGATAACAAACTCTTACTCTTACAAATGTTAGACAAGAAATTAATAAACATGAAAAAATACCTTACGGTGAAAATTACGCAGTCTTTAATGACAAATCTAAAATTCCCTGGTATGGATGTCTCATTTAATAACGGTTCCAAACCATGGGCAACTGCAGTTCAAATGGTTCAAATGGCTCTGAGCACTATGGGACTCAACATCTGAGGTCATCATCCCCTAGAACTTAGAACGACTTAAACCTAACTAATGTAAGGACATCACACACATCCATGCCCGAGACACGATTCGAACCTGCGACTGTAACGGTCGCGCGGTCCCAGATTGAAGCGCCTAGAACCGCTCAGCCACACCGGCCGGCCGCGACAGCACTGCAACTAAACAAAAAATATTATCTTCATTCCTCTTCATAATGATTTTCTAATCTCATTACATCTCATTTCATTCTAAATTGCTAATCGAATTTTTCGCCTCTGTTTCATATACACTCCTGGAAATTGAAATCAGAACACCGTGAATTCATTGTCCCAGGAAGGGGAAACTTTATTGACACATTCCTGGGGTCAGATACATCACATGATCACACTGACAGAACCACAGCCACATAGACACAGGCAACAGAGCATGCAAAATGTCGGCATTAGTACAGTGTATATCCACCTTTCGCAGCAATGCAGGCTTCTATTCTCCCATGGAGACGATTGTAGAGATGCTGGATGTAGTCCTGTGGAACGGCTTGCCATGCCATTTCCAGCTGGCGCCTCAGTTGGACCAGCGTTCGTGCTGGACGTGCAGACCGCGTGAGACGACGCTTCATCCAGTCCCAAACATGCTCAATGGGGGACAGATCCGGAGATCTCGCTGGCCAGGGTAGTTGACTTACACCTTCTAGAGCACGTTGGGTGGCACGGGATACATGCGGACGTGCATTGTCCTGTTGGAACAGCAAGTTCCCTTGCCGGTCTAGGAATGGTAGAACGATGGGTTCGATGACGGTTTGGATGTACCGTGCACTATTCAGTGTCCCCTCGACGATCACCAGAGGTGTACGGCCAGTGTAGGAGATCGCTCCCCACACCATGATGCCGGGTGTTGGCCCTGTGTGCCTCGGTCGTATGCAGTCCTGATTGTGGCGCTCACCTGCACGGCGCCAAACACGCATACGACCATCATTGGCACCAAGGCAGAAGCGACTCTCATCGCTGAAGACGACACGTCTCCATTCGTCCCTCCATTCACGCCTGTCGCGACACCACTGGAGGCAGGCTGCACGATGTTGGAGCGTGAGCGGAAGACGGCCTAACGGTGTGCGGGACCGTAGCCCAGCTTCATGGAGACGGTTGCGAATGGTCCTCGCCGATACCCCAGGAGCAACAGTGTCCCTAATTTGCTGGGAAGTGGCGGTGCGGTCCCCTACGGCACTGCGTAGGATCCTACGGTCTTGGCGTGCATCCGTGCGTCGCTGCGGTCCGGTCCCAGGTCGACGGGCACGTGCACCTTCCGCCGACCACTGGCGACAACATCGATGTACTGTGGAGTCCTCACGCCCCACGTGTTGAGCAATTCGGCGATACGTCCACCCGGCCTCCCGCATGCCCACTATACGCCCTCGCTCAGCGTCCGTCAGCTGCACATACGGTTCACGTCCACGCTGTCACAGCATGCTACCAGTGTTAAAGACTGCGATGGAGCTCCGTATGCCACGGCAAACTGGCTGACACTGACGGCGATGGTGCACAAATGCTGCGCAGCTAGCGCCATTCTACGGCCAACACCGCGGTTCCTGGTGTGTCCGCTGTGCCGTGCGTGTGATCATTGTTTGTACAGCCCTCTCGCAGTGTCCGGAGCGAGTATGGTGGGTCTGACACACCGGTGTCAATGTGTTCTTTTTTCCATTTCCAGGAGTGTATATTACTTAAAAACAGATGCACTTAACTTTACGCCACATTGTCACGAATACTCTGCTCGGCGTCTGTCTCATTTCTCCTCTAACGACAGAGCTGCCGTGCTCCTCGTTGCCAAGCAACGATGACAAAGCAAGCACATCTTCCAGCAACAAACACAGCTACTCTGACCAAAAGACAGCGCGCGAATAACAAGCTATTCAGAATTGCCGCTTGGCGTTTGAGAACTCCAAACTATGTACAAATTCCAAAAATGCAAATAACAAACTCCTAACACACGTGTTTCAACCTCTTGTTTTAAATTTCCCCTACAGATAAAAGTCCAGAGGTGTGAAGCGTGGTGATTATGAGGGCCATTTTATATTTCTCGAACGACCGATCCAACGGTCTCCAAAATGTTGTGTTAAGGACCGTTTTCGCCTCTGCGGAATGGGGGAGGGGGGTGGGGGTGTCTTTGGATACAACATTGGTTGCCTTAAGTCCTGTTGGATTTCTTCGAATAACTGCGGTGTCATGTCTGTTTGGGAGTGTGGATAATTGGGGCTATTTATTTTTAATAAAACAATGACCAGTTATACTACTCTTGAAGAGCCCGCACCACACGTTGACAGACCAAGGTCGTTGCTTACCCACATCTCTCTCAGTGTAGATTTTCAGCTGACCAGCGGTTTCTACTTCGTAGACTGCTTTTCCCATTTGTTAGTAAATGTAAACAAAATTTGCATAGAAAGGCCGCATCACACCATTCTGCAAACAATAACTGACATAAAGCTGTTGATGGAGGTAAGTGCGGAAGTGAAATTGTGGAACTTGCGCCTCTTTACGGGTTATGATTTTTTTATCGCGTAGAAATGCATACGCCGTTGTAGTAAGGCAAGCCGTTAGAAAAGGCAGGTTCCCCAATCGCTAGTGACAATTTTTTCGGAGGAGGACCTTCGGAATTTAGTATTCGCAGAACATTCCTTTAGTTGGTACTTTTCGCATTTTCAATCTGCTTCATGGCGATATGTGGATTGTGTGCTACCGCTGGTAAATATTAGATGCAGTTCTCTCAATATTTGTTGTTCGTTTTCACTAATGTATTTTATTTTCACAGTTTCAGTTTCTTCAAATGGTTCAAATGCCTCTGAGAACTAAGGGACTTAACATCTGAGGTCATCAGTCCCATAGGTCTTAAGAACTACTTAAACCTAACTAACCTAAGGACAACACACACATCCATGTCCGAGGCAGGCTTCGAACCTTTCCAGACTGAAGCGCCTAGAACCGCCCGGCCACTCCGGCTGGCTTTCAGTTTCTTGAAAGATTTTATAGTGTTCGCAAACACAGAACGTGTGAGGGCTTGGCACGATCACGACAGCTCTCAGCATACAAAGGCGCAGCTGTTTTAACAACTTGGCGGCATTTGCCATTAACGAAAATCATATTCACTGCCACGTATGATGTGAAAGTACGAGGTAGCTTCACGAGCCAGTTGTCTGGCCGCTACCACAGCTGAGCACATACTGACGGGCTTCAAGCGTACAGGCAAACACAGGGACCCTACCTGAGTTAGCTGTTTGCTTGCTTTTAGCACGGTAGGCCAGACGTCTGGCACAACCTCTTATCTTCTCCTGACGACGGGATAGCGATTTGCGGCGCAGTTATCCTGACCAAGTCCCACAAATGTTGTGTCGCTGAGATCCTCTCTGTAGCCAATTGGGCAGCTGTAAGTGGTAAAAATGACTTGCATAGGCCAAAAAATTTGTCAATTTTCCGATATAACTAAGCCAAAACCGCGCCTCCTTTTGTTTACTGTTTCTGTATATACACCAACAAGCCAAAACATTATGACCACCGCCCTACCATCGATGTAAAGCAGTCCAGTCCGTAACATGCGGAAGAATGACTGCTAGTCACACGCACGCACGGTGCATGTTGTATCACTGAGCATGCTGTCCATGTATACAGTGGGGAACGCGGGCGATATATCTGAGTTTCACCGAGAGCAGACTATAATGGCCTGGAGGTCCGCCACGAGCACTTCGGAAACGGTACGGTTTGTCGCGTGTTCTAGGAATGCTCTGGCGAGTGTCTTCAACACGTGGATAAACCAAGGTGAAAGCATGTACAGAAGTCTTGGGGTTGGGCGGCCATCCCTCATGATAGATGTCAAATATCGTAAGCTGGGTAGACTGGTAAAACGGGACAGGCGGCGAACTATGGCGGAACTAACAGCAGACTTCAATGCCGGGCAGACTACAAGTGTGTCTGAACACATAGTACACCGAACACTCCTAACGGTGGGCAACCTCACCCTACAACCCATGCATGTGCCAATGTTTACACCACGACATCGACAACTACGACTGAAATAAGCACGTGACCATCAGCACTGGACGTTGGCGCAGATGCAGAGCGTTGCATGGTCTGATGAATCCCGAGACCTTTTTTATCATACCAAGAAGGACGTAGCCAAAAGAAGGGTTTGTGTCCAGGGGGTCCAGACCACCCGCCCCCCCTTCACCTAAAATCAATTATACGCGACATAGTTGCCGTGTAGTGAAATTGAAAGGCTTACGACGGAAAAGTTATCGATATATCAATAGCACTCTCAGTATCATCCATGCATACTTCATCGAAGACTAATTACTGCACATTGTTGGGCTTACTTGAGCCCAGTTGTTTCTATGGTTGTCAGTACTTACTTGCAGCTGATTCAAATGGCTCTGAGCACTATGGGACTTAACACCTGAGGTCATCAGTCCCCTAGAACTTAGAACTACTTAAACCTAACTAACCTAAGGACATCAGACACATCCATGTCCGAGGCAGGATTCGAACCTGCGACCGTTGTGGTCGCGCGGTTCCAGACTGGAGCGCCTAGAACCGCTCGGCCATTCTGGCCGGCCACTTTCAGCTGAAATTAATGTGCTACCGTTTATTATTTTTGTTTTGCGTGTTGTGACGGTTTCTACTTACAGATAAGTTCGTAACAAAAATGAAGAGGAAAGCCAATTTTGTTTCGTCCACTACCGTTATGGTAACTTAAATATATGTACGTGCCACTATAACAGCCGAATAACCTAAAAATAGCAGTTTAATGTAAGACCTGGAGTCATCTGAAGACTGGTAGAGCTTTTCGGTTGCAACATTTCAGTATATCACGAGGTAGCGGAGTGGTCAATAACTAAAACACATGAAATTAAAATCAGTGCATGAAGATACGCTTGGATTCGCCTGTGTCCCCCAAAAATTGCGTTGATCAAAAATAATGCCGCCCAAACGGCGATGGTTGCGTCTCCTTAAGGAAAATTGCTCAAAACTCTGCCACTAGTAACTCAAATGACAAAATATCGCCGAATTTGGTCACCCGGGGCAGTACTCAATTATGAAAAGTAGTTCTGGTGCGGAACAATTGGGAGGGTTTTGTGGAGAGTTGAAGGGGTATGTGGTGACAGTACATTCTGTAGTTCGTAGGTTTCTAAAAGATTCGTTCCGGGGATTGCTTGAATTCGTCCGTGCTGACTCTGCCCAGAATCACCTCCTGTCGCCCATAAGCTATTTACCTCTTGTAACACTATATTACCTCAAGTGTTTTCATACGTTATATGATTATCTTTACTGTTATTAAGTTATAGAAATATTGAGATAAATATTTTTTCGTTACTTTGGTGACAGTATTTATCTTGATTTGGGGAGTAGTTGTTTCTTGGGCAAACTGTATTTAACTTATATGGTGGTTTGCGTAACATTTCGACAACATGCGTACTTCAGCGGTATTTACATTGGAAGGCAGCTAGCGATTGTCATTTTGCACTATTCTTTTTTTTTTGAGTCTACATCCTTCTGACTTGTTTGATGCGGTCTGCCATAAATTCCTCTCCTGTGCCGACCTCTTCATCTCAGAGTAGCACTCCTCGCAACCAGCGTCCTCAATTGTCTTCTGGATGTATTCCAATTTCTGTCTTCCCCAGCAGTTACGATCCTCTACAGCTCCCTCTTGTACCATGGAAGTTATTCCGTGATGTCTTAACAGAAGTCCACTCATCCTGTCACTTCTTCTTGTCGGTGTTTTCCATGTGTTCCTTACATCATCAGTCTGCATAATTTTCAACTTTGTTCTGCAGCAGCGCATCTCAAGTGTTTCGATTCACTTTTGTCCTAGTTTATCCACAGCCCATGTTTCACTACTACACAATGCTGTGCTCCAGACATACATTCTCAGAAATTTCTACGTAAATAAATACCTGTCTTTGGTACTAACAGACTTCTCTTGGCCACACATGCATGCCCTTCACGCCAGTGGCAGTCCGCTTTTAATGTGCTCCTTGCTCCGCCTAGATAGCAGAATTCCTTAACTTCATCTATTTCGTGATCACCAATCTCGTTGTTAAGTAATGGTGCGAAAAGTGGCAGTTGACCCTAAATAATGAGAAGTGTGAGGTCATCTACATGACTGCTAAGAGGAACTCGCAGTTCGTAGTAATAGACGGCAAATCATCGAGTAAAACTGAAGTGATATTAGGTGTTCCCCAGGGAAGCGTCCTGGGACCTCTACTGTTCCTGATCTATATAAATGACCTGGGTGACAATCTGAGCAGTTCTCTTAGACTGTTCGCAGATGATGCTGTAATTTACCGTCTAGTAAGGTCATCCGAAGACCAGTATCAGCTGCAAAGCGATTTAGAAAAGATTGCTGTATGGTGTGTCAGGTGGCAGTTGACGCTAAATAACGAAAAGTGTGAGATGATGCACATGAGTTCCAAAAGAAATCCGTTGGAATTCGATTACTTCGTAAATAGTACAATTCTCAAGGCTGTCAATTCAACTAAGTACCTGGGTGTTAAAATTACGAACAACTTCAGTTGGAAGGACCACATAGATAATATTGTCGGGAAGGCGAGCCAAAGGTTGCGTTTCATTGGCAGGACACTTAGAAGATGCAACAAGTCCACTAAAGAGACAGCTTACACTACACTCGTTCGTCCTCTGTTAGAATATTGCTGCGCGGTGTGGGATCCTTACCAGGTGGGATTGACGGAGGGCATCGAAAGGGTGCAAAAAAGGCAGCTCGTTTTGTATTATCACGTTATAGGGGAGAGAGTGTGGCAGATATGATACACGAGTTGGGATGGAAGTCATTACAGCATAGACGTTTTTCGTCGCGGCGAGACCTTTTTACGAAATTTCAGTCACCAACTTTCTCTTCCGAATGCGAAAATATTTTGTTGAGCCCAACCTACATACGTAGGAATGATCATCAAAATAAAATAAGAGATATCAGAGCTCGAACAGAAAGGTTTAGGTGTTCGTTTTTCCCGCTCGCTGTTCGGGAGTGGAATAGTAGAGAGATAGTATGATTGTGGTTCGATGAACCCTCTGCCAAGCACTTAAATGTGAATTGCAGAGTAGTCATGTAGATGTAGATGTAGATGTAGATGTAGATTAAACTTCGGTTTCACGATAAATCAGTCTAACAAAAAGGCCGTAAATTGAAATAAATATCTAGGTATTACAATTACGAACAACTTAAATTAGAACAAACACATAGAAAATGTTGTGGGAAGGCTAACCAAAGACTGCGTTTTATTGGCAGGACACTTAGAAAATGTAACAGACCTACTAAGGAGCCTGCGTAGACTACGCTCGTACGTCCTCTTTTAGAATACTGCTGCGCGGTGCGGGATCCTTACCAGATAGGATTGACGAAGTACATAGAAAAAGTTGAAAGAAAGGCAGCACGTTTAGTATTATCGCGAAATATGGGAGAGAGTGACACAGAAATGATACATCATTAAAAGAAAGGCGTTTTTCGTTGCTACAGAATCTTCTCACGAAATTCCAAGCACCAAATTTCTCCTACGAATGCGAAAATATTTTGTTGAGACCGACCTACATAGGGAGGAACGATCACCAAGATAAAATAAAGGAAATCAGAGCTTGTACAGAAAGATATAGGTGTTCACTCTTTCCGCGCGCTATACGTGATTGGCATAATAGAGAATTGTGAAGGTGGTTCGATGAACCCTCTGAAAGGTACTCAAATGTGATTTGCAGAGTATCCATGTAGATGTAGATGTAGATGTGAAGTTTCTCGCTGTTCCCATTTCTGTTACTTCTTATTACTTTCGTCTTTCTCCCATTTACTCTTTGTCCATACTCTGTAATCAATAGACTGTTCACTTCATTGTGCAGATCCTGTAATTCTTCTTCACTTTCACTGAGAATAGTAATGTCATCAGCGAACCTTATCGTTGATATCCTTTCACCTTGAATTTTAATTTCACTATTGAATCTTTCTTTTATTTCCGTCATGCTTCTTCGATATGTAGACTCAAACAGTAGGGGCGAAAGACTACATCCCTATCTTACTCCCTTTTTAATCCGAGCAGCTCTTTCTTCCTCTTCCACACTTATTATTTCCTCTTGTGTGTAGTATATATTGTATATCACCCGACATTCTCTATACCTTATAGCTATTTTTCTCAGAATTTCAAACATCTTGCAACATTTTACATTGTCGAACGCGTTTTCCAGGTCGACGGAGCCTGTAAAAGTGTCTTGATTTTACTTTGGTCTTGCTTCCATTATCAATCGCAACATCAGAATTCCCTCTGGTGCCTTTTGCTTTTCCTAAAGCCAAACTGATCGTTATCTACCATGTTCTAATTTTTTTCCATTCTTCTGTATATTATTATTATCAGCAACTTTGATTCGTAAGCTGATTGTGCGATTACTCTTGGCATTCGTCGGCTCTTGCAATTTCGGAATTATGTGGACGATGATTTTCTGAAAGTCAGATGGTATATCATCACCTTATACATTCTACACACCAACGTGAATAGACGTTTTGTTACCACTTCCTCAATGATATCACCGAGCGATGTGGTTAGCACAATGGAGTCGCATTCGGGAGGACGGCGGTTCAAATCCGCGTTCGGCCATCTTTATTTAAATTTTCCATGACTTCCCTAAATCGTCTCAGGTAAATGGCGGGATGGTTCCTTTGAAAGGGGCAGAGCCGACTTCCTTCCCCATCCTTCCCTAATCCGATGGGACTGAAGACCTAGCTGTTCGGTCCCTTCCCCCAAATCAACCAACCAACCAATGATTTTAGAAACTCTGACGGAATATTATCTCTCCCTTCTGCCTTACTCGATCCTAAATGTCTCAAAGCTCTTTGAAATTCTGATTTTAATACTGGATCCCGTATCTCTTCCCTTCCTAGAGGCGTTGGATCTTCGATGTACTCTTTCCACCTGTCCGCTCTCTCCGCTTTTAACAGTGGAATTCCCGTTGCACTCTTAATGTTAACACCCTTGCTTTTAATAGAATTATAAACAGCCGACCAGTTGCAATGGATAAACAATTCTTCACCTAGGTTTCGACAGATATAAATTTGTCTTCTTCAGAAGGTGGCAATTTCACATTAGTAAGGACTAATGTAGCATCGCCGTTTTTACAAATGTCGCCATTTTATTTCACCGAAGGTTATTATGACTTTTCCATGTGCTCAGTGGTTCCTTCCGACAATCATTTCTTTTTCGATTTCTTCACATTTTTCATGCTCTCATTTCCCTCAGGTTCCATGCACTTCCTATTTATTTCATTCTTAAGCTACTTTTATTTCTGTATTCCCGAAATTACCTGAACATTTTTGTACTTCCTTCTTTCATAGATCAACTGAAGTATTTCTTGAGTTGCACATGGTTTCTTCGCTATTACCTTCCTTGTACCTATGTTTTTCTTTCCAACTTCTGTGATTGCATATTTTAGAGATGTAATTTTACTTCAACTGAACTGCCTATTGGGCTATTCCTTACCGCAGTATCTATAGCTTCAGACAATCTCAAAAGTATCTCTTCCTTCCTTAGTATTTTCGGATCCCACTTCCTTGCGCATTGATTCTTCCTGACTAATCTCTTTGACCCCACACTACTCTACATTTCTACTAAATTATGAGCTGAGTAGGAATCTGCTTCTGGGTACGCTTTACAATCCAGTTTCTAATTTCTGAATCTCTGCCTGACCATGATGTAATGTAACTGAAATCTTCCCGTACCTCCAGCCATTTTCCAAGTGTATCTCCTCCACTTGTTGTTCTTAAACGGAATATCCACTATTAATAGCTGAAAATTATTGCAGAACTCAATTAGTCTTCCTTCTCCCTCATTCCTAGCACCTAGCTCATATTCTTCCGTAATCATTTCTTCTACTCCTTCCTCACAAACGGTATTCCAGTCGCCCTCATGGCTACAAGGTTTTCATGTCCCATTACGTGCTAAATTACCCATTTAGTATCGTCATATGCTTTCTCTACCCCTTCATCTTGGTCTTACGACGTTGGTATCTATACCTGAAATATCGTTGTCGGTGTTCTTTTGCTGCCGTTTCTGATGAGATTAAACCAATCACTGAACTGTCCACAATACCTCACTTTCTGCCCAGCCTTCCAATTCATAACGAATCCAACTCTCATTATATCATTTTCCGCTGCTGTTGATATCACTCTATACTCATCTGACCTCCCCTATATCTCGATTAAGACTTATAATTTCCTTTTTAAGATTTTCTGGCCTCCGTGCCACGTTCAGACTTCTGACATTCCAAGCCTCGACTCTTAGAATGTCATGCTGCCGCTGGTGGTTGTTCAAACTTTCTCTCATGGTCACCTCCCCTTTGGCAGTCCCCTCCCCTCCCTCCACCCGGAGATCCGAATGGGGACTAGTGCAGAATCTTTTGCCAATGGAGAGATCATCATGCCACTTCTTCAATTACAGGCCACATGCCCTGTGGATACACGTTATGTGTCTTTAATGTAGTGGTTTATATTGCTTCTGCATCCTCATGGCGTTGACCATTGCTGATTCTACCGCCTTCAGGTGCAGTTGTCCACCCCAAGAGCAAGAGAGTGTCCTGAACCTCTGTCCACTCTTGCACCTTCTTTGGCAAAGCCGTTGTCTGAATGAGGGTGACTTCTTCCGCCGTAAGTCTTCGGTCGCCATTTCTGATGATTTTTATTCAGAATTTAAGCACTAATGGGGATACTGTTGAAAATATATGTTGAACTTCTTAAAGAAAAGTTTCTCTTGAGTAATTATATAGACCAATTACTGTATATATGAAGGCCTCCTAAAAGCAAATTATGTATCTAAAAAAATATATTTGTTTTCAAAATAAAAAACATGACTTTCTTAAGTCAGATCAGACTTCCCCTTTGACAAAATCCTGTTTACGTCCTTGAACTGCCGATGGGAGGAGCGAATCCGTCGTCTTCCAGGGGAAGAGCTTCTTGACCCATGTACTGCGTGACGGAGAGAATATGGCGGCGACTCCCTTATGCTCTTGGGTACGTGGGCATCCACAGGTCCAGTGGAGCTCGTGCAAGGCACCATAACGGCCAAGGATTATCGAACACTGCTTGCCGACGACGTACACCCCTTCATGACGATCATGTTTCCCCACAGCAGTGGCTTTTTTCAACAAGACAATGCGCCATGTCACAAGGCTAGGAGTGTGATAGAGCGGTTCGAGGAACACAGTGGCGAATTCCAATTGATGTGCTCCGCCCCCAACTCGCCAGATCTAAACTCGATCGAACACATCTGGCTGTCAAGGCTACTAGCCCCCTCCCCGGAATTTACGGGAAATACGTGACATGTTTGTGAAGATGTGGTGACAGCTCCCTCTAGTAAGCTAACAAAGCCTTGTTGCTTCCATGACTGATTCATTGCAGTTGTTATCCGTGTCAAAGGTGGACATACCGGCGGTCAGGTAGGAGATCAAAATGTTTTGGCTCTTAAGTGTATTTAGGGTGGCCAGTCTTAGCTACGTCGCCTTTGATAACAAAATCCATAAGGAAGACACTGTATAAAAAATCGGTGTTCGCCTCCCTGTGCGGCTGATCCCGGCGGAGGTTCGAGCCCTCCCTCGGACATGTGTGTGTGTGTTTGTCCTTAGGATAATTTAGGTTAAGTAGTGTGTAAGCTTAGGGACCGATGACTTTAGCAGTTAAGTCCCATAAGATTTCTCACACATTTGAACTTTTTTTTTCGTCTCCCTAATCACCGGTCAACTGCAGCAGCACACGGCGGAGCTCACTGGCTAGTAATTGAGAGATAACGCCCTCGCTCCACTCGCGAAGTCTTACTTCGATAAGAGTCCTCATAACACAGCGGCCGCTTAACATCCACAAAATAAACGCAGGGCGCAAACTCAACCACGATATTACAGCAGTTGGCTGTTATCGGAAACACGCGGTGACGATACGGTAAACAAGTACATTGGTGTCTAAGGAAAATGCAGCGGACCGTCCATTCTGTCAGGTCAGTTATGCATATGCTAGAACTGTTGATATTGTTAAAAATGTCCGCCCCCGGTAGCTGAGTGGTCAACGCGACAGACTGTCAATCCTAAGAGCCCGGGTTCGATTCCCGGCTGGGTCGGAGATTTTCTCCGCTCAGGGACTGGGTGTTGTATTGTCCTAATGATCATCATTTCATCCCCATCGACGCGCAAGTCGCCGAAGTGGTGTCAAATCGAAAGACTTGCACCAGGCAAGCGGTCTACCCTACGGGAGGCCCTCTTCACACGCCATTGTTAAAAATATCTGGAGTCCGATATAAAGACATTTAAAAAAATACCATTATATGCTCTCGATATATCGAAAAAGTTATTGATGTATCGGTAAGTAGACGGAAAGAACGTCGATGTACCGACAACAAAAAAATCGGCTTCGTAGTGTAAATATACTTCCAGTTTTACAGCTGTTTATTTATGTATTGGTTTATTATTATATATTCTGCACATCAACAAGCTAGCAGGCTGCTCGTCCCCCTCACAGCAAGAACTGAAAGAAAAACGATGCACATTCAGGCTTGGCGATAACCATTTTGCTAGCACTGGTAACTGCATGTAAATGGCACAATAAAAGGTGTCCGATGAATCTGTTGTTCGGTTTTGTCACATATTATACTTGTTTGGAACACTTCATGCCGTCTATACTTGCTTCACACAGTCAAAGAGAAAGACTGACGTGATGAAAGCTCAAAAAGTAGTAAGAGTCCTACACACAATGAAAGCAAAAGCAATTTCAAAAGAACAACTTCAAATATTTATCGAAAATTGCGCGACACCTTTTGGAAAAATATCGATCTATCGATATTTTGTCAACAGCCCTAGGCATATACCACCAACTCCGACTACTCGTTGACTCAAGATAAGCCGACCGAAGCGCCCTCTCTCCCAGGTTCGTAACACTGTGGACAACGAATACAGCAGATTTCCTATTTGTAAACAGACGCTGTACATCACAACGCAAGCACGCGATTTTGAGGAACTCTCATGTTATTTGGCGCACTGGTCTTCGGTTTCATGTAACTACGCGGCGTGGATGAAAATATGGAAACACAGAAAACACATTAACAGGCCTAATATATCTACATCTACATTTATACTCCGCAAGCCACCCAACGGTGTGTGCCACTATCATTACCTCCCTTTCCTGTTCCAGCCGTGTATGGTTCGCGGGAAGAACAATTGCCAGAAAGACTCCGTGCGCGCTCGAATCTCTCTAATTTTACACTCGTGTTCTCCTCGGGAGGTATAAGTAGGAGGAAGCAATATATTAGATACCTCATCCAGAAACGCACCCTCTCGAAAGCTGGACAGCAAGGTACACCGCCATGCAGAGCACCTCTCTTGCAGAGTCTGCCACTTGACTTTGCTAAACATCTCCGTAACGCTATCATGCTTTCCAAATAACCCTGTGACGAAACGCACCGCTCTTCTTTGGATATTCTCTATCTCCTCTGTCAACCCGACCTGGTACAGATCCCACACTGATGAGCAATACCCAAGTATAGGTCGAATGAGTGTATTGTAAGCTACCTCCTTTGTTGGTGGACTACATTTTCTTAGGACTCTCCCAATGAATCTCAACCTGGCACCCGCATTACCAACAATTAATTTTATATGATCATTCCACTTCAAATCGTTCCGTACGCATACTCCCAGATATTTTACAGAACTAACTGCTACCAGCGTATGTTCCGCTATCATATAATCATACAACAAAGGATAAGGTATAGGAAAACTGCTGGCATTCGTAACAGCGTCCAATCTTCTCGTAATGGATAATTACGGGACTAGAAAAATCAGTCATCCAGCAAAACAGTGGCGACTTCAGGAAACGATGATGGAGGTAGATAGCCATTACGCTCCCTTCTGTCCAAAGTAGCCCACAAAGGCTCCATAATACTGAGATCTCGTGACAGTGGTGGCCAGGGGAGACGCGACAAACCGACCTCGTTCTCCAATAGCCCGACCTGGACGACGTGAGCTGTGTGAACAGGGGCCCTGTCATCTTGGAAAACAGCATTACTATTGGCAAAGAATCAAAATACCATGGGATGGACCTGATCAGCCAAAATGGTCGCATATTCTTTGGCAGTCATGCGACCTTTCAGAGGCCCATGGAATACGACAATCTGGCTGATCAAACCCCCACCATGTTGCACTCTTCCGACGCAAAATCGGCCTGAAGTTGGTGAAAGTGTGAAACATGAGTCATACGATCAAATTACATATTTTCTAGGCTGCAGAGACCATATTTTATGGCCTTGGCGCCACGTTCTCTTGTTACGGGCACGTGCATCACGAAGAGCCGTTATCGCATTTCAGCTCGCCCTTCAGTTCCCTTGTTTTGGTGCTGATACGGTTCGTGACTGCGATATTCGGTTCTGCAGTGACTTTTGAAGCTGTCGCCCTCTCTCTTATTCTTCGTCAAAATCCTCTTTAATAACCGTCTATCACGATCACTGAACGCACATTTTTGTCTGCTTAGTCCACTACTCGCCATTAAAATTGTTACACCAAGAAGAAATATATTATACTAGAATTGACATGTGATTACATTTTCACGCGATTTGGGTGCATAGATCCCGAGAAATCAGAACCCAGAACAACCACCTCTGGCCGTTACAACGACTTTGATACGCCTGGGCATTGAGTCTAACAGAGCTTAGATAGCGTGTACAAGTACAGCTGCCCATGCAGCTTCAACACGATACCACAGTTCATCAAGAGTAGTGACGAGCCAGTTGCTTGTCCACCATTGACCAGACGTTTTCAGTTGGTGAGAGATCTGGAGAATCTGCTGGCCAGGGAAGCAGTCGAACATTTTCTGTATCCAGAAAGGCCCGTACAGGACCTGCAACATGCGGTCGTGCATTATCGTGCTGAAATGTAGGGTTTCGCAAGGATCGAATGAAGGGTAGAGCCACGGGTCGTAACACATCTGAAATGCAACGTCCACTGTTCAAAGTGCTTTCAATGCGAACAAGTGGTGACCGAGACGTGTAACCAATGGTACTCCATACCATCACGTCGGGTGATACGCCAGTATGGTGATGACAAATACACGCTTCCAATGTGCGTTCACCGCGATGTCGCCAAACACGGATGCGACCATCATGATGCTGTAAACAGAACCTGGATTCACCCGAAAAAGTGCACAGCGTTCCGTATTACCCTCCTGAACCCACCGATTCCATATTTTGCTAACAGTCATTAGATCTCGGCCAACGTGAGCAGCAGTGTCACGATACGATAGACCGCAATCGCTATAGGCTACAATCCGACCTTTATCAATGTCGGAAACGTGATGGTACACATTTCTCCTCCTTACACGAAGCATCACAACAACGTTGCACCAGGCAACGCCCATCAACTGCTGTTTGTGTATGAGAAATCGGTTGGAAAGTTTCCTAATGTCAGCACGTTGTATGCGTCGCCACCGGCGCCAACCTTGTGTCAATGCTCTGAAAAGCTAGATATTTGCATATCACAGCATCTTCTTCCTGTAGGTTAAATTTCCCGTCTGTAGCACGTTATCTTCGTGGTGTAGCAATTTTAATGGGCAGTAGTGTAATTTAGCGGATGACGCTTTTCCGTTTTGTCTGTATGTGATATTATCTTCGATACGGTGTCTCTTGAAACACCGAACTCTTCGGCCACCTTGTTTACGGTATTACCCATCATACGAGCACCAACGGTCGGACCACGTTCGAATTCACTTAGCTTCGATGTAATGCACTCACAAACTACACAGAACATTTACTTGACCGCGACTGGCACTTGCAATGTGTTGAGGACTACACAGTTGCCGTTTGTGGTCAAATACACTAAAGAGCCAAAGAGACTGATACACCTGCCTAATAACGTGTAGGTCCTGAAACACAATGTGGCATGGACTCGACTAATGTCTGAAGTAGTGCTGGAGGGAACTGACACAATCAATTCTACAGAGCTGTCCATAAATCCGTAAGAGTACTAGGGGGTAGAGATATGTTCTCAACAGCAAGTTGCAAGGCATCGCAGATATGCTCAATAATGTTAATGTCTGCGGGATTTTCTGGCCATTGAAAGTGTTTAAAATCTGAAGAATGTTCCTGGAGCAACTCTGTAGCAACTCTGGACGTGTGCGGTGTCCCGTTATCCTCCTGGAATTGCCAAAGTCCGTCGGAATACGCAATGGACAAGAACGGATACAAGTGATCGACACGACGCCCATGTACGTATCACTTGTCAGAGTCGTATCTAGACGTATCAGGATTCCCATATCACTCTAATTGCACACGCCCCACACCATTACAGAGCCTCAACCAGCATGAAAGTCCCCTGCTGACACGCAGGGTCCATGGATTCATGCGGTTGTCTCCATACCTGTGGGCGTCCATCCGCTCGATACAATTAGAAACGAGCCTCGTCCGAACCCCCAACATGATTCCAGTCATCAACAGTCCAATGTCGGTGTTGATGGACCCAGGCAAGCGTAAAGCTTTGTGTCGTGCAGTCATCAAGGGTGCACGATTGGGCCTTCGGCTCCGAAAGCCCATATAGATGATGTTTCGTCGAACGGTTTGCATGTTAACACTTGTTGATTGCCCAGTATTGAAATCTGGAGCAATTTGCAGAAGGATTGAACTTCTGTCACGTTGAACGATTCTCTTCAGTCGTCGCTGGTCCCGTTCTTGCAGGATCTTTTCCCTGGACGCAGAGATGTCGATGATTTGATGTTTTACCGGATTCCTAATATTCACGGTACACTCGTAAAATGGTCGTACGCGAAATTCCCTACTTCATCGCTACCTCGGAGATACTGTGTCCTATCGCTCGTGCGCCGACAATGACACCATGTTCAAAGTCACTTAAATCTTGACAACCTGCCACTGTAGCAGCAGTAAGCGATCTAACAGCTGCGCCAGACACTTTTTCTCTTGTGTAGGCGCTGCCGACCGCAGGGCCCTATTCTGTCTGTTTACGTATCTCTGTATTTGAATACGCATGGCTAAAGTAGTATCTTTGGCGCTTCAGTGTACAACAGCGCAACCACCGGCTTTGGCCAGCATCTGCATTTATGTTCAAGCATTAATTTCTCACGGTTTTTCCAAATTTTTGCCCAACACATACATTTTTTTTTTACTCCGTTAGGAATATCTGTGCATTTGGCATATACTTGTTGTTGTTGTTGTTGTTGTTGTGGTCTTCAGTCCCGAAACTGGTCTGATGCAGGTCTTCATGCTACTCTATCCTGTGCAAGCCTCTTCATATCCCAGTATCTACTGCAACCTACATCCTTCAGAATCTACTAATTGTATCCATCTCTTGGTCTCCCTCTACGGTTTTTACCTTCCACGCTGCCCTCCAATACTAAACTGGTGATCCTTTGATGCCTCAGAACATGTCCTACCAACCGATCCATTCTTCTAGTCAAGTTGTGCCACAAATTTCTCTTCTCTCCAATTCTATTCAATACCTCCTCATTAGTTATGTACTCTACCCATCTAATCTTCAGCATTCTTCTGTAGCACCACATTTCGTAAGCTTCTATTCTCTTCTTGTCCAAACTATTTATCGTCCACGTTTCACTTCCATACATGGCTGAACTCCATACAAATACTTTCAGAAACGACTTCCTGACACTTAAATATATACTCGATGTTGACAAATATCTCTTCTTCAGAAATGCTTACCTTGTCATTGCCAGTCCACATTTTATGTCCTCTCTACTTCGACCATCATCAGTTATTTTGCTCCCCAAATAGCAAAACTCATTTACTACTTTAATACTACCAAAATTTTCAGTGGTTTACAATTTTAAATCAAACCAGAAAATAGATGTATAATTTTTCTAGTTATTTAGTGACTTTAGGATATAATAGTTGACAAATAGTGGATAACACATTCCAATAAGGAAGTCTCCCTATCGTACCCGAACCTTTACAACTGATCACAAATTTTACGCACGATTACTTCTCATAAGAAGTTCTGCTCTCCAGTTGTTATTTACAAATGGTCTGTAGCTGTCATTCACAATTAATAATTGCTATATTCCACAGTTTTCTAACCAGTCGCGTAATTTCTCCGGATAGTACTTGCAGCACATATTTACAGGTTACAAAGTTCAATGTTTAACATTATGCAACCACCCATCAGCTACGTTCTACAGCACGGCCTCTGCTCGAGTGCACTAAAGAGCATCCAAACAGTTGCTGCTCGTGTAAACAGAGAAATAGAACATAGGTATTATAAAGCCTTTGGAAAATGTTTCTCGCCAAAAACATAGACAATTAATGTCCATTTTAAATATACATTGATCCTTTAAAGTTTCAAAATACATTTATTTTGTGATTACAGCCTTTGATTCGAATGGCTTTCAAACGCCGGAAACGATAGCAAAAGTAAGGGTGATAACACAAGCAGATAAGAACGTTTCGTGAAAATAATACGTCTAGAGCTTGAAATAGTGGAATTTGCTCGAGGTGTGCTTGTCACATTCTACAAAGAATTCTAAATTAGATTTTAAAATGAAATAACAACTGAATAAATACTTTTTTCAATTATGGAAATTTGTTGTGTTAGCTGTGTTCCGCAAAAAAAGAAGGGTTGCTTATTAAAAGGAAGAGCAGCCATTCGTTGGCAATTTACGTATGTCGTCAAACGTTTGGAGACAAGCACTCAGTGGCATAAGAGAATCCTTAGTACCGAGTAGGGAAACCTTGGGGTCGTGCCACTGAAAAGCATTAAGACGTCAGTAAATTCACCGCTTGTGGAGACAAGGAGTTAAAACAAACAATTCAAACGTGATATGCAGTTATCGCACTGGGCAAGAAGTTTCCAGATTGTTTCACAAAACTCTGAGTGTAAGTGCCTCAGTAGCTTCTACTTGTTACAAAAGGTATCACCGAGCCAGGTAGTGTAGTGTTTAGCACACTGGACCCGCGTTCGGGAGGACGACGGTTCCAACCCGCGTCCGTCCATCTTGATTTAGGTTTTCCATGATTTTCTCAAACTGCCTCAGGTAAACGTCGGGATGCTTCCTTTTAAAGGTCACAGCCGACTTCCTTCCCCTTCCTTCCCTAATCCGATGGGGCCGATGACCTCGCTGTTTGATTCCCTTCCCTAAACAACCAACTAAAGGTATTTTCATCTTCACTTTAGTCGTCTCAGTGCTGTACGTATCATTGACCATGGACTGGTTAGACATGTTTCTGTAAATATGAGCGTGACCCACTCTACCAAGTGGCTACCAGTTTTCTTCTGGTTATCTATTCCTAGCTTCCACATAGTAGTGTGGGAATAACATTGGCTTAGTGTGTCATTAATATCATTCGATCCTCGATTGTTATACATGAAAACTATCTTCGAAGACAAAACGTGGTGACTCAGTAGTGCACTTTGAGGAACAACAACTATCACTGAAAAACGTCTTCACGAGGCGTCTAGTAATCTGGAGCTATTGGTATCAAAATCCAAACATAAAATAGAGGGTTCAGATTTAAGAATGATTGAAAATAACTTACAGCACTTATAATGGCTTTGCAGTCAATGACGTCGCGCGTCAGATATCCTACTTTGGAAAATTTGCGTATACTTCAGTAAATGACCCCAGTTAGATACAGAAGACCGAGGAGAGCTCCTCTGCTTGTTTAAGGGAGTAGAGACGATTGTCAAACTGTATGTAACGATTCAGGAGAAGACCGGTCATGAAAGTACAAGGCGGGATTTTTCGCAAAGTAAACTACGTAAAAAGTTACGACGCTGAGAGCCAGTGTCCCACACATGCAGAGAGAGGGACTGATTCGCAGTCTAACGAGCAAAAACAGGTTAAACTTCACTTAATTATAAATTTAGGAGAATATGTATAAACATTTATGCAGTTCGTGGTGGAAGTCACTGGCAAAAATTTTGAAACAAGCTTTTCGTTTACCAGAAATAAATGCAAAGCCTAGTTAACCACGACATTGCGGTGCAAATGATGGAGCGACGTTTGCTTTAAACCTAAAAAAACTTCTGTTACAGACATTGGAAACGCATTCAGTTCTGAACATATCTGATGGAGAGTGATTCAAGAGCTTTGTTACAGGCTTCAGGCTCTACAAACATCCTCTGCTTTATTCAGAAACAATGCCTCAAAGCCAAATATAATTCGAGCACCCATACGAAGTGACCGTGAGAAATTCAAGCAACATGTGCAATCTAATCAAACGTTAGCTTTAAATACAATTCCATTCTTCTTCATAAACGTTGTGTACTATTCAAATGAATTTACTCGTTACCTACAATAAAATGTAAAATTCATCCAGTTACAGTTCAAATAAACCAATAAAAATTGTTCTCGTGTCCGGCGGATTCCCATTCCTGACAATTAGCGTACTTTAATGACAAAGTTTACCTATGTATTGTTTCGAAGCCCAGGCGTGAATTTCAATTGTATCTCGCGTTAAGAGAGCAGTAAAAGTGTGTCATTGGGTCAGCGAATTAATTACTTTTTTTTAAATTTGTCGCACCTATCTGAGGAGTGTATTTTAACAAACTTAGCATGTCTTTTCTTCTTTTCCTTCCAATACCTCTCCGTCAGTTCATCGTGTTTGTTCTTTCGTTCTCCACACCACCTTGTAGATTGCCAAATAGGCTTCTCAACAAAATTTTGATTCCAGGGACTGACTGTTTCGTCTGTTCTTGATAGAACATTTTATACAAGGTGAGGCGAATAAAAATGGCCCAGAACACAGAGCTCCAGGGTACAAAGAAATACAACAGAGCGAAGAAAATACAGTATTAACCCGACTGTATCAGTTCTTGAAAGTGACCACCATTCATCTCTTGGTCCTTTTGGGCACTGGTTAGGAAGTCGATGAAGGCGGATAGAAACTGGCCTGCTGGAGTTTCTGCAGTCTCATCCGAAATGCTGTGCTGCAGTTCTTGAAGACTTCGATGATTGTTGCGATACACCTTCGAAACAAAGGCTCCCCACACAAAGCAACAGCACACTGACTGATCAGGTGACTTGGCTGGCCACCTAGGGCCGCGACCAGATTGACCTCTACAAAAATCTATGTCAGGCGTCAAGATTGTGTTAATGTGCTCCGACGTTCGGTCGGGTGCATGGGCAATTGCTCCATCCTGATGCAAGTAACTGTAGGTCTTTTCCTCCTCCGTTAATGCTGCCACAAATGATTTCAAAATGTTGGCAAGGTAAAGCGCTGAAGTCATCGTCTGATGACAGAAGATGGGACTAGTAATGCGGCGACACTGCACACCAAAACCCAAACTTCTGATCATGCAAGAGCGTTTCGTGCAAGTTATGCGGATTCTCCGCTGCCCATAACCTGTGATTCTGTGAGCTGACTTAACTACTCAGATGAAACCGAGCTTAATCAGATATGAAGAACTTCATGTCCAAGCCATTCATCGTCATCTCAGTGAACTGCCACTCACAAAACTGGAGGCGCTTATGAGCATCTGCTGGTTTTAATGCATGGACATCAGACACACCGTAGCGATGCCTGTGCAGGTTCAGATCGAGTATTCGTTCGCATCATCGACGTCATACGTCGGTTTACTGCGTCGGGCGTCGGGTTGATATGGTAGGGCTCTAAAGCATTTTCTGGTGAACTGCAGCCACATTTTGTTTGCGGGCAGGTTGTGGAATGTTTTCTGACTTGTTCAAAACAGATCCTGTCTGACGCCATTTGCGAACTAAGCGCTGCATGGCACTTTCTGCTGGCACTTTGTCACCATTAAACTTCTCAGCAAACAACTGACCACACCGTTTTCACAGCTTCGTTGCCACGCAACTTTCGCCAGCGAACACCCGCTGCCCCACTGCGAGGTTCGTCGTCCCCTTTGCACACTGACATATCCGGCACTACACTCTGAACCGGCGTGGATCACGTGGTAGGCGCAAATGTGCTGCATACGTCATGGCGTGTCTCGGGCATGCATTTTTACCACGGTAGATTGCGATAACGAATTAAGTTCCTCTGACCACTTGCATATGCGTACATTTACGTCCTGTAGTATCCACTCGAGTAACTTTTGTTCAACCCACCCTGTACGTTATGAATCAAAACACATGTGGCACTGGTGTAATATTCTAGAATATTTATTATTTATTTTACGAACCGGTTTCGGGCTGTTATGCCATCATCAAGTACAAAGATAAATGTGCGTGACTGTGAAATTTTTATAGGATCAAAGATTTTAAGCTAGTGAATCTACAGAGTATCTCGCATGGTTTCCAGAGATCACAATTGTCAGTGTTTGATTTAGGACTTGAACATGAGTAGTTATTTCAGTGCAAATGCGATGTAAAATTATTGAACTTAGATAAAATGAAACGCATTTTAAATAATCAGCTTCATAACAAATTGCACCAATTGTTCTGAGAATAAAATAAATTGAACAATAAATTTTGCTGACATGTTCCAGTGGATTGGCTGAACAAAATAATCTTGTCATTAACGGGTCTAACACTATGGACAGGTAAGACATACAAGTGGGATTAAGCAAGTAAATGAATAAGCTGTGATTATACAAAACAAAATTTTTTGAAGGGGAAAATGAAACTGTAGTAACTCAAAAAGAGGAAAACGGGAGCATGTGAGTAAGTGAGGTAATTGACAGAATCGTTATGGGGTTGTGAGCAGTAGTTAGTTATGAGTGATATCTGCATTTGGAAGTGGCAAATAACGGAACTGTAATCATTCAGTACTGGGCAAATGGACATATGTTTATTAATTGCCATAATTTCAATATCTACATCTACGTGATTGCTCTGCTGTTCACAATAAAGTGCCTAGCAGAGGATTGAATGAACCACCTTCAAGCTGTCTCTCTACCGTTGAACTCTCGAACGGCACGCGGGAAAATCGAGCACTTAAATTTTTCTGTGCGAGCCCTGATTTCTCTTATTTTATCGCGATGATCATTTCTCCCTATGTAGGTGGGTGCCAACAGAATGTTTTCGTAATCGGAGGAGAAAACGTGATTGAAATTTCATGAGAAGATCCCGCAACGAAAAACGCCTTTGTTTTAATGATTGCCACTCCAATTCACGTATCATGTCTGTGACACTATCTCCCCTATTTCGCGATAATACAAAATGAGCTGCCCTTCATTGTGCTTTTTCGATGTCATCCTTCAGTCCCACCTGATGCTGATCCCACACCGCACAGCAATACTCCAGAATAGGGCGGACAAGCGTGGTGTAAGCAGTCTCTTTAGTAGACCTGTTGCACCTTTTAAATGTTCTGCCAATGAATCGCACTCTTTGCTTTGCTCTACCCAAAATATTATCTCTGTGATCGTTTCAGTTTAGGTTATTTGTAATTGTAATCCCTAAGTATTTAGCGGGATTTACAGCCTTCAGATTTGTGTGACTTATCGCGTAATCGAAATTTAGCTGATTTCTGTTAGTACTCATGTACTTTTCTTTATTCAGGGTCAATTTCCACTTTTCGCACTATACAGATATCTTAGCTAAATCATTTTGCAAGTCGTTTTGATCATCTGATGACTTTACAAGATGGTAAAAGACAGCATCATCTTCATACAATCTAAGACGGCAACTCAGATTGTCTCCTATGTCGTTAATATAGATCAGGAATAATAAAGGGCCTATAACACTTCCTTGCGGAACGCCGGATATTACTTTCTGTTTTACTCGATGACTTTCGTCAATTACTACGAACTGTGACCTTTCTGACAGGAAATCAAAATTCTAGTCGCATAACTGAGGCGATACTCCGTAGGCACGCAATTTGGTTAAAAGACGCTTGTGAGGAACGGCGTCGAAAGCCTTCTGGTAACAGTTCATCTTCCTCTCTTTATGAGTGTGATGTGAAACTTCTTATTGGATCTTGTAGTTGTGGACTTCTTTAAGCAAGCTGTCTACAGAAATAGAGTCTTATTTTCTAAGTTTTCGGGCTTTATGGCGTCCCTTCAAGTGGGTGCATGCTGGCCTGCGAGACAAAATCAAAAACCAAGTTTAAACCTAGTCACTGTTTTCTTAATTCAGTTCACTTAGTGAACAAGTTAAAATCTGTCCAAATCCCCCATACTGCCAAGCTACTTTCTTTTCATCACAAGTGTGCCTCAACATTCTCATAGACTTACCATTTATATCGAGAGTTAACCCAGTTTTCACAGATGACATAAGGTTAACTATATACGGCTTAATATCAAATTATTTCCATTTAAATGGCAAGATGCACAAACAGTTAGATGGTCTAGCTATGCGTTCCCCCCTCAGTCTAGTCCTTGTTTAAGTCTTCATGGACATTTTGAAATCTATTCTTGGAAAACAACCCACTTCCCACTTCTCTTCCAAGGTTGAGAGAGTGTTAGGGGTATAACTGTAGATACTGTTATTATTCATACCTTTAATATGCAATCACTTCAGTGTGTTAGTTGTTTTTCTCTACATCTCGCAGACTTACTACAGACATGTCACATAATTTACTACCTGATATTTTCCGAATGATCGTAACTGCATAACTAAGTGGACTACTCCTGTCAGTGTAGACTAATTGTTTTGTGTCCATGCACCCACTATTCAACATCTGGCCTGCTGCATAGGTGAAAATAAGAATTAGTGGCTCCTTCTTGCCATATGTACATGGAGGTACTAATCAACACAAAAACATACTGCTCCTATTAGTTATAATTATTAGTCTGCAAATGATGTAACTACTGATGTAATGTTGTTCAGCACACTGTCCTCAATCGTCAATAGATATATTTGCAGTTATTCAGGTTGTTCAAAAATTCAGTGCCCAAACTAACAGCGATGTTTCAGGAGACAAAAACAAATGTATTTCGAAAAGCAAGCATATGTCAGAAGCACATATTGTTGTACTAAGTATGCAGGTGGTTATTGTGTGATTGAGAATAAAACAGTGCTAAATGTTTTCACTGCTTCATTGCTCTGATCACTATACACCACAATAAATGGTGAAAGGTACCAGTAATCTCAGCACAGAGCCGCTATCGACTTAGCAGGTAGTCCCGTGTTCGCTGGAAAATGCGTGGTGTGTTCTGTACTTGTCGGCTGCTACAAGACTTCTTGGAACTAAAGACGCCTCCGAGTAAACATGGTTAGAATATATGTCGTCTTTCGTGTAGCCCCAGACGTCCACTGAGGTGAAAGTGAATGCACAGGTGCTCCATGACTGATCCACCGACTGCCAAAAGTACTGCATATTTCTGCTCAGACTGATTGAGCAAAGTTCTCTAGGGCCCCATTATGCTGAAATCACACACTTCTTTTCATAACTTGGCATACCTCCTCCAGTTGATAGATGTCACGCATAATTTTGGTATCTGAATCGATTGTGAGAGAGCAGCGATGTTGTAAATCTGTATCGCAGAAGTTAGCTTATTATCTTTGGTGTGTTAGAGTGAGGAAGTGATAGTAATGTTATGTTTCAAATGTAAAGTGTTAATTTATCAATGTGTTTAATGAACATGATTATATTAAGATTGCAACGAAAATTGATTTGTGAAGGAGGAAGTTAAATAGAACTAAGTGTAAACATCGGGGGTAAACATTGTATATTAATGTTACTTTTTTGTTATTGCTGGGACATTGGACGAACTCGGTTATTATACTGATAGTTTGTTAGATGTGAAAGTGTGTTGTTTGGAAGTTAAGACGTTCATTAAATTTGAAATCAGCCTTGAGCAGTTTTTCACAGTATGCAAAAAAAAGACTGTGTGTTGCTATTTACGACCACATTTCCTTTTTTGGCTTGCATTTCTCTTATAATTCGATTTGCAACTAACAGAGAACTCATTGCACTTCACGATTGTCTGTGTAGATATAGTAATTTGAAACTTTAGCATAGCGGCGCGCAAGACAGACTGTAACACATGATCCAGATTTGCGCAGAATAGAGGTAACGACTAAATATTTTGATGTTTTTTTTTTTTTTTTTAATTCAGTCAGGTCCAACTATGTCATTCAGAGACAGACTTTCTGTGTTGCATTTGTCTTTTAGTTCTGGGATCCGTGTTCAGTTTTGCAAAACTAATTATTGTGGATTTAATGTCGAAGTTCATTATTCAGGCTGTTTGTACTGTTGAAAATTCTTACAGTCAGATTGTTAACTTCTACAGTATGAATCACTTCCCTTTACATTACGACAATTAATTATTATTACAGTGCAACTTTGCCTTCACATTACGACAGTACAAGTTTAGTTATGACAGTTCATTTATTATTACAGTTCAGATCTTAGAATCAGAAACAGTACTTCAGTCATATTTTTATTACTTAAAGAGAGCTTTCACAGTAACGTCAGCAGGTGAACACTGTACATTGGCCAGCTGAGTCGAGCACTCTCCGGCCTACTTCTTTCATGACCTCGCACAACTGTAGTACCTGTAGTACGTATGTTTTCATCCGATTGTACATGCCAATTGTTACTACTGTAAACACCTTCTCGAGTAAATAGAGCGTGGAATGCAGCGTGTGATGATGTGGACGTCTGCGTGCAGGTAAACATTCGTGTTATATTCGCTGGACTCTCTGCCTCCAACCGGACCGTAACCACAACGCATGTCTCGCAGCTCTCCCCACGTGTGGCGCTCCATGTTGTAACTGCAACAGTTATGCAGCCACTACCGCTATCCGTTGTTGATTGACTCACTGTAGAGCATGACATCACAACGTACTACGTACCTCAAACTAACATGTGGTGCAACAACGTCAGACACTACGACTTTAATCTGCTCGACTCGCCTGTTACCTACGTATGCCCAGAGCTCACGCCATGTGTTTTTTAATACATGGTTACTTTACGAAAAACATTTGTTTTTGTCTTCTCCAACAACTCTGTTAGTTTAGGCAGTGAATTTTTGGAGACCCTGTATATAGAAGATGAACATTAATAATACCGACAAAGCGCGGGGACGGAATGCTGACTGGAAGTGGAGTTCAAATAGTTCAAATGGCTCCGAGCACTATGGGACTTCACTCCTGTGGTCATCAGTCACCTAGAACTTAGAACTACTTAAACCTAACTAACCTAAGGACGTCACACTCATTCATGCCCGAGGCAGGATTCGAACCTGCGACCGTAGCGGTCGCGGAAGTGAACTAAGAAAAGGTCCTACTAACATGTATCCGGCATTCATTTTTAACGCGATAGATGGCGCTGACGAATGAAGTTGCTGTAACCACTTTCCATGTCTGTAGCCCACAGATGACGATTATGCAGATTGATGCGGATAGCTGCTTCGCCGATGAAGATGGCTCATAACAGAAATTCCACAACTGTGATCGTCTGGTGCAAAAACCATCGAAAAAATCCTTCCCGTACAGGGAACTCTGCTGCCGTTAATCCTTGCACCCGTTGCAGGTGATAGGGATAGCAGGATGAACACAATCGCACCATGTTGGCGGACCACTTGTCTGGCGCTTTTTCTAGGGTTCGCCTCAATATCCTGAATAACTCGGCTCTAGTGTACACACAGTGTGCCGCCTCCCTGCACGTTCATCTGTCTGAAAGCACCCATGCTCACACAAATGCCCAAAAAGTGCTTGAAATGTTGGGTGATGTGGTTGGTGTCTGTCAGGGTACTTGTTTTCGTGTAGCCGAGCTGCCTCTCGACCGTTTCCATTTTCTTGGTCTTACACAAACATCATCTCGGCTTGTTCCCGACATTAATACCGGATCAGTTCAAATGGCTCTGAACACCATGGAAGTTAACATTTGAGGTCATCAGTCCCCTAGAACTTAGAACTACTTAAACCTAACCTAAGGACATCGCACACATCTATGCCCGAGGCAGGATTCGAACGTGCGACCGTCGCGTGGTTCCAGACTGCAGAGTCTAGAACCGCTCGGCCACCCCGGTCGGCAATACCGTACCAGTCTGGTGTTTGCAGTACTCTGCGTCAGTTACACAGCCTGCAGCACATAAGGGACGCTCAGCACGTGATCAGAGGAATGTTCATAAGTATTGCCATTCAGCGTGGCAACGATGCATTTGGAAAGACATGTTCACAGGACCAGTTTTTCCTCATTTTTCCAGTCAGGAATCCATCCTTGCAGTTTGTCGGTTTTATTGGTGTTCACCTTGTATGACTCAGACACACCCCGATGGCTGCGAGGAAGAAGAAAACTATTTCAGAACTACGTGTGAGAGTAACCTCTCTGATTCTCGTAGCCAAGAACGGCATCTGATTCTAACTTCCTTTCCCTTTATTAAAGAAGTCCTTCTGTGGTTTAGGCATCGGCGAAATGTCATTTCACGACCGATCGTAAGTTACTTTCTGGACAGCCCTCGTATTTGAAACGTTATACGAGCGGAAGCTCTTGAGAACCGCTGCTCTGACGGCAACGCGCCGGCTGCGGAAGGGTCTGTGCCCCGCGGACACCCGCGACATCACTGGAGTAGCTACTAGATCTGGGGAAGCCCGTCTAAGTGGCACCGAGAGGGCTGCAGAGGTGGGGAAGCAGCTTTTTGCGGCTGGAAGCGATCCAGGGCATGTCGCAGCTCCCAGCCGACGGCCGCACAGCTGGCACGGGCTCGGCGTGCGCGGCGCGCTTATCGACTGGCGTCGTCGGGGCGTGGGGGGGAGGAGGGGGAGGAGGGGGCGGCTAGAGAGGCGGCCGCCCCTCCACTGATCGATGCGGCGGCCGGCGTCTAGCGCAGCGCTATCGACTGCCGCCGCTGCGGCCGGCGGCCGGCGCTACGCACCACGCGCCGCCTGCACTGCAACCGGCAGCGCACACCTGTGTGTCGCGCTGCAGCAGCGCGGGGCGCCGCCGCCAGCGCACTGTCTGTGCCACTGTGTTACGTCACTCCTCCAAGCTGCTGCTAATACGGGATGCTCCGAAATTCCGGCACAGACTTTTAGCACTAGTAGAGCGGAGAGAGAACATAATATTTTTTTGAATAGGAACCCATGTCCGGAAATGTGCCGCTTCCGTTTACGACGGTTTCAATTCAGACGCGTAACGCGTCTACGTCTGCTTACAAGGGAACCTCCCCATCGCAGCCCCCCTCAGATTCAGTTATAAGTTGGCACAGTGGATAGGCCTTGAAAAACTGAATATAGATAAATCGAGAAAACAGAAAGTAGTTGTGTGGAACTATGAAAAAAATAAACAAAATATACAAACATGTACAAGATAAGCAACATCAAGGAGCGTGTGAGCTCAGGAGCACCGTGGTCCCGTGGTTAGCGTGAGCAGCTGTGAAACGAGAGGTCCTTGGTGCAAGTCTTCCCTCGAGTGAAAAGTCTACTCTCTTTACTTTCGCAAAGCTATGATCTGTCCGTTTGTTCATTGACCTCTCTGTAATAAGTTTAGTGTCTGTGTTTTGCGACAGCACCGCAAAACCGTGCGATTAGTAGACGAAAGGATGTACCTCTCCAATGGGAACCGAAAACATTTGATCGCAAGGTCATAGGTCAACCGATTCCTCCACAAGAAAACACGTCTGATATATTCTATACGACACTGCATGTGCGTCACATGACAGTAATATGTTGTCGACCCACCTAACTTGTACACTTGGCGAATGGATAAAAAGATTCTTCTACCTTTCCCGATTTAGGTTTTCTTGAGGATGTGATAATCACTACCAAAAATGTGCTGAAAACATAAGAGTTTGTCACATAAACTGCAACAAATGAATGCAACAGTTTCACAGTCGCACAGTTTTCCCTGTGCTCTGTCAAAACATATGTTTTCAATGTTTTCAAATTTTTCCTTGTGTAGACCGTCAAATCAAACATATGCCCAAGCAAATCTGAACATGTCCTCGAATTTTGGAGAGCGAATTTGATTATGTGTCCCCAACCTACGGCGCAGTTACCTCGGATCGGACAGACGGACGGACAGATAATAATTATCTGAAAATAAAAAATTAAATTTTTCACTCGAGGGAACACTTGAACCAAGAACCCCTCGTTCAGCAGGCGCCCACGCTAATCACGGTACCACGGCGCTCTTGAGCTTATGCTATCGTTGATGTTGCCTGTCTTCAACATGGACTACTCAGTTTCTATATTTTGCTTATTTTTTTCATAGTTCCACACAACTTCTTCCTATTTTTTCGATTGATCGGTGTTCAGTTTCTCAAGGCCTATCCACTGTGCCAACTTATAACTAAATCTGAGGGGGGTGCAATGGGTAGGTTGCCTTGTTAGAGGGAATGTCTCAAGACTTCTTTGTCATTATATGCAATAAGGTAGACAGGATGGCGCGTACTACGTCAAACGGTCATCTGATGTCACTTAACCTCTGCCTTGCATCAGTACGTACTACTTCTTCTTTCGTTTCACCCTCTTTCGGGTACGCTGGATCAATCTTTTTTTTCTTAGGGCCCACTATTTCTTCATTCTTTCTGATCTTCTTTTCCGCTCTTCTTCCGAGGTTTGGACTTTGGTGTGGATATGTCTCGGAACCTTGTGTTTTCACCTCTCGTAATTAATTTAGCTGTTCGGTCAATAAGTGAATCTTCTGAAATCTTTAATTCTATTAGATCTTTCTCAGTTTTTTTACACCAGCTGGGTTTCGTTTTGCGGTTACGGAAAAAGTCAAAGATTTGTTTAGTTAATCTGTTGGAATTCATTCTGAGAAGATGGCCATAAAAATTTATCCTCCTATTTCGCATAGTATCTGAAGGTTTTTCAGTTTTCTTGTAGAGAGTTTCATTTTTGATGTATACAATCTTATTGGTTCAAATGGCTCTGAGCACTATGGGACTTAACATCTGAGGTCATCAGTCCCCTAGAACTTAGAACTACTTAAACCTAACTAACCTAAGGACATCACACATATCCATGCCCGAGGCAAGACTCGAACCTGCGACCGTAGCAGTCGCTTGGTTCCGGACTGACAATCTTATTGTCTTGAAATTTTGGTCCAAAGATTTTTCTTAAAATTCTTCTTTCCTTTAGCTCAAGTTTCTCCATTTGGCCTTTGAAATTCATGTTTAGTGTTTCTACTGCATACAGTGCTTCTTGCTTAATCACTGTCTTGTAAAATGTAATTTTGGACCCCCATAAAGGGGATTTTTTGTTGTATGTATTTTTTGTTAGTTGGAAGGCCAGTCCAAGTTTATTTTTTCTGGATTTCATTGCTTTGCTTTCCCCAGTATTCCAACTAATCCATTCTGCGACATATTTGAATTCTTTTACTATTTCAATCTTTTGTTCTTGAACTTTGAGATATTTACATGAATGCTTGATGTTAGTCAATATCTTAGGTTTTTCAAAGTAGATGTGAAGACCTATTTTAGCTGCTTGTTTCTTTAGTACAAGGATTTGCTCCAGTGCTTCTTCCATTGTTTCAGCAAACAGGGCCTTATCATCTGCAAAGGCATTGCAAATTACTATGAGGTTCTTCTTTTTGCAACCCAGTCTTATACCACTCTTAATATTTGTGTTCTATTCTCTGACTATTTTCTCAAGCGCACAATTGAACAGCAACGGTGAGAGCCCATACCCCTGTCGCACTCCCGTTTTTATTTCAAAGGGTTCAGATAATTCGCCCATAAATTTAACTTTCGAAAATGTATTTAGTTGTTTTCTTATCCTAACCCATTTCTTCCAGGACTGATAATAGTGATTCTCTATCAGTCGAATCATATGCTTTTTTAATGAAGGAGATTACGTATGTCTTTGCCCTTAATTTTTGGTATGCCATGATGTTTTTGAGGTTTAGTATTTGTTCCGAACATGATCTACCCTTTCTAAAACCTCCCTGGTATTCCCCGATTTGTGGGTCCAATTTAACACGTACAGTATGCTGGTTTCTATTTACGTATTTTTTGTTTTGGAATAATGTAAATGCGTAAGGTTTAAGCGTAAATACAAATAAGTGTATTTGAGTGATAAACAGATGTTTCGTTACGTTCCTCTCGAACCATCACATAATAATTGTACTGCGACATACCTAATTCTATTCCTCATGCAGAACTCTGAGTTTCACATTTGAATTGAAACCGTCGTATAACGGAAACGGTACGTTTCTGGACATTGGTTCCTGTTCAAAATATTATGTACTCACTCCTCTTTATAAGTCCTACAAGTTTGTAACGGGAATTTCCGGACACCCTTTATAAAACCTTGTGTAGTCGGTCGATAAACTCACGGGCGAGCAGAGCTCTTGGTCGGGGAAGAGGCCTTTCCCGGAAGAATGTGTGTGTGTGTGTGTGTGTGTGTGTGTTGGTATCTTTGTACGATTGTTTCACAATATCGAACGTACTGTCACGAGTACTACAAAATCATATTACGCTACAAACACAATTAATTGTTATCGTTTTCGTTTCTAGTTGTCGAAATTAATTAGCTAGTAGATAACAAAATAGTGCCGAAATTACGCAAATTTTTTATTGCTGTAAAACTAAAAATCAATTTTCTTTGACAGAAATATAAATCACACAAGACATTGAATGAAACAAGATGTAGGCCTTTGAAAGAACCTCTAAGTAAAAGAAAGGTTCTGGTAGAGAGAACTATCGATGCAAATACTTGATCCAAGTAAGGAAATTAAGAGAGCAAGGCAAAAAATTCTTTTACCTTTTATATCGACGAAACTCGTGTGGACAACAAACTACTTTCAGAAAATGTTGACAGTATCCTGGCATTGAAGGCACCATGGACAACTTTAATGGAAACAACAGGAATATTGTTGTGAACACTGGATCTGATGCTGTGTTTATTTATGAATATTATCCCCTTCAAAACATTCCCCACCACGTATTTTACATTTGCCCTAGCGCTTTTTCAAATTACCGAGACATTTTGCATTAGCTTTTGCGTCTCTCAGCGGTGCATTTTTAATCTTATTTGTCCTAGTAAAAGAATGCGAGTGCTGAGCAACTTAGATTCGCCGCTGTTTTCCTTCAAAATTCAAAATTTACCCACAACAGCCAAACAGTTTCATGGCATGGATATGCCTGCATCGTCAGTGACTTCTCTGACTGTGATTCGGTGATTGTTCATAGTCATTTCTTTCACTTCTTCTCAATTGCGATTTGACGTACTCACGGCCTTCTTCATTTACACCACTCTTGAACCTCTGTTTTCTCATAGCTGACGCGCCATAAGCAATATTTAACATTATGAAACTTTGATGTACTTTATTCTTATTGCAAAATTTAATGAAATTCTCTGATTGATTTTCAAACAAAATAAACAATAACTTTTCTGGTTGCTAGCAACAGACTAAATATCGGACATGGCTAACTTTGTAAAGATAGTTTTGAGAGACGCTTCCCTCGTGTAGCAGCAACTGTTGCATTTCAACGCAGCCCTTCAAAGAAAATTTCTGCCTCTTAGTTAGCGGAAAAACAACAAATAAAATGGTTCAAATGGCTCTAAGCACTATGGCACTTAACATCTGAGGTCATCAGTCCCCTAGACTTAGAACGACTTAAACCTAACTAACCTAAGGACATCACACACATCCATGTCCGAGGCAGGATTAGAACCTGCGACCGTAGCAGCAGCGCGGTCCCGGACTGAAGCGCCTAGAACCGCTCGGCCACAGAGGCCGGCAACAACGTAACAATAAGCTTTAAATTATAGAGCATAATTGCAAGATGTTGTGTTCACACTATTATCAGAATATATCCGCCGTAGACGAGCATGCATTCAGATGGACAGGATTTCGGTTCTGTATTTGTAGTAGATATATGAAACTTAATTTATAACGTCGGTTCTTACGTTGATTTTACTCTACAACGCAGTGTATTGGAAGAAGACAATCGACTTCTATACTGCGTAACGTATTTATCTAAACATAAACGCTTCCCCGACGTATCTGCACACTGCGTCGCTACAGATTCCGCGCGTCGCGGAAGTGCACAACTTTGTGAAACAGCATGTGGAAGCGCCATGTGACGTATGCCCGTGGTCAGAGCGGGAATACGTCCGTTCGCTCATGAGTTTACCGACAGACTAATGCAAGCAGCTGGGAAACTCATTGCGGAGCACCAGAACTATTTATTCTCTTATTACTCTCTCCCGAAACCACTGTGTTTATTCTTCTTCTTTTTTCCTATTTCTGATCGACTTCTAATGACTAAGGCTCCATCTGCAGGCACATTAGCTTGATAATCATGTCGTAAACATCGGCATATACATCGGGTTATCGAACTTCAGCATCTGTCTGACTTACGATAACCAGCCATTCTTGTAGATGTTTAGTCCATAGACTACCAAGGTAATGTGCGTGAAGATCTGGAGCTTCTAAATGGATCAATATTACTAATAACGAAACATCAATAAACGCTCTTGATTCGAGATAAAATAATAAAAACGAAATCGATGTGTCTCTTGAAGCTTTTTCGGTCACAGAATAAAATGTTATTACTCTCTCTTGTTGATTTCAACGTTCTTCCTCGAAATAAAACAAGCGACGCTACGGCCACATATGAATTTAAACAATGAAACGTGTTTTATAAACATAATGCTGGTGAGAAAGGTCTACACTTTTCAGTAACGGCAAGTTCATACGATCATCTCAAAAAATCAAACTTATGAGTCTTGTTGTTAGTCCCTCTCTCCATATTTACTGTTCAACGCGACACATTTTTCCGGGCAATGGATCGATTAGTTGGTGATGATCTTGGTTGTAAAAGTGTAGATTTTGACTGTTCAGGAAATGTTCTGCACCATACATGTTTCGCATGTCGTTATCAAATGGTTCAAATGTCTCTGAGCACTATGGGACATAACATGTCAGGTCATCAGTCCCCTAGGACGTAAAACTACTTAAACCTAACTAACCTAAGGACGTCACACACATCCATGGCCGTGGCAGGATGCGAACCTGCGACCGTAGCAGCAGCGCGGTTCCAGACTGAAGCGCATAGAACCGCTCTGTCACAGCTGCCGGCTCCACATACTTTGTCTCAATATTCACGTGAATGCCTTATTCTTCGATATTTGCTAAATATGGCTTGTGCAGAGACAATGGATATGGAAATGATAATATAGCACTGTTGGCCGTATCGCAAGTTCTTTTTAGTTGACGCCACTTCGGCGAATTGCGGGTGAATGATGATGAAGGACACACAACACCCAGTCCCCTGCTGGGAATCGAACCTGGGCCCCCTGCGTGGTAGGCGGTAGCGCTACCGCTACGCTACGGAGGCGGACGACAAAGGCGATAATGAATAGTGAGAGAAATCGAAAGACGAGACGCTGGTGGAAACGTGAACTATTTGCCGAGGGACCTCGTTTCGGTTGTAATTTACTTTCGTCTTTGGAATTTCATATTTTTCTCCTTGCGATTTTTACATTCGGAATTACTAACTTCCCACAAACACGACGCCAAGTGAAAAACTTCGTTCAGTTGCAGCATTTTCTCCCTTACCCTCATATTGATAAGTGATGTTTAAGAGTAATAAAAATCATCATCGTTATCTCCTGAAGGTCAGTATTTCATTGTAATTTCGTAATTATCCGGTTGTAGCCCTTGAAAATGGACAAATGTACACGAAAATGGAGTTCATACCCTCAGCCATCACTCTGTAGCACTAACTGTTCGTAATGTCCAGCTAATGGTGTGAACCCGGACTACAACACTATTTTTGAGCACAGTTTCATAAAATTAGAATTTATAGGAGAATACTGGAGATTTTTCTGTAGTTGTTGTTGTTGTTGTTGTGGTCTTCAGTCTAGAGACTGGTTTGACGCAGCTCCCCATTCTACCCAATCCTGTGCAAGTTTCTTCATCTCCCATTACCTACTGCAGCCTGCATCCTTCTCAATCTGCTTAGAGAATTCATCTCTTGGTCTGACTCTACGATTTTTACCCTCCACGCTGCCCTCCAATACTAAATTGGTGATCCCTCGATGTCTCAGAATATGTCCTTCCAACCGATCCCTTCTTTTAGTCAAGTTGTGCCACAAGCTCCTCTTCTCCCCAATTCTATTCAATACCTCTTCATTAATTATGTGATCTACCCATCTAATCTTCAGCATTCTTCTGTAGCACCACATTTCGAAAGCTTCTATTCTCTTCTTGTCTAAAATATTCATCGTCCATGTTTCACTTCCACACATGGCTACACTCCTTACATATACTTTCAGAAACAACTTCCTGACACTTAAATCTATACTCGATGTTAACAAATTTCTCTTCTTCAGAAACGCTTTTCTTTCCATTGCCAGTCTACATTTTATATCCTCTCTACTTCGACCATCATCAGTTATTTTGCTCCCCAAATAGCAGAACTCCTTTACTACTTTAAGTGTCTCATTTCCTAATCTAATTCCCTCAGCATCATCCGATTTCATTCAACTACATTCCATTATCCTCGTTTTGCTTTTGCTGATGTTCATCTTATACCCTCCTTTCAAGACACTGTCCATTCCGTTCAACTGCTCTTCCAAGTCCTTTGCTGTTACTGACAGAATTTCAGTGTCATCGGCGAACATCAAAGTTTTTGTTTCTTCGCCATGGATTTTAATACCTACTCTGAACTTTTCTTTTGTTTCCTTTATTGCTTGCTCAAAATGCAGATTGAATAACATCGGGGATAGGCTACAAACCTGTCTCACTCCCTTTCCAAACACTGCTTCTCTTTCATACCCCTCGACTCTTATAACTGCCATCTGCTTTCTGTACAAATTGTAAATAGCCTTTCGCTCCCTGTATTTTATCCCTGCAACCTTCAGAATTTGAAAGAGAGTACTCGAATCAACATTGTCATAAGCTTTCTCTAAGTCTACAAATGCTAGAAACGTAGGTTTGCCTTTCCTTAATCTTTCTTCTAAGATAAGTCGTAGGGTCAGTATTGCCTCTCGTGTTCCGACATTGCTACGGAATCCAAACTGATCTTCCCCATGGTCGGCTTCTATCAGTTTTTCCATTCGTCTGTAAAGAATTCACGTTAGTAATTTGTAGCTGTGACTTAGTAAACTGATAGTTCGGTAATTTTTACATCTGTCAACACCTGCTTTCTTTGGGATTGGAATTATTATATTCTTCTTGAAGTCTGAGGGTATTTCGCCTGTCTCATACATCTTGCTCACCAGATGGTAGAGTTTTGTCAGGACCGGCTGTCCCAAGGTTGTCAGTAGTTCTAATGGAATGTTGTCTACTCCGGGGGTCTTGTTTCGACTCAGGTCTTTCAGTGCTATGTCAATCTCTTCACACAGTATCATATCTCCCATTTCATATTCATCTACATCCTCTTCCATTTCTAAAATATTGTCCTCAAGTACATCGCCCTTGTATAGACCCTCTATGTACTCCTTCCACCTTTCGGCCTTCCCTTCTTTGTTTAGAACTGGGTTTTCATCTGAGCTCTTGGTATTCATGCAAGTGGTTCTTCTTTCTCCAAAGGTATCTTTAATTTTCCTGTAGGCAGTATCTATCTTACTCCTAGTGAGATGAGCCTCTACATCCTTACGTTTGTCCTCTAGCCATCCCTGCTTAGTCATTGTGCACTTCCCCTCGATATTATTTTTAAGACGTTTGTATTCCTTTTTGCCTGCTTCATTTACTGCATATTTATATTTTCTCCTTTCGTCAAGTAAATTCAATATTCCTTCTTTTCTGTAGTAATCAACCACCAATCACTTTTCGAGAAAAGCAGCGAACAGTGGACAGACTGTTTTATGTTATTAGCCTATCGATATTTCGATATTCTGTATCTTAAAACTCAGGGAGTCAAAATTTTTCAATCTTTGTTCAATATCTACGTTTAATATAGAAAATAACAAGAACAAAAAATCGGAAAATTGGTTATTTTCAGCGGTTTTAATAGTCCTGTTACACAGGCGTTGAAACAAGCAGATATAACCGAAAACCGGTTGTTTCAGTGATAACCGACTTGCTTGCGCCAAGTTGAGTTTAGGGTGCTGACTAGAGTCTCGTGCCCTTACGCAGATGCGGTGAGCGAGAGAGAGGACGAATATTCTCCGCGAACGTTAGCGGGAGTTGCCGAAGATGACCGATGCTGTCGTGCCTGATAACACAGTCGAGTGAGCACTTCTCGCCATCCACGCTTACCTGCAACGACGCCGGATGTCACGTGTTTGCACTCGTTTGCATAATGCCTCCAATTTGCAGGGTGCGCGTGCGCGACGGAGCCACGCTTGCAACTTTACGCTTCCTGCATCTTTCCGGTCAGCGCTATTAGCGTAATCGACTATAACGGGTCGTATTGGTTCATCTGCTCGATGTGGTCACGAAATGACTGGACAACAGCAGAACGTCGGTGCAGGACAATCCAAAAAGAATCCTATGGCAGAAAGAGTTCGATTTTTTGAGTGGCCATCCTATGTCCCTCTTGCCTTTGGGCTTGTGTTGCAAGGCAATCTTTGGAACACTCGTTCCAGATTTTTCTTCCAGTTTCGTTTATATATTTCTATTTGGCCATTTACTGCAAAAATATTCAGCTCTTGTCGTACGTCTGTATTAGGAATCCCGTCCAACTTAGTACAAGCTTTTGACTGCTCGTCAAAATTCAGCCGCCTAAATGTGACTGGAATCTTTTCTCTTCATATCCCAAGTTTCACTGTCATACAGTTGGACCGGTATGCCCATGATCTTACAGAATTCCAGTTTTGTGATTATTAGTGTTTTTTCTGCTTTTAGTGCGACATCCACTCTGATTTCTCTGTGATTTAACATCGTATCTTCGTTAAAGAGCTCCGTAGGTAAATGAAGTGTAAAACTTGTTCCAAAATATCATCTTTAGTTACAGTTCTGTTTCATATTGAATATTTAGTATGAAATACCACTACCTTATACCCGGGTCGGAATAACAAAGTGATTGACATCAGGCTGTCCCCATAGGGCTGATACCACAGCAGCAGCCAATCAGAGTACACGCTTGGCCGCGCCTCCTGTTTCGTTCACAGTTGTCAAATCTCTCTCTTCTACTGCAAGAAGCGGCTACTGTAGCCAGTTGTAGCCGACCCTCGCGACCGGTAACGTAAACAATTGTGATCCCTTACGTTGCGTGCTTTGTTTCTCTGTGCGGCGAGTTTATATTGCGCAACAGAATGTCTCAAGAATGTAACGGCAGTGTGGAAAAAAAAAAAAAATGTGGCTGCGTGGTCAGACACGTGAGTTTGTGGGCTCGGTGCGACAATGTTTCGAGAAAGACAGAGACAATGCTACAACTCTGATGTCCCTAAACGAAGGTAGTCGCAAGAATTGCAGACGCCCTGAAAATACACAAAAATACTGACTTCAAAATTTGTAAGGGTAAATACTGTGCAGAAGGAGAAGAGGCTGGTTCATCCAAACGGCGGACATCAGCAAAAAAAGAGAAGAATAGAATCACGTGTAACAAAATTCGTCGCCACATATATGGATATTAGGAGAGAAAAGAACATCTAACTTTTAAAAAACTGTGCGTTACTCCGTGCGAGGCAGGTTATTGAGTGGTAGCAAAACGTATTTGTTAACGGTTATGAGACCACTCGGTTTCCGGTGTAAAAAAATTAATGGACGAAAAATTATAATGGAGAGAGCCAACAAAAGTAGCGTGACGTTGTCGATTTTTAAGAACTGTCGTTAAAGTGCCTTTTGATGACACTGTGTGGCTCGACGAACCCTGGATAAACGGCGGTCATTCTGTCAGAAACTACTGTACAGATGTTAGCATATATGGAAGTTCTGCTGATCCGGTGGGGAAGGGCGCAAGAATTATTGTCTTGCATGCAGGAGCTGCATGTGGTAACGTACCTAACGACTACCACGTGGAGATGAACCACGACAGTTTTCTGAAGTGGTTCAAGGAGCAACTAGCGGAAAACCTAGACTGGCCGTCTGTCACTGTAATGGACGATGCCCCATACCATTCAGTTATTAAAGATAAAGCTCCAACGATGGAAACGAAAAAAGTCGACATCGTTGAATGGTTGAAACGCCACAACGTGAAAATTCAGGACTATTTATGTAAGGTGCAACTCACGGAAATAGTAAAGAAAAGTAAGCCACGCACTGTTCACGTTATGGAAGAGGCAGCTAAAGAACATGGCCACAGGCTTCTTAGGATTCCACCATACCACTGCACACTTTAACGCCATCGAAATTATTTGGGCAGAAATTCAAACTGTTAGAGGAAGCAGTGTCACAATGTTGTACGCCACACAGATACGGTTGTTAAAGAAGAGTGGAAAAGTGAAGTGAGTGTCGAAGAAACTGACTGGCATTTACCCTCTGGCTTAATTCATCTTTATTTTTGTGTTTGTATTTATTATTTTTGATCGACTGGTGTGTACTGCATTTGCACAATACAGTGAGGGGTAAGTACTCAAGCAGTTTACATTATTTTAATAGTGTTAGTTATTTACATGAGCGATTCCGATCCATTGTAATAGCCCTTACGTATCCAATACAACTGAACGTGGAATATTCTGATTATTATAAAAACAGTGTTCTTCTTGTTGCTTCTATTAAGATATACAAATAGTGGGGACACAGTGTAACTTTATACACTGGAGTGCGTTTGTTAAGCCACAAGGGTATAACGATCCTGTAAAGCGAACTCAATGTCGCATGATAAAAGGCAGCTACAGAAGGAAGTTTAAACCGCACAGCCATAATGAGCGCTGCCGGCTCTGTGGCCGAGCGGTTCTAGGCGCTTCAGTCCGGAATCGCGCTGCTGCTACGGTCGCAGGTTCGAATCTTGCTTCGGGCATGGCTGTGTGTGATGTCCTTACGTATGATAGGTTTAAGTAGTTCTAGGTCTAGGGGTCTGCTGGCCTCCGATGTTAAGTCCCATAGTGCTTAGAGCCATTTGAACCATAATGCGCGCTCACACACCGCAAACCGACAATATCGCCCCCTTCTACGCTGTACTGTGCTTCGTTGACAATCACTTTGTTATTCTGATCAAGGTATAGTTTTATGTAGTGCTATCTAAAAATTGTAAACCTTTCCAATAAAGGTAAATTGATTTTTGCATTTAGTCTTCAACAGTTGCCGTTAACACAATGTCATCAGCATATAATAGCACATTACTATGTTCTTGTTTGCAAGGGTACCTTCTGGCAGTATTTGTTTCTATTTTCGGATTGGCGTCGTGTATATAAATATTAAAAAGCGTAGGCAATGAATTTGACGCTTGTCTCTGACCTTGGGTTGTAAAAATCTTTTTTTCTATATAATCCGTCATGCAATTATATTTTAGAAAACCACCAGTTTTTGGACCTAGCTGAAATAAAAAAGTAATCCATTGTCGTATTCTTCACATTGTTTATTGAAATTTCATGGCGTATGTGTCCAGCTGCATGCACTTGCTCAAGCCGATAACTTATCTTCAATTTCATAGCTATCTCTGCCAAGCATAAAGCTGCGCAAAACAACACAGGCCTGTATGCAGTCGTCAGAAAATGGGTGAACCTAGTGCATTCTGCTTCTTTTGAAACGACGTTAAGGCTCATTCATGCAAGCATCTGTAGGCGTATCATTTCACGGGGTCTGTCCTGAGACGAGGAATCATGAAATGGAACTACCTTGACGCCCACTACAGCAGTAGCCGCTCAAAAAATGTGAAATCGCAACTGCGGCATGCCGTGTAAAACAACTCCCTGTAGACAGCTGCCGACAAATGAGGCACGTGGCTTGCACCAAGCTAGATAGAAACTTCAGGACTAATGAAGCAGCGTCTAACTGACTGACGTGACGTAACCGCATCGTCTGGCATTCAACAACGGCGGCAGACGAATGTCGAGTGCCTGCATTTGTCGCGCTACGGCCGGTATTACACTATCAACTTTCTTTGCTAAAGATTTGATCAAAGATGTGACCAAATATATTTGACAAAGGTCTTTGACGTAGCGCTAGAAGGGGTATTACACTGTCATCATATTTTTGTCAAAGTTCAAGATGGTGGACATCAACAACTTGTTATTATCTGCAGCAGTTGCACGTACCATAACTGCACTGTGTGCACATGTGAAAAAAAAGGAAACATACCTGGATGAAGCCGTGGGTTTTACGACGACATGATAAAAGCATTCAACAAAACTTGTTACGTGAGCTTATAGTGGATGACGTCAAATCGTACATCAATTACTTAAGAATGGGTGAGCATACATTTCTGTATGTGCTCAATGAAGCGTATCCTCATATAACAAAGCACAATATTCACTTAATAACTGCTACATCTGCAGAAGACAGGCTCACTGTAACACTCCGATTCCTTGCTCACGTTGCTCACGTTGTAAAGCGCCTCATCAGCTTCATACAGCTCTATTAATTTTGTAGTTGTCAGCACACACCATTTGTATTTACCGGCAATGTTTATAAAAACACTGCAGACAACAGAATGCTGCAGCGATGCTAGCGCTCCATGTGGTAACATGTCACATTGCAGTGATCCGAAGACAAGCGACTTCTTTGATCAAATCTACAGCGAGGCCCTAAATTTTATCAAATATTGGACAACATTTGACAAAGTTTCCTATTACACCTTCAAATATATTTGAGAAAGATATTGGACAAAGATATTTGACAAAGAAATTTGATACTGTAATACCGGCCTACCAGTCTGCGCTGTATTATGGTAATTAAGAGATTTTGTGCTTTTGTTTTGCTAGCAGGGTAAGAAATGATCCTGAGTTCAATATTCATTCTGTTGAAATTGAGTTTGTATTTACGACAGCAGTGCTGAACAGCGCAACGGAAAGGCGGAACACAAAGAGCGAGAAATGATTGCAGCCACCCGGAGTGGCCGTGCGGTTCTAGGCGCTGCAGACTGGAGCCGAGCGACCGCAGGTTCGAATCCTGCCTCGGGCCTGGATGTGTGTGATGTTCTTAGCCTTAGTTGGGTTTAATTATTTCTGAGTTCTAGACGACTGATGACCTCAGAAGTTAAGTCGCATAGTGCTCAGAGCCATTTTTGCTGCACCTGAAATGTCAGACAGGTGCACAAACGAAATTAATTTAAGAGATATGTGGAAAAGAAAGAGGATATAGAACTAAACAGAAATATGTAATGTGGTTTCGTATGAACCAACAGCCGTGAAATAGGCACTAACGTACCGAAATAAGATTCTACATCCATCCTTCCCCTAGCCAATCTATAATTAAATATGCAGCTTTAGTTAGTTAATTTCATTATTTGCTTTGTGAGAGCGAAAGCTTTCGATGCAGCAAAATAAGAAGGAAATTTGCAGTCTTTTTGCGGCAAAGATGTAAGATGCGGCATCGGGAGCTCCCCCCAAAACAACACTTTACCGAAAGATCTTCATCAGTATGGAGAATATGACGCACCATTTGTCCAAATGTGTGCCATATTTAACTTAGAAATACATCATGTTTCGGAAAGCCATGATTCCATCATGATTATAGCATGGTATAACATTTTTAAGAACTTGATAATAGGCTCACGTCTTTCCAAAACATACTGTGTTTTTAAATTAAATAAGGCATACACCTGGACAATTGATGGGTCATAACTTCCGAACTAAAATGTAAATGTCGCGTGACTAGGGCCTCCCGTCGGGTAGACCGTTCGCTGAGTGCAAGTATTTCGATTTGACGCCACTTCGGCGAATTGCGCGTCGATGGGGATGAAATGATGATGATTAGGACAAATGGCTCTGAGCACTGTGGGACTTAACATCTATGGTCATCAGTCCCCTAGAACTTAGAACTACTTAAACCTAACTAACCTAAGGACATCACACAACACCCAGCCATCACGAGGTAGAGAAAATCCCTGACCCCGCCGGGAATCGAACCCGGGAACCCGGGCGTGGGAAGCGAGAACGCTACCGCACGACCACGAGATTCGGGCGATGATTAGGACAACACAGCACCCAGTCCCTGAGCGGAGAAAATCTCCGATCCAGCCAAGAATCGACCCCGGGTCCTTTAGGATGGACATTCTACACTCCTGGAATTTGAAATAAGAACACCATGAATTCATTGTCCCACGAAGGACAAACTTTATTGACACATTCTTGGGGTCAGATACATCACATGATCACACTGACAGAACCACAGGCACATAGACACAGGCAACAGAGCATGCACAATGTCGGCACTAGTACAGTGTATATCCACCTTTCGCAGCAATGCAGGCTGCTATTCTCGCATGGATACGATCGTAGAGATGCTGGATGTAGTCCTGTGGAACGGCTTGCCATGCCATTTCCACCTGGCGCCTCAGTTGGACCAGCGTTCGTGCTGGACGTGCAGACCGCGTGAGACGACGCTTCATCCAGTCCCAAACATGCTGAATGGGGGACAGATCCGGAGATCTTGCTGGCCAGGGTAGTTGACTTACACCTTCTAGAGCACGTTGGGTGGCACGGGATACATGCGGAGGTGCATTGTCCTGTTGGGACAGCAAGTTCCCTTGCCGGTCTAGGAATGGTAGAACGATGGGTTCGATGACGGTTTGGATTACCGTGCACTATTCAGTGTCCCCTCGACGATCACCAGATGTGTACGGCCAGTGTAGGAGATCGCTCCCCACACCATGATGCCGGGTGTTGGCCCTTTGTGCCTCGGTCGTATGCAGTCCTGATTGTGGCGCTCACCTGCACGGCGCCAAACACGCATACGACCATCTTTGGCACCAAGGCAGAAGCGACTCTCATCGCTGAAGACGACACGTCTCCATTCGTCCCTCCATTCACGCCTGTCGCGACACCACTGGAGGCGGGCTGCACGATGTTGGGGCGTGAGCGGAAGACGGCCTAACGGTGTGCGGGACCGTAGCCCAGCTTCATGGAGACGGTTGCGAATGGTACTCGCCGATACCCCAGGAGCAACAGTGTCCCTAATTTGCTGGGAAGTGGCGGTGCGGTCCCCTACGGCACTGCGTAGAATCCTACGGTCTTGGCGTGCATCCGTGCGTCGCTGCGGTCCGGTCCCAGGTCGACGGGCACGTGCACCTTCCGCCGACCACTGGCGACAACATCGATGTACTGTGGAGACCTCACGCCCCACGTGTTGAGCAATTCGGCGGTACGCCCTTGCTCAAAGTTCTTCAACTGCACATACGGTTCACGTCCACGCTGTCGCGGCATGCTACCAGTGTTAAAGACTGCGATGGAACTCCGTATGCCACGGCAAAGTGGGTGACACTGACGGCGGCGGTGCACAAATGCTGCGCAGCTAGCGCCATTCGACGGCCAACACCGCGGTTCCTTGTGTGTCCGCTGTGCCGTGCGTGTGATCATTGCTTGTACAGCCCTCTCGCAGTGTCCGGAGCAAGTATGGTGGGTCTGACACACCGGTGTCAATGTGTTCTTTTTTCCATTTCCAGGAGTGTATCGCGCTCACCACGCAGCTACCGGGGGACTTCCGAACTACTACCGTAATATAGCTCTACTCTGGCTTCACAACAGATATCTTTTAATACTCTATCATCACTGTTGCAGCCATCCATCGCATCGTCAGTAAAATAATATAGCCAACACGTATTTTGCACTTCATTTGATTAACGTTAACTAAGTTTACTAAAGCCAGGAAATCTTGATCGACCGAAGAAGACGTGGTGCCACGTCGCTAATTCTTGTCAGTCACACTCTTGACACTCCAGCGCCACCTACCTGAAACGCCGTGTTTCACATCGCTCGGTTGTTGCAGCACGTGCGTTAGCCGCGAGGCAGGGCCACCTACAGCTTGCCCCGCATTCCGTGTGTGCGGGTCGCGTGTTGGTGCGTGAGACGACTGCGGGCCGTCTACTTCCGCGTGTGCGCGCATACCAAGTGAAAGAGAAAGAAATATGATATAAGAATATGTTAGGAATTATGAGAGAGCGCCGGTACAGCTTCCGCTAGAAGTTGGCCTACTAGTCTGTTACGCGAGGGATGCGCAGGGGAAGCTGCCTGGTTTTGCTTGGAGAGGGAATGCGAGAGGGAAAATTTCACTCAGATCTAACATGCAATCCTGAAAGCAAATTATGCTCTTGAAATGCGGTACTTATTAGTAAGAAAAAGAAAATGAATTAAGGGTGTTGTAATACAACGCAGTTGCTAAGAAAATTAGCCAACAGCCCTTTGCGTTCTTGGATAAACCGCAGTTTCATCTTTCACCCAAATAATTTTGAAAAAAATGGTTCAAATGGCTCTGAGGACTATAGGACTTAACTCCTGAGGTAATCAGTTACTTAAACGTAACTAACCTAAGGACGTCACACACATCCATGCCCGAGGTAGGATTCGAACCTGCGTCCGTAGCGGTCGCGCGCTTCCAGACTGAAGCGCCTAGAACCGCTCGGCCACTCCGGCCAAATATTTTCTACAAATACGGAAATTGTATAAGTCTTTGAGTGAAATCGACACTATCCGCCTATTAGATGAAGTTCTTTTAATATTTTGACAGATACAAAATGAAAACGAGATCTCGTTTACTCGTTAAAATTTTTGTCATTGCCAACTTAGATAATTGAATGCTTGTTTCGATCATTTACTTTGAGAGAAAACTGCAAAAGCAGACCATATTTACCTCTTTTTTTCGTGTTTCAATTCGATGGAACCATATTTTTTTAAAAAAACTGTTTGTTTAAAGGCTGGTCAAGTTACAGAATGTAGCAGTAACATTCTATCAATAGCAGAATAGCACATTTCGTTATTTCAGTAGATACTAAATATATCGCATAATTGCGCGGTCCATGTGTTATAGCGCTATTCCTGAGATACATACTGGTGCCCAGTGACATCACTGCGTCAGCCAAACAGCACAGAATACTTTCTGCTCAGCCTTATTCTGCGGAACTCGCTCCGCGCGTTGACACGACATTGTTAACCTGACTCTGTCACGCACAGTTTCCTGAAGCAATCTGCTTGTTTTACTTAGCAATGCCACCGAATGCGAAAAGTGAAGTTGTAAATTCACGCAAGACTTGCAAAAAGAGTTGTCTTTTTTTTTCTTTTACAGATTTCTTCAACACCTTCTGAAGTACCGTGCAATGTTTGCAAAGAAATGGTTTCCGTTTCTCACGGCGGAAAACACGATATACAACGGCATTTAACATCTGGAAAGCATAAAAAAAGCGGTGACCGTTCCAAGTACATAGTCATCACTGTCAAATTACTTCCGTCAAGAAAAATACGGCGATCAAGAACTCGAAAGAATCGAAGGCTTGTGCACCTTCCATAAGGTAAACCACAATAAGAGTTCAGATCGATGGAGTGCAGTTTTAAATTAATTCAAAAAGTGTTTGAAAAGACGATTCACTGTGTGAAAACTAAGCGCGAAGCAACAGTAAAGCCTATGATTGCGCCGTATGCTTTAGGCAGCCTGAAGACAGACTTATGATGTCCCATTTATCTGTATATGTACATATGTTTCAACCTATATTTCCAATGCTAGTGCAGTACTTCCATCGTACAATTGCAATTGACGTCAAAATATTAGATACCCTGAATTTACCTGGCGAAACTGCAGTCATTTTACAGTATAAGATTATTTATATGGATATTCTTGAAAAGCAATACCTTAAAGAGAAAATGATTGGAATTCGTGCTGATAACGCGAATACAAATTTTCGTATAGTTCACCGTGAAGGACTATGCAACGTTTTCTTCAAACTTCTAGGGGCTTAGAAAGAAAATAGTTGGTGTCGTATATGCAGCACACATTGCACACAACGCTATACAAACTTCAGCAGATTTGTTGCCAGTAGACGTCGTATATATTATTGCGACGATATATTTTGGCATTTATATATGTATTCATAGTGTGTGTGTAACAGCTCTCAAAGATTTTTGCAAAGAATCAGAGGTGCAGTACAAAAGTTTTTGGGATATAGTAAAACAAAATGGCTTTCACTTTTGCCTGCAATTTAGAGAATCTTGCAAATGTATGTGCCATTGAAAGCTTACTTTTTATCGTAAGAAAAATGTCCAGCTCTACTACACGCATTTTTCTTTAATTAATGCTCGGAGCTGTGGCTAAAATTCGTACACTATTCAAGCTGGATTATTTAACGATTCCGTGTAAATGATGGAAGAAGATAAAATTATGTTTACGGAAGTTTCGCACTTGTTTGTGGATCTGAAAAACAAGTAAACAAACCGCTTAGAAAACGATTAAAGTCCTCTGAGCATACGAAATGAGTCAAAAAAGCTAATGGAGAGCTGGCAAATCGACAGAAATTATTTTGTGGGATAGACGCGTAACATCTATCACATCTGCTCTACTCCCTAGGGAAATATGTTCATCAGTGTATTCTAAACATATAACTGGATTTAGCAAAAACAAATGCCTGAAATAGCTGACGTAGAGCAGGCTTACCAGTATTATGAAATGGTGCAGATGCCTACGACGGCAACGACAACAGCAGAAGGTAACTTTTTCGGTGAATTAAGCTGTCTCAAATTACTCTGAAGCGCCAACGAAACTGGCATAGGCATTCGTATTCAAATACAGAGATATGTAAACAGGTTGTTTACAGCGCCGCGGTCGGCAAACGCCTCTATAAGACAACAAGTGTCTGGCGTAGCTGTTGGATTGGTTACTGCTGCTACAAAGGCAGGTTATCAAGACTTAAGTACGTTTGAACGTGATGTTAAAGTCGGCGCACGGCCGATGGCACACAGCATCTCCGAGGTAGCGATGAAGTCGGAATTTTCCCGTACGACCATTTCACGAGTGTACCGTGAATAACAGGAACCCGGTACACATCAAATCTCCGACATCGCTGAGGCCGGAAAGAGATCCCATAGTAACCGGACCACCAACGACTGAAGAGAATCATTCAACGCGACAGATGTACAACCGTACCGCAAATTGCTGTAGATTTCAATGCCGATCCACGAACAAGTGTTAGTGTGCGAACTATTCAACGAAACATCATCGACATGGGCTTTCGGAGCCGAAGGCCCACTCGTGTACCCTTGATGACTGCACGACACAAAGCTTTACGCCTCACCTGACCCGTGAACACCGACATTGCCCGGTCGGAAGAGTCTCTCTTCAAATTGTATCGAGCGGATGGACGTGTACGGGTATGGAGACAACCTTATGAATCCATGGACTCTGCGTGTCTGTAATGGTGTGGGGCGTGTGCAGTTGGAGTGATATGGGACCCGTGATACGACTCTGACAGCTGACACGTACGTAAGCATCCTGTCTGATCACCTGCATCCATTCATATCCATTGTGCGTTCCGACGGACGTGGGCAATTCCAGCTGGACACCATCCCTACACGTCCAGAATTGCTAAGAATGGCTCCAGGAAAACTTCCGCTGGTCACCAAACTCCCCTGACATGCATTTTATTGAGCGTCTCTGGGATGCCTTCAACGTGCTTTTCAGAACAGATCTCCACCCCCTCGCACTCTTACGGATTCGTGGACAGCCCTGCAGCATTCATGGTGTCAGTTCCCTCCAGCACTACTTCACACATTAGTCGAGTCCATGCCACGTCGCGTCGCGGCACTTCTGCGTGCTTGCGAGGGCCCTACACGATATTGGGCACGTGTACCAGTTTCTCTGGATCTTCAGTGTACATGGGCAACGAAGTTCCGAAGAGATGGGAAGAGTTGAAGAGCAGTACCGAGCAACGGTGGATAGAGGTGTTCGAAAAATTTAATGAACGGCAAATATCACATAAAAACTGTCTGACCATCGTCCAGTACCTAGTTTGTTCACCAGGGAGGAACACACCTATCGAACTAGTATTTTACTTGACGAATGGTATGTAGACACTGAAAAAATCATTACTTAAATTTGAAACGCTACGTGAAATGCTTATTGTAAAATTTAATATGGGAACTTGTGAAAGTTTTTAAGAACTCCTAGATAAAATCCCAGAATTAGTCAAAAAATATCACTCAAGCCAGAAATATTAAATTAAAAGTAAATGAACACATTAGTACCTTACGTTTCAGCGCAACTGAGACACTTATCCTCAGTCCCCACTTATACTCACGAAATCTCCCACATCTTCAGTGTATATGGGCAACGAAGTTCTAGCCGCTTCATATATCCCCTTCAAAACCAGAAAACCAATTATCAGCCAGCTGTGCCATTTTGTTTTGGCTCGTCTAGCGGCGTTCAGTGTGTACCGAGACTACAGGCAAGTAACTGCAAACAAACAAAAAATGAATTTACTTTATTTTTTCGAAGTTGTAATTGAATATGTTCCAGAACGACACCAATTACGTAGTACGTTCCACGTAGTCCATGATTTAAGCAGAAAGCACCGAAATAGTTACTGTAAATATGCTTTTCTATATATTTCGATTGGTTAAGGAAATAATTTTGAATTTTTGAATGGTTTAACAATGTATTTGGGCCGCATACCGCAAATAACAATTCAAACTTAAAAATGGATCCTTCTATACACATAATATGGAATATATGATTATTATGCTTCAGTTTCTAATAACACAGCTTGTCTGAAAACTACTCAGAGGTTTTCACAAGACTATTTCTTCTACATGAATGAATGTAGAAGCTTGGACGTAAATTTTTAACTTATTGGTCGCTTCAGTTTTTTCGTTCAAAAGTACCATCCGACTTTACAAGGGTATATTTTTACTTGTATGTGCGTACAACCTTGGAGTACATTTTATAATTACGTTTGGCGTTAATGTCTTCATTTACTTTTCCTAAATGTTGAATGTGTCCTCCACAGGACCTACGGTGAACATCCAGACGATGGTTAAACTCGTAGCGTACTTTTGCCTGGAGTTACTGTTGGTACACGGCATCACAGTCCAACCGAAGCTGATGAAATGGGAGCCACATAAACGGAATCTTTAACAAAATTTCACGAAAAAATAGCATACCGTGAGATCAGACGTCCTTGGATGCCAATGGTGCAAGGCGAGATCCGAATGCTCTTATCCATCGTTGAAGCAACTTAGTATGAGAAATTCTCTTAGATGCAGGTGCCAGTGCTATGTTGCTTTGACATATTGAAAAATGTTTTGAGCATGTTCTCGCGATTGTGGAAACAGACAGGTCTCCTATATACACAACTACCGGCAGTGATTCCTGTAACCGAGAGAGTTGTTCCAGAAAATCCTATGCTTGCACAACAGGCACTGGCAGCTTACAACAGGGGCTGAGATAGAATTACAATTTGAAAGCCTAAGTTAAAATTCGTCCCTACTTACATCTACACTCATTTATAAAGTAAGCTTTTTGAAATAGTATGGAAGTTTTTTGAGACATCTTGTGTATAATGGTCGCGTAACGAGCGAGCACTGAGTTACACACAGGGAAAAGCGCGTGTGTTGCGATGGCACTACTAGAGATTGCGCAGTGGAACACTGAAGAAATTAATACGTTTCTGCTCTAAGTAACAACCTTTTCGCACAGAGCTGAATATACACTATAGGTTGCGATACTGAAGTCCGGAGCAGCTGATTTCTTAGAATTACTTTTAACGGCAAGAAGGAAAGCACTGCACAAAAACTTGATAGTTTTCTCGTGTGTATTCAAAACCGGAATGAATGTTGCTTTTCTGTTGGTAAATCCTACCTATTAAAAATTTAATAGGGTTCAGCATGGAGTATGTTATTCGTTTAACAGTTACGTCTCAGAAAAAGTATTATTCTAATAAACTTTGCCTGTCCTTAGTCGACACGGTAGCAGAGGCTTTAACGTAGCAAATCCTTCTTACACCTCTTCTTTGCCTTTGTATCTTTGTAAATGCACAAACACTATTCGTAGTGTACGACACAATCCACTGCAGCGGAACTGCCGCTAAGTTCAAATCCTATTCTTTCGAAGAAACTGGATGGAACGGCATAGTCCGAATCTCGTACCTGAATGAACTGTGAAAAAAGCCGAAGTCGTCGTTAGCTAGACAGAACTGTCCTAACGGCTTCGGTGCAAAGGTCGTATACAGCAGACAGTGTATGTAGTAAAAGATAAGCGTCATATTTTAAATTCTTTATGCAGACCCTTTCTTATGTTCACCTTACATTGCGCTAGACTATACGAATACGGTTCCATGTTCCTTGCACTTAAGCGCATAGAATGTGAAGAAAAGTTAAAGATGTGCACCTAATTTGAGAGATGTTCACTACGTAAGTACTATAACCTGCTGCTTACATCCTTTCATGCAAATACCCTCCTTAGATGCAACACTGATAATGCCTGATGTTTTCATACAATAACGTCAGCTTCATTAACCTAGTCACATTCGTCAGTTTCCCCTCTGCTGTCCAGTGGGTTCCGTCAGAAGTAGTTCCTCTAGCTTGAACTGCAAAGTTTTATGTACCTGACAAGTTTACCACTAATCTCCCACTTCCCTGAACATTTAGAAGAATTTGTGGTGTCTGTTCGTTAGAATAGCCTTGAGAGCCATCTGTTTTTAATTATGTTGCATATAATTTGAGCGCTCAATCAAAGCTCTCGTGGATATTCATACGTAAATGTCATTTCGTTCAGAATTACAGACTGTCGCTTTTATTTAATGTTTAAGATGATACTGAGGATTAAATAAACAAAAAAACCTTACGTTATGTGTAATATTATTATTATTATTAGCCTCAAACATGTAATACAAAGTGTATCTGCTGCACATCAGTACCCCGTCATCATGTTGCCACCACGCTATTACACAGAAACGAGAATACACGGTCCCATCTGAAGCTGTCAAGCCAAACAACTACCTATTGCTCCCGTCTCTCTGCCGAAACTAACAGCAAGCATTTCCTGTGACTGCTGAGGCAGCTACTGCAGGGTGGGACAGAGGAAAGGGAAGGTTTGACGGCTTGTTGGCTGTCATGGTGGGGGCTTGTAAGGTGTAAGGGACATGACCTTGGGCATTTTGTCAGGTAGACGTCTTAGTATCAAGGGGGGTCAAATGTGCAAAAGGTGTTTGCTGTAAAGGCCTATTACAAAAACTGAGATAGTTTTGTTGGAACTCAAGACAATGCTGGGACAATGAGTGCGAAACCGAGGACGCCGTCTGAGCAAAGTTTTACAATCTTCCCGTTTGACTGCCTCACCCGGGCTTCTAATGCCAACGAAGTCAGACAAAAGCAATTTTTTTTTTGAGTCATCAGTCATCTGACTGGTTCGATGCGGCCAGCCACGAATTCCTCTCATGTACCACTCTCTTCATCTCAGACTAGCTGGTGTCTTAACAGATGTCCCATCAACCTGTTCCTTCTCCGTGTCAGTGTTTTCCACATATTTCATTCCTCTTCGATTCTGCGCAGAACCTCCTCATTCCTTATCTTATTAGTCCACCTAATTTTCATCATTCGTCTGTTGCACCACATCTCAATTGCTTCGATTCTGTTCTGTTCCGGTTTTCCCTCAGTCCATGTTTCACTACCATGCAATGCTATTCTCCAAACGTACAATCTCAGAAACTTCTTCCTCATATTAATGTCTATGTTTGATACAAGTAGACTTCTTCCAGGCACGAATGCCATTTTTTCCAGTGCTGCTCTGTTTTCGATGACCTCCTTGCTCCGTCGGTCACTGGTTATTTTGCTGCCTAGGTAGTACAATTCCTTAACTTCATCTACTCCGTGCCCATCAATCCTAACGTTAAGTTTCACGGGTCTTCTCATTTCTGCTGCTTCTCATTACTTATATCTTTCTTCGATTTACTCTCAATCCTTATTTTGTACCCATTAGACTGTTCATTCCATTCAGCAGATCATGTAATTCTTCTCCACTCTCACTTCGCAGCATCGTTGGTGAATTGTATCATTGATATCATTTCACCATAAATTTTAATTCCACTGGTGAATCTCTCTTTTATTTCCATCGTTGCTTCTAAGATGTACAGACTGAACAGTGGGGGCGAAAGACTACATCCATGTCTTACACTATTTTTAATCCGACCACTTCGTCCTTTGTCGTCTGCTCTTATTATTCCCTCTTGGCTCCAGTACATATTGCATATTACCCGTCTTTCCTTAAGCTTACCCCTATTTTTCTCAGAATTTCGAACACCTTCCACCATTTGGCACTGTCGAAAGTCTTTTCCAGGTCGACATGCCCTATGAACGTGTACTGATTTTTATTCAGTCTCGCTTCCGTTATCAATCGCAACGTCAGATTAGCTTCTCTAGTGCCTTTACCTTTCCTAAAGCCAAACTGGTCGTCATGCAACAAATTTTCAATTTTCTTTTTTATTCTTCTGCATATTATTCTTGTCGCTGCTTGGATGATAGTCGTTTTGTCGCCATTTCCTCCATTGATTTTAGAAATTCTAATGGAATGTTATCTATCCCTTCTCCCTAATTTGATCTTAGGTCCTCCAAAGCTGTCTTAAATGCTGTTTCTAATACTGGATCCCATAATCTGTTCCCTATTAACTCCGGTTTCTTCTTCTAACTCATCAGACAAATCTTCTCCTTTATAGAGGCCTTCAATACTCTCTTCCCAACTATCCGCTCTCTCCTTTGCATTAACAGTGGATTTCCCGTTGCACTCTTAATGTTATCACTCTTGCTTTTAATGTCGCTGCTTTCCCATATGCTGAGTCAGATCTTCCGACAATCATTTCTTTTTCTATTTCTTCACATTTTTCTTAGCTTCCCTACCCTTACTATTTATTTCATTCCTCAGCGACTTGTATTTCTGTATTCCTGAATTTCCCCGATGGTTTTTGTACTTCCTTCTTTCATCGATCAACTAAAGTATTTCTTCTGTTATCCATGGTTTGTTCGCAGTTACCTTCTTTGAACCTATGTTTTTCTTCCCAACTTTTGTGACTGCCCTTTTTAGAGATGTCCATTCCTCTGAGAAACTGTACTGGCTACTCAGCTATTCCTTATTGCTGTATCTATATCCTCATAGAACTTGAAGCGTATCTCGTCATTCCTTAGTAGTTCCGTGCCCAACTTCTTTGCGCATTGATTCTTCCAGACTAATTCGTGAACTTCAGCCTTGTTATCTGCTGCTGGGTATGCCTTATAAAGCAGTACCTGATTTCGGAATCTTTGTCTGACCACAATGTAATCTGACTGAAATCTTCCTGTATCACCCGACCTTTTCCCAGTACGACTCCTACTCTTGTGATTTTTTAACAGAGTATGCGCTGTTACTAGCTGAAATTTATTACAAAACTCAATTAGTCTTCCTCCTCCCTCGTTCCTTGTCCCAAGCCCATATTCTCTTGTAATGTTTTCTTCTATTTCTTCCCCTACAACTGCATTCCATTCCCATGTGACTAGTAGGTTTTCATCTCCCTTTACTTACTGAATTACCGTTTCAGTATCCCCGTATACGTTCTCTCTCTCTTAATCTTCAGCGTGCGACGTCGGCATATATACCTGAACTATCGTTGTCGTTTACACGGTGAGGAGAAGGGATAAAAATGTACAGAACCTGGTGACCATAAAAATACAACTGAAACTCTGTATGGTTAAAATGTTTATGATAAGATTGTATTTATCATGTTATAATATTGCGTTTGATTAACAGATTACAATTGTGGGAACTTGTTTTGATGAGAGAAAGTGTTTGGTAAGTTAACGATGTGTGATAAGTAATTATTATTCCTTATAAAATCCCGCCCAGGTGAAACAAATTACCTGTACCGAGGAATTTGACAGTTCAGTTGCTTCAGAATGCTGTTTGAAGAAAGTGTTAAGAAGTAGGTTGGAGCACTGGTCTGTTCTATCAGGTTTGATGTAACTAGGTTGTCGAAGTTAGAAACTACGACCGATTATGTGTCTGCCCATATCAGGTGACTCTGACTGTCAAGAAATGATAGTAATGTTGGGGGTAATTTCTAAACAGGAAACCACAAGTGAAAACTTTAATTTCGTGATGAGAGCTGGTAAAGTAGATATGATCACTAATACTTAACACGAACAGAGACGATTTCAAGAAATTTTATTGTAACCGATAGTGTCTGTTACGTTACATCAGAACCAACTTTAACTGCGTGAAAATATAGGTTCTACTGAACGAGGAGGCTTCTGCTCGAAACATTCGAGTAGCTTACAATCGATCTTAGATTGACAAAAAAGAGGGTTCAACGGAATTATATTGCAGCCTTCAGCGCAGCTGGCGTGAGTTATATGAATGACTCCCCGACACGCTAGGCGGTCAGGGTGCTCGGCCCGAAATGCCGTGTCTGCCCTTTCATTAGATCCGTGCATAGGAATCAAAACGTAACTGTCGCTGTATGGTATGTGTTGTTAGATTCTCTGAATGTCAGCTGGGAGTTGACAAACGACTGCTCATAATCTACCAAACTACATGGCCTGTGGATAGACAAAGTGTTACACAATCCTCGTGGCAGGAACAATCAATGTCGCTTGCAGCTGCTTCTCTAGCAAAGGAGAGGCAGTCACACTATTATGTGGATTAGTACAGCCAAGAGCAAGCTGGAACGACATAGACTGTCTGCACACAATATTCCAGACAGCAAATACTATTTATTATTAGTGCACAGCAACAGCTATGAGCAATCTACACGGATGATGCAGAACTTTTTTCTGAGAGTTTATGTAAGGTGAGAGAATACTGAGTCGACCTGTGTCATAATGACAGGATATGAGGCGTTTCAACGAACCTGTTGTTTCGAAATTCAGAAAATATTTCGCACTGATTCGAAGTACACGGTATTCCTCCATAATAAAATGTAACTAATACAAATCTGTATCTACATCTAAATCTGTATGTACATCTGTACTCAGAAAGCCGCCTTACGGTATACGTTGAAGGATACCTTTTGAAAACACCGTCACTTCCCCGACTTCTTGTTGCAGTCGCGAATGGCGTGCAAGAAGAAAGGGCGTTGGTAACTTCCCGTGTGACATCAAGTCTCTCTCATTTTACCTTCATCCTCTTTCCGCGAGATATAAGTAGGAGGAAGTGATGTGTTGGTTGACACTACTAAAACCAAACGCTCTCGGAATTTTAACACTAAACCGTGCCGTGATTCAGAACGCCTCTCTTGTAACGCCTACCGCTCCAGTTGGCTAAGTTTCTGCGTGACACTTTAGTGCTTACTAAACGAACCTGTAAAGAAACGCACCGCACTTCTTTCGATATTCTCTGTTTCTCCTGTCAATTTTGTTTGGTAAAAGCTAATCCGGCAGTGCTTCGCAATTGCTCAATTTATATGGGAAACGGATAAACCTCCCAATCTTCTTCTGCCCGTCTCTCTATCCCTACTCTCCTCCTCCTCGCTCTGTCCAACACTTCCTCCTCCCCCTTATCTCTGCTATCACCTTCCCCCGCTCCTTGTACGAGAGGTGTTTTAAAAGTCTGTGCAAAAATAAAAACTACTTACGTGTATGGGGTAAACCTTTTATATTTTTGGACATCAACACTGTCCTAATTCGTTGATCCCTTCCAAATAATAGGAATTGTCCGAGTCTGCAAAATAGCTATTAGTTGCTGCAATCACCCCCTCGTTTGAATAAAATCTTTGTCCCGCTAGCCATTTCTTCAAATTGGGGAACAAATAGTAGTCCGAGGGAGCCAAGTCTGGAGAATAGGGGGGATGTGAAACGAGTTGGGATCCTATTTCCATTAATTTTGCGACCACAACTGCTGAGGTGTGTGCTGGCGCATTGCCGTGATGGAAAAGGACTTTTCTGCGGACCAATCGCCGGCGTTTTTCTTGCAGCTCGGTTTTAAAACAGTCCAATAACGATAAATAATATGCGCCTGTAATAGTTTTACCCTTTTCCAGATAGTCAATGAGGATTATCCTTTGCGAATCCCAAAAGACAGTCGGCATAACCTTTCGGGCCGAAGGACTGGTCTACCCCTTTTTTGTGCATATTCTCCCTTGGTAACCCATTGTTTAGATTGTTGTTTGGTCTCAGGAATATAGTAATGTATCCATGTTTCATCCACAGTGACGAAACGACGCTTAAAGTCCTGCGGATGTTTCCTGAACAGCTGCAAACTATCCATGCAACACTTCACACAATTCCGTTTTTGGTCAAGCATGAGCAATCGGGGAACCCATGCTGCAGATAACTTTCTCATGCCCAAATGTTCATAAAAAATATTATGTACCCTTTCATTCGAGATGCCCACAGCACTAGCAATCTCACGCACCTTAACTCTTCTGTCATCCATCACCATATCATGGATTTTAGCAATGATTTCTGGAGCCATAACCTCCACAGGGCGTCCAGAACGTTCAGCATCACTTGTGCCCATATGGCCACTACGAAAATTACGAAACACTTATAAACAGGTCTGATCGAAGGTACAGAATCACTGTAATATTTATCAAGCTTCTCTTTAGTCTCCTGAGGCGTTTTGTCATTTATAAAGTAATGTTTAATCACCACACGAAATTCTTTTTCGTCCATTTTTTGACAACCAATTGACTTCCTTGATTCACACGAATGCCAAACACAAAGAAACAGACCACTATCGCAGAAACTTGGTGTGCGTTCTTTGCAAAGATGGTACTAACTAAACATGACCTCGATATGAGCCGGTGGTGCTATCTCTCGGACTCTGCACCGACTTTTAAAACGCCCCTCGTATATCTCTTATCCCACACTCATCCTATCAGTCCCCTCCTCTCTCATCTGTCTGTCCATATCCTCCTTCCCCTTCTTTATATCCAGTTCTTGCCCCCCTCTCTCTCTCTCTCTCCGACCTTATTTATTGTTATTGCAGATGGAATCTTGATTGGGAATAGAGGTCAAGATGAATAGCTAAATCGGTTGGAATCATTAGTACACGGGATATGAGCTGTTGTATCTGTGAGGATAGGAGCTTTAATAACAGCATTTCGCATGTTTTTAATCTACAAACATGTATTATTGTGAAGTCAGCCACAAACACAACTTTCCTGTTTTCTGGTGAAAAGGAAAAAAAAGAACGCATGTTTTGCAGACGTTCCAAATTATTTTGTCCATAAGCTCCAACTGAGTGAGTCGAACTCGACTGTGTCCGTTGTTCTGGGGCGACGCTTGACAAATTCTTACTCGATTTGCCTCCAAACGCTATCTACACTCTTCGTCTGTCTCACTGGCTCCACGATCATGCAGTTGGCCGGCGTTGCGCGTGCGCCGACCGATACACCAAAGATATGAAAACCACCAGTAACACACTGCAATATCGCTTTAAATTGTATACCTTTTCGGGAAATATCAATACTAACTGCGCAGTTTCTTATTGTTACGAAAAATGAGACGACAGAACTATCAAACTGAACGTCACGTTTTCTTTTGTTATGAAAACATGAGAAAGCAGAACAGTCAAATCGACCGTCACATCTCTTTCACTGACATTTTCATACAAAAATACCATCCCAATTCCTGACTTTTCGGGTCGATTTTCCAAAAAAAAGTTTCTTACGCACCTTCCCTGAGGATTACGAAGACAATAAAAGAAAAATCAGCCAAATCAGTACAGCCATTCTCAAGTCATGATCTTTCAAACACGGGACAATTAATTGTTTATTTGTACGAGTGTATCCCAGACTAACGAGCAATGTTCAAGTATTGGTCGAACGAGTGTTTTGTAAGATATCTCCTTTATGGGTTGACTACACCTACTGAGGATTCTCCACTGAACCTGTCTACGATCTGCCTTACCTGGATTACTTTTATGAGGCTGTTGCACTTTAAATAGCTGCGTAGGCATAATCCCAGATATTTAATGGATCTGCTTCCGCTGATTCTTCTGCAAACGAGTAATCATACAGTATGGGCCTTTCTGCCTATCATGTTGAGGGTCGATTGTGAATCTCTGCCCTAAGCGTCGACTCTTTGAATATCTTCCTGCGTTCCGCTACAATTTTCTATCGTCCCGACTCCTCTGCATACAGTAATATCATACACGAAAAGCCTCATGGAACTTCCGACATTATCCACTAGATCATTTATATACGTTTTGAAAAGTAATAGTCCTATAACATTCCTTTGGGTTCGCACAAGGTAGCTTTTACATCTGAAGATTTTTTTCCCTGTAGGAATGGTATGCGGTGTTCTATTTGCTAGATACTCCTCAGTCCTTTTACTAGTTGGTCTCATATTACTTGCTACCATATTTAGATCATTAGGTAGCAGTGAGCAACCGCTTCGAATGCCTTCTGGAAGTCAAAGTGGGCTGTCGCATCTACTGCTTTCTGGGTCACATGAGCGAACACGATGAACTGGATTTCTCACGATCGTTGTTATCGGAACCCATGTTGATTCGTACAGAGGGGATATTTGGTCTCCAGAAACGTCATAATACACGAAAATAAAAAATCGGAATTTCTACTGCGGACTGATACCAGAGATATATGACTATAGGTTGTTGCGTTTGTTCTACGAATCTTCTTGGCAATGAGAATGACTGCCTTTTTTCCAACCACTGGGAACGTTTCGCTCCTGCGGCGACCTGCGGTACACTACTGTTTGAAGAGGAGAAAGTTCTTTCGCACTCTCTGTGCAGACGAGGATCCAATCAGATCGAGTGCCCTTCCTTCTGTAGAGTGATTTCTGTTGAATTTCTATCTGTTGAGCTGTTTCAGTTGAATTTCTATCTCATGGCCGTTTATTTCTAAAGCTGTCTTTCGCCTTCCATGCGACGCTTTAAAGGTGGATCCGCAGTGAGTTCTTTCCCAATGAAACAGCTCTGGAAAAAGGCTTTAGTGTTTCGGCATTCTCTGTTTCATTCGTCGTTTCCATGCGTCTATGGTCACGAAGTGTCTGGACTGCTGGCACTTATCCGTTCAATGATTTAACATGAGACCGAAACTTGTCAGGATTTTCCGTCAGACAGGTAGACAGTATTTTACTTTCGGTTTCGTTGTCGCTTCACGCTTTGTTCATCGCACGCTAATTTTGACTTCTTCAGTTTATTTTTTGTCTGTGAGGCTCTGGCTATGTTTATGTTTACAGTTGAGCTGTCTTTGCTTTCGAAGCCGGCGGCGGTGGTCTAGCGGTTCTAGGCGCTCAGTCCGGAACTGCGCGACTACTACGGTCGCAGCTTCGAATCCTGCCTCGGGCATGGATGTGTGTGATGTCCTTAGGTTAGTTAGGTTTAAGTAGTTCTAAGTTCTAGGCGTCTGATGACCACAGCAGTTGAGTCCCATAGTGCTCAGAGCCATTTGAACCTTTTTTTTTTTTTTGCTTTCGAAGCAGCTTTCTGAGTCGGCTGTCGAACTACGGCGGGTCGTTCCCATCTCTCAGAACTTTGCTCTGTACATTCCTGTCTGAGGAGCATTGCAAAATACTCTTAAACTTTGTCCACTTATGCTCAACATTTGAGCCCTGGAGATGGAAGTTACGTTTCCTGATGACCGCTCTAGTAATGTGAAATCGTTTTTTTCTTTTTCGCACTTGCAAAGCAGATATATCTTTCCGCCTTTCTTTACATACCTGTTTAGAGCCGTATTCAGTGAAGCTGTAACCGTCTTATAATCTTTACTCTCCTGTTTTGTCGTCGAATTCGATGAATTCGGGCTTGTTGGTGACCGCATTATCTAAGTTGTTACCTTCACCGGTCGGTTATGTGATTAGTCCCTCAGGTTTCAGATAAGACATTTAGAACCATTTCACAAGGTTCCCTACCGCTGCTACATGTCCCAGTCACTTGAGTATCCCTGTATATAGTTGTTAAATTGAAACCTGCAAATAATACTATACGAGGGTGAGTCAAATGAAAACCTTAAATTTATAATAACAAATCGAAATTTCGCGCCGTTATCCTGTTAAGTTGGTAAGCGTGCTACAAACAGCGTGCAGAATGGCCTGTAGGTGGCAGCACGGTGCAGATGCACACCTACCGTCACAGTATCAGTATAAAGATGGCCGCCCCATTTGCGACTTGCACCAGGGAAGAACAGCGTTCCGTTATTCGGTTTTTGCGTAATGAAGGTTTGAAACCTATTGAAATACATCAACAAATGAAGGTTCAGTACGGTGATGCATCTTTGTCACAGCAGCAACTCTACAAATGGAGTAAGAAGTTCGCAAATGGTGTGACTTCAGTGGAAGATGTTCCTCGTCCAGGTCAGGCACAACGAGTTGTAACTCCACAGAACGTTGCAGCAGTTGAAGCCATAGTGAAGAAAAACCACCGAGTGGCACTGAATGACACTGAAGCATGTTTACAGATTAGTCATAGGTCAGCACACCACATTGTGCATGATGTGCTCTAGTTTCACAAAATGTCTGCAAGATGGGTGCCACGGCAGCTGACTCCTGAAATGAGAGAAAGACGTGTTGATACTTTTGAAGAACTTCTTCGGCGCTTTGAACGAGAAGGTGATGGCTTCCTTGGAAGAGTCGTTACTGGGGACGAAACCTGGGTTCATTTCCATCAACTGGAAACGAAGAGAGCGAGGAAGGAATGGCGTCATTCCTCATCACCAAAACCAAAGAAGTTTCGAAGAGAACGATCAGCAGGGAAGGTTATGCTGACTCTCTTTTGGGACGAAGAAGTGCGTCATTTTGGAGCATTACATGCCTAGAAGGACCACTGTCACCAGTGCATCTGTGGCCTGCAATCAAATCAAAGCGATATGGATTGCTGCCAGCAGGTGTCCTTTTGCAACATGACAATACAAGGCCCCACACTGGCCATACAACAGTTGCAAACAATCACAGGCCTGCATTTTGAGAGTCTTCCTCGTCCACCATACTCACCAGACCTTGCACCAAGTGATGTCCATATGTTTGGACCACTCAAAGACGCAATGGGAGAAAGAAGTTCTGTTCTGATGAAGAGGTACGCCACGCTGTGCATGAGTTTTTGCGCAGACTACCAAAAGAATTTTCTTCTAAAGGAATTTATGCACTCTGTAAGCGCTGGAGGACTTGCATTGAGCGTGAGGGAGATCATGTTGAAAAATGATACAGCTTTGTACCACTTCTACACAATAAACAATATTTTAAAAGAATTTAAGGTTTTCATTTTACTCACCCTCATAGAACGAGGTTTAATTTACGCGAAATATTCCTAAGTTTTCCTTCTGATGATCCATTTATACTGCCCCGGCAGGTGGGTCTGTTAGGCATGCAATGCCCTTGTTTGATCCACCTTTATCACCCTTCCTAACCCAAGTTATTTTGTAATCGGAATCAGCATTTTGCTCCCTGGATATTGTTTTTCTTATGGCTATATACACGCTTCCTCTACCGTGTTCGACTTGTCTTTGCTATTTATTCGAATAGAAATTTAGAATTGCAGTGCTGCTAACGATTGGATTTTAAGCGAGGTTTGTTCTAGGACGTTTCCATTGACACCCCCCCCCCCCCCCCCCCCTGTTAAATAGAATTATACTCGTATGAACACTTCCTTCCTCCGATCTGCCATGAAGACTGGGTCTCTCGTGGAATTTCTTCAGTGTCTGAGATCAGAACGTATCTTACCGGCCCTCTAATATAAAACCCACGTTTGCTCCCCTCATATATTCTGCTACCCTAGCCACTTCCTGCGTGTATTGCACGTCTGGCCTGTTGAAAGGCTCCCACGATTCTCCACCGGATAGCGGAAGCTGAGCAACCTGCAGCCTTCCACTCGGTTCCAAATCGGGTGACTGCGACTGGTTACGGGAACGACGCTGCTAAACGCCAGCTCAGCTTCCAGCTCGCACTCGAGCAGCGAGCACCAGGAACTAAAAGCCGTCGGCACACGGGCCGTGCTGTCGAACGTCAACGTTGAGCGTGCTGAGTTCAATTTGCTGCTGAACGCTCAGAAATGATGCGACTTGTGCATACGGTACCTGGGTCCCAACTTCCCAACGTGGTATACGCGATCACAACGTACTCCAGCGGCAGTTGCGGGATGTTTCTAGTTCGTATATCACACTGTTTACTAAACGGCGCCCGTAAAATTCACACGTTAGCTCTATTAAAACGCACATTTCCTCCATTGTCCATATGCTAGTCACCTTGTTTTGTATGTAATATTCACAAAAAAATGACAATATCCATGTACATGTTTTAAGAGGAAAAGGAAAGTACCATGTCCGATCAATAAGACACAGACCTATAGAAGTTTCATTACAAACAATGCGATACAAATTTGCAAAACTTCGCCACATCCGGCCGCTGTGACCGAGTGCTTCTAGGCGCTTCAGTCAGGAACCGCGTTGCTGCTACGGTCGCAGGTTCGAATTCTGCCTCGGGCATGGATGTGTGTGATATCCTTAGGTTAGTTAGGTTCAAGCAGTTCTAAGTCTAGGGGACTGAAGATCTCAAATGTTAAGTCCCATAGTGCTTAGAGCCGTTTAAACTTAGCCACATAAGATAAACATTATTTCATCATTCCCACATTTTAGTAAAACCCCAAGGTCAGTCTTACTTGATCATTGTTCCCATGCAGCAGCAGAATCTTTGCAACATGTGAATTATAAAATGTAAAAGAGAAAGGGGCGAAATATCTTTACACAAGTAGCGCAAGCTGTCCTGTAGATTGAGCCAATCGAACACACTCACTCCTCAAAAAAAGGTGAACTTTTCTTTACATAGCATCAAATATTATAGTACATACTTATATTAAACTGATAATAAAACATCAGAATCTAATAACAACGAAAATGTAAGGAAATAAATTAGGTGTGGCAAAACGCGAACCACCGCCGTAGTAGTCGTTTCGACACAGATCATGGACGCTACTCACTACGCTAAATCAACAATACATATTCCGCCCTCAATACTAGCATGTTGTCAGTTGCTAAAAGCTTTAATCGTAGCTGTTTTACTAAATGAAATTTAATCATAACAAATTGTACCAAGAACAATGCGTTTTTAATGCATCCTCAGTGTGTCGTTGCCTTCAAATAGCATACTCTCTTTTTTTTTCACGAATATGATGTCTCCCATAATTTTATTGCGACGAATCACACAGTTAACAATGGGTTTTCGAGAGATTCTCGCTGGCGCTCAGAAACGGCATATACACGTATAGGATGGAAATGAATGCCAACATGGCGCCGCACTTCTCTTTGTCTGTGCTGCAGGGAGATGGCGTGCATGTGACGTAGGTGGCGTTGTGTCATCTCATTGGTCAACGCTCAGACGCATGCTCAGAATGTCTGACACTCTAGATATTGCTCTGCACGTTCGAAAAGACTCCCGAACTTGCTATTCAACGCTATGACGTCAGAAACTCGGCACTCTCAACGTTCGTGTGCACGGTCCGTGTGCCAACGGCTTAATACTGGCCTCTGAGCCAGGCAGCAGACATTATTCACTTCGACATGAGGTACAATTTGCAGCCACGTGTATCCGGCCTGCTTAATCGCCGCCATCAGAGCCTCCTCCACATCTCGGACGTGAATCCCCGTTGAAAAAACATTGAAGGTGAAAGATCTTTCTGGCTGTTCAGTGTCGGAAACAGGTCGTACTTTACATTTTGCCATTTTATTTCTGTTATGGAATACGAGGCACGAATCGGTGATTTTAGCTCACAGTACCGGCATGTCTGGGGAATTTCGTTTGTGAGCGATAGATTTCTTTTCTCCATACTACGTAAAGCCATCGGCTCACAGGCCGTGCTGTCGAACGTTAACGTTGAGCGTGCCAAGTTCAACGAGCTGCTGAACGCTCAGGAACGATGCGACTTGTGCATACGGTACGTGGGCCCCAACGTGGTATGCGCGATCGCAATGCACTCCAGAGGCAGTTGCGGGATGTTTCTAGTTAGTAAATCACACTGTTTACTAAACGGGCGCGCCAGTAGGTGTGTCCGAGCGGTTCTAGGCGCTACAGTGTGGAACCGCTCGACCGCTACGGTCGCAGGTTCGAATCCTGCCTCGGGCATGGATGTGTGTGATGTCCTTAGGTTTGTTAGGTTTAAGTATCTCTAAGTTATAGGGGACTGATGACGTTACCAGTTAAGTCCCATAGTGATCAGAGCCATTACACGGGCGCATAAAATTCATACTTTAGCTGTATTAAAATGCACATTTCCTCCATCATCCACGAAAATCAAAGTACCATGTCCAAGCAATAAAGATACAGGCTTATAAAAGTTTCATTTCAAACAGTGCGATACAAATTTGCAACCCTTCTCCGTGTAAGATAAACATTATTTTATCATTCCCACATTTTAGTAAAACCCCAAGGTCAGTCTTACTTGATCACTGTTCCTACCTAGTGGCAGAATCTTTGCAACTTGTGAATTACGGAACGTAAAAGAAAAAGGAGCAAAATATCTTTATACAAGTAGCACAAGCTGTCCTGTAGATTAAGCCAATTGAACAATGTTACCCCTTAAAAAAAGGTGAACTTACATTTACGTAACATCAAATATTATAGTGTATACTTATATTAAACTAATAACAAAGTATTATAACCTAATAAAAACGTGAATGTTAGGTAATAATTTCAGAAGCGTCGAGACTCGTACCATCGCCCCAACGAATAAGTCAATACAAGACAGCGACGATACTCATTACGCTAAACCATCAACACAGCCCTGGCATCTAGTCATATTATCTTCCCCTTTTCTGAAAACCTTAATCGATGTTACTAATAGAAATTTACCTATAACAAATTGTACCAACAACAATGCGTTTTGGGTGTACCTTTTAGTGTGTCGCAGCCTTCAGATAGCCTTCTCTCATAATACGCAAGTTATAATAATTACTTTGCCACGAATATGACGTTTCTCATTATTTTATTGGAACGAAACACACAGTTAACAACGGGTTTTCCAGTGATTCTCAGTTTGCTGGTGCTAAGAAACGGCGTTGTGCTATCTCATTGGTCAACGCTCAGACGCACGCTCAGAATATCTGACATACCAGATACTGCTCTGCACGTTCGGAAAGACTCCCGAACGCGCTATTCCACGCAATGACGTCAGAAAGCCGGCACGCTCAAAGCTCAACGTTCGGATGCAAGGTCCGAGTGCCGACGGCTTTGTACTCACTGTAAGCAGGCAGGGTAGGAAGGCGCCGTGTGTGTGTGGCGAGTCGGGGACCTTCCAGGAAGGAAGCGAGGACAATGCGGGGAAGCGGCAAATGGCCAAATGGCCTCACACCCCATCCTTTCAAGTTGCCGCAGTTACCCCTTGCACTGCGCCTGGCAAATCGTTTGACAGCTCGCCGTCTTTGTTGCTGGAAGCCTTGTTTTCTTTCCGCATTGCCAAGTGAGCTGCGGTGCCCACTCTGCTCGGTGTGTTAGAATTCGCAGAGACTGCCCTCTGGCTTTGCGAGACGCCCGGCGGAGTAGACATTCGCAGACTAGCAAATTTACATGTTCCGTCACCGGCTGAGTTGTCCCGCGCGCGGTCTTGGCGGGTCCTCCGATTGGTGGGCGGGCTGTGACGTCTGCCCACGTTCAAAGCCGGCGGGACGGCTTCAGATTGACACAGAACGTTTCTCTGTCTTTGTAGTGCGAGCAGTCTGTTTCGGGGTCATGATTGGTGCTGCTTTTGTTGCTATGCCAGGACTGACAATTTTCGAGCAACGGGATGAGTGCCCATGTGCGGTACGAAGGTCAGAAAATCGGGACTCACTTGTCTACAGTCGTTGAATGAAGTCGGTTTATCTCTTCCGTACCCACGGACAGATTCGCGCAGAGTTGTGCTCGTCCGGACACCAGGTCGAAAATTAACTTTTCACGCGGCCGCTAATTAATCTTGTTCTGTGCCGGATTACGGCAGACGGGACGCCGGGCACCTGACTACTCTTGTAGCTTCAACACCGTGCCGAGCGAGGTGGCGCAGTGGTTAGCACACTGGACTCGCATTCGGGAGGACGTCGGTTGAAACCTGGTCCGGTCATCCAGACTTAGGTTCCCGGTGATTTCCTCATCAAGGCTAGTGACGATGTAGGTCTAAGGATAAGACAAAACTAAATACCTGATTACTGCTAGAATGCCACAGCAGTAGATGAGGAAATGTTAAGAGTTGGAAACATGCAGTTTGAAAAAGTGAATACATTTAAGTATCTATGCGTGGACATCACTTCGAGAAATGAGATTGAATCCGTACTGAAGAAGAGATTACGTGCGAGAAATGAGTGCTAATTCTCACTGAATGCATTAATTTCATCACGGATATTGTCTAGGAATTTAAAGATTAGAATATACAAAGCTATTATTCTACTAGTTACGCTGTATGGGTGTGACACTTGGTCTCTCACTGTGCAAAATGAAAAGCCGTTTCGAGTATTAGAAAACAAAATTTTGAGGAAAATTTTCGTAGCAAAAACGGATGACATTAGCGGAGAGTGGCGAAAACTGCATTACGAAGAGGTTCACGAACTCTATTCAAGCCCTGATATAATCAGTAGTATTAAATCACGTAGGCTGCGATGGGCGGGTCACGTAGCTCGAATGGATGAGGGAAGGACAGCGCGCAGAGTACTGGTAGGGCACTTAGAGGGAAAACGTCCTGTGGGGAGACCGAGGCGTAGATGGGAGACCAATGTGAAGGCTGGTTTGAGGAGCCTAGGTATTGAAGGTGAATGGAAGGAAATAGCGCAAGACAGGGACAGATGACGAAAATACGTTGCCGCGTTAATGGACTCTCGAGTCCGGTATGACGAGTGAGTGAGTGTGTGTGTGGGTGATTTCCTTAAATCACTTCAGGCAAATTCTGAGGTTTTTCCTTTGATAGGGCACAGCTGACTTCCTTTCCCACCCTTCTGCTCCGTCCATAAGTCTCTAATGAGCTCAACGTCGACCGGATGTTAAATGCAATCTTCGTTCCTGTTTCGACACAGTCGCCATGCACCCGACGGCTTCGCGTCACACGTCTGTTGTTTTGGTGAAGCGCCACAGCAGTTTACCAAAACCACAGATAGGGAATTCGAAGCTACATTACCACCACTTGCTACCCCGTTTCCATCTGCAGTAGCCGCAGTCAGCGCCTCTGTGTTTGCATGTTGAGCCACGTCTTTTCTATGTGCTGTCAACCACCGTTTTGAGTTAGGTATAATCTACGTTAGTATTAACGGCCCTCCTCTCACAGTAGTCATATGCACGTTTGCTGTAGTCAGAGCAGGCATACGGGTATGTATTGTTAGCAGACCAGCAGGAATCCTCCTGTACAGTCTGGCACTAATATTTTGTATCAAGATGCAAGTTTTAATTTTGCCCTTACCGAATAAGTATATTTCTTATAGCGTAGCACATTGTCTTCTTTGTTCGTGATTGTAACTTAACCTACTGTCGCTGCTGTCGTATTGTGGAGGGTTTATCACACAATTCCTTAGCAACTGTATTTATGACAAATTAATTGCATCATTAGTGTTTATACGAGGGCCAAAGTAAATTATCGTTCGGTAAACCTTGCGCCACAGAATCAGAGTGCATCTTTTTGCGGGTGGTAGATATCAAAATCTTCCCTTTTTGATACTGACGAATGTAAATAAGTAAGTCCTAAACAGGTCCCACCACAGGCTAACTTCCAAACGGAGTGGACGCTAGCCTATTTCCCGACATGTTCGGTATTTCCTTAAGGGGCTCCATCATCCGCCTAAGCGTCCCTTGCTGGTCCAGATGAGCTGTCAGCAGTGGGCACCTGTTTTTAAGACGTGTGGGGACAGCCGTGCAGAACTGACTTTCGCCTTCCACCCAGAGATTCGCCAGCCCGCCTCTGTTCGTGGCTCACCGTGAGTTTGTTGTCGACCGGGCAAGACGAACGAATCGAACGGCGCTGCGAATGAGAGACCCCACGCCACGATTACGGGCGCCAGGGGTAACAGAGCTCTCGTCGTAGGTGCCACAGCGCCACTACAGCACACGGCAACAGCCTTAAGTCTTAGATTATGGGCACCGTAATTTACAGCTGTGTCCGGACGGTGGTCAGTTCCCCATGCAACCGTATTCCACAAGCGCTTTCCTTATCCATCTTTAATCAATGTTCGTCTCTACCACAAGGACGATAACACTAACGCAGTCTAAGTACTGCTATTGTGCTGCTTACTTCGACACTAGAAAGTCAGCTCACAGGACACTAATCGTCGAAAAGTGCGGGAACACAATAAGTTAAATGACACCATTCACACGCCTTCTTCGTAGGAGCACGTGAGAACAAAGACTAAGCCAAATCTTGTGGATAAACGGAAACTGCTGCTCCAGGCACGTCGGATCGGCTCCGCGGCTGCGCATTCTAAGTACTCGCTTTCTGACTACAAATAAGTTCCGCCTTTTGTCTGCTTAGATGTTTGAATAATTTAACAACCACATTGCCTCTTTATTTTTCCAGTCGTCAATCGCTAAATCTCCTGTATTCTGTTTATGCTCTTCACAAGTTATGGCTTTCAAATACCTGAACGGCAGCTCAATCGCAAGACAGTGTGACTAATGCAAATACATGGCGCTCATTATAATACCATATTCACATCGAACCTACCCACAGGGGGTAGTCAAACATGCACAATCACCATCTAGCAGAGCAAGGTCGAGTCGATATCTTTTTTTAGTTTATCGCCATTTTCGTGCGAAATTTATTTTCGTTTTTATGAGAAAGCGTTTCCTTACATTTTATCAATGTGACACTGCTGTTACGGTGCCATGTGACAGCGTTGGACCCAAAAACTATCGATACCGTACTTGCAGACTACCACGCTTACTGTAAAAAAAAATGCCACTTGTAGACCTAAAAAAAAGGAGTTATCCGAATGGGACGGAAAACGGTAGATGTGATGTAGATGTACAAACAAAGGAACGATTACAATTTCGGGGAAATTGGACGATTTATTCAGAGAAAGAGGTTCACAAATGGAGCAAGTCAGTAACGCGTTGGTCCACTCTAGCCCTCGTGAAGGCAGTTATTCGGGTTAGCATTTATTGACAGAGTTGTTGTTTGTCTTTGTGCTTGGCAAAACCTACCTTGGCCGACCAGGTCGTCGGATCTATCACGAGTTGAGAACGTTTGGAGTATTATGGGCACGGACCTCCAACCAGGTCGGGATCTTGACGATCTAAAGCGCCATTTGGACAGAATGTACATAATTTGGCACGATATCTGTCGGGAGGGCATCCATCAACTCAATCAATCAATGTCAGCCGAAAACCGCTTGCATAACGGCCATAGGCGTACTAAAGCATTATTGGTTTGATCAGTTTGTGAAGTTATTTCTCTTGAATAACTCATCAATTTTTTCTGAAATCGTAATCATTTGTTTGCCTCTACAAGAGAATCACGTCCTTATATATATTGGGGGGCATCTCTTGTACGAGTCGTCAGCTACATTCTCTCTCGTATTTCGGTAGAGATTTTGAATTTCAAATTTTGCAATGTGTACATGGAGTCGTCTCATACAATTACGCTATGCCCTTAAGTTTTGGTTGACCAATGAAAACTACCAACGTCATGAACTAAAATGGTGAGCCACGAACCAACTTCCTTCTTCAATTTATAGCTCAATAGTAGTGCCTCTGGGTTTAGGATCGTTACCTAAGTCTCAACAGATTAAAACTGTGTGCCAGACCGTGACTAAAATCTACCAACTGAGCTACCCGACCACGATTCAACGACCCGTTCTCACAGCTTAACTCCCGCCAGTACCGCAGTTCCAAACTTCATGGAAAGCCTCCTGTAGGGGAAGTGGAAATGGCGGAAATAAAGCAGGGAGGCTCGGGTAGCTAAGCTGGCAGAGCATCTGCACGCCAATAGCGGAGCTCGCAGGTTCGAACTCCGATCTGGCACACAGTTTTAATCTGCAATGAAGTTTCGTATCAGCGCACTGTCTGCTGCAGAGCTGGAAACAATCCGGAAGGCAGCCGCCAAGCCATGTCTCCGCAATATCCTTTCTCCTAGAACCTCTGAACAATGATCATTGTTACTTGTCATGTTGCTCTGCGATGTGTACACCGCTCCGAGAGCAGGGCTGAGCTATTCTGCACATCCACCGCTTTTTATTCCGTAAATTACTACAGTTCAGATTCCTGTCTTCATCAGCTTATGGTAATTAATAGCATTCAAAGAAACGGCGATCATTATCTGTGACTTATTATTTGGAGTTCACTGACTGATTTCCGATGTACTCTGAGTGATTGTGGACCCTGAAGTGAGCGTAACAGTTTAAACAAGATGGTACCAAAGAGGCTTGACACAAACGAGGATGAAGGATGTTTTGTAATGACTCAGAAATACACAGTCTGATAAGAAGTGTATTCTAATTGAATATAAGAAAACGAAATTACAACCGCGCAAGGTTCCTCAGACCAGTAACTACACGATTTAGGTCTATTCGTAGTCTTTCACGACATCATGCGTACATCTACATCTACATCTACATCTCTGCAAATCACATTTAAGTGCCTGGCAGAGGGTTCATCGAACCACCTTCACAATTTTCTATTATTCCAATCTTGTACAGCGCTCGGGAAGAATGAACACCTACATCTTTCCGTAAGAGCTCTGATTTCCCTTATTTTATCTTGGCGATCGTTCCTTCCTATGTAAGTCGGTGTCAACAAAATATTTTCGAATTCGGAGGAGAAAGTTGGTGATTGGAATTTCGTGAGAACATTCCGTCGCAACGAAAAACGCCTTTCTTTTAATGATTTCCAGCCCAAATCCTGGATCATTTCTGTGGCACTCTCTCCCATATTTCGAGATAATACAAAACATGCTGCTATTCTTTGAACTTTTTGATGTACTTAGTCAGCCAGAAATCACTTCTGTTTTACTCGATGACTTTCCGTCAATTACAACGAACTGTGACCTATCTGACAGGAAATCACAGATCCAGTCACATAACTGAGACGATATTCTATAAGCACGCAATTTCACTACGAGCCACTTGTGTGGTACAGTGTCAAAAGCCTTTTGGAAATCTAGAAATACGGAATCGATCTGAAATGCCTTGTCAATAACACTCAGCACTTCATGTGAATAAAGACCTAGTTGTGTTTCACAGGAACGATGTTTGCTAAACCTATGTTGGCTGTGTGTCAATAGACAGTTTTCTTCGAGGTAATTCATTATGTTCAAACACAATATATGTTCTAAAATCCTGCTGCATATCGACGTTAACGATATGGGCCTGTAATTAGTGGATTACTCTTACTACCTTTCTTAACTATTGGTGTGACCTGTGCAACTTTCCAGTCATTGGATTCGTCGAGCGAACGGTTGTATATGATTAAGTATGGAGGTCATGCATCAGCATACTCCGAAAGGAACCTAATTGTATACAGTCTGGACCAGAAGACTTGCTTTTATTAAGTGATTTAAGTTGCATCACTACTCTGAGAATATTTACTTCTACGTTACTCACGTTGGCAGCTGTTCTCGATTCGAATTTGGGAATATTTACTTCGTCTTCTTATGTGAAGGCATTTCGGAAGGCTGTGTTTAGTAACTCTGCTTTGGCAGCACTGTCTTCGATGGTATCTGCATTGCTATTGTGCAGAGAAGGCATTGATTGTTTGTTACCGCTAACATACTTCAGATACGACCAGAATCTCTTTGGATTTTCTGCCAGGTTTCGAGACAAAGTTTCATTGTGGAAACTGTTATTAGCATCTCGCATTGAAGTCCGCGCTATATTTCGAGCTTCTGTAAAAGATCGCCAATCTTGGGGATTTTGCGTCTGTTTAAATTTGGCATGTTTGTTTCGTTGTTTCTGCAACAGTGTTCTAACCCGTTTTGTGTACCAAGGAGGATCAGCTCCATCGTTTGTTAATTTATTTGGTATAAATCTCTCAATTGCTGCCGATACTACTTTGAAATTAAGCCACATCTGGTCTACACTTATATTATTAATTTGGAATGAGTGGAGATTGTCTCTTAGGAAGGCGTCAAGTGAATTTTTATCTGCTTTTTTGAACAGGTATTTTTTTCGCTTATTCGGTTTACAAGCCACGTCATTTCCAATAAAACACTGGAGCCTCCGGCGGGTGTGCCCGCCATCGTCGGAAGTAAAACGGCACTGTGGTTATTTTATTCAAAACGACGTGAGCTTGTAAACCGAGAAGAGTTTATTCAAGATTTAGGTTTACAACAAGCAACAGAAAGATCGTATCCCCATCTCAAGAATTCTTGAGCAAATGAAGACTATTTTGTACTTGAGGAGAGGATAATATCCTTACAGTACGACTAAATGAAAAAGTAATTTACGAAGCTATAATCAACTTCCATTCAATTAAGTATTAGCAACCTATGAGCTTCCGTTTTACTAGGAGTAGGCGCATAGTTCGTTTCCTACGCCCAAAGTGATCGTGACCAATCTAACTTCGGCATACAATTAGTAACTTCTCCACAGCAAATAAATTTAAATGGGTCTCACCCGATTCATTCTAAAAATTGCATGGTAGCATGGACCTCCATAAAATAAAAGCAATCTTTTCTCTTAATTCAGTTCCACTTCACGAGCATCCAGCAGACCCGGACCAGCACATACACGTGAATGTAACTCAATAACGCCGAATTCACAAAAGAAGGGAGACTATATGGACAGCAACCCGCGAATTATTCCCACTTGTCGTAAGTAAATTCACTCGCCAAAGACGTAAAATTGCGTAAGTAACAAAGCAAAGATGTTATTACTGTGATTGTGTCGACTAATGGATTCGCAGAGTCGCGTGAAGTATGGCAAAGACAAATATAGCGATTTATTGCAAAGAAATTACAACAGGTAGAAATGAAGGTGCCGAGTAAACAGACATCTTTCGCAGAGTTGAGATGCGAATGTAATCCTTTTACATCATGCATATCCTACTTCTAGTGGAGTTGCATATGATAAAACCACTCTACCTCCAAATTTCCATGGTGTATCCGCAGTGAAATTACAATTACCTTTTCCTTCGAGAAAGAAGGTGTATACATATCTACAATGATAACTACATCTACGTTGTAGACTGTAATCTTTCTACTCCTTTTTGAATTTAATCTGAGAATATAAGTTATGGATGACTTAACTGTAAATGGCCTGAAAATACTCCCTTCGTTTAGGAGATTTTGACCCATAAATGAATATTAACGCGATCTGACTCCTTTTTATGATATGTTCGGAGGCAGGAGAGACTTTCTTAGGATAGTGGTAAGTATAGGGGACCTTGATCATACGTTTAAGCACTTGAAAATTACGTCTAATGTGATCAAAACTAAATAACACGTTACGAATGTGTATAGCATCGTCCCTTATAAGAAGAATGTGTCCAGTGGAGATGCAGACTCTAAGTTGTATAAGCTAACACCTGTTTACATGGAGCGTCAATGACATTAGTTATTCTCAACTTATTCTGCATCAGCACAAGTCTCGAAGTTCTCTGAAAATCATAACTAATTTACTATTGCTGTGTTATGCGTACAAATAAAATAACTCTATAATCTGCCGTTGGCAGTTTGTACAAACAAGGATTCCACTGAAGGCGGAACGTGTTCAGTTAAGTTTGCTCGTGACGGTTATGAATTTATACAACGAGTAAATGAGTACAAGAAATCTGATCAAGAACATACGATAAATTATGAATCGTTTCGGGATTACAAATAATTAACAAGAAATTGGAATTATGTTTGGTTGTTGTTGAATAAAAACAGCGCGTTAGCTCATCACCGAAATTATAGGAGTTCTCCACGATAGCCCATCAACGAAACTACATCAATCCTCCGTGGGACCACATGGAATAAAATCAACACAAATCGTTGAAATCAGAACAAAAGAAACCCCATATAATACCCGAAGCCTGTAGTAATACTAAATAATTACGATGACAATGTGAGCCACGACCTTAATTGATATTGATCCTTGAACATGGGACAGTCTCGTGCTTTGAACAACGGATTTAACCTTGGTCACGAAGAAAGCACACCTGCCTATATAAAGTTGAAAAATAAGTAGAACATTACTGCAGAGTGCTCGAGTGGGCATCGTTCTCACCACAAAGTCCTGGGTGTTGCAGTGTAGAAACGGCCAAAGTCGTCTAATTTGAAACAATAGTACAATGAAAGTGCAGTCAGTGTCATCGTTATGCTCTATCCTGGAAACACACGCTTCCTTGTCTCTCACAAGTAAACATCATCAACTTGACCTCATATTTTAAGGAGAAAAAGCACACTTGCAAGATACCAGCTCCAGTAATCGATCGCACATGAAAATTTGAACTCTACTTTGAGAAGATCATAAATGGATACTACCAGAATTATAGTTTTTAAACTTTAGCACGGAGTGGATGTTGCTGGCCGAGGTGGCCGAGCGGTTCTAGGCACAGCAGTCTGGAACCGCGCGACCACTACGGTCGCAGGTTCGAATCCTGCCTCGGGCACGGATGTGTGTGATGTTTTTAGGTTAGTTAGGTTTAAGTAGTTCTAAGTTCTAGAGGACTGATGACCTTAGAAGTTAAGTCCCATAGTGCTCAGAGCCATTTGAACCATTTGAACAGTGGATGTTTGTCACTCGCTCTGCCCAATTGCAGCTGTCTAACGCCCAAGCGTGAAGTACTATACAGTGGAGTTAATAAGCAGTTTGTGAATTACCGTTTTCTCATTATTAACATGTTTCTTCAAAGAGTCAAAGTGTAAGTACTGTAACCGGTTCAATAATGTTCAAATGTTTGTGAAATCTTATGGGACTTAACTGCTAAGGTCATCAGTCCCTAAGCTTACACACTACTTAACCTAAATTATCCTAAGGACAAACACACACACCCATGCCCGAGGGAGGACTCGAACCTCCGCCGGGACCACGCGCAGAGTCCATCCAGTAGCCGGTGCCAGAGATCTCTTTGATTTGAAAAATTCTGTTTGATTCATAAATGCAATGTAAATCAATGAAACAGATTAGTGTGTTGCCAACGGCCTTGCCGCAGTGGTAACACCAGTTCCTATCAGACCACCGAAGTTAAGCGCTGTCGCGGTGGGCTGGCACTTGAATGGGTGACCATCCGGTCTGCCGAGCGCTGTTGGCAAGCGGGGTCCTTTCAGCCCTTGTGAGGTAAACTGAGGAGCTACTTGACTGGGAAGTAGTGGCTCCGGTCTCGTAAACTGACATACGGCTGGGAGAATGGTGTGCTGAGCACATGCCACTCCATATCCGAATCCAGTGAAGCCTATGGGCTGAGGATGACATGGCGGCCGGTCAGTACCCTTGGGCCTTCATGGCCTGTTCTGGTTTAGTTTAGTTTTTACTAGCGTGTGACTGTTAAAGTGAAGTATATTTGCAGGAAAGTTCTGTTCTTCAACATGATTGGCATGATTAAATTATAAATCGAAATTAGTTAACTGCATTTCACGATAATTTTGCAGCTGCATTGGTTTTTATTCATTTTCATTCTGAGGCGTGTCTATAGCCCCAAATATCAGTACAAGAATTTTGCTCAAATGATATGGAACACATACTGTATGTGTGCGGGGCTGTCATATTATGTACAGTTTTAGACTTAAAACCCGGTCGTCTGAAGAGATGTAATGGCCTGGTTCCCATTAGCGCTGCCACGCGGCAAAACCGTGGTTGCCATGGCAGTGTCTCAGCGGCGCGGCATAGCCGGCTCTGCGCTCGACACAGGCAAACCGCGATCGCTGCCGCGTGCCGCGCCACTAATAAAACTTTGCGTAGCCTTTGCGTATAGTTCGTTTTCGGTAATACATCACTGTGTCCGAGATTTAACCAACATATCAAAACTTTTTTGAAGTTGAGAGCGAAACGATAGCCATCACCTTTCTCGAGATATTGAATGACATGTTGGCGAACGGACCACGCAGCTACCGCAAGAGTGTCGCGCGAGATACGACTGATACTCTGCCCTGCTAGTCGTAAATCATGTGATTGTAACAGCCCAAAATTTTGTAAAAGGTTCAAGATATCGAACATGCTTTGTTTTGCAAATGGTAGCTCGTAAAGAACCACGTATTTTGTCGTGTGATAAGTGCGCCAAACCCATTTACCTATTGAGATGAGAAAGTAATTACAGTTTTTTACAATGGATCGATGTACTTCTTCAAACGGCTTTTAATGATGTTTGAAATGAGAGGTACAGTGTCATGGAACACATCAATATTTACAATATTCTACATAGACCACAGAGCCTAAACCGAAACTAATTTGCTAGTATATCATAATATGCAACTGTTAAGTCTGTACATGTATAGATTATTTTTCCTTGCTTCAATGTATTTCATTTGTTCTAGACGCGTTTCGCCTTGTACTTTAAGGCGTCTTCGGTGGAATCTAGAATGATTCGGTTTTGTTTTGGCATACGATATTTGTAGATTATAAATCAGCTCACATCTGATTTATTTTACATATGTGAGTGATTACTGACAGTTAATAGAGGTTTTGGCTCACATCTGCATTTCTTCTCACCTTTTCACATGCTGGAAGTCGCGCTAAAACTTAACTAACGAAACTAAAGCACATTTTCACGTTCGGACTTTCTTTCTTCACAATTTTCATGTTCCTTGCTCGGCTAATTGCTGTGAAGCACTATTATTCTTCTATCACTAACTACAGATTTTTTCTTGAAAACTTGGTTTAAATTCATAACTATTGTGTTTTCATTTTATGTTGTCTGTTTATGTAATTGTTGCGAACATATCTGTGTCTGTGTGTGTGTTTGTTTGTGTGTTTGTGGTTAGTCAGGGAGAGTTGTAGAAAGTCGAATGTGAATGCTACAGCTGCAGAGGGTGGCTGGAAGTTTGAGTTTTGGGTTAAATGTTTCTTGGAGGAATAAAATAACATTCCAAACAAAAGACCATCATCGCAGTAATACCACCCAATCCCTTTCTCCTGACATGAATCCATCCACTAAACATTTAAACCAGAACTCAAATCAGGTGGCCATCAAAACTCTCAAACTCTATCTGACACCTACCAAAGTTAGTTTCAGCTTTCTACAACTCATGATTAATAAAATTCTTTTCCGGGCTATTATGCCGTGGTCTGATGGATTTCGCATTGTAAACCAACGTTTCGTCCCCATCTGCGGAGGACATCTTCAAGGGGGTTCGTGGCTTCTGTTAACCTCCGAAACACACTCGCCCAAACTAACCACATGTACATAAACGAATCTAACAGGCAGAGACATAAACTGAACACACAGTAGTTAGCACTTTAAATCACAGTTCTTGGTAAAATATTTACAGCTGGTGACAGAAGAAAAATAGTATTCTACAGCAATTAGCGTAAAGAACATGAAAATTGTGAAGAAAAAAGTTTTTAACCGAAAAAGTGCTTACGTTTCGTGAGTCCGACCTTCAGGATATGACCAGATGATAGGAAACGCATATGCTAACCAAAAACTCGAATAACTGTAAGTACTCATTTATTCACGTAAAAAATAAGATGTGAACTGTTTTATAATCTACAAATATCGCATATCAAAACAAACTTGTATCGTTGTAGATTCCATTGAAGATGCCTTAAAGTAAAAGGCGAAACGCGTCTGTAACAAATAAAATACATTGCAGGAAGAAAAAGGCGTTTGTTATCTACAAAATGAATACTTCAGTGCTTTCTGTGGGTGATGGCTACTCAAATAGTCTTATTATTAGTTATTTCGCTTTGCCTTATGATATTTTGTTTATTTGCAACGTTTAGAATACTTTATAATTACATTAACAAAACCACCTTGCCAATTATTCTCTCCAGCATTACTAAAATAGTCTTTACAGGCTATATATATAGCATCTGATAAGTCAATTTCTTTTACCGAAGGATTGTCCATCCCTGATCGTATATTAGAGAGGTAAACATCTTGATATAAAGTACCAAATATGATGTTGTGTGCATCTTCTTCAGTATCCATAAGCTCTGGAGGACAATATATCGTTCTGGACGAGCATTCTCACTGAGCCCAGTCATGCAAATACTTATGAAGGAACTGTCATAATAATTAGATTCACAGTTACTACTTCAGCTGTTATGACAAAACGGCAGATTCAATATTTGTTTGCCATAATGCCGTATTTATTTTTTAAGTAACCTGCTTCCCCGACGCAAACAGTAAATGTGTAGAACTACATTAAGATATAGATGCCGTCGATGACTTCTACACAGCTTGAGGATTGCCAGTGCATTCGAAAGTAAAGGACAATACGTAATCAGACATCGCTTGTTGGTTCAAGAAGGAATACTTACCTTACGGGAAGTGGCACAAATGGAGAGTAGCCAAAACAGTTCTTCATCTTTATCATTTGCTGACAGTCACCGTAAGAAAATTGGATTCATGTTGTAACTTTTTCTTAATATAAGGCTGTTTGCTGTGAGCAACAGAGATGCATACACAAATACATCTCAAGCGATGTGTACTAGAGGCTATATTAAACAAATAGTCAGGCAAAAAATACGCAACTGATTTAGCTATACAAAGGTGTTGTTAGTTGCTGCTGGGTTGTATTAACAAGGAATATAATTAGTCTCCTTCAGTGTCTCCTTTAGTGCCCTTCAGCCTAAAGACGGTGATGATATAGCGCTCCATATATTCTATCCTGTGCAAGGCTCTTCATCTCTCCATAACTACTGTATCCTAGGACCATTCTAATCTGCTTACCCCTAATAAGCCTTGGTCTCTCTCTTCAATTCTGATTCCGTTATCAAACTGAAGATTCCTCGATAACTAGAATACTTCCTGTCAACCAATCCCTTCTTTTAGACACTGACCATAATTTTTTTTCCTCTTCAGTTTGATTCAGTATTTCTTCATTAGTTATACGATCTACATATTTCATCATCATTATTCTTTCGCACCATATTTCCAAAGAATCCATTGTCTTCTTGACAGAACTGTTTATCATCCACGTTTCACTTACATACAAGGCTATCCTCCACACAAATACCTTTATAAAATGCTTCCCAACATTTAAATTGACATACGGTGTTAATAAATTTTCTTTCCTTGCTACTTCTAGTCTGCATTTTATATCTTCTCTACTGTTGCGTTCTCAACTACTGCTCCCCTTTTAAGTCCTTAAAGAGTCTTAAAACTCTTTTATCCCTGATAGTTCAAGAGCTTCAAAGACTGAATTTCAGACAAGATTGTCTAAAGCTTTCTCTAAATCTACAAATGCTATAAACACAGGTTTGTCTTTCCTCAGTGTGTCTACTAAGTGGAAGGATCAGTATTGCCTTGCTTTTCACAGGAACCTACCATTGTGCTTCTTTGCTTAGTCCTGGAATGTTGTCTGAGCTCTTGATATTTGTACAGGTGCTTCTCTTTGCTCAAAACCTATTTTTTTCACCATCTGTTTTTCCATCTGCAAAATCGCAACTGTGATTTGGATTCGCTGTCAGTGTCGTTTTTAGGCATCTGTATTTCCTATTGGCTACTTGATTTGCTGTCCGCCCCCGGCAGCTGAGTAATCCCGGCACGGTAGCTCAGCGTGTTCGGTCACTAGCTATCCTCCGTAATAAAAAACTGAGTGAACGGATCAACGAGCAACCAGAACAAGTGTCGTAGGCCGTCCGCCACGAACAAAGTCAACGAACAATATAGTACAAAATGAGATTTTTTTAAAAAAAGTGGTCAATGTGACAGAATGTCAATCCTAAGGGCCCGGGTTCGATTCCCGGCTGGGTCGGAGATTTTCTCCGCTCAGGGACTGGGTGCTGTGTTGTCCTAATCATCATCATTTCATCTCCATCAACGCGCAAGTCACCGAAGTGGCGTCAAATCAAAAGACTTGCACCAGGCGAACGGTCTACCCGACGGGAGGCCCTAGTCACTAGTTACTTGATTTGCTGCATTTCTATATTTTCCCCTGTTATCATTACATTCAATATCTCATGTGTTATCCAAGGATTTCTTCTGCATTTTTTCCCGTTTACATCCTCTGTTGCTTTCACTACTTCGTCTCTCAAAGGTACTCATTCATCTTCAACTGGATTCTTCCTCTATTTCAGAGGAACTGAGAGGCCTAACGGTCCCTTCTAAGACTACCAAAAAACCTATTCAGGTTCCATCTCCTTAATTTACTACCTTTCGCTATCTCTTTAGTTGTAAACTGCAGTTCACCACCAATAAATTGTCGTCAGTCTCCGTCTGCATCTGGAAATGTATTACAGTTTAAAATCTAGTTTCGAAAACCCTGTTCCAAAAAATGCCTCCTTCACTCATGACTCTTAAGCAAAGGATTGGCGATCATTAAATTACGTTCGAGACAGGTGGCTTTCCCTGTCATTCTTTCCCCGTAGCCCATGTTCTCCTACTATTTTCTCTTCCTGTCCTTGCTACCGAATTCCAGTATCTCATCACATTTTAAATATTTGTCCCTTTTAACAGTCTGAATAATTTCCTTTATCTTATCGTACATACTTTCCATCTATCCGTTATCTGCGGTGTTGTTAGGCTGTTAACTTGTACTACTGAGTTGGGTGGGTGTTGGCTTTGTCTCTGTCTTAGCTACGATAATGTTAGTTGGAGTTAAGGATTGAAGTGAGTGTTGTGATAATATTTCCATGATTGTTTCAATAACTAGCAATGACACAGTGGTTAAGATATGTGATAAGAATATAGGAGATACTGAGGATCAACGGTCAGACATTTTCAGTTTTGAATAAATGAGTAATGCATAAAAGGTAATGTGCTATCATTATAGTAAACTGCGTTTAGTCACTGCAAATTGCACTACTAAATGCTGTTATCTGAGTCACAGCAAGGTTTTGTTCTGGGGCCATTGGTTTTCTAAATGTTGTCGACTATATAATGAGATAGGGAACAACTATAAACAGTAATACACCAAATCTTAAATAAGAAAACATGGGTTGTGTGGCTGAATTGAAGAGTTTTTAGCAAACAGAACACAGCATGTTGTTCTCAACGGAGAGACGTCTGCAGACGTTAAAGTAACCTCTGGCGTGCCACAGGGGAGTGTTATGGGACCATTGCTTTTCACAATATATATATAAATGACCTAGTAGATAGTGTCTGAAGTTCCATGCGGCTTTTTGCGGATGATGCTGTATTATACAGAGAAGTTTCAGCATTAGAAAATTGCAGCGAAATGCAGGAAGATCTGCAGCGGATAGTCACTTGGTGCAGGGAGTGGCAACTGACTCTTAACATAGACAAATGTAATGTATTTTCGAAAACATAGAAAGAAGGATCCTTTATTGTGTGATTATATGATAGCGAAACAAACATTAGTAGCAGTTACTTCTGTAAAATATCTGTGAGTATGCGTACGGAACGAGTTGAAGTGGAATGATCATATAGAATTAATTGTTTGTAAGGCGGGTGCCAGATTGAGATTCATTGGGAGAGTCCTTAGAAAATGTAGTCCATCAACAAAGGAGGTGGCTTACAAAACACTCGTTTGACCTATACTTGAGTATTGTTCATCAGTGTGGGATCCGTATCAGGTCGGAGTGACGGAGAAGATAGAGAAGATCCAAGAAGAGCGGCGCGTTTCGTCACAGGGTTATTTGGAAAGCGTGATAGCGTTTCGGAGATGTTTAGCAAAATCAAGTTGCAGACTCTGCAAGAGAGGCGCTCTGCATCGAGGTGCAGCTTGCTGTCCAGGTTTAGAGAGGGTGCGTTTTTGGATGAGGTATCGAATGTATTGCTTCCCCCTTCTTATACCTCCCTAGGAGATCACGAATGTAAAATTAGAGAGATTCGAGCGCCCACGGAGGCTTTCCGGCAGTTGTTCTTCCCGCGAACCATACGCGACTGGAACAGGAAAGGGAAGTAATGACAGTGGCACGTAAAGTGCCCTCCGCCACACACCGTTGGGTGGCTTGCGGAGTATAAATGTAGATGTAGATGTAGAGTAGTGAAATATGTCAAAAAATATTTCTTGCCGGTAAAGAAAATTAAAAACTGGTATGTCTTTACCCAACTTCGTTTTTCTTTCGTATAGATTCATGATACAGCTAATGAAAAGCGCCAAGCATCTGAATGGGTCCCCACCCATACTTCAGTGGCGGTCTGTCATTGGCTGCCGCCTGTAGGTGGGAACGCAAGTTCCGCGACCCCCCACCGCGCCACGGCGGCAAACGCTTGCTGCTTGCGTTGCCGCATGCCGAGTTGCCGCTCTCTGGCGAGAACCTGCGTTAAGTCGGAGTCGTTCACTTACGGCGGCCAATATAACCGGCCGCCCTTCAGAATAATTAAGTCCTGCCATATCACGATATGGCAACACTGCACGATGCGAAAGTGTATGGAGGAAGTGCTGTTGTCATCCTTCGCGAGCCGCTACAGAGCTGTATCATCCATCTGCCGGTGGTGGAGTGGTCCAGTCCACGGGCGGCGGCAGCGCTATGTGGTTGTCTACGGTGTGCTGCAGCCGACCTTTCTCGCGGCGTGGTGAGTTCTGTGCTTTGCAGCTTGCAGCTGTCGGTATTTGGAATCTTTTGAACAGTAGAAAATGCCTCTATGTCTCAGCCAAAACGTTTGAAGTTCACATTCGATGGAAATTATCGGGTGATCAAAAATTCAGTATCAATTTGAAAACTTAATAAACCACTGAAGAATGTAGATAGAGAGGTAAAAATTGACACACATGCTTGGAATGACATGTGGTTTTACTAGAACAAAAAAAAAGTTCACCAAATGTCCGACAGATGGCGCCGGCCAGCAGAACGTCAGTGACTGTGCATAACAATCGTGTATAAAAGGAGCAGTAATGAGAGAGAGAATCAGATGCGCCAGCAGTCGCAGCATATTGACGTTACCTGAAAAGGAGCTTTTAGTGGCGCTGTATTATCGCACTGGGAATGTTCTAGTCCAGCGTTACGATCCTATCGCCATAGGAAAGGGATTCTAACGGGTACAGGTCATTTAACAATGCAGCTGTGGAGAGAATGATTTCGAAGTTCGAACCCACGGGTTGTTTAGACGATAGATCCTGTAGTGACCGACCGACCGAGCACAAGGCGTAATGCTGCTGAGACAATTCAGGAAGAAATGGAGACTGTAGCGGGTTCGTCTATGCACGGGGAAGTCAGCGCTCGTGCAGTCGCACGTAGCACCGGCATTCCATACACTACTGTTTGGTTGGCACTGAGGCGTACCCTCCGATGTTATTCGTACATAATCCATCGGCATCATGAACTGTTACCTGGCGATTTAGTGAAGCGGAGGGCATTTGCGGTGTGGGCGTTTCAAAAGATGGCGAAAGATGACAATTGGTTGAGTAACGTGGTGTTATGGACCGACGAAGCTTATTTCACGCTCCGAGGGTCTGTCAACGCCCAAACCTGCAGAATTTGAGCTGCCGAAAATCCTAGAACTGTCGTGGAAACTCCATTGCACGACGAGAAAGTCACGGTATGGATTGGATTTACCGCATCTATCATTATCGGGGCTTTTTTCTTCGAGGAAATGCGTGATTCTGCTTTTTTAACTGCTACCGTTACGGGTGAGAGGTACGCCGATATGTTACAGAATCGCATCATCCCCAGCCTGGCTGATAAACACCTGCTGGAACGTACGATGTTTATGCAGGATGGCGCTCCACCCCATATTGCTAGACGTGTGAAAGATATCTTGCGCGCGTCGTTTGGTGATGATCGTGTGCTCAGCCGCCACTTTCGTCATGCTTGGCTTCCCAAGTCCCCAGACCTCACCCCGTGCGATTATTGGCTTTGGGGTTACCTGAAGTCGCAAGTGTTTCGTGATCGACCGATATCTCTAGGGATGCTGAAAGACAACATCTGACGCCAATGCCTCACCATAACTCCGGACATGCCCTACAGTGCTGTTCACAACATTATTCCTCGACTACAGCTATTTTTGAGGAATGATTGTGGACATATTGAATATTTCCTGTAAAGAACATCAACTTTGCTTTGTCTTACTTTGTTATGCTACGTATTGCTATTCTTGCCAGATAAAGCGCCATCTGTCGGACATTTTTTGAACTTTGGGATTTTTTTGGTTCAAGTAAAACCCCATGTCATTCCAAGCATGTGTGTCAATTTGTATCTCTCTATCTACATTATTCCGTGATTTATCCAGTTTTCAAATGTATACTGACTTTTTGATCACCCGGTATGTTAGACCCACTTCCTCCGAGGTTGAAAGTTCCTAGAAGAAGAAGTGAAACTAAATTTTGGCGATCTTATTGGAATGCATATGTCGATTGTCAGCAGCGTCTATTTTGTCAAACTGAGGAATGCACAACTTCGTGAGGAGGTAGTAGAATCGGGCGGAGGTAGTTTAAAATTGAAACATTGTGATGGCAGTATTGGTGATGTTAGTGTTTCACATGCCGGATTCGGTAGCAGAACCGTCAGAATTTTTGAACTACTGTTTGAAGTGCTTGGGAAAGCAGTAAGTAATATCTCCGAGAAATGGTCCAGTGCCTATACGGTCCTTGTATTGAACGGCTTGAAACAGCTAAAAGTCAATCTACAACGACATATTCCGTCCTACATTAATGTGTCCGGATATAAAGCCATAGCCATCCTTGTAGGGCAACCCAACTCTAGGTGGATGCGGTGGTACGAGTCACGTGCGTGACCAATGTAAACAGAGGCGCGAGGCGAAGCTGTCGGCCGGCGAAACCGTAAGAAAAAATGCTTCAAATGGCTCTGAGCACTATGGGACTTAACTTCTGAGGTCAGCAGTCCCCTAGAACTTAGAACTACTAACTAACGTAAGGACATCACACACATCCATGACCGAGGCAGGATTCCAACGTGCGACAATAGCGGTCGCGCGGTTCCAGACTGTAGCGCCTAGATCCGCTCGGCCACTCCGGCCGGCGAAACCGTAAGACCCGCAGCTACGACCACTATAGCGCTAAATTACGCGGCGAATGCTCCTGGACAGAAACCGTCCACGAAATTACGGCAACGATCCCGAATGACAGTGTCAGTAAAATAGTCATCCAGAAAGAGACCACGGATTGAGCGAAGTTGTCCCTGACCAGACTGCAAGCGACAGAACCTGGAAAGAATGCTGCAGTCGCTAATGTCTTAGAAAACTCTAAGGTAGCGACTGTCAGTCGACAGTATTCACTCAGTCCGATTTCGGTAACAGTCACAAATGATAACGTTAGTGCAAGCGACCTTCCTATGAAGACCGCCGACAATGCGTCGGCGTCCTTGACCAAATCACAACTCACAGACCCTATGACGAAAGCCCCATTCACCAACATCCCAAATAACACGAAAGTTTCCTGAAGCAGCTTTTGCTAACGATAAAATTTCTGATCAGATTCAGGAAACTGCAGCGGTCTCTTCAGGGCCTCCATCAAAAAGCCATTTCCCTAGAAAACACAAAAACCAAGGCTTGCGCTTTAAGGGGCTGAGGAAATTGTTTTGCTAATGCTTGAAAAGGCTTAACAAGTAGTTAATAAAATCAATGTAGGATCTTTGGGAACATCTATCTACAGTCAACTAGTCCAGTGAAGTGCCTCCACCCCTGATAAATTCAGCCACATTGCAGGTGCAACCAGTCACGACGAGACAGCAATTTCTGTGTTTCATCAACACTCTGACGGTCCACAGATTACAGAATGCATCCAGATGTGCTTTGGATACTACTACTGGTCTCCCAGGAATAGATCAAGCCGTAGACAGTTGGGACACTACTCCCATGGAGAAAAGTCGGCATGGTGCCTGGGCAGACTAACCAGTTGAGGACGGAATTCTGGCATCTACCGAACAGGCAAAGACTGACTTTACGAAGGATCTGTTATGCAGTGAAAGCGTGACTCTAACGCATCAGACAATGGGAAGTGGTTATGTGTCAGATACATATTAAAACTGCCAAAGCATGGCTGGCAGTGATCAGAGTACTTAAATCAAAAATGCTCAAAAAATTATGAACCCCCTTCAAGCCTACCGAATTGCAATCTTGATTATAAGCAGTATTCGAAGTTAACTAAAGTTGAATAGCCTGAAAGATTTTTGTATGCAGCCGATATCGACTCTGCATTACTTCAAGAAGTAAAATACGTTGAATTAAATGACATAAATGGTTATAATGCTTTTTTTAGCTCTGAACATGAAAGTGAACTAGGGACAACGATACTAACGAAAGAGGGAATTGTCGATAACGACGTTGAAACTCTCCGAAATGGTAGAGACATAGCTCCCACATTCTGTAACACGAGGATCATCAATATCTACGCACCGTCAGCAAGCAGCAATCGACGTGGTAGAGCAGAGTTTTCAGACACGAAATTGCTCCCGTGTTCAGTGTGTGCCGCGCAGGATTAGCCGAGAGGTCTTAAGCGCTGCAGTCATGGACTGTGCGGCTGGTCCCGGCGGAGGTTCGAGTCCTCCCTCGGGCATGGGTGTGTGTGTTTGTCCTTAGGATAATTTAGGTTAAGTAGTGTGTAAGCTTAGGAACTGATGACCTTAGCAGGTAAGCCCCATAAGATTTCACACACATTTGAACTTTTTTTTTTTTTTTGTTCAGTGTGCGCCACGATAATATCATAATTGCGGGTGACGTTAACTGTGTTTTGAATCGCAAAGATCAAGTCAATCATTACAACACGTCCATAGAGTTGGCATACATAATTAAAATGTTTATATTATCTGACACGCGGTAGCTTAAAAACGGCCACACGCCTGACTTTACTTCCATTACGAACGCTTTAGCTAGACGTTTAGACAGGCTCTACGTCTCTAGCAATTTGAAAAACAGAGTTCTGCAGACCTGAGTGTGGCCTACAAGTTTTTTCGACCATGTTGCTTAAATAAAAATATTAAATATGGCACCGAGAAAAACGAATCGAGCACGGAGACCCTGGATATTAAATTCCGCGCATGTGCAAGATGCACCATATCACGAGCTTTTTAGCTACACATGGGAAGACTGTTAGCGCGAAAACCGTTTCGGTATAAGAAAACGGTTGATTTTTATTACTAGTGTCTGAGCGATCTCCATAAACCAGATACATCGGCAATTGGGAACTGTGTTCAGATGAAGAAAATAAGATAAAAAATTTGGCTCTGAAGGTCAAACAATTAGAAGGCTACAAAGTTCGGTCGAGAAGGTAGAATACCGTTTTTTCGCGAAGAAAAACCAGTTTTTGATGTTGCACACGAAAAGAAGATGGGACAAGTAAAAATATTTAAATAAGTCGAAACGAATGTTGAACTGTTTTAACCGCCCAAAAGGAAATTAAAGAAGGAATATAAACACATTTTGCACAATTTATGTCCATCAGTGCTTTTAATAACTACCCTCGGGCAGAACTCTTAAGGAATCTTCGGAATCTTCAAGCGAAACTTAGTATTACAGCATCTCACAATCTGACAGAGGAGATCGATGAAGATGACGTACATGCTGCAATAGCTCTTAGTACGAAAAACAAATCGGCAGGTCCAGATGGCATACCTGCAGAGTTTTACCATGGCTTCCAGGCGCAAGTAACACCTAAATTGTTACTAATTTGTAACGAACTTACGACTCCTGACTTCGAACTCCCGAAAAATTTCTGGGGAGGAAATGTTGTGCTCATCCCTAAAAATCCTCGCCGTATGTGTCCCGGAAGCCTACGTCCCTCACACTGCTTAACAGTGACTACAAAATAATTCCCCACATCCTTGCGCGAAGACTGAAGTGGACAATACATTAGGTCACCGGGGCCTCTCAAATTGGTGTTAGCCAGATTAATCCTCCACATTGTGTGCAATGATAGAGACATTATAGCTACAGCAGACGTTTTTGAACTTTGATGTCCAATAATGTCAGTATATTTTCAAAAGGATTTTGACATGGTCAACTGTTAGTACCTTCTACGGACAATGAGCGCCGAGGGCTTTCCGCTATGTCTTGTCAACATGATACATAGAATAATAAAGAACAGGTCCTCACGAACTGTGATCTGTGTTCAGTTATCGAGGAGTTTTTGTTTCAGTAGTTCAGTGAGACGGAGCTGCCCAATGTCTAAGGCCTTGTTTTCCATCGCTATTGAACCACCGGTCGTCATTCTGCAGCAAAAGCTTCGAGGATTACACATATGTGGCCAAAACATTGTCTGCAAGGCGTACGCAGACGATACAGCTCTTGTGGCAACAAACGAAAGCGCCATACGGATCGCACTACTAATTATACGCAATTACGAACTGGCGTCACGAGCGGAAGTGAAGGAGACAAAACCAGGTATAATTAATGGGAATAAAATTGGTCTCCCACATGCATACGTTAGGCATCGAGTATAGGTGTAACGTAAGGCAGATCATTGCTGCCAACTACAAGAAAATCTTAGCGAGCGTACGTGCTTCAGCCCAGGCGCACAGCAGCAGCTGGACGACATTCAGAGTAGGACCAGCAAACTGAACTATGTAGGCCATGTATTACCAACACCTAAGGATATAGCCACGAGAATAATGTCCTCATTAGGACACCACATAACCCGCGGCAATGTTTCCAAAGTGAAATTTGACAGCCACTCCCTTTCGGCACAAAATATAGGACTAAATCTCACTGTCATCCGTTTTAAGTCGCAAGCTTTATGAGTTGAAACATCATCAAGCTGTGGACAAAGTAGCCCAGTAGCTTAACGGACCATTTACTGAACACTCCTGTTACTCTGAACTCGGATATATATGTGCAGCACATTCATAACGGTTTTTTATTATTTTAAGCAATTTTTAACAGAATGCCGCTATATCGAAATAAAACTCACCGCTAAGACTATGGCAAAATGAAAAATATATATTAGAAATTAAGAAATGAACACTAATATGATAGAAATATCCGTATTACGACTAGAAGGAAATTTGCAGAAACATGAGCCATCGGAAGGTAGTTGCCTTCGAATGTGAAAGCGACGTGGTGGAAGGTCTTGCACAAAAAAATAACTGCGAACTCCGAAATTTACGCCATCCACGTAACAGAGTTCGCGAAGTGGGCCTCCGTGGCTTAATGGTGTGCGCCAGAGTACAAGACACTTGGCAAACGATTAGGCAGACGTTAGCTAGTATATACAGGACAACACTAAACAGTATCACACCAGCAGAAATTTCTTATCTAGATGGTACCCGAAAACTAAAATAAATGCCGTCAGTTGGCTCAAGGGATATTCGATCCATTCAGCCTGACAGTAGATACCAAATGTAAGGAAGACTTTCGGCTATTCATCACTACGCAACATCACACATTATCCAAGGTAAAGAAATATAAGGAGGCTTTTGCAAATTTTTGACTGACAACTTTGCAACGTTGTATTACAATAGCTGCATTATGGAGCAATGTGTCTTTCGTTTATTGTTTACTTTCCATCATTAATTTGGACTGTAATAACGTTCAGAAAGAACATAGATTAGTTAATGATAACGAATGAAAGTGATTGAGTTTAGTTTTACATCATACGCAAAAACAAAGTAGACCATAAAAAATGCATTCCTATTCATTTTAGAATGTGTACTTATTGCTCAAGAATTTTTGAATCAAGAGAATCTTCGTCCTCTTCTTCTTCTTTATCGTCGCTTTGTCCCACGTCACGTAGGGTCGGCGTTGCTCTTCTGGATCCTTCTCCTCCGTAGTTCTCTATCCAATGCCTCTTCCTTGTTCCATTCTTTCTCCCTTAGGTCCCCTGATATCTTATCCTTCCACCTCATCTTCGGTCTTCCTCTCCTTCCATAATCAGGTCAAAGAGGTAGGGACTAAGCGCAGACCCTTGATGTAACCCTACTTTTACTGGAAACTCCTTTCCTTTGTCATGCCCACACCACCTCTCACCTGCGCCATTGCTCCTCTGAACATTTCCTTCACTAACCTCACATACTTCTCTGGCACGCACTGCTCACTCATGCTTCTCCATATTTCGTCCCTTGGGACTCTGTCATATGCTTTCTCCAAATCAAGAGAATGATATTTATTTTTATTATGTTAAGAGTTTTAACTTATAATGTATGTCTCTTACATTCGTTTTTAACTTCCTAATGTGAGGTTTACAAGAAGAGCAACGGAAAATACGCCGTCTCATCCAAGGCGAAGAAAACATTACGTGACAACGGAATGCCGAAGAAGCTATTTTCATTTCAAATGCAGCTGCAGCCGACGCCGAAGAAAGCGAATTTGGTAGTGAAAAGGGGGGGGGGACTGAAAGGGAGAAAGGAGGCGAAAAGGAAAAAAAAATGGCAAGCCATGCGCAATGTAGATATGAAGTCGCGAGTTCGAGGCCCCTGGAGCGCTTATTTTTTTTAAACCGACTTTCGGATGTCTGCTAGAGTTCCGTCTTATGAAACCTAAAAGATAACTCGCTTAGCTGTCTATCATACCAGCAATAGCAAAAACTTCCAGAAACAGCTGCTAGTAATAGCAAAAACTTTGAGAAACAGTTGCGCCAAACAGCTCGTGGTTGCGTCGAGATGAGAACAGTTGACGCTCGAGAGTTTCCTCGCCCATAGCTTTCACGGGCCGACGGCTACCGGCCACATGCCACACACCGCCTAACGCCAGGCGGCGTGCGTGGCTGTGAGTGCATTATCAGCTGTCGTTTACCCATTTGCAGTTCTAGTATTTACCTTACAGTTCATGTGGGATTTTGCATGCTTGAAATTTATGAACGTCGTTCAAGAATTGTACAATAGAGTCGTAGGTGGTAAAAGCTCTAATTTTTGAGGCGTCCTATTCGCTATGGGTCGAACAGAGGGGTGTAGGCGACACAGGGAGCTCGGAACCTTTGTATTGCGCGTGGGGTGAGTGCTCTTAGGAAAACGTCGGATTTTCTTCTTTCAGAAGGGCATGCATGACTTTCCACATTCAGGAAGCCTCGATAACGGACATATGTGATGAACTCCGACCGTTTAAACGTCGTGCGACACTCGCATTCAATAGGCACGGTCCAGATGTCTGGAGTAGAAACACTGAATGCTCTGATTCAAAGCAACCAAAGTCAAAGGGATGACTGTTGCTGCATTTTTTCTTGAACGTCATCAGTTCGCTCATTGAAAATTCCTACGCAATATTGTTACCGGTGATGTGCGATGATGATTTTATGTTAACTTTTTAAGAAGAAATTAATGTCTGAGCCCTAACAAAAGACATACTGCAGCAATTGTCAGTCTGAACACAATAGTTTGCATCCTGTGGCCAGAGGCGTGACTATCGCAGATGGTATTTGTTGTCAACAACTAACACACCTTTCGGTCGCAGTGTAATAGAAACAACCTCCAAAACTGCATCACTTGTTGCTACTACGAGATAATGCACTCCGCAGATTTCGCCATCACGAAAATACCCTCCTGAACGATAATGCAATTCAAATCTGGTTTGATGACATTTTTCATCCATATTCTGTAGAATTCTACAGGCGTGGAATAGTATGTTGATGAGAACAGTCTGTTGATGATTAATTGCTATCTGATGTAAAATAATGGGGCAAGCTGCTAGATTATGCACTGTACTAATACAAATGAAATGCTGCTTACCACGAAAACCTGGTATCGAAAGTCTATTTAATAAAACATAAGGTATCTATAACAAGATCGACGTCTATATCGGCACGAATTATCAAGCTATTAGGACTTCTAAGCAGTTTGTGTTTACTTGTCGTCCCGTATCGCTCTCAGGTACTACAGTAATGCGGCAGTTCATAAATAAAATAAACAACATCTCCTTTTTGATGTTAGATCTGGCTGCCTGTAGTTCTGTCACAAAAATGATAAAAATCTGGTCTTCAGCGAGACTGGAAAAACGAGCAAAAGCAGCCGTCGCTTCACAGGCGTGCATATTACCTCTGAGCCAGAGGGGAGCCATAGTGCTCTTGTCTCCCTTACTGCCCCAGTTGTGGCTACAATAGCTAAATCGCTAAGTAAGAAACGAAATTAATTGCAATTTCCACGTGAAACGATTTTCTTGGACCTGAAATCATAAATTGATAACCTTATGTCATATGTGCAAATCAGGTTATTCAGTGAAAGTGACACGAATAGATCAAATGAATTTAGTAGGATAATTTTGTGCCATCCAGGAATTAACTCGTCATTTACAGAGTTGCCAAACATATACAGCGTTGTTGTCAAGATTCAAGCTCACCAGCCGATAAATGCCTTCAGTGGCTGCTGAGGGCCAGAATACGTAAAATATACGTCACTGAGCTTTATGTAAATTTCTGTAACTGGCTTTAGGGACAAGAGCGTAGTTATGAACACTCTGATGCACCGACTGCATACATCAACAACTGTCACAATTATTTGTTAATTTTATCCACTGTCTGAACGTTTCTTCCATGACTGCATTACTTTCGTCAAACAAAAAGGAGCCGCCTTCAGTCACAATAGTGTTTATTCCAATGCATTATGCATTTCGAGCCCTGGGGGTTAATCTTCAGGTGCTTTGACAGTCTACATCAACTGTTTTCCTAGATTTAGATTAGTTCTGGTCCTGGTAAGATTACAGTTGTAAATTACAAAGCTGGCACGTTGGTAATATGTTTACAAAACTAATACAAATCGAAAAATAGATTACAGTTTGCAGTGGTGTATGTATTTGCTTTTTCTGTCTGAAGCGTACTAAAAAGCAAGAACGTTATCACCAGACGTGATTAACATTTCTGGAGCATCTCCAGAGTTTATAATGTCAACGTTATGAGCGAGCAAACCATCATTTTTGTACTTACAGAAATAGAAAATAATTTTATTGAGTTCGCTCTCATTGGCACTAAGACCAAAAGAGAGGGACAAAGAGACACCAGCACAGCACTGATTGCAAAATATGCACATACATGCAGTGATAGAAAATGTGTGTTTTCTAATGCCCTTAATTTATATTTATGTTAAATGCATGTGAATCAGATTGTAGCGCTTATTTGTATGTTAACGGGGGGCCTAGAAACGAGACGGAGAGGCTCCGTCCCCGCCACAGCCGTCCACAACCCCACGACGACTACCGCAGTCAACGTCCACCCCCCCCCCCCCCCTCCCACCGCTAGGATAACCCAGAATGAGGTGGCAGTGAAAAGTGAACACGGAAATAGCACAAGTACGTAAGTCTTGAAGTGCAGAAGAATAAGATCGTAAATCCAAATGTTTTAGATAAAAGTGACATTACGTTATTGTAGAGCAGAGCGCTCTTAAAATCTGTTTCCCTTGTCTTATAGTTGCACCTGTTTCATATTGCATTTGTCAAATAAATGAGTTTGTGAGCGGTTTTCTTAACGGCCAAACGGTTTTAATAGTATTAGGTGTGCCAATCATGGGGAGAGCGATTTAATCCGAAGTATCTGGTGGAAAGGGAGAGAAGTGAACGCTTTGCTGTTGGCGTCTGGGGTAACATATCGGCACAGTAAGCAGGGTCGCTGTGGAAAGTTTAAGGCATCGTGATGGAGAGGCCTGTTTAATATTCTGGAATACATAATGAAGTAAAGTGTTGAGCTGCTTTATCATTAGGGAGATCTCTCTTACCTGCAGATATGATCGGCAAACAGCATAAAAGCTTTTTGGTAGTTCTGAAATGTTCACCCATTCATTCCCTAAGGGCTACAACTTGTCGAAGCAACCATCCCACTCTGTCATTTGGTATTCTCCTGATGTTCCCAATATTGCTATTGCATTCAGTTCTGGTCTTGAGACCCTGAGAGTTGTTTCCTCTGCCACCCTCATAGCTTCTAGCTTCATACATTACCCATAAATACACTCCTGGAAATTGAAATAAGAACATCGTGAATTCATTGTCCCAGGAAGGGGAAACTTTATTGACACATTCCTGGGGTCAGATACATCACATGATCACACTGACAGAACCACAGGCACATAGACACAGGCAACAGAGCATGCACAATGTCGGCACTAGTACAGTGTATATCCACCTTTCGCAGCAATGCAGGCTGCTTTTCTCCCATGGAGACGATCGTAGAGATGCTGGATGTAGTCCTGTGGAACGGCTTGCCATGCCATTTCCACCTGGCGCCTCAGTTGGACCAGCGTTCGTGCTGGACGTGCAGCCCGCGTGCGACGACGCTTCATCCAGTCCCAAACATGCTCAATGGGGGACAGATCCGGAGATCTTGCTGGCCAGGGTAGTTGACTTACACCTTCTAGGAAACGTTGGGTGGCACGGGATACATGCGGACGTGCATTGTCCTGTTGGAACAGCAAGTTCCCTTGCCGGTCTAGGAATGGTAGAACGATGGGTTCGATGACGGTTTGGATGTACCGTGCACTATTCAGTGTCCCCTCGACGATCACCAGAGGTGTACGGCCAGTGTAGGAGATCGCTCCCAACACTGTGTGCCTCGGTCGTATGCAGTCCTGATTGTGGCGCTCACCTGCACGGCGCCAAACACGCATACGACCATCATTGGCGCCAAGGCAGAAGCGACTCTCATCGCTGAAGACGACACATCTCCATTCGTCCCTCCATTCACGCCTGCCGCGACACCACTGGAGGCGGGCTGCACGATGTTGGGGCGTGAGCGGAAGACGGCCTAACGGTGTGCGGGACCGTAGCCCAGCTTCATGGAGACGGTTGCGAATGGTCCTCGCCGATACCCCAGGAGCAACAGTGTCCCTAATTTGCTGGGAAGTGGCGGTGCGGTCCCCTACGGCACTGCATAGGATCCTACGGTCTTGGCGTGCATCCGTGCGTCGATGCAGTCCGGTCCCAGGTCGACGGGCACGTGCACCTTCCGCCGACCACTGGCGACAACATCGATGTACTGTGGAGACCTCACGCCCCACGTGTTGAGCAATTCGGCGGTATGTCCACCCGGCCTCCCGCATGTCCACTATACGCCCTCGCTCAAAGTCCGTCAACTGCACATACGGTTCACGTCCACGCTGTCGCGGCATGCTACCAGTGTTAAAGACTGCGATGGAGATCCGTATGCCACGGCAAACTGGCTGACACTGACGGCGGCGGTGCACAAATGCTGCGCAGCTAGCGCCATTCGACGGCCAACACCGCGGTTCCTGGTGTGTCCGCTGTGCCGTGCGTGTGATCATTGCTTGTACAGCCCTCTCGCAGTGTCCGGAGCAAGTATGCTGGGTCTGACACACCGGTGTCAATGTGTTCTTTTTTCCATTTCCAGGAGTGTACATTGATGAGGAGGGCGATGTGTGTAAAGGCGTATCGCATGAATTGCATCTACCTTTTTTTATTTTGTCCATTTGCTTTCTTTGTTCCTGCTAGCACTTCTAGATTTTTGTTGTTTTCGTGCAGACTATTGTGTGCTTTGTGTCCCACATGTAAATTACTCTTGCATCCAGCCAATTCTCTACTTGATTCCTGAGGGTTCACGTCTATGTTGATCTCTTCAGTCTTTTTTTCTCAATTCGCTGCAACTACTACGTCATTATCATCGACTTTTCTTCTACAGTTGCTGCTTCTCACTCAAACTAGGGAATCTTTTCACACAGCACTATTGTCTACTGTTTCTATATCTCGTTCGATACCACATTATTCTTATTTCATTCCGGCAACTGCTCTTAATGTCTGTCTCAGCAGACTTCGATTCTCATCGTAAGCCGCATTCCTAACTGGGCTGTTTAATCTAGATCTGTGAGACATGCTAGGACCTGAATTCTTAAATTCTATAGAAGATACTAACACAGAGTGCCAGTTACAAATAAGTAAATAATTTATATGAAGCGTGTAATTCATTTCCTCCTCTTATCTCATAGCACTTGTTATAGTATTCGATGAGAAAATAGAAATTTTAGGGTTCTGAAGCAGATATAAGTATTTTCGTTGTCCCAATGCAAAACGGCGTAAAAGCCAGAGTGTTCTCCATTCTTTAGTCTGACAGGCTGTCCCCTTTCATGCATTACTACCGCTCGCAGATACTTAAGGACTTGCGAAGATCGTGTCTTTCAGCAGATTAGACCTTTTGTTATTTTACTAATCACGATGTGAGGAACATGCAGCAGTGAAGATCTTTGTGCATATCTGCGTTCAGAGTTGACGGCAAGATGCTCCAAGTCTTCCAGAATTCAGGCGACAGGCAACACAACTATGAGAACAGTTCAGACATCATTCCGCATTCAGGCGATGGACTGAAAGTCAAATTAACGTCGCGTTCAGAATCATATTCAACCCAAAATGGAGTATTGCTTAGGTTATTCGAGTGTTAAACCGACTGAACTTCTATAGTACCCGTACGAACATTTCGATAGGCGAAAGGACCCATTAGTGCGCAACTACTAGGAAATAATTAAGATCAAACTGCAAGAGCTCGAGAAAATAAGTAGAGGCTCTTTCCTTCGCTTAGTTTTGTTAACTTCTTACGTTATTTTGGCTCTCAGTCTAAGGCGTACTACAAATAGAAATTCTCATAAGGCTCGTTTAACATTTCTCGGGAAAGCATCAGAAACAATTACACTTAAATCGTTGCGAGCAGATGATAGTTACAGCTGTGTGCTCACAGTCTTAACAGTGGTCAGTGAATGTGGTGGTGTCACTCTGTTCACCTGGTTTGAATGATTTTAGTGATGATGCGCTTGCTCTATCGCTGACTGCTTAAGTCAAGCTAGCGTGGGGGCGTCGGCCCTTCGTGTGGACACCAACTCTGATTAAGCTCTGCTTAGTTCATACAGCACCGTGAGCACTATACACTTCACGACCAGGAACATCTGTCCTGCTACATCGCTGCACGTTTCCCTTGAGACTACGCAGAGAATGGAACGAAAAATTCCTAACGTTTGAAACAAGAGCGCCCGTCAATCTGCTCAATCTAATATACAATGCAACTTTCTCACTAGCACCAAGCAGGCACAGAATTCATTCTTGTGGCAATTACATCAGTTCCGTAGATAATTACTTAGCAATTATTACCGTCTGCTACGCAACTGAAATGACACTCACTATATATGTTTTATATGCTACAGTATGTTAAGTAATAAGCTAACTGCGTTCCTACTTCCATTTTTCTGGACCTGAAAATTAGTTATTTGACTATATAGGCGCTACTCTGTGACCAACCTGTATTTGACGTGAATTAAGGGCATCGCACAACAGTTAGTAAGGAAAGGATGCCGTCAAAGTGTTATTAGAGAAATAGCGAGACAGATGTTCGCAGACCAGTAGCATTGTCTCATAAAACAATTATATATAAAATGCCATCCAGAAAATGTTTGAGTGATAGTAGACGGGCTTCCAGGACTGGAGCTGAGTTACCCTACTACGTTCGCTAGATATTTACGTGTAACTTTGATGAAATAATCTAATAATCCATGCGCGATAAGCAATAACGTTTTGGAAAATTGCGTTTTCGACTGCAAGAAGATCATTTTACGAGTAATGTCTCTTGTCGTTTTTCGTTGTAGGAAACCTGGTTCTTGCTATATTTGCCTCTATTACAGCAAAGAGTCATTGTTAACATACTTGATGCCTCATTAGCTGTGACTGGTTTAATTAGCTTTTTGATCCCATATTTTCTGTTACTGCATATGATTTCTTGCACAGTAGTCGTTAGGTTGAAACATTGTTATTCGCAGCTTATAGAGTCTCCCTGTGGATGTTCTCGTTTTACAATCAATGCTGTGTTGTTGTCTCCTCGTTATTCTACTTTTAGAACAGTGCCGATGAGAACGAGCACAAGAAAAATATTTTCTGATTCTATAATTATATATAAAAAAGATGTTTTTCCTGCTCACAACGTTGAGAGTATAAACACTGGAGATGCTCTAAAAATGTGAATCACGTCTGGTGATGAGCTTTTTAGTGTTCAGTACGCTCAAGGCAGATAAATACAAATAATTGTGACAGTTCTTGATGTATGATGTTTACTTTGCAGTCGGTGCATCTGAGTATTATTAATAACTGCGCTCTAGTCCCTAAACCTAGTACCTAGTATCAGAAATCCGAATGAGACTCAGTAACATATACTTTTGGTATTCCAACCCTCGGTAGCCATGTCTTTGAGTCAGAATCCGTAGTCACTTCGCAACTGATTGAAGACACATATCGGCTGGTATTCTGCCTGTCATTCCTGTAGGCAGTGTAACTGGATCTTGGCAACAACGCTGTACATGTCTGACAACTCTGTGAACGACGAGTTACTTCCTGGACGGCACAGAATCATCCTGCTAAATTCGCTTGATCTGTTCATATCACTTTCATTGAATAACCGGTGTGATTTGCATATAAGATGTGAAATAAGGTTATCAGTTTATGGTTTCGAATCCAGATAAGTGGTTTAACGTGGATCTTACAACTAATTCTGTATTTTACTTTCCGATTTAGCTGTCGTAGCCTCAACTGGGGCAATAAGGGAGACAATAACACTGTGGCTCTCCGCTAGCTGAGTCTGCATTTGGCAGGGCACCAGTGCGGACGCGCTGTTGCGTTTTTGTGTGCGGCGCGAGAGCTCGACTTGTTTACATTCTGTCGGCCGTTACTATCGTGCCGGCGTAGCGTCTACGATTTATGGCGTACCGTTACCGTAAATCTATATTCCGAATCACTTTCTGCAACGTTTTATCCGACCAAGGGTGCTCGATGTAGAGCCTTTTTTTTATATTTTTGAGAGATGTAGCCAAGATCCTGGCGACTCACATCATAGGTATACACTTGTCGATCAGGAGGTGTTTTTAATTGCATTCTGCGCACGAAAGGTCAGGCTCCTCCCCACATTACGTGGCAGGCACTAGGTTTAGTTGTGTAGGACCTCCCGCTCCTCGATATCTGGGAAGTCCGACACGCGACTGATCTGAGCATACATATGCTACAAGCCAGTCTGGAAAGCGTCTCAGACGTGATATATCTCCTGCGGGATCTTGCATGCGGGATAAGGGACGCCGAATGCTGGCCGTGGGCCTTTCCTGGACACTGTGCTTACATTTGCACTGTCCTCCTTCCTCCCCGATCTGCATGGCGCAGCCGTTGGCCTTGGAAACTGAATTCTTCTCATCGGCAAGACCCAGAAACAAAACATCGCAACACGTGCAGCCTGTCACCGACGCATTCGGAGCGACCTCTCGACTTTGACATGGTGGATGGACTGTGTTAAACAGCGATGCAGAGGGCTCTGATGAGGTACAGAAGGGACTTGGCCAAATCGAATCGCAACACCGTCCTACTACGCCTTCCTCTAAGATCTGGATGACCAGCCACAAACCCCAGACGGCCAGATGGAACGTCATAGAACTAAGGCGAGGATAATAGCGCTGACATGCCGAAAATTGCAGCGAGTGATGATACGGTCACGACGGTACCACCGAATGGGATTGGAAATTCCACCCATGCATCACACAGTGTCCGACGAACGACGGCGTTGTCGACAGCTCATCGACACTCTGGCAGTGCGACATGACCTGCGGGTGACCAATCATATCAGGATCGTTAACACGTTTGTGACATAACTGCGATGGCGGCGACCTGCAGATTCCACAGAGCGGTCGTCGCTGTAGAATCAGATAGCACCTTCGATAAAGTGTGCCACCACTTCCTGCTTTCGATAGCAGCCTGCATGGGCAACCCACCTCCCTTCATCGATGTCCTCCAGCGCCTGTACAGTGGCGCCAGTTTCCAAGTCAACAGACGCTTGGCTGGGCTGGTACCCATCTGGCTCCTCTCTAACCACCCATCTGGTTCCCCTCTACCCTCCTGTATGCTATTGCCTGGAGCCTCTTATTGTGGGCCTTTCGACCGTGTTCTCCAGACTTACCCTTTGCCATCACACCTTTCGCTGCCCGGCATACACTGACGACTACATACTCCTCGTCCATTCCAGCTCCAAGATTCCTGGAATTGATTACGCGTTATGAGGCTGCCGCAAGCAGTGCAATGTATGTGACCAAATCTTCTGTCATGCACACTGGACGAGGCCTCAGGAAGGTGAGGTAGCACCCTTGCCACTAGCGCAGACTTTCCGGTGCCTTAGCATTACCTTTTTCCCTACTGTCCTACCCACAAATGCGACGAATTTCCGCCGCCTGTTACACGCTGTATGCAATGACATCCGCCAGAACCTCCTGCGCTGCCAGGACACACTTCATTGCATTGTGCTTCTTAATTGTTAGGTGGCATCAAAATTGGTCCACGTCGTGCAAGTGCTCCCTCTGCTGACGGCGACAGGGCGCAACCCCCAAGCGACCCTTAACTATTACCTTATAGCTGACACCATGGTTAAAGTCCATTATGAGACTCTTACCCTATCCACACGGGATGGTGGACTCGGACTCGCCAACGTATGTATGGAGCTGCGGCCTTGTGTATGGGTACTATGCGAAAACAATGGACAGGATGGGGCACGTTCGTAACGCGCAGGCCTTCCTTTCCGTTTCTATCTCACCATCTGTGTCTGTCGGCCACATCGCACCTCATCCGTCTCATATATCGGGCTTTTGATCGAATACAATTACGCACATACCAGCCTCCCAGACAATCGTCCGTCCGGGATCAACGAATTTCACAACCTACTATTGCGCCATATTCCCCGTAACGGATAGGAGGCCAAACATCAAATGGTTCAAATTGCTCTGAGCACTATGGAACTTAACTTCTGAGGCCATCAGTCCCCTAGAACTTAGAACCACTTAAACCTAACTAACCTAAGGACATCACACACATCCATGCCCGAGGCAGGATTCGAACCTGCGACCGTAGTGGTCACGCGGGCCAAACATCCCTCCGTTTGGTGGCCGATAGTTCAATATACCATCCTCCAGCCCTTCCTCCCTACGAACTTCCAGGCAATGTGGTATCACTTAGCCAACAGGAATTTTGCCACAAAACAGCGCCTCTACAGGATTGGTTCGTCAGATTCCGCTCTTTGTCTCCTTTGCCAGCAACCGACACTGATGACCGCTGTCTGGCCTGTGCCTCTTCACACGACGTCTGGCGATTTGTACAGCAAATCACTGCCTGCTACACTCGAGCGCCATATGATGCGATTGAACCACAGATGTTTGGTTGGTTGGTTGATTTGGGGAAGGGGACCAAACAGCGAAGTCATCGGTCCCATTGGATTAGGGAAGGAAGTTAGCCAAACCCTTTCAAAGGAACCATCCCCAAATTGTGCCATTGAACCACAGATGTTTGGTTGGTTGGTTGATTTGGGGAAGGGGATCAAACAGCGAGGTCATCGGTCCCATTGGATTAGGGAAGGAAGTTAGCCAAACCATTTCAAAGGAACCATCCCGTCATTTGTCTGAAACGATTTAGGGAATCACGAAAACCTATATAGGGATGGCCGGACGCAGATTTGAGCCGTTGTCCTCGCGGATGTTTCTATACCCGCAGGGCAATTATTTTCCCGCCGCCAAATATCATGCCATTACGTGGGTAGATGGGTGGGCGGTCAGTTACCTTTTCTGTGATAGACCAAAATCCCACTTTGAGTTCTGAGACTGTTTTCCAAACTGTCCATGCAACGCTCAGACACACACCACGTTACCGACTTTTATCTGCCCACTACCTTTGAGGGGTCTTTGTTACAGCCACACTTAATTGGGGAGTACCGGGAGCTGAGGGCACCTGTCCCCCTTCGGCGGTGTCAGAGTTTCAGCCACCTGTGATCGATTCCACCCCACAAACTCTGTGGATGGGACAGCACGGTGTAATTAGGCGTTCTATTTATTTTTTCCAAGATTCTGTTTTTTTCTTCTTCTACATACTGATATATGCTCTCCAAAATTTCATAATAATAGAAAAAAATAAAAATAAAAATTAATAAAAATAAATAAAAGATAAAAATATATAAAAAAGCCTTACATTTCACTTGATTCCCATGTCTGCCACTTTCCTAGGACACCTAGATTTTTTTCCTTCGCTGAAATTTTTATGTTGATCACAAGTTCCAACACTATCCAAGCTTTTCACGCTAACTAAGACCATAAAATCACGGTCTTTTCCGCATATACTTCTGGCCAAAAGCGATTCTCACAGCAGGAGTCCAAGGCTTTTGTTAATTAAGCCTTTTGCGTTATTGTGTTGATATTTCCATAGGAACTTTCAGCGCCTAACACATATATCTCTATATCTAATCGAGACGTGAAATACCAATTATCATGGATTCAGCTTTAATTTTTTGTGACAAAATATTTTCTTAAAAATTTTCACTTCGTATTTCACCCCCAGGGGATTCAGTTTCCAAAAATGGTGAAATATGTGTTTTTTTAACTTATAAACAAGAAGCCAAAGACAATTTTTTTTATAGATTTAGCTTTGTAAACATTTTCATAATGAAATAATTTTATGTAACTTTTCATTCCTTATGTCACTCCCTCAGTGGCCTGAACTTCCAAAAAAACTGAAGCATGTGGCCTTTTTTTTAAGTGAAAAGTCAAGCATCAGTTTTCATTGAAGTAGCTTTAAAAATGCTTTAGTAGTTCTTTAATAACAATTTATTTCGAAAAAAAACTTTCACCAACTCTTTTTTTATTTCTGGTTCAGAAACCAAATAAAAATTTTCGTAGTTCTAGTTACAAAATTGCTTTAATGGCGACATTCTTCCACCCTCTTTAAGAGTAGGATTTCCAACAGTCATTTCTTAAACGGTACCTACGGTAAAACGTCAACATCCTCTCCAGATTTCAGTTTCTATCCATAGCAGTGTTGATGAGCCAGTGAATCAATCTGGACCTATTTTACCCCATTAGAGGTAAAATTTTCAAAAACAATGACGCGCGTATTTTTTTTATTTGTAACAGGAACCCAAACGCAGATTTTCGTACATTTTCCTACAAAAATGCTTGCATAATGAAACATTTCCACATTAATTTGATCCTTGTTTCAATCCCATAAGGGATTAATTTCCAAAAACGGTAACAAACGTATTTTTTTATGTCTGCCCGAGAAGCTAAATGAAATTTTCACATATTTAGCTTTGAAAATGCGTTTATAATAAAGAATTTCATAAAACATTTCACCTATTTCTCCCCCTTGGGCTCAGATTTCCAAAACACTGAAATACAGATATTTTTTTCGTAACCAAGAAGTATAATACCAATTTTCATTCACATAACTTTAAATATACTTTAGGAGCTCATTAGCAATCAGTTATTTTCAAAAGAAATCCTTTCACCCACTATGTCACACCCATAGAGATGAACTTTCCAAAATACTGAAACATTTATTTCTTTATTTATAACCTAGAAACCAAATACAAGTTTTCGTAGGTCTGGATTCAAACTGCCTTAATAGTTTCAAAATACTTTTCATCCCTATACCACCCCTTAGGGCTGGAATTTCGAAAAATCCCTTCTTAAACCAAGCCTATAATATATGACCAACACCCTCTCCAAATTTCAAGTTTGTGTCAGCGGTTTGCGCTGGGCGATGATGGGTTAGTGAGTGAATCAGTCAGCCAGGACAGTATCTTTTCGTAGAGATTGAAGGTAGATGAGGAGAAAGGAAAGGGAAGGGACTCATGTCAGTTGGATTGGGATTTTATGCAGAGTCAGAGGAGACGAGTCAAAATGTGTATCACAGACGGATCCGAACCCAGGATTTCCTTCTTATTAGGTAATTGGATTAACCATGGTGTTACACGGACATCGTATTTACCGAAATTGAGCAGACCGTCTTGGTACGTCTATTGGCTGACCCACACTCCCACCTAGCGCCACCTATCCGCAGTTCCTTCCATGTCCTCAATGCTCGCTACTTTGAGCTTCCTGCAGGAGGTCGAACGTGATTGTGCATTCGCAGAGAAGGTGGCGAATCCGTCGAGGTGACTCAGTTAAATGTATGTGTGGTGTATGATTTTTCACGCATGTCCGACGTCTGAGCCGAGGTAAACACTGTGTATAGGTAGCGTAGTGATTCACGCACCTGCGGGAGATCCCGGGTTCGATTCTAGGTCCAGCACACATTTTCACTCGTTGCCGCTAATTCCGCATAAAGATCCGATGTAGCCGATATCATGATTTCCTTCCCATTCCTTTCCTTTTCTTCACCACCGTTGACCTCCAATTTACGTAATACTTATTTTATTTATGAACTGAAACATTTCTATGCTACTTGAGAGCGACACGGGGCGATTAGTAAACGTGGACTCCTTAGAAGTCTAGTGTGAGTAATATAGGCTCGTTCATGTTACAGATACCTTATGTTTTAGATACCTTATGTTTTGTTACAATAGACTTTCGGTATATAGTTTTTGTGGTCAGGAGCATTTCATTGGTATTAGTATAGTGCACAATCTGATAGCGTTTTCCATTATTTTTCATTAGACAGAAATTAAGCATCAACAGACTATTTTCTCATAATATCTAAAACAGTCTCAAAATGCTCAGGCATTTTTTTTTAATGCTTAACATTGTGCTGACTGTAAAGATGTTATTTTATTTTGCTACAGGTTTCGGTTCTGAACCATCATCAGCGGTAGCTGTACAACATACGAAAGTGGACGTTGTGACAAAATGAAAAACGAAATAAGGAAAACAGAAAAAAATTTGGATTGACTTCTATTGCTGTACATCACTTGTCCTTCCGTCTATGTGTCAATGTGCCATCATATTATTTGTTACAGTTTCTGATTTTATCACCTGATGCATCTATGATAATTTTATGTTGTTTTCTGTTTTTCTTACTTCGTTTGGAATTGTGACGTTGTCCACTTTTGTATGTTGTACAGCTGCCGTTGATGACGCAAAATGAAATAACAGCACTGTGTTATGCATTTTTTTAAAAATTTGTAGACGCTGGTGACCATCAGCTAAGCAAGTTCTTCAGTGCTCAGATAATTTACCGACTCCACGTCTGCAAATATTTTACAGAAGCTGAGTCAAAGATGTCGTCAAATGAAGTTTGAATAGCATTTGCGTCCAGAAAGATATTTCTGTGGCGGTTTTTCGATAAGGAGCGAGAAAGGTAAACGTTTGAGGGTATAATATCAGAAGAATAAAGGCATGAGGGATGATTTTAACTCCTGAATAGTTTTGTTTGTGAAATCTGCAGAGTGCATCATCTTGTAGTAGCAACAGGTGATGCAGTTTTGTATGTTGTTTTATTACACTGCGACCGGAAGGTGTGTAAGCTGTTGACAACAAATACCAGCTGCGATAGTCATGCCTCTGGGGAAAATTTTTTGGCCACCGGATGCAAAATATTGTATTCAGACACCATTGGTGGAGTACATGTCTCTTGTTAGGGCTCAGCCATTAATTTCTTCTTAAGGAGATAACATAAAGGCATCATCGCACATCACCGGTAACAATATTGTGTAGGAATTTGCAGTGAGCGAATTGATGACATTCAAGCAAAAATGCAGTAACAGTCATCCCTTTGACTTTGATTTCTTTGAGTCATTACATCCTGCTCCATACTTCTGAACCTTATCTATTGAATGCAAATGTCGCACGACGTTTAAGTGATCGCAGTTCACCACATATATCTGTTATCGACAGTTCCTGAATGTGGCAAATCATTGACGATCATTCTTGAAAGAAGAAAATTCTTTTTCAAAGTGTTTTCCGAAAAGCACTCACTCCACACACAATAGAAAGGTTCCTAGTTGCCTCTGTTGTCTTTAGCCTCTAATAAACCTATAACGTATAGTATGTTTCAAATATCAGATTTTTTTCCAGTTGTGACTCTATTTTGCAATTCTTGAACGACGTTCATAAGTTTCAAGCATGCAAAATCCCATATGAACTGCAAGATAAATACTAGAGCTGCAAATAAGTAAACGACAGCTGATAATGCACTCACAGTCACGCACGGCGCCTGGTTCATTTTCTAAGGCGTGTTGCGCCACGGCTGATTTTTCTGGATAGCGTGGCAGAACACGCATTAGAAAATGGACGCCGAATTCTATTCGACGAAATATCTGTCGTTATGAGGACGAAGGGATTTTGGGATAGCGTCATAAAAGAAGCTATTGAAATAAAAACCTCTTAAAACACCATCAACAAGGACGGCGGTTTGCAGCTCAGCACAGACTGGCACCCGGCCATCGCGAGGTTAGAACGGGCGCGACGGACGCGGGATGAAAACATTACCGTATATGGCGAGGAAGAGAGCACTAGCGACGTCACAGCCAGCACTGCGGCTGTATAACGACGCGGAAACGGTGACACAGCAGTCATTCTTACCACTTGACAATAACAGGAGAGCTCGGTCGAAAGCTGACGCGGCTGGAAGCCTGAGAAAAATTTTATTATTTCATATCAGAGCGAAACCACGCATTCATACCTGAAATTCGGTTTAAAAAACTAAGGTGTCGAGTAGTCTCGAAGTCGTGATTTCAAATCTACACTGAGCGACGCATATCACTTTTTTTTCCTTCGATCACTGGGCGACGAGGACATAAGCTTCTGTAGCGGCTCTAGAAGAATAACAGCACTTCCTCCATACTCTTCCGCACCTTGCAGTGCTGCCAGATCGTTTATTTGGCCGGACAGAATTCTGAGGATGGCCGGTTATATTGCCTGCCTGAAGTAAACGACTCCGTGTCTGCGGCGGCTGGTCAGTGGCCGGGTTTTGCATTTGAGACTGTAGTCATGCTGCTTCCTATTTTTCGTTTAGAATAATTCTCGAACAAGGTTTCCTCTCCGCTTGCTTCAACATACCGCAAGGAGCAGCGTTCGGGTTGTCATTACACTGTAAGGCGCTCGGTTACCAGGCGGCAGCAGTGGGGCAGAGCGAGTCACAAAGAACTGGGCATGAACGTTTAAAAGCTGTACTATTAGAGTTACGGCTTAAATATTCGAGTGAAATCGATTTCAGGGGCTGATACCTTATGCAAGTTCGCTTTTTTCTCCTTAAAATATGATGTCAAGATAGTGATATATCCTAGTCAGTCCGCATGAGAACGTCAGCTCAAATCTCAACTGCCATGGCACCGGATTGGTCAAGCAGCTATGGCGTACGAACTGTGGTGTATAGATACGCTTGCGTTGTGCAGCAAAGGACTGTCATTCCTAACAGATGAAACCTATGCACACAACATCTTGGCACCTTGAGCGACTTATAACTTTTGTAAAGATAAATGATATGGGAGACATTTTCTAAAGATCAGCCTTGAAGACAATAACTTATTGACACAAAGCAAAAATAGAAACGTATACAACAAAATTAGAATAAACTGCTTCACTCTTGTTCCTTGTGCACTATTCTCTTGACAGTTATATTTCCTTTAGTTACTGTCGTAACGGATTTGCTATCGGCCTTAAAGAAAGAAAAAACAAAAAAGTTTCGTGGTCTGACGAGCTTCCTGACACCACAATTGAGCTATGTGTACCATCTGTCTGAGTGCTATCATATTTTAATTGGTTGCATAACGTATTTTCGGCACGGAGGATGGGGCCTATCCCAGTATTTCCTTAACGAACATAGAAACTCGCCTAAAAATCATTCTCGGGTCAACAGTCGGTGGTGTGCTGAGTTCTACACGTTATTGTTCTCAGCATTTGGTCTAAGCAGATGTCACATGATACCTGTTCAAGGTTATGGTTAAATACTTCGCTCAGTAGTTGATATATATTACAAGGACAGCCGGCCCTCTGACCGAACACGCTGAGCTACCGCCGCGGCGTTAAGCTATAAGCAGCTCATTGTTCTGTTGTGAGCAAGCAAATCTAATCGTTAGACAGAACTGACTATACTGACCACACAGTACCACAGTTAATTCGAAAATACGTCACTGTCGACACATGGCTAGTATTATTGTAAGTTTACATAGCTTAAATACGAAAGAGAGGCAACATACACCTACTAATATGTACCAAATCAGATTATTGCACATAGAAACTTCGAAAATGAACTTTACAGCTGAAAATGGGGGACATCCGGTAATACCTCACGAGGGACTATGGACGCTCTTACGTTGAAGTGTAAGTTGGTGAAATTTGTTGGCGAGCGATCATGGTGAGACAAGTTGTCGGAACATGTTTTCGTTTATATCGCGGCGGGAGAAATAAACTTTAGTTTTTGACATGTCAGCAACATACTAAGTGCTAGAGTATGATGAAACAGAATTTTAGAGAAAACAAGTTGTGAAAAGGTATCAGCACCAGATGAGATACCTGTAAGAATCTACAAAGGTTATGCGAAAGAACTTGTTCTCATCCAAGCAGCAGTTTAACGTAGATCCCTGGAGCAGCGAAGAGTACCTAGCGATTGAGAAAAGCGCATACGTATGAACACGTAGTGACTGATTTAACACTAAAATTTAATTTTCTGTTTTTCTCAGACGTTGGCACTTCTGTTGTTAATGTATATTGCACAACTTACATTCAAATAGTTATTTATGCATTAGTCTAAATCACCGAATCTAGGTTCTGGTGACAACTGATAGGAGTCAACTAGTGTAAAATACGGTTTCGTACAGGCAACAGATTAACACGAATTACTCGCGTTGTGTGGATGACTGTTACTTTACTCTCTCCGCTTTAGCCACGTACAGGCGTTCTTGTTACTGAGTTGTGCATCATTTACGCATATTTTATGTTTACATAGGAATCTTTATTGTTGTGACAGAGTGATACGATTTATACGCATAGTGTCAATGGCCCCACTATAAGTAAATAACAATCCAGGCTTAACATGCCAAAAATGTTCAAATGTGTGTGAATTCCTAAGGGGCCACTGCTGAGGTCATCGGTCCCAAGACTTACACATTACTCAAACTAACTTATGCTAAGAACAACACACACAACCATGCCCGAGGGAGGACTCGAACCTCCGGCGGGAGAGGCCGCGCAATCCGTAACATAGCGCCTCGAACCAGGCCACTCAACGCGGGGCGGAATATGTCGTTTCTAAAACACTGCAGGACTGGATGCGAGTAAAATTATCGAACGTGTAGCTCTCCTTCAATGTAACGCAGAACTCAGGCACAATACATATGTCAGTCACCACACCTCACAGCGAAACTGTCACCTTCCAATCAAATGTAGACCTCAATCTACGCTATAGATCAATCTATCAGCCCGACACACATTCTAGCTTTGAGCTAATATCACTAACAACATTTTAGCAAAGAAAGTCGACAAGTATTTTGCCAAATGATCTGTCTAGTGACCCTAAAAATTAGTAAGCAGATGAAACTCATGAACCTAGTCACTCAGCATCCATATCGGCATCGAAACGTAAGATGACAGCGAAAAGGCCGAAATACTGTAGCTGTTTCACCGCGGAAAATCTTAATGCGGTCCCTCCTTTCAATCATCGAATGAACATCGAAATGACAAATATTAAGATGAACCGATCGCGGAATAGAAAATAAAATACAGCCGCTTAGTAGCGGACGAGATGAGATACATGTGTGTTTCTACAAATGTTACGCTGCACATTTAATAACTTTACTTATATCCTGACCACACTTCTATTTTTCATCAAACTTTCTGTCATTTTCAAAGGCTTTTCTTTAAAAAAGCGAGTTGATTGGCTCTGGGGCCAACTGTCTGTTTATAAATAAATCTTTTGTTTCACTTAAACCTTACAGTACATAAATTACTAACACCAGTAAAAGTTTATAAATATTTAATAAAACTTAAAATTATATAGATTATTGGACAATTTTATTTAAGTTGTCATTTTACAAACATTTATAGTCACAATATTTCAAACCGTCTTACAGGATTTTTTAATATGTTAAGATTAATAGTGTGTACCCCCTTGACACCACCCCCTTCCCTTAATTGCGACCTGGCACTCTACAATGTTATTTACAAAAAACAATTTTATCGTCAAACAACTACAGATATATACGGTATCTCAAGTCTGCCAACTATAATCAGTTCCCTTACAACCCTCTAGTAATCTATATAATTTTAACTTTTATTTAATATTTACAAACTTTTACTGATGGTAGTAATTCATATGCTGTATGTTGTAAATAAAACAAAAGATTTGTTTGTTAACAGACAGCTGGTCCCAGCGCCAATAAGGGTGGTAATTAAAAGGTTGCATTTTGTAACCTTTGAAAAGATAGAAAGTCAAAACGCATAAGGTTGACGAAAAATAAAAGTGTGGTCAAGACGTAAGTAAAGTTAATAAAAAGTAAATCTACTTACGTTTCTAAAAGTTGTACAAATAGATCCGTTTACATATATACTTACGTCTAGTTGGAATAGACGCCTATATTTCGTCAGTGAGTAAACTGTCGGCTGTCTATTTATTGCTAGACTGTCATAAGTCACGCAATTTATCTTTGTGTAGAATGTTTTTCGTGAAATAAAGTTGACAGCCAGAATGACAGTGTATTTTCGTTGGTGCTTCGTGTTTACAATATAATCTTTGTTAGTCAGTGATGTTAATTGTGTCTGGAATGATTTGTATAGATCGCTATCTTTTGTTTTCGTTTAAGGTGTCTCTTTTAACCATTTTCGATTTCCAAAATGTCAATGAAATTTCCTAGATAATTTTTATGTTTAAAATCGATTTGTTCATTAAAAATATTGTTTGGACGATTCTTCGTGTGTTTATATATTTATAATTCTTCCAGAATGTTCATATCATGTTCTCTTGGTATTTTGTGTAGAACTTGTAACGCACTTTCGATATGCCGTGGTTTGTGATTTTGATTTTTTCAGATGTAGGTAAAAGCTTGATTGATTGTTGTTGCAATTTCTTGTGAGCTTCTTTTCTAAATGCTGAAATTTAATCCCGTTTGACCGACACAGAAATTTTATATGCCTGGATATGCAACATCAGGAATTTTGATTTTTCCACATCGAATCGTTCAAACGGGACGTAACTTCAGGATTATGGAAACTGTGACAGCAGGCCAGCAAGCTTTTACCTACATCTAAAAAACTAAAATCCCAAAACAAAGCATATCGAAAATGCATTACACAAAGTATCAAAAGAACATGCTATGAACATTCTGGAGGAATTATAAACATACATGAAGACGAAAAATCGTCCAAATGGTATTCTGAACGAAGAATTCGACTTTAACAAAAAAAGATTATCTAGAAAAATTTATTGAGTTTTGGAAATCTAGAACGAATAAAAAAACACGCAGCAACAAAAACGAAAGGTAACCGTAGACACAAACGATGTCAAAATAATATCTAACACAACTAACATCACTGACTAGCTAAGATTACACTGTAAACATTAAACATCAACGAAAATACATAGTTAATCTAGTTGTCAAAAATATTTCACGAAAAAATTCTACAGAGATAGAAATTACGTGACTCACAACAGTTTAGCAATAAATAGACAATCGACTGTTTACTCACTGTTGCAGTATGGGCGTCTATTCGAAATAGACGTACGTATTACGCTATCGATGAGAAACTCCTGGAAATAATAACTACCGTAAAAGTCTTGAAATAACCGTCCGGAGCGACCTTAAGTGGAATAACCGCACGAAAAAAAAGAAATAGAAGGAAAAGCTAATGCCAGACTGAGATTCATAGGAAGAATATTAAGGAAATGTAATTCATCCACGAAATAAATGGCTTATAAAACTTTTATTCGACCGATTCTTTCAGTTTTCGTCATTAGTTGGATTAATAGAAGAGACAGCATCCAACTGAGAGCGGAGCGTTTCGTTGAGCACTCGTTTAGTCAGCACGAGAGCTTTACGAGAACCTTCAACAAATTCCAGTGGTGACGCGACGCGACAGGCTTTGTGCATCACTGAGAGAATTACCATTGAAATTCCAGGAGAATTTTGAAATAACCACAACGAGAAAATTAGAGAAAGTAGAACTAATACAAAGGTCTACCGATAATCATTCTTCCCAAGCGCCTCCTTGAATGGAATAGGGGAAGAGTTATCGGATACAGAAGCACCCTCCGCCACACAGCGTCAGCCGGCTGCAGTGTATAGATGTAGATACAGAATATAGTATTTATCAATAACAGAAACCCTTGTATGTGTCAATGTATCAAGAGCAGAATGTGGAGGAAGAGCTGTCCACACAACGCGGACAATTGGTATGCGAGAGCGTGCTGGAAAATAATGCCTCCGAATTCTTCACGTGATAAAATCGGAGCCCTTTTTAATTAAAAGGAACGTTATTAAGATTGTTGATCATTATCCTTCACGATACATATTTACTTCTCAACATTATCACCCTGGCGACGAGCACGTTGGTCCCGACGAGAGGCCAGTTTATTGACACCGCCACCGTAAATGTTCGACACTTCAACGGAGCCGCAACCTCACCTCTCCTTACACCGCTTCGTTATTATCAAAGTTCAGGAAACAGATAAAAATCGGATGTTGCTATGTCGAAAATGTATGGAGGAGAATGAAAGATAACCGTGAACCCAAGGCGCTGGATTGTTGCAGATGTCTTACCGCTCTTGTGCAGTGTGGCATTTTCATGCTGAAGGCGAGGATGCTCCATGTGTGGACGAACTCTTCGAATTCTAAACTCGATTACAGCACGCCGTTTCTCACGCATCTGTGTAATTACTTTACACACAGCCATGTTACACGCAAAAAAGCCGTCTTGTGGCAGAGGGCTGCAAAAATGTAGACATGAAGAATACAGATGTTTTTATTGAAAATGCTTCAAGTCACGATATACCAAAATGGCTTGAGGTGGACGCTACTACTTCACAATCTACGCACCATAACACACTGAAGAAGCTGAAGAAGAAAATTACTCAAAATAACAACATTCCCACAAAAGCAGATAAAAGTAGTACTTTGGTTCTTATGGACAAAAGTGGTTATGTTGAAAAAGTGAAACAACTCCTCACACCTAGTTCCTACCACATCGTTAACAATGATCCCACCAAATCAATAAAATGTTCAAATGTGTGTGAAATCTTATGGTACTTAACTGCTAAGGTCATCAGTCCCTAAGCTTACACACTAGTTAACCTATATTATCCTAAGGACAAACACACACACCCATGCCCGAGGGAGGACTCGAACCTCCGCCGGGACCAGCCACACAGTCCATGACTGCAGCGCCCTAGACCGCTCGGCTAATCCGGGTCGGCCCCACCAAATCCTTCAATGAAAAAAATTAAAAACCTAACCAAGACCTGCAAAAGCATAATACCTGGAATTTGAAACTAAATATTTGATCAACATGAACCCAACAGCTCGTAAACGGTGGGGTCACCGCTCAGTCCTCTTTTAGCAGAAATTGGTTGATGATGTACGGTGTTTGTGGATTGGTACCAAAAGACAATTGAACACATTCCTAGAGCATCTAAATTCACAACACAAAAACATACAGTTCACCATGGAGATAGGTGAAAATGCATTAAATTCTTAGATCTCAGCATAGATATCACTACAAATACATATAGTTCCAAAATTTACAGAAGAACCACCACAATAGAGATGGTAAGACCCTCGTGTTCACTACACCCAATATCACACAAGCATGGTGCCTACCATTCCTTGATGCATCTTGTTGCATCCATATCAATGTCATAACAATTTTAAAACAGAATTAGACACCATTAAATGTATTGCATCAAACAATGGCTATACCCCTGAATTAATCGACAGCATTCTACACAAAAAAACAAAGAAGAAAATGTTTCCCTATGTGTATGCCCCTTTGGAACAACAATCATACCTAAAATAAACTGATGTACTATTCCATATCTAGGAAAGCTATCCAACAAATTAGGCAAAACTCTCATATCCTGCAATTTTAAACTTCATTTTATGTAAGAGACATTACGTCTTATATCCTATTGAACAGCGAGGTCAAAATAGATTTAATAAGTAACTGTGGTTTAGAAAATGCAATGACTGCAACAAATTGTACATTGGTCAGACAGGCAGGGCCATAACAGCTAGGCTGACTGAATACAAACACAGCTTGAGACTGCATATGTCATACAACATGTGCTGAAGGAAGGACACAGGTGACAAGGCCACACGGGAGAACTAAATACAGCCAAACTAAGCCTGTTAGAAGCCTTGAGGTAAACAAACATTCAGCTCAAAATCTCCCGCTGGTACTAATGATGTATTACACCTGAGTGCCACCACACTTTTAAGCGCAATCAACCAGCCACATACCCACAATGACACATACTGATACACAAAATTAAAACTCAATAGAATTTTTATTTCTTGCATATCCTCCCTCACAAACTTCAACAGTATAAATTATAATACTGTAATGATATGTATTTAATATTGAATCGAATCAATTAGATGAACGCATGTTGTATGTTCTTTCACACGTGTCCAATCCAGATGCACAATTACATCCTGCGGTAATCTCGAAGAAGCGAGCATGGAGGTAGATAAATGTCGTGTGACAGGGCCTCCCGTCGGGTAGACCGTTCGCTGGGTGCAAGTCTTACAATTTGACGATACTTCGGCGACTTGCACGTCGATGGGGATAAAATGATGATGATTGGGACAACAGAACGCCCAGTCCCCGAGCGGAGAAAAATCTCCGACACTGCCGGGAATCGAACCCGGGCTCTAGGATTGTTATTCTGTCGCGCTGACCACTCAGCTACCGGGGGCAGACAGCTTGGAGGTTATGAACAGGGATTGTGAGTAGGAGGCGCTAGGTACGAGTGTGGGTTGGCCAAGGTAGTCAGCGTAATTGGGATAAACATTGTGTCCGGGTGGCGCACTGGCTAACGAGATTGCGTAGTTAGTATGAGAACCCGGCTCCGGTATTCGTTTTTACTCGTCACCGCTAATCCTACATGAAGTTCAGGTGCAGCTAACATTAACATTGCCTTCCCTTTTCTTTCTCCCCACTCCACCTTCACCTTCAGTTCACTTAATATACATCACAATATAATTATAGAATACGCATTGTGTCTGTTCTTTCGGACATTCATATAAACTCTTAGAAGACATGTTGTTGTTGTTGTTGTGGTCTTCAGTCTTGAGACTGGTTTTATGCAGCTCTCCATGCTACTCTATCCTGTGCAAGCTTCTTCATCTTCGAGTACCTACTGCAGCCTACATCCTTCTGAATCTGCGTAGTGTATTCATCTCTTGGTCTCCCTCTACGATATTTACCCTCCACGATGCCCTCCAGTACTAAGTTGGTGTTCCCTTGATTCCTCAGAACATGTCCTACCAACCGATCCCCTCTTCTAGTCAAGTTGTGCCACAAACTCCTCTCCTCCCCAATTCTATTCAATACCTCATCATTAGTTATGAGATCTACCCATCTAATCTTCAGCATTCTTCTGTAGCACCACATTTCAAAAGTTTCTGTTCTCTTCTTGTCCAAACAATTTATTGTCCATGTTTCACTCCACACAAATACTTTCAGAAACGACTTCCTGATACTTAAATATATACTCGACATTAACAAATTTCTCTTCTTCAGAAACGCTTTGCTTGTCATTACCAGTCTACATTTTATATCCTCTCTTCTTCGACCATCATCAGTTATTTTGCTCCCCAAACAGCAAAACTCCTTTACTACTTTAAGTGTCTCATTTCCTAATCTAATTCCCTCAGCATTACCCGACTTGATTCGACTATATCCCATTATCCTCGTATTGCTTTTGTTGATGTTCATCTTATACCCTCCTTTCAAGACACTGTCTATTCCGTTCAACTGCTCTGGCAAGTCCCTTGCTGTCTCTGACAGAATTACAAGTTCATCAGCGAACCTCAAAGCTTTTATTTCTTCTCCATGGATTTTAATACTTACTCCAAATTTTTCTTTTGTTTCTTTTATTGCTTGCTCAATATACAGATTGAATAACATCGTGAATACGCTACAACCCTGTCTCACTCCCTTCCCAACCACTGCTTCCCATTCATACCCCTCGACTCTTATAGCTGCCATCTGCTTTCTGTGCAAATTGTAAATAGCCTTTCGCTCCCTGTATTTTACCCCTGCAACCTTCAAAATTTGAAAGAGAGTATTCCAGTCAACATTGTCAAAAGCTTTCTCTAAGTCTACAAATGCTAGAAACGTAGGTTTGCCTTTCCGTAGTCTTTCTTCTAAGATAAGTCGTAAGGTCAGTATTGTCTCACATCTTCCAACATTTCTACAGAATCCAAACTGATCTTCCCCGAGGTCGGCTTCTACAAGTTTTTCCATTCGTCTGTAAAGAATTCGCGTTAGTATTTTGCAGCCGTGACTTATTAAACTGATAGTTCGGTAATTTTCGCATCTGTCAACACCTGCTTTTTTGTGATTGGAATTATTATATTCTTCTTGAAGTCTGAGGGTATTTCGCCTGTCTCATATATTTTGTTCACCAGATGGTAGAGTTTTGTCAGGACTGGCTCTCCCAAGACTGTCAGTAGCTCTAATTGAATGTTGTCTACTCCCGGGGCCTTGTTTCGATTCAGGTATTTCAGTGCTCTGTCAGACTCTTCACGCAGTATCATATCTCCCATTTCATCTTCATCTACATCCTCTTCCATTTCCATAATATTGTCCTCAAGTACATCGCCCCTGTACAGACCCTCTATATACTCCTTCCACCTTTCTGCTTTCCCTTCTTTGCTTAGAACTGGGTTTCCATCAAAGCTCTTGATATTCATACAAGTGGTTCTCTTATCTCCAAAGGTCTCTTTAATTTTCCTGTAGGCAGTATCTATCTTACCACTAGTGAGATAAGCCTCTACATCCTTACATTTGTCCTCTAACCACCACTGCTTAGCCATTTTGTACTTCCTGTTTGCCTGCTTCATTTACTGCATTTTTGTATTTTCTCCTTCATCAGTTCAGTTCAATATTTCTTCTGTTACCCAAGGATTTCTAGTAGCCCTCGTCTTTTTACCTACTTTATCCTCTGCTGCCTTCATTACTTCATCCCTCAAAGCTACCCATTCTTCTTCTACTGTATTTCTTTCCCCCATTCATGTCACTTGTTCCCTTATGCTCTCCCTGAAACTCTGTACATCTTCTGGTTCTTTCAGTTTATCCAGGTCCCATCTCCTTAAATTCCCACCTTTTTGCAGTTTCATCAGTTTTAATCTACAGTTCGTACCCAATGGATTGTGGTCAGAGTCCACATCTGCCCCTGGAAATGTCTTACAATTTAATAACTGGTTCCTAAATCTCTGTCTTACCAGTATATAATCTATCTGAAACCTGTCAGTATCTCCAGGCCTCTTCCATGTATACAACCTTCTTTTATGATTCTTGAACCAAGTGTTAGCTATGATTAAGTTTTGCTCTGTGCAAAATTCTACCAGGCGGCTTCCTCTTTCATTTCTTCCACCCATTTCATATTCACCTGCTATGTTCCCTTCACTCCCTTTTGCTACTACCGAATTCCAGTCACCCATGACTATTAAATTTTCATCTCCCTTCACTATCTGAATAATTTCTTTTATTTGATCATACATTTCATCAATTTCTTCGTCATCTGCAGAACTAGTTGGCATATAAACTTGTACTACTGTGGTAGACGTGGGCTTCGTTTCTATCTTGGCGACAATAATGCGTTCACTATGCTGTTTGTAGTAGCTTACCCGCATTCCTATTTTCCTATTCATTATTAAACCTACTCCTGCAGTACCCCTATTAGATTTTGTATTTATAACCCTGTATTCGCCTGACCAAAAGTCTTGTTCCTCCTGCCACCGAACTTCACCAATTCCCACTATATCTAACTTTAACCTATCCATTTCCCTTTTTAAATTTTCTAACCTACCTGCCCGATTAAGGGATCTGACATTCCACGCTCCGATCCGTAGAACGCCAGTTTTCTTTCTCCTGATAACGACGTCTTCCTGAGTAGTCCCGCCCGGAGATCCGAATGGGGGACTATTTTACCTTCGAAATATTTTACATTGGACTAATATTTAGCAAAGGTATTATTGTATCTAGAACGGCCATGATGCACTGTAACGCACATGAGATTCACTTTTACTCGTGATTCATGGTTCCAACGTTTCTAGAGGCACCAAGGTTCGTATCCAAAGAAATGCCTCGTATCTTTTCTTTGTGTTTGATTTCAGCCACCTACATGTAGATTTAATGTATTAAGGTATTTCCACGTTGCCCATGCTTCTTAGTTTCCTGGTGGTTGACACTCACCTGAGGAGTTAGGAGCGTCTAGTCTCCTCCTAGAGGGGTGGTGGATGACGCACTCCTTCAGTCACACGTAACGCCGTTCCTGGAATAGATCTGACATGTCGTAAAGGAGGTGAAGTACGCACTTCCGCTGCCGCTGCAGGAGGTCGTAAATGCGGATGACGGACGCCCCGTCTCTTGTGGGTAGACCGGGAGGCGACGGCGGTTATTGAGACAGGTCAGTCCGCCTGTAGACAGCAGAAGCGCTGCAGGCGGCCTCATCGACCGCATCGGCTGTGTGGCTGACAAGGGGCTGGAATGCAAGACATCACCCCCCCCCCCTCCCCCTCACTTCCCACTCCCGTCTTCATCTTACCACAAGCATATGGCCCAGCAGAATCTCCCCCGCCACCACCGCTTACATTTTGCTTCACTCGAAAGTACCTTCAGCATTGGGAGCAATCTACATATTTGCTCCACAAGCCAGTATGTGGTATGCGCCGGAGGGTGCTTCGTATACTAATTTCACTTTGTACTGCAACTAGGCTGACACTTCTTAATTTATAACAGTAACCCTCCTCCTCCACCAATTTGCTCAAACTCGCTCGCCGCCTGGGGAGTGTGCGGTCGCGGTAAAATGGGGCGGCCACAAGTCATTACGTAGCGCAGGAGAAGTGCAATCAGTGGCCGGCCACGGTACCCGAGCGGTTCTAGACACTTCAACCCGGAGCCGCGCGACTGTTACGGTGGCATGTTCGAATCCTGCCTCTGGCATGGATGTGTTTGATGTCCTTAGGTTAGTTAGGTTTAAGTGGTTCTAAGTTCTAGGGGACTGATGACCTCAGATGTTAAGTCCCATAGTGCTCAGAGCCATTTGAACCATTTTGCAATCAATGTATATGGCTGTGTTTGAACAGGACTCGAACTGTTAGAATAGATTGCGTCACAGTTCGGGATATATCTGGCTCTGTTAGAGCTCTTGGTCGCGCTGCAATCTAACGACTTTTGTTGGTACTATCACAACGACCTGTCTCAGCGTTTTCAATGCACTATGGGTTTTAATAAAAACAAATAACTGTGAAATGGCAACTAATAAAGACATAAAAGATTGCTATCATGATTCTGTCCAGTACTCAAGGTTTCGCTCGTCCCGTGATCAAATGCAAGTCTGCTGCTGTAATTCATTCTCGTGATAATAATTAGTCACTTCAGTGCGATACATTTCCTTTGTTCGGCATTTAATTCTTGATTAATTTTCTTTATTGCTTCATCGGAATGTCGTCGTTTTATTTTTAAATTGATTAAAATTTGGCAAAGTCTCCTATGTGAACAGGGACTGAACTGCTCATTTGCCTGTCATACTGGGTTCAGTTAAGATATATTTTTTGGAAGTCAACATTTTTGTCTTTGTCATCTTTAGTTAAAAATTGGCATAAATGTTTATATATCCATACATACCGTTGCTGTGTGAGTATTCGTATTGTAAATTTCTTCAAACGCAATCGAACTTTGTGCTGTGGTAGGATTTTATGCTATTGCCTCTAGTGTTTAACGACATTGTCTAATAGTAAGCAATGCTGTGGTTTACTGTTCTGGCTACTTTGCAGTTTCTTGAGTGTCCTTTGCACTTGCGCTCGCCAGTCAAATGTCACATGATTGTTCGAACAAGCTCGAGACTGTATCGGACGCAGCGGCGTATCGGGAAATGTCGAGATAGAAAGCGAGAAGCATTTGCGCAGCTCAACGAATGCGCTGTCTTCAGAGGAGTGACCGCAGTTCGGGCTAGGCTTACACGCTAGCATGTAAACTTATGCAGCAGTGCTTAAAGTGGAGGTTAGCTCTAAATCGAAGAGAAGTTGCATGGTGGACGACATACCAACTCCAACTTACAACAAGATGCCTACATGTTTATTGTCGGTTTAAAAAAACTGAACGCCCATATGTGGAATGTCATATCTCCTGAACGATTGGGTTGTAAAATGATATAATTTTACATACGCTTTCAGTGGCGTACGTGGATACTGCCTGCAAATTGTGCTGTCAACTGAGTTAGCAGTACAGAAATAATAAAATTAAAAGATCGTCCACGATTCCTCAGTTTTACTGCATGAACAGTGCAGATGTAGCAAGCGATAAACTTTGTTATTTTCATCATTTTCTGGGGGGGAGGGGTGTGGGTGTCAGCGAGAAATTTTTTTGTAAAGGTTTCAGATGAAATTTAAGGTTTGTTGGCAGTCGTTAAGTGTTCTCATTCTCAAATACTGGATGAATATAGTCTGGATAATTTGCGCTCCGTGATTTGCACTGCCTCAAGCCGTATACACAGTTTCTCACATTAATACGTGACTTATTCCGTTAAGCCTGTAACATAATTTTCAAATTCGGTAAGTAATTAGTTTCAACATATCTGTTCCCTCTGGAAACCGTTAAATAGACAGCCTGCAACTTGCTGTTTAGTAATATACAGTATTTGTTTTCGCACTAATGACGCTATAGGTGTCTTAATATTCACATATACAGTATTTGTTTTCGCACTAATGACGCTCTAGGTGTCTTAATATTCACAGGTGAATTAAAGGAGTGTAACACAACAGACTTCCATATTACGTAGCTTGTGGATTAATGACAAGCGACAGTGAGGCGGCCAGCCTAGATGTGGTTTTTAGGCGGTTTCCCACATTAGACTAGGTGAATACCGAACTGGTAACTACGTTCCGGCTTAGTTAAAAGATTCCGAAACATTTCGAAAAAGAAAAGTTCTCAAACCGTCACTTGAGATAAAACTAGACGCAGACAATGGGGGGGGGGGGGGGGGGTAATAAGGCTACCTTCTACCACTGACCTTGCCAAATCCAATAATTAACATGCCAACCCCGTGAAGATACGCGACAAAGGCCAGGAAAGCGAAGGACAACTCATTTTTGAGATAATCAGACGCCGGAAACTCTTTTACACCCAGGAGTTCTATCCTCTAAACAATCGAAAGGGGGAGGGGGGGGGGGGATTCACTGATTAGGAACTAAATTAAGAGCGAACTTGGAAACCGCCAGAAGCTGCATAGAAATTCTGCTCCACTCAGAAAATGATGAAACTTTTAATGTTCTTTTGGTTTCTTTCTGTCTTAAGTGTACTGCATATTGAAAAGTTCATTCATCAGACACTTTTCACATTTTTTACACATCATCAGCAACCTTTGTATTGGAATTGTTACGAGCACGTGATACTTTTCGTTCTTTTGATTATTTTAGTCTGATCGACAGTTGGTGCTTAAGACAAATATTCTATACTTTGCCGTCAAAGTTTTGTGTTCTTTTTATGTGTTACGTAGTCAGATGCTTTTTTCGTGTTGCAGTACCAAGCACGTCGTAGATAGTAAATGCACTTCTCATTTTCAGTGTGCCTAAGACAGAGAAACGAAAATAATTGTCCCTGCGTCTCTTTTTAACTCAAAGTCCTTGCTGTGTTCCTCTTAAACTGCTTCTATGACTTACACTGAAGAGCAAAACTATGACTTACACCGAAGAGGAAAAGGAACTGGTTCGCCTGCCTAATATGGTGCATGGTCCCCGCGAGCACATAGAAGTGCCGCAACACGATGTGTATGTGTGTGTGTGTGTGTGTGTGTGTGTGTGTGTGTGTGTGTGTGTGTGTTACAAGTGTAATCATAGTGTCAATATTATTCGCTTTTTACATCTCTAGCATACTACAATTTAAACAAACAACAGCTACCGCGGAAGATGACCATCCAAACGCACATACTAAAGGAAACATAGTGGATCACTAAATGTTTTACTTTAATTAATTGTATTTTTTTATGTTTGCTCTTTGGTTCCCTTGTGTTGTTCTTAGAGTCATTATGACAATGCATTGTCGTTTCTTCCTAACATTGTGTTCTGTTTGATTGAATTCCAGTAACGAACCTGGTGTGATAGCTGATATTACGTGCGGTCGTATTGTGTTTGTTAGGCAGCTGTGTGAAATTGTTTCGAACGCTTTCCAGAAGACAAGAGACAAGGCATCAACCTGGGCGACGATATTTACCGCATACTGGGTCCCATGAATCAACAAAGAAAGCTGGGATTAATAAGATCGCTGTTTGAGGAATCCTTGTTGATTGCTACAGTAATATGAGAGCACAAAACGTGTTCCAAAATTCTGCAACATATTGACGTCAGGTATACCAATAGTTCCGAGCATGTGTTCGACTGCCCATGTTGGAAACGGTAATCCTGTTATTTGTCTGCAGAGAGCTAGACATTGTAGTGCCTGAGGGTGCCTTGTGGAGCTACCTAGGATTTAACTTGCCGCTATCTTCCGTCCATTCATTGCAGTTTAGATGAGGAATCGGGAGATTCTCGTGGCAGGTTGGAGCTGAGGGCAAGTCAGAAGAATTCCTCAGGTGATACAACTGGTATCGCACTGACTGAGAAGAACGATGTCGAACCTTAGTTCCAATCCGCTATGTACTATTTGTTTCAACATCCACACAGCAATCAACGTAATAACAATAACGAGAATTTAATGTCAAAAGGAAATTACAAGCGGCATAATTTTAGGTAAGTTTAATTATTATAACTTTTTTATCCTAAACTTCAAACAGATTCAAAATAAATTTGTTATGTGACAACTAGTTTAAGCTTTTTACGTAGAATGGACAATGAGCAGCTATAAAAATTTTTATTGAAAAATGTTGGACACGACCTGTACGTGTAATTTGATGTGGGCTTACTACTGTTGTTCTGCCACTGCCGAGTTCCTGCCCCAATATTATCCAGTCCGAATTTGTGTCCCGTTTCCATACATTACTTCGTCAGTGGGACGTTAAACATCTATCTTCCTCCTTTTCCTTCAAGTTCGTTTATTACTGGAAAAATGAATTCAAACGTCATATACTTCAACTCTTTCTGTTCTTTTTTTAAATGAGAATACAATAACCTTTTAATAGTTACTAACCTCCATCATGAACTCACACTCATTGTACTAAGGTTTGAAGCTCCTCTTGATGTTCTTCCGTGTTTGCGATTTAAAACTGAATTGTTTTGAAAATAAGGCTTGTGCAAACACAATTTGTTTATTTTTGTATTTACTCAGACATGTTTCGACACCTATGTGTCATCTGCTGTGGGTCAAATTTTTATTTCTTAAAATTACATCGATAAATGAACTGCATTATCATACACCGATTTTTGTGCTCGTTTCCGTCTTTTTTTTTTTTTTTTTTTTTTTGACTGCATGTCATCTGCAACATTTTTCTTCCTGTTGCGTGACTGGTTGGTGTCTCGATCAATGGCTATTCAGAGTACTCTTCCCACACAGTTTTTCACACCATTTTTGCTCACTAGTACACCTCACATGCACTTACACAAAATGTGGCGAAATGTGATCTGACCAGACCTTGTGTAAGTGTATGTGAAGTAAACTAGTGAGCAAAAATTGTGTGAGAAACTCTGTGGAAACGGTACACTGAATAGCCACTGTTCTCAACTATATTTCCGCATAATCATACATTGCTAATAAAGTCTTAACTAACACCGACCGCAGCAGACAACAAACCATAGATTACTAACAAAGACTTAACTAACACCGACCGCGGCAGACAACATATCTCTCCTCCGACACTGCCGAACCAACTCTATTCACAAACTAGACGTTTCAAATTAAGTCTGAACTGATACCGCAACGGACAACATGTCTGTCCTCCGACACAGCCAAACTAGCTCTGATCTTACAACCAAACCACTTTGCCCGCCATCCAAGTTATGCGCGATCCGAAGATCACCGAAATGCTTCGTCTACCTTTTCGTTTCGCAGTTGTTTATTATTCTGCTATTAATTAATACTTGTGAAATAATGGACTGATAGCACGCTATAGAGAGGTGCTTTAATTTGCAGCCGGCCACTGTAGCCGAGCGGTTGTAGGCGCTTCAGTCCGAAACCGCGCTGCTGCTACGGTCGCAGGTTCGAATCCTGCCTCGGGCATGGCTGTGTATGACGTCCTTAGGTTAGTTAGGTGTAAGTAGTTCTAAGTCTAGGGGACTGGTGAACTCAGATGTTAAGTCCCATAGCGCTTAGAGCCATTTGAACATTTTTTTTTTTAATTTGGCAATTCAAGTAGATACGCTGTTTGATTTTTGAAATATTAATAATAGAAATTACCATTTGACTCTTCCGAACGCAGCAGCCAATCGTGGAGAAGGACCACAATTTAGGAGGTCTTTCTCACTATACCCGTACCGAATAAACCATCTGTCATCGGTACCTCACACCACATTACGTCATCTTACCACAGTTGTCTTCTCAGCTGCTCTAAAATGGCCTTCTAGTACCTGAATATGACGGCTACAAAGCCAGTAATATTACAGAGTGGGTGCAAGTACAAGAACGTGATAGTGTCGGAAAAATTCGTGAGTACTCATGAAACGCAAAAGTTTTTGAAGTGGTTCTTTTTGATGACCAGACAAACCTAAAAAATTTCGTTTCTTTGGAGATGACAGGCCAACGAACAACTTAATGGATGTTCTACAAAACCAAATTAATGCAAAAACGAAAAAGGTCCTTACAGTATCAACAAAAATTGTACGGCAAACTTTTAGCCGTCACTATTATCGTCCAGCATTTTTGCATTGAACAGGTATGTGAGAAAGTAGTGACTCACAGTCGGTACCACTGAGATACTGAAACATGTTCGGCAAGAAAAGTAAGAAAATTTGTGACTGCACAAACATGTGGAACCTAGTCCTATTGAAATACAGGGTGTCCCACTCGAAAAAGGCCCCACAAACATGTGTAGTAATTTCGCTGAAATTGCGCGTGTAATTTGTGACGTTTGACGTGGCAACAGTGCACTCCGCGACATCGTTTGACGCAACAGTGTGTTTCCGCCTCGCTTTGGCTAGAGTTCAGTGTTTAGTGTTTAGTGACAGTGTATCGTTATTCGTAGAAGAAACACTGTAGGGTTAGTGGTTCCATTAAGATATGTCAGCGAATGTTTGTTGAATAGTTTGGTGACCAGCATGTACCGTCTAAATGCTGCATACTAAAGTTAATGAACAAGACGGAGAGCAGTGGAACGGTGTTGGAGTTTATAGGTAGGGGAAGGCAGTCATCACGGGAAGAAAAAGTGACTGGAGTGAAACAACGATTGTTGGCCTCTCATGCAAAGTCTGTTCGAAGTTTATCTCACGAATGTGGAATGTCATAGAACGCATGTCACAGAGCTGCGAAGAAAGCCGGCGTATATCTATACAAGTTTACAGTTGTTCAGAAACTGAATGGCAAAGGCAAGCGCATTACAGTTTGCCATTGGTTTCAGCAGTTTATTGTTCAGAGGCTAGGAATATTGCAGTACACATAGTTCAGTTATGAGGTGCGGTTCCACCTCTCTGGCTATGTACACTCTCAGAATATACATTTGTGGTGTAATGAAAATGCACATGCATTGGTCGATAAACCCATGCATTCACAAAAGATTAGCGTGTTCTGTGCAATATCACATCGTCGCATCATCGAACCAATTTTTTTAGAGTCTACTGTGATAAGTGCAGTTTACGTCGAAATGTTACGGGAATTTGTGTACCAGTTGTACAATAGAGAACTTACCTCAGCTGGCACCAACAGTACAGCTCCACATGCCACAAGTCTCTAGTGACAGTGGATGAGGTGGTATAATTTTTCCCGGACAGAGTGATTTCTAGAAGACTGTAGCCTCCAACGTTACCTGGTTTAACGCCACGTGACGTTAATCTCCGGCGTGCCCTGAAAGGCAAGGTCTACTGGAACAAATCACGCACGAAGATTTACGAGGGGACATCAGGCAGTGACACGAGACGTCCTGGCAGCAACATTCGAGAATCTGCAGCTACGTGTTCAATTGTGTCGAGGGCGATCACTTCCAGCACCTTTCGTGATTCACTTCTGTTTCCCCATGAATAAGGAATGACATGTTCATTTCATTTCCTGATTCCTATGCAAAGCATTTAAGCGCAATTTAAACAAATATTTGTTTGTGGGGCTTCTTTCGAAGGGGACACTTGGAATGAAGTCATCTAAATTTTAACGAAGTTACAATAATCCCAAACTACCCAAATTGAGATAAGTAAACTGCAATCAGTGGGCGTAAAATTTTCATTTACTTTTTTTCGAAAGGAACCCTTCGTCGTCTGTAATGTTGATTGCGTTTACCAACTTATTCAGCCGTGGTATCAGAGGAAGGCTGATGCAATTCCCTCTGTATCACTGGTTTGCGATCGCCCCCAAATAAAAACTTAAGCTGCTATATTAATTTTAGAGTGTTCAGAAAGGGCATTGTGGCGGCCTATCCCGTGTCAGTCCGACGCACATTGACGGGCCGCGACATTCAAAAGAATCGCTCGAAATATATTGCAGCCTTACAAGCCGCAGCAGCTCAATGGGCGCATTTAAAAGGCGCCGCCCGACGCGTTAGAGAGGTCCGCTTTGTCCTGAGGCAGTGTTCGTGTCCGCTGAACGTATGACAGATTTGGACAATGCTTGTTTTCGCCCTCACCGTGTAATTCAATTCGCGACAATGGCTCAGTATATTTTCCTAGACATCAGTCTTGAGGCCGTCTTCATATTTTAAACTCTTTTGAGCTTCATATATATTTGTGAGACATGCTTCCTTGACTTTGAGATTTTCTCTGTATTTTGTTTACAACTACGAATTTTTTAGGTTGTTCTGAATCAGCCAGTAAAATAAACCACAAGTGAGACTCATGTTGTAATTTTATAATAATGAACATTATATTTCGAGTTCGATTTTGGCTAAGACACTTATTGATTAATGGATCTCGATCTTCTTAGTGCAGAGATCAAACTCTGCTTTTATTTTGAAGCCACTGACTAGTAACCTTATGAGCTTGTAACCTAACCATTTGGTGCCTCAAAGTACTTGATGCAGTCTGAGTACTAGCCCGCACCTCATCTTTAAAAAAAACCCAGTTAATTGATCCCACTGCTCCAACAGTCCCTGCACACACTTTCCTAAAGATAGCCATCTTGTGCAGCCGTGTCTTAATATCTTCTTAGTTTCCTTGTCGTGAAGCTCTTTGACCTTCTTAAGGAATTCCTTCCTCTTGCAGCTCGTTTCTAAATGCTGTAATACAAAATGTCGACGAAACGTTCATCACTCTTAACAGGCAAACTGCTTGCAGCTTTCACAGCAGCCAAGTTACTGAAATGGCAGGAGCAACCCGCACAAGGACGTATGGCAGAGCTTCCCTTGGAACAGCAGCAGCCCCATTTTTTCTTTTCAATCATGATTGGAGCATTGTCTGAACAGGACACTACACGATTTTCAATTGGTATTTCGTAATACTCCAATTGTGAAATTAACAAAGTCCCAGTATTATGTCCCGTTGAATCAACCACCAAGGCTGGGACAGACGGCAGTGAAGTAATTATCTTTGCCTGCTTTTCCTCAACGCAGATGAAGACTAAGGAATAAAGCTTAGCATCACTTTCATTGCTCCCATCGGTAGCCAAAGTAAATGGTTCACATTGGATGCAACTATTAAGTTCATTTCTTGAATCTGTAGCAATTTCTTTCAAAATATGTCTTTGAATCACCAGAACAGTATATTTTTGCGATTTCCAAGCAAGATAACATTTTCTTAAGAAGGACATCAGCATGATCAGCAGCAGATAGCGAAAGATTATGTTTAATTAAAAATCAAGTGAACAAACATTCTGCACTTACTACATGGAACTCAGCTCCAGGAGTGGTAAAAAATGAATCAATTTTCCTACTGTCGTCCTTCATTTTCGTACTTGAGATGTCTTTAACGGATTTAATATTATTTATTAATTCAGTTCTTCCTCCGTAAGCAATGTTAATTTCACACGGAACAGAATGCGAATGTTTCACCTTTCCGTTATCGCATAATACACGAAAATTCAGCAGAATATGCAACCCTGAAACACTAATGATGTCGTTTCTTAGTTTAACACGTCATGAAAACACTAAATCGCCAAAAATTCGTTACAGATTTGCACAAGTACCAGAACCACAGTAAACACCGCATAAAACCAAACCGAGCAGGGTGGCGCAGTGGTTAGACACTGGACTCGCATTTGGGAGGACGACGGTTCAATCCGGCGTCCGGCCATCCTGATTTAGGTTTTCCGTGATTTCCCTAAATCGCTCCAGGCAAATGCCGGGATGGTTCCTTTCAAAGGTCACGGCCGACTTTCTTCCCCGTCCTTCCCTAATCCGATGAGACCAATGACCACGCTGTCTGGTCTCCTTCCCCAAACCAACCAACCAACCATAAAACCAAGCATAAACAAAGCTTTCCCACTAACACACAGTCGAAGCATAACACGCAAGCACTAAATCGGACAATAACTCGTCACACAATTGCAAGAATACCAGAGCATACAGCAAACACCGTGTAAAGGAAAGCATAAACGAAGCTTTCCCGTTAACATACAGTCAAAGCACAAAAGGTATGCAGCGATAATTGGTGAGATGTGATTAATTGATAGACCGTTCGATCGACTTTTGCTGGCTGTGTTTCAAACACACATAGTTAATGAAAATAGTGCAGCGATATTATTTGAGAAGGGATTATTGATGATATTACCGGTTGACTATCAGTCCAATTTCAAACACACGCATCTCAGAATAGCAGCTATTACTGAAAGTCAAAACTGAAATGCGATATGAATGCAGAGGGAGGGAACAAGCCCGGGACTTGAAAATCCGGAAAAAAAGAAAATGGTGTTCGTCCAGAAAACCGGAAGACTACCCCATAATCCAGAAATCTTAAAAGAAAAATCGGAAAACTTGGCAGGTATGCATATGGAGCAAGGAGGACATAAAGAGCACTCTAGCACTGGTAAAATGGGCATTACTGCTCAACGGAAGGCTACCGGTATCAAACATGGGATTATGTGGTGGTGAAACATGGACCGTAACAGAAGAGAATCAAAGCACTTCCGATGTGGTGCTACAGAAGAATGTTGAAAATTAGTTCACTGACATGGTAAGGACCGAGGAAGTTCTCTGCAGAATCGGCGAGGGAAGGACTGTATGCAAAACACTGACAAGAAGAAGGGATGGGACGATACGACATCTGTTAAGACACCAGGGAATAACCGCCATGGAGCTGTAGAGGTTAAAAAAGTCTTGACTAAAAATGGCGCGGGGGGTTCGGCTCTGCAACAGATATGATTCCTGTAGTGCAGGTAAGATAATTTCTTCTCCAACAGACTTCAGAACACAGCTGGAAGCAGTGCGTTGGCATAAATAGATGTCATTTTGTAGCAGAATCATTTTCTGCCCAGCAGTACAGCTAGGACATGGAGGTTACACTAGATGAGGGGTGACATGTAGCCGCCAGCAGCAGACACGGGTTCAGCCCTCCGTCACCATACTTGCCTTCTGTATTACCTTACAGACTTTGTGCCACGGCTAACCCAGGCCCACACCATCAGCGAGCGTGACTCCTGCTCAGGGGACAGTGGGTCAAATTCCTGGCACATCAGTGGTCTTCCGACAGTGCCAGAGTGGGCGCGAACGGGCATCCTACAATCACCCACCCATCAAGACGCAGACATCCACCGCGCAGATGGATACCGCTGCAACAATTCTGGCCGTCCCCCGAGCACTACATTTCTGTGCGGTTGTGGCGTGACTCGCGTACCCGAGACACGTACTGCACACTGGGCACTGCCATTAGCATCCTTTTCAACAAGAGTAGCTGAAAATTATAGAGTGTGAGCAGGACTTGCGCTGTTCGAAAACTGCTTTCAGACGTCAGGGGTCAACAGATTTCATAATTCCATATAGTAATGGAAGTCGCTTTGAGAAGCCCATTCTACGAGGGTCACTCCAAAAGAAATGCACACTATTTTTTAAAAATCCATATTTTATTCTACATGGTTGAAAGTTTTACAGTGTGTGGATACATCCTTAAGGAACAATATTATCATTTCTCCACATAATTTCCATCCCTCTCAACTGCCTTACGCCATCTTGGAACCAACCCTTGCATACCTGCACAGTAAAATTCTGGACCAACCTGCTGGAGCCACTGTTTGGCGGCGTGCACAAGGAAGTCGTCATCTTCAAACCTTGTTCCACGAAGAGAGTCTTTCAGGTTCCCAAAGAGATGATAATCACATGGAGCCAGATCAGGACTGTAGGGCGGGTGTTTCAGTGTTGTCCATCCGAGCTTTGTGATCGCTTCCATGGTTTTTTGACTGACATGCGGCCGTGCATTGTCGTGCAACAGCAAAACATCCTGCTTTTGCCGATGTGGTCGAACACGACTCAGTCGAGCTTGAAGTTTCCTCATTGTCGTCACATATGCATCAGAATTTATGGTGGTTCCACTTGGCATGATGTCTACAAGCAAGAGTCCTTCGTAATCGAAAAACACCATAGCCACAACTTTTCCAGTAGAAGGTGTGGTTTTGAATGTTTTTTTGTTGGGTGAATTTGCACGATGCCACTCCATTGATTGTCTCTTCGTCTCTGGTGAAAAATGATGGAGCTATGTTTCATCACCTGTCACAATTCTTCCAAGAAATTAATCTCCACCATTCTCGTACTATTCCAAAAGTTCGCTGCATAACGTTTTTCTTGTTTCTTTGTGAGCCATTGTCAACATCCTGGGAACCCACCTGCCACAAACCTTTTCGAACCCAACACTTTCAGTATTCTGCAAACACTTCCTTCCCCTATCCCAAAGTAGAGCGACAATTCGTTGACTGTGATGTGTCTGTCAGCACTCAACAATTCGTAAACTTTCTGCATAAAGTCTGGAGTGTGTGCAGTACGAGGCCTGCCGCTGCGAGGACAATCCTCAATATTTTGCCGGGCCATCTTTCATCATGTAACCTGCCTGCCCACCGACTAACTGTAATGCGATCGACAGCAGCGTCTCCATACACCTTTTCCAACCTCTTGTGGATGTTTCCCACTGTCTCGTTTTCACAGCAGAGGAATTCTATGACAGCAGGTTGCTTCTGACGAACGTCAAGTGTAGCAGCCATCTTGAAGACATGCTGTGACGGCGCCACTCACGGAATAGATTGAACTAAGTTTGAAAACAAGCGGGAAGGATGTATCTACACACTGTAAAACTTTCACACATGCAGAATGAAAACTGTATTTTTACAAAAATAGTGTGCCTTTCTTTTGGAATAACCCTCGTAAGTAGGAAATTCATGTGACTGGAGAAAACAAACAGGGTGATACTTATTAACGTTTAAAAATCCCCGAAACGACGTAGATGACGCTGAGATATGTAATTTAATATGAGATACATGGGACCGCAATTGTCGGGAAATGCCCCAAAAGTGGACGACGTATGTTGAACACGTGACGTCATCAGATGACGTACCTCGCCGTACGTGCTGCGTCTGGGTTTGTCGATCCTTCCCTCGCCGATAAGGGTAGGAAATTTTTGTCCTCGCTATAAACAAGCAAAAGCTGTTCTAATTTTGTACTTCTTTCCTTTTGTCCCATATTGTTTTGTTTACGGACTTAATTTAGCGAGAAATATGTAGGTCTTTTACTGGTAGCGATGCAGTTCAGTAGCTTATACTTGTTTACTTTAGACGCAACAGGAAGGTTTTTGTTGTATTGTAGTTTTCATTTCATCAGCCGAGACCTCGAACTAATAAATAAAATGATACATCTTACCTCAGTCTGTCTTGTTTCAGTGTCATCTAAATCACTTCGTGGGTTTCTAACCGTTAGTAAGAATCACCCTGCATAAAAAATTAAACGACAAAAAATTAATACCAACACTACTTGTTTGCGTCTTCCATTTTTGCTGATGGATATTACTGAAGCACAGGAGAAAGTGAGCGGATTCTGATTTTGATGATCAATTGAAATCTAACCCTTTTTTCTTTTAGGATCAACATTTTCTTTAATACTATACAGTTTGCAGCTCAGTGGAACTTTTTGCAATTGAGTAGACTAAATTTACAGGAGGGATCTTTTCGCTCTCATACGCACGTTATAATTTTTTGACGTACATATAATTACCTCAAACATACTGCAAGACACTTTTTATGTCAATGGATTTACAAATACACGTAACATTCCATCTCGTTGTAATTATAGACCTAATTATATAACTGTGTATGCAGATAGACTGTTACAGTCACGGTTAATTAGCGTACGACCTGAGCAGTAATTGTCAAATCACACAAAGGCCTCTGAAATGCACATACCTAATTTTAACTGTGGTCTACGTATACCTAAAGTTGTTTTCTAATAAATAATTAATTACGTACTATCATAACGATTCTTCTCCCTTAATTAATTTACAGTCATATGCAGACATATGCCGTGATATATTTGGTAATTATCATACCGATCGAGGCAACATAGTGTTCTTGGGCGCAAATTTTACCTCAAACAATGTACGTCGAAAATGGTCTACATACCAGCTCAAAAATGATCTTTCCCACAAACTTTTGTACCAGCACATGCATTCAGTACAACACTTAATTATTGTTATAATACGGTTTTGGCATTAATCTGAACAGATCTTGCAGGAAATATTAGTGACTGGACGACTCCCAGCAATATCGCCACAAAAAAATTAATTTCGTACACCTGCTTTAGTGCAATACAGAACCTGTATAAAAAATTAAGAACGAGGTATGAGTCTTGCTGTTTACATAAAGTACGTTTATTGATACTGTGCATTGCAACTTCAAAGCAATGACGCGATAACGAAATGCAACTATGACTTTCTCCACAAAAATTACCAAATCTCATGACAATCTATTTTTCAAACTTAATGAAAAGAGGCGGGAAATTTAAAGATTGAAGGAAATGAAGGGTGAAGCATTTAAAAATTTCAAGATGGCTGATGGCGATGCATTAACAAATTGCAAGATGGCGGATGACAGTGAATTTAAAAATGCAAGATGGCGGTAATTTAAAAGTTGCAAAAGGCGCTAGCAGGATATATTTTTAGTTCCATTACAAATAAAAAAGGCAAACACAGTGCTTAAAAATGGAGAAGCTAATAGTGGGAATTTTTTCAGCTTTCATTAAATGAAACAGCCAGTGACAACGCAGTATATTTTGTACCTAAAACGAAACAGCTCAATGAGTTCCAAAACATCTGATTTTTTTTTTTTTTTGTGACATGCTCATAAGTATCAAATTATACCACAGTTTTTCCACATACAAAATTATGTAAGCTTCACTTAAATTGGGCACCATATCCAAGAGTTTTCGATTGTTTATCAAAAATCTAATTCATACTCCACTAATGGTTATGTCAAAATTGGCCCCCGTTTTATCGATGGCAATCTAAATGGTGCAATGTGTGCTGATTTCCTACGTAATGTTCTACCGATGTTACTACAAGATGTTTGACTGAATGAGAGAATGGCGATGTACTTCCAACATGATGGATGTCTGGCACATAGTTGGCGTGCGGTTGAAGCGGTATTGAATAGTATATTTCATGACAGGTGGATTGGTCGGCCAAGTACCATACCATGGCCCGCACGTTCTCCGGATCTTACGTCCCCGGATTTCTTTCTATGGGGAAAGCTGAAGGATATTTGCTGTCGAGATCCACCGACAACGCCTGACAACATGCGCCAGCGCATTGTCAATGCATGTGCGAAGATTACAGAAGGCGAACTACTCGCTGTTGAGTGGAATGTCTTTACACGCATTGCCAAATGCATTGAGGTGACGGACATCATTTTGCGCATTTTTTGCATTAATGTGGTATTTACAGGTAATCACGCTGTAACAGCATGCGTTCTCATAAATGATAAGTTCACAAAGGTACATGTATCACATTGGAACCACCGAAATAAAATGTTCAAACACACCTACGTTCTGTATCTTAAGTTTAAAAACCATCCTGTTACCAACTGTTCGTCTAAAATTGTGAGCCATATGTTTGTGACTATTACAGTGCCACCTATAACAAAGCGTAAAAAGTGGTCCAACTAAAACATTAATATTTTTTTACGTACTATACGAATATGTAATAAAAAATGGGGGTTCCTATTTTTTTTAAAAAACTGTTGACATCCGTTTGACCTATGGCAGTGCCATCTATCGGGCCAACCATAGCGCCATCTGGTTTCCCCCTTCAAGCTAGACAAGTTTCGTTCTGTGTAGTTTTTTCGTTTGACGCTTATTTCGTGAGATACTTGGCCCGGTCAGGATTAATGGACCACCCTGTATATTGTAGCTCTCTATTTATGCTAAATACTGTACTGCCTAATTGTCAGCAAATGTCATCCCTGTCTAGTACTATGAAGGATGCGGCAAAGAAGAAAATTTCAAACAAAAATAACCTATACGTATAATTCGAAAATGATTACATTCCATAGAAAGTCAGATGAACTCTTGGTTAACTGTGTACATTAACATGAAGTCCTGACAAGGGACATTTTCAGTTTAAATTTATGCTATTTTTTTTAGATTCGATGTGCTCACATATTTTCACACATATACAAAAAAAAATCACAAAAATGTTAAGATTCCAAAGAAAGTTAGTTAGATGTACACCATCGCGAACACTCTAGCTAATGCAACAGACGTTCAAAGTTGAATTTGTTAAATGTTTCACACGTTCTCTGTCTGAAAAATTACGATGGACATTTCTTGATGGAAACATGTCAACTGTCTCTCAAGTATCTGTAACTGAAATATTCCAATATGGAAGAAAAACATTATGTGCATACATCACTAATTTGATATAAAACATCACACAGACTGCATTAAAATTACCACATTCTATTGTGACAGTTCTCGTTAAAGGTGTGACATCAAGTTATGTACCTCATGCTTCATGTTTTATAAATTTCAGGTTCATCTTACACGTATCTCCCCACATATCATAACCCATAATACACTTGCAGACAATCCAAATCATACTGCTACACCAGCAGAAGTCAAATAATAGTATCTGTAACTACGAGTATTGCAGTCTGGCAAAACAAACAGCTGTTGTCATGTCAATGATATACTTACAGCAAACAATGCAGAGGTATTGAAGCAACTTGGAAAAGGTATTGGTGCATTTACTTTTGCTGCTGTCATGCCATATTTAACTTACGTAGTGTATCCTAATTAATCAGTGCCATAAAACAAACAAATGCATAAAAATTTGTTACTGTACATTAAAAGCAATTCATAAAATAAATACAAATTTCATAAAAGGTACATTACATTAATTTCTGGCATATGAAACCCTACATTTATTGTATACTAAGTTAGCAGCGACTGTCCTACCTCAAAGCATGTGATAACTTCATATTTAGAACATACCTCATGTTGTAACAAATGTGAAGTTATATAACCCTTGAAGAATAAGAAGAATCGTCTTACAAAGGACATTCTGCAACCATCAAATATGTGTGTATATGTCTGTCTTGCATTTCGGCAAAATGTAGGTAAACGACAATCATTACCTGCCAATTTAGATGATACCAGTAATGAAAAAAAAAAAAAGAAAACCAGAGATATGCCTGTGAGCATAAGCAATCGGCATTAATTGTATAATATTGCAATGACGTCACAAAGATGCCAAAACATTCTTCTCATTATTTACATGCATCTTATACAAAGCAAATTACATGGTAACACATCAAACTATTTGAAGAAAAATGGATGGTAACTAGGTAAAAGCCAGAAAACCACTGGTAAATATTATTACATGACAAGCATCAAAGTATGGGCTATTACAAACTCCCTGTATAGAGAAATAAGGTGTAAAATAAAATAGCGCTCGATAACGTTTTAAAAGCAGAAGGTACCAAAAGATAAAAATACGTTTCTTTAAAGTACAGGGAGATTACAATTACACTTTCGATACTGTCCATGAAAAATGAGTATTTGTAGGATAATGAAACTTTATGCAAACATCTGTAAGGACGTGCAAAAGAGAAATAACGAATAAACCTTTGAAACAAAAGACATTTTCATTTCCTCATGAGAAAATATTTTATGAGATTTGTGTCCATTTCATGATTTACTTTTACTTTACTGTATAAAATTCTAACGAGCTTGTTTGAATATATGTATGTAGTCTTCCAGCACTGATTACTTATTGTACAGTACACTAGTTAAGGCTGGTATTCCAGTAATTCATGTAGTGTGCCTGTTATGAAATTTATATTTATTTTATGAATCACTTTTAATGTACACAAATTTTTTTACCCTTACATGGTCTTCTGTCATAGTATGCAGCACGTTAGTTAAATCTGGTGCAATACCAATAAATGTAGATGAACCGATACCTCGTCCATGTCACTATCGATAGTTATGCATGTTGGTTGAAAGCACATCTTTGACAACGTTATAACTGCTGTTTGCAGTTGTCAGGTTGCAGTACTTGTAGTTGCAGATTCTGTTATGTGACTTGTGATGGTGTAGCATTACGATTCGTATTCTGCCCGCATGAATTTATTTCTCAAATTTAAGCAACAACTCCATGGAAAACGTGTTGATACAGCTGGAGCGGAACCGTCCATACTTTGGAATCTATATAACGTCTTGATTCACTCTCTGTTTGACTCTAGTACCATCGTATTTGGCAAAGCACCGAAATATACATTGCAGAAACAAAATTTCCATCATCATAGGGCGATCCGCCTACTCTTTGGATCCGTGTAAAGAACTCCAACCAACGCACTATTAGTGGCAGCTTCCGAAATGCCGCAAAAGATACAAAGACAGATGTCAGATACATTTCTTTTCAGCCGCTTATCGATATCTGATCATAATTTCATAAAGGTAGTGAATAAATTATGGGGGCTAACACGAACACCTCGGGGCTAACACGAGCACCTCACGGGATGTGTATAAATCGAACTGCTTTACTAGTGTGAAACTACGAGACATGGCGAAATCTCTTATCAATAACCCTATGGGACACAGAATTACCTTGCTTTCGGTATCTATTTGACATTTTATTTAATACAGTCGCAGTGTCATGCTTCCCGCTCTATTTTAGAAACGGGAGTGACGCCAATTACGAACGATATTGGCCACAGTACTCTCGTATGTGCACAGATTACTCTGAAACAGAAGAGGGGATGGGATAGTCCTTCTTCAGTTCCTCTACTGACGTCTATCAAATGGTTGCACTTCCACCCAGAGCCTCCACTTCGACAGCGGACCTGTTGACCATAACGGGGGGAGGGGGGGGGTATTTATTACGGAATACAGACATTATGCTTATATTGATACATACGGACTCAAAGCGTTTCGCTGAATTAAAAAAAAAAAGGAAGCAGACTAGCAGATATACACTCCTGGAAATGGAAAAAAGAACACATTGACACCGGTGTGTCAGAACCACCACACTTGCTCCGGACACTGCGAGAGGGCTGTACAAGCAATGATCACACGCACGGCACAGCGGACACGCCAGGAACCGCGGTGTTGGCCGTCGAATGGCGCTAGCTGCGCAGCATTTGTGCACCGCCGCCGTCAGTGTCAGCCACTTTGCCGTGGCATACGGAGCTCCATCGCAGTCTTTAACACTGGTAGCATGCCGCGACAGCGTGGACGTGAACCGTATGTGCAGCTGACGGACGCTGAGCGAGGGCGTATAGTGGGCATGCGGGAGGCCGGGTGGACGTACCGCCCAATTGCTCAACACGTGGGGCGTGAGGTCTCCACAGTACATCGATGTTGTCGCCAGTGGTCGGTGGAAGGTGCACGTGCCCGTCCACCTGGGACCGGACCGCAGCGACGCACGGATGCACGCCAAGACCGTAGGATCCTACGCAGTGCCGTAGGGGACCTCACCGCCACTTCCCAGCAAATTAGGGACACTGTTGCTCCTGGGGTATCGGCGAGGACCATTCGCAACCGTCTCCATGAAGCTGGGCTACGGTCCCGCACGCCGTTAGGCCGTCTTCCGCTTACGCCCCAACATCGTGCAGCCCGCCTCCAGTGGTGTCGCGACAGGCGTGAATGGAGGGACGAATGGAGACGTGTCGTCTTCAGCGATGAGAGTCGCTTCTGCCTTGGTGCCAATGATGGTCGTGTGCGTGTTTGGCGCCGTGCAGGTGGGCGCCACAATCAGGACTGCATACGACCGAGGCACACAGGGCCAACACCCGGCATCATGGTGTTGGGAGCGATCTCCTACACTGGCCGTACACCTCTGGTGATCGTCGAGGGGACACTGAATAGTGCACGGTACATCCAAACCGTCATCGAACCCATCGTTCTACCATTCCTAGACCGGCAAGGGAACTTGCTGTTCCAACAGGACAATGCACGTCCGCATGTATCCCGTGCCACCCAACGTGCTCTAGAAGGTGTAAGTCAGCTACCCTGGCCAGCAAGATCTCCAGATCTGCCCCCCATTGAGCATGTTTGGTACTGGATGAAGCGTCGTCTCACGCGGTCTGCATGTCCAGCACGAACGCTAGTCTAACTGAGGCTCCAGGTGGAAATGGCATGGCAAGCCGTTCCACAGGACTACATCCAGCATCTCTACGATCGTCTCCATGGGAGAATAGTAGCCTGCATTGCTGCGAAAGGTGGATATACACTGTACTAGTGCCGACATTGTGCATGCTCTGTTGCCTGTGTCTATGTGCCTGTGGTTCTGTCAGTTTGATCATGTGATGTATCTGACCACAGGAATGTGTCAATAAAGTTTCCCCTTCCTGGGACAATGAATTCACGGTGTTCTTATTTCAATTTCCAGGAGTGTATTTTGATTATATTGCAGACCCTCACAGAAGCTAGAAAAAATGACACAGACGTCCATTTGCTATGGCTAAAAGGACATCATAGATTTTTACATAATTAATTAGTCTATCATCTAGCAATCTCTCGTAGTGACTACGCTCAAGATATTTGCTTACCATGACTTGAACCGTGCCCCAACATCATTAAAGGCAGTAGCCTAGCGACCATCCAAACGGACATCTCTCCTCAACCACTGTTGACTCTTTGTGAAACTAAGTAAACCTCACATGACGTCCATCATTCATATGAAACTGGGACACACATGTTACCCAGGATACGTACATCGAATAAACTGTAGTTCCTGGAATTTTCTATCAGGATCAGACTGACGTGGCGTACAAATGTTACCACCTGACTCTACAGATTCGATGTAAATAAGTATAATTTTATAACGCAACACTTAAGAGAATCTGAATATATATTTGAACTTTGTCCACATAGCTCAAGTATTCTTATGAAGGCAGGCTGGTTGGAGTAACAAGTTAAGGGCTTCTGTTTATGAAGACTCAAATTATTGTACCTTTGTGTATTCTAAGTTAAGGAGTTGTCTTTGTATATGTAGACTTAAGCTACCTTGAATAAAATACCCCATATGAAATCGTTGTAGTAAATGACTTGTACTTAATGTTATGTCGTTAGTATATTGTTCTATCTGCTATGCTACGCTAATTCTGTCAGGTTTTTTTTAAATTCAAATTTTATGTTGTAACTACTGCTGGCTTTATGGTCACTGTTGCCTAAAGCCAAAATAACGAAATATAAAAAATATGACGGGTCTCATGCTTAGAGGATTAACAGCGACTGTACTGTATATATCAGGTAATTTTTATCGTGGTAAAGATATAACAGTTCTTTCTGCTACCAAAAGAAGAAAGCGTAAACTCAACTTGGCGATTCATCGGTTGTGATATTCAAAACCCGCGACCTGTCGTAGCCAAACGAAGAAAACAAGCTAACACTTTCTTGAAAGCTGCGTGTGACATGTATATTTACAGCTACACTTGAGAAAGTCCGCCTTAGTATTCTAGATGAAATAATCTCTGCAAATAATGCCTCTATAATTTGGCCGTTTGCTATTCACAATGGAGTTTAATTCACACTAATTGATATTATTTAATATTGTAACTACAGCAAAATCAGCGACACAGCTTCAGTATCGAACAGTTATTGATAAAAAGATAGTAACTGCAATATCGCAATAAATTCTGTCAAATTGGAATATCCTGATAATTGTCGTATGACTGAGCATGAATGTGCATTCGGATGTAAACAATTCTCTTTCCACCAAACCAAAGCATAACACTTGGAAGAGATCTACTACAAAAATGGAGCCTGGAATACTTTGTTTCCTTTAATCAGCTTACTTACTTCCGATATCAGACATCAGTTTTAATTGCTTTTTAGAATACATCAACGCTCCTTCTCCCCCATCATCCCCCCAAATAAATTTCTTTCGCATAAAAATACTGACTGTTTGTTTTCTTGTTGCAAAATAAACACAAGTGTATTATTCTATATTTATTAATATTCGTGAGATAAGGCCAGTTTATTATTGTTAACGACACGACACAAAAAATACCTCGATTAAAGACTCTCCGAGACTTATTACTTCAGATTCAAAATTAGTGGTGTTAACTCATAGAATCTTTAACACCATCTAGGTAACTTTAAACAGTATCCTCCCGTTTGTTCACATAATCGTCCTTGAAGAAGCAATGGTACATAACTGGCATTTCCGATTTTCCAGAGTCTCTTAGCTGGCATGTTTGACTTGGCGCACCTACTTTTACTGTGAGAACAACGAGTTTTCGACTCTTAACGATGAAAATGAAGCTGAAAGAATACTGCGTAGGTCAAACAAGATAAAAGGTGTAAGTTCAGAGTAACTGCAAAAGAATGAATATTGTGTAACTTGAGCACCGAATGCTGTGCTGTTGTCCACAGGAAGGTTGCAACACTGGAACACTGCACCAGCAAAATGTAAGAAGACTTATAGAGGATCGACAATTAGTGTTGTGGCTGGCAGAAGACAGTAAAAAAAATTTTTTAAAAAAAATCCACTTTCATGAGTTACTCTAAATCGAGCAACGATTTCTTTCTAGGTAAAAAGGTCGTCTTGCGAAACAGTAAAGACAAATAATTATACTCGAGTTAAAATATAAGTCAATTGTGCATCTTAATTGCCGGCCGGTATGTCTGCGCGATTCTAGGCGCTTCAGTCTGGAACCGCTACGGTCGCAGGTTCGAATCCTGCCTCGGGCATGGATGTGTGTGATGTCCTTAGGTTAGTTAGATTTAAGTAGTTCTAAGTTCTAGGGGACTTGTGACCTAAGATGTTGAGTCCCATAGTGCTCAGAGCCATTTGAACCATTTTTGCATCTTAATTCCAGACTGAGGGGAACGTACTGAAACGTTTATTCCGATTCCATAGCTTTCATTATGTCATAGGATCCTGTACATGAAAGGACAAATGCGTTTCATAAGAGTTTACAAAAGGTCTCTGGTAGTATAGTTACGTCTTTTTTTTTTTTTTTTTTTTTTTTTTTTTGCAACGGTGCAGTCTTTCTTCAGTAACATGAATGTTTGAGATTTTTCAGAGTAGGTTCTTATGTGCAATAAAAATAATTCATTATCAAAATTAATGACCTTCCGTGAATTTACCACAGCTTTTATGTCAGTATAGCTGATGAGACACACCATACACTTTAACAATATCGTGAGCATATCCGGCGGGTGTTTGCGTCACTGCCTAGGCGAATGCAACTAAACCAGCCACTGAAGCTGTAAAACAAAGAGTTGTCTTCCTGCTCTGGCAAAGCACGCAGTACTGAAAGAAGGCGGTGCGGAAAGGCAGCCTTCCGCCACGGTCGCGCTCTTGACGTGGGGCACGGTACGTAATAACGGACGACTCGGACATAATTAATGGTGCGCAAACCACGGCTAAAAGAATAACTACCTGAAAAAAGGCTCCGTGGGGAAATGATCTCTCTCCTTAATTAAGGTCACCTAGTTTTACATAAAACGCTCTCCCACATTAAATCTGTTTTCTTCAGGACTTCCTGAGTTGCGTCTAATGAGAGGTATTAATTGAAAAGCAACGGAGAAAGGCAAATGTCCTGAGAACGGTTAGATGAATTTCAAAAGTCGGAAGCTGCTCGATGTAGTGGCATAAATGAGCAAATCGGAGATGCAGATTACACTGAGGACATTAAAATTACACTACTGGCCATTAAAATTGCTACACCAAGAGCAAATGCAGATGATAAACGGGTATTCATTGGGCAATTATATTATACTAGAACTGACATGTGATTACATTTTCACGCAATTTGGGTGCATACATCCCGAGAAATCAGAACCCAGAACAACCACCTCTAGCCGTAATAACGGCCTTGATACGACTGGGCATTGAGTCACACAGAGGTTGGATGGCGTGTACGGGTACAGCTGCCCATGCAGCTTCAACATGATACCACAGTTCATCAAGAGTAGTGACTGGTGTATTGTGACTATCCAGTTGCTCGGCCACCATTGACCAGACGTTTTCAATTGGTGAGAGATCTGGAGAAAGTGCTGGCCAAGGCAGCAGTCGAACATTTTCTGTATCCAGCAAGGCCCATACAGGACCTGCAACATGCGGTTGTGCATTATCCTGCTGAAACGTAGGGTTTCGCAGAGAACGAATGGAGGGTGGAGACATCTGAAATGTAACGTCCACTGTTGGAAGTGCCCTCTATGCGAACAAGAGTTTACCGAGACGTGTAACCAATGGCACCCCATACCATCACACCAGGTGATACGCCAGTATGGCGATGACGAATACACGCTTCCAATGTCCGTTCACCACGATGTCAACAAACACGGATGCGACCATCATATGCTGTAAACAGAATCTGGATTCATCCGAAACAATGACGTTTTGCCATACGCGCATCCAGGTCGTTGAGTACACCAGCGCAGGCGCTCCTGTCTGTGATGCAGCGTCAAGGGTAACCGCAGCCATTGTCTCCGAGCTGATAGTCCATGCTGCTGCAAAAATCGTCGAATCGCAGATGGTTGGTATCTTGCAATCGTCCCCATCTGTTGACCCAGGGATAGAGACGTGGCTGCACGATCCGTTACTGCCATGCGGATAAGAAGCCTGTCATCTCCACTGCTAGTGATACGAGGCCTTTGGAATCCAGCAGGGCGTTCCGTGTTGCCCCCGTGAACCCACCGATTCCATATTCTGCTAACGGTCATTGGATTTCGACCAACGCGAGCAGCAATGTCGCGATACGATTAACCGCAATCGCGATAGGCTACAATCCGACCTTTATCAAACGTGATGGTACGCATTTCTCCTCCTTACACGAGGCATCACAACAACGTTTCACCAGGCAAAGCCGGTCAACTGCTGTTTGTGTATGAGAAATCGGTTTGAATCTTTCCTCATGCCAGCACGTTGTAAGTGTCGCCACTGGCGCCAACCTTTTGTGAATGCTCTGAAAAGCTAATCATTTGCATATCACAGCATCTTCTTCCTGTCGGCTAAATTTCCCGTCTGTAGCACGTTATCTTCGTGGTGTAGCAATTTTAGTGGTCAGTAGTGTATTTTGCAGTAAACTGATTACCGAATAATGATAGTTAAGTGAATGATGAACAGAGAACCAAGAGACAATGAATTCAATAAGAAAGTTTAGTCGAATAACTTCTAAGATTCTCTTATGTTTTCTGCTAATCTAAATAATTCACCTTTAGTGTACTGAGACAAAAATGAACGAGCGCACTGCATCAGTAACGAAAAAGATACTTGATTCTGTGCTTAATGTTATCTGCTACTGACTTGCTAATCAACTGTGTGACACTGGGGCATTCTTATTAGAGGCGTAGTAACGAGCCGTTGAGTTTTTCAGAGAATGAGATATGTTTTCTGTGAATCTGGAAGAAGCTATCTGGAATATTTTATGTGAAAATTAAAACACATTTATAATACATTCTCGTTTCTTATATCGACGAGGATAATGTTGGAGGAATTTTAAAAGTGACGGAGACATGCGTAGTAATGAAATGTTTGCCATAATTGTTGATTGACCAAATTCTTGTCCCTTAGGTAACTAAAACTTTCATGCTTAGTGTTAATTTGTTCTCTTTCTCTTCCATTTTATCACAAATAATTGGTTGAAATTTTTGTAGCTATTTTGTAATAAGATAATTTTGTAATTGTTAGAGTCTTCTTATGTTATCTTTTGTTAACCATAGTCTGGTTTCTCAAAAACGATTTTCTTTAATGTAAAATCCACCATCATGATTCATATTAAAGTTTTAAATTCTGTTGTGTGTGCATTGGATCTTACGCCACACGAAGTCACAGATTGTTTCTGACAACCATAAAGAAAGCAATTAGTAGTGAGTAGTTTATTTTCCTTTAGCTGCTTCATCTGCTGATTTGTGTTTGCTTTCGAGAACGTCGGCGCATCAGATACAAAACAGCATCCTTATTTCATAGCAGATCTCAACAGTATTCGTAATTTCAAACAGTTATTATCTTCCGAGTTTAATAGTAATTTATTTTTGTGGATATTGCAAGTCAGACACCGCATTTCATATCACGCAACAGTCATAATATACATCGTTACTGAGTCTGAATTATATAGTTTTCACTGAGCACACAATTTTTTTCCTTTGGCATTTAATTAGATTCATTTTCTCTGTTTCAATTTTTTTATTTCACGACACTCTTCACATGCAACACAGGGCCAGCCATCAGTCAGTTTTTGTCAGCAATTGAAAACGATACCTAAAGTACATGTTACATGAGGAGAAAGTTTTTGAAATCAATATATCCAGTTTTCTCATTTACAGACAATTTTTTTATAGAAAGCTTACAAACTAACGAATGAAAATATGAAATAAGGTAGTAATATAGTACATGTGAGGGAACAATTTTTCCTGTCATCCGGCGTGATTTTTAAAATAGAAGTGATGTTAATTTTCCAGTAAATTTTATTGTGAGTGGGAAGAATTTACTAATGTATTGAATGAAACATTACAAACGACATAATATAGGGAAAAAGAATGAACTTACGTAAAACAGGAATAAAGAAGTCCCTGAAGTTTCTTTTCGCTTTGTACGTATATGATCTAGAACCTTTGACACATCTTACCAGTCGATGGAAATAAGAAAATAACCGAAATTTAGTTTTTGGTTTGTTCGTGTGACAAACTGAGACATCCTACCAGTCGATGGAAACGCCATGACATGAACATTTTAAAGCATGTGAAACCAGTGAGATGAACTTAATTATCGCTTGGGCAACGGAGAACTCCACTCGTAAGTTAGCGATCTCTTAGGACCTCCACACCACGAATGACGGATCGTAGCAATCCGTCTCCAGGAAGCGCGATCTGTCTGCAAGTCGCCCATGTCTCGGCAAATCGCAATTCGAAGCGATTGATGACTGATTGCTCGGACTTGCAGCGCAGGCTCATGAATCGCGCTGCGTCTCGTTTCTCTAGTTATTAAGCATGTTTGGGAAGACCTGTTTCGTTTCTGTATGCCTACGTACAGTAAGAGCTTTGTTCAGGGAACACAAACCACTCCGAGGCAAAGTGATGTTGGTAACTAGCTATATTAAGAAGGAATACAAACAGAAAAAGTTGACCCTCAGGTTCTACAGCGATCAGCATTTTGAAGCTGGTGCTATGTAAGTAGAAATTTATGGGAATTTCGAAGCAAAAGCGGGAGGAGAGGCTTACGGACGTAGCTCGAGCCACAATACACAGGGCTCCATCTATTTATTTAGGGTTATTATAAAACAACTAGATGTGTTATTGAAGTTTTTATTTTTTAAACTGAATGAGGCAAAAGTTAGTGGATATTTTAATTTAAATGTTTTGGGCACAGCTACCTACAATTGCCCTCGAGTTCCTTTGATACAGTAATCCAGCTTTCCCAAATACAATTTGCATCAAGTAGTGGAAACCAAATGGTCTGTAATTGATAGTATTGCTATAGTCACATTAAGATCTCAAAACTCTTAGAGCCCATGTAAATATTTGTAGTTAAAGACTAACAAATGAAAACGGATTTGAGGAAATTAAGATGTATTTGCGAAATACACACTGGATAATGTTTAGGTAGAAGACACTTGACATAAGTGGAAACAAGTTTAGTAAATTTCATGTTCCCATTTTTTCAACTGCCACTGCCGTTAAACACAGCAGTTCATTTTTCGTAACAGAACTTCAAGGAAGTGGCGTTAGAAATACTGCCAGGATCGATCGAACGACCGATTGCAGGTAATATCACTGACGATGTCGCGAGGGATCTGTCGCCCGTGTGTGGGCCCTTGAAGATTTTCAGAGTTGACTATTTAAATACGGAGAATAATGTGCCGTGCGCCCGCGTTTAATCTCGCGTAATTTCCGCGGGTTTGGAATCCCTCTGGGCGCAAGGTCGCGTGGAGTGTCACTGTAGAGGGCAGGTAGGAGGAGAAGGGAGTTAAGTGTTGCGGCGACCTGGAGAAGACGTGAGTGTGACACGAGCGGCGAGGAGCCCAAGTGAGGTGTCGTTTTGTTGTTGCCGAGGACCTGCCGTGGCCCGCGACAAGAGTGATGGCTTTGCTCACTGCGGGATTGGCGGGGCCGAGTGTGAGTAGCAGCCGTGAACAGTGCTCGTTAAAAGCTACTTCGGCAGGACCCACAGTATCCAGCGTGTCATCTGCTACTGAAGTTGCAAGCAGTTTGTGTCCATTGAGGTGCCGGGTTGGAGTCCATTCTGACCTTTGCAAGTAATGGACGCGGTGGCGTCTGCTGGATGATGCCCGTGGGTTTCCGACTACGAGTAATCTTCATTACATCCTTCTCTCGGTGCTCTCTAAGCAGGCGTTTGTCAGTGGGCGCTGGATTTTAGGAGAAATCACGGTGAGCATCCGATTAGTGTGCCCGTAACTTGGTGTCACGTGGTGACTATTTTGACTCCGTATCCTGGTTGCCTGTTATGTGTAGAAATGTGGGCAATACAGAAGCGTCCGATTCCATCCGTCTGCTTTGACCCATGAAGTCACCAATATGGCGGAAACGACCATTCTTAATGTCTCCACTATGGCGCCTATGACGTCATTACATAAACTACATCAAAACCCGAAAATACATATAAAACCAACACACACCTCTCTCCAAAAATATAATCAAACTAATGGGAGCAGAGCGGGAAATTCTTTTTTTTTTTTTTGGATGGGACAAACTAAATATAAACACATACACACACCACAATCCCAAACCACACAAAACGACGACATAAAAACACCACAAAATTACCAAGTTCCGCTACACTTACAATATCGACAGGAATCGGTCACTTCCCTTCACCTACATAGCTCAACCTCAATTGTGGATACCAAAAAATTAAAAACTAACTACTCCAAAAATTATAATCACACCGCTACTATCGATACCACAAAACCAACACCTTAAACAACAAAATTTGGGATCGGACACTTTCCTTAACCTAAATAGGTTAACAACAGCTCACAATACCAAAACACACATAGCTACGACGACAAATTGCAATCGGTCGCTTCCCATGACGTATGCATCTCAAATACAACTGACAATACGGAAAAAATTGAGATCGAGTAAGATACATAAATCAACCACAAATGCCGATACCAAAACATCAACCACCAACATATGCAGTAAATAACACCGACCCAACAACACATGAAAACCCCACCGAACATCATAACACGTGAAAAATGGACCCAAAAAACGACTACTTACTGTAAAAAAGTTCCAGTGCTGCACACTAACCCCCAACTCGCATATTTGCTTGGATACGCCGCATTTCACTATCTCCGTCACAAGTCCAAAAAGTTGCAGAAACATAATGACAGACAAAATGTCGTTCCCCATTTCAGCCCGCAGACGCGCATTATTAAACTTAGAAGTCATACCTAGCAAATGAAGCCACAAATTGAATTAAACGACTTACCGCACGACAAACAACAAGACAATAACATCAAACGACGCCGCAATAACATAAACCCAACGGAAACTTGATTCTTAACTCACTGAAACTAATTTCCGTTCTTTTATAACAGTCACGACCGATAAATGCACGCTTCAAGCACCGACACCCAAATGAACCCAATACACCACCAGAGGACACCACAACAAGACGACGTCTGCAAATACAACACACTCATAATATAAACGGCGTGCCGTCACGCGCAACACCCGTACGTCAAGGGGCAAAGCCGACTGTTCCAGTCTTTTCTATACCTACGGTCATCACCGTTCCCTTTGGATCCCTACGTAATTCGGTGCTCTCCGATACACACGATGGAACAGTGGAGGAGTGGTACTCAAGCGTCAACTTTAGGTTACAATATCTCCGGATGTAATTAAGATTTTACAATGCAACAAACGGCACTGATTACGTATTTGTTTATATGTTCAGATGTGCTAACAAAACTAACGGCGTACCGTTTAAAAAAACGTAGGTTTGCGTTAGAAAACATACTTCCGTGCATTTTTTTTATGGTTTGTATTAACCAATTACACTAGCCCCTCTCCTCACGGTCGGTCTGTGGAATCGATTCTTCAGTATTTGATGTGGTTTTCGAAATATATCCAGCGGTAACGTTAGGTGACTCACCCTGTATATTATGCACAACCAAGCACTAGTCTGACCAGACAGGTTGTGCACATGTAACAGATGTAAAGAGGCCCTATTTTGTGACGTCGTAGCCATATGATGATTTTCTACATTGTTGACGGAACCTGTATTTTTAAAAAAGTCACTTTTGATCTTACCATACGAGAGCGCTCTTTTATTACTAGTATTGGCTTGTGATGTGTTGCCACATTACCGTAAAACTTGAGATGATTATTTACCCATAGTTCGAATGTCTGAAGATGCCTTTCAATACAGGCGAAACGCACCCAAATAAATCTATCTTTATTGCAATCACGACTGAATTCTCTCTGAAACATTACCACGGTTACTGTGTCAGTACGACTAAGTTTGAGAATCGAGTGGTATGACTTTTGAACCTTTTATAGTATGCCGCTTTTCATCCACAGGAAAACTTGGACTGAGGTCTAACTTAAAAGAAACACGTTTCATAACAAAGATTTTTTTAAGACCAGAAGATAACAGCAATGTCTGCCGAAACAGGATGTTTTCATTGAAGAAATATTTATGCGGTCTTGGCTTTACAATATTTTAGCAAGTAAAAAAATCGCTGCTTCTGTCTTCCTCAGATGAGAATTTGTCCATCGCTGTATGTTATAATTTATTTTATACCGGTAGATTTGAAATCTTTTTTCCTAGCGCCCAACAGTTTATTTTCATAGTGGTCTCGGAAACGTAACGACAGGAAACAAAAGGCGACCACACCAAACAGTCACTGCAGCTCACGGCCCTGCAGATACACTGGTAATTCGTTGTTTCCATTATCATTTCGAAGACCAAAATTTTAAGAATCATTTACAATTGTCTCTAGAACCACATATTAGAATTTTGTGGTTACATCGCGTCAACCTTTCGAGCTGATTTCGTTTGCTTCGAGCTGATTTCGTTTGCTTAAGTGTGGAAGGGAGGTGCGATGGTTAGGTATTTTTTCTGGTCAGAATGCACATCGTTTCCACGCAGAAGTATGAAATAATCTGTAACATAGTTCAGTCCTTTAAGGAAGCATTGAGGTTTCATAACTCACAGGAAAGCTGTGATACGTTAATGATTTTGAAAAAAAAAGATAAAAGTCTGTCTTTAACATGAAGAGAAAAAAACTTTTCTGCGAAGTACTAGGAAAGAGTGTAGAGCGGCTAATATCAGTAGTAACATTGACTTCATTGAATGCTTTGACAGTTTCTGCTCTTAATGAGAAAAGAATGGATTTTCCATAAAACCATTAATCATGAGGTAAACATATTTCCGTATAGTAATTATTTTATTATTCTTTTTTAGACTTTTATGTTTCTGAATTGGATCTCAGTAGTCCATCTTCCAGTGATCACCCTAGGAAAAACATCACGAACCGCCACTCCTCTACTTACAACTTTTTTTCGTCCTCTTGTAAGGCGATACATATTTCGCTTCTCGTTTGGTTGGTGTTCGTAATCCTTACATGTGACGATTTGATTTCACGATTGGCCAGTGACAGCAGCACTTGTGCCCCCCTCCCCCCCCCCCCCTTGTGTGAAGCAAAATTCGAACCTCGTAAAGGAATACGGTGCTGCTATCCTGTTGAACGCGATTTGGCGGTATATTTCCTCAGCTTGTGACGAAGCAAGTAATTGTAGAATTTCTGTACACTTGCCACCAGTCACGAATTTTTCCCCTCACAGACATAAGGCCCCCGTGATTTCTGTGAAACAAAACATTTTGACATTGGGAGAAGTAGTTCTAAGTTCTAGGGGACTGATGACCACAGAAGTTAAGTCCCATAGTGCTCAGAGCCATTTGAACCATCTTCATTTCGAAAGACAGAGGCTTGAAACTGACAAGGCTAAGAAAGAAAATGGTTCAAATGGCTCTGAGCACTATGGGACTCAACTGCTGTGGTCATTAGTCCCCTAGAACTTAGAACTACTTAAACCTAACTAACCTAAGGACATCACACACATTCATGCCCGAGGCAGGATTCGGACCTGCGACCGTAGAAGTCGCACGGGTTCCGGACTACGCCCCTAGAACTGCGAGACCACCGCGGCCGGCAATATGTAGGTTTACCTACAATCACTCGATTAGGTTCTTGTCGAGTTATTTTTTTAACCTGTGGAATAATTATATTTAACGAACATTTGTTTCGGTATAGTGGTGAATAACCTGCACCATTTGTGTTTCGAAGCCAATTTACGGGCGTCACGTCCACACGGAATTAGCGAGTGACCCAAGACTGTGTGTTACATGTTTTTTATTTGGTTTGATACTAGCGACAGCACCACCTTTCAGAAGTTTCTGCTACTGGTGCAAACAATCATCATCAACAAAAATCGGTTGATAGTAATACACATTCTGATCATATTGTTATGGTAAATACATTCCAAACATGGGATGATGATTGAACGAATGGTGGAAATGATATAATATTAAACTTCGATTTATAACTACACTGTTTAATCCTACGCACAAAGGCAACATTAGTAGAATCAAGAGAAGTGTCGGGCACAGGTACTAGGACTGACTGACAACGTGCTCGAAACCAGCCCAGTCCGATCAACAGAGTAGCACAGGTATACGTGCTGCTGTGGTCGGCACTAATTAATAGTCACGTACAAGTCCAGGCTGTACAATTGGGGCCGGCCGCGGTGACCGAGCGGTTCTAGGCGCTACAGTCCGGAACCGTGCGACTGCTACGGTCGCAGGTTCGAATCCTGCCTCGGGCATGGATGTGTGTGATGTCCTTAGGTTAGTTAGGTTTAACTAGTTCTAAGTTCTAGGGGCCTGATGACCTCAGATGTTAAGTCCCATAGTGCTCAGAGCCATTTGAACCATTTTTTTTTATAATTTTTTTTTGTACATTTGGGCAGATCTGCCATACCCCTTTTGTGGAACGAGTCATGCTGTTTGGGATGTGAATACTGTATGCATTTTTGCATCATTCGCTAACAGGTGTTTTATGATGAGAGAGCAGCTTGTTAGAGGCAACTTTTACACTTAATTCACCGAAGTTCAGATTATTGGTATTAATTGGTTTTTTTCTTGGTTCCATATAAATAACACAGTTCTGTCTTTGAGCGCTTATGTTTTAAGCTATTTGCTTGGAAGAACAAGGGAAGTACTGTTACGACCACGACCGAGATGATGCAGTTTACCTAGATAGTAACAGAAAATAGTTTAAACGCATGTTGTGTTACCAGTGGTATCGAAGCGTAGTCTTTTCATAAAGCTACTAAACGTTACATATGTTCAGCCAAGTTAGCAACGAAGCAAGCATTGTTCTTTTAAAGAATAATAAATTGTTACTCTATAAAGTTTGCTAAGTGTAGTGAGTGTCAGTGGGTCACACACCCCTGCCTTGATCCGGAAAGGTTTGTATCTGCTCACTCTTCCCGTAACTGTGCGAGTCACATGCGACGTCCCGTGATTTGTGTCAACATGCATGCATTGTGGAAGAGGACGCGTTTCTTCTCCGAGCACACACGACTGAAAGGAGAGAAGGGAGATTGGGTTTAACGTCACACCGATGCTGAGTCCATTAGCAACAGAACACGGATTTTGGACAGGGAAAGGGTGGGAAAGGACATCGGCCGGAATCACATCACATTTGTATTAAACGGCTGCAATAAATCACAGAAAACCTATTTCTCAATGTCCAGTTGGAGAGCTGAACCCTGGCCCTCCGAATACAGGTCCACTGCGCAACCTTGCCCTGTTCCTACATAAATGCCTCAAACCTTTTCGGAGCGTAAATCTTTGCGCCCGTAAATAGTATGTGTGGATGCTATCATTACATATCATATGTCTGAAATTCTGTTAGAAGTGGAAACGTTAAATGTTTTCCACCCGATACGCTCAAGATGGCTTTTCTTGTGCGTTTAGCGTACAAGCACCATCATTTTTAGCAGTACTGAGAACAGATAAAGTGTTTTATTTTGCCCATTGTAAGTCATTCATTACAGTGATAAATAAAGGTATACGGGGCTTACAACCACATTTCTTTTAAAAAGCATTCTTGTACACATTGAAATCTTAGGTAAAGAGGACCCATCATCAACTGCAGGTAATTATCAGGCGTATTCCAGTTTTACATTCTGGATTTGCACATGTGAAATCACTTATACAGAGTGTTACAAAAAGGTACGGCCAAACTTTCAGAAAACATTCCTCACACACAAAGAAAGAAAATATGATACGTGGACATATGTCCGGAAACGCTTACTTTCCATGTTAGAGCTCATTTTATTACTTCTCTTTAAATCACATTAATCATGGAATGGAAGCACACAGCAACAGAACGTATCAGCATTTCAAACACTTTGTTACAGGAAATGTTCAAAATGTCCTCCGTTAGCGAGGATACATGCATCCACCCTCCGTCGCAAGGAATCCCTGATGCGCTGATGCAGCCCTGGAGAATGACGTATTGTATCACAGCCGTCCACAATTTGAGCACGAAGAGTCTCTACATTTGGTACCGGGGTTGCCTAGACAAGAGCTTTCAAATGCCCCCATAAATGAATTTCAAGAGGGTTGAGGTCAGGAGAGCGTGGAGGCAATGGAATTGGTCCGCCTCTACCAATCCATCGGTCACCGAATCTGTTGTTGAGAAGCGCACGAACACTTCGACTGAAATGTGCAGGAGCTCCATCGCGCATGAACCACATGTTGTGTCGTATTTGTAAAGGCACATGTTCTAGCAGCACAGGTAGAGTATCCCGTATGAAATCATGATAACGTGCTCCACTGAGCGTAGGTGGGCGAAACTAAAATCAACATGGAAATTAAGCGTTTCCGGACACTTGTCCACATAACATATTTTCTTTCTTTGTGTGTGAGGTATGTTTCCTGAAAGTTTGGCCGTACATTTTTGTAACACCCTGCATAAAGGTAATTCTGCAGATAAATAATATACTGCCTTTCACCATGATCTACAAATAAACCGTACTGTCAGTTCAAGACAAACAGGTAGAACAGCACAGTATAAATCAAGGATGGCCAAGATTTCGCCTCGCGGGCCCTACCGTAGCCTGAGTGCCAAAGCGTACATCCTTCATTCACATTTGACCCACAGTCACTCTACACTGTCTGCGAGTGAAGGGCGGGAGGAGGGGTAAACTGCGACCGCGCCGCATTTGAATGGCAGTACAGTCGTACTGCACATGACTTGATTTTATATTTCATATTTCTCTACGACATACACTCCTGGAAATTGAAATAAGAACACCGTGAATTCATTGTCCCAGGAAGGGGAAACTTTCTTGACACATTCCTGGGGTCAGATACATCACATGATCACACTGACAGAACCACAGGCACATAGACACATCCAACAGAGCATGCACAATGTCGGCACTAGTACAGTGTATATCCACCTTTCGCAGCAATGCAGGCTGCTATTCTCCCATGGAGACGATCGTAGAGATGCTGGATGTAGTCCTGTGGAATGGCTTGCCATGCCATTTCCACCTGGCGCCTCAGTTGGACCAGCGTTCGTGCTGGACGTGCAGACCGCGTGAGACGACGCTTCATCCAGTCCCAAACATGCTCAATGGGGGACAGATCCGGAGATCTTGCTGGCCAGGGTAGTTGACTTACACCTTCTAGAGCACGTTGGGTGGCACGGGATACATGCGGACGTGCATTGTCCTGTTGGAACAGCAAGTTCCCTTGCCGGTCTAGGAATGGTAGAACGATGGGTTCGATGACGGTTTGGATGTACCGTGCACTATTCAGTGTCCCCTCGACGATCACCAGAGGTGTACGGCCAGTGTAGGAGATCACTCCCCACACCATGATGCCGGGTGTTGGCCCTGTGTGCCTCGGTCGTATGCAGTCCTGATTGTGGCGCTCACCTGCACGGCGCCAAACACGCACACGACCATCATTGGCACCAAGGCAGAAGCGACTCTCATCGCTGAAGACGACACGTCTCCATTCGTCCCTCCATTCACGCCTGTCGCGGCACCACTGGAGGCGGGCTGCACGATGTTGGGGCGTGAGCTGAAGACAGCCAAACGGTGTGCGGGACCGTAGCCCAGCTTCATGGAGACGGTTGCGAATGGTCCTCGTCGATACCCCAGGAGCAACAGTGTCCCTAATTTGCTGGAAAGTGGCGGTGCGGTCCCCTACGGCACTGCGTAGGATCCTACGGTCTTGGCGTGCATCCATGCGTCGCTGCGGTCCGGTCCCAGGTGGACGGGCACGTGCACCTTCCGCCGACCACTGGCGACAACATCGATGTACTGTGGAGACCTCACGCCCCACGTGTTGAGCAATTCGGCGGTACGTCCACCCGGCCTCCCGCATGCCCACTATACGCCCTCGCTCAAAGTCCGTCAACTACACTTACGGTTCACGTCCACGCTGTCGCGGCATGCTACCAGTGTTAAAGACTGCGATGGAGCTCCGTATGGCACGGCAAACTGGCTGACACTGACGGCGGCGGTGCACAAATGCTGCGCAGCTAGCGCCATTCGACGGCCAACACCGCGGTTCCTGGTGTGTCCGCTGTGCCGTGCGTGTGATCATTGCTTGTACAGCCCTCTCGCAGTGTCCGGAGCAAGTATGGTGGGTCTGACACACCGGTGTCAATGTGTTCTTTTTTCCATTTCCAGGAGTGTAGATAAAAACGAAACAAGTTCAGCATTAATTAATTATTTTTAGCACGCTAAAAACACAGTGTAATTTTTATCCGGTACAAACTATCGAGATAAGGGCAGACGCAGAAAATTTCAGAGTTTCGCACTAAAGTTGCCACGTAATCATGACTTATTTAGTTTCATAATCGAAAAAAGTCTTTCACAGAAATGTCGATCGAATTACTGTAACACTTTTTGCAACCTCGTTGTGGAGACTTCGAAAATCCACCTGAGAAAAGTATGGTCATCAGATACACCTCTACACGCACAGGGGTGCTTTCAACTGAAATGGCACATGGTCATGGGGATGGGTTGTTTGGGGGAAGAGGCCAAACAGCGAGGTCATCGGTCTCATCGGATTAGGAAAGGATGGGGAAGGAAATCGGCCGTGCTCTTTCAAAGGAACCATCCCGGCATTTGCCTGGAGCAATTGAGGAGGAGGAGGAGGAGATTAGTGTTTGACGTCCCGTCGACAACGAGGTCATTAAAGACGGAGCGCAAGCTCGAGATAGGGAAGGATGGGGAAGGAAATCGGCCGTGCCCTTTCAAAGGAACCATCCCGGCATTTGCCTGAAGCGATTTAGGGAAATCACGGAAAACCTAAATCAGGATGGTCGGACGCGGGATTGAACCATCGTCCTCCCGAATGTCAGTCCAATGTGCTAACCACTGTGCCACCTCGCTGGGTGGAATGGTCATGAAAACAGATCGAAAACAGATGTAAGATTGACAGTGTCCCCAAACCTTTGTAAAACCATCGTTGTAATTCTCGCAAGGCCACAATGAATTTTTCAAATCTCGCTCTTTCTTTAACGCCAGTATGCTTAGGGAACTAGATTGTCTTTGTGAGAATGAGTCCCTTCTAGAGCTTAATTTTCTTTTTAAATGCATCCTTATCAAATCGGACGGATGTTAAAAAAATGTTCAAATGTGTGTGAAATCTTATGGGACAACTGCTAAGGTCATCAGTCCCTAAGATTACGCACTACTTAACCTAAATTATCCTAAAGACAAACACACACATCCAAGCCCGAGAGAGGACTCGAACCTCCGCCGGGACCAGCCGCACAGTGGACGGATGTTACCTTGCAATGTCTTACTTTGATCTCTCGCATTTACTTTCGCCTCTCCCCCCCCCCCCCCCCCCCCCCAAGGAGACCATTCCACAGCATTCCGTACCTTCGAAGTGTCATGCTGCTCATCAAGGATGACATTCATACCCAAACCATCTCACTGAATACTCAGCTGCAAGCTGTTGCAGACCGCATTATCCTTCCTTGCTTCACCTTTTCTCTTTGCAACGCCTACATCCCTCCGTCATTCGATGTCACCAGGGCAGACTTCCTCCAGCTTACTGATCAACTCCCTATCCCCGTTTTGCTGCTTGGTGACTTTAATGAATACCATATACTCTGGGCTCTTCCAGATCATCTCTGAGAGGTGCTCTCATGGCTGAACTCAATCAATTCAACCTCATTTGTCTTAACAGTGGAACACCCATGTTCCCTTCAAACTCCACAAATAGTTATTCCTATTTGGACCTCTCGTTCTACACTGCTCAGCTTGCTCGCCGTCTCGAGTGGTCCGTTCTCTCTGACATAAACTCGATTGGCCATTTCCCGTGTACTATCCGTTTTCTAACACCTACCCCACCCACGTGTAAACCCAATTGGTAGCGTTCTAAGGCCGACTCGAGACTTTATTCCTCCCTGGAAACCTTCGACTAACAACATTTCCCCAGTTGCGATGATCAGGTAGAGTACCGTATGAACGTTATCCTTACCGCCGCAGAACGTTCCATATCTTCCACTTCATCCCGTGTCCCAGTCCCCTGGTGGGCTGAGGCATGCCGCAACGCGATTCGTGCACGGAGACGTGCTCTCCGCTTGTTTAACCGTCATTCCGTGAGAGTGAAAAGCGTTTGTTATAAACAGTTGCGTGCGCAGTGTCGTCACATTCTTCACGACAGTAAAAAAGCTAGCTGCATTTCATTTGCTAGTTCTTTTAACAGTTTCACTCCGGCTCTTTGGGACCAAGCACCATTCCTCGATTTCCAAAACATTTGGCCGCTATTTTGCGGAGATTTCGAGATCCACCCACTATCACCCTGTCTCCATCCCTCGGAAACAAGTGGAGGAGACTCTGGTGATACCCCTCTCCTCTCAGAGTCGTGGATACTACAGTGCCGCCTTTGCTAAAGATTATACTGTGAAGACATTCTGATCTTCCATCCCAGGGCCAGACGATGTTCGTTTTCAGATGTTGCAGCACCTTTCTCTCGCGGGCAAGCACTATCTCCTTCTCACATAACATCAAATTTGGGCAGATGGCACGTTTCCAAGATGCTGGCGCGAAGCCACTGTCATACCCATACCCCAGCCTGATAAGGACAAACGCCTTCTTTCTAGCTGCTACCCCATTTATTTGTGTTTGCAAGATGATGGAACGTATGATTCACGGCCAATTGGTATGATCACTCGAATCTTGCCGTCTTCTAAACACTACACAACGTGGATTTAGAGCGCGCCGTTGTGCAGTTGACCATTTCGTCACTTTGCCAATCCATGTCATGAACGGTTTTCTGCGGCAATACCAGACTGTGGACACGTTTTTTGCTTTAGAGAAAGCCTAAGACATCTACTGGAGGACTGGTATACTCCGTACCCTATATATGTGGGGCTTCCGAGCCCGCTTTTCCCGTTTCCTTAAGGAATTTTTGAAAGACATAGTTTCCAAGGCACGTGTGGGATCGGCGTTGTCGGACACCATCCAGGAAATGGGGTGGCTCAAGGATCCGTCATGAGCATCTTTTTCTTTGCTATAGCCATTAACTCTATTATGATGTATTTAGCCAGGCATCTCTGGCTCCCTTTTCGTCGACGATTTTGCAGTCTATTGAAGTTTTCCACAGACTCGTCTCCTCGAGCTGCCTCTTTACCGATGTCTCAATCGTCCTTACTCGTGGAGTATCGACAATCACTTTCGCTTTCCCACTGTAAAAACTGTTTGCATGAATTTCTGGCGGCGCAGTCGGTTTCTTCCACCGTCTTTATATCTTGGGCCTGTTGTTCTTCCATTCGCTGAAACTACTAAACTCCTGGGGTTCATACTTGATAGAAAACTTTCTTGGTCCACATGTCTTACCTGGCCACACACTGTACCTGGTCTCTCAATGTTCTACCTGTTCTAAGCTGTACTTCCTGTGGAACGGATCGGACCACCCTTCTCCATTTGTACCGATACATTGTCCGTTCGAAATTAGACTATGGGTTTTTCGTGTATTCACCTGCACGTCTTTCCATTTTACGCCGTCTCAATACAGTCCACCATCGTGAACTCCGTTTGGCCACTGACGCCTTTTACACTACTCAATTGAGAGTCTCTATGCAGAAGTACCGAACTACTGTTGTCATATGGGTATGATGTTCTCCTCAGTATATACTTATGCCGTTTGTCTGCCAGGCCTAGCTACCTATCCTACACTTCCTTCTTTCATGACTCCCTTGACGCCAATATGAAGCTTGTCCATTTTCTGTTCTTTCCCGGATTCCGTTTTCGGTTCCCAATCCGGCAGCTTAACTTCATGCTATCTGTCATGTCCTCGATGAGTGTGAATCCTTCACCAACTTGGCTTCGTGTGACAACCCATGTTCATCTTGCAATTCATTCGCTTCCTAAGGAAACCAGATTCGATCTATCACACTGAACTTAGTAACACCACCTTTGTATACACTGATGGCTCTGAGACCGACTGTGGTGTTAGATGTGCTTTCGTCATTGGCACCGACCGTTTTCGGTACCTGCCTCCTGAACAGTGCTCAATATTAACAGCAGAGCTTTTCGTCCTCTTACCAGGCTACCCAGTACATCCGGCGACATAGGCTTTTTAATTGTGTCATATACTCCGATTCTCTCAGTGCTCTTCACAACCTCTGGATGCTGTAAACAATCCATCCCTTAGTGCAAACTGATCCAAGAAAGATTCCACTTGTTCGCTGTTGACAGCACCACTGTGATGTTAACATGACTCTTCATCACGTCGGTCTGACGGGAAATGAAGCTGCTGCCAAGGCTGCATTCCTCCTACCTCAGTCCGCTAGCTCTTCCATCCTTTCTCATGCGATCTCCGTGTTGCCGTCTGTCGACAGGTTGTGCCAGCTTGACATCACCACTGGTCTTCTCTTCACAGGAAAAAGCTCCAGGGAATTAAACTTCTCCCAGCGGCTTGGCCGACCGCGCTGCGATTAGATCGTTTTAGCTAAGTTGCATTGTCATTTTAGCCACGGACATTTCTGTAGTCACCACCACTTTGTGTTCATTATTGTCAATCTTCGACGGTTCACCGTTTCCTGACAAAATGTCCTTTTTTACCATTGACGCTGCTATGTATGTTTGTCGTCTGAGTTATTGGCTGTTTTAGCGAAAGGCGTGCGGGATATCTACAACGTTTTACTTTTTCCCCGTCGTAACAATATGGCGAAGAACGTTTAAACTTTGGTTCGGGACCTCTGCTGTCACCACAGCGTATTTTGTGTCTCTTTCTCCACGAGTAAGACTTTAGTCCTAGCTCACTTTCCTTCCGTTGCTTGGGCTTACCGTAGAGTCGCTTTTAAGTTTGTCTTGATGATCTAAGATTATGACTTGGGTGCTTATAATCGTAGTTGTTTTTGCGCCCAAAAAGAAACCAAACAAAAAACTAAAAACCTGAGGTTAACTGAAAGAAAGTATAAAATAATAGGGACTTATTTCTATCCCAGTATAAAGGCAGGAAATGTTTTATAGTCGCTGTCTCAGACACAACACGTGAATGGAAATATAATTGTAACAGGAAACATATGAGTGTTATTTATGCTAGCAGTTTGCAGGACATTCCGAAGGAATTGTGATTCAGTTGAAGCTACGTGATGATGCGACTTAAGTGAATGGAGGTAATATGTGATACTATTATTGCATGTAACAAGCTAAACCTGTGTGCTGGACAGTTTTAGAGCCCAGCATCCCTGTCCTTTCGTAGGCAGTCAGCGATCACATACTACACCACTGACCGTTAAAATTGCTACATCAAGAAGGAATGCAGATGATGAATGGGTATTCATTGGACAAATATATTATACTAGAACTGACATGTGATTATATTTCCACCCAATTTGGGTGCATAGATCCTGAGAAATCAGTGCCTAGAACAACCACCACTGGCTGTAATAACGGCCTTGATACGACTGGGCATTGAGTCAAACAGAGCTTGGATGGCGTGTACAGGTACAGCTGCCCATGCAGCTTCAACACAATACCACAGTTCATCAAGAGTAGTGACTGGCGTATTGTGACGAGCCAGTTACTTGGCCACAATTGACCTGACGTTTTCAATTGGTGAGAAATCTGGAGAAAGTGCTAGACAGGGCAGCAGTCGAACATTTTCTGTATCCAGAAAGGCCCGTACAGGACATGCAACATGCGGTCGTGCATTATCCTGCTGAAATGTAGGTTTTCGCAGGGATCGAATTAAGGGTAGCCCCACGGGTCGTAGCACATCTAAAATGTAACGTCCACTGTTCAGACTGCCGTCAATGAGACCAAGAGGTGACCGAGACGTGTAATCAATGGCACCCCATACTATCACGCCGGGTAATACGCTTCCAATGTGCATTCACAGCGATGCCGCCAAACACGGATGCTAATATCATGATGCTGTAAAGAGAACCTGGATTCATCCGAAAAAATGGCGTTTTGCCATTCGTGCACCCAGGTTCGTCGTTGAGTACACCATCGCAGGCGCTCCTGTCTGCGATGCAGCCACGGCCGAGGTCGCCGAGCGGTTCTAGGCGCTACAATCTGGAATCGCGCGACTGCTACGGTCGCAGGTTCGAATCCTGCCTCGGGCATGGATGTTTGTGATTTCCTTAGGTTAGTTAGGTTTAAGTAGTTCTAAGTTCTACGGGACTGATGACCTTAGAAGTTAAGTCCCCTAGTGCTCAGAGACATTTGAACCATTCTTTAATACTAATTTGAGAGGCCCCGGTGACCTAATGTATTGTGCACTTCAGTCTTTGCGCAAGGATGTGAGGCGTGACCGACACGTATAACCAATGGCACCCCACATCATTACGCTGGGAGATACGCCAGTATGTCGATGGCGAATACACGCTTCCAATGTGCGTTCACCGCGATGTCGCCAAACACGGATGCGAACATTATGATACTGTAAACAGAACCTGGATTCATCCGAAAAAATTACGTTTTGCCATTCGTGCACCCAGGTTCGTCGTTGACTACACCATCGCTGGCGCTCCTGTCTGTAATGCAGCGTCAAGGGTAACCGCAGCCATGGTCTCCGAGCTGATAGTCCATGCTGATGCAGACGTCCTCGAACTTTTCGTGCACATGGTTGCTGTCTTGCAAACGTCCCCATCTGTTGACTCAGGGATCGAGACGTGGCTGAACGATCCGTTAGAGTCATGCGTATAAGATGCCTTTCATCTCGACTGCTAGTGATACGAAGCCGTTGGGATCCAGAACGGCGTTCCATATTACCTTCCTGCTAACAGTCGTTGGATCTCGACCAAAGTGAGCAGCAATGTCGCGATACGATAAACCGCAATCCGACCTTTATCAAAGTCGGAAATGTGATGGCACGCATTTCTCCTCCTTACACGAGGCATCACAACAATGTTTCACCAGGCAACGCCGGTCAACTGCTGTTTGTTTATGAGAAATCGGTGGAAACTTTCCTCATGACAGCACATTGTAGGTGTCGCCACCGACGCCAAGCTTGTGAGAATGCTCTGAAAAGCTAATTATTTGCATATCACAGCATCTTCTTCTTGCCGGTTAAATTTTGCGTCTGTTGTACGTCAGCTTCGTGGTGTAGCAATTTTAATTGCCAGTAGTGTATTAGTAGGGAAGTCCTCTAATTAAAAGATGAAACGTAATAAAATAACTTACTCTATCTACAATAAACAAAAAATTCTAAGACTCCAAGATGCAGCATCCAGAACAGACGCAAATGAAGACTTTATATTATATTCAGCCACACCGCACCGGCTGTTTTGTTATGTAAGGCAGCCTAGTCGGGCAAGCGGATGGGTGCCAATGATTTAGCCTGACACTAGATAACTTACATGTACGGACGTCTTCCATTGCTGCTGTTCAGTTGTAACGATGTTAAGGCTAGAAACTTTTTCAGCTCAATTTGAAAACCACCGTGTCATCTCGAGTTGCAGACGAAACATACACAACAAACTGTCTCATCGTGGCAATAGACTGTATTTATACAATCTAGTTACTGGAATTTCAAGACCGTCAGTTCTGATTATAGTAGCTGGATCATGCAGCCTGTGATTTGCATGCACCAATATATATATATATATTACAATTAAACCTTATGTGTTCTTCATGTTACTTATACGTTCACATAGTATAAATCTACAACCTGGTCTAGTGTAAATAATCGTAATAAACTACTAAACTACGTCCGAACTGGCCTTGGAAGGGCCAACGGTACCGACAGGCCCCCGTGTCATCCTCAGCACACAGGCGTCACTGGATACGGATATGGAGGGGCATGTCGTCAGCACACCGCTCTCCTTTCCGAGCCCGGAGCCGCTACTTCTCAATCATGTAGCTGCTCAGTTTGCCTCACAAGGGCTGAGTACACCCCGCTCCCCAACAGCGTTCGGCAGACCGGATGGTCACCCATCCGAGTGGCAGCCAGGCCCGACAGCGCTTCGGTTGTCTGACGGGAACCGGTGTTGCCACTACACAAGGCCGTCGGCGAACAATCGTAATAAATTTTTTATGTGGTTCGTTAGCTAGTGGATGAATAACTCGGGCACTAAAATTTCCATAATTGCATGAGTGGTGTCAAAAATTCTCTGACAAAAGATCTGTTACTTCGGTACAGTGTACGAGGTACATGTTTGTGAGCAGTATCAATAGGTATGTATTCACCAAATAATATCAACAGTTATGACGTATGAAATGTACTCGCAGTTGCGAACACGAACAACCATAATCTATGTCAGCGAATGACGACAGTGAACATTTGTGCCACACTGGGACTCGAACAATGATTTGGAGCTTTACGCGAGAGGTCGCCTTAACTGCCTTGGCTACAGTGTACCACTCACGGCCAGACCAAACTTATGTCCTTCCTTTGGACATGCATCCCCGTTAAGGCAACACTGCATCTTTCTTCTCAACAACACAGGCACTGCAATATCCTAGTTATAATAATTATGTTATCCTCTTAACAACCTGATATTGTACGACTTGGCAATAATTATCTACTTGTGATGAATTTCAAGTAAATGGTTTAACTGAGCTCGTGTACACATTATGAATATTGTAACTACCAATTTTTCATTGTTGGTCGAAAATAGATACGTAAATTTTCCTTTTATGCAAGTGTACTGCAGTTTTTATTTTTATTCAAAAAATAGACAGTAACTAATAGTGAAATTGTAATAATTCTTCCTCATTATTTATCTCACAACTTTGTTTAGGTGAGATGTCTCGTTCTCCAGTTCCCACCATACCATATCATATCGGCTGTATCGAAACTACACTACTGGCCATTAAAATTGCTACACCAAGAAGAAATGCAGATGATAAACTGGTATTCATTGAACAAATATATTATACTAGAACTGACATGTGATTACATTGCCAAGCAATTTGGGTGCATAGATCCTGAGAAATCAGAACCCAGAACAACCACCTCTTGCCGTAATAACGGCCTCGATAAGCCCGGGCATTGAGTCAAACACAGCTTGGATGGCGTGTACATGCAGCTTCAACACGATACCACAGTTCAATAAGAGTAGTGACTCGCGTATTGTGACGAGCCAGTTGCTCGGCCACCATTGACCAGACGTTTTCAGTTGGTGAGAGATCTCGAGAATGTACTAGCCAGGGCAGCAGTCGAACATTTTCTGTATCCAAAAAGTTCCGTACAGGACTTGCAACATGCAGTCGTGCATTATCATGCTGAAATGTAGGGTTTCGCAGGGATAGAATGAAGGGTAGAGCCACAGGTCGTAACGCACCTGAAATGTAATGTCCACTGTTCAAAGTGCCGTCAATGCGAACAAGAGGAGACCGAGAAGTGTAACCAAAGGCACTCCATACCATCACGCCGGGTGATACGCCAGTATGGCGATGACGAATAGCCGCTTCCAACGTGCGTTCACCACGACGTCAACAAACACGGGTGCGACCATCACGATGTTGTAAACAGAACCTGAATTCATCCGAAAAAATGACGTTTTGCCATTCGTGCACCCACGTTTGTCGTTGAGTACATCATCGCAGGCGCTCCTCTCTGTGATGCAGCGTCAAGGGTAACCGCAGCCATGGTCTCCGAGTTGATAGTCCATGCTGCTGCAACCGTTGAACTGTTCGTGCAAATGGTTGCTGTCTTGCAAACGTCCCCATCTGTTGACTCCGGGATCGAGATGTGGCTGCACGACCTGTTACCGCCATGCGGATATGATGCCTATCATCTCGGCTGCTAGTGATACGATGACGTTGGGATCCAGCAGGGCGTTCCGTATTGCCGATTCTATATTCTGCTAACAGTCATTGGATCTCGATCAAAGCGAGCAGCATTGTCGCGATACGATAAGCCGCAATCGCGATAGGCTACAATCCGACCTTTATCGAAGTCGGAAACGAGATGGTACGCATTTCTCATCCTTACACGAGGCATCACGACAACGTTTCAACAGGCAGCGCCGTTCAACTGCTGTTTGTATATGCGAAATCTGTTGGAAAATTTCCCCATGTCAGCACGTTGTAGGTGTCTCCACCGGCGCCAAGCTTGTGCGAATGCTCTGAAAAGCTTATGATTTACATATGACAGCATCTTCTTCTTGTCGGATAAACTTCGCGTCTGTAGCACATCATCTTCGTGGTATAGCCATTTTAATTTCCAGTAGTGTAGTTATGACGTTCAAAATGTTCAAATGTGTGAGAATTCTTGAGTGACCAAACTAATGAGGTCATGGATCCGTATACTTACACACTAATTAAACTAACTTACGCCAATAACAACACACACACACACACACACACACACACACACACACACACACACACACACACACACACACACACACAGCTATGCCCCAGGGAGGACTTGAACCTCCAGCGGGAGAGGCCGCGCAATCCGTGACATGGTGCGTCTAACCGCGCGGCCACTTCGCGCGGCAGTTATGACGTTTTAAAGAATCTTTAACCGAGTAGCTGAGGAAGAATTATTTCATATTCACCTACAAGCAGCTGCAGAACTGAACCAACTATTAAAGTAGAGAAAATCTGTAGTCTCTCCCTCAGTCATTTATTATGCTGACCGGATGTTATACCTGTTGCACTTCGGAACGTATGATGAAGAGCAATTGAGAATGAGACTGCTCGCCTCGAAAGCAGTAACAGCGCAATAAAGATTCTGTAGCCCAACTGACGAGGAAGGAATATTTAATATCCATGTACGAACAGTTGTGAAACAGAAAACCTCCATTAAAAATCGTGAGTGAGAAATAGAAAATCCTCTTAAGCAAGCAACACGTGCTTTATTACTTCAAATTCATAGTGTTATATAGTTACACTAGTTTCTTCATTTGTATGGCCATATTGTCTGTAGTTGCTTTACAATTCGTGAGGTTATTTTCGTTCTGTCGTTGGTATTACAATTTGTAGTTGCAACGAGAGAACGAAAATACCCTTAGGAGTTATATTGGTCTTTGCAAAATTTTTCCCAAGGCTAGCTCTTTCCCTAAGATTATAGTGCTACTTTCACCTAATGTACCTGGCGAAAGCGGTTTATCATAGTCACCTCTGTACGAAATGACACGCAACCGCACAGGTTGGTAGTCACGAAACGTTATTACATAGAGCAGCGTACGTTGTGTGCTGCGGCTAACCACTAAGGTACGGCCGCACTACCGGGGCACCGCGAGGATGCTCCTGCTTTGTGGAACAGTAATGAATTGAGGGACTTCGAATGAAACAAGGCACACAATGCGTAGTTGCCTTCACTGATGGTGATCGGTCGTACATCAGGCTGTTAAGAGGGAGTGGATTCAGAGTGGACTCATTGCATCATTCAGAGAAGCAATGATATCGAATTATTTGTGTCTTACAGCGTGTGGCAGAAGTAGTAAAAGACACCGATGGAATCTGTCACACCAAGAAGCACGAGACCAGTATTTATCTAGCTTCGTGGAAATATTTATCCCATAATTGGCATTAAATCATTGGACTTTCATTCCATTCGGTACTGAAGCCTTTCATCAATATCAGTATGAGATGTAACACCCACAAGCACGATTGAACAAATCGAACATTGGGCCAGCTGCTCCGAGAAGCGGAAGACCGGGAGCTATGGAAGATTGTCTGATGGGTCATCAAGTATCGGATATGAAAGATGCAGCATTGGTGATGATTCGTTGTGGAATATAAGGAAATAGCCTTCAAATATCATTTCCAGGAATTTCTTGCGATGTCTGAACATGCCGTGTCAATTCACGAGGAATGCTTACTGGTGGTTGGTAAGAAAGCATACGTGTTCACATTGCATCCCATTCATGATCTACATCTACATCTACATGACGACTCTGCAATTCACATTTAAGTGTTTGGCAGAGGGTTCATCGAACCACAATCATACTATCTCTCTACTATTCCACTCCCGAACAGCGCGCGGGAAAAACGAACATCTAAACCTTTCTGTTCGAGCTCTGATTTCTCTTATTTTATTTTGATGATCATTCCTACCTATGTAGGTTGGGCTCAACAAAATATTTTCGCATTCGGAAGAGAAAGTTGGTGACTGAAATTTCGTAAAAAGGTCTCGCCGCGACGAAAAACGTCTTAGCTGTAATGACGTCCATCCCAACTCGTGTATGATATCTGCCACACTCTCTCCCCTATTACGTGATAATATAAAACGAGCTGCCCTTTTTTGCACCCTTTCGATGCCCTCCGTCAATCCCACCTGGTAAGGATCCCACACCGCGCAGCAATATTCTAACAGAGGACGAACGAGTGTAGTGTAAGCTGTCTCTTTAGTGGACTTGTTGCATCTTCTAAGTGTCCTGCCAATGAAACGCAACCTTTGGCTCGCCTTCCCCACAATATTATGTGTGACAAATCAGAGGAGCAGGTAAGGTAGCCGAGGATCCGAACATTTCTCACGACGTTCGTGGTATGAACAACTGCAGTGTGGGTTCTTGCACTGTCCTGCTGGAATATGCCACTAAATATCATGAAGGCTGACACTAGGACTTACCATCCGTGCCACATACCTGCGAGCGTTCTGCCTCTCTTCAGCAGTTACCAAAACAGTCCTATTGTCAAATACAAAGCTCCACACACACACACACACACATCACTCTAGTAGTTGAAGTATGGTCCATGAGAACCGTTGCTGCCTCTGACATTTCACCAGGTCGTCTACGGACATGTTAGCACCTATCTGACCACCACAAACGTAAATGAGCATCACTGAACGCCATAGAACACCACTCTGTATCCCAGTGTGTTCTTCTTTTACAACATACAAGTCTTTGTTGTCTGTGGTATTGTGACAGCGGCAATCGATGCATGGCAACTCTAGAGCTCAACCTATATACTTACAAATGGTCCATTGCCAAAGATTCGGGCTGACAATCGGCCTGCGGCATCCACTCAGATTTCAGCCGTTGTCATATGTCTATTTGCCAGAGTCAGGGGGAAAATCCTACAGTCTTCTCGTGGTGCAGTCCTTCCGGAAAGATCCCTCTGCTTTCCACACTGCTGTGCTGAATCCGTCTTGTCGCCACTCATTCTGAAATCACTCAAGTCGATTGTCCGTGAGGTCTTTCGGTTTGATGTTCCCTTCATCCTCATACCAACTATCTTACCTTTCTCAAAGGCCAAAATATAATGAATATGAAACGGAATACACACATCTTTATTGTAATGTTGCCATTAACAAAGGTTCTCTTGTGCCAATGTACGTCTCGTACGTCCTATTTACGGCAATACATGTACATACCTGCCGAGAAGAAAAGCGAGAATATTCCAAATATTTTGTGGAAATGGATTTCTGTATTAACTTAGAGTATATACGTTATATTCTCCAGAAAAAAATTTACGAATTTGGTGAAGAAAAATTAACGAAGGTGGAATCGATGAGGGTTTTACTTGGCTGAACTACTTTTTAATATTGAATATATACTTGATTTGTCTTGGATAATAAAATCTGTTTTTGAATATTGCCTATCACAGCATATTAAATTGTTAGAAAAACACTTTTAAGTAGATGACGACAAATCCCATTTGATTCAACCCGCATAAGGGAAACTCCCCATCACACCCTCTCAGATTTACCAGTAAGATGGCCCAGTGGATAGCCCTTCAAAAACCGAACACAGATCAGGCATGAGAAGAGGAAGAAACTGAACTAAACTGTGAAAAAAGGATCAAAATCAGATCAATGAATGGTCCAAGCTCAAGACGTGCAAAATCGAGCGAATATAAATAAGCAAAGCGTCGTGGTTATGTGGTCAGGGTGTTGGACCACGAAAAGGGGGCATCCATGTTCAGATCTTCCTTACGCCCTGTACTACGTTTTTTTCATTAAATTATAATCTGTCCGTCCAGTCATTAATGTGTCTGTTCGCTGTATTCAAATTTGTGTCTGTGTCGCGGCGTAGCTGAAACCCCCTATACCAGTCCCATCTCATTCCTCTTAATTTTTCGTGGTCGTTGGATTTCGATGTTTCTGTTAGCAGCTTACTGCTCTTGATACGCCTCCGTTTGTCCGGCTTTGAGCCGTGAGTGTCCAGGTAAATGTCCTCCGTAGCTACATTACAGCTAGTTGAACTAGTCTCATCAATCATTCAAATTTCACTTCGTTCAACAATACATTCAAAACAAACGACATAACGAAACTCTTCTCATTTCAGTCGCGAGGAGCTTATGCTTCATTTTTTCCGTAGTCCTGTATCTGTGGAAAACACATATTCACAGAACCTTCAAATAAACCTGTTCCCTCAACGCTCGACTATGTCACTGCTTTATGTGAGTGCTTATTTATTCTTATATCGACGTTTTTTTTCCTTACTATCATTCTTAACCACTGTCGCACATAAAGATTTGGGTGTTCTTTTTTTCCCACGTGCTCTATGAGCGTGGAACGGTAGAGAAACAGCCTGAAACTTATTCGATGTGCCTTCTGTCAAGGACTTAACTGTGAGATGCAGACTAATCGTGTGGATATAGAGAACAAAACATTCCCATTTTAATGCACGAAAAATATGATACTGAAGCACGTAGTGACATGATAGCTGTGGAGGAGGGAGTGCTGTTTCCTGATAAGCATTTCTGTAGTTCGGAATTACCAAACTTGTTTGGTTCCTGGCACAAAAATAATCATATATTGAAATCAAAGGGGATACAGTTCACCTCGTTTCATGTTCCATGTTAATTTTCTTTGTTACAGCGTCCATCAAAAAACCAACTTCACACTAATACAGTGTTTGTAATGGAATCAATGTTCGTTTAGTTTAATCACTGATCGTTTCAACAGTTGAAATAAGATGTAAAGAACACCAGAGACCAGGTTACGACAGGTAACTAAATCTGCAATAGCAGAACATTGCCTTGACCTTGAGCACACCATGGAGTATGACAAAACTAGGATCCTGGCTCAGACCCCCCGATTCTGTGCTAGTGTCATTAATGAATCGATTGAAATCAAGATGACGGAGAACTTGATCAACCGAGAAGCAGGATATCAGCTTAGTACTGCGTGTAATCCTGCTTTGGAACTACTACAGAAACAACGGAAGGAAGTTCCATCCTCCAGGAATGAACTACAGACGTCGAAGGGTATAAGTAACGGAACAGAAAGGCATACGCAACACCAGGCGGCAGCAAGCTCCTTGGAGGATGGCCATCATAATATGCAGCTCCAACAACAGCCGGATGCCACAGGAAGCGCACCTCACAGGCGCATACCGGGTTCAGAAGGCCAGGACAATGGCTCGGCCACGAGAGAAACTCGCCGCGGTCGCGGACAGCATAAGGAGCTTCAGCAGGGCCGTGATACTGCTAGGTTCGCTCCTATCGGGCGCGGACCCAATAGGGAACGCCTTGGGACGTCCGCTACCTCAGAAGAGAGCCGCAACGGGCGCGGACCGAAGAGGAAGCGCCTAGAGACTGATACCACCGACAGAAATGGCCACAGCGTGCGCGGACGGCATAGGGAGCACCACACACCGCCCAGGCATAAATATGGGACGCGGTCAGCTGGCCAATCAGTCTCAGGGAACACCTGATGAAGACGCCGAGTTACGACGTCGAAATATCGTGTTTGGAAGACGCGGACCACCGGCAGTACCCCCGATTTTTCGAGAAGGAAAAATATTGTCGATACTTTGGGTTACGGAGGATCTTGCAATGTGGTTCCTGCAAATAGTTACAAAAGTCTAAAGTGTCCTTAGTGCCGTCTTGAAACAAATAATGCACTGCATGTCCAAGAAGCCACGTCATTGCATTAGTTTTAGTGCATGGGTTATACGTTTCATCCGGGAATAAGATAGTCTTGGGGTCGATATGATTCGGCGTTACCCGAAGGAAGTATGCTGACATTTGCCTCACTAAGTGCCACACTGCTGTAGACTCGCCACAGCTAAGACGGTGTTCATCATGGTCTTGAACGCCACAGCTCGTGCACGTGGGTGAGTCTACCATGTGGATCGCATGTAGCCTTGATATGGTCACCTGCTTACCGTTGACAGTGATATACCACATCGCCGTGACGTCAGTGTCCTGTGTTACGTGGTGAATTGTCCTCCACACTACTCGCCAGTTGACGTTCGGGTGCTTCCTCTCCACGACGTTATCGGGTCGTCCACGTTGCAGGACCCTATAAACCGTCTTTGCCGTCGCCAGTTGAGTCGCTGGTAAGGCAAGTCGAACGTAACTGAGTTCGAGGTAAAAGACACCGATGAAGAAGAGCGAAGAGGGGTCGTGGTGTATCGGCACAGGCAGCCAACAGGGAGGGCGGTGCTAGTTCTTCTATTAACAAACTGGTCAGACTGTACGGACGGCGGTGCCATAGTTTGACTAATGTGCTCACAAATAGGGCGACCGCTCTGTCATAAACGTGATAAAGGCCAAGCCCTCCCCGATCCGGGGGAAGGGTGAGAGTCTCATATTTGATCTTGAAAAGCATTCCAGAACTCACGAAGGACCCAAAAGACGCAAGTATACGGCGAGCTATCATCACCGGTATAGGTAATATCTGGGCGATGTGCGGAATGCGTGACGCTAAATGTGTGTTGACATACTGGGTCCGTTGGACGATGTCCAGGGCTCGTAGGCGGTTGTTGGCAATTCCAGTCCGAACATTTCGTAAAATCCGCCGAAAGTTGTGAGCAGCGGTCCGTCGTATATCGTCTGTAAAATCAATGCCGAGACATTTCAAATTATCACTGAGCTGTAAAGAGGTGACACTGTTCTCAGACAATCCGACCACGATGTTCATCGCCACCGATTTTGAGAAGTTGATACGACTACCAGTGGCCATGCCATATTTCGCTATCCAAGTTAGTGCGCTAGCGGTGTCGTCACCGTTGCGGATGACAATCACCAGGTCGTCAGCGTACGCTTTACATCGGAAAGTGTGGCCTCGTAACGTCATACCCGTTAGTCGTTGGCGCAGACCGCAGAGGAGAGGTTCCATGGCCACAGCGTAAAGTAAAGTGGACAGAGGGCAGCCTTGGCGTATCGATCGAGAAATGGTGAGGGGCTGCGAAGGTCGGCCGTTGACGATCACCTCGGACGTCGCGCCAGGAGTAGTCGCATTACGACAGTGACGAATGGCTGTGGGTACCGCATATGTTGGAGGACCGCTTCCAAATGGTTGTGGTCCACTCGGTCGAAAGCTTGACTAAAATCGATGGCCGCCAGTGCACCCTTCAGACGACATGTCCTCGCCAGTGAGATCAAGTCACGATATTCGCTGAGTGCCGTTTGAATATTATTGTCGCCTCCTAATGACGTCTGATCGGTTGAGATAACATTGCGTAGGGTCTGGCGTATCCGCGCCGCCAACAGTCGAGAAAAGATCTTAAAGTCTCAGTTCAGTAGCGTCAACGGGTGGTAGTCCTGCAGTCATGAGCCACCGGACGGTTTGTGAATAGGAATAATCATCCCTTCCACAAGGGCCGCAGGGAGCGGCACGTCCGGGGATAGTAGTTCGCGACAGATGTCCGTCCATCGGGAGGCTAATAAATATTGAAAAGTCCGGTAAAATTCCAAGGGGAGGCCATCAGGACCCGAAGACTTGTTGACAGCTCCTTTTCCAATGGCGTTGATCACTTCTTCTTCTGTAATTTCCTCCATCAAGGCCGCTTCTATCGCCGGGGTGACGGTGCCGTAAATCGTCTGAGAGACGTCCACCAGTGCTGTCGGATCAGGGGTCTGAGCGGAATAGAGCTGGGAATAATGATTGTAGAACGCTGTGTTTACGTCTTGTTGCGTGGTGAGGCGATGACCGTCCTCCGTGTCGATGAAGCGTATCAGCGCTCGTTGGCGTCGTTTACGTTCACGAAGGACGTGGAACATTGACGGGCGTTCGCTAGGTATCCGATCCTGCGTCCTCGAGCGGATGACTACCCCCTCTAGGTGGCGTCGCATATGAGCGAGGATCTGAGCCTTAGCACGGTGGACCGCCGTTTGTCGTTCCGGAAAACGGCGCCATAGCATCGCAGTCGCGCAGGACCCGGAAGTAAAAGTCGAGGGTATGTCTTCGCCAAGTAGCGTGGTCGCGACCGTAGGTTATCAACGTTCGCCTCAGCGCCGGTTTGGCGCAGTCCAACCACCAGCGGATCGTTGTAGGATATGCACGGAGGCGATTTTCACACGAATGCCACGTATCCTCAACGGCTTGGCGGCAATCCGGGCACGACAGGTGAGCGATGTTTAATTTCCACGGGCTGCGGCTTCTCCACACTTGTTGCCGCCGCAGGGTGACGGCACAAATGTAAGCGGGGTTGTCCGAGAATGCTGCAGGCCACAGTTCCGCATCCTGTGTTCCAGCGGCGAGAGAGCGTGAGACATAAATCCGATCGAAACGACTGGAAGAGTGACTCGTGAAGTGCGTGAATCCCGGTCGGTGGCCGTGAAGATGTTCCCGAGTGTCCACCATCTGCAGGTCTCGAATTAGCGTCTCGAGTTCCGGGCACGGATTATGTCGTGGGAGTTGGTCTCTGGGCGCCAGTACGCAATTGTAGTCACCTCCAAACAACAGATGGTCGTGGGGGCCTTGGAAGAGCGGGGCGACGTCTTCCGCAAAGAATCGTGAACGTTCGCGACGTTTGTCCGTCCCGGAAGGTGCGTAGATATTGATAAGGCGGACACCCAGTACTGTGAGTGCCATTCCTCTTGCCCCAGGCAGAAACAGGATATCGTCCGCCACTATCCCTTCCCGAAGAAGTACAGCGACACCGCTGCCTGTTGGGAAGCTGGAGAGACGCAAGCATCGTAACCGTAGATGCCTGGGAAGTCGTCGACGTACACTTCTTGGAGAAGGGCTATGTCGATGGATGCAGAGTTCAACATATCGTGAAGCAAGGATAACTTAGCGCGCGTCCGTATAGATGTTTATAGTTGCAATGCGATAAGTTTGAGGTCTATCCACAGCATCCGTGTTGACCAGCAGTACCCCTGTAAGGCTGTTCGTCACTAACTGATGGCGGGAAAGGGTCAACACTGGTGGGGTAAATTTCCCCCCGTGTCGTCCGACACGATGGGCAAGGAGTGTGCCTCACAGTTGTCCGCCCAGCCGCCATGAAATACCATCGGCTGTTGGCGGCTGTTAGTGGCTGCTGCGGCACTCGGCGCTGACTCCATCGGCTCTGCTGGCTGGGAATCGGCAGCGGCTGTCTGCTTGTGATCCTGCTGTTCTGTGGGGTCGGAGAGGCTGAAGCCGTCACCACGGCGATCTGTTGAGTTTGAAGTTACAGCGGCCTCTGTACCGCCGGTACCGTCGTCGGAATTTCCACAGTCCATGTCAGACGATCGCTGCAAACACTCGTCCGATGGAGCACGCCGCCGTCTCTTGTGTTTTCGCGGGGAACGCTGTTTACGGACGTGTGCTTCAGTATCTGAATGTTGGTGGATTTCTTCAGCTGCTCCGGTGCCTGGAAGAAAAGCTGCTGTCGGCGCAACCCGTGGGTCAATGTCCATCCTGGCTTCCATGCCTTCTTGCTAGGTCGGTCGGTGATTATCTTCAGGTGGGGGTGCCGTTGTACAGGCCGGATCCTGTACTGCAGAAGCCATTATGGTCTCGCCATCGGGGGCGGCTATCGGACTAATGTCGTCAGCATCGGTAAAGGTTGCTGCCCGTGTAACTTCGGCGTAATTGAGAGGAAGGGTCGTCACCTTAGAAGTAGTCATAGCTTCACCTGTCGGGATTTGAGTAAGCCGTCGTCGGAGACAATCCGAACGGACGTGCCCTACTTGGCCACAACCAGAGCAAGTGCGTGGCTGACCGTCATACAAAATGATCGCCCTACATCCGCCGATGACAAGATATGACGGAACATGTTTGGTCAATTGAATTTTAATCTGTCGTACCCCATTAAGAACGGGGTACGTTGTAAAGGTGGTCCATTTTTCGGCCATATGGCCGATCACTCTGCCGTAGGGCTGGAAGGCCGCGGTGACTACGTCCGGTGGTACTTCAAAAGGGAGTTCGAAGACGCGTATCGTACGTAGGCCAAGCGCCACGTGATCGATAGAGACCGCCCCAATATGGCCATCAGAATGTTTGAATTTAAGACCGTTTGCATGTGCGCTCACGATTCTGTTGCACACCTCGTCACTTACTAGCTTGACGTAGACAACACTGCTCGTGATAGAGAGATGGATACCAATTATGTCTCGCGGTTCAATTTTAACGTCGTCACGTAGGAAACGTTCCACTTCAAAAGCCTGCGGTCGTGCATGATCGGGTTGAAAACTGATCTTGATGGTTGTTTGTATGAATGTGCCATGTTGCGTCGGTAGTGATGAACTCTAAACTAGCGACAAGTAAATCTCATTCTGATGATGGTGAGGTTCCATACTCCGAGGAGCGTACGGAACGATGCGGGAGACCCGCACCGCCAACTAGGCGGTTTGCCATTGCCTTCCTGCGACCGTAACGGGGATGAATAATAATGATAAAGACAATACAACAACACCCAGTCATCTCGAGGCAGGCAAAATCGATGATCCCGTCGGGAATCGAACCTGGGACCCCGTGCGCAGGAATCGAGAACGTTACCGCAAGACCACGAGCTGCGGATCTCCAAGGGACAGCCCATCGAAAACTGAACACAGATCAAGCATGAAAACAGGAGGAAGGAGTACTGAACTGTGAAAAAAGAAGCAATACAGAAACAGTGATCGGTTCAAGCTGAAAATGTTTATCATCTAGCAAATTGCAAGAATCATGGCGTCGTGGTTGAGAGGTCATGGTGATGGACTGTAACGTTGGAGATCCGTGTTCAAATCTCCATCGTGTCTTTTTTTTCACAAAATATGAAAGTTCCGTGTAGTCATTGACGTGTCTTTTCTCCTCCTGTAGTCTTGGCGGTTGTCATACAATAGAATGGTTATAGAACATGAGTCATACAGTAATGAGTCATCTGGTAAGAATATATTCCCATCGCAGGTAAATGTGATGAATAGTGAGAGCAGGCGAGTGCATCATAGGCCTCTCACAGAAATGAAAACAACAAATAAAAGGGTGTGACCTATGTTAGAACAAAGAAATTCTTAAGTTAAAATTTCCAAAACGGAATGCAAGAGTCATAACATGTGGTACTTGTGTAGAACAGATAGGATGTGCGTATGTCTGTAAGTCCATTCCGTGCATGTTACTTTTGCAAAGTAGAAGGAGCGATCTGTATCTCCATTGAAGAAAATTTTAATAGTCAATATCACATTCAGTACTATGTATTCCTTATGACCGGTTTAAGCAATTGAGACTGACATCTCCTGATCTTCAACAAACTTGTTGTTATGCGTCCTGTTCTATTATGACACATGCCATATTGACCTTTTCTGGATAGCATGTAGCACATTTCACACAAGTTAGTTTAAAATGAAATCAGCTTTGTCACAAATAAAAACAAATCGGTTAAGAAGCACTTTGTATAACTGAAGATGTCATTACATATAACGTTCCGCTGATGCTTGTTAGATGTTGAATTGCCTAACAGTACACATTTGCATACATTTTTACATTTACAAGACGAGGTAAATACATCATGGAGCCACATTCTTTGAGATACACACACCAACTCTGCACTCTGTTTAACTGTGTACTTCAAATAAAGTGGCTACATTATATATTTAACTCGTCATGTAAATGTAAACATGTGCGCCAATGTTTACTGTTACGCAATTCAGCATGAAACAAGCAGCTGTGGAATTTATGAGTGAGGACATCTCTAGTTGCACAAGGTGATTTATAACTTTGTTTTTATTTTTAACACTTTGTCGTCCGCACGTCTCGTACAGATTTATTCGCTTGGCGCCGGCCGCTTGTCACCTTTCCGTTGATGACAAACTTCAAACACATTGACTTTTGCGCGCTTTAATTTTCCAGAAATCCTCTATTTTGCCGTATCGTTCCACAAACTCGAATTTTCTTTTCAAGTAACTTCTCTGCGAGCTCTACACTGTTCTAATGCAGAGTTGATGCACTTTCCATCAGAAGGTGTGAATAGTTCCATCATTGTTTTTGTTAAAAGCTGTCCAGCACCGGAATATGTCCTAAATGAGGAAATGTATCCCGTACTCGAATCACACAGTATCCGATTGAGTATGCCGTATTTCGTAATTTTCGACAGACTGTAAATTTTAGTTTAACCGTCCATGCCACTGTATCATTCCTTCATCAATTGAGATGTTTTGACTTAGATTAAACGTTTCTTTAAACGTTTTGGAAAAATAATCAATTACGAATTGCACTTTGACAAGCCGTTCGGCATAATCCGGTTTGTTGACGCTGTCGGAAAAATGTAAAAATGATAATATTTGTCTGAATCGGTTGTGTCTATCATCGGATTCGTTGACCAATAATCATCTATTCTTGCTTTTTTTACAATTCTCATAAGGATAGCGAGCCAAACCATTTTCTAAGTTCGAGTCCCGTAACGTCGACAAATTTGTCATTTTTTAAATCCAGTTTCCTTCTATTGCAATTTTGACTGTAGTACTTGTTGGTTTCGTTGTTATATATTCAAATAGATCGTTTCCAATATACAGTTCTACAATATCCTCTACTCTCTGTGTATCTTTGGGAAATATGTTTGGACCCGGGGATCCTTCAAATTTATTATTGGTCCTCAGTACATCAAAGTCTGACCACTGTGCACTATCTACTTCGTCTGATTGAGCCGAATCAGTTGGCAACCGGAGCCGAATTCTTCTTGGACGTATTTCACTATCTTCCTACGATTCTGCTTCACTTTCATTTCTTTTATATCCAATGTCTTCTTCCCAATCGGCCAAGTGGTCCCAAACATCAGACAAGACGTCCGCGCATTCATCGTAAATAATCCTATTGTCTCTTTCGTCTGCCATGATGAAAGGGCACAAGTACTAGTTGACGTGTGTAACTTATTGTTACGTAAACAAAATACCAACACAATGCAAAACATACTAAAGTGCTGTCGCCGGCCACTGCGCGATACTATGCTCATGACACCACTGAGGTGTCGCCGGACGGCATAGTGTTAATAGTACTGTGTGGAATGTGCTATATACTACATACTAGAATGTCAACATGGGATGTGTGATGCAGGTCTAATGGAATAAGACGTATAACAAGTTTGTTGAAGATCAGAAGACGACAGTTTCAACTGTTCAAACAGGTCATCAGAGCAAAATAATATCGAATGAGACCATGCGTATTAAAAGTTTCTTCATTGCATTACAGCTGTTACTGTTGGACGCCATCAAACAATTTTAGCTACAAGCGTTGATGACGATGGTTGCTTTGAGCAAATGATGAAACAGTTGAACAGCAAGTTTTAGTGTTTGCCTCCCCTTCGATATTAGCGTCACTATTAACAACAGGTAGATAGTGATAATCCCAAGGGAATCTCTTCTCAGATTTGCATGTAATTCTATCGATTCACTCACTGACGTTTCTACAAATGCGACACTATTTTAAAACAGCCAAGACGTGTTATTACATTTCTTGATTGTACTACAAATATAATTTCCTTCAAAGGCGCCAAATATGAACGTTTTAAATTACTGGTATCTTTTTTTAAGTTCAAAATATTTGGTTCATTGTATCACTTAGAAGTACACTGACCCTTGTGTTTATGTTAGTGAGTCGCGCCGAACGTCAGTTGCCAAGTTACCAAAAGTCATATCAGACGAGATTTTTCACACTGCGGGGATGCACAGTGGTTCTTTCGCCGTGATTATTTACGACTTCGTGAACTCTACATCCCATTCTACAGTGTAAGCTGAGACGGATGGAACTGTCGGCTGAAAATAACTGGAAAAAGAATTGACTGCGACTGCCTGCCTAAGTGCAGGCTCCTTCAGGTGTTTTTCTTGAAAAACAACTCCTCAGTTATAGCTATGAAATAGACTTACTGGGCTCGCAGCTGACTACGCAGAAGGGAAATACAGTCTGCAGAACATTAAATATATTCTTTAAAAAAGCTGTAAAACATATATCGTAATGAACTCCTTTACAGCAATTATTTATGCAATAATAAAACGAAGTTCTCCCCTCACTGTTGGTATCCAGAGTGCACACTAGCCATGATTTTCTTTATAATCTGATGAAGTTGCAAGTAACATCGGAATCCACACTCACCATGATTTTCCTTATAATCTGATGAAGTTGCAAGTAACAGCGGAAAAATTTATTTTTAATAGCTAGCGCGAAAACGGATTCTCGAAAACAAGTTCATTTAAAGTTTGTTATAATGAAAAATCCACACGCGGTGTGGTAATATCTACATCTACATGATTACTCTGAAATTCACAGTTAAGTGGCCTGGCAGAGGGTTCATCTTACAACATTCAAACTCCTTCTCTACCGTTCCGCTCTGGAATAGCGCGCGGTGAAAAACGAACACTTAATCTTTCTGTGCGAGATCTGATTTATCTTATTATGATGATCATCCTCCTTATGTAGGTGGGCGCCAACAAAATGTTTTCACAGTCTGAGGAGAAAATTGATGATTGAAATTTCATGAGAAGATCCAGCCGCAACAAAAACCCCTTTATTTTAATGACTGCTACCCCAATTGACCTATCATGTCCGTAGCGCTCTCTCACCTGTTTCGCGATAGTACAAAACGAGCTGGCCTTCTTTGAACTTTTTCGCTGTCTTTCGTTGATCCTATCTGATGCGGATCCCACACTACGCCAGCGATACTTCAGAAGACATACAAGCGTAGTGTCTCTGTAGTAGAATTATTGCATTTTCTCAGTGTTCCGTCAAAGATAAAGGCTCCATGCACTATGCGACTTAACTTCTGAGGTCATCAGGCGCCTAGAACTTAGAACTACTTAAACCTAACTAACCTAAGGACATCACACACATCCATGCCCGAGGCAGGATTCGGACCTGCGACCGTAGCAGCAGTGCGGTTCCGGACTGAAGCGCCTAGAACCACTCCGCCACAACGGCCGGCCAGTGTTCTATCAGTAAATCGTAGTCTTTGATTTGCTTCATCCAGAACATTATTTATGTGATCGTTCCAACCTAAGTTATTGGTAATCATAGTTGCTAAGTATTTAGTTGAATTTATAGCATTTACATTTGAGTGGTTTATTATGTAACTTAAATTTAGCGAATTCCTTTTTGTACTTATGTGGATGACCACACACATTTCATCATTTAGATTCAATTGCCACTTTTCGCACGGTACAGATCTCTTGTCTTAGTCATTTGGCATTTGCTTTTGATCATCTGGTAGCTTTACAAAACGGTAAATGACAGTACTATCTGCAAACAATCTGACATGGATGCTGAGATTGTCTCCTAAACCGTTCATATAGATCAGGAACAGCAAAGGCCGAATAAGACGGTAGATTTTACTTCTGTTTTACTCAATGACTCTCCGTCAGTTACTGTGAACTATGAACTTTCTGACAGCAAATCAGAAATCCAGTGGCACAACTGAGACAATATTCCGTGTTTTATAAGCACGCAATTTGATTAGCAGTGTCTTGTGAGGTACGTTATACAGGGTGGTCCACTGATGGTGACCGGGCCAAATATCTCACGAAATAAGCGTTAAATGAAAACTTACAAAGAACAAAACTTTTCTAGCTTGAAGGGGGAAACCAGATGGCGCTTTGGTTGACCCGTTATATGACGCTACCATAGGTCAAACGGATATCAACTGCGTTTTTTTTAAAGTAGGAACCCTCATTTGTTATTACATATTCGTGTAGTACGTAAAGAAATATGAGTGTTTCAGTTGGACGACTTTTTTCGCTTTGTGGTAGATGGCGCTGTAATAGTCACAAACATATGGCTCCCAATTTTAGACGAACAGTTGTACGTTTTTTAAATTAAAATACAGAACGTAGGTACGTTCGAACGTTTTATTTAGGTTGTTCCAATGTGATACATGTACCTTTGTGAACGTATCGTTTCTGAGAACGCATGTTGTTACAGCGTGATTACCTCTAAATACCACATTAATGCTATAAATGGCCAAAATGATATCCGTCAACCTCAATGTATTTCACAATACGTGCAACGACATTCCTCTCCACAGCGAGTAGTTCGCCTTCCGTAATGTTCGCACATGCATTGAGAATGTGCTGACGTATGTTGTCAGGCGTTGTCGGTGGATCACAACAGCAAATATCCTTCAACTTTCCCCACAGAAAGAAATCCGGGGACGTCATATCCGGTGAACATAAGGGTCATTGTATGGTGCTTCGACGACCAATCCACCTGTCATGAAATATGCTATTCAATACCGCTTCAACCGCACGCCAACTATGTGCCAGACATCCATCATGTTGGAAGTACATCGCCATTCTGTCATGCAGTGAAACATCTTGTAGTAACATCGGTAGAATATTACGTAGGAAATCAGCATACTTTGCTCCATTTAGATTACCATCGATAAAATGGGGGCAATTATCCTTCCTCCCATAATGCCGCACCATACATTAACCCGCCAAGGTCGCTGATGTTCCACTTGTCGCAGCCATCGTGGATTTTCTGCTGCCCAATAGTGCATATTATGCCTGTTTACGTTACCGCTGTTGGTGAATGACGCTTCGTCGCTAAATAGAACGCGTGCAAAAAATCTGTCATCGTCCCGTAATTTCTCTTGTGCCCAGTGGCAGAACTGTACACGACGTTCAAAGTCGTCGCCGTGCAATTCCTTGTGAACAGAAATATGGTACGGGTGCAATCGATGTTGATGCAACATTCTCGACACCGACGTTTTTGAGATTCCCTATTCTTGCGCAATTTGTCTGCTACTGACGTGCGGATTAGCCGCGACAGCAGCTAAGACGCCTACTTGGGCATCATCATATGTTGCAGGTCGTGGTTGACGTTTCAGATGTGGCTGAACACTTGCTGTTTCCTTAAGTAACGTAACTATCCGGCGAACAGTCGGGACACTTGCACGATCTCGTCCAGGATACCGAGCAGCATACATAGCACACGGCTGATGGGCATTTTGATCACAATAGCCATACATCAACACGATTTCGAGCTTTTGCGCAATTGGTAAACGGTCCATTTTAACACGGGTAGTGTATCACGAAGCAAATACCGTTGTGACTGGTACATGATACGACGCAGTTATACGTTTGTTACTATTACAGCGCATTCTGTCAGAAAGTGAAAAAAGTGGTCCAACTAAAACATTCATATTTCTTTACGTACTACACGAATATGTAATAAAAATAGGGGTTCCTACTTACAAAAAAACACAGTTGGTATCCTGTTGACATATGGCAGCGCCATCTAGCGGGCCAACCATAGAGCCACCTGGTTTCCTCCTTCAAGCTAGACCAGTTTCGTCCTTTGTAGTTTTTTCATTTAACGCTTAATTCGTGAGATATTTGGCCCGGTCGCTATCAATGGACCACCCTGTATGCTGACATTACACGAGAAACAGTTTATAACTTTTACGATGCTTCGTCTAGTCGACAGTATTGAGAGTCGGAAATCAAGTGAGTAGATCCGAAGTCCGCCATCTGTCATGACGAAGGATCTTGTAAGGTCACCCTCGGCACGGTTTTCGAGGCAGAGCGCAGCCTCTCGCAGTGACGGCGCCCTGCAGCACTAACAGCACGACTCGCTCGTGGCCGGAACGGCGATGGGCGCACAGCTTCCCGGCGACATCAGCCCTCACATACGCTAGTGGCGGCTCTCAGCCCGAGCAAAATGTGGTTTACCCGACCAAGTTAGATCACTCGTATCTAAGGCTGTGTTCTACGTCGGAAGCGACCGACAGCGAGCGACGTCTGGATGCGCTACACTCCAGCGACAATCAGCAGTATCGGGCGAAAAGCTCGGGCGTCCAGCTTGCGAGCGACCGGTCTCGCGCCAGAAGACGGCTGCTCGGAGCCTACTAGCTGTTTCTATACGACGGCGCCCTTAAACTGTGGAATTCTTTAGCTGGAGACTAAAGCTACAAAATTATCTTAACTTAGGAAAATACGCTACTGACTATTAAAATTGCTACACCGAGAAGAAATGCAGATGATAAACGGGTATTCATTGGACAAATTTACTAGAACTGACATGTGATTACATTATCACGCAATTTGGGTGCATAGATCCTGAGAAATCAGTACCCAGAACATCCACCTCTGGCCGTAATAACGGCCTTGATGCGCTTGGGCATTGAGCCAAACAGAGCTTCGATGGCGTGTACAGGTACAGCTGCCCATGCAGCTTCAACACAGTTCATCAAGAGTAGTCACTGGCGTATTGTGACGAGCCAGTTGCTTGTCCACCATTGAGCAGACATTTTCAGTTGGTGAGAGATCTGGAGAATGTGCTGGCCAGGGCAGCAGTCGAACATTTTCTGTATCCAGAAAGGCGCGTACAGGACCTGCAACATGCGGCCGTACATTATCCTGCTGAAATGTAGGGTTTCGCAGGGATCGAATGAAGGGGAGAGCCATGACTCGTAACACATCTGAAATGTAACGTCCACTGTTGAAAATGCCGTCAGTGCGAACAAGAGGTGACCGAGACGTGTAACCAATGACACCTCATACCATCACGCTGGGTGATACGCCAGTATGCCGATGACGAATACACGCTTCCAATGTCCGTTCACCACGATGTCAACAAACACGATCGCGACCATCACATTCTGTAAACAGAACCAGGATTCATCCGAAACAATGACTTTTGCCATTCGTGCACCCAGGTTCGTCGTTGAGTACACCATCTCAGGCGCTCCTGTCTATGATGCAGCGTCAAGGGTAACCGCAGCCGTAGTCTCCGAGCTGATAGTCCATGCTGCTGCAAACGTCGTCGAACTGTTCGTGCAGATGGTTGTTGTCTTGCAAACGTCCCCATCTGTTGACTCAGTGATATTCTGCTAACACTCATTAGAACTCCACCAACGCGAGCAGCATTGTCGCGATACGATAAACCGCTACAATCCGACCTTTATCAAAGTTGGAAACGTGATGGTACGCATTTCTCCTCTTTACACGAGACATCACAACAACGTTTCACCAGGCAACGCCGGTCAACTGCTGTTTGTGTAAGAGGAATCGGTTGGAAACTTTCCTCAAGTCAGCAAGTTGTAGGTGACGCCACCGGCGCCAACCTTGTGTGAATGCTCTGAAAAGCCAGTCATTTGCATATCACAGCATCTTCTTCCTGACGGCTAAATTTCGCGTCTGTAGCACGTTATCTTCGTGGTGTAGCAATTTTTAATTGTGAGTAGTGTAAATCGAAAAGGAATCCTCTGCATGAAGTTCACAAAGGAGTGAGTCTGCACAGAGAATTTCATAATTTATCTCATTAACTACGAAGACCTCCAGACAAATTTTTCGCATACATGTGAATGAGCAGACGAGCATTCGACCATCTCAGCAATAAAACGAATTTTTTTTATTATCTAGGACTTTTAGCAGCCAGTAAATGCGGAAGAATGATTGACTCCCTAAATAAAAAGAATGACAGCAACCAGCAAGTGCTATCTGTGACGTAATGGTGGCGTTCCCGATTCGTGATAAGTTTTGAAACGGTTCTGGGTTCGATCCCAGCTACTATCTACATTTTAACTGACTCAGCAATACAATGAACAACCATGAAATTTTACAGATACTTGATGTTGCGAAAGTAATTCATCAGCAGTTTTAAGGCAAAGCGTTTCAGTTAATCTAAGTAGTCTGTAAAAGTAAAGCATACAAAATTTTTCAAAAGAAAACCAAACGTTTTGTGAACTGATTTGTCTAAAACTATGAAATAAAAAAATCAGGGAAATTTTAGATGCACATCACATTCTGCTCAATATTTCGAGCATCATTCAAAGGCACGTAGAACGTTTCTCCTATCTATTTATTTCTTTTAGTCCATTTCACAAAATATTTGAACGATTTCTTTCATTTTTTATTTCCAATTTTTATTCAGAAAGCAAGATCTTACAGTGTCCTCGTTTGCCTTCCAAACGTCTTCTGTTCTCGAAAATCCTAACTTTGATGATTCGAAGGAAGCATTTTTGACATTTAAATGACGCACCGATGTATCTTTTTATGTGCAAAATGCTAGGCCTTGAACAGATGGACTTTTGACACTTCAGTTACGTAGCTTGGCGCAGATTTTCGTCAAATATTTCAATTTTTCCTCAACTCATTAATTAAGTCTTCCTTAATTAGCGTGATTACTTTGAAGCAGTTTAATATTTTCATGCAAAACTAGATCTCACTCTGATGACTTTGATACGCCGTTGGCCTGTTTCTCTCTCTTTGTTTGGCCATGAAAATTCGGAAAAAACGTTATGGTGTAATTTGTAGAAAGTCTCGCTTTCGCTCTACTCACACGTTTACAAAAACTTTTCGAGTGTTAATCATACGAGAAAACAGTCCTTCCTGCGTCCTGTCATTTCCAATAAATGTCGTTTCGATATCTTGAACCGTTTATGAGATAGCACGACTTTTAGGACCACTCGATTCCCGATGCGCAGGAAAGGATTCGGATGAACCGCGAGCGACCCATCCGCGGATACAACAACCAATATCTCAAGAATGAAGCGAGATATCATTCCACTCTCGACTTTAAATCCTGTTTAGATATATTGGTCACATTTCATAAGCAATAATGAATAACCTTAAACGAACTATACGGTAAGTCTTTGCAATGTGACTTTACTTCCGCGAAATCTTAAAAATTTCGTTCAGCCATGAACTCAGTTTCGTGCAGCACAGTAACTATGACGAATAACGAAAATAAATTCAGACCTTTATCGAACAAAGATACCAAGCTATCAAATGCGGAAGAAGCAGTTTTATTCACCCAATAGTTTTCTTAAAATCGAATGATCAGTATTTCACAGCTACCCTCGCGTCTCCTCCACTGCTTTGCCGAGAAGACACGTGGCTGTCGCTCTCCACTGTCGTGCTCCAGCGACAAGATTCAAACACGTTCGAATTCAAACGTCGCTAGATGGAGCAGAGAAAAGGCAGCGCCACGGACGTTGCCCACGTAGGACACTTCCGTAACCATACCTGCGGTGGTGTTTCGTGATCTGAATCTGTCGCGTGCTGTCGGTCGCTTCTGTCGCTTACATAGGACGCGGCCTAAGGCTTTACAGTTGTTAACGCCTTTCACTGACTAAAAAGTGCAGCGAAAAGTATCAAGCTAGTGTCCAAAGCAAAGACAGTAATTTATTAAGAACACGGCATGGCCGGCTGTTGGCTCTGAAAGAATTCATAAATACTTCATTGCGGCCAGAGTAACAACTTTACATTGCTTCAAAACCACACATCCGTACGAATGTATCAAAATGTCTACGCTACGGCATTGGAAAGGATAGTTCACCTAAGCACGTTGTACACGATGATCCGAAACAGTCTGAAAAGCTTGTAATGGTGTTGAAGGGCAGGCTGTGCTGAGAAATAACTGTTAAGGAAAAAATTCGATACACTGCGCCGTTTCCAAATTAATTAGCACTGAAATTAGCTAATCAGGCCATTGCCCTCCAAATTCAAGCGGCCCGCCAGAGACGGCGTCGTCAAAAATGTTTGTAAGTTTGGTTTCCTAAAACCGAACTAGAGAGCGATACAAAAATTAGACACGGGATGGTAGCAAGGATCGAACCAGAGCCAAAGGCTCTCGTGTGATATCACCTACGCTGTGAGAACGACTGATTATTGGTTCTCGCTGCTGCTACAGTCGCAGGTTCGAATCCTGCCTCGGGAATGGATGTGTGTGGTGTCCTTAGGATAGTTAGGTGTAAGTAGTTCTAAGTTCTAGAGGACTGATGACCTCAGCAGTTAAGTCCCATAGTGCTCAGAGGCATTTGAACCACTTGACTATTGGTTCGCTTCAACTTGAGCGCAACGGCCTGATTGGCCAAATTCAATGCTAATGAACTCGGAAATAGCGCAACGTTTCCAAATTTTTCTTACAAACTATTTCTCAGCGCAGCCTACTCTGTAACACCCTTACAAGTTTTTCAGACTGTTTCTGACACCCTGTAATTCACTGCAATCGATAATGGCAGAATACTTTGATCAAACTGACAGATATTTCTAAATGGGCATAGGGAATGCTTGCTGTATATGAAAGCACAATACTGTTGAATTACATCTTTCTAAAGCCATTTGCCAGGGGCTTAAACACATCGAAGGAACCCCAATATCTCCTGAAAAACACGCATTCTTGGTACTCTCTACGCATTGACCACGAACATATACTGCACAAGCTTTCTTTAGTAGTTCCAAAACGAATACACAACACACTGTGACGTCACTACTACGCTCTCGGCTTGGACGGCTGTCAGAGCGGTCTGCTAACTGGTGGCGGATGACGGAAAGCCTCACTTGCTTCCCCCACAACACCCGAGTCAAAAAGTTGGTTCGGTCGGATAGCAGAGTGCTTTGCTAGGCACGGTCATATTTTAGATGAGATTTTGACTTTCTCCTACCTTTAAATTGGTGTAGTCTATCAATTTAAGCACGCTGTGACGTGGCATTTTTCACATTAATGCATTACCACAAGACTAGACAGTAGTCTCTGGATTGGCTGATTTAATATGGTAACTATCTGTACAGTTTACATCCACTACGTCATCGATCACAAATTGATTAAGAGCCAAGAAGATAAGTTGTCAGGTGGTCCAATAACTCACGAATGCTGTTATTATCGACAGCCAGATACTGGTCGCAGGAATTCGAAGAATGTAACAAAATCTCTCCAGCAGTTCCTCACACTAGCCCGAACATACACAAAGAAATGAACAGGGGACTTCAGTTTATGTATGTAGAGAGAGAAAATTTAATAAAACTTTTTATTTACGTAGTAAAATGTGACTACAACTTACATTTTATGTTTGTATGCAGTAATGTTTGTCATTATACTTTTGACAGGTGATGAATGCAGTGTATGTTGAAATGGCAAAAGATATTTTTATGTGATGTAATTACAATTTAAGAAGTTTCAGATTTTTCCTTTACTTGTAATGCAAAACCTTGCTTCTTGCCGAATTTTATGATTCTAAGTCAACGGGAAGCACCATATAGGCTTTGATTTCGCGACTGTCAAAATATGTTGCATAAATGACGGAATCTTTTGATTGCAATGACACACAAGCTTAAATTCTTTTGCATCGCCAAGGGGCCATAGACTTTAGTATTCGACATAAATTTGAACTTCATACGCCAACCTATTCCAGAGAAAAAGGGGACCTAGAAGAGGGGCACATACAGACAGTTAAAAAATGACGAAACATATTTTTCCACGTGATGTAATTAAACGTTAACAATTTTGGGGTTTTTCCTATACGTGTACTGTGAAACCTTGCCTTCGGCGGCAAATTTAATGATTGTAAGTCAACGGGAACGACCCTATAGGTTTTGATGAGCGAATTTTCGAGTGTCAAAATATGTGACTTACATGGCCGTATCTTTTGGGTGCATTGACTTTGAAGCTTACGATTTTTACACTTCCAAAGGACCATAGATCTTAGTATTTGATATAAATCTGAACTTGATATGCGGAACTGTTTCGGAGAAAAAGCCTGCAGCGGGTAGGCACTTCGTGCAGGGAGTGGAAACTGACCCTTAACATGGACAAATGTAATGTATTGCGAATACATAGAAAGAAGGATCCTTTATTGTATGATTATATGATAGCGGAACAAACACTGATAGCTATGCGTACGGAACGATTTGAAGTGGAATGATCATATAAAATTAATTGTTGGTACGGCGGGTGCCAGGTTGAGATTCATTGGGAGGGTCCTTAGAAAATCTAGTCCATCAACTAACGAGGTGGCTTACAGAACACTCGTTCGACCTATACTTGAGTATTGCTCATCAGTGTGAGATCCCTACCAGGTCGGGTTGACGGAGGCGATAGAGAAGATGCAAAGAAGAGCGGCGCCTTTCGTTACAGGGTTATTTGGTAAGCGTGATAGCGTTACGGAGATGTTTAGCAAACTCAAGTGGCAGACTCTGGAAGAGAGGCGCTCTGCATCGCGGTGGAGCTTGCTGTCAGGTTTCGAGAGGGTGCGTTTCTGGATGAGGTATCGAATATATTGCCTCCCCCTACTTATACCTCCCGGGGAGATCACGAATGTAAAATTAGAGAGATTCGAGCGCGCACGGAGGCTTTCCGGCAGTCGTTCTTCCCGCGAACCATACGCGACTGGAACAGGAAAGGGAGGTAATGACAGTGGCACGTAAAGTGCCCTCCGGCACACACCGTTGGGTGGCTTGCGGAGTATAAATGTAAATGTGGTCCGGAAGCGCGCTGCTGCTACGTTCGCAGGTTCGAATCATGCCTCGTGCAAGAATATGTGTATGTCCTTAGATTAGTTAGGTTTAAATAGTTCTAAGTCTAGGGGACTTAACAGGCGGACGGCCATACAGACAGAGATAAGAAAATGCCAAAAGTTTTTCGTATAATGTGATTAACAATTTTTGCGTTTCTTGTTATTCCTTTACGTGTGCTGTGAAACTTTGCTTCTCGCCAAACTTCACGATTCTAGATCAATCGGAAGCACCGTATATGTTTTGTTGTGCGAGTTTTCGAGTTTCAGAATATGACACTCATGGCCATATCTTTTGATTAAAACGACATAGACGATTAAAATATTTTTACCTTAAAGGGGCATTAGGCCTTAATTTGTGAGATTAATTTAAAGTGGCTTTCCAACACAAGTACAAGGATAGCGTACCAATAGGGACAAGAAAAGAGCCATGAAGGGCGCCAAAAACAGAAATAATAATCATCAATTTATTGCACCATTACACACGCACATCATGATATATATGCCGCTAAACGACGCACTTCCATCACCAGCGTCTAGTAGAGTATGGTGAGCAGCGTACCCCATCGATATAAATCCATCGGACGGTGACGAAGATAGTAATCCGAGCGACGGAGAGACAGGAGGACGAAATGACATCCCGCCGCACATGACGGTATTTCAAACTCAGGCTCGACAAACTACAACAGGTGAGATTTTGCTCGCCTTGCGAATCAAGTTAAACAGCACACCACGCCGCTGTCCACACTATTAACCGTAAAATCTCGGTCCGGTCTTCCCATCGGGCCCCACTCGGCGTCCAGACGCAAACAGCCCCAGCCGAGCCGAACTGTCTCCACTCCAAGGCACCCACCTCTTACCTCCTCACACCTCCAGCTAAGCTCCGGCCAGCGATCACACACGTAAACAACCGCCTAACACCAAAGCGCCATCCGAATGAAAACTCAACACTAAGATCGATACGGACTTGGAAATAAGCGAGCACCGTAACACTTGATACGTCAATCCGTTCTTTAGAGAAAGGGTTCTTAACAGTCGGCCAGACAGATGACAGACGGTCAGCAAAGAGATCCTGTAAGGGTTCCGTTTTTACAGATTGAGGCAGAGATCCCTAAAAATGGAGTACAATTGAGAATTGTAAACTGTCCCTGCAAAGCAGTTGCCGCACTCGCGATGCAGTGTGTAGCTGAGTGAGGTGACACGGGCGCCCGCCTGTTGCAGGAGCAATGGGAGACATCGGGGAGGAGGTGCTGCCGGAGGGCAAGAACTTCCGGCTGGCCACCGCCGACGAGCTGCCCGCGCTGCTCGACTTCCTCGAGAAGCACCTGCCGCACTCCCTCAAGGTGAGCGCGCACCCGCCACCTGCCTGGCCACTGCCAGCTGTTGCGCCCCGCTGCACTCTTAACACCGACACTGTTTGCATCCAATACAAATATCGCTACTTCGCTTCTCAGTGCATTTTGCAAGCGATTCCTACAAAATGTTTAGGACTTACAGAAGCCATCCACATTAGCAGGCTTTCTGATAATATGTTTGCTGGCATAACTCTCTTTTCAACTCAGTTTATATGAACTATATGAAGTATCTTAGAATGAACGCTTGCACGGTAGGTGTTATCATCACTTAACACCTCCGGGTTGAAATGCCGTGGTCCATACATGAGTCTATCCCCTGACGTTTCGCCTTCGACTGCGGAAGGCATCCTGCGAGGACAATCGGCGAACTGCAACGAGAGAACGAGTGAGCGCCGTATGTATAAGCCATCCAGAGGGCGCCGCTGTCAATCACGTGACGTCGGCTGTGCTATGATCTCTGATATTCCCAACTTTCTCAATTGAAATTAATCGATTGTCACTCTGTTGCTGCAATGTTGACATCCATATCTTATCCAGCTTAATGCCTTCAACTTTTCTATTAAAATTATTGCAGTGTTTGGCAATCTCAATCGTCTCTCTGTACATTCGCCCATAGTAATGCGACGTCTTTGCTATGACGGTCGCCTCACGAAACTTTATTTCATGATCACCTTCCTGAAACACATGTTCCGCTACAGCCGATTTATCAATATGTCCGATGCGGCAGTTCCTTTTGTGTCCACCCAGACGGGTATTGACGCTTCTTTTTGTTGTTCCTATATTGACCTTTCCACAACTGCACGGAATTTTGTAGACACCTGGTATAGCTGTCGTTTACCTTTTACGGATCTTAAAAATTCTTTTATTTTCGTGATGGGTCTGATAAAAGTTTCCACATCGTACTTGCTTAAAATTTTTCCATTGCGGTCAGTCACCATACTGATGATTGATAAGAACACTTTCCCATTGGGTTGGTGTCGATCCTCTTCCGTCCTGGTTGTCAGTCTAGGGCGTAGTGTACGATCTATCTCTCTGTTGGAATACCCATTGTTTTTCGCCTCGGACATATTGATAAATCGGCTGTAGCGGAACATGTGTTTCAGGAAGGTGATCATGAAATAAAGTTTCGTGAGGCGACCGTCATAGCAAAGACGTCGCATTACTATGGGCGAATGTACAGAGCGACGATTGAGATTGCCAAACACTGCAATAATTTTAATAGAAAAGTTGAAGGCATTAAGCTGGATAAGATATGGATGTCAACATTGCAGCAACAGATTGACAATCGATTAATTTCAATTGAGATAGTTGGGAATATCAGAGATCATAGCACAGCCGACGTCACGTGATTGACAGCGGCGCCCTCTGGATGGCTTATATATACGGCGCTCACTCGTGCTCTCGTTGCAGTTCGCCGATTGTCCTCGGAGGATGCCTTCCGCAGTCGAAGGCGAAACGTCAGGGGATAGACTCATGTATGGGCACTGCATTCCAGCCGGTAAGTATTAAGTATACGAAGTATTTCTTAAAAGACGTCATAGTCGCCGTTGACTGTGTAAAATATTTATTGTTACTATTGCAATTTCGGCCTTATGGTCATTTTCAAGTAACACTGCAAAGTTACATTCTGTCAGAATATAAAACTATCTGACATGAGTACAAGTAGTCGTCAAAATGGAGCATTTTGACATCGTCAGATAACTTTAAATTCTGACAGAATGTAACTTTCCAGTGTTACTTGAAAATGACCATAAGGCCGAAATTGCAATAGTAGCAATAAATATTTTATACAGTCAACGGCGACTATGATGTCTTTTAATAAATATTATATGACTGTGAATCCCAACTATGAGAAGTTAATTATATGAAGTATGTTTGTTCCAAGACTTTTTTTATTCATACGTAACAACCGATTTTATAGTGTGCATACAGTTAATTAGGAACATGTCATTCTCAAAGTGTCTGGGGTTGCATCTATGTTGATACTGTCATTTCTCCTTCTCTACGTACGCACTAAGACAAAAAAGAAAAGAAAAACGCGCACCATGTAGGAATTATCCAACTTGGACGGAAGTCAGTAATTGTGATGTACATGTACAGACAAACAAATGATGCAGTTTCAGAAAAATGCATGATTTACTCAAGGGAATGACGCGTTGGTCCACCTCTGGCCTTTCTGGAAGCAGTTATTCGGCTTGACACTGATCGACAGAGCTGTTGGATGTTCTGAGCGATACCGTGCCACACACTGTCCAACCGGCCCTACCCATGATGCTCGAAACGTTCTTAATTGGGGAGAGATCCGGCGGCCATACTGGTCAAGGTAAGGTTTGGCAACCACGAAGACAAGGAGTAGAAACTCTCGCCGTTTGCGGGCGGGCAGTATCTTGCTGAAATGCAAGCCTAGTATGAATTGGTAACAAAGTACGGCATACAATATTGTCTACGTGCTGCTGTGCCGCAATGGTACCACGGAGACCAACCAAAGGGGTCCTGCTAAGAAAAGAAGTGGCACCTCACACCTGGTTATCAGGCCATAGAACGGGCGACAATCAGGTTGCTGCCCCATCGCTGCCAGAGGCGTCTCCAGACTCGTCTGCGCTGGTTATCGGGGCGGAATTCATGACTGACGACAATTCTACTCCAGTCCATGAGACTCCAGGCCGAAGACGTGTCTGGAGACACTCCAGACAGTGGTGGGATACAAACCCGAGTGTCGCCCACCATGCGGCCCCTCAATTTGTCAAGCTCGTTTTCGTGAATAAATAATCCAGTTCTTCTAAAATTGTCTGTACATGTACATCACATCTACCAGTTTTAGTCACATTCGGATAGTTCCTTTATGATACGTCGCCTTTCTTTTCTTTTTTTTAAGGGTGTATCGTTGCTCGCTGTTTCGACTCCAAGCGAGCTTAAAACATTATCAAGGGTATTGGGCAGTTCATTCCGAGTCAAGTTTTTACAACGGGCAGTACCGGCCAGTTCATTTATGATTTTCGAGAAGCGAGGAATCTCGTACGTCATACACAAGTGTGAGTATCACTTTTAGCCACGTCTGAAGTAATAAAGATTCAATAACAGATATTCACCTTTGAGCGTAATAGTTTTTAAGGATTTGGAGAACAGCTCTACTTATTATAATTTCTTCTTAATTAATTTCAGAATTCGTTAATTTTATGAACTATGTTTTGCAACACCACATATTTAATTAAAACGTTTATAATTACCAACTACGAAACGCATCGAATCTAAATCTATGCATAAAGCAACTAAGAATCCCCTTTGTAAAGGAAGACATTGATTAATTGAAAACTAATTTGACAAAACTGAATTGCAATAAATGTAAGTTTTTTTACAGATAAATTTGTTTTTCGTGCCGACTTGCACTGACGAACATTTTGTAAAATTTCTTGAGTGAAAGACACGCCGAAAGGAGTCGTCGATCATGTTAGAGGGTCATGGCGAGAAGGAGCTGTGTGCGAGATCTCTTACAGAAAGGTGGTATTGTGGAAACGGTCTCTGTGTCGCGCATGTAATGTGTAACTGTGTTAAACAAAAAGGTATTTATTGTGGAAAAAAGCATTTAGATAAGATTACTTTTTGAAATACCGCTGAGCATGTAATATTGAGTGACATGAAACCAACAAGTATTTATAATGTAATTTTAGCCCTGAAGATATTGTAAATGACTACAAAAACTAAGCAATTTCACTATAATTCGGTCACTATCTGTACGCCCCCTTTGGTCTGTTGATTTCCTTTATATAATGTGACACATATCCATTACTATTTTGGAAATTGCACTGGGTTTGATTATTGAGAGATTTGCTGCAAAAATGAAAAGAAACTAAAGTTACGAAAATGTTATGGAAAGAAAAATGATCTTATTAACTCAGCTGCAATCTCAGACACTTGGAAATCGTGAATTTCGTCGAGAAAAGATCACACCTCATTCATGTCTTCTTATTTCAAATTAATTTGGCATAGGTTTAAATTTTCATTAAGAAAACACGAAGAGGTTAATAGTGTGCTTCCGGGTCGTCGGTCAAGTTCTTTTTTCATGCATAATATTTCGACGATCGACAGTCATCTTCTTCAGGTACTTGAGAGTTTTGCTGTTGTGTGTTGCCGCTGCTTTAACTGCAACTATTCTTGGTCTCATGCCACTACGCCGATTTCGATTCCCGACGCCCTCTACGTCCCTTGATTTTCTTCTGTTTTTCAGAGTAGACACTGATATTCTGTGATACGCAAATTCTCTCAGCGTCTTTTAACTGTGGTGAGTGTGATGGCCGGTTAGATTGTAAAAAACTAAGTGCCGGATCCTAACTGTAATTTAATTTGAAACTTCCATCATTGTCTATTAGTTTTTTTTTACATCTTTGTTTCGGTAGCACTTGAATAAGACATCTGTATCGATCGTTGAAATATTGTGCGTAAAGAGGAAACAACAACTCAGCAGAACTCCCGAAAGCTGACTATTAACCAACCGTGCCATAGTACCGAGGCAATCTCAGACATCACGAAGAAAGAGAATACTTGAGAACGTTAAAAGAATAGCGGATAATATAAAAGGGCTGAAAATTTAACATTTGCTCTTCCACTGGTGTAACAGGAGTAGAAAGGAATAGCAAAAGACGAAAAACATGCAGTATAATACGAGCAGGAGAAAAGAAAGAACAAAATATGACAAATCTTGTGATAAGTTCCAATTAGTTGTATGAAATTTGGTTTCTGTAAGAACAAACCGTCCGTATCGAGCTCACTGTTGAGCTACATCTAGATGTCACAGCATTGGGGACGTGATTTCTTGTGACCTTGTTAAAGGAATCAGCTTCCAGTATCCCTCCTAGTTGATCTTGAAGCCATAAGAAGGGCTTATACTGGATTCTCAACAGATGATTTAGTGGTGAGCTGCAGGTACTGTCTAGATCTTCCACAGTGGGTGGCAAACACAGTCAGTTACTTGTTACTTACAACAGGTAGTCAAACTTTTAATTGTCACTCCGAAAACAAAAGTTTTTTATTTAATTTTTTATCTGTCTGTAGGTTATGTTTCCAGCATTATTGAAAATTTTATGAAAGGTAACATAGAAGCGACATCTTACTCATTTAAGCATATACAGGTTGTTCGGAGACAGTTTGAAAAGCTTGTAAAGAGGTTTCAGGGTAGGTTGTGCTGATAAATAATTGTTAAGATAAAGAAATCGATACATTCCACCATTTGCGAGTTAATTAGTATTGATGGTAGCCCTTCAGGTCGTTGCTTGCGCAAATTCAAGGGGCCTTCCAGAGACGGTGTTACCAAACGTGTGCTTCATTTGGTTTTCTAAAACTGCACAAGAAAGCGATACAAAAGTCGGATACGGGACGGTAGTAAGGGTTGAACCCGAGCTAAAGGCTGAGCAGTCTCGTGCTCTATCACGTACGCTATGAGAACAACCGACACTAATATTATATCCGACGTGCCGCTTGAATTTGCGCGCACAACGGCTTGATTGGGTAACATCAATCTAATTAACTCGGAAACGGCTCGACGTATGGAATTTTTTTGTTAACAACTATTTCTCAGCACAAGTTACCCTACATCACCCTTATAGGCGTTCCAGACTGTTTCTGACAACCGTGCATATGCACGTAATATGTTGTCAGCGTTACACCTGCTGAAGTATTCTAACATTGAGGTTATTTACACATATAGTTACAATTCTTTAGATGATAAATTACAGGCTACTAGTGTGTTATTGGATCTATCAAAGGCATTTGATTGTATAAGTGTATAAGTCATAATATCCTTTTAAATGAATTAGATTATGGTGTAACAGGAAATGCTGCAAACTGGGTCAAATGGTAGTTTCCTTTTAAATGAATTAGATTATTACGGCGTAACAGTAAATGTTCCAAACTGTGTTAAATGGTGTCTCTTTAGCACACCAATTATGGTGTCAAAACAATATGGCGCTTCCTATCTCCACTTTATCAACATGTTGCGCCATTTTGTTTTGGCTATCTAGATGCGTGCTACGGTACTGTGTCGCGGCGATTTCATTGTTACCATGGCTGCAGACATGTACCTAGAAACAAATTGAAAAAATATCGCTTAACTTTTTAGGTGATAATTACAACTTCATGATTACTCCTTATACCGGTCGGTGTCAGTTCCATTATTTATTCATTTACTTACATGGTTGACGGCCACATTGGAGAACTAAAATCAAACATTATACAACAGAGTCTACAATGAATAATTTTAGATCTTAGCAGTCAACAGTGTCATTCCTTCCCTACACTTCTTCATTCGGAGTGATCCGGCAGCTCGTTCTTCTGTAGCTACCACTTCTGCTGTGATGCTTTGAATGTCAGTTGTATGTAGTTCTTCAGAAGCAGCTTCTGTTCTTTACTTTCAATTTTATGTTTTGTGATGTTCAGTACATTCAGATCCATTTGTACGTCTTTAAACCAGATAATTTTTGTCTTGCTGTTCCAAAAGTTGCTTCAGGAGTCTATTATTCGGTAAGCGAGAAATGTGGCCAAAAAATGCTACCCTTGTTTCTCGCATCGTATCAGTAATGGATTCATTTTCTTGGTAAACGACCGAAGTTGGCAAGAGCTTCCATCGACCATTAACTTGTGTTTCACTAATAAACTTTCCGTGTATTTGTCTATCAACTTTCTGCAATTTATGAGTTAATTTGCGTAGTTCCTTTACTTGTATATGTTGCCTTCGATTTAACGAAAGAGGAATAATGCCGAAGTTACCGTTTATGGAAACAGATTTTTTCCTTTTTTTTTCTTTAGATGACCACGTAATTCTATGTACTCATTGTAATTTTCATGTTTTACTATCTCTTGATAATGTTTCATTGGCATTCCAGGAAATAATCTTACCGCAGTAGTTAAATTTTTTACCTCATTAATTTTTTGAGAAATACGAATGCGTCAACTGCGAAGATGGGCATCATTTCTGTTTTCTTAAAGGAAATTTGCAACTCAACCTTGGTCGATAATCGTTCTAGTTCTTATATTCCAAATTTTGCTTCATCAATACTGTTGACTAACAACGCCAAATCGTCTGCAAATGCCAGATAGTTAAGTCGAATCTTTCTTCCATTCTTAACAGACGGTGGACGTAACTTGTTCCATTGGCGCATGATTTTCTCCAGCACACAGTTATACAGTAATGGAGACAGTCCATCACCTTGTCGAAGGCTCTATTGTCAGCTCTGTTGTTTTCGGCGTCCTGGCTAGTCATGAAAAAATAAACCAACATGTGGCTGTTGCTATGAATGTGGATAACTATCAAACGAATGGCGTAAGCTGTTTGTATAAACTTGTATTTATTCAAACCACGTCCTGTGTGAGCGCCCGTAAAAGATAAATACGATCACTATCTTTCCTCTTACAATAGATAATTCTCAACATGATAATTAATTAAACGTACAATACGCCTGGCACTGATATGGAACTTCTTACTGATTTAAGCACTCAGCGTTAGTCCTGCAGTGAATAACGCTACCGTACAAAGTAAGAGCCAGCACGATTGTTCCGTTCTCTTAATCTTGTAACTGCTTCAGACTTGCATTGGATTAGATTAGGTGCACATTTTGTTCCGTAGATCTATTGCAAGAAGGCCCTCAAGGATTCAGAACATGTCATTAAACAAAAATACATAACACTTTTCTATTTTGAAAAAACGGGCCATGCTAATGACCTTCCTTAGAACCTAAGTGAACTGGTGCTATAGGATGGGAAATAAGTAAGAAAATCTAAACATACTTTTTTAAGAGGTAATAGCAAACTTGTCATAAAACACGTAAATGAATAATACACTACGGTGCGTGTGATAATTCTTAGACTACGCGTCATCATAGAGAAAATCGGGTTACTTAATAACATTGATCGCATTTCGGTGCTGAAGTTGTGTCGAAGTTGTGCCGAAGTCAGATTTTTACGAGTATATAATACTCAATCATTACACGTTGGAGTCACCAAAGCAGCAGGTGGTGCTTAAGTTTTCAGCACTCCAGTTTTGTGTCCTGTTGTGGCATGATCACAGGGGGTTGCGTGAGTAAAATGGGAAGCGTCCCTCTAGGCCCACCTTTATTGAGAATTTTAAAAACACTTTTCTTTCCATAGCCAGTCTACATTTCATATACTCTCTACTTCGTATTATCAGTTTTTGTTGTTGCCCAAATAACTAAACACATCTACCACTAGGAGTCTCGTTTCCTAATCTAACTCCCTTTGCATAACCTGACATTGATTCGACTACATTCCGTTATCCATATTTTGCTTTTGTTGATTTTCAGCTTGCATCCTCCTTTAAACTCAAAGTTCTTTGCTGACTCTGACAGAATTAAATATCACCGGCAAAGCTCAAAATTTCTTTTTTCCTTCTTGTCCCAGAACTTTCATTCCTTCTCCAAATTTTTCTTTGGTTTCCTTTACTGCTTGCTCAATCTACAGACTGAAAACCATCAGCGATAGGCTACGAACCTGTCTCGCTTCCTTCTCAACACTGCTTCCCTTTCATAGCCCTCGCCTCTTATAACAACAGTCTTGTTTCTTTATAAGTTGTAAATAGTCTTTCGCTCCCTCTGTTTTACCCTGCTACCTTCGGTATTTCAAACAGAATATTCTAGTCAACATTGTCAAAAGATTTCTCTCAGTGTACAAATGTTAGAAACGTAGGTTTGCTTTTTCTTAATCTATCTTCTCACATAAGTCGTAGGATCAGTATTGCCTCCCTTGTTCCAACATTTCTGCGGAATACAAACTGCTGGTCGGCTTCCACCAATTTTTCCCTTCTTCTGCAGAGAATTCGTGTTAGTATTTCTGCTACCATGCCTTATTATACTAAGAGTTGGGTAATATTCACAACTGTCAGCACCTGGTTTCTTTGGAATTGGAATTATTACATTCTTCTTGAAGTCTGAGGGCATTTCGTCTGTCACATATATTTTGCACACCATACGAAAGAGTTTTGTCATGGCTGGCTCACCCAAGGCTAGCAGTGCCGCTCGGTGATTGTTGTCTACTCCTGGGGCCTTGTTTCGACTAAGGTCTTACAGTGGCCTGTCAAATTATTCTCGCAGTATCATATCCGCCACCTCATCTACGTTCTCTCCACTTCTATAACATTGCCTACAAGTTCATCTCCCTTGTACATACCGTCTATGTACTCTATCCACCTTCCAGCTTCCCCTTCTTTGCTTGTGACTGGTTTTCCATCCGAGTTCTTGATATTCATACATATGCTTCTCTTTTCTCCAAAGGCATCTTTGATTTTCCTTTAGGTAGTATCTATCATTCCCCTAGTGAAATATGCTTCTAAATCCTTACGTTTTTCCTCTGGCCATTCCTGCTTAGACATTTTGCATTCCCTGTCACTCATTTTTGAGGCATTTGTGTTCACTTTCCCCTGCTTCATTTGTTGCTCGTTTATATTTCTTCCTTCCATCAATTAAATTCAATGTACCCTGTTTTAGCCAAGTATTTCTATTAATTGAGGTCAGTCCGCGTCTTCCATTGGCAATGTCTTACAATTTGAAGTCTGGTTCCGAGATCACTGTCTTACCATTATATAATCAGTCTGAAATCTTCCGCTGTATCTAGATATCTACTACGATACAACCTTCTTTCATGATTCTTAAACGGAGTATTAGCCATGATTAAATTACGCTCTGTGCAAAATACTACACGGTGACTTCCTCTTTCACTCTTTCTCCCCTAGTCCATATTCACCTATAATTTTTCCTTCTCTTCCTTTTCCTATTATCGAATTGGAGTTCGCCATCACAATTAAATTTTCGTCTCCATGAACTATTTGAATGATTTGTTTTATATCATCATATATTTCTTCAGTCTCTTTATCTGCGGAACTTGTTGGCATATAAATTTGTACTACTGTGGTGGATACTGGCTTTGTGTCTATCTTGGCTACGATAATACGTTCGCTAAACTGTTCTACTAACCCGCGCTCCTATTTTCTTATTCAGTATTAAACCTACTTCTTAATTATCATTATTTGATTTTGTACTTATAACGCTGTATTCGCCTGTCAAGACGTCCTCTCCCTCCTGCCACCAACTTCACTAATTATCACTACACCAAACATCAAACTATCCGTTTCCCTTTTTAAATTTTCTAACCTACCTGCCCGATTAAGAGATCTGACATTCGACGCTCCGATCCGTAGAGCGCCAGTTTTGTTTCTCGTGATGACAACATCCTCCCGAATAGTCTCTGCCCAGAGATCGGAAAGGAGGAATATTTTACCTCCGGAATATTTTACTCTAGAGAACATCATTACTATTTAACCACACAGTAGGGCTGCACGCCCTCGGAAAAATTACGGCTGTTTCCCCTTGTCGTCAGCCGTTCGCTTTACCAGGACAAGGCCGTTATACTGATGTTACAAGACCAGATCCGTGAATCATCCAGACTGTTACCCCTGCAACAACTGAAAAAGGCTACCGTCTCTCTCTACAGATACCTCTCTATTGTTGTTGCACCTGCGGTATGGCTACCTGTATCGCTCAAGCACGCAAGCCATCCCACCAAAGGCACTGTCCATGGTTCATGAGATAAAAGAAATTACTGAAATAGTGAAGACAGGCAAAATTTAATTGTAGTGGGCAGGAAAAAAATGAGAAAGGCAAAGAGTAGTAGAATAGGGTCGGGGGAGGGGGCGGAGACGAGTGTAAGGGGAGCGCCTACTAAAATTTTTCTCTCAGCACAATTTAATCATTGCTAACACTGGGTTTAAAACCCCCGAAATAAGGTTGTATACGTGAAAGACACCTGGAGACCACGTAAGGTAAATTGATTACATAATGGAAAACAGATACTTCAAAAAAATATTTTAAACTGCAAAACAATACCACAAGTAGTGGCCACTGACTATAATTTGTTGGTTATAAACTACAGGTTAAAACGGAGAAAATTGCAGAAAGAAATGTGAGACATGAGTAAGTTGAAAGAACCAGAGGCTGACTTGAGTTTCAAAGGGAGCAGTAGACAACGATTGAATGAAACAGGGATGAGGAACGCAATAGGAGACGAATGAATAACCTTGACCTATTAAACATGGGAGCCAGCAGAGGATCAAACAGGCATATATACGTTTGAAATCGAGATTGATAGGAAATGCGAAGTGGCAAATTAGTAATCCAAATGAGAGAGTTCCATGGAGACAAGTCAAGCACTTGTATGAATATTAACGAGTTCAGACGGGAAGCACTTAGTAAGCAAAAAAGGGAAGCCTGAAAGGTGAAGGGATGCCTAAAAGCTCTTCGTAAAAGAAACAAACTTGGAGCTATATTATAGAATTTTTTGCGTATTTTTTCTCCTTTATGACGAGGGGCAGAGCGAGCTGTTTAAGATCCGACCCATAAGACAACTGCGGATGTTTTTATGCAGAATCCCAATTGGCAATATTTTGGAGGGCACTTCCAGTTTCGGCTTTCTCCTGGTAACGTGGTCGAAACCGGGGAGATTGGGACTGTTTTCATGTATTTCTGGGATAATGTTATTGGCTATTACAGGAAAAGAAAGGGAAGTAGTGGAGATGAGATAGGAGTTATGCTACTGCGAGAAACATTGATAGAATTCTGGAAGACCTAAGCAGAAAAACATTGTTTCCGAATTACTGAGATCCTTGGGCTGGCTTCAAAAATAATGTAGTAATTCCTTTTCCAAAGAATGTAAATGGTAATCAGTTTGAGTACTGGAGAAATGGAGAGAGGCTGAAGAAAGGCAAACCCTACGTTCACTGCTTTTGCAGACTTAGAGAAAGCTTTTGACAGCTTGGACTATACACTATTTTAAAATCTGAAGGTAGCAGGAAGAAAATACAAGGAGGGAAAAGTTGTCTTAGAACTGGTTCAAAAACCACCCCACAGTTACAAGAATCGAAAGAAATGAAAGGGAAGCAGCGGTTGGGAAGGGTTGTAGCCTATCCCCAATCTTATTCAGTGTATACACTGAACAAGCAGCAAACGAAAACAAGGAGAAATTTTGAACGGGGATTAAAATTAAGAGAGAATAAATAAAAACTTTTAGGTTTGCCGATGACATTGTAATTCCGTCAGAGACAGCAAATGACTTTGGGGAGCAGTTGTACGGAATGGATAGTCTTGAAAAGAGGATATAACATGGACATCAACAAAAGCAAAACAACAGTACTGTGTGATAGTCAAATCAAATCAGGTTGTAGTGACAGAAATAAGAGGAGGAAATGAGACATAAAAAAGAAGCAAATGATATTTGCTGTTTTGATAAATAATTAGTGATAGACGAAGTAGACAGGGTTTAAATGCGTATGGGCACCAGCAAGGAAGACACTTCAAAAAACGAGAAATTTGTTAACATCGAATATAGATTTAAGTGTTAGGAGGTCTTTTCTGGAAGTATTTGTATAGAGTACGTCGTTGTACAGAAGTGAAACGTGGACGATAAACAGTGTAGAGCAGAAGAGAATTAAAGCTTTTGAAATGTGGTGCTACAGAAGAATGTTGAAAATTAGGTGGTCAGATCGAATAAGTGACGAGGCACTTAATCGAGTGGGAGAAAAAAATTGACACATTTGAGTAAAAGTAGGGATAGATTGACAAGACACTTCCTTTGGTGACAAGGGATCGAAAAAATGGTAACGAGAGGAAATGTAAGTAGCAAAAATTGTAGAGTAAGCCAAAGGCTTGTTTCCAGTCATCAGGATCAAACAGATGTAGGCTGCGGAAGTTATCTGGAGATGAAGCGGCTTGCACAGCATAGACTAGCTTGGAAAGCTCTCTCGAACCCGTCTCCTGACTGAAGCCACAACAATTTCTTCAGGATGAAAGTCTACCTACCTATGCAGATTCAGAGACAAGATACTTGTGTCCATAGCATTTCTTTTTCGTTTCCTGGAACATAACGCAACACCCTGAAGTGTATATCTCTGCCCTAGGTAGACAGTCTTGTCTGTTGAATAAAGTCAAAAAAGATACTTTAATCAAGATGAAATGTTGATGAACGTTCTGTGCCCTGCTGGTGACATGTTTAATGATTTATATATATATTTTTCCACAACGATCTTCTTTACGTTTATGCACCTTCTTGCTTCAGTATGGTGTAGCTACCATGGACCATTCATTCTTCGTCCTATATCTTATAAAGACAATTCTGTCCCATGGAACTGACGAATTTCCGGAACACATCGAAGATTATTTCTAATTACTAATCAAATATCACGTTGTCCACTATTAAATATTTCTTGCACAATATCCAAATACAACTGACTCTTGCCCTCCTAAAGGTCTCCACACAAAATAATCTTCACTATCTATTCTATTGTTTACAGAAGTTCCTTACTCTAAATGTTTTTTGTCTACAAGCCCGTCCTTGGTAGATCTGTTGCCAGGCACCAATAACACGGCGAAGAATTTTGGTTACGCTACGTGCAGGACAACAACGTTAATTTGAGAGTATAACGCGAATCTCCGTCGCATAATACGGATTGATCCGAACAGGTGAGGCAGCTGGGAGTGTTTGGGGCCTAGGAGCGCGCCGTGGTTCAAAGGGCGCTCTGCGTGCGGCCCTTCGGCCGATCAATTAAACATATAGACACAAAGCGAAGACCAGACTGCACTGTCTGGTGGCGTTCCGCACGCTACCCTGCAGTCCCGCACTCAAGGAGACCTGGTAGCTGCTCTAGTAAACACTGCACGTCGCCCGAGATCCTCGCTCGTGCCAGGTGCAAGTTATGACGAATCACAACTCTTTGCGAAAGTTAACTTCTTTTAAACCAGCTTCATAACCAGATATACGTATATTCGCTCTTCGAGAGACAACAGTAGCTAAGACAACGCGTTTTTTCCTTAAAAGTGAGAAGTTTGTAAAACAACTATTAACAAATTCTTGAGATGCGAAACATTTTATGAGTGAAACAAAATTGAAGTTCACCGTCAGTACAGTCGCAATAGGTTGAAAAAACAGTTTGCCCTATGTTAAAAATGGCTCTGAGCACTATGGGACTTAACTTCTTTGGTCATCAGTCCCCTAGAACTACTTAAACCAAACTAACCTATGGACATCACACACATCCATGCCCGAGGCAGGATTCGAACCTGCGACCGTAGCGGTCGCGCGGTTGCAGGCTGTAGCGCCCTATTTTATCAAAAAACCAAAATGATTTTATGCAAATAATAAAACAAAGCACTGGAACAAAAATTAGATTAATTGTATCAAACGTGCACAACACATTAATGACCCTGAAGATCCAATTCAACTGCTATCAAATGACTTAAGTTGTCCTACCAGCACAGGGGACCACAAGGGATGGAAAGAGGCAGAGGGGTGGCGGCATGTCTAGGAGTGATTGATTTCGATCCCACTAAATAGTAGCATAGCCTGGCTTAATGGGAAGTACTGTAGTTTTTAAAAGTTTATTTCTGCTTCTCCACTGTGAGAAGTTTTAATTTGCCATTTTTGCCTCATTATTCCTTGTTCCTATTCAAAAGAATTTGCTCAAACGTTCTGAGTTTTCTTTTTCATGATTTTAATTTTCAGTGACAATCTAACATTGTTAGTATGTGAATAAAAATATTCCTTTTGAATACACTGGAGCTAATCATAAGAAGGGTATGATTTCATATCGTTTAATCATATTGATAGAATACTAATACAGTATAAGCCTGTACTAACGAAATATTTTAATAATGTACTAAGTGTGGCAGGTTGTTAATACCAGCGTGGTATTTGCCTAGTCGAATCTGGAACATCCAGGCTGGTCGGCTCACCAGCCCTAGCGATGATCCTCTGGTCAAATTCGATCCTTCTGACACACCTTGTCAAGCCCCAGAAATCGTGTGCCAATACAAATTGCTATGTGGGCGGGTTCAGTATTTTGATAAATAATACAATTTTATATTAGTGTCCACAATGAATTTTCGTTTGTGATCAGAGACGATTAGTTATGCTCATGTATTACGAAAGATAACGTGCCTATGTTTTTACTTGAAATGTGTATGTAATTTGATAAATAATTCTACGCTGATACAAGATCATATTTCCAAAAGATCGAACTTTCCTTTGCTTTCTACATATTGCAAGTACGTTGAAAGAAACCACATACATCGGTCTTCATCCGTGTAGCAAATACATTATTTTATGTAGTGAATAGTTTGAAATCCAGTCATCTGCATACTGGACCCAGAGCTGTAACCTAAGTTAATAATGCTAGTTTGTTGTTGGTGAGGTAGTCAACAGTGAAGTTAAGCGCTGTGTTTCAGGATAAATACTTTTTAAATTTTAGTGGCGGCTTTGTATTGTAACAAGCTGCAGTCCTCAGAGTAAAAAAAACGCATATTCAAATTTTTTATTAAGTTTCATATGTCACATCACACTGTAACAATTCAAGTCAAGCCCGCGCCCAGCTCTCGTGAATTGGATTTTTCTCTTTTTATTGCTTTCTTATTTGGAAAGTAGACGCCGATCTCACGTACATGCAATGTGGTCCAATTTGCAATAATGTACACCAGTATCAATACTCGAGAAATGTTACTCGCTAAAAATAACTGAAATGCTTAAAGAAAAATAGCAGGCTGCAGTCTGGAATGAAAATCAATATAAGTACTTAAATAACTTACGCAGTATTCACATCAAGAATGAAACAATATTCATTTACAAATATCTTTTACCTTAGAAATTCCAAAAAACCTGTCTTGCATTCCGTCTCCCGTTTAAAATTTCATTTTCTTTGATATCATTTCAATTTATAAATCTCTATCGTTATTCCAGAAAAACCTTTTCTCACCAAGAAAACGGAACATTAATAACAATCCTATTGTTTGAATGGAAAGAGGAAGAATAATTATACCTTTATAATTACATCTATTCCACTTTACATTAATCTCTGTGATCGATTTTACGCTTTTTCAGTCACTCACAGATGTCACTCTTGACAACAGTCCGTGGTGTCTCTACCAAGTTCTCTCTATTCGTAACAGAGGGTAGTATTCACATCTGTCACGGAGCTTTCTATCTCTCTCTCTCTGTAGCGTATATTATGACAATCGGTTGTGGAACGGAAACGAAAAAACAAAAAATTAATTCCTACTCACTACTTTCCCTACGTTGCGATAAAAACATTTTACTTATTTCATTCGTGTTCTGGAAGGAGTTCTCATCATCTCCTTGGAGACGAAAATTACACAGCTTGCGAACGAAAATCGTAAAATCCGTTACTTACGGTGTGTTCGTCATTTGCCTTACTGTTCTTACAGTGGCTGTATTTGCAGACAAAATTACTGGATATAAAATCCGCCTGTTATGGAGCAACTGTTTTTTCATAAAAACTTAGATGTTTCAGCATCTGAACCATCATCAGTGAATATCATTTAATCAAATATGTAAAATTTGACTATGTTTGAAGTTATAATTATTCTACGAAAACTATTCAACTGGTTTTTTCTGTTGTCATGTTAATTTTTCTTCATTATTGGGTCATGTAGAGACCTCGGTAAATTATCGGATACTGGTAGCTTGTCAGGTGGAACTAAACGATGTTACTGTAATTTTGTTGTAGAGTTGACACATCAGTTTATATCTAACCGTGATTTTGTGGGACGAAAATATTTTGTTTCTATAATTGCGATTAGTTACATTGACCTTTCGAGAGTTCTTTTTCATCTGTAGGCCCGTAAGTTGTTGAGAAGCACATACAAACGCGATACATATTTTGGGGAACTTTGATCGTGAATATCACTTTTAATCTTTACCCAAGCAACACTGTTACTGTTGCTGTTGTGTGGTGCAGTCCCTGTTAGCATTCACTTTTTGTGGCGTCAGTTTGGCGCCAAATTTCAATTTTGTTTACTTTCTCTCTCTCTCTCTCTCTCTCTCTCTGTGTGTGTGTGTTTGTATGTATGTGTGTGTGTGTGTGTGTGTGTGTGTGTGTGTGTGTGTGTGTGTGTGTGTGTGTGTGTGTTTGTGTGTAGTATTAACACTATTTTGGTTAAATTGAAATGCATTGTTCACGAACGAAGTTCTGCAAAATATGTGTTGTGTTTCTATGTGTCTCAACAACTTATAGAAATGCAGATGAAAAAGGATTTTCGAAATATCAGTGTAAGTAATCGCAAATACAGGCGCGAAATATTATCACACAGCATAATTATGTTCAAATATAAAGCGATGTGTTAACCAATCTCACATTAGCAAAATTCAGTAGCGGATGACACGCTACCAGTATTCAATAACGTACAAAGGATCCTACGTAACCAGCAATAATGTCGAAAAATTAAACCTATATCAATAACAGAAAAAATCTGTTTCAGGCCTAATTTTCGAAGGATAATTATCACTTGAGACGTGTTCACATCTTAGAGACACGGAAACAGAATATCTACCGACGATGGCACAAAGGCGCTGAAACTTGTTTGGCTTTATACGAAATAGCATTTGTCTAGGTAAAAGGTGAACCTTGTGCCCCATAATAATATCGTGTTTTGTGCTATGCGAAGTTATACTTTCGTATTACAAAAATTTATGGTTTAACTATTACAACGTTTTAAAGATCTCGTCGAAACGCAATATTTACATTACGGTTTGTTGTGACACAATGTTGCGAAATATGACGTCGCTGCGTAAGCATGCTACTGCAAGTGTGTCCATGATAAAAAATAATTTAAAGAGAGCTATCAGTGAGTCAATAACGTTTATCATATTTTTCTTGATCCATTATCCTCTTCCCTCTGACCGTCTAAGACTGTACTTAGCTCGTCCGTTTTTCTAAGAGTAGTAACACAGCCTCATTTAGGTCTAGAATAAAGTGTCAGCCATTGCTGCAGCATGTTATTTTTAGCAGAGCACAACCGTTATGTACTGTTAATGACAATTTAGACGTGGAAACAGCACTGCGGCATATAATTTCAGAGTGCAGAGTCATGTTTTAGACGTCAAATGTAACTGAAAGTAATGTGGAGTCTGTTCTTTCGGACATTTCCGAAAGAACAGACACCAAATATCTATATAATTAAGGCTAGGGAGGCCAGTGATCTCTTTAGTGCTGATACACACCACGCACGAACTCTTGTGGGAATCGGCGAAACGACGCGAGTTATGAGGATAATCGGCAAGGGGCAGTGCGTTAGTAGTGTGCGGATAAGTCGAGAATTTGGGTGTGACGGGAGTTGTGTTTAGGGTAGTCCGTACAGATGCTACGACCACTGCGTCCGAAAGGCGTAGTGCTTAGAAAAATTGTGTAGTAAACAGGAGACCAGAGTTCGAATCCCGGCACGGCACACATTTTCAAGTTTTCCATTAATTTAAATCAATGCCTATTCGCAGCTGATGTAACTCCGTTGTGTTGTAATTGAAAGGCAGGATCCACCGTTCATACAATTTTGTGGTTTTATAATTTCGTAGTTTGATGAAGCAGGCAGAGCATCGCCTCCCGTCTGAGTTTTCTCATATTTTAACATGCCAGGAAGGAAGATAACGCTGGGAATCGTAATTGAGTCCGTTTTATTCTCATTTTTACCATATATTTTAAACATGGATGATCACTGGATTGAATGGATGGGGGTGTAGTCACAAATGCATGCAAATGTGTGAATTCAGGTTGGCGTTTTTGATTTAAATTTGTAATGGAAGCCTGGGAAAGGCAGCTCCAATGTGATCTTCGAAGGCGGCTCATGGCGCCAGTCAGTCGCGCCAGTAGTCTGCGCAAGCATTTTAAACGTGTGGCGACGTGACGGATTCCTCCGCATCCATTCGCAAGGGTCGCACTGTTCAAATTTTGGACTCTAAACTGAGTGGAAAATTTTGAGGTGAAAGAAACAGGCATTGTCCCTCCAGTCTTTTGATACTATTGTCAAATGCATCTTGGTGATTGGTCAGTTTCGCCCCCTCCAACTCTGTTCGATTTCTATATGCATAGGTGAGGCAGGTTGATTTGTATACGGTGTTATTCATTCACTGTTTCGTGATCACGTAGGTATAACGTGCTGCTTCTGTGCACCCTTGTACTGCGATTTTGGATGGTAGTTCAGTTTTGAGCCAGGATTCTGCATAACAATTAACCGCTATCGTTAGAAGCAGGATTCTCGGGAGTGTAATTTCTGCTACCATTTTCTTAGATTCAGACGAAACCGAAAGTGTTCCTTAATCGGCTAAGATTCACGTCATGCGTAATTAACCTTCGTTATTCTTTTCGGTGCGAGTCACATTCGGCTTTGACGATTCAGTCTTTATTGTAAAATTGATGTACTCTGCTTTTAATTATTCTGTGAGTTTTAATCTTTACGGGTGAGCAATTGCGAACCCCTATTGCCGGTCGCAGTGGCCGAGCGGTTCTGGGCGCTTCAATTCGGAACTGCTACGGTCGCAGGTTCGAATCCTGCCTTGGGCATGTATGCGTATGATGTCGTTAGATTAGTTAGGTTTAAGTAGTTATAATTTCTAGGGAACTGATGACCTTAGATGTTAAGTCCCATATTGCTAGGAGCAATTTTGAACCCCTATTGGATTCCTTAGCCAATTCAATCCTTGCTGAATAATGATGATTGTTACGTTATTACAGCTTGCTTGTAATGAATCATAGCGTTAGGATTTTAAATGCGTTCCATGTTAAATGCGTTTAAGGAGTGCTCTCCACCTTTGTGAATATGTTTTTCTTGCAGTTATTTAGTTCGTAAAACGAACACACCCTCCCTCCTTCTGTGATCTTTAATCTAACATCTCCTTATGAAATTTAATAGGAATTTTTTAATAAAGTATAATCACTTATTGATGGATCTGAAGTTTAGTCAGATTTCAGGTGTGAATTCTTCTCTCTTTGGATCGAAACAAAGGCTAAAACCTATCTGATATTCATGAAAGTTCGGACGATTTGGCAATCAGGAGCAGCTAGGCAACACAATACTTCTTCAATTGGAAGCACGTGGCCCCGAAAGGTCCCTGTTATAGGGCGAATTTACGAACCACCGAAGAACTTATTGCCACTTACTAAATAGTAAAAAGTGGGCGGCTGCTATTTGGTGACACCTGCCTGGATATTTTAGACACTGCAGATCTTTTGGGGAGCGTTAGATGCTAGAAAAATTTTAAAGTGTAACCTTATTTGTAGGGTAAACTAAATTTCTGTGTTGCATAGATGACAGCATTGGCGTTCCAGCTTCCTACTTACGTCGTGTTCGTATAATTTTTAGAAAGCTTTTTGAAGGGACAATAAATTTATCTGTGAATTATATATATAAATTCGTTGAAGACTGTTCCGTTTCTGCTGTGGGGGGCGTGTGATGTATAGAACGTATCAGTTCCCAGATGCAAAACTTTTTTGAAATGGATAGAGCATACATGGCTCAGACAGACATTTTAGATGTAGAAATAACATTGTAACGTTGTTGCATTAATTTATTCTGAAAGCGGTGCTGATAGACAATAAGAGCGGGTTAAAAGCTGCGAGCTGTTTGGGGAAGTTAACCTTGGATTACTGAACAACTGTTTCACCAGGTATCGAGTCTAGCTTACCAAATTCCCAACCAGACTAACATTAATTATAATCTTTTAATCGTCATACGACAACCGGTGATTATATATATATATATATATATATATATATATATATATATAAATTTAAATAAAAAGAAATAAATCAGTTTATACTGGGAAATTTATTTTAACATTGATCATTGAAATTTCAGCATATTAAAGTTGATTCATAACTAAACTGGTGCCTTATTTAGGATTGTGAAAATATGACATTGTAATCTTACGGAACACATCAAATATGGAGCCAAGAATGGGAGACTGCATACAACACTGCATTCATAAAATAAGACACGAAGAACGTTGAAACATATGCAAGAGGAAATTAACCACAACCAACCGATTCAATTTTCACCCAAAGAAGTCACGTTCGTAGCGCAATGCAGTCCGTCATGTAATTACGACACACTGGCATACTAAGTTCATACTAACTCTCTGTGAAATCTTCCCGAAAAGAATAGCTGAAGGCTACTTTAATGATTACACCACATACTTCACGTGGTCAGCTTGGTTTACACAAAGAGTGTAACTCCACAATAATTTTGATAATTAAAATAAATTAGATCGAAAAGCAATTTACAAAAGAAAAACCTCGAACTGATTATTATCCTCTTACTATTAACCTGATGGGTCAAACAATTGTATAAGCACGTGGTACTGGTCTCACAAAGTACACCCCACGTTGGTTGAACATAAAGAAAAGTAGCTATATTGAAAATATTGTCAAGACGAGACGTTATAATCTCAGGCACATTCGCATTTAAGATTGATGATCTTAGTTATAGTTACTGATGAACACGTGGTTCCACTTTACTCAAAGTAATGACAAAGCAACTACCGGAAGATATTCTGAACTGTGACTTGAATTACACTGCGTTGCAATTTAAGATAACATTAGATATTTTAGAGCTAAACCTGAAATAAAGGTGATTAAATTTTCAGTCAGGCTGAACTTAAGAAATCTATTGTCCTACGGACTTAGCAGACACGCGCTTAGCCGGAGATCTTACCTTTCAGACGCTCGCCGTGGACAGACTGTCCTGGGCTCCCTTACCAAGCGTGCTTCACAAATACACTCCTGGAAATTGAAATAAGAACACCGTGAATTCATTGTCCCAGGAAGGGGAAACTTTATTGACACATTCCTGGGGTCAGATACATCACATGATCACACTGACAGAACCACAGACACATAGACACAGGCAACAGAGCATGCACAGTGTCGGCACTAGTACAGTGTATATCCACCTTTCGAAGCAATGCAGGCTGCTATTCTCCCATGGAGACGATCGTAGAGATGCTGGATGTAGTCCTGTGGAACGGTTTGCCATGCCATTTCCACCTGGCGCCTCAGTTGGACCAGCGTTCGTGCTGGACATGCAGACCGCGTGAGACGACGCTTCATCCAGTCCCAAACATGCTCAATGGGGGACAGATCCGGAGATCTTGCTGGCCAGGGTAGTTGACTTACACCTTCTAGAGCACGTTGGGTGGCACGGGATACATGCGGACGTGCATTGTCCTGTTGGAACAGCAAGTTCCCTTGCCGGTCTAGGAATGGTAGAACGATGGGTTCGATGACGGTTTGGATGTACCGTGCACTATTCAGTGTCCTCTCGACGATCACCAGAGGTGTACGGCCAGTGTAGGAGATCGCTCCCCACACCATGATGCCGGGTGTTGCCCGTGTGTGCCTCGGTCGTATGCAGTCCTGATTGTGGCGCTCACCTGCACGGCGCCAAACACGCATAGGACCATCATTGGCACCAAGGCAGAAGCGACTCTCATCGCTGAAGACGACACGTCTCCATTCGTCCCTCCATTCACGCCTGTCGCGACACCACTGGAGGCGGGCTGCACGATGTTGAGGCGTGAGCGGAAGACGGCCTAACGGTGTGTGGGATCGTAGCCCAGCTTCATGGAGACGGTTGCGAATGGTCCTCGCCGATACCCCAGGAGCAACAGTGTCCCTAATTTGCTGGGAAGTGGCGGTGCGGTCCCCTACGGCACTGCATAGGATCCTACGGTCTTGGCGTGCATCCGTGCGTCGCTGCGGTCCGGTCCCAGGTCGAGGGGCACGTGCACCTTCCGCCGACCACTGGCGACAACATCGATGTACTGTGGAGACCTCACGCCCCACGTGTTGAGCAATTCGGCGGTACGTCCACCCCGCCTCCCGCATGCCCACTATACGCCCTCGCTCAAAGTCCGTCAACTGCACATACGGCTCACGTCCACGCTGTCGCGGCATGCTACCAGTGTTAAAGACTGCGATGGAGCTCCGTATGCTACGGCAAACTGGCTGACACTGACGGCGGCGGTGCCCAAATGCTGCGCAACTAGCGCCATTCGACGGCGAACACCGCGGTTCCTGGTGTGTCCGCTGTGCCGTGCGTGTGATCATTGCTTGTACAGCCCTCGCGCAGTGTCCGGAGCAAATATGGTGGGTCTGACACACCGGTGTCAATGTGTTCTTTTTTCCATTTCCAGGAGTGTACAAACGGAAGTGACCAGAGAGGCAGCTCCCTACACCAGCATGACAAGGGACGGACAGGAGCATACTAAGAATAGAAACCTCTGCTTCTAGAAAGTGTAGCTACCTATTCCGACGTTGGTCCTACTGTTCTCTAGCAGACAGGCTTGTCTGCTACCATCAATCATGCAACTAGAAATACATTTGCTCATTCATTCTTTCACACAGAAGGGAAGGGGGATGACAGTATCCTATCATATACAGTATATAACAAAAAGCGGATGTAGGTTCCGTATGAGACTGTGTGACACGAATTACATATAAACTGTGTTTTAAAGTGTAGTAGTGTGACAGATCGTTCTTGTTTATGTGTAAAAGTAACACGTTTCACTGCTCAGTTTCCTCCCAGATAGTCAGAAACACCACAGTAAATTTAGAAGAGGAATTTATGCCGTAAAAGACAACATATTTAAGAAATTAGCATGAAAGGAATCCAACAGAGACCTTTCAACATTGATAGGAACATTGTGTTGCTAATGAAGCTTAAATATTTTGGCAGCCTTTTTAGAAGTGGAAACACAGTTTTCCATCCTTTACGTATTACTGACAGACATTTTATAAGTGAATGTAACATTGTGATACTTGACAAACGTCCTGTATTTTGTATAGTAATAGAACAATAACAGCCGTTTCCGAAGTGTAAATATTTAATTTTTGGCTCCATTGTGACTTACTATAAGTGTGGTGCAAGGTTCCAACTGCGCTCCTTGAAAATTGCAGGTAATCTCTAATTTTGATCAGCGGTGATGTTACATGCATTTTGATAAATATTATAGGTATTTTAGACGTGGATATATTTAATTTTGGCGTTAATTGTGCTCTGTAGCAAGTATGGAACAAAAATGAATGTATGTTTATTGACAAGTGGGAAGTGTAGAGAATAAGATGGAGATTAGCTGTTTTGGTTTAATGGCCGCTAAAATACTGGGCTGTGACTGGCTGTTTCATTCTAATGGACAGTAAAAATCCTGGGCTGTGGTTTGGAGATCAAAATGTGTATGTGTATGTGTGCCAGATGTGGCACTCACTGGGAGGCAGAATTTTTGTTGACGAAACTGTGTCTCGAGTTACTGTTGACACGGCATCTCGCCCCTGATTCTAGCCAACCCACATGTGTGACGTCATGCAAATGATATTTAGCTGCAAATGTACTTCCACGAGAGTTCAAGATTGGTCAAAGAGTGCCAAGTAGTATATTGCTATACTACACAAATGACTTCGTCATATATCCTATTGATGAGGTTGATTTGTTTGAATATTGCTCTTTTTCGCAAGCCTTTTAGAGCTTCAGCTGGTAATTTTTTTTGCAACCTATTGCTTTTCGCTTCCTGAGGTACATAATAGCCTTCTGCGTGTTATCTCTGAATATCTCTTTTGTAACGTTTCAATTTTAATCGTATATAATTTCTTCATGCTTCATATAATTCTTCAACACACTGCTCTTATATCTGTTTGTCCTGTTCTATGCATGCTTTCATCTTTCCTCTTTTATTTACCATATCCTTTTTGCTGACTTTTCTTTGATATTCATTTGCTTTCTTGAATGCTCTGTATATTGCTTCTAATTTAAGTTGCTTTTCCAGTTCGTCAGTTTGTTCACATTTACTTCCCTTCCATTCCAGTCTTTCCTGATCTACTGATTTTCTTAACTCATTATTCAGCTTTTTATACCACTTTTTTCGTCTGTAGAATGGTCACTCTTCCATTCCCTACGTTTATCAGTTTTATCCAAGATCTGATGTACTCCATCCTTCCCCGTCTTTCCTTCTCTAATCTCTTCGCTTGCGACTTTCAGAATTGTGTTGTTAATCTTTTCCTTTCTTGTGATACATTCATACTTTCTGCTGTATTTTTCAGTTGTTATTCAATGGTTTCGGTGGAAGTCTTAGCTCTCTATGAATTCAACTGACTCAAATCCCACTTTCTTACCAGCTGTCTTCTTTTAATATGATTCAGTTTTGATCATATGTCTACCACCATCAAGTCATGACTTACATCAACATATATTCCAGCGACTGTTTTCGCCATTTTCGCACTCGTCGGTCACAATAAAATGTATCTAGTAATTTTCTGTAGTGTCAGCTGCTTTTCATGTGTACAGTCTCTGGCGATGGTTCTTAAACCAAGTGTTCATTTATATTTTTCTTGCATTTCTACTTACCTTAGAGCTATAATAAGAGGGTAAATTACTACTGTCAGTTAGAGGTTATATAACTAACATTACGAAGCGACAATGCCAAATGGGGCTGCAATTGTGACTCAGGATACTTGTCTGTAATAAAATTTTATCAAGAATGGACAACTTATGTTGTTGAGTAGTTGACCTTAACAGACTGGAGTGCAGCTGTTTACGTTTAGTTCAACAGTCGTCCTTCCACCCGTTTTGCGGTGTGTAGGTCATGGTCTGCCCGTCCTCCATCTCGACCGCAATTACCCTCTCCTTCAGTTTCCATACATTCAGATTAACTGACGCAATCCTACCGCGCTGTACTAGCGGGTAGCTAAAGAATCAGGCCCACCACATCGCCACCTGGATACTTCAGTTTGAAGAGGAAAAATGACAATGTTAAATTAAATGTAGATGGCACCTCTATAGACTGTGTAACAAATGCAAAATTTCTAGGAATGAATATTGACTCTCAGCTGAAGTGGTGCGAACACACAAAGGTACTTGCAAACAGAATGTCATCAGCATGTTATGCCCTTAGAATTCTATCATCTGTGTGTAACATGCAGTGTCTTTTAGTTACATATTATTCATATGTACACTCAATTCTTAGCTATGGCATTCTTTTTTGGGGAACAAATCCACAAAATATGAACACAATTTTCAAACTCCAGAAAAGAGCCACAAGAATAATAACCAGAAATAGTAGTCGAGCTCATTGTAATGATCTGTTCAAAACACTGGGAATTTTAACTGCTCCATGTGAACACATTTACCAGTCAGTTGTACACATCAAAAGTAACATTGGCAATTACTGCACAAACAGCTCTGTCCATGACCATGCAACAAGAGATAGACTCAACTTACATTTACCAAGAAAAAATAAACATAAAACTCAAAACAGCATTTTCTACCAAGGAATAAAACTGTACAATAAATTACCAAAAGAGATTAAAGAAATTTCAAAAATACACTTATTTAAGAAGGCAGCTAAAAAGTACCTGTTATGCAATACATTTTATACATTGAAGGATTACTTAGATAAGGCAGAGTAGGGGTTTGATAAAAAAATGTTATACAAACAAATAATAATAATAATGATGATTATAAAACATCCAATATTCCACATAACACCTTCACTTTATTATTTTTCTTCTTTTTTCCTTTCTAGAGACACTCTCCCCTCAAGCTATGCATAGCACAATACTAACACCTCTTCCTCTTTCTGAGCTCAACATCTCACTCATTATGAAGGGATGCTGACTCAGTTTTTCAGGATAGCAAATGGGAACTTGCAGTACAGAAAATGGCCCAAGGATCACGTGTGTGTGTGTGTGGGTGTGTGTGTGTGTGTGTGTGTGTGTGTATGTAGTGAGTGAAGTGTTATGAAACAATGTGTGTATAGTGTGTGCAGTGACTGATAGTGAAATATGAGTGAATAGTGTGGCATTACATTATTTAATGAGTTATTTGTAAATAAATTATTGTATACCAGGAGTAAAATCTAATGATTGTCTCTAACTAGAAGTCTGTAAATATATGTGTATACGAATTAGCTTATTGTAAATTGATCTAAGCTTGTAAATACTTTGACATGTCCTATATCCTTGTAAAAAGAGATCTACGGATGAATAAAACTACTACTACTACTACTACTACTAATAGCCTGCTGTACAATGGCTACCCCACCGCCTACTGTACTGGGACACCGACGTGCGAAACAATACCTATGCCTCACTCAGTCAACGTACTGCTCTGACCATGTCGTTACCGAAGACACAAAGATTATTCTTAAAAAATTACTGTACGCATTGACGCAATAATTAATACAATACAGCATTAATGAAACAGGAAATATGTGCATGAATTCATATAATGGGGCACTGCTGTAGTACAATGCATGTTCATGTTCTCCATTTCGAAGTCAAGAGCATTGCAAATGCACGGACCATGTCGTTACAGAAGTCACAGAGAGTACTTATAAAAACTTGCTAAACAAATTGGTGTACTAATTACTACAATACAGCCTTTATGAAACAGTTAGTCTTAACTGTAGCCATGAATTCATAATTGGGATACTGAATATGTGTTGCTGTAGTATAATGCATATTCGTGTTACTCGCTTCCAAGTTCAGTGCAGTCCAGCATATTGCACAGATCGTATCGTCACAGAGATTACTGATAGATAAGTTTCTGAACGCGTCGACAAAGTAATTAATACAATAGAGCGTTTATGAAACAGGAAACACATGCATGAATTCATATATTGGGGTACTGAATATGCCCTGCTGTAGTATAATGCATATTCATGAGCTTGGTTTTCTCGTGGTAACAGTCAGGGCGCCAATACGAACAACTTAAATTTAGAAGCCGGACAAATCTCATACAATGGAAGTTATTGCGACATGCTTAATTGAGGTTACAAGGAAGCTTTATCTTCTCTACACCCTTAAGTATACGAAGAAAATCGGCTTAACGCGACAAAGTTCCATGTGTTCCGCAGAATGTAATGTGATATTGGTTCTAACGTTCTCTCTATTAATACTGAACACTACCTGAGCTTCATTGGAGAATTAATTTTGAAAATTTCTATATAGTCCGTATCATAAACGACTTTACGTGGCACATAAATTGACTCGGAGAATACGTAGCCTTGTTTGAGCGAACTAACTCAATAAGAACTTGTTATAACAGAACATACGTTACAGAATTGCAAAGCTCATTAGGACATGCAAATGCTAAGGAATGCAAAATGAATGCAAATGCCGAGAGCGGCTAGGTAACCACATAAATAGAGGGCTGTTAATAGCCACGGAAATAGTGTACCCATTGGAACCGGCTTCCAGAGTATCGGCTGGACTGTGCGGAAAGACAGTTACTTATAGTTGTAACTCGTGGTGTACTTGTGCTTAATAGTGCTACTAGGGGAACGCATAAAAAAGCAGCATTTACTGGTAGATTCTTTTCTTCCCCAGCTACCGTTGTATGTAGTAACCGCAGAAGACTGTTGCACAAACGAGCAGCTCTAAACTGTCTAATCAGAATTCTTAGTTCTTTCCGATGGCAGAGAAATTCTTCAAGGTAAGTTAACGACTTCCGAGAATGAGTATCTCTGTGTACTGTACTGTTGCTCGTGTAGTGCGTGATTTGGCGATTGTGGAATGTAGCTGTCACCAACTCGGTTAGAAGAACCGAATGAGCACAAAATCAGACAATGGCCCATGAGGTGTGACGTGGTCATGACTCTTGTCTGACCACACCGGTAACTACACGTGCAGCTTCTTTCGAGAAGTAAGCACAACCCGTGTTCGCTGCTGTAATTGTGGTACTGTTTTTTTTCTCGAGTTTATAGCACCTAATATGGATTTTATTGAGCGCTAACCGTCATTTATGAAGCATTCGCCGATCCTAATAACTTGAGTTATGCAGCTGAACCAAGAGTATATATGATGCTGACTGACAATAAGTCATCTTTCCATACGACCTTACACATATCACCTGGATCGCAGTAGGTTCTTCAGCTGCAACAAACAATAATTCGTTAGTTGTACTCTCCTGCGAACGTTGTAGAGCGACACATAGACCAAGAGACAAACCTGAAGTTGCTGTCAGATGTCAGAGATGATGCTGGTCGCCATGTCCGACCAGAATAATTATTATCTCAGTGAAAACGTGGTAATAAACTCACACCAGTCTTTTTGTTGCCACCTGACTTTTTATCGTGCTAAATGACAAATAATAATTGAGAAACACTAACGTGTTATTTTATTAGTTCCTAAAACACGAGTTATAGTATAAGCTACAGTTTCTTGACACAACACCTACAAAGTTTGGACAGTAAATATGAACACACGTCAAATATGGTGTAGTGCCAAAGCAGAGTGAATCCCCGTAGTCATCAATGAGCCCGGATATTGATGCACTACCAACACGCAAAATATGTGGATATTTATGCAATGAATTTGGATAAAATATCTAAGAAAATATGTAATACAAAGAAAATCTTTTATAAGAAAATATTTTATTAAATATTCGATCAATTTCTGAATTTCTTACGGCCTATTTTATTGTATTAATATGCACTTAAACGTACCAAGTAAATTAAGAAGGTACAATTTAAATTACTTATATCTTTATTTTGAAGGTGTATACTGAGATATTAAAAGAAAATAAATTTCGATCACATCTGCTAAAGTGTCCATCTTTAGTGAAATCACAAAGGTACCATTCCTTATCTTTCACTTTCAAGAGCAATGAACAACCAGATACTTCAAATTCTCTGCAGTCATACTCGTAGAATCTCGCCGATCAGAACAGCGTTTCTGTAGGAGGCAAACGATCTCTCCACATCATAGAACGTTGATGGCGCAAATTTTACTAGATGAAATATTGCTGGAAAGAGATTTCCCCGGAACGCCTTCTGTTCTCCCAGTAAGGATATTGCAGATAGTAACAAAAGTCGAGTTGCCTGGATTTATTGTCAAAAAGTGATTTATTTATTCAATTATTCACTACACTCTGCCCAATTTCATCTCTAATATTAAACATTCAACTGATTTAGGTAAAGGCAGCTCGATAGATCCTAATTCTTAAATGCTGCTGGTAAGGAATCCAGAGTTGCTATGGATATACGCAAGAGCATTTTCGATTTTGGGGCAGTGAAAGTATCTTGTGTCTTTCGTACTGAAACTGGAGAGTCTCAGGAAGAGAATCAATCACAGATTTCAGTCTTGAAAACGTTCATTCTAAAAACGGACGGTTTCCATCCATGTTCCCCATTAGTTCAGGCTCAGGTGGAAACCCTATATTCTGCAGCAGTTCTCTATAGAGCGACTACAAACGATGTGGAGCCTTAAGAAACACTGTGTCGAGATAGTAAATTATTTTATTTACTTCTGCGTAGCTACCGCGAACTTCGAGAAAGATGCAGTGGGTTAAATGCAGGCAGCAAAGGCGTAGGTCAGTTGACACCAGCGTGAAGGCAGCTAATTCCTTTCCCTCATGCAACAGCACTTCAAAAGTTTCATCCACAAAACGATCTGTTGTAGAATCGTTTGTGGGTTTGAAGACTTCTCAGGAAGACTGGTTTGATACAGCACTACGTACTGACGTATCCTACACAAACTTCTCCATCTCTGCATAACTATCGCAACCTACATCCATTCTAACTTGCTTCTGTATTCAAGCATTGGTATCTATAGTTTTACACCACACTTTTGCTATTACCAAATTTACACTTTCTTTATGCCTCGCGTTAGATCCTATCAAACGATAGCGTCTTTTAGTCAAGTTATGCCATAAATATCTTTTCTGGCCAATTTGATGCAGTACCCCCTCACTTGTTATTCTATCTGCCCATCTAATCTTCAGCATTTTTCTACAACACCACAGTTCAAAAGCTTCTCTCTTCTTATCTTATCGTCCACATGCAGCTACAATACGAGGATACACTCCAGACAAATCTGTTTAGAAAAGACTTCCTAACATTTAAATTTACACCCTAAGAAACAAGAAAACAACGCATCACGGAAATCGGAAGATGTGATGTACGCGTACAGACAAACAACTGGTTACAGTTTCAGAAAAAATGGATGATTTCTTCGACAGAAACAGCTTCACAAATTCAGCATGTCAGTAACGCGTTGGTCTACCTCGGCTTGGCATTGATTGGTAGATTTGTTTGATATCTTCCAATTGGTGCGTTAGAGCTTCAAAATCCCGAACTGCTTGAATGGCCCTGCCTACAGCAATTCGAACATTCTCACTTGTCGACAGATGTGGCGACCCTCGTGACCAAGGCAGGATTTGGCAAGCACGAAGATAAGCGGTAGAAAATCTCCCAGTGCACAGATAGTCGTTATCTTGCTGAAATGTAAGCCAAGGATGGCATTCCACGGAAGGCAACAAAACGGGGCGTAGATTATCTACGTACTGCAGCGCTCTAAGGGCGGCACGGATGACGACCAACGGGTTCCTGCTATGGAAGGAAATGGTACCCAGGCCGTCACTCCTTGATGTCGAGCCGTATAGCGGGCGATAATGAGGTTGGTATCGCTCCACTGTTCTAGGCGTCTCGAGACACGTCTTCGGTCTGGAATCTCAATGACTGGAGTAGAATTGTCTTCAGTAATGAGTTCCACTTCGAACTGAGCGCCGAGGAACAGCGAAGACGTGTCAGGAGAAGCCTTGGACAGTGGTGGGATACCAACCTTACTGTCGACCGTCATACTGCCCGACAACCAGGAGTAACGGCTTTCGGTGTTATTTCGTTTCATAGTGGAACCCCTTTGGTTGCCATCCACGGCACCCTTACAGCACAGTGGTATGGTGTCGATATTCCACACCCCATTTTGCTACCCTTCATGGCAAGCCATCCTGGGCTTACACTTCAACAAGAGTTTCTAATGCTTGTCGCCATGTTTGCCGAAACCTACCTTGGCCTGGAAGGTCGCTGGATCTCTCCCCCAATTGAAAACCTATGACTCATTAACGCCAGCGCCCTCCAATAAACTCGGGATTTTGACGATCTAAAGCGCCAGTTGGACAAAATTTGGCACAATGTCCCTCAGGAGGACGTCCAGCAACTCTTATCAATCAATGCCAAGCCGAATAACTGCTTGAATAAGGGCCAGAGGTGGACTAAAGTATTATTGGCTTGCTGAAACTGCAGTCATTTGTTTGTCTGTTCATGTACATCATGTCTATTGTTTTCCATCCAATGCCAATAATTCAATCGTGGTGCTTTTTACTTTATTTTTTTAAATTTTGCCTTACAGTGTAAATTCCCTACTGTGTCTCACTGTTTAGGGGCACAAAACGCGCGGGTGTTTTCAGCTCGTTACTAAATGCAAAATGAGGCCGAGTTGATAGGAGCTGAAGGAGTCTAGGTTGCAAAAATATGCGGTACGGCACACTGTTAGAGAGAAGGATTATTATCAAGAAACACATAGTACAATGAAAATTACTTATCTTCAGTAGTTTGTAGGACTCCAGCTACGGCAATAAACAAAACAACATATTCTCAGGGTCTAAGCCTGATGGGCCCTCCTCAGAGAATCAAAGCAAACATAACTGGCTGAGGGCCGATTATGAAAGTGTATCTGCCTAGGTTGAAATCTAGGTCAGAAGTGAACGAGGCACACCTCAGTTCCGTCGAGCTGCACAGCCCGCTAGAGTGCGCTGTGCTCAGCAGACGACAGGCTGCCAACATAGTGTTGGCGCGGCGTTGTAGTAGTATCTGTGGCAACGATACTACATTCCCCTTGTCCAGATTTTCTTTGCAGTTGCCAGTCTACGGTATTTTATGTCCCCTCTACTTCGATCGTAATCATTTATTTTCCTGCCTGTGGTGTCGGCTCCTGGCTCCTACTTCCTGCCCCCAGTTTAGTCCGCGCACTCACATAGCGCTTACAGCCGTTGTCGTGGGTGCAGCATGGGCAACAGCCTTAATGCAGACCAGCGTGCCTCCACAGCACACACCAAATCCCACCACCAGCAGCGCCACGAGCGAGCCACGCCTCCGGGCACCAACCAATCACACGCCGCCACGTGCGCCAACCGACATTTGTATCGGCAGCTCATGACACTTTCCGACTTCTCTCGGTCAGCATCAAGTGTCGATACCTCTAGAACCCAACACACCATCACATTCTAAGTCTGCCTGCTTAGCTGAGTGATAACATGCTTGCCTCCCATGCAGCGGCCCTCGTTAGATTCCCGGCCGAGTTGGAGGTTTACTCCGGTCCTGGAGTGATTGTTGTGTTGTCCTCATCATCATTTCATCCTCATCGCTGTCACGCAGGTCTCCCAATGTGGCGTCGTCTGAAATAAGACTTGCACTCAGCGGCCGAACATCCCCGGATGGGGACTCTCAGCCAACAATGCCACACGCTCATTTGATTTTATCAGATTCTATGACGAACATTTGCAAACGTTATTTCGTTCTTCTTTGGTTCATCGACTGAATTGTCTGTGCTCAAGTGTTATACGATCTGAACTGTCTACAGTTCACGATTGCACGATTCTTTTTTATATCTCCGTGTCTACTATTTGCATATTTGAATATACCTAGTTCACTGTGCCTTGCTTCCTGACTACAGATCCCGATTTAACGATTGTTTGTCAAATCTGTGTTGGTACACTTCGCTAACCAAAAGCAGAATCTGTCTACTACTTTTAATGTGTCATCTCCTAATCTAGTTTACTTAGAATAACTTGATTTAGTTCGGCCACATCCCATTACACTTCTTTTTGGTCATCTTGTAGTCTGTTTTCAAGGCATTTACATTTCGTTCAACTGCTCTTCCAAACCTGTGCTATCCCTAAGAGAATTACAATGTCACTGGATAACCTCATAGTTTTTATTGTTTCTCCCTGAACTTTAAATCCGCTTCCAAGTTTTTCCTCAGTTTCCTCCGCAGCTTCCTCAGTGTACAGAAACCATAGTATCGAGGATATGGTATCATACAAACCTGGCTCACCCCCTTCACAACCACAGCTTCCCTCTCAGGTCCTTCAACTCTTAAAAGCAGTCTCGTTTCTGTACAAGCTATAAACAACTTTTTGCTACTTGTATTTTATCCCTGTTGACTTCAGAATTACAAAGTGTAGTCCATTAAACATTGTCAAAACTTCTCTAAGTCTACAAATGCTGTAAACTTATCTTCTAAGAGAGGTCATAGGATCACTATTGCCTCGCATGTTGCTGCATTTCTCCGGAATCCAAACTGATTTTTCTTAAAGTCGGCTTCTACGAGGTTTTGCATTATTTAATAAACAATAAAATAAACTCCTCCCGAACAGGCCATGAAGGCCCAACGGAACCGACCGACCGCCGTGTCATCCTCAACCATAGGCGTCACTGGATGTGGATATGGAGGAGAATGTGGTCAGCACACCGCTTTCCTGGCCGTATGTCAGTTTACGACACCGGAACCGCTTATTTCTCAATCAAGTAGCTCCTCAGTTTGCCTCAAAAGGGCTGAGTGCACCCTGTTTGCTAACAACGCTGGGCAGACCGGATGGTCACCCATCCGAGTGCTAGCCCAGCCCGACAGCGCTTAACTTTGGTGATCTGACAAGAACCGGTGTTATCACTGCGTCACAGCCGTTGGCTTTTATAAATAATATGTGTCAAAATTGTGAAGCCATGTCTTACTAAAACTGATGGTTCGTTATTATTCACACATATCAGCATCTGACTTATTTGATATTGAAATTATTACAATATTGTTGAAGTATGTCCAATGTGTCTTGCACGACCGCATATGTCCTTTGTTTTGTCGACGGCTACCCATATATGGTGATTACGTATACCCTGAGATGACAAAAGTCAGGGGATGTACCTAATATCTTGTCGAACCTCCTTTTGCTCGGCGTAGTGCAACCGACGTGGGATGTCACGCAAATCTTCGATGGGGTTCATGTCAGTCGATCTAGGTGGCCAAACCATTCGCTCAAATTGTGCTTCAACCTAATCGCGAATAATTGTGCCCCTATGACCCGTCCACAAAAATTCCATCGTCGTTTGGGAACATGACGTTCATGAATGGCTGCACATGGTCTCCAAAATGCCGAAAATCCAGTCCTTGCCATGTAAACACAGCACACACCATTACGGAGCCACCTCTAGCTTGCATAGAGCCTTCTTAACAGCTTAAGTCCTTGGCTTCGTCAGGTCTGTGCCACATGCAAACCCTACCATCAGCTCTTACCAACTGAAATCGCGACTCCTCTGACCAGGTCACGTTTTTCTAGCTGTCTAGGGTCCAATTGATAGGGTCGCGATGTCGTGCTGTTGGCAAAGGCAAAGCGCCGGTCGCCTGCTGCCATAGCTCATTAACGCCACATTTCGCCACCTGTCTTACCGGATGCGTTCGCCGTACGTCCCACATTGATTTATGCGGTTAGTTCACGTAGTGTTGCTTGTCTGTTGGCACTGACAACTCTACCCAAACGCCGCTGCTCTCGGTCGTTAAGTGAAGGCCATCGGCCACTGCCTTGTCCGTAGCGAGAGGTAAGACATAACATGTGGTGTTCTCGGCACACTTTTGACACTATGCATCGCAGCATATTTAATTCCCTACCGATTTTCGAAGTGGAATGTCCCAGACATGTAGCTCCAACTACCATTCCGCGTTCAGTGTGTGTTAATTCCCGTCGTGCGTCCATAATCACATCGGAAACCATTTCACTTGAATCAGCTCCGCCAGTGCACTGCCCTTGTATATCTTATGTACGCGATACTACCGCCATCTGAATAGTGCATATTGCTATCCCATGACATCTCCGCAGTACGCAGAAACGCAGCATATTCAGGCACTTGAAGTTTATATCTTGAAAACAGTTATTAGTAATGTATGGAGTCTTGCAACTGCGTCAGCATTTGCCTATTGCACTGCTTTGTAGTTGTGTGCGCATCACTAGGCATACACCGCCCGTGCAAAAAAGTCCCGAAACTGATTTGATTCCTGGCTTATAAGCGTCGTCGGCGCAATAAATGAGGTGGCAGCTTGAACTAAGAACTACAAAGAACAAATGTGCGTTCGACTAGTCAGTATTGAGCAAGGAATGTGAAGAGTGGACGTGCGGCCGCAGTGTGTTAACGTTGTTGTGCCACAGATCGCAATGGTGCAACATCTCTAAATCAAGTTATCAAGACATGTTTTCAAGAAGAAAAACGCAAATGCAAAACAAAAATAACTACTACTCGTGGACGTCTGTCGCAACTTGGCCGAGATGCGAAACTCGAACAATTCTTTTCCGGAAAAAATCAACATGGGTGACGAGACTTGATGTTATGAGTACGAACCTCCCAAAAAAAAAGGCAAAGTGCAAAAATTCACCTAAAGGATCAACGCTTTGATGACTTAACCGACATTGAAGCCGACAAACCAAAGGAGGACTTTTTTGGCAGTTTCACATGGCTGGTATCAACGGTCTGTGCATTTTACTCAAGTGGGAGGAGACTTAATAGAACACTTGAAGCATTACAATCACCATTTTACCCTTTCTCTGTTATGTATTAATCCAGTCTCAAATTTACTGGGTTGACACGGTATGTTCCTGATATTTGGACTTCTTAGAGCACTCGATCTGCTTCTTGCACACTGGACATACAACAGTTTCTCCATTAGTTGTGAAAGCGTCGCCCATCGTAATCAGAGATCCTAATTTGGATACTAATTTTGAAGCAACAGGATGCATCTTAAGGGGAAAGAGTCATGATCTCTTAAGAAGTGCTATTTGCCAAACTTACTTTCGCGCACGCACTCCCTAGTTCTTAGAAGCAGCCAATAATTGGAAAACTTCAGGCCACTGTATAGTCCTTTATTGGCCCCATTGCCAAGCTCGACAGCACATGAAGCGCTTTGCTAAACACGTTACTGTTGTTGTATCTGCTTTGCTTTAAACAGAGAGTCCGGGGTTCGATTCCCGACCGGGTCGAGGGATTGGTTGTTGTGTAGGCCTCATCATTTCATCATCACTGGGGAAAGTGACGAGGCTAGGCGATGTAAATATTGGGACTTCGTTCAGACGCTAATAACCACGCAGTTGAGCGCCCCACAAACCAGATATCACCACCATCATCATTTGCTTTTGAGAACAGAAATTCCCTATCTGAGAGAATCAAGCAGAAGCACATCAGCCAAATCCAACTCAACGTGCAACTAAGCACATTTAATTCCACAACCCCCAGCCCAAATCACACTCCATCCAAATCCTGCAAAACGGTAAAGAAGAATCTAAATTTATCGACACTGGCAACATAATTCGTGAACTTTTATACTTTTCAGCTGGGTAGGAGCAAAGGAAAACTGTATGTTGTTACATAAAAATATGCCCTCTGTCCATTCTTGTACACTGCGGGAAAAAAATAGTGCACCTGGAAAGACGGCGTCGGTTTTGATCCGATGACGGCATATGCCACCTGTGGGATAGTAGATGTACTAATAATGATTTCAACGTCGTTCGCCAACAGATAGCCTAGTGGCATAGATACCAGAATGCCATCTGCGTCCACCCTTTAATAATGAATGCACACAGCCAAAAGGCTCAGTGCAGTGCAAACGTGTGAAGCAAGCAACCATTCGTTCTACAGGCAACTGCCACACAATTTGAACGTAATGCGTCACTTTTGCAACGATGCTGGTATCAGTGGTCATGTGAAGATTCTCACACGCGTAGACCATGTTCTGGACGTCTCTGCAGCAATGACGTATTGTAAGTTCAGCAATAGCAGCAGCACAGATATGAGGGCCTGTGGGTCCAGACGTGTCAACACGAACTGTTGCGAACCAGTTATCAGCAGTGGGAATACGGGCACGCACACATCTAGTCCGTCTTCCACTCACGCCACAGCATCGGCGTGCACGACCAGACTGGTGCCACCAGAGGATCACTTCGAAGGTGGAATGACGCGCTGTGGTCTTCAGCGTGAAAGATATTCTGCCTGCACACAAGTGATGGTTGTCCACGCGGACGAAGTTGGCCTGGCGAGTGCTGTCTTGTAGCGTGCATTCCTTCAGTACACACTGTCCCCCCCCCCCCCCCCCCAAGCCTTATGGTCTGAGGTGCAATGGGCCACAACTCTCGTTCACCTTTGGTGTATCGGCGTATCTGGGCGAGACGCTAACCAGCACTCGGTTCGTGTAGAATGCTGTTAGAGTCCTTCTTTTGCCGTTCTTGCAACAGGAAGGTGATGTTTTGTTCAAAGGTGATGTGTATTTCCAACAGGACAGTGCTGGTGTACATCCTGTCACTAAAACTCATTGCCCTCTGTACGATGTGCAGTCCTTCTTATGTGACACAAATTTCAGCCCGATACCTCTACCCATTTCAGATAGAAAGGTGACTGTCCAGTCGAACAGACAGTTTATATAAGTGCTGGATAGTGGTGAGTTAGACATCTTATTATTCTTTCTAAGATTTCGTTCCAGTTGTCTGAAAGCGCTGACAGCACTATAACGAAGCTTTACATGTTTTCCTATATGTGGATCACAATGGCTCGATAACATTTAAGAGGCCAGGAAAAAACGTTTGCCATCTTTATTAGTAAAAAATTCTCCGCTGTAGGATTATCATGATCACAAAAAATAGTTCAAAACGTCTTACCATTAACCTCACCTTTCATTATCACCATCAAATCTACGAAAAACCACGCTATAGCTGCGTAACCGTTCAGAGAACCTCCAACGTGATATATTGTTGGAAAAAGGCAGTGTATTCTTATTATTCCCTATATGTTCTTAATGGGTAAACACGTCATGCCATAGGGAACGTCGTAGAACGAGGCCCATTCGAGCACACTACCATTTGCATTGAACGGTAGTACAGATTTTGCTTTTGCTCTTTGCATCAGTGATCCCCTTCTGTACATTCGTCTGATTCAATGACGAATTCTTTTATTGTGGCACATCTGTCGCATATTAAGTTCAACAGTCAATTTCCTGCAGTGGTTTTCTTACTGAGCCTAACGCTCCTCTTTATTAGCCCCACTTCTCTACCGCTCAATTTATCGTCCATTATATCGGTTAAACGACACGGTTTTCGCATGAACTCCGTATTCTGTCTCTAGATAAGCAGCTCTAGACATTCGTAGAAGATTATTGACTGCTGTCGCAACTGAAGGAAGTAAGAAAGTAGTTTGTGCGGCACAATAAGATGGAAGAAAAAAAAAATTGGCCAGATGCGAGTAGAACTAGAGCTCTGAGTATTCAGTACAAACCCCTTGATTATGTTTATAGGTAGTTCATGCATCCCGGGAATCGATAATCTCGACGGTTTTTACCTGCTATCGATATCGATAGTGTCAAGAAACTGATCCTAGCAATGCCAAGAGTTTCGAGAATGATTTTGTCGTGTCATAATTAAAAATTAATAATTTTCGGATTTTTTCCTTTACTTTTTCTGTAAAATTTCGCTTCTGGCCAAATTTCATGATTCTAGGCTGGCAGGAAGTACCCCCTATAGCTTTTGATGAGTGAGTTGGCAAGTATCAAAACATGTGATACAAGTTGCCGTATCTTTTGACTGCATTGACTTACAAGGGTAAGTGCTTTATACCGCCAAGGGACCGTAGACCTTAGTATGTGAAACAAATTTCAGTTTGATACCTCTGCCTGTTCCTGAGACAAAGGAGTCTGAACAGTCGGACGGATAGACGGACAGGCAACAAAGCGATTCTGCTGGGTACCAGGGCACGCGGGAATTCTGAGGAATGTAAGGGCTGATCGAGCAGCCAAGGAGGCGTGTCGTGAGCGTCAGGTCTTTCAGTGTGCTATCCCACTGCATGCCCTCACCTCGCTGTCCTGTGTTGCTGGGAACATGAGTGGCTATAAGTGACCGACAACAAGCTCCGTGTGACCAAGCCCACAACTCGGCCGTGGCGTACTTCCTCCCAGCCACGTCGACGGGGCGAGATCATCCTTACTCGTCTTCGCATCGGCCACAGCACTATGACGCATGAATTTTTACTCCGGCGAGAGGACCCTCCGATGTGTGGTGCTTGTGGCGTGCAGACCACGGTGCACCACATTTTATTGGACTACATTTTATTTGCTGACCATCGGACTGCAGCGGATTTGCCGGCGGATCTGCAGTCTATTTTATGCAGTGCTCAAACGAATGTGGTTCGAGTTTTAAAGTTCTGTCAACAATGGGGTGGCTGGCTCACCCAAAGTTTTTCGTAAGTGGTCAGCCAGTCTTATTTCCCTCTGCTGTTCTTTTAGCTCTGTGATTTGTTTATCCCCTTTCACTTTCTTGATGGGCTGTCTTGCCTCCTCATTGCTCTTAGTGCATGTGCGATAGTCATTGTGTGGTCGTTTCGTGTGCATGCGTGTACGACAGTTTTCGTTCTTATCCACATTCGTTTGTTTTAATCGATGTCAGGGCGCTGATAACCTCGCCGTTGGGCGCCCACAAGATTCTGAACCCCCCCCCCCCCCCCCCCCCCACACACACACGCGCGCATAACAAAGCGATCTTATGTTGATTCCGTTTTTACCGATTGGAGCACGGAATCCCAGAAACAACATAGTGACCAAAGACGTATGGAAAGCCGTAATAGTTCACGAATGTTGCAGAACAAAGGGAAAAGAGCAGACGACGTCTTTATGTCAGAAGTAAGAAACTGAGTCAACCCCTGCACGTTTATTAGTACAGTGGCTGCAAAGGTCGGGGATCGTAAACTGTTTCTTACGCTGCGACGCAGATGTGGGGCATTTGACAGTTCTCATTCTTTTCTAATGCTGCAAGTTTCGCGAACATGAACGTAAGGAGAGCTACAAAGACGGTGGGTATCTCCAGAGGCTGCCAGCCGCTTCAGTAACCGATGATCTGCACGGTGCGGTGGGCCAGCCAGGCAGCGGCCGCTCCTCAGAGCGGAAGGCCACACTAGCAGCAGACGCTAATGACAGGACTCCACTCTCCACTGAAGACATTCGTTACACTGATTCCGTAAGGCTGCCGAGTAGAGCTGAAACCTCTGCTATGGAAATCTCCGGCACCTCTTCATCTCACGGGAGAGCGAAATGTGGACATAATTTCAGGATATAGCTTTGACGTAAGTTCAAGAACTCCTCTCCCAAGTTCGCGAAGAGGACAATCACATTTTCGGTCGTCCAAACAATCATAACATAAGTATTCCTATACAGGGTATTGAACATCATTGTGTCTACTAAACATCAGTGATGAATGCTCAGTCATTTGAAATTAATTCAGTAGTTGGTGTTCCACAGTTTGCAAACATTTGTCGAAAATCTCTTTGAAAGTCATCAGCTGCTATGACAATCTTTATTATTGCTGTCAGTTTCGATTTTATCAACTGTCATCAGGTACCTCGTTACAAGCATGAACAGACATCATTGAAAATACGGGGCAGGTCCAGGTCTTATTACATTCGACGCCACATTGGGCGACTTTCGCGCAGGATGGGGATGAAATGATGATTAACACAACACAACACGCAGACCTTCAGCGGAGAAAATCCCCGACCCAACCGGGAATCGAACCCGGGCCCCTTAGGACGGTAGTCCGTCACGCTGACTTTTCTTTTGCTCGGTGCGGATGTCCCATGACACCCGTCCAAGTTCAGTGTTGAGCCGATGACTCCGTTTTTTATTGGAGAGGGCAGCTAACCTTCTGAGCGAGCACGCTGAGCTACCGTGCCGGCACCATTTAGTTATCGGGGCGGACACAGTGGGCAACGTAACTCAGTGCATACTAGTAGATTTCAAAGATCATTCTTGCAAATTAGTAAGTCATTAATATAACAATCCTTTGCATCGAACATTTGGGGACTTATAAACTGTTCCAACACCACCTCTGATGTATGTGAACCACGACTGAGAGCACGTAAACGGCTGTTCTAGTCGATAACACAACTCATATCTCATGCATTAACGTCGATATTAAGCGCAGAAAGTACTTTCTTAACAAAGATGCTACGCTAGCAGAATTGACATTGTAGTGTCTACGGAATGTTTTTATTTTCTGGTATGTCAATAATCTAAATTTGATCTTATTATCAACAGATATGCAATAACTGCTAAACTTCCTGTAAGTATTTGTCTGAAAGGTATAACGGCCATCTGACTGTACAAAAGATTTTTTTCCACGATCTAGATTTCGGCCTTAAACTATTACCAAGTATTACAACAGATTAAAACACAATAAAATTACAAATTTCAGAAAAATACCACGTCAGATAGTTAAATTAATGTATAGGCTTCATGAATCGTTCTCTTACTTACATATAAAAAATCAAGAGACTTATATACAACATAAATCATCGTCAAAATATTTACCTTCAGGTATATAAACCAATTTTGTCAAACGCAAATGCGTGACTTCTTCACTTGATATGGTTGTTGAATAAAATAGGTGACCTAATCATAAGTTTTAAATATCGATACACTGTTTCCAAGCAGAGACTGACATAAGTATAAGTGAAACAATCGTCTACGACCATCGTAAAGGCATCCCAGTTTGCACATGTGATGTGTGGTATGTCATGTAAACTGTTCGAACACCATTACTGCTCTATGTGAACCACAACGGAGAGAACGTAAATGACTGCTCTAGTCGACAATAACAATTCGGTTCAAAAATGGCTCTGAGCACTATGGGACTTAACAAATGGTTCAAATGGTTCTGAGCATTATGCGACTTAACTACTCAGGTCATCAGTCCCATAGAGCTTAGAACTACTTAAACCTAACTAACCTAAGGACATCACACACATCCATGCCCTAGGCAGGATTCAAACCTGCGACCGCAGCGGTCGCTCCGTTCCAGACTGTAGCGCCTAGAGCCGCACGGCCACAACGGCCGGCTGGGTCTTAACATCTGAGGTCATCAGTCCCCTAGAACTTAGAAGTATTTAAACCTAACTAACCTAAGGACATCATACACATCCATGCCCGAGGCAGGATTCGAGTCTGCGACCGTAGCATTCGCGCGGTTCCGGACCGAAGCGCCTAGAACCGCTCGGATCTCACGTATTAACACTGATGTCATGCGCAGAAAGTACATTCTTAACAAAGATGCTGCGCTTGCATAATATCACTACAGTGCTTATAGAACGTACTTTAATTTTCTAGTATGTCAGTAACTTAAATTTGATGTCATTATCCACAGAGTTGCAATAACTGCTAAACTTCCTGTAAGTATATTTTTGAAAGATGTAAGTGTCATTTGACTGTACAACAGGTTTTAATCCACAATCTACATTTCGGTCCTGGCCATTATCATGTGTGACAACCATGTGTTGCAGCATGTAATCGATGGTATGTCATAGTGCAAACTGGGATGCATTTATGATGATCTTTGCCGATGGTCTTTTGAAAAGACTCGGTATTTTGTAATCATTCTTATTGTGAGACTAGCTGATGGCAGAAAGTAATGTGGACCATACAATTGTCTAATAAGTGCTGAAATTGTGAATGCGCTTATATATTCCGAGTGGTAAAGATAAATTTCTACTGAGCACTGAATCATCGTCATCGTGAGTTCTTACTACTGCCTTCCTTAACCTACTCGAAGAGTGTGCGCCCGATTCATAATAAGATAGTCTTAAATAAGATCACTGTCACACTGTTAAATCAGCCGATCTAACTGAAACGAGTGATAGTTATAGTTCAGCGATTTTTCTTGTGAGTATGAACTTCTGCAAGTTGGCCGGAAAAAAATCGATGCGTTGAATCATTCAACATTTTTTACCAATGTACATTAAAATACCGCTGTTAAACTTGTCATATTAAACATCAATACTGACTCGTAAACAACTAAAGTCAAAGAGACGCCTTGGCAGCATATTACGCAGGAGGTGTTAGTTACCACGAACCACTGAATATACTCTCCACAGTACGGGCTATATAGCACAACAGCGGACACTGAAAAGAATATCAATACGTCGCAGCACCAGGCAAGAATAGAATATCGCCCCCATCTCGCAGGGCGCGGTTTTATTGTCCGACGGCACGAAGCCATATGGTCTGGTTCCCCTCCGCTCAGCCTATTCGCCAGAGGGATACGCCCGTCATGAACGGAAGGGCTGGGTACAGGCATAGACGACGTAAACCTGGACAACTTTGTTCCCGTCATAAAAGATTTTCAACATCGTTAGTGTGCTGTAGCAAAACGTACCCAACATCCAGAAGGACGTCTGAGTCATTTGATCTTCATTATATTTCAGAGTCTCGATTACAACTGAGCTCTCCATAATCTGCAGACAATATTCTGTGCGCAAGTCGTTTGACACTATCATCCACCATTCCAACAATTATTGAAGCCGGTCTAAGTTGAACCGAGAAATTTGCAACCATATTACTTCATGAACTTTATCGATTGAAACTTTTCTGAAAAGATGTATTACGCAAGAAATTTATTCGACATGCTAATGGATTCATCTGTCGCTGGTTGGTTCAACAATTTCTTATTTATAAATGGAAAACACAAGGGCGTGCTGAAAATCAATGCCTCTTGATTTTTTTATCTAGAAACACATAAAGCATTTTAAATAAAAGAAACGTTATTAACATTCTATATTTTTATTCTTCGTGCCCTCTGTCGTCAAGGGCTCGGAATAGTAGCGCTAACATGGCACTATGTAACGCAACCAAGTCGGTGCGTGAGAAACAGGGAGTTGTAATCGATTGTCGAATTCGAAGAGTTCTTCCTCGTATGCAGCAAGCACTCCTTCAGCATGACAACGGCAAACCAAACACGGGGGCATCCGACATCTGCAACAATCCGACGACTTGGGTTCACTACCATCGATCATCCTTCATTCAGTCTGTTCTTCGCGCAATTCGATTTTCAAAAGAATACCTTCGACGCCTTCACTTTGATAGTGATGAAGCAGTGCAAGCAGAGGTTGGCTTGTGGCTCTGTCAACGAAGTCAGACATTCTACAGTGACGGTATAAACAAACAGGTCTCACGTTGGAACAAAGGTGTTCGTCGCCAGGCTCACTAGATTGAGAAATAGATAAGTAGACGTGAAGAATAAAAATGGAGAATGTTAGTAACGTTTATTTTATTTAAAAAGCTTTAAGACTCTGAGACCCTACTTTTCAGCACCCTCTCATATAATCAGCGAATATTCTGCAGTAATACTGTAAAACATTAAATTTCGTTTTTACAATTTTCATACAATTTCCTTTACACATTTTACGCAATTTTGTTGGAGCCTAACGTGCTTTAATTTTAAATTGGGCATTTAATAATTCCAAAAATTTGGTCTTCCCATTCCAGTTATCAGCAATAAAATGCATAAAATTATGGTAAAACTGAAAAACCGCAGTGAGCTTCTTTGAAACAAATTACCAAGACCCACGTAAGTATCACGTTATGTCTTAACATTCAAGAGCCATAATGAATAATCAGCACTAATCCGTTTCCTCCAGTCTTCTTCTCAGTAAACTCATTGCTCCTAGATAGCCGGTCAATAGGATACAATGTTACGCCTAAGTTGTGTCCTTGTACTCTGTTTCTCATCTAGTTAGCGTGTTCCTTCAAACTGGACTCACTGTTCTCATTGAATAAACTAGGTGCTTATCAAATGAAATGTATCAGAACACTATTGGTTGCCCGACAAGAACGATACTGCAATGCCTGTGTTATTCCGAATTACGATGCAAAGTTCCTCAGGAGATGCATAAGCAAAGGAGCAGGCACTGTGGTGACTACGGATGTTATGAAAGACATTAAATGTATCCACAGTTGTGAAAATGGATGACCATCAGTTATAGAAGGGGCTGTCGACAGTAAAAATTAACCACTTATCGCAGTAGCCTTACCATTAGGCTATCCGAGCACGTCTTACTGCCCTACCCAAGATTCTATATGTTGTCAACCACGTGTCCACAATCTATACTCGTACATTCACATTTTACTTGCGTTTGCCCAGTGTCGGCGGATATTTTGAATTATGATGCAAAGTTCCTTTGGACATGGTTGCATGTCGACACCGGGCAAGCGACCTTCAAGCAAAACGTCTCATCTGTACCGAAATAAACATAATGGATGTACGACTACATGTTGTAGACACATGGCTGCTGACATATGGAATATATGGCTATAAGCGGGCATAAATTTTCGCAATCGTCATTCATTTCTACAGCTGTTGGTCATGTATATTCGCAAATGCGAATGTGTTTAATGTTCCACTAGTAACTGATCATCGTTTCGTCATGTCGAACAACAAGACGCAAAGCCACATCTGATACGATGCTTATGGAAATTTACAGAAATGTGCTCCTTCCTTCGACAGTAACTTACGGCAACTACAACTATTATTACCAACATCGTTCATCGAAATTAATAGAATCATAAAAGCTCTCGAAAACTGAAGCTAGTATGGTGTTGATGAAATTTCAAAGAAAACCCCGAAGAATTTTCGTAACTTTGCGAAATGTTTTATTGATACGTACAATGCATTAACATGGGTGATTTTTCAAAAAGCTTAAACTATACCATTGTCAATGCTCTATACATGAAAGATGGAGTATCTAAAAAAATGTACTCCCATTTTCTTGCTGATATTTTTCTTTCCAAAATATTGGAAAGAGAAATGTACTTAGAAGCAGTATCACATTTAGAAGAAACAATTCTCTTAGCACATCACAAATTTACGGAAGGGTTGTTCAAATGAGAATCCCGTTTTGGCATTTATCAGCCATTTATTAAAAGCACATGGGTTTAGTAGATCATGACACTTATAAAAGTTAAGGTTTATGGAAATGATGGTTTTACAAAAAATATTAAGGAATGTACTTTCAATCCTATTACCCTGTGTTTTGATGTCGTATTTTACACATTTTAGGTAGCTGCTGTCTGAGAATTATGTATTCAAATACAGTCCAAACACTTTGTATGAATTTTATATTTGGATTACTAATCTGATTAACATTTTTGTAATTGACTCCATAAATGCTATGGTAATAATAGTTCTATTGCCTGGTTCTTAAATTTATAGCTGGGTTTTCCTGTACGCCTGCGGTTGGTTGTAACTGGCAAACAAAATGCAGCGATCAGTCTTCATCTGCTTCTACAGACAGCCGACAGACGTTCTCTGGCATATTTCATAAGTTTGTCAATTGTTTGTGGTAACTGACACTATCTAAAGTCTAGGTACTAATTATGGTGCAAATATGACACGCTGTTTTATTATACTCTATTTTTAACACCGCTTAAAATTGTCATATCTTTTAGAAACCTTTTGGAAATTTTTATGTATAGTTACGAAAGTGGAAGGTAATTTTTTTTGTCGTTACGTAGATCTGAAGGTTGTTCTTCGTCAGTGGTCAGTCTAACTCTGTTATGTCATTAGTACTGGATTCGACTCTATTAAGACTATTGGAAGTTGTAACCAAATCGCTGCGTTTCTTTCTGTTGACGATGTCGAGTTTCGCAAACATTGTATTTAATGTAGGGCAACAAATACAATACCAACAACACTAGTGTGTTAACAGATATAAATATTAAAAATTTATGGTTGGACATATTGTTAAAAACTTCAATTGGAAAAAGGAAACATATTACTGAGCTATACAAACAACTGCGTATCAGCTACTTCTGTTCATCTTATAATTGATAGTTCTGAATAAAAAACAAGAAACATCTGAACACTTTCACATATTTGTATTCATTTACGTCTTACGCCATAATTTCCTTGGGAACTCATCACTTGGAATGAAAGGATTGTTTCCAGAAAGTTAGTAATGGTGGTAATATTTTAACCTTTTGTCATTATATGTGAATTCACCAGCGAAATTTGTCGTACATAATTGATCATAATTTGAGAAGAGTAATACTGCTGACCACAACTACAATACTGTAAGAAAACATTAACTTCATTACGCCAAATTAAAGATTCCACTTGAGCAGAGAGGAGATCAAAATGCAGCCGCAAAAGTCTTTGATAATTTGCCCATTAACATAAATATATCTGACGGATAGCAAAGCATATTTTTGTCTAGTCTAAAATAAAGTCTAAACAACAAAAATTGAAGTGCATCACAAATTAAATGAAGAGTAATTCATTAAGGCCTAATCCGTACATTCACAAATATACTCATACATAACCTTTAAAGTAACTCGTGCCACAGTATTTCGATAAATCGTGCAAATAATCCACAGAACTGTAACTAACTGACTAACTAATCAGCAAGGAGAAGCTTATCGATAAAAAAATTACAAATTTATGTAGATATGAGAAAGGGTATAGTTTGTGGTTACACAATTCGGTGAATATGGTGGGTATTTCAACAGTTCGTACTTCAGTTGCCTCAGCTTTCTCATAACCGACGAATCTTCGTTGGCAGGTGCATTTTTCTTATAGTAGTATTTAATCTGATTCGCTCAGTAGATTTACGATCAGTTACTGTTTTACACTTTTCAAGGAAGGCCATTTTGATAGCCGAAAACACTGTCCCCCTTTCTGACAGATGATTTCGTTTTCGACTTCTTTGTTGCATTGTCATCGACCACTGCCCATTGGTTTCATTGTTGATCCATTCTGGAGTGAAGTGGCGGACACTCATCTCATTCACAACAACTAACAGTCCAATTATTGCTTAAAAATTCTTTTTTGCATTTGCTGTTGGTCACGATTTAAAACTGCGGCAACGTTCTTGCCCAAGCCCATCCCTTATCTAACTCTGCATGTGAAGATCTTTGTCTTTTTTTATTATTTTCAGTAGCCTATCTGTTGTATTATACGGCGCTTTTCTATGTTGTGCTCTTTGGTTAGGTGCATCTTCTCTATGCTTTGCTCTCTGGTGAAGTTCTGGAACATATTTTACATTAATTATCTGCAGTTGAGGTACGCCAGGCACGAATAAAGCCGCCAACTTCTAAGATATTTAAAATGAAGTAGAAGACACAGTACAAACCTCAACCAAATTTGAATTAATCTCCATTGACGATACCATTCGAAAGTAAATAACGTTACTGTGACATAGTTTTGCTGTTGAAACCGTTGATCGAAGCACACATATATACGACTATTTTATAACAACTTACGCCACGGACCACATTGGCATTTTATTTATTTTATTGCACACAGTACACCAACATTATAGAAACAAATTTAAGTTTATCATTATCAGTAAAGGGAGAGAAATAGTTAAGAATAATAGCAGATTATAAAAGTTACTGAGGGGAAATAAAGGCAGTTTTATAGTTATTTAGATCAGCTCAGATACGTGAAACTGAAGGGTAGCGCTTATTTTACTATAGATTTTCCCTTCTTCTGATTAAAAAAATCACAAGTTACGTCGTCGTTGTTTGAAGAAGTTAGAGTTTCGGTCCGGCACACAGTTTTAATCTGCCAAGAAGTTTAATGATAAAGAATTACGCCCATCTCAACTAACACAGCGTTAAATCTATCGACTGCTGGCGCCTATGGACTGATTACTGAACAGTTCACATCAAATCTTCGTGCTATTGATCTATGTTGTCTTTTTGGTGTTTCCGCTTTTTATGGTCACTCCAAGGGCTAAAAGCTACTTTCAACTTGTATCAACTTCTTCGAGTTGCCATGGCTGTTGGCAGAGCGAGGGTAATACCTTACATCGAAATTCCCTTCCCGACATAGCTCATAATTTTTACGCAGGAACATGAATGCAAGAGCCCATTCTTGATTTAATGTTTTCATTCTTATCGTATTATATCTAAGCTTCCATGCTGTCAAACATAAGATCGCTTTTCGTCCACGCATGGGTGGCGCTAAGTTTGTGGCTCCCAATCGGGAGCGAATTGGTAAAATGGGGTGTCCAGATTCTGCCAACAACGAGATTATTTTTTCCGATTTTTCATAGAGCATGAAATCTTGTCATACGCAAACATCCTTCCATAATTGAAATGTAAATACACAGCACGAACTTTTACATGAGCCAAATAAGTATCTGACTTCTTCCTTTATCTTACAATATTGCCATCATCTAAGAAAAGAGAAAATCATACACATGACAATGTGTATGATGTGTGTTGTGTTTCTGAGAGATTTGGGAGAACATTCACAGTATCTGTAGATAAAAGAAAACCTTTATGATCACCCATTCTACATATAAACTCTATCAGCCACTAACCCTTTGCGCGAAAAGTGTTCATCGCCAAGAATAACATACACTGAGGTGTCAAAAGCCATGGGATAGCGATATGCACATATACAGATGGCGATAGTATCACGTACTCAACCTATAGAAGGCCAGTGCATTAGTGGATCTGTCATTTTTACATATGTGTGAAAAAATTTCCGACGTGATTGTGGCCGCGCGACGTGTATTAACAGACTCTGAACGCGGAATGGTAGTTGGAAATAGACGCATGGAACATTCCACTTCGGGAATCGTTAGGTAATTCAATATTCCGAGATCCACAGTGTGGAGCGTGTGCCGAGAACACCACATTCCACGCATTACCTCTCACCAGAGAGAGCGCAGTGACCGACGGCCTATAGTTAACTACCGACAACAGCGTCGTTTGCATAGCGTAGTCAGTGCTAACACAAAAGAAATCAACGTTGGACGTACGACGAACGTATCCGTTAGGACAGTGTGGCGAAATGTGGCGTAAATGGGGTGTGGCAGCAGACGACAGACGGTGAGAGCCTTTGCTAACAGCACGAAATCGTCTGCATCGCTTCACGTGGGCTCGTGACCTTATCAGTTGTACCCTAGGCGACTGGACAACCGTGGTCTGGTCAGATGAGTCGCAATTTTCATTTGGTAAGAGCTGATGGTAGGCATCGATTGTGCTGAAGATCCCACGAACCCATGGACCCAAGTTCTCAACAACGCTCTGTGCAAGCTGGCGGTGGCTTCAGAATGGTGTGGGCTACATTTACGTGGAATGGAATGGGTCTTTTGTTCGAAGTGAACCGATCATTGGCTGGAAATGGTTAGTTCAGCTACTTCCTTTGCAGCAATTCATGGACTTCATGTTCCCCAAACATCTATGGAATTTTCACGGATGACGATGAGCCATGCCACCTATTCACAATTATATGCGATTGGTTTGAGGAACATTCTGTACAGTTCGAGCGGATGATTTGGCCGCCCAGGTTGCCCCACGTGAATTTCATCGAAAATAAGTGGTGTGAGTTCACGAACTTATTGTCGACCTCTGTTCGCAAGTCCGGGTATTTTGACATTGGCCTCTCAGTATGTATATTCCTTATTGTCGTTTCTTGTTACCAGTATTAGTTTATTCCCAAGAATAAGCAGCTTTCACTCGGTTAATACTCGGCAGAAATCAAACCTGCATTAGGACCGGACCTCCTTAACTCTAGTGCAGAAAGGTGTGCAGTATACTGCTGCATCCATTTTCAATAATCTGCCACTCGAATTCAAAAATCTTAGCAGTAATCCACGTGCTTTCAAATCCAAACTGAAGAGTTTCCTTATGGGCCACTCTTTCTATTCTGTCGAAGAGTTCCTAGAAAAATTAAGCTGATTCTTATTATATTGCTGATAGCGTTTACTTAAACTTATGGACTGACTTTTTTCAGGTTCATGAACATTCATTTTTATCTGTTATTACTTTTATGTTGTAATTTCATGAACTGGCACTTCTATGACCTTGGAGAGTTGCTCCTCAATTTGGTCCTACGGAACTTGTCATGTAAATAATAAAAAAATTAATTAATGGGTATAATCGAGAAGTCAATTCGTGCACCAAAATTTCTCCAGGAACACTTTCGCAATTTTGAATGGTTGTGGAGGCAGCGCGGCTCAATATTTTTGCTGAGGACTTCGAACGACTTGTTGACCCGATGGCACGACGAGTTTCTACACTATGTTGGGCAAAATTAGATCCGAGACGATGTCAGAGGTATCCCATGCCTTTTGTCGCATCAATATATATGACAACGTATAAAAACACTACTTTTTTAGGCGAGACGATGGCACTCGTATGTATATTTTGTTCGATGCAGCTCTTGGAACGTAAGGTAACATCGTGTGATTAACGTAGCCAGTCATAATATTTTGGTAGACTGTGACATCATAACAGTTTTTTTTGTTACCTGGAACAACGCAGTAATGGCGCTTACATAAGAGAAAGTGAACATTAATAACAAATTTTCGAAATTCATTAACGGCTCTCCATTAACTTATTAGTGAACAGCGTTTGTACCTATTTTATAATTCCATTAGCTTTGTGTACATTTTAAACAATGTTTTTAGCACTATACTATCTGCAGAACAAGGCCATGTACTTTAGTAATGTCGGTTGGCCAATAGACTTTTCAGTGAATGTTACGATACGACCTAAGGCCCTGATTGGCCTAAGGTGGACTGCTTGTGGGTATCATGTTATATTGCCACCATAATGTGACGGCAATGGATTTTTCTTCTAGGGTTGTATGAAGAAGTTGTTTTGCGAGACTGTAGTCAACTCTACCACGGGGCTGGCCGCTAGGATGTAGAAGAGGCAGAAGCCCAGCGCCCAGCTGATGAAGCGTTAAGGGCGAGAGCAGCCCTTCAAGTGCAGAGGTACGGTTTGTCCCGACGGTGGCGCTCGACATTTCGAACAGCCGATTCGTAGAAAAAGTACGTATTGAACAGTAGTACGCAAACCAGGACGAGTCTTGTCCTAGGGCCATTTCATTTATCATGCAAATTTTGTGGTTACTTTTGTTTACATGTTCCCTATCATTCCTCAGTTATTTATGATATTGCAGTAGACACTTCAGAAGAAGATGATTACAAATAGATTTTTGTTTTGTCACAAAAAGAAACACTCCTTGATGGATTGCAACAATTTTTATATACATTTCTAATATAATACATAAAAATTAATACTGAATACCACGAAAGCGTAATTCTGATATTCTGCAACGAACGACGGAGAATAAACATGGCTGATTTTTTATTTTCAATGACCCATTTTCACCGTGCTGGTGCTATAACACAAAATAAGCGCATTAACGCAAGATGCCGTAGTAAAGAGTCAGGGGTCATACGTTCCTTATCTCACAACATTTTAGCAACATTTCTGAGGAATATTTACTATTAAAAACAGTCTTGATCACGATTTATTTATCAAGGTGATCGGTTTCGACCACTGCTGTGGTCATCTTCAGACCATTGAGTAGGAACCTCTTTCTGTTGAGTAGTGATTCTGCAGCAGAAAGAGGTTCCTACTCAAATGATCTGAAGATGACCACAGCTGTGGTCGAACCCGGTCACCTTGATAAATAAATCGTGATCAAGACTGTTTTTAATAGTAAATATTTGTAACACATTGATCACTGCTCTAGTTTACACATGCGCTGAAAAGGTGTATCGCGATAAAATATGGAATGTGTACATCCTGCATAACACTGAGTTTCTGTCACAGCCATCTTTCCTCCACTACAGCGTCTCGCACATACGTTAAACGTAAAACCAATATTTGTTCTTCTGATTTCAAATTTTTTTATAGAAACGAAAGGATTTTTGTTATTCTCAGATTAAGTTTCAAAAATAAACAAGATCCTTTTACAGTGTAACACTTGGACTTACTCATTTAAAGTGGGCGAGTATGGCCTTTGTTGAAGAACTGTCAGAAGCTGTCAGGGATGTTGCTAAGTGGTTTGGTACAAGCAATTCAGTTCTACAACGACTCTCCACCGCATAACTGCATTGGGCTTTGTTTGCTCTTCCAACTGTCTCTGTAGCTTGTTTTGTTTTTCAGTCTAAACGTATCCATTCACTGATAGTGGCTGCTGCTTCCTCTTTACATGTTATGTTATGGGCCAGCTGTAAGTGTAGCTACGACAGTGATGGATTAGTCGTGAGTCTCGTACCGTGTCACAAGACACAACGCCGATCGACTGTTTCTCATTGGGCTATGTGAAGAGTCTCCGTCACGACAATTCAGGCAATAGCCTGGGTGCTAGAATTGTGGCAAGCAATGAATGCAGTAACAGGACGGATACTGAACAGTGCTTTAAAAAAACTAACTGATTAACACACAAGTAACTTCAATATTCTACTTCAGTCATTGGTTTCGTCAAAATTGAAATTACAACATGGGAAAAAGTTAAACAAATTTATGCGTTGCTATGAGATGTGCAGCAGAGTTCTTAATTACACTTTTTTGCAAAAAATGGAATCACTAGTTCAGCAGAGTATAAAAAACACATTCTAAATCAATTACACCGAGAAAATCTGACTAAAACAACGAAATTTACAAATTTCGCGGAGAGATGTAATCGACAATGGGCCGACAGAATAGCATCTCTCTACAATAAATAGCTACAAAATGAGTAACTGATTTATTTTATGATACGACTGCAGTTCAGAAATATGAAGTTACTACTGTAATTCATGTGTAGTTAATTAACTTTTTCACTTTTGAATGTTTAATCTGGAGTATAGTGTGGCGCAGATAAAAGTAGCCCTTGTAAGTATAAAGGCAATGCAATGAAATTACAGAAACGAAGAGCTGAAATAGACTTACCATTTACTTACAATGAAAAATACGTTTATAGAAGATGCTGAAAGTGGCCCCCTGCAACATGGATACACAATTGTACATGTCTAAGCATATTTGAATACCCCTCCTCAAGTGTCCCCACAGGAAAAAAATCACATGTTGCTACATCCGGCGAACGTGGTGGCCATAAATGCTTGCTGACAGTTCGTTCCTCAGTGAAGACATCATGGACTCTTTCCAGGAGTACCTTAGACGTGTGGAATGTTGCCCCATCTTGCTGGAACAAGCAGTATTGTCTTCCATATCCGGTGAGTTGAGCACAAAATGTATCAAAAATTTCCAGATATGCAACCATGTTGAAGGCAGTGTCCAAAAATATCGGTCCAATGATGCACGTTCCTGTTACACTGCATCTAATACCGATTCCTTCATTACGGAGCTGTTGCTGACACACAGTGTTAGGGTTGTTCTGTGAATTCATGTGACTGGAAGGATGAAACCATGCATCATCACTCACGATCTAATAAACCATCGTTGATGTTATTCAAAAGCTACGTGCAGAAATCGACAGGTTTCTGACTTGTCATCTTCCCGTAACTGCTGTACAGCCGTCACACGGCATGGCTTCAAATTAAGACTATTCACTATCCGATGGCAACTCCGTGTACTTACACGCGCCTGTTGGTCCAGTTTACGTGTAGACTCCTTGGCGCTCTGAATAATTTTGCGGCGAATGTCTGCAAGAATTTCTGGTGTACGAACTGAAGGAATTCTATGTCGTTTCACGATTTGCACTGATCTATAGATGCACCAATTTTTATACACATTCTGTATTGCTCTCTTTGCCGGTAGTCCTCTATCCGGATACATGACATTGAAATTTCTTGAGTTTAATTACTCGAACCTGTTTTCACATATGCTTCCACGATTTCAATTCTTTCTTCTATCGAGAAAGTCATTTTGAAGACCGCAAAGAGAAACGTGTAACTTCACTGACGAAATAAAGTGAAATGCCGACAGAAGAATGCTAACAATCGATTACTGCATAAAGCTGTCTAATGCTGTACTTCTTTATTTCAGAAACCGAAATATTGTGTTCACATTCAAAGGGGAGGCGGGTTACTTTTTAAGTGCTCCATTCTGTATAAGAACCATCTATTAATGTTAACTATACTACAAATGTCATTTTTACTTTTTATATGTACAACGGCTTTATTTTTATATATTCCAAGCTGGCTGCAAAAACAAATGATAGGGAACGAATCTGCGAAATGCAATAGCTATTCTTGATCAATGTATCCTGTAATCTTTTATGTTACAATGTGTTTTGATTTGTGTTCTGAACTTGAAGTGAGTGTTCCCGGGACATGCCAATAGCGTCCACAGTTTACATGCAACATGTGAGGAATGCTGCTTGCTTGTGTCACACCTATCACGATGACTTCACTGTAAATTTTTGTTGCTGCAATTTTTGTATGAAGTTAATTGCATGAAAGGAGAAACACGCAACTACTCATTTTCTTGTTGTCAACTATTATTGTTCATTTTCGAACACAACAGACGCAGAAGAAAGTGTGAATTTTTAATAGGAGGAAATATTAGTAAACAGACAATGAAAAAACTGAAGAGTATTAGGTCGAGGGTAAAGAGGCCACACCACTTAACGTTCAAGCAACGAGTTACCCAAACACTGAACGCCAGGAACTGCAGCCGCCCTACGTCACCTCTTCGGTTTCTCTGTTCCCCCTCTCTTCTTGTTTGGAAGAAAAGGGATATTTTTCATATTACTTTAGTATTTATATCGCTGATTACACAGTTTCCCTCCTGAATTGCCTGACAAATAAGTACCTACAACACATGGTAGAATGCCACTGTAACTTCATACATGTTCACACGATCAGCAGGTATGTAAATGATTATAGTCGCAATTCTGTGTGACACGTGGAACGGTCACCCACGTGCGTAAATATTTTTTTTTTTTTTGCTGTTATTACCAGGGCAAGGTTAGTAATTGGATGGGTGACAACTTGGGAAGACTGGGTGCCATTGGCTCAAGGAAAGTCGCCGAAATGCGCCATGTGACATATACCAGGCGCAGTGGAATATGTAAGCGTGAACAGCATCAGATGAGTGATCATTGCGAAGGACAGAAAGATGCCACGTACTCGTCTGAGACAGCTTTATCTGCAGTACTCGTCTGAGACAGCGTTATCAGCACCTGACAGAGTACGGAAAGGAGTGCCATTGTGAGGCTGCATTTGGCCGGATCGTCGATTCGTGTAATATTTAGATCTGGGCGGGGGGGGGGGGGGGGGGGGAAGAGGGGGGGGGGGGGGCTGGCAAGGCATTCAGTTGTGACAGTGGCCTTATGTTTGAATGCAATGGAACACTAGGGCAGCCACACACGTTGGAAAGGTTCCAGTCGACCACATCTGACCACCACATGGTACGATTGTGCACGAAGTGCATTGTTTATATTGTAACCCCTTCGCATCTACGCCTATCTACATCTACATACATACTCCGCAAGCCATCATACGGTGCGTGGCGGAGCGTACCCAATACCACAACTGATAGTTTCCTTTCTTGTTCCTCTCGCAGATGGAGCAAAGCAAAATCGACTGTCTATATGCCCCCGTATGAGGCCTAATTTTTCGCATCTGACCTTCTTGGTCCCTACGCGAAACATATATTGGCAGTAGTAGGATCGTTCGGCAGTCAGCTGGCTCTCTAAACTTTCTCAGTAGTGTTTTTCGAAATGAACTTCCCTCCAGGTATTCCCACTTGAGTTCTCGAAACATATCCATAACACTCGCACGCTGATCGAACCTACCACTAACAAATCTAGCAGGTCGCCTCTGAACTGCTTCTATGTCTTCTTTCAATGCGATCTGATGCGCATCCCACACAGTCGATCTGTACTCAAGAATAGATCGCACTAGCATCCAGTATGCTGTCTCCTTTACACATGAAGCACATTTTACTAAAATTCTCCCAATATACTGAAGTCGACCATTCGCATTCGCTACCACAATGCTCACATGCGCGTTCCACTTCATATCGCTTCGCAACGTTACGCCAGGATATTTAAACGACTTGACCGTGTCAAGCGAGACAGTACTAATGCTGTATCGGAACATATGCTCTTCCTACTCATCCGCATTAACTTAAATTTTCCTGCGTTAAGATCCTACTGCCATTCATCGCACAGTAGGCCATCTTGTATCAACCTACAGTCACTTATCATCGACCCTTTTCTGTACAACAGAGCATCATCAGCGAACAACTGCAAATTGCTGCCCACCCCGTCTGCGAGATCATTTGTGTACACAGAAAACAGCAACGATCCTATCACTTTTGCCTGGGGCACTCCTGATGTTATTACCCCTGTCTCTGATAAACACTCTCCACCGAGGGCAACACTCTGGGTTCTTTTACTTAAGAAGTACTGGAACCAGTGACATATCTGGGAGCCTATTCCCATACTCGTACCTTCGTAAAGTCTACAGTACGGTACCGTGTCGAATGCTTCTGGGAAACCTAGAAATATTGAATCAGCCTGTTGCCCTCCGTCCGTAGTTCGCAGTATATCACGTGAGAAAAGAGCAAGCTCACTGTCACACCAGGGATGCTTTGTAAAGCATTATACTATTTTATTATATTAGAACTCAGAATATGTTCTAGAATTCTGCAGCAAACTAATCTTAAGGGCCGGCCGCGGTGGTCTCGCGGTTCTGGGCGCGCAGTCCGGAACCGTGCGACTGCTACGGTCGCAGGTTCGAATCCTGCCTCGGGCATGGATGTGTGTGATGTCCTTAGATTAGTTAGGTTTAAGTAGTTCTAAGTTCTAGGGGACTCATGACCACAGCAGTTGAGTCCCATAGTACTCAGAGCCATTTGAACCATTTTTTTTTTTAATCTTAAGGATACTGGTTTGTAGTTTTGCAGGTCCATTCCTTTAGTCTTCTTATATAGAGGAGTCACCTGCGCTTTTTTCCGGTCGCTTGGCACTTTGCGCTCGTCGAGAGATTTGTGATAAATGCAAACTAAGTGACGTAGAGTACTCTTTGTAAAACCGAATAAAGATTCCATTCTGACCTGGCGACTTACTTGTTTTCAACTCTTTCAGTTGTTTCTCTTCGCCAGGGATGTCTATTACTATCTCATCCGTCGGTAAGACTGTGCAATCGTCAGACGACGGTATGTTTGTACGATACGATTTTTTAAACGTGAAATTTAAAACTTCGGCCTTCGTTTGCTATCTTCTACTGCCAAACCAGACTGGTCACTGGGTGACTGAACGGGAGCCTTAGACCCGCTTAGCGATTTTACCGAGAGCAAATAATGAACTACACGTAACGTTCTGTGTCATCCTCCACCATTGGCCTCAGGCCTAGGGAATTACTGTCCCACACATAGGTTGCCATTAACACCAGAACGGAGATTGCTTCGTTTGGAGTGGTGTGTGTGACCAGGAAACATGGACCGCAGATTAATGGCGTGGCACTATGTCCAGCAATGAATCGTTCTTCGGGACTACCCTAGATGACAATCGTCGGCGAGTATGGCGGTGGCATGGGAAGACAGCCCGTTCTTCAAAGGTTTTGTAGAGGCACAGAGATGTTACTCCTGGCAGCCATCGTGTATGACTTCAGCTCACGGCTGGCAATGATTGTGGGATCTTCGACCACACCACGGTACGTCACTAACATTCTGCGTTCTCGTGTGTTACCTGTGATGTCATGTGACAGCATCGCTGTGCCATTTATCATCAGGACAATGCTCGTGCACACATGGTCCGCGTCTCTACGAAATGTTGACACACTCCCGTCGCCTCCAAGGTATCCAAATCTGTCCTGAATAGAACATGCGTGGGAGCAACTCGAATGTCAACTCCATCTCACTGCCATTATCCAGGATATCAAGGACCAACTACGATAAATGATTTTACGGTTTTGGCATCCACACCTTGGATACATGCTAGAAATAGTTTAAAAATTCCTATAAAATCTTCCAAAAAATTTATGCTACCCACATTAGCTGTTCGTAGTTCCTTTATTACAGGATCGTTCACAACCGGCATCACGATGATTCAGTGGCATCTGTGGAAAAAATGTGAATGAATAAGGAGGTATAATAATGGTAAAAATAAGGCAATTGATCAGAAAGATTGGGGAAGAAATGCTCACATAACTAATTTAACATTGGTTCCTGAGAAATACACGGCATACCAACGTTCGGATGCCGGTTGACTTGCCAGAACCACATAAATTGGATGGTTATAAAATGAAATATAAAATAATTTCAATGCTTAGCAGGAGTAGAAATTGTACGTCAACATTGCGAGCCTCGGATATGGACCTAAAAAAGGGGTTGAAGTAAGACCCTCGAGGAAAACTATACGGAATGAGCTTCTGTTTGCGTATAAAAATGTAAAGACTCACCAGTGTTGAAAAATCAATGAAAAGCGATTAGCAAAAAGCATAGACGTATACCGCTAGTGGAGTGCACAGACGACAGTAGAAACACCATTACGTACGAAGACTGGGAACCGTTACAATATAACAGAGGAAAAGGACAGTAATATAACAAATACATAGGGGGCAATTACAGGGTGCTGGGTACGTATTTCTTGTATTACTCACTGTCTCTTTCCTCCTTCAGTGTGTAACGGTTCCCAGCCTCCGGTTTCTACGTAATCGCGTTTCTTTCGCCTCAATTTCCATTTCCATACTTGCTGGCCGCTTCTCTCGGGCGCACTGCGCGCCTGCAGTTTCAATTTCTCTTATGTCAAATGAGCTGTTAGGTGTTCTGGCCTTCCTATTTCCGGATAGTGTTGATTTTTCATCACTCGTGAGTCTTTATATTTTTGTATGTAAACACATGTTCATTCCGTATAGTTTTCCTCTGGCGTATTACTTCTAATTCTTTTTTTGGTCCATACACGGGGCTCACAGTGGTCAGATGTTCATGTACACTTTCTGCTCCTGCTACGCATTGATTAGTATTTTGATGTGTCATCTTGCAATCATCCAATTTACGCGGTTCTGGCAATTCGAACGCCATCCGAACGTTGGGAGACCGTGTATTTTTAACGAACCAACGTTAAATTAGCTTTGTGGACATTTGTTCCCCTGTCTTTCTGGTTCAATGTCTTATTTTTACCGTTACTATACCTTCTAATTCATATTATATTTTTTCACAGATATATTCTCCTGAAGACACTATTAAATCGTAGCGAAACCGACTGTGTGTGTTCCTGCAACAAAGAACTACTAATAGCTAATGCAGATACCAAAAGTTTTTAGAAGATTGTAATAACTTTTTGTTTAATTTTAAAAATATCAATTATAATAGCTGGGAACCTGCTCGTCTCACAGGAGAATACAGCGGCTTAATGACTCTCTTCCCAATCGCATCATTGGGTGTGTCCAGGCCAGAGGGGTGCCACATTGTACTCATAAGTGGGCTCACACTGCCAAGCGGGTTGTAACTTTGGCTGGATTTTGTAATCACTGGAATAACGTCACATACCCTCTCGATAGGTGAAGTGTCATATCGTTCCCTCCTCCGCTTCTGGGTGCTTTTTTTGTCATGCAGTGTGTTTCAATGAGAAAGCCAATCTTATCTGTTGCAATTTGCGTTAATAAACCTCGCACTTGGCTTTGTTGTTTAAAGATAAGAGTCTAAGCCACCATGAACCGTTTCAGAGAGATTCGAGATTCATGGAATTATTTCTAGAAAAGCATATCCGGAAAGAAGAGGTTTCAAAAATGTAAGGACCATTAAACCTGAAACACAGACAAAAATAAATATGTCAGTGGTGTCCGACTATTAGGCTACACTTCCTGCAACAAGAAGGGTGTGAACATACATATTTTTGAAAATGTGAAGAAGTCTTCCCTGTAAGTTACCGCATGTTCCACTTACAACGTTTTAAATCTGTTATCTGTTCTGTGAAAACAGCAGTGGTTCACTTATTGTACCCACGTCTATTATCTGTCTCTAAGCCGTTTCTTGCAAGAAATAATACAAAATACCATTGACAACCACTCAGCATACACAGAGTGTTGGGGCTAGAGGTCCACACAAATCCTTAAAACAAAATAATTCGACATCTTATGTTGTTGAGTAAATACACAATCGATAGACACTGTCCAAGATGTGATCCGCATCATTTCATGAACAGCCGCTGAGACGCATGGCGCGCCAGTGACAGGGCACACCTATTTAGACACGTTGGGCAATTATATAGTTCCACAGATGCCTCCCGACGTCATTTTCCAGCAGGATGTTGCCTCATCTCACTATTATGAGGATGTTACCCCATTTCTCCATGAGAAGTTTCCTAAGCCTTGGATCAGAACGGGATAGTCCCACTGCCTGGTCCCTTCGGTCTGCCAATCCGCTGGATTTCAGTGCATGGGTTTTATCAAGAACTTTGTATAAACGACAAGAGTTTGAGATCTGGTAGATCTGAGGCAACGGAGTAAACCGCAGTAGAGGCTATAAGACAAGCTGTGCTTCACAATATCTGGCGAGAAGTGAAGTAATGTAACGACTTCTGTCGAGCTACAAACTGTAACAACATGCATAAAAGTGTTTGAGCTCCTGTGTACAATGTTGGGAAAATAAAAGTATAAACCGTAATAGGAACTGAAATGCAAAAAAAATGTTTTTCTATACCTCTGGCCCGGAGAACCTGCGTATTCATCGATCCTCAAGAGAGTCCTGACTGTTTTGATTGTAAACGAGGGCTTTACATCATACCGCGTTGTTGTTAATACTATTTTGACCAGCCTCTGAAACATAATTCCTTAGTACATCCAAATTATCAACAAAACACTGAATTGCTCTCATTCCGAGGTAGCCAGCCATTACATTCTAAATGTACAAGGATGGTTAGAAAAGTTCTCGGAATTACCACGAGAGGTCAGCGCTAGCGCAACAAGTTATTCACGTGATATTCATCGGACTGTTGCCTGTAAATAACGTGCCACGTCAGTGCTCTTGGAAGAAAGCTGTGGCGGTGATGTGACTGGAAAAAGTAGATTCGAGCAGTGAGTACGTACTTTGTAAAGAAAGGTATGAAAGCAAAGGACATTCATGCCGATTTCCAGAATATACTGGGGGACTCTGCTCCTTCATATTTAACTGTTGCGAAGTGAACATATGAATTTAAATATGGTGGTGAGAGCTTAGATGATGATCATCGCAGCGGTTGGCCAAGAAGAGTCACTTCTTCAAAAATCGTAGCAGAAGTTCACAAAATGATCATGGAGGACCGCCGATTGAAAGTGCGTGAAATTGCTCATGTTTGCCAGATGTCATCTCAAAACGGTATATCACATTTTAACTGAAGAATCAGAAATGAATAAATTATCTGCAAGATGGGTGCCGCGAGTCTTGATGCTGGATCAAAAACGCATGAGAATGGACATATCGGACAATGTTTGGCTCGTTTTAAGAGAAACGAACAAGATTTTTTGCCCCGGTTTTTAACCACAGATGAAACTTGGGTGCACTACTATACCCCAGGGACAAAGCAATAGTCATAGCAGTGCAAACATCATGAGTCTCCGACACTAAAGAAAGCAGAGATAATTCCTTCGGCAGGATGGTCATGGCATCAGTGTTCTGGGATGCGAAGGAGATTGTTTGTATATTATCTCTCCACTGGGCAAACAATTACTGGAGAATACCATTCTAACCTCCTGGACAAATTGCAACAAAAGATACGCGAAAAAAGGCCATGTTTAGCAAAGAAGAAAGTCATCTTCCATCGCGACAATCTGCGCCCGCACACATGTGCCGTCGCCATGGCAAAATTACACGAACTAATGTATGAATTGTTCTCACACCCGCCTTATTCACCTGATATGGCTCCGTCAGACTTCCAGCTCTTTCCAAAACTGAAAGTTTTGCTTGGTGGATTCACTTCAAACGAAGAATCGATAGCCGGAGTTTACAACTGTTTTGGAGGCCTGGAGGAAACTAATTTTCGAGATAGGATCAAAGCACTGGAACATCGGTGGACCAAGTGCATAAATCCACAAAGAAAGTACATCGAAAAATAAAAAAAGAATTCGGTGATACAAGTTCTTTTTTTCTATTCCGTTGCGAGAACTTTTCAAACCACCCTCGCAGTCTGCAACTGTGATAAAGATTCACTTTTTACGCTCATATATTTCAAAAATTAACCGAGGTTAATTAATATCCGCTCTACACCTTGCACGGCTCAAGAAATTAATGAAGTGACAATATTGAATATTACGAGGGAAAATTAATTACAAGATTTCATTCTCCAGTTAATGGATTTTTTTTCGTTGCCGTTTTCACCCGTTCCTTCGAATAACGTTTTTAACACCCAGTGCTCTTGGGAATAAACATCCGACACGTAGGTTTTAGCTATGTTTAGCTCATCTGGACCGTGAGCTGATGCAATTCAGATGACAATATTCCCATATGTTACGTTGTTTTGTCGCAATTTTAACACAGGAGTAACAAGTTATGCAACAACACTACTGGCCATTAAAACTGCTACACCACGAAGATGACGTGCTGCAGACGCGAAATTTAACCGATAGGAAGAAGATGCTGTGATATGCAAATGATTAGCTTTTCAGAGCATTCACGCAAGGCTGGCGCCGGTGGCGACACCTACAACGTGCTGACATGAGGAGCGTTTCCAACCGATTTCTCGTACACAAAGAGCAGTTTACTGGCGTTGCCTGGTGACACGTTGTTGTGATGCCTCGTGTAAGGAGGAGAAATGCGTACCATCACGTTTCCAACTTTGATAAAGATCGAATTGTAGCCTATCACGACTGCGGTTTATCGTATCGCGATATTGCTGCTCGCGTTGGTCGAGATCCAATGACTGTTAGCAGAATATGGAATTGGTGGGTTCAGGAGGGTAATACGGAACGCCGTGCTGGATCCCAACGGCCTCGTATCACTAGCAGTCGAGATGACAGGCATCTTATCCGCTTGGCTGTAACGGATCGTGCTACCACGTCTCGATCCCTGAGTCAACAGATGGGGACGTTTGCAAGACAACAACCACTTGCACGAACAGTTCGACGACGTTTGCAGCAGCATGGACTATCAGCTCGGAGACCATGGCTGCGGTTACCCTAGACGCTGCATCACAGACAGGAGCGCCTGCGATGGTGTACTCAACGACGAACCTGGGTGCACGAATGGCAAAGCGTCCTTTTTTCGGATGAATCCAGGTTCTGTTTACAGCATCATGATGGTCGCATCCGTGTTTGGCGATATCACGGTGAACGCACATTGGAAGCGTGTATTCGTCATATCCATACTGGCGTATCACCCGGCGTGATGGTATAGGGTGCCATTGGTTACACGTCTCGGTCACCTCTTGTTCGCATTGACGGCGCTTTGAACAGTGGACATTACATTTATGATGTGTTACGACCCGTGGCTCTACCATTCATTCGATCCCTGCGAAACCCTACATTTCAGCAGGATAACGCACGACCTCATGTTGCAGGTCCTGTACGGGCCTTTCATGATACAGACAATGTTCGAATGCTGCCCTGGCCAGCACATTCTCCACATCTCTCACCAAATGAAAACGTCTGGTCAATGGTGGCCGAGCAACTGGTGCGTCGCAAAACGCCAGTCACTACTCTTGATGAACTGTGGTATTGTGTTGAAGCAGCATGGGCAGCTGTACCTGTACACGCCATCCAAGCTCTGTTTGACTCAATGCCCAGGCGTATCAAAGCCGTTATTACGGCCAGAGGTGGTTGTTCTGGGTAGTGATTTCTCAGGATCCATGCACCCTATTTGCGTGAAAATTAATCACATGTCAGTTCTTGTATAATATATTTGTCCAATGAATACCCATTTATCATCTGCAATCCTTTTTGGTGTAGCAATTTTAATGGCCAGCAGTGTAGAAGCACCGTAGTCTTCAATAAAGGAAAAAAACATATAAAGGGAAGAATATTTTATGTACGTACTTTATATTGACACAAGGTATCGCGACGTGATTTTTTCCTACACGTTATACGTCGCCACAACCACCACAGTAGCTAGTTGCTGCTGTAGACCGCCTCTGCCAGACCCAAACTGAAGCGGCTGTCCGTGTGTCCACAGTTCCACCAGACGCTGCGCACCTACATGAACGACCGCGTCTGGGACTTCCACTTCTACGTCAGCAAGACGTGGCCCGACCAGCCAGTGTGCCTGCACTTCCCTGGGATGACCAATTCGGTGAGTACTGCTACCCTGTGCACTACCATTCAAGCCACTGTCCAATACAACACGCACCGTGATATTCGAACCGAATACAACGGAGTCGGGATATCGTGGCAATGGGGCATAGAGGTCCAACCAGAGTGACAGACAATTAAGTCAGTTGGACTCCACGGCGTCATCGTCGTATGAGGCGGAAGGAACGTACTACGGAACACCTGTAGACCAACTAGATAACAAAATAAATGAATGCAGGCCAAGGTCTTTAATCACGACGCTCTGTCTTCCCTCAAGGATGTTTTGACAGTGAGAAAACTGAAGGATTTGAAGTAAGAATTGTCCGAACATAACATCCATCCTGATTACGTAGGCTTTCCCGGCATAATGAGTCTTGAAAGTCATTTCGGGTTGCTGCCGGATCCTAAAATCAACTTGACTCGTTTTTTGGGCGATCGAACTGGACGCCATCTTCAGGAAAATGCTGCTTCTGCTGATGAGTCCCGCTGAGAACTGACGCCAGGCTGCAAATCGACGTCCTACATAGGCACCGTTCAGTACACGGCGCATGCGCCGCCCATCAAGGTTTCTGCCTTCCAAGACAGGGAGGTGGCGCCGCCCTTAGTGAACACTGCTGGCAACGATATGTCGCAATCAAGGCCGCACCGAAGAACGTTCAGTTTGGATGCGAGATAATACAGGATTCCACGTCTTGCGAAGAGAAAACCCACTGTCTCTGTTGATTAAATTATCAGCCAACCTAATTTCAACCGCCTCTTTATAGACACTGTTCCAAAAACCGGAAATGTTGGCAACTACCACAGTTTCATCAAAATTCATACTGTGTCCCTCATTTACGCAGTGTTCTGCTACTGCCGATTTTTCCGGCTGTTGTAGCCTCGTATGACGGCGATGTTCCAGACACCTGTCATGCACTGTGCGAATCGAACGGCCAATGTAAGCTTTCCCACATTGACACGGAATTTTGTACACACCGGGTTTCCTAAGCCCCAAATCGTCTTTCTCTTAATGTTCAAATTCCTTAAAATTCGTTAAATCTTAAAACGATAAGCCTCCAGCATAAGGAAGAAAGGCCACAGATCTACGTTCCTCTTCATACACCTCCGGAGATGGTCATGGGCGGCGCATGCGCTGTGTACTGAACGGTGCCTATGTAGGACGTCGATTTGCAACCTGGCGTCAGTTCTCAGCGGGACTCATCAGCAGAAGCAACATTTCCCTGAAGATGGCGACCACTTGGATCGCCGAAATATCGAGTCAAGTTGATTTTAGGATCCGGCAGCAACCCGAAGAGACTTCCAATAACATCCATCCTATTCACATCCTTTCTTCTGTGTTTCCATATTTAGGAAATTTGTTTGTGCATTACGTTTTGAACCAAGTGAAGCCGTAGACAGTGATTCTGCACATCTTTCACATCTGCATCTCAGTAATGAAATTTACTCTCTGAAAATCGTTGAACAGAGTACGCTACCCTGAAAGGTGATTATGTAAGAGAAAATGACTTTTTGACACTATACACACATCCAATGCGAGAAGTTTCGTCCTCGATCTCTCGTAACACAACAAAGATGGCATTTTGTTTACCACTCGCTTTTGAATTTTTTACTGGCCGCATTTTTATGATTCCAGCAACTTCTCTGTACAAGGGATCGTGCTGATTTCCAAGGCAATCAAAGTTTGCATTATTTAAATGGATTACATTGCGACCACAGTTAGTTGTACTATCGGATTTTGTCTGTGACTACTGAGTTCCCGGTGTAGCAACATTGTGACGTAGAACATCTGATCATATCCACCTTTAATTTCGTACAGATACTCGAGATGCAGAGCCTTCTAACGCGCTCACAGTCTGTGATCACAATCGTCTTCACCGATCTGAGACATTCATTGCCTTCCTTCACCGAGATGTAGGCTTTTTCGTGTCGAATTTCCATAAATTCCTACTGATTCTGTCCATTACCTTGGGCATATGTGGAAGGAAAGCAGAAAAGCTCTGCCCAGCAGATTCTCATCCGTCGCTGCTCTAGCTCGAGAGCCTTTTCAATCTCCGCCGGAGATGGAACCTCTGCGAATGTAGTTCAGACGTCACATCTCCGCTACGCCAGTTCATGCCTACATTCACACTTCCAAGAGTCCTCGTTATACGTTTTTCTTCTGGGACTGGACGGTGATTTTAGACCTCCTGCAAAAATCGGCACTGATGCTTAACCATTTCTTCTAAGTCGTCAAGGGAGATTAACGGGCGATCTTTCCCAGTCTCCACTACAAACTAGATTCTGAGATGCTCGCGAGAACAGTCTTTCAAATCCCTGTCTGGACATGCAGATTTATGTTTTCTGAGATTTCCATGAACTGCTTATGGTGAATGACGGGATGGTTCTTTTGAAACTGCACAGCCACTTTCCTTCTGCTGCCGGGGCTTGTTCTCCGTCTCTAATTACGACGTCGTCGTCAGGACTTAAGCTGTAGTCTTCCTTCCTTCTCCCTGAGTGGTTTGCAGTGAGGCGATAAGGAAACCACTTACCGGCCGTACAACATGGCGTCGTGTAATGAATATATCGTCGCCACTTATTTATTCAGGAAAGGTATGGCTAATTCCTCACCTCCTTATACTGTTTTGATATTCTGCGGTTCCGTAAGTTATTTCAGGTGAATAATGAGCTGTTTCCTTCCTCCATGCTTTCCAAATTCGGGATACTGTCCCGCCCTTGACTACAATCATGCTCATAAATTAAGGATAATTGCAGAATGTGGTGCCACACACCGTGGCACTACACAATACTGGCGCTAATAGCATAGTGACATAGGGAACACGCACGACACAGATCTGTATGTCCGCGGTATGCTAAGTTGAGAAAACCGTCCCGAAACACACGTGCTACCAAACGCCACTGTTTCCTGCGTATGTACCCCGACATCAATATGGGATATGATCACCATGCACACATACACAGACCGCACAACGGGTTGGCATACTCTGGATCAGGTGGTCGAGCAGCTGTTGGGGTATAGCCTTCCATTCTTGCACGACTGCCTGTCGGAGCTTCCGAAGTGTCGTAGGGGTTTGAAGACGTGCAGCGATACGTCGAAAGAGAGCATCCCAGACGTGCTCCATGGGGTTTATATTTGGAGAACAGGCAGGCCACTCTATTCGCCTGATATCTTCTGTTTTAAGGTACTCCACCACGATGGCAGCTCGGTGAGGCCGTGCGTTAGCATCCATCAGGAGGAAGGTGGAACCCACTTCACCCCTGAAAAGGCGGACATACTGGTGCAAAATGACCTGCCGAAACACCCGACCTGTTGCAGTTCCTCTGTCAAAGACAGGGTGTACGTGCACCAATCATAATCCCACCCCAAACACATCAAACAACGGCCTATATACAGGTCCCTTTCAAGGACATTAAGGGTGTGGTATCTGGTTCCTGGTTCACGCCAGACGAAAACCCGGTGAGAATCACTGTTCAGACTGTATCTGGATTCGTGCGTGAACATAACCTGGGACCACTGTTCCAATGACCACGTACTGTGTACTTGACACCATGCTTTACGGGCTATCCTGTGATCAGGGGTCAGTGGAATGCATCTTGCAGGTCTCCGGGCGAACAAACAAACTATGTATGTTCAGTCGTCTGTAGACTGTGTGTCTGGAGACATCTGTTCCAGTGGCTGCAGTAAGGTCCCGAGCAAGGCTACCTGCAGTACTCCGTGGCCGTCTGCGGGTACTGATGGTGAGATATCGGTCTTCATGTGGTGTTGTACACTGTGGACGTCTCGTACTGTAGCGCCTGGACACGTTTCCTGGCTTCTGGAATCGTTGCCATAATCTTGAGATCACACTTTGTAGCACACGGAGGGGCCGTGCTACGACCTGCCGTATTTGATCAGCCTCCAGTCGCCCTAGTATTCTACTCCCCCATAACGTCATGAATATGTGTTCCCTGAGCCATTTTCTACACACAGGGACCATTAGCACGTCTGAAAACGTCTGCACACTTACTCGCTGCTACGTACTCTGACATGCACCAACACAGCTTTGGACTGCTACCGGCGCCACCGTGCGACGACCGCAGGTAAAATGCACCGCATGGTCATACCCAGAGATAATTGAAACCTGCAAACCGCCCACCAGAGCGTTTTTTCACCATGTATCAGCATTATTCTTAATTTATGAGCATGAGTGTATATCGATTACATGGAACATTAATCTTTAATCAGTATTGTAACGTAATGTAGTGCTTGCTTTTAGGGTGTGAATCTACACTAGTGTCCCAGTGTTAGTTATAATCAAGATATGCGAGCAGATTTTCTGAAGGGTTAAAGAACAAGGTAAGTCACAAAAAACGCCTGGCATTTAGAAGTCTTCACAATAGATAATTAGCGAAGTTCTGACTCCGAAGATATACACTGATGTTCAGAAAAAACGAAACACCTTGAACGACTAGAGAAAGGACGTTCCTATTCACAGGGCATGTACATTAGTATGTTCTGCAGAAATTATTAGCATTTGAATCATGTCGGCTAGCAGGTTCGAGGTCAACTTCGAAATTGCGTCGCAACACCTCCTACGGGTAAAATGTACCTGGGGCTCTGGTTGTCGCTATAAACTGAAGGTAATGGATCAGTGCGACTTCAGTAGATGTGTAATATGCCTCGCAGATGTATCCGCGGACCGTACCGTCAAATCAGTGAGTCGGAAGGAGAGCGCCTTATTGGCATGAGATAATGTGATGCGTCCATCCGGGATACTGCTGTTCGTGTGGAACGAAGTGTGTCGGCAGTGCATGGTTGTTTGCAGAATGGTTCACGGAAGGCCGTAGAACACGACGAGATGGGTCAAGAGAAGATCGACACCTGATCCGAATGGCATTGCAGGTCAGATCTGCGTCCTCCTCTGCTCTGGCGCAACAGTGAAACAGAGGAACACATCACACACCATCAGGGTTATCAGTCCGTCGCAGTTTATTACAGTATGGGTTACGCACGCGTCGTCCACTTTTCTGTCTACCTTTGACGAATGTGCAGAAACGCGCTAGGCGGCAATGGTGTATGGAACGGCCTCACTGGGGACGGGAAGGGCATCAGATAGTATTTCGGACGAGTTCAGTTTCTTTCTTTCTCTCTCTCTTTTTTTTTATGGAGGCCGCATTTTGGTTCGTCGTAGACAGGGGGAGCTGCATCACAGTAATTGAATTCGCAAAACACATTAACATCAACCCAATGCCTTATGATGTGATATGCTTTTGGGTACATCCATAAATCACAGTTGATGCGTGTCCAGGGCCATGAAACCAGCGTGACCTATGTGAATGATATCCTGCGACAAGTAGCCAAATCTTTTCTGCGCAACACCACAGACGCCATTTTTCAGCGAGGCAATTCTCGACATGTTGCTGCGTGAATACGTGCCTCCCTGGTGTCACAGGATGTCAGCCTTTTGCCCTGTCCCGCCAGATCACCAGACTAGACGCCAATCGAAAATGTGCAGGGTATATCGTGAAACGATGGATTCAGCACTATTACCCAAAGCCTACCACTTTGGAACCAGGTGAATGCAGCATGGATGGCTATCCACAGGACACCCTTTGCGCCTTAGACGCACCGATGGACCAAGTTATCTTGGCCCATGGTGGACCCTGTGACTTCTAGGCAACAGGAAGTATACTGAACAGATATAACTCAAATGCTAATCATTTCTGCAGAAAATACTGATGTACATGTCCTGTGAATATGAACGTCCTCTCTCTATTCGCTCAAGTCCATAGCTCGTGGTTTCGCGGTCGCGTTCTCGCTTCCCGAGCACGGGGTCCCGTGTTCGATTCCCGGCGGAGTCAGGGATTTTCACCTGCCTCGAGATGACTGGGTGTTTGTGTAGTCCTCATCATTTCATCATCATTCATGAAAGTGGCGAGTTTGGACTGAGCAAAGGTTGGGAATTTGTACGGGCGCTGCTAACCGCGCAGTTGAGCGCCCCACAAACCAAATATCATCATCATCATCATCCATTCGCTCAAGGTGTTTTCAGTTTTCTGAACATGTGTACATTTCTGTGTGTAGCAAGTGTAGAACGTCTCTTGCACAGTAATTTCAGTACTTTCTGTCGTTATCACACTGTTCTGCAATCATGCAAGTGTAATGTTTACCTTGTTGTCTGAGACTTGCTCTCTGCAAGACCACTATAAATCCCCCACTACAAATCCCTGGCCACGGGAGTCAATAAAGTCATCCTATCTGCTGAGCCCCACGACTTTCCGGACGAAAGGGCACTCACCAACATTTTAAAATCTTTACTCTGCAAGCCACCTTACGGTGTCTCGGCAGAAGTTCCACTATCACTCTACTCTTCTTTGCTCCATTTGGGAATAATGTATGGGGAAAATTCCTGTCGATAAGCTTCCGTATGCCTTGTAATTCCCTGATTGATTTCTCGTCGTAGCCGTTTCGCCAGATACATGTGGTGATGAGGGGGATGGAGACGCGGGGGGGGGGGGGGGGGGGGGGGTGAAATACAAAGTTGCTGGGATCTTCTTGCAACGTACACTCTCGGAAGTTCAGAACTAAATCTCTCCACGATGCACAACGGCTTTCTTGCAGCGTCTGCCACAGGAGTTTGTTGACTATCTCCGTAACTCTGTCGGATTTACTAAATGAACTTGTGACGAAGCTTCGAAGGTCTTCAATGGACCTGTTCTATGTCCGCTATCAACCCAACCTGGTAAGGTTGCCAGGCCGATGAGCAATTCTAAGGAAACGGTCGAACAAGTTTTTTGTAAAGCTGCTTCTTTCGTGTACGAATTACTTTTACTATGGATCCTTTCAGTGAGTATTAGCCTGGCATCTGCTTTTCCTGGAAACTAGTTTTATACTTTAGATCGCTCCGGAACGTTACTCCTAGATACTTTAAGGCTGTTACTGCTTCCAGTGATTTATCGTTAGTAATATAATGGAAAAATATTGGATCTCTATGCCTGTTTTTGCGCAACACTTCATTTTTAAATAAATTTCATTGTCAACTGCTTGCTCCATCGCCAATCGTCGTTCTTCTGCAATCTTCTGCCATTTCACGTTCGCGTTAAAACATTCCTGCAGACAACAGCATTATACCCGGACAGCCTCATGGAACTTGCAACTTTACAGACTAGACCATTTATGTACATTGCACATACGAGTAGTAACGGCCCTGTACTAACCCCCTGAGTACTTTACGAAGTACATGTACGCCAATTTTTTTCGATCCGTTAAGAGCGATGTGTTGAGTTCTGTCTGCTAGGAAGACCACAATGTAGTTATAAATCAGGTACGGTATACTGCACAGTAGCGGTTCTTTCACTAAACGACAATGCAGGACTGTATCAAATCCATTTCTCAAAGCAGGAAACACAGTATCAACCTGGCACCTTCGTCTACTGCGCTCTAGAGTACACTGGTGATCAGAACGAGTTGAGTTTACATTTGCTACGTTCCTGATCCCGTTATAACTGTTTTTAGTGTGAACAGGGAACACGGCACCTCGCTTTGACAAGGTAGCCATAAAAACATCACCCGTCAATCTTCCTTTCTCGACACGTGCCCATCGACACGCCATTCTGGAGCCAAGAGGAATTTACTGCATTCCTCTGCCTTTTAATTTTTACAGTGGACAGTTATCAGGACACCAGATACTTAAGCCCAACCCTGATGCAACCCATGTTTTCCTAAGGGACCCTACACTGATAATCCAAAACATTATGACTACCCGTGAAATCGCTGGGCTAGCAGGACAAAGGGGATGAGGTTATATTTGTGGAAAGAGACCAAAATAAGTTACTATCAGTTGCACTCAACATATAAACTTCATTCGTTAAAATACACAATCACACAAGCAAGAATCAAAAACTCTCAAGGTTTTAACGAAAGACCTCCTTTCATTTAAATTTCATTTAGATCAGCTGAGAGCCACATCGAAAATCCAAGGCACAAGGAATTGAGGTACAGGAGTTCTTCTGAAAAAAAATGCCTTCAATATAAATAGGCTGAAAGCCTTAGCTTAATTTTTCCCATAGAACTCGGCTAAAGGCCTCACATTAATCAGGAACAGTGTTGCGGCTTAAGGATAAGACAAAGATTTTCAAAGTTCAATCTAAATAGCCGAAAACTCGGCTGAAGGGGGCATATCAACAAAACAATTTAACGGCTTAAGGCCTAGCAAGAAGAGCTGTCAATCTGAAAAGGTTGAAGGCCTTATCTTAAAATATTTCGTGTGAAACTCGGCTGAAGGCCACATATGAAACCCAAACAACCTCACCACTTAAAGCTCAGACAAAAAAATTTCCAATTTTTAATGTAAGCAGGAAGAGTCGGTTTAAGGCCTAGACAAAATTTTCGACTTTTTGATTTGATTTGAATGAAAACTCGGATGAAGGTCACAAACCAACTTGAAACAAATTTATGGCTTAAGGCCTAGACACAAGGAATTTTCAATTTTCATCTCGAAAGGCTGAAACTTGGCTGAAGGCCACATACCAAACAAGAAACAATTTTTTTTGTGGCTCAGGCCTAAGAAGAAGCCTTGCTATTTTAATAAGCTAAAACTTGGTCGAAGGCCACACAGAGTACTTAAGACTAAAAAGGAATTCAATATGTAAAACACAAGGAGCGGCGGTCAGAAGGTTCCAAGGGTCGGCCTGGGAAGTTAACACTATTGCAGGTTTAGGTGAGACAGGCAGCCAGGCCGACAACCTCTTAATCGGAAGGCAACCCAACCGAAAGCCAGCCGACGAACCAACCAACAGTATCAGTTGTGCTCCGCGTGACCAGCAAAACAACAAGATGTCAATAGCACGACGTTCTGGATACTGGTACCCAATCCAGCCAAGTCAGAATAAAGGCCCAAAACTACCAACAATACCTCAGCTGTCAAACTACACGCCGTGCTGGACAGCATCAACACGACGAGGAAAATACAGTGCCAAAAACTAAGTCAACGACCAGGGCAGGCAACCGGATCGCGGACGGCCACAAGGCAGAAGATACTACTGGTACACTTCATTAATGAAGGAATGAATTAAATTAAGTTAAACACGACGCAGGAACACGGCTGCAGTTCTAACTGATTTCAATGCACACACGTTGTTGCTCGCAGGAATCTCCCAGAAACCGACAACCAGGATCAGATGAAGAGATGTGATAGCAGTTGAGGCTTGATAGTAGGTTAAGTGAGCATTCAACTTTAGTGTCCAAAATCGATGGGCGACGAACTTCGTAATCCTCGCAAGAAGCGCTTCACAACTCAACCGCGCGTGCACAATGCCGGCGGCTCCGGCCTGACTACGCGCCACGGAGACTTCCTCGCTGCTCTGCCCCAACCGACCGACTGCCACACACAGCACACCCGGAAAATACAGTATATCCGCCACACCAAAGATAGAACAGCAGTACTAGTATCAATACACCCTGCTGCTGCCACTCACGGAGAGAAAACAGCAACATTATGGCGGCAACCGAAGAAGAAATAAGACACCACTGGACTGCAACCAATGACCAAAAACAAGTCATGGTGTGGTGTCACCGCCAGACCCCCACACTTGCTAGGTGGTAGCCTTTAAATCGGCCGCGGTCCGTTAGTATACGTCGGACCCGCGTGTCGCCACTATCAATGATTGCAGACCGAGCGCCGCCGCACGGCAGGTCTAGAGAGACTTCCTAGCACTCGCCCCAGTTGTACAGCCGACTTTGCTAGCGATGGTTCACTGACTTCTGCGCTCTCATTTGCCGAGACGATAGTTAGCATATCCTTCAGCTACGTTATTTGCTACGACCTAGCAAGGCGCCAGTATCGGTACTATTGATATTGTGAATCATGTACCATAAAGAGCGACGTTCTCCATTAATGGATTAAAGTTAAGTATTCCACCAGCTACATCCGTTTTTCTCAATTCTAATTCCTTGTCATGTTCCAGACCTCACGCCAGCCTGCGTGAGCTAAAACGCGTGCATTTCGGCCTCCTTTAGGAACACGATTGGCTCTCCTGCCAACCACAACACATAGCGTGAGCCAGGCACGGTTCAACCCGATTAATGGCGTGTTGGTCCATCTTCGGAACGCAATACACAAGCGATTCCACGCGGCATGAATTCGATAAGTCCTGGGTGTGTCGCCAGAGGTAGGTGGCTCCACGTATCTACTCACAGGTCACGCAATTCCCATAAATTGCAGGTCTGTAGTTTGTGGGCGTGGAAGTGGGTCTGCTAGCGCCCCATATGTGTTCTATCGGCTTGAGATGAGGTCCTTCAACGTCAGTTAACTGAAATGCTCTTCGTATCATTCCTTTACTGTCGGGGACGATATCAAGAGTGAGAGATGCAGGTGGGCCGCAATAATGTTCACGTGATCCACAGTTGTCATGGTGTCATTGATTACAACCACTGACCCCATGGACGCCCACTTTAGAATCCCCAATACTATAATACTGTCGCCAGCAGCGTGCTTTCGTGAGGGCGTTGCAAGTTTCGAGCAGCATTTCGCCGGAATAATGGTGCATCTGGTCACGACCATTGACCCGATGTAAGAAGAAACGTGATTAATCCAACATGACGGTACATTTCTATTGATCCCGTGCCCATCTCAGTGGTAATTTATGGTGTCGTTGGGTCAACATGGGGAACACGTATGAGCTGGCTGTTGCAGAGCCCCACATTGAGCAATAAGTGCTGATCGGTGTGCTCTGAAACACTCGTGCCTGCTTCAGCATTGTAGCTTGCCGTCAGATCTGCTACATATCGCAGCCTATAATTTACAGAGCTGGCAAGTCGCTCACTTAAGTCTTTATGACGAGGCATGGACGTCCGACACCTTGTCGCCTACTCCCCTATACGCTCACGACAATAGCACGGGAACAGCCGACCATCTTCGACGATTCCGAGGTGGTCGTCCCTAGAGGTCGGGCCATAACAATCTGCTCTTTGTCACAGTGGTTTGTGTCAGCGGATTTCCCCATTTGCGGCCCGTACCATGAATGACTTCCCGTTCGTCTCTGCTCCGCTTAGATGTTTTTGTCACCATATCACGTGCCCTGTAACGTCACAAGGCGGAATTTAGTTTCTCAGTGGGCACTGGTAATGACATTTTGGCTTATTAGTGTCTCTGACGCCTGGGAACTTAGGGAAATCGCTAATGGTTCTTTTTCCATACGGCCCTGTTTCGGTACCAAGTACATCAGGCCATACCTGGCGCGTCGTCATCGCTCTAGTTTCCTCAATACCAACGGTCTACCTATGATCAGACGAGCGTTTTTCAAAAATGGAGACACATTTGAAATTAAAGTTACTAACATTGGAAACTACTCGTTGAAATTAGTAAAATTGAAAGTTACTTTACATGTAGTTTTTCTGCGTTATTTAACATAGTAAAAACTAAAGTATTGAGCCCACCGGTGCCGATCGAAACAGTGTTCTTTGCCCAACAGAGCTGGAATAAGAGAAGGAACTTTGAGAGAAAGTTTCAAAAGAATAACGCATTGTTACTTGGTCGCTGGCCTACCTTTTCGAAAAAACACAGTTTATCCAATTCTGTAAACGATATGCAGTGTGATTCAGCCAAACTGTCCGCCTCAAATATTTCCTGAACCGTTTGAGATATCGTAATGCTGTTTCCAGCGAGATGAGTTCTCAGATGGCCTCACTAAACTACGTATAGTTTCTTTTCATAGCTATATTGATGACACAAATACGTGGATCAGCTTCGCTGCTTTCAAATGGAATTATGGTAATTTATGCTGCTAGTATCGGAGGTTTACTAGAGACGAAACCAAGGGCGTACCGCTCTTAAAAGCCTGCGTACTAGTTTTGCAGAAATTACAGTATTTAGAAGTTCGGATTTACCTGTTATGAGCATGAAACAGACTGCTGTGTTATGTGGATGTGGTATAAAGACTGTTCAATAGGTTCAGGCCAGGACTCTGTGCAGGCCAGTCCATTACGGGAATGTTACCGTCGTGTAATCACTCCGCTACGGTCGCAGGTTCGAATCCTGCCTCGGGCATGGATGTGTGTGATGTCCTTAGGTTAGTTAAGTTTAGGTAGTTCTGAGTTCTAGGGGACTAATAACCTCAGAAATTAAGTCCCATAGTGCTCAGACCCATTTGAACCATTTTTGCAATCGCCATCCCCGAATTGCTCTTCAACAGTGGGAAGCAAGAAGGTGCTTAAAACATCAATGTAGGCCTGTGCTGTCATAGTGCCACGCAAAACAAGAGGTGCAAGCCCCCTACATAAAAAACACGACCACACCTTAACACCATCGCCTCTGCATTTTACTGTTCGCACTACACACGCTGGCAGATGACGTTCACCTGTCATTCGCCATGCCCACACCCTGCCATCGGATCGCCACATTGTGTAGCGTCATTCGTCACTCCAGGCAAAGTTTTCCACTGTTCAATCGTCCAATGTTTACGCTCCTTACATCAAGGGAGGCGTCGTTTGGCATTTGCCGGCGTGATGTGTGGCTTATGAGCAGCCGCTCGACCATGAAATCCAAATTTTATCACCTCCCGCCTAACTGTCATAGTACTTGCAGAGAATCATGATGCAGTTTGGAATTCCTGTATCATGGTCTGGATAGATGTCTGCCTATTACACATTACGACCCTCTTCAACTGTCGGCGGTGTCTGTCAGTCAACAGACGAGGTCGGCCTGTACGCTTTTGTGCCGTATGTGTCCCTTCACGTTTCCTCTTCACTATCACATCAGGAACAGAGTACCTAGGGATGTTTAGGAGTGTGGAAATGTCGCGTACAGACGTATGACACAAGTGACACCCAATCACCACACCACGTTCGAAGTCCGTTATTTCCGCGGAGCTCCCTATTCTGCTCTCTCACGATGTCTCATGACAACTGTGGCCACTGGTATGGAGTACCTGGCAGTAGGTGGCAGCACAATGCACCTGATATGAAAACGTATGTTTCTGGAGGTGTCCGGATACTTTTGATCAGATAGTCTATTTATCATGAAATCACATTCTTTGGCTTTGCCACCTCACAACCAGCCACTTTTCAAAGTTGTTGTCTACAACTTCATACACAGTGGTAAGGAGAGGTGGGCTACAGAGTGGTACAGCAACTGTCATCGTAGGAAAGCTGGACAGGAGCAGAAATGATTAGCGCCTAGGCACCGTCTGCATAGCATCATGTAGCAATGTGGCTGCGAGCACAAATGGGCTGAGTAACTGCCCCTGGCCGTCGTGTATCGCAAAGGCAGAGGGCGCTCGTGGTACAGAGCTGCTGGGGGTGTGGCTCAGTCAGTATGCTTCATTGCGTGCACCAGATCCTGCACGACTGCTATCGGCATTGGACGGAAACTTGCAGTTGCGTAGCCAATTTAACACCTGTGGGATGGTGTCCATAAGTGAACCACAAACCTAACCTAGATCTCCGGTGAGTCAAATAAATCGGTCACCATTTGTGGCGCCAATCTTTTTATATGTTCAATGTGTCCCATTAGTCGTTTTTGGTGTGGATCCCACACATTTGAGCAGTATTCTAAAATGGAATCCACAGGTGATTAGTAAATGGTCTCCCCTGTAGACTAGCTGCATTTTCCAAGTACTCTCCCAACCGGCTTCAGATGTTGAAAAAACTGCATTCTCAGACGCAAATTATCGCACGAAAGCCTCTCTATAAAATTCTAAGAACCTGTATTAAGAGAAGGATCTAGACATAGCCTTAATAAACTTACGTATCTCCATGAAGGCAAAATTAGACTACAGTGCGTGCAGGAGCATTTAAACAGTCTTCTCCCCCGCCCCACACACGGTTGAATCGTGGAGAAACCTTAACATGTAGTACCATGCTCGACCGCTACGGTCGCAGGTTCGAATCCTGCCTGGGGCATGGATGTGTGTGATGTCCTTAGGTTAGTTAGGTTCTAGGCGACTGATGACCTCAGAAGTTAAGTCGCATATTGCTCAGAGCCATTTGTAGTCCCATGCTAAATACACTCTGCTATGCGACTCTCGTCCTGTTTCAGAGATGTATGTAGATGTCGACTTCGAGCTACAACCCACATTTAAAAAATTAATATAGTAGTGGGTACGTGAATATACAGTGGTGGAAATATTTATTGCATCACCATGAATTACTTCGTCTTTTTGTCTTTTGCAGTAATTTGCTTCAGGTTATACCAGCCCCTTTGTTGCTAAACTTTGTTGACATATTCTTACCTTAATAATCTGACTTCTTCACGCATGTTTTCCAACAATACCCAGCACTTAGTTGTTGTTTGATATTACTATGAAACCAGTGTTTATACTGCCATTTTGAGTTGAGACTTTGCAGTGAGAAGATGGGCAGGTCAGTTGAATTAACGCCAGAAAAGAAAGCTACTTTACTTGCTTATTCGTCTGTTGGTCTCAGCACCAGAGAGATAGCCTCTAAGACAGGATTTAATCTGTCTAAGATTTCGAGGTCACTGAAAAAATACAGGGAAAAAGGAAATGATGATCGTCAGAAAGGAAGAGGTCGGGAAAGGGCGTCTACTGCCACACAGGACATAGTATTGAAAAAGCTTTCGCTCAACGATCGTCGCCTGTCATCAATTGAACTAAAGCGAGACTGGCAAGAAATGTGCGACATCTCAGTAACCAGTAGAACTGTAAGAAGTAGACTACTGGAGGCTGGACTCGCATCCCGTCGTCCTAGAAGGAGGCCTTTATTGACCAAGATAGTGCGACAACAGCGACTACAATGGGTAAAGGCACATGCGACATAGACACCAGAGACGTGGAACAAAGTAATCTTTTCAGACGAGTCCAAATTTAATCTGCAAGGCTCAGATGGAAAACTATTCGTGCGTTGAAGAAAAGATGAAGAATTTTTGCCATCATGCATAACACATACAGTCAAACACCCACAAGGACAGGGGGTCTGGGGGTGCATTTACAGTCAGAGAGCAGGTCGTCTTGACTTCATCAATGGCACTGCCAACGCAGATGCCTACATAGACATTCTTGAAAGGAAGCTTATGCCAGCCATTAGAGACCAGTGTGGAGATGTTTCCAATTGCGTTTTTCAGGATGACTCCACTCCTTGCCATAGAGCTTTGAAGGTGAGTACTATGACTGATATTTGTACCAAACACGAAGCAGATTACTTTCTTGGTTAATTATCACGTACTTCTACATTTCGGGTAAAATCGACAAAATGGGGTTCGAGTATTAGAGTGGCATGGAAACAGTCCTGATCTCAATCCTATTGAGAACTATTGGAAGGTTATGGAAAATGCTATCACCAAAAAGAAGCCACGGAATAAACGAGAGCTGTTGGAGACCCTTGTGAGTGTGTGGTTTCATGAACTGAGTGAGCAGTACATTAAAAGATTAATTTTTTCTATGCCTTCACGATGCCAGGCGGTGATTAACGCGCGTGGTGGAGCAACAAAGTATTAAATGCTGCAGTGTGTTCATGAGGCAATACAGACACTAAAATCCATCAGTGTTATGTTACAACATTAATATCCAGTGTTTCTTTCAACGTTAGTATTCATATTTCGGAATAGCATATCCACTTATTTTTCAAGAAAGTATTCAATTATTTTAAAAAAATTATAGAAACAAAAATTAAAAATAAAAACAAATTGACAAAAATTGTGTATTCATTCCTGATGGAAATCAAGAGAAATCAGGCAAATTAGCTCAATTATTCAATGATTGTAACAAAAATTGTTAATTGTAAGAGGTGGTGCAATAAATATTTCCACCACTGTAGGCTGTCCGTCTCGGTAGCGACGGGGTCAGTGCGGCAAATTGCTAACCGAAGGGGTCTGGATTCGATTCCCGTCCGGGTCGGAGGTCTTCTCCGTTCGGGGACTAGGTGCTGTGTTGTCCCGATCTTCATATTGTCACTGCACGCAAACTCGCTTCCATGGTGTCGCATAAAAGTCTTCAGCTAATTAACTTCTGGGGTAATTCCACGCATACACACAAATTATTCATTGCACAAGGGGGTTAAACCTCCTTGTTGTATTAGGTTGGAAGTGTGGGTCAGAAAAGGATCTTTGACAAGTACGGTGATCTGCCAATGTAGCAAGGTGATATGAACTTTGTTAACTAAGTTTGTCATTAGACATATTAATATGCATGATCAAAGTCCCTAAACAGGGCCGTGTTAGTGAAGTAATCAGCAAACCGCTATAAGCACAAAACGGGTGTATCTTTTGAAGTCGCAACTCACAAAACCGTCATACCGTTTTTCCTCCGGTGAGATGGCCATAAGGCCAAGTACCGAAAGTCAATAAATTAAAAAGAAAAAAATTAATATTGTCGGCGATCTCCTGTATCTCTGTTCGCGCGCGTATGAGGCCACGCACCATATTATTACGTCAGGGGTCAAAGCCACGTGCAGTACCGGTATGATCAACAGTCACTAAACAGGGCCGTGTTAGTGAAGTAATCAGCAAACCGCTAGTCTTCAGTACTTGGGTTAGGTGACTATCAACGTCAGGAGCAGGGGCGTCGCTAATAGTGCGATAACTTGCCGTGTAGAAAGCACCATTATAACAGCAGAGGATCGATAGTAGAAAGCAGCCAACCTTACTGATTGCATTCTCGTAGCTCGCTGCCATCTATGAGCGCAGTGCATAATTTGAAGAAAGACGTTGCACTCTAGCGGCAACGTATCTCTGGAGCCTTAATATAAGAATTCCGTTTATGGGGAGACTAGGCAACAATGTTGGTTTGGTTGTTACTGTTGGATACCGTTAACGGCCAAGCACTAATAAACTATTAAATGAATGCGCTGTCCGTTGCAATCTCGGCACCTTCGGGCGCGTCCGTCGCGGTTCGGCCCACGTGACCGCGCTGCGGCAGGCCCATCGATCGCGCCGCGCCGCCTGGCGGCCAGAGCCGCAGTCCGCCGCAGCCAGCCGTCACGTGCGGAACATAGCTGCGCCACCGAGCCAAGGCCGACACGCGACTGCTGCTGTGCAGATAGCGCTGCGACAGCCGGCACCGGTAGCCGGCCGACCTTCACCCCTGGCCCGCAGCATCGCCATGAAGCGAGTATTTCGGGAATAAATGGCACTGGCTAAGACCGCATCTGCAAGGGCAACTCTGGGCTCGATTCCAACCCCCTCTCATTTCCCAAACAACGATTCAGACTTGTTTTGCGTGACACACAAACAACCGATTATAGTCCTGTTTCATTTAGTTAGTATTTAATAGCGAACGGAATGTACTGCTCCCGCCAATAATACACAAAGAGAGCCTTGTATTGTCGGCTCCTACTTTGTTGCTACTTCTGCTGCCCATAAGACGCTGTGATTATAAATAAGTAGTTAACGTGAAAATTTCTCCTGTTTTAGGTAAAAAGTAATAATTCCGACCGTAATGAAAACTTTTGGCGTGTATAGAGACAACGGACACTCAAATTCCGTTGCGAAATATTCTATGTAAGAGCTAGACTCACCGTTCGCGCAGTTACTTGCCCTGCGCGGGATTGGCACGTAGAATTCCTGGATCCCCTTACACTTACGGCATTTGGAACAGCGCCTAACGGTTTTTTAATATAAAGAGGCGGTCGTGTTGTCTACTTGACGAGAAGTAGCTCACAAACGTTAACTTGCAATCTCCTAATGTTACTTGATGGACATGCGGCGGCAACGCGGTCGTTCCTTGTAAGGGATTCACGCAGTTACCTTAGAGAGCCCCTTAGAACCGTAACCTGCCCTGAGGCGAGTGGTTCAAAAATGTGTGTGAAATCTTAAGGGACTTTACTGCTAAGGTCATCAGTCCCTAAGCTTACACACAACTCAACCTAAATTATCCTAAGGACAAACACACACACCCATGCCCGAGGGAGGACTCGAACCTCCGCCGGGATCAGCCGCACAGTCCATGTCTGCAGCGCCCGAGACCGCTCAGCTAATCCCGCGCGGCCGAGTGGTTCAAACGGAATTTTTTTTTTAAAACTGGCAGCACTTATACGTGTTAGAAGGGCGCATAAATTGTTCTGAGGCATGACTTAAAAAGGGATTCATTCTATCAGATCTTACTGAAGCTAACGCCTACTAAATAAAACAAGCTATTGGCTAAAATTCTGTTCTATATTGTCATTTTAGTAATAAAAAAGGTGCTAACAAGTCCGCCCTAACATAAAGTGCCTGACGCAAAAGCATGTAGCCACACATAGTTTGCACTATTCCGTTCAATCATACAGCGTGTTACGTCTCTAATATAGAACTACGAAAAGAATCACAACTTTTTCCAGTCAGTAAGCAACTGGAAAGTTAACACCGTGGTTATCAGTGTAGTACTCTCGCACAGTGCCATACAAAATTACCAGTATTCAGTTATCTGAAGTTTCTGAAATGCGTTAACATAGCACGCTGCACGGAGTTCTATAGACAAACGGAAATGAGCTAAAAACCCAAAACTTTTGGAAACGTGCTTTACAGCGAATATCGTCAGTTTCCGAATCTCTAATAGTCTGAGCAAAAGCAAACAACAAAAAATAGTAGAACACCGAATACAACAGGACCTAACGCTACTACGGCTCAATCACGACTCTTCGAGTGGAGCGAGCGTAAACCTCTCCTGCTTCCAGAACATACGATCTTTCTCTCTGGTGAATGGTATATAATTTATTCAGTCAGATTTATAGCTGTTCACGGACAGCGTAGTAATTTCCCTCCTCGACTAAAATCCAACTCTGCATTCCATTTAATTACTTCCCAAACTCTGCATATTTCTAAAAGCATTCGAATTCAAAACAACTCCACCTTTACCTGCTCTAAGAATAAAAGATTTTGGTTCTGGAATACTTAGACTGGCTAATTTAGAATAACTATTTCATGCGATGTATGTGGCTCACAGGACGATTACACAATGTGATCCACATCCTCATTCACCGTTAATTATTAACTAATTCCAATATTTACATAACATGCATGCTGCATCTGTGACTGCCTGACAAAAATCTCTGGCTGAATTGTTCCATTTATTTCCTTACCTTTAAATAAAACATTCCCTCGTCATGAGAAGGGAAAACTGGCCATAAACACTTGTTTCCCTTAGCAACCCTGCCGTACACTAAATGGAAGAAAGCTCTAAAAGATTTTTCTGGTCACGCAAAAGCGTTTTATTGTCTAAAATGTGTCGACTCATGCTGATACTTTAAGACAGCAGAAGGAAAGGAAATACTTGTTGTGCATCAGCTGAACAGCGAAAACGCTCGTCATGATGCTAACAATAGAAAAGTGAACGTGTCAGTTGTGAAACTGACAGGAACTGGCTCTTTGTGGCAAACAATACGCTGAAAGAATGAAACTTTCACTCTGCAGCTGAGTGTGCTCTGATATGAAACTTCATGGCATATGAAACCTGTGTACCCAAACTTCCTGGCAGATCAGAACTTTGTCCCCGACCGAGAATCGAATTCGGGACCTTTGCCTTCGCGGGCAAGTGCTCTACAGACTGAGCTTCCAAGAGTGCTAGTTCTGCAAGGTTCGCACAAGAGCTTCTGCGAAGTCTGGAAGGTAGGAGACGAGAGACTGGCAGAATTAAAGCTGTGGGGACGGATCGTGACTGGTGCGTCAGTAACTCAGTCGGTAGAGCACTTGCGTGAGAAATGCAAAGTTCCCGAGTTCGAGTCTCGGTTCGGCAGTTTTGTAAGTTGTAAATTTGTGGTAAGATGGGACCAAACTGCTTAGATCATCGGTCCCTAAGCTCACACACTACTTAATGTAACTTTAATGTACGCTATGGACAACACACACACACACACACACACACACACACCCATATCCGAAGGAGGACTCGAACCTCCAATGGGGGGAGCCGCGCGGACCGTGACAATACACCCTAGACCGTGCGGCTACCCCGCGCAGCACACAATTTTAAGCTGCCAGGAAGTTTCACAACTCTGAAAATTTAATGTCACCTGACGAAGAGTGATAAGTAATTGAAATTTACGATATCTCCTAGGGTTGTAAGTGAGGTTGGTGATTTATCTCTGCAAAGGCATCTCCAAAAGGTCCAAAGAACACACAGTACATTAGTGCTGATATTCAAAACCAGATAACACAAATATGTCGTGATGTTATAAAAGAGCAAACTGTTCACAAAGTGTGTGCGGTACGCAGATTTACAAATAAATACGAGTCTTGGAGAATCGTTTAAACGTGCTATAGCCTTGTGTTAGCGAACTTAATGTTTCCAGTCGGTTTTAACTGCGAATTCTTAGTGGGGATACGACGGAGCAGTGGCACTGAGCGGTCACTTGCGCGGCACACTCTTTGAACATAGCCTTAGCTGACTCACATTCTCTGCAAGCTATCAGGAATGACGTATGGACAGTGCACTCAATCGGAAACTACTTTCGGAGTTCCGCTAAACGTAGTGTCTTTCTGAAGCAATTTGTGAAAGATTTATTATCAGCGACCAGAGACTCACGACTTGCCAAGTATGCTAGTCCACTCAATCGTTCGGTGAGACCGACCAAGTGATCATAGACATTACCACACAGCACAAATCGCTGTTGTGTGGTGACAGCTGTACTACATGCGAACGACTTACGTAATTTTGTGATCCCATTTCGGCCAAACGGAACCTCATTGATGGGAAAATTAGTCTACATAAAGATAAGTATCGCAAGGATTATGTAAGCGATCACCGGCAGAATTCTGCCCGAAATTGTAAATCAGCCTCGTACTGTTCTTATTCGCTTTGCAAATGATATGATCACAAGTTACAGTCACGTAAAATTCATTTCACAGACAAGTGACCTAGATGAATTTCAAGGCCAGCTACTTGCAAACACCGAGACACGTTTCTAAGTGTAGTGGAAGGGTCAACCGTTTCCACAAAAAATGCATACGTGGTACAATACTTTGCGTAATGTCTGTGTCTCAGTACCGACGTATTGTAAGACATTTGCAAATAGGAATTATTTTTCTTGTCGTATCCCAGGATTCACAAATCGATAATTTTTTACTGTGCATTAGAATCACTCCATTATATTCTGAAGATTAAAGTCACTCGCGCAAATCAGTGGGTTGTTAAGTCCCCAGCCGGCAACTACTATCAGTAATTTTTCTAACCTGTTCAGCCAGTAACAATTAGTCAACATCATTATAGCAGGAAAATCGGTCATTACCTAAACATAACGCATTTTTTTTAAAAAAAAAGTAGGTTTCTTTTACTCTGCATGTCGGAGACAAATTCGTGGGAGTGAAAGACAGACCGACCAGATACAACTGCAGGTGTTGTTACCATATTTACATTGATAACTCTACTTGAAGCAGTGGAGCCATCTACTTTCATACACCTTACAGCAGCCTACAATTCTGTTTTGAGTTTCGTCGACATTCATCGAAGCCTTTCCGTATCAGAGCTCAAAAGTCTTCTAAAGTAGTACGCAGTCTAATACAGCTTTACTATACTCCTCATTTCGTAAGCCTTTAAACACGGAAATTAGGCAAAATCTGATTTCAAGGTCATGTCCCATGTTATTCAGTATGAATACTCATGAAAGCTGCAGGTCCCAATGTGCGAGTTCCAGTGCGCCACTGCTTTAGTCTTATAAACCAGCTACTCATGCTCGTTTACGAATGTGTTTTTGTCCGCTCTTGTTGTGTCCAAAGACAGATTACAAAAATTAAAAAGTTTAACATATGAATCTCAAACTTCGATTCCTAGTTTTCATTCATACAACACTGATGTAACTGCAAATGATGCTTTGTGAAACAGGCGGTTCGCAACGTAAGCTTAATAAAAACAGGAAATGAAATTCTACCGCCAGGAGTGAGTAAACGTTGCGGAACGTAGTAGTAAAATTAATCTTCGCCGGAAACCAGCGTGAATAACTCGGGCTTAGAGGAGAACAGTCGCACATTGTCGTCCGCATTGCTAGCGCTTGCATACTCTGCTGCTGCGTATTGTCCTCCGCTCCGGGAAAACAGCGCCCATACAATGAAAATCGATGCAGAGCAGAATGAAGCCAAGAAATTTATGACTGTCACTGCGAAATCCGCTCTAGCTTGGTGGTACGTGAATTAGCAAACATCGTCCGCCCCCGCCACCCCCTCCCCCTCCATCCATAACCCCCGCACCCTACTCCTCCAGACGAAAAAACCGGCCACAATCTCAATTGATTATGAGAACTGTGAGCTATAGATTACCAATTTTACACCGTCGAACGCAAGAGTACATGCTGCCAGGTCTCGTGTAACGTCAAATCACCATTTTCATTTTCATAGATACGGAAAATGTACAAACATTAAACGTTCGAGAATGGATCGGTATAGAAGAACAATATTTTATTTCTTAACATAATTTTCTTTGATTCCAACGCAGTTGCTCCACCGACCTTTCGAACTTTTTATTCTCTCAGATAATGAATTTGTTTCCAACGCCACATAGTTGTCACAAACTGGAGAACAAAAGTATTCATAGATGAAACTGGCATCCGTTTAAATCAGTTTTGAAGGTTAGGAAACAAAATATTCTACATATGTCCAAACCGAAAGAAAAGGGTGAATTTATTGCTCACGCTTTGGATAAAAGAAGACACTTTTATCGACTCAGGTGTTTACAAAAAGGCCGTGTTATAATTGTCCACGATATTATATAAAACAAGCTGGACGGATGTTCAAAGTTAGGCTTAAAGGACACTTGCTGTATGGAGGAGGTGATTACACGAATAATTCCATCTGTGCAGAACATTAACTAAATTCTGAACAGTCTTCGAGAAAACTAGACTAAACTGCACTGTTGCATAAAGAAGGAAGAGGTTGTAAAATTTATTGGAGACTTTTAAACATTTAGCTAACAGACGTGATTTTATCTTGAGTGAAAAGAGGCAGGCTAGAAATAAGGATTTCCTTGACGACTTTAAGCCCTTACTCGCGGCCACTGAACGGCACGTACTTTGTCGAGGAAGTCATTTCCCTCAAGTACATCTTTTCGTCACTTATCCAGAAATAGATGCTTAGATCATACTCCAGTTGTCATATAGGAAGAAACAAATCTAATATTCGGAAATATTTTAAGATATTATGTTTTTATGTTATACTGTTAGAGTTTTAATGACGCGCACCTATACAAGGGCAATTTTTATTTGTCAGTTATTTATTTATTTATTTATTTAGCGTGTGCCAAGTACAAATCACGTTTATAGAGAAATAAGCTGCTACAATATATAACTTTCGCTATGGCTATGACTCTGAGCACTATGCGACTTAAACATCTGTGGTCGTCAGTCGCCTAGAACTTAGAACTACTTAAACCTAACCAACCTAAGGACATCACACACATCCATGCCCGAGGCAGGATTCGAACCTGCGACCGTAGCAGTCGCGCGGTTCCGGACTGAGCTAACTTTGGCACTAAAAACAAGACACAAAGAATTAAATACAAGTATGTCATTATCAACATTTATATAATTACAAATTAACATTTAGGTTTTTAATATATTGAACTGCACTTCGAGTCGCATCCAGGAAGTCCGTTGTTTGACCTGAGTAGGCTCTCAGAGGGCACTCTGCAATGATGTGCCGGATCGTCTGCTTCTCAGCGCCGCAGTCGCACATTGGGGATGGTGCTCTTCCCCATTTGTGTACAGAGTCCGCACATCGACCGTGGCCCGTCCTGATCCTGTTGAGGATGGTCCAGGTTTTACGTGGTAAACCAAAGCCTGGAGGTCTGTTAGACGGTTTCAGTAAGGTGTTTACCTGTGATGGAGTAAAGCTAGTTCGGGTCCGTAGTTGAAAACTACACGTGCACCCTGGGTAACGCTAAATGAACTAGCAGCGTACTGGTGACCAGACAATCGGTAAACGATCTCCTGGTCATAATCAAATCACGATGACTCACAGAAAACGGAATGCTGAGTGTCCTTCAGCGGGCAACTTGTTTAGACAGCTCGGGCCGATCGTACGAGTCTGCCAACTTAATATTGAAGGCATAAGTAAAGCCAAATGCCAATATATGTATATTTGTCAGTTAATTTTATGTAAGCCACGCAGCATGCGAATTTGCATATGTCTAACGCGCACACACAGAGTGTCCTCTACATGTAAGTTACTGTTACTTAAGAGTACGTTAGGCAGTTGAAAATTTTTATTCTTGAAGTTAACGCTAATGTTATTACCATGAGTTGTTATTTTATTGTATTTGCGGTGATTTTTCTGCTCGATTAGAACCAAACGGCTGTATTCTAACACACCTTTTTCAACTCAGTATGCAACAAGGAATTGTGTACTCTTGAACTACAGTATTTTATCCACATTTGCTATTTCTCTTTTACTTGAACCTTTTGTAACCAATGTGTACTTTCTAGGTCTTAAAATTTCCTTCTGAAGAAAATAATTTTATAATTATCAAAACCTAAGTCAAGCGGTCTAATAAACCTGTGTCACTGAACTGGTTGACTGATTTTTTCCTTCCCTTACATCAATATCTATACCCCGCAAACCATCGAGAAGTGCATGTAGCAGTTAATTAGGGTTTCTTCCCGTTCCATTCAAATATGGAGTGCGGGAAGAATGATTGCTTGAACGCCCCAGTGCGTAGTGTAATTACTCTGATCTTGTCCTCACGATCTTTATGTGAGCGACACGTAGGGGGCTGTAACATATTCCTATGGTCATCATTTAAAGCCGGTTCTTGAAACCTTGTTAGTAGACTTTCTCGGGATAGTGAAGAATCTGCTAGTTCAGTTTCTTCAGCATCCCTGTGAACTCTTCCACGCATCAAACAAACCTGTGACCATTCGTGTTGCCCTTCTCTGTGTACGTTGAATACCCCCTTTTAGTCCTATTTGGTACAGGCCCAAATACTTGAGCAATATTCTAGAATGGGCCGCACGAATGATTTATGAAAAATTTCCTCTGTAGACTTACTACCCTTCCCCATTATTCTACCAATAAACCAAAGTCTACCACCTGCTTTATCCACGATTGAGCCTATGTGACCATTCCAGGTCATATCCCTACAAAGTGTTTCCTGTTCTTATCCCTACGAAGTGTTATACCCAGGTATTTGTATGAGTTGGCCGGTTCCAGATGGGGCTCTTTGATATTACACCTAAAGGATACTTCGTTTTTTCACTTTGTAAAGTGGACAATTTTACCTTTTTTTAAAAAAAAAACATTGAAAGAAGGTTGCCAATCTTTGTACCACTTGGAAGTCTTACCAATCCGTGAATGAATATTTTTTGCAGCTTCATTACAGATAACTGCATAAAGGCCGAGAGGTCATTAATATACAACAAGGGTCGCAATACACTTCCTTCGGGCACACCCGAAGTTACTTCTACATGTCACGTTGACTCCTACCCAGGATAACATGCTGCGCCCTCCCTATCAAAAAGTCCTCAGTCCAGTCACAGATCTCACTTGATACCCCCACACGACCGTGCTTTTGATAATAAGTGTAGGTGTGTTACTGACTCAAATGCTTTTCGGAAATCGAGAAATATTGTATGAACCTGACTGCCTAGTTCCATGACTTTCAGGATGGCATATGAGAAAAGTGTCAGTTGTGGATCACAGGATCGATGTTCTCGGAATTCAAGCTGGTTGGCATGAAAGAGGTCTTTCTGTTCGAGATATCTTATTATGTTGAGTTCAGAATATATTCTACGATTCTACAACAAATCGATGTGAACGATATATAACGGTAGTTCTGTAGATGAGTTTTACTACCCTTCTTGTAGACAGGTGTAACCTGTGCTTTCTTCCAACTACTGACCACGGTTTTTTGTTCCAGGGACTTACGATACATTATAATTAGAAAAGGAGTTAACTCAGGCGAAAATTCAATGTATAATCTGACACGCATACCATCGGGCCCTGGACCTTCATTAAAATCGAACAATCTCAACTGTTTCTCAACACCACCGACATTAATACTGACTTCTCTCATCTTTTCAGTGATATCTATTGAAGAAATGGCTCGCCAAATGTTCCATAGAAATATGAAACATGCCACTGAATTTTACAAAGTCCGAAAGTTCACATGCAGTTCTCTTTCCAACAAGACATTCCAAAAACTTCCAAACTTCACAAAACTGTCCGTAAATGCAACTGCTATTACGGCAATACAATCCGGGCGCGAGAAACATAGATGGACACATCCAACATGACCTGCACGTCCGATAGTTAGCCAGCGACTCCCTCTGCCGTTCTTTCCAGAGCCGATAACTACTTATAATGCTTAACTCTGGCTGGTTGTTCAAAATTACCAGCCAATCAAAACAATCCTTAGAGTTATTTCTTGCTTTAAAACTGCCTTACGCCAATCAACATTCACAGATGAATTCACGTCACTATACGATGCAAATATTAATAAAATGTTTAACAGAACCAAACGAAAAAAAACTAATCTTGAAATAACTTTAGAAAACTGTTACTCTGCATATGGCTATTCTGGCTGCCTTCTTATAAAAGCAAGTACATACGTCATCAGCACGGTGGGGAAATTACATTTTTCATTGTAACTTGCTCGCTTAACACTTTCCCATGACATAGTTACGTAATGTTTAACATGAGATAATATTGAATTTTTTCGTATGCCCCACATATTCACTCACTCACTCTCATTTACCCACACATCATATTAACTAAATAATAATCTTTTCTGAATTTCATATTACGAAAAATGAAAAGTAGTTAATGTTTTTTAATTATGAAAATCTAAATAAATTGTTCTGCCATTTTCTGAACTTCAGTAATGATTCAAAGTGATACTAAAAGACAAACTGTTATGAATCATAACTGACTTTAATCTCAAAAGTGTCGGTTTGGGAGTTTTAGGTTTTTTCCCTAACTCTGAAAGTATGCCAGCTAGAAAGTTGAGATATTTACACAATCTTCTTTTTAATAACAAAAGGCAGTGTATTGACTATTAACTAAACTGAATAATATGTAATATAGTTTACTTAGATTCTTAGGGGCTTGAATATTCTGTCACCCTAATTGATACAGGTACCGCATCCCCCAGCTAGGCTAGCGACAGCTGCGAATTTCTGTTCTGCTTCTATCACCGCCAACGGCGGCTCCAAAGCTACGAGCCGTACTGCAAAGTAGTGCAATAAATGCTATTGCGTATTGACTCGCGACGTTACAGCTTCACCATGTACTAATATGGGCGTTGGTCGATACCTGGTACCTCATAACCGCTTGTGCTGTTGGTCTGTAAGTATAATCATTTCATGTACTAAAACGCACTGTTACAACAATAAATCTTCATTGAATTGGAAACTTCTAGGAGGGTGCACTAAATTTTTTTCCAGCAGCATGTATAGGCTGAACTGGAACGCTATCAACACAATTTCTGAAGTTATTCATGGATATTTCTTGAGTATTTTTGTGTAAGGGCCTGTGATACATTTCGTTTAATTTCTTGGCCATTCATTCTCTGTATTTGTATCTCATTGAAAATATCTGTACAACAGTCCAAATGTCGATGGTACGTGCGATGTGTCTTGTTGGGAAAAACTTGTCCCATTCACTCACGGTACTAGCTCATGACAACAGTACTGCCCATTTTACTCTTCTTCCTCAAGATTGCAGCCAGTATCTCTCCGTTCCGTCTCGCGTTAGTTTTTCAGACACTGTTCGTAGTGCGTTAACAGTGATACACTGCAGTGTGAATTGGTGTACTGACGCAGAGTTGGTCGATATACACCGAATGTTATGGTCCTGCGGCAGGACGAAGCTGTGTACTGTGAGACATTCTGTAGCCTACGCAAGTCGATCAAGAGCAAACGGCCTGGCTACGGACAGAGGGGTGATCCTGCTCCACGATAACGCGCATCCACAAGACTCCGAGGTCGTACAAATTGTAACGGCCAAGAACAAGTGGAAGCAGTCTGAGCATGCGCCCTATAGCCCAGAGTTCTAAGTGTTTGCTCCGCCAAAAAAAAAAAAAAAAAAAAAAACCTCTCGAAGGGAAGCTCTTCAACGCGGACGACAAACTGAAGGACATCGTGGAGGACTGGCTTCTACCACAGGTACAGGAATTCTGGGAACGGGGAATCCTTCGGCTGGTGAAACAGTCGATTAATTCTGTTCAGGCCTTTGGTGATTACTTCAGAATAAAGACCCCCACAGTGTTATTTCGTACCTTTTCTTTTGAACACCCCTCATATTTTCGGAGAGATGAAGGTGATTGAGGTAATAAATCGAGTAAATCAGTATTACATGAGCTACCCGAGACAGAGATCCGTTATACCGAAACATAAAAAATTTCCGCTACCGGTCACAACAAAAGGTTCTTTATTGGTCACACGACCGGTTTCGGGCTTGCGCCAATCCTCAGGTGTTTATGTATTCATGTACATGTTTATATTGATCGAGATCACCGTATCAATACAAAAAAAAATTGTTGGTGACTAAACAGGTACAAGTGGGACAATTGTAAGTGGCAAGGCAGCAAGTGGGACAATTGTAAGTGGCAAGGCAGCATTTGTTGAAATATTTTTTTTTGTATTTATACGGTGATCTCCATCAATATAAACATGTACATGAATGCATAAACACCTGAGGATGGGCGCAAGCCCGAAACCGTCGTGTGACCAATAAATAACCTTTTATTGTGACTGGTAGCGGAAATTTTTCTACACCCTGTAATGTTATGCCCTTTTCTTAACTAATGTATGCCTGATTTTATTCTGAGTATGTAAATGCCGTAAATGTAAATTTGATTCAAAAAAATACTTGAAGTGAAGTGAAGCGCAGCTGCACAACAAGGAATTCTTTAGCGAGCAAACCCCGCAACGATAGAAGTTGTGAGTCTTTGAGTATGGATTTTAAAAAAAACAATTGATTTATTTTAAAAAAGGAGAACGGTTAATCTGTATCTTGTGGAACGATGACGTGTTGTTAGGCCGTCGCTCAGCAGGTATTGTTACATTTAATGAAAATTGCTATTGCAGTGATAAAACTGAGTAAAGTATGTGTAAGAGTTACCAAACATTTATGTATACAAATTTTCTGGAACTGAAGAATAGAAATATCTTGTATTCGGAAAAGGAGATGAACTTCATTGTCGTCGCCGGCTGTCAATCGACAGAATTGTAAGTGTGCAAAGTTCACTAAAATACATGAAAGGAAATGGGTTTTCTATAGTTTTCATTCAATACGTAACAACCTCTCGTAATTTCTTAATTGCAGTAACTGGACTATGTTCTTGTGTAACAGTATGGTGCTGAACTCCACTGACCAATTTTGATGCAACAGGACGTGTAGTTCGAAGGAAGTTGGTGTGCCAATGAATCTCCTTTTCTCACGAAAAGCAGATTGCTGTTTGATCTTACTTACTTACAACAGTGGTCCCTCAGGTATGAAAAGCTACGAGAACTTGGGCTAGGAGCTATCCGCAATACGGCCAAGTAACTAACGGAGTCGTATTTTAAACCTTAAATAACAATAATTTCCTCCAAATTGTAATACGTCAACAGCTGGCGCATGGGCTGATCATTCAAGGAGGCAGCAACCAAAATTCAGGTACCAGTTAAGATTTGAAGTAAAATCTCAGTAAAAAAAAATCTGTCTCGAAAGACATATATAAATATTCGTATTATTATTATTAAGATAAGCCATTTCATAACCCTATAAAGGAACAGTCACGGAGTTAAACAGCATCCACTATGGATAAAATTCACTCAGAAAAAATTTCTGAACAACCTTCATAATGTCGTTGCTGAGGTTCGGGTTTATCGTGTATGTCACTGCTGAATTCCTCGTGCCTTTGCAGTGCTGTCGCGGCCAAACCCGGTGCTCTAGGTCACCAGCCTGTACAGGTTGCGGCCGGAGGTCCGCAACTCCCCGAAAGTGGTGCAGCAAATCATTACCAAGGGCAATCCTTTCATATTTATATTCTTCTTTACGATTCTCCTCCTCGAAATGGCAGTCTTACATGTGATACTGCCAATGATGTCCTACATATCAAATTATTGTTTTTATTTACCGATCTTCACCTGGACATGATATGTCTCCAACGGACTAATAATTTCGTTACTCAGTCCACTCATCCTACACAGTAACATCCTTAATACCTGCTTATCGCCAGGGGCTGAAGCTAATAGTCTGGCCTGAGCGCCCGTGTCTGCTACAATTCTTACTGGTTGTCCCTTTATAATGCCTTTTACTGTCGCGTTTTCCACCTCTGTAAGTCCCTGGAAACTAACGGGACTAAGCGATTTTAATGGGAGCTTGGAGCGGTAGCTAAAGACTCCAGTTCCATTTCCCCATTTCCCCGTCCTCCATTACTTCTATACCTTCGAAAATTTCGCGGCCTCTGTTTCGCCTGTTATGTTAACGGCCACTGTCAGAACTTAAGTGACATATCTCTCTACAATGAAAACAACAGGGTAATAACACCTATTGTCCATATGCTGTGGGCGGTAAAGACTCATGGTCTACCCCACACTGATACCAGTTTGACCGAGTTCAGAAGGTACCTGGTCAAGATAGTTAATTCCAAAGAAAAGCAGATGACACAGAAAGATTAGCTTTTCGCAGCAGTGCAAGGGACCCATCCTTTTGTAAAGATTCGGATGAAGAGACTCATGGTCTACCCCACTCCTGATACCAGTTTGTACGGGTGCAGAAGGTACCTGGTCAGGATTGTCAATTCCAATGAGAAGCAGATGACACAGAACGATTAGCTTTTCGCAGCAGTGCAAGGGACCCATCCTTTTGTAAAGATTCGGATGAAGAGACTCATGGTGTACCCCACTACTGAAACCAGTTTGTACGGGTGCAGAAGGTACCTGGTTAGGATAGTCAATTCCAATGAGAAGCAGATGACACAGAACGATTACCTTTTCGCAGCAGTGCAAGGGACCCATCCTTTTGTAAAGATTCGGATGAAGAGACTCATGGTCTACCCCACTACTGATACAAGTTTGTACGGGTGCAGAAGGTGCCACGTCAGGATAGTCAAATAAAATGAAAAGCAGATGACACAAAACGATTAGCTTTTCGCAGCAGTGCAAGGGACCCATCCTTTTGTAAAGATTCGGATGAAGAGACTCATGTTGTACCCCACTGCTGATACCAGTTTGTACGAGTTCAGAAGGTACCTGGTCAGGATAGTCAATTCCAATGAGAAGCAGATGACACAGAACGATTAGCTTTTCGCAGCAGGGCAAAGGACCCATCCTTTTGTAAAGATTTGGATGAAGAGACTCACGGTCTACTCCACTACTGATACCAGTTTGTACGAGTTCAGAAGGTACCCAGTCAGGATAGTCAATTCCAATGAGAAGCAGATGACACAGAACGATTAGCCTTTCGCAGCAGTGCAAGGGACCCATCATTTTGTAAAGATTCGCATGAAGAGACTCATGGTAGACCCCACTACTGATACCAGTTTTATACGAGTTCAGAAGGTACCTGGTCAGGATAGTCTATTCCAATGAAAAGCAGATGACACAGAACGATTAGCTTATCGCAGCAGTGCAAGGGACCCATCGTTTTGTAAAGATTCGGATGAAGAGACTCATGGTCTACCCCACTACTGATACCAGTTTGTACGGGTGCAGAAGGTACCTGGTAAGGATAGTCAATTCCAATGAGAAGCAGATGACACAGAACATCCTATTGTAAAGATTCAGATGAAGAGAGTCATGGTGCAAAGGACCCATCCTTTTGTAAATATTCGAATGAAGAGACTCATGGTCTACCCCACTACTGATACCAGTTTGTACCAGAGCAGAAGGTACCTGGCCAGGACAGTCAATTCCAATAGGAAACAGATGACACAGAACGATATGCTTTTCGCAGCAGTGCAAGGGACCCATGTTTTTGTAAAGATTCGGATGAAGTAATTCATGGTCTACCCCACAACTGATACCAGATCGTACGAGTTCAGAAGATACCAGGTCAGGATAGTCTATTCCAATGAGAAGCAGATGACACAGAACGATTAGCTTTTCGCAGCAGTGTAAGGGACCCATCCTTTTGTAAAGATTCGGATGAAGAAATTCATGGTCTACCCCACAACTGATACCAGATCGTACGAGTTCAGAAGATACCAGGTCAGGATAGTCTATTCCAATGAGAAGCAGATGACACAGAACGATTAGCTTTTCGCAGCAGTGCAAGGGACCCATCCTTTTGTAAAGATTCGGATGAAGAGAGTCATGGTCTGCCCCACTACTGATACCTGTTTGTACGAGTTCAGAAGATACCTGGTCAGGATAGTCAAATCCAATGAAAAGCAGATGACACAGAACGATTAGCTTTTCGCAGCAGTGCAAGGGGCCCATCCTTTTGTAAAGATTCTGATGAAGAGACTGCTGGTGTACCCCACTACTGATACCAGTCTGTATGGGAGCAGAAGGTATCTGGTCAGGATAGTGAATCCCAATGAGAAGCAGATGACACAGAACGATTAGCATTTCGCAGCAGTGCAAGGGACCCATCCTTTTGTAAACATTCGGATGAGGAAACTCATGGTCTACCCCATTACTGATGCCAGTTTGTACGGGTGCAGAAGGTACCTGGACAGGATAGTGAATCCCTATGAGAAGCAGATGACACAGAACGATTAGCTTTTCGCAGCAGTGCAAGGGACCCATCCTTTCGTAAACATTCGGATGAGGAAACTCATGGTCTACCCCATTACTGATGCCAGTTTGTACGGGTGCAGAAGGTACCTGGACAGGATAGTCAATTCCAATGAGAAGCAGATGATACAGAACGATTAGCTTTTCAAAGCAGTGCAAGGGACCCATCCTTTGTAAAGATTCAGATGAAGAGACTCATTGTCTAGCCCACTACTGATACCAGTTTGTACGGGTGCAGAAGGTACCTGGTCAGGATAGTCAATTCCAATGACAAGCAGATGACACAAAACGAATACCTTTTCGCAGCATTGCAAAGGACCCATCCTTTTGTAAGGATTCTGATGAAGAGACTCATGTTCTACCCCACTACTGATACAACTTTGTACGGGTGCAGAAGGAAAATGGTCAGCATAGTCAGTTCCAATGGGAAGCAGATGACATAGAACTATTTGCTTTTTGCAGCAGTGCAAGGGACCCATCCTTTTGTAAAGATTCGGATGACGAGACTCATTGTATACCCCACTACTGATACCAATTTGTATGGGTGCAGAAGGTACCTAGTCAGGATAGACAATCCCAATGAGAAGCAGATGACACAGAACAATTAGCTTTTCAAAGCAGTGCAAGGAACCCATCCTTTTGTAAAGATTCGGATGAAGAGAGTGACGGTCTACCCCACTACTGATACCAGTTTGTACCAGTGCAGAAGGTACCTAGTCAGGATAGTCAATTCCAATGAGAAGCAGATAATACAGTACGATTAGCTTTTCAAAGCAGTGCAAGGGACCCATCGTTTTGTAAAGATTCAGATGAAGAGACTCATGGTCTACCCCACTACTGATACCAGTTTGTACCGGTGCAGAAGGTACCTGGTAAGGATAGTCAATTCCAATGAGAAGAAGATGATACAGAACGATTAGCTTTTCAAAGCAGTGCAAGGGACCCATCGTTTTGTAAAGATTCAGATGAAGAGACTCATGGTCTACATCACTACTGATACCAGTTTGTATGGGTGCAGAAGGTACCTGGTCAGGGTAGTCAATCCCAATAAGAAGCAGATGACACAGAACATTATGCTTTTCGCAGCAGTGCTAGGGACCCATCCTATTGTAAAGATTCGGATGAAGAGACTCATGGTCTATCCCACTACTGATACCAGTTTGTACGAGTTCAGAAGGTACCTGGTCGGGACAGTCAATTCCAATGAGAAGCAGATGACACAGAACGATTAGCTTTTTGCAGCAGTGCAACGGAACCATGCTTTTGTAAATATTCGGATGAAGAGACTCATGGTCCACCCCACTACTGATACCAGTTTGTACCGTTGCAGAAGGTACCTGGTCAGGATAGTCAATTCCAATAGGAAGCAGATGACACAGAAAGATATGTTTTTCGCAGCAGTGCTATGGACCCATCCTATTGTATTGATTCGGATGAAGAGACTCATTGTCTACCCCACTACTGATACCAGTTTGTACGAGTTCAGAAGGTACCTTGTCGGGACAGTCAATTCCAATGACAACCAGATGACACAGAACGATTAGTTTTTCGCCGCAGCCCAAGGGACCCATCCTTTTGTAAAGATTCGGATGAAGAGACTCGTGGTCTACCCTGCTACTGATACCAATTTGTACAGGTGCAGAAGGTATCTGGCCAGGATAGTCAATTCCAATGAGAAGCAGATGATACAGAACGAATTGCTTTTCGCAGCAGTGTAAGGGACCCATCCTATCGTAAAGATTCGGATGAAGAAACTCATGGTCTACCCCAGTACTGGTACCAGTTTGTACGGGTGCCGAAGGAACCTGTTCAAGATAGTCAATTGCAATGAGAATCACATGACACACAACGATTAGCCTTTCGCAGCAGTGCAAAAGACCGATCCTTTTGTAAATATTCGGATGAAAAGACTCATTGTCTACCCCACAACTGATATCAGATTGTACGAGTTCAGAAGATACCAGGTCAGGATAGTCAATTCCAATGAGAATAACATGACACACAACGATTAGCTTTTAACAGCAGTGCAAGGGGCCCATCCTTTTATAAAGATTAAGATGAAGAGACTCATGGTCTACCCCACTACTGATACCAGTTTGTACGAGTTCAGAAGGTACCTGGTCAGGATAGTGAATTCCAGTGAGAAGCAGATGACAAAGAACGATTAGCTTTTTGCAGCAGTGCAAAGGCCCCATCCATTTATAAAAATTAAGAAGAAGAGACTCATGGTCTACCAAACTACTGATACCAGTATGTACTGGTTCAGATGGTACCTGGTCATGATAGTCAATTCCAATGAGAAGCAGATGATACAGAACGATTAGCTTTTCGCAGTAGTGCAAGAGACACATCCTTTTGTAAAGATTCGGATGAAGAGACTCATGGTCTACCCCACTACTGATACCAGTGTGAACGGGTTAAGAAGGTACCTGGTCAGGATAGTCATTTCCAATGAGAAGCAGATGACACAGAACGATTAACTTTTCCCAGCAGTGCAAGGGACCCATCCTTTTGTAAAGATTTGGATGAAGAGACTCATGGTATACCCCACTACCGATACCAGTTTGTACGGGTGCAGAAGGTACCTGATCAGGATAGTCTATTCCAATGAGAAGCAGATGACACAGAACGATTTGCTTTTACACAGCAGTGCAAGGGACCCATCCTTTTTTAAACATTCGGATGAGGAAACTCATGGTCTACCACATTAATGATGAAAGTTTGTACGGGTGCAGAAGGTACCTGGACAGGATAGTCAATTCCAATGCGAAGCAGATGATACAGAACGATTAGCTTTTCAAAGCAGTGCAAGGGACAAATCCTTTTGTAAAGATTCAGATGAAGAGACTCATTGTCTACCCCACTACTGACACCAGTTTGTACGAGTTCAGAAGGTACCTGGTCAGGATAGTCAATTCCAATGAGAATCACATGACACAAAACGATTAGCCTTTCGCAGCAGTGCAAAGGACACATCCTTTTGTAAAAATTCGGATGAAGAGACTCATGGTCGACAAACTACTGATACCAGTTTGTACGGGTGCCGAAGGTATCTGGTCAGGATAGTCAATTCCAATAGCAAACAGATGACACACAACAATTAGCTTTTCGCAGCATTGCAAGGGACCCATCCTTTTGTAAAAATTCTGATGCAGAAATTTACGGTCTACCCCACAACTGATACCAGATTGTACGAGTACAGAAGATACCAGGTCAGGATAGCCAAATCCAATGAGAAGCACATGACACACAACGATTAGCTTTTCGCAGCAGTGCAAGGGACCCATCCTTTTGTAAAGATTGGGATGAAGAGAGTCATGGTCTGCACCACTACTGATACCTGTTTGTACGAGTTCAGAAGATTCCTGGCCAGGATAGTCATTTCGAATGAGAAGCAGATGACACGCAAAGATTAGCTTTTCGCAGCAGTCCAAGGGACCAATCTTTTTGTAAAGATTCGGATGAAGAGACTCATGGTCTACCCCACTACTGACACCAGTTTGTACGGGTGCAGAAGGTACCTGGTCAGGATAGTCAATTCCAATGACAAGCAGATGACACAAAACGAATACCTTTTCGCAGCATTGCAAGGGACCCATCCTTTTGTAAGGATTCTGATGAAGAGACTCATGTTCTACCCCACTACTGATACAACTTTGTACGGGTGCAGAAGGAAAACGGTCAGCATAGTCAGTTCCAATGGGAAGCAGATGACATAGAACTATTTGCTTTTTGCAGCAGTGCAAGGGACCCATCCTTTTGTAAATATTCGGATGACGAGACTCATTGTATACCCCACTACTGATACCAATTTGTATGGGTGCAGAAGGTACCTAGTCAGGATAGACAATCCCAATGAGAAGCAGATGACACAGAACAATTAGCTTTACGCAGCAGTGCAAGGAACCCATCCTTTTGTAAAGATTCGGATGAAGAGACTGACGGTCTACCCCACTACTGATACCAGTTTGTACCGGTGCAGAAGGTACCTGGTCAGGATAGTCAATTCCAATGAGAAGCAGATAATACAGTACGATTAGCTTTTCGCAGCAGTGCAAGGGAACAATTCTTTTGTAAAGATTCGGATGAAGAGACTCATGGTCTACCCCACTACTGATACCACTTTATACCAGTTCAGAAGGTACCTGGTCAGGATAGTCAATTCCAATGAGAAGCAGATGACACAGAGGGATTAGCTTTTCTCAGCAGTGCAATGGACCCACCCTCATGTAAAGATTCGGATGAAGAGATTCATGGTCTACCCCGCTACTGAAACCAGTTTGTACGTGTGCGTAAGGTACCTGGTAAGGATAGTCAATTCCAATGAGAGGCAGATGACACAGAAGGATTAGCTTTTCTCATCAGTGCAAGGCGCCCATCCTTTTGCAAAGATTCGGATGAAGAGAGTCATGGTCTACCCCACAACTGATAACAGTTTGTACCGGTTCAGAAGGTACCTGGTCAGAATAGTCAATTCCAATGAGAAGAAGATTATACAGAACGATTAGCTTTTCAAAGCAGTGCAAGGGACCCATCGTTTTGTAAAGATTCAGATGAAGAGACTCATGGTCTACCCCAGTACTGATACCAGTTTGTATGGGTGCAGATGGTACCTGGTCAGGGTAGTCAATCCCAATAAGAAGCAGATGACACAGAACATTATGCTTTTCGCAGCAGTGCTAGGGACCCATAATATTGTAAAGATTCGGATGAAGAGACTCATGGTCTATCCCACTACTGATACCAGTTTGTACGAGTTCAGAAGGTACATGGTCGGGACAGTCAATTCCAATGAGAAGCAGATGACACAGAACGATTAGCATTTCGCAGCAGTGCAACGGAACCATGCTTTTGTAAATATTCGGATGGAGAGACTCATGTTCTACCCCACTACTGATACCAGTTTGTACCGGTGCAGAAGGTACCTGGTCAGGATAGTCAATTCCAATAGGAAGTAGATGACACAGAACGATATGCTTTTTGCAGGAGTGCTAGGGACCCATCCCATTGTAAAGATTCGGACGAAGAGACTCATGGTCTATCCCGCTACTGATACCAGTTTGTACGAGTTCAGAAGGTACCTTGTCGGGACAGTCAATTCTAATGAGAAGCAGATGACACAGATCGATTAGCTTTTTGCAGCAGTGCAACGGAACCATGCTTTTGTAAATATTCGGATGAAGAGACTCATGGTCCACCCCACTACTGATACCAGTTTGTACCGTTGCAGAAGGTACCTGGTCAGGATAGTCAATTCCAATAGGAAGCAGATGACACAGAAAGATATGTTTTTCGCAGCAGTGCTATGGACCCATCCTATTGTAAAGATTCGGATGAAGAGACTCATGGTCTACCCCACTACTGATACCAGTTTGTACGGGTGCAGAATGTACCTGGTCAGGATAGTCAATTCCAATAAGAATCAGATGACACAGAACGATTAGCTTTTCCCAGCAGTGCAAATGACCCATCCTTTTGTAAAGATTCGGATGTAGAGACTCATGGTCTACCCTGCTACTGATACCAGTTTGTACAGGTGCAGAAGGTACCTGGCCAGGATAGTCAATTCCAATGAGAAGCAGATGATACAGAACGAATTGCTTTTCGCAGCAGTGTAAGGGACCCTTCCTATCGTAAAGATTCGCATGAAGAAACTCATGGTATACCCCACTACCGATACCAGTGTGTACTGGTTCAGAAGGTACCTGGACACGATAGTCAATTCCACTGAGAAGCAGATGACACAGAACGATTAACTTTTCGCAGCAGTGCAAGGGACCAATCCTTTTGTAAAGATTCGGTGATGGGAATCATGGTCTACCCCACTACTGATACCAGTTTGTACGGGTGCAGAAGTTACCTGGTCAGGATAGTCAATTCCAGTGAGAAGCAGGTGACACAGAACAATTAGGTTTTCGCAGCAGTGCAAGGGACCCATCCTTTGGTAAAGATTCGGATGAAGAGATTCATGGTCTACCCCACTACTGATACCTGTTGTATGGGTCCAGAAGGTACCTGGTCAGGATAGTCAATTCCAATGAGAATCAGATGACACAGAACGATTAGCTTTTCGCAGCAGTGCAAGGGACGCCTCCTTTTGTAAAGATTCGGATGAAAAGACTCATGGTCTACCCCACTACTGATACCAGTTTGTACAGGTGCAGAAGGTACCTGGTAAGGATAGTGTATTCCAATGCGAAGCAGATGACTCAGAACGATTAGCTTTTGGTAGCAGTGCAAGGGACCCATCCTTTTGTAAGGTTTTTGATGAAGAGACTCATGGTCTACCCCACTACTGATACCAGTTTGTACGGGTGCAGAATGTACCTGGTCAGGATAGTCAATTCCAATAAGAATCAGATGACACAGAACGATTAGCTTTTCCCAGCAGTGCAAATGACCCATCCTTTTGTAAAGATTCGGATGAAGAGGCTCATGGTCTACCCCACTACTGATACCAGTTTGTACGGGTGCAGAAGGTACCTGGTCAGGATAGTCAATTCCATTGAGAAGCAGATGACCCAGAACGATTAGCTTTTTGCAGCAGTGCGAGGGACCCATCTTTTGTAAAGATTCGGATGAAGAGACTCATGGTCTACCTTACTACTGATACCAGTTTGTACGGGTTCAGAAGGTACCTGGTCAGGAAAGTCAATTCCAATGAGCAGCAGATGACACAGAACGATTAGCTTTTCCCAGCAGTGCAAATGACCCATCCTTTTGTAAAGATTCGGATGAAGAGGCTCATAGTCTATCCCACTACTGATACCAGTTTGTACGGGTTCAGAAGGTACCTGGTCAGGATAGTCATTTCCACTGAGAAGCAGATGACACAGAACGATTAACTTTTCGCAGCAGTGCAAGGGACCAATCCTTTTGTAAAGATTCGGTGATGGGAATCATGGTCTACCCCACTACTGATACCAGTTTGTACGGGTGCAGTAGGTACCTAGTCAGGATTGTCAATTCCAATGAGAAGCAGATGACACAGAACGATTTGCTTTTACGCAGCAGTGCAAGGGACCCATCCTTTTTTAAACATTCGGATGAGGAAACTCATGGTCTACCACATTAATGATGAAAGTTTGTACAGGTGCAGAAGGTACCTGGACAGGATAGTCAATTCCAATGCGAAGCAGATGATACAGAACGATTAGCTTTTCGCAGCAGTGCAAGGGACCCATCCTTTTGTAAAGATTCGGATGAAAAGACTAATGGTCTACCACACTACTGGTACCAGTTTGTACAGGTGCAGAAGGTACCTGGTAAGGATAGTCAATTCCAATTTGAAGCAGATGACACAGAATGATTAGCTTTTCGTAGTAGTGCAAGGGACCCATCCTTTTGTAAGGTTTTTGATGAAAAGGCTCATGGTGTACCCCACTACTGATACCAGTTTGTACGGGTGCAGAAGGTACCTGGTCAGGAAAGTCAATTCCAATAAGAATCAGATGACACAGAACGATTAGCTTTTCCCAGCAGTGCAAATGACCCATCCTTTTGTAAAGATTCGGATGAAGAGGCTCATGGTCTACCCCACTACTGATACCAGTTTGTACGGGTGCAGAAGGTACCTGGTCAGGATAGTCAATTCCATTGAGAAGCAGATGACCCAGAACGATTAGCTTTTTGCAGCAGTGCAAGGGACCCATCTTTTGTAAAGATTCGGATGAAGAGACTCATGGTCTACCTTACTACTGATACCAGTTTGTACGGGTGCAGAAGGTACCTAGTCAGGATTGTCAATTCCAATGAGCAGCAGATGGCACAGAACGATTAGCTTTTCGCAGCAGTGCAAGGGACCCATCCTTTTGTAAAGATTCGAATGAAGAGATTCATGGTCTACCCCACTACTGATACCAGTTTGTACGAGTTCAGAAGATACCTGGTCAGGATTGTCAATTCCAATGAGAAGCAGATGACACAGAACGATTAGCTTTTCGCAGCAGTGCAAGGGACCCATCCTTTTGTAAAGATTTGGATGAAGAGACTCATGGTCTACCCTACTAGTGATACCAGTTTGTACGAGTGCAGAAGATACCTGGTAAGGATTGTCAATTTGAATGAGAAGCAGATGACACAGAACGATTAGCTTTTCGCAGCAGTGCAAGGGACCATCCTTTTGTAAAGATTCGGATGAAGAGACTCATGTTGTACACCACTACTGTTACCAGTTTGTACGAGTTCAGAAGGTACCTGGTCAGGATTGTAAATTCCAATGAGAAGCACATCACACAGAACGATTAGCTTTTGGCAATAGTGCAAGGGACCCATCCTTTTGTAAAGATTCGGATGAAGAGACTCATGGTATACCCCACTACCGATACCAGTTTGTACGGGTGCAGAAGGTACCTGGACAGGATAGTCAATTCCACTGAGAAGCAGATGACACAGAACGATTAACTTTTCGCAGCAGTGCAAGGGACCAATCCTTTTGTAAAGATTCGGTGATGGGAATCATGGTCTACCCCACTACTGATACCAGTTTGTACGCGTGCAGTAGGTACCTAGTCAGGATTGTCAATTCCAATGAGAAGCAGATGACACAGAACGATTAGCTTTTCGCAGCAGTGCAAGGGACCCATCCTTTTGTAAAGATTCGGATGAAAAGACTAATGGTCTACCACACTACTGGTACCAGTTTGTACAGGTGCAGAAGGTACCTGGTAAGGATAGTCAATTTCAATTTGAAGCAGATGACACAGAATATTTAGCTTTTTGTAGTAGTGCAAGGGACCCATCCTTTTGTAAGGTTTTTGATGAAAAGGCTCATGGTGTACCCCACTACTGATACCAGTTTGTACGGGTGCAGAAGGTACCTGGTCAGGAAAGTCAATTCCAATGAGAAGCAGATGACACAGAACGGTTAGCTTTTCGCAGGAGTGCAAGGGACCCATCCTTTTGTAAAGATTGGGATGAAGAGAGTCATGGTCTGCCCCACTACTGATACCTGTTTGTACGAGTTCAGAAGATTCCTGGCCAGGATAGTCATTTCGAATGAGAAGCAGATGACACGCAAAGATTAGCTTTTCGCAGCAGTCCAAGGGACCAATCTTTTTGTAAAGATTCGGATGAAGAGACTCATGGTCTACCCCACTACTGATACCAGTTTGTACGGGTGCAGAAGGTACCTGGTCAGGATAGACAATTCCAATGACAAGCAGATGACACAAAACGAATACCTTTTCGCAGCATTGCAAGGGACCCATCCTTTTGTAAGGATTCTGATGAAGTGACTCATGTTCTACCCCACTACTGATACAACTTTGTACGGGTGCAGAAGGAAAACGGTCAGCATAGTCAATTCCAATGGGAAGCAGATGACATAGAACTATTTGCTTTTTGCAGCAGTGCAAGGGACCCATCCTTTTGTAAATATTCGGATGACGAGACTCATTGTATACCCCACTACTGATACCAATTTGTATGGGTGCAGAAGGTACCTAGTCAGGATAGACAATCCCAATGAGAAGCAGATGACACAGAACAATTAGCTTTACGCAGCAGTGCAAGGAACCCATCCTTTTGTAAAGATTCGGATGAAGAGACTGACGGTCTACCCCACTACTGATACCAGTTTGTACCGGTGCAGAAGGTACCTGGTCAGGATAGTCAATTCCAATGAGAAGCAGATAATACAGTACGATTAGCTTTTCGCAGCAGTGCAAGGGAACAATTCTTTTGTAAAGATTCGGATGAAGAGACTCATGGTCTACCCCACTACTGATACCAGTTTATACCAGTTCAGAAGGTACCTGGTCAGGATAGTCAATTCCAATGAGAAGCAGATGACACAGAGGGATTAGCTTTTCTCAGCAGTGCAATGGACCCACCCTCATGTAAAGATTTTGATGAAGAGATTCATGGTCTACCCCGCTACTGAAACCAGTTTGTACGTGTGCGTAAGGTACCTGGTAAGGATAGTCAATTCCAATGAGAGGCAGATGACACAGAAGGATTAGCTTTTCTCAGCAGTGCAAGGCGCCCATCCTTTTGCAAAGATTCGGATGAAGAGAGTCATGGTCTACCCCACAACTGATAACAGTTTGTACCGGTTCAGAAGGTACCTGGTCAGGATAGTCAATTCCAATGAGAAGAAGATTATACAGAACGATTAGCTTTTCAAAGCAGTGCAAGGGACCCATCGTTTTGTAAAGATTCAGATGAAGAGACTCATGGTCTACCCCAGTACTGATACCAGTTTGTATGGGTGCAGATGGTACCTGGTCAGGGTAGTCAATCCCAATAAGAAGCAGATGACACAGAACATTATGCTTTTCGCAGCAGTGCTAGGGACCCATCCTATTGTAAAGATTCGGATGAAGAGACTCATGGTCTATCCCACTACTGATACCAGTTTGTACGAGTTCAGAAGGTACATGGTCGGGACAGTCAATTCCAATGAGAAGCAGATGACACAGAACGATTAGCATTTCACAGCAGTGCAACGGAACCATGCTTTTGTAAATATTCGGATGGAGAGACTCATGTTCTACCCCACTACCTATACCAGTTTGTACCGGTGCAGAAGGTACCTGGTCAGGATAGTCAATTCCAATAGGAAGTAGATGACACAGAACGATATGCTTTTTGCAGGAGTGCTAGGGTCCCATCCCATTGTAAAGATTCGGACGAAGAGACTCATGGTCTATCCCGCTACTGATACCAGTTTGTACGAGTTCAGAAGGTACCTTGTCGGGACAGTCAATTCTAATGAGAAGCAGATGACACAGATCGATTAGCTTTTTGCAGCAGTGCAACGGAACCATGCTTTTGTAAATATTCGGATGAAGAGACTCATGGTCCACCCCACTACTGATACCAGTTTGTACCGTTGCAGAAGGTACCTGGTCAGGATAGTCAATTCCAATTGGAAGCAGATGACACAGAAAGATATGTTTTTCGCAGCAGTGCTATGGACCCATCCTATTGTAAAGATTCGGATGAAGAGACTCATGGTCTACCCCACTACTGATACCAGTTTGTACGGGTGCAGAATGTACCTGGTCAGGATAGTCAATTCCAATAAGAATCAGATGACACAGAACGATTAGCTTTTCCCAGCAGTGCAAATTACCCATCCTTTTGTAAAGATTCGGATGTAGAGACTCATGGTCTACCCTGCTACTGATACCAGTTTGTACAGGTGCAGAAGGTACCTGGCCAGGATAGTCAATTCCAATGAGAAGCAGATGATACAGAACGAATTGCTTTTCGCAGCAGTGTAAGGGACCCTTCCTATCGTAAAGATTCGCATGAAGAAACTCATGGTCTACCCCAGTACTGGTACCAGTTTGTACGGGTGCCGAAGGAACCTGTTCAAGATAGTCAATTGCAATGAGAATCACATGACACACAACGATTAGCCTTTCGCAGAGGTGCAAAAGACCGATCCTTTTGTAAATATTCGGATGAAAAGACTCATTGTCTACCCCACAACTGATATCATATTGTACGAATTCAGAAGATACCAGGTCAGGATAGTCAATTCCAATGAGAAGCACATGACACACAACGATTAGCTTTTCACAGCAGTGCAAGGGGCCCATCCTTTTATAAAGATTAAGATGAAGAGACTCATGGTCTACCTCACTACTGATACCAGTTTGTACGAGTTCAGAAGGTACCTGGTCAGGATAGTGAATTCCAGTGAGAAGCAGATGACACAGAACGATTAGCTTTTTGCAGCAATGCAAAGGCCCCATCCATTTATAAAGATTAAGATGAAGAGACTCATGGTGTACCAAACTACTGATACCAGTATGTACTGGTTCAGATGGTACCTGGTCATGATAGTCAATTCCAATGAGAAGCAGATGATACAGAACGATTAGCTTTTCGCAGTAGTGCAAGGGACACATCCTTTTGTAAAGATTCGGATGAAGATACTCATGGTCTACCCCACTACTGATACCAGTGTGTACTGGTTCAGAAGGTACCTGGTCAGGATAGTCATTTCCAATGAGAAGCAGATGACACAGAACGATTACCTTTTCGCAGCAGTGCAAGGGACCCATCCTTTTGTAAAGATTTGGATGAAGAGACTCATGGTATACCCCACTACCGATACCAGTTTGTACGGGTGCAGAAGGTACCTGGACAGGATAGTCATTTCCACTGAGAAGCAGATGACACAGGACGATTAACTTTTCGCAGCAGTGCAAGGGACCAATCCTTTTGTAAAGATTTGGATGAAGAGACTCATGGTATACCCCACTACCGATACCAGTGTGTACTGGTTCAGAAGGTACCTGGACAGGATAGTCAATTCCACTGAGAAGCAGATGACACAGAACGATTAACTTTTCGCAGCAGTGCAAGGGACCAATCCTTTTGTAAAGATTCGGTGATGGGAATCATGGTCTACCCCACTACTGATACCAGTTTGTACGGGTGCAGAAGTTACCTGGTCAGGATAGTCAATTCCAGTGAGAAGCAGGTGACACAGAACAATTAGGTTTTCGCAGCAGTGCAAGGGACCCATCCTTTGGTAAAGATTCGGATGAAGAGATTCATGGTCTACCCCACTACTGATACCTGTTGTATGGGTCCAGAAGGTACCTGGTCAGGATAGTCAATTCCAATGAGAATCAGATGACACAGAACGATTAGCTTTTCGCAGCAGTGCAAGGGACGCCTCCTTTTGTAAAGATTCGGATGAAAAGACTCATGGTCTACCCCACTACTGATACCAGTTTGTACAGGTGCAGAAGGTACCTGGTAAGGATAGTGTATTCCAATGCGAAGCAGATGACTCAGAACGATTAGCTTTTGGTAGCAGTGCAAGGGATCCATCCTTTTGTAAGGTTTTTGATGAAGAGACTCATGGTCTACCCCACTACTGATACCAGTTTGTACGGGTGCAGAATGTACCTGGTCAGGATAGTCAATTCCAATAAGAATCAGATGACACAGAACGATTAGCTTTTCCCAGCAGTGCAAATGACCCATCCTTTTGTAAAGATTCGGATGAAGAGGCTCATGGTCTACCCCACTACTGATACCAGTTTGTACGGGTGCAGAAGGTTCCTGGTCAGGATAGTCAATTCCATTGAGAAGCAGATGACCCAGAACGATTAGCTTTTTGCAGCAGTGCAAGGGACCCATCTTTTGTAAAGATTCGGATGAAGAGACTCATGGTCTACCTTACTACTGATACCAGTTTGTACGGGTTCAGAGGGTACCTGGTCAGGAAAGTCAATTCCAATGAGCAGCAGATGACACAGAACGATTAGCTTTTCCCAGCAGTGCAAATGACCCATCCTTTTGTAAAGATTCGGATGAAGAGGCTCATAGTCTATCCCACTACTGATACCAGTTTGTACGGGTTCAGAAGGTACCTGGTCAGGATAGTCATTTCCACTGAGAAGCAGATGACACAGAACGATTAACTTTTCGCAGCAGTGCAAGGGACCAATCCTTTTGTAAAGATTCGGTGATGGGAATCATGGTCTACCCCACTACTAATACCAGTTTGTACGGGTGCAGAATGTACCTGGCCAGGATAGTCAATTCCAATAAGAATCAGATGACACAGAACGATTAGCTTTTCCCAGCAGTGCAAATGACCCATCCTTTTGTAAAGATTCGGATGAAGAGGCTCATGGTCTACCCCACTACTGATACCAGTTTGTACAGGTGCAGAAGGTACCTGGTAAGGATAGTCAATTCCAATTTGAAGCAGATGACACAGAATGATTAGCTTTTCGTAGTAGTGCAAGGGACCCATCCTTTTGTAAGGTTTTTGATGAAAAGGCTCATGGTGTACCCCACTACTGATACCAGTTTGTACGGGTGCAGAAGGTACCTGGTCAGGAAAGTCAATTCCAATAAGAATCAGATGACACAGAACGATTAGCTTTTCCAAGCAGTGCAAATGACCCATCCTTTTGTAAAGATTCGGATGAAGAGGCTCATGGTCTACCCCACTACTGATACCAGTTTGTACGGGTGCAGAAGGTACCTGGTCAGGATAGTCAATTCCATTGAGAAGCAGATGACCCAGAACGATTAGCTTTTTGCAGCAGTGCAAGGGACCCATCTTTTGTAAAGTTTCGGATGAAGAGACTCATGGTCTACCTTACTACTGATACCAGTTTGTACGGGTGCAGAAGGTACCTAGTCAGGATTGTCAATTCCAATGAGCAGCAGATGGCACAGAACGATTAGCTTTTCGCAGCAGTGCAAGGGACCCATCCTTTTGTAAAGATTCGAATGAAGAGATTCATGGTCTACCCCACTACTGATACCAGTTTGTACGAGTTCAGAAGATACCTGGTCAGGATTGTCAATTCCAATGAGAAGCAGATGACACAGAACGATTAGCTTTTCGCAGCAGTGCAAGGGACCCATCCTTTTGTAAAGATTTGGATGAAGAGACTCATGGTCTACCCTACTAGTGATACCAGTTTGTACAAGTGCAGAAGATACCTGGTAAGGATTGTCAATTTGAATGAGAAGCAGATGACACAGAACGATTAGCTTTTCGCAGCAGTGCAAGGGACCATCCTTTTGTAAAGATTCGGATGAAGAGACTCATGTTGTACCCCACTACTGTTACCAGTTTGTACGAGTTCAGAAGGTACCTGGTCAGGATTGTTAATTCCAATGAGAAGCACATCACACAGAACGATTAGCTTTTGGCAGCAGTGCAAGGGACCCATCCTTTTGTAAAGATTCGGATGAAGAGACTCATGGTATACCCCACTACCGATACCAGTTTGTACGGGTGCAGAAGGTACCTGGACAGGATAGTCAATTCCACTGAGAAGCAGATGACACAGAACGATTAACTTTTCGCAGCAGTGCAAGGGACCAATCCTTTTGTAAAGATTCGGTGATGGGAATCATGGTCTACCCCACTACTGATACCAGTTTGTACGGGTGCAGTAGGTACCTAGTGAGGATTGTCAATTCCAATGAGAAGCAGATGACACAGAACGATTAGCTTTTCGCAGCAGTGCAAGGGACCCATCCTTTTGTAAAGATTCGGATGAAAAGACTAATGGTCTACCACACTACTGGTACCAGTTTGTACAGGTGCAGAAGGTACCTGGTAAGGATAGTCAATTTCAATTTGAAGCAGATGACACAGAATATTTAGCTTTTTGTAGTAGTGCAAGGGACCCATCCTTTTGTAAGGTTTTTGATGAAAAGGCTCATGGTGTACCCCACTACTGATACCAGTTTGTACGGGTGCAGAAGGTACCTGGTCAGGAAAGTCAATTCCAATGAGAAGCAGATGACACAGAACGGTTAGCTTTTCGCAGCAGTGCAAGGGACCCTTCTTTTGTAAAGATTCGGATGGAGAGAGACATGGTCTACCCTACTACTGATACCAGTTTGTACGGGTGCAGAAGGTACCTGGTCAGGATTGTTAATTTCAATGAGAAGCAGATGACACAGAACGATTAGCTTTTCACAGCAGTGCAAGGGACCCCTCCTTTTGTAAAGATTCGTATGAAAAGACTCATGGTCTACCCCACTACTGATACCAGTTTGTACAGGTGCAGAAGGTACCTGGTAAGGATAGTCAATTCCAATGCGAAGCAGATGACACAGAACGATTAGCTTTTGGTAGCAGTGCAAGGAACCCATCCTTTTGTAAGGTTTTTGATGAAGAGACTCATGGTCTACCCCACTACTGATACCAGTTTGTACGGGTGCAGAATGTACCTGGTCAGGATAGTCAATTCCAATAAGAATCAGATGACACAGAACGATTAGCTTTTCCCAGCAGTGCAAATGACCCATCCTTTTGTAAAGATTCGGATGAAGAGGCTCATGGTCTACCCCACTACTGATACCAGTTTGTACGGGTGCAGAAGGTACCTGGTCAGGATTGTCAATTCCAATGAGAAGCAGATGACACAGAACGATTAGCTTTTCGCAGCAGTGCAAGGGACCCATCCTTTTGTAAAGATTTGGATGAAGAGACTCATGGTCTACCCCACTAGTGATACCAGTTTGTACGAGTGCAGAAGATACCTGGTAAGGATTGTCAATTTGAATGAGAAGCAGATGACACAGAACGATTAGCTTTTCGCAGCAGTGCAAGGGACCATCCTTTTGTAAAGATTGGGATGAAGAGACTCATGTTGTACCCCACTACTGTTACCAGTTTGTACGAGTTCAGAAGGTACCTGGTCAGGATTGTTAATTCCAATGAGAAGCACATCACACAGAACGATTAGCTTTTGGCAGCAGTGCAAGGGACCCATCCTTTTGTAAAGATTCGGATGAAGAGACTCATGGTATACCCCACTACCGATACCAGTTTGTACGGGTGCAGAAGGTACCTGGTCAGGATAGTCAATTCCAATAAGAATCAGATGACACAGAACGATTAGCTTTTCGCAGCAGTGCAAATGACCCATCCTTTTGTAAAGATTCGGATGAAGAGACTCATGGTCTACCCTACTACTGATACCAGTTTGTACGGGTGCAGAAGGTACCTGGTCAGGATTGTCAATTTCAATGAGAAGCAGATGACACAGAACGATTAGCTTTTCGCAGCAGTGCAAGGGACCCATCTTTTGTAAAGATTCGGATGGAGAGACTCAAGGTCTACCCTACTACTGATACCAGTTTGTACGGGTGCAGAAGGTACCTGGTCAGGATTGTCAATTTCAATGAGAAGCAGATGACACAGAACGATTAGCTTTTCGCAGCAGTGCAAGGGACCCCTCCTTTTGTAAAGATTCGTATGAAAAGACTCATGGTCTACCCCACTACTGATACCAGTTTGTACAGGTGCAGAAGGTACCTGGTAAGGATAGTCAATTCCAATGCGAAGCAGATGACACAGAACGATTAGCTTTTGGTAGCAGTGCAAGGGACCCATCCTTTTGTAAGGTTTTTGATGAAGAGACTCATGGTCTACCCCACTACTGATACCAGTTTGTACGGGTGCAGAATGTACCTGGTCAGGATAGTCAATTCCAATAAGAATCAGATGACACAGAACGATTAGCTTTTCCCAGCAGTGCAAATGACCCATCCTTTTGTAAAGATTCGGATGAAGAGGCTCATGGTCTACCCCACTACTGATACCAGTTTGTACGGGTGCAGAAGGTACCTGGTCAGGATAGTCAATTCCATTGAGAAGCAGATGACCCAGAACGATTAGCTTTTTGCAGCAGTGCAAGGGACCCATCTTTTGTAAAGATTCGGATGAAGAGACTCATGGTCTACCTTACTACTGATACCAGTTTGTACGGGTGCAGAAGGTACCTAGTCAGGATTGTCAATTCCAATGAGCAGCAGATGGCACAGAACGATTAGCTTTTCGCAGCAGTGCAAGGGACCCATCCTTTTGTAAAGATTCAAATGAAGAGATTCATGGTCTACCCCACTACTGATACCAGTTTGTACGAGTTCAGAAGATACCTGGTCAGGATTGTCAATTCCAATGAGAAGCAGATGACACAGAACGATTAGCTTTTCGCAGCAGTGCAAGGGACCCATCCTTTTGTAAAGATTTGGATGAAGAGACTCATGGTCTACCCCACTAGTGATACCAGTTTGTACGAGTGCAGAAGATACCTGGTAAGGATTGTCAATTTGAATGAGAAGCAGATGACACAGAACGATTAGCTTTTCGCAGCAGTGCAAGGGACCATCCTTTTGTAAAGATTCGGATGAAGAGACTCATGTTGTACCCCACTACTGATACCAGTTTGTACGGGTGCAGAAGATACCTGGTCAGGATATTCAATTCCAATGAGAAGCAGATGACACAGAACGATTAGCTTTTCGCAGCAGTGCAAGGAACCCATCCTTTTGTAAAGATTCGGATGAATAGACTCATGGTCTACCCCACTACAGATACCAGTTTGTACGGGTGCCGAAGGTACCTGGTCAGGATAGTCAGTTCCAATGAGAAGCAGATGACACAGAACGATTAGGTGTTCGCAGCAGTGCAAGGGACCCATCCTTTCGTAAAGCATCAGATGAAGAGATTCATGTTGTACCTTACTACTGATACCAGTTCGTACGAGTTCAGAAGATACCTGGTCAGGATTGTCATTTCCAATGAGAAGCAGATGACACAGAACGATTAGCTTTTCACAGCAGTGCAAGGGACCCATCCTTTTGTAAAGATTCGGATGAAGAGACTCATGGTCTACCCCACTACTGATACCAGTTTGTACGGGTGCAGTAGGTACCTGGTCAGGATTGTCAATTCCAATGAGAAGCAGTTGACATAGAACGATTAGCTTTTCGCAGCAGTGCAAGGGACCCATCTTTTGTAAAGATTCAGATGTAGAGACTCATATTGTACCCCACTACTGATACCAGTCTGTACGGGTACAGAAGTTACCTGGTCAGGATTGTCAATTCCAATGAGAAACAGATGACACAAAACGATTAGCTTTTCGCTGCAGTGCAAGGGACCCATCCTTTTGTAAAGATTCGAATGAAGAGACTAATGTTGTGCCCCACTACTGATACCAGTTTGTACGAGTTGAGAAGATACCTGGTCAGGATTGTCAATTCCAATGAGAAGCAGATGACACAGAACGATTAGCTTTTCGCAGCAGTGCAAGGGACCCATCCTTTTGTAAAGATTCGGATGAAGAGACACATGGTCTACCCCACTACTGATACCAGTTTGTACGGGTGCAGAAGGTACATGGTCAGGATTGTCAATTCCAATGAGAAGCAGATGACACAGAACGATTAGCTTTTCGCAGCAGTGCAAGGGACCCATCCTTTTGTAAAGATTCGGATGAAGAGACTCATGTTGTACCCCACTACTGATACCAGTTTGTACGAGTTCAGAAGATACCTGGTCAGGATTGTCAATTCCAATGAGAAGCAGATGAGACAAAACGATTAACTTTTCGCTGCAGTGCAAGGGACCCATCCTTTTGTAAAGATTCGAATGAAGAGACTAATGTTGTACCCCACTACTGATACCAGTTTGTACGAGTTCAGAAGATACATGGTCAGGATTGTCAATTCCAATGAGAATCAGATGACACAGAACGATTAGGTTTTCGCAGCAGTGCAAGGGACCCATCCTTTTTTATAGATTCGGATGAAGAGACTCATGGTCTACCCCACTACTGATACCAGTTTGTACGATCCCAGAAGATACCTGGTCAGGATTGTCAATTTCAATGAGAAGCAGATGATACAGAACGAATTGTTTTTCGCAGCAGTGTAAGGAACCCATCCTATTGTAAAGATTTGGATGAAGAAACTCATGGTCTACCCCAGTACTGGTACCAGTTTGAACGGGTGCCGAAGGTACCTGTTCAAGATAATCAATTGCAATGAGAATCACATGACACACAACGATTAGCCTTTCGCAGCAGTGCAAAAGACCCATCCTTTTGTAAATATTCGGATGAAAAGACTCATTGTCTACCCCACAACTGATATGAGATTGTACGAGTTCAGAAGATACCAGGACAGGGTAGTCAATTCCAATAAGAAGCACATGACACACAACGATTAGCTTTTCGCAGCAGTGCAAGGGGCCCATCCTTTTATAAAGATTAAGATGAAGAGACTCATGGTCTACCCCACTACTGATACCAGTTTGTACGAGTTCAGAAGGTACCTGTTCAGGATAGTGAATTCCAATGAGAAGCAGATGACACAGAACGATTAGCTTTTCGCAGCAGCGCAAAGGCCCCATCCTTTTATAAAGATTAAGATGAAGAGACTAATGGTCTACCAAACTACTGATACCAGTATGTACTGGTTCAGATGGTACCTGGTCATGATAGTCAATTCCAATGAGAAGCAGATGATACAGAACGATTAGCGTTTCGCAGCAGTGCAAGGGACACATCCTTTTGTAAAGATTCGGATTAAGAGACTCATGGTCTACCCCACTACCGATACGATTTTGTACGGGTGCAGAAGGTACCTGGTCAGGATAGCCAATTCCAATGAGAAGCAGGTGACACAGAACGATTTGCTTTTCCCAGCAGTGCAAATGACCCATCCTTTTGTAAAGATTCGGATGAAGAGAGTCATGGGCTACCCCATTACTGATGCCAGTTTGTGTGGGTGCAGAAGGTACCTGGACAGCATAGTCAATTCCAATGAGAAGCAGATGACACAGAACGATTAACTTTTCGCAGCAGTGCAAGGGACCAATCCTTTTGTAAAGATTCGGTGATGGGAATCATAGTCTACCCCACTACTGATACCAGTTTGTACGGGTGCAGAAGTTACCTGATCAGGATAGTCAACTCCAATGAAAAGCAGATGACACAGAACGATTAGCTTTTCGCAGCAGTGCAAGGGACCCATCCTTTTGTAAAGATTCGGATGAAGAGATTCATGGTCTACCCCACTACTGATACCTGTTGTACGGGTCCAGAAGGTACTTGGTCAGGATAGTCAATTCCATGGAGAAACAGATGATACAGAACGATTAGCTTTTCGCAGCAGTGCAAGGGACCCCTCCTGTTGTAAAGATTCGGATGAAAAGACTCATGGTCTACCCCACTACTGATACCAGTTTGTACAGGTGCAGAAGGTACCTGGTAAGGATAGTCAATTCCAATGCGAAGCAGATGACACAGAACGATTAGCTTTTGGTAGCAGTGCAAGGGACCCATCCTTTTGTAAGGTTTTTGATGAAAAGACTCATGGTCTACCCCACTACTGATACCAGCTTGTACGGGTGCAGAAGGTACCTGGTCAGGATAGTCAATTCCAATAAGAAGCAGATGACACAGAACGATTAGCTTTTCCCAGCAGTGCAAATGCCCCTTCCTTTTGTAAAGATTCGGATGAAGAGGCTCATGGGGTACCCCACTACTGATACCAGTTTGTACGGGTGCAGAAGGTACCTGGTCAGGATAGTCAATTCCATTGAGAAGCAGATGACCCAGAACGATTAGCTTTTTGCAGCAGTGCAAGGGACCCATCTTTTCTAAAGATTCGGATGAAGAGATTCATGGTCTACATTACTACTGATACCAGTTTGTACGGGTGCAGAAGGTACCTAGTCAGGATTGTCAAATCCAATGAGCAGCAGATGACACAAAACGATTAGCTTTTCGCAGCAGTGCAATGGGACTATCCTTTTGTGAAGATTCGGATGATGGGATCCATGGTCACCCCACTACTGATACCAGTTTGTACGAGTGCATAAGTTACCGGGTCAGGATAGTCAATTCCAATGAGAAGTAGATGACACAGAACAATTAGGATTTCGCCGCAGTGCAAGGGACCCATCCTTTTGTAAATATTCGGATGAAGAGATTCATGGTCTACCCCACTACTGATACCGGTTGTACGGGTCCAGAAGGTACCTGGTCAGGATAGTCAATTCCAATGAGAAGCAGATGACACAGAACGATTAGCTTTTCGCAGCAGTGCAAGGGACCCATCCTTTTGTAAAGACTCGGATGAAAAGACTCATGGTCTACCCCACTAATGGTTCCAGTTTGTACAGGTGCAGAAGGTACCTGGTAAGGATAGTCAATTCCAATTAGAAGCAGATGACACAAAACGATTAGCTTTTCGTAGTAGTGCAAGGGACCCATCCTTTTGTAATGTTTTTGATGAAAAGGCTCATGGTTTAACCCACTACTGATACCAGTTTGTACGAGTGCAGAAGGTACCTGGTCAGGAAAGTCAATTCCAATGACAAGCAGATGACACAGAACGATTAGCTTTTCGCAGCAGTGCAAGGGACCCATCTTTTGTAAAGATTCGGATGAAGAGACTCATGGTCTACCCTACTACTGATACCAGATTGTACGGGTGCAGAAGGTACCTGGTCAGGATTGTCAATTCCAATGAGAAGCAGATGACACAGAACGATTAGCTTTTCGCAGCACTGCAAGGTACCCATCCTTTTGTAAAGAATCGGATGAAGAGACTCATGGTCAACCCCACTACTGATACTAGTTTGTATGGGTGCAGAAGGTACCTGGTCAGGATTGTCAATTCCAATGAGAAACACATCACACAAAACGATTAGCTTTTCGCTGCAGTGCAAGGGAGCCATCCTTTTGTAAAGATTCGAATGAAGAGACTAATGTTGTACCCCACTACTGATACCAGTTTGTACGAGTTCAGAAGATACCTGGTCAGGATAGTCAATTTCAATGAGAAGCAGAGGACACAGAACGATTAGCTTTTCGCAGCAGTGCAAGGGACCCATCCTTTTGTAAAGATTCGGATGAAGAGACTCATGGTCTACCCCACTACTGATACCAGTTTGTATGGGTGCAGAAGGTACCTGGTCAGGATTGTCAATTCCAATGAGAAGCAGATGACACAGAACGAATAGCTTTTTGCAGCACTGCAAGGTACCAATCCTTTTGTAAAGATTCGGATGAAGAGACTCATGGTCTACCCCACTACTGATACTAGTTTGTACGGGTGCAGAAGGTACCTGGTCAGGATTGTCAATTCCAATGAGAAGCAGATGACACAAAACGATTAGCTATTCGCAACAGTGCAAGGGACCCATCTTTTGTAAAGATTCAGATGTAGAGACTCATGTTGTACCCCACTACTGATACCAGTTTGTACGGGTGCAGAAGTTACCTGGTCAGGATTGTCAATTCCAATGAGAAACACATCACACAAAACGATTAGCTTTTCGCTGCAGTGCAAGGGAGCCATCCTTTTGTAAAGATTCGAATGAAGAGACTAATGTTGTACCCCACTACTGATACCAGTTTGTACGAGTTCAGAAGATACCTGGTCAGGATAGTCAATTTCAATGAGAAGCAGATGACACAGAACGATTAGCTTTTCGCAGCAGTGCAAGGGACCCATCCTTTTGATAAGGTTCGGATGAAGAGACTCATGGTCTACCCCACTATTGATACCAGTTTGTATGGGTGCAGAAGGTACCTGGTCGGGATTGTCAATTCCAATGAGAAGCAGATGACACAGAACGAATAGCTTTTCGCAGCACTGCAAGGTACCCATCCTTTTGTAAAGATTCGGATGAAGAGACTCATGGTCTACCCCACTACTGATACTAGTTTGTACGGGTGCAGAAGGTACCTGGTCAAGATTGTCAATAACAATGAGAAGCAGATGACACAGAACGATTAGCTTTTCGCAGCAGTGCAAGGGACCCATCCTTTGTAAAGATTCGGATGAAGAGAGTCATGGTCTACCCCACTACTGATACCAGTTTGTACGGGTGCAGTAGGTACCTGGTCAGGATTGTCAATTCCAATGAGAAGCAGATGACACAAAACGATTAGCTATTCGCGACAGGTCAAGGGACCCATCTTTTGTAAAGATTCAGATGTAGAGACTCATGGTCTACCCCACTACTGATACCAGTTTGTACGGGTGCAGAAGTTACCTGGTCAGGATTGTCAATTCCAATGAGAAACACATCACACAAAACGATTAGCTTTTCGCTGCAGTGCAAGGGACCCATCCTTTTGTAAAGATTCGGATGAAGATACTCATGGTCTACCCCACTACTGATACCAGTTTGTACGAGTTCAGAAGATACCTTGTCAGGATTGTCAATTCCAATGAGAAGCAGATGAGACAAAACGATTAGCTTTTCGCTGCAGTGCAAGGGACCCATCCTTTTGTAAAGATTCGGATGAAGAGACTCATGTTTACCCCACTACTGATAGCAGTTTGTACGGGTGCAGAAGGTACCTGGTCAGGATATTCAATTCCAATGAGAAGCAGATGACACAGAACGATTAGCTTTTCGCAGCAGTGCAAGAACCCATCCTTTTGTAAAGATTCGGATGAAGAGACTCGTGGTCTACCTCACTACTGATACCAGTTTGTACGGGTGCAGAAGGTACCTGGTCAGGATAGTCAGTTCCAATGAGAAGCAGATGACACAGAACGATTATGTGTTCGCAGCAGTGCAAGGGACCCATCTTTTGTAAAGATTCAGATGTAGAGACTCATGTTGTACCCCACTACTGATACCAGTTTGTACGGCTGCAGAAGTTACCTGGTCAGGATTGTCAATTCCAATGAAAAACACATGACACAAAACGATTAGCTTTTCGCAGCAGTGCAAGGGACCCATCGTTTTGTAAAGATTCGAATGAAGAGACTAATGTTGTACCCCACTACTGAAACCAGTTTGTACGAGTTCAGAAGATACCTGGTCAGGATTGTCAATTCCAATGAGAAGCAGATGACACAGAACGATTGGCTTTTCACAGCAGTGCAAGGGACCCATCCTGTTGTAAAGATTCGGGTGAAGAGACTCATGGTCTACCCCACTACTGATACCAGTTTGTACGAGTTCAGAAGGTACCTGGTCAGGATTGTCAATTCCAATGAGAAGCAGATGACACAGAACGATTAGCTTTTCGCAGCAGTGCAAAGGACCCACCTTTTTGTAAAGATTCGGATGAAGAGACTCATGTTGTACCCCACTATTGATACCAGTTCGTACGAGTTTAGAAGATACCTGGTCAGGATTGTCAATTCCAATGAGAAGCAGATGAGACAAAACGATTAGCTTTTCGCTGCAGTGCAAGGGACCCATCCTTTTGTAAAGATTCGAATGAAGAGACTAATGTTGTACCCCACTACTGATACCAGTTTGTACGAGTTCAGAAGATACCTGGTCAGGATTGTCAATTCCAATGAGAAGCAGATGACACAGAACGATTAGCTTTTCGCAGCGGTGCAAGGGACCCATCCTTTTTTAAAGATTCGGATGAAGAGACTCATGGTCTACCCCACTACTGATACCAGTTTGTGCGAGTGCAGAAGGTACCTGGTCAGGATTGTCAATTTCAATGAGAAGCAGATGACACAGAACGATTAGCTTTTCGCAGCAGTGCAAGGGACCCATCTTTTGTAAAGATTCAGATGTAGAGACTCATGTTGTACCCCACTACTGATACCAGTTTGTACGAGTTCAGAAGGTACCTGGTCAGGATTGTCAATTCCAATGAGAAGCAGATGACACAGAACGATTAGCTTTTCGCAGCAGTGCAAGGGACCCACCTTTTTGTAAAGAATCGGATGAAGAGACTCATGGTCAACCCCACTACTGATACTAGTTTGTACGGGTGCAGAAGGTACCTGGTCAGGATTGTCAATTCCAATGAGAAACACATCACACAAAACGATTAGCTTTTCGCTGCAGTGCAAGGGAGCCATCCTTTTGTAAAGATTCGAATGAAGAGACTAATGTTGTACCCCACTACTGATACCAGTTTGTACGAGTTCAGAAGATACCTGGTCAGGATAGTCAATTTCAATGAGAAGCAGAGGACACAGAACGATTAGCTTTTCGCAGCAGTGCAAGGGACCCATCCTTTTGTAAAGATTCGGATGAAGAGACTCATGGTCTAACCCACTACTGATACCAGTTTGTATGGGTGCAGAAGGTACCTGGTCAGGATTGTCAATTCCAATGAGAAGCAGATGACACAGAACGAATAGCTTTTTGCAGCACTGCAAGGTACCCATCCTTTTGTAAAGATTCGGATGAAGAGACTCATGGTCTACCCCACTACTGATACTAGTTTGTACGGGTGCAGAAGGTACCTGGTCAGGATTGTCAATTCCAATGAGAAGCAGATGACACAAAACGATTAGCTATTCGCAACAGTGCAAGGGACCCATCTTTTGTAATGATTCAGATGTAGAGACTCATGTTGTACCCCACTACTGATACCAGTTTGTACGGGTTCAGAAGTTACCTGGTCAGGATTGTCAATTCCAATGAGAAACACATCACACAAAACGATTAGCTTTTCGCTGCAGTGCAAGGGACCCATCCTTTTGTAAAGATTCGGATGAAGATACTCATGGTCTACCCCACTACTGATACCAGTTTGTACGAGTTCAGAAGATACCTGGTCAGGATTGTCAATTCCAATGAGAAGCAGATGACACAGAACGATTAGCTTTTCGCAGCAGTGCAAGCGACCCATCCTTTTAAAAGATTCGGATGAAGAGACTCATGGTCTACCCCACTACTGATACCAGTTTGCATGGGTGCAGAAGGTACCTGGTCGGGATTGTCAATTCCAATGAGAAGCAGATGACACAGAACGATTAGCTTTTCGCAGCACTGCAAGGTATCCATCCTTTTGTAAAGAATCGGATGAAGAGACTCATGGTCAACCCCACTACTGATACTAGTTTGTACGGGTGCAGAAGGTACCTGGTCAGGATTGTCAATTCCAATGAGAAACACATCACACAAAACGATTAGCTTTTCGCTGCAGTGCAAGGGAGCCATCCTTTTGTAAAGATTCGAATGAAGAGACTAATGTTGTACCCCACTACTGATACCAGTTTGTACGAGTTCAGAAGATACCTGGTCAGGATAGTCAATTTCAATGAGAAGCAGATGACACAGAACGATTAGCTTTTCGCAGCAGTGCAAGGGACCCATCCTTTTGATAAGGTTCGGATGAAGAGACTCATGGTCTACCCCACTACTGATACCAGTTTGTATGGGTGCAGAAGGTACCTGGTCGGGATTGTCAATTCCAATGAGAAGCAGATGACACAGAACGAATAGCTTTTCGCAGCACTGCAAGGTACCCATCCTTTTGTAAAGATTCGGATGAAGAGACTCATGGTCTACCCCACTACTGATACTAGTTTGTACGGGTGCAGAAGGTACCTGGTCAAGATTGTCAATAACAATGAGAAGCAGATGACACAGAACAATTAGCTTTTCGCAGCAGTGCAAGGGACCCATCCTTTTGTAAAGATTCGGATGAAGAGACTCATGGTCTTCCCCACTACTGATACCAGTTTGTACGGGTGCAGAAGATACCTGGTCAGGATTGTCAATTCCAATGAGAAGCAGATGACACAGAACGATTAGCTTTTCGCAGCAGTGCAAGGGACCCATCCTTTGTAAAGATTCGGATGAAGAGAGTCATGGTCTACCCCACTACTGATACCAGTTTGTACGGGTGCAGTAGGTACCTGGTCAGGATTGTCAATTCCAATGAGAAGCAGATGACACAAAACGATTAGCTATTCGCGACAGGTCAAGGGACCCATCTTTTGTAAAGATTCAGATGTAGAGACTCATGGTCTACCCCACTACTGATACCAGTTTGTACGGGTGCAGAAGTTACCTGGTCAGGATTGTCAATTCCAATGAGAAACACATCACACAAAACGATTAGCTTTTCGCTGCAGTGCAAGGGACCCATCCTTCTGTAAAGATTCGGATGAAGATACTCATGGTCTACCCCACTACTGATACCAGATTGTACGAGTTCAGAAGATACCTTGTCAGGATTGTCAATTCCAATGAGAAGCAGATGAGACAAAACGATTAGCTTTTCGCTGCAGTGCAAGGGACCCATCCTTTTGTAAAGATTCGGATGAAGAGACTCATGTTTACCCCACTACTGATAGCAGTTTGTACGGGTGCAGAAGGTACCTGGTCAGGATATTCAATTCCAATGAGAAGCAGATGACACAGAACGATTAGCTTTTCGCAGCAGTGCAAGAACCCATCCTTTTGTAAAGATTCGGATGAAGAGACTCGTGGTCTACCTCACTTCTGATACCAGTTTGTACGGGTGCAGAAGGTACCTGGTCAGGATAGTCAGTTCCAATGAGAAGCAGATGACACAGAACGATTATGTGTTCGCAGCAGTGCAAGGGACCCATCTTTTGTAAAGATTCAGATGTAGAGACTCATGTTGTACCCCACTACTGATACCAGTTTGTACGGCTGCAGAAGTTACCTGGTCAGGATTGTCAATTCCAATGAAAAACACATGACACAAAACGATTAGCTTTTCGCAGCAGTGCAAGGGACCCATCCTTTTGTAAAGATTCGAATGAAGAGACTAATGTTGTACCCCACTACTGAAACCAGTTTGTACGAGTTCAGAAGATACCTGGTCAGGATTGTCAATTCCAATGAGAAGCAGATGACACAGAACGATTGGCTTTTCACAGCAGTGCAAGGGACCCATCCTGTTGTAAAGATTCGGGTGAAGAGACTCATGGTCTACCCCACTACTGATACCAGTTTGTACGAGTTCAGAAGGTACCTGGTCAGGATTGTCAATTCCAATGAGAAGCAGATGACACAGAACGATTAGCTTTTCGCAGCAGTGCAAGGGACCCACCTTTTTGTAAAGATTCGGATGAAGAGACTCATGTTGTACCCCACTATTGATACCAGTTTGTACGAGCTCAGAAGATACCTGGTCAGGATTGTCAATTCCAATGAGATGCAGATGACACAGAACGATTAGCTTTTCGCAGCAGTGCAAGGGACCCATCCTTTTGTAAAGATTCGGATGAAGAGACTCATGTTGTACCCCACTACTGATACCAGTTTGTACGATCTCAGAAGATACCTGGTCAGGATTGTCAATTCCAATGAGAAGCAGATGACACAGAACGATTAGCTTTTCGCAGCAGTGCAAGGGACCCATCCTTTTGTAAAGATTCGGATGAAGAGACTCATGGTCTACCCCACTACTGATACCAGTTTGTGCGAGTGCAGAAGGTACCTGGTCAGGATTGTCAATTTCAATGAGAAGCAGATGACACAGAACGATTAGCTTTTCGCAGCAGTGCAAGGGACCCATCTTTTGTAAAGATTCAGATGTAGAGACTCATGATGTACCCCACTACTGATACCAGTTTGTACGGGTGCAGAAGTTACCTGGTCAGGATTGTCAATTCCAATGAGAAACACATGACACAAAACGATTAGCTTTTCGCTGAAGTGCAAGGGACCCATCCTTTTGTAAAGATTCGGATGAAGAGACTGATGGTCTACCCCACTACTGATACCAGTTTGTACGGGTGCAGAAGGTACCTGGACAGGATTGTCAATTCCAATGAGAAGCAGATGACACAGAACGATTAGCTTTTCGCAGCGGTGCAAGGAACCCATCCTTTTGTAAAGATTCGAATGAAGAGACTAATGTTGTACCCCACTACTGATACCAGTTTGTACGAGTTCAGAAGATACCTGGTCAGGATTGTCAATTCCAATGAGAAGCAGATGACACAGAACGATTAGCTTTTCGCAGCGGTGCAAGGGACCCATCCTTTTTTAAAGATTCGGATGAAGAGACTCATGTTGTACCCCACTACTGATACCAGTTTGTACGAGCTCAGAAGATACCTGGTCAGGATTGTCAATTCCAATGAGAAGCAGATGACACAGAACGATTAGCTTTTCGCAGCAGTGCAAGGGACCCATCCTTTTGTAAAGATTCGGATGAAGAGACTCATGTTATACCCCACTACTGATACCAGTTTGTACGAGCTCAGAAGATACCTGGTCAGGATTGTCAATTCCAATGAGAAGCAGATGACACAGAACGATTAGCTTTTCGCAGCAGTGCAAGGGACCCATCCTTTTGTAAAGATTCGGATGAAGAGACTCATGTTGTACCCCACTACTGATACCAGTTTGTACGAGCTCAGAAGATACCTGGTCAGGATTGTCAATTCCAATGAGAAGCAGATTTCACAGAACGATTAGCTTTTCGCAGCAGTGCAAGGGACCCATCCTTTTGTAAAGATTCGAATCAAGAGACTCATGGTCTACCCCACTACTGATACCAGTTTGTACGGGTGCAGAAAGTACCTGGTTAGGATTGTTAATTGCAATGAGAAGCAGATGACACAGAACGATTAGCTTTTCGCAGCAGTGCAAGGAACCCATCCTTTTGTAAAGATTCGGATGAAGAGACTCATGTTGTACCCTACTACTGATACCAGTTTGTACGGGTGCAGAAGATACCTGGTAAGGATTGTCAATTCCAATGACAAGCAGATGAGACAAAACGATTAGCTTTTCGCTGCAGTGCAAGGGACCCATCCTTTTGTAAAGATTCGAATGAAGAGACTAATGTTGTACCCCACTACTGATACCAGTTTGTACGAGCTCAGAAGATACCTGGTCAGGATTGTCAATTCCAATGAGATGCAGATGACACAGAACGATTAGCTTTTCGCAGCAGTGCAAGGGACCCATCCTTTTGTAAAGATTCGGATGAAGAGACTCATGTTGTACCCCACTACTGATACCAGTTTGTACGATCTCAGAAGATACCTGGTCAGGATTGTCAATTCCAATGAGAAGCAGATGACACAGAACGATTAGCTTTTCGCAGCAGTGCAAGGGACCCATCCTTTTGTAAAGATTCGGATGAAGAGACTCATGGTCTACCCCACTACTGATACCAGTTTGTACGGGTGCAGAAGGTACATGGTCAGGATTGTCAATTCCAATGAGAAGCAGATGACACAGAACGTTTAGCTTTTCGCAGCAGTGCAATTGACCCATCCTTTTGTAAAGATTCCGATGAAGAGACTCATGGTCTACCCCACTGCTGATACCAGTTTGTACGAGTTCAGAAGATACCTGGTCAGGACTGTCAATTCCAATGAGAAGCAGATGGGACAAAACGATTAGCTTTTCGCAGCAGTGCAAGGAACCCATCCTTTTGTAAAAATTCGAATGAAGAGATTAATGTAGTACCCCACTACTGATACCAGTTTGTACGAGTTCAGAAGATACCTGGTCAGGATTGTCAATTCCAATGAGAAGCAGATGACACAGAACGATTAGCTTTTCGCAGCAGTGCAAGGGACCCATCCTTTTTTAAAGATTCGGATGAAGAGACTCATGGTCTGCCCCACTGCTGATACCAGTTTGTACGAGTTCAGAAGATACCTGGTCAGGATTGTCAATTCCAATGAGAAGCAGATGACACAGAACGATTAGCTTTTCGCAGCAGTGCAAGGGACCCATCCTTTTTTAAAGATTCGGATGAAGAGACTCATGGTCTACCCCACTACTGGTACCAGTTTGTACAGGTGCAGAAGGTACCTGGTCAGGATATTCAATTCCAATGAGAAGCAGATGACACAGAACGATTAGCTTTTGGCAGCAGTGCAAGGAACCCATCCTTTTGTAAAGATTCGGATGAAGAGACTCATGGTCTACCCCACTACTGATACCAGTTTGTACGGGTGCAGAAGGTACCTGGTCAGGATAGTCAGTTCCAATGAGAAGCAGATGACACAGAACGATTAGGTGTTCGAAGCAGTGCAAGGGACCCATCCTTTCGTAAAGCATCAGATGAAGAGACTCATGTTGTACCCCACTACTGATACCAGTTTGTACGAGCTCAGAAGATACCTGGTCAGGATTGTCAATTCCAATGAGAAGCAGATGACACAGAACGATTAGCTTTTGCAGCAGTGCAAGGGACCCATCCTTTTGTAAAGATTCGAATGAAGAGACTCATGGTCTACCCCACTACTGATACCAGTTTGTACGGGTGCAGAAGGTACCTGGTTAGGATTGTCAATTCCAATGAGAAGCAGATGACACAGAACGATTAGCTTTTCGCAGCAGTGCAAGGGACCCATCCTTTTGTAAAGATTCGGATGAAGAGACTCATGTTGTACCCCACTACTGATACCAGTTTGTACGAGCTCAGAAGATACCTGGTCAGGATTGTCAATTCCAATGAGAAGCAGATGACACAGAACGATTAGCTTTTCGCAGCAGTGCAAGGGACCCATCTTTTGTAAAGATTCAGATGTAGAGACTCATGTTGTACCCCACTACTGATACCAGTTTGTACGAGTTCAGAAGATACCTGGTCAGGATAGTCAATTCCAATGAGAAGCAGATGACACAGAACGATTACCTTTTCGCAGCAGTGCAAGGGACCCATCCTTTTGTAAAGATTCGGATGAAGTGACTCATGGTCTACCCCACTACTGATACCAGTTTGTACGAGCTCAGAAGATACCTGGTCAGGATTGTCAATTCCAATGAGAAGCAGATGACACAGAACGATTAGCTTTTCGCAGCAGTGCAAGGGACCCATCCTTTTTTAAAGATTCGGATGAAGAGACTCATGGTCTGCCCCACTGCTGATACCAGTTTGTACGAGTTCAGAAGATACCTGGTCAGGATTGTCAATTCCAATGAGAAGCAGATGACACAGAACGATTAGCTTTTCGCAGCAGTGCAAGGGACCCATCCTTTTTTAAAGATTCGGATGAAGAGACTCATGGTCTACCCCACTACTGGTACCAGTTTGTACAGGTGCAGAAGGTACCTGGTCAGGATATTCAATTCCAATGAGAAGCAGATGACACAGAACGATTAGCTTTTGGCAGCAGTGCAAGGAACCCATCCTTTTGTAAAGATTCGGATGAAGAGACTCATGGTCTACCCCACTACTGATACCAGTTTGTACGGGTGCAGAAGGTACCTGGTCAGGATAGTCAGTTCCAATGAGAAGCAGATGACACAGAACGATTAGGTGTTCGAAGCAGTGCAAGGGACCCATCCTTTCGTAAAGCATCAGATGAAGAGACTCATGTTGTACCCCACTACTGATACCAGTTTGTACGAGCTCAGAAGATACCTGGTCAGGATTGTCAATTCCAATGAGAAGCAGATGACACAGAACGATTAGCTTTTGCAGCAGTGCAAGGGACCCATCCTTTTGTAAAGATTCGAATGAAGAGACTCATGGTCTACCCCACTACTGATACCAGTTTGTACGGGTGCAGAAGGTACCTGGTTAGGATTGTCAATTCCAATGAGAAGCAGATGACACAGAACGATTAGCTTTTCGCAGCAGTGCAAGGGACCCATCCTTTTGTAAAGATTCGGATGAAGAGACTCATGTTGTACCCCACTACTGATACCAGTTTGTACGAGCTCAGAAGATACCTGGTCAGGATTGTCAATTCCAATGAGAAGCAGATGACACAGAACGATTAGCTTTTCGCAGCAGTGCAAGGGACCCATCTTTTGTAAAGATTCAGATGTAGAGACTCATGTTGTACCCCACTACTGATACCAGTTTGTACGAGTTCAGAAGATACCTGGTCAGGATAGTCAATTCCAATGAGAAGCAGATGACACAGAACGATTACCTTTTCGCAGCAGTGCAAGGGACCCATCCTTTTGTAAAGATTCGGATGAAGTGACTCATGGTCTACCCCACTACTGATACCAGTTTGTACGAGCTCAGAAGATACCTGGTCAGGATTGTCAATTCCAATGAGAAGCAGATGACACAGAACGATTAGCTTTTCGCAGCAGTGCAAGGGACCCATCCTTTTTTAAAGATTCGGATGAAGAGACTCATGGTCTACCCCACTACTGGTACCAGTTTGTACAGGTGCAGAAGGTACCTGGTCAGGATATTCAATTCCAATGAGAAGCAGATGACACAGAACGATTAGCTTTTCGCAGCAGTGCAAGGAACCCATCCTTTTGTAAAGATTCGGATGAAGAGACTCATGGTCTACCCCACTACTGATACCAGTTTGTACGGGTGCAGAAGGTACCTGGTCAGGATAGTCAGTTCCAATGAGAAGCAGATGACACAGAACGATTAGGTGTTCGAAGCAGTGCAAGGGACCCATCCTTTCGTAAAGCATCGGATGAAGAGACTCATGTTGTACCCCACTACTGATACCAGTTTGTACGAGCTCAGAAGATACCTGGTCAGGATTGTCAATTCCAATGAGAAGCAGATGACACAGAACGATTAGCTTTTCGCAGCAGTGCAAGGGACCCATCCTTTTGTAAAGATTCGGATGAAGAGACTCATGTTGTACCCCACTACTGATACCAGTTTGTACGAGCTCAGAAGATACCTGGTCAGGATTGTCAATTCCAATGAGAAGCTGATGACACAGAACGATTAGCTTTTCGCAGCAGTGCAATTGACCCATCCTTTTGTAAAGATTCCGATGAAGAGACTCATGGTCTACCCCACTGCTGATACCAGTTTGTACGAGTTCAGAAGATACCTGGTCAGGATTGTCAATTCCAATGAGAAGCAGATGGGACAAAACGATTAGCTTTTCGCAGCAGTGCAAGGGACCCATCCTTTTGTAAAAATTCGAATGAAGAGACTAATGTTGTACCCCACTACTGATACCAGTTTGTACAAGTTCAGAAGATACCTGGTCAGGATTGTCAATTCCAATGAGAAGCAGATGGGACAAAACGATTAGCTTTTCACAGCAGTGCAAGGGACCCATCCTTTTGTTAAAATTCGAATGAAGAGACTAATGTTGTACCCCACTACTGATACCAGTTTGTACGAGTTCAGAAGATACCTGGTCAGGATTGTCAATTCCAATGAGAAGCAGATGACACAGAACGATTAGCTTTTCGCAGCAGTGCAAGGGACCCATCCTTTTTTAAAGATTCGGATGAAGAGACTCATGGTCTACCCCACTACTGGTACCAGTTTGTACAGGTGCAGAAGGTACCTGGTCAGGATATTCAATTCCAATGAGAAGCAGATGACACAGAACGATTAGCTTTTCGCAGCAGTGCAAGGAACCCATCCTTTTGTAAAGATTCGGATGAAGAGACTCATGGTCTACCCCACTACTGATACCAGTTTGTACGGGTGCAGAAGGTACCTGGTCAGGATAGTCAGTTCCAATGAGAAGCAGATGACACAGAACGATTAGGTGTTCGAAGCAGTGCAAGGGACCCATCCTTTCGTAAAGCATCGGATGAAGAGACTCAGGTTGTACCCCACTACTGATACCAGTTTGTACGAGCTCAGAAGATACCTGGTCAGGATTGTCAATTCCAATGAGAAGCAGATGACACAGAACGATTAGCTTTTCGCAGCAGTGCAAGGGACCCATCCTTTTGTAAAGATTCGAATGAAGAGACTCATGGTCTACCCCACTACTGATACCAGTTTGTACGGGTGCAGAAGGTACCTGGTTAGGATTGTTAATTGCAATGAGAAGCAGATGACACAGAACGATTAGCTTTTCGCAGCAGTGCAAGGGACCCATCCTTTTGTAAAGATTCGGATGAAGAGACTCATGTTGTACGCCACTACTGATACCAGTTTGTACGGGTGCAGAAGGTACCTGGTCAGGATAGTCATAGTCCTTTTGCGACTTCTGAATTAGAAGACATGTATTTTCATGAAAACTAAAGAAGTTTGTTCCTAATTCGGAATACAAATGCGCTCGGTATGGTTGCCATTAGCCAGTAATCACGGTCATAAAACGATGTCAGTTACGGTGTCGGAACAAAGACCGCCGGAAAGGGGCAGGAAAGGAATCGTGCCACTGCCAAACTGATAATGGTATTGTTACGCTGAATATAAACAAAAATAGGCGTTATAGATCACTTGGGAATCGCCATAAGTCAGTCGCAATTAAACTCAAAATGCACTGACACAATAAAAGTTGAATATGTATAAAATTAATGTAATATGGATCATAATATTGCATCTGAGAATGTGTTAAAATTACGAGTAAATGTAAGTAGTGTGACACTCCAAGAGAGACAGTTATTTAACGTTATCATCTAAAAGAGAAAAAGTCTTTCATTAAAGATAATTTAAAATAAATCAATGAAAATCAAACAATTTTCAAAATATACGGAACACTACCACTTCGTCAGGATGGAAAGAAGGTAAAAAGTACAAGATGGGTCAACCAAGGAGATTCCATATCGCAAAAGCATTTCTTAGTATCTCTACATTAAGTCTTCAGATTTTTAAACTGGCAAAATACAGACGTAATACGCGTTCAACTGAATACATCTGCACGACATTCGTTTTACTGACGACATTGCACTGTTTGCCTCGAGTGGAACCGAGCGAAGTGGCGCAGTGGTTAGCACACTGGACTCGCATACGGGAGGGCGATGGTTCAAAACCCGCATCCCGACATCCTGATTTAGGTTTTCCATGATTTCCCTAAATCACTTTAGGCAAATGCCAGGATGGTTCCTTTGAAAGGGCACGGTCGACTTCCTTCCAAATCCTTTCCTAATCCAGTGTGACCGATGACCTCGCTGTCTGGTCCCGTCCCGCAAATCAACCAACCAGCCAACCTCGAAACGAGTTCAACTTTAACAATGCAACGATATTGGAAATGACATGTAAGCAACATGAAAAGTAAGTAGTACGTATCAATAAATTTCAGGCAGTTGTAGACGGCGACTGAATTGGCAAGGGAAAAGAGAAGTGCAAAAATGACCTGAATTGCTTTTGGTGAAGTCAATAGATTTGAGCTTCCGTGTGTCTGGAAATCACAACTTGATTATCAGTTGTGATATACTACAATGATTCCTGGAGTTTCAATGTGAAATCCATTCATACGTTGGGGGTTGCTCTGTGAGCGATGGAGAGGTGCATGACGGGAATTAATGTGAGAGAGATGGAAATAAGGAAGTGGGTCGGGAAACTGGCTGGAGTGTAAGACTTAATTGAGGTGAGCGGACAGTGCAGCCAAGTAGTCAGAATCGATGCCAAAACCGTATTCATCACCAAGAAAAATCCTTAGCTGATTATTGTCACTGATTAAACGTTCCCTTGCTTGTGCTGCTCGAACAAGTTTTCCGACGTGCTTGACTGTTTCACTCCACCCACAGTCATAAGAGCTTTACTTGTTAGTGTTGTTTAGGTACGTCTTCACATTACTCCACACTCTCAATGGGGTTGAAATGCTAGTGATATAGTGACAACTTCATTAAAGTATCACGCTGCTCATTGGGGATTTCGTCTACTAAGTATGTAGGTCCACAAAGAAATTAAAGACAATAGTTACCAATGTAGAATGATTTGTATGAATGGGGCGTGCTGAAAATTTGTGCCAGACCAGATTCTAACCCGGGTGTCCTGCTTACTTGGCAGATGCACTGACCACTATGCCATGTGGACACGCGGGTCACTACCATAGCACGCCTTCCGTCACATCGAAATTCTCAGCTTATGCCACACACTACTGATGTAGTGTCCCTGCTCGTAAGCCTCATTCCTCGCGGCATCTCGCCGATTCCCATAAGAGTTAGAGCTTGGTGCGCATCGGCACTGAATTGATCATTGTCCGTCATCGCCTGAATCAATAGTATATGTTGTTTCTGTTCTTTCGGAGATGTCTGAAAGAACAGATATCGCACACTTAACACATGTACACATGCAGAAGTCACAGGCTTACTTTCTTCAACAAGTGACTATAAAAGAAGTCTGACTTCAGCTGCCAGAGACTGTAGCCGTGTGTATGTGTGTGTGTGTGTGTGTGTGTGTGTGTGTGTGTGCGGTCTATTTTTGAAAAGGCCTTGGTGGCCGAAAGCTTATTTTGTGACAGTCCTTTCGTTGTGCCTACCTGCGACTCAGCATCTCAGCTGTATGGGGAGTAGCAAGTATCAAAAAAAATGGTTCAAATGGCTCTGAGCACTATGGGACTCAACGTCTTAGGTCATAAGTCCCCTAGAACTTAGAACTACTTAAACCTAACTAACCTAAGGACATCACACACACCCATGCCCGAGGCAGTATTCGAACCTGCGACCGTAGCAGTCCCGTGGTTCCGGACTGCAGCGCCAGAACCACACGGCCACCGCGGCCGGCTAGCAAGTATCCATTTCATGATATTATTTCATAAAAGATACCTCGTCATACTTACACCTGCAGTAATATTTCGCGCCTGTAACCACTCCACCATATTGTTTGCAATCATTTGTGGTTTGGGCTTTGTTCATATAACTGAGTGATATAGTGTGTTGTTCATTACGTATGTTGTAGGGAGAGGAAACTGTTTTAAAAGGTTCCTCAATCACACAACTAATTGTATGTAGTCCACGTCTTCATGGTAAAAATATAACGTTTCATCTACACAGCTGGGAATCGTCACTGCTTACGTCTGCCTGTTTCAACGTTTGCAATAACACTTCCCTACTACTGTCCTTGCACTAGTTCCAAGAGTTCTTGATATTCGATGGATAACTTTATCTTCAGGAATTAATGGCTGTTCATGAATACTTAGGCATTCCTTCTCCTGCATGTAAAACTCAAATGTTTTCCGTAGTAACTCCAGTGCCGCGCAGATCAGCGGGACTCCTCGCAAAGGCCGTGCGGAGAGGCAGCGCTTTCTGAGGCCCCAAGTCACGGATTGCGCGGCTCCTCTCGCCAGAGATTCGAGTCCTCCCTCGGGCATCGGTGTGTGTGTTGTTCTCAGCAGAAGTTAGTTTAAGTTAATTTAAATAGTGTATAAGTATAGGTACCGATGACATCACCAGTTTGGTCCCTTAGGAATTCACACACATTTGAACATTTTTGAACCTCGCGAAGGATTGTCATTAGGCGAACAAAGTCTTTTTAATGACATTTTCCAAGTATCAGACATTTCTAAATCACAGAGAAACAAAACTCAGTACAACGTAAGTATGCGTTAGAATACATATTTACACAACGTACGTTGTTTATGTTTACCCTTCACGGCAAGTCACGATTACTGCGCGCGCTGTGATTGGTTCGCTACCAACGCCTGGTGCCTCTCGTTCTTCACTTGATAAACAATGCTTCCAACTGCACACGTCAGTTGCCTGAGAGTTAGGTACTACGACAATCGCGTTGTAACACGAACGTTCTTTTACGACTTATTTCAACCACGTAGTCACTTTACGACACGTTTCTCCATTCGCGCTCTTTTACACCGCGTTACAGTGTGCCGAGTTCTTTTATGACTTGTTCCAATTTCTGGCTCTGTTTCACGACGCGGTACACGTAAGAAGACTTTTCCCTTTTTGACTTAACAGAGAAAAGCAGATTAAGACGAACCACAGCGTCTGAGACTGTGCTATAATACCTTCCTGGTGGAGCGTCGTGGTGATACTGCTCGAGTAATAACTCTTTAGTCTTATACTGTACCTCCATTCTTGCAGATCTTTTCAACTGGTGCCTGCTGACGGAACTCTTGACGTGAAACGCTCGGAGGACTGTTATGACACGGAAAAATTACAGGGTTCCAATTTTGTGTCTGTCTAAAAGTTTCATATCGTGCAAGAAGCTCAAGCTTTGGTATGATGTGATTCTAGCTTTATGGTTCAATCGTGGCAGCTCCAACGAGCGAAATGATACAGTAATTAGGACACAGAACTTTGTGGGAGATCATTTTGGGGATTCTGATTTACGTTTCCGTGGACTCTCTATGGTGTTGCTCCTAGTACTTCTTCTCGTTATTTATCTTGAAGATGCAATGCAATGCCGAGGAATGACTAGGTTGCGATAAAAAAAACTCCTTTGCGGTACAGGAAATTGAAACTGGGGTCTGCTAGTGGCAGCTTTTTAAAATAAAATATTGCCCTTTGAGAGGTTCTCATTCAGCCACTCAAATTAGTAAGCCATTCGTACTATTACCATACGTAAAGGAACAAAACAAATTGATATAACGATTTGATTAACCCCGTGTGAGTCATCCTACTGCCATTTCATAAGACAGACACACATGGCGAGGATGTATAAAAAGGAATGAAACAATATAACGTACGGGGATAACACAGGATTCTTCGATTTATTCTGGTTGAGCCTTAAATCGCTTTTCACTTGGGAGTAAAGTACGTCTTTAACAGTGTAAGCACAGATGTAGGTAATTGGCATTACTCATAACATTACTTAGCAACTTCGACGCTACGTCCCATCGGTTATCACACATAACATTTATGGGATGTGTCTTCCACTTTGACGAAGTTACAAAGAAGTGATGGTGCTGAGCTTACTTAGTACAGGTGCTTTCATTAAGCTGACTGCCGCTTTGTTTCTTGATTCAAAAATGGCATCCACGTCTCATCCATTGTCACAACCGACGAAAAGAAAGTCGCATTCTTGCTGTCGTTGCGCGTCAACATTGCTTGGAAACGTGCCACACGGGCAGCAGTGTGGTCGTCCGTCAGCATTCGTGGCACCCACCTGGATGACACTTTTCGCATTTTCAGGTCGTCGTGCATGATTGTATGCACAGAACCCACAGAAATGCCAACTCTGGAGGCGATCTGTTCAACAGTCATTCGGCGATCCCCCAAAACAAGTCTCTCGAATTTCTCGATCGTGTCGTCAGACCGGCTTGTGCGAGCCCGAGGTTGTTTCGGTTTGTTGTCACAGATTGTTCTGCCTTCATTAAACTGTCGCACCCACGAACGCACTTTCGACACATCCATAACTCCATCACCACATGTCTCTTTCAACTGTCGATGAATTTCGATTGGTTTCACACCACGCAAATTCAGAAAACGAATGATTGCACGCTGTTCAAGTAAGGAAAACGTCGCCATTTTAAGTATTTAAAACAGTTCTCATTCTCGCCGCTGGCGGTAAAATTCCATCTGCCGTACGATGCTGCCATCTGTGGGACGTATTGACAATGAACGCGGCCTCATTTTAAAACAATGCGCATGTTTCTATCTCTTTCCAGTCCGGAGAAAAATAAACGGAGGCCTTAGAACTTGAATGCACCTCGTACAATTTTCTATACTTGAGATCACTACTGCTCTTTTGCGGACTGCTTTAGCTTAAACAACTGTATGTTGCCCAAACAGCAACAGTATTTGCGAGAAAAGTGTCTTCTCTCAACAAATAACCCGACATTAGGTTAGAAGATGATAACGTAACTTAAACTGCTCTGACCGGAATCGGAGAGTTATACTTCAATTACTGGTATCTGTTTTGTGGGCACCTATTTCGAATTCGTATCGTGTCCAGGGGTTGTAGTTGAAAACTAGGTCGCAACAGCTGTGCAATAATTTCCGCAAGCGAAATGAGCAGCATTTACAATCAGTGGTGTAGTTTCTCTTCGCCCTGGGCGGCTCTGAACGTAACTATGCTGCTAGTGACAATTGAATCGATGGTTGCAGAAATGACGTTAGTTAGTTTTTCTAAACTTCGCAGAAAGCGAAAAAACTGAAATCTTTTCCAAATGCGAACAAACTCCAGATTTTTACCATGCTTGTCTGATGCATAAAATCACGTTATTGCGATCAAATTTTCTGTTTCAATTCGAGTTTCTAAAATAAAAATTTGGAAAGTATCTACGTTGTTTCCATTTACAATGAGTAATAATTGGACAAGGAAAAAAAAAACAATTGCACTTAGAGAAGCTACATATTTCATCATTAAAGTCGGTGGGCCTCAAAATATGACACAGTCCGTATTTTACACATTGAAAACAAAACAGCGACAAAATTTTGCATTTTCAACACTTTTATATAAACACCTTCATAAATAATTATAAACCAACACACCTAAAATTACTGAAGTAAGACAAATACTACAAAAAGATTATGCGAGAGTAATAAACTCAAAAACATCATCATCCGAATTGTTATCTTCTATCTCAGCACTGGTCCACTGCAGTAGACCTTCACAAAATCTGCGAAATAATGTTAGATGCACACTGGTGTTCTAAACTTACTTTCTCACGACGTGTCACTGCTAAGTAATATTGTTCAAAGAAACTTGGACCATACATAGAAGTAAATGCTACAGTATACTACAGAAGTTGACTCTAAGAAGTACGCAAGACGAACAGAAATCACACTTTTAATCAAAGACAATAATTACATTGGAAAGCACCTGAAGATAATTCGACAGGGTCATTAATATCAAGAGCTATGACAGTTCTGACTCTGTCGAATTATCTTCAGGTGCTTTGGATCTCACAGCGTCTAAGTGTGTTTTCTTGCTGGTTACTTGCGTCTAGCGCAAACGAAAACAATGTTCTATTGAATACACGTAAAGAATATTGACATATAAACAGATTCATTTAGAGATAGTTATAGTACCTAACAGTGTCTGAACGTGAACCAGCTTCAAAAACATAAAAAATGCCGGCACAGTAGCTCAGCGTCTTCGGTCAGAGGGTTAGCTGCCCTCTGTAAAAAAAAAAAAAAAAAAAAAAAAAAAACCAACCGAGTTAATCGATCAACAATGAAGTTAAACGGATGGTCTTACGACGTCCGCCCCGAGGAGATGCAACGAACAAAAGCAAACAAAATGTGATTAAAAAAATAAAAAAGTGGTCAGCGTGACAGAATGTCAATCCTAAGGGCCCGGGTTCGATTCCCGGTTAAGGTCGGAGATTTTCTCCGCTCAGAGCCTGGGTGTTGTGCTGTCCTAGTCATTATCATTTCAGCCCCACCGACGCGCAAGTCGGCGAAGTGGCGCCAAATCGAAAGACTTGCACCCGGCGAACGGTCTACCCGACGGGAGGCCCTAGTCACACGACATTTACATTTACCAGGGTGTTAAGACGTACGAAGTGTATTACATTCCTTTTTTCACGCTCGTTTAAAATTGAAGCTTTACTTTTGACTTTTACATTTATAAATTTATGGTTCTTTCTCTGGACATAGATGAATTTCTATTCTTCATAAAAATTCATTTAATTTCATTTTACACAGTTTCCCATGTTTGAAGAGTCCTATCCTTTAGTCAGTGATTTGTGGCCCGTTTCTCGTGTGCGGCCTTAAATAGCTGAAGGTCTGATGCTGTCAACAGCTTCTATGTGTTCATTGCATTTTTTGTAGAGTCTGCTTGTACAATATGATGATTGGTTTGTAGGGCGCTCAACTGCGGGGTCATCAACGCCTGGTTTGTACTAGATAATATGCAAAACATTGGGAAATGTATTCTAGATTATGTAAAAGTTTTCTAGTGTTCATCTTTCAGTTTTTGGAATTAAGTTCCATGCGAGAGACAATTCTATTCAGTTTCACACATATTCTACCACTGTCGCCAGGTAAACAAAATCTCCACAAAAGAATTTCCCACCGTTTCATTTGAATAGGCCGGAGACGTATTCGGAACACTCTTCGAAAGTTACCGGTTTTAATAAATCCTTGAAGTAAAAACTCAACCTCGAGTCTTCTTTTCCTGACCCAAAAAATGATCATATTTGTTGGGCGTGAATTGGAAATATTCAACTTGCGTGAGATGCAGTTACATCGGTTGTTGCTTATTATCATGTGTTTCGTGAGCTACACATATATGTCACGCCATTGTGCAATCCAGAGAGCAATCGATTTGTTCATCAAAGCGCTCGAGAACCCTTTCTGCCGTCTTCAGTAGGTATCGTTTATGACATACATTCAGAATTTTCACAACCCAGGGTGTATACGTTTTCTGTTAACCAAGCGGTTTCAGCCACTTTTGGTATCCAATACTGTTAATATGAAAAAAAATTGTGGTGGCCAAAGTCAAAATATTTTTCTATCAAACGCAGGTGACATGCGCAACTGACGCGATTAGTATTTTAAATACACACAAAATTTCCTTAACAGATTTGTCATTAATATGATTAATCGAATTGGTAAACTTTATGTTTACCATGTCAAGACTGGATAAAGTTCTAAGTAAACATGGGCACGATATTTACTCTTTATTACAGCGCTCAATGAGAATTCAGATTCGCACAAATAGGATGCTGCAAATGGAAATAAAGTTCAATTTTCATCTTCTAAGGAAGTAAATATAAATGGGGTTTTGGCTTTAAATGGGTGCTGAATCAATGCAGACTTGTTAATTCATCGGCTGGAAAGGGTTTTTCGAACCACTTGATAAGATGTGACGGATGATCCTCGAAAACAGAATTTATAATGCAGCACAAACTAACGTCAGTGGAAATTACAAACTGGTGCAAAGGACAAAAGTCATCGATGCAGTTAGACCGATGACCGTAGCAGTCTGGTCCCTTTAACACCCCCCCCCCCCCCCCCCTCATCGATGCAGTAGTTAGGTTTCTAAGAACCTTGTCTTCTGCAAAAAAATCTATTTTTTTCTGTTCTTTACTCAAAAATGTTCGGACATCTATGTGTCATCTTCAGTGGGTTAGTTTTATTTTTGAAACTGCTTTAACACAATTGCACATGTTGATTTACTTCTATGGCGTTGTATGCCTAGACAACATGTCATGTTTCCCATCGGATTTTATATTACTGCCGAATCTCTTTGTGGTTCGTTATTATGTATACTGTTTTTCACACATTTTCCACTTCATTCTCACCCGATTATCACGTTTTCATAGACAGAAGCGAGATTTAATACAAAAAAACTTTCTCATCACACTCATTTTAAAAAGACCCAAATGTAATTACCAGACGAGGGAAAAATGTCAACAGGAGCTTTAAACTACAGCAATTTGGTTACATCGACACGAACTTCATTATCTTTTCTTACCTTTCCACAGTTCTGATATTTCTCCAGCAGTTGCGGTTTTGGTTGATTTCAAAATCTGCATTTTGCATCCTTGCACAGAATGATTCAACACATTAACCTTTTCAGAGACATCAAATAAGTATACTAGTTTAACCATAAAGTCAGTTTCTACTGTTCAGTATGCTCGCTGTACAGTCGTTGACGTAATTTTGTTTTACAAGCCACGACAGTGCGCAAGAGTTGTTGTTGTTGTTGTTGTTGTTGTCTTCAGTCCTGAGACTGGTTTGATGCAGCTCTCCATGCTACTCTATCCTGTGCAAGCTTCTTCATCTCCCAGTACTTGCTGCAACCTACATCCTTCTGAATCTGCTTAGTGTATTCATCTGTTTGTCTCCCTCTACGATTTTTACCCTCCACGCTGCCCTCCAATGCTAAATTTGTGATCCCTTGATGCTTCAAAACATGTCCTACCAACCGATCCCTTCTTCTAGTCAAGTTGTGCCTCAAACTTCTCTTCTCCCCAATGCTATTCAATACCTCCTCATTAATTACGTGATCTATCCACCTTATCTTCAGCATTCTTCTGTAGCACCTCATTTCGAAAGCTTCTATTCTCTTCTCGTCCAAACTAGTTATCGTCCATGTTTCACTTCCATACATGGCTACACTCCAAACAAATACTTTCAGAAACGACTTCCTGATACATAAATCTATATTCGATGTTAACAAATTTCTCTTCTTCAGAAACGCTTTCCTTGCCGTTGCCAGTCTACATTTTATATCCTCTCTACTTCGACCATCATCAGTTATTTTGCTTCCTAAATAGCAAAACTCCTTTACTACTTTAAGTGTCTCATTTCCTAATCTAATTCCCTCAGCATCACCCGATTTAATTTGACTACATTTCCATTATCCTCGTTTTGCTTTTGTTGATGTTCATCTTATATCCTCCTTTCAAGACACTGTCCATTCCGTTCAACTGCTCTTCCAAGTCCTTTGCCGTCTCTGACAGAATTACAATGTCATCGGCGAACCTCAAAGTTTTTACTTCTTCTCCATGAATTTTAATACCTACTCCAGATTTTTCTTTTGTTTCCTTTACTGCTTGCTCAATATACAGATTGAATAACATCGGGGAGAGGCTACAACCCTGTCTCACTCATTTCCCAACCACTGCTTCCCTTTCATGCCCCTCGACTCTTATGACTGCCATCTTGTTTCTGTACAATTTATAAATAGCCTTTCGCTCCCTGTGCGCAAGAGAGCCATCGTATATTCGGCACTTAATTTCTCACATAATTCATTGCCGAGTTTTATGTAATTTAGTATATCAAATTCACGCTTTAAAACTATGTTCAATAGAGTAAAATACTTGAATGCCCGTGCTTCTCTCTAGATGGTGCTATGATCCTACAGGAAATCCGGGACTTTGTTTCGGATAGGGATCTTTAATCCTCTAAAACAGGCGCAAATCTTGCTACTGCCCTCAGTACAGACAGACAAAATCTCTCTATGTGCATTCAGCACAAACACCATTTTCAAACACAAGTCTTGAGACGCTGTACTTGCGGTAGACCTTTGCATAAGAGGACCTGCACAATGGACTTAGCATCTAAGAACCGTACATAACCAATTAAGTCTATACTTCATTATGCTCTATGGTCTCTATATCGCTCGCTTTTACTTGGAATTAAAGGAAAAAAAAGAAAAACATGTCCGCCGAGATACGACTACATTTTTACTTATGCTACTAGTAGTTTCGATTCCACTGTCATTTTCTGGTCTATGTAATCAAGCCTTGATTACATCAACCAGAAGAAGATGTGCAAGCGAAAGCCATATTGCAGTTTCTCGGCGGTCATGGTTTCTTTAAGTACATAGAGTTGTGGAGTTAATGCTATTTGCCCACGAGTTGGTAATTAATATTCACTACTGATGACTTTTGAAGTTGGTGGTCTTTGGTTGTGTGGTAGCGCTATTGTTTATTGTGTGTGTGTGTGTGTGTGTGTGTGTGTGTCGTCTTCCTGCATATGCCCCGCGTACCGAGGTTTCAAATAGCCTTCCACAGCGCTCTCTTGTTCGATTTGTGCCTTGAAAATAACGGGTTGTGCACCAGTCGAAATATCGGCGGTTATCGAAGACGTCACCCGGCTGCTTTCCTGCTAGTTGTTTGAATATTTTATACCCTGGAAAAACTCATGTTTCAAATGAACACAGTTCGTGACTCGGCTCTTTTATTCAATATTTTCGTCGATTTTAACACTGACTATGGATTACCTCCATGTTCATTGTTCATCGTGGCTATCATTTATACCCGTCTGAAACGCCTGGATGGCATCTTTTCACGTCTTGTAAATTCTTATCATTTTCTCCATAAACAGGGACGGGTTTTCCATGAATGTTAGCAACTGCTCCACTTTCGGGTAAGCTTTTAGCGAAGTTGCGCCATAAATTTCGTTTCTCCTCAATTCGATTCTGTACCTCCTCATTCTTTATTTGATGCACTCATCTAGTCTTCAGTATTCTTCTATACCACTACATATCAAAAGTTGATATTTTGTTCCCATCTGAAAAGCTTATCATCCGCGTTTCACTTCCGGTCAAGGTTACACTCCCGAAAGAAAACTTTCGGAAGAGTTCCTAACTCAAAAATTTATATTCGATGTTAAAAAACGCCTCTTTTTCAGAAATTCTATCCTTGCTATTGCCAGTCTGTATTTTATATTCTTTCTACTTCTGCCATCATCCGATATTTTGCTGCCCAAAGAGTAGAACTGACTACTAGTCCCATTACCTAAGTTGATTCCCCCAGGGTCGCCTCTACTCTGCTTTCACTTTTGTCATTCTTCATCTTATTTTTTCTTTTCAAGACACTATCTCCGTTCAGTTGCTCTTCCAAGTCCTTTTCCATCTCTAACACAACGTCATCAGCAAACCTTAAGCTTTTATTTCTTCTTCCTGGCGGTTTAATATGCTTTCCAAACATCGCCCTGGTTTCGTTCGTCGCTTCCTCAGTATATACACTGATGAGCCAAATAAACTGGTGCAACGGCCTAATATTGTGTAGGGCCGCCGCGAGCTAGCAGAAGTGCCGCAACACGACGTGGCATGCACTCGAATAATGTCTGAAGTGGTGCTGGAGGGAACTGACACCATGAATGCTGCTGGGCTGCCCATAAATCCGTAAGAGGACGAGTGGGTGGCGATCTCTTCTGAACAGCACGTGGCAAGGCATCCCAGATATGCTCAATAATGTTCGTATCTGGGGAGTTTGGTGGCCAGCGGAAGTGTTTAAACTCATAAGAGTGTGGAGTGTCGCAGTGTCTTGCTGGAATTGCCCAAGTCCGTCGGAATGCACAATGGACGTGAATGGATGCAGGTGATCACACAGGACGCTTACGTTCGTGTCACCTGTCAGCCGTATCTAGACGTATCAGGATTGCCATATCACTCCAACTGTACACACTCCACACTATTACAGAGTCTCCACCAGATTTAACAGTCCCCCTGCTGACATGCAAGGTCTATGGATTCATGAGGCTCTCTCCATACCCGTACATGTCCATCCGCTCGATACAATTTCAAACGAGACTCGTCCGACAAGGCAACATGTTTCCAGTCATCAAGAGTCCAATGTCAGTGTTGACGGGTCCAGGCGAGGCGTAAAGCTTTGTGTCGTGCAGTAATCAAGGGTACACGAGCGGACCTTCGGCTCCCAAAGCCTATATCGATGATGTTTCGTTGAATGGTTCGCATGCTAACACTTGTTGATAGTCCAGCACGGAAATCTGCAGCAATTTGCGGAATGGTTGCACTTCTCTCACGTTGAACGATTCTCTTCTACACCTACATCTACGTGATTACTCTGCTATTCACAATAAAGTGCCCGGTAGAGAGTTCAATGAACCACCTTCATGCTGTCTCTCAACCGTTGCACTCTCGAACGGCACGCGGGAAAAACGAGCACTTACATTTTTCCGTGCGAGCCCTGATTTCTCTTATTTTATCGTGATGATCATTTCTCCCTATGTAGATGGGTGCCAACAGAATGTTTTCGCAATCGGAGGAGAAAACTGGTGACTGAAATTTCATGAGAAGATCCCGTCGCAACGAAAAACGCCTTTGTTTTAATGATTGCCCCTCCAATTCACGTATCATGTCTATGACACTACCTCCCCTATTTCGCGATAATACAAAACGAGCTGTCCTTCTTTGTACTTTTTCGATGTCATTCGTCAGCCCCACCTGATGCGGATTCCACACCGCACAGCAGTACTCCAGAATATGGCGGACAAGCGTAGGTAGTGTAAGCAGTCTCTTCGGTAGACCTGTTGCACCTTATAAGTGTTCTGCCAATTAATCGCAGTCTTTGATTTGCTCTACCCACAATATTATCTATGTGATCGTTCCAATTTAGGTTATTTGTTATTGTAATCCCTAAGTATTTAGTTGAATTAACAGCCCTCAGATTTGTGTGACTTATCGCGTAAACGAAACTTAGCTGATTTCTTTTAGTACTGAAGTGAATAACTTCGCACTTTTCTTTATTCGGGGTCAATTGCCACTTTTCGCACCAAACAGATATCTCCTCTAAACCATTTTGCAAGTCGTTTTGATCATCTGATGACTTTACAAGACTGTAAATGACAGCATCATCTGCAAATAATCTAAGACGGCTACTCAGATTGTCTCCTATTCGTTAATATAGTTGAGGAACAATAGAGGGCCTATAACACTTCCTTGGGGAACGCCGGATATTACTTCTGTTTTACTCGATGACTTTCCGTCTATTACATCGAACTGTGACCTTTCTGACAGGAAATCACGAATCCAGTCGCACAACTGAGGCGATACTCCGTAGGCACTCAGTTTGATTAGAAGACGCTTCTGAGGAACGGTGTCAAAAGCCTTCTGGAAATCTAAAAATATGGAATCAATTTGACATCCCCTGTCGATAGCACTTATTACTTGATGAGTATAAAGAGCTAGTTGTGTTTCACAATAACGATATTTTCTGAATAGTTTTCTTCGAGGTAATTGGTCTTGATTGGAATTCAGGAATATTTACTTCGTCGTCTTTGGTGAAGGAGTTTCGGAAAACCGTGTTGAATAACCCTGCTTTAGTGGCACTGTCATTAGTGACTTCACTGTTGTTATCGCGCAGAGAAGGTATTGATTCTGTCTTGCCACTGGTGTGCTTTATGCAAGACCAGAATCTCTTTGGGTTTTCTGCCAGATTTCGAGAGAATTTCGTTGTGGAAATTATTAAAAGCATCTCGCACTGAAGTATGCGCCGTATTTCGAACTTCTGTAAAACTCTGCCAATCTTCAGTCGCCGTTGGCCCCGTTGTCTCAGGATCTTTTTCCGCCGCAGCGATGTCGGAGATTTGATGGTCTACCGGATTCCTTATGTTCACGGTACACTCGTGAAATGGTCGTGCGACAAAATCTCCACTTCATCGCTACCTCGGAGATGCTGTGTCCCATTTTTCTTGCTCCGACTATAAAATCACGTTCAAACTCACTTAAATCTTGAAAACATGCCATTTTAGTAGCAGTAACAACTGCGTCAGGCGTTGCCGAACATAGCGCCGTATTCTGCCTGTTTACATATCTCTATATTTGAATTTGCACGCCTATAGCAGTTTTTTGGAACTTCAATGTAGAACAAATAACGCCAGGGATGGGCTATAAATCTGTCTCACTCACTTCTCAATTATTGCGTTCCTATTATACCCTTCGAGTGTCATAAGTGTAGTCTAGGTTCTGACCAACTTGTAAATAATCTTTCGCGGCCTGAAAGTGATTCCTGCTACCTCCAGCATTTCGAAGAATGTAGTCCAGTTACTACCATCAGAAGCTTTCTTTAAATCCACAAACGGTATAAAAGTAAGGATATGTCTCTGCCAAGCTTAGTAACCCGACGAAACTTGGACGATATGTAGAAAACACAGATACAGTGCAGTACAGAAGGTAACTGAAGGAAATACTCAATGAGACGAACAAAAATTGCACTTTTAGTCAGTCAGTAATCAAACTGAAATCCTTGAGGTTCATGATGCTCCCCTGGACATTATAGTAGGTGGGTCATGGTTCTTAAAAGGGTGTGTACTCACCACAGACGGCAGTGCATGCTGTGTAACGCGCTTACATGATGGCCTCAAAATTGGTAAGGAGTTGTCGTGGTAGAATGTTCCATTCCTCCAACAGCGCGTTCGACTATGCTGCAGCTGGCCGCTGTGGCCGAGCAGTTCTAGGCGCTTCAGTCTGGCACCTCACTGCTGGTACAGTGACAGGTTCGAACACTGCCTCTGGCATGGATGTGTGTGATGTCCTTAGGTTAGTTAAGTTTAAATAGTTCTAAGTCCTAGGGGACTGATCACCTCAGATGTTAAGTACCATAGTGCTCAGAGCCATTTGAACCATTTATGCTGCACGTAGCCCATACGCCTACAGGCTGAACACGGAATTCCCCAGCAACATTGTCGAACGTGATCGTTTTGATTGTCCAGGTGTTATTGTGTGGGGAAGCATGATGTATCGACCTCCATACCTGAAACACAGTAGACTCACCAGCCAGTTGAACTCTGATGCTGTTTCCTTCCCCACAAGCGCCTTTTCAAAGCTGCATACGTCACTGACTTCATTTTTATGGATGTCAATGAGCGATCGCATCGAACAGCGCAGGCAGAGAAGCTCTTGTAACAATAGGATATTCGGTGAATGGACTGGTTTGCCCTTTCCAGTGACTAACTCCCATCGAGCACGTACGTGACGAGTTGGGGAGACGTGCCGCAGGACGTCCACGTGTACCGAGTACTATCCAGCAGTTATCGACCGTACTGGTGTTTCGGAATGGAACGCCCCCACCCCATAAGCCCTTACCAACCTTGTGGTCAGCACAGGAGCACGTTGCAGACCATGCACTGCCGACCGTGACGATCACACACCCCATTGAGAATAATGCCCAGCCTTTTGTGATGTCCAGGGGACCATCGCGAATTCCAGTCACTTCATTGTCGTTGAATTGGCGATCTTTTACAGAAGCTCGAAATTTAGCGCGGACTTCAATGCGAGATGCTTATAACAGTTCCCACAACGAAACTTTGTCCCGAAACCTGGCAGAATATCCACAGAGATTCTGGTCGCATGTGGAGTACGTTAGTGGCAAGAAACAATCAATGCCTTTTCTACGCGATAGCAATGGAGATACTATCGAAGACAGAGCTGGCAAAGCAGAGCTACTAAACACAGCCTTCCGAAATGTTTTAACAAAAGAAGACGAAGAAAATATTCCAGAATTCAAATCGAGTACAGCTGCCATCATGAGTAACACAGAAGTTAATATCCTTGGAGTAGAGAAACAACTTAAATCACTTAATAAAAGCAAGTCTTCTGGTCCAGGCTGTATGCCATATTAGGTTCACTTGGGAGTATGCTGATGCATTAGCTCCATACTTAACAATCGTATACGCTCGACGAAAGACCCGTACTCAAAGACTGGAAAGTTGCACAGGTAAAACCAATATTCAAGAAAGGTAGTAGGAGTAATCCACTTAATTACACGCCCATATCATTAACATCGATATGCAGCAGGATTTTAGAACATATATTGTGTTCGAACGTTATGAATTACCTCGAAGAAATCGGTCTATTGACACACAGTCAACATGGGTTTAGAAATCATCGTTCCTGTGAAACACAACTAGCTCTTTATTCACATGAAGTCTTAAGTGCTATTGACAAGGGATTTCAGATCGATTCCGTATTTCCGGAAGGCTTTTGACACTGTACCACACAAGCGGCTCGTAGTGAAATTGCGTGCTTATGGAATATCGTGTCAGTTATGTGACTGGATTTGTGATTTCCTGTCAGAGAGGTCACAGTTCGTAGTAATTGACGGAAAGTCATCGACTAAAGCAGAAGTGATTTCTGGCGTATTTAATTGAAAGTCGCTGACTGGTATCGGCGTATAAATACGATATAGCAGTGCTTGTGTTTTAAGACTATTGCATCGTTCCTCTTACCAAGACACGCACTGCAATATCGTGTACTCCAGGAGTGTGGTTTAGGTCATTCAATGTTCTGTCACATTCTCCTCGCAATATTGTGTCTCCAATCTGATCTTTACTTAACCTTCTCTTTCTATTACCCTGAAGTTTGTTTCCCTTATACAGGGTATTACAAAAAGGTACGGCCAGACTTTCAGGAAACATTCCTCACACACAAATAAAGAAAAGATGTTATGTGTACATGTGTCCGGAAACGCTTAATTTCCATGTTAGAGCTCATTTTAGTTACGTCAGTATGTACTGTACTTCCTCGATTCACCGCCATGATTTCATACGGGATACTCTACCTGTGCTGCTAGAACATGTGCCTTTACAAGTACGACACAACATGTGGTTCATGCACGATGGAGCTCCTGCACATTTCAGTCGAAGTGTTCGTACGCTTCTCAACAACAGATTCGGTGACCAATGGATTGGTAGAGGCAGACCAATTCCATGGCCTCCGCGCTCTCCTGACCTCAACCCTCTTGCCTTTCATTTATGGGGGCATTTGAAATCTCTTGCCTACGCAACCCCGGTACCAAATGTAGAGGCTCTTCGTGCTCGTATTGTGGACGGATGTGATACAATATACCATTCTCAAGGGCTGCATCAGTGCATCAGGGATTCCATGCGACGGAGGGTGGATGCATGTATCCTCGCTAACGGAGGACATTTTGAACATTTCCTGTAACAAAGTGTTTGAAGTCACGCTAGTACGTTCTGTTCTGTGTGTTTCCATTCCAAGATTAATGTGATTTGAAGAGAAGTAATAAAATGAGCTCTAACATGGAAAGTAAGCGTTTCCGGACACATGTCCACATAACATATTTTCTTTCTTTGTGTGTGAGGAGTGTTTCCTGAAAGTTTGGAGGTACCTTTCTGTAACACCCTGTATAGACTCCCTGTACATTCCGTCCAACTTTCCTCCTCTGCTTAGTACTGGCGTCACGTGAGGTGCTCATCACCATGCAGCTGCTCCTGTGTGTTTGGGATTTACGGCGCTCTACGACGAAGTTATAAGCGCCCTTAAAAAAAAAATAAGAGAAATGATTGTGGATAAAATGGCTGAAAATCTTATCACACAGTGAGGAATAAACCTACAAAATGTCACTCACTTACTCCCACCTCAATCGTGTTGACCCACACATCACTCTAGCTCACATGCCTTAAGTTAACGGAGAAATGGTGAAAGGTGCTATATCTGGATTTAAAACAACTAAAATGAGAGTGGAGCTAAGATAACAGCACAGGAAAATGTGACTGGCTGATCACTTACAAAAAAACGTGGGTGAGCCAGTCATCCTCTTCAGACATGAAAAACATCTCTCTGAAATTTTAGGAAATAAGTTGGGTGTATGACAAAACCATAAAACTCTCGCCACATTCGTTTAAGTGTCACTCAAAATATAGTGCAGATTTGTCGGCAAATGTGCCTCAGAAGAGTGTGTTTGGATCGCTGTTAAAAGGTTTGATAGTCAGGGTGGGCAACAATCTGCGGTTGTTTCCTGATGATGCTCTGATGCGCTTTGAGTGACGGTAGGAGGATACGAGATGACCTAGACAAAATTTCTAGTTCGTGTGATGAATGGCAGCTAGCTCTAAATGTGGAAAAATGTAAGTTAATGCGGATGGGTAGGAAGAACAAACCTGTAATGTTCGGATACAGTATTAGTAGTATTCTGCTTGACACGGTGATGTTTAAATATCTGGGCGTAACGTTTCAGAGCGATATGAAATGGATCGAACACGTGAGAACGATGGTAGGGAAGGCAGATATCGACTTCGGTTTATTGGAAGGATTTTAGGAAAGTGTAGTTCACCTGTAAAGAGACCGCATAAAAGACGCTGGTGCGACCTATTCTTGAGTACTGGTCGAGTGTTTGGTATCCGTACCAGGTCGGATTGAGGGAGGACATCGAAGCAATTCAGAGGCTGCTAGATTTGTTACCAGTAGGTTCGAATAACACGTAAGTGTTACCGAGATGCTTCAGGAACTCACATGCGAATCCCTGAAGGAAAGGCGACGTTCTTTTCGAGGAACACTGTTGAGAAAATGTAGCATTTGAACCTGACTTCCGAACGATTCTACTGCCGCCAACATACATTGCGCCTGAGATAAGGACCGCCAAGTTAAGATACGAGAAATGAGGGCTCGACAATCGTTTTTCCCTCGCTCTATTTGCGTGTGGAGCAGGGGAGGAAGGATTAGTAGTGGTACATGGCACCCTCCGCCACGCACCGTACGGCTGCTTGCTGAGTATCCGTGTAGGTGCAGATCTGCTGCTGCGCACAGTGATCTATACACCAGAAGCACCACACATTGGAGGGTCCTATCACCGGAGCAAGAAGCCATTCGACATAGGCGTGTGGCCTAGGTGAAGGCGAAGAAGGTGGACCTCATCCCGCCTACATGGCTGGAAGGAGGTAGGCCACGGCCGCATAGTGGGCGTTACTAGACGCAGCTTGTTAGCAGTCAGCTCTAGCCGCTCACCTCCCATCGCGCGGCGATAGCACGCCGGCAGATTTCACATTGAACTAACCCTCTCGAGAAGTCTCTTTGCTGCTACATCCTCCCTTACATCCTCTGCAATACCCATGTTCCCTGGTACCCAGCAGAAAGATACGTCCTTCCCCATCCTTTGTAGTCGGAGGGGGTACCCTGGATGTTATGGACTACTTTATCTGGTGCGTAGGAGCGACGTAGAGAGCGAAGGTCACTTAAAGAATCGGAACAGACACAGAATTTACAGCTGTTTCTCTTTGTTCCAAAGGTCTCTCTGATTGTTCCTTAGAGAGCATCTGTATTTCCTCTAGTCAGGCATGTTTTTGCAGCCATGCATATGTCGACTTGCCATTCGTACTTCGTCATTTTGCGATGTAGATTTTAGATGCCTGTGTTCCGTTTCTTTCGCCTGCTTCATTCACGGCGTTTTTATGTTTTCTTTTTTTTTTCAGTTAAATTAAGTATCTCGTGTGTCATCCAAGGATTACAACTAAGACTTACTTATGGGATCCTCTACTAACTTCACTATTTCAGCTTTCAACCAAACCCATTCGTCTTCTACTGCATTACTTTACCCTTTGAAGCCAAGTGGCCATAATGCTCCCTCTGAAACGCTCGACAAACTTAGGTTTCTTCAGTGTATCCAGGTCCCTTGTCATTGATTTCCTAAGTTCTTAGATTTTCTCCCGTCTTAATCTGTAATTCACAACCAATATATTAGGTTGGTGAATACGTTCGTAGCTTTTTGCCTGTTGGTATTCCGATTGCTATGGGTATATTTACCGATTGTCAACTTTAAATTGTAACTCACTGTTGCTGTTTGAGTTTACATGTTGTCATTTTGAAATAGGCAGTGGAGCTGTGGGCGCTACAAAATGGAATGCCAAATTGGAACCTTTCCGACATATTCTTCTGCTTACGTTCTGTAGAGGGGTGACAGCAACGGAACTAGCCAGAAAAATGGTGACAGAACAAAGCAACAAAATAATTTTTCGTTTTCAGAAGGATCGTTTTGATATTAGCGTCCCTCCACGTTCAGGAAGACCTTAGGGGCTTGAAAAAGTTCCATTAAACGTGTTAGTTCACAATGGTACACGTTAGTGTATTCTAAACTTGCAATTGCGCTGAACTGTTATCATTTCACTATCGTGCGACATTTGCATGCAATGGGAAGGGTTCGGAAATCGTGTGTTTGGGTACCGCAGGTTCTAAGCCAATATATGTCATAAAATCAGAGGGTGGCCATATGTGCATCTCTGCTTGCTCGTCATCAGTTGGCTATTGAACACACCGACCGTTCCCGTCCTGTATCGTTGCTGGTGACTGTACGAGGGGCGTTTGAAAAGTCCGTGCGAAAATAAAAACTACTTACATGTTTGGGGTAAACTTTTTTTTATTTTTCGACATACTTCTTACAGACTGATGCACTTCGTCCAACGCTGTTCTAATTTGTTGGTCCCTTCCGAATAATAGGAATCGTCCAAGTCTGCAAAACCGCTATCAGTTGCTGCAATCACCTCCTCGTTTGAATAAAATCTTTGTCCCACCAGCCACTTCTTCAAATTGGGGAACAGTAGTCCGAAGGAACCTAACCTGGAGAATAGGAACGGATGTGAAACGAGTTGGAGTCCTATTTCCATTAATTTTGCGACCACAACTGCTGAGCTGTGTGCTGGTGCATGGCCGTGATGGAAAGTGCCTTTTTTGCGGTCCAGCTGCCGGCGTTTTTCTTGCAGCTCGGTTTTCAAACGGTCCAATAACGATGAATAATATTCCCCTGTAATAGTTTTACCCTTTTCCAGATAGTCGATGAGGATTACCCCTTGCGAATCCTAAAAGACAGTAGCCATAACCTTTCCGGCCGAAGGACTGGTCTTCGCCTGTTTGGGTGCAGGTTCTCTCTTGGTAACCCATTATTTAGATTGTTGTTTGATCTCAGGAGTATAGTAATTTATACATGTTTCATCCACAGTGACAAAACGACGCTTAAAGTCCTGAAGATACTTCCTGAACAGCTGCAAACCATCCTTGCAACACTTCACACGATTCCGTTTTTTGTGAAGTGTGAGCAATAGTGGAACCCATCTTGCGGATAGCTTTCTCATGTCCAAATGTTTATGCAAAATATTATGTACCCGTTCATTCGAGTTGCCCACAGCACTAGAAATCTCACGCACCTTAACTCTTCTGCCATCCATCACCATATCATGGATTTTATCAATGATTTCTGGAGTCGTAAACTCCACAGGGCGTCCAGAACGTTCAGCATCACTTGTGCCAATATGGCCACTCCGAAAATTTTGAAACCACCTATAAATTTTTCTAATCGAAGGTGCTGAGTCACCGTAATGTTTATGAAGCTTCTCTTTAGTCTCCTGAGGCGTTTTGCCTGTCATAAAGTAATGTTTAATCTCCACAAGATATTCTTCTTCTTCCATTTTTTGACAATCACTCGACACACGAATGCCAGACACAAAGAAATAGACCAATATGGCTGAATCTTGGTGTGCGTTCTTTCTAAAGATGCTACTAACTAAACATGACCTCGATACGCGCCGGTGATCCCATCTCTTCAGACTTTGCACGGGCTTTTCAAACTCACTCGTAAATGGTGTCTTTATGTTCCCATTCGGAAAAGAAAGGAATGTTTGAACTTAAACAAAGCAGCAACTCTTAGTACAAGGCTTGCGTGAATCCACAAACATAAGGCTACACATTTGATGGAACAGCGATGGTGTGGTGTACTACGAATTGATTCCCCGAGATTTAACCATCACTGCTGACACTGACTGTCAACAATTGAGACGTCTTACAGATGCAGTTCAAGAACAACGACCAGGAAGACTGCATGAAGTGATGTTACTCCACGATAACGCCCGCCCGGATTGTGCTAGACTGACAAAAAATTCTGTACAGTAGTTGGGTTTGGAAGTCATTCCACTCCCACCTTATTCACCTCATCTTGCGCCCTCACATTTTCATCTCTTCCGCTCTCTGTCGAACAACTTTCAAGGAACTCCCTTTCCAAATGCAAATGCTCTCCGAGCATGCCTTTACGAGTTCACCTCAGAACCACGTGACTTCTACAGTCGCTGAAGCAAAAAGCTACCCCAGCGTCGGCAGACTGTTGTAAATAGTGAAGGAGAATATATTGCTGATGACTAAAGTCTATGTAATTTGTTTCTGTTCTGTTTATTAAACTTATGGAAAAAATGCTACTAACATATGCACCAACCCAATGTTATGGTTTGAGTCAATATCTGCCTGTGAAAATGTTATCTAGTTTAATACCTGGTTTCAAAATGTATTTTGCATGTATCTTACTGTATAGAGGCTGAGGTGACAGGCCCATATGGCGAATGGTGGTAGTGGGTTGGCAGAGGACATGAGGCCAGTAGCCCACCACCTTGGGCAGGGAAGCAGTGCAGTGGTGAGTGGATGATTGATAGTCACCCAATGTGTCGTAAACAAATTATTAAAATCTCATAGCTTGCAGCATTTGGTGGGCAGTGTGGTTCTGCAAGGAAGTAGATTGCAGCTGCTGGCAGGGACTCATAATGAAGCCTAAAGGCAGCCCGGCTGCACAGGATGGGGCATGCAGAAATACATAGAATCATACCACGAACCCAGCATGAATGAGATGGCTCACAACTGCTGCGGTATCTGCCAACAGGAGCAAAGGCAGTCAGCAAGAGATTTGCCAGCATGGGCGATGGCACCTGCTCGGCCCACAGTTCGAACTGTAAACGTCCACAGTATGAAACCAGCAGTAGCTTAAGTAGGCCCCCAGGCGGCCTGCCAGTTAGAGGGCGCTAAAGCTACAGCATCGAACTTGGCACCAGCGGCAGGGTGATAGCTAGCAGTAGCAGAGTACTGAGGTGGTGACTGGTCAATCCACGTAGACTCGTGAACTGTAGTAGGTCCTCCCTCGGGCTGGTGGCTGGCAGACAGCAGCATCTTTCAATAAGAAGAAAGACAACTATTAATGTGAACCTGACCTGCCCTCGTTTTGCTATAGCATCTCGTTCTATCACATACGTCATAATAAAACCGTGGCTTGTATGTAAAGCAACCAGGCCACCAACACTGCAGTGCCTCTGCCATTCTGCTGCATCAGTGATATTAGAACTCTGGTCCCTTGACTGGCCTGGTGATGTGGTAACTGCTTGGTGTTCTAGTGGCACTTCTTGCTGTATCAACAGGCGGTTCCCCTTGCATTACTAATGACAGTTTTACTCAGTTCTGCCCAGTAAATTATTTGCATTGCAACAAATCTTTCTGAAACCATTCGCTGTCTCCATTTATCTTCCACGTATGTGTCTGCAATGATTAAATGAATTAAGAGAAACCAACGACGTCAGCAACATTCAGGCTTTGAAATAATTCTAAAGACGAGAGGTAAAAATGTGTGCCGGTCTGCACCAGAACTCTAACTCAGACTTCCTGCTTCGCAGGTGGTCACCTTGAACACCTCGGCTATCCTGACACGTTCCTATCTGACCCAAACTCCTACTCTGTCCTACATAAGTAGCATCTGTATCCTTGTCAGCTCGCCCTGATTCCCACAGGAGTTCGGACGTAATTTACATCCACAAGAAAGGACTGTAAGCGTTATCATGTTAATAAATATGACGATAAATACAAATACACATGTGTGGTGTTTGTTGTGTTGAACATGTCTGATAGAACAGACACTATATGTGTATAGCTTCATGCAATGATTAAACCATGCTAGCAGCAAAATTCTACCAGCTGTCTTTCCTTTTCATTCCTTTCACCCAGCCCACGTTCTCCAAATATTTTCAGTTCTATTCCATTCCTGATTACCAAATTCCACTCACCATCACAATTATTTTTCGTCTCCTTTAACTATTTGAATAATATGCTACACCTCATCATACATTCTTTCAATCTTTTCATCTACATTGTTAACTGGCACATAACATTGTACTAGCATGGTTGATCTTCGTTTCACGTCTGTTTTGTCTGTTACAGTGAAGTAACTATCTATTTACATTAGCTTACTCGTATTCCTATTTTCTTGTTCATTGTTAGGTGAACACCTGCGTCACACCTGTTTGATTTTCTTCTGATAATGCAGCACTGACCTAACCAGTTATTCTATTTTTCCTACCATTGTATTTCGCTAATTCAGCCTATCCCCTTTCCTTTTCAAATTCTCCAACCTACTTACCAAAGGGATCTAACATTCAATATGTCCTGACGACATCTTCCTGCGTAATTCCCAGCTGGAGATCGGAATGATGATTACTTAACTCTATAATATTTTAATCAAGAGAATGCCATCATCACTAACTAATATAGTGGAGCTGCATGGCTTTGGGAAAAAGCTAACGGCTGCAGTTTCCTCTTGGTGTCAACCATTCACAGTATTAACACAGCAAGATCATGTTGGCTGATGTTACAACGTCAGACCAATCAACCAATCAGACTGTTTGCCCCGCATCTACTGGAAAGGCGTCACACCTTCTCCAGATACCTTGTTTCAGTATAGTATCTGTACAAATACACCTTTCTCTTTATGTTTGTGGCACGCAAGCCGTCCCACCTCGTCAAGGGCCACAGTTCATCGGGGTTTGGGTGACTCGGCTGTGTCCATAACCAAGTACATCTAACTTTAATAAATTTACATCATTACTTCCTCGATAGCCGTTGTATATTAAGGATTATCAAACCGTAATCAAGTACAGTGGTTTGCTGTGTGTTTGTAGGATGTCCCAGGAAGAATGGTCAATATTCAAGGATATGACAAGGACCATCATTTGAAGCAAGAAACTTCATACGGACAAATGCCCTGTTCAGAATGGTTTCCGAGGCAGAACATATTTAGTATACATTGTTTCTGTATTACTCAGTATACTGTCAGGTTTGTACATATACACATGTGCAACTGCTAGTAAATGTTACAACATATGCTTCACAAAGTGTCAATTGAAATATATGTTTTTAGTACATTAACCTCTAAGCATTACCGAACACGTTACATTACAGCGTTATACAGCTCACAATAAATGTTCCTATATCTCACCAACAGCTTCAATCATCTCTTGGGGAAACATGTTTTGTCGCTCGTCTGAAGGCCTCTGTCCGTTCCCAAGTAAGGGCAACAGCGCCCATGATGCGCTGAAGCACTTCATCTCACGTATACACCTGTAGTTTGTTCACTTCAGAGTTCATCATATTTCATAAACAAAAATCTGATGACGTAGGGCTTGGCGATCTTGGTGGCCAGTTAATTGTACTACCACGGCAAACCCAGCGAGTAGGGTAAGTGGAGTTGAGATGTTTCCTCCTCACATGTCTGGTAAAATGTGGAGGCATTCCGTCATGCTGGAAGGACATTGTAGTCTGAGTGGCCAAATAAATCTACTCAAGGTGCTCTACAAAGGAATTCTCCAAAAAGTGCAAATAATTCTGTCCCGTCGTTCTCTTGTATAGAACGTTACCGGTCATTTATCGCCAGACACTGAGCGAAAAACGAATTTTGAAATTGGTTTCCACTGTAGCGTGTGGATTTTTCTGCGACGATCGATAATAATTACGTATGTTGTTGATTCCATTCTGTGTAAACGTAGTTTATTCATGTCATGTGGCATTGTCTCTAATATGAAGATTGTAGACACGCTGTAAGTTTTCCACAAGTAACATTCGCCATATACGTGTTCGTGGATCATTGATACGTGCAGGAAGTGTGCGTGGGGGCTTAATTGTAATGCAGTAATTTTAGTAGCTGTGTATCCGGTTACAAAGTCTTGTAACCGGTTGGCCCTGACTAGTGTTGGTACGCAATCTGACTGCATAAAACAACAATAAAGAATGAAAGAAAATTTCCCTGAACACAATTGATTAATTAAGTCCCCTACAACTATAAAAGCTACGAAACAACGAAGCACAAGTGTAGCTGTTCTGTGTGTGGTAGTGTGACTCAACGTTCATGTATCTGGCACGGTTCTTCCTCAATACGACGAGATATTTTTAACACCATTTACAATGAACTAATTGAAAAACCAGAAATACTATAATTGCACATAGAAACCAGAATTACAAGTCTAATACATTAACACGAGCCAGATGCTTTGTTGACTGAACCTGTGACCAAGAGGCATTGTCATTAAGGAAATGCGATTTTTTTTTTACTTCCATGTATTTTGACGAAAAATACACTGTGATCATTGCAACATTTTCCATCTATACATTCCACCAACCGAACAGCATCTACTGTGACGTCCAACAGAACAACAACTGCACACGACATGCTCTCACTAGTGCTGCTCTCGACATCCTCTCAACAAGCACTGCCCACAGCAACCTCTGAACTACTACTGCCGGTGGAGGCGGCGGAATAATAATCTTTGGCGCAATCTCTGGTGCTGTGACTCAGTGTAGCCAGCTTTCAAGTGGTCATGTGCTGGTTATAGGATTATGCTGCGTCCTTTCAACAACGTGTTGCTGTTCCTCCACGGGTTGTTGAACTACACGTTCAGAACAAAAATGGAAACTTGGAACAGTATCTGTTGCACTCATTGTGCTGAAAGTTCTAGTAAACACTCTACGATCGGGAACTGAACGTGACGGAAAACGCCGACGGTTTTCTTCGACAGAAGCAAGAGCACTATCATCGCACAAGCCGTGACATACACCACATCTGCATATTCTTCATTAGTGTTGATGTGTGGCATTACGAGGGTCACTGCAAAAGAAATGCACACTTTTTTTTAAATCCATCTTTTATTCTACAAGTTTGAAAGTTTTACAGTGTGTAGATACATCCTTTAGGAACAATATTTTCATTTCTCCACATAATTTCCATACCTCTCAAGTGCCTTACGCCATCTTGGAACGGCGCCTATATATACCCACACGGTAAAATTCTGGACCAACCTGTTGGAGCCACTGTTTGGCAGCGTGCACAAGGCTGTCATCATCTTCAAACCTTCTTCCACGAAGAGAGTCTTTCAGTTTCCCAAAGAGATGATAGTCACATGGAACCATGTCTGGACTGTAAGGCCGGTGTTTCAGTGTTGTCCATCCGAGTTTTGTGATCGCTTCCATGGTTTTTTGACTGACATGTGGCCGTGCATTGTCGTGCAACAGCAAAACATCCTGCTTTTGCCGATGTGGTCGAACACTACTCAGTCGTGCTTGAAGTTTCTTCAGTGTCGTCACATATTCATGAGAGTTTATGGTGGTTCCACTTGGCATGATGTCCACAAGCAAGAGTCCTTCGGAATCGAAAAACACCGTAGACATAACTTCTCCAGCAGAAGGTGTGGTTTTGAATTTTTTTTTCTTGTATGAATTTGCATGATGCCACTCCATTGATTGCCTCTTCGTCTCTGGTGAAAAATGATGGAGCCATGTTTCATCACCTATCACAATTCTTCCAAGAAATTCATCTCCACAATTCTCGTACTGTTCCAAAATGTCGCTGCATACCGTTTTTCTCGTTTCTTTGTGATCCACTGTCAACATCCTGGGGACTCACCTGGTACAATTTTTTAACGTCAACACTGTAAGCATTCTGCAAACACTTCCTTCCCCTATCCCAGCGTAGCGTGACAATTCATTCACTATGATGCGTCTGTCAGCAGTTGCCAGTTCGTTAACTCTCTGCACATTGTCTGGAGTTTGTGCAGTACAAGGCCTGCCGCTGCGAGGACAATCCTCAATATTGCCGTGCCCGCTTTCATCACTTAACCTGTTTGCCCACCGACTAACTGTACTGCGATCGACAGCAGCATCTACGTACACCTTTTTCAACCTCTTGTGGATGTTTCCCTCTGTCTCGTTTTCACAGCACAGGAATTCTATGACAGTACATTGCTTCTGACGAACGTCAAGTGTAGAAGCCATCTTGACGACATGCTATGATGGTGCCACTCACGGGAACAAGTTGAACTAAGTTTGAAAACAAGTGGGTAGGATGTATCTACACACTGTAAATCTTTCACACATGCAGAATGAAAACCATATTTTTACAGAAATAGTGTGCACTTCTTTTGGAGTGACCCTCGTATATCCCGCATGTTTACCAACACAGTAGCCGGTTGGCAGGGTACATACGTACGCATCACTAGCCCAAAAACAAATGTACTTTAAATGTGTCCTTTGTCGGAAATCTTAGGAATAGGGCATATGTCCATAAGACATTTCTGCTTCAAATGAGCGTTCCTTTCATATCCCTGAATATTAACCAATCCTCCTCAGACACCCTGTATACTATCTCAATAATCTAATTTGAAAGTTCTTTGTCGTAGTAGACAAGCAAAGCGTATCTGATTGCAGTTTCAGTTACATAGGTCAGTAACTACATTCTGACGATTCCATTTATTCAGATATTTCTCTTTCGTTAAGTATGTACACACTGGAGGTGGGGTTTCGTTTATTCGACTTCTCCATGTCACCATCACCAGGCTGGATAAACACTTTCTCCAATATTTTCCGTACATGACGGTCTTCAGGCACACGCGTGTTTTTCCTGACGTATAACTGCACAGACGAAGCAGCTTACATCAGTGCAAGCTGAGGTTCTTGGGTTCGTCTACGCAAATGTGATTCCAAAGAAGGCGAGGACGAGGTAAAAACGTATAGCGGATCATATGCGAGACCCTGTTCATAACTCGTAACAATATTGTACAGTTTCTTATGCTTTATCTGGTGGAGAAATTGTCATTAATTAAGTATCATACTTTTATTTCATAATACACAGTGAGGAGGTTTGATGTGTTATGGAAAACGGCGACAGGTAATGTAATTGGAGATTTCAAAGTGGTGGACAAACCATCATTTTGTAATCTCTTTATCCACGAAAATTTGTATAAAAACCATGCTATAGAAGCGGCACAACATGAGCTGGGTTTCGTCTCTGCTGATGCTGCAAACGATTCATCGTTCTCAGAAACCTCTCTCACATTCAGCGTTCGATCGTACAGTAACAGGATAACAGTTGATACACCGATGTTGTTGATCTAATACCTTGTGGCTGAAAATTGGTAACAAGATGAAAACCCCATTCCTGCAAGCACTATTACCTTGTATTCTCTTAATTATATACCCATTTATCTCATTCCTAAATGTTGCTTCCAAACTGCCATACAGCACAGCCAACTTCTTTTCGCTGCGAATACGGCTCTGCTTGGCTACAGAGTTCCTTATAACACTGAAGTACTTCTGTGTTCCGGAACTTCTACTGCTGTAAGAAAACTTTCCATCGCCTCCCTGTAAGACCTGGAACTGTCCCGGACTGTGCTATTTATCGTTGATTAATGCTTGAGAGTACAGCTTTAGGAACTTCGGCAATTCTGCAGCTATTGGAGTCTTCTGAAAAGAAACCAAAGCTGAAATACGAAAGCGCTCTTCGGAATACTGTACGACTAGGAACTGCAAAATTTAATCCGGAAGTGAAGAATGGAAGTGAACTAACATAGTTATTTTCATTGATTCAAAAGAGACTATCAACAACTGGACGTAATTTGAAGTCTCTTTCCTGCTCATGTAAAGAAAGGTTTCTTGCAGATTTAGTAGAGGCTGCTACTAAACGGAAGTGGTACATAAACAAATTGCAGAATGACAGGACTTTGAATCTATTTTGGAAATATTCAACACGCTGACATAAAAATATGGGTAGTTACGATGAAATATAGTGGCATCAAATTAACTCATGGTTTCACGTACTCATGTGATACCCTGATACAAATTTCAATAAAATAGAAAAGACGTAAGAAAGCGTAAGAAACTAGGAGATAGTAGTTAGATTACTGAGTCAAAGTTGTTCTGCTTAACCCCTCTGCTGAAGTTACCGGTTATAAAATTACCATCGAAAATAGAAAAGAAGGAAAGAACATCTTTAAAACTTTCCTGAAAAATTAAAGCTCTACGACAGGTCGGGACTCGAACCGAGTAACAGTGTACTATTTAACCTTTCCTATTAAAGTCAAACCTTTCTGTGTCGCGATCGTCCACAGTGTTCTAATTTCGTAGTATGATTCATTTCGTCGCTTGAGTCTCTTCAAACCAAAAAATTCATCACGAAACCAGATAGAAAACTACAGCGAAAAGCAAGTCTATTGTGTGAAAGAAATGAAACTTTTGAAAAAATTAAGGAGGTGACTGTATGACTGATAGTAAGTTGCGAAATGTCGAACTAATTTAACAAAACAAGACAAAGGTAACTTTGCAGAGAATGCGAAATTTCACTCTTATTGAAAGGGTAAATAAATAGCGCATATACAAAGTGAAGATTGTTTTGAATACCACAGTGCTTTACAGTGCACTGTCCTGTTAGAGGGGGTATGCTGTTGCCATCCCCCGATCTTTGAACTGAATTACCCAGTCGGTTATAGGGAGACTTACAATTTCACGTGGACCCTGAAACACGGTGCAACCCGGAATTTTTTACACCAACAGCCGTTGCTAGAGTTGAAACGAGTGTTTTAAGTGGCAGATAAAATACGAGGTCTGTCTGGGGATCAAACGCCAAGCTTTGGATCCCTGGTCTGGCCCTTAAGCTCTGAACCACCGCACCACACTTCGGAATTCATAGGAAAAAATAGTATATTGATCCAAAAGACGAAAGAATACTAATGGAAGAGAAAAAATGGGAAATCTTAAGATCTGCATTAAAAAGATGACTAAAGCAATAAAGCACTCAAAAACTGTTGTTAGTCTTGACAGCTACATTTATTAATTTTATTCTGCCTTACGGATTTCGGCCTTATGCGATTCCCAAAGGCTCTACAAGAGAGATAAACGAAAATGTATCAGCAAAAATACATTGATACAATTACATGAAACATACTTTGTACAAACGGAAGAAGCTACCAGTGAAAAACATTGTTAAAATAGATGAAATGCATATCGTAAAGAAAGTGAGGTAGAACTCACCAAAATATCTGTTACATATTATTACGTAAAACGAAGCTGAATTAGTCACACAGGCTACAAAGTAAGTAGTCTACGTTATTTGACAACATTTGAGTGCAAACTGCTTCAGTGCAGGCCGGCCGGAATGGCAGTGCGGTTCTAGGCGCTACAGTCTGGAGCCGAGCGACCGCTCCGGTCGCAGGTTCGAATCCTGCCTCGGGCATGGATGTCTGCGATGTCCTTAGGTTAGTTAGGTTTAATTAGTTCTAAGTTCTAGGCGACTGATGACCTCAGATGTTAAGTCGCATAGTGCTCAGAGCCATTTGAACCTTTTCTTGATTCAGTGCACAAATCGAAGTATTAGGAGAAGAAGCCGCTACATTGCGCTATTATACAGCGATAATGAAAATTTTATGTCTCGAATTACAGAAGTACTGACACAGTTGATTGAGACAAAGTTGTTTTAAGTGACAAATAACTATGTGCTATATCTATTACACCAACAAGTTTGTTATCTAACAAATATCCATCTGGTGTAAGGGGATAGGTGAAATTTATCACCGCAAGATGGCGTCAGGTATAAAAATGTAACTTGCAATAAGTGAACAAATATCTGTTCATTAAAATAAAATTTACAATAAATTCGTAATTTAGTATCCATTAATGCATATATAAAGTGGTATTCCAACCATAAAATAAAACAAAATTTACAAAGTTACATGCAGAAAGAGAGGAAGCATATTTGATATGTCACAGTTTTGCCCAAGTAACCATCAGGTATATGCAATAAAGTACAAAATGCAATATATCTTGAGATAAGAATACACTGAATGACTGTGTATTTAACATACAGCTCAAGATAGATAGTACAAAATAGCATCTGTCAAATGTACAATGTGCATTAATAAGAGACTAACATAAGTTTCTGAGTGCATTAAAAAATAACCGCAATATCTCATAAAGTATTTATGCATTTTGCTGCTAAAACAACAAAAATAAATGAAGAAAGCAGAAAAATACAGTTATTGTACATGTGAGACAACACCATCACAGTTTTTTTCTCATTTCGATTTGTTGTTGCTGATGAAACACTTCCAATTAAGGAATTCGGATGATTTTTGAAGTTTTTTTTTCCGGCGTAGCTGGTAGAGGACGTAACTTGGAGTATTTATTTCTTCTGACGATTACATATTTCTGGACAGTGCTGCAGTTCATTCCAGTCAGTTGTTGCAGTCCAGCCTGCAACTTCTTCTAATGTCTATGCCATCAATGGCAACATCAGACGAAGACAGTTCAGTCGTCAAAATACTTTGTATGAAAGTGGAATTTCTGACACTATTGTATTCCGCAAATATATATTCTATGGAATTCGGTATCTGCTATTGAAGTTGAATATGTTACTCTGTGGCATGTCCCCACCGTAGTAACTCGCACCGAAGGACATCAGTAGTGACGTCGAGGTTGAAGCTATGGAGGATATGGTAGCATGTCAGGAAAGAACGGCGCCCAGCGTTTACAAAGAATGTGCGCAGCAGCTGGTCTAGATACAGGGGCCGTTGTAAATCAATATTCTAGTGAGCAATTTGGGATGTGCATGGTAAAGGAACCGAAAAAAGAAATCACAATTCTAATTAAACATGCTGAACGCTTATTACAATAGTCTTAATGCCAGACACATTTTCGAATTCAAAAAAACTTTGCCAGTAAATTAACAAGAACGAAATAAATTTAAATACGCACTAAAAACGAAAGTTAACGGATGAGGGCAAGGCAAAACTAAGAAACTGAATAACAAAGAAAATATACGAAATTAATACACTTCAGTTTTCTATTACTGCTTTCTACACTTATTTACTTTTCTTTGCGTAAGAGCTTCAGTGTTTGGAGTAATTGATTCAGCATAGCTCAGTCTCAGAACACATTTCAGATGATAATCTCATATGGAGAATCTCAGTCGTGTTTTACACAGCTTCTTTAACAAAAAGAACTGCTCACAATTGTACACTGATGAGAAGGGCTAAGCATCCGTGCTGCATGTCTATGAAGTTCTGGGTAACACTTCTGTGACAAATGTTTGTAAAAGCCACATAAAGTCTTTCTTCTATGATTTATATCTTTCAATTATGCATCGCACTGATTTTCACTGGGAGAAGGTGACTTACAGAACTGAGATGCACTGAGAGCAAAACTTCCTAAATCTGTTTCCAAGTGCGAAATATCTGTGAAACTTATTTCAAATTATGTACGCAATTTTCCTTAAAGATCTGTATACTCTCCAGAATATGCATCAGTGACAACATTTGTTAATGCTGATAGTCTCGAAAAGTGACGTTTCTAGCCTCCAGATGACTTTCCCAAACCGACAGTTTCATCTTGAATGCCTTTATTTTGTCACGGAAATGGATGACGAGAATACTCTTCCCTCGAAGTAACACATACAAGTTGCGAAGATGCCCTGTCACATAAGTTAAAAAGCGTAAATCACAAATCCATTTATCATCCAACAATTTAGGAACACTTTGGCTCTTCATTTCCATGAATAACGAAATTTCTTGGCGTAGTTCCACGAAGCACTCCAGAACTGTAGCACGACTGAGCCAGCGAATCTCACAGTGATAAGGCAAATCTCCGTACTCACAACACATACCTTCCAGAAACGCTTTGAACAAATGATGACTAAGTCATTTTGCTTGAACAGAATCAGTGATTTTTAGAACCATGCTCATTACATTATTCAGTTTTACTCTTCTTGAACACAAATGTTGTTGATGAATCAGGCAATGTATAGGGAAAACTAGGAGATCGTGATTCTTCATTTTTCTCTGGACGCGCCTTACTAACCCACTGCTTTCGCCAGCCATGGCTGGAGCACCGTCTGATGCTACACTAGTTAGTAATTTCCATGGCGGACCAAACTTCTCTATAACCGCTTCAGCTCCATCGAACATGCGTTGATCTGCTGTTGTGTGCTTCAATGGGATGAGATCCAGCGTCTCCTCGCAAACTTCCAACATTTTGTTTACTGTACTTCTGAAAATTGCCAGCTGTGCTGTGTCTGACAAGTCACGAGTATCATCTGAAGACAAAGAAAATGTTAGACTGTCCTTAATATTCATTGTCAGCTGAGCCTCCATATCTTCTTAAAATTCTTCAATTCGGTGCATTATGGTGCCTCGAGAAAGTGACACAAACTGTTTAGCTACGCAACCAGCTGTGGTCACAGCTCTTCCGCCGCTACTACAAGGCGTTCCTCAATAAATTCACCTTCAGCAAATGGCTTCAACTGCACAGCTATCTGATGACAAATTTCTGTAGTTAATTCTCACAGAAAAGGCTCTTCCAGTATTATCAATGTCCGGCAAATGTAGTATTGTATCCATTCTCAGCAACTGTGATTGTATATAATGACATAATAAGCAACCATTTCCATAAAAGAAATTTAATTTACTTACTTACCGATTTCGGGCACTTAGTTCCCTTCTTCAGAAAGTTATACCCGTCGCATTTTTTGCGAGTGTCAATAATGCCGTGGTCCTAAAAAAAAAAAAAAAAAAAAAAAAACTGAAATTAAATTTCTTTTTTGCAACTGGTTGCTTGTTCTTTCGTAATATGTCGTGCAAAAAAAAAATATGAAATATTTTCATGGGATAATATCAGTAGCACGAGCTCTGAAAACTGAGCTAGTAATTGTTGAAACGAAGCAATTTTGTGTTATTACTTCCACTGCCACCATATTACAAAACAAAATTTAATATAAAGTGGTCACGTACTTCGTTTGTAAAGCTGGATTTCAGTTCAAGAATTATTGCCTTTCTCTCGTCGTCGATGTATTTGTCGTATTCTGCAGCATTATGTACTGCATAATGACGTCTTACATTAAATTTCTTTGTATGGGTTAGTACTTTGTTACGCTCTAAACATTTTACACGACCATCATGTTCAGTAAAAAGGTATAGATCCTCCCACACAGCCTTGAAATAAGGTGATGCTGAGAGGCTGCCGTTAGAGCTGCGTGCTGCTTCCTCCACGTCTAAATGCGGTGACAGTTGGAAATGGCCGCGCTCTGCTCTTTCCGTTGCTCTCGCCTGTCGCCTTGTTTCCTTCTCATGGCTCCACGCTCCTGACCGGCTTTGCTGAACGGTCCTGTATCTAGAACAAAGCCTTCTAGAAAGTATTGCCCAAGGAAATAATACCCTGCCATACATCTCGAGCAACTCATCAACTTGACTCCGTCAAGTAAAGCAACAGACACCTACACTACAGCCCACTCAGACAGAGGTTGGTTGGTTGATCTGGGGGAGGGGACCAAACAGCGAGGTCATCGGTCCCATCGGATTAGGGAAGGATGTCGGCCGTGCCCTTTCAAAGGACCCATCCCGGCATTTGCTTGAAGCGTTTTAGGGAAATCACGGAAAACCTAAATCAGAATGGATGGACGTGGGTTTGAACTGTCGACCTCCCGAATGTGAGTCCAATGTCAGACAGAGAAGATCTGTGATATTAAAACGGAGCTTTGCACAGCTGCGTCGCACATTTACCTCAACCAGTTACATAGCACGATTCTATTTACGTTCCGACGGAAACAACATAGTGTTCTACAGGCCTAGACAGTAACGATTTTCAGTCAGTGCTAAAAAAACGGCTCTGAGCACTATGGGACTTAACGTCTGAAGTCATCAGTCCCCTAGAACTTAGAACTACTGAAACCTAACTAACCTAAGGACTTCACACACACCCGTGCCTAGGCAGGATTCGAAGCTGCCACCGTAACAGTCTGTGCTAATGACAGCCATTCACCTACACATAGTGGAAATTTGGTAACAGTGCAGTCAGGTGTTAGGAATCTTCTCTAGCCGTGGAGCAGGCTACAGATGTTAATATTTTTGTCTGAAACATTCAGATTCTAAACGGCCCATCTCGTTCCTTGCCACAAAGAATATATACACTGAGGTGCTAAAGAAACTGGTATAGGCATGCTTGTTCAAATACAGAGATATGTAAACTGGCAGAATACGGCGCTACGATCGGCAAAGCCTATATAAGACAACAAGCGCCTGATGCAGTTGTTAGATCGGTTACTGCTACTAAAATGGCAGGTTATCAAGCTTTAAGTGAGTTTGAACGTGGTGTTACAGTCGGCGCACGAGCGATGAGACACAGCATCTCCGAGGTAGCGATGAAGTGGGGATTTTGCAACATTTCACGAGTGTACCGTAAATATCAGGAATACGGTAAAACATCAAATCTCCGACTTCGCTGCGGCGGAAAAAGATCTTGCAATAACGGGGCCAACGACGACTGAAGAGAACCGTTTAACGTGAGAGAAGCACAAACCTTCCACAAATTGCTGCAGATTTCTGTGCTGGACCATCAACAAATGTTAGCGTGCGAACCACTCAACGGAACATCATCGATATAGGCTTTCGGAGCCGAAGGCCCACTCGTGTACCCTTGATGACTGCACGACACAAAGCTTTATGCCTCGACTGGCCCGTCAACGCCGACATTGGATTGTTGATGACTGGAAACATGTTGCCTTGTCGGACGAATATCGTTTCAAACTGTATCGAGCGGATGGACGTGTACGGTAATGGAGACAACCTCATTAATATCTAGGCGCTGCATGTCAGCAGGGGACTGTTCAAGCTGGTGGAGGCTCTGTAATGGTGTGGGGCGTGTGCAGTTGGAGTGATATGGGACCCCTGACACCTCTAGATACGACTCTGACAGGTGAGATATACGTAAGCACCCTGTCTAATCACCTGCATTCATTCATGTCCATTGTGCATTTCAATGGACTTGGGTAGTTGTAGCAGGACAATAAGACACCCCTCGGGTCCAGAATTGCTACAGGGTGCCTCCAGCTACCCTATTCTAAGTTTAAACTATTCCGCCGGCCACCAAACTTGCCAGACACGAACATAATTGAACATATCTGGGACTCCTTGCAACGTGCTGTTCAGAAGAGATCTCCACCCCATCGTACTCTTACAGATTTATGAACAGCCCTGCGGGATCCATGGTCAGTTCCCTGCAGCACTACTTCAGACTTTAGTCGAGTCCATGCCACTTCGTGTTGCGGCACGTCTGCGTGCTCGTGGGGGCCCTACAAGATAATAGGCAGGTGTAGCCTTCAGTGTAGGGGAGAAAGCAGCTTGACTTTGTGCCAGCAGTATTTTATTCACTTTCGAACCGTTGCAATTCGATGACTACGGTGCTACCAGTACTTCGGTGTCTACATCATTGGAATTCTGCTGCTTCGCTCCTGACAGCATCGTGCAAAGAACTTGGACACTTCCTTAGGTCCTTTAAATTGTCGGTGAGGGTACGTGTTACATTTTCAGAAATCTCCTATTAAATGTTAGGTATTACCTCGTCCCTTGTTAAACGAGTGTATTTGAATCTTCACTAATTATATTGACCTAGTTAGCTAGTTGGTTACATGGTCCATAGACCATTTGAACTATTCTTGTGTCAACTTGTTGTGGAAAGGGTCAGTTGATAGGATATGTATACGTGATCATTATTAACACTGATGAACACACTGTCATTTTATTCCTACTCATGCAACTACACAAAGGTTTTACTGGTTGTCAGTATTTACATAGAAATTCGTCGATGAAATAAATCAATATGATGGTAGCATGGAATAAAATTGCTTAAATCATTGTGTAATCTAAGTCGCAACAGGTGGGAGCTGGATTGTTGTTTACACTCTTTCACAAACGCCTGCTGAATCAGCACAATGATTTCTTTCTTTCTGCTTTCATGGCTTTAGATAATAGAGACTCCAACTGTCAAATACATTGCTTTATAAAAAAAGTGAAGCAGCCATGGCTTATAAGGGGCATGAACAGCGTCAGACGTTGAGTGACTACTGTACAGGACGCGGAGATGCGGTGTGCTCGCGTGAGACGGAGTTATCAACACCTAACAGAGTTTGGAAGGGGCCTTATTGTGATTCTCCATTCAGCTCGCTGGTCTTATCGTACATTATCCAGTTTTGTGAAGCATTCGGATGTAACAGTGCCGCGATGTTGGACTGCCCTGGAACGTGAAGGAAGGTATACTCCTTGTCAGAGTCCCAGTGGACCACAACTGACCATCTCAAGGAAGGATCACCGTGTTGTGCACCAAGTACATTGTAACCCTTCACATCTGCGCCGTCCGAGAACAAATAATGGACTCCCTGTTACACTTGGTCGATCCACACAGGGAAAATTGTTCTGGTTGTGGGTGACGCTGGTGGTGTTATCCGATGTCCCATATGTGTTCGATTGGAGGCAGATCTGGTGATGGAGCAGGCCAAGGTAACATGTCGACACTCTGCTGGGTTACAAAAGCGGTGTGAGGGCGAGCGTTATCCTTTTGGAAAACCTGCCGTGGAATGCTGTTCATGAATGGCAGCGCAACAGGTCGTACCACCAAACTGACATACGATTTTGGAATTAGGGTAGGTAGGATGACAACGAGAGTGTTCCTGCTGTCATTCGAAGTAGCAATCCATACCGTAACTCCAGGTTTAGGTCCAGACTGTCTATCAAACAAATAGGTGCAGCTCCTCAGACGGCCTCCGTCTAACCAACACACGGCCATCACTGGCACCGAGAGAGAATAATCTTTCATCATAAAACACAAAAAATCTTCCCCCTGCATGCGGTGAGCTCTCGCTTGACACCACTGAAGCCGCAAATGACGATGGTTTGTGGTCAGGGGAAAGCAACCTACAGGGCGTGTGGACCGGAGGTGCCCTTGAACAAACCAATTTGTAAGAGTTCTTTGTGTCACTGTGGTGCCAACTGCAGCTCATATTGCTGCTCCAGATGCAGTGCAATGCGCCAGAGCCAGACGCCAAACTCGATGGTCTTTCCTCTGTGCAATGCCACGTGACCGTCCGGAGCGCAGAGAACGTACATTCTCGTGACGACCGCTGCCAGCAACCACTTAGACTGGCTACGTTCCTTCCAAGTCGTTCTGCAGTATCGCAGAAGAAACATCCTGTTTCGCGCAGACCTATTACATGACCTCGTTCGAACTCAGTGAGTTGTTGATAATGGCGTCTTTCTCGCCTTCAAGGCATTCGTGACTAACATCAACTCACCACGTCCAGTCTAAAATGTAACTAGCGCTCACGATGGTTATGCGAGTATTTAAAGCAAACCTGATTTTCATCCTCTTAGTGGCGCCACTAGAGCCACTCTTACGATACTGGTGCGAAATTTGAATAGACATCATCTTTCAGATGTAGAAACACGCTACGGTCGCAGGTTCGAATCCTGCCTCGGGCATGGATCTGTGTGATGTCCTTAGATTAGTTATGTTTAAGTAGTTCTAAGTTCTAGGAGACTGATGACCACAGATGTTAAGTCCCATAGTGCTCAGAGCCATTTTTTGTAGAAACACGCCCACCAACTTTAGTTTATAGCGCACAATTCCTTCTTGGTCAGTGAATTTAAAATACGCCGATATCCAGCACTGGCGTATAAATTGTGTGGATATTATCCTCCCGTGTAACTTGCCAGTTCGAATACTGGAACGTCTGCTGGTGTTTTTACTTTGCGTTAATAACTGACCTTTGTAAATGACGCCCATTTCCAGCTTTCAAATATAAGTTGCTGTGGACGTCAATCTCCTTCGAACCAGCCCGTTTCGAAAAATGGGTCGTAATTTTCTGTTTTTAATTTGTATTATGAACTTATCTTTCTACTTCACGCTGTTATCATTGATAACTTCACCAGTGTTATCTTGGACTACTGTTGGTTCTATGGTGTTCGTCTTTGTGTTTTTACATTTGAACGTCGAACTCCTCTTTCTTATTCCGCTGTGGAATAACATGGTATTTTTGCAACTACTATTTGGTCTTTGCTGCCCAAAGCAAAAAAAATTAAAGTCTTAGTCCCAGTATCCAAGATATCAAGCACCAGTTACAACGACTGTCTGTCAGCTTGTGCCCCGAGAGGATCCAATGGCTTTATGACGCCTTTCTCTACCGAATCACTGCGTGCATCACCGGAATAACATCACGTACTACGTCAACCCGTGAGGTTTCATTTCATGTTGCACAGTTTTCCTCTCGGTTGTGTTTGTTGTTTACTTCATTTGCAACGAATTTTGAATCCTTCAATGACTTCATCTTTAGTCTCTTAGGTACTGTTATCGTAATAGTATTTTCTCGTAAGTATATCGTGTTGCTGTGCGACATCATCCTCTAATATAGTATATATAAGACTGTCAAATTCGCCTTAAAAAGTTTGATGAACATAGTAAGTAGGCCTTCGCGGGATAGTTGCCGGTCTTCCATTGTTTGTGAGGTCAGGTTTTTCAGCCTCTCCACCGCACTGTCCTTTGGGTCAAACAAATCGGTGACCGTTGGCGCTACCCTCCTTTGTATGGATTAAATATCCCCTGTTGATCTCATTCCTAGTTATTTGTTCGTCGTCTCGATCAGTCAAGAAAATGCTAGTTTTTAAGAGAACATGAAAGAAAAAAGACGTAAGTCACAATGTCAAACGTCACATATTTTATAACTACAGCTTTAAAAAGTATATATCTTTAGATCAACGTACGGTATAAAAAAATATCATCCGAAGTGCGTGCGTATACAAATAAATTTTTATTAATTTTATTTAATTATTTAATTATTTAGTTTTTATTAATTTTATTAATAATGAGCTTATCTGTCAAAGTCTACAAAATCAGTGGAAGTTATTCTATAAAGTGCATGAGGTGTTAAGATATCACGCCACGAGGTGTGAAACAAATCGTCCACAATACATTAGGTTCTGGAGAGGAGTCTGTAGAAGAACTATGGCTCAGATTTAAAGGAATAATTGCCCATGCTCTTGACAGTGACCTAGTAATGCAGTTCATAATGAAAGTGACCCTCCACGGTGCACAGTCACTACAAGAAAACTTCTAAAGAAACAGAGACTATAACTGGTGTAAAATTAAGATTACGGTTGTAGACAGGGAGATGCTGAATGAAATACCTTTGGCCCTTAAGTGGGTAATGCCTGATGCCTCCGACGACTACCGTAGCAGAATATTTTGGAAATATATCTCCCAAAGCCAAAGAAATTCTGGTCAAGTACAAATGCTGTTAGTGGTCCCAAAGTTAGTGTCATAGATATTCATGGACGAGACAAACTGAAATTAAGGGTTGCAAAACGAAAGAAGAAATGCTGAATTCATGTTTTCAAATGTTACACGCAAAGGAAAACACAGGAGTATTGCCCTAATGTAATTCTCGCACTACTGCAAAGATGAGTGATATATTAGTGTCAGTGGTGTTAAAAATAACTGAGGTCGGTAAAATCTAACGCAGCTACAAGGGCCGATGAAGTCCCTACTAGATTATAAACGGAGTTAGATGGTGAGTTAGCCTGTTTTATCATAATCTGTCACAGATTTTTAAAAAATGGTTCAAATGGCTCTAAGCTCTATAGGACTTAACATCTGACGTCGTCAGTCCCCTATACTTAGAACTACTTAAACCTAAGTAACCTAAGGACATCACACACATCCATGCCCGAGGCAGGATTCGAACCTGCGACCGTAGCAGCAGAGCGGTTCCGGGCTGAAGCGCCTAGAACCGTTCGGCCACAGCGGCCGGCTCTCACAGATCCCATGAGCTAAAAAAACCGTTCCCAGTGGTTGGAAGGTCACACTCATGTATAAGAAGGGTAATAGAAGTGATCCACAGATCTACTGTCGAATATCCCTGAGAGCCATTTGTTGCAGAATCATAGAACATATTATGAGCTCAAAGGTAATTAGGTGTCCTGAGCTCAGTGACTTCCTTCATTCAGACCACCATAAATTCCGAAAACATCGATCACGAAAACTCAACTTGCGTCTAAAAGCCATATATCAGTGTGGTCAGATAAACAGACTGTTTCTTGATTTCAGGAGAGCTTGTTACCACACATAAGCTCATTATCGAAAGTACGGTTGTGTGGTATACCAATCTAAATTTGTGTCCGAGAGTATTTCGTGGATGGAGAGTTATCGAAAGAGATAGAAGTAACCTAAGGTGTGCCCCAGGGATGTGTGTTCGGACCGTTGCTGTTCATATTGTCCATTAACGATCTTGGGATAATAATAATCCCTGACTTTTGTCGCACTGTGCTGTAATCTATAATGAAGTGCTGTCTGAAAAAAGCTGCGCAAATATTCAGTCGGATCGTTGTAAGATTTGGAAATGGCGCAAAGATTGAACCTTATTTTAAATTTTCAGAAATGTAAAACTCTTCACTTCACAAAACGAAAATCGTAGTATGCTATGATTACAATATCAGTGAGTCACAACTGTAATCGGTTAAGTCATACAAATAAAAAGGTGTAAACATTTGCAGGTATATGAAGTGGAACGAACGCATAGACTCTGCAATCGGTCTACAAAAGAGGTTGTTTATAAACACGGGCGCGACTCATTCTAGAATATTGCTGAAGTGTGTAGATCGCGTACGAAGTAGGACTAACATGGGATACTGAACATAAAACTGGCAGCACGGATGATCTCAGGGTTGTGTGACCCAAGGGAGACTGTCAAAGGAGACACCAAAGAAACGGAACCGATAACTTAAAGATAAGCGTACACCACCCCAGTGATAGTCTGTTTATGAAGTCTCAAGAACGAGCTTTAAAAGACAAATCTGTGGAATTCCTTACAAAGCCGCCGCCTCCCTGCGTGTCACTCCCCTAGGGATCGCGATGGCTAGGTTGATTGCAACGTGCACAGTGGCGTTCAAATGATCTTTATTCTCACGTTCCGCACGTGAATGGAAACCGAAGAAGCCCCGATTGCTAGTACAGTGGCAAGTACCGTCTCCCATGCACTTACTTTATCTCTCTCTCTCTCTCTCTCTCTCTCTCTCTCTCTCTCTCTCTCTCTCTCTCTCTCTCTCTCTACCGAAATACATGAGGATGTATGTGTCTGTTTATTTGTTAATTTGTTATTTGACAACTGAACTGTATGTATCTGTAACAATTACATGTTATGTATGAGGCCCGGTGGTTTTAATAGCAAGTGGTATATATTATCTAATGAGAGCGGACTACACAGTACACACTCACACAGACCACACCATTTAAAATTGAGAAAATTTTGAAGTAGTTGGATATTTCAGCTCTTTAACCAATAGTTCAATAACTGCCAGGTAACAGATTTGACCTTTAATGTAGCTTTTTATTATGAACTTGACTTTTAAGTGATAGCAGTCTTTGCCATGAATCACGAATAATTACATTGAATGTCCAAAGATAAATTTCAGATCCGATATAAAGGTGTAGTTATCGAGCTTTAATTTTGAACCAAAGAATTGTTCAGCTGCATAATCCGTCGATATAGCTTTAACTCTAGATTGCTCACGCCAGACAGACAGATTTCAATTTCTTGATGAAGTTCGGCCATCCTTCACGATGATCTCAGGAGGCTCCGCCCTCTGAAATTATTTAGTATGACACACACAGAAACAGATCATACACCTTGCAGAAAGATCACGGGCTCACCTACGTGCAATGGTGAACTGTCAAATACGAATTCGGAGTTCGTAGAGCGGAGTGAATGCTATTTGCAAGTTAAATTGTTCAGTGATGACAAAAGGAGTATTATGACCGTATACAAAATTGCAAATTTTTCCTCGCGAACTGAATTTTATTCAACGTTAATCTATTGTGTAGCAGTAACTCGATGATAACGATACTTAGTGAGTCAAAAATTAATATTGAAGATGCAACCTAATGTCATACATGTGTTTAGTCATCTTCTTACAGCACTGTCCATACATTTATCATCATACTTTCATTCCCATTTAACTTTAAACATGAAATTCCTCTTAAATTGGCGCACAACAATCAGCAAGAAATACTCCAGTTTAGCAAACGTCAATCTTCATGTACGATTAAAGACAGAGTCCCTCGTTCTAGGACTCATTGCACTTAGCAATTACGTAAAAACTAATAATGTAGAAGTCAATAACAGTCTTGCTATGAGAGGCGCCAGGGTACGTATGTCGTCCTCTGGCGCTTGCGGTTACACGTTTCGCATTCAGCTGTTCAGGCGCGGGTTAGACAAAAGCACGAAATACGATTAGTCAGCGTCGACAGATCGCGTCTCAGTACAGCGTTATTTGCACTTGTGAGTTTACAACGATACAAAATAATATTACACAAACTTCACAGTGCTCTGCAGAATATTGATGAAGACGTGGTGCTGCTTCCTCATGATATGTGGTAAGTTCACTTTTCCTGACGACATTTGCAGACATTGCTGTAAAATATGACTTCAGGGTCGGGATATTAAGTTTGTAGCATCAGTAGACGCTGCCCAGGTAGTGCAAAACAACAAAAGACATCAGAAACAGCAAAAAGATTACTACATTACTTTATTAGGATAGGTTTCATTTTATTGATTCATTTAGGTATTTGTTTCACCTGGCAAAACTTTTATTATTATTAATATTATTATTATTATTATTATTCGTAGTAGTAGTAGTATTTTATTGCAATAATTATGTATAGTAATGAACATATGTAATTTAAGAAATGTCTGTCATTAACAGTGTCTTAAGAAATTTGCTCATTCCATGTGAGCGTTGACATTTAACAGAGATGTGTGGCACTAGCACAAAGGAATGAACGTGTAGAAGTTGGCTGGTCGGAGGAAGAGCGGGAAATAAAGGGTGCAATTAGCAGAATGAATGGAATAAAAAAAAACAAATAAGAAAAGTGTGGATAGTTTACAGTGTGACATCGATATTAGTTCGCTGTTAGACTCAATGAAAACGGCTGGGATATGTCGGGCGGGAAGCGACGCTGGTGACAACAAGTAAAACTTTACACCTACTCTTCAGTGCAGATTGGTTTTGGGTAAGATGAAGTCTACAGAGCTGTGTGGCTGGACTGGGACAAAAATGGGGAAATATTTTGTGTTGTGAGACGGTACATCCAAGTTGCTAGAGGTATCCCATTTTGGTAATTGCAGCGGTGAAACTGTGATACGTATTTTATATGTGATGAGAAGTATTGAGGACGCCAGTGACCAAGAAATCGACGAAGGAAAAAGAACCTGAGGAAGTCACGTCACCCATCCGCTCGTATCCATTGTAACTGTGCCTAGGAAAGACTTACGATGTGCCATGTATTTGCAAGCGGAAGTAAACGATGTTATGACTGCTTCTCCCATCTCGTGACGTGGCGTGACGAACAATATTCCTTTTGGAATCTATTTTTTTTTTAATGTAGGAACAAACAATCTCAATTAATAGTCTTTCCGCATAGGAACATAAATACATTGTACATTATAAATACTAACGCTACTATTTTCGGACTTGAGAGCCACAATCATTTAAAGATCTGAAAAGCGGGAGGATTTCATAAGTAATACGCGAAGCATTGTCTCAAATGATTATCAGTGTTATTAGCGCAACATAATACAGATACGTTCAAGCTGAACCTTACAGGTCAAGAACAAGAACAGAATGAGAACGCAGAATGACTGACAAATTCCTTTATGATTTTAATTAACTAGCAAGTAGGAGTACAAGATGCCAGAAGTTGAAAACGCTTTCGCAATAGGGCCTCTGGAAAACTATACGGTCACTGAAACAGATCGCAAACATCGTGAATCAAAATATAATATCACGATATATTACAGACTGACATAGCAAGCAACCGAATTTTAAACACACGTCTCATGCAAAGCACACACAGCTAGAGCTAGTCGTATACAGTTTAGGTTGAAATATTTTTCTAACTTTTTGTATTGCATGTAGACAATGGACAGATTTCTGATATGATGCAATAGTTTATTTTGCCCAATTTAGATGCTCATAGAAAATATTTTATAGCACGCAAGGTAGAGGTGTAACAAGATCCGGTTTAAAGTAAGGTCCACTGCTAGTAATATTCTCATAGTATGAGCTTGCACTTTTTTTTGCTTCCTTAAATTTTTCTGCTAATAAATACTATCATTAAAGTCATGACCACTACTACTTTTGTGCTAAAATGAATCTTTACAATTACATTACTTCGTCACGACTAAATTACAACATTTAATATTATGATGTGTTTTATTTTCTACTTCTATAAAAATTGTACAGTGTGGACCTTATTAAGCACACCCCCTGGACGTTACTTAGGATCTATGGTCATCGTAGGGCTCTCTTGGTGGATCGTAATTATTTACAACGTTAAAAATTATGTAATTCTTAATTTTCCCTTTTCCTCCTAAAAGAGAAGTAGACTTACTTTCCAGTACTGTAGGTAAGATATCCGAAAGTCCAAATGCCTAAATAAACAATATAGAAGCTGCGAAATGTAAGTGGGGCTTAATTGATACACCAACCTTAGGTGTGTTTTGTATTAGATTAATGCAAATAAGATGGATAGTGGTCTGCCCATATAAGCAATAAAAACATTTATATAAATAATGTCACTGGTTGCGACCGTAAAAAGTACACTGAGACGACAACTCATGGGATATCTCTTAATGTTGCGTCAGACTTCCTTTTAACCGGCATTGTGGACCCGCTCGACGTGGTATGGACGCAAGTGATTGGGAGGTCCTTGCAGAAATGCTGAGCCATGCTATCTCTATAGGCGTCCATAATTGTGGAAGAGTTGCCGCTGCAGGATTTTGTGCACCAACTGACCTTTCGATTTTCGATAAAATACTCGAAGGGATTCATGTCGGACGATCTGTTTGGCCCAATCATTCGCTCCAGTTGTCCAGAATGTTCTTCAGGCCAATTGGGAACAATTGCGGCTCGATTATACGGCACATGTCATCCGCAAAAATTGCATGGTTGTTTAAGGACATGAAGTCCATGAGTAGCTGCAAATAGTCTCCAAGTAGCGGAATACGAGGCGTGTTTTTTCCTAAGTACAGTTTTGAAATTAAAAAAAGACGTGCTAAAATATCTCAATAATTTTATTTTTACATGAAAGCCTGTACCTCAATCTATTTTTCTACATAATTTTCGTGAATATTGAGGCACTTGTCATAACGTTGTACCAGTTTTTGAATACCCTCCTCATAGAAATCTGCCGCATGAATTGTTAACCACTGCATCAGCACTGTTTTGACTTCGTCGCTGACCGACCACGTGTCTGTTCACGTGCAGTAACAGGTGGTAGTCACTGGGCGCAAGATCGGGGCTGTACGGAGGATGATCTAGAGTTTCCCATCGAAAAGATGTGATGAGATATTTGCTCTGATTCGGCAGATGCGGACGGGCATTGTCTTGCAGCAAAATGATGGCCTTGCTCAACTTCCATGGACTGTTGCTTTGATTCTGGTGTGACGTAGGCCACCCATGTTTCGTCGCCCGTAACAAGTTGCCTTAAGAAATCATCACTGTCGTTGTGGTACCGCTCAAAGAAAGTCAATGCACTGTCTAAACGTTTGGTTTTGCCCACATCTGTCAAAATTTTCAGTACTCAACGTGTGCACAATTTTCGGTAGTTCAAGTGCTCGGTCACAATGGCATACAAAACACTACGAGACACATTAGGAAAGTCATCCCGCAAGGAGGAAATCGAAAAGAGTCTCTGTTTTCTCTCACCTTATTGTCCACTTCTTGCACCAAACTTTCATTAACGACTGAAGGACACCCACTCCGTTGTTCATCGTGCACATTTGTGCGGCCATCTTTAAATGCTCTCACCCACATTCTTATCATTCCATCACTCATAATGTTTTCTCCGTAAACTGCACACATCTCAAGATGAATATCAATCGCTTTTCGCTTTTAGGCCTTCATCACCAAGAAATCTTTATAACAGCCCGTAGTTCACCGTCGGCGGGATTGTAGAAGGCATCTTAAACACTCAGTAGACAACGTAAACAAGGAAGCATCAGACTGTCATGGCGTCAGTGCGTAGATTAGGGTACAGGCTTTCAAGTAAAAAAAAAATTATTGAGATATCTTAGCACGTATTTTTTAAATTTCAAAACGGTACTTACTTAAAAAAAAACGAGCCTCGTATAACCATTTCCAGTCAACGATCGGTTCACTTGGGTCAGAGAACCCATTTAAACACAGTCCACGCCATTATGGAGCCTTGTTGGTAACTTCGGTCCATGGCTTTGTAGGGTCTGCGCCTTAAGGCTCTTACCAACTGAAACTGAGACTCAACCGACCATGCCACGGTTTTTCAGTCGTCTGGGAATCAACCAATATGATCACGAAACCATGAGAGGCGCTGCAGGGCGGTATCGTGATGTTAGCAAAGGCACTCGCCTCAGTCGTCTGCTACCCTAGCCCACTAACGCCAATCGCCTCACTGTCCGAACGGATACGTTCTTCGTACCTCCCACATTGATTTCTGGTTATTTCACCCAGAGTTGATTTTCTGTAACACTGACAATTATAGGCAAACGCTGTTGCGTTCGGTCGTTGAGTAAAAGCCGTTGGCCACTGGGTTGTCCATGGTGAGAGATAACACTTGAAATGTGGTATTCTCGGAACACACTTGACATTGTGGATCGCGAAATATTGAATTCTCTAACGATTTCCCAAATAGAAAGTCCCATGCTTCTAGCTCCGACTACCTTTCCGCATTCAAAGTCTGTTAATTGTCGTCGTACGGTCATAACCACGTCGGAAACCTTTCCAGACGAATCACCTTAGTACAAACGACAAATGCGCCAATGCACGCGATACTACCGCCATGTGTATACCATATGTATGTATAGCTATCACACGGCTTTTGTCACCTCATTGTACAGCTACATTCTCGTCACAGTCACAGAGAAACGGGAGTCAAAATGTCTCACAGTGCAGCGCTACTTAGTTTGCGTCCCACACAACTGGCCATTACTCTAGAGTGGGACTCACGAGTGCGTTGTACATCTATATCTACATTTATACTCCGCAAGCGACCCAACGGTGTGTGGCGGAGGGTACTTCACGTACTACTGTCAATACCTCCCACTCTTGTTCCAGGCGCGTATGGTTCGCGGGAAGAACGACTGTCTGAAAGCCTCCGTACGCGCTCTAATCTCTCTAATTTTACATTCGTGATCTCCTCGGGAGGTATAAGTAGGGGGAAGCAATATATTCGATATCTCATCCAGAAACGCACCCTCTCGAAAACTGGACAGCAAGCTACACCGCGAACAGAGAGCCTCTCTTGCAGAGTCTGCCACTTGAGTTTGCTAAACATCTCCGTAACGCTATCACGATTACCAAATAACCCTGTGACGAAACGCGCCGCTCTTCTTTTAGTCTTCTCTATCTCCTCTGTCAACCCGACCTGCTACGAATCCCACACTGATCAGCGATACTCAAGTATAGGTCGAACGAGTGTTTTGTAAGCCACCTACTTTGTTGATGGACTACATTTTCTAAGGACTCTCCCAATGAATCTCAACCTGGCACCCGCCTTACGAACAATTGATTTTATATGATCATTCCACTTCAAATCATTCCGTAGGCATACACCCAGATATTTTACAGAAGTAACTGCTACCGGTGTTTGTTCCGCTATCATATAATCATACAATAAAGGATCCTTCTTTCTATGTATTCGCAATACATTACATTTGTCTATGTTAAGGGTCACTTGCCACTCCCCGTACCAAGTGCCTATCCGCTGCAGATCTTCCTGCATTTCGCTACAATATTCTAATGCTGCAACTTCTCTGTATACTACAGCATCATCCGCGAAAAGCCGCGTGGAACTTCCGACACTATCTACTAGGTCATTTATATATATTGTGAAAAGCAATGGTCCCATAACACTCCCCTCTGGCACGTCAGAGGTTACTCTAACGTCTGTAGACGTCTCTCTGTGGACAATAACGTGCTGTGTTCTGTTTGCTAAAAACTCTTCAATCCATCCACACAGCTGGTCTGAAATTCCGTAGGCTCTTACTTTGTTTATCAGGCGACAATGCGAAACTGTATCGAAAGCCTTCCGGAAGTCGAGGAAAATCGCATCTACCTGTGAGCCTGTATCTAATATTTTCTGGGTCTCACGAACAAATAAGGCAAGTTGGGTCTCACACGATCGCTGTTTCCGGAATCCATGTTGATTCCTACAGAGTAGATTCTGGGTTTCAAGAAATGACGTGATACGTGAGCAAAAAACATGTTCTAAAATTCTACAGCAGATCGATGTCAGAGCCAGCTTTGTACCAGTACTTAGGAGGTGGTGCGCTGTTGCAGCCGAACGGGCGCCTATACGAGAGCTTCTCGGTGTTCTGCCCGGCGGACCGCCTGGAGGAGCTGTCGCTGCTCGAGGAGGAGGACATGCTGCTGGACTGGTCGCAGCCGCTCTATCTCAACTTCACGCACAGCGACATCGTCGACCGTCTCGAATCCTTCTACAGCGACATCGGCACCGTCGAGAAGGTCCACGGCGACCTCTACGTGTACGAGCCGCCCGCCGCCGCAGACGCCACCCCCAACGAGCCCATCGAAGAGTGAGTTTACACCTCCTCTCCGTTCCCTGCTCTCTGCAAATCTCCTCAACTTCTGTAACGCTACGAGGGTCACTCCTAAAGAAATGCACACTACTTTTGTAAAAATACAGTTTTCTTTCTGCATGTGTGAAAGTCTTACAGCGTGTATATACATCATTCCCGCTTGTTTTCAAACTTAGTTCAACCTGTTCCCGTGAGTGGCGCCGTCACAGCATGTCTTCAAGATGGCTACTACACTTGACGTTCGTCAGAAGCAACGTGCTGTCATAGAATTACTGTGCTGTGAAAACGAGACGGTGGGAAACATCCACAAGAGGTTGAAAAAAGTGTACGGAGATGCTGCTGTGATGCAGTACAGTTAGTCGGTGGTCAAACAGGTTACTTGATGAAAGCGGGCACGGCGATATTGAGGATTGTCCTCGCAGTGGCAGGTCTCGTACTGCACACATCCAGACAATGTGCAGAGAGTTAACGAATTGATGATTGCTGACAGACGCATCACAGTGAATGAATTGTCACGCTACGCTGGGATAGTGGAAGGAAGTGTTTGCAGAATACTGAAAGTGTTGGCGTTAAAAAGTTTGTGCCAGGTGGGTTCCCAGGATGTCGACAGTGGCTCACAAAGAAACAAGAAAAACAGTATGCAGCGAACTTTTGGAACAGTACAAGCATGGTGGAGATGAATTTCTTGGAAGAATTATGACAGGTGATGAAACGTAGCTCCATTATTATTCACCAGAGACGAAGAGGCAATCAATGGAGTGGCATGGTACAAATTCATAGAAGAAAAAAAATTAAAAACCACGCCTTCTGCTGGAAAAGTTTCTCGATTCCGAAGGACTCTTGCTTGTGGACATCATGCCAAGTGGAACCACCATAAATTCTGATACGTATGTGACGACAGTGAAAAAACCTCAAGCTGGACTGAGTCGTGTTCGACCACATCGGCAAAAGCAGAATGTCTTGCTGTTGCACGACAATGCACGGCCACATGTCACTCAAAAAGCCATGGAAGCGATCACAAAACTGGGATGTACAACACTGAAACACCCGCCTAATCTCTTTTGGGAAATTGAAAGACTCTCTTCGTGGAACAAGGTTTGAAGATGATGACTCCCTTGCACATGCTGCCAAACAGTGGCTCCAACAGGTTGGTCCAGAATTTTTACCGTGCGGGTATACAGGCGCTGGTTCCAAGATGGCTTAAGGCAGTTGAGAGGGATGGAAATTAAGTGGAGAAATGAAAATATTGTTCCTAAAGGATGTATCTACACACTGTAAAACTTTCAAACATGTAGAATAAAAGATGATTTTTTTTAAAAAATAGTGTGCATTTCTTTTGTAGTGACCCTCGTATATATGACATGGTACAGCACTGTTGTAGAATCTTTATTCACACTGCTGGCCATTAAAACTGAAGCACCAGGAAAGATAGCACAATAAAAATTTAACTTATTTTGCGTATAGCAGAAATAATTGATCATAATACATGGTCCAATCCTATTAATGTGACCACTTCCTGTGTTCAACATCAACGTGAAATAACCAGTCACAGGTGGCAGTACTGGTAATGATGGGTATGCTAAGCGAGTTGGAGGGATGCAGAAAACAGTGCAGTCGTTATCCTAATGCGGAAAAGGAGCTAGACATCCAAATGGGTTGATCATTCGTATTCGCGCTAAAGATTAAAGCATTTCCGACATGTCTAAGTCCGTGAACCGTTATCATACCACCGTGGTTGATATACACTGCGCACGGCAAAATGGCGCCATCCAAAACCGCCATCGAGGCGACCGTGCTCCACAATGGGTCATAGATGACAGAAGTGAATGATGGCTGTGATGATGTGTACGGGCGAGATGACAGGCAAGTGTTGAGCAACTGACGCCCCAGATGAATCAGCGAGCTAACAGTGTCTCCTCAGCGACTGCTCAGCGAACATTGCTGAGTATGGGTCTTTGCAGCAGGCACATGGTATATGCACCCATGCTGACTGCTGTTCCTCAGCAATGAAGGCTGGAATTTGTGCGCCATTGCCTTAACTTGAGGTCCACTGAGTGGAGACAGGTGGTACTTCCAGATGAATCACGTTTTATGTTCATCAGTGTGAAACCAAATTCCCCACAAAAATAGTCAGAAAGGTAAAGGCTGGAGGAGGAAGCGTTACGGTCGGGGAAATGTTTTTGTGGCATTTCGTGGATCGTTTCGTCGTTCTATAAGGCACAGTGGATTAACACAATTTTGCATCTATTCTTGGCGACCGTGTCCATGCGTATATGCAGTTTATTTTTCCACGACACGATGGCACCTAGCAGCAGAACAATTCAGTGTGTTACAGAGCTCACAGTGTACATGTGTGGTTTGAAGACCATCAGGATGAGTTTACTGTACTCCGCTGTCCACCAGACTTACTTGCTTTCAGCTAGTCCACGTAGAACCTTGGCCTCCTTTGTCACATGCCTCCATTCTTCTCTGTCCCTCGTGATCCTTGTCCAGTTCCTGACACCTATTGCTCTGGAATCCTCCTCCATATCTTCAGGCCACATTTTCCTGGGTGATCGTCTTCTCCTTCTCTTTTCAGGTTTTCCTATAAACTCTTCCTTAACACTTTGAGTTTCTTGCATTCTCTGTACATATCCGACCCATCTCATTCTTCCTTGCTTGATTTTCACCAGGCTCCACCGATTTAAACCCAATTGAAAATCTGTAGAACCACTTCGATCAGGCTGAACGCAACATGAATCCTCAACTGAGATTGGCTATGCACTGGAATAAGCACAGCCCCACACCCAAGTCTCTACCTTCAAGAGCCTCATTGACTTTCATCCTGCACACCTCACACTGCAAAAGGTTGTTATTCCACCATTTGTAAGGTGATCACATTAAAGTGACTGGACAAAGTACACTCCTGGAAAATGAAATAAGAACACCGTGAATTCATTGTCCCAGGAAGGGAAAACTTTATTGACACATTCCTGGGGTCAGATACATCACATGATCACACTGACAGAACCACAGGCACATAGACACAGGCAACAGAGCATGCACAATGTCGGCACTAGTACAGTGTATATCCACCTTTCGCAGCAATGCAGGCTGCTATTCTCCCATGGAGACGATCGTAGAGATGCTGGATGTAGTCCTGTGGAACGGCTTGCCATGCCATTTCCACCTGGCGCCTCAGTTGGACCAGCGTTCGTGCTGGACGTGCAGACCGCGTGAGACGACGCTTCATCCAGTCCCAAACATGCCCAATGGGGGACAGATCCGGAGATCTTGCTGGCCAGGGTAGTTGACTTTCACCTTCTAGAGCACGTTGGGTGGCACGGGATACATGCGGACGTGCATTGTCCTGTTGGAACAGCAAGTTTCCTTGCCGGTCTAGGAATGGTAGAACGATGGGTACGATGAGGGTTTGGATGTACCGTGCACTATTCAGTGTCCCCTCGACGATCACCAGAGGTGTACGGCCAGTGTAGGAGATCGCTCCCCACACCATGATGCCGGGTGTTGGCCCCGTGTGCCTCGGTCGTATGCAGTCCTGATTGTGGCGCTCACCTGCACGGTGCCAAACACGCATACGACCATCATTGGCACCAAGGCAGAAGCGACTCTCATCGCTGAAGACGACACGTCTCCATTCGTCCCTCCATTCACGCCTGTCGCGACACCACTGGAGGCGGGCTGCACGATGTTGGGGCGTGAGCGGAAGACGGCCTAACGGTGTGCGAGACCGTAGCCCAGCTTCATGGAGACGGTTGTGAATGGTCCTCGCCGATACCCCAGGAGCAACAGCGTCCCTAATTTGCTGGGAAGTGGCGGTGCGGTCCCCTACGGCACTGCGTAGGATCCTACGGTCTTGGCGTGCATCCGTGCGTCGCTGCGGTCCGGTCCCAGGTCGACGGGCACGTGCACCTTCCGCCGACCACTGGCGACAACATCGATGTACTGTGGAGACCTCAGGCCCCACGTGTTGAGCAATTCGGCGGTACGTCCATCCGGCCTCCCGCATGCCCACTATACGCCCTCGCTCAGAATCCGTCAGCTGCACATACGGTTCACGTCCACGCTGTCACGGCATGCTACCAGTGTTAAAGACTGCGATGGAGCTCCGTATGCCACGGCAAACTGGCTGACACTGACGGCGGCGGTGCACAAATGCTGCGCAGCTAGCGCCATTCCACGGCCAACACCGCGGGTACTGGTGTGTCCGCTGTGCCGCGCGTGTGATCATTGCTTGTACAGCCCTCTCCTAGTGTCCGGAGCAAGTATGGTGGGTCTGACACACCGGTGTCAATGTGTTCTTTTTTCCATTTCCAGGAGTGTATTTGTACTTGCTTACTTGGGGTATGTTCAAAATTTAGTACATAGCACTGACCATTCTGGCAGCAATCTTAGCTCTAAACTGGCTGGGCATTGAGTACAGATGAGCTTGGATTGCAGATGTGGATAAGATATTTTATGTTGCTTGAACTCTATGCCAGATTAGTCATGGGGACTAGCGAGTCATCCGGCAGTAACCTATGCCATGCCTTCAGTGGATCAGAGATCAGGAGAACATCAGAATGGCAAGATCAAAATGTGGTTTTATGTTAGGGCGATATGTGGCACACCACCAGCACTAACATATCAGAAATGGAATGGCTGCTGAGATGTTACCAGCTATGCATGACATGTCATCATGCCAGGTGCTAGGACGTTCGACGTCCTCAGGGCCTCCACATATGGATACGTCCATTGTTGTACTGTATCTACAACCAAGAATACCTTGTTTAGACAATATGGTCCCACTCTTGTATCCAGTGTTGTTGAGTTCACCGCCATCGGTCCGCAGCAGTGATTGCCGCGCCAACAGTACATGACACTACACATATCGCCGCAAGTTCCGTGTGGATATTTGTCTTCCTGCAAAAAAGCAGAATACCTGACTAAAAGTGACGTAGTTGTACTATCCTGCACAGCTGAGTTAACAGTAGTGCTCTCCTCTCGGGCGTTAGTCATGTGGACCTGTTCCTCATGACGTTAAACGTAGCCTTCCTCAAAATATAAGTTCCATATTCGCATGAAAATCGTGGTATCTTGAGAAATGTAAGCCGCAGTATCTCGCAAAGATAAACTGGAATCGCAGTAGGCAACAATTCTGCTGCTGTCAAAGTTAACGTGGACTTCTCACAGACAACCGATGCGACTTCTGAATGAGAAACCCGCTGCGTAATCTTTTCGTATAGATAATATGTAGACCCAATCCCCCATGAACCATGGACCTTGCCGTTGGTGGGGAGGCTTGCGTGCCTCAGCGATACAGATAGCCGTACCGTAGGTGCAACCACAACGGAGAGGTATCTGTTGAGAAGCCAGACAAACGTGTGAATCCTGAAGAGGGGCAGCAGCCTTTTCAGTAGTTGCAAGGGCAACAGTCTGGATGATTGACTGATCTGGCCTTGTAACAATAACCAAAACGGCCGTGCTGTGCTGGTACTGCAAACGGCTGAAAGCAAGGGGAAACTACAGCCGTAATTTTTCCCGAGGGCATGCAGCTTTACTGTATGATTAAATGATGATGGCGTCCTCTTGGGTAAAATATTCCGGAGGTAAAATAGTCCCCCATTCGGATCTCCGGGTGGGGACTACTCAAGAGAACGTAGTTATCAGGAGAAAGAGAGCTGGCGTTCTACGGATCGGAGCGTGGAATGTCAGATCCCTTAATCGGGCAGGTAGGTTAGAAAATTTAAAAAGGGAAATGGATAGGTTAGAGTTAGATATAGTGCGAATTAGTGAAGTTCGGTGGCAGGAGGAACAAGACTTTTGGTCAGGTGACTACAGGGTTATAAATACAAAATCAAAGAGATGTAATGCAGGAGTAGGTTTAATAAAGAATAAAAATAGGAATGCGGGTAAGCTACTACCAACAGCATAGTGAACGCATTATTGTGGCCAAGATAGATACGAAGCCCACACCTACTACAGTATTACAAGTTTATATGCCAACTAGCTCTGCAGATGATGAAGAAATCGATGAAATGTATGATGAGATAAAAGAAATTATTCAGGTAGTGAAGGGAGACGAAAATTTAATAGTCATGTGTGACTAGAATTCGAGAGTAGGAAAAGGGAAAGAAGGAAACATAGTGGGTGAATATGGATTGGGGGAGAGAAATGAAAGAGAAAGCTGTCTGGTAGAATTTTGCACAGAGCATAACTTAATCATAGCTAACACTTGGTTCAAGAATCATAAAAGAAGGTTGTATACATGGAAGAATCCTGGAGATACTAGCAGGTATCAGATAGATTATATAATGGTAAGACAGAGATTTAGGAACCAGGTTTTAAATTGTAAGACATTTCAGGGGCAGATGTGGACTCTGACCACAATCTATTGATTATGAACTGTAGATTAAAACTGAAGAAACTGCAAAAAGGTGAGAGTTTAAGGAGATAGGACCTGGATAAACTAAAAAAACCAGAGGTTGTACAGAGTTTCAGGGAGAGCATAAGGGAACAATTGACAGGAATTGGGGAAAGAAATACAGTAGAAGAAGAATGAGTAGCTCTGAGGAATGAAGTAGTGAAGGCAGCAGAGGTAAAAAGACGAGGGCTAGTAGAAATCCTTGGGTAACCGAAGAAATATTGAATTTAATTGATGAAAGGAGAAAACATAAAAACGCAGTAAATGAAGCAGGCAAAAGGGAATACAAACGTCTAAAAAATGATGTCGACAGGAAGTGCAAAATGGCTAAGCAGGGATGGCTAGAGGACAAATGTAAGGATGTAGAGGCTTATCTCACTAGGGGTAAGATAGATACTGCCTACAGGAAAATTAAAGAGACATTTGGAGAAAAGAGAACCACTTGCACGAATATCAAGAGCTCAGATGGAAACCCAGTTCTAAGCAAACAAGGGAAAGCTGAAAGGTGGAAGGAGTATATAGGGGGTCTATACAATGGCGGTGTACTTGATTACAATATTATGGAAATGGAAGAGGATGTAAATGAAGATGAAATGGGAGATACGATACTGCGTGAAGAGTTTGACAGAGCACTGAAAGACCTGAGTCAAAACATGGCCCCGGGAGTAGACAACATTCCATTGGGACTACTGACAGTTTTGGGAGAGCCAGTCCTGACAAAACTCTACCATCTGGTGAGCAAAATATATGACACAGGTGAAATACCCTGAGGCTTCAAGAAGAATATAATAATTCCAATCCCAAAGAAAGCAGGTGTTGACAGATGTGAAAATTACCGAACTATCAGTTTAATAAGTCACAGCTGCAAAATACTAACGCGAATTCTTTACAGACGAATGGAAAAACTGGTAGATGCGGACCTCGGGGAGGATCAGTTTGGATTCCGTAGAAATGTTGGAACACGTGAGGCAATACTGACCCTACGACTTATCTTAGAAGAAAGATTAAGAAAAGGCAGTCCTACGTTTCTAGCATTTGTAGACTTAGAGAAAGTTTTTGACAATGTTGACTGGAATACTCTCTTTCAAATTCTGAAGGTGGCAGGGGTAAAATACAGGGAGCGAAAGGCTATTTACAATTTGTACAGAAACCAGATGGCAATTATAAGAGTCGAGGGACATGAAAGGGAAGCAATGGTTGGGATGGGAGTGAGACAGGGTTGTAGTCTCTCCCCAATGTTATTCAATCTGTATATTGAGCAAGCAGTAAAGGAAACAAAAGAAAAATTCGGACTAGATATTAAAGTCCATGGAGAAGAAATAAAAACGTTGAGGTTCGCCGATGACATTGTAATTCTGTCAGAGACAGCAAAGGACTTGGAAGAGCAGTTGAACGGAATGGATAGTGTCTTGAACGGACATAAGATGAACATCAACAAAAGCAAAACGGGGATAATGGAATGTAGTAGAATTAAGTCGGGTGATGCTGAGGGAATTAGATTAGGAAGTGAGACACTTAAAGTAGTAAAGGAGTTTTGCTATTTGGGGAGCAAAATAACTGATGATGGTCGAAGTAGAGAGGATATAAAATGTAGACTGGCAATGGCAAGGAAAGCGTTTCTGAAGAAGAGAAATTTCTTAACATCGAGTATAGATTTAAGTGTCAGGTAGTCGTTTCTGAAAGTATTTGTATGGAGTGTAGCCATGTATGGAAGTGAAACGTGGACGATAAATAGTTTAGACAAGAAGAGAATAGAAGTTTGAGAAATGAGGTGCTACAGAAGAATGCTGAAGATTAGATGGGTAGATCACATAACTAATGAGGAGGTATTGAATAGAATTGGGGTGAAGAGGAGTCTGTGGCACAACTGGACAAGAAGAAGGGACCGGTTGGTAGGACATGTTCTGAGGCATCAAGGGATCACAAATTTAGCACTGGAGGGCAGCGTGGAGGGTAAAAATCGTAGAGGGAGACCAAGAGATGAATACATTAAGCAGATTCAGAAGGATGTAGGTTGCAGTTAGTACTGGGAGATGAAGAAGCTTGCACAAGATAAAGTAGCATGGGGAGCTGCATCAAATCAGTCTCAGGACTGAAGACAACAACAACAACAACAACAACAACAACAAAATGTAGACGACGTTTCTCCTAAATACTCTAAGTGGTTACGCTGAAATGCTAATCAGTTGCACATCCAAGCAAAAACTACACGCTAGACGTTGTTGCATGCGGTCTTCATAGTGCTATATTATTAATTACCAGTTGTGTAGCTGCACATTTATGGAGAGAAACTATGGAGCTTAAGACGCCCCTCCAACAACTCCCTGAATACCTATCCTACGCTTCCTAGAACCGAAGGCTTTCCAAAATTTGCATTGATTGACTGTTCCATCGGTTCTTGGCGGAATATTTTATATATTATGAATGAAAACACACATAACACTGGGGTTAATATTCTACCTTTTACTCTACAAGGGAAGTAACTCAGCACGAACAGAGAAAACTGATAAATATAATTTTAAAATGTAGATATGTGTGTGCACTAACACTGAGTTAGAACACTTAACTGTCAAAATTTTCATTTGCATAGAATCAATGTTTGAAAGTCAACTAAAGTAATAACTACAGAAGTATGAGTTGCTGGAGGAGCAGTACCATCTAACAGACAATTACGACCAGGTGATTTACAAAATTAATTGATAAGATATTATTTGGTAAAAAGCAGAACACTCAATGGAAAGAAAATGTGTACACGCGTGTATTAATTAGTCTCACGTTTCCCAAAATAGAACTTGTTGTGCTAAAGTAAATTCGTCCCTTACTCGTCATTGCAGCGCAAATGATGAATTTCGATGAAGTGGAAATTTATAAATGTCAGTTTTTTTACGATTATTGTTCTGAGTGGATCAATGCAATGTTTACCGCAAAAAGGAAACCTGTTTGCACTATGACACGAGTCTGGTAAAGCCGTCAGTTTTCCTTATAATGCACATAGGAAACTAGTTATAACATGCTGGTGGAAGGAGGAAAGACGCTATACAGCGGATGACATTGTTGAACTCATAAAATATTCCTCAAAAACTATAACAAGTTTTCCATTGTTCAAATGAAGATGGATTCTTTTATCAACTACAGTTCCTGGTGGCCTACATTCTACATATGTTCCTGCCTGAGCGATGATTCTTATGGTAAAGCTATTCCTAGAAGCCTGAAAAGGATTTTCACTTTTTCAAATACCGGGGGATGACTTTCTCAGCTGAAAAAACGCATAGTGTCACGTGCAAGATGAATATTGCTGGCTTGACGATGGACACTTTTTGGCTGAAGAAAGCTGTGCAACCTTTGGATCTCCCTTCAAAGAAAGTACATATTTTTACTGCTTATAAATCACAACAAAACGGATGACAACAAGAAATCTTTGGTGCACATTGTTCAATATAAGATGCAGTTCTGGAACCCAGTGACAACAAGCCCAACAACAGAATCTCTTGATGTAAACGAAGATAACTGAGTAATACAATCATGAGAAACGTTTAATATTATTCAGTAATTTGTAACAAACTATACTTTTATATGTACGATTTTATTTTAAAGCAAGTAACTTAAACCTAAAATTTATTTGAAAATTGTGTACCACAGAAAAGGAAGATGTCCAACACCAACAAAGTCGTCCCCCACTTTCCTCTTAGGTCATATTTGACTTTTACTTGTATCTAATAAGAAAGTATACCTACATTAAGAAACCAGAAATAAATGTTCAATTTGTGGATGTCTATCCCATTACATGGATGAAGGACTTCAGCTGATGATATAGACACTACTGGCCATTAAAATTGCTACACCAAGAAGAAATGCAGATGATAATTGGACAAATATACAGTATTATACTAGAACGGACATGTGATTACATTTTCACCCAATTTGGATGCATAGATCCTGAGAAATCAGTACCCAGAACAACCACCTCTGGCCGTTATAACGGCCTTGATACGCCTGGGCATTGAGTCAAACAGAGCTTGGATGGCGTGTACGGATACAGCTGCCCATGCAGCTTCAACACGATACCACAGTTCATCATGAGTAGTGACTGGCGTATTGTGACGAGCGAGTTGCTCGGCCACTATTGACCAGACTTTTTTCAATTGGTGAGGGATCTGGAGAATGTGCTGGCCACGGCCGCAGTCGAACATTTTCTGTATCCAGAAAGGCCCGTACAGGACCTACAAGATGCGGTCGTGCATTATCCTGCTGAAATGAAGGGTTTCGCAGGGATCGAATGAAGGGTATTGCCACGGGTAGTAACATATCTGAAATGTAACGTCCACTGTTCAAAATGCCGTCAATGTGAACAAGAGGTGACCGAGACGTGTAACCAATGGCACCCCATACCATCACGCCGGGTGATAGGCCAGTATGGCGATGACGAATATACGCTTCCAAAGTGCGTTCACCGCGATGTCGCCATACACTGATGCGACCATCATGATGCTGTAAACGGAACCTGTATTCATCCAAAAAATGACGTTTTGCCATTCGTGTACCCAGGTTCGTCGTTGAGTACACAATCGCAGGCGCTCCTGTCTGTGATGCAGCGTCAAGGGTAACCGCGGCCACGGTCTCCGAGCTGATAGTCCATGCTGCTGCAAAAGTTGTCGAACTGTTCGTGCAGATGGTTGTTGTCTTGCAAACGTCCCCACCTGTTGACGTGGCTGCACGATCCGTTACAGCCATGCGGATAAGATGCCTGTCATCTCGACTGCTAGTGATATGAGGCCGTTGGAATCGAACACGGCGTTCCGTATTACCCTCCTGAACCCACCGATTCCATATTCTCCTAACAGTCATTGGATCTCGACCAACGTCACCAGCAATGTCGCGATACGATAAACCCCAATCGCGGTAGGCTACAAGACGACCTTTATCAAAGTCGGAAACATGATGGTACGCATTTCTCCTCCTTACGCGAGGCATCACAACAACGTTTCACCAGGCGACGCCAGTTAACTGCTGTTTGTGTATGAGAAATCGGTTGGAAACTTTCCTCATGTCAGCACGTTGTAGGTGTCGCCTCCGGCGCCAACCGTGTGTGGATGCTCTGAAAAGCTAATCATTCGCATCTCACAGCATCTTCTTCCTGTCGGTTAAATTTCGCGTCTGTCGCACGTCATCTTCGTGGTCTAGTAATTTTAATGACCAGTAGTGTATGAGAAGAGTTACCATCACAGCTGTGTTTTGAAAATGTCTATATTATTTCACTCGACTAGTTTAGGCAGCACATTACCGCCATTCTCAGACCACACTACCGCCAAAAGAATATTAGTGTGGAGTCCTTGTTACTAGTACCCTTGGTCTAGCTTTCCTCAGGAGTCCCTACTGGATAAGGTGTCGAGGGCTCCACAGTAAATGTGCACAAAGAATTCCAATACTCTTCTGGCTACAAAAAATAAAAAAATTAGAGACGACTGTGCAAAACGTTTTGAACGTCTTTTCTATGTATAAAAAGAAACATGTATTACAGGCTACTGGAGATGCTTCATAAATGAAAAGAAACGAAAAGCGTACAGTAAGAAACAAACTGCCTTCACTTAGTCGCTTAGACAGAACACACACCCCTGTACTGAAAAACTCTCAGATGCAACAAGGAAAAGAACTGTTGTTTATGGGTACATGCTGAGAATGAATTCACAGATTAACCAAATAATATTTTAGCTACTTCCGCAGAAAAAGAAAACAAATTGTTTTAGTGAAACGGAGAATCACAGAAAATATGCTCACAGAAAGGAATAGTCACAGACAAGAAAGAGAGATTCCAAGTCAAAATGAAAACTAAACGAACGGACCATATCTAGGAAGAGAAAAGGAAAGCAATACCAGAAAGAAAGATACAGTACTGGGCTAATAGAAAGGCACAGAAGATTAGAAAACGATTGATCTAATGTACTCGAGTCGAGTGAAACACAGGAGGAGGAAGAAGAAGAAGAAAAAGAAGTACTTATTTATAGTGGGATAGTGGGATTTAGTGAAATGCGGTAGCAGGAAGAATAGAACTTTACTTTTTATCAGGTGACTTGAAGGCTATACGCGCATCACGTAGAGGGAATGCAGGAGTAGGCCTGATAACGAATAAGAAAATAGAAATGGAGATAAGCTACTACGAACAGCATAGTGAACGCAAAATCATAGCCAGGATAGACATAAAGTACATCCAACTAGCTTCTCGGATGAAGAGATTGAAACAATATATGATGAGATGAAAGAAATTATCTAGATAGTTCAGGAAAACGAAAATTTAATTTGGATGGCGGACTGGAATTCGATAGAAGGAAAAGGAAGGAAGGAAAAAAAGGAAAACATGGGCTGGGTGAAAGTAATGAAAGGAGAATTCACTTGTTAGAACTTTGCATGGAGCATAGCTTAGTTATTGCGAACACTTTAAGAATCATGAAAGGAAGTTGCTTTCGAGGAAGAGACCTGAAGACACCGTAAGTTTTCAGGCTCAGTATGTAACGGAAAGACAAAGGCTTTGAAACCAAAAATTTAACTGCATAACATTTCCGCGGGCAGATGTTGTCTCTGACCATAATTTATTTGTTACTAACTGTAAATTAAAATAGAAGAAACTGCAGAAAGTACGGAATTAAGGAGATGGGGCCCGGAGCATTAGGCAGCGACTGACTGAAACATTGAAAAGAAATATAATAGAAGACGAATGGGTAGCTTTGAAAGATGAGATTGTTAAGGTAACAGGGTTGAAACAGGTAAAAAGCCAATCAATTGAAGCAAGTAAAAGGGAATACAGACTTCTAAAGAACGAAACTGAGATAAAGTGCAAAATGGCTAGCGGGAATGACTAGAGGACACATTTATGGCTGCAAAAGAATGCCTGACTGGGGGCAAGATGCTGCCTCTATTAAAAATAAAATGACCTTTGGGGAAATGAGAAGCTTCGGTATGCATATCAAGAGCTCAGCCGGCAAGCCAGTACTAATCAAAGAAGGGAAAACTGGAAGACGGAAGGAATGTGTAGAACAGCTGTACAAGGGTAGTAAACTTCCACAGAATACTATAGAACAAGAAAAAAAATAGATTAATATGGGGTGAGAGATATGCCCACTGTGAGAAGAATTTGCTAGAGCACTGAGAGACTTGTATGTAAAGGAGGTCACTGCAGTAGACGACATTCCGTCAGAGTATTGACAAGAGAAATTCTCCATCGCTTCCCTCTCAGATTTAGTGGTAAGATAGCCGTGTGGCTAGCCCGTCAAAAACTGAACATAGGAAGATGCTGTACTGTACTGTGAAAAAAAATCAAAATAGAGACGGTGAACGGTTCAAGAAGAAATAGTGCAATAAAGAGAAGACTGAAAAGTCAGTGTCGTTGTGGGTAAGTTGTTATGGCACTACACTGCCTAGCGGGCCAGCCGTCTTCAAAACTCTCTCGTATCATTTACATTTTTTTTTTTCACACAACATTATGAACAGCCCGTCAGTTCTTTGAAATGTTTGTTCTCTTTCCACCTAGTCGAGGCAGTTGTCACACTATATAGTGGTTATAGAATGTGAATCATGTGGTAAGAATACGTTACCGTCGCAAGCAAATGTGATGAATACTGAGAGCAGGCGAAATTCCATATAGCAGAAATGAAACCAATAAACAGGTGTGAACTTTGTAACTACAAATGAATTAAAGAGTAAAGACTTCCGAAACGGAACACAACTTGAAAAACATATGTTTTGACAGAGCATAGATAAACTGTATGATTGTGAAATTTTTGCCTTCATTTGTTGCAGCTTATGTGACATCTACATCGATACTCTGCAAATCACAATTAAGTGCCTTCACAATTCTCCATTATTCCAATCTCGTATAGCGCGCGGAAAGAATGAACACCTATATCTTTCTGTACGAGATCTGATTTCCCTTATTTTATCTTGGTGATCGTTCCTTCCTATGTAGGTCGGTCTCAACAAAATATTTTCGCATTCGTAGGAGAAATTTGGTGCTTGGAATTTCGTGAGAAGATTCTGTAGCAACGAAAAACGCCTTTCTTTTAATGATGTATCATTTCTGTGACACTCTCTTCCCTATCTCGCAATGATACAAAACGTGCTGCCTCTCTTTGAACTTTTTCGATGTACTCCGTCAGTCCCATCTGGTAAGGATCCCACACCGCGCAGCAGTATTCTAAAAGAGGACGGACAAGCGTAGTGTAGGCAGTCTGCTTAGTAGGTCTGTTACATTTTCTAAGTGTCCTGCCAATAAAAGGCAGTCTTGGGTTACTCTTCCCCACATTTTCTATGCGTTCCTTCCAATTTAAGTTGTTCGTAATTGTAATACCTAGGTATTTAGTTGAATTTACGGGTTTTAGATTAGACTGATTTATCGTGTAACCGAAGTTTAACGAGTTCCTTTTAGCATTCATGTGGATGAACTCACACTTCTCGTTATTTAGGGTCAACTGCAACTTTTCGCACCATTCAGATATCTTTTCGAAATCGTTTTGCAGTTTGTTTTGATCTTCTGATAACTTTATTAATCGATAAACGACAGCGTCATCTGCAAACAACCGAAGACGGCTGCGCAGATTGTCTCCAAAATTGTTTATATAGATAAGGAACAACAATGGACCTATAACACTACCTTGAGGAAGGCCAGAAATCATTTCTGTTTCACTCGATGACTTTCCGTCAATTACTACGAACTGTGACCTCTCTGACAGGAAATCACAAATCCAGTCACATAACTGAGACGTTATTTCATAAGCACGCCATTTCACTACGAGCCGCTTGTGTGGTAGTGCCAAAGCCTTCTGGAAATACGGAATCGATCTGAAATTCCTTGTCAGTAGCACTCAACACTTCATGTGAATAAAGAGCTTGTTGTGTTTCACACGAACGACGTTTTCTAAACCCATGTTGACTGTGTGTCAATAGACCGTTTTCTTCGAGGTTTTCTTTGATGTTTTCATCATTTCCTTGGTAGTGATCACATTCACATCAAAATGGTTCAAATGGCTCTGAGCACTATGGGACTTAACATCTGAGGTCATCCGTCCCCTATACTTAGAACTACTTAAACCTAACTAACCTAAGGACATCACACCCTTCGATTCCCCAGGCAGGATTGGAACCTGTGACCGCAGTAGCGCCTAGAACCGCTCGGTCACAACGGCCGGCACATTCACATCCATGCAAACACCTATATCGGGTAAAGAGCCATATCTCACCCATTTACCAGTCGTACAAACTAAGTGCTTCGATAAGAAATTACTATCATGTAACACACATGTCATTAATGACAAGTATGACACACCAGACGTGTTTTCCGGTGGCGAAGTCGGCTGACTTGTTGCCTTGTCATCAAACGCTTGCTGTTCCCATTCGAAAGCCAATTTCTTTCGGCTGCTAATAGAGTAGTTGTGCAGAATCAATTGTCATTATAGATCCCTATTTTACACCTCGCGGTTGCAGACGGACTTTACACCACGACACAGACACACATTGGGAAAAAGCGAAAAGCGGGGCGGAGGAAGGGGGTGGGGGTGGAATATTGGCATAAAGCAGGTTTGAACACAGCCCAGTCGCTGGGCACTCCAACACCGTAACCATTTAACCACCACGCCATTTTCCTTTCTGACTGCTCTATATTGCACTTCTTGTTCTTGGACCATTCACTGTTTATATTTTGCTTTTTTCCATAGTCCACTGTACCTTCTTCATGTTTCCATGGTTGGTCAGTGTTGAGTTTCTGATGGGCTGTCGGCTGGCCCCTCTTATCACTAAACCTGAGGAGGGTGCAATGGGGAGTTTCCTTTGTGAGAACCTTGGGAGAAAAAAAAATGGTTCAAACGGCTCTGAGAACTATGGGACTTAACATCTGTGGTCATCAGTCCCCTAGAACTTAGAACTACTTAAACCTAACTAACCTAAGGACATCACACACATCCATGCCCGAGGCAGGATTCGAACCTGCGACCGTAGCAGTCGCGCTGTTCCACCTTGGGAGAGCCAGCCATAATAAAACTGCTTCATCTGCTGCAAGATAAGTAACCCTCAGATTCAAAGAAGACTATAATAATCCTAATAGCAAAGAGGTGAGGTTCTGATAGATATGAATGTTATGGGACCGTCAGTTTTGTAAGTCACAGTTGCAAAATATTGATACGAATTATTTACAGAAGAATGGAAGAAAATGGTAGAGTCCGACTTCGGAGAAGATTGGTTTGAGTTCTGGAGAAATGTAGGAAGATGTAAGCAGTGTCAGTCCTATAACTTAGAGGATTTGTTAAGAAAGGTAAACGTGTGTTTATAATATTAGTAGATTTAGAGAAAGCTTTTGAAAATTGCGACTAGACTACGCTGTTTGAAATTCTGGGAGCAGTAAGGATAAGATGCGGGGAGCGAAGGGTTATTTGCAAATTGCACAGATAATAGACTGCAGCTATGAAGAGTTAAAGGACTTAAAACGAAGGCAGAAGTTGAGAAGGGAGTGAGAGGGGGTTGTAACCTATCCCCAATTTTATTCAATGTACACATTTAGCAAGCAGTAAAAGAACCCACAGAGAAATCTGGTAAATGAATTAAAGTTCGGGGAGAAGGCAAAAAAACTATTCAGTCTGCAGATGACATTGTTATTTCCTAGTGACGAGAAAGAACATGGAAGACCATTTAAATAGACTGGATAATATCTTGAAAATCGTTAAAGATGAACATCAACAAAAAGAAAACAAAGGCAATGAAATGCAGTCGAATTAAATCAGACGGCGCCGAGGGAATTAGATTAGGAAATGAGACATTAATAAAAGTACTAGATTGCCAAAGTACAGAGGATATAAAATGCAGACTGACAAAGTAATGAAAGTCTTGCTAAAAAAGATGAAGTTGTTAACACCACAGATAAATTTAAATTAAATTACAAAAACGTAGTTACAAACCTAAACAAGAACATAAAAATAAAACCAGAAAACATAAACGTAGACAACAACACAACAGAACCAAACACAGCTAAAAACACTCAGTACCATACGATGGGGCATAAACATAGCATGCACCACAGGCAATTCTGTCCGGAAACACACCCTGAAACTGGCAAAAGACATAGACTTATACCAGAAAGCAGATGTACATCAATTCCAGTACAACACTAGTGATGGCAGTTACGTAGAGCAAATACAGAGAACGTTTAAGAGATACAAATAACACTAGAGAGCTTGAAAGTATGGAACAAAGCACTCGACATTTGGAGAACACTAAAAAGAACACTATCACAAGCCTGCGTTTAGAAAAGAAGACATGCAAATAATTACACTAAACGATCAAGAAACATGCTCTAACCCTGCAAGAAAATTACCACGTACAAAGATACCAAAGGAGAAAAGAAAACAGTGTTGAATGATCAAGTAGAGCAACATTTCAACAACTGATTATTATCTTAATAGTACCACTCAATGCACTTGCCTTCACTCTTTGATAGACTTCTTCACAAAACAAAACGAAAACTCAAATCAGTTGAGCAATACAACTTTCCGCCACTCTCTGACAGCTGTAACATTCACATACAATTTTTTACAATCCCCCCCGCCACCACATACACACAATATCTAAAGAGAATAGAAATGAACAGACGTTAGTTTCCAGCATATACTTCGTTATGTTGGCAACATGTTCGTAAACAAACCAAATAGGAAGAGGCACAAAGTGAAGATAGTAGTTATGACTTTAACCCAGTTTCCGGTAAAATATCAACAGTTACCGACCGAAGGATAATAGTTCTCCACAACAATTAGCGCAGAGAACATTAAAATTGCGGAAAAAATGTTCGTAATGTGAAAATGTGCTTGTGTTTGGTAAGTGAAGTTGTAGTGCGACCTCCAGCATGTGACCAGATGAGAGGAAACGTAGATGCCAACCAAAGAGTCGAATAACTGTAAACTATCACTTAGTTACGTAAAAAAAAAAGACGTGAACTGTTTTGTGATCTACAGATTTCGCATATCGAAACGAAACTGTATCATTCTATGTTCCACTGAAGATGCCTTAAAGTAAATGATGAACGTAGTCTGGAACAAATAAAATGCATTGCAACAATAAGTAGATGTGTTTTTGTTTACAAAACAAATATGATAAAACATTTCAGACAATGAATAGAAGTTTTTGAAATTTAGCGCTGCTGAATAAACTGCAGGTTAGATGAGCAGATCGAATAATTAATGAGGTGGTACTGAAATGACTGGCGGCAAAAGAAATTCATGACACACCTTGAATAAAAGAAGGAATCGGATGATAGGGCACACAGAGAACAGTTACGGGGTTGTCGAAATGTGAAAGGAGGGAGGTTGTGGGTGTGTGTGTATGGAGGGGGTTACTGTCAAGAGAGAGCAAGGCTTGAATGCAATAAGCAGGTGGATGTAGGCTAGGGTGTCCATTCGTCCCGTTTTTCTCGAGACAGTCCCGTTTTCTACCAAAATTTCCCACTGTCCCGAAAGTTTTTTGGGGGACGCTCAAATGTCCCGTTTTTTTTATGGTTCCAATTGGTTAAAGTATTTTACGCTACTGGTTGTTTGACTTGCTATTTACTGCGCAATTATTTACGCTAGGAAGCGTGTAATGACCTTCTGCATACCCCAAACATGTACCGAACTGTCAAAATTCGCAAGTAATTTTAAACGCATTATAGGTTACGAATAACAACGAAGATACTTCTAAATCGATCCACTGAATCCGTCCTTTCGGTTCAGAGATACTCTACACCACTGATACTTGCTCTCTGGCTTTCGTCACCACACTGTTATTGTTTTGCACTGCACTGTGCAATCACTGTTTAATTATGCCAAAACGAAAGTGTAATTTGAACAGCAACATAAAAAGCGAGTTTCCTTTTATCACTGGTAGTGGAGAAGCTGTAGAATGTACGTTGTGCAGATCAAAATTTGCTATCGGTCATGGTGGAAGGTCTGACATTGTGAATCACATTAAGACGAAGAAACATCGCATGAGTGATCAAACGAAAAGAGCAAATAAATGCGTGAGTGACTACTATGTAAACTTAAAATCAGTAACAGAAATGGATAGGCAGTTGGCAGCACAGGAAGCTACGTTTGCATACCACAGTGCAATGCATAACCATAGCTTTAAGTCAATGGACTGTACTACAGCAGTTGTTAAAAAATGTTTCAATCCTAAATTCACATGTGGACACACAAATTGTAATGCAATTATTTCAAATGTTATTGCACCATATGCAGCTCAGCAGGTTTTAAATGAACTGAATAGTGCTCGATTCATTTCTGTAATGATTGATACATCAAATCATCCGGATTTGAAGTTGGTTCATCTACTTATCAGGTATTTTCACTCTGGAAATGGCATCACGGTGAAATTGCTCGAATTGGTTAATTTAGCTGGAGAAACTTCAAATTTCCTTCAGAATTATGTGCTGGAGGTTTTAAAGAAATATGAACTTGAAAGAAAGGTGATTGCAGTTTCTGCAGACAACACTAACACCAATTTTGGTGGTAAGCAGAGGAAAGGAAAAAACAATTTGTTCTATAAACTGCAACACAACACAGTGAATAATATAGTAGGTGTTCACTGTCCAGCACATGTGGTGCACAATTCCTTACAACTGGCTCAGATTGCCTACCCATCGACTGCCAATTAATTGTAAACAAAATCTACCCACATTTCCACATATATACAGTAAGGGTTGAATCTCTGAAGTCGTTCTGTAAGATTACTGAAACTGAATACAAAACTGTACTTGGGCACAACATGACAAGGTGGCTATCTCTGCTACCAGCATTGGAAAGAATTGTAGAGATATTTCCTGCTTTGAAATCATATTTCATTTCCCTTGATAAGTGTCCTGTTATCCTTAAACAATTCTTTGATAACCCTGTGTCTATTGTTCTTCTACATTTTCTTGTTAGCCAGCTAAAACCTTTCTCCACAACAATTAAATGTATTGAGAAACAAGAAATCACAATAGTGAAAGTTTATCAAGAAATAAACAAATTATTGGGCAAATTAAAACGTACAAAATCTGAAAGATCTCTCACATCCTTTGTACATGAGACTCTAAGAAAGCTGGAAGAAGAGGGTGAAATTACTCTAGAACAATTTCATATTTATGGTGACATCTTCTATGACTCTTGCATTGAGTATATTAAAGGATGGCGTTTACCATTTATCACACCTTTTAAAGCATTTGACTGGGTTAATACTGAAAAGGATCAGCTACAGTGGAAGGATATTCAGGACTGTTGTGTTTTTGTTAAAAGTATTGTACCAAATTTTCCTGTTGATGAAGACAAACTGTTTGATGAATTTTCATGTGCACAGAACTTCATAAGAAGTGAAGAAGGAGACAAAGAAAGTGTTAGTGCAACGTGGTGTAAAATATTTGCTTATTTCAAAAGTAAAAACATTAACATGAAAAAAATGATTCATTTGGTGGTGTTTTGTCTGGCATTTGCTGGGTCAAATGCTGCTGTGGAACGTGTGTTTTCGTTAGTGAACTCTTTGTGGTCAGATGAAAAAAACAGAATGAAAGCTGAAACAGTGAGGGCCTTGCTCATTGTCAAACCACACTTTAATGGTGTACCGTATACTGACTTTTACGATACAATTTCAAACGAAAATACACTTCTTGCTAAAGTACATAAAGTGAAAAGTACGTTGATAGTGTGGCAGAATAATTGTAAAAAGTGATTTGGGATCATATGAGTGCACGTCGTAAAGGTAAACCTGTATGTGTATTAAATTTAGTCAATACAATATTTATGTCCCGTTTTTTTCTTCATAGTCCCAGGTTTTTCTTTAATTTATTTTAAATGTCCCCTTTTTTACTGAAAATGAAATGGACACCCTAATGTAGGCTGCAGTAGTTTTGCTGAGATGTAGACACTTCGAAGGATAGAACAGCATCGAGAGATGCATCAAACCAGTCTTCGGACAGAACTACAGTAGCATGGATACGATAATATGTTCGGATTAAAGCTGCCAGCTCTGGTACCACCCTGGACACGACCTCCGTCCGCGACTCGTCAACCAACTCACGTGGCGCCGCAGCACAGATATGGTCACTCCTCGAGTCTCACCGTCACTGTTGCTGCACATAATCAAGCCGAGTATCGCTCTAGGCTAATTTCGTACCGTTGTACCAAATAGACACACAAAATTTCGTTTTAAAAATCTCTTTGTAAAGGGAAGCAAACTGACGTTTTGGGTTGGCACTGGGCATCACGTGCAACGCGTAATATTTATTTGGACGGAATTCGCCTTCAAGCTGTCACCACCTAACTCAACACCACTTTCTCCCTCTTACCCAGTGTAGTCTCCAGCCCTCCTTCTCCACCGACGACCAGTCCCTTAACCTTACCCATCTCGTCTCCCTCCATCTTAAATCTCGTGGCTGTGCTATTTTTGTTTCCCTTGACCTCCTGAACGCCTTTGACTTCGTATGGATTATGGGCTCCTCCTCAAGCTCCAGACATATGTCCTTCCTATCAGCTTCATCCATCTCATTAGCTCCACCTTCTCCCACCATCCTTCCTTATGTCACTATTTGTAACACCAACTCCCATACCTTCTACCCTACTGCACATGTGCCCCAGGCTCCACCCTTTCCCCTCTCCTATATCTCCTGCACCCTGTGATATGCCCAAACCACCGCCACCCATCCATCTTCAGTATGCTGATGACACTGCCTTCCTTTCCCTCTGCCCTGCTCTTCAACAGTGCCTAGGCTTCCTTCAAACCTAAGTAAACCAGTTTACTGATTCCTGCAACCAGTGGCTCCTTCGGATCCATCCTTTCAAAACCCAGGCAAAAATTGTAGGATGTGCCACCCTCTCCTTCTAGCTCCATGATTTTATTGTCACCATCTATTACTGTCCTATCCAACCTACTCCCAGCTTAAAGTACCTTTGCGTCACCTTTGTCCATCACCTCACCTGGACTCCTTATCTGCTTACCATGCAATGCAAAGCCCACAATAGACTCTGCCTCCTGAAACTCCTCTCCAGCTGGACATGAGGATTGCATCCTTCCACCATCCTTCATACCTACAAATTCATGATCTGTCTCATTCTCTGTTATTCCAGTGTCACCTGGATCTCTGCCCCTCCTAAATTCTACAAAGCTCTCCAAATACTTGAATGTCATGCACTTTGCCTCCCTTACCATATCTGTCTCCCATCCCCCACTGGGATTCTCTATGAGCTCGTCCCTTTCCCACATTCCTCCATTTCCTATATCACATCCGTATCCTCTATAGCAACTGCCGCCTTGATCCCCCTCACCTGCTGGTGTCTCCTTTCCTCTCTACTCTCCACCTGCTGCTGCACCTCTCCACACCCTCCATCTCCTCTCCCAAAGAAACTTCCAACGTCTCCCCATCCCAAACGATGTACTTCGCTCTGATATTTATCGTTCCTTACAACTCTGACTCTCCCCACTTCCCTGCAGCTGCCTCTCCTTCCTCTTCCCCTCTGCTATTTCTCCATCATACCCCCTTGTCCTTCTCAGTTCTCGTTTCCCAGTCCTTGCGCTCCTTCCTAGGCTGCTCCCTCCCCGTCTCCTGCCCCTTTGTGTGCTTTTGAAAATCTCCTTACATGTACATAGGACATTTTAAGAGTGCCAGATAGATAAATCTATATAAATACTGTGCGAGCCACTGAACGATGCGTGGTAGAGGGTACCCTGTAGCATTACTAGTCATTTCCCTTCCTGTTCCACTCGCAAACAGAACGAGAGAGAAATGACTGTCTATGTGTGAGTCCTAATTTCTCATATCTTCATGGTCCTTTTGCGAAATGTATGTTGGTGGCAGGAAAATCGTTCTGCAGTCAGTTTCAGATGCCAGTTCTCTAAATTTGCTCAATATCAGTCCTCCAAAAGAAAATCACCTCCCCTCAAGGGACTTCCATTTGAGTTCCCAAAGCATCTCCGTAGCACTTATGTATTGTTTGAACTTACCAGTAACAAATATGGTAGCTAGCCTCTGAATTCCTCTGATGTCCTCCTTCAATCTAACTTCGTGCAGTTCCCAAACACTCGAGCAGTACTCAAGAACAGGTCGCCCAACGTCAATGTTCCTTTACATATGAACCAGTTTCTCCCAAGATTCTCTCAGTAACCTGAAGACGACTATTCCCCTTCCCTACCACAGTCCCCACATGTCCGTTCCATTTCATATGGCTCTGCCTCAATATTTAATCGGCCTCACTGGGACAAGCAGCAAACCCCTAACGCCGTATTCGAATGTTATGAATTTCTTTTTCCTACTCATCTGCATCAACTAACATTTCTCTACATTTAGAGCTAGCTGCCATTTATCACGCCAAAAAGAAATTTTGTCTGCGTCATCTTGTATCCTTCTAAAGCCACTCAATGACGACGCCTACCCGTACACCAGGTAGATACGTAGCTGCCCATTATGTCCGCCAGACCATTCCATTTCCCTGGGGCACTCCCGACGACACCCTTATATGTGAAGAACATTCGCTGTCGAGAACAACGTACTGGGTTCTATTACTAAAATAGTCTTCAACCACTGATCTGGCGAATGATCTGACCGGAAACCTGAGAAAATTCTTGTCTTATGTGAAATCGCTAATCCAGTAAAGCTGAATTTTTAAGTTTCGCTTTTAAGAAATCGTACAAACAGACCGTTGTTTGACCATCGGAAAGTCTACCGTCTGGACGACATAGTTAACAGGCATCTCTGGCGTAGAGAAACAACTGAAAGAGTTGAAAACATAGATGGGATATCACCGTAAATTTTGACAACATGGTAATGAAAAATGTGTTTTAAGCAAAAGTTTTTCGACATAGTCTTTTTTTAAGTCGCAGCTCCTGCAAATTGTGTCCAGGAATGGATTCTGTCCAGAAAGAGAATATGGAATATTTCCTTGATATCCATCTGTGTTTGCAGTAACTACTTCATTTGCCTGAAAGCGTTTTCCAAACAGAAACGTCTACAGAAATTGGCACTGCTGTTAAATCTAGTGAATAGAGTTTCAGTTTTTCCACTGTGAAAGTGCATTTGTGCATAGGTGACAGTCTAGGAAAGAGGGGATATTTTGAAAACGCAGGTGGTGTACAGGACTGTTGCCTCCCGACACAGGCCCTGTCACCAGTTTCGGGCGAAAGTGTGCCCTTTGTGGCGCAATCACGACGTTGGCGATAATGTTGGCCGAGGTCTGCAAAGATACCTTAATGGAGTGAGAGGGAGAATGTCTCCTTAGATGCTTAGCACAGGTGATTCCGGAACAGAGATGATAAGTTGTTGGCTCCATAGGAAGTAAATAAGGATGCAAACACTTAAGAATATAATTTAATAACAATGTATTTCCCAGTAGTTCAACATTATTCAGAGTGTTTTCTTACAATGGAGAGCCAAAGAAACTGGTTCGCCTGCGTACTATCGTGTAGGACCCCCACGAGCACGCAGAAGTGCCACAACATTATATAGCATGGACTGGACTAATGTCGCCAGCACCAGTGCTGGACGGAATTGACGCTATGAATCCAGCAGGGCTGTCCATAAATCCGCAACAGTTCTAGGGGCTGGAAATCTCTTCTGAACAGCACGCTGCAAGGCATCCCAGATATGCTCAATAATGTTCATGTCTGGGGAGAGTGGTGGATTGCGGAAATGTTTAAACTCAGAAGAGTGTTCCTGGAGCCACTCTGTAGCAATTCTCACGTGTGGGGTGTCGCATTGTCCTGCTGGAATTGCCCAAGTCCGTCGAAATGCACGAAGGACATGAATAGACACAAGTGATCAGGCAGGATGCTTACGTACATGTCACCTGTCAAAGTCGTATCTAGACATACCAGGGGTCCATATCACTCGACTGCTCACGCCCCACGCCATTACAGAGTCTCCACCAGCTTGAACATTCCCCTGCTGACATGTAGGGTCCATGGATTCATGAGGTTGTTTCCATACCCCTACATGTCCATCCGCTCGATACAATTTGAAACGAGACTCATGACCAGGTTACATGTTTCCAGTTATCAACAGTCCAATGTCGGTGTTTACAGGCCTGGGCGACACGTAAAGCTTTGTGTCGCGCAGTCATCAAGGGTACAGGAGTGGGCCTTCAGCTCCGAAAGCCCATACCAATGATGTTTCGCTAAATAGTTCACATGCTCACACTTGTTGATGGCCCAGCACTAAAATTTGCAGCAATTTGCGGAAGGGTTGGACTTCCTGTCACATTGAACGATTCTCTTCAGTCGTCGTTCGTCCCATTCTTGCAGGATCTTTCTTCGGCTGCACCAGTGAAATGGTCATACGGAAAAATCCCCACTTCATCGCTACCTCGGAGATGCTGTGTCCCATCGCTCGTGCGCCGACTGTAACACCACGTTCAAACTCACTTAAATCTTGATAACCTGCCATTGTAGCACCAGTAACTGATCTAACATCTGCGCCATACACTGCTTGCCGACGGCAGTGCCGTATTTTGCCTGTTTAAATACCTCTGTGATTGCATACACATGCCTACACCAGTTTCTTTGACGCTTCAGTGTACAGTGGCTTTATATCTCAGCAAATCAGTGAGTACGCCCTACCACTCTATATTTTAGCTCTTCCCAGCAAATCCCATTTCCTGAGTTCTACTTTTCGATATCAGAGACGAATGCTCCGCTTGCGACTCATTCCGACATAACATAATTAAATACTTTAACTACAGTGACAAGTGTGAAGCAGCACTTGTACCTTCCTATATTCTGACACTCAAAAAATATCAACTATTACTCGTTGCTACTACACTAGACACACACTCTATACAACTTGATCTTTCCTAATAGACAGAAAGCTAAAGAAAATAATTGTTTCTGGATACTTATCAGAAATTTTGTTGTCCTCCCTCAAATGTGCAGAGACTCCTCGTAGTTTTACTGCATCGGTATCAAAGTGTCCCACTGTGGTGACTGCTCCTGACGACTTGGGACTTGGATGTTGTGCTGCTCCTAGGTGCTTACAAGTAATGACTGCTTCTAACTCATACGACTACTGTTGTCCTGTGCACTAGTCGCTTGTATAGTGATTTTTCAGGGACTTTTGGATGAGTTTCTCTAGCAGCTTTGCTTTTGCCTGACGCTACCAAAGGTTTTCGTAATGACCAAAATCTTTTTAGAAACTTCCAGAAATTTCTTCAACATTCTGGTTTTAGGCGCACGTTTATTACTCACCTTGGCGCCCAAAGGTATTATTCTCGCTAGCCCGGCAGCAGTCTTGTCAACAAGCCTTACTTCATTCGAGTGCTGGCTCCCATCTGGATGCCACCTGGCGTCGCACCTTGTGCCTCATCTGAATAGTTAAGCTCCTCTCCTTTGTAGCCATCCCACGTTCTATATTAATAAAATTTGACAGCTATGACAGGATCTCCTACTTCCATCTTCTTCTTTAAGTATCGTTAAATGCCGGCGTCAATAGATGTAACCGTGCCTTATTCACAATAACAAATGAGCACCCATTGCCAATTTGATTCTTTTTATAGTCACCGAACGAGACAGTAGGGCTTCTTTTTACAATCACCGAACGAGACAGCGGGGCGGCTGAGGCAATGGAATCGCATTTGGAAGGAGCGTGCTTCAAATCCCATATAGACATTCGGATTTAGGTTTTCCATCTTTTCCCCAAAATCGCTAAAATCTAATGATTGGACGGTTTCTTTTCAAAATACTTGTAGAATTACCTCTCACACTTTTGTTCAACCTGATCTTCCGCTGCATCTCTAATGGTTTCATCAGCAGTGTGTCGATAAACTCCAATCTTCCTTTCCTTTCCTTTCTTAAAAATGGTATTCGACAAATGTGGTACCCAGTTCCAAAAATGCTTTTTTTGTGTGCAGAGGAGGGGAGCGGGCCAACAAGCCCCACGTCCCTCTCGCAGAGCTGGCACCTTACATCCGTGTTCTGTGCTCCTGAGGAAGCAGAACTGACATAATCATAGAGAAGGCCGATCCATTCCGATGTCGAGGGCAGTATTCAAATCCCATTGTGAGCCAGGGCTGGTCTCTCCAACACAAGAAAAGGAAACGAGTAACGGATATCGCAAAGCAAAGTGGATTATACTGTTGTTGTTGTGGTCTTCAGTCCTGAGACTGGTTTGATGCAGCTCTCCATGCTACTCTACCCTGTGCAAGCGTCTTCATCTCCCAGTACCTACTGCAACCTACATCCATCTGAATCTGCTTTGTGTATTCATCTCTTGGTTTCCCTCTACGATTTCTACCCTCCACGCTGCCCTCCACTACTAAATTGGTGATCGCTTGATGCCTCAGAACATGTCCTACCAAACGATCCATTCTTCTAGTCAAGTTGTGCCACAAACTTCTCTTCTCCCCAATCCTGTTCAACACCTCATCATTAGTTATGTGATCTACCCATCTAATCTTCAGCATTCTTCTGTAGCACCACATTTCGAAAGCTTCTATTCTCTTCTTGTCTAAACTGTTTAACGTCCATGTTTTACTTCCATACATGGTTACACTCCATACAAATACTTTCAATTGGCCATTAAAATTGCTACACCACGAAGATGACGTGCTACAGTCGTGAAATTTAACCGACAGGAAGCAGATGGTGTGATATACAAATGATTAGCTTTTCAGAGCATCCACACAAGGTTGGCGCAGGTGGCGACACCTACAACGTGCTGACACAAACAGCAGTTGGCCGGCGTTGCCTGGTGAAACGTTGTTATGATGCCTCGTGTAAGGAGGAGAATTGCGTACCATCACGTTTCCGACTTTGATAAAGGTCGGATTGTAGCCTATCGCGATTGCGGTTTATCGTATCGCAACATTTCTTGCTCGCGTTGATCGATATCCAATTACTGTTAGCAGAATATGGAATCGGTGGGTTCAGCAGGGTAATACGGAACGCCGTGATGGATCCCAACCGCCTCATATTACTAGCAGCCGAGACGATAGGCATATTAGCCGCGAGGCTGTAACGGATCGTGCAGCCACGTCTCGATTCCTCAGTCAACAGATGGGGACGTTTGCAAGACAACAACCATCTGCATGAACAGTTCGACGACGTTTACAGCAGCATGAACTATCAGCTCGGAGACCATGGCTGCGGTTATCCTTGACGCTGCATCACAGACAGGAGCGCCTGAGAGGGTGTACTCAACGACGAACCTGGGTGCACGAATGGTAACACGTTATTTTTTGGATGAATCCAAGGTCTGTTTACAGCATCATGATGGTCGCATCCTCGTTTGGCGACATCGCGGTGAACGCACTTTGGAAGCGTGTATTCGTCATCGCCATACTTGCATATCACCCGGCGTGATGATATGGGGTGCCATTGGTTACACGTCACGGTCACCTCTTGTTCGCATTAACGGCACTTTGAACAGTGGACGTTACATTCCAGATGTGTTACGACCCGTGGCTCTACCCTTCATTCGATCCCTGCAAAACCCTACATTTCAGCAGGATAACGCACGACCGCATGTTACAGGTCCTGTACGGGCCTTTCTGGATACAAAAAATGTTCGACTGCTGCCCTGGCCAGCACATTCTCCAGATCTCTCACCAACTGAAAATATCTGGTCAGTGGTGGCCGAGCAACTGGCTCATCACAAAACGCCAGTCACTACTCTTGTTGAACTGTGGTATCGTGTTGAAGCTGCATGGGGAGCTGTACCTGTACACGCCATCCAAGCTCTGTTTGACTCAATGCCCAGGCGTATCAAGGCCTTTATTAAGGGCAGAGGTGGTTGTCCTGGGTACTGTTTTCTCAGGATCTATGCACGCAAATTGACTGAACATGTAATCACACGTCAGTCCTAGTATAATATATTTGTCCAATGAATACCTGTTTATCATCTGCATTTCTTCTTGGTGTAGCAATTTTAATGGCCAGTAGTGTAGATTTCAGCCATAATTAGAGTGCAATCGTTTGCTAGGGTGGGCGGTTTCGTAAATTTAGTAATTCAGGCTAGACTTGCATCAATATCTTATGCAACCATAATTCAAGCCCCCCTCCCTCCCCACTGACTGCCACACATAGTCTCCAAGCTCAATTCCTGATACTGCCAGTGAATTTTCCTTTGTGGAAGGACTGAAAAAGGGTGCATTCAGCCTCATGCTACCAGAGAAGGAGCTACTTGACAGTCCAGGAACAACACCGGATCTGCTAGCCCAATAACAGCTGGAAGTGTGGTGCATCGACTCCCACTCCTCCATACCGCATCCACATGACACCACTGGCTGATGGGTGGCAGGGTGGTCAGTCAGGCCTCACTGGTCTTATTGTGGCCAGATTGATTGCGCTTGTCGTTAATCGTGCAATTGTTGGTACCTCTGCCTCAGTCACTGACCTTGGGGACTGTAACACTTTACGTGATACGTGAAGAGTTGACCCACCAGAGAAACGAATCTTTTTCAAATAGCTGTTCTTTGCTTCAATTTTGGAAAATAGATCCACTGAAAACTGTTCACACTGAGATTCATCCATCGGCTTTAGTGGCTGAAGCAGCTGCATCTTGTAGATATAAAGGCTTATGCAGAGCTCTGTGTGCTGTGGCCTTCTCCACCAGACATCACGGCGCCTAAAATATCAGCAACCAAACTGACAGCCTGCAGCCGCAGGTTGCCCGCTTTACAGGCACACCGAAGCATTACACAACCGACAGGAAATATTGATGAACGGCCACAACAACAACAACAACACAGCAAAGACACCAGCGGCCACCAGGGGCCTCTACCGGCCCACATAAACATAAGGAAGAGGTTGCTGCAGATCACGTGATGGAAAATAGTTCCGAGGTACTCATCAGTCGAAGCGCTATAAAGGCCGGCGCTCGGCAGTTCATCGATGGCTGCCGCCCTGGCAGCCCGGCTTGGATCTTCTCGCTGATCTCTGGATTAGATTTGGTATATCAGAGACGTCTCTGGCAGAGGCTAGAGGGAAATTATTTCATTTGTTTTCTATATTATTCTTGTATATAGTTGTGATTCAGAGACGGATAACTGTTTTGTGTTGGTGTTATACTTGGAAAATTTGTTTTGGTTAATTGAACAGTACAATAAATTGTTTTCGGACTTTGATCGTTAGTTTCCTCTGTTTCTGCAGACATATCACTGTGCACTGTTGATTGTAGCATTTTCAACTTTCTAGTAGTAATCACTGATTTTGTCGGACTTCTGGCAAATGCCTGTTGTACATCGTCCACATTGGTGTTGCGAAACAGAGGGGCAACCCATACTCTGTTTGTGATTGCCTGCTTCCGTGAACCACATATACCAAGTCTGAATAATTGCGTCCAAAAGTTTCTCTGCACTTTGGAACTGTACTTCGTCTCTATGAAGCAAGCTGCACGCTGAGCTTTCTCTTGTAAGTCCACATTTTACGTCAAATCTGGGGTAGAAAATAAAAAATAAATAAAAACCAATTTGAGTTATCTATTAAGATGTTGAAAACCAATTTTTGTTGTTGTTGTTGTTGTTGTTATTGTTGTCTTCAGTCCAGAGACTCATTTGATGCAGCTCTCCATGCTACTCTATCCTGTGCAAGCTTCATCATCTCCCAGTACCTACTGCATCCTACATCCTTCTCTATCTGTTATGTGTATTCATCTCTTGGTCTCCCTCTATGATTTTTACCCTCCACGCTGCTCTCAAATGCTAAATTTGTAATCCCTCAATGTCTCAGAACATGTCCTACCAGCCAATCCCTTCTTCTAGTCAAGTTGTGCCACAAGCTCCTCTTCTCCCCAATTCTATTCAATACATCCTCATTAGTTATGTCTTCTACCCATCTAATCTTCATCATTATTCTGTAGCATCACATTTCGGAAGCTTTTATTCTCTTCTTGTCCAAACTATTTATCGTCCATGTTTCACTTCCATACATGACTACACTCCATACAAATACTTTCATTGCAAGTCTACATAGTATATCCTCTCTACTTCGACCATCATCAGTTATTTTCCTCCCCAAATAGCAAAACTCATTTACTACTTTAAGTGTCTCATTTCCTAATCTAATTACACCAGCATCACCCGATTTAATTCAACTACATTCCATTATCCTCGTTTTGCTTTTCACCTTATATCCTTCTTTCAAGACACTGTCCATTTCGTTCAGCTACTCTTTTAGGTCCTTTGCTGTCTCTAACAGAATTACAATGTCATCAGCGAACCTCAAAGTTTTTATTTCTTCTCCATGGATTTTAATACCTACTCTGAACTTTTCTTTTGTTTCCTTTACTGCTTGCTCAATATACAGATTGAATAACATTGGGGATAGGCTACAACCCTGTTTCACTCCCTTCCCAACCACTGTTTCCCTTTCATGTCACTCGACTCTATATAACTGCCATCTGGTTTCTGTACCAGTTGTAAATAGCCTTTCGTTCCCTGTATTATCTGCACCAGAACTCAGCCAATTTTATATCAAGCAAGTGTCCAACAGATGTGGGCGGGATATCGGGTTATATCGTGACGTTGAATATACCACACAAAACCACCCTACAGTTATGGACAGGGCACATGATACGTATCAGGTACATCCTGTTCTTGAAGGTACCTCACACAACTGCATGACAGGAGTGAGCAAATTGAGGGGTGAGGGGTTTCCTAGAAATGTGTATGTGACGGTGAGATAAGATCGTTACCTGTCTTTCGCTCCTGCTAGCATGCTGTGGCAGCATTGCTTACATCTAAGTGTGCATTGCAACTGTACAAAAGCTGAGTAAAATTAATGAGCCGTGGGGTATGAGCATCCCTTGTTAAGTAATGTGATGGATGGAATTAGGTGAGTCCTTGTCACAATTTTCTCCACAAAGTTGAACTGCCAGTCACAGTTTTCACATTTTTTTACTGAAATCAAGCACTAATTTTAACAGCTCAGCAACCTACCATGTTAGTATTATCTATAGTACTTGACCACTAATTGTAGTTTGTGCCTAACAAATTGAATGAATTCTAAGATGGGTGTGGGGAGCAGAGGCAGTAAGCACTGCCCACAGACTCTCAGCACATATGTGTTGGAGAGGGGGAATGTACAAACAATGCATTCATCAGACAGTGGTGGTCTTACATGTGTGCTTACTGGATTTGGCATGGCACAGCATGACATTCACTTCATAATGGCTGCAGCACACAAATATACTATATAGATAGATCTCTAATGTTGCCTGCAGCTGGACACAAATTCTAGTGCCCCGAAATTGACTGGGTACTATAGATTCAGACTAAATTCTGTGCCCTTGTTCACAATGTTGTGAATAAATAGTACACAGTTTGCACCAATTCCTCAAAATTAAAGTGATAGTATTCATTTTAACAATTGGCCAGATTAAAGGGTAACAAAGAAAGTTAGAAACATTCTGTTCTCTCTCTTTCCATATATACCTTTTACAAGTGTCAAAATTTTCTTTCTGACATAATTTTTTAGACATCATATCCTGTTTTTACACATAATAAACATGTGCATTTTATGACTGTTGCCAAGTGCAGTATAAATGCAGAAATGATGTAACATTTTTTGATGTCAAAATATTCGTCATTCATCAGGTATTCAGTCTGACAATCTACATAAATTCTGCAACACAAAGTAACAAAATTTTGCTACTAGCACATGTAAGTATGTGGAACCATATCAAGAAGATCTTGCACCCCTGGTAAAACTGCTAAAACCCTGGAGTTTTGTGACCTTTAGTGCTCTGATAATAGCAGCTAATATTTGGCAACACTAACCATGGAGGTTATTATGGATTTTTAAACAGCAAGATCTCCATTATCTGAGTTAATACAAACCCAAGACTGCACAGACGCACAGAGAACTGCAAGTTACTGATAATACAAAATACACATTTTTTGTGGGAAGCTGATATTTACCATATTTACAAAATGTGCTTAACACCACATTAACAACAACATGTTGGAAATCCTTCACCTATAGTCCCTAGGCAAAGGGCTATGCAAACATATACAAAAATTATCTGCAGGCATGTTACAAGGGTTGAGATCCCACATTTCCTGAAGATGAAAAGGTAAACAACAGAAAAATATTTCAGGGATATCTGACAAGGGGATTGGGACCTGAATAATTTCTAGAAATAAAACATGTGCAGATGAGGTAGAACATGAATTGAAGTGAAAACATTCATTCTGATTATAACAATACTCAGTGCTTCAGTTTCGTTTCTTTCTTTTTTTTCCAGCATTGCTGAACTATGCATGTATCATCTGCAAGCTGGATTGGCATTCAAATGGTCTGCAGCTTTCTCTATATACACAAGTACTCTGATGAGCCAAGATATTAGCTTGCTTAATAGCATTTAGTTTGCTTAATAGTGTGTTGGTCCTCCTTTGGAAAGCAATAAAGCAGTGATTGTACATGAAATGGGTTCAACAAGTCCTTGATAAGTTTCTGGAGATCTTAGGTACCAGATGCCTATGCACAAGTCACACATTTCCTGTAAATTACAAGGCATTGGTTTGTGGGTATGGAGCTGGTACCCAATAGCATCACAGATGTGTTCCATCTGGTTGAAACTGGTGAAGTTGGCAGCAAAGAGTCATTTTTTCTTGTCATGGCTGTATATGCACACTGTTGTCACCATGCCATTTCTACACTGTCATTTCGTAAAGATACAACCGCTACCAGTAGTGTAAAAAGGGGTGTTCAAGCACAATCTGCAGTGCTGCTGGATTTGGTTCCCTCCCCCTTCCCCTTCCCGTTCCCCTTCCCCCTCCTTCTATGATGTTATCAGTGACATCTTCAACTGTCATAAGATTTCTCCCTCTGTGAAATAGACCAAGTGAGTTCACTATTATGGTCCTTAAACCACTGTAGTATGATTATGGCCTTATGACAGTGTTGTCCACCTGGAAGGGCCCATCATCATTGGGATGATGGGACTGGAGGAATGGGGGATGGAAGAATAGTGAGGGGAGGGGGGGGGGGCAATGTGCATAGTCAGCAATAATGTTCATGTCATCCATAGCTGTCATGGTGCCTTCAATTACTATCACAGGTCCTATAGAAACCTAGATGATTGTCCCCCCATAGCATAATACTGCTCCCATCTGTCTGTGTCCTTGGCAAGGTGCATGTTTTAAGCAGCCATTTGCCTGGATCTGGACAGGTCTGTCAATCTGGTGTAACAAGAAATGTGGTTTATCTGTCCACATGATACTTTTTCATGGATCTATGGTTCAATTTTTATGATCCTCTGCTCATTACAGACATAATTGATGGTGTCATTGTGTGAAATAGACCAAGTGAGTTCACTATTATGGTCCTTAAACCACTGTAGTATGATTATGGCCTTATGACAGTGTTGTCCACCTGGAAGGGCCCATCATCATTGGGATGATGGGACTGGAGGAATGGGGGATGGAAGAATAGTGAGGGGAGGGGGGGGGGGCAATGTGCATAGTCAGCAATAATGTTCATGTCATCCATAGCTGTCATGGTGCCTTCAATTACTATCACAGGTCCTATAGAAACCTAGATGATTGTCCCCCCATAGCATAATACTGCTCCCATCTGTCTGTGTCCTTGGCAAGGTGCATGTTTTAAGCAGCCATTTGCCTGGATCTGGACAGGTCTGTCAATCTGGTGTAACAAGAAATGTGGTTTATCTGTCCACATGATACTTTTTCATGGATCTATGGTTCAATTTTTATGATCCTCTGCTCATTACAGACATAATTGATGGTGTCATTGTGTCAACATTGGAACATGTAGTGGTCACCTGCTGCAGATCCCCATGTACAACAATGTGCAAAGAACACTGTGCTCCAAAACCTTGGTGCCTGCACCAGCATGGTACTGTTATTATATCTGCTAGAGGTTGCTTCTCATCTTGCTTCATACAGGGTGATTTTTTTTCCATTGTGTACAAACTCTAGGGATTGATCAAAGAGAGGATACAAGACTAAAGAGGTCTAATAAACTTATGCCCAGAAGTACATGGTTTCCATACTAGAGACAATTTATTCAGTCATACATTGTTACAAAGACTGTGGTCTAATACGTGCTGCACCATGCCCCCACAGTTACAGTATGTGTTGTAAATAGTTTCCAGGGGCCTTAACATATGTGTGTAAGCACCATAGAATGTTCTGTCTCACACTTCACATTGGACATGTTGCATCTGAACAGTGTCAAAATAGCATGAATATGCTGCTCTAGTGTCTACAGTGTGGGCTCTGCCTGCATACACAATACTTTTGACATAGCCCCATAACCAGAAAACATACATTTTGAGGTCCAGTTAGTGAGCAGGCCATGCAACTGAACACCCTTGACCAATCCATCGACCAGGAAAGACATGATTGAGATGTGTCTGGACATTAATGGAGAAGTGAGATCAAGCACCATCATGTAGGAGCCACATAACCCTTCGAACCATCAAAGGCACTTCTTCGAGCAGGGGAGGCAAAGTCACCCATAAGAAACACTGATAGTTCCATCATGTTACTTGATGTGGAAGGAAGACATTCCCACTGCACCGATGCTGATGATTTGCAGTCACCATACCATGGGGGCTCCGCACACTATCCCACAGATGATTATGAAAGTTTGAGATACCACTCTGTGTAAATGTGGTCTCATCTGTGAGTAGGCTGGATGATTTGAATCCCAGACTCATGGTTTGCCTGGTGAAGAAACCAGTGACAAAACTGCTCCCAATGTGGCAGGTCTGTTGCAAATGCTGTAAGTGATAAGGAAAGTAACAGTTGTCATGGAGTGTATTCCACATTGTACTTGTGGGCCAACTGCCTAATACTGGCATGTCAGCACCTTCCACAGTGTTAATCACATTTTCCTCCAAGTCTGGTTTCCGAATATTTTGGGTACATCCTTTGTAAGTTCCAGCTTTCTGACCCTGTGTCAGACAAATGGTGAAATACTGTTGCAAACATTGAATGCTGTGGTTGTTGTCTGTGGGGATAAGTTTCCTGATTCAACCTTGCTGCCTGCTGCCCATTGCCATTTGCCTTTCTGTAAGTGAACACCATGTTGGCAAGCTCTCAGTTCGAATACACAGCCACTATGTACAGCACTGTATCAGACATGCTACAAGGTGAGTCAGAAGAGAAGTGAATCAGATGCAACATTACAAATTACTATGGCAGGAGAGGGCGTTAGTGCATGACGTATCAGGAACAGTACCACCTTCTAGGAGGAAACCTTGCTTGCTCTAACTGTGGCTGCATGGTGTAGTGCGTATTAGATTGCATCTCTGTAACAAAGTATAATTGAATAAATTGTCTCTAGCTTGGAAACCATGAATTTTTGGGCATAAGTTCATTAGACCTTGTTTGTTCTGTACCCTCTCTTCAATCAAACCCTAGAGTGGATAAAATCACCGTGTAGAGCAGGCAAGTCTCCGGCCTACACATTCTGTGATGAGGTGTGGACTTCCGAAACCTTGTTGCCTACTCATAATTTCACCATTTTTCAGCCACCACTAGAATTGTGCCTCATTCCTCTATGTTCTGCTTATATACTTTTCTTACCGGGTCACATTCCCACAGTGATATCAGCTGGCATTCAATCTCACTTGGGCTGTGGTCATGTTTTAGGTAATCGTTGTGCATATTAAACAAATTTCCAATAATGCATAGCCAGGGGGAGAGCACAGAAGCAGTGCAAGATGTGTTAGAACTCGCAATCTGTCCACAGGCTGAATGCAGAGGAGGCTGAGGTGCGGCAGCTGAGCCCAGAACATGCTGATGCCATCCATGACTTGTACCCCGCAAATGACCTCGAGAGCATCGAGGTGTTCCGCCGGCTGCTGTCTGCGCTACCTGCCTATGGAGTATTCTCGGCAACAGGCGAGCTGGCTGCCTGGATGGTGCAGTCCTACTATGGTGCCATGTTCTCCATGCAAACACGGCCAGAGTTCCGACGCAAAGGCTACGGCCTGATACTGGCTCGCCGGCTGTCAGCAGCGGTTGCCAATCGTGGCTACCAGCCCTTTGTCGTCATTCGACCCGAGAATGATGCTTCACTGGGATTGTATGCCAAGCTGGGCTTCCGGAGGAGCTACTCGACAGTGCGAGTCATCTTCCGGCCGCACGCAGCGGCTCGTGACAACAGCTAGGCCACTGCAGTCGTCGACGCCACGTCCCCCTTCTCCGTCACCTGCTTCACCCTGCGTCTGCGCCCTGCCATGCCCTGGGCACGGCTAGCACCGACGTGCCTTTAGCTGCCCTCGCACTTCCAGAGATAAAGACTTTCTGCCCCAACACCTCTAGTCAGCCAGATTTAGCGCCTAGCATATTACCTGTAAAGAACACTGAGCCATTTGCTGCACTGTAGTACCTGACTTTGACTTTGCTTCTGTGATGTTTGGCTACATCCAGACATACTGCAGCAAACCTGCATTTTGACTGGAGAGAAGCAGCTGAGCAACTGGCAAATGACAGTGCACCAGTCCTCTGTTTTGTTCTGTAGGAGGAGTGGTACTTCTGTGCTGGTATAACATTTAAATCTCCCAGTAGTAGGAACATTTAAAAAATTTCTCTGCACTGACTGCCATACAGTTGAAATAAAAGCTGTGTTCTGTGCCATTTTTGCTCTGAGCCACACTATTAGTATTTGCTGATAATTTTCATATTCGATAGCCTCAATTTCACCATTCAAATAAAATATTGGAAACGTCATCTCCCTATTCTGTGTTGCTGCATTGGTAAGTTCCACTATTATTTGACAGTGATGAGCTGTGATACTCTGTATCTAAGCTGCTTACTGGATTATCACAATCAGTTAAAAGTATATCTGATTCATTTATTTAAAACTGCACAATGATTTCCACGGCTGCTGGTGGGCCACATGGCAATGTCCCTGCTACTTTTAATTTTAACATGATTCTTATAAACAGTATAGAGTATGTTGTTGTTTCGACCAGAAGATAAACAATGTTCAAAATGCATCAAAATTGAAAAATAAACAGCATGTAACTATTTGTTACAGTGTAACATATAGTTCTTAGTTTGTCCCAGCAGTGGACGCTGGAACACAAATATAACTGAAGATGTTCTTGTATCATCTCATCTTCAGACTGAAATGTAACTCTAAGCATTTACAAATCTAATGAAATGTGACATAAAACAGACTTCACAACTGGTACCACTCTTTGGAGCATGTTAAGAACAGGTCACTTCGTGTTTGGAACTAGGACAGAAGAAAACTGCTGTTTGCTGTAATGAATCTTCTGGTAATGTGGACTGATGAATGTGCTTTCTTGGTGGTTAATAAATCACACTACCAACTATCCACTCAACAATTTCATTGTGCATTGTTATATTGTAATATTAACAGAATTTGGACATCAGTTATATTCTTGACAGTTGAACACAGCTTTACTTACAACTTGACTTCAAAAAATATTAACAATGACCTAAATTATTTAGAATTACTTTTCCATCATATCATACAATAATTTTTATTTTTATTGTGTAAGATTATGGACAACTAAATGAGTAATATTATCAGTAATTCCAAACCAGAAACTCTACTATCATTATTTTTGTTTTCTATCTGTCTCATACTATAAATCAACTGATTCTGTTGCATAAGCATGATTAATCTGAGAAAAACTCCACATAATTTTTCTTATCAAATGTATACTCATGCAAAAGTAAATATCAATGTGTAGCGAGCAGTTCTACTTATGAGCAACTTAAATTTAAAAAAAAAAAAATCTAAAACAAAAGCCTTTAGCACTCTAATCACATGCTAAGATGGTATGTAATGTGGTGTGGAGTTTTCATTTTCCTTCATGATGTCATAATTCTCTTATACTGAGGATTTATCAGGTATATTGTGTGACATTCATCATTAGTCATGCATTTATAGTAGCACACGGGAAACACAAATAAATAACCATAAGCCAAGCAAATCAGTCATAAACTGTCAGTTTGGTCACACAGTGCACTCATTTATGAGAAGTATTACCTATAGTTGTCATATGTCTTTTACATCACTCGAGAGATGTGGTGAAGCGTTCAACTTAAAATGTATTCAATGTTCTCTTCTACTTATGCTTTGAGTAGTTTCCTTGGGGCTCATTTTTCAATATGTCTATGTATAATTTGTATTTTCAACAAAGTATTTCTTCTGGGCTGAGCCCATGGGCTACTTTCCAAACTTTAAGGTCCTTTTATTCTGTTTTCTTTGCATGTTATCAATTTAATTATGAATATTTTGCATCAATTCCAAATAGCCATTTACCACCAACAAACAACAATAATTTGATGACAATATTCTGTATCACAATATCAATACAACAAAAAACTATTCATACAACAATAGGACAAACTGTTACACCAGTTTACACCAATTACAATTAACGAGTAAAATTGATAATCCTTAAGAATGACTGTCATCTCATCTCTACATTTTCCATATCAGTCAATGTTATGCCTTTCTTTCACATTAATTTTGTACAAAATGTGTTCTTGAAATACCAGTATGAAAGAGAACCTGAAAGCAAAGTTAATTTTCTTCAAAGTAATGCAGAGTTGTTCTGTCCAAAGTCAGCCAAATTTTCTTACTCAATTTAGATTATAATACACTTAAAGAAACTACTGCTCTTTCAGAGGAAAGTGATTATAGCTGGGTAACTATTTTAAAGTATCTATTTCTTTTGGTGTTGCCCTTTGCAGTACTTAAAAAAACACATCAGTTCCAGATTTTTCTTTGTATGTTAATACAAATGCTAAGTGTATGAATATCACACTTACAGAATTCATTTATATCACCTACATAACTTCTCACTTGTCATTGATAAGTGCCATTACATAGATTACACCAGAATGAAATCAGATCAGGATAAAAGTAATTTACATTTGTGTTAATGTATGTCAGATAGCATGTAAGATGAATATCAGTAGGCAAATATAATATAAAACAATGTAGCACCTCAGCTCCTCACAAACAGTGCTGCATAATTCCATTTAGCAGGACATATTGCCTTGTGCTAATATTAAATTCATAATCTCTTTCTCTGTTGATGAATCAGCTTTATAACTCTTTTAAATGTATGGCTAGGATGTCTCCCTGGAGAAAATATCAAAAGTATGGATCTTTTGTGAAAGTTCTTGTACAGCAAGAGCAGTAGCTTTTTTCCTCCCTCCATGTACCATAGTCAACATGTATTGTTTATTTAACAATGGAAATTCTAGGTTGGAATATCAACATATATTCTTTATCTATATTTTAGTTTTTAAATCTTCCTTCTTGGTCTGACATCCACTGCTTCTTGAAGAATCAAGTCATCCTGTTTTGGTGTATATCTTCATTGATTTTATTTCTGTATGGTTATCTCCATTTGCACATATTGTACAATATTCAATAAGGAGTTACTGACTGGGTTTTGATCCCCCCTCTCACTTTTTCTTTTGGCTTTCTAACTCAGTTAGTTCTAACTAAGTTTCCTTAGGATAGAGAATACCAATCATAATAAAACTTTACAGATTCTTTTATTATTCTTTCAGTTTTGTCATTCTTAGTGTGAGCTTTCTACATAAGACTGTGCTGATGACAGTTTCTTGTAACTTTCATCTCTTTTAACAAAACCAGAACCCTGCAAAATTACTTTTCTTATCTTTAAACGTGAAGATACTCTGGCACTTTCTTCATCTCTCCTGCCACAGTGTGAAGATTTCTCTATCTGCCCAATCCAATGTGCTCTTGCCACTTACAATATAAACTGATCTAATCACACTAAGTTATATGCCGAATGGCACTGACATTTGTGCTAACAAATAAATATTCTTGACATTGTAATAAACAATATACAGCCTATTTCCTACCATCATTACAAACAGTTCATTTAATATATATGTGTTTATGGAATACCAGTTTCAATCACTGCAGTACACTGAAACCTTAAACTGGTGTAGCTGTACAGTTTCATGTCTATTGTTTTCAAATGTTTGCTGAACAGCAGTCATTAATCAGTTCATTGGTATATTTTGTTACTGAAGTACTTCATTTCTATTGCCCTTGCAACCTCTGTGTCTTGTGGGTTCAGAAACATTAAGAACAACTTGATAGTGTCACTGTTATTTATGAATTTGTCCAGAAAATTAACAACCAGCATCTTATGGACAAATTAGAGAGTGGTCTGACTGAATGTTTACATTTATCATACAGAATGGCTGACACTGTTACTTTTATATTTTAATTCAAGAGGCTTGTAAAACATAGTCTAGCCATAGAACATATTATACATCTATTAGTTTTTATTTCGTGGTGTTAGATTCATTTCTGCTATATCAGCTGACATGTGGTATTTTTTGTATCTTTTCCTCTTTTGGAATATGTGGGTTTTCAAGCTGCACCACTTTAATTAATAATAATCACAGTAAACCCAAAGAATAGAATGCAATTATGTTGAAAAAACGCTCAGCAGAAAGCAGCTAATACAACAAAAGAGGACTGAAATTGGCAGGAGTCAGAAGAAGGGACACTATTAATATTTTTTGTTTGTTAGATGTTATTTGATATCTGCATAAAGAATGACAACGGATGTTCTGTAAGAAAATAAACAAAAATAAAATTTTAAATATATTAACATCAGGTTATCAATAAAATACTATGGTTATTACAATGAAAAGATATGATAGTTCAAATAATTGTCTTTTAAGCTTCCATGGTAACCATTGAGGACTTGTTTTATGAAACAGGTATTAATAGCTTCCTAGAAAGAGTTTCACACATTATACAATGTTTTCTATCAACAGAAATTTTCTTCTGGAAAAGCAGCAGATGTACAGTACATAAATGTACAGAAGCTTATTCTGTACTCAGCAACACTTATTCACATACAGTAACTGTTCATTTAGTTTGTACAAGTAATTACACAGTGTGATATTTGTGTATTTTGTTTATTTCTGTTTTATTATTGTGCACCATCATTGTTTTGATACCATGTTACATGTCAGTGTCGTTACATTAGCAACATGTGTTTGCATTTGGCCTTGTATAAAAACCAAAATTTCCTCAGAGTGTTGCAATAACAAACCTTCTGTTCTGCCTCTACACTATGTGCTTTTCAGTAAGATCTTTCAATGAAATGGAAAGACATACACTAAAATTTCTGTTCCATTATATTCTTTTCCAGCTGAATACTAATGTGTTTGTCCACTAGCAGATAACTTCCACAAATAACTTTTGCTAAGATATTTACATTAAAACAAGAACTAGTGCAGGTTTACTTCTGCAAGTCACTTTGAGAAATTAATTTCAACAACTTACCACACATTCTTGCACCACTGTTTCCATAAGAGTCGTGTTATGAGACAGGCAAGTGACAGTGTCATGCTTAAAAACTAGAGCAGTTTCCACCATTGTTAAATTATTGTAATTGAAAAAAAATCATGATAAAACAAAAAGTTGTTAAAATGATATGTTTGGGCGAAGAAATGGATACAAAGGCATACATATTTAAACACTACTGAATGATCTAAAATCAAAGGTCTTCACATGGATTCAAAATTTTTGGTGAGTCATCTGCAAGTATAGAATGTCCCTTGCCTATTGTACAATCAAATGTTTGAAAACATGATACAAAATTGTACCAAGCTGTATCAGCAAGAGATCCACTTTTAATTACACTTTGATTTTTGCAAACAGTATTTATTATTTTTATTGGAAATGTAACACATTTATGTTTACATTAGTATTAAAATTTCAGCTCAAATTCAATGATGTCTTCACTAACTTTCTACTTCCCATTCTGGTGAGACAAGGTAATCAGCAAATACATTTCACACCCCCTCAGGAGAGAGTGGCTACTTGTTTAAGATTAGGGGTTCCACCTATATTTGTTTTGGCCACTCTGTCATTGCCCATTTAGAAAATGACATTTCTGTACCAATACTGAACACTTAACACTTCTGCAAGTTTTAGAAAAACTTCAGCAACTGGGAAGTTCGGCGAGTACTTGCAGCAAGATGCAAGAAACAGCTTCTGTAAGTGACATGCCAAAATTCACTTGCTGGTGATCATCCCCTATATATATATATATATATATATATATATATATATATATATATATATATATATATATATATATATATATATCCATTATAAACACACTGCTATTTCTCTTATAGATATGAACTCTTGGCTATTTTCATAATTTATTACACAAATAGCTCTCCAAAGAGATTGTAAGTTATTCTCATTCCAGTGGCCAACAGTGACTCTGCTTTCCCTAAAAAAAAAGCATGCATTTTCACAATCTTTACTATAAGCCTGAAATCTTGTAAATTGCCCATGAGTCTTAATTTACTATTTAACAAAATATCCTAAGTTACTACAGGCAAAAAATTATATTTGTTCGTATACGTTTCTCTCTTCGTGCAAAAATAAATAGTGAGTATGTTACTATTATAAGTAACTAGAAAAAGAAACATAATAGAAAAAGTAAGAAAATAGTCAAATATTGATTGATGTAGTCAAAAATATAAGTTTGAAAAATCTTCAGCTTATCTTATTTGTATCTGAAGAGTCCTTTTTTTGACAGTAACTTACAAACTAATGACAAAGGCATAAATATTTTATCAAAAGATTATGAAAGAATACCAGCTGCATAAAATTTCAGCAAGTGTTCAATTGAAAGCTAAGAAAAATTATGTCATAAGAAAAATAGCCTGTCAGTCTTACTGACTGAATGGCAGACTGGAATTGGCATCTTGCCCTCACAAAGCCTTGACAAAAGAAGTACAGGCAAAAGAGATCTTCACTAAAAATTGTCTTCTGCCAAAACAGTGTGAAATAACTGAAAGACTCCCAGAAGTTATTATATTGTCCTATAAAGTCTCTTCAGTTACATACCAGTAATTCAGAGGTAAAAGTTTTCCCACTGTTCTATTTCTTTCACTGGTTTTTTTGTTTCTGTGAATAAGAGTTTTGTAAACTAATTTGAATGAATGGAATACTATTTCCAGTAACTTCTCATCATTATAGATATTTTATGTTTCATTGCTTAGGTACTGTGGCTATGAGTTTTAGATATTTCAGTTAAAGAATTTCATTTAAACACTTCTCAAAATATCACATCATAAAAAAGAAACATTTACTAATTATACTGCACTAAACATTTGTCAGTAACACAGAAACCGGGATATATGGATAATATCCAGCACTCAAAAAATTTGACTCTTTCTGATTAACAGATTCACTTTATTGCTGACACTTTAAGTCACTATGTTTAATAGCTTAAACTGTTAAAACTAATTTAAACTACTGGAAGTATAACAACAGAGGTAAATATATCTATGATACATCAGTATTGCAGATTGTTGATTTTCATCACTGTGTTTGCTGAACCACAAGTGATTCCAGAAGTTTAAGTGAATAACATCTCCTGCCATTTATACATTTTTCCCAACCATATTTTTAAGACAGTATATAGATTGCTTGAAAATAATCTCTGTATGATTCAGATAATCTTTCCAATTTATAGAGATTCTAAAAGCACTGTATGATTATATTGTTGTGAGATTGCATATGTTGTAAAGCAAGTACTGTGATCTTAAAGTTTATTTTTGTAATAGTAGAAATGTAAATAAAGTAAGTGACAGAAAATGGTATAAAATTTAAGTAGTCACAATTACAACCATAAGCAAGAATGAAATCTGAACTCTACAACTGTAGAATTATACAGTTGCGTAAAATGTGAGCCAGAAAAAATTTAAGGACTCATGCACCAATTTTGTAGAATTACTCCTTTTTAAGAATCAGCTTGAAGAAGTTGCTTCTTTATCATGTTTACAGAAACCATATAAAGTAGAAGGAGAAGAACTGTAAAGCTGCAAATTTTGCAAGGTCAGAATTTTTTCATTTAATACCAGCTACTTTCACTACCAATTCTAACCACTTTGAAAACACTCTTTTGTTATTGATTTATTGTTGAGGATTTTAACTGTAATTTATGTTTTTAAATTTGTTCATATGTGAAATGTATTACTGCATAAAAATGAAAATGTAGTGAAAGAAATATCACTGCCTTGTTGCTGTTGAGACCTAATAAATACCATCACTTCTTTTCTTTCTATATTTTATTCTTGCTATCACCTGCAGTCATTAGAGTTATCGTTGTAATTAAAAAGATGTGAATGTTTTAATAAATAATTGTATAATTAATACTCACACAACAAATAAGATACAGGCAATGCAATGGTGGGTAGGTAAGTATGCATACGTGAAATTGTTATTTTACCTCTTCTTCCATAAAATAACTTGTATTAATTAGTTATTTAAGTCATGAGCATCCTGAAACCCCCTCCCCACACACATGCAACACACATGACTGACTCAATGAGTTACGAAAAGTGAAGAAATGAAATTGAGGATAACAAAGCAAAAGCAAAGATCTTAAAATTCATTTCTTAAAAAAAAAATTAAAAAAATAAAAATTACAAAGAAAGATGCAGAAGTAGGCTACTGCTCCAATTTAATCCTCACACCATACTGTTAATATGAGAGATACAGATATTAGCATCTGTGGCTTTGAGAAACGGCCAGCTGCTGTGGTCTAGCGGATCTAGGCGCTCAGTCCAGAACCGCGGGACTGCTACGATTGCAATTTTCGAGTCCTGCCTCGGGCATGGATATATGTGATGTCCTTAGGTTAGTTAGTTTAAGTAGTTCTAGGAGACTGATGACCACAGATGTTAAGTCAAGTCCCATAGCGCTCAGAGCCATTTGAACCATTTGAACTTTGAGAAACAGCCAAAATCACTAAAATTAAACAAGGCTTCAGTACTCAATGGAACCTGTAAGATTCTATACAGAATGTGTCAACACATTAGCTCCCATTTTGATTATAATATACTGTAGATCGCTCAAACAAAAACTGTGCCCAAGAAGGAAGGAAGATTAGGGTTTAATGTCCTGTTGACATCCAGATCATTAGCAATAGAGCACAAGCTCAGAATGTTTCAAGGATGGGGAAGGAAATTGGCCATGTCCTTACAAAGGAACCATCCCAGCATTTGCCTACAGTGATTTAGGGAAATCATGGAAAACCTAAATTTGGATGACTGGATGAGTATTTGAACTGTCGTTCTCCTAAATGTGAGGCTAGTATGCTAACCATGTACCACTGTGCCCCTGCACCCAGTGCTTGGAAGAAATAATATACCACATACATCTACAAGAAAGGTAGCAGAAGTGATACCCAAGACTGGTATCCCATCTCATTGATATCCAACTGTTGCAGAAATCTGCAACATTTTTTTAACACAAAGGTAATGCAGTATCTAAAAGTTGACTTTCTCCATCCCAGCCATCATGGATTCTGTAAACTTTGATCGTACAAAACTCAGCTTGTGCTTTTCTCAGATGATGTCCTGAAAGATATGGATCAAGCAATCAAGTAGATTCTGTATTTGTTGACTTTCAAAAAGCATTTGGCATAGCACAAAACCAAATGTATGATCATGTGGGGTATCCAACAAAATATTTGTCACTGTATTGAAGATTTTTTGCTATGGAGGCTACATTAACTTGGATGGAGAGTCAGCAACAGATGTAGAATTAACTTTAGCACTCTTACTGTGTATGTTGTATTTCAATGACCTAGGAGACAATATTAATAGCAACATGAGACTTCATGTAAACAATATAGTTATCTGTAATCTTTTATCTGGGAAAAAGCTGCACAAATGTTCAATCAGGTCTTCATAAGATTTTGAAGTAAAGCACATATTGGAAAATTACTTAAATATATAGAAACAAAAAATTGTCACTTCACTAATACAGAAAATTTTTAACCTATGGCTTTTATATCAATGAGTCTCAATTGGACTCAACCAATTAATACAAACAGCTATGTGGAACTATTTGTGAAGATGTGAAATGGAATGATCATATAAGTGCAGTCAACAGTAAAGCCCATGGCAAACTTCAGTTCATTGAGAGGATACTGGTAAAATACTTAAAAATCATACAGAGGATACTGAATGTATACAAAGGAGGGCAGCAAAGATGATCACAGGTTTATTTTGACTCTTGGGGCAACATTACAGGGATGATGAAAAACTTTAAATAGCACACATTGGAAGACATATGCCAATTATCTTGCAGGAGTCTACTTATATAGTTTCAGGAACTTCGTATTAAGTAAATAATTTGTACATATACTTTAGCCTCCAACATACTGCTGATGAATAGACCACAAGGTCAAGATTACACTACTTACAACAAGTGCAGAGGCATTTAAACAATTGTTCTTTAGACACTCCACACATGAATTTATTTATTTATTTAGCAGCTTATGATGTACATCTATGAAGTAAGTCCAAGTACATATTTGCTTTGTCAGTTTTCCAATAAAATACATTACTTTTACTGATTCTAACTACAGTTTTGCTAAGATAACTAATAAATTTTAGCCACAAAATTTCTGGAAATTAACATCATAGTTAACAAATTTTAGACATTGTAAACTGAACAGATTTTATGAGGCATCTATGTACCTAAATTACAGAACATTTAATTGCAATAATTCTATGCTATGGGTCCATCATTTTATATATATGGTATAATACAGTCACATAGCACATACATATTCTAGATCCCATTTTGTTTACATTCATAAAAAAATTTAAAAGCAATAATACTGTATAAAACAAAATCTTTAGATAAAATAATCATGATAAGACGTTAACACATTTTACTTTTTCTCTATACCTGTGTACATTTTTCTTTTAGTGTACTGTGTCTGTTGGCTTCAGTTCATTTCATTTGAAAGAAATTCTATGATTGAATATAAAGGGGTTTCTAATAGCAGTTGTTTCATTGACTGTTTAAACCTATCCTTTGATTTGTTATTAGTGATGTGTGGTGGTAAAGAGTTGCACAACTTTAATGCCATGTAACCACTGCTTCTCTCATATTGAGTTGTGTTATGCTGCAGAATTCTTAATTTCTTTGTGTTTCTGGTGTAGTGGTGGTGTAGGTGGTGTACATCTTCATTTTGGTTGAATTTATCTTTATGATCCCAAGCAAGGAGCAGAATTTTATATATATACAAGCTGCAGAAGGTTACAGTCTTATATTTTTTGAAAAGAGGCTTGCAACTATCTCTTGATCTTTTGTTCCCTATTAAACTAATTGCTCTCTTTTGTAATTTGAATATTTTAATTCAGTTGAGTGGCCCCAGATTTCTATACCATAGCTCATTGTAGCAATGAAGTATGAAAATACACCATGGGCACATCATCTTCAGTTATTATTGGCTTAATTTGTCTGAAAGCAAAAACAGCACTGCTAAGTTTATTGCTTATATTGGAAATATGGTCTTTCCATCCTAAACAACTGTACACAGTGATCCCTAGAAATTTAACACTTTCAACTACCCTTACATCTAACTCTTGAAAAATTGTTAGTTCATTTGTTTTTATTTTGCTGTTCCTAAAAAGGATTGCATTGAGAATTAACCTATTCACTTCAAGCCAGTAGGTGATCATTTCAACTGTTTGATTACTTTTACTTATGGCCTCCTGTAAGCTCGGCCTCACAGCTATGCTTGTTGTGTCATCTGCAAAAAGTATCAATTCACTGTCTACGTTACAAGGTAAATCATTTATTTATATAAGGAAAAGGAGGGGTCCTAGAATACTACCCTTTGGCACCCAATGTTTTATATCCTGTAGTTCTGATAGCTGTTTCCCTTGATTGTGTGACACTTCCACTACTTGTTTTCTATTCTGCAGAAATGACTTTATGATATCAAGAGCAGTTTCTCTAATTCCATTGTGGGGTAGATTCATTATTAATATGTGGTGATTGACAAGATCAAAAGCTTTAGATAAGTCACAAAAAACGCCCACCAGGATTTGGCCTTGATCTATCAATAAGTTCAAATGCAGCTGACACTGTGGATTTTTCTTTCTGGGACCCAATTTGTACACCATTTATGATATTAGAAATTATAAATTAGAAAAACCCTCATAAACAGTACAGTGCTATGTACCCTTTGCCATGCACTTCACGGTGGTCTGTGGAATATATATGTAGATGTAGAGTAATATTACTATTCTGAACTGTTTCATATTGTTTAGCCTACACTTTCTGTCTCTTTCTGTATCGTTACCTTGAGTCTCCATTGTATTTGTAACACTTTTCATCTTAAACTTCCTATTACCAGCAATCTTTTGTTTCACTGAGTACCACTGGGATCATAAAGATCCCAAATGCTGCTGTGAAGCACATAACTTGAGGGAATCAATATTGACAGTAAATATAGAAGAGAGTGAATGTCATGACTGCAAGTAACATGAGATTAAATCAGCACCAATGAATGAAGCCAGAATCATCTTAAACAACATGACACACAGTCACAGTCCCAAATCAAAATTCATGTCCAGAAGTATGATAGCAGATTTACTTGTGAACTGGAGCACTAGTGCTTCAATAACAAGAAACAAACTGTTCATCCAACAGTTAGGCAAATCATGTATTTCGTAAGTGACATGTTTGACAAAAATTGTACTATGTGCTATACAGATAATATTGTTGTCACTGTGTGAGTCAGTCTATAAAGTGAGAGTTGCAGGATATTATACCCATCCCCCCCTTAACTGACCCACAGGATGTTTGTGGTGGGGTGAAACTGGGATCAGGAAAGAAGAGGAGAGTGGAGGAGGGGGAAAATAGAGGTGGGCATCAATGCCAATAGCTGTGATAGTTTGTAGTGGGTGCAGTCATTAGGGTCTTACTCTTCAAGCAGGGATGGGACTTCCATATCTGAGGGTAGTGGTTTTATGTCCATAGGTTTCTCATAGTAGCACCTGTGGTGATCTCAGAATGGCAAGACTATGTTGGGGGCAGACGTGGTACACTTATCTCACAAGGGGCAGAGGGGAGGAGTATGGATGTTTGGGAGGTGGTCATATGGACATGCAACGGCTTGTAGCCATGGTTGTGATGGTTTGTATGGCTCCTTTGACACCAATGAGGTCATGACAGGGACATAACATCATTTAGTTATCATGATCAGTGACAACTCCTTGAGTCTACCATAGTGTATGGACATATGTGCAAGCCCAGAGTAAAGGGTCCATAAAGTAGTATGGATGTGGCTACGATGACATGCAACATCTTGACTGGACTATGTGTGCGTACAGAGGTGGATTTACACATAGTGAAGAAGAGTGTAAACATTTTCTCAGAGAACATCATCATCATCATCACCACCACCACCTTTACCTTGTCCACTAGGGCCCAGAACATTCTGAACGACTGCTGTGTTTCCAAATTTGATGAAGGATCAAATGGAAATGTAGTAAAGTGTGTTATGCCATTCCTTTGTCAACAAGAACAGATGTGAAATATGGACCATTGTCTTATGCAATTACATGGGGGTACCTCATTCTGAGAATTATTACCAGTGCTTGGATTTTAGCTGCTGATATTGTTCATGATATTTGGGCCACATATGAGATAACACAGAGCATTCATACTGTTAGCTACATAGCCTCCTTGAACAGGTCTATAAAATCAAAGAGCCCCTTGTTCCACAGCAAAGTTGGTCATGGAGAGAAACCTCTCACTGGATCCAACTGATTTTACCCACGCATGTGGAACAACCAAACTGCATGGCTAGTAGTCAGTAAACACAATGGCTTGCCTTCATTGTCGATATTCATCTGTGTGCCTCATGTAATAGCTTGAGAATGTGAGGCAAGAGCATTTCTGGGATCACAACCTGGCACTCCTCTTCACTGGCCAGCAGGACTATCCCTGATTGATGGAAGTCTGAGTGGAGTCTCAGGTCTTCCTCAGTGAGCCTAGCCACCTCCAATGTCATCACCATGAATTTGTCCAGTATGTCCCTAATATTTTCATCAAGCTGGAAACAAAGTGCTTCTTGGTTATTGAACTAATGATCAGGATGGATCAATAGATGTGATGGAGCAATGGCATTGGCATATTGAGTAGGGAGCCACTGATGGGTCTTATTATGGTACTTTCCAATGTTATAAATACAAGCCAGTACCTCCTTTTCTATTTATCTATAACTCACCTGTGCCATTATCATTTCAGATGTGCATAAATTAATTATTCCATGCCACAGGGGATCTACATGACAGATCATAACCAATACTGCATTTGAATGTAACTGTTGCCAGGACTAAACATTTTCTGACATAGTTGTGGCTAGGTGTGGAGCAGACTTCAAACACAACTTTAGCTTTATGTCATCTGCCACGTCAGAGAACTCTGAAATTTTACTCCCTTTCTTTGAAGCTGATTAAGATAGTATGATATCTGCACAGCATTCAGCATAAATTTTCCATTGCAATTATCTTGCTCAAGAAAGACTGCAGCTCTTTAAAATCTTCAGATTCAGGCATATTATCAATCATGTCAATGTAGACAATGTGGGCCTGAGACTGTCTCTACTCAGTATGTGACAGAGGTACTGAACATTCTGCTGGGAAAAAAAACTACGATGACTTAATTTATATCTGAGCCTAGTACCACCAAGTCTTTAAATGTTTGTTTAAAATTGTGACTTGTTGGACCTGGCTAGCCCCAATAACTATTATGTCATCTAAGTAGCTCACAGCTTATAGTACCCACTATGTAAGTTGTTGTTCTTGTTGTGGCCTTCAGTATGAAGAATGGTTTGATGCAGCTCTCCATGCTGTTCTATCCCATCAAGCCTCTTCATCTCCAAACAACTACTGCAACTTACATCCTTCTGAATCTGCTTACTATATTCATCTCTTGATCTCCACACTTTCCTTAAATACTAAATTGGTAATCCCTTGATGTCCAAGAGTCCTATCAACTGTTCCCTTCTAATCAGATTGTGCCACAAATTTCTTTTCTCTCCAATTCTATTCACTACCTTCTCATTAGTTACATCATCTGTTCACCTTATCTTCAGCATTCTTCTGTAGCACCACACTTCAAAAGCTTCTATTCCTTGTTTGTCTAAACCATTTATTGTCCATGTTTATCTTCCATTCACACCTGCACTCAATATAAATACTTTCAAAAGAGACTTCCTGACACTTAAATCTGTACTCAATGTTAACAAATTTCTTTTGTTCAGAAACAAATTTCTTTCCATTTCTTCTTGCCAATCTACATTTCATATCTTCTCTACTTCAGTCATCATTAGTTATTTTGCTGCCCAAAAAAATCTCATCTGCTATTTTAAATGTCTTGTTTTCCAGTCTAATTCCCTCAGCAACACCTGATTTAAACTGACTACATTCCATTATGCACATTTTGCTTTTGTTGATGTTCATCTTGTAGCTTCCTTCCCAGATGCTGTCCATTCCATTCAGCCACTTCTTTGAGCCCTTTGCCATATCTCACAGAATTACTATGTCATCAGAAAACCTCAAAGTTTTTATTTCTTCTCCATGAACTTTAATTCCTAATTGAATTATTTTTTTCCTTTACTGCTTGCTCAATACACAGACTGAGTAATATTGGTGATAGGCTACAACACTGTATCCATCTCTTCACAGCCACTGTTTTCCTCTCATGCCTCTCGATTATTATAACAGCTGTCTGGTTTACATACAAGATGTAAATAGCCTTTTGCTCCCTGTATCTTACCCCTGCTACCTTGAAAAGAGAGTTCAAGTCAACACTGACAAAAGCTTTCTCTAAATCTTCAGATGCTATGAATGTAGATTTGTCTTTCTTTCACCCATCTTCTAACATAGGTCATAGGGTCAGTATTGCCTCATATGTTCCTAGATTTCTCTGTAATCCAAACTGATCTTCCCTGAGGTAAGTTTCCACCAGCTTCTCCATTATTCTGTAAAGTATTGTTGTTGTTGTTGTTGTTGTTGTGGTCTTCAGTCCCGAGACTGGTTTGATGCAGCTCTCCTTGCTACTCTATCTTGTGCAAGCTTCCTCATCTCCCAGTATCTACTGCAGCCTACATCCTTCTGAATCTGCTTAGTATACTCATCCCTTGGTCTCCCTCTACGATTTTTACCCTCCACGCTGCCCTCGAATGCTAAATTTGTGATCCCTCGATGCCTCAGAACATGTCCTACCAACTGATCCCTTCTTCTAGTCAATTTGTTCCACAAACTCCTCTGCTCCCCAATTCTATTCAATACCTCCTCATTAGTTATGTGATCTACCCATCTAATTTTCAGCATTCTTCTGTAGCACCACATTTCGAAAGTTTCTATTCTCTTCTTGTCCAAACTATTTATTGTCCATGTTTCACTTCCATACATGACTACACTTCATACAAATACTTTCAGAAACGACTTCCTGACACTTAAATATATACTTGACATTAACAAATTTCTCTTCTGCTTTCCTTGCCATTGCCAGTCTACATTTTATATCCTCTCTACTTCGACCATCATCAGTTATTTTGCTCCCCAAATAGCAAAACTCCTATACTACTTTAAGTGTCTCATTTCCTAATCTAATTCCCTCAGCATCACCTGACTTAATTCAACTACATTGCATTATCCTTGTTTTGCTTTTGTTGAGGTTCATCTTATGTCCTTTCAAGACACTATCCATTCCATTCAACTGCTCTTCCAAGTCCTTTGCTGTTTCTGACAGAATTACAATATCATCGGTGAAATTTAAAGTTTTTATTTCTTCTACATGGATTTTAATACCTACTTCGAACTTTTCTTTTGTTTCCTTTACTGCTTGCTCAATATACAGATTGAATAGAATCAGGGAGAGCTACAAGCCTGTCTCACTCCCTTCCCAAACACTGCTTCCCTTTCATGTCCCTCGACTCTTACAACTGCCATCTGATTTTTGTACAAATTGTAAATAGCCTTTTGATTCCTGTATTTTACCCCTGCCCTGTCTACAAATGCTAGAAATGTAGGTTTGCCTTTCCTTAATCTTTCTTCTAAGATAAGTCGCAGGGTCAGAATTGCCTCATGTGTTCCAACATTTCTACGGAATCCAAACTGATCTTCCCCAAGGTCGGCTTCTACCGGTTTTTCCATATGTCTGCAAAGAATTCGCATTAGTATTTTGCAGCTGAGGCTTATTAAACTGATAGTTTGGTAATTTTCACATCTGTCAACACCTGCTTTCTTTGGGATTGGAATTATTACATTCTCCTTGAAGTCTGAGGGTATTTCACCTGTCTCATACATCTTGCTCACCAGATGGTAAAGTTTTGTCAGGACTGGCTCTCCCAAGGCTGTCAGTAGTTCTAAGGGAATGTGATCTACTCCCGGGGCTTTGTTTCGACTCAGGTCTTTCAGTGCTCTCTCAAACTCTTTACACAGTATCATATCTCCAATTTCATCTTCATTACATCCTCTTCCATTTCCATGATATTGTCCTCAAGAACATTGCCCCTGTATAGACCCTCTATATATTCCTTCCACCTTTCTGCTTCCCCTTCTTTGCTTAGAACTGGGTTTGCATCTGAGCTCTTGATATTCATGCAAGTCGTTCCCTTTTCTCCAAAGGTCTCTTTAATTTTTCTGTAAGCAGTATCTGTGTTACCCCTCGTGAGATAAACTGCTACAACCTTACATTTGTCCTCTAGCCATCCCTGCTTAGCCATTTTGTACTTCCTGTTGATCTCATTTTTGAGATGTTTGTAGTCCTTTTTGCCTGCTTCACTTACTGCATAATTGTATTTTCTCCTTTCATCAATTAAATTCAGTATCTCTTCTGTTACCCAAGGATTTCTACTAGCCCTTGTCTTTTTACCTACTTGATCCTCTGCTGCCTTCACTACTTCATCCCTCAAAGCTATTCATTCTTCTTCTACTGTATTTCTTTCCCCCATTCCTGTCAATTGTTCCCTTATGCTCTCCTTGAAACTCTGTATAACCTCTGGTTCTTTCAGTTTATTCAGATTCCATCTCCTTACATTCCCACCTTTTTGCAGTTTCTTCAGTTTTAATCTACAGTTCATAACCAATAGATTGTGGTCAGAGTCCACATTTGCCCCTGTAAATGTCTTACAATTTAAAATCTGGTTCCTAAATCTCTGTCTTACCATTATATAATCTATCTGAAACCTGTCAGTATCTCCAGGATTCTTCCATGTACACAACCTTCTTTTATGATTCTTGAACCAAGTGTTAGCTATGATTGAGTTAAGCTCTGTGCAAAATTCTACCAGGCAGTATCCTCTTTCATTTCTTACCCCCAATCCATATTCACCTACTATGTTTCCTTCTCTCCCTTTTCCTACACTTGAATTCCAGTCACCCATGACTATTAAATTTTCATCTCCCTTCACTACCTGCATAATTTCTTTTATCTCATCATACATTTCATCAATTTCATCGTCATCTGCAGAGATAGTTGGCATATAAACTTGTACTACTGTAGTAGGCATGGGCTTCGTGTCTATCTTGGCCACAATAATGCGTTCACTATGCTGTTTGTAGTAGCTTACCGGCACGCCTATCTTTTTATTCATTATTAAACCCACTCCTGCATTACCCCTCTTTAATTTTGTATTTATATAATTTTGTATTTATATAATTTTGTATTTATAACCCTGTATTCACTTGACGAAGAGTCTTGTTCCTCCCACCACCGAACTTCACTAATTCCCACTATATCCAACTTTAACCTATCCATTTTAAATTTTCTAACCTACCTGCCCGATTAAGGGATATGACATTCCACACTCTGATCCGTAGAATGCCAGTTTCCTTTGTCCTGATAATCACGTCCCCCTGAGTAGTCCCTGCCCGGAGATCCAAATGGGGGACTATTTTACCTCCGGAATATTTTACCCAAGAGGACGACACCATCATTTAACCACAAAGTAAAGCTTCATGCATTTGGGAAAAATTACGGCTGTAAATTCCTCTTGCTTTCAGCGGTTTGCAGAACCAGAACAGCAACGCCATTTCGGTTAGTGTTACAAGGCCAGATCAGTCAATCATCCAGACTGTTGCCCCTACAACTACTGAAAAGGCTGCTGCCCCTCTTCAGGAACCACACGTTTGTCTGGCCTCTCAACAGATACCACTCTGTTGTGGTTGCACCTACAGTACGGCTATCTGTGTTGTTGAGGCACGCAAGCCTCCCCACCAATGGTAAGGTCCATGGTTCAAGGGGGGGCTGTAAAATATTTGTGTTAGTATTTAGATAGTTCAGTAATGTTTACACCTGTCAGCACCTTATTTCTGGGGAACTGGAACTATTACATTCTTTTTGAAGCCTGAGGGTATTTTACCCATCACATACATCTTGCACAGCAGATGGAAGAGTTTTGCCGTGGTTGGGTCTCTCAAGACTATCAGTAGTTCTGATGGAATGTTGTCTACTCCCAGGACCTTGCCTCAAGTTTGGTCTTTTAGTGCTCTGTCAAATTCTTCTTGCAGTATAATACCTCCCAACTCATCTTCACCTACATCCTCTACCATTTCTATAATTTTGGCTTCAAGTACATCTCCCTTGCACAGACCCTCTATATACTGCTTCCACTTACTAGTTTATTCTTCTTTTCTTAGGACTGGTTTTTCATCTGAGTTCTTGACATTCATACAGTTGCTTCTCTCTTCTCCAAAGGCCTCTTTAATTTTCCTGAAGATGGTATCTAGCTTTCCCCTAGTAAAATATGCTTCTAAATCCTCTAGCCAATACTGATTTGCCATTTTAAACTTCATGTCATCTCATTTTTTAGACGTTTGTATTCCCTTTCACCTTCTTGATTTGCTGCATTTTTATATTTTGTCTTTTCATAAATTAAGTACAGTATCTCCTGTGTTATTCAAAGATTTCAGCTAGGCATTGGCTTTTTACCCATTTGATCCTCTGCTGCCTACACTATTTCATCACTCAAAGCTACCTGTTTGTGTTCTACCGTATTCCTTTCCCCTTTTCTAGTGCTTCCTCTGGAACTCTCAACAAATCTGGTTCTTTCAATCTATCCAGGTGTCATCTCCTTAAGTTCTTAACTTTCTGAAATTTCTTGAGCTTTACTCTACAGTTCTCAACCAATAAATTGTGGTTAGCGACCATATCTGCCGCTGGAAATGTCCTACAATATAAACCTGGTTCCAAAATCCCTGTTTTACCATTATACAATGTGTGATGAAAAAGTAACAGGAATCTTTGTTTTTCTTAAAGAATGTTTATTTATTTATCAACATTAATTTTGTCCTCTTCAAAGTAATCCCCCTTAGTTATAACACACTTGTGCCAGTGCTTTTCGCAATCTTGGAAGCTCTTCTGGAACTCACTTTTCATTATCGTGTTCAGCTCCTTCAGTGATTCTGTTTTTGTCTCATTAGAGGTGGAAAAATGATGTCCTGTCATGGTTTGCTTCAGCCTCCGAAATAGGAAGAAGTTGTAGAGGCCATCTCACATCAATATGGTGGTTGATACAATATAATAGTCTTTTTTCTGCTAAAAAACATGAAGAAGCATTGAGATTTGAATGGGAGCATTATCTTGATGCAAATTTAAATGAGTGGTTTTTTTTGATTGCTTTATTCAAATGGCACATAACTTCCACATAGTATTCCTTATTGAATCATTTTGGATTGTTGTTGACTTTTTTCAGCAATTCCTGACCTGTGACTATGTGATATCGTTTTTGGTTGAAATTCAACAATTTTGGAATAAAGATCGCTGTTGCATGTGTCATGTCCAAAATATCTGAAAAACTGCTTTTAATGAGCCAAAGGATGTGCTGATTCAGTGATTTTCCAAAAAACCATTTCCTTTATTTCTTCCACACTGTCATCAGTAACTGATGTGCTAAAGCAACCAGGACAGTCATCGTCTCCGTCTTCTTGACCCTCTTTGATATATTTATACCACTTGTAAACCCTTATCTTACTCATAGCAAATTCATCAACAGCTACAGTCAACATTTTCAGAGGTGGTGTACTTTATTCCATTTTCAAACAAAATTTAATTCAATTTCTTTCAAAAGTAGAAATTTGCCAAGCACTCAAACACACATATAACCTTTTCAACTGTCAACAATAAACTAAATGTTCAAAACATACATCAATGTACCAACAAGACAAAAAAGATTTAAAATTGGATGTACAAAGCCCTGAAACTAAAAATTCCCATTACTTTTTGAGCACAGCTTACAATTTAAAACCTAGTTCCTAAATCTCTCTCTTGCCATTATATAATCTATCTGAAACCTTCTGGTGTCTCCAGGTCTCTTCCATGCATACAACCTTCTTTTGTAATTCTTAAACCAAGTGTTAGCGATGATTAAATTCTACCAGATGAAACTTCCTGGCAGATAAAAACTGTGTGCCAGATTGAGACTCGAGTTCAAGTCTCAGTCCAGCACACAGTTTTAATCTGCCAGGAAGCTTCAAATCAGCACACACTCTGCTGCACCATCTACAAGATGGTTTCCTCTCACTCTTTTCCCCCATTCTGTAATGTTCACCTACAATTTTTCCTTCTTTTCCTTTACTTACTATTGAATTTCAGTCCCCCATCACAATTAAATTTTTGTCTCCATTAATCATCTGAAATTAGTTTCTTTTATCCCATCATACATTTATTCAGTCTCTTCTTCATCTGCAAAGCTAGTTGACCTATAAACTTGTACCACTGTGGTGGATGTTGGCTTGGTGTCTGTTTTGGCTATAGTAATACATTCAGTATGCCATTCATATTAGCTTACCCACATTGCTACTTTCTTATTCATTATAAAACCTAATCCTGCATTACTAGTTTGGACTAAAGGAAAGTACAGGTAAGTGTCAGCTATATGTATCTCAGAATGAAACTGTCTTCCTGATAATATGACCAGTACCTCTTCTGGACATAGAACTGGAGAAGCACTATATCAGAATAAACACTCATAGATGTTTTAAAATTACCACAAATCTATATTGTTATTAGGCTTCTTAATTACTACCGCGGATGTCACCTACTGGCTAGATGCAGTTGGTGTCACAACATCTAACTGAGTTCCACTTTAATTTCTTCCTTGATAACAAAAGGTATGAGACTAATGTGGAAGAAATTTTGAGTAGCATTAGATTTTAATTATATTGTGCTTCAAAGTTTTATGTCTAGCTGAGACAGGATTCACATAAATTGGAGTATTCCTTACATAAAGCATCCAAATCACTGAATGTAGTACTGCTAGATAAGGTGTTAACTGAATCTTATATCTGAAAACCTAAGCCAGTGGCTTGACTGAAAATGCTAGTTTCTACTGGTGAAAACACTGCAAAAATTCTTATTGGTCAAGGGGCATGTTTATAGGTAATTTCATTGTTACTTGGCCTTTAAAAGCAATAAACAGATTAGCTACTGTATGTTACCAAAAATTCTTTGTTGCCTCCACAGAACAAAGTGGTTTGAAGACAGGAATTGTGTTCGGGAGGATGATGGTCCAGTTCCACATCTGCTCATCCAGATTTAGGTTTTCTGTGATTTTCCCAATCACTCAATGCAAATGGCAGGTTGGTTCCTCTAAAAGGGTATGACCAGTTTCCTTCCCCATTCTTGAAATATTTGGAGCATGTGTTCCAACTTTAATGAAGTCAAAGTAAATAAGATGTTACATCCTGACCTTCCTTCCATCTTTAGTTGCCTCTGAAGGTGGTGAGCCGCTTTTCCAGTATGTTTCACCACTATTTAGTGATATAGAATCTCTAGTATCCACTTCAAAATTCACACTCATTTTGATCATGATCAATGAGATCATCATACTGAGTGCAATTTTGGTTTTGGAAAATTTTATGAAGTGAAGCTTAGCCACTAATGTTTTTATGTCATGAAATGTGGGGAAAACAAACAGTGTAAGGCTTCAAGCAACAAATTACTAGTTTCTATGAATGGTTGTAATATGTGAAATATAATTTATGTCTGTTGTAGAATCCTAGAGCATATTCTAGGCTCAAATATTGTGATGCTGGACTGACAGCAGTATCTCTCAAAAGATCAGCAGAGTTCAGGAAAACGAACTGACATGATACATTGCCCGATTTTGTTATACTAAACATCCTCTGAATAAAACATCCAGGTAAACAAGTTGGATATCATCTTCTGGATTTCTTAAAGGTGTTCAACACTGCATCACACATTGTCGACCAATAACCAAGAAATTATCATACAGAATATCTTCACAAATATACACTGTATGGGGAACATAATGTAAATTGATAGATAAAAAAACTACTCACCAAGTGGCAGCAGGAGAAAAAAACACCCCCCCCCCCCCCCCACACACACACACACTCATGCAAATGTAAGTCACACACATAACTGCAGTCTAGCTAACTGAAATGACACTGCGAGCAGCAGCACCAGGGCATGTTGGGAGTGGTGACTGGGTGGGAGTAAGGAGGAGGCGGGGGTGGGGAGAGGGTGGTATAATATGGTGGGGGTGGTGGACAGTGAGGTGCTGCAGGTTAGACGGTGGGCAGTGGAGAGGTGAGGAGGGGGGGGGGGCAGTTGAAAAGGAGAGAAATAGAAATAAAAAGACTCGATCTGATGGTGGAATGATGGGTGAGGATAGGGACTAACAAAGGTATCCTCGCTTTTGATGTGATAGGTGATGTTAGTGACCAGGCTGGAGCAGGTGGTGGTAGAAGTATGTATCGGACAGGTCTTACAGGTCACACCCAGTCTTTTTATTTCTCACCTTTTCCACTCCCCCCCCCCCCCCCCCCCCTACTTTCCCACCTCTCCCCTGCCTGCCATCTAACCTCTGCAGCACTTCACTGTCTGGCACCACCACCATACACCCCAGCATCCTACTTACCCCCACCCAGTCGCCAGTCCCATTGTGCACTGTTGCTGTTGATCACAGTGTGGTTTCAGTTGGCTGAGACTGCAGTCATGTGTGAGAGTTGCATTTGCATATATATATGTCTGCTTGTGTCTGTGTATGTGCGGATGGATATGTGTGTGTGTGTGCGAGTGTCCACCTGTCCTTTTTTTCCCCTAAGGGAAGTCTTTCCGCTCCCGGGATTGGAATGACTCCTTACCCTCTCCCTTAAAACCCACATCCTTTCATTTTTCCCTCTCCTTCCCTCTTTCCTGACGAAGCAACTGCCAGTTGCGAAAGCTCGTAATTCTGTGTGTGTGTTTGTGTGTTTTGTTCATGTTCCTGTCTGCCGGCGCTTTCTCGCTTGGTAAGTCTTGGAATCTTTGTTTTTAATATATTTTTCCCATGTGGAAGTTTCTTTCTGTTATATATATATATATATATATATATATATATATATATATATATATATATATATATATATGTGTGTGTGTGTGTCAAAAGCTTTAATCGTGAGAATCTTTTTGTTGTGCCTATGTGTGACTCAGCATCTCTGCTATATGGTGACTAGCAACTTTCCTTTTCATATTATTGTAAATGAAACCATGTGTAGCTGAGTATTCTAATAATATCTCTACTATCCATTTTAATAGAACAGGGGTTGTAATTGGCACAATATACAGTGACAGATCGTAGGGAAAAGGCATAGATTCATTTATTAGATAATGCAGGTATGTACAAATATAACTCCTTTATATTTGATTTGCTTTTTATTGATTACAGAAATCCTATTAAGTATTGTCACACATGCATCTGGAACAAGTTGTGCTTCCAAATTGTGTAAATATTATAACTACTGGTAACTCCTAATAAGAAAGGCAAATTAGATTGTAGAATGATGATAAATCAGCTAAAAACTTACGATATTTAAGAAAACATTTATCTGGTTATTTTAGACTCACAACAACAAAAAGCTGTAGTAAGGAAATGTGTAACTTGGTTATTTTAAACACAAAATAAGAAAAATAACATTTAGATTTGTAGAATGAACTAAATTAGCTATAAACTTGTGGTACATAAGAAAATGTTTAACACAGTTATTTTAGATTAGCATCTATAAATTCTTCTACGGTATACAATCAGTTCTTTTTAAGTAACATTTTTACTAACTTTTGCTGTGAATCCTTCTCTATGCAACTTAGGTCTTTCAGGTAGCTTCATGTATAGAGCAACTCCCATGTGCCTTATAGTGCTGCATCTTTTGCATAGCTTTGGACTGATTGTAGATAAATCGAAGCAATGATGCGTCTGTTGATATGGATATCATTATTTTTGGTATTAATAGATAAAATTTCATGAATAAAATACACTATTTTGTGAATATAAATACACAGCAGAAGCAGGATGCTGAGCTCCAGAAAAAGGTGCTAAGTGGTATTGTGTACATGGAATGAAGAACATGTTTAAATATCTGCTTACAATGTTTTTCAAGACAGTGCTATGTATTTTAGAAATTTTGATTCACTCGACTGTAGAAATGTCTTGAATTTTGCACTTGTAAATTGTGTTCCATTATACATAACAAATGCGACAGTAACCCCATATGAAGTGAAAATATTGTCCAGTATTGCAATAGCTTAAGTCATTGTGATGTAGTGAGTTGCTTTCACCTCCAGCCACTTGTCATAGTCATCAAGAAGGGTGAATGTAACTGGTTCTGCATAATCTAAATGTTCCAGGGTCTTTGGGATACTCTCAATGATAATCTAAAAACTTTGGAAGAGAATGTGGATGTCTATCGCACTATCTGCATGATTTGGTGTCTTGTTCAGTAGCTCAATTGATTTGAGGCCAGTAAAAGAGGGGAAAAAACAATGTCCTTCATTTTAACAAATTCTTAAATGAACCACATTTACATCTTTCAGAAAACTTTTTGGAGTGCAATTGGAATTTATATAATGCTCAAATACCAACAAGTCAGTCATTTAGCCTCTGGTGCTGTATATGCAGTGTATGTGAAGTTCTTCTTGGATAAATTCTAGTGAACAATTCCACCCATCAACATTACCCATTGATGTCATACCATACCCAAAGATGCAATACACACAGATTTCAAAATTATGACCAATACCCATAAACATTCCCATGGTGCCAAAATGTAATTATTAATTATAGAAGTGTGGGATATTCTTAATAATAAATACAGAAGGTGAGAAAAAAACCTAGCATTTAACATATTAACCTCAGAATCACAGTAATTGTGGAACAAAGAAAATACAACAGACAGGAACAAATCACTAAAAACAATGAAATTTTGAATCAACAACTAGAATTGAGCAATACTGCTCAAGTTCACAGTGTGATAAAAAATTTAAAAAAAGATAGAGCGATAGAAAAAAAATTAAATTCTAAAAGCAATCATGCCCCATATCCAATTTAAAATCACGAAAAAGCAAGTACAACTGGAACTGACAACTAGAATTGAGCTACATAGCTCAAATACACAGATTGATACCAAAGCAATTAAATCCTAAAACAAACTGTGCTATACTCATACAAAAAACCTTGCAAATATTTCTGAGAAACAAGATTACAAAGATGAGTGCTGCTCATTTTACATGCAGAATAATGAGTTGTGCTCTTAGGTTCCAGCCTAAACACACCCTTTTAAGATATGCCATATCCAGAATAAACAGCCTAGTTCATGCCAGTTATTAAGACAACCACAGATAACATGTAATAACAGGGCACTTACATCCTTCACATCATAAACTCATAACATCACACATGACATTATGGCTCAAAGCTAAGAATTGGAATCATACATTGCTCACCAAATTTGTGTCTTTCCATGCATTCTGAGCCACATATTCTGCTCATGCCAGCAGTTGTCTGATCTGGACAACAGCCATTTGACCAAATTCATAATGAGCTATTACCTCTCTAGCTGTGATTTTGTGAGCTTTGCCTATTATCTTTTGTAATGGCATTAAGAGCAATAGTCAGCATTTGCATTCAACTTTGCCAGCTTGAATTTCTTGTCAAATTATAAGTGAGAAAGATGATCAGAGTAGTTTTCCATGAAACTAGTGTGTAATTTGGGTAATAATTTCCCTGTGTGTAAAATTTGTGCAAGCTCCTTACAGTTGACACTGAGCAGTATAAAATGACATCAACATCCATAACAGATGAATTTGTTATTGCCAATGCCTTCTTAATTATTTCAGGCTATTGTTGTTTGCTAAAAGTTAATCTGCACCTAGTGGAGATTATCAAGCATTCTTTCCCGTCCATAAGTAAGTGTGGCAAAACATAGCCTAGTCATATTTCACTTGTGCCATCTGTAGCACTAGTTTAGTGCAGGATCATAAGGCATCCAAACTTGTGCAAAGTCAGTGTATTCTTTATGTCACGGTATACTCTTTCGGCAGTTGTCCATATAAATGAATCTGTAATAAACATAGCCCTCAACGGTTGCCTTTTTCTTGCTAAGCCTGAAATAAAGGAGTTATAGAATACATCTTTGCCAAGGAGTAGCTTAATTCTCTTGACCATCCCAAATTGCTCATCTGATTTTTTTTTACATAATTGGAATCAATTTTGTGGCCCAGAAACTACACTGCTGAAGTGACAAAAATACATTTCTCGTGGTTGAAGCAAAATCCATGTCTACATCTAGACATCTACATGACTACTCTGCAATTCACATTTAAGTGCTTGGCAGAGGGTTCATCGAACCACAATCATACTATCTCTCTACTATTCCACTCCCGAACAGCGAGCGGGAAAAACGAACACCTAAACCTTTCTGTTCGAGCTCTGATTTCTCTTATTTATTTTGATGATCATTCCTACCTATGTAGGTTGGGCTCAACAAAATATTTTCGCAGTCGGAAGAGAAAGTTGGTGACTGAAATTTTGTAAAAAGGTCTCGCCGCAACGAAAAACGTCTATGCTGTAATGACTTCCATCCCAACTCGTGTATCATATCTGCCACACTCTCTCCCTTATAACGCAATAATACAAAACGAGCTGCCCTTTTTTGCACCCTTTCGATGTCCTCCGTCAAACCCACCTGGTAAGGATCCCACACCGCGCAGCAATATTCTAACAGAGGACGAACGAGTTTAGTGTAAGCTGTCTCTTTAGTGGACTTGTTGCATCTTCTAAGTGTCCTGCCAATAAAACGCAACCTTTGGCTCGCCTTTCCGATAATATTATCTATGTGGTCCTTCCAACTGAAGTTGTTCGTAATTTTAACACCCAGGTACTTAGTTGAATTGACAGCCTTGAGAATTGTACTATTTATCAAGTAATCGAATTCCAACGGATTTCTTTTGGAACTCATGTGGATCATCTCACACTTTTCGTTATTTAGCGTCAACTGCCACCTGACACACCATACAGCAATCTTTTCTAAATCGCTTTGCAGCTGATACTGGTCTTCGGATGACCTTACTAGACGGTAAATTACAGCATCATCTGCGAACAGTCTAAGAGAACTGCTCAGATTGTCACCCAGGTCATTTATATAGATCAGGAACAGTAGAGGTCCCAGGACGCTTCCCTGGGGAAAGCATCATGGATAATTAATATTAGTTCATCAAATCACACTTCAGATAGCATAACATACCAATAAAGAAATTTAATGCATTAGAAAGAATTTGAAAATAGTTTCCATGTGACACTGCCAAATAGTGAGTACATTTGTGGGGAAAAAGACTACACTTTTAGGAAAAATTAATCCATGCATTGAAGAATTTAATGTTAGTGCAGGCCCAAATTCTTTGTGCACTTGTTGGTACATATAGGACTAACCAGTATCCAGATCGCAACTGATGTTCGCTTTTCTTTCCCAGCTGAACAAATTTTCAGCTTTTGGAATAGTATATTCATCAATGATGATACAGGGATTAAAAATTTTCTTGTAGTTATCAGTAATGTGTAAGTTATTATTTTTGACACCAAAAATGTGTCATAGAAGTCTATTTGAAAATTCAGTTTCATCATAAAATCTTGGTACTTGTTTTCCTTCAATTCCCTTTGTGTATTTGTTTCAAATGGCTGAAGGTACGTCACAGACATTTGAAATGGCTGATGAAGCTCCAGATTCAAAGCAACAATGAGTGGAGTGTGTGTAATGCACCCACTCACAAATTAGATGAGAATTCAGTCTAACTTCCAGTTCAAAAATATTAATTATCTGTGGCATCCACATCTTAACAATGTAGTTCTTGCAAAATAATAACCTGAGTTTTGGAGTAGGATATCATGATTAATATACTTTGTTATCTATCTGGTTTAATAAGAGATGTTGAAGACTGGCAAATATCACTGTAGTTGTCTTGAGATGAATATTTTGGAATTTTTTATATTCTTATCTGGTTGTGAGAATTTTGTTTTGTAACTCATTTCTTCATTTATTTACATAATACCAAACAGCACTTCTACAGGCTTTCACTACAACTACCACTAATATTGCTGCTACTACTATTAACCGAGTGAGGTGGTGCAGTGGTTAGCACACTGGACTCGCATTCGGGAGGACGACGGTTCAATCCCGTCTCCGGCCATCCTGATTTAGGTTTTCTGAGATTTCCCTAAATCATTTCAGGCAAATGCCGGGATGGTTCCTTTGAAAGTGCACGCCCTATTTCCTTCCCAATCCATCCCTAACCCGAGCTTGCGCTCCATCTCTAATGACCTCGTTGTCGACGGGACGTTAAACACTAACCACCACCACCACCACCACCACCACCACCACCATCACCGCTACTACTACTACTACTACCACCACCAATAATAATAATACCATGTGGTCACAATCACCAATTCTTGAAATAGATTTTGACAATGTAAGCAACCTTGGGTATTATTATAAATGGTATTTAAAACATTTAAGAAGCATTTAAGCATGACAGAACACACAGCAGAAAACATGAACATGCCTTTCATAATTAGTTTCATGAAAAAATAGTATTTCAGCTTTAAACGTTACACAATGAGCATTTTTAATAATCAGTACTGCAATTTTTAAGAAATATTTCATCTGCCTACCACTGTGGTCATTCCAAATGTCAATTCTAATCAACACATCCCATTCTATTACATAAAAGACTGCAATCATCGCTTGTTTACTTAATGACTAATAAGGCTTCAACATAATTTTATTACAGTATTTCCCATAATGTCTCAAATGTCATTAAATAATAATAATAAGTGTAAGTAAAAAAATTACGACATACTGAGATGTTTATATTTTCCCACCTCCGCATTGCAAATATTTTGAGTGAAATGCCCAGTCGAAGTGCTGTTGTTTTCACATCAATTTTACCAACATTGAGAGTTGTTTAGTTTTCGGGGTTTTGTAAAATTCCTGGACTCATGTCTTGTCGCTGTGCAGCCTATGAAAAGGATTGCAGAAGACTCCCAAATAAATTCCAAAGTACAGTGCAGTTTTAATACCAATATATTTCCAAGACTCTGATGTCCGATCCTGGTGAACTGTACCGGTTACATCAGATGTACTCAAAGTTGACATCAAATGACAAAGAGTTCACAACAATCAACCAACGAGTGAGCCTACAATACATTTGCTCACAACACTAGCCAAAAAACGAATGCCCCAAGGCACCTACATGACTTCTATTTATATTTTTGTTAACAATTACATACAATGAAAATTACAATTTTATGTAAAATCCCAATTAAATTAAACCAAATATGATACACACATTGCTAAAAATTAACAATCTCAGCACTGAACAAGGTGAACCTATTTTCAACTTAGTTATGAGTTAATATAACATTTTCTGACCAATTATGTTACAGGTAACAATTACATTTCTAAATTTGTGTATAACAAATCAACTAGTGCCCGAATTTTAGTGCTAACATGTATCGGATATTCAATTAATGTGCTTTATTTATATGTTCTATTTAATTTGTTGTAGTAATTTTATAATGATAAGTTTACTGGTACATCCTGACCATAAGCTCTATTTCTTTCGATTAGTTACAGTATTAATTTTATATTTATATTGTTTTTCTCACATAAGAACAATGTTAAATGCTTTTGGCACATTCAAAATGCAAATGGTGGGTTTTACACATATGGTTTTAGCAAAGCATCATTTTTGAATTATATGTATACTCAAATAGTGGTTAATTTTGTATGTAATGGTCAATTTGGACTGGTGTTCATCTTTAATGCTGTCCGAGGGGTTCTGATAGGTAGCAATGAGATACAGTAATATTTCAATACGGTATGCAAAACCACTTAAAAAACAATTATGTATATCATGCTCTTGATTAATCAAGTGTATCATACACTACAATTAGTAAATATTCATCCGTTATATCGCATGTGGCACTATTTTGCCTGCTACATCACTCAGAATGTCCTCACACTGAACAAATAATTATTCTAGTAACATTCTTTTAATTTGCAGACAGACAATGTTATGCAGTAGTCAGTGAAAGATTTTTGTTAATAGCAGTAAATACTTAATTAAAAGTAATTTTATTTAAAAACTCTGCTATCCATTATCCTCCTAGAAGTGTGTTAAGTGTTGATTCATCCTATACAGTTTAAGTTCACATTTTGTTTCCTTGATTGTGGCATTTACTGGAAGACATCCAATGAACTGAATCTGATGATCTAAATAACAAGTAAACTTTAGATTTAGTGTAATGCCTTATCAATGAATTTGGTATGCACTGTATAGTGGATTGGGGATAATGCACTGAAGAGTCAAAGAAACTGGTACACCTGCCTAATATCATGTTGAGCCCCCGCGAGCATGCATAAGTGCCACAGCATGACATGGCATGGACTTGAATAATGTCTAAAATGGTCCTGGAGGGAACTGACAGCTTGAAACCTGCAGGGCTGTCCACAGTTCTGCAAGACTACAAGAAGGGTGGAGATCTCTTCTAAACACCACATTGCAAGGCATCCCAGATATGCTCAATAATGTTCGTTTCTGTGGATTTTGGTGGCCAGTAGAAGTGTTTAAACTCAAAAGAGTGTTCCTGGAGCCACACTGTAGCAATTATGGACATGTGGGGTGTCACGTTGTGCTGCTGGAATTGTCCAAGTCTGTGGGAAGGCACTGTGAACGGTGAATGGATGCAGATGATCAGACAGGATGCTTATGTATGTGTGTCACCTGTCAGAGTTGCATCTAGACATATCAGGGGTCCAACATCACTCCAACTGCACATGCCCCACACCATTCCGCCTCCATCAGCTTGAACACTCCCCTGCTGACATACAGGTTCCATGGATTCATGAGGTTGTCTCCATACTTGTACACATACATCAAAACAAGACTTGTCTGATCAGACAACATGTTTCCATTCGTTAACAGTCCCATGTCAGTGTTGACAGGCCCAGGTAAGGCATAAAGGTTTCTGTCATGCAGTTATGCTGTTCGCCTGCTTAATTTTCCTAATTGATTGTCCTCGATGTCAATGTACTGCATTGCTATACTGGCTGAAAAATGGAGGGTGGAAATTCAACACTGATTACTTTAAATGGTGTAGCTGGCAGATACACATTTGCATATCACAGTTCTTTACTTTCAGTGTTCACAACCACCCCCCACCCTCCCAAAAAAAATAATACACAGTTATATGGCCAGTCTGCTATTGGTTAACTTTGATAAGCCTCAATAATAGGTTGCAAGCAAACATCAATATACTGCTAAAACAATTTACTGTTGAATATCTATGAACAGTAAAAACCTAACCACACAGTTCACAGTTCTTGCAGAGTAATACGCTACATATTGAACAGACACTGTCATTTTTAATGCACAGTCTGTCTGTCTTACACTTATTTCACAGTTACGTTGCTGCATTGTTGTTGACCTATCCAGCATGGGTTCCTCATCAGAAAATAGGCCATGGACCAACTGTCTTGGGACCAAAAATTGGGCCTTTATATATATCATCACAATAATAGGTACTAAAATTATACATTGTTTAATTTTTAATTTACAGAAATTACAATTAAAACACAACTCATTAAATTAATTGGATAATCGAAAAGTTGGTTCTTTTTAACAGTTTATTCTACCACGAGGGTAAGCCGAATTATTTATTTAAATGATGAAATTAACAGATACACTTTTGACAAAACTACTAATTACATAGGAATTAATTAAGAGCTGACTTTGCTAACGTGTTTTCAAATAAAGCCAAATAAATACTTAAAAAAATGCCATTGTTTTGTCTTCCAAATGTTTATAATTAGTACAGAATTTATATTTGTTTATAAGTCAACAATAGGATTTAAGTTATGAAACAATTATTGATTTCACCCTATAACAAAAGTATTAACTAGAAATAGTCAAAATAAATTAGGAATTGATGACATCCACAAAATTAAGCACAAAATTAGATTTGGTACTATATTCTTTAAAACTGAGGGCCAATATTTCTCTTTTATGAAAACACAGATTATACTCATGTATGTTAATGGTAATTAGTTAAATGTGAAAAAACGAATTTGAGGAGGATGACGTCAAAACAAGAGAGAAAATAAAAAGATCCCAGCTTGGTTCGCCACATCAACCCCCTCATTGGATTGACCAGATAGATATTGCAAATAGCTAACTGGGCAGTTCAATGACCACAAGTGACTCCAGACATCAGGTTTAACAATTTACATGCCAAAAAATATTACATATGAAATCTTATTGAAACTACAGTACATATGCTTTTTTTTTGTTTTTTTTTTCCAAATTTATACTTATATGAAATGGCCATATGAAAATCCCCAATCAGAATATCTACACACAGTGCATTGTACAGTGGTACAAAATATCCACATGTTATACTTTTACTAAAATTTAGGCATCTTCATCCTAAGTGATGTCCTTTTTTGGGAAAGCAAAGATTACATTTTTTTATATATGTATCACTTTGTGCAGGTACTGTATTGCTAAAAAAAATCCTCATAGGTTGCAAAAAATTGAATTACACTGCACACTGCAGTTCACTTTTTAGGCAGAAAATTTCACTTGCTCAATGTTTAGTCTTTTTCACAAGCACTTTCTAACTTCTAATGAGCTTTTGCACATTTTCTTGCCAAGTTGTCCACGCCTTCAATAGGTCCAAGTGGCAGTTAGTAAGGAAATGCACTGCTATGACTTCCTTTAGAGGTAGTTCTCCTCCACCAAAGTACATGGAAAAATTGGACAAAATACCCTACTCTAGTACCCTTACTTTTACTTCTAACTTAAGTCTACAAAAAAAATATGTCACACTATTAATGATAGTCATTACTTCATAAATAGATACATTACACAGTTCTCATAATCTCACAATAATTAGCACAAAAATTTACTATAATACAAAATGTGGGAACTAGTAAAAACTTAAAATCAAGTACACATTACACTACAAAACATTACTCCAAGTCATAACTGCCTGAAACCTGTTAAACTTGAAAGATTTGGGTTTCTTTTCCATTTGCAAAATAGCAAAAACTCAAGTTGTGCAGTAGAATAATTTACTAATCATTACATTATGAAAAAAGGAGAATGTCACCATCACATAACTTAATAACTATGCAAATCAAAATCAAGGGATGGAAGTTGTACCAATCTTTGCCCTGCTTCTCCACTCAATTCTGAGCACTACTCTCATTCAATGAGAAAATTAAATCATTACAAAAGCTCAAAATGTTGCCATATAGCTGACCTGTCAGAATATTCGTGTCACTCTAGCACTACATTTATCACTTAATCAGCAGAATTACTTTCCTTCAATCCAGTTTTACCACTTTGAGCTCATAGTTCCTCAGAACACAAACAGAAGTTTTCAGATAACCTGTAGGTCCAATGATGCAGGATTATATGACTTGCACCTCACTAAAATATTGTTCTTTCTGTTAAGCTCTCATTTCCAGCTGCAGTGTCATGAATTGCACAATATACACAGCATCCAATTTTACCTAGTTCAAAAATTTAGGTCCCCTATACAGTTACACTACATTTGTTTGTATACAGTTATTTTTTTCATTAGTCAATCATGTCTGTCAACTCCATTATTTTACTTACCTATGTTACCTTTTTAGCTTGTAGAGTGCCTACTCAAAAAATATCCCAACAGCCCCCCCCCCCCCCCCTGAGCCATGGACCTTGTCATTGGTGGGGAGGCTGGCGTGCCTCAGCGATACAGATAGCCGTACTGTATGTGCAACCACAACGGAGGGGTACCTGTTGAGAGGCCAGACAAACATGTGGTTCCTGAAGAGGGGCAGCAGCCTTTTCAGTAGTTGCAGGGGCAACAGTCTGGATGATTGACTGATCTGGCCTTGTAACACTAACCGAAATGGCCTTGCTGTTCTGGTACTGCGAACAGCTGAAAGCAAGAGGAATCTACAGCCAATTTTTCCCGAGGGCATGAAGCTTTACTTTGTGGTTAAATGATGATGTCGTCCGCTTGGGTAAAATATTCCAGAGGTAAAATAGTCCCCCATTTGGATCTCCGGGCAGGGACTACTCAGGGGGACGTCATTAGCAGGAGAAAGAAAACTAGCATTCTACAGATCGGAGTGTGGAATGTCAGATCCCATAGGTTAGAAAATTTAAAAAGGGAAATGGATAGGTTAAAGTTAGATATAGCGGGAATTAGTGAAGTTCGGTGGTGGGAGGAACAAGACTTTTGGTCAGGTGATTACAGGGTTATAAATACAAAATCAAAGAGGGGTAATGCAGGAGTAGGTTTAATAATGAATAAAAAGATAGGCGTGCGGGTAAGCTACTACAAACAGCATAATGAACGCATTATTGTGGCCAAGATAGACACGAAGCCCATGCCTACTACAGTAGTACAAGTTTATATGCCAACTATCTCTGAGGATGAGGAAGAAATTGATGAAATGTCTGATGAGAGAAAATAAATTATTCAGGTAGGAAGGGGGATGAAAATTTAATAGTCATGGGTGACTGGAATTCGACAGTAGGAAAAGGGAGAGAAGGAAACATAGTAGGTGAATATGGATTGGGGGTAAGAAATGAAAGAGGATACTGCCTGGTAGAATTTTGCACAGAGCTTAACTCAATCATAACTAACACTTGGTTCAAGAATCATAAAAGAAGGTTGTATACATGGAAGAATCCTGGAGATACTGACAGGTTTCAGATAGATTATATAATGGTAAGACAGAGATTTAGGAAACAGATTTTAAATTGTAAGACATTTACAGGGGCAAACGTGGACTCTGACCACAATCTATTGGTTATGAACTGTAGATTAAAACTGAAGAAACTGCAAAAAGGTGGGAATGTAAGGAGATGGAACCTGAATAAACTGAAAGAACCAGAAGTTGTACAGAGTTTCAAGGAGAGCATAAGGGAACAATTGACAGGAATGGGGGAAAGAAATACAGTAGAAGAAGAATGGGTAGCTTTGAGGGATGAAGTACTGAAGGCCAGAGGATCAAGTAGGTAAAAAGATGAGGGCTAGTAGAAATCCTTGGGTAACAGAAGAAATGTTAAATTTAATTGATGAAAGGAGAAAATACAAAAATGCATTAAGTGAAGCGGGCAAAAAGGAATATAAACATCTCAAAAATGAGATCAACAGGAAGTGCAAAATGGCTAAGCAGGGATGGCTAGAGGACAAATGTAAGGATGTAGAGGCTGATCTCACTGAGGGTAAGATAGATACTTCGTACAGGAAAATTAAAGAAACCTTTGGAGAAAAGAGAACCGCTTGTATGAAAACCAAGAGATCAGATGGAAACCCAGCTATAAGCAAAGAAGGGAAAGCAGAAAGGTGGTAGGACTATATAGAGAGTCTATACTGGGGCGATGTTCTTAAGGACACTATTATGGAAATAGAAGAGGATGTAGATGAAGATGAAATGGGGGATATGATTCTGCGTGAAGAGTTTGACAGAGCACTGAAAGACCTGAGGCAAAAACAAGGCCCTGGGAGTAGACAACATTCCCTTAGAACTACTGACAGCCAGTCCTGACAAAACTCTACCACCTGGTGAGCAAGATGTATGAGACAGGTGAAATACCCTCAGACTTCAAGGAGAATGTAATAATTCCAATCCCAAAGAAAGCAGGTGTTGACAGATGTGAAAATTACCAAACTATCAGTTTAATAAGCCACAGCTGCAAAATACTAATGCGAATTCTTTACAGATGAATGGAAAAACTGGTAGAAGCTGGCCTCGGGGAAGATCAGTTTGGATTCCGTAGAAATGTTGGAACATGTGGGGCAGTACTGACCCTACAACTTATCTTAGAAAATAGATTAAGGAAAGGCAGACATACGTATCTAGCATTTGTAGGCTTCAAGAAATCTTTTGACAATCTTGACTGGAATACCCTCTTTCAAATTCTGAAGGTTGTAGGAGTAAAATACAGGGAGCAAAAGACTATTTACAATTTGTACAGAAATCATATGGCAGTTATAAGAGTCAAGGGACATGAAAGGGAAGCAGTGGTTGGGAAGGGAGTGAAACAGGGTTGTAGCCTCTCCCCGATGTTATTCAATCTGTATATTGAGCAAGCATTGAAAGAAACAAAAGAAAAGTTTGGAGTAGGAATTAAAATCCAGGGAGAAGAAATAAAAACTTTGAGGTTTGCCGATTACATTGTAATTCTGTCAGAGACAGCAAAGGACTTGGAAGAGCAGTTGAATGGAATTGATAGATTCTTGAAGGGAGGTTATAAGATGAACATCAACAAAAGCAAAATGAGCATAATGGAATGCAGTCGAATTAAGTCGGTTGATGCTGAGGGAATTAGATTAGGAAATGAGATATTTAAGGTAGTAAAGGAGTTTTGATATTTGGGGAGCAAAATAACTGATGATGGTCAAAGTAGAGAGGATATAAATGTAGACTGGCAGTGGTAAGGAAAGCGTTTCTGAAGAAGAGAAATTTGTTAACATCGAGTATAGATTTAAGTGTCAGGAAGTCGTTTCTGAAAGTATTTGTATGGAGTGTAGCCATGTATGGAAGTGAAACATGGACGATAAATAGTTTGGACAAGAAGAGAATAGAAGCTTTCAAAATGTGGTGCTAACTAATGAGGAGGTATTGAATAGGATTGGGGAGAAGAGAAGTTGGTGGCACAACTTGACTAGAAGAAGGGATCGGTTGGTAGGACATGTTCTGAGGCATGAAGGGATCACCAATTTAGTATTTGAGGGCAGCATGGAGGATAAAAATTGTAGAGGGAGACCAAGAGATGAATACACCAAGCAGATTCAGAAGAATGTAGGTTGCAGCAGGTACTGGGAGATGAAGAAGCTTACACAGGATAGAGTAGCATGGAGAGCTGCATCAAACCAGTCTCAGGACTGAAGACCACAACAACAACAGCAACATCCCTACTGCAGAGACAAGCTCCCTAACCATTAAGACCCTAACATTACTCATTATTTTATTATTTCATTATTAATTCATTATCTAATAGGTAAACACCTTCTCTGCTTATCCAATGCAAAATTGATTCTACTGAAAAATACTCCTCAGTAACAAATCCTTATGCTAAAGTAAAGTTAAACCTCATCACTGATCAGATAAAATCATCACTCAGAAAAACTATTTTTTTACTCTATTCTGTCAAATTGCTTAATATTCTAGCGTGAAGGGCAATATACATACAACTCTTGGTTATTCTTTCCACACATTACTCCAGGAAACTATGTTTAAATTTCTGTTTCCTTAATGTTAAAAGAGGCTGTACTATGACACACTTCTGTAGGTAGATAGTTACCTCAATATCTTGACTGCACTGAACACAAACACTTCTGTTATACAACTATTAATATTAAGACCTAGTATTCAAGATAGTAATTACTGCATATTACCTCTGCAGCTACACCCATGAGCTGATTACTTCAGATGTTAATTATAGTTTTCAGATAATCTGCACCTTCTTCTCCACACATGGTGACACCTTTCATTTTCTGTTTGCCTTACCTCATTGTTTGACATAAATTCTTTAACCATGACCCCAATTTACTTTCATCATTTCATTCTTCCATCTTCTTATGAGTACATTACTTATCACTAAGACAACATAATATTTATATATAACACTGGATAAACCTTTTCTAAAATGTTCCTGTACTAAAGTATACTACTTTACAAAATGACATGAAAGTCGAAGACATGTCTCTGATACACTTATAAACTACAGATAGAAGAGAAGAAAATTAGATTAGATTAGTACTCGTTCCATAGATCATGATGTGGGACATGTCAGGTTAATAAAAGTTGTCTATACAAGATATTACATTACACAAAATATTACATGACACTTAATATTTTAAATTATTAATTAATTTTTATGGGGGTTGCAGAAATGATGTGGAACATGTCAGGTCAATAAAAGTTGTCTATACAAGATATTACATTACACAAAATACACTCCTGGAAATGGAAAAAAGAACACATTGACACCGGTGTGTCAGACCCACCATACTTGCTCCGGACACTGCGAGAGGGCTGTACAAGCAATGATCACACGCACGGCACAGCGGACACACCAGGAACCGCGGTGTTGGCCGTCGAAAGGCGCTAGCTGCGCAGCATTTGTGCACCGCCGCCGTCAGTGTCAGCCAGTTTGCCATGGCATACAGAGCTCCATCGGAGTCTTTAACACTGGTAGCATGCCGCGACAGCGTGGACGTGAACCGTATGTGCAGTTGACGGACTTTGAGCGAGGGCGTATAGTGGGCATGTGGGAGGCCGGGTGGACGTACCGCCGAATTGCTCAACACGTGGGGCGTGAGGTCTCCACAGTACATCGATGTTGTCGCCAGTGGTCGGCGGAAGGTGCACGTGCCCGTCGACCTGGGACCGGACCGCAGCGACGCACGGATGCATGCCAAGACCGTAGGATCCTACGCAGTGCCGTAGGGGACCGCACCGCCACTTCCCAGCAAATTAGGGACACTGTTGCTCCTGGGGTATTGGCGAGGACCATTCGCAACCGTCTCCATGAAGCTGGGCTACGGTCCCGCACACCGTTAGGCCGTCTTCCGCTCACGCCCCAACATCGAGCAGCCCACCTCCAGTGGTGTCGCGACAGGCGTGAATGGAGGGACGAATGGAGACGTGTCATCTTCAGCGATGAGAGTCGCTTCTGCCTTGGTGCCAATGATGGTCGTATGCGTGTTTGGCGCCGTGCAGGTGAGCGCCACAATCAGGACTGCATACGACCGAGGCACACAGGGCCAACACCCGGCATCATGGTGTGGGGAGCGATCTCCTACACTGGCCGTACACCTCTGGTGATCGTCGAGGGGACACTGAATAGTGCACGGTACATCCAAATCGTCATCGAACCCATCGTTCTACCATTCCTAGACCGGCAAGGGAACTTGCTGTTCCAACAGGACAATGCACGTCCGCATGTATCCCGTGCCACCCAACGTGCTCTAGAAGGTGTAAGTCAACTACCCTGGGCAGCAAGATCTCCGGATCTGTCCCCCATTGAGCATGTTTGGTACTGGATGAAGCGTCGTCTCACGCGGTCTGCACGTCCAGCACGAATGCTGGTCCAACTGAGGCGCCAGGTGGAAATGGCATGGCAAGCCGTTCCACAGGACTACATCCAGCATCTCTACGATCGTCTCCATGGGAGAATAGCAGCCTGTGTTGCTGCGAAAGGTGGATATACACTGTACTAGTGCCGACATTGTGCATGCTCTGTTGCCTGTGTCTATGTGCCTGTGGTGCTGTCAGTGTGATCATGTGATGTATCTGACGCCAGGAATGTGTCAATAAAGTTTCCCCTTCCTGGGGCAATGAATTCACGGTGTTCTTATTTCAATTTCCAGGAGTGTATTTCATGACACTTAATATTTTAAATTATTAATTAATTAATTAATTAATTTTTCTTGGGGTTGCAGAAATTACCCACTTAATACATCCAAAAATTCATCTAATGAGTAGAAGGAGTTGCCATTAAGAAATTCTTTGAATTTCCTTTTAAATGCTATATGGCTATCTGTCAGACTTTTTATGCTACTAGGTAAGTGACCAAAGACTTTTGTGGCAGCATAATTTACCCCCTTCTGAGCCAAAGTTAGATTTAACCTCGAGTAGTGAAGATAATCCTTTCTCCTAGTGTTGTAGCCATGTACACAGCTATTACTTCTGAATTCGTTCGGTTTGTTAATAACAAATTTCATAAGTGAATATATGTATTGTGAGGCTACAGTGAAGATCTCAAGCTCTTTAAATAAGTGTCTGCAGGATGATCTTGGATGAGCTCTAGCAATTATTCTGATTACACACTTTTGTGCAATGAACACTTTTTTACTCAATGATGAGTTACCCCAGAATATGATGCCATACGAAAGCAGAGAATGAAAATAGGTGTGGTAAGGTAATTTAGTCAGATGTATATTGCAAAAATTTTTCAATGACCCTAATAGCATAAGTAGCTGATCTCAAATATTTCAGCAGATCCTCAGTGTGTTTTTTCCAGTTCAACCCCTCATCAATGCATACACCTAGAAATTTTGAATATTCTACCTTAGCTACCAATTTCTGATCAAAGTCTATATTTATTAATGGTGTCAATCCATTTACTGTGTGGAACTGTATATATTGTGTTTTGTCAAAGTTTAATGAAAGCCCATTTGCAGAGAACTACTTAATGATTTTCTGAAAAACATCGTTTACAATTTCACCAGTAAATTCTTGTCTGTTGGGTGTGATAACATTGGCAAAAAGTACCAGCTTTGCATCTTCATGAATATAGAATGGCAAATCATTAATATATATTAAAAACAGCAGAGGACCCAAGACCGAACTTTGCGGCACCCCATTCTTGATTGTTCCCCAGTTTGATAAATCACCATTTTTTTAACATTATGTGAACTGCTTACTTCAACTTCCTGCACTTTTCCAGTTAGGTATGATTTAAATCATTTGAGCACTGTCCCATTCATACCACAGTACTTGAGCTCATCCAGACGTATTCCATGATTTACACAATCAAAAGCTTTGATACATCACAAAAAATCCCAACCGGTGACTTCGGTTACTCAGAGCATTTAATATTTCATTAGTGAAAATATATATCGCATTTTCCATTGAAAACCCTTCTGGAGACCAAACTGACATTTTGTTAAAACTTTATTTTTACAAAGGTGTGAAGCTACTCTACAATACATTACTTTTTCAAGAATTTAGGATAAGGCAGTCAGAAGAGAGAGTGGGCGGTAGTTGTTGACATCAGATGTATCCCCTTTTTTATGCAGTGGTTTAACAATGGCATACTTCAGTCTATCTGGGAAAATACCCTGCTTCAGATACCAAATACATATGTGGCTAAGAATCCCACTTATTTCTTGGGAACGAACTTTTATTATCCTTCTGGAAATGCCATCAATTTTTTGTGAGCTTTTATTCTTAAGAGAGTTTACTATCTTCCTAATTTCAGAAGGAGAGGTGGGAGGAATTTCAATTGTATCAAATGGTGTGGGTAAGGCCTCTTCCATTAGTTGCCTTGCTTCTTCTAATGAAAATTTAGATCCTATTTTCTCTACAACATTTAAAAAACGATTATTCAAAATGTTTTTGATCTCAGGCTTGTTGTTTATCAAGTTTCCATTCACTTTGATGGGATGCTGTCATCCTGTACTCTTGGTTGCCCTGTCTCCCTTGTAATAATATTCCAAATTGTTTAGATTTTGTTATCAGAACTATTAATCTCTGACATGATGCACATGCTTCTGGACTTTTTAATAACTTTTCTTAATGTAGCACAGTAGTTTTTATAATACTTGGCTGTTTCTGGGTCATTACTCTTTCTTGTTGTTAGATACAGTTCCCTTTTGTGGTTACAAGATATTTTTATTCCTTTAGTAAGCCAAGGTTTTTTTGCATGGTTTCTTATAATTAGATTTAAATACTTTCTTGGGGAAATAGTTTTCAAATTCTCTTACATGTGTATCATGAAACAAGTTATGTTTTAAATTAGCATCGGGTTTCTTGTACACCTCATCCCAGTCTAACTGCTGAAGATTTTCTCTGAAATTTCTAATAGGTGAGTCATTAAAAGAGTTTCACTTCCTCTGGAAACACAAAAAATTAGACAGACAGCTGGGATAAGCATTATCACCACATAATAAATCCAACACAGAATGTTGAACCCCCTACTTGCTTGTACTTCTTACTTCTGGTTCAATGCACATAATAATAAGTTCCTCCTCTCCTTTTATGGGATTAACATTACAACCCACACCATGATTCAGCATCACTAGAATTAGTAATTACACTCATCTTACTACGATTATTTACATTACACTTAGCTGGAATTACAGCACACACACACACACACACACACATATATATATATATATATATATATATATATATATATATATATATATATATATATATATTAAAAACAAAGATTCCAAGACTTACCAAGCGGGAAAGCGCCGGCAGACAGGCACTTGAACAAAACACACAAACACACACACAGAATTACAAGCTTTCGCAACTGGCAGTTGCTTCGTCAGGAAAGAGGGAAGGAGAGGGAAAAATGAAAGGATGTGGGTTTTAAGGGAGAGGGTAAGGAGTCATTCCAATCCCGGGAGCGGGAAGACTTCCCTTAGGGGAAAAAAAGGACAGGTGTACACTCGCACACACACACACATATCCATCCGCACATACACAGACACAAACAGGATAAAATGTATGGTAGATTACGGAAAAATGGAAGATGAATACAAAGTGAAACTTCTTGTACAAACGAAAAGAGAAAGTCAGACGATAGAGAAGATTTCGAAATGCAACAGAGACAATAACAAACGTAATTGTTGGGTTCAAATTAATGACGATGTAAATAAAACAGAAAGAAACTTCCACATGGGAAAAATATATTAAAAACAAAGATTCCAAGACTTACCAAGCGGGAAAGCGCCGGCAGACAGGCACTTGAACAAAACACACAAACACACACACAGAATTACAAGCTTTCACAACTGGCAGTTGCTTCGTCAGGAAAGAGGGAAGGAGAGGGAAAAATGAAAGGATGTGGGTTTTAAGGGAGAGGGTAAGGAGTCATTCCAATCCCGGGAGCGGGAAGACTTCCCTTAGGGGAAAAAAAGGACAGGTGTACACTCGCACACACACACACATATCCATGTGTATGTGCGGATGGATATGTGTGTGTGTGTGCGAGTGTACACCTGTCCTTTTTTTCCCCTAAGGGAAGTCTTCCCGCTCCCGGGATTGGAATGACTCCTTACCCTCTCCCTTAAAACCCACATCCTTTCATTTTTCCCTCTCCTTCCCTCTTTCCTGACGAAGCAACTGCCAGTTGCGAAAGCTTGTAATTCTGTGTGTGTGTTTGTGTGTTTTGTTCAAGTGCCTGTCTGCCGGCGCTTTCCCGCTTGGTAAGTCTTGGAATCTTTGTTTTTAATATATTTTTCCCATGTGGAAGTTTCTTTCTGTTTTATTTACATCGTCATTAATTTGAACCCAACAATTACATATATATATATATATATATATATATATATATATATATAGAAAGAAACTTCCACATAGGAAAAATATATTAAAAACAAAGATTCCAAGACTTACCAAGCGGGAAAGCGCCGGCAGACAGGCACATGAACAAAACACACAAACACACACACAGAATTACTAGCTTTCGCAACCGATGGTTGCTTCTTCAGGAAGGAGAGGGAAAGATGAAAGGATGTGGGTTTTAAGGGAGAGGGTAAGGAGTCATTCCAATCCCGGGAGCGGAAAGACTTCCCTTAGGGGAAAAAAAGGACAGATGTACACTCGCACACACACACACATATATCCATCCGCACATACACAGACACAAGCAGACATATTTCAATATATATATATATATATATATATATATATATATATATATATATATATATATATTAAAAATAAAGATTCCAAGACTTACCAAGCGGGAAAGCGCCGGCAGACAGACACATGAACAAAACACACAAACACACACACAAAATTACAAGCTTTCGCAACTAGCAGTTGCTTCGTCAGGAAGGAAGGAAGGAGAGGGAAAAATGAAAGGGTGTGGGTTTTAAGGGAGAGGGTAAGGAGTCATTCCAATCCCGGGAGCGGAAAGACTTCCCTTAGGGGAAAAAAAAGGACAGGTGTACACTCGCACACACACACACACATATCCATCCGCACATACATCGTGTCTGTGTATGTGCGGATGGATATGTGTGTGTGTGTGTGCGAGTGTACACCTGTCCTTTTTTTTCCCCTAAGGGAAGTCTTTCCGCTCCCGGGATTGGAATGACTCCTTACCCTCTCCCTTAAAACCCACACCCTTTCATTTTTCCCTCTCCTTCCTTCCTTCCTGACGAAGCAACTGCTAGTTGCGAAAGCTTGTAATTTTGTGTGTGTGTTTGTGTGTTTTGTTCATGTGTCTGTCTGCCGGCGCTTTCCCGCTTGGTAAGTCTTGGAATCTTTATTTTTAATATATTTTTCCCATGTGGAAGTTTCTTTCTGTTTTATTTATATATATATATATATATATATATATATATATATATATATATATATATATATATATTCATAGGGATGAACCAAGAGGTTACGAAGGTTAGGTGGACGGTGGAAAGACACTCTTGGTGGAGTGGGGAGGATTTCATGTTTTAATATATATATATATTACACTCCTGGAGACGGTTGCGAATGGTCCTCGCCGATACCCCAGGAGCAACAGTGTCCCTAATTTGCTGGGAAGTGGCGGTGCGGTCCCCTACGGCACTGCGTAGGATCCTACGGTCTTGGCGTGCATCCGTGCGTCGCTGCGGTCCGGTCCCAGGTCGACGGGCACGTGCACCTTCCGCCGACCACTGGCGACATCATCGATGTACTGTGGAGACCTCATGCCCCATGTGTTGAGCAAATCCGGCGGTACGTCCACCCGGCCTCCCGCATGCCCACTATATGCCCTCGCTCAAAGTCCGTCAACTGCACATACTGTTCACGTCCACGATGTCGCGGCATACTACCAGTGTTAAAGACTGCGATGGTGCTCCATATGCCATGGCAAACTGGCTGACACTGACGGCGGTGGTGCACAAATGCTGCGCAGCTAGCGCCATTCGACGGCCAACACCACGGTTCCTGGTGTGTCCGCTGTGCCTTACGTGTGATCATTGCTTGTACAGCCCTCTCACAGTGTCCGGAGCAAGTATGGTGGGTCTGACACACTGGTGTCAATGTGTTCTTTTTTCCATTTCCAGGAGTGTATATATATATATATATTAAAAACATGAAATCCTCCCCACTCCACCAAGAGTGTCTTTCCGCCGTCCACCTAACCTTCGTAACCTCTTGGTTCATCCCTATGAAATCCCCAAACCACCTTCCCTACCCTCTGGCTCCTACCCTTGCAACCGCCCCTGGTGTAAAACCTGTCCTATGCACCCTCCCATCACCACCTAATCCAGTCCTGTAACCCGGAAGGTGTACACGATCAAAGGGAGAGCCACGTGTGAAAGCACCCACATGATTTACCAACTGACCTGCCTGCACTGTGACGCCTTCTATGTGGGACTGACCAGCAACAAACTGTCCATTCGCATGAATGGACACAGGCAGACAGTGTTTGTCGGTAATGAGGATCACCCTGTGGCTAAACATGCCTTGGTGCACAGCCAGCACATCTTGGCACAGTGTTACACCGTCCGAGTTATCTGGATACTTCCCACCAACACCAACCTATCCGAACTCCGGAGATGGGAACTCGCCCTTCAGTATATCCTCTGTGCTTGATATCCGCCAGGCCTCAACCTCCGCTAATTTCAAGTTGCTGCCGCTCATACCTCACCTGTCTTTCAACAACTTCTTTGCCTCTGTACTTCCGCTCGACTGACATCTCTGCCCTTACTCTTTGCCTTTAAATATGTCTGCTTGTGTCTGTGTATGTGCGGATGGATATGTGTGTGTGTGTGTGTGTGTGTGTGTGTGTGTGTGTGTGTGTGCGAGTGTACACCTGTCCTCTTTTTCCCCCCCCTAAGGGAAGTCTTTCCGCTCCTTGCCCTTCAATATATCCTCTCTTCTCGTTATCCACCAGGCCTCAATCTCCGCTAATTTTTAAGTTGCCGCCACTCATACCTCACCTGTCATTCAACATCGTCTTTGCCTCCACACTTCCACCTTGATTTACATCTCTGCCCATACTCTTTGCCTTTAAATATGTCTGCTTGTGTCTGTATATGTATGGATGGATATGCGTGTGTGTGTGTGTGTGTGTGTGTGTGTGTGTGTGTGTGTGTGTGCGCGCGCGAGTATATACCTATCCTTTTTTCCCCCTAAGGTAAGTCTTTCTGCTCCTGGGATTGGAATGACTCCTTACCCTCTCCCTTAAAACCCACATCCTTTCATTTTTCCTTTTCCTTCCCTCTTTCCTGACGAAGCAGCCGCCGGTTGCGAAAGCTCGAAATTCTGTGTGTGTGTTTGTGTGTTTTATTCATTGTGTCTATCTACCGGTGCTTTCCTGCTTGGTAAGTCTTGGAATCTTTGTTTTTAATATATTTTTCCCATGTGGAAGTTTCTTTATATTTTTATATATATAAATGTGGCTCTTCATCACTACCTGCTCTAGCATGAGCCAAAACTGGAAAACTGGAGCATTATCTAGTTTAAATAGTTTGCTCCAGAATTAAAATCATCTCCTCCATTTCTTTTAGTTGAATTTCTCCTACCATTTCCGTGCTCATTCTGGCTATCCTCCATCAACCATTCCTTGAACTTCTACCATAATTAGTCCTGTTCATCCTATTTACCTGAAATTCTCACCCTGATTGATTATTGTCATCAAAATTCCTCTTACAGTCTTCCACTGGGGGCTTCACCCACTCCACTTTATCAACATAATTCAAGAAATCACTAATATTACATTGTATAATTTTAATTTACAGAAATTCCAATTAAAACATAGCTCAGTATATTAACTGAATACATTGAAAAATGGGTTCTTTTTTAACGGTTTTTTCTACCACTAGGGTCAAGCCAAATTATTTGTTTAAATGATGAAATTAACAGATATAGTTACACAAACAATACTTTTGACAAAACTGCTAATTACTTTGGAATTAATTAAGAGCTGGCTTTGCTAACATGTTTTTGAATAAAGACAAATAAATACTTAAAGAATGTCAGTGTTTCTTCTTCCAAATGTTTATAATTAGTGTAGAATTTATATTTGTTTGTAAGTCAACAATAGAATTTAAGTTACGAAACAATTATTGATTTCACCCTATAACAAAATTGGAATATTCAAGATAAAGTAGGGATTGATGACATACACAAAACTAAGCAAAACATTAGATCTGGTGTTATATTCTTTAAAACTGAGGTCTTACCTTTCTCTTTTATGAAAATGCAGAGTATTCTCACGTATGTTAATGGGAATTAGTTAAAAGTTAAAAACTGAATTTACGGAGGCAGGTGGCAAACAAGAGCGGAAATAAGAAGATGCCAGCTTGCTTCATCACACAGTCATCAAGGGTACACAAATCGGCCTTCAGCTCCAAAAGTCCATATTGATGATGTTTCATTGAATGGTTTGCATGCTGACACTTGTTGCTGGCGCAGCATTGAAATCTGCAGCAATCTGAGGGAGAGTTGCACTTCTGTCAAGCCGAACAATGCTCTTCAGTCATTGTTGGGCCCATTCTTGCAGGATCTTTTTCCAGCCACAGCAATGTTGGAGATTTGATGTTTTACTGGATTCCTCATATTCACAGTACACTCATGAAATCGTCACATGGGAAAATCCCCACTTCATCGCTACCTATGTGAAGCTTGTGTGCCGACTATAACACTATGTTCAAACTCACTTAAATCTTGATAACATACTACTGTAGCAGCATTAACTGATCTAGCAACTACACCAGACACTTGTCGTCTTATATAGGTGTTGCTGACCACAGTGCAATATTCTGCCTGTTTCATATCTCTGTATTTGAATATGCATGCCTATATCTGTTTCTTTGGCACTTCAGTTTATATGTAGATGTACGTGGAGCATCTGTACCTAATTTTATTTGCAAACCTCATATGCATTTATTTATTCACTGGATTAACTGCATCAATTTTGTTCTATTGTTGTAAGGTACTGAATTTTTCTGTTGGTCATGTTAGTATAATAACTTTATCTATACCGTGAATTGGAGGAGCCATTTTTCTTAACTTTGCATACTTCATCAATGTGCGCCTTTTTGCTTCATTTGTGACATGTGGGTAAACAAAATAGGCATTTGTCATGTTGTTGTTCTTCACAACTATAAGATGAGTGGAGGGCAGTACAGTTAGTTTTGCTTGCTTATGTTTTAGTCACACTGACAAGGCTGTGTTTCCAGAATGCAAAGTTGCAATTACACCAGGAGATGTATGTACCATGCATACTCATTCAGATATTCACTAAAATGCTTACAGTTGTGCTGCAAACCACAGAGGTTAATGTGGCTGCAATGTATGCAGAAAATCAGCTTTCATTCATATCCACACAACTGAGTCCTCATCCTGAAATTTTAGCTAGGGACCAAATACCAAGGCATTATACCACAGAAGTCCTGAAAAAACACTACAGTCTTAGACATAAGACCCAACCACCAGATACATTGCATATGTTCCTAATTCCAATTGTGTGACAATGATCTACAATTAGTTGTTTGCTTATTGTATTTCATTTTTGATGGTACAGAGCTTAAATGATTAATAACTCCCAGTAAATCAGTTCTTACTGACATATACTTCTAGAAATTTGAGTATGATGTGAGTATAAGTAGCATGCAATGCGTCTGGAATTTTGCTTAGCTCCAATGCCCAGTGAAGGCCCATGAAGAAATTCTTGACATGTATGGGCTGATGCAGTATTTTTCCAGTGAGAAAGCATGAGGACTCAGTTGTATGGATATGGGTAAAAGCTGATTTTCTGCATACACTGCAGCCACTTTAACCACTGTGGTTTGCAGCACAACTGCAAGCATTTTAGTGAATATCTGAATGAGTATGGGTGGTACATGCATCTCCTGGTGTAATTTCAACTTTGTCACCGTCTGCAAGCGCTAGTATTGTTGCACATAATGTTAAAAGCCTGTGGATCCATCGTACAACTTTTGACAACACTTTTGTGTTTGTCGCTGCACTCACAGGAATAAAAACAAGGGCTTGCTTGAAGTAATTACAACTCATTGAATTTGGAACACATTAAACAAGATAGTGCAACACCCACACTCAGACATAAATGCCTTCAGTGGAACTATCTACACAACAGTGACATTGTTAATGGAAACCTTTGACTTGATACATAGTATGAAACTTCAGGAATGAGGAACAAGGGAAGGGATGCATTAACAACAGGGAAACAACTATTGCCTATCAGTGTGCTACTTAATGCTACTTATGCAGACCAATTTTGTTATAATGGTTGTGTGTCGCACTGCTACATCTAAACATATGCAACAGTTAACAAGGTGTCTTTTACCAATGCATAACAGTGGTATGTATTTTGATGAAAGGAGCCCAGAAAGGCTGACACTGCAAGAAGGCTATAGTTCACCTTTGTGTCTGTTATCTATCCAAGAAGTTACAATTAATACAGAGTTCCTCTCGCAGTTACTGTGAGAGCTGACTACCTACACAGTGAAGACTCACGGCTGACACACTTTGTGCACAACCAAAATAGGCATTTAAACTCCATTCCCCTTGAATATGAATATAGTGTCAATTATTTTTTCCATAGATCTCACCAAGAAAGAAAACCATCAAGAAAGTGGGATGAGTATATGTTAACAATAGATAAGTAAATCATAGAAACTTAATCTGTATACTGTACTGACAACAACCAGTCACTATACTGCTTAAGGAGGGATGTGCTTGAATGCATACTCTCATGTTATCATACATTGTTGTTGTTGTGGTCTACAGGCCTGAGACTGGTTTGATGCAGCTCTCCATGCTACTCTATCCCGTGCAAGCTTCTTCATCTCCCAGTACCTACTGCAACCTACATGCTTCTAAATCTGCTTAGCATATTCATCTCTTGGTCTCCCTCTACGATTTATACCCTCCACGCTGCCCTCCAATACTAAATTGGTGATCCCTTGATGCCTCCTACCAACCGATCCCTTCTTGTCAAGTTGTGCCACAAACTCCTCTTCTCCCCAATCCTATTCAATACTTCCTCATTAGTTACATGATCTACCCATCTAATTTTCAGCATTCTTCTGTAGCACCACATTTCGAAAGCTTCTATTCTCTTCTTGTCTAAACTATTTATCATCCATGCTTCACTTCCATACATGGCTACACTCCATACAAATACTTTCAGAAAAGACTTCCTGACACTTAAATCTATACTTGATGTTAACAAATTTGTCTTCTTCAGAAACGCTTTCCTTGCCATTGGCAGTCTACATTTTATATCCTCTCTACTTCGACCATCATCAGTTATTTTTCTCCCCAAATAGCAAAACTCCTTTACTACTTTAAGTGTCTCATTTCCTACTCTAATTCCCTCAGCATCACCCGACTTAATTTGACTACATTCCATTATGCTCGTTTTGCTTTTGTTGATGTTCATCTTATATACTCCTCTCAAGACACTGTCCATGCCATTCAACTGCTCTTCCAAATCCCTTGCTGTCTCTGACAGAATTACATTGTCATCAGCGAACCTCAAAGTTTTTATTTCTTCTCCATGGATCTTAATACCTACTCTGAATTTTTCTTTTGTTTTCTTTACTGCTTGCTCAATATACAGATTGAATAACATAGGGGAGAGGCTACAACCCTGTCTCACTCCCTTCCCAACCGCTGCTTCCCTTTCATGTACCTCGACTCTTATAACTGCCATCTGGTTTCTGTACCAGTTGTAAATAGCCTTTCACTCCCTGTATTTTACCCCTGCCACCTTTAGAATTTGAAAGAGAGTATTCCAGTCAACATTGTCAAAAGCTTTCTCAAAGTCTACAAATGCTAGAAACGTAGGTTTGCCTTTCCTTAATCTTTCTTCTAAGATAAGTCGTAAGGTCAGTATTGCCTCACGTGTTCCAGTATTTCTACGGAATCCAAACTGATCTTCCCCGAGGTTGGCTTCTACTAGTTTTTCCATTCGTCTGTAGAGAATTAGTGATAGTATTTTGAAGCTATGGCTTATTAAACTGATAGTTCGGTAATTTTCACATCTGTCAACACCTGCTTTCTTTGGGATTGGAATTATTATATTCTTCTTGAAGTCTGAGGGTATTTCGCCTGTTTCATACATCTTGCTCACCAGATGGTAGAGTTTTTTCAGGACTGGCTCTCCCAAGGCTGTCAGTAGTTCCAATGGAATGTTGTCTACTCCGGTGGCCTTGTTTCGACTCAGGTCTTTCAGTGCTCTGTCAAACTCTTCACGCAGTATCGTATCTCCCATTTCATCTTCACCTACATCCTCTTCCATTTCCATAATATTGTCCTCAAGTACATCGCCCTTGTATAGACCCTCTATATACTCCTTCCACCTTTCTGCTTTCCCTTCTTTGCTTAGAACTGGGTTTGCATCTGAGCTCTTGATGTTCATACAAGTGGTTCTCTTTTCTCCAAAGGTCTCTTTAATTTTCCTGTAGGCAATATCTATCTTACCCCTAGTGAGATGTGCCTCTACATCCTCATATTTGTCCTCTAGCCATCCCTGCTTAGCCATTTTGCACTTCCTGTTGATCTCATTTTTGAGACGTTTGTATTCCTTTTTGCCTGATTCATTTATTGCATTTTTATATTTTCTCCTTTCATCAATTAAATTCAATATTTCTTCTGTTACCCAAGGATTTCTACTAGCCCCTGTCTTTTTACCTACTTGTTCCTCTGCTGCCTTCACAACTTCATCCCTCAAAGCTACCCATTCTTCTTCTACTGTATTTCTTTCCCTCATTCCTGAAACTCTGTACAACCTCTAGTTTAGTCAGTTTATCGAGGTCCCATCTGCTTTAATTCCCACCTTTTTGCAGTTTCTTCAGTTTTAATCTACAGTTCATAACCAATAGATTGTGGTCAGAGTCCATATCTGCCCCTGGTAATATCTTACAATTTAAAACCTGGTTCCTAAATCTCTGTCTTACCATTATATAATCTATCTGATACCTTTTAGTATCTCCAGGGTTCTTCCATGTATACAACCTTCTTTCATGATTCTTAAACCAAGTGTTAGCTATGACTAAGTTGTGCTCTGTGCAAAATTCTACCAGGCGGCTTCCTCTTTCATTTCTTAGCCCCAATCCATATTCACCTACTACATTTCCTTCTCTCACTTTTCCTACACTCGAATTCCAGTCACCCATGACTATTAAATTTTCATCTCCCTTCACTATCTGAATAATTTCTTTTATTTCATCATACATTTCTTCAATTTCTTCGTCATGTGCAGAGCTAGTTGGCATATAAACTTGTAATACTGTAGTAGGTGTGGGCTTCGTATCTATCTTGGCCACAATAATGCATTCACTATGCTGTTTGTAGTAACTTACCCGCATTCCTATTTTCCTATTCATTATTAAACCTACTCCTGCATTACCCCTATTTGAGGTCTTGTTCCTCCTGCCACCGAACTTCACTAATTCCCACTATATCTAACTTTAACCTGTCCATTTCCCTTTTTAAATTTTCTAACCTACCTGCTCGATTAAGGTATCTGACATTCCACGCTCCAATCCGTAGAACGCCAGTTTTCTTTCTCTTGATAACGACATCCTCTTGAGTAGTCCCCGCCCAGAGATCCGAATGGGGGACTATTTTATCTCTGGAATATTTTACCCAAGAGGACGCCATCATCATTTAATCATACATTTCACAACAAAAATGTCCAAGAGTTTGTTTTCAAAGTCATTTGTCATGCACTTATTCTTCTGATCTAATACCCTAAAAAGTTTGCCATTCTCATTCCTTATTGAGAAACCTCCAAGAAAATATATTTCTTGACAAAAATCCACATCACACCTGGTTTGACAACAACCTTAACTCAGATGCACTAGAATTGACAGGCATGATTAAACTACCTGAGCAGTGTCAGACTGCTGTAGGTAATGTGAGATAGTCTATGATAACTAATTTCTCTCTGATGTAAAATAATGGAAAATGTTATTAGATTATTCACTGTACTAATACAACTGAAATACTGCTTACCACAAAAATCATATACGGAGAGTATATTGAAATAAACTCTAAAATCTCTGTTAAATGAATGAGCACAAGTTAACAAGATATTCTCACACTTGACTTCAAAACAGTCTTGTCTACTTGCCGTCCCATATCATTCTTAAATATTATAGAAATGTGGCATTTCATAAATGAAATCAATAAGATTTCCTTCCTGATTATCAATTTGTCTGGATGTAGCCCTGTCACAAAAGTCTGGCTGTAGCCCTGTCACAAAACTGATAAAAATCTAGCCTTTGCTTCACAGGCAACCTTGTTACTTCAGAGCTAGCAAAGAGCTATGATATTCACCTCTTCCTTATTGCCCAAGTAACGGCTATGGCAACTGAATAAATATGTAAAAGACAAGATTGCTGGGAATGCAGAGGGATGCTGTAGGTTATCTTCAATCAGAAAGCTTCCCAACAATTAGAAATAAAATGATATTTATTAAATACAAAAAAATACTCAATGTAAACAATGCTTCTTCTTGTGAAATGTCCAGCACAATTAGAGGTTTGGAATTATTACAAGTTCTCTAAAATATTAAAGTCTTGTCACTGTGCTTTTGAGTGATGGCTACTTGGAGTTCAGAGCTGGCCTACAATGGCTACCGAACCTAAGTTTCAGAGACACGGACAAACACTGCAGCTTGGTCATACCTGGAAACTGTACACAACTCAGTCCGCTGAATAGAACTGTCTCCCATAGATCAGTGTTCTGGTATTTAATGAGGCACTGATGAATCACTATCCACTCATGTGATGCCCGTGGGTTGGCAGCTGTGGCCCCTGGTAGACCTCACTATATTCGGATTGCCAACCACACAGCTGCAGCATTATGAGTGTTTTAAGCATGGCTTTCTGATTGTGGCGCCATATTCTCTGGAGTCATGAGTACCGTCACCACAAAAATTAGTTGCAGTTTGCACGTGGATAAACTTTCTGAGCTCACAGCCAGAAATTGATAAACTTATTTCACACCTCATGTGCAAATCACTCAGATTATTCAATGAAAATGATATAAATAGATCAAGTGAATTTAACAGGATAATTCTGTGCTATCTAGGAAGTAAATCATCACTCACAGGGTAGCTAAATATAACCTGCATTGTTGCTAATATTAATTTATACTACTGCGAGAAAGAATGCCAGTTGTTGCATGCCTTGAGTTGGCTGCGAAGTGATTACAGATTCTGTCTCAAAGACATAGCTACTGAGTGTCATAACACCAAAAGTATGTGTCACTGAGTTTTATTCACATTTCCGTACTGTAGTTATATAAGTGTATTGGAACACACACACACACACACACACACACACACACACACACACACACACACAGACACACACACACACACACAGAGAGAGAGAGAGAGAGAGAGAGAGAGAGAGAGAGAGAGAGAGATCACCATCACCTGCACTATCCCCAGGAGAGAGGAAGGAAGAAGCAACAGCACAGTATTGACTATAAAATGTGAACATCAACAGGGAAATTTCATAAAATACAAACAACAAAGTTCCAATCAAGAAAGTCTATGGCACAGGAACCACACACAATGACAGTAAACGTGAGCTAAAAATGCTGTTGAAAATTAAACCAGTCACTGCTAGTGAGGCATCAACAGCATGAGGCATCAAGAATGTGAACATTCCATCACTGCAATAATAGAGACAAATGTAGAAAGAAGCAGGTTGCCCATACCATAAACGAGAGCAGACATTGTAATTTACTTGTAAAACAACTTTCTTGCAGTAAAGAATACAAATTTCTAACTCACTATCCCTTATTACACATAGATCATTTACAATATTTCATTGGAATTATATGCAAATACCTAGTAAATATAGTAGGAAAATTCAATTCTATTCCTGGTAGTCCATTGATTATCATTCAGTCACCAAACATTTTCAGGGTGCCTTTTTACAGATACCGGTGACTGTTTCTTGAGACAGTACTAGTGATTTGCAAACATTTGTCTTGCTGTCTGTGTAATACCACTCCCATGATATCCTCTCCATAGTCATTGCTTTGTGATGCCATTAATTCATATTAAATACTTTTGAATCAGCGTGTATTGCCTATATAGTCAAATAACTGATGGTCAGTATGTTTCAGAACAATGTAAGCAAGACTGCAGTGAGCTTATTACTTAACTGTAACATATAAAATGTGTTTTGTCTGTCATTTCTCTTGCATAACAGATGGTAATATTTCTTAAGGAATTATCTGCAGAATTAATGTAATAACCACAAGAATTAACTTAGTGTCTGTTTGGTGCTACTTGGTGCTAATGAGACATGTGTTTCATTTATCATATTGAGTAGATTGATCGTGGTTCCCTTCAAGTATAGGAGTTTTTGGTTCCATTCTCTGCTTGTTCTCGAGGCAAATGTGAGACAGTGTAGCAGGGTTGGTGGTCCTAGTCACGCATCAGTGTATAGTGTATGCTTGCTCACTGAGCAGGATCAAGTAAGTAGAGCTTAATCAGAGTTCTTGCTCATAAGAAGTGCTGACACCATCACACTATCTTAACTTAGGTAGTCAGCAGTACAGTAAATAGGTGGACAGCATAACACCATCACATCACTGAGCATCCATACCATTCTGATCAACAATTTCTAGAATCATCTACTTACAATGATTACAATTTAATTGCAACTGATGTTTTGTCAAGAAAAGCGCCTTATGAATGAGAATTTCTATTTCCATTATGCCTAAGACGGAGATCCAAAATACATTCCTGGAAATTGAAATAAGAACACCGTGAATTCATTGTCCCAGGAAGGGGAAACTTTATTGACACATTTCTGGGGTCAGATACATCACATGATCACACTGACAGAACCACAGGCATATAGACACAGGCAACAAAGCATGCATAATGTCGGCACTAGTACAGTGTATATCCACCTTTCGCAGCAATGCAGGCTGCTATTCTCCCATGGAGACGAATGTAGAGATGCTAAATGTAGTCCTGTGAAATGGCTTGCAATGCCATTTCCACCTGGTGCCTCAGTTGGACCAGCATTCGTGCTGGACATGCAGACCGCGTGAGACGACGCTTCATCCAGTCCCAAACATGCTCAATGGGGGACAGATCCGGAGATCTTGCTGGCCAGGGTAGTTGACTTACACCTTCTAGAGCACGTTGGGTGGCACGGGATACATGCGGACGTGCATTGTCCTGTTGGAACAGCAAGTTCCCTTGCCGGTCTAGGAATGGTAGAACGATGGGTTCGATGACGGTTTGGATGTACCGTGCAGTATTCAGTGTCCCCTCGACGATCACCAGAGGTCTATGGCCAGTGTAGGAGATCGCTCCCCACACCATGATGCCGGGTGTTGGCCCTGTGTTCCTCGGTCGTATGCAGTCCTGATTGTGGCGCTCACCTGCACGGCGCCAAACACGCATACGACCATCATTGGCACCAAGGCAGAAGTGACTCTCATCACTGAAGACGACACGTCTCCATTCGTCCCTCCATTCACGCCTGTCGCGACACCACTGGAGGCGGGCTGCACGATGTTGGGGCGTGAGCAGAAGACGGCCTAATGGTGTGCGGGACCGTAGCCCAGCTTCATGGAGACGGTTGTGAATGGTCCTTGCCGATACCCCAGGAGCAACAGTGTCCCTACTTTGCTGGGAAGTGGCAGTGCGGTCCCCTACCGCACTGCGTAGGATCCTACGGTCTTGGCGAGCATCCGTGCGTCGCTGCGGTCCGGTCTCAGGTCGACGGGCACGTGCACCTTCCGCCGACCACTGGCGACAACATCGATGTACTGTGGAGACCTCATGCCCCACGTGTTGAGCAATTCGGCGGTACGTCCACCCGGCCTCCCTCATGCCCAGTATACGCCCTCGCTCAAAGTCCGTCAACTGCACATACGGTTCACATCCATGCTGTCGCGGCATGCTACCAGTGTTAAAGACTGCGATGGAGCTCCGTGTGCCACGGCAAACTGGCTGACACTGACGGCGGCGGTGCACAAATGCTGCACAGCTAGCGCCATTCAACGGCCAACACCACGGTTCCTGGTGTGTCCGCTGTGCTGTGCGTGTGATCATTGCTTGTACAGCCCTCTCGCAGTATCCGGAGCAAGTATGGTGGGTCTGACACACCAGTATCAATGTGTTCTTTTTTCCATTTCCAGAAGTGTAGCAATAAGGGCAACAAAATGAAGTGAAGGGCTGGGCCTCTATTTATTTTCTCATGTTCTTGTAGTGATATCTTAACTAATATCTGTTATTTGTGCACTAATGGATCCATTCAGCTACCAGAATATTCATATAAGTATTATTGAAGTTTCATCAGTTTAACACTCGATTAACTTAAGTGATACTACATTCTGGGTTTCATAAAACTTTGAACACAACGTTAATTTCACTTGCATTCCATCTCCTAATGACTTATGGAATGATTCCAGAACTGTTCTGACAGTTGTGTTGCCTACTGCCTGAATTCTGGAAAGAGTTGTGGCAGCTGGCAGTTGGTGCTGAATGCAGATATGCATAAAGTCTTCACTATTGTCAGGGCTAATATCTTTTGCTGTATGTTCCCCATATTATAATTAGTAAAATAACAAAAGGCTCATTCTGCCAATTAACCTTATGTCCTTAATTAAGAATTTGTGAATGGTGGTAATACATGAAAGTAAACAACCTGAGATGTGGCAGAGTAGTGTCACAACACTATGCACACCCATGCTGTTACTGCCTATCCAGACATGGTGCAAGATGTGGTATACCAAAAAGGATGGCTGAACATTGGTGGAGTGGCTAAGCTGAAACAGTTGATATAGGGTGGAAAAATAGGCAGTGTGGGCATCCCATGTGTCCAGTGAGATAGATGACCAACATCTGTTTGACAACAAAGTGCCAAACCATTTCTCAGTTGCCGTCAAATGAGATAGATTGCTCATTTTTCTGGAAACACAAGAATGCAGAAGGAGAATGAATCATAATGGACATTTATCCCAAAGAGCTGCTCTAAAGCAACACCAAACTGTTATCAGAAGATCGACCTGATGGCTTTTGCAGAAGGGCATATTGACTTTGCCTGGAGCAGAATCATATTTTATGGCTAGAAAATATTTTCTGCCTTTAAGGAATGCTCCATTTCAGGTGAGACATCAATAAATTGATTGCATACAGTATCACAAATGCAAATGTTTTAGGTAAAATGGCTTTACATTATTGTAGTGTAGAACACTCATTATAAAAGCTGTTTGTCTTGTTTTATAGTTACACTTTTTTCATCTTACATTTGTCAAATAAATGAATTTTTGAGTTGTTTTCTTAACAGGCAAACAGTTTTGATATTACTAGGAATGCCAGCAATGGGGAGAGAGATTCAATCCAAAGAATCTTGTAGAAAAGGAGAGAAGTGGGATGACATCTCAGTTTGGTGAGCCTGTAGAAAATTGAGAGGATCCTCAGTGGGGACTCCTATGTTAATATTGTAGAATATGTCATGAAACCAAGTACTGAGCTGCTGTATCTTCAAGAAGACATTTACATTCATGTTCAGAAAAAACAAAACCACCTTGAATGACTAGAGGTAGGACATTCATTTTCACAGAACACGTACATTAGTAAGTTCTGCAGAAATCATTTGAACCATGTCAGTCCACTGGTTGAACCTGCACAGGTTGGTACTACAGCACACCACCTGCCAGTAAAATGTGCCTGCAGCTCTCATTGTCGCTATATACCAAAGGTAACACATCAGTGTGACTTGAGCAGATGTGCAGGATGCCTCGAAGATGTGTGTGTGAACTGTATCATTAAATCAGTGAGTTTGAAGAGGGCACATTATTAGCATGAGAGAATGAGATGCATTCATCTGGAAAATTGCTCCCCGTACAGGATGAAGTGTTTCATCAATGCAATGGTTGTGTACATAAGTGTGCATAGTGGTTTACAGAAGGCCAAAGAACACAATGAGATGGGTTAGGTCACACCACCCAGACACCCCTCCCCCCCCAAAGGGATTGATACCTCAGGACACTCCAGGACAGACCTTCTCCCTCCTCCACTCTGGCACAACAGTGGAACTATGTAACACATCATACACTATCAGGGGTGACAGTCCATCAGCATTTATTACAGCCTGTGTTACATGTGCATCGTCCGCTTTTCTGCCTACCTTTGAAAAATGTGCAGAAACATGCTAGATGGAAATGGTGTATGGAACAATGTCATTGGGGCCAGGAATGCCATCAGATAGTGTTTTTGGATGAATCCAGGTTCTGTTTGTTTGAAAATAATGAACGCATCTTGGTTCACCACTGACAAGGAGAGCAGCATAACAGTGACTGCATTCGCCCAAGACATACAGCACTAGCTAAAGGCCTTATGATGTGGTTGCTGTTGGGTACAACCACAAATCACAGTTGGTGTAAATTCAGGGCATCTGTGTGAATGACACCTGTGACCTGTAGCCATACCCTTTCCTGCCAAATCCCCCAGACACCATTTTTCAGCAAGATAATGTATGACCACATGTTGCTGCATGAACACATGCCATCTTGGTGTCACAGGTTGTCAGCCCTTTGCCATGGCTTGCTAGATCACCAGACTTGTTGCCAGTCGAAAATGTGTGGCACATGGTGAAATGATGGGTGAAGTGCTGCGATCCAGTGCCAACTACCACAAATGAACTTTGGAAAGAGGTGAATGCAGCATGGATGGCTATATCACAGGATGCCATTTGCACCTTATACATGTCAATGCCATGACACATGGAAAAAGTTATCAGTGCCCTTCATGGACCCTGTGCCTACTAGGGAACAGGAAACAGACTGAACTGAAGTGATTAAAATGCTAATCATTTCTGCAGAATATACTAAAGTCATGTCCTGTGAATATGACATCCTATCTTTACTCATTCAAGGTGTTCTGTCTTTTCTGAACTTGAGTGTATTCCTACCTGATATGAATAGCAAATAGCATAAAAGTTTTTTGGTAGTCCTCAAATTTTCACTCATTTATTTCCTAAAGGCTACAAATTTTCAAAGCTACCATCCTACTCTGCTGATTGGTAATCTTCTGATGTCGCCAGTATTGTTGTTGCATTCTGTTTTGGTCATGATGCCCTGAGAGTAGTTTCCTCTGTCACCTTCATAGCTTCCAGCCTCCTACATTGTCTCTAAATACATTAACAAGGAGGGTAATGTGTCTAAAGGTGTACCAGATGAATTGCATTTTACTTTCTTTTATTTTGTCCATTTGCCTTCTTTGTTCCTTCTATTGATTTTAGATTTTTTATTGTTTTCATGTAGATTATTCTGTTCTTTGTCCTCAGCATGTAAATTACTGTTGCTTCCAGCCAGTTCTCTGCCTCAGGGTTCATAGTGATGCAAGTCGTATACAGCTGATTTTCTAGTGGAGGTATGCACTTTCTCTGATATGTTAAATTGTTGAAATGTATTAACTATAAGTGTTAGTTTTGTTATTACTGTTCTTCTATTTACATTTGTTAAGCATCTGTTATAACTGAAGAACTACTTCTGAGATAATTGAACAGCTTGTTGGAATGTCTTAACCATAAATGCTTGTTCTGTTTATTACTGTTCTTCTATTCACATGTGTTAAGCACTTGTTATAACTAAAGAATTACTTCTGAGATAACTGAATAACTCCACTTAATTAACTTTAGTACTGTACATAATCTATGTCAATATCTTTAATTTTTTCCTTATTGAAATTAATTTAATGTTCAAGTTTGTTAGAAGTTACTTTGAATTTCACATTCTGTAATGTATGGATAGCTCCTGCATTGTCATGTTTTCTTTTTTTTCTGAATTTGGAGCTTCTACTATGTGATACACCTAAATGTTTCTTATAAAATTGCTGCTTGTCACTCCAGCATAGGATTTTTTTCGCACAGTGCTGGTGCAATGCAGGAGTTAAAATTGTCTAACATTTTATATATCTCAGTTCAATCTCATGTCACTTGTGTCAGATTCAGAAAATTGGTCTTAACTGGCTCTCAGTAGGCTATGACTCTCATCATATAATGGACTCAGTAAACAAGTTTCGCAATTGAAGTATTTAAGCTACATCTCTCAGCTACGACAGGACTAGCATTCTTAAATGCTAAAGAGAAAACTAACTCAGTGTGCTAGTTACAAATATGTTTTTTTCAAATACATATAGATGAAATAACTAAATAACAATTTATTTACATGACCATAGCCCCATCCATCAAAGCAGAGCTGTGCAGGATTGATTTCAGGGCCAAGACAGGATAAAGCAAAGGTGATCATTCCACAATCACCAGACCTCAACCAAAAGAAAATATGTGAGTAGACATATTGATGTCACTGCCATGTGGACCTACAAACACAAGGGACATTCTAAAGCATATAGAAAAAGCATGCTGGGAGATAAAAGGTCACTTGGGAGACTCAGTGCCATGGCACCTTTGAGAAATCCAATGTAATTATGGTGGATATGTTGATTATTAAAAGTATACTCTTCTACAAAAGCCATGCAGTCAATCATCTGATGACTTTTTACTAACTATGGTATGAGGAACATGCAATAAAGGAGAAGCAGTGAAGGTCTTTGCACATATCTGCATTCGGCAGTGACTGCCAGATACACAGCTCTTTCCTAATTCAGGCAACAGGCAGTGCAACTGACAGAAAAGTTCAGTTATCATTCCATAAGTCATCAGGAGATGGAGTAAAAGTGAAATTAACATTGCTTAAAATTGTTTTCAACCCAAAATGTAGTACGACTTAAGGTAATTGAGTGTTAAAGAAATCAAACTTCAATAACACTTATATTCAATAGATGAAAGGACACTCAAACAAAAAAGAGAGATGAGATGAAGAACACTTAGTAAACAACAGTTTGATGTCACTTAACTTCATTAGATGCACCATCCACAAGTACAGCAGGCCACATTACAAGCAAAGTGTTCAACAAAGCATCTCAAATCCAACCCGTTCAGACAGATGTCATAAAAGTACAGTAAATGATGACCGATTAGCAGGCCATGTTAACCATGAGTGATCAATCCCAAGAATGAACCAAAATGACTTACGAGTTGGCTGGTCTGCACCTTTGAACCCATCCGACAGGATGCTGAGGCCCTACCTGTGGAGGCTCTCCCCACTGGAGGACACAGATTGGCAGCAGCTCACATGGCTTACACTGCCAAACTGTACAAGAGACCTAGCCAGAGGTCGAGTCAATAGAGAGGAATCCACATTCCTCCTCCCCAAGACTCCTCACCGTCATTATATACTGCTGCTGACAGAGATGATGGTGGGAGGAGGCCTGGATACAGGGACAACTAAAGACTTGGGAGCAAAGACTGTGAGCAATACTGGGTTCCCAGTCACATGCCAGCATATACTCTCAGCTTGCTCAGGAACACTGCCTTAGAAACTAGGTGAAGGATATGTGACCACTCCCAGCAACAGATCGGTGTCTTCCGGCATCAGCTATAGTGATGGCATGGGTGACGGTATTGGGAGCGAAGACTGTGAGCAATACTGGGTTCCCACCCATGTGGCAGCATATACCCTTAGCTTGCTCAGGAACACTGCCTTAGAAACCAGACAAAGGATATGTGTCCACTCCCAACAACAGATCAGTGTCTTCCTGCATCAGTTGTAGTGATGGCATGGGTGATGGTGTCGGTGTGGGTGACAATGATGTTGAAGGGGCCATGGCAGCCCAAGGGCACGCAGCCAAGGATAGGGGGTTGACCCTCCACTGGAGAGGTTACTGACACTGCTGTGATGGGAAACACGGCAGTATCGACATCCATAGATGCCTCCCTGGCACCGGTGGCCCAGGATTAGAGAGAAGTGAAGGCAACAGAGGCAGTTGAGTCCTCCTGGGCACTGTGTCTGCAAATTAAGACGCAGCAGTAGAATCACCAAAGCCACAAACACATAACTGATGTTGATGGTGCCGTAACACTCCAGAGGGCTCCGGCACTAAATATATGGAACACACAATGACTTTAATTACAATTCTCCACTCCAAGCATGTGCCACTGTGAAAGTATCTGAAAAAGAAAAGATCATTAGGCTTAAATGTAGCACATGGCAGTGGAGTGATAGCCAACCATTATGGAGGAAGCAGCAATTGGAGAAGGGTCCAATGTCAAGGACCATGCAACAGCTCTGCTGGTGATGGTCCATTTCATGGCTGAAAGTGGTATGAGTCCAAGAAAAACAACAGTGCTTCCTCTATTGAGTTAAAAGCAGGAAGCTTGGACATTTGTGACTTAAATGTCTGAACCAATTGTTCACCTTCACTGTTGGCTTGGGAGTGAATTGGTGCAGTAGTGAGGTGTTTAATACCATTGGTAACACAAAACTGCTGAACTCTGCTGACATAAACTGTGGTAAAAATCACAAACAGGAACTTGCTATAAATGTCACTGACAAGAAGACAGCAAGTGTTCCAGAAGGGACCCGCATAATCAACATGCACTCTTTGCCAAGGGGCACTAAGCTGGGGCTACTCAAAGAATTTTTTTTTTTTTTTGGGGGGGGGGGGGGGGGGGGGACAGCCTAGTGCTCCAAGCCAACCATACACTGTGAGGTCAGTTGTTCAGCTTTTTGTTCATGCCAGCCTATGTGCAGTGGAATTGGGCAAGCTTATTGGTTCTAACAATGCCTCATTGGTCTTGATGTAGGAGACAAAGAACTTCCAGCTGAAGTTAATGAGGACCCACCACAGCACAGACAAATCATGTTTCAGTACAAAGTAATAATGAACAATGGGATCACTGACCTGCTGAATTGTGCATGGCTGACCACTGCAGATGTAATACAACAGAGTGAAATCCACAGACAATGCCTTTGTGATCCAATGATAATTAATTAGAAAACCATCCAGAGGTTCACTGTCCTGAGCATCACTGAGCATCAACATAGTAGCAAGATTCTTCTGAAGCATTGAATGCTGAATTAGTGCCAGCTGGGAGACATGAAAGAATATCAGCATTTGAGATTTTGTTATTGGTCAATGCATAATCTCACATTCATAACTGGACAGCAAGAGTGACCAATAGTGCAGCTTTGTATTGACAACTGGACAGTAAGATTGACCAATGGTGCAGCTAACACACTGTACAAGGAGAAACTAGCTTTATATTGATAACTGGACAGCAGGTGTGACCAACAGTGCAGCTTTTATGCTGTATGGGGAGGAACCAGCTTCAACGGGCTACACAGTGAAACAAGCAGCTTGTGATCTGCCACCAAACAAAACTTCCTGGTGTACAAGTATTGGTGAATAGACAATAGGAAGAGCTTCTGTCTCAATTTGTGAATAATTACTCTGTGCTTTGTTCAATAGTTTGGACACAAAAGCAATTGGTCTGTCCAAAAATCCAATTTGGTATGAAAGAACAGTGACACTTCCATATGACAAAGCATCAACAGCAAGCATGACAGTTTTTGCAGGATCAAATTGCACTAAACAACAGTCATTAAGCAAGGCAGTTTTGAGTTTCTGAAATGCAGCTTTACACCTGAGAGACAACATAAATGGAACATTCTTTCTGTGAATCTGCACAGCTTGTGGGATGAAGTGAATGTAATATGTAATTTTTCCCAGAACAGCTTGCAATTCAGTTCAATTGTGAGGAACTGGCAGATCATGTACAGCAGTCAAGTGCGATTCCAAGAGTTGAGTACCCTGACTTTTAATGGCATATCCTACAAACTTGATTTTTGGTTGAAAGAATGAACACTTCCCTTTCTTGCAACATAAATGTACGTCTGAGGACACTTGAAAAAGTTTGCATAAATTTGCTAAATGTTCCTCAGGAGTATGTCCAGAAACAACAATATTATCTAAATAATTTGCACAAGCTGGGATCTGCGGTTTTAACTATTACAAGTATGTTTGAAAGATAGCCATTGTAGAAGCACTGCTGAATGTCACACACTAAAATTTGAATATTACTCAGTGGGTATTGATAACAACAACACGCTACCATTGCTCATCAAGCGGGAATTGCAAGTAAACATCTTGCAAATCAGTCTTTGAGTAAAAGCAACCAGCACCCAATTTGTCCATTAATTTCCTCAGGACATGGAAAAGGAAAGCAGTCAATCACAGTTTGTGGGTTGACTGTTGACTTATTGTCTGCACACAAACATAGTTTTCCTGATGGCTTCCTTACGATCACTATCGGCGATGCCCATTGGGTGGCTGCAATGGGTGCAATCACTCCACTTTCTTGGAAAGCTATTAGTCCCTGAGCAATTTGGTCCTAATGAGGAACAAAGCAAGGCCAGGCATTGTCTATCACGTGGATATGAGTCTCAAAATTGTTAGCCCTGCATAAACTGTCCTTAAATAATCTCAGATTGATAACTGGACAGCAAGAGTGACCATTAGTGCAGCTTTGTATTGATAACTGGATGGTAAGATTGGCCAATGGTGCAGCTTATGCACTGTATGAGGAGGAACTAGCTTTATATTGATAACTGGACAGTGGAAGTGACCAACAGTGCAGCTTTTGTGCTGTATGGGGAGGAACTAGCTTCAACGGGCTACACAGTGAAACAAGCAGTTCAGCTACTTGAGTGACAGGCATAAACAAGTTTACTGATAAAACATTGTACTTTCAGTCCAAACAAATCAAAAGAATTCATTCTAAAAATATTTCAAGCCACACAGATACAGCACTATAAATGAAGTTGTTTTTGTGACATTGTGAAAAGCGGTGGGGGCACGGCACACACTTAACACTGGATTGTCATTTTCACTATAAGCAGACAACATATACTTGAGACTGATGCACTGCCTAACAATTCACAAGTCTTTTTATTGAGCAAAGTAACTGTAGCACCTGTGTCCCATTGTAAGCAAATTTTCTGTTTGGTAGTTTGCAATGTAGCAATATGTTTGTTGTCTTTGTGTTGAATGTAAGAAGCATACAACTTTTTTGTGATGCCATAGAATCTGACCTAGCTACTGGAGAGTCACAACTAGGCTTTAAAAAAACTGCATTGATTGAATGTGCTCTGTGTCTTTCACTTTATTTCTTTGCAAGCAAACTGCCTGTACATGTCCATGTTTTCAACAATAAAAGCACTAAGTACCATGGGATGGACAAGCTTGGCGTGTATGTGCTTTCAAGGAAAATGGACAAGATTTGACCCAGGTGTTTAGATGAAATTCAGATGTTGCACTGACTGAGACCTGCCACGGTGTCGCTGTCTATTAGTAGGCACACACTATTAACAAGCATCCTACATGACACAAATTGGTGCGGAATCAAAGCTAGTCACTGCAATATCACATGACTCATGATATTCATACAAATTAAGCACTTGTTTGAGGGGAGGTGAAAGATATATACCTAGCCAAAGCCACAGTAATCTGAGAATCACAGCACTTGTCTAATGCAGCTACCAAAGTTTTGACATACCTTGCACTTGATGTGCCACACAATGTGCATTAAGCTGAGTGCAATTCTCAGTCCAGCCCTCCATGTTGATGTCAAGTTGTTGATAAGGTGGCTCCAAGTTTGGCTGCAAGTTTTGATGTTTGTGCTGCTCCTTAATTTGAAAGGAAGTAGGTAATCATTTGCATTAATTGTTGCATTTTCTGTGCCTGAACGTGAGTTAAAAGAGGGTTCTTGTGCTGTGCTTTGCAAACTGCTAGCCATCATCATAAGTTAATGGAAACAAAACACACAAAAGAAATTAGCTAAAAGAAACAAGGCTACCAGTGTGAAGGTGTGCAGCCTGTGAAAACAAGGTAACTGCACTGAATACAATAGCAAAAGTAAGCACATATACCCAAAAAGACAGCAAAGCAAGCAAAAAGCAAAAGCAAAACTAGCATAAATTTTGAATCCAGTCTGTGTCAAGTTGTCCCAAGGGTAAGGGATAACGATGAGATGGCACACAGACACAAAAGAGCAGTGGTATGAACAACTCTTTGTAAGCTACAGTTTGGTAGTACTTAACTTTATTAGATGCAGTGTCCACATACATTTCAGGACATAACACAAGCAAAGTGTTCAATAAAGCAACTCAAATCCAATCCATTCAGGTGGAGGTTACAAAAGTTCAAGTTTGATTAGCCGGCCACATTAATGGCAATCAGGCAAGCCTGAGACTGAACCAAGACTGCTCATGAGCTGGCCAGTCCATGACTTTTCAACTATTCTGACGAGGCACTGCAGACCTTGCCTGTGGTGACTCACCCTGCCAGAGGACACAGACTGGCAGCAGCTCACACAGCTTAGGCTGCCAACCCATGGAAATGACCTGTGCGGTGCTGAACTAGATAGGGAAGAACTTCACAGTATCTTACACAGGAGCCTTTCTTGACTGCAACTTCGTTATTATTAGCTTACAAAGCCTCCCTGTGGATGTCCACATGTTGCAGCCAGTGCTGTGTTGTCATCTCTTCACTCATTTCTTTTGGAGATAGTGTCAATGACAGCAAACTCAAGAAAAATATCTTCTAAGGCTAAAATTATAGAAATGATGTGTTGCCTACTCATAACATTTACAGTATGAACACTGGAGATGCTCTAAAATTGTGAATCACACCTGGTGAAGAGGTTTTTAGTTTTGAGTATGCTCAAGACAATAAAATACAAATAGTTGTGACATTTATTGATGTATGATGTTTAGTTTACAGTTGGTGCATATGAGTATTATTAGTAACTCTGTTCTAGTCCCTAAACCTAGTTACAGGAAAGCAAATAAGACTCAGTGACATATATTTTTAGTATTATGACCCTTGGCAGCTGTGTCTTTGAGACAGAATCTGTAGCCACTTCACACCCAACTCAAGGCATGTATCAGCTGGTATTCTTACTTTAATGTTGGCAATAATACAAGACTTGTTTGCCAACTCTGTGAGAGATAAGTTACTTCCTGGATAGCACAGAATTATCCTGCTAAATTCACTTGATCTATTAATATCATTTTCATTGAATAACCTGAGTTATTAGCATGTGAGGTGTGAAATAAGATTATTAGTTTATCGTTTTGAGTTTGGAAAGCTTTTCCACGTGGAAACTGCAACTAGTCTTATCTTTTATGTTGTTATTCATCTGTCATAGCCACCACTTGGCAACAAGAGAGATTAATACACTCCTGGAAATGGGAAAAAGAACACATTGACACAGGTGTGTCAGACCCACCATACTTGCTCCGGACACTGCGAGAGGGCTGTACAAGCAATGATCACACGCCCGGCACAGCGGACACACCAGGAACCGCAGTGTTGGGCGTCGAATGGCGCTAGCTGCGCAGCATTTGTTCACCGCCGCCGTCAGTGTCAGCCAGTTTGCCGTGGCATACGGAGCTCCATTGCAATCTTTAACACTGGTAGCATGCCGCGACAGCGTGGACGTGAACCGTATGTGCAGTTGACGGACTTTGAGCGAGGGCGTATAGTGGGCATGCGGGAGGCCGGCTGGACGTACCGCCGAATTGCTCAACACGTGGGGCGTGAGGTCTCCACAGTACATCGATGTTGTCGCCAGTGGTCGACGGAAGGTGCATGTGCCCGTCGACCTGAGACCGGACCTCAGCGATGCACGGATGCACGCCAAGACCGTAGGATCCTACGCAGTGCCGTAGGGGACCGCACCGCCACTTCCCAGCAAAGTAGGGACACTGTTGCTCCTGGGGTATCGGCGAGGACCATTCACAACCGTCTTCTTGAAGCTGGGCTACAGTCCCGCACACCATTAGGCCATCTTCCGCTCACGCCCCAACATCGTGCAGCCCGCCTCCAGTGGTGTCGCGACAGGCGTGAATGGAGGGACGAATGGAGACGTGTCATCTTCAGCGATGAGAGTCGCTTCTGCCTTGGTGCCAATGATGGTCGTATGCGTGTTTGGCGCCGTGCAGGTGAGCACCACAATCAGGACTGCATACGACCAAGGCACACAGGGCCAACACCCGGCATCATGGTGTGGGGAGCGATCTCCTACACTGGCCGTACACCTCTGGTGATCGTCGAGGTGACACTGAATAGTGCACGGTACATCCAAACCGTCATCGAACCCATCGTTCTACCATTCCTAGACCGGCAAGAGAACTTGCTGTTCCAACAGGACAATGCACATCCGCATGTATCCCGTGCCACCCAACGTGCTCTAGAAGGTGTAAGTCAACTACCCTGGCCAGCAAGATCTCCGGATCTGTCCCCCATTGAGCATGTTTGGGACTGGATGAAGCATCATCTCACGCGGTCTGCATGTCCAGCACGAACGCTGGTCCAACTGAGGCACCAGGTGGAAATGGCATGCAAGCCGTTCCACAGGACTACATCCAGCATCTCTACGATCGTCTCCATGGGAGAATAGCAGCCTGCATTGCTGCAAAAGGTGGATATACACTGAACTAGTGCCGACATTGTGCATGCTCTGTTGCCTGTGTCTATGTGCCTGTGGTTCTGTCAGTGTGATCATGTGATGTATCTGACCCCAGGAATGTGTCAATAAAGTTTCCCCTTCCTGGGACAATGAATTCACGGTGATCTTATTTCAATTTCCAGGAGTGTATTATAGCTCTTTGCTAGCTATGAAGTACAAGGCTACTTTGACTCACATTTCCCATCTCATTGAAAGCCATATTTTTGTCTGTTTTGTGACAGGGCTGCAGACAGCCAAACAAAAATCAATAAGTAAAATTTTATTTATGAACTGACACATTTCTATAGTACTTGAGAGTCTCATGAGACAGCAAGTAAACACAGACTGTTTCAAAGTCCAGTGTGAGCAATATCTCATTAATTTGTGCAAATATAGGCTCATTCGTTTAACAGATACCTTATGTTTTATTAGGAAATACTATCTGCATATGATTTTTGTGGTAAGCAGTATTTCATTCGTATTAGTACAGTGCATAATGTAGTAGCATTTTCCAATATTTTACATCATAGAATTTTAGGGGCTCAGGGTTAAAGATGTCATCAAATCAGGTTTGATGCGCATTTTTGTCCACAAAGATTATTTTATTTATTTATTTATTTTTGACAGTTTCTCAATAAGGAGCAAGAATGGCAAACATTTGAGGATACAAGAGCAGAAGAATAAGTGCACGACAAGCTCACTCTGTCCATCCAAACCACCTCAGAAGGCCCAATAGTACCAACTGACCAACATTTCATCCTCAGCCAATAAGACCACCATTTTGTCCTCAGCCAATAAGGTGTCACTGGATGTGGATAAGGAAGAGCACATGGTCAGAACACCATTCTCCTGGCAATTGTAGTTTTTGTGGCCAGAGCCACAACTTCTCAGTCAAGTAGCACCTCAATTGGCCTCACACGGGGTGGGTGCATGCTGCTTGCCAACATTGCTTGCCAAACCTGAACAGTCACCCATCCAAGTGCTTGCTAAACTTGATATCACTTAATTTCAGTAACTGGTCTTACCACTGCATCAAGGCCATTGGCAAGTGCATGAGGAATGACTTTTAAAACAAACTAATTTTGTTTGTGAAATTAGCTGTGTGCATTATCTTGTAGCAGCAACATGTGATGCAGTTCTGTTGGTTGTTTTTCATACACTGAGACCAAAAGATGTCTTAGTTATTAGCAAAGTCTTCTAGTCTTCAATTGCTGTATAGTGTGTACTGATAAATTTGTCAACAAAATAAGTTACTTTGATCATTTAACGAGCTTAAGATAAACATATTATAGTGTGTATATGTGGATTAGTAATTTTTCTTGGTGAGTAACTAAAAATATGGTGATCTGTTGAAAGAACAGGGACATATTGTGCTTTGAAACTAACTAGTGCACAATGGCCGTGACCAGTTCGGAAAATTTGAAGACTATTTACAAAATAAGTGAGGAAGCATGGAATAAACCGTGTTCCTGTAACAAAACAGCAAGAAAAGGCATGTATTGTGTAAAGTGTAACAGGAAATTCCATAACTCGTGTGTAAATTCAACAAATAGAGTGAAAAGCTGGAAATGCAGTGATTGTTTTCGTACTGACGGTGATGATTTGGACGAAATCAAAACACGCCCATTAAAAACGTGTGTGCGAGAAGTTACAGAATGAACTCAGAATAGTAAGAAAGGAACGTAAGTATTCGAAAACAATTATATGTTTGTAAAATAGAAAGAAACTTCCACACGGGAAAAATACACTAAAAACAAAGATTCCAAGACTTACTAAGCATAAAAACGCCGGTAGACAGGCACAATAAATAAAACACAAACACACACACAGAATTTCTAGTTTTCGCAACCGACGGTTGCTTCTTCAGGAAAGAGGGAAGGAGAGGGAAAGACGAAAGGATGTAGGTTTTAAGGGAGAGGGTAAGGAGTCATTCCAATCCCAGGAGCAGAAAGACTTACCTTATGGGGAAAAAAGGACAGGTGTACACTCGCACACACATACACACATATCCATCTGCACATACACAGACACAAGCAGACATTTGTAAAGGCAAAGAATTCGGGCAGAGATGTCAGTCGAGGCGGAAGTACAGAGGCAAAGAAGTTGTTGAAAGACAGGTGAGGTATGAGCGGCGTGATATCCGCCAGGCCTCAACCTCCGCTAATTTCAAGTTGCCCCCGCTCATACCTCACCTGACTTTCAATAACTTCTTTGCCTCTGTACTTCTGCCTCGACTGACATCTCTGCCCGAACTCTTTGCCTTTGCAAATGTCTGCTTGTGTGTGTGTGTGTGTGTGTGTGTGTGTGTGTGTGTGTGTGTGTGTGTGTGTGCGCGCGCGTGTGCGAGCGTACACCTGTCTTTTTTTCTCCATAAGGTAAGTCTTTCCACTCCCGGGATTGGAATGACTCCTTACCCTCTCCCTTAAAACCCACATCCTTTCGTCTTTCCTTCTCCTTCCCTCTTTCCTGAAGAAGCAACCGTCGGTTGCAAAAGCTAGAAATTTTGTGTGTGTGTTTGTGTGTTTTATATATTGTGCCTGTCTACCGGCGCTTTTCCGCTTGGTAAGTCTTGGAATCTATTATATGTTTGCTAACAAATGAACTACAGAAGCGTTAATCAGGCAAGATAAAATGTGCAAAAACTACAGATTTGATGCATTCAATATAAATCATGATTCACAACACAATGTGCATACCACAACACAGAACGAAGTTCAAAAAGGAAATCAATCTATGGGTGCAGCAATGAAAATGCAAACCTTTGCTCCTGAGAGTCAGTTAGTGAATAGGAGACCCAAAATATACGTTGCCTCAGATAGCCATGGCAGAGACTGTGCAAGAAACATTTTAAACTTAGCTTCAAATAAATATGATGTTGAAGGGAAGGTGATACCAGGTGCCCCCACTAGTGTAATACTAAAAAAAAAAAAAAAAAAAATGCAATGACCTCCATAAGTTGACAAGTGAAGATTTTGCAGTTATCTGGGCAGGGGCTAATGGTGTAGCAAAGAATGAAACCAAGTTGGCAATTCGTTCACTACATAAAGCCTTGTCAGCATTACAAAATACAAATACAAAAGTGACTGTAGTTGGTGTACCACATAGACATGACCTGCCTGAATGGTCTTGTGTAAACCACGAAATTCAATCTGCAAACAGAAAAAAAAAAAAAAAAAAAAAAAAAAAAAAAAAAAAAAAAAAAAAAAAAAAAAAAATGTGGAAGGCTTCCATAACACTTGTTTTATTGATACTCCTAGTAACAAGGAGTTTTATACAGCACATGGACGACACCTTAATGCAACTGGTAAAGAACTAATTGCCACAAGGATTTATGAATCAATGGAAACAAACAGGAAAGTGTACAAAACAGCAGTAGAACTTAAATGGAAGGCTACTGAAGTCTCAGATAAAGAATCAGTGAGAATTATTACTGACACAACTCCAGCACAAATAACAACAGAATCCTTAAAAGTGAACTCTGTTTGTGTGGAGAGGACAATTACTCAAGCAATAAACTTACCCAAGAGGACAGTGCAAAAGTTTGAAGAAGTAGCAAATGAGGTGGCAGGAAAGAAGGCACCATATAAGAAGAGAGACCTACTTGCCAAAAGAATTACAGCAAATCAAGCTCAAGGGATGAGAATACCAACACGTGGAGTATGGCAGTCAACCCGAAAAAAGAAACCACAACCGAAGGACCAGGATTTGTGGTGGGATCAGCAGTGGTTTCACAGACAAAAGCAGTTAACAAAGTGAGTCATCAAGTGGATGAACAGGTATGTGACTATCATAACACATATGATCACAGTGCATCAAGATTAAAGACATTAACAGAACCTACAACTTCAAATATAAAGTCAAATTGCCCTCAGAGGAATACAGACAGAGAGAAACTACTTACTTTTCTAAAGTTAACATATGTTGTATTAGAAATAAAATTTTAGAATTAGAGCATTTATGTAACACTGAGCATGTCGACGTTATATGTGTATCTGAGCACTGGTTAACACAAGAACAAGTAAATATGTTCATTCCCCAAGGGTGTGTTGCGGGAGACATGATATGTAGAAAACAGAGAGAGAATGGTGGGGCGGGAATTTTTGTCAAAGAAGGAATAATGTTTTCCAGAATTGATGTATCTACATACTCCTCAGAACTAGATGGGGAGTTTAGTTGTGTAAAACTAATGAATGAAAATATAGTGGTAGTTAGTCTATATAGGTTGCCAGATGGTGATGTAAATTTGTTTATTGAAAAATGTGAATTAATAATTTAAAAAGTATTGAAGAGTAAAATGAGAATTGCTATATGTGGAAAACACACAGAGACCAGTTGCTAGGACATTTTTGAATATGCTAAGATCATTAGACCTCTATTGTACAAATAACTGTGCCACACATCAGAATGCCTGTATAGACAATATTATTGTGAATTTCCATAGGGAGGATTTTACAATTAGACTTGCAGGAAGTGGACTTGCAGATCATGAGCCACTACTCCTTACACTCTGTAAGAGGCAGCCAGTTAAAACTGAAGAATCTAAAGTAGTAGTGGCACGAAGACAGAAGGAAGAGTACATAAATATGTTTGTCGATAGATTTGGTTCAAGTGGCTCTGAACACTATGGGACTCAACTGCTGCGGTCATAAGGCTCCTAGAACTTAGAACTACTTAAACCTAACTAACCTAAGGACATCACACACATCCATGCCTTAGGCAGGATTCAAACCTGCGACCGTAGCAGTCGCGCAGTTCCGGACTGAGCGCCTAGAACCGCTAGACCACTGCGGCCAGCGATAGATTAGGAAGTGCAGATTGGGACTTTATATATAATTGTCAATCTGGAAAGAGGGAAGCTGAAATTAGCATTGTAACTTCTTTAAAAAGTACACAGATTTATGGTATTCCTGCTCACCAGCAAAAAAATTAGGTATCTAAAAGAAATGAAAAAGAAAAGTCTGAACTGGTTCAGACAAGAGCTAGTAGAAATTAGAGGAAACTTGCATATGCTGTGCCAGATGCATAAACAAGCCTCTGGCCAAGGGGCAGAACAGAGTGTTAACATTCCTAGGTCATATCTGAAATGCAAAAAATACTATAAAGCTGAACTTCTTCTTGCAAAAAAGCAAGCAGTGGAGAACTATATAGAAAGAGCTCCCAATAAACGCAAGGCAGCCTGGGAAATAATGAAACACGAGAATGCACAGAAATAGCTCTGCTTGATCCTGAAGAATTAAATGGTTACTTTTTAAAGTCAGTTAAAGAAATAAGTAACAGTATCAAAGCAACAAATTCATCTGCAATGAACCTTGTTGGAACACCACTGCCTGTTAACCTGGCATTTCAATGGAGGGCTGTCACACCTGCTGATGTTATAAAAGCTGTATCCAAACTTTCAGGTTCTAAAAGTATGGACTGTTATTGTTTATCAAATAACATAATTAAAAAGACAATACACTCAATCGCAAAACCATTAGCATATATTTTTAATAAATGTGTAGAATTTGGAGTTTTTCCGGATGTTCCAATATTGTCAAAGGTATTTGAGGCGCTGATACACACACAAATAAGCAACTTCTTTGAAAAACACAATATCCTATGTAACAATCAGTATGGCTTTCAAAAGGGGAAGAACACAACAGGGGCTATCTTGGAAATCATTGACCAAACCTTAACAGCTTTTGAAAATAATAACATGGTATCACTGGTATTATGTGACCTAAGCAAAGCCTTCGCTTGCATTCCTGTTGACATACTACTGGGGAAACTAGAGTTTTATGGGGTGAGAGGGAGTACTTTATCTGTGATAAATTCTTATTTAAGTAACCGGAAACAATTCGTTTCAGTCAGAAATTTAAATTCTTCCATCATGGAAATCAGCACAGGTGTACCACGAGGGTCTATTCTTGAACCGTTCTTCTTCATTGTCGCTATTAATGATTTACCTAAAAATATAGCTCACCCTGTTGTGTGTTATGCTGACGATACAACACTACTTACCACACATCAGAACATTTCAGATCTGAATAACCTAACAAAAGAAACACTAGATAAGACCCTGGACTGGTTTGCAGCCAATAAGCTCCTATGTAAACCTGACAAAACACAACAACTTTTAATGGGAACATCAAATGAAGTAGGCAATAAGTTGGTAAAACTCTTAGATATTCACATTGACTCATAACTCTATTGGGAGGAACATGTCAATCATGTATGTGAAAAAATATCTCGGGTGGCATACCTTCTCTTGAAACTAAGGGAGGTAGTGAGCTTGGAGTACCTCAGGGTGACATACTTTGAGCTATTCCAGTCACATATTTCATATGGTCTGATTATATGGGGGCACTCCCCTCACATCAAAACCATATTGAAATTACAAAAAAATGTCATACGTATAATATGTAAAAGAGGTCATAGGGAGCACTGTTGTCCTCCTTTTTCCAGACTCAGAATACTTACAATTATAAATTTATACAACTATGTGTCTGTACTCTATATTAAAAATAATATTTCAGAATTTATTGCCAGAAGGGAAATACATGAACACAACACCAGGGCTAACGGTAATTTAGACATAGCGCGCCACAGATTATCGAAAACAGGAAATTCCCACAAAGTTAACACACTCAAAATGTTCAATAAACTGCCAGTTCGTGTTCAGTCTATGGATACAAATTCTTTTAAAATTAAGTGGTACAGCTGGCTGTCAGATCATCCATTCTGTGACATTAAAGAATTCTTTGAGAGGCCTGAGTATAATATAAGCATTTAAAAGCTGTCTGTAGTTAAACATATTATTTTTTGCTGTGGTTAATCATGTGTAATTACAAAGTTTATACTATAAACAATAAAATACCATATTATATTAGATTATAAGATAGCTTGTTGTGCTAACTTTTAAAAGCTATCCTTTTAATTTGGTACACTGCCATGTTTCAAATGTATTCTATAATGCATTGACAGAAGTTTATTTTATTATTCTGTATGTACTAGTACATCTTGTATGACGAAGCCAATATCATTGTAAAATGATCTACGGTGAATAAAATTCTTGATTCTTGAAAAAGCACCAGCTGTGATAGGTAGATCCCTGGGGAGGAGTTTGTAGTGAATAACACCCTTTTTGAGTCAACAGATGCAAAATATTATGTTCGGACTGTTCATTGCTTTAGTGTTTGTCTTTTGTTAGATCTCAGCCATTAATTTCTTCTTAAGAAGTTAACATACAGACATCATAACTCATCAGCACTAACAATATTCCACAGGAATTCTCAATGAGCAAATGATATTGTTCAAGCAAAAATGCAAGAATAGCAATCCATTTGACTTTTCTTGCTTTGAATGACAGCACACAGTACTTCTACTCTCGCCTTCTGAACCTTGCCCATTGAATGTAAATCTCGTACAACATTTAAATGGCTGCAGTTCATCACATGTGTCTGTTATCGAGATTTCCCGAATGTTGAAACTCATTCATGCCAGAACAATCTTTTTTTTTTCTTTAAACAAAAAAATCCTTTTCTGATCTGTTTCCCCAAAAGCAGTCACCCCACACACAATAAATGGTTATGAGCTGCCTCTGTTGCCTTCAACACTCTACTAAACTCATAGCGAATTATATATCTCAACTATTAGACCTTTTCCCACTTGCTGATCTATTTTACAACTCTTGAACAACATTCATTAGTTTCAAGGAAGAAAAATCCAATATGTAACTCCAAGGCAAATGCTAGAATTGCAGATAAGTAAAAAAATATAGTTTTAGCAGACACCCCAAATACGATTTTTAAAAATAAGGCATTGAGGGGCCTTGAACCCAAAACTTTATACCCAAGATGTGTGACATTTACCAGTGAACCACCAGTAAGTGCATCCTACAATGTTGCCAGATCATGTATATGGCAGGCCTTAGAATTCTGAGGGGCATTCAGGTATAATGGCCACCTTAAGTGAAGGATCCCAACAAACTCCACAGCAGCCAGTTCGGAAAATGAATTCATAGACTAAATTTGCATTTCATTCAATTAAACCTTCTCAGAATGCTCCTGAACTGTGCTCACAATGATCTTTGTCCTCAAGGGTTGTCTCTTAACTTCTTTTCTTTTGTCTTGGTTTCTTTGCTAGGTCCTGAGCAGATGTTTCACCTACAGACACATGATAGTGATCAGTTTTCTCAAGAACTCTCAGAGTGAATGCACCAATACTGAAGCTTAAATGCTGTAACACTTTCTCCCTATGTTTCCAAGATTAAAACCAATTAGAGCATCACATGTTGCAAGTTTCACAACTGTAAATGATGAAATGTTTTCTTTGGGAATGTTGCCAGACCAGCACTTCCAGACACATTTGGATTTTGATTTTAATCATCAACACATTTTCTTAATACGTCAGTATTTGCCAGGAACCTAAATGTGGGCTTGATAGCATTCATTACACATTTAGGAATGCATTTCCTGTTGTTGTTGGAATTATTATTCCATGGACAGTTGCAAAATGGGATACAATAAACAACATTGAATTTTTTTTTATCATTTCCCATGTGATTTTGAAAATGAAACTTTGGGAAACAGCTGATAATAAACTTTACTACTGAATGGAACAAAACCAAAAAATGAATTTTTTGTGACATTTGCACATGTTCCACCTTAATGCTAATCATGCTTATGCCAGCTAAATTTAATCATGTAAATTTAAAAGAAAGCTGCTAGTCTAAAAACAACTTTTACCTTCTCAGTTACACTAGAAAGCTTCTGTTTATCTATTGGTAACATAATATTTACTTGATTGGTATTTTTAAAAGAAAATAGATACCTACTTACATCCTTAAGTACTGAATCCCATTTATAGTCCATTAATACTTGTCATGAAGCTTTATACAAGCATGTCTAATTGCCATGTAAGTAACAAAACTTTTCAATTCTTGAATTTAGACATTTAGATAATTTGCAGAAAGAGTGGCTAGTATGGCATGTTTTTAATTTTCTTTTGAACTGGAAGGAATCCCCAATTTCTAGCTTTGTTTTACCAGTTAGTTTGGTGAAATTATTCCCACTAGAGTACATAACTCCCTTCTGAATCCTAGACAAGAAGACAATCTCTATATGGAATTTATTTTTGTCTTGTATTATCACACTGTAAATCACAGTTCAGCTGAAACTAATTTAAATTATCAGCAAAAAATGATTAAGGAGTAAATGAATTGAGAATTGATTACAAGAATTCCAAGATCATTAAAAAAGGTTCTTCAATGTGTACAGTTATTTACTTTACACAATCATCTTACTGTTCACTTCTGTTCCATAAACACTATTTACTTTAGGTGCACTGCCCAGAAAATAATTCCATAAGACCACTTGTGCCCAGGGGAGGCTGAAGCCTTCAGAGACATGTCTCCAGGTGGCAGATAGGGAAATGTCTCCCAAATATGGGTGGTGGGAGGGAAATCAAATACGTCCCACAGACCAAAAGACACAGCAGCATCTGATCCCAAGTGGGTTCCTGTTACCAGCATCTGTCTCCATGTTAGCAGTGGTTGACATTTTAGGGAGAGGCAACGGAATATCACCCCAACAGAATTTCAAGAGAACCACTTGGATACATTCACTTCTAAATGTTCTGGAGTTTTAAATAATTGCCCACTTAGGTCTCCAAGGGGGGCAGTCTTGAGTGGATCCATGTTAAAGATGAACACAAGGAAGGAAAACAATGTTGGAATTTGGAATGTTTAAAGTATATATTAAGCACAGAAGCTAGCAGATGTGATCCAAGAAATTACTCAAGTGATATTTGTACACTAGGTATAGCAGAAACTTGATGGACTGATAATGGAGTGTGTTCCACTCTTGGATTTACACTCTTTTAATTCAGGGCCCAAATCACACAAGAAGAGAGGACTTTATAGTCATAGAGCACATTTCCAGCAGTGTTATAGATTTTATGCCATATTCCAAGAGAGCTGCCTCATTAAAGCTTAGTGCTAGCCACTGAACCTCAGCATCCTTCACATGTATGCACCAACTTCTGACACAAATGAACAAGAAGTGGGCTCTTTTATGACCAGATCAAGGAAGTAGTTACCAATATAAAAAACCACAAAATTAATATAATATTAGGAGCCTTCAGTGTCAAGTGGTAAATGGTAGATTGGAAGATTTGGTACAACCTTTTTATAGGAGCATGAAACAAGATAGGTGATTGATATCCTACTACATTTCTACAAAGAATAAAACATGAAAGTTGCTAATATTTGGTTCAGACTACCTCCTTGATGACACTATAATGGAAATATCCATTAGACATCAAGAAAACAAAGCTCATAACCAGACAGACTATATTTTAATCAATAATCATTTGAGAAATTCAGTCACAAGAGCATCCACTTAACCTGGAGAAGATGCACCATCTGACCACATACTATTTGCAACTTGTCTAAAAACTTGTAAAATGCAAAAAACAACTTGGCAAAACAAGATGGCTCCTGAAAAATGTAAAAAGGCTGAATAGGAAACAAAGTCAGCATAGATATCAACAGTAAAATGATACGTCTGATTGGTCAAGAAAACTGTACCAGACTATCACAAGATATGAGGAACATTTGATAACCATTGCTCAAGATAAACTACAATACAAAACAAAAATTTGAAAAAAATAAATAAATGGATGACTCACGAAATTCTTTCATTGATGGATAAATGCTGAAATCATGGAGCCCAGACAGACATAACAAGTTGCAGTAATATTCAGAAACTTATTAGGTCAAAGATTAAAGCAGCAGAAAATCAATGTTGACAACACTGATGTGAAGAAACTGAAACCTTGCTAGAATCACATGATGATTTTAACTTCCATAAAAAGCTAAAAGAAACCACTAGGATAAATAGAAGAAAAAAAGTATCTTCAATAGTAAAGATAATGAAATAATTCTGGATGCCATGGAGAAGAAAGAGATATGGGGAGGTTATGTTAAGAAGCTGTTTTAAGATTATTGACCAAATGTTGAGATTTAAAGGAATGATAAACAAACAGAGTCTCCAATTATGAAAGAATAAATCAAGGAGGCCATACGAAAGGCAAAAAATAAATAACAATACCTGATGAAATTCTGGAGGAACTCATTAAACTACTTGATGGTGAAAGTTTTAAACCCTTACAGAACCATGTCTAACAAAATATACAATACTAGTCATTAAAGTGCCCAATAGCTATTATCAACATCCATTCCTTTACCAAAAAAAAAGAATGAATGGAAAATGGAAGATCATAGACTTATTAGTCTCAGAGCCATTCCTTGAAAATATTTCTGTAAGTCACCCATTAAAGGATACAGGAAAAATGTTAGATATTCATTGGAAAAACACAGTTTGGGTTTAGGAAAGATTTAAGTACAATAGAAACAATAGTTGCACTACTAGCTCTAGTGCAAAAGTGCTTTTATCAGGATAAAAATATAGGCCTTGTTTTACTGGTTATCAAAAAGCCTCTGATAGAGTACATAATCATAAACAGATAGAAATTCTTACAGATAAGAAAGACATTTGCAGTATACAAAATTTATATTGAAAACCAAACAGTACAGCTTGAGTTTGATAATGAGGTCACTGACCTGGTTAATATCTTTAGTGGATTACAAGTCCCCCAGTTATTCCAACTTATACCATGGGAGTAATTTTCAGGATGTACTTAATGATACACAAGAAGGCATTAAGGTAAATGGAGTATTTAACAGCAACATTTGCTATGCTGATGAAGGAATATTGATTGTTGATACTTTAGATGATCTTCAACAACTCATCACCATAGTACAAGTTCAAAGCAGTAATCTAGATCTGAACATCAACACCAAAAAGACACATTTTATTATTGTCCTATGACAGCCCTACTCCTTTAAAAATGCAAATTTATGATGCAAATAGCTCCTTAATAAAAATAATAGACAAGTTGAAGTGCCTTGGAATTTGGCTCTGTAAATGTTGGAAATCAGCCATGGAGTCAAAATTTTGCATGCAGAATGCCAATGATGCCTTTATAAAATTTAAGAAAATTCCCACAAGTACAAACATAGACCTAAACCTTAGAGTTTTATTTGTAAGGTTCTACAGCTGGTCTGTGCTTCTATATGGTTCTGAAGGGTGGACACTAAATACAACAACACCAATGAAAATCAAGGCTTCTAAAATGTGGATTTACGGCAAAATGCTTAAAATATTATGGACAGCAAAAAGATTAACACTGAAGTCTTGCAAAGAGTACATTTAATTATGTTGATCACAAAATACAGGGTGATTCAAAAAGAATACCACAACTTTAGGAATTTAAAACTCTGCAACGACAAAAGGCAGAGCTAAGCACTATCTGTCAGCGAATTAAGGGAGCTATAAAGTTTCATTTAGTTGTACATTTGTTTGCTTGGGGCGCTGTTGACTAGGCGTCAGCGTCAGTTGATGCTAAGATGGCGACCGCTCAACAGAAAGCTTTTTGTGTTATTGAGTACGGGAGAAGTGAATCGACGACAGTTGTTCAGCGTGCATTTCGAACGAAGTATGGTGTTAAACCTCCTGATAGGTGGTGTATTAAACGTTAGTATAAACAGTTTACAGATAATGGGTGTTTGTGCAAAGGGAAAAGTTCTGGGTGGCTGAGAATGAGTGATGAAAATGTAGCACGCATCCAGCAAGCATTTGTTCGCAGCCCAGGAAAATCGACTCGCAGAGCTAGCAGAGAGCTGCAAATTCCACAATCAACTGTATGGAGAGTCCTATGAAAAAGGTTAGTTATGAAACCTTATCGTCTGAAATTGGTTCAAGCACTGTCTGCAGCTGATAATCTTAGAAACGAAAGATTCATCTGTTTCCATTTGAGCAAGGATAAAATCACAGAAATCGATTCTTTTAATCGTGTGTTTAGTGATGAAGCAACTTTCCACAATAACGGGAAAGTCAACCGTCACAATGTCTGTACATGGGGCACTGAGAATCCGCAGGAAACAACTCAGTATGAACGTGACTCACCTAAGGTGAACGTTTTCTGTGCCATTTCAGCCAATAAACTTTTTGGTCCCTTTTTCTTCGAAGGTGCTACTGTAACTGGACTACAGTATCTGGATATGTTAGAGAATTGGCTGTTCCCTCAGCTCAAACAAGAAGCACAACAATTCATATTTCAGCAGGATGGAGCGCCACCACATTGGCACTTATCTGTTCATAACTACCTGAACGTCAACTACCCGAGGCGGTGGATCGGCCGCCAGGCAGCACTTCAGGGCTTCTTGGAGGCCAGTGATGATCTTATCCCCTGCGAGTTTTTCTTATGGGGGTATGTTAAGGATATGGTGTTTCGGCCACCTCTCCCAGCCACCATTGATGATTTGAAACGAGAAATAACAGCAGCTATCCAAACTGTTACGCCTGATATGCTACAGAGAGTGTGGAACGAGTTGGAGTATCGAGTTGATATTGCTCGAGTGTCTGGAGGGGGCCATATTGAACATCTCTGAACTTGTTTTTGAGTGAAAAAAAACCTTTTTAAATACTCTCTGTAATGATGTATAACAGAAGGGACTTCCCTTTGACAGGGGGGGGGGGGGGGGCAAGGACGGGTGTGCACTCGCACACACACACATCCGCGCGTACACGGACACAAGCATACACAGATGGATGGATATGCGTGTGTGTGTGTATGTGTGTGTGTGTGTGTGTGTGTGTGTGTGTGTGTGTGTGTGCGCGCGCGCGAACATATACCTATCCTTTTTCCCCCTAAGTTAAGTCTTTCCGCTCCCGGGATTGGAATGACTCCTTACCCTCTCCCTTAAAACCCACATCCTTTAATCTTTCCTTTTCCTTCCCTCTTTCCTGATGAAGCAGCCGCCGGTTGCGAAAGCTCGTAATTCTGTGTGTGTGTTTGTGTATTTTGTTCATTGTGCCTGTCTGCCGGTGCTTTCCCGCTTGGTAAGTCTTGGAATCTTTGTTTTTAATATATTTTTCCCATGTGGAAGGTTATATTATGTTTCTTTCATTAAATACACATTTTTAAAGTTGTGGTATTCTTTTTGAATCACCCTGTATTGCTCCAGATGCTGGACCATTACGGAATATGGGGAGTAGCTCAAATTTGGTTCACCTCTTACTTCAATAACAGACAGCAAAAGGTCATTATTCACAGTGCTGAGAATGGCTGTGATGTGAGGCCTCAGTGGGGTACAGACAAATCAGGGTGCCCCAGGCATCAGTGTTGGGGCCCCTCATGTTCCTTATTTATACAAATGATATGCTCTCTACTAGTACAGGTAATTCTGAAATATTTCTGTTTGCTGATGACACTAGCTTGGTAGGAAGGATGTTGTGTATGACATTTGCTGAGTCTCATACAATGCTGTTCATGACATAAGTTTGTGGCTTGCAGAAAATAAACTAAGTCTAAATCACAGTAAGACTCAGTTTTTAGGGTTTGTAACACATAATTCAACAAAACTTGACATTTTAATTTCACAGAATGGGTATATGATTAGTGAAACTGAACAGTTCAAATTTCTAGGTGTTGAGATGGATAGTAAACTTTTGTGGAAAGCCTACATTCAGGAACTTGTTCGAAGACTTAAGGCTGTCATTTTTACTATTCGAACAGTATCTGAGGTAAGTGATCGCTTGACATGAAAATTAGTCCACTGTGCTTATTTTGATTCACTTATGTCATATGATATTATATTTTTGGATAACTCTTCCCATTCTAAAAATATATTTTTGGCTCAGAAATGGGTAGTTCGGGCAATAAGAGGTGTAAGTTCACAAACCTCTTGTTGACCCCTGTTCACTAGTCTCGATATTTTGACACTGGCCTCTCAAAATATATATTTACTGTCATTTCTTGTTAGAATAAGCAGCTTTCACTCAGTTAATACTTGGTAGAAATGAAACCTGCATTTGGATCGCCTCTTTCTAAACAGTTTTGTAAAGCCTTAAAAAGTCAAAAAGTTCAGCAATTCGAGATGGTTGGCTGATCTGCAGTTTCATAAAAGGGTGTTTCTACAGCATGTTAAATCTCTCAGGAAACATGTCATGAGCATTTGGTTCATTATAAAGAGAGCTTCAAGGTAATTTTATCAGATTAGTCCAATAGCTAAATATTCTGCTAGGAACAACATCAAAGTCAGTAAATTATTGACCTGCTGAATTTGCAATTTCCATAGGGGTTATATTTTTGAAATTAATGTTTGTTGGAGTTTCTAGAATCTGGCATTCCCTTGACTGTCAATTGCGCCAAATTATAGCCAAACAATGAGAAGATATTTTTATTTTGTTATTTATTTGTATTACACTATGATCACAAGAGTTTGTCATTCCCCAATGTGTGGATTTTTGAAGAGTCACTAGTTTCTGTGTATAAAGGGCAATGTCCGGACTGATTGACTGACTGGCTTATCATCACCCATCCCAAACTGCCAAGGACAAAAATTTAATTTGGAGCAAGTATAGATCTTATACTGTAGGCATTGTTTAAGCAAGAATTTTTGAAATTCCAACCCTAATGGGGTGAGATAGGGGATGAAGGTCTTTTTGAAAAATGTTGCTATTAAGGCTATTTTGAAACTAGACCTATGTAAATACGTATTTGATTCCTTGGTCAGAATTAAAGAAATATGTGTTTCAGCATTTTTGGAAGTTTAACGCTATGGGGGTGAAATAGTGGGTGAAAACATTTTTAAAAAATATGTAATTATTAAAGAACCATTGTATTGAAACATATTTTTTGCTCTTTCATTTTAAATAAATGAGTGATAGACACAGCCAAAGGTAAATCAACAAATTGTTTTGTGGCAAGGATAACATTTCGATAAATTGATAAATACCTATAAAAAAAAGTATGAAATACACACTTCAGTTTATTTATTCAGGTGTCTTCACCCTTTTGTTTCGTGTAGTGGTAGGATGCAGGCATATGCTTGGATTCTTTGTACCAGCATTGTTTAAAATGTTAATTTTAACTGGTCATTAAAAGAATTATAAAAAGTTACAAGAAAAGGAATATTTATTCACATAGTTATAATGTCAACTTCTATCTTTTCATCACGTCACTCACCAGTGAGATCCTGCAACAAGAGGTTCAGTGCAGACAAGAATAATTTACGCGGTATCTGGAGGAGTGTTCCTGCATTGGCACTGTCACAATCAAGACTAAACTCAATGGAATTAATGTGAAGGTAATGTCTCAGACTTGATAGGCAGCTATTAAACTTAGTTTAATTATACTAAAAATATTCTGCTTCATGTGACAGATGGACAATGTCAATGTCTGTGATTATTTGGTACTACACACTACTGGAAGCAGCAGGACATTATGCAGATTATGTTTATAAACCTTGAATGTAATGATATTAAGGGTCTATTGATATTAGTATCAGTTAAAGTTCAACCAGGATTATGCACAGATTCATATATTACCTTCAAAATTTTTTCTACTATTCTTTCCAATCAAGTTTTCCAATTGTTCAAGCCATTATTAATCCATTTCCATTTCCACATCACTACTCAAAGGGACCATTTAAAGGATAGTGCCAACTGAAATATGAACAGACCTTTCAATTGTTGAGATAAAAATTTTGAGATAAATGACTCATTTTATTGTTACAAGGACCTAATGAAACTTTCATTGTATTCGTTACTTGTCCACAAGCTGGGGAATCATGAAACCATTGAAGGAGAATATTAAAATTAAATTATGCCTTCATATGAGATAAGCTGGGAATGCTGATTTCAGCAGTAAAGGTAGGAAGTTGCTCATATGGCCGCGCTTGGTACTTAAATGGAGTGTTTTGCTGTGCATAAGGAAGTGTGTTTAATATCTTGTTCAAAAACTAGATGTATTTATGTAGATACAGCAGAAGAAGCTCTAAAAGGGAAAAGAAAGTCAATTTATAGCTAAAGTATATTCAGGTTTAAAGGAAGCAGAGGAAGGGTTATGAGGCACAATTGCTAAAACTACTGACATTCCAAAACAACATCTGACAGAAAACAAACCTATGCTTTTAGAGGAGTTAGATACTTTCTCTGGTTACCCACAATAAGTGGCTATCCTGTCGAAGGAAAACAGTGATGGTTGCAGACAACAACACGTGCCAGCAGCTGTACCTGTCAAGCAAGCGCAGTTGCCATATGCTACCCCACAAGTGAACATAAACAGGCCTGTCACTGACAGCATGGCATGTTTTTCAACATTATTTGCAGGTGAAGTATTACTTAGGCATCAACAATTTTCGGTGTTTACCTCTGAAGGAAAATAACAAACCCCTGGACTTTATCAGAGCATTTTGAAATGTTTTACCTTGTACCTGGACCAAAGCCCAGAAAATTAGATTTGTTGTTGGATACACACAGAGTGACGTTTTGCTATGGGCTACGGACATGGCTGAACATTGCCACTACTATGAACAGTTTGAGAGAGCCCTTCTGGATAAATATCAGTCAGAAGCTGTACAAGAGAGGCTCAGACATGAAGTATTCAACCCAGCTCCATTCAGTAGCAAACATGGAAGCTTAACGGGCTATGTTGAAAAATATTTGAATAAAACCAGATACTGGACACACCCAGTATCTCAAGTACACTTGATGAAAATTTTAAAGAGCTGAAAAAAACTCATTACCATCCTGGAACATGACACTCTCTATGTGTAGTGGCCATGATAGATTTTATATACAAAGAGAGACTAGTACAACCCAAACCTGTTAATAAGCAGATAGTGGCACAGGGATTTACAGTCCAACAAGTGAACAACGGATTCATAGTAGAACAAGGATGCAACCCTACCCCACACAGACCTATGGGAACGGTAATCATTATCACAACAGCAATGGCAAAAGCCATAAATTCAAGGGTGGATATAAAAGAAATGGGCAACAATTTAACAAAATCTACTACAATGAGCAAGTAGCGCACGGCCAGCCTGCACAATATGTACAGACACAAGGTACCAGGAATAATCAATCAATCATTTGGCAAACACAAAACAATACCGGCCAGCTGAATAATCCACAGACAGCAGAATGGATGTATACCTACACTGCCAGTGCAAAATTGCAAGCTACACCAACGGATAGCCATGTGGTGTATGTTTCTTCAAGAATTCGATTTTGATGTAGTGTACATAAAAGAAAACCAGAACATAATAGCTAATGCTCTTTCTCAATTGTCACAAGACTTGGAGGAATTTAACAATCTTTTAGAGCAGGAAGGTGAAACAAGAGCTATGTTAATGCAAGACAAAATGCTCTGGCCATACTATGCCCACATGTGTAAACACATGTAGCAATTACACCAGGCAGACACATGATGGAGTAAGGTAAGCACGAAACATATGCAGAATAGTAATGAAAAGTTAAAAAGGTTTTTCACTATTTACAAAGGTGAACAAGCACAATGGTGCATGTGTGTGCAAGAGGAATATGTGGATGATTTTATCTTGTACATACACAACACTTGTGGCCATTATGGCACTGCAAAGCACAGTGACAGGATAGGTAAACACAGTTATTTCCCCAACTTTAGACAAAGAGTACTACAGGCAGTAAGAAATTGTATTGTCTGCCAGAAAACAAAACATTCTAGCATCTCCAAACAGAGTGAACTACATCCCATTGTGGCTATAAAACCTCTAGAAAAGGTCTCTTTGGATGTGGCTGGACCCTATCCCAGAGGTAAGGGTGGCATAAAGTATATAGTAGGTCTGCATGATATTTTCACTAAATACATAAAATTGTATGCTGTACAGAGCACTAAAGCCAGTTCAATTATTGTTGTTGTTGTTGTCTTCAGTCCTGAGACTGGTTTGATGCAGCTCTCCATGCTACTCTATCCTGTGCAAGCTGCTTCATCTCCCAGTACCTACTGCAACCTACATCCTTCTGAATCTGCTTAGTGTACTCATCTCTCGGTCTCCCTCTACGATTTTTACCCTCCACGCTGCCCTCCAACGCTAAATTTGTGATCCCTTGATGCCTTAAAACATGTCCTACCAACCGATCCCTTCTTCTAGTCAAGTTGTGCCACAAACTTCTCTTCTCCCCAATCCTATTCAATACCTCCTCATTACTTACGTGATCTATCCACCTTATCTTCAGTATTCTTCTGTAGCACCACATTTCGAAAGCTTCTATTCTCTTCTTGTCCAAACTAGTTATCGTCCATGTTTCACTTCCATACATGGCTACACTCCAAACAAATACTTTCAGAAATGACTTCCTGACACTTAAATCTATATTCGATGTTAACAAATTTCTCTTCTTCAGAAACGCTTTCCTTCCCATTGCCAGTCTGCATTTTATATCCTCTCTACTTCGACCATCATCAGTTATTTTGCTACCCAAATAGCTAAACTCCTTTACTACTTTAAGTGTCTCATTTCCTAATCTAATTCCCTCAGCGTCACCCGATTTAATTTGACTACATTCCATTATCCTCGTTTTGCTTTTGTTGATGTTCATCTTATATACTCCTCTCAAGACACTGTCCATGCCATTCAACTGCTCTTCCAAGTCCTTTGCCGTCTCTGACAGAATTACAATGTCATCGGCGAACCTCAAAGTTTTTACTTCGTCTCCATGAATTTTAATACCTACTCCAAATTTTTCTTTTGTTTCCTTTACTGCTTGCTCAATATACAGATTGAATAAAATCGGGGAGAGGCTACAATCCTGTCTCACTCCTTTCCCAACCACTGCTTCCCTTTCATGCCCCTCGACTCTTATGACTGCCATCTGGTTTCTGTACAAATTGTAAATAGCCTTTCGCTCCCTGTATTTTACCCCTGCCACCTTTAGAATTTGAAAAAGAGTATTCCAGTCAACATTGTCAAAAGCTTTCTCTAAGTCTACAAATGCTAGAAACGTAGGTTTGCCTTTTCTTAATCTTTCTTCTAAGATAAGTCGTAAGGTCAGTATTGCCTCACGTGTTCCAACATTTCGACGGAATCCAAACTGATCCTCCCCGAGGTCCGCATGTACCAGTTTTTCCATTCGTCTGTAAAGAATTCGCGTTAGTATTTTGCAGCTGTGACTTATTAAACTGATAGTTCGGTAATTTTCACATCTGTCAGCACCTGCCTTCTTTGGGATTGGAATTATTATATTCTTCTTGAAGTCTGAGGGTATTTCACCTGTCTCATACATCTTGCTCACCAGCTGGTAGAGTTTTGTCATGACTGGTTCTCCCAAGGCCGTCAGTAGTTCTAATGGAATGTTGTCTACTCCGGGGGCCTTCTTTCGACTCAGGTCTTTCAGTGCTCTGTCAAACTCTTCACGCAGTATCGTATCACCCATTTCGTCTTCATCTACATCCTCTTCCATTTCCATAATATTGTCCTCAAGTACATCACCCTTGTATAAACCTTCTATATACTCCTTCCACCTTTCTGCCTTCCCTTCTTTGCTTAGAACTGGGTTGCCATCTGAGCTCTTGATATTCATACACGTGGTTCTCTTCTCTCCAAAGGTCTCTTTAATTTTCCTGTATCCAGGTCCCATCTCCTTAATTTCCCACATTTATGCAGTTTCTTCAGTTTTAATCTACAGGTCATAACCAATAGATTGTGGTCCGAGTCCACATCTGCCCCTGGAAATGTCTTACAACTTACCCCTAGTGAGATAAGCTTCTACATCCTTACATTTGTCCTCTAGCCATCCCTGTTTAGCCATTTTGCACTTCCTGTTGATCTCATTTTTTAGACGTTTGTATTCCTTTTTGCCTGCTTCATTTACTGCATTTTTATATTTTCTCCTTTCATCAATTAAATTCAATATTTCTTCTGTTACCCAAGGATTTCTAGCAGCCCTCATCTTTTTACCTACTTTATCCTCTGCTGCCTTCACTACTTCATCCCTCAGAGCTACCCGTTCTTCTTCTACTGTATTTCTTTCCCCTATTCCTGTCAATTGTTCCCTTATGCTCTCCCTGAAACTCTGTACAACCTCTGGTTCTTTCAGTTTATCCAGGTCCCATCTCCTTAATTTCCCACATTTATGCAGTTTCTTCAGTTTTAATCTACAGTTCATAACCAATAGATTGTGGTCAGAGTCCATATCTGCCCCTGGAAATGTCTTACAACTTAAAACCTGGTTCCTAAATCTCTGTCTTACCATTATATAATCTATTTGATACCTTTTAGTATCTCCAGGGTTCTTCCACGTATACAACCTTCTTTCATGATTCTTAAACCAAGTGTTAGCTATGATTAAGTTGTGCTCTGTGCAAAATTCTACTAGGCAGCTTTCTCTTTCATTTCTTAGCCCCAATCCATATTCACCTACTATGTTTCCTTCTCTCCCTTTTCCTACACTCGAATTCCAGTCACCCATTACTATTAAATTTTCGTCTCCCTTCACTATCTGAATAATTTCTTTTATTTCATCATACATTTCTTCAATTTCTTCATCATCTGCAGAGCTAGTTGGCGTATAAACTTGTACTACTGTAGTAGGCATGGGCTTCGTATCTATCTTGGCCACAATAATACGTTCACTATGCTGTTTGTAGTAGCTTACCCGCACTCCTATTTTGCTATTCATTATTAAACCTACTCCTGCATTACCCCTATTTGATTTTGTGTTTATAACCCTGTAGTCACCTGACCAGAAGTCTTGTTCCTCCTGCCACCGAACTTCACTAATTCCCACTATATCCAACTTTAACCTATCCATTTCCCTTTTTAAATTTTCTAACCTACCTGCCCGATTAAGGGATCTGACATTCCACGCTCCGATCCGTAGGACGCCAGTTTTCTTCCTCCTGATAACGACATCCTCCTGAGTAGTCCCCGCCCGGAGATCCGAATGGGGGACTATTTTACCTCCGGAATATTTTACCCAAGAGGATGCCATCATCATTTAATCGTACAGTAAAGCTGCATGTCCTCGGGAAAAATTACGGCTGTAGTTTCCCCTTGCTTTCAGCCGTTCGCAGTACCAGCACAGCAAGGCCATTTTGGTTAATGTTGCAAGGCCAGATCAGTCAGTGGGTTGAACATGTCACTCCCATCTTACAAGTTGTTAACAATCTTCCCCATACATCAACTGGATTTACACCAAATGAGATGACGTTCAATTGCAAACAAGTAGACAAGTGGGAGAAACCTTTGTCTGAGATACCAATCTAGGAATTATCATTGGACGATAAAATATGACAAGCAGTAATCAACCTTGAAACCTGGGCTAAATACAGGAAAGGAACTTATGACAGAAAGGTGAAATGTACAACACAATTTTATATAGGACAAAAGGTGTTACTTAGAACTCATCCAAAATCCACAAAAATTGGAAAACTGAATTGTAAGTGGCAACTACTATACATGGGACCATACATTATTACTAAAATCCCCTACCCAGGAGCTTACAGATTGGTAAAGACAAGGGCGTTTACTCACACAAAGACTTGAGAACGTTTATATATTGAATAGAGGACTGTATAGCCTCTAAGTTGTATATATGTATAACAATATTAGATTTAGGCTACTGTAAAGTCACATTCACATTCCAGAATTTATGTTGTTAGTTATTAAGGAAAATTTGTGTTTGTGTTTTTTCTTATGTGTCAAAAATGTAAATGATAAGATGAGTGGTTTTAACAAGGAAGAATTTTACTTTTATGTGTCTGGAGACAATGGTACTCTAAATACAACACTTCACCTTGAGCATAGCCCAGGTGTGAACAAAGAAATGAACTTGTGAAATTGAAGGTAGCATGCAGTGCAATACACAACTCGCCATTATGCAAGTGGTATCACAGCAATGCAGCACATCTGTGTTCAGTAGCAAGCTAGTCAACAAACCACAAGCATGTGCACATGAGAGAGACACAGCTGAAGTGTTGGAGTGCCCAAAACAAAGCTGATGAGCTACAGCCTGCTCCAGCATTTGTAAAGCCTATTGAATAAACAGAGACAAAGAAAATTAAGAGATAGTCTGTACTACAACTATGACTATCTACACAAGACGCACACACAAAAATAAGCTAAGGGATTATATACACAGGAAAGGGACACTAAACTACAAGATACTTTCTTAAGCTATGATCCTATATACATTATATCTACATATGTACAATATTTACAAATTTACGTATTGAAAGTGCATGCACTAATCATACTTAATGGACGAGAAAAGTCTTGGTGGAGGTAAACAAGTGAGTATAGCATAAGTGGCAAACCGAATAATAGGTTGCACCACACCTCTGATATACTTTATCTTTCAGATTTATAAGGTAAGTAGAGTCACACACATCATATGACATAAGTTTTGTGATATTATAACTGCACACTGAAGTGAATGAATACATGGATGAATATATGAAAAAAAGTATTAGTAGCCATCGAACCACTATACACTTATCTATGAAGATTTAGTTTTAAGTTTTCTCTTTCAGGGAATGATGCATCAAACATCCTAAAGTGAGGAAAGATAAATGCTTGTAGAGTTTTAGGTACTATATAAGCATAAGAAAGGACCACACTGCAAGTAAATATCAATGTAAGTTTATGATATGTATGAATGTAATAGTGTGAAAGTACGAGAAGAAAACAGTTGCAGCACATCATATATCACAATGGTGATATATCATAAAGGTGACACAACTGTGTAAACCTCAGCATACAAAATGGTTATCCTTTATACAATGAACATAACAAGTAATTGCTGAGGTGCACTTTTAATCACTGGATAAGTATTTTATACAATTGGTATCATCAGATTTGAGTTGTGCTTAGAAACAACAAACTATTTTGTTCTTGGGATCACAGTTAAGTCTATTAACAAGATGTAACTGAGCACATAAATGCCTTTTCATGGAATTTCCACAATCCTGTAGTGTGTAGATCCTTACTGGAGAATGCTAGAGAGGCAAGCCCATAAGCAGTTATCTGAGCGGTGGGTAGTATTTATTGTTGAGACTACTGTTTACTTCTTTGATTCATTTTGAATAGATAAATATGCTCCAGCAAGAAGTCACTGTAAACTGAGAGGAAATGTAGGTCAATGTATGCTATAAATGAAAACAGTATCTATTATTGTATGAAGCATGTATAACAAAATGAGAATAAAATGTGTACTCATATAGTTTGAATCAAATAATGTAACAAAAATGAAATCTGACAAAATGTACTAAAACCAAATGACAGGTAATGACACTATATATAGAAAGGGGAGAGAGGATATGTTAGACTACAATGCATGTGAGTGTGGATAATGGCATGTCAGCAAATGAGTAGGATAAGTGTATTTTGTTATTGTATTTGTATTTTATTATGTTATGTATACAGATTGTGGAAAGGACTCTACAGAAATTTTATGTAATGAAACTGTATGAAAGATACTCAAAAACAAAGCGCAAAAACTTACGAAACCTAGCTGAGAGGTGATAAGCGTATGTGTGTTAAAACAATACATGGGTGTGTGTGTGTGGTAAACTAAAAATGGCAGTACTTTATGTAACATGAATTTTTTGTGCTCGACAACATTGTAAAAGCAGCAAGGAACTTACCTTGTCAATGGATGTTGGATGTATGGCTTGTCTCCCCACTGAATAAGTGAGGGCAATGAGGTGAAATAAATTCCTCGGGCCACTGATATGGAAGCCAGTTGGAACCACATCAAAGATTTCACAAAGGATCACGCCACTGAACAGAAGCTTCACGAATGTGTATAGTGAAAGCCACTGTAAATGCATGATATGGACACTCTGGCCTCGTACTGAACATGTGAGCATAAACTGTGATGATAACGGATGTTGGGCTGTGCACATATACTTTGTAAGCTAAGCACTGTGCAAATTCTGACTGACAATAATGGGACTATACAGTTACAGCATGCAGTTTGTTAGGAGAGAAAACTTATATATGTACGTGTTAAAAGAAGCTGACATGCCCATATAAATTGATAATGAGTTACAGGCACCGCCAATGGTAAATTAACGAGTTGTTTTGTGGTGAGGACAATGTTCTGATACATCATTAAATATCTGCATGAAACAAAGTAAGAAATATGGTCTTCAATTTATTAATTTGTGTATCTTCACCCTTTTGTTTCAGGAAGTGGTAGTGTATGGACGTATACTTGGGTCCATCATACCAGCATTGTTAAAAAATGTGTATTTTAACCTGTCAGTAAAAGAATTATAAAAAGTTACTAGAAAAGGAATATTTATCACATGGTTATAAGGTCAACTTCTATTTGTTCATCACTTCACTCGCTGTTGAGATCCTCCAACAAGAGGTTCAGTGCAGACAAGAATAATTTACGTGGTATGTGGAGGAGCATTCCTTCATTGGCACTGTCACAATCAAGACTAAACACAATGGAATTAAGGTGAAGGCAATGACTCACATGTGATAGGCACCTATTGAAATTGGTTTAATTATACTACAAATATCATATTTTGTGTGACAGATTGACAATTTCAATGATTGCAGTGATTATTTGGTACTGCACACTACTGGAAGCAGCAGTACGTAATGCAAATTATGTTTATTGACCTTGAATGTAATGATGTTAATGGTCTGTTGATATTGGGATCAGTTAAAGTTCAATCAAGATCGTGCACAGATTCATAATTTACCTTCAAATTTTTTTTCAACTATTCTTTCCAATCAATTTTTCCAATTATTCAAGCCAGTATTAATCCATTCCTTTTTCCACATCACTATTCACCACTAAAGTGGTGTTCATCTATGAACACTGGTATCTGACTTCTTGGTTACAAATTAAAAAATACTAGTTTCAGTATTTTAGGAAATTGAACCCCTAAGGGGATGGAATTTTTTATGAAAATATTTCATTATGAAAGCATTTTTAAAGCTATATCTATGAAAATTTAAAACTGGCTTCTCAGTTAGAAATAAAAAAAAATATGTGTTTCATTGTTTTTTTGGAAATTCAACCCCTGGCTTCTCAATTAGAGGTGAAAACATATATGTTCAACTATTTTTGGAAATACAACCCCTAAGTGGGTGACATAGTGTCAGGCTGATTCACTGACTCATCATCGCCCAGGCCAAACCACTAAGGATACAAACTTGGAGAGGTTGATGAATTTATAATCTAGGCATTATTTCAGACAGGATTGTCCAAAATTTCCATTCTTACAGGGTTGAAGTAGGGGATGAAAGGTTTCTTGAAAGTATGTCACTATTAAGCATATTCTGGAGCTAGAACTATGAAAACTTGTATTAGGTTTCTCTGTTAGAAATAAAAAATACATGTTTCAGCACTTTGGAAATTCAGACACTAAGGGGCTAAAATAAAGGTTGGAAGTTTTTAAAAATAAATAATTACTAAAGAACTACTAAAGGATTTTTAAGGCTACATCTATGACAACTGCTGATTGACTTCTCAGTTAGCAATAAAAGAATATGTGTTTCAGTGTATCAAACCCTAAGACAGTGTAATAAGAAATGAAAATTTTTAAGAAAATATTTAAAGCTAAATTTATGAAAATTGGTATTTCACTTCAGAGTCAGATATAAAGAAATTTTTGTTATGGGATGAAAGTTGCTATGGAGATATTTCTACAAGAATGCAAAAGGTATGATTAGCAAAAGCTTTGGACTCCGGCTACCAGAATCAGTTTTCGGACAGAAGTACATCTAGAAAAATTAGTGTGAAAAGCTTAGAAGGTGTTACAGTTTGTGATCAACACAAAGATTCAATTAAATAAAAAAAAAAAAAAAAACAAGAAAAAAAAAAAAAACTGTGCAGCCATACAGTCTACGCGAGCAAAGCAGCGAGCACTAAGCTAGTCTGTACATATGCAAAGATAGGTCCACTTACTTTATGTCACACAACAACTTTTCTTTCACTTCTTTTTGCCTCAAGATGCCAAAGCTCAATACTGCAACAAACAGTATGGCTCTAATTGCAAACATACATTTCAATCCAAAAATGTACTTGACAGTTTCCTTTAGCACAAGGATTTGAATTAGTCTCCTGCAGTTAGGGTAACACATTACTGTGTGTTACAGCACTTTGCTACAGCAGTGGGTAAGGAGTTAGCTATCTGTAAGTATTCACAGTTGAGGAGAAGTACAGTATACAAACACAAAGATAAAAGTCTGTTTAACTTATTTCACAAAATAATTCCATCATATATCAAGAAGCAGATGTTCATAGCTCAACAAAAATGTATGACTGCAGAGCAATCAAAGGTATGAATGTAGCACAAATAAACAGTCTTCACCACTGGACAAGAAAGTTTCTTAGAATCTCAGCACAAGGAAACCACAAAAGAAAAGGACAAGATGGACATTAAACACAAAATGCCAGCCTTAGATGACATTTCATAACCTGAGAATGCAGCAAGGTATGGGTTAACTGAGGCATTCAGTAGTACTTCATCAACTCTCAAGCAAACTGTTACCTCTCAACCTATGCTATATCCTGGGTTATACTGCATATCAATATGTTAACTACATCTAAGATTCCATGCTCACATCTGTTGGCTTTACAAGCCTGCAGACCCAAGCTAGAGCTCAGGCTATGCTACAGCTTATTCTGTCGCCACAGTCTATATTCCAAAAACTAATACAAACACAAAAGAAATATTTCAGAGTTCTGTTCTCTTATTATTTTTTGTGATTTGTGATGTCACACATCAATTATCATTAGATTACAAGTCAAACGGTGACATTTGATATCAGTAGTTTCAGTTGATCTGGAGTTAGGATATGGTAGTTAACAAGTGAGAGAAGAGGAAGAGTGAGTGTAAACGCAAGTATGGACAAGAGCAAGAAAAGAGTGCAACAGACACAAAATATGAATACTGTAAGGTCTAAGGTCTTGTTGTGCTGGTACTTTCAATGGCAGAAAGGAAATGGAAATGACAGCCTTTTTTTTTCCCCCCCTGAGGGCATGTAGCTCTCCTGCACGGCTTAATGATCCTCCTTGGTAAAATACTCCAGAGGCAAAAAAGATCTCAGTTCAGATCTCCAAGAAGGGACTACTCAAGACGATGTGGCATTTTACAGATTGAAGTGTGGAATTAGATCCCTTAATCATGTAGGTAGGTTTGAGAATATAAAAAGCAAAATTGACAGTTTTAAGTTATATATAATGGGAATTAGTGAAGTGATGTGGATGGAAGAACAGGACTTCTGCTGTGATGAGTACGGGGTTGTAAATACAAAATGAAATAGTGGTAATGCAAGAGAAGGTCTAATAATGAGTAAGTAAGCAGGGATATGGGCAAGCTATTGTGAACAGCTTATCGAACACATTATCACAGCCAAGATAGACAGGAAGTCAACACCCACCACAATAGTACAAGTCTACATAACAACTAGCTCCACAGATGATGAAGAGACTGACAGAATAAGTGGTGGGATAAAAGAAATTATTCAGCTAGTTAAGAGAAACGAAAATTTAATTGTGATGGGGTACTAGAATTCAATAGTAGGAAAAGGAAGACACAGAAAAATAGCAGGAGAAAATGCACTGGGAAAAGAACAGGAAGAGAAAGCTACCCAGAAGAATTTTTCACAGATCTTAATTCAATTGTTGCTAAACCTTAGCTTAAGAATTATGTGTAAAGGTTGGAGGCCTATACATGGAAGAGACCTGGAAACACTGGAAGGTTTAAAATTTGTTTTTATAATGGTAAGACACAGATTTTTTAACCAAGTTTTAAATTGTTAGACATTTATAGGGGCAAATGTGGACAATGATCATACTTTATTGGTTATAAACTGAAGATTAAAACTGAAGAAAATGCAGAAAATAATAAATTAGGTACATGAAATCTGGATAAATTGAAAGGACTATATGTTGTCGACAATTTCAAAGGGAGCATTAGGTAAAGACTGACTAAAGCAGAGGGAAAACATACAATAGAAGATGAATTGGTAGCTTTTAGAAATAAGGTAGTAAAGAAAGCAGAGTAACAGATTGGTAAAGGCCTCGTAGATTGAAGTCCCTATAGAAATCCTTGGATACCACAAGAATAAAATACTTGATGAGAGGCAAATAAATAAATTAAAAAAATACAGTAAATGAGGAAGGTAAAAGGAGATACAAATGTCTAAAAAATGAGATTGACAGAAAATGCAAAATGGCAAAGTAGGAATGGCTAAATGATAAATGTGAGGCTGTAGCAGCATGCTTGACTACAAGAAAGATAGGTGCTGCCTATATGAAAATTAGAGAGACCTTTGAGGAAAAGAGAAGTATCTGTATGAATATAAGAGATCAGATGGCAAGCTAGCTAAGAAGGGAAATCTGAGAGGCAGAAGATTATATAGAAGGGCTTCAAAAGGGAAATCAACTTGAAGATAATGTTATAAAAAGGGAGAGTAAATAAATAAAGATAAGACTAAAGATAAGATACTGTGATACAAATTTGTTGGAGCACTGAAAGATGTAATTCAAAACAAGGCCCCCACAAAATTACTGAGAGCCAGTCATCAAAAAACTTTTCCACCTTGTATGCGAAATATGTAAGAAGTGGGAAATATCCTCAGACTTTAAGAATAACATAATAAATACCATTATAAAGAAGGCAGGTTCTGATAAATGAAGCTGCTACTGAACCATCAGTTTAACATGTAATGTCTACAAAATATTGACACAAATTATTTTGCAGAAGAATGAAAAAACTGATAGAAGCTGACCTCCAGGAAGATCAGTTTGTGTTCTGAAGATATGTAGGAACACACAAGGCACTACTGATCTTACACTTTTCTTAGACGGTGGGTTAAGGAGAGGAAAACCTATGTTCATAATGTTTGTAGATTTAGAGAATGTGTTTGACATGTTGTCTGAACTGGTATGTGATGTGTGAACACTGAGCTGAGCAAGTTGTTGCTGACTGAAATGAAATCTCACATGAGTGCACTGCCTGTTGTAACAGTTGGGAGATGAGGACATACAGGACATGGCATGTGTGTGAATAGGATGTGGAACAATAGGTTGGCTGAGCTTCTTGCAGATAATGTACGGGGGTCACCATCACACAAAGAAAGATCCCTGTGGTTACTGGTGCCAGGGAAGTACCTTGTTTAGGCCATACTCAGTATTCAGGCACCCCGTATTCTTGAGAATACACAGAGAAGTAAAGTTAGTTTACTTTTGTATCCCACCTGGTAGGCGACGCATGGGTCTGCTCCTGTAAACTGAAGGGTAGTAGAAGACATAGGTACAACAAAAGGAAAGTTGCTGTACACATCAATAACTATCAACCAGCTGGTGGCCCAGAAAGGACCCACAAAATCAACAGGAATGTGCTGCCAAGGCACAGTAGGAGTTGGCCACGCAAAGAAATGCTGGTGGGGAGCAGAGTGATGCTCTGCACAAGAGCGACAGTTAGCAAGCAAATTCTCAATTTGTTTATTAGTGCCAACCTAAGTGCAGCGACAACGTGCTAAATGCTTCGTCCACACGATACCCCAATGACCAGCGAGCAGCAGTCAGAGGATTTCTGACTGCAGCGAGTGAGGTACAACCACACGAGACTGATTGTCAGTTCGTAACAAGATAACACCACGGTGTACAGACAAGTTGTGACGTTGCGCAAAGTAATGTCGAACAAGTGAATCACAAGTCTGCATAGCAGATGGAGACCATTGAGTGTGAAGATACTGCAAAAGAAATCTGCAAAAAATCATCGGCAGCTGTCACAGAAGCAACATGACGAAAATCCAGCGGAAAACCATCAGCTAATTCCTTATCTTGTGAATCAATGACCATGCACGACAATTCCGAAGAACCAAACACTTCGTCAGGACCGATAGATAGATGAGACAAAGCATCAGCATTGCCATGCTGGGCCATAGGTTGGAGTTAGACGAAGACAAGGACTAACACTGCAACTTTTGTGCAGTACGGGCCGGAACTGGCTTTGGCAGGTGAATCAATGACGTCAAAGGCTTATGGGTGGTGACCAAATAGAACTTGTAACCATACAAAAAATCATGAAACTTCGTCACTCCATATGCAATAGCTAAAGCTTCTTTCTCAATTTGAGAATAGTTTTTCTGGGCAGAATTGAGCAACATGCAAAAGTGATTGGGTGATCGACAGAATTAATGCGGTGCGAGAGAACTGCTCCAATGCCTTGAGAAGGTGCATCGACAGTTAAAACTACCGGTTTGGAGGTATCGAAAGGAATCAAACAGCGATCACTCAACAAAGCAGATTTCAGCTTGTGGAATGCAGTCTCACATTCCGAAGACCAAACAAAAGGAATGTTCTTAAGCTGAAGGTGATGCAAAGGTGCTGCAATCTGCACTGCATTTGGTATAAACCGAATATAAAATGTAATTTTTCCCAACATAGACTGAAGTTCTTTCAAGTTCCTGGGTGCTGGCAAATCTCTAATCGCACTGAGATGTGACGGTGAGGGGTGAATACCCTATCCGTTAACCGTATGTCCTAAATACTGAATCTGTTTGAAAAAATTTGCACTTGTCTCTGTTACACTTTAGTCCTGCCTGCAAAAGTACAGTAAATAAGGCACCCAAATTCTGCAAATGTTCATCAGGGATGCGACCTGATACGACAATATCGTCCAGATAATTGGAACAAACATGGACAGTAGCTGAACAAGACTGAAAAATAGCAGGAGCCGAAGCACAACCGAAGGGAAGGTGGAAAAACTTTAACAATTCAAGGTGGCTGTTGATCACAAAATAGCACTGCAACTGTTCGTCGAGCGGAATTTGAAAGTATGCATCCCACAAGTCAATCGTGGAAAAGAATTTTCCCACAGCAAGCTTATCAAAAATGTCTTCAGGACGTGGTAAGGGAAACGTAGTGACTACTGTCTGGGGATTTACAGTAGACTTAAAGTCAGCACAAATACGGAGATGACCATTTGGTTTCTTCACACACACTATAGGTGAAGCCCATGGCGCAGCAGAAACAGGTTCAATGACACCACTGTCTTGCATATGTGTAAGTTCAGCAGCTACAGGTTCAATGACACCACTGTCTTGCAGATGTGTAAGTTCAGCAGCTACGGCGTTGCGCAGTGCATGCAGTACTGGGCATGCGCGCCGGAAAATAGGTATGGCATTGTCTTTAACTACATCATGCGCTTCAAAGTCTGTGGCATAACCAAGGCCATCAGAAAAAGGTTCAGCAAAATCATCGCAGAGTGCGGCTACACTGTCTGCATGATCACTGGTGTCAATGCAAAGCACATTGTCCTGAATTGCGAGGCCAAAAATTTCAAATGCGTCCATGCCAAAAATGTTCGTAGCAACACTAGAGTGGAGCACATGGAAAGACACTGTACAGGTCGTTGCAACATATGTGGCTAGCAAACTACACACGCCAAGCTCTGAGATGCCCTGTCCCAGTAAAACAGTCAGTGTGGAATGTGAACGACGAAGCGGGGATGAACCAAGCAAGTCATACGTTGATTTGTTCAGTAAAGAAACTGACACACCAGTGTCCAGCTGCATTCAAACAAAATGTTCACAAATGTGCAAAGTCACAATAACTTTCCTCGCATCGTGCTGAATGTAAAAGGAAGTGTCTGGCAAAACTTGATTCACACAACGAGCTCTAGAAGCACGTGAAGCAGAAGGTATTGAATAAATGGCATTAATGTCCATAGACTGATGTGAATCATGGTCACGGCAGTTTCCGTTGCAGTGACACCCACACGAGTCATGTGAATGGAGGACAAGTTGTGAATTATAGTTCCTCTTATTGCACACAGCTTGCACATGTCCTTTCTTATTACAAAAATAACACTGTACTTGACGGGATGGACAACTGTCCCATGGGTGGGCACAAAAGCAGTCCAGACATGATTACAGTTTCTTAGTGGGTGCCAGGCGTGAAACTTGTATATGTGCACTTATGTGGCGTTGTGTGGCTGGCTGTGCTGGAGCTGGGCGGGAGGTCACATGCCATGCCGCGCTAACAGTACACACACCTGGGGTCACATTGAACATGGAAGTAGCCATGTCTAATGTATCTTGTCTGTCCAGCAAGTCTACTACTTCGTGCAAAGACAGGTTTTTAAATTTGAGGATTTGCTCGTGGATACGGTAATCCGCCACATTCTTTGCAATAGCGTCTCTAATCATTATATCCGCATATGAGCGTATACATGAGCAATTAAAGTCACAATCAGATGTTAGTCCCTGAAGGTCCACTAACCAAGATTTATGGGACTGAGTAGGGCCATGCCAGAGACGAAAGAATTTGTAGCATGCAGCTACCACATTTACACTGTCACAGAAGTGGGAAGTCAAAGTGTCAATCACTTTGTCCTAAGTTTCAGTTTCTGGGAGGGTGGTGGAAAACAATTTCATGAGCACACGGTATAACACATCACCCACGTTGGCAATGAAAAAGGCAAGCCACTCTGTACCTGGTACGATGTAAGCTGCAAAATGTGCCTCGAGCTGGGCGATGTATTCCAGCCAGCGTTCAACGTCAGTATTGAAGGCACGAAATGGCGGCACTGTCAGCGATGGTGTTGCTATAGGTAGTGCTGTTGGAGGCACTGATGTAGCTGCGGTTTGTACAGTGACCAGTCCATTTATGGCAGCAAGCAGCTGCGTAATTTGCTGAGCCTGAAAACGTACAAGATTGGACAGCAAAACCTGTTCCTGTGGTGTAGCCATGGTTTACACAAATGAAAGTCTTATACTGAGGCTAGCATGAAAAGAAAGCAGTACCGAACAAAAAAAAGAAATGCTAGGAGAGGGAAAAAAATGTTTAATCCCATCCTCGTCGTCTCTTTTTGTATCCAGCCTGGTGGACGGCGTGTGGGTCTGCTCCAGTAAACTGATGGGTATGCCGAATGTAGGAAGTGAGCAGGAGCAGGAAAAGGTAAAATGCTTCAGTACTGTGTTTAACTTTACAGAACATTTAATAGAGAATAGTACTCAATGACATATGTAACTCTGCACTGAAGAGCACGTAGGTATGAAGCTGGATAAGAATCAATGCTTGGGTACTTTACCAATAGGAGAAATTATCATTGAAGTAACAAAGTCTGAAGTAGAAACAATGTTGCTTGGTCGTTGGCTTGGAATCAAATGGGCAGAACCTGGAGCAGTGCTCGTAGAGCTGCACAGCGCTGGCTAGAGGGTGCTGTCGTCGGTGTGGGTGTCGTAGTGCCAACCTACCAAAGCACACCTACATTGTGGCATCGTAGCTATCAATACCACACTTATTTCATCAAAATATTAGAAGATTGAGTAATAAGTTAGAACAACTTCTTGTCTGTTTGGAAACTTTAGAGATCTCTGAAAGGATAAACATTCTGTGCCTATCTGAGCACCACATAAACACAGGGTCAGAGAGGTTACATGTAAAAAATTACATTGTAGGAATTTACTCATGCAGAACTAATACGTGAAAAGGAGTTGTTACATATATTTAGACAGAACACAAGTACAGAAACAGTGAGACAAGTAGACATTTTTTAGTGACCAGCACACAGAAGTTTGTACTTCTGAATTAATAATGAAAAAGTTCTCTTTTAGAATGAGATTTTCACTGTGCAGAGGAGTTTGTGCTGATATGAAACTTCCTGGCAGATTAAAACTGTGTGCTGGACCGAGACTTGAACTCGGGATGAGGTACTGGCAGAATTAAAGCTGTGAGGATGGGTCATGAGTTGTGCTTGGGTAGCTCAGTTGGTAGAGCACTTGCCCACGAAAGGCAAAGGTCCTGAGTTTGATTCTCGATCCAGCACACAGTTTTAATCTGCCAGGAAGTTTCAGTTCACTTTTAATTGCAACAGTTTATAGATCCTCACTGGGAAATTTTGAAATGTTTTAGAGAAATTTGGATTCCTTGCTATGCTGTCTTTCAGACAGTAGTAAGCAGTTAAGTCTGTGTTGACTTCAATGTAGATTTTCTAAAGGAATCTGATAGACAAAAAAATCTGGAAATCTTATTTGGATCCTTCAATCTGATCTCACTAATTAACTTTCTGATATCAGTGGATAAAGACAGTCCATAATTGATAACAGATAACAATTTCTTTGGTGATGGATCAGTGGATAAAGACAGTCCATAATTGATAACAATTTCTTTGTTGATGCTCAGAGGAAGAAAATGGCAGTTTAACAAATGCTCTCTCTGATCATGATGCTTATATCATTAGATTAAATAACACGCCTTACGGTATGGATGCTCTTCAATGGAAATCAGTTTGAATAATTAATGACTACAAGACAAATGTTTTTAAGCACAGTTTATAAGAGAGAATCTGGGATGAAATCTATAACGAACCAAATGATAACATTAAATTTAATATATTCCATGATAAATTCAGATGATTATTTGAAAGTAGCTTCTCACATAAGCTAATCCAAAAGAACAGCCATGTAAAAACCATAGATCATTAGAGGGCTTAAAAGTATCTTGTGAAAGGGAAAGAGAAGTGTGTCTGTTGGCAAGAACAAGTACAAATCCATAAATGATGAGCCAAAGCTATCAAATATATTTTATAATCATTTCTTAAATGACTAAAGTATGGGGACAAAAAGTTCAAGAGAAAATCACAGCAGTGTGTTGAAAAAGTAATTCTGATAAAATTCAGTCATATGAATGTGAAGTGCAGTGTTACGTGCAGTGTAATGCTGTGAGCGAGTGATTGCCATTTGTAATTATTATCTCTGGTGCAGTCTCTGACTTATGTTTCCTCATTTTTTATGCTGCTCTGTTGTTTAATTTTCTAGTAAAGGAGTCATATGAGTTGCGGTGTGTTTGTATGTTGCAATTAAGTAAATACAACTAGTTCCACAACAGTGATGTCTGACAGTCACTAACGTGAAATTTGATGATCAATAATACTATGTATTGTGCCGTGTCACATTAAATATGAACATCCGCATCAGCTGCATCCCACATCCTCCGTGTTCCATTTCACCATAACTCATGATGGCAGACCCACCACCAACTGCGGAAGTGTCTCTAGCGCAGTAATTAATCGTGTGACAGAAAAACTGCCACCATTTCGGCAACAGAATCCCATGCTGTGGTTTGCTCAAGTAGGAAGTCAACTTGTGCTAGTGCATAGAACCGCAGACGAAACGAAGTACAGTTATGTAGTTGCTGCACTCAATGAAGATATGACCAGAGAAGTACAAGATATTCTGTTGTCACCACCAAGTACTGGTCATTACACAACCATCTAGAATGCTCCGATTACCTGGCTCTCACAGTCCAAGGCAAAGAGACTGGCAAAGCTACTCCACACAGAGGAGCTAGGTGATTGCATGTCATCACAGCTACTATGCCGACTGTGTACATTCATGAGCAATGTGGTCAGTGACAACATTTTGCAGAATATTTCGCTATCACGTCTGCCACCTGACTCACAGAACATATTGATAGTGTGTGCCCGTGATCAGGATTCACTCCCGCAAACCACAGATTGCATAGCGGAAATGTATCCATCCGCATGCATCGCAACAGTTTGCTCACAATCTCGGGCAGATATCACTCTCGCCGTGCTACAAACACAGGTTGCCAAGCTCACCATGCAAGTAGCTGCATTATGGACCCAGACTACCAGCCACCAATCTCGTCACCACTGCTCACCAGCTAAGTGCAGCCACTCACCTTCATCAACAAGAATCTGTTGGTATCACTGACGGTATGGGTCTGAGGCACACAAGTGTAAACTGCCATATGAACAGGGAAACTCAGCAGGAAGTCAATGATGATGGCCATTGGCTCTCCAGATGGCAGCCATTGACTGTTTGTAACAGAACACAGCACAAAGTTACAGTACTTGGAAGACACGTGTGCTGAAGTGTCAGTCTATCCATCAGCCTGTCTGCCACATTGCAAATGTGATGACTGCCATCTTTTAATGGCCAATGGTTCCACAATAACAACGTATGGTCATCTCACATTAGTTTTGAACTTGGGCCTGTGGTGCAAATTTGAATGGCAATTTGTCGTAGCATATGTGATGCACCCCATACTTCGAGCAGATTTTTTATCATTTTATTGATTCCTGCCTGACCTCCATCACCGACACCTTCTTGACACTACTACCAACCCAGCAATCCAAGGTCGAATGCGTTGTCTGGAACACACAGCAGTATGTGTGGTTACTGGCAGTTCTCCATTTATAAAGCTCCTCAGACAGTTCCCACAGATCACATGCCACACTCCCACACTAGTACCTGTGCAGCACTCGACAGAGCACTATATTTTGACTACACCTGGGCCACCACAACATGCTCAACCATGTCACTTGACACCCCAGAAACTGACGATAGTTAAACAGGAATTCTCGTACATGCTAGCACAAGGAATCTATTACCCAACGAGCAGTAGTTGGCCATCTCCTCTACACGTGGTACCAAAGAAGAATAATGGATGGGGTCCATGCAGTGACTACAGACAGCAGAATGCCAGAACCATTCCAGATCATTATCCAGTCCTGCGTATCGATGATTTTACTTTCAGTGTCCATGGTAAGTGAATCTTTTCTACATTGGATTTAGTTTGTGCATTTTACCAGATCCCTGTGGCACTTGATGACATTACTAAGACTGCCGTCTGCATGCTGTTCGGACTCTTTGAATTTACCCAAATGCCTTTTGGACTTTGTAATGCTGCCCAAATGTTGCAACGGTTCATGGGTGAAGTGACACCTGACTTAGACTTCTGTTATGTGTATATTGACGATGTTTTGGTCACGTCAAATTCAGAGGCAGAACACCTATCACACTTAGGACACATCTTCACTCATTTACATGCACATGGCCTGCTCATCAACCCATTTGGAGCAACTTTGGAGCAACTGAAGTACAGTTCCTAGGCTACACTATCAACGCTCAAGGCATATGGCCACCACAGGAGAAAGTAGACGGGATACTGAATTTTCCCCACCCTGCGATGGTTAAAGAATTACATAGATTCCCCGGCATAACCAATTTTTAGTGTTGATTTGTTCACAATCATGCCTTCCTAGCTACACCACTGAATAAGTTCTTGCAAGGTTCACCGAAGCCAAAAGACGAACTCCAGTAGGACAGTGAGGGTGAGTTGGCATTTAACAAGCTGAAGACTGCCATTACAGAAGTTACATTATTAGCACACCCATTTCTGCAGGTGCCTCTCAGCCTGTTGGTCAACGCATCTGCAACTACAATCGGTGCTGCACTGCAACAGCAAATAGATGGGCACTGGCAGCCCTTAGCCTTTTTCAGTAAAAAGCGATCACCGTCTCAACAGAATTAATCCACATATGATCATGAATTGTATGCTGCATATGCTGCTATTAAGAAATTTTGTCACAGCAGTTCATTCTCAGCACAGACCATAAGCCATTAACATATGTTTTCAGCCAGCATCCTGAGAAGGCATTGTCACATCAGCTGCGACACCTTGACTATATTGGACAGATCAACACCAATATTGTCCACACTGAAGGAGAACTAAATATGCTAGCTGATGCACTCTCCAGGAATGAAGTAATCACTGAAGCAGTTGATTTTGAAGCTCTTGCCGTAGCGCAACAATCTGATAGTGAGCTCCAAGATTTGTTGGCACAACCACCGGGCCTACATCTCTGCCGTATTACACAGCCACGGTCAACTGTGCTGCAGTATTATGATGTTGCCACCAAGAAACTGAGACGTTTTCTGACTATTGACTTTTGCCAACAGGCAATCGCCTCTTTACATAACTTGTCGCACCCTGGAATACAAGCCACTATCAACAAGGTGGAGAGACCTTTTGTCTGGCCACACATGGACAAAGATTGCAAGCAATACGTGCGACAATGTGTGGCTTGTCAATCAAATGAAGTTAGCCAGCATGTTAGGTCACCTCTTGACACATTTTCTCCTCCAAATCAGAAATTTGATCATGTCCTTCTAGACCTAGCACGACCTCTCCCACCATTGGAAGCACACACCTACTGCCTTAGAGACATTGACCATTTTACATGTTGGTCCTAGGTGTTCCTGATCGCCGACATCACCACCAAAACTGTCACAATTGCATTCTTCAGGGGATGGATCACCTGTTTCAGAGTGCCGTTACAAATCACAACAGACCACGGAAGACAATTTGAGTCATATGTGTTCAAAGCACTCTCTATCCTACTGGGTGCAATGCGCATTAGAACTACAGCTTACCACCTGTCAGCAAATGGTTTATTTGAACACATGCACCACAAACTGAAAGTGTCGCTTCGATGTCACGACTCACAGCGGTGGACAGAGATGTTGCCCATTGCCCACCTGGGTCTCCGTGCATTGCTGAAAGAAGAACTGAACACCACAACTGCAGAACTTGTTTATGGACAGCCGATAAGACTTCCCAATGAGTTCTTTGCTAATGTGCCAGGCAACGGCATTGACACTTCAGATTTTGTACAAAAGCTGTGCATACAAATTTGGCAACTATGCCCTGTTGCTCCAAGGGATCAGCAGACCCGTTGCCCATTTGTATATGACGAGCTACAGGAATGCTAATATGTCTTATTAATGCATGAGGCACTATGCAAGCCGCTGCAGCCACTCTATAACAGACCTTACTGTGTCAGTAATAGGGAGGACAAGACAGTCAATGTTGATGTTATGGTTACACGAACCACAGTCTCTGTTGACAGGCTCAAACCAGCTTTCCGTGCTCCCTACACTGGTACGGACGCATCTACACACACTAAGGACATGACCGAATTTCCAGCCACTCCACTGAAACATTACATGTCAGCCTCAATGGACGTCTGAGGCTACTTTTAATGCACCATCAGCAGCCTGTGCATGATATGTTGTAACCCGGTTTGGTCGACATGTTCGTTTCAACAGAAAGTACCGTTGACACTAAGGGGAGAGAGGTCAAGTGCAGTGTAATGCTGTGTGCAAGTGATTACCATTTGTAATTATTATCTCTGGTGCAGTATCTGACTTATGTTTCCTCATTTGTTTTAAGGTGTTCTGTTGTTTCATTTTCTAGTAAAGGAGTCGTATGAGTTACGGTGTGTTTGTATGTAGCAATTAAGTAAATACAACTAGCCCCGCAGTAAATGTATCACCAACTTCTTCTGAAATTATGAAAATTATACACTCTCTCAAACATAAAAGCTCATCTAGTTTTGATGGCGTTTCCAATAGAGTACTAAAGATTTGTTCCCACATAATAAGCCCTGTCTTATAAGAAATATGAAATGGGCCACTAACTCAAGATATTTTTCCAGGGAAACTGAAATATGCCATTGCCAAACCCCATTTAAGAAAGGTGATTGGAGAGACATCAGTAACTACCAACCAGTATCAGTGCTGACAACATTTTTTCAAAATATTTGAAAAGATTATGTATTCTAGAATAGTATTTCACCTGAGCAACAATAATATCCTCAGCAAATCACAGTTTGGATTTCAGAAGACTTGCACTACTGAGATAACCATTTACATGCTCACTCAAAAAAATTTTAAAAAATTAAATAATAAACTAGTGCTGCTTGATATTTTTTGCCAGCTATCTAAAGCATTTGACTGTGTGAATCACAGTATTCTCCTAGATAAATTGAAGTATTACGAGATTAATGGTATAGCCAACCAGTGGCTAATGTGACATTTAACCAAAAGAAGGCAGAACGCTTACTTAGTAATTCAAGCAATATATTGCAGGGACATTATTCTGACTGGGGAGAAATCATGTATGGGGTCCCCAAGACTCAATTTCAGGTCCACTATTGTTTCTCATATACACTCCTGGAAATTGAAATAAGAACACCATGAATTCATTGTCCCAGGAAGGGGAAACTTTATTGACACATTCCTGGGGTCAGATACATCACATGATCACACTGACAGAACCACAGGCACATAGACACAGGCAACAGAGCATGCACAATGTCGGCACTAGTACAGTGTATATCCACCTTTCGCAGCAATGCAGGCTGCTATTCTCCCATGGAGACGATCGTAGAGATGCTGGATGTAGTCCTGTGGAACGGCTTGCCATGCCATTTCCACCTGGTGCCTCAGTTGGACCAGCGTTCGTGCTGGACGTGCAGACTGCGTGAGACGATGCTTCATCCAGTCCCAAACATGCTCAATGGGCGACAGATCCGGAGATTTTGCTGGCCAGGGTACTTGACTTACACCTTCTAGAGCACATTGTGTGGCACGGGATACATGCGGACGTGCATTGTCCTGTTGGAACAGCAAGTTCCCTTGCCAGTCTAGGAATGGTAGAACGATGGGTTCGATGACGGTTTGGATGTACCGTGCACTATTCAGTGTCCACTCGACGATCACCAGAGGTGTATGGCCAGTGTAAGAGATCGCTCCCCACAACATGATGCCGGGTATTGGCCCTATGTACCTCGGTCGTATGCAGTCCTGATTGTGGTGCTCACCTGCACGGCGCCAAACACACATACGACCATCATTGGCACCAAGGCAGAAGCGACTCTCATCGCTGAAGATGACAACGTCTCCATTCGTCCCTCCATTCACGCCTGTCGCGACACCACTGGAGGTGGGCTGCACGATGTTGGGGCGTGAGTGGAAGACGGCCTAACGATGTGCGGGACCGTAGCCCAGCTTCATGGAGACGGTTGCGAATGATCCTCGCCGATACCCCAGGAGCAACAGTCCCTAATTTGCTGGGAAGTGGCGGTGCGGTCCCCTACGGCACTGCGTAGGATCCTATGGTCTTGGCGTGCATCCGTGCGTCGTTGCGGTCCGGTCCCAGGTCGACGGGCATGTGCACCTTCCGCCGACCACTGGCGACAACGTCGATGTACTGTGGAGACCTCACGCCCCACGTGTTGAGCAATTCGGCGGTATGTCCACCCGGCCTCCTGCATGCCCACTATACGCCCTCGCTCAAAGTCCGTCAACTGCACATACGGTTCACGTCCACACTGTCGCGGCATGCTACCAGTGTTAAAGACTGCGATGGAGCTCCGTATGCCATGGAAAACTGGCTGACACTGACGGCGGCAGTGCACAAATGGTGCGCAGCTAGCGCCATTCGACAGCCAACACCGCGGTTCCTGGTGTGTCCGCTGTGCCGTGCGTGTGATCATTGCTTGTATAGCCCTCTCGCAGTGTCCGGAGAAAGTATGGTGGGTCTGACACACTGGTGTCAATGTGTTCTTATTTCCATTTCCAGGAGTGTATATATGTAAACTGTATACCGTTTTAGAGATACAAGGGGTAGCAAATTTGTTATAAAAAATCAGTACATTACTTTATAGACAGTACTTTGAGTACATGTATTGCATTCATTTCAAGCAAGTGTCAGTTTGTGATGTCATCATCCAAACACAAATTAATTGCGATATAAATCTATTTTGGCAAATTAATTGTTTCTCTCAGGCAACAAAATTTTATTGATTGTGAAATATAAACTCTCGAAGTCTATTTAGAATGGGAAATATTTAACAGAAAGGTGTTTTGGTTTTTCTATGCATGAAAAGGAGAGTGAATTTATGTGCAGCTTTTACTCCGAGACGGAGATAAATTCAATTCCAGTCAGATTTTAAATGAGATTACAATCATTACAAAAGAGTTGTTTAGCCGATCAGGGAAGTACTGAAAACTGCACACTAGATTTGAAACAAGTTATGTGCCAGTGTGAGATTGGGTGTTCAGTAAATTGCGGACAATAGCTATGAATATGTTTGGATTTAATCAATGAAGCTGAAGTTAATTTTGACACAAGTGCTGATTTGGACAAACGCTAACAGGCTACACGAAGTTTGATAATGCGTGAGAGTATGAGAGAGTTTCTTATCTTTCCATAAATACCAACAAATAAACAATGAGATATGAGATTACTAACTGTTGTATAATTTCATTGTACCATGTCTCTTCACCAAGAGATTGCAGGAAGCCAGGACAAACAAGAAGAAAGAAGAGGCACCTACAAATATTTGGTGCCACAACTTGGGTCTTCAGAAGGATTTATGAACAACTTCAGGCCCAAGGCATGAACATTGACCTGTGGGAAAAGGATAAGTACTCACAGCTAACGTGAGATAATCACAGGTATGAGTAGGATATACAAAGCATAAAACCAGTGTTACGGTTGGTGAAAATACATTTCATTTTGTCACACACCATTGTATTGGAATACAGTGCATCTGCTCATATATGTTGTGAACAGACATATGCTTGTGTGTTGTGGATATTGAGATTTGAATGGTGTATATAAGGAAAATGCATACCCGAGAGCATGAGATAATGCAACCCAGAGTTTGGAATTGACAGGCGAGTAGACTGAAGGTGGATATAATCCGCACAAAGAGGTAACTAGGGAACCAATTATGGACCACAAATCACATAATGTGAGTGAGAAAAATCTGGGCAAAGGAGTTCCAAACGTAATGAATGTAAGACAGCAATCACGTAATTTAAGTGATAGTAATATTCTAAGCAAAGAAGTGAAAGCAGAGAGGTGGAAGGAGTATATAGAGGGCCTATACAAGGGCGATGTCCTTGAGGACGACATTATGGAAATGGAAGAGGATGTAGATGAAGACGAAATGGGAGATATGATACTGCGTGAAGAGAGGGACAGATCACAGAAAGACCTGAGTCGAAACAAAGCCCTAGGAGTAGACAACATGCCATTAGAACTACTGACGGCCTTGGGAGAGCCAGTCATGACAAAACTCTGCCATCTGGTGACCAAGATGTATGAGACAGACGAAATACCCTCAGACTTCAAGAAGAATATAATAATTCCAATCCCAAAGAAAGCAGGCGTTGACAGATGTGAAAATTACCAAAATATCAGTTTAATAAGTCACAGCTGCAAAATACTATCACTAATTCTCTACAGACGAATGGAAAAACTAGTAGAAGCCGACCTCGGGGAAGATCAGTTTGGATTCCGTAGAAATACTGGAACACGTGAGGCAATACTGACCTTACGACTTATCTTAGAAGGAAGATTAAGGAAAGGCAAATCTACGTTTCTAGCATTTGTAGACAGAGAAAGCTTTTGACAATGTTGACTGGAATACTCTCTTTCAAATTCTAAAGGTGGCAGGGGCAACATACAGGGAGTGAAAGGCTATTTAATATTTGTACAGACACCAGATGGGAGTTATAAGAGTCGAGGGGCATGAAAGGAAAGCAGTGGTTGGGAAGGGAGTGAGACAGGGTTGTAGCCTCTCCCCAATGTTATTCAATTAGTATATAGAGCAAGCAGTAAAGGAAACAAAAGAAAAATTCGGAGTAGGTATTAAAATCCATGGAGAAGAAGTAAAAACTTACATCAAATATTACAGAGCTTAAAGATAATGTTATTGTTAAATTCATGGCGAGTATGCAATGTCAGTTAACTGAGAATATGTGACATTTAAATGAGAATATTGATGCTAAATTTGATTCCAAAAATGAAAAGCTTGATGCTAAATTTGATTCCCAAACTGAAAAATTTAACACTCAAATAGGTTTACTCCAAGAAAATATGGGTTTACTGAATGAAAAATTTGACAACCACTTCAAATCACTTAAAGATGATAATAGCCAATTAAATGAGAAAATCAATAATTTAAAAGTAGAGTGGGAAGAACAATTAAATAATAAATTTAGTGAATTAGAAATAAAAGTCTCCATGGACATGACTAACCTACATGCTGAATTTATGGGTAAAATAATGAGATGGAGAATAAGTGTGAAACTATTTTAAAGGGGCATAGTGATTTGTCAGATAAAATTTGTAGCTGTGAAAGTAGCTACTTGAAGGCTAATGTGGAAATTGAGGCTCTGCCTAAAAAGGTGTCAGAATTTGAAATGAATATTTGCAAGGGCATAGATAAATATTTAAAGGACCAAACAAAAAAAATTAGATGATGATCTTTCTGAATGGATAGAAGTTAAAAATAAGGAAATCAAAGATAAATTAAATACCGCTCTCGACTTAAAACAAGCTGATGTAGTTAAGGAAAAACAAATTGGAAATGATGAACTTATCAAGTTATTTACTAGTGAGTTTCAAGTTATTAAAGAAAAAGTAACTGAAGACTTACGTAAGTGGCGCCTGCCCGGTTAGCCGTGTGGTCTAATGCCTGGTTTTCCGGATGGGAAGGAGCGCCTAGTCCCTGAGAGGGAGGGAGATCCACTGGGGCCCCAACTGCACAATAACCCTGATAACCCTGAAAGAGTGATTTGGTGTGGGGTGGCAGAGAGGTGAAGTGGACTGCAGTAGTTGTTGTGGGGTTGTGAACCACTGTGGCTGCAGTGGGGATGGAGCCTCTCCATTCTTTCTAGGCCCCCAGTCAACGTATAGTACAAAATCTAAGTGGCAAAGTGAAACAAATTGGAAATTGTCAGAATTATAACAAAAATCTTTATAAAATGTATTAACTAAAGAAAATTATTCTGAAGATAGGCTTAGGAGTGATAAACCCTGGAGTGGAGCAAAGTGTAACTGTTGTGGGAACACATCCAACAAATTTTGTGGCTGCTATGGAAAAGAAAATAACACTCTTGTCCAAAGAGATTATTTGTCGTCTTTATGGTTGACACAAGTATATTCAAGAGCAGACAGTTTCCTACCATTTCAACTGAAAAAAATAACATCCGTTCAAAAATTTTCATCAACAATTTTAAGCATATTTTTCCCCGCAGTTGGTCTGAACATGATAGACTTCAGTTTATTGTGTCCAAGATCACAGGTGAAACAGCACTGTGGGCTGCAGAAACGAGAAAGAATTGCAATACATGCGCGGAATTTGAACAACTTTCTTGACAAAATAATGGTCGAGTAGCAAACAAGAGAGACTATGAAAGAAGGTGTATCAACCGGACTTTTATAATAGTAAATGAGGTTCATTAAGACAGTATTTCGAGAAATACATTAATGAAATGAGGTAATGGAGTGATCCTATTTCCCATAGGGAAGTGATACATATTTTGAAAGAAAGATTACTTATTCATATATGTGAGAAACTTGTAAGTGTACCTGACTATGATGTGGAACAGTTTTTATCGGCAGTCAATTCGAGCATATCGAGGCCTCGACTGACATCTCTGCCCGAACTCTTTGCGTTTACAAATGTCTGCTTGTGTCTGTGTATGTGCGGATGGATGTGTGTGTGTGTGTGTGTGTGTGTGTGTGTGTGTGTGTGTGTGTGTGTGTGTGTGTGTGTGTGTGTGTGCGCGCGAATGTACACCTGACCTTTTTTCCCCCTAAGGGAAGTCTTTCCACTCCTGGGATTGGAATGACTCCTTACCCTCTCCCTTAAAACCCACATCCTTTCGTCTTTCCCTCTCCTTCCCTCTTTGCTGAAGAAGCAACCGTCGGTTGCGAAAGCTAGAAATTCTGTGTGTGTGTTTGTGTGTTTTATTTATTGTGTCTATCTACCGGCGCTTTCCCGCTTGGTAAGTCTTGGAATCTTTGTTTTTAATATAAATTATGGATACAATATTACTGAAACATACCAACACAAAATCACACATTTGCTATACATGGATGATGTAAAACTACTGGCAGCAACAAATCAACAACTCAGCCAATTACTAAAGATAACAGAAGTATTCAGCAATGATATAAATATGGCTTTTGGAACAGACAAATCTAAGAAAAATAGCATAGTTAAGGGAAAACACACTAAACAAGAAGATTACATATTGGATAACCACAGCCATTGCATAGAAGCGATGGAAAAAACAGATGCCTATAAATATCTAGGATACAGACAAAAAATAAGAATAGATAATACAAAGATTAAAGAAGAACTAAAAGAAAAATATAGACAAAGATTAACAAAAATACTGGAAACAGAATTTACAGCAGGAAACAAGACAAAAGCTATAAATACTAATGCTATATCAATATTGACTATTCATTTGGAGTAGTGAAATGGAGTAACACAGACCCAGAAGCACTCAATACACTTACATGATCACAATGCTACAAATATAGAATACATCACATACATTCAGCAACAGAAAGATTCACATTAAGCAGAAAGGAAGGAGGATTTATCGACATAAAAAGCCTACATTATGGACAGATGGACAATTTAAGAAAATGCTTTATAGAATGAGCAGAAATTAGCAAAACACACAAAGCAATCACTCATATAAATACATCGGCTACATCACTGCAATTTCATAACCACTTACACAACCCTTTAGATCACATAACATTAACAGATACAAAGAAAGTAAACTGGGAAAAGAAAACACTACATGGCAAGCACCCGTATCATCTAACACAGCCACACATCGATCAAGACGCATCCAGCACGTGGCTAAGAAAATGCAATATGTACAGTGAGACGGAAGGATTCATGATTGCAATACAGGATCAAACAATAAACACCAGATATTACAGAAAGCATATTATTAAAGATCCCTATACCACAACATATTAATGCAGACTTTGCAAACAACAAATAGAAACAGTAGATCACATCACAAGCGGATGTACAATACTAGCAAATACAGAATACCGCAGAAGACACGACAATGTAGCAAAAAAATGCATCAACAACTTGCCATACAACGTAAACTAATAAAACAACACGTTCCCACATACAAGTATGCAGCCACAAAATTTGTTGGATGTATTCCCAAAATGTACTGGAGAATGATGAATACAAATTATACTGGAACAGAACCATTATAACAGATAAAACAACAACACATAACAAACCTGACATCATACTCACCAATAAAAAGAAGAAATTAACACAACTAATTGAAATATCCATACCCAATACAACAAATACACAGAAGAAAACAGGAGAAAAAATTGAAAAATACATCCAACTGGCTGAGGAAGTCAAGGACATGTAGCATCAGGATAAAGTTGACATTGTACCAATTATACTATCAACTACAGGAGTCATACCACACAATATCCACCAGTACATCAACGCAATACTGCTACATCCAAACGTATGTATACAACTACAGAAGCGTGTAATTATTGATACATCTTCAATTACCCGAATGTTCCTAAATGCAATGTAACATATATCACATAGTTAAAAGGAAGTCACACTTGATCAAGGTCCGCATCACTTTCCATTTTTAACCAGACATAACATCTGAGAAAGGAATATAATAATAATAATAATAATAATAATAATAATAATAATAATAATAATAATGACAACCAAGATAGAAATCCTAAACCAATATTACATGAAAGAGGGCAAGTGATATCTTATGGCTATAGTAAAGCCAATAATAATAATCAATATAAACATAACACTTATCATACTAAAGAAAGCTATGAAAACAATATTATCCGGATGAATCAGAATAATACGGGGAAACCAGATCACAAACGCAAACATAATCATTCAAATAATCAGTATGGTAATTCACACAGATGTGATACATACTAGAAGACAATCTGATGATATATGACCTTGGAAAGACCCTTGACACCTTAAGTTTGATGGGTAAATGCACATGTAACTCAACAAGCACATCAACTGCAAGGACCGATACCACTGGGTAATGGAGCAATAAAGTCGCAAAGGGAACAACTACCAAATTCCAAACATACTGTATGCATTGTTGACGTACATGAACCACCAAACATGACATCCAGAGAAAGATTAAACCAGAACCGGTCACCAAAAGCCTTCCTAGGATGACTGGAGAGGATGAGGAGTGCATGCATCATTTTAAATTGAATGTATTGATGATTTGGACCTAAGGGAGGAATTGATTAAAGAAACATCTTACATTTCAAACAAATATGGATGAATTTTGCAGGCAGTGGTTCAAGCAGTAATAAATGGTATTGATGTTGAAATTTTGATTGTCACTGGAGCAACCATTAGTGTAATGACATAGGATTGTTTTAAACAAATTAATCGAGGAACAAAAGTACTTACACTTCCTGTTACTGGATGTACTGTACCTGGAGCATTTAGTGCGAAAGCACAGAAGGTCTCAAAGCAGGCATGAGTCAACATCATAATGTGAGGGTGCTTGAATAGAAAGTACCTTCTTAATTGTTTCAAGAATCACTGTACCATGTGTGATTGAATAGAAAGTACATTCTTAAATGTTTCAAGAATGACTGTACCATGTGTTTGGGGTCTAGATTTTTTTGTGTGATGCTGGAACACTCATCAATTTAAAAGAAGGAACATGTGCTTTGGACTCCAAAGACGATGTTTTGACAGTTTCTATGGTAAAGGGCAAAATAGTCCGAGGTCAACATTTCATGAAGTTAATGGTTAGCTATAGTGGTATTGATTGTAATTTAGTTGATGATATCTTCTATATTTAATATACTGGAGAAGAAATAAGTCAAGTTACACTTCAGGAGAAAATCTCTGAATCCAAATGCCTATCAGCAAGTCAGCAAGATGATTTATGTTGCTTGTTAAGTAATTATCTAGGTACAACAGTATAGTACACAATACTGCCATGCTCCAGTAAATCTGTAGGATCTTCCATCTTATCGCGCCATTACAGATTGGCGGGGACAGGGAGCGGGGGGGGAGGGGGGGGAGGGGACAGTGTAGCACTACAAGGGGTAGCAAATTCAGTACTAAAAATCAGTACTTTGCTTACGTATTGTACTTTTAGTACACATAGTGTGTTCATATCAAACAAGTGTCGATTTGTGACGTCATCGTCCAAACATGAATTAATTCTGATCTACACTCCTGGAAATGGAAAAAAGAACACATTGACACCGGTGTGTCAGACCCACCATACTTTCTCCGGACACTGCGAGAGGGCTGTACAAGCAATGATCACACGCACGGCACAGCGGACACACCAGGAACCGCGGTGTTGGCCGTCGAATGGCACTAGCTGCGCAGCATTTGTGCACCGCCGCCGTCAGTGTCAGCCAGTTTGCCGTGGCATACGGAGCTCCATCGCAGTCTTTAACACTGGTAGCATGACGCGACAGCGTGGACGTGAACCGTATGTGCAGTTGACGGACTTCGAGCGAGGGCGTATAGTGGGCATGCGTGAGGCCGGGTGGACGTACCGCCGAATTGCTCAACACGTGGGGCGTGAGGTCTCCACAGTACATCGATGTTGTCGCCAGTGGTCGGCGGAAGGTGCACGTGCCCCTCGACCTGGGACCGGACCGCAGCGACGCACGGATGCACGCCAAGACCGTAGGATCCTACGCAGTGCCATAGGGGACCGCACCGCCACTTCCGAGCAAATTAGGGACACTGTTGCTCCTGGGGTATCGGCGAGGACCATTCGCAACCGTCTCCATGAAGCTGGGCTACGGTCCCGCAAACCGTTAGGCCGTCTTCCGCTCACACCCCAACATCGTGCAGCCCGCCTCCAGTGATGTCGCGACAGGCGTGAATGGAGGGACGAATGGAGACGTGTCGTCCTCAGTGATGAGAGTCGCTTCTGCCTTGGTGCCAATGATGGTTGTATGCGTCTTTGGCGCCGTGCAGGTGAGCGCCACAATCAGGACTGCATATGACCGAGGCACACAGGGCCAACACCCGGCATCATGGTGTGGGGAGCGATCTCCTACACTGGCCGCACTACTCTGGTGATCATTGAGGGGACACTGAATAGTGCACGGTATATCCAAACCGTCATCGAACCCATCGTTCTACCATTCCTAGACCGGCAAGGGAACTTGCTGTTCCAACAGGACAATGCACGTCCGCATGTATCCCGTGCCACCCAACGTGCTCTAGAAGGTGTAAGTCAACTACCCTGGCCAGCAAAATCTCCGGATCTGTCCCCAATTGAGCATGTTTGGGACTGGATGAAGCGTCTTCTCACGCGGTCTGCACGTCCAGCACGTCCAGCACGAACGCTGGTCCAACTGAGGAGCCAGGTGGAAATGGCATGGCAAGCTGTTCCACAGGACTACATCCAGCATCTCTACGATCGTCTCCATGGGAGAATAGCAGCCTGCATTGCTGCGAAAGGTGGATATACACTGTACTAGTGCCGACATTGTGCATGCTCTGTTGCCTGTGTCTATGTGCCTGTGGTTCTGTCAGTGTGATCATGTGATGTATCTGACCCCAGGAATGTGTCAATAAAGTTTCCCCTTCCTGGGACAATGAATTCACGGTGTTCTTATTTCAATTTCCTGGAGTGTATATCTGTTTTGGCAAATTAATAGTTTCTCTCAGGTGATAAAATTTTATTGGTTGTGAAATATAAACTTTTGAAGTCTAATTAGAATGGGAAATATTTGATGTAAAGGTGTTTGTTTTTTCTATGCATGAAAAGGAGAGTGAATTTATGAGCAGCTTTTACTCCAAGACAACGACTTACTCAGAATGCAAAAGTGCGCGTGTATAGTTCGCTTGCTGGAGCGGTGAGTTTTATTTCATGATTCTGACTTGGATGGAGATAAATTCAGTTCCAGTAAAATTTTATGTGAGATCATGTCCTTACAAAAGAGTTGTTTAGCTGATCAGAAAAGTACTAAAAACTGCATGCTAGATTTCAAATAAGTTATGTGCCAGTGTGAGATTGGGCTTTCAGTAAATCACGGACAATAGCTATGAATATGCTTGGATTTAATCCACGAATCTGAGGTTCATTTTGACACAAGTGCTGATTTGGGCAAAAACTAACCAAATGGTTATTTAAAATATTGAGGATCAGTTTAAATAGATACACATACGATGTTGTTGATTGGGTTGCTAGGCAACGCCATCAGGAATTCACTTAAATGGTTCATGAAACAGTAAAGTCCATTCGACACATAAATGCTACATGAAGTTTGATGACGCATGATAGTATGAGAGTGTTTCTTATCTTTTCCATAAATATCAATAAACATACAATTAGATTACTAACTGCTGCATAATTTCATTGTACCATTATGGAACTTGTTATATTTACCATGTCTCTTCACCGAGAGATCTCAGGAAGCCAGGGCAAACAAGAAGAAAGAAGTACTGGTAAACCCGTCTAGTATACATCAGGCATGATTAGTTCTTTTTGCAGATGACACTAGTATTGTAATTAATCCAAGCATATATAAAGCCTAAGAGCTTACTGGTGGAAGACAAGAGTAATATGCAAGACAGAGATTACTACTAAAACATTGTGCACAAGTTAATAAGAGTGAAAAGCTAAATGCATTGTATGTAACAGAGGTGAGACAGGGGAATGCGAAAAATAGACAAGTTAAAAAATGCAAGATGTAGAAAACTAAAATGGAGTGAAGAAAGGAGTAGTTACTATGAATAAATGCTGAGATGGAAGGAATTAACATAAATTAAGACCAGGTGGGAGGACAGTACCAAAGACATGTTGTAGTGCTAGTTCCCACCTGCGGAGTCCTGAGAAACTCGTGTCTGGGGGAAGAATCCAGATGGCGTGTGTGGTGAAACAGTCACCGAGGTCAGGATTGTCGTTTAGTAATGCATGTTCTGCAATAGGATACTGCGTGTTGTCAGTATACAACCTCTGCCTATGCCCATTCATCCTAATTGAGAATTTGGTGGTAGTCATGCCTATGTAAAATGCTGAACAGTGTTTATTTAAAGGCTGGTATATCACGTGCCGTTTCACAGATATCTCTCCCTTTGATAGTATCAGTTTTGCCAGTTACTGGGCTGGTATAGGTGGTGGTAGGAGTCTTTCCATATATTGAAACATAGTGAATATACAAACATGGAATTTGTTTCAAGTTTTTCTAATGGAAATGCCCTTGCAGTCTGTGTAGAAATCTTTGACTTTCTCCTGACCAAAGACTGCAATATTCAGGTTTTTCCTTTGGATTTACACAAATATAGCAAAATAAACAGTTTTCAGAACATACATTTTTTTCCACATAGCTGAACACAATGTGAATGACATTGAAGCCATTCATCTCTTTCCAGAAAATAGTACTACAGCAAGCATATGAAAAATTTGAGAACATGCTAATTCCGGTAAGTTGTTTGGGATGGAGGGAGGAAGGGGGGGGGGGAGGGGAGGTAAGGGTCCAGACAATGATATCATCACTCAGTCCAAGAATGTTGCATCTGGAAATAAAGACATCTAATAAGTATGCTTTCTGCTCTAGTCGGGAGATTTGTAACAAGGCTGAAAATGCGGTGGACATCTTTTGTACCATCAATAATAAAAGCAAGATGAAGGAGACAGGGAAGTCAGCAAGTGGGTTCCCATGACTCTGCATGACACAGGAAATGTTCCAGTCACAGCTGTCCCACCCCCTAATCCATTACAGTCAAGAGGGCTGTCGTGTGCATACTGTAAGACCTTCGGTACACATACCATCAGATTATTTGACTTGTAGCTCTAGCGAAGTAGGCAAGTGTCAGCAATATGTCTCGTGGTCTTATCGTGGCATGAATATCTTCTGTCGTTAGGTCAGACGACAGAAATGTCACTTGCACGCTTAGAGTAGCAGATAGACGGTGACCAACTTTAAACAGAACTTGATTAATTTTCACACACATTTATTAAAATAATAACAAGAATAAAAATAACTTGGTTCTGGATGCTATTTACAATTGACAATCTGAAGTTCCTTTGGGTCTTGGTACATTAATCTTATTCTCACATCTCTGATACTTGACCAAGTGTCTATTCATTTATCTTTGTGGCTATGTACAGGAATATGATAATATTATTAGACACAGACTGAAACTTGACTATAGAATGGTACAGACTGATGCAGACTAATGCAGACTGACTAATCGGAGGTCTGTACACTTGTTATAATACCTCGTGCATTCAGGTATCACTGCGCGAGTGTGATCCGCAAGGAGAAAAGTTTCTATGTTATCAGCAATCTCATTGTCTGCGTTACATATTAATATGTGGATCAGCGGAAGCAGAATTTGGTCCGTCTCTAAGACAGCGCCATCTCATAGTGTGGAGATGGACGAGCTCTGCGCCTGCACTGTTGTGCTTAGCGGGGTGCACTCTACTGGGAAAGCTGTGTACACAACAAGGGCCCACTATGCAACAAAGTGCAACACCCAGAATAGAAAACTGGCTGTGGCAGAAAGGGGGCAAATTGAATCTAAAAGTGATTAAAACAGAGTGAAAGAAGGATGAAAAAGTAGCCTGGTCAAGGAGGCAGGGTCAGGGAACCCCCAGGCCTAGCATACAGCGGGAGATGCCCCACACCTGACCATCCCAGCCCTGCTCCGGTGGTAGATTAAAACCCTGTAACTGAGAATAAAAACCATTTTCACATGGGAAACTCAGAACCAGTTCAACCATCTGTGAATCATCTGCCAATATTAGAAGCAATGAGTCCCAAAGTCCATACTTAGCACAGAGGTCCAAAAGGAGGGGATGTGCTTACATCTATAAGACTCCACAACCACAATGCAGAGTGGTTCATTACACAAAAGAAAACTAAAGGTTAACCTGGTATGACTGATGTAGGGATGACTTCGGATTAGGAATTCTTTCCAGGAGAAGTGGAAGGAAGAGCAAAAGGCTGCAGTAGTCTTCTTGATTGAGTTGAGTATATTAGATGGGGCAGTAGCACACCAGATATCACTCCATTTCCAAGTGAGTAATACCCAAATGACTAGTACCCAGAGAGAGACAACTGAGCAGGCAGCACAACAAATATCATGAATAGTGGAGTCCAAAGAAAGGCATGAATAGCATTTGTCAATAGCTTAGAGACTGCTATTGAGTCAGTACATATTAAAACATGGTCAAGGAGGGCTCTGCTAGCAGCTGTCAGCTCTGCTGTAAACACAATACATTTCTCTGCACCAAATAACATTTCATACTGGTAGGAGATGTAAAAGCGAATCCCATCTTATATTCAGCTTTAGCGGCCATTGGTGTAAAAGGTAGTAGCAGCCTGGAACTCTTGAAGAACTGGATGTATCAGACACTGAAAAGTCCTGGGGGTGACAGACTTTTAGGACCTTGGAAGAAGTTGGTCCTAATCCATGCTCTGGTCACTGTCCAAGTGCAAGTGTGTAAAAAAACATGGGAAGCATAATAGAAGAAGGTGAGGTGGAGATATTGGCACAGGGAAGCAAGGAGCATTCCAAGTGGTAGACGACGATGACTCTCCTGCTAAGTAGATAGAGTGGGACACATTGGATGGCCAGGGAATTGTCAAATGGCAATTGCATAAGGGACCTAGAGCTGGTACCATCAAATCTGAAGAGGGAAGACACCAGCTTTGGCAAGTAGACTGTCTACCGATCTATTCAAAAAGACACTAGTGAGCAGACACATGACATGATCTTTCTTGGATCTATTCAAAAAGACACTAGTGAGCAGACACATGCCATCATCTTTGTTGATCCATTATGGACTGTGGGACAACGGCTGACATGTAATTCTTGATACAATAATTTACCAACAGCCATATGTATTGTAGAAATTTATTTAACGAAGTTCTTATATGCAACCAGTTTCGGCATTACATTAATGCCTTCTTCAGGTCCCACACATCATAGTGGTAATATCACTATACATCTGTGTCGCCTGGCCACCAAGAGCTGTTGCATAGTGATTTGATCCATAGATACAGTTACATGGCTCCTTACGTGTATAGCAATTTTATGACTATGACGTGTGGGGCCTGAAGATGGCATCAATGTAATGCCGAAACTGGTTGCATATAAGTAGTTCATAAAATAAATTTCTGCAATAGATATGGCTGTTGGTAAATTATTGTATCAAGAAATACATGCCATGATGGTGGAATAGGTCTAACAGTTTTAAATGTGAAGGAGCTGATGAGCCATAAACCTGGCAACCATAGTTCTGTCAGAACAAAATCAGGGCTTTGTACATATGGATAAAAGTAACATGATCCACACCACAAGATGTGTTGTCGGAGCTTTACACTTCCATATCCAGCTACTCTTCTGGTGATGAATATGGGGTAGGCAGGTCAGCTTTTTATTAAAACAGAGATGTAAGAAACAGGACTATGCTACAAAATCCAGGTGCCTAGTACCTAAGTAGAGTTCTGGGTCAGGATGGACCGTGGTTGAATGGCAGAAATGTATCACCCGGGTTTTTGTAGAAGAGAAATGGAAACTACAGGAAAGAGCCCCTACAGATGTCCGCCAGATGGCACCTGGGAGCTGGCAGTGAGGAGACGCTAGCAAGTGGGAGCTGTACCAAATGCAAAAATCATTGACATACAATGCGTGGATGACCAGCTGCCCAACAGAGATCACTAACCCATTAAAACCAATTAGAGAAAGAATGGCATATAACACAGAGCCCTGGAGGGGACAATTCTTTTGGATCCATGGGGAAATGATTGAAGTGACAACTCTAACCTGTGGGATAAAAACTGACAAAAATCAGTAGAGGGCCTTGAAAGCCCCAGTCACGAAGGGTGAATAAAAGTGATGATGTCAAACAGTGTCATATGCCTTATGAAGGTCAAAAAAGACTACGACATGGTGTTGATGTTTAGAAAAAGTCTATCAAATTACTGTTGCCAACCTAAGCAGATGATTCACATCAGATAAATTTGGAACTGGGAATAACGACCACCATCAGCTGTAGAATGGAATGACAACAGTGAAAAATTTGTGCCGGACTGAGACTCAAACCTGGATTTCCCGCTTATAGCGAGCTGTTCGCCTTACCATCTGGCTATCCCTGCACAACTCACAGCCAGACCTAAACTTCCATATGTTGTCAACCATACATCTATGATCTGTACATCCATTATGTGTATTCCTATACAGATCAGATGCTATACTTGAAAGTTGCATGCCCAGTATCAGCAGATAAATACTATATTGCAGTGCCTACAGCTGGTGGTGGTTATTATTTACAATTGTGAATTCTTCTGGTGTGTTTCATAATGGCTGTGGTCGCTGCAGTGCAGTGTCATCAGAACAACACAGGCACTGCAATATAGAATAGTATAAGCAAATGATTGGTTGTGAATTGTCCCTCCCAGAAACCACTCTGAACGGGGAACAAAAGGCCCTGAGATACAAGAACCCAGTATAACGTGCAGGCAACCATCCTTTCACACAGCTTAATGAGTATGTTGGTCAGGCTAATCGGCTGGTGACTATCAATAGACATTGGTTTCTTATCTGGCTTAAGAACTGGAACAACTACACTATTTCACCATTGCGAGAGGAAGGCACTTTGGAGCCAAAGAAGGATGAAGACACTAAGATGTTACCTTTACGGAACATTCAGGTGTCCAATCATCTGATTGTGAACTGAATCAGGGCCTACAGCTGTGCTATTGGCCAAAGCAAGAGCCTGACATAATTCCCAGCCAGTGAAGGGTTCATTATAGGATTCAGATTGGTGGGGAGTGATATATATGGGGATGTCTTCAGCTTGTCACTTCTGCAGCTGAAAGTTAACCGGATAGGAATAAGATGCTGATGCTGTCACAAAGTGGGTCCCACCCTGTTCTGCAAGAATCGATGAATCAATACAGAGACCAGCTGTGGAATGTTGGTGGGCCATAAGAGAATGGTGCTTGGCCCACACCTGAGACGAAGCAGCATATGTCACCAGCCAGGAGACATAGTGCTCCCAGCATTCCATCTTAGTAGGAAATCACTTAAAAGCTATACAACTGGTCTGTGAAGGACATCGTTTGAATTATTGCACAGCCTGTCAGTGATCCTAAATAACTATTGTGACATCTTTGGTCCACCACAGCACCAGTTGATGGTGGGGTTGACTTGTAGAAAGGGAAACAGCAGTTCCAGTGCATGACTGATTGCATCCGAGTCACCTTGCACAGTCTCATCAATACAATCCAGCAGTAAAGTGGGAAATATAACAGCGGAGGCACACAAAGGCCAGTTGACTCTGTGAAGTGCCAACATGGTAGTTAGTCTGTCTTGCAGTGGCAAGAAACGACAGGATCACCGACAAATCATTGCCACAAAGGCCACTGTGTAGTGACAAATATAGCAAAGTTACAAGATTAAGGGAAAAAAATCAACAGATCAAGAGCTGGAAAGGTGCTATGGGTGGCACTGAAGTTGGCAGGAAAACCATCCTGAGGAGGCATACATCATGTTCTGTGAGAAGATGGTCAATTAAAAGGCCCCTACCAGATGAAGTGGTACTCCCCCACAGTGGATGGTGTGTGTTGAAGTCCCCAAGAAGGAGAAAAAGGACGGGGGGGGGGGGGGGGGGGGAGATAGATGGGGGAAGTTGTTGGCTTAAAGTGGTCAATACAACACAAATAAGTGGCCTGCCTAGAGGTAGGCAAGAAGTGGTAATCGCTAAGGTCATTTGCACTCATAGCACTACCACTTCAATGAGGTACAAAGGAGAATCCATTCATCAACATCTGTTTGAACAAAAGTACAAAAACCTCCAGATGCCCTCTCAAGGCCAGTGCAGTTTGGACAGAATATGTGACAGCCACAGAGCATTGGAGAATGCTCACCAGTGAGGTGCATTTCTTGGAGAGCAATGCAAACTGAGGAGAAGGGGAAATTAGATGACGTACTTCTGCCAGGTGACAGTAGTACCCATTGCAGTTCCACTCAATTACCACATGACTGGTGGGCATGTCAGGTGTGAAGGAGCCAAAAGGGCTGATCGTATTAGAGGATCACTGCTTGTCACCACTGGGTTGGGAACCACATCCATAGACATTGGCTAAGAACCCAAATGCATGGGGGAATCTGATACCTCCATGGTCACTGGAGGACACTTGTCCCAGTTCTTCTTCTTCCTTTTCTTCTTCTTCTTCCCTTCATAAACATTGTTGGGCGAGGTTCTTCAAGGACCTTTTTGCATTGAGCACAGGGACAGCTGAAGAGTGGACAGCCCTGGAGTCCACAGGTTGTAGTTCCTTCAAGCACTGTTTGGCATCAGGCCTCCCATCCAAGGGATGCTTGGGAGAAGGATCCCAAGAGTGAGTCCTGTCACTGGTACATGATGAAGGAGAACACATCTCTGATCTGGCACGGGAAGTGGTTCCCAAATAAGGTACCTCGGGAACCACAGGAGGGGAAGATGGTGGAAGATCTTAATTGGAGAAGGCTGACATAGTGTTGGGAGGGGAGGGGGGGGGGAGGCAGGGAGGAGGGGACAGTGATCTTGATGTTGGTGTAATTGATCATATCACTTCAAAGGCTAAGATAAAGGTGCCTGTATCTGTAAGATTTTCCCTGAACCCTTTTTGTACACATCTGATACAATGTACACCTCACAACTGGAGAATTGTCTGGAGTTCATCTGTTTGGAGCGTAAGATCTCTCTGGAATAGGATGCCTTGGACAATTTAAAAGTTTTGTGTCAGGCTATGGTCAAAGGTAAAGTCACCCAGATGATCATATACCTGAAGAATAGTAGATTGTGTAGCAAAGGAAGTTTTACTTAATAATGAATCATTTTGCCTTTTCCCCAAATATTCAACTTCCCCAAATTTCTCTCCAGCATTTTTGACAAACAAATAATTATTTCATTGCAGTGAAAGTATCCACATCAGTCCAAGTGCAGCCTCGGGGCCACCAGGAGAAGAAATTTTAATTTGCTTCATGTGCAGATCTTCTGTCATGGTACCACCAATCCACAGCAAGTTATCTGACCTGTTAACCTGTGCCCCAGCCATGACATGCACATATTTCTTGGCTTGCGAGAGAGTTTCCAGCTCAGGCACCAACAGTGCTATCCCTGCATATTCAATGGCTACCAGCCAAGGGTTCAAAAATGGCTCTGAGCACTATGGGACTTAACTTCTGAAGTAATCAGTCCCCTAGAACTTAGAACTACTTAAATCTAACCAACCTAAGGACATCACAAAGATCCACGCCTGAGGCAGGATTCGAACCTGCGACTGTTCCAGACTGTTCAGCCAAGGACATCCATACAATTTTACTTCCCTCTTGTTTTGCCATCTGCCTACTTAAATTCATTTTTTTTCATTTGTGAACTAATTACCATTAACATATGTGAATATAATCTGCATTTTCATAAAAGAGAAAGGTTGGCCCTCAGTTTTAAATAATATAACACCAGATCTAATTTTGTGCTTCGTTTTATGTATGTAATTGATTTTCTAATTTATTTTGACTATTCCTAGTTAGTACCTTTTGTTATATGGTGGAGTCAGTAATTGCTTTGTAAGTTAAATTCTATTGTTGACATATAAACAAATATAAATTCTGTACTAATTGTAAACATTTGGAAGATGAAATACTAGTAATCTTAAAGCATCTATTTGACAGCATTCGAAAACAGTTTTGTCAAAAGTATTGTTTGCATAACAATATTTGTTAATATCACCATTTAAACAAATAATTCAGCCTAACTCTTGTAGTAGAAGAAACTGTTAAAGAGCCAATTTTCCAATTTATTCAGTTAATTTAATGAATTAAGTTTTAATTGTAATTTCTGTAAATTAAACTTCAGACAATGTGTGGTTTCAGCACCTATTATTGTAATGATATATATAAGGGCCCGAATTTTGGTCACGAGTCAGTCAGTCCACAGTAGAGTTTCGGATGAGAAAGCTGTGTTGGTTAGAACAACAACAATGCTTCAACTTAACCGTGAAATAAGTGCTAAACAATTAGGCCATCTGTAAAAGCAATGACAGTGTCTGCTCCATTTGTACCTTTCTATTCTTCAAGAAGTGTGAACTTTGTGGTTAGGTTTTACTGTTCGTAGGTGTTCAGCAGGAAACTATTGTAGCAGTATGTGGATGTTTGCCTGCAACCTATTAATGAGGCTTATCGAAAGTTAAACAATAGTGCACTGGTCATATAAATGTATATCTGGGGATTGTGAAAAACGAAAATAAAAGACTGAAGTGCAACTTTGCATCTGTTGGCTACATCATTTACTATTTTTTCAGCCAGTACGTCGACACCAAGGACAACAAACGAAGAAATAGAAGTAGGCAAACCACTACATGTGGTGCCCCAGGTGAGGACTATTGTATGTGGACACACTAAACTAGAACTCACAACATTTGAACATGAAGTGTGAACTCCAGATGTTTACATTTTTAATGCTACAGCCAATCAGCACTGGCATTTCATGGCCACAGTAGGACAGCAGCCAATCAGCAAGTCTGTTCTATGGAAACTGCCACTGAGTACAGGAGCAACCAATCAGAATGCAGATGGACACAGCTGACTGGGGGTAAACAAGACACCACGCTGAGAGAATTACAACTTGCCGTGCAGGTGATGTACTGAAATAACAACTGCAACAACAGCAGCAGCAGAGCAGTGGAAGAAGACCGATTGAAAAATAAGGTATTTCAAAGCAAAAGCTGTTTTGTATACAGTGATTCATAATGAGTGACCTCAATGAACAAGACAGTGTGACTGACGACAAAGCTGTAGAGGTTAAATTGTTAAATGAACAGAAGGACATAAGTGTGAGTGGCACAGTAGATGATAGTGCTTATCAATCTGAATGAATGTAACTTTGAATGATTGAGATGAAAATCCTATTGTAGATGAAATGATACAAGCTTCATCTACATTGTGTGGTGATGTGAGCGAAATGGATGAAAACAGTACTGAAGTGGGTGAGATCGTTAAGGTTAAGGAGGAGGCATCTAGTAGCAAAAGTCAGCAAGGGCAACAGTGTATGGCAGGCAGCAATTTGGAAGCAATGTTATGGCAAATTATGAGTAGTTTGAATTATTTGAGAAATATGAGTACAAAAGATGACATTAATGGTATGAAAGAAGACATTAGTAGTGTGAAAAAAGACATTAATACGATGGAAAAGAAAACTGATAGCATTAGCACTGATTTGGTTAACTTAAAAGATGAACTGAAGAAAGAAATTAAAAAAGATATTAAGGTAGTCAGCTCTAATCTTTTAGAATTAAATAAGACATTTGATACGGTAATTAAAGATTGTGATAATACTACTGAGAAAATAAGGTTGAGTATTAAATATGCAGAAGACAGAGAGAAACTTTGTGATGACAACTGTATGAAGAGGGAGGTTTTCAAGAAACAATGTGCTGAAAATAGAGTTTACCTTGAGAACTAAATCGATCACATCAGAAATGATTCAGAAACAGATGTAGAACCCAAGCGTGCAGTAATAGTAAAGGAAAAAATTGGAAAAAATAAGGTGGCTGCAAGGCCACTTGCATGGAGTCATCACACAGCATCACAAGTTCACACAATGTGAGGTCACTGGCTTCGTGGAATGAGGACGTGGTGGTGGTGGGAGGGGGGGGGGGGGGCAGAAGATCCATAGCATCAGCCGATGGTGCGTCCCCCACAAACTTTGCTGGAAAGAGGAGGGGCTCTCCATACAGAATCTCAGCCAGTGATGTGTTCATGTCCTCTTTATGGGCCATGCAGATGTCGAGAAAGCCCCAGGAATGGCTTTGGACCATAATCCACCATGGCACATAAGCACGGCTTTGAGAGTTCGGTGCCACCATTTGACCACGCCATTCACCTGCTGGTGGCACGCTGTGGTGTGGAATTTGGCGACACAGCAGAACTCGCAAAGTTGAGCAAAGAGTGCGGATTCAAACTGTCATCAGGGAAAAAGGGCAGCCGAACTCAGCAACCCACATGGATACAAAAGAGTGAGCGATGGTCTTGGCTGTGACGTCTATGAGGGGGACCACCTTGACCCAGAGGACTACTTGGGTGATGATTGATAATATGTATCTGTACCCCTTGGAAGGTGGGAGCGGACCAACCATGTCGATGTGGACATGCCGAAGATGATCTCTTGGAACATCGAACTTGCCTAATGGAGGCTGAGCATGTCTGCTGACATTGCTATGCTGGCATGGGACGCATGCGCGGGTGCAAGTGTGGCAATCGTGCTTCACGCTGGGCCAGACGAAATGTTCAGTAACCAGCCTCGTCGTGGCCCGTGTTCCAGGATGGGCCAAGTTTTGCAAAGCATTAAAGACCCTGCATCAAAGAGCGGAGGGTACCAAGAGGGGGCGAGGAGTGCCCGCAGAGGTGTTGCAAAGCCCAAGAGTAGTTGACGCATGCAGGACATGAGGTCGGACAGCGAGCGATGACTAGTTGTCCGAAACTAATTGCTGTATATCGATATCTTCGGTCTGAAGTCGGGTGGGCGCATCCAATTTCAACGGTGCGGTTAGCACGGAGATTCGAGATAGGTAGTCTGCCACAACATTTGCTGAGCCATGAATATAGCATGCATCAGAAGAGTGCTGACAGATATAGTCCACATGGCAGAAACGTGTCAGCGGATGGTCCTTATCCGGGTTACAAATAGCATCCACGAGAGGCTTGTGATCCGAGTAGATCGTGAAAGGTCACCCCTTGTGGTCACTATACAAGTGTTTAATCACCTTATATACTGCAAGAAGCTCACAGTCAAAAGCCAACCACTTACAATGGCTCTTAATCAGTTTCTTGGAAAAGAAGCAGAGAGGTTGGGTGGACTCGGCAGTGTGCTGCTGTAAAACAGCGCCCACAGCTGAGCCACTGGCATCAGTCGTGATCGAAACACATGCTTCAGGGTCTGGGTGGCCGAGTGTGATGGCTTTGGCAAAGGCAGTTTTAAGATTACCAAATGTGTCGAGCACAGATTTGGTCAAGTCCAACTTCCGTTTCCCCATGGTGTTTTTGTCATAGAGGGTGCCGGGAAAGTTTGCCATACTTAGACAACAGCGGAGTTGATCCTAATGTTCAGGAAAAGGGAGATTAAGTATGGGTTCAAGATGGGTGAGATAACTATCTATCTGTGTCATGGTACAGCCTTTTCTAACATTATGGAATTCCATCTTAAGATATAGTTGCCTGGACTAATGTGTGTAGAATGTATAAGCAAGGTTTGTATGTAAATTGCCCTTCAGGCTAGAATCTTAAGCAATTTGAGGATGGAAGATAGTAAATTGGTACAATGGTTAAAGGATTACTATCAAAGGGGTAAAGTAAACAGGAAATGAAAGAAGTCAGCATATGTGGAGGATAATTAACATCTGAAGTAATCAGCTCATTGGTGTAGCAGCAGAGGCAAAATGCAGTATAAACCATCTTAAATATGAGATCATAATATAAATTGCGGTATAATAGATGCGTGGGTTCACCTATTAATGAGGCTTATCAAAAGTTAAACAGTAGTGAACTGGCCATATAAATGTGTATTGGGGGGGGGGGATTAAATTAAATAACTGTGAAATGCAACTGTGCATCTGTCGGCTACATCATTTACAATAAACAGTATTTGCACATCTAACCCCAATTTTTCAGCCAGTACATCGATACCGAGGATAACAAACGAAGAAATAAAAGTAGGTGAACTGATACACACTTACACTCACCAAGGTATTCATTAAACAGTTTCGGTGCTTTTTAATGTGTTAAAAATAACAAGAAACAATTGGACTAAACCTTCCTGGTAGATTATAACTGTGGGCGGAACAGGAATTGGAATGCAGGATCTTGACTTACACTTGTATTACTCTTGCCAACTGAGCTATCCAGAAATGGCGTGCAATTTGCCCACACGGCTTCATCTCTGGCTGTACCTCTTTCCTCCTTTCCAAACTTCACAGCAGCTCTTCTATATACTTTGCTGGACTAGTACCCTCAGAAGGAAAAATAATGCATGTCAAAAGCTTAGCCCCAGCCTGCAGGATTATTACCAGAATGCATCTTTCATTCCGCAATAGAGTGTGCACTGGTTTGAAGTGAGATGCAGTTGATCAGAGCATTGCCTGTGGAACGCAAGAGTTCCAGTTGCGTCCTGGTGTACACATTTTGATAGAGAGTGAAAGATTAAATCTGGAAACTACTGGACTGGATCTCTGGACTGGAGAGGGAAGACGGGCACACTGTCACACTAATCTCACAACAGTCCATGATAATCATAAACAAGGTACTTCTGCAGATGGTCTTCAATTGTGCTCTCATGGGCCTACATTCGAAATGCATGAAGGATATACTGTTCAGAGACATATTTCACAAACTCCTTTGATAACTAACTCGATGTAAAATTGGCTCAAGCTGCATATCTGTCTGCAAGCAAGTTTCCTCTTAAGGCTGAAATTTTGGGGAGTTTGAGGGAAATTGCATTCACTGTCATTGTCCGGGAGAAAATACAACAGTTAACAAAAAAATTACTCACAAATAAAACTGGATGCGAGTTCATTGACACTCATGTCCGATAAACTGGATGTAACGTTAAATTCTAGATTTCTGTTGGTGTATAATGATAATAAAATGCATTTACATACTTCACTAAGAACAACACATTCAGGTACCTAGCCAGAGTGTGTAAGTGGACAAGGAATGGGGGAAAGAAAAAAAAAAAAAAAAAGAATCCTGGGCTTTCCACAGACATCCCAGTTAAAAAATATACCTTTTCCCAGGCGAAAATACAATTTTTCCGCACGAAGTGACTGTAGGTTTTCTGTAGATTTTCTCTCGGAACTGTAAAACTTTTCAGTTCTTTGAATGATTAATGTTTTATACACTAGCATAGAACTTCCCGGCACTTTAAGGAAACATAGGAGAAGTTATGGAAAAACCTTTGATGAAAAAATGGAGAGAAATTTTGGAAAGACCTTATGTGTGCAGTAACATATACGCTCCATATTTACTTATTACTAACGAATAAATTCAAATGCCACCAAAAACAAAGCATGCAGTTTCCAGAGCATTGAAATCAAGATAGTGATGCCCTTCTGTAAGCCAATCATAGCTCATGCCACGCTCTCACCAGCCGATGACAGCAGATATTCAGGGCGTAGGACACAACTTGAAGTCACCCAATAGCAAGATCACTGTTGAATAGCACGAACGCACTAAGAGGAAAAAGTTAATGGTTTACATTAATGTAAATAGTGTAGCTACAAGAAAAGCTAAGCTTTCATGTGTAATATTGGTCTCGAAGATTAATTAGCTACAACAGAAGCTAAGTTTCCAGATGTAATATTGGTCTTTTTTTTTGTGTGTGTTACACTTTAAGATACATCACACAAATGTAACAGTAAATTTAAAATAATGACATAAATCTCCCATCTTCTGGGCTCAAAATTCTTCTAAGTGGCTGGTCCTCAAAGTGTTAAGTTTCAAACGAGAGTCAAAAACTCTGATTTAAGAAACTCAGCCCACATTCTCACACGTAACATAATTCATCTTGCGTAAAAGGAAATTTACTTTGAAAATAACGCTTTTCAAACCACCATTTGCAATACTTCCCTGAGAGTTAGAAATAGGTCCCTTTTAGCAGTTGTCAGAGAGCTCCAGAAAACAGGCATTACCACATGTGCGCAGCTGTGGTGATGTACGAAGCCCACATGTTTGTACATATAAAGCATTAAGAGACCTTAAATTATGCCACAACAGAAACAGGACATCAGAGGAGACTGAAACAGCATTGGAATTTTGTAAACCATACTAAAATGCATAATTTAACCTAAAGTGCACATTGGTTTGTCCAGATTCACAATGAAGTAGGCCTCACTTGATATTAATCTTTTCAATGTGGTTTTCGGGATGTAAACTTCCTTGGAGTACCAGTACTGTACAATCTCATGTTTGGTTCTTTATTATGGTGTAATGCCTTACATGGCAGAAGATGAAAACATGCACTTGAAATTCAGCGAACAATTAGAACTAGCCAATACTGTGGAATGAAACACTTTGTTTCAAATAAATTGATTGCTTCTACGGAAAAGATTAATAACTTACGGAAACTGACAAAAATAACTTCATTGTTCTGCAGGGCGATTAACACTTCACTGCTGAAACCTTGGAAATAAAATCAGAAAACTAAAATAATAATATATTTTTGCCTTCTGTAACTATGCGAATGTATTTTAATGCGCTCGATAGCTCCCGGCCATATAAATCTGTTTTGTTTTCATTTTACGTGCGAGCTGTAAATGAAGAGGAAACGACGAAATAAACGTGAAAACAGGTCACATGGAGACTATCCCCCTCCACACGCACACGCGCACGCACACGCGCACGCACACTCACTCACTCACTCACTCACTCACTCACTCACTCACTCACTCACTCTACAACTCATGCAAAACTCTGAGGAACAATAATTGAGGCTTTTTGTGAGATCTCTGATGAGGCTCAGAAGCATAGTGCTATAATAGTATGAGGGTCAGTCAAAAAGTAGAATAATTAATTTATGACTTCCCAATATAATCTCCATCCATTTCCACAGTTTTGGTCCATTTTTATACAGGGGCAAGTATTTCAGTGTGGTAAAATGCTCAGTTGTACTTGCAAAGCCATTGATGAACGGATGTTGCCACGGCCTCCTTATCTTCAAAGTGAACCCCATGATTCTTTTTAGCAGCTCGAACAGATGGAAGTCTGATGGTGCCAGGTCAGGGCTACTCACGATCTCTTCAGTGGAGTGATAACTGGCTAAAAACGGCTCTGAGCATTATGGAACTTAACATCTGGGGTTATTAGTCCCCTAGAACATAGAACTACTTAAACCTAACTAACCTAAGGACATCACACACATCCATGCCTGAGGCAGGATTCGAACCTGCGACCGTAGAGGTGGCGCGATTCCAGACTGAAGCGCCTAGAACCGCTCAGCCACCAGCGGCGTGACGAGTGGTGCGTGACCTTGCGTTGTCATGCAAAATAATAATAATCATCTTACCTTTTGTTGGGCGAAATCGCTGAAGATGTGCTTTCAGCTATTTGAGGATTCTGATGTATAAGATAGAATTAATTCTGTATCCTTGCTCCCAAAAATTAACCACAGCGACACCCTCAACAACCCAGAATACTGTAGCCAGTTGCACAGTTTTGAACTTTGCCTTTTTTGGTGAGTTTCTGTGACCATTCCCTGACTGCCTCTTTGACTCTGGTTCAAAAAAATGAACCCACATTTTGTCGCCAATCAATTATTTCCAGAAATTCCTATCCCTCCAAACGGAAGCATCACAAGAGTTGTGGGGCAATTGCTTTTCTTGCCTCTTCTTTTCTGGTCAGTTAACATTCTTTGTAGCCAAGTTTCACAAACCTTGGAGTATGTCAGTTCTTGAATAACTGACATCACACTTCCTTTACTGAGGGAGGTAATGCCACACAAATCACCCACAATCACCATAAGTGATGTCATCAACTCACTCAATGTTGTGTGGAGACACTGCAGTCACCAGCCTGTTGCTCCTCTTTTTGTCAGCCCTTAAGATTTGCTAAAGCCATGAATGGATTGTCTAACAGTGCTGATATTCACTATTGCCCCACCGTACACATTTTTCAGTCATCAATGAATTCAAATGTGCATTTGATGTTCTGCATTCAGGAACGATATCTCAGAACACTAATACAAACGTATATCCGCCATTTTCCAAGTGACTAGAGTGCTGACATCTGGAAGTTACTACTGCATGAACTGAGAAGCAGCATCGCAGAACATTGCCAAATTCAAATTTTTCAGTTCACAAACTTCATACAAGAAGGAAAAGAAGGCATTATGTCGTACTGTAGTGGAAATCAGTATACAGGCAGGGCTTCTACAAACGTAATAGTACAATGCCTGAAGCATATATGTATTGAATTTAGTATGAAAGTAGTAGACACATATACGACAATCGGTCATGATGGAATTACACAGTTGCTTTCAAAACATGAGTAACAAAATAAGGCATTTGCATTTCCTGGGTTGAAACTGGTATAAAAGCATTCACTGTCCTGTTGTGTTATTGCACTGTTAGTATAAGGGGTGTCCAAAAAGAAACAAGCCAGAGGCATAATTCAGAAACCAGTACCTGTATGTTAGAACTATTGACCTTGGCTGTTGAGACACTTGTCCCTCTGTGACACAAGGCAGTGAATGGCTGCCACACAAAATTTCCAGCTCTGCAATGTTAACCAGTTCTGTACATACTGTTGGACGTTGTCATCAGAGGTGAATCGTTTGGACCCTCAGAGCCTTTTTAAGGGGACCAAAAATGGTGTAATCACAGGCAGAGAGGTCCGGACTGTATGAAGGGTGGCCGAGAACCTCCCATTTGAATTTCTGCAGGAGTGCCGCAACTGTGTTGTTGTGGAGCAGAATGACCCCATGGGTGAGATTGCCTGGTTATTTTGATTTGATCGCTTGGTAAAGGGTGGGCATTCACTGTTGTCCCTGTGACCACACCATTTTTGGTCCCCTGGGGGTGCAAACGAAGACGTCCAGCTCTACGTGTGGAACTGGTTAACATCACAGCCCCAGGAATTTTATGAGACGGCCATTCACTGCCTTGTGTCACAGTGGGACAACTGGCTCAACAGTCAGGGTCAATACTTGTAACATACAGGTACTGGTTTCTGTAATTATTCCTCTGGCTCATTCCTGTTTGAATGAGCCCTTATACTTCGTCCATCCTCCATTTGTTCCCCTACTTACCTCAAAAATTCTTGTTGAACGCCCCTTATACTTTGTTCATCCTCCATTTGTTCCTCTTACTTACCTCAAAAATTCTTGTCGGCATTGATTTTGTTATGTTTTTCGAAGGGTTCAGATGCAGACTACGTACAGGCCAAGAAAAAATATCGATATTTTTATTAGTTGTAGAAGGAACATGTGAAGATGCATTATCTTGCTGAAACATTAGACTTTCTTCCCTTAGGTCCTCATACATTCTAATCAAGTCTGTCTCTAACATCTCAGTTATATGTTAGCAATTACCTTTTGCACAGATGGCTGCCCAAAAAACTTTCACCACCAAAATTTCTGGTACTTCTTACATCTGACTCATCTAAATTAAACTACTTCTACTCATTGAAGATCACTTTATACCATACTTAATTCCATGGCATACGTTTTTCAGCAAACTCAAATCAAACCAGTTTATGTTTGGGTGTTGGAACAGGTTTTTACAGCCATTTCTTGAATGCACAATGTCATTTGACAAAAATGTGTTGTATGCGACTCGCAATTACTGACAACTGTACATCAGCAACCACTTGAGAAGAATAATGGTTTGTGGCCCTTGCTTTGCACAAAAGTAACAGTTTTGATGCCTCAGATAATTTTCTAATTTTCCCTATATTTTGCATTCTGTCCTTAATACATGCCTACTCAAACGAAATTATTCTTGAATGGTTCAGCTTCCTTGTGATTTGATGACTGGAGACTCCCATTTCCTGGTATGCATTGGTTTTTGATTCTTCATCACATGATAACTGTTACAACTGTTTTACATGTAACATTGTCGGTTTATGTACACAAGACGCACTCGCACCAATGTCTGTTCCCATCTGCAGTAAAGACATGTACACACACAATAACACTGCACAGTGCGGATTGGCTTTATACCAAGTTCCATCCTCTGCCACCTGAATCACTGATGTCTCATTATGTCCGGTAGTACCGACATCAAATGTGGTGCTTTTTGACTGCATTTGTTGTATATTGGACCTCATACTATTGCATATACCCAGTACAAACTATTCCAACCAACAACATTAATTTTCTTACAAAATGCCTTTATACTGATTTATTACACTGTAGATCAATGTATTTATTCATATCACATGAAAAGTACTTTCTGCAGCTCACAGATGAACTTAAAAGCAAGGAAAAGTTTTGAGGACGATAGCACCAGGGAGAACAGCAGGCAGAGGCCACTGGTGAAGTACAAAGGAGAATCAAGAGGAAAAGTGCCAGTCTGCTTCTGCAAGTCAACAATACCACTGACCTAAGTTGAACGTGCTGAAAACCTGAGTGCACATGAAATGTAAGTTTCTTGTGCAAAATGAGCCTAGTTTGTTCTAAACATATTTTAAAAACACAACTTAAATACACTGGCAAATAATAAAATTATGCTTGTACTTAAACGTGCACATAAAAAAGAGTAAATAATACAATAAAAAAGTAAAATATAATAGTATTAATGCTGCTTTTACACACGGGTGAAAATAATACCTCATTACTCAAGCACCATATCTTCTTCCGTTCTAATATTCAACAGTTATTAATGACAACAATATATCATACCTGCATATTACATTTGTCTCTAACATTTATTAACAGAATATTTCTATGTCACCTATCTACACAATATTATGTTATAATGAAGTGAAACATGTCCGTGTAAAAAAATTTGATGAAATACTACAATAGTCACCTGAAAAAAAATGTACCCCGATTGCTTCTCCAATACACATATATATATATATATATATATATATATATATATATATATATATATATATATATATATATATATATATATATATATATATATATATATATATATAAAGAAAAAAAAGAGCCTTTTTTGTTTTGTAAGAACATCCTCCAAAAATGAAGACTAACATATGTTCTTATCATTATGTACAATGATTGCCACTTCTGTATAACAAGCTGCAGCAAGCAAAGTGACAGTGAATAACAGTGATTTGACAAATTTGTACTAAAAAGTAACTCTGTTACTTAGTTGATATAACTACAAACCAAACTGTGTGAATAAGTACTCATTCATGTTTGCACGACACTACTAAGTCACATACTTAAATTATGGATTACGAGTAAAATACACTTTCTCCAGAATCCTGTGAAGTAAAATTATGTAAATCAATATCTTGTTACTAATTCAACTTCAAATTATTGCTGCAAGAATTAGACATGGAAAGAAGTCAAGGGTATCAATTTTCCTTTTATTTTATACATGATAATGCTGTTTTGAAATCAGTGGTTGTGAATTTAATTATTTCATAATGGTTTAAACATCTACAATGTCTCTTGGCATAAATGTGGTTAAAAAAGTGGGTAGTCACTGCATTTTTTTCAAGTAATAATTTTCCTAAGTTGTGTCAATAACCACACTCCTTTAGACAGCTCTGTGGCAGCAACTAGTATTACGGTGCCGTTACACATGTGCACCTTGTGACTAGTTGCCATGCGGCTGTAGCTTGCCCAACATGCAAGTAGAGGCATGTATGTAGGTACAACAAGTGCATGCGATTGATTCCATTCAAACTTGTGTTGATCCTGGGGGCTCTACTTCCTTGTGGGGAAAACTACAGCAGCACAACGATGAGCACATGGTGCATAGGTGTCAACGCACCTTTAGTATGACACATTATACTGCACCTAATATGAAGTTAATGACATTCACAATGAACAGCAACAATGTCGGGAAAGAGCACTGGCAGTGTGTAGAGTGTTACTATGACACATTTAACAACATTCAAAATGAACAGCCAGAATGTTGGGAAACAGCACTGGCAGTGTGTAGATCATGTGCAAATGATGAAAGAATGACAGTTCATTAATATAACTTTCTAGTTTCGATCCTTTCTGTAACTCTTGTCTCCTTCATCTATTTTACTACGCCATTGAAAGCAGTCAAACTGAATATCTTTATCAAAACTTAAAAAACCTTTAGTAATCTGTTGCACCAGTGAGATGGAAAAAAAACCAACTTGAATCATTCTGTTGGAATTTGGTACCTTGTTCATCAACAATACTTTCTCCAAAAAAACTTCTGAATACTTTCTATTACATGTGCAAACAGATCTTGTCTATTTACATGTGGGTAAATGAGTATCCAGACAGGTTTGCTAGTAGTGGGAATAATGAAAGTTTCATTATTTATGATCTGCCTTCATTAACCAACTAGGATCACTTCCATGCATCAATTATTACTTATATCACAGAGATGAAAGCACTTTTTCAGTGCTCTAGATGTTTTATTATCTGTCTGTTGTACAACTGACTATATGCAAGTTGGATGAAATATGAGACATCAAAAACTATTAATGGAGTCAATTGTCGAATACATTTCAATAGCGTGTGCACTAAAAATTACCTACGTGCTGGCAGGATGTTAGCAACAAACACAAGGGCGAAACTCATCATCTGAAGTCAGTATTGCCAAATTTTAATAATGACTGTCACAAAGAACCACAGAATTAATTAGACAAGAAGCATTACAAAATTAGCATAATGAGCAACATATCAGTATTTTGAGTTACTTAAAAATATGTATGTCTATTGGGTGATAGAGACAGTTAAACTTTAAATGGAACATTGACGACTGGAAGCAAGTCACACGCTAAAAAGCGATATCCCATACCTTCTTTCCATGTATGAATCATGGTAATGTGTTAGGCTACTCACATGCAACCAATATGTAGGCGCTACTATGGTATTGGCCATAGTTTCATGGTACATTGTTTTGTTCTCCAGCGGCAAAACAATATCAGATATCTTATTGCAGATAATTAATAACACAACAATTGTCCTTTAGGTGGCTGTTATGTATCCAACACAATATTCTACATGCACAGAATTTCATTTCTGATGTAATATGCATAATTCAGATTTTTTCCAACTTTTCTTACTGTACTGAAGTCATTTATACAGCATTTAACAACCAAAAGCTAGTCCTTTGTCCTAGTTAATACATAAAATTCCCTTCTATATATAAAAGCTACTTTAACCCCTCTAGTGATTATTACATAATTTGTTTGCTATTTTCAAACAACACAAATTTGCCTGGTGATACAATCAATTTTACAACAGTATCTGGGCACTTCTGAACACTTTCTTTAATGCATAATTAACAGCGAAATAATTAACTTATGTTTATTCTCTTTATTTACTCCATTACTTCTGTTTCTTAACAGAAATGTCTAAGCAACTAATTAGTGATATATGCAATTAACATGTAGAAAATGTAACATAGGAGTCACATTGTCAGTATGTACTCTATTCAAGAACTCCATCATGCCTAAAATCTGAAAGAGGAGGAGGAAGGTGGGGTGGGGAGGGGTGGGAGGGGGGGGGGGGGAGCGTGATATCGCATTATAGGCTGCAATGCAAGTCATTGCAGCACGGCAGTGTCAGATGTGTAACAAATGGGTAGGACACAGCACATGTAATTATCAGTTGTCTTGCAATTATGTATTTCAGTTACATTACTTTCAATTCAAAAGTGGTAAGGATGTAAAGGCATATATATCACTAGGGGGTAAGATAGATACTGCCTACAGGACAATTAAAGAGGCCTTTGGAAAAAAGAGAACGACTTGTGTGAATATCAAGAGGTCAGATGAAAAACCAGTACTAAGGAAAGAAGGTAGTGCAGAAAGGTGGAAGGAGTATATAGAAGGTCTATATGTGATGTACTTGAGGACAATATTAAAGAAGACGTACATGAAATGGAAGATATGATATTGCGTGAAGAATTTGACTGAAAAACCTAAAGTGAAACAAGGCCCCGGGAGTACACAAAATTGCATTAGAACTATTGACAGCTTTGAGACAGCCAGCCATGATGAAACCCTACAGTCTGGCGAGCAAGATGTACGAGACAGGTGAAATACCCTCAAACTTTAAGAAGAATATAATAATTCCAATCCCAAAGACAGCAGGTGTTGACAGATGAGAAAATTATCGAACTATCAGTTTAATAAAACATGGCTGCAAAATACTAATATGAATGCTTTACAGACGAATGAAAAAACTGGTAGAAGTCAATCTCGGGGAAGATCAGTTTGGATTCCATAGAAATTTTGGAACACTTGCAGCAATACTGACCCTATGGCTTATCTTAGAACTTAGTTTAAGGAAAAGCAAAACTACATTTCTAGCATTTATAGTCTTAGAGAAAGCTTTTGACAATGTTAACTGGAATTCTCTCTTTCATATTCAGAGATAAAATGCAGGAAACGAAAGACTATTTACAATTTGTAGAGACACCAGATGGCAATTAACAAGAGCCAAGGGTCATGAATGGGAAGCAGTGGTTGAGAAGGGAGTAAGACAGTGTTGCAGCCTACTGCTAATCTTATTCAATCTGTATATTGAGCAGGCAATAAAGGAAACAAAAGAAAAATTTGGAGTAGGAATTAAAATCCACAGAGAAAAAATAAAATCTATGAGGTTTCTCAATAACATTGTAATTTTGTCAGACAGCAAAGGACCTGCAAGTGCAGTTGAACGGAATGGACAATGTCTCGAAAGGAGGATGTAACATGAACATTAACAAAATCAAAGTGAGGATAATGGAACGTAGTCGAATTAAAACAGATGTTGCTCGCAGAATTAGATTAGGAAATAAGACACTTAAAGTAGTAAAGGAGTTTTGCTACTTGGGGAGCAAAATAACTGATGACTGTCAAAGTAGAGAGGACATAGAATGTAGACACGCAACGGCAAAGAAAGCATTTCTGAAGAAGACAAATTTGTTAACACTGAGTATACATTTAAGTGGCAGGAAGTCTCTTCTTAAAGTACATATATGGCGTGTAGCCATGTATGGAAGTGAAACATGGACAATAAAGAAGAGAATCTTTCGACATGTGGTGCAACAAGAGAATGCTGACGATTAGATGGGTAGAACACATAACTAATGTGGAGGTAATGAATAGAACTGGAGATACGAGGAATTTGTGGCACAACTTGACTAGAAGAAGGGATCGGTTGGTAGGACACATTCTGAGGCATCAAGGGATCGCCAATTTAGTTTTGGAGGGCAGTGTGGAGGGTAAAAATTGTAGAGGGAGACCAAGAGATGAATACACTAAGCAGATTCAGAAGGATATAGGTTGCGGAAGTTTAACTGGTTGTTAAAATATCCTATGCATTGAATGTAAGTGCACAAAAAAGGAAGAAAAAACGACGGTTACGATTTAATGTCCTATTAACAATGAGGTTATTGCAGATCAAGCACAAACTTAGGTGGGTGGAAAAGGGAAGTGGCTGCACCCTTTTTAAATGAATTGTCCCCACATTTTTGATTTATAGAAGCAATGGAAAACCTAAATATGGATGGCTGGATGAGCATTTGAGCTACATTCTTCTCACAGGCAAAGCCACTACCTTAACATTCAGGGCAGCATAATCTTATTTGTTGAATTTTATCAAGAAATTTTCTGTCTTTTCCACTGCCCTAGCAAATTACATCAACAAATGTGAAAATAATATGTAGTGTATTAAATTAAAACACGTACAGTCACTACATGAAATTTTTATTCATGAGAAGTGCAAGATTACACAGATTTTGTAAATATACAAATAATTAATCACATGTCAACATTTTAAAATAGAAAAAAATGACATTCAATATGAATTAAATTATGAACATTCAGTGACAAATATTTTAAGCAATATAAATGCCTTATTTACAAGCTGCAGTAAGGTTGATCTACGTATTATATTCATTATATTTTGTGGTCCCATCAGCTCATTACTAATGTGTTAGCCTTGGCTGGATGAAGAAATAATGTATTGCACATACACTACAATTAAAACCATCATTTCAGCAGATAAAAATTTTTCGTGTAAAAAGAATAGAGGAGTTATGTGTAAGAAATTTGGATGGGGGTGGAGTGTGGTGGAGTGGGTGGGGGTGAATGAGAAGGAAGAACACAGTATTCACTTGAAAATAATAATATACTTTCATCCAACAAGTGAAAAACTGACATCTGAGTAAGAACTCTGTACGTGACAGGATGACATTTCAGGGGATAGCCCAACAATGTCAACATTAACATAATGCAATGCACAATATTGTTTTTGTCTTGTAAAATAGATTATTCCAATAGAGGAATATCTCAGTCTGCATTTCACTTGCTTGATGACTTGAAATATGTAACAGTTCTAGAGAGACAAAAGACCACAGCAGTTTTTCAGAAATTATGGCTAGGAATAAATACACATAGCATAAGCATACTTTAAAACACAATCATTGAAAACTATAAGTATGTCTTCTGGACTAGTTGGGGATAAAATTAAGGACTTACTCAACAAGAAATCACATTGATCTGAATGCTTTAACTATTTTAAAGACTTTATTATAAACACATGCGAAGCTGTATAAGCACGTTTGGTTAATATGTTGAAGTCTCTCATGGCATAGAAAACCACTTAATGGAAAGAAAACTGTCATGCGACCAATAGCTAACTCAGTACAGACACATTACTAAAGAGAACTGCTTTTCATCTAATCAGCATAGATCCATTTTCAGTACAAATTATATGAGATCCTGACACTAAAGTATGACTGTACAATGCAAGATATGAGACCTTAAAAGACCAAAAAAAAATATTATTCCAACCCCCAGTTTGAGTCCGGATTTCCATGCGTCACATACAGTTCAATAATGTCAACTTTTCTCCAGTACAAATGCCTACCTGACTTGCACAAACAAAGTTCAAACACAGTGAAAATTTTAATCCATTACCTGATGCTAAACGAGGCACCAGATGATTTTCTTGCACTTAGAAACAGTCACTAGGTGAATAAAAAGGAGTTTTATAATGAAAACAATACATTTATTTTGTGGGTCGGCGCGTAGGTTCAGAAGCAGTAGGTGGTGGAGGTGGTCCTCGTTTCTCCAAATCCTCCAGGTAAGCAACAATCAACTTTGTGCGCTCCTCAGGCATATAGTCAAGTACCAGGTACCTCTTGTCCTTTTTTAATATTTCCTCCATTTCCCGTATATGAGCTTCATTATCTTGTACCAATTTCAGTGACTTGTGGTTTATCAATTTTGTCTCCTGCAACAAAGTAACATGTTCCCAGTTTATCTTTCCTGTTCAAGCAACTGTCATTATTTAACCAATAAAATTCTTTCAATTCTGCTTAAGATTGGGAAGAAATCTGCACAGCTCTCACCGTTTTTCTGATTTAGTTTCACAGGTGGGGCAAAAACATTACTGTTCCTGTGAATGAAAGTTTGGGATTTTACGCTGCGCCAATTCAGTGAGTCAAACTATTATTACACTGTAATTTTGGTATGGGCAGTATCAGAACAGTAATCATTACATCACATCCAAGAAGGGAGAGGAGGAGGAGGAGGAGGGGGATAGGCAGAGTAAGATGTGGCATGAGCTAACCTTGCTCCAATATGTCTTCCAACCTAAATTCAGAAAATCAGTTCCAGGGATAGCATATTATACAAAACTTTAAAGTGGGAAGTGACAACCTTATAATCCAACATGTTATCCACTAACAGTTCTGCGAATATGACAAATCTATACATATTACAAATTTGACAGACCGATACATATTATAAACTTAAGTACATCTCCAAAATTTTCTGTCAGTATGTGAGGGCTACTATCTGGAACTACAACAAGAATTTTGATAGGGTTTCCACTAAAAGGACACGCTGATCACGAAGAAGCTTTGTGTACATAATTACCAGTATGCCAGACAACTGGTCCAGCTGCAGAAATTGTATGCTGTTAGCATTCATTTGGTGAATACATAACATGGAAGCACATTTAAAATGGAAAATCATCTAAACCATGCTGCAACATCCAGTATTAGAGCTGCGATTGCACTGCCCAGCATCACTGACTTTGCAGAGCTCACCAAAGCTGATGTAGGTGTATCATGTTGTATGCACAGAACACTCAAGGTCTCATTGCCCAGACCATCAATGATTTGTCACTGCAGCACTGATTGGGGGGGGGGGGGGGGGGGGGTTAGCGACAGGAAATGCTAGAGTTGAATGAAAGTGATATCTGTGCTCTAAACAAATCACTAAAAGATCGTGGATATGATATCATTGATAAACAGAAGCTGATTGAAAAATCTGATGAGGCTGGACAATATCTGATGCAATAATCCAAGACCATTTGGGATTCCAGTGAAAAGCCAGAATATAGACAAATTAGTGGTGGAACGTACCTATGAGACACTATGCGTACAGGTGACAACAATAATAGTGTGTGTGGCTCAATGACCTGGTGCATGTCTTTCCATTGGCTGCCACTTTGATGACTAGGGTGTCCCTCACTTACACCTGTTATCCAGAAGGAGACAGGGGACCTACAATTTAATGTGGAATCTGAACCACATGTTTCTGAGGAATCTCCACATCGCTAACAGCTGAAGGTTAGATTAAAAGGCAGACTGTAACACTTGTTGTCCAAGCGGGATTTCATCTCATGACCTTTTGGTTTCCACGTACATGCTTTATTGCTGGACTGCCAGGTCCAACTCAGGTGAAGAAGCATCTCAAAACAACTGTAATCTAACTGGTGACAAGTTCAAAGTTATCAACCTTCAAAACAGCAAGACACCAGCTTAAGGTATAAGTTTCCAGATATGTGAGTAGTTCTCTAAGAGTTTTTAAGTAGTAGAGCCCAGTACATTTTCCATGAAGGTGAGTGTTCATCCGAGACATGTCCAGAACCTTTTGTACACATGAAATACTTGCATATAATGCCATGCTAGCTAGCCCTCCCAAAAATTGGGTATATTGTGACTACAAGAAAACAACGTAAGTCACAGCAGCAACATAGGCAAATTTTAATTTCATTATATTGTTTGCAAAATGTTTTTTGGAAATGTTGGTCACTCTGAACACATACTTGGACACCCCCCCCCCCCCCCAATCACCCTGCCAATCACATACTGTCCCGCATAAATCAGAAAGATTTGGAGGACACTGTGGCACGCACTATACATATATACTATTTTGGAAGTTATACATAATAAAATGGAATGAAGTCACCACATTCTTCATGATTAATATGGTGTGTGTGTGTGTGTGTGTGTGTGTGTGTGTGTGTGTGTGTGTGTGTGTGCGTACTCAATCTGATAGCTCAATTTATACTGTGGATACAGCTTTGATTTTGAAATCCTTGATAATAGCCAAGTGCTGGAAACAGCTTATAATGCTCAAGTGAATGGTATAATAAACATTCACTTTAAATATATTTAACAGCCAAAGATGGTTTTAACATTCAATAATTTACTTTGGCTGTGGGCATGTGTAAAGGAAATTAACATTATTGTGCATTCTCTGCAATGAGACAAAAAATTTCAACACATCAGTAACAGAAGTCCTATCATACCACTGTGTGTGCGCATATTTAAGCCCAGGCAAGAAAAAGGCAAGAATGACTATATCACATCCAGCAGATGTAACTGATGAACGTCACAACAGAAGTGAAATAACAAGCTCGCTCACTTTAGATGATGTGATATGAAAATAGGTTTCTTACAGGTAACAAGTTTGTACTGCTTCTTTTCCCACAGGGTTCTAAGAGAGAAAATGAAATTTCTAACAGTAGTAGGAATATTGAGGAACTTGAGAACTAGAAATGAAGATTATTCCAGAGTGACTGAAAGAACTCTATGGCACATTTTGGTATAATACTTCAACAAAGAGCAAGTGGTAATGGAAGACAGTCAAATAGTAGGATAACGATACAGGATCTTGTGAGAAATAGTATTAAGTACATAATCAACTGTTTATTAGACTGATGCGACCGATTTATTTCAAACAATATGGATGGCAAAAGCAATAAAACATATGATGTATCAAGAAATTCACATAATTATCAGAAAGGAAGTGTTCAACAGCAAAACGGTCCAACAGGTAGGAATAGAAAAGAGAATTAAGTGCTATTGTTTTCTGAAAAAATAGATAATGTATCATACTGGAAATTGACGGTTCCTGCAGGTACTGCCTCATGTTTAATTGAATGAACAGGTAGTGCAGATTAATGTTTGGAAATGAATGCATGAACCTACAAAGATTCATTCATGGCTACTCTTGGAAAGCTACTAGATTCATTTGCAACCAACCAATCCGGCTCCACGTCAAACAATGTACAAAATCAGGAAACCTATCCACAAAACAGGGTACGTCCTGTATTACTGAGTAATGGTGAAACAATAACTTTGATGTTACATCAAATGTAACATTTCACAATAATTTTCTACCGTTAACAGGCACAGTATCATTAGGTCCCAACAATTACTTTTGTACACTACTCTCAGTGGACAAAAATATTAAACTTAGGCAGTACTTGCGATACACAGTAAATACCAACTGTCATGAACTAAGTGGCAAGAACCAAGAAAGTCAGTAATCTGTGAACAAACTCAATGATTTATATGCAGAAAGAGCACACCTTAAAATGACAACGAAGCCTCTGTACGTTCAAACAGAAGATTTGACGATCATATCAAGGCAACATCAAATGTGTTAAAACATAAAACACTGGTGTGCAATACTTCTGGATGAAAATAAATTCCACATGATATGTCACTGCAAAGTAATATGCGAGGACGAGTCAAATGAAAACCTTTAATATCTTTTTAAATATTATTTATTGTGCAGAAGTAGTACAAAGCTGTATCACTTTTCAACATAATCTCCCCACACTCAATGCAAGTTCTCCGGCGCTTAGAAAGTGCGTAAATTCCTTTAGAAAAATATTCTTTTGCTAGTCCGCGCAACCACACATGTACCGTGTGGAGTACCTCTTCAACAGAACGGAGCTTCTTTCCTCCCATTGCATCTTTGAGTGGTCCAAACATAAGGAAATCACTTGGCAGAAGGTCTGGTGAGTATGGTGGATGATGACACTCAAAACACAGGTATGTGATTATTGCAACTGTTGTATGGGCAGTGTGGGGCCTTGCATTGTCATGTTGCAAAAGGACACCTGCTGACAGCAATCCATGTAGCTTTGATTTGATTGCAGGCTGCAGATGATTTTTTAGGAGATCTGTGTATGATGCACTGGTGACAGTAGTCCCTCTAGGCATGTAATGCTCCAAATTGACACCTTTTTCCTCCCAAAAGAGTGTCAGCATAACCTTCCATACTGATGGTTCTGTTCAAAACTTCTTTGGTTTTGGTGATTAGGAATTGTGCCATTTCTTGCTTGCTCTCTTTGTTTCCGATTCGTGGAAGTGAACCCAGGTTTCGTCCCCAGTAACTATTCTTGCAAGCAAGCCATCACCATCTCGTTCAAAGTGCCAAAGACGTTCTTCACAAGCATCAACATGTCATTCTCTCATTTCAGGAGTCAGCTGCTGTGGCACCCATCTTGTAGACATTTTGTGAAACTGGAGCACATCAAGCACAATGTGGTGTGCTGAGCCATGACTAATCTGTAAACATGCTGCAGTGTCATTCAGTGTCACTCGGCAGATTTCCTTCACTATGGCTTCAACTGCTGCAACTTTCTGTGGAGTCACCACTCACTGTGCCTGACCTGGACTAGGAGCATCTTCCACTGAAGTCACACCATTTGCAAACTTCCTACTCCATTGTTAGACTTGCTGCTGTGACAACCATGCATCACCATACTGAAACTTCATTCGTCGATGAATTTCAATAGGTTTGACACCTTCACTACACAAAAACCAAACAACAGAACGCTGTTCTTCCCTGGTTCAAGTTGCAAGTAGGGCAGCCATCTTTATACTGATACTGCGACGGTATGTGTGCATTTGCACTATACTGCCAACTGCAGGCCATTCTGCATGCTGTTTGTACAATGCTTACCAACTTATAGGACAATGGCGCAAAATTTTGATTTGTTATTACAAATTTTAGGTTTTCATTTAACTCACCCTCATAGCTCAATGAAACGAGGCCTATATATCATAGAAAGAATGCCACAATATAGTACAAAAGATAACTGAAAGAAATATGAAATGACACTGAAGAAATGAAACTTTTCTTCAAAGACAATAATCACACTCAAGTCACTACATTTTATGATCCCCAGGACATTGTGAAAGGCAAAACTGTTTTTAATAGGGTACATGGTCACCACAAATGGCAATGCATGCTGTGCAATGTGCCCCCATGCTGACCACAAGTTTGGAAGAGAGATTTTGTAGCAGGGAATTCCATTCCTCCACCAAGGCAGTTGACAACTGATGGCTGGTCGTTGGCGCATGTTGACATCTTGCTATTATGTCTTCCCAATATATCCCCTATGTGTTTGCTGGAGTTTTGAGTTGGGGCAATGGGCTGGCAAGACCATTTGCCAAATATCTACATGTTTCAAGAGCTCTTGCACTTGTACAGTTTGATGTGGGTATGCATTGTCATCCATAAAAAAATGCATTCCTGAACAAATGCACATTGGCAAGGAGTTTGTTCTTGTTGTTGTTGTTGTTGTTGTTGTTGTTGTTGTGGTCTTCAGTCCTGAAACTGGTTGGATGCACTCTCCATGCTACTCTATCTTGTGCAAGCTGCTTCATCTCCCAGTACCTACTGCAACCTACATCTTTCTGAATCTGCTTAGCGTATTCATCTCTTGGTCTCTCTCTACGATTTTTACCCTCCATGCTGCCCTCCAATACTAAATTGGTGATCCCTTGATGCCTCCAAACATGTCCTACCAACCGATCTCTTCTTCTAGTCAAGTTGGGCCACAAAATCCTCTTCTCCCCAATCCCATTCAGTACCTCCTCATTAGTTATGTGATCTACCCACCTAATCTTCAGCATTCTTCTGTATTACCACATTTCGAAAGCTTCTATTCTCTTCTTGTCATAACTAGTTATCGTCCATGTTTCACTTCCATACATGCCTACACTCCATACAAATACTTTCAGAAAAGACTTCCTGACACTTGAATCTATACTCTATGTTAACAAATTTTTCTTCTTCAGAAACACTTTCCTTGCCATTGCCAGTCTACATTTTATATCGTCTCTACTTCGACCATCATCAGTTATTTTGCTCCCCAAATAGCAAAACTCCTTTACTACTATAAGTGTCTCATTTCCTAATCTAATTCCCTCAGCATCACCCGACTTAATTCGACTACATTCCGTTATCCTCGTTTTCCTTTTGTTGATGTTCATCTTACATCCTCCTTTCAAGACAATATCCATTCCATAGACACTATCCATTCCGTTGGCAAGGAGTACAGTCTCACAATAATGTTGATTTGTGTGTGTTGTGCCACTGCTTAAAGTATTTGAGGTCAACACATCCACGAAACATTATGCCTCCCCACAGCGTAACACCTACTGTACCACCAAAACAATTATTTCGACAATAGGGGATGTGCCATCTTATGTGAGATGTGGAACCTGGAATATAGCCAGAACATGGTTGAACGTTATCGTTTTGGTGGTCCAGGTCTTGTGAGAGTGTGTGTGTGTGTGTGTGTGTGTGTGTGTGTGTGTGTGTGTGTGTGTGGGGGGGGGGGGGTGTTACTTAATGTTGCATGGACCTACCCATTATCAAGTCTTAACACAATACACTCACTGGTCTACATTATTGTGACACTGTACCCCTTTCCCATGTATATCTTTTCAGGTGTGCATTTGGCCCCGACTACCTGTGCAGGTTCGTCAGCTCTAGGAACATGTGGATGTTCGGCAGATGCTCTAGCCTGCCCAATACCCCAACTTAAATACCCATCAGGCACATGATGGATAATCTGGGGCAGGTGTATTGCGACACATCCACGCGCACTAATAACCAACCAGCAGTTGTCAACTGTGTTGTCGAGGAATGGAATGTTCTACTACAAGAACTCGTTACCAGACTTGTGACCAGCATGGGAACACATTGCAGAGCATGGGCTGCCATCCATGGTGATCACACACCCTATTGAAAGCCATGTCCCACCTGCTTTCCATGACCAGGGGACTGCCATAAATCAGTGACCTATGTGTAATCACTGACTTTGAATAGAAATGATGTTTCCGTTTGTTTAATTGTGCATTTTCTCAGTTACCTTCTGCATTATACTGTAGCAGTTCTTTTTATATCATGTAGTACATGTTTCATTGAGCTATGTTACTTGGCCAGGACACATCATGCAAAGCTTACTTTCGGCCTTGTGTGTGGCACAGCAATGTAGTATGGTACAACAGGGACCAACTTTGAGCAAACTGTTATTTGTATTACAGAATTCTGCAATATTGCAATAACTTATTAAAGTGAAATTCCTTATGCAGAAAATGAAAACAAGATGACTTGTGTACTTAAGAGAGACCATAGTGCAGTACATATATCAAAACCAATATGTGATACAAGATGAATAGGATCAAAACGTTACGTACCTGTAACAGCTCCCTGAAGTCAGATTTTGCTGCAATTAATTTATCCTTTAGGTACTCCTTGAATTCTCTTTCACATTTCTACAATAGAAAGCAAAAGGTAAAAGTTATTTCCAACATATAATAAAAAAGCCTTTTTTCCTTTGCCATGTGTACAAGTACATAGCATACTGTGCACAGAGATCGCCATGTCCATATCCAAAGCAAATATTAGAACACTGTTTCAATATTAAAACTACCCCGTAATACAACAGAGTAAAAACAAATAATATTACTTTTCACCACTACAAAAATTTCTCCCCTAGTAAAAAATACAGGAAATTACAAAAAGGAAAGAAGATAAATGTGAGAGGAAACTCAAAAAAGGATTTACATCATATTTTGATCGTGTTGCAGCTGCTGGTGAGTCAGCCTGCTTTCATTCAATGCCGTCAACAATTTTAGATTTCTTAATCTTTCTTAAACTTACATCCTAAAAACAAAGTACTTACCAAGTTTCTGCTGACACTAATGTTCACTTTTCAGTTACCTTAAAATCTGTATATAACATCGATCACACAATGAATTGCGCAAATAGAAGACAAGGTTGAAAAACTGAGTGTTGGTGCTTGTTTGCTAATGCCACTAGTGTTGGTGTCTGTGTCAATCCATGCAAAAGCCCAGCATCTGAATAATATTCCGAACTCCTTGTCCATGTTCACATATTTAAAATTTGTCTACAGGCTTTTTGCATTTGTTCAGCTACTATGATCAAGTGAACCACTAAGTAGGAAATCCATTACTTACAGATGTTAAGATACATTTAAATCTTCTAGTCTGAAAATACCTCACGAGAAAGGGGATTTTTAACATTCTTCTTGCCTTTTATTCATCACTACGAAAGATGTAAATTTTGGTTGTTGTTGTTGTTGTCGTCTTCAGTCCAGAGACTGCTTTGATGCAGCTCTCCATGCTACTCTATCCTGTGCAAGCTACTTCATCTCCCAGTATTTACTGCAGCCTACATCCCTCTGAATCTGCTTAGTGTATTCATCTCTGTCTTCCTCTACGATTTTTATCCTCCACACTCCCCTCCAATACTAAATTGGTTATCCCTTGATGCCTCAGAACATGTTCTACCAACCGATCCCTTCTTCTAGTGAAACTGTTCCACAAACTGTTAACAAATTTCTCTTCTTCAGAAACGGTTTCCTTGACATTGACAGTATACATTTTATATCCTCTGTACTTTGACCATCATCAGTTATTTCGGCCCCCCAATAGAAAAACCCCTTTACTATTTTAAGTGTCTCATTTCCTAATCTAATTCCCTCAGGATCACCCAACTTAATTCGACTACATTCTATTATCCTCATTTTGCTTTTGTTGATGTTCATCTTATATCCTACTTTCAGGACACTGTCCATTCCGAAATTACAATGTCATCGGCGAACCTCAAAGTTTTTATTTCTTCTCTGTGGATTTTAATACCTACTCCAAATTTTGCTTTTGTTTCCTCTATTGCTTGCTCAATATACAGCTTGAATAACATTGGCAGTAGGCTGCAACCCTGTCTCACTCCCTTCTCAACCACTGCTACCCATTCATGCCACTTGGCTCTTGTTAATTCCCACATGGCGTGTCTACAAATTGTAAAAAGCCTTTCGCTTCCTGCATTTTATCTCTGACATCTTCAAATTTGAAAGAGAGTATTCCAGTTAACAAATGCTAGAAATGTAGCTTTGCCTTTCCTTAAACTAAATTCTAGAATAAATCATAGGGTCAGTATTTCTGCAAGTGTTCCAAAATTTCTATGAAATCCGACCTCATCTTCCCCGAGATTTACTTCTACCAGTTTTTCCATTCGTCTGTAAAGCATTCATATTAGTATTTTGCAGCCATGTCTTATTAAACTGGTAGTTCGGTAATTTTCACATCTGTCAAAACGTGCTTTCTTTGGGATTGGAATTATTATATTCTTCTTAAAGTCTGAGGGTATTTCACCTGTCTCATACATCTTGCTCACCACATGGTAGAGTTTTGTCAGGACTGGCTCTCCCAAGGCTATTAGCAGTTCTAATGGAATGTTGTCTACTCCCGGTGCCTTGTTTCGACTTAGGTCTTTCAGGTCTCTGTCAAACTCTTCATGCAGTGTCATATCTCCCATTTCATCTTCATCTACATCCTCTTTCATTTCTAAAATGTTGTCCTCAAGTACCTTGCCCTTGCATAGACCCTCTATATACTCCTTCCACCTTTCTGCTTCCAATCTGAGCTCTTTATCTTCATACAAGTGGTTATCTTTTCTTCAAAGGTCTCTTTAATTTTCCTGTAGGCAGTATCTATCTTACCCCTAGTGAGATAAGTATCTACACATTACATTTGTCCTCTAGCCATGCCTGCTTAGCCATTTTGCACATCCTGTTGATTTCATTTTTCACATGTTTGTATTCCTTTTTGCTTGTTTCAGTTACTGCATTTTTATATTTTCTTCTTTCATCAATTACAATTCTATATTTCTTCTGTCACCCAAGGATTTCTACTAACCCTCACCTTTTTACTTACTTGATGATCTGCTGCCTGCACCATTTCATCCCTCAAAGCTACCCATTCTTTTTCTTCTTCTTCTTCTTTATTTCTTTCCCCCATTCTTGTCAATTGTACCCTTATGCTCTCCCTGAAACTCTGTACAACCTCTGGTTCTTTCAGTTTATCCAGGTCCTATCTCCTTAAATTCCCACCTTTTTGCATTTCCTTCAGTTTTAATATAGTTCATAACCAATAGATTGTGGTCATAGTCCACATCTGCCCATGGAAATGTCTTACAACTTAAAACCTGGTTCCTAAATCTCTGTCTTACCATTATATAATACAACTTTCTTTTATGATTCTTGAACCAAGTGATAGCTATGATAAAGTTACGCTCTGTGCAAAATTCTACCAGTCAGCTTCCTCTCATTTCTTAGCCCCAATCCATATTCACCTACTACGTTTCCTTCTCTCCCTTTTCCTACTACTGAATTCCAGTCACCCATGACTATTAAATTTTTGTCACCCTTCACTAGCTGAATAATTTATGTTATCTCATCATACATTTCATCAATTTCTTCATCATCTGCAGAGCTAGTTGGCATATAAACTTGTACTACTGTAGTAGGCATGGGCTCCGTGTCTATCTTGGCGACAATAATGCGTTCACTATGCCGTTTGTAGATTATCCGCACTTCTATATTTTTTATTGATTATTAAACCTACTCCTGCATTGCCCCTATTTGATTTTGTATTTATAACCCTGTGGTCACCTGACCGAAAGTCTTCTTCCTCCTCCCAATATACCTAGCTTTAACCTATCCATTTTCCTTTTTAAATTTTCTAATCTACCTGCTTGATTAAGGGATCTGACATTCCACGCTCCGATCCTTAGAACGCCAGTTTTCTTTCTCCTGATAACGACAATATTATGATAAAAAGTAAAAATGGTGATCTTTGACATAACAGAAATCCTTTGATACAAAATCAGTAACTACCACTCACCTCAATGACAGGGCGAGAGGGGGAGCAATCTGTCACAAAGCTTAGCAAGGTATCTTTTTCCCCTTACCATGTGCCTATCTGTTACTTAATATCTCCCGTCTGTTTGGTGAGTAGTGACCTAGCTAAATATACACGATTATTTCATTTCATTTATGTCTGCATGGTTTATTCCTGACGGTGATTTACTGTCAACAATGCCACCCAATATCATAACCACTATCCAACGTCTTACATCCCCCATCCTCAGAGCAATGATGGATGAATGGAGAGGGTTGTATGGGCGTATGACAGCAAGGTCTTCAGCGCCCGCTCAGTAACAGATTGAGACGGGTGTCAAGAAAAGGCTGAGAACAGTAAGATGAAAGAGCACTGTGGTACTCTCTAAATTCCACACATTTCCAATGGACTGTGCCCGTATTTTTCTGTATACAATTTTCACTCATTACATTACATTATTTTAGTATTTATTCACCATAATACCAGAAGGGAGAAGCTTTCTGCATTTCATCCCCTTCCCTTAAACTCACTATCTACCCACTTACTTCTACAAGAGCACTGTGTTTTTCTGTTTTTCACCTCTACAAATATTTTCCTTTCATATTGAATAAATGATTCTTATACTGCGTATTATTAATGACAGAATGAAAAATTCTCATACTCCATTTCCACTTAAGTTTAAGACAGAAAAGTACGGTTGGTATTAAAAAAACATACAACGTCACACCTAAAATTTGTAACAAAAGCACAGTCATCTGTTACAGTGCATACAGTAAAACTTCATTTACGTATTTTTCACTTACACGTTTTTCTCACTTGTACTGTTTTTTTCATGTTCCGGCAAAATAACCACACTGTGCACAAGTTCTGATGCAGTGTTTCAGAATGGGTTGCCGGGAAGTGGATTGGTAAGGCCGATATTGGACTATAATAAAATTTGATAGTGTAATAAGGAACTTTATCGAAAGTTAGGTACTTGACAAATTTTCTTTGAACAAATCTAGCTCCTCGCCTTATATTTGATCAAAGGAAGCATTCGTCTTATGCTTACTGCACTTTGAGCACTAGCATTGCTGCAGCTGTCTGACACACAATGTTTATCAAGATACCTCCCAAATTTACATGGTGCGTCGCATATATAACGAAACTGATAGGAATATTCGAGGCAGATGAAGCACTGTGTAGCTTACGACATCTTGAATACAAGAACAGAATAAAAAGTGAGAGCTATAAAAAAATTGCGGATGCTATTAGCTGTGAAGTACAGCCAGGATATATCCCCGAGAATACAAAGGAGGAAATCAACAACTTCTGTGGAAATAAAAATTTTTTACATCTGCAGTATGTATAAAATTTATTTGCCTTCACATATTCCTCCTCCAGTGCGTTACAAATAGCTTCAAACGTTTCTGGTATTATTTTCGTCAATGTGCACTGCAGCATTAGAGTGCTATACTGGTAATGTAAACCAGAGTAGCTAGAAATCGAAATATTATGTTAAGTCTGTCTTTTGTGGATGTAGCATTTCTGAGCAGTGTGTTCAGTTTCATACTGTGACATGCCACTTTCTTGAGTTGTATGAGTATATTTTGAAATGTACTCTCGTCCATTCCCAAAGGGATTTTCATGCGACTATGTCCTTGACTTGCAGCTCCCATAGCACATTTTGTTCTGTATCTTTCGTATGAAGTCCTCGGCTTCACCCAAGTATGTTTCCTTTTCTTCTGCTTCTCTTTCAAATACAATGACAATGCAATTGCAGTGCAAGCAACTGCAGACCAGGTATAATTTTGCTTATGGCATCAGTGGTGTAGTGTGTTGTTGTTGGCAACAACGGTTCAATGCTGGGAATTCATTCCACCACGAAGTAAATAATTAAATCTGTTCTTGCTCTATGGTTGACAGATTCTCGTATGTACCCTTGTCCACCCAGTAAATTAGTTATACTCGTAAAATGAACATTTCATAACAGAACATTTGCATTATATGAAGGTGGTATTGCCAACATCAACACACTACACTGCCAGTGCCGTAAGTAAAATTAAACTGCAGAGAATAGTTTTAAGTCGTTATCGACTATTATGAAGGAATTTTGATTAAATACTTGTCAGTGTACTACCCTCCTTTTGTGCCACATCAAAGATCATTGTCAAAGAAAATTTGACACTATAATACCGGCCTAAGCTCCATCTATTAATGCGGCACCACAGTTGGCAACTAGAAAATCACTTCGTTATGAGTGTCTAAATCCAATTAATATTTAATTTTTAATGTGACAGACTTGAGATTGTTTTATAGATTTACAGTATAAACTGCAATAATAGAGTTGTCACAAAACCACATGTTATACAGAGACTGTACAGTCTTGGAAAGTACAGTACAGCGTATGAAGCTTACTGTCACGGCAGTGGTGATACCCGTAGGTGTAGCACTCACTTGTTTTCCCGAAATTACACGACTTCTGCTGAACTACGACACAACTGGATAAGATTTGTTGCATGTCACTCGAAAATCCCAAAACACATCACACCTCATACTGTATAGGCTATAGCACCGTATTACTGTACTTCTAATTATTTTGAGAACTGGTAACATGAGTGGAAGAAAAAAGAAAAGTGTGACTATAGCTGAAAAGCTACAAATTTTGAGAGTTGTGAAGAAAAACAGTAATCTAAAGCAAGTGGATATTGCCAAGGAATTAGGAATTCCTGCATCTAATTTAAATTCTATAGTAGCAAAGGCAAAGGAAATTGAAGATAGTGGATGAATGTTTGGAATTTCTACTACTAAGCAGACAGGCATTCAGGGTGGGAAATATGAACACGTTGAAGATTGTTTGTTACAGTGATTCAAGAAACCTAGAGCAGTGGCCCAATGCTTTGTGATAAAAAAAAAATGAATTTCAATTTGATTCAGTGTGGAAAATTCAGTGCTTCATCAGGTTGGCTGCACAAATTCAAGGTAAGACATGGCATCAGCAGTCAGAATGTATGTGCCGAAAGCAAAAGTGTCGATCACGGCTTGTTTTACTATGTAATGCCTGACCGCTCAATGGCATTCAAAGGTGAGAACTGCCATGGAGGAAAACAAAGTAAGCAACATGTAACAGTGTTGTTATGTGCTAACAGTGATGGGAGTGAGAAGCTCCCCCACTTGCAATCCCCCACTTACAATTGGGAAAATAGACAAGCCCCGTTGTTTTAAAAACATTGTCAGGTTTCTCACAAAATACACTAGTAACAATGAATCGTGGATTACGACAAAAGTTTTCGAAAGCTGGCTTCGAAGCGTCGATGTGAAAATGGGTGACGAAGGTTTTATTGTTTGCAGACAGGTGTGCAACACATCCTCCCCTTACTTCCTATCTGAGAAATGTGACCATGGAATTCTTTCCAGCGAATTGCTCAAGTGAGCTCCAGCCACTTCACCTTTGAGCAATACATAATTTCAAGTTGCATTATCACAAAATGCTTGTGCAGTGTGCCATCAGGTGTTTATAAATAAAAAACAAGGAAGAAATGAAAATAATAATTTTACAGGTAAGATTATAATTTGCCATTTATTTCATGTTGTGCTACTGGAGCCAATGAACACTTCGAGAAATTATTAATGAATTTTTTTTTCTTGTGATAGGCAATGCACTATATTGCAGCTTCATGGCACAGTGTTTCAGTTGATACCATCTGGAACTGTTTCCAAAATGCTGGCTTTGGAAATGAAGTCCATGATCATGGTGGAAATGTTCATACTGATGATATTTCACCTAACTATGCAGAATTGAATCGACTTAAAGAGCAGGCATCATTTGAGGATTATGTGAACGTTGATGAAAACCTCGTCACTACACAACCTGTGACTATCGCTGAGATAGTTCAATGTGCATCATGGGACCTGGATGAGGAAGAAACTTATGAGGATGATACAGAAGCGCCTCAACACTTCTCCTTGACCTTTAATGATGCAGTAAATGTATTAGAAATAATTAAGCAATTTGTGACACTCCACAGTGCTTCTGAAAAAATAATGACAGATTTATCCCATTTTCAGGGTACTGTGTGTATGCTATTGCAGCGTCAAAGAAAAAGTAACCAAAAATTACGGACTTCTACAAAATGAAGTTTCCTTCTGTGTAGAGGTTTACATTTTTCTTTATATCTCTGTTAAGTATTGTACTTAGTAAGCCTATATAACATTTTGTAGAATGAACTTTTTATTTACTGGATTTTTCATTTGTGTTTACCAATTAATTTGATAGTATGCTGGTATATTTCATACATACGTTTTCACACCTTTTTTTTCCATAGTCCGTTGAAAAACGTATAAATGAAGTTTTACTGTACATGTTTCGATTTGCCCCAGTACTTAAACTCAACCCCATTAAAACATAACAACTGGCTATACAGTATACTGAGCTCGTAATACATAGACTGAAATCTTGTACTGAATAAAAATTTGCCAATCAAAACCTACCCTGTCACTTGAAGAAAATTTACTGTAGCGAGGGTCATCTTTAATAATCTTCTTTATCTCTTTCCATGTGCTGGTCAGTGTTACTTGTTCAGTTTCATCCAGAAGCTCCCTGCAAAATAGTGTCAGTGAGGAAACATAGTATGTCCACAGTATATACACACAGATTTCAAGAGAGAGAGAGACTGTTATACAAATGCTAAATAAGAATAATTAATAACATCATATACAGGTTGGCCCATTGATCATGACGGGGCCAAATATCTCACGAAGTAAGGGTCAAACGAAAAAACTACAAAGAATGAAATGTGTCTAGCTTGAAGGGGGAAACCAGATGGGACTATTGTTGGCCCACTAGATGGTGCTGCTATAGGTCAAACGGATATCAACTGCGGTTTTTAAATAGGAAGCCCCATTTTTTATTACATATTCGTGTAGTATGTAAAGAAATATGGATGTTTTGGTTGGACCACTTTGTTCGCTTTGTGATATATGGTGCTGTAACAGTCACAAACATACGGCTCACAATTTTAGACGAACAGTTGCTAACAGGTCGGTTTTTTAAATTAAAATACAGTACATAGGTAAATTTGAACTTTTATTTTGCTTGTTCCAATGTGATTCATGTACCTTTGTGAACTTATCATTTCTGAGAACACATGCTGTTACAGCGTGATTACCTGTAAATACCAGATTAATGCAATAAATGCTCAAAATGATGTCCGTCAACCTCAATGCATTTGGCAATACGTGTAATGACATTCATCTCAACAGCGAGTAGTTTGCCATCCATAACGTTTCCACATGCATTGACAATGCGCTGACGCATGTTGTCAGGCTTTGTCGCTGAATCACAATGGCAAATATCCTTCAACTTTCCCCACCGAAAGAAATCCAGGGATGTCAGATCTGGTGAACGTTCGAGCCATGGTATGGTACTTCGATGACCAATCCACTTGTCATGAAATATGCTATTCAATACTGCTTCAATAGCACGTGAGCTATGTGCCGGACATCCATCATGTTGGAAGTACATCGCCATTCTGTCATGCAGTGAAACATCTTGTAGTAACATCGGTAGAACATTACATAGGAAATCAGCATACACTGCATCATTTAGATTGCCATTGATAAAATGGGTGCCAGTCATCCTTCCTCCCATAATGCCGCACCATACATTAACCCGCCAAGTTCGATGATGTTCCACTTGCTGCAACCATCATGGATTTTCCACTGCCCAATACTGCATATTATGCCGGTTTACTTTACCGCTGTTGGTGAATGATGCTTCGTCGCTAAATAGAACACAGGTACAAAATCTGTCATCGACCCGTAATTTCTCTGGTGCCCAGTGGCAGAACGGTACAAGACATTCAAAGTCGTCGTCAAGCAATTCCTGGTGCATAGCAATATGGTACGGGTGCAATCAATGTTGATGTAGCATTCTCAACACTGAAGTTTTTGAGATTCCTGATTCCAACGTTTCTGAGATTCTCGATTATCGCGCAATTTGTCTGCTACTGATGTGCAGTTAAGCCGTGACAGCAACTAAAACACCTACTTGGGCATCATCATTTGTTGCAGGTTGTGGCTGAACACTTCCTGTTTCCTTAAATAACGTAACTATCCAGCGAATGGTCCAGACACTTGGATGATGTCGTAAAGGATAACTAGCAGTATATATAGCACACGCATTTTGGTCACAATAGCCATACATCATCAAAACGATATAGACCTTTTCCGCAATTGGTGCACAGTCCATTTTAACACGGGTAGTGTATCACGAAGCAAATACCGTCCGCACTGGCAGAACATTACGTAATACCACGTACTTATACATTCATGACTATTACAGCGCCATCTATCAAAAAGCGAAAAAAGTGGTAAAACTAAAACATTCATATTTCTTTACGTACTACACTATGAAATAAAAAAATTGAGGTTCCTATTTTAAAAAGATAGCAGTTGATATCCGTTTGACCTATGGCAGCACCATCTAGGGAGCCAACCATAACGCTATCTGGTTTCCCCCTTCATGCTAGACGAGTTTCGTTCTTTGTAGTTTTTTCGTTTGATGCTTATTTCGTGAAATATTTGGCCCAGTCACTATCAATGGACCAACCTGTATACAAATTGTTGGTGCCGTATTCCGAAGTTGTTCAAATGGTGCAAATGGCTCTGAGCACTATGGGACTCAACTGCTGTGGTCATCAGTCCACTAGAACTTAGAACTACTTAAACCTAACTAACCTAAGGACATCACACACATCCATGCCCGAGGCAGGATTCAAACCTGCGACAATAGTAGTCGCACGGTTCCGGACTGCGCGCCTAGAACCGCGAGACCACCGCGGCCGACTCCAAAGTTGTTTTTTCCATTTTTACTTAATACTTTTTTGTAAGCTTTCACAGTTTTTTATCTATAACGTGAAGGCTTACGAGGCATGCTGTCCACATGAGATTTGTCCCAAAGTAACAAAACAAATGGAAAGGTTAAATTATAGATTATATCGAGAATCTATGCACAATGAAACTGAACTCCACAGTACTACAGGGCCCTCGCCTACCTATCATCTGCTGTGTAATCCTCTATCATAGACATCTGTGGATGTCAAGAAAGAATGGTGCAATGTACGCATCTTGCCTCGCAACCTTTTATGTCACTTGTTACACGCAAGAGCCACAACTTCTCATTCAAGTAGCCTCTCAATTTTCTTCGTGGGGGTTAGTTCTCTCCATTCACAATCATTCTACCAATTAAAATTTCTTGCTAGTAGTGGGTATCTAATATGAGATTCCAGGCTCTCGATCAGGCACACTGACTGCTCAGCTACATTATGGGACTGTAAGAGCAAAACCCCTGGTTAACTCCATGTGCAAGAAAATTAGTCTGGTATTTTCTGATACTGATACTGAGCTGTCGACAATGAAAGTAAACTCAGTGTCTTATTCAATCAATACACAGAGCTGTAAGTATTCCTATGGCACTTACTTTTCACTTCCTTGCACGATCCAAACCTTGAGTTATACTAGCACCGCTAGCTCTGTAAATACATGTATAAATCTAGTTTTCGGTTAAGAAAACATTTACCCTGGGTCATGAAGATGCTAGACATCTTCAAACTGCTCCTTAACGAAAGTACATTAAAAGTATAAAGTATCAGCTACAATGACAGTTTTTGAACCCACAGAAAGAAATGTGCCCACTTCAATTATTACAGACATTAAAAAAGGCACTTCTCTTATTAAGTACCTGAATTTTTCCTTCTTCTTCTTTGTGAGTTGTTCAATATGTTGGTTGAACAACTTCTCTTTGTCCTCCCTGTCCAACAACTCTGCTAGCTCCCAGCGATGATCTTTTCTTAACTGACGCTTTGCTTCTCGCCATGCAAGCTCAGAATTTCGAACCTGCAATGAAAAGTTACTCTGCGTTAGTTACGATATAATGCAAGGAAAAGTTGCTACTCACCATACAGTGGAGATGCTGAGTTACAGAAAGGCACAACAAAAAGACTGTCGGGGAGATAACTTTGTCAAAAGTAGACAATATACACACACGCAAACACAACTCACACACAGGCCCACGGTCTCTGGCAGCTGAGCCTCAATCCTTGGGGCAAATGTGGAATCAGGGGCAGCTGGCAACTCAACACAGAATTACAGAGGAAAAGGTGAGGAGGTCGGAGAGGATACAGATGCACTGTTAAAATATAACATGTAGGCATTTTTAAGATTCATTTGAGCAACTATGAGGAACAGAATGCCAAGTGCCAATGCCATTTGTTTTTTAACTATAGGTAGTAACAGCAAAATTTCACGGAAATGACAACACAAAGAAAATAACATAAAAAAGAGTGCAAAGTTATCAGTTTTCAACAAAATAATGTGAAATCGCAACTTCTATTATATTTCATGAAATCAGTAATTTAGCCATATAAAAATGTCAAACCTGAGGAAGGAACAATACTTGTGACTGATAGTTACTGAATGTTAGAACTGCATTTTGTGTTGTATTTTCTCAAGGCTGAGGTTTGTTTAATCTAAAATAGCAGTTTATTTCCCACATAACAAACTTTGATATGAAAACAAAAATAACATCAAATTTGGTAAAAAAAACGTCAACTACAACAAAAACAACACTAAATGTGGCAAAGAAGCAGCATTCAATTTGGCCGAAAGCATAAACCAGAACTGACAGAAACCAGACGGCAGTGTGGCGGATGAAAACCAGACGCCGGGCTTGGCATGGGGAAAATCAGATGCCAGGTTCAGCGGGGAAAAACAATCCCGGATCTAGCAGAAAAACAACACCAGGTTCAGTGGAAAATCAACACCGGATTGGCAAAACAATAATAATAATAATAACTACACAGAACACAATAAAAAAAATTACATAAACAAATCGGCAAAAAAATAACCCTTCTGTGGGCAAAAAAAAAAAAAAAAAAAAAAAAAAAAAAAAAAAAAAAAAAAAAAAAACAAAAAAAAACAAAAAAAAAAAACACTGACTTCAGCCGTAAAATAAAAATATTTTTTTCCTGTCCCTAGTTATAGGACATTTGATGATCCTACAATCAGTGGACTAATGCACACCGAAAGAATGGTCTAATGTCAGGGCGATGCTTCATGGTAAATGCCAATAGCTGCCTGTTGCAGGAACATACTGGTAAACAACAGGAAAACACTGGCACCAAAAGTGACTTGTGTACATTTTACATTATTATACCCACATGTGACTAAGCACAAGAAAACGAAAATGTTTGTAGTGATCCAAATATCTCTTACCAGGATGCTGAGTGCATTCACAGTGACTAGATGACTCAGAAGTATGTAAATTGGCAAATCTGTCGTACATGTGTATATTTCTTCATTTATACTCATACAAATAATAATAATAATAATAATAATATAGATGATTGTAATAATAACCTTAGTCACTGTTCAAGTAATTTACGAAGAATTTTGAATCGGCCTTAATATCAGTCTGACACCGTCTCAAATGCCTGTTATGAAGAGGCAGAAGAACAGATGAAAGAAGTCTCCTTAGAAAAGGTTTAAATTCACCTCACAATGGAAGATTAAGCAGAAAAGGTGTAATACAAGCAAGGAGCATGTATCTTGTTCGGAAGAAACGGCAGATAAAAATGATGACCTAACCACCACCACCCACCACCACCACCACCACCACCACCACTGTCCTATAAAATATTTGAGAAAACAGGTGAGAGAAATGTGATAAATGTTCAGCAAATTTCTGGAAGTTGGCGACTTTGATGTTCAGAATGTATCTGGCTGTCAACCTAAGGGATGTATGGAAGTGCAAGGGGACATCTGAACAAATCATCATCATCATCATCATCATCATCATCATCATCGTCGTCGCCGCCGCCACCACCGCCACCATCACCATTATTCATCAGTGAGACAAAATGACTATGCAAACTAAAAGGAAACGAGTGAGGCAAATAAAATATGACAGATCAAGACTCTCAGAAATTATCATAGTACTGACCTTCTGTCCCTCTTAGATTATGTCCCTCCAGTTCATCACGGATTTTTCTCATCACTAAATCCAATATGTTCAGGACACATCTGTGGTGCGAGCAATGAGTAATAATACTTTCAGGCAATGAGCTATACAGTTACGTCTTCTCATAACTTTGTTAATGATCTCACATGATTATCTATCATGTTTTTTTGTTAGCATATGTGATCTGGGAAACATAATGGTATCCTCACAACAGAAAGTGTTTATTTTGTATATTTAAGTGTTATAGTCTGTGTCTTGTTATTTTTATGTGTTTATGGAAAATTATAGTTGTTAAAAGCAATCCAGAACAAAATGGATATTAGAATAAAATTATTCAAATATGTGGAGCAACTGTAAACTCTACTCCTCTGGATCAGCTAACTGCCATTTGTTTCAACTCTTACCATTTTGGTCCCCAGAGCTGCTCATATTATATTCTAAGTCTACCCTCTATTTTGTTACATCTGCACACTAAGCAAGCAATAAAGAAAGTATTAACTGAACTTTCCATCAGTAGTTGACACAACATGGGAATAACATTAAATAGGAAACATTTCCCTTCCGTTTTGTAAAACCACATGAAGTAATTGTGCTACTAAAACCAATAATATTTTGCAGAATATCAGAGAAGTGTTTCCTATTTACTGTCAATAAAGGAAATAACAGAAGTAGTATAACAAGGGTAATGTAATGTGGTCAAATATGGTGATGCTGAGAGAATTAGATTAGTAAAAGGAGACATTACAACAACTAGATGAGAGAAGCTATTTGGACAGTAATATGTCTAACAGTGTCCAGAGAAGAGAGGACATGGAATGCAGACTGGAAACAACAAGAGAAGCATTTCTGGAAAAAAGTATTTTCTGGAGACATTTATGCAAGGAAGAAGAAGCATATGGTTACAGGCTAAAAAATTAAAAACTTATAAACTTGTACTGCAGAAAGACTCACAAAAGTTGTGGGGTATGCATTTATACTAGAAATGATGTAAAATGTGAAAAAGTTAAATGGATAAATGATTTGAATACTGAAATGGTATTTGAGGTTGCAGCAGCAGTAAACCTGAAGTATGGAAACAGCCTTATTATAGCAGCACTGTATAGGTCACCTGGAAGTAACACAGAAGAGTTTCTAAATTGCCTAGAGGACTTGCTGGAGGGGACAGCAGTGTATAAAAAACACTTGTTGTTTGTTGGAGACGTCAACATACTCATTAAGTAATAGTGTTAACTATTTGCACTATATGGATGTATTACAGTGTTATGGCTTTAAACAAATGAACTCAGAACCTACAAGAGTCACTGTAAATACGAAGACATGTATTGACCATGTTCTCACAAATGTAGGAAAAGAGAAAGTAAATGTAAACACCTTAGAAAACTACTATGGAAATTGATGTAGGGAACATAGATGTAATGTAAAGTGATACAGTTATATATAAAAGAAAATTTAATTATTCTAAAGTTAAGATGGCACTAGGGAATGAAAAATGGGAATATTTCTATAAGTTATTCAGTAGCACTTTAAATTAAACCTGTCCTTTAGTTAAAAAAGTAAATAAAGCTGTAAACCATAAAACCGAGAATCTCCCTTCTTACATTATTGAACTGAGGGAGAAAATGAAAGATTGCTATATACTTTTTAGAGGTAATAAACTAAAATATTTCTCAACAAAATATAAACTGCTCAGAAAAACATACAGAGTGTCCTTGACTAACCTAAAAGCACCTCTGAAATAAGGAACTCTAACTGTTTCAGTAAAACTGCCTGGAAAATAATGCATAAAGAAAGTGGGAAACAGACTTCCTATGAACACAGCAACATAACATTAAAAGAAAATGGTGAAGAAATAAATGACCCAAAAGAAGTGTGTGAGAAATTTATACAAAAGTTCAGTACAGTTGGTACAAATGAAGTTCATGTCAAGCCAAAAAATTTTAGTCTTGGAAAATCTCGCCAGTCGTTTTATATCCACGGCATTACTGAGAGGGACATCCTAACAATCATATCAGCACTTCGACCAAAAATGTCCTGTGGCTGGGATGAAATTTCACCTCAACTGCTAAAGGAATGCAGAGATGAATTATTGAAACCCCTGACTCACTTGATAAATACCTCCCTCAGAAATGGAGTATTCCCTAACCTTTTAAAATTACTGAAATTATACCAGTGCATAAAAAGGGATTAAAAACGGACACTAAAAACTAAAGGTCGATATCATTAACCTCCGATCTAGGCAAATTGTTAGAGAGAGTAATACTAAATCAAGTTGAATCATATTTCACCAAACACAATCTGTTAAACAACCTACAACATGGATTTAGAAAAGGGAGATCTACTACAACAGCAGTAACATTTTTTATACATGAAATATTAAATAAGCTGGACAAAAGTGACAAAGTACTAAGTGCTTTCCTAGGTATGAGTAAAACCTTTGATATTGTGAATCATACAATTTTTTGTGTAAGCTAGAAGAGGACTAGCCTTGAAACTACTTACCTCCTATTTGAAAAACAGGAAACAGTGTGTAAAGCTAACTTATCACAATAATGAGCAGTGCCTAACAACCAAATCAAAATTCAACACCCTTCAATGTGGCGTGCCCCAAGAAAGCACACTAGGGCCTTTTCTGTTCCTTGTATATGTAAATAAGTTATTTGAACCCCAAAATTGCATGGTTGTAAACTATGCCGATGACATATCCTTCATCAGCTGTGGCAACGATATGCAGTCTGCAGCTAACAGTACCGAGATCAGTTTCAATACTCTGTCCGCATACCTTACAGCAAACAAGCTTCTTGTAAATAAAGACAAAACAGTAATAATGAAGTTCATCCATAGTTATAATGCTGCCATAACTGATACTGTGTTTACATCCCCACTGGGTCTTGCACATGCAAATTCACATAAATTTTTGGGCATTGTTGTTGATGCACACTTATCATGGAAAGAACATGTAGATAATATTTGCAAGAAAATCAGTAGAAATGTGTATCCACTGAAACGGGTCTCAGCCTTCTTGGACCATGATACTTTAAGGCAAATATATTTTGGGTTAATTCATCCGCACCTTCAGTATGGTATTGAGATATGGGGTGGGGCATCAGCAGTTCATATAGATAAGACTTTTTAGATTACAAAAAGAGGCAGTAAGAATGGTAGCCAAGGTAAAGAAGAGAGAGTCTTGTGGAGACATCTTTAGAAAATATAAAATTCTTATGGTGTACTCCATGTATATACTGCAGACAGTCATGTTCGTGAAACAAAATCCAGAATTTAATATGAGAAACAGTAATGTACACAACTATGATACAAGGGGAAGGGAAAATTTTCATAGAATTGTGACCAACAAAAAGGCAACACAGAGTGGGAGCAATTTTCTACAATGAACTACCCTGTGAATTCAACAAAGTGAATCTAAATATACTAAAGAGTAAACTGAAGCAATTATTAATAGAGAAGTGTTACTCTATAGTGGACTTTAGGCTGTAGCGCCATCTTTGAAAACAGTGTATATAGACCATGTCTCCAATCTATCCGCACGATATGTGTGTGTGTGCGAGTGTACACCTGTCCTTTTTTTCCCCTAAGGGAGGTCTTTCCGCTCCCAGGATTGGAGTGACTCCTTGCCCTCTCCCTTAGGGCCCACATCCTTTCGTCTTTCCCCCTCCTTCCTGGGGGGGCGGCCGTTGGTTGCGAGGGCTGGTGGTCCTGTGTGTGTGTTTGTGTGTTTTGTTCGTGTGCCTGTCTGCCGGCACTTTCCCGCTTGGTGGGTCTTGGAATCTTTGTTTTTAATGTAATGTAAATATTTTACTGTATATGTTTAATATACAGGGTACGTTCCGAAAGTAATGCAATTGAATTTCCCGCGCCACTCCTAGTAGTCGGAGTGGGAGCGGGCCACATGGAGTAAGCTTTGCCGCGAAACCGGTTTCAGTGCTCTCCGAGCTGTGGAAGCGGCAGGACGTCTGTTATTGTAAACCTCTGCGCGCTGACTGTGTCACGGATAAAATGGGATCGAGCAACGTTACGCGATTAAGTTTTGTGCTAAACTGAACAAATCTTTTGAGGAGACTAACAAAATGATTCGTGAGGCTTACGGGGACTCTGCTCTGTCCTACTCACAAGTTTCGAGGTGGTTAAAGGCCTTTAAGCCCAAAAAGGCAAGAATGAGCAAATCAAAAGTGAAAAACATGCTCATTGTCTTTTTCGACAGCAAAGGAGTGGTCCATAAGGAGTTTGTTCCTCAAGGACAGACAGTTAACGCTGCCTACTACGTGGATGTGCTGGAAAGACTCTGCAGAAGGGTCGTCAGGACGAGAAAGGACATCTCCGCTACCTGGCAACTCCATCACGACAACGCGCCTTGCCACAACGTGCTACGAGTCCGCGAGTTCCTGGCCAAACACCAGGTGCCAACGCTGCCCGCCCCCCCCCCCCCCCCCCTATAGTCCTGACCTCACCCCAGCTGACTTCTTTTTGTTTCCTAGGATTAAGTCAGCCCTGAAAGGAACCCGTTTTTCGTCCATAGACGAGATCCAATCCGCCGTGACGAAGACCTTGCGAGAGGTCCCAGAAGATGCCTTCCAGGGCGCGTACCGGTCATGGCAAAGTCGCTGGAAAAAATGTGTAGAGGCCCAAGGACAGTACTTTGAAGAATTTTAAGTGTTTGTGCAAATCTGTTCAATAAATTACTTTAAAAAAAATAATTGCATTAATTTCGGAACACACCCTGTAATCTAAATTTTCCTGACAATGTCCGAAAACTTTTTGTTATATGGACAGAAAATAAATCTTGAAAGCAACCAATAAAGGAAACAAAAGAAAAATTTGGAGTAGGGATTAAAACAAACAGAGAAGAAATGAGGTTTGCCAATGACATTGTAATTCTGTCAGAGACAGAAAAGGACCTGGAAAAGCAGTTGAGCAGGTTGGACAGCATCTTGAAAGGAGGATATAAGATGAACAGCAACAAAAGCAATGCCAAGGAAAGCGTTTCTGAAGAAGAGAAATTTGTTAACAGCGAGTTTAGATTTAAGTGTCAGGAACTCTTTTCCGGAAGTATTTGTATGAAATGTAGCCATGTAGGAAAGTGAAACATGGACGATAAATAGCTTAGACAAAAGAGAATAGAAGCTTTTGAAATGTGGTGCTAAAGAAGAATGTTGAAGATTCGATGGGTAGATCACACAACCAATGAGGAGGTACTGAACAGAATTGGGGAGAAGAGTAATTTGCGGCACAACTTGACTAGAAGAAGAGATTGGTTGGCAGGACATGTTCTGAGGCATCAAGGGATCACCAATTTACACTGGAGGGCAGTGTGGAGGGTAAAAATTCTACAGGAAATCAAGAGATTATTAATACACTAAGCAGATTCAGAAGGATGTAGTTGCAGTAGTTACCTGGAGATGGCAAAGCTTGCACAGGACAGAGTAGCATGGAGAGTTGCATCACACCTGTCTCTGAACCGAAGACCACCACCACCACCACCAACAACAACAAGAACAGTTCATACAACCAGGGAATAAAATGTTCTGATATGTGGTGTTATGGAAGAGTGCTGAAGGCTAGACGGGCAGATTAAATGACTAATGAGGAGGTATGAAATCAAATAGGAAAGAAAAAGAAACTTATGGTACATTTGCCAAGAGAAGGGATACATTGATAAAACATATTTTGAGGCATGAACAAATAGTCATGCATCTGCTTACTGCAGTTGAGCTTTGGCTTCACCCAACAGCTTTTATTCCCCACACTTTCCTCCACTTTCTGGGCCTCACCCCCCCCCCCCCCCCGACACACACACACACACACACACACACACACACACACACACACACACACACACACACACACACACACACACATCCATCCGCACATGTGTATGTGCGGATGGGTGTGTGTGTGTGTGTGTGTGTGTGTGCGCACGAGTGTACACCTGTCCTTTTTTTCCCCCTAAGGGAAGTCTTTCCGCTCCCGGGATTGGAATGACTCCTTACCCTCTCCCTTAAAACCCACATCCTTTCATTTTTCCCTCTCCTTCCCTCTTTCCTGACGAAGCAACTGCCAGTTGCGAAAGCTCGTAATTCTGTGTGTGTGTTTGTGTGTTTTGTTCATGTGCCTGTCTGCCGGCGCTTTCCCGCTTGGTAAGTCTTGGAATCTTTGTTTTTAATATATTTTTCCCATGTGGAAGTTTCTTTCTGTTTTATTTACATCGTCATTAATTTGAACCCAACAATTACGTTTGTTATTGTCTCTGTTGCATTTCGAAATCTTCTCTATCGTCTTACTTTCTCTTTTCGTTTGTATTCATCTTCCATTTTTCCGTAATCTACCATACATTTTATCCTGCCTAATTATACTCAATAATACGTAATTTACTTCCAAACCATAACCTAAAATTTTTAACGCTTTCAACATAACCGCTGCTATAAAATCCATTGTTCCAAGTTTACAAACATTTCGTGTAAACTCGTGAATACTATCATTTTTTAGCAGCTTCCCACAGGTTTACACGTTATTATTTCTTCATCAAACAATTGTTAGCCTCATTATCATAACCTGCCAGTACATAACCAGTCCTTTGAATACATTTACACACACATTCTTCGAGATTTTATTCGAAAATTTTTTTCGAATTTTATTTTTTCGCAAATTATTTTTTCGAAAAAATTTTTTTGCCGAAATTTTCTTGAATTTCTCGAAATTTTCTTGAATTTCCCCACCCTTTAACGTGATCTGGAGACATAACTACCCAACCTTTGCACCCATTGTTGTTCACCAACCTAAGTTCAGCACATGATCAACATAGCTCATCTCAAACCAACACTTTTTCGACTTTTTTCACACCTTTATCTCTCCCTATGTAAATCTCTCTTTACTTTCACTTTAACCTCATATTACCCTTTCCACCTACCAATACCATGTCAACCTCACAACATCCCTACAACGACCCCATTAAATTTTATTTACATTCCCTCCGCAAACATGCCTTCACCCTAGCCAGATTACGCTCCCATATTTTATTTACTCAGGCTTGTCTGACATTTGGCATTACTCCCAAAGGCCTCACACTTAAAAGTTCCCATCTCTGGCTGCAATCCTTCTTTCCATCAGTCCTTATACCAGTTCCAAACAGCACAATCCATAGCCCTCACCCGCCTAATCCTTCACCTATACATCGACTCGGCCAATGAACACACCCGTCAACTCCTATCCCAAATCAAAGTCCTCAATCTTTCCTCTCCCACATCCACACCGGCTGTACATAGCATCCTCCTACAGGCCAACCGCAAATTAGAACAACATGCCACCCTCCACCTCAAAAAACCTATCCAATCTCCTGGTTTCCCACCTCCGGAAAGGCAACTCACTCACCCTCCACAACCTTTCCAACAAACCTCAACCTCCTCTCATTGCAGATGTGTGTGTGTGTGTGTGTGTGTGTGTGTGTGTGTGTGTGTGTGTGTGTGTGTGTGTGTGCGCGCGAGTGTACACCTGTCCTTTTTTTCCCCTAAGGGAAGTCTTTCCGCTCCCGGGATTGGAATGACTCCTTACCCTCTCCCTTAAAACCCACATCCTTTCATTTTTCCCTCTCCTTCCCTCTTTCCTGACGAAGCAACTGCCAGTTGCGAAAGCTCGTAATTCTGTGTGTGTGTGTTTGTGTGTTTTGTTCATGTGCCTGTCTGCCGGCGCTTTCCCGCTTGGTAAGTCTTGGAATCTTTGTTTTTAATATATTTTTCCCATGTGGAAGTTTCTTTCTGTTTTATATATATATATATATATATATATATATATATATATATATATAGAGAGAGAGAGAGAGAGAGAGAGAGAGAGAGAGAGAGAGAGAATGAAAAGTGGTTGGAATACAAATAATGCACCAGTAACCAAACACCATACTGCTGAAGTGTTGTGTTGGTGAAAGGCACACGAACAAGATTGGACATGTACATGAGATTTCAAAAAGTATGTCATCGTAGTCTTTAATAGCTGCCAGCTGCCTTTTCTAACGCAAGACCAGTTTTTCTCTTCACCAAACATCAACTTTTCCAATCCACAATACTGCTACAATCACTATGCATGTTTATGTTAGAACACTATCCATTCCTTCAAAGTTTGGATGACAACTTCCAGCACCATTTGTGCCCCAGAAGTGCCTCCAAACTGAAACAACAACCAAATATAAGAATAACTAACATATGAGAAGATAATGGGCTTGCAAGTACGACTCCCCTGACAGTGGTAAATTTACTGCTAACTACCACTTCCATTATTTCGTAATAAAATAAAGATGTGCACAAGATTTATTGAAAAAACTACACATGCTCCTCCTCCTCAAAAACTGATATCTGCTGTCTTTGATGTCAACAGGTGCACATTATCAGTCATTGCATTTTGTGCCACACAGTACTATTCAATATGAATACCAAGAATATTTCCAAATATTCAAAATTATCCACTTAAGACTTACAGTATTTATCACAATTTTCTCAATGTTTGCTGTGAAGAAATAACATAAAATGGGAGAGAAAAAACAACCAAACAAATAAATGCATTATTTTCATGTACCACTCACTGCAGTGGAGCAAAGTAATTAACTGATGTTACAAAATTTACTTTCTAAGGTCTGCGAGAGGCACCACAACTGGGTTTTACCTACTTGCTTGTTTCAAAGCCACTGATAACACAAATGTGAAACTAGACATGAATTCATCACAGCTCTCTCCCACTTAAGAAGAACAGCTAATACATTAATGTTTCACTGTTGAAGTGGTTACAAGGGATTCTAGAGGTGAATCACTAATCAGTTTACTGCTCATGGCATTCTTACAATGCTCCACATTAGATGAACTCCAGAAATATCTCAAAGCTCAAAACAAGATAACACATCAACCATAAGTCACTAAAAGAACAGCTGTAACACATGTTTACGTTAAAAGAGGTGGTTGTTGGGATGTTTAAGGGGGGGGGGGGGGGGGGGCTAAACAGCTAACGTCATCAGTCCCCCATTCCAAAAACAGGCGAAACAAAATTTACGGAACAGGTAAAACCCCAAGGGGGGAGGAGAGGCCCCTCCCCCCAGTCACTGAAAGAACACTAATGTGGCAGCGAACACTAGAGACAAGAAGAGTACATACGAACACCGGACAGAAAGAAACGGAAGAAAAGAAGAGGGCCGGAGACTGGTTGACTGACCATGGGAACAAAGATTGGGAAAGAGTCAACCATCCGAATACACACATTAAAATCTGCAACCAATGAGAGACTTGAGGACAAGATACACAGAAAGGGAAAGGGACAGGTCCCCCCCTAAATGGAACCATAAAAAGGACTACCACGGATAAAATTTAAAATGTCGTCAGCCATGGAGGCATCGTCGCATAAAACCAAAGGCAACGTGCCCGGGAGATTAAAAGTCTGCCGGAGGGTGCGCAGCCGGGGACACTCCAACAAAATGTGGGCGACTGTCAACCGGGACCCACACTGACACAGGAGGTGGATCCTCCTGACGCAAAAGATGTCCTGTAGGTATGGCTGATGCGGAGCCGACACAGGATGACAGACTCCCTGCGAGAAGCCCGCAGGGAAGACCGCCACACATCGGTCGTCTCCTTAACAGCCCGCAGTTTATTCGGCGAAGTCAGGCTACGCCACTCGTCATGCCACATCTGAAGCACCTTACGGCCCAACGCCAGCTGCAGATCACGAGCCGGGAGGCCGATCTCCAAAGTGGGGGCGTCGATCGCCCCTTTGGCCAGCCTGTCGACACGTTCATTCCCCAGGATGCCAACGTGACCTGGCGTCCAAACAAAGACCACCGAATGACCAGAGCGGGTAATGGCAAAAACAGACTCCTGAAAAAAGGATACCAGAGGAGAAGAGGTATAGCAGTGGTCGATAGCCTGGAGGCTGCTCAGGGAGTCACTGCAGATGACGATGGACGTACCTGAGCAGGAACGCATATGCTCAAGAGAGAGCAATATGGCCACCAGCTCTGCAGTAACAATACTGCAGCCAGCCGGCAAGGAGTGCTGTTCAACATGGGCAGCGTGAGCAAAAGCGAAGGCAGTATGACCATCCACCAGGGAACCATCAGTGTAGACAGGCTCACAGCCTGAAAATGAGGCGAGGAGCGCAAGAAAACGGTGACGGAGGGCCACATGCGGAACCGAGTCCTTGGGTTCCCATGCCAAGTCCAGGCGGACGGACGGCTGGGGCATACACCAGGGAGGCGTGGGTGCACGGGCCCGGAAGGGTGGCAGAAGAGGGAACGACCCCAGTTCCGACAGCAGGGACTGGACATGGACAGCAATGGAAAGCCCAGACCTAGGTCGCCGGTCGGGCAAAGGGAGGACCCTGGCAGGGAAAAGCAGGCGATGATTGGGATGGCCCGGTGAGCAATGCACGTGGACAGCATAGTCGGCGAGCAGTCGGTGGCGGCGAATCCGCAGCGGGGGAACCCCGGCCTCCACCAGTAGACTATCCACGGGGCTCGTACGGAAAGCGCCAGTTGCAAGCCGAACCCCACAGTGGTGTATGGGGTCCAACAATGTCAACACTGAGAGTGATGCAGACTCATAGGCCAGGCTCCCATAATCAAGCCTGGACTGCACAAGGGCTCTGTACAATCGCAACAGCGTGCTGCGATCTGCACCCCAAGACACATGGCTCAGGCAGTGGAGGGCGTTGAGGTGCCGCCAGCACTTTTGCTTCAGCGGAGTAATATGAGGAACCCATGTGAGCCGGGCATCAAAGACGAGTCCTAAGAAGCGGCTAGTGTCCACCACTTCAAGTAGGTGACCGACGAGGTAAAGTTCCGGATGAGGGTGGACCGTCCGACGCCTGCAGAAGTGCATAACTCCAGTCTTGGCTGCAGAGAACTGAAATCCATAAGTCAGAGCCCATGATGCCACCTTGCGAACGGCTGCTTGCAACCTGCGTTCGGCGACTCCTGTAGTCGTTGAGCTAAATGAGATGCAGAAGTCGTCGGCATACAAAGAAGGAGACACCGACGACCCCACGGCTGCAGCCAGACCATTAATGGCCACTAGAAATAAGGAAACGCTCAACACAGAGCCCTGCGGGATCCCATTTTCCTGTATATAAGATGAACTAGAGGCAGCACCGACTTGCACCCGGAAAGAGCGGCGCAATAAAAAGTTTTGAAGAAAAGCTGGGAGCTGACCACAAAGACCCCACTCGCGCAACGTAGCAAGGATGTGATGCCGCCATGTTGTGTCATATGTCTTCTGCAGATTTAAAAAAATAAAAAAAATAAAATAAAATAAAAATTGTCCGCAGCAGACCGGCCCTGACGGAAGCCACCCTGGGATGGAGCGAGGAGACCGCGCGACTCAAGGACCCAACAGAAACGCCGCCCCACCATGTGTTCGAGCAATTAGCGCAAAACGTTGGTGAGGGTAATGGGACGATAGCTGTCCACCGCCAGAGGGGCCGCACCGGGCTTCAAGATGAGGACGATAACACCCTCTCGCCATTGCGACGGGAACACGCCCTCGCTCCACATGTGGTTAAAGATGCTGAGGATGTGTCTCTGGCAGTCCCCAGAGAGATGCTTCAGCATCTGCGTGTGGATGCAGTCCGGTCCTGGTGCTGTATCAGGGCAATCGGCGAGGGCAGCGAGGAATTCCTACTCGCTGAAAGGAGCATTGTATTTTTCAGAACGACGTGTGTGGAATGATAACGGCGTCCGCTCGGCGCGCTCCTTTAGAGAGCGAAAGGCAGGAGGGTAAGTTGCAGTCGCAGAGCTCGTAGCAAAGTGCGTGGCAAGGTGGTCAGCAATGGTAGCAGCGTCAGTGCAGACAGCGCCGTCCAGGGAGATTCCAGGGACACCCATAGGGGTCTGGTATCCATAAATCCGCTGGATGCAGGACCACACGAGCGACGGGGAGACACGGGAGCCCAAGGATGAAACGTACCTCTCCCAGCACTCCTGCTTACGCCGTGCAATAAGACGACGGGCCAAGGCACGGAGCTTCTTAAAGGCGATGAGGGTCTCCAGAGACGGGTGCCGCTTATGACGCAGGAGAGCCCGCCTACGGTCGTGAATAGCCTCAGCAATCTCCGGCAACCACCAGGGGACAGCCTTCCTCCGAGGGAGTCCAGAAGAGCGGGGGATGGCAGTCTCGGCCGCAGAAATAACTGACGAGGTCAAGACACGGACCACCTCGTCAATGTCACACTGTGGGGGAGAAGCAATGGTGGCAGCGGAAGTAAAAGCCGGCCAGTCAGCCCTGTTGAGAGCCCAGCGGGGCAGGCGCCCAGAGGAATGACACTGGGGCAGTGACAAATAGATGGTAAAATGGTCACTACCACACAGGTCAGGATGCACTCTCCAATGAAGGGATGGGACAAGTCCGGGGCTGCAAAGAGAGAGATCGATGGCCGAGAACGAGCCATGGGCCACACTGAAATGCGTGGGAGCACCGGTGTTCAAGAGGCTAAGGTCGAGCTGAGCCAACACATGCTCCACGGCGCGACCGCGGTCATCGGAGACAGTCCCACCCCATAGAGGGTTGTGGGCATTGAAATCGCCCAGAAGCAGCAATGGTGGCGGGAGTTGAGCCAGCAGTGCAGCCAAGACATATCGGGAGCTGCCCATACGGAGGAACGTAAACAGAGCAAACAGTAATAGCCGGCGAGAGCTCAATCCTGACAGCAACTGCCTCTAAAGGCGTCAGAAGGGGTACTGGCGAGCTACAGACAGTGGTGAACAAAGAGGCAAACTCCACCTGAAGCTCGTTGACAGTCAGCGCGGTTCTTATAGTATCCCCGATAAACGCGAAGGGCAGGGGTCCGCATTGCTGGAAACTAAGTTTCCTGAAGAGCAATGCAGAGAACAGGGGAAACACTCAGAAGCATCCGGAGCTCAGGCAGGTGGCGGAAATAACCGCCGCAATTCCACTGGAGAATGGAAGCCGGAAGGGACTGGGAGGGCGTGAAGGCGACTAAGAGGCAGACGGCGCCGCAGAATCAACGGCCGCCACTGGGCGAGAGTCAGTTGTGTCCATAGGAGAGGCCCCCGAGGGTTCCGTGAGGGCGAGATCCGCGGCAGAGGCGAGGACCTCCACCTCATCCCCAGAGCCAGAACTATTGACAGCAGGCGGTACTGAAACTGCCAGAGCGTCCTTCTTGGACACTTTCCGTTCCTCCTCCTCGCGTCTGTCCTTTGGCTTAGCGGGCTGGGAGAGTTTCTCTGAAGGAGCGTCGGAGGCTGACGACGACGCACAAGCCCTACGACCAGCAGGTGGCGGAACCTTCAGCCACTGGCTAACATCCGGCGGGGTAGGAGAAGAAACAGAAGAAGGGAGGGCCCCGAGGGACCCCTTCCGCGAGAGAGGAACCGGCAAAGGCAACGCCGGCGGAGAAGGAGGGGGAGGGGGAGGGATCGAGCCCCCTGGTTTTGGAGCAGATGTCACTCCCGAAGCATGTGTGGGGGGAGTGACAGAAGGGGGTTTGCCCCCAACTGCTAAGGGGACAACAGAGGAAGGCTTGCGCCCAGACACGAGGGGGGGGCAGACAGAGATGTACGGCCCCGAGGGCCCACTGAAGGCGGCACAGATGAGGCGACAATTGTCGCCCGCGAGGGCGACAATAACGTGGCTGCAGCATAAGAAGTTTGAAGAGGGACAGGATGCAACCTTTCAAATTTCAGTTTTGCCTCGCAATAAGTAAGCCGGTCCAGGGTCTTAAATTCCATAATCTTCCGCTCCTTATGAAGAACAGGGCAGTCTGGCGAGCATGGAAAGTGGTGTTCCCCACAGTTGACACAGACAGGCGGAGGCGCACATGGAGAATCGGGATGAGAGGGGCGTCCGCAATCTCGACATGTGGCGCTGGATGGGCAACGGGAGGACATATGCCCAAACTTCTAGCACTGGAAGTTTCGCATATGGGGGAGGGACGTATGGCTTGATGTCACAACGGTAAACCATTACCTTGACCTTCTCAGGCAATACAACACCCTCGAAGGCCAAGATAAAGGCACCGGTGGCCACCCTGTTGGTCTTGGGTCCTCTGTGCACACGATGGACAAAATGCACACCACGTCATTCCAAGTCAGCTCTCAGTTTGTCATCGGACTGTAACAAGAAGTCGCAATGGTAAATAATCCCCTGGACCATATTTAAGCTACTGTGGGGAGTGACGGTAACAGGGACGTCTCCCAGCTGGGGAGGACGTTTTGAGGAGGATGGACCCATTCCTCATTTTAGACAACCCCGCCACTTCCCCAAACTTATCCTCCAGGTGTTCCACAAAAAACATAGGCATTGTCGAAAGAAAGGAGTCACCATCAGTCCTGCTGCAGACAAGGTATTGTGGTACATAAGGCTCCAGCTTGGCACTAGATCTGCGTCCCTCCCATGGCGCAGCCAACGAGGGGAACGACTGAGGGTCATATTGTGCAGCATCAAATTCAATTCTGCCTCGCTTAGAGACGCTGGTGGCAGTGCGACCACCAGCTTGGTGAGATTTATTGTGCTTCATTGCGCCACATCCGCCCAGATGCCACCTACTCCGAACGAGGGCTCTCCCCAAGGGCGCCACCCAGCCAAAGCAACGGGTATCTTGCTGATATCCCATTGCCCGGAGTCCCCGTGCTCCAGACAAGATGGGCACATACTCCTTGGCATGCATGGGGAGGAAACAGCTCTGGCATCTGTAGTGTGATCCCTGCGTGGTCAGGGGGCTACCACCAAGAGGGTACATGACGACCCCACCACAATGGACTGGCTACCATGCTGGATTTTAGGTGTGGAAAGGGTCCACAGATGTCGTGGGCGCTAAGAAGGGGATTGCGCACAAGACGAGGAGGCAACCCAGAAGACATGGGGTGTAAATCCCGCCACACGACAATAGATAGCATGCAAGATGGAGGTGCACGATGGACCAATACAAAAACACCACGTAAGGCGTCCTTCCCCAAATGGCACGCACTAACAATAGAAATTTTGAAAATGGCAGGTCAAACCCAAGAGGGGACCATCACATAAGGCCGAAACTTTGGAGACTTCTTTTATTCGCTTCTTATGACAGGCAGGAATACCGCGGGCCTATTCTTACCCCCAAACCCGCAGGGGGATTATGTTAAAAGGGAGGACTTAAGTGGAGCATTTTATTAATGTGTGTCTGTCCTTTAAATATGATTAATAATACAATGTCACAAATTGTATCAAGATATGTTTCTAATATATGACAATTTGCTAAAAGCAGAGACAAATACCAAAAATAAATCTTACTTATTGATCTAAAGGAATATTTCCACGACATGAAAATAACAGACATGATACGATCAAAATTCATTGTGCTGCTGCATTAGTACAAAGGGTAAATAGTGTCACTCACAAGATCTGCCAAAAGAGCATTGAAATGTTGTACAGCTTCATCTCTCTTATGCTGCTCACGTTCCTTGTCACGATCTCTGAGATGTGTCGCTAATGTCCGCTGAACTTCTTTTTCACGTTCACGAAGACTCGCCTCAGCTCTAGCTTGTCTTTCTTTCTCCCTCGCTTCTTTTTCACGCTCCTCCTCTGATGTTGCTGCTGCTGCACCATCCTCCTGCCAACATATAAGAGTTAACATAATGGCAGTTACATGAATTACTAGAAAACGGGACAACAGGAAGGAATGAGGTAATATGATCTCTAGGATTTTGAATATAAATCAGAATTGAAATGCAAGGTTTCCTGTACCAGACACTGCAAGACTGGTCTAATACTGAAGTTTTTCTCCATTCACTGTGAAGAACCTATGCTTTAATTTCTGAACACTTGGGTTTTTTCCTCACTTTAATATTTGCTGCTTGCTATCAGGGCATGGTTTTGAGTGTGTGTTCCAACTGTTACCTCAACCAATTGGGTAGAGAACTACCAGCGACAGCAACATTTTAGATTTCTTAAATTACAGACCTGAAGTTTAATTAACACAGAAGCACCAATCAATGAACATTATACTATAATAATACCCATTACAAAAAATGTTGAAAGAAACATTGAGGTAGGTATGAAATATTACTGTGTAGTAAGTGTGATAAGAAACACCAAATTCTCATTTCTGGTGATGAAGAAATGGAGTATCACTGCATAAAATTTGTGAGTACTGCAAAACACAAAATGTATGAAATTAAATTTTGAGAGTTGGGAAACACCCACTGTGGTTCAACAGCCACATTAGTAATTTGTTACAAAAGCAAAGAGAGCTTCAGAAGAGCAAAACAAGAAGTGATATGGATCAAAATCTGCCATAAAGTTGCTCTAGACAGAGGTGACAAAAGTAGTGGAATACCTCCTGACATCATATTGGGACCACCGTTTGCTCACCGTAGTGCAGCAACTTGATATGGCTTGGAATCAACATGTTGCTGGAAGTCCCCTGCACAAATATGTAGCCTTGCTGCCTCTATATCTGCCCCTAATTGTTGAAGTGTTGGCAGTGAAGGATTTTGTGCATAAACTTACCCCTCTATTACGTCCTATAAATGTTTATAAATGTAAGACTGGATTCATTTTGGGTGATCTGGGTGGCCAAATCATTTGTTGGAACTGTCCAAAATGTTCTTCAAACCAACTGCAAACAACTGTGGCCAAGTGATGCAGTGCATTGTCTTTCAAAAAATTCCTTCGTTGTTTGGGAACATGAAATCCATGAATGGCAATAAATAGTCTCCACGTAGCTCAACATAACCATTTCCAATCAAATGATTGGTTCAGATGGACCAGAGAATCCAGTCTATTCCGTGTAGACACAGCCCACATTATTGTGGAGCCACCACGAACTTACACAGCACCTGATTGACAACTCTCGTCCGTGGCCTCATGGGGTCTGCACCACACTTGGACCCCACCATCATCTCTTACCAACTGAAATTGGGACTTGTGATCAGGCCACAGTTTTTCAGTCGTCTAGGGTCCAACCAATATGATCAGAAGCTTAGCAGACCCACTGCAGGTAATGTTGTGCTGTTAGCAAAGACACTCTCACAGCAATCGCTTGTTGCCATTAACACCAAATTTCACTGGGGCGCCTTAATGGATATGTTCGTGTACACTCACACCGATTTCCGTCATGATCTCAAGTAGTGTTGTTTGTCTGTTAGCACTGACAACTCTACGCAAACGATGATGCTCTCAGTTGTTAAGTCAAGGCCATCGGCCACTGCACTGTCTGTAGTGAGAGGTAATACCTGAAATTTGGTATTCTTCACACACTCTCGACACTGTGAATCTCAGCATACTGAATTCCCTAACAATTTCTGAAATGGAATGGTCCATGCATCTAGCTCCCTCTGCCATTCCACATTCAAAGTCTTGTTAATTCCCTCATACATCCATAATGACATTAGAAACCGTTCCACATGAATCACGTCAGTAAAAATGACAGCTATACCAATGCACTGTCCTTTTATGCCTTGGGTACACGACAATAGTGCCATTTGTATGTTAGCGTATCGCTATCCCATGACTTTCGGCACCTCACCTCAGTATGTAATCATATTGCTACTGAAATGGAGGATGACAAATGAAAGACTGAATTCAGTTTTAGAAAGCTGTTCCACTTAGGAACATTATACTCCCAATATCAATTGCCTCACTAACGGTAAACAGTATATATTGAAATAATTGATCAGACAATAAAAAAGCTTGTAAGATCACATAACTGAGGAAGCCCCGAGGACCTGATGGATACCTATCCAATTCTAGAGAGCGATTTTGCTATTTGGGGGCAAACAGCACAAAATAGACTGGGATGTCTATTGAGTCATTGCAGGGGGTACAGCAGACAGTCTTTATTATCATCTTGAGCAGATAGTCACATTCCAATGCAAAGAAAATATTTCACACCTTGTAACTACAAACAGGTTGGACCTTATGGATGGTGACAGTAGAGAGACGGGAGTTGTGATCATGATATTACAGCGACTACAAAGTTTAAATAGATGGTAAGTTGTGTTTTAGATTAGTATGTGCTGGAGTACATGGATTAAGGGTGGAAAAGACCCTCTGTGGTTTAACAACAAAAGTTGGAAAATGTTGTTGCACTCTTGGTTCAAAAGAGAATGATCAAATGATGACAGGGAAAGGTTAGTAGAAATTTGTCTCTCTGTAAATGACCTACGCACAAAGCATACAACTACCACCATCATATCTTAACAAAAGATCTGCCACAGAACACCAGAAAATTCTGGTTCTGTGTAAGACCACTAAGCATGTCTAGGGTTTCCATCCATTTACTCATTGTGATATCTGGTGTGGTAGTAGAAGGTATCTTAAGGGAAAGCCAGAGCTTTAAATCCCATATTTAAGAAATCATTCATATAGAAGAATCATGCAAACATGCTTTCATTTGACCACTGCAAAACCCATGTATGGACAACATAGTAATAAGCATTCTTGGTTTAGAAAAACAATAAAGAATTAGCAACACAAGTCAACAGGTCCATATTGAATCCTACTTCAGATTTACTCTGTGGCACTGGCCCTTATTTAGTTTGCATTTACCATAAATCTCTTGCCCAGCACAAAATCCAAAGTGACTAGGAAAAAATGCCTGCAACACCTGGATATGAGAATGGTAAAAGAACAGAGCCACAAAATTACAGAACAATATCCTTAACACTGGTTTGCTGAAGAGTTCTGGAACATATTCCGACATCGACTGTAATAAATTCCCCAGAGACTGCAAATCCTCTGCCAGTTTCAGAAAGCATTGCTCGTGCAATACTTCGATTGCCCTTTACTCATAATATATAGTGAATTGTGAATGATGGGCAACATGCAGATTCCATAGTTCTATATTTCTGAAAAGAATTTGACACAGTGGCCCAGTGCAGACTGTTAGTGAAAATACCAGCTTATGGTATACGTTCCCAGATATGTGAGTAGTTCTGAGACTTCTTAAGTAATAGAGCCCAGTACATTTTCATTGAAGGTGAGTGTTCATCAGAGGCAAGGGCATCATCAAGAATGCCCTGAAACTTGTGATAGGACCACTTATTTTCTGTATACATAAATGATCTGTCAGACATTTTGGGCACCACTCTACAGTTGTTTGCTGATGATGCTGTGGTGTATGGGAAGATAATTGTTGAGTGACTGCAGGAGAATACAAGATCACTTAGAAACTAGTTGGTTTGATGAACAGCACCTAGTTCTAAATGTAGAAAAACATCAATTAATGGAAATGAGTAGGGAAAACAAACTCATAATGTTCAAATACAGCAGTAGTAGTGTCCAGTCTGACACAGTCAATTGTTTAAATATATGGGCACAACATTGCAATTTTGCCAATGTTGACTGGAATACTCTCTTCCAAATTCTGAAGATATCAGAGATAAAATGCAGGAAGAGAAAGGCTATTTACAACTTGTAGAGACACGAGATGGCAATTAACAAGAGTCAAGGGGCATAAATGGGAAGCAATGGTTGAGAAGGGAGTGGGACAGGGTTGCAACCTATTGCCAATGTTATTCAATCTGTATATTGAGCAAGCAATAAAAGAAACAGAAAGAAAAATTCAGAGTAGGAATTAAAATCCACAGAGAAGAAATTAAAACTTTGTGGTTTGTCGATGACACTGTAATTCTGTCAGAGACAGCAAAGGACCTGGAAGAACAGTTGAATGGAATGGACAGTGTTTTGAAAGGATGATATAAGACGAACATCAACAAAAGCAAAATGAGGACAATGGAATGTATTCCAACTTAATCAGGTGATGCTGTGGAAATGAGAAAGTAGTAGATGAGTTTTGCTATATGGGCATCAAAACAACTGATTAAGGCCAAAGTAGGGAGAATGTAAAATGTTGACCGGCAATGGCAAGAAAAGAGTTTCTGAAGAAGAGAAATTTGTTAACATCAAGTATAGATTTAAGTGTCAGTAATTATTTTCTCAAATTATTTGTATGGAGTGTTGTATGAATGTGAAACATGGATGATAAATAGTTTAGACAAGAAGAGAATAGAAGCTTTCAAAATATGGTGCTACAGAAGAATGGTGAAGATTAGATGAGTAGATCACGTAAATAATGAGGTGGTACTGAATACAATAGGGGAGAAGAGGAATTTGTGGCACAACTTGTCTAGAAGAAGGGATCGGTTGGTAGGACAAGGCATCGAGGGATCACCAATTTAGTTTTGGAGGGCAGTGCAGAGGGTAAAAATTGTAGGGGGAGACCTAGAGATGAATACACTAATTAGATTCAGAAGGATGTAGGGTGCAGTAATCACTAGGAAATGTAGAAGCTTGCACAGAATAGAGTAGCATGGAGAGCCACATCAAACCAGTCTCTGGACGGAAGAACAAACAACAACAACAACAACAACAACAACAATACAAAGTGGTATGAAATGCAATGAGCACATGAAAATTATGGTGACCACATACAGGACACTAATGCGACCTGTTCTTGAGTACTGCTTGAGTGTTTGGGATCTGCAACAGATTGGATTAAAGGAAGACATCGAAGAAAGTCAGAGTGGGCTGCTAGATTTGTTACTGTAGATTTAAGCAATGCAGCAGCATGACGGAGATGCTTCAGGAAACCAAATGGGGATCCCCAGAGGAAAGGCTACATTCTTGTCGAAGTACACTAATGAGAAAATTTAGAAATCACAAGGAGAGATACAGGCAGTGTTTTTCCATTGATCTATTAGCGAGTGGAACAAGAAAGAAGATTGTTAGTAGTGGTACAGGGTACCTTCTTCCATGCACTGCACAGGCTTGCAGAGTATGTACATGTAGAAATGGCCCCCAAGATGATAAGGAGCAAAAACAGATCATATGGTTGGAAATTGCTTCCATCAGGTACACTCGCTTGAAGGTAGACGTATAAGATGTTTGGAGAAACAGATTACAACGATTAAAAACACACATGAGAACACCAGTATTTTAGAAAATCTTTTACCTCAGCACTCAGAAGACCAATGAGCTGGAGCACCATCAGGTAGCAAAAACATTACCTCCCATACCACAAAAGGCACATTTCCTGCAGGGGAGGCAGAGTCACCTGCAGGAAGTGCAGATCTGCTTCACATGTGAGGCACCAAGGCAGAATTACTGGGCCCACGAAGTAGTTGATAAAAATCCCTGCCCATACACTGAGACCGAAATGGTGCTGGTGATTCACTGTTACAACACCACGATGATTCTCTGTAGCCCATGGGTGGGTGCCGAGAAGGTTGAAGATACTGCCCCTCCTAAACGTTGCATAATCTATGAATAGGATGGAAAACGGAAATCTCAGTGCCATGGTCACCTGTGTGAGGGACCAGTGCCAACATTGTTGCTGTGGAGCCGAGTCCATAGGTAATGAGGGCTGCAAGAATTTAGATGTGATAAGAATAGTGGCAACTGTCGTGTAGAATGTTGCACAGAGTCATCTAGTCTACCCCAAGCTGGCAGACCACCAGTCTAGTGCAGATACTGTGGTCACTGGGGAAGTTCTTTTCTCTTTTCCTTCAAGTAGGTGCACCTCCCTCTGCACACATTTCCCGCTATAAGTCCAGATGTTTTTTTTTTTTTTTTTTTTTTTTTTTTTTTTTTTTTTTTTTTTTTTTTTTTTTACTCCTACTTATCCTCTCAGTGATTTAGCAAAATCGCTTTTAGATATATTACGCAAAAGGGTTTTCTTTCCTTCAAGCAGCAATTTACTGTATGTTACTGGAGCAACAAAACATCCCAAACAATCTGAAAAATTGTGCAGATCATTTCATATTTCAGATTTCAGTTGAATGGGATATTAATTACATTCAATTTAAATGCAAAACAATTATTTAGTGATTTTCTTGGTAAACATATTCTCTTAGCTTTTAGAGATACAGCCAAATAAAAGAAAAATGACTTCATTTAACAATTACGGTATTTTTGCAATAACCATTCCTAGGCAAGTTATCCATAATAAATCCCCAAGAGCTGACGGTGGTCCAACAAACACTAGAAGTAATAAAATCACGTGATAAAATTGGACAGTGAAGTGACGAGTTTCTACCGTCCAATCACTATGAACTTTGTTAGAATTAAGCAGATACACCAATACATGCAGGGCCAACTTAGGGTCAAGTGACATAAGCCACCACTTGACACCTCAGGAAGAGGCACCAGGGATGTGCAAGTTCGTGATCTGTGTGAAGTGTGCATAAAAACTGGTAGCAAAATTAACACAGTGTATAAAGTATGAAGTCACTTGTCTGGAAAAATGTTCTCAAATCAACCCTGATTATATTATGGGGCATGGGGAGTCACTATTTCAGTGGTATTAGAAAATCAAAGATCTTGTTTGGCATTGCTGATTGAAAACAGTAAAGCAGAAACCATAGCCTCCAACCCAAATGGCCACAATTTTGTATGGATTAGCAATCACACTACTATTTAAAAAACAATACTGATTTTCATTTGCCAGTTATTTTAATTAGGTGGTTTAAAATTGTTCTAATTTTCTATAAAACACGAAGAGAAAGTAACAATGACTCTACATTAAAACTCATTAGGAAGAAACCCAAATTAATCTATGAATTCTATGGCCCACCACGTACAACCATCAGAAAAGTCGGGTAAAGTGAAGAGCTAACATCGTATCATCAATGGTGACATCACTGGCTTCACTTGGACCAGTGTACAGCAGGACTATCACAGCCCATCTTTCATCTGAAGTTTTAAGGTGGGTTAAGGCATCTGTTAAACATGTCTTCATTTCTTTCACTTTAGTGAAATATCTTCAAATATCCTTTCAAATACATTTAACTACTTTTTTCTTAGTGTTCTAGCTGGAAGTGCTTCTAAAGTGAATTTTACCTATCAAGCAACTGTTTTTTATCGTTAGAAGTAACTTTTAATTCTCCGCCAGTCTACATTTTATATTCTCCCTACTTCGACCTTAATCAGTTATTTTGCCCCCCAAATAGCAAAACTCCTTTACTACTTTACGTGTCTCATTTCCTAATCTAATTCCCTCAGCATCACGAGACTTAATTCAACTACGTTCCATTATCCTCATTTTGCTTTTGTTGATGTCCATCTTATATCCTCCTTTCAGGACACTGTCCATTCCGTTCAGCTGCTCTTCCAGGTCCTTTGCTGTCTCTGACAAAAATTACAATGTCATCAGCGAACCTCAAGTTTTTATTTCTTCTCCATGGATTTTATACCTTTAGAATTTGAAAGAGAGTTTTCCAGTCAACATTGTCAAAGGCTTTCTCTAAGTCTACAAATGCTAGAAACATGAGTTTGCCTTTCCTTAATCTTTATTCTAAGATAAGTCGTAGGGTCAGTACTGCCTCACATGTTCCAATATTTCTACGGAATCCAAATTGATCTTCCCCGAGGTTGGCTTTTACCAGTTTCTGCATTTGTCTGTAAAGAATTTGCATTAGTATTTTGCAGTTGTGACTTATTAAACTGATAGTTTGGTAATTTTCACATCTGTCAACGCCTGCCCCTCTTCAGGAACCAGACATTTGTCAGGCCTCTCACCAGACACCCCTCCATTGTGGTTGCACCTACGGTACGGCTATCTGTGTCGTTGAGGCACGCAAGCCTCCCCACCAACGCCAAGGTCCATGGTTCATGGGGAGGGGGTGTCAGAAAGTATAACACAAAAAACATAGAACATCTGAATATATTACATCCTTAATCTCATTTCAGGGGACTGTCAAAATATTTGAAAACATTACAGTAAACTTGACCTGATAATATTTACAGAATTAATACACTGCCAGAATGCAAGATAGTTATACACTTTTAATAAATTTATTGTACACAAAACAACTAATCTTGACTGTAGTGACCAAGTGCTACCAAAACTGAAATCTAACAGACATTTTTACTTGAGATAGTCAACAGTCCCTGTTACTATATTATTCTATAGAGTAGATGGAGTTGCCTATCAAAAGATCTTTCAAACTTTGCTTCAGCTGTGCTTCATCTGTAACCAAGCTTTTAATAGTGCTGACAGTTTATTGAAATTGTGTGTTCTTGAATATTGAACTCCTTTTTGGACCACAATATGTGATTTTTTAGGTCTTTATGTAGACTGTTCTTATTCCTAGTTTTGATACTATGTATTGGGCTATAGGTTGGAGAGAGACATATTCGAAACAAATTTCATTAAGGAATAAATATGCCGAGGAGCAGCTGTTAGAATACAAAGTTTCTTTAACATGTTTCTACATGATGCTCTTGACTTTATAGCCCAATTGAGTCTTATTGCACGTTTCTGCACTTAAAAACTTTTCCTCAGTTTGTCGAGTTATGCCAGAATATGTTTCCACATGACAAAATAGAATGGAAGTAAACAAAGTATGCAAGATTTTTAATAGATTTATATCTCCTACACCTGACAACACTTGCATTGCGAAGACCTGGCTGTCTTCATATGTTATACACATGCTGCAAGGAAATCTCTTGCAGTGTCTGAACTGCATATAGCAGGTCTCATTCAAGTTTCATGACAGTGAGTTAGTTCTAAATCATTTAATAACACCCATGAAAATTTAATCAGCAGCCATTTCTATATCTGTACTTGAATTTCTATTTATTGTAATGTTTGTGTCGTCTGCAAACAAAACGAAACAAACTTAGCATGTGGCAGTTTATCGGACAAGAGGCCATTACTGTACACAAGAAAAAGCAAAGGACCTGAGATGAAACTTTTAGCAGCAGCACCATATGCAATTAATTCCCAAACAGATGAAGACTGACTGATTACTCCACAGATATTTTGCAACAAAGCCCTTTGTTTCCTGTTAGTCAGATAAGATTCTAACCATTTCACACACTGCTGGTGATACTATCATATTCTAATTTACTTAAAAGAATACTGCGATTCACACAGTCAAAGGCTTTTCACAGGTCACAGAAAATGCCAGTAGCCCCCAATTGTTACCTAATTAAGCACATTCTCACTGTTTGTGTACATAGCATTCTCCATATCAGAACCCTTAAGGAACCCAAACTGTGACTCGGACAACACATTATTCACAGTCAGATGCTTAAGACAAAGCATTAAGACAATCTTTTTGAAAAAACTGCGAAGAGTGAAATTGGTTGATAGTTTGACAGTACCTCTTTATCCCCCTTCTTGCAGAAACTGAACTACAGTATATTTTAGCCAGTCTGGAAATGTTCTGCTAATACGAGATTGATTACAAAAATAACTAAAGATAGAACTCAACTCACATGAGCACTCTTTGATTAATGTCATCGATATGTTATCATAACCACTAATTACTTTGATTTTAAGGATTCTTCTGTGGGAGAGGTGAGCATCATTTCCATCTTAATGAAGTTATTTCTAAAGACTGGTCTCAGATATTTCATTACATTGTTTACTGTAACTGATAACCCCACGCTGTCAATAACAGAAACAAAGCTGTCAATAACAGAAAAAAAGTACTTGCTTAAGAGGTTTGCAACACTACATGCACTTACGAATGTCTCATTTTTAGAGCTATCTGTTCCTCTTCCTTTTTGGCCTCACCTGTCTCTCTCTTCACTATATCCCACACAGTTTTTATTTTGTTGCCCGATGTACTCCTCTTTTCTCACAATAAAGCTGCTTTGATTTCGGAATTACTTCTTTCAATATTTTGCAGTATTATTTACAGTGCATTACAATGGTGCGTGAAGAGTTTGACAGAGTACTGAAAGACCTGAGTGGAAACAAGGCCCCTGGAGTAGACAACATTCCATAAGAACTACTCACGGCCTTGGGAGAGCCAGTCATGACAAAACTCTACCAGCTGGTGAGCAAGATGTATGAGACAGGCGAAATACCCTCAGACTTCAAGAAGAATATAATAATTCCAATCCCAAAGAAAGCAGGTGCTGACAGATGTGAAATTTACTGAACTATCAGTTTAATAAGTCACAGTTGCAAAATACTAACGCGCATTCTTTACAGATGACTGGAAAAACTGGTAGATGCAGACCTCGGGGAGGATCAGTTTGGATTCCGTAGAAATGTTGGAACACGTGAGGCAATACTGACCCTACGACTTATCTTAGAAAAAGATTAAGAAAAGGCAAACCTACGTTTCTAGCATTTGTAGACTTAGAGAAAGCTTTTTACAATGTTGACTGGAATACTCTCTTTCAAATCCTGAAGGTGGCAGGAAAAATACAGGGAGCGAAAGGCTATTTACAATTTGTACAGAAACCAGATGGCAGTCATAAGAGTCTAGGGGCATGAAAGGGAAGCAGTGGTTGGGAAAGGAGTGAGACAGGGTTGTAGCCTCTCCCCGATGTTATTCAATCTGTATATTGAGCAAGCAGTAAAGGAAACAAAAGAAAAATTAGGAGTAGGTGTTAAAATTCATGGAGAAAAGGTTTGCCGATGACATTGTAATTCTGTCAGAAACAGCAAAGGACTTGGAAGAGCAGTTGAACGGAATGGACAGTGTCTTGAAAGGAGGATATAAGATGAACATCAACAAAAGCAAAACTAGGATAATGGAATGTAGTCAAATTAAATCGGGTGATGCTGAGGGAATTAGATTAGGAAATGAGACACTTCAAGTAGTAAAGGAGTTTTGCTATTTAGGAAGTAAAATAACTGATGATGGTCGAAGTAGAGAGGATATAAAATGTAAACTGGCAATGGCAAGAAAAGCGTTTCTGAAGAAGAGAAATTTGTTAACATCGAATATAGATTTATGTATCAGGAAGTTGTTTCTGGAAGTATTTGTATGGAGTGTAGCCATGTATGGAAGTGAAACATGGACGATAGCTAGTTTGGACAATAAGAGAATACAAGCTTTCGAAATGTGGTGCTACAAAAGAATGCTGAAGATAAGGTGGATAGATCACGTAACCAATGAGGAGGTATTGAATAGCATTGGGGAGAAGAGAAGTTTGTGGCACAACTCGACTAGAAGAAGGGATTGGTTGGTAGGACATGTTTTGAGGCATCAAGGGATCACAAATTTAGCATTGGAGGGCAGCGTGGAGGGTAAAAATCGTAGAGGGAGACCGAGAGATGAGTACACTAAGCAGATTCACAAGGATGTAGGTTCCAGTAGGTACTGGGAGATGAAGAAGCTTGCACAGGATAGAGCAGCATGGAGAGCTGCATCAAACCAGTCTCAGGACTGAAGACAAGAACAACAACATACAATGGTAACATCAGAGCTATCCCTAGATAAGAGATGGTGTCTCCTTTTTTGTCCTATGTGATATCTTCATTCCTTGTGTAATCCATGGTTTATTTTTAGATTTCTTTTTGATTTGAGTTATCTTAGGGGACACAATTTTTAAATAGGAAAGTAACTTTATAAACAAGTCAGAAGTATTGTAAACATCTATTGAGTTCATGTCTTTGAGAAAACTTCTAAAATTCTCAATTTTTGACTCAGTTACTACACTCTTGCACTCAGATTTAATTTTATATCCTGGAAAGTTTGAACATTTAACAAAAGATGATGATGCATGTCATGATCAGAAAGCTCATATACTATTGGTTATGTGATATGACCTCTTCCCTCTAGATTTATCTACAAACAAAGATGTTATCAAAGCAGTCCCACAGCATTTGAATATGCTAGTTGCAAATTCAGAGTTGGAATTAAATTGAATGACAGTGTTACTGATTGCAATAATTGTTCACTGACACAGCTTTTCAGTAAATCCAGGTTAAAGTCGCCAGTAACAGATATTATACTGAAGAGCCAAAGAAAATGGTACATCTACCCAACATTGTGCAGCGCCTCCCCCCCCCCCCTTTCCCCCAAGCATGCAAAAGTGCCGCAACATGAGATGGCATGGACTCTAGTAATGTCTAAAGTGATGCTGGAGCGAACTGACATCATGAATCCTGCAGGACTGTCCATAAATGCTTTAAGAGTACGAGGGGGAGGAGATCCTTTCTGAACAAAATGTTGCAAGGCATGCCAATTTTGCTCCATAATGTTCATGTCTGGGGAATTTGGGGACCAGTGGAAGTGTTTAAACTCATAAGAGTGTTCTTGCAGCCGCTCTGCAGCGCCCTGTGGGGTGTCACATTGTCCTGCTGGAATTGTCAAAGTCCATAAGAATGCATAATGGACATTAGTTGTATCTAGATGTATCAGGGGGCCCGTATCACTCAAACTGCACATGCCCCATACCATTTCAGAGCCTTTCCCAGCTTGAACAGTCTTCTGCTGACAAGCAGGGTCCATGGATTTACGAGGTAGTGTCCATACCCGTACACGTCCATCTGCTCAATACAATTTGAAACGAGACTCATCCAACCAAGCAACATGTTTCCATTTATCAACAGTCCAATGTCAGTGCTGATGGGTCCACGCAATGCGTAAAGCTCTGTGTCATGCAGTCATCAAGGATACACTAGTGGGCCTTCGACTCCAGAAGCCCGTATTGATGATGCTTCGTTGAATGGTTCACATGCTGACATTTGATGATGGCCCAGCATAGACATCTGCAGCAATTTGCGGAAAAGGGTTGCATTACTGTCATACTGAATGATTCTTTTCTATCGTTGTCCGTCCCATTCTTGCAGGATCTTTTTCCGGCCACAGCGAGGTCAGAGATTTTATGTTTTACCAGATTCCTGATTTTCACGATGCACTCGTGAAATGCTCATATGGCAAAATCGCCACTTCATCCCTACCTTGAAGGCACTGTGTCCCATCACTCATGCGCTGACTACAACACCACATTCAAACTCACTCAAATCTTGATAACCTGCCACTGTGGCAACAGTAACCGATCCAACAACTGCACCAGGCACTTGTTGTCTTATATAGGAGCTTCTGGTCACAGTTTGGGAACCTCTTCCATAAAGTCATAACTTTTCTTTGTTTTGCATTTTCACAACAGTAATACCATATCTAAGAGTAAATTATTAATAAGCAAATTTCCAGAAAAGAAACATATTTTAGTGATAATTTTTTAGGACAAATCGAAACCCTGTTCCTTACTTACACACATGTACGAGGCGTGTTTTTTAAGTAAGGTCCATTTGAACGTAAGTACACAACGAAAAGTTATTTCAAGAAAGTAAATTTATTTTCAGAAAGTACGTACTTAACTATTTTTCAACATAGTTGCAGAGTTTGTCAAAACATGTATCATACTTCTCACACAATTTTAAAATACCCTCTTCATAAAAACTTGCCTTCTGCACTGATAACCAAGAGATTACTGCCGTTTTCATGTCGTCGTCATCGTTGTAAAGGTTGCCACTGACGTGTTGTTTGAGGAGGAGGAACAGATGGTAATCACTAGGCACAAGATCAGGACTGTAAGGTGGGTGGTCTGAAACTTTCCAGACAAAACTCTCCAATAAACTGCGGGTCTGACCTGCAGTGAGAGATCTGTGTTTGCCATGGAGAAGTACAATTCCCTTTGTCAGCATGCCGCGTCTTTTGTTTTAAATCGCTCTGCATAGCTCTCTCAGGGTTTGGCAGTGTGGTTCTGCATTGATAGTGGTTCCTCACTGCATGAAGTCGACCAACAAAACACCATGCCTATCCCAAAACACCGACACCATGTTTTTCACAGGGACATAGTCTGTTTGGCCTTCACCTTTACAGGTTCTTTGCTTCGATTCAGGCGTGATATGTGAAACCCATGTTTCATCTCCAGTTATGATCTGACTCAAGGAGCTGTCACCTTCTTCGTGACGAGTCAAGAACTTCATCGCACACTCAAATCTTTGGTTTTTGTGGTCCTCTATTAGAAGTTTCCAGACCCAACGGGAACACTGTTTCCTAAAGTTTAAGTAGTTCAGAAACAATGTTGTAAAGCACAGATCTCTAATGTCAGGAAACTCATTTGAGAGACATGTTATTGTGAAGCGCCTGTTCTCACGAATTCTCGGTTCAACTGAAGCCACCAAATCGCCTGTAATCAAAGAAGGGCGACCAGAGCGATCCTCATAGTGGATGTTGTCAAGGCCATCTTTCAATTCTCGTACCCACTTACGCACTTTGCTTTCACTCATAACAGTATCACCGTACACTTCGAAAATCTGTCAATGAATTTCTGCAGCACACATGGTGGGCAACTTGATAGTCTTAAACATTTTGAAAGCACATAAAAGAATTGTACAGGTTAGCTACAGAACTGAAACTGAGCACAGTTGTTTCTGAGGCATGCAGGTACACGACACACATGCTCGTTGTGGTACGAGCACGAACTACTAGTGTCTACAACAAAACGGACCTTACTTTAAAAAAATGCGCCTCGTAATTAGGACACTCTTAAGTAACATGCTTAACTTTGAAAATCGCGTGATGCCATAAGTATGTGGCTAATTAAATTACATTTTGTTCTTAGACTTTTCAATTCTCAATGGGAATAAGTGTGCTAGGAGTGAAGGTGCAAGTAATCACAAATACGATGTATTTCGAAGGGCAAAGGACAGAATTTAAACAATGCATTTTTCAGCTGATTCACTATGTCTAGAGAATAATGTCAGTTACTTACATCGGTCTCTTCGTTGTCATCCATTTCTCCCATATCTGCAAGGCTGCTACCAATACCACCACTGCCACCTGAGGCTGAAGACGCCAGTGCTCCAGAGCTATTGCTGCCACCTGCACCAGCTTTTTCCTTCTCCTTCTCTCTCTCCTTCTCACGGTCCTTGTCCCGCTCCTTTTCAGAGCGGTCACGGTCTCGGTCCCGGTCCCGACGTTCGCTGCCTCCACGCTCCCGTTCCCTGTCTTTGCGGTCCTCACCACCACGTTCCTTCCGCTCGCTGCGTTTTTCTCGGTCACGCTCCTTCTCTCGTTTCCTCTCCTCCTTCAGTGCCCGGACGTGCTCACGAAACCAATCCTCTCGCACAGATCCAGATTCTACTGCTTTGTAGCGTGGGTCACTATCCAGGCGCTTCTTCACATCCGGCCAGCGTGCATGTCTGTCAACCAGCTCTGGATGCTCCCGCAGCAATGCCATGAAGTCCCGCTTCACCTGTACACCATCATAACACCAATCAGTCTGGAGGCACACGACAACTATAAATAATAAAACGCAGGCTTGCATTTGCTCCAAACCTCCACTTCTGCCAAGATGGCCCCCTCACTACAGCTGACTCTGTAGTGCTATGCAGGTAACAATACAGTACTGTTTAGGTATTTGATTTGAAAATAGTACCACTAAAACATAAACAACACCAAGTGCACAAAGTTGCTGAAATATAAAAATGCATCTTCAAATCACTTTTATGAACTCTTATTTACATGACTGCAGCAAACCTCAAAAAGAAGTGTACTATTCGTCATTTCAAACATATGTATCAGATGTTTTATCCAAAAAGGTAAGACTCAGAGTATAGTGACACCAATCATGTAACTTTTCACCTATGTGTTAATTTCTGGATACACAAAGTAGAGCAATCATATTTGTTTCAGTACTTAGAATTACTGTTTTATGTTAGGAATACACAGCTTGCAGTTTAAGAAAAATACTACTCAAGTGGAAGGCATATATTTGACAAAGGCTCTTAACACAATAGAAAATAGAATTCACCCATAATTGAAAATGTTTTCAAAAATCTAAATTGAAGAACATTGTTGATCACAGAAATATTATTTTCTTACATAATGGTGAAGCTAAGCTGCATAGAGCTTCCTGTATTGCTTAGCAACCCCTTGACAAATTATATAAAACTGTGTCTATTGATGTCCATGACGAAAGCTACATAAAATCTGTGTAACAATTCAAAACCACAAAAAGAGAAACATTTTTGTGTGATCTTACTGCCAGCACAGTGCCAGTTTAAATATGATAGCAGGAAGGTTGCACTGAAAAACAACAGTGTCAGTATCTATGGCTTTCATTTTATGGGCACACTTGATAATTTGTTTTCAATGTAGAGTGAAACATTACTTCTGCTACTAATAACAAAATTCAGCATGAAAGTAATGTGCAGTAAGGCTACGAACAGAACATATCAGTTTAACTGTTCAGCTGTAAGACCTTTGTACTATATCATTACGTAAAATTCTTTAACATTTCTTTTCTTGTTGGGCTACCTGCAGTACTAGCCAACGAACACCTACAATGTAGCTCAGGCTTTTAGTAGCAAACCAATTTTTCACTACCACTTCTCACATACTTCTGATACTGTTTTCATACAAAATCATATAATACTGCCTAATGTAGAATAGCTTTGTTTTGTGAGTATAGGGAGTAAGTTTACATGACCATGTTTTTCAGCCCATACCTATTCCTATTCCTAATAATACTTTCTTTTCTCCCGAATTTTCAATAATACCATGAAGCATATCTACTTTGAGAGATATATGAACAATCATGAACAGGATGCTTGGAAAGAATTGCTTGCAAATAAATATTGTACAAATAAGATGTGCCATGTAGCAACTAAAAAGAAATAAAGTGAATGGTGGAAGTCAGGAAACCAATATGGAGAATTTCAAAACAAGGAAAGATAAACAGAAAGATGCAGAATCTTAAGAAAAGAAGGAAAGAAATGATACAAAAAGCTGTTGAGCATACCAAATAGGGCAGCAAGAGAATCAAGGGAAAACGAAGTAAAATATGCTTATCTGAATGAGACATAGGAAAACAATGTTAAGAAAGTAACACTTCAAAATGATACTATGAAAGATTGGAAAATAAATCCTAATAATCATAAACATGGAATTAAACTGAGAAGATTAAGAAATAATTTTTTTTGAGAAGGAGAAGTGACAAAATACTGGTAATAGAAAAAAAAGAATTATTGCAGACCAAATACCGATAAAAAATCCAATGCAGCATATTCTTATGTATTATTTTATTTCTCAAACACACACACACACACACACACACACACACACACACACATTCCTTTTATGCTTCACAGAGATAACATACTTTTTATATGATTATAAATTACAAAATCTGTTTACTTCTTGCACTGTAATGACTGCACTTCTGATTTTTTTGTTTATTGCTCTATGTCTACCCCTGAAAATACTGGATGGAAGTTTTATTTTCCTTTTTGTCTTTCAATTATTTCTTTTGATCAAGATATTCGCTTCCTAGAAATCTGTCTGGAAGTTCCTGGTTTCATGATATTCACTATCCAAAACTCCTCATATATTTCAATGCTAATTTTCCACTAGTCTGAATCATCTTTTTCACCTAATTTCAGCTTCTGGCATGACCATAAGCCTTATTCCTTCAACAGAGACAATTTAGTTGTCTGTTTTCTACTGTTTTTGGGTTTAAGTAAATTATTTGTTGCCAGAGGCTACTGAAAGATGCCTCCAATCACGTTCACCACAGTCTTGACAAACATTGTACATTTTTTTTATCTGATAACCCATTTAGTGCTCTTTATTAAATGATTACACAATGAAGCATTACTTTTTTAAAATATTTGTATGCACTTACTCCATTCACCATTTTATTGATATGGAAGACTTAAAAGACCAGTTCATATGCAACAATGTTCCATATACAAGGACATTTTTGTAAAAGTGGCTGCCAGTGTTTGAGACATGAATATTTGACTGTAGTTATATACTCACACAGTCACTTACTGGGTTTTAAAAGCATGCATTACAACATCTTTCAAATGCGAAACAAATTATATATTTTCCTTCTGTAGAGCCAGAAATTTTTTATGTCAATCTAATGAATAATAAACGCAACGAAATCAGTGTAACACTTCACAAATTTCGCATTTGTAATGAAAAATAACTTGCAGATTGAGTAATATGACATAAGCAATATAGTCTTAAATATGGGCCTTTAAAGTCTAGTGTAAATGCTGTAATGTTTAGTAAATGGTGTCTAAATGGATATAAACTGCTTTGCCATATTTGCACATACAGCTCAAGGAAAATTTACATCTACAACATCAAATACATCATACTACTGGAACAAATTTTTAACGTTTTACGATGGTCTCAAAAATAAAAAAGGGAAAATAGTGTTGGAACAGTAAAACTGGGGCAGATACAGAGGTACCGTTTGATCAATTACAAATTAATAACTGAAAGGGCATGAGGGATTGTGCAACTAGAGCACAGAAATGCAACATTTTATAAATGTGTAAATTAGCATGCAGGATCATAAAAAAATTATTTTATGTCAAGAAAGCATAAATGTGTTGTTAATAACAACACTTTTCAACAATTTTAACAGTCACAAACTTCCAAATCATAAAATAAATCCTGACACAATAACTATCAATCTAACAGATCAAACATTGACAGTGTACCTGTTACCAAACTGAATTACTTATACAAGTGATAAAAAATTTCATGAATTATGCTTTTTTTTTTAACATGTATACAGAAAACATGTATACCGAATTATTAATGTTACCTAAAACACATCCTAACAAATCAAACAATGAAAACTCCAGGTAGGAATATCAACAATTTAGGACAAGGCAGATAGCTACTTACTGTAAAGATGATACGTTACGTAGCACACAGAAACAATTAAAGAACACTCCCACACAAACTTTCGATCACAGCCTTTGTTAGAAAAACACACACACCATTCATTCACACAAGCAAGCACACCTTACACATGACACCCAACCCTAGTAGCTCTAGCCAGAGCTGCCAGTCGTGTCCACTAAGTGTACTTGTTTGTGGGAAAGAAAGGTAGGTGTGTGTGTGTGTGTGTGTGTGTGTGTGTGTGTTTTCAATGAAGACTGTGGCCAAAAGTTTATATGCAACTATGTTTTAATTGTGCCTGTCTGCAACTTAATGTATCACCTTCATGGTAAGTAGTACTCTGTATTTTTCTACATTGTTGACAACCTAACAAATGTTAGCAATCAACAAAATCATTTTTAATTTGTATTATTTACTACCTAAACAATTTTTATTTTCTCCCCTTGAAATAAAGTAACTTCTGGAGAATGTTATTTCCCAGCTCTCAAAGCAAATAAGAACTACTGGGAGAGAGAGAGAGTATGATAAACACACACAGCAACAGCAGTAAGTGCTAGTATTAACTTTCCACAATATGTAACTAATCCAATAATTAAAGTAATTATCATGAATTATTAGGTATTACTAGGGACAGGAAAATTTTGTTTAAACAATAACACGTCTAACAACATGATATCAGCAGTTTTAAATGTAACAGCAATCAATCTGCGATTTTTAGTGGCATAATGTGAAATTGGCAGTTGTTAACTATGTCGCGGAAAATAGCACCAGCCTCTGTTATCGGATATCTGAGGATATCAGTGACAACTAATACATACTTAATGTTGAAATTAGATAATGACTTTCTCAGAACTAATTACAGTTTATAACTAGTTTAAACTAACAGTTCATTTTCCACATTAGGAAATGAGACGAGAGGTGTTCTGTGTCCACTTGCTACCAAACTCCATGATTAAACAATACGAAGTGCAATAGCATTTTGGCAATCATAGTTCAATGCTGTGTTTCATTACCACTAATGTATATTTTTGTAATGAAAGTAATATTACTGAACGTGTAAATATAATTCCAATCTAAGTTTCAATATGATGAAAAATTTCAGCATTTGTCTCGTGGGTAAAAGCACAACAAATTTTACATTTCACAGCACAAATTCAGCTTGTAATGTGAGCTTAGAACATTATTATTTAATATAACTGTAACTGTTTGGATATTGTTTTCAAGGTCATTGGAAGAGTTCCTACACTCAGAGGAAACACTATACAACTATTCATCAAGTCTTCATTCATGCCAATGCACATTTTTTGGTCTTGTAGCTGTTTCACACGGATGTTCAAATTTTGCAATTTGTTGTGTGCTGTTGATACTTTCCCCAAAATTCCCAAAAAATCCTAAGAGAGGACAAATTCTGTCTCTACTCACTACATCAAAATTTCAGTGATTAATACATATGCTAAAATAATTCAAGACTGAAAATTCCAAAGCATGCAGTGCCTGCTGAAGACTAGACACTGGAATTTAAAACCAGGAGGTTTTATGCTCCTGATGAATTTTTTAACTACTGCAATAGCAGAATTGAATAGGGGAGTAAGGACACTATTTTGAAATGTGTCAACTACAAAACAATGATTTTCAGCAGTAAATGAACAAATACATTAAAAATGATGAATATTTTGTTAATGTTATAAATATAGTTTCTACATCTACATCTACATCCGTACTCCGCAAGCCACCTGACGGTGTGTGGCGGAGGGTACCCTGAGTACCTCTATCGGTTCTCCCTTCTATTCCAGTCTCGTATTGTACGTGGAAAGAAGGATTGTCGGTATGCTTCTGTGTGGGCTCTAATCTCTCTGATTTTATCCTCATGGTCTCTTCGCGAGATATACGTAGGAGGGAGCAATATACTGCTTGACTCTTCGCTGAAGGTATGTTCTCGAAACTTCAACAAAAGCCCGTACCGAGCTACTGAGCGTCTCTCCTGCAGAGTCTTCCACTGGAGTTTATCTATCATCTCCGTAACGCTTTCGCAATTACTAAATGATCCTGTAACGAAGCGCGCTGCTCTCCGTTGGATCTTCTCTATCTCTTCTATCAACCCTACCTGGTGCGGATCCCACACTGCTGAGCAGTATTCAAGCATTGGGCGAACAAGCGTACTGTAACCTACTTCCTTTGTTGTCGGATTGCATTTCCTTAGGATTCTTCCAATGAATCTCAGTCTGGCATCTGCTTTACCGACGATCAACTTTATATGATCATTCCATTTTAAATCACTCCTAATGCGTACTCCCAGATAATTTATGGAATTAACTGCTTCCAGTTGCTGACCTGCTATTTTGTAGCTAAATGATAAGGGACCTATCTTTCTATGTATTCGCATCACATTACACTTCGCTACATTGAGATTCAATTGCCATTCCGTGCACCATGCGTCAATTCGCTGCAGATCCTCCTGCATTTCAGTACAATTTTCCATTGTTGCAACCTCTCGATACACCACAGCATCATCTGCAAAAAGCCTCAGTGAACTTCCGATGTCATGTTATTATAAGTTAAAACTTAATATTTAATGATGTAATAGATTTTGCTGCAGTACAGAATCGAATATGTTTAAAAATCAGATAACTAATAGAATAAATTTTTCCTGTTAGGTGCTGATAACATTCCATGTGTAAATACAAAGTGGAACAGTACTGCGACTTCAACACAATACCGACACGAAAAACAATATATTGGAGCAGCTAGCAGAATAAGGAACTACATTCACTGAGAACCGTTGAAATTTTGAGTATTCTTTAACAATATTATATACAACAGTGCATTCCTGAACGTCAGGAAGAGGAAACATTTGTATTTTCGGTTTCTTAAGACGCATAACGAGGTGCAAAATTTTTTCCTCTTCCAGTTTTAACATGCTGGAACGCTTGGCTCTCCACAGCAACTTATGTAGTAGAATGTTTTGATGCAATTAATGAATTTATCTGCAATTTTGGCATGTGGGAGTTTTGTAGTGTCCAGTAACTTAATATGACTGACTTCAAAATATCCTGCTTCCCGTGGATTACATTCAACGTAAAAACAATTTGACAAATGTTTCAGTATTAGGGGCAAAGGCATTTTTAGTGATGAAACAAATAAGATTTTAAAGAAGATAAAGTGTAAATCAAACCATGGAAACTCCAGATAGGAATATCACAATGTAGGAAAAGATACATTGTCACTCACTGTAAAGGAGGCACATTAAGTTGCAGAAAGGCACAATAAACACACACTTATACAAAGCTTTTTGTGACAGCCTTCATCAGTAAGAGAGAAACATACACCAGTCATCTACATAAGCAAGCACACATCATGCATTTGACTGCCAACTCTGGCAGTTCGGGCTAGAATGCAATTATCACATGGGATGGAAGTAGTAATCTGGTTGGAGTGGGGAAGGGATTGTAGTGAACAGGTGGGGGGGGGGGGGGGGGGGAGAGAGAGAGAAATGCTGTCTGTGCTTTCTAGTTGCTGCACACTTGGTCACGTGTTCATGGGGTGTGCTTGCTTGTGTGTATGAACAGTGTTTTTTTCTCTTTTGCTGACAAAGGCTGTGGCCAAAAGCTCTGTGAAAGTGTCTTTTAATTGTGCTTGTCTATGACTTAATGTGTCTTCTTTATTGTAGGTTGTAATATATCTTTTCCTACATTGTTGATAAAGAGGTAAGTGCTTCATGCAGAAGTTAAGATGGGTTGAAGTGTACTGGGTTGCATCTGCAGACGAAGCTGTCAACTCTCGTGGCCACAGAGCCAAACAAATCAGTCTTCAAAATCTTAGATTCACATTTTAAGGACAATAAGTTTGAAACCCATTTATGTGGACATGGCAAGCACCTTATAGTTTGTACCTGGGACGACTGGTCACATCAGAGTTGATAACCTCAAATGGTGTGTAAAACTTTCAGAATTTTATTGCAAAGCAAATGTTAATTCACTCAGGAAATGTTAACAGTCAATGTCTGCAGACAAAAGGAGTTGATAATTGGCAGTTTGCAGCTGTGGCACTAAATGCTTTTAGGATTCCGTGTTCCAATGTAGGCAGTTAGGGGCTATTTTCCTTTCTGACAGCAAAATCTCACAGAAGATAACAAAGAAATCGTGACAATGCAGGGTTTCCTGACAATGTCTTTTTTTTTCTTTAATCATCAACTCTAACATAAATATTTTCTCCCACTCCTTTTTTCTTCTCAAATTAATGTAATGTAAATAAATGTTATGTATGCAGTATAATAAATACAGTATAAATGATATGTATAGTTTCATTTTCGATGTAGCGCTGAAAAATGGTTAAGTATGATGAAAATAAATAACTAAAAAGGGAAACAAGCAGGCACTAAATAACTCAGAGAAATACCAAAATTTGCAAAAAACACCAAAATTGGTCATAAAATAATTTTTTTCCTGTCCCTAGTTATTACCCCTGGAAAAAAGTCAAGAAAAGCTAATAATAATTTTATGATAATGAAATACAATAAAACACTACATTACATCAAGCCCTACTATCAGCTACTTACAATTTTTTAAACTTCAGTATGAATTTAAACTGAAATAATGTGCATTTAAACAGCAAAATTCTTCAACTTTTTTTTTCATTCTGGGTGCAAGCAAGTGCAAAAGGAATGCTGGTACCTACAACACACACTGAGATTGGATTAGATTAAAAAGGAACTGTTGCATATGAAATGGTCTCAAAATTTTTGTCACCTTCCAGTTGAGTAGAAAATTACTGCCAGTAAACTAACTGCATGGGCTTTACACACAAAACATTAAAATTCTATAAATAAATACCACCTCTGAATGCTGTCACCAGTGCAGGATATTCAATATACTTCATTGTTTAAATTGACACAGCTTTTGTTTTTAACCAATAATGTGTAATATTGTGTTCAGTCAAAATGCCCCACTCACTCACTTGCACTATGATTGAAAGGTTCATAAATTAATTTCATCTTTAAATTTTAATGTACTTAGTCATACACTAAACATTTATTTAAAGAAATTGGAAACCATTTTACTTGACTAACAACTGGGGTTATACTCCCAATGTGTAATCTAATTTAAATAAATCTTGTATCTTAAAAGAGAAACTTGCAGTGTTAATATTAAGGAAATCTGAATTACATGGGAATGAGTTGCTACCTTACTGGAGTTTAAGATACAATTGCGTTTTAAACTAAATACTACAAGTGCACAGAGGTGCTATGAAAGTTTATACATAATTAAAAATGCATGCAACTGTCACAAGGGAACCACTGTGAATTAGCATACAAATTTGTTTCTAAAGTACAGTAATCTGCCCTTGAATGTGTCATTAAACAATGGAAAATTGTGGTCAGTTATCAGTTCCTTAACACAACTGAAAAGCGTCTCATGTCTACATAGGTGAAGACATTTCCATGACTTGTTTCCTAGTACAGAACATTCTACAAAATTGTAAAGAACAATGCTTATTCATGGTACCAGGCATCCATTAAGGGTGAAAAACAATGGAGGCTACTTTAAATCACAGATGGATTGGTAACACTAAAGCACAAAACTACAATGAAAAAATTATGAATTTTACAGGATTCAGGAGAAAAGGAATTGTTGGGGTCTACTTGATGAGACAATCCAAAAGCAATTTGTCTGAATTAATGATAGAAAATATTTCCTTTCCTAGTAAGGAACATACTTTAAAAAACAACTGTTTTTGGTAAACAGTTGTTATAGAAAAAGTTTTAAAAAATACACCAATACACACTTGTTTATGTACACAAATCATCATCAAAGTAATTAATTTTATTGATGCTTAATTTTTCCTAATTTTCATTTGAAAGTAAGTTATTTTAAAGGATTTGACAAAATTCAATAGCAACTCTCAGTGATATTTGCAATCTGGAAATACATTCCAAAGGCATACTTTGTAGCATATCCTATAAATGCCCCCCCCCCCCCCCCCCAACTCTCTCTCTCTCTCTCTCTCTCTCTCTCTCTCTCTCTCTCTCCCTCCCTGCTGATGTGAAAAAGGAAGTAGAGAAAACTGGTTAAAAATGGGAACTAAATAAGCTAGACTGGTGTGCAAAACATAAAAAATTTTCACATGGTATGTTCACTGACATGTAACCTGGCTCGATGAAACCTGGACCATATATAGAAAAAAATGGCTACCATTTAGTACAGAAGGTAAGTGAAGGAAACATGCAATGACACTAATGTAAATTATACTTTTACTCAAAGACAATAAATACACTGAAGGTAATGCAATTTATGATGGACCCGTGGACATTACAAATGGCAGGACATGTTTCTTAATATGGTGTGATCACCATAGACAGTCACGCATGCTCTGCAACATGCTTCCATACTGGCCACAAGGTTTGTAACGAGTTCTTGCGATAGACCGTTCCATTTCTCTGTAGAAGCTAGTGACAACTGCTGGATCTCGTTGGCGCACATGGACTTGCTGCAATACATCTCCCCAACACATTCCATATGTGCTTGATGTGATTTAAGTCAGGGAAACAGGCAGGCCAAACCATTCCTTGAATATCCTCTCATGCTAAGATCTGCTCCACCTGCTGTGTTTAATGCCGTCACCCACTGTCATCAATAAAGTCAGGGCCAAATGCACCCCTAAAATGACACACAATGGTAAGGAGTACAGTATCAAAATAAAATTGACCAGTGTGTGTATCGTGTACAAAGACTTTGAGGTCTGTATGCCTATGCAACATTATGTCTCCCCACACCATAACACCTCCATTACCAAAATACTTGTGTTCAACTATACTGGACATATCCTCATTTGGCAAGAGATGGGAACAAATAATGCACCCAGGAATATTGTTGAACATTCTGAAACCAAAAAATTGTGTGTCTCCACAACAAAAAGCAGCTAGAAATGACCAGTTGTTAATAGTGGCATTCACATAAAAAGGCAGGTGGTGGGGCAATCGCTGAGCAAAGGAGCTATATGCCATGTAAGGCTACTGCCAATATCATCATTCTGCCACACCTGCCTGTGGGAAATACACCAGGATGTGTGTAGGACATTGGACATCAATTTTTGTATTAGTTTAGGTATAGTGGGATTACTGAGCCACTATGGTGTTCATTTGGGGTGGTCAAGTAAATACAACGGGCATTATTTTAAGAGGCAACAATGATAGTTTTTCAAGCATATAATCTCTGCTGGGCAGAAGCAGTGGCCAGCTGAAGCATTTATCACTTCATTGTCAATTACCAGGATCAGCAAGGGCTGGAGCACGAGACACGTGAAAGACACAGAGCGCACTGGTGCTGCTGTACAGCATTCTCCACCTCTCTGCTGCCTCCTCCTTACCTTCACTCTACTATAGTGGAAAGTTCACAAATGAAGCAGTTGGATTCAAAGAGAGGTGGCTCAGGTGCCTGGCCTTTAATCCTCTTATCGATGACTTCCACATAAATGATATGCTTGCAGGCATGCCATATATAACTCACTATGTTAGACTGACAGATTATGTGGGATGCAGTTTAAAATGGCAAGCTATACTACAAGAAAACCATGCATGAATTTGATTTCAGTTTCGGTGCAGTGACCTACACGATAGTTACGTTCTTTGATCTCTTCACGTTTGTTCACAGTGATCTCTTTTGGTAGAACACACATTCTGAATGTACCAGCTTGACACACTGTTCATCTTAGTCCCAGTGACAATGCTTTGTAGCCGAGCTGGCAGAGCAGAAGATTGTGTTATTAACAACCATGTCAATAACAATCAAACTTGATTTCAAAACCACACTTTACAGTTTCCTAGTGTGTAAATACGTTATAAGCTGGTGGCTGCAAACACCAGACACAGCATATTTCATCAAATGGACAGCAAAGTAACAATTTCCCATCTGGGATACAATGAGAGAAATTAAGTACACAATTGGCAGTCATGATTAAATTTTTTTCCAAAAATTCATTAATTACCTATTTGTCATTATTAACGTATGCCAACAGTAAGAACTAAAATAAGCTTTTGACATTGAAACACATTGATGGCGAACAAAAAAGGGGACTTTAACAAATTTTACTTATCCACTTTCAGTTGTTTTTTTTTAATTTGTTACTTCTTATTTATTTACTGTTAAGTCCAGCACATACAAATGATATCAGTGTGTTCAATAAACCATCAATATTCTCCCATTCGTTTCCTAACTGATCTATAAAGGCAAATTCCTCTCACTGACAGTATCTTAGAATCTGTACACTGATTTTTTCTTAAATAGCTTGTTATTCTCAGGACAGATACTTGCAATTGTTTCTGCCAGGTATCGAATCGAGGCTGCCACAGGATTTGTGAATAGTACTGAAAACTGAAATTCATGGTAGGCAATAATTGTCTGTGCCTATTTTAAATGTTGTTTCACATACTGAACTGATTTCCCAAATTATTTCAATTTAGAGCTTTTTTGTTTGTTTATAGTCAATTCAGACAGGTGACAACACAATTTCACAAAGCAATCCATGTTCAAAGCAGCTAGGAATTTATTCTGTATGTCACTGATGGGACACTCTTGATATTAACATACTCCTAGTCAGATTCAGCCACCACTTAAGATACCAGTTCGTTCCTACAGTTACGTTTACGTAATTCTATATGAATGTTCGGGCAACGAAGTAGTGTTACGGTTAAAAACACCAGGAATTTGGAACAAACTGTGCCCAATGAACTTAACTCAGCTTGGTAAACCAAAGCACCACCTCTTATTTAATGGTGAGATTGCTATCATTGCATCTAAACTTCATTTCTGATTATCAATAACCCCCTTATACTAGTTACAAAAATCAGAACAAAACTCCTTTCTTCCACTCGGTATCTGCCCACACCACATCAGGGCAGGTCACATTCAGCAGTGTGGGAGATTTTCAGATTGACTCTGGGAACAGATCAGCTGTGGAAATCTACTAGCGTAGGTGACACTTATCGTCATCAAAGGAAATGTTCGGCAACTCTAGCACTGTCTACTGATTATTTGGTATGAGACAGAATTGGTTACATTCACATAATATTCTCTAGCCGACTCAATGAAATATTCTAAATAACTGAGACTTCATACGCAACACTGAAAATTTAATATTTCAATATATGATATCTTTCATTTTATGGGCTACCTGCCTTCATCACCATTACAGCAATGGGAGTAAGTTCACAGAAGCGCCATTAGGTCTACCAAATTAAGGCTAATTTGAGATTTCAACATAGTATCACAGAAAACCAGTATATTGTAAATCATATTATTTTTCTTTTTCTTTAACTGAGCAACATATGGACAGAAATTCAATGCATAAATGAAACCAGAGGAAAGCCTCTGTGTTCCTACCACTGCTGTTCTATAAACTGAATGCCATGCTCCTTACAGATGTCACACTAACAATGTGGAACGGATCTAACATCAGAAGCTGTTTTCATGGAATTCCTAGATTGTCATCAGTTTTAACATACCTGTCACCAGTACTGACACCCTCATATTTATAGCCAGCTTAATGCCACCTGTAGTATGATAAATCATACAACTTCATATTATCATGGACAAAGATTGGAGATAATCATAGGAAACCCAGATATGTACTGTACCTACGACTCTCTACACGGAAAGTTGTGACATCCATCTGACTACTGAGACCACCACTGAATGTCATCCTATTTAGTTACCTTGGGATGCAGCTTTTAATAAAGACCCAATTTTTTTTCCCTACTAACTTCTTACAATGCATCTGGAATACAGGAATTACTAGTCCTGTGTAATATTTCTCTTTCAAATTGCACCAAAATAAACAGATGAACTACGATTTTATAATCCATTAGCATCAATGTTATACTGGGTTAACTCAGGCCACGATTATCATTGGCCAATTTTTATGCTGTTAAGTGCACCAAGAATACTACATTCCCAAAATGAATTTTCAGTCTGCAGCAGAGTGTGCATTTATCTGAAACTTCCTGGCAGCTTAAAACTGTGTGCTGGACTTGGATTGAAACCTAGGATCTTTGTTTTGAGGACAAGTGCTCTAGGTACTGAGTTTTGCAATCACAACTAAGTGTTCCCTCATAGCCCTACCACCTCCAGTGCCTCTTCTCCTACCTTCCAAACCTTGCAGTTCTCCTGCACACCTTATGGGCAGTGAGGGTGGGTCTTGAATGTTGCTTGGAAAATTCTGTTGGTGGAGCATTTGCCGGCAAACAGCAAAGGTCCCAGGTTCAAGACAAGGTATGGCACATAGTTTTAATCAAACTGGATGTTGCCTGACTCACCAAATGATGGCAGCTCCTGTTTTTCATCCGTTTTTACCATCAACTACATATTTCTACATTTTCTAGCATGCGTCTGACAACTTCATCTAAAATATATCAATTCATATCAAACAAAAGTAGGTATATTAGAGAAATAACCAGCTGTCTGTGTTTCATTCATCCCTTTCAAGGATAATGAAAACGCTTTATACGAGTGTGAAAGTGAGAGAATCATTGAATGTCAGCACTAGCAAAGTTTTATTATCGTTCATGTAACTTTGTAATGAAACTGTATTGCAGATGGAATAAGTGCACCAGTCTAACAATCCTGTAGACTACACAGCTCCACATGCTGCTAACATGGCGGGTAAATGTCTATTACGGCACAAAGGTCAACCAGCATGCTACAGAGAAACACTTTTTCCAAGTAATATGTCAACTGCTGTGAACTAAACAGGCTTGGGCATCCAATAAAATGACAGCACTCAGTAGTATTAAAATGATATTGCTGCCAAATGAACATTTCTAATAGGTCACACTTTCTTTTGCAATGGATTGGTGACCTCAACATTTCTTGGGAGATATGTCTGAGTAACAACATAACCACTGAACCATCAGGTAGAAAAACAAGACACTGAGGTGTGGATGGAATGTGGGCACATTGTTAAGACATTGTTTTCATAGCATTAATCCATGTGGAAGGCACCCTTCCTCTGAGGTGTTACAAATACTTCCTCTGATATCACACCTTCACATGTATACAATAATTGCCTTCTCTGAGGAGGACAGAATTTTTCAATAAGTTAATAATGCCTCATCACATGGCAAATGGCAGGAAGTCTTTTGAAGAATATCCTAGGCTCAAAATTCCCCAGTTCTAAACCAAAATAAATATACACAGAACGACATTATTCATTACCCCACATTCAAAAATTGTGTGTACACTATAGTGTCTGTGGCTTTAGATACCATTACTTTCACATGGTGTACACATGGAAGAGGGAAAAAAAAAAAAAAAAAACGTATTTCCTGGTTAAAAACACACTTCTCCCAGATGCAAATACACTTTTTCCATGTTAAGTGACAGTATACTTTTCCTCGGAACTGTAAAACTTATCAGTCCTTTGAATGGTTATGGTTTTATACACTGGCACAGAATTTCCCGACACTTTAGAAAATGAAACTCACGGAAAAAAAACAAAATTTTGGAAAGGTACCTGATGTGCAGTAATACGTACACTGCATATTTTCATATAAATTTGAATTCCACCAAACACCGCATTTTACTTTCCGAAGCACTGAAATTGAGATTGCAATGCACTTTTGTAAGCCAGTCACAGCACGTCACGTGATCTCGCCAGCTTATGACAGCGGCTATTCAGAGAATACGACACGTGATGTAGTCAGCCAATAGCAACATCACTGTTAAGTAATGCAAACACACAAATACGAAAAATTAATGCTTTAAATTAATATTCAGTGTTGCAAAAAAGAAAGAAAAGAAATGTTTCACATACAATATTGGTCTCCAAGATTAATAAACTGCGAGAGAAGCTAAGCTTTCACATATGATGTTTATCTTTTTTGAGTGTCTTATGCTTTAAGATACATCACATAAATGTGCCAGTAAAATTTTTAACAACGGCATTAATGTCTTATCTCCTGGGCTCAAAATTATTGTAAATGGTCATCCTCAAAGAGTTGATTTTTAAACGAGAGTCAAACACACTGTTATTTAAGAAATTCATCGTACATTCTCACACATAGTTCATCTTGCGTAAAAGGAAATTTACTTTGAAGGTAACGCTTTTCAAACAACCATTCGCAGTATTTTTCCACGACCTATTTAATAGGTTTGTTTCAGCAGTTGCCAGAGAGTGCTACCAGTTTCGGCATTACATTGATGTCGTCTTCAGGCCCCACTCGTCATAGTCGTAAAATCGTTATACACGGAAGGAGCCATATAACTGGATCCATGAATCAATCATCCTGCAACAGCGCTTGGTGGCTGATATATAAAACATATGTTCAAAGAAATGTAAGAAATGTTATTTGGTCTTGAGTGCGCCAAAGTGCACTGCCATGCCTCTTCAACATGCAATTCTTCTATCGCATGTTACTGTATTTGGCTCTGTGTAATATTTTTTAATGGATGCTATCCAACTATATTCAGGACAGTGGAAATTAAATGTCCTGTGGTGCCTCTACTGCTCCTAGTTGGCCTGTTTGACACCCTGCCCCTCTTTTTTTGTAAGAACCCCCTTCACAATTAATAGTAGATGGGATCATTTGAAACAGGGAGAACAAGAATTCTTTAGAAAATTTGCATTCTTTATTATCTATTAGCTAATAACCTGCTGTTTTGTGTGACATGAAATTAAATATAAGACACACAAAACCAGTAAAGGCAAGAGAGAAACAAGACAGTACACATTTCTTTAATTAAGTCCTAGCATCTTCTGTCTCTAATCTTACTACAGCTTTACATGGCATGCTTTCCTTTATGGGAAAGAAATCTATTACCCCAACAAAGACCATCAAATGTTTTCCTGCATGAAAAAACGAATTGTCACCGTCTAATACTGAAAAGGCCGTAAAACATATAGTATCCAAAATTGGTGTGGTTTCTCGACCTGATTACGTGTATTTTCTCACTGTCTGCTACATAAAATGAAACAGGCCTGCCTAATATTGCAGCAATTTTAACACAGACCCAAAAAACAAGACTGTTTTGGCACAAATGGTCATTTTTATATCACAACATAATATAATTCACGAAGTGCAAATATCAGATGCCTATCAGGTCTACTACAACCAAAATGTTTTATATTAGGCTGCAGTTTCACATTTCATTCACGCACTCTGGCTTCTGAAGCATGAGCTTGAAAAGTGGTAGCACAAAATTTTTATATAAATTTGGAATCTTCATATTCATCCATAATTTGTGCGATATGTCTCAGTTTCTTCTCCACCCTCATTCTAACAAACGATCTTCTCATCACTAATTCTGTTAACTATTCCCGCCAGTGTCAAAACTTACTCTCCGGTTAAATTCACTAACCCTGCCACCATCACCGGTTTTGTTACCCTGCATTTATCATCCAGTTAGGTGTTATTACGTGTTCATACAACGCATTTCCCATGCTACTCCCAGAACCACTTTAGCAGCTGCTAGCCGGGGCCAGTGCAACTGGCCCTTACCAGTGTAGCAGTCTGGCCAAACGTTTTCTGTCAAAATTTCCTTTCCTTGGATACGCTGAGAAGATAATATGTAATATTTCTTATCTATTATTCCTATTAGTCATTTACTTCTACTCTGGTAGTCTTAATCTCCAGAGTTTACTAGTAATTATAAAAATGCTGATAATTCACGAATCGACAACCACATTGGCAGTCACCCGTTTGGCTTTATTCTGCTCAGCTCGTAGAGCCCCATCCCCTTTTGTCTGCATTGAAGTTCATTTCAAGATGCCACAGGGACTCCCCTGGCAGAGGCATCACGTATACTGCGCATGCACTCAAAAATCAACTTACGATTCATTCAGAAATCAACATAAAATTTGTTCAAAAACCATCAGGGATGCGTTTCAAAATCATATGAATAATTGATAAACCAACGTGTGCTGAATGCTAGTCACTTAGTTAAACAAGGTCTCGCGAATATGTATTTGGCGCCCCCCCCCCCCCCCTTTCCCTATCAAATTGCCGCCCAGGGCAAATATCCCCCACTGTCCCCTAGATCTGGGCCTGTTGCCCATGCATGAATCTGGCAGCTTAGGTGCGTCAGTAAAATTTTTATGGGTAGCATCTTGCTGTTATTGCTTATACAGCTAACTGCCACACTTATGTAGCCAGAAACAGGAGAAGATACTACTCATATGTGACTCTACAGTGCATGCACATGAGCTCGCTCACAACTGCTCAAATGAATCTAATGTAAGCAGTTGAGGCGTCATGTTCATTGGAGGCAGGTTGTTGTTATGAAGCATTGCATAATCTTTCTAATGCCTTTGACAATTTGTATAAGCTTGTATAAGCACCGTGTTTTGTTGCTGTATATGGTGCATTTCCTTTGCAACTTAAGGTTTATTTTCGTTCTCTCTCTCTCTCTCTTTCACATTTTATTGCTCCAGTATTATTCTGTAATAGCGAGATACAGTAATATCCTTTGTTCGTGTATTGGTTCTTACCAGTTAAGGTTACAAAAATTTAACTGAAAACTAAAACAATAAAAAAATTCCTGGGTTTCTCCCAGATCAAAAATTCCTGGTTTTTTTCCAGAAACCCCTGGTTGTCCTGAGTTGTAAACACCCTGTTTCAATAATGGAAAGTGGTAGTATTGATGGACAATACAGTGAATTAATATCTTCTATTCATTTGTTGTTTCCATTTCCAAATGGAAATAACATTCAGCAGAACACCTGGAAGCAAATCGTTAATTTCGTCAAAATAACCTGAGATATCAGACTGGAGTGAATTTTGCTGCATTTTTAAAACTGAAAATTAATTCATAAATCACGTAGGTAACAAATGCAATTTCTTAATCTCAAGAATGCAAAACACTAAGATTAACATCAAGTTCTGCAGGGAACATTGTTTGTTTTCAAACAACTTTCTACATTATGGTAGAAGTTGCAATAGTTTGTAGGCATGTCAACTGGCACCAATTACTATGACCTGAACCACAAGTGTTGGAGCACTTACCACAAAATGAGATGGCTGATAATGTGACAACTCTTGACACGGCCATCCCAAAAATCTGGACCCATCTCTAGCAGGTAATGTGGATTATATGAGCATAGAAACAAAGAATGTCTTATGTTTGAATTGTAATGGCTTCAACAGTTTTAAAAACGACTTCTCATTTTGTTTTCATTTAGTTCCCTTTTTTCATTTCTCTTGTTACTCCGACTTGTAACTGTAATAATCATTTCTTTTAAAATCGAAAATAGCACTAAGATGTATGAAAGTGAGCTCTTTAAACACATACGTCCCACACCATTTTTATAGTATCTATAGTATTCTCCTCTTCATTTCTCTGAACTCTTGCAGTCTTTTATGTTTTGAGGCACTAGCACATCATCACAACAATTGAAGTTTATATCTATACATTCTCAGACATGAAAATCTCTGAGGTAGCAATCAATCTTTTCCTCGTGAGATGATCTGCTAGTTGAAAGAATTTGCCCACTTGCCAACAAAAACCATTTGTATGGATAGAAGACTATTTAATGAGTTAATTTTTTGCTCCACTCCACCAGAAGTACACTGTTTTAAATAGTGTGCGCTAATGACACAAAATACGCTTTCTTACAATATAATGTTCTGTCACTAAAGTAAAGGGGGGAAAATATTTACAGTGTTCTCTCTAATCGCCTAGCTTACAAAATTAAGTAATTACTTATTAAGTAATATCTGAAAAAAATGCAGGAAGAGTTTAGGTATATAAGTTAATGTTCTTAACATTATTGAAATACATGATGATGGGAACTGGGACACTATAAAATCCACTTCAATGTACACACAAATCACCACCTTTCAATATCTGTGAGAAGTAAAGCAATCCCAGCATGAAAGCTAAACATTATAACAAACTGCACTCAATATACACCCTAACAAGCAAGTTTCATGCAGATGCCAAATGAGGATGCCTGGTACCAGAGAACAAACAAAGTTTGACTCCTACTGTCACCTAGTACGGTGCCTGTTACAACTGAACTGGTGACCTTCATTCAGCAGTGGCAACTGGCACAGAAGATTATTTTCTGACCAAAATGTAAGAACTGAATACAAATGTATGAATGAATCAAACAATGAATAACACGTGTGTGTTCATAAGACTTAGTACCATGGCAGTAGTATCAAGTGAGCGAGAAGAAGCTGTTTCTAGGCCGAGGCGGGGGAGAGACACTGGAATTCGCTGCACCTGCATGCGGGTCTCACGTGCGTGTGTGCATCCTTCTGCCTTTCTGTGTTCAGCTCGTCTCGCTCGTGCTCTTTACTACATAGACATTCCTCATTAGTGACAGCACTGTCACCATTAATTGAGTACAGTGCACCCGGGGAAGGAAGGAGCACAGCAGGCACTTCAGTTTGCAGAGGTAGTGATTTACCAGTGGAGATAAATCTGCCAACACTGATGGGGATTACCTCCATTGGCTGTACCCTGCTGGTTAGCTGAAACACACTACTTTGCTCCTACCTTCTGCAAAAAATAACTACACTGACAGCTGAAATAAGGACTGCAGTTAACAGTCTTCTTTATGCAATGTAAAAAGATAAATAAAATTGGAAACTAGAATTCATATTTCAATAATTACATATTCCTAGTATGAAGAATATTTTTAGCCTTTTCCAAACTGCCAGTTTCATTACACTATTCTCTAAAATAAATACTGACTGACTGCACAATAATTTCAGCATCTGAAAATTTCAAAAAAGAAATAAAATACACACCATGTTTAAGTCAATGTGTCTAATATCTTTAACCCTCAAAACTGCTTCTTCATGCAACGTGTAGGATTTGGTGGCTGTCGTTAAACTTTAAAATTCTCACAACTGCTCCTACTTATTATTAATCCACAATCTCCTAATAATATTTTTGGTGCTTTAGTGAAAACTTTAGAGGCTCGATTACACGATATGGTTCCTTTTAATTATACATTTTACTGTTGCTTGTTATTCTCAATTTTCATTCCTTGGCATGGATGTGACCTCTCTCTTAATATTTCATTGCAATAATTTGGAAAACTTAGCCCACTTCAAAGAACATATTCTATTGCCCTTAAACTGATTTTTTAAACAAAATATATCGCCATCATTTTCCCCAATTTCCATATTTATGATGCCAATGTTAATCGTAACAACGACTATACACTTGGTTAGTTCCAAGTGTATTACAGTAATTACTTTTACTGGATCTTCTTTATTCAGGAACTACAGTTATGTGCCAGGACTGAGATACTATTTGAAGAATATCGTACTGTTGCACTGCATTACTTTAAGTCTACCTTAAAATATGAAAGAACTGAGATCACCTAGCCAACTGTGGGCTGCCACTGGCTACTTACATGAATGACATCAAGGAATTAAGAGCATCTGTTGCCTGTTTTCTCAGAGCTTTAATAGCAAACTCAGATTACTGATCTAATACTGAGCTGAAATAAATGAATGAGAAGTGAGATAAAACATAAGAAATTCTTCTCTATGATTACTGAGAACTTAGATTATATCCAAATGAAGTCTGACAGTTATGATTCAACATACTGTGAAATATATTCCATGCAACTTTTGATTCTTGCATTTTAGAACAACCTAATCAGCACAATATTCCGGCATAATCTTTCAAATGGAAAATAATTAACACATACAAAATATAATTTAAAAAGAAAAGCAGCAAGTTTCATTACTGCAATACACATTATCTAAAACATTTGTCAAATTTCAATGTGTCAGAAAATAGAGCAGACAATCACCTGTCCCACAATTAATAATAATTCAAAGCCACAAATTCACTGAAATTCAGAATGAAAAAACAGTGATCATGAGACAGGTGACAGACTACTGAAGCAAATTCGGACTAGTTGATAAAACTTATCATCTTGGGCTGACACTAGGATATGGTTACAGTTAACATCCACACAAGAACTAAACTTTTAAAGCTGTACATGACACCACGTAAATGTAAACTTTTAAAATGCTGGACATGAACTGCTGATAGGCACATACCAATATTACATTGTACTTTACTGTATTGTACTGTACTGTACTGCATTCTGTAAGCTGTTTTAAACTGTGTGGTGTCATGTATGAAAACAAATATTGATAATCTGTAAGACAAAAAGTTTGAACATAAGTTTAAAATGTATCAATTTATATCACACAATATATAAACCAGTGAGTTGCAATTGTTCATAGCAGTGCGCTGTAAGCTGTTTCTTATTACACTTGTCTCTAAAGTGACTTTAAGTGGAAAATTATAGCAAAATAAAATAGTGTGGCAGTGATTTACAAAATGAGCTTCTGTATGTTTGGATGCTTGAAAATTAGTTTCTTATTTTGAATGGAGTGATTTTTTATTCCCTTCACTATCCATTTAAGAAACTAAACATATTTTCTTCTAGAGTACAGACTAAAATGACAAATGCTGTCTCACTTCTATTAATTTAGGTTTAAGGAGCACACACTCAACAATGCTAAACTCATTTTGCAATGTTCACTGATAAATAACGATTGTACCAAAACAAAACCGGAATGAGCAGTGCTGCTATGTCTAAAGGAGCCATCCATTTACCACATGACTCAATGTATATGAGAAGGCTTTTAAATAATCACTGACGTAAGGATATTATATTTTCTTGATGGAACTGTTCTAAAAACTCTAACTTCTGTAACAAAATATTACATCACATATACAAAACCTAACCGTGTTACTATTTCAGTTATGGAACAATTCACAAGTAAAAAATAATGTGTAAATTATAATGATACCAAAAGTGCAGAATTTAATACTTTAATTATGTCTGATGTTAGTTTTATCAAATCAAAACATTCTGGCAACCCTACACTTGCAAACACAATGCTTCACATATATCTTACAACAGCTTCTAGAATTTGACAACAGGATTGAGGATTGTTGAAGCCTAATTTCTACATTTAGAGAATATCAATGACAAAGAGATAAATTATAATTTATACAAACCTCAGACCTGCTACAATGAACTTCATTATCAATTTCATATTCTAAGCATGAGATTTAGAAAATTAAAAAAAAATGTTTTAGTAAAATACTTTTTTTCTAAGAAGATTTGACTATGTGTGTATAATGTTACATTCAAAGTTCTCACAAACTTTTGTCATGGTATCAGAAATTAACTGACTGTGACAGATGCAAATTAACAGATACCTTCAAGGAACTTTGACACACACACACACACACACACACACACACACACACACACACACACACACACACACACACACACAATTAATACAATTTATGAGAATCAAGTATTGTAATTATCTTATTTTAAAATACATACATTTAAACTGGTGGCTTATGTAAATTCCAAGACAAAAATATGGAGGAAATGGATCTTAATACTTCTCATTAAAAAGACTTATGATTCTAACTGCAAAATGCAAAATTCTGAACTAGGAATGCAAAATGCATGAAAATTCTGAACTAGGAAAAGACAAAGAAATAAGTGTCAACTGATCTTTATGTATATCTTTCATTCCCACAGGAATTACATGTTCTGTAAGCCTTCACTGTAATCAAGCAATCAAGAACAGATTCAAATATGCCAAAATCAAAGTTTTTTTTGCAATAGTATTTTTTTCTTTGTGAGATATGAAGAGAGACTAAAAATTCAACATTTATTCTGAATCATTCTGCGATATTCACAAAAATTTATGTGAACAACTACGTTATGTCTACATTTGCTCCACAATATAGGAGCTATATGGCAAATTACGAAATCCTCCATGGAAAGAAAAAGAGGGGGAAAACATTAAGGTAAAGGCATAATCCTGAGAAAAATTTGCTCTACAATACAGGAGCTATATTGCACATTACGAAATCCTCTGTGAATTAAGGAAGAAATGGACACAGGCTTTTTTTTTAATTTTATAATTTCTTTTTTAATACTACATGAAAACACTAATGCTGTTACTTTTCACATACAAACACACTTTATTTTTCATGAACAAGTACACTGTTGTTGAATGAGGGTGATTTCATGTGACATTAAGACTGACACAATTATGTTTCTAAATAAATTTATGCCAGTTTTAGAAATAAAAAAAAGTGAAATTTTAGAGGCCTGAAAAATTACTGAAGTTACAAAATTATTTGAGAAAACATAATTAAACAAAGTCAGCACATCTGCAGATGATGGAGAACAAAAATTTTGCTTTTTATATTTGCAGCTATTTAAATAGAAGCTGCAACTATAGTAATACTTTCAACTGTCAGTTTCAAGAGGACATAATTTTTCAGAAAAACTTGGGTTTTTAAATAAACAGAAGTATGCAACTAATCTTCAAAAACAGCTGTGCATTTAGAGTCCCACTCAGGACAAAAAATTTGAAACGCTTACTCTATAATTCAGCAACTACAGCAATTCCATTGACCTTAGCTTATGAGTGAGAAATCCCAATAAATACAACTAGTAACCACAAAGTAGTATTTAACATATGAATAAGTAACTGTATCCCACACTTGACAGTTGTTTGGGCTGTTACTGGAATCTAAATGCTTTAACACTACTCGTCATTTTTGGTTGATACAATAAGTGCCTTAATGGTTTACACTAATACTGACATATTATTTATTCAGAAAATGGGAAAGCTATGTCAGAAAGCATAAGAGACAAGTTCATGAAAAGTCGCAGAAAGATTACAGAAAATACTTCACCCATGGGGGAGCGGGAGGGGGGGGGGGGGGGGGGAATTTGAAAAAGAGGGGTAAACATGAAGGTGAAAAATTTTCAACTGAACATCATTAGTAAGATAAAAAGAAAAAGGAAGTACACACTTAAGGTACACTCTATGCTAACTGAAGATGAGTTAGAGACCTGTGTTTCCCCGATATGATCATATAAATGTCTTCAGTCCTTCGGCCAAGTTGTTTCTCGAGTAAAGATGCTCCTTCCTGCCAGCCCCTCAAGAAAATCAACAGCAAAAAAAAAGTGTGTGTGGGAAATCCTGGTTAAAGGGCAGCAAAGCAGATTTTCTCAGGAGACAAGAAAATTTCATATTGTAAACTTGTAAGTGATAATTTGCTCAAAATACAAAACATTTTCATAAGGAATAAAATCTGCAGTTAACTTGTATGATGTCAAGTCTACCGTAAACCCAGCAACTGGGAAAATAGTTAGCTTGCAGAAACTTTACATGAATACGACAGTAAAAGATACTTTTTTTAAGAAAGTATATACAGATATGATATCAAGTTTTTCAACTTACAACCAGAGTACATTCTCTCATTTACACAAATCCTGAGACAAGTAATGAACAATCTTATTTCAAAGACCTGTACACACACAATCTTGAAGAAAACACTGGGTCAGAACCAAACGCCAAAAAATATTACCAAGAACACTTATTTTGTTCAAGTTTAAAACTGCAAGAAAGACGTCAACCAAATACATGTATGCTGCAGTTGCATTGAGACCTCTTGACGAAAACTGAGAAATACAGATGTGTACGAGATCTGTATGGGACTCGGCAAAGATGTTCATAGTTTGCTAGGAGGATGTATCTTACATAGAGTTTGACAAGTTTTTGTTGTTCTTTCAAATCCAGACGCCAACACATGAGGAACACCTTAGATCACCAATTTCCAAGAAATTTACACTTTCTGAAAGTGGACGAGTATTAATCTGCACAACTTCTGCATTGGAATTTTTTTTCAATTACAATAACTAGGTACCCGGGTTTTTAATACTGTACTGAAATTTATCTTATTTATAGGTAACACTTGGTTCAAGAAACATAAAAGAAGGTTGTATACATGGAAGAAACCAGGAGATACTGACAGGTTTCAGATAGATTATACAGGGTGTTACAAAAAAGAACAGCTAAACTTTCAGGAGACATTCCTCACACACACAAAGAAAGAAAATATGTTATGTGGACATGTGTTCGGAAACACTTACTTTCCATGTTAGAGCTCATTTTATTACTTCTCTTCAAATCACATTAATCATGGAATGGAAACACACAGCAACAGAATGTACCAGCGTGACTTCAAACACGTTGTTACAGGAAATGTTCAAAATGTCCTCCGTTAGCAAGGATATATGCATCCACCCTCCATAGCATGGAATCCCTGATGTGCTGATGCAGCCCTGGAGAATGGCGTATTGAATCACAGCCGTCCATAATACGAGCATGAAGAGTGTCTACATTTGGTACCGGGGTTGCGTAGACAAGAGATTTCAAATGCCCCCATAAATGAAAGTCAAGAGGGTTGAGGTCAGGAGAGCGTGGAGGCCATGGAATTGGTCCGCCTCTACCAATCCATCGGTCACCGAATCTGTTGTTGAGAAGCGTATGAACACTTCGACTGAAATGTGCAGGAGCTCCATTGTGCAAGAAGCACATGTTGTGTCTTACCTGTAAAGGCACATGTTCTGGCAGCACCGGTAGAGTATCCCGTATGAAATCATGGCGGTGAATCGAGGAAGTACAGTACGTACTGACTAAACTAAAATGAGCTCTAACATGGAAATTAAGCATTTCCAGACACATGTCCACATAACATCTTTTCTTTATTTGTGTGTGAGGAATGTTTCCTGAAAGTTTGGCCGTACCTTTTTGTAACACCCTGTATAATGGTAAAACAGAGATTTAGGTTCCAGGATTTAAATTGTATTTCCAGGGGCAGATGTGGTCACTAACCACAATTTATTGGTTGAAACTCTATCATCTATTGGTTATGAACTGGAGAATAAAACTAAAGAAACTGCAAAAGGTGGGAATTTAAGGAGATGGGACCCGGATAAACTGACTAAACCAGAGGTTGTACAGAGTTCAGGGAGAAACTAAGGGAACAATTGAGAAGAATGGGAGAAAGAAATACAGTAGAAAAAGAATGGGTAGCTTTGAGGGATGAAGTAGTGAAGGCAGCAGAGGATCAAGTAGGTAAAAAGACGAGGGATAGTAGCAATCCCTGGGTGACAGAATAAATATTGATTTAATCGACGAAAGGAGAAAATATAAAAATGCAGTAAAAGAAGCAGGCAAAAAGGAATACAAACGTCTCAAAAATGAGATCGACAGGAAGTGCAAAATGAATAAGCAGGGATGGCTAGAGGACAAATGTAAGGATGTAGCAGTTTATCTCACGAGGGGTAAGATAGATACTGCCTACAGGAAAATTAAAGAGACCTTTGGAGAAAAGAGAACCACTTGTATGAAGATCAAGAGCTCAGATGGAAACCCAGTTCTAAGCAAAGAAGGGGACACAGAAAGGTGGAAGGAGTATATAGGGGGTCTATACAGGGGAGAGGTACTTGAGGGCAATGTTATAGAAATGGAAGAGTATGTAGATGAAATGGGAGATACGATACTGCGTGAAGAGTTTGACAGAGCACTGAAAGACCTGAGTCGAAACAAAGCCACGTGAGCAGACAACATTCCATTAGAACTACTGACAGCCTTGGGAGAGCCAGTCCTGACAAAACTCTACCATCTGGTGAGCAAGATGATTGAGACAGGCTAAATACCCTCAGACTTCAAGAAGAATATAATAATTCCAATCCCAAAGAAATCAGGCATTGACAGATGTGAAAATTACCTAATTATGAGTTTAATAAGTCACGGCTGCAAAATACTAACGCGAATTCTGTACAGACGAATGGAAAAACTGGTAGAAGCCGACCTTGGGGAAGATCAGTTTGAATTCCGTAGAAATATGGGAATACATGAGGTAATACTGACCCTATGACTTATTTTATAAGCTAGAGTAAGAAAATGCAAACCTATGTTTCTAGCATTTGTAGACTAAGAGAAAGCTTTTGACAATGTTGACTGGAATACTCTCTTTCAAATTCTGAAGGTGGCAGGAGTAAAATACAAATTTACAATTTGTACAGGTTGGGAAGGGAGTGAGACAGGGTTGTAGCCTCTCCCCGATGTTATTCAATCTGTATATTGAGCAAGCAGTAAAGGAAACAAAAGAAAAATTAGGAGTAGGTGTTAAAATTCATGGAGAAAAGGTTTGCCGATGACATTGTAATTCTGTCAGAAACAGCAAAGGACTTGGAAGAGCAGTTGAACGGAATGGACAGTGTCTTGAAAGGAGGATATAAGATAAACATCAACAAAAGCAAAATGAGGATAATGGAACGTAGTTGAATTAAGTCAGGTGATGCTGAGGGAATTAGATTAGGAAATAAGATACTTAAAGTAGTAAAGGAGTTTTGCTATTTGGGGAGCTGAAATAGGGAGAATATAAAATGTAGAATATAAAAAGTAGAGAGGATATAAAATGAAGACTGGCAATGGCAAGGTAAGCGTTTCTGAAGAAGAGAAATTTGTTAACATCTAGTATAGACTGAAGTATCAGGATGCCATTTCTGAAAGTATTTGTGGACGATAACTAGTTATGACAAGAAGAGAATAGAAGCTTTCGAAATGTGGTAATACAGAAGAATGCTGAAGATTAGGTGGGTAGATCACATAACTAATGAGGAGGTACTGAATGGGATTGGGGAGAAGAGGATTTTGTGGCCCAACTTGACTAGAAGAAGAGATCGGTTGGTAGGACATGTTTGGAGGCATCAAGGGATCACCAATTTAGTATTGGAGGGCAGCATGGAGGGTAAAAATCGTAGAGAGAGACCAAGAGATGAATACACTAAGCAGATTCAGAGGGATGTAGGCTGCAGTACGTACTGGGAGATGAAGAAGCTTGCACAGGATAGAGTAGCATGGAGAGCTGCATCGAACCACTCTCAGGACTGAAGACCACAACAACAACATATAGGTAACAAAACTCGCCTACTAGGTCATTGAAGTAGGAAGTGGGGACCAAGTAAGTAAACTACTGTTTCATCTATAAATCAATATAATAAAATTACTTTAATGAAGTGAAAACAGATTCTATTACACGAGTCCCACCAGTGAAAGACTTCAACTGCAATTTTTATAAGTAAACATTAATAATGTTACATTTATTTATACTTCGCACAGAGTTGTTTTAATAGCATGAATTCAATGTTTTCAAAATAAAATACGGTCACAATTCACAGAGTTGGTAGGCATTCAATGCTATGTCCATTTCCTGTCTCACCTGTGACAAGGCTTTAAAAATGATTAACAGCTCACTTTGTAAGGTCCTCATATTCAGTTTTGAAGAGAAAGTAAAATATCTATTCATATGATCAATCAGTCAATCAATCTTGAATTTATGTCTATTTATGCTTTTAGCTGTATTGGCTTCTGAGTGTCGAAAATTGTAGTGCAACTCTCTCTCTCTCTCTCTCTCTCTCTCTCTCTCTCTCTCTCTCTCTCTCTCTCTCTCTCTCTCTCCGCAATCATTACAATTTCAATGGTATCCATAAACTGAGTCAAATTTATTAAATAGATCTGCCTGATTTCATGCTCAAGCACCTACATTACTTTCTTCCTGCTAAATTAATATTACTCTTTCTCATTCCCATCAAGATAGAGTGTTCCAAAATGACATGATGTTCTGCAACAACCATAGTGTAAAATGCTTGAAGTTATACTTACAAGCTTTCCAAAGGTTCATGGGATTAGCTTAAAGATTTCATGTTAGAGCTTCATTGTAATTAGGAATAGACATGACCCCATCAGTGTCTCAGAATTGCGAGGAGCAATTCTTATATGGCTCTCACTTAAAACACACACGAACAGTCTAATCAAAGATAGCAGCACCTGTAGCTTGCTCACAGGCAAATGTTGTAAGTTACAAATGCTCAGTATCTAGTGAAAAGTGATAGTGAGGATGATTTATGAGGAATTAAAACTGAGTGCAGCATCATCATCAAGCACATACTTACACAGGTACAACAGCCTCAATCTGGAAGTGAATGTGCCTATTTCATATCCCACATGTGTAAAATCTAATGAGATGGCACAAACATATACTACATACAATTTTGGCATCAAGTTAAATCAGTTGATACCAATGATAACATTAAAACCCAGTTAAAGTTACGATTTGGCGATCATAAAATAAATTACTATGAAACATTTGGTTAATTGTTTAGCCCGTATTAGTTTCCACTTTCTTTCACATATCTTCACTTCCAGTATAATATTACTTCTTTGCTCTGTATGAAATCACTACAAGCCATACATTACACATGACAGCTTAAGTCTTACATCCCACATGAACTATGTCCTACAAAGCTGGTAGTTTCCTAATTGCAGAGCACTCACAGCAGTGAGTTGCAAGGTCTGCGTAACTACAGAATACCTTGACAAGACCTCCTTAGCCAATTACCTACAGTATACTGTATTTTGTGCAATACTGAGAGTAACAATAACATTGTCTGTTTAGTGCTCTTTTCTCTCCCAATGATTCAACATTATGCTTAATAGTACACAGTTCAATATGAGGCTTAATAATGTGCTTATGGGTGTTCTGCCAAGCTGCAACTGTTTCCATTTTCTGCTCAATACTTTGAACATCGACCCCTCCATCCTCTTCAGAATATGACAATTTTATCAGCTGTCAAAATACTGAGCAGAAAATGGAAATAACTCAGCAGAACACCTGGTTGTATAAAACTAATCAACCACACCAAGAAAACCTGACACACCAACAAAAAGCTATTAGTTGTATTTTATGCTTCTTTGAAACACGATTCAGAACCCACTGAAAATAATAGTGTTTATAGCCCACAAAACTCAGTGGCAATGAGCTCGTGCAAAAATAGTTCATGCTATTTGTAGCAATTGTTTTGAATGTTAGGATAGTGTGAACTGCCTGATTTCATGAACTTTTTACTCATTTTCTGAATGAATACAGATGGCCACCCTTTCACTGTAAATGTTTCTGAACATCTCCCATACACAACCGTTTCATTAATTGCATACAACCAATATGTAGAGCAAAGTATATGATGAACTTCTGCTACTATGATTTTTTTTTTTAAATTATAAATCTTAGTACTACATGGATTTTGTATCCAATGAGATATTCAGCTGCAGCATTCACTTTGTTGCACTATTGAAGCTTTAAAACAGCAGTAAAGCATACTGAGCTACTGCAATACCACATTTTTGTTGCACAATATGCTGCAAATGATGGACAAAGAGCAATTCTGTAGGCCTAGATTTCCAGAAAGCATCTGACAAGTTTCAGGCTGCTAGCTGTTAATGAAGGTTTGCATGTATAGAATCAGTTATCAGATATAGGAATATCTGGAAGATTAAGTAATAGAATCCAGTACTCAATAGCTACAATGCTGGAATTACAATAGACACAACAGAAAACAGAACAAATTTCAGAAAAGCAGTTCAAAAGGCAGAATTTCAGGAGAGAAAGAAAGTGGACTCAAGAAGAAAGGGAACAACACTCTACAACGATGTAGGAAATTTGGAAACTAAGGAAATCTAATACAATGAAGAGAAGCCAAAGTTGATTCATTGTACCCAAATGGGTTATTCGGAGGAAGAAGAAGAAGAAGAAGAAGAAGAAGAAGAAGGAGGAGGAGGAGACGTATCCAGTGCTTTGTCCTGCACAATGAGTGTTCATCGGAGACAAAAGTATCTCCAAGAGGGCCACAGGGATGAGTAATAGGACACTACTACTTCTCTATACACAGAAACAGGATGTAAATGTAGGAAAGGGGGGAAAAATCCCAGATTTTTCCTGGAGTTCCAGGTTCAAAATACATTTTTTCCCATTTGGAAATAAACTTTTCCCTTGTTAAGAGACAGGACACTTTCTACTTTCCATCAGAGTTTTAAGGCTCATCATTCCTTTGAATGGTAATGGTTTTATACACCAGCATAAAACTACCTGGCAATTTTAGGAAACAAAACTCAGAAAAAAAACACTTTGGGAATGTCTTTGATGCGTGGCAACATGTACACTGCATATTTTCATATTATGAAAGTATAAATACTAATACCACATTAGTGTCGGAGGCACTGAATTTTAAATTACAATGTGCTTTTGTGGGCCAGTCGCAGCTCACATCATATAACCTCACCTGCCAATGGTAGCAGATAGTCAGCTAATAGAAACATCACTGTTAAGAAGCATGAACACACAAATACGAAAAGTTTATGGTTTAAATTAAAATGCATACAGTACAGCTACTAGGAAAGCTAAGCTTTCACTTATAATCAATATTGGTCTTTTTTTGCATGTGTTACCCTTTAAGATATTATTAAACACAAATGTGCCAGCAAAATTTTAAATAACGACGTAAATGGCTAGTCTTCTGGGTCCAACATTTTTCTAAGTGGCTAGTCTTCACAGTAATAAGTATCAAATGAGTGCCAAACACCCCACGATTAACAAATTCACCACAGATTCTTAAACAAAACATAATTCATCTTGCATAAAACTAAATTTACTTTGAAAGTAACACTTCTCAAACCACCACTCACAATATTTTCATGTGACCTGTTAGAAATGTAAACAGTGCTACGAAGTATTGCACTGTCTTTGTCCTAAAGCCTCTGAAGCATTTTGCTGTTGGCAGATGCTTGCGTATGCACTGTATTTTATTGTTGTAAATGGTGAGTTTCTTTGCAACTAATGTTTTATTTTAAGGTTTTGTTAGAGTATCAGTTTTTATCAGTAAAAATTACAAAAATTTAACTGAAAATTGAGAGAATGAAAAATTCCTGGAATTCTAAGTATTCTTGGGTTTTTCCTTTTTTATTCCAGATGAAAAAATTCCCGAATTTTCCCGGGTTTCCCTGTTGTCCTGTGGCATATACACCCTAATAAATGAGGTGAGCAGCAATCTGTGACTGACTGCTGATGGTGCAGTACTGTATGGGAAAAATGTCATCTTCAAGTGACGTTAGGAAAGGTTAAGGCACCACAGAGAGAGTTCAAATATTTGGTTCTATAATGGAAACATGGTTCAAGAAAAATCGAGTAATGCTCTTGGCACTCGTTGACCTAGAATTCCTGGCCAAGAGAAGTCTACTGATATTAAATGCTGTCCTTAACTCGAGGAGGAAGAAATTTCTGAGAATGTACATTTGGAGCACAGCATTGTATGGTAATGAATCATGGACAGTGGAAAGCCAGAACAGAAGAGAATCAAAGCATTTGAGATGTGATGCTAAAGAAGAATGTTCAAAATCAACACACACAACACATTGATGTTGGTGCCAATAGGTAAGACACTGAAAGGACCATTCCCATTGGGATTCCAATGCACGTTCATAGTGGTGTAGTGAAGAAAACAACTTGAGAAATTTAACACTAATGTATAACATTTACTTCTCAATATCCTAGCTGCTGAAAAATCACCATTGAAGCAAATTTGTCTGCAGACTGTTTTGGCACAATGAATGACAGTTTTATTCAAATACTGGCATTTACTGGGGGATTACCATGATTGAGTGGATAGCTGAATCCAAATGAAGTCGAGGAAGATACATGGGGTACAATAATTTAAATTGTGCATTTTACAGCAAATTTGTTACTTCTGTTTTATTATGACTTTTTACTGAGTCATAACCTGTCTCTTCTGACACTACATCAATAGTAACAGACTCTTAAAATGAAAATTAACTGCCAGTAAAATTGAAATGACCACAGAAATATGTAATGAATGTGTGCATTGACAATCATGTAATTGATGTGAATTGAAGTACATGGTTACGAAAACACAACAGATACCGATTCTCAATATGTTACTGATTAGGTGCTACACAGAGCTTGAAATGTTACTGAAAGTCAAACAGCTTGTAGCCAACAGACCGCTGTAAATATTTTAAAATAATCACAATTCTGTAAATACACAAGCTATTAAGGCATACACTTTTACTTGTATTATATGCTGAATAACTGCAATTTGAATAAAATATGTCAATTTTTAAGTAAAACAAAGAATAGCAGTATTGAGCAATGTTTGCTTTTATACTTTTTCTACATTGGTCATTATAAAATTTTTAACTTAAATAATGGATAAAGATCAATTGAAGATACCTTTTGAGAATGGTCAGGAATAAATATAATGTAACTTTATACTCTGAAGTGACATCTGATACTTGTGAACTACAATTGTCAATTTTTACAGTTAAAATTTTAGTATGCATAAATACATTCAAAGATTCTTCTGTTTTTTATCGACACCATCGCTGAGTATCTTTCAAATTAACATACGCACAACTCATGAATACCTATTCAGAACACAGCGCTACAGGTTTTGCTCTACTAGTCTCCACAGTCAATTTGTTGAAGGTACTAAGGCTGAGTGGAAAAGTGATATGCTTGTTTCCTAAAGAAAAGCTTCATACTAAATATGCAAGTTATTTGATTGGTTGAAGAATCAGTAAAATATAAAGCTGGACTGGGTAAAGTGATGGAGTTCCGAGTTACTAGTAATGACTTCTATGATAGACATACAAAAAGTTGGCTATATTGAAAAGGATAAAAAAGAAATTTGTACAAATTTGGAAGGTCTGGAACACTCCTATGAGTGAGCAGTAGAAGTAAGAATTTGCATTCATATTACGAATCATCAAGCAAATGATACAACCTGGTACAGTTACAGAAATACCTTTTAGATTGCTGAACAATGGAAGGGACAAACAAAAACTATAAACGGCAACCACTGTTATTTCGTGATATTATGAAGATCAAGCATTCAATTGGAAATGTGATGGAAAGAGACAGTATGTAGTCTTCCTGCAGCAGTTCCCGATTGATGGGTAAGGAATATTTAGCCACGAGTTGTGCCACACAACAGTAATCCTTACTGCAATAGGGACACTATGTCTTTCAGACTGGAATGACTGTCACAGCCAGTAAATCAGAAGCACATAATTGCAAAACTTACTGTGATGGACTTTGGTATGCCTGAAATCAATTGGCCACTTTCTCCATTATTTCGTAACAGAACTGTAAACCACACTACACATACTGAAAGAGATGGGCTTTACACTGTTCATATGTGGACACAACTTCTGTGCATTTGATACATGTTCCACGTCATTCACTGCATAAGATGTCAGTGTATCACACTAGGCGACTTGATTTACTTGCCACCTTATATTCAGCCATTCATGACATTATTTTCTTTTAATGATACCAACAAAGCATTTTTATAACTGAAATGCTAATATCGTTTGTGTTGACGAGTCTTGCTAATCAACAAGTAGGGAACACTAACTATGATAGATCCATTACGAAAGACAGCCTGGGAATCAGTTCTGCTCCATTCTTTGTAAGACAAGTCTATTCACACATTTCACACTCTGGTCAATGTAATAAAGTTTTAAGCAAATTTCAAAAATAATTGTTCTGAAACTGAACAATAAATCCCTAAGTAAAAAATTAAAGAATGCAAGCAAAAGATGTGTCATTTCTCTTTTGTTAAACTGTGTTTAATTCTGTAAAACAATATAAATTAATTTTTGATATCTAATAACTGAAAATGAATTTTGCTCTAAAGTGTGCTTAGTAAGAGGAAGAATGTAAGATTTTAGTTTTACACGCAGGGTGGCAATTCACCATTTAGTGCATTTCATGGTCCTTTTACACACCCCAAATATTGATTAATACATATCTGCCTTTACTAGATTAAACAGCAGTCTTGCAGATATCTGAAACCAACATTATTAACTAATAATAACGTGTATGGCAAACTAAGGTAACAGAAGCAAATCATATGATGACATAATGTAAGATTAAATACTTCTATGCCAATCATCATATCAATACCTGTAAACAAATTTAGTTTCATTTGTCCATTACTCTGTAATTTTCACAGAAAATTTATTATTTATTATTATTACTGTTACTCATATTACTTGCATGACAACACTCCTGACATCATTAAAAATAGATTCATTATTAATAATAAGTAAATACAACAGTTCACTGCAAAAATAAAGAAGCTGAATACTAGTACACCATCCAATTACTGCTTGATTCTTATTGTACAAAAACCATAAAAACTCTTGCTTCGTGAACATCACAACTTAAATAAGACAGGAAGGAATCATCAAAGACAAACGCTAACCTTTAATAGCAAAGAAAATGCAAGCCAAAAAATTCTGAGTTTTTAGTTTAGGAAGCAATATCATAATAGTTATTATTCCTGAAGAAGACTACTAGAAAAACAAATACTGATGGCTAAATAATAAATGTTGTTATAAATCTGGCACAAACCCATTTACACTGTGAGCAAATGGCCAACAATCCTCTCACCTGATAAGAATGATTACTGCAACTTTCAAATGAAATATGAAGCTCTGTGTAGCAAGTACAGGGGCAGCACTGCTCAAAGGTGAAATATGCTATGCAGTGCAGGCATAAAGTAAGCATGTCTCACCTGTTCACGGCGCATCACCTTCTCCTCTTTTTCCCGCTTCCGAACCTCCAGCAGATATTCATTGAATAAGCTCTCACGTTCACGCATTTTCTCAATATTCTTGAAACGCTCATCCTTCCCATGCTTTTGAGCGAAGTCACTGAATGATGATCTGCAATGATAAAATTAGGATGTGCAGCAATACGTCCACTTCAACTGTGGTTAGGGGCACACAACTCTGGATCAAGTCTTAATTTCGACACAATTTTGCAAAGTACTGAACAACACAAAAGTATAGTTATAATCATGATTTTATTTGTTTCCTACCAAGAATTCCAACCATGATTCTTTAAGGCAGCGGTGTCCAACCGGCAATCTGCACACGGTCCACATTAAGTATCAACACAACCAAAGTAATGTGCATCTATCATACAATCAGTAAAAAAGAAATTGTAACTGATACATAATCATAAAGATGGGATAAAATGTACAGCCATATTTTTACATTTGATACAATAACTTGAAAAGCAATTTCAGAAATTTTTGAAAAAATAATCAAATTTATGTATTTATGCAACACCTTTTTCAAACAATATGGATACAGGGTTACAATTATTGAACTATATGAAATAAGATCACATCTTCTGAATGGTTTGCATTAGGACATTCAAACTAAACAGCTGGCCATGAGTATGATGGGAATTAGTACGAGTTGAAGCCTATTTTCTTTTGGATGTGTTAGTCAGTAAGCAAAACTGACAAATTTGGGGGACTGAGAATCTGCATTTTGTGATCGAGAAATATCTTCACCATCAACGCGCGTGCACGCGCATTTGGGGGCCGCTTTTTTGCTCTGGGCTACCCAGAGGCCACTGGCATGGACCTCTATCGGTCGCCATATTCACCAGATCTGAACACGTGACTACTTTTTGAGGAGCTATATTAAAGACAAGGTGACTGCAGTAACCCCAAAACTATTGCTGAGCTGAAAAGAACCATTCAGGAGGTCATTGACAGCATTGATCTTCCGTCACTTCATTGGATCATGCAGAATTTCGCTATTCATCTGTGACATCACCACCAACGATTTTAGGCAAATCAAACATGTCATAACCCAAATCTGAATATCTATAGTGACATTCATATGTTGAACAAAGTGTGTGCACACTGTAGTTTGTAACTAATTTACATTTTTTCACACAGTTCAATAACTCTCACCGTGTATGTTGCCAGATTTCTAGTTTGAATGCATAGAGCTGTGGGTCAAGTGCCAGGAACGGCAGCCACCTTCCACCACCACCACCAGAAAGGGTGCCAATGCACTTCCAGCCATCACCCACCGAGATGTAGGGATGTAGCCACCCCCAAGAAGCTGGCTCAACTGCAAGAATTCCAGTCACCCCAAAGGATGCCTTGTTCACTTTTATTAGTCCATTAGGTCAACAATGTGCGAGTAGAAAGGTGTAATGACAAGAGAAGTTTGAAGCGTCACTGAAATACCGGCACATTGTGTCCCTGAGCAAGAGAATGCAGTGATCATGTGGCTAGTGCTCAAGCTCTGTAATTGGTGGATCACTAGATTGGAGTTTTATACACCAGCGAGAACTTCCTGACACTTTAGAAAACTGAAAACTAAACTCCGGAGGTGGGGGGGGGGGGGGGGGTTAATGCTGTCTCCAATCTTGATAAAATGGATAGTATCTAAAGTGCCAGTGAAAAAGTCGAAATGAAATATTTTTAACATTCCTAGTATCTCACAAACTGTTTGAGATATCCAAACAAGATTTTGGCAAATGATGGGATCCAAAGAGGAAAATATTTTGCCATATCATTAGTACATGAAACTGCCATATCTAGCCAATATTCAAGCAACTACAGACTTTTCCAATTAAGTAACTTAATTTTTAAGGGCCATCAATAGCTGATGAAACAATATTTGTTACAGCTTCCTAGAAACTACAAAAAGTTTTTGAGACATGGCTCAAACATTCACAATAGGATTCACACCCTTTGTAAGTATTATTGCGTCAATGACCAAAGTGTTGAGGGATTGTCTCCAGCAACTCCACATGCAAATTCCTTTTTTTCTAAATAATGTAAATGATTTATATAGCATACAAAAGTATCCATCTGCAGTCTGTGATGCTGACAGAAAACAAATACATCTAAAATGCCCAGAAAATTGTGGTGCAATATTTTATAGTAATAAAAATTTTGATTCAATCATATTAACAAACAGCTGCAGATCTTCAGGGGAAATTCATTATAACTGATGTTGATGGATATGGAAAGCAAAGGGAAGTTTGTAGATTTTATTCTTTTAGTGTATTTCGCTTGATGCAAAAAGAGGAGCTTAATATTGCTACACACCCCACTACCAAAGACATCAGCTGTTTTGCTCTTCGTATTCACTGGAGATGAGGTATATCCATAGTTGAGGCATTTTTATCAAATCTTACAGTCTCTGCGTTTCAGATCCATAGAATGAATATTTCAACACATGCTTTTCCAGATCACAATGATTAATAGACTGTGCTTTGGGAATAATGATCGTTAATGATGTGGAGTGCATTTTGGAAGCCAACAGAAACTTCAGCAGTATTTGCTAGTGAAATTGTGAAATGTACTTCCTCCACAAAATTGTCATTGATCCACAAGGCGCTTCGAGTGTCGATGAGCAACGTACGGTAGACGCTGAGCGTTCTATACAATGCATTTATAAGACAGAACTAAACTTTAACATATCTTCAAATGAAGCTGTCCAAATAAGACAGTTTTGAAAACTTTCTCACATAATAAAATGCAATTTTCATGTGTTTCTCAGCTGTGCTACTTCAACTTTATCACCACCTCTCATTTTAAGACGATGAAAGAAATAAAAGGTTAATGAAACTTATCCTGTACTTAGTTTGTAATTCTGCTGCCACCTCATCACATAACTTGTCCAAAATTAATCATTTGCGATGATAGTTGTTTCACTGGTCTCATAAACAACACTGTGTAAAATCAGTTTTTGGACTGACGTGAATATCCGCAGCAACAGCCAAATGCTGTCAGCGTTGTCCGAATGCAGCCAGAGTCACTCGAAGGCTCTGGTCGCCACTCTACGAAACACATTTTTGACTTGCTCAGCACTGCTTTGTGCCACTCTGCCTGTAGCATTTCTGTAATTATACAATCTGCTCGCTGTGTTGTGCTGCTCTGGTTGTGCCCTGCCACTATAACTGCAGCCCCAGAGACTAGTCAGGAAGAACAGTGATGAAAGAAGTGGAATAAGGAAGAACTAAGAAAAGCAGAGGAACATTTGAAGTTCTCCAAGGCTACAGGTACTGTAATAAGGAATAGCTTAGTAGACAGTTCAGTGGAAAAGGAATGGACATCTCTACAAAGGGCAATCACAGAAATTGGAGAGAACAATGTAGATACAAGGAACGTAACTGCAAAGAAACTGTGGGTAACAGAAGAAATACTTTGGCTGATCAATGACAGAAGCACAAAAATGTTTAGGGAAATTCAGGAGTATCGAGGTACAAGTCATTTAAGAATGCAATAAACAGGAAATGCAAGGAATCTAAGGTGAAATGGCTATGGGAAAATTGTGAAGAAATCTATAAAGAAATGACTGTCAGAAGGACTGTCTCAGTATACAGAAAATTCAAACAACCTTCTGTGAGTTAAAAATCAAGGGTGGTAACATTAAGAGTGCACTGTGAATTCCACCTTTAAATGCACAGGACAGTACGAATAGGTGGAAAGGTGTATAGATGTACGAGACAGACAATATACCGTCAGACTTTCAGAAAAGCATCATCCACCCAATTCCCAAAATTGCAGGAGCCAACAAGTGTGAGTGTTATGCTCAGTCAGCTTAACACTTCATGTATCCAAGCTGCTCACAAGAATAATATACAGACGAATGGAAAAGAAAATTGTGGATGTGTTAGACGATGACCAGTTTGGCTTTGGGAAAGGTAAAGGCACCAGAGAGAGAGTTCTGATACTGAATTGATAATAGAAGCAAGACAAGAAAATTCAAGAGATGTTCATGGGATTTGTCAACCTGGAGAAAGCATCTGACACTGTAAAATGGTGCAAGATGTTTGAAATCCTGAGAAAAGCTGGGGTAAGCTATACAGAGATATGGGTAATGCGTACAAGTATATAGTCTTTCACCCTACTGTTCAATCTATACATCAAAGAAGCAATAACAGAATGAGGAGAAAGATTCAAGTGCTGAATTACAATTCAGTGCAAAAGGACTTGAATGGTAAGATTAACTGATGACATTGCTATCTTCAATTAAAGTGAAGACAAATTGAAGGATCTGCTGAATGGAATGAACAGTCTAATGAGTACAGAATATGGACTGATAGTAAATCAAAGAAAGAGTAAAGTAATGAGAACTAGCAGAAATGAGAACAGTAAGAAACTTAACATCACAACTGGGGGATCACAAAGTAGGCAATGTCATGGAATTATGCTACCTAGGTAGCAAAATAATTCATGACAAATGCATACCTGCCAACTTTCAAAAACAAATCCAGAAGATCCCAAATCATAAAAATTTACCATGTGCATGCATTGCAAGGTGTTCAAACATAGCAAGAAAAGACTACACAAAAAGAGATTACAAATAATGTTAACAAATATAATGTAGTCTACATTTTATGATCACTATTTTCGAATTCTGAAGTTAGGTACTTAAACAAGTTACTTACTGATGAGTGTTCATTTGTCATCACTTAAACAGTTCACACACTCCATAAGAATGAGCTTTTCTTTGCTTGATCTTGCAAGCCACAATATGAGCGACACTGTCAAAACTACTAAGCTGAACATTTATTTACAAAATTTTCTTCGGCACACAGAACACTGGCTATATTCCATTAAGCTACATAGGAGACATTAAGATGAGTAGCTTCCTTCCTTTTCTTCAGAAATTTTGAAGGAAAACTATTCATGTAACATGGACCACGGCTACTTGTTTTCAAAACAGAAATGGATCCCAGACTTCCATTCAACATGGAGGAACTAAACTGACTGCAATTCTTCTTCACCAAGCTGAACGCACACACACACTCAGCATTACTATGCGGTGAAGTCAAACCAGAAAGCATTAGCCTGGATAAGCTATCCAACTTAGGAACACCATCAGCTCCACGAATGCTCAAGTGAGCCCATCTGGTACGCTTTGTGAAGTTCTCGCTCTCAACAGTAGCAGAGTCATCAACCTGCAAGGCCACAAATTGGTTCTGAAGCACATTCATTGTGTCCTCAGCTGACTCATGTTTCTTGCTCAGCAGCAACGATGGAAACCTTTGTACAAAAAATTCTACACCAGAAAACTTCGCATCCTCAATTTTGAAAACTTCTGCAACCTTTGCATGCTTCAGTACTTCATCACTGAGGGGAAACTTGTTTATGACATAATCACAGGCAGAGCACAAGTAAGCCCTGACGTACAAAAAGAATGTTGATTTGTCTGTCATTAAGTTTATTCACCAAATTCATTGACTGAACACCCATAACTAGAACATCATTGTCTCTCTGATTCTCAACAAGATGGTACTGAACTTTCTATAACTGGGAACTCTCTTTAACTTTAAGTTTAACAAACCTGGAAAGAAGCTACCGTAATAGATTTGTCATTAGTCCTAACAGTTTATGACTTTGTGGGGAAGCGCTCTGAAGTGCAGACTTTAGATTCTCAAGTACGAGAATGACAGCAAACAGGAAAGCACAGTATGCCTTGTTTAAGCCTAAAGAGAGAAACAAACAGTTTTTCTTCACGGGTTTGAATAACGTCGTTTTTCTTCAGTACAGGAGTGTCAGATTTTCTGGCAGATGCAAATCTCTTAGGGGACAACCAATTCTGATGACTCTATAGCCTTCCTCTTTCCATGGTCTTTAGAACAACCAAGCTCAGCTTCTTGTTGCACATTGAGCACTAACACACACTTTAAAGAACCCAACTGATGGATCCCATCTTCAGGGAAAACCGGAAAACTTGGCAGGTATGCAAATGGAGCAAGGAGGACATAAAGATCACACTAGCACTGCTAAAATGGGCATTACTGACCAACAGAAGGCTACTAGTATCAAACATAGGATTATATGGTAGTGAAACATGGACTGTAGGACAACTGTAACAGAATCTAAGCACTTCCGACGTGGTACTACAGAACAATGTTGAAAATTAGGTTGACTGATATGGTAAGGACTGAGGACGTTTTCTGCAGAATCGGCGAGGGAAGGACTATATGCAAATCACTGACAAGAAGAAGGGATGGGATAATATGACATCTGTTAAGACATCAGGGAATAACTGCCATGGTACTAGAGGGAGCAGTAGAGGGTAAAAACTGTTGACTAAAAATGGGGTGGAGTGGTTCAGGTCTGCAAAAGATATGATTCCTGCAACACAAGCATGCTGATTTCTTCTCCAACAGACTTCAGAACACAACTGGAAGTAGTGCGTTGGCATAAACAGGTGTCATTTTATAAGGGAAACATTTGTAGCCACCAGCAGCAGACAGGGGTTCAGCCCTCCGCCACCATACGTGCCTCCTGCACAAAGTCTATCAGCCAGACTTTGTGCCATGGCTAACCCAGGCTCACACCGTCAGTGAGCCTGACTCCTGCTCAGGGGGCAGTGGGTCAAGTTCCTGGCACAGCAGTGGATTTCTAACACTGCTGGAGTGGGCGTGAATGGGCATTCCACCATCACCCACGCCTCAAGATGCAGCCATCCACCAAGGAGATGGATATTGTTGCAACAGTTCTGGCTGTCCCCCAAGCAATACATTTTCTGTGTGCTTGTGGTGTGACTCTATACCCGAGACATGTACTGCATGCAGGGTACTTGCACCAGCAATCCTTGACATGCACGATAGCCAGCCAGTTGTGTGCTAGCTGTCACCTGTCAGCCATGCTGCCTCTGCAAGTTGCGAGAGGGGTGTGGTCACTGCCCAATATCAGCAGAGACAAATGCCTGAGTAAAATAAAGTGTTTATTTTGACAGCTATGTTTGTCTGGGCCACCACGTGCTTTCAGCTCTGCCATAACCCTCTGCTGCCCATCATTCTGAACTGAAGCCACCCCGTCAGCCCTGTGGACATCTTTAGAACTCTGTCATTTGTATTCTAGTGGTTGAAATAAAAGAATGAACAATGATGACATATAAACCTACATTAACTTAACTGCAAAAACTTGCCATAAACCACATAATGCTAGATGTATTCAGATAAAAGGCTAAAACAACCAAGTCAACACGCATTCACAGGTGAGTGAATGTTGAGTGATATGATATTTGTGAAATATTTCATGTTGCCTTCAATAGCTTCATCAGTTACCCCAGAAGTAGAACCCTATGATGTGGTGGACCTAATTAACTTCATAATGTGACCACTGGCACCACTTTTGCAAAATGTGTTAATATGTTTAGGCAATATCAAACAACCATGGAGATGGCCGTTATCATTGTTTCTAGGGGAAGGGGAAGGGAAAAAAGGGTGGAAGGCGGGGAAAAGGTGGGGGAAAAGGGGGTAAGGTGGGGGAAAAGGCGGGGAAAAGGTGGGGGAAAAGGGGGTAAGGTGGGGGAAAAGGCGGGGAAAAGGTGGGGGAAAAGGGGGTAAGGTGGGGGAAAAGGCGGGGAAAAGGTGGGGGAAAAGGGGGTAAGGTGGGGAAAAAGGGGGGGGAAAGGGGGTAAGGTGGGAAAAGGGGGGGAAAGGGGGGAAGGGGGGAAAGGCGGGGAAAAGGGGGGGAAAGGGGGGAAGGGGAAGGGAAAAGGGGGGAAGGGGGGAAAAGGCGGGGAAAAGGGGGGGAAAGGGGGGGAAGGGGAAGGGAAAAGGGGGGAAGGGGAAGGGGAAGGGGAAGGGAAAAGGGGGGAAGGGGAAGGGGAAGGGAAAAGGGGGGAAGGGGAAGGGAAAAGGGGGGAAGGGGAAGGGAAAAGGGGGGAAGGGGAAGGGAAAAGGGGGGAAGGGGAAGGGGAAGGGAAAAGGGGGGAAGGGGAAGGGGAAGGGAAAGGGGAAGGGAAAAGGGGGGAAGGGAAAGGGGAAGGGAAAAGGGGGGAAGGGAAAGGATAAGGGGAAGGGAAAAGGGGGGAAGGGAAAGGGGAAGGGGAAGGGAAAAGGGGGGAAGGGAAAGGGGAAGGGGAAGGGAAAGGGGAAGGGGAAGGGAAAAGGGGGGAAGGGAAAGGGGAGGGGGAAGGGAAAAGGGGGGAAGGGGAAGGGGAAGGGGAAGGGAAAAGGGGGGAAGGGGAAGGGGAAGGGAAAAGGGGGGGAAGGGGAAGGGGAAGGGAAAAGGGGGGGAAGGGGAAGGGGAAGGGAAAAGGGGGGGAAGGGGAAGGGGAAGGGAAAAGGGGGGGAAGGGGAAGGGGAAGGGAAAAGGGGGGAAGGGGAAGGGGAAGGGAAAAGGGGGGAAGGGGAAGGGGAAGGGAAAAGGGGGGAAGGGGAAGGGGAAGGGAAAAGGGGGGAAGGGGAAGGGGAAGGGAAAAGGGGGGAAGGGGAAGGGGAAGGGAAAAGGGGGGAAGGGGAAGGGGAAGGGAAAAGGGGGGAAGGGGAAGGGGAAAGGGGGGAAGGGGAAGGGGGAAAGGGGGGAAGGGGAAGGGGAAAGGGGGGAAGGGGAAGGGGAAAGGGGGGAAGGGGAAGGGGAAAGGGGGGAAGGGGAAGGGGAAAGGGGGGAAGGGGAAGGGGAAAGGGGGGAAGGGGAAGGGGAAAGGGGGGAAGGGAAAGGGGAAAGGGGGGAAGGGAAAGGGGAAAGGGGGGAAGGGAAAGGGGAAGGGGGGAAGGGAAAGGGGAAGGGGGGAAGGGAAAGGGGAAGGGAAAGGGGGGGAAGGGAAAGGGGGGAAGGGAAAGGGGGGAAGGGAAAGGGGGGAAGGGAAAGGGGGGGAAGGGAAAGGGGGGGAAGGGAAAGGGGGGGAAGGGAAAGGGGGGAAGGGAAAGGGGGGGAAGGGAAAGGGGGGGAAGGGAAAGGGGGGGAAGGGAAAGGGGGGGAAGGGAAAGGGGGGGAAGGGAAAGGGGGGGAAGGGAAAGGGGGGGAAGGGAAAGGGGGGGAAGGGAAAGGGGGGGAAGGGAAAGGGGGGGAAGGGAAAGGGGGGGAAGGGAAAGGGGGGAAGGGAAAGGGGGGGAAGGGAAAGGGGGGGAAGGGAAAGGGGGGGAAGGGAAAGGGGGGGAAGGGAAAGGGGGGGAAGGGAAAGGGGGGGAAGGGAAAGGGGGGAAGGGAAAGGGGGGAAGGGAAAGGGGGGGAAGGGAAAGGGGGGAAGGGAAAGGGGGGGAAGGGAAAGGGGGGGAAGGGAAAGGGGGGAAGGGATTTGTATCAGTTTTGTACCATTATGACCAAAAGATAAGTTTTATTTTATTTCTGAAGAGTTTGTACATCTTGTATATCAAACACATTCTGACCCTGCATTACTTAAAAATACCTAGTGGAACACCATTAGATAGTTTACGGAACATGGAAGCAAGTCAGATCAGTAAAGATATGGACCAAACACTGTAACATAATTTAAGGAAGAGCTGGCATATTTTCAGAAAGGATAATGCATGTTTCCTTCAAGATATGCATCTTGTAAATACTCCAATCTCTGGTAATCTGACTTAATTATTGAACTAAACACAAAACAACATGTTATTGTACAATTTATGCATCCCTCAGGACCTATACATCATTTCATTGGCCCTAATGAAAGGATATTTTACCAGTTCCCGTTCCTCATGTGCTACCTGTTATTAAAAATTCCACAACGTCAACTAAAAGAACCAATTTTCAGGTGTGTAAATTCTTCATTCAGAAAAAAATGTTACTTTACAAATTACATCTACTATATGTAGTGCTGGAATAAAAAGAAGAAAAAACCCTAAGCTAAATAGATGTTTTTAAATACTATTTGTTTGGCCTGTTTCTTTTATAACTTTAAACATAAATTTCAGCTGGTCAAAACTGTATTATTCACGACCCTTGAAATTTCAGTCCTTTATTACACATCCAAGAATTATTAGTTACAAAAACAAAAGAAATACAGGAACAAAAACTCCAGTAATTTTATTTTCCCTTGTGATAGCCCATGTTTGAGAGGTTTTTTTGGGGGGCAGCAGGGGGTGGAGGGGTAGGGTGGGTGGAGGAGGGGTGGCAGGAGTTCTATCTTTCCCTCTATGTGATATACCGGGTGATCAAAAAGTCAGTATAAATTTGAAAACTGAATAAATCACGGAATAATGTAGATAGAGAAGTACAAATTGACACATGTGCTTCGAATGACATGGTGTTTTATTAGAACCAAAAAAATACGTAAGTTCATAAAATGTCCGACAGATCTGATCAGAATAGCGATAATTAGCATAACAAAGTAAGACAAAGCAAAGATGATGTTCTTTACAGGAAATGCTCAATATGTCCACTATCATTCCTCACCAGTAGCTGTAGTCGAGGAATAATGTTTTGAACAGCACTGTAAAGCATTTCCAGAGTTATGGTGAGGCACTGGCATCGGATGTTGTCTTTCAGCATCCCTAGAGATGTTGGTCGATCACAATACACTTGCGACATCATGTAACCCCAAAGCCAATAATTGCACGGACTGGGGTCTGGGGACCTGGGAGGCCAAGCATGACAAAAGTGGCGGATGAGCACACGATCACCAAACGACATGCGCAAGAAATCTTTCACACATCTAGCAATATGCGGTAGTTCTAATAAAACCCCATGTCATTCCAACCACGTGTGTCAATTTTTACCCCTCTATCTACATTATTCCGTGGTTTATTATAATTTCAAATTTATACTGGCTTTTTGATCACCTGGTGCAACACAATAGCAAACGATGTTTTTTGTAGAAGAGATTATAAGTATACAATTTCTTCTCTCTTTATGATTTATGTAAAAAGATATGACATTTTTTCTACAATCCTTATACTACTGAACAATAATTAATATTATGCGATCATTCCACTTAAAATTGTTCAGCACCCATACTTCCAGATATTTTACAGAAGGAACTGCTACCAGTGTTTGTTCTGCTATCATATAATCATACAATAAGGGATCCTTCTTTCAATGTATTCGCAATACATTACATTTATCTATGTTAAGGGTCAGTTGCCACTCCCTGCACTAAGTGCCTATCCGCTGCAGATCTTCCTGCATTTCGCTACAATTATCTAATGCTGCAACTTCTCTGTATACTACAGCATCATCTGCAAAAAGCCGCATGGAACTTCCGACACTATCTACTAGGTCATTTATATATATTGTGAAAAGCAATGGTCCCATAACACTCCCCTGTGGCACGCCAGAGGTTACCTTAATGTCTGCAGACGTCTCTACATTGATAACAACATGCTGTGTTCTGTTTGCTAAAAACTCTTCAATCCAGCCACACAGCTGATATACTGTAGGCTCTTACTTTGTTTATCAGGCGACAGTGCGGAACTGTATCTAACGCCTTCCGGAAGTCAAGGAAAATAGCATCTACCTGGGAGCCTGTATCTAACATTTTCTGGGTCTCATGAACAAATAAAACGAGTTGGGTCTCACACGATCACTGTTTCCGGAATCCGTGTCGATTCCTACAGAGTAGATTCTGTGTCTCCAGAAATGACATGATACGCGAGCAAAGAACATGTTCTAAAATTCTACAACAGATCGACGTCAGAGATATATAGGTCTATAGTTTTGCGCATCTGCTCAACGACCCTTCTTGAAGACTGGGACTACCTGTGCTCTTTTCCAATCATTTGGAACCCTCCGTTCCTCTAGAGACTTGCGGTACACGGCTGTCAGAACGAGGGCAAGTTCTTTCGCGTACTCTGTGTAGAAATGAATTGGTATCCCGTCAGGTCCAGTGGACTTTCCTCTGTTGTGTGATTCCAGTTGCTTTTCTATTCCTTGGACACTTATTTCGATGTCAGCCATTTTTTTTGTTTGTACGAGGATTTAGAAATGGAACTGCAGTGCGGTCTTCCTCTGTGAAACAGCTTTGGAAAAGGTGTTTAGTATTTCAGCTTTAAGCGTTTCCATCCTCTGTCTCAATGCCATCATCATCCCGCAGTGTCTGGATATGCTGCTTCGAGCCACTTACTGATTTAACGTAAGACCAGAACTTCCTAGGATTTTCTGTCAAGTCGGTACATAGAATTTTACTTTCAAATTCAATGAACGCTTCACGCATAACCCTCCTTACGCTAACTTTGACATCGTTTAGCTTCTGTTTGTCTGAGAGGTTTTGGCTGCGTTTAAACTTTGAGTGAAGCTCTCTTTGCTTTCGCAGTAGTTTCCTTACTTTGTTGTTAAACCACGGTGGGTTTTTACCGTCCCTCAGTTTTACTCGGCACGTACCTGTCTAAAACGCATTTTACGACTGCCTTGAACTTTTTCCATAAACACTAAACATTGTCAGTGTCGGAACAGAAATTTTCGTTTTGATCTGATAGGTAGTCTAAAATCTGTCTTCTATTGCTCTTGCTAAACAGATACACCTTCCTCCCTTTTTTTACATTCCTATTAACTTCCATATTCAGGGATGCCGCAACGGCCTTACGATCACTGATTCCCTGTTCTGTTTAGTTCCTCGAGGTAATTTTCAGATAGTGCACTCAGTATAATGTCACTCGATGCTCTGTCCCTACCACCCGTCCTAAACATCTGAATGTCCCAGTCTATATCTGGTAAATTGAAATCTCCACTTAAGACTATAACATGCTGAGAAAATTTATGTGAAATGTATTCCAAATTTTCTCTCAGTTGTTCTGCCACTAACGCTGCTGAGTCGTGAGGTCGGTAAAAGGATACAACTATTAACCTAGCTCTGTTGTTGAGTGTAACCTCCACCCATAATAATTCACAGAAACTATCCACTTCTACTTCACTACAGGATAAACTACTACTAACAGCGACAAACGCGCTACCACCGGTTACATGCAATCTATCCTTTCTAAACACCGTCTGTGCCTTTGTAAAAATTTCAGCAGAATTTATCTCTGGCTTCAGCCAGCTTTCTGTACCTATAACGATTTTAGCTTTGGTGCATTCTATCAGCGCTTGAAGTTCCGGTACTTTACCAATGCAGCTTTGGCACAATACCGACTGCTGCTTGATCCCCGCATGTCCTGACTTTGCCCCGTTGCCCCGTACCCTTTGAGACTGTTGCCCTTTCTGTACTTGCCCGGGGCCACCTAAAATATCGCCCAGTCCACGCCACACAACCCCTGCTACCCGTGTAGCCGCTTGCTGCTTGTAGTGGACTCCTGACCTATCCAGCGGAACCCGAAACCCCACCACCCTATGGCGCAATTCAAGGAATCTGCAGCCCTCACGGTCGCAGAACCGTCTCAGCCTCTGATTCAGACCCTCCTTTCAGCTCTGTACCAAAGGTCCGCAGTCAGTTCTGTCGATGATGCTGCAGATGGTGAGCTCTGCTTTCATCCCGCTAGCAAGATTGGCAGTCTTCACCAAATCAGATAGCCACCGGAAGCCAGAGAGGATTTCCTCCGATCCATAGCGACACACATCATTGGTGCCGACATGAGGGACCACCTGCAGATGGGTGCAGCCCACCCTCATAAGTTATCTGCTTAGCATGATGTTGTGACCACTGAGTAATTGAAAAGGACATTCCATAGTATTATACTGACAATGAAAAATTTTATTACATGCCCGTACAGTCCGCAACAGTAATAATAATTCTCTCACTATGTGAGAATCGCAGCAAGTGTGCGAGTATAGGATGTGGGAATAGGGACATGTTGAGGTATGAATCGGTCCAGGAGGCTTACATGGACAGCTAAAGCGGTTAAGGAGACTGCCCATGATAAGCGGGAAATTGAATTCTGAGCATCTCTTCAAATCAATTTAGTTCCACAATGGTTCTTATTCAACTCTGTTCCACTTACTGTTTGCTTCTCAAACCTGTCTTTTCTCTACATTGTCACACAATGGTACCAAACTTTCCTTGGATGATGCAAACAAATTACACCAATCTGAAATCTGTGAAGGAATTACTTTTAGAATCCAAGTGATTTAACCATCACCGTGAAACAATTACTCACTTGCCATGCAGATTGGCTTCTTCCATAAGCTTGCGAAACTCATCCTTGCGTTCCTTCATTTTGTTGCGCTTTTCACGGCGTTCTTCTTCTGCTCGTTCCTTCACATATTTTTCAAACACTTGTTTTCTTTCTTTTGATGTCAACAATAGGTAGCGTGGGTCAAAAACTATCTTGTGTAGTTCCTTTTCCCATGTGCTGAAGGCAGAAACCTATTCATAAACAGAACAGAATTTTCTTTAAAATATTAAATATACTGCTATTGCACACAATGTTATAATGCATTATTTTATCCATAACATTACAATGCATTTTGTTATTTTCAAGAAACAGAGGTATCAAGTTTCACAAAATTTGTCTAACCGTGCCAGCAATTTAGTACTGCTGAAGGCCTGACTACATCATTAGAAATAATGCACAACAGAAAATCAATAAATAAAACATAATATTAAAAATTTGTAGGTTTTTATATTGGTGAGAATTTTAACTGGAAGTTACACAAAACAGATCACCTTTGATGTCTACACTCTGCAACTTTTGCATCAGTTATATCAGATTTAGTAGTTGAAAATAGCAGAAAGTTGACTAAATTTTCCTTCATTCATTCATTCAGTAATGTTCTATGGAATCATATTCGAGAGTAACTCGTCACTGACGAAATAAGTGTTTGTTGCATTGAAGTGTGTAGTAATGATGAGAATGGTTTCAAGTATGTGAGTCAAGTCTGTGGGTACCAGAGGTTGCCCACATCTGCTCTAAGCAACTAGACATTCTTCTAACAGCCTCACAGCACATTCACTATTCTATGAAGTTTGTCAATAATTAACCAGTCTGGAAACAGCAACATTCAGAAATATAATGCTAAGAGAAGAAATGATTTCCACTATCCGTAACTTGATCTCAGTATGGCACAGGGGTACAGGAATATAAGAGAGAATGAAATTAACTTAAATTATAAAGTACTGTATATATAGTAGTAATAACAATCAAAAAGTATATTATGAAATCATGTATACCAGAGGCGGGCACGTGTGCGGTGCACTTGCACGCGTGCAGTGAACAGGTGTTCTGCGTGCACACAGGAGCAAGCTGGCCACCTGCTTAGCTCCCCTCCCCACCACACCGTCTTTCCGCTCCTTTCTGTGTAATGCATTTTGTTTCCCAGCTTGCTTTATTCAATGAAGGAATAAGGTTAGTGGGAGTGCTTGAAAGAAATCATGGTTTGAAAGAGTACCTATTACTTACGATACGTTTTATTTAATTATCACAGTTGGAGTTTACAATATGTTTAATATCTGGAACAAAATTTCTACGTACAGACAAACGCAAACAGTTACGTAAATTTTCATCACTGATGTATGCTCTTAACAGAGACTTATTAATTTAGCACATTATTTTCCATCTCTCGCTACATTAAGCACAATCTTATAGCTTGCACATACTGCTGCGCTATCGTTGTTGTCGTCCAGAAAAATTGAAAACAGTGCTCCATAAAATGTTAAATCAGTTAGATGAGAGACATGACGAAAGAAAGTCACAGATCTCTCGTGACAACAGCATCTAGTATCGTCAGATTGCTCTTCTTAAGCTCAGTCAATTTCCCCATCCGCTCAGAATCCGACAATAAATTGTACTCGCCCTTGTGAAATTTATTATAATGGCCTTCAATACTAAACTTCCGCTGACCAGCGAGAATACTGCCACATATTAAAAATTTTGAATTTTCACGTTTTTGCACAAAGAAAAAATGATTCTCCCATTACTTTTCAAAAAACAGCAAATCTCCACTTCTCCATTTCCTTGTTTTACTCTGCAGTTTCCGGTTCTTGAAAGACAACATTCACTACGTAATGGCTGCTTCGCATCAACGTCTGCAGCTTAGCCCGCCACTACACTGCTGCAACGTGCCGGCTGTCACCACTGCCCCAGTCGACAATTGCACGCGAGCAGCGCATGTGCAATGCTGTGCGCTCATGAGCCGCATGCAACGTTTGCCCGCCCCTGATGTACACAGTCAGCATGTTGCCACATTTTTGCAGAGAAGGAGTACTACAACTGCAAAGTTGAACACTTCACAATATGACAAGAGTTCACAAGTATGACCCATGGAACATGCAACTAATTAACTAATAAAGCTAGCACTATCTTGAAAGGTGTTCTTGTCTATAAAGAAATGAAGATCTGTATCAGTGCAGTGTTACTGCACGTGAGAAGTTTACAATAAAGCCATTGGTGGAATAAAAAATAACAGGAAGGAGAAAGGTAACAACTTACTGTAGAAGTAAGGTGTTGAGAGTCAGCAATGTGTGCATAAACAAGTTTGAGGATTTTGCAAAATTTCAGGCAAGTCCTCCTTCAGAGCTAATAGAAAACACATATGAACAACTGCACAGCTACACTGTCAACTGGGACAGTGTAATCATGCATTTGCATGCATATTCTATTAGCTCTGAAGAAGTATTCATCCGAAAAATGATGATGATCTCAATCTGGTGTAAGTGCCTATTGACAGCTCATTCAATGTTTACCATACATAAACGTGACTAGCCTGTGGGAATAGCTCTCACTGGGCTACACCAACTAGTTCAAATGAAAATAGGTCTAAATCTCATGGTCTCATTACTACTTATACTAGGACCGTTAGTATATACTGATATTTTTCCAAAAATTATCGATATATACGGGTGACAGCTTTCCCCCCCAATATATCGATACCAAAACAGCAATATCGAGTGCTGATATTTTTATTTTATATTATACTTTTTTCACAATTTTCACAAAATATTTGAATTTGTTCTTTTGAAATTGTATTAGGACATAATTTTACTTTCAACATGTGAAGGAGTCTTACTACTTTTTGAGCTTTCATCACATCCGATATTTCTCTCTGTGTGTGAACCAAGTATATGTGGAACAAAAGAAGAAATTTGACGGCATGGTGGGCACGTGGCAGGGGTTTGTGTGTGTATCAAATAACAAGATTTCCAATGTGAGGAAACAGCACACCAGTTGCATTAAAAATAATTTTTAATGCACCTAGTGTGCTATTTCTTGCCATTGACATTCTTCAAAAACAGTTTCTGAAATTTATGAACAAATACCTAAATGACAAGATTGGTCATTGGGGTGGGTGGAGATGTGTGAAGGTAAATGCTGACTTAATTGGCGCTTCGAACAGAAACTGCAGCGTTTAACTTAGGTCGCAGGCATTTGCAGAAGTGGGGAGGGGGGGGGGGGGGGTAAAGGGATACTTTTTATTGTGCCACTTACAAGCAGTTACCATTGTTAGGAAAGTGGTTATTGTTTTCCTTACAATTCTTGCTGTAAGGGCGATAGACAGGCTGTTTAATTTACGGAACATCTAATAATTAATCAGTACTGAAATATACAGCTCTAAAACCAACAGTATATTTACAATGTGTAACCGATATTTTTACAGGAAGGTACGTCAATATTTTTGCCAATACACAAAGAGGTCATAATGATACTTTTTAAACACTGATATATCGTATTCTCGATATTTTTAAAAATATGAAAAGTTCTAACACATGTATTTGAAAAATAAACATTTTAAGTGACCCAACTTGCTGTTAAAATTGCTCAATATGGTAAATGAATGACAGATGAACTGAATCTTCTGCAAGAGTCTTTGTCACATGAATGACTAAATGATTTCTCACGCCAAGAAAACATGAAAAATACAATAATTTTTACTGTCTCATTTTTCAACCTCAGACTCTTTTGCAGCTTCTTCTTCTTTTTCTTCATAATAATAATAATAAACTTCATTCACCCTATTTTTTTTGAGACCCAGTGTTTAATGTAGATCTTTTCCACAAAAATACAATCAAAGATGACTAATCAAAAGATGGCGCAGCATTTTTGTTTTTGAAAAATTACAAGGGAGTCCTACATCCCACTTAACCTTAAGTGGGCTGTTTTTTGCAAATTAGTTAAACTGAAAATGTTCGTGATGAAATCATCTGCTAAAGTTGCTAGTCATTTATTGACTGAAGTCTTTGCATGACCAAGTTTCACAGACTCAGCCTTATCCTCAGGTGAATTGGAAAATTTAAATAAAACAATATTTCTACACTAAAAACAAGCCAACAGTATTAGAACAAATGTTAATTGGTGTCACTTAAATGCACCCCAATGAATACACCTATAAATACTAGGACTGTGTCTCTATGTCAAAGCTAACTTACAAGACAGCACATCTTCCATGTATGGCGCATCAGACTAAATACTCAACTGGGGCTGCTAAGTGCTATACCACATACTGCACTCCCCTGACTTAAGCTCTCGCCTGTTCAACTCAGTTTCTAAACTGAAAGAAACTCTTCACGGCATATGCTTCAGAACTGCTACAAATTTGTCAGGCAATAGACCACGCCGCTTAAATTGTCAACAGAACTGGCACGGCTGAGAGTATCTTTCGACTTCCACATCACTGGCATCAGGTTATACACAATGCTGGTGACTACTTTGAAGGTCACTCAAACTTTGAAACACGCATCTATTTTGTATGAGCTGTAAATAAATAGTTGCCACTATTAAAGTTCCAACCCTTATACAAGTTTACTTTCAGAAACCAAACCAGAAGAAGAGCCAGCATGCTGAATAATTATCTGAGAATATATTCCTATGAAAACTTTAAAACCGCCAGTACCATCACTCATTTTCCAGCAGATCTCCCTGGAATGATTGTAACTGACCCATATTTCATCAAGGTAATAGACTGTTGAACTACCCCCTTCTCTTTATTGTGAATCTTTATATGGGATGTAGTTCATTCTGCACCTATGTCACTTCTTTGAACTAAAGACACTCTTCTTTGCCTATTAGGAACCAAAGCCTTTTAAAATTCTTTACATTGACAAAGCACTTACCATTGCAGCTAATTTCCTCCAGCATAACTGTAATATGTTTGTGTTGGGCATTCATCATTTAAATGGAGCACTTTAAAACATCGTTACTTTTGTGTTAGAGGTTCCTTGCGATTCTGATGCTTTCCAGGCGACAAGAAACCAACTTTTCCTACTGTTCCTACAGCTCTGACACTTTTGTTTATGATTCTCTTTACAGTTCTCTAGCCAACACCACATGCTTCTAGAGTGTGTCTGTACCTTCAAATCTCGACAGTAGCAGACCTGCTTTCAAATTCATGTTTGAAAAAGCTATAAATTCAGTAAATAATCCCCCTTGCCTGCTTGTGAAGCACTTTACATGTATTGCTGTCAGCTGGCCTTATTTTTAATCACACTTAAACATTTACGGATACGCATTCACACCTATTCCGGGAGAGGTGGGGAGGGGGGGGAAGGGAAGGGTGGCAAGAAGACCGACTGTTGAATGAATAATTCGGTTATCGCAAAGTACGGCAACAGTGCAGCATGTAGGAGCGAGATTCTTGCTGGCTAGCTGTAATTGTTGCTGGCCACTCGGAAAGGGAATGAATTTTATTGGCTGGCAGTGGCTAGTAGAGGGGGATGTGCAGAACGGCTGAAAACTGGGCCACCTTCTTATGTGATGCGGACAATAGCTTGTTTATAGTTCAGAGATGAACAGCATATTATTGACTCAGAGCAAACACCAAGGGGGGGGGGGGGGGGGGGGGGGGAACAAAAATCTGACCAACAGATGATGCTATATGTGTCAGAATGTGCACAATATCAGACACACAGCACAGTTGTTCCTCAGTTTCCATACCAAGGCACCCAACAGGACTGCCTCCATGATGGATTGTGCATTGCCGGAAAAGATCTTTTACAAGAAGACTGTGGTCCTGTGGGCTGGTGGAAATGGAAAGAGAGCAGGAGAGGATAGGGTCAGAGGGAAGGGGTAGGAAATGGACAAAGAGAGGGGGAAGGTGAAAACAGACAAACAGAGGTGGGAGGAAGAGGTGGACAGAGGGGGGGGGGGGGGGGGAAAGGAGGTGGTGTGTTCAATATATGTGTACAGCACATACAAGGGCAGAGCTGAAGGGAAGAAGACTATCTTAATAATAATAATAATAATAATAATAATAATAATAATAATAATAATAATAATAATAATTTCAATGGATTAGAAATAACAGTGAACTAGTTGCAAAATACAGGTTTCTTAAACCTTGACTATGGTTTCGACTGTGTTAAAACTGTCTTCATAAAATATTGAACCAATTAACAAGATCACAACATTGTGTGTGGAAAAAAGAAATAACACTACATATAAGCAAAATTAAAGGAAATGTTCACAAATTTTTTTTAGTGAAGTGTAATCACGTAAAATCACATTATCTCTATCCACTGACTGTCTAGTAGGTGTCCTCCACTTAATCACCATTTAAAATACATTACACAATGATCGGCCAGAACATTGTGACCACCCACCCAATAGCTCTAATGTCCACCTTAAGCACAGAGAACTTCAGCGATGCATCACAGCATGAAAACAATGAGGCCTTGGTAGGTCGCTGGTACCACATTTGCACAAGAAGGTCACTTAATTCCTGTAAATTTGGAGGCGAGGGATGATAAGCTCTGACACCACATTCAATTGCATCTCAGATAGGTTCAATCACATTCAGATCTAGAATTGTGGGGATGGGGGGTGGGGTGAGGGGGGACCTCAACTGGAACTTGCTATTGTGTTCCTCTACCCACTCCATCACACTCCTAGCCTTAAGACATGATGTATTATCTTGCTGCAAAATGCCACTGAATTTGGAGAACATTATCGTCATGAAGGGGTGTACATGGTCTGTAACCAGTGTACAATAAATCTTGCCCATCATTGTACTTTGCACAAGCTGCACTGGAACCATGGATGCACATGTGAATGTTCCCCAGAGTATAATGCAGCTGCCACCAGCTTGTCTCTATCCTGCAGTACAAGAGTGAAGCAGCAGTTTCCTCGGAAGACGACGGATTCATACCCTCCCATCAGCATAATGAAAAAGGTATCAGTATACACCAGACCACACAATGCTGAGCCACTGTGCTAACACCCAGGGCTGACAGTCACATGCCCATTTCAGTAGCAGTTGCCAATATTGTGGTGTTAACGTTGGCACATGCATGAGCCGTTGTTTGCAGATACCCACTGTTAGGAGTTTTCTGTGCACTCTTGTGTTCAGACACACTTGTACTCTGCCCAGCATTAAACTCTGATGTTAGTTCTGCCACAGTTTACTGCCTGTCCTCTTTTACCGGTCTGCCCAGCCTACAATGTCCTATATCTGTACTGGAGAGTGGGGATGGCTGCCCAACCCTACGACACCTGGTTGTGGTTTCACCACACGTTGAAGACACTCCCCGTAGCACTCCTCGAACACCTGACAAGTTGTGCAGTTTCCAAAATTCTTGTGCCGAGCCTCTGAGCCACCACAATCTGCTCTCGGTCAAATTCATCATCAGCGTATACAAGTAGTAGCAGCAGTCTACTGTAGGACTTAATCTTAAAACTTGTTAAAACATCACATATTTGAAGCTGGATACAACAACATACAGTAAGCCACTGATGTTTCAAACTTATTTTAAATACAAAATGTGGCATCGGATCCATAGAGCGTAAATATGTCCTGTTCAGAGCTAGTGACTTGCTGTCTAGCTGAAGAGTAGAGGCACTTGCCTTAAGTCACCTCTGGAGGGTGCACTCCTGCGCTTCCTATAAGCATATAGCTGCAATGAGCAGCCCGTGTGACTTCACTAATACATATTATTAACAGAATTAACACATTAACTACGTATTTGAAAAGAAAGACAGTAGAGGGGGTTAAAAAGTGTGTCATTAAAGTAATATGGCTTATCAAGAGCCCATATGCTCAGATAGACAGATCATAATCTTAAACGTGTAAACTGCACGAGAAGCAATTGTGCATACACAACCATAAGAAGCAAGAGTATCAAAGGAAACATGCTTCAAGAAACACTGTCACTGTATAACAGGCTCAATGCTAGTCTTATTCAGTTGTCTTCCATCATGCTGCACTACTGTAACAAAATACACTGTGAAAGATAAATATTACAAGACAAATGCAAAATTGGAAAAGATACGGGGGAGGGAAGTGGGGAGGTGGAACATTACTTGTAAAGCATCATGCTAAAGGGAGTAGTTGTACTGACAAAGCTTTGTAGAGCAATCAAGCTGATATACAAAGAACATCCATTGAGAAAGAAAGGTAGTGGTGTACAGAATTCAACCTCTGCAAAAAATTTATTCATTGCTACTCATACTCTGAAGGACTTTGAGGATACTGTAATCTTACACAAAGAAGTAAAACGGTGTAGATTAGGTTTATGGGAAGAGCCCGACTTCAAATACATAGAGAGAAAAAGACTGCTACATTTTAAATGATCCACCTCAACTTGCAATTAGCGATTTCTTGGAATGCTTTAAGCCTGAACTTCTGGCTGAACAGCCAAGTATACAGCTCAGTGCTGGTCTCTGCGTACTTCTTGTTTTCCTCAAAATTCTATGTTCGTAATAATACATCTCTTGTTATTTTAAGTGTACTTTTTCATCCACTGGTAATTGCTGTTCAATATTTTAGTAATTAACTGTCTTAGAGCTATCCCCCCACCCTTTTTATTTTCAACATGTTCTTATTCTGCCTACAACATCGTCATTTCTACACATACACACTGCTTAGAGAACATTTCTTTATTTTACTGGTTATTTATACCATTCGCTCTCACCCCACTTGTAGTATATCTGTTCATATAGCATGCCTTATCAGTATGACTACTTCCCTTAGCATGATGCTTTACAAGTGATGACCTACACCCCCCCCCCCTTTACTTTCCTCCTCCTCCTCTTCTTCTATAATTTGCATTTGTCTTTTAATATTGTGTGCTATTACAGTAGTTCAGCGTGACAGAGGTCAACAGAACACATCTAATATTGGGCCTTATATGTGTACTTGAACCAGTCTGATACTCATGGTTTGTTACAGTTGCATATTATGTGCGAGGGCTTCTCGTGCAATTTACACATTTGTTAAAGAGTCTGCTCTCTTCACCTGGCCCTGCGGGCTCTTTACAAGTCTTATGACTTTCATGACACTTTTTAACTCCCTCTTCTCTCCCTCTTTTCAACTATTTTGTTAATATGCTAATTCTGTTAATGTGAAATCACAAAGCCTGCTCATTGCAACAACAAGCATATATGACGCACAGAAGTGCCACCTACCAGAGGTGACTTATGGCTAGTGCTACTACTCATCAGCTAATTGGCACATGTCACTAGCTCTGCACTGGACATACTTACGATCTATGGATCTGATGCTATGTTTTATATTTAAATGTCAGTTTAACAAGGGTATTTCAAGTGGCAAGCTATATTTTGTTTTATTCAATGCCAAATATGAGAAATTTTCAAAAGTTCTAAGACAAAGTACTATTGTAGAGGGCTAATATTTTTATATAATATATTTTAAATAATGCTTAAGTGGATGACATGTACTAGACAGAGTCAATGACTCCCACATTCAATATAGATAATATTAAATTATGTGAGCATGCTTCACTAATTTGTTTATTAAAAACATTTCCTGTAATTTTTCTTATGCAATTTTACCACCCTTGTTACACACACAATGTTGTAATCCTGCTAATAGTTACAACATCTTATCAAGAAGAGGTTGTAAAACCTCTAAACAATGGCCAAGATTTAATAAACCTGAAATTTTCAACTGGTTGGCTGTTATTTCTAATCCATTGGAGTCCTTGTATGCTTGCTGAAGTGCTATCTTCAAAATCTTGAAAAAGAGTAGTAATAGTAGTAGTAGTAGTAGTAGTAGTAATAATAATAATAATAATAATAATAATAATAATAGTGCCTGAGAGGCTGCTATTACCAGCATGTAAAATGTGCCTCATCTATGAATGAAGATACTTTCATTATATTCATAAACTTTTGTAAATTGCCAAAATACCTTTTATGTTTCAACATTTGTACCTACTGGTAGTGCTGTGAAACATGCAGAATCTTGTCAGAATTGACACCTCAAGATATAGGTATACCTCGTCGTCGTCGTCTTCAGTCCTGAGACTCGTTTGACGCAGCTATCCATGCTACTCTATCCTGTGCAAGCTTCTTCATCTCCCAGTACTTACTGCAGCCTACATCCTTCTGAATCTGTTTAGTGTATTCATCTCTTGGTCTCCCTCTACAATTTTTACCCTCCAAGCTGCCCTCCAATGCTAAAATTTGTGATACCTTGGTGCCTCAGAACATGTCCTACCAACGCGTCCCTTCTTCTTGTCAAGTTGTGCCACAAACTCCACTTCTCCCCAATTATATTCAATACCTCCTGTTTATTTATGTGATCTATCCATCTAATCTTCAGCATTCTTCTGTAGCACCACATTTCTAAAGCTTCTATTCTCTTCTTGTCCAAACTATTTATCGTCAATGTTTCACTTCCATACATGGCTACACTCCATACAAATACTTCCAGAAACGACTTCCTGACACCTAAATCTATACACGATGTTAACAAATTTGTCTTCTTCAGAAACGCTTTCCTTGCCATTGCCAGTCTACATTTTATATTATCTCTACTTCGACCACCATTAGTTATTTTGCTCCCCAAATAGCAAGACTCCTTTACTACTTTAAGCGTCTCATTTCCTAACCTAATTCCCCAGCATCACCCGACTTAATTCAACTACATTCCATTATCCTTGTTTTGCTTTTGTTGATGTTCATCTTATATCCTCCTTTCAAGACACTGTCCATTCCGTTCAACTGCTCTTCCAAGTCCTTTGCTGTCTCTGACAGAATTACAATGTCATCGGCGAACCTCAAAGTTTTTATTTCTTCTCCCTGGACTTTAATACCCACTCCGAATTTTTCTTTTGTTTCCTTTACTGCTTGCTCAATATACAGATTGAATAACATCGGGGACAGGCTACAACCCTGTCTCACTCCCTTCCCAACCGCTGCTTCCCTTTCATGCCCCTCAACTCTTATAACTGCCATCTGGTGTCTATACAAATTGTAAAAAGCCTTTCGCTCCCTGTATTTGACCCCTGCCACCTTCAGAATTTGAAAGAGAGTATTCCAGTCAACATTGTCAAAAGCTTTCTCTAAGTCTACAAATGCTAGAAATGTAGGTTTGCCATTCCTTAATCTATTTTCTAGGATAAGTCGTAGGATCAGTATTGCCTCACGTGTTCCAGTATTTCTACGGAATCCAAACTGATCTTCCCCGAGGTCGGCTTCTACTAGTTTTTCCATTCGTCTGTAGAGAATTAGTGATAGTATTTTGCAGCTGTGACTTATTAAACTGATAGTTCGGTAATTTTCACATCTGTCAAAACGTGCTTTCTTTGTGATTGTAATTATTATATTCTTCTTGAAGTCTGAGGGTATTTCGCCTGTCTCATACATCTTGCTCACCAGATGGTAGAGTTTTGTCAGGACTGGCTCTCCCAAGGCCATCAGTAGTTGGAATGTTGTCTACTCCCGGGGCCTTGTTTCGACTCAGGTCTTTCAGTGCTCTGTCAAACTCTTCATGCAGTATTGTATCTCCCATTTCATCTTCTTCTACATCCTCTTACATTTCCATAATATTGTCCTCAAGTAAATCGCCCTTGTATAGACCCTCTATATACTCCTTCCACCTTTCTGCTTTCCCTTCTTTGCTTAGAACTGAGTTTCCATCTGAGCTCTTGATATTCATACAAGTGGCTCTCTTTTCTCCAAAGGTCTCTTTAATTTTCCTGTAGCCAGTATCTATCTTACCCCTCGTGAGATAAGCCTCTACATCCTTACATTTGTCCTCAGTAGCCTCAGTTAGCCAAAATATAATATTTCTAATACCACCACCACCACCACCACCACCACCACCACCACCACAATTTCTACTGATATGTTTTTCCTTGCTAGTTAACTTTTACACAAACATTTCTATTTTGCTCTTAGCACTTTTCATATTTGAATGTTTTGTATATAATTCTTGAACCTAACTTTAAGGGCTTTAAAATTGTATCAAGCAAAGTAGCAAAATGATTAATAACTGGAATATCATTTAGGAGCAGCAAGGAACAATTCCTAATCCACATTTAAGTTTATCGTAGTTTCCCTAAATTGTGTTGGGTCAGTTCCTTTGAGGAGGACACAGTGCATATCCTCAATCATCACAACTCAAACCTACCTTAAGCACCATATACTAGGACCTTATAAACAATTAAATGTATAACCCTGACCTTCCTTCCTTTCTTTCTTTCGAAATCGCTAATGATTATTTGTTCCTGAAGTCTGAATCAAATTATAAAAGTTTGACACTAACCCATTCATTTCTTTTTCACGCATTTTATTTTGAAACTACGTTTTTTTTTCCCCTTTTTCCCAGGTGATTATCATTTTCTCTAATATTTCCTTGGCTCTGTCTTCCTCTTTAATTCCTTGCAAGTCTCCTCGAATGGCTTTTAGGCAATACATTGTTACTGAAATATCAAAACAAGCAACTGAAAATTTGGTAAAATTTGTGGCAGTACACATTCAGGTTAAATACACTTATTATAGAACAAAATCTGAATTTCCATATAACACTACAGGGAAATATCTCGAGGCAGTAGCTATGAGCATGACCAGAGGCCCCTGTAAGGGAGGTAGTTTCAGAAATAGTAATTATTATTATTATTATTATTATTATTATTATTATTATTATTATTATTATTATTATTTTCTTTATACAGTACATTGATGATTATCCAAAGGGTGATCAACAGAACGACCACTTAACCAAACTGTTATTCTCTTGTACATGCCGCCCTCACCCTGTTATGGTCCACAATTCAGAGCTGGTCAATCCACATTTAGCTTTATGACATCAAAATTGCACTATGATAAATCACATTCTATGCAACAAAAAAATCCTCATAATTTTTGTTGCAATACTGACACATACAACATCAATAACCTCACACACTAGCAATTACGAAAATCACACAAACTCTTCCATATGCAGCTTTCATTACAAATATTGCATTTAATGGGAGTCCCACTCACCATACATCCATTATATTTTCTTCATAAACCAACATTGCCTATGACCTACTTTTTAACTGAGTTTAGTCCGCTGGCAGCTACATTCCCCATGTCAAGAAGTTCCCATAATTTCATGGTGTAAGAAGTGGCTTTCAAGTACTCTGTCAGCTATACAATTAAATTTACACAAGTTAACTAACTGCCTTGCTGTTATAAATACCTACTGATACAAAGTATAGTGGTTTGGTGAAGAAGAAACCAAAAAACTGACAACTCATTAAAATAATATATTTCCACTCACCAGTATTTATTTATTTATTTATTTATTTATTCATTTATTTATTTTGTGGCGCACAACTACAATGGTCATTAGTGCCCAGACTAAGTTAGGAATGCACCGCGAGGCACAAGGTTAAAACAGCAACTAAAAGGGACAACACTATAAAAGACGTATTAACAGGCATAGGAATTTTTTTAAAAAAAAAAAAAAAAGCATAATCAAATGTCCTTAGACAGGTTTGTCAAGTTGATAAAACAAAGAACGCGAGCAGCTGCTCCTGGGTCATCCGCTAAATTGGCATCCAGAGTACATGGCAGGCCAAGATCAAGACGCAGTGTAGTAAAATCCGGACAGGACATAAAAATGTGGCGGACCGTCAGCAATTGCCCACATGAGCAGAACGGCGCCAGCGCAGCCGTCAGCAGATGGCGAGGGCTGAACTGGCAGTGTCCGATTCGTAGCCGGGCCAAAACAACCACGACCTCCTCCCGCCGAGAAGGGTGTGAGGACGACGTCCAAGCCACGGGAAGGGATTTCAAGGCCCAAAGCTTGTTGTCCGTAAGTGCAGCCCAATCGGCATGCCACAGTGATAAAATATGCCGACAAATGACCCTACTACAATCTGATGAAGGGACACAACAAGAAGCCGTCCGAGGCTGGAGAACCGCAGCCTTGGCCATGGCATCTGCAGCTTCGTTCCCTGGGATACCGACATGGCCAGGAACCCACATAAAGCTAACCGGAAAACCGTCATCCACCAGCTTCTGAAGAGAGCGTTGGATCTGGTGCACGAAAGGGTGAACCGGATACGGATCACTGAGGCTCTGGATGGCGCTCAGGGAATCGGAGCAGATGACATAAGCAGAATGTCAGTGGCAGCAGATGTAAAGAACAGACTGGTAGAGGGCAAAGAGCTCAGCTGTGAAGACCAAACAATGGCCATGTAGCCGGTATTTGAAACTTTGTGCCCCGACAATAAAAGAATACCCGACCCCGTCATTGGTATTAGAGCCATCTGTATAAATGAAGGTCATATTAAAGAACTTCGAACGAAGTTCAACAAAACGGAAGTGGTATACCGAACCCGGGGTGACCTCCTTTGGGAGCGAGCTGAGGTCAAGGTGAACGCGAACCTGAGCCTGGAGCCAAGGTGGCATGTGGCTCTCGCCCCCTCTAAAGATTGCAGGGAGTGAAATGTCAGGGTGTTGAAGGAGGCGACGAAAGCGAACTCCAGGGGGTAGCAGGGCAGACACACACAACCCGTATTGACAGTCGAGACAGTAGTCAAAAAAGGAATGATACGACGGGTGGTCGGGCGTTGACAGAAGCCGACAGGCGTAACGACAAAGCAGTATATCGCGCCGGTAGGTGAATGGCAATTCACCGGCTTCAGCATGAAGAATCTCGACGGGATTAATATAAAACGCTCCAATCGCAAGTCGTAAACCCTGATGTTGTATGGAGTTGAGGCGGCATAAGATGGACGGCTCTGCAGAGGAGTATATGAAGCTCCCATAATCCAGCTTGGAGTGGACGATCGACCGATATATGCGAAGTAGGACGGTTCGATCCGCTCCCCACGACATACCACTCAGAACACAAAGGACATTTAGAGAACGGGTACAACGGGCAGCCAAATATGACAGGTGGAGACCAGCTAAGTTTCCTGTCAAATGTAAGACCTAAAAATTTTATTGTCTCCACAAAGGGGAAAGCAACGGGACCGAGTCGTAAGGACAGTGGGAGAAACACTTTGTAGCGGCAAAAGTTAATACAGACAGTCTTCTCGGCAGAAAAACGGAAGCAATTGGCGATACTCCAGGAGTAAAGACGGTCAAGAGAACGCTGAAGACAGTGCTCCAGGAAACATGTACGCTGCGCGCTGCAATAGATGGTAAAATCGTCCATAAAAAGGGAGCCTAATACATCAGCTGGGAGGCAATCCATTATTGGATTGATCGCTATAGCGAAGAGAGCGAAGCTCAAAACTGAGCCCTGTGGCACCCCATTCTCCTGGCGAAAGGTGTCTGACAGGACAGAACACACACGTACCCTGAACTGTCGATCCATTAAAAAGGAACGAATAAAAGGAGGGAGGCGACCGTGAAGGCCCCATATATGCATGATGCGGAGAATGCCCGCCCTCCAAGCCTTCTCCAAATCAAAGAACACAGCCGCAGTTGGGCGCTTCCACAAGAAGTTATTCATAATGAAGGTCAACAAGGTAACCAGATGGTCAACAGCAGAGCAGCACCTACGAAATCCACATTGTACATTGGCAAATTGGTGTCGGGATTCGAGCAGCCAAACCAAACGAGAGTTAACCATTCGCTCCATCACCTTACAGACAGCTGGTAAGCGAGATGGGTCGATAACTGGAAGGCAAGTGCTTGTCCTTCCCCGGCTTAGGAATCGATAGAACAATAGACTCGCGCCAGCATGCGGGAACATGTCCCTCAATCCAGATGCGATTATAAGTATGAAGAAGGAAACCTTTACCCGCAGGAGAAAGGTTCTTCAGCATCTGAATATGAATAGAATCGGGCCCTGGAGCGGAGGACCATGACCGGGCAAGTGCATTTTCGAGTTCCCGCATGGTGGATGGCGCATTGTAACTTTCACGACTTGAGGAGTGGAAGTTAGGTGGCCTAGCCTCCTGTGCCTGTTTTCGGGGCAGGAAGGCAGGGTGGTAATGAGCGGACCTTAGTGCCAGATAGCCGGCGCAGGCTACCCCAGACAACAGAAGGAGGAGTAAAACTGTTGAAGGTGCTTGTGAAAGCAGCCCAGCTGGCTTTCTTGCTTTCTTTAATAATACGACGACACTGCGCACGTAATCGTTTATAATTGATACAATTCGCCACTGTAGGGTGGCGTTTAAAGGTGCGTAAAGCACGTCAACGAGCACGTAAAGCGTCTCTACATGCTGCGGTCCACCAGGGGACCAGTACACGACGTGGAGAAGAAGTAGTGTGAGGGATGGAATATTCAGCAGCAGTGAGAATGACTTCTGTGAGGTGTGCGACCTGACTATCGCAGCTTGTGAAGGTTTGATCCTGAAAGTTCGTCCTGGAAGAGAAGAGGCCCCCAGTCTTCTTTGGAGATGTTCCAACTAGTTGAGCACAGAGAGGGGGTACGATGCAGGAGACGGATAACACACGGGAAGTGGTCGCTCGAATATGTATCAGAAAGTGCATACCACTCAAACCAGCGTGCAAGGTGGGTAGTACATACAGAGAGGTCTAAATGGGAATAGGTGTGAGATGTGTCCGAAAGGAAAGTAGGGGCGCCAGTATTGAGGCAGACAAGCTTGAGCTTGTTGAAAAGGTCTGCTAAAAGGGAGCCTCTCGGGCAGGATGCTGGAGAGCCCCAAAGAGGATGGTGGGCATTGAAGTCTCCAGTTAACAAAAATGGTGCAGGTAGCTGAGCAATAATTTGCATCATGTCTGCCCTGGTAACGGCAGACAACAATGGAGTGTAAACGGTACAAATGGAAAATGTAAAAGTGGGGAGAGTAATGCGGACAGCAACTGCCTGCAGGTCTACGTGCAATGTGATGGGAACGTAGTAAATATCATCCCGGACCAGCAACATAACCCTTCCATGAGCCGGAATACCTGCCACAGGGGGTAGGTCAAAACGCACAGAGGTATAGTGTGCCAAGGCAATGTGATCGCATGGGCATAGCTTTGTTTCCTGGAGGGCTACGACAATCTGACGGTGCAAGTGGAGCAGCTGCTTTAAGTCTTCTCAGTTGGAGTGAATGCTGCGAATATACCAGTGAATAAGTGCCATCGTGAGAAGAAAAATAAGATGGAAGAAGAGGTCACCTCGATGGCCGCTGAGGGCCTGGCTTCGAATGAGCACTGCCACCGCTAGCAGTAGGCGGACAATCATTGTCCATTGGTTCTATAGGTTCATCGGCCATCTTGTTAAGATGGCCGGGAGGGGGAGCTTCCTCCGCTGGTGAACGGCCAGATGTTCGGCTACCAGCAGTGCGGCCAGGCGAAGCGGATGACGGCCTGGGGCGGCAAGCGCTGGGTGGCGCAGGAGAAGAAATGCGCTGTGGCGGAGAAAGAGAACTGTGCTTCTTATGAGCCCTCTTTCCTCCCATTGCATTTTTGAGTGGTCCAAACATGTGGGAATCACTTGGGGTCAAGTATGGCGGATGAGGAAGACACTCAAAATGCAGGTCTGTGATTGTAGCAACTGTTGTACGGGCAGTGTGGAGCCTTGCATTGTCATGTCGAAAAAGGACACCTGCTGACAGCAATCAATGTCGGTTTAATTTGACTGCAGGCCACAGATGACTTTTTCAGGAGAACTGTGTATGATACACTGGTGACAGTGGTCCCTCTAGGGGTGTAATGCTCCAAAATGACGCCTTTTTCGTCCCAAAAGAGTGTCCGCATAACCTTCCGTGCTGATGGTTCTGTTTGAAACTTCTTTGGTTTTGGTGATGAGGAATGGTGCCATTCCTTGATTGCTCTCTTCATTTCCAGTTGGTGGTAGTGAACCCAGGTTTTGTCCCCAGTAATGATTCTTGCAAGAAAGCCATCACCTTCTCATTCAAAGCACCGAATAGTTCTTCACAAGCATCAACACGTCGTTCTCTCATTTGATGATGATGATGATGATGATGATGATGATGATGATGGAGTTGGGTTGAGGGAGCACTCAACATCACCGTCATCAGTGCCCTGACGAAAAATCAACAGAAAATCTCATTGGGGAGGAAAGGGCGGGGCAGGGGGGCACACGAAGGATGTCCCCACATTCAGAGCATTTTATAACGTACTAAAGTCTGCCGCCTTTCCCCTCAGTTTAGGAATGAGGCCTGCGAGGACGGTGGGCAAATGTCCAGCAAGACCAAGGGCTGCCGTATCATCAATGTACAGGACACACGTAGCCACAATATGCTGAACTGAAAGCGGCACGCCACAAACTTCACAGAAAGGTGGATCCTCCCGCCAGAGGAGGGAGCTATGTGTGAAAGGGCTATGCCTGATGCGCAGTCTGGTAAGCAAAACCACCTTCCAGCAGCGAGGCTGACACGAAGTCCGCCAAGCTTTTGTGGTTGGTTTGAGTGACCGCAGTTTGTTGTCCGACACCTGCAACCATTCAGTCTCCCACTGACGCACGATGCATCTGTCAGAAAATGAGATAATGGCATGCAACAAAATGGACATTGAGGGACAGCACCATCCCAACATGCTTCCTTCGCAGCTTTACCAGCCATGTTGTTACCCTGTATCCCAACATGGCTAGGTATCTAGCAAAAGATCACCTTCATGCCACGGTATTGGAGCTGCTGTAAGCAGTCATGGATGAGCTGAATCAGCGGGTCTACTGGATACATTTGGTGAAGCGCTTGCAGTGCAGTAAGAGAGTCTGAACAGACAAGAAAACTCTTACTGTGATGTCTGTGAACCATCTCCAGTGCCATTAGAATGCCATATGACTCCGCATCATAATTTGTAAATTGTTCTGGAAGACGCACTTTAGAAACCCTATCAGGGAAAACCACAGAACAACCGAGAGCATTCCCCTTATGGGATCCATCTGTATAAATAACGAAAAAATGATGGTACATACTTAAAATAGTCTAAAACAAAGTTGTAAAAACCATATCTAGAGTACAATTTTTCGGGTACTGTGTCAAGCTTAAAATCACTTTGGGCCTCCGAAGACACCAAGGCAATAGTGCGTTCCATCCCTGGGTGTGTGTATTCATGCCCGAGAGATCCAGATCCTTGAGGCAGGCCATATAGCACATATACCAAATGGCTGGGTCACGTGGGGCCGATTCCTGAATAGTGTATCACTGAACTAAATGCCAACGACTGAGGTGACGCTGAGATTTTCAGCGCCTGTTGAGCCAAAAGGATACGTCGCCGAATCCAAAGTGGTGGTTCACTAGCCTCTGCACACAGACTCTGAACTGGGCTGGTCCAAAAGGCTCCAGTCAATATCCGAATGCCTGCATGGTGGACAGCATCTAACACCCGGAGGTAGGAAGGAGGGTCCAATCCATAGCCTACACTTCCATAGTCTAAGAGTGATCGAACAAAGGCCGTATAAAACTGTAGGAATGACCCCAACAAGCGCACTGAGTCTTGAAAAAGTAAAATACAGTTCCCCATTGTAAGATCTGGTTGGTTAAAACTCCGACGAGCACGATTAAAATTGACAAACACAATCTTCTCAGGTGAGAACCAAAAACCAGTTCTCTGGGCCCAGGCCAGGTTTCCAGCCTCCTAATAATCAGTTGTAGCTGCCTCGTCGTCGGCGTAAGATCAGAGGAAGCGTAGAAGATTGCAAAGTCATTCACAAACAAAGAGCATTTGACAGGGCTCTTGACTGCAGAGGAAATGCCATTGATAGCAATGGCAAACAATGTGACACTGAGGGCACTGACCTGGGGCACACCATTCTCCTGAACATAGCAATCAGACATGGCATCGCCAATGCGATAACGAGAACGCCTGTCCTCGAGAAAGGATAGGATCAGAAGTGGCAGGCATCCATGTAGTTGCCATTCATAAAGTTGGCAAAGGATGTTGTACTGCCAAGTAGCGTCATATGCTTTCTCGAGGTAAAAAAAAACACGAACTAAATGGTTTTGGCATAAGGAGGACTCTTGTATCACTGTCTCCAGCAGAATTAAGTTGTCAAGAGTGGAATGGTAGTGCCTGAAACAACACTGGGAGCGGATCAGGTAGCCTCGGGATTCAAGCAGCCAGAAGAGTTCAAAAATAACCTGTTGACTGGACTGTAACCAATTTGCCCTTTTTATCATACACCTGCGTGGCCTCCTGCTGGTCACTGTCCTAGGTGGCAGACGAATCCACACTGGGAAGTCGCCACTAGAATGTAAAACTGGAGCCACTTCCCACTGAACTGAATCTGCAATACCCGAGGAACAAAATCAACAGGTGAAATAGACCCTGTAACTGTGGAAAAGTGAGTCATCTGACACGCATTCAGAAGGTAGATATCCTCAGAATGGACAAGTCGCTCGATCAGCCTACCCTTGGAGCAAGTAGTAGCCGAGCCCCACAGCAAGTTGTGGGCATTTGAAGTCCCCTACAAGAAGGAATGGGCGCGGAAGTGCCTGGAAGAGGTCTGCCAGTGTCCCCCCATATAAAGTTTCATGGGGGGCAGGTACAAAGAACACACTGTGATAGTAAATGGTGAGAAAACTTTCACAGCAATTGCTGGGATGGTCGTGGCAAGAGGGACAGTAGAAGAGTGGTATCTGTCATCAAGAAAAATGGCCACTCCACCTTTAGCCCTGCCTACAGCAGTATCATCTTTTCTGTAAATGTGGTAGCCCCGTAATGTAGGTAGTCTGTGACTTTAAAATGCATTTCTTGTCTCTCAGGAGTCAGCTGCCATGGCACCCATCTTGCAAACACTTTGTGAAACTGGACCACATCAAACACAATGACCCATGATTAATCTGTAAACATGTTCCCAGTGTCCTTCAGCGTCACTCAGCAGTTTTCCTTCACTATGGCTTCAACTGCTGGAGTCACAACTCATTGTGCCTGACGTGGATGATGAGCATCTTCCACTGAAGTCACACCATTTGCAAACTTCCTACTCCATTGTTAGACTTGCTGCCGTGACAAACACGGATCACCATACTGAACCTTCATTCGTCGATGAATTTCAATAGGTTTCACACCTTCACTACGCAAAACCATACAACAGAACACTGTTCTTCCCTGGCGCAAGTTGCAAGTGGGGCGGCCATCTTTATACTGATACTGCGATGGTATGTGTGAATCTGCACTATGCTACCACCTGCAGGCCATTCTGCACGCTGTTTGTAGCATACTTACCAACTTACAGGATAATGGCGCGAAATTTTGATTTGTTATTACAAATTTAAGGTTTTCATTTGACTCTATCGTATTCTGATATGTACTGACAGAAAACATTCAAATAAGCCAAGCATGCTGCAGAATACTCTCTGGAGAGAGAGAGAGAGGCACATATCACTGCATTACCGTGTGTTGTCTGTGAACTGACAGATGAGGAGAGTTTCGATGATGATGAAACAGGGTGTCCTAAGGTGCAGGATATTCCAGGGACAGTAGAAACCAACATGCTGGAGGATGACATTCCACATTATTCTATAGCATTTCCGTCTAGACCAAGAAACTGAAGTTCAGTCACAACAGCAAAATTATCGCTCTGAAAAGAAAGGGAGTGATCTAACAGCAATATGGTCTATGACAAATCCTAATTACAGTTATGGCAATTTAGGTAGTCTGGCACAAACTAACTGCTGAAAATACTGTGAAAGGTCCGCAAGATTATATACCACTGGACATTTTTGAGGAGTTGCTTACTTCTGAGTTCTTAACTAGCATTATGGAAGAAACTGAAAAGTGTGCAAAACTCTGGAAAAACAATCGATAGTATTCTACCTCAGTAGATGAACTGAAAGTTTTTATTGGTTTCTGAATTTTATGTGGATACCACACATTGCCCATCCAGAAAGATTATTTGTCTGAAGATGATGAGCAGATGGTGTCCCTTGTAAGAAGTGCTGTATCATGAAAGAAATACCTTGAACTAAAATCAATTTAGACAATTATTTATACAATAATGAAGCGAATGCTAACAAAAGTGATGGAGGGTTCAAGGTCAGAAATTTGATTGTCACTATGAATAACAACTTCCAATGGTTCATATTATCTGTTTGAACTACCAGATTGGGTGCCATGCAGAAGCTACAATAAGACAAAACAGTATCATTCATTGGCCTTTCAAAGCAGATAAAATCTTAGCAGAGAAAGATCAAGAACGTTTTAACTCTCATCTCGACATAACCAACCAAATCACCACAGTATGTGGAATGACAACACCTGCATCTCACTGGAAACAAATTTTGACCTAACTGAGCCTACGGTTTCAGTTTCTGGATGACAAAATGAAAGGAAATTCGTCAAACAGCCTTATCTTGTGAGTCAGTACAACAAATATATGGGCAGTGTAGACCACCAAGACTGGCTTTTGGAGAAACGTGATCACAGTCATGGGAAAAAATGGTATTTGTACATTTTCAGTAGCACTGTTGACATGGCTGTGGTAAACACATATTTACTCTACAAAACTGTATCCCAGGAGGCCAAAAGCATCAAGGATAGTCAAAGATACACTGCCACTTCATATCCGAAAATGGGGCAGAATGCAAGAAGCAGCACTGCCAGACCAGTGCCATTGCCTTACTCAAGGAAGAAAATTCTGGATACTGTACGGCTGGATAAGAGAGGTCACATTATTGGAAAAAGAGAAAAGTAGTGAAGATGATAATTCCAAAATGTTTAGGGAAGCTTATAACATTTCTTTATTAAATGTGATGTAATTTTACATCCTCATTGGACTTCCCAACTAAATGGTTGAACTGTAATTTCACCATCTAACTAGCTACCAATTTCTATGAACACTTGCTTTAAAACATTTAGATCAACAATGATTCAACACTTCAATAAATTGGGACTGTGGATTTCAATCGTCAGCTTTTGCAGATCACCACCATTATCCTTTTCCACTAAGTGATACAATACAAATTCATTTAGAGACGAATGACAAATTTTCATAAATTATTTCTCATGAACTTGCAAGCGCACTAAATTTATTTTGTAGTTTGTGCATTTAAATAAATCTTTCACACTTTGAAATTTGATGTTTCATTTCTAATTTACCTCGTGTGACACCACAAGCGCTGTGCGTCCTCTCTACAAGACCCCGTTTATTTTTCTTTCTGTCATTGGCAATCAATAATTTAAACTTCAGATATATGGAATTTTGTACCTTTTAACCATTCCCTTAAAAAGATTTAAAAGCAATTCATACTAAAATAAAATTGGGCATTAATGGGTTAATTGGCTACTTTCACAAGGCTATGACTTCCTAAAATCACGCCATGAAATGAGGTCGATTCTGTCTGACATTTCACCCACTACACATAGACTAGCTTTCTATCACCCCCCACAATGTCTGCAATATCCTTTTTAGACTCTATGCTCCTCCTGCTCCCATTTCCCTACCCTATGGCTCCTACTTCTGTGGCCATTCCTACTGTGAGACTTGCCTATTGCACCCTCCTCGTACCACCACCTATACGAGCTCTGTAACTGGTAAAACATACACTATCAAAGAAAGAGCCACCTGTGAAACAACACGTTGTGTACCAGCTGTTACTTAAACACTGTTTGGAGTTATACATTGGTATGACTACCACCAAGATATCAGTTAGGTGGAACAGTCCTAGGCAACAGACAATATCCTGTCGCAGAACATGCTCTGTAACCTCGCAGTCATGACCCAGGAACCTGTTTCGCCACATGTGCCATCTGGATTATTCTCCCAGACACCAGTTTCCCAGAACTCAACAGGTGGAAATGTATTACATCATTGGTCCTCTTCACCCAACTGGCAATAAGTTATGTTAATTTCTTTCTTCTCTGGTATTTTTCCTTTTTCAATTCCTCTACATCTTTTAGTTTCTGATATGTCTATTTTTCCCTGTCCCCCACTTACAATGCAAGCTTTACACTCTTCTTAATTCATGCATGATGTTTTGCTGGTAATCACTGTCCTGCATATTAACCTATCTTCCACATTTAAATGCTCAGGTTTACAATTCTCGTCCACTGCACCATTGCAATTCCAACTATCTGTCTTGCCTTATCCGGTTCGACAAGTCTCCTCTGACCCCTGACCCAAAGATCTGTGTGACTTTTCCGAATTCTTCCCATTTCCTAAATCTCACCAGTCCCATCTTCACACTTCGTCTTCTCCTTTCAACCCTTCTGCCAGAAGCAAGGGTCACTGACTCCGAAAGCTTGCAAACCATAATAGCTTTACATGTGTTTTTTGCTGTCGTTACTTGGTGAATAGGTTTCTGTCTATACAATCAGGCACTACTTGTAAGGGGAATAGCAAACAAGTGGTTTCAGTATTACCCAGAAAATTAGATGCAGAAGGTAGACAGAGTTCACACATCTGCTGATGACAAATTTTAAGCAAAATAATTAGCAGGCAAGAAAGATAAATACCTATGTGTTCCTCAGGGCACTGCATTGGAAGTTTTTGGAAAAGTGTTCCGGAAAAGACAACAATCTATATAACTTATACCAATACACACAGTCGTGATCACATATAAGATGTTTACTTTCATTTGTAGACGATTAATTTTGATCTCCTAAGACAACATCAAATCTTTAATTTACTGGTAACTGTACGAAAACTTGCCGTGGAGCAGGTCCATCTGTGCATGATTTAGGACATTGCTCAGTCTCCACACCTGCACAGATAGACCTGCTACATGCCAATGATACCCACCCTCAAGGAATGTAATCTGCAAATGTTTTCTTAGATAAAAAAACAAAACCAATCATCTAAATATAGAAATGAGCTTAAATGTGATGACGACAGCATGTACTGAAGTAAGTACTATATTGAGTCCAATGCTGCTGTTAGTATATATACACTATCAATGACTTACTGGAAATTCTGAGTCAGAGAGAAAAATTTCTCATCACTGACAAAACACCGGAGCACCTACTAGAGAAAGCAAATGACTCTTGATGATACTATGATTGGGCAATATGTTACATATTAACAATGAATGTGACAAAAGCTAGCAGTATACAGCTCACCTAAATGTGGGAATACAATTATGTTTGAGCATAGTTGATAAATTTATAGATGATGATGTGATTTAAGAGGCCCATGGTTTTTCGGATAAATATTGATTGTCAACTAACATGGAATGAACACAGAAAGATGCTGGGAGAAAGAATGTTATCTACATGTTCTGGTCTAATGGTATCTATCATTTGTTTGTAAAAGCCAATCTCTTGCAGTGAATACTATTCTTAAGTACACTCAATTCTTAGATACGAGATTCTTCTCTGGGAATCAAAGCCACAAAACATGCATACAATTTTTAAACTGCAGAAAAGGGCTGAATGAATAATAACTAGAAGCAGTAGTCAGTTCACTGTAACAAAACTTTAAGAATCTGGGTATCCTTACTGTATCAAGTAAGTGTCTACCAATCTGTTGTACATATCAGGGTGAAAACACTATTTTATTTTTCACTAATAGTTTTATACACAATCTTGGAACAAGAGCCATTTTGACTTACATTTAACAAAAAAAATTCCAAGCAGCATTTTCAATCAAGGAATAAAAGTGTATAATAAGTTGGCAAAGGAAAGAATAATATTACTAAAATGCATCTGTTTACAAAGGTACCTAATACAGATTTTGGAAGTAATGCATTCTTCACAATCTAAGATTGCTTGGCGTGTCCAGAGTAGTGGTCAATAATGAAAAGAGGATAACTAGATCACCTTGTTGCATTACAATAGTGTAATGCTTCTGCAAGAAAATCGCGTGCAGAGATTTATAGTGCCTGATTGTGAAGTCTTAGTGCAAAGAGAACAGACCCTAGTTCTGCAGAGAAAACAAACTGAATTAAATTTTAGTAAGTCTATGATATTGTTTACATTCACAAAGGATATCTTTGTGGTCTAGATTCACACTTAATTTTCTAAAGTTCATTTCTTACTTTCACTTAATTTTGCTTTTTCTGTTGCCACATTGCACTAAACTCATCAATGACAGCTTTGTTAGTTGCCACCTCTCACAGTTTAAGTGCTGCTCCTTAGGAAGAACAGGTTTTTTTTTTTGTAAATAAATTAAAACTTTCAGAACAGCTGTACCAATTCTTTTATGATCCATTTTAGCTATGAAAGCTCTTAGCTTACTCCATCTAATATTAACATACAGGATCCACAGGAAAACTATAGCTTCTGGAAAGCTTTTACTGCCCCTACTAGTTTCAGGCCAATCCTCAGAAAATGACAGTGTTTACATTGATTATGTAGTTAATGTTTCTTTTTCCAATATGTCATCTGCTGTGATGATATTCTTCTTAAGACTATAAGATTTCAGCAAAACCATGTGTATGTGACAATGGTAGTATTATAGCAGGTACAGCAGTAGACTCTGACCCTAGAGGTCACAGGTTCACTCCTGGATAGAGACAGGAATTTTTTCTTGTTCCAGTGCCTGCAGGATAACACTCCTGTCCAATCAGAAAGATATCAATGGGCACAAGGGATCTTTTTTGGGGGTAGGTGGCCAGATGAGAGGCCTGCTACCCACTCCCTTCTAGTACTGTGGTAAAGAAAGGCGGTCAAGATCAATATCCCAGTCATGGGATTGCACCACAGAGAAAACAATGTGAACAGAGGTGGAAGGAAAACAAAGCCATGTGGAGCCAGGCCTGTGTATCATTGCAGCAGATATGTTGCTGCTACAACTACCGACACAATAAATATAAACTTCAAACAATTGGTTCTGGCAATAACATAAGAGCATTTCAAAAGTATTAATGTTTCCTGTGGTCTTCCCCAAGTCTCCTGTCCCTTTAAACAATCCAGACGAGGCGTCACGAGTCAGAACAAAATTTATTCACATTGTTTAATAAAACAACACAGGTCATCTGTATCAGCCACTTCACCAACTTATTTCATATATCCAAACAAGCACTTCACAGTAACTGCTTTCAATAAAGGCTTTTGAGCCACCAATCATATGCAATGAATCAGGTCTCCCTAGATATATTCAGAATGACTCTATTGAATCTGCATTAAAATGTGGCTACACAGGAGTTATTACTGAACAATAAAACGAAAGGATCAAAATAACAAATTACTGCACTGAGAACAAAAAAAGGTCCTATTAACAGTTTTTTTCCTGAATAGAGGTAACTATATAACCAAAATTTGAAGAAAACAGCATGTGTAAATGAAAATACAAGGAGTGGTGGTGGTGGGGAAGGGGGTGGGGGAAACGGGAGCAGGAGGGGGGATGGCAAGAAGAAAGAAATACATTGGGGGAAAGGTGGGGGGGGGGGGGGGTGTTTCAGGTAATAAATTTTAACTGCTCACAAAGTTTTTTCTAGATAGAAATGTGACATTCTAGCATACTCTTTTCAACATATTAAGGACTATGGAATCAAATTATGTGTCTACAATGCTGTTCAAGATTCTTTCTGTCCATCACTGACAATCACCAATAAAGTTAATGTAGCTATCTCACTCTAGTCACTATGTGTGGCACCCACATCAGCTGTACCCAACAACTTCCACTGCTGTATGCTATGATTGCAGATCATGCTGGGAACCAAGTACTGTGGGTACTTGCCACCCACACACAACACATGGCTATGTCCAATTTTGTATCTGTATATTGAGTGAAAACAGCTTAAATTTTGGCCATCTGTCAGCTTACCTCTTTTTCTGCAAGCATTTCTTTGAACGATTTGATACGTATCTCCAGCGGGACAACTGCTCGTTCACGTGAAGCTCTCACTTCTGCTTCAATTGCAGCTTCCTTACCAATATCTATTAGTTTCTTATCACCTTTTCCTTCTTTATCTCCATCTGCAATTAATGACACAATCAATTTACACGGAGTCAAAAGATTATTGCTAATATGGAAACATTGAAAATCATGCAGTTTCATGTTGATTGTGATTTTTTTTTAATAATCTGACAGAATTTTAAATTGCTATCTTGTACAAACACGTAACTGCTTTTCCTGCAAATGTTAAGTAACAGTTACTGTGAAAAATAACAACACTTTCATTGCAAAACATAATGACTTCTGCAACTAATTTGATCTGTGATAGAAGGGCACATCTGTAGATGTGTGGAAGATTCTGGGACCACATTAATGGGGGGGGGGGGGGAAGAAGACAGAAAAAACAGTGACATTGGCAACACACAGCCCGACATCTGCATTACATTGGCATATTGCCTGATTAAAAAAAGTGAAGCACCCAGAGGACATGGTTTGATGAAATAGGGGTGTGTGCGCATGCGCACACGTGCACGCACACACCACTGGCAGATACGTAATGGTTACAGTTGCAATTCTCTGTGACTGGCAGAAAGGCCATCAAAATGCATTATAACCACCCGTGTTTAATGTTGTTACCACCCCTGATGGTATGTAAAGGACCTGGACTATGTCAGATGTTAGGTGATCACTGAAGGACACTGAGAAGCCATGCACTCTTTTGAGACAACTTTATCAGTCCCTCAGAGTGTTTGAAAGGGGTCTCATTGGCGACGTCCATTTGGTCAGCTGGTTGAATGATGCTGTATCCAGATTTGTGAGGCATTCAGTCACACAGAGGCACAATGTCAGACTGGATGGGATCATTAGGACAAGCATATTCATCAAGGTTCCGGTCGACCATGTCTGACCAGCATTGGGACACTCGCCATATTGTGCAGCAAGCACATCCTAAGCCCTTCATATCTGGGCATGCCATCTAAGAACAAGTAATGGACTCCCTGCAACATTGTGTGTCATCCTACATCATCAGTCTGACTAGATAGTTATTGTCCCATATTTAGGCTGCCATTAACATCACAACACAAAACGGCTGCATTTGTAATGATGCCATGACCAGGAAGAATGAACTTCTGATGAATGGCATTGTACTATGTGCAGTGATTAATCACAGTTCTGGACTATCCTGGTGAGTATGACTGTGACCTGGGCAAAGGGCCCATTTTCCAATGTTTCAAATACGCACGGCAGTGTTAAGCCTGACACGGTGTGGGGAGCCTTCAGGTATGAATTCTGGCCACAGCTGGTAGTGACTGAGGGAATTCTTGTGGCACTATGGTAAATCACAAACAGCCGCAACTTTCCTGTGTTGCCTCTCATGAGACAATTGTGGTGCCATTTTTCAACATGACAATGCTGTTCAACACATGGCTTGTGTGTCTAAGAACTGCCTGCATGGTGAAGAGGTACCCCTACCACCAACAAAATTTCCAAATCTTTCCCTGAAAAAAATGTGCAGGACCAGCTCGAATGTCAACTCTGTCCCAGCAGCAGTATCCACTATATCAATGACCTGTTACAAAAGTTGTGGGCCAGCTTGCATCAGTAGAGGATGAAATAGCTTGGAACAATTCCCAACTGAATCAGTGGATGCAACCAATGCACAGTGGGTTCAACGTCATACTTACAAGTGGATACATACTGCCAAGTACTTTGTGAATTTCACTCTGTATTGTGATCACCAAAGTACCATCTCATACCACCTCGACCCACAAGATTTCATTTCATTTCATTTCCTCCTCCACTTCTACATACTTTACCTTACTTTTCTGAGGCAACAATATTATCGATGTAGTTCTTCAATGAAAATGAAATTCTGAACGATTTACACAGCCACAATGAACTGCGCAACATCTCAACCACTGGAAGCAACAACAATAATATTTGCACTGACTGTATGAATAAAAATGAAAGAAAATGAAGATTTGTGGTCCACAGAGTAAATAAGACACTGATTGTCAGTTGGTAAGGTGAATATACTTGTTCGTACATTACTGGTACTGGCTGCTACTTCCTCTAGCAGATAAACAGGATGATTATTTGACAAAACTACAGTGGAGCAGCTGACATTGAAACTGAGTTCCCAGATTTAACATCTCAAACTAAGTCACTTGTATGGGCTTATAATGGATGGCTACTGTGCCTACAGTAAAGAAGATGGTGGTGGTTGTTATAAGGATTTTGTTTAAAATAATACCTTTCTCATATTCTACTAACATATGACATGGGTATATCAGATGTTAATAAGAAGTTCGCAACCATTGTCCAGCTAATGTTAATGTGTAAGAAATGTCCTTTGGATCATTCACTTTCTCTGAAATTAAAACAAAAATATGTGGTTACTCTTGGAAGATCCAGATTAAAAGCAAAAAAAAGAAGGAGTGGGTGGGAGGTTAGCTTCAGCATCTCAAGCACTTTCTGAGAGATTCTGCCAATGTCAATACACTTAGTGCAACGTCAACTATCAGTCATTCTCTTCCTCCCCTCCTCTCCTCCCACTGCTTGGATCAGACAGTGGTATAATATTCAACCAGTTATAAAATCACGGTGTTTGGAATCCTTTTCATCCTCTGCTCCATGACTTGTGATTTTCAAATGTACACAGCGAAGAGAGGCAGCTAGAAAACTATTTTGCTTGTTGTCTGCTGACATAATGTCTTCCTCGTTTAAGAAGTTCCATTGCTTACTTCCACCTTCTAGATGTGCCTTTTGGCCATAATTCATAAATACATAAAATAACATGCATGAGACAGAGAGGCTATCCTGTTTTTATCTTCAGGAGCCTAAATTCTTAGTGCTTTTAAAAGGAGCATGTGCCTGCCCGAGCACGAGTGTTTGCGCGCTCTCTCTCTCTCTCTCTCTCTCTCTCTCTCTCTCTCTCTCTCTCACACACACACACACACACACACACACACACACACACACACACACACACACACACAGAGAGAGAGAGAGAGAGAGAGAGAGAGAGAGAGAGAGAGAGAGAGAGAGAGAGAGAGAGAGAGAGAGAGAATAGTAAAATAATAACATATTTAAGTTTTAAAATGCCTCTTCCTACAATTTCCTGTGGTATGTACAGAATTAATTTAGTGTCTTAATCTTAACATTCTTTTGGGAAAACTTAAATTTTATGGCACATAACTTATCAATAGAAACTGGTTTACTCTCGATAATGGAAAGCACATAATTATACTAGAAATTCAGTCAGTTTGGGTAAGGACTCATCTTCCGACATTGGCTAATTAACTATCTGTGTGCTACACAGTACGACAAGACTTCCATTTCTAGTATTAAATATAAATGACATCCTATTTTGTGTAATGAAATGTTCATTTTTTGTTTTTGTAAATTAACACTCAGAAGGGGTGGGGGAGGGGCTGGGGGGAGGAGGTGGTGGAGGAGGAGGAGGAGGAGGAGGAGGAGGAGGAGGAGGAGAATGTCAACACAATTCTGCTTGAGGAAGGAGACGCTGTACAACCTCACTCATCACACCCAAATTCGGCATCATCTGCGCTGAGTGTGGTTGCCGATTTTTGTCACTATGTCAAAAAATTATTTTCTTTGCACACTTTCTCTCACTAATGTCATATTAAATTATATTCACAATCCCTTCTGTAGTCAGAGATGTCAGTGACCATCATGTGGAAAAAGCATTTGTAAGATTCCTGTATACAGCTGTTATATGTGTAATCATATTAAAACACCTTCACAATATACATACTCCCTTACGTAATTTGTAATCAAATACCATCCAAAATCCTATTCACAACTTAACCTGATTCCTAAAGAAAGGGTCAAAATAGGCTGTCATAAAAACAAACAGTGCACTAAAGAATAAATTTAACAACTGATGCTTTTCAATGAAAACACGCGTTACAACTGATCATGGTGATGGAGCCATTCATTGCTGATTGGTAGAACAATGTGTCACTTATCTCTTCTTTCACCTTTAGCAATGTTCATTAATGTGGATATGACACATGCAGAGTTGCATCATGGTTTGGAGTCTGCATTTAACTGTTAAGTCAACCTATACGTGGCTAGGCAAGTCAGTTTAACAATTGGAGGAAGACAACAACCACCAGCTCTAATAGAGCCACACACAGTAAAGCACTGTGGTATTCAAACTAACTTTTGTGTTTAAGACAGTTTGACCTTTATATTGTTGTTTTCACTTTCACTGTTAAAATGAAGGCACTAACATAAATGATTTTTTTTTCACTGAGAACTTTCACTGTGTCTGTAAATCAGATGAAAAGTTCATAATATTGTGTGTACAATATGTATGAACAAAATTGTCATATCACAAAGAATTGGAAACAGTACAACAGTTACATGAGCAGGTTTCTATTAAGTTTTTCCATAGACTATCTACTCCAACCTACACACAGAAGTAAAATTTTAAACTTTTCTTTGAAATAAAATCTTTTGAAATATTAATCCATGACATGTGTCTAATATTTCTAACAATACGTTTTTCTGATCTACTGCAAGCAATTTATGCTTGCAGTATCCTCTTATCAGCCCATTGGTATATAGTTATTCTTGCAATTTTGATTCCAGAATAGCTAAATTCTTGCATTTGCTTGTGAGGTTTCTCTTTATTACGCGTGCTATAACGTGTCCAACTGCTCATTGTGGGAACCCCGTGGTTTTCATTTATTTTAACATTACTTCTATTGTAAATTTTGTCATTGAATTTGTAACTATTTGTTATAATGGCCAACACAAATCAGGTTTCTCTGCCTGTTTTGTGTTTGGTACACACACTTAGTCATATCTTGAGATGTAGTACAAGATGTTAAAAGGATATGTTAGAAATAGTTCAATGATTCATACAACAAATTGTGCAAATTTATTTTCAATGTCTATTTTTGTTACATTATGTTCACTTAACAATGGTAGTGGTGGATGTAGTACTACTGGTGGTGATGGTGGTAGTGGTAGTAGAGGAAGTAGTAGTAGTAGTAGTAGTAGTAGTAGTAGATGACAAAATATTTGCACAATTAAAAAAATTAACAGTATAAAACATCTATTAAAACGGTATTAAACATATACTTCAATTGAGATCTGTAACTGAGCATTATCTTATTTAAACCCGAAACAATTGTTTGATAACATTTTGTATTCTAAAACAACTGCTGGCTTACTACCACCAACTGCCGCTGCAGGACTTCATTTTCTTCCTGTATGTGACCTACCAACTAAAACAGAAACACAATTCATATTGAATTTTCTGTACTATTTGCTGTCAATGCAAGGTGGTGGTAGTTAATACATATTGGACACACTAACATCACAATGATCATGCTCTTAAGTCCATAAAGTAATCAACACCTGAACTAAACAAAGGTCTTCGTATTTGATGTATAGTAAAATAATTCAAGTATTCGGACTGCTGAGATCAAATTTCTGTTGGTGTACCAAACTCAACAACTCTTGTTTCAGTGAGAGAAAGGGCTGGAGGGGAGAGGGGGGGGGGGGAGGTGGGTAAAGAAAGAAAGAGATATATACTTTCTTCAGCATACACTGAAAAATTAAGCTGCAGATTGCAGATGTTTCAATCTGACAAGGGGATTTTTACTGCCAATGCCTAGGCAATTTCTGGAATTACTACTGGCCCACTTATGAAGCCAGAGAGATCGTTTTAGCATCAAGAATTAGGGTTTTGGTCAGTGTTCACAACTAACCATTTTCCTTATGATGTGTAACCAACATGAAAAATCTTTAATACAGTATACTGTTAATGGTGAAGTGATCACTGAGAACAGACTTCCAATCTTTACAATTGGAATTTGAAGTCTCTGTCTATTATATGCAGGGAAGTGCTGAAAAGGTGGTAAGTTGAAACATCTCATTCAACCAATGCATACATCATAACATAGAATTTGTTATCAAAGACAAAGGAGTGAGGCAGTGTGTGTTACAAAAATACAAACTTAAGTTTACAGATAAAACCGAAAGACTTCAGTAACACAAATTCAAAAGGATTTGTAAAGTATTACACAATGTTTTTCTTCTTAGCAATTTTTACTTTGATTAGTAAAAATTTTTTGCATTTATTACAGATTTGGTAGTGCAATATGCTGAGTCACTAACTTTCTCAGTATTTACAAAAATTATTACAATACATTTAATTTTTATCACAACAAAACTGATAAATAATAAAACTTCTTAAAGTGTTAGCATATGACATATCTTAAAATCTACCTTTTGTAGGAGTGTCATCTTTCTTCTTTTTTGATGGCGTTGACTCCGCATCATCACTAGCTGGTGAACCAGACCGTTTGGTGCCAGCAGCTGAATTAGAAGTAGAGCCTGATGATGCTGAGGCTGATGGGCCACCCGCTGCCTCGGGAGGTGTGGCCACCATTTTATCAACATCTGCACGACCAGATAGTTCATCTGGTCGCTCCCAGACTGATGTACGAGAGGATGGATTGTAAAAAAAAACTCTACCATCACCTGTCCATACCACACACCTGTACACACAAAAGATGAGTAAAGCTTTAGTAATTTCAAAATAAAACAATCAACTGCACACCTCAATGCACTCAACATGAAGTTCAACAAGATCCACTATGGATAAAATAACAATTATTTAGTTTTAATTTCAAGCTGATTAAGTTTTAGGTGTTTCACTTTTATTCTTCAACTTATGAAAATTTTATGACGACGACTATTTTATATGCCAAGCCATGTCACTCCTGCACAAGCCATGCTGTGTACAGCTGACAATTATTGTAACTGTTGCACACACAGTTCTCACTCCAATATCTGCCTAGTATTGCAAATAATGGGCTATTGATGCAATTTTTACCAATGCTTCAGGCTATTTGCCTTCCATATTACTGTAATCTTGCGAGATTATGGTTTACAACCTGGCATGCTCACGATGATGTTTACAACTAAATAATGTTAGTGCTGTTTGGCCCCCAAATATGAATGCACATAACTACAGGATTACAAACAAATGACGATAAGTTTTTACCCCATGTTCACCACTTTTTTTTTTATTTGGACAATCTGAAGGTGGTGGTAGGAAGCAATCAAAACCAGTTATCATGCTTTAATTGTTTAAAGAGGGGAGTGGTGGGTGGGAATTGCAGCATAAGCATTAATACAACAAAAAAAAATGAACCAAATTTTGTAAAGAGGCCTTCAAGGACATGGAATGAATTAAATTATACATCAATTGACTACTGTGGCATATCTCCATATAATTATGAAAATGACTTCTAAATACTTTTTAAATCAATTAGCAGAAAACCAGGTACTTTGGAAAGAGCCATTACTCTATCTCTTATGCTACTGTTAGCAGGTGTTCTTAACTAATACTTCAAACTCAGTAAACAAGTAACTTTACACACAACACAATTAGTTGTCTACATACCCATAAAATTCAGGCCTGCTTAATATGAACGTAAGCACTAACTGAAACTTTTACAGCCTAGTCCACGTATTAACACTGATTATGAAAATGAGTCAACATTAAGAAAAGCAAAGTTGCTACTTACCATATGGCGGAGATGCTGAGTCGCATACAGGCACAACAAAAAGACTGTCCCAATATAAGCTTTCAGCCAACAAGGCCTTTATCGAAAATAGACCACACACACACACACACACACACACACACACACACACACACACACACACACACACACACACACACACACACAAAAATGACAATCTTTTTGTTGCACCTATCTACGACTCAGCATCTCCGCTATATGGTGTGTAGCAACTTTCCTTTTCGCAGTATTGTTACAATCCATCTTGAATTTTCCATTGATTAGAAAATGTGTGGGTAATAACATATGCTTTTACTTGCCTAAATGAACTCTCACTCTTTAAGAGATACAGATATGTTGCTTAATATTTCAGGGGCTAGTGAAACACCTGCACCCATAACAGTTAGTATAAATGAGTTTATAATTCATAACTGGCATTCAGCTATGTTTAAGCAGCATTATTATTATTAGTTAAGGTATTGAAATGACCAGGTTTGTTGGGGTTGGAGTTTTATGTTTGAAGTGTTCCTCGGGCATCATGCAGTGATGAAAGACACTCTTTTAATGAGTTTTAATAATCACAAGTAGTCGCTCGAGTATATAGTGCTGTGTGTTGCCCCATGAAGCTCCTCTTGGATGAAGTTCCATGGTGTTTGTCGAAACATTAAGAATACAGGACAAAGGAAAGAGATGAGTCTGACGTCAGAAGTCAGTCAGGCAAGGTGTTCTTGTGAAATTGTAAGTTGTAACCCGAGCTGTAAATTGAGTGAGCTGTCATCTGGCCAATAAACCAAGTTGTATCCACAGCACATAGCTTCTTCTTCTTCTTCTTCTTCTTCTTCTTCTTCTTCTTCTTCTTCTTCATAGTAAAGTAGTTTTATGGGAGGAATAGTTGGAAGAAGGTAAAAGCATACTTCAAGATGGCAAAAAAATCCTCACAAATGGTGACCGTGTTTTTGGAAACAGCAAAACAGTGTACAAGAAAAAACTAAATACAGAAACAAAGTTTCAAGTCTGATAATACACTGGGACGAAAGGACTATGAGGAAAAAACTCAACGAGGAGATCATACAGTGGCAGCCATCCAAGAGGCGCCCACTTTAGTGAAGAAACAGCACAGGTAATGATGACAAAAGCAAGCAAAATTATGAGCAGAAGATATGGACATACGAGCAAATACCATGATTTTGCAGTGATAACTACGTTGCAGTGTTAACAACTGTGAAACCTAAACCCTCAAATTTAAGATGGCTGTATCTAATAAATAGCAGTGTGCTTTATTAACAAAAACAGTCATTTGAAGTTGGCCGGGTGAAATTATTTAACAGTGGGAAAGCCAGTGGGCATTCTATCAAGATCCTCTCCTGGAAATGTAAAATTTGTAGCAGAAATAAGTTGATAGAGGAACAGGAGTCTTGTCCTTCAGGTGCAGTTACAAAACACAAAGGAGGAACTAGATAGGATGAGGAGGGTGTAGTGCACTGGGGAATGGGAACTGGCAGTTGGTAAGAAGGCAGCTAGAAGGAAGATATATCTGTTGCACTTTGCCTATAACCAACAGATCAGACCAACTGTCAAGAGTTTAGTGGAGAGGAGCCCCTTGTAGATGTAGGTGTAGGACAAATGCAGCAGTCCTCATCAGTGGCAAATTTTAACAGGAAGAAGATAATTCTGCTACTAGATAGTTCACAGGGCAGAGGTGTTGGACAGCAATTGCAGGAAGTGTTGGGAAGTGAGTAGCAGGTCACCAGAATTGTTAAGTCTAGTGCAGCATTGGTTCAGGTGACTTAACATAGGGGAGTTATGTAAGAATTTTACAAAAGAGAATCAGGTAGTGACTGTGGGTAGATCTGGTAATAGTTTTTATATGGACGGGGAGTATGATGTAAGTGGTGACCTGGTAAAGACTGCAACTCACGGTGGCACAAATGTACACACTGTGCAACTGTTTCTGCGTCATAACCGGCTTCATCTTAATGCTGCTGTTAGGTGTGTTAACTGGGGCTGGAGAAGTCTGATGGCAGAGGGCATGGCTCATATTGCCGTGACGCCCATTGAGTCTACCAATAGATCGGGTTTCACTAGACATGGCCTGCACCTCAATGGGTAAGGGAGGGGGAAGCTGGCAGAGCTTATAGGTGACAGTGTTATGAGTGAGGGTGGGCTCACTCATGGGAAAATTACTATAGTAGTTGGTGTTAGAGCTACTTCTTAGATAGAAGTTAGCTGTTAGGTATCCCTGCTTAAAAGAAGTCAGTCTAACAAAGGAATCACCTTCAAAGGAGGTCGGGTATCCAAGTAGTTGCGGAATTAGCATATTTTATCAAAATATAAGAGGTATTGTGAACTGCATATAGATGTTGACTCTGAAATTATTGGTATATCTGAGCACCACATAAATAATTTGACAATCCAGATTCTTCCTTTACCAGAATACGGATTAGCTGGCTGTTTTTTTATGAGTCCTCTGTGGAGTGGGGAGTAGTAAAAAAAAAATCATTATTCCATTTGCGTCTGTAGATGTATCAATTGGGAACAGTAATACAGCCATAGACAATATTTTTATTCATTCTTCATCACTAGATGGGCTTTCTGTTAGTAAAAGGGTGAATGGCCTTTCAGACCATGATGCACAAATGTTAATGCTGAAGATTTTTTTAACCGAAACAAACATTATACATAGAATGAAATTTTCGCTCTACAGCGGAGTGTGTGCAGATATGAAACTTCCTGGCAGATTAAAACTGTGTGCCAGACCGAGACTCAAACCCGGGACCTTTGCCTTTCGCGGACGAGTGCTCTACCGACTGAGCCATCCAAGCACGACTCACGCCCCGTCCTCACAGCTAATTCCGCCAGTACCTCGTCTGCTACCTTCCAAACTTCACAGAAGCACTCCTGCAAACCTTGCAGTACTAGCACTCCTGGAAGAAAGGATATTGTGGAGAACTTCTGTGAAGTTTGGAGACGAGGTACTGGCGGAATTAAAGCTGTGAGGACGGGGCGTGAGTCGTGCTTGGGTAGCTCAGTCGGTAGAGCACTTGCGAAAGGCAAAGGTCCCGAGTTCGAGTCTCGGTCCAGCACACAGTTTTAATCTGCCAGGAAGTTTCAAACATTATACATAATTACAAACTATGCAGAAAAGCTAATCCAATGGCAATACAGAGATTTTTAAACCTTGTTAGGCAACAAGAGTGGCACGATGTTTATAGTGTCAAATATAATGCTTTGCTTAATGCACTTCTCATGCTCTTTGAAAGTTGCTTTCCATTAGAACGTTCTAAACAGAGTACTAGAAGTAAAAGGCAGCCTGGGTGGCTGACTAATGCAATAAGGATATCATCCAGAACAAAGTGTTAGAAATAGTCACAACTGATACACAGTAGCCTATTACAAACAGTATTGTAAGGTAGTAAAAATGTTGTTAGGAAGGCAAAGAGTATGTGGTATGCAAATAGTATAGCTAATTCACAGGATAACATTAAACCATATGGTCAATCATGAAGGACTTATCTTATCAGCAGAACAAGGTTGGTGATATAAAGTCAATTCGTAGTAAAAACATTTCCGTTACTGGTAACTCAGATATACATACAATATTTAATAACCACTTTCTGAGCATTGCTGCTGAATTAAATAAAAACTAAGTTTCTACAGGGAATCATATAACCTACTTGGAAAATGACACGCCTAAAATACTCCTGTGCAACACCGACAAAGGTGAGATTGAGTCAATAATTAAATCACTGAAGACTAAGGACTCGCAGATACGGAATACCTAGCAGAATATTAAAGTAGAGTGCTGCACATGGTAGCCCTGTATGTGGCCATATTTGTAATTTTTCCTTTAAGAACAATCAGTTTCCTGATCAACAGAAGTACTAAGCAGTAAAGCCACTCCATAAAAAGGGAGAAACGGATAATGTGCACAATTTTAGACCTATTTCTGTGCCATCAGTGTTTGCTGAAGTTACTGAAAAGGAAAAGTGATGATTTCATTTCACATAATTTGCTATGGAATGTAAAGTTCAGTTTTAAAAGGGTTTAACAACTGAAAACGTTATATTCTCTTTTCTCTGTGACATACTGACTGGATTAAATAAAAGTTTTTCAACACTAGGCATCTTTTTTGATTTAACAAAAGGCATGTATGTGGATCACAAAATATTGCTTTAGAAGTTCAAGCCTTATGGATTATGGGAAGTAGCTTAGCAAAAGTTCATTCTCCACAGTGCTGAGAATGGCTATGATGTGGGGTATGAATGAGTCATGGTTAAATGGGGGGAGGGGCGGGGGGTGCCCCAGGGATCAGTACTGGGGCCCCCTCTTGTTCCTTATTTATATAAATGATACGGCCTGTACTATTACAAGTGATTCTAACTTTTCTGTTTGCTTATGACACTAGCTTGGTAGTGAAGGATGTTGAGTGCAACATTGGCACTGTTTGAAATTGACATTGGAGATTTGCTCCTCAATTTGGTCGTATGGAACTACACGTGTAAAATAAATAAAATGTAACAACAAACAAATCACATTTTAGATTCAGGTAGTGATATGTGCGTAACAGATCTGAACTTTCTAGAACAGAATAACATACTGCAGTATTTTCAAGCATTTCCAGTATATGGAGCCTAGATAACAAAGCCACATGAACTAAAGAAAAACTAATACAACCACAATCATTAAGAGATTTAGTGTCGATAAATATCCATCTGAATAACCCTGTCAATTATTTTAGGATTAAACATCACTATAATTCTACGTACAGGCTGGTTGTCTGAGCAAGGAGTTTTACTAGATTTCAGGAAATAATTTATAAAAGATTAACTTATGGGAAAGATTTGGAATTAATGACACTCCATTCTGAAACAGTTACATCGTAGAAATCTAAAACAATACGTACAGCAGAAACAACTTTAGATAATTCTGATAATGACCATATGCGATCACAATAAGCAAATGAGTAGAGGGGACACTGTAGCTAATATTAAAAAATCCTCAGGACCTGGAATAAAAGGGAACGCAGATATGACAACCGTACAGTGTAAACAAAAAGACATTTTCTGCCCAAGATCAGGACTCATTAAGCATTTTGTGTGTACAGTAAAGGTACAACTTCACAAACATTTTTCGTGAATCTTTACGCAACAACAGTAGCAACAGATGAGTCAGTCAGGTAGGAAATAAACAGAATGATTATATGGAACATTATATAAACTTCTATAACTGTCATAACAATCCAATGGTAGTCTAAAAACCTGACGGACCAGTGTGGTTAATATTTGAAGTAGGAACAGTTAATAAGATAATCAAACCAGAAAGGGACAGACCCCCTATCATTGAGGAGTTATTGACAAAGTTTACAGAGACAAAATAAATCAGTGTGATGGACATGAGAACTGGTTATTGGCAAATACCATTACTTCCTGATTCAAGCAAATATACCACATTCTTGTTTGAAGGGTTATTGAATTCAAAGTGTTACCCTTCGGTCTAACTGTTTGTGTTCCAATGTTCATCAGACTTTTAGACAAAGCAATAGGCAATAAATTATGAGAAAAGGTTTTATGTAATGCATATTTATGATATAGAGTATTACCCCACTTCTACATTCCTGGAATTAATGTTTTCACACTGTTCACAATTTTTTTACTGCTCCCATCAAATTTCCTATGTTCACAATGTTAATTTGCACCCAATTTTGAATCAACATATCTATAATTTCCCTGCAATTTATGGTTTACAAAAAAATGTCATGGACGTGAAACTACTCTAAAATGACAGTGGCTGTGAAGTAGTGGTTACAAGCGCTATGTGGTTACAAGTGCTGTGTGGTTAAGTTTCTTGACATCAGAGTGCTCTATTCAGCGGATCTAAATTGGTAAAAGTTGGAACTATTAGTGCTGTGTGTCCTGCCACTGCCAAGCTCTACTTTAGGTACTAAAGGACTCTACTGCGCATGTGTATTTTTACGATTGTTGTGATCATCATGACACCTTTATCGAACCATATTTAGTGTGTTTCATTGTATGGCTACTTGTTGGCACCTTCACTCACTTTACATTGCTGAAATGTTTTTGGTTTAAACAAAGCACCAATTTTACATTTAGCAAAACATGTTTCAAGAATTTAGTCTCATTGTCAGGTGCAGTATTTACGTACATATTTGTTTGTGATGTTACACGTACAATGTGAGTGACAGTTTAATTGTGTGTGGTTTTCTACATAACTGAGGCGGCACATAAATTGTACCGTAACCTTTTAAAATATTCATTAGACTTCACGCATAGTTTATAAATCACAGCAATAAGCTGACTACTGCTGCAAGACAAGGTATAGCTAATTTAACAAAATTAATATTTTGAGTACCACTAGGAGTGTTTTAGTAGTGTCAAGTCTATCATTCTGAATTAGATGTACATGTTGAAACGCACGGCTGAACCCCCTCAAAGGGATGTTATAAAGGGAAGGCCTACAATGAGAATGATGTGCTTCCAAAACATAAAAACTGTACTCTATACATGCACATACTAACCAAGGGGTTCCTGGAACAGGTGTACTTGAGACAGGACGTGATTTGTCCTGTGCCCTTTGTAATTCTTTAGCTTTTTCTTCCTCCTCTTCACGCTTCTTTCTGGCAGCTTCTTCTTCTGCCTTTTCTTCTGCTGTTTTCTCTTCTAGTTTCTTTTCATCTTCCCCATCAACCTGAAATTTGAGACAATATATCATCAGGATTATGTCTACCGTACTCAAGAGAAGAGCAGAGAAGCATGCACACACTGCTACACTCCATTGTAAAGTATTTTATACCAAATTAATGAAAGCAAAATAGATCTCCGCAGCCTCGTTCTGATGCAGAAGAAAAACGGTTGGCTTCTGTCAGCAACATACACTTCAAGACTGTTGATAACTGGCATTAATAAAAAACAATTGAAAAATGGGAATGAGACAAGACTAAAATGCATAAATGCTTTGAGATATTGCAGCATCCCTTTTTTAATGCACTCAAACTGATACCAATCTTCACCACAGCATTTATTAATTTTATACTGCTTATGCATTTCAGCCTTATGCCACTCTAAAAGTATCTACAACAGTAACACACAAAAAGGTAAAACATTGATAAAATACATTAAATGCACATCATAAAAGAACATGGGGAAATAGAACTCACCAAAATATCTGTAACACGTTCTTAGGTAGATCAAATTTGAATTTGTTAACATGGATATGAAATTTCTGGCTTCTTCACTTAATGCTTCAACGTGCACAGTGAGTCAACTGTCATTCAGAGGTCATCAAATGATTAAGACCAGAAACTTTGTATCCACCATGCTTGACAAACTCAGGTTTGCTTTACCTAAGAACATGTCATACATATGTTGGGGTGTTCTACTTCTCTTAGCTTTTTATGATGTGCATTTCATGTATTTTATCTGTGATTTTCACTTAAAGCTTACTACTTCTGTTTGTACAAAGCATATTTTGCGCAACTGTACCAATGTTTTTTTTTCCTGATATCCTTCCTTGTATTTCTCTTCCAGAGCCTTTAAGAATGGCTTAAGACTAAAATGCGTGAGACAGCATAAAATTAATAAATATATTGGTCAAGACTAACATCAGCTTCTGAATGCGTGACAATAGACTCACTGCACAAAACTTTAAGAAGATTATAATAATTGATGCTTCTTTATTAGAACCAATAACCATCCCAAAGGTATTTGGCACACACTTCTGAACCTCTTTAACACTTGTCAGCAAGTGCTTTCTTAAATCTAAATGTTATGGACCAATCTTTCTTGCTACAACTAGAAACCCTCATTTGCCTGGGCATGAACAAAAAACTCCACTAAAAATTAACAAATGGACAATTCTATCAGTAGACAAAACACAAATAACTACACAACCGACATTTCAACGGTCGGTGCTAAGATCCTCTTCAGAGTGAGTGAACTGCTGTATTCTGGGTATAGGCTTCCCTTGAGATACCATCTTATTTTGGATGACAGGTGACTACTGACATCACATACTGGTATGTCATTGCACAAATGCCTAAGATAGAGTTGATGTATGATAGGCTAAGGCATGTGTTCCTCTAGTAGGTGGCCGACAGGCAACAGCAAATTGTCAGCTTGTACCAAGGGATTGTGTTTGACTGCAACAGTACATCATCAATGTCCCATAGCAGTTCTCTTGTGACCACTTTTTTATACTGATGAACCCAGATCTCGAGGAGCTACTGGCTGACGAACGTGAGTAGCTCGTTGGACTGGGCTCATTGGCAGTAAGGTCGTTGGTAACTTATAGCAATCCTCCCTGTTCTTGTTGTTGGGGTGTTTATTTTAACTGTCTTATTTTCTGCTGCTGCATCCACAGCTGTTGAGCAACCACACAAGTTTCTGGAAAACCAATAAATGTGGCATTTCTTGTGGTGGACAGTTACAAATGATATGCTGTGCTACCCCAGCCACATGTAACATTCATGTTCTGAAGGAGTGCCAACAGCTCGCCTAGTTTCACCAGCTTAGACATTAACAAAGCAGATTGTAAAAGCCTGCAGTGTAGACAACATCTATGGAATCCTTCATGGGCCTATGAACTTGAGGACTCTGGAATACTTCTTAAATTCTTCCACTGTTGCTGATGCCTCTCATCCAAGTCAGCAACAGGAATAGATTCTTCTCTTCCTCTTATTATCTTCACTGAGGTTCATAGCTCACTGTATATTCTTACTATTAAGGACCTGTAAATTTAGTATTCATTTTTAGCAAAATTTGCATCTTTTTTGTAAATAATTATACATACAAATTTGAAGGACTGTCACACTAAGTCCCTGAAAATGAAACCTCAGTGTTCTGAAACTCACTGTTAAAAAATGAAGTGGTAATTGTGGATCTTTTTGAAAGAAATGGTTGCTTTAGCAAAATAATCTTTTTCCTTAAAATGGTCTTGGTTTCTTCTTTTGACTATATTTAAGCTCTCGACAAAAGACTGTTCCTGTTGAGGAGGAGCAGCATTTTCCCCACCAGTAAAATGAGTGCTGCTCTGACAAGATGTTTCTTGATACCCCTCTTTCCCACCCAATACAATAGTTATAATACCCACATAGTATTAATTTTAGCCTTTTGTTGGCATTCATAGTCATGCAACCCATACTTAACATTACAGATAGAACACACACGGCACGTAAGGTACAAGTAAACCCAAAAATAACTACTCATACATTAGATGCAGAATTTCGGTGCAACTGTACACTGACAGGTTTTGTTTTTCAGTCGTTATAGTGCACAGTGCAGATGCGATATATAAACTGGCAGTCAGCCCCAAGTGTAAACGAACAGAATTTCAACTGCCAGAGAAGACAGAGGCAGGTTACAGAAAAATCTCTGCCTTCCTCTCACAGGAGAGTCGGCCTACGATACTGCTCCACATTTCTGAAAAAGCAGAACTAACACACCGTTGTAGAGATCGCTGATGCCTTCCGGTGCTGTGAGGGTTATAATGGTGGACATGGATCGGACTTTTTTCCTCACTTCAAAATGAGAAAAGAAAACAACAAGCAAAGCACAATACAAGGAACTCCGGAACTGCTGCCACGTAACTGAATGTTTAGGTTAACAGTGTCATGAATGAGGTAGTTCAGGCCAGACCACCAGCCTTCGATACGGCCACTGTTAAAAACAACCACCACCAACCTGTCATGTTAGAAATGTTTGAATTATACCAATTTCTGAACTTTTCTGGTGGACAAATGTATGCATTTTTTGGGTGTCCCATGACTACTGCATTACACTGCAAATATCTTAACCCGCCATTCAACTGGCCACAACTGGTTTGACACCAACACACTGAGTCCACAAGTATAATTTAACACCTAGGAATGGAATTGTTCTGTTATTCTATATTTCTAGTATGTAGTGTGTTTTATGCAAGCTGCTGAGTTGCTCATGAAACCTATGTAGCTCTGCTTCCCCTGGCTGCCATATGATGAATGTATTGTCTACATACTTCATGCAACAACAAGGTCTTTTTCTTAATATTAGACTGAAGGAAATTGGATAATGTATAAGAATTTGTATCAATGAATCAATGAGACATGTGACACTCCACTGCAGAAGAGTCAAGTCCACGAGGTAATGACACAAGAGTATTGTCTACATTAGATGCAAGGAGACTGGAAGCAGGCACTATGGGACAAAGAGAGGGACTAAGCAGAGTTTTGATTGGCACAAATATTAAAGCCTTGATTCTACATATAAAAAACCACATATAATGTTTTGGTACTGGAATTGAGCTGTGAAATTAGTGTAAAAGCTTATTAAGCTCATGAAGGCATAAGACTGACAGTATTCTCAAGTACCATAATGAATATTAAGTTGGAACTTGTCTGAAGAAATTTAGGGAATCATAGAAAACCTAAATATGGTAAGCTGAACATTGATTTGAACCTTGTCCACCCAAACCAACAACCATCTTGTCCTTGCATGTTATCGAGTGCCGCCTACCCAACTATCATTACATTGTAGTCTTGGTATTTTCTTATCTCTTGGAATGGAGTTGATATCTAGCATGTATCCTATTTCCTAGCTGCAGAACTGCCCACCTCCACTTCCATTCTAATTGTTACTGGCACACCAGTGTTGTTATATTAGAGGTTTTAAAAGGCAGACATGATGGCAGATTACATCAACACAAAAATGATCAACATAATTAGAAAACATACGAATGTTGTATCACGAGAAAGAAAAAGCCATATTGGTGCTTTATACATTAATAACACACAGTTAAAAAATGTTGTTTACAACTGAATGTTAATATTATTTTCTCCAGCTCTTTAATTCATTACACACAGTTACCAGCCACTGCAAACATCCTCTGAACAGACGAAGTCATTACCTCTCCATTGACAGCTGTCGGCTGAGTAGAAGCACCAGTGTCTGACGCCTGCACTGCTGCAGCAGTAGCTGCAACTTTTGGAGTTGCTTCTGCTTCTGCATCTGTCTGTTCTGGAGTGACATGGTCAGTTGCAGGGGCTGCAGCAACCACAGCTGGAACAGCATTTGCTGCAGCCACAGAGTTTGTTGGTGCAGCAACAGGAGCCACAACTGGAGTTGCAGCCACAGTGGTCACAACTGGAGCAGGCACAGCAGTCGCTGGCACAACAGCAGCAGCTGCTGCTGCGGCAGCAGCAGCTGCTGCCACTGCAGCAGCAGCAGGTACCGGAAGTGGACCTGCATTTGCTGCAGGACTAGCTACTGTTGAGACACCCTGCGCTGCTGCTAATTTTGCTGCTGTAATAGTAATAAATTCAACTGACAACACAATTTAAAAATAACAAATTTTATAGTATTATTTAATGCATGAAGAGAGAGGGGGGGGCTATATGTAATCTTAATGAAAATTTTCACTGTGTTATGAAAAATACTACCTAAAAAAATATAGCATATATGATACAGCCATGCTCATGATAGCATCACCAGACCAACTAATGCAACATTATTCAAGTTTAATTTGAAACAATAGCAAATTGTTTGCTATGTAATCAACATGAACTTGTTTTAGTGTACTTTCACAAAATGTTCCTTTTCATCAGACTTAAGTACTACTGCAAAAGTACAGTTTTTCAGTATAAAAGAGGTAATGATGAATCAAAATTTTTAAATGTCATATATATGAATCAAAATGAGGGTGACACAGGAGTGTATATTTAATATACAGTCACAAAAACTGCATACAAACTTCTATCTCATCACAAGAACACACACTGAACACCATGTGCATATGCAAACACTGCCATTCTTAAATGATATAACTTCATTGCCCCCCCCCCCCCCCAAATTATTATTATTATTATTATTATAATAATAATAATTATTATTATTATTATAATTATAATTATTATTATTATTATTATTATTATTATTCTGTGCACCTTTAAAAGGTGTACATGATTTTTATTTAAATTAAACAAAAGATTGTCATTCTTACTTAAGCAATCTTGTAACTTCTTTAAAATCTTTCCCATGCAACACCTATAACACACACACACACACACACACACACACACACACACACACAGAGTGAATTGTCAATTAGTAGGGTGTTCACAGCTGTCCTCTGTGCAGAAATTCAACTTGGGGCTTGCAGGAAGCTTATTTATATACAACATAAATGTGCAGAATACCAAAATTTTATGTAAGCTCACAGAAGACATCCTTAGAATACACACAAGATTTTTAAAAGTAAGGCATGAATTGGTAAGTTTAATGACAGCATCTCTAAAAACTGTTTCACTTCTGTCACGAGGTAATTTATTTTATGAATACCCACAAATCTTTTGCTGTTACCTGTTTACAGTATTTTATAAATCTGTAATATTAACAGAATAAAAGGGACATATCAAAAAATACTGCACAAAAACTGTGGCAGTATTTTTAATGTCTTTCTAGCAGTGTCTGATAAATCCATCCAGGGAAGGTAGAAATGTTATAAATTCTAAGATGCTAACTGCTAACCACGGCAAAGTAACTAATTATCAAAGGGATTTCAGTGAAGTTTGTGTGATAAATCTTGATTGAAAGATTATTAAAGTATGTTCTATTCTTTAAATTATGTTCTATGCTTTAACTTACTTTCTAAATCCTTAAGAACTTGTGGTTTCTCCCACACACTCTCCCCTGCTTTAGCATTGTAATAGTATGAACGACCATCTGGAGCCTTGTGTTCAGTCCACTCAGAAGCTCGAGCTACTATCTCAGGGTCAATCTAGAACAGTACATACAGAAGCAATGTACAGTCAAAACATGCCAGATCAATCATTGTAACACACATACAACTGATCTCCACAACTGTATTTATGCACAGACTTATCACAACAAACGAATATGAGAGTATGTAGTACAATTACTCTCTTACACACACACACACACACACACACACACACACACACACACACACACACACACACACACTTCTCATGAAATATCACAAGGTAGTGATGCATACCTAGTTATGCATTCTTACCTGTGAAAGATCATCGGCCATTGGAGGCACCATAGCATGGGGTGGTGGCGGCCCCATTCCAGGAGCCATTGGGGCAGCTGCCATAGGAGGCGGTTGTTGGTGAGGTGGTGGTCCCATACCCATTTGAGGTGGTCCCCACGCAGGTCCTGGTGGAGGCATTCCCCCAAAACCAGGAGGGCCATAACCTGGAGGACCTGGAAATCCTGGTGGAGGCATGGCAAATGGAGGTGGTCCTCCAAAATGTGGTGGAGGTGGGCCTCCGAACGGAGGTGGCATGCCAGGTGGAGGACCTTGCATCATACCTGGAGGTGGCTGCATCGTATTTGGCATAGCTCCCACTGCAAAGATATCACTCAATGTAGTGATCTGACAGTAGCATGTAGATTTGGAAACAAATTGTAAGCACAAGGAATAGAAGTTATTCTAATACAACTACATATTCAAAACTTAGCTATGTATAATAAAATTAACATTGTAACTATCAACTTTACAGAAAAAATTCAAATTATGCAAAGAATTTGTGAAGTAGTTATTGTATACCTCAGTTTCACTATTACAGCACTACAATTGGGAAGTTCTTAGTAGTTTATGTGCTGACGAAGTTTTCTTTAGGGAATTCAATAAATACTCATTTCCAGTCTCAGGCTTCTCTATTCTGAAGCTCACATTTATTCCCTTTATATTTGACAGACTAACATGATATGTTTGAAAACAACTTTGAATATTCAGGACTTCCATTTGATAATTCAGTTACTGGTACATAAATGAGTGACTTTTTTAATAGGGAAACAAATACTACATTAAATCCAAATCGGGATATTTGACCTGTTTCAGATACAGTTCGTTGCAATCACAAACTAAGCATTTTGCCTGGATTAAACAACAGTGTACATTAAGTGTGTGTTTAAACACAATTTGAAGATCCCACCCATACTTAAAAAAAAAGTATGGTAAATGATATGCTTTTTCTCTCCATTTACAGCCAAAAATGTATGATACTCTATTAAATGTTAACTCAAACACACTTCATTTGTTTTATTCCCTCTATGTGACTCATTACTAGTATATGTGTCTCAATTCTTGACTCTCACTCCATTCTGTCATACAGGGCACATTCATTACATTCAGTCAACCATGAACTAAAGCTAACAATTCTGGTTGATACACTATCTTTTAAATGAGAAAGAAAGAAGGGTTAAATTCTTTCTCGCAGCCATCACATTTTTCATGAGTGCCATGTCTGGTCCCTAGTAGGGCAGACACTGTGGCACCACTTGTTTCTTCCTATGCCGTATACGTTATGAGCAGGTAGAGTCATAGGGTACTTGTTGAATTCTCAAGAAAAGTTTGTGAATGATTACACTATTGAAGTTCAGTTATGAAACTGATGTGCGTGTCTGGGACTAGGATTATGTCATAAAATACATACATTCAGTTACATGCTGCCAATGACAATGAAAGCAACTTGCACATATTCACAGATCCCTCACTGAAATTACATTTTCCCCACATCATGTCAAATGGATCAATGAGACTAATGTACTTCTTATGCATTTAAGAATGATATCACGATTTTTCTACATCTACATCAATACTCCACAAACCACCATACAGTGCACGGCAGAGGGTACTGTGTACCGGTAGTAGTCATGTCATTTCCTTTTCTGTTCCACTCGCAAATAGAGTGAGGGGGAAAAACTGTCTATATGCCTGCATATGAACCCTATTTCTTGTATCTTACCTTCATGGTCCTTACGCACAATGATATGTTGGTGCCAGCAGACTCATTTGACAGTCAGCTTCAAATGTCCGTTTTCTAAATTTTCTCAATAGCATTTCTCGGAAAAATTATCGCCTTCCCTCCACAGATTCCCATTTCAGTTCCCGAAGCATTTCTATAACACTATATTGTTCGAACCTGCTGGCAACGAATCTAAGAGTCCGCCTCTGAATCACTTCTATGTCTTCCTTCAGTCCAACTTGGTACGAACCCCAAACACTAGAGCAGTAATCAAGAATAGGTTGCACTAGTGTCCCATAAATGGTTTCCTTTATAGGTGACCTGCTCTTTCCTAAAATTCTCCCAACGAAGTAAAGTTGACAATTCGCCTTCCCTACCACAGTTCTCACATGCTAATTCCACCTCATGTTGCTTTACTCTCAGATATTTGAACAACTTGACTTTGTCAAGTAGGGTACTAGCAACACCGTATCTGAATATTACAGGTTTGATCTTTAGCAACGCCGTATTTGAACACTACAGGTTTGATCTTCATACTCATCCACATTAACTTACATTTTTCCACATTTAAGGTTAGCTGCCATTCATTACACCAACTGGATATTTTGTCCAAGTCCTCTTTTATCTTCCTACAGTCACTCAACTTCCAACACATTACCGTACACCATGGCATCATCAGCAAACAACTGCAGATTGCTGCCCACCCTGTCCAGAGAACAACAGCTGTCCTATCACACTCTCCTGGGGCATTCCTGGTGATACCCTCGTCTCTGATGAGCACTTGCCATTGATGACAACATACTTAGTTCTATTATTTGAGAAGTCTTTGAGAATCTGGCATATCTGTGAGCTTATTCTATACACTGAGGCATCATGTCAAATGCTTTCTGGAAATCTAGAAATATGCAATCTGTCTGTTGCCCTTCATTGATATTTCTCAGTATATGACGTGAATAAAGGGAAAGTTGAATTTCGCATGAGTGAGGCTTTCTATCATGCTGATTCACGTACATAAGCTTGTCAGTCTCTAGAAAGTTTACTATATTCAGAATTGAGAATATGTTCAAGGATTCTGCAGCAAACCGAAATTAGGGATATTGGTCTGTAATTTTGCAGGTTCATTCTTTTACCCTTCTTATATACTGGAGTCACCAGTGCCTTTCTCCAGTCGCTTGGAACTTTGTGCTGGATGAGATATTCACAACGAATGCAAGCTAGGTAATGAGCCAACACCATAGAGTGCCCTTTGTAAAATCGAACTGGGATTCCATCCAGACCTAGTATTTATTTGCTTTCAAATCTTTCAGTCATTTCTCTACACCAGGGATGCTTATTTCTATGTCACCCATATAGGAGTCTGTCCCATGGTCAAATGATGATACATTTGTACAATTCTCCAGATTCCTGAAACGTGAAATTTAAAACTTCAGTTTTCATTGTGCTATCTTCAACTGCCACACCACACTGGACAACAAGGGAGTGAATGGAAGCATTAGACCCACTTAGTAATTTTACATAAGACCAGAATTTCCTTGGGTTCTCTTGCTAGGTTGTGACAGTGGTGGTAATTGTATGCTTCACACATAGATCTTTTCCCAGACACCCAAATTTCTACTAACCTTTAATAGCCATTATTTCTGATGACAGAAGTGTACAGGACTGACTGAATATTTGCTTGCCACAGACATGTGGAGAAGCATATGCTGACATCACCTATTCACAGGACAACGCAAACTACTACAACTGGCACACGCAGAAAACATTTGCAGCATCAATTTCAAGATTTTGCATGAATTTATAGTGTGTTCATGTTTGTACATCACCATTTGGTTCTGGATTCACTACAACTAAGATTGTCGGTCTTGGTTTATTTGTTGGACACGTTATTCTGCTGTGCCATCCCTGTTGTCTGTCTGTCTTCTTGTTTTGTCCTGTTCACTCTTGGCAACACACTGCTGACACCCTAGGCCAGTTGGTCAGTATCTGCTGCATAATTTTTCTAAATTCAGTTTTTGATCAAGGTTATTTTCACAGCACTTTATCAATTGATAGAACAGACACTGTCTTCACAATCATCACTGGCCCCTGTACATCACTATAGCCAACAAATTTCTTCCTGGTTTCTATCCAACCCAGACACACACACACACACACACACACACACACACACACACACACACACACACACACACACAGTGGAGCTTCAATTTTACGTTATATGATTTTACGTTTTTCGCGATTCTACACCATAAATTTACAGCCCCTGTGAAAAACCCAAAAGATCAATGCTAAAAACTCCCCAATTTTACGTTTCTTTGAAGTAAAGTTTATCTCGAGCCTACACTTTTACTTGATGCCTTGATTGACTTTCTCGCATTTTCTTCGTATTAACATTTGATGTGACTGATGAGTTATAAGAAGATAAAAGACAGACAGTTCACACCACTGGTGGTGGCGGCGGGGAGATGTGAAAGAGTAAATGCTGATGTAATCCATGATCTGCAATGCCAACCGAACTTGCAATGTTTAGGTTCACCACGCAATTATGATACGAGTACTGTTAGGTTGCAGCGGCAATGGAAAAATAGGACAGTCAGTATGAAGTGTTCAGGACAGAGCCCATACGTGACGAAGTGGCCCAGGTGCCACTTTTTCTTGTGCTACTTATAACTCGGCCTCATCCTCTTGCAAGCATTTCCAATGTACTGTATTCAGCAACAATACTGATCATCACTCTTTAAAATCAAACACTGAGTCTTGAAGAATATGCTCAGTCAGAATAAAGGAAACATTAGCCATTTCCAGCTAGTCAGCTCCGATTGCCTGGCGACTTGTTACATCATCCAACAGCCAGTGTACCCTCCACACCACACTAAATACTAGATTACACAATGAGACTGGATTGCACACAACTGCCTTATAAGCCTCTACGAATGCATGGCGCGCTTTTTCACAGCCTGTTGGTGAAACTAAACTTTTTGGCAAAACTAGTTGCACAAGTAGAGGTTAGGTGTGTCAGCGGAGAGTAAACAAACTAAAATATAGAGAGGAAAGGAGGAAACTGCTAACTTTTTTGGTATCAATGCTATACATTGATATTTGTAGGACTTTTAATGACACTGACTACGAAGACTAGCAGTGACTTACTACTGCACTTGAGACTGTCATAAGCAATCTGAATATGGATTCATAGACAATATATAAGGTGGTCCACTGATAGTGACCGGGCCAAATACCTCACGAAGTAATCATCAAACGAAAAAACTACAAGGAACAAAACTCGTCTAGCTTGAAGGCGGAAACTAGATAGCGCTATGGTTGGCCCGCTAGATGGCGCTGCCATAGGTTGAACGGATATCAACTGTGGTTTTTTAAATAGGAACCCCCATTTTTTTAAAAGGTCTGCTTGTGTCTGTATATGTGCGGATGGGGGTGTGCGTGCGTGCGCGAGTATATACCTATCCTTTTTTCCCCCCTAAGGTCAGTCTTTCCACTCCCGGGACTGGAATGACTCCTTACCCTCTCCCTTACAACCCACATCCTTTCATCTTTCCTTTTCCTTCCCTCTTTCCTGACGAAGCAGCCGCCGGTTGCGAAAGCTCTAAATTCTGTGTGTGTGTTTGTGTGTTTTATTCATTGTGTCTATCTACCGGCGCTTTCCCGCTTGGTAAGTCTTGGAATCTTTGTTTTAATATTTGTGACTTACCAAATGAAAGCGCAGGCAGGTTGTTAGACACACAAAGATACACACAAAATTCAAGCTTTCGCAACCAACGGTTGCTTCATCAGGAAAGAGGGAAGGAGACGGAAAGACTAAAGGATGTGGGTTTTAAGGGAGAGGGTAAGGAGTCATTCCAATCCCGGGAGTGGAAAGACTTCCCTATTGGGAAAAAAGGACAGGTATACACGCACACACGCATCCATCTGCACATACACAGACACAAGCAGACATTTGTAAAGGCAAAGAGTTGTGTGTATGTATGTGTTTGTTTGTGTGTCTATCGATCTGCCAGCGCTTTCGTTTTAGAGAGTGAGAGAGTGAGAGAGAGAGAGAGAGAGAGAGAGAGAGAGAGAGTGAGAGAGTGAGAGAGTGAGAGAGAGAGAGAGTGAGAGAGTGAGAGGAGGGGGTGGGTGCATTTTAAATTACTATAGGAAATGAGGTTCTTCAGCCACTATAAAACAATTATCATACAGCTGTTTTTCCCTTACTTTCATAACATTTTACACTATCATTTTCCACTTTTATTTTGAGAAGCAGGCAAGTTAAAACATTTTTCATTAACATTACAGGGTTATAAATACAAAATCAAATCGGGTTAGTGCAGGAGTAGGATTAATAATGAAGGAAAAAAATAGGAGCGCAGGTAAGCTACAATGAACAGCATATTGAATGCATTATTGTAGTAGAGACAGACACGAAGCCCATGCCTACCACAGTTGTACAAGTTTATATGCCAACTAGTTCCACAAATGACGAAGAGATTGAAGAAAGGTATGATGAGATAAAAGAAATTATTCATATACTTAAGGGAGACGAAAATTTAATAGTCATCGGTACTGGAATTTGATTGTAAGAGAAGGAAAAGTAGTAGGTGAATACGGCCTGGTGGAAAGGAATGAAAGACGAAGTCGCCTGGTAGAATTTTGCACAGGGCATAATTTAATCATAGCTAACACTTTGTTTAAGAATTGTGGTATATGTGGAAGAGACCTGGAGACACTGGAAGGTTTCAGATAGATTATGTAATGGTAAGATAGAGATTTAGAAACCAGGTTTTAAATTGTAAGACATTTCCAGGAGCAGTTGTGGACTCTGACCACAATCTGTTGGTTAGGAACTGTAGATTAAAACTGAAGAAACTGCACAAAGGTGGAAATTTAAGGAAATGGGACCTGAAAGAACCACAGTTTGTAAAGGGTTTCAGAGAGAGCATCGGGGAACAGTTGACAAGAATGGGGGAAAGGAATACAGTAGAAAAGAATGGATAGCTTTGAGGGATGAAGTAGTGAAGGAAGCAGAAGATCAAGTAGGTAAAAGGATTAGGGCTATTAGCAATCATTGGGTAACACAAGAGATATTGAATTTTACTAATGAAAGAAGAAGATATAGAAATGCAGTAAATGAAGCAGGCAAAGAGGAATACAAACGTCTGAAAAAATGAGATAAACAGGAAATGGAAAATGCTAAGCAGGGATGGCTAGAGGACAAATGTAAGGATGTAGAGGCTTATCTCACTAGGGGTAAGATAGATACGGCCTACGGGAAAATTAAAGAGACCTTTGGAGAAAAGAGAACCACTTGCATGAATATCAAGAGCTGAGATGGGAAACCAGTTGTAAGCAAAGAAGGGAAGGCAGGAAGGTGGGAGGAGTATATAGAGGGATCTATACAAGGGGCGATGAACTTGAGGGCAATATTACTGAAATGGAAGAGGACGTAGATGAAATGGGAGATACAATCCTGCATGAAGAGTTTGACAGGGCACTGAAAGACCTCAGTCGAAACAAAGCCCCGGGAGTGGACAAAATTCCATTAAAACTACTGATAGCCTTGGGATAGACAGCCCTGAAAAAGCTTTACAATGTGGTGAACAAGATGTATGAGACACGCAGAATACCCTCAGACTTCAAGAAGAATACGTAAATTCCAACCCCAAAGAAATCAAGTGTTGACAAGCGTGAAAATTACTGAACTTTAATAAGTCTCAGTTGCAAAATGCTAACATGAATTCATTACAGACAAATGGAAAAACTGGTAGAAGCTGACCTTGGGGAAGATCATTTTGGGATCCATAGACATGTTGGAACACATGAGGCAATACTGACCCAACAAGGCAAACCTACACTTGTAGCATTTGTAGACTTAGAGAAAGATTTTGACAGTGTTGACTGGAATACACTCTTCCAAATTCTGACGGTGGCAGGGGTCAAATACAGGGAGCGAAAGGTTATTTACAATTTGTACAAAAACTAGATGGCAATTATACTAGTCAAAGGGGCACAAAAGGGAATCAGTGGTTGAGAAGGGAGTGAGATAGGCTACAACCCTATCTCGTATTTAACTCAAATCTGTATATTGAGCCAGCAGCAAAGGAAACAAAAGACAAATTTGGAGAAGAATTTAAAATCCATGGAGAAGAAATAAAAATATTGAGGTTTGTCGATGACTTGTCACTGACAGCCGGTGACCTGGAAGAGCAGTTGACCAGAAATGAGAGCATCTTGAAAGGAGGATATAAGATGAACGTCAACAAAAGCAAAATGAGGCTAATGGAATGTAGTCTAATTACATCAGGTGATGGTAAGGGAATTAGATTTGGAAATGGAACACTTAAAGTAGTAGATGAGTTTTGCTATTTGGGAAGCAGTACAACTGACGATGGTCGAAGTACAGAGGATATAAAATGTAGACTGGCAATGGCAATGAAAGAGTTTCTGAAGAGCAAAAATTTGTTAACATTGAGTGTAGATTTAAGTGGCAGGAAGCCTTCTCTCAAAGTAGGTGTATGGAGTGTGGTCATGCATGGAAATGAAACATGGACGATAAATAGTTTAGAAAAGAGGAGAATAGACACTTTCGAAATGTGGTGCTATGGAAGAATGGATAGATCACGTAACTAATGAGGAGGTACTGAATAGAATTGGGGAGAAGAGGAATTTGTGGCACAATGTGACTAGAAGAAGGGATTGCTTGATAGGGCATATTATGAGGCATCAAGGGATCATCTATTTAGTATTGGAGGGAAGCGTGGAGGGCAAAAGTCATAGAGGGAGACCAAGGCAGGAATACACAAACAGAAGGATGTAGGTTGCAGCAGTTACTTGGAGATGAAGAAGCTTGCACAGAGAGTAGCTTTGAGAGCTGCATCAAACCAGTCTCTGAACTGAAGACCACAAAAACAATAAGTGCAGGAAATTAAAATGTGCAGTACAAAGTGTACACCATGATTTGTGGTAATGAATGTCATCAGTTTTTTAAAAAAGTCACAGTTTTGTAACAGCAAGCAAAAAGTCTCAAAAAATGGAAATTGGTATATGGGTACAAGGTAATTTAGCATATTTTCCAACATGATACAACCACAAATTGCGTGCCGAAACGTGTTCTTCAGAAATCTTTACTTTGCACTTAGTCGGAAAAAAGCAATAATTGATGAACATAGTGAATTAAACCGAAAACTGCAGGCTATGGTGAAAGCTGTCGAACTCTAATATTTGGAGGAGTGCGTTTTCCTCCTGTTGCCACTGGCAGTGCAGTGTACTCTGGGGACATGAGCACAGTAACATCTAGTGTATTGCTTGTAAACTACTACTTGCAGGAACTGTAGTAATCATGATGTAATGGTGCTGTGAAGGCAACCAGAAACAAGGCTATCAATTTGTTGATCACTGAAGTGCAGAGTTGATCTTTTATGGATGTGTTAGTGACAGGAGAATCTGAGTTGTGGGAGAACTCTTTACAGTAATGTGTTCGTAGTTGCACAGTACATAAAATATTTGTGACAAGGAAGAATATGAACGTTTGCTCATCGCTTCACTTACTGCAATACAAGCTGTCCTCGTAAGTTGCTTCCAACCTACCCACTCAGAAATCACCACATATTTGGAAATGGATGGTCAAGTATTATTTCATCCTTTGTTCTCTAATCAGACAGAAATTTTGAACAAGATCGAATATTGCAGAAAATACTTGTATTACATTCATAACAAAGTCCTAGAATATGTTAACAACACCAAGATGGAAAATGAAGTTAGCATATAACAGGATGTGAACTTCCCACCTCTAACTATTACTCATTATGCTATAGATCAACCGTATGAGTTTTGTCTCTTTTCTCTGTTATTACAATATCTCTTGATGCCTTATGTCTTTTATTCTTTATTAACATACATTTAATGATAAGGGTGATGTGTTTGTGACACTTTCAAAGTGCTACGGCTTTGAAACAGCATACTGTGGCGCACACACACTAAAAAGGAAATGAATAACAGCAATGAATACAGTTCACTGGGGTTGTTAACATGCACTCACAAAAATCGATAATCAGAAGTCCACCAGGGACATAATGACTGCAAAAAGTAGTGTGGAGTCTAATAAACCCTGCGTGTATTAAGCCTAGTTTACACAACAACTCTGGCTTGCGCCACACATTGCATGCAAGTAGTTTTTTGTGTGTCTGTAGACACAGTGAAACCAGTCTATGCTTCAGTGTTGTCATTTTTTGAGTGCCATAGTAGCATGTGAAATGAAAGTTTTGGCAATTGTAAGAGTTGTGGCAGAGTTCATCTTGTTTGCATGAAACCACCGCAGAAGACAAAAGATGTGAAAAAGAAAGAAACATGTTCGGGTTGATGACTGCATAAAGAAAAGATATCAGATCAGTTGCTCAACGAACTTGCTGAAAGAAATGGTACTGGAAGACTTTATAAGTTATTTTAATCATATGTACTACTGTTTGTGAATAGGAATCACTGCTGTGACATTTTAAATATTTTAGTATTGATGAAAGAAATCATTTTCAGATTTCTGTAGCCTTTTATCCTGCCAACTATTAATCAGCCAACTCAAACCACAGGATCTGAGCCATGTAGATGTGGGCTATTCTGCAGATAGATGTTTTGTTAACCTGTACTTTTTTTTAAATTTATTAGCGTATGTACTCTTGTAATTTTAATTGAATGGATTTTGCCCTGCAGCTCATACATGGTGGTCCATTGATTGTGAGCGGGCCAAATACCTCCTGCTGTTAGTCCCGGATCATCAGAAAAGGTAGCTTTGGACTATGAATCAAGAGTTTCATGTAATGGTGGTCTGTCCTCCCTGGACAGCTTTATGGTAATGCTGTACCGACCACTTTCTAGCAGTTTTGTTGCTATCTTTTCTTTGGTGGACTTTCTTGAGTGAGGTACTTGTGAAGAAAACATTATATTTTGTTATTCTTCTGTTGTAAGATCCAAAGTGGGATCTATACCTTGTTTCTTGCTTAAATTGTGTTTTGTTTTGACTTCTTTGTACACATCAGTGAGTTCTTGTTAATAACTTTTTCCCAATAAAAACAGATTCAAGAATACCGTTAGCATTTTACCTCTGCTACCGCAGACTGCAATGTGCAGTTAATTACCATATTTTTCACTACTACAAAAAGAACAAATATGTGGTGTTTCTCTTCGTTAATTTCATATATTTTTACACCTTTTTTTCCATCATGGTAAAATAAGTTTTCCTATTATCACAACAAATAAATGCAGCACATTACAAAGATTCTCTTGGTTAGAGATTTCTTTGCATGTATCAGTAACATCAAAGAAAAGAACAACTAAAGCCTCAGTCAAATAGGTAACTGGTCATCCAAGCAGGCAGAAAGCACTGTTGCAAAAAAATATGAAAAAGATAAGATTTCAACTCACCAAATACACTGACAGGACAAAAGTTATGGGATACCTCCTAACATCATGTTGGACCCCCTTTTGTTGGCATAGTACAGCAACTCAACAAGGCATGGATTCAACAAGTTGTTGGCAGTCCCTTGCAGAAATATTGAGCCATGCTGCCTCCATAGGGATCCGTAATTGAGAAAGTGTTGCCAGAACAGGATTTTATGCTTTGACTGATCTCTCAAAATTACGTCACATAAATGTTCAATGGGGGTCATGTCAAGTGAGCTGGGTGACCAAATCATTTGCTTGAATTGTCCAGAATGTTCTTCAAACCAATCATGAAAAATTGTAACTTTTTGACATGGTGTACGCTCAGCCAAAAAATTTCCATCGCTGCTTGGTAACATGAAGTCCACAAATGGCTGCAAATGGTCTCCAAGTAGCCAAACATTCCATGTAAAAACAGCTCACACCATTATGGAGTCACCACCAACTTGCACAATTGTTGACAACTTGGGTCCGTGGCTTCGTGTGATTAGTGCCGCATTCAAATCCTGCCATCAGCTCTTACAAACTGAAATCTGGACTCATCTGACCAAGCTTTCATTTTCCAGTCATCTAAGGTCAACTGATATGGTCACGAGTCCAGGAGAGGTGTTGTAGGCGATGTTTTGCTATTAGTAAATGCACTCGCATTGGTTGTCTGCTGCTTACCCCATTAATGCCATATTTTGCCACACTGTCCTAATGGATATGTTCAATGTACGTCCCACATTGATATCTGGATTTATTTCATGCTGTATTGTGCTTCTGTTAGTCCTGACAACTCTATCCAAATGCCGCTGCTCTCAGTTGTTAAGTGAAGCATAATCAGCCACTGCGTAGTCCGTGATGAGATGTAATGTTTGAAATCTGGTATCTTTGGCACTATTGACACTGTGGATCTCTGAATAGTAAATCAACGATTCCTGAAATGGAATGTACCATGCATCTAGTTCCAACTTCTATTCTGTGTTCAAAGACTGTTTATTACCATCGCGTGGCCATAATCACATAAGAAACCTTTTCACATGAATCACCCGAGTACAAATGACAGCTCTGACAATGCACTGTCCTTTTATGCCATATATATATATATATATATATATATATATATATATATATATATATATATATATATATATCTCTGCTTGTGTCTGTGTATGTGCGGATGGATATGTGTGTGTGCGCGTGCGTACACCTGTCCATTTTTTCCCCTAAGGGAAGTCTTTCCGCTCCCGGGATTGGAATGACTTCTTACCCTCTCCCTTAAAACCCACATCCTTTACACACACACACACACACACACACACACACACACACACACACACACACACACACACACACACACACACACACAGAGAGAGAGAGAGAGAGAGAGAGAGAGAGAGAGAGAGAGAGAGAGAGAGAGAGAGAGACTTTTTTATCTATGTCTTATGAAGGACTTAGTCCAATAGCTAATAATATCTAGCAGCGTTTTCAAGGAGGCTGCCTGCCACCCAATGCCTCCTTTATCTTGTGAGAAGCAATCTGTCCTTTTCATATTGTTATTCGATCTCAGATTTTCCATTGTTTATGAATGTAACATTTCCTTCCATGGATTCATATTTTTACATTTTTGAATTAGGTATGGTATTTACAGTTGAAAAGCAGTTGCACACACCTATCCAATTAACCTCTCCGTTTCAACATTTTTCACACCTGTACCCACTTGTCCACTGCGATCTCTGTAGAAAATCAAAACCAGCCAGTAGACTGCCCCAGACAAGAGTAGTCTAAAGTAAACATCCATGTGCTTGATGAGGATGGTGCTATAGCATACAATACATGCTGTGGGCATTGCCTGCCCCCCATTTCACTGAGCATTAACACCTACCTGGTGGGCCTTGAGGTGGTCCATGATGTGGAGGCCCTCCTTGCTGATCAGGACCGCCATCAGGTTTATGCGGAGGTCCCCCCGGAGGTCCAAGTGTTGGGGCATGACCTTGCTGCTGCTGAGGTGGTGGACCTTGACCTTGATTTACTCCTGCTTGCTGGGCCATCACTTCAACCTTTAATTATAATTTCAAATGATAATCACAAATTGTCCTTTGCACTCCTCACTCTACACTTTAAATGTACAATAACATTTTTCCTACCCAAACTGTATTTATCAATGATCAATCTAGTGACTGGTCAATTTCAAGCCACTATCACACCAAATGAAACATTACCCCCCATTTGGTAAAAACACATTGGTATGACAGCAAAACTGAGCACATGCACACAGACTACCAGTGATACTATGTCACTGAAATCTTACTTCAGTTACTTAATCTGTATTGGTTTAAAATCCTGCTACAACTCTAAATGTGTTCAAATTTTATTTTGTGGAGCACAATATATGATCTAAGTTATTACATATGCACCATAATGATCAATGGGCCAATTGTTAGTAAATATACCGTACACAAGGAAAAATACACCAGCACAAGCAATAATTATAAAGTACTCAAGTCAAGGTTGGCAATCGCAAGTTTTACGCATTTCAAACCCAATGATTTCTAAAACCACTTTTTCTGTACTGTATTTCATCACCATCATTTTGATCGAGAACCCACACGCATCAACAATATGCCTCCTCTGCTGTCATCTACTTCTTGCACTCTCCCACAAATCATCTTTTAATATTAATCTATAGCAAATGCCCACAAAGTCTATCACTCCATCTTTCTCTAGGCCTGGCTAGAAACCTTTTCCCTGTGTGTGTGTGTGTGTGTGTGTGTGTGTGTGTGTGTGTGTGTGTGTGTGTGATATATATAGCCTGCCGGAGAGGTAGGAGAAATGTATAAATTGCAACAGAGGTTATTTTGAATAGAATATTGTTTATAGTTTCAAAAAACAGATGTATACTTATTGCAAACAAATTCCAGTTTCATACTTTTGCACCTGGTTAAGTTTACGGAGACAGATGAATCTGATAAAGATGATATTGCTCAAAGCCCACAATTGAATCAAATGAAGAAACTTGTGAGCAAAGGTTGTTTTAGTTTCTATGAATTCTTAAAAAATTAATTGCTGCCTTCTTCAAGGTGATCATGTACACCCTCATCAAATCCTAATTGCAAAAAAAGTCAAACAATGGTAAGAAAGAAAGAAATGAAGAGGTAAGGGAACTGTATAGAGTGCTGTGAAAAAATATTCATCAGATAAATTAATGGTAACCTTCAGACAAGTTTTTCTACATAAAAACAAACACCAGCAAAGGAAGTGTTTTACCTGTTCTTGTGTGATGACTTTGACATTAGGGCCCTCGGGCTTGGTCCATGTTGTCTCTCTCGTCCGAGCATTATAAAAGTAAGACTTGCCTTCACCAGTTTTTGTTTCAACCCAGATGTCTCCACTAAGATCCATACCGGGCATCACATTCTGAAAACCAGCAATAAACTACCTCACTTATCGATAATCAGTAATAATACAAATACAATGTAATAAAGCCCAGCACTAAACCAAAATCGACAAACCATATCAAAATAATGCAGTTACACGAACATAATATTACTTCAGTTTGGAAAGGTGATGTAAGGCAAAAAATGATATATAACTCATCACTGTATTTTTTACATTTGACACGGGGCAACAGAGCACCAGCCATTTATAAACTTTAAACATGTAAAGTAAATAAACAACTACTACTTTCAAGATATATAATTTCTACCAAAGTCACTAAACTGTGAAACAGAGCAACAATAACTATATATTTGTAAAAGAATGGTTTTCATTTGCTATATATTTGTAAAAGAATGGTTTTCATTTGCTATATATTTGTAAAAGAATGGTTTTCATTTCACTTTCAAAAAAGAAGAAAAAGCAGCCAAACAGCTTCAGCCGGGAAATTTGATGGTTGCTGAAAAGAGTATGAAATAGATAAGACATTAATATACGAGGAAGCAGGTGATACAGTTGGTAATAATAATTGATACTAAATAATGACCCTAATGAACAAGGATTACAGTTTAAAACTAAAATAACCAGTCCAATGTGTTTCAGAAATTACAGGAAAGTCAGTTACGAGTAAAAACTGACTCTAGAATGTCATCCCAGATTGCTCCTCAGAACATGTCTCAGGCTGCGGAAGCAGTCAAACGTGTCACTGTGTCACATAGGTAAGTCAGAGGAGAGATGAAAAAACATATCCAGGAATGAAAGCGTGTTTCCGTGAACTTTTGGGTGGTTATATGGAACCACTACAGTTCCGAAAAATTTTACAAATAGATTTTTCTTCTTTTTCTTTTACCTTTACAGGCCGATTTATTCCTTTAATATGTTATGAATCATCATCTTACCTCATAATACTGCTGCTATTGTTTCTGTCTGGACTTCCATATCTGTGTTTTACTGAATGTTTTATTCCACATGAATCACTGACATACATAGTTGGAAGCGTTTGCTACACCTTATGCACCCAACACAAAAACCAGTGTTTCATGACGAAAAAGGTCAATAGATTTTCGTATGTCGTGCTCCACTCTAACGAACATATTTTCCACGAACTATGAGCACCTGTTTCTTTTCCAGAATAAAATTCCTACTTTCTTTGCTTAGAAGACTGACACCATTGCCGTATCTCTGAGTGCAGAATTACAAACAAAATTGTTATGAAAGAATAAATACCATCTACATATACAGAGTAACTAAATTCCTTTTAACACTTTGAGGACTTGTAGTGGGGATCACAATGGTTAATTTTAGTACAGGAACCTGTGTCTGAACACACACAGTTATCTTGCTACATGCTGCTCATCATATGGGTCCACTTTCAAGAACAGGTTGATGTGACGACCATGATGTCAACACACAAGTGGTACCTTTGCATCAAGTTCAAATACACAGTATCACCAATCACTGGTCCTCCAGAATCTGCCACAGCCATAACCTATGGCAGTAGATCTTCCTTGGACATATGTCTAACAGATTCAAATAGGGAGAACATGCTAGCCAAGTGATCAAGCCACCATGACCTACCCACTGTTGCTCAAATCGTTGGTCCAGACGATCTCTGACTATATGTGAAAAATGACATGGTGTGTCCTTGTGCTGAAACCACATGCTTTGACAAACATGATGTTTCCCATCCTCCAAGAGCCCATGCAGTACGCTGTCAAGGAATCTAAGTACACGGTGACGAATGTACCCGTCTCTAAGGGCTGCTGGTAGACTGTAACAAAGAGGGAATGCAAAGTGTGGGAAACACTCTGCATACAAATGACTGCACCAAGTTTCACCGTACATTAACATTAGGGTGACATGCTCCACAAATGTGTCATTCACCATGGTCAACAGCACCAGACAAAAAATAAAATGTACATACACCTTGAATTCTGTACTGTAGTGAATGATTACTGATGTACAGTAGAACAGTATGAATAAAGACCACAAGCACAACTAGTAGTGGAGTATAAATGAAACCCTGAACCACAACAGCAACTACCAACCTCATTGGACAGATAAACTGAACTTAATGGCTTTCAAACAAACCTGTAGTGGTCATGAGATGTCAGCTGATCAGTGAATGAAGTGGGTAACACTCTCGTCAGTGGCACTGACTAAGGCGAGAGGGATTTGAACATGTCTTGTGGAATTATGCATGGAGCGGGAAAACAGTACAGTTCCAGACACGAGTTTCTATGATGAACTTTACTGTCTTGCTCCTCAATAAAAGTCCTTAACACCTGTAAAGGTAATTTAGTTACACCTTGTATACAGAAACTTCAATAGTTATTACCTAAATGTACAGAGGCAGCCACCAACTGATTCTGACATGGGCAGGAAATTCTCATTTTTGCAGTGTTCCCACAACACTACACACAAATACATAGACGACAGCCTACAACACTACAGTTAAGGAATGTACCTTACGAATACTGCAGGGTGAATCCTACACTTAATTACTAATCACGTCAAGAGCATGTAGGTCACAAACATATAGACCATACTCACCCAATTAGAAGAAGACTATTTTGCAAAACTGTCATTCGAAAAACACGGGGTCATCTTACAACCACAGATAAAGCTTTGGTTGCTGAGGTCAGTATATTTACATTGTGTAAAGGCATAATATAAGGGTCGTCTTACATTCCTAATGAAGGTTTGGGAGCTGAGGTCACACACAGATTTGACGATATCAGTAAGCTAGGATGGGATGTAGTGGTACCAGATTGGCAGAATGTGAAGAGAGTAGCTATGATTGGGCAGTACATTTTGTAGTACTATCAACCATGAAAATGCATCCATCTACCACATTTGAACCACGGTTCACCTGAATCTAAATATACTTTGGACTGAACTGACTTTACAAATGAACAAATACTCAGCAACAAAACACACATCTTCAATACAAATTTATTTTAACATAAATATGTTTGCACAGAACACACTAAATGCAGCACAATACATAAAACATGAGATTCAACAATAGTATAATAGCAGCATTGTTGATTTTTAAGACTGGTACAAATCATGAAGCACTCTTTCAGCTGTAAGCAGTCTGTTTTCTGCATATTCAGCACTGGCGAACCAAAGATAATACATTATTATTCAGTTGGTTAATACTGCACGAACAGTAAATTATGGTGATTGATAATGGGTGGAAATAATAGCCCTGATTTTGTTGAGAAACATGGATCTACAGGTTTGCATCTCACAACTGATTCACACAGACAAATGACATTCATTTTAAATTAATGGTTGTGCACAAAGCACAGGTCAACAAAAATTGTGCAGCAGGAAGAAAATTTGATGTCACAAAAATGACTTAACATGTAGAATCAGTTGAATAATGAATAAGGTGTCACCAGCCGTACACGCAATGAATGCTCTCTATTAACCTGGAGGTCATCTGAATGGATGTGCTAGAAATAAAGAGGAATTTTCTAACTACATGTGGCTACACCTTCAAATGAGGTTTGAGTTGGTGTGTGATGATGGTGTAAATGATGGGGCTTACATTGTGATGCAGAACAACACTGGCTCTGCACTTGGCACGGTTCTTGGTTTATCATGTCATATAATCTACTTAAGAAAACACCACAGCTTTTTACAATGTGTAAAGTTAATTTTTTTCCTTGCAGATGTTGTGATACGTTTACAGAAAACATTTTGGAAATTTGATTAGTCACAGTATGTAACAAATAAAAAATGTCTCAGGGAAGCTTTTCAGAAGAAATAGACAATCCTATATTCAAGGTTGTCTTATAATAAGGTAAATGTGATATATACTCTTCAACATACTGACTTATGTTTAATCGACATTTTATTTCTCTAGGGCTACTAATACAGGTTTTGTTGACAGTGTTCTCAAAATTTATTAATCCCAAACAAGGCTGTAATTCATTCACACTTCTATGTTCAATTTGTGAAAAAGCAAATTAATGTACAGGAAATGGCAGTCTCAGTGCTCTCACGAAGGAGAGAAATCTGTCTAATAATTTGAGTAATAATGGGAAGGATAGATTGCTATTCACTGTAGAGATGACATGTTGAGCTGCAGACATACACAATGAGAAAAAGCGTTACACATCAAGTGCTTTCAACCACAGCCTTCATCGAAAAGGAGCAGGCGCACGCACGCGCGCACACACGCACACACACACACACACACACACACACACACACACACAAACCACTATCTCTGGCTGCTCAGACCTGTTGTTGTTGTTGTTGTTGTTGTTGTCTTCAGTCCTGAGACTGGTTTGATGCAGCTCTCCATGCTACTCTGTCCTGTGCAAGCTGCTTCATCTCCCAGTACCTAGTGCAGCCTACATCCTTCTGAATCTTTTTAGTGTATTCATCTCTTGGTCTCCCTCTACAATTTTTATCCTCCACACTGCCCTCCAGTACTAAATTGGTGATTCCTCGATGTCTCAGAACATGTCCTACCAACCGATCCCTTCTTCTAGTCAAGTTGTGCCACAAGCTCCTCTTCTCCCCAATTATATTCAATACCACCTCATTAGTTATGTGATCTACCCATCTAATTTTCAGCATTCTTTTGTAGCACCACATTTCGAAAGCTTCTATTCTCTTCTTGTCCAAACTATTTATCGTCCACATTTCACTTCCATACATGGCTACACTCCATACAAGTACTTTCAGAAACGACTTCCTAACATTTAAATTTATACTCGACGTTAACAAATTTTTCTTCTTCAGAAACGCTTTCCCTTCCATTGCCAGTCTACATTTTACATCTACATCTACGTCCATACTCCGCAAGCCACCTGACAGTGGCGGAGGGTACCCTGAGTACCTCTATCAGTTCTCTACTTCGACTGTCATCAGTTATTTTGCCCCCAAATAGCAAAACTCCTTTACTACTTTAAGTCTCTCATTTCCTAATCTAATTTCCTCAGCATCACCCAACTTAATTCGACTACATTCCATTATCCTCGTTTTGCTTTTGTTGATGTTCATCTTATACCCTCCTTTCAAGACACTGTCCATCCCGCTCATCTGCTCTTCCAAGTCCTTTGTTGTCTCTGACAGAATTACAATGTCATCGACGAACCTCAGCATTTTTATTTCTTCTCCATGGATTTTAATACCTGCTCCGAACTTTTCATTTGTTTCCTTTATTGCTTGCTCAATACACAGATTGAATAACATCAGGGATAGGCTACCACCCTGTCTCACTCCCTTTCCTACCACTGCTTCTCTTTCATACCCCTCAACTGCCATCTGGTTTCTGTAAAAATTGTAAATAGCCTTTCGCTCCCTATATTTTACCCCTGCCACCTTTAGAATTTGAAAGAGAGTATTCCAGTCTACATTGTCAAAAGCTTTCTCTAAGTCTACAAATGCTAGAAACGTAGGTTCGCCTTTCCTTAATCTTTCTTCTAAGATAAGTTGTAGGGTCAGTATTGCCTCACGTGTTCTAACATGATAGATCACCACAAGTTGAGGCCGGGATGATTTTGAGAGCAGAAAAATGTGTTGCAAGCGTAACGCGTAACTCCCATCTGAGCAGTTGAGAAAAGCTGGTGATAATGGGATGGGTTGGACAGTGAGATGGTCTACTTTGTAGTTAACTGGTTGGTAGCCATACCAATGAAAAATGCTGAGTAATGATTGCAGCAAATGGCTCCTTCGACAGGTGGTCCAGCCTCAGTGGGTAGGACAGCCTGTTGACAAGAGTGGAATAGGGAGTACTGGATTGGTAGATTGGGCAGGTCGTGCACCTGGGTCATCCACAAGGATATGATCACTGTGGCAAGGGGTTAGGTAGTGAATGGCATTCAGATGGACTAGGATGTTGATGAGGTTGGGGTGGGCAACAGAAAACTGCTTTAGGATATGTGGGAAGGATATTGGGTAGGATATATGTGATATCAGGGCATGATGACAGATGAAGAGGATGTGATTCACTTGTACCAGTCCAGGGTGGTATTGGGTGATTGGGGAGGGGCGGCATTCCTTTGTAGCCACTTTTTTTGTGAGGGGGATGGGGGGGGGGGGGAGGAGGAGGAGGATTTGGGGTGTTTGAGGATATGGCACAGGAAATGTGTCTGCAGACAAGGTTTCAGTGATAGTGCCTGACTGTGAAGGCCTTTGTATGACTGTCAGCATAATGGGCATGTCACTGCATAAACACCATCCCCAGGTGGCTAGGCTTTATAGGAAGGATTTTGTGACGTGGAAGGGATGGCAACTATCGAAATGCAGGTACTGTTGGTTATTGGTGTGTGTTTAATGTGGACAGAGGTGTGGATGGAGCCCTCAGAGGGGGTAGTCAAGGTCCAGAAAAGTGGTATGTTGGGTTGAGAAGGACCAAGTGAAATTGCTGGCAGAGAAGGTGTTGAGGTTGTGAAGAATGAAGGTAGGATGTCTTGGACCTCAGTCCAGGTCATGAAGCCAGCATCAATGAACCTGAACTAGATAAGGGGTTTGGGGTGGCTAAGAAGGTTTCCTGTAGATGGCCCATCAACAGCCGGCATTGGATGGTGCCATGCAGTTGCCCATGACTACAGCGGATTTGTTTGGATACCTTTCCTTCAAATGAAAAGCAGCTGTGGGTTAGTAAATAGCTATTAAAGTGTGTGAGGAATGAGGTAGTGGGTGTAGAGTCTGAAGCAGAATTGGAGAAGTAGTGTTCAATAGTAGCAAGAACAGGGTATGATGGATGTTGGCATATTGGGAAGTGGCATCAGCAGTGATGAGTTGGGATCCAAGAGGTAAATGGGTAGGGACAATGGAGAGCCTGTGAAGAAAATGGTTGCATCTTTGATGTGGAAGGATGGATTTGGGCAATATGTTGGAGGTATTGATCAGTGAGGGCTGAAATTCTTTCAGTGGGAGCTCAATAAGCAGTTACAATGGGGCATCCAGGATTGCTGGGTTTGTGGATTTTGGGGAGCATGTAGGAGGAGGGTGAGTGGCAAGTCACAGGGATGATGAGGGAAATGGATTCATGGGAGACATTTTGGGAAGGGCCTAAGGCCTTAAGCAAGAACTGGAGATTACAATGGCTTTCTGGAATGGGATCACTTTGGCAGAGTTTATAGGTGAAGGAGTCAGACAAATGGCAGCAGCCTTCCGTCAGGTACGCACTGTGATTCATGATGACAGTGATGGAACCTCCTCCAAAAAGTAGATCACATTAGGTTAGGATCCTTTCTTTTTTTTTTTTAAGGCTGTGGTGAAAGATTAGTGTTCTTAGGAAGGGACATGGGAAGGATGGTACGAAGGAGTCAGATGTAAGTAATTCCTGAAAGGTGCCCAGATGGTGGTTAAATGGAGGGGGGGGGGGAGGGGGGAGATCATGGTTGGGTGGAGGTATGAACTGCGAGAAGCACTGCTCAATCAGGCTGGCTTTGGTTGGAGAGACTGGTAGCAAAGACAGGGGGAAGGGTGTATACATGGACAAGGAAAAATAATTCCCAAAATTTTTTACCAGATTTCCTGGTTGAAAATACACTTTCTCCTGGGTTAAAATACACTTTTTCCGTGTTAAGTGACAGTATACCTTTGAATGTTTATGGTTTTATACAGCGACATAGAATTTCTCGGCACTTTAGAAAACGAAACTCGCGGAGGGGGAACACACTTTTTGGAAAGATCTTTGAAGTGTGGCAACATGTACGCTACATATTTTTGTGTTACAAAGGTATCAATTCAAATACCACCAATTTTCGCTTGCGACGTGCTTTTGTAAGCCAGTCATAGCTCATGTCACATGATCTTGACAGCTGATGACAGCATAGGGCACTTTATGTAGTCAGCCAATAGCAAGATCACTCTTAAGTAGCGCGAACACACTAATAAGAAAAGTCAATTGTTTACATTAATATACCTAGTGTTGCTACAAGAAAAACAAAGCTTCCAAATATAATATTTGTCTAAGATTGATAAGCTACAAGAGAAGCTAAGCTACCACATATTATGTTGATTCTTTTTGTACATGTTACACTTTAAGATACGTCACACAAATGCGCCAGTAAAATTTTTAATAAAGACGTAAATGTCTGATCTTCTGGGCTTGAAATTCTTCTAGATGGTTGTCCTCAAAGAGGAGATTTTTAAATGAGAGTCAAACGCCCAGTGATTTAAGAAATTCATCGTACATTCTCGCACATAGTTCATCTTGCGTAAAAGGGAATTTTTTTTGAAAGTAACGCTATTCAAACCACCATTCGCAATATTTTCCCTCAACCTGTTAGAAACTGGCTCGTTTCAGCAGTTGCCAGAGAGCTCCAGATAACAGGAGTCACTGTGCTTGCGCTACTACAATGACGCAAGAAGCCCATACGTTGGTACGTGTAAAACATTACATAATCTTGCATTGTGTCAAAAAAGAAACAAGAAATCACAGGATACTTCAAGAGCATCAAAGTTTCGTGAACCATTCTGAAATGCATAATTTGGCTTAAAGTGCACATTCATATCTCCAGATTCAGATGTAAATTTTCTTGATTACCAGAACTGCATTGTCTCATGTTTGGTTCTTTATTATGGCATAATGCCTTACGAGCTAGAATATGGAAAACATGCACTTTAACAGCAGCAAACAGTTGAAAGTAGCCAACAGTGTGAAATTAAACACTTCGTTTCAAATAAATTGACTGTCTCAGTGGAAAAGATTAATAAAAGCCACATATCTTTAGCAAATCGACAAAAATAACTTCCTTGTTCTGCAAGGCGATTAATACTTGACTGTCAGAAAGGTGGAACTACAATAAAAACTGAAACTAATAACATATTTTAGCCTTCCGTAATTATATGAATGTATTTTAATTCATTCAATAGCTCCCAACCATAGAATTCTGCTTTTGTTTTCAATTAATGTGATAGCAATAACCGAACAGGAAACAGCAAAATCACTAAACATAAACGCAGGTCATGTGGAGACTACCCACCTCCCCACTACAACTCAGACTGCTCTGTGCATCACCCCCGGATCTACAATATTGCCGAACCGGGCAATATTAGATAGTGGCACCCAGTCACATCTGTTGCCAAAAGTGGAAGAAGGTAATACTCATACGCAACTCAACTGCACATGCACAAGAACCCACCCACAACTGCTCAAACAAATCTAATGTAAAAAGCTGTCACGTCACGCTCATCGGAGCCAATTTGTTGTTAGGAGGCATTGCATTGTCTTCCTAAAGCCTTTGACACACTTTGCTGTTGACAGACGCTTGTAGGAGCACCGTGTTTTGTTGTTGTATATGGTGCATTTCCTTTGCAACTTAAGGTCTATTTTCTTTTTTTCTCTTGTTCATGTTTTGTTGCTGCAGTATTATTCTGCAGAAGTGGGATACAATAGCATACTTTGTTGGAGTATTGGTTCTTACCGTTCAAAATCACAAAAATATAACTGAAAAAACAATGAAAAATTCCCAGGTTTTTACCGGTTTTCTCCTGGTTTTCCCACGTCGTATAAGCCCTGAAACAAGTGCTTCCATTGCAGTGACTGGGAGAAAGACAATAAGTCTTTGACAAGTCCAACAAACTTATCCTACCCCAACCGATGCCAGGACACCTGTGAAAGCAGACATGTCATGTACCAGCTCTGCTGTAATCATTACTCAGCTTTTCATGTTGGTATGACTACCAACCAACTATCCACCAGGATGAACTGCCACCACCAAACTGTGGCCAAGAGCAAAATGGACCATATTGTTGCACAACATGCAGCTGAATATTAAACATTTGATTTCAATGGCCACTTCACAACTCAAGCCATCTGGATCCTCCTCTCCACAACAAGATTTTCTGAACAGCACAGATGGGAGTTGTATTCTAAATGTTTCCACCACCTCTGTTCTCCCAACTCATGTCCCCATCCTTACTGTGCACTGCACTCTGCCAGTGCATCCACCAATCTTTTTCCCTTCGCTGTCCATTCCCTCCCTCCCTCACAGCCTCTTGATGCTTCACCGGGTAGCCTTGTCTGCCACCTCTAGTACCTGAATGCTACACCAGGTAGCACTGTTTTCTCTTCCCTCACCTTTACCCTGCTGTCCCTCACCCTTCCCTGCAGCATTACAGATTATTGCTCGATGCATTTCAGTTTCAGTCTGGCCTGAGCAGCCTGAGATAGTGGTCATGTGTGTGTGACACGCTTGCTTGGAAGCTTTTTGTCATGCCAGGGTACAACTCAATATGTCATCTTTACAGTGACTAAGGCTCTATCCTTTCCATTATTGTCGATATGCAACCTGGACTTTCCATGGTTTGTTTAATAATTTGCATGTTCATAGAACCATTTCTATAAAGTAAGAATGTGGACACTTACAGGAGGAGGATTCATGGGAGAGGGCATAGGTCCACCATGACCAGGTGGAGGGCCTTGCTGTTGCTGCTGCTGTTGCTGTTGTTGAGGAGGCTGCTGTGGGGGACCTTGCTGCTGTTGAGGCTGCTGCTGTTGCTGTTGTGGCTGCTGCTGCTGTTGCGGCTGCTGTGGTGGCGGTTGCTGCTGCTGTTGCTGAGGCTGTTGCCCTGGTCCACCCTGCGGTGGTGGACCCTGCTGTGGACCAGCACCACCACCCTGCTGTGGCGGCGGACATCCAACTGGTGGTGGTGGACCGTAAGGACCAGGTGGTGGCATTCCCATGTGACCCATCATGTGAGGTGGAGGAGGCTGATTAACACACAAAAAAGGTACTGAAGAAAACAGTTATATAAGAGAGAAAGGGTAACACATCAGATTACCGACATTAGATTTCATGTACACACATTTGGCGAAAGAGGGTGCGATAGGAGTGCAGGTTCAGTCGGAAAGCAAGCTCTATGAGTGATCTTTACGAAGTGTGCAATTCAGTACAACCACGTACTTCAGCTAGTTCGTGTCAGGATATACCGTTGAAACTGTACACAACTAAAACATATGAAATTCTGACAAGGTACTTCTTAATTATCTAAGACTTGCAAAGCACCTCACTTTTTGGATATGTCAAATGTAGTATGTGAAGAGAAGTCTCATATAGGAATGAAGTGTTCAATGTAAAACAATGACTTTGTGGAAGTTTGGCAGTATTCTGCAGTTCAAATGTGGTGTTGGCTGAGCCAGATGAGAATATAATTCGAAAATTTACTGATAACTTAATAATCCAAAATTTACTATACAGTTTAAAAAATGTTAAGATACACAGAGCTGCTGAATCTTGAAGCCTTTGTTAGTAACAAAATTCTGACTAGGCATTCAAGAGTATTTTTATAAAACTTAATGACAGTACTTTCTTAAAAAAAAAAAAAAATTTTAACTATAATCTGTCAGAAAAAAATTCTGCATCTTATGTACCTGAAAGCACATAACATGCTCTTCACAAGGTTATATGTACTTCTCTTTACAAAGTACTGTCATCTGGGTAACAAAGAGGAGAAAAGTCCATTAATAAGCTCATAAAGTACCATACAGTTATGTAAATGATTAAGATCTTTATCACACATTAGCAAACATATGTAACAACTAGCTAGGCAACTTTCATAGCACTCACCTTCTGTTCAAGCGATACCAAAATGTAACAGCATATTAAGGTAAACAAAAGTAGTGGATACAATATGGAATCAATGTGATAGAAACTTTAATGCCAATGAAGCTTCCGTTGCTGGGGCAGTCATTCGGTAACCATGGGATAATGGATTTCTATTGTCTCCATCAATTAACTGAGGAAAGGAAGTACGAGACAATGTTGTATTTTATTTTCTGCTTTTTAGTTTCTGATATTGCTCCACTACTCTACTTCCGCTGCATTCTTGCTCATAATATGATCATTCTGTTGTTGTTGTGGTCTTCAATACTGAGACTGGTTTGATGCAGCCCTCCACGCTACTCTGTCCTGTGCAAGCTGCTTCATCTCCCAGTACCTACTGCAACCTCCATCCTTCTGAATCTGCTTAGTGTATTCATCTCTTGGTCTCCCTCTACGATTTTTACCCTCCACGCTGCCCTCCAATGCTAAATTTGTGATCCCTTGATGCCTTAAAACATGTCCTTCCAACCGATCCCTTCTTCTAGTCAAGTTGTGCCACAAATTTCCCTTCTCCCCAATCCTACTCAGCACCTCCTCATTAGTTATGTGATCTATCCACCTAATCTTCAGCATTCTTCTGTAGCACCACATTTCTAAAGCTTCTATTCTCTTCTTGTCCAAACTATTTATCGTCAATGTTTCACTTCCATACATGGCTACACTCCATACAAATACTTTCAGAAACGACTTCCTGATACATAAATCTATACTCGATGTTAACAAATTTCTCTTCTTCAGAAACGCTTTCCTTGCCATTGCCAGTCTACATTTTATACCCTCTCTACTTCGACCATCATCTGTTATTTTACTTCCTAAATAGCAAAACTCCTTTACTACTTTAAGTGTCCCATTTCCTAGTCTAATTCCCTCAGCATCACCCAATTTTATTTGACTACATTCCATTATCCTCTAGAACTTAATTTTCTAGTACCAAGTTTTTGATTAAATAAGTAAGAAGTAGTTACCAGACTATATTTTGGTAAGTAACAGGTACAAGAAAGCAGAGAAAAAAAACTCAGACTACCACGAGCTGACAATGATAGTGATCACGTGTTACAGTGGTGTACGAGGTGTGATAGGAAAGTTTCAAGAATTGATCCACTACTTCTTACTGGTTTGGCAGGCAGATACACGGAGTGTGGGGAGTGAGTCATTGCCTTGTCCTTGAACGCCCTCTGACAGGAAACTGTGTTTCCTTTATTCAGTTCATTGTGGCAGCTGGTTGACTGCACATCTGTTAGGGCTTATTGCTGGATTCTGTCTGAGAAAATGGACGTAAAAACAGAGCAACGACTGTGTGAAATTTTGTTTTAAAACCTGAAAATCAGCTTCTGAGATTTACGAACTATTAAAAATAGCTTTTGGAGATAATTGTATGAGCCAGTCTGCTTCAACAGATTTAAAAATGGCCTTGAATCATTTGAAGATGAACCACAGTCCGTCCGGCCATCCTCCCACCTCAAAAATGAATGAAAATGTTGCGACAGTTCGCGACTCAGTGTGCTCCGATCGTAGACTTACAATTAAGGAGATGGCTGATGAACATAATTTAAGTTTCTATGCAGTTCAGTCAATTTTAACTGGTGATCTGAACACGCATCAAGTGTCAGCAAAATAATTCTAAAAGTGGTGTCAAATGCCTAGAGACAATAACGGCCTGAAGTGAGCCAATAACTCATTAATTAGTCTGAAAATAACCCAGATTTGTTAAACAGGTGTAATTACAGGTGACGAATCTGAGGTATATGGATATGACCCTGAAACCAAAGTGCAGTCTTCGCAGTGGAAGACGCCAGATTCACCACGACCAAAAAAAGCATGGGAAAGTTGGTCGAAGGTGAAGACAATGTTTGTGATTTTTTTTTTTATTCTACCGGTATTGTGCATCATGAATTTACCCCTGGAGGACAGACAATTAGCCAGGAATACTACGAAAGTGCCCTTGAGTGTTTTCATGAAAAGTTGTGGAAGAAAGGGCCTGCAATGTGGAAAGACAGGAGTTGGGTGCTACACTATGACAATGTCCCGGCTCATCGTGCCTTGTCCATCATTGAATTTTTGGCCAACTTCAACTTCCTGTGCTTCCACAGCCACCGCAAATTTTTGAGCTCTGTAACAGGGAAAGCAATAAAGGAAATGAAGAGAGGTAAATCTGCTGGATGGGATAGTCTTCCTATACAATTATTTCAGTAAACCGATGAAAAAGACACAGCACAAACAACAGCTTTGTGCAATGCAATATACAAAAGTAGTACATGGCACAAAGACTTTGTCGAAGGAGCAAACTTACTGATCCCAAAGAAATCGCCTACCAAGAAATGCACAGAATAAACAACAAGAAGTATAATCTCTTATATTGCCAAAATTATCTTGATGGCACTGAACCATAGATGTGTATACACAATGGTAGAGAAAATAGGGGAAGAGCAATCTTGTTTCAGGAAAGCACAAGAAATACTATTGAACTAATTAGAACTATTGGTGAAAGATGCATAAAAAGAGAAGGGAACAAGTTTGTGGTTCATAGATCTAGAAAAGGAATTTGGCTGAGTGAAATGGCACTATGATGGAAATTCTAAAACTGAAGAGGGTGAATAGGACAGGTAGGAATCTAATTGAGAGGTTATGCACCTAGAAGAAAGCAACCTGAAGCTTTTTTTTAAAAAAGGACACAGTTCTTGTCTTTCAACAATTATGTTTACCAGGAACACTTAACTCTTCCTAATTCAGCCCTCAGTAGGCCGACCTCTCAGTAGGCCAACCGACACCCAGTCTCTAGTTGCTTAAGTGGGAAGGATGCATAAAATAATGAATTGTCGGGTGAACAATGTTGTTAATTAATTACAATGTTAAACAATGCTACACAGGTTTGAATTTATGGCTTTCTTTACAGCTCAGTATCATGGCTTCCATAATGTGACATTATGCCAGACCTCAAGCGCAAACTCAAAATTTGAGAAGTTGAACTGACATTCTTCGCAGAAAGTCATTGCTGCTGAGTACACTGCTGGATGAGTAACTATTTATGATCAAATGTTAACAGACACACAGATAATCAAAACTACAGAAAAGTTATGATAAAAATGAAGAAGATAAAATAGGAGGAAAGAACATGACGACATCTCACAAAGCTGGTCTGTGGCATATGTTTCACAATGAATGCTACTACTGTATATGTACACTCTCAAGGACCAAGTTTTCTATAAAAATGAAAATATCTCTGCATTTAATAAAATATAATCCCTATGCATTTACACAAAATAATCCAGGACTTCCAATCCAGCAACTGTATGTGCAAGGAATGGCCAGATTAGCAAGAGTCTAGTCTATATCTAAGACTTGGTAACAAAGACAACAAAGTACGGAAGGAAGGAGTCAGTGCAAAACTTATAAGATCAATTGTATCAGATCTGCTGATAACATGGTACTGCTCAGAGATAAAACAATATCACTCCAAGGAACACTAGCCCGACTAGAGGAGGACTGAAAAAGTATAGAATGAAAATTAGTTACAAAAACTATGGTGATTTGATACAACTGATATATGAACAAGCTCAAACCAATTCAAGAATGCAATGACAATACAAGTTGTCCAGAAAAAGGAGTACTTATTATGCTGCAAATTGGGGGTTAGAGGTACAAAAAGGGTTTGTTAAATGCCTCATGTAGAGTGTTCCTCAGGACAGCTGTGAAAGTTGGACACTGGAAAAGAGAAAAAGAAAATAGAAGCATTTGAGATATGGGTTTAGAGCAGAATGTAGAAAATAAAAGAGTGGAAAAACTTGAGAACAGTGAAGTACTGGAAAGGATAGAGGAATAAAGAACTCCCCTAAACCTGGTTACGAAAAGGTTAGCACACTGAATGTGACACACTATGTGGAAAAAAAAAAAACCTAACGGCAGCTATCACATGTATGGTGTAACGACATAAGGAAATAGGAAGTAGAAGAATAAAAATGTTGGATGAAATGAAAACAGTATACAACACAACACAGCAGCTGATCTGGAATAGAAACTATGTGCTCTTCAGTAGCAATAGTGTCAGGAACAACTCTAAAGCAGAATATCTTATGATGATCAACAACAACTGCACCATATACACTGTTTAGATTGACAAACAATGAAATACCAACCTCCAACAGGACCATGCCTAGTAAAGCACTGTGGTATTCAAAAGAATCTTCTGATTGAAGACTGTTTTACTAGTGTTTATTAAGGTTTGGACACCAGTGAAACTTTATAGCTAGTTTATCCACAAAGATATGGAATGAAGGATGACAAAGCACATACTTTTCTTTCACTGTCTTACTTAATCTACAGTTGGTGCTCACACAGTTTAAAATGTATTATTGCAAACCAAAAACATTTCATGCACATCTAATACAATTGTGAAGCAAGTGTTACACAGTTACATATTTATTACTGTAAACCGAAAAAAAAAACTTTGCTATATTTAATTTTATTTACAGTGTTAAAACAGTTTTATTCCAAATATTTTTCTACACCTACATCAATACTCCACAAGCCATCGTATGGGGCATGACGGAGGGTACCCTATATCACTAGTAGTCATTTCCTTTTCCTGTTCCACTAGTAAATAGAGTAAGGGAAAAATTAATGTCTACATGCCTCCGTATGATCCCTAATTTCTTGTAACTTATCTTTGTCATCATTACACTCAATATATGTTGGCAGCAGTAGAATTGTTCAGCAGTCAGCATAAAATGACTGTTACCTAAGTTTTCTCAATAGTGTTTCTCGGGGAAAAAAACTCCTTCCTTCTACAGATTCCCATTTATGTTCCTGAAGCATCTCCGTAACACTTACATGTTGTTCAAACCTATCGGTAGCAAATCTAGCAGCCCACCTCTGAATCACTTCAATGCCTTCCTTCCGTCTGACCTGGTACAGATCCCAGACATTGACAGTACTCAAGAATAAGTCACACCAGCATCCTACATACGGGTCATTCCATGTCAAGTGGCCTAAATTTAGACAAGCTCGCCACTCAACCATCCCCAATTTTGATAAAATTTTTACAGGATGTACTTCTAGACCTTACATGAAGCAGTGCCAAATTACAGCTTTATAAGTACTATGGTGGGGCCACTAGCCACCTTTTCATAAAGACTCTTTTGACATTGCGACTGAAATGAATAAATAATCAAGTTTGTTTTACCATTGTTCAGGATCTAAGAGACTTGTCAAGCTGAAACTTTGTGATCCTGTTCAACATTTTGGGTACAATATCTTAGCTGCAAGACAAAAGGTCAAACTATGGTAAATTCATCATAGTGTGGTATCAAAGTGGCCCATAAATCTTGTCATACCAAATAAACTTACATTTATATTACATTAAAAAATACATGTACCAGTCGTACTCTTTATGGTTCCCAAGGCAAATATTTCAATTCTTATTAATTCATTTCCTCAAATTTGTTACTAGTAGCAATTACAGTTGATTCTAACAAGCTATAATGTCGGCCCATTCTTGTTTCTGATGGAGCTGGAATGACAGAAATAATGTATTGGTTCGGAATGCAACAAGCATCCTGCCTAGCTGGCCAATAGAATGAACTTACAGGTCCATAGGGGTGCAGGAAACTGACAAACATTTTCTTCTTCTGAAACTTCAGACACATTGCCAATCCACCATTTTCCATCATATATATATAGGCCATGTATTGGCCCAGTTGTAAGGCTGTAATACTTCTGAATGAAACTGTTGCTTAACTTTGGTCAACATTTACCACAAAAAATTGTATCATTGGATAGTCTTCTAATACAAACTTGCTTTTCATTTAATGGCACGAAATGGTTTTTATCTCTTGTTCCTGCACAGCCATTTTTTAAAGCTTGCTTCCTGCTCAGTTTTTAATGTTTCAATTTCTTCTTTTGAAACAAAAATAAATTTGACTCCTCAGATATTCTTTGTATAGTATTTAAACAAATCAGTTGGTGTCAAAATCTGATCCTCAGCTGGTCTTTGAAGGCTTGCTCTTGCTGCCAGGTGCTTTACAGTTCCTCCAATTCCATCACATGGAGATTTTCCATGGCTTGTAGCAAAGAAGTTCCATTCAGCTGAGATTCCAAAGTCATTTTGATGGTGGCAGATATTCATAAAATTTTTGAAGTTTTTGTACAGCACTGTTGACACGTCACTGAAGTAGTAAATGTGTGTTATTTTTCCAAGGAGACACTTTAGATCTTCTATTAATTTCACTATAAAGGCATGTACAGCAATTGCATCATGTTTCAGGCTGTCATTTATTAAACAGTAGCTAATGCTGTTGATGTCCATGTTATTTCTGAAGTACACAACAAATGGGTGTAACATTGTCTGGCTGTTATTCCAGTGAAAACCTTGAGCAGCATCCTGGACAATGAAGGAATAATTTTCAGCAAAGTTCATTAATATGATCAGTTCAGTTGGCTTACAGCTTTCTTTTATGAATTTTAGGTGCTTGCTCTGGTGGTTTGCAACAAAATGATAAGTGGAAAGTTTGTCAATTTTTGAAATCATATCTTCAATAAAATCCTAGGTGGTCATCTGCTTGGTTTCTAATGTATCTTTATCAGTGTGCAACCAATGTTTGAACCCAATGGTATCATCTGGATCACTGTCTTGAAAACTACTTTGTAAAAACTGTTCCAATAGTTCTTTCCCCAGACAGATTTCACAGTGATGAAGCATGCAGTCTTTGAATTCCAAATCACACACTGTTTTAGCAATCAGCAAGCATCAGTTTCACATTTTGGTGTGAAGTGCAAACACAGACTGAATGGGTCCCTGCAGCAACCACAGTGATGCACCACTTTGACCTCAATTCACAAAATTTGGAAAATCCAATTTTAGGCCCATGCTGAAGTCGATATGCAGCAAACATTTCTTTCAAATTATTGAGAAGAAGGTATTTTTGCATCAAAACTTTCTTTCCTTCTATTCTAATTGATGCAGTCTTTTTTTTTAACTGGACAAATTCAGCTAAATTCTTCATTCTGAAAAAATGTTACCACTCTTTCTTTTGCGGCATCTGAAATCATCTTGCTACACTTGTTCTTTGGCAAAGCTAATACACCATTTTCTGCCTGTAACTTCCTAGCTGCTTTTACCATCCTCTCTGAAACACCAAATTCTTACATTGTCTCTCTTATAGTCCAGCTTTGTGGTGCTAATGTCAGTATTTGCAATTTTTTCAGGCTGCTTTGATAATTGCAACTTCTCTTTCAATTCTTTAATCAGCTGCTTATAATCTTCACAATCAGGACATGTCTTGCATGTATTAGGTGTTTGAAGAACTTTTGGGGGCAAATCCTCCAGCAGCAGCAATGTTATTTGCAATTGCCTCTTGAGCTTCGCTTATTTTTCATTTTGTGTAACCTTTCACATCCCTTTTTGATACTCTGGAATTTTAGAGGGAAGACCTCAAAAGCAGTTTCACTTGAATCAGTTGAGACTTCTGGATATGCTTCATCTTCTGTATGGTTTGAAGTTGACTGATGTTTCTGCTTTCTTTGCTAAAAATTGTTTTCTGGAAGTTGGACAGATCTTCTGACCAGGTTTCACATTGCTCTTAGTCACGGCTTGCAAATGTTTTTCTGTTTCCACATTGACAGCCCGTAAACCCTTTTTAACAGAATAGTTCTTTGCACAAAAAGGATTACAACAAGATCTCTGTAGAAAGTCATTTTTGTCCATTTGTATTGCTTTGTGATAAAAGCATATCTGTGCACTTTCAGTAAGACATCTGTCACTTCTTTGGTTTATTAATTCCTGTTGCTCTACTGAAAATTCTGTGATTGAAATTAAGCCTAGTTGATGTGTGTATGTTTTAAGATGACATGCAGAATTATCTGCAAGGCCAATGACAAATGGTAATGAAACCTCATTGATTTCCATTACACTACCATTAAATTTATGCTTCCAATTGCCATTTGTTTCAATATTACATAAAGTAGAAGTGAAGTATATTTCCAACTGAAAAATATTAAACTAACATTGATAATAGGAACTTCCTTGAGAATACAACAGAAAAAAAATTAAATAACATGATAAACATTTCTAAAGAGTCACCCCATACCTTGAAATAATTTTTACTTACCGAAAAAAGAAGTTTATCCAGCAACGACAATACACTTTACATCATTTAAAAAGGCACACACAACAGCTGAACAGCCTTCACAAAACAACAGTGTTCTTCAGACTGATTGTTGAAGCATGTTACCAAACTTCATTGTTGACACTAAACTGGTCTGTCTCCAAAATAAAAACTTTTTCTGATCAGATAAGGTGAGCTCGGATAACTCAGTTGTTATATGAGCAATGTGGATGCCACTTGCAAAGCTTTATTAGATGCTGACAGGTTGCAGATAACTAAAGTATCAGCTTCAGAAAAGGCAATAAAGTATAGCCAAAATTTGACACGACAAGATTTATGAGCCACTCTGATAGCACACTATGATGAATTTACCATAGTTTGAGGTTTTGTACTACAACTAAGCTATTGTACTCAAATAGTTCAACAGGATCACAAAGTTTCAGCACGACAGGTCTCTTAGATCATTTCAGTCGCAATGTCAAAAAACAATCCTTCACGAAAAGGTGGCTAGCGGCCCCATCATACTACTAATGAAGCTGTAATCTGGCAGTGCTTTATGTAAAGTCTATATGTACATCCTGTAAAAATTTCATCGAAATTGTAGATGGTAGAGTGGGGACTCTTAGGCCACTTGACATGGAAAGACCCTTACGTTTCCCTTAACAGGTGAACTACTCTTCCCTAAAGCAATGTTGACCATTTGTCTTCCCTAACACCGTTCTCACACACTAGTTCCATCTCGTATCGTTTTGCAACATTCCACCCAGATATCTGAACAACTTGACTGTGTCAAATGGGGCACTAGCAGTACTGTATATGAACACTATAGGTTTGATCTTTCTACTCATCTGCATTAACTTACATTTTTCCACATTTAGGGCAAGCTCCCATTCATCACATCAATTGGAAATTTTGTCCAAGTAGTCTTGCATCCTTCTACTGTCACTCAACTTCGACGACTTACCATACACCATGGCATCATCAGCCATCTTTTACATCACTTTCTTCCAAACAAACACAAATAAATAATTTACATCTTACCATTCCAGGTGGTGGTCCCATCATATGAGGATGAGGATGCATTCCAGGAGGCGGCATAGGTCCCCAATTGGGGTCAAAGGGAGGATGACCTCTAAACCGAGGCCCTCTGGGACCACCGAAGTGTGGCGGAGGTGGACCTCTGAAAGGAGGCCCTCTGGGACCGAACCCCCTTCCCCTAAATCTTGGGGGTGGTCCATGTGGTCCTCCAGGAGGGGGTCCACGCGGGCCTGGGCCGGGCCCTCCAGGTGGTGGTCCAAAATCGTGGGGACCACCAGGACCACCTGGACCTCCAGGTCCTCCGGGCCCTCCAGGTCCACCAGGCCCACCAGGACCAGGGCCACCTCTGCCAGGAGGTCCTCCCCTGCAAAAATAATAACTGGATGAGGTTGCTATCATGACTCAGATAATAACAAGCTACATATGTTTGTGTTCATTAAGGATTATCATATGGATGGTTGAGGGAAATAGTCAAATTGTGCTTTCTCATATACAGTCAGCATATTGTTCCATCATAACCAGAATCAAATCTAAATCTGAAAGTGGGATTGTAAATTAAGTACAACATTTAGCACTGAAAGCACATCCGTTATGGACACCTATGTACAGCCTGAAAAGAATTGAACTGATGTATGCAGAGTGCTGCAAATTGCACTAACATTAAATATTGTAAGATACACACTGCCCAGTCACATCAATGTGACCACCGCCTATGCCCAACGTCAATGTTTACAGACAGCAAGAGGCAGCACAAGCAGTGGATGGTATTTAATGATTATTTGTGGCTGAGGGCGCTACACAGCAATGTCATCAATGCCATTGTGTTAATGAGATACCAACATGGTTAAAATCAATGAAAAGGTCAATGAAATTGATAAAGTTTCCACCCCCCCCCCCCCCCCCCCTAAGAATCGCAAGGCAGCCCCAACAAGGTGAGATTCAGAAAATCCCATAATAATATCCCAATGAGCCAGAGCAAATAACTAGATGAAACCATGAGCAAAATAATTGTAAAAATATTGTTAAAAAAGAGATAACTGTGGCTGGATGACAGCTTATAAATAATGAGTCACCCAGCCACTCTGACCCTTTTAAAATCTCACACTCAATATTTTGCGAAGAATTCCGGACACCATACAAAATCTTAAAATACGAACACTAGTCTCATTATCAGTTAAAACACATGGAAGATTCTGTGGGAGATCCAGTTCAAGCCTCATGTCATCATAAAAAAACACTCATTTAAAATATTTCCTATTGATAGCTGTGTCCCACATCTCTGAAATACTGGGGGCTCCTTCTGATGTATGAAGAAGCTATGTGCCAATGGGCAATTCACACTCCTAGCTGTTTAAGGGCTATTTCTTCAGACTGTCGTGGACAGGTGGTAAACCAAAGTTGCACTGAGGTTTTTATGGAATTTAGTCTATTATTCCTCACTTTCAGTCACTGACCTTCCCACTAACACATGACCTTTCTAGTCACAATGAAGTGACAGCTTCCAGGTGGACTGCACACCATCTTGGCAGCCTCATCAGCAATTTTATTTCCCCAAATCCCTATGTGCCCTCTCAACAACATGAAATGATTTCCTTAGCTTGCCTTTGCATGAGAAGGAGAGCATCCTGCACTTCTTGCAGCATCTGATCTTCTGGGTACGTCTGTCCAATAGCGAGAAGGGGACTTTCTGAGAGTCTGAGCAGATAAGGAATTTCTTGTCATGACACCATCTCATCTGCTTCACTGCCCTCAGGATAAAAAACAATTCCTCATAATAAATTGAAAATCGGTCGGGGAGCCCTACTCTGATGACAATGTTGGGGAACATGAGGGAACAACCGCAAAATTCTCGCTGATTTAGACCCATCCGTGTAAACAGTAACGAAATCTGGGTGGCAATGTAAAATCTCGTTAAATTTAATTGTAAAAATATAGTGTGGGGTACAGTGTTCCTGTAAGCAGTCAGTTCCAAAAGTAATCTGTGTGTTTGTAGTTGCCAGGGGAATGCACTACTCAGCCCCTGGTTTTGGACCTTGTTTTGTTTTGGGGCACAAAAACAACTAGGCTCATATGCACCCATGTCAAAACTGTAGAACACGAAGACAAAGAGAGGAGTTAAAAATGACTACACGTCAATCCCAATCAAAAGAAGAAAAGACAGCTAAAAACAAGGACGTGGAGATAGATCTATAAAATACACCATCAAGAGAGAGGTCCAGAACTAAAAGTTACATGGCCTTCACCATATTGCTATGATTGATATAAAGTAAAACACAGTCAACAGCCTGCGTGTCATTTGCTAAAATGGCTGATAACGCAGATGGCAAACACAAACAGGAACATAAGCTGTCAAAAAAGGGGATTCTGTCAGGAAATGGTGGACCGTCAAAAGATGAACGCAATCTTCACAAAGTGGTGGGGGTAGAACCAAATGGTGACGGCTAAGACAGTGCCCAATACGCAATGAATTCCTGGTGGCAAGAGGGCCGAGATGAGGTCGTCCAAGATGCTGGGAGAGGCTTAACAACACGGAGCTTGAAGAGAGGAACAGTGGTGATGTCAAAGTGACACCGCCTACTGACAGGCGGCAACACGAAGATCATTGAAAGGAGTGTAAGAACAAGCAGGCCAAGGTAAGAGGACTGCAGCGTTGCCAGCAGTGTCAGCGGCCTTGTTTCCTGTCAGACTGGTGTCACACAGGAACCCACATAAACATCACAGTAGCTTAATCAAGAGTGATCAAGTGACAGCTCTCCTGGACCCATTGCACTACAGTATGGACAGTGTACAGCACACACAGGCTCTGAAGGGCACTGAGGTAGTCGAGCAGATGACGCAATTGGAAGGCCTGTGACACCATATATACTATGTGGTCTGATACAGGGAGAACATCTCTGCTGTAAATACTGAGCAGTGTTCCAGAAACCGATACCCAAAAATTTCTGCGCCAATGACAATGTCACATCCAACACCATGGTCAGTCCGAGAGCCATCTACACCAAGTTACCATCTCAAGTTCCTTGCAAAGGTTGTGAAACTGAAGACGTTAGATAGATGCTGGAGTAGTGTCCTTAGGAAGCGAATGAAGGCACCAGGAAAGTTGCAGGTCCAGGAGGTAAAAGAGAAGAGGTACGTGCTTCATACTGGAAATAGTAGTCATCAAAGGAGGAGGCATCACATGGGTGTCCACTCATGGCACACAAACGGCATGCATGTCTGCTGAGGACACGGAATGACGGCGGTAGTTCGGCAGCTTCTGCATTAAGCGGGCTAGTGTAAAAATGTGCCAGTGGCCAAACATACTACGAGAGTGGCTAGTACTGAGATGGCGTAAGAGTGTTGGCTGTGCAGATGCATAGAATAAACACCCATAGTCTAGTTTCAAACGGACAAGAGACTTGTATAAACAGAGGAAGGTGGCACAATCTGCTCCCCAAGGACACTTAGGGGCTGCACATAATGTGTTGCCAGGTAAGACACGTAGGAGTACCAAGGAAGTTTCCTATCAATCATGAGCACCAGGAATTTCGTAGTTTCAACGAACGGAAGAGCAACAGGTCCAGGATGTGAAGATGGTGGAAGTAACCAATTGTGCTGCCATAAATTTATACAAACTGTTTTGTCGGTGGAAAAATGAAAGCCACTGTCAATGCTCCATGACAAGATAACTGAGACAGTGCTGAAGACAGCACTCAATGAGACAAGTCCGTGGAGAACTGCAATAGATCACGAAATCGTCCGCGAAAAAGGAGCCAGAGATGCCCGGTGGGAGACAGGCCATAATACGGTTAATGGCGATAGCAAAGAGGGCGACACTTAGGACCGAACCTTGAGGCACACCATTTTCTTGGATAAAGGTGTCTGACAAGGAAAAAGCCACACGGACCTTGAAAACTTGGTGTTTTAAAAATTCCTGAAGGAAATGGGGCAGGCGGCCACAGATATGGCACGTGTAGAGAGTATGGAGGATACCAGGCCTCCAGCAGGTGTTGCAGGCTTTCACCAAATTGAGAAACATGACCACAGTCTGGGACTTTCACAGGAAACCACTCATGACATGAGTGGACAAAGTCACAAGACGGTCAGGCACAGAATGGCGCACTCGAAATCCACACTGTGCAATGCTTAGTAAATTGCGAGACTCAAGTCACCATACCCCTTCTGGGCATAATCATATGTCCCGTCATCTTACTAATACAGCTGGTGAGAGGAATGGGGCAGTAGCTAGAAGGAAGGTGGTTGGTTCTGAAACATCTGGAAGTGAACAGTGTCTGGGGCTGGGGTGGAGGAGTGAGAGCATGACCTAACTCCCTCACATTAAAGGCGGCATTGTAGTACTCAGGATTCTGGGAAGAGAAGGGTACTGCCCAAATCTCCTCTGCTCGTTTCCGATGGAAAAAGGCAGGATGATAGTGGGAGGAGCTAAAAATCTCTGCAAAATGGCGGCCCAAGGTAATGGAGATAGCAACTGGGTCCACAACGACATCATTTGCTACTGTCAGGCTGAAAAGTGGGAATGGATCTTGGTCCCAAAGAGCCGTCGGAGGTTGGCCCACACAATAGAATAGGGAGTGCAACTGTTAAAAGAAGTAGTGAATGAAATCCAGGTAGCTTTTAAGCTATCCTGAAGAATGCAACAACACTGTTCATACACCTGTTTATAATGAATGCAGTTTGTCATCATAGGATGACAGTTAAAAATATGGAGTGCGTGTGTATGCGTGTGAATTGCATCACTGCACACTTCAGTCCACCAAGGGACCGGGACACAGCATGGTAAAGAGGAAGTGCGGGGAATGGAACGTTCAGCAGCAGTAAGGATAACATTTGTAAGATGTTCCAACCGGTCATCAGAACTGGGGAAGTGTGTTCATCGAAGGTTGCCAGGGAGGAGTAAAGCCTCCCACTGGCCGAAACAAGCTGCCATTTGGGTGCGCACATAAGTGGGGTAGGAGTCAGCAAAGGCATAGCACACAGGAAATGGTCGCTTGAGTATGTGTCAAAGAGAATGGACCACTCGAAACTGGGCAAGCTGGGCAGTGCAGAAGGATAGATTTGAACAAGAATAGGTGTGTGTGGAGTCTGAAAGGAATGTGGGTGGTCCTGTTTTAAGGCAGAAGAGGTTAAGTCGATTAAGGAGGTCAGCCAAAAGGGTGCCTCTTAAACTGGATCTGCGAGAGCCCATGAGGTGATGGTGCACATTAAAGTCACTGAGCAGCAGAAAGGGGTGAGGTAGCAGCCCCATAAGCTGGAGGAAGTCTGTCCTGGTGGTTTTGGAAAACACAAGGTTCTCCTTTGCACAGACACAAAACGACCTTGTTGCCTGTGGGCAATGATTGAACAGTTACTCCAGTGGCGGCTGTGCAATGTCGCTGAATGCTGACAATATACGAATGGACAAAGCCCTATCTGCTTGGCATACCACGAAAAGAAGACACTGAATAGACAGTGGAAGCTCACCAGCCTCCGCATACAAGTTAACAACAGGGTTCATGCGATAGGCCGCTGTTGACCGCCTAATACTCTCGTGGTGAACTGCATCCAGCATTTTAAGGTATAAAGGCTTTGCTGAACCATAAATCTGGCATCTGTATTCAAGCTGGGGCTGCGCGAAGACCTTATAAAGTTGGGGGCAGATGTGTCCTGTCAGTTCCTGTATTTAACGATGTTTATGACCCTGAGACATCTCAATTTCAGTTCTCTAAGATGTGGCAGCCATTAGTTTCTTATCAAAATTAAGGCCAGTTACTTCACCTTTTCCTTAAAAATGAGTATAGTGTCCCCCAGTCTTAAAATGGGTAAATTAAAAAGAGTGGGAATGACTGAAATCAACACAAACAGTTTTCTCCTAAGGGAACTTAAAACCTGTAGTGTAAGACCATTCTTTCAACTGCCTGATTATCAGTTGCAATTGCCAAATAGTCACCACGAGATTGGAGGACGCACAGAAGATGGAGAAGCCATCCGCAACAAGGAACACAGTATGGGACAATCATGCTGGGAATGTAATATTGTTTGCTGCAATGACGAATGTCATGAAATTTAAAATGCTCCTTTGAGAAACATCATTCCATTGCATGAAACAATCAAACAGTACATTCCCAACCTTGTACCTAAAATATCTGTACGAGGGGAAGGAGCGTATTAAGTGGGTAGAAATCCACGGAATCCCCACTGATAGAGCTGCGACAAAGTATTATGCCTCAAGGTAATATCATAGGCCTTTTCCAAACCAAAGAGAACACCACAACACCAATAAGGTGTTGTTTATGAAGGAAAGCTTGTTGAATTACTGTTTCGAGCAGGGTCAGGTTATCGAGCCTAGAGTGATACCTCCTGATCCGTACTGGGAGCAAATGAATAAGGGACCTGGTTTCAAGACTCCACTAGGCACCAACTGACCATATGCTCCAGAGTCTTTCCTATGCAGCTTGTCAGGCTAATACTACAAAACTACCGAGGTCAGTCCGATCCTTCCTTGCTTTTAAAATTGAAGTAAAAACAGATTCTTTTCAAGAGTTGTAAAGTCTGCCGTCATCCAAAATTACTGAAAGAGCTGAAGAAGGACCTCTTCCAACTGTGGGCCCAACTGTTTCAACATGCTGTTTGTTGTCAGGTCCTTTCTAGGCCTCATACCACAAGCTACAGACAATGTGGAATCCAACTCCGCAGAGAGAAAGGTTGGTTATATTCCTTGGTGTTGGTGAAACAGTAGTTAAAAAAAATCAGCCTCAACCTGTGTCTCTTGATACTGACAGAAAGTAGGATACTGGCTAGAATTGGCCGTAAGGGACTTACACATGATTTAGCCATTGTCTGAACTATGTCTCTCGGCGATGTTACAAGAGACCCCCATATTCGTACAGCTGCTATTGGCAGTCAAGAAGGTACATAACGCATGTCGGGGAGATGCAGAAAACAGTGCACTCATTGTTGTAATGATGAAACAGAGATTTATCTGATATCATTTGCTTTTGCGTCAAAAGTGAAAGTATTTCCAAAATGGTTAAGTTTGTACACTGTTCACATGCCACCAAGGTTGTACAGTGTATGGCAAAATGGCACTACCAAACTCAGGAGCCAAAGTAACTGTGGTGCACCATGGACCATAGATGACAGGGGTAAACAATGGATACAGAGGTGTGTATGAGCAAACAGATGTTCACCTGTTGAGCAACTGACCGTCCGGATGAACCAAGTGGCAACCAACAGCATTTCCTCAATGACCATTAAGCATATGTTGCTGCATATAGGCCTTTGTAACAGGCACCCGGTTCATGCACCCATGCTGACTGCTGTTCATTGAGGATGAAGGCTGGCATCTGCACATCAACACTGCAACTGGATGTTCATCCAGTAGTGACAGGTGACCTTTTCAGATGAATTATGTTTTTTACATTATCTGACAGTTGGCCATTGTCATGTATTGCGTAAAACATCTGAAAACCACAATCGTCAGTAGGGTCCAGCAAGAGGGCATTCTCAGGGCAATCTAGTCATTCTGGAAGGCAAAATGGATCAACGAAAGTATGTATCTATTTTTGGGGACCATGTCTACCACTACATACAGTTTGCTTTTCCTCGCCATGATGGCATCTAACAGTAGGACAATGCAATGTAACACGTCACAAAGCTCGTAAATTATGTGTGTGGTTCAAATAGCATCAGGATAAGTTTACCGTACTTCCCTGACCAACAAACACACTAGATTTAAATGCAATCAAGAACCTGTAAGACCACCTCAGTCGGACCGTTTATGTCACATATCCTAAACCCAGTGCAGATAGCAATGGCATCAAGTTGACATGGCTCCACATCCCTGTTGGTACCTTCCAGAACCTCACACACACACTTCCTGCATATATCAAAGCAGTCCACACAGCGATAGGTGCTTATTCACGCTTTTAACAAGTGGTCACATTAATGTGACCAGACAGTGCACACTCACTACAAACATAAGAAATTGTGAGATGCTGCCAGAAATGATAGCTACCACACAACAAATAATGGCTAGTGGTTGGTTTTGAACTGGCAACTTGCACCACAGCAGCTATAAACATGAACAGCTACACCAAACTGCAGACACAGCTCAGCTTGAGGTATTGCTTCCACTCATGAAGGAAGAGAACCTGCTGTCTCAGAAATTCTCATTGCAACTGACTATAGCACCCTGGATCTAAATCTTGTCAATGGTCCTCTGTATGACAGAGCTGACAGATCCTCACATTCTGTTCCTGTTATCACATATCTCTACTATGATGAGCTTCAAAGGTCACCTCTCCCAGCAAACCTTTGCAATCATCAAGCAGGCCTTCAGTTTCCTTGAATGACCCCACTTTCCGCACACATGTAAAAATCCATACAAAGTCCCAGGGGCTATAAGTCACTGAGCAGTGCTTAGCATTAGAGCACCCTTCGTCTTTCTGCTGGGTGTTCAGGGTCTGTATGTGAGCCAACTGCCTTACCTCTTCAATCCTGATTATGTGAGGTGTTGCACAAAGTCACCCCAAGTATCACCCAGTTGAAATAGGAACACTGTATCCATTGTCATCTGGGTCTTGTGACAAAAAACTAAGTGAAACCTGTAGTGTCTTGCTTCACTGTGTTCTACGAGAATGTCATGATTGGCTGACACACTGACACGAAGATACATCAAGAGCTAATTTGCCAAGGTCTTATTAAAGGGTTCTGAGACTAATCACCTATAAGTGCTCAGCAGTTGTCATTCTATTAGTGATGTCACAATGTCAAATCACCTCTGACACTATAGACTGGAAAAATTTTTCCACGATCAGTGATCATACAAGGTGCCCCATGCTTTAAAATTAAACCTTCCAATTTCCGGAGTTTTGTGATCTGCATACTTTTGGTGACAGCATAGCGGCTGAGGTCACTGCAGACTATTATCCATCAAATCCCGTTAGTCAATTTTGGCACCTCCCCAAGAAGTCTATTCCATTTCACTGGAATGGCATCTCTGCAAGCAGAATTGGTACCGGATGCCCCAGAGTGCGGCACATGGTCCCGCTGCTGGCATTCCTTACACTGACTCACATAGTGTCCAACAAATTGGTAGTAACCTGGCTGGTGACCCTGCGTCTGATTATATCTAGAGTTTTGACAAATCCTTGGTGACCAGATTATGCAGCTTTGTGGAAAAACTAAGACAGCTGCCCGTAAATGAGCTGAGATGACCAGCAACCATTTCCACCTCATTGGATCACGGTTCCTCTCATACTATGTTCCATTAATTAACTGGAGTTGTTCTTTGGTCAGCAGTTCCTCCTCCTCCTTCAGAGACCTATATGGTTTCCAGAAAGGGTGGATCTTCTCCCTATTTAGCAAAATCATCATTTAATACAGCGGTGACAAACTCTATCCCTGCTATTTTGTACAGCCACAGGATTTCTTGGAGGGCAGATTCCTTGTGACTGCAACTGTTCTTGTATACCAATGTGACAACATACTCCTGAAGCACATACTTCTTCACAACAACCACAGGAGACAACCAATGTCTGAAGGTTCATCGATGTCATTTTGCAGCACCATCTCCACTTCTTCCCACACTATCTTTCATTCATTCATTCATTCATTCATTCATTCACTCACTCATCAGGTGTCACCTATACAAGCACTGTAACTGGTTGATGAATGCCACTGTTGACATGGAGTTCTACTATGAGGCACTTGGTCTGCCTTTACTACACACTGAAAGCAGCCAAAAATTGGTGCAGTATGGCAAAAACTTGCCGACGTCGATCTGGGTCAGGCCAGATCCTACTGTCATTCAATAACAGCTTCCTCCCTTGCATTGTCTGTAGTGGCAGTGGAGCTCAATTCTTTGGCAATGGCTGCCATTCCTTGACTGGTTTGCCTGTCCCTGTGCACATACCTTTAGGGATGAGTTCTGGCTGTACTTGACAATTAGTGACCCAAACTTCTCCTTTACAACTTACAACACTCATGATCACCACTGGCATTTAGATTTCTTTTGTGAACCTGAGTTGTTTTTGCAATAGTCAAAAGTTTCATAGTTTAACTCTGCATTTAGAGTTAGGACCAACTAGTCTCGATGATGGCGGGACAATGCCTTTAACAGCAAAAAAGCTGCAAAGAGCAATCTGTTATGTGTGTCTGTTGGAATAATTTCATGGAACTCTGATCCTTTACAGCCAATGATCTTTATTTATGTGGTCGATATTCATGGCTGCTATCTCTTGCTTATTTGGTCCAACAAGTTCTGTTGTTGTTGTTGTTGTTGTTGTTGTCTTCAGTCCTCAGACTGGTTTGATGCAGCTCTCCATGCTACTCTATCCTGTGCAAGCTGCTTCATCTCCCAGTACCTACTGCAACCTACATCCTTCTGAATCTGCTTAGTGTACTCATCTCTCGGTCTCCCTCTACGATTTTTACCCTCCACGCTGCCCTCCAATGCTAAATTTGTGATCCCTTGATGCCTCAAAACATGTCCTACCAACCGATCCCTTCTTCTAGTCAAGTTGTGCCACAAACTTCTCTTCTCCCCAATCCTATTCAATATCTCCTCATTAGTTACGTGATCTATCCACCTTATCTTCAGCATTCTTCTGTAGCACCACATTTCGAAAGCTTCTATTCTCTTCTTGTCCAAACTATTTATCGTCCATGTTTCACTTCCATACATGGCTACACTCCAAACAAATACTTTCAGAAATGACTTCCTGATACATAAATCTATATTCGATGTTAACAAATTTCTCTTCTTCAGAAACGCTTTCCTTCCCATTGCCAGTCTGCATTTTATATCCTCTCTACTTCGACCATCATCAGTTATTTTACTTCCTAAATAGCAAAACTCCTTTACTACTTGAAGTGTCTCATTTCCTAATCTAATTCCCTCAGCATCACCCGATTTAATTTGACTACATTCCATTATCCTCGTTTTGCTTTTGTTGATGTTCATCTTATATTCTCCTTTCAAGACACTGTCCATTCCGTTCAACTGCTCTTCCAAGTCCTTTGCCGTCTCTGACAGAATTACAATGTCATCGGCGAACCTCAAAGTTTTTACTTCGTCTCCATGAATTTTAATACCTACTCCAAATTTTTCTTTTGTTTCCTTTACTGCTTGCTCAATATACAGATTGAATAACATCGGGGAGAGGCTACAACCCTGTCTCACTCCTTTCCCAACCACTGCTTCCCTTTCATGCCCCTCGACTCTTATGACTGCCAACTGGTTTCTGTACAAATTGTAAATAGCCTTTCGCTCCCTGTATTTTACCCCTGCCACCTTTAGAATTTGAAAAAGAGTATTCCAGTCAACATTGTCAAAAGCTTTCTCGAAGTCTACAAATGCTAGAAACATAGGTTTGCCTTTTCTTAATCTTTCTTCTAAGATAAGTCGTAAGGTCAGTATTGCCTCACGTGTTCCAACATTTCGACGGAATCCAAACTGATCCTCCCCGAGGTCCGCGTCTAATAGTTTTTCCATTCGTCTGTAAAGAATTCGCGTTAGTATTTTGCAGCTGTGACTTATTAAACTGATTGTTCGATAATTTTCACATCTGTCAACACCTACTTTCTTTGGGATTGGAAATATTATATTCTTCTTGAAGTCTGAGGGTATTTCGCCTGTCTCATACATCTTGCTCACCAGCTGGTAGAGTTTTGTCATGACTGGTTCTCCCAAAGCTGTCAGTAGTTCTAATGGAATGTTGTCTACTCCGGGGGCCTTGTTTCGACTCAGGTCTTTCAGTGCTCTGTAAAACTCTTCACGCAGTATCGTATCTTCCATTTCGTCTTCATCTACATCCTCTTCCATTTCCATAATATTGTCCTCAAGTACATCACCCTTGTATAAACCTTCTATATACTCCTTCCACCTTTCTGCCTTCCCTTCTTTGCTTAGAACTGGGTTGCCATCTGAGCTCTTGATATTCATACACGTGGTTCTCTTCTCTCCAAAGGTCTCTTTAATTTTCCTGTAGGCAGTATCTATCTTACCCCTAGTGAGATAAGCTTCTACATCCTTACATTTGTCCTCTAGCCATCCCTGTTTAGCCACTTTGCACTTCCTGTTGATCTCATTTTTTAGACATTTGTATTCCTGTTTGCCTGCTTCATTTACTGCATTTTTATATTTTCTCCTTTCATCAATTAAATTCAATATTTCTTCTGTTCCCAAGGACTTCTAGCAGCCCTCATCTTTTTACCTACTTTATCCTCTGCTGCCTTCACTACTTCATCCTCAGAGCTACCCATTCTTCTTCTACTGTATTTCTTTCCCCTATTCCTGTCAATTGTTCCCTTATGCTCTCCCTGAAACTCTGTACAACCTCTAGTTCTTTCAGTTTATCCAAGTCCCATCTCCTTAATTTCCCACATTTATGCAGTTTCTTCAGTTTTAATCTACAGGTCATAACCAATAGATTGTGGTCAGAGTCCACATCTGCCCCTGGAAATGTCTTACAACTTAAAACCTGGTTCCTAAATCTCTGTCTTACCATTATATAATCTATTTGATACCTTTTAGTATCTCCAGGGTTCTTCCACGTATACAACCTTCTTTCATGATTCTTAAACCAAGTGTTAGCTATGATTAAGTTGTGCTCTGTGCAAAATTCTACTAGGCGGCTTCCTCTTTCATTTCTTAGCCCCAATCCATATTCACCTACTATGTTTCCTTCTCTCCCTTTTCCTACACTCGAATTCCAGTCACCCATTACTATTAAATTTTCGTCTCCCTTCACTATCTGAATGATTTCTTTTATTTCATCGTACATTTCTTCAATTTCTTCATCATCTGCAGAGCTAGTTGGCATATAAACTTGTACTACTGTAGTAGGTGTGGGCTTCGTATCTATCTTGGCCACAATAATGCGTTCACTATGCTGTTTGTAGTAGCTTACCCGCATTCCTATTTTCCTATTCATTATTAAACCTACTCCTGCATTACCCCTATTTGATTTTGTGTTTATAACCCTGTAGTCACCTGACCAAAAGTCTTGCTCCTCCTGCCACCAAACTTCACTAATTCCCACTGTATCTAACTTTAACCTATCCATTTCCCTTTTTAAATTTTCTAACCTACCTGCCCGATTAAGGGATCTGACATTCCACGCTCCGATCCGTATGACGCCAGTTTTCTTCCTCCTGATAACGACATCCTCCTGAGTAGTCCCCGCCCGGAGATCCGAATGGGGGACTATTTTACCTCCGGGATATTTTACCCAAGAGGATGCCATCATCATTTAATCATACAGTAAAGCTGCATGTCCTCGGGAAAAATTACGGCTGTAGTTTCCCCTTGCTTTCAGCCGTTCGCAGTACCAGCACAGCAAGGCCGTTTTGGTTAATGTTGCAAGGCCAGATCAGTCAATCATCCAGACTGTTGCCCCTGCAACTACTGAAAAGGCTGCTGCCCCTCTTCAGGAACCACACGTTTGTCTGGCCTCTCAACAGATACCCCTCCGTTGTGGTTGCACCTACGGTACGGCCATCTGTATCGCTGAGGCACGCAAGCCTCCCCACCAACGGCAAGGTCCATGGTTCATGGGGGGCAACAAGTTCTGGCTACCATAAAATGCTGTATTTCTTATCTCACTAACTGGTGTATGATGAAGGCAAGGTCATGGTGATCTTCTGTAACTGCTATAGGGACCACTTTCATGAGTTAGTCACACTTCTTTCATTCAATGCACTGGCATTTCTCGGTTGCGCAACATCCTTTACAAAAGGGGTTGGTAAATGTCTTCTGCAACTCATTTAAAGTATGAGATTTCATTTTGTCCTGTCATGTTTGGATTCACAATGTTGTGTAGTCCCAAAACATTCTCTAGAGACTTATGTTTCCCCATTGCAATGTCCCCTGTTCTTTAATTTTCTTCCACTAAGTAGACTTGCTACTGCTTTTCGTTTTCTTCAGTTTGGTTTGGAATTTGTCCCCGATATCAAGCTTGTTCTCACACCACTGCTGTCCATGTAAAAGTACACATTTGCCAAACACATAATGTCATCCCATCTGTTGTATCTGGTGACTCCATAGAAACTTTTCAGCCATTCCATTGGGTAATGACCAGTGTCTCTGGAAAACATTGATGAATGTCTGACAGGTAAATGACTTGGTGTTTTAGAATCCATTGGTTTCCTGAATATAAGGACTCTAGAGATGATGTACTCCTTATACTCCATTTCCTGCCTGTGTAGGCAACCCAATGAAAATTATAGTCAGGACATTTCAGGTGATACTGTCACAGAGAGACACAGCAATTACTACAAAGCTTTATTTATCAGGAATATAGCAGACAAGCAGAGTGTAACACTAGTTGGTTCGCTGATGTAACATGTTTTTGCATGGGGGGCAACAAAATAATCTAAGTCAACAAAGCCATATTCTGCCATAGAAAGTATCACACATGTGGTCACAATATTCAGTACAAATACAAACTCAGTATGATTCAACATGCCCAAAATGAAGTGCTCCAACAGCATGAAGTTGCAAGACTTTGCTTGTGATTTTGGAGAGAAGTTCATCAGCAACGGCAGGAAATACTATCTCACAAACTATGTGAAATTAAAAATTAGTGGAGAAAAAAAGCTTTAAAGTGCGACACTGTAATACCACCAAACACAACAGATGCGTGAAGAGAAGTACGGAGAGTGACAGCAAGAAGTGCCGTTACTTGAGCAGACAGCTCGATCTTCAACCATGCAATCATACTTCAAGGACTTGGGTCGGTTGGTGGTGTCTCACAACATGTCATTGGAGAAGGAGAAGAATCCATACAGAAGCAGAATAATTCGTACTTCAAACAGTTCTTAGAGAAGTATACAACTCATCCAGTTCCAAATGAATCTACACTGAGAACGAACTATAATTTATCTATATGCTACATGTAGGTACTCAACAAAATAAGAATTAACATTGCTGACAAAATGGTCTGATTGTCAATAGATAGAGCCACCAATGGTGTGTGGTGTGGGTGTTAAATTACAAATGATGTTGGAATTCTTCAAGTTGGCAGGCCTGCAGAAATGTTCCTCCCAACATATGAAGCTCTCAAGATAAACAACTCAATAATTGCCATTTTCTTTCACAACTCTATGAAGCTACTATATCCAGGTAGTGTGAAAAGATACAACATTTTGCTGCTAGTGACAGACAGTGCTTCATACATGGCAAAAGCAGTCAATGCACTTCACATTCTCTACTCAGTACAGTGTGTGCCGCTTGTCTTGCATATGCATTACACAGAGTCACAGAATAGATGTGAGCGAATTACAGTGATGGGAACAAATAAATTTTCTATGTGGCAGCCTCGCTGCAGGTATTGTGATTGAAGGAACAAGCACCTAACTGCCCCAGTAGATTAAAATATCTGGAGATAAAAACCAATTTATTGGAGGAAACAAACAGTCCAATGGTCTGTTCAGTGTCCATCAATATTAGATGCAAAGAAACTGAAGACAATGCTTAGCACAGAGCCAGAAGTAGGGGGTATTCCACCATGATGGGACTGACTTCATGAGGCTCCACAACCACAATGTGGCATGGGTTCCAATGTTTTCAGAAAGAGCCAATGCATTAGTTGGAATACCACCATGAAGTAGGCTACAGAGCTTGCCCTACATTTCAGGTGAAGAGGCAAATGTTCCCTTGGATGAGATGTGGCACTCCCCAGTATTCCCCCTACTGTGTTCCATGTTTAATTAAGTAGCAAGCTTTAACACATAATCAATTAAAGGTGATGAGGGTGGTTTGTGAAAGATGTCACACTTAGGACACTGTAGGGCCCTTCGATGATCTTACATACTATCTGCAATGCCTTTGGCCTACCAGCTGGCAGCAGAGGGGAGGGGGTCTATATAAAAGAGAATGGCAGTTCCAGCAGCATGGGTGATCACTTCAGAGATGATCCCCACAACCTTATCAATGTAATCTGACAGATGATGAAGGTGACAACAGAAGGGAAAACTGCCTGTTCGCTCTTCAAAAAGCCCAATGTCAGGCTGTGACAAGGAAGTGACAGGATCACCAGAAAGTCATTACTGTCATGTAGCAACCATTGTTCTGAAGACACTGAGGGAAGACACTGTAGGGCAGATAACCAAAAATGTCCTATGGACAGCACTGAAGTAGGCAGGAGTGCTATCACTGAAACACAGACAACTCAAGACTGAAAAAAGCTGGTCAATCAGAATGCCCCTACTAGACATTGTGATTCTCCCACTTATGGGGAATGGGGAGTGAGGGTGGGAAGTGGGCTGCTGCTAAATGAAATCTGCAAGTAGGAGAAACAATGAGAAGATGGGGTGGAGTTTTTGGAGTAAGGTGGTCATATAAAAGTGTGTAAATTTTCTGCCTTGAGGTAAATAAACTAAATAAATGGTGATCACTGAAGTCTTTTGCATGTGCACTGTCATTTCTTCCAATGTGGAATGAAATCATTCCCTGAAGTCACCTGTGTGAACCAATGCATAGTCCGTTCAGATGTTCTGTCAGCCCCAGTACAGTTCTGATAGAATGCACAGTAATCCCTAACATATGGAAAATGGATGTCTGTGAAACGTGTTTCTTGGACAAAAATGCAGATCGCAGAACAGGAGAAAATTAGGAATCATTCTGGCAGGTGACCATAATACCCATTACAGTCCCATAGAATCATTACATTAAAAGTTTCCTGGTTAATTGTGAAGAGGCCAAGACCACAGGTCACATCTCAGAATCACAGTATCACCTGTGGTGTTCAAACATAAGCAAACATCAGTTTAGAGTCCAACAGTATAGTGGGATCTGGTGCTTCTGTCGTCACTAGAACAGCCTTCTCCTGAGATTTCTCCTTTTTCTCATTCACTGCTTTTGGCAACTGATAATCTGGTGAGGGCTTACCCGCCGTGGGTGTAGAAGAGGGCAGTCCTGGAACACAGCTGGTTGCTCCTTCAGCCACTGTCTCATGTCGAGTTATTGGTCTGTAGGTTTCCGGGGAGAGAGTCCTCAAAATCTAAAAATGGGAACTCTGCCACTGGTATATGTCTGAGGAGGATACTGCCACTCCAGGTGGATGCAGAGTGTGATTCTCAAAAATAGAGTTGCAGAACCCACAAGACACGAAGGCCTATTGCTTTCGTGATCTACTTTCTTTGTGCAACAACAGTGGAGTAAATACATCAGGTACTAATGGCAACAAAGCCATAATAGGGAGCGAAAGTTCATATAATGGAGACTGAATATAAACGATTTTGATTTTCCGTGCTCCAAAATGTGAAAGGCGACTGGACACCAGTTGCTCTATTTTAAATTCCTTAATAATGGTAGTACACTTCAGGGATCAGGGAGGGTGGTCATTTCTTGCAACTGACACGCAGGTGGTGTGGGCATGGTAAATTTTCGTGAAATGGACATACAGTCTCTGCAAACCTCTCCACAAATTGGGTCATATGTACAACACTGGGAAGACGTATGTCCAAAGTGCTGGCATTTAAAGTATCACATTAGGGGTGGAAAATATGTTCTCTCATCACAGTGGTAAACCATGGTTTTTACCTTCTTTGGATTGAATCTCCCTCAAATACAAGAATGAAAGGTCCTGTTTCAACATTGTTATCTGGTGGGCTTCGATTTACACGACATGCGAAGTGGATCCCATGCTTCTCAAAGAGTTTCCATAGTTAATCTGTCTGCAGCATTAAGCCTGGTGAAAAATTAAACTATGTGCCACGTTTAAACTCTTATCAGGTTATATGGTAACAGGTATATTTAAAAGAAATAACAGCCAGGATAGGATAGGATTTGCTACCTTAATAAATAAATTTACTAAGGGAAGATTGTTAACCAAAAACGTTTTCAATATCCTCCTCAAAGACTGTTGGCTTTGTACAGAGACTGTGTGCAAACCAGGAACAGAGGGGAATAAGTGTCTGCAAGTTGCTTGGTTCTGTTATTCTCCCAAGGAGAGAAAGTTCAGTAGGTCATAACAATCACAATGAAAAAGCCATAATCCATGTCCTACCAGTGAGCTTCAGTGTCATGAGGAAATCTGATTACATTTTAACAGCACTATGATGCTAATTTCCTTTTGGATTGGAGAGTTGAGTGGCTGGGAGAGGCAAAACCACCTGCCATACCAAATCAATTGATTCAACAGAAACATGTGGGAATATTGCACCAGTTCCACACAACCAACGGAAAATCTGGGTTAGTATTTCCAGTGGACAGTTATTTGGAAGTCAGCACTCCTGCGACCTCATAGGCAGTAGACACAACAGCACAAGAGCCACTTCAGCTGTTTGCTATCAATAACTCTAGTGTCACAATGCTAGGTCACAAGGAGCTGTTAATTAACATCAATTTTGCTACTCCATTCAAGTGGACTTTTGTAGTAATAGACATTTCTCCATATCTTCTCACATTTATTCTCTAGATCAGATTTCCTTGCACATTTTGCACTGCCATTGGATTTGTCTATGGCCTGGCTCATAAGTGGGGCTAGCAGCAGAAAAGTCAGTGGGGGTTTCAAAACGTTCAGCAGGTGGTAGGACATGCTGCGTCAGCAATACACATCAACAGCCAATTCTGCAGGTATCTGTGCTACCACACAGCATAAAACACTAGACATTACACTACGTACGTACGGACGCACACACGTACGTACGTACGTACGTACGCACGCACGCACACACGTACGTACGTACGTACGGACGCACACACGTACGTACGCACGCACACACGTACGTACGTACGCACGCACACACGTACGTACGTACGCACGCACACACGTACGTACGTACGCACGCACACACGTACGTACGTACGCACGCACGCACACACGTACGTACGTACGCACGCACGCACACACGTACGTACGTACGCACGCACGCACACACGTACGTACGTACGCACGCACGCACACACGTACGTACGCACGCACGCACACGTACGTACGCACGCACGCACACGTACGTACGCACGCACGCACACGTACGTACGCACGCACGCACACGTACGTACGCACGCACGCACACGTACGTACGCACACGTACGTACGCACGCACGCACGCACACGTACGTACGCACGCACGCACACGTACGTACGCACGCACGCACGCACACGTACGTACGCACGCACACGTACGTACGCACGCACGCACACGCACGCACGCACACGCACGCACGCACACGCACGCACGCACACGTACGCACGCACGCACACGTACGCACGCACGCACGCACACGTACGCACGTACGCACGCACGCACGCACGTACGCACGCACGCACGCACGTACGCACGCACGCACGTACGTACGTACGCACGCACGCACGCACGCACGTACACACGTACGTACGTACACACGTACGTACACACGTACGTACACATGTACATACATACATACATACAATCCAAGGGCTGCCAGTTGTGCATCTGTAGAACTGCACCAGGTAAAGTCTGAAATTAAAACAGTTTCTGATGTGATGTTAGATTCCAGTATCATACAGTGTTCGGACAGTTCCAGAGCATCCCCGCTACATTTAGTCTGAAAGAAAGATGGTACATGGCATCCTAGTCCGGATTATCAGGGATTAAATGCCAGGATCATTCTGGGCAAATACGCTATCCCACACATTCAAGAATTCATGTATGTTGTGGTTGCCCCAACTGGTTTTACAGTTCCAGATTGACGCAAGACCTATAACCCGATTCCTGTAACACCTATGGACGCTCAAGAGAGCTGTGATCATGCCTTTCAGCATTTTTGAGTTCTTGTGCATGCCTTTCAGACTTAAAAATGTGACTCAGACCTGGCAACAGTTCACAGACGAAGTGCTGCATGAATTGTCATTTTGTTTCACATATCTTGACAACACTGTTGTATTTTCTGCTGACGCACAATGACGTATCAGGCATGTGGCTGAAGTACGGCCAAGGTTACAAGATTATGGTGTCATACTGAACAAAGACAAATGCATGGTGGGTAAAAGTGAAGTGACCTTTCTCGGTTATAGAGTTTCAAGTGATGGTCTTTCCCAATTGCCAGAGAAATTGGCTTTGTTTTGAGGGCTGCCATGTCCGAAGAACTATCAACGATGATTGTTGGGATTGGTGAATTTTTATAGCTGCCATTTGTCAGCAACAGTGGCTATTCAAGCAGCACCTCTTACAGGTGTGCTTGCCAGCCAGCACACTAAAGGAAAATGTTTACTGAAGTAGACTCCGGATATGGACAAAGCATTCTGCACTTTGCAGAAGAGTTTTGGTCAAGCAGTTTCATTCACCCATACAGTACCGACCACACCGTTAGCTGTGAAGGTTAACACCAGTCAGACCACAATCGAGACTGTGCTATAGAAAAAAGTGAACTATTGTTGACAGCAGTTTATGCAGAAGCTTCTGCCATTCTATATTAAATCACTCAGAAATTTTACAAAATGATACCCACCCCCCAAATAAAACTTTGAAATGTTGTGTAAGTGATAAGCTGCATACATGAACGTTTCCAAAATTTAAATGTTGCAGGTGAAGTACATATTCAGCTCCGATGGAATCGGACTTCTGCAGACGAGCTATTTTCTAATTTAAAAATGCAATGGTTACTATAGTTTTTGCAGTACAAGCTTGAATTTTTTTTTAAATTAAAGGGTGAGGTTTCTATTTTTATGCTGATGCTCCTTATATTGAATATGCATAATCTATATCTTTACAAAAATTTAATAATTTCTTTTAAAAAACCCAATGCACGGGCATTTAATTCTTTTGACAGGTTTCCTTCGAAAGTTTTACAACATTATTATTAATATTCTTTGTCACACAAAAAGAATCAGTTTGTAGAAATGATGGGAAGAGTGGAAAAAAGGCAATACAGAAAATTTTAAATTGGTAATTTATGACTACCATGTCACTTGTAAACTGCTACAAAAGAAGTTACAGTGGATTTCCCTGAAGAAAATCATATCTGAGAATACTGTTTAATTTCCACTAAATGTATTTAATCATGAAGTTCCTTCATTTTGAGCCATGTTCACTGAGAATGCAGTTCCGAGTTCTTGACCTGAGCTCCATCACAGGTCATAAACTTCGTAGATGCTGTTTTCCAACTATTCAAGTCGAAAACAATAGTAGTAACAATAATATTTAAAAAATTATTTAATATACTTTTTTGATAAAACAATGGAACAGAAGGTTTCTGTTATTATTTAATCACTTTTTAGGTTACGCCAACATCTTTTGGGTTGTTTACATATGACAAATGATGGTTTTATGCATTAACACTTTGCTGTCAGCACGTCTTGTACAAATTTATTAGCTTGGCGTCGGCAGCACTAAGTGTGATTACTTGGCTTGTCGCTGGCTGCTTGTCACCTTTCTGTTGATGACAAGCTTCAAACACATTGACTTTTGAGCGCTTTAATTTTCCAGAAATCCTCTACTTTGCCATATCGTTCCACAAACTCTAGTTTTCTTTTCAAGTAACTTCTCTGCAAGTTCTATACAGTTCTAATAAATGTCCATGCAGAGGTGATGCCACTTGCCATCAGAAGATGTCAACAGTTCCATCACTGTTTTTGCTAAAGGCTGTCCAGTGCCGGAATATATCTTGAATGAGGAAATGTATCCCGTACTTGAATCACACAGCATCCGAATGAGTATGCCGAATTTCGTAATATTCGACTGATTGTAAACTTTAAAATTTAACCGTCCATGCCACGGTATCATTCCTTCATCAACAGAGATGTTTTGACTTATATTAAACATTTCTTCAAACTTTTTGAAAAAATAATTAATTAAGAATTGCGCTTTGACAAGCCAGTCTGCATTATCCAGTTTACTGTTGCAGTCAGAAAAATGTAAAAATGATAATATTTGTCTGAATCAGTTGCGGAACATCGTTTTGCAAAATATCGGTGTGTCTATCAACAGATTCATTGACCAATAATCATTGATCCTTGCTTTTCTTACAATTCCCATCAGGATAGCAATCCCAAACCATTTTCTATGTTCAGGCCCCGTAACATCAACAAATGTGGCAGTTTTTTAATCCAGTTTCCTTCTATTGCAATTTTGACTGTAGTAATTTTTGATTTTGTTGCTAATCTATTGAAATAGATCATTCCCAATATATAATTGTACGATATCCTCGACACACTGTGTATCTTTGGGAAATATGTTTGGACCCAGGGATCCTTCAAATTTATTATTGGTCCTCGGTAAATCAGTCTGACCACTGTGCAGTCTTCTTCGTCTCATTCCATCGAATCAGTTGGCAACCGTAGCATTTGCCAAATTTTTCTTGGACGTATTTCACTATCTTCCTACGATTCTGCTTCACTTGCATTTTTTTGATGTCCAATGTCTTCTCTTCCCATTCGGCCATGTCATCCGGAACATCATCAGACAAGACATCCGCGTATTCATAGTAAATAATCCTATTGTCCTTTTCGTCCGCCATGATGAAAGGGCACTAGTACTTATAAAAACAAATACTTGTTGACGTATGTAACTTATTGTTACCTAAACAAAACACCAACAGAACGCAAAAGATACTAACATGCTCTCGCCGGCCACTGCGCGATACTATGCTCACAACACCACTGAGGTGTCGCCGGCCCTTGACTGCTATTTCACGCACAACACCACTGTCGTGTCTCCAGATGGCATAGTGTTAAGCAATATGGGAAACAGAAGTAGGCATTTTTTTTTTCTTTTTGAATAGCACCTTCAAGATTTGTGTGACAGTGCACTGACAAGTGTGAATGAACTGACACTTTGAGAACAAGAACTTACATTAGGGTGAAACAACAGTAATTCATACTGTATATATGATTTGTGTGTGTGTGTGTGTGTGTGTGTGTGTGTGTGTGTGTGTGTGTGTGTAACGCAAAGATGTGTGCCAATATAGATTCTCTCTACATTAGTAAATTTGCTGTCCCCTTTTACTTGCCATAAATGGGTGGCCCGTGTTATATGGACTTTGTGGAGTTAGGTTAGTAAAGGCAAAGAACTTCAAACTTAGGGAATATACTATTGCTCTTGAGAGGGGGAAGGGGGGATGCGTCCAATTTGTACAAAACAAGCACATGACAATTCAGAATCAGATTATACAAATATCAGTAATGTAATGGTGTAGACTCCTAAAAAAGCTGTGCTCAATACTGGCTTAATCAGCCTAGGAATATTGTTTGCAAAACTGCATTCTGCTTCACATAGTCGGTATGTAGCACCACGCACCAGTAGCCTCCTTGATGGTCCGAAGTTCGCTGGGTGAAGGAAGGGTGCGCCATTCGTCACCCCAGGTCGCAAAACTGACCTGAGGACACTCTCCGAAAGGCCAATCTCCAAGGCTGGTGCACCAACAGCCTGTTTGGCCACCGTGTCAACACCTTCATTTCCCGGGATGTCGACATGACCAAGGGTGCACACAAAGACCACAGAGCGACCGCAATGGACAAGAGTATTTAGGGACTCTTGGATAGCCATCACAAGACAAAAGTGAGGGAAACATTGATCAATAGCTCATAAACTGCTCAGGGAGTCCCTACAGATAATGAAGGACTCACCTGACCAGTGGCGGATATACTCTAGGGCACGAGGGATGGCGACCAGCTTGGCAGTGAAAACACTGCAGCCAGCCGGCAACGAGTGTTGTTCATAATGATCCCCTAGAGTAAGAGCATAACCGATATGACCAGCAACCATCAAACTGTCAGTATAGACTACGTCAGAGCCTTGAAACACGCCACACCACATGGGTATATGCAGAGGCGCCCCGGAAAAGAGGTGGGAGAGGGAAAACGTCAAGCCCAGAGAGAAGAGCTATGATGCGAACTGCTTTCGTACACCCTGACTGGGGCTCCGTTCCAGAAGATGGTCAACTGAGTTGGGCAACAGCAGACGGTAATTGGGATGTCCTGGCAAGCTACAAACTTTTGCAACATAAGTGACGCCGGATCCGCAATGGAAGGACACCAGCCTCCACAAGGATGCTGTTGACAGGGCTTGTCCGGAAAGCTCCAGTGGCGAGTCGGACCCCACTGTGAAGGATGGGATCAAGCAAATGCAATGTGAAAGGTGATGCTGAACTGTAAGCCAGGCTCCCATAATCTAGACGGGACTGATTTAACACCTGAAACAGCCATAGAAGGGTAGACCAATTGGCACCCCAACTGGTGTGACTCAAGCAACGAAGAGCATTAAGATGCCACCAGCACATCTGTTTAAGCTGCCAAATATAAGGAAGCCAAGTCAACCAGGTATCAAAAACCAATCCCAAAAACCGATGCATCTCCAACACAGCAAGAGGTTCGCCGTCAAGATAAAACCGTCGCTCAGGTTGAACAGTGCGATGCTGGCAGAAATGCATAACGCAGGTCTTGGCTGCCGAAAACTGGAAGCCATGCACTACAGCCCAAGACTGCGCGTTTTGGATAGTGCTCTGCAGTTGCAATTCAGCAGCTGCAATGCCAGTGGAGCTATAGTATAGGCAGAAGTCATCAGCATACAAAGAAGCTGAGACAGGCGTTCCCACCACCACAGCGAGCCAATTAACTGCAATCAGAAAGAGGCAGACACTTAAGACAGATCCTTGCGGTACTCCATTCTCCTGAACTCGGGAGGAACTATGGGAGGCCTCAACTAGCACATGAAAGGAACGAAGCGACAGAAATTTTTGTATGAAAATTGGGAGCGGACCCCGAATACCCCAACCATGAAGCGTGGAGAGAGTGCGATGTAGCCATGTCGTATTTTACACCTTCTGCATGTCAAAAAAGACGGTGACCAGATGCTGACAGCGGGCAAAGGCCATATGGATGTCAGACTCCTGGCACACCAGATTATCGGCTGCGGAACGGTTCTTACGGAACCCACCCTGAGATGGAGCAAGAAGTGCCCCGAGACTCAAGTAGCCAACAACCTCTGGCTCACCATGCATTCTAGCAACTTGCAAAGAACGTTCGTGAGGCTAATGGGGCAGTAGCTGTCCACCTCCAGTGGGTTTTTGCCAGGTTTCAACACGGGGATTACGATGCCTTCCCACCATTACAATGGGAACTCCCCCTCAATCCAGATACGGTTGAAAAGGTCTAGGAGGTGCCACTGGCAGTCCACCGAGAGGTGTTTGAGCATCTGACAGTGGATGCGATCTGGCCCGGGAGCCGTATCAGGGCAAGCGGCTAGGGCACTTTGGAATTCCCATTCATTGTGCAATTCAGGGTGGCATGTGTCAAATGAAAGGCTCCAACATTCCACCCGCTCTTTCAGGGAACGGAAGGCCAGTGGGTAACTCGCAGAAGCGGAACTCTGAGCAAAATGCTTTGCTAAGCAGTCTGCAATTGTGTCTGAGTCAGTACAGACCGCTCCATCCACTGAAAGTGCAGGTACGCTGATGGGGGTCCGATAGCCATAGAGGCACCTAATCTTGGGTGAAACATGCGAGGGAGAGGTAAGGAGGCCAATGGTGTAGACATATCTTTGCCAGCACTTCTGCTTATGTTGGCAAATGAGGCTGCGTCCTTGTGCATGGACCTGTTTAAAGGCGATGGGGTGTTCCAATGAGGGATGACACTTGTGACGCTGGAGTGCCTGCCTGCGATCTTTAATCGCCTCAGCGATCTCGGGTGACCACCAACACACAGTCCTCCGCCAAGGGGACCCAGAAGAACCGGGAATGGCAGATTCTGCGGCAGTAAGGATGCCGATGGAGACCGAGTGAACCACCTCATCAATGGCTCATTGGAAAGAGGCTCAATAGCGGTAATGGAGGTGAAGTAGTCCCGGTCATCCTTACTCATAGCCCATCTGCAGGAGCACCCAGAAGAGTGACACTGTGGCAGTGACAGAAAGATCGGAAAGTGGTCACTACTGCACAAGTCGTCATGCACACTCCACTGGGCAGATAGTAATAGGCTAGGGCTGCAAATCAAAAGGTCGATGGCCGAGTACGTGCCATGCGCCACACTAAAATGTGTGAAGACACCATTATTTAAAAGAGAAAGGTTGAGCTGTGCCAATACTTTCTCAACGATGCTGCCTCAGTCGCCCAGTAACAGAAAAGTTGGTGGTCAGTGGGCTATCAGCGCAGCCAGGACATGCTGTGGGACATCACCATCCGGTGGAAGATAGAGACTGCAGACAGTAACAGTCTGAGGCATCCACACCAAAACAGTGACAGCCTCTAAAGGTGTTTGTAGAGGGACAGACTCGCTGTAAAGAGAGTGAAGGACGTAGATACAGACGCTACCAGATACCCTCTCATAAGCTGCCCGGTTCTTATAACAACTCTGATAGCCACGGAGCACGTGGGTTCGCATCACCGGAAACCAAGTTTCCTGAAGAGCAATGCAGTGGAAAGGGTGAAGGCTGAGAATTTGTTGGAGCTCAGCAAGATGGTGGAAAAAAACTGCTGCAGTTCCACTGGAGAATGACATTGTCCATGGCCGAGAAAGGCATGAAGTTACCAAGGTGGCAGATTACGCCACTGGTCACCTGCTGCCACCAATTGAGTACCTGTGCGAGTGACATCCATTGGGTCTGAGAATCCGGTGAGATCTAGGTCCTCAGCGGACTCCAGAATCTCTACCTCGCCCTCAGACGCAGAGCTTGTAGGTTGCAGTGGGTGGGTGGGTGCCTTCCTTCGTCTTAGAGGTCTTCTTCTTGGACTTTTCTGGCTGCTCCTTGGGTTTCATTGGCTGGGAGGGCTTCACTGATTCAGTCTCCGGAACAGAGGAGGATCGCAAAGGCCTACAACTAGCTGCTTGTGGGCACTTGTGCCGCTGACGGGTGTCATCCTTCCCACTTGTGGAAAAATTGGGAAGGGAGGGACCCAAGGGACCCCTTGCGAGTGAGAGGATCTGAAGAAGTTGGACGCTTCTCTGACTTAGAAGCGGAGACGAACGTCCCCGATGGGTGGGTGGGTGGGTGGGTGGGTGGGTGGGGTGGGTGCGGGGTGGGGTGTTTCTCCCGAGGTAGGTGGCGCAAGAGCAACAGAGAGGGTAGTGGCCCCCATGGGCAAGGGAGCATGTGGAATTGTACGGAATTTGCTGAACTGAGGGAGCTATCACGTTTGTTGTAGCAGTGGCATATGAGGAAGTCATTCACACAGGATGGAGTCATTCATAACTCCTCTTAGCATTATATTCCATGATTTTCCACTCTTTCTGTAAGATCCTGTTGTCTGGCGAGGAAGGTGAATGATACTCTCTGCAGCTGACACAGATGGAAGGCGGGGGGGCACATGGAACATTGGGATGGGATGGGCTTCCGCAATCTCGACATGTGAGGCTGGAAGTACAGTGTGAAGACATATGGCCGAACTTCCAGCACTTACGGCACAGCATCGGGGGAGGGATATAGGGGTTGATATCACAGCAGTAGATCATCACCTTGACCTTCTCCGGTAATGTATCACCCTCGAAGGCCAAGATGAAGGCACCCGTATAAATCTGATTATCCTTCGGAGCCCGATGAACGCACTGGGCGAAATGAACACCTCGATGCTCTAAATTGGCGTGCAGCTCATCATCAGACTGCAAAAGAAGGTCCCTATGGAAAATAATACCCTGGACCAGATTTAAACTCTTATGAGATGTGATGGTAACTGAAACATCCCCTAACTTGTCACAAGCAAGCAACCTTCGTGACTGAGCAGAGGATGCTGTTTTTATCAATACTGACCCAGAGTGCATTTTGGACAAGCTCTCCACCTCCCCAACTTGTCCTCTAAGTGCTCTACGAAGAATTAAGGCTTCGTTGACATGAAAGACTCCCCATTAGCCCTCATACAAACTAGGAACCGGGGCGAGTGTCACAGCCATCCTGAGCCTTACGCTCCTCCCACGGTGTGGCTAGGGAGGGGAATGATTTGGGACCGATTTCTGGGCATTGAATTGAGCCGGAGAACGCTTAGAGACTGCTGGCAGCTGGCCACCAGCAAGAGATGATGTACCACACTTCATTGCATGTCATGCGCCCTGACACCACCCACTCCGACCAAAGGCCCTCCCCACAGGCGCCACCCAGCCTCAGCAAGGGCCACCTGACAGGATGGATATTGCCGGGAGTCTCGATGCCCCAGGGAGATAGGCATCTACTCCTTGGCATACAAGGGGAGTTAACTGCGCAGGCATCAGCAGAGTGATCCCTGTGTTGTCAGGGGGCTACAGCAAACAGGGTACATGGCGGCTCCATCACAACAGGCTGGCTACTGTGCTGGATATTAGGTGCAAAGAAGTCCATGGTCACTGTCTCCGCAAAAATCAACACTGCACAGTGCATGGTGGAAATCACACCCTGGAAAGTATCCTCGCCCAAGAGATGAAGAACGAGCAGGACGGCAATGCGACGACAAGAAAGCTGGCTGAAGGTCTTAATGCATGATGGATACAATGCAGCATGTAAGGTGCCCTTCCCCAATCAGCTCGCTTTTAGGAAGGATTTGGAAATATGGAGGTCAAACCTGTGAGGGGACCATCGCACATAAGCCGAAACATTTGAGACTCCTTTTAGTCGCCTCTTACGACAGGCAGGAATACTGCAGGCCTATTCTAACCCCCGAACCCACAGAAGGAAAATTTCCTGAAATTTCTCTTGCTTCTGCTGAATATTTCACTGATATATGTGCTGACAGCACAAAAAAATTAAGAATTTCAGTAATATCTGCTACCATGAACATGATTTCGGTGTTAACTGCTGCTGGTCTTTTTTTTTAGGGTAGGGAGGGCAGAAGCAATAGATGTTCAGAGACAGGCTGAAAATGACATTCACATTGATAAAATAGGCAGCCAGAAAGCAAATTTTAATGTACACAATTCATGCAGATAGCCTCTGATTGAAACTAGAGATACTAAAAAACTGGCACAAAAATTAGGTTCATCCAGTTGTAATTCAGCCACTGCAACAAAATCAGTTATTGTTACTGCATCAGAATATCTGAGGACTAAGGCATAAGCTTAATGAGTTGCTTACTGGAGTTGAAGAATTAGAGTTGAGCACACCAGTTGATATAATCTGCATCTCTTTAACATCATGTTACCACTGGTACAAATATGATAAATGTTACAGGATTCAAGTTAGCTTCTTACTTCTGTAGAGAAAATATGGAGAAACAAGTTGCCACATTTGTCAGAAACTGTTTTGATTTAAACAATACTGATATTAATAAATTATGCTCAGAGCAGCACTTAAAAGCTCGTGCAACAGAAGAAGTATTTCATATGAAGACCTTTACAATAGCAGGCATATACAGATCACTTTTAGGAAATTTTAATCTCTTCATAAAAAAAAAAAAAAAAAAAAAAAATCGAAGCTCTGATGTCCCATCTCATGGTAAAAAAAAAGGAAATAGTGGTTGCTGGTGATTTTAATTTGGATTTATTAGAAAGTTCGGTTGGTGAACAATTATTGCAGTCAAAAACACTATCATTAAATTTAGTTCCTACTGTGAACTTTGCTACTAGGATATGTAAATGCTCTGAGACTGCTATTGATAATATCTTTGTATACAAATCTAGTGGGAAATGTAATGCATTACAAAGAATACAGCAAAATATTGAAGCAAGTAATCCAGAAATCAAAGCAGCTTTATTATGAGAAAGAGATAAGTACATCGGGCAACAAAATGAAGACTGTATGGGATATAGTGAAGACAGAGACAGGTGGGACCAAAATTAAGAGTAATAGATAGCTCTAAAAATAAACGAGACTTTGGTAACAAGTGCATGTAGTGTTGCAAACATCTCAAACAAGTATTTCATTTCTGCTACTGACAGCTTGGGGTTATCAGGTTCGGTGAACAGTGCAATGGAGTATCCGACACAAGTGTTAAAAAAATAGCTTCAGTAAAATGGAAAAGACACGCACATCTACCAAATAAATAGCATCCATCATAAAATCCTTAAAATCTAAGTATTCTAGTGGGTATGATATATCAACTAAGTTAATCAAAGAGTGCTCATGCAAGTTGAGTTCTGTCTTACACTCTGTATTCTAACCAATGCTTCTCAGTATATTTATACCTTAATGATATTTGTTGCAATTAATACATCACTATTTACAAACAATAGCTCAACACACAGTATCAATAATAGCAATAAGAACAATCTACATAAAGACCTAAAATCACTTACCTTGGTCCAAAAACGGGGTCCAATATTCAGGAACACAAATTTTCAATAAATTACCAGCAACGATTAAAAGCTTGGTTTCAGATAAAGCACAGTTTAAACAGAGTTTGAAAGAATTTTTGATAGGCAACTCCTCCTGCTGCTATATAGATGAGTATCTTAACAGAGTCTTTTATGTCAGCTTAAGTAAAAATGTTTGTTAGATGTCAGTTTTGACAACACTTGGCCACAACAGTCAAGATTAGGTATTTGGTATGTGATAAATTTGTTAGTAGTTCATTCTGACAGCATGTTAATGCTGTAAATATTAGCTGTTCCAGTTTACCACATTGTATCCACCTACTTTGACAATCTCTGACAAATGATCAGGGTAGTAAGTATTACATTCAAATGTTTTATGTTATACTTTCTGACATGTTCCACACCCACAAGAGTCATCCCATTTTTTTTGGGTCTATGTAACAAAAACAGAATCTAATTTGCCTACCCCGATATATCTTTCAGCAGTATAAATGCCTACATCTTGGAGCAAAAACCATGCTACAGTGGTTTGAGGGGCTTTATAGTGAACTCTTATTGATATCTCAGTGACGAAGTTTGCCTTGTGTAAATCCTATGAAACCCATCTGGGTTGCTGTAAGGTGCCATACCACATGTGCTAATCAGCAGCCCATTATTTATGTGAATTATGTGACCTGCGCAAAGGCATCTAATGTCACATTCACCCACAAACCTGCAAACACACTGTCTCATTCCCGATACGTTGAATCAGGGGTGTATTTCATTTCGAAGACAGACAAGCATGCTATTAAGCAGGTTGTCATAATGTTTTGGCTCATCAGTGTATATAGCAATTTTCTTTGTATCTGTATATTTTATGCTCACTTAGCTATTAATGTTTCTTGGGTCGTTAACAACACTTCTCTCAAAGATACTTTGGAATGCTACTCACTTCTTGTGAGTGGTTTTTATGTGACAAAACATTACTATTTGTAGATTACTTTCTAATTTCTTCCATTTTTTCACAGAGGGTAAGTGGAAAAACATTTAACAAAAAATAAATAAAATACAAAATTTTGTATGGAAAATTCTTTCATGTTTTCATAAACTGTAAGTCATGAAGGATATTCAGGGAAAAAATTGTCAGCGTACTTGTTTCCATTTAGAGCTGCTGTCAATTTTCAAATTTTCTTCAAAGTAACTACCAACAAAACATATATAAAGCAACAAGAATTGGCAAAAGTTCATGAAATTAAGTATAATAGCAGTACACAAAATCTCACTTCTCAACCAGGTAGTGGTGTTACAGCCTGGAATGAGCCAATGGAAAATAAAATGGAGCACCTGTGAAACAGGATTATTGGCAATTTCTGAGAACATGAAACATTTTGTAACATTATGACACGACGGTTACAAAAGCACTTTGTCAAAATGTAGTCTGCCACTTTAGTCACACATCCACACTCAGGCACACCAAATATAATAGTACCACAGCAGACAGGGGAACGCATGTTTGAAATTTCTTATGCTGCAATATGTACACAGGGACGCACAGTGATGCTGTGTGTGATTTACATATGAAAGTTTTGTGCATTCACTCTACCTCTTGTAGATGAATTGCAGCTAACATACTCTCTTAGCCGAACTGTAGCTAACATACTTACCTCGCATCTCTTAGCTAATGCCTTAATTGGTTTCTTCTTGGTCAGTTGTGAACTCTTAACACATGTGTCATGAACAGTGCATAATAATGACACACGGAGGCAGGTTTTGAAGTTAAGATAACGAGACTTGTAAAATGTTAGGATGCCAATTAATTTCGTTTTATTTCAGTAATCGCAAAATTAGTAAAATGATTTCTAGCATCAGTCTATCGTTAATATTTATAACAAGATTCCTGACCATTATTCATTAACTCCTGAGCACTGCAAATGTCACAGAAGTGCTTCATACGACTTTAGAGTCAACATGAGAATGCACAAATAGGTTTTCCAAGGAAACGTTAACAATTAACTCTGTCTTTACATGGAGTTGCACTTCACACGTTAGTTCCTGTGTTGCCACCTTAAAAACCAATCTTATAAGCCTAGTGAGCAGAGTTAACAGTTTGGTGCCTGCCATCTCGGGGCTCACTTGTGATTGGTCCATCATTTCGATCAGTAAGCACTGACAATAACATTTCCTGATGAACTGAGTGATATTGAAACTACTGGCAACACATTCTCAGTACAAGTAATGCCATCAGCATGGTTGGAGCTGTATGTTAATATTTCAACAGTAAATATAAAAGATTTGCTTCTTGGCACCCAGCTTTGTAACAATCTCCACTGTCTTCCTCTGCTCCAGTATGATACAGGTCTTGCTTGCCCAGTTGTTCTCGCGACATCGATCAATGAGTCTGCCTTGAAATCCTACCTAATCGCTAAATTTGAAAAAAATGATAGCATTGACTTCCTAGACCTGAACATTACTAAATAAAATAATTCACACACCTTCAAAAGTTCACAAAAACAACAGACACTACCATCCAGAGATCATCTTCCTTATCATGACACACAAACATGCTGCATACAGATTACTGGTTAACAGAGCCAGTAATTTACTACTCGAACATGCAAAGCACAATGAACCCATCATGGTAATTGCTGCAGCAAATGGCTATGACAACACACTTACTGAACATATCACACAGAAAAGAAAAAGCAATAATACCCAAGTGACAAACAGAAAATAAAAAGAAATTCACTGCTTGCATACCATTCACAAGCAAACACACTCACAGAATAGGAAACATTTTCAGATTGTACAAATTAACACTGCCTTCACAATACATAACAAAACACACACACACACACACACACACACACACACACACACACACACACACACACACGTATTTACACATTAAATATGTATTACTTGCATAAACCTCAAAGTAGGTCAAACTAGGTGAAACTTCCAAAAAAGATAACAATGAACTCAGAAATGCTGACCGCACGAACAATTATATTAAATCAGTACTAGCCACCCACCAAGGGTTTGACATCTCCATAAGGTGGTTGCTGATGCAAGATGTAAGTCGTCATACTTGCATGGCAAATGTGAAAGGTATTGTCACCAAGAGAGGAAATGCGCACGTACAGAGAGGCATTCACAGTTACATGGAAGTAGTCCTTGTAGCACTTCCTCCCAAGAGGCCTTCAGTACCTGTGCAATGGCCAAGGGCTGTGCTGAATTCTAAGCAAATTTTGCATCTCTGTTGATAAGATTGTCAGCTGTATGAGTATGTATGGCTTCCTCTAAAACAACAAAAATGCCGAGGCTAAAATTTCAGCCTTATCATAGAACATGTGATGCTCTGTGATCAAGTAGTGCCCTGCAACAGCTGATTAGCCAGGTTGGTCAGGCACATAAGTTGATTGTGTTCTGGACAATGTCCTTGCCTGGTATAGCATGTCTGCCCAATATAATACTCCTCACACTAGCATTGGATCTTACATGCACTATGTTTTCCAAAGCCACAGTCATCTTTCATCAATTGTAACAAGTTCCTGAGTTTTGGAAGTGGATGAAAGGCACATTTCGTGTCTTATTTTTTGAAAATCCTGTTCATTGTTGAAGACATGCGACCAAAATACGGAAAGAAGGGCATTGTGATAGTTGCCTCCACAACTTCATTTACATCCTTACACTGATCTTCCTTTGCCATATCTTAGTGGCAAGTCTTCGAGAATCAATAGGATCCTCAATAAATATGACATTAGGACTATGTTTTCAGGTGCCACAATTGAGAAACCAATTACAGGCAGACATATTAAAAAGTGCAAGAATATTATGCGGAACACCACTAATACACACACTTGGGTCAACCTGACAAGTCAGCTGTGGTGGAGCAATGTAGAGATGGGTCGAACTCTTTCATTCCCGTGAACTACTTCATTTCACTCTTTGCCGTGAAGCGTTCAAATGAAGTAGTTCATTCATGAAGTACAGAAGCCTAGCGAAGTTGCCCAGTTCGCCGCTCAGCCGCGACTACACTCGCTTCGCCTCACTCGTACAATAAAGCTTCGTAAATCGTAATACTTCATAATTTTACAAACAGATGGCCGAACTATGCAGTAACGTGCACGCAACGTTTTAACGCTCTTACAGCGTCTTAGTTAACTTAAATAGAGCATGGTCGAATGGGACAAAGGTAAGATAAACAGAGAAGCCCGTCACGTATAAAGAAGGTATTAAATGTAATCTTGCTCGACATTTTCTCATGAAGCGCCCAAAAAAGTCTATCTGTCAAACGAAACATTATTTGTTGTATTCATGGACTGAAAACTAGGGCTACCAACAAAATGCAGTACAATTTTACGTTCCTTTTAAAATTTAATCCAAAATAGAATGAGTATGTTTACCACTGTCAAAGTCTATATACCTATGTTAAGTAATTATTCAGAAGTTTTCCTGTAGATTTTATTTTTGTTGAGAATAATAACCCTCCAGATTCAAAACGTAAACTGTCACCTGTAGTCATTGGTACGATTTCAAACTCCCCTACCCTTCGTAAACCGATTGTTCCCCACAAACACCGCGCGATTCGTCGACACTCGACAGGCAGTAGAGGGAGGACTGAAGTGAAGGGAGCATGAGTGACGTAGCGCCCATGTAGTGGGAGAGGGGAAGAGAGTGTGTGAACTAGGAAAAAGTGTGGAGTGTGCTATCAGTGAAGAGTTTGAAGTACCAGTTCATTGAAATTGAGTGGTTAGTTCACACTTCACTGGAGTGAAGCGTTCATTTGAACGACTCATTCAAGAGCTCCCCATCACTAGAGCACTGACTGAACATTGGCCATTGCATGTTCTATGCAAAGGCTAAAGTTTAATCCTCAGCACCATTATTCTCATATTGGCTTTTTAAGGAGACCATACATATCTGTACAGCAGACACTCTTACCACAGATGTGGAATTTCAATTAAGTACTGCCTGAAATCCAGCACAGGTTGGCACGACACACACACACACACACACACACACAACACACACACACACACACACACACACACACACACACACACAGAGAGAGAGAGAGAGAGAGAGAGAGAGAGAGAGAGAGAGAGAGAGAGCTTTTGATTTCCAACCCAACAGTGTAGTACAGAGTGTTATCTCAGCTTTTAAACACAGCAGTATCTGACAGCACAGATATCACCCCTGCACTCATGCAGATCTTTGGCTCCCAGCAGCGGGCACTGTGGGAACTAATTTCACCCAACTTTAAGTGCCTCTCCACACTTTTAATTTCTGCTTCTAGCTCTGATAAATTTTGCCATGGATAACGCCAATAGCATCTTTCAGCAGTGAACTCAGCAAACAACAACCGCATGAAGATGTCGCACAGTTATTTCAATGAAATACTGAGAGGCTTGCACAATAACAAGTTCCAGGGAGTTTTCATTTCTTACTTCAACAATGCACCTGATCTTCAACTCTTCTGAAACATCACAATTCCAAAGCTTCTAATCACTTTATTTAACAACCTTTTACGCCCATTTATTGCTGTGCTTCAAGCATTGTTTTTCATTCATCTTTTCGCTGGCTTGAAGTTTATATTTTTTTTGAGTGTTAGCAAGTATGTCTTGTTATAAAAAGCTCATATTCTTTGTGCAATCATCTTGCATCTTCATTATTTACGTATTCTGCTTCCAAGATAGCAGTCCCCCATCCCCACCCCCTATTCTAGAGTATCTTGTCCCAGTTTAACATTTAGCTATCCAACATATCAACCTCCTGCCTATACCACTATCTTAGTCTCTTTTTGTTTATATGCATATTATAACCATCAGTGAGCAGATGTTTTATTCCACAAAATGCTTAACTCAATTCCTGTTCAGTTTTGGCAACCACTGCTATGTCATTAGTAAATCATGTTATACAGATTTTCTTTCCAAGACAAACAACTTCAGCTTCAGTATAGTCCAGTGCTGACTTTGTCTAAATATGTATCCCACTCGTTGATACTATCTAAGAATGGAAAACATTTCTTGGGTGCCCACAGATTTTCAGAGGATCAAATTCATGACTTTTTCCATTACTTCTTTAAGTTATACTCATGACCTCTCGAAAATATACACGGTACAAGGATGAAAACACTTTATCAATCTGAAAGCTGGTTGAAACGAAAGCTGAAGCATGAGCAATTTAATTATATATGACCTGCAGTATACTATTTGTCAAACACTATACAAACAAACTCACACAGGATGGTGTATACTATTTTCTTATATATTTGGTATCATATCAATTAAAAAACAAATTGTTTTAACATAGTAACTGAATGAAAACTTTCAATTTTCCTTTAGACACTATAACAATTTTAAAGCTACATAGTATATGTCAAATGTTAAACATCATAGTAAGAAAGACATTCAGTGTTTCAATTCCTTAGCTAAACTTGAAATTTCAATATCTAAAACTTCAAATGCTTTTTTGTGTTTTATATACTCATTTGTTTTGTTTTTTTTTTTATTTTTGCGTTCTTTTATTTCTTGAACTGACGTTCTTAAAAGAATGCTGCTTCTCTTTCTGATGAAGCATTCTTCACAGCTAGTATCACCGATTTTGGATTTTGTAATCTCCAGATTCAGTTGTTTCTCACTATTAAGTAAACCACCTAATGATTGTATTGCATTGTAAACACTTCTTTCTACAACAATTTTGTCTTCTAAGTTTTCAACTAAAACTTGTTTGTCAACAGAAAAGCCTCTTTCAACTTCAGCTCTTCCGTGAAATATGCATACCAGCTTCTGCACAAACGTGGTGAAGTCATGGTTTGCAGTTTGCTGTAAATTCATCAGGAAGGTATCAAGTTTGTCATCCTTAGAACTGAACTGTTTCAGTTGTTTTTCAGAATATTCACAACATTTAAAGTATTCTCTCTTCACTACGTCAGCTGTTGATGGAATCATATCTTTTTGACACAAATTCTTCCAACTGAATTATCACTCAAGAATTGCTCAGAATGGAGCTCTGCATAACTTCACGCGATAAACATGAGCCACATTTGACAGCCTTTAGTTTCAAAGGACTCTCCTCAGCAATATTTAGATAAAGATTTTGCAAATATTTGTGCACTCATTTCTGAAAATGAGGATATCCTCAACCGTGTAGTTCTTGCTAGCATATATACTGACTTCCTGATGTTCATTCCGATATATGCAGTGCACTTGTAATTGGTGTTGTCTGCTTTGTCACTATCTGTGTTTTGTTGCAGAACTTCCGTTGTTTTTCATTATTAAACATATCAATATGAACTGTGATCTCAATTTTGATATCACAAAGTATTTAACCGACAATTACATCCTTTGCTCACAGTTGAAGCTCAAAGTGCAAGTTTGTGGTGCCTGCTATAGATACTTAATTTATATGGAGACAGAGCGTGTTCCCCCTCCCCCCCCCCCCCAAAGCAAACACCGTCTACTACCCACTCCCCCCCTCAACAAATGCCAAGCTGCAGTCTGCGAGTAGTACTAATATAGTAGTGTGGTAAACATTTCGGCTAGTGAGAAATCTATTTTATTCTGATTGTCTTTCATACCTTTAAAAATTACAATGGTTTAATATTAGTTATTCAAAGCCTTTAAGGAAATGTCTTCCAAAAAATGATTCAGATTAAAGAGATTGAAACAAAAGTAGCAGTGGACAGAGTTAAACAGTTGTTCTAACTAAAACCTTTCCAGCAACATGACATGGCAGCACTGTCATGGGCAGAGCTACAATTTATAAATCATTTCCACTAGGTATATACATCATATACAGTTCAATGAAGCAACACCTGCCACTCAAGGCTGCACAGATGGACACCCAAGACCACTATAGATAACAAGAACTATTAAGAGTTCTGGTGAATCTTTATTTGTTTAATAGGCTGCCCGATAAAACATTTTTGGAGGTAGCACTAACTTGCTACTCACTTCTAGAACACATGTGACTGACACACAAAACAAAATACGTGACCACCCACTCATTTTCATTATTTACAGACACACCGATCTTGTTTTATTCCAGATTATCACACACGCGAGACAGATTTTGCTTCTTTCCAGGTGTGGATTTAGTATTAATCTGAAGAAGCACGTAATCAGGCACCTGTGATTTTTAATTGGTAGTGCTTTTATGGGAGATGTTTTGCTCCGTCAGACGTAACTTATTCTTAATTTGCTCGCAAGTATGGTCATCAGTGAGATTAGTATCATCAAATTCTTTCGTTTGCAATATTCATGAATAATAAGGACTTATTCTGCCATTTTTTGAAATTAAAAAGCACATAGTTTGTTACACAATTTCGATACTAAAATGAAACTATGGTTAAATATTTACTTTTTATTCTTTCTAGACTCATTAGTAACAGCTTGACTATTCATCAAACTTGGCATTTCAAGTTCTCCATTTTCTAGGTGGTGTGGTTTTGGTTTTATTTTTCACAGTAGTTGGTTTTTTTGTATTGTCAGCTATGGTTGACCTACATAGGTCAATGGAAATGTTCAATTCCAATTATTGTAATTTAAGTTGTAAGTGTTTGTGTTGGTGTTTCGGTATCTTCAGCTGTGATTGACCAACATAGGTCAAAAGGAAATGTCCTATTCCAATTTTCGTAGTTTTAGGTCTTGTTTTTGTGGTATCAACAGTTGCAATTGAGCTATATAGCTCAAGAGAAACTTTCGAATCCTTAGGACTTTGTTGATGTAGCAGAATGTTGTAATTTTTTTTCTCTCTTCATGTTGTGTGTTTTGGGATCGTTGTGTGTGCCTATAACCCCCAATTTCCCTTGGCTGCCCAGTTAGTCTGATTGTGTTTTTGGAGGGATATGTTACTGCCTTATTTATACTAAACAGAAACTATTACTAGGCATCTCCCTGTGGGTGGTGCAGGGAGTGAGCACTAGGGCTGTTGAGGGGAGGGACAGGGTGAGGAGGGGAAAAAATCTCCACCTCCATGTACTGCAAGTGCTCAGTGTAGGCAACACAAGCATGTTTCTTAAACTTCCACAAAAGCAGCTATGTCTAGTACAGAGTTAATCGTCAGTTAAATACTTCGTGCTATCGAAACTGAGATCATTGTTTGTACTGACATATTAAATAAAGGCATTAACGTCCTACGTTATCAGTTACTGTGTCAAAATAAATTCTGAATTACAAGTAGGTACAAGAACAAATTACGACACTAGAAATGGAAGATAACTTACTATTTATTTTTTAAAATTTACTGGATGCCACACATTTCAGCAAAGCCATAACAATATTCAACACAAATTTATAATGAAACAGGCCAATTTTGCAGAAGCTTCTGATAATTCCAATGCACTAACAGTTTCACTTTGGCATGTAATTGTTTTCACTGACTCGTCAATGGTATCTGAAGTGCCGGTGTCGACAATGAGGTTGTCAATGGTTATTTCCATCACAATGTCACACCTCCAGTACTCCTGGTCAAGGTGTTGTATCTTTTCGCAGTAACCTTTCTAGCCTTCTCAGTAACAGCCTGAAAATGAACTCTTGCAAGAGTCAACAGATTTTCAGATGACATATCACCTGTAATGTTGCACTCTCAAAAAGAGTATTTTTGCCCATGCTAGCTCAATGACAGTCAAATCACAAATGACGAGACACGCAAATCGCTTTCTGGCTCTCTTTTTGTCAGTATGTCAACCGCATATGACTTCACTGTCGCCCTATTCTCCCGAATCCTGGAGTACAGAGCCTCCTATGTCATACTCTCATCACATTGGATTGTTCTATTCTGCAGCTACTGTATCATAGATGCTCTCCTATCATATTTGGTGGGCAGTTTGTTGAGTTGTCTGCTGTGATAAGGTGCATTGTCCATGATTATTACAGATTGTAGAGGAAGATTTGGGAGTACAAGTTCTTCAAACCATTTTTTGAAATTAGCTGAATTCATCAGCCCATGGTGATCTCCCTGTGTTGATTTGGTCCAGAACTTTCGCTCTGCCTGCCTAATGAATCAATTTTTAGAACCCCCACTTCTAACTATTAGTCTTCTGGAGACGATTCCCCACATCATTTTTTTTCCTTTTATTTATTTATTTATTTTCCACAAGCGTTTGCCCCACATTAGGTTACTGTCCATCCAGGATTCGTCCAAATAAAAAATTTCTGTGCCAGCCTCCCTGATACTTTTCAACTATGAGGAACTGGGCCCACCAGTGCACAATGTTGCCACATTCCAATAATAAAGTCCTCTTGTTTTCAACCTCTCTCCACACGAAACTAACGGACTTTAATGCTTTTTTCTGAGAGAGGTGGTACTGCAACTCTAACCAATCTTCTGTTCAAGAACTGGCAGAAGTTTTCGCACAGTGGGCACAACCTTTTGCACAGTGTAAATCTCTTCTATTGTGTCCCTGATGACTCGTTTGTTAAGCCATCAACAACTACTTCAATTTCCCCACCTTTTCCCCAAGTTGAAGAGAGAAACACTTTCTTATGAAGTGAAATTGCATTCGAATATTTTCAGAAATGGGTTAAAGTGTATGATTAGTCATTACTGTAAGCACCTGTCTTTCTATTGGCTTTATCAGTGAAAGATCACACATTTTAAATTAATTACAATCAAATACGATTATAATTGAAACTAACCTCTTTTTGCCAGGAGTTCCTGGGGACGCATCTGGCTGATTCCTGGCAAATTCTCTAACTCTCACAATACTACACAGGCTCTTCCCAGTGTACGTTGCAACTCTGAGGGAAGACTGCCAAATCAGGTGCAACAGTGATTTTTAGTTTTTTCATCACCGCAGCACTTCACTACATTTATCATTTTATAACAAGCGCTCCTCAAAACAGGATTCTTTTACTGAACTGGAGTTGACGTTCACCCCCGCAATGGATCATCACTCATTTTCAAAACAGTGAAAACCAGACACTGCACATTGACAGCAACAGCACATCCAAGCAACCGATATAGCAGGCAACAAAGCAGAAGACAAATGCAGTCTACGCCCCACAGTTGGCAACATGTACATATCGCCACGTCACACCACACCACAAAATCTTCCGACTGCTGCTGATAGTTTCCAGTCTGGAACTACGGGGCCACACATGCCAAGTTACAGTTCCCATACAGTACATTTTTTCATGTTTGTTGCTGTGTGCATGTAGTGTCATCATAGACACCATATTGGAGTCACTGAGAATGGCCATTTCAGCCATATTGATGACACCTTGGGTCAAAGCAGACAGAATAGTTGGAATCTGATGCTTCTGTAATGGAAGTGCAATAATTATATTCTGCTCAAAATGTATTGCATCTCCCCTATTATCTTCTTGCGTTGTGTCCTCTGTGTACAAATGAACTTCAACTTTTCCTTCAACACATTCCTACAGTACTTAGAGTCTTAATCTCCATGCCACAAACAAAGGAAAAACTGGACATAAAAATGCAAGGCCAGTGAGTGAGTAACATCTCAGATTAAAGTATTCTATTCATTGGAACACGCTATCGGATTTATGTGGGGCATTGAGAGACACACACACACACACACACACACACACACACACACACACACACACACACACACACAGAGAGAGAGAGAGAGAGAGAGAGAGAGAGAGAGAGAGAGAGAGAGAGAGAGAGAGAGAGAGAGAGAAAGTGTGTGTATGTGTGTGTGTGTTATAATTTTAGACGTTTTGCACTTCTACCTATATTGGTCTTTTTCTGGACAGAAATTGTTAAATGCCTGTCAGTTTGGTTTTTGTAAACGATTCTCCATATAAAAGCAATATAAAATCTCTCAAATGAAATCATGGCAGAGCCAAACAAGGAAAATGGATCCTGTTGGTATATTCTGTGACCTTACCAAAGCTTTTGATAATGTGGACCACGAAGTCTACTTGTCAAACCAAAACATCATTAACTATTTTCGATAACTGGTGCTCCACAGATTACAAATTGCAGTTATTTATTGAAATTTTATTGTATCACCATCAGCTGATATGAAAACTTATTCTTGCTACCAGTTTCAATTGTAATGAAATCAAACACAGTCCCCTCCCCCTCCCTTTCCCACCAATTACAGTATGCATATCAATGCATATGATAATCCATCCCACTATACATAACTCCAATAACCTGAGCACCAAAATTGAACAGAAGGATTTAGACATTGTTCAGAACAGCCAATATGTCAACAATACATAGTGCACCACACTCCTCTTGTGAATACAGGTCTTCTGAACAATGTTTAACGTCTCTGCGTTGAGTTATGTATGTTTAATGTTATGTTGAGTGGGGTGGAATGTCATGCATGTACCCACGCAAAGTACGATTGAAGAACTTCTTGTGCCTTATGATTTGAAACAATCTAAACTGATAAAAAATGGTAAAGGTTTTCATAGCAGTAGACAACAGGTCAATAATTTTCAGTGAAATACACTGACATTAATGACGTCACCCTTGTGTGTATTAAGTCTACCATTATAACAAAAAGCAGGGAGTACACTGACACTGTCACAACAGAGTAGCTACCATAAAACAAGGTAATATTACAGGGTCCCAAATGATTGGGTCCAGTCTTGTTTTTATAACCTACATTGACTTTCCTATTTCTTTAACTTCTGTAATGTTTTATAATGACACATGCATATCAATCAAGAGTGCAAACTCAGCATTACCAGGCACAGCCAAGGTAATAGCCGAACAGACCTACAAACAGTTCAAAGCTAACAACTTGTCTTAAATCTCACATACTCATATTATGCACTTTCATATAAGACATGCTACCACTGGAAGCATACAGTCAATGAAACACTGTAAAATTCCTTGGAGTTTAGCTGAATAACACGTTGAAATGAATCAACATATAGATGAACTACTCAAGCAACTCAGTTCAGCATGTTTTGCCCTTCAAAGTACTTCTCATTATGTTAACCTAAGGAAATAGATGCATGCTTATTTTGCATATCTTCAATCTCGGTTTTAAACACCTTTTGATGAAATGCAGCTATGTTATGTATTCAGTGGAAGTAAACAGTTAGGATATTATGTGAAGTAGATAATTGCTCAGCTTGCATAGGTGTTTTTAAGTACCTTTGAATTCTTACACTCACTTTCTGGCACATTTACTCCTTCGTGGCCTTTTTTGTTGTTGATATCATTTATACTGAACTGTGGTATGCACACAAGTAGATTTGCTAGGGTTCAAGAAATTGGAAATTCCTACAAACTCTACAGCGAATTAAAAACATAATTCCTACAAACTATCTAATCATCTAGACTGGAGGGTTTAAGAGCCTACATGTAAATCTTACAACTGCGTCCATGAAGTACCACAACCAATCGTGCAGTATGACTATACATAAGATTATGGTAACACCTCAGTGTTACAGCAACTCTAAACAAGACTCAGGTACCGTTGCCAGCCTTTTGTACTTCACAGCTGAAAAACTGGCAGGAGCACTACTAACTGCTAGGGCTCTCATTTTGCCGCATAAAATATAAGTTTCTGTCCCCCATACTGCTCTAGACCCTTTCACCAGTTTCTACACCATTCATCTTTCTGCTCCATGTCAGCCTCATATTTGGCACATTTCTTTTTTTTACTCAACACTACCTCTTATATGTCACCCTTTTCTTTATTTATGTTAGCCCAGGTTCCATGATACCTCATTTTACTATTCCTTTAGCATATTTCAAAACCCTGCCTGTCCCTTTGCACAGGTGCCTACCACTTACCCTCCCCACATCTACAAGTTCAACATTAGCATAATCTCATTTAACATTTTTGAGACTAAGGCCAAGTATCACTAGGGCCACAACACTGTTAAAAAAAAAATATGCAGCTGCATATAGCTTGGACAACAATTTTCTTGTTGTACAAGTCACTTATCACTCGTAAACTGAACTCATTTAGTATGCACATCTCACTATCTGTCCCTTTGCAGATGCTGCCTTCTGTTGTCAATTTCTAGAATTATTTCAAATGAAACATTAGTGAATTTAACAGCTGCTGTTTCAAATCTCTCAGCTAATATCTGGTCGAGTTAATGTAATTTCATACATGTACTCCTGAGGTTTTGCAGTTTGATGTGCTTCTGCTACAAATACATCATGTCTGTTGAGTGAGCAAGAAATTTTGGATGTTAAAGAGAAAAAAAATGCTCAATAGCTCTTTTTTTTTACAATTAACTATACTGTCATTATTTTAAAATTTGTAATCTGTCAAAGAACTAAAGTAAATATGAAAAATAAATATTGACTTTCATAACGATAGATCAATTGCCTATGTGCCATTACCACTTTCAATAATGGCACATCGTTTTCTAGGCTTGACATTCTTGTAAGTGGTCAGTCTCCAATGTGTTAACCATTCCCCAGTTTTCTTCCCCACTTCCTCATCCATGACCACACCCCCTTCCATATTTAAATATAATTTAGCGTGATTTCAGAGATTTTCATCTGCAACCAGCACATGTGTGCTATGTTATGTATCACCCATGTCCCCACATGCCCAATGAAATGGTTACATTAAATGCTACATGAAAAAACAATTGTTTGTAATGAGCTTTCTGTTTACACTGGGAAACATAAAACACAAGATGTTCAGTATATCTATGGACAATTCCATCCACACATTAAGAGAAACAGTTTGCAAAGATCTGAGAAAATAAGTCAGACGAAATATGCCTGATGGCTGAGGAGAGACATGCAGTACACACTAAAGTCGCAGCTATGAACTGTTCCTCAACTAGTTATGTTAATAAATGAATACTTTCCTCATAGACATGGAATCTCTAAAACTGATTTCACACTTACTGTAGTCCACAACACTGAAAACAACTGAATTTGACTTTGTGCTCTACAAAACACACACTATGTGATCGAAATTATCCGGATGCCCCCAAAAACATATGCTTTTTATATTAGGTGCATTGTGCTGCCACCTACTCTATATAAGCACCTCAGTAGTCATTAGACATCGTGAGAAAGCAGAAAGGGGGTGCTTCACGGAACTTACAGACTTTGAACGTGGTCAGGTGATTGGGTGTCATTCATGTCATACGTCGTCTGTACATGAGATTTCCACACTCCTAAACATTCCTAGGTCCACTGTTTCTAATGTGATAGTGAAGTGGAAATGTGAATGGACACATACAGCACAAAAGTGTACAAGCCGACCTCATCTGCTAACTGACAGAGATTGCGGACAATTGAAGAGAGTCGTAATGTGTAATAGGCAGAAATATATCCAGACCATCACACAGGAATTCGAAACTGCATCAGGATCCACTGCAAGTACTACGACAGGAGGTGCGAAAACTGATTTCATGGTTGAGCGGCTGCTCATGAACCACACATAGTGCTGGTAAATGTCAAACAATGCCTCACTTGGTGTAAGCAGCATAAACATTGACACAGGACAATTGAACAGTGGAAAAACATTGTGTTAAGTGATGAATTACGGTACACAATGTGGCGATCCAATGGCAAGATGTGAATATGGCAAATGCCCAGTGAATGTCATCTACCAGTGTGTGTAGTGCCAACAGTACAATTCAGAGGCGGTGGTGTTTTTCATGGAGGGGGCTTGCAACCTTTATTGTTTTGCATGACACTATCACTACACAGGCCTACATTGATGTTTTAAGCACCTTCTTGCTTCCCACTGTTTAAGAGCAATTCAAGGATGGTGACTGCTCTCTTTCAACCTGATTGAGCACCTGTTCATAATGCACGGCCTGTGGCAGAGAGGTTACACAATCCCTGTAATGGACTGGCTTGCACAACAGAGTCCTGACCTGAATCATACAGAATACCCTTGGGATGTTTTGGAACACCAACTTCGTGCCAGGCCTCACCGACCAACATTGATACCTCTCCTCAGTGCAGCACTGTGTGAAGAATAGGCTGCCAATCCCCAAGAAACCTCCCAGCACATGATTGAATAAATACCTGCGAGAGTGGAAGCTGTCATCTAGACCAGGGCTTCCCAACCTTTTCAGCTGGGGGACCCCCTTCTTTAGTCGAAAATCCATGGCGGACCCCTAGTTAGTCAAGAGCACAGTAACTTTAAATTTCAGAGCTAAAGCCATGGGAACTGAAAGCTTCTTAATGCAAGTGCCATGTTCGCAATTTTGCGGGGATGTGCACATAGGTTTAGAGCGAACACTTGTGTGGTTTTTGTAAATGTTTTTTCAATTCAATCAGGAGGAATTTGTTTTGTTATTTTACAATTATGTCATCCTTTTGTACAGCTTGTCCCATATCACCATATTCCTTTGAGTTATATACATGAAGTGTAATCTGCGATGTCATTTACTGGCTTTAACCCTTGACGTAAATGTGTTGTGTGAAGTCGTGTGTGTTTATCTGAAGTAAGCAAAGAAGTACTCTTGTAGTTGATGTTTCTTTGGAAAATTTATTTCAATTGATGGTTTACAATATCTTGTTTCATTACTTTCATTTCGACCTGGATGTAAATGATTTCTTCGGTGTTTTGGTGAGGGTAGTGTCTAGTATCTGTGCTGTACTTTGAGCTATATAGGTCAAATGAATTATTTGATTCCAATTTATTTACCATATATTTGCATTCCATTAACTCCAGATGAATTCATGTATCCTATTTTTCGATGTCTTGGTTGCTTTGGAATGAGCTTACATTTATGAAACCACCTTCTTAAAAGGATGTTCCTGCCCAAAACCACATCGTTCCCAGTTGTCCCGTTAATTTCATTTTATTAGCTAACTGATATATTTCACATGTTTATAGTTTGTTTTCAATGATAACAGTATATCCAGTGGTCTTCATCTTCTAGGATGCACTCTGCCTGTTATTAAAAACATTGGTTGTCTTCACAACTAAAATAGATGACTGACTCTTCATGTGTAATATGTCATCACTGGTCAAAGCAGACAAGTGGAACCTGACCTTACTCTCAGGTGGAGGCTCCTTCATTTATTGTCTGAATTAAAAGAATGCACCACAGAGACACTCCTGAAACGATCAGACACATTCAGTCAGCAGTTCATCTTGTTATCTAATCTTGGCCTTCAGTTTAAATACGTTTTGATGTATAAATGACAATCAACAAATGGAATGTGTTGAACGATATATAATTAGTGTGTGATGTATACCTTGTCTGCTACTGTCAAGATGCTGGCCTTATCATTTACTGATAAACAATTTAAAAGGAAACATCCCTCTGTTACCAACAAAGTTCCTAATCTATTAACCATCTTTTGTAATCTCCAGCTTCTGTTACATTTTTAATTGTTACTGAACAACAACTGTATATTTCTTGATGTTATTTGACAGACTCAAATGTTGAACAAACAAACACAATAGTCTGACCACCACAGTGATTTCTTACCTACAGAAAATGATATCAGCTTGCCTTCTTTAAGACCATTGGCTTGTCAAGGCAATAGTAGGGATGGGGGTTGCCATTTATCATGCAGTGAATAATGACAACTTTCTTATGAATTCAAAACAATGCCAGAATTGATCATTTAGATTTGAGGACCTCTCTTAGTATATTTCACAATGCTCTGTGCAAAACAGACTCAAATTACTACAGCATGTAGAGAACTTGCTAATGAAAAATGTTCAGTTTAGACATGTAAATACTAAGCAAGCTGTAGTAGTAGTATTTAAAAACTATATTTTTAAACTGAGGCCCTGTCAAAGTGCCTACACAATTAGAATTTATAGACTAAACATTTTTAAATTTAAGCCACAACATCACTGAAGACACATTCTTAGCAAACCTAAAAACAAACATGAATGATACCAATTTTTCATAACATTACTCCTAATTATTTTTCCTTCTAATTTACACTATGTCTTCTGATTTTTCTTAAGAACCAATCATGTAATAAGCTGGAAACTGTCACTGCACTCCAAATCCAACAACAAGTTAGATATACAAATTTTAGAAATTTCCTAATAATTCCTCTGTGTTAATTTATAAGTAGCAGCCAGAAAATGCATTCTTTATCATGGGGCTGAACTTTTTTTTATCCTTCAGTCAACCAAAAAAAAACAATGCAGACTTCGAAAAATCACTTGAAAAGGAAGACTGTTCTCAATTCTGAGGATCAGTCAAAGTTGTTTTTCCTGTTGTAAGATAGGTCTATCCCTCTACACAATACATGGTCTTTATTTCTAACTTATCCTCAACTTCAGTACCTACACACAAGAAAACCAATATTATTCTTTAACACTTACTCAGTGTTGCCAGATGCACAGTTTCAGGCAAAGGCAATGACGAAAGTAGAAAATCAGCTAATATATGATTAAGAAGTGTTTTTTTTGTTATATATAGTTTAAAATACTTAATTATATGCACACAATGACTGCTTTGAAAATTACATTTTATTTATTCCCCATTCTTTTCAAATCTGAACATGTGTCCCATCTCTAAACAAATCATTAACGAGATGCTAAATCTTGTGTCCCCTGTTTTAAACCTGTGACCTGCATAAAAAATATCTTATGGGGTTTGTGAGGATGGCCCACTATTCTGACACAAGATCTGGCAATGATATGACATTAACAAAAGAAAAGCCTCTTTCCTTAAATTTAAAATACAACTATTAATTTTGTACGAAATATTACATTTTAGTTTGAGGCAAGGCATGATACTGAAATAGTATCACTGTTTTGACGAACAAGGCAATAAATTGGATGTGACAGTTTAGCATTAATTTCTATGAACTTCTGATAAAATACATTATCAAGTAAACACGGCTGTGTCTAATAGGCATAGTCCAGATGAATTTAAGTAATTATCATTCCTGTCTCTCTACAGTCTCCAAATCCACTATATTGAAATAAACCCATAATTTTGGTTTCCCCTCCCCCCCTCTTTCCTTTCTGTGACTGTCCTCTTAATAGCATTTCGCTTCAGTCCTTACAGTGTAAACAGGAGTAACTATAGTCACCGCCAGAACTATCATATCTGTTATCAAAAATTTTAGGAACAATTGCTGTCATCAATCCATTTCCATTTCTTCGTATCAAATAGTCTTTCCAAAGAAACAAAGGAAAAAAATAAAAAGATGAAAGAAAATAGTGTAGTGAAACTGGTATAACTTCAGCGCAAGAGGTGTCACGTGACACACAAGCGGCAAAACAGACAATATAAGTACTTCAGAACTCTGTATTCATTAAATCGGTATCGTTGTTTAAGTAGCTATTGGGAAATTAAAATCGCCGGCTTCTCAAATTATTAATTATTTCGACAGGTAAAATTCCCAATGCTGAAAATTTATATTACCTGAAAACACCTCTGCCCCTTCCTTTCATCATCGGACGGTAATCGTCCTCCTCTTCGTCGGTATGTTCATCTTTTTCGTCATAATTGCCTGGCGAAGACATTGGCTTTTCACAATCATCAGCCATTTTACTCAGTTACTTCTTCTTCAGTTCGCGACAGATATTAAACACAAAGATTATACAGAAGTCGCTGGGAGCAGAGATCTCAACGGTTCTGGTACAGCATCACAGATAAATTCACAATTATTGATTACTCACCTTAGAATAACTATCTGGCAATATGATGTTCGTTTTCATTTTCAACATCACTGCAATACTCGACTAAAATTTGCTAATCCAGTGACAATCATTACAATAATATTTCAGCGAGTTTCGGTTGTGGAGTCACTGCACAGAACCACGAGCTTTGCTATCTAGAAGGCTGTACATTCGAGCGGAACTAGCAGGAAGTAGTACCACTCATTCACTTTCCCACGTGGTGTGCGAGAGGCAGGTGTGGTGTGGTAGTGTTCTGTCGTGCAGTAAATATATTATTATGAGTTCCAGCGTGTGCTACAAATGCAGCCGTACAGGACACTTTGCAAGAGAGTGCCCGCAAGGAGGTGGATTTAGCCGCGGTGGAGGAGGCGGCGGTGGGCGAGCTGATCCGAAGTGTTACAAATGTAACGGCTATGGACATTTTGCCCGCGAGTGCCGTGAAGAGCAAGATCGGTGCTACCGGTGCAATGCAGTTGGTCACATCTCAAGAGATTGCCAGCAGAATATGGATGGAGGCCCGACGTGCTACAACTGCAATAAGACGGGGCATATTGCACGAGAATGTCCAGAATCCAATGATTACGGGCGATCAAGACTTTCCTGCTACAACTGCAACCGAACCGGGCACATCGCTCGCAACTGCCCTGATGGATCCGGTGGGAAGACCTGTTACAACTGTGGCAAGGCCGGCCATTTAAGCCGCGACTGTGGTCAAGATCGACCCTAAAGCTTGTGAATGTTATGAGGTACTTTTTGTATGAGAGCTTAATGTCGTATGAGGACACCTTTTGTTTTTTTGTCTTTAAGAGTACCTATACTGTAACTCGTAATAATTAGACATCAAGTTTCAATTGCCATTCAGGAAAGTAAAAATGTTGAGTAACTAATCCTACTAAGTTTTGATAATTATTTTCATAACCTTGTTCCATTTTTTCCCATTTTGTGTCACTAAAAGTATTTCTTGTTGTGCATCTGTATGGCCTCACAAAATGACGCCGTTAGTGGAAGGCGGAAGTCGCCATATTGGTAATATGTGCGTTTCATATTTTGAATTTGACTTGGCATTTTTATATTAGTATTACGCAGTAAAACTTAATTGCAGTTATGTGAAATGGTAAGTAACATTAAATTAGGTGAATTTAATTATATTTATAGGGATTATTTGCCTGAAATCATTGTTTCTGGTGTTCACTGTTTCAAGTATTTAACGCCACGAGTGAAATTGTAAAAGCTGCAGCAGTGGACGTAATTGAAATTAACAATTTACCCAAATTATAGGGGTAATATAAATTTCATACCATAATTTTTAGTATTTACACCAGATTTGTTTCAAATCTAGATCTTCGTAGTGGCATGAATACGTAAGAATCCAAAGCTTGAACTGCGTGAATTTTATTCCAAGGAACCGTTTTTGGGGAGGTAATGAAATTGGCCAACTTCGAAATCTTGATCCACCATGGTTATTCAGTATTGCGTGTCGTCACTAAAATTCAAATGTGGCGGTATGTAAATGTAACTACTTTGTTGGATTGCAGTGTTATTATTGAAATAGTCTTACTTTCAGCAAGGCACTGTTAAAATATCACCGATTTCTGCCAACTTTGCTTGGAGGCACAAATTTATTTGTAAAGAAATAACTTACGAAACATTCTGCTGAGAAGAATTGCTGTTTACTCCGTACTCCAGTTTTACAGATCGCGTTGGATTAAAATTTCATCAGTCTGCCTCCAGATTACTGAGGTTAAACGTAAGTATTACTCAATTTTTTTTTTGGACATTCGTAAATTGTGTGGAAGGGGCTTCTAATGTGTCGTTTCCTGCTTATCATTCTAATTTCTGCTCCAGTTGAACATAATTGGATTATAGAAGTGACCTTAAATACACTTTTCTGATTTAGAATATTTATAAATACAGAGCATTTTTGTTCCGATTTTATCTAGTTTACAGTTCACTGTTTGTTTTAAGGCATGTCAATATAGTGGGGTGGGGGTGGCGTTTAGTTGGCGAGATTGTAAACATTTACCCAAGTATTTGAAATATACTTTATTAATTAATATCTAAATGTGGTGACAAAGTAGGTTGTTCAGTATTGGACTGTGAGCTGCTACACACCAGTAGATTTTGGTAAGATGGAGGTTCACCACTTTATATGGAATTTTTGTGCTGTCTGGTAGGTTTGGAAATAGTTCTAGTATAGTTTCTACAGGAGGATTTTAGTGTTACTTGCTGCATGGATTCAAACCTGTTCGAAGACTGTCAGCACATTGAAATACGTGCTAATAATAGTACTAATTAACAGCTGGAAAACAAAGAAATATCACAAATTTATATGCCTACTTCAGAAGTTCAGCTTCCTAAATCCATACAAGACTGCTTGCACTTATTTGAGATTTTACCTTAACACTATTCAGGCTTCACACTTACCTATGTATATAGTATGTGAAATTAGCCCTAGACGTTTGTATGTTTGGCTATCAATTCTCTCATTGCTTGGACAACTCTTACTGTACAGCGTGAACAAACTGATGCAATAGTAAACTTGCTCCAATGGCTTCGTTTTCCATGTGAAATGTGCTTGGGTTAACTGTTCTGTTTAAACTAACAGTTAACTGTTCTCATTGTGCACAAATGCAACACTAAACTGGATGTGAGAACTGTAACTTGGATGTGTCACTGTTTTGTTGATTATACGTGTGCAGGCCTGCTGGAGAATTATATTTGAGACTGCATGCACCACAATGTTGTGCAGTTAGGAAGTGAATCTTGCTGCTGTATGCTGCACAAACATGATTAGCACTAACAATACTGTCTTAAAATTGGTTGTGATATAAACTGGCAAAATAACTGCCATTTGTGTTGGGCTGATTAGTTGCTGTTTGCTTACACCAAAAATTTTAGTTTAAATACTGATTTATGCCTTTTTATACATTGCAGGAATTGATATTTTACTAAGATTCACAGTACCAAAAATTAGCTTTCAGTGTCGGCTCTTATTTTCTCTGAAACACTCAATACTCTTTTTCAGAGTAGGCTAATAATATAACATTGTATCAAATGTATAGGCATTAACATAATTGTGTATTCAGATTAAAATTATTTTGTGATTGACAGATGGCATTGGTGATGGGTGTGTGTGGAATTGTTGGTTTATGAGTGATACTTTGTCTTCGTGTGATGTGATATGATACATAGTAGTATGTGCACCAAAAAGTCTGCTTGCATTATTTCTGTATGTTGTGGGGACAGTGGTGGTAGCATTTGCTACTGTATGGATGGCAATGGGTAAGACATCACTTAATAAAGATTGTGAATCCAATGTGGTGTTAACAATTGACATAGTTTTGCCTTATTTGCATAAAATATTTTTATAGCACTGCGGTATGCAAAAATCACTGTTTTATACTCTCTCCTATTGATGTTGCTGCTTGGGCCCTATCCCAGTTTTTCAAGACTGTCTCCTTACAAGACTTCTGCATATGTAACAGGCATCAGTGTGCCTATGGAGCCTGAGAAAAAGCTGTGATTGGCTGGCATCTGGCCCCCTACCACTTGCCTTACTAAAGTGTCAGTTGCAAAGTAATTTTAATGTAAGTTATTGTTTGAAATGTATGTTCATAGGTGGCACCTTAGAGAATTTGAGTTGCACTGGAATAAAGTTTTTATCTTTCAAGACAGTGGAAATCCATTTTTCATTGTTTAGGTTTTAAAACCCCCACCCCCCTTAAAATAAAATGGAACATACATGTTCCACAGAATGGTCATACTTTGTAACGGCTCAGTGCTGACTACTGAATGTGAGTAACAGTTTTAAAATGTGTGTGTGTGTGTGTTGTTTTTAATGTTTGGAGCAAAAGTCATAATTTCTTTCCAAAGTTAAAGTGCTCGGTTCTGCATGCTGCTGGAAACTAGGCAACAGTAACCTTGTGCTCCTCGCCTTATTTTATAGTTTATGGAAGGTAAAGGTTTGTAAAATATGCACTGAAAGCCTTCAGGATTTTGCTTGCCATGTAATTGTAATTCTTCAGTTTTCCTTTGAAGTGTTAATTACAATAATACCATCAAATATGGAGTTGACACCAATGTTGAGCTGCTAAGTCACAAGGGATGCTGTCACTAACTGGGAAGATAGAGAAAATATGTACAGAAACATTTCAGCAACAGTATGTATTGCCTTTGGTGTATCCATAATGTAACTTCCAAATAGCAAAAGCCTGGAGCTTCAGTTTTTAAGTGTTTTTCATTAAAAGAATTTAATTTTCCATTTCGGGGGTCTGTCAAATGACGGTATGAGCTATTTGTAAACTGTTCCATCGCATGGTTAAGTTCCACATCAGTGTAATGGCAAATCACAATATTGATTTAAAATGCACCTTAGTCATAAGTTGGTGTTTGACTTTATTTCTAATGGTAATGAAGTCTCATTGAAACTAGATTGCTTTCTCAACACAATGCAGAAGATCAGTATCAAGGCATTAAAGGTGGAATAAAATAGTTTTCTGATTAACAGATTGTGGTAGTGGAGGCAGTATTGACTGCTGTAAAATGGTAACACTTGGGCAGAAGTCTGCATGTTCCTACAGGACAGGCAATACAGCAAACGTGGCATTCAAGAAGCAAATCAAATGGCCAGTACTACTTACTAACTACAATATTCATCAGTTATTTTGTAAGTATAAAGTATTGCCTTTGGTAGGGAAGTAAGGGATCAGTTACTGTTGCACAATTTCCTCTTAGAATACACAGGATCTGGATTTCCAAACAGTTGAAGCAGTGTATGTAATTCAGTGGGGTTTTGCTGCCAGACATGATTGAATTTAGAGAACAAAAGGAAATGCAAAAACTAGGCAGAGGCACGATAGCTCCAGAAGTTATAAAGATTGCAGTCATTCTGAAAGGAAACTAACTGGTAAGATCAATGGAACCTTTGGTTGCTCACTTTTATTTTGTACTGCATTTTGATTGATAGAGTAAATGTTAAGAATTTGTCCATTCTTTCATAAAACACAACATTCTTTGAGACAAGTTGTAAAATCTTAACACTGATTTTGTAAATTCAGTTACCGTGACATACAAAAAATTTTGGGTACATCAGAAAACTTCAATCTTCTTCGCAATATAATTTAAAGTGTGTTTTCCATCAAGAGCTGTTGCTTAATCTTCCACAGTAGTAGATTTTGAACTAGTTTACATTTTTGGGGCAAATAATGTGGTGCTTGAGAGAATAATAAAGTTTATTAAAAACAGATTCCAAGACTTACCAAGTGGGAAAGTGCTGGTAGACAGGCACAATAAAATAACACACACACAAAATTTCGAGCTTTTGCAACTGGCGGCTGCTTCATGAGGAATGAGGGAAGGAAAAGGAAAGATGAAAGGATGTGGGTTTTAAGGGAGAGTGTAAGGAGTCATTCCAATCCCGGGAGCGGAAAGACTTACCTTAGGGGGGAAAAAAGGATGTGTATATACTCACACACACACACACACACACAGGCACAAGCAGACATATTTGTTTGTGTTGTTTTATTGTGCCTGTCTACCAGCGCTTTCCTGCTTGGTAAGTCTTGGAACCTTTGTTTTTAATATATTTTTCCCATGTGGAAGTTTCTTTCTATTTTACTAAAAGTTTGTTTTCTATACAAGCAAGCTTAGAATACTTACATAGAGAACTTGTGATCATGGAAATTAAAGGATGGAAACAAGCAAAAGTGAGGAAAAATTGCCAATCCCACACAGCTGTTTCATGGGTGATTGGTAGGGATACATGACTCCTTTGGGGCTTAACACACACAAATAACAAAAATTGAAACCCCCCACACTGATGACACTTCGTACATTTCAGAAATTGCAGCCAACAGTGAGTAATACTGAAAACTTCCCAGGAGGTCACATTTTAAGTATAACTTAAGAAGTCAAACTGCTGCTTTATAAAAATGATTAGACAAGGTTTCATAATTATATGGAATTATGATTGCATATGTTACAAATTATTACCTATGTATGTTCTAATAGAAAAAATTAGATCTTCTGAAGTAATGTAGTTCAGATATTTCCCCAGCATCAGGTGCTTAATGTGTGCTAGTGTAGTCTGTGCAGTTGTACAAAACCACTGTGCCAGAGTGGCATAGTGATTAGCTAAACTGCCCAGTGAACAGGAGACCCGAGTTCAAATCGCAGCCTAGGTACAAATATTTGTTCGTAACTTCCATCTGCATATGTACGTACATCCTTAGTCACTTTTGAATTTGTTGTATGCAGCAATGAGTACTTTCTTCACTTATACACATTTATTTTGCCTTGAAACTTGACTTTTCAGTCATAGGCAGTAAGTGTCATATGCAAAGCCTTGTCAACTGAATACAAGTTTCCATGTGTTAATTCAAAATGTAAGGTACACATGTGATCAAATTCATTGCTTCACACAATTTCATTTCCAGTGTCTATAATTTTGTTTTTCCCAATTAGGTAACAGTTTAAAACACTGCAAGCTTCTTGAATGTTGGTGGTAATTGAAGTACCTATTACAGATGCAATAGATTCTTTAAAACTTAACTATTGTGATGACTACAGCCAGCGTATTCTAGTCTGTGGTAATTGTATGATCAGATGTTAGTAATAAAATATGCCAACAAGCTCAGATCATAGAAGTAATATACTGTTACAGAAAATTACTTGATCAGTGTTTTGTTATTGGTTGACATGAGGCAGCAGACAGCTGTGACAGACGTCCTGGCCTGGTGGTGAAACATTGAACACTGTGTGTGTGTCTATCAGTCAATGTGTTAAAAGAAAGTACAGGAAGAAAACTGGGAAGATATTGGTGAAGCAGATAGTGTAAATGGGAATTTTAACACATTGATTGCCACACTGTGATGTTTCACTGGCAGGCACAGAGTGACACCATGCTGTGGCTGAAGGTGTACACATGGCATCAGGCATGAGACACTTTGCTGGTTGCCAGTGGAATCATGGCAGTCATAGTGTTAAACACAATTCTGCTGTCCTATGTCTTGTTTCCACCTAAAACAAACAAGGATATCACTGAAGAGGATTGAGGACAAGGGGTGGTCATCACCTGTGTTCAAAATTCCTGTATTAGGAAGAGTGAGAAATTAAGAGGACAAACTGTTGTGAGACATTGAAACTGCCACTGTAGGTTTTGTAAAATTCTCCAGTCTATTACTTGAAAAAGACACCTACATGTGTACAGTGTTAGGGGGGAAATACATCACTTCAGGAAAAGAGGGCAATTTGAAATACAAACACAAGATAGAGATAATTTATATGATCTTGAGTTCCCAGATGATGACTAACATGATAGGTTGAAGTTGCTGTTTGCCAAATAAGGTGACCACTTCTTGAAAGTGGTGTTAAAATGTTGCACCAACTGGTAAATTCAAATGCATTGAATTTGCTACTTTCTGGCACTGTGCAGCACAGACTTAAATTTCCAAAGAGCAGCATCTAAGGAAATGAAGAGGTTCACTAGGCAATGGGGATTGGCAGTCTTGCTGTGGCGATCATCATTCTTGTGAATTATTGGAATATTGTGTTGATTTGATGTGGCTAGGATAGAACTGTATACACTTGTTGATTTATTTTTGGATTTAAATGTGCTGTATGGTGCCTATAAGCAAAACCGAGGACAAACAAACCACATTTTATTCACTCATTTCACACATTCCAGTCTTTTTAAATGTTTTTAGGTTATAACTTTTGATAGTGTAGTGACTCATTTTTCTGGCCAGAACTTGCAAACTGCATCTGTTTGGCTATCATAAGGTATTATCCATAGAAAAAGCCACTTAAGATATCACAAATGAAGTCCTGATACTGTTAAACAAGACAAATTGTGTTGTATGTTTTGCAACCTTGTCAAAGCCTGATAGTGTGGACCACAAAATTCCATGTCACAAACTAACATGTTAAATTAATTCCATTCCTCTTAATATATTGATCATCATAAGACTGTCAGCCACAACAGAGCCTCAGGCCTTACGTCGTGTGCCTGACCTGGCGGTTAAACATCCATTGCTAGGCATGTGGCAGTCTGTGCATTAAATGGAAGATGTCTTAAGAGTAGAATGGCAACAAGAGTACATCACAATAAGTGTTACAGCTAATTATTTGTTTTTCTGTCTGCTGTAAATAGTTTAAGAAGACATTTCAGTACTACATCTATAAAATTGCTCTTACTCACACTTGATCATAGAACCACCTTAAGATTATTTCGTGATCATTCCACTCATGGATATCACATGGAGAGAAAAAAAATACCTATCTATGTGAAATAGCTCTGTTTTCTCTTATTTTATCATAGTTGTCATTTGTGTTAGATGGGAGTAAACAAATTGATTTGACATTCAGAGGGGAAAGTTATGATTGTAATTTTGTGAACAAGATCTCATAGCATAAGTCTTTGCTTCAACAGTTGCCACCCCATTTCACTCGTCATATTTGTGACAGGCTCTCCTCTATCTCATGACGATGCGAATTGAGCTACTCTTCTTTGAAATCTTCCCCCTCAGTGTCCTCAGTCAGTCCTATATGGGAAGTATCCTATATTGCACAACATTACTCCTGAAGAGTGTATACAACTGAGATTTAGTGTAAATTTTTAATACTCAACTGAAGAACCTCAAGTTTTATTATGTAGGGCCAACAGGCCACTTTTTGTGCTGTGCAGTTTTCATTGTAATCTTCTGATTACTTTTATAGTAAACAATGGCATCATCTGCAGCCTGAGAGAGCTGCTCAGATTCTCTTAAATCCTCAATGTAAATTAGTAATAAAAGGCGTCCAACACTTCCTTGGGCAACACAGATATAACTTTGATTTCTCTAGATGACTTCCCATTAGTTATTGCAAACTAGGACTTTTCTGTGAGGAAGTCACAAATCCTGTTGCTTCTACGTTTATAAAAAGGATAGGCAAGTGGGAAACAGAGGTAGTGTGCCTCAGTACACACGAAACTCAAATCCACCAATATAGAAATTGAAGCTGCATGTGAGATTGTTTGGACAATAATCAGTATTAGAGGTGATCATAAAATATGGATCCTGCTGTTGCCCGCCAGACTCATCTCCTGAGTAACTGAAAACTTTCAGTTCACTTATATGTAAGTTACCCCAGCCATAGTGTAACCCTCAGTTGAGAATTTAATCATCCAGCTATTAATTGGGAAAATAAGTTTTGTTAGTGGTAGTTGTGACAAGACTTCCTTTGACACTTCACTGTATGCCTTCTCTGAAAATAGATAGAAACCCCACTCATGAGCTAAATACATTGGATCTAATGGCAGCAAATACACATTATGTCTTTGAGGATGTCCACATTGAAACTGGTATCAGTGACCATGACACAGTTGTGGCAACAATGATTACACAAATACAACAGACAATTAAAACAGGCAGAAAGATATTTTTGTTCAGTAAACTAGATAAAAGATCAGTGATGTCATATCTCAATGAGGAACCTGAAACTTTCAGTGCCAGTAGAGGAACTGGCTGAAGTTTAAAAGAATAGTTGATTGTGCACTGGGTAGATATGTACCCAGTAGAACAGTTCATGATGAGAGGGAACATCCATGGTGCACAGTCACTGTAAAGAGACAGATTACTGCATAATAGGTGTAAAACAAAGCATAGGGCTACTGATAGGGAGATGCTGAATGAAATGTATTTGGCTGTCTAGAGGACAATGCATAATGTCTTTGACTACCTTAGCAGAATATCGTCAAGATACTTCACAAAATCCAAAGAAATTATGGTCTTACGTAAAGGCTGTTAAGTGTCCAGTCCCTAGTGAATGAGACAGGACCTGAAATTGAAGGTAGCAAAGCCAAAGCTGAAATGCTTAACTCTGTTTTCAAATGCCCCTTTATAAAGGAAAACCAAGGAGAATTGGTCCAAATTAATCCTTGTACCACTGAAAATATGAGTGAAATAAATATTAGTGTCAGTGCTGTTGAGAAAGAGCTGAAATTGTTCAGTTTTAACAAAGCTCCAGGCCTTGGTGGAATACATGGCAGACTACTGAATTTGTCGCAGAGTTAGGCCCTCTACTAACATCTATTGTAGATTCCTCAATCAAAGAACTATGGAAAAAGGTACAGGTCACAGCTGTCTACAGCAAGGGTAGTAGAAGCGATTCACAAAATTACTGTCCAATATCATTGCCAGTGATTTGTTGGAGAATCTGAGGTCAAACAAAATGAGGTATCTTGAACAGAATGACCTCCTCAGTGCCAAACAGCATGGAGTTCGAAAACATCGATTATGTGTCGCACTCTCATCTTCTGTCGAAGTGTTAATAATGTTCGGATCTCCCATATATGTACCTCAGTGGAGGCCATCTCCCCTCCCCCCAATCTCTCCCCAAAACTAGCTGGCAGACCCCATTGTCAGGGTTGTCATGGAACCTTATCTTACTTTATTCTTTGATGATGTTCTCCCAAAAGCCACTAGCTCAGCACAACATTTCTGTTTTCTTTTCTCACATAACATACTGAAAGCTATGGATTAAGGCAACTAGCTAGTTGCAGTACTTCTTGACTTCTGAAAATCATTTGACTCAGTACTGTACGAACAGTTACTGTCAAAAGTATGATCATGTGGGGGAATTAAGTGAAATTTGTGACTGGATTGAGGACTTACTGGTAGGGAGGACTCAGCATGTTATCTTGTATGGAGTCATCATCAGGTGCAGTGCTTTGGTATCCTTGCTCTTCGTGTTATATATTAAGGATCCTGCAGACAATGTTAATAGTAAAATAAGCTTTTTTGCAGATGATACAGTTTTCTGTAATGAAGTACTATTTGAGAGAAGCTGCATAAATATTCAGTCAGAACTTGATAAGATTTCAATCTACCGCAGAGATTGGCAACATGCTTTAAATGTTCAGAAACGTAAAATTTTGCATTTCACATAATGGAAAAAAGTGTAGTATCCTATGAGTATAATAACAATGAGTCATTGTTATTATCGGTCAACACATACAAATGCTAGGTGTAACACTTTGTAGGGATAATTACGAATCACTGTTGCAATCCGTCCTAGAATATTGTTCGAAGAGAGGCATAAACTAACCTGGGAAACTCTATTAACAAAATTTAAAGAATCTGCTTTAAATGATTACTCTAGGGATATGCTACAACTCCCCTACATATCACAAACATAAGATTAGAATAATCACCGCATCCACAAAGGCATTCAGTCATTCTTCCTGCTCTCCATATGTGAAGAAACCCTAATAACTGGTGCAAAGGGATGAACCCTCTGCCATGCAGCTCATGGTGATTTGCAGAGTATAGATGTAGATGTAAATCTCGTACAGAACTGAGTATGCAAAATTAAAAGCCACTTGGGAAGAACACTGGGAAGCTAGGAGTATGGAAATGACTTGAAGTCTTCTGTTAATAGCATGCATCACTTCTAGTGAAGAAGACAGTTGTGTTTCACAAGAATGACATTTTTCTGAGTCCCATCTGGTTATGCGTGAAAAGGTCATCATCTTCAAAGTATCTTACAATTTTGGACCACAGTATATGTTCCAAAATCCTACTACAAATGGATGCCGTTAGTCACCATAATATTTGTTACTGATTATTGTTTGGCATTATCTTTTGATCTGTACACAATTTCAATAGCTCTACTGGATGGAAGTAATTCGTGGTAATCATAGTTACAATTTTTATACATTTTTTTGAATATTATGATTACTGATTTTTAGCTGTGTTGATGCTCACTGTCACTATAGTATTAACAAAAACATTTATCTCAACAAATATATTGCAAATAAAATTAAATGCTCTTATTAACCATTGATTGAAAGAATAGTCATTGTTAAAAGTATTGTAAATTCTAAGAGAATGTAGTCACCATAGTTTAGACAGTATACCTGTGCTACACAAAATTGGGTAAATACTCAACAATATAATTGTCAGAAACGTAACAGCCTATACTATTTGTTATTGAGAGGCAATAAAGTTTAGCTTGTGGAGCTGGAAGAAGAGAAAATAATATCAAATAACTGGAGTATGTATGAGAAGTGCAGAGGATAAAATAAAGATCAAATTGAATTAAAAGCAGGATCTGATTGTGTTTGTTCCACAAACCATAATTGCAACCTCTCACTATAATGTGAAATTAGTCAGTTTGAGTACACTTTCTCAGCAAAACATGCAATAACATACTGGTTGTTTACATGATTTTTTAAAACAATTTTATTTAATTTTTCCCACACACACCATACTACTACACATTCAGAAAATCTTCTAAGAAGTATGAGCTGTCAAAATTAATATCATTTTGTGTTTGGAGTTAATTTTACCCTCTGTTAAAATATTCCTTACATCAGTGGGTAGGTAGTCAAAGAGTTTTATTGCTGACTGATAGATTATATAAAACATTTCTCTGTCTAATACTATATTTATGTGTGTTAGTGTTATTTTCAAACAGTGATTGATTGTTGACAACTAGGAGGATCACTCAGTTGTAGAATAATTTAGACTTTGCTGTATATACCACTGATGAAATCTTCTCAAGCTTCCGTCCAAGTAGCAACTTTGAAATTTGTTGTTCTGCTGAGTCGCACTCTCATCTTCTGTCGAAGTGTTAATAATGTTCGGATCTCCCATATATGTACCTCAGTGGAGGCCATCTCCCCTCCCCCCAATCTCTCCCCAAAACTAGCTGGCAGACCTCATTGTCAGGGTTGTCATGGAACCTTATCTTACTTTATTCTTTGATGATGATCTCCCAAAAGCCACTAGCTCAGCACAACATTTCTGTTTTCTGAGTCCCTTGTTGGAGCTGTGTTCTGCCACTGCTGGTTTATCTTTAGGCCCTAGACATACGCATTAGTGTTCATGTTCATAAGTGGGTCACCCCTCCCCTCACACCTCAAGGATTCTCGTAATTTTGCTGAGGAAGGCCCAGTATACAGCATAAAGATGGATCTCTCTTTCTCTACCTGGCTGTATAATTTGTTTTCGTCAATTCACATCTAATCTGCGTTTCACTGTATTTTGGTGAAGCTTAACAGCTTTGCTTTTTTGGGAGGGGGGGGGGAGGGGGTGCTGTCTTTGCCACAGATGACACATGCCCTGTGTACTAGAATCATTAGCGAAGTGTGCCCTTGTGCCAGATGATGACAGCTCGTTGCATGATGGTACAGATCTATGTGGGTCTACTTTCTGTAGACTGCATGTTCTAGTGTACTGTTACTGTCAGTGTTTCTTCAAATGTCCAAAAATGGAAGACAGTTATGCTATTCTAGCTCCATCTTGGAACTATATGTTTTGATGGACACTGTTCAAGTGATCCAGCAACTCATTCAGAGCCTCTCTGCCATGTTTCCACAGAATACAGTTGTCATCCACATAACTGATGAAGTTTTTAGGTTTGAGCTGTGCAGTTTTTAGTGCCATCTCCTCAAAAAGTGTTCCATACAGAGATTGGCAGTCCCAGGGGCAAGTGGCAAGCCCATTGCTGCTCCCATCAACTTGTTCATAAAACTCCCCCCTCCACATTTGAAGTAGGTTGTGGTGAGTAAATGTTCAGTGTTTGGAGCTCAAAATAATCTGCTAAGAGTACTAAGACATCTTGAAATGATACATGTGAAAAGAGATGTTACGTATAAGCTCACCAGTAGATCATCCTTCTGCAATTGTGTCTTTCAGTTAGGCCACAAATTCAGTTCAGTTCATGTGATGATTCCAGTGTCTCACTATAGCTTTCAGAAGTGAGTTTAGATACTTGGCCCTCCAAATGTGAGTGCATTTATGATATTGACTGTACGAGGCAGCGGTACACCTTTAAATTTTAGGCAATCTCTTCAAGCATGGAGTTGATGGAGCATTTGGATACAGCCACTTCATATCTTCTTTCATTAGAGCTGATTTGTGAAACAAACCTATTGTTTTTGTTGTCATCTTGGGTGTTTGGTCCTTCTTCAGTTTCCTGCAGCAGAGTGCTTATTTTCTGTCAATAGTTATCAGCACACATTAGAACTATTACATTTCTTGAGTCAGCAGGAGGGAACTGATGTGTTTCCATTTTCTTGTAGCAATGATAGTGCTCTCCGTTTTCTGCTGTTGTCATATTTTATTTTCGAAGTCAGGATTTATCAATGATCCTACAAGTTTCCCACCTAATTTCCACTGCCTTTTCGGCTGACAAGCTATGAACTGCTTCTTCAACACAGCTGCTAATGTCCTGTTTTGGTATTGTGTTTGGAACAGAAGTGAAGTTCAGCCCTCTAGAGATGGCCAAGGTTGAAGTAACGTACAGTTCTTTCTTCATCAGGTACCTAATTCTTATGCTGTCTTTGACATCCTGGGTTTTCATCTGAGCTCCTGCCAGCCTCAAGTTTTCCACATTGTCTAACATTCTCACCTAGTGCCACCTATCCATAGTAGTGCTAGTCCTGGTGTATCCTTTCTCCCCATACCACATCCAGTTTACATAATATTATTAAGGCTGCGGATTCCACGTGATATCTGTCCTTTAAATCATGTCCGAAAGAACAGACACCGTGCATCAATTGCACAATTGTGTTCCTTGATGGGCAGTGAATCCACTATCTTCAATGTGGATGCACAATTATGCCTGATCTCCTGCGGGAACCTCAGATTTGAGAGTATGGAGGACATGGGTGGGACTGCAGCTACAATATGTGATAAAAAGTTTCCAGACACCTGGCTGAAAATGACTTAGAGATTCATGGCACCTTTCATCGGAAATGCTGGAATTCAATATGGTGTTGGCCTACCCTTAGGTTTGATGACAGCTTCCACTCCCACAAGCATACATTCAATCGTGCTGTAAGGTTTCTTGGGGAATGTCAGCCCATTCTTTGTGAAGTGCTGCACTGAGGAAGAGCTATTGATGTCAGTCGGTGAGGTCTGGCACAAAGTCGGTATTCCAAAACATCCCAAAGGTGTTCTATAGAATTCAGGTCAGGACTCTGTGCAGGCCAGTCCATTACAGGGATGTTATTGTCGTGTAATAACTCCACCACAGGCCGTGCATTATGAACAGGTGCTTGATCTTGTTGAAAGATGCAATTGCCATCCCCAAATTGCTCTTCAACAGTGGGAAGCAAGAAGGTACTTAAAACATCAGTGTAGACCTGTGCTGTGATAGTGCCACGCAAAACAACAAGGGGTGCAAGCCCTTTCCATGAAAAATATGACCGCACTATAAACCACCACCTCCAAATTTTACTGTTGGCTCTACACACACTGGCAAATGACCAGCAGGCAATGCACCTCATATGAAAAATGTTTGTTTTTGGGGGTGTCCGGATACTTTTAATCACATAGTGTATGTGGTGCTAGGTGGGAATGTGTGTCAGCTAAGAGGCATTCCGAGATAATCCACGCACTTGGGATGAACCTTGTGTGCAGCTGGCAGAGTGATTAATTCAACAGGAGTTCCTTCAAATCCCAGTCCAGCTCACATTTTTATTTGTTTCCACTGATTCCACATAAAGTCCTTATGCAGCCAACATCTGTTGTCCCTTCCCTTCCCTCTCTTCCCACACCACCTTCAATTTGCATAATATGTATCACAGCTGCAGACACCTCGCATTCATATAATTTGTTCATAGGTTGTTCCTTAGAAGACAAGATTTTTGGCTACCAAAAGTACTAATTGTGCTGGGGACCACTTCCATAATTTCTATTCAAAGCAAATTGTTGAAATTTTTACCATATGTTCTTAAGGTGATTATGTTGGGGAACTGTGAAACTTTCTTTGATATAGTTATTGGTTGCCGAGATTCAGAGGTTCAGTCACCATACTTACATGTGTAAAATACACACATAATATCCAGTTGTAGGTGTAAATGTAGTTTTAATTGATGTAGTGAATGCATGGCAAGGGTTCTGGAGTCATTACAAGGGCTCTGAAGTCATCAGGCTTTATATTTATTGGCATTTTTCACCAACAGGACTTAGACTCTGTTTAATGGGCAAAGCACACAGCTACGGGCAGCCTTGGCCTGTAAATTATTCAATGGTGCTTCTGGTGGTGTAAGCACCTTACAAAAAAAATATTTTGCTGTTGGAAATTAATCAAGCACTGCAATTTTTTGGTATACTGCAGGTGTAACCTAAAAATGTTGTGCATATTTATTTAAAGTGGTGTAAAGTGAACTTGCTTGGAAGGGAGAGGATTTTGTGTTAATCTTATATATGCGTACTTATTTGTTGTTTTTATGTATCGAAGTATATAAATAGACTCAAAATTTCAGTGACCTACCAGTGCAATTTATTTTATATAAACAGCATATCCTGTTGTAACAGGGCAAAGATGGGAACCAGTGAAAAATGCTCCTGTTGGGGCACAAAAAAGGCAAATATGCTTCTCTTTAAAAGACTCATAGAAAAGTGAGGAACCAGCTGCCTCTATCCTCATTCCACCTTCCTCACCAAAAATTTTCACTTGTCAACATACTCACAATTTTTTGTGTTGAAAGAGAGCTACAGAGAATCAGTGATGGGGGAAGAGAGAGGAGACAGTGATGGCGAGAGAGAGAGAAAATGGTAGTGAAGACAGTATAGTGGGTGTCAAAGAGAGGTGAGATAGTGAGGGTCAGTGAGAGACAGTGGTAGTAATAGAGAAAGAGGGATTAATGAAGGTAGAAGGAGTGTGAGCAAAAGAGAGAGGAGACAGTGTGAATGAAAAAGAAATGAGTGGAGACCAGAAACAGATTTGCGGTGTCTGGACTCACTCCCCCCCCCCCCAATGCGCACTTCCCGCTGTCCCTTGTACCTACATGTTCGCTTCACAGTCTAGGGTCAAAACCCCGAGCAAACCATCCCCAAGGACGTGTGACATGGAGGCAATGGTGATTGAAGAGGAAGACAAGAGACTGCAAGAGAAAAAGAAAGAGACACTGGCAATGGGAGAGAAAAATAATGAGAAAAAGGCAATGGCAGTGGGATAGAGAGACAGTGACAGTGATGGTGGCAGAAGAGGAGACAGTGGTAAGGAAGAGCAACACAGAGACAAACAGGAGAAAGTGCCAATGGGAGAAAAAAAAAAGACACATGGGCAGAGAGACTGTTTATAGAATGTTTGTTGTTAAAAGAGCATGAATATATTCAATGCAAAAAATTTGGTAAGGGAGGTGGAATGAGGATTGAGGCAGCTGGTTCCCCAGTTTTCTAATTATTTAAAGAGGAGCATATTCATCTTTTTTTGTGTTCCAACAGGTGCATTTTTCAGCTGGTCAGAATATGTTTTAAATTCTGTCATAAATGAATGTCAAAGATACTGGACTAGTTTTGCAGATCCCTTCTGCTATCCTTCTTGTAGATAGGTGTGAATTATACTCTCTTAAGTAATTTTGATATAATTTTTGCCATGCTACCAAAAATTACACTAGATAGGAACATTTGAAAACAAAGTTCACCATTTCTCATTTTGTTTTGCTACCTGCAGTTTCCCTTCCTCTGTTTGATGAGTGTATGGTCACCAACATTTGTGGTAATGATAGCCTTGACTTAAGATCAGACTTTTTTAAGGTTCTGTGAGAGTTCTTCTTGGTAGTTCATTTAGATTCTCCTTGTGTACTAATTGCATAAACTAAGTTTACTCTTGCCGCAGTGGCTGATGGAAGAGACTATAAATGCATTTCCCATTTACAGTGACTCCTACCGGCCACTGCGACGAGTGTCAACTTAGTTTGTGTGAATAATATGCTTCTATTTGTTCTACACATACAGTGTGATAGAGAAGCAGGAACATTGGTGTTAGCAGGAGTGTAGATGTTCAATAAGTGAGACAGGGGAAGGGGGACACATCAAACTGTGGAGTAGTAATGGAGATTTATAGAAGAGCAGAGTGTGTGGTTGTTGTGAGCATACGTTAACAACATGGTGGCAGTGTGACAGCCCTATAAAGAGTGTTTTATCACAAGTAAGAGAACCTGCCCTGCAATCAAGTTCCTTGTTCACACATAATTGGAATGTGGGTTTATACCTTTGAAGAGAGTGTTTTGGCTTGTATTGTGCAAGCTGCAGTGGTCAAGATTCTTCATCATTCAGTGCAAAAAATTGCCTCATCATTATGACTCATACTGTAAGCATGCAAAGAATCTTCCATAGTCTCAAATTTCATCCTTATTAGCTTCAGACTGTTCAAAAACTAAAAGCTAATGAATCTGATTTGTGCATACACTTTCCTGAAAATCTTTTGGCTAAAATCATAGAGAATGCTAACTTAAATGAAAATTTTTGGAAGTTGAATGCAGCCCATTTTTCACCTCAGCGGATTCATGAGGAAGTAGTACTGGATACGAACAAATATTTCTGTACTCGACCAGTGCCACTTACTCAGTGCTAAATTTACTATATATTGTCCATTGTGTGTCGTGGTGTCATAGACCTTTACTTCTTTGAAGATGGAGGCGGCTTCACTATCAGTATGACATTTCAATGGTATAGCAACATGATAGACATTTTTATCTACAAGGTTCCATTCTCTTTCAAATCTTCACATCCAGCTCACCTGGTTTCAACAGGATGAGCCTACTTCACACACTGCTCGACTGTCTGTGACTCCAGTGAAACATTTCTATGAAGCTCACATAAGTTCAAAGAATGCTGACATTGGTTGGGCTGCCCAGATGTTTAAAACTCTGTCTGTGGCTGCTTTTTGTGGGGACATCTGAAGAACCTTGTGTACCAGACAAACTTTACCCCGTTCAAGACTCGGTGTGAGGAAAACATCCCAGAGAACTCATTGTGCCGCACTTTGCAGAGTTTTTAGAATTGATATTGAATGTCTACAACAAAATGGATTACACTTAATAATGACAAAAGTTTTAAATAGTGTTGACTGAGGAAATTTCTATTAGTGTACTACATTACTGTATCACATTATGGCATCAAATAAAGTTATGTTTCAAATTTTCGTATTCCTATATGCCACCATATATTATGTAATAGTCACTGTTTCTTTGGAAGGTTCTTACAGAGACTTTATACCATTTAGAGTCCCACCTGTCATCAGCTGTTATGCTATGTATACCTATCCAGTGAGTGGTCAGCTATTCTTCCAAACATCTGCCACATTTCCTCTACATGACCTTGCCCAGAGTTAAATGTTTCAGATTCCTTGTTTAGGTATGATGTTATTGAGTCTTTAACTTAGTTACTGAGGCCTTCTAGACAGTTTTTGATTACGTCTAAGGTTACTCTGCTGGTCTCTAAGAAAATCCCTTGATACTGAGCCTTGCCCAAATGATCTCAAATACAGCTTCAGTTTCTGCCTTGGGAGTTTTGAGTTTCTTGTCTACTGAGCCAAACACACCACCACTCCAAAAATCTCACTGCTGCAAATTCTGGGTTTTAACTGTAGTTTTGTATGCTGTATTATATGAGTTGTATTGCTTATTAAGCATGCTTCAAACTCTGACACTTTGCTGCAAATTACTGTGTTGATCACTAGGAACCTAATACAGCAGTCCTGCTAATCCGAACGTTCGGTTAATCTGAACATGAAAAATGTTAGTGTGGAAAACTGAGTGCTTAACTGATGTACATACACACTATTTTAATTTACACAGTACAGTAAACATGTAATAGAAAAATTGACAAGAAGACATTAGGTTTAAACAATACATAACAATGAAAGAAAAGCTGTCAAACTTACTAAAATACAGCGAACATTTTATCCCTACTTTTTAGATGACAAAAACTCAGTCATTGTCTTTTTGGCGTAATGAAGACATTATGTTATATGACGCATAGTTGCACCATCGTATAATAAACATCAAATCAGCAGGTGTAGCAGTGGGCTGTTGCTCCATATATCGTAGCGAAAGGTCAAAGGCTTCTGCTGCATCACTGTGTGGCACCAGTTCTCCTTTGTCGCTTTCAAGCTCTTTGTCACTTCTGTCACAGCAGTCCACTTCTTCCTGGCCTAGAGTCAACAGTGGCAACTAAATCAACGTCAGTATGGTACTCCACACATGCCCATCCACTAATCTACATCTCCTCCACTAGCTTCTTCACAACCAGGGATTGTCTGTATCATTTTTAGTAGATTTTCGTCGTCCTTTTCAATTAGGTTGTCCTGAAATTCAAGAGATGTCCACCGTTTTCTTCATGCTTTTCTCAGAGTATTTTCTGAAATATTTTGCCATGCCTCAGCGGCTCAATAAACAACATCCTTAACATCATGTTAAAGAACATTAAAAATATCTTACACAAGACTACACAAAAAAATTGAAAACTAATTATATGTGGGGATTTCAACATTGACTTCACAAGTGAGTCTAATCAAAAAACTTCTTTACTGAACCTCTTAGCAACTTTCAATTTAAAGGCTACTATAGAAGTACCAACACACATCACAAAAACCTCAGCCACAATTCTTGATCAAATATTTACAAATGTGCCCTTCAAACATACAACACAGACCCACAGTACAAGCTTTGAGGACCACACAGCCCAAGAAATTAGTATAAGATTAGGAAAACCGTTTAGTTCAACTGAATGTCTAACTACTACATCTAGGAAGTATAATGACCAGAATATACAACATTTCCTTAACTATATGTGTAAAGAAACTTGGGAAGACATATATGAATGTAAAAGTACAAATGATAAATTCAACAAATTCCTAAATAGTTTTAGCTATTATTTTGAGCTTTGGATTTCCACTCCATAACAAGACAGTCACAAAAAAGGATCTGAAAAAAAAGGGGTCACGATAGGGATACATATATCTGTGAAGAAAAAGAGACTACTTCATGAAATATCTAGACAGCATACCACATCCCCAGAATTTAGTTCCTATTTTAAGAATTACAAGAAGATTTTAACAAAAGTCATAAAAGAAGCAAAAAGAATGGCAAATAGTTCCTTCATAGCAAATGCAAAAAATAAAATGAAAGCCATATGGGAGATTGTAAAGCATGAAACAGGAGTAAAATGGAGAGAATACCATAATATCAAACTGAATGAAAACACTTCTGTAATATCTGATCCCCAGCAGATAGCAAATAATTTTAACTCTTATTCCTCTGAGGCAGCTGAGATTCTGCTGAAGCAAAACCTTCAAAATGCCATCACTGCAAATCACATTAAAACTATCCCTAGTAACAAGTCTCTCTTCCTATACCTAACAGATGAATAGGAAATGCAAAAAACAATACGGGAGCTAAAATCAAAAATTTCCTCTGGTACTGACAACATACCAGACCATATCATTAAAAAATGTGCACCCTTAGTAGTTAAGCCCATGGTAGACATATGCAATAGTTCACTTTCTGAGGGAATCTTCCCAGAAAGGCTAAAAATAGCTAAAGTGAAGCCCCTGTCAAAAAAAGGGTGAAAAAACAGATATAACAAATTATAGGCCAGTCGCTCTACTATCTGTTATTTCTAAAATAATTGAAAAAATCTTTTTCATAAGACTCGTAGATTTCATTGAAAAAAATAAACTTTTCTCAGCTGCACAGCATGGTTTCCGAAAATGTAAATCCACTGAGATGGCTATTATTGATTTCTTAAATGAAGCTTTAAATGCATTCGATAAAAAAGAACACATAGCAACAATATTCATAGATATTTCAAAAACATTTGACATCGTTAACCATGGTCTGTTGCTTAGAAAGCTAGAAAATGTTGGTGTCAGAGGCCCAGCCTATGAATGGGTAAAGTTATGTACAAAGAAGGAAAAAATTAAACTTCCTATCACTCAGAAAAACAGTGTGTTAAATACAGTGTGCCGCAGGGTTTTGTACTGGGACCAACCCTGTTCTTGCTGTTTGTAAATGGCCTGGAACCATCCAGCCCTAACTATAAATACATTAAGTATGCCGGTAATACAAATATACTTGTCGAAGGAAAGACCCCAGAAGAGCTCCAAAATGAAATAAAAAAGAGCACTACTCATGTATCAGAATGGTCACAATGAACAACTTAATAATAAACACACGAAAAACAAACACTATGCATCTACACACAGTGCAGAATAAACAGCCTTTAACTGCAACCATAGAACTGTTAGGCAAAAGACTTGAAATTGTAAATAGCACTAAATTTTTGGGAGTTTGGATCCAAGATGACCTAAGATGGCAGAAACACACACAACACCTATGTAGTAAACTAAATACCATTTGTTATAGTATAAAAATTCTTGTTGGATGCATATCTATGCAAGCCATAAAAAATGTGTACTATGCCCAAGCAGAATCACTACTAAGATATGGTTTAATTTGCTGGGGAAATTCACCACTCAGCAAAAGCTGTTTTATTGCACAAAAAAAATTATAAGAGCCATGGAAGGCTCAGCACCTTGATCTTCATGCAAGCCCTCATTTAAAAAGCTTCATATTCTTCAATTACCATGCCTATATATCCTAGAAACAATAATGTTTATAAGGAAAATTGTAGATGAAAATAGCAAGATTGCTCCAGAAAACCAAAATATCCATTCATACAACACAAGGAATAATCAAGATTTACATATGCAGTTTTCACATACAACACTAAAACAAAAAGGACCCTTGCAAGCAAGTATAACAAACTGCCTAAAGAAATTAAGGCAATAATTAGCATGTATAAATTCAAAACTGCAATGAGTGACTACATGCTACAGAATTGCTACTATAGTGTTGATGAATTTTTATCTACAATGTAAATATGTGAAAAATTTAGTTTATACAATTAAGCCCAAAATAAGAAATGTGTACATGTAGATTTATCAGTGCATTATATGTGGTCTATTACATATATGTGTGTGTCTGTATAATCAAGGCCAAAAGTATGAAATGTGTGCGTGTAAAATTTATTTGTGTATTTGTGAAATGTTATTCCCATATGTTATATTGCTATATACTGAAAACTATACAACAGTTTTTTCTATTACACTTTATTCCAAATTATTTGACTTGTCCTGTATCATTATGTACCCAATATACAATACAATACATTGGTCTTTTTTATTTTGTCCACTAAAGGAATGCTATCATCTTGGATCAGCATTCTTAAAAATTGTTTTCTATAAATCGGTTTTCATGTTTGCAGTATGCCCAAGTCCATTGGCTGTAGATGTGGTGTAACATTCGGCAGCAAAAACTTTGCCACAATTTCTCCATCACATAATTCCTCAGTGCTGGGGTGAGATGGTACGTTATCAATCAAAAGGAAGGGTTGCACGGGGAGACAAATGATTTTCCTTAGAAAACTGTTGAACAGAGGGAACAAACTCTCCCTGAACCATTCTTTGAACAGCTTACCATCAATCCATAGTTTTTTTCTGGTTGTGATAATATACAGTCGGGCACTTCATTCTGCAGTTTTTAAAAGCTCTGGGCGTAGCAGATTTGTCGATCAGCATTAAAGGCAGCTTGTGATTACCAGCAGCATTGCTGAACTCTAATAGAGTCACACGATCTTTGCATATTTTAAAACCATGAGCATGGTCTTCTGCTTTTGATGCAAGGATTTTTGTTGGCAATGCCCTAAAAATAAGGCCAGTCTCGTGCGCATTATAAATTTGTTGTGGAGAATACATTCTCTCTCTTATCATTTTTTCAAACTCACCCAAGTATTGCGTCACAGTCAAAAGTAAGCTGCTCTCTAGTATTTGTTAGCTGATGGATTCCATGATGTTTTTTTAATCTGTCCAACCAACCCATACTCACACTAAAAGACTCATCGCCATTCATTAACTTCTTCAGGTAAACAGCCTTCTCCTGAACCATTGCTCCACTCAAAGGAGTTCCCCTTCCTATTTTCTGTGTAAACAAAGGAAAAGAGCTTCATTCACTTTAGCGTACTGGGACTGTTTCAAAGTCTGCCAAATTTCGAGTGGTTTTCCCGAAGACATTGCACAGGACTGTTCAAGCTTCACTGGTTCTTCTTCAAATCACAAATGGTTGCTTTACCCAGTTCCGTTGCCAGTTTAGATATGTTCTAACCATTGTCAATCCACTTCAAAAAATTCAGTTTTTCTGTGAGAGTTAACCTTGCGTGTTTCCGTATACACATGACAAAAATATGTACACTGCTACACCTGAACGAATACAATACAACTGTTACATGTGCCAGTGATCGATAATTAACGTAATCAAGTGCTTTGCGAGCCAGCTGGCAGTGCACTGACCTCAGCCTGTAGCGGAGTGGTTACATGACAATAACATCCCTGTAATGGACTGGCCTGCACAGAGTCCTGACCTGAATCCTATAGAACACCTTTGGGGTGTTTTGGAACGCCAACTTCGTGCCGGGCCTCACTGACCGACATTGATACCTCTCCTCAGTGCAGCACACAGTGAATAATGAGCTGCCATTCCCCAATAAACCTTCCAGCACCTGATTGAACGTGTGCCTGTGAGAGTGGAATCTGTCATCAAGGCTAAGGGTGGGCCAACACTACTGAATTTCATCATTACCAATGGAGGACGCCACAAACCTGTAAGTCATTTTCAGCCAGGTGTCCGGATACTTCTGATCACATAGTCTGACAAACCGCTCGTAGTCAAGGGAACGAATAGTGATGGGTCCTGTACTTTCCTCAGAAGAAAAATATCCATAGAAGAGGATAGCTCTTGAGGTACCGTTGCTGTTAGTGTCATGTCTCTTTCAGTAGCCCTCTGATCACACCCAATCGCTTTACAGCAGTCACAGCAATTTTTAGCTCATTATGAACAGCAGCTGACTGATTAGGAAGAACGGCATTCACATTGTCGCGGCATTGTGGCTGAAGCAGTGTTTTGCAGAACAGTAAGCATATATCTTTAAACTAACCTTGGTGACTTGTGTTTTAATTTCTGGATCTGTTCCATAACAATGATTATAAGTTCCTATTAAGAACAGAAATGATTAACATGAAACAAAATAATATCTGGTCCGACAAGAGGAGACTGAGTTTAAAACTTATTCCTTGAAGTTACTTGCAACTTTTAGTCTCACCAGAATTTGCTGATGAAATTTGTAGACTCACTAACTGGAACACAGAAATATTGTTTTATTAAAACATATACCTTGAATATTCTGAAAGAATATCTTTTTCTCACATAAATATTCACTGAAATTAGGAAAAGATAATTGTTTGAATGAAGATACTTCTGCAAAAATTATTTAGAGCGCAAACATAAATTTCAACAGATGCTACTGAATGAAATATTTTACTTGATCATCAAATCTCAAGGTTTATTTAGAGATGCCAGCACTTCTCTTTTCCCATGTTCCACATATTTCTTCGCCACTAATCTTCTTTCTGGAGGTCACTGGCTGCCATTGCCTTATAGCTACCTTCCTAGGAGGATGTCTTCTCTCTCTTCTCCCTTGTGCAGCCCACAAATAAATTCATTTTGGCCATCTGTTTCATCCATCCTTTCTAGATAACCAAGCCATAAGAGTTTTTATGTTTTTATTTATCAATTATTGTCTCTCACAATCTCTTTTCTTGTATTATTCTTCAAATAATATCTAAAAAAAATAAAGTTGACTTGTCATATTGGTCTTTGAACTACGTCAGTGTTGTTATTTGATAATATCCACTTCCTGAAAACCACTGTGAAGTCTATATCAGAGGATACATCCCATTGTACCTTACTGTTTTTTTAGATTCATATAGGCAGCATGGGAAGAATGAATGCTGAAATGCCTATGTGTGTGCTGTAATTAGTATAATCTTGTATTCACGGTCCCTTTCTGAATTGTGCATAGGAATCTGTTGTATAGTCCTAAATTTCTCACTTCATATAAACTGTGCTTTTGCTGTTGGGTGAAGCCGTGCGGGACTAGCCGAGCGGTCAAGGCACTGCAGCCATTGACTGTGCAGCTGGTCCCATCGGAGGTTCGAGTCCTCCTTCAGGCATGGGTGTGTGTTTGTCCTTAGGATAATTTAGGTTAAGTAGTGTGTAAGCTTAGGGACTGATGACCTTAGCAGTTAAGTCTCATAATATTTCACACACATTGAACATTTTGCTGTTGGGTGACATTGATACTCAGAGGTGAAATCATCACATCCTTAGCTTTTGTTGCATATAGTTCACTTTCTCTGTATCTCCAACTACAATAACCTGATTGTAAGAGAAAAGAAGGTTGTACAAAGTTTCATCTTCTATGGTTCTTCACATTCTGCAGCTGTTATCTTTTTCTCCACCTCCTAGGACTTAGGGGCTTTGTCTAGATAGATTTTAAATTAAACTGGTAATGACTGGAAAACTATACTCCCTAGTTTAAAGCTTTTACTACATACAACCTGTATGTAACTTGTACAGCTTAAATACATATATGCAATGCACCCACACTTAACATGCTGCTCCACACCCTTTCTTGTGGAACGGTGTCATAGGCTTGTTGCAGATCTACAAAGACTAATGAAGCCACTGTACCATTAGCTGTTTGTTTATGCGTGAGATTGTGTGTATCAGATATCCTGTCTAAGTACGGGTGCCCTTTTCTACATCCATTCTCCTTATACGATGTGTGTACTTCCATCTCTGTTCTTTATTTTTCTGACAGAGCTCTATTAGCCTTTCTCCGCTGTCATCTAATGTTTGTTTCCATTGGCACATATAATAGTCTCTTCAGTTCTCCATGAACTTTAAATGTTTAAGTTTCCAAGCATCGAGACTTTGTTTTCAATTGCCATTTCCTCACATTATCTTGAGAGTTCAAAAATGGCTCTGAGCACTATGGGACTCAACTGCTGTGGTCATTAGTCCCCTAGAACTTAGAACTACTTAAACCTAACTAACCTAAGGACATCACACACATCCATGCCCAAGGCAGGATTCGAACCTGCGACCGTAGCAGTCGCACGGCTCCGGACTGCGGGCCTAGAACCGCGAGACCACCGCGGCCGGCGATTATCTTGAGAGTTCTCATAAAACAAACCCCTGATTGCCTTGTCAGCATCGTGAATGGATGCATAAACTACCAGGGTTGTCACAAAGTGTCCATTAAACTCCATATGCATGTGATTCTGGTCCAAAAACATGACTGACCCATCTCCCTACTGAATGCGTAGGCCTGCGTGCCTGAGGTATTCACTGATACTTGGACACGTACAGTCTTTCCTGCAACAGACATAGACAAATCCTGCACTCATTGGTGAAGAGAGCCCAATGCCATTGATACAGGTTCCATTCGTGATGCTATCCTCTGAAAGCCACGGTGCTGGAAGCCATGCACTGTTTGCAATTGGAGACAATGTTGGTCGTGTAGAGACAGTTAATTACTATCCAGGTCAACACAAATTTCCCAGTTGGCTCCTAATTGCATATTTCTTTGTCAAAGATATTTGATGGTGTAGTAGGGAACTTTGTCAAATGTCGTCCAATATTTGATCAAATCTAGGGCCTCGCTGTAGATTTGATCAAAGAAGTTGCTTGTCTTCTGTTCACTGCAATGTGACATGTTACCACATGGAGCACTAGCATCGCTGCAGCATTCTGTTGTCTGTAGTGTTTTTATAAACATTGCCGGTAAGTATAATTGGTGTGTGCCGACAACTATAAAATTAATAGAGATGTATGAAGCTGCTGAGGAGCTTAACAATGTGAGACACCCTGAATACAAAAATAGATTAAGAAGATTGGAGACCTGACCTGACCTAACCTAACCCTCTCCTGTAGCAAGGAATCGGAGTGTTACAGTGAGCCTGTCTTCTGCATATGTAGCAGTTCTTAAGTGAATATTGTGCTTTGTGATATGAGGAAACACTTCACTGAGCACATACAGAAATGTATACTCATCCATTCTTAAGTAATTGATGTACGACAATGTCCTCCACTATAAGCTCACGTAACAAGTCTTGTTGAATGCTTTTATCGTGTGGTCATAAAACCCATGGCTTCATCCAGGTATGTTTCCTTTTCTTCCCCGCTTCTCATATGCATGTGCACACAGTGCAGTTGTGGTATATGCAACTGCTGTGGTTAATAACAAGTTGTTGTTGTCAGCCATCTTGAACTTTGACGAAAAATATGATGACAGTGTAATACCCCTTCTAGCACTACATCAAAGATCTTTGTCAAATATATTTGATGGAATATTTGATCACATCTTCGATCAAATCTTTGACAAAGAAATTTGATAGTGTAATATCGGCCATAGTTCAATTGCAATTCTCCTCTGTTTTAGTTCTTTGCCACAATTTGTGGGTAGCATCCATCAGTTGGTGTTGTTGACCACAGGCAATCACTGTGCAGGAGATCTTCAATGATTTGTGTCTCATAATGGTTGAATGTTCAAGTAAAGTTGCTGTGATGTGATATGCAGCTTCCCATGATGATATTTCTGCTTGCCATAAAGTGACAATTGGTACCCTGCCTAAGCACAAAATGACACTTGTAACGAATCTGGTAGGTTTAACATTGTAAATGAGTTGGATCGCTTCATTCCCCATTGGAGAGACAGCTATGTTTGGCCTTCTCTCGTTGTGTTGACCTAAAGACAAGAGTATTGGCTTGCTTTTCATATTTTCATTCCCTGTTGTTTAATGGAACCATCTTATGGGCCACTGCACTTAACATCAAATAAAATGTTATTCAGCAGAAGTGAGCAGCAGTAGGAATGTTGTGTACAGTAGATACCAGTGCCTCTTGCAGCAGCCTTTTTAATGCTCTTGGAATTATTTACACTCACTTCCCAACACATTTCTTTTTGTTGATAATAAAAATCAGTTTCAGCTGAACTGTGATTTATACAGCTACAATGCAAGACACAAAACAATTTTCGTGTGCTCCTTGTCAAGACTTCAGTATGGAGATATGTGCTGTGGCAGGCAGATATTCAACGAGCTCCCATACAACACACAGTAAGCAATTGAGAATCCCTACCAATTCAAAAGCAAATCGAAAATATATCTCATTAGTCATTCTTTCTAGGGGTTATCCACATATCTAGAGTCAGGGATTGAAAAGTTCTGTTAAGGCTGCAGCTTTTTTTTTGTGTGTGTGTGTGTGTGTGTGTGTGTAGCTGCTTTCCTTCAAAATTACTTGATTAAATTTAGATGACCTAAGCACGAATTGCATTAAGCTGTATAGTGACAGTTCATTATTAATACAGCATGCAGATTAAGTTTCAACGGTTTCCTCTTGTCTTTTTTAATGTATACCTTGACCTGTTCCACATCTCCATCTTGATGGCATCTACAGAACACAGTGAATGATGGTGATGAATCAGTCAATCAATCAGCAGCACACTGAACTGAAAATGCATGTTTTTTTGTACCCCTCTATGCAGGTTATTCTGCATAACAGTGTTCTGTAATTCAAATAGCATAAAGAAAGAGATATCTATGTATTTTTTTAAAAAAAAAGAATCTATTCACATTCTGAGGGCGGTGTAAAACGTTTTTTGAGCAGCTTGTTTGCAGAGTCAAAAGCTATTTGAAGGTCTAGATATATACATGTGATATGTTTCCTAATAATATAGCTCACATTTGTCACTTTTTTTTATAGTTTAATGAAAATGAGTGGAATTATACTTAATTTTTATGTTACAGAAGTGCATATAATCAGCTGCCAACACCGATGCAAAATATTGTCCAGAGTTACCTAAGGCATATATAGGGTGAAGAAAAAATATCACACTTGGCAGTCAGCATGTGATTCCTGATTGCAATAGAAAACAAAAGTGTATCGAGCAAAACCTAGCCCTCATATATGTTTAATGGAATTGTGATTTAAAAAACAAGGCTCTGACAGTGGTGTAAGTGCATGCTACATGGCCAAGAATAGGTAGAATGAACTCTGTGCTATGCCAGAACTGTCCCATTACCTCACTGAGGCAATGTTCCCTCAGTGGGGAACAGATATCTGGACTTCCTGTTGTTCCAGTTGCATTCACACCCAACTTTCTTTTTTCTCCAATTGAAGCATCAAATTATATCCATTTTTCACCTCCACAATGTGGTATGTTGTGTATTTCTTTTTGCTTCTGTTACCTTTAAACATTAAGACATAACATGAACTACTTACAGATGTATATGACCACTTTGTTTCATCATGACATAAATAAAGCCAATAGAAAATAAAAGTGGATACAGTAACATTGTCTGTATCATTGAGGCACAAAAAATTCAGTAGGTAGGCAACACTAAATTGCAACCTATGCTAAGCACAATAATTCCATTCTGTACATTTCATGTCCAGGCTTATCTTCACAGAGCTGGTTTGTACATGTACAAGAAACATTCACTTAAGATGTTCAAAGTGACCACCTTGCATTTGCAAGCACTTCGCCACTCACCAAATCATGATTTGCTGTACCCTAAAAACACATCTGCATCTACGATTGCTGAAGAGCCAGGCAGTTGAGCTGTTGAAAAAAAAGTCATATACATCCATATGTGGAGTACTATAAACTTGTTTAAGTGTCCCCACAAATAAAAAACCTAGTGGATTAAGGTCAAAGAAATGTGGAGGCCAGAACATTGGACATCCACAGCCAATCAATTTCCCTGAAAACACTTCATTTTAATAGTTACATACATTCATTCCAACATTCGGTGATGCACCATCATACTTAAACCATTGCTGTCACCGAACACAAAGTGGGACATTTTTAATGTGTCAGGCAAAGCATTACAAAGAAATATACAATATAGATGTGAATTCAACTTGTCTGGCAATATGTAAGGGCCTGAAAGCACTCCTCCCATTATTCAAGCACACAGGTTTATATGCCAGAGCATGTCTGAAAGCCACATTCATAGGTGACATGTGGGTTGCATTCCAACCAATAATGGCTGTTGTGGAGGTTGAAAATACTTTCACAAGTAAAGCTAGAGTCATCAGTTTTTCATGTTATTTTTAAAATTTCCATTATCTTGCACTCACTGCAAAAGCCGCTCACAAAACTATACTCAGCCAATGAGGTCTTCTGGCCACTGGTGTTGGGTTAACATGTAATGATGTGGATGCAGTTCTTCATCGTGTGACACTGCAAAAACCAGTCTTTGACATATCTTGAAGTGCCTTGTAACATCACAGACTCTTCACCGAGGTAACTGGTGAACGGTTTTGAGAATTATGGCCTCCGTTTGTGGAATATGTGTCTAGTCCTTGGATGACATCTGTCCATTGCTTGTGGACATAGATTATTGGTTTCCCAAAGGCATCGCTCAAGGCAATGAAAAATATTCTTATTGGGATGGCACTTTTGAGGGTACCATGCAGCATATGCACTAGCAGCGGCAGCAACTTGGTTATTCGATGCACTCAGCACCAAAAGCATATTTAGATATTCTTCATTTGTGTACTCCATCGGCAAGCCACCATACATGAATTGACAGGACCAGTTATGAGTGTGCATTCCATGATTAGTAGGTGCATGCATGCAATTTAATGAATCCCACTGTCATGTGATAGGTATTGTCTTGTGACAGAATGGTGTCGTGCTTGTAAATGATGAGAACTAGAGAACGGGTGTCTTAAAAAACCAGACAAGTGCAAGTAGGACTCACACTCTAAGGGTTCTGTACAAACTTAATTATGAATGTAAAAAGTTTACCTAAAGTTTTGATGCGTGAGATTGCAAGTATCAGAATATGTCACATGATAGATCCTATCCTTTGACTGCATAACATAAATTTTTTACACCACCAAAGAACATTAGACATTCGTATTTGATACAAATTTCAACTTTATAGCTCTATATGTCCTGAGAAAATGGGTCGCGACAGACAGACGGACAACAAATGGCATAATAACATTTTTATTTGAAGTTGTTACAAATTAACAAGTTTTTTAAATTTTTTCTTTACTTGTACTGTGAAACCTTCCTTCTTGCCAAATTTCATGATTCTAGGTCAACTGGAAGTACCCTACAGGTTATCATAAACGATTTCATGAGTGTAGAAAAATGTGACATAAATGATATTTTTGTGATTGCATTGACCTGGAAGCTTAAAATTTTTGCACTGCCAAGGAACAGTAGTCCTCAGTGTTTCACATAAATTTGAACTTGGTACCTCGATCTGTTCCTGAGAACAAGGGATCTTAAGAACTGGACAGATAGTACTTCCCCAAGTGCAGTGCGAAACCCTGAAAACAAAAAATGAACCTGACATGGCTTCGAACCACAGCTCCATGGTGGGTGTGGGGTCGACGTCCCAGCAGTCTATTCAGTGAGCTACGACTGCTACTATGGTAGTGTTGGGTGATACAAGTTCATATGTATATTCTGATGCGCTGCATGATGTAACAGTATTGTTAGCTCCTTATTTTCATACACTTCTTTTCAAAATTCTCCTGATCTGATTTTACCAGATTAATTTTTGTCTTGAATCTGGATGAGGACTCGTGCTGACTTCCGAATGTGGAATTTTTTCTTCACCCCGAATTTTTGAACAATTACACTAGGTATATAGCAGTTATCATATTTCATGGTCAAAGTATGGGTCTTAGTTCAACTGATGATACAATATGTGTATTAAATACATATTTGCATGACTGTAACTTTGTGATAAACACAGAAACATAAAGGAGGCAATATGCATCAACACAAGAGTATTGACTCTCTCTATTTATTTTCTTGTCATTTGCATGACACACATGTTACATATAGTGTACTGCCTTGTTACTAATGTTTCCGTTTTGTAATATTTCTTTTCTCTTATGGAGGGCAGAGCATAATATGGCAAGTGTTCTGTTTACACAACCTTTTCAAGCTCTTGTAGTATTTTAGTCAAGAATGACTTGAGGTTTTACTCATTCTTTTTCATTAGTTCTCTGCTTGTGCTATATCAGCATTATGTACTAAACTGAGCAGATTCTTGTTTATTTTTCAGCTCAGAGTTATTCTTTGTCTTGCTGGAAAGCTGAAGTATCTCCCATGTTCAAATTCTTGCTCTTTATTCCAGTTGGGATAATTATCTGGTTCAACTTGAAGGTGCCATGAAAGTCACTTGTATTGCATATTGAATATCATAATGATACCTTAAGCTACTATATCAAACATTAATTGTAACACTCAACACTCTTGGCCACAGTGTACATAAGGATGTTTCAGTTCTATCAATTACCCAAATATCTGTTCAAAAAAGGATTGATCAGGTAAATATCCTCTTTTGGATTCACATAACATGAAAGACATTATGTTAAATTGGTATATTTTAAGTGGCGTATACTGTATCTAGCCAAATCTTGCCTTTATATCTAAAAACAAAGATGATGTGACTTACCAAACGAAAGCACTGGCAGGTCGATAGACACACAAACAAACATACACACAAAATTCTAGCTTCTGCAACCAACGGTTACTTCTTAGGAAAGAGGGCAACCGTTGGTTGCGAAAGCTAGAATTTTGTGTGTATGTTTGTGTGTCTATCGACCTGCCAGCACTTTCGTTTGGTAAGTCACATCATCTTTGTTTTTAGATATATTTTTCCCACGTGGAATGTTTCCCTCTTTCATATTCAAGTCTTGCCTTTGATTGATAACAGAGACTGATCTACTACAAGAGTTTTTTCATGAATATGCCACTGCATTTAGTATTCCTTTAGCTCATGGTGCATTGTCCAGATTTTCTTCACTTATATTTGACTAGATTACCTGCATAATATTTTTAATTGTTGCAAAGTGTTGGAATATTTCAGTTACTTGAATCTGTGGAATGGTGTTGTTTTATCAAAAAATGGATGTAATATATGTGAAATTCATGTAATTTTACTATGATTTTCAAAATTCAGATCAGAAAAATATGTATGTCTTTACTTACCATTGTTCTGAACCAGAAATACATGGATATACATACCTGCTTGTCTGTTGAACTGAGAGACTTGGTAGTTTGCCATGCAAAAAGATCTTGAAGATCTGTAAAATTGGCATCTGCTGATACTTCATCTTTTGGGAAACCTGCAGTGTGTTCCATCAAGAAAAGGGGAGTCTGTTAAATTTCAGCAGCTCAACTGTGTGCTGAATAATGGTGCACCTTGGGGAAATGGCAGGAGGGGCTGTGTATACCTTGGAGCCTCATTCAGCATATTGAAGATGCTATTCTGGCAGCCTTTGAGGGAACTAGGGTTGTGAAATGTGTTGGTACAAATGATGCCTGTTGTTTGGGCTCAGATCATTCTTGGATTGCTCATAGAGTTTTAACAAAGCATTGTCCCCATTGTAATAACAACAAACAGATCTGACCTCTTTGAGGATGCCCAAATTCAAGCTGATACCAGTGATCAGCAACAGCTATTAGCAAAGTACAAAGGGCAGCTAAAACAAACAGAATGATTTATATTTTCAGTAAACTAGATAAGAGGCAATAGTGCTGTATCTCAAAAAACGATCTTGAAACATTTAGCTCTGGAGAGGAGCATGTTGAAGAACTGTGTCTCAGGTTTACAGAAAAAGTAGACCATGCACTTGGTAGGCCCCAGGGGGTCCACAACTCTTTTGTGGCTCCCCCCTCCCCCCACCCCACCCCTTCCTTTCCACTTCTCCCTCTCTTTGGGAGTGTGCTTTGTGCTAACATCTGGAGACGGACTCTTGTGGCTGTAAGATGTAATTTCTCTTCTTTGCTCTCTATGCTGGAAAGTCTCCATCCTCCCTTTCTCCCTCTCTTTTTCTTGCCTCTTCTCTTTACCCTCTTCCCCGCTGTGGCATTTGAGAACTCCCTTCTTTCCTTTTCTTTACTCCTCCCTTTCTCTTTCTTTCCTCCCTTTCTCTTTCTTTCCTCCCTTTCTCTTTCTTTCCTCCCTTTGTGTGTCTGAAGGCCGACCCATGAGTTCCCTTGTGTAGTCAGTGACGGGGTAACGCGTAATTCCCCACACGGGTAGACAGATAGGACACGTATGTACCCCCTGGTAAAGTCCAGGCCCAGGAAGGGGTGATTACCCGAGCTGGTACCTTCCAAATGTGCCAATTGGTCCCTCTGTCCATTTCTCGGGCGGTATGACCTGAGGTGTGGACAATCACCTAAGGTGGGAGTGCCATCTGGGAGGCCCACGCCATCTGGGAGGCCCACACAAGGAAGGAGCACACCATCGGAGACGCCGGTAATCATGGGGGTACTTTTGCAATGGTTTCCCCTATATCTACAACTTCTGCTCACAATAGAAAGCTAGATGAGTCTCAGCCATGGACAATTCTTCCATCAGTGCCAAAGTTCCTAGTTGTTTCTCAGTCTGACAAAGGTCAAGACTTCTCCACAGTCAACCCTTTCATTATCCAGAAAGGTGTCAACACAGTTGCAGGTCCTGTAAAGTCTTGTTACCAGATACGAAATGGCACCTTGTTGTTAGGAACAGTCAGTGCCCTACAGGCACAAAAATTAATGCGAACTACGCTGTTACATAGCTTCCCTGTCCAGGTGGATGTGCACTGCACTTGAAATTTATCACGTGGGGTGGTTTATACACGCTCACTCAATGGATTATCCAATGAGGACATTCAAAATTACCTGTCTGGCGATGGTGTAACATCTGTACATCAAGTCATGAAAAGAATTGACAAGGACTCTCTTTTTGACGTTTGACCGAGTTCAGCTTCTATTGAACATTAAAACAAGATATGAGATAATTTCAGTCCGCCATTACATTCTTCAGCTTCCATTGAACATTAAAACAGGATATGAGATAATTTCAGTCCGCCCTTACATCCTCAACCCTACGCATTGCTATCGTTGTCAGCGGTTTAATCATACCAGCCAGTCGTGTTCCAATATGGCCAAATGCGTTAATGTGGAGGGATACCCATGAGGGTGATGTCCACTCCACCCCCTCATTGCATCAACTGTATGGGTGACCATGCTGCTTCTTCTAGAGATTGCCCTGTTTTCAAAGACGAACGAATTATTCAGTAAATCTGAGTGAAGGAAAACGTGTCTGCATTTGCTGCTCGTAAGTTATTCACCAGTAGAAAGCCCACTGTGCTCCCAGCGGGTAAATATGGCACTGTCATTGCATCTCCTCCGACTACTAAGGAGGTCACCACGCAGACTTACAGTCTCACCTTTAGCGCCACAGTTGTCAGATCAGCCAGCCCAAAGATTGAAGATTGCCCATTCAATCTCCCCACCATCACCTGCTCATTCTAAGGCTCACCCTTCATTGGCTGCTGCTAAATCATGGGCCCCAAAATCAGATGCCTGGACTCCAAAAAAGAGCCTACTCGCGAAGAATTTTTACCTACCCCGACCTCATAACCATTGATTCCTCCCTCATCTCAATGTCCTGCTTCCAAGAAAGCTCATAAGAAACAAAGTTCCTGCCCTTCTCCGCCATGACGCGTCTCATCTACAGTGCCACCCAGCAGCAGCCGCCCTCGGCCGTCTTCCGTGTCACCTAGACGCACCACTGGTGGTCGATCAACCAGTGGATCACAGGCGGCAGGAGCTGCCCCGATAAACCAATGGGTCAGGATCTTCTGCCTTTGGCTGAATGCTGTTTCACACCGTCAGCAGCTGGGTCTCAGCAGTTGTTGAGTTGACAGCAACTGTGGTGATTTTTCGCTTTTCTGTTTACCCTATGTCAATTATCCATTGGAATATCCATGGAATTTGCTCAAATCAGAATGAATTGTCGATCCTCTTATGATCCTACTCCCTGGTCAACTTATGTCTTCAGGAAACATAGCTGCTTTGTCTTCCCTATTTCCAATCGGTCTGGTTTAATCTTCCCTCTGTTGATGGCACTTCGGCACACGGGGGACTTATGATTCTTCTTCATGATACTGTCCATCATCACCCAATCCCCTTAAACAGTTCCTTCCAAGTTGTCGCTGTACGTCTTTCCCTTTGTGGGTACACCTTCTCTCTTTGTACCATATACGTTCCATCATCCACACCAATGGTAAGAGCCAATCTCCTACATCTCCTTGGTCAGCTCCCGCCCCGTATTTGCTGGTTGGGGACTTCAATGCCCACCACCCACTTTGTGGATCTCTGTGTCCTTGTCTGCGAGGCTCCCTATTGATTGATCTCTTCCACCAAGCAGATCTTGTTTGCCCCAACACTGGGGAACCTTCATTTCTGTCTGCCTTCATGTCAAACTTCACTCATTTGTACCTTTTTGTTGGTACTATTCAGCTAGTTCGGCGCTTTGAATGGTTCGGTCTTTGCTGATACACACTCAAGTGACCGTTTTCCATGTGTCATTCAATGACAGCTACAACTGTCATCTATGCGCCCAAGACGCTGGAAGTTTTCCCAAGCCGATTTGATACTTTTCTCCTCTCTAGTGACATTCGATGACTGTCAATTTCCTAGCATTGACGATTTGGTCACTCATGTTACGGAAGTGATTCTTAGAGCTGCAGAACGTTCAATACCTTGTACCTCCCCTTTGCCCCAAAGCCCCCCAGTTCCTTGGTGGAATGAGACATGCCATGATGCAATAAGCGAGCGGAGACATGCTTTTCGCGTTTTCTGCCACCATGCTACGTTGGCCAACTGTATCTGCTATAAGCAGCAACGTGCACGATGCCGTCACATCATCCATGATAGCAAGAAGGCAAGCTGGGACTTCTTTACCAGCTCCTTTAACACATTCCCCTGATCTGTAGTGTGGAGTCGAATTGGACTGTTATCTAGCATGTCTAGTTTCTCCCTGATCTCTGGGATAATTGTCGTGCATGATACCCTAGTGGACCCAGTCGCAATTTCTAACTCATTGGGTCAACACTTTGCTGTGATTTCAAGCTCTTCAAATTACCCACCAGCCTTTCTCCTGATTAAACGAGCAGTGGAAGTGCAACCTCTTGCTTTCTCCTCTCAGAATAGCAAAAGCTGTAACACTGTTTCCTCCATGTGGGAACTCTAACACACACTCTCTTCTTCTCACTCTTCCACCCCAGGACCGGATGGCATCCACATCCAAATGTTGCTGCATTTATCATACCGTAGTCTGCGTTACCTCCTTCGCCTTTATAATTGAATTTGGACTGACAGTACCTTTCCCAGAAGATGGTGGGAAGATATCGTCATTCCTGTTCTGAAACCTGGAAAGGACAAACATCTCCCATCTAGCTATCACCTCATGTCCCTCATGAGTAGTGTATGTAAGGTTTTGAAGCATATGGTAAATAGCCATTTAGGCTGGTGGCTGGAGTCCCGAACCTTTTAACACCTGCCCAATGTGGTTCCGGAAAGCAAAGTTCTGCAGTTGATCATCTTGTTGCCCTTTCCACTTATATCATGAACAATTTTCTCAGGAAACCCCAAACGGTAGCAATATTTTTTGATCTGGAGGGAGCATACAATACCTGTTGGAGGACAGTCATCCTCCTCTTGGGGCTTTTGAGGTCGGCTGCCCCTTTTTATTCGTGTATTTATGACAGAGCACACATTTAAGGTGCGGGTGAACACTACTCTCTCCCGTACTTTCTCCCAAGAAAGCAGGATGCCCCAGGGCTCCGTGCTAAGTATTATACTGTTTGCCATCACCATAAATCCAATTGCGGATTGTCTCCTTCCCGATACCTCAGGTTCCATCTTTGTCGACAATTTTGCGATGTACTGCAGCTCTCAATGGACCAACCTTCTTTAATGTCGTCTTCAAGGACGTCTCAATTGCATCCACTCACGGAGCACTGAAACCGACTTCCGCTTTTGTACCAGTAAGACCACCTGTGTAAATTTTTGGCATCGTACAGAGTTTCCTCCTCCTTCCCTACATCTAGGCCTTGTCCACCTTCTGTTCGCAGATGTCGCCAAATTCTTGGGACTTATGTTTGACAGAAAACTGTGCTAGTCTTCCCATGTCTCATACCATATGGCTCGCTATCTGCAATTCCTCAACACCCTCCGTGTTGGTAAGTTTGTTCCAGGATTGACTTACAGAAATTTAAAAACAGTAAGTGGTACCTGTTAATAGCACTTATGGCGACCAGTATAATGAAGCCAAACACAACACACCACCAGCGCTGACTTGTAAACAAATAATAACTCGAGAAACCAAACAATGGAAACAACAGATGGGAATATCAGCAATGTAGGAAAGACAGATTGCTACTTACTGTAAAGAAAACACATCAAGTTCCAGGTAGGCACACGCACTGTTCACACACACATAACTACCAATTCCAGCATCTCAGGATGGAATCATTCAGAAAGTATCTTTTAAATGTGCTTGTCTTCAACTAGATGTGCCCTCTTTACGGTAAGTAGCAATCTGTCTTTTTTACATTGTTGATAATTCTCTTCAACTGTAATATACAATTTGTGAAATAAGGATTGAATCATCCCTTGACAAAGACATGACGGTTCTGCTAGGTGCAAAACAGCTTAACTGTCCAACTCAGCCAAAATCAGATCACTCAAACTAAACAAGTAAATAGAAAAACTGACAGAGAGAGAAGAGGGGATAAGTAACAGAAGAACATTGCTTACTAGTGGAATATTTCATTAAGAGTTCTATGGGCACACATAGTGTTCAGTCACTAATAAGACTGACTTAGCTGTGCAGTAAAATCTTGCCACAGTGATAAGACTGAGTAATGATGTGTGCTAATCCATAATTAATGAAATTAAAACATTTTTAATTGTACAACTTTTAGATTTGCCAACCAATATACAGTAGTTATTACTCAGTCAATACAGTAATTATTGCTCAATCGTATCACTGTGACAAGATTTTACTGCACAAGTCAGTTTTATTATTGACTGAACACTAATTGCACCCATAGAACTCTTAATGAAATATTCCACTAGTAATTTGCAATGAGTATTGGAGCATTTATTATAAAATATACAGGATTATTCTAAATGATGGACCCATTTTCAAAAATTTGTATGTATTCAAGTACAAATCCAAAGTGAACAAGCTTTATACCAGTGAAAAGAGGAAGTAGTTTTTGGCAGTGGGCGGGTGGTGATTGTTTCAGAAGCAGCTCGTAGAGTTCGCACGGCAGTACGGCTGTCATTCCATTTCTCTGTCAGCTGTGAGTGAGATGGTGGCTGTGAAGCACAAGGTTTTCTGAATTTTTTTAGTTTACAAAAAGTGAGTCACAGATTGCAGTGTAGCAGGCTTTTCATACCAAATTCAGTATTCCCCAACCACCAACTCTTAAAAGCATTAGCCGTTGGTTTAACCAGTTAAAACTGACTGGGAGTGTGGGCAAAGCAAAAAGCACAGGCCAGCCGCGTGTGTCAGAGGATGATTAATTACAAATTATTAAATTAATATCAAACATTATGAAAAAAAAACTTTAAAACTTCCTCTTCTCATTGATGTAAAGCTTGTTCATTTTGGATTTGTACTTGAATAAATACGAAGTTTTGAAAATGAGTCCATCATTTTGAATAACCCTGTACATTATTTGTAGTTGAACTTCATTTTAAGATCCAAGTTGACAAGCTGAATTTCCACCAATAAGGATACTACTTAAAGCCAACGAGGAACAGGAGCTTGTGAATAATATCATAGGTTCAGTGTCTTTTGGAAACACTCATTGCACACAAAGGCGCCTTGTTATAATTTATTTTCAGAATTCCTGCACCAGTGAGAGCTGGAGCAGCACTTTGAGCTGTAGTACATTTCTGTAAGATGGAAACTGACCTGGCTATTAGCTGTACAACTATGTTGTTTTTACCTAACAGAAGAGCCGCATTTGCCAAAAGAGTACGCAATTCATATTTCACAGATCATACAGTAGAGACAACGTTGCATTTTGTCTTCTAATCTCCTCAAGGCTGAGGTATGTGTATAATTTTCAAATGATAGTTTATTTCCTATGTAATGAACTTTGATGTGACAAAGAAAATAGCACAGAAATTTGCAAAATTTGATGAAAAGAAACACATAATTTGGCATAACCCCCAGAATTTGACAAATAAATGAATTGGACAATAACACTGGATTTTGCAAAACACAATACCAAATTTTGCAAAGAAAAAACATGGAATGTGGCAAAAAAATCTAATTTGGCTAAAAATAACTCTGAATGTGGCCAAAAGATAATACTAAATGTGACAAAAGACTATCAAAAAGTTTGGCAAATGTAGCAACTAATTTGGCAAAAAATAGCGCTCAGCTTGGCAAAAAATAGCACTGAATTTGGCCATAAAATAAAACTATTTTTTCCTGTTCTTAGATGTAGTGTAATCTTTACTTCCCAATTATGGCAGTGCTCTGACTGCAGAACACACTGAGTGAGGTAGAACAATGGTTAGCACACCGGACTCTCATTAGACAGGACAGTGTTTCAAATCTGTATCCAGCCATCCTGACTTCACCTTTCATGATTTCCCTAATTCACTCCAGGCAAATTCTGTATGGTTCCTTTGAAATCTGATTTCCTCCCCCTTTCTTCAAACAATCTGTGTTTGTGCGCAGTCTCTAATGACCTTGATTTTGATAGGACATTAAACCCTAATTCTCGTTACATCTTCTTGACTGCAGAACAGTTAGACTGATGGTTTACATTACTAACAAACTGAAACTTCGAAGACTCTGCTTTGAGTCAAACTGTTTTGCTATATACTACTGAAAAGATAAATGTTAAAAGCATCTTGGAAAAGATGGGTGGTAGGGAGCAAACAGAGAAAAATGAGAAAGCTACAGTCATGCTTTTGATTAGTTTGTGTGAAATTAGGAGCCTTCCATAGTTCAGCAGTGCAGTTGACTCTAAGTATTTTTATATGCGTGATGTTGAAGTATCATAAAAATGGATGAAACGGTTATAATGTTATAAAAATGTGTAGGATAACTGTGCATATTGATTTTGACATTTGCTTTGGGAAGTGGCGAAAAAAATAACTAGTGGTATGTTTCAGTAATGTCTCTGCATTCCAATCAATTAGAAGAATTTTTCTTTATACAGGTCAGAAGTCGCTCCATAGTTTTAAATGTCATTAAATTTTTTAATTAATGAATATTTCCGCACAAAACAAGTTCTCAAAACTATAAGACTATGTTTACTACACTACAATTACACACATGCTTCTGCATTGTTGACCAATTAGTGTAAACGTATAGGAAAGTCATCAATTTCTGCAAGGAATTCGCAGGTACATTTCCAAGGATGACTGTGATCCTCTCTTGTATTTCACCCAGAGTGTGTGGGTTTGTTCAGTACACCTCTTCTTTGGCACAATCCTACAAAAAATGTTCACAAGGGGTGAGGTCAGGACTTCTCATAGGTAATTCACGGGGTCCTCGCTGTCCCGGACAACATTCTGAAAAGTGTTCATCCACCTTTTCATTATCAGTGCAGGCAAAATGAGGTGGTGCTCTATCTAGTTGAAAAAAGATATTTGCAACATTGTCCCATTGTGATATCAGTGACCACACATTTTCATTAAGCATCTGTTGATATCAGTCACCATACATGGTGTCTCATAGTATGAATGGACCAGTGAGATCATTCTGCAGTCATACCGCATCAGACTGTCAATTTTGGTCAACTGTGTGATTTTTCAGTTGTCATTACTGGACTTGTTTCTGCCCAGTAATGACAGTTGTGTCAACTGATAAATCCCCCAATGTGAAATACCACCTCATTGCTGCTCCAAATAATATTCTTGAACAAATGTGGCCAGTAGTTATGACACGACAGCATAATTTCCCTGTATTCCATCTGCCTGTCACAATCCTCCAACAATAACTCCTATACATAATGGGGTTTCCAGGTCAGGTCCTTCTTCAACACAACAATCACTACATGCCTGCTGATCCTTCTCTCACAAGCTGCCTGGAATAGTGATAACCAGGACTGTGCATGAAGGTGTCCCTCACTGCTGCTACATTTTCTGCAGATCACGTCACTGGAAGTCATCATTCTCTTGGTTTATCCACAACCGACGCGGTTATCATTAGCTTAACGTCACAATTTCTAATGGTTTTAGTGTCAAGTGTGGCGTGAGGGTCCTGAAAACCCTGTCACCATTGCTCAACAATTGCAACACTTTGGACAGTGAAGTGACCTGGGTGCACTCTTGTAAAGTCAACTTTCCTACCACTCATCATTTACCATAGGAAGATGTTACAGATAATCAAGGTATTCTCAGGTATCCTGTAACAAAACACAACAACATTTGTTAATAAATATCAACAATGAAAAAATTTGTGGACATTTAAAACTAGGGAGCGATTTCTCAACCATCCTGTAGTTGTAGTGGGGTTTGCGTTACATTATCACTATTTTAAATATGTTACATATTACAAACCTATGGATGCAGATGTGTTGCTGCGTCTATTTGAGTGATCTTCATTAGTGGCAAATCATTGTTTCATTATTGCTCATGGTGATGAAGGTGAAACATGTCATCCATGAACTAGCATGTGACTGCGTTTAAAAGCATCAATTTCTTTGTAAATGATACGCGAAGTGTAGGTATTGTGAAAGTTATACTTTCCAATTAACAGTTAGCTCCATTGTTTTCCTCTACTGGTGATTCAACGGGAAATTGTATAGAATTCAAATCCACTCTGAAATTATATGCAGCAAACAGCTAAATACTCAGGTGACTCATTGTACATCTTCCTATACAGCTGTTTCTTGAATTTAGAAATCAGTTCATGGTAGGAGTAAAAAATCTTCCTATTAAAAATTTGATATTAGTATTCTGCAGTATTGTGCTTTCTATTACTTCAGATGTTGCTTTACTTTTTCCTTCACTTCCTTTAGCTTCTACTTTCTAGGGTTCCATACCTCAGTCAGTAAAAATGTAATTCTTATAGGATATAATTAGCCAGCTATCACAAGTAGTTTCCAATCAGATATTAAAAACAATTTATTATAGGACAATTTTTTGCACAGATTAGTTATGGGATAGAGATATGGGACTGTGCTGCTGACTGTGAACAGAATATTAATCCTGCAGAAAAGAGAAATCAGGATTATACATGGAATAAGGGACAGAAGCTCCTACAGGGAAACCTTCGTACATAATACATACCTCACAGTCTATTCACTGTGTCTTTACAGATTAATTACATTTTTTGTGATACATCAAAACAAATCAAACAAGTGCTCTGATATGCACATCTATAATACAAGAAAAACTGATACTATGGACAAAGAACAAAACTGAAAATGACAGACTGTATAGTCCATGTTAACAACCAGATATGATGTAACAAACTGCTGAGCTCTGTAAGGTGTCACAAAGGGAAATTATTCAAAGTGAAAGTGAAATCATTGTTGACTGATAAGCGCTTATACTCTTTGAGTGAATATCAATACATCAAATTGAAATCTTTGTTACCTTGTTATGTTAAATCTGAATGTTTGTAATAATTATGATGTAACATAAATTATGTTGTCTTACTAAGTACACTGTCATTTGTACCATGCAAATGTTTTCACTTATTCGTATATAAAATGTACCTGCTCTCTTTGAAGCTTGTAAATTTATTGTCGTACTAAGTACACCAATATTTGTATTATGTAGATCTATATGTAATCCCTTATGCATATATATAATGAATCTGTTTGTATGAAACATGTAAAAAATTGCTGTGACATTTGCAGAAGTCACCAGTTGGTGGCTTCACTCAAAAAATACAACAAATAGATTAAATAAATCACTTTGTTGTCCATTTGTTTGTCTATCTGTCTGAGTGTTAAGATTCCTTCTTCTCAGGAATGGTCAAACTTATTTCACATACTAAGGTCTACAGTCCTTTGGTGGTGTAAAAGACATTTAAGCTTCTCAGGCAATAGAATCTAAAGATATAGCAATCTATTTTACACTCACACACTTACTCATCAAAACCTTTCGGGTACTTTCTGTTGATCTCTAATAATGAAATTTGGCAAGAAGAAAGGTTTCAAAATACAAGTAACAGAAAAATTCCAAAAATTGTTAATTTGTTATTAAATCACATAAAAAATATTCTTTGCTATTATAAACCTAAATTCCATTCATAATCTGTCAAAAAATCTCAGGAAGTGCTATAGGGCTTTTGATTCACAAGGAATTTACAAATATTTTGTGTGGTAAGTGGCTGCACTCTGGTGAAATAAAGTAGCTTGCAACTGTGAAAGTGACACCATTGCCATGTAGCACTGTTAATGCAAAAAGCACCCCACTGCTGCACTGACTGCCTATGCCTGTGACTCATACTGCATCATCTAATATTCCAGAGCAGAGTAACACTGGTAACTGATGCAGGATTGCACTTTCATTATTTGGAATGAGGTTCCGATATTTCATAACAGGATATGAAGTGTTCCACAGAATAATTTGACATTTGCATAATAACAATAACCCTATTGCTGTGTGAACCATTTTATTCTCTGGAGACTTCCTTCAAGTCCTACCAGTAATTGCCGTAGGAATGAGAGCATAAAAAGTCAATACATCTGCAGTTGCCATTTGGCGTAGCATATTATTATAACTGCAAAATTAATAAAATAAATGAAAAATTTTAATAGTGAATGTAAAATTGCACAAAAAATTTAAACTTGAAATTTAAAAGTTCTTGAAAGTTGTGGAATTCCCTGGACTGATATCTTCCCAGTATCAATATCAATAACAGGCAAAAATCATTGAGCTTCTTGATTCCCAATATGAATGAACTACCTATATATGCAATTAAGTATGTACAGAACCATCAGTGTGTGAGTCCTACTCAAACCTACCTAGATTATTCTTTCCTTTTCTCACTTTCTTATGTTATCACTCACTGACGACGAGCTTTAAAACTAGATCAGATGAATTTTAAATATAATCAACTTGCATTTGGTATCATCATCATCTGGGATTCTATTTGTGAATAATTATGTAGTCAAATAAAATAGAAAGAAACTTCCACATGGGAGAAACATATTAAAAACAAAGATTCCAAGACCTACCAAGCGGGAAAGCGCCGGTAGACAGGCAAAATAAAATAACACAAAAACACACACACAAAATTACGAGCTTTTGCAACCGGCGGTTGCTTCGTCAGGAAAGAGGGAAGGAGAAGGAAATATGAAAGGATGTGGGTTTTAAGGGAGAGGGTAAGGAGTCATTCCAATCCCTGGAGCGGAAAGAAGCTCCTACAGGGAAACCTTTGTAATCATACATACCTCACAGTCTATTCACTGTGTCTTTACAAATTAATTACATTTTTTGTGATACATCAAAACAAATCAAACAGGTGCTCTGATATGCACATCTATAATACAAGAAAAACTGATACTATGGACAAAGAACAAAACTAAAAATGACAGACTGTATAGTCCATGTTAACAACCAGATATGGTGTAACAAACTGCAGAGCTCTATAAGGTGTCACAAAGGGAACTTATTCAAAGTGAAAGTGAAATCATTGTGGACTGATAAGTGCTTATACTCTTTGAGTGAATATCAGTGCATCAAATTGAAATCTTTGTTACCTTGTTATGTTAAATCTGAATGTTTGTAATAATTATGATGTAACATAAATTATGTTGTCTTACTAAGTACACTGTCATTTGTATTCTCCAGAGAATAAAATGGTTCACACAGCAATAGGGTTATTGTTATTATGCAAATGTCAAATGACTCTGTGGAACACTTCATATCCTTTATGAAATATCGGAACCTCATTCCAAATAATGAAAGTGCAGTCCTGCATCAGTTACCAGCGTTACTCTGCTCTGGAATATTAGATGATGCAGTATGAGTCACAGGCATAGGCAGTCAGTGCAGCAGTGGGGTGCTTTTTGCATTAACAGTGCTACATGGCAATGGTGTCACTTTCACAGTTGCAAGCTACTTTATTTCACCAGAGTGCAGCCACTTACCACACAAAATATTTGTAAATTCCTTGTGAATCAAAAGCCCTACAGTACTTTCTGAGATTTTTGACAGATTATGAATGGAATTTAGGTTTATAATAGCAAAGAATATTTTTATGTGATTTAATACCAAATTAACAATTTTTGGAATTTTTCTGTTACTTGTATTTTGAAACCTTTCTTCTTGCCAAATTTCATTATTAGAGATCAACAGAAAGTACCCGAAAGGTTTTGATGAGTAAGTGTGTGAGCGTAAAATAGATTGCTATATCTTTCCGCTCCCGGGATTGGAATGGCTCCTTTCCCTCTCCCTTAAAACCCACGTCCTTTCATCTTTCCTTCTCCTTCCCTCTTTCCTGACAAAGCAACCGCCGGTTGCGAAAGCTCGTAATGTTGTGTGTGTGTTTGTGTTTTATTGTGCCTGTCTACCGGTGCTTTCCCGCTTGGTAAGTCTTGGAATCTTTGTTTTTAATATAATTATGTAGTCAGTAGTCACTTATGACGTGTGAGCTCAGCAGCCACGTGTCATTACTTCTGTCAGTATTGGTTGAAGTGTTGAGCCGGTACAGTAAGTTGTGCTACCTATAACTGCTCTCCATGTGAACATCAGTTATCTTCCTTTATGACTGTCCACATGCCCAGCAATATGAGCAGTAGAGTATCTGTCCTTGTAGACAAATAGCACATCAGTGCCATCCCGTTACTGGTGGTGTGGTAGCTAGTGGTATGATGGAGTTCCTGCAGTAGCTGCAACTCGACTGATGCCCATGATCAGTTATAATGGTCTGAGAAATGCCAAACCTCGAAATCCATGTGAGTAACAGTGCCTTTGCCACAGTCTATGCACAGATGTCTGGTATGGGAATAGCTTCAGGCCAACTTGTGAAGCAATTGACTGCTGGGAGCACATGATGATGACCATCTGATTAGGGTAATGGCACGACAATTTCAACATTTATGTGTGAAAATATCGTCACCAGTGTTGGGAACTGCACCATTGGAGATAAAGTGTGCCAGCTGACTTTGTTGGGCTAACATTCTAGGCAAGAGCGCACACACTCTTTACGCTGCTTCTGTATTCCTGGCCACATCACCTTGCTTGCTACTTATTCAGCCATTTTCCTTACACTCATATGCGCCAGATTTTTTAAATCTTGAAACACTACACGACAATGTCCTACAGGTACATATATGCTTTGTTTGTTCCATGCTATGTCACACCAAATGGCGATGGTACAGTATGACACAGGAAGCCATTTCAATTGCAAAGTTGTGTGTTCGCTTAGAAGCAAGTCATGTAACATTGTGTTCTCTTGTTGTTCCGCTGCTATTTCATTCCATGGCACTGCATGTAGACTCACAATTTTGTGATGCGCAGTGTGTGACAATATTATGACTGCCCAAAACATACAAACTGCAGTTGTAAATTGTGCAATATATTGTGCTTCTCTAGACTGATGATGATGATGAGGAGGAGATTAGTGTTTAATATCAACGACGTCATTTGAGATGGAGCATAAGCTCATATTAGGTAAGGATGGGGTAGAGAATCGGCTGTGCCCTTTCACAGGAACCATCCCAGCATTAGCCTGAAGTGATTTAGGGAAATCATGGAAAACCTAAATCAGGATGGCCGGATATGGGTTTGAACTGTCGTCCTCCCAAATGCGAGTCCAGTGTGCGAACCACTGCGCCACCTCACTTGGTTTCTCTAAACTGATGAAGTGATTCATGATTTGTCGCACATGGGCAGAAACTAGTGATCAGTTTTTGAATAGTAAAGACGATACAATTCCTGCCTTCCACTGATGACTAAAAATGCTTGACTGTCATGTAAATCATCAATAGCTTGCAAGCAATAACACTCCAATTTCTTTGTTGTGTTGTAGGGTTTTGTGAATAAAACATGAGCAGTTATCAGTGGCTCTCCAATTTCTGCTGCAGTGCTGCTCCAGTCGTAGGTTGACTCACGTTCAACATGAGAGCTGGTTAGCACACTGGACTCACATTCGGGAGGACATCTGTTCAATCCTGTCTCTGGCCATCCTGATTTAGGTTTTCCATGATTTCCCTAAATCACTTCAGGCAAAATGCCGGGATGGTTCCTGTGAAAGGGCACGGCCGATTTCCTTCCCCATCCTTCCCTCACCCGAGCTTGCGCTCCGTCTCAATGACCTTGCTGTCGACAGGACGTTAAACACTAATCTTCTCCTCCTCCATGAGAGCCAGTGGTGCATTAATGTGTGGATAAGCCAAATTGGTGCTTGTGCTAAACCTTGTTTGACTTTGTGGGACACCTTTTCACTTATTGGGCTCCAACTCACTTTCGGCTACCAGATGTATGTTTGCCTGAAAGCAGTGAATTAAGTGGTTCCTATAGATTTTCCATATAGTGTGTTGCAGGTAGTAATTGATCATTCCATAAGTTCTGCGGAGCCCGTTGTTAGTTACCAGCAAAAGTATATCTTAACACTCTGCGATCCATCCCAGAAGTGGTGGAAGGTCTGCTGACAAGACTAAATATCCTAAACATTGGATCCATGTCTTGCCAAAAACACTCTTTACTGCTTTAATAACTATGCTATACCCTTGCAGGCACTGAAAAAGTTGTGTTGGGTGTGTGACATAGATACATATAAGATGAGGATATTATTCATGTAACAAAATATAGATGTCAGACCTTGCAACACATCATGCTTAAAGCATTGCCATGTTTGTCCAACATTTCGCAACCCAAAAAGCATGAAGTTGCATTGAAAAAGACCAAAAGTTGTTGTCACCATAGTTTTTTCTACATCTTCTGGTGCTACTGGACTTTGTACACATGCCTTTCTACAGTCGACTATGCTAAATATCTGAACTTGAGTGATGGCACAGAGTACCAATCAGGAATTGTACAAATGTTTAGTGCCCCGTAATCCCCACACAATCACCAGGATCCATCTCTTTTGGACACCATGTGGAGTGGAGGTCCCCACAAACTATTAGATCTAAAAACTAAAAAGTTCCTGTCCCACTGCCCATCATCATTTGACTCTTCATCTACTAGTACTTTATCAGACAGAAGTTTGCCAACAGATGAAAATGCAGCAAAAGACCTATGCCGAGTATAGGGTTAGCAACATTGGCAACTATAAATGTCCATGTAATTTCATGAGGTAGTTCTAGATCCAATGTCATCATATGTTCCCTATAAGTGTCAATGCGAGAGTTGGTATCTGAAGTGAGCATGTGTTGAATTAATCTGTTCATAGTAATGCACAGCCATTTGGATAGATTGTCACATCCACCCTGAATCAACAAGAAAATTTTGGCTAGAAATATTATCACAGGAAAACGACCACAGAGACTGTTTGCATTGCTGGGAGTGTTGCATTAGCATGGCAACTCACACTCTTGCTTTTTTGAATGCACACATTGTTGGTGATGAATATCGGCATCCTCTAACATTCTTCTACAGCGTTTGGGTGACTATGAGGATTGATGCGTGGCTGAACAGCTTCCCCAAAATGCCTCTGGTACCAGCACCACTGTAATGAAGTTGCGTCAAGTCTGCATCGCTTATCTTTCTGCTGCCTTATCGAATGTTCAGGGTCACACTCGTAGTGATTGTGAAATGTGCTCTTTTGTTCCAACAGCTTCAAATTTAGCCATGCAACCTGATCTTCCAACTGCTCCACACTTTTCTCTTGTTTGGTGCATCAGTGCCCATTGCACATGGTTCTGACTTCATGTTGACATTTGCTGCTTCATTGTTTGTTATATGACTTCTGTCGGCCACACTTTCCCTTTTGACACCTACTGGAATTTCAGAGGAGAGAGACACTATTGCATCAATTTTCTGGGCTAATTCCCTCAAAGGCAAATCTTGATGAGCTGCCACAACTGCATGGATTCTGACAAATAATTTATGTGGCCACAACACTCATAACAACTGTTCTGGTAGTAGCTTTGGACCAGTAAAAGCACATAAAGCTCGCAACATTTGTGATCATGATCTGTTACTAATCTGTTCCTTGTCAAAAGCTCTTTGCAGCCAAATCGTTGGCGACAAAGTGTTACGCCACACAAGTGTCTCCTTTATCAACGAGTATGAACATTGCCGTAGAATATCTTAGATTTCCTCCATAACTGCTCCTCCTAAATGCATTGTGGTTATTGTGTATTTGTCTTTGTCTTTATGCTTACCATGTTGCTGGAAGAGGCACTCAATATGCATGAACCAAATCTGTGGATGATTATGCCAGACTGTTGGAAGCTAGACGGCACCCAGTCAGTTTGCACTATACCTGTCTTGCTGATTACTCTTGGCTACTGCATGATGCAGCATAGTTGCAGTGTTGGTTGGCTCTGCCTTACCTTCTATCCCTGTCGAACATGATGGTGCATCTGTCATTATTGTTTACTAAGTGCAGTCGAACGTGGTGGTGCATCTGTCATTATCATTTACGAAGATTTTTTTTTTTTTTTTTTCAATTCTGACTTTTCTTTATCAAATCACATCAGGGTCACCACTATGGGTAATTATACAGTGAACAATGTAACTACCACAGAAACTCACGAATACAAGTTTCTAGAAAGTCTCTTTGTTGAAACTCAACTCGTAACTAACTAAATATCCAAAGAACAACAATATAAATTCTAAATTGCTAATAAATGTTCTTTGATGCACCAAACAGCCTTTGTCTGCCTCTTGCCTTACCTGTGCTCACAGTAACTAATGTTATCACATTTTTTTGACAATTCTGATCAGGGGCTGAAAGTAGGTTCAACATTGATCAGTCCTTCCCAAAAAACAATGTGTGTCATTTCAAGTAAGATAACGTTGCTTATCGTATATGGGAAATCCACAGCTATCATATAACTTAATATCTTCGAAAATCAAGCACTTAAGTGTTAAAAATTTAATGTTGTTGTTAAGCTTCTCGTTTAATGTTTACTCATGTATTTATTGCACATTGTCTGAAGGTAAAATTGCCTTTCATTTTAAAACTGCCTTAGCCACTGGTCATTAGCCATAAAAGTCAAGGCTATGAGTTTTCCATACAATGTACCATTCAGTTAACACAATGATGTAATGAAATACAATGTACATAACTTATAATGTAATAAATGATAAGGGACACAATAACATTTTCATTTAGAGTACTTTTTTTTCTCACATACACAGTAAATCCGAATTAACTGATTGACTCATTGACATATACAACAATGATGAGAAATTAATAAAGGAGGGGAGGTTCTCCTTAATGAGTGGCTGGGAGCAACAGAAACACAATTCTCTGTTAAAAAAGCAGTTTGGAAGATTTGAGGCAGTTGAATGAAATTATTTTGATTTGGACATTAAGTAATAAGAGAGACAGTCTACATCCAACTGTGGGAAAGACTGACTCCTCCATATAGGTGAGATCACAGCAGAGGGATCAACAACTTCATTCTGGTATCGTCTAGCTTTCAAATGAACAAATTTTGTATAGTTCTGTGAGTGATTGACAATGAGCTGATAGTGAAGTGTCTTTCTGGCCATCATTCTGTGTCTACATTTATTTCATGATGCAAAATGGCAAATACTTGGGATTCAACAATGAAAGATCCAGGATGAAATAACAGTATGAGTTTTAGAATAGACTGTTAATCACGAGATAGAGGCAGAGTTCAACAATGGCACATTTAATATTAGACTGCCAACAGAGATGAAAGTGGCTCTGTGTGTGTGTGTGTGTGTGTGTGTGTGTGTGTTCTTTCTTTTCCTCCAAAGGACTTAATCCTGTAGCTAAAATCTAACAGTCTACTGTTAAATGTGACAATCTGCTGTTTAAATATAGTTTACTCATCATTCTAAGAAGAAAATTCACTTTGTTTTTAAGGGTCAGAATGTTGAGTAACTTGTTTTTCAGTACATGAGCATAAGAAGTATGCAAATGGATCACTGCTAAGTGTTAGTTGCACATGTTCCTTCCAGACATTAGAAGGTTTGTCACTTCCAAAATATTAGAGGATCTTGTTTCTATAAATATTTCTGGAGCCAAATTTAGAAAATGGCGAAGAGATGTATTCTGTCATTTCATAAGAAAAATATTACAATAGCTGCTGCAGAATGGATTTATCAGTACTATACTGATATTACAATGAATAAAACACTGATAACATAATTTATGTAAGTAATGTGATATTTAATTAAACAGGATAACATCATAAAATTTAAAATATGAGTTACGGTATTTTCCATTCCAGCCAGGTGAACAAATAGACACAATTTTGAAATTTATGTCCCATTTTTCCACTTGGACAAATCCATGTACATATACAAGCAGACACACATGTTAATTCATGCACGCATGTGCACACAAACACAAACAGACACACACACAAACACACACAAACACATATGTTGCACTTCAATATAATGTCAGACTGTTAACAACCCATCACTTATCCCTGAAACTCAAACGAGTATCCCTGTCCAAAACTGTGAGGACCATTGTCCTGTTCCTCCTGCGGTTCCTCTATGGGTGTCTGCTGTAGTTGTGGTGCCTGTTGTTGGTGCTGCTGCTGTGGAAATGTAGCTGGAGCAGTTGAGCGGAAGAGGCCCAAACTGCCCTGGGGAGCAGCAGGTGCTGGACGTGGGGTTACTTGGACCTGTCAAGTGTAAAAATAAATTCGGAATATCCCTCATATCTTTTTAAAAACTGACATATTACCAACAGGAAATATGTAATCATTATTTGTATGATAATTCATTACATCACACTTATAAAAAATATTTACATTACCAGTTTTGGCAAGTAGTTACCGTCTTCAAATGGGCTCAATCCACTAGAAAGCTTTGTACAGATATATAACGAAATATAATTAGGCTCTGAATATCATGATCATTTAACAATTCAATGAATGTACATCATATTGTCATAAAACAAAAGACTAAATTTTTGATAAGTGATGATTACTAGTTTATTCTTTGTTGCATGTAACAAAGATGTTTAGACCTTTTTTCCTCTATTTAGTCAGGTGATTGGACCCTTACAAAGCATCATTATGTGCATTTAAATGAGTTATCAGGTGCTTATCTCCTGTACCGTCTTCACTTATGAGACTAGTTTCTGCACCAAATAAAGAATGAACAAAACTCGTGAAAGTAATATTAACAAGTTGTATACAACTATTGTGCATGAATCACAGCTGTACTACAGACTAAAGTTGGCCTGAAAATATATCAGTCTTGTATATTCAGATGTACCCATTACTTTGATAACCATCTGTACACAGTACACAAAATATTGTGGAAACTTGGTACATTCTGTAATTTGGGAATGAGACCGAGAATGTGACCATCATTTTTAATCTTTCCTGAAAAGTTATAATTCTGCATGAAACATAATTGGTGAACCTTTAAAGAAAGGGTAAAGTAGAGATATAAAATAGTAGTTGGCCATTTTATTGTGATGTGAATCTTCTCTTTTAATGAAATTGATAGGATGGCAAGAAAAGTTGTTGGTTCTGCACAGAGTGATTTTGTGCCAGGACAGGCATATGTTGTGTGTCATCATCTGCAGTGGGGTAAAGGACTATGTTGGCAAGATCAAGAGGTTAATGTATAAATGGAACTCGGGTAGGCTGTACACAGAGGATTCATAATCTGAGGCACTTGAGTGCCAAACCTAGTTGTCAACCAGTGCTTCATGTAGTGAGACATTAGTGTTAAGATTCTTTTCTTAGCAAAGCATTATGATATTTAAGAACAAACGTCTTATTAGGAATGACTAGGAAAATATTTCCATAAAATTTTAGAGGGGCTGCAAAGGCTGATTTTCATAGAATTTATTTCTGTTATAAGATTGTCCCAGACACATTTATGCCCTTTATTTGATGGTATAATTTCTTTGAAGCAATGTTTAAAACACATGTTGGTAACTTCATACTAATATAACAAAGAAACTAAGTAGATTCCTTACTCTAGCTGTGATCACTGTGTTTCTGTTCCTTTCCAGATGTATAAAACAAATGTAATTCAGTACTCCCTTGGACGCAATGATGGCACTGTGTTATTGTGTTTAAATAAATATTAACCAAGGATATATTGGCACCATGCAGTTTGTAGTAAAGTGATTAAACAATTTGTCATTGCAGTGCATTGTATCACAGTTTGTACGTCTTTCGTTGTAAACAGAATCGTGCTGCAAGGTACAGACCACATGAAATTCCAAACTAGTTCTTAAAATTCAAAATGGCATTTAGAAATCTTTGTCCGCTTTGGGTGTTGCCAGTAGGAAAATTGTTTCATCGGAGCTTAATATTAATATAATGAATCTATGCAGACAAGATATTCATCATCTATATTATCTTAAGAAGTTTTTATAAAGTTGCTGACTGAACAGGAGACACAGATGGCATTTAAATATGTAAAGCGTGTGTATTCCAGGAGATTACCTGATATGGAGGCTGTGCATGCTGCACAGGCTGTGGGTACGGCAGAGGTTGTGCACGTACAGCTGGTTGGTAAGCTGCTGGAGACGGTGGAGGCCTTGGTGTTGCAGCTGCTGTCTGTGGAACAAAGCAAGAAGCATGAGCTACTTTTTACGTCCTTGTAATATTTCCATGATGACACAAGAGTAACAGCAAGTGATCAGTCTATAGTTTGCAGCACCAAGTCCACATGGATATTAAAATGTATCGCTAGTGGTTTCGGATCTCCAGCACTCGTTTTCAAGTTTCCTACAATAAAACAGAACCTAAGGTATCACACTGGTCAGCTACTTGTAGTTAGCAGTTAAGTCACCACTTTGTCACAGAGACTTTATAAAAAGTTTGTACAGTAATCATGCGTCTTAACTTATACTAGTCATAAAATAAAAATGTAGGGTTAAAATGACATATGAAGATCACTTTTTACCTTTTTGCAGTCAACCACTAGATGATGCTATTGAGATGTGGCACTACTATTGTTTTAAAATGTGTCATTTGTTGTTGTTAAAAACATTGACAATTCAGGAATTGGCTAAGTAGTTTGTTTACTGTGACCATTTAAAGAAGTAGTACGGTGTAAAGAAAATGGAAATTCCATGTAAAACTTTTAATTGGATGATTTCTTACCATGTTCTAAGTAACAACAATGCCTTGATTCGCTTCATTTATTGTTTGGTAGTCACCTTCAGAGCAAATGGTTGAAAAGGATTGGCATGTGGTTTACTATGAAATAGATGCACTCTTAGAAGTATAGAAGACTGCAATATAATCAATTTTGTGTGATCATTTAGACAAAAAGACCTGTTTCTGATAGATTTTGCACTAGCTCAAAAATGTGGTTGTGTCTATTGATGTAAACAGATGGCCAAAAAATTCAACCAAGAAAAGGCAAAACCCATATACAAAATTTTAACAGGAAATTTAACTTGGATATATTCATATAAGCCAGAAATCAAGCAGCAGCCAACACAAAAGGGACCCAACTAAAGTGGATCATTCATGATGACCTTGGAAGATAATCATTGCTTGTTTATTTGGTTACATAAGACATTGTCATGACCAGTGGTATAAAACAGAATGAGATTTTCACTCTGCAGCGGAGTGTGCGCTGATATGAAACTTCCTGGCAGATTAAAACTGTGTGACCGACCGAGACTCGAACTCGAGACCTTTGCCTTTCGCTTCGGTAGTTCAGATGGTAGAGCACTTGCCCGCGAAAGGCAAAGGTCCCAAGTTCGAGTCTCGGTCGGGCACACGGTATATAACAGTTTGTTTACCAGAGATTGATGAAATCAGCAAACACAACTGTAAATGTGATATCATGCATCATCAAGACAATACCGGCTGTCATACAGAACATAAAAAATTTGATGAGGTAAAAACTTTTAATTCATATCTCTTTTCCATACTCAGCTGATTTCTTACTAAACAACTTCTTTTTGTTCCCTTATTTGAACAAAAATGCGTTCAGAGAGACAGTCGCATGATAAGAGACTATACATGAGTGAGGTGCCACAATGCATCTTGGTGCCCAACACACCACTTCCAACCGCCGTTATTGGTGAGACTTCTACTGCCAATTTTGGAGACTCCAGGCAGAGACAAGAGATATGTTATCTCATAATTCCTAGGCTGTATAGGGTAGAGTCACAACTGTAAAGCTGGTGGCAATTTAATGCGACATTGCTACCATATTGTGGAACAAACTATAAATGTATGAGCTTGCTGTGTCACCATCTAACAGTGGTCATTATGTATGTAGGCCTAACACTGGTTGAGAACTGTTTCTGATGATTCAGGGGAATACAATATTCATAACTGATTTGTTGAATTATGTATTTTTCTTTTGCCAATGACGTAAACATTGCAGACTCAAAACATTGGTACTTTTGTGATCAAACGCTGAGCAGGGTTCAAGATGAGAGCAAGTAATGCACAACTTGATATCACTGCATGGAGAGCAGAACCAAGATGACTTCAAGTAACTGGACATCATAAATACATGCAACTGTAGTAATGGTCATTCACTTGAACAATTACACCTGTGTTGAGGCTTGCTGCTGGAGCCAAACTTATTCTCAGTAGCATTTCTTTCAGTAGTAATGTAAGCAGTAAAAGCTGTCATTCCTTTTTCTGGTACTGCACGTCGCGGAATATGAATCCGCACCAGACGTCATGGATGTCGAAGACCTCTAGAGGTCTTTGCACCATCGCGCCATAAGCTGTGACGGCGCACACCTCCTGGCCCGCTTTTAGTGTGAGGGCACTACAGTGGAACACGTGGTTCCAACGGCCAATAGCAGCGCCCCTGATAGAGTAATTAAGCACCTGCCTCTCGCTCAGCCAGCCAGTCTAATCTCACATACGTCTGTGGACACATCACCTCGCGTTAGACAGCTTACTTACTTGTTCTGTGTACGAGTAGACGTGTTTGTTAGGTTTCCTGTGACTCCTTTGTTCGATCTTGTTGTTGTTCATTCTGTCCTTCTTGGTCGTGTCCATCCTCTCCTATTGTGTCGTTGTTCGCAGGTCTCTTCACAGGTCCCGCCGCACTTCTGTCATTTCAACCTTGCGACCGTCCCGGTCGCAGTTACATCTTGGCAGCGAGGTAAATGGTGGTCGTTGTTGGTATGGAGGCGAAGTTGGTCTGTCTGCTGGAGCAACAGAAGCAGCTCATGCAGCAGCAGCTCCAGTTAGACATCTTACAGAAGTCGCGGCAGTTGCTAATGGACAAAGTCGATGCCAGGTACACGTTACCGCAACAGCTTCGTAGTCCTCGGGTGTCCGATGCTTTCCCACGTCCACCGCCGTTTCCACCCTTTAATTACACTAAAGAGGACTGGGAAACCTACTTACATTGGCTAAAACAATATTTCACGGCATGTCATGCCATGGACGACTCCTTGCGGCGATCATTGTTTTTGTCTTGGGCCTCTCCAGACACGATCTTTCTTCTCCGCAAGTTGGCTTCGTTGTCAGATCCTGTGGCTCTCTCTTTCCAGGAGATCTGCCTTTTGCTGACAAACTATTACTCCCAACGCTACCATGTGGTCACCTCCCGGCTGGAGTTCCACCAGTACCATAAACAGCGTGGTCAATCGTATCGTTCCTGGGTCACGGACTTGCAGGGTCTCAGCTGTCAATGCGATTTTACGTGCACCAGTCAGCAGTGTAAGGCTTCGTATGCAGACTCCCTGATCCGAGATGTGGTGGTTCAGCTGGCTCTTGATCCTGAGGTCCATACTGCAGCGTTGAAACTCGACAACCCCTACTTGGAAGAGATTCTCCGCATTGCCCAATCCTTTGGAAATGCTCAAGTGGCTAACGAGCCTCTTATGGCACGACCACAGGTGGCAGCAATCGTGGTGTCACAGCAGGTTCCGCCCTCGCGCCGTCGACGTGGCCTGGCCGACAGAGGCCAGCGCCATCGGGACTCCTCATTGTCTGACGTTTCTATGGCATCGGGCGCCTTCGGTCGCCCCTCGTCACCGGTCACGCGGCACCACAGTGCTTTACTGCCCATTTGTAGGCTGACTGTCCCCACTGTTGTAAAACGTGCTTGTTGTGTAACAAGGAGGGCCACATCCAATTGATTTGTTGTAGTCGCTCGACTCACTCCAGTCCTGCCCCTCCTGGGCCTCCAGATACTGTCCATGCTCTGCAGTCAGTCGTCCCACAGGATAACCCATCAGTGCAGAAGCTTTTCCTCACACTCCGCATTTTCACAGAGGATGTCAGTTTTCAGGTCGACACTGGGGCCACCGTCTCACTGATTAATATGGCGACGTATACCCGGCTGGGCTCTCCTGCGTTGTCGCCTCTCTCTCGCCATTTGGTCGCCTACAGAGATGGTTCCATTCCCCTTCGTGGGCAGTTTGTTGTCCAGGCGATGTACAAGCATGTTCCCCGGCTCCTTACCCTCTTTGTCGTCGACCATCCATTGGCTTCATATATTTTTGGCCTCGATACATTTCAACTGTTTGGCTTTACAATTAATGACGAAGTTAAGGTCGTTTCCACCACTGTTCCATTTCAGGACTTGGACGATCTGTGCTCCGCTTTTGCGTCATTGTTTGCACCAGATCTCGGATGTGCTTCTGGCTTTCAGGTGCACATCACCCTATGGCCGGATGCACAGCCTCGCTTTTTGCGGGCCTGGCCCCTTCCGGTGGCCTTGCGGCCAGCGGTCAAGCAGAAACTTGATTGGCTCCAGGCGTGCTGGAGCCTCTAACTTACAGTGCATGGGCGACACCACTGGTGGTCATACGGAAATCCATTGGGTCCTTTCGGCTGTGTGGGGACTTTGGCGCTACAGTCAATGCTCAGTCCCTTGTTGACACTTACCCCATTCCCCAACAGGAAGACCTTCTTGCCAAGCTTGCCAGGAGAGAGTATTTTTCTAAGATTAACCTGGCTGAGGCATACCACTATTTGCCTTTGGATGCCGAATCTCAGAACATGGTTATCAACATGCCTTTCAGATTGTATAAGTACAAGCGCCTTCCCTTTGGTGTCTCTTGGGCGCCGACCATTTTCCAGCGATTCCTGGAGCAGCTTACACAGCCTACCCCTGCCAGTGTGAATGATCTAGATGACATCCTGGTCACCAGGCGTTCCCGCCAGTAACATTTGCAAAACCTCAGCACTTTATTTCACGCTCTGCAGTCTGCTGGTTTATGCTATCGGGTGGACAGGTGTTGTTTTTTTCAACTGGAAGTGGAATACGTAGGCCACTAACTTAGCAAAGATGGCATTTGCCCTTTGGGTCATAATGTTGCGGCCATTGAGGCCCTTCCTCGTCCCAAGGATTTATCTGAACTTCAGGTGTTTGGGAGCAAGGTTACTTATTACTAAATGTTCTTGCCCCAGGCTGCCTCCATTGCTCAACCCCTCAATCACTTGCGTCGCATAGGGGCACCTTTTGTTTGGTCTTCAGCCTGTGACCAGGCTTTTCTCCGTTTAAAGGCAATGCTTAAGTCTGCTCCCTTGCCTTACTCCCTTTTCTTCGGACCACCCCTTGGTTGTGGCAGCCGATGTGTTGGCATACAGCATTGGGGCTGTCGTCGCGCACCAGGATGCCGATGGCTCCGAACAGCCCATCGCTTATGCCTCGAAGACTTTGACCCCAGCTCAACAGAACTACTCCCAGATTGAAAAGGAGGCCCTGGCGATCGTGTTCGCCGTCCAAAAATTTCACAGCTATCTCTTTAGGCAATGTTCACCCTCCAGGCGGACCATAAACCCTTGGTTCCACTTTTCAGACCTCACTCTCACCTTCCAGAGTGGACGGCTCAGCATCTCCAGCACTAGGCATTGTTTTTACATAATTACACTTACACCATCCGGTATAAGACCACCACCCACCATGCTAATGCGGACACTTTGTCACGTCTCCCAGCAGGCTTCGATCCTGCCTTTGACCAGCAGGAGATCCTCTGCTTTCAAATTGATTCCGCCCACCAGAATGCGCTAGACGGTATGCCTCTTATGGGTGCTCAAATTGCTGCAGCTACCCGCCGCGATCCAGTCTTACGGTAGGTTCTCAACTATGTGGTCCATGGACGGCCGTCCTATGTTACTCGTCGGATGCAGTCCAATTTCAGCCCCTGGCGCCACCTGACCCACAGGCTCTCCGTGGTTGATGATGTCCTTCTGTTGGCCACGGAGTCAGATGCCCACCGAGTGGTCATCCCTCCAGAATTGTGGCTTCAGGTGCTCGGTTTGTTACACCGCAGGCACTGGGGTATGTCCTGTATGAAAGTTTTGGCTCACAGGCATGTGTATTGGCCTGGCATCGATGGCAATATTGAGTGCTTGGTCCATGGGTGCACTGTCTGTGCGTGTCACCAGGCAAGCTCCTCTCAGTTGTTTGCACCATAGCCTGTGCCTTGCCAGCCCTGGGATCGCATCCATATCGATTTTGCGGGCCCTTTTTTGGGGTCCAAGTGGTTACTCATCATTGACGTCTACTCCAAATACCCACATGTCCGCATAGCATCCACCACCACAGAGGCTACACTCACGGCCCTGGCCCAGGTTCTCACCATTGAGGGCCTGCCATACACATTGGTCTCCGATAATGGTCCCCAATTCAAGGCATCCTCTTTCCACGACTTCTGTCAGGCCAACGGTATCAAACATATCCGTAGCCCCCCTTTCCACCCTTCGTCCAATGGCGCGGCGGAGAGGCTTGCCCGCACTTTTAAATACCAGCTGACTAAGGCAGTCAACACATCTCCAACCATGTTGCCCTTACTCTGTTTTTGAGCACCTATCGCACTACGCCAATTGATAGACGCAGTCCAGAAGAGCTTCTTCATAGGCAGCAGCCGCAGACTGTGCTCCATTTGCTGATGCCATCCTCCTCCCACCCCGACTCCCGGCCCTCGTAGCGTTTTACCCTGGGTCTGCCACCCACCTCGGCACCGTCTCGGGCGTTTCTGCCCCTATGTGCAAGTTTCAGGGGGGAGGGATCTGGTACCGCGTGCCGCAGAATTTGATTCCGCACCATTTGTCATGGATGTCGAAGACTTCTAGAGGTCTCTGCACCGTCGCATCATAAGCTGTGGCGGTGTGCGCCTCCTGGCCCGCTTTTAGGGTGTGGGCGCCACAGTGGAACACTTGGTTCCAGCAGCCAATAGCGGCACCCCCGATAGAGTACTTAAGCGCCTACCTTTCACTCAGCCAGTCATCTAATCTCGCGTACATCTGTGGACACATCCCCTCGCGTTAGACAGCTTACTTACTTGTTCTGTATATGAGTAGACGTGCTTGTTAGGTATCCTGTGACTCCGTTGTTCAATCTTGTTGTTGTTCATTCTGTCCTTCATTGGTCGTGTCCATCCTCTCCCATAGTGTTGTTGTTTTCGGGCCTCTCCGCGGGTCCCACCACACTTTTGTCATTTTAACCCCGCGACCATCCCAGTCGCAGTTACAACACTTCTGTTATTATTTTGTAAGTGTGGGCTTGAGTTCTTGCAAGAAGTTAAGAATTGTCTTTCGTTGTTGCTGTTCTGTCATTGTGCGTGGAGATCAGGTTGAATGGGAGTGAAGAAGGAGAGGCCAGAGGGTACAGCAGAAGTCAAAGATGAACCAGATTATTTAGATGAAAGTCAGACTGAGGTAATCATTGGTACATGGACACAAATGTAATGCTGCAACGAGTATTAGATAATACAATGCAAGGTAATACCAGGTTTCTAAAGGCAGACCTTAATCTATAAGGAGAGAGTAGAGATGGGGGAATCTATGAAGAGGCTTAGACTTCTTGAAGGAATTTGTTGCCACGAAAATGGATTAACGGATTTTGAGGTGAAAATTGAGATAGTCAGCAAGAAAGTCAAATCTTTTAAAAAGAAGTTTAATCAGCTAATAGATGTAACTGAGTCAGTTTAACGTGACAGATAGCTGAGGTAGATGAGAAACTGACCATCAAAATCATGAACCTTTGGGAAGCAATGGAAGAAAATCTTGAGAAAGAGATTTCTAAAATTTGTTCTGAAATTATGGAAGGAAGAGGCTAGTGTTCTGGAGGGGACTATAAAGCAAGTTGACAGGAACTTTGGGGAACAGGTAGAACAGTTTAAGGATAGATACTTCTGGAATCCAGGTAAAAGTAGAATCACTAGAAAATAGTACTACGGGATGGAGCCATCCTCGGAGTATCACTAATTGGCATCAAGGGGTTACCAATCATGATTACAAATTTGATTCTAAATGTATTGAGATTGGGCAGTTAAAGCAGTAGGAGGGAGCAATACATTCTGAGACTTGATTAAGCAATTCAGGGCTAAATATTGGTTGAAAAAGATCAATACGGAGAGCAATGATTGTGATTCCAAGAATCATCAGTATGAGTATTGACAAAATTCCTGCTATTCCATGAAGGAATACATTGCAAGATTGTCTAGAATTGTGTATAATATAAATATGCCAATGTGTGAGAAACGTTTAATCTATTCCATACAGTAGAGGTTACCGAGAAAAGTGTAAAAGTATGTAAGTCTAATGAAATTTGATTTTGAGCAATGTTTGAGTCTAATAATAAGATAGATATGTGGTATAGTAGGGGGACCCAGAGAAGAGAAAGCAGATAATATTTTTAGAATGAGATGTGTTTAGATGTGTACAGGAATGAGAGGAGGAAGAGGTCGACGATATTATTGAGGTGGATATAATTAGCATTTATCAGTAAAACAACTCTCCACATTAGTAAAAGGCTCATCTAGGGTCAAAAATAAGAAGTCTAATAAGTTTTACTGGTGGTGTGTACTGGTAAAGAAAAGTAGGAGGTCAAAATTGAGTAGAAAAAGAACTATCAGAATTGGGGTGAGTTTATTTATTGTGAGTCATGTGAAACCGGACACATGTACAGACACATATTTCAGGGAATTTAGAAGAGGAAGGAAGAAGGGTTAATCAGAATGAATTAAACAAGTAATTGTTGATGTTTACAGAAACAGTGGAGAAAAGTTGTCTAGGAATCCCTCATTGAAATTCTATTTGATCATAGGGAAAGAGGAGAAGGAAATCAATCACAAGTCTGTAAACAATACACTGGAAAACAGATCTCAGGGAGAGAATGCAATTAAAGTTGATAATGTGGCTCAGGCGGAAAATAAGTGCCCAGAAGAGACATTAGCTAAATGGGAAGAGGAATTATGCAATATGGTTTCAGGTGGACTGGAAGATATTGTAGGATAAGTTGATAATAGGGAAAGTACTGGAGAAAGATGAGCCAGACAGTGAAGAGTATTTAGACAGGCTAGAGTTCAAAGAGGAATTAGAAAATGACTCAACGGAAGATGATTGGAAAGAAATACTATGAGGTGACGGCACAGATAACAAAATAGTTACATCTTCAACCGCAGGGGTGAAATGAGAAGAAAAGGAAATTGACATGGGAGAAACAGAGTCTGATGAGGATGGTGGAATTTGAATATGTTATGTGAGGATGGAGGAAGCAGACAACATTGTAGATAACATAGGTAGGGATGAAAAACCTATTTTAAAAAAATGTGGTAAGACAGTAGTAACAATATAGGAATTGAAGAGACTTTGTGCAAAAAGCCATCAATAAAGGATTAATCCAAGAGGGCAAGAAATACTTGAGACAGCTCATCATACAAGTACAAGGAAGTCAGTATGAGATGTTAGATAAAGGCCTGCTTTAAGAGGGAATTATGGAGGAAGAGATGAATATATGTCAGCCTATAATAAATATAAAAGTATGCGGCTGGCATTAGTAGTCTTGAGCTTTCTCCTTCACAGAATCTATGTTTGAAGTTTTAAAAGGCAACAAAATTTAACAGAGATTATGGTGACGGGTATTAAGGGCATGAGATGAAGCCCAAATTAACCTTGGAGTGATCACATGGCATCTTACAGTGCCAGGCACACTATTTACTCATTGTTGTTTAACAGACACACTGGCAGACTAGTGGCGCCATATACCTTCCAGTTAACTAAATTCACATAATTTTGCTCATCTACACCAAATTAAGTCCGCAGCTCTTGGTCTCGTGGTAATGTTCTCGCGTCCCGAGCGTGGGATCCCGGGTTCAATTCCCGGTGGGGACAGGGATTTTCACCTGCCCCAATATAACTGGGTATTGTTGTGGTGTCTTCATCATCATAATTTATCTTCATTACGGTCAGAGGAAGGCAACAGCAAACCACCTGCATTAGGAGCTTGTGTAGTACAGCGGTGCGGGTCTCTTGCATTGTACCCTTATGGTCTGTCAAGAAGCATGGGACTTCATTTTCATACACCAAATTAGTTACAATACAGTGTTGGAGAGGACATGACATTCCCAGTGTTGCATCACCGGAACTTACTAGATTACATGTGATCTTCACCACACTAAAGTTAAATATTCTGTTTTTATTTAATCTAGTAGTTTTTAATATTTGTTAGTAATAGCTGTTGGTAACAGTTAATAGGCCTCATAGAGGTTCTAAAGTTTGGAAAATGTATGTGACAGGTACACACTGCATTCCAGCTATAGAGGAAGATGATGAATCCAGTGATAAATTTGGCATTTTTAGGGCTGTAGAAGAAGATGGTGTGGAAACATGAACAGAAAACACAATCAGTGAGCAAGAAGTGGACTCCAGTGATAGTGATGATCATGTTGACAAATGTGTTCAAGGCAGAAAAACTTGTACAAAATTGTCAAGTGTGTTCACCATTAAATGTTGACTTTCAATGACAAAACATTGTCAGTCACTTACCAGGCATGGAAGGTGCCACAGAGAACACTAATGGACTGCTGGAACGCTTTTTCAACAATGAGTTCTCTAGCATTGCTGTATACAGTAATAAGAAGATATTTGAAGAGCAGAGACATTATTCCCGAGAAAGGAATGCTCATCGGACAAATCCAGTTGAAGTAAAAACTCTGTTAGGAATACCTGTATTTATGTGCTACAAGAAAAGACACCCATACACATACTAAAGATAATGGGCCTCCAGTAATACGAGAGAATTGAATTATCTCATCTGATAATGACTGAAAGACAATTTAGGTTCGTCTTATAATGTTTGAGATTCAACAGGAATGTGTGCTGGTAAACAGCCTCAGGCCATTTTGAGTTAGCAATGAACCAACATCCATTGTGAAATGTCTCACTTCTTTGATCTCAGGAACTGGGTGTATTGTATAAATGTTGTTGCTTCTGTAGAATTATTAGTTCTAAAATTTTGCTTTGGCTGTTTTGGAATAGATGGCAGCAGAGTACCTGGTAGAGTGCTGGCTGTTGTGGCTGACGGTATGCAAGCTGCCCCTGTGGCTGTGGCTGGGGCTGGTATGCCAGCTGTGGTTGAGGCCGCAGTTGTGGCTGTGGCTGATAGGCCAGTTGTGGTTGTGGCTGCTGCTGGTATGCCAGCTGAGGCTGTGGTCGAGCCTGCAACTGCTGAGGTGGTGCAGCAGCACCAGGTGATGGCTCGCCTTCCAGCACCTGTGTACATAATTGTCTCTCAATAACAAGTAATAATGCAACAGTAACATTGAAGTTGCTGTTAAATCATATTTGTAGCCTGACTTGTCTGAAATAACAGACATTATTTTGATCCTGCAGCCTCTATGAATCAAGACACGAAGGAATTAAAGGACATTAATTGTGGGTGTCACTGATTTATATCAATGGGACAAGTTGAAAATTTGTACAGAATCAGGATCGGACATGTGTCCAGATGGCGTAGTGGTCAGCACATCTGCCTAGTAAGCAGAAGACCCAGGCTCAAACCCCAATCCAGCACAAATTTTCAATTTGACCCATTGATATAAATCAATGGCAACTGGCAGCTAATGTATTTAATTTCTTTATATATAGTTTACAGTACTATTCATCACTGTAATATAATATAACCATGGAATTCCCTGACAGGCTGAAAGGAAAAATGTAGTTATCATAGTCTATTATTACATGATTAAAATTTGTACAGAGTGCCATTGAAGTAGAATGTAACGATAAAGAAGCGATATAAATTAGTTACATTTGCACATACTGAAGATAAATGATCAGCCAATAAAAATAATTTTCAATTAGTTTTCACTCATCTAATCTAGGTTAGAGAAGTAGGGCAAAAAATAAAGGAAGTGACACATAAAGATATGGATCAATTAGCCTCCTTTTCAGTAACAATTCATTTAGTAGTTATGCATACAAAATTATGATGAAGGGACCTAAACAAAAAGTACATGTGAAATTTATTAATAGGAACGAGGAGAAATAAAATTATCATCCATTTATGTAGGTATCTTTGAATTAACATTGATGAAAAGCAGAACTTTCGTGCATACTGTCTGCCAGACAGGCGTTAAAATCCTAAACAAAACAGTAACAACTGCTCAGAGTTTTCAGCTGCCATTAAGTACAATAAAAATGTTTCACAGCATGATCTTAATCGGTGCTGAGGGTTACAGGTTGAGTGTTTGGGTGCATAAAGCCAGAAAGGTAAGGACAGCACAGGCTCTACAGCAAGCACAGAGAAGTGTACTCCTGCACTTGACAAGCACTTATAGAACAAAACCAACTGAGGTGCTGCTGGTGATACTAGGATTCCTACCTATGGAGCTAGTTGTATGAAAGAGAGGTGCACAATACTAGCTCTGAAAGGATGAATAGAGGCAAATCGAATAAAGAAATAAAGGAATGCATTGATAAAGAATAGCAAGAAATCTGGGACAGGGCAGAAACAGGGTGGAGAACTTACCAGTTCATTCCTAACATAAAGGAAAGATCCAGAACAACATACTTCCTTCTGATCAAAGGAGCTGTTGGGACATGGCCTATATCCCACCCACTTAAAAACATGGCAACACACCACAAACACTTTTAAATATGGAGCAATTGGCATCCTTAACCCCATAGTCTGGCAGTGAACCGTTAACAAGATTTTACAGATCAGGACAGCAACTTTTCCGGTAGTACAGTGGCCTATAACACAATAAGGAATGAGTAACTGTGGCACAGCCCACCTAATTAGCTGTGTGGTTTAATGCACTGCTTTCCTGATGGGAAGGCGTTCCGGTCCCTGGCACGAATTCGCCCATCAGATTAGCGTCAAAGTTCGGTGTGCCGGCCAGTCTGTGGATGGTTTTTAAGGCGTTTTTCCATCTGCCTTGGCGAATGAGGGCTGGTTCCCCTTATTCTGCCTCAGTTACATTATGTCGGCAATTGCTGCACAAACACTTTCTCCATGTATGCATACACCATAATTACTCTATCACCCAAACATTGGGGTTACACTTGTCTGGTGTGAGAGGTTCCCAGGGGTTCCACTGGGGGCCGAACTGCATAATAACCATGGGTTTGGTGTGGGGTGGAGGTGGGGTGAGTGGACTGCTGTAGCCTGGTGTTGGGTTGTGAACCACTAAGGGCTGCGGCAGGGACAAAGCCTCTCCACCATTTCTAGGTCCCCAGTTCAATACAATACAATACAACTGTGCCACAGATTGAACACTCTAGAATATCGGGTTATGAACTGCAAGCGTACATGGTTGAGAGACAAGCAAGAAGAGGCCATACGTCATGACAGTAAAATGTGCCATGGCAGAACATCCTTCTACAATGACCTTCCGGAAGCAGTGAGGAGATGAGTCTCAGGAGGACGAGGAAGAATATCCTGAGATCCTGACAGCCATCACCAAATCTCTGAACTTTTGGTGGAAAAGAAACACAGCCCCTGTGAATCCTGAGTTGTGCCTCAGCATGCTGGGGCCTAGATGTTCAGACAAATGAGGTACCTAGCTTTGGCCTGATACCAAGCACAGTAGTGTAATGTACTTCTGCATAATTTAGTGTTGTATAGTAGTGTAGATTGGGATTATAAATTGAAAAATTTGTGATCCAGCAATACAGCAGAGTGTAGTAGAACAATAGCATGTGCTTTCTGGATTCCAGATGAACATATATGTATGTGCACAATATCGCCAAACAATAGGATGAAGAAATAGTTTTTCCTTTCCTTTAAAAATTATTACAATTTGTTTTGTTTGTGTAGAACACCCCCATCACCACCACCTCCCCTAAACTCCATACTGCTTAGTTATATTAACACATTTGAAATTATGTTAAAATACACTCAAAGACAAAAAAATGACGCACCATGAAGAAATTGTCCTAATCGAACAGAAATCGTTTGATGTAATGTTCATGTATCGACATACAAATGATTACAATTTCAAAAAGATTGGATGATCTATTCAAGAGAAAGAGCTTCACAAATTGAGCAAGTCAGTAATGCAAGCAGTTATTCAGCTTAGCATTGATTGGTAGAGTTGTTGATGTCCTTCTTAGAGATACTGTGCCAAATTCTGCACAATTGGCACATTAGACCGGCAAAATACAGAGCTGGTTGGAGGGCCCTGCCAATAATGCTCCAAACGTTCTCAATTGGGAAGATATTCGGCGACCTTGCTGGCCAAGACAGGGTTTGGCAAGCACGAAAGAAGCAGTAGAACCTCTCGCTGTGTGCAGACAGGCATTATCTTACTGAAATGTAAGCCCAAGAAGTCTTGCCATGAAGGGCAACAAAACAGGGCGTAGAATATTGTCGACATACTGCTGTGCTGTAAGGTTGCTGTGAATTAACAGCCAAAGGGGTCCTGTTATGAAAAAAAAATGGTATGCTAGACCATCAGTCCCGGTTGTCAGGCTGTAAGGCAGGTGACATTCAGATTGGTATTCCACCACTGTCTGGAGTGTCTCCAGACATGTCTTTGCTAGTCATTGGGGCTCAGATTGAAGTGGGACTCGTCACGAAAGACAATTCTACACCAGTCAATGAGATGCCAGGCCAAAAAGTGTATGGAGACGCCCCACACAGTGGCAGGATACGAACCTAGCTGTCGCCCGCCATATGGCCCCACAACCGGGAGTGATGGTTTAGCATGCCTTTTCTTTTCATGGATGACATCTTTGGCTGTCATCCATGGCACCATTACAGAACAGCAGTTCGCTGACGATCGTCTATGCCCCGTGTTGCTGTCCTTCATGGCAAGCCATTCTGTGCTTACATTTCAGCATGATAATGTCCACCCACACACGGCGAGAGTTTGTACCGCTTGTCATCGTGCATTCCAAACTCTACCCTGGATAGCAAGGTCGCAGTAGTCGGCAACTGAAAACGTTTGGAGCTTGAAGGGCAGGATCCTCCATTCAGCCCGAGATTTTGATGGTCTAACGTAAAACTGGACAGAATTTGGCACGACATCCCTCAAGAGGATATCTGACAACTGTAGCAATCGATACCAAGTGGAATAACTGCTTGCTTGAAGGAGAGATGTGGACCAGTGCGTTATTAACTTGCTCAGCTTGTGAAGCTCTTGCTCACAAATAAATTATCCAGTTTGTCTGAAACTGTAATCGTTTGTTTGTCTGTAGATATACGTCACATCTACCGATTTCCGTCCCATTCGGATAATTCCTCCGTAGCGCCTCGTTTTTTGTTTTAGAGTGTATTATGTGCTACATTTGTGGAAATTTGTGTGCAGTATTTGGTGTGTTCTTGTGTGTAATGACTGACTGAAAGAAAGTAACAAATAAATAAATAAACCCATTATCGGTCACAGCTCACGGCTACCGCATTCTGCGAGAGAGCTCGGACGATACAGTTACCTTGAAACCGTCCTTGCCGGCTGTGTAACGCACACTGATGGTCCGGCCGTTAGGGTCGACGTAAGAGTAGGCCCCACGGCGGCTGCCGTCGGGCGCAATGCTCTCGCCCTGCTGCAGACCGTTCTCAGCGCGGAACGCAAAGTTGAAGGCGCCGTCCGTGGTGAGTGCCTGGCGGTGCAGCAGGATGGCGGGTGGCGGTGGCGCGCGCGCTGCGTCCTGGCCGGGGGCAGGACCGGCGCCAGGGTTGCCGCCGGGGCCGTGCTGGGCGCGCGCCGCCCCCGACAGGAGCAACAGTGACAGCAACAGCGGGGCGGCCTGCGGGAGGAAGGACTTAGACACACTCAGCGCAAGCTCCCTGTCATAGCAGGCACCACCGTCCTTATTAACATTTGATTTGCTTCTAGACCAATTCTTCTCCTGCCGTGCACATTCTTCACCAGTGGCGACCGCTGTTAAGAGCATGTGAACACACTAACTTTTGACACCTTGCGGATTTACTGGTTATTTTTCTTTGAATGCTGTGAAACATAACGTAGATGCGTTAATCTGAAATACACGGCACAAATCTACCGCGCTATGCTGCATTGCTACTCCTTTAGACTCCGTGAAACTTGGCATCAGGATCGCGAGCACATCTTCAGTTGTGCACGTTTTAAGTATCTTTAGCGCATGCGCAACTGGTGTGACGTAATTGCCTTACGGGCTAAATACACACGGATTTGATAAACAACGTGTGCAGTGCACAGCTAGCCCTTATCTGTCTACTGCAAGTTTACATTAATGCTACGAGGTGGAGCGCACTGCAGCAGATTTTTATTCCCGTTCACTTGGCGTAAATTACGCTGGACGGTAGAACACTCCTCAGATATGCCAATTCATTCACTATATAACAAAATTAGATCGGGCATCAGTATACTTCAATTAAATCATGAACATCTAATGTGTACTACAGTATTTTGTATTGTACGTATGTCTGAAAGTTTTGAATGTTAAATTTAAAAAACCAATTTGTTTGGTATGTAACAATATTATACTAACAGCTGTTAGATTGGTATTGTTTTATTAGGCAACGAGTTTCGACGTTCCAGTCACGTCGAAACTGGTTGCGTAATAAGATAATACCAGTATAGCGGCTGTTGGTGTAATATTGTTACATTCCATTGACTAGCCGTTGTCCCACACTCCTGAACCTTGATGAGTCTCATTTACTTTGTATGGTAGGCTTGTGTTCTCTATTAAAACTGTCATTTTATGTTTACAGTATATTAGCCTCCAGCCGCCGGTGACATGAAATGAGCGTTCGCGATTGCTGTTTCTCGTACAGTGTCGCTGGGCCCGCCATTATAGCGTCTGGCTTAATTTCTGCTCTGTTTGCACGTCGGATGTCGCGGTATTCCCGTCGAATACTTTTCTGTTGGTTTGGAATATCGTAGGACGTTAGTTTACCGGCAAATCTATTTCTGTCGCTCCGAAATGTACAGCGTACTGTACTTCATTGTTTATATCATAGCACAAAAATAAACACACAACTGGAAGAAAAATGCACTCGAATGCAGGTGGCAGTGCAGCTCTGTTTAGACTGGTGAGTCAATGGGCGAGGAAGCAGTTCAGGGCCAGACTTTCACCTCTTCCCGGTAACTGAAGCCCAGCTCACTCTCGCCTCAAATTGTTTCCACGAGGGCTGTTTGATTTTTTTTCTTTCTTTCTTTTTCTTCTTACATTTTTTGAGTTGATTCGGATAACCTAGGTTTCGGTCGACCTGGGTTCGGTTAACTGTGGTTTTACTGTAATTTCACCAAGCTCTGACCGAGGCGCTGTAGAGCAGACTATTCGCCGTGTCATACAAGAATGTCATCTGAGAACTTTCCTTGGCGATCCAACAGAGTACCTGGTGATGACGGAGGGATCAATATATTATATGCGTGGCCTAGATGCTAGTTCGTAGTTTGAGAAAAGTGCAGTATTATTTGTCTGTGATGTAAGCATACTCTAAACAAACAAATAAATAAGTACACCACAAAAAGATTATAACACTGTTCCACTGGCTGTGACGAATGGACAGTTGATAACAGTTTAAATCCGGACAGAGATCTCGAGTTGCCATCTGTCGTTTACCATTGACACCATACCACATTCAACAAAGACTTGCAACTGCGATGTGTGTGGCGTTCCGTGGTGTTTAGAGATGAGTCTATGACGCCAGCGTGTCTATAGACAAACTGTTGAAAGGGTCACAGGAGCAACGATTCTCGAGACCCGTACCTCTCCAGCTCCTGGAACCATGGTGTGGGCAGGTATTGAGTCCGACAGCAGACCAGTTCAGTAATTTCTGAAATCAGGCTGAATGTTCCCCAGTATGTGACAAGAATGGTAAACTGTTGTCACGCCTTCACTACCGTGGCAGCCGGCCAGAGTGGCCGAGCGGTTCTAGGCGCTACAATCTGGAGCTGCGCGACCGCTACGGTTGCAGGTTCGAATCCTGCCTCGGGCATGGATGTGTGTGATGTCCTTAGGTTAGTTAGGTTTAAGTAGTTCTAAGTTCTAGGGGACTGATGACCTCAGCAGTTAAGTCCCCACATTTGAACCACTACCGTGGCATCAAATGGAATATTTCAGAAGTGCAATGCAAGGCCCCACTCTGAATTCACTACACAGGCTCCTTGAGGAATGCATGCATTCTTGACTGATCTCCTCAGTCCCCCTTTTTGTCACTCATAGAAGTTGTCTGGGATGCAATGGGAAGACGTATACTTTCCTATCACCCACAAGTTAACAGTCTTCATGAACTGACACAATATGTGTTTCAGGCATGGCAATAAATTCCTCAAGATTACATTCGGAGGCTAATTTTTGCATGCCACAACACGTACAACCCTGTATCTCCTTGGGACACACCTCATGCTACTGTTAACGATAGACACCAGTTTCGAGCGAAATGAAAGTTTAATACCATTTACAAGACGATACTGTACCATTTTAAGATTTCAAGAAAGCCTACGACTGCATAGACAGGCAAACACTTTTCAGTACACTAGAAGAATTGGGCACTGACAAGAAAACTTTGACAATAACTAAAGAAACAAATGATAGGAACAGGGGCGCCGACTTATAAAACATATTGGGGGAGGGGCGGCATACGGTGGGTCTTGCCCCGGCAAATTTTCTAAATGTTAGATGAAAAATAGTGAGTTTTAAAATTGTTTCAAGCATTTTAGAGTTATATGATCAACATTAGAACCCCGAAAACTGGACTCTCGATAACTCGACACTCTAGGAAGCTCGAGAAGCCTAACACATTTTTTGGCTTTGAAAAAAGAAAGAAAACATAAACAGGCACGGTATTTTCGTAAAAAAATTTAATTGATGGTAATAATCATGCTTATAGACTATGGCAGTTCAGTAAATACATAGCTCTGAAAAGACTGAAATTCACTACTTCACACACCATTTCTCCAATTGCAGGCTCTTGTGTAATGTACTCTCTTACATCACGCATATTTTTTTAAGAACAGTTGCTTTTTATTAGCGATATCGGCTAACATATTCAAGTGTACGCGCAATCTCTCAATGTCTAGGTCATTTTTTAAAAACTCGTTGATTTTTTAAAATTTGTTTCACCTCTGTTTACGAAAAGGAAGTACTCTTGTTCAACTACAATGACCTGTGTGAGTCCAGTTGAAGCAAACCGCTCAGTAATGCAAGATCGCACTGTTTCTCAAACTTCAATGTAAATAGCTTTGTAATATTCCTTTGGGGTTTTGAAAGTGTGCGGTGAGCTGGCTTCGTTGTTTTCATACTTTTTTGGTATACTTCGATTCTGAAGAAGCGAAGGATCTTCAACTTGTTAAGATTTTTCTTTTAAACACAATTCCCAAAAGTGTTCAAAAGTGTCACACCCTTCATTCAATACACAAATGAAACCCTCGTTTTTTTCCAGATCAGCAACACTTCATTAACGTGCTGTACTGGGTTGATATCTTGGCAATAAAGACGTAAAAAGAAATAAGTCTTGAATTGTTACATTGACTCAAGATAGCCTGCACATTTGTAACCTGCCTCTGTTTTGTCCTCGGCAGAAAAGGTTAAAAAAAACACTAGAATCTTCAAAGTTTTTGAATGTTCTCAAAATACTAGAAGCTCGCATAGCCTATCGAGTCGGGCAAAGGGGTCGTAGACCAGCTTGGTCGTTGGCGCTCTCACAGCGTATGCTTCTGAAAAGTTTTGTTGGATTCCCTTACGGGTTTATTAAGTCCTTGGCTAAAGCCATAATTGCCCTCATGGACGTAAGATGGCGGAAACTGTCTACAACTGCCAAGTTTAAACTGTGAGCAGTGCAGTGCACGTAACATGCTTTTGGTTGTATATCCAAAATTAATTTTTTTAGTCCTTTGAACTTACCTCTCATATTCGAGACATCATCATAGCACTGTCATCTTAAGTTATCCATTGACAAATCAAGACGAGCAAAAACTTCTTTTAAAATACTAGACAGAGTTTGTGATTCAGCGTTGCAGGTCTCGTATAAGGCAATAAAGTCTTCATTGATGATTAAGGAATCATCGACAGTACGAATACAAATTGACACTTGTTTGTGAATCGAAGAATCACTTGTTCCGTCAACCATAATAGAAAAATGTTCAGACTTCTTGACTGAAGTAAATACCTTTCTCAACACAGACTTTCCTAGTAGATCAATGATCTTGTTTTGAATATCGTGGGACGTCCACTTATACCCCGAAAGCCCTAACCAATCTTTAAACTCAGGTATGTCATTCATTCAGAGTTCCACGATTGAAAAAAAAGAGTTTACATCTTCGTGCCCTCTAATTGCTAGTCCTTGTCGGCATAGAAATTGCACGGTAGTAAAAATAGTCTCAAGAGCTAAAAGGCCTTTCTTCATATCACTATCCATTCAGTTGGGAGGCCACACTTTAGTTAATGATATAATTTAGTTTCAGAACACCTTCTTTATGCGCAAACGTATTTTCATGAACACGGAATTTATCCAAAGCCTTTTCCCAGTTAGAAAACCCAATGGAAATAAATGCATCTCTTTTTTATTTTTATTTTTTTGAAGAAAATTGTAATATATTTGTAGCATCTGCCTCTTTTCAGGTTTTGCAAAACACTTTTTGGGTAAGATACCTCATATTCTAGCCATGAGTATTTGATCAATCAAGACTTCTGAAATGATCTTCCCTTACCGGATTGTCCAGGTTTTGACTGTGAACGGTTCCAGCCTGAAGACGACGAAGCAATTGACGACACAATAATTGTTGGTGGTTGACCTGCAGTATCATCAACTTCCAAGAGTTTTGCACACGGGGACAAACTCTAAGCGTGCCCGCAGCACCGTAACACTAGCATGATTCACACCACTTGTTTTCAGTTAACCTGCTTACTACTGTAATAATTATTTGTTTTAACTCATTACTGAATGTATTTTAAAAGGTAACTATCGGCAAACAAGGAAATTAAAAAAAATTCCAACATAATTTTGTGATTTTACAAAGCATAATGTAACTAATAATTAAATTATTGGGGGCTCCGCCCCCCCCCCCCCCCCCCAAAAAGGAGTTTTTGAGGGGGCTTGGGCCCACTCAGGCCCCACGGGGTCGGCACCTGTGGACAGGAACAAAGTTCAAAATAAAATTCGACAGAGAAATTTCAGAACCATTTGAAATAAAAACTGTTCTAAGGCAAAGTGATGGCCTCTCCCCCATTGTTCATCAACTGCGCTTTGGAAAAGGTAATAAGAGAATAGTATCTTTCAAGAAAAATGAACCCAAGAAATCAAATCCGAATATAAAAAATCGAACAGCAAACTCAGCTGTCTAGCCTTTGCGGAAGATTTAGGAATATTTCCCGTAAACATCAATACAGTAGCTGACCGAACCAACCTGTCGAAAGAGACTGCGGAAAAAGGCACGATTACAAAATTCTTTCAAGAAGACAGAATTAGTAACAAACATTAAAATCCACCATAATTCCTAAACATAAAAAATTACCTTTCTCGTCAAATGATTATGACTTCTTCATCGTTGAAATAATTTTTATTAAAACACTTTATGTATTTACGTTCTTGTTCATGCATGATGTAGGCTTTTTGACTCTAAAAAGTAAATGTGTTTATGCTGTCAGATATTTCATCTGTCTTGTAAGAGAACGATAGTAGGAGAAAATATCAGGACCTCGAGTCACGAAAACAAAGCAAACAACACAATAAAGATTAAGAAGACACGAAATCACAAAATCCATTTCCATAATACAAGTGAGCTCATTCAGAATAGGTTAACTTTCGATTTTAGAAGACTTGTGATTGGTTGCTCATTTACACGCGTGCAAAAAAGGTGGATGCACTTTGAGTGGTTGATTTTAACCAGATAGTCACTCATGTAAATCGGGCTTTGAAAGAGACGTCGGAAAAATCCACGATTAGAGACAGAATTCTCAAGCACAAGACACAGTAGAATCACCGCAGTGAATAAATTTAAGTGCTCGGGAGAAATATACAGCCAAACGGTGTAGCTAAGATGCAAACAAAAATTAGAGCCCAGAAGATGGAAATGGCTTACCATTTAACGAAGAACGTTTGCAATAGAAAATCACTGTCAATGAAAAGAAAACTCCAGTACTACAAAAAAAATATCATAAAACCGAAGTGCCTCTATGCAGCAAAATTTTGGCTCTCAACAAAAAGGGTGAAACTGAAAAGTTCGAGCAAAAGGAAAGGAAGGAACTACGGAAAATACTCGGTTCAAGATAAGATGGAAGTACATGGACGACAAGAAGTAATGAAGAAATCTACACCCAAAATGGAAAACAGTCTGATGCTCTCAGGAAAAGGAGAATTTCATTTTATGGTCACATGGTTCGTATGAACCCGGAAAGACTGACTAAAAAAATATTTGGCCATTGCGAAAAAAATCCCAAAATGCAAATCAGTCGGCTCAGGGGAGTGAAAACGGGCTTAGCAGAAATCAACATTATGGGAGCAGAAATTGTAGACTGGGCGATTTTTCGAAACAAGATTCGAAAGGTCGGGGGTTTTCGGGAAAAGCTCAGGAATCGCGTCCCTATATGGAGAGACGAAAGAAGAAAAGAACAGAGTGAAAGATTGAAGAAATAAAGGGAAGATCTAAGATCAGGAATGAGAACAATGTCATGAGAAGTTATTTCAGTTATTCCATAGATGACCGAAATCGAAAAATAAGTGATGAACATTTCCACAAATTTTGATATAAATCGCACTAATGCTTCATGCTCTAACACTTCCTATTTCCGTCAGTCTAGGAATCAGCTCTGAAAAGTAGGCAGCCTGAAATGATAGTAATCATCAAGATTCGATAAACTTCATTTTTTGAATATCTTCGAAGTCAAAATTGGTATTTATTTTAAGTGTAGCATAGGTTAAAAACTGAAGTGACATATTTGTTGCAGTGGATAAGAAATTTACATTCGATAATGTAGAATATGCACCTAAATCGAACACTATTTGTGCTAAGTTCACTATTATTTCAGCTTCCTTGTAGTTATAGAAGCTGAAGCCTCCCGCCCCGTGCTCCCCTCTCCCTCCCATCAACCAAAATTCAATGGAATGGGGAAATTAGCATTTAAAATGTGATAGGCGAGAAAAAAAATGCCTTCAAAGCTTCCCTGACAGCATTCTCCGAAAGTTTTTTGAAGCTAGTATTTCACAAGGCTAAGAATGATAAGGATATGTTGTTGACTGGTTGAGTACCCGGTGTTGCGCGCTTATATATTCATTTCAATTCTATTAGTCCGTCACTTCCTTCCCCCTCTCTCTGTCCGTCTTATCTGTCCGCCTCTCTGTTCACCTTCTCCTCGCCCCTATCTCTGTTCAACTCCTCCTATGTTTTTTTTCTGATCACTTCTCCCTCAACGTTTGTCTGTTTGTCTCGTCCCCATCCCCGCCCCCTCCCCCTCTATGTGTCCATATCCTCCTTCCCCGCCGACCGGAGAGGCCGAGCTGTTCTAGGCGCTTCAGTCTGGAACCGCGCGACCGCTACGGTCGCAGTTTCGAATCCTGCCTCGGGCATGGATGTGTGTGATGTCCTTAGGTTAGTTAGATTTAAGTAGTTCTAAGTTCTAGGGGACTGATGACCTCAGTAGTTAAGTCCCATAGAGCTCAGAGCCATTTGAACCTCCTTCCCTTCTCCATTCCCTCCTCCCCCTTCTGTGTCCGTATTATCACGCTCACGATGATTACTGGCTCTTACCCTCACAGTGTTCTTTCCAGATAATAAGTAATATGTGTGCAAGTTTGGTTGAAATTGGTCCACGGGTTTAGCAGAAGTTTTTCTACCCCTGGCTTTGCCCACACAGGCACGTGTCACAAAGATTTAACGTATCTGTACACATATTTCATGTGTATCTCTGACGAATGTTGCCTCACAGTTTCGTTTTCACGCAGTTCTGTGTTTATGACGTCACATTTCGTGAACTATGGGCCGTACAATGATGTAAGTTGAGGTGCATCAAGTGGTATTCGTATGTGAACATTGTCTGCAAAATGTATCGCGAATAGAGATAGTAGTGGGCTACAGAAGTAATAAATTAAAACGCCATACCTGATGCGACAGTTTTACTGCATGAACAGCGAAAATGTACTAAGCGATAAAGTTTTGTCGTTTCATCATTTTGTGGGGGTCGTCAGTGAGAACAAGTTTCGTAAAGATTTGTAATCATCCATAAAGCTTGTTGCAAAAAAGGTTGGTGGTTCTAACCCGCCACAACAATTCTTTCCGGGTGGTAATACGTGTACCAAGTTTTGCTGAAATTAGTTGGCAAATAAGTTACACATTATGAGATGACTCCCAAAGACACGAGACGTGCCATGTTACCTCGGCATCATGAACAGCTCCTTAAATGTGGCAAACTCAAAACAGGTCATTTCCTTCCAATGGCCCCGACATCGATGTGTGAGACTTTTCTATTGCAAAATCAGAAACAGGAATCATACATTTCCTCTTAATTTCAAGTGTGCCTTTCTGATATCTTACGGTATGTACTAGGAGAGCTGTATGAACACCTGCTTGCACATGGACTGCACGAGCTGCCCCTCACTGCTTTGTTTCATACTGACAGTTTTTGACGTTTCTCCGATCAGTATCATCCCGATTTGTGTAGTGCTCCATAGGTTTCATATTATGCTTGTCACAAATGTGTTCGGAAGGTGATGTGGAACGTAATGAAATGTATGGACATCTGTTTTTCTTTTTTTGTGATCCATTTTTGATTAAACAAAGCCCATACATTGCCTGAAGTTGCGCACAAATTACTTGCGAAAACCCCATCAAAATTCGCCTAGTGGTTTTGGAGATCAGCGTGTTCGAACAGGCAGCACGAGCGTTTTACAAACGTATTCTCAGCATAGATGTTGGCTACGAAAACGTCAGATGTCTATAATGATCATGCTGCAAAAACGCAAACGTTCATCTTGTATGCTAGACGTGCTAAATTTTCAATATCTGTTGTATTATCTGTAACATACTTAGTACATTTTGTAGTTTTGGCCCTCTGTTGATATCGGCTCCTGTAATTTATTCATGGCAAAGACTATTTCCCCTGTGGTCATACTGCGTACAGAGTGGTGTCACATTTATCTCTCACCAGCACCACGTCTCGCTCCCGTATACAGGAAGTGTTGGACATTGGACAGAAATATATTCACTGCTCCACTGCCTCTGTACAGTTTTGTTTATCAAATGCGAATACTGTCGTCAACAAGATATGTGGTTCCATTTCGGTGAAATGTATTGTGGAAATTAGCAAATAAGTTACACATTATGAGATGACTCCCAAAGACACGAGACGTGCCATGTTACCTCGGCATCATGAACAGCTCCTTAAATGTGGCAAACTCAAAACAGGTCATTTCCTTCCAATGGCCCCGACATCGATGTGTGAGACTTTTCTATTGCAAAATCAGAAACAGGAATCATACATTTCCTCTTAATTTCAAGTGTGCCTTTCTGATATCATACGGTATGTACTAGGAGAGCTGTATGAACACCTGCTTGCACATGGACTGCACGAGCTGCCCCTCACTGCTTTGTTTCATACTGACAGTTTTCGACGTTTCTCCGATCAGTATCATCCCGATTTGTGTAGTGCTCCATAGGTTTCATATTATGCTTGTCACAAATGTGTTACCGAAGGACGCAACTCTCGAGTGTTATAGAGAAGAAAGAGTTAAAAATTTTTGATGCGTGCTTGTATACTTCGTATGGTCACAAACATTCAAGCAGTGCGTAATCGGGCGAGCAAGTGCGTAGCCTTGTAGTGCGAGGCCTGTAGATTGAACCTCGCTGCTGGTACTTTTTTCATTTCCCTGTAATTCTAACAAAAGATTTATTTTAGCTGTACAAATCAACATTAGTTAATTATTTATTTGTTGTTTATATAATATTTATTCCAAAAAAAAGAGAAATAAACTTTCTTCGTAAGGCGAAGGAAACAAAAAAAAAGGATACAGAAGGCTTTCAGTCCCATTAGTATAGTCATTTCATTTATATTATTGTACCTACATTTGTGACAAGCATAATATGAAACCTATGGAGCACTACACAGATCGGGATGATACTGATCGGAGAAACGTCGAAAACAGTCATTATTGCGACATACATGATTTTTCAATGTATCTTTTGCAAAGCAAAGTGAGTTTGCAGCTATAAACGGTTAGCGGTCTTCACGCAGTGTACTGGCGCATCACACATGTCGATGCATATCACCCAATACTGGTACAGACGACTGGTGGTAAACGGCTGATTGAATTTTTATGCAATCTTCTCTAGAAGCTGTCTCCCTACTCTGTTCGGTAATGGACGCGCAGTTTCGTTATCGTTTTGTAAGCTTCGTCGCCTGCATGTAAAAACAAACTTCGCAAGGCTGCACCAGAAGAGTACATTTCGTAGGGACTACTTTAATACTGTACTTTGGCGCAATAAAAGTAGGAATGAAGAAAAAACTACCGATAGCCAGATTCGATCCAGCAACATCGCACGTATGTGACTAGCCGTTACTCGCTCAGTCGTGGACTCCACGAATCCTAGCGACCAGAGAAATTATGTAAGCAGGTCTAGAAGTTTCAAACTTGAATTTCTCGAAAGTGGTTGAGAGTTGCGTCATCCTGTTTAAATATGTTGAATTCCTATTCGCGCTCTAAACCCAGACAGTGTGAATCAGATCTGTGAGGGAAAGTTCGTGCGGTACCCTTGTTAGTGTTCGTGCTGTCTTTCCTTTCTGTAAATGCTGTAGTCGCAGTATACATCTTTGTCGTAAACTGCGTCTATCTTAACACTATTCCTTGGACTCCAGAGGGCAAAGTTAAGTTAAAATAACGTTTAACAGTATTAAGAAACGTGGCGTTGGCAACAAGAGGTTGTCGGACAGCGCGCTGCATCAGAGAGACGGTCCTAGTTTACAGTTGACTACGAAGTTTCCATGTGAGAAGGAGAGTGAAGAGCGCAACAGTGGAGTTGCACTCTCCAGATTGATCAGTTGATTTTCGTAATTTTACACCGGTTGTAAGAGGCGACAAACTACGGTCGTTGTTGGCAGCAGCAGCTGCCGGCACGCGCAGCTGACGTTCTGCCAGGTGGTAAGCGCCGAATAACGGATCCAGCCCAATAACGCCTTTCACCGGCGTCTGATTTCTACCACATGTTAGAGACGAGAAACGGTCTCCTTCCATGTTCTGGAATTTCGAGGATTTATCGCAACAGAGACCTGCGTAATGCAGTCTGCGGGACAGTACAGAACCTATCAGCGTGGAACTTCCGACGCTCCGTAGTATGTTTATCATGTTTGCCTCACTCATGCCTCTGGGAACGTTGCTCGTGAAAGATTTAATACCATTATCGTCTTATATCAACGAATACTCAGAAATTGACTCAAACATACTATGTTCATTACGACGACACAGAAATTATTTAACGATGAAAAGCGAGAAATCAAGAGCTGTGGGAAACCTCTGCAGCCACACGTCGTATGTCGCACTAGCCTTCTTACATTTACAATCTTTTTCATAAAATTTCTTGACGTTATCATACTCCTTAATAAATCACTCCTTTGAGCGTTCTGTATGTCAGTCGGTGAAAAGGAACCCTTGTAGGATCAATTTGTTATCCGTCTATCTGTCTGTCAGTACGACTATTGAAAAACTCTTTTTCTTAGAAAGGGGGAAACGTACAAAATTGAAATGTATGTTACATATTAAAGTCTGCGGTCCTTTGGCGATTTAAAAAACTGGAGCTTGTTAGTCCGTGAAATCAAAAGATACGGCCATTTATGTCATATATTTTGATACCCGAAAAACTGACTCATTAAAACCTATAAGGAGCTTCCCGTTGACCTAGAATAATGAAATTCGCCTATAATGAAGATTAACAATACTAGTAAAGGGAAAAAACGCGATAAGTGTTAATTTGTAATTTGTAATTATGGGAATTTGAGAAGACTCAGTATGGACATGCGTTTGCGCGGACCATTATTCTGTCCCATGTAAATGGTCTGATTTCTTCTTCACATTTCCTGTCTTGTATTTAGTTGAGAGAACATCGATAGTGGTGTGCACATCTAGAAGGTGAAAGACAGGTGGAAGACGTGTTTGCTGGTTCTATAGACATAAGGAACACCTTGGCTGACTTTGTAAATTATAGGAATTATTTGAAATCTGATACACCGCCGAAACGGGTATTCGTGAGTGGAAATATCAGTTTCCTCTATTTTATCGAGTTTTCATGCAAAGGTCTTCACAGACAGAATAAGTTTCTAGATACTCAGTGGTTTACAGCATGCTCCATCTCGTTAAAGTTTCGGGTTTCTGGAGAAATAATTTCCAGTCTATATCCTCGTAATTATGTTGCATGAGCAACACTGCTATGCAAGCGACGTTGCTATATGCTTCATAACGTGAAGTATTGTGTACATGGTATAATATTCTGGCAAACCATGTGAAAATAAATGTGTTCTTGGACTCACAGAATCTGGAGATTGGTGTAGAAAAAAAAGCAAGCAAGCAGGTCGGGAACAGAAACGGTGACGCCTTTGTGCCGAGGGGAACCAACCCAGCCTTTGTACAACAGTCTTCGCGGTATATGTACAAGTGTCTCTCGAAAATAACATGATATTCTGGCAGACCATGTGAAATTATATATGTTCTTGTAATCCCAGAGTATGGAGGTTGGTGTAGAAAACAAGCAAGCAAGCAGGTAGGGACCAGAAATGGTGATGCCATTGTGCCAAGGGGAAACGGGCCCGCATTTGTACAACAGTTTGAAGAGTGACTTCGGTGCGCCGAGGATGCTCTGGTCAAGCGTCACAAGCAGATGACTTGTGACCATCGGCTGCGGGAAAATATCTAGTGTTACAAGGAGTATATACAGTGCTGTCTGTCTTTGCAGTATATATATGAGTGTCCATTGGTCGATAGCTATATGCATGATGCAAAAGGGGCGATTTTTTTATGGCGCAGGATACACATTGTATGTTTACTACATCGACACAGTACACGATATATTGCTGGGTTGGAGATTGGTTTCACGCTCTAGTATTCAAGCTTCCATTCTGAGTGACAGAGCAGCGTAATTGAGCAAGTGTCTTTCTGTATTAGACGATCTGTATGCCACTTTTACAGGGTTTAACTGTCAGTGCAATGTGACCATCTGTACAAAATAGTTTTGCAGCTGAAAGCCTCATCTGCGGAAAAAAAAGGCGGAGAGTGTTTCCGCACCGGCAGCAGTAGCAGGCTGGCAGTTAAATTCAGTAAGAGCCAATCAGAATGCTCCATTCATTCACAAGACATTGTTTGTGCTTGGACATAGGAGCCTGTACACAGCGATGAGAATGTTTGCCGTTTTGGAGATGTTTGCTGAAAGCAGGACTTAACGACTTCCAGGAAGGCTAACACTGGCGGATGGGGTGCCATGTTAGCACCATCAGAAGGAATGCATTCGGTCGTTATTCTGAGCTATTTTGTTAAACAGCTCCTATTTGGGCACGAATTTCCCTGCGGACAAGCTGAGACATCACAAAAGCGACGGCTAACTATTTCTGGGCATTTTACAATTTCTGAGAGGTCAAGTTGGCTCTTATTTACATAGCCACATGACATCAGTGTAACACTGAGAACCTTTTAGATGCGCCTGCGATGGTGAGTCACTACACTAACATTTGGCTTTGATGCGTCAGCCACGCTGGGCATGTAAACATGCATGCAAGGCTAGACACAGCTCGCATGTCCCATTAGGATATCTAGGAACAATGCAGGCTGAGCTATTCTGGCAAACATTGGAACAGATTTCTATAGCGCTAGACCTGCAGCTCTGTGCCATTGCGCCAGCAACGGTGCCAAGGTGAGCACGTATTTTGACAGGTATTCGCAGGTGTTGTCTATCAAAGGGATGCCGCCTCCTCATTCTTGCGGGACCCAGACTGACATCTGCATGTGGTTACACAGCTAACAGCTGCATCACCACTTCGAGGGGGCCACTGGTGCATCCCGACTCCTGGGAGAACGTGCGGTAGCATCCTGTGTGGTACAGGGTACGGTGGGTGGTGCATGCTGCACGATTGAAAGATTTCTAGCTGTGTGTAATTACGTGTGATGTGTGTTCCATGATGGTATCCTTGCACAATCTGCGTCTTTCCAAACAGCAGAGGATTATGAGCAAACTTTATTCTTATAAAAAAAAAAATATGCCCTTGAATTTCCCTTCGTGAGATCCTTCCTCTCCACCGAAGAGTCGCCAGTTTCCAGGTAGAGGAAAGGAAGAGGAGAGGGGAAGGGGAGGGGGCGAGGGGGGGATGAGGTGATCGATTTCCTGAAAAATCTTTAAATAAATAAACTATATTCCATACACTGCCTTGAATCCGCTCAATTGTTTAAATAAACAATGTTTGACACATTGTCCAGATTGCTTAAACAATATTCCATACACAGCAATCGATTTCCGGACAAATTCATTAGCCAAATAAACAAACTATCAACAGTCTTTTTGCACCATTTTTTGGGAGGGAGGGTGAGAGGGGAGGGAGTTTACCAGAGGGGGAGAGGTTAATTAATTGATCAATTTAATTAAGTAGTCAATCAAATTGATAAGAGTGAGAGGGGTTATTCCAATAACTCAGATCTGAAAGCGTACCTGTAGCAGAGAGGGGTGGAGGTTTCCTGACATGTGTGGGGGGGGGGGGGGGGGAGGGGATGTGTGCAGGTGAACAATAGTTTAAGGACCTATCAATTAAAGGAGAGCAATAGGTTAATGACCAGTCAATCAATGGAGAACAATAGGGTAAGTATCTGTGAATCAAAGCAGAACATTAGGTTTGCTTCCGAGTGCATACCTGCCCCTGATGTAGACAGCCTGCACTAACTAAATGCGCCGATGGCGGCTGTGGTCCAGTACTACTGGGGCTAACTTCATTGTGTACACCAGTTAACTGAAAGGAAAAGAAAGGTATCATCTCTTAGCAGAAATAATATCCTTGCCACCTTTCTAATATGAGGAAGAGAATTCGAGTACTTTGTCTGGAACGAATAATTAGTTAATCTGCTACTTGCTAGTGTGTGGTCGTCATGTAGACAACTCTGCAGAATCTAAGAACGGGACTAACTTCAATGTGAACACCGGAAACAAGGATGCATACTGTGTTTATCTTAACAATCACTTTATGTGGTCTTGATGGCATATGTACCTGGTTGAGGTTTAGGTTACAAGTGTGGCTACAAAATTTAGTTTTTATTGACTGTACCTAAGGTCGAATATATACAAAAAGTACCGTTGGAAGAAACATTGGGACATGCCAAGGTCTTGCAGTTTGGTGTTCAAAAATGGTTCAAATGGTTCTGATCACTATGGGACTTAACTTCTGAGGTCATCAGTCGCCTAGAACTCAGAACTAACTAAACCTAACTAACCTAAGGACATCTCACACATCCATGCCCGAGGCAGGATTCGAACCTGCGACCGTAGCGCCTAGAACTGCACGGCCACTCGGCCGGCACAGTTTGGTGTTGATTTATCTTCAGACTCGTATCACACTGAGGTCACAAAAGACATGGAATACCTCGTACTGTCGTGTCGGACCTTCTTTTGCTCAGCATAGTGCAGCAGCTCAATGTGGCGTGGAGTAGGTTAGTCGTTGGTAGTCCCCTGCAGAAATATTGACCAATGATACGTCTATAGCTGTCCATAATTGCGAAAATGTCGTCAGTGCAGGATTTTGTGAATGAACTGACCTCTCAATTATGTCCAATGACTGTTCGTTGGATTCATGTCGGCCAAATCATTCGTCCACTGTCCAGAATGTTCTTCAAACCACTCGAGAACAATTGTGGCCTGATGACATTGTGCATTGGCATCCATAATCATAATTCCATCGTTGTTTGGTAACGTGAAGTCCATGAAGGCTGCAAATACTCTCCAAGAAACCGAACATAAGCTTTTCCAGTCAACAATCGGTTCAGTTGGACCAGACGACCCAGTTCATTCCATGTGAACACAGCCCACACCATTATGGAGCCACCACCAGTCTGTACAGTGCCTTGTTGACAACTTGGGTTCATGGCTTCGTGGGATGTGCACCACACCATAACCCTACCATCAGCTCTTACCAACTGAAATTTGGACTCATCTGACCAGGCTACGATTTTCCAGTCATCTAGGGTCCAACTGATATGGTCACGACTCTAGGAGAGGCGCTGCAGGCGATATTGCGCTGTGAGCAAAGGCACTCCTGTCAGTCGTCTGCTGCCATAGCCCGTTAACGCCAAATTTCGCCGCACTGACCTAGCGGATACGTTCGTCGTACGTCCCACATTGATTTCTACGGTTGTTTCACGCGGTGTTGCTCGTCTGTTAGGGAAATTTGTGTTTTAACCCTGTGGTGCATGAATATCACTGCAGTGGACAACTTTTAATGGTCGATTCTCTGGCGTTTTCAATCAGTCATGAGGCTGAAAACGCATGCAGCATACAACACCAGTAGAGAGTGCCCGTTGCAGTGAACTGTGTGCATTTGCAGCCTCAGGACTGATTGAAAATGCCAAAGAAACGACCATTAACAGCTGTCCACCTTAGTGGACGCTATGCGCCACAGGGTTAAGCACAAAAAGAGCATGTACAGTAAACGTGCTAGTCGCCTAAATAGTTAATTTCGCATAATGTCTACGTACGTCACGTCTACGATTGTTTTTAGTGTACTCAGTCTGACAATAGAGTGGTGCCGAGTGTCAAATTTTAGTAGCAGTTCCTTATTGTCTGCAGTTGTATCTCGCCGGAACGAGCCTTGCAGCCTACTTGAACACCACTCGAGGCAGGCCATGTCGCGGATCTCGATACCGCCAGAGGCGTGTGTGGAAATATTGATGGTAATCAGCTGTTCCGTGACAGCGCCCGCCGCCGCCACCTTGCAGCTGCTGGCTGCGCCCTTTCACTTTCTGACCGAACGGGGCGCCGCGGTGATTTGACACATTTAGAAGACTTTTGGTTTCTTCCGCAGGTTGGTTGCGACTCTCCGAGCGATGTGGTGCGCTGTCTAATACAATCGGTCCCTGTTCGATACAAGCAAGGATCGAATCCCCTTTTATGAGTGGCAGTCAGATGGAAACGAGACAGCTAGGAAAAAGCAAATAAACTGTTTATTACGCTAGTGGCCATTAAAATTGCTACTCCACGAAGATGTCGTGCTACAGAAGCGAAATTTAACCGACAGGAAGAAGATGCTATGGTATGCAAATTATTAGCTTTTCAGAGCATTTACACAAGGTTGGCGCCGGTGGCGACACCCACAACGTGCTGACATGAGGAAAGTTTCCAACCGATTTCTCATACACAAACAACAGTTGACCGGCGTTGCCTGGTGAAACGTTGTTGTGATGCTTCGTGTAAGGAGGAGAAATGCGTACCATCACGTTTCCGACTCTGATAAAGGTCGGTTTGTAGCCTATCGTGATTGCGGTTTATCGTATCGCGACATTGCTGCTTGCGTTGGTCGAGATCCAATGACTGTTAGCAGAATATGGAATCGGAGGGTTCAGGAGGGTAATACTGAACGCCGTCCTGGATCCCAACGGCCTCGTATCACTAGCAGTCGAGATTACAGGCATCTTATCCGCATGGCTGTAACGGAGCGTGCAGCCACTTCTCGATCCCTGAGTCTGCACGAACAGTTCGTCTACGTTTGCAGCAGTATGGACTATCAGCTCGGAGACCATTGCTGCGGTTACCCTTGACGCTGCATCACAGACAGGAGCGCCCGCGATGGTGTACTCAACGACGAACCTGGATGCACGAAAGGCAAAACGTCATTTTTGACGTTTGGCGACATCGCGGTGAACGCACAATGGAAGTGTGTATTCGTCATCGCCATAGTGGCTTATCACGCGGCGTGATGGTATGGGATGCCATTGGTTACACGTCTCGGTCACCTCTTGTTCACATTGACGGCACTTTGAACAGTGGACGTTACATTTCAGATGTGTTACGACCCGTGGCTCTACCCTTCATTCGATCCCTGCGAAACCCTATATTTCAGCAGGATAATGCACGACCGCATGTTACAGATCCTGTACGGGCTTTTCTGGATACAGAAAATGTTCGACTGCTGCCCTGGCCACCACATTCTCCAGATCTCTCACCAATTGAAAACGCCTGGTCAATGGTGTCCGAGCAACTGGCTCGTCACAATACGCCAGTCACTATTCTTGATGAACTGTGGCGGTGTGTTGAAGCAGCATGGGCAGCTACATCTGTACACGCCATCCAAGCTCTGTTTCACTCAATGCCCAGGCGTATCAAGGCCGTTATTACGGCCAGAGGTGGTTGTTCTGGGTACTGATTTCTCAGGATCTATGCACCCAAACTGTGTGAAAATGTAATCATATGTCAGTTGTAGTAAAATATATTTGTCCAATGAATACCCGTTTATCATCTGCATTTCTTCTTGGTGTAGCAATTTTAATGGCCAGTAGTACAGTTTCAAAAGTAATCGCCATAACATACATTTATCCAATTCTGAGACAACATGGTGAGTGCCTTAATGGAAAAATGTTTGTTATTGCCCATGAAACCATGATTGTACCCAAGCGTGCACCTCTTAGCCCGAAGAAAGTCGACGGCCACGAATATCTTTCTTCAGGGCTCCAAAACTATGGAAATCACACGGGGGAAAGGGGGGGGGGGGGAAGAGATCGGTACTGTATGAGAATGTGTAAGGGCTTCCCAACGAAACGTTTGCACCGCAGCCGGAACAGCCTTGGCAAAATGTGGCCCCAATCACCCTCTCCATACAGTTTCGACCTCTCCCCACGAGCTTTCATAGTTTTAGAGCTCTAAAGAAAGATATTCGTGGCCTCGATTTGCTTTGGACGGAAAGGTGCACACCTGATTACAATCATGGTTGCATAGACAACGGCAGACATTTTTCCATGAAGTCAGCGAGCAACTTGTATCACAGTGAGAAAAATATATCTAAACAGTTATGGGGATTACTTTTGAAATAATAAACAGTTTACTTACAGGTTTTCTCCATCTATTTCGTTTCGATTTCTTCTGCTCCTTATATATACACATTGTCATCCGTAATAGGCTGGCAGATAGTCATTTTTTTGTTGTAGTGCACATTAAGTCTTCTCCCGAGTCCATTCAAAAGATATGCCTCTTTGTAAGCTCTCAGAAGAACATTCTTAGGTCAGTTCTGCAGAATAGAGCTTGTAAATTTTCCAAGCAGGAAAGTGCCACACCTGAATATCCGAGGTTTATTATTCAAATTTTTTTTTCTGCTAGAATATTATTGAAAGCGAAATCTATAAAACAATCAACACCTTTCTAAGTGGTTGTTACATAGGTGTTTTTCAAGAACAAAATCACGAATTCTCACTGTGCGAAAGTTGGTCCTGTCCAGAATATCAACCACAATAGCGCATTTTTTGGAATGACGGTGCCAAAATTTCGAACGCTTCAACAACAAACTACAAGAAAGAAGTAAGAGAAATGACAGAGCATCTGTTTCTGACAGGCGTTTTCTGCACGCAGAATATTTAGACGATATTTGAAATACGGACGGTGTTGTTCCAGAGCTCGATCCCATGGGACGTAACAGACTGGAAGCGAATGAAGTACTAACGGCTTTACGCTTCAGTGACAGTGACAGTGACCGCTACTCTGAAGTCCTAGGCAAAATACCCAAATTCTCCATAATTTCGTGTTGGTGAATTTGTTCTGAAAAGTTTCCATCATATTTTGACTCCTGGAAATTATAAATTTTCGAGTTCATTGAGTAGATGATACTGCGATGTTAGAGAGAAGGAATGTACCTAGTGTTTTCTTACAGTTCTCATAAGTTGTCCAAAAACCAAATTCCCAAATTATTTTATCGATTTGCCCATCACAAGTTTACTTACAAATGTGAAATTTTGCCTCGTACAAATTCTGAGTATAAGGTATTGCAAAATACAGTCTACAGAAGAAATAACTGCCATATTTTGAGGGACAGTTTCTCTAATTCTAGAGGAAGGAAAAAGGAAAATGTTGTTTTTTGGAATGGAAGTGTGAGAAGTTGTTTATTCCACTATATGGAAAGACTTTTCGTAAAATAGGCTCAGGAAATCCGCACAGGGTGAACCATACTGTAAAGAGCTACAAAAATATGAGAACTGCTTAAGAAATGAAATTGTAACACAACCTACGAAGTAATGGAGAGGCTGGCTTAGATTTAGTAACCGATTTTGGGTTTCATCGGATCGGTCAGAGCGCCCTTGATGTACGAACCTTAATTGGAACGTTCCGTCCAGAGTTGCAGAAGTTGTCTCAGGATGCTGAAAGTCCATGATCTGTTTCTCAATAAATCATGCATCGTTGGAGTTCAGAAGAGGGCAAAATAAGATACTTCCAGAAACGCAGCTGAATTACAGGGCATGTCGAAGAAATGCCTCTGGGAAAGTACGCCATAATTCGTTAGCGTTAGCTTAGTGCCAGTGTCTTTCTTCAACAATATGGCAATACTGCATCACATCGCTCAGTAGTATTGCTTCGGTCCTCACATCACTAGACTTCGGACAGAACGAGTTTACCTTCTAGGGAATTCAGACAGATCAAGTACCTGGCTTTCACAGAATAAATTAAGGAGCCAAACCGGAAAAAGCTGTATCGCAGGTATGAAGGAGGCTGCAGTAATCTGTATCTATACACGTACTACACAAGGTACCACCATCTGCATGGAAGAGGGTACCTTGTACCACTACTAGTCTTTCCCTTTCATATTCCTCTCGCAAATGGAGTGAAGGAAAAATGACAGTCTATGTGCATCCGTACAACACCTAATTTCTCTCATCTTGTCTTCGCGGGCCTTACACGAAATGTACGCCGGTGGCAGTAAGATCGTTATGCGGTCAATCGCAAATGACGATTCTCTAAACTATCTCAAGAACGTCGTCTTCGCACCAGGGATTTCGATTTGAGTTCATGGAGCATTTCCGTAATGCTCGCATGTTGATCGAACCTACCGGCGACAAATCTAGCAGCCTGCCTCTGAGTTTCTTCAATGTCTTTCTTTGTCCACCAAGTGGGGAGAGGGGGGGGGGGGGGGAGTCATATACACTTGATCAGTATTCATTAATGGATCACACGAGTTATCAGCACGCTGTCTGCATTATAGTTGAGTTACACTTTGCAGGAAGTCTCCCAAAAAATTGAAGTCGACCATTCGTCTTCCCTACAACAGGCGTTGTCGGCTCGTCCCATTTCATGTCGCTTTGCAGCGTTACACGTTAAACCCTAACCTTCCTTCCTTTTGGAACGTCACGCCTAGATATTTAATCGACGTGACTGTGTCGAGAAACACACCGCCATCATTGTATTCGAAAAGTACTCATCAGCATTAGCTTACGTTTTGATTCATTTAGAGCAAGTTGCCATTCATCACACCAAATAGCTATTCTAAGTCATCCTGCATTCTCCTAAAGTCAATTAGTGACACTTTCCCGTAGTACTTTATCAGCAAACAGTCGCAGATTGTAGTTCAACCTGTTCGTCATATGGTTTGCATATAAAGAACAACAGCGGTCCTATCACACTTCCCTGGGACACTCCTGACGATACCGCTGTCTCCGATGCACACTCTCCGTCCAGCCAAAGGTACTGTGCTGAAGAATGTAGGAATATACTGCAGCTCACTATTTACAACTAAATAAATAAATAAAAATAAAATGTGTCGCTCCCGAATGGTCCTCGAGGACGAGATTACAGCGTGCACAGACGAAGCGACGGGCAATTTTTCCAGTGCTGCATAAGTAAACGGATGGAGAAAGACTCTAAAACGTGGTACAATTTGGAGTACGGTTCGCCATGTACTACACAGTGGTTTGTAGAGTATGGATATGACGTAGATGTAGTTTCGTAATGGAGGTGTTACCAATGGCGTAGACTCAAAGTTTGAATTTCTAGCTTCAAAAATAAATAAATAAATAAAAACAAGGAGCTAAGACAACGATGCCAACTGTATACACCAGCGGTGAAATGCCGCTTTCTCCCGATCTATCTCAGCGCACCACAAAGTACTGCTGCTGTGGGGCGGATTTGTAAAATTTCCTAAGATCATTCAGTAACACAGAAGTTTATGAGGAATGTGAAAACGGAGACGTCCCATAAACAGTTTTCAGTTACTGCTAGAGCCTCGAACGGTGACTGCAGGCGACAAGACGCCTTGTTATTGGTATGCACAAGAAAACAAATAACAGCCCAGCCAGTAGAAGACAGCCCATCACCGCGGATAAAGAAAGCAAAACATTTGAGAACCAAAGTGAAAATAACCTGGGAGTAGTTTCGACTTAAGGAGTTTGCCTATCATGAATTATTCTGTTAAGATGACACAGTTAACCACTTCTACAAATTTCGAGTGATAGAACTATTCGCAGGTGCCCCCTGTGACTTTCTTCTGTGTTTCAAAATAAAAGGAGATATAACAGGAGAATATTTTCACAACACTGAAATGGTAATACAAAAATCGCCGAACCGGAGAAACAGGATTTGCGAAAGCAAGCACTTCCCAATCTAAAAGGTATCTCGCACGAATGGTGCTTCTTCAACGGCTTCAGAAGTGTGTATAGCACAGTCTGTTGTAAGACAACCTGCCACTTCTTGCCCTCCGCCAGCAGGAAGAATTTTAGCTACTTTTGCCACTATACTGGTCATTAAACAGTTCAAAGTGATCTTCTACTATATCTTTCGAGAACGGCCGTTATCGAACTGGTACCGTTGAAGTGCTATAGAAACAATGCTCGTAGATGTGTTTTCATAACACGGTGGTGAAAGGTACCGCAGGGAAGGAAGGTTCAGTTGGTGGTTTTAAATTATATGCAGACTGACATTATCGATCATAGTGTTTGTATTCCAATATTATGAAGCAGATTAGCCCTTAAGCTACTTTCCGATCTATTTACTCAGACACGCTCCGTGGTTGCATTTACAGGCTGTTTTCGTGTGTGTTGTTCGGGTTGAGCATTTCCGTGAAGTTTGAGTCTCACCTCACCAGAAACACGAGACACCGGTCCGCGATGTGTTTGCGCCTTGACTCTGTATCTGGAGTGAGTGTCACGGTCAGATCCAAGGCTCGGCTTCCCTTTCTCCTGAGCGCCAACTTCGCGACCGCCGCCCCACTTTTTGTCAAAGCCGCGTTATGGCGGTTCTGCCGACGCACTTTTCATGCCAGTAGACAATCTCGATGAAGTGGATTCAAAGCTGGTGACTTGATCATGCTGTTCGTAATTTGTGTCCATAAGATTAAGTTACCTTATGGAGTGTAGCGCAATTGTTTTGAGAGCTCATATCGATAAAGCAGATTGCAGTCTCGATGTTGACTTAAGAAAAATTTTGGACTCGGAGCCCACTAATTATAGATCAGAATCCTTAACGTTTGAATTCTTGAGCGTACTTTAAATTGGAATACAATAATTTTCCTTGAGACAGAAAAGTTTCTGCCGGCAAATCAGTACGGATTTACAAAGCGCCCCTCCTCCGAAACGCAACTTGCCCTTTTCTCGCAGAATATCTTTCGAACCAAGACGGAAGGCAATTGCGAAATATCATGTTCCTAGATTTCCGGCAAGAGTTTGAAACTGTGCCGCACTGCGTACTTTTAACGATAGTCTGAGCACATGTATTAGGTTCTCAGATATGTGAGTGCCTCGAAAGAGTTTCGCGTAGTACTTGACGTCTGCCAGTTCTGATTTTCAACATTTCCATAGCGTTCTCCCATGTATCGAACAAACCTGTGCCTGCACGTGCTTTCAGCATACTTGGTATGGGGCCTACCGACTTGAACAACACTCTGGGCTGGGTGGTACGAGTGTTTTCTGAACAGCCTTCTTTGTAGACGAGTCGGAGCCGGACGGGCAGTCTCCATCACGCCCCCACTCTATGGCGCTCTTGCGCCATAGCAGCCCCTTTTTGCAACTCGCACGCACCTCTCCGCAAATAGCTGCGCCCTGCCCTTTGTCAGAGCAAAGCGGTTTTCTTGCTACGCCCTGGTCGAGCACAGACTTTCACCGGCACCGCCTGTTCGGCACGTAGCTCATGGTTCCCTGAATTAACTACAGCCTTGCTTTAAATACCGTCACGCTTTTCGGGGGAAAGCGGCCTAAGAACTACAATAAATCCTTTTTTGTAGAGGCGGACGTGAACTGTCAAGTGCATTCCTGAGAACATTTGTTGGCAGCCTTGCCATTTCTTATTTTACTTATCCTTTTTATTCCCACTCTTTGCATGCCGAAGACCATCGGCAGCTTAGTGGAAAGCGCATTCCATCCCTCCTATGGTGCAAATCAGTCTCCTTCGCATGGTCGCGCTATAATAGTGATTCAACGCAACGACTTAATGTTTCTACTTGTTCGTGTGACATGGTCATTTGTGCCACCAATAGCACATTTCTCTATTCAGTTATAAATCGCTTATCATATGGTTGGCAAATATAATGTTACTGTGTGTACAAATTGTAATGCTTTTCGTGTGAGAAACATTAATTGATGAATCCATTTACTGATATTTTTCCCTGTTACCTAGATAATAAAATGGGCTGTTCTTCTGCTATACAATTACGCTTGTTATTCTCTCACTGAATTTGGCTACTTCAGTTTTCTTACCTGTGTTGCCCTTCATTTAGCTGAACTGACAGTTTGACAAAAAGACCTGACTGCATTGCATCTGTGGATGCTATAATGGACCGATTCTCATTTATTGATTTAGTTACATTCGTAATTTTGATCAATTATCACTGATAATGCGAAACTGAATCTTTCTGTTTGTTCTTTTGGTGTCTGCAATATTTTTTACGCGATTAGGCGATTCTATGCACAGGAGTGTAGTTTGTCAGTCAGTTCGTAATGCTTCAAATGGTTCAGAGCACTACGGGACTTAACATCTGTGCTCATCAGTCACCTAGAACTTGGAACTACTTAAACCTAACTAAACTAAGGGCATCACACACATCCATTCCCGAGGCAGGATTCGAACCTGCGACCGCAGCGGTGACGCTGTTCCAGACTGAAGCGCCTAGAACCGCACGACCTCGTAATGCTACTGACGTTTAGATAAATGAGTTATACAGCGAATAGCAGCAGGTCGCGATGAATAGCAAATCCAATGGAACCCATAATATGATGTGGCAAAGATTACATGAGTATTTCATCTCAAAAACTTATGTGTGTTACGTAAACTTTCTAGGGCGTACCTATTCTAGGCCTGCACGTAAGTCCCTTACCATTTCGTATTTATCTATCTCTGTCTCAAACGAATTACTAGGGTTGTGGGAACGAGTAGCTCTACTGTTGATAACATTTTTATGGGTGTATCGAGATTACAAAGCTACAGTGTTAAAACTCGTAGTTAAACTACAAAACCAATAAGGACTGGGCACTTCAAGATCTATTTGTGAAATGCAGTGTTGGAAAGGTGTAAACAACACATCTGACGTTAATGAAACATATAATTATTCTGGAGCACAGTCATAAACCACTTTGAAAACTGTTGTCAAGAAATTAACATTTTTAAATAGATCAAACGAACTTTGGGCTACCAATAGAATCAGAATATCATGCAAAGTATTCGTCATGGGATACGTATGACGACATGTCTCAAACACATTACAGTTTGTATTGTAAAATTATAACCCAAACCAACAGAGAATCAATTTGCAAGAAAAAAAAGAACGATTTGGAAAATAGTAGGAATTGGGGCATGAAAAAGGAATTCGCAAAATGAGGAAATTCGCTTAAATGATAATGACGATGCAGTAATGAAATACAGCTACATAATTGCAGACACTGCCAACAAGCTCTTTTTCCTTAGAAAAACCGCGGACGTTTTTGGTCTAAAGACGTCCTAGCTACATAGCCTACATTTCCCTGTGTCCAAAACAAGTTTAATAAATTTTAACTGTCGTTTTCTTTTTCGTTTCTTGCTCGACATACACAGATGTTGCTGCTGTTAAGCATAACAGTTCATTTTTCATAACACGGCTTCAGTGACGTCCGAAATACTGATTGGCAAATTTCTTGTGTGTGGCGACGTCGGGGAGAGTGTCTGATTGTAAACGATCTTGCTGTCAAGATAGGTACAAGCGCCCTTATGTTCGACTGTGTTCGTCGAACGATTCTAACACAATTCGGAAACGGTGGGGTGGTCCATTATTTTGCTGAAAGTACAGATCGTCTGCGGGACGATGTATGCAAGAAAACGGCCGAAGGTAATTGGATAGAACACATCTCCCGCTGTTTGTGTATCGTCGTCTTCGAGAGATCCAAACCCGTGCTCAACGATCCACCAGATCCTCTCCTCTTTAGCAAAGGCACTGGTTGTCTTAGCGCTGTTTGTGGACTTATTTTCTGCGGGCAAGTGTTCTCTTCACGCATGAGATGCTGTTTAATGTAGAGAGTTTCTCTCCTGTTGGTTCATCTGCCACATCTCTGGGACATGCTACAGGAATGATACGCATAAAAGCATGATGGTTCCAGTGTTTTCGCTTGGGCGACATCAAGTATGTGGCATGTATGTTCGTCTAGGTACTGTGACGACAACTGCTTATCTGTGCAGAGCTATCTATGTGCATGTTTTTCGTGGCGCATATGTTGGCTTCAACCAAAGATAACAGCCGACCACAGTGCGCTGGCCTGCTGGACGGATTCTTATAATCTGAAAAAAATCATGTGTATCTAGTGGTCAGCTCGCTCTTCCAAATTTACATCCGAGTTAGATACATAGTTCGGGCTAGACGCAAGTGTTAACCACAGTAATATCTCCGCACAAATTTTTACTGGCGTCCACAGAGCACCGGCCCAGCAAATGGGAGGTGTTACAGCAAATAATGATGTATTGCCCGAACCACAATTGTTGGGCAGGCTGTATGACTGTGTGAGGGCGTCAGAATCCGTAACTGACTCATGTTGTATGTTAACCGGTGACCTAGAAACGACGGAGAGGCTCCCCCCCCCCCCCCCCCCCCGCAGCTGCAGTGGTCCACAACCCCACAGCGACTACCGCAGACACTTCACCCCTCCCCCCCCCCCCCCCCCCACCCAGGGAACATTTCACAACAGACGAGTGTAACCACTATGTTTGCGTGGTAGACTAATGGTGATGTACGCGTATGTGGAGAACTTGTTTGCGCAGCAATCGCCGACATAGTGTAGCTGAGGTGGAATAAGGGAACCAGCCCGCATTCGCACAGACAGATGGAAAACCGCCTAAAAACCATCCACAGACTGTCCGGCGCATCAGACCTCGACACAAGTCCGCCGGGCGGATTCGTGCCGGGGACCAGGCGCTTCTTCCCGCTCCGGAAAGTTGTGCGTTAGACCGCTCGGCTAACGGGCGGGCAATTGACTCATAGTTGGATGGATGGATGGATGGATGGAGATGTTTGTATGGGCGCACGGCAGCAAGGTCTTCAGCGCCCTTGACCCATAGTTGGCCATCGGTGAAGGAAAATAAATCAGGTTTGTTTTAAGTACATGCTATAACGGTCGTGAGCGTTACCTACCTTTGAGTCTGGACGCGATGCTGGTCAAGAATTCATTTAAGACGTCAAAGGTGTCATTATCAACACCTCACTGAGTTTGAACGAGGTCGTGTAATAGGGCTATAAGAAGTTGGATCTCCCTTCTGCGATATTACAGCTGGCTGCTGTGACCGAGTGGTTCTAGGCGCTTCAGTCCGGAACCAAGCGGCTGCTACGGTCGCAGGATCGAATCCTGCCGCGGGCATGGTTGTTTGTCATGTCCTTGGGTTTAAGTTGTTCTAAGTTTAGGGGACTGATGATCTCAGCTGTTAAGTCCCATAGTGCTTGGAGCCATTTGAACCATTTTTTGCGGTATTACAGAACGCTTTGGCAGGAATGTAACCAGTGAACATGAATGGTGGCAGGGGTGGTCACGAGAGTGTACGGTCGCGAGAAGACAGGGCTCCGAATGACCGCGTAGCACTACCGCTAGGGAGGACGATCGTTTTCGGCGCATGGCTGTGGCGCATCGTACTGCATGCGCAGTAGCAATTTGGGTAGCAGTTGCCACCACAATGACACAACGAACGTTTACAAATCGGTTACTTCAAAGACAGCTACGAGCCAAACTTCCTGTAGCGTGCATTCCACTTACCCCAAACCGCCGCCATTTGCTACTTCAGTGGTGTCAAGTGAGAGGGCAGGATGCAGTTCTGTTGTGTTTTCTGATGAAAGTTGGTTCTGCCTCGGTATCAGTGATGGCCGTATGATGATTAGGAGGAGGTCAGTTGAAGGCCTGCAACCGACTTTTCTGCTTGCCAGATACACTGGACCTACATCTGAAGTTGTGGTCTGGGGTGCAGTTTCGTGTGACAGCAGGAGCAGTCTCGTCGTTATACCACGCACCCTGACTGTAATTCAGTACGTCAGTCTGGTAATTCGACGTGTTGTGCTGTCATTCATGAACAGTGTTACAGCGGGTGTTTTCCAACAGGATAGCGGTCACCCACATACTGCTGTTGTACCCCAACATGCTCAGCGGAGTGTCGCCATGTTGCCTTGGCGTGCCAGATTGTCAGATCTCTCTCCGATCGAGCCCACATGGGACATCGTCGGATAACAACTCCACCGTCATCCACAAACAGCGTTAACCGTCCCTGTACTGACCGACCAAATGCAGCAGGCGTGGAACTCCATTCCACAAACTGACTTCCGGCACTAGTACAACACAATGAGTGTACGGTTGCGGGCTTGAATTCAACATGTTGGCAGTTACGCCTGTTATTAATGTATCAAATGGTTCAAATGGCTCTGAGCACTATGGAACTCAACTTCGGAGGTCATTAATCCCCTAGAACTTAGAACTAGTTAAACCTAACTAACCTAAGGACATCACACACATCCATGCCCGAGGCAGGATTCGAACCTGCGACCGTAGCGGTCTCACGGTTCCAGACTGCAGCGTCTAGAACCGCACGGCCACATGGGCCGGCTTTAATGTATCAGCATTTCATATCTGCAATGATTTGTCCCGTGCTTCCATTAACCTTCGATCTTGCAATGTGAATCACTTAAATACGTTACCTGGACAGATGTATTCCAGAAATTTCACAACTTTCCATTAATTATTTTTTGGTGTTACGATTTTTTGCAATTAGTTTGAAACCTGCATTCGCTGATAGTGCGTGGCTAGGATGACTGTCGATACAGTTCTGTATTAGCTCTAATTCGTCGAATTTTCTCGTCATGGTCATTTAGCAAGACGTGTGCGGTAAGAAGCAATATATTGGCTGACCCGCCTTGGAAAACATGCCCTCGGAATTTCAACAGTAAGCGTCTCCGTGATGCAAACAAAGTCGCTTGTGGCCTCCGCCCATGTTGAGCATCCCTGTAATACTTTTGAGATTACAGAATGATTCTACGACGAAACATGCCCCTCTTCGTTGGATCTTGTCTATCTTTTCTAATAATGCAACATGGTAAGGGTTCCAGGCTTATGAGCAATACTTAATAATCGGTCGTACAACTGTTTTGTAAGCCACTTCTTTCGTGGACGAATTAGATTACCTAAATATCTTTCCAATAAATCTCAGCCTGACACCTATTTTTCCTGCAATTACACTACTGGCCATTAAAATTGCTACACCAAGAAGAAATGCAAATGATAAACGGGTATTCATTGGACAAATATATTTTACTACAACTGACATATGATTACATTTTCACACAATTTGGGTGCATAGATCCTGAGAAATCAGTACCCAGAACAACCACCTCTGGCCGTAATAACGGCCTTGATACGCTTGGGCATTGAGTCAAACAGAGCTTGGAAGGCGTGTGCAGATGTAGCTGCCCATGCAGCTTCAATACACCGCCACAGTTCATCAAGGGTAGTGACTGGCGTATTGTGACGAGCCAGTTGCTCGGCCACCATTGACCAGACGGCTTCAATTGGTGAGAGATCTGGAGAATGTGCTGACCAGGGCAGCAGTTGAAAATTTTCTGTATTCAGAAAGGCCCATACAGGACCTGCAACATGCGGTCGTGCATTATCCTTCTGAAATGTAGGGTTTCGCAGGGATCGAATGAAGGGTAGAGCCACGGGTCGTAACACATCTGAAATGTAACGTCCACTGTTCGAAGTGCCGTCAATGCAAACAAGAGGTGACCGAGTCGCGTAATCAATGGCACGCCAAACCATCGCGCCGGGTGATACGCCAGTATGGCGATGACGAGTACGCGCTTCCAATGCTCGTTCACCGTGATGTCGCTTAACACGGATGCGGCCATCATGATGCCGTAAACAGATCCTGGATTCATCCGAAAAAATGACGTTTTGTCATTCGTGCACCCAGGTTCGTCGTTGAGTACACCATCGTAGGCGCTCCTGTCTGTGATGCAGCGTCAAGGGTAACCGCAGCCATGGTCTCCGAGCTGATAGTCCATGCTGCTGCAAACGTCGTCTAACTGTTCGTGCAGATGGTTGTTGTCTTGCAAACGTCCCCATCTGTTGACTCTGGATCGAGACGTGGCTGCACGACCCGTTACAGCCATGCGGATAAGATGCCTGTCATCTCGACTGCTAGTGATACGAGGCCGTAGGGATCCAGCACGGCGTTCCGTAGTACCCTCCTGAACCCACCGATTCCATATTCTGCTAACAGTCATTGGATCTCGTCCAACGCGAGTACCAATGTCGCGATACGATAAACCGCAATCGCGATAGGCTACAATCCGACCTTTATCAAAGTCGGAAACGTGATGATACGCATTTCCCCTCCTTATACGAAGCATCACAACAACGTTTCACCAGGCAACGCCGGTCAACTGCCGTTTGTGTATGAGAAATCGGTTGGAAACTTTCCTCCTGTCAGCACGCTGTAGGTGTCGCTACCGGCGCCAACCTTGTGTGAATGCTCCGAAAAGCTAATCACATGCAAATCACAGCATCTTCTTCCTGTCGGTTAAATGTCGCGTCTGTAGCACGTCATCTTCTTGTTGTAGCAATTTTAATGGCCAGTAGTGTAGTTTTGTGTAGTCAGTCCGTCGCTATGGACGGTTACTGCTAGTTATCTCACGGTTGCTACTGTTCCAGTGGTTAATCACAATAGCGTAACAGAACAGTGGTGGGTCTCTTCACCCACTTGTGCCTATTCACCTGGCGTCGCGATGTTCTCAGAACACCTTTTGAAGCACACATTATCGGAACATTCTGTGTTGTACAGGATATCGAGGTCCCTTAACTTACGGATACGACCATAGTTCGGTTTGCGCGGGAACCGACATTGCCTATCGTGGAAACCTACATTCCGTTATCTGTAGCAATTCTAGTGAATGACACCCATAAAACATTGATCTGGTTATTCAGTAAGCCAACTCTACAACATTCGAAAGTCAACAAGCCAGGGATCGGAGTAGACTGTCACTCGTTGTGTGCTGATACTGTCGCTAACATTAATGTTGCCCGCACGTTATATACTTGTCGCACTTGGCGCGTGAACAGAGCTGCTTTGCGTGGGCTTTCAGGCGTTTCTAGCGAGCACTTTTACGATTTTCATTTGCGGTAGCGGCGGAACAATTTTCCGTGCGACGTAGCATGTGGAACGGCGCGCGCCGTCCATTTGGCGTTTCGCTCGTGCGGCGGCGGCGGCGCGGAAGCAGATTGCGACAAGGGCGGCCGGTACAGCGTGGGGACCCACCGACCGACCGCTGTAGCGCGCCTGCAGTCGAACGAACGGGCCGTCTCCTACACGCCTCTCCTGTAAACGGCCAGTTCCATGTGGTTAGACGGAAGCCTAGAGTTACGCTTTTCCCCGCAGTAAAAGTAACTATAAATGGAGCAGTGAAGTCATGTTGGAGGAGTGCTCTGTGCAAAGAAGCGTTGTTTACGTGGAAGAGACTAGTAGACACAGGAAGGTATCATATGGATTATGTAATGCTAACACCGAGATTTTGAAACAACCTTTTAAATTGTAAGACATTTCCAGGGCCACATGTGGATTCCGGCCACAATTTATTGGTTATGAACTATTGATTAAAACTTAAGAAACTGAAAAAAAAGGTAGGAAATTAAGGAGATGGGACCTGCAGAAGTTGAAAGGACCAGAGGTTGTCGACAGTTTCAGAGGGAGCACTAGGCAACAGTTGACTAGAAATGGGAAAGCAATGCAGTAGAAGACGAATGGGTAGCTTTGAGAAATGAAATAGTGCAGGCTGTAGAGGATCAAACACGTGAAAAGACAACGCCTGGTAGAATCCTTAGATAACACAGGAGATTTGAATTTAATTAATGAAAGGAGAAAATATAAAAATACAGGAAATGAAACAGGCGAAAGAGAATACAAACGTAAAAAAGTCAGATTAACAGGAAGTACGGAATGGCTAAGCAGGAATGGCGAGAGGGCAAATGAGATTTAGAAACATATGTCACTAGGCGGAAGATAGATTCCGCCTACAGGGAAGTCAAAGAGGCCTTTCCAGAAAAGAGAGGCAGCCCGATGAATATCGAGGGCTCAGATGCAAAACCAGTCCTAAGCAAAGAAGGGAAAGCTGAAAGGTGAAGAAGTATGTAGAGGGTGCATCCAACGGAGATGAAGACAATATTATAAACATGGAAAACGACGTAGATGGAGACAGATGGAAGTTGTGATACTGCGAGAGGAATTTGTCAGAGTACTGGAAGATCTAACTCTAAATAAGGCCCCGGTAGTAGGCGACATTCCGTCAGAAGTACTGATAGCCTTCGGAGAACGAGTAAAGACAATACTCTTCCACCTGGTGTGCAAGATGTATGAGAGAGGCGAGATACCCCCAGGCATCAACAAGAATGTAATAAGCCCAGTTCCAAAGAAGGCAGTTGCTAAATGTGTGAATATTGCCGAGCTATCAGTTTAATAAGTCATAGAATTTTTTACAGAAGAATGATAGAAGCCGACTTCGTGAAAGATCAGTTTGGATACCGAAGAAACGAAGAAACACGCGTGGCAATACTGAAAAAATATTCAAATGTGTGTGAAATCTTATGGGACTTAACTGCTAAGGTCATCAGCCCCTAAGCTTACACACTACTTAAGCTAAGTTATACTAAGGACAAACACATACACCCATGCCCGAGAGAGGACTCGAACCTCCGCCTGAACCAGCCGCACAGTCCATGACGGCAATACTGGCCTTAAGACTTGTGTTAGAAGATAGGTTAAGGAAAGGCAAACCTACGATTATAGTATTTGTAGACTTAAATTAAAGAAAGCTTTTGATTGTGGTGACTGAAACACCCTCTTTGAAATTCTGAAGATAGCAGGGGTAATATACAGGGAGCGAAGGTTATTTACAACTTATCAGAAACCAAACGGCAGTTGTAAGAGTTGAGGGGCCTGAAAGGGAAGAAGAGCTTCAGAAGGAAGTGAGACAGGGTCGTAGGCTATCCCCAATGTTATTCAATTTGTACAATGAGTAAGCAGTAAAGGATACCAAACAAGAATTTGGAATACACTTCAAGTTCAGGGAGAAGAAAAAAGAATTTGGAAGAGCTGTTGAACGGAATTAGCGGTGTCTTGAAAAGAGAATATAAGACAAACATCACCAAAAACAAAACAAGGATAATGAAATCTATTCTATCAGGAAACGACGCACTTAAAATAGTTTTGCTATTTGAGAGCAAAATAACTGATGATGGCCGACGTCGAGAGCATATAAAATGTAGACTGGCAATGGTGAGAAAAGAGTTTCTGAAGAAGAGAAATTTGTTAGCATGAAATATGGGTTCAAGTGTTAGAAAGTATTTTCTGAAGGTATTCGTCTGGAGTGTAGCCATGTATGGAAATGACATATAGCCGATAAACAGCTTACACAAGAAGGGAATAGAAGCTTTTGAAATGTGGAACTACAGAAGAATGCTAAAGATTAGGTAGGTAGATCATGTAACTAATGAGGAGGTGCTGAATAGATTTGGGGAGACAAGGAACTTGCGGCATAAGTTGACCAAAAGAAGGGATCATTTGACAGGACACAATATGAGACATCAAGCGATCATCAGTTTGGCGTTGAAGAGAAGTGTGGGACACGAAGAAGCGAATATATGAAGCAGATTCAGAAGGATGTAGATTGCAGTAGTTATTCGGAGATGAAGAGGCTTGCATGGAATCGAGTAGCATGGAGAGCTGCATCAAAACAGTCTCCAGATTAAAACTGTGTGCCCGACCGAGACTCGAACTCGGGACCTTTGCGTTTCGCGGGCAAGTGCTCTACCATCTGAGCTACCGAAGCACGACTCACGCCCGGTCGTCACAGCTTTACTTCTGCCAGTATCTCGTCTCCTACCTTCCAAACTTTACACAAGCTCTCCTGCGAACCTTGCAGAACTAGCACAGAAGTTTTAATCTGCCAGGAAGTTTCATATCAGCGCACACTCCGCTGAAGAGTGAAAATCTCATTCTGGAAACATCCCCCAGGCTGTGGCTAAGCCATGTCTCCGCGATATCCTTTCTTTCAGGAGTGCTAGTTCTGCAAGGTTCGCAGGAGAGCTTCTGTAAAGCTTGGAAGGTAGGAGACGAGGTACTGGCAGAAGTAAAGCTGTAAGGACCGGGCGTGAGTCGTGCTTCGGTAGCTCAGATGGTAGAGCACTTCGGTGCCCCGTGGTTCCGTGGTTAGCGTGAGCAGCTGCGGAACGAGAGGTCCTTCGTTCAAATCCTCCCTCGAGTGAAAAATTTACATTCTTTATTGCCGGCACGGTAGCTCAGCGTGTTCGGTCAGAGGGTTACGTGCCCTCTGTAATAAAAAAGAACTGAATCAATCGATCAACAACGAACATAAATGGATGTCTTACGACGTCCGCCCCGAGCAGATGCAACGAACAAAAGCGACCAAAATGAGGATTTTTTTAAAAAAAAAAGGAAAAAGAAAGATGGTAGAGCACTTGCCCGCGAAAGTCAAAGGTCCCGAGTTCGAGTCTCGGTCGGACACATAGTTTTAATCTGCCGGGAAGTTTCATATCAGCGCACACTCCGGTGCAGAGTGAAAATCTCATTCTGGAGAATTTATGTCGATTAATGACAATTTGTAATTTTTTCTGTTTAAATATTTTTATTTTTCTTTTCTGTTGTAATTTTTTTGTAGTCTAGATGCGCAGGATGTATCACAATTCATATTGACAACTGAAACAACTCAAAGTATAGGAAATAGAAGCAAAAAAAAATTCCAGTACACATGAGTCTGCTGACGAGCCGTTTGCAAGATAACTGCAAATGTGCTGTTACGAAACGCCACTGACTTTAGTATCAAATGTTGTCCGAGTTAGTACAAACATATTTGAATTCTAACATTTCCTATCAAGATCACTAAGGAAATGCAATCAGTGTACAAAGGAGATTGCCAATAAAACACCTGTCCGACTCGTTCTAGAAAATCGCTCAAGCGTGTGGCAGCCGTGCGAGATATGACTGTAATGGAATACTGAATGTACGCAGAGAAGAGCACTAAGGATCGCCTCAGGTTCGTTTGACCCGTGGGAGAACATCATGTTTAACCTGAAAATAACTGAATCGACAGACTTTTGAATATAGACGCAAACAATCCCTAGGAAGGCTACTTGCAAAGTTTCAAACACCAGCTTTAAGTGCTGAATCTAGGAATAGAGTATGATCCCTTATGTATCGCTCCCGTAGGGATCGCGAGCACAGTATTAGACTAACTGAGGCACTGAGAACCATAATGGCCTAAAGCACACCGTCATCGATTTTGAGATTGTGGTATGTACGGATACGTTGCTCTGCAGTGCTCGGTTGATACCTATGGCTGAAAAGATAATTTAATGTCTACATCATGTACGTAGTACAGTACTTTATAATCGCAGGTGCATCGCAGTTTTATCTGGAACTCAAGCCGACGGATGTGCTTAATGAAAATGATGTTAATAACGACCATGAAGTAGGTCATAATTGTGTGTGTGTGTGTGGTGAATTTAGTACCTCTTCTTTATGTTGTGATTCTAGTTTCAAATTGATTATAAACTTAACAGCTGTGAAAGGACACTATGCCACTAACCTATGTATGCAATTTCTTGAATTAACGTTAATAATAGATATAATCTCAAATATTAGTTAATAACGCCGGCGCTTCAGACCGAAACCGCGCTGTTGCTACGGTCGCAGGTTCGAATTCTGCCTCGCGCATGGATGTGTATGATGCCCTTAGGTTATTTAGGTTTAAGTAGTTCTAAGTTCTAGAGGACTGATGACCTCATATGTTAAGTCCCATAGTGCTTAGAGCCATTTGAACCATTTTAATTAATATTTCGTAACATAAAGTGGGTACGTTATTTTTTTGTAGGAAGCAAGGGATGGTGAGGCTTGTTTCGAAATAATTGGACCTATTTGACAGGTGGTTTGTGTATAAATTTCGTTTTCGCAAACATTTATTTTCCTCAAAACTTTGTTTTTTTGCTTTGGGCCCTTACGGTTCTCAGTGCCACAATTACTGCGAGCACAGAGGCATTTAAACAATCGCTCTTCCCGCGCTCCATACGTAAATAGAACGGGGAAAAGCCGTTATTAACTGGTGGAATGGGAGCTACCTCAACTGTCATTTGCAGAGTATGGATATTGATGCAAAAATTGCGCAAGTTTCGATCTACAGTTACAGATTTTTCTAAGAACATCTGAACAATTACGTACTGTAGGGTATAACAAGTTCATTGAGTGTAAACATTGAATCCTTTTTCGATGATGGTAGAAGTTAATTTCTACTGGAAATATGGGAATACAGAAAAAACTGTAAGTACAAATCCACACTTCCTCGCAAATTAATACGCCGTAACAAACATACGAAATGAATTAAGTAAAATAACGAGCAGACACATGTTTATAAATTTCAGGGCAGATATATTTAATATGGAAAAAAACGCTGGTTAAATAAATAAAAGCTAAACACTACCTGCGTAAAAGTACTTCACACTTTCCAGTTGCGCAGTTACCGATATTAAAAAGCTATCGAATATGTCAACCCACAGAGAATTAAAATGAAACGTATTTCAAACGACAACACCAGTAACGCAGCGAAGCAGTCGCATTGCGACAAGGCTGGAGCTTTAGGTATTGTGACAGCTCGTCCCGGCCTGTAGCGGCAAATGGCAGCAGGTAGGGTTGGGGCGGGCAGGGAACGCGCGCGCAAGGCACTCTGGCGCAACGGCCGGCCGCTGCTTTCTCCGGCACCCGCCCGCCAGCTGCTCTTTCCACTTGCCGATTACGTAATTTCGCTTCTTCTGTTATTAACTACAAAACACAACTAACGGGACGGAGGGTAATGTCGAGCTAGCAGAATTGTTCCTTCCTGTCTGTCACATGGTCCAGATGAAATTTCACTTGACTCGCGTTTCTGAAATAACAACAGGCACCCGCCCCAGCCTGTGATGTTTCATTTCGTTCCCCCCTCCCGTTCTGGATGCTCCACCTTTTTTGTCAGGCAGTATCACTTCGACAGTCAGCATCAGGATGGTCATCGTGCTCGATAGTGCAGCCCTGGTGAACGTAGTTTGCCGTCGCCTTCCTCTGACCTGAGTTAAGCTGTAGTTCTATCGTGCGGAAGAGCGTGGTGAATGCTGAATTAAAGGGAAAGAGAACGTGAAATCCGAAATAGGTCCATTGCCAACCATCTGGAATAGCATTAAATTGGACGCAGGTATTCATGTTCCGTTCAACTGGCGAATCACCATCCCAGTATCATGTGACTAACCAATAACGTACTGTGGAGAGATTTATGATTTAGCACAGGAATTCGGCGCGTAGTTGTATTCAGAAATTTTCGGCCAGCGTATCTCCTTCCCATGTCACTCAGAACAAGTGATAAAAATTTCTTGTCTCGCAGTGGTTGCCTTCGGGTCGAGCGGCAGTGGACTGGCTCGCCTCAGCGACCTCAGTTTCTCAGATGGTACCTAAAATTCTGTGGGACACGATTAAACGGTCACAGTACTCAGATGGCGATTTCGTATATTGTTAAGTTTGACGGAAGCACGGAACGCAGGATCTATCCGAAGGACTGTAGTAAATACACTATGCAACAGACCTGGAAACTGCGTGTAGTAGATGCACGTCTGAGAACACAGTGTGTATCTCTGATCCATATCTAATTATCGCATGGAAATTTTAGATGACTATAGATGAGATTGGTAGTGTAGCCAGCAATTGTCGCCTAACGTAAATAAACTGCAGGCAGAATGCATACGAGATCGGAAAGGGTCCATACAATCACTGCCATAGCAATGAAGCCGACTGCAGTCAGCAGTGGTTCTGAAATACGTTCTTGGAAAGCAATATTGCTGCGACAACGACGGAACGCGCTAACCAGTTTTACGAAGACGAGCAAGTAGCAGGCATCGCTTCTTTACTTGAGTGGTGCCAGAAAGTTCGATGCTTACAAATAATCTTGTCTTCGAAATGAAGTTTGCTGTTAATATAAGCTATGTCAGAGGTCCTCATAGAGGGCCTACATTTAACAGTAAGTACCCTACTTTTATTGTGGCTGGGTCTGCCTTACGACTCGTGAGAATTACTACGTCGCATGATGCTGCAATCAAGCAGTTTCAAGAAAGTAACGAAACGTGGCTCCAAGAAAGTTATGTTACTGCCATTTCCTCTCTCAGATTTGTTGTTTTTCGATTTATTGATGTAGGGTGTCGATAAAAGTAATAACTTGATCTGCTTCCACACATCGTTCTCTCTCTCCACAGACAAATCAAATTAGCGTTAAAATAACGGTGGAATTTGCTTGAAATGTGATATACGAATCACGTCTATCTGACAATCGATTCCTGTAAAAGTTGACTTCCTTTACTTCGTTATGAGCTTCGTTCCTGAGTCAACAGGACATTCCACAATCTTCCAGAGTTGGAGGCAGTCGTTGAAACACCCTGTGGCGGGGAGCTTCGGGTGCCCGTTATAGCTCGCTCCCCTGTTCTCCGGTCTGTTCTCTGGAAGGAGGGGAGTGCCGGCAATAGCGGCAGGGAGAGGGGGGGCTGTTGTCCCACCGGGAATTCCAAGTCTGTCCCAGCCTCACACGCCGATCCTGCAAATTCCTTTCATCCCACTTGAATGCTTCCGTTTAGAAGAACTTCTTTTCGCTTATTCCAAAGAGTTGAACAGCATAAAACGCATGTAACGGTTTAATGAGTCCAAAACCATACATATATATTTTGGGAGTTGCTGTAGAAAGAACGCCAGTATTCACCGCAGAGAGCTTTGCTACAAAACCTTCGTAAGTCCTGGCAGTGTGAGTCAAAAAAATTATTTTCTGCAGCCTATACCTCGCATAATGACCACTATAGTAAAATTAAGAGAAAATCGGACTATACAATGGGATAACGGGAATGTTCCCTCCTGCGTATCATTAAGAATTTAACTGGAAGGAGAGTAATGATTCTGGTACATCATGAAGCCTATACCACCCACACATCACACTCGTACGAGGGACTTCAAAAGGCAAGCCACAATTCATCACGACAAGCCGAGTAACTTTTATTGAATGCTGCACTACACTTCAAAGTGACACAGATACAGTCATCAAATTCCGTAAACGATGGCCGGGAAGTCTTACGAGTCGTTTAATTCCTCGACCGTAGATATTCGCTTCTTTGTCACCGAACCATTCGAAAATCGCTGCGTGAACGTCCACTTCGTCTGTAAATCTCGTCCCTCCTCCCCGCCCTCACCCCCCCCCCCCCCTCCACCTCTGCGATGTTATCTGTTTACTGAAAAGGTATGAATTTCCTGGTCAGCATCATCCACGTCTGTGCGGCCTTGGTAAAATTGTTTGCGCCATTTCATTACCGCTGGACGCGATACAGCATTTGGTCCGTATATAGACCGAATTTTATGGTGAATCTATGTGCAATTAAGGCGCATTGCCCACAAGAATTGCACTGTCCTGCGTACTTCAACTTTGGACTACATTTCCAGTTGCCGCGCCATTTGAATCGCAGATTCTGATGTACCTGTTATCGTTACCTCTGCAGAACTTTGTCTGCCGTTGACCCGGAATATGTGTACTCTCTCGAGACATTGTGCCACTTTTGTTGCACAATGGACTTCGCGTGGGATGACACGTGTAACTTACTTTCTAAAGTCAGTACGTATAATGGCTTCAGAGTAGAGGATGAGTTGCTACATCAGCGTAATTCACCAGGCGCGCTGGACTTGTAACGAAGCTAATGTCCTGTTAGAAGTGTGGATGGTGCTGTGGAAAATTTCTCACCATCAGTGAGAGTCTGAAGTGTAAAAAGAAAGCGCCAAATAGCAGGGCGAAATAAAACCTTACTGAGCAAGTTAAGTTTGTAGGAAATAAACGTTATCGAAGTAAAATTCGTGTTGTTCTCAACTCTGAATAACAAGGTCGAAGCTGACATTCGCGTATAGAAGTAGGAAGGCACGTAACAAATGACTTATACCACACATAAGCTTTTAAATAGACAAAATTAATCATTTCTTCACATATTGCAGATAGACAATCTCGGGTGACATATGTAATGTTGGTTCACTCATACAGTTATTCTCTTATTCAGAAAATCACTCTATTTGAAAAGGCTTTCTCAGAAGTTTTTCCTGTCTTACTTAAATTATTTAATAAAGCAACATGTTTCGATGTATAAACCTCATCATCAAGCTACAATCACGATACAAAAACAGAAGTATTCAACAGTCAATAGGGCTTTACATTGTCACTTTACTCCTATTTGTCTTGGACATTCGTTTATAGTCTGTTACTGTGCCTCAATAAGAAATTATTGCTGGGAGTTACTGCTTCATGTTTTCCCTCGCTTTTACACGCCACAATAGCTGTTTTAAGCGTGAGTCGTGAAAAAGTAAATGGAAGATCGTGGTTTTAACGTCACGTCGACGATGAGGTTATTAGTGACGCAGCACAAGATCGGGCAGGACGAAGATGGCGAAGAAACCTGGCCGTGTACTTTTGAAAGGGCTGATAGGACTGACCCCGACATTCGTTGTAACTGTTTTGGGGGAACCACTGAAAACCTAAAGCAGAATGATTGGACCAAAATCTGACTCCCTGTCTTCTCGAATGCTGCTCCAGTGCCTCAAGCAATGCGCCACATCGTTTGGTAGGAACGAGTCTTGGATTACTACATCATGCTGCGCCACTACCTCACACATAAGGCTCACCGAACATGTAAATATATTTCAACTGAAATCTGTGTGTCTGAAACATACAGTTCAGATATTTCTCGCTTTCTAACCCGGCAGTGCTTCATTTAATACGGTAATACAAAAAAAAAAAAAAAAAAATTGCGGAGAGACATTGATAATCGAAAAGATAATAGACTCTGTTGTTTTCCCACCAAAGATACGTTCTGCGGATTTATTTCAAGAAGCGAAAACAACAATTAATGCGACTGAATGGTCTGTGGCCTAGCAACATGCTATTCGGAACAAACCGTGAAGGATTCTGGACCACGGTAATGTCTGAATGCACGCTTGCCGGGACAACGTCCACATGCGCTCCACTTTTTCTTCCGCTGTGCAGGACAAGACCACCACTGAGGCTCTGTGTTAAGTTCAGGTGCCTCGGACAGCGACACCACTTCTTGGAAATACACAGCGGAAGGCTTCCCTGTTCATCCGAATGACTTCCAGCTCCTTCCATAGATGAAGAAGTGATTGGTAAGATGGAGTGAAACCGTCTAGATCGTTCAATTTCGCTTAACATCATTCTGCCTGCTGACATCATCAAACCACTAGTTGGACTTGTAAAAAAAAAGGTTGACAATGTTTTATTTATTGACACTTGACATTATTTTACAAGTTCTACTCTCGTGATAGCAGTAGCCGAAACACAGTTATAAATAACGTGACAACTTAAGCGATGTAGGCGGTTTTACTCACAAGCTATGCACAATGATTGCGGACTCATTCATGATATCGATTTGCTCTGTTAATAATAATAATAATAATTTAGTGTGACTCAGTGGCCGAGTCCCAACTCTTTCAATTGGGTGCCACTTCAGCGATTTACGTGCCACTAATTTAAATCTACACATGTTACCGAACCGGGGAAAGGGGACCTACACATCTTCAAAGCGCTGAAGCTAGATTAAAGGCCGACTGAAAACAACCGTGTTCAGCCAGGATTCGATCACGCGACTTTTCGGTTTAGAGGCACGCACTTTAACGCTAGACCACCACCACGCTCGAATTTATTTGGTAAAAAGATGGAACTTCTTGAACGGGCACCTGTGAGCTGCCGACATAGCGTAAACGCAAACCTTCTTTACAGGTACAGTAATAAAAGTGCAACACCACAACGATATACACTTCAGTAGCCACCAGTAGATCCCTGGTTATTTAAATAACCGAAATTCCATGTCTAAAACAGCTTCAGACTTCTGAATACTTCACAAATAAGTTAATGCGTTAAATATTTGGCGTTACGCAAGTAAGTGAGGAAAAGTTTAGAAAAACTTGGAAGTTATGTTTAAAGTTTATTGGAAGTCACTAAGCGTAAACATTGGATGAATAGTGTCCGTGTAATTTGCGCTCCGTTTTAAGCTAAAGATGATTTTTTACTCCTCTCATTGCTTGTCACATCATGTCTCCTGATTTTTGTGTCGTACATTCAATGGTAATATGTTGATACGGTCCGCAAACGTAAATTAATTAAAACGATATGCCTAAAGCTGAATTTACTGCATGAAAAGCGAAATTGTAATAAGCGTTAAACTCTTTCGCTTTCATCATTTTGTGGTGCTTTCATTCTCAAATACTGCACACATATAGTTTAGCTCTTTTGGCGCGATGTGTTACGTTGCCTCGAGATATATACACAGTTTCTCACTGCAATACTTTTCTTACTGAGCTAAAAATTTTACGTAATAAGATTATACCTTTTAATGAGTAAATCATAATTGCATTTACTGCGCTTAACACTTAACATAAGATTATACCTCTTAACGAGTAGATTATGACAGCATTTTAAATTTCTAAACTCGCTGTATAATGAATGATACGTAATACTAAAGGTCTAATTTTAGTTGCGTCTGGAAGCTGTTAGATAGGCAGCCTACAATTGAAACTGGGTGCTTTGAACCCTGTTAGCATTTTAGTGACACAGATAGCGTGCTGAGAAACCAGGCGTAGACGAGGCTTCCTAGTGTAAATTTTTCATATTTTTCGTGGTTGTTTTTATTGCTGCTTCGAACGAAGGCCGCATAAAAATATCTTGGCACCCTGGGAAAATAATTTTGATCCTGCGAATACGTGTTACTTCTTCAGCTCTCAATACACATGCTTCCATCATGTGCATTATGTCGCAGTGGACGTCCTCACCCTTTTAAAAGTCAGAACAGCTTCGTAGGATTTGTCAACGTAGAAAAAGCGTTCGACAACGAAAAATGGTTCGACAACGAAAAATGGTTCAACATGTTTCTAACTCTTCGAAGAACAGATGTATGCTATAGGGAAAGACGTGTATTATACAGTATGTAAAAGAACCAAGGAAAAACAATAACGAGACCAATAGAGAAGTGTTTAACACAGGAATGCAGTCTTTCTCCCCTACAGTTAAACCTGTATACCGAAGAACCAATGACGGAAATAAAAGACCGGTTCAAGAAGGGGATTAAAATTCAAGGGGAAACGATATGAATGATAAGATTCGCGGATGAGATTGCTATCTTCGGTGTAATTGAGGAAGACTTACAGAAGCTGTTGAATGGAAGGAACAGTCTAATGAGCGCCGAATACAGAGTAAACCAAAGAAAGACGAAAGTAACAAGGAGTAGCAGAAATGAGATAAGCGATAAACTTAAGTTAAAAACCGGAATCCAAGATGTTGACGAAGTGAAATAATACTGCTACCTTGGAAGCAAAATAATCCGTGGTGATCGAAGCAAGCAAGACATAAAAAGTGACTGGCGCAGGCAAACAGGGCATTCCTGGCGAAAAGAAGTGTACTGGTATCAAAATTTGAGGAAGGAATTTCTGTGAAAGCTCATCTGCTGCAGAGCACAGTACTGTAAATACTTTTCTTTGTGAAAGCCAAGCTCTCTTGATTTTAAGACCCTTATTGCAATTACTAGTTTCGACAGAATTGTTCTGTCATCTTCAGATTGGCATTACACTTTTCGATGAACCCTCTGCCAGGCACATGAATCTGATTGCGTAAATGTGCACATACATGTGTCCGACATTTTTAGAACATAGGGTAAGTCGACGACACATGCACGTGAACATATAAACAAAGTGTAGTGCCAATCAGAAGATACAGGACGATTATTCGAAACTAGTAATTTCAATCAAGGTCTTAAAATCGAGCGATCTTGGCTTTCAGAGAGAGAGAGAGTGTTCAATAACATGTGTAAGTCATCATACAGTTCTGTAAGGAAGTGAATCATGGACAGTACGAAAATAAAAAAAGAAGATAGTAGAAGCATGAGAGATGTGATGCTACAGGACGACGTCGAAAACGAGGAGGGTAGATAAGATAAGAAATGAGGAAGTTCTCCACAGACTCGATGAGGTATGAAATGTGTGGAATAACTGATGAGAAGAAGGCACAAAATAATAGGAAATGTTTTGTTATATCATAGGATACCTTCCATGGTATTAGAGGGAGTCGTAGGGATAAAAATTGTAGAGGGAGATGAACGCATGCTCGAGGACCCGGGATGTAAGTCATTGTTGTTTTAGTGGTGAAGTACTGGCGAAAAATTCCCGAATAGACGCTCAGTTCGCAAACTTAAACCTGTACAGTGTTATATGCGTTTTAATGTGGACAGATCGCTCGTCGTGAAGTGGGTCGCGTGCGACCGTCTAGCGTCGCTGTAGGCCATGGGGGAGAGAAGACTGCCTGGGGGGACCAGTCAAAGCTTTTGTGTCCTGCCATTCATGCCGCGAGGGACTGTTTGAGATGCCGCGTGCGAGTCCACTTTGTTTTTCCGCCGCGAGGGTCTTTCTTCCGTATACCATCGAGTTTCCGCAGGTACCACGCTCACCTCTGTGCCCGTGCCTTGTTCGTGCGTTGGTTGCAGAGTCAAGCTATAAATACTTCCCTCGTTAAACGTGACAGCGACGATGCAGGCTACCGGTAAAGGGCATTCTTAACTCCATTCGTTCTGAAACATGACGTGGCGACACTCCGACCACTGACGAGAGTAGTGCGAACTATAACGATGTTACCGCTTCGCAACGGTACCGCTACGCTAACAGGTGTACGCACGTGAAGAAATGTATTTAAGTGGAGAAATCCTGGACGCTTTTCTGCTTTGAGGTGAATGACAAGCTTATTATACTGTACATTTTCATGTAGTCGAAATGTACATAATAATTCCCAAAACTCCGCTACCGAGACGTGTTCACCTTGCAACGCACGAATTAGAAGAAAGACTGCAGTGTTTGGCCGGCCGCTGTGGCCGAGCGGTTCCAAGCGCGTCAGTCCGGAATCGCGCTGCTCCTACGGTCGCAGGTTCGAATCTTGCCTCGGGCATGGATGTGTGTGATGTCCTTAGGTAGGTTACGTTTAAGTAGTTCTAAGTCTAGGGGACTGATGACCTCAGATGTTAAGTCCCATAGTGCTTAGAGCCATTTGAACCATTTTGAACTGCAGTGCTCGGAAGAGAGCAGAAGAGTTCTGGCACGTGACTTACAGAATTCCCAAGTCAGTTTGTTTAACGTGAGTGAACACCCCAAGATTACCGTCTCCTGTTCAGTCATGCATTACCTCAAGATAAGTTTCAACCTTTCCAATTTGGGTGTCACCAGAAGTAGTCCACTACTCAACCACAATGTTATTGCACTTGGCCGTGACCGGACACAGGCGGCTACATTGCAGTAAACAAGTACGAGGTCTGTTAAAAATATTCCGGAATATTCGTAATTTCGAGTCAATGGTCTTTTAGAGAGAAATGCGATTGGCATCCCTGCACACGGTTGTGTTTGATGTGTAAATATTGAAAGTTTCACTGCGGTAGGTCTCTTAGTTATTGTTCAATGCTGAATCGAGTAGAACATTGTGTCCCATAGTTTGTGAATTACGAGATGGAAGAGCTAAAGGAGCAACACGTCTGCATTAAATTTTGTCTGAAAGTCAAGAAAACGTTTACAGAGGCACACCAAATGAAGCAGGAAGCCTACGTGACGAGTGCTTAAGCTGTATTCGGTGTTACGAATGGTTTATATGGTTTAAAGATGGTGAGACGGAAATTAAAGATGACTCTCGTTGAGGACGCCCTTCGACGTCTATCGACGACGCTCATGTTAGGCACGTGAACGAAATTGTGCGAACCAATCGAAGACTGACTGTGCGAGGGATAGCAGAAGAATGTAACATTTCAGTTGGATCATGTCATGAAGTCCTGGCACAACATCGCTGAAATGCACGGTGTTGCGCCAAGTTCGTCCCACGAGTCATGAGTTAAGACCAGAAAGACCTTCGCCTCACAATCTGCGAAGAGCTTTTGGATACCGTAAATGAGAACGAAATATTCAAAAAATGGTTCAAATGGGTCTGAGCACTACGATACTCAACTGCTGTGGTCATCAGTCCCCTAGAACTTAGAACTACTTAAACCTAACTAACCTAAGGACATTACACACATCCATGCCCGAGGCAGGATTCGAACCTGCGACCGTAGCAGCAGCACGGTTCCGGACTGAAGCGGCTAGAACCGCTCGGCCACTGCGGCCGGTCACGAGATATTCCCCAAGGGAATCATAACTGGTGATGAGACGTGAGTCTACGGTTACGATGTTGAGACCTAGGTTCAATCTTCACAGTGGCTTGGGAAAGGTTCTCAAAGACCAAAAAAAGCTCGTCAGTTCAGGCCAAATGTCAAGGCCACGCTGATAGTTGTCTTTCACTTTGAAGGATTAGTTCATTATGAATTCGTGCGAGAGGGACAAACTGTTAATCGATGGTACTATCGGAATGTGTTGCGACACCTGCAGGAAAAAGTGAGAAGGAAACGGCCTGAAATGTGGCGAGACGGTTCACGACCCTTGCATCACGATAACGCTCCCGCACGTTCATCCCTGTTAGTGCGTGACTACTGCACAAAAAACGAAATCACTATGCTGCCTTATCCTCCGTACTGTCCAGATCTGGTCACTGCGGACATTTTTTTTTATTTCCAAAGTTGAAAACGCTGTGAAAAGGATGAACATTTACAACCATAGACGAGAAAAAGAAAATTCGCAGACGGCGCTACGCGCAATCCAGCAAGAGGCGTACCAAGACTGCTTCGGGAAGTGGAAACAGGATTGGTAGCGGTATATCAATTGTGAAGGAAAGTATTTCGAAGGATACCATGCAGAATAAGTAAAAGGTAAGCGCAGAAAGAATTTGTGAACAAATATTGCAGAATGTTTCGAACAGACCTCGTACAGTGATGACTAAGGAAAACGCTCCGCACTGAAAAAGCTTTCAGGTCGGTTGTGTGTATTCTGTCAACCACGATTACGCGCTGACTAACGACAACCCGACCGAAACACCCTCACCAGGTGCAATAATATTTTGGAGAACTATTATTTCTTGCCACAAAAGGCGACAAAACGTTCTTGGATGCAGAAAAGTTTACAGTTGACGCAGCGTTTTGGAGATGGGCTACTTAATTTATGAGAAACAATGCTGGGCACTGGAGAATGCGCGCAGGCTCCCGTTACGTTGACTGAACAGTTGCAGAGGAGCGCTGGTGTGCCTGATATACGAGGATTGGCACTTAAATAGCGCCAAGTATGTACTTACAACCGGTACAAAAGAGTTACATGTTTGCACCTGTTACTGTTCTTCAAAGTAGTCACCAGCGTTGTGTAGAACTCGTTGCCAGCGATGTGGAAGGCGCAGTATAGGCCTACCGTTAGCAGAGCTTATTCTGTTGATGGTGCGAAGGGAGCGGTCGAAAGTTCTGGTGATTCTCGTGTACGACTGTGGTGGCGTTATCCTAACGCATTACGTTCCTCCGCGGCAGACCTCAATGCACAGTAATAATGTTCGTTTTTGGAGCATCACCTGCGACCAGCTTTGCGAAAGAAGCGGCGACACTTTTCTGCGTAACCCACCCATCTTTTCGCACGACAATGCGCGGGCGCATACAGCGCAAGCTGTGGTTGCCCTCTTCGGTCGATGGGACTGGGAAGTACTGTACCATCCACCATACTCTCCGGACTTAAGTGCTTTTGACTTTGATTTGACTCCGAAGATGAAGGAACCACTTCGTGGCATTCGCTTCAGAACTGTTCCAGAGATTCGACAGGCAGTAGACCGCTCCATTCGCACCATCAACGGAACAGATTCTGCTAACGGTATACTAAGCCTTCCACATCGCTGGCAACGGATTCTACACGACGCTGGTGACTACTTTGAAGAACAGTAACAGGTGCAAACATGTAACTCTTTTGTATCGGTTGTGAATAAATAGTTGCCGCTATTTAAGTTCGAACCGTCGCACGAATACGTACATTTCACTGTAGACTTCGCCAATGAAACACACACATGCTACTGAACCTTTGGCGGCAATACTAACGTCCGTTTTCTCAGAGACCATAACGGCTGCTGTTTAATAAACCTAGACATGCAGTTTCGACTTTACTATCCCTACTGCATCTGTAGAGTATCCATTGGAGGCTGCCGTTCTAAATCACTCCCTTTGCTGAACAGCTCGCGTGTGGATTGAGGCAAAATAACTGCCCTTTTTACAGATATACCCGTCTGCCTTATCTAGGTCTTATGGCCACTACTCAGAGTATAATGCTTCTAGGACGTTATTATTTACTCTCCCGACATTTCGACTACAAGCCGCATAGCCATAGCCACTCTTTGTAATAGCTATGCTTCCCATAATGAATCTGTGCAGCGGACTGTGCGTTGTTTAGAGACTTCGTGGCAGATTAAAACTGTATGTCGGACTGGGAATCGAGACCGGAAGCGAGCCTATCGCTCAAGTTGCTCTTTCCGACGACTCACGACCAGTCCACACTACTTCCATATTATCAGTATTCCTCTCCAACATTCACAGAAGCTCCCTGCGTACTTTGCTGGCTCATTTATTTGTTTATTCTTCATAATTGTAGCCTATTATCTGAAAATCTGGAATAGGCCATACAAATCTCATTTCCTTGGATAGAAATAAATGTATATATTAACTATTTATTTCTGATACTTAACTTTTCATTAAAAACTACAACTACTTCTACTGCTACAAAACAACAATAAAACCCTTAACTTTGCTGGCTTAGCTCTCCTGGAATAAAGGAGAGCATTGACAGGGAAAAGCAAAGACTCGGCTTCGAGTCTCGGTCCACCACACAATTTTAATCTGCCATGACGTTTCACAGGCTACACGTCTTACGACGGAAAAGTCTGAAGAAGTAATAGTAACAGCATGGGCGCGCTTCCAAAAGTTATTGACACATTAATACCAACGGGAAAACTTCAAGAAACACATCATTAAATGAACTGACTGCAATTTTTACACAGTCTGTCTGATGCACTGTTTGTATAAATTTATATAGTAAAATTTCTCGAGAAAAGCGAAACCTTTATTTCTAAAATTCCTACTAAAACTTGATGGTCATCTCTACAGCATTTTGGTATAGACAATACCCGCTGGGCTCGGCCGCTGTGGCCGAGCGGTTCTAGGCTCTTCAGTCTGGAACTGTGCGACCGCTACGGTCGCAGGTTCGAATCCTGCCTCGGGCATGGATGCGTGTGATGTCTTTAGGTTAATTGGGTTTAAACAGTTCTAAGTTCTAGGGGACTCATGATCTCAGATGTTAAGTTCCATAGTGCTTAGAGCCATTTGAACCATTTTTGATTTGTTCCTCAGATTATGTCATATGATTAGTCCACATTCGAGGTCACTGAGATCTCCTGGTCGACCCATTCTGCTGACAGCACAACAGCTTCCACCTTCTTTTATACTGGTTGGCTCGCCTCTCGTCACATCTAGCAGTCAAGTCAGGTTTACATTGGTGCGTCCGGATACTTTTGATCAAATAGTGTATGTGATCTGTAGTGTAGCGTGAATTCTGCCTCGTATTCACCTGTAGTTTCTTCGGCTAAGGTCTGAATTCCCTTCAAGATATTGTACGTAAGCTACTGTAGACAGTGTTAGAAGAGCAATTTCGTGTTAGTTATTGAGTTCATTTCGTTATTCTATTTTTTGAATTTGGCGTTTCAGTGTCTTCGTACACTCTTTTGAGTCTTCTCTTTAATCCGCGAGGTAAAGCTATTATCAAATTGAAGATTGTTTTGAATACCACGTTGTTTTTCTGGGCGTGGTCCAAATAGAGTGCGTAACTCGTACCTTTGAAGGGACCTCCCCCACCCAGTTTTAGGTTGACCTACGGGTGAACTCCAAAGCACAGTGCAGCTTGTCATTTTCACGTATACAATTCGTTATTTACAGAAGAATGGAAAAAGTCGGAGAAGCTGACTTTGGGGAAGATCACTTTGGGCTCCGGAGAAATATTAGAACACGTGAGGCAATACCGACCTCACGACTTAGCTTAGAAGACAGGTCAAAGAAGGGGAAACTTGAAACTTTTGACGATGTTGCCTGGAATACACTCTTCGAATTTCTGAAGGTTGGCGGGGTAAATAACATGGAGCGAAATATTATTTACAGCTTGTACAGAAACCGGACGGCATGAAAGAGCAGCTGTGGTTGGGAAGGGAGACAGACAGGATTGTTACCTGTTCCCAAAGTTATTCAATCTTTATACTGAAAGAGCTATGAAGGAAAGCAAGGAGTAGCTTGATTCAAATGGCTCTAAGCACTATGCGACTTAACATATGAGTTCATCAGTCCCCTAGAATTAGAACTACTTAAACCTAACTTAACCTAAGGACATCACACACGTCCATGCCCCATGCAGGATTCGAACTCGCGACCGTAGTAGCAGCGCGGTTCCGAACTGAAGCGCCTTAGAACCGCTCGGCCACAGCGGCCGGCGAGTTGTTTAGAGACGGATTTAAAGTTCAGGGAGAGGAAATAAAAAGTTTGAGGTTTGTTGATGACACTGTAATTCTGGCAGAGACAGCAGCTGATCTGGAAGTTCAGCTGAACGGAATGGACAGTGTTTTTAAAGGGGGATATAAGGTGACCACTAGCAAAAGCAAAACAAGGGTAATGGAATGGAGTCGATGTTGAGGGGACTAGACTAGGAAATGAGACATTAAAACTAGTGGATGAGTTTTGCTATTCGGGCAGTAAAATAACTTATGATGACCGAAGTAGAGACGATATGAAATATAACTGCGATGGCAAGAAAAATGTTGCTGAAGAAGAGGAATTTGCTAACAGCTAATATAAATTTAAGTGTTACGAAGACTTTCTGAAGGCGATTGCCTCGAGTGTAGCGTTGCACGGAAATAATAACAAGAATTTCAGTCAAGAAGAGAACAGAAGCTTTCGAAATGTGGTGGTGTAGATTAGAGTAATAGATAGTCACAAATAATGCGGACGTACTGAATAGAATTGGGGAGAAAAGGAATTTGTAGCACGACTTGTCTAAGAGCATTGGTTAGTTGATAGGACGCGTTCTGAGACATCGTGGAATCGTCACTTTAGTTCTGGGAGGAAGTGTGGGCGGAGGTGGGGGGGGGGGGGGGGGGGAGGGCATAAAAATTGCAGAGAGAGAGACAAAGAGGCGTGTGCAGTAAGCAGGTTGAAAAGCATGTTGGTTGCAGTAGTTATTTGGAGATGAGGAGGCTTGCACAAGAACATAACTAATGCCATATTCAAGCGCTACCGATCATTATCTCCTATAGCTACACACTCTTCCGCTTTTACATTTAGTTGCCATTTAGTACGCAGACTTGTTGTTTTCTTAACTCCATAATAAATTTCCCTTCAGTTATTCAATGACGATATCTTCCTATACACTAAATTATAATCATCAAGCAATGTTTACATTATCTGAGTAATCATTTACATTTGTTGAAAGTATATGTCTGAAGTAGCTTCTTGTGGCATTTCTGACGCTGTTTTAGTCCCGATGAACGACCGATATCTAGGACAGTAATGGACTGGTTGCTGTCATCGAAACTTATGCAAGCTAAGATGCTCCGTATGATCGTACTCCTATTTTCTTGTAACTTGTAAACTATCATTTAAGGAAATGTAGTCTATCTATTTCCCGTGCCTCCGCGATTTTTAAGATATCGAGTTGCTTCAAGGAAATGAAGCTTCTCAATTTTTGTAACAGTTTTTTTGTCAGGCGATTAAAGCTTCGTGTATCTTCTATGACATTCTTGAAGAGACACGTTAGAGATATTGACCTACAACTGTGCAAACATTCCTGTTTACAAGACTTCATGTGAAGAGGAGTGACCTCGAGGGAGACTGGCAAAGAATCGCAACTAAGTAATGGGGTAATTGTGCAGTTGTTCGGTGCGTTTCGCAAGGAGCTTCTGAGACCCAAATATTCCGCGATTGACTCAAGCATATTGTGACTAACTTCGCACGGTGGAAGCTGGCGTAGACATCGGAGAAAGATATTCTCAGAAGCGCCTGAGGTGCTATTAAAATTTTGTGTGGCCGGCTGCGTGCGTTCTGTTTTCGCTCCTTGTTCGTTCAGGAGTTTGTATCTGTCAGTCATTAATCTGCTGTTGGTGTTAGATGTCTTTAAAATTTGGAGGCTGTGGTCGCTTTACTAAAGCCGCAGCACTACGCTGGACAACATGGAACAGGAACGCTCATAAAGGCAGGAAACACGCCGCAAGGAGTTGTGCCACCCTTGATAAGCCCAAAGTCAGCAACGGTCTCTTGATAACAAAACTGACGTTCCGCAGACCATTTACACGACGGGTTTCAGATATGCATTCGTATAAACAACTGCTTTTCTCTCTGTAAGAGAGTGAATTTCTGCTGATTCAGCTACATACCCACGAGCGACATTAATCACAAATCGCTTCAACATTCAACACGTAATTTTTCGAACTTCCAATATGCTGGAATAGCTGTGGGTCAGCAACTTCTGTTAAACAGTAGAACGAAAAACCAGTCCGAAGTTGCAAATGTTACTTTTTTATTCACTCGATGACTAGTTTCCGGCCGAGACAGATTTTCAAATCATCGAAACATAGTCGAAAATGGCATTTATGAAGATATGAAAACCATGTAAAAAACGTGGAACGAACAGATAATTGTATGCGCTGCAGCTGTTCGTTGCATGTTTTTGACGTGGTTTTCACATCTTCGGAAATCCCATTTTCGACTGTGTTATGATGATTTGTAAATGTATCTCGGTCCGAAACTAGTTATCGAGTGAACAAAAAAGTAAATTTTGCAACTTTGGACTTTTTTTTCGTTCCACTGACTTAATTTTTCGTTTGCTTTTTGTTTTGTGATTTTGGTCATTTATTGACAAAAGACTTCGGAAAATTGTGGATAATGTCTGTCGCAACCTCGAAAAGTGCAGGAATGTTGGGTTTTTCTTGTTGCTGCACAGAATGTCTTCATAACTTTGTTGACATCATTAAAAATGAACAACGGGTTTACAAGGTTAACGAATAAACATATGGCGCCGTTACGTGATCTTTTCATATCACTGTGCTCGGTCAGCAACGTTTAGCGTGTAGCGAACTATTCACTGCTTTGCAAATGATGGTCTGTCAAAACGTCCATATGTTTATGAAGAATCATTACTTGGGACTCGCACTATGAGCATGTGTGTATGTTTGCATACGTTTGTGCGTCTGCTTGGGCGCGCGCATGTGGATGCACTTGAGACTGTGAAAATGTGTTCTCTTCCTTATTTTGAAAGTGTTCACTTTGCCACCTCCTGCGTCCCTGGACTGTAATATTGACACTAACTATTATTTCCTGGGCGTTGTGGTTATGCCTTAATACTGGAAAAGACGAACTGCCCTGTTAGGCAATGTTTGGATCTCCTTGATGTAGCCTTGGATTGGCCCGAAGATGTGGAACATTTGCGATCTGTCTGCGGCGAACAGGTTGCACCATCAGCAACGACCTTTCTGGATTAGCTTGTTACGTAGCGCTTGGAAAGAAAGAAAACGAATTCGATGCAGTGGCGCAACTAGTTTTTGTGCTGGAGAAAGTATTGTGCACCGGATAAATACGTTAGCGCGTGGCCAACTACAAGGGATATACGGAGAAAACAGGTCGCCCGAATGCTGAAATGGGTTTATGCAAACACGGATATGGAGGGCCTGCGAGGTGCTCTGCAATGCCCGTAAGCCGTGGGTGCGTGCAGTGCGTCACAACTTTCGCTGCCCGACAGCCACGCCTCGCAGCGAACGATTACTTCCGCGTGGTCAGTTTGGGGGCGCAGAGAAGTTCAGTACAGGGTGCCATGGGCGGCTGGCGTGTTAGTTTCCAGCGCCCGTAGCACTGCTCCATGCCGGTAGGCACGTAGCCATTCAACGTCGCCTGACTGCTCACTTACGTCAGGTAACTTCTGTTTGTAAGAGCTCAGCCTGTTTGGTTTCACGTAAGCGTAATAATAACAAAAAATATTTCCAACGCTGCTGTAAACTCGAAATCTGTTCGTAAGACACCATTCGTTAACAAAGTAACCTTATTTGGGACAGAGGACTACAGTAACGCTATTATTTGGAGATGATTTCTGGCACTAATGTAGCACAAAAACTGCAAAATCAGTGTCAGTATGTTCAAATAAAGGAGGAACGAAGCTAGTAAAAAAGCTTAATTATGACGTCTTAGCCTACATGAGCAGCGAAGAGATAACAAGGGCGTCCCATAAAACATTATAAATAATATGAAAGCCGTGTGATTAATTCGATTTGATAACACTTAGACGGCTCGTTTGTTAGTGCCGGTGCTTTTGTTCCATCATCGGAAGGTTAAGATGATCCAATTTTAAACGTTACCACTACACAAAAATCCTAGACTAGTGATATAACACACGACCTTGGCCTCTGTAGCTAGCTACGGGAACCTACAACGCCACAAAGACAGAATTGTCTGTTGGTTGAAAGATTCACTGAAGCATTTGACTAAATCATTCCTGTACTATACAGTTCAAATGGTTCAAATGGCGCTGAGCACTATGGGACTTAACATCTGAGGTCATCAGTCCCCCAGAACTTAGAACTACTTAAACCTAACTTACCTAAGGACATCACACACATCCATGCCCGAGGCAGGATTCAAACCTGCGACCGTAGTGGTCGCGCGGTTCCAGACTGAAGCGCCTGGAACCGCTCGGCCACAACGGCCGGCGTGCTATACAGTTGTTATGGTAAACAGAAAATACTGAGCGATATGACGAATTGATTCGGGAGAATCAGAATCAAATACCTGCCAGACCAACCGGAGTTAGAGGTTGGTTTCATACTTTCTTTAAGTCAAGTTACGTGTCTAAAGGGCTCCTACTCGATATTTCTCGCAGATTTTGTGAAACTATTAAGTTCTAAAAAAACAATCGGGCTTACACAAATTTTCTATTGTTTCCTGCGCTCGAAGATCATTTACGAGAAGAGGTGAGAGCGTATAACGACATAAATATGGAATCATGCGTTACGATCAAATGGTATGGAGAGATATCAAGCGTCCGCAGCTCGTGGTCGTGCGGTAGCGTTCTCACTTCCCGCACCCGGGTTCCCGGTGTCGATTCCCGGCGGGGTCAGGGGTTTTCTCTGCCTCGTGATGACTGGGTGTGACTGTTAGTTAGGTTTAAGTAGTTCTAAGTTCTAGGGGACTGATGACCATAGATGTTAAGTCCCATAGTGCTCAGAGCCATTTCAACCATTTGACTTTTAGAGATATCAAGCGTTCACCCTAATATGAACTCCTGATACAATGCGTACACGCCGGCAGTGTATCACTCCACTCAACTGCAAAACGGTAAACACAAACTGAAAGTCACACTTACAGAATGTGAAGTGCCACTTTAGTAATATTCATATAAAAATATACTCGACTGTATATAATAACGAAATACTATTCCACTGAGGCAAAGATGTGAATACATGATCACACGTAATCTCGTATTATGATACGTCAAAAATAAATAAAGGAAACGCGTTTGACTGGTTCCCAAAGACTCTCTTACTTAGTCGCAGATACGTACATCAGATTCGTACCAGGTGAAACTGCAAAAGGCTGGTCTGGAATGTACGAAATGTAGACAGGTTACTGATGAAGGACGTGCAGCAACCAGCAGAAATTTATTTCAGTATGCTTTACCAGTTTCAGATGTCATCCACCCATCCACGGCGGGAGCATATTTATTTTACGACATAAAATAAATAGAAGGTCTAACATTTGTTGTATGTTTATGAAGGAAATACAACGTGAATTTTTACTACATGGTTGCCGTAATTTCTGAAGGACCGGTTTAGCGGTGCGATATTGTGTCACTGTAGAGCATGTGTGATGAATAACGATAGCATGTGTTTCGAAAAATGTTCTCGGCAGCCATAATACTCCATCATTTTTCGGCCGTGCATCCGGGATAGTATTACTTCGTCCTCCGATATTTCTGTTGATACCGTATCTTCAAAGTGAGTCGGTGAAAGGAGTAAAACCACTTGACATATTACTGTAGAGTAAATACGCGTGCAGCAGAGATAACACTGTCGGATACAAGAGCGCGTGTCACAGACAAAACTATGCGTCAAAAAATAACAGCTGAAGAATTGAAATGGATACGTTTTAAGTGCCGAATCTGACATTTGTCAGGAGAATAAAATGCCAATACATTTCTCCTTCCACGAGTGCGCACTGAAATGTAATGTCTACCGGTTTTTTTTTTTTTTAATGTGAAAACTCTAAAATAAAACGAACTTTATTAAAATTCGACATCTTTATTCTTCATGTATACATATTTATTTTTCAGCTTAGTCGTCCTTGCCACGAACCATGTCGGCGAACGAGAGACGAGTTTTTTGACACCGTAAGGGTAGTTTGACTTTATTGACGGAGCCACATCCTCGCCGCTGTCGCACTGCTTCGCCGTTATCAAAGCGGTGTCCTCAAAGGTGTTCTTTAAGTTCTGAAAATCGAATGAGGCCAAGTCGGAAATGCACATGGAGAATGATCAATAACTGTGAACCCAATGCGTCGTATTGTTGCAGACGTAGCAGCCCTTGTGTCTCGTCTGGCATTATCATTCAGAAGGCGAGGGTGCTCAGTGCGTAAACGATCTTTCAGATTTCGAAACTGGCTTACAGCACGCTGTTTCTCACCCACCGATACAGTTAAGTTACACGCAGCCACATTACACGCTACTATTGGGAGGCCCCATAGCGCCAGAAGGCTGCAAATATGTATTCAAGAAGAATAAAGATGTGGAATGTTAATAATGTTTCTTTTATTTAAAAATCCGTAAGAAATTTCACATAAAACATTCGGAGGCTTTACTTTTCTGCACGCCCTCGTACTGACTGGTTTGTATACAAAACGTTGTTAAACTATTCAGATACCACAGGACTATGTTGCAGACCGTATCACCCAAAAAAATGAGACAAATTAGAAAAGGAGTACTTTATTAACAATGTTCTAAGTGACATACCAGGAAAGTGATTGGTTGTAAGTGCCGATAAGAAAATTGTACAAGTTGTTTCTCCGAAGAAGAAAACAGCAACCAGTCAGAGTTATTAATGCTATTTATTTAGACAAATAACGCCGTGATCGGTTTCGAACCGATAGGTTCATTTACAGACGGCTGTTAACGTTTATGTTACATTTATCGTTGTTGGCAGTAGCTGTTGGCTGTGTTGTGCCAACAACTAATGCAAACAACAACAAGTATAATATAAACGTGATCAGCCGTAGCTGATTACGGCGCTATTTGTGTAAGTAAACATCGTGTTTAACAGCGACTTGTATTTTATACACATTTACGTTCTCAGAAATTTTCGTTTTCGACAAATTGTAGGAAGAAAGTTTTTGTTCCGAGCGTCATTAATACTGAGGCACTGCGTTTTATTTGTGATAGTAAAAATGCAAAAATAGAGCATTATGTTTTTAATAGTAGAACTGAAGTCAACAAAAACTACAAATCTAGGGACGTGCAGCGAGGTACCGAGAACACAACGGTAGTGAAAACGCATTTGTGGAAAAATGCCGCTTACAACGATTTCCGTTTCCAGTCTTCAATTATTTCCATTGGCCATTCCACGGATGACGGGAAAGATATAATACTGGCCACAGCCTTATTCTGCTGGGGGCCAATGGTCAAGGAAGTTGTGGAAGTACAATTATCAGACGACCTGCTCAGCAGAGACGACAAATCATGGAAACTCCTCACTTCACTTCGGTGCTCTCAGAAGATTTATTGTTGTGAGTCTTAGTTGCCTAGTATTACAACACACATCATCCATTTTAATAATTAGCCACACTACACGTAAGCACTGCGGATTTGCTGACTCTGCGCTTTCTTTGTTAGACGCATAGTTTTATCTACGATTGACGCTCTTGTTGGCGACAGTGTTATCTCTGACGTACGTACATTTATTCCACAGTATTTTGTCAAGTGGTTTTATCGCTGTCATCGACTCACCACGATGATGGCAGGAAGGTTATCGACCGAAACATCTGTAGAAGAAGTCTTACTGTCCCCAATACACACCCGGAAGACAATATAGTAACGATAGCGGTTTCTAGGGCAGTCTTTGTTCGTGATACCTGGGACCCGAATGCCCTGGAGCGGTAGGAGCCTCTTCACATATTTTGGTCCTGGGAAAAACGCCTTTGTCCAGCAGGTAGTGGCCGGGCTTGTTGACACGCGTCAAGGAGTCGTACCACAAATAACCACGTGGGTGCAGTTACGAGAGCGGATTTGGCGGATACCTACAATACTATGCGGATTAAGCAGGGTCGCCAGTGTGCAAAATATGTCTGTAAAAAATTGTAAATGATGTTGTGCAACAGCTGGAGCATTCGGAGAGGAGATATCCCTAGGGCCGTAAACAGAAGGAAAATATAATCACATGGGAACATCTAGAACAAAATAAATCGTTCGATGAGCTACTTCTCGGCATATTCACAACAGAAAATCAAACACGTGTTAGTCTGTGGAATCAAATTTCGTATTCCTGTGTCACACAAATGTGCCCCCTAGAATGATTCCATGGCTTCAATCTGGAGCTGTTCACAGCTGTGAAAATATTGACCAAACTAATAATTAGCCAGGGATAAGTATTAATGGGGAACGGTGGGAGACAGACGAGTACTGTCGTTGGATAATGCATTCCGTAGCGTAATACCTACGCTGAATACTATTTGGACGATCATTCTTGCGGGTCAACATAACACTTCCGGTTCTCAATGATCTGTGGCATACGGATATTTACGGGAAATTGGTGCTGATTTCCCTAATCGTATTTTCATAATGTGTCACCTCAGCGGCACCACAAAGCCGTTACTGATGAGGATTCCGGCTCACAATGTTCATTGGGAGCGTTACGACAATCTCTGGAAAGTTCTCTGCACTACTAATCCACTATCTGCTTGTTCACGATGTTCGATCCATATACAAGAAAGATCTGGCGCAGAATTTCGTCGAATACTAGCTTCGACTGCTTCGTCTTGCGCCTTTGCCTTACTCATTAAATTTAAATGTTTGTGGATGTGCGTTGTGAAACAGTTTGTAAACAGAGAACACTGCAGTTAAAGACACGTTATGACACGTCTCAATAGTTTGGCGGAAAATGATGTGAGATATTGCATGGACGCAGATATTAAGAACTATTCATAAGTCTGATGACTATGTAATAATAAATAGGGCGAACATAAATTCTTTTGGAGATTACAAAGAATTATTTTTAAGGAACAATGCTAAATACAGCTATGTGGTTTGTAACAAATAGTAGATAAATGTATACAGTTTTTATGGACGTTCTTCCACAGATTAGTTGATAATCCTAAAAGAATTCATCAGTGAAACTGACGTACAAATCCGGTCGTAAAACGCCGCGGATTTCTCGGGGCTCATTCCTATAGTTCTATTGGTGATAAAAAGCCTTTGGGCTATGAACTACGAAACAGCCAACAGAAGGGTCGTCTTAGTGTCACCATCCTACAGTACAGGGTCAAAGTATATACTACACACATCCTCCTGCTTTTGGCAAATGGAACAAATCGGTTGCCTTTTTGCATTGGATGTGGTCTCCGGTGCGGTTGATGGGATGTATGGATGCACCATTAGTTCATGGGTGGTTCCTCCGAAAAACCCTATGTTTGTTCTATATTTTTGCCGCCTCTTGCGGGCTAAAACCGAACCGAGGATTCCAAGTCGGCTAAATACAGTAAATGGCTGAAATTTTTACGATATATTCCAAAGATCCCGATCTCGAACAGCTTTGAAAATGTTCTTCATATCTTTATCCGTTTCCGAGTTACAGAGGTTCAAAGTTACCCGACTCGTACTAGTAAAACAAGCAAGTAAAATACGCTGTGAGGCGAAAACGTAATTTACACAGTAACATAGTACGGAGAAATATTGTGTAAAGTGTCTCCATTATCATCTGGTAACACCATGCTGTAGTACTGAAGCACTTGCAAAATTGTTGTGGATGTAAAATCTGGTCTGAGATATAAAATTAGTTTTGCGCTATTTCAATTCCTCATAAGTAAACTATCTAAATTTTACTGGACAATAAATTTCTTTTCATATGAGTTACATTTCTTGCTTCAAGAGGGAAAGGAAGGGAACTAGCAGAAAAATGCTTCTATCGGAGCGCAAAAAAGGAGAATACGTCCCTGCTTATTTAAATGACTCAGACTGAGAAGTGGGGTACCAGCTGCCTTATTCTACCTTCCTCAGCACCTCTGAAAACTATCCCAAACGTTTTGGCATGCAAACTTATTCGCGCTTTTTAAAATGACAGTGGTATCGGCAAAGAGACAGAAAAGTGATAACTACTGGATGATAGCAGACAGTGGTTGTGTTATAGAAAGGGCGAAGGAGACAGTCGTAGTGTGAGAGAGAGGGACACAGTGGCAGTGGAGCGTAGCTGACAGTGACGGAACAGTGATAGCACAAGAGAGGAGAAGACAGTGCCAGTGGGGAAAGAGACAAAGAGAATGTGGAAGTAGGTGAGAGTCAGAGACAGTGAGGGGCAGAGTATAATATGACAGTGGCAGAGAGGAAGTGAGAGATAGTGACAATGAGAGGAGGCAGGAAAGAAGGACGGAAGGAATGAGATATTAGAAGCAAGAGAGAGCAAGACAGTTGGAGGAGACTGTACTAGTTGGACAGAATGAAAGGGACTGTGGCTGCCACGCAGGAAACAATGACAGAGGAGCACAAAGAGAGAATGCTAATAAGATGGGCTGAATGAGTGAGTGAGGAAGGACAACTGGGAGTAGCTGGGTATGAGAGGCTTACAACGATGGACTAGTGGGTGTGAGTGGTTACAGTTAGAGGAGCTCGGAGTTTCAGTTGAGTTGCATGTTAAAAAAAGTCGCGAATATGGTCGCATGCCAGAATTTCTCGGAAGAAAATTTTAAAGGTGCTGAAGAAGAAAGTACAATGAGGCAGCTGGTACCCTGCTTTTCAGTCAGAGTCTTTCACATAAACAGGAACATATTCGGATTGTTTGTGCTACGATAGGAGAATTTTTCCCCTCGTTAAAAAATGTCTCCGACGAATCGCTTCATATCTTATCGTTCTGGTATTAATTATTGATTCTTGGCGCCAAGCACTGATTATCCTGGAAGACACGGTGCTTTCGATATCATACACAGGTGAATAATGCATGTGTTGCAAACTTTTGCAGCGAAACAAAGAGCACCGAGTTTGAAAATAATATGCCGTGGAAAATGAAAGTTTCCACCAGACTGAAATTCAAACCCGGATCTTTTGTTTGTCGTGGGAAGTCACTCTAACATCTATCCTTTCAGAGCATGTATCCGGCCTCTGCTGAAATTCCTTTCCTATGATTTCCGAGCACTACAACCAAAGATTGGTACTACCACCACTGGGAAATTGATATGGTGGAGGACCGCTGCTCACCCTGCCATATGGGAAAGTGTTAAGTAAAACATATGAAAAGATCCGTGTTCGAGTACCGGAGTGCAACAAATTTTCATTTATCACGACATATTCATTACATTACTGGCATTTCTGTTCAGATTTCACTGATACATTTCACGTCACTGATTTTGTCCTTGTTGATGCCATTCATTCCGTTTGAGTAAACGTAATTCGGAGTGCAACAAATTTTCATTTATCACGACATATTCATTACATTACTGGTATTTCTGCTCAAATTTCACTGATGCATTTCACGTCACGGATTTCGTCCCTGTTGATGCCATTCATTCAGTTTAAGTAAATGTAATTCGTTTGTGTGTACGCCACTATGACAGGGTTAGCCACCGGCCGTACACCGTATTGCTTCCCCGGTAACACTGTCCCCACACACCCGTGAGGCAACTTCTCGTTGCGGTGTTCGTTAGTAATAGCAGGAAACATCTGTGACACTAAAAGTAAAGTGTCACCTCTGGAACCGGACTTGTATGGCCGTAAGATTAAGGAGACTGCTCGAAATAAGCAGGATATCTGGTTCGAATCACGATCTTGCGCAGAGTTTCATTTGTCACGACATATTCATCACATTGCAGGTTGAGCATCTCTGAACGGATTTCACTTTTATTATATCGTGACATTCCATTTCATTGATGTTATTCAGTTCATTTCAGTGAATTTAATTTATCTCGCAATCAATTTTTCTCGAAAAATGAGAATTCACAGACTGCATGATCGTCTGGAGAAAAAAATTGTGCAATTACTGATACTGGAAGTGTGCTTCGTGTTCGTTCACTGATGCAGTCCTTTGTTACTGAACGTGAGTACAATGTAAGACGTCCCATGTAAGTAGTGTTTTTAGAACTTCAGTTTTCCTATTAATCTTTTGCATCCGCTAATACGGCCTTCACAGCTAATACGACCTTCACATGACGTCACGTGTCGGAGGTAATTGGCGGATACGAAAAAACCGTTCATTTTTTCTTGCTATATATGGAAGTACCGTATAGAAATGGAACTGTTCGTGTTTCTAAGCAGTTAACGCCGGCGAATGTATTAGTGTCTGCTAATACCTGTAATGCTGTCACGCGTGAGATTGGAAACGGAAGTAAGGAAGTGTGAAACTGGATTTGGCCAGTAAGGCGAAAAAACTTTTTTCCGTAAATTTTAATACCTTATCAGACCTTACGTGCAGTTTCAATCGTTTATGAATCATAGCTTTTTGTGGTGCTTGAAACTAACGGTAGTTAAATGTTCACACGTCGAAGAAACGCAAGCCCAATTTCCGATAAGCTTTCGAAGAACCGTAACACTGATAATGTTAGAAGCTGCAGCTGCATTCTGAACCACGACTCGACTGTGGGCTCATATATTTCGGAGTAGTGCTTTCCGGCTGAGTCTCCCAAGGAGTCGTCAGAGACCGAATGAAGACTTCTCCTGACCATTCACTGCTTCTTCTCCTTTCGCCTCTTCTTCGTAATCTACCGAAGATAACTCGAACAAGAAACTTTGCCAGTAGTTGGAAGAAACCACATGTCACACCCGTTTACAAGAAGGGTAACTGAAGTGAACCACAAAACTAATGTACAGTATTCTCGAGATCCACATGTATAATCTACATTGTGAGCTAAAGCGTAATGAGGCGTCTCGAACAGAGTGACCTCTTTACTGCCACCTGGCATGACTTTCCAGAATATCCATCTTAAGCCTATTTCGCACTTTTCTCACAAGACATTCCGAAAGCCATGGATCAACGTCGTCAGGTGGATGCAGTATTTATCAATTTCAGAAAAAAAAAAATATGGTTTAGTATCACGTCTACACTTATGATCAGACGTAGAATCATATGGCGTATGAAGCGAAATTTCCGATTGGAGGGGTATTTCTTGGTAGGAAACGTGCAGGACGTTACCTTGGAGGAGAATTATCGGTAGATGTAAAGGTAAGTTCATGTGTGCCCCAGGGAAGTGTTTTGGGACGCTCGCTGTTCATGTTGTATATTGATGGCGTTGCAGATAATATTAACAGTAAGCTCAGACTTTGCGCAAGTGATGCAGTAATCTATAAGGAAGTACTCTCTGGAAAAAGCTGTACAAATATTTGGTGGTATCTTGATAACACTTTAAAGTCAGCTTGCTTTAAGTGTTCAGAAATGTAAAATTGTGCGCTTTACAAAAAGAAAAAAATGTAGCACCCTGTGAGTACAGCATCAACGAGTAGCAGTTGGAACTGGTTGACTCACACAAATACCAGGATGTAACACTATGCAGAGATATGAAATACGACGAGCAGATAGGCTCAGTTGGAGGTAAAGTAGGTAGCAGACCACACATGAGGTCGCTTATGTGTGTGGAATCCGTATCAAAGAGGAGGAACAGAGGATACTGAACATACACCGAGAGGAGGAGCACGGATCGTCGCGGGGTTGTTTGACCGTGGCAGTGTGTCGCGGAGATGCTGAGGAACTGAAACAGCAGACTCTTGAAGACAGACTCAAACTTCGCGAGAAAGCTTTCTTACAAATTTCTAGAACGAGCTTTAAATAAAAAATCTAGGACTATACTACAACCCATTACGTTATTGATCACTTAAGGGTAGTGAAGACTTGATTTCTGCAGTCGTTCTTCTCGTGCTTCATATGTTAATGGATCCGGAAGAAGCCCCAATAAGTGGTAGAATGGCCATGCGCTTCACAGGGGTTTGCAGGGTACAGATGTAAATTTAGATGTTTTTGGGATAGAATATGAAACAGACGCGCATCAACGATCTTGGTCTGTGATCCCATCCATCCGTCCTTTCACTTCTTTGTTAACAGGAATCTCGTGCAATCACGAGGGACTATTTACTGCGCAAGAGATTTTAGATAACACTGGATTGTAATTGAGATAGGAGAAAGAGTAAAAGAATGTCTTCAGCGTCACACCAATTAGGCAGCGATTAAATCTCTTTGGCGTATAGAATACTTTGCAGTTGCTAGTCCTACAGCGTCAAGGGACACAGCGGCCGGAGTGGCCGAGCGGTTCTAGGCACTTCAGTCTAGAACCGCGCTACCGCTGCGGTCGCAGGTTCGAATCCTGCCTCGGTCATGGATGTGTGTGATGTCCTTAGGTTAGTTAGGTTTAAGTAGTTCTAAGTCCAGGGGACTGATGACCTCGGATGGTAAGTCCCATAGTGCTCAGAGCCATTTGAACTATTTGAAGGGAGACACTCGGTGAATTACGAAGGCAGTTCGGAAAGTAAGGCCCGCTCGGTCGTGAAACGGAAACCACTGCGAAAATGAGAACAGTTTTATTTGCAACAATTAGCAAAACGTTCCAGCTACTTCTCTACATAGTTGTAGTGTTGTACCAACTTTCCAATAGAAGGCAACCACCCGTGCTTTCTGGCAATTCTGTACACTGGTCTACAGCTCATCGTCTGTGTCAAAGTGTTATCTTCATAGCTAACGGTTCATGTGGAGAGCGACGAACCACAGGGGGAGACAATTACAAGACGATGCCGTGCTGATTATATTTATACGTTTTGACGATAGCATTATGGCCTTATCACTTTAGGACATGGTGTAAAAAAGATCTGAGGGTGGTCATTATCGACTGGAACTGGCCATAGTCTAAAGAATTGATATTGTGATCTAAGTCTGCAATAAAAAACAAATTACAAGATGTATTGTGGCTGATGAAACACTTCACAGGAGCATCTTCATTGCCCATACTGAGTGCGGCCAAGAATTGGTATGAAGAAGGGAGCGCGTGACAGTTATGATATGTGGGCTGCGTGACATCAGGCGAAATCTCTCCTCAGGACCTCATCATTGGCTGGAACTATTTTTTAGGCATCTTTCCGTGCTAACAGTGTGCTCAGAAATGAAAAGAATGACGTGACGCGATCGACAGACATACTAGAGACACTAACCAACACAGCTATGCAAAGTTCCATCATTTTGTCACTGCGGTTTCCATTTTGCGCCAGATCGTGCCTCAGTTTCCGAACAGCCCTCATAGGTAGAGACAACAACGCGCCTACAGCAAGTTGAGAACTATGAGTCAGTCTACCAGTCGTGGTCGAATTACTCAATCGCATGACCATTGTTTCCGGTAGACAGGTATTGTGGTTCGAGTCTCGGTCCAGGAGGTAAGCTGATGGACGGTCGCACTGTTAGTGACAGCAGAAGAGCCGCTGCTGGGATGACGCTGCGGCGGCGGTGGCGACGTATCGGGCTACTCACGTGTGTGGCGGGGACCATGTCGGCTGGCGGTGTGGCGGTCAGGTCCTGACTCGGCGTCGGAGCAGCGGCGGTCAGCGGCGGCGGCGGCGGCGGGCCGCCCGTTTTATACGCGGGCGTGGCGCCGCGGCGGCGAAAGGCGCGGCCTTCCGCACCGGCCGGTTTCTTGTCCCACTTAATTGTCTTCTGGCCGGGCCCGGCAGGCACGCGCCCCTCGCCCCTGGGCTCTGGGTTCGCGCGGCCCGCCTCCGCACCGGGGCGGATTTTGCTCGCACGCGTCGCGCTGCCCGCGTCTGCCTCCAATGAAGTCCGCCTGCGGTATCACACTTCGCCGCAGTACTTAGGGTCAACGAATTGTTGTTGCTTTGGTCGTCAGCCCAAAGATTGGTTTGATGCAGCTCTCCATGTTACGCTATCCTATTTAAGCCTCTTCATCTCTGCATAGCTACCGCAGCCTACCTCCATTAGAACGTGCTTACTCTAATCATCTCTTAGTCTCCCACTTTTTTTACACCTCACACTTCCTTCTCTTAGGAGACTGACAACTCCTTGCCGCCTCAGGATGTGTCCTATCAACCGGTCCCTTCATTTAGTCAATTCGTTTCAGTACCTACTCATCTGTTATTCGATCTACACTACTGGTCATTAAAATTGCTACACCAAGAAGAATTGCAGATGGGAAACGGGTATTCATTGGACAAATATATTATACTAGAACTGACTTGTGATTACATTTTCACGCAATTTTAGTGCATAGATCCTGAGAAATCAGTATCCAGGACAACCACATCTGGACGTAATAACGGCCTTGATAGGCCTGGACATTGAGTCAAACAGAGCTTGGATGGAGTGTACAGGTACAGCTACCCATTCAGCTTCAATACGATACTACAAATCATCAAGAGTTGTGACTGGCGTATTGTGACGAGCCAGTTGCTCGGCCACCATTGACCAGACGTTTTCTGTTGGTGAGAGATCTGGAGAATGTGCTGGCCAGGGCAGTAGTCGAACATAGTCACATGGAGCCAGGGCAGGATGGTATGGCGGGTGTTTCAGTGTTGTCCATCCGAGTTTTGTGATCGCTTCCACGGTTTTTTGTCTGACATGTGGCCGTGCATTGTCGTGCAACAGCAAAACATCCTGCTTTTGCCGATGTGGTCGAACACGACTCATTCGAGCTTTAAGTTCCTTCAGTGTCGTCTCATAGGCATCAGAGTTTATGGTGGTTCCACTTGGCACGATGTCCACAAGCAAGAGTCCTTCGGAATCTAAAAACACCGCAGCCGTAACTTTTCCAGCAGAAGGTGTGGTTTTGAATTTTTTTTTTTTTTCTTGGGACGAATTTGCATGATGCGACTCCATTGATCGCCTCTTCGTCGCTGGTGAAAAATTATGGAGCCATGTTTCATCGCCAGTCACAATTCTTCCATGAAATTCATCTCCACCATTCTCGTACTGTTCCAAAAGTTCGCTGCATATCGTTTTCCTTCTTTCTTTGTGAGCCACTGTCAACATCCTGGGAACCCACCAGGCACAAACCTTTTTAACGCCAACACTTTCAATATTCTGCAAACACTTCATTCCCCTATCCCAACGTAGCGTGACAATTCGTTCATTGTGATGCGTCTGTCAGCGGTCACCAATTAGTTAACTCTCTGCACATTGTCTGGAGTGTGTGCAGTACGAGGCTTGCCGCTGCGAAGACAATCCTCAATATTGCCGTGCCCGCTTTCATCACGTAAGATGCTAGCCCAACGACTAACTGTACTGCTATCGACAGCAGCATCTCCATACACCTTTATCAACCTCGCTGTCTCGTTTTCACAGCACAGGAATTATATGACAGCACGTTGCTTCCGACGAACAAGTGTAGCAGCCATCTTGAAGATATGCTGTGACGGCGCCACCTGTGCGGCCGGTCCCGGCGGAGGTCCGACTCCTCCCTCGGGCATGGTGTTGTCCTTAGGATAATTTAGGTTAGTAGTGTGTAAGCTTAGGTACTGATGACCTTAGCAGTTAAGTCCCATAAGATTTCACACACATTTGAACATTTGAACGGCGCCACTCACGGGGACAGATTGAACTAAGTTTGAAAACAAGCTGGTAGGATGTATCAACACACTGTAAAACTTTCAGAAATGCAGAATGAAAACTGTATTTTTACAAAAATTTCTTTTGGAGTGACCCTCGCACTTGTCTCCCGTCACGAATATCATTAGCTCTTGAACCAGAGTTTGGTGAGGTGTGAACCCCAATGTTCTGTTGACGGTATTGTAGGGCGTTAAATAGGCGCAGGACTGAACATCATTGCGAGGTATATGGGAATGCCAGAATCACGCATATCTGTGACTCAGATAGGTTACAATATACACTCCTGGAAATTGAAATAAGAACACCGTGAATTCATTGTCCCAGGAAGGGGAAACTTTATTGACACATTCCTGGGGTCAGATACATCACATGATCACACTGACAGAACCACAGGCACATAGACACAGGCAACAGAGCATGCACAATGTCGGCACTAGTACAGTGTATATCCACCTTTCGCAGCAATGCAGGCTGCTATTCTCCCATGGAGACGATCGTAGAGATGCTGGATGTAGTCCTGTGGAACGGCTTGCCATGCCATTTCCACCTGGCGCCTCAGTTGGACCAGCGTTCGAGCTGGACGTGCAGACCGCGTGAGACGACGCTTCATCCAGTCCCAAACATGCTCAATGGGGGACAGATCCGGAGATCTCGCTGGCCACGGTAGTTGACTTACACCTTCTAGAGTACGTTGGGTGGCACGGGATACATGCGGACGTGCATTGTCCTGTTGGAACAGCAAGTTCCCTTGCCGGTCTAGGAATGGTAGAACGATGGGTTCGATGACGGTTTGGATGTACCGTGCACTATTCAGTGTCCACTCGACGATCACCAGAGGTGTACGGCCATTGTAGGAGATTGCTCCCGACACCATGATGCCGGGTGTTGGCCCTGTGTGCCTCAGTCGCATGCAGTCCTGATTGTGGCGCTCACCTACACGGCGCCAAACACGCATACGACCATCATTGGCACCAAGGCAGAAGCGACTCTCATCGCTGAAGACGACACGTCTCCATTCGTCCCTCCATTCACGCCTGTCGCGACACCACTGGAGGCGGGCTGCACGATGTTGGGGCGTGAGCGGAAGACGGCCTAACGGTGTTCGGGACCGTAGCCCAGCTTCATGGAGACGGTTGCGAATGGTCCTCGCCGATACCCCAGGAGCAACAGTGTCCCTAATTTGCTGGAAAGTGGCGGTGCAGTCCCCTACGGCACTGCGTAGGATCCTACGGTCTTGGCGTGTATCCGTGCGTCGCTGCGGTCCGGTCCCAGGTCGACGGGCACATGCACCTTCCGCCGACCACTGGCGAAAACATCGATGTACTGTGGAGACCTCACGCCCCACGTGTTGAGCAATTCGGCGGTACGTCCACCCGGCCTCCCGCATGCCCACTATACGCCCTCGCTCAAAGTCCGTCAACTGCACATATGGTTCACGTCCACACTGTCGCGGCATGCTACCAGTGTTAAAGACTGCGATGGAGCTCCGTATGCCACGGCAAACTGGCTGATGACACTGACGGCGGCGGTGCACAAATGCTGCGCAGCTAGCGCCATTCGACGGGCAACACCGCGGTTCCTGGTGTGTCCGCTGTGCCGTGCGTGTGATCATTGCTTGTACAGCCCTCTCGCAGTGTCCGGAGCAAGTATGGTGGGTCTGACACAACGGTGTCAATGTGTTCTTTTGTCCATTTCCAGGAGTGTATATTTATCTGAACTTGTCTGGGGGCAATGAAGACAATTCCTACGAATGTTCTCTTAGTAGAGGAACTGGAAACACCACTTCATTTTAGGCGACAATGGCTCCCCAGAAAATGTACGGGGTGTTCCCGTAAGAGCGTACAAAACTGTAACAGGACATAGCGAATGCTCCACTGACAATTTGAGGTGGAGAACCTGGGGCTGGAGAAACCAGCTTAAGGACATATGGAAGTAAACTTGTCTACCGCTTTGTCTAGCGTTACTGTTTTCCAGTCTATTTACAACTAACATGCGTACAAGTTTACACGTACTGTGCTGTTTACGTGTTCATTCTTTATTCCCTGCAAGGCAACAAGTAGGACTACCCTTATTATTAGGAAGTCATGTTTACTTCACTTGCACATGAGGTGGCTCTGTTACATCGTATTTAAACTGCCCCATGACAGAACGTGCTATGAATCAACAACAGATCCATACATTACTCAGTGCTGTTCAGAAACGTACAGTACAATACGATGGAGAAGTCCTGGTACAATTTCGTGGAACTCACTGACATGTACATTGTGTATTAGAAAGTACATTGTAAAGCTCTCGCTGCTGAATGGCTGTACAGGGAACGATTTCCTAACGGGTATCATCCTTCATGACGAATTTTTTTTTCTCTCGATCGACGAAAACGGGAGACTGGTTCATTTGGAAACAAGAAACGAGGACCTAGCAACGTAAGGACGACACCAGGGATAGTTGTCAGAAACTTTTCCGTCGATGTCATACTTGAATTGAGGTTGGTGGCCGTCAGTTTCAGCACATTTTGTGAGATACAGTACAAATATTACGTTCATTGTGTCAATGATGGTATTTGCATTTAATTAATGTAGATAAGAAAGTACACAGTAATGTGATTTTATTCCTATTATTTCCTTAAGCTGGCTTCTCCGAACACAAGTTCCCTACCTCAAATTGTTCAGTGGGAGATCCTCTATGTCCTGTTAAATTTCTGCACGCTCTTACGGAAACATCCTGTATATTGGAAAGGATAGCATTTACGACCCATCTAGTAAGTAAGAAACTGTCTTCCACAAGAGAATATCATATCGCCTTTCAGATTTTTTAATAAGTTTCCAACGCTGAACCGTCTTTCATAAAGTATTATAACAACAAGAAGACTTCCTGTGTGTCAAGGGCCGCTTTGTATCTGCACGTTCTCTGTTCCAGTGCTTTATTTGAAATTTAGTACATACATTGGCAGTAATCTTAATGTGATAACCAGCACGTATCTCTGGGAAAAATGGAGCGGATCTCTACATATCTACACAGATGGTTCAAGAACCGCGTCAGAAGGTAACGTGGGGTGTGCTGTCTTCTGTCCAAGAAGGGATCACTTTGAATAGTATAAGCTTCCTTCTTCAGCTGCTTCATATATGGCGGAATCAGTAGCAATCATGAAGGTCGTTAAGTACCCTTTAACCCAGAATGAGGAAGTGATTGTGATTATTTCTGATTCTAAAAGCATCCTTAGTGGCACAGAGAGCAGAAACTGGAGTAAATGCAACAATGAAGTCGTTATTGACGTAGCTAACGAAATAACGGAATATTCAGGAAAAAACAAATGTTTATTTACTTTGGATTAAAGGTCACGCAAGCATTTTGTATAAACAGACTGTAGACCTGTTGCCTAAGGAAGCTGCCATATCGGTAACCCTCTTAGATATCAAGTTACATTACATCGATTTGTTATATCAAATTAAAATGGATTTCAGATCACGGTGGGAAGAGGAATGGAAGACATCTAGTAATAAAGAAAAATACTGTAGTTGGATACAGCCGCACATCCCTAGCTTACCACGGTTTTACAATTTGTTAATAGACTACAGACTGCCGCATTATCTGATTGGTCACTGCGTCTGATTGCCAAGCAGTGGGCCCGGGTTCGATTCCCAGCCGGCTTGGAGATTTTCTCGGCTAGGGGACTGGGTGCTGCTTGTCTTCATCAACATTTAGTTTTCATCGACACGCAAGCCGTCCAGTGTGGCGTCAACTGAAACGCGTTGGAACTAGGCGGCCAAACTTCTCCAGCTGGGGACTCCCTGCCATCAATACCGTATGATAATTTCATTTCGATACACCACAGAGCTATCTCTACAATCACAAGAATGAGATTTAATCACAATAGTTTTCTACGCATTTATTTCGTCTATAACTAAGAAATTTTGACATTTTTTAATACAATAGCTCAGGTGTGGAGGGCATTTAGTCTCCTCCTGTCTGAAGTACGATCAACATTGAGAACAATTCTGTTCAGCTGTTAACAGTCTTAGGGTTCCATTCCTAACAAGAATTATTTGTCTTTCAATAAGGCATGATAGAGCGGTGCTCTGTTTTCTGTCAAGATTTATTTTAATTTTCAAATCTTACCACAGAACCTTAGTCACGGTGGAACTTCTCTCTCTCTCTTTATTTATTTTTTTTAATCGAAAACTCCAGTGTTTAGAAATTAAGTTTGCCTTTGTTTACACAATAGTGAAGAAACAATGTTTAGTTATGTTAATGAACCATGTTCATGTGTAAGGTGAAGAAATTCCAATTTTCACTGTTAGTGGCTGAAAAGTATATTCACATTTGAGGACAGTTAAACAATAAATAATAAATAATACTTTGAGAGAAGATATCCTAAGATTTAAATCGACATTAGACGTTTAGAAATTACTCTTTTCAGAGACGCTTTACGCTGAATCGTTGTATTTCCAGGATATTGCTCTTTCTAGACGAACTATCTGGGCACGCTTTAGCAACACCGTGTGTCGCGACATTGACTGGTAATTACGGAGTTGCTGGGAAACTGAAGATTTGCGCGGAACTGGACTTACGTAGCTCGGTTGGTATTGTAAGTGGGCTGCTTCTGTGTTGCCAGCGCCGTGTAGCACTTTGCGTTGGATCTCTGACTGCGCTTTCTTTGTAAGAGACTCTGTGGCTGGTCGGACTCGTTGGAAGTTAACCGCCAGTAGTGTTGGGCAGTTGGGCGTTAGTCGCCGGCAGTGAGGAAGTAATTGATGGAGGGTAGAGGTATGAAGTGTTAGCGTAGGCTAACGATCTGGAAGTGTCCGACTTGGAGATTGGAAATTATTCATGATTATATATCTTTGTACTGGATGTCAATGACGGTTTATATTCGTGTTTGAACTGGAAGTCATATTATTAAAGTAAAAATACATTATTTGGTTTGCGACAAAATATTTCCTATTAGTAGTCAGTGGCTTTAGTAGCTTTTATTTAGCTGGCAGTATTGACGCTCGCTGTGTTGCAGTTGTTCGCGTAATGAAGATTTTTTTTGAGGTAATTGCTTAATGAAATGTATTTTATTGTTAAGAGTTCTTTTCAGTCAGCACCATTCTTTTGAACTAATTATTTGAAGTCAGTTTGTAATTTTTTTTTCAGCAGTCAGATTGCGTTGCGCTAAAATATTGTGGGTCAGCGTTGACATGATAAGAAAAAGTAAAGAGAAAGTGGCTCAGTATGCTCAGTTTTACTCAGCTGTTTCAGAATCAAATAACGTAGAAATTTCATCTTCTCAGTCATTCTGCAATTTAAGTACAGTCACATTCATTTAAATAAAAAAGTTTCAGTATGACCACTGCTCAAGGACCTACGTCTCCATCTACGTTCGCTTCCGCAGGCACCTTACGGTGTGTGGCGGAAGGCACCTCTAGTACCACTGTGCTTTCCCCAGTTTCCCGTTCCATGCACGAACGACGTGTGTGGGAAACGACTCCCGGTAACCCTCTGTATGACATATTATTTCTCTAATTTTCTAGTCGTGATCATTTCGCGGGAGGTGTATGGGAGAAAGCTTACTCATAGGGGAAAGCAAGCTCTCCAAATCTGAACAGTAAACCTGTCCCTGACACATAAATGCTCTCTTACAATGTCTGTCACTTGCGTCTGTTGAGAATCTCCGTGACGCTCTTGCGCCAATTAAATGACACCGTGGCGAAAGACCTCGCTCTTCGTTTCATCTTCACTATCTCTTACCTGGTAAGGCCCCACAATGACTGCGAGAGTCCAGTTCGAGCGTCGGTGTAGCTTATACTCCATTCATCATCACACTATCTTCTTCTAAAGGCTAAGAAATGTCGCTGTATCCACCATTCTCAAGTTTGTCTTGTCCTCTTCATTTCTCCGATATTTTTGCACATTGTTATTTCCAATAGATCTTCGAATATTTTCTTTCTTACCCTCCCACTCGTATTTTATCCCAGAATTTGTCCTTCCGGTATGTCGGTTAAATATTTATTGTGTCCAAATATATGTCCAAAACGCTTTGTTTTCCGTTTTTAAATAGTTTATGTGAGATCATTTCATCTGATTCCTGTGCAGGTGGCCCCCTTTAGACTTCTCCAGAGCCACACTTGGTTCAAATGGCTCTGAGCACTATGGGACTTAACATCTATGGTCATCAGTCCCCTAGAACTTAGAACTACTTAAACCTAACTAACCTAAGGACACCACACAACACCCAGTCATCACGAGGCAGAGAAAATCCCTGACACCGCCGGGAATCGAACCCGGGCGTGGGAAGCGAGAACGCTACCGCACGAGAGCCACACTTGCATCGCTTCTTAGTGCTCTCTGTCCGTCTTCAAAATCGATGAACACAAGAAACATCTGTCATCAACATGATTTCCTCGTTTCTACCGTGACACAATGATTGTGAAGGGAATATTTATTAAATATGATTTATTCACATTTGCCCTGGGTCACATAGTCACGTTATTGATACACACAGTATACAAATTTAACACATTAGTTGCAAACGTTTATTGTTTCAGTATGTCGTTTGTATGCGTATACGCGGTGTGGCACGCACGTTTCCAAACTGATCAAATAAGAATTCGGTGGTTTCCTGTATCTTATTGAGAATGCTACAAAACGATTTTGTTCAGTCCGTAGGATGCTTTGTGGTTGTTTTAGACGGGCATGTCTTCGGAGACAGTGTAGTACAGAATGTGTCGTGTTTCAGTGAAGCTGCGGTGTTAATCGAGCCTTCACAGTACCATAACGGATGACCAAGCTGTGTAGTCTTAAAGCATCGGCTGCACTCCGAAGAGCGCAGCGCCGCGAAACGGCGACGAGAAGGCGCTGAACCGTGCGCAAATGGAAAGGGCGGGCAGTGCCTCAGTTCAGGAAGACAGAGTTCTGCTCCTCCTGTCAACGCTAATTTGACCAGTCGCTCATCACTGGTCAGCCCAGTTCGGTAGCACATTTCGAGAACACCTGTTACAAGTCTTACGAAGACGATACTTAGCCTGTGTTCTGCGAGCAGTTCTGAGACAATGTACTTGCGTGTAGGGGGCGCAAAAAATTAAGTAATGGTTCTCTTCTTTTTAGAAATGAAGTGTTATATTTAAGTTTAACGTACAGGTCATGCTGTATTCCTGCTACAGACCACCGCAACTTCTACCATGCCTTGTTTGTGTCGGTGCTGACTCCCACAGTGACCGACACAAGACAAGCTTCACAAGGTCGTAATTTCACATTGTTTGGGACACCAAAAGAAAAAGAAAAATGATGCTCGGGTTCCTCTTTTCCTCAAGATGATCTCGTTGTTAACGGGACGTTAAAACCCTTTCTTCCTTCCTTCCAGTAAACGCAACCCCTACAGATGTTACCGAAAACGTCCGTCTTTAAATTTGAGTGAACTTCTTAAAGGAACAACGCGCCTTGAAAGCGTGGGATTTCCTGTATTTTGAAACTTTCAGGTGTACTGGTGCGCAGGTTCAACTGCAAACCCGTTCTTTTAAGGCTCATATGCACAATCGGAAAACCGGAAGCGCACAAGGCCACAGCTACAGACGACGGCCAATTGTCGGCGAACGCTTTCTAATACAACTAAACAATGAACCAAAGATCTCGTAGACTGTCTTAATTTCTCTGCGTCTCCGTCCTTAATCTTAGTGTGCATCGTGGCATCTGACCGTCAGACAGTTGTCACACTTAAGAGGCCGATGCAGGTCCCTCCTATGCTCTCTCAGGGCTCGTAAACGTTTTAGAGCAAAGTTTGTAGGCCAGTAGCTATGGGAAATCACCCTAGGCACCAATTTGCCAGATACTGCTTTACGAGTTTATTTCTCGTGCCAGAAACAAACAGTATGCAACAAAATACATAAACACTATATCTTAACTAAGGACTAAATATAAGCGCTAATAATGAGCGTATGGTATTGGTGGCCGGGAGACCCATCGCGGGGCGGTTCGGCCGCCGCTCCACAAGTTCTTTAACGCCACTACGGCGACTTGCGAGTGAATGAGGATGAAATGATGACGAAAGATCCACAAGACCCAGTCATCTCGAGGCAGAGAAAATCCCTGGCCCCGCCGGGAATCGAACTCGGACCCCGTGCGCGGGAAGCGAGAACGCTACCGCAAGACCACGAGCCGCGTTAAAAGTCTTAAAGAACTGAAAACCACAACTTGGTAATCTGAAGTGACTAACTGTAGCTTTTGTTAAGTCCTCCCTGGTGCACAAGGCTGGCCATAGGCGATACTGCAATCAGTGGGCTGAGGTCTCCCCAGTAGCGAAGTCTCAAAACACAGACTCTGCTCACAGACTCCATCTCTGCTGATTAGATGTGCTCTCTGTGACACAAAAACTCTCAGGGTTGAATGACTTTCTTCCGTGTGGCCACAAGATTGTGTATCTTCAGCCATTAACCATGATGAAAATGCTGGTTCTAGCATGCTACGGTTTCAGTCTCGTTTGCTGTGGTAGAGCTCTGACTGTGTCAATGGCCGGCCGGAGGGACGTGCGGTTCTAGGCGCTAGAGTCTGGAACCGCGAGCCCGCTACGGTCTTAGGTTCGAATCCTCCCTCGGGCATGGATGTGTGTGGTGTCCTTAGGTTAGTTAGGTTTAAATAGTCTAAGTTCTAGGGGACTGATGACCTCAGAAGTTGAGTCCCACAGTGCTCAGAGCCATTTGTGTCAGTTGTCTTGAGGAAACACTTGCACGTTTTCAGTCGCATACGTGCTTGCTAGTAGCGAAACTGAGGATGAAATTCGGATATTAGTCATGTTATCTTTTATTTTCTGCTTTCTGCTTCTCAACAAATTTCAGTAGTTAAATTTCGGCAATGTAGTACAGCTTCTCCAGAGGGGTGGGCTATACACAGCCGCTGTTGATGCGGCCTGATTCACTGATAGCTACAGGGCCTGCTTTGGTATGTTGGGATTGACGCCATACAAGGTGTACCTATTCAGCTGCTGAGTAACACAAAGCGGATGCAGCAGTCCCCACAGTTTCTGACTGTACTCCACAAGTTATTCCAATCGCAATTTATGACAACCTCTTTCAGCTTGCTGCTTAAAAGACAAGGTAAGTCCAACAAAAGCCGTAAGTACGTTCGAGGTTCACGCAACTCCAGTTTTTTCCTTTCCTAGGAGACTTTTGCAACTACCTTTTGACTCTATGTTCCTAAAGTAAAAAATAAATACTTGTTTTTTCAGCGCACTCAGTTTGAGCTGATCCTTTCCCAGCATGTAGGGAGTGTGCTGTCAGCGTATATCCCGCATCTGTTCTCAAGTAGACTTTGTCAGACTTACGGGTAATTTTGATAATGAACTGAGAAAATAATATTTTCCGGATGAAGGAAAGAAACAGCAATTCATTGAGATCTAATGATGAAATTTACATGGAATTGAAACATATTTTAGATGTGCTAGATGTTTGTACAGAAGGGCCTACTCGTAATTTTCGCTATGCAGGAAACATGGAAAATAACGTTAAAATACACTCCTGGAAATGGAAAAAAGAACACATTGACACCGGTGTGTCAGACCCACCATACTTGCTCCGGACACTGCGAGAGGGCTGTACAAGCAATGATCACACGCACGGCACAGCGGACACACCAGGAATCGCGGTGTTGGCCGTCGAATGGCGCTAGCTGCGCAGCATTTGTGCACCGCCGCCGTCAGTGTCAGCCAGTTTGCCGTGGCATACGGAGCTCCATCGCAGTCTTTAACACTGGTAGCATGCCGCGACAGCGTGGACGTGAACCGTATGTGCAGTTGACGGACTTTGAGCGAGGGCGTATAGTGGGCATGCGGGAGGGCGGGTGGACGTACCGCCGAATTGCTCAACACGTGGGACGTGAGGTCTCCACAGTACATCGATGTTGTCGCCAGTGGTCGGCGGAAGGTGCACATCGATGTTGTCGCCAGTGGTCGGCGGAAGGTGCACGTGCCCGTCGACCTGGGACCGGACCGCAGCGACGCACGGATGCACGCCAAGACCGTAGGATCCTACGCAGTGCCGTAGGGGACCGCACCGCCACTTCCCAGCAAATTAGGGACACTGTTGCTCCTCGGGTATCGGCGAGGACCTTTCGCAACCGTCTCCACGAAGCTGGGCTACGGTCCCGCACACCGTTAGGCCGTCTTCCGCTCACGCCCCAACATCGTGCAGCCCGCCTCCAGTGGTGTCGCGACAGGCGTGAATGGAGGGACGAATGGAGACGTGTCGTCATCAGCGATGAGAGTCGCTTCTGCCTTGGTGCCAATGATGGTCGTATGCGTGTTTGGCGCCGTGCAGGTGAGCGCCACAATCAGGACTGCATACGACCGAGGTACACAGGGCCAACACCCGGCATCATGGTGTGGGGAGCGATCTCCTACACTGGCCGTACACCTCTGGTGATCGTCGAGGGGACACTGAATAGTGCACGGTACATCCAAACCGTCATCGAACCCATCGTTCTACCATTCCTAGACCGGCAAGGGAACTTGCTGTTCCAACAGGACAATGCACGTCCGCATGTATCCCGTGCCACCCAACGTGCTCTAGAAGGTGTAAGTCAACTACCCTGGCCAGCGAGATCTCCGGATCTGTCCCCCATTGAGCATGTTTGGGGACTGGATGAAGCGCCGTCTCACGCGGTCTGCACGTCCAGCACGAACGCTGGTCCAACTGAGGCGCCAGGTGGAAATGGCATGGCAAGCCGTTCCACAGGACTACATCCAGCATCTCTACGATCGTCTCCATGGGAGAATAGCATTGCTGCGAAAGGTGGATATACACTGTACTAGTGCCGACATTGGGCATGCTCTGTTGCCTGTATCTATGTGCCTGTGGTTCTGTCAGTGTGATCATGTGATGTATCTGACCCCAGGAATGTGTCAATAAAGTTTCCCCTTCCTGGGACAATGAATTCACGGTGTTCTTATTTCAATTTCCAGGAGTGTATTTTAAAAATAAAGAAATATCATATTCACAGTCATTTTTTTTTTTTTGACAAAAAGAAAATCTTCATACATCCCTCTATAAAACGTAAACGTACACGTACCATCAACCTAGAGATTGATTTCAACGCTGCCGAATGGGATCGACAACCAAACTCTGATAGGTGGAATGCCCTTGCCTTCTGATGATTTAAATTGGTATCTTACCTTTCTCCAACACTAAGCTTCGCCGGTGATAAACTTTTTGACATGTGTTTGCCTGTTGAAATGTAGTATTTATTTAATGAACATAAAAGTATATTTTTATATCAGTACATTATCTTGAAAGTGAACTACGTAACAACGTTTTAACATGAGACCTTCTTCCTCGCTCTCCTCAGTTGCGACGTGAACACAGTGGTTACACTTAACCAGTTTAATTAGGTTTTGAGTTGGAACCCTTACTTCTGATAAAGATCTTGTATAACAGAATCGGTACACGATCGCTGCCGAATGGGACCGACAACCAAACGATCTCATATGATCAACACACTCAAAATGTCTCAGTATTCCAGTAATTTTGTTCAGTTCCTAGAAAGCAGTGGTACATTCATTGCGAAATTTGACGGACCAGACTTGAAACTACTGAACTTTCTTTTTGCAGTCGACGCATTCTACTTTGTTATTAGCGGGTTAAGCCTTATGATGTATGATAGAGTGTTGTGCGAAGAGGATATTGTTCGTAGGCACATGATGTATTTTGGTTAGTGCTTCAGTCTTGTAAATGACATTGAATCACACCAAGGAATGTGCACTAGAGACCGCCGTAAGCAGTTTCCGCAATTTTCTAAAGTTTTTGTTGTTGTTAGATGTGAGATCGTGATATGTGCAGCATTTGTAAATATTTCGCGTTCTATGCATTTAAATGCCGTGAAACATATTAAAACAATTTGAAATATCTTCAGTTTCAATATTTTGCTGACAGGGAAGTAGTAACTTTATTAAATTCCTTAACGCGTTTATTACAAATTCTGTCAACAGTTGCAGTATTTATATTAGGCGACTAGTTTCGAACCCTACTGGTCCATTATATATATATATATAGAAAATCAATTTCAGCCAATTCAATCATTAAATGATGTGGCATCTTCGAGTCGTGGATTCAGGTAGGCTTTCAGCAGTCTTCTCCAAGTGGGACGGTCTTGGGCAGTTCTCTGCCAGGTGTTACCAGCGATCTTCTTGATGTCTTTGTCCCATCTGTCTGGTGGTCTTCCTCTAGGCCTCCGGTGCTCTCTCGGACTCCATTCCAGTACTAGCTTCGTCCATCTGTAGTCTTTTCTTCTTGCGACGTGGCCAGCCCACTGCCATTTCAAGGAACCTACTGTCTCTAAGACGTCATTAACCTTCGTCACAGACCGGATGTCATGTGCCCTTTTCCTATCCTTTTTTGTATAGCCCAGCATTGATCTCTCCATGGCTCTCTGTGCTGTTCTAAGTTTCCCTTTTGTGAATGAGTTCGGTGTCCATGTCTCGCAGACATATGTCATCACAGGAAGAATGCATTGATCAAATACTGCTTTCTTCAGATTTACTGGCATTTTTGATCTGAACACTGTTGAATTCCTCCCAAATGTTTGCCAACCAAGCTTGATGCGTCGACAGATTTCTGGCCTTATGTCTCCCTTCATATTTATAATCTGTCCATGGTAGACATATTCACTGACCTCTTCTATTAGACTGTCTTTGACTTTGACATCTTCAGTTGGGACCCATCTGTTGGACATTACTTTTGTTTTGGAAAGGTTCATGTTCAAGCCAACCTTTTGACATTCCGATGCAAGATCTGTAACTAAGTTTTGGAGCTCTGCAAAGTCTTTGGCAAGTAAGGCAATATCATCATCAAATCTCAAGTTGGTAAGCCTTCTTCCATTAATTCTAATTCCCTTACCTTCCCAGCTCAGCTTCGACATAGCCATTTCCAATACAGCCTTCAACAGTTTTTGAGTTGATTCGCCGATGTTAACATCAGGTGTAGAATTCTCGTAGATTTTCCTGAGCACTTCAATGTATGCTGCTCCCGCTCCTTGCTCACTCAAAGCTTGGAGGACAGCTACATGGCTAACGGAGTCAAATGCCTTTTCAAAGTCAACAAAGGCAATGCAGAGAGGCAGTTGCTCTGATAAGCAGAGCGAATGAATATATATCGATTACGACCAATGATCCCTTCAGTGCAGATGCACGGCAAGCTCGAACACTTAATCGAATCGGCGAGGGACCGCGAGTAATGAGGCAGTGTGAGGTATAAGCTGAGAATTTGGGTCTGACTGGAGGCGTGCTGCGGCAGTCTGTACTATTCTGGTGACGTAGCGGTCAGCGCATCTGCCTAGTAAACAAGAGACTCAGATTCGAATCCCTGTCCGGCAAAAATTTCATTTTTTCCCGTTGGTTTAAATCAATGTCTACTCGCAGCTAATGTTTTCAATTTGTTTGTGTCTGGACTTATAGAGGCTGCAGGATCAAAAGTCTGTTCTTTCGGACATGTGTGTTACCAAGAACCTGAAATTTACTAACATATTTGCTAAAATAAATCAGTCGAACACTTGGTAACATGAGTCTGTGCTTTTACAAGCATTTATGCTGCGTGTATCGTAATAAGTAACGAAAAATGATACGGCCCGAAGTACACCACGGTAGAAACAAAAGCGTTCAAGTAACTATGGGCCCACAGAAGAGTCCTTTACGAGATTGTTGCGAATTATCAACTACACGAATCGCCACCGTCTCCAGTACGAAATATTGTCCTTGTTAGTACTGATGCATTTGCAACGTTACCTTTTCTGTTAAGTACTCATCTAATTGACTCGAAGGTTTCGTCCTTGGCCCTTCATCCTTCTAAGAACACTCGTTGGGCCTGGGTACCTTCGGTTTTTGCGATGGACCTTCCAGGACTGCTTGAGGACGTTGTCCTTACGTAATATTGTGGAAGGTAGTAAATGGACGATGTGGCACCGGCGCATTGTTCTGTTGGTGTAGGACGACGTCTGACGCGGCAGTTTGGTGCAAGATGAATACGTCGAGCAGGGCATATTCCTCGGTCTGCAAGATCGTCTGACCTGAATTGTTTGGTTTTCTCTATCTGGGTTCGTCTCAAAAATGAAATGTAAAAGACTTCCGTTGATACGGCTGAAGTGCAGCAACGAACTGTACAGTCCCGGCAAGCCTTACGGGGTGATCCGAGAGTGTTTGAAAGAACTGGTTAACTCATTGCAGAGGACAGTCAGCATTGCATCGGAATGCAAGGACGACATATCGAACACCTCCTTCAGCAGGTACAGGCGTACAGTAAACTGTAACTTGTAATATGCTGAAGTTTAGTATTTAGTGTTGAGTGCAGTTAGATGGAAACTTAATCGAAAAGTTTGCATTTCAAATACACCTACATTAACTAGGACATATTTTATACGTAAGTCACCGGTGGCTCATAACCAAACATATGCTTTTATCTTACTAACGATTCGCTTGCGCACTCATGTTTAATAGAACGTTTTTGCCTGTATATTATAGTATATTTTTACGTGTATTAATCTTCACTCCTAATTATGATGTACTCTGCATATTACAACCCCGAGACAAATTTTGATTTCATGTACCGGTATCTTATTCAGCGAGTAAAAATACCATTTGAAAAAAGGTTTTTTTGGCTTGCTGCGTGTAAAATCTTGCGCTATGGGACTTAACTTCTGAGGTCATCAGTCCCCTAGAACTTAGAACTGCTTAAACCTAACTAACCTAAGGACATCACACACATCCATGCCCGAGGCAGGATTCGAACCTGCGACCGTAGCGGGAAAGATTTTGCAGATCTGTTATTTGCACATTTCATTATCTGTACATGGATATAGCCCTGGTGGCTTCTGAAATTCTCGACTGCGTTCCAGCAAGAGTGGGGAAAAGAGAATTCCAGTCGGGAATGCTTTCAGTTCCAGTATTCACCTGACAACCAAGGGCGGCCTCCCAATAAACCTCAATTGCAACCGGGAAATAGAAACTATGTTATTCTGTTGCTCATAGGCAAAAACATATGGACCTTCTGTGCCGGTGAATGAATTAGCGAGTAGGACAGAGTTGAGTCCATAACCCAGTCGACGTGCACTCAGCCATTTGTAACTCTTCGACAGCATATTTGACTGCCACACAGATCCTAGCAACGATTATTGAATGCTTATTTCACAAAATTCTATTTTTTCTGTCACTACGTGAGATAAATAGCACGCTGATATTTGGGACGTTTTAATAAAAATTTCCAAGAAACTTCTGAGTAGAAAATCAGCCGAGTGCAAGGAACACTATCACGATTATGACTGCTACTTCGTTGCATGTGTGAAACTTCCTGGCAGATTAAAACTGTGTGCCGGACCGAGACTCGAACTCGGGACCTTTGCCTTTCACGGGCAAGTGCTCTACCAACTGAGCTACCCAAGCACGACTCACGCCCCGTCCTCACAGCTTTACTTCTGCCAGTACCTCGTCTCCTACCTTCCAAACCTTTCATATCAGCGCACACTCCCCTGCAGAGTGAAAATATCATTCTGGAAACATCTCCTAGGCTGTGGCTAAGCCATGTCTCCGCAATATCCTTTCTTTCAGGAGTGCTAGTTCTGCAAGGTTCGCAGGAGAGCTTTTGTAAAGTTTGGAAGGTAGGAGACGAGGTACTGACAGAAGTAAAGCTGTGAGGACGCGGCGTGAGTCGTGCTTTGATTGTGCTAGAGCACTTGCACGCGAAAGGTAAAGGTACCGAGATCAAGTCTTGGTCCAGGACACAGTTTTAATCTGCCAGGAAATTTCATATCAGCGCACACTCCGCTGCAGAGTGAAAATCTCATTCTGGAAACACCCCCAGGCTGTGGCTAAGCCATGTCTCCGCAATATCCTTTATTTCAGGAGTGCTAGTTCTGCAAGGTTCGCAGGAGATCTTCTGTAAACTTTGGTAGGTAGGAGACGAGGTACTGGCAGAAGTAAAGCTGTGAGGACGGGGCGTGAGTCGTGGTTGGGTAGCTCAGATGGTAGAGCACTTGCCCGCGAAAGGCAAAGGTCCCGAATTCGAGTCTCGGTCCGGCACACAGTTTTAGTCTGCTAAAAAGTTTCATATCAGCACACACTCCGCTGCAGAGTAAAAATCTCATTCTCGTTGTATATGTGTTAGACAGAACTGTACTCGTTAAGAAAAAGCCAACCTTCGTTTTCATCTCGAAGTTCCTACAGCAACAAACGCATACGGACAACGGGCCATGACGTTCTTCACTTCCCTTTGCGATAATTGTTTCCAGCCGGACATAACATGGAGACTGAACGTATCTCTGACGAGTGTTGCGTAGCTGTGATATGTGGCTACTGATAGCGTTGGTGAGTAACGACCGCGGCACGCCGGTACAACGTTAGCACTTGCACAGTACCGGTGGAACACAGTGGCGACAGTCACCTTGATGTTTCTGACGCCAGAAAACTGGGCGTTTCCTTTCGACGAGGGGTATAGCCGCGAGAAGCCGAGAATAGAGGGGACCACCGTTTCTTTTTATATCCGGCACTGCTTTTAAAACCTTGAGGTACAGAACAAAACTTCTGCATAGAGATCTAACATTTTCTGTTTGTAACTAACAGCTGTTTTTACACTCGTTGTCAGAATGCAGTTTCAAAAATAGATAACTGGGGTAATAACACATCAAATAACAATAAAATCCAACGTCAAATACGATTTTGCTTCAAAGAAAGCGTTATCACTGTACAGGGTGGTCCATTGATCGTGACCGGCCAAATATCTCAATAAGCGTCAAACGAAAAAACTACAAGGAACGAAACTTGTCTAGCTTTAAGGGGGAAACCAGATGGCGCTATGGTTGGCCCGCTAGATGGCGCTGCCATAGGTCAAACGAATATCAACTACATTTTTTAAAATAATAGGAACCCCCATGTTTTATTAGATGCTCGTGTAGTACGCACTGAAATATGAATGTTACAGTTCGACCACTTTTTTTCGCTTTGTGAGAGATGGCGCTGTAATAGTCACAAACATATGGCTCACAATTTTAGATGAACACTTGGTAACAGGTAGATTTTTTAAATTAAAATACAGAAGGTAGGTACGTTTGAAAATTTTATTTCGGTTATTCCAATGTGATATATGTTCCTTTGTGAACTTATTTCTGAGAACGCATGCTGTTACAGCGTAATTACCTGTAAGTACCACATTAGTCCAATAAATGTTCAAAATGATGTCCGTCAACCTCAATGCATTTGGCAATAAGCGTAACGACATTCCTCTCAACACCGAGTAGTTCGCCTTCCGTAATGTTCGCACATGCATTGACAATGCGCTGATGCATGTTATCAGGCGTTGTCGGTGGATATCGATAGCTAATATCCTTCAACTTTCCCCACAGAAAGAAACCCGGGGACGTCAGATACGGTGAACGTGTGGGCCATGGTATGGTGCTTCGACGACCAATCCATCTGTCATGAAATATGCTATTCAATACCGCTTCAACCGCACGCGAGCTATGTGCCGGACATGCATCATGTTGGAAATACACTCCTGGAAATTGAAATAAGAACACCGTGAATTCATTGTCCCAGGAAGGGGAAACTTTATTGACACATTCCTGGGGTCAGATACATCACATGATCACACTGACAGAACCACAGGCACATAGACATAGGCAAATAAGCATGCACAATGTCGGCACTAGTACAGTGTATATCCACCTTTCGCAGCAATGCAGGCTGCTATTCTCCCATGGCGACGATCGTAGAGGTGCTGGATGTAGTCCTGTGGAACGGCTTGCCATGCCATTTCCACCTGGCGCCTCAGTTGGACCAGCGTTCGTGCTGGACGTGCAGACCGCGTGAGATGATGCTTCATCCAGTCCCAAACATGCTCAATGGGGGACAGATCCGGAGATCTTGCTGGCCAGGGAAGTTGACTTACACCTTCTAGAGCACGTTGGGTGGCACGGGATACATGCGGACGTGCATTGTCCTGTTGGAACAGCAAGTTCCCTTGCCGGTCTAGGAATGGTAGAACGATGGGTTCGATGACGGTTTGGATGTACCGTGCACTATTCAATGTCCCCTCGACGATCACCAGAGGTGTACGGCCAGTGTAGGAGATCGCTACCCACACCATGATGCTGGGTGTTGGCCCTGTGTACCTCGGTCGTATGCAGTCCTGATTGTGGCGCTCATCTGCACGGCGCCAAACACGCATACGACCATCATTGGCACCAAGGCAGAAGCGACTCTCATCGCTGATGACGACACGTCTCCATTCGTCTCTCCATTCACGCCTGTCGCGACACCACTGGAGGCGGGCTGCACGATGTTGGGGCGTGAGTGGAAGACGGCCTAACGGTGTGCGGGACCGTAGCCCAGCTTCATGGAGACGGTTGCGAATGGTCCTCGCCGATACCCCAGGAGCAACAGTGTCCCTAATTTGCTGGGAAGTGGCGGTACGGTCCCCTACGGCACTGCGTAGGATCCTACGGTCTTGGCGTGCATCTGTGCGTCGCTGCGGTCCGGTCCCAGGTCGACGGGCACGTGCACCTTCCGCCGACCACTGGCGACAACATCGATGTACTGTGGAGACCTCACGCCCCACGTGTTGAGCAATTCGGCGGTACGTCCACCCGGCCTCCCGCATGCTCACTATACGCCCTCGCTCAAAGTCCGTCAACTGCACATACGGTTCACGTCCACGCTGTCGCGGCATGCTACCAGTGTTAAAGACTGCGATGGAGCTCCGTATGTCACGGAAACTGGCTGACACTGACGGCGGCAGTGCACAAATGCTGCGCAGCTAGCGCCATTCGACGGCCAACACCGCGGTTCCTGGTGTGTCCGCTGTGCCGTGCGTGTGATCATTGCTTGTACAGCCCTCTCGCAGTGTCCGGAGCAAGTATGGTGGGTCTGACACACCGGTGTCAATGTGTTCTTTTTTCCATTTCCAGGAGTGTACATCGCCATCCTGTCATGCAGTGAAACGTCTTGTAGTAACATCGGTAGACCATTACGTAGGAAATCCGCATACATTGCACCATTTAGATTGCCATCGATAAAATGGGGGCCAATTATCCTTCTTCCCATAATGCCGCACCATACATTAACCCGCCAAGGTCGCTGATGTTCCACTTGTCGCAGCCATCGTGGATTTTCCATTGCCCAATATTGCATATTATACCGGTTTACGTTACCGCTGTTGGTGAATGACGCTTCGTCGATAAATAGAAGTCGTGCAAAAAATCTGTAATCGTTCCGTAATTTCTTGTGTGGCCAGTGGCATAAATGTACACGACGTTCAAATTCGTCGCAATGCAATTCCTGGTGCATAGAAATATGGTACAGGTGCAATCGATGTTGATGTATGATGTAAGGTGTCAGGCAAATCCAACACCTTCCATGAAAACCCTGACATAATAAGCAAATCTACTAGTATGTCACATAGCTCCGAATAAATCGTGACATTAAATTAACCAAAGTAATACAAGTAACGAGTGAGCAAATGGAATGCCGCAGACTAACACAAGAATGCCTAAATGCATGTCGTACCTTCCCACCGTGAGGCAGACGCAATTCCGAGGGGAGAAACGAGGACAGAAGCCGAGAGCAGAATCGTGTTAAGCTGGAAGGCCCTACGATAACGGACGGAGTGGACACCCACGTCGCAAGCCTACCGCTAAGTCTACCACCTGCACGTTTTAGCGTGAGGCTTTTTCGTGTCTCAGGTACGTCAAGGACCACCCCCAGCCCATGTTAAAAGCTAGAGCCCTCCAGGAAAACAGTATAGATCTTACGATAACACAAAAAGGGCCACTACCACCCGCAAGTTTTAGCGTGAGACTTTTTCGCGTCTCAGATATGTCAAGGACCACCCCCCAGCCCATGTTAAAAGATAGAGCCCTCCAGAAGAACATTATAGATCTTACGATAACGCTAAAAGGACCACACCAGCTGCAGGTTTTAGCGTGAGACTTTTTAGCGTCTCTGTTACGTTGCAAACTTTAAAAACATTGCCCCACCACGAAAAGTATAACGTTTCTCATTGGATAGACAGAATCTTTGTAGGCGGAGCTTAAGGTTAACATTGAGACCTGATTGGTCAGATGAAAACACAGCCAGATAGCTTTTTTAAACTAACTTCGGTAAATTGTAGTAAGGAGAAGAGGAGAGTTGGTTCCGAGACGGCGGGCTGGATGGCTGCTGCGCCGGCCGCTGCCGCCCTGACGCTGCTTAAACACCAACAAGGTAATGAACGCATGCGATGCCGCATTCTTGAGCGCATAAGGCTTCACTCAGAACTGCAGAAGACTCATCTGTTACACCCCTTTTTGCGTAATACTAGTGTCGATCGTTAATTAAAACTCATGGTGTTCACATTTGCCACTTGAAGTAAAAATCTGAAACGCGATGATTTTTCTTTTATATAGTTATTGAAAAGCCACATCAGCCACTGTAATTTACGACAAGTTAAATAAGTAATTAAAGATAATTGAGGGTCACTGTAGACCATTTTGATAGTTTTGTCTTTTGTGATACTTAAATTAAACCTAGATTACAGGTGTGATATGGCATAGGTCATCCTTCGATCGATTGTAGAACTTCGAAACCCATTCAGGGAATATTCGTTCACCTTTTTGTTGAACGCAGTTGGTTTTTACCATCCTGTATTAAACATCTCCTTTTATCAATAGTGCAATTTATAAACAATGTTTTGTGAGTAGAATAAAATTTCCAATGGTAAACTTAACTGATTTTTCGACGTTATTTTACCAGCTAACTAAAAATAGGAAAGCCTTGAACCCTTTCCACTAAATTTAGTTAGTATTAAGATTCTTTTACAGGGAGTGCAGTGGAGCTGACGCTGAGGTCATTAGGTATTTGGTTATATCATCGCTAGTCTCACTGAACTCTTCTGAATTCTACATGTCATGTGTGGTCTGGCGTCTCCTTACCAGCAACAGGACCCAGGTTCAAACTAGTTAATTCCGTAAAAAACACGCTCAGAGCGTCGTTGCGCGAAAGTGGTAGGGAGACACGATATAGAACAAACAGACACCACCATGAATGTTTAGAAGGATTCTCAACACCGACGTTTGTCAGTTACTCATGTGTGGATTAGCCGCGACAGCAGCTAAAACACCTACTTGAGCATCATCATTTGTAGCAGGTCGCGGTTGACGTTTCACATGTGTCTGAACACTTCCTGCTTCCTTAAATAACGTAACTATTCGGCGAACGGTCCGGATTCTTCTATGATGTCGTCCAGGATACCGAGCAGCATACATAGCACACGCCCGTTGGGCATTTTGATCACGATAGCCATACATCAACACGATATCGACCTTTTCCGCAATTGGTAAACGGTCCATTTTAACGCGGGTAATGTATCACGAAGCAAATACCGCTCGCACTGGAGAAATGTTATGTGATACCACGTACTTATACGTTTACAGCGCCCTCTGTCACAAAGGGAAAAAAGTGGTCTAACTAAAACATTCATATTTCTATACGTACTGCACGAATATGTAATACAAATGGAGGTTCCTATATTAAAAAAATGCCGTTGATGTCCGTTTGACCTATGGCAGCACCATCTAGCGGGCCAACCATAGCGCCATCTGGTTTCCCCCTTCAATCTAGACGACTTTCGTTCTTTGTAGTTTTTTCGTTTGAAGCTCATTTCGTGAGATATTTGGCCCGGTCACCATCAATGGACTACCCTGTATAAACGACCATGACTTGCGTGCAGGCAGAACCTGCTTTCATAGCTGAAGTCCACAGCTCGCCATTCCAAGCGATCCTCTGACAGCGATGGTCTAGTCGTGCACGTTGATGCTGTGATGAGAGCAGAATACGGGTTGGAGATGTGCATGCCCGTAGTCCCACTGCTAATAACTAGTTCGCAACAGTTGGCAGCGACTATGACCGAGCGGTTCTAGGCGATTCAGTCCGGAACCGCGCTGCTGCTACGGCCTCAGGTTCGAATCCTGCATCGGGCATGGACGTGTGTGATGTCCTTAGGTTAGTTAGGTTTAAGTAGTTCTAAGTCTAGGGGACTGATGACCTCAGATGTTAAGTCACATACGGCTCAGAGTCATTTGAACCATTTTTTCGCAACAGTTTGTCTTGACACACCTGGCTCACAAGCTATCTTATCTGTGCTGTGGTAGCTGTTCGATCTGCCACTGCCGACCTTACAATAGTACGACCCTGGCGGGCGTCTTGTTGCGTGGACGTCCACAACCTCGTCTACAGGTGTGAGAATGTCCACATAGCCACTGATACGAGCATCGGTGCTCAACTGACGCAGTACGTCCAACTTGTGTGTCAATTCCTCGGAAGAACCATCCCACCACTCTAAAGACCATAATTTGACTCCTTTCAAACTCGGACTGTATGAAGTACGAGGGCGACTGTGTGGCATGGTTGCCTTCTTGCTTCACACGTTTGCACGACACTGAGCCTTCTGGTTTGACCATTCCCAATTAAAGTGTAGACGTAGCTGGCGCCCTGGTAGCTATGTATCTAAGCTGTTGGCGGACGACGTTGATACCATTGTAAGGTAGCAGATTTTGCACCTTACATGATGCTAAAGCAGTACTAATACACGGAATACACAGAGGTAGCCATTTAACAAAACTAGATAATTGGCCCAGCTGTAGGAGAGAATGGACACAGAAAAGGAAGTTATGTGTGTCATGTCAAAGTAACGAGATTGCCGCAGAGGCTGGAACACGGCCGGAACCCCTAAGGAAGGTGTTTATGCCATGTCAAACTAACGGGATGGCCGCGGGCTGGACCCCTTTGCCGGCTGGCTCCTCAGACCACCAAAGAAGTTGGGAGAGGCTGGGCCATCACAACAAGAAGTGTGAAGAAGCTATATGCGAAAGAGAGGAAGACGATTTAGCGCCATGGTGACGGGACTGGTGTAGAGTGCGTAGAGATACATATTAGGAGTTTGGTGGCATCAGTAACTGCGAGAGAATTCTGTATCGTGGTCGGGTACAAAAGCGCACGGATACATGGAAGTCTGTGTCGTGATTGGCTACCAACGCGCACGGATCCATGCGGCGAAGGGTAGCATTCATCTCACGCTAGGTGAGGAGAACCCTACGTCATAGTGACGTAACACTACGTTATCGTGACGTAAATAACCTAAATCGACTACATGAGTGCGTATATCGATCTTTGCGGTTGTACCGATAACGTCAAAATGTAAATGCATGTGTACAAACGGAGTGACAGGAGTTATCTGTTACGCTCATCCCAGTTGAATTAATTATTAAGGTGTAATCCCAACAATTTAGGATGGTATTATGTGTTTCAGGAACATAATAAATGTCTTAACGAAGGAACCATAACGAAAGTAAAAACAAAGCTTTTAGTAATTTTTTTTAAAATCCAATGGATCGTGCATAAATCGTGTGGATATAAACGTAAAATAATTAATTATTAAGCTGCTATCCAAAGAACGTGGGATGTTATTGTGTGTTTCATGAACGTAACGAATATCTGAATGAACGAATCATAACCATAACGAAAGTGTCTAGGCATTTTTAGTCCGATTAATCGTGCATAAATCATGTGGATAAATTAAAGTGTTTCGTAGAGTTATAAAAGCCAATGAATTGTACATAATTCATGTGGGCAGAAACGTTAAACTGAGAAACTGAAGTTCGAAGTAATTCCGAATGTTGCTGGAAATATTAAACCATCTAGTTCCATTTAATATTACCTTCATGTTGTAAATCATCTACGAACAATGAACAGTGCAGATTCAAGACGCACACAACAGTCGATAGAACAACTCGTGAAACTCACGATGACGCATGCCTACGTCACGTTGACGTAGCGCTCTCCTCAACTAGCGTGAAATGAATGCTACCCTGCGGCGCAGAACCGCCAGGTTTGCGAAAATCTAAATGAGGAGTGTGGGGTCGGGACTGGACCGGAGCAGTCGCGGTGTCTGGCTGCCCTGCTTGGAGAACGCGGAGACAAGTAGGTGGGGAAAATTATCGGCATTGAGTCCAGTGGCTACTCTCCAAGTCTGAATGGTGTACAGCATACGACTCCACACGCGTAGCATTATCTGTTCCTATGATAGGAGAAACAGATTTGTACTAACTTGTGGTGTCCATATGTAATCCGAAGTGTACCTTCGCTGCCGTGCACTTGAGTCGACCAGCTACTCTTGGCATATGTGCAAGTAGCTTGAGTATTGACTAGTGACGGACTCCGCAATTGAACACTTACGTACAGGAGTTTACGGACGCAAACCACGTCCACGTTAGAGATTAAAGTCAAGCTCGCTCACGGGAAAGACGGCATCACGACGTTGGCAGGGCCGACCGTTGTAATTATCACGGAGAATTACGGTGATATTAGCAATCACCAGCCAAAGTAGGGCACTGTAATTCTAAATGACTTCGTATTCCACTAGCTCTTTGACTGGCGCTCTCTGATTCTGTGTCCGTTCAGGCAGAACTTCACTAGACTCACTTGCGGGTTCAGTGTTGACTTAAGGAGTCAGGAAAAGGGCATACATTGTGCCAATGATAAGCTAGTTAGGTTAGCGAGTGTATTGGATAGTCATGTCATGCTGGAAATATTGCTCATCCTGTTTTCTGAATAAATCTTAATTTGGTATCATATGCTAATCACCGCGTTATTGATTTCGTAGCTAGCAATCACCATATTTCGGTTTAATAAATAGAGTGTAATGATCGTTTCGATGAAAATTATACTAGAGGCATAACCGCGCGTTTAAACAAAGCCAGCTGAAATCAGATAGCAAGTCAAGGTCGACTAAGATTGCCAATAGATATTTTTCAATATAATGATAATTGTACTATAAAACCCCCGAACGTTGCACCATTATTAGCACATCTGGATGGCATGTCTTCATCGGATCAAAATCGACGTCGTCTTTCTCGGTGTATTAATTTTTTCCGGCAGTGTATTTAATATTCCTCCTAAAACACGCTGCATAAGTCGTTTGTGGTTGATGATATCACAAGCAGCGCTCAGGTCTATGAACTAAACACCGGTCACATTTATCGTTCTTATTTCTCTGTCTTGTATGAGATTAAGCATTTGCCGACGTCGTGACCTACACAGCTAGATGCAATATGAGAACACACCGCTGCAGTTGTGTGCCATCCGTTCAACAACCTTAAAGAGATTACGCTAAAGAAAGAAACACAAGGAGCATTCCAGAAGATTGCAGTAGGAAGTACCCTGGGCGGCTATGAGGAAACCCCAACGGCTATCTCTCGGAGAACTGAGACATATGACGAGTTCAAACAACAGCAGATTTTTTCCAAATTGGAGTACTGAGAGGTACAAGCAGTTCAACATCTACATCTACATGTACATGATTACTCTGCCATTCATACTTAAGTGCCTGGTAGAGGGTTCCTCGAACCATTTTCCTACTGCTTCTCCACCATTCCACTCTCGAAAGGCGCGTAGGAAAAAGGAACACCTAAATCTTTCCGTTCGAGCTCTGATTTCTCTTATTTTATTATGATGATCATTTCTCCCGGCGTAGGTGGGTGTCAACAAAACATTTTCGCATTGGCTCTGAGCACAATGGGACCTAAAAGCGGAGGTCATCAGTCCTCTAGAATTTAGAACTAATTAAACCTAAGTAACCTAAGGACATCACACACATCCATGCCCGAGGCAGGATTCGAACCTGAGACCGGAGCGGTCGCCAGGCTCCAGACTGTAGCGCCTAGAACCGCACGGCCACTTCGGCGGGTTTTTCGCATTCGGAAGAAAAAATTGGCGATTGAAATTTCATGGATAGATATCGCCGCAAAGAAAACAGCCTTTGATTCAGTGGCTGCCACCCCAACTCGCGTATCATATCAGTGACACTCTCACCCCTATTGCGCGATAACACGAAGCGGGCTCCCTTCTTTGCACTTTTTCGATGTTCTCCGTCAATCCTACGTGGTAAGGAACCGACACCGCGCAGCAATATTCCAGCAGAGGACGGACAAGTGTAGTGTAGGCTGTCTCTTTAGTGGGTTTGTCGCATCTACTAAGTGTTCTGCCAACAAAGCGCAATCCTTGTTTCGCTTTCCCCACAAAATTATCTATGTGGTCTTTCCAATTTAAATTGCTCGTAATTGTAATTCCTAGGTATTTAGTCGAATTGACAGCCCTTAGATTTGTGCGATTTATCGTATTCTCGAAATTTATCGGATTTATTTTAGTACCCATGTGAATGACCTCGCCAATTGCCACTTTTCGCACCATACAGTTATTCTCTCTAGATCATTTTGTAATTGGAATTGATCGTCTGATGATTTTACTAGACGGCAAATTACATCATCATCTGCAAACAATCTAAGGGGGCTGCTCAGATTGTCATCTAGATCATTTATGTAAATCAGGAACAGCAGAGGGCCTATGACACTACTTTGCGGAACGCGAGATATCACTTCTGTTCTACTCGATGTTTTAGCGTCTATCGCTACGAACTGTGACCTCTCTGAGAGGAAATCACGAATCCAGTCACACAACTGAGACGATACTCCATATGCACCCAATTTGATTAATAGTGAGAAACGGTATCAAAAGCCTTCTGGAAATCTAGGAATATGGAATCGATCTGAGATCCCTTGTCGTCAGCACTCATTACCGCGTTCTTTTGCACAAGAACGATATTTTCTGAATCCGTGTTGGTTGTGTATGAAAAAAAAAGTCGACGTTGGTCTTTGTTAAAAATTTCATTCGGTATAGGCGTGGAATATTGTCAAAATTCCCTCAACTCTGCTGATCAATTTTACAAAGGATACTTTGGAAACTGGTGTAGTATTCGCATTTCTGTACGGTACAATTGTGGGTGACGGCCGTGTCGAGATCGGTACGCCAGTTCCCGCCATATCACCGAAGTTAAGCACCGTCTGACATGGCCAGTGGTTGGATGGGCGACTGTCCGGGTACGCCGCATCGTATTGAGGATTTTCCCTTTCCTTTACGGCAAAGGGGACAGGAGAGATGATGGCGTAAAGACCTCGATCACGTCTCTGCGTCAATGTCCCGGATTCCATTCCAAACTTCTCTAAAAGTATGGTTCAAATGCCTCTGAGCACTACGGGACTTAACATCAGAGGTCATCAGTCCCACAGACTTAGAACTACTTAAACCTAACTAACCTAAGGACATCACACACACCCATGTCCGAGGCAGGATTCGAACCTGCGACCGTAGCAGTCCCGCGGTTCCGGACTGAAGCGCCTAGAACAGCTAGGCCACCGCAGCCGGCCCCCCTTGGTGCTCTTCCAGACAGTAGGCTTTGTATCGGCACTGGGTTTCACCTTCTCCCTTCTCTCACCATCTCCAAGACGGACACACTACACTGCACACACGTACCCATTCCAGTCATCTACACTTAACACTCACAGTTCATACTTCGCAAAGGAAGGGTGACTGCGGGCATGAAGGATAGGAAAACGCTTACCAATTATGGGTCTGAACGTGCCCTTCGAGATCTTCGATTCATGGCATACGACTTTACTCTTTTGTGCACTGTAGCGATCACCGTACCTCCGCCCTTTTCTCGTTTTGCGTTTAAAAAAAATAACAATCCTTCAGTCCTTCCATAGTTTTTCACAATACTTATTTCGTCTACGTTACAGTCAGTTTTTCGTTTACTTGCACGTATTTTTTATTTCACAACATTTCTTTACAATTTATCAATTCCATTTAAGCGAATGAAGCTTCCCGCTGCGTGTCAAAGAAATAGACGTTGCGGAAAACATTTCCTCTCCTTCCTTCTTTTCGCGAGAAGGCGGAGGAGAAGATTGACAGAAGATAACATGGCTTGCGAAACGTAGTTCGTAAAATTATGATCTCAGAGTGTGATTTTTGAGTTTCACCAGTCACAGTCGCTGTACCTGTCATAACCTTCACTGTCGTTCCACAATGATTCCTCTGGCTGCTATTAATTTCTACATGAACTGTGAAATGTCTGCCATTATGGTTTCACTAAGTTCGCCATCTTTGGCATTACCCGGCATACATATCTCCTTCATCGACACAAAGCACCTTTTTCGACACAGTAGGTTCGTTTGAGCAATTGGCAGACAGCGCCAGACATCGGGCTCTACTGCACATACGCAGCTACGATGGCGTAGGCAGCCCGTACTTGGTCCTTGCTCTGCTCATACATTTTTCGTCGCATTTGTGCTGGAATTTTGTGCGTGGTGGGGCATCACGTGACCATGTGCAGCCCTGCGGGATGTTGTTGAGAGGACATACAGAGCTGTACTTAGAGCAGTTGTTGTATCATATCCCACCCAGATAAGGGATGCGAATTAGGAAGCAGTTCTTGGCAAAATATCATTTCAAAATTAGACTCCATAGCTCGAAGTACCATAACATTTTGCTAAGGGGTGACTTTGACAGTTTTTTTTTAATTCTTACTCTGCAATATTTTTATGTAGCATTTCCAACAGGTTAACATGTACACAGCACTGCAAAAAGCTAGTACGATGGAATACAAATTTCTTGCAAAAAAAATAAAAATGAAGCAGTTCCTTGTGTAACTTACACCGGAATAAAGGACAATAAATTTCATGACTATTTCAAAATGTGTAAAAAATTAACATAGTAGTCTGTAAGGCAAAGAAATTGTACAACTGACAGTTTATATTCTACTCTAGGAATAAACATGAAGCCATGTGGGGAGTTAAAACGACAAAACACAGTATGCTGCCAGTCTACAATGTAGCATAGGATGGCATTCTATAAATTTAAGACGTAAACACAAATTAAGAAATAACTTCAGGCCTAGAGGAAGTAGTAGACAAGTGCCTTGTTTTCGAAAAACACTTTCACAGAAGGCAGATTTGTAAAATTCTGCTACAACTTTCATTATATTTGAAACAAATTATTTAGTTCAAAACTACTGACTAAATTTCCCTACTTAGCTTCAAGTAAATGTTTACGTATTTTAACATTTTTAAATGTTCTGATAATAAGTTGCAGTCTCTTTAATTTAAGAATAGATGATCGATGCAGCTAGCCGCTATCTCTGTGTAATTTCTTGTCTGTATAGACGTGTATCTGTTGTCTTTAAGATCCCTTCACCTTCACACACAAGTCTACACTGTAAAGTACGACCCTCCTACTTCTTGGCTGATCCGTGATAAGACAGGCGAAAAATTAGACTAATGGAGGATTATTAGTATTATCTCTATTTTCATTTGCTCTCTCTCTTTCTCTCCTTTATCTATATATAGTTTTTAATATAAGATTTCATTATAAAAAGAATCAGCCAAATAGAATCTTTGGTGGAGTCCTTCGTCTTGGTAATCAGCGGCTGGCTTGCTGTAAGAGATCTTTACATTTATTATTACTATTTAACACTGCAGTCAGTCGGGAGAATCAATCGTTTGGACAATTTGTTCCTTTTACGAAAGATTGCGAATTCCAGATGTGCACGAAGCCTATTTGGACGATTTAACACAGACTCAGTGGTTGCAGGCTCTCTTCGACACAACTGAAACTTCCCCACTAATTACAAGGCCAACGTGATCAACAAATGATCCAGAAAAAACTCATTCGTTCATTCACTCCAGAACAAAAAAGTCACAAACATTATTTATGGAGGAAATCGTGTATTAAATCCATCTCTGTTACATGTCCAGATCTCCGGTGATTCCACGCCCTAAATTATTTTCCATTTACAATCTCTTTCTCTTCAAAACAAACCACTAGCGGCACAAATGTTAATTGGCTCGCTTTTGCGAGAAGAAAAGCAGAATACGTATCTCTCAGAAACACGTCGATCCCTCAACAGATACTCCAGAAGCTGTCTTTGTTACCACTCTAACAACCATGGAGAATGCATATATGCATCTCTGTTATTTCAAAGAACAAAATCACTAGAAAATACTTTGGCCTCGATAGATAACTTTTCCAAAGTGAATGAATGTGGATGGTTTGATTGAAAATGATTAATTGGTGCGTGGTAGAGGGTATTTGCTGTGGGGACATTACAGTATGTTCGTACGTATATAGCATTAAGAGATCTTATAGTGCCATAAAAGGAACAGGACATTAAAGTCTACGCCAGCAGCACCGGAATTTCATAAACCGTACTAAAGTGCTTCATTACGCTCTAATTGCACATTTCTATGTCCAGATGCACCCTGAAGTACCTGATACTCAGATTTTCATGTGGTTTTCATGACACCAATTTTCTTGGAGGTCCAGTACTGTATTCTAATGTTTGGTTCTTTATTATGGTATAACGACATTCGTCACAGAAACTGAAAATTTGCACTTGAAATTGAAAGAAGTTGAAAGTAGCCGATAGTGCGGAATGAAACACTTCAAATAAACTAACTGCCTCAGAGGAAAAAATTAACAGAAGTCAATTTCTCTGTAAAACAAACAGAAATAGCTTCATTAAGACATTAATAGTTTACTGCTAATAACGTCGAATTAATATAAAATCAGAAAATTGAAACTACTAACTTATTTTGGTCTTTCATGGTTAGGAGAATGTATATTAATTCACCGAGCGAAGTGGCGCAGTGGTTATCACACTGGACTCGCATTTGGGAGGACGACGGTTCAATCCCGTCTCCGGCCATCCCGATTTAGGTTTTCCGTGATTTCCCTAAATCGTTTCAGGCAAATGCCGCGATGGTTCCTTTGAAAGGGCACGGCCGATTTCCTTCCCAATCCTTCCCTAACCCGAGCTTCTGCTCCGTCTCTAATGACCTCGTTGTCGACGGGACGTTAAACACTAACCACCACCACCACCACCATATTAATTCACTTGATGGCTCCCGGCCACAGATATCTGTTTTGTTTTCATTTGACGTGGGAGCTGTAAACGAAGACACGAAACATATACACGGGTCACGTGGGGAAGGAACCTCCCACTATAACTCATCTTGCTCTGCGCATGCGCGGTTCTGGCAGCTTGGGCGCGCCAGGAAAATTTTGCCGGATGGCTTCTGTCTACTTGCTGCTACTGCTCATACACCAAACAGCCACGCTCCAAGTAGCCAGAAGCGGGAGGAAGGCACTGCTCATACGCGAATTCAGCTCTGCGCATGCGCACGAGCTTGCTGGCAACTGCTCATACGAACCTCGTGTCAACATGAAATTCCCAGCCACGTGGTCAGCCTAGACCACGTGTTGGGGCTACACCCCTTGTTCCGGTTACTGTTCGGCACCACCTGGTAGCTGTCGAGCCCTGGCTTGCCGAGCGGCCCGCGCGGTCACGCCAACTCCGAACTTGCAATATTTTCAGGGCACCACAACTAGTCTGTTATCTCATAACCGATAAACGGACAGTTGATGGAATTTTTGCCGCTTACATACACGTACTGAGCTGCCCCTTCCCACCTCCACTCCCCTTCTCTCTCTCTCTCCCTCTGTGTTTGCCAAGCAAAGTCAATATTTTGTTTCTTATATTCTCTAGACGATAACACAGTTGAACAAGGTGATTTTTGTTTTTTGAGGATTAGGCCGTAGCCCAAGGCATATCTGTCTGCCTAATGTTTCGTCTTCCAATGTTGTCAGCATCAGAGCCTACAAAGACTTAAAAAGCAGTACAAACTTCGACAGTCTCAAGAGGCAGAACTGTTTATACGTATCCATGCTGCGATTGGTTCGTGACGTCATCAGATCGCTTAGAGCTCCTACGTAATGGGTCATGTTTCCCCAGCTTTGAGGACTCGGCAGTGTTTACCTTGTGAGTGCTTAACCTATTCACGCAAATTTTTACAATATTTCTTACAAAACATTCGATATTGCTTGTATGAAGTGTACCGAACAGTAACTAATGTTTGTAGATATCTTTAGAATGCTCCTTTCATATAACAGAGAAGTTAGAATGTAATATTCACGGGTATAGAAATGTAATCTAGGAACTTGAGTGGCGGTTTGTAAATATTAAATGTAATGAGTTAAAAACTCATTGTCAATTTACAGAGGGGAAAAATATAGTTTGATGTTAGGATTACACGAATTTTTATTAACACAAATATGACAGAAAATTTGTTACTTGTGGAATTCTAGTCAAAACTGTATTGTTTGAAGGTTATGTTACTTGTGCATGTTCCCTCACAATGACCAGACCGCTATAAAAATATCTTACTTATCACTCGTCCTACAGTACCTATATAAGAAATAGGGTGAAGTATTATTCACCTTGTGTGTGTATGTTTATGGTAACGTATAAACACACCACAATAAATGTTCCTCTCCACTGCGAAAATATCTCATGAATCGAAAAACTTTTAGTCGGACTGCTTTGATATAGTTTTCGACAGGAGGAAGAAATGCCAATGGCATACAACTGTTTTAAGTTTATAAATCCCTTTATTAACACGTACATACAAAACACAATTTAGCGTCAGGTCCTGTTTTCCAGTTGTCTCTGCGACAATTTGCAGCTCGTCTTTATCTTCTATCGAGGTCACTTGGAAACCTAAACATACGAAAACCATACTTGTAATGGTTAGTGCAATTCACATCTAAGCAGATACACATATTTACGACAAATTCTTGAATATGTTTAATTAGAAATCTTCAATTGCGCCGCGACTCGTAACACGTGTGAATATTCTATACTTGGGGGGAAAACGTGGCGGACAGTTCAGCTCAGATTATAGGAATCCTAAGACCGCTACCTGAGCTCACAGGATTGGGTCAATGTGTGTTGTGGAGCTTGTAGTGGGGAAGCGTTGTCGTTTCTTTTATTTAGCATTAAGGCCCACAGTTTGCCTAATTTCAATCCTTTTACTTTTCTGTAACAGTTGCTGTTGTGCTTTCGAATTTCAGTTCCCTCTCTGTACATCCTTTCGTAGTAATAATAGGATCTTCATAAAAAAAAAGGTATCGGAGAAACGAATTTGGTGGCTCGCCTGTCTCAGTGCACGATGTTCTACTGCCCATTTACCCGTGTTGCCCAGATGACAATTACTCTCCTATTCATTAAGTCAGGTGTTAATATTTTTTTTTTTTTTTTGTACACCTTGCAGGTAGGACAATCACAGCTATTAGTAGTCATCTTAGGTATTAATAAACTACTTCAGCTGTATCTGGTCCTTTATTATTGCGTCAGTACCGGTTTCGTGACACTAAAAGCCACGTCTTCAGGTGAACAGATAACTAAAACGTTAGAGCTGAAAATCTCAGAACTTTGTACCCAACATTGATTGTCTGTCGGAACAAAACAGCGCTAAAAGACGGTATGTCATAGAATAAAACAGCCGAATTCCAGTATAGTGGATGGGTCCGTTTCTCCAGTATATACGCAATCGCTTGCAGGGGACGCAGCCGCGTGCTGTGCCATATTGACCACGCGGATCCATCCACTATATTGGAATCTGGCTGTTTCATTCTATGACGTACTGTCTTCTAGCGGTGTTTTGTTCCGACGGACAACGAATGCTGGGTACAAAGTTCCGAGATTTTCAGCTCTAATACTTTAGTTATATAGTCATCTGAAGAAGTTCCTTTTTGTGCCACGAAACCAGTAGCGATCCGATAATACAGGACTAAATACAGCTGAAGCGGTTTATTAATATTCAAGGTGACTTCTTTTTGTAGTTGCAACGTACACTTGAACGCATGTACAAGGAATTAAATATACTCAAGCAGTGTAAAGCGGCGGCCGTAGGTGTGTTGTAGTGTTGAAATATTTGCAGTATTCTTTTGTTTACAAGCTGCTCCGATATCTGCTCTTCTTAGTTCTCTGCTGATAATGACCTACGACTGTTTTTACGAACGGGAGGAAAATTTTCCCTTCAGATGGATCTTTTTCACTAAAAACATATCTCTTAGGGCTTAGTGAGCTGCTTATTTGGCCGGCCGCTGTGGCCGAGTGGTTCTAGGCGCTTTCGTCCGGAACCGCGCTGCTGATACGGTCGCAGGTTGGAATCCTGCCTCGGGCATGGATGTTTGTGTTGTTCTTAGGTTAGTTAGGTTTAAATAGTTCTAAGGGGACTGATGACCTCAGATGTTAAGTCCCATAGTGCTTAGAGCCATTTGAAGCATTTGAGCTGTTTATTTGATCAGAGTAGCCGTTTCTTCTGACAGGTGTCGGCGCGAGTCTGTGACCTCAGGTAGTATTCTGATGATGTCACGAATAGACATTTGTACCCTGGGGCATGGGTGTGTGTGTTGTTCTTAGCATAAGTTAGTTTAAGTAGTGTATAAGTCTAGGGACCGATGACAAGCACTTTGGTCCCTTAGGAATTCACACACTTGAACATTTGTGCTGGTACGTATAAAAAGTTCCGCTTGCCGAGCTTGTGCCGTTTGTACTGATTTCTAAGTTTTTATAGCCTTTGACGGTGCCTCCCGCAAAGAAATATGCCCTGCGCGACTGTCTAATGCGCATAAGAGGAAAATCACCACAGACGCAAATGTCGGTCGTGGAAGCCTGCCTTTATGATAGCTGAACAAGGACAGTGGAAGTTGACGTAATATGCTCATTGAATGAGCCATCCTTGCATTCGCTTGGAGTGAATTACATAAAACACCAAAAGCTAAATCAGGATTTCAGGGAAAAAATTTGAACACCGCACCTCCAGCAAACGAATATGGTTCAAATGGCTCTGAGCACTATGGGATTTAACATCTGAGGTCATCAGTCACCTAGAACTTAGAACTACTTAAACCTAACTAACCTAAGGACATCACATACATCCATGCCCGAGGCAGGATTCGAACCTGCGACCGAAGCAGCAGCGCGGTTCCAGACTGAAGCGCCTAGAAACGCTCGGCCACCACGGCCGGCAGCAAACGAATACATTGTACTGCGGACAAAAGCGCATCCAGGATACGAGCTGTGGTGGGAAGAGAAAGGGCCTCGTGTTTCGAATGACGAAGTAGTCAGGGATTGTGTGATAGATCGTTCTAAGTACACTTGGCACTAGTCAGAATCCAAGAATGTGCTGGTTCACTTCAAACTGATACTGATGTGATATCTCTGTTTGTTTTGCACCCAGGCTTTTTTTTCCCTAGCGGGTGCAGGGGTGGAGACATCGTAGCGCATGAACCTAACTGCAAACGTTCTTGCTTCTGTGTCACATTACTCCAACGAAAATGCGTAAAAACGAAATGCTGGATGCATAACCTTCCTGCCTCAGTATGCAGATGCTGGTTTTGTCCGCAAGGATTGTCTGTCAAGCTGTTTGGCGAGCAGTGAATCGCCTTGGCGTGACCGCTCCACCCGCGCTCACGACTCGTAACTGTAATCGGTCGCTGCAGTCTGCACGCGCAGAAACGGGACCATTATGTGCAAACACACGCGCAGCCATTTCTGTGGAGGTGACACACGTACGTAGCGCACTCGCGGACAATGTGAGCAGCCGTGTGGTCTCTACAGTCTGGTCCGAAGGTACTGCCAGATCCCTCTTTTTTTGGTCATGACGTGTACTTATTTATCTCGAACATGTCATAGCAAATGTTGATACTTTACGTTCCAGTTTGTTAGTGATCCAGATCATCAATCAGTATGGGCACCATGATTGTCAGGGCACAAAATGGTGCGGCGACAGGTTCTTTGCGAAATTTTCCGAGTCATAGGCAGAGTGATTTCCTTGAATGCCACCTTAAGAGCTTTCTTCAGTTCGTCAGTTCTCTGGTACAGTTGTTTCGCGACATGCTGCTTAATTATTTCAAAACCGACCTGTCGCTTGATGTCGTATTTGGACTCCTCGCAGGCCACTCGATCCAACAATTCTCGAAAACGGAGAGCAATATGGGCAGAAGTTCTGCCTTGTTGAAGTCAACTGTCACCAAGAATGTTCAGTCTCTGAAGATATGGGATAAACCATTGACCCAACATTTGCAAGTAACAATACTGATTAACTGCACCTTCAAAGAAATACGGCCCTGTGAGCTGCCTGCTGGATATTTCATCCAGGTCATAATACCTCTTCATAATAATGTAGTGTTCCCTTGCTGCAGAATAAAATACCGGTGTTCCGACAAGATTAATAAATTGATAACCTTGTCCCGCAGTGGGAGCGTCAGAAACACATGGAGTTACCTTGAGCAACCTTCACGTCTTCGCCTCATGTCCTAATCACTCAACACATTTACGAATCGTAGGCTAAAAGATTTTACTTCCAGATTTTTTCATGTGTGTCAACATAGTCGTTTTCGGAATTCCCCTTTTCCGTAATCATTTTATGGGAGATTTGGTCACAGAACTCGCCACTGCTGCACACGTTTGTTGTCGTTTTGATGATCGACACGCCCTCTTTCCATCCAAAATGGATCCGGTTCTGAAGAGTTTCTGTCCACTTTGGTGGAGCTGTTTTATGGAATCGTGCCACTAAATACTATTGCACATCTGTTACTATTTTTCCTGTGCGCACTTGCCAGAACACCATCCTTCACACTGTAAATACTTGTGTCCGCCATCTGAAAAGAACGAAAAGACATAAGGAGTGTGAATGTATATCATGACCAAAGAAGAGGGGGGGGGGGGGGTGACAGGACTTTCTGACCTTACTGTGTAGTCGCTAGCACCTACGTTACAAGTACGCCCTCAGCACGGTACCATGATCTCACTCTTTCACGTCCGCAGGACATAATCACTCCCGTAGTGTAACTGATAAAACAAGAATGAGCACCTCGTCCAAGCCTCTGAGACGCCAAGGGCTGTAGACCGGCCGTCGTGTCATCCGCTGCCTTGCAGCGCCGTGCGGATGCCTTACGGTGGTGCCTTGGTCAGCACACAATTCTCCCGGCTGTATTTGCCGACTTTTGCGACCATGGAGCCTGTAACTCTCATTCTAGTATCTCCTCGATTGGCATCATGAGGCGTAGTAGATATGCTCACTCAGTAGCGTGTTGGTGCTAAAATAAAATATAGTGGCCTAATTACTATTGTACCCTCAATTGGCTAAGCTATAATGACTGTACGTTTTTATACAAGACAAAAAACATGTATCATCCACTTACAAAAAAAAAAAAAATGTTTTACAACCCCACAGCGCAGTTTAATTGGAAGTGGTCCATAGAGTTGACATTCTCCATCCATCTGAAAATATTTATCACAGTAACTCTACTTAGAAAGAAATGCATCACTTTAAAATACTGAAGGCAACTTGTCAAACCTATGTGAAATGTTATGTAAAAGAGGCGTCCGCTACTTACGAAAAAGTAACTGCGTTGAAATTATACCACTCTTCCATAAGCATTTTACATTTCAAGAAGCAGCTTACACACACTTCTATATTTAAGCCACTCACACGTGTAATAGGTATTATTACTCTCCTCTTCCTTCTCTTCGAATCCATCTACCTGCAGTAACATAACATAATGAGGAATAATTTCTTATCGAATTTGTACGACGTCTAGGCATACTAGATTTCTTGAAAACACCGACGTCCTGCAGTCATTTTCCTTCAGTAGCAACTTCATGGATGAACCTTCTGTCGACATTGAGGTCATTAGTGACGGAGCACAAGCTCGGATTGCGTCAAGTATCGAGAAGGAAATCGGCCATGCCCTTTACACGGAACCATCCCATCACTTGCCTGGAGAGATATAGGGAAATCAAAGAAAACCTAAACCTAGATGGCCGGAAGCGGGTTTGAACCGTCGTCCTCCCGACTGCGAACCCAGTGTGCTGACCACTGCGCCACAACGCTCTGTTTACTGGATGAGTTTAGAGTGCTGAATAATGCTTTGGTGTTCAGAACTTGCTTTATACACTCATTACCATCACGTAAATTTAAAACGATAATATCACTCTGCATTTATCACATTTTTAGCGTCGAGTATCAAATCTTTTATATTTTTAATTTTTTTAGCAGTGTCTATGCGAGCGATAACAGTGAACTGACTGTAGAGCTTAGTGAATGCTTCTTTTATACCTGAAAGTAAAGATCATATACAATCTTTTCTTTGCATGTCAGTGTAGCTTGCATGTAAGTATTAGCGGCGATGATGATAGTATACTCCAAGTAAAATTGCTTTGTGGTTGACAGATGTCAGTGTGCTCGGTGAGTCTTCTTCAGCATATTCACGGTGTATGTGCTGTGGATACTCCCGTCTTCCAAGATAACAACTGCTGTTTTCACAGGGCTGGACGCATCCGTTTCTCAGTTAATATTACCCAGCTACCCAGTCGCACCTCGCCTGGTTCCACTATATCATCCCATTGTTCGGAACAGCGAGTGAAACGGGATAATTAACATCCCTGCGGTTTGGTAGCTCTACAGGATCTACTGATCAATGAGCGGCCTCAGCTGGATCGGCAAATATTTTTCCCATGTGCGTAACCACTTTCTTTTGTGCAATGAATACTTTTTGCCTACGTTAACTCAGAATAGCATCGCTTATGATATCAGTGGTAGAAAATATGCAAAATGCGTTAACGTAAAGATTTCAATGTCTCAGTTGCCTAATATTCTCGGAAAGGAATTCGACCTTGTTCTTTTCACAGAGACCATACTGCAATTTGCCTTAGGCGATAGAAAACCTAACTGTGGTTGTCTGTACGCTCCTCCCGCATGCGAGTCCTGTGTCCTCCCATTCGGCCAGCCGCCCGCTCGGTGCTGGCGCCATACGCACGGCCCTTGAATGAGAGCTAGTTTGCTGGTGTTGTGCTTTTATTCTTCTTCTTCTCCCTTTCGATGTTAAAGAGCCTGCGATACGGATGGCTACAAGAACTCAGTAAGCACTTCCTGGTTCTCATCGAGGCTTGTCTCTCCGCTGCAAGTAATTGGATGTTTTGTTTTGCTTTGTCTCGCTTCCGGTAAGATAGCCTTGTATTTCTTAGTTTCATGTTCTGCCTATCCTAGTTCTCGGAATGTGCATAGCTCACGAGTCCTTATTACAGCATAAACCGTTTTACTTTCAAAGAAGCCATTGACTGAAACACACTCCCAGATAATGTGCTCTTTGGTGCCTATTTCTTCACATTCGCACACGCCCCTGATATGTCGACGTGTTTTCAGTAAATGCGAGAGCTATAACACATGACTTCAAGGTAATGTACTGTGCCTTTGGTGGGCGAAATGTACACTATGTGATCAAATGTATCCGGACACCCCCAGAAACATACGTTTTTCACATTAGGTACATTGTGCTGCCACCTACTGCCAGGTACTCCATATCAGCGACCTCAGTAGTCATTAGACATCGTTCGAGAGCAGAATGGGGCGCTCCGCGGAACTCTCTGACTTCGGACGTCGTCAGGTGATTGGGTGTCACTTGTGTCATACGTCTGTACGCGAGATTTCCACACTCCTAAACATTCCTAGGTCCACTTTTTACGACGTGATAGTGAAGTGGAAACGTGAAGGTATACGTACAGCACAAAAATGTACAGGCCGACCTCGTCTATTGACTCACAGAGACCGCCGATAGTTGAAGAGGGTCATAATGTGTAATAGGCAGACATCTATCTAGAGAATTACACAGGAATTCTAAACTGCGTCAGGATCCACTGCAAGTACTATGACAGTTATACGGGAGGTGAGAAAACTTGGATTTCATGGTCGAGCGGCTGCTCATAAGCCACACAACACGCCGGTAAATGCCAAACGACGCCTCGCTTGGTGTAAGGAGCGTAAACATTGGACGATTGAACAGTGGAAAAACTTTGTGTGGATCGACGAATCACGGTACACAATGTGGCGATCCGATGACAGGGTGTGGTTATGTCGGATGCCCGGCGACGTCAGTGTAGTGATAACAGTAAAATTCGGAGGCGGTAGTGTAGTGGTGTGGTCGTGTTTTTCATGGAGGGGTCTTGTACCCCTTGTTGTTTTGCGTGACACTATCACAGCACAGACCTACATTAATGTTTTAGCACGTTCTTGCTTCCCACTTTTGAAGAGCAATTCGGGGATGACGTTTGCATCTTTCAACAGGATCGAGACCCTGTTCATAATGCACGGTCTGTGGCGGAGTGGTTAGCACCTCTGTAATGGACTGGCATGCACAGAGTCCTGACCTGAATTTTACAGAACACCTTTGGTACGTTTTGGAACGCCGACTTCGAGCCAAGCCTCACCCACGGACATTGATACATCTCCTCAGTGCAGCAGTGCGTGAAGAATTGGCTGCTACTCCCCAAGAAACCTTCCAGCACCTGATTGAACGTAAGCCTGCGAGAGTGGAAGCTGTCATCAAGGCTGAGGGTGGGCTAACACCATATTGAATTCCAGCATTACCGACGGAGGGCTCCACGAACTTGTAAGTCATTTTCAGCCAGGTGTCCGTATACTTTTGATCTCATGACGTAATGCACTTTTGATCTACAGCTTTTAGTGTGGAGAATTTAGTATGTTCTCCCTTTATTCCTCTCCTGTCCTAGATTTCCTGTATTTCTCTATTTTCTTCTTCGATGCTCCTCCTGTGCCCAATATATCCTATACTTGCCGTCTTTGAGACACTGTGGTACTCCTCTCCCTGTCTGTCCAAGGTCTACAGATCTTATGCCTGGTATCAAGAGCGGCTCCTTATTCGATGTAGGTCTATACAGACGGTGTAGCTGCAGCAGAGACAGACCATAGTTAAAATATAGCTCAGGCCCCAATCCTTTGCCTGCGTAACAGCAAATATCAGCTCATGGCGAGCTTCGTAGCCTGTACCTTGCCTTTCGACGTCGAAATAGTTGTTACACTCTATGAACAACATAAGAACGATCGTTAAGGCATTACCTATATGTTTTAATGTGATCTCTCTCCAGTTATCCAATGGACCTGCATAGCAGCTTGATAAACGATACATTGGCATCAGTGAGCCATGCAAAATATCCCAGCTGTCCTCTCTTTCTCACCGAGGGTGATGGCGAAGTAATTAAGGCAACGAACTCTGATTCCAGTTCTCGTCTGATCAGCCAGTTTTTTGTTTTCCGACATTTTCACCTCAGGTCATTGCCGGGAAGTTTTCTTTGAAGTCCGTGACCAATTTGCTGCCTGATTCTTGTCGAACTCTAACCTAGTTTTTTGTCACTAATGAGCTCTTAATCCTTGATCTTTATTCTGATTTTCGCTGCAGCTGCCCTCATCCCCTCAAAGATATTGTCGTATGCTGCGTATAAATGAAGTAAGCGAACTGCAATTTCTAGCTGTTTGTTTCAGAAGAACTACTTTGGTATCAGCATGTTGTACTCTCTTTTTAATTGCCTTATGTTTTCCTCAGTTTATAATAACTTTTACGAGTATTCTCTCACCAAACGACACCACTGCGTAGCCGGTTTTTCATACTTAAATAAACTCAGCCAGCTGACGACAGAAATTTCTACTTCCTTGCGTCCTTGAACTAGTTAGTTATCTCATCCATCTGTCGCTGCAAATTTAGAACATAACGAACACATTGCCGAACTTATGGTGTATTTTCTACCGTTATTGACCATTCTTAATATCGAAACAATTTTCATCTTAGTATCGCTACATCATTGTCAAATGGCTCTGAGCACTAAGAGACTTAAACTACATCATTGTCATTATAAATAAAAAATACATAAATTATAGAAAGATTAACTTCATGTTCGATGTTTCTTGTGAACACGCTGCTGGAACCAAATTAGTACACCCTTTTAGAGATTACTAATTCACTGAAGATATATTGTTGCAACACTGCGTATGGAGTACATGAGATGATTACATTTACAGATCAGTAGCACTAGTATTGACCCATACTGAAACACTCGTATTAGCACGTGGTGTAGCCTACACGGGCGGCAATGCAGGTGTTGATTCTAGGATCCGGTACATCGCACAGATGGCGGATACTGTCCTGGGATATGTTACGCTACGCCTGTTCGACGTGAGCACGTGGTTGTGTAGCAGTTGTCTCCTCTCATCCCATCATATCACACACGTCCCCAATGGGAGACAAGTCCAGAGATCATACTGGACAGGGAAGTTTCTTCACACCTTGCAGAGCACGTTGAGTTTCAGTGGCAGTGTGTGGGCGAGCATTATACTGTTGGAGCAACAGATCACCTTACTGCTGCAGGGACGGAGAAGGAAGAGGTCTAACAACATTGTGTACATACCGAGCTGTGGTTAGCGTTCCCTCCAGAAACAACGAGGGTTTTAGCATATCGCGTCCCAGACCTTAGGGACCTGCGTGTCTTGGGTGAATCCACCCTACGAGACAGTGCTCACCAGGTCTGCGCCGTATGCTCAGACGACCGTCACTTGCATGCTGGCAAAATCTGCTTTCATCGCTGAAGACCACCGCTCGCCATTACAAGTGATCCTCTGACGGTACCAACCAAGTTTTACGCGTCGATGCTGTGGTGTGATTGGAAGGCGGACTAATGGTAGTAGTAGTAGTAGTAGCTTTATTCATCCGTAGACCCCTTTTTACAAGGATGTAGGACATGTCAAAGTATTTACAAATTTAGATCAATTTAAAATAAGCTTATTCGTATACACACTCTCTCGCTCTCTTTCTTTCTTTCTCTCACTCTCTCTCTCTCTCTCTCTCTCTCTCTCTCTCTCTCTCACACACACACACACACACACACACACACACACACACACACACACACACACACACACACACACACACACACTGGTGATCTCTAGGCCATTGTCTGTACCGCAACTTCCCATTTGCTATCCTGAAAAACTGAGTCAGCATCCCTCCATAATGAGTGAGATGTTGAGCTTAGAAAGAGGTAGAGGTGTTAGTATTGTGCTATGCGTAGCTTGTGGGTAAGTATTTTTAGAAAGGAAAAAAAGGAGGAAAAGAACATCAAGTGAAGGTGTTCTGTGGAATGTTGGATATTTTACAATCATTATTATTATTATTATTATTATTATTATTATTATTATTATTATTATTATTATTATTATTTATTTGTATAACATTTTTTATCAAATCCCTACTCTGTTTTAGCTAAGTAATCCTTCAATGTATAAAACGTATTGCATAACAGGTACTTTTTTGCTGCCTTTTCAAATAAGTGTATTTTAGCAATTTCTTTAATCTCTTTTGGTAATTTATTGTACAGTTTTATTCCTTGGTAGAAAATGCTGTTTTGAGTCTTATGTTTATTTTCTCTTGGTAAAGTAAGTCGAGTCTATCTCTTGTTGCATGGTCACGGACAGAGCTGTTCGTGCAGTAATTACCAATGTTATTTTTGATGTGTACAACTGACTGGTAAATGTATTCACATGGAGCAGTTAAAATCCCCAGATCTTTACAATGAGCTCGACTAGTATTTTTGGGTATCATTCTTAAGCCTCTTTTCTGGAGTTGGAAAACTGTGTTCATATTTTGTGCATTTGTTCCCCAAAAAAGTATTCCATAGCTAAGAATTGAGTGTACATATGAATAATAAGTAACTAAAAGACACTGCATGTTACACACTGATGATATGATTCTGAGGGCATAACATGCTGATGACATTCTGTTTGCAAGTAACTTTGTGTGTTCACACCACTTCAACTGAGAATCAATATTCATTCCTAGAAATTTTGCATTTGTTACACAGTCTATAGAGATGCCATCTACATTTAATTTAACATTGTCATTTTTCCTCTTCAAACTGAAATTCATGGTGTGCGTGTCCGTAGTCCCACTGCTATTTACATCTACTTCTGCATCTACATGGATACTCTGCAAAGCACATTTAAGTGCGTGGCAGAGGGTTCATCGAACCTCCTTCACAATTTTCTATTACTCGAATCTCGTATAGCGCGCGGGAAGAATGAACACCCATATCTTTTCGTACGAGCGCTGATTTCCCTTATTTTATCTTGGTGATCGTTCCTCCCTATGTAAGTCGGTGTCAACAAAATATTTTCGCATTTGGAGGAGAAAGTTGGTGATTGGAATTTCGTGAGAAGATTCCGTCGCAACGAAAAACGCCTTTCTTTTAATGATGTCCATCCCAAATCCTGTATCATTTCTGTGACACTCTCTCCCATATTTCGCGATAATACAAAACGTGCTGCCTTTCTTTGAAGTTTTTCGATGTACTGCTGTCTGGAACCGCGTGACAACTACGGTCGCAGGTTCGAATCCTGTCTCGGGCATGGATGTGTGTGATGTCCTTAGGTTAGTTAGGTTTAACTAGTTCTAAGTTCTAGGGGACTAATGACCTCAGAAGCTGAGTCCCACAGTGCTCGGTGCCATTTGAACCATTTTTCCAATTTAAGTTGATCGTAATTGTATTTAGTTGAATTTACGGCTTTAAGATTAGACTGATTTGTCGTTTAACCGAAGTTTGACGAGTTCCTTTTAGCACTTACGTGGATGACCTCACACTTTTCGTTATTTAGGGTCAACTGCCACTTTTCGCACTATTCAGATATCTTTTCTAACTCGTTTTGGAATTTACTTTCATCTTCTGATGACTTTATAAGTCGATAAACGACCGCGTCATCTGCAAACAACCTAAAACGGCTGCTCAGATTGTCTCCCAAATCATTTATATAGTAACAGCAAAGGACCTATAACACTACCTTGGGGAACGCCAGAAATCACTTCTGTTTTACTCGATGACTTTCCGTCAATTACTACGAACGGTGACCTCTCTGACAGGAAATCACAAATCTAGTCACATAACTGAGACGATATTCCATAAGCACGCAATTTCACTACAAGCCGCTTGGGTGTGGTACAGTGTCAAAAGCCTTCTGGAAATTCAGAAATACGGAATCGATCTGAAATCCCTTGTCAATAGCACTCAGCACTGCATGTGAATAAAGAGCTAGGTGTGTTTCACAGGAACGATGTTTTCTAAGACCATGTTGACTGTGTGTCAATAGACCGTTTTCTTCGAGGTAATTCATTATGTTCGGCCACAATATATGTTCTAAAATCCTGCTGCATATCGACGTTAACGATATGGGCCTGTGATTTAGTGGATTACTCCTACTACCTATCTTGAATATTGGTGTGACCTGTGCAACTTTCCAGTCTTTGGGTACGGATCTTTCGTCGAGCGAACGGTTGTGTGTGATTGTTAAGTATGGAGCTAATGCATCAGCATACTCCGAAAGGAACCTAATTGGTATACAGTCTGCACCAGAAGACTTGCTTGTATTAAGTGATACGATTTAGCGGTTTACAAATGTTCGTGTTGACACGCCTGGGCTCACAAGCCCTCTTACCTGTGCTGTGAAAACTGTTAAGACCTGCCACCGCTGACCTTACAATACGGCGATCCTGGCAGGCGCCTGTGCTGCGTGTATGTTTATAACCTCGTCTACGGGTGTGTGAATGTTCACGTGACCACTGATACCAATATCGTTGCTCAACTAGCGCAGCACGTCCAACTCGTTCAGCAGTTCTCCGGAAGGATCATCCTGTCACTCGGAAGGCCACAATTTGACACCTGTCAAGTTCGCTCAGTTGCGTGTAGGAACGACGAATGCCTATCCGTGGCATGTTTGCTGGCTTGCTTCACACGCTTGCACCACACTGAGCCTCCTGGCTGTGAGTATTCCCTATCAACAGGCAGGCACGCGTGGCGCTCTGGTAGCTATGCCACTACACTGTCTGTTGGCGGAAGACGTTCAAACCGTTATCAAGACATCTACTATCCTCCAGATGGCATATGCCGTAATAAGATGAAAATCGACGTCATCTTTCCAGGTATACTAATTTTTTTCCGGCAGTGTAAAAGTATGCTGTAGTTTTTCAACACATTTCCTTTTTATTTCTTACATTACATAATACACTACTGGCCATTAAAATTGCTTCACCACGAAGATGACGTGCTACAGACGCGAAATTTAACCGACAGGAAGAACATGCTGTGATATGCAGATGATTAGCTTTTCAGAGCATTCACACAAGGTTGGCGACACCTACAACGTGCTGACACGAGGAAAGTTTCCAACCGATTTCTCATACACAAACAGCAGTTGACCGGCGTTGCCTGGTGCAACGTTGTTGTGATGCCTCGTGTAAGGAGGAGAAATGCGTACCATCACGTTTCCGACTTTGATAAAAGTCGGATTGTAGCCTATCGCGGTTGCGGTTTATCATATCGCGACATTGTTGCTCGCGTTGGTCGAGATCCAATGACTGTTAGAAGAATATGGAATCGGTGGGTCGAGATGACAGGCATCTTATCCACGTGGATGTAACGGATCGTGCAGCCACGTCTCGATCCCTGAGTCAACAGATGAGGACGTTTGCACGATCAGTTCGACGACGTTTGCAGCAGCATGGACTATCAGCTCAGAGACTATGGCTGCATTACAGACTGTAGCGCCTGCGATGGTATACTCAACGACGCACCAGGGTGCACGAATGGCAAAACGTCATTTTTTCGGATGAATCCAGCTTCTGTTTACAGCATCATGATGGTCGCATCCGTGTTTTGCGACATCGCGGTGAACGCATATTGGAAGCGTGTATTCGTCATCGCCATACTGGCGTATCACCCGGCGTGATGGTATGGAGTGCCATTGGTGACACGTCTCGGTCACCTCTTGTTCGCATTGACGGCACTTTGAACAGTGGACGTTACATTTCAGATGTGTTACGACCCGTGGCTCTACCCTTCATTCGATCCCTGCGAAACCCTACATTTCAGCAGGATAATGCACGACCGCATGTTGCAGTTCCTGTACAGGCCTTTCTGGATACAGAAAATGTTCGACTGCTGCCCTGGTCAGCACATTCTCCAGATCTCTCACCAATTGAAAACGTCTGGTCAAGGGTGGCCGAGCAACTGGCTCGTCACAATACGTCAATCACCACTCGTGATGAACTGTGGTATCGTGTTGAAGCTGCATGGGCAGCTGTACCTGTACACGGCATCCAAGCTCTGTTTGACCTAACGCCCAGGCGTATCAAGGCCGTTATACGGCCAGACGTAGTTGTTCTGGGTACTGATTTCTCGGTATCTATGCACCCAAATTGCGTGAAAATGTAATCACATGTCAGTCGTAGTAGAGTATATTTGACCAATGAATACCCGTTTACCATCTGTGTTCCTTCTTGGTGTAGCAATTTTAATGGCCAGTAGTGTACAACATGTCATTGGCAACATGAGAAGTTATTGAGACTGAAAATTATCAACGACATTAATTAATTTTAAAATGACAGATTTACTGCTGTAGGAGGCTTTTTAGGAGAACCTTCGGCAAAATAAGACTAGTTACTCAAATTTTATCAGTTTCTGAATATTTTGACGTTGCCATACCTGCTAACTGAATTTAGATTTGTCGATTATTAGCTGTTGCCTGCCCATTTTGAACTCCTGTGAATGTCTCTAGCATACATTGGTTTAATGAATGACACATTTACGAAGGTGAGTCAAATGAAAACCTTAAATTTGTAATATCAAATCGAAATTTCGCGCCGTTATCCCGTAAGTTGGTAAGCATGCTACAAACAGTGTGCAGAATGGCCTGTAGTTGGCAGTATAGTGCAGATGCACACATACCGTCGCAGTATCAGCATAAAGATGGCCACCCCACTTTCGACTTGCACCAGGGAAGAACAGCGTTCTGTTACTCGGTTTTTGCGTAGTGAAGGTCTGAAACGAATGAAGATTCAGTAGAGTGATGCATGTTTGTCACAGCTACAAGTCTACGGATGGAGTTGGAAGTTCGCAAATGGTGTGACTTCAGTGGAAGATGCTCCTCGTCCAGGTCAGGCACGAGTTGTGACCACAGAACATTATAGCAGTTGAAGCCATCGTGAAGGAAAACCGCCGAGTGACACTGAATGACATTGCAGCATGTTTACAGATTAGTCATGGGTCAGCACACCACATTGTGCATGATGTTCTCCAGTTTCACAAAGTGTCTGCAAGATGGGTGCCACGGCAGCTGACTCCTGAGAGAACGACGTGTTGATGCGTGCGAAGAACTTCTTCGGCGCTTTGAACGAGAAGGTAGTGCCTCCTTGCAAGAATCGTTACTGGAAACGAAACCTGGGTTCACTTCCACCAACCGGAAACGAAGAGAGCGAACAACCCAGAACTTGTCCCAAGTGATTTTCATATGTTTGGACCACTCAAAGACGCAATGGGAGGAAAGAAGTTCTGATCTGATGAAGAACACGGTGCATGATTGGTTGCGCGGACTACCAAAAGAATTTTTTTATAAAGGAGTTTATGCACTTTGTAAGCGCTGGAGGACTTGCATTGACCGTGGGTAAGATTATGTTGAAAAGTGATATAGCTTTGTACCACTTCTGCGCAATAAATAATATTTCAAAAAATATTTAAGGTTTTCATTTGACTCACCCTCGTACAAACGTTACTCTGTCGATAGGCGAAAAGAAGAGAAGCGGAGGGCGACAGGGGAAACTGATGGGCGGATGAATCAAGAAGGGCAGTCACGTTTGTGTATGTGTGTGCCTTTATTGCTGTTTTATGCCATTATTCAGCTCTTTCATGGGGGTAAAAAGAACGTTGTTGGAGAGCGTTGTGCGCTGATTTGTTACATGTTTTCCTTCTGCTAGAGCCTTCTGAATAAAGTACCAAGCTTATATTGTTAACCTCCAGGTGTATCAGAGTACGCAAATACGAGATTTCGAAATTAGGTTGAAGGTGGTTCTCCTTCATAGGTATTTCGCTGAAGCAGGGAGTATGAGTTGCCATGTCTATAATCGCATTTTCTATTTATAATTTTCTGCTGAGCTGCCCTCTTTTAACTATAATGAACGGTAGATCTCTCGACCCAAAAACTGTGCCCACTAGTTGAAAGAAAGCACAGGTCACATTGGTCTACAAGAAGGGTAGCAGAATTAAATTACAAAACTATCGTTCAATATTTTTCACGTCCTTCTGTTATACATACAATCGTAGAACGTTTGCTGAGCTCAAACTGTATGAAGTATCTGGAATACAATGATTTCCTCCACGACAACCAACATGGATTTCCAAAACATCTGTCATCCGAAACACAATTCTCGTTTTCTGACATAACACTATGGAAGTCATGGATCAAGGTAATCAGATAGATGCAGTATTTTTTGACTTTGCGAAAAGCATTTAACTCAGATAATAGTTACACTTATTTTCAAAACTACGAGACAGTCGTACGCGGTATCAAACAAAATTTGAGATTGAATCAAGGATCTCTTGGCAGCAAAGAACCAGGATGATATCTTGTATGCAAAGTGACGTGTCCCGTCCCAATATAAGCCGCGATGATATTCTCCACGAGTTGCGTACTTTCTTACTTGGAGTCATGAATAATTTTATGCTTTCCTGTCTTTAGTGTTCCTCGGAGTTGAGCGCCTGTCACCACATGAAAGTCGATGAGGTGAGCCAGTTTCCTCTGGATGCACAGGATGGTCCATTGACAGTGACCAGGCCAAATATCTCCCAAAATAAGCATCAAACGAAAAAACTACAAAGAACGAAACTCGTCTAACTTGAAGGGGGAAACCAAACGGCGATATGGTTGGCCCGCTTGATGGCGGTGCCATAGGTCGAACGGATATCAACTGCTTTTTTTTTAAAAAATTGGGAACCCCATTATTTATTACATATTCGTGTAGTACCTAAATAAATATGAATGTTTTAGTTGGACCACTTTTTTCGGTTTGTGATGGATGGCGCTGCAATAGTTACAAATGATAAGTACGTGGTATAACGTAACATTCCGCCAGTGCGGACGGTATTTGCTTCGTGATACATTACCCGTGTTAAAATGGACCGTATACCAATTGCAGAAAAGGTCGATATCGTGTTGATGTATAGCTATTGTGATCAAAATGCCCAACGGGCGTGTGCTATGTATGCTGCTCTGTATCCTGGACGACATCATAGAAGAATCCGGACCGCTCGCCGGATAGTTACGTTATTTAAGGAAACAGGACGTGTTTAGACACATGTGAAACGTCAATCACGACCTGCAACAAATGATGATGCCCAAGTAGGTGTTTTCGCTGCTGTCGCGGTTAATTCGCAGATCAGTAGCAGACAAATTGCGCGATAATCGGGAATCTCAAAAACATCGATGTTGAGAATGCTACATCAACATCGATTGCACCCTTACCATATTTCTATGCACCAGGAATTGCATGGAGACGAGTTTGAACGACGTGTACAATTCTGCCACTGTGCACAAGAGAAATTACGGGACGATGATAGATTTTTTTCACGCGTTCTAGTTAGCGACGAAGCGTCATTCACCAACAGCGGTAACGTAAACCGGCTTAATGTGCACTATTGGGCAACGGAAAATCCACGATGGCTGCGACAAGTGGAACATCAGCTACATTGGCGGGTTAATGTATGGTGCGGCATTATGGAAGGAAGGATAATTGGCCCCCATTCTATCGATGACAATCTAAATGGTGCAATGTATGCTGCTTTCCTACTTAATGTTCTACCGATGTTACTACAAGATGCTTCACTGCATGACAGAATGGCTATGTACTTCCAACATGATGGATGTCCTGCACATAGCTCGGGTTCGGTTGAAGCGGTATTGAATAGCATATTTCATGACAGGTGGATTGGTCCGCGAAGCACCATACCAGGGCTCGCACGTTCACCGGATCTGACGTCCCCGGATTTCTTTCTGTGGGGAAAGTTGAAGGATATTTGCTATCGTGATCCACCGACAACGCCTGACAAAATGCGTCAGCGCTTTGTCAATGCATGTGCGAACATTACGAAACGCGAACTACTCGCTGTTGAGAGGAATGTCGTTACACGTATTGCCAAATGCATTGAGGTTGGCGGACATTATTTTGAGCATTTATTGAATTAGTGTGGTATTTACAGGTAATCACGCTGTAGCAGCATGCGTTCTCAGAAATGATAAGTTCACAAAGGTACTTGTATCAACTTGGAAGAACCGTAATAAAATGTTCAAACGTACCTATGTTCTGTATTTTAATTTAAAAAACCTACCTGTTACCAACTGTTCGTCTAAAATTATGGGCCATGTGTTTGTGATTATTACAGCGCCATCTATCACAAAGCGAAAAAAGCGGTCCAACTAAAATATTCATATTTCTTTACGTACTTCACGTATATGTAATAAAAAATGGTGGTTCCTATGTAGAAAAAAAAGTAGCTGATATCGGTTTGACCTATGGCAGCGCCATCTAGTGGGTCAACCATAGCGCCATCTGGTTTCCCCCTTGAAGCTACACAAGTTTCGTTCTTTGTAGTTTTTTCGTTTGACGCTTACTTCGTGAGATATTTGGCCCGGTCACGATCAATGGACCACCCTGTATATAGGTGCTGTATTCTTCTGTCGGATGTATTACAGATTAATTAATGTCCTTCTTCTAGCTTCTTTGGTAGATATACTGTAAGTGACCGTGTTAATCGCAGGGATTTCACCTCATCGGAATATTTCTTCGTATTTATTTTATGTTCTTCTTAGCGGTAAATGGATTCCTATCTTGTTTTATATATAGGCAGGATTGTTAATCTGCCTAATCGTAATATTTATCACTTCAAACTGTTTTCTACCAAAATTTTAAATAACGCTTTCTATAAGATCGTAGATCTATTATTCTTAAAAGTTCTTTTCTTCACTTGAACGTCGAACGCCCTTCAAATCTTAAACTGTTATGCAACAGGTTCTATGACTTGACGCAAAGTTCCCGTAACCGTAATATTTTGATATTAACTCCAGGAAGGTTAGATTGTAGGGAGACACCATTACACCGAAAAAGTGAAGCCAATCACCGACTTTTGCTGAGTCTTAGTGATGCGTTGGTACTGCAGTTCTGCTCTTCGATTGCACTTAAAATAGGAATAAAACGTTCAGATGTTTTACCACGATGTACACCATGATCAATGAGTGAGAACTGGAGTTTAAAACGAAGTTCTCAATGTCTGATGATGAGTGTTCATCCATGAAAGTATATTGTTTCAAAGTACATATTCAGAACTGACTGTGAAATCAATGCGCTAACACTAAGAGGGTAGTTTTAACACAGGGCTTTAACGGAGAAGCAGACTTGTAAGAGTCATCTATATGATACTCAGGCTTCAACTAACATCTATATTCGGCATAGATAAAGCTGTCAAAGGAAGTAAAAATGAAGGTAATTGTCATTACGTCCATAACTTGAAACCGACGTCCGCCATCTTATATAATCCAAAACTCCATGGTTCACCTTGGTGATACTTCCTGTGATGTCACTCTGATGCGCCAGAGGCCAACTGGATGTGCCCGTACCCAGTTTCGACCGTTGGGAATATCTATCGAGTTTTGTGGTCGTGTCCCAAATAGTATCTGGTGCTTTTATTGTGTGAAGACATAATTGTTCCATCAAACTTTATAGTTGCACTAACCGATCGGATCGTAATCTAAAGTTTAAAGGGATCATATTTCATTCGTATATGGAGCCGTTCAAGCAATATACCATTCCGTTCATCACGTTTATAGTATTGCCGACAACCCTGGAACATGTTTTAAAAAATTATATCTTTTTTTTTTGCCCTGTAAATTGCGACTATTGGTCACACACTGAATGGCGTATCATAGACAAGATTTCAAAGTGAGAAGATGTGGTAACTGCAGTGAAACTAACGCACTGGCATTACAATAGAACGAGAACTCTATTCTACGTGGGGTTACACCTGTATGCAGTTCTATTTATTTGATATTTCAATAATCGTCCACTTTGCTGACATGCTCAAGATACGAAAGCAAGCCTTGCTTCTTTCTTATTGCACACTTTTATGAGCTAGCAAAGAACATACAGGTAATTTTTTTTGCAAACGTGAACATTAAAAATGTTGCGCATACGAGTTGAAAGGTAAAATGTAATTGTCGTGTGACTAGGCCCTCTCGTCGGGTAGACTGTTCACTGGGTGCAAGTCTTTCGATTTGACGCCACTTCGGCGACTTGCGCTGCTATGGGATGAAGTGATGATGATTGGGACAACACAACACCCAGACCCCATCCGAGAATCGAACCCGGGACCTTAGGATTGACATTCTGTCACACTGAGCACTTTTTTTCCCATTTTGTTCGGAATTGTTCGTTGCGTTTGGTCTGGTCGGACGTCACAAGACATTCGTTCAAGTTGATCGTTGATTCCTTTACTCAGTTTTTTTATTATTATTACAGATGGCGAACAACCTCTGACCAAACACGCTGAGCTACCGTGGCCTCCCACTCAGCTACCGGGGGCGGACAGTTGAAAGGTGAAAATATAAAAAGAAGCAGTATCACTAAGCAAACAAGCATTAGTTTCTGAGTCTCATTCTCTATCAATACAAATATAGTAAAAGTGAAATTAAACGGATACCGAAAGCATGCTTTTTCAAACACTTCCTTCTCTTTTTGGTTTTCAAAAAATGGTTCAAATGGCTCTGAGCACAATGGGACTTAACATCTGTGGCCATCAGTCCCCTGGAACTTAGAACTACTTAAAACTAACTAACCTAAGGGCATCACATACATCCATGCCCGAGGCAGGATTCGAACCTGCGACCGTAGCAGTCGCGCGGCTCCGGACTGAGCGCCTAGAACCGCTAGACCACCGCGGCCGGCCTTTTGGTTTTCATAATATGTCAATAAAAAAGCAAGTTATATTAACGAGACCAAATGTGTGGTATTACTACAGCAGCCATGCATTCAAACGTTCGAAATGGCTTTCCTGACATGTTATTCATGTAAGCATTTGGCTTCAAAACAACGTATAACGTAAGTCTATAGCGCCATCCCCCTTCTTTTTTTTTACCTCCATGACGGCATCTGCACTTTATTCTAACCACCTTGATTAAATCTTGAGTTATTACCACAGTCAAATCTCAACTCAAGGAATTAATTGGAACTACTGCAAGGGATTATTCAAAATTGGTCACTTTAAAGAAATTAAAGTTTCCATCTTTCTATTTTTCCAGAATTATGATTCAAACACTCTTTTCAAATTAAATTTTTGATTTACTGCCTACAGATTAAGTTTCAGTGCATGATCCGACGGGCCTATCGTTTTCTCTGATACACTACTCGTTAATAACTTCGAAACGAGCGTTAACTGATCATCAAAAATCAAAATTAAAGCCCTTTCCTTTAAATATATATCACTTATAGGTTCTTCACTGTGACTCAAAAATAAGTAAAACTGAAAGTGTCTTCCCAGCTTGTTGGGCGGATCACTATGCTACTCAGCCTTCATAGTCGACACACATTTAGATTAACACATTTATTAATAATAATTTTAAAAAATGGTTCAAGTGGCTCTGACCACTATGGGACTTAACATCTGAGATCATCAGTCCCTTAGAACTTAGAAATACTTAAACCTTACTAACCTAAGGGCATCACAACATCCATGCCCGAGGTAGGATTCGAGCCTGTGACTGTGGCGGTCTGCGGTTCCAGACTGAAGCGCCTAGAACCGCTTGGCCATATTAATAAGACGCCGATATCATATAGAGTGATTATTACATGCTAGAGACCCCTTGTGAGCTTATACCATACATAAATCAACTTCAAACATCCCTTTACTAAGGATACGCAAAGAAGACTTGACAATGATGGCTGTTCTCGCAGCCGCGAACGTCGGTCCCTTTTACTTAGTGACGCACACTGCCGATTGCTACGTCGGCACAAACCCTTTGCATCACATTGCCAAACAAGAGAAACAAAATTTTTGTACACATGCCATATGGAAAATACGTTATCTAATATAAAACTTTTCTTGGGAACCTGATGTCCCTCAAGTGCACAGAAAAGACGACGCTGCTCACTGAAATCTGGAGCACCACTAAAGTCATCAACGCCTGTAGAATTAACCTGCGGTATACTCTAAGCAAACGTGTTGGGACCCTTGCTATGCACGTTGTGCTTTAATACCCTTGCAGACCATATTAATGGTAGCTGCTGTCATTTCGCAGGTGCTGCAGTTATCTGTAACGAAGTGCTATTTGAAAGAGTTGCACAATTATTCATTCATTCAGATAAGATTTCAGGCGGAGGAACGGGGGTTAAAATGTTGACAACTTGCTTTAAGCATTCAGAAATTCCGAAAAACAAAACAAAAAAGCGAAAAACGTAATACCATATGACTACAATGTAAGTGAGTCATATTTGGCATCAGTCAACTCATACAAATGCCTGGGTGTAACAATTTGTGAGGATATGAATCGTAATGATCACATAGACACAGCTGTAGGCATAGCAGGTTGCAGACATCGATTCATCGATATGATTTTCGGAAAATGTAATCAGTCTGCAAAGGAGATTGCTTACTAAGCACTCTTGTGACCAATCCTGAAATATTGCTCAGGACTATCGGGGGATATTTACATACGCAGAGAAGGGCAGCAATTATGGGCAAAGGTCTGTTTTACCCAGGGATAGCGTCATGGAGATTCTTATAAACTTCAGTCGGCAGATGGATCAAGACAGACACTAACTATTCCACGAGAGCCGACCTAAAAAGTTCCAGCAACCATCTTTAACTATGGAATGTAGGATAATAGTACAGCCCCTTTCGTATTGCTCCCGGATCAGACCCCCCCCCCCCCCTCCACAGGCTTCGAAGCACTCACTCTTCCCTCTCTCCATAGGCGAATGGAAACTGGTACAATGGAAAGTACCCTCGGCCACGCACTGCGTGTGGTTTGCAGAGTTTGTCTGTGGGATGTGGACAATGAATGTACTGTCAGTTAACCGAGCTCTCACCTTCAAATGCCCTTTCTTTATACACAGATAGAAAAGGAAAGGGGGCAAAATGTGTACAGTTATTGAAGTAACAGTCGCTCTTGTTTTGAATGATTCGTCTTCTTACTGTTCAAGGCCCGCAGCACTCCTGTGGCTCATCGGCTAGGTGGATACGTGTGCGAAGTTTCAGGTTCATCCTTCGGTCAGTTCGAATATTGGAGGAACGCAAACGCACACCATCTCCAATAGGACCATCCCTAGGAGAGAATGAAACTTTGCATGGAGAACAGCTTTACTTTTTACACGGCTCTTTGTCCGGTCTCTAGTCAGAATGACCGCTGCCGATTGGTGGTAGATTCTCTTTGGTAAGAGAACGCTTGTCAAAGAAACACGTTCGCGTCCTAGTGCCGGCATTGTTGCAACGTCCTGCTTTCTACTATGGAAGTGGCTGTGCGAAAACGCTTATTTCATGAAAACAGATGTTAATGGAGGAAAAGGGGAACGTAAAGGACTTGCTTTGTTGAGAAAAGAAGTCTACCATGTATGTACATCGTGGCGAAGCAAGTAATTATGGCAGCAGTCGGAGACACTGCACAAGATATCGCCCATGTCTGCGCTGGTTGCAGCCACTTTAGGCCACATTACGAAAGCACGTCCTCAGGGTGCAAAGGCGCACAGAAGCAGTCGCAGCACTACGGCGCCACCGGGTGGCTTATAGAAAAGTGCTAGCAGTTACGCAACACGTCACAAGTGGTAAGGCACAGGGCTTCTCAGCACGTACAGCCGCTGTCTGAAAATCTGGGCACAAGAGAAGCAGGCAGTCCCTGCTTCACTTTGAGACCCTAGCAGTCGCGGTTATACAACCGCGCCAGCCTTGTGGGGCAGCATGTTGATAATTATTCCTGCTCTTTTCCGAATGGCGGCGTCACGGCATGGCCAATCATTTCCACGCAACCATTGCTCTGTCACACCCTGACGTCAAAGTTCGCAGAAAAGATGCTTCTCTTTTACAAGCCCAGAACAGTCATTTGTTTAAAATCTATTTCGAATGTTAAATTTAACACAATTAGTTTCAGGAATTTCTTTTTTATTTCCAGTCTACAATTACTCAATATTGCCCTCATACCATCGAAATTAGTCAATAATGAGCATCCTCAGATCTGTTAAAGATTATTGTCCGAAATCGATAGTCTGACGTTTTATAATCGTACACTGGAAATAAAGGAAGAAATTCGTGTATTTCTTGGATCACAGTGTATATAAATACGCTTTGTCGCAGCTTCCAAAACTAGTTTCTTCTTATTATATCTTTAATACCCGATCAGTAGTCTTATTTCTTTTATAACTTTGACGTTGCCAGTGAAATGTTTATTCTTCGTTTCTCTGGAAATCCATAAAATGGGAAGACGTGATTACACTCACAGATACGACAAAAATGGGATATAATGTCAAAGTCATAAGAAATGGGTTATTATAAAAAAGAAAACGGACGAAACTGTCAGAGAACTGAATAAAACTGGTGGCAGCTATAATAATTCAATTGGTTCTTAAATTCATTCCCTTCAAGAGAAAGGAAAATGTCAGTACATCGGTCTTTCTTTCCTTTTATTAAATCAATTTAAAATCTCTTGCTCTCTCTTGATATTACTCTTAATTAACAGATTTTAAGGGCAGCTCTGTGGGGTAGAACTACTTACAACATCTAAAAATCAGATTTTAGTATCAGATCTAACGACATGTACCACTTACAAGCTTCATAAATTCTTTCCATCATTATCATTTTCAGGTACACGGTTGGGCTGGATTTATATAAGACTTCATGCTGAGTATTTACAGACCTCTGACTGCTTTTATATCCATGGTGCAGAAGAAGCTGCCATGAAATTATAGTCTACTTCCTTTCTTGAAGTATAGAAGACTTTTATAGCTACATGCTTCAGTCCATTCTGAAACAAAGGAAAATGCAGTATAGTAAAATGAAGAACATTTTTCCTTCGGCACTGTATTTCACTTATTACTATTATATTCGAACTGGAATAGATATGTCACAATCTCTTGTACGGCGGACTGTGGTCTTCGGAATGACAACACCGGTAAACGAGAGGTGTTTCAAGTAACCACATTTAAAATGTAAATGGTAAAGGCGTGCAACAAAAATGTAATGTCACACATCGTTCTCAAATCATTAACCAGCGATTTGTAGGAATAAAAAATTGCTGTAAAATCTGTTCAATCACATAAAACCGTGTCGTATAAGACTGGAACATCTCTATTTAGCTTAAACAGATTGAAGCGATATGTTTTGATACCAAAGTCCGCGATACCTAGTGACGACCTCGGCCTGTAGCATGTCATGCAGGGCCCGCAATTATCTTCATCCGCATAGTCCCAAAATCCTATAAGCAACATGAAACACTCTTCATTCACTGATGGATAAAAGCGTCTTAAATCGCACGCTAAACCTGTACAATGGATACACGTGAGTATGCATCGTGTACATGTGATACTGGTCTGCTGCATGAGACAGTAATGTCCCTCAGTGAAGTGCAGGAACAAGTAGATCACGAAGTGTCTTTAAGTATTTTGACCATTTGCAGGCCTCAGCGAGAATTAACTACTGCAGCCCCTCCATTCCTACCACACACTGAAAATCCTTCATCGATATCCTATCTGGAAAGTCAGTCTTCGAAGTCCTTGCAACTGCCCTGATCATTTATACAATTTGTTTGAGAAATAATGTTGTAACGATAAAAGTTGTATACTCTGGTGAGTGTTTCTCTGACGGAAGGTTAAATGATGAAGGTCTTGTATAGTTGAGAATAACTGAGTTGTTTATCACAATTAAGTAAACAGAAGTCTTGAACAGTATGCGTTGTAATTTTGGGATCTTTTCCCTCATTCATACGTAACGATGCGTCATATTTACCGAGGGCTCAGTGATCCCCTTTCGCCTAGTAAATGGGACAGAGACTAAAGCAGGGATGCTCAACCTGCGGTCCGCGAGCCCCATGTGGCTCAGAGCGAGTATCAAAGGGGCCCAATCTATCACACGACCGGTAAAAAAAAAATCCCATAAAATTTCGTTTATGTAAAGTTATGATAAACTGAATATTTTCAATGTGAAACTCCCGCCACACGATGCTATATTCCCATTGATCCATCGCGTTTTTTTATTTCTTTTGTTTTTGCTGTTATTTTTAATGTGTTCATGTTAAGTGAGAAGCCCAAAAATACTCGTCTTCTTGCTGAAGATACGGGCTGCCTGTGAGGCCCTGTAGTCGAAGGAACGGGTGCACATGAAACATCCCCGACAACTACCTATATCTTCACCATCTGCCTGAATGATGCCCCTCATGTCGTTATTTTATTTTTTTCCCCTCTTTTTTTCTTCACGAGTGCTTGCACATTGCCATCGCCGTGAAGCATCGTGTGCAGCGCCTCGCCAGTCCAGGGGACCACTTTCGGGGCTCAGACTGAGAAAATGTCGTGTTCCACTAGCAGTACTAATCTCTAAGTCTTGCGACGTGCGTTGGGCAGAAGTAAACAAGTAGTGCTGCAGCTTCTGCATCCTGTCACGAAACAGCGTTTCAGGACGGTGTGGCTGCTGACCGGCTGTTGACGCTGTACTCCGACGACACGGCGTTATTAACGCGCAGGACGAGGTCCACTTTGTGCAGTCTCTAGTCCATCCACAACGACCTGGTGTGAAACTGAGGTTGGGCTTCAACGCAGCGTAGAATCGAGCACTCGTCGTAGCAAGACGTCCAGTCCTCGTGGACCTGAGCTAAGTACACATCCCGGACGTAGTTGTGTAATGGGGAAGCAACGCCACGTACCTGGCGGGCACTCTCGACAGGCGTTCGACAGGATGATGGAGACAGCTGTGGGGAGGCGGCGCCAGCTCTACCGATGGTTAAATCCTTTGTCCACACTCGTACGGGGCCTTAGAGTTGTCCTCTATGAGACACTACATTGTTGTCTTCTGAAAGGTACGGAACACAGTCATACATAAAAGAGTACCGAGCTGGCCACACTTCAGCACCATTGAATTATGGCTACCGACCACGGAAGGCGCAAATCGGAAAGGCCTATTTTATGCATCTGCCTGGCGTCAAACAGATAGTCCCAAAGTGGACTACATCCTCCAAATGCAGACTAAGCAACACGTGGCTCCAATCGTCAGTTTGTATCGACACAGTATCTCACAGTATGTCAAGACAGCTTCTACCGTCGCTGTCAAGAAGAATCCAACTGCACATGCTACAAGTGACCATAGTTATTGTTGACTTGAAGACTAAACCAGAGTTCAGGGCAGATCAGTGGAAGCAAACAGTGAACTAGTACGACTTATAATATTTGTACTAAGCACGTGTAATGTTTCTGTAAATAAATTGTTTCTAATCTGTGTTGCCATCATTTTGCGGTAGCCGTCGCCTAACCCTATTTGGCCCTGTGACGGGACTGAATAGTTTCTGTAAATAAATTGTTTCTAATCTGTGTTGCCATCATTTTGCGGTAGCCGTCGCCTAACCCTATTTGGCCCTGTGACGGGACTGAATAGTTGCTGCCTACAACCAATCCACCGCATAACACAACACCATTCGGTGGTAAGGAGTTTTCTTTCTTCCACATTTATATGTTGGACGCCAAGTGTATTCGAATAACACAACACTATTGCAGCCAGTTTTGAAGTACGCAGCTTTTGTCTGGGAAAGGATGTTCGATACACATGGCAATCTCTTACAGGGGTGCAAAACTGGGCTCTCAAACTCGCATTGCGCCAACGTCAGGATTTCACGACGGCGGAAGTACATCAGATAGGTGGAGTACCTTAACCTGTGGGAGGGGTTTAGGCGATCGATCGATCGATCGCTGACCGCTGTGGGAAATGTAGGACGTCACAGAACTGTACATCCTCAACATAGGCACTGTGGTGGAGTACCACAACCCCACCAGGTGGACACATCCGATGGCGAAACAACATGTACTTGCAACATGCTATTTTAGCTTTGTGTGTTCCCATATCGACACCAGAGAAGACGCCCAAAGAAGAAAAGAACAAGGAACCGACATCAAACCCAGATCTAAGCCTTCACAGAAAATCAGAAGAAAAGGCATTCCTGAAAAAGAACGAGTTGACCAGCTGTTGCCCATCACTGAGTTAGGGAGGGAATTATTCCCCTAGCCCATGCCAGTACACGTTGACTCTTAGAAGTCAACCATTTGTCGTCCACAATACAATACTTGTTTCTGCCTGACGGTGGTTTTCGCTGAATAGAGTTATCTACAGTACATGCTTCACACAGGTGAAGGCGAAGCAAAGTGCCTGTATGATGTCAGATGGAAATGTCCGCTGCATCGGACATTCATCGTCTGGTTCCAGTAATATTAATAATTTCTTATGCTTTAATGGTCTAATGGATATTTTTCAATTGGAAGTCACTCCAGCGAGTTGTGGGTCTTTAACATACCCAGCAATCCTACTAGGGAGAGAAGACCACAGTTTAACGTGGAACGCCAACCACTTGTCGTCTCTGGCGAATCTTGACCTCACTGAATGATGAAGACTAGATCAACGAAAAGACAAAACTCAGGGTCTAACTGGCATATGACCTTACTTTAAGGCCTCGCAGCCCAACATCTAGTTGCTTTGGAATGCCCTGATACTTGTATCATGAGTTGCGCCCATCCCACACTATGCTGTCACGCAAACACCCAATGGAACGGAAGAGTACGAGTGGGGACAAAAAAAACCGGGAAATTCGTCATAACGTCTTTATTTCTTAATATTTTTACACCAAATTTTGATCAGCTTCCAAGTAATCTCCATTGATCACATCTGCACTTCTTTAAACGAAACTTCCATTGTTCAAAACAGTTTTTAAATTCAACTATCGGGATATTCTTTATGTTTTCGACCAATTTTTGTTTTACCTTCTCCACAGTGGCAATATGCTTTAATTTCATGTCTCTTTTGAGTCGGGGGAACAAACAGAAATCACAGGGGTGTTAGATCTGGTGAGTAGTGTGGGGAAGGATGGGGGGAGGGGGGGTGCACAATCGGTGTCATGCCGTTTTTGGTCAAAAAACCTCTTGAAGGAGAGGGCGACATAGGCCAGTGAGTTGTCATGGTGGACGAACCAGTCGCCTGTGCGCCAAAGATCTGTTCTTTTCTTCCAGGTACTCTCCCTCACCTTTTCAAAACCACCAAGTAGAACTGCCTGTTGACAATTTGACCCAATGGAACGAACTCTGTATGCACAACACTTTTGCAACTGAAGAAAGAAATGAGCATTCTCTTGATGTGTGACTTAACTTGGCGAGATTTCTTGGGACAAAGAGAGCCACTTATCTTCCACTGGCTTCATTGCTGCTTTGTTTCGGAATCGTATCATAGCACCACGATTCATCACCACTAATCACACTAGAAAAAACTTCAGGGTCCTATTTGAGCTGATATTGAAGCTCAAAACATGCCTGAAGTCGACGCTCCCTTTGCTCATCTGAGAGAATGCGAGAGACAAATTTGTCTGCAACCCATCTCATGTGCAGATCTCCGTATAAAATCCTCTGAATTGAACTCCATGATATTCCAGACATCACACAGAGTTGATCAATGGTTCAGCGACAGTCTTCACGAGGGAGGGCAATGATTTTGTCGACGTTTTCCTCACTTCTTGACGTTGAGGGGCATCCTGAACGAGGATTGGTCTTCACTTGACATTTCTCCATTTTTAAAACGTGAAAGCCACTCATAGACTCTGGTTTCACTTGGGGCAGCATTCACATAACCAGACTTAAGCATTACAATAGTTTCTGCGGCCGATTTCCCTGACAAGAAACAAAACTACACAGCTGTGCGTTGCTCTCGACAATCTGCCATCACGTATTCGCCGAAATGGAAAAAGGGCACCAAATGCATTGTTGCCAAATTTATCCCTTCCCTATGACGTCAAAGATGAAATTATGTATTGTTACCAGATTTACCCTGATAAAAGTCAATTGCCCTATGTATAAAATGGTGAGAAATTCATAAAGTGGTATGAAATTTAAAAGAAGTTGGGAAATTCAAAATGCCTCGGTTGTGCTACCAGGTTTTTCCCCTATCTCATGCTGTCACTTTGGAAGTAGTGGTGTTCTCCCACGTAGAAACTGGCAGAAAATTCTAAAATCCAAGAGAGGGCATTGCCATATTCAAGGTGGCCAACTTGAGATATTGGCACTATCTACAGTGTTGTCAGTTTTCCTGGGTTTTCCCCAGACCTCATACCAGTTAGAGCCTGCAGAGACTGCTGCTCACAGCTAAGGCAAAAGTATTTGTTTTCCCTGTGAGTCAAAGCCTGCATTTTAGATGAATCATGTTTCATTCGAGCCAGTCTTAAGATTGTTGCTATTTCCAGGATACATAAACATATTTTTCATCTTACAGGTAGTAACTAGTCTGAACATGCCTGGTGACCTACTTTCAGTGACATTAAAAACCGCTCAACATGTTTTCCTCAAGCTATTATTCACTCAGACATACACAGCCCTGCCATGTCACTTATAGAATTCAAGATGGCCACTGGGTTTTGCAACCCTGATGTCACACATACTGCTTGTCCTATATTAAAGTATAATTACCTTCTGCCATCACTCTAAGTGTGGATCTTTCTACTTCTTCTGTACTGGGTAAGGACAGGAATGCTTATCTTTATTGAAACTGACACCTTACTGCCGCCATGCTGAGCAGTCAGGTCTAACTGCTTCGTACATGGAGTGATACTAAGCGGTACTCAAGCTCACTGCAGCGCGCTCACTTCTGTCATGCTCCTGCTGCAACTTGCACCAACGGCTACCATTGCCCACAGCCCAGTACACCAGACCGTCCTGCCTGCCTGCTACTGAGCACTGTTTCGACAGCCCAGCGCACCGCTGCACATGATATTACACTAACGGCCGTTACCCCCATCTGTTTGTCCTCCCGCCTTTGGCTGTCACCCAGCAGCTACCACTTCCCTGTGCTCAAGGCATGCCCCTCAAGCCTCTGCATCACCCATTCATGCGAGAGATTACGATAACTGATGGGACCAGACCTGCATACTATTCACAATTATGACAATGGCACTTTTTCCATACCTGCCAGGATTGTTATTCATAGACAGACAAAAGGCCGTTTGTTCCCGCCTCCCCCAACAGGTCAAAGCCTGCCCGTTAGATGAAAGGTGTTTTTCTCATGCCATTCTGAGCTTGTGTTTTTTTCTCATACATGTCCAACATAAATAGCCGACTTCCTTCCAGTGATGATGAAAATCCACTTAACATGTTTCTCTCCCTCCTGTTATTTACTCACAAAGAAAAGTACTCAGTCTTGTAGAGACCCGCAGGGTTATTTATATCAGACTCATAAAAATTTACTGGTCAGGATGATAGAGTTTCAAATCACTTCACATAACAAATAAATTTTAAATGCCATCAGCACAAGATGATTCATCAGCTAATAATAAATGGTCCTTTGCAGGTAGTAACCAGAAATTGCATTGATTCGAAACTCTTGGAAAAAATGTTCAAATGTCTGTGAAATCTTATGGGACTTAACTGCTAAGGTCATCAATCCCTAAGCTTACACACTACTTAACCTAAATAATCCTAAGGACAAACACACACACACCCATGCCCGAGGGAGGACTCGAACCTCCGCCAGGACCAGCCGCACAGTCCATGACTGCAGCACCTTAGACTGCTCGGCTAATCACACACGGCGAAACTCATGGAACTCAATCAGAGAATAAAGGAACTTTGTGATGATAATCATCCATTAATAACCTTTCTGTTAGATCACCACCCACCAAGAAAGTGAATAAAAAAGTATTGTTGGTATAGTACAGTTGGTTTAATTTCAGATGTAGCAGGTACCACATACAGTTAAGATTCAACACAATCCATTATCCAAGCCAAGATTCCCCATACAGATCACTGCAATACATCGACCACAAAGTTATCCACACTGCATTGCCAAAGTAATACACACACACACACACACACACACACACACACACACACACACACACACACACGCCACAGATAAGTAATGACTTCAGTTAGGATTGGTGGTTGTTGAGTGAACATCACCACCATGAGGTGCCAGGCTCCACCTGAATAGTCAAAATCCTGTAAGTATCATCAGTATTCTTGCACCTCATATACATGTGCATATTTTAACTCTATTTATTTTCTTATGTCCAGATGATGTTGCGGAGTATCGTCTGACAAAGACATCTCAGCAAGAGTGTATATATCCATTTTTAATTCAACCCAGCAGTGATTTTTGAAAATCCACATTATGAAAGTAAGTGTAGAGTGCTGCAGGCTGTGTGACAACTCAGTAGTAATTGTAGACATGTTTATTCAAAATACTTCGACAACACCTACTATGGTATTGATTTATCATAAGATTAGTGTAGTCGACTTCCCATGAACAATAAAATGTTTTAACTCAACGGAATTGACTCACATGCAGAAACAGACCTCTAAGAATTTAATGTATAGCAGCTGTCATACGCAAGCCCTCAACCAGCGATTGGGTTGGCAGAATTACGCTTGTAGGTTCTATGAAACAATGTACATCAGTTTACAGGAACCGTTCCAGAAAATTTTAAATCCTATAGAAGAAGATATGGCTGAATATTTCGATGTGTGTTGCCTGACAGTAAATGGAGCTAAGTATGAGTTTACAATACTTGATGTAGGCATAGCATTGCGTTCTCAATTGATTGTGTATATATACCAAGCTATCTGTAGAAATAATGAAATATCATTATGACATATATCTTTCAAAAACACTATTCCAGCCCAAACACCAGCTACTCGAGAAAATACTTTTAGGCTTCGACCGTATTACAGACAAGACTTTCACCCAACGTGATGATGTCCCACTACCTGAAGGAGTAAAACCTGGTACAGTATCCATATTCGACAATGTGGCACTAGAAAACCGAGACCAAACATGCAGATACTTTTGTTATGGCTGACACAGATGTATTGACATCTATTATCTAAGTGAGACATATTCTAGGATTCCAGAGCTAGTGATAAGAGAGAATGCATACCTTATTATTAAGGGAGAAAATTCATTTGTGGATTTATGTGAAAATTCAGATTTTTAATGATAGTATTAAACGTCAACAATGGATCTTGCAGTTGGTGTGGAGGCCTGCGTGCCTCAACGATACAAATAGCCCTACTGTAGGTGCAACCACAATTGTGTGGTATCTGTTGAGACGCCAGACAAACATGTGGTTCCTGAAGAGGTGCAGCAGCCTTTCCAGTAGTTGCAGGGGCAACAGTCTGGATGATTGACTGATCTGGCCTTGTAACATTAACCAAAACAGCCTTGCTATGCTCGTACTGTAAACGGCTGAAAGCAGGGGGAAATTACAGTCGTAATTTTTCCCAACGGCATGCAGCTTTTTACTGTATGGTTATATGATGATGGCGTCCTCTTAGGTAAAATATTACAGAGGTAAAATAGTCCTCCATTCAGATCTCTGGCTGGGCACTATTCAGGAGGACGTCATTATCAGAGGAAAAACAAAAACGTGGCGTTCTACGGATCAGAGTGTGGAATGTCAGACCCCCCCCCCCCATCAGACAGATAGGTTAGAAAATTTAAATGGATATGAAGAAGCTTACACAGGATAGAGTAGCATGGAGAACTATATCAAACCAGTCTCTGGACTGAAGACCACAACAACGACAACTAGTAGACTTGAAGCATTCAACAAAAGTATAAAGAAATTATATACTTCTTCTCAGACCATCTCGAGCTTAATCAATGAATTAACTGCAAAGGTTGACATAACTGAAAAGAAGACAGATGCGTTAATGGCGTTGGTCACTGCAACTGAAAAAAAGGTGACTGAGATGGTATATGACTATACATTGTATATGGTTCTTAAGTCTGCTTAGTAACAACAAGTCGACAGAACATAAAGTCGTTGAAGCGTGTAAGACTGTAACAGAAATTGCAGTTGCTGAAGTTAGGGAATCTGAAAAGACACATGGATGGTTCATTGAAAAAAAGGAAGCTACTAGCTGTTCTACTGGGCAGACCACATACAGGTGTCGACCTACTTAAATTGGTCAAAAAGTGTGCTATCTCGAGTTTTTGTGGAGCGTTCACGTCGAATGCACTACCCACGATATGTGGAAATATAATGAACGTGAAACTGTAAATTTAGATATTGTGGCAGTACCTGGAACTCACTGTGTGGCGTATGTTAGAAGAAGAATATGAAATAGTGTCTAATATTTGGACTCATTCTGCGGTTTGCAGTTCCAGAAGAATTACGCCGCTACTTTTGCGGTAAGCAGTGTTACTACAAGTTCAGTACATATCTCTGAGTACACTTACGTCTCAAGTATGCCCTGACAGCTACAAAGAAGAACAAGATATGAAAATGATAGGAACACCGGTTTGTCAGCTGCGCATTAGGAGCAATATCACACATTTTGACTTCCAACGGTCGATCGCTGGTTCTAAGCATGAATTACTCTCCACCAACTGAACTGAGCAAAGGGGATAGGAGTATTGCACTGACAGGCTTAGAAACGTGCAGTTCTATTTCTAATATCACAGTACAAAACTGTAATCCAAAGCTGGTAAGTGGTAAAGTTGTGCAAGTACTTCATGGATTATATGACACTGATACTTATGAGTAAATGTCGGCAAACTTAAAACAGAAATAAGCATGACTGAGCGCATAATAGAATTTACAAAGGAGAATTCAATAGGATCGTTACTAGGTTTCCACATAAGGTTTCAAATAAATTTTACGAGTCAGCTTATTTACTGGATATACTACTGGTTAGCACAATTTGAGTCGAGTAACGCATATACCAGTAACATAACGAGCTTGTAGTTGCAACACTTCTTTATTGATTACACATACACATGCATTCATCAGCAATGAATTAACAACATCTGAATGTCAAGCCCCTATCCACAATAAGTATTTAAAAATGCACAAAATGAGTATAAAGAATTGTAGAGCACAAAAACAGCTTCAAATATATAGTCATTTAAAAATGTTATACAGGAATGAAACTTTTCGATGTAATGGAAGCAGTATCTTAAATTAACTTGCAAACAGGAGGGATTTCAGTCTTGCCACAGCCATACTGCACCATGACCAACTCTTAAATTACTTTCAATATGCAACTTAGAGATAGGCACAACCAGGGTACAATTTGCCTTTTGTGTGTGTTTATGTGCATAAATTTACTGACTTCTTTTTATTATCACTCAGTTTTACACTTATGCAAGCTTAAGGCAAAAAATCAATTTGATGAACATGTGATGGATGCGAGCAAACGTTAATCTATTACGATTTCACAAGCACACGATCCAAAGGGTGAACTTATACTCCACTTTGGGCAGTAGAAAATCTTCTGCCTAAAACAAGCCTCTCGTTGAATGGAATAGAGAAATCCCACGTTAATGGGGTCCGGGCGGCCCTGAGTTCAAATCCTGAGAGTTCCGTCACAATGCAAGCTCTCAGGGCAAGGTTTGCTCGCGTCGACCACTATACACGTTTCTTCAGCGTGCCACTAAGCACCAAATCCAAATTTACAAATGCGAGGCGCCATTTCTAGCCACTTTAGTAACATAATTTCATACCTGTTGCAGAATATAACTCGCCTCGTCACCACTGCAGTGAATATTTTGCTGCCCACTAGCACGAGCAACTGCAACAGTCAACAGCAGCGACCCGTGCTTCTTCGTTGCTCCAACTCAACTGGTCCTCACGGCACACGGCCGTGCCACGTGACATGGTGTCGCCAACTCCCGACAACGACAACATCGAAAGCACGCCACGTCACAGACTGGCTCGGCACATGCGCGGACCCACTCTCCTCGACTTGCGCACGAGCGCCACCACATATAGCCTGCCTCAAAGACGCAAAGAGAGCAAGGCACAGGGACAACGATCAAAGATGGAAGTAAGAATCGATATCGCCTGGCGCCAGAAACCCACCGCCTCAAATGTATTGCAGCGAATTCATTTCTCAATGATAAATTGACTCGTACAATTTACGGATTCTTCCATACATCTGTCCACCATATAAAATCATGGAGATGCTAAGGAATGCCATTTACATCCCAGTGACTGTTCAGACATTAGGTCATCTTGATTTGAGGACTGCAGACCAGAAAGATTGTCTCGTCGTTATTCGCTGTGAAGAACTTGTGATACACCTACATTTGAAGCAAAATAGGGATACCGCATAGGACAAGCATATCCAGGCAACAACACTTCATCTTATAACCGAAACACAACGTGCTAACATCAAAGAATCTGCAATTCCTTAAATCACCAGGCTAGAAGCCATGCAGCAACAATGTCAACATTCGATATAATCGCTTCAGTCAAATATGATGAACGAACCATTGGTCTGGAATACTTCTGACACAAACATTTTGCTTTGGCAATGCTGGATAAAAATGATGAAGTATGCACAATCATCCAGCACGAAGACACTTTGACCATTTCTAGCAAAAAATTCCTGTACTTGGAGGAGATATTCACGAAAAAGGATGGGAGTCCCACAGTAGCATCCTATCTTACACATAACGCATTCACTTTCCTGTTTCAAGAAATAACATACAAGCTGAATGGTGTTGAAATTTACTGCATGAGGAATGTAGGTATATCAATCTCAGGAGCGTGCACCTCAGCGTTAAAAGTGGATTTGAGCATTTTACAAAATGCAAGATGGTTTATGGAGAAACCGTTGTCAACAGATGAGTGCAAGTCTTGTATCTTCGTGAGAGTGGAACTGTCAAACTGCTGTCACGTCATAATTAACATTTAATTTCAACACTTTGGTACTATTTACAGTCTTATTAGAGCAGGGTCAGTTACAACACAGTCCACTAACGACGCAATATGGACGTCACATCAATCTAGACGTACTTGAAAATGGCGCTTAAGCTGAAGCAGTCTGTCGTAAATAAAGATTACTTATTATAAGCAGCTATTGATGTATCTACTCTAATAACTTACAGAAAGATTGATTAAAAGTGACACAGTCTGCTTTTCTGTACGTATGCTAGATTTCGTCAAGCATTCTGTGAGAGTGAAGAGAACAAGAGATGCCAGCTCAGTCCAAAGGAATTTAAGAATCTACCTCCAATTGCAGTTGTAGATCACTCCAAACTGAACCAATTTACAAAAAATGGTCCTGTTGACGTTGATATTGAAGCCACTGAGAACTTTCCATCAGGAATGGCAACGTTCGCATTAATACGAGTACCATATGATTTGATCATCAAGTAAAGTCAACTTACCTGAACTGTGTGGAGACACATAAATTAATAGATGTATCTTAACAACTAAACCAATTCAGGATGGATGTCCATCGCTTCCTCGATGAACGTGGACCTTTCATATTTAAAGATGCCACATTTTCTCGAATGAGGGGCAAGTTACCGCATCATCTTCTACAACTACCACCTTTCACAGACATCAAGTAACTCAAAATGCGTAAGAGTGCGCTATGCAACTGGGTTGAAGATCGAATAATTTTGTAAGACATAGTGACATTAATTCTAAATTTTTATTATACAGACTCGATTATTTACGTAAAAGCTAATGTATCGTCATGGATACATGATGTTTGCAAGAACTCCGCTTTTAGAGATCTAGAACTACACTCCTGGAAATGGAAAAAAGAACACATTGACACCGGTGTGTCAGACCCACCATACTTGCTCCGGACACTGCGAGAGGGCTGTACAAGCAATGATCACACGCACGGCACAGCGGACACACCAGGAACCGCGGTGTTGGCCGTCGAATGGCGCTAGCTGCGCAGCATTTGTGCACCGCCGCCGTCAGTGTCAGCCAGTTTGCCGTGGCATACGGAGCTCCATCGCAGTCTTTAACACTGGTAGCGTGCCGCGACAGCGTGGACGTGAACCGTATGTGCAGTTGACAGACTTTGAGCGAGGGCGTATAGTGGGTATGAGGGAGGGCGGGTGGACGTACCGCCGAATTGCTCAACACGTGGGGCGTGAGGTCTCCACAGTACATCGATGTTGTCGCCAGTGGTCGGCGGAAGGTGCACTTGCCCGTCGACCTGGGACCGGACCGCAGCGACGCACGGATGCACGCCAAGACCGTAGGATCCTACGCAGTGCCGTAGGGGACCGCACCGCCATCAACACCCGGCATCATGGTGTGGGGAGCGATCTCCTACACTGGCCGTACACCTCTGGTGATCGTCGAGGGGACACTGAATAGTGCACGGTACATCCAAACCGTCATCGAACCCATCGTTCTACCATTCCTAGACCGGCAAGGGAACTTGCTGCTCCAACAGGACAATGCACGTCCACATGTATCCTGTGCCACCCAACGTGCTCTAGAAGGTGTAAGTCAACTACCCTGGCCAGCAAGATCTTCGGATCTGTCCCCCATTGAGCATGTTTGGGACTGGATGAAGCGTCGTCTCACGCGGTCTGCACGTCCAGCACGAACGCTGGTCCAACTGAGGCGCCAGGTGGAAATGGCATGGCAAGCCGTTCCACAGGACTACATGCAGCATCTCTACGATCGTCTCCATGGGAGAATAGCAGCCTGCATTGCTGCGAAAGGTGGATATACACTGTACTAGTGCCGACATTGTGCATGCTCTGTTGCCTGTGTCTATGTGCCTGTGGTTCTGTCAGTGTGATCATGTGATGTATCTGACCCCAGGAATGTGTCAATAAAGTTTCCCCTTCCTGGGAAAATGAATTCACGGTGTTCTTATTTCAATTTCCAGGAGAGTATATTGGTATCTTTCACCGTCTCGCTTTAGGCTGTAGAAGAAGAATTATTTTGCTTGTGCATTACATAATGTAAAAGTACTATTAAATTGGATTATAAATAAATTAATTTAAAAGTATCTTTGATATCTTCCCAATTCGCAAAAAGTGAGCCTAACACTCTACCCCAAGAGCCGCCATGACATACGAGGTCTACTCCCGGTGGGAGCGAAGATAATACTGACTGAAATTTACCCTCAGCACTGCTGCGCCAACCTGGCCTATATAAAGAGGCTTAGCAGGCTCACTTTCATTTCAAAATGGCTCTGAGTACTATGGGACTTAACATCTGTGGTCATTAATCCCCTAGAACTTAGAACTACTGAAACCTAACTAACCTAAGGACATCACACACATCCATGCCCGAGGCAGGATTCGAACCTGCGACCGTAGCAGTCACGCGGTTCCGGACTGAGCGCCTTAACCGCGAGACCACCGCGGCCGGCACTTTCACTTCAGTCTAATCCAAGTATTCACCTCTATTTTTTATACCAGCCTTAGAATCACCGTCATCATGGAGAGGTCAGGTAGTGACAGTGGCAGTGGCAGCAATAAGTGCCGTCGTTTCGAGGGCGAGGTTGATGATAGCAGTGTACCATCTTTCCTCTACATGTAAGTATTAGTCATATATCCTGTGTGTAAGTGGTTGTATTTTCGATACTCTTGACTGTTATATTGTTGCTATTTTTACGATTGATGAATGACTATACTCTGAGGCAACCCTTGTGAGTTCACCATCTCAGGACCCTGATGATAAAGATGTGACTGATTTAATCACTTCATCCAAGGATTCTGGTGATGATGTTGGTAACCTACCTCTATACGTACCTCTATACGTCAATGAGCGTCTATATTTTCTCACATTTTACTTACCAGTATCATTCCCGCTGCTTCAGAAACAACCAATTATGATGTCGTACCGCAAAGACCATTCACAGCTTTGACAGTAATAGAAGGTTGGCGTACAAACATCAGCCCGTGCATTGAGCTGCTGGCTACAGTATCTTATGATAAGTATTGTATATACATCTCTGTGTTAATGTTTGTATTTTGAACATATTTTTACTCATCCAGGGTCGTTCTCACTTTTTACAGAATCGATCAATGTTCAGGCACTCACATCATTTTCGGCATCGCCAACATCAGAGGGCTGGCAATTAAATATTAACTCATGTACTGAAATACTTGCCGCACTCAGTGTGTAACATGCAGTGTCTTTTAGCTAAATATTATTCATATGTACACTCAATTCCTAGCTATGGCATTCTTTTTTGGGGAACAAATGCGCAAAATATGAACACAATTTTCAAACTCTAGAAAAGAGCCATAAGAATAATAAACCAAAATACTAGTCGAGCTCACTGTAAAGAGCTGTTCAACACACTGGGGGATCCATGTGATCACATTTACCAGTCAGTTGTATACATCAAAAATAATATTGGTAATTACTGCACAAACAGCTTTGTCCATGACCGTGCAACAAGAGATAGACTCAACTTACATTTACTAAGAAAAAATAAAGATAAAACTCAAAACAGCACTCTATACCAAGGAATAAAACTGTACAATAAATTACCAAAGGAGATTAAAGAAATTGCAAAAATACACTTACTTAAAAAGGCAGCTAAAAAGTACCTGTTATGTAATACATTTTATACATTGAAGAATTACTTAGCTAAAAAATATTGATAAAAATGTTATACAAATAAATAATAATAATAATGATTATAAAATATCCAACATTCCACATAACACCTTCATTTTATGTTTTTCCCCTTCTTTTCCTTTATAAAAATACTTACCCCCAAATTGGAGGGATGCTGACTCAGTTTTTCAGGATAGCAAATGGCAAGTTGCTGTACAGAAAATGGCCCAGAGATCACCAGTGTGTGTGTGTGTGTGTGTGTGTGTGTGTGTGTGTGTGTGTGTGTGTGTGTGTGTGTGGTGAGTGAAGTGTTACGAAACAATGTGTGTATAGTGTGTGCAGTGACTGATAGTGAGATGTGAGTGAACTTTGTGGCGTTACATTTTTTAATAAGTTATCTGTAAAAAAAAGCATTGTATACCAGGAGTAAATCTAATGATTGTCTCTAACTAGAAGTCTGTAAATATATGTGTATACGAATTAGCTTATTTTAAATTAATCAGTGTAGCCCTTGCTCATTTCAGTCGTGAGGCAAGAGAGTATCTCAGAGTTGCTTATCGTGATAAGTCGACTGGTCATGCAGCATCAGTTGCTTGACCCACCACATCTACGGATTTTAAACCCTGGACTTCTACCTTCGGGGCCATCTCAAGAAGCTCTTGCATGCTGTTGCAATTAAGAACGTAACGCAGCAACAGCAGTGAACTGACAACGTTCCAGAATAACATGGACGGAGCCTGCAACATTCTGAGAGTTGAAAAAAGTCGAGCACGTCTCTGTCTTCGTTTACATTGACATCATTTTGAACATGTCCTGGGCTAAACGTACAGTGCCTACTTGTTTTGATTTTGGGTTCTTTCATACCGTTACTCTCTGAAAAGAATTAATTTTCTGTTACACTTGTGATCTCTTTTCTACTGCATAATAAATCAGTTTCAGACCAAACTTTATTTAACATTTTACTCTTATTTCGATTGTACATTGCATTCATGAATTGTGTACAGTTGCTCTTGAATATGTATATGATGTGCTCAAAAGTATCCGGACACCCCCCAAAACATACGTTTTTCATATTAGGTGCATTGTGCTGCCACCTACTGCCACGTATTCCATATCAGCGGCCTCAGTAGTCATTATACATCGTGAAAAAGCAGAATGGGGCGCTCCGCAGAACTCACGGACTTTTAATTTGCACAGAGGAATGGGTGTCACTTGTGTCATACGTCTGTAAGCAATATTTCCACACTACTGAACATCGCTACGTCTACTGTTTCCGGTGTGACAGTGAAGTGGAAACGAGAAGGGACACGTACAGCACAAAAGCGTACATTCCGATCTCGTCTGTTCGCTTATAGAGACCGCCGACAGTTGAAGGTCGTAATGTATAATAGACAGGCATCTATCCAAACAATTACACAGGGATTCCAAACTGCATCAGTATCCACTGCAAGTACTATGATAGTTAGGTGAGAGGTGAGAAAATTTCGATTTCATGGTCGAGCGGCTGCTCATAAGCCACACATCACGCCGGTAAATGACAAACGACGCCTCGCTTGGTGTAAGGAGCGTAAACATTGGACGATAGAACAGTGGAATAACGTTGTGTGGAGTCAAGAATCACGGTACACAACGTGGGGATCCGATGGCATATTGTGGGTATGGCGAATGCCCGGTGAACGTCATCTGCCACCGTGTGTAGCGCCAACAGTAAAACTCGCAGGCGGTGGTGTTATGATATGGTCGTGTTGTTCATGGAGGGGGCTTGCACCCCTTGTTGTTTTGAGCGGCACTATCACAGCATATTCTACATTAATGTTTTAAGCACCTTCTTGCTTCCCACTGTTGAAGAGCAATTCGGGGATGGCAATTGCATCTTTCAGCACGATCGAGCACCTGTTCATAATGCACTTCCTGTGGCGGAGTGGTTACACGACAATAACATCCCTGTAATGGACTGGCCTACACAGAGTCCTGATCTGAATCCTACTGAACTCCTTTGGTATATTTTGGAACGCCGAATTCGTGCCAGGGCTCACCGACCGACACCGATACCTCTCCGTGAAGAATGGGCTGCCACTCGCCAAGAAACCTTCCAGCACCTGATTGAACGTATGCCTTCTAGAGTGTAAACTGTCATCAAGGCTAAGGATGGGCCAACACCATACTGAATTCCATCATTACCTGTGGAGAGCGCCACGAACTTGTAAGTAATTTTCAGCCAGGTGTCAGGATACTTTTGATCACATAGTATGTGTGTGTGTGTGTGTCTGTGTGTGTGTGTGTGTGTGTGTGTGTGTGGACATATGATTCGTTATAGGTCAGTGGATCCCTGTTAGCCAACTCTCAGACTTTAATTATGGTGATGACACCGAGTTTTTAAGCATCTCGTGTGTGTGTAAATTATCTTATACTTATAGACTGCTGTGCTGTATTTTTGCAGAAATTCTTAATAACTGGAGCTGCCACCCCTTCATCTGCAACAGGGCCTTCGTGAGCAGTGGTGTTGACACATTTGCGTGGACATTCACAGCCTGTAAAGCCAAAGGGTGCACCAGCGGTGGCTGAGACACATCCCCACACTGCATCCTCTGCGGCCAGCAGTGCAAGCATTGTTGGCAGCCGGATTGTCATGGGCTGCAGCAGCACCATCAATGTCACCATCACCACCACCACCACAATCAGGGCCATTCAGCCAGTTTAGCAGCACCATCATCACTGGCAGCAGGATCATCTGGATATTTTTTTTAAAGGATGGGGCCCCTCCACGCCCACACCAACGTGGTGACCAAACCAAAAGTTCTACTGTCACCTCCGTAAACATGTTAGTTTTTTGAATCAGGCATCACAGGATGCGGGCTGTGATGTTGTCCATGCGTCTGGGTAAGATTACTCATTAACATGGTCCATCGGGAGATAGAAGTGGTCGAAAACGATTGAAGGGTAGCGGTTGTAAGGGCAGAGGAAAAAAAGTACCAAGGCAAGAGCCAAGGGAAAAAAAACCTCTGCGACAGTAGGACGGGTAGTAAGGGCAGTAGCGGTTTGCTATCTGTGACAGTGCATGCAAGGTGTGGTTATGTTAGTTCGAGGTATCGTGCATCGTTACCTTTGTCGTTGTTGGAGCTTGTTGCGGCGCTTGCTGCGGTTGCTGCGTCCCTGCAACAGTTCAAGGTCGTTGTAGATTAGTGGGCGATCGGTCATAGATCGGCTCACAGACGGTGTAGGGGGTGTGTGTGGCTGTTTTGCGTGCTGTGTACGGTACGGTTTCCCTATGGTTGCCTGATTTTCGGCTGGTTGCACATCTGGGTTCCCAGCAATAACTGTGTTGCAGGTGCTCGCCAGTGCTGTCGTGTTAGCGTTCTATGGACCATAGATGTTTAGTTCCTAGCCAGTAATGTCTTTGGTCTGTTATGCTTCCATCTATGGTTGTAGTCGTAGTTACCCAGAGAAAGAATAAACGGGTTGCGCGAGTGTCTCGTGTTATTGTACAGTCGTGTGGAGAGTTTTTGGAATACCTGCAAGATGGTATCTAGCCGATATTCCCGGTGAAGGTCCGCGATGCGTGTGTAGCGCGGAGCGTTGCTTATGATTTTGAGCACTTTGTTCTGTATGAGCTGCAGACGGCGCAGGCGAGTTGGCGAAGCGTATCCCCAGACAGGGGCTGCGTACGTCATCAGGGGTCTAATAAGTGTCATGTACATGGACCTAGACACCCTCCTGTTCAGTGTGCTACGCCTGTTAAGCATAGGGTAGAGTTGTTTGAGCCTCACGCTAGCTTTGTTGGTCACGTGTTGGATGTGGTCCCCCCAGAGTAGTTTCCTGTCCAGCCAGACACCGAGGTATTTGACCTTCTCGCGGAAACGTATTGGGCGTGTGTGTAGTGTTATTGGGTTGCAGTACTGGTGTTTGCGCAGTTGCTTCGGTCTTCTAGTGAACAGAACGGCCTCGCACTTGTCGACGTTTACTCTAACACGCCATTTCACCAGCCAAGGCTCCGCCGTTCTGAGTGCAGTCTGTAGTCGTGAGTGAATGTTAGACGGCTTCCAATCTTGCGCGAGGATGGCAGTGTCATCCGCGTAGATTGCTACCGTCGTGTTATGTGTAGCTGGGAGGTCGTTAATGTAGAGGTTAAACAGTAAGGGCTCTAGGATACTTCCTTGGGGTACTCCTGCCTGTATACCACGTCGTATCGATTGTTTACCCTCCACGTCGGTGTTGAAACTCCTGTCCGTGAGATATGAGTGTATGAGACGTACGAGCCCGTCGGGGAACCCTGCGTCACTAAGTTTGCGTATTAGGCCGTTGTGCCATAGACAATCGAAAGCCTTTTCGCTGTCCAGGAACACCGCCCCAGTTGCCTTGTTTGTGTTGTATCCGTGTGTTATGTATTCAACGACGCGGAGGAGTTGTTGTGTTGTTGAGTGGTGATTCCTGAAACCGAATTGCTCCGGTCTCAGGGTGTCATTTGTGATGCAGTGCCTGGTGAGTCGTTTAAGTATTACCTTCTCAACGATCTTGCTGAGCGCGCTCAGCAGACTGATGGGTCGGTAATTTTGTGGGAGGGAGTGGTCTTCCCCCGGCTTCCTGAACATCAGGACCTTGGCCGTCTTCCAAAAGGCGGGGAAGTGTTGGTGCTTGAGTATGGCATTCGTGATGTGTGTTAAGTATTCTACAGCTTTGTCCGTGAACTCCTGGAGGACACAGTTTTGAATGCCATCGTGACCAGGGGCCTTCCTAGCAGTGGTATGCATGATGGCCCATTTGATCTCTGCTGTATTAGCTTGTCGGATGTTGTTGCGCGCTGGTTGGGCCAAGATGCGTGTGACCTCCTGGTCCGTAGCAAGTGTGAACTCTGGGTCTGAGGGATCCAGGTTCGGTGTGAATGACGCTGCGAGTGTGAGGGCCATCAGTTCCGCTTTTCCTTCCGCAGAATATGCTGGTCCGTCGGGCCCTTGTTGCGTGGGGGTGTACAGTTTCTCCCTGGTGAAGTGTCGGGCTAGCTGCCACACACCAGGTCGCGTGGTGTCCAGCCCTGCGAGTTTCTGGTCCAACTGTTGTGTTTTGAATGTATGTATTTTTTCCCGGATTATACCCTGGAGCCTGTTAATGTGCTGTTTGAACTGCTGGCGCCTGGTACGCTGCCAATGTCTCCTGAGGCGGTTCCTCATTGAGATTAGGCCCAGGATTTCCTGGGGCAGGTTTGCACTGTGTTGTTGTGGCGTGCGGATTGGTATGGTGTCGGCTATTACGTCCTAGACGGCGCCGGTGAGGGTTTCAACTGCCTCGTCAATTTGGGCTGTCTCGTTAATCGCGTGGGTGGGTGGGATGCGACTGTCAAGCGTTTCCTTGAACTGGGTCCAATTCGCGCGTTTTTCCATTTGCTGCAGTGTTTCTTCAATGTACAGCACAATGGGTTGGTGATTTGAGGGCAGATCGTTTTCAACAGCAACATTGAGTGTCGTTGTTATGCCCTTGATGAGGGCCATGTCTAACACGTCTGGCCTGTGTCCCCTCCGGTAGGGAATGTGCGTCGGTTCGGTCGGCGCTAGTGTGATGTAGTTTCGTCCTAGTGCGTGTTCGTATAGTTTCTTGCCGTTGGAGTTTCGTATTCGTGAGTTCCAGTCCGGGTGTTTTGCGTTAAGATCTCCAGCGGCTATTACGCACGGTGATATGTTGAGTATTGTGCTGATGTCGCCTGTTATAATGTTTTTAGGGCTGTTGTATACTAACACCAGTGTAGTGTAGGCTCCGTTTAACTTGACCCTGACGACGGTCGCCTCTAGTTTTTCAAGTTCAGGGAGTACTATGTTTCTGTGTTCTATGTCTTTGTGTATGATGATGGCTGTTCCGCCATGACCAGAGCTGTCCGGTCGGTCGGTGCGATAGACGCAGTAGCCGGTGAAGTTTAGTTGGTTTGAGCTTAGTTTCGCTCAGTAGTGCAATAAGGATACCCTTACGCTCCATGAGCGCGGCAAATTCCGCCCTTTTGTTGTTGATCCCGTCTGCATTCCAGAACAGGATCCGTGTTAGTGTTCGGTTGTTTGCGTTGGGGGCGGGATGTAGCGTGTTATCCATGTATGGGTGTAAACAGTGTGGTGAATGCTGTTTTTATGGCGGCCCAGTACTGCCCAGGTTGAGCAGACATGAGCTGTGTGAAGAGTGTGGCGACGGCCGCCATGATCTTGTTAAAGATCTGAGCGGTCGTGTGATGGGGGAATATTGTTTCCAATAATAAACCCTCAAATGTTGTGTTGGTGTTGTGTGTGTCGGCCTGTGGCTCAGTTGTGGTGTTGGCGGCCGCTGGTGCGCGTGTTGGCGTTATGTGTGGGCTGGCGCTTGTGTTGCTGTTATGTGGAACATTTTGAGGTGCCTGTGTGTCAGACGTGGTGGGGGGTGGCGTGGTGTGTGTGCTGGAGTTGCTGGCTTGCTGACTGTGTGTCTGTGTGTCATTGTTTCGTTGTCGCTGGGTATTTTGTTGTGGTGCACGTGTGTTCCAGTTCCTGTTTCCGCGTGTACGCCTACGCCTTCTCTGGGCTTTAGGTTCTGGGGTTCTTTGTGTGTGTGTGTTTACCTGTGTGTCATGTGTAGGTTCGCAGGCAGTGGCTTCAGGGGGCGGGGTTGTGTTGTTTTTAAGAGCTGGTGTTGGTACCGGTGTGGTTGCAGTGTCGTGTGTTGGCTGAGACGACTGTGTTGTTGTCGCAGCGGTTGTTTTAGGTGCGTGTGCTGGGCGGCCTGCTCCGCTCCTCCAGGGCGTGTAGCCATGGCGAACGTCACTCCGTTCCTTACAGGGTTAGGTGCGGGCCGTGGACGTGTCATGACGTTGGGTGGCTTTGACTGTTGATTTTTCCGCCTCTGCGCCTCTCTGTATACGTTGCAGCCCCTGTAGTTGGCCGCATGGCCTTGGCCACAGCTGGCGCAACGGCGTGTGTTTTCTTGGATGTGTGTACATGCGTTGGATGCGTGTTTGCCAGCGCATCCGCGGCAACGGGGTGGCAGGCCGCAGCGGTGGGCCGAATGACCGAACCGCTGGCAGTTGTTACATTGTTGCGGGACCTGTGGCGGTTCGTATATCTCTACCCTTACGTCCATCCGCAGAAGGCTTCTTATCTGCAGAAGGCCGCGGGAGGCGGCCGTGTCGGCCATCTCGACCAGGTAGTGTGGTAGACGGTGGTGAGAGCGGAAGCCTGTCATCCTGGAAGCACTTTTGTAGACGAAACCTAGGAAGTTGAGCGCCGCTTGTACTGTGTTGTTTGGGGTACTGGGATCCACTCCCTTTACCACGTACTGCTGTGTCCGTTCTTCTGCGGTCCTGTACGTATAATGTTCGATCCCCTTTTCTTTGAGGAAGATAAGGAGATCTTTATATTCAGTGCTAGTAGATACGTACAGTGAGGCCCTATCCCCAGAGTACTTCGTGTGTAGCGTGCAAGGTGAGTGCCTTTGCGCAAATGTTGTGTTGAGGACGCTGAGGTCCCCGTAGTTCTGTATTACGACTGGGGGGAAAACCAGTCTTCTGCTGTGCGATCGTAGCTGCGGTTGGTTCTTGTGTGGTGTTGCTGACCGCAGGTCGGGTCGTGATTGTTGTTGTGTTGGTGTTCCTAACCGGAAGTGCGGATGTTGGTGTAGGTAGCAGCGCATTTCGACTACCTTGCAAGTGTGGTTGCTCGCTTGTTTGTGTGGTGTTTTTCTGTTTGCGGCGTGGGCCCTCCACCTGCCAGCGCCCAGTGTAGTGTTGTTCGGTGTCCGCATTTGCAGCTGTTGGCTCCGCCGTTGGAGTCAGCTGCCGCAGTGGGATAGTGGTACAAGAGTCACCAGTTGCAGGTGAATGTAAAGTTATATGGAGTGTGCTTGTCCGCGTGGGGGAATCACTTGGGCCGCAGAGGTCGGTTATCAGTCGACGCTGGCTCAGCAGTTCCTGCGCTTGCGCAGCGATCTGCCGGTCCTTGTCGGCCAACACATCCTCAACGGCGGCAAGCGGGACGCTGACGTCGACGGGAACAGCCGACTCCAGCGCCTCTTTAGCTGCAGACTTGCTGCGGGTTAGGGCGGGGGAAACACCGGCGGAATCTGCCATCTTCGTGTTTAGGAGCTTTATTTGGTTTGGGTGAGCACGACAATTATACTTTTTCTGACAAGAAAAGGCTATAAGTAGGTCCTACAGAAGAGGAGGGAATGTCCTACGACCTAGCGTGCGCCGTTGGTGCAGTGGCGCGGCACCTAAAGGAGGTGAGGAGGAAGAGAAGTGGCCTACAGTACGAGGGGTGGTCCGACGTGAACGGGCCCCTGGCACTGATCAACCCTAGCACAGAACGAGATAGTCTCGCTAGGTTACGAGTTACTGTGAGCTTCTCCGCGAGCTACGCGGCTTTTCGACGAAAGGGAGCAAGCTCAACCTTCCGCCGATCCACCTAGCGCTACTGGCGCTTCGAAAGGGAACTCCCTGTAGAGCAGAGCGGTCAGCGAGGCCTAAACCCCAATAGCTACCGTTGCACCGGCCATCACCGACTGAGAACTCCTTCCGCAGTGACGGCAGGAGCGCGTCTTCATCTGGATATGGTGTTCATAGTATTAGTGGTGATTAACTATCAGCCAGCAGTAGCCACTCCACCCATTTTGAAAGTGAAGTAGAGTATGTTCAGATATGCTGCACAGTATTACCATTTTCAGTTATTCAAGGTTCAATTGGACACAGGATCTTGCTCACCCACATCCGTTATTCGGCTGTGTACTAAGATCTAATACTTTTCATGAATGAGTACTTACCCATTCTGGAAAGTTAGCTTTCCAGGATACTAAAGGACCTGCAGTACCCTAACATTAAGCGGAGCACTATGATATACTGCGAGTTCACTCCCCACCTAAGGAGGGTGTTACAAGGAACGTCTTTATACGTAAACAAGGTGATAATGACAGAATTGTGGGATATATCAATTGGTGACTGGATGATGAATGTACCCAAAGTAAATACAGACCTGGCTCTCTGAATTCCAACAAAGATAATTGGGTATAGCCCTCCATAGAGTTCTGTGTTTGGGCGTTCAACACATCTGTGTGCTCCAGTACATGGATGGTCATCCTACATCCTCCTTCCAAAGGATATAGCTGATAAAAGGGCTGTTACTAATGTCAAAGAAAAATGATAAATACTGTTGCATCTGTGAATGGAAAAGAAACAGAAATATACATAATTTTAATGACTCAGCTAGCACTGCCACTGGGACAGCGATTAGCAAAGTCTGTGGATGAATACACTGATCATATTGGTGCCATTTCCATGCAGAGTTGCAGTCCAGGCGAAGGCAATCCGAGTGGTGAGGTAACAATTATAGCACACTTCTGGATGAGACTATGGAGTGTAGTGCCACATGTGCTTATAAAGTCGTACCAGTGTATGAATATGACCATCAGTGAGTCTGCAGTGTTGTGGCACAGTATGACTGGAGAGGCATCAGCATGAGTTACTTTGTGAAGTCATGCTGGCTGGTGACGCTATGATACTGCAGAGGCAGCTATGTGCAGGGGCTTTGGGTGCATTGTCTGGCTGTGCGGCACTGCACAAGAACCAGATAGCACTGGCCATGGACTGTCTGATGTTTGACATGTGGCTGTGTGATGGCACGTGCCATGGTGTAGACACTGATGATACTACATTGTTCCCCTTCCCTCCTCCCGAAAAACTCTCACCATTGCAGTCTAGTGTGAGGCCATGGCGGCAATGGGGTGGCCTGAGTCTGAGGCAGGTTGATGTCAGGCCAGGAGCTGGGTCCTGACATGGCTGGCCAACATTCCAGCATAATCCACATTCCAGCATTTGCTGCACAAGCGTCTGGAAAACCCAAAGATAAATTCGAGGCAAAATGCAACTCTAGCTTGTTCTGGTGGCATAGAAAGATGGCTTAATAGGTCTGGTAAAAAAGCAAGGAAAATGTCTGTTTCGTAAACAATGCACCATATTTCTTGACATAACCTACTTCAAGGGATATACATTTGGTCCAGTGACTCTCCAGATTTTTCATCCCATTGGAAAAATAGGTTCTGTGAATCTCTGCAAAATACGCGTTGGCTGCAACAGTCATTTCCTCCTTTGATGAAAATTTCTTCCAGCAAGCCAAAGTTCCAAATAAGAGAAGATGAAGAAGTACTCGGGGCTAAGTCTTGTGAATAGGATGGATGGGGAACCAATTCAAAGCCCAGTTCATGCACTTTCGCCGTTGGTATCGTTCTTGCATGGATTTGGCATTAGCTTGGTGAAGTAGCACTTTTTTGTATGTCAACTTTCCTCTTTTTCCAGCCAACACAAGTTTCAAAGGGTCCAACAATAAAGGATAATTGGGTCCAGTTATGGTTCTGCCTTTTTGCAAGTGAGCTATGGGGATTATTCTTTGGGAATCTCAAAAGATAGTGGCAATCACCTTACCAGCTGACAAAATGATCTTTGCCTTCTTCAGTGCACTTTCACCAACCTTTGTCCGCTGTTTTGACTGCATTTTTGACTCTCTTGTGTAATGATAGATCTGGATTTCATCAACAGTCAAAAATTCGCGCAAAAAGTCTTGAGAAATGCGATTAAACATCGCCAGACATGGTGTTGAAACAATGTGCCAGATACATTTTTGGTCGACTGTGAGCAACTGCAGCACCCACTTTGCACACAGATTCTTCATAGGCAATTCTCCATGCAGGGTATTATACATTCACTCATTTGAGAAGCCTGCACTGTCAGAAACCTCAAGAATTTATTGGCAGTCTCGCATTACCATATCATGGATCTTGTGAATGGTTTCCTTTGTGGTGACCTCAAATGGACAGCTTGAGCAAGCTTCATCTTTGGTTCTTGTCTGCCTGTGTTTAAATTCATTAATTACAAAAGTTAATCATCTTTAAAGATGGTGCAGAGTCCTCATGAACTTCATACAATTGCATTTTTATTTGTGCAGTAGCTCATACTTTCAAATGAAAATGTTTAATAACAGCATGACACTCGGTTTTCTCCATTTGCAATCGCAGTTGGCACACTTACCAATACAGTTACCTATCTAATGAACTGTATGTTGTTGAAATTCTCTATACAATGCTTAAAATAATCAAGCTTACTAAATATGAAAGCACAACAAAAAATTTCCATTCTTTAGTGGAATTTTACCAGAGTTATCAAACCATTGTCGTAGGTGAGTCGAGTTCCATGGGTGTGTCAGTAGATGATGGCAAAGAGGATAATAGCCATGGCTGGGGTGGCAGGAGGTGCAGCGTCCATTACAGTGCTGCAGACTTCAAGAACAAAAGATGCAGCGCAGATGCAGGTGGAGGCTGGGGGTGCAGTGGCAGATGGTACAGCGCCCATGGATCAATTGACCCAGGTTCCAATGTGTCTGGCAACAGTAGCTGTGGTGCAGGGAAAACTGTCGGTAATGCTGGGTAGTTGGTATGAGGCCCACCAAGGATAACTGCTGACGTAGAAACCTTCTGTTCAAATATGCTCTGGAACAGAAAGTTCTGCTCTAGTATTGGGAATAGTCAAGAGTGCAAGTTATTGTAGTGTCTGTGATGATGGTGACCCAACCTGTCAAGAATAACATAGGTTGTTGTTTGCTGTTAGATTGTTGTGAGAGAGGTACCAACCTGATGTGGATGATCCCATTGACCTTACAGAAAGACATGATTTCTATTAAAGATAACTATGGACCATAATCTGACACAATGGTGCCTGGTAATCGTTCTTGGTAGAATATAATTGTTAAAGCTTGAGTTGTGCTGGCTGATGCTTCTGAATTCACAAGTACCACAAAAGGAAATCTGGAAAAGTATCCACTACAATAAGACATCGTGTACCCCAAAAAATGGGGCTGCAATATCAATGTGAAGTCGTTGCCAGTAGACATCCGATCAGGGACAGTCGATAATCCCTTGATAAGGGACAGGCAGGTTCTTTGGGCATCTTTTACAATGTGCCATCATGTCAACAATGTCCTTGTCCATGCTCAGCCATGTGCAGTGCCACCTGGTGAACTGCTTTCTACAGACGATGCCCCCAATGTTCTTTACAAAGCAAGTACGGCACCTGCTGGCACAAAGATGCAGCGATCAGCAACTAGATCTGTTCGTTTGGTGTGTGTAAGGCCACAACTCCATTCTGGACTGAAAAGACATCCCACTGAGGAACCACAGCTGAAGAGTCACATGGGGAAGAAGCTTCCTATCCGCTGGCCAGCCTGACTCCAATAAACAGGTGAAGAAGCCAGAGGGTACCAACTTGTCTCGCGTCTATGGCGATCTAATGATGGTTAGTCGGAAAGATAACCATCGTGGCTTCATCAGTGTGGCCAATGCGAAAGCAATCTTGCTCAGAAAAATCAAATTCTGTGTCTGATTTGACATACCATGGGTTGGTAGATAATTTTTATAATTGGCCAAGGCAAGAGCACTAAGTTGGAGTTTTTGTGTTGTCTGGATGAGCATAAGTTTGGCTGAATGGAATAAACTAATGAGAGGGTTCTGGTCCAAAACATAAAAAAAATACGATCTGTAAAGATACTGATAAAATTTGAAAAGGCCATAGAAGACTACTGTCAAGGCTAACCTTTCTCAAGTTGATTGAAATTCACCTGAACTTTTTCATGCAATGATGCGAAAGCAATTGGGAGGTCTTTGGCGCCGATCCTGTGGGGCAGCTTCCCCAATGCCATATGAGCAGGCATGGACTGCGAGGACAACAGATTGTGTAGGACTGAAGTAGACTAGATATATGTTGCTAAGCAAGACATTCTTTACTGCCTGGAAAGTATTTTCTTGCTAAGATGATGAGACGAAAGGAACAATTTTCCATACGAGAGCATATAAGGGTCAACGACCTGCATAGCGTTAGTTATAAAACAAAGATAATATGAGATATTGCCAAGGAAAGCCAAAGCTCAGCGAAATTCATTGAGGAAGAGAGCTTACAAGTAACCTCCGAGTGTTTGATGGGAGGGCGAACTCTGTGGGAGTCGATGATGTGACTGAGGTATTTGATTTGAATAAAGGAAAATTCTAATTTCTTCCACTTGCATTGGAGTCCATCATTGGCGAGTGTTTGGAAGAGGCATTGCAGGTTCCAGAGGAGCTGCTGTGGAGACCTGCCAGAGGTGACAACGTCGTCCAGATAAGGAGCAGGTAGGAACTTTCGATGACATTTTCTATAAAAAGTGTTGGAAGACAGTTGGAGCAAAAGCGCTGCCAAAGGCTAAACGCTGGTTTTGGAACAGCCTGATATGAATGTTGATGAAGAAGAAGGCTTTTGTTACGTCATCCAACGGAAGTTGCAGAGAGGTATCCTTCAGATCTGTCTTTGAGAAGAACAGGCCACCTTTTAATTTATCCATTACCTGTCCAGGTGGATTCACAACGGACTGTGCTTCGACAATGGACTTAAAATCTGCACAAAGGCAGATATTTCTGTTGGATTTTCTGACTATGACATGGGTTGACGCCTACTAACTGACAGAGATGAGTGTGATAACCTGGAGGTCCTGCATCCATCTGAACTCTGCTGCAACGTCCTCGCAGATGACATGGGGGACATCTCGTGCTTTGATTAATCTCAGCTGTGTAGTGTATTTCATGATACTGTGGGTGGAAAATTCTTTTGCCTTACTGAGGGAGTCCTCAAAAAGAGTCCTCAAAAAGCTGATGATATTTGTCACAGAGCTTCATGCCGCTGTCATTATGGATATGGTAATAGATCGTTGCCACATTATGCTAGATTTGGAGGCTGAAGATGACAAAGGTGTTGAGGCTAAAATTTTTAGGACTATTCGAAGAGTGAAGCAGCGTGATTGGAACTGTTTTAATGCTGATTCTCTAGTGCATCTGTAGAAGAAATTTTCCAAGGACAGCGATGTGATCCCTATTGTATGCGGTGAGGGCCTTTGGTGGAGGCTCAAGCATTGGGGAGCAGAGCTTTTCGAATAAGCACTATTGATCAGTGTAACAGAACTCCAGTATCCAACTTGAAATGGAGATCCTAGTTCTGAATACACAATGTTTCGAGAAGTTTCTTTGGCTTGCGTACAGGCACACAAGGATGCTGGAAGCGACTGACAGCCCAGCGAGATAATTCATGCACAGCGGAAACGCTGTAGCAGGTTTGCACCTAGGAGTTCCTAGATAACAGAACGCAGCACGTCATTCTCAATGGAGAGAAGTCTTCCGAAGTAAGAGTGATTTCAGGTGTGCCGCAGGGGAGTGTCATAGGACCGTTGCTATTCACAATATACATAAATGACCTGGTGGATGACATCGGAAGTTCACTGAGGCTTTTTGCAGATGATGCTGTGGTGTATCGAGAGGTTGCAACAATGGAAAATTGTACTGAAATGCAGGAGGATCTGCAGCGAATTGACGCATGGTGCACGGAATGGCAATTGAATCTCAATGTAGCGAAGTGTAATGTGATGCGAATACATAGAAAGATAGGTCCCTTATCATTTAGCTACAAAATAGCAGGTCAGCAACTGGAAGCAGTTAATTCCATAAATTATCTGGGAGTACGCATTAGGAGTGATTTAAAATGGAATGATCATATAAAGTTGATCGTCGGTAAAGCAGATGCCAGACTGAGATTCATTGGAAGAATCCTAAGGAAATGCAATCCGACAACAAAGGAAGTAGGTTACAGTACGCTTGTTCGCCCAATGCTTGAATACTGCTCAGCAGTGTGGGATCCGCACCAGGTAGGGTTGATAGAAGAGATAGAGAAGATCCAACGGAGAGCAGCGCGCTTCGTTACAGGATCATTTAGTAATTGCGAAAGCGTTACGGAGATGATAGATAAACTCCAGTGGAAGACTCTGCAGGAGAGACGCTCAGTAGCTCGGTACGGGCTTTTGTTGAAGTTTCGAGAACATACCTTCACCGAAGAGTCAAGCAGTATATTGCTCCCTCCTACGTATATCTCGCGAAGAGACCATGAGGATAAAATCAGAGAGATTAGAGCCCACACAGAAGCATACCGACAATCCTTCTTTCCACGTACAATACGAGACTGGAATAGAAGGGAGAACCGATAGAGGTACTCAGGGTACCCTCCGCCACACACCGTCAGGTGGCTTGCGGAGTACGGATGTAGATGTAGATGTAGATGTAGAGACTCTTCAGCAACCAAATGGTTTAGGAATGCGGGATCATCATCATTGACCTGGTGAGTGTCCATTGCTTCAGAACCATGGGTGGCCGAGTTAACAGATGGGACCCGTAATTTCCTTGAACAAACGTTTGGAATGCGACTAGCCTTGTCGCAAAATAGACTTTCGGTTCAGCAGAAACAGCAAGTGTCTCTATCATAAGAGATGTAGCATTGGGGACAGGATAGCAATTTTCCGCAATTACGCTACTTCACGTTGTTTATAATGCCCAGTAGGACCAGAGACCCCATGTGTCCACCAGAAGTGAAATTTCCAGCTCTGCAGTGTCAAACAATTCCTGTGCCTTGATAACACAAATGAATCTGAAGCGTGAGGTTAGAGAGTTTGAGGACTTCCTCCTAAAGTCTAGAATCAGAACTATAGCAGTCCGCAATGTGGCGTCTGTGATGGGTTGCTGCAGGGACATGCGAATTTGCAGGTGAGGATCATGCCCCATAACTCCATAAGCCACTGCCTATAGGTCGTGGTGAGCTGGGGTTTTGTTTGAGGAACTTATACCGTGTGGTAGTGATCAACATCTGGGAGTTGAAGCAGTTATTGACAGCTATAATGAACTCTCGGAAAAGAACTGATGCAGACCTCTAAAGGAAATAATCTTGATCCAAATGCATAAGATATCTATGCCAGCCAGAGAAAAAAAAATATGATCTTTGAAAATGACCTAAAATGTTATACGCTACAAGGGCTTGAAACAGCGGTAGTGTCAAACTTGCAGAATGGTGGATCTGAGTAGTGTAGTCCAGGATGAGACTCAGGAGTGTGTTGCAATGTGCACTTATAAAGCCCTGGTGGCGTTTGAATATGCCCGCCGTTTGTGAGTTTGGGGTGGCGTGGCACAGCATGGTTGGAGCAGCATCAAAATGTAACTGTTTAGTGAGGCTACGCCGGACAGTGCTGTTATGATACTGTAGACGCAGGTCCGTGTGGGGGTCACACCTGCACTGTGGCCTTGAGGATTGCGTGATGTGTGACATGTGGCTGCATGACGGTCATGGTGTAGCCATTGATAATACCACAAGAACTGCTTTCTTTGGTCGCTTCTGGCTTCCAACTATCATTAGTGGATGTTATAAACATGATGGTATTAAATTTCCAATGAGTCTTCAGGAAATCAGCACGTTTGAGAGGCAGAATACCAAAATATCTATTCAACTATACAAACAATCCTGTTGGATTAACATCCACAACTGAGCATTATACCAGAGGTTGAAAATAGCGCTTCAGTTGTAAAGTTCTTTTATTATCACACGATCGATTTCGGTCTCTTAAAGTCCATCTTCATGTGTCGTACTGGAAATAGCAAGAGGCGGGAGAGTATATAGCCAGAAGGAATGCAAGACAGATGATTCTGTTGTTACATGCAAAGTTGTTGAAATTATTTATTTTTCTAAACTTAGTGGGTGATGTCAGAAACATGCACTTTTATTGTTAATTTCCGAGGGTGAGAAACAGCACTATTGCTGGATCAGATGCATGTCGCGCCTTCTCTCCTAAATGTCGAAAAATAAGGGTGCAAGAAATTTTTGTCCTAGGTGCCTGGACTCATTTACTACAAGTGAGCGATTAACACAGTAACTGCTGGATAGCTCTATCACGGACCATGTACATTTAGAGATGCCTACTGACAGGAATAAATTCTCGAAGGTTAAGAATTTTGTCCACAAGGAGCGAGTACGTTTTGAAACATATTCATACTTTGAATGCCTTCTCACTCACGTTGCAGGCTGTGAAAGTGATGCATCTGCTTCACATCACACTCTCACAGCACGTCACACACCTTTTTTGGCATCACATCAGGTTCTATGCGAAATAGTGCAGCCCCTGCCTGATTACAGCATCGGTATGAGCAAAGAATGTGTTAGTGTCTTACCTGACATCACTGAGAGATTGCTATACATATATCAAAATCTTGCAAAAACGTACAAATATTTCAGTTCTGAAGCATTGAATACAATTTTATATGTTTATTTCTTGTATATAGTGGAACATGCCTAATGCAGAAACTGAATGCAAATTTTAAGACTTAATAATTCATTATATAATGCAGAAAAGAGCGTTATATTCTAGTATACCTTAGTTATTCATTTATGTACAAGGAAGCTACTTCTAACACAAAGATCATACAGCTCTGATAATGCTATTATGTGAAAGAGGTGGTAGTTGTTCTGTTAAACAACGACTTCACCAGCAAAAGTCAAGCCTTTGAAAGAAGTGAACTACATGCATTATTTTCTGCCATTTTGAATTGACGTTAAGCAATTTAGGTGACAACATGATGTCAAACAAACAGAATGTGTCAATAACACACTCGTCTTATAGATATTACACTACTTTTAGCCCAGCACTTTCTGCCGTCATCGAGAAGACGTTTAATCGGAAAACAAATTTCTTAGAACTGGTGCAACTGATGAGGAGATATAATCTACAATTGAAAGAGCATTGTTTAAAACTCGAAGAGTTCGCTGGTGGGTAAAAGAGCTTATCTTCTTATTTGTCAAAAGGGATACAAAATGAATTTATTTGTATTTTGGGTGAACGTTGTAAGCAAAAATTATTTCTGATATAGAAAAGGATAAGCACTCCCGATGAAAAGAGGACTGACCGATGAGCTAAATAATTAGATATGTCCATACAGAAGACAACATTGTGGAAATTGAAGAATCCTTCTTACAAGAGAAGCTGAACACACATCAAGCATGAAAACAGGAAGAAACTCGATTGTGAAAAAAAAGTAAAGTACACTCCTGGAAATTCAAATAAGAACACCGTGAATTCATTGTCCCAGGAAGGGGAAACTTTATTGACACATTCCTGGGGTCAGATACATCACATGATCACAGACAGAACCACAGGCACATAGACACAGCATCAGAGCATGCACAATGTCGGCACTAGTACAGTGTATATCCACTTTTCGCAGCAATGCAGGCTGCTATTCTCCCATGGAGACGATCGTAGAGATGCTGGATGTAGTCCTGTGGAACGGCTTGCCATGCCATTTCCACCTGGCGCCTCAGTTGGACCAGCGTTCGTGCTGGACGTGCAGACCGCGTGAGACGACGCTTCATCCAGTCCCAAACATGCTCAATGGGGGACAGATCCGGAGATCTTGCTGGCCAGGGTAGTTGACTTACACCTTCTAGAGCACGTTGGGTGGCACGGGATACATGCGGACGTGCATTGTCCTGTTGGAACAGCAAGTTCCCTTGCCGGTCTAGGAATGGTAGAACGATGGGTTCGATGACGGTTTGGATGTACCGTGCACTATTCAGTGTCCCCTCGACGGTCACCAGAGGTGTACGACCAGTGTAGGAGATCGCTCCCCACACCATGATGCCGGGTGTTGGCCCTGTGTGCCTCGGTCGTATGAAGTCCTGATTGTGGCGCTCACCTGCACGGCGCCAAACACGCATACGACCATCATTGGCACCAAGGCAGAAGCGACTCTCATCGCTGAAGACGACACGTCTCCATTCGTCCCTCCATTCACGCCTGTCGCGACACCACTGGAGGCGGGCTGTACGATGTTGGGGCGTGAGCAGAAGACGGCCTAACGGTGTGCGGGACCGTAGCCCAGCTTCATGGAGATGGTTGCGAATGGTCCTCGCCGATACCCCAGGAGCAACAGTGTCCCTAATTTGCTGGGAAGTGGCGGTGCGGTCCCCTACGGCACTGCGTAGGATCCTACGGTCTTGGCGTGCATCCGTGCGTCGCTGCGGTCCGGTCCCAGGTCGACGGGCACGTGCACCTTCCGCCGACCACTGGCGACAACATCGATGTACTGTGGAGACCTCACGCCCCACGTGTTGAGCAATTCGGCGGTACGTCCACCCGGCCTCCCGCATGCCCACTATACGCCCTCGCTCAAAGTCTGTCAACTGCACATACGGTTCACGTCCACGCTGTCGCGGCACGCTACCAGTGTTAAAGACTGCGATGGAGCTCCGCATGCCACGGCAAACTGGCTGACACTGACGGCGGCGGTGCACAAATGCTGCGCAGCTAGCGCCATTCTACGGCCAACACCGCGGTTCCTGGTGTGTCCGCTGTGCCGTGCGTGTGATCATTGCTTGTACAGCCCTCTCGCAGTGTCCGGAGCAAGTATGGTGGGTCTGACACACCGGTGTCAAGGTGTTCTTTTTTCCATTTCCAGGAGTGTAGAAAGAGTGGACGGTCCAAGAACACCCAGTGCAATATAAGGGGGTTGCTGAACGAAACAGCATCGAGGTCTAGTGGTCACAGTGATGGATTGCCAAGTGAGGCGCCGGCACTGTAGCTCAACGTGTTCGGTCAGAGAGCTGGTTGGCCTCTGTAACAACAAATAAAACTGAGTGGAAGGATCAACAAACGAACTTGAACGGATGTCATGTGACGTCCGCAACGACCAAACACAACGATCAATACAAAAAAGAGGGTTAGCTGCTGTCTGTAGTAAAAAAACTGACTTAACTTCAAAAACTGTCATAGGACGTCCACCCGAACGAATACAACAATCAATTACGAAAAAAAGAAGATTAAAAAAAGTGGGTGATCTGTGGTCAAACTTCCCACATGTCAATTTTTTTATTTTGCTGTTTGCTCTATTCTAATTTTTGTCTGTGTCACAGTGTAACGACCGTTTACAACAGCGAGGCGTAATGTGGGGGACCTATAATGAATGTTGATTCTGCACAAGTACTCTATCAGCAGCCGAAAGAAAGTGGATTTCGAATGGGAACCGCAAATATTTAATGACAAGGTGACAAGTCAACCGAATCCTCCACCGGAAAACACGTGTGGTGTGTCAAATAAGCCAGTAGTGGCAGTACGTGAGCCATATGACAAGAATCCCTTATGGACGCGCCTAATTTGACGACTCATAAGGGAACGAGATATGCCTCCTTGCCCGATATGGGTGTTCGTATGAATGTGAATGTGATCACTTCAGAGGAAACTATGAAAACGTAAGAGTTTCTCTGTGCTCTGTCAAACATATGTTATTAACGTTTATGAAGGTGCTTTCCGTTTTGGAAGTCTTCACTCTTGGATTCCTTTGTTGTAACATATTCCACATCCTCTTATTTGTTGTTTTCGTTTCTGTGAGACGTCCTTGTGGTATCTCGCCTGCTCTCCATTCATCACACTTACTTGCGACGGTAACGTATTCTCACCACACGACTCATATTCTATAACGCAGGTCCGCAACTAAAAAACTGCATAGGATTTTTTTAACATTTTCTTATAGATTTTGACCTCCCAAAACTAGGAAAAATATTCAAAAAATTCTATCAGATAAGCTTTTGTGTATATTGCAATATTTATGTTCATTAGTTATAAACCTAAATCTTTTTTTTAATTTAATAATTATTAAAAATTATATCAAATATAATTGATAAAATAAACTTAAATTTAAAAATTTACAATGTTAACTATTCTTCGTTACCACTTGCAGTTTTTACCGTGAACTCCCGGGCGCCAGAAGCAAATGCAAACAATCTTACTGTTCAGTTTTATCGTGATGCGACAAGTCAATCGACGATTTATACCTCGCATGAAATGAAGAGAAACTCTCAGTAGACATACTGCTATTCAAGTGAACGGTGCTGTTGTTTGTGTCTAGTCACGAGTACAAGAGGTTGTTTTATTTCTCCAAACAATTTTTGTTATATATGTGCTGAATACACTATTAACAGTCAACAGAGAAACGTTAGTGATTTTGTGAGGAAAGTTTGTTTTGCTTACTTTAAATTAAAACTTGGTGATCAAGATAAACTGTGCGTCCCGCATAAGGTGTGTAGAAGTTGTGAAGAAGATCTTTGTTTGTGGTTTAAGGGTAAGAAAAATGCATTTCGATTTGGAATTCCTATGATATGGCATGAGCAGAAAAACCATACCACTGATTGCTACTTCTGTTCAATTGACGCAAAGGGATTCAATTCAAAAAACAAAGAAGCATAAGTTATCCTAACCTTGACTCATCTATACGTCCAGTGCCCCATAGCTCTGAAATACCTATCCCACAGTCACCTTCCAGTTTGGAGGAATACCTGAGTGAGTTGGAGGACAAAGTTACATTACATCCCCAGGGTGAATCAAGCTCAGATTTTTCTTCAGACGAAGATGAAAGACCTCAACTATTTTCTCAAAGTGAGCTCAATGATCTAGTAAGAGATTTACGTCTTTCAAAAGATGCAGACGAACTGTTCGGTTCCAGGTTAAAAAATAAAAACCTTTTTTCATCTGATACCTCATTTTCACGGTACAGACACCGAGAAAAAGAATTTACCCAGTTTTTCTTAAAAGAAAGAAATTTAGTTTTTTGCAATGATGTGGAAGGGCTCGTGCATTGCTTTGATATGCAGTATGACTCATCTGAATGGCGCTTATTCATTGATTCATCCGAAACTAGTCTTAAAGTAGTATAATTGCATAATGGAAATAAAATTTGCATCGCTTCCGATGGGATATTCTGTACATATGGGCGAAAACTATAACGATTTGGCCATTATCCAGGAAAAAATCAAATATCAGGACCATCAATGGATGGTTTGTGGGGACTTCAAAACACTCACGATGCTTTTCGGTCAGCAGGTAGGCTGTACTAAATACCCATGGTTCTTATGCTTGTGGGATAGTAGAACCAGAGAACAGCACTGGACTAAAAGTGATTGGCCACCCCGAGAAACTTAAAAACCTGGAGAGAAAAATGTTATCAATACTACTTTGGTACCACCAAAAAAGGTTTTGTTGCCCTCTCTCCATATCAAATTGAGGTTGATGAAACAATTTGTAAACCCGCTGCAAAAGAATAGGGACTGTTTTAAATATCTATCTTCAAAATTCTCGAAGCTGTCAGAAACAAAGTTGAAAGATGGAGTTTTCACTGGCCCTGACATAAGAAAACTTTTAACTGACAGCCTCCTTGTGGAAAGTATGAATGAGAAGGAAAAAGAAGCTTGGGTATCGTTCAAGGACGTAGTGCGAAAGTTTTTGGGAAATAGTAAGGATCCTGACTACAAAAGCATTGTTCAATGGATGCTAGCTGCATACGAAGCTCAAGGCTGCAAGATGAACTTGAAGGTTCATTTTTTACGCTCCCACGTAGACAGTTTTCCTGTAAACCTGGGAGCTTACAGTGAGAAGAACAGGGAGAGCGGTTTCACCAGGATGTCCGTGACATCGAGAGACGGTATCAAGGAAGATGGGATGTCACTATGCTTGCTGACTACTGTTGGATGCTTAAGCAGGAAACTAAAGATGGAAATCGGAAAAGGACTCGGTGAAGTATCAAGGAAAAGAAGAAAAGGTTTCATAAAAAATATGAATAAGTATAATATTGTTACTATATGTCTCAAAATAATGTTTCATTGGTTGTAAAAAAAATTATGTTTGATAATTTTGAATAAACGAGCGCTTTTACCAATTTTTTGTGCTTGAATTTGCAAAATAACCTTATGTGGTAGAAAAAAATGGACATCGCGTCTGAAATCAGCGCATTCTGAAACATATAATTCAATAAAAAATACGACATGCAGCAGGTTTTTTTTTTTTTTTTTTTTTTTTTGCAGACCTGTGTAATCAACGTATAGTATGACAACTGGCAAGACTGCAGAAAGACGTTCCAGTGACCAGACGGACAGTTTATAATGTTGTGGGGAAAAAAGAAACAAATGGTACATGGGAGTTTTGAACACAGCTCAGACGCTTGGCACACTTACCCATGACGCAAATGCTAAGTCAGACTGCTCTTCATTGTACTTCTTGTTCTTAGACCGTTCACTATTTTGCTTCTTTTTCACAGTTCAGCGCACCTTCTTCCTGTTTTCATGCTTGATCTGCGTTAAGTTTTTGACGGTCTGTCAGCTGAGCCCTCTTACCAGTAAATCTGACTACGGTGCACTCGGGAGTTTCCCTTGTTAGGTACATTAATGTCAGTAAAGATTGCAGAGGGCACGTCAAAGGATGTTCAACAGCAGCTGGAAATAGATGGGCTGGATATTGCGTTGTGCAGCGCTCACATTTATGCCAATACCTCATCAATGTCAGGTGTACATGGAGTAGTACAAGTCAATCCAAAAGCTATGTTTAGTCTCTGCGTTAATCATTCGTTTTTCTTTGTGGAGTTCATGCAGTTTTATGTGTTCCCTCTAGTGTCAGGAACTGTAGAGAAGCTACATTCATTCTTCTCGCCTTCCACATGTAGATGGAAATCACTTGTAGGAATAATAGGAACACGTTTGGAGCGATTGTCTGATCTCCGCTGGAGTGCTCATTACAATTCAGTTAGTCATGACAGGAAACGTGGAAACAACTATGAGCACTGAGGAACATATGCAAGGTCCATTCAAAGCAAACATCCATACTAGACCTGCAGCAACCTTGCTCCTGCAACTGCATGTGTTTTTACCTTTTCAATCTACTCCAACTGGGCACACGATACTGGAGAAAGTAAATTTAATCCACCAATTTATTAAGTCTCCAAAAGTGATCCGATAATAGAGTCTCCAAATTAAAAACGCTGAATGAATTTTTAGTAACGGACGAACAACGATTTTAGGAAATACTGTTACTTTTGACACTGAAAACTGAAATGCCGGCCTTTTTGGCCGAGCAGTTTTAGGCGCTTCGGTCTGGAACGCGCGATCGCTACGGTCGCAGGTTCGAATCCTTCTTCGGGCATGGATGTGTGTGATGTCTTTAGGTTAGTTAGGTTTAAGTAGTTCTAAGTTATAGGGGACTGATGACCTCACATGTTCAGTCCCATAGTGCTCAGAGCCATTTTAACCATTTCGAAAACTGCAATGATGTGTACATTAACACTGGCCGACGAGAAAGGAGACTCATTTCTATCTTCTCTTCGATAGTGTACATTATACTCATCACAAATCACCCTGAATGACTGGGGCGCATTTTCCTTATGTTTCCACTTGTTTACTGTCAACTCCAGCACGTGGACGAGTTACACTATCCCACTACCTCTATTGTGTGCTAATGCGGGAAAGTCGAAGACATTCTTCTGTTACGCTTTTAATAACGTCATGTTTACTCAACTGTAAACTGCGTTATGTTTTGAACAGATCCTGAGCAGAGAAAGTGGGTAAGTGAATAAAAGATATAGGGTGCCATTTAAGACATTCTGCTGTTCCTATCTTCGTAACGAACAAATTATCAAGAAAAGCAATCATGCTCGTTTATGTCCCCATAGTGGCTAAACAACTTTTGCTTGGTACTTTTTTTTATTTTGCTTATGGACAGAACCCTAATTGTGTCTGCGAAAATGCCAGAAAAAACTGAACTAAAACAAGGTGTAATTGTGCGGTTTTATTTTGCCCTAATTTTGATGTGTAAGGTATTTAGGCGTAAGTTGTGGAGCGACATATACGAAAATCCAGTAAGGTAGATATTGTTAGATAATTGTATGGAGAGTGGTTCAATCAGATTTTATACACAGACAAGCTAAAATATAATTATCTACGATGTTACTTTGATTGATTCTTTATTTTTTTTTTACTTTGAGTTCAGGCTCTTGAAAAATAATGTACGCAGATTTACTCATTCAGGTATGGAATTCGGCTTACAACTACTTCAGGAAATAACGGTTCCACAGGATTTTGCATTAATCTAAGTTCGTGTACGATGTTTCATTTTAATGGCTTTGATAGACGAAGAGGAAAGCGCAAAAGAATAAAAATTTTGTAGCGCGCCTTGTGCATCTCATTAGGGAAGTAATTTTTTGATGTACTACTACTTCGAATGCGGGTATAACAATTTGAGGTTTTATTTCTATGAAATGTCCATAGAATAATAACCCATTTGTAAAAACACGATACCGTGACGCAAAAATAAATTTAAATAAACTTTTTATGTCAGTTTCTTTCGCATAACTTTCTTTTTTCTCAATAAAAATATAAATAATATTCATGGGAGGTATAAACACAATACTTCAGAATATCTGCACTGTAACATTACATATTTCATACACTTAGGAAACTACCGCCTTGAATAGAAGTTCGCCATTCCTTTCACTGTTCCTCTTCTCAATACGACTGCTGCCACATTGTTTACTACAGCTGTGAAATGTATGACTTCTGATGCATAAATCGAAGTCTGCTTTTTCTTAGATTTGCTTCCTTCATTGTGATGAAGTTGACATACTTCGCTGATGTTAGCTGTGCTGTAACAGCGTTTCCGGTAAGGCAGTAAGGCTCTATTTATTTTTCGCAGTTACATTTTTGGTCCTGTGTATGTGTGTGCTGAGAAGCCCAAAACACGCAAACACAGCTTTAGTTTGTTTTGTCGTACTTTTTAATTCAGTCAAATAATAAATTTTCATGGAATATTGAAGCGAGCAATTTTCCTTTATTCAAAATGGATTTTAATGATTTCCTGCTGTAAGAAAAGTTGGAAAAGAAGCCAAATGATTGCGAAAAATCCCACACTTTCGGACTCCAGCTGAACAACTCATTTGTCAGCTAAATGGTATTAAAAAGAAGCCAGAGTTAGATCTAAAAAAGCTGGAAAGTTACAAAGGTTACACCAATATTTAAGAAAGGCAGTAGGACAAATCCACTAAACTACAGGATTGTGGAATACAGGCTATATGGTGTTCGAACACTATGAATTACCTCCATGAGAACAGTGTATTGACACACAGTCAATACGGATTTAGAAAAGATCGTTCTTGTGAAACACAACTAACTCTTTACAAATGTTAAGAGCTATTGACAAGGGATTTCAAATTGATTCCATATTTCTAGACTTCCAAAAGGCTTTTGACACTGTACCACATAAGCGGCTTGTAGTAATATCGCGTGCTTATGGAATATCGTCTCAGTTATGTGACTGGATTTGTGATTTCCTTTCGGAGAGGTCACAGTTCGTAATGATTGACGGAAAGTCTTCCCCAAGGAAGTGCTATAGGCCCTCTCTTGTTCCTTATCTACACTCCTGGAAATGGAAAAAAGAACACATGGACACCGGTGTGTCAGACCCACCATACTTGCTCCGGACACTGCGAGAGGGCTGTACAAGCAATGATCACACGCACGGCACAGCGGACACACCAGGAACCGCGGTGTTGGCCGTCGAATGGCGCTAGCTGCGCAGCATTTGTGCACCGCCGCCACAGTGTCAGCCAGTTTGCCGTGGCATACGGAGCTCCATCGCAGTCTTTAACACTGGTAGCATGCCGTAACGGCGTGGACGTGAACCGTATGTGCAGTTGACGGACTTTGAGCGAGGGCGTATAGTGGGCATGCGGGAGGCCGGGTGGACGTACCGCCGAATTGCTCAACACGTGGGGCGTGAGGTCTCCACAGTACATCGATGTTGTCGCCAGTGGTCGGCGGAAGGTGCACGTGCCCGTCGACCTGGGACCGGACCGGAGCGACGCACGGATGCACGCCAAGACCGTAGGATCCTACGCAGTGCCGTAGGCGACCGCACCGCCACTTGCCAGCAAATTAGGGACACTGTTGCTCCTGGGGTATCGGCGAGGACCATTCGCAACCGTCTCCATGAAGCTGGGCTACGGTCCCGCACACCGTTAGGCCGTCTTCCGCTCACGCCCCAACATCGTGCAGCCCGCCTCCAGTGGTGTCGCGACAGGCGTGAATGGAGGGACGAATGGAGACGTGTCGTCTTCAGCGATGAGAGTCGCTTCTGCCTTGGTGCCAATGATGGTCGTATGCGTGTTTGGCGCCGTGCAGGTGAGCGCCACAATCAGGACTTCATACGACTGAGGCACACAGGGCCAACACCCGGCATCATGGTGTGGGGAGCGATCTTCTACACTGGTCGTACACCTCTGGTGATCGTCGAGGGGACACTGAATAGTGCACGGTACATCCAAACCGTCCTTGAACCCATCGTTCTACCATTCCTAGACCGGCAAGGGAACTTGCTGTTCCAACAGGACAATGCACGTCCGCATGTATCCCGTGCCACCCAACGTGCTCTAGAAGGTGTAAGTCAACTACCCTGGCCAGCAAGATCTCCGGATCTGTCCCCCATTGAGCATGTTTGGGACTGGATGAAGCGTCGTCTCTGCGGTCCAACTGAGGCGCCAGGTGGAAATAGCATGGCAAGCCGTTCCACAGGACTACATCCAGCATCTCTACGATCGTCTCCATGGGAGAATAGCAGCCTGCATTGCTGCGAAAGGTGGATATACACTGTAGTAGTGCCGACATTGTGCATGCTCTGTTGCCTGTGTCTATGTGCCTGTGGTTCTGTCAGTGTGATCATGTGATGTATCTGACCCCAGGAATGTGTCAATGAAGTTTCCCCTTCCTGGGACAATGAAATCACGGTGTTCTTATTTCAATTTCCAGGAGTGTATATAAACGATTTAGGAGACAATCTGAGGTTGTTTGCACATGATCTGTCGTTTATCGTCTAGTAAAGTCATCAGAAGATGAAAACGAATTGCAAAACAATTTAGAAAAGATATGGGAATAGTGCGAAAATCGGCAATTGACCCTAAAGAATGAAAAGTGTGAGGTCATCCACATGAGTGCTAAAAGGAATCCGTTAAACTTCGGTTACACCATAAGTCAGTGTAATGTGAAGGCCGTAAATTCAAGTAAATACCTAGGAATTACAATTATAAACAATTTAAATTGGAAATAATACATAGAAAATGTTGTGGGGATGGCTAACCAAATACTGCGTTTTATTGACAGGACAGTTTAAAAATGTAACAGATCTACTAAAGAGACTGCCTAAACTACACTGGTCCGTCCTCTTTTGGAGTACTGCTGCGCGGTCTGGGATCGTTACCCGTTTGGACTAACAGAGTACATCGTGAAAGTTCAAAGAAGAGCAGTACGTTCTGTATTACCGCGACATGGGGGTGACAGTGTAACCGACATCATACAGGGTTTTGAAGGGAGCCATTAAAACAAAGGCGTTTTTCGTTGCGGCGGAATCTTATCACAAAATTGCAATCACCAACTTTCTCCTCCGAATGCGTAATCATTTTGTTGACGCCGACCTATATAGGGAGAAACGATCGTCATAATAAGATAAGGGAAATCAGAGCTCACACGGAAAGATATAGGTGTTCGTTTTTTCCGCGAGCTGTTCGAGGGTGGAATAATAGAGAATTATTGTGAAGGTGGTTCGATGAACCCTCTGCCAGGCACTTAATTGTGATTTGCAGAGTATTCATGTAGATGTAGATGTAGATGTAGATGACTAGGCAACACTGATTGCTTCAGACAGATGATGTCCACCCTCCAATACCGCCGAAACATTCTCACTGGGAACGGAACAGTTACACACAACAGTTCGGTTCGGAGGACAAGAAGACCACGGCCAACCGCTCGTTTGGAGGAATAGCCCCACTGCTTAAGCCGTCGGCACACGGACCGTGCTGTCGAACGTTAACGTTGAGCGTGCCAAGTTCAACGTGCTGCTGAACGCCCAGGAACGATGCGACTTGTGCATACGGTACGTGGGCCCCAACGTGGTATACACGATCGCAACGCACTCCAGCGGCAGTTGACAGATGTTTCTAGTTCGTAAATCACACTGTTTACTCAACGGGAGCGTATAAAATTCCCACTTTAGCTCTATTAAAACGCACATTTCCTCCATCGTCAACAAAAAAGAAAGTAACATGTCCAATCAATAAGGACACAGGCTTATAAAAGTTCCGTTACAAACAGTGCGGTACAAATTTGGAATACTTATTCGCATAAGATAAACATTATGTCATTTCCACATTTTAGTAAAACCCCAAGGTCAGTCTTACTTGATCACTGTTCCTACCCAGTAGCAGAATCTTTGCAACATGTGTATTACGAAGCGTAAAAGAAAAAGTAGCAAAATATCTTTATAAAAGTAGCGCAAGCTGTCCTGTAGATTAAGTCAATCGAACAAAGTCATCCCTCAAAAAAAGGTCAACTTATATTTACATAAAATCAAATATTAAAACATATAATTATATGAAACTAATAAGAAAGTATCAGAACCTAATAAAAACTCGAATGTTAGGGAAAAAATTGGAAGTGTTAATTAAGACGCGAACCACGGCCCCAACAAAAACTCATAATGGAACAAGGAGGCTACTGATTACACTAAACCAACAACACCCAGAATATAGAAAATCATATCATGTTAGCCCTTGCTGAAAACGTTAATCGTAGATAATTATGTTACTAATTGAAATTTAATTGTACCAAGAACAATGCGTTTTGGGTGGATCTTCAGTGTGTTGCTGCCTTCAAATAGCCTACTCTCATAATACGCAAGTTACAATAATTGTTTTGCCACGAATATGATGCTTCTCATTATTTTATTGGAACGAATCACACACCTAACAACGGGTTTTCCAGTGGTTCTCAATTTGCTGGTGCTCAGAAACAGCATATGAGTCTCCTAGATGCAAAACTGTCCATGTCCTCGATAACCGGTTTTGAGAAAAAGTGGAAAAAATTGTTTTCACTGGGCAAATACACACTGCCCTGCACTGTATGTTGTATACATAAGTATGGATTAGTACAGAACCATTAGGGGCTATTGAAAAAAATCGGGAATTCAATGCATGTAAGATATAAGCAAAATAAAAATGGACTTGAACAGTTTTGCATCTGACTTTGCAGATGGCCACTTTCGCATGCAATTGAAATGGACATGGAGAGTTTTGAACATGGCTAGTTGTACATGAGGAGAGGATATGGGGTGAACATAAAACTGTGTATTCAGTTTTAATTTCTTTTAATATTTCTGAAGGTACATGGTGTTATAACTGACAAACTACAATCCACTTAATACATCATATCTGGAACAATGTCTTCATTTACTCCTGCTAGGCATTCTGATTCAACTGATGCCCGTGACCCGCTGGAACCTAGTAATGTCATGTACCACCACAGGGCTTCACGTTCCCTCCAGAACTCACCATAGTGTTTCTCGAGGAGTTTTGAAACATCCTCCAGTTTCTTTCCATTAATAGGAACAACCGTGTTCGTAATGCAGCTCGAGTTTATGTGTCCTAAGTGTTTCCCACGTTTGCATACGGACACTGTAGGTTGATTTCAGAATTACAATTAGGCTCCCCTTGGACTTTTATATTCTGAGAATGTGTATAACTTTCAGAATAAACAGCTGTAAGAGACCACACAAGTACAATGTTTACATGCTTGTGGTGGCCATCTTACATTACAGTCAGATGACCCCAGCCTTCAATGCGATTTGTCAAAAAAGTCAAGGCAAGTTTTGCACCCAACTTACTGATGGACATGGACAGTTTTGAGTTTAACCTCTCTTTTCGTGAGCTGTTTTCCATAGGACATGGAGAGCTTTGAGCATAAATATCATTTTAAGCATGTGTAAAATGTCATGCTCTACAATCCAGAGTTGCCAACTCAATTTTTTTTTAAAACGTGGACATGGACAGTTTTGCATCTAAGCGACTCATGTACAGGGTGAGTCACCTAACATTACCGCTGGATATATTTCGTAAACCACATCAAATACTGACGAATCGATTCCACAGACTGAACGTGAGGAAAGGGCCTAGTGTAATTGGTTAATACAAACCATAAAAAATGCACGGAAGTATGTTTCTTAACACAAACCATGTTCCGGTCTCTTCTGTACCTAAGGTCCATCACCGTTCCCTTTGGATCCCTACGTAACTCGGTGCTCTCCGATACACACGATCGAATAGCGGAGGAGTGGTACTCTAGCTTCACCTTTAGGTTACAATATCTCCGAATGTAATTAACATTTTACAATGCAACAGACGGCACTGATTATTTGTTTAAATGTTCAGATGTGCTAACAAAACTAACGGGGCTCCATTTTAAAAAAACGTAGGTTTGTGTTAAAAAACATACTTCCGTGCATTTTTTATGGTCTGTATTAACCAATTACACTAGCCCCTCTCCTCACGTTCGATCTGTGGAATCGATTCGTGAGTATTTGACGTGATTTACGAAATATATCCAGCGGTAGCGTTAGGTGACTCACCCTGTATACATATAGGCTTGAAATGAATGCCAATATGGCGCCTCACAACTCTGTACCGAAGGGATACGGCGTGCGTGTGACGTAAGTGGCGTTGTGCCATCTCATTGATCAACGCTCAGACGCACGCTCAGAATATCTGACATGCCAGATATTGCTCTGCACGTTCGGAATGACTCCCGAACGTTCTATTTCACGCTATGACGTCTGAAACTCGGCACGCTCAACGTTCGGATGCACGGTCCGTGTGCCGACAGCTTTAGCGTCTGTCGTAGATCGGGGACAGAATTCCCCCGCTTCACTCCTGCGGCCGCAACCGGCGGCGTGGCTAGCGGGCGACACGCAGCTAGCAAGTAGCTGGCACCCGCGCACAGCTGCGGCCCGGACGCGGCCTTGGCTAGTCAAAGCTGCCCTGTGTCGCGTGACTGCCTTTCTTGTCGCGCGCCGTTGCTTACGTGTTAGCCGTAGCCCGCCCGCCCGCCCCCTGTTCCGGCTGCCCGCTCTCTTCCCGCTACTCGAAAACAGCTGGCCGATGCCGATATCGCTTTCCCTATCTGCTCTTACGCGAGGAATGGCGCGAAAAAGTCGCTTCTCTCTCATTACGCGACGTCTAGGCAAGAAGCGAGTCCAGCTTATAAAGCAGCCTTGGAATTTCGTCCGGTCGGGTTACAAATCCGGAGTCCTTGCAGTCGAAAGTGTGCTGTCGATTGTCTGGGCCGCTATTTTTACAAGGTTAGAAACTGTCTTTCACGAACATACACGGCGGCACAGACGAGGACATCTGCACAATACGATCCATAAACGCACCGCCATACAGCAACAGTGCGACCGAATAAATCTGTCTTACACTGTAGCATTCAAAGGGCTGAATGTTCTTGTCTATGACTAATTTATTAAACTCAGAACTCTACAGTTTTCTTCCACTCAAGTACAATGGTTCCACTCACACGTTACATACCGCCAACAGCATGTAATGATCGGAACCAAGATCACAACGACCTATATTGCATCTGTTACTTTTCTCGTTATATGTTAATGATGATCATCTCCCATGTCAAATATCATTTATACGCTGACGACCTTCAGTTATACCTAAGAGCATGCACAACAAATCTGCACTCAGCAATCTACACTATGTCATCAGAAGTATTCGGACACCTGGCTGAAAATTACTAAAAGTCCGTGGTGCCCTCTATCAGTTTTGCTGGAATTCAATATGGTGTTGGCCTACCCTTAGCCTTAATGACAGCGTCCACTCAATCAGCCATACGTTCAATCAAGTGCTGGAAGGTTACTTGGGCAATGGTATCCCATTCTTCACGGAGTGCTGCACTGAGGAGAGGTATCGATTTCATTATTTCATTTCCTTAACAGTACAGAGTAACCCACCGCCTTGAAATGTAAGGTGAGTCTGATGCTTCTGAATCTAATAGCGAAGACTTGTGATTGTCACTATCTTATTGGTATACAGTTGTTAGTACTTTTTTTAAAAAAATAATATAAAGAACATAATACATAAAGATTTCTCTGAGGTTACAGCGAATTGAATGCTTAACAATTGTTCAAATGGTTCCATATAATTTGTTACTACCTAGTTGATGAGAATATAATTTATACAATGCAAATGCCAAAGAAAAAAAGAATATGTAGCACAATGAGCGTGGTTAAGAGTAATTTGTAATATACAGAGAGAAGTGAATGCTGTATTTGTATGAGTAATACAGTCTAAGTAGCACGTTGTTAGTAAACGCCTATATCGATGTCGGTCGGTGAGGCCTGGCACGAAGTCGGCGTTCCAAAACATCCCAAAAGTGTTCTATACGATTCAGGTCAGGACTCTGTGCAGGCCATTACATTACAGGGATGTTATTGTCGTGTAACCACTCCGCCACAGGCAGTGCATTATGAACAGGTGCTCGATCGTGTTGAAACATGCAAACGTCGCCCCCGAATTCCTCTTCAACAGTGGGAAGCAAGGAGGTGCTTAAAACATCAATGTAGACCTGTGCTGCTATAGTGCCACGCAAAACAAGGAGTGCAGGCCTCCTCCATGAAAAACTGACGCTGTTTAGAATTCTCGTGTGATGGTCTGGATAGATGTCTGCCTATTACACATTACTACCCTCTTCGACTGTCGACGGTCTTTGTCAATCAACAGACGAGGTCGGGAAGCACGCTTTTGTGCTGTACGAGTCCCTTCACGTTTTCACTTCACTGTCACATCGGAAGCAGTGCACCTAGGGATGTTTAGGGGTATGGGAATCTCTCGTATGACACAATTGACGCCCAATCACCTGACCACGTTCGAAGTCAGTGACTTCCGCGGAACGCTCCATTCGGCTCTTTCACGATGTCTAATGACTACTGAAGTCGCTGATGTGGAGTACCTGCCAGTAGGTGGCAGCACAATGCACCCAGTATGAAAAACTTATGTTTTTGGGGGTGTCCTGATACTTTTCATCACATAGTGTATAACGTAAATGCTGACTTATTTGCTTTGTCAGAAAGGCTACAGAACATAGGTCTGAAACTTAAACCATATACGCAAGCAATCTCAGTTGCTCCGAAATACTTATTACTCCTCAGTTCAGAGAATCTTTTCCACTGTTAATCCTAAACAGCTCAGAAATAACCTTTTCATCTTCTGCAAAGAATCTAGGGAGAATTCTGGACCACCACGTAGACAGGACTGATGATGATGATGATGATGATGATGTTTGGTTTGTGAGGCGCTCAACTGCGCTGTCATCAGCGCCCGTGCGAAGTCACAATTTTGTACACCGTCCAAGTTTTACACAGTCCGATCTAGCCACTGTCAGGAATGATGACGATAATGATGAAATGATGAGGACAACACAAACACCCAGTCCCCGGGCAAGACAGGGCTGAAACGTAACTACAGTCTGTAAGATGTCAGTATCACTTCATTCACTACACAAATATAAAAAAAATATTTCCAGACGAGTTTAAATAGAAACTTTTAGAGTGGCTAATACTCCCCTTCCTTGATCATGGAGAACCTATTATCCAACGCCTTTCATTTGACCGCTCGTGTCAGCAGGAACTGGCGCTGAATGCTTGTAAGCGATGTATTTGTGAGGTACCTGTACGTTATTTCCACCATATAACTCCTGCCCATGAACAATTGTCATGGCTGCTTGCCAATTAGCAGAGAGATTATCATGTATCGTGTACCCGATCATTGCTCTCCTTCCTATTTATCTTAATTCTTACGCTACTATGTACATTCTCAACAAAGTAAAATCCTCTCTGTACCACTATACAACACCGGCATGTTCTCTTAATCTTGTTACCGAGTGAGGTGGCGCATTGACTAGCAACTGGACTCGCATTCGGGGCGACGATGGTCCAAACCCGCGTCCTGCCATCGTGATTTAGGTTATCTGTGACTTCCCTATATCATTTCAGGCAAATACCGGGATAGGTCCTTTCTTTCCCCATCCTTCCCTAATCCGAGCTTATTCTCCGTCACTAATGACCTCATTGTCGATGGGACGTTAAACGTGATTCTCCTCCTCTAAATCATTTTCTGTATCAGGAACCCGATATTCTTCATCAAAATACACTCCTGGAAATTGAAATAAGAACACCATGAATTCATTGTCCCAGGAAGGGGAAACTTTATTGACACATTCCTGGGGTCAGATACATCTCATGATCACACTGACAGAACCACAGGCACATAGACACAGGCAACAGAGCATGCACAATGTCGGCACTAGTACAGTGTTTATCCACCTTTCGCAGCAATGCAGGCTGCTATTCTCCCATGGAGACGATCGTAGAGATGCTGGATGTAGTCCTGTGGAACGGCTTGCCATGCCATTTCCACCTGGCGCCTCAGTTGGACCAGCGTTCGTGCTGGACGTGCAGACCGCGTGAGACGACGCTTCATCCAGTCCCAAACATGCTCAATGGGGGACAGATCCGGAGATCTTGCTGGCCAGGGTAGTTGACTTACACCTTCTAGAGCACGTTGGGTGGCACGGGATACATGCGGACGTGCATTGTCCTGTTGGAACAGCAAGTTCCCTTGCCGGTCTAGGAATGGTAGAACGATGGGTTCGATGACGGTTTGGATGTACCGTGCACTATTCAGTGTCCACTCGACGATCACCAGAGGTGTATGGCCAGTGTAGGAGATCGCTCCCCACACCATGATGCCGGGTGTTGGCCCTGTGTGCCTCGGTCGTATGAAGTCCTGATTGTGGCGCTCACCTGCACGGCGCCAAACACGCATACGACCATCATTGGCACCAAGGCAGAAGCGACTCTCATCGCTGAAGACGACACGTCTCCATTCGTCCCTCCATTCACGCCTGTCGCGACACCACTGGAGGCGGGCTGCACGATGTTGGGGCGTGAGCGGAAGACGGCCTAACGGTGTGCGGGACCGTAGCCCAGCTTCATGGAGACGGTTGCGAATGGTCCTCGCTGATACCCCAGGAGCAACAGTGTCCCTAATTTGCTGGGAAGTGGCGGTGCGGTCCCCTACGGCACGGCGTAGGATCCTACGGTCTTGGCTCAATCCGTGCGTCGCTGCGGTCCGGTCCCAGGTCGACGGGCACGTGCACCTTCCGCCGACCACTGGCGACAACATCGATGTACTGTGGAGACCTCACGCCCCACGTGTTGAGCAATTCGGCGGTACGTCCAACCCGGCCTCCCGCATGCCCACTATACGCCCTCGCTCAAAGTCCGTAAACTGCACATACGGTTCACGTCCACGCTGTCGCGGTATGCTACCAGTGTTAAAGACTGCGATGGAGCTCCGTATGCCACGGCAAACTGGCTGACACTGACGGCGGCGGTGCACAAATGCTGCGCAGCTAGCGCCATTCGACGGCCAACACCGCGGTTCCTGGTGTGTCCGCTGTGCCGTGCGTGTGATCATTGCTTGTACAGCCCTCTCGCAGTGTCCGGAGCAAGTATGGTGGGTCTGACACACCGGTGTCAATGTGTTCTTTTTTCCATTTCCAGGAGTGTATTAGAAAATTAAAATCCTTCCAAACATCAAAAGACAGCTAATGGCACACTTTATGTCAAAACAGCTATCTCTTCAGCAGCTCAATCTCGCCAACCCCACCTCCTCACTTTACCCCCACCTCCTCACTTTACCCCCTTTGTCTACATCCTCCGTTGAAATTCTCTTTTGTCCTAGCAGCCATTGCCATTTTCATTTCAATCCTCTCCTCTTCCATTATCCCTTGCCACTTCTTCTAATACCAAACAAGGTAGCCGAGCGGTTCTAGGCGCTTCAGTCTGGAACTGCGCTGTTGCTACGGTCGCAGGTTCGAATCCTGCCCCGGGCATGGATGTGTGTGATGTCCTTAGGTTAGTTAGGTTTAAGTAGTTCTGAGTCAAGGTGACTGATGACCTCTGATGTTAAGTCCCATAGTGCTTAGAGCCATTTGAACCAAACAAAGCTTGAAAAGAGCTAAACTGTCAATATCATTCTTCATTCCTCCATTATTTTGTTACTATTATTATTATTATTGACAATTATTACTTTTTATTAACCATATGTTACCAACGCTCATAAAATATACGATTGCAGTTGGTACCAATTTGTGGTCCCTGCCAATTCTGCACTGTCAGTATACAGTTTACAACAGGACACTTTTTACATATTTTTGGAGACATAATTCTAATTATCTCAGAAACTATAAATTATGACTTGCTTTGAATAAAACATGAAGTAGTAAAACTTACATCAGTTTAGTTACAACGTTAACATTCCCCCCCCCTTTAGGGTTCTAAGGCTTATAATGCTTAATAATTGTTATTGAGTTATTCATGTAAAAACTAATCAATATCATTCTTAATTCCTCCATTATTTTATCATAACTTTTAGTGTTACTTTTATTTTATATCGTTGCCAAATATTATTTTTGTTATTATTATTATTATTATTGTGATTGTGAGGTAACGTGTTTTGTATGTGACGTTCCTGATCAGATGTAAGAGAGGGCTACAAGGGCCCTAATCTGGTCAGGCTAAATAAACAGTAAATAAATAAATTTTTTACTACCGTAATTATGAAGCCCCCCCATGAACCATGGACCTTGCCGTTGGTGGGTAGGCTTGCGTGCCTCAGCGATACAGACAGCCGTACCGTAGGTGCAACCACAATGGAGGGGCATCTGTTGAGAGGCCAGACAAACGTGTGGTTCCTGAAGAGGGGCAGCAGCCTTTTCAGTAGTTGCAGGGGCAACGGTCTGGATGATTGACTGATCTGGCCTTGTAACAATAACCAAAACGGCCTTGCTGTGCTGGTACTGCGAACGGCTGAAAGCAAGGGGAAACTACGGCCGTAATTTTTCCCGAGGTCATGCAGCTTTACTGTATGATTAAACGATGATGGCGTCCTCTTGGGTAAAATATTCCAGAGGTAAAATAGTCCCCCATTCGGATCTCCAGGTGGGGACTACTCAAGAGGATGTCGTTATCAGGAGAAAGAAAACTGGCGTTCTACGGATCGGAGCGTAGAATGTCAGATCCCTTAATCGGGCAGGTAGGTTAGAAAATTTAAAAAGGGAAATGGATAGGTTAAAGTTAGATATAGTGGGAATTAGTGAAGTTTGGTGGCAGGAGGAACAAGACTTTTGGTCAGGTGGATACAGGGTTATAAACACAAAATCAAATAGGGGTAATGCAGGAGTAGGTTTAATAATAAATAGGAAAATAGGAATGCGGGTAAGCTACTACAAACAGCATAGTGAACGCATTATTGTGGCCAAGATAGATACGAAGCCCACACCTACTACAGTAGTTTATATGCCAACTAGCTCTGCAGATGACGAAGAAATTGAAGAAATGTATGATCAAATAAAAGAAATTATTCAGATAGTGAAGGGTGACGAAAATTTAATAGTCATGGGTGACTGGAATTCGAGTGTAGGAATAGGGAGAGAAGGAAACGTAGTAGGTGGATCTGGATTAGGGCTAAGAAATGAAAGAGGAAGCCGCCTGGTAGAATTTTGCACAGAGCACAACTTAGTCATAGCTAACACTTGGTTTAAGAATCATGAAAGAAGGTTGTATACAAGGAAGAACCCTGGAGATACTAAAAGGTATCAGATAGATTATATAATGGTAAGACTGAGATTCAGGAACTGGGTTTTAAATTGTAAGACATTTCCAGGGGCAGATGTGGACTCTGACCACAATCTATTGGTTATGACCTGTACATTAAAACTGAAGAAACTGCAAAAAGGTGGGAATTTAAGGAGATGGGACCTAGATAAACAGAAAGAACCAGAGGTTGTACAGAGTTTCAGGGAGAGCATAAGGGAACAATTGTTAGGAATGGGGGAAATAAATACAGTAGAAGAAGAATGGGTAGCTTTGAGGGATGAAGTAGTGAAGCAGCAGAGGATTAAGTAGGTAAAAAGACGAGGGCTACTAGAAATCCTTTGGTAACAGAAGAAATATTGAATTTAATTGATGAAAGGAGAAAATATAAAAATGCAGTAAATGAAGCAGGCAAAAAGGAATACAAACGTCTCAAAAATGAGATCGACAGGAAGTGCAAAATGGCTAAGCAGGGATGGCTAGAGGACAAATGTAAGGATGTAGAGGCTTATCTCACTAGGGGTAAGATAGGTACTGCCTACAGGAAAATTAAAGAGACCTTTGGAGATAAGAGAACCACTTGTATGAACATCAAGAGCTCAGATGGAAACCCAGTTCTAAGCAAACAAGGGAAGGCAGAAAGGTGCAAGGAGTATAGAGAGGGTCTATACAAGGGCGATGTACTTGAAGACAATATTATGGAAATGGAAGAGGATGTAGATGAAGATGAAATGGGAGATACGATACTGCTTGAAGAGTTTGGCAGAGCACTGAAAGACCTGAGTCGCAACACAGCTCCGGGCGTAGACAACATTCCATTAGAACTACTGACAGCCTTGGGAAAGCCAGTCCTCACAAAACTCTACCATCTGGTGAGCAAGATGTACGAGACAGGCGAAATACCCTCAGACTTCAAGAAGAATATAATAATTCCAATCCCAAAGAAAGCAGGTGTAGACAGATGTGAAAATTACCGAAAAATCAGTTTAATAAGCCATAGCTGCAAAATATAAACACGAATTCTTTACAGACGAATGGAAAAACTAGTAGAAGCCAACCTCGGGGAAGATCAGTTTGGATTCCGTAGAAATGTTGGAACACGTGAGGCAATACTGGCCTTACGAGTTATCTTAGAAGAAAGATTAAGGAAAGGCAAACCTACGTTTCTAGCATTTGTAGACTTAGAGAAAGCTTTAGACAATGTTGGCTGGAATACTCTCTTTCAAATTCTAAAGGTGGCACGGGTAAAATACAGGGAGCGAAAGGCTATTTACAATTTGTACAGAAACCAGATGGCAGTTATAAGAGTCGAGGGACATGAAAGGGAAGCAGTGGTTGGGAAGGGAGTAAGACAGGGTTGTAGCCTCTCCCCGATGTTATTCAATCTGTATATTGAGCAAGCAGTAAAGGAAACAAAAGAAAAATTCGGAGTAGGTATTAAAATCCATTGAGAAGAAATAAAAACTTTGAGGTTCGCCGATGACATTGTCATTCTGTCAGAGACAGCAAGGGACTTGGAAGAGCAGTTGAATGGAATGGACAGTGTCTTGAGAGGAGTATATAAGATGAACATTAACAAAAGCAAAACGAGGATAATGGAATGTAGTCGAATTAAGTCGGGGGATGCTGAGGGAATTAGATTTGGAAATGAGACTATTAAAGTAGTAAAGGAGTTTTACTATTTGGGGAGCAAAATAACTGATGATGGTCGAAGTAGAGAGGATATAAAATGTAGACTGGCAATGGCAAGGAAAGCGTTTCTGAAGAAGAGAAATTTGTTAACATCGAATATAGATTTAAGTGTCAGGAAGTCATTTCTGAAAGTATTTGTATGCAGTGTAGCCATGTATGGAAGTGAAACATGGACGATAAATAGTTTGGACAAGAAGAGAATAGAAGTTTTCGAAATGTGGTGCTACAGAAGAATGCTGAAGATTAGACGGGTAGATCACATAACTAATGAGGAAGTATTGAATAGGATTAGGGAGAAGAGACGTTTGTGGCATAGCTTGACGAGAAGAAGGTATCGGTTGGCAGGACATGTATTGAGGCATCAAGGGATCACCAATTTAATATTGGAGGGCAGCGTGGAGGGTAAAAATCGTAGAGGGAAACCAAGAGATGAATACATTAAGCAGATTCAGAAGGATGTAGGTTGCAGTAGGTACTGGGAGATGAAGAAGCTTGCACAGGATAGAGTAGCATGGAGAGCTGCATCAAACCAGTCTCAGGACTGAAGACCACAAGTACAACAACACTTATGAAGCAGCCATTTTCTTTTAACGGAAAGGCGTACTTTTTTGAGTGACGTTCTAATGCTTCTGTGTAGTAGAGTAGGGCCTACAGGAGACACGTCAGTGTTGACAGTGCAAAATAGTGAAAATAGCTCGCAGTGTGAGATCCAGACTGTTGACATTTTCCAGCTTTGTATTCCTTACCACGTCAGCACAACATAAAGGTCTGTTTTCTAAAGTACTGCAAGCGCATGCCCGATCTGCGTGGCGCCGAGCGATGTGGGACAATGGCTAGCGCACTGGATCGAATGCGAGAGGGCAAATGCCGAGATAGTCCTTTTGACAGGGCTCGGCCGTTTTCCTTCCCCGTCCTTCAAACGACTGAGCTTGTGCTCCGTCTACAATGATCTTCGTTCTTCTGCGTGGCGTTTACGCGACTACTGGGCAAGGCAACTAGAAATGGCAACGGTGCGCGAGAGAGGGAGCGAATACACTTCGCTCAATTTGGCGGAAGTTGCCGAAGATCGCCGATGCTGCTTCGCTCACAGTACACGGCCACGTTGATGGCACAGCTGAGTGTTCTCTCGTTCACGGCCACGTGGATGCAACGCGCGAACATTCACTTGCGCAAGCTATGTTTGCATATCGGCCCCAAAAACGTATTTTGTAAACCGATTTTACAATACCATTCCTGCTTCGTCATATAAACACCCCAATATGGATTCTGAAAATCCGTTTCTAGTGCCTGTTTTCCACTTTCATAATCGATTTTCACTCCATGTAAACGCACAATCGTTTTTGAAATGAGCTTGTATTGTCATGTTAAGTCTTGTTTTCAAAATATTCGACTAATGTCGGTGGGGTGACTTACCGTGCAATGAAGGAGTAGAAGAAATATTAGACTGAGCGTAAAACTGTCTATCTTTAATATTTAAGTGAAGAGAAATAGCGATTGTGCCAACTAAACCAGAAACTGGAACAGCTGTTTTCAAGACGTCACATTTAACTGGGCTAGGAAATCCGCTTCACGTCTTAAAATGTAAACTCGGTAGCAAAAAACAGTTTCCAAAATTCCGTTCTCGACTTTCGGAAGATGTGTCGCATGTAAACATAGCGACGTAGGCTCCGAACCTACATTGCGCGCATATACGATGTGCTTCGCTTACCTCCAGAGTTAGACGAAATTCATTCAAATGACGAACAACGAATTCAGAGAAAAAATTCTATTCGTGAATAACTAAAAAACATTAATTACTTGGAAATGGAATGAAGTTCCGTGCTTCTTGACAGAGCGTAGAGGAACGATGCGGGAGACCCGCGTCGACGTACCGGGCAAGGTCCTAATGGAGGTGAACATGTAACACGTCAACCTCAGTTGCAAATAGAAACCGAACTTCACCAAGGTTTCCATTAGTTGACAACCACGCTGGTGGTGGAAAGGAACACCCTACCACAGGTACTCCTCAGCAAACTTGTTGCCAGCGTGGGAACACATTGCAGAGTACGCACAACTGCCTGTGGCGACGACACATCCTATTAATATCTACGACCCAACTTTTGTACTTTCCAGGGGATCATCACAAACCGCAATGTCTTCAGTGTAATTATTGTCTTTGAATAAAATGTCATCTGTTCGTCCCATTGCGCGTTTCTCTGGGTTACCTTCTGTACTACACTGTAGCAGTTCGTTTTACGAGGGTGAGTCAAATCAAAACCTTAAGTTTGTAATAACAAATCGAAATTTCGCGCCGTTATCCTGTAAGTTAAGCGTGCTACAAACAGCGTGCATGGCCTGTAGGTGGCAGCATAGAGCAGATGCACACATACCGTCGCAGTATCAGTATAAAGATGGCCGCCCAAAATTTAAGGTTTTCATTTGACTCACCCTCGTATGTATGGTCTAAGTTTCATCGAGCTAAGTTACTTGGCAGTGATAAATAGTATAACAGCTAATTTTGTCCTTAAGCTCTGCACAATAGTGTAGGTTTCTTCACAAATAACAAATTACCAAATTAGTTCACACCTAAAAAACAGTAAAGATAATTTTTCAGATTCAGACAAATATAAAATCACGTGTAAAACCAGTAGTTAGGAAATTTAATATTAGATATAGTAAATACGTCAACTGTTACACACTAACTAATTCACAAAACCAGCCATAGCAACACAGTTAAAAATCACTGGACACCTATTCACAAACAAAGAAGAAGGTTTAAAGCACTTCATCACTTCCATAAATCACGCACAGTGAATCACATACAAAGGTTTTAATAGAGACGCTGTAAATTTTTATTCACCACAAAAATTCAGGAGTAAAAATACTCAATGACAAGCTAGATAGTGAGTCAATTAGTTCCTTCAAATGTTTCTCCTGTAGATAATGAGTGTAGTAAATCCAAAAATATGTTCATCTTTTCATATATTCCAATCAATAGGTGTATCAAACTGCATAAAATAGAATATAATAATTGACAGTTTAAGCAGTTAGTGCTCATAGTGATAGAGGTTATAAGTGACGACTTGATGTAAACAATGTTATTCGCTAAAAATGGAACACGTTTCACTGTATCCAAGCACTTTGTGCCATATTTTGATTTCACAGAAACAAACAGTGTGAGTAATGATAAGTGTGTGTGTGTGAATTTCTGTACGATGAAGGAGGCACAATATCTCCAAGCATATTATTATCTAAATATTATTATCAAACGTTAATATGTAAAAAAACCTCAAGATTAACATTTACAGTAAGAGAGACAGAATAGCACATATCCGAAAAACGCATAAAATACCTAAGTGAATAGTTACTCTTGAATATGGGAATAAATTCAGCAAGCGCGTCGTGTTTTGCATGAAAAAACGTAGCTGGTAAAGTGTTTTATTATTTCAGTCATTAATGACACAGTTGTGGGGTCACTACAAATACCGATTATGATGAATGAAAATAACCTCTTCATTAGTTCAAATGGTTCAAATGGCTGTGAGCTCTATGGGACTCAACTTCTGAGGTCATCAGTCCCCAAGAACTTAGAACTACTTAAACCTAACTAACCTAAGGACATCACATACATCCACGCCCGAGGCACGATTAGAACCTGCGACCGTAGCGTTCGCGCAGTTCCAGACTGTACCGCCTAGAACCGCTCGGCCACAGCGGCCGGCTTTCGTTTGTTATATGATCCAATTTTCAGTAATATCCTGTTGCACCACATTTCAAAATCTTGTGTTCTCTCCCTGTCTGCATTTTTTCCCTCAATATTTCACTCCTATATAAATCTACACTTCAGACGAACACCTTCAGAAAAGTACTCCTAACACTTGAATTTATAATCGATGTAAACAAATTCCTCTTCTTCTTTCAATTTTTCATTTCGTAATATAATTCTTTCAGTGCATCTGACTTAATTTAACTGCACGACATTATCTTTGGTAACGTTCATCATAGAGCCTCTATTCGTGACACTGTCTATTTCGTTCGAACTGATCTTCCAAGTCATTCGATGCCCCTTCCAGAATCACAATGTTTACGGCAAACTTTAAAGATTCTATTCTTCTCCCTGAAGTTTAGTGCAGTTTCCGAATCTCTCCTCGGTTTCCTTTATTGGTTGCTCATTGCACAGACTGAATAGCAAGGATAAAACTCCAGCCCTTCATCTAACTAAATAGTGACTGCAGTACGAAAACAAAACTTACGAGAGTAATTATTTACAAAGGTGAAAGACTACAGAAAGCGCCAGGGTAAAATGCTAAGTAATTGGATGTAGAACTACTAGATACTGAAGTTCTTGACATACAGAGACAGCGTGGAAAACAAATACTGTGCTGCCATTATTTAAAGAAATTGCTTATTTTTGAAAGTATGAGATATGTGAAAATTTCTGGTATTGTGAGACACTTTATCTGAAGGTAGAGTGCTAGCAACGCTCTAAGACTTGGAATAATTACTTTTGGGATGAAGAACTGTTTTATGTGCTATTCAGACACAAACTAGGAAAGTCACTGGCGCGAATGACGTATTGTGTGTGGAAACATTTATAGACTCTAAGACGCCGGACAAGAACGTTTTTGGTGGTTATAATTAAATTGCAGCTACTCAAAGAGGTGCAATGTGGGTTGTAAATATCATATGGCAGCGCAAAGTGGTAGATATTCTAATGGGTTACAGCAGTTCAGATTTATACTGAAAAAAATTATTTCCAATTCTGGCCACTAGGTGCAAATCTGGCGCTGTGAATAGAAGAAAGATGTATATAAATGTTTACATATGCGAAGGATTAGAAATGCGAGGTGGCAGAAAAGTTCCAGTAGCTGGACTTTAATTATAATGATCCGGTAGAAAGGAGCGAATGTTTGGCCTATAACTAAGGTGAGCTGAAATCAGTAGCAATGGATAAAGCCAGAATCGCCTTATACAACAACAAACACAGTCAGAGTTCCAGTTCAGAAGGTCCAGAGTGCGAGGTAAGTTCTGTTTTAGGGCAGTAAACACAGCCTCTAATAATAAGATACCATCTGATGATCCAGCCTCCGGATCGGGTATCTGTTTCTCATACTGTGCCAGCAGCTATCCCTATGCGACGATCTTCCCGTGACCTCTGGAGCCGCAGCAGACAAAAGCGGAAGAATTTGCCATTCAGATAATATGACTGCCATTGGAGCTGCGTGGGTAGCCGTGCGGTCTTAGGCCCCTTGTAGGACCTTACCACAAATTTCCAAACCGCCACTGGAGCGCCCGGACTCTAAAAACTGGAAGTGACTTAGGGTACAATTACCGAGTGTCTTTTAAAGGTGGATGATGAGGGATTGGTGCATCTGGGAACATAGAAGTGGAAACTGTGACTACCGAACAGGCGATTCAGCAAATGTACTAAGTGATCATCACACATTCGGACTAAACGAAAGTAGGAAGGAGTTGGGCTGTTGTGGAGGAGGAGACCAGACAGAGAGGTCATCGGTCTCATCGGATTAGGGAAGGACGGAGAAGGAAGTCGGCCATGCCCTTTCAAAGGAACCATCCCGGCATTTGCCTGGAACGATTTAGGGAAATCACGGAAAATCTAAATCAGGAGTGATGTGGTTACACTGGGAGAGGTATTTGAGCCGTGTCTTTCGTAGTGAAATTGCGTGCTGATGGAATATCGTCTCAGTTATGTGACTGGATTTGTGATTTGCTGTCGGAGAGGTCACAGTTCGTGATAATTGACGGAAAGTCATCGAGTAAAACAGAAGTGATTTCTGGCGTTCCCCGAGGTAGTGTTATAGGCCCTTTGCTGTTCCTTATCTATATAAACGATTTGGGAGACAATCTGAGCAGCCGTCTTCGGTTGTTTACTGGTGACTCTGTCGTTTATCGACTAATAAAGTCATCAGAAGATCAAAACTAACTGCAAAACGATTTAGAAAAAATATCTGAATGGTGCGAAAAGTGTCAGTTGACCCTAAATAACGAAAAGTGTGAGGTCATCCACATGAGTGCTAAAAGGAACTCGTTAAACTTCGGTTACACGATAAATCAGGCTAATCTAAAAGCCGTAAATTCAACTAAATACCTTGGTATTACAATTACGAACAGCTGAAATTGGAAGGAACACATATAAAATGTTGTGAGGAAGGCTAACTAAAGACTGCGTTTTATTGGCAGGACACTTAGAAAAAGTAACAGACCTACTAAGGAGACTGCCTACACTACGCTTCTTCTTCCTCTTTTAGAATACTGTTGCGCGGTGTGGGATCCTTACCAGATAGGATTGACGGAGTACATCGAAGAAGTTCAAATAAAGGCAGCACGTTTTGTATTATCTCGATATATGGGAGAGAGCGTCACAGAAATGATACAACATTTGGGCTGGAAATCATTAAGAGAAAGGCGTTTCTCGTTGCGACGGAATCTTATCACGGAATTCCAATCATCAGCTTTCGCCTCTGAATGCGAAAATATTTTGTTGACACCGACCTACATAGGGAGGAACGATCACCACGATAAAATAAGGGAAATCATAGCTCGTACAGGAAGATATAGGTGTTCATTCTTTCCGCGCGCTATACGAGATTGGAATAATAGGAAATTGTGAAGGTGGTTGAATGAACCCTCTGCCAGGCATTTGAATATGATTTGCAGAGTATCCATTTAGATGTAGATGTAGATGTTAGCAAACAAGCTGTACGAACTGCTCGCATCCACGACTTGTTGTAGACGGCAAGGGGATCATTTATGTTCAGATCAGATTTGACCATCGGATCGATAACAGTGACACATCATATTATGCGATCTGGGTGGGATTTCATTTCAGCACGATACACTTGGTATGCAACCAATAGAAACATACTGTGTAGGATCAATGGGAGCGTTGAGGGCCTGTGGTGCTTGCGGCCTTCCTATCGGAACAATCCTGAGATCACGGCTCCCGGCAGCGGCTTGCTAGCGGTTGTCGGCTTCACCATTTTTTGTCTTCTGTCGTAAGTAGTCGTCGGCTGCAGGCATTGCCCTGAACAAAAACTTGCCGCCACCGTAACCCCAGCGGTTACGTTGTCTTGCATACCGGCTAACGGTTGAAGCCAAGCACAGTGTGATGGCCGTGACTGTTACATTTAAGGAAGAACTAAGTGCTGCTTCCTTCTTCCGTAAACAGATACAAAGTAAAAACCTGCTAAAAGCTAAACCAGGGCTAGATAGTGGTCGTAGCCACCCTTGAGTAACCCGACGCGTTGTTTCCATCCAAATTTGTTACCTTATCACATCCTCACATGCAATGAATTAATCTATTATCAATACACATTACTAGATAAAAGGCCCCTGCCACGTCGCTCTGCCTGTATGTGAAGGCTAGTCTCAGGAACTACTGCAGAGTTTTTGGTACGGTTTTCACTAACAAATAAAAAATATGTGTGAAACCTTATGGGACTTAACTGCTAGGGTCATCAGTCCTTGAACTTACACACTACTTAATCTAAATTATCCTAAGGACAAACACATCCACCCATGCCCCAGGGAGGACTCGAACCTCTGCCGGGACCAGCCGCACAGTCCATGACTGCAGTGCCTTAGAGCGCTCGGCTAATCCCGCGCGCCTTTCACTAACAGATAAACTGACTAACATAGATTATTTGGATACATAATTTATAAATATTCCGCACAAACTGACTGAACTATGACGAATCAAATAACCCAGCCGTACTTTTCTGTCTGTATGTGAAGCATGATATCAGGAACTACCGCGTGAAATTTAAAATTGTCCCAGCTAATTAAATGTTCAAAGATAATTTCGGGAATGCAGCCGGTCCTTGTGGACTGAAGTTTACGACGACCGGCTGCAATCCCGAAACCTCTTCGAACAGTAAGTACCGTATTATTTATTTATTTAACCTGATCAGATTAGAGACTCCACGCCCTCTCTTACATCGCACCGGAGTTTCACGTATACAGTACCTGTTTTGCAGCTTAGTTCCATAAGAAATAACAATAATTTTAATATGACGAATATTAATAAAATGATTTGAGCGTCTTTAGAGACAATGTGAATAAATAGTACTAAGAGTTAATTACGTTAATAGTGGCAGTACTTCACTAACGATAGTAGTGGCAGATATAAAAGAATTGGTGCGTGGGTGTACAAAATAGATTTTTTCTGATACAGCGAGTTCTGAGAGGGGAAATTTAAGGAGACTGCACAAGCTAAGAACACTGGGAAATCAGTGTCTGCGTTGTTAAGAAATACGATGTGTGGTTGCGTATGACTGACGGCAGTGAAAATTTGTGCTGGACCGGGGCTCGAACCCGGATTGCCTGCTTTACGCAAGCGGTCGCCTTACTCGCTTTAGCTATCCTGTGCGCGACTTACGATGGTCACCCATCCAAGTGCTAGCCCAGGCCGACAGCGCTTAACTTAATTGATCTGACGGGAATCGGTGTTGCTACTGAGGCAAGGCCGTTAGCGATTCCTCTTTATATATTACATATTTATTTATATATTATATTTTTAAATAGTTATCTAAAACACGCGCGTATTCATATGCAACTTTGAGTCAAACTTTCAAAGCAATCGACTGACTTCTTTTAGACTTCTATGAGCAACAAAAAAAAAAAAAAAAAAAAAAAATGCAGACTCAAATTTTACGTAAGAAAGTTATTTTATAACATTTATCGACTGATGCCAAAAGTAGATCATTTTTCTGTTCCTCTTCCCTTTCCTTAATACATTATTTTAAATGTATAATCTGATTTCTCTGCAAATTTCATGGCAAGAAAATCCACGACGAAGAATTATTTCAATCCCGCATCCTGATATCGAAAATGCCACGCTGTTTTCTTTAGAATTAAAATTCTGTTTAGGCACTTTTACATTCTTTTTTCAGATGGAAAAGTTGTTTTCACTCCTTCGTAGAACTGTATTGTACTCTAAAACCTTGCATTCGCCGATTCATGATCCTAGCCAGATTCCTCTGTTCACGAAATCACTACCTTCCATTAAGTTTTCGCGAGTGTCTACGTTATTACTGTATTTGAGTAACTGCCAGATTGTAACATTCGATTATATTTTATACGTTGTGTGGGTCTGGGAAGACGACTATTAACGCCACATCGTAGTTAATAGCTGCGAGAGCATCGCATTATAAGTTTCTTACGCGTATAGAATGCACCTCTCACAACAGAAGAGGACCTATACTGAAATTATTAAATAACTGTTGTCCTCTTCGTTCTCTGTAGAGGTACGTTTGTTAATAGCGAATAACGAGCTTGTTGTTGTTGTGCCGTCATCACGAAGTATCCATGTGCGCTATTATAGCCTGGCTAGTGTTATTACCTTATCTGACCACTGACTCATCTCCCAGGGTGGTGTGTCGAGGTTATGGACTCTGACTACAGACGTCCATGACTTTATGCCATAAGTGAGCACATCAAATAGCTGACTGCTGACACTAAGAGGCTGAGCAGGTAAATGGGTGCCATCCCAACATACATAGAAAATTCTGGATTCTACGTTAACCCAATTTCAAAGGAATATTAGCACTTCAACGTGTTGATCCCCTCAGCTGGCCGCACAAGTATTCGAAGCGACCATAACGACCTCTACTGATTCAGTTGTGTGTTTCGTTGATAATAAGTGCAATCTCTAACACTGATGTGGAACGTTTCAATTACTTTTCAAATCTAACACTTTTCCCCGGTGAAAATATGGCAACACACTATTTACTTGACTGACATTTACACCAGTTATCTTTTCACGCACGCCCCCCCCCCCTCCTCCCCCCCCCCCCACACACACACACATATTACAGTGTTACACATTCAGAAATTCTTCTGCAGAATAGAAGATGTTGTCAAGGACGTATGATTTCGATTTGTGTTTGAATCTATTAGATTCTTCATATCACCGGGCATGTGGTAAACTGAGAAACGACGGTATAAGGTCACTTGTGATTCTAGTATTATCTTGGAGAATGTAGTTGTATTTGAAATGTAGTTAATGGTTGGCAACAAACCCCATAACGTCTACATCTACATCTATGCTCTGCAAAACACAGTGAAGTGAATGACAGAGGATTCTTAGCATGGCACCACGTGTTACAGTGTACTCCCCAGTGCAATCACGTATAGAGCGCAGGAAGAATGAAATGCTTAAATGACTCTATGCTTGCTTTAATTACTCTAATATTGTCTCCCCGATTCCTGCGAAAGTGATACGTAATGGACTACACAGCGTCACTACATTCTGCACTTGACACTGTTTCTTGAGACATTGTACACTGAGGTGACAGTGACAAAGCTATGGATAGCGATATGCACATATACAGATGGAAGCAGTATCTCGTACACAAGGTATAAAAGGGCATTATACTGGCGGAGCTGTCACTTGTACTCAAGGATTAATATGAAAAGATTTCCGAAGTTGTTATAGCCGTACGACAGGAATTAACAGACTTTGAACGCGTAATGGCAGTTGGAGCGAGACGCATAGGACATTAAATCTTGGAAATCGATGGGGAATTCAACATTCCGAGATCCACAGGTGCTGGGAATATCAACTTTGAAGCATTACCTCTCTTCATGGATAACGCAGTGGCCGACGGGCTCCACGTAACGACCGACAGCAATGGCGTTTGTGTAGAGTTGTCATTGCTAACAGACAACCAATACTGCGTGAAATAACCGCAGAAATCAATATGGGACGTACGACAAATGCATCCGTGGGGACAGTGCGGCGAAATTTGGTGTTAATGGTTTATGGCAGCAGACGACTGACGCGAGTGCCTTTGCTAACAGGACAACGTCACCTGCAGTGCCTCGCCTGGGGTCGTGACCACAGCGGTTGCACCCTTGGTTCCGGTTTCAGCTGGTAAGAGCTGATGGTATGGTTCGAGCGTGGTGCGGACCACTTGAAGCCATGGACACAAGTTGTCAACAAGATACTGTGCAAGCTGGTGGTGGCACCATAATGGTGTGGGCTGTGTTTACATGGAATGGACTGGTCCTTGGTCCAACTGAATCGATCACTGATTGGAAATGGTTATGTTCGGTTATTTGGAGGCCATTTGGAGCCATTCATGGCCTTCCTGTTCCCAAACAACGATGGAGCTCTTGTGAATGACAATGCGCCATGTTAACGTGCCACAACTGTTCGCGACTGGTTTGAAGAACAGTCTGGAAATTCGAGGGAATGATTTAGCTACCCAGGTCACCCGACGTGAATCACACACAACATTTATGGGACATAATAGAGAAGTTAGTTCGTGCACAAAATCCTGCACAATTATGGGCGGCTATAGAGGCGGCATGGATCAACATTTTATGCAGGAAAATTCCAACGACTTGTTGGGTCCATACCACATTCAGTTGCTGCACTATGCCAGGAGATCCGACACGATATTAGGAGGTATCCAATGGCTTTTGTCACCTCAGTGTATGTTGGCTTTCGCGTGATAATTATTTAAGTGGTTGCCAATTTTGTTTCTTCAACATTTATATGACGCTCTTACGTCAGTCAGGCAAACCTGTGACCATTTGTATCACCCTTTTCTGTATACAGTCAAATACTCTTTCTTATTATGGGTCCTCCATACTTGAGCAGTATTCTAATATGAGACGCATGGGTGATCCGTAAGCAGCCTGCTTTGCAGAGTAGCTACAGTTTCCCAGTATACCAGTATCTTCCACGTGCCTTAACTCCAACTGAGCCTATGAGATCATTGTATTTCATACCCTTAAAAATTGTTACGCGAAGATATTTGTGTGACTTGACTGATTCAAACAGAGACTCATTGGTACTGCAGTCATAGGACACTACAGTTTTTAGGTTTTTCCACAATTTTACATTTCTCAGCATTTAAAAAAAGAAATGTTAGGACCACACTGAAATTTTCTCGAAATCTGATTGAATATTCCTTCAGCTTGTTTTCTCAGACAGAACTTCATCACAGATAACTAGTTCATCTGTAAAATGTCCCAGATCGCTACTAATATTGCCTGACAAATCTTAATGTACAACATGAGCAACAAGGATCCAAAACACCTTTCCTTGAGGCATGCTTGAAGGTCCTTTTATTCTGTCGATGACTTTCTATCCAAGACAACATGACGCTTTCTCGTTACCAAGAATTCCTCAACCCAGTCACTCCTTAAGGATAAATATGATGCGAGGCCGTTGTCAGGATTCCATGGACAACACACACCAGCTTTCTTACGCGCTACTATGTGATGTATCACTTTCTTTAACACTGAAAAGTTGGCACAGAACATGGCACAAGAATGCATTAGTAAATGGAAATAGAAAAAAGTGAGTCAACTTATTGGATTTTTTATCTCGGAATTCTGCTTTTACCTGCAAAGCAAAAGTTGGAGAATGTATACGTTCAAAAAAAGACTGTAACACGTGATCCCAGTTTCTTGTTCTTCCGCGTGTAAATACTGTGCCAAAGACTTCAGAACATTTTGCGTCATTTATTGACATCTCGTCGAGTGTTATTCTAGCGGTGTTGTCAGGCCATGTATAGTACAGAATTGCCAGTCTTTTTTATGCAAATTCAGTGAGAACTATTTACGGATCGGTTAATAATTTTCAAGAGACGCTTTCTTGAAATCAGTGTACGATATAGAGGAAAAATCCCTATCCCAAAAACTGTCCGGATCACAGTGAAGCATTCTGTATATGAGATTTGGAAGCCAGCAATCTGACAGCCGAGTGATTTTCATGATAATTAATCGTCGTGAATCTGTTCATAGCTTTGCAGATGCGTAGGCATCGAAGAGATAGCTTTTCATTTGGCAAGGACAAATGAAATGAAATGAAATGTCGTGTGACGAGGACCTCCCGTCGGGTAGACCGTTCGCCTGGTGCAAGTCTTTCGATTTGATGCCACTTCGGCGACATGCGCATCAATGGGGATGAAATGATGACGATTAGGACAACACAACACCCAGTCCCTGAGCGGAGAAAATCTCCGACCCAGCCGGGAGTCGAACCCGGGCCCTTTGGATTGACAGTCTGTCGCGCTGACCACTCAGCTACCGGGGGCGGACGGCAAGGGCATATGAGTCAGTAATAATCAACGGTGGGGTTAAAAGTGAGAAAACTGCAACAGGAGAGAAAAAAGGCCACGAGGAACTGATTACAAGGAAAACGAACGAGGCGACAACTGTACGATACAGATGGGACTGACACTGAAGGAAGTTTGGGACTTAGCATTCCGTCGACTTCCAGGTCACTACTTTTCTTTTCCCACAGCTGGAAATTTCTGAGGTACTTGGGTTAAGGTTTTAATATTCACTTGCATGTTGGCTAATAGAAAAGTAATTTTTATAAATCGATTTCATCTTCCACATCACACACACACTCGCATGTAGTCAGTACAGAGACTGGGATGAAACAGTCTTCTACGCTAGTCTACCCTGTGCAACCCTTTACATCTCTGCGTAGCTCCTGCAGCATACATCCATTACAACCTGCTTACTGTAGCACGCCTTTGTCCCTCCCTACCACTTTTACCCACCATACCTTCCTCCATTAACAAAATAAACGTTCGTCGGCACCTCAGAACGTGTCCTATCAACTGATCCTTTCATTTAGTGAAGCTGAGCATAAATTTAATTTCTCCTCAATTCGATTCTGTTTCTCCCCATTAGTTGTCCGATCTACCCGTCAAATCCACAACATTCGTCGGTAGTACCACATTTCAAAGGCTTCTATTCTCTTCTTGTTTAAACTGTTTTTCATTCTGAAACCGTTATCAGTCCTGTGGAATTGCTGTTCACGATGATAACAATACGCTCTAAGGAAAACAGGAAAGAAAATCGACGGATTACAAAGGAACTATCGGAATGGACGGAAATCGGTAGACGTGATGTACGTGTACAGACAAACAAATGGTTACAATTTCATCAAATTGGATGATGTAGCCGGCCGCTGTGGCCGAGAAGTTCTAGGCGCTTCAGTCCGGATACGCGCTGCTGCTACGGTCGCAGGTTCGAATCCTGCTTCGGGCATGGATGTATGTGATGTCGTTAGGTTAGTTAGGTCTAAGTAGTTCTAAGTTCTAGGGGACTGATGACCTCAGAAGTTAAGTCCCTTAGCGCTCAGAGCCATTTGAACCATTTTTTATTATGGTGTTTGATCATACAATGCGCCTAACGCTCGTTTGACAAAAATCACCATAGATGTACGGTTTTTGTTTTGTGTCGTAACCGTAGAAACGAAAGAGTAATAAACAGTTTGCTGCTCGAAACAAACATGGAACAAATGAATTGAGTATTTTTCGTGGCGTATGTGGTATTATAGACAGAACGGTCACACGCTCGTCGCGACTTTGGGACGATATAGAAACTTGAAGGTGATAACATCAGCCTACACGGTGGAAGTTTGCAAATGAAAAAGATTTCACAGCGGCGAAAAACAAATGAGATAAACGTTAAGTCGAAACGGCTAAGATGTAAAGAAATAGCGTGCTTCAAGGTAAGATTTCTTTTTATAGGAGTTCTTTTTTATGAATGAAGGGTATTTAATTTTCACAGTGATCTGTATGTAACAGAAATTTGCTTGGAACTGTGAGAAGTGCATGAAAGATAAGGAAAAGGAGATATTTAGATGTGTCCTCTAAATCACGTGGCATGACAAGGAATGGCATGGCAAGGAATGCGGTTTTCACCGTCACACAACACAATCATGAAGTAGAGTTCCAAAATGAAGGCGCATGACTGTCTGTAGGACATCATTTTCGGTGTTCAGTGACATACAATGAAGACAGGCTATTATAGTTTGCTTAGGGAAAGATCACAAGGCGAAGGAAGCGTGATAATAGATTCCAGAAGGGTGGAACTTTTCTTCTCTCAAAATACGTCAGTTATTTGGATGTGCCATGGGTCACACTTGTAGTTTCTGTTGTGGGACGAATCAGTTTCACGATTATAGTACATTTTCTCAGTAAAACATGTACCTAGCATACTGAACAATTACAAGATTTTCTGAAGCTGGTTTCTTATTTCATTTATTAACGATGTCCTGTAGCTTTTTACACACACACACACACACACACACACACACACACACACACACACACACACACACACGATATTATTATACACTGAGAAATTCTTGTTGTCTATTAAATTCTTTACATAACTGAGTAGGTGTTTGAAGGTGATTTTGATGGCTGAATATCTCATTCCTCACTTGTGTCACATTAAATCTGAGTGATGGAGAGTGCAAGTCCTTTCTCTTTCTAGCATTACATTTATGAATGCAATTGTTTTCAAACTGTGACTGTTGGCAACAACATTCATAATGGAGTAATAACGTAAGACATTAATGAACGAACTTCTGAAAGAAAATCAGTAAACTTTTGCATTATATTTTCATATGTAAAATCTAGTATGATCCGCAACGCAGAAATTTCAGAGCTTAGAAACAGAAGTTCTGTTACATGTGACTTTCAGGTCAGGGTTTCATCAATCTGTGCACTCAAGAATTTACATTTTCTTACGTTTATTGGTTTAGCCTCATGCAGTGTTACTAACGATGTGGTGAGGTCTCGTACAGTACTGAATTGCATGTATGGTGTTCTATCTAAGATCAGTTATAGCCCGTTTGCAACGAACCATTTATTAATTTCCAAGAAAATATTTTTTTCATTTTCAAGTGTCGATGTTTATCCAGTAGGCTTGACTATAATAACTGCATCGTCAGCAAGGATAATTACATATTCCTACTTCTTGTGTATGTTATTGTTGATGTTATAAATATAACAGGAACAAGAGCGGAACCAATATAGGTGCTTGTAATGTCCCTGTAGTGATCATTCCTCATGATGAAGATGCTATTTCGTTGTGCAAACCCTTTGCGCTTCTTAATGGGGCACCCCGCATACATTTAGTATAGATAAGGGGGAAACTAGTTTTCAACAAGATATTCGAGACCCATAATATTTTAGCTTCTGTAGGATACTGGGTACTGCATAATAACGTAGCAGTTGGAATATTTTGCCATTTCAACTTCGTTAATTTGATTCGTGACCGGGAAATAAAGTGTTCCGTGGAGATACCCTTTTGAAATCCAAACTGAGGTTGATGAACTTATTTTGAGCGACTTCTGTTGTGGTTGTTGCATCCAGCACCATTGAGAATGCTGTTCATTTTTGGAACACAACCTACGACCAGCTTAGAGACAGAAGTGATGACACTTTCTGCAGAACCTGACCATCATTTTGCAGGTCAATGCTCAAGCACGTACAGTTCAAGCTGTTACTGATTTGTTTGACGGATGGGGCTGCTAAGTGTTATACCACCTACTGCACTCCCCTTTCTGAACTGCTACAAATTTATCGGGCAATATGCCGCGCTGCTCAAACTGTCAACACAATTGGCACTGCTGAGAGTATCCTACGACTTCCACATCGCTGGCAACGGGTTACACACAATGCTTGTGACTACTTTGAAGGTCTGTAAAACTTTGAAACACGTATATATTTTGTACGAGCTGTAAATAAGTAGTTGGCACTATTAAAGTTCCAACCCTCGTATTTACTACCTTTACAATAGCATATTTCATTCTATCTGTAAATATCGTCTGCAATAGTGATGCACTTGTGAGTGAATATATTGCATAAGAACAGGGGTCTGGTAGTATATTGAAGACATTGTCAACTTCGTGAGAGTTTTTGCTATTGACGGAATTAATTACATTCTTAATTTCTTTGGTGGGGCAAGGAGTAATTCTGATTTTCCTGTACGTCTGTAGCGGTATTAGCAACCACGGTAGAATGCGCTGTCTTCTTGAATGGATTGTTCATAATTGTGCCAAACGAAGCTGACCGAGGCAGTAGGCGAGTATTAACATTATGGATCACAGGGCAAGAGACTCAGCAAAGCGCCACTGCCAAGGTCGCGGCAGAGAAGCCAGCCTTTCGTCTCGGCTCAGTGCTTCGCTTACGGGACTACCGAGAACCGGGGACGTGGTCAGTCAGATGAATCACGCTAACGGCGCTTGAAACTGACGTTCGGTTCCGAAGTGACGCATACAGCAAGCCACGTGCTTTGGTTCCAGTAAGGCATTAAACGGGCTGCTGTTCGTTCTGTTCGCATATAGCGAGTTTTTTCGTTGCTGTTCAGGTTTCAATCATCTTCCCATACATACACCACGTTTACGTGCGATACAGTTTGCGGAAGATGAAAATGGAATTTCCGAAACAGATTTTCATTGCCTCATTTGCATGTTTAGTCTTAATCGATTTCGTTAGCCCGATCTTGGGTTACCATATATTTCCAAATGAAAAAATCGGGGGGGGGGGGGGGGGGGGGGGATACTACAATAATTTTTATGCGAACCACAGCGGCGGCTCCTTTTTTTTATGTTTCTCGATTTCACGAACCTTCTTGAGTAACTCTCGTGAATTTGATGTTGTCTTAGTACCGACAACAAGTGAGAACTTTAGAGTAAAAAAAAAAAAAAATGCCTTGCGACGAGGGCCTCCCGTCGGGTAGACTGCTCGCCTGGTGCAAGTCTTTCGATTTGACGCCACTTCGACGACTTGCGCGTCGATGGGGATGAAATGATGATGATTAGGACGACACAACACCCAGTCCCTGAGCGGAGAAAATCTCCGACCCAGCCGGGAATCGAACCTAGGCCCTTAGGATTGACAATCTGTTGCGCTGACCGTCGAAAGACACCCATTTCAGTTCGTTGTTGTTCCACTAACTCTGTTTGTGAAGGCAGCTAGCCATCTGACAGAACATGCTGAGCTACCGTGCCGGCAAACCACTCAGCTGCCGGGGGCGGACAACTGTATAGTTGTAACAGACGATCAACAATTTCTTTACATCTTGTACAGAAAGACTATTTCTTTCATCAGTCCAATGAATATTTATTAAGGAAAATACCCTTTCTGCAGGTACACTTTGGGCAGGGATTGCAAAGAAGTACATAATTTTCAAAAGTTCTGAATATTCAAATCCAGAACGATTGTTAATTAAATCACGCCATCTATCAGATACAGTTATCTCTAAAAATGTTTACCTGGTATGCTGTTTGAGCTGTTCGCTTAAAAGCGTTTTTCGACGACTTACGAGATGCAACAATTCACTATCATCCACAAGAACATCTCTGTTTCTCAAATAGGCTGCAGCATTTTCCGCACTTTCCCAATCAAGTTTTGTGCTAAGAGTTAACCAATCGGACACAGTTAATTCATCATAATGCTTCATCTACGTGCTGATGTAATCGCTACAAATAGAATAAATGAATTCATGCCATTTCTGAACAAAATAACAAACTGGTCATTGTCACATTTAGAGATGACATCTCTTACTTATAGGGAAATAGTTATTTTTAGCAGAATCAGTCAGGACAGCATACACTTCCATTACAGTCTTTTTCTCACTTTCAATGTGCAATATTTTTTTGTGCAAGTAACTAGAGACATGGAGAAACCGTGGGTATCGTACACCCAAAAGATTTTCTAGGAACAGTCTAATTGTAATGGCGATATTATTTTCAGACATGAAGCAAGATTTAAGAGCCTTGAAAAATTGTAAAATTCTTTCAACTGCAAGTGATAACGATCTATGTCTTACGATTAGAAAGTATTATCTTACATTCAGTTCCTACAAAATCACAGAATCGAAACGAATTTTGTCCTCGTAAGTGCAAACTGAAAAATGGGAGAATATTTTCGGGACAAGAACTTCCCATTCATCTTCATGAAGTCTGTAACATTTCTACCAGCATTATGTATAATACGGTACAAACAGCCACTCCTTAGAATGTTGTCCCCCAATTCATTCTTCAGTTCATTGAATACATTGTTGAAACCAGGTCGTTGTAGTCCGTCAAAGTTGACATTGACGTTATTACTGCCAAATGCCACATGCTTTTGTGACAGATGACAGGATGTCCCAGACCGTAGCGGTCGCGCGGTTCCAGACTGTAGCGCCTAGAACCGCGCGACCACTCAGGCTGGTCCTTTTAATAAATATAAAAGGCGATTCATACTAATTAAAAAAGATGTACGTAACTTTCAGTACAGTCCAATACTTTTTCTTTTCCTTCATATAACTGAGGTTACGAAATCATGGGGCTTATCCGGTTACCACCTGGTTCACACAACTAGGACTTTCACATCACATGGTTTATCTAAGCTCCACCCGATTTGTAATGTTCCATTTCAAATCCCAGTTGCAAATTCATAAAAAAAAAACAAAAAAACAACGATTTTCGGACTTCAATGTCATCAAGTTGGACTGTGGCTTCAAGAGTCGCTCTGATGGACTGAAATTGAAACTGGGCATAAACTGGAGAGATAACGGACGGCTGGCAACACTACACGCGATCGTAGACTATCATGGCATGGCATTTGCTCCTCTAGAGTAGCATACCGCTCATCAAGTCATTGACACTAATTATTGTGATCGTATAGAAGGCTTCGAATATGCCTAAAGATAACTGTAAATGCAAATATAGGGAAAATTAGCTGCTTATCTTTCCATTTCTACATAGCAGGAGCTGAGGTAACATTTTCATTCAATACCGTACAACACAATCAGTTTATCTCAATGGGATTGTACCAACAAATTGTTGAAAAGGTTCTCAATGACTGCGAAGTTGCTGGAAACTCTTCTTATAATAGGACCAAATGTGAAGAAATAGCAATGTCTTAGCCTCTAAGTACCTAGAGCACTTAAAACTTCAATTGGAAGGAGATAATTTTCTTAATGGTACCACTGATGCCAGTAACCAAGGAAAAATTAAACTTTTCCTGTGGTTATTCAGTCCTTTTTGCTAGCCAGGTTGTTAATGTATTCAGAAAAGCTATGAATGCTTTTTATTCTATGCTTCTGTAACAAAAAAAAGTAAGCTAGTGCGGTTCACATAAAGATTGTAATAACCCCAGTTTTTTCATTTGGAAATATGGTAAACCTACACACAAACAAAATCACTTTATTCACATTAATTGTTTAAGCTAGTGGCAAGCTGATCGCCTAACCACGGTTTAAATACGGTATAGCGTGTACATGGAGCGGAAGCGTATTGTAGAAGCTAAAATTTGCCTGTCAAACCCATATTTCGGAATGAATATTTGACTGTTTACATGACCAGCCAGACGCGTCACTGGGAAATTGGTTTATGAAAATCTTATTTGGGAGCATATGTAAATGTATTGACAGTAAAATGATTGTGACCTCTACGTGCACCCCAGCTCAGTTCATGAAATCACAAAACGACGTTGTAAGTCAGCAGTTTAATGTACCCGCTTATAGGACGAGGGAAGACCAGATGAGTTTGATGATAACCTTAGAGAAAATCAAACAGTCTTGCAGAATATCAAACAGTCATTTGTGCTTTATCGAAAAAATATTCGTCTTAAAAGCTATGAATGGCTATTTAAGAAGGTTGCTCATCATCTTTGCGGATGTCCTGTGTTCTCTTGTTAGTGGGAAGGAATGCCGTGATAAAGCAGCCGAGAGAATCATCCATCCTGATTTAGGTGTTTCACCGTTTTCCTAAATCAGTTTTGGCAATGCCGAGATGGTTCCTTTAATAGAAGCCACAACTGAATCCTTTCCCCTTACGCGACAGTCGATTTACTTTAGTGCAAACTCGCTCATATTACGATTTCTATATCCGCTGCTATCCTCTTGAAACCAACAAAAAAATTTTGGCACGGCGCACTTTTAATTCTGTCATACATTAAGATTTCTTTCCGTTCCGTTCAAGAACGGAGCATGGTGAGAACGACTGCAATATATGCGCTGCGCAAACTTTGCGGTGTTTGCAGGAACGATATGCAGCGAGCTGAAGTACATTCCACTCATAAAACGGTTTGCTGGAATTAAGTAAATAGGTATCTGAGGAAGTTAGACGAATTCAAAGCCCCGTCGCTTCAAATTAAGCAGAATTCTGTCACACTCCCTGTTGTTGAAACAAGATTCCGACCATTCGCGCTGAACCGTGAACATTCTGTGTGCTCTGTTATCCCAACAAGATACTGATTGAATAATGAGTTGTATTCCTGTGTAGGCTGTACAAATTGTTTCAAGCCATCTCTTTCGTGCACAGATTGCATCACCTCAGTTTCTTATCAGCACATCGAGTCTTATCATCTGCTTTACCTTTACGTGGGTCTAAGCTATCATCGAACTTGATATCACCAGCCATTATTAGCATATTCGCAGGTATTTGTATTGATTTCCTAAATCATTCGGGTGGGATGGAGGACCCAATATTTTGTTATAGTAATAACGATGGTAATATGAGAGCACGTGGGATTCCTAACCATTCAACTGACATTTTGTTCCCAGACCTACGTCAACTCTTTGATTAAGTCCTTCAATCAGTACAATCTGATCCTCCACGAGTGGTCATAGTATTCTTCATACTTAAATATCACACTGAGTCACCTTTTTTTGACACTCAGTTTTCAGTTACTACTGTCTAACATCGTCCAATTATGTTTTGGGTTTGGCAAATCTTTAACAAAACGAATGTATAAGTAGACTGTATGAGTGTAAAATTATTATTGTTGAGCGTGTGTTTGATTGAAATTTTTTTTTTTTTTTTTTTTTTTTTTTTTTTTACAAAATACTGACACCTTATGCAGGGCCGCTTCGGCAACATTAATTTTTCCACACAAGCGTCCTCTCGCTCCATCCTTTTCCCTCGTACACGTTCATCCGTGTCAGTTTTAGCTACCAATAGCAGTCTCTGACGTCGTGTGCAAGTCACGTCTGTCGCATGCCTGTACGAAGATGTGACTATCTTAGATGTGAATATATCTTATCTACACTGACAAAAAAAAAAAAAAAAATAAAATAAAAAAAAAAACAAAATGCAACGCTAAGGAGGAGTTGTGCGACATAAACGACAGTTGGTAGGCGTGTTTCTACACCGACTGGCACGAAAAACGCAACACCCAATAAATGATGTGTAATCATTGTGTAATTATCTGTTCAATTAAAGTGAAACATTTCAACCAATTTTTGAGACGGGATATGTTATTGACGTTGCTTTGCGAGCAAACAATCAAGTGTCGATTGTTTATTGCACTAGCCTCTATTGCTGTCTCCGGCGGACCCTCGAAAACACATCACTGAATGTTAGCGAATAATGTTTCCCCCCTCTTGTAGCGCTTATTGTTGTATCCTGCATTGTTCCCCTTTTAATCACACGTGTTTGTAGGATCTTTCTGTGATTGTAGTAATCAGCTTTCTGGAGTAAACATGCCGTTAAGCTCTAAACTAGATGCAAAAGCTATTGAGGAGTTGAGGACCACACCTTCCACGATTTCCAGAACCGTACAAAGGTACAGGGAAACTGGAGGCTTTGCAAGGAGACTAAGAGCAGGCCCGAGAAGAGCAACATCAGAGAGAGATGACCCTTCTCACAACTTCAAGTTCTTCGCAACAGAAACACTACTGCTATTGAATCACGAAATCAACTCCACCAGATTCAATGGGCCAATCTTACTGAGAGAACTGTTCGAAGAAGACTGGAAGACGCAAATGTTCTGTCCAGACGACCTGCTACAGGTCCGGAATTAACCAGAGTGCATTGCACAGCTTGACTACGTTTTCCGATCAGCTGACAGAAGAGACAGGGTCTGGAGAAGGACAGGGGAAAGGTATTCACCTTGGACATTCTCATCCAGGACACCGTTTCAAGGAGGTTCTGTGACAGTGTGGGCACGAATCATTCCAGCTGCAAGGATGGGTTTGGTCTTCGTGGAGCTTGGGAGCCTTACTGCACATTGTTATGTGGAGGAAATCCTTCTGGAGCATGTTGTGCATTTTGCTCCATTTATTGATGATGCTTTTACACTAATGCACACCCACATGTTGCGAGAATTGAGCAGGAGTTCTTGGATGAAACAGGGACTCCTACTATGGGTTGGCCTGCTCGAAGCCCTGATCTAAATCATACTGAGCGCATTTTTGACTGGCTCTGGAATAGAGCCATTGAGTACCGTCCAGACACTCTACAGGTTCTACGCAGTGCCTTCCTGGAAGAATGGGATATGATTCATCAACAGGACAGTACCGCATTAATCAGAATCATGCCTGAAAGGTTGAATGTCGCCATTGGTGCAAGAGGTGGCAATAAAAGCTTTTGAAAATGCGAACAAAGGCCTCCGACCATGTCTCTGAGGTCTGTGAAGTAAAAAGTGAAGTGTATAACATCAAAACAGACGTGCATTACCTTTACGAGATTACTCAAAATTTCCTTGAAGTGCGAATCTCTGGCTTTATTTGTTAAATTTCTTTATAGTCGTCTTTCTTTTTTTCATTGTTGGACCCTTAGATGGGACCGTACCACAATATTCCATCATAAGATTGTGGAGTGGTGTCATAAAAGTGTCATAAATTTAAAAGAATTTCAATTTTTGTAAGAAATTGAAGTACTTCATTTTTCGTGCCAGTCGCATAACAATGGTGGTAGTAGCGTCACTATGAGGAGGCAAATCATGTTTGCTTTAAATACGCACTATAAAGGTCGTGAGTGTTTGTTACCTTTGAGAGTAGACATGGTGAATTGGTGTTACTCAAGAATGCCTTTGAGATGACAAAGACACCATTATAAAAACCTGACAGTTTGAACAAGGTCATGTAACAGGACTACGAGAAGCTCGATGTTCATTCTGCGGTACTGCAGAAACACTTCGTAGGGATATAGCTGCTGTATATGATTGCTCGCAGCAGTAGACACAAAAGTGTACAGTTACAAGAAGACTGTGCTATGGACAGCCACCTGGCACATTGAGAGGAAAGACCATCGTGTTCTTCATATGGCTCTGGTGCATCGTACTGCATCTGCAACAGCAATTTGAGCAGCAGTTGGCACCACAGTGACACAACAAACTGTTACAAATCAGTTACTTCAAGGACAGCTCGAAGCCAGACACCCTGTAACGTCCATTCCACTGACTCCAAACCACTGCTATGTGTGACTTCAGTGATGTTGAGAAAGGGCTCATTGATGGGAAGGGTGGATGTCTGTTGGGTTTTCCGATGATTGCTGGTTCTGCCTAGGTGTCAGTGATGGCTGTGTGTTGGTTGGAAGGATATCAACTGTGAGCCTGCAACTGACCTCTCTGTTTGTTAGACATACTGGACCTGCACCTGGGGTGTGATTTCATATGACAGCAGGGACACTGTCATTTGAATGTCAAGCTCATGATTCGAACTGTTGTGCTGCCATTCACTAAGAGCACTCCATGGGTAGTTTTCCATCAGAATAACGCTCACCCACATACCACATTATGGACTAACATGCTCTACAGAGTGCTGGCATGTTGCCATGCCCTGCTTAATTACCAGATGTGTCTCCAAGAGAGCACATGTGGGACATCAATGGATGACAATTCCAGTGTCACCCACAACCAGAATTAGCTGTCCATGTATTGACTGACCGAGAGCAACAGGCATAGAACTCCATCCCACAGACTGACTTCTGGTACATGCAAGACATGATGCGTGCACGTTTGTATACTTCCATTCAACTTCCTGGTGGTTACATCGGTGATTAATGTACCAACATTTCGCGTTTGCAACAGCTTATCTCACACTTACATTGACCTGTGATATCACAATATTAAACACTTAGATATATTACCTAGACCAATGTATTCTTGAAATTTCATTACTCTACATTATTTCTTGGTGTTGCGATTTATTTTATGGCAGTGTATTCTGTGCACTGAAGTCTGTGACTCTTCCACAATAGAAATAAATTTGGATAGAAATTGCAATCAATTACTATACAATCTTTAGAAATGATTTATTATCCTATTAACCTGGTTTCAATCCACTGGAGCTGTCATCATCACATTGTGAATGGTCACAGGACCTCGGCTTTGAAGGCCATGTGCAGCTACTTGCTGAGGTTATCATGACTTTGTGTAGAAGATCCAGTAGGGACTCTTGTAGTGAATAATGTATGCAGCAAGTGCAGGTAATGTATACTTTATTCCCGACACTGCGGTACACAGGAGAGTGCATGAGCACACAACCACTGTTAAGAGCAAACTGCCAGTAAAAGACATTGCTTTAGTGGAACTCTGCCCTGCTGACAAAAGAGCTTGCTTAAGGCAATCCATGATTGAGTTTCCACTACTGCATGGAACCAAGGAGTTGGCGAGGATGAATAAATGCACTATTAAAGTACCCATTCTTATTGACAAATACCTTCAATAGCAGCTTGCAGCATTAAATGATGTCATTTCTACAGCGAATGAATTTATGAGACTGGAGAGCACAATGTTATTTGTTTTATTTTTCAATCCTGAAGCTCTGTAAGTGGCTCAGTATACTATCTAGGCTAATTCCAAACTTTCCTGTATGGGAAAATAAAGAGAAAAGGTGTTGGGGATGACATACGATCATTCATGTACCGGGTCTAGGATGTTCATGTCTTGTCACATAACATGGAGGTTGGAGGTTTGCCCACTCAGCAAAGTAGGAAAGGTAGTGGTTTTTGGCAGATATGATGAAGAGTACAATCCTGTTCTGGAGTACGATGCTCAATGCACATTGTTCAATATGGAGCTCTGCAGTAGACAGCTCCTATGTATTCCCACATTGCCCCTATGACATCATCAGATACAACTGCAATTGGCATGGGATCATTGAGATTTGATCAACAGTTGTTGCATCAGTTCAATGGTTGTGCGTGGACATGCCATTATTCAGATGAATGCCCACTCGGCACATGCATTGTGCTACAGATGCAGGCTGGTGGAGGCAGTATTATGTTTAGGGGACATTCACCTGGTGTTGCGTGGAACCTGTGGCAGTAATGGAAGGCACCATGATAGCTGTGGACTACACAAACATCTGAAAAACTGAAGGCAGCAGAGAATCATACAGGCAAAAATGGCCCAGCAAATATCCATGCATAGCATAAGAAATATTTAACTGACAAAAGAAGAAAATATAAAAATTCTACAAATGAAGTAGGCAAAATGGGATGCAGATGCCTAAAAAATGAGATTCACCTGAAGAGCAAAGGTGAAGCAGGACAGGCTAGAGCAGAAATGCAAAGCTATAGAAGCATATATTACCATGGGAAATAAAGAGTCATTTTCAGAATAGATCTCATATGGCAAGCCAGTACCAAGCATAAGTGAAGGATGGCAAATGGAAGGAATATATGGAGCATCTACACAAAGAAAATAAACTTGATGATGATATTACAAAAAGGGAAGAGGAAGTAGATGATGATGGCAGGGGGATATACTGTGAGAATAAACTGATAAAGCAATGAATAACGTAAGTGAAAACAAAGCCCTGGGAACAGATGACATTGTCTCATGATAATGAAATCATTGAGGCAGCCACCCTTAACAAAACTATTCTACTTTGTACACAGGATGTAATAATTCCTGCTCCAAAGAAAGCACGTAGTGACAGGTGTGAATGTTACTGAACAATCAGTTTAATATGTCACATTGCAAAATACATACATGAGTTATTTACCGAAGAATGGAAAAACTGGTAAAAGTTCACCTCATGGAAGATCAGTTTGTGTTTTGGTAAAGTGTATGAACATATGAGACAATACTGACCGTATGACATAATTTAGAAGTTATACTGAGGAAACAGAAACCTACATTTATATCGTTTGCAGAATTTAGAGAAAGCGCTTGACAATATTGACTGGACTGTAGCATTTAAAATTCTGAATGTAATAGGAATGAAAAAGAGAGAGCAGAAAATTTAGCTACAGCTTGTACATAGAGTTGAAGGACATGAAAGCGGAGCAGAAATTAAGAAGAGAATGAGACACAGTTATAGCCTTTACCCCATGTTTTTCAATTCGTACATTCAGCAAGCAGTAAAGGAAACTAAGGTGAGATGAAAAAGGACTCAAAGTTCAGGTTGAGGTTTCGACAATGACAAAGCCAAAGGACTTAGAAGAAGAGAAGAATGTAATTGATAATATTCTGGGAAGGGCTTAAATGATGAATATCAATAAAATTAAAACATGGTTAATGGAACATAGTCAAAGTAAATCAGGCAATGCTCAGGAAACTGGATTAGGAAATGCAACACTAAAAGTAGTAGATGAGTTTTGCTACTTGGGCAACAAAGTAAGTGACAATAGTCAAAGTATAGAAGATATAAAATAGAGATTGGCAACAGCAAGAAAACTGTTTCTGAAAAATAGAAGATCGTTAACTTCTTGCTGTACCATTTAGTTGGATGAAATCCATGCCCAATTGATTGAGGATGACATGTATGAAACGAGCTGGCATGATTCGTGAGAGAATCGCAATACAAACCAGCATGCAGTTTCCTGTTATGTATGTACATGTGTATTTGTTTCCAGTGGTGCTACCCTTGTAGATGGTAACACTGATCTAATTCTTGTTTGTTATTTATATATATTATTGTAATAGAATATTTCAAACAACACTTCAAAATAAAACTGTAAATTTTTACACATAAATAATACTTTAGTAGAAACTATAATCTTCATGGGTGTCTCCAGGTGTAGCTTCTTCAAAAGGAATGTAATAATATGCCTAAATCTTGATATTATGAACAAAACTGTAATTACATGAACAAATGCTCCCCTTGAACGAATTTCTAGCATGAAAATACCTACAACTCTAAAAATTAGCAGTCCTGCATGACATGGTAGTTTCAAAAGCACTGCAGTAGATGTAATGCCACTTTACACTACATGCATTCCCACATCATTTCAATTTGTACTTTGTGATTCATGCAAACTACCTTCTAATTTTTTTTGGCATTGAATCAAAGATCAATATGTTTTGAGAAATGGACTCAATATTGCACTTGAAATCGAAGAGGTGTTTCACCTAGTATTGGTTTTGTAGACTGGCAATTGGACTTTTTTAACATTACCTCTGCTATTTTTATTTGGTAATCAACATGTTTCCTTTCTCTGACTGTGTATTGTTTCTTGGATAGTGTATATATCAAATAGAGCCATATCCGACACATAAAATTTTGGCGTGAATCTTGTTCTCACGAGTGTGATGTGATGTTTACGTTTGGCCCACATTGGTATCCACAAGCTGGACTTGTCAAAGTACACCAAGAGGTTAACATTGAACACAAATTTTAGTGTTGAGAAGTCTTTTCTGAAAGTATGGTTTGGAGAGTACAATTGTACGTAATACGAAATGCAGATGATAAACAGTTAAGACGAAAATGGAACTGAAGATTTTGAAATGTGATGTTACATTAGTTTGCTGGATATTAGATGGGTAGATCAAATAATGCTAATGAAGAGATACTGAATTGAGATGGGGAAAAAAGAGATTTATGGCACAACTTCACTAAAAGTAATGATTGGTTGATAGGAAACATCCTGATGCATTGATATGATAATTGAAAAAAGTGTGAGGGTTAAAAATTAAAGAAGAAGAGCAAGTCTTGAATACAGAAAGAGGTTCAAATAAATGTACAATGCAGTAGTTTTGCAGAACTGAAAAGGTTTGCATGGAACAGTCTAGCATGAAGAGCTGAATCAAGCCAGTTTTTGGACTGGAGACCACAACAACAAGTTCACAAAGAAAGGTTCTTCAACTTATTATGATTTGAAACATGCACAATTAACAATTTATTTTTGGTTTTAAACCACTTTTGCTGTTATCGTGTGTATTACTCATGTACCTGAATGAAAACACTTAACTTGATTAAGTTTGTGTGTGTGTGTGTGTGTGTGTGTGTGTGTGTGTGTGTGTGTGTGTGTGTGTGTGTTTGTTTGTGTGTGTGTGTGTGTGTGTGTGTGTGTGTGTGTGTGTTTTAAAGTTTTGCTTCTGATATATATGTAGCCCCCAAACCATGTATATCATAGCAGAGTGCTACATTGTTCTTTGCAATCAATGACAGTTTGGCAATCAGTACTTTGCTCTAAAACTGTGACGCTACGAAATGCCCAAAAATATTACAAGTTGATATAGTCTTTGGCATTGGGAATCTTGTAACTGACAGGATTTGTTTGCAGGTGTCTTAAATTGCACCCACCACTTTCTATTTGGGGTAGCACGAAGTCTGCTACTGAGTTAAGTATCTTCATCTGATAGTCGCTTCTGAGGCTTCTTCCATTGTGATGCAATTTTCACAAACTGGAACGTACATCATCTATTCCCCACGAAATACACAACTGCTCTATTTATATCATGTTTAGAATAATACAGAATACTTATGATTAAAGGACATGCTACCTCTTCTGGTCAAATGTTATCTAAGCAGACTGCCATTTTGTGACTAGAAAAGAATTACTTCCAGTCATTGGCTTCTCAGTCAGTTCATCACAGTATCACAGAAGCAAAGCATGTGTCATAATTAGCTGTAAACATAATTCAATGGTTTAAATTTATATATCTGTAAAAGATGGATCGTGTAACATCAAGTGAAGTGGATAAATGCAAGAATGAAATACCAGAAAAGTATTATTTAAATGTAAATATGAACAGAACATGTGCTAGTGACCAACTGGTCATGGTCAGGAATGGGACAAGAACTGAGAAAATGTACGAACAAAGATCTACTTTACTTGTGTTCAAACATAGTGACACGGGCCTAACACATCTAAGAAAGTCTTAGTTAGAGACTTCAAAATTTGAATCTATTTGTTTGTAAACTACAAAATATAGATCAATGGCAGGATAGTAATTTCAGGTTATTCACTGAGAAATGCAGATGTCAGCACAGAGAGTGAGGGGGAGAGAGAGAGAGAGAGAGAGAGAGAGAGAGAGAGAGAGAGAGAGAGAGAGAGAGAGAGATTTGAAGAGCAGACCCTCAGTATTTAAAAAATTATTGTCTGCCAACAAAGACAATAAGAATAATCATAAAAACAATATTAACATAACAGAAGAATTACAATTTACAAAACTGATAATATATCTCAATAACATTAAAAAATATGAGATCTCAGTATTTTTAGAAATTCCACATTTACGTCTCACATACAATGCTGTTTGGAACTAAATACAGCTAATACTTGTCGATATACAGTCTGCTAATATTGTTGGTTAAAAAAAAAAGACATGTATGAGATCATATTTTATGCTAAGAAATCAATGAAAGATATTGTCATAACTGAAAGACGCTTCCAACGAATTCTTACATTTCTCTTCTTTAAATATAGGAATCTCATTATGATCCCAGAAATGATCATTTATTTTCTGGCAACAAAGAAATTAAGAATGAAATTAAAAAAAAAAAAAAAACATTAACATAACAGAAAAATCATAAATTTATTCTTAATTTTTTTTTAATTTTTCGAATAAAATTTCTGTTGGAGAAATGGTTCTGATATGTTCTTAACCAGATACCACTAAATAAATTATGTTAGCTGTATTGGCCCTCCACCTGGATTCCATGGTACAGGTGAAACAGGACCTGATCGGCCAAATTTTTTCCTATGTTCCACTCTCTCCAGCCAGTCTTCAAATGCCTGCTCTGCCTGGTACAGTCTTTCTGTGGCACGCATCTGTTCTCTCTGTATCTTGACTCGGTTACGTCGCCTGGAATGGTAATTGCAATTTGTAGAATATGTCTGTATGCTATGAAAGTGTTCCACCATTTTACATTAGATATTTTATACTTCCATGCACTAATAGTGGACATATTCTCATGGCTACAAAACATATCAAGGAATATTATATATAGGATGAGACCCATAAAGTATAACACCCTTTTTATTTCTTAAACAGTTTAAGATATTGCGAGGCACATAATTTTGTTTTATGCTTAATGCTCTTAATTCATTTATTAATAGTTGCAAAAACCCTGTTTCAATATCTTGAAATATTCAAAAATGAAAGAGTTTTACATCTTATGCAACTCACCCCTCTACAGATATTTTACGCAAGACTTAATGTATTTAGATTTAGTATTCATACCACAAGCCTTCAAAAATATGGAGCAACTAAAAACACTAATTTTCATTTACAGATTAATAGACTGATACAGTAGGTGTAACATACACGGAATGATGATGTAGCATGTTTACTTTTATTGATCACATTCCTGCAGTTAAAGTACACGTTAGTTGAATACTACACAGCATTCAAGTTATGTTATATTACTAACAATGTTCACATCAGTTGAACCTGCTAAGAAAAGTATTGATGAAATAGAAATGGTTGGCTACATTTAAGTTCGTCTTAAATTTTAAATTATAATTCATTAAATTATTCTTGATTTCTGGCCAGTTACTGAAAATATGTGTTCCTGGAATAACTGACATCTTTTTTGACTCAAGTGAGAGATGTTTAAGTCTTTGTGCAGATTGTTCTTATTCTTCATACTGAATGTTTGAACTAAGCTGTTGGTTAAAAGAGTTGTATGTTATTCACAGTTAATTTTCTTAAAGACTCACCATAACAAAAACCATTAGTTAGTATACTTAATACTTTGAACATATTTCCACAGGTCACACTTCAATTCACAACAAAAATCATTCATGTTACATGCTTTTGGGCTTAGCTTGGACTGAGAAATTGCCTTAAAATATAATTCCATTTGACACAGATGGGTAGACAGGTCAAATATTACATGCATTATATATAGTGCAATTGGAAGGGAACAAATACAAAATGCACACGGGATCTATTCCAAGAACAATTGTCCATCATATGGAAGAGGTGATCCTGGGAGCAATCAAAAGCTTGGGTTGCTGCTAGGTAAAGTAAACTATTCATGTCAGAACCAATGGCATCTATCAACTGAAACTGAAATTATATTGAAAAAAAAAGGTGACTACTAAAATCAAGCAAAGCACAAGGCCCTGGGTATAACTGGCTGATTTTGAATTTAATATACAGTACCAGAAGTCCCAATTATTACTTTTGTTTATCAAGAACCTCATCTGCAGTAAATAAATAATCTCATATGACGGGAAAAGAATGCAGGTCAGTCATGTTTACTATAAGAGCAAATATGTTTTGCAGAATTAACAGACCAGTATCTCCCATTATTGCCTGTTTTACAATCTTAAAGCATATTCTAAAATCGAGCATTATAATGATCCTGGAAGAACAGAAGTCTCTCTCAAATACTTAGTATTGCTTTCTTTTATGGGTGGTGGTGGGGGCTGGGGGTGGGGTGGCGTGGGGGGGGGGAGGTCTTTTAATTGTAAGAATGTCTTGCAGTAGTAAATGAAAGTGAATTGGCAGAGCTTGTCTCCTAGATTTCTGAAAGGTGTTTGACATTGTACCGCATGAAAAACTTATAGCTAAGATTCGGTAATGAAAGTTTTGTAGAACATAAATTATTTAGGAGTAAAGGCAGCAATTCACAGATTAGTAGAGGCATTTTGTCAGTGACAGGCACATAAACATAGCTGAAAACTTTGTTAACTTCTAGAAGAATCCTTTTTTGATCTAGAGGATACATATGAACATACATATACACTATGCTGGCTGAAGAGGCAATGCCAGGACTGCAGTTCTGCATGTTGATTGGGGTAAGGATTTGTGTTGGCTGGAGTGGGACAGTGGAGAAAAGAAGTGGGGAATGAGAGGGAGGGAAGGATAACTGACAGCACAGAGAGAGCCAGCAGGTGCATGGAAAAAGAGTGTGACAGGGACACTGGCACTGGGAAATTTATGCACTCCACTTGCAAAGGGTGTGATAGAACAGAGGAAGGGGAGAACGCTGGGAAGAGGGTGTGGGTGCAGGATGAGTGTAGTTAGGGTCCTGGGGCAGGGCAAGGTAGGGTAGGGTAGGGTAGGGTAGGGTAGGGTAGGGTAGGGTACGGTAGGGTAGGGTAGGGTAGGGTAGGGTAGGGTAGGGTAGGGTAGGGTAGGGTGGGGTGGGGTAGGGTGGTTGTGTGGCTGGGGGCTAATGGAGATTGGGACCAGGAGCATTTCGGCAATGAAGGATGTAAGAACATCACTCACCTAAGTAGTTCAGAAAAGCTGGCATTGGGGTATGGAACCACATGGCACAAATTATGAAGCAGCAATTGAAATCAAGAACATTGTGTTCAGCAGCATTTCCCACCATTTAGTGGTCAACTCTTGGCCACAGTTTGGTGCTGTCCATTCATTTGAGAGGACATCTGGTTGGTGGTCATTCCCAAATAAAATTCTGTGCAAAATTGCTTCAGAGTAGGTACATGACATGGCTGCTTTAACAGGTGGGCATGCTTCTGATGGTACAGGATAAGGCTGAGCTCTTCCACAGAGATATGAGCTGTGTTATAAGGAATTGGGAGCATGTGTGACATTAGGAACGGCCAGGGTACTGCATTTATTAGGTGGGCAACAGAATACCACATTGGGAGGGATGGGTTGAACCATAGATAGGATGTTCCTCATTTCCAGCTAAGATCACAAATAGCCAAAGCCCTGTTGTAGGATGTGGTTTCCACTTTGGAATGATATTGGGTAATGAGAGGGGTGCTCATTTTCAGCTGGTTCTTCAGGGTGATAAGAGGTTAGGGGTGTTTGAGAGTATGGGGTGGGAAATTTGTCTGTAGAGTACGTTCAGAGGATAGTATCTTTCTGTGAAGGCCAGAATGAGACCAGCATACTGGACAAGGGAATTCTTGTCACTGCAGATACACTATCAGAGGTGACCCCATTATATGAGAGTGATCTCAGATTATTTTGTTTGTGTCCATAGACCTGCAGTAATTTAGAAAGGGTAATATTTTCCACTTGGCTTCTTATTTAATGTATTTATTCACCATGTTCATGATTTGAGCCTAATGTGCCATTCTCAGTATTTATTGATGTTACAAATGCCGAGTTGCAGGCCCCCTATAACTGGCTAGGCAAGTCAGCTCAAAAGTCAGAGGAACGTAAGGCACATCACCTCCAACAAGACCATGCCTAGTAAAGCACTGTGGTCCTCAAAACAATCTTTGGGTTGATGACTGCCTTAATTTACTATGTCATTTTCAAGTGAGAGTTCATTGGAAAGTATATCAGTGTATATTATTCCTTTTAAGAGGGCACTGTCTTGTGTCAAACATGTTTATGTAGTCCATGTGTATAACAGGATAGGAGTCTTTGCCACTTATATGAATGCTGAACACTCCTGTCTTATTATACATACAGAATATTTAAACAAGGTTGACACAAGGCAGGGCTTGTATATGAAGGAATCAGACAGCTGTCGGATGCCTTCTGTCAGGTTCAGATTCTGTTAGGTGATTCATCATGATCTGAGGAAGGAGGGCAAGGCCACATTGGAGGTAAGGCTTTGCTTCAACATAACCAGGGGGGAGTTTGATGGGTGTGAGTGAGAGTTGGTCTCACCATCCTTCCCCAGGTTTGTTCACAGGAAAACAAACCTTTCAGTGAAACAAAGAACAGCCATCTGCAACTTCGAGACATACCTTGGTTCAGTCACCCTCCCTGCAGACAAAGACTCCACCAACACTGTGGAGACTCATAGCAATTACATTAGAGAAAGCATCCACCAATTGACTGATTCCTCCACCTATAAGCCCTGCCACCGTGATCGTACCTCAGAAGTAGATCAGTCCTGAAATCTCTCCCCTGAATCCATCTCCATTCTCAACCCACTGACCACTGCCCATCAGCATTCTACATGCTTCCCAAAATCCATAACCTCAGCAATTTTGGTTGCCCGTTGTAGGTGGTTACTGAGTCCCTTTCAAAATGATCTCTGCTCTTGCTGTGCAGCGCTTCCAACTAGCTGCCCACAGACTAGCCTCCAATATTAAAGATATGATCCACTTCCTAAGCTCTTCACCCTTTTACCACTACCACCTGGATCCTTGCTCATCACTGTTGACACCAACTCCTGGTACACTAACATACCTAATGTTCTTGTCCTTACCATTATTAAAAACTACCTCTCCCAATATCCTCCTTTCTCCAAACTCACCACTTTATTCCTTATTCCTCTGACTAATCAGCATCCTCTGACTAATCAGCATCAATAGTATCCTCACATATTACTTCTTCTCTTCTGAGGAGAAGATATATCAAAAAATCTGCAGAATAGCCATGGGAACATGTTTGGCACTCTCCTATATCAACCTGGGCCATTTAGAGGAAACCTTCCTAGCCTCTCGAAACTCCAAACTCCTTGTCTGATTCACATTCATTGAGGATATCTTTGCAATATTGCCCCAGTGTCAAGACACCCTACCCTCATTCCTCCACAGCCTTGACACCTTCTCTCCCATACAGTTCACCTGGTCCTCCTCAGCCCAATGTGTCTGCTTTCTGGATGTTGACCTCTACCTCTGTGATGGCTCCATCCATTCCTCTGTCCATATCAAGACAACTAAGCATCAACAGTATCTGATTTTTAACATTTGTCATCCCTTCCATACCAAAAAAGCTATACCCATTCAGTCTCGTCACTTATTGATGTCACATTTGCAGTGATGAGAATTCTGTTGCTCATATGCTGAAGGTCTTCACAAACTAGCACTATTCCCCAAACCCTGTCTGCCGACAATTTTCCCACCCCCATTTTCTCAGACACCTCTAACATCTCTACTCCTCCCACCATTCCCAAGAACCAGCTGCAAAGGAGCGCCCCCCCCCCCCCCCTCCCCAATCATTACTAAATATCATATTGAACTTTTCAAAATCCTCCATTGTGGCTTCAACTATTTCTGATCATGCCTTGAAATGAGAAATATCCTACCCACATTCCTTTCGAGCCATACTGAAGTGGTACTCTACTGCCCAACCAATCTACGCAGTCTTGGTCCATCACTATCCCACGCCCATGTCCAACCCATTGCCCCATGGGGCATATCCCTGTGGAAGACCCAGGTGTAAAACATGTCCAATACATCCACTCATCATATCCTATTCTAGTCCCATCAGAGGCTTACTCTATCTCACCAGTAGCACGGCCACCTGTCAAAGCAGCCACACCAAATACTGAACCTACTCAGCTGCAATTTCTCCACAGGTTTTTATGTAGGCATGACCACCAACTAGTTGTCCACCTGAGTGGCACCAAACTGTAGCCCAAAGCAGAGTTGACAACCCTATATCAGAATGCACTGATGAACACAATGCACCTGATTTTGGTGGATCTTTCACAATGTGTGCCATCTGGACCATCCTCCATCCCCTTCCCCAATACCAGCTTTTCTGAACTATGTAGATGGATCCGTACTGATTTATTCAAATACTTGAACAGTACACAGGAACAGTAACTTGGTGTTGTGTGCAGTGGCTGCTAGCATACAATGTAAGGGATTTTACTTATTCCTCCTTTGCCAACATCCCCATATGAGAAGTGGTGACATATAGAACCTGGAAGCAGTGGCCATGAATATGTGACTTGTGCATTTATGAAAGTGGATGTGTTTTCCTATGTCTGAACTAGGATTAATAGCTGATATTATCTAACAACTTTATTTCAATGTGCCTGTCTGGTGCTCAGTGTTTCTTCTACGTAGTGAGTAGGAAAATACCCATTTAAAATTGTCTCAGAAATTTTTTTCTTCTGCAGCTCAAGTATTAGGCCTAGGCCTGTTATGTTGCCCATTACTTCATAGTCTTCCCACACTTTTTTGGCCTATGGGATTATAATTTATAACATTGTAATCTAATCTGCTCCTGTTCATTCTACCCTGACATTCACTTCATTTTCTTCTGTTGTCTCTAGTTTCATTTCTTATGTTAAATATGTTTAAATTCCTTCCTAATGCCAGTAGTTCTTAATCCGTCTACTCTGGTACAGCATTTCACAGCCCCAATAAATCAAATTTAAGATGCCTGGCTCTTACATTTTTGTGTGGTTTGTAACTGACCCATGACCCACTATGTAGAGTAGTGTGGAAAGGCCATTACTTTATAAAACATCATGAATTTTTTTTAATGATTTGGTTCTAAAGTATCTGTATATTTTTCCAGATATGTTTCCAAATTTTGCTACATTTTTGTCTGTATCTTTGTCATACTCATATGTGTAATCATATACCAGATAATTAAGTGGCCAACCTGTTCTACTACTGTATTATTTACTGCTTTTTTTGTTCTTACAGGGTCTTGTCCTATAAAAGCCACTGTTTTAGTTTAATTTGTGGATATAGTCATGTTGTAGCATGTTAGTAATGATAGGTCCTGTTAGTGGTGAAAGGTGCAGCTAGCTCTCTGTATCTAAAGCGACTATTGTGTTCTTATATGGTCTTCTTAATGTATGTATTAAATGGTATGGGTACCCTCTTTTCTTTGTTGTGGTGTGGTTACCCTCTTTTCTTTATCACATGCTTTTTCCAGATCAACAAATGCTAAGTTGTTTTCTTAATTAAATTCTGCAAGTTTTTAATTGATTTCCATCCACAAGTGTTGAGAGACCTATTGGTAGATCAGTTCAATTATCGTTTCATCACAAATGTTGCATGTGTAAACCTGTTTGTTCTTCATTTAATAAGCACTCTGATATTACTGTTAAATCTGCTGTTCAGAATCCTGGTGTAAGCCTTGTATGTTACATCCATTGAGCTAATCCCTCTATTACTCTGACAATTACTTCTACCTCCTTTTTAATACAGTGATATAACTTTTGCTGGTGCTGTGCTCTTAGTATGACACTTCTTTCCAACACGTATTGAATAGATTTAACAATTTCAGGTGGAGAGAGATTTCACTGTATTTCAGGAGTTCAATGTTGATGCTGCTCATGCCTGACAGTTTTCCTGTTTTTCAAAACCATCATAGGCTCTGTCACCTCTTCTGTATATATGTCACCCACATCTTGCGAATCTATATAAACTATTTCACAATTTTCTCTCTGCCTGTCTGAATGCCAAAGGCATTAGTTGTGTTTGACTCATAGCTGCTGTTCTATGCTATTTATCTGTACTGTTTCTCTGTCTGCTTAGTTAAGTATTTTCATTGTCTTACAGGCTAGTGCTTGTCTTCTGTGGATGACATCTTCAATTATACTTACAAACTGTTTCCAAGATTCTTGGTGGCCATCATTTACCATCTTTTTTTAGCAATGTACCTCTTCTGTTTGTAAATCTGTTGGGGCCTTAAGCCATTTAAGATGAGCTTATTGTTTGAGCTTTATGGTTGCTCCAAGGCCAGGTGACTAGATTTTGAGGCCCCTCTCCAATGTGTCTTTCTTCTTATCTTCTTCATCAGCAGCATTCATTATTGTTTTCCTTATATTCCTGCTCAATGTCTTCATCTGTCTGCTACAGATACCTGTTTAATCTCTTTGATATGGTTCTCTGACACTGTCTTCATTAAGCAAATATACTTTACGAACTTCACAATTTGTAAGTTCTTTGGGAAACTACTGTTTTTCTTTCATTTTGTGAACAGATCTATTTTAAACATTATGACACAGGACATTTGCAACTGCAGCGTATGATTTGAACTGAATTTCAGCATTAATTGCATTTTTATGTAAATGAAAGTGCAACTAGTGCTGAAAGTCCATTCAGATTTATGCAGTAGTCAAGGCAGTTACAGTTTCCTTCTGTTGTTTAATCACATATTTATTAATATAATTAAATAATTCCTAAACTACAGTGAGAATTATGAAAAAGACTACATAAAAGTGCAGGGTTTGAGTAAAACTTTTCGTTGCTGAGTCTTAAAATCATAAGGGTTACTATCATTTAGATCAGAGTAGCACTGAGTCTTGTTGAAGAAATCAACAATCACCACACAGACAATTAATAAAAGAAAGAGATATTTTTGTCCTCTACCAAAAAAAAAAAGAGAGAGTGTGCTCATATTATCTAAAATTAATATAATATGAATTAATTCAGTATGAAAGTACAAGATGTGATACATATTGAATAAAATGTACTCACTTGCCAGATACTAAAGTTAGGACAACAAATGTGCAGCCAGCACCAGCATAAAGCAGCTAACAATCATAAATTCTTGGCTGATAAAATGAGTAATTTCTTTGTGGAGGAACTGCCAGAAAAAAGCAAAAAATATGAGAAAAATAAATGTGAAGGGAACAGGAAGGTAACCAGAACGTCACATCAAGACAAACATGCTAAATATAAGACTGTAAATGAAAATAACAATGAGAATAAAGCTAAGATTTAGATTTCAGAATGCCCATTGAGTTGCAGGTAAACCGGACACTAGAACAACATATTTTACGTATGTCCATTCTGTAATTCATTACAGCATAACTTTCTGGGGAACAAGTGAGCAGAATGTACAAACAAAGGCTGTATGAATAATAATAAAAAGTGGCAATAGACCTCACAGTATTGAGTCGTCCAAATCTATGGGAATCTTGACTGTTCCATGTGAATAGATTTATTTATTTACCAAGCGGGAAAGCGCCGGCAGACAGGCACATGAACAAAACACACAAACACACACACAGAATTACTAGCTTTCGCTAGTGTATGTGCGGATGGATATGTGTGTGTGTGCGAGTGTACACCTGTCCTTTTTTTCCCCTAAGGGAAGTCTTTCCGCTCCCGGGATTGGAATGACTCCTTACCCTCTCCCTTAAAACCCACATCCTTTCGTCTTTCCCTCTCCTTCCTGAAGAAGCAACCATCGGTTGCGAAAGCTAGTAATTCTGTGTGTGTGTTTGTGTGTTTTGTTCATGTGCCTGTCTGCGGCGCTTTCCCGCTTGGTAAGTCTTGGAATCTTTGTTTTTAATATATTTTTCCCATGTGGAAGTTTCTTTCTATTTTATTTACATCATGATTTATTTATTTATTTACACATCAAGTTCCATAGGACCAAATTGAGGAGCAAATCTCCAAGGTCATGGAACGTGTCAGTACATGACATTACAACATAAAAGTAATAACAGATAAAAATAAATGTTCATGAACCTGAAAAAAGTCAGTCCATAAGTTTAAGTAAACGCTATCAGCAATACAATAAGAATCAGTTTAATTTTTCAAGGAACTCCTCTACAGAATAGAAGGAGTGACCCATGAGGAAACTCTTCAGTTTTGATTTGAAAGCACGTGGATTACTGCTAAGATTTTTGAATTCGGGTGGCAGGTTATTGAAAATGGATGCAGCAGTATACTGCACACCTTTTTGCACAAGAGTTAAGGAAGTCCGATTCAAATGCAGGTTTGATTTCTGCTGAGTATTAACCAAGTGAAAGCTGCTTATTCTTGGGAATAAACTAACCCTGGTAACAAGAAATGACAATAAGGAATATACATATTGAGAGACCAATGTCAAAATACCCAGACTTGTGAACAGAGGTCGACAAGAGGTTCATGAACTCACACCACTTATTGCCCGAACCGCCCATTTCTGAGCCAAAAATATCCTTGTAGAAGAGTTACCCCAAAATGTAATACCATATGACATAAGTGAATGAAAATAAGCAAAGTAGACTTATTTTCATGTCAAAGTATCACTCACTTCCGATACCGTTTGAATAGTAAAAATGGCAGTATTAAGTCTTTGAACAAGATCCTGAACATGGGCTTTCCACGATAGCTTACTATCTATCTGAACACCTAGAAATTTGAACTGTTCAGTTTCACTAATCATATGCCCATTCTGTGAAATTAAAACGTCAGGTTTTGTTGAATTGTGTGTTAGAAACTGTAAAAACTGATTCTTACTGTGATTGAACATTACTTTATTTTCTACAAGCCATGACCGAGTGAGGTGGCGTAGTGGTTAGCACACTGGACTCGCATTCGGGAGGACGATGGTTCAACCCCGTCTCCAGCCATCTTGATTTAGGTTTTCCGTGATTTCCCTAAATTGTTTCAGGCAAATGCCGGGATGTTTCCTTTGAAAGGGCATGGCCGATTTCCTTCCCCATCCTTCCCTAACCCGAGCTTGTGCTCTGTCTCTAATGACCTTTTTGTCGACGGGACGTTAGAAAACACTAATCTAACCTACAACCCATGAACTGAGGTCATGTACTGTACTATTTGAAACTGAGCCAGTGTTGTACACAACATCCTTTACTACCAAGCTAGTGTCATCAGCAAACAGAAATATTTTAAAGTTACCCATAATACTAGAGGGCATATCATTTATATAAATAAGAAACAGGAGTGGCCCCAACACTGATCCCTGGGGCACCCCCCCCCCCCCTCCCCCTCCACCCTCCACTTGACAGTACCCCACCCAGATCTCACATCACAGCTGTTATCAACATTGTGAATAATGACGATTTGCTGCCTGTTGCTAAAGTAACAGGTGAACCACTTTTGAGCTACTCCCCATATTCCGTAATGTCCAACTTTTTGCAGAATGATCTCATAAAGAAAATGTTAATCAGTGTCCAGCAAACAAGTCTCTACACGAATATAGCACCAGATCCTGCCACCACCTATATCTTGGCAGAGGAAAAAAAAGTGTGCTATATAATGGAATTAACTACAAAGAGGACAGAAATAAATGAAAAATGAGTAAAAGGAGGAAAAATAAATACAGGAAAATAAATAACACAATCACACAAATAAGTGAAGAGTGCATGAGAAAGGGATACACTTATGTATATATGTGTGTGTGTGTGTGTGTGTGTGTGTGTGTGTGTGTGTGTGTGTGTTTTTACCAACAGCCCATAAATATTGCTTGGCTGATCTATGTTTTGACACAGCACTCAGCCAAACAATATTTTTGGGCTATTGATAATGACTAGACGGTCAAAACTGGCGGAACCTTGAAATAAATTTTACAGTGGAAAATAATATGGTCACTGATGTTCTCAGCCAGTAGCAAGGCAAATGTGTACAATTTGTCAAACCTGTTTCTTTCTTGTTGGGTTTTGATTTCAGTATCCTTAAGTGCCTTCCAGGCAGCAAATGCCTTCTGAGCTGCCTCCGCCTTTTCCATCTTCTCTTTTCTCTCTTTGGCTGCCTTTTGCCTTCTCTTCATGACTTCCTCTTTATTCTTTGCTTGGAATGCTTCATCTGCACGTTGTTTCCATATTCGATAACTCTTAATATTTCCATGAGTGAAGAAAAGAAAAATTAGTCAGTTGTAATACAAATCAGTTGAACATGCAAGTGGCATCACTATATTTGAGGTGCCTCATTCTATGTAATAATTAGCAAATTAAAATTAAAACCTAATGAGCTCCGTGCAGTATAAATACTTGGCAGCACAGAAAAGTTGCTAGAGCTGAAGTTTGAGATTCGCACCAAGTAGTCTGTGAGCTACTAAAATAACAGTGTACACAATACTGCTCATACAGATTTACATCTTTAATTGTGAGCATGATAGAAAGAGTAAAATTTTTTTTGATACTCAGCATAAGGACACATACTTTTAAAAACTTACATGGAATCCTGTAGCATTTAATTTCTCATTATGTGGATAAAGAAACTGCAATTACCTTGTTGACTTGGAGTCAAAGATGTAAAATTGTGAAGATACGTCACCTCAACATTGGATAAAACAGTACAATGTGTATATATCTTAGCGTGTTTGTTGAAAGTTTAGACTGAACTTCCATTTTGTTACATGTGATTCAACACTCCTCCCACCCCAACCCAAAGCTGCATACTCTTCTGTTGTTGTTATACTGTGTTGCATCTGTAGAGCACTTGAAATTAACAGAGAAAAGAGATCGCAGCTCTTGTTAAGTTCTTTTGGGCTCTGAAACTGGCAGAACATGATTTCTTTACCAATTAATATGCTTCCACATATCTCTTGACTTTAGTGAGGAAGTCTATTAAGAGGGAAATAAATCCCTCATTTCTTGGCACCTACTCCCCTAATGTTTATAAGATTACTTCATCTTCTTGGCATGGGGTCTGGCCAGGTTTCTTGTAGCATGCATCTCACTTCTGTTCACACATTTTTGATGGGTTCTATGCATCAACATGTGAGGAGAACACTTAGGAATAATAATCTTGTCTGCTCTGCAGACAATCACAGCACCATCTCAACATGTGTTCTGGAAACTAGTCTTTCAGAAAACAGATTACTCCCTCACAATACAATTATTGAACTGATGGGATTGTGATGTTACTCATAATTACTGGACAGGATGAATCCAGCGATCACCCTGTGAAGCACTTCAGGTCCAAATAGAGAGATCCAGCCACATGCCACCACAGACACATCACTACGAGATGACTCACAGACATATCTGTGGTCAAAATGAACATGTTGTGACTTATGTACTTATATTGAACCATTGTTAACTGAGAAAAATACCATTACATCAGAAAATGCTAAGTTATGTATACACTTGCAAACTGAGCCATGTCTGAATAACTCTTGAGCAAGTTACTAGCAAGTGTGTATGTTGCTCATGAGCTGTTCATGAATTGCTCAATGAGAGCCATCTACTGTTAGCATTTCTGGTGACAACAAAGGGACATTCAGGCTCAGAGTGCTGATGCACTTGTGAGCAATGTTGCTCAAAGAATGCTCAGACGAGGGAAGCTCTCAGTCACAGCTTTTTCCCCAAGCTGTTCATGAGCTGCTCATGAACATATTGCCCACAATGATACACACACCTCAATGTTTCACCAGTTATGATGGACATTTTCCTTGGCAAATCCTAACCACTCCTTGAGGACTACTTGTTTAATTTGTTGTCTGGTCTCCTAAAGCTGGTGCCAAATTGTACCCATTGATCAGAGAAATGCAGTAACATGTTTCAATTGCATTTTGTTTAAAAATTGATTTTACAATGATGTGTTCACCTTCTCACTGTCCTGGATCAGTTGTGAAACACACCACAGTTATGTTCCTTCATGCACTCTAGATTCTTCATTTATGCAATACTGTTGTATCCACCAAACTCACAATTGTCATATAATGCCTTAGCCTTTTGACGATGAGAAATTTTCTTCTTTCATAAGAGCAATGGTGGGGTCATGAATAGCCCGTTATTGATGAAGTTCACGAATGAATGGCTGGGCTCAAAGTGAAATGATTCAGGTATCTGACATATAATCTTCAGTCAATTGCCTGGTACAGAATGAATGATAAGCTTATAGAGATAGTTAACTTGCTGTGCTAGACTGTTTTGCATTTGTGAGGTATATTCTAATGTAAAAAAAAAAGAACACAACTTCAGAATGACATTTTAGTGAGAGAGAGGTGGCTCTATAAGGAAGTTAAGCACATTCCACTGTTCAAAGCTGTCTATGTAACGTTGCTAAGCTTTTGGAGGATTTCCTTCTTCCAAGATAACTACAGAATATACATTCACACAGTTGCACACACATACAAACTTGGATGCAAAGTGTGGGGAGATTCTGCAAATGTGCCCATACAAAGAGCCAGTAAAGAATGCTGTAAGATGCATAATAAAAACCCTTCTAGAGATTCCAGCAGAAATAAATTCAGGAAACTAAACATAATGAAAACAGCATCACTATACATACATGAAAAAATTATCTGTGTAAAAAGTAGCCATGCTGCATTGTTACAAAGAGATATCCATAACTATAACACAAGAAGTAAAAATGATTATCATATTGAAGGAAATCAACTTAAATTAACTTGCAAAGAACCTATATAATCAGGATGCCTTTTGTACAATAGTTTGCCAAACTATATGAAGATAATAGAAAACATGCCTGTCTTCAAAAATAGACTAACATGTCACTTGATTAAAACTTCTCCATACAGTGTTAAAAAATACCTTGAAGTAAAAAACTAATGTATTGTTTCATATGCAACTGTAAAAGCTTTCAGAAAGCATAAAGTGATTTTAATCTTTCGTAATTATGTACATATACCACTGTTTTTTTTATACTTGTATTTCAGAGGATATTTTGGAAGAAAACAGCCATTTTGCTGATGTATGTATGTAGTTATGTATATTTTAAACTTCTAATTTTTCACATATCATGTAAACTTATCCAATACTATTGTAGAGAATGGTCCACAGACATAAAAAATTTAATAAATGTCTTAAGTGAGGGAGTCTTGTAGCCAAGCGTGCTAGGTACCAGATAGCGTTCTGAATGAAATCAAGTTCTATGGTTGAAGTCCCCTACAATGCTTCATTTTCGTACTATACCTATATCTGGTTATATAGGTACCAATTTCTAGTTTTTGTAAATAAACAATAAGGGTGCATTATTAGAGAACAATCAACAGTCATTTATTGTGATACTGTTTTCTGCTGTCATCAGTTACCATTATTAGAATAAATTACTTTTGATTTCTGATTGTCTCTCAGACAGTGTTTCCCATTTCTTGAAATAAAGAGCAGAATCTGTCCATGCACCTAATTTGTTTAAAACTCTGAATAATTTATAGAATGGAAACTCAAAACAAGATTGAAATGAACAACTTCCTCAAACTAGTAATGAACAGTTATTTTAACTACAGTTATTTCCTATGGTACTTCATCCAGAATATGTTATAACCATTATTATTATTATTATTGTTGTTGTTGTTGGTGGTGGTGGTGCTGCTGCTGCTGTCAAGCAGTGAAAACATTTTCAATTTATCAATAATGCAGTCTCCACAGGAGCTCTGGATCAGACGCATCGCATAACAGTGGGCTAATGATAGAAGGTGCTACCACTGATTTTAGAGGCCACTGACTTTAGAGGTTTTTGCTAATTTTATCATCCTGTCCACCAGAAGTGACCCTTTATGATTTCTATCCAACAGTCATTGCACCTACCCTCAGAAATCATTAACACATTTTTGATAAAAATCTTGGCCACCTGCTGGTCACCACACTGAGTAGTAAAATCTGATCACTTAACTCAACAATAAAGTGTTAGAATCCTTGAGCCCAGCAGAAGGCATGAGCTGTACATGCAGTAATCTCTAGAGGGAGTTTTCTATCATTTGAATAAAATGTTTCCATATTTGCTAATGTTTTAGTGGTCAAAGGCACACAGAATTAAAGAACAGTACCAGTGCATGAGGTTGCCTTCAAAAAACGTTACTAGCTATGTAACTAACTGCATCATCATGTTGTTTTATAAACCAATGTTTTGGCCACTATTCGAAATGGCATCCACCAGGGTGGTGTGAATATTCCACTCTAATGAAGACCATTTGCAAGAGTGCCCAAATTTTGCTTTATACAGCAATATGAGTTTGTGAATATTATTGAAAAACACAAGAACAGTGTTCAATACCATAAATTCTCTAATATTTTGATTTGGTATTTCACCTTCTTAATGAAAATATATGTCCAATCAATGCACAGCCATTGTTTATTTAACTTCCTTATATGAAAATATGAAATGCCATGCAAAAATATCTTCATAAGTGTTCTGGGCTGGATATCCATCTCTGAACATCTCACTCTCAATGACTGCTTTGTAGAGAATGTTGATGATAACACTTTTGGGATGCATGAATGCATTCAAAGAATTTAACATGACCCAGAGAGAGCACAAATTCATTAGAGATTTTTGTGCCATAGGTAAGTTGTGTACTTGCCCATCCCCTTCTTAACCCTAAATCTGTCATTTAGATGGATGATTCATTAGTGGATGTTACTTTATTTGACCTGGTGGTCTGTGGATTTCTGAGTCCAAAAAGAATGTCGACCCTTCTGATATTATGAAGGATGTACTCTCCCAAGCAATTCTGATGCAGAATGTTAGGAAGACCCTCTGTGATTCCTGTTTTCTTCGTAAAGTCACATGCATCTACATGAAGGACCTATGAGGACATGATGAAAAGTAATGTCCCCCAAATTTTTTATACAAAAACTCTTACAGCTTTTTAAATAAAACATTATTAACATTCTACACCTTTATTCTTATATCTATATATTTATTTCTCAACATAGTCACCCTGGCAACAAACTCATTTCTCCCAATGAGAGAACAATTTGTTGTTGGATCGTTTGCCATTGTTCACGGAGCCACAACCTCACCACTGCTTGCGCTGCTTCATCAAAGGAAATTCCTTGAGCATGTTCAGTATGTTTTGGAAGCAGATGAAAATTGAATTGGATGGGGCCAAGGTGGGACTGTATGGAGGGTGAGCAATGACAGTGAACCCAAGGTATGGTATTGTTGTAGATGTCACAGTGCTCAAGTGTGTTCTGGCTTTTTTGTGCTGAAGGAGATGGTGCTCCATGTGTGGGTGAACTCTCCGAATTTGAAACACGGTTATAACATTTTTTTTTCTCATGCACACCACTATATTACACGCTACAGTTCGGAGCCCTCTATAAACAGAGGGCTGCAAATATGCAGACAACAAGAATAAAAAAGGTAGAACATTAATAACATTTCGTTTATTTATACACCTTTAAGAATTTTCACATAAAAAATTTGGAGGCATCACTTTTCAGAATGAATGTAAATGAATGACTGACAAAATTCAGCACTAGGATACTCCTTATTTTAGGATTTTACCAACTTGGTTTCTTAATTTACTATGTCAGGTGTGATCTAGCCTCAACTTCAAGTCTCAATAAAATTATGTATTGTTAGCTACATTTTTTGGGGGAAATGTCTCAGCTATAATGTCCAATGTTCATTTTTGTTTGTTACCTATGTTGTTACTAACAACAATGTAACACTTATTTTCAAACTCTTGTTTTCTGTGAATAATTGGTTTCAAATCAGTATGTGTGTTAAATAGTCAATGTGAGCATCAATTTAGGAAAAAAAAAAGAGAGGAAAGTATTCAATACTGAATAAAAGTCATACATAATATAGTGATTAGAAAATGGGGGAACAAACGCCAGCATTGTGAACGATTTAGGTGTCTCATTGCCAATAGTTTCTACAATTTGCAAGGACAAAGAGAAAATACAGTCTCTTTTCAAACACAATTCCTTAAAAGCCAAAACAGCGAGAACATCTGAGCACTGATATTGCAGAAGCTTTACTTACATTGTTTCAGCAGCAGAGATCAAATAATGTGCAAGTCAATGGGTCTATTCTACAAGCAAAAGCAAATGGATTTGTGCATCTGTTGCCAAATGTAAATTTCAATTGTTCTTCATCTTGGATACAGCATTTCCAAGCTCACCATGATATTATCACAGGGAATATTTGTAGATCTCTATAGCTTCTCTATTCCTGCGGGTATAATAATGTGACATCCTAGCTATCATGTTTGTCCCACTAAATCTAGATCTATGGAACTTAGCGCAGGAGTCTCTTCTAACAAGCAGAAGAAGAAGTTTGAGCATTTAAAAAAAAAAACAGGAAACATTGGTTACAGACAATTCTCATAGAGTTATCAACCTGTCCAGGAAAGAACTATCCAAGGAGGAAGTCTCTGTTCTCTTGAAAGGAGAAAATTTTGCTATCACTCCATCACAGATTCCCACGGAAGATATTGTTGCCAATACAGAAGGAGGGATTCGTCTGTTATCACCTCATTCTGCTGATGAAATCAGGATGGAGACAGGGAGGATATTATTTAAAGCCAAGCCACCAAGCAGTAATTTATCCCTAGGAGAAAGGAAGGTGTTATGGGAGATTAGTGCAGACAGGAATATTATTGTACTTACTGCTGATAAGGGTAATGCTACTGTCGTGCTGGAGAGTGAGGATTATCATAGAAAGATCAGTGACCTCTTGGATCCTACCACCTACAAAAAACTGAAAAAGGACCCTACAATGAAAGTGTTAAGTGCTACCCTGCAAATAATAAAAAGCTCTTCCATTCGTACAGAAGATAAAAAATACCTTTGCAAAACGGACGCTTACCATCCTACACTGTATGGTTTACCTAAGATACACAAGCCCAATGTCCCATTGAGACCGACAGTAAGTGCCATTGGGGCTCCTACTCAAGAGCTGGCTAGATATCTTGTTTCTTTGTTGCAACCGTATATAGGTAAAACTGACACTCATATTAAAAATTCCATGCATTTTATTGAAAAACTGAGGGAGATCACAGTTAGTCCAAATGACATCCTTGTCAGTTTCGATGTAGTATCCCTGTTCACCATGGTCCCTGTTGACGAAGCTCTTTCTTACATAGCTGATATGTTTCCTACTGATATAATAGCTTTGTTTCAACATTGTCTATCCTCCACTTATTTTCAATATAACAACGAGTTTTATGAGCAAATTGATGGGGTGGCCATGAGCAGCCCTCTGAGCCCTGCTATTTCTAATCTATTTATGGAATTTCTCAAATAACAACTGCTGCAGTTGGCCAAAAAAAGCCCTTTGAAATGGTATCAATACGTGGATGACACCTTTGTGATATGGAATCATGCTGAAGAGGAAATGAGTGATTTTTTGGTGCACATAAACAGTCTCAATTCAAAGATACAATTCACCATAGAGAAAGAGAGTAATGGACAACTAAATTTTTTGGATGTATTGGTTATTAAACGGGCAGATGGGACCTTAGGGCACAAGGTATATAGGAAAGACACACACACACACACACACTGATCGTTATGTACGTAAGGATTCGAATCATCATCCTAGGCAGAAGAGAGGAGTCATAAAAACTTTAGTGGACAGGGCTAATAACATCTGTGAGCCAATTTATTTGCAAGATGAATTAAGCCTTTTGTGAATGGCTTTCAGGAGAAATGGGTACACTGACAACAAAATAGATCGAGCACTCCACCCTAGAAGAAAAGTGTCCGAAAATCCACAACAACCACCATCGGATGGAAAAGTTTTTCTTCCATTGATTCATAACATCATGAACAGTATTGGGAAAGTTTTGTCCAAGTGGAGACAATCTTTCGACCTACCAAGACAATTGGCGAAAGTTTAAGATAGGTGAAAGATGCATGACACCCCTTAGCTACCCCAGGTGTGTATAAGATTCCGTGTAGATGTGGCATGGTTTATATTGGAACAACTAAAAGAAGTGTTAATACCCACCTAACAGAACACAAAAGGAACTGTAGATTGGGACAGACTGACAAATCAGCTGTAGCGGAACACGTTTTAAAAGACGGTGTTCACGAAATAAAATTTAGTGAGACAAACTTCATAGCTAGGACCTCACATTATTATACCCGCATATATAGAGAAGCTATAGAGATTTACAAGCATGAAAATAATTTTAATAGAAAAGAAGAAGGTTTAAAACTAGACAAGACATGGCAGTCGACTTTGTACCAACGAAGTGACAATTGATTACCTGTAATTGAGAGAGATGGCACTAGCCAGAGATAGTTTAAAAGTTAAAAGCACATGATGAGTGGTGGCGCCATCTAAGTGCTCTATATAAGCAGGACCTCCAGTGCCTAGCAGCCTGTTGCTAACTCACGTCAGAAGATGTTGCCCGCAGTAGGCAATGAAATGTCAGGAAGGAGAAGTAGTTTTATATATGGACCACGGCAATTCAGCCTGGAAGTTTTAATTAATGGTAGCAGAAGTTATCCACAAAACTACCATCCAGTGTCCTTGATACTGATACATTGTAGACTCTTAAGCCATATTCTGAGCTCAAACATAATGAGGTATCTCAAACAGAATGACCCCTTCCATGCCAACCATCAAACACTTCAAAAACGTCAGTCTTGCAAAACCCAACTTGCACTTTTCTCACATGATATACCAAAAGCTTTGGATCAAGGCAGTCAGTTGCATGTTCTATTTCTTGATTTCCCAAAAGCATTTGACTCAGTAATACACCTACAATCACTGTCTGAAAATTATGATCATATCGGGTATCAAGAATTTTTTGGTAGTGAGGATGCAGCATATTATCTTGGCTGGAAGTCATCGGCAGATGTAGAAGTAACTTCGAGTATGCCGCAGAGAAGAGTGTTGGGACCCTTGTTCATGATTTATATTAATGATCTTTTGGACAATGCTAATCGTAATGTCAGACTTTCCACAGACAATGCAGATATCTATAGTAAAGTGCTGTCTGAAAAAAGCTACATATATTCATTCAGATCCTGATATGATTTCAAAATGGTGCAAAGACTGGCAACTGGCTTTAAATGTTCAGAAATGTAAAATTGTGCACTTCACAAAATGTAAAAAAACATAGTATTCTATGACTACAATATCCGTGAGTCACAGTTAGAGTTGGCCAACTCCTACAAGTACCTGGTTGTACGCTCTGTATGGATATGAAATGGAATAGGCTCAGTCATGGGTAAAGCAGTAAAGCCTTGGTAGAAAACTGGGAAGATGCAGTCAGTCTACTCGTGTGACCCCTGGAAGAAAGTCACAGAGATGCTGAAGAAACTGAATTGGCAGACTCTTGCAGACAGATGTAACCTATCCCAAGGAGCCCTGCTTAACAAAATTTCAAGAACAGCCTTTAAATAATAATTCTAGAAATATACTACACTGAAGCACCAAAGAAACTGGTATAGACAAGCTTATTCAGATACAGAGATATGTAAACTGGCAGAATACGGCACTGCAGTGGGATGGACATATATAAGACAAGTGTTTGGAGTACTTGTTAGATGAGTTATTGCTGATAAAAGGCAGTTTATCAAGAATGAAGTGAGTCTGAATCTGTTGTTATAGATGGCGTATGAGCGATGGGAGACAGCATCTCAGAAGTAGCAATGAAGTGGGGATTTTCCTGTACGGCCATTTCATGAGTTTACTATGAATATCAGGAATCCAGTGAAACATCAAATTACTGACATTGTTGCTGCCAGAAAAAGATCCTGCAAGAACAGGACCAATAATTACTGAAGAAAGTCAGTCACCATGACAGAAGTTCAATCCTTACAAAAATTGCTGCAAATTTCAATGCTGGGCCGTTCAATGAAACATCATCAATATGGGCTTTTGAAGCTGAAGGTCCACTTATTTACCCTTGATGACTGCACAACACAAGACTTTATGCCTCACCTGAGCCTTTCAGCACTGACATTGGACTGTTGATGACTGGAAACATGTTGCCTGCTCGTGCAAGCCTTATTTCAAATTGTACCCAGCAGATGGATGTGTACAGGTATGGAGACAGCATCATGAATCCATGGACCCTGCATATCAGCAGGGGACTGTTCAATTTGGTGGAGGCTCTGTAATGGTGTGGGGTGTGTGCAATTGGAGTGATATGGGGCCCCTGATACATGTAGATACAACTAATGTCCATTATGCATTCCGATGGACTTTGACAATTCCAGAAAGACAATGCGAGACCCCACACATCCAGAACTGCTATAGAGTGGCTCCAGGAACACTCTTCTGAGTTTAAACACTTCTGCTGGTAACCATACTCCCCAGAAATGAGCATTATTGAGCATATCTGGGATGCCTTGCAATGTACTGTTCAGAAGAGATCTCCACCCCCTCCTTGTCTTACAGATTTATGGACAGCCTTGCAGGAGTCATGGTGTCAATTCCCTCTGGTGCTACTTCAGACATTAGTCAAGTTGATGGCATGTTGTGCTGTGACACTTCTGCATGCTCTTGGGGGCCCTACACAATATTAGGCAGGTTTACCAGTTTCTTTGGCTCTTCAGTGCATAATCCCTGCTTAATGCTTACATAGGGATTGTGAGGACAAGTTTAGATTAATTATAGCTCACTCAGAGGCATTTAAACAACCATTCTTCCCACACTCAAGAGGAATGGAAAGAAATCCAAATAACTTATATAATGGAATGTACCCTCTGCCATGCATGCCACAGGGGGTCACAGAATATAGATACAGATCCCATAGTGAGGGCGACATGTTTTAAGAAAGAGCTGATGGTGCTGAAGATGAAGATAAGAATGAGGATGACATTCCTCTGGCAGAGTTAGTGCAAGAACTTTGTCCACCTTTATTATTCAGTGGAGGAATTTGTCCAGGCAGACATCAATCTTACTATGTACGTCCCAGCAAGTGAAGAAGAAATTGTAGCTGACGTGACTTAATGAAGCTCTTGGTAACAAAAATTTCTTATTTTCAAAGAATAGTTTAACACTAATGGAAAATTATAAGGCATTAAAACAAGTGCATAATCAAATGCAAAATGTGTATGCACATATTAAAATACAGAAAAACAAAGTTAACTAATTACCTTAAGTAGGACAGTACACTCTAGTATGCATTACTGTCTAGCATTTTAAAGTTAAGGCAACTGGTTAAAAAACTAAACAGCACTGCCCTTGCTGTGACTTTAGAGAACTAGAAAATTAATTTACAAGATGTTATTTTTTTGAAGTACAGACAAGGAATAATAGAATATTTGTTTTTAATATTTTGTCATTATGTGTGTTGAATATTTTCAACATGTCAGGACAGTACATGCATTTGTGCAAAATTTTAAAGGGAAACATAGGAGAAAGTGTAGGTCTTCAGTAATTTAGTGTGTATAGAATACAGTTTTTCATTTTAGTATTAGTGATTAATTTTTACTATATAGTAACTGGAACAAAGCTGTGTCAGTCATGCCTGTTATACAGAGTGTCTCAAAAGAAAGTTTATATTTGAAGAGCTCTCTGTGCATGCGCAACAAATCATAGGAGAGCAGGAGTTACATTCATTGCATTCTTGGCCTTTAGGATTTCAGTTGATATGGAGCACTTCTCAGGATCAGACCACGCATTCTGCGTGCGAGCATTTTACAAAAACAATGATGCGGTGCCTGTAGTGTGGAGGAAATTTTGGTATCATTATGGATTGCATAATGTAAATGATAGTCAAAGTGTTCCCCTAATTTAGAAATGGATCAAACACTTGAGGAGGCTGGTTGAACATTGGTCAAACCAAAATCCAAGTGACCCAGATAAAGTCAGGTTCACACACGCAACAAAAGTATCATTACAGCTATTGGCATACTGTAGTTGCATACGTGAACTCCCAGTTTTTAGTGGTGCACCTTAAGAGATGCAACTTTGTCGTGCCACATGACGTTCAACTTGGTTGTACTTCATTGTGCCACTTTCGTTCCACAAGAGCTCTCTGGTGGCAGTATTCTGAAACTTGAGCATTCTTTCACAGTACTCTACTTAATTTCAGTGTGTTTTCATTTTATTACTGAAAATTGTGAAAACATGTAACTTTCACAGCTTCTGGAACTACAATAACAGCAAGCTATGTCTGATTTTCTGCATCACTGTTTGTGTGTGTGTGTGGGGGGGGGGGGGGGGGGGGGGTGGCAATATTTGCAAACCAATAACATATCTTTCAACTTTAAAAGATTATCTGATGAATAAATAAATTAACTTAATATATGTAAACCAAAAAGTGAGTCATATACCCTCATGATTTTTTAGACCAAGCATTGTATAAATTCTTCATTACATGCAGGAAACGGCTCCCGAGTGTGATATGGCAACTGTTAAACCAAAAATTAGTTAAAACTTCCTGGCAGATTAAAACTGTGTGCCCGATCGAGACTCGAACTCGGGACCTTTGCCTTTCGCGGGCAAGTGCTCTACCATCTGAGCTACCGAAGCACGACTCACGCCCGGTACTCACAGCTTTACTTCTGCCAGTATCTCGTCTCCTACCTTCCAAACTTTACAGAAGCTCTTCTGCAAACCTTGCAGAACTAGCACTCCTGAAAGAAAGGATATAGCGGAGACATCCAGAATTCTGGAAACATCCCCCAGGCTGTGGCTAAGCCATGTCTCCGCTATATCCTTTCTTTCAGGAGTGCTAGTTCTGCAAGGTTCGCAGAAGAGCTTCTGTAAAGTTTGGAAGGTAGGAGACAAGATACTGGCAGAAGTAAAGCTGTGAGTACCGGGCTTGAGTCGTGCTTCGGTAGCTCAGATGGTAGAGCACTTGCCCGCGAAAGGCAAAGGTCCCGAGTTCGAGTCTCGGTCGGGCACACAGTTTTAATCTGCCAGGAAGTTTCATATCAGCACACACTCCACAGCAGAGTGAAAATCTCATTCTAAAAATTAGTTATTTGAAATGCCTATATCAATTAATACAATAAGATTTTAAACACTTGGGAAAGTGGAATGTCTGCAGGTTTACATGTCAGCTGTTGGTTAGTTTGCCACAACAGACAGCATTTTTATCTCTGAGTGTTATTTCTTTTATAAATGTGTTTGTGGCCCCTGATTTATAACTGTGCAAAATCTATTTTCAGATCCAATATTTGGGTTTCATCCTCCTTGTATTTAAATCTTATTACAGCTATAATGCCAAACCCTGCATTATAACATTCCTACCAGTCCACATGATTTCAATTGATGCCACATTGAAAGCTGTGCAACTACATAGAATTCGTGGTGTCCTGTGTGAATGGTATTGCGTGAACCAGGGACCTAGAAACAATGGAGAGATTTCCTCCTGCCGTAGCCACAGTGGTCCCCCCACACTGAACCCAGGGTTATTGTGCTGTTCGGCCCCTTGTGGAACCCCCCCCCCCCATCCCCACCCCCACCCCGGAAGCTTTTCATACCAGATGAGTGTAGCCCCAAATGTTTGCATGGTAGAGTAATTATGGTGTAAGCATACGTGGAGCCTGTGTTTGCACATCAATTGCCGACATAGTGTAACTGAGACAGGATACGGGCAACCAGCCTGAATTTGCTGAGTCAGATGGAAAACCGCCTTAAAAATCATCCACAGTGTGGCCGGCACACCGGACCTCAACACAAATCTTCCAGGGAAGCAGTGTGTTAGACCGTGTGGCTAGCCGGGCAGGCTGTGTGAACAGTAGCTCATGATGCCACAAGAGAAAGCCCCAAGCTGTGGCACCATATTAGCTGTGTGTGTGAACCAAGCTTAAATCAATCTGCTTGTGACAGTTCTAATGTCTCCATTCGTAAGCGTGCAATTTCCTTAAATATGTATGGATCACCTCTGCCCCAAATTCTACAAAAAAACCTTAAACTATACCCTTACAAAATCCAATTGGTATAGAAAGTAAAGCCAGATGCCAGACATAGGCAGCAGTTTGTTAATGAAGTGACTGAGTGCCCTCCATTTAACATCTTGTTTTTTTGATAAGGCTTATTTTCACCTGAATGCTCATGTAAATAAGCAAAATTGCTACTACTGGAGTGCATCAAATCTTAAACAGAAGCATGAGAAACACCTTCATTCACCAAACTGTCCATATCATCACCATTTAGCCACATGACATCTCACACTTACACTTACTTAATAACATTCTGACAGAATTCAGAAATATACAATACATCATACTGCAATCCAGTATTTCAAGTGCAACAATAAAGTAAGAATAAATTCCAATATAAAACACTATAGCATAGTACAGAACATCATTCCCAAATTTAGAGACTGAAATGTGCAAACTCACTGCCTCAGCTTGAGCTCTCTTCTCAGAATCCTGTTGTTTTTTGCTGTTTTGAACCTGTTCTTCATTGTTCTCCAACAAGTACTTATTTTTCTCCTTTCTGCTCTTCATTTGGGCCTTCCTTTTCTGATGCAGCCAGTGATGGAATGCAGATTCTGCTTTTGCACGGATCTCTTGATTACTTGTGGTGGCAAGTCTATGACAAAATACCTTCATGTTTTCTTTCAACATAATTATGTAGGACTTATTTATTTATTTTTGATACATATTTCATAGATCCAAAAGCATGTGTAAATGTAGTAAAAATGTGGGATGAGTCAAAACATGTACTGTATTTGTCCAAGTATAAGACAAAGATTTCTTTTTCCCTCAAATTCATCATTCAAAAAATACAGAACAACCTTGCATTCACAGACTAAGCTTTCATTGCTGTGTTCAATGTTTCTATGCTGTGTAACACAATAGTATGGAGGTTGTCTTACATTAACAGATGAAACTTCGGCAACTGAATTCACATGCAGATTTGATTTGAAGGATTCAGAACAGCAGTTGCGGGGTGCGGGGAAGGGGGGGTGGGGTAGGGGAGTGGGGAGAGTGGAGGGGGGGGGGCGGTGGGAGAGGAACAATGACACCAGCTTGGCTGGAGTGAAGAGCAGGCAGCAAATTTTATTGTGCTGCCAACAATGAAAACATATACCATGTTCCTTGACTTTTCAAGAACATCTACCTCATTTAAACTACAGTTTGCCTGAATTCATTTGTGGTTGAAATTCAACTAACTTTAAAACTGGACAAATACTCAACAAGAACATACATTTCTACAGGAGACAAATTAATGCTAACAAAAATATGTTCACACATAAAAATATGTTCACACAGAACACTTGAACTATGGCACAACAAATGAAGCAAATACAAATACTTTATTCACTTTTGATCGTATTTACATGCAATAAGTGTCATCAAGTTACATAATAATAATAACTTAGGCAAATGCACTAAATACAAGAACGTAATACAAGATAGATATACTGTATAATTAAGTAAATGACGCAATAACAATAAATAATTACATAATAGAGCAATTAAAAGTTAATGCACTATATATCAAGTGAATGCCAAAGACAATAAACAGTCAAACACATAAATAACAATAAGCACTTGAAACAATAGTAAAATAGTTACACAGCCTGATGTTTATGGTTACAAAATAATGTATGTAGTTTATTTATTGTGAGTCATTTGTGATGCACTCAAGGAACCCCTGAGTACAGTAAAATACTTTACCTTCGTCCATTTCACAGGAGTAGTTTTAAATTTATTTACTGGCACTGTGTTGGCATCTTCATGTAATTTAATGAAGTAGAGAAGATCAAAATATCTGTAGCTGTTATGGCTCCTTGCCAGCCTAGCACATTAATTGCATGTCCACTCCTTGTATTGTGGTCATGAATCATCATCTTAAGGTTAAACTTACATTAGTTTTCTTTAACAAAGGCAAGGCATTTGAACATATACAGCCTAGGTACTGTATTTGTATTTAGTTGTTGTTGTTGTTGTCGTTGTGGTCTTCAGTCCTCAGACTGGTTTGATGCAGCTCTAAATGCTACTCTATCCTGTGCAAGCTTCTTCATCTCCCAGTGCCTACTGCAACCTACATACTTCTGAATCTGTTTAGTGTATTCAGATCTTGGTCTCCCTCTATGATTTTTATCCTCCACACTGCCCTCCAATACTAAATTGGTGATCCCTTGATGCCTCAGAACATGTCCTACCGACCGATCCCTTCTTCTAGTCAAGTTGTGCCACAAACTTCTCTTCTCCCCAATCCTATTCAATACCTCCTCATTAGTTATGTGATCTACCAATCTAATCCTCAGCATTCTTCTGCAGCACCACATTCTGAAAGCTTCTCTTCTCTTCTTGTCTGTATTTAGTTATCTGAAGCAATCTCTACATGATTTCCATGAGTTGAGTTCTGCAACCCACCTGATAGCTTTCTTATCCTATTTAGATATTAATTTTGAGCATACAGAACTACCCCATAATAGTATCCCATAAATCAGATGGGAATGGAAGAATGTAAAATATGCATACGATAGAAGTTCTTTGCTGACACTGCTTCTCAGCTTGTTCATTATATAGATGAGACACGCTAGTCTGCAACATAATTTCCTTGTCAGGTATCCCAGCTGAGCTTCTGGTCTGTGTGAAACTCTAATAGTTTGACTGTTTTGTTAGCATGACTGAGAGCAGTCAGACTGAGTACATGAGCTTTAATAACAGCACTAGAGTTGCTGCTACTATACGTCATTATCGATTTTCACTGGTGGCTACAGTGCTAATCTGAAGTGGAACAATTTCTGTTGATTTGGATGTAGGAAATTGAGGGGACAATGTGTTGTTATCATGTAGTTTGCTTAGATTGTCAGTGTTGTAAGAACTACAAATTGTTGCAACTGTTAATGAGTGCCAATTACAAGTTTGTGGTTCTCAAAGACATTATGATGCTAACTTTATGTTAATGGCAATTCATGAAGCACAGGCCACAAACAACTGTGCAGCAGGCAGAAAATTTGATGTCACAGAAATGAGTGTTCATAGGTGGTGTCAGACAAAGAATATATTAAAGAGTGCCATTTCCACATGATAAACTTTCAGGGTATCAAAGCACAAACTGGAGCAACAGGTTGTTCAATACATGCAAGACATATACAATGAAGGCTTTCTGATTACACAAGAAATTATCTGAATGAAGGCACTGGAAATAAAAGACAAATTTTCCAGCTGGATGTGTTATTGAGTTCAAAGCAAGTACTGGCTGGTGCATGAGATGATGAAGAGGGTGGAGCTTACATTGTGATGCAGAACAGAAACTTCTCATACCTTATGGCAAAAACTACTTGTGTGTCAGTGTCATATAATCAATTTAAAGAAATTGCATGATTATTTGCAAGGCAACATGGGAAATGCTGATCAGAAGTCTGTTTATTTTGACATGCCATAAAATTCTACTGTCGACATGAAATCCATGCTGATCAGAAGTCTGTTTATTTTGACGTGCCATAAAATTCTACTGTTGACATGAAATCCATGAAAAGTTCTGACAATGAAAAGGCCTGAAATAACATTAATTCTGGTTGCACTAGCAGATGGAGGAAGCTCCCCCATATGTGATTCTTCACAGGAAAATGATATGGAAACAAGTAGGAGCTATCTTTAAAGGCCAACAAAAGGTATGGATGACATATGACATGATGCTAGATTGGTTGAAGTTGTTTAAACAGAATACCATGTTCTTGGCTTAACAGAAGGAAAATGTTGGAACTGGATTCTTTCAGGTGATACCTCACCTAGGAAGTTAATGATTAATAGCAGCACATACCTGGATATAATTCCCAGCAGATCGACCTCACAACTCCAAGAGATGTACACTGTTGTGAATAGACCTCTTAAGGCTCACCTGTGACAGCTTTACAGTGATTGGATTCTTCAAAGAGACCATGCCTTCACTCCAAGGGAGGAAGTCAGAAAACCCTCAATATCCATGCTGGGCCAGTGGATCTTTGCTGCTATGGCAAAATCTCAAGTGAATCTATCTGAAAGAATTCAAAAAGTGCTGCATATCCAATGCTATGGATGGTTCAGAAGATGTCAGGAAGGACAAAATACCAGTGGGCCTATAAATGATGACAATGATGATGATAGAACAGTGATACCACAGATCATTCCTTGTATTTTCAAAATGTATACAATCAGTAAATGGCTAACGTTAACATCTTTAAGCAGATGGTTTATATCAATAAAAATGCTTGTAATGTTAAAAGTTAAATTTTCTCAAGGAATGTCTTAAAAAGGGGGGGGGGGGCATTATCCTATATTGAGGGCCATCTTATAGTAGGATAAAAAAGGTACTTCATTATGTGCATGTCATTTACATACATGAATTTACACACATATCATTTGCATTAATTTATGTAGTATTTGTTTATCATTTCACAAATGTGTAAAGACAGACCTATCTATGAGTTACAAAATACACCCTAAGGCAAAAAAAAAGGTGCATCATGAAGGAATTGTCTGAATGGGATAGAAGTTGGTAGATGTCATGTACATGTACAGAGACCAATTTCAGAAAAAGTAGATGATTTAGGCCAGCCAGAGTGGCCGAGCGGTTCTAGGTGCTACAGTCTGGAACTGTGCAACTGCTGTAGTCGCATGTGTGTGATGGCCTTAGGTTAGTTAGGTTTAAGTAGTTCTAATTTCTAGGGGACTGATGACCTCAGAAGTTAAGTCCCATAGTGCTCAGAGCCATTTTGGATGATTTGTTCAAGAAAAAGACCTTCACAAATTGAGCAAGTGAATAATGTGTTGATCGACCTTTTGCCCTTATGCAAACTGTTGCTCAGTTTGACATTGATTGATAGAGTTGTCGGATACCCTCCTGAGAGTATCACGCTGAACTCCATCCAATTGGTGCTTAGATTGTCAAAATCCCAAGCTGGTTGGAAGTCCCTGCCCTTAATGCTCCATTGTGGAGGGATCCATTGACCTTACTGGCCAAGGTAGTATTTGGCAAGCATGAAGACAACCAGAAAAACCTCTTGCCATGTGTGGGTGGGCATCGTCTTGCTGACATGAAAGTCCAGGATGGCTTGCCACATTTGGCAACAAAACAGGGCATAGAATATCACTGATGTACCACTGTACTGTAAGGATGCCACAGAAGACAATTAAAAGGGTCATACTATGAAGAGAAATGGCACCCCAAACCTTCACTCCTGGTTGTCAGGCTGTATGGTGGCCTACCTTCAGGTTAGTATCTCACGCTGTTTAGAGCATCTCCAGATATGTCTTATGCCTGGAATCTCATTGGCTGGAGTAAAATTATCTTCAGTGATGGGTTCCTCTTCAAACTGAATCCTGATGACCAACGAAGACATGGCTGGAGCCCCCCAGACAGCAGTGGGATACCAATCTGACTGTTACCTGCCATACTGCCTGACAACCAGGAATGATGCTCTGGGACCCCATTAGTTGTCATCTGTGGCACCTTTAAAACACAGCAGTATGTTGACAATACTCTCTACCCTGTTTTGTTGCCCTTCATGGCTAGCCATTCTGGGCTTATATTTCAGCAAGATAATATGCAGCTGCACACAGTGAGAGTTTCTACTGCTTGTCTTAGTGCTTGTCAAACTGTTTCTCAGCCAGAAAGGTCGCTGGATCTCTCCCAGATTGAGAACATTTGGACCATTAAGGGCAGGGCCTTCCAACAAGGTTGGAATTTTGATGATCTAATGCACCAATTGGACAGAATTTGGTATGATATCCCTTAGGATGGTGTCCAACAATTCTTTCAGTCAATGCCAAACCAAACAACTGCTTGCATAAGTGCTGGATCAACACATTACTGACTTGCCAATTCTGAAGCTCTTTCTCCTGAATCAGTCATCCAATTTTTCTGAAATTGTAGTCATACTTCGGTCAGCCAGGTCACCACATCTCTCCCCAATGGAGAATGCCTGGAGCATTGTGGACAGGCCTTTCCAATCAGCTTGTGATTTTGATGCTCTAATGCACCAACTGGACAGATTGGCCACAATATCCCTCAGGAGGACATCTCACAACTCTATCAATGAATACCAAGCTGAATAACTGCTTACACAAGGGCCACAGCTGGATCAACACATTATTGACTTACTCAGTTCATGAATCTCTTTCTCTTTAATAAGTCGTCCAGTTTATCTGAAATTATAATCATTTGATCATTTGGTTGTCTGTACACGTACATCACATCTACTGATTTCTGTCCCTTTCAGATAATTCCTTTGTTGTGGGCTTTATTTTTGTCTTAGAGTTTTAATAATCTAATGGGAAAGGATAATATAGTGTTGTAGAACATAATGTTTGATATAAAATAATAAATTAGCACAGGGAAAACAAATATAAATCTACATCTACATCTACATCTACATGACTACTCTGCAATTCACATTTAAGTGCTTGGCAGAGGGTTCATCGAACCACAATCATACTATCTCTCTACTATTCCACTCCCGAACAGCGAGCGGGAAAAACGAACACCTAAACCTTTCTGTTCGAGCTCTGATTTCTCTTATTTTATTTTTATGATCATTCCTACCTATGTAGGTTGGGCTCAACAAAATATTTTCGCATTCGGAAGAGAAAGTTGGTGACTGAAATTTCGTAAAAAGGTCTCGCCGCGACGAAAAACGTCTATGCTGTAATGACTTCCATCCCAACTCGTGTATCATATCTGCCACACTCTCTCCCCTATAACGCGATAATACAAAACGAGCTGCCCTTTTTTGTACCCTTTCGATGTCCTCCGTCAATCCCACCTGGTAAGGATCCCACAACGCGCAGCAATATTCTAACAGAGGACGAACGAGTGTAGTGTAAGCTGTCTCTTTAGTGGACTTGTTGCATCTTCTAAGTGTCCTGCCAATGAAACGCAACCTTTGGCTCACCTTCCCGACAATATTATCTATGTGGTCCTTCCAACTGAAGTTGTTCGTAATTTTAACACCCAGGTACTTAGTTGAATTGACAGCCTTGAGAATTGTACTATTTATCGAGTAACCAAATTCCAACGGATTTCTTTTGAAACTCATGTGGATCATCTCACACTTTTCGTTATTTAGCGTCAACTGCCACCTGACACACCATACAGCAATCTTTTCTAAATCGCTTTGCAGCTGATACTGGTCTTCGGATGACCTTACTAGATGGTAAATTACAGCATCATCTGCGAACAGTCTAAGAGAACTGCTCAGATTGTCACCCAGGTCATTTATATAGATCAGGAACAGTAGAGGTCCCAGGACGCTTCCCTGGGGAACACCTGATATCACTTCAGTTTTACTCGATGATTTGCCGTCTATTACTACGAATTGCGACCTTCCTGACAGGAAATCACGAATCCAGTCGCACAACTGAGACGATACCCCATAGCTCCGCAGCTTGATTAGAAGTCACTTATGAGGAACGGTGTCAAAAGCTTCCCGGAAATCTAGAAATACGGAATCAACTTGAGATCCCCTGTCGATAGCGGCCATTACTTCGTGCGAATAAAGAGCTAGCTGCGTTGCACAAGAGCGATGTTTTCTGAAGCCATGCTGATTACGTGTCAATAGATCGTTCCCTTCGAGGTGATTCATAATGTTTGAATACAGTATATGCTCCAAAACCCTACTGCAAACCGACGTCAATGATATAGGTCTGTAGTTAAATGGATTACTCCTACTACCATTCTTGAACACTGGTGCGACCTGCGCAATTTTCCAATCTGTAGGTACAGATCTATCGGTGAGTGAGCGGTTGTATATGAGTGCTAAGTAGGGAGCTATAGTATCAGCGTAATCTGAAAGGAACCTAATTGGTATACAATCTGGACCTGAAGACTTGCCCATATCAAGCGATTTGAGTTGCTTCGCAACCCCTAAGGTATCTACTTCTAAGAAACTCATGCTAACAGATGCTCATGTTTCAAATTCTGGAATATTCCATTCATCTTCCTGGTGAAGGAATTTTGGAAAACTGCGTTCAATAACTCCGCTTTAGCGGCACAGTTGTCGATAACAGTACCATCGGCACTGCGCAGTGAAGGTATTGACTGCGTCTTGCCACTTGTGTACTTTACATACGACCAAAATTTCTTCGGATTTTCTACCAAATTTCGAGAGAATGTTTCGTTGTGGAACCTATTAAAGGCATCTCGCATCGAAGTACGTGCCAAATTCTGCGCATCTGTAAATTTTAGCCCATCTTCGGGATTTCGCGTTCTTCTGAACTTCGCATGCTTTTTCCGTTGCCTCTGCAACAGCGTTCCATTCTCAGTGTTGTATCAGCTATAAAGATAGAAAGGTAATCTATTCTCTTTCTCTAACCAGACTAGAGTGAAATGGTATAAGAGACCACAGTCAAGATAGACATAATGCACAGTTGCTCATTGCCACTTTTGATAATTTCTATACTGAAAAGGTAAAGCAGGATGTGAAGTCTCCGTTTGACAGTTGTTACTCACAGGAAGAAAATCAGTATAATTTCATTTTCTGATGATATAGCAGTGGTCACAGTAAGTGAACAGGGGCTGTACTGGTACTTAATGAAACAGAATGTGTGCTAGCTGATAGCTATAATATGCACGTAAAAAATTAGACTATGGTAATGATGTGCACAGAAAGTGGACATGAGGGATTGCAAAAAAGAAACTCTTCAAGAGGTTGATAAGTTTTCCTACCTTGAAAGAAGAATAGATAAAGAAGGTGGATGAAAGACAGATGTGGTAGTGTAGATTGCACAAGGAAAAAGAGCAATTTATAAAAGAAAATTGCTACTAACATCCACAAATGTAAATCTTGAGACCAAGGAAACAGTAATGAAACACTATGTTTTAAGAACAACTCTGTATGGGTATGAATTGTGAACAATAGGCAAGACAGAAGTGAAATGATCAGAAGCCTCTGAAATCCTCTCTTATAGGGGACTATTGATGATCTGATAGATTGACAGATGAAGGAATGGAGAGGTGCAACAAAGAGTCAGTGAGAAAAAATGGTTAGCAAAGAACACACTGAATCACAGAAACAGACCACACACAGGAACAGACCTGGGTATGAATATATAAGGCAGATTGTTGATAACAGAGGATGTAAAATTATACTGAAACAAACAGGCTATCTGGAAAGTGATGTAACTGATGAACTGCATCACAAATTTTTGTGATCAATGACAAGATTTATAGCAAAACAAATATTTCCTCGATCACTGTGAAATGTTATTGTGAATATATTGCAACTGTGATTATCAAAGCAATAACAGCACTTCAAAACTCATACAGGCATAACCTGTCTTATCCGGTAATTTATTCCACAGGCTTATTTCATATTTGTAGACTTTTATTTTACAGTTCAATGACACATTACTATACAAAGTATAATTATTACTAACTATTGTAACAGGTTTGATATTTTCTGTCCTTCCGCTGACGCTATGGCAGGGAAGCAGGGATGTACAGGATGTATGGCAAGTGCTGACACTGCATGTAAGTGCTGATGGTGTGGCACTTTCCAGGTTACCAATGAGCTTCCCCCAATCACATTGGGTGATTTTTACTTGTAGCAGGCCTGGGAGGTTGCTCCCTCACTCTGTTAGTGATCTTGACAGGTGACAGAATACTCTCAAGGGACTGAAGTTTCCTATCATGCCTCCCACTATGCAAAGGCACTGTACCCCTTCTTCCAATAAACTACTTTTGTACCAATGATGCCTTCTTCTTATTATCCCCAAATTTCACAGTCAGACCTGTTGCCCACCCTCCTAGCTTGACAATTCTGTACACTGGTCTGCAGAAGTAGCATCTGACCTGTAACCTTTGTGGCCTGTTTGTGGCTGACGTTTGTGAGGAGCACACTGTTTCCTTACAGCACAATGATGTGCTGGACAGCCCTGTTGCACTACACTTTCATATGTCCCCTGATTCGCCACATCATGTCCACTGGTATGCACACTGGGAGAAGCATGCTGTTCTGGTTTCTGCACAGCTCAAAGCTGACCTGTGTGCTAATGCACTGTTATACATTTGAAATGACTGGCCCCAAGAGTATGTACGCGAGTGAATCAAGTGCGTGCGCCATAGTGGATACCGGTATTGACCACATGAATAGCTCTGTGGCTGATCATTCATTGTAGCAGAGGGTTCTGGGATTGGCTCTTGCTCTGCCACAAGGTGTCTGAGCATCATCAGCTGGCTGTGCTTTGCCGTAGCTGCTGCAACATTGTCCTCATCACAGCTCAAAGACATTGACTGTGAGTGTTAAACTGTTTTACTGTAGTTCACCATGAAGATTGCTGAGCAGGAAAATAGAACAACACCTGAAAATATTTTAAAACGTAATTTTACTTCCAGCTTAACAAAAGCATGAGATGAGATGAGGCCTTGGATATCGCCAGGAGCTACACTGAGAGAGTAAATTCACTAAAAATGATTTATTACTTTTGAAAAACTTGTGCACAGATTGGTGAAGATTCCCGGATCAAAAAAGGGTTTACTTTTGTTGGTATAAAATTATCTACTTTGAGAAAAAAAAACACGCTGAGTACTTTGAATCATTTGCAGACAGAAGCCAAGCTTTTTCTTTCTGTAATACATTCTGACAGAATGTCAAGAATGTAAAGATATCCTGCTTCATGAGGCCAAAGCCTGCACCATAGATGTCTTTAAGGAATTGATACTAGAACAGGAGATGAGATCAAGTTCACATCACATAGTACCTTTCAAGAAATGTACAACTCACTCTATTGAGGGAAGAGGCAAACCAATTTGTAACAACTGCAAGGCAGGAATCTGATGTGGTCCATGTATTTGTAACCGCAACCAGGTGTGGTGGATGGCTCTCGATCTTCCACCAGAACCGAGTCCATCAACATGAGGTAGCAAATATGAGGCAGCCAAGGAAGTGGAAATGTGGGTTCTACTATGTAAAGACTGCTTGGTAGCTACAACAGGAAAACACAATTAATTAGCAGGAGTACAAATGAAGAAAGTATTTATTACTCAGCTTTGTTGTAGTCCATGATCTGTTGGCTGACAATTATAGAAGATGCGACTATACTGAGCGTCTGTAGAATGACATAATTTACAAGTCACAGATCTTGCAGTGACGAATTAATCTCTTGTAATCTTGAATGTTGAATCCGATGAATATGAAGACTAACTTGGCTGTTGACATGACAGGATGTAGAATTGTTTATAACTGCCAACTAAGTACTGTTGACTTTACTATAGAACTATTATGGTGCCTTACAACTGGGCTACAAAGACTTGATGGCAGCAATGACTGAGCTGCAGACAAAGACTGACTAACATCAGCACTGGCTGACCACAGAATGTGATTACGAGCTGTAGGCTGGCACAACTACACTACACTCCTGCTACACCTGAAGTGGCCTAGCGGCGCCTCGCGGTGAGCGTAAGTACTGTGACTGGCTGTGTACTCTTTGGCTAGCACAGCTGTTCTTCTGTTCCATTTATTAAGAGAATCACATCTGGTGGATCTATCTCTCAGCCGGCGGTGTGGTCGTATGACTGATGACACCACAGTGGTCATTATTATTGACGGGGGCACCATGCACACAAGAGAAATAGGCCATGTGCAACAGGCATGCTTCAGGCAATGGTACCAGCAGAATAGAAATCTGACAGGTGTTAGTGATAGCTGCAGATGAAATAATAGGGGCAAAAATTTGGGAAAAGCATCAGGAGCCAGAGTAGCCACCATCCCAAGCTCTCATTAGCCAAGATTAATCCAGTGAGAAGCCAAGGAGTAGAAAAGGTGGAATATATGATGTTCATTGGAGAATTAGATAAGAAAAATGTGAAAATACATTTTGGTGTGGAGTACAGTGGGCACATTATTTGCTCCCCTTAGCGATAGGTGTGCCTTACAGCAGGCATCACAGTCATCTGTATGGTTAAGAACGCAAGACAATACAATCTGTAGGCTCATGGGACATTAATTTGAATAGAATTTGCCGTAAAATAACAATTTCAAGAGCAAGTATATGATGTCCATAATTTTTTTAATTGCCTTGATCACAGAATTTATTGAACAGAATAACTGGTTTTGGCTATACAATAGCCATCTTCAAAATCTACAATAGAATGAAAAGGGAAAAAAAATTACTGTCTATTACAATAAGAGATTAAAAACAAAGGACAGAAAATATAATGTAAATACAATATACCTCTCCAGTCTGCTGCACTACAATAAGTCATAGATGTGTAACTATAATAGGAGTTAAAACTGCCATGTGTGCTTCAACAGTGTGCGTGCGTGTGTGTGTGTGTGTGTGTGTGTGTGTGTGTGTGTGTGTGTGTGTGTGTGTGTAATATAAATCTATCCTAAAAGTCACTCAAGCATGCATAACATACTGATAATTATACAAAGTAGTTAAAAATAGGTTCTTTTAAAGGTATACTTCTATAAATTATTCTCTATTTAAGCAACATTTTTAAATTTTATTTAACCATATGAAAAATCTATGTTCAGAAGTAAACAACACATTTGAAAATAAAAACTGACTGCAGAAATCATTTTAAAATTGAATATTTTCTTGATGGCTCTAGAATTAGTATTACCAAGGAAGAAAATGAAATAAACTTCAAGAACATCAAGATTGGCCTGTCTTTCATATCCCAATATATATTGTGATTCAGACAATAAACAATAAAAATGAAAACAAAACAAACATGAAGTAACTATAAATAAGCAAATTGCAACAGTATTTTAATAAAATATGTGAGAATAGCATAATTTATAGCAGGAAGGTAGTGAGATGCAGCAGTTAGTTATGCTAATGGCACAGGCTACTTGTAGTTCCATGTTAGTTTCTTTTCACTAGCGTTCTTGTTGTGCTATTGAAAACAGTGGATGTTACTGCAGGGAATGGCACACTGCCCGATGTGCCATGTGTCCACAATGAGCTGTAGATGATAGCAGCACTGTTGACCTCTGCAAGCCTTTGACACTGCAAGATGCCACCTTAAACTAGGAACTCAAATGTCAAAAAATAAGTTTTTCCAAGATTTCATAATAAATGTTTTGTTTGAAATCACTTTGCTCAATAACAACACAATCAGGATGCTGTCTCTTACTGCCTCAAATTTCAAGTTCCTTTAAAATGATGAGGCATCTATCTTTGGGAGCAATGTGCAAGATTTTCAGTTTGTGTACTATGTTTGTTACTCTGTTTATTAATTTTTAAGTGATCACCAAATGCTGTCTTAGTGCACACATGGGTGTGAGCTTTACATTTTGTTTCAAAAATACGTCCTGTCTACCCAGTATAAAAGTAGTTGTAATCATCACATGTAATTTTATAAATACCTGAATTTGAAATTGTACTATCTTTCTTGCCAGTTTTAAGGCAAAGATGCATTTGCAAAGTGTTATTAATTTGGAAACTTAATTTTCAATTTTTGGGACACTTTGCTCTGATGTTCCATTGCAACATATTTTATTTTCTTGCTGTTGTTCTGATGTTTATTTCCATGTGTTGTCATTTGCTTATTGGCCTTGTAACAAATGTTCATTACTTATTTTATATACATTAGCACAGGATATTTGCTTAGGGATGTTCACTCCTTTATTTACTTCTTCTTGTGACAAAAGTAGCCATATCTTATGATGGATCACCAAATTAAAGAAGGCTTTTCTCTATCATTGAGGATTGCTTGATTTGACACGACTTACACTGTACGTGGTAGTGGTTTTTTTTTTATAACTGTCAGATGAGAGCTTATTGCTTTTTATTGTTGTTTTTAGATCTAGGAAATTTATACTGTTCTTTTCTTCTATTTCCACTGCAAATTAATCTTTGCATGCATAGATCTTATTGTTTGGACAAAATTATTAATGTTATTTTTTGTCATTTGTGCAGAAAAAATATATCACCCATGTATCTTTTAAAATAGATAGCACATATGTTTAAAAATAGAGAATTTGAAGGAAAACTCATTTCCCAAGTAATTACTAAAAATTTCTCCCATGGTACCACCCTTCTTTTTGTTGGTATATTTTATTATTAAAAGTGAAACACCCTTCAAGCTTTCCCAGCAGATGTGTTGTAAATAGTCTTCATGGGTTTGCTGCCGATTTGTTTAAAAACAAATCCGAATCCGGCAGCAAACCCGTGAAGACTATTTACAAAAGTAAAAGTGAATGAATTTATTTGGAGAAGCTCAATAAATTTGATGATTTCTGCAGTGCATGTCTTCTAGCATTTGAGTAACTTTTCTTTAATAATGTATGGCCTCATCAACTGCAATGTTACTGTATAAGTTAGCATAATCAAGAGAGGCTAATACTGATTCTTCTGGTATCTCTATATTTTTTATTTCTTTCATAAGGTCACAACTGTTCTTTATGCTAAAGAGTTTTTGGAAATTATACATCACCCTTAATTTTTCATTTAGTCATTTATTAAGTTTATGATTGGGTACATAATATTATTAACAACAGGATTAATTGATTTTTATCTTCTTTATGTATCTTGACTTGTGCCTTCAATTCTGGAATATGGACATTCATTACTCTCATGGACTTCTTTACAAAGTTTGAAAACAAGATTCCCATCAAGTCTATTTTTTTAATTCAAGTATTTTGAAAATATTGAACAAGTGGTAAAGAAAACAAAAGAAAAATTCAGAGTAGGAATTAAAATCCATGGAGAAGAAATAAAAACTTCGAGGTTTGCTGAGACATTGTAATTCTATCAGAGACAGCAAAAGACCTGGAAGAGCAGCTGAACAGAATTGACAGTGTCTTGAAAATAGGATATAAGATGAACATCAACAAAAGCAAAACACAGATAATGAAATGTAGTCGAATTAAATTGGGTCATGCAGCGGGAATTGGATTAGGAAATGAGACGTTTAAAGTAGTAAATGAGTTTTTCTATTTGGGGAGCAAAATAACTGATGATGGTCGAAGTAGAGAGGATATAAAATGTAGACTGGCAATGACAAGGAAAGCATTTCTGTAGAAGAGAAATTTGTTAACATTGAGTATACATTTAACTGTCAGGAAGTCATTTCTGAAAGTATTTGTACGGAGTGTAGCCATGTATGGAAGTGAAACATGGACGATAAATAGTTTAGACAAGAAAAGAATAGAAGCTTTCGAAATGTGGTGCTACAGAAGAATGCCGAAAATTAGATGGGTAGATGACATAACTAATGAGGAGGTATTGAATAGAATTGGAGAGAAGAGAAATTTGTGGCAGAGCTTGACTAGAAGAAGGAATCGGTTGCTAGGGCATATTCTGAGGCATCAAGGGATCACCAATTTAGTATTGGAGGGCAGTGTGGAGGGTAAAAATCATAGAGGGAGACCAAGATCTGAATACACTAAACAGATTCAGAAGGATGTAGGTTGCAGTAGGCACTGGGAGATGAAGAAGCTTGCACAGGATAGAGTAGCATGGAGAGCTGCATCAAACCAGTCTCTGGACTGAAGACCACAACAACAACATTTTGAAAATTCTTAGAGGGTTCTTTTTTAATTTCAATTATACCACTTTTTAAAAAGAAACTCTTCAGGCTTTATTATATAATCACTGTCATAAATGATGTCTGTGATATTGCCATTATTGTTTTGTGTTCTATATATGTCCAGTAGAAGCATGCATCACAATTTTGACTCATATTATTTTTACATGGTTGTGACTTGCTACCTCATTGTTTCACTTCAATATCTGTTCTCTTTTCCTTGTGTTTCCTTTCCTTTTCTAGTGCGTTTCTTCTCCTCTTGATTTGCCTCTGTATGTGAGGATTTGGAACTACGTCAGGTCTGTGTCTTTTAGCCATTCTCCTTGTTAGCTGCCCGTCTTCATCCCTTCACTGCGTGTGCTACTGTTTCTATGCATTTGGGTGCTGATGACCACGCTGTTTAGGGCCCGAAAACCTCAAACCACACAAACCACTGACCTGTTGCGCTATAACATAATGTCAGGTACATTGTGTTTAAATTATTTTTCTTACCTTTGTTTTTAATGTCTTATTGTCATAGTGAAGTCATTTCTTTTCTTTCTTTATTTTAATCCTATTGCAGATTCTGAAGGCTACTGTATATTTGAAACTGGTAATTCTGTTAGAAAGCTTTGTGATCAAGACAGTTTTTAAAAAATTTCATGTACATCATATGGTCACATTCCAAACTGCCACTTTGTAACAAATTCTATTCAATTTCAGCAGTCAGGCAGATGGAGATTTTTCAAAAAAAGTATTAAAATCAAATTTAAAGTAGTAAGAGAATTCACAAAAGAACTTTTTAATAAAAATGTATAAAATCAGAAGTACCCGAAAACACCATAACTAAAAATAATTGTTCCCCATTAGCACAGCCAATGCAAAAAGTGAAGAAATTTTGTTAAAAGTGAAAATTAAGGAATCTTATAAAATAAAACGAAATAATTGGGTTGCTTAAAACACTGAAAAGATTAAAATAAGACATCAGTAGAAAAGTTTGGAAGGTAGGAGACGAGATACTGGCAGAAGTAAAGCTGTGAGTACCGGGCGTGAGTCATGCTTCGGTAGCTCAGATGGTAGAGCACTTGCCCGCGAAATGCAAAGGTCCCGAGTTCGAGTCTCGGTCGGGCACACTGTTTTAATCTGCCAGGAAGTTTCATATCAGCGCACACTCTGCTGCAGAGTGAAAATCTCATTCTGGAAACATCAGTAGAAAGTTTAGGCTCTTTGTGAAAATCACCAAAGTAACTCCAAAAATAATGTGCCTGTTAAAGAAGTACATGACTGTCAGGACAGAGTGGTTAATTTCACTAAGACTTCTTTTAATGGTTATGAACAATCACTGCTACAAAATGTTTTGCAATACAACATCGGTCTGACAGTTAACACAAGTACGCTAAACAAATCATAGTCAAAACAAAAATCACAACTGAAATAGCTAAAATGAACAGATTTAAAACCCTGAATACAGCTGCTAAACATTAACAACGCAATGAAATTTCTGTGTCAAAAAATCAAGATGTGGTAATTCTAAACAATCTCAATCCAGAACTTCAGACAGAAAACACAATTGTAATCAAAGCTGTCATTTATGACAGACATTAGATTACAAAAACTGAAGATTTTTTCATAAAAAATGATACAATTGAAATTAAAAGAGCCCACTGTGAATTGAAGACTGTAAATGAACAAAATAAACAGTGTAGTCTTCCTGTTTTCCAACTTTGAAAAGAAATCCATGAAAGTAATGAATGCCTGTATTCAAGAACTGAGGTCACAAGTCAAAATACATAAAAATGAAAAGTCTGTTTGTCCCATTGTTAACAATTTTATGTGTCCAAATTATAAGCCCAATAAACGACTAAATAAAATATTAGAGATCATAATGTTTTCCAAAAACCTTTTAGCACAAAAACAATTGTGACCTTATGATTAGAAACATAGAGATGCCAGAAGAGTTGGTATTAGTCTCTTTTGATGTTTTTAACTTATACAGTAACATTTCAGTTGATGAGGCCACACATCATTAAAGCAGAATTCATCAAAATTATTGAGCTCCTTCAAGTAATTTCATCCATCAAAAATTTTACTTTTAATAACAAAATGTACCAACAAAAATAAGGCTTAGTCATGGGAAACAGCTAGGCTGGTACCATGGGAGGAATTTTTATTTATTACTTAGAAAATGAATTTTATTTGAATTCCCTATTTTTTTAAAAAAAACACTATTTTAAAAGATACATGGGTGATACAATTATTCTGTACCAATGACAAAAAACAACATTAATAATTTTATCCAAACAATAAGTTCTATGCACTCTAAGATTAATTTCACATTGGAAATAGAAAGAAAAAAAGAACGGTATACATTTCCTACACCTAAAAATAGCAAAAAAAGACAATGAGCACTCGTTTGACATTTACAGAAAACCCAGCACCACAGAAAGCATAAGTCACACCAAATCACGCAATCCTCAAAGATACAGAAAAGCCTTCTTTAATTTGATGATCCATCATAACATACGGCTCCCTTTGTCACCAGAAGAAATACATAAAGAACTGGACATCCTTAAGCAACTGGCCTAAGCTAATGGATATAAAAGACAATATGTAATGAATGTTTATTGAAAGACCAAAAAGAGAATGATAGCACATGGAAACAAAGATCAGAATAACAGCAAGAGAACAAAATATGTTGCAATGGAACATCAGAGCAAAGTGTCCCAAAAAACTGAAAATTATTTTCAAAAACTGAATGAATAATTAGGTTTCCAAACCAACAACATTTTGAAAATGTGTCTTTGCTATAAATTTCATAAGAAGCACATTAAATTTTCAAATTCAGGTATTTATAAAATTACATTTGATGACTGCATTTGAGGGCTTGTTACAAATGCCGGGCAAGCCCAAAAATTGACTTTTTAAGCTAATACTGCCTTGCTTTTCTCTGTCACAACATCTATTTTGTGGCAGGTTTTGTTTTGGAAAAAGTCATACAGATCCAAAGAAATAGCTCCCTGAAAATCTTGCTCTTCTACAAAAAGCAGGCAAGTTACTTATTATCTCTACAAAGTCAGACAAGACCAGGATTTGTAAGGTTCCTATTCTTATCTTGCTTGATTGTTTACTATGCTCAATATTTAGAGTAAGTGTCCCAGGATTGTAGATGAAGAATGACATCACAATTGGGCAGCTGCATTTTCCCACTTGACTGCAACTGGCCTGTCAATGGCAACTCTAGGCATCTTGTACAGAGTGGATGGGAAACAGGGAGGACTCCGGGTTTTGTACTGATCCCTCTAACAAGAAGTTTGAGATGCTGTCTTTCACTGTAGCTGAAAGTGAGCCAGTGTGATTCACTTCACCTGTTTTGGGGAAACCTGTTCTGTCTAATGTGAAGAGGAGGCAAACACAAAAGGATAAGGGTCTATTAATAATTGGCAATTCAGACATATGGTGAATGATGGCACAACTTAGGGAAATGGCAGCAACAGACAGGGAAGGACACCAGGTGCACTCAGTGTGTTTGCCTGCAGGCTTCATTCAAGATGTTGAAGGGGCTATTACAGCAATCATTGAGGGAACAAGGTGCAACTGACTGCAGATGGTGGCACACTGTGGAACAAACAATGTCTGTCGTCTGGGCTCTGAGGTCATTCTTGGGGCATTCCAGTGATTGGCAGATAAGGTTGAAAAGACCAGCCTTGTGCATGAAATTTCAATGAAGTTCACAATTTGCAGCATTGTTCTCAGAACTGATTGTGGTTCTTTGAGCCTGAGTCAAGTGGAAGGATTGAACCAGAGAATTTTAAGGTTCTGTGACAAGCTAGGCTGTGACTTCCTGGGCTTTCACCATAGAGTTGAGAATTGTAGGGTCCCCTTAAATGGGCTAGGTGTGCACTACACATCAGAGGCTGCTACTCGGATAGCTGACTGTAATCCAGATAATGACAGCTGTAGGAAACCCAGGGTATCAGAATAAGATCAAAAGAAATGTCTCCCACAGGTGAGAGTATTAAAATCATAATGGTAAACTGGTGAAGCACTCGCAACAAAGTGCCACCATTTGAAGCACTCATGAAAAGCAGTGAAGCTCACATAATAGGTACAGAAAGCTGGTTGAAACCTGAAATTGATAGCAGTGAGACTGTTGGGGAAAATTTAAATGTATACTGAAAGCATAGGCAAATGGGAAATTGAAGTGGTATATTTGTCACAACAGACAAGAAATGCAAAACCATCAAGGTAGAAATTGAAGCTGCATTTGACATTGTTTGGGCAAGAGTCAGTATCAGGGATGGGTATATAATAGTAATTGGATCCTTCTATCGCCACCAGACTCATCTCCTGATGTAACTGAAAACTTCAGAGAAAAACTCAGCTCACTTGTACATAAGTTCTCCAATCATACTGTAATCATCAGTGGAGGCTTTAATCATCCAACAATTAATTGGGAAAATTACAGTTTTGTTAGCAGTGGGCATGATAAGATATCTTATGAAATTTTACTAAATGCCCTCTCTAGAAACTACCTACTACAGATAATTAGGAGCCAAACTCATGATGGAAATATATTGGATCTAATGCTAGCAAATAGACCTGACCTTTTTGAGAACATCCATATCAAAACTGTTATCAGTGACCATGACGTGGTTGTGGCAACAATGATTACCAAAGTACAAAGGACAACTAAAACAAGCAGGAAGATATATATGTCCAGTAAACTAAATAAAAAGTCAGCAGTGTCGTATCTCAATGAGGAACTTGAAACTTTCAGCACAGGGCAGGAGCATGTAGAGGAACTCTGGCTGATGTTCAAGCAAATAGTTGACCATGCACTGGACAGATATGTACCCCCTACAGCAGTTCAAAATGTGATGGAACTTCATGGTATACAGTGTAATCTTTCCCTTCCACACATCACCATTAAAATCACATTCCTTGCACAAATCTTGAAAATTACGAGAGGAGTAAGTTTACAGAAGTAGAAATTTTTTTACTTATCTTCATTATCTCATTGTTGTTGTAGATGGCTCAAAATCTTGTCTAGGAGTATGTTCTTGCAACTGAAAATTTTGATTTCTTAGGTCCTTGCTACAAAATAACTGATGGAGAGTTGCCTGTTGCTATTAATATCTTTCTATTTTATCCTTTTCTTCTAAATCACACTGACTTTACAATTTCCATGTTCAAAAAGCCAATAATTACATTGTTGTTGGCAAGTTTAGCAAAATACATTCATTTCCATCAGAGGCATGCGCACCACTACCTACAGTCTGCCATACTAACATTATTCCAAAGAGTTTACAAAGCAAAAGAGTCTACAAAACAAAGGTTGAATCATTGCTAAAATACATCATTATTTTATACATTAATTCAGAAATGAATTTAATAATTAGTGTTAGATTGTGCAATTAATAATGTGAATTTTAAGTATGCCACAAATTTTGTAATTTGAAATATTTTTAAAAGAAGAGTAATTTTAACTGTTAGTATGTATCAATTGTAACACCTTCGGCAATCGTTTTCTTGAGCCAGCATCATGGGGAGTTGAGCTATCTACCCAGCTTCCTCAGGTCTGTTAACACCTGGCTGACGTAGGCATCAGCATGTAACGGAAACATAGTGTCCATCGTTGACGTCATCTCACGCCTGTGCACAAGGAAAAATGTCGTAAATGCTGTGGTGTCTTGTTTGGCAGTGTTTTAGGCAAATGTCACAAAAGGTAGCACCTCATCCCAGTTGCTCTGTTCATCAATGACGAACACTGAAAGGATGTCGGTCGAGGTCTTATTAAGGCGTTCAGTAAGCCCATTAGTTTTCGGATGTTTGGCAGTCATCATGTGATGATGAGTAATGTTGCACCGATGGTTTATCTGTGTCACAAGATTTCAATGAAAAACTTTCCCTTGATCTGTAGTTAACAACCTTGGGGCAACATGTTTTAATACAATGTCTTCTCCAATGAATTTGGTTACCTCAAATGCTTCGGCTGTTTTTCTACTGGCATAGTGTGTCAGATAATCAGTGCAGTCAATAATCCATCTATTTCCACTAGCAGACATTGGAAATTGTCTGAGGAAGTCAATCCCAACATGCTGGAAAGTGTTTTGGCTTGTGGAATTGGTATGAGTCGGCCAGGTGGTTTCTGAGGAACTGCCTTTCTCCTCTGGCACTCTCGACAGTGTGACACATAGTGATGGACACTCCTAAATAAACCTGGACAGAAAAATCTCTTGCAGATCCTATTGTATGTCTTAATAAATCCTAAATGTCCAGCCTCAGGTGTGTAGAACATCTAAGTGCATGTGTTTAGGAATCACTGGTAGCCACCTCTTTCCAAATGGATCAAAGTTTTTCTTGCAAAGTAATCCATTAACTATCTTAAATTGTCCTTTCACATCCTCTGACCAATTTAAGGCAAGCATAATTTGAGATATCTTGGCATCTTTCTTCTGCTCAACAGAGAGATCCTGGAGTGTAGCAGGACAGTCACTATCTTCATCAAAGTCTTGATGGTCTCTTCTTGAAAGACAGTCCGTGTCTTGGTGTTTTCTTCCACTTTTGTACACTATGGTAATGTCATACTCTTGAAGAGTTGTCCTGTTGGGTCCTTAAGACCTGTCAACCAACAAAGTGAATGATGATTTGTAACAACTGTGAATGGCCTTCCATACAGATACTGTTAAAATTTGCACATGGTCCAGATCACAGCAAGACATTCTCTTTCTGTAGTTGAGTAGTTTCTCTCAGCTTTTGTAAGTGTCCTAGAAGCATAGGCTATAACCTTCTCTTTTCCATCCAAAATCTGCACCAGAACAGCACCGATCCCATATCCACAGGCATCTGTGTGTAGCTCTGTAGGTGCTCTCTCATCATACAGACCAAGAACGGCGTCAGTTGTCAGCGCTTTTCACAGTACATAAAAAGAATCTTGTTGAACACCACCCCAGATAAATTTAGCATTGGCTTTTAACTACTCTTGGAGTGGCCTGGCTTTGATACAAAAGTCTTCGATAAAACGACAGTAATAACAACATAATCTGAGGAAGCTTCTCACATCTCTAATACTTTTAGGAATAGGAAATTCTGTCATAGATCTCACATTTTCTGGGTCTGGCCGCACACCTTCATTTGACACAAGGTGTCCAAATATTTTGATTTCTTTTGCTCCAAAGGGACACTTTCTTGGATTAAGTTTCAGTCCAGCTTGATGGAGACACTTAAGAACAACCCTCAGTCTTTTTACGCGTTCATCAAATGTCTCTGAGAACACTATAACGTCATCTAAATAACAAAGATACATTGTCCACTTCAAGTGACTTAGAAGATTATCCATCATCCATTCAAAATTTGCTGGCACATTACACAAAATAAATGGCATTACCTTAAACTCATACAGGCCCTCAGGGGTGATGAATGCAGCTTTCTCATGATCAGCCTCATCTACTTTGATTTGCGACAATCCCAAGTACATGTCCATGGTTGAGAAAAACTTAGCCCCCTTCAGACAATCTAGTGTATCGTCAATTCATAGAAGAGGGTAAACGTCCTTTTTATTTATCTTATTCAGCTTCCTGAAATCAACACTAAAGCGCCAACTGCCATCCTTCTTCCTGACGAGAACCACTGGTGATGACCATGGGCTCTGTGAAGGCTGAAAAACGTCATTCTTCATCATTTTCTCTACCTCATTGCGAATTATTTGATGTTCTGTTGCTGACACACGGTATGCTCTTTGGCTTATTGGTTGATGGTCTCCAGTGCTAATCCGGTGCTTCACCGTTGATTTGTCTAATTTGCTCTACATCTGTGGACTGAAGCATTCAGAGACCTCTTTAAGCATGGCAAGTAGCTTCTTCTGTTGCTCCTTAGTGAGATTTGGTGATAGTTGAGCTAGAAGATCTTGTCTCGTAGTGGTAGCACTAATTTTGCCCACAGACTCGGCATGGGAGATTTCTATGACACTCAGCTGTTCTCCAATTAACGGCTCAGTGTCTGCTATGCACATGTGTCTTGGAAGGATCTGTGTCTCAGCGAGAATTAACTATCCATATTTCACCAAATCCATTCTTAAATGAGTTGACAGAGGCTGGGATGACCAAGTTATTCATCAGTGCTTTTTTACATTCCACTACAAGATCCATGGGTTGATGTATGGAATGACACATGGCAGCTACCTTTCTAGTGCTGACTGCAGGAATGATCACTTCATCCAGCACACATACTCTCCACACACTCGGATGTGCATCTTCCTGTCCACAGTATCTCATCTCACCTAGCATTATCTTCAAGCAGCCACAATCGATAATTGCCTGAGAAGCTTTCAAAAAGTCCCATCCAAAATTACATCATGACTACACTCTTGTAAAATGCTGAATTCTAAGGACTGTGTATGTCCACTTATACCCACATGAATGACACATTTTCTTGTAGGTTTTACATATTTCCCATTAGCCAACTTCAGCAGAGATGTGTTGTTGTCAATGAATATGGTTTTGTGCAAGTGGACAGTATTTCTCCGAAATGACTGAATATGATTGTTCAGAGTCCACAAGAGCTTGGGCTGGTTGGCCATCCATGAGGATATCGACGTAGTTTCCTATCATTTTTGTAGTGATCGATGGCAAAGGATTTTTCTCTTCAGAGGCCTCACCTCCAAGGAAGGTCGCACCCTTTAGTTTTCCAGGTTGCAGCAGCTAGGTGATCGGCTGGAGCTTCTAAATGGCTGCTGTCTTCTGGCATGCACATCATCAATTATCTGCCACCTTTCTTGACAATAGTGCACCACATGTCCCGGTTGTCTGCAGTGGAAACATACTGGTTGGTTGTCCTGGGTCCTCCAAACGTCAGGCTTCCTTGGTACCCCAACAAGTTCCTCATGCAGCATTGTAGGAACATAACGTCAAATGGGCCTCGACTTCTTCAGCATTTTGAAGGGAAATGAAGGACAAGAAATTGGGTTCAATGTCTGTTCCATTTCCTCCCTTATGACCTCTTGAAGTGTCTCAGTTTTTTGCTCGCTGTGCAATCCAAGTGCCTTCTGAACTTCCTCTCTCACTGTCTGACAAAGAACATGTGTGAAATCAGTTGCTTCCTCCATCACAGACATTGATAGGACATTTGGAAGCCGTTCAAACTTCTTGCATGTAATTCTTTTTTGATGCACTGTCTCCATATTCTGGCACCATTTTATGAAGTCGTCTGCTGTCGAAACCTCCTTCATGAGTAGGGCTTGATACATGTCCTCAACAACACTCTTCATGAGATGTGCCACCTTATCTTCCTCCTTCATTCTAGGATCCACTATTTTACACAGCTCCAAGATGTCTTGAATGTAAGGTGCTCTAGTTTCTTCTGGATGCTGTGCCCGGCACTTCAATTTATCTTCGGCCTTGCACTTCTGTCATTGTGTGTCGCTGAAATACTTGCACAGTTCCACCTGGAATACTTCCCAGCTTGCGAACTTCTCCTTGTTGCTCTCATATCATCGCTTGGCAGTGCCCTCCAAGTAGAAAAATACATTAGGCAAACACACAGTGTCATCCCATTGGTTAAATTTGTCTGTATGTTCATATACCTTCAGCCACATGTTTGGATCTTGGCCATCGTCACCAGAGAACCCGGCAGGATGTCTCATGTGGTGGCACATAGTTGCTGTCATCATAACATGCTCTTCTTCTTCTGTCTCTGATAGATTGATATCTGTTGAATAGGGCTCGAGCTCAGGTAAACGGCGGCTCTGTTGTTGATAACATGCAGTATCACAAGTTCCAATACCTGGTGCCTCCACCAAAATAATGTCACATAGAAGAAGATGTAAGTAGATGAATGATGAATGCTAACTTCATTTAACAGAGGTTTACTCAGCACTTGGACATACAAGAGCATGGAGTGAACTGCCTCCAGTCAAAACACATACAATATATATATACAGCTACAGAACATTCCAGTACAATGAGTCTTGCATTTGTGGATAATTCTAGAATGAACTCGAAGCAAATATAGAAATTAAAATTTTTCAGTTCAGGTGCATTTTAAACTCATGACCTTCCATGCAACAGTTTAGTTTCATAACCACTACATTACGGTGAATGTGTATTCAGCTTCTTCAGCGACTTTTGTAAGATTTTAAAAAATATCACAGACATGTAAAAGCAAGTAAAACTCATCAAAAAATTGAAATTAGTGTCTCGGTACAAGGTAATTGAACTGTTTTCTGACATGCTACAACTACAAATTATACATTCAAAACACACATTTTTGAGACATCAAAAAGTCAAAATGATTAACACATTGAATTAAACCAAAAACATCACAGCAGCTCAGTGATTAAACCATCAGTATAAGTACGGACATCTGCTTATAGACATACTTTGTCACCACTGCTGTTATTGTTTAATGCTTTTCTTATGCACTGCACTTCGTACACTCACAACTATTAAAGTGTTATTTTAGGCTTGATGAGAGAGACAGATATGTGAAAAAATGAGTGACTGGATAGAAGATTTAGAGCCCCTTAACAATTTCATGAATGATCAGAATTTTCTTGCATTTTCGGCAAGATCTTTTACTAAGGTATGATGGTGGTAGTTGTTGCATGCTTCGTGCATTGATCTTTTTACAGACACACAAATCTCTATTAATTTTAGCCTCTTGTCACATGCATGTTCTCCTCTGAATCGAGAGTGCAACAGCCATTGTTTCCTCAGCATTTTTCTGAATTTCATTATTAAGCCACAGTGAACGTTTTCCATACTGAATCCACTTACTCAGCACATATTTCTCCAGAGAACAATTTACAATCCATTTAAACTTTGCCAATAATTCGCCTCTGTCCGTCAATGATTTCAATTCATTGTCTAAATGGGATGCTAACAACTGCTCATCTGCTCTTTCTAGCAAAAATACTCTCATAAACTTTTTGATTGATTTACTAACTTTAGTAACAATAGTTTTTACAATGGGGACTAGTTTCTGTCTCAATACAGATGCTGTCAATAAGGTCACACCTGTTTGTAGCTACAAGGACTAAAATATTTCCATTATCTGTGGGCTGTTGAACTAGCTGCTCAAGACAGTTTTCAGAAAATGTGCTCAAAAGTACTTTGCAAGACTGTCTGTTTAGGCCCGCTTAGTTAATGCACAGATGTCCCAGTCTATACTCAGTAGTTTAAAACCACCTTCAACTAATATTACATAATCTGGGTATTCTCATGCTACTGACTGTAGATTATCTTTGAATGACTCTAAAACTGTCACAGTGGAATCAGTGGCAGGTAAAAACATACAACAATTAACCTGGTTTTTCTTATGTCTGTCTACATGGCCAGACAGTTTCACTGCACATTCATATTTGACCTCAATAGACACAATATTTTTGTCAGCTGCAATGAACAATCCACCTCATATTGTGTCTAATCTGTCTTTCTGATATACATTCCATGAATCACTAAATACCTCCAGTCAGCTATCAGCCCTGACAATAATTTCATCATGTGAAATTTCCTGGAGAGCAGAGGGTAGTAAATTCAGGAACTTCGTTATGAATACTATGATAATTTTCTGACAAAATTTTATCAGTTGAAGTGTCTTTCCTCTGAATGCAACCACATTTTGTTGTCTTCATATCATCCACCTTGTGTTCATCACATACCTCAAACTACCAGTTGTTGTTGTAGTTGTGGTCTTCAGTCCTGAGACAGGTTTGATGCAGCAGCTCTCCATGCTACTCTATCCTGTGCAAGCTTCTTCATCTCCCAGTACTTACTGCAACCTACATCCTTCTGAATCTGCTTAGTGTATTCATCTCTTGGTCTCCCTCTATGATTTTTACCCTCCACAGGAGCCCTCCAATAATAAATTGGTGATCCATTGATGGCTCAGCACATGTCCTATCAACCGATCCCTTCTTCTAGGCAAGTTGTGCCACAAACTCCTCTTCTCCCCAATTCTATTCAATACCTCCTCATTAGTTATGTGATCTGCCAATCTAATCTTCAGCATTCTTCTGTAGCACCACATTTCGAAAGCTTCTATTCTCTTCTTGTACAAACTATTTATCGTCGATGTTTCACTTCCATACATGGCTACACTGCATACAAATACTTTCAGATACGACTTCCTGACACTCAAATATATACTCGATGTTAACAAATTTCTCTTCTTCAGAAACACTTTCCTCTACCAATTAGCCTAAAAAAGTGCACTCCATGAGTACTGTGCTATGCTCTGCTACTGTAGTAGCTGCATTCTGGCTGGAGCAGCCAGAGATAGTGATCATGTATCTTACAGTGAGTAGCAGTCTATACTTTTCATAATAATGTTGATTCTTCCAAGAAAGCCATAAGAATTTAAAGTAGTTGACTTCACTGACTCTCTGATCATCTTGGGACAGTAAAATTTTGCTTTTACAAGAGTTCTATGTCACAAACTGTATGCGCTGTGCTTTGTTACAACTAGTCTGTTCTCTAAAGGACAGATGCTTTTGACATCAACTATCTCATTAGGTATGTCATTTATAATATGTTCTACATCTTTCACCCTAATACTTGTGTCATCTATATGGAGAAAATTTACTGAGTCATCTGCCATGTTTAGTGGCAGATAACTGATAGTATCTAAATAAGCAATGAACACACAACAGAACCTAGTGAGATCGCCCACTTTATATGGCCACAGTCAGATTCAAACAATTCCTCCCCATTTCTTGACACTAAAGCACAACCTTCTGTTTCCTACATTCTAGATATGAAGTGAACCATTGTTGAGGTTTTTCCATAATCCTGCAATGGTCCAACTCATGAATTCTATAGAACCACATTTCAAAAGCTTCTGTTCTCTTTTTGTCTGAACTGATTATTATTCAAGTTTCACTTCTGTACAGTACTATATTCCACACAAATACCTTCAGAAAACACTTCCTAACCTTTAAATTTATATGTTAGCAAGTCTCCCTTTTTTCTGAAATGCTTCTCTTGCTATTGCCAGTATGCATTTGATATCCTCTCCTGTGGCCATAAATTATTTTACCACCTAAAATAACAGAACTAATTTACTGCTTTCAGTGTCTCATTGCCTACTCTAACACGCTTAGCATTGCCTGATTTAACTTATCTACATTCCATTTCTCTTATTTTACTTTTGTTGATTATTACCTTACACCACCTTTTCAAGACATTATAAATTCCATTAAACTACTCTTCAAAGTCCTTTCCCTTTGTCATCATCAAAAACTCAATTTGAACTTTAATTCTCTTTCCAAATTTCTACTGGTTCCATTCATAGCTTGCACAATGTACAGATTTAATAAAATTGTGGATAGGCTACACTAACTGTTTCACCCCCTCCACGACTACTGTTTCCCTTTCATGTCTTTTGACTCCTATGATAGCAGACTGCTTTCAGCACATGTTGTAGATAATCTTTCACTCCCCATATTTTATCCCTGCTACCTTCGGATTAGCCAGGGTGATATGGCAAACATTAATGTTGAAAGCTTTCTCTAAAGTTACAAATGCAAAAATGTAGGACTTCTGATGTTCAATCTCTCTCCTACAATAGGATGTAGGTTTAGTATTGCTCTGTGTGTACTTATGTTTCTCTGGAAACCAAGAAAATCTTCCTAAACATCAGTTTCTACCAGATTCCCCATTCCTCTGAAAAAGCTCACAGCAGTATTTTGGAACCATGAATTATTAAAGTGGCGGTTCAGTAATATTGACATCTGTCATCTTTGGAACTGGAATCATTACAGTTTTCTTGAAGTAGAAGGGTATTTCACTTGGTTGTTAGAAAGAACAGTCTTGTCATGGCTGGCTCTCCAAAGTATGTCAATAATTTTGAGGCAATGTCATCTACTGTTTTGACTCAGCTCTTACACGCTATGTCACATTACTCACGCAGTACTACATCTCCCATCTCATCTTCGCCTACTCCCTCTTCACTTTCTATGACAATTTCTCAAGCATAGATCTTCTGTATTTTCCATCCACTTATTAGCTTTCACATCTTTACTTGCTAATATCTGCTCTTAGTATTCATACAGGTGCTCCTCTGTTCTCAATTAATTTTCTTTAGGTGATATATATATTTCCCATAGTGATACATTCTTGTACAGTCTTACATTTCATCTCTACCCGTTTTTGCTTTGACATTTTGCACTTTCTGACAGCTTCATTTCTCGTGTGTCTAGATTCTGTTTTGTCTGCTTAATTTGCTTCCCTTGAATATTTACTACTTTTTCCAAATAAAATTAATATGTGTTAGTGAAGGATTTCAACAGGGTGTTGTCTTATTGCCTTCACTATTTCATCTCTAAAATCTAATATCATCTATAAAAGCTAATATGACCTGTAAAAATATTTTATCAGTTCAAAACATCCTCTCAGATCCAAAATTTCCAAAGGAAACCATTCACTAAAGAAACATACGTTATATTAGAAATTTGCTGAGGCAACTGGTATACATTAAAATGTAAACATGAATTTTAGCTTACTGACTGGAACATCAGTGTGATTACGTACCCAATCTGAGTGTCATCATGTTTCTTACTCTTCGGTTCATGATCCTTCTCTCTCTTTTGACTGCACCATCGCTGGAACTCCAGTTGTGCTTTTTGGCGGACATTTTCAGATTTCTATAAAATATTAATCATATGATTAACATTATGAGATGGAGATCAGGGTGGAATCGAAACAAGTGTTACAAAAACAAAATAAAACACATACACAAGGTCATCTCTGTTCCCCTTCATAATCTCCTATTTTATGATCTCTTGACAACTGATATAACTAGCAATATGGTTTGAGAAGAATGAGAATTAATCATGAAAGGAGAGGAAAGAGAAATGACACCAGGTGAAATGAGAGACACAAATGGCAGCGTAGAAGTGGGAATGGTAAAGTGCTGCTTGTGGGAGCATAAAGGGGCGAGTTGGAGAGATGGCAGGGCAGCTAGGTGCAGCTGGGAGGTTAGATGGTGGGGAAGGGGGAAGGGAGGGGACGAAGAAGTGAAAAAGGAGAGAAGTATAAAGAATGTGGGTGCATTGGTGGAATAGAAGGCTGTGTAGTGCTGGAGTGGGAAAAGGAAAAGAGATAGGTGGGTGAAGGACAATGAATAATGAAGGTTGAGCCCAAGAGGATTACGGGAATGTAGGATATATTGCCGGGAGAGCTCCCGCCTACACAATTCAGAAAAGCTGGTGTTGGTAGGAAGGCCCAGATGGCACAGAATGTGAATCAGTCATTAAAATGAAGAATGTTGTGTTGGACTGCATGTTCCGAAACTGTGTGGGCCAGCTGTTTATTGGCCACAGATTTTTGGTGGCTATTCATGTAGGGCAAATAGCTTATTGGTTGTCATTCCTACACAGAACACAGCACAGTGGTTGCAGCTTAGCTTATAGATCACATGACTGGTGTCACAGGTAGCCCTGCCTTTGATGGGATAGGTGATGCTTGTGACTGGAGTGGAGTAGTTGGTGGTGGCAGGATGTGTAGGACAGGTCTTGCATCTAGTTGTATTGCTTACCATTTCCACTATATGGTGGGTAGCAATCTGTCCTTTTCAAAATACTGTACTTTTCTTGATACTAGTCTGAAGGATTTTAACAGATTCAACTGTGGGTTCTGGGTGAAACATTGTACATTGTATTAACTAAACAAAAAGCTTTTTAGCCTTGTTTCACAAATCGTATTATTGTTGTATGATGTAGGTTTCAGGTTATAAGCCCATTTTATAGTATATAACTGATTCCAAAGATGAAACCAAGCAAAGGTAGACATGTGACATGATTCTTCAGTTTCTCCTGGTGTACTTGTTGAGTGAACAATCCTAGAATGTAATGTCAGTCCACAGTATCCAATGAACACAATGTTTTGGTGATCAGACATGTTGCCATTGCCAAGGGCATTGATGAACTCACAGTTCATAACACACTGGATTATGACATGTTTGATGGCCAAAATATTGTGCTCGTTGGACACCATGGAGAGGCAGTACACACATGGACTGTTCAGTCATGTACACTTCTTAATCTACTGATTCTTAACTTTAACTGTGGAAGTTATTACTGTGGACAAATTTGACACAATTACATTTGTATTCTCCAACATTCATTAGGAAACATTTACAATAACTATAAATAACAAACACTGGACTAGATCTAAGTGCGCAGGAATTTGTGCCATTATCTAAATGTGAAAGAAGGCATCCAGGTTCTTCTCCTCCATAGAGATCATAACATTGTCTAAAAGTGGTGAAAAATTGAATCAAGTCTGCTCAGTTGATAGCAGAAGTTGGATACACAGTCTTTTTTTTTTAATTTCTAGTATTTCTAATTGAGTGAGCTTTGCACCCTTTCCCTCTGTATGTAGGATAGCTACATCTATTAGTTGTTGTTTTGGTTTAAATAGTGTTTGGGGAAGGATGATTCTGGCTTCTTTAATCTCCAGCTTCTGTGGAGTTCTTTGAGATTAGTACAGACTGACTTTTCAGAATGTCCAATGTAGCAATACTGACAATCTTGGCAAAAACCCACTTTTCATATTGGCCAGTTGAGTATATTCTCAACTGAAGCAACATCTATCTGGTACTTGCAGGAAATAGAAAAATGCAGACAAACACTTTGACTTTAACATTGCTTATACTATTAGTCTCTTCTGATGTACACAGCTTGTTCTCAAGCATTCCTTTGAAAGACTGTATAGATACTATGCCAGAATCATTGTATTTACACATCATTAATCAGGAGAACAATTGAGCATAGTTCGTACAATAGAATGTTGCTTAAATCAAAACTATTTCTGTTTTCAAGGGAGCTATTATAAGCACATAGCTGATCTGACAATGGACTCACCCTTATTTGTCTTGCTAGCAGAAATGTTCATAGACAAGTGGGAGACTGATTTTCTTGAGAGTGAACCACATGGCGAAGTGTGTATCAGTACAGATATGTTAATGTTATTCTGTGTATGTGGAAAAGTTCCTCCAGACAGATCCAGAAGTTCATGGGAAATATGAACCAGTGGTATACTAACCTGAAGGTCAATATGGAGTTAGGAAGTTCCACCATTAATTTCCCGTGCATGAACTTACGGACAGAAAATAGAAATCATAAATTTTATCAAAATGTCTCCTTTACTGACATGACCATCACAGCTTCCTCTCACCATGCAACAGCATACAGTCATTCAGCACTCTACTACATGATCCACTGCCTCCTTTCTATTCCCATATCCCAAGAAGACTATGATGAGAAACTTAATACAATAAAAACAATTGCTACAAATGATGAATCTGAATTCACAATCATTGACAACATTCTCATTAAAAAAGCTGTAGAATGAAGCCAGATCCCTACTGTACCCAATGAACAATTCGGATAAACCAAAAAGGAAATGGTGTTGGTTACTTTTTATTGGTACAATTTCTATTAGCATAAACAACATATTAAAATTGAAGGGTTTCTCTATTTTTTCCTCTGTCCCACGCACATTAGTTACATGTTATTTCAATTCAAAAAATAAGCAACTGGCCATGATGAAATGGGCTTTATAAGATCTATATCTACATCTATAATCAGGAAACAACTGTGAAATGTACAGCAGAGGGTACATTCCACTATTCCAATTATTAGGGTTTTTTCATGTTACATTCACATAAGGAGAGTGGAAAGAATGGTTGTTTAAAGGCCTCCATATGTGCTGTAATTAATATAATCTTGTTCTCATTATTCCTATGGAACTGATGTACAGGGGGTTGTAGTACATTCCTACAGTCATCATTTAAAGTTAGTTCTTGAAACTCTGTAAGTAGGCTTCCTCAGAACAATTTACATCTATCTCCAAGAGTGTGCAAGTCCTGTTTCTTCAGCATCTCTGTAATGCTCTCCCATGGATCAAACAATCCTATGACCACTCATGCTGAACTTCTCTGTATATGCTGAATACCCCCTGTTAGTCTTATTTGGTAAAAGTCCAACACACTTGAGCAATATTCGAGGATGTGTCACACATTATCTGGTTAGAATGTCAGCCTTGCTATACTGATCAGACTGAAGATGACAATCTGTACTTGGCTCAAAGAACACCACAGAAGCTGGAGATTAAAGAAGCCATATTCATTTTTTTGCTGAAACTGCTTAAACAAAACTGACAACTACATGATAGAACAGTGTGAGCTTCTGGAGATGGCAGTCAAGTGTGCATGAGGTGTGCTTGCATGTGTGAATGAATGTATGTGTGTTTCTTTTTCTGACAAAGGCTGGGGCTGAAAGCTAATGCACAACTGATGTTTGGTTGTGCCTGTCTGCAAATAAATATGTCATCTTTATGGTAAGTAGTACTTTATCTTTATCTTGCATTACAGGTGTAGAAGTCCTACACATAGAAAGAGAGGGTTCAAAGCTCACTCAATTAAAAATATTAGAAATTAGAAAAACAGATGTGTTTATCTCCACATTTGCTGTTGAATGAACAGACTCAATTCAATTTTTCTTCCCTTTTAGACAATGTTAAAGTCTCTACATATGAGAAGAACCAGGATGCTTTCTTTCAATTCCTTTGCACATAGCTTTACTCCAGTGATTTTTTACATTGAGGGTTATTGTAAATGCTGTCCTAATGAATGTTGTAGAATGCATATGTAACTGTGTCAAAACTGCCAACAAAACCTTTATAGTTTAAGTAAAAAACTGATAGATTAACAAGTTGACATGTTTATCTTTGCTTGTTTTTCACCTTTGGAGTCAGTTGTGTACTAGAAAATGATAACTCAAGACTTAGATAATGTAATAATAATAAACTTTGTGAAACAAGGCTAAAAAGTGTTTTGTTTAGTTAATACTGAAGAACTTTACCTTATTGTAATGGGGTTTGATTCTTGGTCACAACTTATTCTCTGAAGTGGGTAGAGGTTTCTCTCCACGACACAAGATACTTTAATCCCTCATATTATCCATCCTTTGCCCCTGCTTCTGTTTGATTGTGCCCCTTCTGTAGAACAACAAAGGACTTAATGTAGTGAAGAAACATCTTGGAAGGAAGAGTTAAATCTTTCACTGACAATTTCTGTGTGATGTCTCATATCAGTACCACCCTACCAGCATCTTTGAGTTGGCAATAGTGGTCATGTGGGACCAGCAGACCCAGCAAATCACACCCACTATGCCACACCTCCTTTGGTTCTGGGCTACGCTGCAATACAATATTTATTTATTTATTTATGGCTGATGGGAGCCACTCAGCCCACTGCAACACCAATGTCCATGCTTAATAAAGGAAGCCTCATCCTAGTTGATGGTGTGATAGTTGGACTCTGTTTCTTGCAGCATTATTTGTATTGAGTCATTGTATGCTCAAAGACATGCAAGTTAAGCAAATCTTCTGTTTACTGTGTTACATTGTACGCTAATCACTTCTGCTCCTGTCCAGCTTTCCTGTCATGACAGCTGCCACACCATTCTGTAGCCCACCTGTCCTTATCATTGTGTACGAAGTTCCACACAACAGTCTGTTTTGTAAATACTTTCCTAGTGTTTCTTTCACAGTTGTTTTTAAACACTGTGATCCAGTCATTGGTTATGTTTCCATTATGCATTTGTTTTTCTGTGGCGATATAAACCTGACTGCTCAGCTTGCTTTACTGTTAACATTTGACCATTATACTATCACTGTCTAAATTATTGTGGTTTTTCAGTTTAAGAACAAATTGTCAGTGGCTCTCACACCTCAAAAGTCACTCCTCATTGGGAATGTCACAGTAGGAAATATTCAAAACCTGGAAATCAACTACAGTGTTCTTGATCATAACTATCAGATCAGTGTGAAAGCCTTCACTATGAAGAGTCTCCAGATTAATGTGTACATCATTATTAATCACCCCCTAACATTTTTTTAGGAAACTTAAGATACTTCCTGCTGGTTATCAAGTGCCTTAGCGGCTTGTGTCTGTGTACGTGTGGATGGATATGTGTGTGTGCGCGAGTATATACCTATCCTTTTTTCCCCCTAAGGTAAGTCTTTCCGCTCCCGGGATTGGAATGACTCCTTACCCTCTCCCTTAAAACCCACATCCTTTCATCTTTCCTTTTCCTTCCCTCTTTCCTGACGAAGCAGCCATCGGTTGCGAAAGCTCGAAATTCTGTGTGTGTGTTTTATTCATTGTGCCTATCTACCGGCGCTTTCCCGCTTGGTAAGTCTTGGAATCATTGTTTTTAATATATTTTTCCCATGTGGGAGTTTCTTTCTATTTTATTTACATCATAACTAAGTCATAATTATGTTATAAGAAGGCATTTATTTATTAATTCAGTAATACACATTATATACAATCTGACCTTTGTTTGTAAATCTAGTACAATAGGCCTGTGCTGTAACATGTGCCATAACATGTCACATTAATAACCTTATAACACATTAACATTTAAACAATGTAAATGCCAGTATGGAATAATAGCAATATGAAATTAATAGACTGCTTTTCACCACGTAGAGGAGACATTGCAGCTGTGACTTTTTATATTTACATTTTTATAATTTTTTATAGGTACGGGGGAATCAAAATCCCAAGACAACTATTACGCGCAGCTTGTCCACTGTGCGTTAATTTTTAGTGTTATGGTAGTGTATTAGCATCCTAAGGTTAAAGTAATCAAGGCTTCCTTTAGCACATACCAGGAAATGTGATAGGGACAGTCATAATATTCATCCCCTTGAAATGTGTCTACATGATTCTCGTGGTATTAATCCCACAACACATTGCATAGCCTTTCTTGCCATTTAAATGCAGTCTTTGATCTTGGTGAGTTTCCCCATAGCAGAATTCCACATGTTGAATGTGAAGTGAAGATAGCAAAGTAATCATACATTAAGAGAGTTTCACTAACATGGAGTTTCAGTTTATTCAACAGATAAGTCACACTTGACAGTTTGGTGCAAAATTTATCTGTGTGTATATTCCAGCTAAGACTTTGGTCAATATGGAAGCCAAGAAGTTTCATTGGTTTAGTTTCTCAATTGGGTGCATTTGAATTCTGTGCACTGACCTGAAACAAGAAGGTATACATATCTATTACCATTACATTCTTTTGTATTCTGAGCAATTAATGTGCAGTCATCTGCATACAGTATTGTCTCAAATGGTATTTGAAGGGTATGTCATTTATGTATATAATAAACAGAATGTGTCCAAGAATGAAAGAATATGATTTTTTGTTATTTTCACACACTAATACTTTCTTATTAGTTAGGTACGAATGCACCAGGAGGAGAGCATTCTTCCCTCTTCTGTTGTACTGTAGCTTTCTCATTAGGATGTTATGGGACACTTTATCAGAGGCTTTCCTTAAATCTAGCAGTGTCACATAGGTTACAGATTTACTCTCGACACTGTCATATACTTTTGTTATAATGCAGTCAACTGCCTTCACTACCGACAGGTTAGATTTAAAGCTGTACTGTGCACAACAGAGTAGGTTATTATATTTAAAATATTGGTTCATTGCTGATGCACAGTACTCTGTTATTTTAGAAATTATTGGGACAGTTGAAATGGGTCTGTAATTGTCAGTTGATCCTGTCTTATGTGTGTTACACAAAGATTTGATTATGGATGTTTTTAGCATTCTGGGTTGACACCTTCATTTAATATTTTCTTTATTATTTTTGTTCAAAGGCATTATTATCTATTTTTATGTGTTTAGTAACATAATTAGAAAGACCATAATGCTCTTCAGCCTGAGTTTGGCTATTGTCTCACTGTCTTGTCTACAAGTTACATGACCCAACCTGAGATTGTCAGTTGCTTTACTGTGTAATGTTAGCAGTAGTGCTTCTCCCTTGCCCACATCTTCAATGTTGTTTTCTGAGATAGGATAGTCAAATAACGTATTTAATGTGTCAGGACATGTTGGAATAGTGTATTCTTTCCTTTCACAATTTATTTCTGTTTCAATGACAGTTGCTTTATATTTAAAGAGTGTAAAACATTGGCCTTCTTGCTTTGTTTTCAGACCTGTAGTGCTTTTTCATGTTCTTGTATTTATTATTATCTGCTTCAGTCTAATGCAACCAATCACACTATGACAGCATCAAGATACAGGGTTACTAGAAATGATTCATTCAATTTCAAAACTCTATATTTTCCAAAGTATTACATGTAAAAATATAACTGATACATGAATAGGACTGTAAACTCTCCAGGTTTGCATTTTTCAGTCTATAAATATGCTATCAGTGCCCCCCCCCCCCCCTGACCACACAACACATGTTCAAGTGATAGTCAAGTTCATTCCATACCTTATGGAGCAATATCCTCCCCCCATGAACCATGGATCTTGCCGTTGGTGGGGAGGCTTGCACGCCACAGCGATACAGATAGCCGTACCGTAGGTGCAACCACAACGGAGGGGTATCTGTTGAGAGGCCAGACAAACGTGTGGTTCCTGAAGAGGGGCAGCAGCCTTTTCAGTAGTTGCAGGGGCAACAGTCTGGATGATTGACTGATCTGGCCTTGTAACAATAACCAAAACGGCCTTGCTGTGCTGGTACTGCGAACGGCTGAAAGCAAGGGGAAACTACGGCCGTAATCTTTCCCAAGGGCATGCAGCTTTACTGTATGATTAAATGATGATGGTGTCCTCTTGGGTAAAATATTCCGGAGGCAAAATAGTCCCCGATTCGGATCTCCGGATGGGGACTACTCAAGAGGATGTCGTTATCAGGAGAAAGAAAACTGGCGTTCTACGGATCGGAGCGTAGAATGTCAGATCCCTTAATCGGGCAGGTAGGTTAGAAAATTTAAAAAGGGAAATGGATAGGTTAAAGTTAGATACAGTGGGAATTAGTGAAGTTTGGTGGCAGGAGGAACAAGACTTTTGGTCAGGTGGATACAGGGTTATAAACACAAAATCAAATAGGGGTAATGCAGGAGTAGGTTTAATAATAAATAGGAAAATAGGAATGCGGGTAAGCTACTACAAACAGCATAGTGAACGCATTATTGTGGCCAAGATAGATACGAAGCCCACACCTACTACAGTAGTTTATATGCCAACTAGCTCTGCAGATGACGAAGAAATTGAAGAAATGTATGATCAAATAAAAGAAATTATTCAGATAGTGAAGGGTGACGAAAATTTAATAGTCATGGGTGACTGGAATTCGGTAGTAGGAAAAGGGAGAGAAGGAAACGTAGTAGGTGAATATGGACTGGGGCAAAGAAATAAAAGAGGAAGCCGCCTGGTAGAATTTTGCACAGAGCACAACTTAATGATAGCTAACACTTGGTTCAAGAACCGTAAAAGAAGGCTGTATACATGGAAGAAGCCTGGAGACACTGACAAGTTTCAGATAGATTATATAATGGTAAGACAGAGATTTAGGAACCAGGTTTGAAATTGTAAGACATTTCCAGGGGCAGGTGTGGACTCTGACCACAATCTATTGGTTATGAGCTGTAGATTAAAACTGAAAAAAACTGCAAAAAGGTGGGAATTTAAGGAGATGGGACCTGGATAAACTGAAAGAACCAGAGGTTGTGCAGAGTTTCAGGGAGAGCATAAGGGAACAATTGACAGGAAAGGGGGAAAGAAGTACAGTAGAAGAAAAATGGGTAGCTTTGAGGGATGAAGTAGTGAAGGCAGCAGAGGATCAAGTAGGTAAAAAGACGAAGGCTAGTAGAAATCCTTGGGTAACAGAAGAAATATTGAATTTAAATGAGAAAATATAAAAATGCAGTAAATGAAGCAGGCAAAAAGGAATACAGACGTCTCAAAAATGAGGTCGACAGGAAGTGCAAAATGCCTAAGCAGGGATGGCTAGAGGACAAATGTAAGGATGTAGAGGCTTATCTCACAAGGGGTAAGAAAGATACTGCCTACAGGAAAATTAGAGACCTTTGGAGAAAAGAGAACCACTTGTATGAATATCAAGAGCTCAGATGGAAACCCAGTTCTAAGCAAAGAAGGGAAAGCAGAAAGGTGGATAGAGTATATAGAAGGTCTATACAAGGGTGATGTACTTCAGGACAATATTATGGAAATGGAAAAGGATGTAGATGAAGATGAAATGGGAGATACGATACTGCGTCTAGAGTTTGACAGAGCACTGAAAGACCTGAGTCGAAACAAGGCCCCCGGAGTAGACAACATTCCATTGGAACTACTGACGACCATCTGGTGAGCAAGGTGTATGAGACAGGCAAAATACCCTCAGACTTCAAGATGAATATAATAATTCCAATCCCAAAGAAAGCAGGTGTTGACAGATGTGAAAATTACCGAACTATCAGTTTAATAAGTCACAGCTGCAAAATACTAATGCGAATTCTTTACAGATGAATGGAAAAACTAGTAGAAGCCGACCTCGGGGAAGATCAGTTTGGATTCTGTAGAAATGTTGGAACACGTGAGGCAATACTGTCCCTATGACTTATCTTAGAAGCTAGATTAAGGAAGGGCAAACCTACATTTCTAGCATTTGTAGACTTAGAGAAAGCTTTTGACAATGTTGATTGGAATACTCTCTTTCAAATTCTGAAGGTAGCAGGGGTAAAATACAGGGAGCGAAAGGCTATTTACAATTTGTACAGAAACCAGATGGCAGTTATAAGAGTCGAGGGACATGAAAGGGAAGCAGTGGTTGGGAAGGGAGTGAGACAGGGTTGTAGCCTCTCCCCGAAGTTATTCAATCCGTATATTGAGCAAGCAGTGAAGGAAACAAAAGAAAAATTCGGAGTAGGTATTAAAATCCATGGAGAAGAAATAAAAATGCTGAGGTTCGCCGATGACATCATAATTCTGTCAGAGACAGCAAAGGACTTGGAAGAGCAGTTGAATGGAATGGACAGTGTCTTGAAAGGAGGATATAAGATGAACATCAACAAAAGCAAAACACAGATAATGGAATGTAGTCGAATTAAATCGGGTGACTTTGAGGGTATTAGATTAGGAAATGAGACGCTTAAAGTAGTAAAGGAGTTTGGTATTTGGGGAGCAATATAACTGATGATGGTCGAAGTAGAGAGGATATAAAATGTAGACTGGCAATGGCAAGGAAAGCGTTTCTGAAGAAGAGAAATTTGTTAACATCGAGTATAGATTTAAGTGTCAGGAAGTCATTTTTGAAAGTATTTGTATGGAGTGTAGCCTTGTATGGAAGTGAAACATGGACGATAACTAGTTTGGACAAGAAGAGAATAGAAGCTTTCGAAATGTGGTGCTACAGAAGAATGCTAAAGATTAGGTGGGTAGATCACATAACTAATGAGGAAGTATTGAATAGGATTGGGGAGAAGAGAAGTTTGTGGCACAACTTGACCAGAAGAAGGGATCGGTTGGTAGGACATATTCTGAGGCATTAAGGGATCACCAATTTAGTATTAGAGGACAGCGTGGAGGGTAAAAATCGTAGAGGGAGACCAAGAGATGAATACACTAAGCAGATTCAGAAGGATGTAGGTTGCAGTAGGTACTGGGAGATGAAGAAGCTTGCACAAGATAGAGTAGCATGGAGAGCTGCATCAAACCAGTCTCAGGACTGAAGACCACAACAACAACAACATGGAGCAATATCCTGTCAATGGTCGTCACGGCGGCATTAATACATTCTCTGAGCTGTTCCAGTGCTCTTGGCAGTGGGGATACGTAAACATGGTCCTTAATGTACCACCAAATGAAAAATTCACAAGGTATTAGAGTGTGATTGGGGGCGGGAGGAGGGGGGGGGGGGCGCTTGGGGACAGAGCCACATCATCTTCACCACTATTCAGTGATGTGGAAGTTTGTTGTTCAGGTAGCCTTAAATGGACTGGGACCCATGGTGAGCTCTGACAGAGATCTCTCTCTCTCTCTCTCTCTCTCTCTCTCTCTCTCTCTCTCTCTCTCTCACACACACACACACACACACACACACACACACACACACACACACACACGTGCATCTGAGGTGCCTTCTGTGGATGATGTAGCACAGCTGTGTGTGTGGACTTTCAGAAGTATGTGCACACATCACTGCATTTATGATAGTAGGTGACTTTGCCTAAAAAACTCTGAAGTTCTTTGACTGACAGAGGGTGTGAGAGTGACATAATAGCAGAAACATATTGATGCAGGGGTCTGAAACCCTCACAAGAAACTTTAAACCCAAGATAAATGATAGAAGGTTGAAAAAAATATGATATTTTTCTAAATTATAGTTCAACTCGGCCACTTGGAGGACAGAAAAAAAAAAGAGTATGGAGATTTTGTAAATGTTCCTCAATGGAGGCTCCAGAAATGACTGTCATCAAAATAGTTTCCACAACCCAGCAGTCACACTGAAAGTTGTTCTAAAAAAACTTTGAAAAATAGCAGGAGCACCGGAGACTCCAAAAGGCAACCACAAATATTGGTACAGTCCAAAACGGATATTGACAACTAACTTTTGTTGTTACACTGTATCTAAAGCAAGTTGTAAATAGGCATCCAGCAAGCCAATTTTTGAGAAATATTGACCACCTGATTACTTTGCAAAGAATTCTGTTGTACATGGTATCAGGTATGCATCCACTAGAGATTGTGCGCTCACAGAAACTTTAAAATCACTGCAGAGGCATAACCAGCCTGAACAGTTTCTTTGCTATAACTAAGGGGGTATACCGTTAACTTGATGAAATTGGCCAAACAACACCTGTTTCTGTGAGATCTAATTCACCTTTGACTTATTTCCTGAGTACCACTGGAACAGAAAAGGCCCATAAAAATGAGGGCAAGCAGAAGGTTTCATGGTAATGTGCACTTCAAAAATTGTTGGCACACTCCAATCCAGGAGAGAACAAAGAGGAAAACTCAGAACATAATGCATTTAGCTGTGTATATGGCGCTTGTTTAGACATTAAATTCATTTCATCTGAAATGGTAAAACCAAACATCTTAAAAGCATCGAATCCAAAAATATTCTATATATTTGCCGAGCCATACTATGATGATGGTTCACCACGTGTCTTCCACATGCCATCTTTGCCTCTAGCGGTGGGCATGTTATTTTGATGTAAGGAAGTTGCAGTGTGAGGAGTGAGTAGGACAGTGGTAGGTGGTGGAGCAGGAAGGCCTCTTCAGGCATGGCATGTTAGGATTTGAGCCATGTGATTTCTCTTTCAGATGACTGGACTTCGGTGTTCTGCTTAGGGTTGTGTGTCCAAGAATTAGATTACATCCTGGCAGCTCTGGAGGTCATGAGGCAATCAAAGCTATTCCTACTGTGGAAGATTGTGGCTGTGGTGCCTTCTTTAAGAGGGAAGCACAGCATCTTAGAACTATGGTGAAGTACCTTACTTCTGTTAATTGAATTTTGGCACAGTGTGAGGTTCGTCTTTCGCAGTAGCTGTCATTTTGAAGCATAGATACTGTATTAAATTTTTGCATCCCTCTTCTGTCACATAAGCTTGTACTAAAAAAATCTCTGTATTAACAATTACATGGTATCTAATTATGGGAATTGAAACTTAGTGTTAGTGATTAGTTCTCAAGGGTCTGAGACAAATTTCTTTGCCCCTGTGACATGAATTGTTGAAAACATTTGCTTTCATAATTGTGACAGTTAAGTGCAAAGCTCATTTGTTGTCTTCAAACACAGATATTTTCATAACTGTATAACTATTTTTATTTCCCATGTTTACAACAGTACAGTGTGGGTTAGTGTGACAGCATAGTAAAGACTTACTTGAATGCAAAGTAAACACTGCAGCACATGTTTGGGGATGTGCACATTTATGAAATTTAATCATTTTGGAGACTTGTTGTTTTTGTCCTTAACATGCTCAATTAATTAACTGTTGAAAGCTTACAAATAATTTTTAATTGGTTTGATTGATCTTTTAAGAATATGTTATTCAGTAAATAGTCGAGTCATGGATCACGTTCAACCATTACTTAGGCCTAGTCCTCCCCCCAACCCTATACAGTAGCTGTGTACCATTTTGATAGCAAAGTGTGGTTGTCTTTAGGTGTTGGAGATTTGTATGGTATTAGACATCATTCATACAAGTTCTCTTTTCATAACTGATTGTTGTAACTAGGTGAGATTGTTGCTTTCTTGGATTTTGGTATTGCAAATCCATTGCCTTCCAAATGGAGCCTTGAGCTATCATTACAGTGGACTGTTTGAGAAAGGAACAGCTTCAGTATGAATCTATGATCTGAAACCTTTTGGAGGATGTGGGCACTTATGAGTCATTGGTGCAACTGTAGGTGGTGGCTGGTGTTCCAGTACACCATGTGAACCTGAGGAAAATTTGAACCTTTTAAAAGACAGTGTTCCTTCATGTCATCAGATTTATCATATGCACACTCAAATTTTGCACTGGCTGTAGTGGATAGAGGACCTAGTTGTATTGCTACTGATTCCAAATTTCAACCCCTGATCAAGCAACTACATAGCAAAATACTTAGCTTACAAATTGGTTTGAGTAACATAGAGTGTGCAGGACATTGGGTTGGTAGGGAGGTAGATTCTGAGGTTGTCGAAATGGAGTTAGTTCTTCCAGATCCTGGGACTCAGGAGGTGGAGGATGCATAAGTGCCCTTTGCTCAGTTATCTAATCCTTTTGTGCATGTATTACATGGGGTAGAGCAGCTCAGTATCAATACTCAGGAGGAACAAGTTGAGTTTTTGTGGTTTATTGTTAAGTTAGAGGAGCAAGCCAGTGTTTTCCAGCTGTCATGGGAAACTGTTTTCTGGTTGCTATTATGTTAAGGGTCTTTGGTGGGGCTAATTGGGGAGGTCCTTGCAACAGGGGGTCCATCAAGGAGTTGTGTGCATGCGTACTAAGAGAGCATCTATTAGCCAGAGTTAATAGTGACCTTGTTAATGGACATTTCTATAGTGTTCAGGATACTAACGAGGGTTTGGCTAAGTATGTCCGTGGGGTGTGTACCGCTACTGTAGCCTTTGATTTGTGGCTCCTTCAGCTGGAAATTTTTGCCACTATCCTGCAAGGCATTAAGTCAGAAGATTCGTCTGGAGTCTTGCTTGCACAGCACCCTACGACTTACTGCAATTTGGATGATCTTGTCATTCTTGTGGAAGGAGTTACGCTAGCAAATCAGAGTAGAGGATACACCAGGGCATTGGTTTTAACACATGTGAATTTCCATCCTCTTTTAGTAAAAATCACACTATTAGAGAAAATTGTGACCAGCCTGGCCATCCTGCCCGACAGTGCTTGGGCTGATGTTAAACATGCTCCACACAGTTGATGCCACAGGAGCAGACAACAGGGGGTTTTCCTCTGTCATGTCTACTCACTCTAAGTCATTCAAAGTTGTACCTACTAATCCTATTCCCTTCCATGTACTTATATTAACAGTGAGCCCTTGTGTGCATTGCTCGATTTGGGTAGTAATGTTCTCTTGATGAGCCAGCAGTGGTACATTAGGTATCTTCACAGTTGTAAGTTTCCAGGTTGCATTTAGTGGGTTTTTCATGCAGAGCTGTTAATGGTAATGCCCTTCCTGTATTGGGATGTGTACAGGTCTTTTGTAATGTTGATGGGTTTTCCTGCCCCATAAGAATTTTGGCCACAAAGGGTTTGAATACTGATCTTTTATTAGGTTGTGATTTTGTGAGTAAGATGGGTCTTGTGTTGAGTTATGCACTTAATAGGTTCTACTTTGGTTTCCATCCAGAAGTGGAGTTTCCTTTGTGTCATCATCTAGCTAAATGGTGTTGTGTAGCAACCATAATAGTGTGATCAAGGAAGGGGCATTTGGAACCTAAACGGGCTCAAGCTCTCCTTATGGTATTGCGTAACTTCTCTGAGGTTCTAACCGATAAACTGAGTATTACCAGTTGTATAGAGTATAAGATTTTGTTGTCTATCACATTCTGGTTAGGCAGTTGTCTTATCAGTTGTTGCCTCTTACAATGACAATATTGCAGGAGTTGGTGAATAAAGTGCTCACAGAAGGCAATATACAGCTGTCCACCTTACCATATGCCTCACCAATATTCCTGATTCCAAAGAATAATGGAGGGAGCTTTAGGGAGGTTGTTGATTATCAAGTTCTTAACCACAATGTGATATTGGAGTCTGCATTCCTTCCCAATTTGCAGGGGCACTTCTTGTGATTTTTGAGGCCCATTATGTTTTGGTAATTGACATGAACCAGGCATATTATGGAATTCCCTTATCTGAGTAATCAAAGCTGGCCACCACCTTTTGTACAGGTTGGAATCTGTATAATTTAATCAGGTTCCATTCAGGTTGTCCACCAGAGCAGCAATCCTATCAAGGTTACTTGATTCAAGACTAGGTGATCTTAAATTAAAATATGTCTACAATTAATTGGACAATCTTGTTATTTATAGTTCCTATTTACAGTTCCTACTTTGATCATAATATTCAGCAGTTTGATCATTATATTCAGCTTTTGTGTTTGATTTTGGAACAGTTGAAGGGAGCTGACTTCATAGTGAAGGTGACTAAGGTCACTCCAGCTCGTAGGGAGATTTCCTTTCTTGGACATTTGGTTTTGGCAGACAGTGTTACAATAGATCAGCTGAGGACAGGGGCCATTTATAGCTCTAATCCTCCAAAAATAAGAAAGGAGTGGCGCATTTCAATGGGATGACCAACTATTTCTGGACATTTGTATCCAGATTTTCCAAATTAGCAGCTCCTCTGAATCTTTTGTGCAAGAAATGAGATCCCTTTGTGTGGACAGGCAGCCAGCAAGCTGCCTTTGTCTCTTTTTTATGGTTGCCTTAAGTAAAGGTCCCATTTTGACTGTACCTGGTTTTAACTTGCCCTTCATCTTTCAGACAGACACCACCAACTCTAGAGGACTGCCATTCTTCTTCAGGAGCAAGAAGATGAGCAAAGGCTGTTGGTCTACATTTCCCGAAGTTTATTGGCATCAGAGAGAAAATATTCTACTTACAAACTGGAGGCACTTGCTGTTGTTTCTGCCCTTGAAGAGATTTAAATAATATTTGGAACACTGAGAGTTTATGCTCTCAGTTGGGTTCTGGCCGATCCTTGTAAAACTAGATGCATTGCATGATGGGCAGTCAGGATCTGCTCCTTTTGGTTCAACATGCCCCATATAAAAGAGTGTGAAAACAGTGTAGCCAATGCTCTGAGTCACATGTTTGAGGTGAAAGAAGAAGAAGAGTGTTCTCTAGGTATCGCCAAGCTGGTGGAGCAGTAGGTTAATTTCATTCTTACCGATATTCCCGCACTATTTTGCGATTTGGTTGGGCATCAAGAGGAGGACCCCAAGCTGGAGTGTATGAGGGGGCAGTAAGAGTCTGGCCAGTCAGTCCCAGGGTGTGAGTAGAGGAGAAATATGTTGTGTTGTAATGCAGATCAGGGGCAGGAGGTGGAAATCTGCCTTCCAGCCATGTTGACCCTGGCAGTATTTAAGTACTCTTGTAGTTCAGCGGCAGGAGGCCACTATCTATAAAATCCAGAAGTCCCTTACCCAATGGACATTGTATCAATATTATGAGAGGGAAACTCGCTACTCACCATATAGTGGAGATGCTGACTTACAGGTAGGCACCACAAACTCACGCAAATGCAACTCACACACACGACTGCAGTCTCAGGCAACTGGTGGTTTCAGTTGCCTGAGACTACAGTCATGTGTGTGTGTGTTATCTTTTCATGTGAGTGTGTGTGTGTGTGTGTGTGTGTGTGTGTGTGTGTGTGTGTGTGTGTGTGTGTGTGTTTGTGTGCATGTGTGTGTGTGTGTGTGCGCGCACGCGCTTATATGTGTGTCTGTTGTTGACGAAGGCCTTAATGGCTGAAAGCTATAATTGTGATAGTCTTTTGTTGTGCCTATCTGTAACTCAGCATCTCTGCTATATGGTGAGTAGCAACTTTCATTCTCATAATACTGTTACATTCCATTCTGGATTTTCTTTTGTACATTGTATCAAGATATTTGGAGGATGGTTGCTTTGTCAGGACTGTCAGATGACCAAATGGAATCCTGATGGGTGTACATCTACATCTACATCGTTACACTGCAATTCACACTTAAGTGCCTGGCACAGAGGGTTCATCGAACCATTTTCATACTACTCCACCATTCCACTCTTGAATGGCATGTGGGAAAAAGGAATACATAAATCTTTCCGTTCAAGCTCTGATTTCTCTTATTTTATTATGACAATTATTTTTCCCTACATAGGTTGGTATCAACAAAATATTTATGTATTTCAAAGAGAAAGTTGGTGATTGATATTTCGTAAATAGATCTCGCTGCAAAGAAAACCGCCTTTGTTTTAGTGACTGCCATCCCAACTCGCGTATCATATCAGTGACACTCTCACCCCTATTGTACGATAACACGAAACGAGCTGCCCTTCTATGCACTTTTTCAATGTCCTCCGTCAATACTACTTGGTAAGGATCCCATACTGTGCAGCAATATTCCAGCAGAGGACAGACAAGTATAATGTAGGCCATCTCTTTAGTGGGTTTGTCACATCTTCTAAGCGCTCTGCCAACAAAGTGCAGTTTTTGTTTTTCCTTCCCCACAATATTATCTATGTGGTCTTTCCAAATTTAGTTGCTCATAATTGTAATTCCTAGATAGGCACCACAAATTCACACAAACGCAACTCATACACACGACTGCAGTCTCAGGCAACTGGTGGTTTCAGTTTCCTGAGACTACAGTCGTGTGTGTGATGGGGACTACTTCAATCTACTCAAGTTGAGACGCCATTGGAAAGCCTTTTTATTGGTTACATCGGTCCTCTGTGTCATACCCAAGGTGGGTACTGATATAGTTCTGTCATCGTTGAAGGGTTTACCAGATTTAGCTGGTTGTTTCAGAGTAGGGGCATTATGGCTACACAGAGTATTAGCCACCTGAGTAGAATTTTTACTTGGTTTGGTCCCTTCAGAGTTCTGGTTAGTGATAATGCTGCTGCTTTTACTTCTAGGGAGTTTAGTAACTTTTGTTTCCACTCTGGGGTTAAACATGTCATCACTATGCCCTGTTATCTCCAGCCACCAATTGTGGAATGAGTCAGTCGTAATTTGAATCCTCACTTATTGCCTTCTACTCTGAGTATCAACCTAATTGGGACTGTATGTTGCCCTTAGTAACATTAAACATGGAACCTGTCAGGCTACTCCCACTTCGCTTATGTTATCTTATCCCTTGATTTTCCCTTGGCCAAACTGTGGTAGATATAAGTCTGTTGCCCAATAACCCCACTGCTGAGTCTATCAGCGATGTCTGATGAAGGGCCAAGGCAAACATTCAGCGCACCTATTAGCATGGAATCAGCATAATGCAACAGGGGGCATTGTCCAAGAAACATTCAAGTTAGGGATGTAGTCATTGTAAAAAATGTTGGGGTAGTGATTCACGCAGTAAGGTTCCTAATAAGTTGTCTCCCCATTTTCTGGGACCATATAGAGTGTTGGAATTCCCACTCGTCAAACTCAGGTTCAAGTAAGAAGACAATGGAGATCAAACTTAGAGTCCATCTGAGTTAAGTCAAACAGGTTCAGAAATAGTTGAAGGTTTGTAAACCCTCAACCGGGGTTTCAGTTTAGGGAGTGGGCAGGTTGGGGGTGGGGGGCGGGGGTGGTGTGGAGAGGAGATTGAGGATACTGCGTTGAACGGTCACAGTATTCCACGTGCCATCTTTGCCTCTGGAAGAGGGCATTCCATCTTGACGTAAGCATGTGGCAGTGTGAAGAGTGAGGCAGGTACTGGAGTAGGAAGGGCTCTTCAGGATTGGCACATTGTGATTTGAGCTGTTTGAGTTCTCTATCAGACAACAGGACTTAGGTATTCTGCTTGGGACCGTGTCTCCAAGAATAAGTTTTCATCCTGTTGGCTCTGGAGAACACGAGGTGGCCGAAGCTATTCCTACTGTGAAAGTCCATGGTTGCGGTGCCTTTGTTAAGAGGGAGGCATGCCATCTTAGAACTATGGTGAGGTACCTTACTTCTGTTGAGTGATTTTAGGGCACAGCATTAGGTTCACAAAATGTTCCTCTATATTGACTTTCCCAGTGTTGTCATCTGCTTATGCGCCTTACCAACCTTCATGACTATTTGAATTCTAAAAATATGGACTGAATCTTCCTGCTTGTTTAAGTATCGGTCATGGGTATGTTGAGTGGAAGTTCAGGAGGCCTCCATATGTTTGTACCAACTGCTTATTATACCAGCATAAATTTGTGATTTTCTGTCATTAAGGTATACTGCGTTTTTACCTTCTCATACGTGATAGCTTTGTGGAATTTGATTTAAGTTACCTCATTTATTTCTGTGAGTGGCTTTGATGCTTGCCAGTGACTTGTTAATTCTGGGAGAAAGGGGTTTATAGCATTTAAAGTACTGTCTCCTAATGTAATCAAAATTCATCTGCCAACTGTGTGCATTCATTCAAATCTTGTTGATTTTCCATAATGTATGGCAGCCCCTAGTTACCATTAAGCCATCAGGTGCAGTCTTGAAACAGAATTTCAGTTGGCAGCCAAATCTGATTATCTCCTTGTTGAGATCTTGGTGAACATCCAGTAGTAATGCCCTGGTTTTTTCTTTTCCGTTCTGTTCTTTTTTTTCTGTTAGTAGTGGAGGGCTTGATATTTGTCCCTTTATTGGTATGTTGGTCTGTAATTACACTCACAGCCATACTGTGTTCAGTTACATGGTTCAGCAGTTAAAGACCCCTTGCTCGATAATACTAGCAGTTACTAGCACCACACACAGAATTGTCTCAATTATCTGGGAGCTATGTATATCTGATTTATGCCAAGTAACCACCTTGGTGCAGCCAGTTGGATTCTAAGGTTGTGGGTTGCACTGCCTCTGCAACAGTACTCACGTGGGCAAAAAGAGAGAGAGAGGCAGACAGAGAGAGAGACAGACAGACAGAGAGAGAGAGAGAGAGAGAGAGAGAGAGAGAGAGAGAGAGCTTGGCACAACATTGTGCTTGATGTGAGTTGTTGAAAATATTTGCTTCCATAACTGTAATAGTTAGATGTAAAGCTCATTTGTTCTCTTTGAACATAGATATTTTCACAACAATGACAACATTTTTTACTTCCTACATTGTTAATGGTACAGTGTGGGTCATTGTGACAGTTTATTAAAGTCTTACTTGAACGCAAAGTAAACACTGCAGCACTTGTTCGAGGATGTGCATGTTTATGAAATTTAACCACTTTGGAGACTTGTTGTTGTTGTTGTTCTACTTCTTCTTCTTAACATACTCAACTAATTAACTGCTTAAATCTTACAAGAATTTTTTTTAAACTTGGTTTGATTGAACTCTTTAAGTATAAGTTGTTCAATAAATATTTTGATCTTCAATGATGTTCAATCCCTACTTAGGCCTAGTCCTCCCCTCCTAGACAACCTCACACAGTAGCTGTGTACCACATGCATTATCTATAGCAATAAATTTAAGTGACTGGAATACTCACTAGTAGGTCACTAGGGCAGAGAATTGGCCAAGAAAAGGTACACCCTGTTTATTGTAATTTACTAACTTTTGTGACATAGTGAGAAGTGGAGGGGAGACCAACTCCATATGAGTTTGCGGGTTTAAAAGGTTACTGCACCTCCTGTATCCACTTGCAGGTGCAGAACTTTACGAAAAACCACAACATCAGTGAGAAGCTTATTTGGTGCAAGAGAAGTAGCCAATACAATTTTTATGTCCATATCCACATCAGGATCATTGTGCTGAATTTTTGAATTACAAACAGAAGCAGTGTGACCTTCTTTGTTACAGTTATGACAGGTAGCCCAGCAATTTGATTAGCCTGGGTGCTCATGGTTAATGAAACAATAGGTGCAGGATGGGAGCATTGAACATGTGCATTGCTGCTTACTGGCCTGTTAACTTTGTTGGTGTGGCTGCTGCTGGGAGTGAGACCTGTTGACTTAATGGTCTGATTGTGTGTGGAATGCTGCAGCTGTGTCTTCTCCTTGTGAACTATCTGAAGCTTGGCTCAGAGAATAGAGTTGAATTGCTGATATGCCACACCATGACTCAATTGTATATTAAAATTGAAGAAACTGCAAAAAGGTGGGAATTTAAGGAGATGGGACCTGGATAAACTGAAAGAACCAGAGGTTGTACAGAGTTTCAGGGAGAGCATAAGGGAACAATTGACAGAAATGGGGGAAAGAAATACAGTAGAAGAAGAATGGGTAGCTTTGAGGGATGAAGTAGTGAAGGCAGCAGAGGATCAAGTAGGTAAAAATATGAGGGCTAGTAGAAATCCTTGGGTAACAGAAGAAATATTGAATTTAATTGATGAAAGGAGAAAATATAAAAATACAGTAAATGAAGCAGGCAAAAAGGAATACAAACGTCTCAAAAATGAGATCAACAGGAAGTGCAAAATGGCTAAACAGGGATGGTTAGAGGACAAATGTAAGGATGTAGAGGCTTATCTCACTAGGGATAAGATAGATACTGCCCACAGGAAAATTAAAGAGACCTTTGGAGAAAAGAGAACCACTTGTATGAATATCAAGAGCTCAGATGGAAACCCAGTTCTAAGCAAAGAAGGGAAAGCAGAAAGGTGGAAGGAGTATATAGAGGGTCTATATAAGGGCGATGTTTTGAGGACAATATTATGGAAATGGAAGAGGATGTATATGAAGATGAAATGGGAGATAACATACTGCGTGAAGAGTATGACAGAGCACTGAAAGACCTGAGTCGAAACAAGGCTCCTGGAGTAGACAACATTCCATTGGAACTACTGATGGCCTTGGGAGAGCCAGTCGTGACAAAACTGTACCATCTGGTGAGCAAGATGTATGAAACAGGTGAAATACCCTCAGACTTCAAGAAGAATACAATAATTCCAATCCCAGAGAAAGCAGGTGTTGACAGATGTGAAAATTACCAATCAGTTTAATAAGCCACAGCTGCAAAATACTAACACGAATTCTTTCCAGACGAATGGAAAAACTAGTAGAAACCGACCTTGTGGAAGATCAGTTTGGATTCCGTAGAAATACTGGAACACATGAGGCAATACTGAGCTTACGAATTATCTTAAAAGAAAGATTAAGGAAAGGCAAACCTACGTTTCTAGCATTTGTAGACTTAGAGAAAGCTTTTGACAATGTTGACTGGAATACTCTCTTTCAAATTCTAAAGGTGGCAGGGGTAAAATACAGGGAGCAAAAGGCTATTTACAATTTGTACAGAAACCAGATTATCCTCATTTTGCTTTTTTTGATGTTCATCTTATATCCTCATTTCAAGACACTGTCCATTCCGTTCAACTGCTCTTCCAAGTCCTTTGCTGTCTCTGACAGAATTACAATGTCAACGGCGAACCTCAAAGTTTTTATTTCTTCTCCATGGATTTTAATACCTACTCCGAACTTTTCTTTTGTTTCCTTTACTGCTTGCTCAATATACAGATTGAACAGCATTAGGGAGAGGCTACAACCCTGTCTCACTCCCTTCACAACCACTACTTCCCTTTCATGTTCCTCGACTCTTATAACTGCCATCTGCTTTCTGAACAAATTGTAAATAGCTTTTCACTCCCTGTATTTTACCCATGATACCTTCAGAATGTGAAAGAGAGTATTCCAGTCAACATTGTCAAAAGCTTTCTCTAAGTCTACAAATGCTAGAAATGTAGGTTTGCCTTTCCTTAATCTTTCTTGTAAGATAAGTCATAGGGTCAGTATTGCCTCACATTTCTACAGAATCCAAACTGAGCTTACCCAAGGTCAGCTTCTACCTGTTCTTCCATTCGTCTGTAAGGAATTTGCGTTAGTATTTTGCAGCTGTGACTTATTAAACGGATAGTTCGGTAATTTTCACATCTGTCAACACCTGCTTTCTTTGGGATTGGAATTATTATATTCTTCTTGAAGTCTGAGGGAATTTCGCCTGTCTCATACATCCTGCTCACCAGATGGTAGAGTTTTGTCAGGACTGGCTCTCCAAAGGCTATCAGTAGTTCTAATGGAATATTGTCTACTCCCGGGGCCTTGTTTCAACTTACGTCTTTCAGTGCTCTGTCAAACTCTTCATGCAGTATCGTATCTCCCATTTCATCTTCATCTACATCCTCTTCCATTTCCATAATATTGTCCTCAAGTAAATCGCCCTTGTATAGACCCTCTATATACTCCTTCCACCTTTCTGCTTTCCCTTCTTTGCTTAGAATTGGATGTCCATCTGAGCTCTTGATAAGCATGCAAGTGGTTCTCTTTTCTCCAAAGGTCTCTTTAATTTTCCTGTAGGCAGTATCTATCTTACACCTAGTGATATATGCCTCTCGATCCTTACATTTGTCCTCTAGCCATCCCTGTTTAGCCATTTTGCACTTCCTGTCTATCTCATTTTTGAGCCCTCATCGTTTTACCTACTTGGTCCTCTGCTGCCTTCACTATTTCATTCCTCAAAGCTACCCATTCATCTTCTACTGTATTTCTTTCCCTCATTCTTGTCAATTGTTCCCTTATGCTCTCCCTGAAACTCTGTACAACCTCTGGTTCTTTCAGTTTATCTAGGTCCCATCTCGTTAAATTCCCGTCTTTTTGCAGTTTCTTCAGTTTCAATCTACAGTTCATAACCAATAGATTGTGGTCAGAGTCCACGTCTGCCCCTGGAAATGTCTTACAATTTCAAACCTGGTTCCTAAGTCTCTGTCTTACCATTATATAATCTATCTGAAACCTTCTAGTATCTACAGGGTTCTTCCATGTATACAACCTTCTTATGCTCTGTGCAAAATTCTACCAGGTGGCTTCCTCTTTCATTTCTTAGCCCCAATCCATATTCACCTAGTACGTTTCCTTCTCTTCCTTTTCCTACTGTTGAATTCCAGTCACCCATGACTATTAAATTTTCATCTCCCTTCACTACCTGAATAATTTCTTTTATCTCATTATACATTTCATCAATTTCTTCATCATCTGCAGAGCTAATTGGCATATAAACTTGTTCTACTGTAGTAGGCATGGGTTTCGTGTCTATCTTGGCCACAATAATGTGTTCACTATGCTGTTGGTAGTAGATTACCCGCACTCCTATTTTTTTATTCATTATTAAACCTACTCCTGCATTACCCCTATTTGATTTTGTATTTATAACCCTGTATCCACCTGACCAAAAGTCTTGTTCCCCCTGCCACTGAACTAAACTATTTCCCGTTATATCTAACTTTAACCTATCCATTTCTAACCAACCTGCCCGATTAAGGGATCTGACATTCTACGCTCCGATCCATAGAATGCCAGTTTTCTTTCCCCTGATAACGAAGTCCTGCTGAGTAGTCCCGGCCCGGATATCCGAAAGGGAGACTATTTTGCCTCCAGAATATTTTACCCAAGAGAACGCCATCATCATTTAATCATACAGGTAAGGTGGGTATGCTCTTTCATCCAGAACTAAACGAATGATAGCACCTCCCTCCATCTAATCAGCATAAGGCTCTTTAAGCACATCAGATGCAAAATGATAAAGACTACTTAACTCATGGAGTTTCACTGCCAATGCTCTATAGGACTGATGTGGTTGCTTCCTACAGTGGTAAAACTCAACCTAGGGTGCAATAACATGGGTGCGCTTATAGCAGTATTTTGAAAGAAGTTCACACATTTGGTCAATCATTTAAGGAGCAGATCCTGTAAAGGTGTGAACTGATATAGGACTTGATACACTTTTGGTGATATCTATGAAAGGAACAAGCCACGACATAAAATAGTGTCAGTGATCCGAAAAGCTTGAAGTGTTGTTGCAGATGTTTCTTGTATGTGTCCCATTCCTCAATGGACTCATTGCATGTAAAAAAGGGAGGCAGGTAAATCATGGGGCCATGGAGGACAAAACAGCAGATGACACAGATGAAGGAGCATGCTGACTACACAAAACAGAAGCCAATGATTGAAATACATGAGTCTGATTGTTCAGCACCTGCAACTGTTGCTGCAATGTCATGCTTGCTGTTCAACCACCAACATAAAATGTTCTCTGTAACACTATCAGTCATCATTGGAATAAATGGAGGTCCTACCAGAGTAGAAAGTTGTATGGAGAACAGAACCACACTTGTTGTAATTAGGTATAAATGCAACATGACCAACAGACTGAACACAACTTTATTCCAACAAAGCATTAACAAATTGAACATAGTATATAGTAGCCTTACATTATCTATTTGTGGTGTTTACAACTTTGGAATGGGAGTTTTGCCTGCAGTATTTCTGGTTTCAGTTGCCATATCTATCAATGCTTTGGTTGACTCATTAGCTTCCATATTAGGTGCAATTAGTTCATTCAGTTTATTAATTGTAATCTAGATCTTACTTTGTTTAGCTTCTGTTCGTTGATGGATTGGAATACTCTTTCCTGATCGGTGTTTGCTTTATTATCTAGAGGAAGTCTAAGCCACAACCTTTTATGATCAGAATACCTAGTTTAAGTGTATTAGACCACATAATGCCTCTGGGAATACAGACAATTCACAGTTTCACTTTCTTTACATTCTTTCTTTATTTTATGGGTTTCTGTAATAGAGGAACTGTTCACCTATATTATATTTTGTCTAAATATAGCTTGTGGGATAGGAAAAAGCTATGTAACTATTAGTACATAATATGTTCCCTTATTTATACAATATAAATATGATAACAGTGCATGTTGTGATAGTGCCACGACATTTAACAGTGCCGCCACGACAGTACGCACAAACGGCGATAGAGGCGCTCCGCAAATCGGATGAGCGCGGGAGCGCCACCTAGCTACGAACGGCACCGGCCGCATGTCACGGCACAGCAATCGAATACGAGAGACTGAGTTGTAATCATGTGATCAGCTATTGTTTCTAAGAGAGAGTGTGAAAATCCACGCAATTATAGTGATTAAAGGTTATAACACTTTTTGGCGACGAGGTCGGGATATTTTCACCGCGTTGTGGATTTGAGTGTTCGTGACGAGGCAGACATGGAACAGCTTATGCAAGCGCTCATTGAACAACAAACACAGCTGACGGCAGCGATTCAGGCGTTGTCGATGTCGCTTACTCATCGTCTGTCTTCCTCTTCTCCGCCTCCATTCCCTCCTTACGACGAGGCCGCTGAAGACTGGGAGAATTATGAGAAGCGTTTGCGGCAACACTTCTTGGCTTTCGGCGTTGTCGACGCTCCTATGTGTAAGTCGTTATTTCTATCTTGGATTTCCCCTCGGGTCTATCAGCTGCTATCTCAGTTAGCCCCTCTGCGGGAACCAGCCTCCCTGTCCTTCCAAGAAATGTGTGACTTATTGTCTGCCTATTATCGAACAAACACCCACGTCGTTGCCACCCGCGTGGCGTTCTACCGGTGTCGTAAACAGCCCCATCAATCTTACCGGGCTTGGGCGGCGGAACTACACGGCCTGAGTAGGAAATGTCAGTCTGTCACGGACACTCATCACGAGTCTTATGCTCCTGATAAAGAAGTTCGGCAACGTGCCCTACAACTGCCAAACCCGTCGTTGTCGGAAGTTCTAAGCATCGCTCAATCCTTTGAAGTGTCTCACGCTGCTGGCGCGCAAATAGACGCGTGGTGTGATGTAGGCGCTGTACAGTCAACTCTCGACAAGGACAATTTGCCTGTTGCACAGGAGAACGAGATGTGGCGGCGGTTCACTCGCGTAAACAACGCCGCGTTGGGCCGCAATGCTCGCAGCGAAACCAGGAACCACAGAAGCCGGTTCGTTCCGCGCTTCCTTCTTGCCCCCGTTGTTTCGTACAGCACGACAGGGCAGCGTGTCCAAAACGTTGGGCCATGTGTAATTCATGTAGGAAAAAAGGCCACATTGCTTCTGTGTGTCAGTCCCATAAAGTTCCTGTCGACGAGGACGAGGCGTCGGACATGGATGTTCACTGTGTGCTTTCTCAAACAAATAAGTTGTTTGTTACTGTTCGTGTTCTGAATAAAGACATCCGCATGCAAGTGGACACTGGCTCTGCAGTAACTCTCATTAATTCTCGCACGTATTTGGCGTTGGGCTCCCCTCCTTTGTCTCCTGTTACAGGCAATCTGAGGACTTATAATCAGCAAAAAATTCCTATCATGGGCCAGTTTGATGCTTCCACTGCCTACAAGTCTGTTGTTCGGCCCCTCACGTTTTATGTGGTGGATCATGCGGGCACTGAAAACCTGTTCGGTTATGATGCTTTCCAGTTGTTCGGGTTCTCTATTGATGATGATGTGCACCTCATATCTGAGGACATTCCGTATCAACAGCTGGATGGATTGTGTTGTGAATTTTCGTCCGTGTTCTCTGCTGGTCTGGGTTGTGCCAAGGATTTTGCAGCCCACATTACTCTTAAACCTACGGCTCGCCCTAAGTTTTTCCGGGCACGCCCTATTCTGGTGGCGTTGCGTGCACCTGTCAAGGCTGAGCTAGACAGGTTAACAGCTTCAGGGATTCTCCTTCCGGTTACCTCCAGCGAATGGGCATCGCCGATCGTGGTGGTTTCTAAACCAAACGGGAGTCTGCGATTGTGTGGTGACTTTAAAGCCACTGTCAACGCTCAGAGCCTCATTGACACTTATCCTATCCTCTTCCTCGTCCTGAGGAGTTGTTTACCAAGCTCGCTGGGGGCCAGTTCTTTTCCAAACTTGACTTATCGGAGGCGTACCATCAGTTGCCGTTGGACGATCCTTCCAAGGAATTTCTCGTTATCAACACTCCTTGTGGGTTGTATCAGTACCAGCGATTACCATTTGGCGTCGCTAGCGCACCGGCCATTTTTCAGCGGTTTTTGGAACAGCTCACGGCTTCCGTTCCCGGCTGCATAAACTATCTGGATGACATAGTTGTCACGGGAGCCTCCACTGCGGAGCACCTTCGTAATTTACGTTCACTGTTTTGGGTTTTGCATTCGGCTGGGTTGAGGTGCAATCTGGACAAGTCACAGTTCTTCCAACCCTCCATTGAGTATCTTGGTTTCCACTTGTCCCGTGAGGGCATACGCCCTCTCCGTGAGCACGTTGCGGCCATTAACGCTCTACCCCCGCCGTCTACGGTCAAAGAACTTCAGGCATTTCTAGGCAAGAATGCTTATTATCACAAATTCATTCCATCCGCAGCAGCGGTAGCTTATCCTCTGCATCAGCTGTTACGCAAAAACGTCCCCTTCTGTTGGTCTGACAAGTGTGAGCAGGCTTTTGTCCGCCTGAAGGCTCATTTGCAGTCGGCGCCTTGTCTTGCCACATTCCGTCCGGGTCAGCACTTGGTTCTGGCGACTGACGCGTCACAGTATGGCCTAGGGCCTGTTCTCGCCCATCGGTATGAGGATGGGTCGGAACGACCCATTGCCTATGATTTCCAAGACCCTCAACGAGGCACAACGGCGTTACTCTCAAATCGAAAAGGAGGCGCTCGCTATCATTTATGCTCTAAAAAAGTTCAGCGTTTTTTTGTATGGTTCTAAGTTTCACCTCATCACCGACCACAAACCGCTGGTCTCTCTGTTCAGCCCCTCGGCGTCACTTCCGGATAAGGCAGCTCACCGCCTGCAACGTTGGGCCTTATACCTGTCTCGTTTTCATTATGAGATTCACTATCGCCCCACGGCCCAGCACGCCAACGCTGATGCATTGTCGCGATTGCCGATGGGCCCCGACCCTGTTTTCGATCGTGATGAACTCCTCTGTTTCCACATTGATGAGGAAGAATGTCGTGCAGTCGAGGGTTTTCCACTTACAGGTTCGCAGGTCGCGTCAGCTACTGCGCGGGACCCGGTCCTGCGTCGGGTGATCGGTTTTGTTCAACGAGGTTGGCCGGACAGGACCGGGGGCCGGGCATCGGATCCCCTTCGCAACTACCATGCCTTGCGCCTTCGTCTGTCTGTTCGTGATGGTGTTGTTCTTCTGGCCACGGATGGCGCATCTCCACGGGTTGTGGTGCCAGCCTCTCTTCGCAAAGATGTTCTCAAACTGTTGCACGGAGGCCATTGGGGTATTTCTCGGACTAAGTCCCTGGCCCGCAGGCACGTTTATTGGTCCGGCATTGATTCGGACATCGCCCATATGGTTGCTGCATGTGGCCAGTGTGCTCAACAACTGGCGGCACCTCGTACAATGCCCTCTCCGTGGCCTGATCCAGCTCAGCCATGGGAACGGGTGCACGCCGACTTTGCGGGCCCCTTCCTCGGTACTTATTGGCTACTGTTGATTGACGCCTTCTCGAAGTTTCCATTTGTTGTTAGATGTCCGTCGCCCACCACTGCGGCGACAACGCTGGCTTTGTCCAAAATCTTTGCGCTAGAAGGTCTTCCATCCACGATCGTCACAGACAATGGCCCTCAGTTCTCTTCGCAGGCCTTCCGTGATTTTTGTACTGGACAAGGGATTCATCATGTTACCGCACCTCCCTTCCATCCGCAATGGAATGGGGAGGTCGAGCGCCTTATCCGCACTTTCAAATGCCAGATGAAAAAATTCCTTAGTGATTTTTCCACAGATGACGCCCTGCTGCAATTTCTGAGTTCTTATCGCTTCACGCCTCTGGGTGATCGCAGCCCTGCTGAACTCTTGCATGGCCGCCAACCGCGCACTCTACTGCACCTGCTTCACACTGTCAGGCCTTGTACTGTGTCCCCTAGTGCGGGAAAATACTCGGTGGGCGCCGACGTGTGGGCACGAGGATATGGGTCTCGCCCTAAATGGATTCCAGGGGTGGTCAAGGCTCTTCGCGGCCGCCGGCTTTGTGAAATCCGTATGGGCGACGGCACGGTTGTTCGCCATTACGACCAGATGCGCCCACGAGTGGTGGCCACGCCTGTGCCACCGCCCCATCCTTCGCCTCCACCAGCCCGAGACGCCAGTCCTGTCGCTGCTGCTGATCTACCGTCCGTGTTGATGCAGCCGCCGTCGCTGCCGCTTCCAAGTACTCCGGAACTGGCCCCAGTCGCGACGCCGCCTTCTCCGGGACCCATCTCGCTGGAGCACACTCCCAGGTCAATGACACCTATGGATGCTGCTCCGGAGTTTTCACCCATCATCTCATCCAGGAGGCACGTTCCATGCACGAGCTTCCGTCCTGGACATTTTCGACCATACTCCCGTGTCTCTGCGCGGGATCTCCTCGGGGCCTCACAAGAGGCCATGGATGTCTCTGCGCTGTCCATGTCTCCAAGGAAGTGAGTGTTTATTTTTTTTCAAGGGGGAAAAGTGTTGTGATAGTGCCACGACATTTAACAGTGCCGCCACGACAGTACGCACAAACGGCGATAGAGGCGCTCCGCAAATCGGATGAGCGCGGGAGCGCCACCTAGCTACGAACGGCACCGGCCGCATGTCACGGCACAGTAGTCGAATACGAGAGACTGAGTTGTAATCATGTGATCAGCTATTGTTTCTAAGAGAGAGTGTGAAAATCCACGCAATTATAGTGATTAAAGGTTATAACAGTGCACTTGTTGAAAATACTAATTATACAATTTTACCAACATTTGTAGTAAAATTTTGGAGCTATCCCACACTGATCTGCTCTATATTATTATTTTTGCTAGTACCAATATGTGCTGTCTATCACTCAAGACATCTGAGTGCCTGCTACTACACAAAGGCTATGGCAAATAGTACTATTTTGACATCTTTCTCTCTCTCTGATGCCTCCCCCTCCCTTCTCCCACATTCTCCCCTCTACATCTTTGTCTCCCTTTGTTATTTCATCCTCCCAACAGGTGAGTGCATCTCATCCTGTGGACTGAGAAGCCTAACCTTTCTTTTTTTAGAAAAAACTTCCCGACAGGACAGTATATGTACTTTTTTGTATGTGTTTATCAACAGTGCTTACATTTTTCTGAAGGTAAATACTGTCTGCAATTCTGTATTTCAATTTTACAGTTTTTTGAGATCATTTTCCTTTTTGATATAATTACTTTATTTTATTTTTATTTTTTTATTATTATTTATTTATTTATTGTTCCATGGGACCACATTAAGGAGAAGTCTCCATGGTCATGGAATGAGTCAATACATGAAATTATAACATGATTGTAGAAACAGATAAAATGAAATGAAATATAAGAAACATATTCAGGCGACAAGTCATTAGTTTAAATAAAGAAAATCAAGAATATAACACGGAATTTGCTTAATTTTTTAGCTCTTCCAGGAGCTCCTCGACAGAATAGGAGTGAGCCATGAGGAAACTCTTCAGTTTGGACTTAAAAGTGTTTGGGCTACTGCTAAGAGTTTTGAGTTCTTGTGGTAGCTTATTGAAAATGGATGCAGCACAATACTGCACACCTTTCTGCACAAGAGTCGAATTGCATTCCACATGCAGATTTGATTTCTGCCTAGTATTAACTGAGTGAAAGCTGCTAACTCTTGGGAATAAGCTAATATTGCTAACAACAAACGACATTAAAGAAAATATATACTGTGAGGGCAATGTCAAAATTCCCAGACTATTGAATAGGGGTTGACAAGAGGTTTTCGAACTTACACCACACATAGCTCGAACAGCCCGTTTTTGAGCCAAAAATGCCATTTTTGAATCAGAAGAATTACCCCAAAAAAGAATACTATATGACATAAGCGTATGAAAATATGTGAAGTAGACTACTTTTCGTGTTGAAATGTCACTTATTTCAGATACTGTTCTAATGGTAAATAAAGTGGCATTTAGTTTCTGAACAAGATCCTGAACATGGGCTTTCCACAACAGCTTACTATCTATCCGAACGCCTAGGAACTTTAACTGTTCCGTCTCGCTTATAATATGCCCATCCTGTCTGATTAAAATATCAGTTCTTGTGGAATTGTGAGCTATAAACTGTAAAACCTGAGTCTTACTGTGATTTAGCATCAAATTATTTTCCACAAGCCACGAACTTATTTCATGAACTACAGTATATGATAATGTTTCAATATTACACACAAGATCCATCACTACCAAGCTGGTGTCATCAGCAAACAGAAATATTTTTGAATCACCTGTAATACTAGAAGGCATATCATTTATATAAATAAGAAACAGCAGTGGCCCCAGCACCGACCCTTCGGGAACGTCCCATTTAACAATGCCCCATTGGGACTGAACATCACTACCACTCTCAATATTGCGGAGAATTACCTTCTGCTTTCTGTTCTTAAAGTAAGAGGCGAACAAATTGTAAGCTACTCCCCTTACTCCATAATGGTCCAACTCCTGCAGTAATATTTTGTGGTCATCACAGTCAAATGTCTTCGTTAAATCAAAGAAAACACCTAATGTTCGCAACCTTTTATTTAATCCATCCAAAACCTCACAGAGAAAAGAGACTATAGCATTTTCAGTTGTTAAGCCGTTTCTAAAACCATACTGTACATTTGACAGCAAATTGTGTGAATTTAAATGCTCCAGTAACCTTGTATATACAACCCTGTCGGTAACTTTAGCAAACACTGATGGCATAGGAATAGGTCTATAATTGTCAACATTATCCCTGTCTCCCTTTTTATAAAGCGGCTTCACTACTGAGTACTTTAATCGGTCAGGAAACTGACCACTCCTAAAGGAAAAGTTTCAGATATGGCTAAGTACTGGGCTAACATACATGGAACAATACTTTAGTATTCTGCTAGATACCCCACCATATCCATAAGAGTTCTTGGTCTTTAGTGATTTAATTATTAACTCAATCTCCCTCTTGTCAGTATCATGGAGGAGCATTTCAGGTAACAGTCTCGGAACACTTTTTTCTACACGTGCTATGTGATTCCCTGTTGGGACTAGGTTTCTATTTAGTTCACCTGCTATATTCAGAAAGTGATTATTAAATACTGTATATATATGCAACTTAACAGTAACATGGACATTCCCACTACACACTGATTCTATATCCTCGACCTATCTCTGCAGACCAGCCACTTCCTTTACGACTGACCATATAGTTTATTAAAAACAAAGATTCCAAGACTTACCAAGCGGGAAAGTGCCGGTAGATAGGCACAATAAAAAAACACACAAACACACACACATATTTTGACCATATAGTTTTAATTTTATCCTGAGACTTAGCTATTCTATCTGCATACCACATACTTTTTGCCTTCCTAATAACTTTTTTAAGCACCTTACAATACTGTTTGCAATGGGTTGCTGCATTTAGATTGTGACTGTTTCTAACGTTTTGATATAATTGCCACTTTGTTCTACAAGATATTCTTATCCCTTTAGTCAGCCACCCAGGCTTCCTATTTGTGCTAGTACCCTGTTTTGAACGTTCTAACAGAAAGCAACTTTCAAAGAGCACGAGAAAAGTCTTGAGGAAAGCATTATATTTATCATCTACTGTATCAGCACTATAAACATCTTGCCACTCTTGTTCCTTGATAGGTTTACAAAAGTCTCTACAGCAACTGGATCAGCTTTCCTAAAAACTTGGTAACTATATTTAACACGTGTTGCAGCACAAAAATCTTTTAGACTTAAACTTTGTGCATCATGATCTGAAAGGCCATTCACCTTTTTGCTAACACAATGCCCTTCTAGTAATAAGGAATGAACAAAAATATTGACTATGGTTGTTCTACTTTTCCCTTGCACTCTAGTTGGAAAGAATACGGTTTGCATAACATTATATGAATTAAGGAGGTCTACCAGCATCCTTTTCCTTGCACAATCACTTATACAATTAATATTGAAGTCACCACATATAACTAACTTTTTGTATTTCCTATAAAGTGAACCAAGAACCTCCTCTAGCTTTAGCAAAAATGTTGTGAAATCGGAGTCTGGGGATCTATAAATAACAACAGTAAGAAGTTTAGCTCCACTAAATTTAACCACACCTGCACAACATTCAAACAACTTTTCAGTGCAGTACTTTGAAACATCAATTGACTCAAATAGGATACCATTTTTCACATACATGGCTACTCCCTCACACCGCAAAGAGCTCCTCGAAAAGCTGCCAGCCAATCTGTATCCTGGTAAAGGAAGCCTCTGAATTATCTCCTTTTTTAAGAAGTGTTCAGATATACAAATAATTTCAGAGTCAACATCTGTAAGCAGTTCACTGACTTTATCTCTAATACCCTGTATATTTTGATGAAATATACTAATTCCCTCATTAAACAGATACCTAAGCTTTGTCAAAAGTGGTTTCTTTGTTAGAGAGACTCCCCTTAAGCAGGAATACCTATCAGCTGACTTCAATCTAAAAAAGATACAGCTCTAACACCCACAACTACCAGAATTTTCCTATGAGTGACCCCACCACCCCCACCTACGCTGTCACCTATAAGCTTTGTCAACCTCCCCTTTCCATACCTGTTGAGGTGCAGGCCATGTCTAGTGAAACCCGCCCTGCTGATAGACTCCACCGACACCACTGAAATGTGACTCATGCCTTCTGTCATCAGTGCACCCCCAAGTCTCATGTTATTACGCCTGACGGCTGTATTAAGATGAGGCCGATCGTGATGCTGAAACAGTTCCACGAAATGCACATTCGTGTTGCCAGTCTGAGTGGCTATCTTTTTCCAGGTCACCATCTATGTCACACTCCCCATCCCTATCAATACTATTACCAGCCCCACCAACAATCACTACCTGATCCTCTTTAGTAAAATCCCTACATAACCCCCCTATGTTAACAGTCACCTGAGCCAATCCTGCATTAGGCTTCACAATGCTGGTGACCTGGTACTGACTCCCCAAAACTTCCTGCAACTGCTGGCCTACACGTCTACCATGAGAACTACATAACAGCAGAACCTTCTTCTTTCTCTTAGACTTTGCAACTGTCCTAGCCACCGTAACTGCTGAGGTCTGCTGCATACTACCTACATCTACAGCTACTAGGTATTCCTCTCCAATAGACTCTGACAGTTGGTCATATCTATTACAAACACCAATAGTAAAACTATCTGAAAATCTCCTTCTCCTAGCAGATCTCTTGCCAACATCCAACTCCCATTCCCCAAGCCCCTTCTCCCTCCTCATCCTATCTAGCTCCTCCTGTGCGTTTTTCAACTGCACCTGAAGGGCACAGATCTTACGCTCCTGCTCCGCTATCAACTTACTCTTGCTACATAACCTGTAGTTCCAGGAGAGGATCTCACCAGAATGCCCACTGGCTTCCCCACTGCAAACCCCCATTGAAAATACTTCGAACAAGTCTCACACCGCAATCCACTACTCACGAACCTACGGCAAAGCCCACACTTCTCACTCATGAAAAACATTCCAACTAAGCTGTACAACACTGGAAATCTATATTATTTTTCCTAATGTACACCACATACTGTCCAGCAGACTAAGTCTTAACTATGACTTTACAGTACCAGAAGAAAGTGATATAATACAAGCACTAAAATTTCTTATTATTTATTAATTGTTAATGGTTTCAACAGAACTAGAAACTAACGGTCTGTGGGAGATCCTACGGAATAGCTAATTGATCCACACTTAACTATTTTTTTTAAAAAAAGAATTATAAAACTATTCTACAATTCCCTTGAAAATTATTTTTTCTTGGGCATTATCAAACAATGCAAAATCCTCACCTCTTGTTGCTGTTTTTGTTTAATTCTCTCCCTCTCACGTGCTGCACGCTCCTGCATTAACTTGCGAAAATACCACTCCTCATAAACAGCTTTAGACAACAGTTCACGATCTGTTGAGTAAAAAAAAAAAAAAATGAAAAACTTTAATGGTATCTCTCACAATACTTTCTATGTTCCAAATATATGAAAATCATCAACAAATTGTATGCTTCCCTTCAAATTTGAAACTATTAAATCTAAGTCGGGTGATGCTGAGGGAATTAGATTAGGAAATGAGACACTTAAAGTAGTAAAGGAGTTTTGCTATTTGGGGAACAAAATAACTGATGATGGTCGCAGTAGAGAGGATATAAAATGTAGACTGGCAATGGCAAGGAAAGTGTTTCTGAAGAAGAGAAATTTGTTAACATCGAGTATAGATTTAAGTGTCAGGAAGTCATTTCTGAAAGTATTTGTATGGAGTGCAGCCATGTATGGAAGTGAAACATGCACGATAAATAGTTCGGACAAGAAGAGAATAGAAGCTTTTGAAATGTGGTGCTACAGAAGAATGCTGAAAATTAGATGGGTAGATCACATAACTAATGAGGAAGTATTGAATAGGATTGGGGAGAAGAGAAGTTTGTGGCACAACTTGACCAGAAGAAGAGATCGGTTGGTAGGACATGTTCTGAGGCATCAAGGGATCACCAATTTGGTATTGGAGGGCAGCGTGGAGGGTAAAAATCGTAGAGGGAGACCAAGAGATGAATACACTAAGCAGATTCAGAAGGATGTAGGTTGCAGTAGGTACTGGGAGATGAAGAAGCTTCCACAGGATAGAGTAGCATGAAGAGCTGCATCAAACCAGTCTCAGGACTGAAGACCGCAACAACAACACAACAAATCTATTAGATGAGGCTGCTGTTAATGACAATGAAAATTCTTATTTTTAGCTGAATTTATCCAGAACAATTCTTTTTCAAAGAAAATTTAGTATTAGTGAAAAGTGTATAGTGAGTAGCAGTAGCAGTATTTATTTTTATTTATTTATCTTACAGCTCGAAACACGTATTTAACATGCATGGACAATGTTACAGTAATTACATTTAGATTATTGATGCACAATATATATAGATTACATGCTATTAAGTAAAAGATCAATTAAGTATATTTAACATAGAATTCCTGAGGTCAAATGATGTCAGCACCATACTGTATGGGCACTTCAATGTAAGCCATTTTTTAACTCATTTTTAAAAATTCTACTGGAAAGCTGTTTCAGGTTGTTTGGCAGAGAATTATAAAATATTGCTCCCTTAATGAATGGGGTATTTGTTGTTAGATTCAATCTTCTGCTCACCAAATGAAAGTTTGATTTGTGTCTTGTATCGTAATCATGGATTTCCATATTCCTGTTTGTCACTTTTTTGTCTTTTTTCACTAATAATATTGATTGAAAAATATGTACTGCATAGATAGTCATAATATTAAAATTAATAACCAGGTTTTTGCATTAAGTTCTGGGTCTTACTTTAGCCATAGTTCTTATTACTCTTTTCTGCAATACAAATACCCTTCTTATATTGTATTGGCTACACCCACCCCACAGTACAATTCCATAAGATACATGGGGATACACCAACCCAAAATACGCTATTTTTATTGCTTCAGTATCTAGATATTGAACTAATCTCCTTAGAAAATGCAGACTATATGTTATTTTACCACAGACACGATCTATTTGCTGATTCCACAAAAGTCTGTCATCTATATATATCCCCAGAAATTTACATTCTGAACAGGTATTTTCCTGAATGTCCGCATTTACAACAGTATTTTTATTTGAGCCACTTGTCTTAAAATAAATTAAATTAGTTTTGTTAATATTGACCTTCAAGTTTTCTTTTTCAAAATGTGTTTGGGTTTTCTCAACAAAATTCTGTACCACTGAATTTAGGCCATCATTACTACGTGGTGGTTGCGGTGGTGTTGGTGTAAGCAGCAGCAGCAGCAGCAGCAGCAGTATAATGAGAAGAAAGAATGCATTTCCTTCTCTTTGAAGTACACATTAAATAATGCCCTGGTCTCAGAGATAAATATACATTTGTGAAATGGACTTGCAGGTATATTAATAATTTCAGTGTGCTTGCTCAAATGAATACTGTAGCAGTAGTAGTAGTAGTAGTAGTAGTAGTAGTGGTGGTGGTGGTTGCGGTGGTGTTGGTGTAAGCAGCAGCAGCAGCAGCAGCAGCAGCAGCAGCAGTATAATGAGAAGAAAGAATGCATTTCCTTCTCTTTGAAGTACACATTAAATAATGCCCTGGTCTCAGAGATAAATATACATTTCTGAAATGGACTTGCAGGTATATTAATAATTTCAGTGTGCTTGCTCAAATGAATACTGTAGCAGTAGCAGTAGTAGTAGTAGTAGTAGTAGTAGTAGTGGTGGTGGTGGTGGTTGCGGTGGTGTTGGTGTAAGCAGCAGCAGCAGCAGCAGCAGCAATATAATGAGAAGAAAGAATGCATTTCCTTCTCTTTGAAGTACACATTAAATAATGCCCTGGTCTCAGAGATAAATATACATTTCTGAAATGGACTTGCAGGCATATTAATAATTTCAGTGTGCTTGCTCAAATGAATACTGCAAACCTGGTTTATTCTTAATTGAAATAGTATACACAATCCTGTGACAAGCGACCTCCATAAGTTTGTTTTTACTGAAAAGGCATACATGATCCACAGTGTTATGCAATAATAAATGATTTTCATAAGTTTGTTGTCCTCAATTTGTGTATAGTTGATGTTTTCATCACCAGAAGTGCTGTTGCTGTTATTTATGTAATGATGATTTTGCAGTCAGGAAAAGCATTTTGAATAATGAAATTTTGTGAACAGAGACTGCTGTGACAGTGTGCAACAATTTCAAACTAACTTTATAAATACTCACCTCAAAGAAACTTTACATCATTTGGGGCAACAGTTTTGAAACACCTTATGTCTTTGCAATAAAGTCTTTGTCACCTGGGACATTAAGGGAGACAGTGGAGAAGATCCCATTTGCACATGTAAGGAGTACACAGAAACTAACAATGTGAGCCAGTTGAAAAATTAAGAGCAACATTACCTGCTAAAAAAGAGGGGATCCAACCTGTAAGTTACACAAATCATGGCTCACTCAAAGCTGAAACATGTGGACAAGTCATAGTACATTAGTGTCTTCTTACAAGGGGATCATCAGATGTGTAAATAACGGATTTTGATGGGTCTTGGATATGTTGTAGAGGGACACGCCCTGAGTACAAAGCTATTCACATTTTTTGTGATGGGCCTTGGTTTTCGAAAAAATTGATTCTGAAGTTCACTGTGCACTGAATACACTTAATGTTAGCCATGTTCCAACCAAGTGAATGTGGCACTGTGGTTAAGGGCTACGCTATCACGCTTGAGGTACTGTGTTTGGGCACTTTCCATGTTCTTGATTTTTTAAAAATCAGACTAGTCCAACATTTTTCCATTTTATTTTACAGAACATCAAAATTGTGTGAAATTATTAAGAAGTTTAAATTTTGTGGGCTCGCTCAAACAGAAAGCAGACTGTCCACACGGACATCTTGTGCAAACTCTGTGTATTGTAACAGTGTATCAGCTTGGTCACTGCCTTTTATTTGGCTACAGCAATATAATTTCATAACACACAGAGTTCATACGGACAGTCATCTGTGTATTATGAATATGTATTGCCGTGATCAAACAAATGGCGATGACCTAGCTCCTAAACCACTAGTTTGCATTTGTCTTCAATATTCGTTGCTCAGTTTGCATTGTTAGTGCTGTGTGTGTTTGAAGAATATGGTGAAATGGACGACCCAAGTGTGTCTACAGAAGTGCAGTCAGAAGAAAATACATCAGAGGTAGAGGAGTTGAATGAACTATCGGGATGCGAAATCACTAACACCAACAAATACGCCAAAAAGTTGCTCATGATTTAAATCTTCTAACAAATACACCACCCAGCTTGATCTCTGCTAATTCAACGGCAATTGGCAATGAGATACGTATCACAATACAAGACTTGTTGGCCAGGAGACAGATCATCAATGGCGATGAATTAATAAACATCGACAAAGAAGATGAGGTGCACGAGTATGAGGCAGTAAGTTTCATTTTTGTATGGCTGTTCTCTTTCTAGCAGATGAATTTACATAATATAAAGCAACTTACTTTGCAGTATATGGGAGTAGAGGGAGATGGCAATTTCATCGCCGATGAATTGACACATGAACTAGCAGATTATATGCCTCTATCCTACAAAGAATGAGCAGTTGCTCTTACAGTAACTCATCCAAAATTGGCCTAAGGAATTTGCAGTCCCATGGCATCTCTCAATTAAAACATAAATCAATGCTATATCGATAAAAAGAGGATGGGAAATGAGGTGGACCTCGTCATGATAAATGGAACACTATCGATCAAGAGATGTATGAATGGTTCATCGAAGCAAGACAGAATTTGGAACAGGTAAATCATATCAAAATATATGTCAAATACATTGTAAGAGAGAGACTGGCTTGTGAAAATAATTTAATTTCTTATGTGAACAGGTGACAACCAGAACTTTACAGCAATGGGTGATGAATGGTGCTGTTCCACTTTTACTGGATACCTTTAATTTCGTGGCCAGCGTGGCTTGGGTTGAATGATTTAAACAAAAGCATAAAATCAGGCAAAGGAAGATTATGAAGTTCATCTGTTTCAAAGAATGTACAACGATGGAAAAAGTAATAGTAGCTATGGAAGAATTCCACACACAAACAAAAATACTTATTGGTAATTATAACCTCAACTACATAATCAACACCAATGAAACGGGCTGTCAATATCAATCAATATACAATAGATCCATCTTGGAGAAAGGGGTGAGAGCCGTTCTCATGCAGAGAAAAGATTTAAACAAGATAGATCATTTGTACACAGCACAGTACACTCTAACTGCATCAGGAAAGGTGATCCCTTATGTCTTTTTAAGTATGCAGGAACTATTGGGTAAATTTTGCACTAATGTTCGGAAGACAGTGGATGAATTAACTCTCAAATTTAAAAATGTAACCATGTCCCACACGAAATCTGGGAAGTTCACAAAACTGGTGTATGAAGACTTTTTAAAAATCTGTGATTCTCCCATATGTGGGGCAGGAAAAATTTCTATATATTTTTGATGCGTGGGGAGGGCAGAGTGATCTGACCATATATGATCACATCTTTGTGGATGAGACAGAAGTGTCCGCCTGCATAATAAAAGTTATCCTGCCAAAGTGTACTCCACTTTGCCAGCCTTGTGACGTATATTTTTGCTGACAGGTTAAAATTTTCATGAAGAAAATTCAGAATGCTCCTAATTTGTCGAAGACAAACAGAGCAATCATGTCTAGGGACAATTCCATAAAACTACAATCATTAATTTTGCATCAATTCAGGGCACCTGATTTTTTTGAGTATGATCAAATATGGATGGTTTGCATCAAAGTTAACGGATGAAAGAGAAACTTTTTTGAATGTAAATGAACAATGTTTTCCAGTATTTCTCTTAAAAACTAAATGTGCTTACAAGACAGTAGCTTTTATGAAATGCACTTGGTGCTATAAAGCATTGTGTTTTGGTAGCTTTTATGACAAATATCATCTGGGTTTCTGTTGTGGCATAGCAAGTGATACAGTGATAGTGAGTAAGATTTTTTAATAACGATGTGAAAATTAAATTACTATGGAAAATTGAATATTTCTTAATGATTTCACACAATGTACACTGTTTGTTGATGTTTTGTAAAATAAAATGGAAAAAAATTCTTCTACTACAATTAAAAAAAAAAAAGTGATGAAAGAACCTGAACCAGGGTACCTTCCGCACGGTAGCTGTAGACCTTAACCACTACGCCACACTCACTTTTCTGGAACTTGGCTAACATTATGCATAATACAGGGCTCAGTGAACTTCAAAATCAGTTTTCTCAAAAACCAAGGTCCACCGATAATCAAGCGAGTAGCCTCATACTCAGGGCATGTCCCTCTAAAACATATCTGAGACCCATCAAAATCTGTTATTTACACTTCTAATGATCCCCTTGTTAGTGCCAAAATGCACAAATTTCTGCTTGGAAGTCCACAAACTGTTACAATAGAGTGGATTGCAAACACATCAAGAGCAATTTCATTTCTGAATGGGGAGGTCAGTCACCATAATGTTAGCATATATGATATAGAAAACTTGTGTGCCTATGGAGTCTGAGAGGATTCGCCGGAAGTGAATATGCTTTGTGCAGTGAAAAGTGTATGGGCCTCTCTTCTTCATAGGGTCCACTGTCTCTGGCCCCCCTTTTCTGGCTGGGAGTGCTAACTAGGGTGATATCCTTCTGTGGTGTTCCTTCTCATTTCCGCTGAGTTGTACATAAACATCTGAATGACACTCCACCAGAATCCTGGATCAACTGCATCAAGAATGATGACATGCCAATGCTCCTCTAGTTTCTGCTGTCACATGATTTAACTCTCAATGATTTGTTTTCTTGGGAATGCATCAAGTACACAGGGTACAGCCCCAGCTGGATGATTTGAAGAATTGCATGTCTCATATAGTGGAACTAAAACAAAAGATATGATGGACACCTGTGAGACAAAGTGGACTGCCATCTAAATGTCTGCCTTATGACCCACTGTGTTCATATTTAACACCTATAATGCCTGCCTAAGCACACAACAGAAGCACTTTTGGCTGTTAGTAAATGAACACCGTGTACAGATTTAAAATTGCGTACCACTGTGAATTTTGCATATTATTTCCACAAACAATAAATCAGTTTTATTTTTGCACTAATCCTTGTAATGTCACTGGCCATTATAGGCTCATAGTTAAGACAAATACTACTAGGTCTACAACTTTGTTTCTGCTGGCTCTTGAAGTTCGAGCCTCTACTGTGTAAAACTTACAAAAAAATTATGATTTTTAGTATTGCCCATAGCTGGCCACTACATTCTCCCATATTTCGGATAGCATACAAATCCCGTAGTGGAAGAAATGGATGTCTTTTGTGGGGATCCATGAATCACTTCAATTTTGCACTTGTTCATACGAGCAGAAGTGCTGGTCCGCCAGACTGTATGCCACTTATCAAAAAAGATGGTAGTCAGAGAGAGCCATGTATGGAGAATACAGCGGGAGGGATACGACTTCTTATTTCAATGTTTCCATGTATATTTTGACTGGTTTTGCGACATGGGGTCGAACACTGTCCTGCTACAAAATTACCTTTACACGTCTATCGCTGTATTGTGGCCATTTGTGTTTCAGTGCTGGGCTTGAACGCATCAGTTGCTTTCAATAATAATGTTCTGTGACTGTCTTCATCCGTTTCAGTAGCTACGAAAACATTCTGTCTTCCACTGCAATGCCAGTCTTTGACATCAAAATCAGTGATCTTAAGGCATTGAAAACATTCTCTGCACTTTTCCATTAATAGCTCCCTCACTATTGGTGTTACCCAGCATTTTAAGAGCCACAGATGCAGATTTCTTCATGTTAAAGCAGAAAATTAAAACTTCCCGCAAATGGCGAGAAATGGGTAGGTAAGTTGATATACTTAATGAAGAATAACCTTATGATGCAATCACAAATTGACTAATATTTTTATGGCATTATGTTTACAGGTGCCTAAGCTTATTGTATAACACCTATGACCAACCACCCGAGCCCCACTTTCTGCTACTGCTGCCTATTGCAAAACAGTGCAAGCAAAGTTGTAAACCCAATATACGACAAGCACTACAGCAGAATAATCAAAATCGCCAAAGCCTATGAACTAGTGACTAGTCTACAAATTAATGAAGAATATTTACAAAAATGTGAGAGGAGTTCAGCTGATTCAGGGTAAAAAGTATGAAATGAATATGTGAATATGTACTGGTCACTAGTCAGCCAACTTCAATCACAGACTATGTTAGAGGTGCACAATAGGTAATAAGCAGTAAATCAGTGTATATCTCATTTAAATGTGGACATTAAAAAGCCAGTCTCCCACATTAATGAAAATGTTAATATATTTTTGAATTATATGATAATGTTAAGAGATAAGCAAATGTTTTATGTTACTGTTAAGCTCAGTCAAATGTTAGGGTCAGAATAGAGTAGCCATGAGAATGCATGCTTTGGAGAAAAATAGACTACACAGGTTCATAAGCTGATTTATCATCTCTCAGTTCTTGTTTCACTGGTCATCCACAACTTAGTGCCTTCAACATATGATGGGTTGTCACATTAACTCTTTGCATCACAGTTATTTTATTTTCTGCAATGATGATGAAGAGACTAACTAACAGCAATATATTTGACACGGCATAAACCATTTAATTTGTGTTTTAGCGAGAAGTACAAAGAAAGGAAGGAAGATTAGGGTTTAATATAACACTTATGATGAGATCATCAGAGGTGGGGCACAAGCTTCGAATGGAGAGGCATGTGGGAGGAAACAGCCCATATCCTTTCCCCATCCGGGGAGCCTCAGGAAATCTAAATCTGGATGGCCTGACAGGGAATTGAACTGCTGTACTCTCCAGTGTCTTACTACCTTGCTTGGTGAAAATGACAATTACAACTTGGTCTGAAATCAAGTTTACATCATGACATGTTGCAACTAAAACTATGTGTGGTTGAATTTGATCATGACATATGGAACACATTTTCATTGTCTATTTATATGATGAGTTACAGGTGAATAGACAGCAAAATATACAAGTTTGGACCTTCATCTGTAGCCTTCTAAAAACAGAAAAAAGGTAGTACTTTTAAGTTTCAAGACCTTATGATTTCTTACAGTGAATGCCTTAGTGCTGTTTTTGCTACACTGACAGTTTTAACTAGTCTATAAATATTGTCTGTCTATTAGAAATGTAGGTAACATTTCATAATGAGAACACAGAGAAACAAGAAAAGTCATTCTTCGCCTAATATTTAATTTATCAATGCCTTGCTTGTTACACCATGTTGACAGACACCACACAAAAGACACATCCATGACAACGTTAATCTTTGCTGCGATTTTCTCATTTACCCTTGTGCTTAAATATTATTATTGATACATATATTAAAAACAAAGATTCCAAGACTTACCAAGCGGGAAAGTGCCGGTAGATAGGCACAATAAATAAAACAGACAAACACACACACAGAATTTCTAGCTTTCGCAACATGAAATGTCTGCTTGTGTCTGTGTATGTGTAGATGGATATGTGTGTGTGTGCGAGTGTACACCTGTCCTTTCTTCCCCCTAAGGGAAGTCTTTCCGCTCCCAGGATTGGAATGACTCCTTACCCTCTCCCTTAAAACCCACATCCTTTCGTCTTCCCCTCTCCTTCCCTCTTTCCTGAAGAAGCAACCGTCGGTTACGAAAGCTAGAAATTCTGTGTGTGTGTTTGTCTGTTTTATTTATTGTGCCTATCTACCGGTGCTTTCCCACTTGGTAAGTCTTGGAATCTTTGTTTTTAATATATTTTTCCCATGTGGAAGTTTCTTTCTATTTTATTTATGTTATTATTGATACAGATGTAATAAGAAAATTAATCACAGCAGCTTGATGCTGAGTTAGTTTTGTTCCAGTTACACATATCTAAATCTGCTTGAAACTGTAATAACCGCAATCAGGCAGTCAATTTTATTATTATAAATGAGGTAAGAAAAATTCTACACATTCTGTTGTAAAATTATGACTGTCAACAAGACCTAAATGAACGCTAATAACTGATTTCTACTAATAATTTCACTGGCAGATGAACACAAGTGCTAGGAATGACCTACTACAATGTGTAAAATATGTAACATTATGATTGTAATAATTTGTTGGCAGCTATATTGTCACATAGAAGAAGGTGTAATTAGATGAATGACGAGCACTAACTTCACTTAATGAAGGTTTATTCAGCACTTGCACATACAAGAGCGGTGAGTGAACTGCCTCCGGCCAGAACACATACAGTACATATACAGCTACAGAACATTCCAGTACAATGATGCTTGACATTTGTGGATACTTCTAGAACATACTTGAACCAAATATAGAAATTAAAATTGTACAGTACAGGTGAGTTTTGAACTCATGACCCTCCATGCAACAGTTTAGCCTCATAACCACTACACCATGATGCTACTCAGCTTCTTCTGCAACATTGCTCCCTCCTTAAGAGAACAGCGTCTTGGTGTTACGTCTCTTAGTGTGGGAACAAGTCATTAGTCCTGCATACTCTGACTCTCGATGACTGATGCTAGCCCTGGCGGTGATCTTAGAACTTCTTTTGCCGCTACGTTCTTTGTCACCTTTCCGCTTGTTGCCTGTTGCTGGAGCTTTGAATTTACCCTGGGTTGCAGGATCCTTGTAGGGCATCATTCGAAGGATGGGGATCATATCTCTGATCTTTCATTGTCTTGTGTCAGTCTCGAAATCTTCAACTTCATAAGTAACATCAGACAACTGTCTTACACCCTTATAAGGTCCAAAGTAGCGCCTGAGGAACTTGTCAGAGAGACCGATCTTCTGAACAGGAGTAAGAACAAGATGAGGTCACCAGGCTGGTAAACAACAGGGCTGTGGCTCCCATCATACCTTCAACAATCATTTTCTTGAGGCTGCAGTATGCGGAATTGAGCTAACTGCCGAGCTTCCTCAGCTCTGGTTAACACCTGGCTGATGCGGTCGTCTCCACTTCGTCAGGATGTAACGGAAACACAGTGTCCATTGTCATCATTGCCTCATGCCCAAGCACCAGGAAAAAGGGCGTAAATGCCATGGTGTCTTGTTTAGCAGTGTTGTAGGCAAACGTCACAAAAGGTAGCACCTCATCTCAGTTGCTCTGCTCAACATTGACGAACATTGATAGCATGTCGACCAGGCTCATATTAAGGCATTCAGTAAGCCCGTTAGTTTGCGGATGGTAGGCAGTCATCATGTGATGAGTAATGTTGCACCAATGGTTTCTCTCTGTCACAAGATTCAATTGAAAAATTTTCCCTCGATCTGTAATTAATGACCTTAGGGCACAGTGTTTTAATACAATATCTTCCACGATGAACTTGGCTAACTCATATCCTTCGACTGTTTTCACAGCTTTTGTAATGGCATAGCATGTCAAATAATAAGTGCAAACAATAAATAATCCATCCAGTGCCACTAGTAAATGTTGGAAATTGTCTGAGGAGGTCAATCCCAACACGCTGGAGAGGCATTTCAGCTGGTGGAAATGGTATGTGTCGGCCAGGTGGTTTCTGAGGGACTACCTTTTTCCTCTAGCACTCTCGACAGTGTGAGGCATAGTAACGGATGCCGCTCAATAAACCTGGCCCGAAAAATCTCTTGCAGATCCTATTGTATGTCTTATTAAATCATAAATGTCCAACCTCGGGTGTGTCATGGAATTTCTGTAGAACATCTAAGTGCATGTGTTTAGGAATCACTGGTAGCCACCTCTTTCCAAATGGATCAAGTTTTTCTTGCAAGGTAATACATTAACTACATTAAATTGTCCTTTCACATCCTCTGTTGATTTAAGGTAAGCATAATTTGAGATATCTTGGCATCCTTCTCCTGCTCAGCAGAGAGATCCTGGAGTGCAGCGACACAGTCACTATCTTCATCAAAGTCTTGATGGTCTTGCACAGGGTTTCTTTAGAGATAGTTGGCATCTTGGTATTTTCTTCCACTTTTGTACACTATGGTAATGTCATACTCTTGAAGACATAGTGCCCACCTGGTGAGTCGTCTTGTTGGATCCTTAAGACCTGTCAGATAACAAAGTGAATGATGGTCTGTAACAATTGTGAATGGACTTCCATAAAGATACTGTCAAAATCTGGACATGGCCCAGATCACAGCAAGACATTCTCTTTCTGTAGTTGAGTAGGCCCAGATCACAGCAAGACATTCTCTTTCTGTAGTTGAGTAGTTTCTCTCAGCTCTTGTAAGTGTTATAGAAGCATAGAATATAAACTTCTCTTTTCCATCTGAAATTTGCACCAGAACAGCATTGATCCCATACCCACTGTCATCTGTGTGTAGTTCTGTAGGGGCTCTCTCATCATACAGACCAAGTACAGGGTCAGCAATCAGAGCTTTTTGCAGCAGATCGAAAGATTCTTGTTGAGCACCACCCCAGATAAATTTAGCATTGGCTTTTAACAACTCTTAGAGTGACCTGTCTTTGATACAAAAGCCTTCGATAAAATGACGGTAATAAGAACATAATCAGAGGAAGCTTCTGACATCTCTAATACTTTTAGGAATAGGAAATTCTGTTATAGAGCTCACCTTTTCTGGGTCTGATTGCACACTTTTGTTTGACACAAGGTGTCCAAGTACTTTGATTTCTTTTCCTCCAAATAAACACTTTCTCAGATAAAGTTTCAGTCCAACTTGTTGGCGACACTTAAGAATGGCCCTCAGTCTTTTTATATGTCCATCAAATGTCTCTGAGAACACTATAATCTCATCTAAATAACAAAGACACATCGTCCACTTCAGGTGATGTAGAAGATTATCCACCCTCTGTTCAAAATTTGCTGGTGCATTACACAAACCAAACGGCATTACCTTAAACACATACATGCTGTCAGGGGTGATGAATGCAGTTTTCTCATGATCAACCTCATCTACTTCAATTTGCCAGTATCCCGAGTACATGTCCATGGTTGAGAAAAACTTAGCCCCCTTCAGACAATCTAGTGTATTGTCAATTCATGGAAAAGGGTAAACGTCCTTTTTAGTTACCTTATTAAGCTTCCTTGAATCAACAGAAAAGTGACAACTGCCATCCTTCTTCCTGACGAGGACCACTGGTGATGACCATGGGCTCTGCGAAGGCTGAATGATGCCACCATTCATCATTTTCTCTACCTCGTCACAAATTATTTGATATTCTGTTGCTGACAGAAGGTATGCTCTCTGGCTTATTGGTTGACGCTGCTTCTCGGCAGTTTCTGGTCCTTAACACGCCTTTCGGCCTCTATCAATACCAACAATTGCCATTCGGGGTTGCCAGCACCCCTGCTCCCTTTCAGTGATTCTTGGAACAATTATTGCTCACTGTCCCTGGTTGTATAAATTACCAGGACGACATTGTTGCCACTGACTCCACCACTGACGAACATCTTCAAAATCTCCGCACACTTTTTCATGTCTTACAGACTGCCGGTCTTAAGTGTAATCTCCAGAAATAAAAATTTTTTCAGGCATCCATCACGTACTTGGGGTTTCAACTCTCTCGGGATGGTATTCGTCCGCTTCAGCAAACTGTCACTGTGATCGATGCCCTTCCTCGTCCTACATCTGTTAAGGAACTGTAGGCCTTATTGGGGAAAATAGCATACTGTCACAAGTTTTTACCGTCTGCTGCTTTGGTGGCTTAGCCATTGCATCGTCTATCACCAGATCTCACTAAGGAACAACAGGAGACGCTACTAGCCATTCTTCAAGAGTTCTCTGAATGCTTCAATCCACAGGTGAATAGCAAATTAGACAAATTGATGGTGAAGCGCCGGATTAGCACTGGAGTCCATTTATGTTCATGTTCCATACATCCTTGATGTGAGTTTATTGCTAGAATGTAGAATTATTGGAGTAATAACCATGTCTAAATAGTCATGTGGCTTACAAAGAAGTACATAAATAAACAGACACATGAGATTCAAATGTTTAAACAACACACAGATTGCAGTAGTAATAATGATTATGCAAACAAATTATAAGTATTACATGCTATTACACATAAAAAGCATTCTGCCATCAGTAGATATGCCAATGCTATATAGCATACTATATAGTCAGTTATTATAGGAATTAAAATTAAACACATTGTACTAATTGCTACACACTGTCAATAATTCCTGTGTAAAGAATAGAAAGAACTATTCAAAAGATAAGGTTTCAGCCGTTTTTTGAATTCAGTCATATCCCCAGTGACTGATTTAATATGAAATGGAAGTTTGAGACAAACTGTTATGCACCTTCATACGTGCAGGGTGGTTTTTAGCAGCAAAAGAATGTGTGATATTAATTATCAAATGAAATAATTTGCTACTACACAACAACCAGTGGCTTAGGACACAACCATTCAATAAATTTTTAGTGGCTCATTTAGAAACACAGGGACCTGATTGTATGCCACAAAATTGTGCTCATAAGAAATTGTCCAAGAGTCAGGTGGCATAAGGCACAGTTAATGAATATAGAACACAAATAAATGTATAACATTAAATAAATCAAATGGGAACTGTCCATTATGACAAGGGTATACTCTGACAACAAATTTATTGTTGTGACTTGCCGATCTTTCAAAGTGCCGCTGCACAGTTATGCGCGTCCTCTACATGCGGTGCTGTCTGCCAGCCATGCAGCAGCAGCGCCACCTAAGCGGCCAGCCAGCCAGCGGCCGCTAGAGTTGGACTCAGTTATGATTTGATTGTTAAAGTGGACACACGTCTTACTCTGTTAACTTGATCTGTGACTTTCATCTATTGCGTCTTCCTTGAAACATATTTGTTCAACTTGAAGTTATTACAATTGGCGATGAGGTAGTGATTTTTCTTTTCCATCGTTGACCCACATGTTTCCATGGCTACTTTAGAGCAACTATTGCAAGGTCTCATAGAACAGCAAATGCTGCTCATAAATGCGATTTGTGATTTCTTCGCGGTATCAAATGCAGGGCGTCTCTCGTCGATGTCTCTACCTACTTTTCCTCCTTATGATGAGACAGCAGAAGACTGCTCTGATTACGAAAAATGTCGTCGACAGCACTTCTTGGCATTTCATGTAAGTCTCTGTTCCTTTCATGGATTTCACCTCAAATGTATTGGTTGTTGTTGCAAATGGCTCCTTTGAAAGGTCCTGCGCCTTCGTCCTTTGCTGAAATGTGCTCACTTCTGTCAGTCTATTTTCAAAAGCTAACGCATGTGGTAGCCTCTTGTGTTGCCTTTTATCATTATCAAAAACAACTGAATCAATCCTATTGTGCTTGGGCTGCTGAACTTCATGGCCTCAATAGAAAGTGTCAATTTGTTACTGAATTTCACAAAGAATCCTACTCCGATTCCATGTAATGGGATGCTATTATCCGATCGGCACCTGACAAAGACGTTAGGCAACGTGCCCTTCAGTTGGCAAATCCGACTCTAGATGAAGTCCTATCCATTGCTCAGTGTTGTGAAATTTCTCGTGCTGGTGGAATGCAAATAGAGGCATGGGGCAATGTCGGGGAAATACAACCTCTGTGCGATGTTGACGAAGCACGTGGCATGTCCCCGCCGGCCGACGTGGCCACAGTACGCTCCCAAGCACAGCCTCGGCCTAACTGTAAACAAACCTCTAAGGAACTGCAGCAAAACCCATAGCAACTTCCTTCATGTTCATGGTGTTTTACGAAACATTCACGAGAAGGTTTTCCACAACGTTGGGCCACGTGTCACAAATGCAAAAAAAAAAAAGGGTCATGTGTCCTCCATTTGCAAATCCAACAGCATACATGATGTTCATGAAGATGACGCTGATTCTGATTCTGTGTTGTCTGTCAACTGTACTTCTTCCCTTTCAGGGAAGTTATTCCTCATTGTCCAAATACTTGGTTGAGATGTTTGCATGTGGGTGGATACTGGTTCTGCTGCCACTATCATCAATTCTCAGATGTATCTTCAGTTGGGTTCTCCAATCCTGTCACCTGTCACTAGGCAATTGCAGACTTAAAATAAACAGAAGATTTCTCTCTTGGGACAATTTGATGCTGAGGTATCTTACAAATCTGTCGTTCACACTGTTCCCATATTAGTGGTCGACCATAGTAAGGTGGAGAATCTTTTTGGTTTCGATGCCTTTCGCATTTTTGGGTTCTCCATAGATGACTCTGTCAATATCGTCTCTTATGCTATTCCTTATGCTCAACTGGATTTCTTGTCGACAACATTTTCGTTCCTTTTTTCTCCTGGGTAAGGCATTGCAAACGACTTTGAAGCTCATATCACACTCAAACCCATTGCACGGCCTAGGTTTTTTTGAGCTCGGACCATTCCTATGGCCCTTTGTGATCAGGCCAAACGGGAGCTGGATCATCTCACTGCTTCCTGTCACTTCCAGTGAGTGGTCCTCTCCTGTCGTCGTTGCTAAGCCAAATGGTGATATTCGTCTCTGTGGCAATTTCAAACCCACTGTAAATGCTCAATGCCTTATTGACACTTACCCTTTGCCTCGACCTGAAGAATTGTTTGCTAAACTTGCTGGAGGCCAGTATTTTTCTAAACTTGACCTGTCAGAAGCTTATCATGAACTTCCTCTCGACGCTGCTTCCCGGCAGTTTCTGGTCCTTAACACACCTTTCGGCCTCTATCAATACCAACGATTGCAATTCGGGGTTGCCAGCGCCCCTGCTCCCTTTCAGTGATTCTTGGAGCAATTATTGCTCAATGTCTCTGGTTGTATAAATTACCAGGACGACATTGTTGCCACTGGCTCCACCACTGACGAACATCTTCAAAATCTCCACACACTTTTTCATGTCTTACAGACTGCCGGTCTTAAGTGTAATTTCCAGAAATAAAAATTTTTTCAGGCATCTATCACGTACTTGGGGTTTCAACTCTCTCGGGATGGTATTCGTCCGCTTCCGCTTCACTGTGATCGATGCCCTTCCTCTCCCTACATCTGTTAAGGAACTGCAGGCCTTATTGGGGAAAATAGCATACTATCACAAGTTTTTACCGTCTGCTGCTTTGGTGGCTGAGCCGTTGCATCGTCTGTTGCATAAAAATGTGACTTTTCACTGGTCTGCGTCATGCGATGCGGCTTTCCAGAAAATGAAGACTATGCTGAAACAGGCCCCGTGTCTGTCTACTTATCGACATAGCCAACATCTTGTTCTTGCCACGAACACCTCTCAATACGGTGTCGGTGCAGTCCTTGCACACCGTTATTCTGACGGTTCTGAACAACCCATTGCTTATGCCTCCAAAACGCTCACGGATGCCCAACAAAAGTATTCTCAAATTGAAAAAGAAGCTTTGGCCATTATTTATGCTCTTCATAAGTTTGGTGTTTTTCTCTATGGATTCAAATTTCATCTTGTTATGGATCAAAAACCACTTGTTTCCTTGTTTCATCCATCAAAATCACTTCTCGACAAGGCTGCACAGCACCTCCAGCATTGGGCTCTTTAATTGTCTCGTTTCAATGATGAGATTCATTTCCAGCCGACGGCTCAACATGCAAATGCTGATGCACTGTCTCGCCTACCCATGGGTCCTGATCTGGCATTCGATAGGGACGAACTTTTGCGTTTCCACCTGGATGTTGCCGAGCAGCGGGTTGTGGACAGGTTCCCCATCACCGGGGACCGGCTGGCGGCTGCTACAGGTTCTGACCCTACCCTCTCCCAAGTTTTATGCTGTATTCAGAAGGGTTGGCCAAGCTGTCCGTCCACTAAGACTTCTGATCCGTTGCAGAACTACTAAGCTTTGCGTTACCGCCTCATGGCTAGGAATGGTGTTATCCTCCTTTCCACCGAAAATGCTTTGCCGCTTATTGTGGTACCTGCGTCTTTGCGTGCTTTGGTCTTGCGCCTCCTTCACCAAGGGCAGTCATCACCTTCACGCAAAGTGTTGGGTTCACACCCACTTTGTATCTTTATAGCTTCTGGACTGGGTGTGCCTCTGTCTAATCTGCCACAGCTGCACCATTCACGCACCTCCAGGAGGTGTTCTGTAGATGGTGGTGTGTGGGGAATGGCAGGCAGTGGTGGTAGGGGGAACTCCCAGCTTGTTGGAGGGTCTTGGGGTCGTGTCCTGTTGCTGTGCATCTATTCCATCTGCTGCCTTTTCCACTTTCACATCAGAGCACTTTTATTAGTGTTACATCCCACCTGAACCTCAGTTGGAAACTGCTATTCCCATTGACAAGGTCATCATGGATCCATAATTCCACTGCCTTTTTGATGATCGATTCCCAGAACCTGTTCATCTCGCACATCACCTCTGTCTGTTCAAAATCAAACATACCGGTATGACCTCGACGGAGGCTGCGCTCTGCCACTACAGATTTGTATTCTGACAGATGAATGCGTCTGACATGTTCTGAGCAGCACTGTGAAATACACCACTGAATCTGGGCAAATGGGAACATCTGCAGTGGCACAGCCTCAATGAAGAACATATGTTGATTTTGAATGGATAGAAGTGTTGTGCCAGATGAACAAGTTCTGGTACTCGATCATCAAAAAGGCTGTAGAGATACAGGCCCACGATGACTGTGGCAAGGGGGTAGCAATTTCCAACTGAGCTCCACATGGGATGTGGTGCCACCAAGAATCTATAAAGAGTGCTCTGGTTGCAAAGTGGTGAAGGCAACAGATTGAACAGAAAGGCAGCACCAGGATGCAATACCAGGATCCTCCAATATACCAGTTGTCTCCCCACCACCATCCCCCATCCCTTGCATGCCCCACCACCATCCACAACACCACTTCCAGAGGCATGCAACTGGCCCAATTGTTGCAGACGAGGCAGAGGAGCCTGGATATGAACCCAACACTTTGCCTGAAGGTGACAAGTAGGAAACTTATTGAAAGATTGCCACAGAATGACACCTTGACTCGGCTGATAACCTGGGAAGACTTTATCATTAAAATTCACTGAGAAAACATGCATGAAACATATTTCAAGGTAATAAAGTAATTGAGTCAATTATCTTGTAGCTCTGCAAGGTATCCTTGAGAGTTTCTGCAGATTTTGGAAAGTAAGAGAAAGGTAGGCCTGTCCACTCATAGAATTGAAGCTGTGAGGATAGGTCTTGAGTCATGCCTGTATCACTTAGTCAGTATGAGCATTTTCCGTGAAAGACAAGATTCCAGATTTTAATCTCAGTCCAACATACAGTTTTAGTTTGCCAGGAAGTTTCAAAATAATGTTTGCTCTGCTGCTGAGAAAAAAAGTCATTCTTAAATTCTCTTTTTCTTTTCTTTATTTATGGATTCCCAGAAAGACACAGTATAGTGCATGGCAGAGGGTACTTTGTAACAGTATCAGCCATTCTCTGCCTTATTTATTTCATATAAGGAGGGAGAAAAAATTACATCATGATTCCATATATTTTCTGATTTCTCTTTTTATTCCCACAGTTACTATGCATCAAATGTCAAAAGAGACAGCAGAAGTGTAGCACAGTATATCTCAAATACTCGTTCTCTCGAGCTACTCAGCAGATTTTTCTGAGAACAAAATTACCCTTCTGCCAAAAAGCCCAATTTTAGTTTCTGGAGATTCTGTGTGACAGTTTCATAGAGAGTTAAACTGGTCTATTACAGTCTAAGCAGTGATTATGAAATTCTTCAGTGTTACATTAGATAAACTTGATGCAGACCTAAGACACTGGTCAGTGCTCTAGAATCAGTCACTTTAGATTGTTGTGTGCAGGTTCCTTTTTCATGTGCATTGTACTTTTTCAAAAGCACTCTAAGTAATGTAGGTCTCCCATTAGCTTTCCTAATACTGTTTTCTTGTGTCTGTCCCATACCATACCAATTCATAGCATTGTTCTCAGCTATTTAAATGAAGTGACATCTATACTGACATCATTTTGATTAAACAGTTCTATACTCCAGTTTTGATCTGTCTTTATCTGATAACTTTCTGCCATGTACAACTTTGCCAATGCTAATGTCCAAGTTAGTGAATAAGGATGCCGTAAATATCATAACTTCTGCCGCAAGCCAATACACTGCTGTCAAAACTTCAACTAACACATCATATGAAGCTGAAAGAGGGTCTACACATGACTTACAGGGTCACCTGCAGCTGCTCTACAATTTCTTACCTCTGAGCATGGTGTACATGTCATCTTGCCTAAGGTTGGCCAACGATAATGAGCGTTCATGCAATCTAGTACACAATCGTGGTGTTGGTGTCCGCCTGTAAAAATACAATTGATACAACACCTAAACTGAAAATCTCTTGTCCATAAGCAGCATTGTGCATCAACAATATTCACACTTGGCAAAAGAGTAATGAGAAATCATTGTAGGCCATACAACTGTTACAGTCAGTATAAGTGAATGAGAAAACTTGTAATATATCACACATTCCAAAGGTGCAGAACTGTCATAAGTGTTCATAATATCAGACACCATCAGTAACATTAATAGTAAAGGACAATGATAGAAAATAGTAATATTCTGATATGTCCAGAATGCTGGAAATACATAGGTCAATGTCATCAACACAGTGCAGGAAATAACATGGTGAAGTAACTGAATGCAATATCAGTGGGTTGTTGCTGCACAAAGAAACACAACAAATTCCAATGAAATCACAGGGAAATCATATGCTAAAACTATGTCATCCAATTAAATGAACTGATTACAGATGGCTCACTGAGTGAACATGAAACTTACACAGGTCAGTCATAGGGTCTTTGGGAAATACAGTAACCATCTTGCAAAAAAAATTATCATATATTTCAGACTCATATCCCACAAATAATATCCTTACTAGTTTTGACTTATAATTAAGTCAGCACCAGGTGATTCAAGTATGTTACGCAGCTGTCCCATAGCTGACAACCCCATAACTCATTAATGCTAAGAATTTTTTTAAATATGCAATTTCCAATATGTTTTTGTTGTTCAATATTCTGAAAATTTCACCAGAATAACTCCAAGGAGCTCTCAGGGGCTGTATATTCAAGATGTAACTTGAACTGAATTTGGCACTTGGCACCTAGCTGACCCATCAAAGAGGAAGGAGAAGGATTTAAACAATGAAACTAATTAAACCATAACATTTTTATAGAGTATTTAGGATTTGCAAACATTTCACAATTAATGTTTCAGAGGCCAACCTAAATGTAATTAGCATTGAATTATTGTTCTTTAGGGGACCGGATCCCATGCCCTATATTAAATGAAATCTTTTTTGGCCATGGTTACTATCATAAGATAATCACATACATTAATGGCCATAGTTGTCAAGAATGGATATATTACACCTGTCAAGGCATTACATTGCTTGGTGTGACTGTAATCCTTTTTCTGCTGAAAGAGACATAAAAGTTGGCAGTGTCATTCTTACAGGAGTGTAAACACATTAAATTGTCAGGTACAGCATAAAATTCATAAACAGACTATAGTAATTGTCTCATATGAACAAGGTGACAGTTATAAGAACCCCGTACATAGCAACTTTACATAGGACTAAAACATACTTGGCAGAATCAGGCGGTGCTTGGGATTTCTAGCTGGTTAAATTAGTGTAACTCACTCAGTCTGTTTGTTCAGTTTTTCAGTTTTCCATCAATGGAAGAAGTAGCAATGCTTTAATATTGTCATCCTCTACTTTGGGTACTTGTATAGATCTTTCTTCCCAAAAGAACATTCAATCCAGTATTTCAAACATCCACTTGCCTTAACTAATGGCCTAATTTAGCAGTAGTAAACTAGTGTTTGACACTGACTGTGTTCTGTGATTATGATGATTTTGTAATGTGGTGCTAAATATAGTAGACAGCAGGGTTCTTACAAAATTAACTAGAAATGAACAATGTAGGAAAAGACAGATTGCTGCTTACCATAAAGATAACACATTAAGTTGCTGACAGGCACAATTAAAAGGATTTACACTAAAGATTTTGGCCACAGAATTCTTCAGAACAAGAAAGAGAAACACACCAGGCATTCAAACAAACAGGCACACCTCGCACACATGACTGCCAACTCAGACCAGGATGCAACTTTCACGTGGAATAGAAGCAGCAATCTGGAGGGGTTGGGAAATGGGAAGGGATAATTGTGAACAGGTGACAGGTGGGGAGAGAGAGGAACACTGTCTGGCAGAGCCATCTGGATCCTCCCCTTTATCAGCAGCTTTTCTGAACTGTGCAGATGGGAGTTAGTCTTACAACAGATCTCTGCTTCCATAATTATCCCGGCCTCAACCTACAGTAGCACACTGTCCCCATACCCTACACCCACAGTTTTCAACCCTTTTTTGTCCTATCACCTTCTCCCCATTCTCATCTCCCACCTTCTTTTTTTGCCATCCTCTGCCAATGTACCCACCCATCTTTCTCTGTTCCTCTCCTTTTTTGCTCCGTCTTTCTCTCCTGACACAGGGCCAGTGGGCAGTAAAGTCCCTGCACCTGCAGACTCTGCCAGGCAGTGCTCCTCTCTCCTCCCACCCACCCACCCAGTTTGCTACTTCCATTCCACGTGAAAGTTGGATTCTGGTCTGAGCTGCCACAGTTTGGTTCACAGATGTGTGACTGAATGTGTTTGCTTGTTTGAATGAGTGGTGAATGTTTCTCTTTCAGTTCTGATGAAGGCTTTGGCCAAAAGCCTATGTTAAGTGTCTGCAACTTAATGTGTCATCTTTACAGTAAATAGCAATCTATCTTTTTCTAAATTGTTGTATTCCAATCTGCAGTTTCCATTGTTTGATTTAACTAGAAACGAACATGGTTAAAATAATAAAAATGTGTAGACCAAAAACATGAAAATTTATTTAGGACGCTGTTTGCTGTCTCACTGAGTCACATTCCTCTGTCACAGATGCAAACTTAAAACAGACATTCTAAAAATATCAAACATTCTTTGCTAAAAAATACATTGTTAAATAAGATTAGGATAATTAGTGAAATGTAAAACAATAATTTAAGACACAATAGATGATTGCTCACTTATGAAATAATTGGACAAGCCAGGTAATTCAGAAACATGCTGAAATTTCCATTCTAACAGTTTAGGAAAGGGGTACGATGTTACACAAAACTAAAATGTGAAGCTATCTGATGCATGTATGGTTAAAGTTTCAATACTTCCTGTGAAATGTGTTTTGTTAAGCACAAAATATTGACAGTCCTGAGTCTCTACATGTTTCAGACCCTTATGTACACTAAGATCAGTTGGGATGACAGAGCATTTGCCCTCTTATTCTCATGAGTGTGTGTATTGTAACTAAAGATAACATAACTGAACTTACCATATGTACCTTATGTTTAATTGAAATTTGATTTATTCAGTTTCAATATGTAACTGTGCAATTATGTACATTTAAACAGGCACAACATATTATCTCTGGGTAACTGTGCACAAAGCCTTGCATAGCTTGATAGCTGCATAAAGGCTATGAGAATAAGGAGCCCCGCACATCAGTCTTTACTAAGGACATTATGTTATTAACAGAAGCAGCAATAACAGTCAGCTATATGTTGTGGGACATCACTCTGTTCAAAATGCCTAACAGGGTTAGCAAGGAAATTGATAAGTGAGGAAGGGCCTTTTAAAGAAGGGGAGTAATTTGCCAAATCCTTACTCTGTAAGAAGACATTTTACTCCATGTGGTGTCATAAGCCTTCTCTGGAATATTAAGTGAAACTAAAATTTACTGTAACTAGGTGGATTTATGTTATTTAACAGAGCAAGTACGTGTTGTCTGTACAACTTCTGAGTAATCTGATAGCAGAAGACAAAAAGATTAGCACAAAACTAAAAGATATGCAAAAGGTTTTTGATTGCATATGTGAATAGTAATGTAAGTGTAATACCTTTGACAACTGAAAGGTGGGCAGCTATGTCTTGAACCACCTCAACATCACCTTAGGGCAATGCCGTGTCACTGCAATGATTCTTGCCTGTTTCGTGCTGTCCTCATTTCCTGATGATTTTGGCACTTTGTTATTTCCTTTCCAATTTATCAACTATTTTTTTTTTTCTTTGCCTTCCCTTGGTCTTCTCTATTTATGTTAAACTCCCACAACAAGAACACGCCGTTTAGTTGTTACAGTTCTTTTACCAACTTATTTGCTGCAGCTTCTGTTATTAATGTGTCTAAATAACCAAATTTTTAATCTTCTTCAATTTATTTCTTTCCATTCAGACATCAGGCGACCACCCCATTTTGATTTGCTTTGGTTTTTGGCTATTACTTTTTAGTCGAAACTTTTTCATAACTGCTGAAAATTTGTGAAGTATATGTTGCATACATTATTATGTATCAGATACTCAGGCAATATCAGCTGCAAATCTTACAAAGTCAATTGAAAGACCATTCTCTTCAACTTCTGATGTTTTTCCTTTTAAGATACTCAGAGATCTTTTCATGGAGGAGTTAAACAAATATGGGGATAACGAGCATCCTTGTCTTAAATACTTCTCTAATTTTGGCTTTCCATTCTTCTCCATTAATATCTATTCTTACACTTTGATTTTTATATATGCTTAGTATTGTTCTCGAACATTGGAAAATCAAGGATGGAATGTAATAATACTATTAAAAGAAAGTTGTTGCTATGAGTGAAAGGCAACTTTTCTTTTCATAATATTCGTAATATTGTTCTCCTATATTATCAGTCTAGATGTGTATCTTTCAAGATATCAAAGGGTTCTTCCAGCTAGGTATCCCTATTTACTTTTAATGTTCTTTCTAAGAAACATCTACGCTATGATGGCTTCTCTGGTCCTAATTTCTGGGCTGGACAGTGCAGAAGACATGGGCTATCAACCTGGACTGTGACTGAATATTTACTGGCATGATCAGAATGACCTGAATGACAGTAACATTTTAGTGTGGAAGGGTACGTGATATCATTAAGTTATTTCCTAAGTACAGTAACCATAAGGGTACAGAGAATAATTTTTACATAAGAGATAATAGAAGTGGTTCATGGTGTGGGTTCCTGTAGTCATGTCCTAGTTCATGAACCACGGGCAACGTATGAGTGGCCAAGTAAGTGGTCCCGACAATCAAGATACCAGTAACTTTGGAATAAGGCTGAGCATCTTAGACATATTTTGAGTCGTGGTCACCTTGGTGCTCATACGGCAAAGACTACCAAATCCACCGGTTAGTCCCTCAACCGTTAGGGGTAAAACTCAATGGGACTCGGGGCAAGTTTGGCTAGCAACCTGCTTCCCTGGTACTTTAAATATGATGCTGGCAACAATCAGAGCAAAATGCCTCGGAACTTTGGAGGTGATGGAGTCCCACCTCTAACTGACAAACCAGGGACTCCTAAGATACGATTTGGCAAACAAATGGTAATGAGATGGGGAGCTATTAATATCAATGGGGGCTACTCTGGAAAGAAGGTAGAGCTGGCAGAGGCTGCAAGTAAGATGGAGCTGGACGTTTTAGCTGTTAGTGACATTCACGTAAGGGGAGAGAAAGAAGAGGAAGTGGGAGAATACAAGGTCTACCTGTCAGGAGTCAAAGCAGGAATAGCACAATGTGGTGTAGGGCTTTACATCAGGAAAGAAATGGAACCCAGCGTAGTTGCAATAAGGTATGTAAACGAATGACTGATGTGGATAGATGTGACAGTGTCTAGCAAGAAAATTAGGATTGTGTCAGTATATTCACATTGTGAAGGAACAGATCAAGATCAGATGGATGGTTTTTATGAGGCACTCAGTGATGTAGTCGTTAGAGTAAAGGGCAAGGACAGTGTTCTGCTCATGAGTGATTTTAATGCCAGGATTGGAAATCGAACAGAAGGGTATGAAGAGGTTATGGGTAAATTTGGAGAGGATATGGAGGCCAACAGGAACGGGAAACAACTCTTGGATTTCTGTGCCAGTATGGGCTTAGTAATCACAAACTCCTTTTTTTAAACATAAGAACATTCACCGGTATACTTGGGAAGGCAGGGGAACCAGATCTGTATTGACTATATAATAACAGATCAGGAATTCAGAAAGGCTGTGAGAGACACATGTGTATTCAGGGGATTCTTTGACGACACTGATCATTATTTAATCTGCAGTGAAATTGGGATTGTGAGACAGAAAGTGCAGGAGGTCAGGTCCATATGTAGGAGGATAAGAGTGGAGAAACTTCAGGATAAGGAAATCAGACACAAGTACATAACAAGGAATGCACAAGGTACAGGGACACAGTACTAGAAGTGGCGAATGTCTTGGAACAGTAGTGCGTAAAGGTAGGATGAAGCAAACAGCTTGGTGGAATGACACAGTCAAGGCAGCCTGTAAAAGGAAAAAGAAAGTGTATCAAAAATGGCTACATACTAGAACTCAGGTAGACAGAGAAAGTTACGTTGAAGAAAGAAACAAAGCCAAACAGATAATTGCAGCATCCAAGAAGAAATCTTGGGAAGACTTTGGAAACAGGTTGGAGACTTTGGGTCAAGCTGCTGGAAAACCATTCTGGAGTGTAATTAGCAGTCTTCGAAAGGGAGGTAAGAAGGAAATGACAAGTATTTTGTACAGGTCAGGAAAACTGCTGGTGAATCCTGTGGATTCCTTGAGCAGATGGAGGGAATATTTTGAAGAGTTGCTCAATGTAGGTGAAAATATGATCAGTAATGTTTCAGATTTTGAGGTACAATGGGATAGGAATGATGATGGAAATAGGATCACATTTGAGGAAGTGGAAAAAATGGTCAATAGATTGCTGTGCAATGGTATGAAATTAAGTTGGAACTCATCAAATACAGTGGAATGTCAGGTCTTTAATGGTTACACAGGATAATTGAAATGGCCTGGGAGTTGGGACAGGTTCCATCAGACTGGACTAAAGCAGTAATCACACCAATCTTTAAACATGGAAATAGAAAAGATTGTAACAACTACAGGGGTATCTCTTTAATCAGCGTTGTGGGTAAAATCTTCTCAGGTATTGTTGAAAGGAAAGAGTGAGTATCAGTTGAGGACCAATTGGACGAAAGTCAGTGTGGGTTTAGGCCTCTTTAGATTATGGCAAATAATGGAGAAGTGTTATGAGTGGAACAGGGAATTGTATCTATGCTTCATATATCTAGAAAAGGCATATGACCGGGTTCCTAGGAGGAAGTTATTGTCTGTTCAACAAGATTATGGAATAGGAGGCAAACTTTTGCAAGCAATTAAAGGTCTTTATGTGGATAGTCAGGCAGCAGTTAGAGTTGACGGTAAATTGAGTTCATGGTTTAGAGTAGTTTCAGGGGTAAGACAAGGCTGCAACCTGTCTCCACTGTTGTTCATATTATTTATGGATCATATGTTGAAAACAATAGACTGGCTGGGTGAGATTAAGATATGTGAACACAAAATAAGCAGTCTTGCATATGTGGATGACTTAGTTGTGATGGCAGATTCAATTGAAAGTTTGCAAAGTAATATTTCAGAGCTAGATCAGAAATGTAAGGACTATGGTATGAAGATTAGCATCTCCAAAACGAAAGTAATGTCAGTGGGAAAGAGATATAAACGGATTGAGTGCCAAATAGGAGGAACAAATTTAGAACAGGTGGATGGTTTCAAGTACTCAGGATGCATATTCTCACAGGATGGCAACATAGTGAAAGAACTGGAAGCGAGGTGTAGCAAAGCTAACGCAGTGAGCACTCAGCTACGATCTACTCTCTTCTGCAAGAAGGAAGTCAGTACCAAGACTAAGTTATCTGTGCACCGTTCAATATTTCGACCAACTTTGTTGTATGGAAGCGAAAGCTGGGTGGATTCAGGTTACCTTATCAACAAAGTTGAGGTTACGGATATGAAAGTAGCTAGGATGATTGCAGGTACTAGTAGATGGGAGCAATGGCAGGAGGGTGTCCACAATGAGGAAATCAAAGAAAAGCTGGGAATGAACTCTATAGATGTAGCAGTCAGGACGAACAGGCTTAGATGGTGGGGTCATGTTACACGCATGGGAGAAGCCAGGTTATCCAAGAGACTCATGGGTTCAGCAGTAGAGGGTATGAGGAGTCAGGGCAGACCAAGGAGAAGGTACCTGGATTCGGTTAAGAATGATTTTGAAGTAATAGGCTTAACATCAGAAGAGGTACTAAAGTTAGCACTGAATAGGGGATCATGGAGGAATTTTATAAGGGGGACTTTGCTCCAGACAGAACGCATAATCAGTCTTAAATGATGATGATGATGATGATGATGATGATGAGATAATAGAAATCTGAAGTCGAGATATACAAAGATATGAGAGAGGAGGCCCAGGTCAAGATCCAACAAAAACCACACAGTACGAAGAAAGGGATGAAAGTGGGACCATGAAATACCTGCCGGGACACTAGACACTACTAACAGCACAGGATGAAGAACATAAAAAAATTATCAACCTGTGTGAAACTATATGTAAAGACAAGGTAATTTCAACAGTGACTTAATGACAATACTGTACAGTGGCACAGCAGTAATGTGGGGCAGGGGTCTAAAGTTACGAACACACGTCATGTAAACTATAAAAATAACAAGTGACAAGGATAATGTACCCATAATGGGAGATTTCAGAGTCATCTTGGAAGAGGGGAAGCTGGGAGATTTGGCTTAGCAATAACTAATAACAGATGAGAACACTTGCTTGAGTTTTGTGAGAAACATAACATAATGACAACAAAAACAACCTTCAAAATGAATAAAGGAGGAGATGCACATAGAAAGATACAGATGCAAACAGGATTAAAATTGAGTTTATATTAGTGAAGAGAAGGTATATAAAGTAAATAAAGTCTAGCCATAGCTACCCAGTAATAGATGTAGACAGTGATTTGTCTTATCAAAAAGATGGAGTATTGAAAGAGTCAAAGAGACAGCAGTAAGAAGGGAGTATCAGCAAGAACAAACTCCCTTAACAATATGAATATGAAGATGAAAATGGTATCTGTTCTTTTGGACATGTCTGGAAGAACAGATACCATCGGTGACCAAGCAGCTCTCTAGAATGAAATGATAATTAAATCAAGAACCCAAGCTGACAGGCACTACGAAGTAGTGTGTGGACATTAAGTTGGGAATGTGGGGCTCACGGCAAGCATGCAAGGGATACATCCCTACAGTTGCACTATTCTCTGTGCCCTCGGTGACTCAGATGGATAGAGTGTCTGCCACATAAGCAGAAGATCCCAGGTTCGAGTCCTGTAGGGACCTCATTTTCAACTGTCCCTATTGAGGTATATCAACGCCTGTCAGCAGCTTAGGGTTTTGATTTAATTACCATTTCCCTTAAAAATAGTAGATGAAATACCGATTAAAACTGAATATAGAAAATTATGGAAGATGGACATAATTACAAACTTAATTCAACAAAAAGAAACCCAAGTACATCAAGAAAGATAGAGAGTCATAAAGAACAACATATAAAAATGGATAAATGAAGTATGTAGAGATATAGGAACAGATGTAAAAATGGAAAGGGTGGTAAAACATTAAAAAAGATTAAGGAATTACAATTCAAGACAAGGACAATATCATTGTGGTAGGAGACACACAAGGAAACATTATGAATGCAGATGAAATAGTCAACAGAAGGAGGGAATATCTTTAAGAAATTTATGAAGGACAAATAGGCCCTCCAGTTATGAAAATGGAGTTTGAATCAGCACTGAAAGAACTTAGACTAAACAAAACTCTACATCTTGAACCTGTTAAACTGAAGTTGCAGTAAGGCAACTTTTTGTCCATGAGTTGTTAGTATTTTATTTCTCTCTTCATTTTCTCAAAGTGAGGACTTTCCAGCATCTGGAGGAGATGTGTTGAGAGGGCTTCTGACAACACACGGTAGGGTTTGAATGATGTCCTGTTTTTTGAATAGATCTTTAAGGATTTTTGACTTCAGTGTTTCTGTTTCAGTGATGATGATGTTAGTGAACTTCACTGTATACTACTCAAGTTACCTTGGAAGCTGTCTTTCTGAATATCAGAACAGATCGAAGATTGGTAATTATCTGCCTCTATGTTGACTATCTGTCTTATGGCCTTGAGATCTCGAACTACTTCTTGTTCACAGGACATTCACAGCTCCATAGAGCATGAGAAATTTACACAAACTTGAAGTGAGCTGATACCCCATAAGCATACTGCTGGGATTTAAAGCACTATTGTGGGTAGGTATGCACTACAAATCCTCTCTTACTGCCCCCACATGCTTCACTTGTGGTATCAAAGGCATCTCAGTTGATCACACCCATTGTGCTGCTCACAGCTATGTGGGGAATGGCACTTTTGAACCTCTTGCCAGTGTGCCAGGGTTGAGCTTGTTCTTCCTTTCTTCACTTTTCTCTGAGGGAGACATTCAGTAAGGACATGAAACTGATGTAGATGATACCACTAAACATAACTTTGTGTCAGTGTATCAGCCTTCATGAACATTTGTTAAATCAAGAACATCACTCTCTTTGTATACAACTTGGCACTGCCAAATAACTTACAGCCTTCAAAGTTATGTGTAACTCATTATTAAGTGTACATATTGTAATTAAACTTATTAATGTGTTACCTGTGTCTGATTGTGCTTACTGGCCACCTCCACAATTCACACAATCACTGTTAATGTACATGAAATTACAATATATTAAGTAATAACAGATAAAAAATGAAATGTTTATGAACCTGAAAAAAGTCAATCCATAAGTTTAAGTAAACGCAATCGACAACAGAGTAAGAATCAGCTTAATTTTTCATGGAGCTCATTGACAGAATAGGAGTGACTCAAGAGGAAACTCTTCAGTTTCAATTTGTAAGTGCATGGATTACAGCTAAGATTTTGGAGTTCGAGTGGTACCTTATTGAAAATGGATGCAGCAGTATACTGCATACCTTTCTGCACAAGAGTTAAGGAAGTCTGATACAAATGCACATTTGATTTCTTTCAAGTATTAACTGAGTGAAAGCTGCTTATTCTTGGGAATAAGCTAATATTGTTAACAAGAAATGACAGTAAGGAAAATGATATTGAGAGGCCAATGTCAAAATACCCAGACTAGTGAATAGGGGTCAACAAGAGGTTCATGAACTTACACCACTTATTGCCTGAACTGCCCATTCCTGAGCCAAAAATATCCTTTTAGAATGGTGTAACTACCAAAATATAATACCATATGACATGTTGTTGTTGTTGTTGTTGTTGTTGTGGTCTTCAGTCCTGAGACTGGTTTGATGCAGCTCTCCATGCTACTCTATCCTGTGCAGGCTTCTTCATCTCCCAGTACCTACTGCAACCTACATCCTTCTGAATCTGCTTAGTGTAGTCATCTCTTGGTCTCCCTCTACGATTTTTACCCTCCACGCTCCCCTCCAATACTAAATTGGTGATCCCTTGATGCCTCAGAACATGTCCTACCAACTGATCCCTTCTTCTGGTCAAGTTGTGCCACAAACTTCTCTTCTCCCCAATCCGATTCAATACTTCCTCATTAGTTATGTGATCTACCCATCTAATCTTCAGCATTCTTCTGTAGCACCACATTTCGAAAGCTTCTATTCTCTTCTTGTCCAAACTACTTATCATCCATGATTCACTTCCATACATGGCTACACTCCATACAAATACATATGACATAATCAAAAGAAAATAAGCAAAGTAGACTAATTTTCATGTCAGACGATCACACACTACAGATACCATTCAAATAGTAAAAATGGTAGCATTAAGTCTTTGTACAAGAGGCTGAATGTGGGCTTTCCATGACAGTTTACTATCTATCTGAACACCAAGAAATTTGAACTGTTCAGTTTCACTAATCATATGCCCATTCTGTGAAATTAAAATTTCAGGTTTTGTTGAATTGTGTGTTGGAAACTGTAAAAACTGAGTCTTACTGTGATTTAGTAGTTTATTTTCTACAAGTCATGAACTTAGGTCATGAACTGCACTATTTGAAACTGAGCCAATGTTCTACACAACATCCTTTACTACCAAGCTACAGTCATCAGCAAACAGAAATATTTTAGAGTTACCCATAACACTAGAGGCACATTATTTATATAAATAAGGAACAGGAAGGAGTGGCCCCAGCACTGATCCTTCGGGCACTCCCCACCTCCCACCCCCCGCCCCCCCCCGCCACCCCCCACTTGACCGTACCCACTCATACCCCATATCACAGCCATTCTAACCATTTTGAAGAACGACCTTTTGCTGTCTGTTGCTGAAGTAAGTGGTGAACCAATTGTGAGCTACTCCCCGTATTCTGTAATGGTCCAGCTTCTGGAGCAATATTTTGTGATCAACACAATCAACCTTAATAATTTCCACCAAGGTACATGGCCACTGACAAATATATGAAGAATGTTTTGACTGTCTTTTGTCAAGTTCACAGAATAAACATTCAGAAGCCCTGATTACTTATGATCAGTCAGTACAGAATTTTTAATTGGCCATTTGCAATGAGCTACTACAGTGAATAGTATTTTTCAATTCAGTTTAGCATAGCAGGAGTATGTTATTGACATATTTTCAAAAAATTACATGCGGAATGATTGAACACTGCTACAGTGGATATGGATGGTTGATAGCTAATCTAGAAATGGATGACATGGCACTGTGTGACCCACTGAAAGTGTAGGGTAGTCAAAAATTAAAAATAATCAGTCCTGCTTTATTAACAAGTAAAGCAGAGGAAATGCTTCCCTTTAACATCTGCTGCTGTTCTATTGTCAAATTATGAAGCACACCTTTTTACTATATGGCATATTGAACACATACGCCACATGCACCACAATTATGTGGATCCTCTTATTACAGTAAAAAGGCAGAGAAAAACATGATGGTGCAGTGCTACTTCATCTTATTTCTTCGACTGGAAGGAAATATTATGGCAATAAAGCTGATTCACCTTTCCCCCCCTGGCATGTTCATGGCAAGGTTCCTCGACCACTATGTCAGCTCCCTTATTTTCCTGTATTTTGATCCACCAATGTATCTGTAATTATGATATTTTTTTCATTGTTTTTCTCACATGAGACAGGAATCAAGAACAAATGAATCATTTTCTCCATTGGATTTATCTCATGAAGATTCACAAGCTGTTTTGCATCACAAACTGATGATTTGCCTGGCAGATAAATCCTGAAGAAATGATCAAGGGAAAGAAATGAAAAGCAAAGAGAGACATAAGAAGCTAATTCCTGGTGAACAGTGAAGGAGTAGATAACTAAAGTACATATTAGATAATGCCCATGCTAATATTAACAGGAAATGTTTATTCTTAAAGTGATTACTATTTAAATATGTGGTGAATAAGATGAAACATTTTATAAAGATTCTTCATTGATTTAAAAGGAATGCTCTGACCTGTGTAGCCAAAACCTAATTAGGCTGAACTGAATTGTATTGTAATTGACCTTCACGTCTACAAAAGTGGCACAAGCATAAGGCATTGGACAAGTCAATTTACATATGTACAGGTAAAAGTGATTTCTATTCACACATATTTAAAATTACAAATAATACACTTCATACATTTAAATAATCTTCAACGGAGTAGAAATATTGAGGTTTTGACCTCACTGTTTGCTTTTATGCTTTTGAGAAGTTAGTTATGACATCTAACTCTCATATGGAAAGTACCTTTCTGACATAAGGATTTCTTGCTTCGGGTCAAATGTACATTTTTATTTTCTCTGGTAATAGTATCATGAGTACCAGAGTTCTTTTGCAGTCTGCTGTTCTTACCTGATCTCTCCCTCTAACTGAAATCAGTCAACACATTACTTAATTTGCATGGACATATATAATTCATTTTTATTTATAACATTCCTTCGAAATTGGTAGGAGCAAAATGTGATAAACGTAAAATTTACTACAATCAATATTTATTGCTTGTAACTATTTAAAAAAATGTGAAAAAGCAATACAATGTTCCAGACCTATATTTTATATACAAGATCATACAATTAAGGTCAATATTTGACAGCCATATGAATAGCAAATAGACTCCATTGTTTTTATATAGAACTGGACAGCAATTGGGAATGAGTCTGATCTAATGTTTACATGTTTTCAGGAATGCCATTCATATTCAATTGATATTTACTCTGAGGAGATGAAAACTGATAGCTTACTAGAGACTGAAAATTAAAGGAAATAATGATGACAGACTTCGAACTGCAGTGATGTGTTCAAAATAATTTTCTGTGTTAATGTTCTATAAGGTGTCACCACCTTGGTGTTATGATTGTAGCACATTTGCTGTATCATGAGAAATAATGAAGTATCTCTACTTCAGGGTAAGTTTGATACAAAGCTGACAGTAAATCAGAATTTCTATGACACGAACAAGAATCTACAAGGAAAATCGATTTCATACCACAAAATTAACAATTAAAAATAATCCAAAGTTTCCAGCTGATTTCCAAAGACAACAAGTGATGTAACATACCTGGGTTTAACACTTTGTAGAGACATGAAATGGAATGAGCACAGACTCAGTCATGAATAAGGCAGGTGGTAGACTTAATTTTGTTTGTAGAATACTGGGGAAAATGCAGCCAGACTACAAATGAAATTGCTTACAAATCATTTGTGTGAACAGGTCTGGAATATTGATCAAGTGTGTGGGACTCATATCAAATAGCACTAGCAGGGTATATTGAATGTGTATAGAGAAGAGCAGCACAGTTGAAACTGAACTGGCAGACTCTTGAAGATAGATTTAAACTATCCTGAGAAAGGTTACCGACACAGTTTCAAGAACCAGCTTCAAATGATGAGTTTGGTAATACCATACAACCATCTGTCTATCACTCACATAGGGATCATGAGGAAAAGATTATATTAATTACAGCTCACACAGAAGCATTTACAGTCATTCTTGCCACACTCAGTATGAGAATGGAATGGAAAGAAACCCTATGCCATGCAATTCACAGTGGTTTTCAGAGTATGGCTGTAGATGTATGTGTAGGTGTAAAAATCCAGAAAAAGCAAAATAGGTGCTGGTGAACAGCTACCTCATACCAGGACTGACCTATGGTATTGAAGCAATCACCCCCACAAAGAGAGAGCCAAAGACTCCATGCATCAGAGATGAAATTCCTTAGATCCACCTTCCAGAAGACCAAAATGGATAAGTTAAGCAATGAGGAGATAAGGAAGAACACTGGACTCAAGACATCCATTTCAGATCAAATCAGCACATCCAGACTACAGTGGTACTGGCATGCAATGAAGTTGCAGCCAACAAGAACAGCCCAAATAAATCAGGAAAGAAAAGTGGAAGGAAAACATCCTGTTGGAAGACCCAGAAACCACTGGGTGGATATGGTCAAGGAAGACCTGACGTCAGAGGACGGACAATGGATATTGATCTCTATGACAGGTTATACATGGACAGAAGGAAATGGAAGTGGCTTATTAACAGATTAGAACTGTACAATGTTTTTGTTGTTGTTGTTGTTGTTGTTGTTGATGATGATGATGATAAAATACTTATTACTGAATATATAGAAATAATTCTTTACAGAAACTCAATACAACAGTATCAAGATCTCATTATTACCTTAAGTTTTATTCTTAGAGTCCAGAACACATATATTTGCATGTCTAAATGCAATTAGCATACCTGCTGATAGAATTATTTGTTGCCTTATAACAGGTAGTATAGGATTTATTCGTTTCTAGGCCCAGCAATTTTAGACTGCGTTGAAATGCTGACAAAAAGTCCTGTATTTCTTCATCCTCATCTGTTTTCTCAAATGTTACACGTTTCTTTGGATCACAGCTTCTGGCACGTACTCTTCTGTTATTTCTCCTGTATTGAAACAGACAAAAAAAAAAAAAATCAATTAATCTTCTATGAACGCTCACAAACATAGCCTCAAACTGCTGAATGATAGCTAGGTTGATGAGACATTCATGAGACTGAAGCATCCCAGCAGATTTGAGAGACCATAAGGCATTGAGAAATAAGTGTTCATTGCTCATGAGACAACAATAAATTAAAGTAACATACATTAGTCACAGCCAATACTGTATGGTGTAAGTGCACTATATCTACCGAAGCTAAGTTCTTTGATAACCTGGCAGAGACAGTCATTGGGCATTGTAGTGTTGACAATGCATGGCCTTTAAGTCTAATGTCCTGAAGTGGACTGACAGCCACAACCTCTTTTACAGAAATGTTCTTGGAAGGTCTTGTTATTTCAAATGGGTCTAAAATAAAACACACTATCTTTGCACTCCATCAGGCTGATACATTTAGCAGCAGTTTAAAAAACAAGAAATAATTAGATGCAAATGCTTGATATAGCATTTACACAGGGTGATGTTTACCACTAGAATTCAAGCAGATAAAATGACAGAAAACTTCAACCACAAGGCATCACTTCCTCCAGAAACATCCGTATCATATAATGTTGCCAGTTCATAAAGGAGCTCGGTCCATCGAGCAGACCTAGCATCCATGGCTGCCTGCCTGTGGCCAGAGTTCATGTGAAAAACTTAACAATGAGTAATAATAATAATAATAATAATAATAGCTTTACTCAACATTGAATGGTACACTGCACATGTACAAAGAAATAGTAATGATTAAAGTTATTAGTACAACACACAAGACATGTTCTGAATACGTCATTAATTTACAATAAAATTACAATAAGGTATTTACTGATTTCTATTCACATAATTTCTCAAAGCATTTGTTGTTCTTGTTGTACTCTTCTGATGTGTAGAAAGGTTGTTTTACAAAAAATTTCTCAAGCTTATGTATCAGTTTAATTGTAGGAAGAGCCATGACTACACTAGGCAGTGCGTTAGCTAATTTTATACCTGCATACTGAGACCCCTTTTCGTAAAGTGCTGTTCTGTGTCTGCCAATGTAAAATCTTTCTTTATTTCTAGTATTGTACCAGTGGAATTGGTCTTTTATGAGCATGCCATTGTGGTTAATAGTATTGTCCATACAGGATTTGTCACTGCAGTTTCTAAAAGTGTTTATGACTGCCCAGATGCCAGCAGTTACGTTGTGTGAGTTTTGAAGCTTATTTGCAACATAGTAGCTCCTGGACTGTGTGAGTAAGTCCTTATAGTGTGCTTGATATATTTTGAAAGCTTCCATTAGCTCAGGAATCTCTCTATTATTCAGAATTGCACTGTGGAGTAGTTTTAATTTTTACCTTGCTTCAGTGACATTACTATTTACCCAAATATTTTTGTTTATTTTTTTGTTTGTTTCTTTTTTGTGATTACAACTGGGCATGTGGTATCAAAGCAGTAATAGAAGTCAGCAGCAAATCTATCATGAAAAGCTATTATTTTCAAACCATTTTATTTGTGCTAGCATGCAGTTTAGTCTGTTTATGTTGTCATTATACATTATTCTTTTAGTTACAAACTATTGCTTTGTGGTGACAGTGGGGGCCTCATGGAGCTACAATTTAAGCTGTACTGCATGGTGATCTGAGATGGCTACTTTTAAAACTGATGCACAGTGGGATAGGTGGGTCATGTTTGTTATTATGTTGTCAAGACATGTTTTACTATTGCCCATTTCTCTAGTGGGTTCCTGAATGAGTGGGGTCAGGTTAAACTCATCACACAGGTGATGTAACTTTTTGGTGCTGACATCATTTGTTAATAAATCTATATTTATATCCCCTGGAACTATTATATTTATGTGACCATTTAGCCCAGAAAATGTTGTGTCTATATATACAAGCAAGTCAGAAACATTTACGAAAAAGGTACATGTATTTGCTGCAGGTGGCCTGTAAACACCGATAACTGTTATGTTATCTCTACCCCATTTTAGGTTTATTGCAGCAAATTCTGAGACTCCTTCCAAGCAGAAGGCACTCACATCAATAACATTAAAATTACTTTCATTTACAGTGAAAATTGCTACACCTCCCCCTATCTTGTCTTTTCTACTGAAGGCTGTGCAGAATTTCATACACAGTGGTTGACTACTGCTAATCAGAGCTTCATTGTGCCAATGTTCAGTTACAACTAATATATCGGGTTTGTCAATCTGTGAAATTACATCTAGATCATTATGCTTATTTCTAAAACTACCAAGTTTCTGATGTATGATTTTAAGGCTGAGTTTTATCTGCTGGACCTTAGAGGATAATTATGGACTAGTGATGAGGCCAGCAGGCTTTACAAGTTTCCCTGGCTTGCCAGCGGTGGCTGGTGTTGTGGCAGATTTTGTTGAGGTGGGTTGTACCACCCCAATGCAATGGGCTTCTTTTTATCATTTTGTGAACAAGTAGTGAGTAGTCATGTTAACACCTCAAAAAATTCAGCATGCAACCACAAAACTTGGTGATACTGTTAGTGTTTCACTACATATTTACCCTTCCATGTGACATGTATCTCCCAATGGGAGAGACCTCAGCTGTAGGAGTTTGACTGTTCAGGAAACAGTTCACCTCAGAAATCAACTCATTGTCATTCTGGAAATGCAAGCCATGCAATGGAAAGACAAAAAGAGACATGAAATGTCATGTCAAAAGAATACAGAAGGAGGAAGGAGGGTGAGCCAATATTAGATAGAGATAGCCCAAAAATGTTAGAGAGAGAGAGTGTGTGCGTGTGTGTGGCCCTTGCTCCTTTTTCTGGGGGGTGGGGGGGGGCAGGGGGAGGGGGGATATCTAGTGATAGACAACACAGCATTTGTCCATGATTATTGGCTAGCTAATGAAGTCATCTTGATTGGCTTGGCACAGGTGCAACATTTCTGCTGCTGTACAGATTCTGTATCTATCTTTCAATGCCTCTGATCAGTTGCAGAACACAGCAGAAAGTAGCCTTTGTCATGTACAACATGTCATTTAAGATGCTGAAAACTAATCAGCAACTAATTTTTAGTTTTTCCATTATCACCTCTTGTAATCCTGCCAGAAGTAGAAATGCATAAATCAGTATACACTAGGCTCTATCTGGCTATCCTTGCATCTATCGGTGCTGAATTAATGGAAGTGCCAATTACTGAGTGTCTTAAACTTAGTGTAAACACACAGGGATTATACTTTATTAAATCCAAAGATACATTCATTTTCATAGAAAACTTAGTCTTTGATTGTGTCCAAAATTTCTAATTGTCACAATGACAATATGCAATCACAGTATTCTGTATGATGTAATGGCTTTGCAAGCATTAAATCTGTACTGCATGTATTTGGTTGTTGTATAATGTACTCTGGGAAAATGTCTACAGCTGCAGCACCAGCAGTGTGAGGTATAATGTGTTCTCTTCCCCTATGCCCTATTCTCCATCACTTTAATGATAACTTTCCTTTAAAATTTTAATTCTCTCTTCAGCTGTTAAAATTTGTCCATAAAAAGTTGATGATGATGTCGGTTCGTGGGGTGCTCTACATCGTGGTCATCAGCGCCCATACAAGCTCCAGTCTTTCCATTTCCGGCCTCACCATTATCCAATTGATGATGAGGACAACACATCAGTCCCTGGGTGAAGAAAATTCCCTACCTGCCAGGAATTGAACCCAGGACCTCGTGATCCAGAGGCAGAAACACTAGTCACTAGACCACAAGCTGCAGACCATAAACAGTTGCTCATTCAACACTGTATTCAGCGGCAATGGCTTTAGGCAAATAACCTAAGTTCAACTTATCTCTAACTTCCAGTGCTTGAGGCTTAGCATAATGTGTTCCTCTTTGGAGCCATCATATTGAATCATAAAGAAAGCCACAACTCCAAACATGTATAGCATTGTTTAACATTATAATTATCTAACAAAATTGTTGTGCATAACAGTTCATTATTGTATGTGTTATCTCTGCTTGAGTGACTAGAAGCTGGATGCAGGGTGGATTACTGAGGGGCCAGATTACTGAGGGTGAGAGTTTAGTGTAATTACAGATAAGTCAAATGGGGTCATTAGGTGGAGTACAGAACTGTATCCCTGCTGGTACCAGTACACATGGATAATAAATGGTGGCAGATTAAAGGACTGCCCCAGACTTTCTTGGCCCACTGTTGTGTAGTGCATGCTCTCGGGTGGACTTATCTTTGAAAGCCTTGCACTACTTGGCTATTTATAGACACTGAAGTACACTCTATTATTCCTGGGCATTGAAGCTGGGCTTGCACATGAAAAGGTGAATTTTCTTAAAGTGGTGAGGTTCCCATTCTCCACTTGACCACCTATCACAAGTGCACTGACATAGTGTGTGAGCTCCAGAAGCATGGTTTGTATTCGAGTACTTCCTGGCCTGACAAAGTTACAGTGTTCTAACATTTGACTTAGTCATTAAATCTCCAGAATACTTTAATTGCAAAAAGATGTCCACCTCTAAAAGGATTTGTTTGTGTTTGGTTCAAGAAGAATCAGGATCTATTATTTTCTGTGATTTATTTGTACGTTCTGTTGAATGAAACCTGTGTTACTGAAGAAGCAGGCTTACAACAGTCTCATCTGTGACATGGCAGTTTTCGAGCATCAGGGCCTCCACTCCTCTCATGATTCCTGGTACTTCATAAAGAGATGGTCTGCCATTTCTTTTTTCACACTGTTAAATATTTTGAGGGGTGGTAGTACACAAAAAAAGTATTGTAAACAAGGGTTCTAAAATGCATACCTTAAAAGCTGTGAGCACTTGTTCATCTTTTATAGAGCAAAATGCATCTCTTCCACTGCAAGCTCTTTCCTTTTATGTTTTGGGAGGAGACAGTATGGACCAAAAAAACTCCCGTAAACATGAGCTCTAAAATGCTCCCTTTCAGAGCTAGAAGGACTTGCACTTGTTAAACAGAGGAGATGTGTTTCATTGTATTGAAGATGAACAATTGCTCATAGCTCTTACAGTATGCATTTAGAGCTCATGTTTACTGGATATTTTTACCCATATTGGTCCCTACTACCTCCTCCCAAAATATGGGAAGCAAAGAGCTTTAAGAAGAAGAGAGATTTTTCATAGTATCTATGATGACCAAGTGATCGTAGCTCTTAAGGTATACATTTTGGAGCCTATACTTACTAGACATTTTTGTCTTGTATTGGTAGGTACTAACACCTCCAAACACCCTGTATCTGATGGTGCATTTGCTATACACTTCCACCAACTTGACATGAATTGTTGCAGCGTTGTCCCCCTTCAAAAGCACAAAATGTATTAACACACAATATTCCACTTTATCAGTGAGCTGCGCCATTTTTCTTCTTCTCTAGTGATGTGCTACAGTACTAAGGCATGAGGACTTCAGTGTGAAGGAGGACTGCAGACATAAACCTGTATATATGAACAAATTATCTGTGTAACTTTTACTTTTTATAATGCAATAGTTAAAACTTTATAACTGCCATTTGTATCAAATACCATGAAGAAATAAATGTACTGTGAAGAGTGTATGAATTCCAGGGTTCTTAAGAGGTCTCTGCAACATTTGCAGTTTTCTATTGTGAGGGAGGAACTGTATGGCTTAGAACTTTAGCAGCATGGAAAGCAGCACAGAACCATAATCAGCCACAGCCTGTCAATGCTTCTGCCTACACAGCAACATCAGGAGAAGCTGCCATCCACTTCTGCAGGCTGTCGTCTGAGCCTGGAACACTGACTGACTGCCACATCATAACAGCCAAGCCAAGGTCATTAGCCTGTTTTCCAGAGGTTTCTAATTGACACAGAAACATGGCTCTCCTAGAGACTTAGCCATGGGCAGAGGTTTTTACACCCGCAGGTCCAGCCTGTCATCATCAGTACAGATCGGACATACTATGATGCATAGCCTGTGCTAGCCATCACTGAACTTATGACATAGCCACAACTGCCATCTCAGGGCCATTAACCAACAACTGCCCTTTGATTATCTGAGCCAGGGCAGCCAGAAAGCTGGGCTGCCTTCATGGTCCAGGCAATGGATTGAGTTCCAATCAGCTCCTAAACTTGGGGGATCACTGCTTCTCTCCAGCAGTTCTGTGTTCATCATCCAGATAGCCTTGCTGGGCATGCCTACCTAACCCTGGCTATCTCATGCTGCCGGTGTGTCTGTATCAGCATGATAGGGTCCAAGAGATGTCACCTGCTGCTTACTCATACGCTGCTCTATGTTTACATATGACTGTTAATAAAGAGTTCTGGCAACAGACTGGCTGCCTGCATTGTCTGTACCTCTACCAACCTCCAGCAGAGAGCCACTCGTCCATACCTACCTGATATCCTTTCTAATGAACAAATACTTTATTTACTTTAGATTCTTGACCCCAGAACATTATTACATAAGATGACAGAGAAAGAAAAAAGGAAAGTCAGTTAACACCCTTGTCTTTTTGTCAAGAAAATGAGATATTCTTCTCAGTGTAAAACATGCAAAATTGAGCTGCATATTAGTTTATCCATATGTGGACTACATTTTGACTTGAGGTCTCAGGTCTGCTGCCAAATTACACTTTTATAAATGTAATCTGGTGGCTGACCCAAGAATCATTTACTGAACGTATCAAACAGGAATGCCTGAAGAATTACATTTCGAATTTGTTATCAAGCTGGACCACAAGATATTTTACAGTGCATATCATTTGGTCTACTTCTATTTCTGGTACTGACAGGTAATATTTACACTCTTGCACCTGCGTATGAATCTCGATGAGATTAACATTTAAATGGTTTCCTGTGAACCAGTTACTGGCCAATTCAGTCACCACCTGGGCTGTGTCTTGTAAGGTATAGTATGAGACTTCATTTAGTAAGTGTATGTCAAGAGAAAATTTTAGTTTTTGAAATCTTCTTTAAGGTCACTGGAAGATCATTAATTTAGGTTACAGACAGAAATGGATCAAATACCAGTGTGGAGTCCACATGTGTCCACTCATTCTGAGCTTAGTTTTATTATTGTGACAGTCTGTTAATGTGACCCTCTTCTCTCTTTTATGGAGGTAAGCCTCTAATGATCCACAATGGATCCATAACACTTTAGTTTTTTAAGCAGAATTTGGTGGTCCACACGATCAAAGGTGTTGACAAGGTCATATAATATTACAAGATAATTTTACTTGTTTAATGCTGTCAGGATTTCATTTGTGATGTCTTCCAGGCCTTCTCTTTGGTTAACTGTTTATCAAACCCAATATTTTCTACTCAGAAAAAAATGTGACAATATTCTGCCACATGTCACTTCCTCAAAAACTTTTCAAAAGACTGGAGAAGTGAAATGAGCGGATAATTAGAGGTAGTTTCTGTTTCATAGGTGGACGCGTTGAACAGCATATTTAAGCTGCCGTTAGTCAATGACCGCTTAAAGATAGTCCTGTCAATTCCGCATAAGATGTTAATACTCTGATGGTAACACAATCAATGCTAGAGGTGCTACAACTTTTTAGGGGTCAAATTTTACAATCACATACTGGGTTTCACTTTCTTTGTAGTCAATGTATCTCTGTTGTTGTTTGCAGTGTCTTCAAAAGCAAATCAAATGCATCCCCAGCTACTTGCTTATCAGGAGGTACATTGTTTGCTGTGACTAGGAGGAAGTAATCATTGAATTTGGTGGCCAATGATTTCAGTTTCCATCATTTTTATCAACAACATTCTAGGAAGAAAATTTCATTTGAATCTCAAAATTGTTTTTGGTTTATTCTTGAAGTATTTTATTTTCTGTCTGTAGCTTAGCTTTTTAAATAACAGGCTGAAGGATTTAATAAGACTGGTGGTTGTGGAGCTTCAATTATTGACTATTATGTGTCCTCCATATTGGATACAGCTTTCCATTCATAGTGCATGATCATTAACACCCTTGGGTTAGCTATCCCCTGTAAATGCTTCTGTTTAATTTTACCCTTAAATATGTTAATAAGACTTACTGAGGAAAGTCCAAGATGGAATAAACAGTATTATGAAAAATGATAAATTATACTTACCACCTACAGGAGGTGCTGAGTCACAGACATGCACAGTGAAAAGACTGCTAAGCATTTAACCTTTTGGACAAAAAGCATGTGTGCGAATGGACATGCATGTGCGCGCTCCCTCTCTCTCTCTATATATATTTTCAAAGCAGAACTTTTTATCCAAAAGCTTACATGTTTGGCTCCCTTTTCATTGTGCCTGTCAGCAACCCATCACCTCCTCCATGTGAAGAGTAGCAATCTGTCCCTTTTATAATACTGTTAATAAGACTTAACTCTGCACAAATTCGCAAGTCCCTTAGAAAGTGGCCTGCACCTGAAAAGTCACAGCACTGTCCATCCGTCATTTTAGACAAAGTGCCACTAATTGCTTCCCGTGAAGGACAAATTACATGCAAACTATCAAAACTGATTGTTTGATTGTTCAGCAGCCTGATGGCTGGCACAGATCACATAAACTATCATATTATGAAGCCCCTGACTGTGCCTGTAAGTATAAGTTTCAGTGGATTCCATGTAAATATGATTTTTTTTCTATCATGTCAATACACACAGCACGGAAAAGCTGATGAAGATGTCAATACTGGAGGACAACAGTATGCAATGTTGGAGTCTGTTATTTTCATTGTATTTGAATGACAGATGTCTGTCCCCAGTAGCTGAGTGGTCAGCACGGCAGAATGTCAATCCTAAGGGCCCGGGTTCGATTCCCGACTGGCTTGGAGATTTTCTCCACTCAGGGACTGGGTGTTGTGTTGTCCTAATCATCATTTCATCACCATCAATGTGCAAGTCACCAATGTGGCATCAAATGGAAAGACTTGCACCCGGCAAATGGCCTAGCTGATGGGAGGCCCTAGTCAACAAGACATTTGCATTTTTAATGACAGATACCACAAGAAGGCTGATGTCTAAGATTATAGATGTAGGTTGTCTCATTGGAATGTGCAGACTGTGTCCCCCTAGAAATAAGGTACACCAAAATCTCTAAGAAAAGAGTTGGGCAGAAAATAGGGCCCTTAAAGCCTTACTTATCAACATCTTAGACGTATGATACAGTAACATTGTGCAAAATGATTCAAGTTTGTGCTAAATACGGCAGTCAATTAGTAGCATTTATTATCTTGTCAACTATTAATCAGTATGCGAGAAAAACCAAAGAGTAGTACACACAATTTTTAAATATAATCAAGACTTTATTAGCTCTATCATGACTCAGGCTGACTTGTGAAAGCAGTATTGCTTATGTTGAACAGGTAGTGCAAAATGTAGTTTTCAGTTATAAAGGCATGTTCCAAAAACTTTTACTCATCATATGTGAATTAGGTAACTGTTCTCAGTCCATTGCAATATAAGCCCCACTTACAAAGTTTGCCCTTTTGCTTTGTCCTTACACTTAAGCTGCAGTGGAAGTGTTCACATATCACGTTTCACCATCTCCTAGGTGTTAAGTGTACCAGCCTACCTTTCAGTGTTTACTTTCACCCACTCTGTGAAACCCCAATTACTCTCAATACATTCAGAAGCACTGCCACTCTGGTAACTATGCATTCTGAATGAGTTAATATGTGTAGCTGAATTTCTATGCAAAGCTTTCAGTATCTGTTCAGATTTTGGGTCTCACACTTGAAATGTTTCCATACATTTGCTGGTGTGGTCTCTTGTTTGTTTTTGACTTTGTTTTGTGCCCAGTTATTTGATAGGATTTACATCAGAGAATTATTCTAATACATTTTCTGTACATATGAAGTCAGAATAAATTTCATATTTGTGATGAAAATGACATATCCTTGTAGATTTGAAGGGGAAGATATCCTGGAGAAACCCCCTAAGAGTTGTGATGAGCATAAATTCTGTAATGCAGACTATACTAACAACTCTTCTACAAAATGTTAAAGTAGTAGTCCACAAACAACTACACAAGTACTATCATCAGTGCCACCCATTTTACAGTCCTTCAGAAGCTGAACAGTCTTTGATGTGGTGGTGAAATACTTGTGAAACAAGCATATTTTATCTAAACATTCTATTGAAGGAAATGGGATTTTTGTCTGTTTACATAAGAGTTTGATGATTCAGATTCAAGACACAATGTGAACTAATGAATTGTTATCCATATTTATGACTGAAGACCTGACAATGTTATAATGGATATGTTTGTGGAATATAAATAATGGTAAGAATACAGGAAAAATCTCATCATATAGTTGAGGTACTGAGTGGTCGATAGCGACATACACGTGACTGCAAACACTGCTGTGCCTTCGCTTAGAGAGGTTTCAGTCTAGATTATGTGACTATTGACCACTCAACTCCTCAACTACAGTGTAAGTTGTTACTTTTTAGCTGAAGAAATTTAGCAGATTTCATTATACAACAAGGCAAATGAAACCGATTTCTAGCTGTTTCAAATGACAAAGTGGAAAAAAGATACAAAATTTGGGGAATCTTATTGCTCTTTTGCATTCTCAAGGCTTGGCCAAAATTACAATTGCAAAAACATTACTTTTGAACACTATAGTTTTCGGTGAATTTGGCCTGATAGTGTTTTACGTTAATTTGGATAATGTTTCACTTTCGTGACAACTCTGACAGCACTGAAGGAGACTCTTTACTCAATCTTGTGAATATTATTAATTCATTTGAACATTGTTGCATAATCTGTCCATATTTATTAAGATCTACTGTTCAAACAGAAACTGTGTCTTACACAATTTATTCTATCCAACTGAAATAGATTTGGAATAAAGCTATTTGTGCTGTGAACCTTTGTTTAGATTGCCTTTGCAACTCACCACCTAAAGGAAGCACTGAGTAACGGATGGGCACATTTAAAAGTAGATTGTTGGATGTTTTGCACACACACAAACTATTATCAGTTATCAATGAAATTCACCAACAACTGTGTAATTGAGATGCTATTTTATTTTAACTATCAGTTTTGGCATTCCGCTATGCCATCTTCACACCCCACATGCATGTCTAAAAAATAATTTATATCACACAGTGGCACATATTACTGGATGTCATGAATTCAAAACTGTATCCCAGGTGCTTCATTCAAAGACTTGATTGCAACTTAGCACACCTGCATTCCACACATACTATTGTCTCCGGGTGCTGTGGCACCACTGAGGTATGTAGTGATCCTGGCTAGGGTGGATAATGGACAGTACAGAAGCAGTGTGGGGCCGGATGAACCATCAGGGTAGGGGTGGAGGAAGATTTATTTATTTATACATGCTTTTCATCCTTAGAACATTCAGCACAACACTATCCAATATGTCAGATACATTAGAGAAAAAAAAATTAAATACAGTGCTTGATTTGTGATAGTATGCACCGGTATACCATACTGGTACCTCTGACGAAAAAAATGAGAACTGCAGATTCAGAGATGTAGTATGATTTTCTACAAGTACAAATTTTCTGCACACTTTTAAAATTCACAAAAATCTTTTAAGTAATGTTTTAAGAAGTCTAAATTTCGACCTCCCCCCCCCCCCCCTCTGGAACATTTTCTTTTACAAATCAAATACTACGCGCATGCATAAAAGATATACAGAGTAGGGCGGGATTAGGTGAGCATAGGGCAATAGGGCAGGAAGTCAGCCATGGCTGTATCAATCGAATCATCCCAGCTATCCATTTAGCAGCTTTAGAAAACCCGTGACAGGATGGTCGAAGAGAGGGTACCAACCAAATTTCTCCTGAGCATGAGTTCAGAACATTAACACATGCTCAGCCTTCTGGCTCGATACATGATTTTCAACAAAAATAGTGCTGGCTGTGGGTGTGTGCAGGGACAGGAGGGGATAGACTAGCAAAGATTGAGGCTGGAGGAAGGGGGGTTACAAGGACAAAGGATATATTGCAGGGAAAAAAATTGGTGTAGGTGTGAATGCCCATGGCACGGGCTGTGAAATAGTTGTTGAAGTCAAACACACAGTATTTCATGGCATGCTTGGCAACTGGGTGGTCCAGCTGTTGTTTTGCCACAGTTTGGCAGTGGCCATGAATGCAAATACCAGTGTGTTGGTGGTTATGCCCACACAAAGTGCTACAGCTAAGTTTGTAGGCTTACGTGTATGCTATCTCAGGGTTGCCCCACATTTAATGGGGTAGGAAATGCCTGAATTAGGTGGTAGGGGAAGGATGTACCACACCTCCACCACTCCTGTGCTTCCTAAAATTCATAAATCCAACTGAGAGAATCTCTGCCCTTTCTGACCGACACTTTACCTTTAACTTGCTCTCCTATATAGAAGACACTAACCATTTTCTCTACTGACTCTTCACAGATCCTATCCTTTTATTGCTCGATGGCCTGCTTGTTACTGTCGACATCACCTCCCTCTACACCATCCATGGCCTTGACACCATTGAACACTTGATAGCATGACTGTCTCCATATCTACAACCTCCTGCCTGGCCACCTCGACCTACTATTTCCTCACCCATAATTACCCCTCCTTGAAGGTATGATCCACAAACATATCTGTGGTAGAGATGTGGTTAGATGCATGACACGGTCCTAGGTCGACATATTCATGGGCCTCTAGAGGAATCATTTGTAGCCATCCACCAGGCTCAGGTTTATTGATGACATCTTTACAAAATGGATCACAGGTGGGGGCATCCTATCCATACTCCTCCAGAACCTTGGCACCTTCTTCGCCCATTCTCTTCATATGGCCCTCTTCAAACCAACAGGGCACCCTCCTCAATGACACATCAGCCTCATGGACAGATCCATCAGTACCTCTGTCCTCATCAAATCTAAAAGCCGTCAACAACATAATCATTTTGACAGCTGCAACTAGGGGATGATAGTTACCAGTCTGCGTAACTTGTGCCTGTATGAATATATGTGTGTTTCTTCACATGACTTTGTTCAATAGCTAATAATATACTTCTAACTTTACTTGTCTGCTGGTCAGTGCCTCCTCTATGTTGTGAGTAGTAACCTACCGTAATTCATATTGTTATAACATTCCAGATTTTACAGGTACATATGTTAAGGTGGATGTCTGAGAAATGTGTGAACTGGCCTGACCTGTCAGAAAAAGTGCAGTATGCACAACAAAATTGTATGCACTGGAAATCATTACATCAGATAAAAGTGGCTACTCCAATTGCATATTTTTACTCGTTTTCTATACCTTTTTTACCCTACCTTATTTCAAGGGGATGCTGGTGCAGTCAGAGAAACATTTTCCATTAGATAACCAAGGTAAAATTAGGGTATTTTAGTAACCAATAGTAATTAATCTGTAGGTTGGAGATTGTTTTATTAGTGTGGACTTCTTTTCTTTCAGTAACAAAGTTGAGACATATAGAAGTGTTAATGGAACTGACTGGAATTCTTTATCAGAACAGCAGCTAAGAAATGATGTTAAGAAAATGTGAACCATTCAAAAGTAAGATGGTGGTGAATCAGAGATTCACATTTAAAGCTGGCTTTATATTACAGGTGAGCATTGAGGGCTCAACCTGCACCTGTGTAAGCCCCCAGCCAGCACAAAAGTGCAAGTATACCATGCTCATGAAATATGATGCTACATGACATCATTCTTTCAGTTCTGTTTTCCAGATTTAACATGTGCATTCGTACTGGCTACTCTTCTCTCTTCTCTCTCTCTCTCTCTCTCTCTCTCTCTCTCTCTCTCTCTCTCCAGAACTTTAATGTTCTGAGCTTTGGCTTGTTCCTAGATTTGATTGTAGTTTATCGACTGTACCATTACCGGTAAAGTGTTACATGCAAATAAACACTGGGCACTGTTTTATGGATACATACTGATTTTCAGGGTTCTGTTTACTTATATTCCTTCTTCACACCCAAGATGTATAGAATTAGATCCTTTCAAATGAAAAAGTGTCATTGCATACTCTATGACACCAAAGTGATATCTGTAAAACTAATTTGAAGATAACCCCCACACAAAAATCTATTCTTTCATAAATGAACCATTACAGCAGAGTTAAATGAAAACAAGTACATTTTGTTGTAGTTCTTTCTGTACAAATAGTTAATAGATAATCCAGACACTATGGGATTTCTTCCAGAAATTGATAAATTCCTCCTTGAACATATGTCTTATACAACCAGATGAAGTGCATCGGGAAAGTGAATCTTTGAAAAAGCTGATAAAATTATTTTGAGTAAAATTGACTGTTTTATAATGATGTCAGTTACTTGATTTCTTTCTTGAATTATTCTTATTTGAAAGAGTGGGAAATCATTTTCAAATCATGACTTCTGCAGTTCAAAAGCTGTTCCAGTTCATATACTTTTAGGATGACCCATGAATGATCAATGAATCCATTTATAATGGAATAGGTCAAAAAGACATGCAAGCAAATTTAATCATAGTTAGTTGCTCATAAGTTTCACAGTGTATAACATGCAAATGACTGTGCTATGTATTGTGTAAATGCAGTGCTGCAACCAAGCAAATGCCTTGATAGCTAGAGAACAATTCACTAATGGTGCAACAGTACTTGGAGTAGCTACTTTGTTAGAAGTGCAAGGAGGGTTGTCAAAAATATGGACACACCAAAAACACAGGACATTACCATGCCTAATATGGTGTACAAAAACCGTTGGCATTCAAAACAGCTACCAGTCATTTCAGAATGGATGAAATATTGCAGGGAATATTACACTACTATTCTCGCAAAACATGGCAAGTTCAGGTAATAATTAAAGAGCTGGATGGCAATCACACACCCTTCTATCCAAAGTGGATCACAAAGGCTCGATAATACTGAGGTCTGGTGACTGGTGGCTAGGGGTAATGTGACAATTCATCCTAGTGCTCACAAAACAAGTCATGGATGATACACACTATCTGATTCTTGCAGAGTAACCATGGGGCTTTGTGGAATACCACAATATGACTTCCCAAATCACCATCCCCCACCCCCTCTCCTCCCGCATATTTTGCTCAGGTTTTATGGCTTCAGCACCACATTTTTCCTGTTACAGACACATCAACGATGGGTGATACTGGTATTCCAGCTTTCTCTGCAATTCCCAACTTCTGGAGCTCCCTTCAAGTTGTTCTGGTGCTGAAAGGGTTTGTGAGGATGATGTTTGGTTCTGCAATGACTTTCGTAGCTGTCATCCCTTTATTTTTAATCAAATTCCTGTTCAAAGACTGTGTATCATGTTCACTCAGTACACACTTTCATCCACTTTGTGACTTAGTGGATGATTTTTTTTTCCTTTTTTTCCTGTATGCGGTACAGATCTTCGATATGGTGTCTCTTAAAACACCACAACTTTACTGAACAAGACTGATCTTTGCAACATTTTGAGGACATTGCACAGGTGCCATACATGGTCAAAGACAACAAGCAACCTGGAGGCTTGGCTAACATTTGCATTTACATTCAAGCATTCATTTCTCACAGTGTTTCCAAATTTTTGTATGATGCATTAAGGCAGCAGTGCCGCCTGCACAAGGCATGCCGACAATAAAATTACTGATAAATGCAACCAAAGATTGGAAAGCAAAACTGGGTGCATTGTTTGTATTTAGCAGCTCACATGAGGAAGTGTGTGACAAAATACAGCACCTACCAAACATTTTAAATCGTCTATTGAAATTTACCTCTATTCATTGTGCAATGACTTTTCAACTGCTTCACTGCTACATGAACTTCCATTCTTGAACTTAATCATAATTAAGATATGTTGTTGGTAAATCAAATTTTTAAATACGCAAATGTGTAGAAAAAACACCGTGATATTGCAGTACAAGAGAAGTAGTGTGGTGATTAAAGGCTTCTTAAATAATGGTTATTTTTTATGCTTCAACTGAGTAAAATGAGTGCTAAATGCATAATTTTCTGTCCATTGTTACAGAAGTGGAATTGCTGATGGTGAATAGAAGTGTATGAATTGATAAATTAATCTACAGTAGGGAAATGTTTTCCATAATCCACATGACTACACTAGGTAAGTACAGCACCAGTACTGAAAAGCATGTTGTATATATGGTACAGTACAATATCGTATGACTGGAAAGGTATAAAGAAAAGCTTGAAACAATGACTGAGATACTTATACAAAGTACAGCAAAAACCAAAGACATGAAAATCTATGTGAAGAGAGAAAAACTGTAACACTGCTACACAGCCATGGTAGACTCTTGCCCGAACACAAAATAAAGAAGCTGAATTGAAAGTAAGTGGCATGGAGCATGGAACTCCACTACACAACAGTTTAAAATGCATCTTCATAACATGTGGGAGTCACAAATATTGTTTACCAATTTACTAACAGAAAAGAAAACTTTCTGTAAGAGCAATGAAGGATATACTACCAGGAAACCCTGAAACTGGAATATTTTGTAGTTTATAAACAAACATGTAGGCATCAACATACTCATCAAAAACTCTTGTGTTACCCAATATATGTTTTCTGAATTTACATGTCATTCTTGTTGAAATGGTGTGGGCAGCTGGCTACACTGTTAGTTTATTAACAACATTGATTCACAAATTATCATCTTCCAACCGTTACAACTCAGGCTATGCTACAGATTAGTCTGTCTCATAAATGAGATTTTGGTTGGGGGGAGGGGTACTATAACCCTACAACCAAAGACTGATGGAAAATAGACATGTATCCAAACATAAATCCTTCAGCAAATAGGAAACATAGACAAAACCATATAGCAATGTGCCAAATGCAACATTTATGCCAGTAACATCTTTCACAATGCATATTTTTAAAAATTCATGGATTAGGCAGAAAGCACTGAGGAAAATTTATATTTCTTAAGAAACCCTAAATGTAGTCAGTGAAGTGACAAACAAAAATCTCCACAGCATACAGATTCAATCTTCCGCATTCATTAACACACAATGAAACGAAAGTGGATGTCTCAATAACGATAATATCTGAGCAATTGTGGGAGTGTCAGAGGAATTACAGGGTGAAACTTATTAATAAGGATGGTGAACTGTTTCTGAAATATGGTGCTACAGAAAAATGTTGATGATTATAATGGATAGATCAAGTAAATTTCTGAAAGACATCAAATCAGATTGTGAGAAAGACAGAGATACGTTTCAAGTTGACTAAAAGAATAACTTGTTAGGACATATACCGACATGACAAGGAATAGCTAATCTGGTAAATTTTAGGATGACACCAAGGCTTGAATACAGCAGACAGGTTCAAAAGGAGATAGGCTACAGTACTTACGCAGGTACTAGTATGAAATGATTTGCACAAGACAGATGAATGTGGTGAGGCACTTTAAAGCAGATGCTCATCAACAACAACAACACACTACTTCATGGGGAACAAATGTGCAGCACATCAACCTAGCTTCAAGTTACAAAAATGGGCTACATGAACTAAAACAAAAAGGCAACAGGGCAGCTCACTTCACTGACTTGTTTAAAAATATTTGCCATTATCCAATTATTAAGTAAATACATGAACATGAGACCTGATCCAGTTACCATTTACACCTCAATAAAGACAAAGTTTACACTCAAAGTGATATCCTACATGATGGAATCATGATATACAACACACTTCCATAAGAGATCAAAGACTAGAATGAATTTCATGCCTTCACAAAAGTTGTAAAGATCTTTTAATTAAATAAGTAAATCATTTCAATGATTTTTCATCTCAAACAATCATCTGTCATGAAGAAGTTGTCGTGCTGGAGAACTGTCTACAGAGTTCTCTACTTTCCTAACAGTCATTGTAACTTTCATTTCACTCTTCTACTGTTTCATTAGCAAACAAGCTTTCAAAAGTGCTAAACCAACCAGAATCATTCCCCCATTATTTTATTAGTGTCACTATTATTGAGCCTGTTTTGTAATAACTAATCAATAGCATTCCTAAGGCTTTCATTATTTTATCAACATAATTAGTGTTACTATTACTAATAATCCGGCACGTAAGGCCCTAATGTGGTCTCGCTAAATAAAGAACAAATAAATAAATAATAAACTACGGAAATATCACACTGTTATGGAGAAGACTCAATGTGAAATAGAACACACCCATAAACCAAAGAAATATGTAATCTAATATTTACAAAGAATGTGTGTTTTGCTTCTGTGCATATTTAAATTATGTATTCTTTCGACAACATCCATACAATGCATTTTGTCCACATACTGGATAAATAAATAAAAAATGGTCATGTAGTATACTATGATATTTCTGGTTACGCTGAAATTTAAATAAGTTTTCTCTCTATTTCCTGTACAATTTGTCTACAGAACTGAATTTCAGCAACTCCACTACCAATAACACTGAATGGTAAAACACAATGAACATGAAAAGTTCGCTGAAACATTTACAAGCTGATTATGCAAACTGACTCAATGTGATTCGAATCTGTAACTCGACTCCTATACGTACTTTTCAAATATGTCACTGTCATATCTGTCATAACGTAAACTAAGACTACTCTTTGGTCTGTTATACGAGCTATCACATAGGTCATTCGCGTCTAGAGTTGACTTTGTAACATGTTCCTTTGTGTACGTTGCGTCTGAATGCTCTGATTCATCTTCAGATGAATTATAATCAAAATCCTTTAAATCATCACATGGTTCACTGTAGAGATCAAAATCGTTATCATATCCACCACAATGCGAAGGAATAAATGAACTTTCAGACTCATTGGGAGTTTCCATAGTCCCCACAATAACTTCATCCTATTTACGCCGGTAACGCCCCTTCCCTAACCCCCACCAACATCCTTTGTTTTCATAGCAAGTATGTGCAAACATTATCCTTGAAAGACACACATGTTTTCAATATTGACGTTGGGTGTATCTTCCCCGTCATTGGAACAATTGCCAGTAAACGAGAAAGGTAAGTGTTTCAAGTAATCCGGAATGATGTAGGCATTTACTATCGGCGCCAGATCTGTCCGCAGCACCATATAGTCGATGCCAGCTGCTCATTCCACACTTACGAATTCATTACTATCCTAAAATTTCGAATACTGCTGCAGATGATGAAAAGCTCTCGGGTTTCCAGGTGGATTACAGAGAGGGATTAATGCAACCAATTCAGAGTACAAACTGCAAGCAAAACTGGAATCTAAATTATGTACCTACCAGCCATTCTGCCTTGCTTGCTGCAAAAAGCCAGTAAAATTAATTTAAAAATTATTATATACCGCCTATATATTGCGTGTAAAAAAATAAAACATACACAGTTGATGAAAGTTAATTACTACAAAATCAAGTAAAACCGATATGGAACGAAGTTAAAGAAGAAATAATTAGGAGGAATGTGGTGAAAAAACTGCAGTTGATGAAAAAGTAACAAATGAATTGACGTACACTGCTCGCTTTTACTCCTGTTTTTACAATGCACACTCACTCTGAGTGGATATTACAATTTTCGATTGACCAGGCATGATATAATGGATTCTTTCAGGTTTCAGAAGTATCTGGCATTACATGTTTACACATTTCTCATTAACTGACGGCACAGAGCTGACATACTGTAAGGTCCCAGATCAGATAAATTTGATGGCTAAAGCCAGTTTCACACACGCAACAGAAGTGTTGCCACAACTAGTGGCATACTAAAGGTGCACCTGTGAGCTCCTAGTTTTCTGTGGTGCATTTAAGAGACGCAACTTCTGTCACGTCACAAAACGTTCAGCGTGGTTATACTTTGATGCACTGCATTCCTACCACCACTGCTCCCTGGAGCAGTAATTCGAAACACGACAATTCTGTCGCAGTTATCGTGGCGCAATTGCTGCTGTATGTCATTCGATTTTAGTGTTTTTTCTTATTTTATTTCTGAAAAAAGTGAAAACAGTGGTCGGCTGGTACATTTTTGCAGCTTCTAGAACTACAAGAACAGCAACGTATGCTTGGTTTTCTGCAGCAGTGAATATTTGGAAACCAGTGACATCTCACAGTCTGAAGAGATTTTTGAATGAATAAAGAAACTTGACGTATTAACCAAAAAAGCGAGTCGTATAAACTTCCTGATTTGTGGGACCAAGCACTGTATATATTGCGGATTATACGCAGTAAATATTCCAGAGTGTGATATGGCAGCTGTTAACTAAAAATTAGTTATTCTAAATGCCTGTATCAACGAATATAATAAGATTCTAAAATCTTGGAAGAATGGCGTCTCTGCCAATGATATTTCAATGCCAGCTGTTGGTTATTTTGCCACAGCAGACAGCATTTTCTTCTCTGAATGTTATTTTTTTTATAAATGTGTTTGTTTCCCCTGATTTTATCCCTTTGCAATATCTATTTTCGAATCCAGTATTTGGGTTTTGTCGTCCTTCTATGTAACTCCTGTCACAGCTCTAAGACCATAACGAGCACCATAACATTCATATGCAGCCATAAGATTTCAGTTTTCGCTATATTGAAAGCTGTTGAGTACATAGAATTTGTGGCATACTGTGTGAACAGTAGCTCATGATGCCATTACAGCAAGCCACAAGCTGTGGCGCCACATTAGACGCATATGTGAACCTTGCTTAAGACGTCAATATCAGTGCTCCTCAAACCACAGTCAGTCATAACGGTGATTGTGCGCGAATATTAGCTATAATACTTCATTAACACACTTGGTTACTGTGGTGCAGTTAGTACATTACTAGCAGCGCTTTCATTCAAGAGATTCACACAGCAGGCGTCATGGCGGATTCAGTCAGGTAGCAGAATTAGATTCGTACTATAGTTGAAATAGGTTCCTGAATAGCTGTAGAAGTAGTTCTAGATTCATACAATATATTCCCAACTAGCTGTACTAACGTGACTACACACTTTTCTAATGGACGCAGAAGAGTATGCATAGTGCCCTAAGAATCTCACCAATTCCTGTTGATGACACAGAATCGCCACAGCTATGGGACGGAAGACTCAGTTAATGTTCACACTCCTTGTAAGTACACCTGATGTTACAGTGTAGATTCTTTTATGAGTTTGATACAGCTTTTCACTGCAGTGCATTCCCCACTGTTCATCTATACATAAACGCAGCACCCTTCATCCAATTGCACACAATTAATGTGGTAGGTAGCAGGAGTGTTATGACTACAGTTATAAGGCTATCATAATAGTGAGCTATATACAGTCTAAAACCAATTGCCTCACACAGACGCACATCCTGCCATAAGTAAATTTCACACTGGAATTACTACTGTATAGGAAGCTTATGTTAGTGTTACCAGCTATAATAATATTCTCGTATATCGATTCGAGACCTGAAAGAGCAGTTTCGAAGCAGGCAAACCCACCTACTTTAGAAAGTTTGTAGAAGACAAATATGAGGGCATTTTGAAAAGTAAAGATACAATGGCTCGCAGTCCTTAAATAGAACATTTATTTAGAAAACGTCAGTTACATATTATTTGTTATTTTTCGACATAATCACGCCCATTATACAAACATTTGATAAGACGGTGCACCTGCTTTTGTATCCCACAGTCATAAAAGGTTGCTGCCTGTTGTCGGAACAACATTTCAACTTCATCTTTGCTCTCTTCATCGTTGTGGAATGATTTTCCACCAAGATGTGACTTAAGGTAACGGAAGACATTGAAGTCGGTGGGCGCAAGGTCCGGGCTGTATGGCAGATGGTCCAATATGTCCCATTTGAATTGTTTGAGTAGTGCTTTGGTTACGAGCACTGTGTGAGGCCGAGCGTTGTCATGAAGCAAGCAGACTCCACTTGTCAGCATTCCCCTGCGTTTGTTTTGAATTGCCCTTCGAAGACATTTCAAAGTCTGGCAATATGCAGCAGCATTAATTGGCGTTCCAGGAGGCATAAATTCCAACAGAAGAATGCCTTGCCTGTCCCAAAAAACAGAAGCCACGATTTTCTTCGCTGAAACTGACGTTTTGCATTTCTTGGCTTTTGGTGAATTCGAATGGCGCCATTGCATTGATTGTTGCTTGGATTCAGGTGTATGGTGATAAACCCATGTCTCGTCACCTGTCACAATGTGATCAAGGAACTCATCACCTGCTTCAGCATAGCATGTGAGGAAGTCGAGTGCAAAGCCCATCCTTTTCTTTTTGTGTTCTTCCATTAACAGTTTAGGAACCCAGCGCACACACAATTTCCTGTACCCTAACTTGACAGTCACAGCGTCATAAAAGAGTTGTCATTGACACGTCCGGTATGATCTGATGCAATTCTTTCAATGTGAGACGTCTATTCGCACGAATTGCTTCCTCCGTTCTCCGAAGAAGGGCATCAGAGATCACAGAAGGCCGACCTGTTCTTTGGTCGTCATGAACATCGATCCTACCTTCAGAGAAATGACGACACCATTTCGTTACATTTTGTCGGTTCATAATGTTCCCATAAACAGAAACAATTTCTTTGTGAATATCCGCTGGTCGCTGACCTTTTGCATGAAGAAAATGTATGACGAAGTGCACTTCGCATTTGGCGGGATTCTGAATCGGCGCAGCCATTTTAAACACGCCCTACTCCAACCAGAAGCCACGTTCAATTGCCGAACGACCGCGAGGAGAAAGCTAACGGTTCAAAATTAACACCAGTGTTGCCAACTTGCTCCCCAAAACTCTTCTGTTGCTCTGGCGTACGGTGTATCTTTACTTTCCGAAATGCCCTCGTACAAGCCATGTTAAGGGATCTGGTCTCTCTGAACGAGAAATTGAATCAGGTGATAGTGCATCCACAATCGAATATTTTGAGACATAGAACCAATGGTCAGAAATGCAAATTTATTGTGTTATGGACACACAGCGTACACCATGTAGCAATAACACAGCTTCAAAGTGACGACTGACAGTCTCAATGCATGGATGGCAATAACACAAGAATTCCTGCCATGCTCTCTCAAAGATCCTTGGTGGCTGTTGTATTAGGAGACAGACAGCTTGGATGCCAGCAACCAGGTTTTCGTCTACTTCTACGGGGGTTTCACACACCAACATCTTTACATAACTCCAGAGGAAAAAGTCCAGAGGTGTGAGATCTGAAGATAGCACTGGCTATGGGACTGGACTCCCCTTCAGATCCAACGATGAGGCTATGTGTTGTTCAAGTGCTCATGGACATTAACATTGAAGTTGGCTGGCACCACTGTGTTGAAACGACACCCTTTGGTGGACAACAAGGGGTACAGCCTCCAAGAACTGTGGCACAACATTTTGCAGGAACACCAGGTAACATGGACAGCCAAATGGGGTAGCAGTAAATAAGGTGGTGATAGGTGATTTTGCACAATGCCCACCCGCATACGTTGGTGGAGCACTGTTGCTGGCAGTCATCGATGTCGTTGGCGTGGGGTATGTTCTCACTCCAGACGTGACTGCTGCAACTCTTAGACACACCATCATGGATGAATGAAGCCTTATCCGTGAACAATACAAACTGAAGTTCAACAGTACAGCACTGTGATGGATAATACGTTAACAGAAAGAACTCACGTCTCAAAATCCGTTGGTCTCAGTACTTGTGCAAGTTCTTTGTGGTAGGGGTGTAATTTTCTTTAACGTTTCTCTCTGAACTCTCTGTTCTCTGGAACTGTGGATTACACCATATTCTGCTGATTTTCGGATTTTTCTGTGTTAGATACATTTTATGCACAGTAAAGTATGCATTAAAAAACAAGAACAGTGACTCTAAATTTTTCAGATTGTGTTTTCTCATTCGTATTGTCATGCAATGGGTCGTCTGGGACTGGAGCATTCTGTAATTATGCGCTACAGCCATTGCTGAAAGACGATGTATAAGTGTTAGTCCATTATAATCACTAGTAATTTAGTTTCTCACCATTACTGCTGAAAATTAACAGCTGGGTATTGTTTCGTGGTAACTTCACACCTTATCTGCCACTGTCCTACCCCACATGCATTTGTTTTGAAAACATAGAACAAGGTGGAGTCTTATTCAGTTTGCTTCACTGTAGTCGCATTGTTGTCTCTCTGTGGTATTCTACCTCTTCGCTACTCGCCTTATCTATCTGAGCCCCAGTCGATTCTGTGGTCTCAGGCTGCACCTGAGAAGCTGGTCACTGCAGTCGGCATCATAAGGCGCGCCATGTATCTGTACCCATGATGGCGACACCAATTTGGCAGACGTCAGATTCTCAATAAATTGAGACAGAAAAAGGATGCAACAAGGGATAAGTCCACTTTCTAAGTCACACTCACCTGGGTGCTGTCATACACTGCCAAAAATCTGCATCTGAATTTACATCTACACTAGGTACGCATTCTTACGATGTATGACAGCGGGTTTTTGTGGGTATCACTATCAATTACCCAGTTATTACTATTAACTAATAGTGTGTTGTAAGTTTCCATTTCGGCCGACAGGAGTGGCCAAGCGGTTCTGGAGCTACAGTCTGGAACCGCGCGACTGCTATGATCGCAGGTTCGAATCCTGCCTCGGGCATGGATGTGTGTAATGTCCTTAGGTTAGTTAAGTTTAAGTAGTTCTAAGTTCTATGGGACTGATGACCTCAGAAGTTAAGTCCCATAGTGCTCAGAGCCATTTGAACCATTTTAAGTTTCCATTTCCTCGATTTTTCCGCCACAGTCATTTTTCGAGATGGATGTAGCCCAAATTAATTTATTGCTTGACTCCTCTTGGAAAGCACGCTCTCATAATTTTAATAGTAAACCTCTCTGTGGGCCACAACGTCTATCTTCTAGCGTCTGTCACGAGTATTTGACGATAATGTATGTGACGTACTTGCACTTACTAAACCAATTCGTGAACAAACGCATTACTGATGTCTGGATCTTCCCCAAGTCACCTATTGGTCCTGAGCTCGCAAATAGCCCTTCAGAACTTGTCAAAATGAAGTTTTGTGATCTACATCTTTGTGAGTGAATTACATTTTGTAAATATTATTCCAATGAATCTTAGTCTGGTATCAGTTTTATCTACAACTAATTTTATGTCGTTATTCTGTACACATACTTCTAGAAATTTTTCTTTTGTTACTGTCCCCAGAAATTGGCTGCCGATCTTGCAATAAAAAATATATTTCCTGTGGCCTACTTCAGGGCAACACACTACATTTACTCATGTTGAGCCTCAACTGTCATTTCCTACGCCAAGCATTGACCTTCTGCAGGTCTTCCTGCAATTCAATTTGTAACTTTTCCATATACGAAGTATTATCTGCGAACGGTCCCACGGAGCCTCCGACGTTATTCGATAGACCATTTGCGTCTTTTATGAAGAGTTACCTCCCAATAGCTCTGCCTTAGAATAGTCGGATTTCCTATTACGTACGTTGGTTTTGTCCTGTTAAGAAGCTTTGAGCTTCGTGTGTTAGGAAGTTCGTAATTCACTCATAAAACTGGTCAGATATCAGGTAAGCTCGTATTTTGTTCACTCCAGTGTGTAACTTTATCGAATGCCTACCAAAGTTAAGGGTCACAGCACCAACCTGGGCGCCTTTAACTACTGTCTTCTTGATCTTACAGATGAAGAGAGCGATCTGACTTTTACAACATTGATGTTCGCAGAATCAGTGTAGATTCTTACACTGGAGATTTTAAGTGTGCAAAAGTGATCGTAGCACAGGAGCATGAATCTGGTCCACAGTTCTACAACAGACTGAGAAAATCAGCTGATCAAAGTGATGACCCCTGTGTTCCCCCCTCCTCAACTTCGTCATAAACCTCTGCTTTACAACTATACATGAAAGTTTTAAGGGAGAGGGATGCTATTATCTCTGAAAGTAATTGATAATAGAGATGTTGTGTTCACGGTAACTACTCAGTTAAGAAGAGCAATACCAATAATGGCCTCAACCACAGCAGATCACATCTTCGCAGTATTCTGGTACACTGTGGACTCTTCACTTTGTGATATTCGCTTATGTTGGTCACATTGTTTTACCAAACGGATCACTTTACTGTGATCTACGCTATCCAAAACTTTTTTTTGTGGACATACTACGAAATATTGTAAACTGTGCTGTAGAGACCTGTATCACAGTCAGGTTCATGTCAGTGACTGATTCAGTGCATGTTCGGCAATGCATCTGGCATTCTCTACTGTCTTCATTTGTGCTTTGAATAGGAAATAGAGTATATCCAATAGATGGTGTTTTTCACAGTTATAAAAGATTCCAACAATGAACCACAGTGACATCAAATGGCTGATGTATCTGGCAAGAGCAGGGCTTTGGCCTAACCTCTTACTTATCTGTAATAATCCCTATTTTGCCACATCTTTCAGCACTGTAGCTCATGAATGATACATTCTTTCTTTTTAATGTGCTACTGAAAACTTAAGCTCGACATTAGCTTTAGCAAGATTACCTGATTTTATTAATAACATCATAGCAATTTTAATGCGTTTCGTATTTTGCAGATTGACGCAACTGAAATTTTACAAACCAATTGCATATAGAACTTGAAAACCACTAATTTACATACAAATGAAGATTCAAAATGATGATATACATGGACTATACCTTCCTGATTCTTAATACTTCTTTGTCAGTGAATAGCATGTTACTGAAAACATGTGGTAATAAATTGCTTGTAAGTGTTTCTCTATTCCTGGCAAAGCAACCTTTATAAGAGTGCAGATTCATTGTATCAAAAAGAGGTGCATGATATGGCAAAAGTCCAAAGTAAACGGAGCCAGAGTTTAGTGAATGCACATTTAGAGGCAAATAACGCAGAACACGATTCACTTGTCTCACTTGACTCTGAGTCTACATCTGTACCTTGTACTTTGCAGGCAAACATTTGGTATGTGATGGAGGATGAATGGCCTGCCATCAGGTAGAGAAAAATAAGTAAATAATCAGCAAAGTGTACTGTAGGAAAGATCAATCTCATTCGAACAGAATCTGCATGGTGGAAACCAAAAGTAGATAACAAAAGAATGAGACCGTGCAGAAATCAGTGATGGCTGCTACAGCTATACACTTTTGGAGGATTAATTTCTGTATAGTATAATATTCATAAAGCGATGTGGCTTTTGGAGTATAGATGCAGATGTAGAAGTAGAATTTTTCATCTTTTTTAAAACCACTTTTTAGTAGTTATAGAACGGTTTACTTACTAATAACAGGAATTCGCTAGTGGATCTTGAAAGTTGTGCTTCTGCTCGAATCAGTACGAATCTTTAACTTACAGATGTCATTGTTCTTATTGAATTGAGAATATCGAGAATAAGAAACTATAATGATTAGTTATGTATATAGTTTCTCCTATTGGGATATGTGTAACAACTATTATTTTATTTTTGTAACAGAGAAGTAAATCTAGCTGCCAGTACACCTAAAATTAGAAATACTAAAGGATGATACAGTGACTTTCCAATATTACACGTGATCTGAATCAGTTCTTGAAAGAGACATCCTGTAAATGAGCCCCACTAATTCTGGAACACCAATTCCACCTAAATTGCTCATTCTTGCTTCTAACATTCTGTGTAGCATAGCCAAATCTGCACTGTGAATGACACTCTTCACTTCACGAAATGTTCATGTCCACAATATGTACATCTACAATGGTATGTATATCCAAAAGAGTTAGTTGTGTGCGCTTATATCATGCAAATTTGGAGGCATGTAACCCAAAAATAATTCACAAAATGAAGTCCTGAAATTATGTGCTTTAGACTAATTGTGTGAAAGACAGGTGTGTTATGAGCAGAATACCAGTGAAACATCTGGAGAATTCAATCTGCCAAGTAACAAGCATATTCCTGACATGTAGAATATTCAGGTCTACTGCTGGATGTTTGTGTTGCTCTGGCATAAACATCTGGCAGTAGACCAGATTATTCAACATGTCAAGATCTCGCCGGGAAAGCCTGTAGAGTTACAAGCATATTCATTCATCACAGTAGCTGATACATAAAACTGAAATTTGTTTGTCATTGCAGGAACTGTATCATCAGTTGTTTCATTTATGACACTTTCAGATTTTTCATAGATGCAATTTCAAATTATTGAGCATCTTTTTATGGATACTGGTGGGGATTAACTGAGAGGTTGACTGCATGTTTTCAGTAGAATGTTATTGTATTCTTATCAGTGTATAAATCACTGTTTAAGTATTATCTCTATTTTGCACAATTTTGTGGAACCAGATTTTTTTTTTATTTTGAGCAGACAATAGTTTTTCCAAAGGTTTTAATCTTCAGGAATTTCGTATAGTGACAGGTTGTGACTGTAATGTGTAATATTGAAATTCGATGGAACAGCTACCATTTCATCACTGTGAAAGAAGTTACCATAAATGAAAAAGTTTTCATTATGAGCACACAAATCATAATTACGCTTGTCTATCGCTACTACAGTGTAGTTCATTCTGCAGTCGGTCTGTATGTCCACTCAGAACTAAAATAACGATGTTCCCAATATTTGGATATTTAGAGTAAACCAGATTGCTGGGGTAAACCCATTATTTACTTGTTTCTCTAATTCCTTATTGCAGAGATTAAATATAAGTACACTACATAATATAAAACTAATTCTAAACCATAGTTTACAATTAGTTCATTACTATATCAGTTTAATATTTATCACAGTTCAACTTAAACTAAAGACTGCTACAAATCAAATTCATATGAACTTAACACATTTAATGTCTACTGATAATCAAATAAACAATGATTTATTATTGTTTGTATGATAAAGCCCAAAATTGTTGTATAAGTGTGTATAATTTCTTTATTCATGAGTTTCTTCCTCTTTATTTTTGTAGACAATACATATCTGTGTCAAACAGATCACTCTTGAATCAGGTATGAAGGTGCGTAATTTACCAAATGACAGTAAATTATAGATTCTTGCATATTTATAAAATTGCAAAACAACCATGATGAAGTTATCAGGTAAGTAAAAAGTCACAGAGTAATATACTGTTTGTGAATCTTTGGAAAATGATATTTATTGTCACAGGAAGTGTTGCATGGTATTATGTGAGCAAAGTCAGTAGTAAATTACCAAAGAAATTTGCTATAACGAAATAAAAGTTTTAATAATGTGCTTTTCTCCTTTGAATGTAAATTATGTTGTATTAGTCTAATGCAGAGTTATTTTTAAATTTTGTTAGAATTCATTTAAATTACCTTTTTAGTGAAAATGAATAGCTAGTAACGTATCTAGAAATAAATCTTGAGCATAGACAGGTAGTTACAGAGTGGCTGTAGGGTATGTGACATGGTGCTAAAACTTTAAATTCCTTTTACACCTTCATCTACTTCTAGACATAGATGTCGATAATACATGTTGAAATGCAAGTTTAAAGCAAAAGTGACAATAAACCATTGTCTTACAAAGAATTTTTACACTTATTGGATACAGGTTGCTGTAGAGGTAAGTTACAAATGTAGCCATAAGGCACAAATGAAGATAAAATTTCACTTCAGTAATAATACAATCACAACATATATGCTTAGTGACACCAGAAAGTGCTATGCTACTGCACCTATAAGGTGCATCATTTATGTTGGCGGCCAAGTTTAGGTTCGTTCTACGCATGTGACGCCACAAAACACAGTCAGCCAATGAACAGAGAACGACGTTGCCAGATCTCGACTGCAGTGCAGAGCATGGACGAGTGTCTTCAGTTTTAGAAACGTTCAATCATAAATAAAATAATAGAACAAAAGCAATGCCTTGATAGCAGACTTTCTTTTATAGAAAGTTTGGACAAAGCATTCTTTATAGCAATTGCTTCATATTCTATTAATTAATTAAACCAAACAAGCAATAAGACTCCTAATTCAGGCAGTTCGGCGCTAGCGGCCGTGCGAAGCGGAGGTCCGATACTTCCGCCTGTGCGGCGTGTGCGAGTGTTTGTTTACTTGTGGACGGGCTAGTAACAACGATCATGGCGAACAAGTACAGGAAAACTACATTACGATTCAATTTCTGCAAAGACTACGAACGACCAAAGAATCTAGCTGTGGAACGATTCATTCGAGAGGACGTCAAGATACCGCCAAACGATACTGTCGGAATTCACCTGTTCATCGTTAGTCCCACGGTGTAAGTTAAGATGGTAAATGACGCGGCGTGTGAGAGAATTCTACAGGCGACAAAAGCAGGTCTCCGATTTTGCCATAGTAACGGGAATGTCGGCATGGTAACTGTAGAACATGCTGGTCTGGGTGTACGGACAATATGTGTTTTTGTGCTGCCATTTGAGCTCCCGGCTGACGAAGTTATCGAGGCTTTTAAGCCATACGGCACGGTACATGGTCAAACAGCAGAACGCTGGACACAATTCGCCACGTACCCCGTTCTTAACGGAGTGCGACAGATCACTATTGATCTTCAGAAGCATGTACCGTCCTATCTGACAACTGGTGGTTGTCGGGCGATGGTGATTTACGATGGTCAACCACGTACATGTTCTGGGTGTGGCCAGGAGGGACACCTCAGGTCGAACTGTATGCAACGGCGGATTACACAACTGCCTTCAGATGTGCGGGAGCCGTCGCCGGCGATGATAGTACTACCGATCACCTATGCCAAAGCCCTCACTGCGTCCGCTGATGACCGAAAGGACACAGCCCCGGTGGAAGATATTCAAACGAATATAATTTGTTAAGTGCGGCACTTCAATATTATTTTTAAATAATGAAAATATTAAGCACCGCACAAGGTTTGAGCTCATAACCTTTCGTGTAGAAGTCCAACACTTTAACCGTTGTTTTTTTATTTGTTTTTTATGTTTTAGAAGCAGCATGTTAGCGCTCTTTTATTTATTTATTTATTTATTTATTACGCAGTTCACAAACACTAAATGAAATGCATCCTCTGCAAAAATAAATAAAAATACAATAAAATATAAAAATAAAAAATAAAAAATAAATAAAAAAATAAAAAATAAAGAAATAAAAAATAAAAAGAACATTGTAAAACAAATCACAAATTTAAAGGAACAGGGATGTTATTTTTATTTATTTATTTTCCATCAAGATCACTCTGTTAAAAGGAACATGTAGATCATTTAATGGCATAGTACGTGCATTACATATTGAGTGGTGAGAGAAGCGTGAGGTTCATTATCAGCTGTCAAATGTGCACACCGACTGCACCCAGTACATCCCAACTGTGTGGTGGGTCATGGAAGACTGCCTAAAGATAGTTGGCAAAGGTTTTCCGATAGTGTGACCATCTATGAACCTCATTGTGGGCTTGCTGCAAGAAATACCAAAAGTCAAGTCGCGACTTGGCAGCATCCCCATAGAGGTACGCGATCGTCCAACCTTTGACCCAGATGAGCGACTGTGATTTAGTCACCGGAAAGTAGTCACTCTCCGGATGTAAGAAGGAAGCAGGTGTAATATGTTGTGGGGTCACACGGAGGTAGCAAGCCACCATCTGTCGTCCTAGGAGCCATATGTCCTCCACCGCGATACAAGTTAAGCGGTGATGGTCGTCATCCATTTGGCGACATTTCGGGCATAGTGGAGTGTCCAGTAGTCCAATTTCATGGAGCCGTTGGTTGGTGTTGTACTTGCCACAGGCGGCAGACAACCACAGTGCCCAAACGATAGTAGGAAGGAATTTTTGGTGCACATGTCTCCAAATCTTCGGCCAATGCAACTTGGGGTGTTTGAGTTCAATGACATTACGACTTATCCGTCGTAGCAGCCAATCATAAAAATCCTTCGCCCATGGCGGTCTCGTGCGCGGAAGCTCGTCTCTGATATCAGAGTTACACGATAAATGTTGATACATGGGCAAAATGTGGCGTAATGTTGCCCATCGCCGCCGGAGGTGTAAGGGACGCTGGAACTAGGAGATCCAGTGGGCGAGATGTAAGGGAATCACGCCCGCTACGCCATTGCTTGTACATCGTGGCTAGAAGGAGCGCCGTCGCACGGCAGTGAACATTCGTTATGTCCGAGTCCCCCCTTGTCCGTAGGGAGCGTGAGCGTTGCGTATCGCATCTTGAGGGGCGACCCAATCATCACAAAATAGTCTAGTGCTGATTGAAGTCGACGTCCGAGCGTGAGTGGTAGGGGCAGGATCTGCGAAATATGCACCATTCGAGAAACCACATAAGTGTTCAGATATTCGACTCGCTGCAAAGGATCAAGGCGCCGTAGGAGATGTTGTCGGACCATGGTACGTGTTGTCTGTAAAATACGTCGGAGTGTAGCCTCGACGATAAATAGTTTGGACAAGAAGAGAATAGAAGCTTTCGAAATGTGGTGCTACAGAAGAATGCTGAAGATTATATGGGTAGATCACATAACTAATGAGGAGGTGTTGAATAGGATTGGGGAGAAGAGAAGTTTGTGGCACAACTTGACAAGAAGAAGGGATCGGTTGGTAGGACATGTTCTGAGGCATCAAGGGATCACCAATTTAGTATTGGAGGGCAGCGTGGAGGGTAAAAATCGTAGAGGGAAACCAAGAGATGAATACACTAAGCAGATTCAGAAGGATGTAGGTTGCAGTAGGTACTGGGAGATGAAGAAGCTTGCACAGGATAGAGTAGCATGGAGAGCTGCATCAAACCAGTCTCAGGACTGAAGAGCACAACAACAAACAAGTTAACTGCCGCAGTATGTTTTACAAATGAGGTAAAGGCTATGCCGAGATATCGGAATCGTTGCACATAAGGAAACGGCGTAAGGCCCCTTCCAACCGGCATTGCTGCCGATTTGTTCATATTCACTGCACTCCCCGCCGTCACACTGTGGTCCAGCAACAGTTCAAGGACCGTCTTCACCTCTTCCTCAGAACGAACGAGCAGCAGGAGGTCGTCCGCATAGGCACGACATTTGAAGGTGTAGCCCCGCAGTTCCATCCCAGAAATAGAATTTGTTAGCCTCCCAATTAATGGTTCCAACGCTATCGCGAACAGCAGCATCGAAAGAGGGCAGCCCTGGCGAATGGATCGTCGAATTTGAATGGGCCCTGCTAAACGCCCATTAACCTGTACCAAGGATTGCGCGCCCCATAAATCCTTTTAATGACACCAGTAAAACGGTCTGGAAATCCCATTTGTTCCATTACAGCGTACAGATAGTTGTGGCGCACCTTATTAAAAGCATTGTCAAAATCAACCGCCACCATCGCCGCTTTAAGCCGGCACTCCTCCGCCAGCGCCTATTCCACCGGACCGAGCGAGGTGGCGCAGTGGTTAGCACACTGGACTCGCATTCGGGAGGACGACGGTTCAATCCCGTCTCCAGCCATCCTGATTAAGGTTTTCCGTCATTTCCCTAAATCGTTTCAGGCAAATGCCGGGATGGTTCCTTTGAAAGGGCACGGCCGATTTCCTTCCCAATCCTTCCCTATCCCGAGATTGCGCTCCGTCTCTACTGACCTCGTTGTCGACGGGACGTTAAGCACTAACCACCACCACCACATTCCACCGGCTATTGTGGAAGGCCTCTTGGTGCCAGTACATAAACCGAAGGCAGGAATCACGGTCACACATTATCGCCCCATCACTCTGCTTAATGCCGACTATAAGATCTTTGCATGGTTGCTAGCGTCCAGATGTCGTATGTTAATTCGTAGCGTTCTCTCTCCCGAACAGACGACGCCGGGTGGATCGGTGAATGTGAAAACAGCTACTGGCGAATGCCGTCGCACTTCACTGATGGACGGTATATTCAAGTCCTAATGTTTATGTAAGTCCACAGTTTTATTTAATGTATTTTGTCTACTTACTTTTGATTGATTGAAGTGCTTTAAAATAAAGCCGAACGTGCCCATTGTAAATAAAACTTTTGTTACAGTCGCGAAAGATGGAATATTTCTCAATATTACATATGACACCTATGTGGTACTTAAATTAAATGAGATATTGTTACACAGTAAATTTTATATGAAATTTAGGAATCTTGTCCACATTTCATTTTCAACATCGTGGCAACTAAAATCGACCATACGGAAAGTATACTCTATGGACTTTTACTTCTGCAAACTCTTCAAAAATTCGTGCAATGGTTTACTATATTTAATGCTGCATAATAACTGCATTGAACATCGAAACAAGTTAAGTCATTTATGGGGGGAAAGTAAGTCAAGAAGATGTGTAAAAATCTAATTTTTGGGCCAAATGGTTTTTGTGGAATCGAATGATAAGTGTCAAAACAGTCGGAACACCATGTGTCTGCACAGGCGAGCAGTGCAGTGACAAAATCGTGCACAGCGTGGAATGGAGGGAGCACGTCTTTGTAGCAGCGAAATGGTTAATGCGGCCGTGATGCCTTTACTTCATGAACTGCGCGCTCCCCCCTGAACGTAAGCTTGTGAGCTATGCTATACTATGGTGCTGCTTCTCTTGGCGCGTGCATCATGTGCAACTGGCAATGCAGCAATCTCCGCGTCTGAGCGGGCATGCGTGAGCCGCTAAGATCAAAGAATTGAACTATAGTGATGTTGTGCCAATGTCCGTTCAGTTAAGGAAAATGTATAATGTGGGAATGCTGTACACGTATGTGTGGTACAAGTGGGTGGCATCAATCCTTTGAAATATGAAAAAAGTGAACTAAATTTCTTAGATATGAAGTTATTTTTACAGAATAATAAAATTAGTCTCAATATTTTCCATAAACCCACCTACACAGAAAATATATACCTGCAGATTCATGCCACCCAAATGTCCATAAAACCACAGTTTTTCCCTCCACAATAAATCGTCCTCTGTGTACACTTCTAGCCAAACACAGTTTTCAAACAGAAATAAATGTAATCAGATCGATTGTAGTTAATAATGAGTATGAACCTCGTTTAGTTGATCACATCTTAAACAAAAAAATAGCTAGTAGATGTTCAATTTTAGATATGGTAGTAACAATAAGATAGAACAAGAAGTTTCTTTCAATATCGTTTCTACATAATGTATTGTACTTAATTAATGGATCCTTGAATAAAAAATATGACTGAAGAGTCAGTATCTTTGTTAGCAATTGTTTGAAACAAAATTTAAGCTGTAGAATCGATGCAGAAGATGATCACCACACGAAGTTAGGTGTATGTAGAATTGTATGTAACAACTGTCCTAATCGTTATGTAGACCAAACAGGCAGATATTTTAAAACAACATGCAAATAATATTTTATGGGTAAGGAAGGTTGAAATGTATACAATTCAGGTTTTATTGAACACTTGCTACTTCTTGAACATTTGTCATGGGAATATGAAGGTTTAGCGCCCATGCATCAGGAAATTAAAGGCTATAGACTTGATTTGTTTGAGGGATCTTTGTGCATCTTTAAACATTTCTCTCATGAAGATGGTTTTATTTTAAACAGGTACAACTTAAAAACAGTAATTTTTAGATAGTTTCAAGCCTTTATTTTTGATAACGTTTTTACTTATTCCTTTTGTATATAGGATAAGTTTTGGTCTCTGCTATAGACAGCGCATTATGTGACTTGCAATTTGTACTGATGCATTTTTAGGTGTTTTATATTAAGTTTGGCATATGTTCTGTGAATTTCCACTTCGAATTTATGGTGATGTTTACACTGTAGGCAACTAATCGAAACTCCCCTTTTCTCCCCCCTTTTTATTGTATTTTCACATCATTTTACTTACTCCCGTCTCCTCCTTCTTTCATCCTCCCTGCCCCTTTCTTATCACTTGCAGATGATGTATTTCAAATTATTTTTTATTTGATTTATGTCACTGGTTCCAAAAAATTTTGGATGATAATCAAATAAAACACTGCATTTATGTCTTTTCATACAATGATACTGGCACCATGTCACCCATTTCTTATGTTAATATGTTAATATTGTAATTGTTATCCAGTCAGTTCAGTGCCATTCTTTCCCTTACTTCCCCATTTATCCCATGCACACACAAACAGCACTCCTCAAATACTGAGACATCAGCATGGCATTAGTTCACTAGGTACAATTGAAGTACTTTCTAATGTAGTCAGTTTGTATGTTGTGATTTTATTATTATAGAGGAAAAATTTTATATTCGTTAGTGCTTTTGGCTACTTTTTTACTTACCTCCACAACATCATGTAACCAGAAGTGCAAGGTAGTGATTTATTGTCACTTTAAATTTTAATACACATCTAATGTTAACCATTTTAGGTGCCAATCTTTGATTTTTCTGAAGAAGCAGTTTTTAAAGGCATCAGGTCAAAGGTGAAGTGGTTCTAATAGACTTTTTTTTTACTATTGCAACTGATTTGGTTGTGTTTTACCTTTTGCTCACAAAGACTAAATTGTACAGTTGCTGCCTCCTGACATGTTCAATACTTTACAGTTGTCTCTACACATCAACACTATCCTCATTAATATACAATCACTATTTACTCATGGAAGCTATTATCAGGACTGAACTTGCTTTATAAACCTATCTGTGGAAGTTATCCATTATTTAATTTAAAGGGAATATGAATGGCCTATCCTGCTAATGTTAAATTTGCTATCTCCATGACCCATTTTCTCAAGAACTACTTCATGCACCATTATGAAACTTTTGTGGGTTACTTATACATGCTTTGAGTACCTATTCCTATTGATTGAAATATATATCACATAAGTTAAGATAGAAATTTTTTCTCTGTTGTACCTTTTTTATTACAATTTTCTATACACTTTTGTGCATTTTGCCAGAAATGTGCAAGTTATCTCTCGCATTCTAGAGGTATAGTACAATAACGGTATTACAAATTAACTGTAAAAAAAATGAAGAGTTGTCTTTTACAGTTATGAGAAAATGAGTCATTTGTCTCAGTAAAATAATTTTTCAGAAATTGCAATTGAAAATTATTTTTAAACAACACTCACCTTTAAATAGAATCAATAGCTAAAAAGCACCAGCACTGCAGTCTTTATCTTCATCTGCATTGGCAGAATGCATCCCCTTCCCCCTGTTCAAAGATCTTGCCTCCTTGAACACTCTCTGGACTAGCAGCTCAGCATTCTTGACTCGCTGCTTGTTCAGTTCCTCTAGTATGTCTGATGTATTCCAACCAGTCTTCACTTACAATTCCTCTAAGATTTTTAGTCTACCGGCATTACCATAATTAAATGTAACAAGAGCATCAAACACACCAAGCTTCAATGTATGGTACCCCACAAATACAGTTTTAGGTACTTTTGACCACACTACATTGTTGAATGACTCATTCACAATTTGTGTTTTCCCTGTTAGACATTTCTTCAATAGATATGGATTTTCCAAATCTCTATAAACTGGCTTTATAGCCAACATGATAGCCTCAGGTAAAGAGTTGTTGTGGGTAAACTTATCTACAGTTCCAGCTGCTTCAACTTTTTTATATTTACACCACTCGCCTGAGCAAAGGTTGTGGATCAGACTGTCATCTGTTGATATTTTATGGAAAAGTTGCCCAAACAGCCTTTTTCATATCATCTAGGTTATTTTGGTTGCTTCTTATGGCTTGACCATAGACCTCTGATGGCTGATTGATGGTTTTGTCTAGTACACAACCTCGAATAGTCTTGGCATCAGTCAGCTGCGTCTTCAACGGCTCCTGTTTCCTCCGTCAATTTCGTGTGCCCATTCTTTTCTGTATATGGTTGACACACTCCAACTTTTCTGGTATATTGTTGCTGTAAGGTCTGCTATCAACAACAGATCTGAATGAGCTACAGTCATCATCTCCAATGAACTGCACATAGCGAACCCCTTGATTTCGTACAGAGTGATGATAAATGTTTACAGCTGAGGTACTCCCCGTTCCTCCACTAGAGCCTGTATAATTCTTGATGCACTTTCGTTCATGTTGCCTCTTTTTGTCTACATTTGACTTAGCAATATTGGATCCATGGCAATGTTTACATTAAATTTCTACATCTAGGACATTAACTGTGTCAATACTTGTGACAGCTGCACAGGAGTTCAGAGATTGGTGGCCCCTCTTCTGCCAAGTATCATCAAATGCAACTGCTATGTCTGTAGGTGTCTCACTATCTCTATTTTCCTCAACTGCCTCCTGCGTTGCGGTTTTCATTGATTCCTCTGCTACTTTTTACACTTTGTCTAGTAAAATGTCTCTGGATTTTAATATGCTTGTAGTAGGGTGTGACAGATTCATTATACTGCATAATACTTCCCCAGCAGTAGGCCCTTTTTCAATGCTCCTGAGTCCATAAAAATACCTTATGTTTCTATCAAATAATTCGTTATATTTGCACTTTCCTCTACTAAAAAATTGCTTCTGAAGTATAAATTTTTCACATGAAACTGTCAAGCTACAAACTAACTCATATTGCTTTGAGGTGTCTTCAGTGACATTAATTTTTCCTTCACATAAACTACAACTTGTAAATTCGCTCAGTCACATTTCTCTTATTTGAACACATTTCACCACATTTCGCAAGTTTCTTTTTGGAAGAGGAACTTGTGGGTGTATCAGTAGGTGGAGCTGTACCTGTATTGACTGAACTGTCATCCCCAACCTCACTTGTAACCTCTGGTACACAGAGAATAAGTTCTGTAGTACATATTTCCTTGGTTTTCTACTATCTTGAAAACTCGTTTTGCTCTTGTCATAGTCAAAGTGATAATTAGCTCACAGCATCAAGAGTACACTAGCGCAACAGCAAAAAGAATTAAGAACTCACAAATATTATACCAACATTATCACATGCACAACACAAAAAAGTCTGGCAACTGTGATGCAAGTCTTACCAACTTATGCAGCAAAGTTTCCACTACAAATTCAATCAAACCACAGCCTTCTATATCTCATGGTTCTTGAAATATTAGGTTTTAGCTGTCCAGTGGTTTACTAAATCCTAAAAATGTTAAAAAAAGACCTAATTCCGCCAGCGGTATTAAGGCGTTTGTTTTATTGGCAACTAGTTTTGATGTTGTTAGAACATCATTTTCAGGACCATACTTGTTGACAGTAACCGTATGAGTCTAACACTAGTAGTCAGTGGTGAGATAGTCGTGTTCCATGCAGAAGGCGGGTAGTAACTACCTGCCATCCATATGGAACACGAAAGCTTAGTATCTGATGTATATGAATCACTTTCATACAACCATATTTGATGTAAGACTAAGAATCGTAGAATATTTTTGGCAGTGAAATCATTTATTTAGGAATATCAACATATATGAGTCTAAGGGCGAACTTTATGAACTTGTGATGACCTGACAGTGTGTGTAAAAAAAAACTGAATATTTCATAATGTTATAGTTTAAGAGAAAATTTGACAAAGTAGAGATGTGAGATTGCTTTATTCAATGACTCATCTAGTAAGGTACATGTGTAGCTCTATGGGAGCTCATAATAAACAGTGACACATTTGCAATCAAGTGATGCACAGAGCTCCAATTTAATAATATATTATATACATTAATGTACATATAATGTTAACTGAAAAAAGTATTTTGGTTATAGAGAGACAATCATTGCAATAGCAGAGACACAAAAGACTTTACAACCAGTACTGATTATTAAAAGAACTAAACTGAAGCTCTTTAATTTTGTCAAAGATTTGTCTACTAGGCTCAAAAAGCTGTGGTTGTACTTATCTACATCAAAGCTTTAGACTATTTTGTGTTAGAGCTTGGTGAAACTCAATAAATCTGTTATTTGTTTCATACATTGCTGGTCTCTGAAATAATATGAGACAGTTATCCACAGTTCAGAGGACAATTTCCTAATTTTCTAGATTGGTCTGATACAGTAAATTAAATAATCTGTAGGATCCATTTAGAATCTGAAAATAATGAATTTCGTTCAATTATTACAAAATATGTTATGGATTCACAAATAATAAATATTATAACCTATAAAGAGGCAACAGTGCTTACATAATTACCTAATATAATATGTATGATGCACATGTAAATCATGTGCAGATTTATTTTAAGCACACACACACACACACACACACACACACACACACACACACACTAACACACACACACACACACACACACACACACACACACACACACACTCACACACACACACAACATTTAAGTCATGGTCTCTGTCAGTCCAACAATGCACATGACAAATTACCCAATAAGCCTACAAAGGTACAGGAAAAAAGCAATAGTTTGATCACTATATTACAAAAGGATGAGTTAGCCATTTTTAACACAGAGACTGGAGTCTTTACAACACACAAAAGTTTAAGAGTTGCATTACATTGGTTTCGTCATCAGAGAAGTTCTCCACTTGCCTTTTCTTGACAGTGATGATCGTATAAGTTCAAGTGTTGTTGTGTTTAGGTGTCTGCTTCTTGCAAAAATTGTCCCCCAAAGAATTTCAGTACCTGCAGATTTAATGCACTGACTGTCTCACCACGAGGAACCAGTTACTGATGTGCAATTAGAATGTGTCGAAAAGCTATCAGCCTTGTTGTTTGACACTTACAGTTCATCATTTTTTCTCATTAGCTCATTTTTTCTTCCAATTGTATCCCTTATCAATTCATCTCACGATAGTACTTGCGTATAGTTCATTATTTGTAATTAGGTATGAAAAGAAGTTTGTTTTCCCTGACCAGTCTCCACAAACACCCAAGTGACTTTCTTATTGTTCAGCTCATCATTTCTTGTAAACAGTCATCACTCACTTGTGTGTGAATTAGGTGTGCAGTCTCTCGATTAATATCAACATCATTGTTTGCCATAAAGGGACAATCTGGATTGTGAGCTTGTTTAAACTTCTGGAGATAGATATCTTTATGTACAATGATAGAACCTCCTGCACACTCTTCATCCAACTCTGAACTTCAGTCTTCACTGAACATTTGGATGTGGTTGGAGAACTATTTTTTTCACAAGGCATTCTGTAAATTTGTTTTATCTTTTCAAAAATAAATGTATTCATTTTATTCAATTTCACTAGAATGTTCACTACAGCTCTCTGGTCAACAAAATTACTACAGCTTTCTATAACAATAACAGATAACACATGTATAAAAACAGATATACACCCAGTATGAAGTTAACTGAGTGGCTGAAACAATTATTTTTTTAATTTTTTTGGCAGTGATGGAGCACAGAATCAGTGTTGCCAACATGCCAGTGTTACTATGGCACCTACAACATATCAGTCCACAACTTTATAATGACACCACAACATTTTTTAATTTAAAATACTATTTTTTATTCTTAATATTGTTCTTGTTTTTTGTTTCAGTATCCATATCATTTTGACGAGCTATAGTTTCACATGATATTGTTCTGTTTTTGTTTTTTTCAATAATTTTTATGTACGTGATGATGTATAGCTCTTATACCATGTGTATAACTTATGCGTATGTTGCATGAAACAAAAATTAAATAAACAAAATGATCAATTACAATAAGTATCAAAAGCAAAACACAAATAGACAGTAGCAAGTGATGTTAAGGAAACAGGATGCCTTCACTACAGTGGAACAGGGAAAGATAATCTGTTTGACAATAAATCCTTCAGATTCTAATTTATTAGGTAACAAGTTGAGTACAGATGGTGAGCTAGTGTCTTCTGAGTAAAATGAAGACACATCTTCTGAACTGTCTTTCTAACTCTGGGTGTTTTAAGACTCCTTCTATTATTTACACTGATTTATTTAGTCAAAGATTATTTTTGAAATATGCTACTGTGACTCATCATAGGTGGGCCCTCTAACCAGACAGGTCCAACCCGAGCTATTCAATGTTTACAGGAAAGTTCAGCATAAATGGATACAAGTTTGTTTGACCCACAGGATAGTGTCATGGAATATCTAGAAAGCCTGAACTGACAGACAGCTGAAGATAGACACCAGCTATCCTGCTAAGACTGCTTACAAAATTTAAAGGACGAGTATTAAGTGGGTGTAGGAATATACAATGCTTCCTATGTAGTGCTCCTGTGGGGGCTATGGAAAGAAAAATACAATAATTACCATGCTCACGTTGGCATTTAAGCAATTATTCTTCATGCTCTCAATGCATGAATGACCTGGGAAGAAACCCCAAAATGTGGTACTCACTGCCGTTCGCTTTACCTTGGTTTGCAGATAAGAGATGTATATCTTGGTCTAGATGTGAGTATATGATTATAGACGTACCAGTATTCTTGAAATTACTATTATCTGCATTATTCTACATCAAAATAATGTATACATTCCTTTGGTAACAGCACAGTCCATACATGTTTTATGAGTGATGATAATAAAAACACAGTTTAGTGTGGTACTTATTGGTTGGTGTACAAGAATTGTTTGAAATTCATTTGAGCCTTTAGTCACTGTGCCATGCAAATCATATATATGCATCCATCTATGAGATCATGCTTTGATTGTAATTAGTATTACAAATTTATTTAAAATTATATTGTTTTATAATGACTCTTACGCTATCAATTCCTAAACTTGGCCACATCAGTCATAAGGCATCAAATATTTGATTTCAACCACAATGTGAAGTCAAACCAAACATATACCACTGCATTATACTTAACCAAAAGAAAACACGTATTAACTAATTCATGCACTTTGGTGTTCATGAACAAAATGCAACACATGCAGTGTTAGAAAGTTCACATTCTTAGTTACACTTATATTAACAGAAATAATTAAGAACCCCATTACAAAAATTGCTGCAATATTATGTTTTAATAACATAAAAGGTTTTAAGCTGATCCTTAATCAGGACACAACATATTTGTCTTCACTGCGATTCTAATGTTCTTCATATGTCTATTGTAACCTGCATTTTAGATCTGAGAATAAAAAAGGAGGTTTGTTGTTGTGGTCTTCAGTCCTGAGACTGGTTTGATGCAGCTCTCCATGCTACTCTATCCTGTGCAAACTTTTCATCTCCAAGTACCTACTGCAAGCTACATCCCTCTGAATCTTCTTGGTGTATTCATCTCTTGGTCTCCCTCTACGATTTTTATCCTCCACACTGCCCTCCAATACTAAATTGGTGATCCCTTGATGCCTCAGAACATTTCCTACCAACCGGTCCCTTCTTCTGGTCAAGTTGTGCCACAAACTTCTCTTCTCCCCAATCCTATTCAATACTTCCTCATTAGTTATGTGATCTACCCATCTAATCTTCAGCATTCTTCTGTAGCACCACATTTCGAAAGCTTCTATTCTCTTCTTGTCCAAACTATTTATCGTCCATGTTTCACTTCCATACATGGATACACTCCATACAAATACTTTCAGAAAAGACTTCCTGACACTTAAATCTATACTCGATGTTAACAAATTTCTCTTCTTCAGAAATGCTTTCCTTGCCATTGCCAGTCTACATTTTATATCCTCTCTACTTCGACCATCATCAGTTATTTTGCTCCCCAAATAGCAAAACTCCTTTACTACCTTAAGTGTCTCATTTCCTAATCTAATTCCCTGAGCATCACCCGACTTAATTCGACTACATACCATTATCCTCGTTTTGCTTTTGTTGATGTTCATCTTATATACTCCTCTCAAGACACTGTCCATTCCATTCAACTGCTCTTCCAAGTCCTTTGCTGTCTCTGAGAGAATTACAATGTCATCGGCGAACCTCAAAGTTTTTATTTCTTCTCCATAAATTTTAATACCTACTCCGAATTTTTCTTTTGTTTCTTTTACTGCTTGCTCACTATACAGATTGGATAACATCGGTGAGAGGCTACAACCCTGTCTCACGCCCTTCCCAACCACTGCTTCCCTTTCATGTCCCTCGACTCTTATAACTGCCATCTGGTTTCTGTACAAATTATTAATAGCCTTTCGCTCCCTGTATTTTACCCCTGCCACCTTTAGAATTTGAATGAGAGTATTCCAATCAACATTGTCAAAAGCTTTCTCTAAGTCTACAAATGCTAGAAATGTAGGTTTGCCTTTCCTTAATCTTTCTTCTAAGATAAGTTGTAAGGTCAGTACTGCCTCACGTGTTCTAGTATTTCTACGGAATCCAAACTGATCTTCTCTGAGGTCGGCTTCTACTAGTTTTTACATTCGTCTGTAAAGAATTCGTGTTAGTATTTTGCAGCTGTGGCTTATTAAACTGATAGTTCGGTAATTTTCACATCTGTCAACACCTGCTTTCTTTGGGATTGGAATTATTATATTCTTCTTGAAGTCTGAGGGTATTTCGCCTGTTTCACACATCTTGCTCACCAGATGGTAGAGTTTTGTCAGGACTGGCTCTCCCAAGGCCGTCAGTAGTTCCAATGGAATCTTGTCTACTCCAGGGGCCTTGTTTCGAATCAGGTCTTTCAGTGCTCTGTCAAACTCTTCACGCAGTATCGTATCTCCCATTTCATCTTCATTTACATCCTCTTCCATTTCCATAATATTGTCCTCAAGTACATAGCCCTTGTATAGACCCTCTATACACTCCTTCCACCTTTCTGCTTTCCCTTCTTTGCTTAGAACTGGGTTTCCATCTGAGCTCTTGATGTTCATACAAGTGGTTCTCTTATCTCCAAAGGTCTCTTTAATTTTCCTGTAGGCAGTATCTATCCTACCCCTAATGAGACAACCCTCTACACCCTTACATTTGTCCTCTAAACATCCCTGCTTAGCCATTTTGCACTTCCTATCGATCTCATTTTTGAGACGTTTGTATTCCTTTTGCCTGCTTCATTTATTGCATTTTTATATTTTCTCCTTTCATCAATTAAATTCAATATTTCTTCTGTTACCCAAGGATTTCTACTAGCCCTCGTCTTTTTACCTACTTGATCCTCTGCTGCCTTCACTACTTCATCCCTCAAAGCTGTCCATTGTTCTTCTACTGTATTTCTTTCCCCCATTCCTGTCAATTGTTCCCTTATGCTCTCCCTGAAACTCTGTACAACCTCTGGTTCTTTCAGTTTATCCAGGTCCCATCTCCTTAAATTCCCACCTTGTTGCAGTTTCTTCAGTTTTAATCTACAGGTCATAACCAATAGATTGTGGTCAGAGTCCACATCTGCCCTGGAAATGTCTTACAATTTAAAACCTGGTTCCTAAATCTCTGTCTTACCATTATATAATCTATCTGATACCTTTTAGTATCTCCAGGGTTCTTCCATGTATACAACCTTCTTTCATGATTCTTAAACCAAGTGTTAGCTATGATTAAATTGTGCTCTGTGCAAAATTCTAACAAGCGGCTTCCTCTTTCATTTCTTAGCCCCAATCCATATTCACCTAGTACGTTTCCTTCTCTTCCTTTTCCTACTGTTGAATTCCAGTCACCCATGACTATTAAATTTTCGTCTCCCTTCACTACCCGAATAATTTCTTTTATCTCATCATACATTTCCCCAATTTCTTCATCATCTGCAGTGCTAGTTGGCATATAAACTTGTACTACTGTAGTAGGCGTGGGCTTTGTGTCTATCTTGGTCACAATAATGCATTCACTATGCTGTTTGTAGTAGTTTACCCACACTCCTATTTTTTTCTTCATTATTAAACCTAGTCCTGCATTACCACTATTTGATTTTGTATTTATAACCCTGTATTCACCTGACCAAAAGTCTTTTTCCTCCTGCCACCGAACTTCACTAATTCGGTCTATATCTAGCTTTAACCTATCCATTTCCCTTTTTAAATTTTCTAACCTACTTGCCCGATTAAGGGGTCTGACATTCCATGCTCCGATCCGTAGAACACCAGTTTTCTTTCTTCTGATAACGACATCCTCTTGAGTAGTCCCCGCCCGTAGATCCAAATGGGGGACTATTTTACCTCCGGAATATTTTACCCAAGAGGACACCATCATCATTTAATCATACAGAAAAGCTGCATGCCCTCGGGAAAAATTATGGCCGTAGTTTCCTCTTGCTTTCAGCCGTTCGCAGTACCAGCACAGCAAGGCCGTTTTGGTTATTGTTACAAGGCCAGATCAGTCAATCATCCAGACTGTTGCCCCTGCAGCTACAGAAAAGGCTGCTGCCTCTCTTCAGGAACCACCCGTTTGTCTGGCCTCTCAACAGATACCCCTCCGTTGTGGTTGCACCTACGGTATGGCTCTCTGTATCACAGAGACACGCAAACCTCCCCACCAACAGCAAGGTCCATGGTTCATGGGGGGGGGGGGGGGGAATAAGGAGATATGTGTTGTAATACGACTTGAACATTGATGAAGAAAACCATTGCACTATTCATGTCAGTCCTATAAATGTTAAGTACAGAGTCATTCAGGATGAATGTTAAATATTTCAGAAGGCAGTTGAATAGGTAATGCTGTGTTACAAAGTTCATATAAACATATGTCCATGTTTCAGCAGATGGGAAATTACAGCTATTTGAAATGACCATGAACAGTGATGTTGTGGGTGTGAGTCTGGAATAGATGACATACACTCGCTCATATTTTTTATGTCTGATTCAGCAAAGAATGAAGTTTCAAGCTGGTTGTGTTCACATACAATTATTTGAGACAGTGTACAAGCTTTTCTTTCCCCTCTACAAAAAAGTATGCCACATGTTCATCGAATATGTCATCACAATGCCCTGCTGTATTTTATTTGAGGACTCAGAGGACTTCATGCAGCTTTGGACAACAATAATTGCAGCAGCTTAGATTTATTGAAAATAAATGGTTATGTTGTCATGTGTCGTTCTGTTGTACATCACTGACTGACGCTATGCTATTTTAATTCAACGGCTCCTTTGTGCAGTTTCAACTTAACAGTTGTTTCAGTCTTCGAAATCAGATGTGAGGGGTCACAATGCCAACAGCTTGGATTTAGCTTCAAATGACTTCCACTTATCTCAGGTATTAAAGGAACAGCCTGGCCAGTGATATTTGATCTCAAATACAGTCTAACATAACACATTTGATACACTCACTGCTGTGTACATTGTTGTCGCCATTTAGCTGGACACTTAGCGCCCCAAGTGGTGAAGGAATAATGTTTTTTGACTTGCCTGCGTAATTTGTGAAATAGTTATCAGATGATTGCATTTGATGCATTATTAAACTATCAAGAGGCATAAATGACTCTAAAATATGTGCAGCAAATCAAAAGACATAAGCGCAATTTACATAAGCAACAACTTATTCCAGAAGAAATATTTTCTAACTTATTTTCATGTTTTCTTTTCGATGATACGCAAATCTAAATCTGTCTTAACAAAAAGCTAGAGCGTTTTTTTTTAAAGAAACTGGATCCAATATTTTTAAAACTTGCTTTTCTTTAGGGTAATTTGTTTCCTGAGATATTTGAATGGGTATCCATTCTTATTATGACAGGCACTTTCCTTGTCACATAATAATTTAGCATGAAGTCTGATACTTTCCCCTTTATTAAACATCAATTGATTTTGCATCACATGAATAATTTTAATTCAGATACTTTTAAAAGTTGTCTGCTTAAGTTTCCAATGTTTGTGGATCTGATGCTTCTAACTATGATTTAGTAAAAACTCTGGAATTAGCTTATTCTGTGTGTTCATTTTTATTCCGTTTGACATTTTATTATCACAGCTGTATGGCAGTTTTCTCTTCAGTGATGGTGTTCATAAAGTGGTCTGCTTTAGAGTGTAGTGAACGAAACTTCACATTATTATTAGATATAAAGTCTTTCTGATAACAGTCTTGTCCTTCACAACATACCATCTATTTTATTCTTCTCAAAATAAATGTTAATCATCACTAAAGGTCTACAGATTACAAGAGATTTCCAGCTAACTAATCATGTATTGTGATATTCATACCTTTCTGGAAATCTAAAGAAAAATAAATGTGTGGGGTTGAAATCTGTCCCATTATTTACAGGGTTTCTCGTATTTTGGGCCAAAATTTTAATTTTTTGTCCAGTAAAATTAGATGAACTCAAGATGTCTGTAAAAGATAACATTTAAGGTTTTGGTACTGTCAACTGACAAACCACAATATTCTGTTTAAAACTGTTGCAAACTCTATAGTCGTATCTCTAAACTCTTGGTACAAAAGAAAATAGTCTCATGTGTTATGTTTGTGGTTACACAGGGAGAATGGTTGCAGCAAAGGAGAAATTGCAAACGCTTTCAGGTGTCACCGAAGAAGGACACCTTGTTAATTGGCAGAAGAAGCCAAGCTGGTGGCTTTCCTGCCATACTGTGGGGCAGCGAGCAGCAAGTTAGGATGTGTACTGCAGCAAGTTAGGATGTGTACTGCAGAGGCATGGACTAAGACCAGTGTTCTGGCCCTCCCCCAAGATACTGAAGGCTGTTGCACCCTGTTAACGACGACATAGTTCTTCATGTGCACTGTGTGTATGGCGTCCCTTGCGAGATTATATTAGATTTACTTTCATTCCATTTGATCCGTACTGAGGAGGTCCTCCGGGATGTGGAACATGTCATTGTGGCAGCGTCTATATAGGCCAGACAATCGTCACAGTTGCAGTGTTTTGTACCGCGCACAAGAGACATAGTAAACAAAGGGAGGTCGACAGGTCGACTATAGCTCAGCATGGCCTCGCAAACGAACACAAAATACAGTTTGGAAACACAAGAGTCTTGGCTCATGCATCAACATTCTGGGATTCTGCTATAAAAGAGGCGGCTGAAATTAGAATTAACAGCAACAATTTCAACAGAGATCAGGGCTACACACTGAGTAGGGTGTGGGGTGTGGGGGCTTTGGATGTCGAAAGGAAGCAAAGGCAGATACTTTAGGGAGGCGGGAACGGCAGTTTCAAACGTGGCGCAGGCCCATCCCGCCACCTGACGTCACTCGATACCATGGTGAGCTGGAGCTGTCCAACTCGCCTTCTGCGCATGCGTCGTTTCGGCTCTTCTCTGACTGGTCGCCAGCGGTCGTAATCGTAAGTGTATAAGAAGGAAATAGTGACAGCCCCAGCAGTCAGTAGTTTTACTCCTGACGACGATTGCAGTACTAGCCATCGAAAGCTCGAGAATTTTGTTCGAATTGACACGACTTGAAAACCGAGGAGATTTTGTCCGGCCAAATATTGTTTGCCGCATATTTAACGTATGTGATTGTGACGAAAAGTACAGTGATTCAGTTTCACCAAAAATAAGGAAGAAGTGCAAACAAATGTCTTGTTATCAAGCATCTTGGAAGGCAACTTACATGGTACTTGGGTAAAAATCAGCACATGGTAATGAGTTCAAAGCGACATGCATAGTATGAAATAGAATTATGGGGCTTTCTGAAGGAGGTGAATCAGATTTGAAACAGCAAGCCAGGAGTGAGGACCACAGATTCAGTACATGGTCATAACTTCAGTCTAAAGGAACAGGTCATCTTTTTCACAAACCGAATCACCTGAAAGTAATCTTATTTCTGCTGCAGAATTAGCCCTTGTGTTTCACGCTTTCAATCATAATCCGAGTATTCGAGCATGGGTTGTTTCAATAAGTTAATGCCTGATATACATTACGATTCGAAAACAGTAAGACAACGTTCCTTTGCAGAACCAAATCACCTCATTATGAATGTACTAGCCCCCAGATGTACTGAAGATATTGCGAAAGTACTCAGCCATGAAGATCTGTACTTACCGATTGCATGTGATGTCAAGATATGTTTCAGTTATGTTTAAGATATTTATCAGTATAAAATCGGATGGAAAACAAATTACTTGACTTCTATGAAACTGCAAATGAATGTGCTTAATTCTGTTCCTGAAAATGTCGCTGACATAATTAGTCAGAGTGCTTAAAGAATGTCTCATGTTTTCATACTCTGCCAATAATACTAATTTAATTCTTGAGTTTCTCCCGGCGTATTTGATAATCAAAATATCCACGGGTGTACTGCCGGTCTATAGTGTCCAACGGGCACAATATTTCGGCGATCAAACATGTCGCCATCATCAGGTGAACTGACGGACTGAGCTCCTGAGAACGCGCCGGCACAGAGATCCGTACGCTATGGCTGCTCAGGGTTCGGTCGCGGCGGCGGTGGCACTCTCGGGGAAAATCGCCCGCATTCTGAAGAAACACCGAGTCGGAACTCTGTTTTGTCCTCCGAATAAAACTCGTGCACTAGTGGGGAGCGCCAAAGATGACCTCGGTTTGAGGAAGGCCGGCGTGTACCAGATTCCGTGTCAATGTGGCAAGTCGTATATTGGTCAGACGATGCGTACCGTCGAGGATCGATGCCGTGAACTCCAGAGGCACACTCGACTGGTGTATCCGAGCAAGTCGGCGGTCGCTGAATATTGTTTATCGGAAAATCACGCTATGGAGTATGACCGCACGAGGATTCTGGTACAGACGTCGAGATACTGGGACAGCGTTGTTAGAGAGGCCATCAAAATTCGCACCAATGACGACCTCATAAACCGTGACTGTGGCTATAATCTTAGCAAGGCTTGGGAACCAGCGATTGGGTTAATCAAGAGTAAATCAAGTAAACGCATAGTTTTGACGACCACGGCGGACAGAGCCATCACACCGACGTCATCTCAGACGCCGTCGCAATCTGTTCCACCGCGCTACCGTGGCGCGGAGCGCGGACGGCGGAGGGAGCGCGCCGCGGGCGGAGGGTATTTAAATCATCCGCCGCCGCGACCGAATCCAGTTCCCCCTGAGCAGCCATAGCGTACGGATGTCCGTGCCGGCGCGTTCTCAGGAGCTCAGTCCGTCAGTTCACCTGATGATGGCGACATGTTTGATCGCCGAAATATTGTGCCCGTTGGACACTATAGACCGGCAGTACACCCGTGGATATTTTGAATACTAATTTAAATTATGGCAATCATACATCTGTGTTTAAGCTAGCAGTAGTTAAATCTACAAACGGAAAAAATTGGTGTTTTAACTCTTGTGCACATATTGTGCATAATACAAAGACACATGATAATGACTGTCTAGATGTTGATGTGGAATGTCTGAGTATGAATGTGGATTATCATTTCTCGGCATTTGCTAAGAGAAGAGAAGAGTTACAAAGGTATTTCGAATTTATGAATGTTAAATTGAGGGAGATTCTAATCTGTGTATAAACAAGCTACCTTTCTTTAGATGCTGCAGTTGATAGACTACCTACCTCATAACTGGCATGTTATTTAAAGTTATTTGTACTCAGTAAGGGAGGATTACCCCAAAACGTTGTAGAAATATTTTGATCTTGAAGATGATACAAAGAATGCTGTTGTTCTTCAGCAAAAATTATTGTAAAATGTGTCAAGAATTTGGAAAAAGATATTACATTTATTGCTAAAGTCTTTATGTGCATTTCAGCATTAAGTGTAAATTTAGAACAGAGCAGAGAAGACAATTTTTTTTAATTTTCAGTTAGAAATAATTGGAAACATCTCCTAAGGTTTGAGAGAAATAAAAGAGAAAAGTTTCTTGCATTCAGTATCTCCCAAATACTTATGAAAATAACGTTGCCAAAATCCTACAAATTTTTATGGAAATAATGTTGCCAAAACTCTACAAATACAGTTTTGTGAGTTGTAACAAGTAGCAGAGAAGCTTCATCTGACAAATGACATCAATATGGAAGAATTAAATGAAGACATTTGAACCTGTAAAGCTGATTTACATGGAATTTGTGGATGTCAACAAAGTTTGGTAGAAAAATCGACTGTTAATGTAAAACAACATGGTGCAGCTAACACAAAACAGTTCAAAAAGGTAGTGCCCTTTATTTTGACTTTTCCAGGTTCCAATGTTTGAATGTTTATTATATCTCTTGGTGAATAAGTAGACAAATAGAAGAAACAGATGTTCAGCTTCTCTGATTAAGAGTGAGGTTCTGATTGGTGTTAATAATAATATTTCTTCTAATGGATTCTATAATGTAGTTACAATGACATTACTTTCTTGAAAGCAGCTAAATCTGACGTGAAATACTCTTGGAGGAATTTGTAAAGTGATGGCTGCCAACTTGAGGAAAATAACAGACACTTTAAAGTTACTTTCAATAAGTATTATTTACTTACATTATTCTAATTAATGATGTGAAAGCATTAAGTCAGTTGTTGAATATCTAACCGTTTTAAATTTCTGACACATTGTTGACAACTGTTTAACATATCCAAGAACCTTATTTATATGTTTTTGTCCCTTATTTCATTGTTACAATTGTGGCGATCCTACAAACGTGCCTTCTTCTTGTGACCACTGCAATTTATTGCGTAGCAAACGCTCCATTTCGTAAAAACCATTACGCCTTATCACAAAAGACAATGTAAGCGATATTAGTCACATAAATCATTGTATTTAGCTGCGTAGTTTACTGGCTACATGGCGGACTGCAGTTACAGTGTGATTTAGAGGTTGTTTGGCACATCACTGTTACTGACTAGCTTACTGGTCACTTGACATACTGATGTCACACCGTAGCTTACTGGCTACTTGGCACACTATTGTCAGGGTGTAGCTTACTGTCTGCTTGGTGACCGGCTGTCACAGTGTAGCCCAGTGGCTACTTGGCACACTGCTGTTACACTTTAACTTAGTGGATAGTTGATGCACAATGTAGCATACGTCTGGTTCGTGCACTGATTTCATGGCATAGCCGGCCGCAGCGGACGAGCGGTTCTAGGCGCTTCAGTTCGGAACCGCGCGACTGCTACAGTCGCATGTTCGAATCCTGCTTCGGGAATGGAGGTGTCTTATGTTAGTTAGATTTAAATAGTTCTAAGTTCTAGGGGACTGATGACCTCAGATGTTAAGCCCCATAGTGCTCAGAGCCGTTTGAACCATGTTTGAACCATTTCATGGCCTAGCTTAGTAGCTGCTACACAGATTGCACAGATTGCTATCACAGTGTAGCTTCCTTGCTACCTGGCAGTCTAGTGGTGCAGAATTGTTCACTATCAGCCTGGTGCACAGTTATCAATGCAAAGCCGACTGGTTGCTTGGTGCACAGATGTCACAGTATAGTATACTGGCTACTTAATGCACTACTGTCACAGGGTAGTTTACTGGTTACTTGGCACATTCCCAGAGAAGCTTACTGGCAGCTTGGAACACTGCTGTAATACTGTAGTTTATTGCTGATTGGTGGACATCAGTCACAGAGAAGTTTACTATCTGGTTCATGCACCTCTATCATAGCATAACTTAAAGGATGCATAGTGCATTGTTGTCATAGTGTAGTCTGCTGGATACCTTGGTGCACCACTGTCGCGGTATAGCTGACTGTCTGCTAAGTGCCCCACTGTCACAGTGTGGCTTGCAACCTACTTGGCTCACTGTTATCATAGTATAACTTGTTGGATGCTTGGAGGACCACTGTCACACAGTTTACCGAATGCTTCACACTCTGTTGCAGTCACGGTGTAGACTACTGGGCACTTGGAGTACTACTGTCACAGTACAGCTTACTGTCTGCTTAGTGACCATTGTGACAGTCGCTTACTGGCTTCTTGGCTCACTGCTGTGACAGTGTAGCTTACTGACTACTTGGTGCACTGCTGTTACAATGTAGCTTGCTGTATACTTGATGCACTGCAGTCACAGTGTGATTTAATAGTTACTTGGAGCACTGTTGTTGCAGTGTAGCATACTGGCTACTTGGTATACAGCTGTCACTGCAGTTACAGTGTGATTTAGAGGTTGTTTGGCACATCACTGTTACTGACTAGCTTACTGGTCACTTGACATACTGATGTCACACCGTAGCTTACTGGCTACTTGCAGTACTGGCTGCTTGGAAGCTCACTGTCACAATGTGGTTTACTGGCTACTTGATGTACCACTGTCATAGCATAGTTTACTGAATGCTTGGCATACCACTGTCAAAGTGAAGCTTGCTGTTTGCTTGGTGCACGACTGTTACAGTGTAGCTTACTGCCTGTTGGTGCACTGCTGCAAGAGTGATTACTTTGCACAGGACTGTCAGAGGCTAGCTTACTGGCTGCCTGGCTCACTGCTGTCAGTGTAGCTTACTGTGTACTTGGCCCACCACTGTCACAATATAGCTTTCTGCCTGCTTAGTACATTGCTGTCACAGTGTAGCTTATTCTTTGTTGGCAAGCTGCTATTGCAGTGTAAATTAGTGGCTAACTGGCGTATTGCTGTCACGGAGTAGCTTACTGGCCTCCTGGCCCATCACTGTCACAGTGCAGCTTACTTTCAGCCTGCAATACTGATATGTCATAATTTAGCTTACTGGGCTCTTAGTGCACTGCTCTCACAGTGTAGCTCACTGCCTATTTGTTGAACTGTTTCCACAGTACAGCTTATTGGCTGGTTGGTGAATGCTGGTCTCCAGATCGTCAAATATGGGAAGACACTTCCTCAATTACACTGCTCTGCTACTGATGACGGAAGCTTGAATATTTCAGCGCGAAACCAATCTCCAACCCAGCTATATATCACCACATACCGTATCGATGTAGTAAACACACAATTCGTATCCTGCACCATACAAAATCATCACCTCTGCATCCTGCATACAGCTAGCAACCGCCAGACACTCGTACATATACCGCGAAGGCAGATAGGATAAGCACATGGATCGTATATATTCCTTGCAGCACTAGATACACTATGTGATCAAAAGTATCTGGACGCCTCCAAAAACATATTTTTTCATATTAGGTGCATTGTGATGCCACCTACTGCCAGGTACTCCATATCAGCGACCACAGTAGTCGTTAGATACCGTGAGAGAGCAGAACTGGACACTCAACGGAACTCAAGGACTTCGGACTTGATCAGGTGAATGGTTGGCACTTGTGTCATACGTCTGTACGCGAAATTTCCACACTCCTAAACATGCCTAGGTCCACTGTTTCCGATGTGATAGTGAAGTGGAAACGTGAAGGGACATGTACAGCACAAAAGTGTATAGGCCGACCTCAACTGTTGACTGACAGAGACTGCCAATAGTTGAAGAGGTTCGTAATGTGCAATAGGCAGATATCTATCCAGACCATCACACAAGAATTCCAAACTGCATCAGGATCTACTGCAAGTACTATGACAGTTAGGTGAGAGGTGAGAAAACTTGGATATCATGGTCAAGTTGCTGCTCATAAGCTACACATCACACCGCGAAACGACGCCTCGTAGGCGTAAGGGGCGTAAACATTGGACGTTTGAACATTGGAAAAACGTTGTATCGAGTGAAGAATCACGGTACACAAGGTGGAAATCCGATTTCAGGGTGTGGGTACGGCGAATGCCTAGTGAACGTCATCTGCCAATGTGTGTAGTGCAAAAGTAAAATTCGGAGGTGGTGGTGTTATGGTGTGGTCGTGTTTTTCATGGAGGGGGCTTGCACCCCTAGTTGTTTTGCATGGCACTATCACAGCACAGACGTACATTGAAGTTTTAAGCACCTTCTTGCTTCCCGCTGTTGAAGATCAATTCGAGGATGGAGATTGCATCTTTCAACATGATAGAGCACTTGTCCATAAAGTACGGCCTGTGGCAGAGTGGTTACATGCCAATAACATCTCTGTAATGGACTGGCCTGTACAGAGTCCTGACCTGAATCCTCTGGGATGCTTTGGAACGCCGAGTTGATGCCAGGCCTCCTTGCCCGACATGGATATTTCTCCTCAGTGCAGCACTTCGTGAAGAATGGGCAGCAATTCCCCAAGAAACATTTCAGCACCTGACTCGACGTATGTCTGTGAGGGTGGAAGTTGTCATCAAGGCTAATGGTGGGCCAACACCATATTGAAGTCCAGCATTACTGATTGAAAGCGCCACGAACTTGTAAGTCATTTTCAGCCAGGCGTCCGGATACTTCTGAACATATAGTGTATTTCCCACAAGGGCGGTAGGTCATCCACCGCAGCCAACAGTCACAAATCTCTGCCCCTGCACACACACTGGCCTGTCACGTGAGCAGAGCATCTTCAACAGACTGAGGTAACTCTCCACACTGTTGTACAAAGGCTGTGTCTGTTCCCCTCAGCACAAAGGCGTTACTATTTCTGGTCCCAAACTGCTTGCGTGCTTGCTTTCTACACCCAACTCCAGACTCTGGTATTACAAGAACATCTGTATTTTCTCATGGTTTGCCAAAATATATTACAATTTACGCGGTACTTCTTGATATCAGGTAAATAGCAGTATGCTACCTATTGCTTGCACAGATCTCCGAAGATATAAACTGGAAATTATTTCTCTAAAAACCTGAAACTTTAGCGAGGTGCAGCGTGCTCTAAACCACCGAGTAACTAGGAACGTATCCTGTCTGCGAAGATCTTAGAGGAAACTAATATTTTCACTCACAAATACCGATGTCAATGATATAACAGATTTCAAATCACTCCTATAATTTACAAAGTCACACTGACAAGCTTTTTAGCCGCAATTACCATGAAATCAATACCCCCAGCTGCGTACAGGAGTTGATATAAGTCAAGGAGGACAGCTGAATATGTGTACCCTGATCGGGACTCGATACGGGATCTCCTGCTTACATGGCAGACGCTCTATCCATCTGAATCAACGAGGGCACAGAGGATAGTGCGACTGCAGGGACTTACCTGTGGCACATCTATTGTGAGATTCACATTCCCAGCTTATTGTCCCACACTATATTCATAGTGCCCATGTCCACCGACTTGTTACATGTCCGAAAGCTACGGCCAAACTTTCAGGAAACATTCCTCACACACAAATAAATAAAAGATGTTATGTGGATAAGTGTCCGGAAACGCTACAAAAAGCTACGGCCAAACTTTCAGGAAACATTCCTCACACACAAATAAATAAAAGATGTTATGTGGATAAGTGTCCGGAAACGCTTAATTTCCATGTTAGAGCTCATTTTAGTTTCGTCAGTATGTACTGTACTTCCTTGATTCACCGCCAGTTGGCCCGATTGAAGGAAGGTAATGTTGACTTCGGTGCTTTTGTTGACATGTGACTCATTGCTCTATAGTACTAGCATCAAGCACATCAGTACGTAGCATCAACAGGTTAGTGTTCATCACGAACGTGGTTTTGCAGTCAGTGCAATGTTTATAAATGCGGAGTTGACAGATGCCCATTTGATGTTCGGATTAGCACGGGGCAGTAGCCGTGGCGCGGCACATTTGTATCGAGATAGATTTCCAGAACGAAGGTGTCTCGACAGGAAGACGTTCGAAGCAATTGCTCGGCGTTTTAAGGAGCACGGAACATTCCAGCGTATGACTCGCGACTGGGGAAGACCTAGAACGATGAGGACACCTGCAATGGACGAGGCAATTCTTCGTGCAGTTGACGATAACCCTAATGTCAGCGTCAGAGAAGTTGCTGCTGTACAAGGTAACGTTGGCCACGTCACTGTATGGAGAGTGCTACGGGAGAACCAGTTATTTCCGTACCATGTACAGCGTGTGCAGGCACTATCAGCAGCTGCTTAGCCTCCACGGGTACACTTCTGCGAATGGTTCATCCAACAATGTGTCAATCCTCATTTCAGTGCAAATGTTCTCTTTACGGATGAGGCTTCATTCCAACGTGATCAAATTGTAAATTTTCAAAATCAACACGTGTGGGCTGACGAGAATCCGCACGCAATTATGCAATCTCGTCATCAACACATTTTCTGTGAACGTTTGGGCACGCATTGTTAGTGATGTCTTGATTGGGCCCCATGTTCTTCCACCTACACTCAATGGAGCACGTTATCATGATTTCATACGGGATACTCTACCTGTACTGCTAGAACATTTGCCTTTACAAGTACGACACAACATGTGGTTCATGCACGATGGAGCTCCTGCACATTTCAGTCGAAGTGTTCGTACGCTTTCCAACAACAGATTCGGTGACCGATGGATTGGTAGAGGCGGACCAATTCCATGGCCTCCACGCTCTCCTGACTTCAACCCTCTTGACTTTCATTTATGGGGGCATTTGAAAGCTCTTGTCTATGAAACCCCGGTACCAAATGTAGAGATTCTTCGTGCTTGTATTGTGGACGGCTGTGATACAATACGCCATTCTCCAGGGCTGCATCAGCGCATCAAGGATTCCATGCGACGGAGGGTGGATGCATGTATCCTCGCTAACGGAGGACATTTTGAACATTTCCTGTAACAAAGTGTTTGAAGTCACGCTGGTACGTTCTGTTGCTATGTGTTTCCATTCCATGATTAATGTGATTTGAAGAGAAGTAATAAAATGAGCTCTAACATGGAAAGTAAGCGTTTCCGGACACATGTCCACATAACATATTTGCTTTCTTTGTGTGTGAGGAATGTTTCCTGAAAGTTTGGCAGTACCTTTTTGTAACACCCTGTATATATACGTAGGGTGGTCCATTCACGAAATAAGCGTCAAACGAAAAAACTACAAAGAACGAAACTTGTCTAGCTTGAAGGGAAAAACCAGATGGCGCTATGGTTGGCCTGCTAGATTGCGAGATGGCGCTGCCGTAGGTCAAACGGATATCAACTGCGTTTTTTTTAAATAGGAACCCCCATTTTTATTACACATTGGTGTAGTACGTAAAGAAATATGAATGTTTTAGTTGGACCACTTTTTTCGGTTTGTTATAGATGACTCTGTAATAGTCACAAACATATTGCTCACAATTTCAGACGATCCGTTGGTAACAATAAGGTTTTTTTTTATAAAAAAATGCAGAACGTAGGTACGTTTTAACATTTTATTTCGGTTGTTCCAATATAATACATGTACCTTTGTGAACTTATCATTTCTGAGAATGCATGCTGTGACAGCGTGATTACCAGTAAATACGACATCAATGCAATAAATGCTGAAAATGATGTTTGTCAACCTCAATGCATTCCGTAGTGATCGCACATGCATCGACAATGCGCTGACGCATGTTGTCAGGCGTTGTCCGTGGATCACGATAGCAAATATCCTTCAACTTTCCCCACTGAAAGAAATCCGGGGACGTCAGATCCGGTGAACGTGCGGGCTATGGTATGGTGCTTCAACGACCAATTCCCCTGTCATGAAATATGCTATTCAATACCGCTTCAACCGCACGCGAGCTATGTGCCGGACATCCATCGTGTTGGAAGTACATCGCTATTCTGTCATGCAGTGAAACATCTTGTAGTAACATCGGCAGGAAATCAGCATACATTGGATCATTTAGATTGCCATCGATAAAATGGGGGCAAATTATCCTTCCTCCTATAATTCCGCACCATACATTAACCCGCCAAGGTCGCTGATGTTCCACTTGTCACAGACATCGTGGATTTTCCGTTGCCCAATAGTGCATATTATGCCGGTATACATTACCGCTGTTGGTGAATGACGCTTCGTCGGTAATAGAACCCACGCAGAAACTTTGTCATCGTCCCGTAATTTCTCATGTGCCCAGTGGCAGAACTGTACACGACGTTCAAAGTCGCCACCATACTATTCTTGGTGCATAGAAATATGGTACGGGTGCAATCGATGTTGATGTATTCTCAACACCGACGTTTTTGAGATTCCCAAATCTCGCGCAATATGTCTGCTATTGATGTGCAGATTAGCCGTGACAGCAGCTAAAACACCTACTTGGGCATCATCATTTGTTGCAGGTCGTGGTTCACGTTTCACATGTGGCTGAACACTTCCTGTTTCTTTAAATAACGTAACCATCCGGCGAACGGTCCGGACATGTGGATGACGTACAGGATAGCGAGCAGCATACATAGCACACGCCCTTTGGGCATTTTGATCACAATAGCCATACATCAACACGATATCGATCTTTTCCGCACTTGGTAAACGGTCCATTTTAACATGGATAATGTATCACGAAGCAAATACCGTCCGCACTGGCGGAAAGTTACATGATACCACGTACTTATACAATTGTGACTCTTACAGCGCCATCTATCACAAAGCGAAAGAAGTGGTCCAGCTAAAACATTCATATTTCTGTACGTACTACACGAATATGTAATAAAAATGGGGGTTCCTATTTTTTTAAAAAAACGCAATTGATATCCGTTTGACATATGGCAGCGCCACCTAGTGGGCCAACCATAGCGCCACCTGGTTCCCCCCTTCAAGATAAACGAGTTTAGTTCTTTGTAGTTATTTCGTTTGATACTTATTGGCCCAGTCACAATCAAGAGACCACCCTGTATTTATGTAAGCCTCACCGGCCATTTGACAATCTTCTTGTGTGCGGATGCACAAACAGTGCACGAACTCTTACAGGAATCGGCAAAAAGCCGCGAGTAATGAGGATAATGGGCAGGGGCACTACGAATATAGTGCGGGACAATAAGTTGGGAATGTGGGTGTAACGGGATGTGTGCCAGAGATAAGTCCCTGCAGTCGCACTATCCTCTGTGTCCTCGGAGGCTAGCCGGCACGGTAGCTCAGCGTGATCGGTCAGAGGATTAGCTACCCTCTGTAATAAAAAATAATAATAATAAAAAATATAAAAAATGGATGTCTCACGATATCCACTCCAAGCAGATGCAATGAACGAAAGGGAACAATATGAGATTTAAAAAAAAGGCTCAGATGAATAGAGCATCTGCCATGTAAGCAGGAAATTCCGGGTTCGAGTCCTGATCGGTGCACACATTTTCAACTGTCCCCGTTGACTTATATCAACGCCTGTATGCATTTAGGGGTATTCATTTCATTGTAATTTCATTCTAACGAGCTGCATGGTCACCGACGGTATCTGATCTTTCGGACATGTCCAAAACAACAGATACCATCTTCATATATACGTTTTAGCTGCGCCTGCATGGGTGAGTCGCTAGGGAAACATCTCGCTCTGCAACTAGGCCAGCACTGGACTCGCAGGTAAGCACGGTGGCTAGGGAAACACATGCAAGGCCAGAGGTGTCGCACATTTTGGATGGGCTGTGCTGTTAGGATCACTAGTAAGAATACATCCTGTATTATTTTGGGAAGCATTGTAAAGGATTTCTATGGCGCATTCAGAGGGGGACTTGGCTGTTATTTACATAGACATGAGACATCAGCATAACACTGACAACCTTTTAGTAGCATCTGCGAAAGTGAGCCGCTATGGAAGCATCTCGCTGGACTACAGGTACACAGGCTATGCATCAGCCATGGTGACTAGGTAAACACTTGGTTTGATGGGAATTTCTCAGGTGTCAAGTATGAAAGCAGCGCCACTGCTTCAAGCTTCCAGGACACGAATGGAAAGCTGCGAATGGCTTGGCAGCTGATGGCCATGTCATGGCTTTGTGGAGCCCAGCGATGCACCCCGTCTCCTGGCAGCTTGTGTGGTGGTGTTCTGTGCAGTCCCGTGGACAGCAGGCAACGCACGCTTCACGATGGAAATATTTTTAGCTGTGTAATTGCGCATGATATGTGTTTCATGATGGTATTCCTTGTGAAGTCATAATAAAAAGAAAGCCAACTGATTTAATTACATCTTACAAGACCTGCATCTTCCCAAAAAGCAGAGAATGATAGGCAATAGAAATCCAACCCCCATAAACAGAACTGTTTATAAATACACAATATATTCTGGAATTTCCTGTCATGAGATCCTTCCTCTCCACCACAGAGTCGCCAATTTCCTTGTAGAGGAGGGGAGGTGAGAGAGGAAGGGGCGGGTGAGGGCTGATACCAGAGGGAAGGAGTCAATTAATTGACCAATATAATGAAGTAGTCAATCAAATTGATAAAAGAGTGAGAGGATGCTATTCAAAGAACTCAGAACTGAAATTGTACTTGTATCAGCGAAGGGGAGGGCATGGTTGGAGGTTTCCTCAGGGGTAGAGGTGTGGGATGTGGCAGGGGAACAATAGGTTAAAGGACCTGTCAATCAAAAGGAAGGATCCTTTTAGAAGAACAATAGGTTGATGACCTGTCAGTCAAAGGAGAACAATAGGCTTGCCCCTGAGCGCATTCCTGCCCCTTATATAGGCAACTCGCACTAACCAGCACACCTTTGCCTTTCTGCTCAGGGGTTAGCACACTAGAATTGTATGCAGGAGGACAATGGTTGAAATTTATGTCCAGCCATCCTGTTATAGGTTTCCTGTGATTTCCCTAAATCGCTGTAGGCAAATGCTGGGATGGTTTCTTTGAAAGGGCACATCTGACTTCCTTCCCCATCCTTAGCTAATCCGACTGGATCGACGGTCCCCCCTCCCCCCAACCAAACAACAAGATGGTCTGTGTTTTTTTTTCTTTTTCTGTAGATTCAAGGCCTATTCGTAGTAAGTGGATACTGACAATTGTTTTTTGTCGATGAGTAATTATGAACTGCCAATTAATTACACTCATATTGTTAACTGATAAATGTACTTAATACATGACAGCATCAGTAACTAAAGTAAGTGGGTGACGTAAATCTCCACACTATTGTAGAGACAAAATTCAGCTGGACTTCCTTGTGAATGTGGGGAATGATGTGTTCGAAACTGTGTAACTGAGTCTGTTGCCTTTGTGAACCATATTCTAAAGATGACCTATGAACACTTCATACAAAGTCAGTTTATTTAGGTACAAGATGAAGCCAGAGCACCTGCAAGCGTTATTCCTTATGTAACGCAAGCAGTGCACTTATTCCGATTCTGGTACACTTTGCACTTAAATGTGGCATTAAACCCTGCAGTAGCACTGAAGTCAAGTACAAGCATTAAAGTGGATTGTCTACATGCAGGTGCAAAGACAGCACATTGCAAGATGCCGATAAGTCACGCCCCTTCAATCTACCACGTGACATGCCGTGCTCTGTTATCAACACCGGGCGAGGTGGCGCAGTGGTTAGACACTGGACTCGTATTCGGGAGGACGACTGTTCAATCCCGCGTCCGGCCATCCTGATTTAGGTTTTCCGTGATTTCCCTAAATCACTCCAGGCAAATGCCGGGATGGTTCCCCTGAAAGGGCACGGCCGACTTCCTTCCCCATCCTTCCCTAATCCGATGAGACCGATGACCTCGCTATCTGGTCTCCTTCCCCAAAACCAACAAGAACTCTGTTATCAACAACATCATGTTGCGCTCTCCTTTCCCTCTTCAGTCCTCTCGAGCTTCACACCATAGTATTTTGGTCGGTATTAAGTAAGACAGCCACTAAAAATACATTTGTCAAATTCCATAACACTCTCTTGATTTGTGTAAAAATGGCACCAGTTGCGAGAAGAATTCACGCACTGATGGCTCCATACAAGCGTAATTAGGTATATATACAGTTCATCCATTCCAGGGATAGAGAATGTCCACCATTTTTGCCAGTTATTGACATTGATACTGGTAAGATATCGGCCCCAGGGGTTCCAAAACTTTCTAGAATGTATAATTTCAACTGTGAAGTCAGATAACGCATGGCAAGAGAATTTTTTTTTCATGTAATATAACTACAAATTAACATTCTTCTGCACCTTTTCCTTTATTTATACAGCTTCGAGACCAACATGAAGTGCCCTATAGGTTGCGATGAGAGAGTTTTCGAATATCAAAATATATGACATAAATGGCGGTATATTTTGACTGCACTGACTTAGAAGCTAACGTTTATTATACCGCCAAGGAACTATAGATTTTGGTACGTGACATAAATTTCAGCTTGATACGTCTAACCATTCCAAAAAAGAGGGTCTTAAGAGATGGGTGGACACACAAATAGCCTGGTAAGAAATGACAAATTTTTTTCGTGTGATGGAATTACAAATGAACAATTCTTTTAAAGCGAATATGAAATGCAGGTTTGTGTGTGTGTGTGTGTGTGTGTGTGTGTGTGTGTGTGTGTGTATGTGCTGAATGACGCCAACTGTCCATTCAGAGACAAATATCTTTGTATATCATGCCAATTCAAGTGAGATTTTTAAAGTGTGAAAATACTGTAATATTGACAGATACGTCTTACATAGTTTAAGTGAAGGTTACGTGCTTCTTCGATATGGAAATACTGTCTGTCTTTGAACGTGGCGCCAATTTTACGCAAGGTTATATAATGTGACAGCTTAGTTATGATTGGCTGCGTTAGTTTAAGACCCACAATACTAAGCTCTGATTGGCTGAAGAGGAAAGGGGAGGGGGAAGTGCAAGGGAGAGGAAGGGAGATGGAGGAAGAGGGAACGAGGTGTGAGAGTTGAGTGTCCTTGATAGGGGAGGTGTGGTGTGGCATGTGATAGATAAAGAGTGATATGGCTTACAGCCACCTTGAATTGTAACGTCTTGTATCTGCATGTAGGCCAGCCACAGAAGCACTTGCATGTGATATCAGTGGTATCGCAAGGTTCAGTACCAAATTTAAATGAAAATGCACCAGAATTTGCATAGAGATTGGATCAGATCCAATGGTTACATTCGTTTGCTATCAAAGTCGTTGGTCCACAGTCTGTAGGAGAGGAATCAGTAGGTCTCTTTATGAGCAGTACCACCATCATAAAAGTACATAAAGCTGCTCTCAGACACCCTACATACAAGAGAGCTTAGAGCTGAAAAATATCAGCAGAATAGGCAGTTGGATTATTGTAAATATGATTTAACCTGTTGTAAGCAGTTTGTGTATTTCTTCATTAATAAATTGCTTCATAAGTTATTTGTGCGATACTGATCTCATTTGCAAGGATTATTTTGTGAAACAGTTCAAGTACCTTTTACCCCACAGTCACTGGAACACATGTTTGTATGTTGACATGGAGACACTCACGTGACCATCTACTGTAATATTTGCTGCTCTTCCTGAACGATCACGTTTATGACAGTAGCTGTAACCATTATTGTGAGCTGCGATCTGTTAATAACCACTAGGTAAGAGCCGTAGACCAGTGCTAACGAAGGCAGTTTTTTTGTGTACTTGGGGCACAATAAAATCCTAACGGAACTTGTAATGGTACTAGGAGAAACCCAGATTTTTATTACGCATTTATGGGCCTCTTCAAAGGTGTCACTGACAGAAATTGCTAGGCTGTTTCTCACAGAGCTTTCAGAGTACTGGCCTGCAGAACAGACTGAGTGTGGTGAACGTGTACACCGAAGGCAGAGGTCTGTTGCGCCTACCTGCAAGAAGGTCTCCCTGGAGAGAGTGTACATCTTGCCGACCCTTATCTCCAGCAGGCGAGCTGACCTCACCATGAACACGGACAGCGACAGCTTGAAGCGGGCATCGGCGTCCGGCCAGGCGCAGCTGAACGCCGAATTCACCAGCCGTTCACTCTGCAACATGGGGTGCATTTCGAGAAGCAGTATGTTACCAAGGTTCTTTTTTCCTGGAAATTTCATTAATGGTTTGAGTCGTCACTGAATTTACAACAAACTCTAACAGAAAATGACCAGCAAACGACAGATAAACCTGTGTGTTGTTCATAACCAAAGGAGGCTGAATCTGCCATCGACTGATTACTTATTAAGTCGTACGAGACATTTCCTTCGTTTGTGGCCTTGTGCGGCCATTACATGGTGCTCTTGGGAAGGTTTGTTGTGTTATACTCTGTACCACTTATCCAGTAGGGTTACCATATGACCCGCTTTTACCAGGGGCCACCAGTTTTTGAAACCCTTCCCCGAGCCCACTCCACACCATTCAGTTTCGGAATCTTTCACAAAACCAGCTGCCTTTAGTATAAAATAAAAATATTTTTTCAAATTTATCACTTCAATATATTTTGAAACCTGGCTCGTGCAACACATCCAGGAAATTTATTTCACTTTTAGCACCTGTTTTGTAAATGTACACTCCTGGAAATGGAAAAAAGAACACATTGACACCGGTGTGTCAGACCCACCATACTTGCTCCGGACACTGTGAGAGGGCTGTACAAGCAATGATCACACGCACGGCACAGCGGACACACCAGGAACCGCGGTGTTGGCCGTCGAATGGCGCTAGCTGCGCAGCATTTGTGCACCGCCGCCGTCAGTGTCAGCCAGTTTGCCGTAGCATACGGAGCTCCATCGCAGTCTTTAACACTGGTAGCATTCCGCGACAGCGTGGACGTGAACCATGTGTGCAGTTGACGGACTTTGAGCGAGGGCGTATAGTGGGCATGCGGGAGGCCGGGTGGACGTACCGCCGAATTGCTCAACACGTGGGGCGTGAGGTCTCCACAGTACATCGATGTTGTCGCCAGTGGTCGGCGGAAGGTGCACGTGCCCGTCGACCTGGGACCGAACCGCAGCGACGCACGGATGCACGCCAAGACCGTAGGATCCTACGCAGTGCCGTAGGGGACCGCACCGCCACTTCCCAGCAAATTAGGGACACTGTTGCTCCTGGGGTATCGGCGAGGACCATTCGCAACCGTCTGCATGAAGCTGGGCTACGGTTCCGCACACCGTTAGGCCGTCTTCCGCTCACGCCCCAACATCGTGCAGCCCGCCTCCAGTGGTGTCGCGACAGGCATGAATGGAGGGACGAATGGAGACGTGTCGTCTTCAGCGATGAGAGTCACTTCTGCCTTGGCGCCAATGATGGTCGTATGCGTGTTTGGCGCCGTGCAGGTGAGTGCCACAATCAGGACTGCATACGACCGAGGCACACAGGGCCAACACCCAGCATCATGGTGTGGGGAGCGATCTTCTACACTGGCCGTACACCTCTGGTGATCGTCGAGGGGACACTGAATAGTGCACGGTACATCCAAACCGTCATCGAACCCATCGTTCTACCATTCCTAGACCGGCAAGGGAACTTGCTGTTCCAACAGGACAATGCACGTCCGCATGTATCCCGTGCCACCCAACGTGCTCTAGAAGGTGTAAGTCAACTACCCTGGCCAGCAAGATCTCCGGATCTGTCCCCCATTGAGCATGTTTGGGACTGGATGAAGCGTCGTCTCACGCGGTCTGCACGTCCAGCACGAACGCTGGTCCAACTGAGGCGCCAGGTGGAAATGGCATGGCAAGCCGTTCCACAGGACTACATCCAGCATCTCTACGATCGTCTCCATGGGAGAATAGCAGCCTGCATTACTGCGAAAGGTGGATATACACTGTACTAGTGCCGACATTGTGCATGCTCTGTTGCCTGTGTCTATGTGCCTGTGGTTCTGTCAGTGTGATCATGTGATGTATCTGACCCCAGGAATGTGTCAATAAAGTTTCCCCTTCCTGGGACAATGAATTCACGGTGTTCTTATTTCAATTTCCAGGAGTGTATATTGTTATGATTTGTTTGATCTCTAGCGGGTCTTTGTTTAACTCAGCTTAAAGTTGACAACACCTCTTCTCTTTACTCTTTGTTTTCTCTTTACTTTCATAAAGATGCGATAAACAAGAGAAGCTTCACAGTAATATTTTCAGTGGACCAACATTTTCTGGAGTCTGGGCGAGTAGTGTGTTATAATATACACAATATATCGTTATAGGGATCATGATGCCAAAAGATAACTATAAGTAGAAGCTAAAGTTTGTTACAAAACTGAATTTCCTTTTGGTGTGCCAGGGTACAACAAAATGGTTCAAATGGCTCTGAGCACTATGGGACTTAACATCTGTCGTTATCAGTTCCGTAGAACTTTGAACTACTTAAACCTAACCAACCTAAGGATATCACACACATCCATGCCTGAGGCAGGATTCGAACCTGCGACCTAAGCAGTCACGCGGCTCCGGAATGAGTGCCTAGAACCGCTCGGCCACAACAACCTGCAGGGTACAACAGACATAGAAATAGAACACACGTTAGGGAAACGAACGCCGCTTACGCGGTTTCGCCACGCGGATGCAGTGATCTTTTAGTGAGCCCTCAGCGAGTACGTTGTGAACAAATAGTACACTTGTTATGATCTGAGGCTTTCCTGGCATGTATACTGCTTCTAGTGCTCTCAGGTGTAATGTCGATCCAGTCGGTGAAGGTCCACGGTATTTCGTGGAATAACCGTTACGCCTTGATCAGGTGGTGCTAATGGGATGATTATCTGCCGACTGCTAGCGGTATTTATGCTTGCCGGTGCAAAGTTCGGTCCTCGCTAACATCGCGCCATAATTGGTGCCATTTTTAAGGACAGCTGATTACATTATTGCACTCTATACTGCCATTGCAACCGCTTTAACAGATTATCAGCTCTTACACTACACCTGTCGATTGTTTATGACTTGTGCTGTTATCTGTTAGTCGTTTACTAAACTAACCTCTATCTTGATCTTTTCGACGACTTTTGGAAAAGACGGACCAAGAAGCATCTCATGAAGCTCAGGAGTTCAACATAGCTAGAGGCACATCAAGATGTATTGACTTCCGACCCGGTGATCTGGCTTTGATTCAAGGGAATGGACGATCAAGACATATGAGGGAGAAAGGGAAAATAGAAAGATGTACACAGGGGAGAGAAAATAAAATATTGACGGTAATGCTGCACACAACAGGACAGCAGGTAGCATGTTCGGTTCACATGGTCATCCCCGTGGAGGTTGACCAGGGTGGGGAGGATGTTGGGAACTGAAGTCGTCGGGACATTTATATCTCTGATTAGTGATACTCTTTGTAAGACATAACATATTGTGAACGCTTTTGATATATGTACTTTCGATGACTGTTAAATGAAATGTTGTGTTAGACTGCAAATCGCTACTTACTGTTGTGATTTAAGACATAAGAATTGCTGTCGAAACCCGGGAGATTTCCACGACTGCTGCTGCGCTAACACGATTTTTAACGTACTTCACGCGGCAATAACACCAGAGGCTCGCGCCAGGCAACAACGACTTCCGACGGACAACAGCCAGTGCACATAGTTGAGTTAAACTACATTATCACGCTACACTTTTTGCAGTGCAGTTTTTAAGGGCAGTTGTTTACATTAATCTGTTCTGTAACTGCTATTGCAGCTTCTCAGTTCTAGCTTTAACGGTTTGTCAACGCTTACACTACACCTACCGATTGTTTATGATTGGTGCTGCCATCTTTTGGATGTTTACCAAACTAGCTACTATCCTATCCCCTTAGACAACTGCAATCGCTTCACAAAGTCTGACACGGAAAACGCTGATAGCAACCATCTGTTACAACGCTTGAAAAGAGCACATGTGAGAGCAAGAGCTAATATTACACGTATTTTGAAAGAAGTGCACAACTTTGATGACACAACTAGCATTGAAGATTATGGACATTTCTAAAAATGGTTCAAATGGACCTGAGCACTATGGGACTTAACATCTGAGGCCATCAGTCCCCTAGAACTTAGAACTACTTAAACCTAACTAAGCTAGGGACATCACACACATCCATGCTCGAGGCAGGATTCGAACCTGCGACCGTAGCGGTCGCGCGGTTCCGGACTGAAGCGCCTAGAACCGCTCGGCCACACCAGCCGGCGGATATTTCTAGTATCGATTGATAGGGGAATACATCGGCGCCTCGTAAAACGCCCGTAGAGGACTAAGCGGAAGGAGGGGCGAGGAAGAATTTCATTCACCATTTAATGCAAGTTTTCTTCATGTAAACAATTAATTCAGACAAGAATTATAATGAAAAATTTTGCCAAATGAGTGGCTACCATATATCTAAATAGGCACAAGTTTGTCTTTGAGACAATAATTCTGATACAGATACAATCAGTAAAAGCAACAAAATAGGTTAAAATAACAATTCCCTGAATAGTTTGTCGTTATAGTGAGTATTAGTTATACATCAGAAGGCAGTAGCCGATCTACGCTACGGTAATGCAACTTTCATTGCTATGATTAACAGTAGAATGATAATGTATCAAACGGAATAAGCCAGTTTACGTTAATGGAAATTTTATGGGATTATAGTAATGCGATCACAATGAAATGCTTTCGATGTTAAGCATCTCGAGGACTAGACAAACTGAACAGGGACAAAAAAGACTAACAGATAATAAAGAATACATAGAATAAGCAGTTTTAAATATGCAAGTCTTTCATCTGAAACACAACTTAGATAAAACCTGAAGAGGCCAGGCAGTAATTACATATGCAGAAATTACCTTTAAGATTGTGAACCTCGGACAGTAGACGACACGTATGAACACACACATCAAAAAAGGTTTTGCATCACCTCGGTTCCGAGAGTTCCGGAACCTGTACAAAAAATTGGAATAGAGATCAACATAAACATCATTCCCGCCCTTTTTATTGCTCATGAAAACCACACATTACATGTTGTGCCACCATACAGTGAGATCTTCAAAGGTGGTGGTCCAGATTGCTGTACACAACGGTACCTCTAATACCCAGTAGCACGTCCTCTTGCATTGGTGTATTTGTAATGGCGTACTATCCACAAGTTCATCAAGGCACTGTTGGTCCAGATTGTCATACTTCTCAACGGCGATTCGGCGTAGATCCCTTAGAGTGGTTGGTGGGTCACATCGTCCACAAACAGCCCTTTTAGATCGATCCCAGGTATATCCGATAGGGTTCATGTCTGGAGGAGATGCTGGCCACTCTAGTCGAGCGATGTCGTTACGCTGAAGTAAGTCATTCACAAGACGTGCACGATGAGGTCACGAATTGTCGTCCACTTAGACGAGTGCCTCACCAATATGTTGCCGATATGGTTGCACTATCGGTCGGGAAATGGCATTCACGTGTCGTACAGCCGTTATGGCGCCTTCCATGACCACCAGCGGTGTACGTCGGCCCACATAATGCCACCCAAAAACATCAGGGAACCTTCACCTTGCTGCACTCGCTGGACAGTGTGCCTAAGGCGTTCAGCCTGACCGGGTTGCCTCCAATCACGTCTCCGACGATTGTCTGGTTGAAGGCATATCCGACACTCATCGGTGAAGAGAACGTGGTGCCAATCCTGAGCGGTCCAATCGGCATGTTGTTGGGCCCGTCTGTACCGCCCTGCATGGTGTCACCATGGATGTCGGGACTGAAGTTGCGCATCATGCAGCCTATTGCGCACAGTCTGAGTCGTAACACGACGTCCTGTGGCTGCACGAAAAGCATTATTCAACGTGTTGACGTTGCTGTCAGGGTTCCTCCGAGCCATAATCCGTAGGTAGCGGTCATCCAGTACAGTAGTAGCCCTTGGGCGGGCTGAGCGAGGCATGTCACCGACAGTTCATGTCTCTCTGTATCTCCTCCATGTCCGAACAACATCGCTTTGGTTCACTCCGAGACGCCTGACACTTCCCTTGTTGAGAGCCCTTCCTGGCACAAAGTAACAATGCTGACGCGATCGAACCGCGGTATTGACCGTCTAGGCATGGTTGAACTACGGACAACACGAGCCGTGTACCTCCTTCCTGGTGGAATGACTGGAACTGATCGGCTGTTGGACCCCCTCAGTCTCACAGGTGCTGTTCATGCAGGGTTGTTTACATCTTTGGGCGGTGAAGGGGACTGTGTCTGCGATATAATATCCACAGTCAACGTCTATCTTCAGGAGTTCTGGGAACCAGGATGATGCAAAACTTTTTTTGATGTGTGTATATCTGAGCTCCAGGCGCCACCCAGGTTCGGATACGAATGTCGTATACAACAGGCAGCATGGACAACAGCTGTTGTCCCGCTTGACCACCAGTTGTCGGCCCGACCAGTAGTGCGAGGTATACAAGTCTCAGACCGACTTAGTCTCACCTATACTCCCTCAAAAAGTATTAACTTCAAAACAGGCAACCGTTACTGGGTGTACCTGGAGTATAAACCGAACGTTAAAGTCTACTAAACATGAGACACAACAACGGCCCGAAGGCGCAGGTCAACCCACAACCAAGCCTCAGAATACAACAAATCGTAAGAAATTACGATCCAATAGCTCGCGCGTCCCAATACGATAACGAACACGCTACAACTTAAACACCTTAAATAAATAATCTTATCTTAATAAACCCAAGACAGAGCACTTAGAACAATATTAGATAAAACATCAAATTAGTACCAAGAACAAATTGTCACTTAGAAGTAGCAGTAACCAAATCACACTAAAATAGCAGGTATTTTAAACAAGGAATTCAAATCACACTAACATAATAATACCTCAAGAAAGGTATAAAATGATAAATTGGCCTCACAGTAATTACACGTCTTTGATGGGCCCAAATATTTAAGACTCAGCAAAAGATATGGCGAAATGATCATACATTGGTGCATCGGTCTGTTCAGTGACACACAACGTTTTCTGGAACAGACTTAACACTAAGATTAAAGAGGCCCCAAGGTTTAAATGGTAAAACACAATATCGACGCTCTCATACGCCAACACGAATTACTACAGTCAGAATGGCACAACTAGATAAACTGCGCTCAGAATTTCGTGATTGAGAATCAACAGGTAATCTGTCTCCGCTTCATCACACTTGCTGAACGGAGAGCGGAAAATGTGTCTCCAACGTATGACGTAAATGCGATGCTATCACATTATTATGTCAGTTGAAGTCCGTATTCAACAGCATCGGAAAGGTAGGTCATGAGTCAGGACTCCCAACAACATATAATCGGATAACGACCACCAGCTTCTTCGTTACGCAGTTCATCTCAAAACGCGCTCAATATAGCCGGCGTTGACCCGACCGTATGTTTTAATAGTGACAGTATTCGCCAACAGTGCTGCGTCTCCTGTCCACTAACGACCAACACGCAGTTGCTAACTGCCCCTCACTCCGCAGATTCGCTTAGTCGATCACCTCTCTCGTGTGCGCCTCCACGAACCGCAACACGAGCGCTGAAAAGGTACGATCTCCTGGGGAAAATTGATAGGACGAAAGCTGGCACGGCTGAAATTGAAACCACTATTGTGTACACTAACAGATCGTGATAACAAAATACATGATCTTCTCGAAGATCCCGATTACGCAGCTGAGCTCTTAAAATGTGTCAAATACATAGACGCACCCAAGCTCTCTGTTGTAAGTACATCACGGGGAATAGTTGGGAAACTTAAGAATTCCATGGTTCACACTATCATCAGTGATACTACCGTTTATCTGTTGTTCCACCCCCTAATATCAGTTTGCCCACTATAAAAATTGAGTCTTTTCTGGAAACGTTGGGACCTGGGCCCGTTTTTGGGAACGATTTCAGCAATCGATTGATCAAGATCCCTCGACATCTACCAGTCACAAACACGTATTTCTGCGTGGATACTTAGAAAGGGTACCGAGGTCTTTAGCTGATAGTAATGGAAATTTGTGGTAAGGTCTTATGGGGCCAAACTGCTGAGGTCATCGGTCCCTAAGCTTACGCACTACTTAATCTAAATTAAACTAACTTACGCTAAGGACAACGCACACACCCATGCCCGAGGGAGGACTCGAACCTACGACGGGAAGGGGGGGGGAGAGGAGGGGGGGGGGGGGAACCGCGCTATTGGTATTGCTGTGACCTCTGATACATATTAAGAAACCAAGAGAATCCTCACAGGACGCTATAGCGATAAAAAATAGAACCATTCAAGCTCACCTAGTTCGTTTGGAATCTATTAAACCCGTTCAGTTTTCGAATCCAGAATACCTTAAATCTACACTTATCGAGTTCAACCGCGGCATTCAAGGTTTGCGAGCGCTCGGTGAACACGTAAATGATTGTGGTACTAGCGCCAAAAATTCTCAGAACTTTTCCTGCCGCTTTCCGCGACGCTGGCTCATTCATGTCAAGTAAACCGGTCTTTCAGAAGGGGACGTACTTCAGTTGGTGTATTGTATAGGAACAGAAACAGATGCAGAGCTTGCTTCACAGAAACTCCGCTGTGACAATAAAACCTTGACTTACACTCCCACAGCTGCAGCCCTTCATGTCCGCGCTAATCAGGAATAAACATGATGTAATGGCAACAGAAGCTACGATCCATTTTCCGACTTTAGCGAAGAAAGTGGGCATTGGGTCCAAGAGACTAATAAAGTTATTGACGTCACTGAAAGAAAACAGAAATTGTAAAGTACTAACCGCTATTTTCTATGCCTAAACAGAGGACATAAAACGTCATATTGCATGAAGAAGTGGAGGACATTTTGTGATAACTGTAAAAAACCACGTCACAAGTCGGTATACGCGGAAAGTACGACTTGTAAGAAAGCATCTAAGAGCAACGTCACTTCTGTTAGTAAAACGGACGCAACTACACCCCACCTTTACCTTCTTCCAAATTGCTTAGCTGCGCATCGTAGCACCAATAGGACAATGGAAGTCAAGCATCCTTCACAGCAAAGTCATTAATAGAAGATTTGAAATTGCTTCCTAGACCAACGACAACATAGTGTTTGAACTTTCGAGTCTCATATTAGTTCCTCACGATGCCGTAGTCTTGTCAATTTCGAAATTAGAGGAGTGTGGGCTAATTCTACGACTTACGCCAACGCATAAAGTGACCACTCCTTTACGCCTCCGCCCAGTTTTTCATAAAATATTGAGAATGCAACACATGTGTGCACACTACAGGTAGATGTTCCACAGACAGATTCCCAAGAAGACATGCCCATCGAGCTTTTAATTGGTAGTGATCACTACTGGAAGATTGTGACCGATGGTTTACTGATCCGTATTTCTAAATCCATGTTAGGCTGGATCCTCAGTGGATGCAGATTTACCGTCTCTGAGAATTTAGCTGTTGTTAACTTTGTACTTCAGACTCAAATGCCCACGGATGTTCAATTGAGACGATTCTAGGATCTCCATACTATTAGCATAGCTGCACATCATGATGCGGTAAAGATTCATCAAGATTTTGCCCTCCTACAAGAATTTCAGGCATCTTTTCTTGTTCAGGATCATCGAAGAGTCGTTCTGCCTCCTAAGAGACAAAATATTACTTTATACTAGGTCTACAACTTTGCTTCCGCCGTTTTTTCTCGAAGTTCGGGGCTTTATTGTGAAAATTATGATTCACAGTATTGCCCATCGCCGGCCACTACATTCTCCCATCTTTCGGATAGCATACGAATTCCGTGGCGGAAGAACTGGGCGTCTTTTGTGGAGACCCATGATTCGATTCAATTTTGCACTTGTTCATATGATCGGTAAGTGCTGGTCAGCCAGACTGTATGCCACTGGTTGAAAAAATGGTAGTCCGCGAGAGCAACGTATTGAGAATACGGCGGGAGGGATAGAAAGTCTCATTTCAACGTTTCCATGTACATTTTGACGGGTTTTGCGACTGATCTGCTGCAAAATTACCTTTACGTGCCTATCGCTGTATTGTGGCCGTTTGTGTTTCAGTGCTCGACTCGAAAGCATCAATTTATTTCGATAATGATGACGTGTGACTGTCTTCGTCTGCTTCAGTAGCTACGAAAACGTTCTGTCTCCCACAGGCGTGCCGGTCTTCGACATCAAAATCACCGTTCTTAAGGCGTTGAAAACATTCTCTGCACGTTCTTCCACTAGTAGTTCCCTCGCCATTGCTCTTATTCAGCATTTTAAGAGCCAGAGCCGCAGATTTCTTCATGTTAAAGCAGAAACTTAAAACTTCCCGCAAATGGAGAGGAATGGGTACATAAATTGAGGTACTTGATCGAGAATAATCTTATGATACAATCACAAACCGATTAATATTTTTATGACATTATGTTTACAGATGTCTAAGCTTATTGTACACTCCTGGAAATTGAAATAAGAACACCGTGAATTCATTGTCCCAGGAAGGGGAAACTTTATTGACACATTCCTGGGGTCAGATACATCACATGATCACACTGACAGAACCACAGGCACATAGACACAGGCAACAGAGCATGCACAATGTCGGCACTAGTACAGTGTATATCCACCTTTCGCAGTAATGCAGGCTGCTATTCTCCCATGGAGACGATCGTAGAGATGCTGGATGTAGTCCTGTGGAACGGCTTGCCATGCCATTTCCACCTGGCGCCTCAGTTGGACCAGCGTTCGTGCTGGACGTGCACACCGCGTGAGACGACGCTTCATCCAGTCCCAAACATGCTCAATGGGGGACAGATCCGCAGATCTTGCTGGCCAGGGTAGTTGACTTACACCTTCTAGAGCACGTTGGGTGGCACGGGATACATGCGGACGTGCATTGTCCTGTTGGAACAGCAAGTTCCCTTGCCGGTCTAGGAATGGTAGAACGATGGGTTCGATGACGGTTTGGATGTACCGTGCACTATTCAGTGTCCCCTCGACGATCACCAGAGGTGTACGGCCAGTGTAGAAGATCGCTCCCCACACCATGATGCTGGGTGTTGGCCCTGTGTGCCTCGGTCGTATGCAGTCCTGATTGTGGCGCTCACCTGCACGGCGCCAAACACGCATACGACCATCATTGGCACCAAGGCAGAAGCGACTCTCATCGCTGAAGACGATACGTCTCCATTCGTCCCTCCATTCACGCCTGTCGCGACACCACTGGAGGCGGGCTGCACGATATTGGGGCGTGAGCGGAAGACGGCCTAATGGTGTGCGGGACCGTAGCCCAGCTTCATGGAGACGGTTGCGAATGGTCCTCGCCGATACCCCAGGAGCAACAGTGTCCCTAATTTGCTGGGAAGTGGCGGTGCGGTCCCCTACGGCACTGCGTAGGATCCTACGGTCGTGGCGTGTATCCGTGCGTCGCTGCGGTCCGGTCCCAGGTCGACGGGCACGTGCACCTTCTGCCGACCACTGGCGACAACATCGATGTACTGTGGAGACCTCACGCCCCACGTGTTGAGCAATTCGGCGGTACGTCCACCCGGCCTCCCGCATGCCCACTATACGCCCTCGCTCAAAGTCCGTCAATAGCACATACGGTTCACTTCCACGCTGTCGCGGCATGCTACCAGTGTTAAAGACTGCGATGGAGCTCCGTATGCCACGGCAAACTGGCTGACACTGACGGCGGCGGTGCACAAATGCTGCGCAGCTAGCGCCATTCGACGGCCAACACCGCGTTTCCTGGTGTGTCCGCTGTGCCGTGCGTGTGATCATTGCTTGTACAGCCCTCTCGCAGTGTCCGGAGCAAGTATGGTGTGTCTGACACACCGGTGTCAATGTGTTCTTTTTTCCATTTCCAGGAGTGTATTACAGCTGTGACCAACCACCTGAACCCCACTTGCCGCTACTGCCGTCTACTGCAAAACGGCGAAAGCAAAGTTGTAGACCTAATATTCTACTAACCGACTGAACGTAGAAAGTAGATTTCGAAGTATACACAGAAGACTTTCTCGTAACGAATCCTTAAGAGACACCATCGTCTTATGTTGGAGTACATTACAAAGAACCATGTAGAACTCGCTCCTCCTGAAGGCCCAAGTAACACCATATTTTACATCCCACATCATGCCACTTAGGAAGGAGAAACTTGAAAAAATAAAGTGGAGGATCGTTGTTGATGCGTCCTCTCACGAGATCAACGCCCCCTCTCTCATCAACAGTTTTAGAGGCGGGACCAAGTCTATGCCAGAAATACTTGCTGTTCTTATACGGTTCCGAATACACCCTGAGGCTATTATTACCGATATTGCGCAAGCATTTCTGCAACTTAATTTGCACGGAGAAAACAGGAACTTGACAAGATTTCTATGACACGAAGTTTCTGAAGATGGTCATGGAAGCTACCATACGACGAACGAAGTAACGACTTTACCGTTTCACTAGACTTCCATTCGCCTGATATACAGTAAATTCTTGCTTTCGGTAACCCTGAAATAACACGCTTCTATACATGAGACCGCATTTTCCCTCGCCGCACAGATACTAGCCAACAATGTTTTAATTGAAAGTATGGAACTTCCAATTAGCGAAATGGGCCATTACCTTAGATCAGTTACAGGACATATGAAGAGCCGAAGGGCGAGAGATTACTACATCTGCTCAAGTTTTAGGCGTATATTGGAACACAGCAACGGACAGCTCTTACATTGACACATATAATGTTGCAGAAAAATTATCTGATGAACCAACTACAAAAGGAAGCTATTACAGACTGTAGGTAAATTTTACGATGCAATAGGATTATTCTCTTCTGTGTCAATGTGCCAAAACAATTATTCGAAGAAACTTGGTGTAGCAGAACTGAGTGGAATGAATTGTTACCCAACATTCTGGCAACGGTATTTTCCAAGAATGACTGCTTATCGAAGTCGCGGGGTCCAAACGATACGTGTCGAACGTGCGATCCTAAATCGATCATGCGACTCTGGTGGCGAGCGTTATGAGTATGTTTACGGTGGTCACTACAGCAACGACAAAAGTAGAGCGTTACAAAAATACTTGCTATTATAAAGGAGACGACTTACCTTACCCGTCGTCGGTGTTGTCATGTGAAAGCCCATGTGATGTGTACGCTACGTGATCAATTCCCTTTGTGCCATAGCCTGGGAAAACTCTGCCAATATCACGCAAGAATATGGGTAGAGCGTCACATACGCTAACTTTTTCCTGCAAACGCAAGTTTTGGAAATAGAGGTACTGAAACAAATATAGTTCGTCTCTTTGTCCTGGACGTTCTTCTCTTTTAATGGATGACTTCACAGATTTCCATAGCCGCTCGATGTTCTGCATGTGCACACTGAGGTCATCCGAACACACGAACTCCACAGAGTGGGTGACGAACTCGAATCCTTCTGCTTTGAGTGCCTTGTAGGACTGAAGCCCATCTGTAATGACTTTACTACCAGGCAGTATGAAGTGCTTTACTGGGCGCACTAAAGTGATCTCGTCTCTGGACAATACTCTCTGACTGTGAAACACTTCCGGCATTCTCTTTGTATTCCACCAAATATCCAAATATGATCGATTTCACTCTTCAAAGGTCGTCCTCTCTGGTTCTTCCTTCTTGCTGTGTGAGATTCGTCCACTTCAACAACTTTACTCGGTCCACCAATCGGTACACTGTCGTTCGTCACTAACACATAACACAGTTCTCTGTAAAACCCGAAATAGTCGCACACGGTATTAGCAGGTAACTCAGTTTCGGATGCTGTTGCTCGCAACGTGTAGTCTCGAATCCAGCAAGGTAGAAGAATTACGCTGGTCTGGATGGATAATTTGGAAGAGTCGAACCATGTATTCTTCTTAATACTCGTTCGTTATGTGCTCCGTCCGCAATGAAATTGTAACGGTATTTCAGCATAGAAACTGTTCTTACGAAGTTTTACCTACTTCTCACCACCACAGTCTACACAGTCCCTCGTTTCCTCGTCCAGTAGTACAGTATATTTGCGACAAAAAATCAAACAATTTTCTACGCTGGATAAGAATGGAATTAGATTTTTCCATGTGAGAGAATGCGCCGAAGAAACGTCAAGAACACCAGACATCCCACTCACTACCGACATAAATCGTCTGGGGTTCCCTAGCAACTCAGAAATGATTCGCGGAGGTATGCACTGTAGAGCAACTAATGGAGCGACAGAAAAAAGATAAAAATGACGATCACAAATAATTGATCATAACGCCTGCCACCAGAGTCACATGATCGATCTAGAATCGCACGTTCGATATGTATCGTTTGATCTCCGTGACTTCGACAGGCAATCATTTTTGGAAATTACCCTGGCAACACAATGGATTACTTAGGTGACTTTACCTCCAGTGTCCTGGATTAGTATCTCACGATGGATATCAACTATCAAAGATAGAGACGTTCAGTTTCATGTATTTTGTGATGCTTCGGAACGAGTGTTTGGCGCAGCTCTGTACATCCGCAGTGTATTACACGGCAAGACAACGCTTTATGAAGCCTGAAGCGAGAGCAAACTTGCACCTATCAAATGGATAACATTTCCACATCTCGAACTTCTAGGTGCACTTGTGGGAGTACGATTACTAAGATATTCCTGGATAGCTACAGGGCACGTGATTAGTCATGTAATGTTCTGGACGGAGGGTGCAGTGACCTTAGGCTGGATACGCAGTGATGTGAATCGATGGAAGACTTTTATCAGTAGTAGAGCGACATAAATTCACATATTTGCATCCCCTAGTCAGTGGAGATAATGTTCTTGAAATGATAACCCAATGGATCACCTAACACGGGGACCTCTTGGAAATCAAATCCCATCTGCGCATGTTTAGCGGGAAGAACCGCCGTGGCTTGCAGATCCAGAAGAACATTGGTCATCTGGTACTCCAAATATGCGTCATGACCTCCCGGAAGAAAGAAGGAATGTAAAACACGCAATGGCAGTTGCTATACCTCCCAGTATCGTAGACATTTCCAAATTCAGTTCCTACTGGAGACTAATTCGTACAAGTGGCTCCATCCTTCGCATCATACGTAAGATTCGTTACAAAGATAAACTTACTGGACAGCTGACAGCAATCGAGGTCACAAATGCACGCACTTATTGGATAAAAATAGTTCAACGTCACTGCTTCGCTTAGGAATTCAACGCATTCCAGAACGGTACACCGATCCCGCAAGACTCTAAAATTGGACGCTTTCGCCCATTCATTGAAGATGGACACATTTTTATGTGAAGTAGACTGCAGTTCGCAGACTTCACCAGCGTGGAATGAGATCTATTACTTCTAGATGTTTCACATCGTTTCAAACCATTAAAAAAGTCCTGCATACATGATTACCATGCAAGATCATGAAGATTTCAAGACGACAACAAGCTAAAGCTTCCACCACCCATAGATCGAATGATACTACCTTAACCTTTTTCTGTCACTGGCGTAGATTTTGCTGGCCCTCTTTATATCAAAACAGGTACGGCCATGGAAAAGGCCTGTATAACAATCTTCACTTACGCAACAACACGCGCAGTTACAGCGCTGCTCCAAAATGAATACCAACACATTTTTGATGACCTTACAGAGATTTGCTAGTAGATATGGATTGTCCTAGGCGCTTCACTCTGGAACCGTGCGACCCCGGTCGCAGGTTCGGATCCTGCCTCGGGCACGGATGTGTGTGTTGTTCTTAGGTTAGTTACGTTTTAGTAGTTCTAAGTTCTAGGGGACTGATGACCTCAGATGTTAAGTCCCATAGTGCTCAGAGCCATTTGTACCATTTGAACACAATCTACACCGCCAATGCAAAGACCTTTCATGCCGCTAACAAAGAATTATCGGAACTATGGAACTCGCTAACCACCTCAGAGATCCATAGCTTCGTCGCCAAAAACGGTATCACTTACATATTCATTGCACCATGGGCGTCTTGGTGGGGAGGACGGTGGAAGAGGATAGTGGGCACCGTCAAGCGACGCTTATGGGAAGTGTCGGCACGACAAGTCTAACTGCAGAGTAACTCTATGCAATCTTCGTCAGCATTGAAGCTGCAGTGAACTCAAGACCAATCTCTTCAGGAGACGACGAACAATCTCTCATACCAGCACACTTTCTGGTTGGTGAAGACCTGTTACATGTGTCCACTGGACCACAACCTGCCGTCACACACAATCTGATCAAATAGTTTGAACTACTGCAAAAAATGGCAGACGACTTTTGGGAAAGATGGACCATGGCACATCTGCCAGACGTATTGACTTCCAACCTGGTGATCTGGCTTTGATTCAGGAGGATAGATGACCAAGACACATCTGGATGAAAGAGAAAATAGAAAGATGTGTAAGGGAAGAGACAATAAAATACGGACGATAATATTGCACACGCCGTAAGCACAGCAGATAGTTCCCCCACCCCCCCTTCCCCCCTCCACCCCCACCGCTGGAAGTTGATCAGGGTGGGGAGGATGTTGGAAATTGAAGCCGTCGGGAAATTTCTATCTCTGATCAGTAATAGTCTTTGTAGTACATAACATGTTACAAGCTATTTTGATATATGTACCTTCTGTGACTGTCAGATAAAGTGATTGCAAATCGCTGCTTGCTACTGTGACTTACGACAGTGGTGGTGGCGGTTGTAGTGGTGGTAGTGGTGGGGGGGGGGGGGGGGGCGGGGGGCATGTAACTGTGGTGATGGGTGGGTGGAGTCTCAGTTGCCTTCCTCCCGCCACCCGGTCGCATCTCGCGTTCAGATGTCGCGTTCTACTTTGACGGAGCTTAGTATTGGCTCCCACGCCTAGCTCAGTTAGAAGCCTGGATCTCTTTTGACTTAATTGTCAGTCACACGGAACTCAATCGCTTCTTTCAAAATGGAGTCCCAAAATTTGTCGGTTGTTTGCCATTTGTTCAACTTCCTTGGTAAACTGGCTGTTTTTATTGGCGGAATTCAGATGCTCCAAGAATTTCTATAGTTTTTTGGGCCACCGTGACCAGATGACAAAGGTATCGTCGACGTAACGAAAAAAACAAACGGGTTTCCAATGCTCAGCCTTCGAACTACTCCATGAACAAATTTTCCCATGGTTACGCCATCAGTCTGCTCACAGTATTGGTCATTGAAAATCAAATAGGTCGAGGTCAGAACGTGTCTATAAAGCTGCATCAGCTCAGTGCTGAACTTCTCGTTGATTAGTTTTATGGACTCTTCCAAGGGGAGTCGAGTGAAATGTGAGACGACATCAAAGCTAATCCTAATGTTGGATCTCTGCAGCCTTAGCTCCTTCAGCGACATGCAAAATTCATTTGCTGGTATAGGAGATTTCAATTATCATGCAGACCATCGTATACTTGCTCTGATTGCGAGTGTAGTGTTAAATGCACAGAGGAAATAATTATGCACGATCCCAGTTGAGACAGAATAACTTTGAGCCCTTCTGAAGTTTCCATACACCATTTCAGCCGAATACAACAACAAACCATTGAATAAGATTGGACCAATTATTTGCTCGGTACTAGTGTAACTGTCCTCTCCTTTGGTTCTAATACCTGATCTACGGAATATGAGCAAAAAATTAGACAAGTTCTGAAGTTTTTTCAATTTTGTGTCCAGGTATAAATCTGTCATGATGAACTTCGTTACCTACCTGGTCGATTATGGTTTGTCCAATTAAGCAGAAGAGCCCAGTCTGGTACGTGTAGATTGCAAACGCACACATCATCTTGAAAGTCTTGTCAAACTGAATTTCATCCTGCAACAGCTGAAATTATCTTTTAGTCTTAAAGACTTCAGAAATGTTAAAAAAAGAAAAAGGTTTCCATTAGAATGAAAAACGTGCTGTGGAGAAATTTTACAAATAGTTATAGAGTGGGATGACGCCTACACTATCGAGTCACATTGTTTCGACGCCTCTTGGATCTCACGTGCGAAGGAGGGACGGATCCAAGTTGGAGGTCACGATCATTTTCCTAAAAACATTTACATTTTGACATATATCAGTAAACAAATTTCTCAGTCAACTTTTGGAGAAAAGTTAGTAAACTCTTTATTATTTCAAAAGTAATCGCCATATCTTTTAATATATTTGTCCCACTACAAAACGGTCAATACGTTAAAGAAACCCGCGCGGGGTAACCGTGCGGTTTAGGGCGCCTTGCCACGGGTCGCGCGGGTACCCCAGTCGGAGTGCATGGGTGTGTGTGTTAAGTTAGTTTAAGCTAGATTAAATAGTGTGTAAGCCTAGGGACCGATGACCTTAGCAGTTTTGTCCCATAGGAACGTACACACATTTCAATTTTTTTTCCTTAATGGAAAACATTTGCTGTTGTCTACGGAACCATGTTTGTATACAGGCGTGCATTTCTTCGTCCGAAGCAAATCGACGGCCGCAAATCTCTTACAGGGCTCCAAAAATATGGAATTCGCATGGGAAGAGATCGGGATTGTACGGAGGATGTGTAAAAACTTCCCAGGAAGAAATACAATCATGGTTCCATAGACAACAGCAAATGTTTTTCCACTAAGGCATTGACCGACTTACTTCACAGTGTGATAAATGTATCAACAGTCATGCCGATTGCTTTTAAAACATTAAACTCGTCACTTACTTTTTTTCAGTCTGTTCCGTTTTCATTTGACTGCCCTTAAAACTCTTAAATCAAACACATGGGAATGTGCTTCTAAAAATTTTTGGCAAATGATTTTCAAATGATGTTTTTCTCTATATTACAATTCCTTGGAAGTAACGCTAAAGCTAAGTTATGAGCACTGAGGTCAACAAATTATTGTTATCATATTAAAAATTTCATGTATTTTACTGTAATTTTAATTATTAAAATCCAAGGCACGTTAAAATGGGATTTAAGCCAAGTTATATTTGGGTTGGGATGTCGGGGAGTAACAAACCGTTCAATCCCTTCCCCCCTCCCAGGAGCGATCATTGTCTCCGCGCCTGGTCTGTAACCCATATTTCATTACGTAATTTGAGTGATGTCAGCTGAGTAACAAGGTCACACAGTTAACTAAAGCTATTGTAAGGATGTTTTGGAAAAATGCGCGAACGTGTGAGAAAGAAACTTGCTCAACAGTGCTCCCACCCACACTGATTTATCAGCGAAATAACTTTGGGCTGGTACAATCATTACAGTTCTTGAACAATAACAACACTCACTTAATTTGGCACCGTGCGATTTGTTCTTCTCTTTGTGAAAATTAACCCTGCGCTGAAAAGGAATTGATTTGTGACGGCGGAAGGGATAAAAGACAGATACGTGGGGGAATATATCTAGTTGAAAACAAATTTGTAGTATCATCCTAGTTCAGACCTCGTAATGTGGCTAGACAGTGGACGATCACCTCATTATTTATGTTCTGCATATTGTTGAGAAGAGCGTGGTAGGTTTAGTGTTAGTCCGTCCGCTAAATGAAGAGGAGAAAATAACTCGTTACATGGTTGTTCTATTATTGATATTGATATATACTGTATATATGTTTAGTATTTGAAATATTTAAACGACTTTTGTGCAGTGGAAATCAACATATTATTAGACTCATTCAAAGCCAATTCCATGGTAGTAGACTGTTCTGCACGAGTAAATAGGCCTTTCTCCAATGTCTGCTGGTTCAATATTTCTTAGCACATTATATCATTCAAATAAACAGGTGAGCAGCCATTTAATTCTCTGGTGCAGTGTTCTCTCACATGTGGACGACAATATGGCTATCACATCCGGTATGTAGTAACGCTTTGATCTAGCTGACCAGAACTCCCTAGCACTCCCTTACTCCTTTTTTGCAAGACCCCCGAAAAATATTTCGACATATGTTTACAAAAATTGCCAATTAGAAAAAAAATTGATCTTATGTATTTCCCTTTCACTCAAAGTCTTCATCTTCAGGTTAGTTACTGTTGTGGTAAAAGCGTAAAAAAAGAATACAAAATAACAGTGGTTTCAAAGTGGTTTTAACTGGTGCTTCTATAAAATCGTATTTGAAAAGAATAAATGGTGCCGATCAATGCAAATTTCAAAACCATTTTCGAACTTTCTGCTGAATACAGAGTGCTACGATGTTGACAATAATGCCCTAGTAAAACTGAGTAGCGTGGGTTTCCTTCATATTTCTTTCTTTCCAATGAGTTCGAAAGTTTATATGCAACGATCTATTGCATACAGATTCCTGGACAGTTTTCATGGAATGCATTTCATTGTAATAATGTTCCTTCCTCACACATGAAAGTGAAGCTATTTTTGTTAAAATTAAATGAAAAAATCCAGTTTTTCCTGTAATTAGTTATGAAGAGATAACATTCTAGAAAATTGGATGCGAACACTGGATACTTGATACACTCAGGAAATTGTGCATAGCTCTCTTCTACCACCAAATTTAAGAATTTTTCATCGTACTTACCACTGCCGTCACGAAGATGTGTAAGCAGATGCAGACCATATTGGATGACAGGAGTATCAGCGTTGAGTGACTCATCACGGTTTCCAACTGGCTTAGACAACTGAAAGCATGAATTATTGAGTAGCACCTCGCTTCATCCGTTACTTAAAAAAAGAAAAAGGAAACATGTAAAAGGAAACAGGACATTGAGTTCTGTGCGCCAAAGTTTTCTTCCCTCGTGACGAGGCAGTATTATTTCCATTCCTAGATATCCGTGAATTCTTGTGACGACCATCAACGAATGAATCAATGATTCTGAGTATAAAAAGTGGTCACAAACAGTCTGAAAAGCTTGTAAGGTGCTGTAGGGTAGGCTGTGCTGAGAAACAGTTGTTTATGAAAAAATCTATACATTGCGCCGTCCCTGAATTAATTAGCGTTGAAGTTTGCCAATCAGACCGCTGCGCGCCCAAATTGAACCGGTTCGCCAGATACAGTTAATGTCAGTTAGTGTTAGATAGTAACGTACGAGACTGTTCAACCTTTGGCTCGTGTTCGATACTTACTACCGTCCAGTTCCTGTATAGCTCTCTTGATCAGTTTTCGGAAAGCAAACGAAGAACACATCTGAAACATCGTGTCTAACGGGCCGCTTGAATTTGCTCCCACAACAGTCCGACTGGCTACCATAAATGCTAATTAACTTGTAAGTGGCGCGACATACCGAAATTCTTTCTTAACAGTTATTTCCCAGCACAATCTATCGCGCAACACCTTTATAAACTTTCAGACTGTTTCTGGCCGCCCTGTACACAAAATAGACTAAGGTAATATGATTTTTAACGACAGTACTTTCTTAGCGTGAAAATCGTTGTGGAATGGTCACTTGCAACTACAGGCACCACCCGATTGATCAGGAGAAGAATTATTGTCATTTATCTAAAATGTGGCTATATACAGATAAGAACGTACAGTATGTACGAACATATCCACACCAATCTCATATGTGTGCGTTTCTTGGATCCTTGTACCTACACTACTGGCCATTAAAATTGCTACACCACGAAGATGACCTGCTACAGACGCGAAATTTAACCGACAGGAACAAGATGCTGTGATATGCAAATGATTACCTTTTCAGAGCATTCACGCAAGGTTGACACCGTTGGCGACATCTGCAACGTACTGACATGAGGAAAGTTTCCAACCAATTTCTCATACACTAACAGCAGTTGACCGGCGTTGCCTGGTGAAACGTTGTTGTGATGCCTCGTGTAAGGAAGAGAAATGCGTACCATCACATTTCCGACATTGATAAAAGTCGGATTGTAGCCTATCGCGATTGCGGTTTATCGTATCGTGACATTGCTGCTCGCGTAGGACGAGATCCAATAACTGTTAGCAGAATATGGAAACGGTGGGTTCGGGGCGCGGTAATACGGAACGCCATGCTGAATCCCAACGGCCTCGTATCACTAGCAGTCGAGATGACGGGTATCTTATCCGCCTGGCTGTAACGGATCGTGCAGCCACGTCTCGATCCCACAGTCAACAGATGGGGACGTTTGCAAAACAACAGCCATCTGCACGAACAATTCGACGACGTTTGCAGCGGCATGGACTATCAGCTCGGAGACCATGGCTGCGGTTACCCTTGACGGTGCATGACAGACAGGAGCGCCTCCGATGGTGTACTCAACGACGAACCTGGATGCACGAATGGCGGTGAACGCACATTGGAAGCGTGTATTCGTCATCGCCACACTGGAGTATCACCCGGCGTGATGGTAGAGGGTGCCATTGGTTACAAGTCTCGGTCACCTCTTGTTCGCATTGTCGGCACTTTGAACAGTGGACGTTACATTTCAGATGTGTTACGACCCGTGGCTCTACCCTTCATTCGATCCCTGCGAAACCCTACATTTCAGCAGGATAATGTACGACCGCATGTTGCAGGTCCTGTATGGGCCTTTCTGGATACAGAAAATGTTCGACTGCTGCCCTGCCAGCACATTCTCCAGATCTCTTACCTACTGAAAACGTCTGGTCAATGGTGGCCGAGCAACTGGCTTTTCACAATACACCAGTCACTACTCTTGATGAACTGTGGTATCGTGTTGAAGCTTCGTGGGCAGCTGTACCTGTACACGCCATCCAAGCTCTGTTTGACTCAATGCCCAGGCGTATCAAGGCCGTTATTACAGCCAGAGGTGGTTGTTCTGGGTACTGATTTCTCAGGAACTATGCACCCAAAAAATGTTTTTGCGACTCCAAAGTTGCTGTTCAACTTCCACTGCCGTTAACGATAAAGTTAAGATTGACGAATACCGAAAAGAAAAGTGTAGAAATGCCTATAAGTTGTGGATTTGAAAGTCTGTAAATATGTTTGTGTGTGAACCGATTTTTCGAATTGCTTGACTCTGAAGACAAATGTGCACCCGACAGCGGACGATACCGTTTAACGTCTCTCCGTCAATCTGTGTGGCTGTCAAACATTCCGAATAACTGAGAAACACGTATAAATTAAGCAAGACGATTGAGTGTCAGGTTGGGAATGTCATAATAGCGGAAGTAGAGGAAAGTTTACTCACCCTATTACTGTTTGGTGGTGCTTTATATTGCTGACGAGATGACTGTACATCTCATCCTCTGCTGTATCTGTGTGAAGTTGAATGTATCCGTGTCTATCACTGGCTTCGTCCTTTTTCCTCTGCGGCGACGCGTCGATTTTGATGTCCTCTGCTCGCTTTACTGCGGATGGGCCCACTTCCCGGTTGTAGATGGCAGCTACGTTATCGTTGAGGACCTCCAGTTCGGCAGCCAACTGCAGCATCAGGATCTGGAAGGTCGTGTCTAGGAAGACGGTCCCCTGGACGACGGCCCAGATGCAGAAGACCTGGAGGAGGTAGACGACCTGGTAGGTGGGCGTGGCGCGCATGTCCAGCGGCAACCAGATCGGCACGGGGAAGTCCCGCGAGCCCGACGAGCCCCCCAGCAGCGGCGCCACCGACCACAGACTCGTGCAGAACACCGTCGACACCTGCCCAACACCAGCACCAGCACACCTGTGGTCTCCAACACTTCGAGCAGACATCACTGCTGCACTGAAATCTTTCTTTGCTGGTAACCTTTAGAGTATAAATATCTCTGGAGTGAGCATTTCGTCCTGCGCATGTTGTCAACATTAAACTGGAATTGTCACGTGGTATAGGGACGACGTCTATTGTTTAATGCCAATTCGCGTCCGCCATCAGGTGACGTCACGTCTCGTCACATAACATCAAAACATTCTACAATACCTTTCGAATGGAGGCATTCGCACAAGTCGTCAACGGAACGTCACGTCATTTCACGGTACGTCAAGGTTTCTCGGGAAGAAAATTGTGGCGGTACCAGTCTGTAAACATCTTTAACCTATTTGCGCCGCGCTCACTCTCCTTATAATAGTGTATTTTGTACTGTTGTATCTAAATAATCTTTATTGTATAATAGCGCTTTGTTTCAGTGGCAAATTGGAGATGTTCCATGACGATTGGGATATTTTTTACACTTTCTTACACAATCGAGGTCGCATACCTGAAGGCGAAAAGTTATTTAGGTTTTACGATAATAGTCGGCAGTGGTGGCCGAGCGGCTCTAGGCGCTACATTCTGAATCCGAGCGACCGCTACGGTCGCTGGTTCGAATCCTGCCTCGGGCATGGATGTGTGTGATGTCCTTAGGTTAGTTAGGTTTAAGTAGTTGTAAGTTCTAGGGGACTGATGACCTTAGAAGTTAAGTCCCATAGTGCTCAAAGCCATTTGAACCATTTTTTTTTTTTACTATAACACAACAGCGCTGACGCCCGCAATGTATATGTATAAGAACATAAGTAGACGAAGCAAATTCTACCATATGATATTTTAAACAAAAAAATTAGCCTTAATGAAGGAGTAAAATACAGTTTTTATGACGTTATTAATTACGTAAGAAAAAAACATAATGGATAAGTTTAACAGGCTTCATTAATTCGTTCGAAGCCGACCCGTGTGGCCGAGCGGTTCTAGGCGCTTCAGTCTGGAACCGCGCGACCTGTACGGTCGAAGGTTCGAATCCTGCCTCGGGCATGGATGTGTGTGCTGTCCTTAGGTTAGTTAGGTTTAAGTACTTCTAAGTTCTAGGGGACTGATCACCTCAGATGTTAGGTCCCATAGTGCTTAGAGCCATTTGAACCATTTTTGAATTCGTTTGAAGCTTTCTTTGATGTGTATGAATGTACATATTTTTCCTAGCAAATAATTGTCGATGTTTTGAAACGTTGTCTCACTTCTCAGTAATTTACCATACCTAATTGTTCAAGAACATAGGTTATAAAGTTTGCTTTGGCCATTGACAGACTTTGTCGTTGTTAGCTCCTCAGGTCTGATACGTTTTATGCATATTAGGGATGGTGACTCAAAGCCCTAATTTCGCAGTTCGGTACTGTGTTAAGCGACTTGACGAGATGTGACATGAAAGACAGTGTAAATACATACTGACGTGAAGCTTCTGTGACGTCATGCCCGTTCATTTTGCTCTTCAAAGCTAAGAGCCAAATTTATTTCAAATATCAGACGTAAACTGCTACGGTGCCTGCAAAACGTCTATACTAAATCCACAGCACTTACGAAGGGAATCTGTCTTCGCTAGCGATATGACAACATTCAAAATTTATGGGACAAATGTCGGACGAATCTACGGCGTCCCGAGATCACGTGACCATTGTGGCAACGTATGTTGACAACACAAAATCAATTCTCGCTTCTGAATGCTCACTCCAGAGATATTACTACTCTATGCTGATAACACCTAATCATAGCTTCGCACCTGATGCTGTGGTTCGTTTTCAAAGTTGTTCTTGAAATATAATGAAACCCCAGACCCACTCACACTCTCCACTCTCTCTTAACGAACTTACAGCGCCTTGCTCTCCAAGATAATAAAACCCATGCATCCATTCTATCACCTCTCACTCTTTAGTTCCTTACTTTACCCCATGTCAGGGTTCACACCCCGCCCTTTCCACGCCTCCTTCTCTCGTCATACCAAGCTGGTCCCCACCCTAGTCCCATCCAGGGGTGTACCCAGGGGTTGGGAGGAGTGGCCCCCGCCAGGGGCGCAAGAGGAAGGGGGGCGCAAATTCCAAAGGCCGCCCACGATGACGTGACTGAACGCCGCGCCGAGAAAATAACCCTGCGACGCGGCCAGTCTGGTACGAGAAATTGTCGAAAAATTTGCTACAGAACGGAGGAGAGATAGTAAAGGAAGGCGCTCTGATGACGATCTTCGCTGTACTGGGAGGCACTTTCCTCGTGTCACTCCGAGTGACCAGTCCAAGAAACGCAGACTATGGCATAGATGTGCAGTCTGCTCGAAACAGAATGTGCGTCGCGGCCGGTATTATCTTTTTAAATAAATATATATATTTACTTATATTTGCAAAGAAACGCCTTCACATTTTCTTGGAACAAGGGAAAATATTAATCTCTCTGTATTGATAAGGGGGTGCATTCTTTGTTTCCTGGGGGTCCTTTAGAGGGCGCCATTTTAAATTCTTCCAGGGGCGCCACATATTTAAGGTGCATCACTGGTCCCATCTGCTCACTTTCAATTTCTTACCATTACGATACCCCTTTTTCAAAATTAGTTGCACTATTGACCATTCCTCAGATGGAATAACTCAGCGTTATTATCTGCGAAAAAAAATGATGACATTAATTTCTTTTGCGATGGATTTTGCATCCTTCGCAGTGACACGCTCTCTCTTCTTGTGTATTGTGGTAGACGCATGTTGTAATTAGAAGCGAGGGTAGTGGTGACTTGTTGGCTGGTTAAAAAGGCTATGAGCACTATGGGACTTAACATCTGTGGTTATCAGTCCCCTAGAACTCAGAACTACTTAAACCTAACTAACCTAACGACATCACACACATCCATGCCCGAGGCAGGATTCGAACCTGCGACCGTAGCGGTCGCGCGGTTCCAGACTGAAGCGCCTAGAACCGCACGGCCACACCGGCCGGCGGTGACTTATTGCTAGTACAGAAGATGAGTACATCTACATCTACACTGATACTTTGAAAATCACATCTAAGTGACTGGCAGAGGGTTCATCGAACCACCTTCACAATACTCTATTATGCCAATCTCGTATAGCGCGCGGAAAGAACGAATACCTATATATTTCCGTACGAGCTCTGATTTTCTTTATTTTATAGTGGTGATCGTTCCTCCCAATGTAGGTCAGTGTCAACAAAATATTTTCGCATTCGGAGGAGAAAGTTGGTGATTGAAATTTCGTGAGAAGATTCTGTCGCAACGAAAAACGCCTTCTTTTAACGACTTCCAGCCCAAATCCTGTAACATTTCTGTGACACTCTCTCCCATATTTCGCGATAATACAAAACGTGCTTCCTTTCTTTGAACTTTTTCGATGTCCTCCGTCAGTCCTATCTGGTAAGGATCCCACACCACGCAGCAGTATTCTAAAGCGAAGTGTAGGCAGTCTCCTTAGTAGGTCTGCGTAAAGAAGCACTGACACGGCGAAATGACCGATTGTCGGGATCAGATGGCCTTTAACGATGGTGTGTTTTGTTGAGACTGTGGAAGGTGTAAGAGGAAAATTAAATGATGCAAAGTAAACCTTTACATATGTGTTCCATTAGAGGATGCGCAATGAATTTAATACTGTAGTCCACGCTTCGAACGAAAAACATGCAAACTACGTCCAATGCAAATAGTGTTGTATTCTTCTTTATTCCACTTGTACTGTGAGAAAACGTAAGTGTAACGTCAAAAAAAAAAAAAAAAAAAAAAAAAAAAAAAAAAAAACCACGAGGCACACAGCAAACAGCAAAGACACTCTTATATCCCTGCGACAAAAAAGCGCGCTGTTTCCGTATTCATTTGCTGATAGGAGCTCGCGTTTATGGGCTAACAGCGAGTTTTGTAGCTATACAGATCAACATTCATTGCTCACCAATAAGTCGTTATACTGCTATGTAGGTTGCTTCTGTCATTTAGGCAAGTTGGACATTTTGTGACATTTCAACTTAGTCTTGGGAATGACTATAAAGCCGAAATCGTGACAGTGTTACAAAAATGAATAGTAATTTACAATTTAATGGCGGGAATTTCTTTCAAGTCGGTTGCGTATGTACATATCGGAGTGGCATCACAGTAATTGCACTCGCAAAAAACATTCGTCAACTCAATGCCTCGTGGTGCGGCGTGCAACTAGAAACCACAAATGGTGCGTGTTCAGGGCACTGTGACGAGAGCGACTTACGCGGATGATATCCTGGGACCCGTAGACGTACCGTTCCTACACAACTCCCCAGACGCCACTTTTCAGCAAGACAATGCACGACCACACGTTGCTGTACGAACACGTGCCTTCTTGATGTCACAAGATGTCAGGCGTTTGCCCTGGCCTATCGGATCACCAGACTTGTCGTCAGTCGAAAATGTGCAGGATACGGTGAAACAAGTGGTAGCGCTGTGACCCAGTACCAACCACCACAGATGAACTTTGGAACCAGGTGAATGCAGCATGGATTGGCTATACCACAAGACGCCATTCTCTCCTTATACGCGTCGATGCCGTCATGCGTGGAACGGGTTATCAGGATCCATGGCAGACCTAGTGCCTACTAGGCAACAGGAGACATGCTGAGCCGAGACGACTGAAATGGTAATCATTTGTGCAGAACATACTAATGTGCATGTCCTGTGAATATGGATTTCCTATCCCTAGGCGTTCAAGGTGATCTATTTTTTTTTCTCAACACAGGAGCGCATCAGTATAGTTGCTGTACTGGCAGTGTCTGTATAGTTCGATGCAATGTTCCTTCAGAAATGCACGCATGTTAACGCGGCACTTCGCGACAAGCGGAAAACTCGCTTTCGAATACCGGTCTGGCACAAATTTTCATATGTTTACAGTAAATTGAATAGATGTTGTGTCGCCATATTCGCACTTTGAGAACACATTTGATAATTCAATAAATCAAAAGTAAATTGAAAAGCAGTTGTGGTAATTCAAACACAAACAACAAAAATGTGCAACGAACGAACGCACTTTCACAAGTAGAAAGCACGGAAAATGAAACTTAATGCGCAAATTTAGTTTCATTGCACTCTTTCACTCACTTTTCTCTGACAGTAAAGTTACAGTGACTAACAAAAAGTGACTAAAAAAAAAGAACATCAACATTTTCTAGGTATAAAAGTGACTGTCTCAGGGTGACAATGCAATTAGCTGAAATAAAATTTCTTCTCGAACCCGAGATGGATACTTGTATACACAATTTTTTTCTGGCGGTGTTATAGAGAGTTTTGTTTGTTCCTAAGCAAGTAAGAAGTCACATTTTCTTCGATTTTACAGTACTGTTTTAAATAATTTCACGATTTGCCATTTTTAGTAGGACTATACTCGATATCCGATCACAAAGTGAACTTCTTTGCTTCCCTGGTAGAGAATTTGACAAAAGAATGGGCTTCACTTGACTCGTGGCCCTTTCACCATAAAGCTTTTCGTCCGATTACAACTACACAAAGACATTTAATCCATCGTTTGGCAGACCAGCGCCTATGTGAGCCCTACTGCAAACGTGACTGGAAACAAAACTAGATGTCCTGTTCTCGTTCAAAAATGGATCCAAGCACTATGAGACTTAACATCTGAGGTCATCAGTCCCCCACACTTAGAACTATTTAAACCTAACTATAACCTAAGGACATAACACACATCCATGTCCGAGGCAGGATTCGAACCTGCGGCCTAGCAGCAGCGTGGTTCCACATTGAAGCGCCTAGAACCGCTCGGTCACAGCGGCCGGCTTCCTGTTCTGGAAGATAGTTGAATCGTTTCGTAGAATTTCGGGTCTGGGACAACGTCGGTGCCAGATTCGACCCAGGAGTCTGATAAGGCGTACCTGCATCTCCTGCACTTATTTTCTATCATAAGAAAAGATAGAAAAGTTGGTGATAGTATAAAGTGCCCTACACACAACGGCACAAAGTAGCGCCCCTGGGCCCTGCCGTTTGACAGACCACAGCTCGCCGCAGCAGTCAGTGCTACCGCCATCCCGCGTCTGCTCACAGAGCAGGCCCGCCCTTTTACAGCTCTTGTTTAACAGGTTGAATAGTCCATGTTCTCCCCATCTCTGAGGATTAGCAGTGTTTGCGTTGTGGGCGATTAACCAATCCACGCAACTTCTTACAGTATTTCTTACAACTTATTTGATACTGCATGTATGAAGTGAACCAAATAGCAATTATCATTTAAAGAGATATTTAAAGTGCCCTTCTTATGCAACCGAAAAACATAAATGTAATATTACACGGTGATAGAACGTAGGCTCGGAATTTGCGTGATAGGTCGTAAATATTAAATGTAATGGGTTAAGGACTGTGTACCAATGCCTTCAAATATGGTTTCTATGCAGTGACATTTATTATTTATTAGTTTTGCCTGCATATAGCCATTAGTGTTCGACCCCGGTAGCTGAGTGGTCTGCTGGCACGGGAACTCAGCGTGTTCGGTCAGAGAGCCGATTGGCCTCCGTAATAATAAAAAAAAAGAAAAAAGAAAAAAAACTGAGTGGGAGGATCAACAAACGAACTTGAATGGATGTCTGTGGCGTGCCACCAAACACAACGATCAACAAAGAAAAAAAAAAAGAAAAAAATGGGCGGTGCGACAGAATGTCAATCCTAAGGACCAGGGTTCGATTCTCGGCTGGGTCGGAGATTTTCTCCGCTCAGGGACTGGGTGTTGCGTTGTCTTAATCATCATCATTTCATTTCGCGCAAGTCGCCGAAGTGGCGTCAAATCGGAAGACTTGCACCCGGAGAATGGTCTACCCGACGGTAGGCTCCAGTCACACGGCCATTTGTATCACAGGTGTTTATTTTTTTTCAAAAGAAGGTACTTTAAGAAACTCCGCATCTTTATTGTACAGAGGAGGGGAAATATAGTTTTATCTTACAGTGAAAAGATTGTTTATTAATAATTTCATGTATCATTTAACCAGTATTCATTTTACGTACTTCTTGATAGGTTTGTTGCTTGTTGAACGATAAAAACTTCATTCTTTGAAGGTTATGTTACCTGTGCAATTTCTCTCACAATGACCAGTTCGCCATCTAAATATCCGAATTATCACTTGTTCTGTCGTGCCTACACAAGAAATGGAGTTAAGTAATATTCAGTTTGTGTATGTATGTTTATGATAAGAAGTATAAATACATCAAAAATATTCCTCTTCACTTTTCCAATTGCGAAAATATCACAGGCATCGAAAAATCTTGAGACGAACTGCTTCACTACAGTGTTCGAGTGGGAAGGAACGCTGTTACATATAATTAGTTTCATGTGTATAACTACTTTTATTACCTTATATTTACAATCCACAACTAAGCGCCGAGCGGTTCTCAATTGTCTCTCCGGTGGTCTATGGCCCTTCTTGATTCAGAGTCACTAGGGAATCTAATCATGCGAAAACTATTTTTGCGATACTGCCGTTCACAGCTGAGCAGCCACCCATATTTACTACGAATTCATCAATGCATTTAATTGGAAAACTCCACTCGCATCGCGACTCCTATCTAAACAAGTATGGATATCCTATACTTAGGGGAAAACATGGCGACAGTTCAGCTTAGGTTCTGGGAGTCTCAGCCCGTATCATGTCGTCACTGGCTCGTTTCGTCAGACACGGGAGACAGAGGATCGACACTTACGGACTGGGGGTCTAAACAGTCGGCGGGCCATGGACCTAAACGTCAGAGACACAAAAAAGGACATAAATTTTGATCATTATATAAGTTTCTCCTTACAAAATGTACGAGTATTATGAACAAAGTTGGTAACTGGTACAATTGTACTGAAAAGTACTGCTCTATTCATCAAAAGGATCAGCTTTAGGCAGGTAGCAAGGAATTTCCGACTCACTTCAGCGTAGCTCCTCAGAGAGGCCCTGATCTACGGGTGGGCAACTGGTGCATCTGCCCCGGGCGGCAATTTCAGGTGACGCTACATTCATTTTCTTTAATAAGAGAAACTAGTTTGAAAAAGCACCTAGCAATCAGCGCACGTTGGTCTATCAATTATTCATATGATTTGAAACACATATCAGGTGGGTTTTGAACATTTCTGAACGAATCGTAAGTTGACTTTTGAATGCGAACGAAGTGCATGGTATGTCTCTGTCAGGGGAATCCCCGTCGCATCTACATACATCAAAATTTTTTTTGCGTCACCCCGGTTCCCAGAACTCCTGAAGATAGACGTTGACTGTGGATATTGTACAGCAGACACAGTCCCTTTGACTGTTCAGAGATGTCACTAACCCGCCCAAAGATGTAAACAACCATTCATGAGCAACTCCTATTAGGCAGAGGGGGTCCGACAGCCGATCAGTTCCAGTAATTCCACCAGGAAAGAGGTACATGGCTCGTGTTGTCTGTATTCAACCATTATTAGACGGTCAATACTGCGGTTCGATCGCGTCCGTGTTGTTACTTTGTGTCAGGAAGGGCTCTCATCTACATCTACATCTACATCTACATGACTACTCTGCAATTCACATTTAAGTGCTTGGCAGAGGGTTCATCGAACCACAATCATACTATCTCTCTACTATTCCACTCCCGAACAGCGAGCGGGAAAAACGAACACCTAAACCTTTCTGTTCGAGCTCTGATTTCTCTTATTTTATTTTGATGATCATTCCTACCTATGTAGGTTGGGCTCAACAAAATATTTTCGCATTCGGAAGAGAAAGTTGGTGAGTGAAATTTCGTAAAAAGGTCTCGCCGCGACGAAAAACGTCTATGCTGTAATGACTTCCATCCCAACTCGTGTATCATATCTGCCACACTCTCTCCCCTATAACGCGATAATACAAAACGAGCTGCCCTTCTTTGCACCCTCTCGATGTCCTCCGTCAATCCCATCTGGTAAGGATCCCACACCGCGCAGCAATATTCTAACAGAGGACGAACGAGTGTAGTGTAAGCTGTCTCTTTAGTGGACTTGTTGCAACTTCTAAGTGTCCTGCCAATGAAACGCAACCTTTGGCTCGCCTTCCCGACAATATTATCTATGTGGTCCTTCCAACTGAAGTTGTTTGTAATTTTAACACCCAGGTACTTAGTTGAATTGACAGCCTTGAGAATTGTACTATTTATCGAGTAATCGAATTCCAACGGATTTCTTTTGGAACTCATGTGGATCATCTCACACTTTTCGTTATTTAGCGTCAACTGCCACCTGACACACCATACAGCAATCTTTTCTAAATCGCTTTGCAGCTGATACTGGTCTTCGGATGACCTTACTAGACGGTAAATTACAGCATCATCTGCGAACAACCTAAGAGAACTGCTCAGATTGTCACCCAGGTCATTTATATAGATCAGGAACAGTAGAGGTCCCAGGACGCTTCCCTGAGGAACACCTGATATCACTTCAGTTTTACTCGATGATTTGCCGTCTATTACTACGAACTGCGACCTTCCTGACAGGAAATCACGAATCCAGTCGCACAACTGAGACGATACCCCATAGCTCCGCAGCTTGATTAGAAATCGCTTGTGAGGAACGGTGTCAAAAGCTTTCCGGAAATCTAGAAATACGGAATCAACTTGAGATCCCCTGTCGATAGCGGCCATTACTTCGTGCGAATAAAGAGCCAGCTGCGTTTGCACAAGAGCGATGTTTTCTGAAGCCATGCTGATTACGTGTCAATAGATCGTTCCCTTCGAGGTGATTCATAATGTTTGAATACAGTATATGCTCCAAAACCCTACTGCAAACCGACGTCAGTGATATAGGTCTGTAGTTAAATGGATTACTCCTACTACCCTTCTTGAACACTGGTGCGACCTGCGCAATTTTCCAATCTGTAGGTACAGATCTATCGGTGAGCGAGCGGTTGTATATGAGTGCTAAGTAGGGAGCTATAGTATCAGCGTAATCTGAAAGGAACCTAATCGGTATACAATCTGGACCTGAAGACTTGCCCGTATCAAGCGATTTGAGTTGCTTCGCAACCCCTAAGGTATCTACTTCTAAGAAACTCATGCTAGCAGATGTTCGTGTTTCAAATTCTGGAATATTCCATTCGTCTTCCCTGGTGAAGGAATTTCGGAAAACTGCGTTCAATAACTCCGCTTTAGCGGCACAGTCGTCGATAACAGTACCATCGGCACTGCGCAGCGAAGGTATTGACTGCGTCTTGCCGCTTGTGTACTTTACATACGACCAGAATTTCTTCGGATTTTCTACCAAATTTCGAGACAATGTTTCGTTGTGGAACTTATTAAAGGCATCTCGCATCGAAGTACGTGCCAAATTTCGCGCGTCTGTAAATTTTAGCCCATCTTCAGGATTTCGCGTTCTTCTGAACTTCGCATGCTTTTTCCGTTGCCTCTGCAACAGCGTTCGGACCTTTTTTGTGTACCAAGGGGGATCCGTTCCATCTCTTACCAATTTATGAGGTATGAATATCTCAATTGCTGTTGCTACTATATCTTTGAATTTGAGCCACATCTCGTCTACATTCGCATAGTCAGTTCGGAAGGAATGGAAATTGTCTTTTAGGAAGGCTTCTAGTGGCACTTTATCCGCTTTTTTAAATAAAATTATTTTGCGTTTGTTTCTGATGGATTTGGAAGAAATGGTATTGAGCCTAGCTACAATGACCTTGTGATCACTAATCCCTGTATCAGTCATGATGCTCTCTATCAGTTCTGGATTGTTTGTGGCCGAGAGGTCAAGTGTGTTTTCGCAACCATTTACAATTCGCGTGGGTTCGTGGACTAACTGCTCTAAATAATTTTCGGAGAATGCATTTAGGACAATCTCGGAAGACGTTTTCTGCCTACCACCGGTTTTGAACAAGTATTTTTGCCAACATACCGAGGGTAGGTTGAAGTCCACACCAACTATAACCGTATGAGTGGGGTATTTATTTGTTACGAGACTCAAACCTTCTCTGAACTGTTCCGCAACTGTATCATCGGAGTCTGGGGGTCGGTAGAAGGAGCCAATTATTAACTTAATTCGGCTGTTAAGTACAACCTCCACCCACACCAATTCGCACAGAGTATCTACTTCGACTTCACTACAAGATAAACCACTACTGACAGACACCAACACTCCACCACCAATTCTGCCTAATCTATCTTTCCTGAACACCGTCTGAGACTTCGTAAAAATTTCTGCAGAACTTATTTCAGGCTTTAGCCAGCTTTCTGTACCTATAACGATATCAGCTTCTGTGCTTTCTATTAGCGCTTGAAGCTCAGGGACTTTTCCAGCGCAACTACAACAGTTTACAACTATAATTCCGACTGTTCCTTGATCCAAGCACGTCCTGTAATTGCCAAGCACCCTTTGACATTGCAGCCCATCCCGCACTTTCCCGAGGCCTTCTAACCTAAAAAACCGCCCAGTCCACGCCACACAGCCTCCGCTACCCGTGTAGCCGCCAGCTGAGTGTAGTGAACTCCTGACCTATTCAGCGGAACCCGAAACCCCACCACCCTATGGCGCAAGTCAAGGAATCTGCAGCCAATACGGTCGCAAAACCGTCTGAGCCTCTGATTCAGACCCTCCACCCGGCTCTGCACCAAAGGTCCGCAGTCGGTTCTGTCAACGATGCTGCAGATGGTGAGCTCTGCCTTTATCTCGTAAGCAAGACCGGCAGCCTTCACCAAATCAGATAGCCGCTGGAATCCAGAGAGAATTTCCTCAGATCCAAAGCGACACACGTCATTAGTGCCGACATGTGCCACCACCTGCAGCTGGCTGCACCCTGTGCTCTTCATGGCATCCGGAAGGACCCTTTCCACATCAGGAATGACTCCTCTCGGAATGCACACGGAGTGCACACTGGATTTCTTCCCCTCCTTAGCCGCCATATCCCTAAGGGGCCCCATTACGCGCCTAACATTGGAGCTCCCAACTACCAGTAAGCCCAACCTCTGCGATTGCCCGGACCTTGAAGGCTGAGAATGATCCTCTGAAACAGGGCAGGCAGCTGCATCTGGCTCAGCCAGAGACAGTGCCTGAAACCGGTTTGTCAGACGCACCGGGGAGGCTTTCTGATCAGCTTCCGGGGACGCCTTTCGCTGCCTGCCACGCCTTGAAACGACCTCCCAATCAACCACAGGCGAGGGCTCAGCCCCACTGCGGGCAGCAACCGGGGCAACCACAGCGGCAGACCGATCTGGGGACAGACGGGACGAGGTTGACATCCCCGTGATACCCGAGTCCGGCTCCCTACAGTGGTGCCCATTGGCAACAGCCTCAAGCTGCGCGACCGAAGTCAGCGCCGATTGCAGCTGTGAGGGAAGGGATGCCAAGTCAGCCCTCATCCGAACACAGCAATCGCAGTCCCTGTCCATTCTAATCGATGTTTAACAACAGTTACTGAAACACGAGTCGGTGCCTAGATAACGCAAGCGGAACACGCAAAGAATGTATCAACTAACCTGTACAAATGCCTAACGACTGCGCTACAATCTGCTGAATTTACGATTACAGTAACTAAAACTCGAAATTGCACCTCCTATACGAAACTCACACGCAATTTAAATAAGAATCTACGAAGTAAACACTAAAGCGCGATGCTACAACTGTCAAATACTATAATACGCCCGAAATATATGAATTAAACAATGCAAGTACCCAAAAACACGCAAAGAAATTAATTAAACTATCTAACAAATAAGTAAGCTAGGGTTATACGACTTGCTGCTGCAGCTGCTTATCCAACGGCGGCAGGCAGCACACTGACTGGCCAACCGACACTGGCCGTTCACAACAAAAACAGAAGACAGACGACTACGCGAATTTGCACTATTCAGGTACTAAGGCGCGATGCTACAACCCTCAAATACTATAATACGCCCGAAATATATGAATTAAACAATGCAAGTACCCAAAAACACGCAAAGAAATTAATTAAACTATCTAACAAATAAGTAAGCTAGGGTTATACGACTTGCTGCTGCAGCTGCTTATCCAACGGCGGCAGGGAGCACACAAGGGAAGTGTCCAGGCATCTCGGATTGAACCAAAGCGATGTTGTCCGGACATGGAGGAGATACAGAGAAACAGGAACTGTCGGTGACATGCCTCGTTCAGGTCGCCCAAGGGCTACTACTGCAGTGGATGACCGGTACCTACAGATTATGGCTCAAAGGAACCCTGACAGCAACGCCGCCATGTTCAATAATGCTTTTTCTTGCAGCCACAGGTCGTCGTGTTATGACTCAAACTGTGCACAATAGGCTACACTCCCGACGTCCATGGCGAGGTCCATCTTTGCAACCACAACATCATGCAGCGTGCTCACAGATGGGTCCAACAACATGCCGAAAGAACCGCTCAGGATTGGCATCACGTTCTCTTCACCGATGAGTGTCGCACATGCCTTCGACCAGACAATCGTCGGAGATGTATTTGGAGGATGCAGGTTCCCTGCTGTTTTGGGGTGTCGGTATGTGGAGCTAACGTACGCCGCTGGCGGACATGGAAGGCGTCGTTACGCCTGAAGGATACGCGAATGACACCCTCCGACTGATAGTGCAGCCATATCGGCAGCATACTGGCGAGGCATTCGTCTTCATGGACGACAATTCGCTTCCCCATCGTGCACATATAGTGAATGACTTCCTTCAGGATAGCGACATCGTTCGATTAGAGTGGTCAGCATGTTCTCCAGGCATGAACCGTATCGAACATGCCTGAGATAGACTGAAAAGTGCTGTTTATGGACGACGTGACCCACCAACCACTCTGAGGGATCCACGCCGAATCGCCGTTGAGGAGTGGGACAATTTGGACCAACAGTGCCTTGATGAACTTGTGGATATTATGCCACGACGAATACAGGCATGGATCAATGCAAGAGGACGTGCTGCTGGGTATTAGATGTACCGGTGTGTACAGCAATCTGGACCACCACCTCTGAAGGTATCGCTGTCTGGTGGGACAACGCGCAATGTGTGGTTTTCACGAGCAATAAAAAGGGAGAAAATTATTTTTATTTTGATCTCCCGGAACCGAGGTGATGCAAAACTTTTTTTGAGGTGTGTATTATTACAAACTTTCGCACAAACAAAAGGGGACGGAGCTAGCGAGCTGAGCCGGATAAATCAGAACGAGTGATTGACAATCGCTGTTTGTTTATGTGCGATTCTGACATCGATTATTTTAGGTTTGTGATGACGCTAGTGTTTACAGCGTGTGTGAGTGTTGTCTTTCCGGAGTTACTCTCAAAATTGAGGTTTTAAATTCCATTACACAGCGCGTACTTGCTGCATTTTTGCCTTGAAAATGGCATGATGCGCTCCAGTCGAAATATCGGCGTTTACCGACGACGTCATACGGCTGCATTCCAGGTCTCAGTTTGGAAATTATTTGCTTGTGAAATTTCTGGTCGTAGATGAACTCCACATGCGGTGATACATGAACTTTTATGTAACATGCACTTCTTTTGAAGAAGGCCACTGAACGACATGGTGGTGCAATCGCGGGCAGCTGTAGGTCAGTGAGTGTTTTGGAAGTGTAGTTTCTCCGGATTGGACGTATTTAAGGTTCTGACAGCTTTTCGTGTGAAATCCTGTATTAAAATAGTAATGGAGTAGCACTGATTATAGCTTGCAGCCGCAAACGCTGACTTGGTAGCGATTTAGAATTTGTTTCAGAGATAATAAAACCTACTTAAATGAACTTTAAATCTTTTATGAAAGCAGCTAGCATCCAGAAAGCCCGACATTTTCTTTCGAACTTACAGGTACTGCCCCCAAGCTTGAGTAATGAGTCCCTTGTTTGATAGGTGCTAGTCATTGTTTCTTCAACGTGCTTTTCATCGGTTGAACCACATCAGTCAACACAGGGTGAACTGCACGCACTAAAATCTATCGAGGTAAGTGGACAGAATTACCTGCACCGAAACTACAAAATCGGACTTTTCGACCGAACTGTGATCTGAAGCAGGTGTAAGGAATAGAGCAAAGAACCCGCCCGATTGCAACAGGAGTTCTTCCACTGCCCAACCTGAGCCATTTTACGGCATTTCTGATTAAATATACGCACGAAATATGTACAACGTTGTAATTTGAAACAGAACAAGGAAATTCATTGTTTCGGGCATCTTTGCACATATGTAGTGTAAACAAAGATAACAATATATTACAAAAAATAAAATGAAATTTTTCATTAGTCTTGCTGACATATATGGCTCATAACATCGCTCGTGAAGTCCAAAATGAAAGAAAAACTTGCATTAAAGGGTTAAATATGAGGAAACACACGCTCTATAAAAGATGTAAGAATCGACTTTCATATGAGTATTAGTGAAATTTTAAAACCTAAGACGGATTTATTTTTACGCTTCTAGTGTACATTAATTACTTAATATTCTGAACTGGCATCTAAATGCATTTATATTGTTTTTGTTTAGGCTTACTGTGTTTTAAAATAGATATACACTCTATAAATTGCTTACCAGTCGCGTTTCCACTGATTGAACGAGTAGAGAGCGTCGATGAACGTTGCGCATACATGTAAAAGTCAATTATCTCGCGCGTTTCGTTCCCCACTACAAAAAACGGCACGAAACTAACAACTGGGTGGGCTCCATTGGCGGTCACCGCTGTCGAATGGAAGCACTAATTGTTGCTCCAAGACAAGTTCAAACTCTGTGGCGACAATACTACAGTGGAAGCACCCCCTCCGGAGAGTCGAAAGTAAACTAAAATGAAATGGAAAGTTTTGCAAGTTGCGCCAAAGCGGTCTTAGAATGATGGTCAACGGATTCATCACTCATTCTAGTATTCCCCAACCCACCTTGCTTTGAGTGCCCGAGAGAATGTACTCCCTGTACCAGTGACATGTGCTCCCCCTCCTTTTCGAATTGTGGGCGCCGAGTATTAGCAGAGCTTCCCGATCTGCCACGGCAGCACACACTTCGCGCTTCCTTTCGGGAAACTAGCTGCTTTGACCTAATTGTTGTCATTGTTACTGTTGTTAGACTGCTTGCCCAGAATTCAGGAGGATATCCAAACAGTTTGGGCGCCTTCGCGTGACGCTACCGAGCTATACTTCTCCGCAGCCCCTGAGCCGACTTTTCATAGGTGGCATTCGAGGCTTGGTCGATAAAACGCGCCACCGGCTGGCGTCCTGTGTAGACCGCTATTGGAAACAATATCCCGCCAGCGGTAGCTCAATGTGAAGGGGACGTTCGTCTTGACAGTGTGGAGTTTCAGACTTTAGCGCGACGTGAAACAAGTTTCAAAAATAACATCTTTCATCTCTAAAAAACAGAAGATAACAGATAAGTGACTTCTCGCGTATTATGTTGACCAGTGCCTTTTGTTCCTGTATTACCTAATTTAGGAATTAATGTTAGTAATGTAACATTATTTGAGATTACTCACAAATTTTTAGTCGTTTTCGTCCATAGTGGAGTGTTTTTAATGCTAAAGTTAAATTAGAAAGTCCAGAGAATTTCTACATCAGTCGTTTTACTTGATAAGTATGAAGTATTTTTATGTTCACCCATTATCTTCAGGTGGTAAATTGATCAACTAATTGATGAAACTAAATGAATTTTACTGTATTTACTTAGGGAGCGAAAGGTGAGTTTTCGTGGATAGACGTACTTGTTGATGCAGTGAGTCCTCTTGAGCAAATGGTAGTGTATATTACATACAAAACTATGGCTTTATATACCTGCACGTAAGCTTTGACTTACTGTAACGCTGTAATATCATTCTCACTGTTTACATTGTACTTCTCTGGAGCTATTAGTCTCAAATACTTTGTCTTGATAACGTAATTAATATAATTATTGCATTCTTATTACCATTATGTTTGTTTAAAATCGAGTATCATTGTGAATTGTATTGAAAATAAAAATTAGAAAGAAATATTTGTGTGTCTATTGAAGATTTTACAACCATTATCTTCAAAACGTAACTATATATGTACCTCATTTTTGTCGATGATACTTCACTTTTTACTTCAGGTGGAGATAAACTTCAACAAAGAATACAAAAACATGATACCGCAGTTCTGAAAGTAGGTCTGCAAAACAGGTATAATAAAACTAAAGAAGTTATAGCTAACAGATGAAAAAGGAAGTAGTACAAATTAACAGTGAACTCACAAAAACTCTTCACTAATTGTTATACTTAGTATCTTTTACAATGACAACTTGACAGACAGCAAAAGAAATAAACAGAAGTGAAAAGACGGTTTGGAGTACCTTTGGTGAACAAAATAGTGTTCTCATAATTACGCTTGCTGTGCGACTGAAAGACAATCATTGTGTGTTGCCTGTATTGACTTACAGCAACGAAACATGAACTTTTAACGTGAAAATAATTGAAAGTTTCTCATCGACACGCATGTTCTGAATTACTAGGAGAGACAGAAAAACAATCAAATTGGTCAGGGAAGTGACTAGATTCGAAAACGCAATTATGACTGTAGTGAACAAGGAATGGAGTTGGGCGGGACACACGTCCAGGTGAACAGATGGAAGATAGACCAAGAAAGCTTGTTGTTGGACTTTAATACAACCGACACTACGACGTGATGGAAGCTGGCATCAGAAAACGAGAACGAGCAATGTGGATGTATGTACCCAAATACCGCAGTACACGGAAAAAGTCAAGAAGTGGATGTGAAGTGAATTCTGTTATTGCTGCTGCTGCTGATGATGATGTCTGTCCTGCAAGATTGGCTATGGGTGAGTGGAGCTCGGATTACAAAAGGGTATGGAAAGAAATCGGCGGTACCCGTTTCAAAGTACCCATCCGGCACTTCCGTCGAGAGATTTAGCGATTCACAGTAAACACAAATTTGGATGCAGTGACGAGGGTCTAAACCATCGTCTTGATGAATGCGAGTCGGATGTGTTGGGTACTGCACCATCTCATTCGGTCCACGCGCTGAAGAAAACCAGCTCATATTTAACGTCGACTAAAGAAAGATCTGAACAGCTCTCAGCTTCTCTAGTGTATCTTCTGCCATCTACCTACAGCTAACACAATATCCTGTGAAGTCTAGAATTACGCAGAGCAAATGAGAAAAGTTGTGAATTCTAGTGCAAGTTAACAACTAGCAAATTAAATTGTAGGAGAGGTAACTGTAATTCAGACTGTGTAACACCTTTATCGAGGAGCAAGAAAGGTACAGTATATGTCTGATGGTCCATATACACTAAATGCAAACTTGATGATGAATACTCCACCTACTTGTCAGAGCAACCTAACGGTTACGGTAGTTCGTTACCAAGTCATAACACTGGCCACTGGCTCAATCTACAAATCTAATGTCCGTCAATGAGATAGACATTATATCCTGCACGCCGACAACATCGGCTCCTTTCATCAACCCCATATGTCCAAACCGCCAGTTACGAAGTTATTTCGGTTTTAGTACTTATAACGCAACGGTCGGCGTGACTGACATTCCAGAGATTGCTAGGTTGGTATTATGAACGCCTCAAAGACAACTTTTCTCTATGGGTTAATGCTGATAGCATCCTCTTTGAGTTTCTGAGTGTAAAGTATTCCTCTATTCGGATCACCGGGGACTGCTCAGGAGTATGTTGTCATCAAGGAAAAATAACTAACTTTCCAGTGGTCACAGTGTGAAATGTTAAATTCCTTAATGGGATATGCACGGCTAGAGAATTTATAAAGGGCAATGAATAGGTTGAAGTTAGATAAAGTGGGAATTAATGAAGTGCGATGGAATAATGAACAGCACTACTCGTCAGCTGAGCGTACGGCTATAAAGAAAAAAAATCAAATAGGGGTAACGCATGAGTAATAATGAATAAGAAAGAAGAAAATCGGATCAGCTACGAATAACCGTAACCGAGGTAAATACGAAGCCAATATCCACTACAGCAGTACATGTTTATAAGCATACTACAAAAAGTGAAACAACGTATGATGAGACAGAAGAAATTATTCAAATAATTAAGGGAGACGAAAACTTAAATGTGATGGGTCATAATGCGAATACGGAGAGAAGCGAAAAAGTGGTAGGAAGACATGGACTGGGAGAAATGAATGAAAGGCAGCTGGTTCAAAAATCATGTAAGGAATTATATACACTCCTAGAAATGGAAAAAAGAACACATTGACACCGGTGTGTCAGACCCACCATACTTGCTCCGGACACTGCGAGAGGGCTGTACAAGCAATGATCACACGCACGGCACAGCGGACACACCAGGAACCGCGGTGTTGGCCGTCGAATGGCGCTAGCTGCGCAGCATTTGTGCACCGCCGCCGTCAGTGTCAGCCAGTTTTCCGTGGCATACGGAGCTCAATCGCAGTCTTTAACACTGGTAGCATGCCGCGACAGCGTGGACGTGAACCGTATGTGCAGTTGACGGACTTTGAGCGAGGGCGTATAGTGGGCATGCGGGAGGCCGGGTGGACGTACCGCCGAATTGCTCAACACGTGGGGCGTGAGGTCTCCACAGTACATCGATGTTGTCGCCAGTGGTCGGCGGAAGGTGCATTTGCCCGTCGACCTGGGGCCGGACCGCAGCGACGCACGGATGCACGCCAAGACCGTAGGATCCTACGCAGTGCCGTAGGGGACCGCACCGCCACTTTCCAGCAAATTAGGGACACTGTTGCTCTTGGGGTATCGGCGAGGACCATTCGCAACCGTCTCCATGAAGCTTGGCTACGGTCCCGCACACCGTTAGGCCGTCTTCCGCTCACGCCCCAACATCGTGCAGCCCGCCTCCAGTGGTGTCGCGACAGGCGTGAATGGAGGGACGAATGGAGACGTGTCGTCTTCAGCGATGAGAGTCGCTTCTGCCTTGGTGCCAATGATGGTCGTATGCGTGTTTGGCGCCGTGCGGGTGAGCGCCACAATCAGGACTGCATACGACCGAGGCACACAGGGCCAATACCCGGCATCATGGTGTGGGGAGCGATCTCCTACACTGACCGTACACCTCTGGTGATCGTCGAGGGGACACTGAATAGTGCACGGTACATCCAAACCGTTATCGAACCCATCGTTCTACCATTACTAGACCGGCAAGGGAACTTGCTGTTCCAACAGGACAATGCACGTCCGCATCTATCCCGTGCCACCCAACGTGCTGTAGAAGGTGTAAGTCAGCTACCCTGGCCAGCAAGATCTCCGGATCTGTCCCCCATTGAGCATGTTTGGGACTGGATGAAGCGTCGTCTCACTCGGTCTGCACGTCCAGCACGAACGCTGGTCCAACTGAGGCGCCAGGTGAAAATGGCATGGCAAGCCGTTCCACAGGACTACATCCAGCATCTCTACGATCGTCTCCATGGGAGAATAGCAGCCTGCATTGCTGCGAAAGGTGGATATACACTGTACTAGTGCCGACATTGTGCATGCTCTGTTGCCTGTGTCTATGTGCCTGTGGTTCTGTCAGTGTGATCATGTGATGTATCTGACCCCAGGAATGTGTCAATAAAGTTTCCCCTTCCTGGGACAATGAATTCACGGTGTTCTTATTTCAATTTCCAGGAGTGTATGTGGAAGAGACCTGGAGACACTGCAAGGTGGCAAATTAATTCTATAATGGTAAGGCAGATTTTAAACTAAAAAAACATTTTCGGGGGCAGATGTGTGCTCTGACCATAATTTATTGATTACGAACTGCAGATTAAGACTGAAGAAATTAGAGAAAGGCAACAAATTAAGAGGATGAGACCTGGATAAATTGGAAGAACCAGAGATTATTGAGTGCTTCAAAGGAAGCAACGATTGATGGAAAGAGGGTAAAGAAACACAGCAGAAAGCGAATGGATAGATTGGATAAACAAAATAGCCAATACAGCAAAGAGTCAAATAGGCAAAGAGACAAGCCCGAGTAGAAATCCTTGGATAACCCACGAGATATTGAATTTAATTGGCGATAGAAGACAATGTAAAAATACAGTAAATGAAGCAACGGAAGAGAAAACAGACGTCTAAAAATAAGATTGAGCTTAAGTGCAAACTGGCTAAGTAGGCATTATATGGGGACAAGTGCGAGGCGTGGTGACGTGTGTGACTAGGGGAGACATAGATGACGCCTATAGAAAAATCAAAGGGACCTTAGGACAAAAGAGAAGCAGCTACACTGACCAGCTAAAGAAACTTGTACACCTACCTAATATCGTGTTAGGCCCGCGCGAGCACGCAGAAGTGCCGCAAGACGACGTGACATGGGCTCGACTAATGTCTGACGTAGTGCTGGGGGGAACTGAAACCATGAATCCTGCAGGGCTGCCCATAAATCCGTAAGAAAACGAGGAGTTGGACATCTCTTCTGAGCAGCATGTTGCAAGGCATACCAGATATGCTCGATAATGTTCATCACTGGGGAGCTTGGTGGCCAGCAGAAGAGTGTTGCTGGAGCCACTCTGCAGCAGTCCTGGAAGTGTGGGGTGTCGCACTGTCCTGCTGGAATTGCCCACGTCCGTTGGAATGTACAACGCACGTGAATGGATCAGACAAGACGCTTACGTACGTGTCACCTGTCAGAGTCATATGTAGACGTATCAGGGGTCCCATATCACTCCAGCTGGACACGCTCCACACCATTACAGAGCCTCCACCAGCTTGAACAGTCCTCTACAGGCATGCAGGGTCCATGGATTCATGAGGTTGTCTCCATACCCGTACACGTCCAACCGCTCGATACAATTTGAAACGAGATTCGTCCGACGAGGCAACATGTTCCAATGTATGTGGTGACGGGCCCAGGCGAGGTGTAATGCTTTGTGTCGCGCAGTCGTCAAAGGTACAGGAGTGGGTTTTCGACTTAGAAAGCCCATATTGCTGATGTTTCGTTGAATGGTTCGCACGTTGACACTTGTTGATGGCCGATCATTGAAATCTGTAGCAGTTTGCTGGAGGGTTGCACTTCCGTTGAACGATTCTCTTGGGTCGTCGTCGGTCCCGTTCTTGCAGGATCTTTTTCCGCCGGCAGTGTTGTCGGAGATTTCATGTTTTACCTGATTCCTGATATTCACGGTATATTCGTGGAATGGTCTTATGGGAAAATCCCCGCTTCATCACTACCTCGGAGATGCCGTGTCCCATCTCTCGTGCGCCGACTATAACACCACGTTCAAACTCACTTAAATTTTGATAACCTGCCACTGTAGCAGCAGTAACCGACCTAATAAATGCGCCACACACTTGTTATCTTACATAGGCGCTGCCGACCGCAGCGCCGTATTCTGCCTGTTTACATATCTCTGTATTCGTTGCTAGTCCTACTGGTAACGTAAGGTTCTAACGAAATGTAATGGACCTGAATGAGGAACCGGCCGATGTGGCCGAGCGGTTCTAGGCGCTTAAGTCTGGAACCGCGTGACCGCTACGGTCGCAGGTTCGAATCCTGCCTCGGGCATGGATGTGTGTGATGTCCTTAGGTTAGTTAGGTTTAAGTAGTTCCAAGTTCTAGGGGACTGATGACCTCAGATGTTAAGTCTCATAGTGCTCAGAGCCATTTGAACCATTTGTATTCGAATGCGCAAGCCTATACCAGTTTCTTTGCCGCTTCAGTGTATATGAACATTGTGGAAAGTGAAGAGCAAGGAAAACATGGGAGATATTGTACTGCGAGAAGAATTTGACATAACACTGAAAAGAAATGAAGGCCCTTAAAGCAGATGACATTCTTTCAGAGTCACTGATCCTTCGCAGAGCTACCCATGATAGAACTATTCCACTTGGTGTGCAAGATATATGAGACTCCCGAAATACCCTCAGACTTCAAGCATGTAATAATTCCATTTCCAGAAAGGCAGATTCTGACAGATGTGTATGAACTGTCAGGTTAATAGGCCGTAGTTGCGAGACACTGACCCAAATTACTTACAGGTGAATCGATAAATTAGTAGAGGCCAATCTTGGGAAGATCAGTTTGCGTTTCGGAGAAATGTGAGCACATCTGAGGCAGTACTGATCCTGCGATTTATCTTAGAAGATTGGTTGAGGAAAGATAAACCTCTGTTCGTAGCTTTCACGAAATCTTCTCGGCTTATCAGCCAAATTGTGGCTGAATATTTAACTCATAATATCCTGCCTATGCTGATTAGACAGATGTTAGCATCGGGAATAAAGATGGCTGCCAATAGCATGACTGTGTATACGCAGGAGGCCATCACCATCTTGGAAAACGGGATAAGTAAAATCAAATACATTTCGGGATGACGTTTTTAACGTCTCATAACTATGCAGCGATGATACGTAGTTTCACTTCAGTATCTTACGATGATTTCAGAAAATAGCTAACGGGGTACATAATATGCAGAAATTCGATTTAATGAATTATTCCTTAATACCAACGTCAGTATTTTAGATCCCACTCTTTTATGAACTTTCTTTCTACAAGCTTAGCTGCATGTAATTACTGAGGAGCTGACCCGCTGGACACAGCATTATGAAGACGCCAAATAGTAAGTGGATACTAAACCAATACAGAATAGTAAGCATCAAAGGCGGCGATAAAGCTAAATTAATGTTCCATTATTGACTGCCCTATTTAATTTTTGTTTAAAAAGACACTGTCTTTTTACCTTTTAAAGTACTGCTGTAGCAAATGTGGTTATTTTACATTTTTTACAGTGCTTGCTTGTTACTAGATGAAGTAGATATATTTACTGTCTTTTGATCTGATGCCAGTTGTGCTCAGCTTTTATCATTGTTGTGGAAAGTGTCATATTAAATTGTCAAGTTAATATGGGATAGTGGAATAAATACGCCAGTTTCATCGATTTCGGGTGAGTAGTTAATTAGAAAAAAAATCGGAGGCCTTAGAACGTGAATGCACCTCGTATAGTGAGTTTTCGATGAGCCGGTGTCTTATGCTACAACGTATTGTGTAACACCACATTTCAGAAGCTCGTATTCTCTTCTTCTCTAAACTGCTTGTCGTCCTCGTTTCATTTCCTTCAGACAAATACATTAAGAAAACACTTCCTAACATTTAAATTTATATTCGATCTTAACAAATATCTTTTTCTCAGAATCTCTTTTCTTTCTATTATCAGACTGTATTTTGTATCTTCTCTACTTCAGCCATCGACGGTTATTTTCCTATCCAAAAGGAAAAAAAAACTAATCGACTACTTTCATTGCCCTACTTTCTAATCTTATAATCTAATTCTAAGGCTATATCCATTCCATTTAACTAATCTAGTGAGTCCTTAACTGTCTATGACAGTGTTGGAATGTCATCGGTGAACCTCAAAGTTTGTATTTCTTCTCCCAGAACTTTATTCCCTTTCGAATTTTTTCTTGGTTTCTTTTACCGCTTGCTCAATGTACAGACTGTATAACGTTGGGGAGAAGCTACAACTTGGTCTCACTTCCTTCTCAACTATTGCATCCCTTCGTGCTCAACGATTCCTAACTGCAGTCTGGTTTCTGTACAAGTTGTAAATAAAATTTCACTCAGTATTTTATTCGTGCTACCTTCAGAATTTCAAAGAGTGTGGACCTGTCATCATATGAAGGTTTGCCTTGCTTCAACTCATCTTCAGAGATACATGGTAGGGTCAGTATTACCTCGCGTATCTACATCTACATCTAGATCCATACTCCGCGGTTGGTACCTTGAGTACCTCTATCGGTTCTCCCTTCTATTCCAGTCTCGTATTGTTCGTGGAAAGAAGGACTGTCGGGATGCTTCTGTGTGGGATCTAATCTCTCTGATTTTATCCTTATGGTCTCTTCGCGAGACATACGTAGGAGGGAGCAGTATATTGCTTGACTCTTCGGTGAAGGTATGTTCTCGAAACTTTAACAAAAGCCCGTACCGAGCTACTGAGCGTCTCTCCTGCAGAGTCTTCCACTGGAATTTATCTATCATCTCCGTAACGCTTTCGCTATTACTAGACGATCCTGTAACGAAGCGCGCTGCTCTCCGTTGGATCTTCTCTATCTCTTCTATCAACCCTATCTAGTACAGATCCCACACTGCTGAGCAGTATTCAAGCAGTGAGCGAACAAGCGTACTGAAACCTACTTCCTTTGTTTTCGGATTGCATTTCCTTAGGATTCTTCCAGTGAATCTCAGTCTGGCGTATGCTTTACCAACGATCAACTTTATATGATCATTCCATTTTAAATCACTCCTAATGCGTACTCCCAGATAATTTATGGAATTAACTGCTTCCAGTTGCTTACCTGCTGTTTTGTAGCTATATGTTAAGGGAACTATCTTTCTATGTATTCGCAGCACATTTCACTTGTCTAAAGTGAGATGCAATTGCCATTCCCTGCACCATGCGTCAATTCGCTGCAGATCCTCCTGCATTTCAGTACAATTTTCCATTGTTACAAACTCTCGACACACCACAGCATCACCCGCAAAAAGCCTCAGTGAACTTCCGATGTCATCCACTAGGTCATTTATGTATATTGTGAATAGCAACGGTCCTATGACACTCCCCTGCGGCACACCTGAAATCACTCTTACTTCGGAAGACTTCTCTCCATTGAGAATGACGTGCTGCGTTCTGTTATCTAGGAACTCTTCAATCCAATCACACAATTGGTCTGATAGTCCATATGCTCTTACTTACGACTGTGGGGAACTGTATCGAACGCCTTGCGGGAGTCAAGAAACACGGCATCTACCTGTGAACCCGTGTCTATGGACCTCTGAGTCTCGTGGACGAATAGCGCGAGCTGGGTTTCACACGACCGTCTGTTTCGAAACCCATGCTGATTCCTACAGAGTAGATTTCTAGTCTCCAGAAAAGTCATTATACTCGAACATAATACGTGTTCCAAAATTCTACAACTGATCGACGTTAGAGATATAGGTCTATAGTTCTGCACATCTGTCCGACGTCTCTTCTTGAAAACGGGGATGTCCTGTGCCCTTTTCCAAACCTTTGGAACGCTACTCTCTTCTAGAGACCTACGGTACACCGCTGCAAGAAGAGGGGCAAGTTCCTTCGCTTACTCTGTGTAAAATCGAACTGGTATCCTATCAGGTCCAGCGGCCTTTCCTCTTTTGAGCGATTTTGATTGTTTCTCTATCCCTCTGTCGTCTATTTCGATATCTACCATTTTGTCATCTGTGCGACAATCTAGAGAAGGAACTACAGTGCAGTCTTCCTCTGTGAAACGGCTTTGGAAAAAGACATTTACTATTTCGGCCATTAGTCTGTAATCCTCTGTTTCAGTACCATTTTGGTCACAGAGTGTCTGGACATTTTGTTTTGATCCACCTACCGCTTTGACATAAGACCAAAATTTCTAACGATTTTCTGCCAAGTCAGTACATAGATCTTTACTTTCGAATTCATTGAACGCCTCTCGCATAGCCCTCCTCACACTACATTTCGCTTCGCGTAATTTTTGTTTGTCTGCAAGGCTTTGGCTATGTTTATATTGGCTGTGAAGTTCCCTTTGCTTCCACAGCAGTTTTCTAACTCAGTTGTTGTACCACGGTGGCTCTTTTCCATCTCTTACGATCTTGCTTGGCACATACTCATCTAACGCATATTGTGCGATGTTTTTGAAATTTGTCCACTGATCCTCAACACTATCTGTACTTGAGACAAAACTTTTGTGTTGAGCCGTCAGGTACTTTGTAATCTGCTTTTTGTCACTTTTGCTAAACAGAAAAATCTTCCTACCTTTTTGAATATTTCTCTGGGACCTAATCTGATCTTACCGTGGCCGGCTTCTATCAGCTTTTTCATTCTTTTGTAAATAATGTGTCACTATTTTGCAACCATGTTGTATTAAATTAACTTTCACACCAGTCAGAATATCGCTTCTTTGGGATTGGGTTTGTTATATTCTTTATGACGTTTGAAGGCGTTTTGCCTGTCTAATGTATTTTGCATGCAAGGCTGAATGGTTTTGTACGGAGGTTCTGCCAAGGATCTAACATATCTCGCGTGCAAGGTTGAATAGATTTGTACGGAGGTTCTGCCAAGGATCTCAATTACTACGAAAGATTGTCGCCTACTGGAGGTGCCAGTTTCGACTTAGGTCTTTCAGAGCTCTGTCAATTTCTTCTTGCGGTTGTGATCATTTTACTGTAATATTTCTTTTTTTTCCATAGCAAAGAGAATTGCAACAGTGCACGTTTTCGTTCCTTTCTGTATACGTTCTGTAAGTGCCGTCTATGGAACCGTTATTCTTATGCTATGTGCTTAAAATATTTCTAAGTGTATAAAATGGTATATTAATGTAAAATTGTAATTTCGATGGAAATATTAAAACATTGTTATCTATGCAATATTCTACCAAAAACCAGCTTTGGATATGTATAGCAGAGACTGATTATTGTCGTGCTTGAGCGAGAGAATGTCGTCTTTCTAGCATATATATTTAAGAGTGTATTTTTGGTGTACAACACGGACCTTTCGATACACACTGCAGACTTTGAACTTAGAAGACACACAATTCATGCGTGTGGACCATCATCTCACAAAGTAAGCACCAGAACTGCCATGTGCGCGTGGAGAAATAACGTGTTGGCTGAGTGGACGGTTTTCGCTGTGTGGCAAGGAATGGGTGTGCGCATCAAAGGGATTGCAACAAGTCTTGTTGCAACCCTTGTTCACAGTACGAGCAGCCCTTAGCGGCTCGCCATCTCACAAGTGTTCATGACGTCGCCTTTCCAGCTTAGATCTTTTTTAATATGTGACTTGTAAGTACTGCATCTTTTCGAGTCAGTACAAACTTTAATTTTATTAATGTACTATATACCTAATGTTTTAGTACAGTTAGTCTAATTCTGAAGACGACGCTCATAGCAGCGTCGAAACCAGGTCAATTTTGACTTAATATTTGTGACCGAGGGCTTATTTGTTACAATATAAAATTATTAGATTCGAAGAGTGGTGAGAAGTGTTCAATAAGAGCAGTAACGTTGCTAAACATCACGTTTTTCTCGGGGAAGCACGTTTGCTCTACATCGCCGGCTACAGATATTCCAAACAACGAGGGAAGGGCAGTTTCTACTGCATTGCTATACAGGTGGATGACAATTCCAGGAGCTGGATTTCATACGGGTTACACTAAAACGGTTCACAGACGGCGTGGGATGAGGGGCTGCTATTTCTCACAGCTAAGTGTTTCTTCATTGGATATTATCAGTGTTAGACTCTAATCATTCATGGTGGTGTCTGTTTGTTCTATATCGTGTCTCCCTACCACTTTCGCGCAACGACGCTCTGAGCGTGTTTTTTAGGGAATTGACTAGTTTGAACCTGGGACCTGTTGCTGGTAAGGAGACGCCAGACCACACATGACATGTAGAATTCAGAAGAGTTCAGTGAGACTAGCGATGATATAACCACATACTTAATGATTTCAGCGTCAGCTCCACTGCACTCCCTGTAAAAGAATCTTAATACTAACTAAATTTAGTGGAAGGGGTTCAAGGCTTTTCTATTTTTAGTTAGCTGGTAAAATAACGTCGAAAAAGCAGTTAAGTTTACCATTGGAAATTTTATTCTACTTACAAAAAAATTGTTTATAAATTGCACTATTCATAAAAGGAAGTGTTTTAATACAGGATGGTAAAAAAAACTGCGCTCAACAAAAATGTGAACGAATATTCCCTGAGTGGGTTTCCAAGTTCTACAATGGATCGAAGGATGACCTATGCCATATCACATCTATAATCTAGGTTTAAATTAAGTTTCACAAAAGAGTAAACTATCAAAATGGTCTACAGTGACCCTAAATCATCTTTGATTACTTATCTAACTTGTCGTAAATTACAGTTGCTGATGTGGCTTTTCAGTAACTATATAAGAGAAAAATCATCGCGTTTCAGACTTTTACTTCAAGTGGCAAATGTGAACGCCATGAGCTTTAATTGACGATCGACACTAGTATTACGCAAAAAAGGGGTGTAACAAATGAGACTTCTGCAGTTCTGAGTGAAGCCTTATGCGCTCAAATATGCGGCATAGCGTGCGTTCATTACCTTGTCGGCGTTTAGGCAGCGTCAGGGCGGTAGCGGCCGCCGCTGCAGCCATCCATCTCGCCGTCTCGGAACTAACTCACTCCTAACTTCTCCTTACTACAATTTACCGAAGTTGGTTTAAAAAAAAACTATCTGGCTATGTTTTCATCTGACCAATCAGGGTCTCAGTGTTAACCTTAAGCTCTGCCTACAAAAATTCTGTCTATCCAATGAGAAACCTTATACTTTTCGTGGTGGGGCAATGTTTTTAAAGTTTGCAACGTAACAGAGACGCGAGAAAGTCTCACGCTAAAACCTGCAACTGGTGTGGTCCGTTTAGCGTTATCGTAAGGTCTATACTGTTCTTCTGGAGGGCTCTATCTTTTAACATGGGCTGGGGGGTGGTCCTAACGTAACAGAGACGCGAAAAAGTCTCACGCTAAAACTTGCGGGTGGTGTGGCCCTTTTTGTGTTATCGTAAGATCTATATTGTTTTTCTGGAGGGCTCTAGCTTTTAACATGGGCTGCGGGGTGGTCCTTGACGTAACAGAGACGCGAAAAAGTCTCTCACTAAAACTTGCGGGTGGTGTGCCCTAGTGGATAGCTGGCGACGTGGGTGTCCAGTCCGTTCCTTATCGTAGGGCCTTCTAGCTTAACACGGTTCTGTTCTCGGCTTCTGTTCTCGTTTCTCCCCTCGGAACTCCGTCGGTCTCATGGTGGGAAGGTACGACATGCATTTAGGCATTCTTGTGTTAGTCTGTGGTATTCCATTTGCTCACTCGTTACTCGTATTACTTTGGTTAATTTAATGTAACGATTTATTCGGAGCTATGTGACATACTACTGGATTTGCTTATCATGTCAGGGTTTTCATGGACGGTGTTGGATTTGCCTGTCGCCTTACAAGGCGGCTCATCGTCTTAAGTAATAAACAAACAATTTTTTGGCAGAAGTTGCTTTTATGACTCGTTGTTGTTGTTGCCAATCTCACGTATCTTAAATCCAAGGCATATCATATGATACTTTCAGTAATTAGAAAACATTAAGTGAAATTTATTTATTTTATTAAATTCTCTTTTCTATCAAAATGTTATGATTTTGAGAAAACTATGCCTTTTGAACTCGTTTTTAGTCCTGTAGCGTTGATCTACACAATCATTTAAATAGATATAATTTTTTTTATTTGTTGTTTTCTCCATCTTGCACTACATATAGCCTAACAGTGTTCTGGTAGTGTTTGCGAGTGTTACTTCATTCTTTTGCACGTTTACCCATACTGCCCTCCGAATTACGAGTTTTTTTAATGCAATGTGCTATGAATTACGAGCGTCATGTATCGTTCGCCATGAAGCCAGTTGACCTCGACAGATCAGGAACGAGTGAATGGATTTTCATTGAAGAAGCATTTAGACAGCATGAAAGTTTTAAATCTGACAAATGAGTGTTGGGTGAGGTTTGTCTACGTAATAGAATTCGTCTTACTATGATATTTAACGTCCATTGTATAGCCTTGCTTACTTGCTACTTTCAGTCTCAGTGAATTCTGGGAACAGTCAAAATTTTATGTTTTTTACTTGTTCTAACATTATGTACTATGTCATGTAATTAGAAACGTGTCAAGTTTCCCCCTCTTCCGTATGTTTTTGGATCAAATTCTGCTTTAATTGGAAAGAACAGTTATTTTATTAATAATTTTTTGTGTGAACTCAGTTATTTCTGTAGAAGTAATTTTATGGGAAATTCCTGTTTCATCATGTAGTTTCATATCTTCCATCTCATATGCATTTACATTGAGGCAACAGAAGTCATGGGTAGTGATATGCACACATACAGATGGCGCCAGTATTGCGTACACAAGGTATGAAAGGCAATTCATTGGCTGTCATTTATACTCAGGTAATTGACGTGAAAAGTTTCCTGCGTGATTACGTCCACACGACGGGAATTAACAGACTTTTAACGCGGAATGGTAGTTGGAGCTCATGGGACATTCCATTTCAGAAATAGTTAGGGAATTCAGTGTTTTTGAAGTCCACAATGTAAAGACTGCGCCGAGAATACCAAATTTCAAGCATTGCGCCTCACCACGGACAACGCAGTGGCCGACGGCCTTCACTTAACGATCGAGAGCAGCGGCGTTAGCGTAGACAACCGTGCCAACAACGCTGTATTAGGTAACTGTGGAAACCATTGTGAGACGTAGGACAAACGTATTTATTAGGATAGTGCGGGGAAATCTGGTATTAATCGGCTGCGGCAGCAGATGACGGACGCGGGTGCTTGTTCTAACAGCACGACATCGCCATTCGCGTGCAAAGCCTCGCCTGGGCTCGTGACCATGTCGGTTGGACCCTAAACGACTGGCCTGGTCAGATGAGTCCCGACGTTAGTTGCCTAGAGCTGATGATAAGGTTCGAGAGTGGCGCAGGTCCCACGAAGCCATGGACACAAATTGTCAACGACGCAGTGTGCAAGCTGTTGGTAGCTCAATAATGGTGTGGACTGTGTTTATATGGAATGGACTGAGTCCTTTGGTTCAACTGAACCGATTATTGACTGGAAATGGTTGTGTTCGGTTACTGGTAGAACATCTGCAACCATTAATGGACTTCATGTTCCCAAACAACTATGGACTTTTTATGGATGACAGTTGTAGCAGACCTGTTTCTGTTTTCACTTTTTCGCCTAATAGGTGAAAGTTTGATTTAATTTTTTACACTTTGACTGTCATTCAAGGGTTTTACTTTTATTTAATATTGTCCCGGCTAAGTATCAGTTTGATTACTTTTAAAACCCAATGTTAAGCGTGGGTCACTACATGTATAGTCTTGCCAACTCCGAGAGAAAAAATCTTTAGTAGCTTTACTACTAATTTTTACAGACGACGATACTTTAACCTTTTGTTCAATTGTTTTAGTTACGAATCGCTAGTTTGTTCTTGGCATAGATCACGTAACCTTAACGTTTATTAGTCTAAGTTAAATTAACGTTCAAGACTTGTATTATGTTTCAAATTAACAACGTCATTTTATTGACAAGGATTATTAATAAATAGGTTCACTCATACGATCTCATTCAAAGAAGTTCTTTAATTAGATGTCTAAGTAGGATTCCCGATAGCATCAGAGATGTTAGATAATATCCTGTCACTCCCGGTAAATAAGTTATTTCTCTTTAATATCCGCAAACTGTCATTAACTATGATCACTAGTCGCGTGAAGTTAAAGTTTACCACTATCACAATGCAAAGTCCGGATCCGGTTAAAATTCTCAATTCAGTAAAGCGTTTAAATATTCACACGAACTGACGTTAAAGCCAAAGAGATTATTTTTTCCCGTTTATCTAATCTGATAAATGTCCAAATTAAAGTCTTGAATTGACAATCCTCAAAAACAATCTGGTCACGATATATTCTTGATCCCCGTTTAATGAAGTCCGAGTTGTTGTTCTCTAGAGCTGTACGTCCTAAATAACTTCCGAACTAGAACAGACTAGAGACTGGAGTATCGTAATTACAACGTATGGCTATTTATACTTTAATAAGCACTATCTTTAGTGTCCAAGCCCTACGTTCTATAACTATAATACTGATTTTCTTACGTATTGGAATAACTAATATTTTAATATTTTCTACCGTTTTTCCCTTTTCTCATGTTTCTAAAACTTATAATTAAATTTTCCTTTTCTTTTCTTGCCGGCCAGTGTGGCCGTGCGGTTCCAGACGTTTCAGTTTTGAACCGTGTGTCCGCTACGGTCGCATGTTCGTATCCTGCCTCGGGCATGCATGTGTGTGATGTCCTTAGGTTAGTTAGGTTTAAGTAGTTCTAAGTTCTAGGGGACTGATGACCATAGACGTTAAGTTCCATAGTGCTCAGAGCCATTTGAATCATTTTTTTTCTTTTGGTTTCTCTACTAGATATTTCCGTCTATTTGTTTTTTTATTCATTTTTCGTAATTAGTGCTTGTGGAGGGACTTGGGTCATTTTGTGAATTGATATTTTAAAGACATGGGAGCTAATTTGGGAGCTGTTTTGTGTTTCAACACCTAGAGGCGCTGTAGGTGTTACACAGTTGTTCACATTGATTTGGAGAACATTCTGGACAATTAGAGCGAATGATATGGCCACCCTGATCGCCCGACATGAATCCCATCGAACAGTTATGGTACATAGTCGAGAGGTCAGTTTGTGCACAGAAACCTGCACCGGCAACACATTCGCAATTCTGGACGGCAGTAGTGGCAGGACGGTTGAGTGTTTCTGCAGGGGACTCGCGACGACTTGTTGAGTCCTTGCCATGTCGAGCTGCTGCACTAAGCCGGTAAAAGGGTGACATTACTAGGTATCCCGCGACTTTTGTTCGTATAATTGTTTCGTCCTCCACCCAACACAGCTGCACTCGTGGGCTCCGTCAAAGATGATTTTCTGCTCCAAAAATATGGAGTTTACAAAATCCCATGTGAATGTGGCCTTTCTTACATCGGACAAACAACTCGTACTGTCCAAGAAAGATGTACAGAACGCCGGAGGTACACACGATTTTTACAACCTAACAAGTCGGCAGTGGCAGAGCACTGTATTTATAATGGTCACCGTATGTTGTATGACAACGTTGAAATTTGGGCAACTACATCATCCTTTTCGCACTCGATAGTGAAGGAGGCAATTGAAATTCGCTTGACGACGAATTTAATTAATAGAGATAGTGGCTTTAATCTTGATAAATCATGGAATCCTGCACTTGCTGTAATAAACTGGGAAAGACGTCGTCACAGTGCAGCTAACAACGATATATCGATATGCCAACGGAGATCAACTGCGGAGTCGTAGATACAACTCGCGCATTATGCACGTCTCTGTCGCCAACCAACGTCTCTGGCGCATTTGCATCTGTGGCCGCATGCGCAGTCGGGCGGTACTCGAGTATGAAGGGACGAAGCGAGCACTGGAGCGGCAGTCTTGCGGCTCGCTCTGAAGATGGCTGAACGTTATACAGCCGAAACATTAGAAGAAGAAGGAGATTTCTTGCGGCTGCACACCCGAAACTTAATGGAACAATTCTTTGCCAGTTTCTGTACGCTCATTAATCTTACTCGGTGCAAATTAGGCAATTTACGAAGGTCGCTCTGGCCGAAGCATAGCTGTAAATGTGCAAGGGACTGTGAAGTGTGCGAGCTTTCATCCTGAGGAGTGCCGCGCACCTGTGTGAACCTGTAGAGCGCGGTGCCGAAGGCGAGCCTGCGGGCGCGCGTGGCGGCGTTGCGGCCGCCGGGGTCGGCGTGTGCTCGGCGAGCGGCCGCCAGCCGCACCAGCAGAGCGTTGAAGCTGCCGCGGTCCACCACGTACGACACCACCTGCAAACGGCGCCGCTGTCACTGGCCGTCCCAGCACTCTCGGTCATTCTTATCTCTACTCTACTCGCTAAGAATATAGCATGTGCGTATCAACGTATCTTCCACATACTCGTTACATATACATCTGCAGGGTGTTACAAGAAGGTACGGCCAAACTTTCAGGAAACACTCCTCACACACAAAGAAAGAAAATATGTTATATGGACATGTGTCCGGAAACGCTTACTTTCCATGTTAGAGCTCAGTTTATTACTTCTCTTCACATCACATTAATCATGGAATGATAACACATAGCAAAAGAACGTACCAGCGTGACTTCACTTTGTTACAGGAAATATTCAAAATGTCCTCGGTTAGCGAGGATACATGCATCCACCCTCCGTCGCATGGAATCCCTGATGCAGCCCTGGAGAATGTCGTGTTGTATCACAGCCGTCCACAATACGAGCACGACGAGTCTCTACATTTGGTACCGGGGTTGCGTAGACAAGAGCTTTCAAATGCCCCCATAAATGAAAGTCAAGAGGGTTGAGGTCAGGAGAGCGTGGAGGCCATGGAATTGGTCCGCCTCTACCAATCCATCGGTCACCGAATCTGTTGTTGAGAAGCGTACGAACACTTCGACTGAAATGTGAAGGAGCTCCATCGTGCATGAACCACATGTTGTGTCGTACTTGTAAAGGCACATGCTCTAGCAGCACAGGTTGAGTATCCCGATGGAAATCATGATAACGTGCTCCATTGAGCGTAGGTGGAAGAACATGGGGCCCCATCGAGACATCACCAACAATGCCTGCCCAAACGTTCACAGAAAATCTGTGTTGATGACGTGATTGCACAATTGCGTGCGGATTCTCGTCAGCCCACACATGTTGATTGTGAAAATTTACAATTTGATCACGTTGGAATGGAGCGTCATCCGTAAAGAGAACATTTGCACTGAAATGAGGATTGACACATTGTTGGGTGAACCATTCGAAGAAGTGTACCCGTGGAGGCCAATCAGCTGCTGATAGTGCCTGCACGCGCTGTACATGGTACGGAAACAACTGGTTCTCCCGTAGCACTCTCCATACAGTGACGTGGTCAACGTTACCTCGTACAGCAACAACTTCTCTGACGCTGACATTGGGGTTATCGTCAACTGCACGAAGAATTGCCTCGTCCATTGCAGGTGTCCTCGTCGTCCTAGGTCTTCCCCAGTCGCGAGTCGTACGCTGGAATGTTCCGTGCTCCTTAAGACGCCGATCAATTGCTTCGAACGTCTTCCTGTCGGGACACCTTCGTTCTGGAAATCTGTCTCGATACAAACGTGCCGTGCCACGGCTATTGCCCCGTGCTAATCCGAACATCAAATGGGCATCTGCCAACTCCGCATTTGTAAACATTGCACTGACTGCAAAACCACGTTATTGATGAACACTAACCTGTTGATGCTACCTACTGATGTGCTTGATGCTAGTACTGTAGAGCAATGAGTCACATGTCAACAAAAGCACCGAAGTCAACACTACCTTCCTTCAATCGGGCCAACTGGCGGTGAATCGAGGAAGTACAGTACATACTGACGAAACTAAAATGAGCTCTAACATGGAAATTAAGCGTTTCCGGACACATGTCCACATAACATATTTTCTTTATTTGTGTGTGAGGCATGTTTTCTGAATGTTTGGCCGCACCTTTTTGTAACACCCTGTGTACTTTCTATAGGGTACTACTTGTTATTTATTTATTTACACGTCTAGTTCCGTAGGAGCAAATTGAGGAGCAAATCTCCAAGGTCACGGAGCGTGTCAGTACATGAAATCACAACAAAAAAGTAATAGCAGATAAAATAAATTGTTTGTTGTTGTTATTGTTGTTGTTGTTGTGGTCTTCAGACCTGAGACTGGTTTGCTGCAGCTCTCCATGCTACTCTTTCCTGTGCAAGTTTCTTCATCTCCCAGTACCTGCTGCAACCTACATCCTTCTGTATCTGTTTAGTGTATTCATCTCTCGGTCTCCCTCTACGATTTTTATCCCTCACGCTGCCCACCAATACCAAATTGGTGATCCCTTGATGCCTCAGAACCTGTCCTACCAACCGATCCCTTCTTCTAGTCAAGTTGTTCCACAAACTTCTCTTCTCCCCAATCCTATTCAATACCTCCTCATTAGTTATATGATCTACCCCTCTAATCTTCAGCATTCTTCTGTAGCACCAGATTTCGAAAGCTTCTATTCTCTTCTTGTCCAAACTAGTTATCGTCCATGTTTCACTTCCATACATGGCTATGCTCCATACAAATACTTTCAGAAACGACTTCCTGACACTTAAATCTATATTCGATGTTAACAAATTTTTCTTCTTCAGAAACGCTTTCCTTGCCATTACCAGGCTACATTTTATATCCTCTTTACTTCGACCGTCATCAGTTATTTTGCTCCCCAAATAGCAAACCTCCTCTACTACTTTAAGTGTCTCATTTCCTAATCTAATTCCCTGAGCATCACCCGACTTAATTCGACTACCTTCCAATATCCTCGTTTTGTTTTGTTGATGTTCATCTTATATCCTCCTTTCAAGACACTGTCCATTCCGTTCGACTGCTCTTCCAAGTCCTTTGCTGTCTCTGACAGAATTACAATGTCATCGGCGAACCTCAAAGTTTTTATTTCTTCTCCATGGATTTTAATGCCTACTCCTTTACTGCTTGCTCAATATACGGTTTGAATAACTTCGGGGAGAGGCTAAAACCCTTTCTCACTCCCTTCCCAACCACTGCTTCCCTTTCATGTCCCACGACTCTTATAACTGCCATCTGGTTTCTGTACAAATTGTAAATAGCCTTTGGCTCCCTGTATTTTACCCCTGCCACCTTCAGAATTTGAAAGAGAGTATTCCAGTCAAGATTGTAAAAAGCTTTCTCTAAGTCTACAAATGCTAGACACGTAGGTTTGCCTTTCATTAATCTATAAGATTAAGACTTATAAGTCGTAGGGTCAGTATTGCCTTACGTGTTACAATATTTGTACAGAATCCAAACTGATCTTCCACGAGGTCGGCTTCTACCAGTTTATGAACCCAAAAAAAGACAAGCCATAAGTTTAAGTAAACGCACTCAGCAATGTAACATAAGAATCGGCTTAAGTTTTCAAGGAACTCTTTAACAGAATAGAAGGAGTTGTAAGTAGGCTGTTTAGGTTTTTATGTTGGTAACGCCACGTAGCGCTCTATATGAAAATCACTGGCTGTGCTGTGAGCAGACTGTGGCTGGTTTGCATTGTTGGAATATTTGCTATTGTAGTGTTGGGCAGTTGGATGTTAACAGCGCGTAGCGTTGCGCAGTTGGAGGTGATCCGCCAGCAGTGGTGGATGTGGGGAGAGAGAGCGGACGATCTGGACATTCTTTATTCTCTGTCAAAATCTTTCATTTGTTAACTGTGCCTATTAGTAGTTAGTGCCTTCAGTAGTTAGACTCTTTTATTTAGCTGGCAGTATTGGCGCTTGCTGTGTTGCAGTAGTTTGAGTAACGAAGATTTTTGTGAGGTAAGTGATTCGTGAAATGTATAGGTTAATGTTAGTCAGGGCCATTCTTTTGTAGGGATTATGGAAGTCAGATTGCGTTGCGCTAAAAAATATTGTGTGTCAGTTTAGTGTTGATCAGAATAAGTAAAGAGTGAAATGTCTGAGTACGTTCAGTTCTGCTCAGCTGTATGAAATTAAATAACGTAAGAGGTTTATCAGCACAGTAATTCACTAATTTTTCTAAGGGGATGTTTCAGAGTGACCCATGAGGAAAGTCTTCAGTTTAGATTTGAAAGCCTGTCGATTACTGCGAAGATTTTTGAATTCATGTGGTACCTTATTGAAAATGGTTGCAGCAGTGTACTGCGAGCCTTTCTGCACAAGAGTTAAGGAAGTGCTATCCAAATGCAGGTTGAATTTCTGCCGGGTATTAACTGCGAGAAAGCTGCTAATTCTTAGGAATAGGCTGATATTGGAAACAACAAACGACAGTAGAGAATATATATATACTGAGAGGCCAATGTCAACGTACCCAGACTACTGAACAGGGGTCGACAAGAGGTTTGCGAACTTCTCGTACCAATCCGTTACATCTTTACCCATTATATTCACGAATAGTAAGTGGGAAAAACGACTGTCGGTAAGCCTCCGTGTTTTTTTTTTTTTTTTTTTTTTTTTTTTTTTTTGTCGACTGGTCTGGTCATGCCCGCTACGAAGTTCTCTCCTGTGCCATGTTCTCCGCCTCAGAGTGACATTTGCACCCAACGTTCTCAATTGTTTATTGGATCTATTCCAACGTCAGTCTTTCACTACAGTTTTTACCACCTACAGGAGTTGTTGCAGGCGGCCTGAATTGCGTACTCGTGCTGCCCTCGGTTCTCGGAGACATTTTTAATAACACCCGGCATTGTCGGTTATGTATTTATTCCAATTTTCTATTAGTCCATCCACTCCTCCCCCTCTCTCTGTCCATCTCCTCCAACCCCTCTCCATCTCCTCTTCCTCATATCTGTCAGTTTGCTCCTGTCCCCTCAGTTCATCTCCACATCCACTCTCTAATCTGATCGCCTCTACACCACGCTCTTTGTGCATCACCTTTTCCATCCTTTTTTCCTTTCTCTGTCCATTGCTTCCTCACCCCTCTCTCTCTGTCCATCTCCCCCTCCCCTTTTTTTCTTTCTCTGTCCACTGCTTCCTCAGCCCTCTCTCTGTCCATTTCCATTCCCCCTCCCCTTTTTTCCTTTCTCTGTCCACTGCTTCCTCACCACTCTCTCTGTCCATTTCCATCTCCCCCTCTCCTTTTTTCGTTTCTCTGTCCACTGCTTCCTCACCCCACTCTCTGTCCATTTCCATCTCCCCCTCCCCTTTTCTCCTTTCTCTGTCCACAGATTCCTCAGCCCTCTCTCTGTCCATTTCCATCTCACCTTCCCCTTTTTTCCTTTCTCTGTCCACTACTTCCTCACCCCTCTCTCTGTCCATTTCCATCTCCCCCTCCCCTTTTTTTCCTTTCTCTGTCCACTGCTTCCTCAGCCATCTCTCTGTCCATTTCCATCTCACCCTCCCCTTTTTTCCTTTCTCTGTCCACTGCTTCTTCAACCCTCTCTCTGTCCATTTCCATCTCACCCTCCGCATTTTTCCTTTCTCTGTCCACTGCTTCTTCACCCCTATCTCTGTCCATTTCCATTTCCCCTCCCTCTGTCCATTTCCTCTTTTCCCCTATCTGTACCCATAGCTTCCTTCCCTCTCGCTGTCTGTCCATCTCCTCCTCTCCCCTTCTCTCTACATGTTGTCACGGTCACCAATATAGGAAGTTGCTGGATATTGCCTCCCACAGTATTTCTTTCTAGATTATAACTAATACTTGAACCAAATTTGGTTGAAATCGTTTCAGGGGTTTAGGATGAGCTTTGTATTCCATGACTTTACCTATATACACGCTTGTCAAATATAATACACATACATTTAACATATTTCACACATATTTGTACACATACACTCCTGGAAATTAAAATAAGAACACCGTGAATTCATTGTCCCAGGAAGGGGAAACTTTATTGACACATTCCTGGGGTCAGATACATCACATGATCACACTGACAGAACCACAGGCACATAGACACAGGCAACAGAGCATGCACAATGTCGGCACTAGTACAGTGTATTTTCGCAGCAATGCAGGCTGCTATTCTCCCATGGAGACGATCGTAGAGATGCTGGATGTAGTCCTGTGGAACGGCTTGCCATGCCATTTCCACCTGGCGCCCCAGATGGACCAGCGTTCGTGCTGTACGTGCAGACCGCGTGAGACGACGCTTCATCCAGTCCCAAACATGCTCAATGGGGGACAGATCCGGAGATCTTGCTGGCCAGGGTAGTTGACTTACACCTTCTAGAGCACATTGGGTGGCACGGGATACATGCGGACGTGCATTGTCCTGTTGGAACAGCAAGTTCCCTTGCCGATCTAGGAATGGTAGGACGATGGGTTCGATGACGGTTTGGATGTATCGTGCAGTATTTAGTGTCCCCTCGACGATCACCAGAAGTGTACGGCCAGTGTAGGAGATCGCTCCCCACACCATGATGCCGGGTGTTGGCCTTGTGTGCCTCGGTCGTATGCAGTCCTGATTGTGGCGGTCACCTGCACGGCGCCAAACACGCATACGACCATCATTGACACCAAGGCAGAAGCGACTCTCATCGCTGAAGATGACACGTCTCCATTCGTCCCTCCATTCACGCCTGTCGCGACACCACTGGAGGCGGGCTGCACGATGTTGGGGCGTGAGCGGAAGACGGCCTAACGGTGTGCGGGACCGTAGTCCAGCTTCATGGAGACGGTTGCGAATGGTCCTCGCCGATACCCCAGGAGCAACAGTGTCCCTAATTTGCTGGGAAGTGGCGGTGTGGTCCCCTACGGCACTGCGTAGGATCCTACGGTCTTGGCGTGCATCCAAGTGTCGCTGCGGTCCGGTCCCAGGTCGACGGGCACGTGCACCTTCCGCCGACCACTGGCGACAACATCGATGTACTGTGGAGACCTCACGCCCCACGTGTTGAGCAATTCGGCGGTACGTGCACCCGGCCTCCCACATGCCCACTATACGCCGTCGCTCAAAGTCCGTCAACTGCACGTATGGTTCACGTCCACGCTGTCGCGGCATGCTACCAGTGTTAAAGACTGCGATGGAGCTCCGTATGCCACGGCAAACTGGCTGACACTGACGGCGGCGGTGCACAAATGCTGCGCAGCTAGCGCCATTCGACGGCCAACACCGCGGTTCCTGGTGTGTCCGCTGTGCCGTGCGTGTGATCATTGCTTGTACAGCCCTCTCGCAGTGTCCGGAGCAAGTATGGTGGGTCTGACACACCGGTGTCAATGTGTTCTTTTTTCCATTTCCAGGAGTGTATTTCACTTGTATCCCTGGTGGATTTCACCCAGCCATTTCAATTTCACGCGCATCGATGTTTATTACGTCGTATCTCCTCGTATATGTACTGTGAAAAATTTAATTTTGGAGGTACATTCAGTGGTATATGGAGGAGATGTAGAACATACATACATACATATATACATCCACGCATGCATTTACAGGGTGAATCACCTAAAATTAGCGCCGCAAATATTGCGGAAATGCAAAATGCTATTGGTGTGCGGTTTTCATAGAGAGGCTCGTATTGTTAGGCAAGAAGCAGATTGTAATCATATTAGAAAATGTATTTTTTGTGTAAACACACCCTTCTTTAAAGGGAACAATGCTTATTGGCACCAACAAACGAAAAGTAGAATTGATTACAATGTCAGTGGTGTCTGTTGGAGGAGTGTAGTGGGAGTCTTTTACGAGATATCGTATTTTGAAGTGAAGTTTTCACACTGACAATAGTTTGTGCCAATTAGTCTGCATAATTGCCAGGTACAATGTTGTTATGTTTGCTTAAAGTGTGCTTGTGTGCTCCTTGAGTGCATTGCGACTTGCCAGTCAGTTAATGTGCGACATCTGAAGCAGTAGGCTCTGAGTGGACGACGGGCTTTACCAGTGCAGTAATAGCCGACGTGCTCATGGTGGATGGAGAGTGTAGGAAGAAAGCAGTTCGTTCTTGTACAGTGTATGAGTCTAGGTATCCAATATCTCGGCAATTATTTATTTACCTCTTTACCCAGTTACGTGAAAGCGGTAGTGTAACACGACAACGCAACAGAAGGAAGCAAGTGACGACAGAAGAGAGGGAAATTATTGTTCTTGCTGCTGTTGCAATTGATCCGCACGTAACTTACCACGCTATCGCACGAGGAAGTGGCATGAGCCAGGCAAATGTTCTGGGCATTCTCTATCGACATAGGTGCCATGCCTACCACATCTCTCTCCATCAAGAGCTGCATGAAAACAATTATGAGAATCGTGTTAACTTCTGCACAAGAGCATTAAGACAGGACACTCCAGATGTATGTTGTCTCTCGTTTAGTGACGAAGCGGTTAAACCGCCGAAACATGCACTGCTGGTCTATTGAGAATCCCTGTTGTCTTCCTCAGGCGGAGCGTCAGCATCCACGAAGTATAAACGTGTGATGTGGGCTAGTGAACCATCAGCTCGTAGAATCGTTTTTCATAGGCGAAATACTGAACGCGCACAAGTATCGCAGCTTCCTAACAGAGCATCTTCCACGGATGCTAGGAGACGTTCCACTCTAAACTAGGAATAACCTGTGGTACCAACATGATGTCTGTCCAGCCCATAGAGCACGAACTACTACGCCATGTCTTCACGAACTTTTCCACATTGTTGGATTGGCCGCAGAAGACCTGTACCTTGGCCGGCCCGTCCCCCGGATTTGACCCCTTTAGACTTTATTCTGTGGGAAAATCTGAATGACGGTTACTACAGGGACTTATCAACTACACCCGATGATATGCAGACGTATTGCTACGGCGTCCTTGGGCATCTCTGCCGAAATGCTAGCACCTGTGCAGCAGTCGTTCCATACCAGACTGGAAGCGAAGCGTGTATTGCCACTGCTGGTATGACGGTGAATTGTCTCGTTACTAGTCGGAAACCACATAACTGCACTCACGCTCATAAATTAAGGATATTGCTGATACACGGTGAAACAACGCTCTGGTGGGCGGTTTGCGGGCTTAAACCACTTCTGGGTATGACCATGCGGTGCATTTGTCCTGCGGTCGTCGCACAGTGGCGCTGGCGGCAGTCCACATACGCAGAGGTGTGGGGGTGCATGACAGAGAACGGTGCAGTGAGTAAGTGTGCAGACGTTTTCAGACGTACTAATGGTGACGGTGTGTTGAAAATGGCTCAAAGAACACATATTGATGACGTTATGAGGGGTAGAATACTAGGGCGACTGGAGGCTGGTCAAACACAGTAGGTCGCAGCATGGACCCTCCGTGTCCAGGCGCTACAGTACGGGACGTCCACAGTGTACAACACCACAAGAAGAGCGATATCTCACCATCAGTGCCCGCAGGCGGCCACGGAGTACTGCAGGTAGCCTTGCTCGGCACCTTACCGCAGCCACTGGAACAGTTGTCTCCAGGCACACAATCTGCAGACGACTGAACAGACATGGTTTATTCGCCCGGAGACGTGCAAGGTGCATTCCACTGACCCCTGGTCACAGGAGAGCCCGTAAAGCCTGGTGTCATTGGAACAATGGTCCGAGGTTCACTTCACAGACGAGTCCAGGTATAGTCTGAACAGTGATTCTCGCCGGTTTTTAATCTGGCGTGAACCAGGAACCAGATACCAACCCATTAATGTCCTTGAAAAGGACGTATATGGAGGTTGTGGTTTGATGATGTAGGTTGGGATTATGACTGCTGCACGTACACCCCTGCATGAGTTTGACAGAGGAACTGTAACAGGTCAGGTGTATCGGGACGTCATTTTGCGCCAGTATGTCCGCCTTTTCAGGGGTGCATAGGTCCCACCTTCCTCCTGATGGATGATAACGATACCATCGTGGAGGAGTACCTTGAAACAGAAGATATCAGGTGAATGGAGTGGCCTGCCTGTTCTCCAGACATAAACCCCATTGAACACGTCTAGAATGCCCTCGGTCGATGTATCGCTGCGCGTCTTCAATCCCCTACGTCACTTCAGGAACTCCGACAGACACTGGAGCAAGAATGGGAGGCTATACGGAGCAGCTGCTCGACCGCCTGATCCAGAGTATGCCAACCAGTTGTGCGGCCTGTGTACGTGTGCATGGTGATCATATTTCATATTGATGTCAGGGTACATGCGCAGGAAACAGTGGCATGTTCTAGCAGATGTGTTTCGGGACGATTTTCTCAACTTATCACCAATACTGCGGACTTACAGATCTGTGTCGTGTGTGTTCCCTATGTACCTATGATATTAGCGCCAGTTTTGTACAGTGCTACGTTGTGTGGCACCACATTCTGCAATAATCCTTAATTTACGAGCATGAGTGTAGTTGAACATGTGTTGTGCTTTATTATGTGTTACCACAGGTATTGTACAAGTGTCGATAGGGGAACTTTTCGAAATACGATATCCCGTAAACGACTTGCACTAGAATTCTGCTGCACCATTGACATTCTAATTCCTCCCAAGTTCAGTTTGCTAATGGCAATAGACATTGATCCATTTAAAGAAGTCTATGCCTGAGCAAAAAATTCACATTCTAATATTACACTCCTGGAAATTGAAATAAGAACACCATGAATTCATTGTCCCAGGAAGGGGAAACTTTATTGACACATTCCTGGGGTCAGATACATCACATGATCACACTGACAGAACCACAGGCACATAGACACAGGCAACAGAGCATGCACAATGTCGGCACTAGTACAGTGTACTTCCACCTTTCGCAGCAATGCAGGCTGCTATTCTCCCATGGAGACGATCGTAGAGATGCTGGATGCAGTCCTGTGGAACGGCTTGCCATGCCATTTCCACCTGGCGCCCCAGATGGACCAGCGTTCGTGCTGTACGTGCAGACCGCGTGAGACGACGCTTCATCCAGTCCCAAACATGCTCAATGGGGGACAGATCCGGAGATCTTGCTGGCCAGGGTAGTTGACTTACACCTTCTAGAGCACATTGGGTGGCACGGGATACATGCGGACGTGCATTGTCCTGTTGGAACAGCAAGTTCCCTTGCCGATCTAGGAATGGTAGGACGATGGGTTCGATGACGGTTTGGATGTATCGTGCAGTATTTAGTGTCCCCTCGACGATCACCAGAAGTGTACGGCCAGTGTAGGAGATCGCTCCCCACACCATGATGCTGGGTGTTGGCCTTGTGTGCCTCGGTCGTATGCAGTCCTGATTGTGGCGGTCACCTGCACGGCGCCAAACACGCATACGACCATCATTGACACCAAGGCAGAAGCGACTCTCATCGCTGAAGATGACACGTCTCCATTCGTCCCTCCATTCACGCCTGTCGCGACACCACTGGAGGCGGGCTGCACGATGTTGGGGCGTGAGCGGAAGACGGCCTAACGGTGTGCGGGACCGTAGTCCAGCTTCATGGCGACGGTTGCGAATGGTCCTCGCCGATACCCGAGAAGCAACAGTGTCCCTAATTTGCTGGGAAGTGGCGGTGCGGTCCCGTACGGCACTGCGTAGGATCCTACGGTCTTGGCGTGCATCCGTGCGTCGCTGCGGTCCGTCCCAGGTCGACGGGCACGTGCACCTTCCGCCCACCACTGGCGACAACATCGATGTACTGTGGAGACCTCACGGCCCACGTGTTGAGCAATTCGGCGGTACGTCCACCCGGCCTCCCGCATGGCCACTATACACCCTCGCTCAAAGTCCGTCAACACATACGGTTCACGTCCACGCTGTCGCGGCATGCTACCAGAGTTAAAGACTGCGAATGAGCTCCGTATGCCACGGCAAACTGGCTGACACTGACGGCGGCGGTGCACAAATGCTGCGCAGCTAGCGCCATTCGACGGCTAACACCGCGGTTCCTGGTGTGTCCGCTGTGCCGTGCGTGTGATCATTGCTTGTACAGCCCTCTCGCAGTGTCCGGAGCAAGTATGGAGGGTCTGACACACCGGTGTCAATGTGTTCTTTTTTCCATTTCCAGGAGTGTATTACATCCCGTTGGTTCAAATGGCTCTGAGCACTATGGGACTTTACAGCTGTTGTCATCAGTCCCGTAGAACTTAGAACTACTTAAACCTAACCACCCTAAGGACATCACACACATCCATGCCCAAGGGAAGATTCGAACCTGTGACCGTAGCGGTCGCGCGGTTCCAGACTGAAGCGCCTAGAACCGCTCGGCCACACAAGCCGGCACATCCTGCTGACTGGGCAGCGAAATGAACAACTGACTACCAATCCATACCGTGAAAACCGCACGTCAGTAAAACTTTCTCTGTACCCGCAATATTTGCTGTGCAAGTTTTGGTGCGATTCACTGTGCATACGTACATCCATTTTTTTTAAATATGTATGGATGTGTTTGGCAGCTAAATGCCGAATCTATAAACGTCAGCTAACGCTAAGAGCCTATTAAGAGGGTAGTTCTCTTACTCAGTATCAAAAATTGTTGACTGCCCCCGGTAACTGAGTGGCCAGCACGACAGAATGTCAATCCTAAAGGCACGGGTTCGATTCCCGGCTGGGTTGGAGTTTTTCTCCGATTAGGAACTGGGTAGCCGGCCGGAGTGGCCGAGCGGTTCTAGGCGCTACAGTCTGGAACCGCGCGACCGCTACGGTCGCAGGTTCGAATGCTGCCTCGGGCATTGATGTTTGTGATGTCCATAGGTTAGTTAGGTTTAAGTAGTTGTAAGTCTAGGGGATTGATGACCTCAAATGGTAAGTCCCATAGTGCTCAGAGCCATTTGAACCTTTTTTTTTAAACTGCGTTTCGTGTTGTTCTAATCATCACAATTTCATTCCCATTGATGCGCAAGTCGCTGAAGTGGCGTCAAATCGAAAGACTTCGACGCGGCAAACGGTCTGCGCGACGCGAGGCCCTAGCCGCACGACATTTACATTTTTTTACACAAAAAATTGTAACAGAGCCAGTAATATTTTAAGATGTACTTAATTTTAATTGACGTTGCTGAATTTCGGTTGTGAGCTTAGCAAAGTTGACGCTTTCCTCAAGTAGCGCGGCCGCTGCCATATTAGCGGATGTGAGAGTTGGGATGTTTTATTATTAGCCTTCCAGCGCTGACAACTCGTGGGCGTGGGTGCCTTGCACCGAGTGTCAGATGAAGTGTAAAATTCAAACGGAAGTAACATGGATTCGTCAACTGCCTTAAAGAGACGGTGACCTTCACATACGTTACGTAGTTGTACCAAGGAATATGAAATAAAATTATGGATGCTGTAATACAACACAAAGAGTAAAAGAAAAACGACATTCAAAACATTTAGGAAACATTTGTGATCATGTCTCTAATTGTACAATGCAGTTAAATTTAAGCCTAAGTGCAGTTACTGTTATTTATCAGTTACTCATTCGCTCACACAGGCAGCACAACCCTTAGTCAGGACACTGGTATCGCTGTAAATGGCAGCAACAGGAAGCAGAGAATAGTAAAGACGAAGTGTTCTGAACGATTCAGACTTTAAACGACCAGTGCTGGGGGCCGCCGGCCAACTTGTCGCACCCTTACTATAGCTAATCTGACCTCACAACATCCTACATTACGTACGCTACCAATTAATAATAAGATCGGTACATACCCAGTCCTAGGTAGCTACACACAATGTCAGCACTGGCTCTAGAGCAAAAATTATTTGACGACTATCGCTCACTGCCGTACAGTTTCATCAGGTACCACGGAAAATATTACTTATTCTTTATCTTACCAGCCCATCTACTTTTCAACATTCTTCTGAGGCACCGAACGTAAAACAATTTGGTTCTCTTCTGTTCTGGTTTCCCCCACAGTCCATTACTGATTTCCGTAGAATGCTGATCTCCAAATTTACATTCGCAGAAATATCTTCCTCAAATGAAGGTCTACGATTCGTATGAGTGACTTCTTTCGTCCAGGAGTGCCTTCATTGCCTGAAGTCGTCTACTTTTTACGTCCCCCTCGCTTTGTCCGTGATAAGTCATTTTGCTTGCAAGGTAGCAGAATTCTGTCACTTCGTCTGCTTTGTGATCCCCAATTTAAATTTTAAGTTTATCGTTAATCTAATTTCTGCTACTCGTTGTTACTTTCGTATTTCTTCAGTTTACTGTCAGTCCGTATTCTGTAGTACGTAGACAATTCCATTCAACACGTCCTATACAGCTTCTTCGCTTTTAGTTAGGTTAGCAATGTCATCAGAGAAACTTATCATTGGTATCCATTAACTCTGAATTTTAGTCCAATTCCTCAATTTTTTTCCTATTTCTGTCATTGCTTCTTTGGTTTACAACACGGACGAAATACAACACCCCTGTCTTATACCCATTCTCATCTCAACATTTTGTTCTTTACCTACTCTACTTATTTTGTCCTCCTGTTTGTTGTACATACTGTTTATTACCGGTCATTCCCAATAGCTTACAACTATTTTCGTGAGAATTTTAAACATTTGATTCCACTTTATGTTGCGGAATGCTTTTTCCGGGTGGAAAACCTTGATTTTTCTGAAGTCTTGCTTCCATTATCAAGCACAACCTCATAACTGGCTCTCTTGTGCCTGTACCTTTCCTAAGTCCAAACTGATCGTCATCTACCAGGTCCGCCATTTTCTTTTCCATTCTTATGGGTGTTATTTTTGTCAGAAACTTGGACGTATGACCTGTCAACTGCGATAGTTCTTGCACTTATCTGCCCTTACTACTACGGACTGAATGGCTGACCTTTTTTTCTGATGGTATGTCTCAAGTTTCATAGATACTGCGCTCTTTAATACTCGTTTAGTTGCGACTTCCTCCAATGGTTTCAAAAATTGAGAAGCCATATTACCAATTTCTATGTCTCTGTATGAGCTCTATTTTCTCTGAGTTTGTTTTTATTGCCACTTTTGGAAATATGTCGGTCTAAGTAATATATTATCGGAGTCTTGAGTGGTATGTACGCTTTCGGATTTTAACGATAAACCTCTCCGTGATGCGTGACACCTTTCTGTAAAGTTTGCCACTGGAGTTCGGTGAGTATCTGCGTAAGGCTCTTGCGCTCACTAAACGAACCAGTGACGAAATGCGCCGTTATTCTTTGAATGTTCTCTGTCTGCTCTGTTAATCCTACCTGGTAAGTGTGCCATTGTGTCTAGAATAATCGACAATTGACCTAAACGCGCGTTTCATAAGCCACTTATGTCGTGGATCATTTACATTTCTTAGGATTCTTCCAATGGTATCTGTTTTCCATTCACAATTTAAATATCGTGGTCGATGTATAAAACTTTCTCCTAACGTTTCCTCTCCGACTGCGGGAGACATTTTCGGAAGTAAAATGCCAAACTGCAACCAGAACTCGAGAGAGCGCCGATGATATAGGCGGTGTAGGCACCACAGTATTTCACGTGACGTCGGCTACGTGATTATCACTAGTATTGCTAACATTTGTCACAAGCACAAAGGAAGGCGCTGAGGGATATCAATCCAGACAAAAACGGGCCGGCCGAGGTGGCCGATCGGTTCTAGGCGCTACAGTCTGGAACCGCGCGACCGCTACGGTCGCAGGTTCGAATCCTGCCCTGGGCATTGATGTGTGTGATGTCCTTATGTTAATTAGGTTTAAGTAGTTCTAAGTTCTCGGGGGCTGATGACCTCAAAAGTTAAGTCTCATAGTGCTCAGAGCCATTTGAACAAAAACGGTATCGTTCTTACCACAGACAAGGGTAATGCCGCGGTCCTGATGAGGAGTGGGGATTATCATGAAAAGATCAATAATATTTTGGATCCCACCAATTACAAAAAAACTTCTGGAGGATCCGACTCAAAGATATTAAAAATCACTAATCGACTAGTGAAAGAGTCTTCTTCTCTGACGGTAAGAAGCTGCCCTGCAAAATGTTTCACCCACCTAGGCTCTATAGACCGCCCAAGGTACACAAACCACAGATTCCTTTGAGGCCTATTGTAACTGCAATAGGGTCTCCCACCCACGAATTAGCTATACACATTGCCTCATTGCTGCAACCTTATGTTGGTGGAACTGATGGTCATATTAAAAATTCATATCATTTCACTGACATATTAAAAGAAATACGCGTGGGCAAAGGTGATAGCCTTGTTAGTTTTTATGTCGTGTCCTTATTTACCATGTTTCCAGTGAACGAAGGTATCTCAGGTATGGCTTATACTTTTCCAGCAGATACTGTGGAGGTATTCAGACCGTGCCTCATCACGACCTATTTTTAATACAATAACGATTTTCATGAACGTATTGATGGAGTGGCTATGGGCAGTCCTCTTAGTACAGCCGTTGCCAATTTATTTACGTAAAACTTTGAACAACAGGTGCTGCACATTGTCAGAAAAAGACCAGACAGGTGGTACCGACATGTCTAAGGTACTTTCGTAGTACAGACACACGGTGCAGGGGATTTGGATGCCTTTCTGATACAGCTCAACAGCATCAGTCCGAAAATACAATTTAGTATGGAGACGAAGAATAACGGCCAGCTGAATTTCTTGAATTTGTTTGTTATCAAGCGAGGGGACGGGACTTTGGGCCATAGAATATACAGAAAAGCCACGCATACTGATCGTTACTTGCATAAAGATTCTGACCACCACCCCAGACAGAAACGAGGGGTGATTAAAACGTTGGTAGATAAGGTGCACAAAATTTGTGAACCGACTTACTTAAAAGATGAGGTTTAACATCTGCTGTCGACATTCAAGAAGAATGGATATTCTGGCCAGAAGAAAGATAGAGCACTTTGCTCTATCGAGAGAATCAGGACAGTTGAGGAATGAAGGACGCCCAAAGCGAAAGTTTTCCTTCCGTTCATCAGTACGATTACAGATCGCAGAGAGAAAGTGTTGAGCAAGTATGGTGTAGAAACTACCTTCAGACCCTCTAGCAAGATAAAAGAATATTTAAGACCCGCAAAAGGTATACGACATCGTTTGGTTGCACATGGTGTAGATAAAATTCCTTGTAGTTGTGGATTGGTTGAGACTGTTACCACGAAAAGAAGTGTAACATCCGTCTCGTTGAACACAAGAGAAATTGTCGCCTAGGGCACACGGATAAATCTGCCGTCGTGGAACATCTTTACCAAGAAGCTGATCACGAAATAAAATTCACTGAAACGAGTGTCGTATCGCATTATCATCCGCGTATGTACAGAGAGGCTACTGAGAGCTATAAGCACCATAATAATTTCAATAGAAAAGAGGAAGGTGTCAAATTAGGCAAAAATTGGATGTCGACGTTGCAACGTAAGGATGACGATCGATTACTTTCAACTGAGATTGTTAGCAATACGAGTGATAATATCGTAGCCGAGTCACGTGATAGACTGTGCTGCCCTCTACACCGCCTAAATAATCACCGCTCCTTTGAGTTCTTGTAGCAGGTAGCCATTTTATCTCTGAAGATATCTCCCACAGTTGGAGAGGAAACGTTCGGAGAAAGTTTTATACATGGACCACGGCCTAATAGCCCGGAAGTTCTAAGTGATGTCACAAATTAAATAAATAAAAAACCATTTTGCAACCGATACAGCATATTTTTTGTTGAACATCTCAACAGATTGCTGTATCATTAGCCGAAAGATGGAGTGTGCGATTTTCATTGTTAGAAGTTGTGATACCAAGTGTGTATTTTGATCTATCTTGAAATGTACAGAAAATCTGAGAAATATGTTTTTTATTATTTAAAATTTTAAATAAAGGAAAATGAAGCTGCAAAGTTGTGGGTGTCATTGTACTGCTTAAGTCCTTATGTATCATATATATAATACCATCTGTAAAATATTCCGTATGGTTTGAAAAATTTTTGTGAGTCGTTCGTTGTTAAGTAACATTAACACAATAGTAGCTCACAGGTGCTTTCACTATGTGTTCTGGACAGAAAATGATATATCCTTCTACCCATAAAATTGCAGCACCATGAAGGCAGGCTGCAACAAAGGTCAAATTGACAGAAGTGTAGCACAGGCTCAGATATGCAAATGATTACTAATTCAGCAAAACCCTGCAAAGTAGCCCTGCAAAATGGTTAGAAGTAACTCCATCTACACTCTTCACTTGAATTTTAATTGTTTGTGGGAAGATGGTGTCACCCTTCACATAATAAGTAGAGACATCTACCAGCACGCGTCGGAATTCGACAGTGGCTCGATATGGGCATATCAGGACTGCAGCCTGTCTTTCCAGGATACTGCTGCTCATGTTCTACGGGATCCTGTAATGAAGACATAACAATAGATAACTTCAAGAGGACTGAACTCAACGCCACACAGGATCTCAGCCGCCACAGACACATCCTCATCCGCCTAGAATCGCACAAGAACATCACATACTTTGATCATGCACGATTTTCGCTTACAACTTTCGACTCGGTCGTTTTCGGACCAGGGCCCCCGTAATTTATGAAGCTCAGAGTTTCTAACAGTCACAGTACTGAACATCTCGCTTAGGTGATGGTCAACAGCATGCACTGATTTTTAAAAATGTGTAACATGGAGCTGTATGTAATAATGTTTATTTTTATTTTGCTTCTCGTTTCGGTTCTAAACCATCGTCAACGTTAGAACAATTATCTTAAATATGTCACATGCCATACATGCTTAAACTTAAGTTATTACATAAATCGATAACTGCCAAGAAAAATCCATAAATTGTGACAAGATTGAAATATAATGGCATGTCATATTACTGCATAGAATATATTGTTTAATATGTAATTTTATAACAGTATTCTTAGTAGGTTCTTTTTAGTAATACCTTTAATTTTCCCAGGCTGTGTATTGTACAATTTTTTTCTTGGTTAAAATGGGTATTTTGAATTTGATGTTCATTCTCTCCTGGTGAATGTAAGTTCAGTCCAGATCTTGTTGTATGATCATATCAAAGCTGTTTGTGGACTAATAATCAATGTTATTTTTGATGTGCACAACTGACTGGTAAGTGTACTCACAATGTGTAGTTAAAATCGCCGCTGTGTTGAATACATATTTACAATGTACCCGACTACTATTTTTGGATGATAGTCTTATGTCCCTTTCCTGTAGTTGGAAAACTGTTTTCATTCTTTGAGCATTTGTGTCCCAAAGAAGAATTTCATAGCTAAGAATTAACTGTACATATGAAGAGTACCTAACTCAGAGACGCCGGCTTTTACACTCTGATGACTGGACTTTAAGGGCACAACATGCTGTTGGCACTGTGTTTGCAAATGATTTAATGTGTTCACACCTCTTCAACTAAGAATCAGTGTTCATTCCCTGAAAGTTTGTTTGTTACACAGCCTGCATTTATTTTAACACTATCATTTTCCTTCCTCAAACTGAATATCATGCCATTTGTTTTCTTTTTGTTCAATACCACGTTATTGCACACTGACCAAGTGTAAGCTTCCTTGAGGATTTCATTAGTTTTTTCTGCATGGAGTTCTCTTGTTTTCTGATTGACTATAATATTGCTATTATCGGCTAAGATAATTTTTTCCGTTTGGTGTACTCTACTGGGACAGTCATTGATGCAATTCAGGAACATTATTGCCCTTAACATGTTACCCTAACACATATATTTATGTATTTTGTTTCTGATAAGTGTTTCACTATAAGTTTCACCGTACTTGAAGTAATTCTGCTGCACGACCGTGTTTAAGACTCCATTTACAAATCTACATTGTCGATGTAGACATTAAAGGGTGATCACTCTTTATTGCAACCACCTGAGTCGGATTTTATCTCCCGCTGGAAGCCAGCTGGCGACAACGCTGTCGGGGAGTGTACTCGATATTTTACCTCCGCTGCGAGGTCTTTGGTCGCGTAAAAATCTTGTGCAGGTAGGTGTTTGTTAGGCGATGCAATACAGTGTATTGAGTGAAAGTGTTTGGAGTGAAATGGTGAAATACAAGTATTCTATCTGCCAAAGAGTATTCATGTATGATTCATACCTGAGTACAGAATCAATGCGAGCAGTAAGGAGATTATTTCAAGAGGAATTTCCTGATGTTCAAGTTCTTTATCGGAGTACGATTCATCGAATAATAAATAAATTTCGTGAAAAGGCAAGTTTTCGTGACAGGAAACACAGACAACGACATATAGTACTCACACAGGAAACTCTGGATAGCACTGAGCATGTTCTGGGAAGGTCTCCTAGAAAATCAGTTCCACATCTTTCTTAGCAATGGAAATATCCTATGTCTCCGTTCAAATGGCTATAAAGTTACTGAAGTTCCCTATAAAATAACTGCACTGTAAGAACTTAAACTGGATGACTTTACAAAAAGGTTGCGGTTTTGTGAATGCATTTTGAAAAGGGAGCGTCACGTAGAAATTGAGCCTAATCTATATTTTCGGGCGAATCATGGTTGCACCAGAATAGATACGCTAATTCACAAACTGACCATAGAGTTCCGAGAAGCCGAGCGTAATAATCAAGGCACCTCTGCATGATCAAACAATAGAAGTGTGATGCGACATTAGCGGCGAGAGAGTAATAAGTCCTGTTTTTATTTTTTTTCAGGAAACAATAAACAGCGAGAGATATGTGGAAAACGTTTTGTACCCATTTTCCAGCTAATTTGGCTTTCGCGATCTATCTGCAGGATTCTGCAACGGCACACACAGTCAATTTCTCATTACAGGGAAATCATGACGTGTTTCAAGACAGAGTTATCACTAACGGCATATGGCCTCCTCATTCCCCCGTTGTAACCCACTGCAATTTTCTCTCTGGAAGCTATTAAAACAGAAAGTGTACAAATCAGTTCCACACACTTTAGATTAACTTAAACTAACATTCGTCAAGAAACTGCTGCCATTTCTCAGAGGGAAACGCAGAGTGTAATGAGCAAGTGCCTAAGCAGGTGTCAGGAATGCTTGAACAACGGAGGGAATCAGTTCCAGTCTATCCTTGCTAAATATACGTGAATAATTAACTATTCATTTTAAGTGTTTATGTTATCTGTCTTTGAAATAACTTATCCGCCAAACCGTACTACATTACCTGACTTTACTTGGCATTGTTGCACTCGACCTCGCGTGGCCGTTACCGGAAACACGTGGTGACGTTTCAATTAACAAGTACAATGCTAAGGAAAACACACCGCTCTGTGAACTATGTCAAAGAGTTGTGCATATACTATCGAGTGTTTCAACATATCCACGTGGAATATCACGATAAAAACTGAAGAGAAACTGACCAAAGCCCTCTCTCTCCCACGTGAAATAGCACTGCAGCCGACTAATACACTACTGGCCATTAAAAGAAGAAGAAATGCGGATGATAAACGGGTATTCATTGGACAAATATATTATACTAGAACTGACATGTGATTACATTTTCACGCAATTTCGGTGCATAGATTCTGAGAAATCAGTACCCAGAACAATCACCTCTGGCCGTAATAACAGCCTTGATACGCCCGGGCATTGAGTCAAACAGAGCTTGGATGGCGTGTACAGATACAGCTGCCCTTGCGCTTCAACACGATACCACAGTTATTCAACAGTAGTGACTGGCGTATTGTGACGAGCCAGTTGCTCGGCCACCATTCACCAGACGTTTTCAACTGGTGAGAGATCTGGAGAATGTGCTGATCGGGGCAGCAGTAGAACATTTTCTGTATCAGGAAAGGCCTGTACAGGACCTGCAACATGTGGTCGTGCATTATCCGGCTGAAATGAAGGGTTTCGCCGCAGGGATCGAATGAAGGGTAGAGCCACGGGTCGTAACACATCTGAAATGTAACGTCCACCGTTCAAAGTGTCGTCAGTGCGAACAAGAAGTGACCAAGTCGTGTCACGAATGGCACTCCATACCATCACGCCGGGTGATAACCCCAGTATGGCGATGACGATTACACTCTTCCAATGTCGCCAAACATGGATGCGACCATCATGATGCTATCAACAGAACCTGGATTCATCCGAAAAAAAACCATGCTGCTGCAAACGTCGTCGAACTGTTCGTGCAGATGGTTGTTGTCTTGCAAACGTCCCCATCTGTTGACTCGGGGATCGAGACGTGGCTGCACGATCCGTTACAGCCATGAGAATTAGATGCCTGTCATCTCTACTGCTAGTGATACGAGGCCGTAGGGACCCAGCACAGCGTTCCGTATTACCCTCCTGATCCCACTGATTCCAAATTCTTCTAACAGTCATTGGATCTCAAACAACGCGAGCAGCAATGTCGCAATACGTTAAACCGATCTTTATCAAAGTCGGAAACGTGATGGTACGCATTTCTCTTCCTTACACGAGGCATCACAACAACGTTTCACCAGGCAACGCCGGTCAACTGCTGTTTGTGTAGGGGAAACCGTTTGGAAACGTTCCCCACGTCAGCAGGTTATAGGTGTCGACACCGGCGCCAACCCTGTGTGAATGTTCTGAAAAGCTAATAATTTGCATACCACAGCATCTTCTTACTGTCGGTTAAATTTCGTGTCTGTAACACGTCATCTTTATGGTGTAGCAATTTCAATGGCCAGTAGTGTACTTACTGTGGACATCCTGTCACCCACACCACGGGCACGACATACGCCCTTGTCGGGCGGTCGCACGCCGTGAAAGCGTTTTGCATTCACGATTGATCAGCCTATGGAATCGGAGATAAACTACATCCTTCTCTCACTCCTTTTCTTTGTTGGTGCTGGGTTTTTCAGTTTATGCACTTACATCCAACACAAATGTGTTTCCGAACAGGGTGAGTTGCTGTTACCAGATTGCAGGAGAATCGCCTTGGCTTTGAAAATGCTTTATGGTAGTAACATCAGCCAGAAAGTGGTTGTGACCTTGACGATCATCCCGAGTGTGGTCATGCAGGCGAAGGCGTTGATGGTGAGCACCTCCAGGTCGTCCGGCGTGTCCATGACGAGGTTGGCGGTGGAGGTGGAGAAGAGGCCGAGGTGCGCGGCCACCACCAGCGCCAGCCGCAGCGACCCCCCAGGGGGCCCCGTGTCCCCCGGCGCCGCCCACAGACCCAGGTGCCGCACGCCCACGGCGCTGGGACCCAGTAGCGAACTCTCCTCCATGGCCGCTGAAAGTCAGCGAAAATCACCATATGTAGCGCCTTTCATCGCAAGTCCTGTCCTACCTAGAAAACAGAACGAAGTTAGGGCAGCACTTCAAAAATATACCATTTTCACTGTAAAAACCATATTTTCATATTTATAATATATACCCAAAAATGGAAATATTTCCTGAATAACTTCAGTATTGTCCTCTAATTATATCATTTTTAAGTATTATAAGAAAAATAATATGACAAAAATAAATAGACAAAAAACGAATCTTAAAAGGTACATCTTAAAATTTCTATTATATCAATTTTGAATTTAATTAATCATGTAAATAAACAAACTGCATAAATCTTTACCACTTTGAATATAATTAATCATGTAAATAAACAAACTGCATAAATCTTGACCACCTAATTGTTCGCCTCATCAATATTCCAAAGACTATGATGAATAATAACCTACTTTTAAAATTAAATATGTGAGACATTTAGTTGAAAGGACAGGTGTAAATCGTACAGAACCTGCAAATTTAACAAAATATGATGTATTCAAAGAAAATAATGTGGGAGAAGAATCAAACTTAGAAATAAAATAATTCAAATAAGAACCTAAAATAACTACAGTAATTGTTAAAAGCACTGAATAACAAGGAAAAGCAATCACATAAAGAATACCGAAAATTAATTGAGATATAAGATTACCCCCAAAAAACACCAAAAATAATAAATTAATTACACCTAAAGAAATATATTGACCCTTATCACACACAAAAATTAATGAACTCCAAAAAAATATATATATAAACAAAAAACGTCCAGTTTGTATGTGCAGTATGAAAAAGAAATGGAGTACTTGACTGAAGGATTACCTTAAAAGGGTAAATAAAACAATCAAAATTACCATCTTATTTAGTATTGAAAACTAACAAGCATCATACACCTTGATCTAATATTACACAAAGGTAAACAAATGAAAGTAAAGGTTCATACCCCATTTGTTGTAGTATCAGTCCTCTCCTTTTAATGACTAACTACCATCCAAACTTGTCTTTTGCATTATACACTTTATCATATTATTAAATGGAAAGCTAATTAAGATAATGGGCCCATAACCCATTAGTGGAGTATCAGTCCTCTAATTCTTAATCAGCAAAAACTGTACAAAACATCTCATGTATCAACATTAATTATAGGAATGATCCTGTTCATTTCATCAAATTTCTAAGGAGTTTCCATAGGGCTTGAGATCATTTTACTCTCATCTACCTCATTATTAGCAAATAATGGAAACATAAAAACAAATGAACCATCTATTATACTTTTTGTCATTCAAGCAATAGCAGCAAAAATTTCATTATTTTCAATGTTTTTGATTCAGGTAAAACTTCCAACAGGATGAGAAAGAGAACTTATTCCACCATAATAATAAGATCTACATTATTGTAAAAATTGAAGTGGTTCCATTTCACTTTTGATTTCCAAAAGTTATAGAACTATCAAGGTGAACTAATCGCTTAATGTTGATAACATGAGATTACTCACTATATGACTGATGACATAAGCATTGAATACTTACATATGTGAGATAGAATTTATGTATAATAACTTAAAAAAACTGATAAAAGGTATATGAAAGTGAAGCACCATGTCTCCTACACATATCGACATTTGTAATCAGATGGGCAGTGATGACCCTTTGTTGGTATATCTATGAACACCTGTTTCCTGCAAACTGCACAGTGTTGAATCAAGCTAGGTAGGGCAACGTTCTGGTAAGTATAGCATGAGTATTTACTTTTATGTATACATGCCACTATAGCAGTAATATTATTTGAAAGCACTGATGAATATGGAATGTCGTTTGGACTTATGTTTACAATGACAGTGGTTATATATTAAAATGACAAATGTGATGGTTTGAGTTAAAAGTGTAGGAGTACATACTTGAAAATGACACAAGGCTGAAATCAGATGAATGTGTATAAATGCCACTTATTGTGTAAGAGCAAGAGTGGAAACTATAATTTTATTTCAATAAATTTGTAGATATTGGACCAAAAATTAAAAAAAACTTGTGGCAACTAATGTTGCAGAATTTTGTGCACTTAATTGGTGGGAGATAAGGTGGATAAGGTGAATAAGTTGCTCGTCAATGAAATATTTGAAAGAATCACACATTGGGTGTTGGGATCAGTTAGGTGACTTATAAAGTGGTGATGGATTACTTGAGAAACTATAGTTTCAAGGATTTTGCTGAAAATCAACGAAAGAGGCTTGCCATGGCCATTGAGACCTCTCATCAGCGGTGTTGGTTGTCCAACATGAAGAGTAGCCAGATATCTAACCAGGTTAATGGCTCCAATAGTTGCCCTGTGTGAACACTGTATTGAAAACTCTCAGACATTTAATGAACAAATCAAACTAATTAGATTTTGCCCAAATGATAATTTAGTCATGCTGCATGTAGTCACACTATTTATAGAAGTTTCTATGGAAGTATATTGAAACTGGTGACAGAAAATATAAAATTATATAGTTGTTCAGACATGCTGTTACGACCACCCACTCCTTGTAGAGTAGCAAATTTTATGAAATGAGCTACAGAATGACTATGGCTTCTACAATGTCTCCAGTAGCGACCAAATTATTTATGGAACATTTTGAAGAATGTACCTTAAATTTGGTTCCATTTACCCATATCCATATTATAACTGTGTTCACATCACGTTGATGGTCTGACCACATGGCGCTGAAACTCCTGAGCAGTTCCAGCACATGAGCAACATGCACCCAAACATCCAGTTTATCGTTGAGACAGGGAGGGAGATAAAGTTGCCATTTTAAAAAGTATTTTTTTTTTTACAGTGAAAGTCACAGGGGTGGTTCGAACAGTCTGGATACTGTAAGCCAACATACACTGATTTATATCTCATGATGGAGAGTTTTCACCATCCAGTCTAGAAAATGTGTTGTGTGGAAACGAGCTGTCGACGCTGAGAACTAACAGAGGAATTTACAGAATTGTTTACACTCTTAACCAAGCAGTGGTGCCATCATTGTTGATGTTTACACCACCTGTGACAGAATGACGACGTATGACGACCAGTCAGAAGCGGTCCATGAGCTACATAAGTCAACTGCAGAAGTCAACTACACCACCATGCTACTTACGTCACAATTAACCAAGCCCACTCCCCTGTATTTCACCTCGATGTTGGTGTGCCTCAAGACTGTGTTCAGTCCCCTTCCGTTGTATTCTGTACATTGCAGACATTCGCCTACCACCACTCCCTTAACTACTTCTTGGAAATGCTGATGACAGCACATACCTAAACCCAGCTCTCCGATGACTCTCTCCAAGCCACTTTTATCTCCTAGAGAAGTGGTGTAATACATGGAAACTCAACAGAAAAGCCAGTACTTGGTGTTTCTGTTGTCCAGACTTTCATCTATCCTTGTGCAAGCAACCCATCCTTTTGACTAATACGCTAATGTATTTAGGAGTAATTCTTGATGGAAGATTGAACTGGAATGTATACCTCTTTACTGTTCAATACATAGCCCAAAGCCGACAAACACTACTAATATGCCGCTCCTAGAGACTAAATTCTTCTACCATTATCCTAATCTATAAGTCCCTCACTTGCTCCATTCTAACTTAGGCCAAATGCCATATGTCCGTCGGAGGCTTCGAAAGGCATGCAATCTGCCTCGCCTTCCACAGACGCCTACCTTCCGCAACTCAAATCCTATATCGTCTTATCCACTTTCCAGGTCTTCTTCTCTGCTCAGAGCAACTTTGGATCTAAGATATTAATCGCAAAACCCAGTGCCAGCACCCAGTATCCTACTCACTAATCACCAGTCCAACTACTGTACTGGGCCACTATATATATATATTCCACTTTCCAGGCACCTTCATGCTTTATCTATCCTTTTTCGTCATAACATCAATCAGCTCCCACTATCAAACACCGAAATACTTCCGAAAATATACCTCAGCTCTAGTGACAATGATCAGCCACACACCATACCTGCACTTGCCTCCCTCTGCCTCTTCCTCCACTTCACTGACGTTTAGTCCTTACTTGCGGTTCCTCCGGGCACATTAGGCATACTCATCATTCCAGTCCATCAGACCATGATCATTTTCATGCGCCGGCAGCATCACCCATCTAACATAGCATCATTTACATTATTATCACTGACTATATAATAACTGAAATTTAAAACCGTCTAAGGGATTTTAAAAATTGTTGATCACAGTATTTTTTTAAAAAGAAACATCTTTTGTTGTCATTTCTCTTTCATTATACCGAAACTTGTTTTAAATATGTACAACCTTTGGCTGAAGAGCGCTTTTCCTCCATTCCCAGGCTGGTCTTTCACGAGTAGCTGAAAAAACAACAAAGAAAAAAATAGCTGCAACAGTCAGTGGCGCCTGAGAAAGCCGAAGGCGATAATCGTCAAAGGCTTGAAATTTAACCAGAACTGATGCACAAGAAGTCCGAGAATGTTTTATTCAAGAGTGTCATCGTGAGAAACTTCGTTCTCATAACTATTACTTTTTTACAAGCAAATCTCCATGTCTATCTTACAATGATAGGACTGAAATCTTTCAATTACTTTCTTCCTCTTAGAATCAGAAATGCCTGGTGGTATGCAGCAGAGTTTGTTCCGCCTGCGTCATGGCTGATCCTGGTGGTGTGTGTCTGTCGTGTTCCCGTATCAGGCTCCATTATAGACATTCTGCAGAATTCAGTAACTTTTTCAGTGAATCTTATTACCTGTTTTAATCTTTCGTTGGTCTAAAAATGAAGTCCTTAAATTTTCTTCGATAATTTGCTGTTTCTCCTGTCTCTTCCCTTGGCAATGAGAAATGCCGCCTGGGATGTGTACTTCTTCTTCTAATAATTTTCGGGTATGCAGCCGGATCCCGTCGACATTCTGCCACGATATTTCGGCCCAGAGACGTCCGGCCATCATCAGGTGAGTACACAACTACTGAAGAGCCCAGGTGCAGTCGCGGTATTTATACCGATTCTCGCGCACGTGTTGACATGCGCGGCATAGCCGAGTTGTACGTGCTGCCCTCGGTGGTGAAAGTAAAAGATCATCTAGTCATTGAGTATCGAATGACGCTGTCTATTCCGCTGTGAATGTATAATTTTAATAACAGGATTCCAAGTTTTATCCAGTTGAAAGCCGTTGTCACGATTTATAAGATTATCGGCAAGACGTATTTCTACTGATTCCTTGATTACGAAGTCACATCAAATACCTTAACGGGGAGGAGATGGTTCAGGATATCCACGTACTGGATAAATTACGTGAGAAAAGAGCCAGGTTGCTGTGTTCACTAAATTTTTTACTGATATGTAGAAACAATAACTTGATTCCAACTTTCGCCAGAGTTGTTCATTTTATTAATAGTGTGGCCGCCAACAATATAAAACGCAAGGCGAGTCTGGCTTTATTAAGAGAACGAATCCGTTATACGCGTCGTGAGTTAGACACTGTTGCCAGGAATTTATATTATTTACATCTGAAGATTGCAGCAAGATGTTATTCCCTTAGCTGGGACTGGTTTGACGGTGTATGTTGGGCCAAGGCAGACTGGGCTCACAGGAACAGTACGAACAGGCAAAGTGCGAAGTTTAGCCAACTCGTAACACGAAAGCCGCAAGAAGCTATCTCTGGACGATCCGTAGTGAACCTTACGGAGAAATCGTTTGACGATGCGACGATGTCAGTGCTTGCGAAAGGTTTAAACTTCGCCCCTACTCCTGTTTCACTGCCTTTAACGGATTTCATCAGTTCCATTGAGGAAGCTATTAGACGTCTCCCTGCGGATAATGCAGACGAAATTCGACGTGAATCTTGCCGAACGTTGTTGAAATGTGCGCCACAACGGAGTAACATCTCGCCAGCTGAAAGAGCTGCTCTCCGCAGCCTCAGAGAAGATACTAGCACAGTGGTACTGCCTGCGGATAAGGGTAACGCCACAGTTCTTCTGACAAGGAAAGCCTACACAATGCAGTATCACCAAGACTCTACGGTCTTCCCAAGATACACAAGGATGGTGCCCCGCTGCGATTAATAGTGAGTAATATTGGTGCTGCCACCTATTCTACAGTAAAATATCTGGCCTCAATACTAAAGCCGTATGTGGGTAAGTGTTGCCACCATATACGTAATTCCGAGGATTTTGTCAGTCGCTTGAAGGAAGTTAAGCTTAGCAGCTCGGATTTATTAGTCAACTTTGATGTGGTCTCACTATTTACCAAAGTGCCTTTAATGGAATCGTTACATCTTATTGGTAACTTATTCAGTGCAGAAATGACGGCCTTGTTTGAACATATACTCTCCTCAACGTACTTTCTATTCAATGACGAATTCTTTGAACAAACAGACGGCGTCGCCATGGGGAGCCCTTTGTCCCCTGTGGTAGCTAATCTCTTTATGGAGGACTTTGAGGAGAAAGCACTTGAGTCTGCTGTCTTGAAGCCTACGGTCTTCTGGCTGTACGTAGATGATACTTTTGTTGTATGGCCTCATGGCAGACAGGAACTGGAGAAATTCCTTCATCATTTAAACTCTTTACATGAGAACATCAAATTCACTATGGAGATTGAAAAAGATGGCACTTTACCATTTCTAGACGTGCTAGTATGCCGTAAAAATGATGGGTCATTAGGACATTCTGTGTACAGGAAACCGACTCACACAGATCTGTATCTCCAGGCGTCAAGCTGCCACCACGCAGCACAAACAGCTGGTGTTCTCAGTACCTTAATACATCGAGCGCATGTAATATCGGACGATGAAAACCTCCACGCAGAATTAGAACACTTAGAGAAGGTTTTTAGAGAGAATGGCTACACTTCACGCCAAATAAGAAAGGCCATGCGCAACTGTCATAACAAGAAGCAGCGCACTGAGGACGCTGATGACGACTTTAAATCAACTGCGTTTCTTCCATACGCCGGGAATGTGTCGTCGAAAATAGGCCGATTACTGAAGAAGAATAAAATCAAGGTTATCTTCCGTCCACCAGCAAAGAACCGGGCCCTGGTTGGATCCGTTAAAGACGATTTACAACTGAAGAAAGCAGGCGTCTACAAAATTCCCTGTGAATGTGGCTCTGCATATATTGGCCAGACGACAAAAATTGTCCATGAACGATGTACAGAACATGAAAGATACACCCGTCTGCGGCAACCGTCAAAATAGGCAGTAGCAGAGCACTGTATTTCATTGGGACATTCAATGGAATACAATGGAACAAAAATTTTAGCTTCGGTTTCCGGATTTTGGGATTCCGTAATCAAGGAATCAGTAGAAATACGTCTTGCCGATAATCTTATAAATCGTGACAACGGCTTTCAACTGGATAAAACTTGGAATCCTGTTATTAAAATTATACATTCACAGCGGAATAGACAGCGTCATTCGATACTCAATGACTAGACGATCTTTTACTTTCACCACCGAGGGCAGCACGTACAACTCGGCTATGCCGCGCATGTCAACACGTGCGCGAGAATCGGTATAAATACCGCGACTGCACCTGGGCTCTTCAGTAGTTGTGTACTCACCTGATGATGGCCGGACGTCTCTGGGCCGAAATATCGTGGCAGAATGTCGACGGGATCCGGCTGCATACCCGGAAATTATTAGAAGAACAAATACGCCGGGAAAATTTCAAATGTGTACTTCTTGTTTTCCAGTGTCTATGGTACCCAAGCTGTGGAGGATGTCTGCCACCAAAAGCTACTAGCAGCTTATCCTCTACCTGCTGCCACACCCTCACAGAGAATGTGTTCCACCGGACGCACTTAACGGTATTATTGTTTCATGACTCTGCGTCATACTGAATTCCAATTCTTCAATTACTGTCCTTTGCTGTTGCCAAAAATACACATACGTAGAGCTCTTATACAACTGTAAATCACTAAGAATCTTGTATTTACTTGGAGATTAGATGAAATTACCCACACTTTTCTTTCCATATACACGTGGTGAGGAGATTCTCAATGAAGCGAAAGATGTCAGAAATGTGAAGAAAACATGACACAAACTTACAAGGGAACCGGTATGCTAGTGTCCCTTTGGCAGCTCTTAAGTAAAGCCGTCGTCAAGGATGTGGAATACGTCAAAAGTTTTAAACATGTTCTTATTAAAAATTTATACAAACATGTAAATGTATGGGTAGTAGAGCGAGCCAGATAATTCTGAGGCTCTTGTAGCCAAGCATTAAAAAATAGAAACATAGTATGTTATTAACAGACGTTTCGTAAAGGGGTCACTGTGACTGTAGCTTATAGCTTAGGCTCTTGAAGTGAATGCCTGTAATGTTGATCATTGCACCTTTTGCATGGTAAATATTTTAGAGAGTATTAATATAATTCCCTGTATTTCTGATTTCGAGACCTTCATGCAATGTACAGCTTTCACACTAGAAAATATTGCTAACGTGAAAAAATACTGATGAACACATGCAGGAGTCATACACTACATAATATGTTATCGTATTGGCAGTAATATACTGTTTATTAACAGTGTAGGAAAAGATAGATTGATACTTACTGTAAAGGAGACATATGGAGTTGCAGACAGGCACGTTTAAAAGACACTAGCATGTAGCTTTCGGCCACAGCCTTCATCAGTAAAGTGAGGGACTTACGCAACATTTACACACAACATTCACACACTCAGACAAGACAGCACACCTCAAGCACACCGACCGCCAATTCCAGTACCTCGGGTCGGAATGCAGTATCACGTGGGATGCAAGAAGCAGTCTGGAAGGGACAGGGAAGGGGAAGGGATAGTGTACAGGCAGGGAGAGAGACGAACGCTGTCTGTCAGAGTGTGCAGGGACTAGACTCCAACATGTGCGGCATCAGAAGGTTGTGGGGCAGGGAGGTGGAGAAAAAGGGGAACAAAAAGAAAGGAGTAGGAAAGACTGGCGGATGCGTTGCCAGAGGGCTGCAAGTAAACAGGGTGGGAGGTGGGAATGGCGAAATGGTAGGAGAGAGGGGGTGGAAACTGTACGATGGAGGGTGTGGGGACAGTATGTTACTGTAGACTGAGGCAGGGATGATTATGGGAGCAGAGAATGTGTTGTAAGAATAACTCCAATCTGCACATTTCAGAAAAAGCTGGTGGGAGAGGGAAGGATACAGGTGGCTCAGGTAATGAAGCAGCCATTGAAATCAAGTGTGTTATGTCCAGCTGCATGTTGTGCCACAGAGTGGTGTACTTTGCTCTTGGCCACAGTCTGGTGATGGTCGTTCATCCTGGTGGACAGCTGTTTGGTAGTCACACCAATATAAAATGCTGTGTAATGATTTCAGCAGAGCTGGTAAATGACATAGCTGCTTTCACAATGGCCCAGCCCCCGGTGGGTTAGGATAAAACTGTGACAGGACTGGAATAGTAAGTGCTGGATGGATTTGGCAGGTTTTGCACCTGGGTATGCCACAGGGATATGATCCTCGTGGCAAGTGGTTGGGACTGGGAGTGGCATAGGGATGGACTAGTATGTTGTGGAGGTTCGGTGGGCGATGTAATACCATTTTAGAACGGGTGGGAAGTATCTCAGGTAGGATGTCCCTCATTTCAGGGCACAATGACAGGTAATCAAGGCCCTGACAAAGGACGTGGTTCAGTTGTTCCAGTCCAGGGTGGTACTGGGCAACGAAGGGGACACCCCTTTGTGGCTGGTTTTTGAGGATGGTGGCAGGATTGGAATTGTGAGGGGAAATGGCACAGGAGATCTGTTTGAAGGCTAGGTCTGTGGAAGAGTGCCTGTCTGTGAAGGCCTTGATGAGACCCGCAGCATATTGAGCAAAGGAGTTTCTGTCGCTGCAGACACGCCATCCATGGGTATCCAGGCTATATAGGAGGTATTTTGTGGTGAAAGGGATGACAGCTGTTAAAATGCAGGCACTGTTGGTGGTTGGTGAGTTTAATGTGGAGAGAGGTGCAGGTGGAGCCATTGGGGAGGATGATGGCATGCTGTGTCGAGGAGGACCACATGAAGCAGATGGGAGAGAAGGTGTTGAGGTTGTGATGGAATGAAGATAAGGTGTCTTGGCTCTGGGTCCACATCATGAAGATATCATCAATTGATCTTAAGTAGTCTAGGGGTATGACTTTTGGGTAATCAGCTGAAGAGCTGTTTCTGTCTGATGCTGGACCAGCCCTTCGTGGGGAACGGAAACAACAGCAAAGAAATAAAAACGCCCACGGTGGTCCGTTGGCCGTGACGAAGATGATGGTGGCAATCGTTGAAAATTAGAGGTCTTATACAGGGCTGATGCGCCAAGAAATTCGAGAATGTTTTGTTTAATTATAGTTATATTTGCTTAGTAATATTGCTTATACTAACATGTAAAAACCACCCTGGTTCTATCATTTTATATCTAACATTTGTATTCTCCAAGAATTAGCATTCATCATATACGATACACGACAGGAAAAATTTAAAAGTGGAATAAACAGAAGTTCTGGTCGTCTCCAAGAGTTATGTAATGTGAAGTGTGAACAAAACAAGCGTGAATAAAAATCAACTCGAGTTAGAGTAGTTGGGCAGTGGATGTGTGTCAGTACTCAGCTCATGTCTAAGAACCTAGATAAGAATTGTTGTGTTGACAGTAAACCGCTCTGCCAGTTTCATTTGTACATTGTATATTGCTGAGATGTGATAACTTATTTACAAATGAGCATTATGTGTTCGTATTTGGATCAGCGACTACAACGATTAATCACCTTAAACAACAAGAAGTATGGGAACGGTACCAGTGGACAATGAAAGCATGAGCGTTCAAATAATGCTCAGTACAGCTATCGACAGTGTTGACGTATATTGTGCGTCTTGTACCTGGTGGAGCAGTAGAGAAGACACAATGGACATCTGAACACAGCTCCTCCGATGTGTAAGCCCAGTGCCTTATCCACTGCATAGTTTGGCTCTCAGGGTTGATAAACACTTGGACCTGGACAGAACTTGAACCGTGCTCCTGATTCCAAGGTGCCGCCCCTCAGCCCACTACAGACATAGACAATAGGTGGTAGCAGAACGCTTACTCATTCCATATACAAAAGCAGGCCACAAAGAATTAAGACTATACTATTACAAATTAAGAACTTGAGGTGGAAACCCTTCAGGACTGTATGATGACACCAACACTACTTTAATGTAAATCAATAAATTCCTGCAGCATTAAACAGTGAACACCAAAATTCAGATTCAGAATGACAACAGAGTCATATCTCAAATAAAACTTAATTACTCTTATAGAATGTTAACGAAATACTAAAGGATATTTACAAACCAAAATATGTAGTTAACTAGGGAATAACTTGAAGGAAGATAATAGCACAAATGTAAATGTAAGAAACAAAATTAGCTCAATTGAATTAGATTCAAATAACAACTCCTCAACAGTGTGGAATGTGTACTGACTTTAAAATTAAAATATATAACCAACAAATACCCCATCAGCATCTAATATTGTTAAAATCCTAGTGTTAGATCTTAACATCTCATGTAACGTAGCTTGAAACTGCTATATAGACCCAAAAATTTGTTACAGAATCATATTTCCGCCATAAAAATAAAAAGTTAGGAAGCTATTTTGAAGCCACAAAAATAATAATAAGTAAAGTTATTTTATATACTAAGTGGAAATGCAGTATGTATTAAAAATATACTCAATATTTTACATCATTCCATTAATTAACAAGTGACAAACTATGCAGAAATTGCACAGGACTCAATTTCGTTTTTAGGAAAATTAAAAACAAACATTGAAGATAGGTTAAATGGATAAAAGAAACAAGCGTCGTCCTTTCAGTGTACCGCTTGACTAATAATCGTTAAACAGCTGAATTCTTTCTTAGTGAATCAGTAAAGAATGTATAAATACGAAGAGCTTAAAAGAGGATGAGTTCTGATCCAATTTCAAATGGCGTATTTAGCAGTTTCTATGGTCCCTGTGAGAACTGAATCCCTACACATTAGAAAATGTTTCTCTACCACTGCAATTACTAGTCGAAAGAAAACATGACGCCGTTAACATTGAATGATTTGATTTTCTTTTTTGTCACTATAGTCTTTCATCACTTAAGGAAATTTTGTTGTTATCTAGCGTCAAGTAACTCCCCTCTGCAGCCCAGGTCACTAACGCACACCCATGCTGTGGCTGTGCTCCGGCAACGAATTATACCCTGTCCCTGTACTTCATCAACAACCGCACAAACACAGCACTTTACTGTGTGAGCACTAACCAGAGCCATCCACAATATACATAGGCACACTTCAGACGTCATGACAGACCGGGGAAAGGCAATGAGTAAACCACCTCCATTAGGATCTTGTCCAAAACGGCAATGCAGGATTCCCATTTCTGTTCGCAATGCTCATTTCCTGACTTCCACTCTGACTTTGGCTTCTGAGGGCCAAGCCAGTAACTAGTGTGGGGTACCCAAGTACTTGGACGGCCGCTTCCCAAGTGGCAGCATCTGCCATATCTGAGTTAGTGATAGTAACAAAACGTCTTCCACGTCTCGCTGATTTCACAGTATCGCGGATTTGGCACAGTACCATCCTATGATTTATGAGAAACTTGGTCTGCCGAAAGTAAGACAATTTACTTCATATGTGAACCACGCTTGTATTTTTGGATCATTTTTTTAAGTCAGTTAGGAGGGCAGGTGAAAACTTCCCATGCGAACTGAACGCACTCTTGTCATCTCCCTGTAAAAATGTGTCCATTCTAGGACAGTCAGTTACACTATTCACGAGAAAGCACAAGTTGGGGCAAGTGGGGAAATACGATCTTTGTGATATTCTCAAAAAATTTTAGTAGTAATATCATCAGGAGTCACAGCTTTGGCACGATGGGAGACCACTCGAAGTAAGATGGGTTGGCGGAATGAACCTTGCAACGCTGTGAACATTAATAAGTTTCACAATAAAATGATAACTGAGTTAAAATGGTTAGGCTTTAGTAGTTGAGTTGTTTATTGTACTTTATTTGTGATTCGGTTTCAACTAAAACACAGTACTTCTATGACTAAGTTATTAAGCCGAACGTGGGAACACTTGAGTGGTAGTAGGCTCCTAACTATAAAGAAGGAATGTGAAAATCTCGGCTATACTTCATAGACATGTGATCTTCTACCTAAAGTAAAAATAATACCACGACAATACAAATGGTTCACATGCCTCTGAGCACTATGGGACTTAACATCTGTGGTCAAAAATGGCTCTGAGCATTATGGGACTTAACAACTGAGGTCATCAGTCCCCTAGAACTTAGAACTACTTAAACCTAACTAACCTAAGGATATCACACACATCCATGCCCGAGGCAGGATTCGCACCTGCGACCGTAGCGGCCACGCGGTTCCAGACTGAAGTGCCTAGAACCGCACGGCCACACCGCCCGGCGACAGTACAAATAATTGAGAAGAAACGATATTAGTGTCGAATCAATAGTTTTCGGAATCACAGGCTGTTTAGTGACAGTACTCAAAACGTTTAAGTCCACGTTTAGTAGGATAAAGGTTATAGAATTACGAAGAAGTTTCCGGAAATATTTGGAAAATAATAGAACTCTGTAGAACTTTCAGGGAGAAATTCATTTTATATTACAGATTGATTTGATGTCTTTTCGTGAATAGGAGATTAGGATGCATAAGGAACCGAACAATAAATTACTAACTAATAAAGAGTAAACCAGATTCAGTTATAAAAAGTTTGTTTACCGAGATTCTGAGATTGGCTAGAGGCTGGTCTCGCTGGATGATTCACGGACGCAGCACGATAGCTTACTGAGAGACTTTCTGTCACGTCGTTTGCGGTAACGTTCTCCGCAATGCAGGCCGGTTCCTGTAAGTTTAATGAATTTCTGTAACTTGTTTTGAAATATTGCGTTGTTGACAGGCGTTACCTGCCTGGGCTAGCGGAACTTTTTCGTTGTTTCATTTGTGAGACTGGCGAGGAGTCCAAACATGTTGCGAAATGTTCACTTATCGTGCCACGAACCCATATTCGGCCCTCCTGCATTGTTAAACGTACAACGTGTTGTGTTTACTTTAGAACTTGCTGTTTCGGAACTATTGACGAAATACTCGTACGTAAACACTCCATGAAACTGTATGTATGGTGGTACAGTTTACTCATTCGAGGAATGAGGGGAACACGGACTTGCGTGGTGCACACACTGTGGCATGGCTAAACTGCTGCAAAGTTGCAGGTTGCATACCTAACGCCTTCCAGGAGGGAAAAAAAAAATTGATTGCCTGCATTTCACTTAATTATTGCCCGAATTTAGAAATTTCAAATGGTGTCTTAATCTACTTGTTAAAATGGATAACTTCAGGTTAAAGGCTAAACTCAGTAAAACAAGTGTTACAGTTCGAACATCTGTGTATGTCTTGAGGTAGCGTAACTAATTACGAGGAAATTACCAGATTTTATTTATCCAGTATTTGAGTATGAGAGCACTTACCCACTTTCAACAAACAAAACGCCTAATGTGAAATCCTTACGAAGCTTTTTCTCGCTGACATCCCTCACAAAATGATGAAAGAATACTAAACTTTCGCTGTTCATGCAGTACAACTTCAGCAGCAGGCATGACGTTTTAGTTTGTTACTTCATTATTACTGACTTTATTTGAAGCACATTTTACGTACAGTATCCCAATATATTGCCGAACGTACCTCCGAAATTATATTATAATATGGTACTTAAGTCAGAAGATATGACGTCACATCAAGTGTGAGAGACTAGCTGTTTATTAAAACGGAGCGCAAATACTCAGACTATACTCATCCAGCGTTTGAAAATGAGACGACGTAGTGTCTTTCAACAAATGTTATACGTAATTTCTCACATGCAAGTATTTAACACGTTCACTCATTTATAAGATGATCAAACGTTTCTAGGTATTTTATACAAGAGAGTTCGAATCTTTTAAGACTTTCGGGATTGTTTGTTACTTCTTGTACTTCGGTAACATTGCCGGAAAGAAATTAGACTCCTGGGACATTGCAGTACACATTTATTTGAGTAGTACAAAAGTTGTAAGTACAATGTTATTGCTTTGGTATAAAAAGTTTGCTCGTAATCTAAAGCTTTCTGTCTTTCTGCCGATACAGAAAAGAATAATCCGAAATGAGACTTCGGTCACATAAGCAGTGTAAAAGCATTTACACTTACAGTCTCTGAAAGTAAGTAGTTCAAAATTTTCTTATACTCTTCTGTGTATATACATTTATGTGTGTGACAAGTTGGGTATTAACTTTTAAATTTATTTGTTTATCAGGTTCTGTGGGGCCATACACTTGGTCATAGAACGAATCAGTTCATAGTGTAGAGAATGGTAATTAGAAAAAATAGCAATAGATTAAATTAAAGAAGTAATAAAACATAAGAAAGTTATACGTATAGCAGCCGAAACGCTGCTATGTTCAAAGACGTTCTATTAAGATGTGAAACTTCTTTATTTAAATGAGTGTGGCTGTACTTAATTTGCTGTATGACTGAGACCCAAAATATTCTAGCTCAACGAAATCTGACTGCTTAAAAAATATAATCTGACGTCAAATTATTAATTCGAAAGAATGGCCCTGACTAAAAAGAAATCCTAGGAATAACCTATACATTTCATTAAGCACTTACCTCACAAAAATCTTCATTACGTGAACTACTGCAATACAGCGAGCGTCAATACTGCCAGCTAAATAAAAGCTACTAAAGCCATTAACTACTAATAGGCATGTGGTTAGCAAAGGAAAGATTTTGTTGCAGACTAAATAATGTATTTTTTACCTTAATAATGTGACATCCAATTCAAACACGAATATAAATCGTCATTGACATCTAGTACAAGGGCATATAATACGAATAATATTCAATTTCCAAGTCAAACATATACAGATCGTTAGCCTACGCTAACGCTTCAGACTTCAATATTCAATTTCCAAGTGAAACATTTACAGATCGTTAGCCTACGCTAACACTTCAGACCTCTACCCTCCATCAATGCTAAATTCTCACATCTAACATCCATCACTGCTCGCTGTTCACCTCCAACTGCCCAACAGTACTTCCATCACTGATAGCGACTAACTTCCAACTGCCCAACACTACTGGCGATTAACTTCCAACAACGAGTCCGACCAGCCACAGAGTCTTTTACAAGAAAGTGCAGTCAGAGATCCAATACAAAGCGCTACGCAGTGCTGACAACACAGAAGCAGCCCACTTACACAACCCCCCTGCTCACCACAAAAATTTTACTATTTTTTAGGCAGTGGCCAGGACCAATTTGTGTTTTTTTATATTTATTTGTGTTGTTTATATTAACAATATCAAGTAGATCAAATGCACACGATTATTAATAGGTCTGTACTGTTGGTCAAAAGCAAAAATTGTCCTCACAGTCCCTAAAGGTGTCCTAATCATTTATCAGAGCGGTAATCTATGTCAGTTTTATCCACAAAGTCAGAGCAGTAAAAGAAAATGGACATGCAAGTAGTGGATGTCCATTCAGTCTTGAAGAAGTGTTGTCCTCCCAACAGAAAGACAGTGTTGACTCTTGACATGAAATTTGCTAATGGGCCACAACAGAGCAAACCCACAGTAGAGTCAGTCGAAGTCTTGAAGAATATTGGTAGAATTAGACCCACAGTATTTCTTGTAGAGATTATGGTAGTAATGGTCCACCAAGGGTGCAGACCCACTGTAGTCCTTGAAGAGATGTCCAGCAGCCATCAATTGCAAATTTGCAGGTGCATAATCACAATTGAACAGTTTTGCAGATAATAAAGCAATTCCATAAACCGCCACTTGTGCACTCACAAATTCTTTTTTGCAATGTACATAGAACTACGAACTGTGTTAACCATCCCTTGCTGAATTATCACCACAGGTACAAACGCTAAAACAGTCATTTACCTCTGAAATTTTACACATACATTGCGACAAACAGAAATGTGTGCAGTAAAATGAAACCCTACTATTTACTAACTGTCTATACAATTGGTGTCTATACAATTTACAATTTTATGGCATAAGAATACAATTACAAAGGTACAGAAAACATCATTAAAGAACATAATAATACACATAACATTTGTAGTAATGCAGGCTTTACAAAGGAATAGAAATAAACATATACATGAGCATTGCAGGAATTGTAGCATAAGTAAATAAATGAAAAATGAGAATATCCATTGAAATATTAACTTGACACATGAGCATTAAAAGAAATCAGAACAGAATATAAAACAAAAATATATAATATATATAATATAAAACAAAGGTAAACATCTTTCCAAAGTAAAGAATATACTAGATTTGAGGATAACAGTATTCCTCAACATAGTGGATGCAGCTTAGTACTAGAAGAGAAAAATTCAATTAATCTCATCAGGTAACTACAAAAAGACAGGAAAAACACAGATATGCAAAGTACATATAAACATATATCGGAATAACACAAAAACAGAGGACAGGGTTTGTTTTCAGTGTAACATTTGGTACTACAATACTTGTGGTACTTCATTTCCAATCAAAACTTCCTTTTCCCACAGATCTTTTCTTCTTATTTCAACATTTGTTCCCACAAAGAAAAATCCTATCTAAGCATGCTTTCTGTATTTACTTTCACATATTTCTTACCTCATCATTTATTTTAGATGATCTTACCTCCTCATTTGTTTCCAATAAAATCCTACCTAAACCTGTTGTTCCTAAGCTTTACTTACCAGTTCATTTCCTTTTTCAAAAGAACTATTCCTCAATATACAATACTCTTTTGGCCAATTTTTTTTGTAGCTACTCAATACATTTTTTCGCAACTCATCACAATTCATTTTCTTATATAGCACAACCCCTCTTAAACTAACTTGAATCAGATACAGCTCAGATACATAAACTAGAGAATGAGGCAATGCAGCAGCACAAAGCAATTAACACAAACACCAATGACAAAAAATGCAAATTGGCAAAGCAAGTAGCAGTGTATCTAAATTAGCAAAGCAAATGCAACATTACAACTAATATAAGGCAGTATACAGCAAACAAGATAATAAATCAGTGGTAAAACTGACTTATAAGAGTAGTACCAAGTAAAATCATACTCCGTTAAGGAGACAAATGAAGTGGCAACTAAAATTAAGGACAAATATTCCTGCAGGTGCCAGGTTTGCCTCTTTTGATGTAACCAACCTATTTACAAATGAAACCACAGACATAATCTTTGAAACCTTAATAAAATATAAAAAAATTGTTAATTGCAGAAATATCTGAAGTCAAGGTCATGTTACAGCTAATATTTTCTCACAATTACTTTATATTTAATGGGAAAGTTTACCAACATAATAAGGGTCTTGCCATGGGCAGTAGCATTTCAAGTTTTCTGGCAGACATATTTCTCAATCATCTGGTAAGTAAGTTCCTTAATGAAGACAATAGACTCAAAAGCAAAATAGTATATTACTGGAGATATGTTGCTGACGCCTTGCTGCTATTTGATGGAACAAAAGATGAGTTCGAAGACCTACCAGCAGTATTCAACTGTTTCCGCAAAAACATAAAATTCAGAATAGAACATGAGAACAACAGATCTTAAAATCACCACCCACCAACCAAAACACAAGTTGAGCATACACAGAAAATGCACAGATATAACACTGGACAACTCATCATGCCATCCCACCATACAGAAACATGATGCATTTAGGTCCATGTTCAAAGTACATTCCCTTGATTTAGAAGAAAGCACTGTGAAGAATGAGATAGATACAATAAAGAGCATTGCCATAAGCAGTGGCTACAGATGCAAAACGATTGACAATTTAAGCTGACAAATACACAGAAGCAAGAGAACGAATGGACACATTGTGGAAGAAGAGAAAATATTCGCCAGTATCCCATACCTGGGCTTCATATCACAAACAATCGCCAACTCTTTCAGAGAAACAAATGTAACAGTTGCATTCTCAACCACTAATAAGTTTGGAAACCTACTCATCCTTAACGTAAAATCAAATACACAAACATACAACAATAGCACAGTGTACAGAGTATCATGCCCCAGTTGTATCGCCTACTGTGTAGGGAAAACAGGCAGAAACTTCATGACCCGTTTTTTTCAAGAACATGTAAATGCTTTTAGGATCAAGAATTTCGAAAAATCAGTTACTGCAAAACATATGTTGGAAACGAAGTATGACATCAACAGTCTAGAAAACAATTTGGTAATACTACATAATGAAGCCAATGGCAAGGCTCGAAGTCTGTTAGAACAACTGGAGATATACCTCCACAAAATAAAAAAATCAGAATCTATGTTAAATGAACAAACAGATTCCTTTTTACTCTGGTGACTAAACATATATCCAAAGAACTCTCATAAGCTGGTTCAGGTACTGTAGTATTGGTAGACAGCTAATCCTAGCTAACACCAATACTCCCTAAACTGATACGAAAGACAAGGCTTGAGATGTGGATACGTATATGGAGAGATATATTCGTGTCATGCTCGTAAAATAATATTACCCCCTACCAGCACAAGTTCGAAGTTTTCTTCTTTTCAGTTCATACAACCAGTTGTGTAATGATGGCACCCGAGCTGCCTGTTCATAAATTAATACCAGGTCTCTTTACTTAGTTTGTTAGCATATTGTAAAGGTTATAAATAAGTTATAGAAAACAGTCGTCATAGTTTCAAGAAATTAAAATTTAATACTATCCTCGTATGTTTGTAACCCCCTTGTGATAAATGCTGTACTAAAAGAGGAACTACTACTTCATTTGCTCAATAAAGCAATACGTATCTGTACCGCTTATATTTACCGATATACAGAATGATGTATCTGCTACGTATCAGTAAGTAGCGTTGTTCTCTCCAGACTTATTCGTCCATAACATTTACGCTTATTTCACGAAATGCAGCCGTAGCTAATTTATTTGGAATAATAATCTGTTAACAATTAATTTAATATTGATTTCAGAACCAAACTGTAAGTACATAGCGCTTCTTGATACGCAGTCCAAGCACAGTTACGTTGATGACTACTGCACGACGCAAATTACGTAGCAACTAACCTCCCTAAATAAAGACAGAATCCAGCGAGCACCTCTCAAACAAGATTAATTAATTTGGGGAAAACCTAACACTTAAGGAATTTATTTTACTTACAGTATTTTACAATACATTATTCTTAAATTACGAATTAATGTCAACCATTTAAATCAAGGGCTAAGTTAACACTGACTCTGCGATACAGTTTTAGTCGATTTATCTCTGTTTTGCTTTAGGATAAGGTAAACGTCTTTTTCCTCTCCCTTACTTTCTTTTCCAAATTATTTACTATGAAGGAATTTTGTAAATATTAACCAGATAGAATGATAATGTATTCTCTTCTTATTTACCTTGATGCAGAAACTTTTTACTCAAATAATATTATCAAGTTTGATGTATTACTAAATAATTACTTATCTGAACTTAGTTTCTTTCGTTCAAGTAACTGACAGTTGTCGGCCGCTTGTGGTCTCGCGGTAGCGTTCTCGCTTCCTGAGTACCGGCTCCTGCGTTCGATTCCCGGTGGGGTGAGGGATTTTCAACTGCAAGGAGATGACTGTGCCGTCTTCATCGCCATAATGCATCCCCCATTACGGTCGGAGGAAGGCAATGGCAAACCACCTGCATTAGGACCTTGATCAATACGGTGGCTCGGGTCTCCCGCATCGTTCCCCTACACTGTGTCAAGAAGCATGGGACTTCATCATCAACTGACAGTTAACTAAACGTATCTTGTCTTGTATATATTTCCTTTTACGGACATACCAAAGTTACTTGGGGGATATTCCATTAATGTTTTCTAAATAATATTCGGGAACTTCTTTATTACATGTTCATACACCGAACCTTTACTTGTCCTTTTACAGTACATCAGAAATGGATGGCAGTGAACGAGTGCAGAAACTATGTATCCCACTGCACAACGATTTAAAATTCATAGAAAAATGCAGGCATAAAAACCCAAGTGCCACCACCACTCTGCGGCCTGATGTTAAACATTCCAAACAAAAATTGTACGTCCGCAGGCGTTGGTCAATCGCGACCAACTATCTTTAGCTAACTGAATGGTCACTAGTCACTTCAAAGCTTAAGTGATTATTATACTATGATGTGTCTGCATAAGTGGTTCCATTGGGGTACTATTTATTGTTACGGAGATGATCTAGACAGTTTACGGGCATTCAACACAGTACGACCAATATATAGTTTCTTTCCGAAACTGTCTAGTGCCTTTTCTGTTGTGTCGGGTACTGTGGGACTCAGTACCGACACAAACAAGGAATGGCAGAAGCTGTTATGTCCGGTGGCAGGAATCCAAAATAATTCGTACAAATCACTTTCCAAATAATGCAAAAACTTTATTTCTAAAAAGGAAATAAACATCAAGTAACTTCTCATTATGAAGTAACCTGTGCTTCCTGTGCTTCTTGCGTCTCCTAATTGCAATTACTTTTCACAATATTACTACTCGCATAACGCAGGGTAAGTATCACCTTTCTATTACCCACAAGTAACACTAGCCGGGCACCAATCGCCGATTCCGCTACACTTTCTATACGTTGTAATCTGGGTCAAAACGCGAAGAGCTGTAAGCACTTGTGTACATAAAAAAACGAGACGTAAAGTGTTTTGTAATATACAAATAACATATATCAAAACAATACCGTATTAAGCCTGATCGCACCGAAGATGCGTTAAAGTGAAAAGGGCGAAACGCGTCGGGGAGAAATAAAATACAGTACAGCGGGAAAAGGCGGTTTATACTTAAAAAAGGATATTTTTGTGTTTACTGCGTTCGCTGCGGAGGAGTGTGACCACACAGACAAACTTGTTAATAGTTGTCCGACCTACCGATATCATCTCCAGCAGTGTTCAGTGGTACCGGACTTCAAAAGTTCCCGTTTTCTTTTTTTCTGAATGGTGTAGAGTCCACGTTTCATATTCGTAAGAAGTTTCATCCTTCCTAACATGAATTAAAACGCTGGCTTCAGAGCTCATCTTTATGTGATAATTATTCGTAAATTGAATCATTTGCCTTTTAACATACTGCTAGCATGAATCTGTTCAAATATCGCGTATTGTGATGCGCAATACATCTAAGCCAAAGAAATTAAGTACGACACGCTGAGAACCTGTTTAGACAGTGTAACCTTAATTCGTTTTGTATTCAGAAACGAACTGGTGTCAGAGTGGACTCTAAAAGTGGTTCCATTTTACGCTGGGTGTTTGTTTCTAAGTCCCCCCTATAAACTTCCCGGGGACGTTAAATGTCACCAGCAGATAGAGACTCACCTCCAGCGTTGTACCGTTAAGAATGACAAGAAAAAAAGAAAGAAGTACGGAAAGTAGTGCGTTCCATTCCACTACGCCTGTTGTCTGAAAAAGTTTGACTCGTAACTTTTACGCCTGTCCCCAGCTAACTCTTGTGATAACAAGGCCCAACGTTGACCGCTGTAGTGGCAGAGGGACGGGACGGAGACCATTTGAGTAAAAACGGGCACCACGTGTGTAACGCTACGCCGCAACGTTGCACGCTCCATTTGTTCTTCAGAACAGAGAGTTGTTGCATTGCTTAACTGGTTACATCTGTACTCATTAGTAGCGTCACGATACGATACTACCGATACTTCGCAGAGCAGACACTTGTGGGAGAAACGACCAATTCATTGTTTGTTTCTGTTGCATGCAAATTGTTCGTTCCCAGTCATGACTTCCTGTTCATCTTCGTCCGGTATCAACTACATCTCGCAGTAGTTTAACAGAGACGTTCAGGAACGTACCATACACCATTATGGATTGCGCAGTGCAGCACTTACTTTGTCTTCGATACACATTCTCGTGCAGTGACTATATGAAATCAGACTATATCTGCAATATTTTTCAAGTAACGGAGTTACTAAATTATTTGTATTGTGGTGAAACAAACTAATCCAATTTTGCAGCCGATGCAATCCGTGTCCCACAATGAGACTGGGTCAAGGTCTTTCCCTATTGTTAGCAGCACCTTTACACCCAACTGTCGAAGTACAGCTAAAGGGTGGATTGATAGTTTCCATAAGCCACAGTTACGTTTCTAAAATTCTAAACTGTACGGAAGAACTGCGAATGCCTCAGGGCTGCTTCTTCTGAGTGTAATGGTAGACGGGGATAGTCAAGTCCATGCAGCTCTCCCACGTGCTGTAGCAGAGAATGCACTGAAATAAACTTCTGAGAAAGAGCGCATTGATTAAAAATGTGTACCAATCATTCTATAAAGCGGATTTCTGGTTTTGATGTGCAGCGTTTCAAGAATCGATTAAGCTATAGTGTGAAAGACGTCAGTCATCTACAGTTACTCTCCTAAAGCCAGTAAACGTTCATCGTAACGTACGCTCCGGTCTGAAGTGGACGCATCATTCTGGAACCAAGCTCTTGGCTGTCAGTCTCTCACTGTTGCCATTTTAAGGAATATGAGGCTTGTAAGGTCGTTGTAATGCCTCTGCAAAATTTCAAATTGTAAGAGAGAGAGAGAGAGACAGACAGAGACAGCGAAACACCGGCAGATTGAAGCTTTCACTATATTTCTGACAATTTATCGGATTGCGGAACTGATATAACTGTATTGATAAGAAACTGAAGCACAATTTAAAGCCCTCGCACGACAGTGCTCAAAAATAAGACTGAAATCGATATCTTCCCCTTTCAAATGGCGTGCCTTAGTAATGATATGCAGCGTCATGTTTGGCGTATGGTTTCTTCAAAATGACAATAAATAGCAATAAGAATAACTAGTACTAGCATTGATATTAATCACATAAATATCGAATATTTTTGTAAGAAAGGGGGAAAAAGAAGATGCAATAACTATAGAGGAATACCTGCCACACATGTTGTCTAGTATTTTCAAAAATTATACTAAACGGAAGTGAATAACTCCCGACCAACGGCTAAACAAAGATCAAGGGCCCTTTAGAGGAGGGAGATCATGCTCAGAACAGACATTAAATTTGAAGTATATAATCCCCTACAGACTATTGAACACTAAAAGACAGTTATAATATTTGTCGATTTTAAGAAAGAATTTGACATCGTTGATGGGGAAACCCTAAATAAAGAATTCCGAGAATTTTCTCGTAAACGTAAATTGGAAAAACTAACATGTGAAGCACTGAGAGACGCACTCTCAAAAGTAAAGTTCATGGCTGAAATTTATAAGCTCTGTGAAATAAATGCATTTGTAAAACAAGGTGATGGCATTACTCCAGTTCTCTGGAACTGTGTTTTAGAAAAATTAGTATGAATATGAAATGAAAAATTAAAATAAAAGTCAATTATCATCAATAAAACTTGGATAAAAAAGGCGTGTTATGAAGTAAACTGCCTAAATTTTAAAAAAGGCATTTCTCTAAAAACAGGGAATCAGGCAAGTGAAGAAAACAAGTCAGTCTCTTAAAAAATAGCCAGTAGAGCAAGTTGAAGAATCTATGCAGATAGAATGAACTTTAGAACAAATATAAAAAGGCACCAACATTTTACATGAATAGAAAAGAACAAAAATTTAAAATACCTACAACATACAACTGAAGAAAATGGGCCAGAAAAATTTACCGTAATGGAGGTATTGATAAAATGGAATAGGCATAATGAATAACAAAAAATATTTGAAATTAGAAGTACATATCAAGCAATGGAAAAATAATGCTGACAACAGAGTGCAGAAATCAGAATGGCTCTATACAAGTAAATGCAGAGCGCTGAATTGTAAATTAGACAATCTATAAATATTGCAGAGTCGAAACGTGAGGAAAGTTTAGCGTCCAGTAAGAAGCACATAAGTCTGGAAATTAAGAAGCAATGGTGAAATGTATCAAAATACAGAAAAAATAAGGAATGAACGGCAGATGTTTTTTGCACATTTACGTAAAAGGAATCAAAAATGGCTGACGAAACCAATCTGCAGGTATCTCAGGAGAACGAAGTCAATAACGAGATGGATCAGAGAGGTTAAAAAAATAGAAGTGCATAACATTAAAGCTAGAAAAAGATTTCCGGAAGGAAAGCGGAAAATTTAGAAGGATCTTAGAGCAATACGAGCAAGAGAATATATGTATAGTGGTCTGAACAAATAAAAAGAACAGATATGACGAGAAAAGAAAAAAATGGAGGAAAGGGTGGGAGCAAATGAGCAGGAACATAAACTGTAGCAACGTCTGTCCGTGGCAAGCTAATTCGGAAGGCAAAAAAATACACTCCTGGAAATTGAAATAAGACCACCGTGAATTAATTGTCCCAGGAAGGGGAAACTTTATTGACACATTCCTGGGGTCAGATACATCACATGATCACACTGACAGAACCACAGGCACATAGACACAGGCAACAGAGCATGCACAATGTCGGCTCCAGTACAGTGTATATCCACCTTTCGCAGCAATGCAGGCTGCTATTCTCCCATGGAGACGATCGTAGAGATGCTGGATGTAGTCCTGTGGAACGGCTTGCCATTCCATTTCCACCTGGCGCCTCAGTTGGACCAGCGTTCGTGCTGGACGTGAAGACCGCGAGAGACGACGCTTCATCCAGTCCCAAACATGCTCAATGGCGGACAGATCCGGAGATCTTGCTGGCCAGGGTAGTTGACTTACACCTTCTAGAGCACGTTGGGTGGCAGTGGGTACATGCGGACGTGCATTGTCCTGTTGGAACAGCAAGTTCCCTTGCCGGTCTAGGAATGGTAGAACGATGGGTTCGATGACGGTTTGGATGTACCGTGCACTATTCAGTGTCCCCTCGACGATCACCAGAGGTGTACGGCCAGTGTAGGAGATCGCTCCCCACACCACGATGCCGGGTGTTGGCCCTGTGTGCCTCGGTCGTATGCAGTCCTGATTGTGGCGCTCACCTGCACGGCGCCAAACACGCATACGACCATCATTGGCACCAAGGCAGAAGCGACTCTCATCGCTGAAGACGACACGTCTCCATTCACGCCTGTCGCGACACCACTGGAGGCGGGCTGCACGATGTTGGGGCGTGAGCGGAAGACGGCCTAACGGTGTGCGGGACCGTAGCCCAGCTTCATGGAGACGGTTGCGAATGGTCCTCGCCGATACCCCAGGAGCAACAGTGTCCCTAATTTGCTGGGAAGTGGCGATGCGGTCCCCTACGGCACTGCGTAGGATCCTACGGTCCTGGCGTGCATCCGTGCGTCGCTGCGGTTCGGTCCCAGGTCGACGGGCACGTGCACCTTCCGCCGACCACTGGCGACAACATCGATGTACTGTGGAGACCTCACGCCCCACGTGTTGAGCAATTCGGCGGTACGTCCACCCGGCCTCCCGCATGCCCACTATACGCCTTCGCTCAAAGTCTCTCAACTGCACATACGGTTCACGTCCACGCTGTCGCGGCATGCTACCAGTGTTAAAGACTGCGATGGAGCTCCGTATGCCACGGCAAACTGGCTGACACTGACGGCGGCGGTGCACAAATGCTGCGCAGCTAGCGCCATTCGACGGCCAACACCGCGGTTCCTGGTGTGTCCGCTGTGCCGTGCGTGTGATCATTGCTTGTACAGCCCTCTCGCAGTGTCCGGAGCAAGTATGATGGGTCTGACACACCGGTGTCAATGTGTTCTTTTTTCCATTTCCAGGAGTGTATTAACGTAAACAGGCATTCCAGGTTTGACATGTTTGTGTACCTAGCGGCTGCCGGCATTTGGAATCTTATGTACTTTAAATGACGCTAGTCGAAAGATCCATATGGCAAAGGACCACAAAAGAAGTGTTCAAATGCCGATGTAGCGTTATCTACGTTACAGTCTTTGCGGTTCTACCACATGCCTGCAAACTGAGAATATTATTCTCTAACATAAATACGTTAAAAGTATATTGACTGCAGCCCATATAATTTCGATTTTGAATTACTTTTACGAAGTTTATAGTCTTCTGGTAACCATTTGAGATTTCATTAAGATATTTGATAATACACTAAAATTTGCATCACAGCGTTATTCCGTTGATTCAAAATATACTACCAGCAAATGCACAGACTTTTTGCAGTACAATTAAGAAAAAAATGTAGTGTAATCATGAATCCAGATAAATAAACTCTACTTTTATTTTACTAAGACGAAGACTGCTTAATTTTTTTCTGTTTCTGGCGTTACTTAACTGGTAGAAAGATACAATTACACTGATACACAACTCGCCAAAGTACAAAGATGTGTCACTAAGTGTATTACACAGACATTGTTTATAGAGTACGTATATCTATGGAGTGAATATAGTCTACTGCGCATGTTCTCAAAATCAAACCGGGCTAGTCACGCGATTTTGGGACGACGCTCCAAGTCTACAATTGCCGTAATACTGAACATGAATATTACACGTATTTGCCTTGTTTTATATACCTTTCTGCACATTTCAGTTGTAGTATCAACTATGGAGCGGTATTGTCGTTGGTATGGAAGTCAAGAGAAGTATGTGAAAGGAGGACCAGGTACTTTTTACATGTATGTGCAAAAAACACATAATTGTAAATGTCATGTTGACACGAGATACTTTATGTGTTGAAAAATATTAAGGCACATTATTATAAAGTATTGTACTGTACATATAATTTTTGTAGGCATAATAATAGCCATGTGTTTACGAGGCAAGTGCTAGATAAAATTGCAAGTGTGTTTGAGTAAACTGCCAGTCAGTGTATACTTATTATGCTATGTTCCTTTGCGGATAAAAATTATACACGAGAGTGTGATTAATTTCCTCCAATTTATGTAGGTTCTCAAACCTTTGGGTATTAAGTATTTCTGCACGGGGCAATTTCTTATACAGTTTCACTGTAACATAATTAATTAGAACAGATTCAACGTTATGAATCAGTGAAATTGAAAACCTAAAAAAATTTTGGCTGCCACTTATTTATTACTCCAAAATTCGAGCACTAATGTATTTTTTATATTTTGTGTGTAGTGTATATTTTTACTTTTATGATGAGAGGACGAAAAATGCTATAGATATTTTATTTACCTATAAAAAGCAGAAGGGCGAATACAGAAAAACTGAAAATAGTAATGGACAAGCAGGTGGTGCAAATAGCTTGTAGCATTTATGTAACAACATGGAACAATAATTCCAAATACGTTGTCTACACGTAACACTTCGGCGCCATTCACAGTGTCATTGTAAGACAGTTAATTAGAACAGATATTAGACAATGTGGGTAAGCACAGAAGAAAACGTAAAAAATACTGATGGCTGTCAGTTTTTACCCCGTTACCGAAAAAATCTAAATAAAGTGAAATCTAAGCTATGGCGCTGTGGAGAAAATGCACAACGCCATTGCTCTTCACTTCAGTGAGCCAACTTCAGTTTTTGCTGTCAGATTGTTAAGATGTCTGTAAAACGCGTACGTCAGGTTTACGGGACTTCCGATGGTGATCTATCTGTATCAGCGAAGTAATAACACTCAAAATACGCTAAGCCCCACACAGGCTTACATGCGCCGTACCAGAACACGTGACAGCTGCAGGAAATGTTGCAGACAGAATTCTCGATGTGTGCATCCGAATGTTACCTCCATAACTAACGAGGATGTATTGAATAGAACTGGAGAGAAGAGGAGTTTGTGGCACACCTTGACTAGAAGAAGGGATCGGTTGGTAGGGCATATTCTGAGGCATCAAGGGATCACCAATTTAGTACTGGAGGGCAGCGTGGAGAGTAAAAATCGCAGAGGGAGACCAAGAGGTGAATACACTAAACAGATTCAGAAGGATGTGGGTTGCAGTAGGTTCTGGGAGATGAAGAACCTCGAACGGGATAGAGTAGCATGGAGAGCTGCATCAAACCAGTCTCTGGGCTGAAGACCACAACAACAAGAGATATTTATACTCTATGACGCTGTCCCACGCGTCCACAGATATATAGTACTAAACTGATAATACTGTATCAGTATCACTGACGTCACTGAAGCCAACACTTTAGATTCTGAAGTTCAGAATCGCAGTACGGCGGCGAGCGCAAAGGATTTGTAAACAGCTGTTTATTAACTGATAAATAGTCCTAAGAAATGGGGAGATTCTGATATAAGTACGTTACCTTTAGAGTTGCGACATAATGGCCAATACGTCGATTGTATTTGGGTGTTACTTTTCGAACAGCAGACGGGACATAAAAGCAAAAGAACATGTCTCAATGCGAGCACAACTAGTAACAATTTACGTATTTTTGCTTTTGTTATGTACGCAAGCCTAAATAATTACACTACAGTTAGTCTTATTTGAAACACCAGCAGTGTTTAAATAGTTTATATATATATATATATATATATATATATATATATATATATATATATATATATATATATATTAAGCAGTTTAATAAATCTAGTATTAACAGACGTAGCTCATGAAATTGCTGCTATAAGTAGAACATGCTACTTGTCGTTGAGAACAAGTGTCATTATTCATTTGAATGTTCTTACAAAAACTACAGTTTGCTTTAAAGGTGTGCACATGTAACTTGATCTCCTCATAACAATGTATGTGTTCAACTCAACTAATACGCAAATATTTGCTCAACCGGAGGATTTGTTTCGATCACTTCTTAAAGCTTACAATATCATTTCGTTTCATAAAATCGTTCTAGTACCATACACAAACTTCCTGACGCCGCCTTCTTACCTCACCAAACATTAGGGTTAAGTGAAAGATGCACCTTTGCCAATAGAGTGATGTAGGTTGTAACCTCCCAACAGAAAAATAACTACAATATTCACATTTAGTGTAACCTCCCAACAGAAAAAACTCGTTTAAGTTCCCAATAGAAAAATTTCTTTCCAAAAATAAAATTTCAAGTTTTAATGTGAACTTCCATTAAAGACTGGTTTCATATCGAGATTAATAAATTATGACGTCAGCAGCGCTGCGTCATGGCCCTGTGAAATCATCCTAAATAAACTGAAAAATTCTTACCTCACAATGATGTCGCCGGATAACGCTATCTATATATCTGCTTCTACAAGAAATTTTTAGCTCAGCCCAGTGCAATGCTATCCACTAGATTTTCATTGTAGGATAGCAACTGATTTTCTTTTGCTTAATCAAAATGAGTATGCACCGGGAAAAATTCGTAAAATCTTTAAACTCAGATAAATGTCTGGCAAAAGTTTTCTTTAGAACAAAAGTTATTATTGAAACATTTCTGCAAGGAATTACATGGGACTTTAACATTACAATTGTGGTTAAATCAGTTGTGGCAATTAACATATGAGCGCAGCAACAAAGAACAATAACATTCTTTTCCCTTATACCACATCGCTCAGGCACCGCCATCGTTCTGCACGACCGGCCCAACACAAGTCAATTACTGAACTGCCCTGCCCGAACTCCATAAATCAAGTGCTCTGTGCGAGATACAAAACACGACAACTCTATGCGAGCTACTAAATTCGACTTACTGCCAACACTGCTCTGACCTGCGATTCTATTGTAGGATAGATATTCCATATCGCAGGCAGCACATGAGCAATCCATCGAAATTATATCTGCTCAAATGAGCTAGCGAATAGTAATGAACCCCTAATTAACCCCTTACAAGGTCTGTGCATGTAACATACAATCCCCGCATTCTTCACTTTATTGTTTTCAGGACGTATTATGTGATAGATGTGATTCCCGCAGTTACTTCAGTTAGTGCTCAAACTCTGGTATTTAACTCGTTCATTCAAATTCATATTTTTACAAACTGTTCACTATTACATATTCTTATCTTTGAATTACTCAATGGCACAGTCCAAAAACAGTTGTCGACTACATAAGTTCAATAATTATTTGCAACTTGATGTGAAAACTGTATTTACGTAAATAATTCATACAATCTTTTGTTGATCCCACAGCTTTAAAGGGAATTTCATACACAAAAAAAGTGGTCTTAATACCCAAGACGGCGGATTGATGGTTGTATCGGTGCATTTCAGTAAAGATAGTGTCGTATGGTATTCTGTTTCTTTATCTTTCCCACTATTAATGTACATATACATGTACATGGATACTCTGCAAATAACACTTCAGTGTTCATCAAACCATCTTCACAATAATTCTGTCATTCCACTCTCGAACAGCGAGCGGAAGAAGCAAACACCTACATCTTTCCGTGCGACCTCTGATTTCCCTTATTCTATTATGATGATCGTTTCTCCCTATGTAGGTCGATATTTTTGCATTCGGAGGAGAACGTTGGTGATTGAGATTTCGTGAGAAGAGTCTGCCACAACGAAAATCGCCTTTGATTTAATGGTGTCCATCCCAAATCCTGTAACATGCCCGTGACACTCTCTGCCGTATTTCGCGATAATACACTCCTGGAAATTGAAATAAGAACACCGTGAATTCATTATCCCAGGAAGGGGAAACTTTATTGACACATTCTTGGGGTCAGATACATCACATGATCACACTGACAGAACCACAGGCACATAGACACAGGCAACAGAGCATGCACAATGTCGGCACTAGTACAGTGTATATCCACCTTTCGCAGCAATGCAGGCTGCTATTCTCCCATGGAGACGATCGTAGAGATGCTGGATGTAGTCCTGTGGAATGGCTTGACATGCCATTTCCACTTGGCACCTCAGTTGGACCAGCGTTCGTGCTGGACGTGCAGACCGCGTGAGACGACGATTCATCCAGCCCAAACATGTTCAATGGGGGACAGATTCGGAGATCTTGCTGGCCAGGGTAGTTGACTTACACCTTCTAGAGCACGTTGGGTGGCACGGGATACATGCGGAGGTGCAATGTCCTGTTGGAACAGCAAGTTCCCTTGCCGGTCTAGGAATGGTAGAACGATGGGTTCGATGACGGTTTGGATGTACCGTGCACTATTCAGTGTCTCCTCGACGATCACCAGAGGTGTACGGCCAATGTAGGAGATCGCTCCCCACACCATGATGCCGGGTGTTGGCCCTGTGTGCCTCGGTCGTATGGAGTCCTGACTGTGGCGCTCACCTGCACGGCGCCAAACACGCATACGACCATCATTGGCACCAAGGCAGAAGCGACTCTCATCGCTGAAGACGACACGTCTCCATTCACGCCTGTCGCGACACCACTGGAGGCGGGCTGCACGATGTTGGGGCGTGAGCGGAAGACGGCCTAACGGTGTGCGGGACCGTAGCCCAGCTTCATGGAGACGGTTGCGAATGGTCCTCGCCGATACCCCAGGAGCAACAGTGTCCCTAATTTGCTGGGAAGTGGCGATGCGGTCCCCTACGGCACTGCGTAGGATCCTACGGTCTTGGCGTGCATCCGTGCGTCGCTGCGGTTCGGTCCCAGGTCGACGGGCACGTGCACCTTCCGCCGACCACTGGCGACAACATCGATGTACTGTGGAGACCTCACGCCCCACGTGTTGAGCAATTCGGCGGTACGTCCACCCGGCCTCCCGCATGCCCACTATACGCCTTCGCTCAAAGTCTCTCAACTGCACATACGGTTCACGTCCACGCTGTCGCGGCATGCTACCAGTGTTAAAGACTGCGATGGAGCTCCGTATGCCACGGCAAACTGGCTGACACTGACGGCGGCGGTGCACAAATGCTGCGCAGCTAGCGCCATTCGACGGCCAACACCGCGGTTCCTGGTGTGTCCGCTGTGCCGTGCGTGTGATCATTGCTTGTACAGCCCTCTCGCAGTGTCCGGAGCAAGTATGATGGGTCTGACACACCGGTGTCAATGTGTTCTTTTTTTCCATTTCCAGGAGTGTACAAAACGTGCTGCTCTTCTTTGAACTTCTTCTATGTACTCCGTTAATCCCATATAGTAAGGATCCGAGACCGCGGAGCAGTTCTCAAAAGAGGACGGACAAGTGTAGTGTAGGCAGTCTCTTTAGTAGATCTGTCACATTTCCTAAGTGTTCTGCCAATAAAACGCAGTCTCTGGTTTGCCTTCCCCACAACATTTTCTGTGTGTTCTTTCCAATTTTAAGTGTTCGTATTTGTAATTCCCAGGTATTCATCTGAATTTACACCCATTAGATTAGACAGATTTATCGCGTTGTCGAAGTTTAATGGATTCCTTTTAGAACCCGCGTGGATGATCTCACAATTTTCATTGTTTTGGGTCAACTGACAATTTTCGTATCATTCTGATATATTTCAAAATCGTTTTGGAATTTGTTTCGATCTTCTGATGAGTTTGTTATACGGTAAACGAGAGCATCATCTGCAAACAACCTGAAATGGCTGCTCATATTGTCTCCTAAATTGCTTATACAGGTAAGAAACAGCAGGGGGCCTATAACGGGGAACGCCTGAAATTTACTATGAAGAGTTCTATAAAATTGGTTCCGACAGACAAAGAAAGCATTTCCGGATCAATATCCGGATAATAAATTTCCTTTTTTACTCACGAGGAATGTGTCCATCGACTTTAGCCGCAATTTTTTGCTGTACCCTTTACATATTGTACGTCACATATGACACTTGCAAACACGTTAGACGCGCGGAAATTGTATGCTTCTGATAACAAAGTCGGATGGAAAAAAGATAAATGTGAACCATTCCAGCTAGGACGTTATTACGGGATCATATACGAGGGAATGTTCCAGGTCATTGGAAGTCCTGTGGCTTGAGAACTTCGTCAGGTGTTGGACAGATGACGCAACGTACACCGAAGCTGCCGGCTTGTACTGTGTTTTTTGGAAAGTGTTACGATTTGAAAAATTCACGTCCGCAGCACACCTCCTGTTGCGACACTGGCTGCAACAAAGGACAGGGGGAGAATGATCGTTAGCGAGGCACGGAGCTCGGTGTCGTCGGGTCCGGCCCACTGTAATCTCTCTTCGCAGACGGCCATTATGCAAGGCCAAGGATTTTTGCGTGAGGGAGTAGCTCTCGTGATAAAAAAAAGAATATGAGCCGAGGTTAAGATTCATGAATATTAAATGCGTCTCCCTTTTCAGAGACAATTTTCTATCCTCAACTACATACGTAACACTGGGGAGATAAAGATGCATTTGACGTCGTATCATTTAAAGAAATTAAGTGGTACAAAAAGAAATATATTTCGGCGTATCGGTTCTCAGGTGAAGGTCTGTCTGCTACCGCTGCAACGCCTGTTCCGCTAACCGAGCTTCCGAGTTTCCAAGTCAGCAGGACTAAACTCTACTGAGGTGGGAGTACAGCTTGCTTGTGTATGTTACTCACTTTACTGCTGAATCTGTTCAGTGTTCCAGTGAACGCTGTTAGCGTAAATGTCTCCAGACAGCCCACTGATGGTTCTCAAATGTGACGACAGCCAGTCTGTCCTACACGAGGTGCCAGCATGATAGACACATTTTATGTCAGACTCGTGGGACAGAACTGTATGGGTTTTAACAGGACATGTTGTAGGGGAATTTTAGTCTTGAAATTCACACAACCAGGAACCACACTGCTCGTAAAAACCTATCAGTAGGAGCCTGGCCAGCATTTTACTTCTTCCGCTCTACTTCTAACACAAATTCGTCTGAGAAAGAATAATATCCCCACACGAGTATTTTTACTGTGCTCCTTCTTCCGAAATACTTTTACTGAAATCAAAACTCACCGTGATTCTTCATTAACCACAGAAGTTAAAAGGAAGAAAAATGCAGAAGCATATGTTCCTTGCCTATACTGTGTATCCTACGGCGCGTAAGAACCTCCGCAATGTATTAAAAAATAAAAATAAAATCGACTTCCTTATGTCGTGGTAGATGAAACTGCATAAAAAGTTTCTTAAACCTACTGTAGTCGTCATCAAACAAAAAACATACAGACAAAACTTCATTGTCAATGCATAAAACATGTTACGCTTGAGTGAAATGCACTGTAACAAGTAGTTCCATGTCCAACGCGTTTCTCACTTTCACCTTAAAACTGTTAAAAATGGTGAAACGGAATCTCGTGGTGCAAAGAGAAATCCCCATTCTCTTGGCTTACCACGCCGATTTCCAATCGTCATAGTAACGTTATGTTAATTTTGCGTTAGATTGAACCTGCCTACAGCAGTCAATATTTGAGAAAGTCTTGGGTGCAATTGGCAAAGAAAAAAAACTGAATAAATAGGAATAAGGGCCTCAGTTTCTTCACATGTGTAATCATTACGTCCCTTTCGTCGGATATAACTACTTCGTTTAAACTCGGAAGGCTTAGTGAATAGTTCATTCATTAGTATGAAGTGCTGAGAACATCTTAATTTTCGTAAAATCAGGAAAGTCAGATCCACAAAAATCTCACCTTCTATGTTAGAACTCACAAAATGAAGCAAATGAATCTGATTCTTGTACCCACTTTCCCCCCAATAACATGTTTAAAGAAATAACCGAACTTCTGTCTTGCTAACCTAACATAAATGTTCGAGTTAGAATACTTGAAAATGCCCAGTTTTGAAAACGGCAGCTGTTTGTTCCAACAGAAATGAAGTAATAAAATCGGTCTGAAATCATAAAAAGAATTTTGTGAAAGAATGAGAAACACATTAAAAATTGAGTATACAATCAATAGCTCTTAACATTTATTAACTCTTTTCACAAACAGGACTAAGTGTCTCAAGGTCTGTCCGTCTAGTTTAAGTAAGCCAAAACAACGCATTTATATTTACAGTCACAAGAGAGCGCACAAAACTACTAATAAAATCTCTTCCATTCCATCATTGCGGCGGATACAGCGACCAGTGTAAGATTTGAGGTAAAAGTATAGTCTTGTATACGGAGTTTTTTATTTTAAAATTTCATTTAAATTTTAAATTAAAACCTCCGCAACCGTGACTGTATTTTTTATCACTAATCAAGTTGTTCTTCGCCTTATGCAAATGCTTGAGAACCCGGCAATGCTTCGCAATTGCTAATACCGTATGAGGACTGATCTATGTCCTAATCTGGGGTATTCCTGGGAATTGTACCAGGACGCAAATTTCGGCACCTCGTTGCGACTTCACCCACTTTGAAGGTATGAGGCTGGAATTTATAACAAATCGTGTAGAATATGACTCCCTGTTTTTGTCTTTCATTTTATTTTAACTTCGAATCAACCATCTTTGAGGTACGTCAGATCGATTACTTCTTAGATGCTTGTGCTCTCTTTTTCTCCCAATAGTTCTTCATTCTATCAATCTTTTATTGTTTATAAGTTACTTTAAAATTTTTTGCTACACAGTACAATTACAAAGCGTGAGAATGCACAACAGTTTCGTTTTAGGCACAGTGTGCGGTAAGAATTTGAAGTACTTTTACTGATCTACCCGTTCATGAAAGGGGAACATACTGCTGACGACGGCAAAAAACACTCTGATCGTAAGTCAGTTTCAACGTCTTTGAATGTCGTTTATTTTAATCACCTCGTTTATTGTTATCGCAAACCAAAGCTTGTTAGGAACCGAAGTCGCTTGAAATGAATGGGTAAATCGGCTGGGATCTTTGGTAAAGGGCAGGACTGCGCAACAATTTTAGCTCGTGGGTCACTTTGTGGGAGCGGAGCGCCGCACGTTTTAAAATAATCGCGTGCATTAGTTTACTTTGCAATTCTGAGAAGTTATAAGACGTAACATAAAAATTCTGTCCATCTTCGCGGATCGCACAAGGACCACTAGCGGGGAGCATGCGACCCGCTATTTGCCTAAGCCTGTTGTAGGGGTATGGAGAGACCTCTCCGACTGCTGAACACGTCAGGATAGTAGCTTCGACGAAATTACTTCTCATAGGTTTATTCTGCATGCGGGTGCCATTACAGACACTCGGAGGATTGAGACTGCATAATGGTATTACTCTACTAATGCATAGAATAGAAAATTTCAGACGATACATATCGCTTGGTGGTATTCTAATCGCAAGCCCATAGATTATGTCTACAACTTTAGTAATATGTAGGTTTTCTGTTTTAACCGACTGCGAGGAAGAAAACAAAACAGCACGGAGAAACATTACACAGGAGAACAAACTCGTCTCATGGTTTAAGCACTGCTATCGTAGTTTAAACCGTCTACGAGAAAGAAAAAGAAATACCGCATTTTCACAGCACAGCACAGCATTTTCTTTCTCGAAGACGGTTGTAACAGAAAACCAGTGCATTGTTGCTTAAAAAATATATACAGGCAATGTCCGTCCGTATGTCTATTAACGTATCGTGTAAACATTTAAAGTAAATTGGTCAAGAAATTTTCGAAACTTTTGTTAACAACTTTCTATCTCTCTTGGCTCCTAACAACTTTTGCTCTAAGTTCACTCGAACAACGAATGCATGAAATGGAGTTTGTAAGGGAACGAAGCAAGTACCTTTCATGAGCCACACAAGAGAAGAATTAGAATTTAGGACTTTTTATTTACACGTAATGTGGTATCTTTCTGTTAACAATACTGGTTGCTGTCATCTTTCTAAACAATGTCGTCAGTTTAGTAACTTATCCTTTCTTTATTCTTCGTAAGGACATATTTCAATTATTCTAATCTTCGTAATGCCACATTTACATTATGTGCTTACGATATAAAAATACCAACTTTCAGGCGACCCTCCCCTCCCTTAGGTACATAGCAGCACAGAACTCGTAACTAAAAGGATCACAGTATGTACCGAGAAAAAGAGAAAACAAAGTGATAGTATGGTCTTATCAGCGCTTGCACAGATGATAAACGTCATGATATTGCTTAAAATAATCCAAGAAAAATGTTCTGTGTCAATTCAAGTACACTCGCCAGCACTCGAAAAAAAGTGATATATAGATAACCATTAGAAAAAAATAAACACACAAAGCAATGATATGTATAAGAACATTACAAAACGTTACCAAAAGAGTTGACACCATCAGTTTGCAATACCGACTCGAATGCGTATGAATAAAATCAGTAACTGCAGCTGATGATGTTATGCTTACCATGTACAACATACAGTAACAGTTATTTCTCCAAAACCCGCCAGAAGATGGTTGTACAGAGAACCTCAGAAGTGGTTGCACTGAGGTGTGTAAGAAGCTCGAAAGTGTACTTCATTCAGTTTAAAAAAAAAAAAAAAAACGAAAAATTTAGAAGATTCTGCTTTACTTATCAACTTTTACCCATACAATAAAGTCATCACATGTATTGTACCCTTTGATCCACATAATTATATGTGCAGCATTTTCTTTGAATTTAGATAGAGAATATTTCCAGGAAACCAATCAATAATTCTTCAGACAAGATGTTTACCATACCTTTCACTGCTGTAGATTCTTACACACTATGATAATTGTAAGTACCTTGAGCCAGAAATCGGTAACAGACATTTCATGGTCCTCAATTAGGTTCAGCTACATTCAGTCTTCAAAGCTATTTAAGTAAATATTATATTGGTTAAGACTTTTGGAGGAGATGGTTTCAAATTCTCTAACCGCCTTTCTCTATTATCCACCAAACGCATATGTTAAACACATATAACAGCATTTTTAACTATCTTTGCGCAAAGGGAAGCTAACAGCAATTATATTAGAAACTATTTATCCTAAAGAGAATGTACTATTCTTGTAGTTGATGTCAAAAATATTTTGTTTAGACGCCTTGGTTCAATATATCTCTATGGAACGTTAATATTATGGGAGGAAGTTTTTGTCATTCATATGAAAATGCTGATTTCAGTTGCTTCCATTTATTCTGTTTTCATATTTGCTATATTCAGTTATTCATTTAAAACTTTTTGCTCACAAGTCCACAAGCTTAATCAAGACATTCAGTTATTCATTTCAAAGTTTTTGCTCACAAATCCACTAGCTTAATCAAGACTATGCAGTACATTAAACTGCCTCTAGATTGCTCTACTGATCGTATTTAAAAAAAACGCAGCATAACTTCATATTTAGTAATCACGCAAAGTACAGCACAAGAACAGTTTGCAATTTTTCTGTAATCGCAAATTTCAGCTAAAAGCAATCCATACATTTTTAAAATAGCAAATATACGAGGGTGGAAATTTTTGAAGCGAATTTTTTTGCACTCACTGTACTGGCAATCAGTGATAATTTTGGAGGCCCAAATCTTATAACTGAATTTTTCGTTAAACAATATATTTTTAAATGACGTTAGTCACTTCTACTGTCAGTAAAATCAGGGCTAGAAATATTCGAACTGGAGTTTTGATAGGTTATGAGCTAAGATCCGAATATTCTATATATTTTATGATAACAATTTGGGATTAAGTTGTTTCTTAAAACATAATTTTTATAAAGAGGGAAATGAAGACTTTGTGAAAAGAAATTAAATAGTAAAAGCAACTGATTATTAGTGGTCCCAAAAAATTAAAGTAATTTGATTTTTGTAACTCATAACTTTTGAGTATTTCTTTGAATACAATAGTTCTACACAAATTACTTATGTCATAAGTGTTACTGAAAACTTAGTTACATTCAGAATAATAAATAATGAAACTGTAATTTATAACACTATTTGTTAGTGCCACATAGAGTTGTACCTACTTTACATAAGAAATATTTGTTCATTTTACGGTTAGAATAGGAAAATTATTGTTTAATAAAGGTGACTTCGATCGTAGGTCTTATTTACGAGTCCTTTACTAGAATCATTAGAACATTATCACGTTTCAGTAACAAACACGATCTGGAGCATATCACCATCGCCATCTGGTCATTAGCAGTTAAGTTCCCTTGGATTCTCTAAATCACTTACGATGAATGCCAGGATGGCTCATTTAAAAAGACCATGGTCAAATCATTTTTCTGTCGTTACCCTGTACGAGCTCCTGCTTCTTCTATAATGCCCTCATTGTTGACCAGACGTCAAATGCAACTCTTCGTGCATCCTTCCTTTCTTTCTTTGCGAAAGTTTCATTTTGTACATCATTACTTTATGGCACAGTACACAAGTTTAGTATGTCAGGAAGTTTCACGGCAGCATACATTCCGATGGATTTACTGAGTGTTTAGTCTCCTATGAAATATACTTTGAGATTTAATTACGTTTATTTTCTGGTGTTTAATAGAGCCCGCACCAGTAGATACCCAAATTCACAACTCTGATGGATGTCCCTACCTTAGCTGGTGTCGTTTCGTTCAGGTTCCCACATCCACTGCTTCATTTAAGTTCCAAGTGAATCTCAGGTTCGAATAACAAACAAAAACTTCATGGAACATTTATTTATTGTTAATTTCCAGCATAAACAATAACATATCCATTTCGCTCCGGTATCACCGTCATTATCAACGTATCATTATCCAAAACGAAAATGTAGTGTCATCAAAAATTACTGATGGCATGTGTTAACCTTCAGCTACCTGTCACTGTCGATATTTTCGCGATACTCTACCACTTTAAGCTGAGATAACTTCTTTTGCAATGGCAACCATACAAAATTACGCATCTCATCCAAAACATGTCCTTTAATTCAAATAATCTGTTATAGGATTTCACAATTCGCTGAAAGCCAGTTTTAAGCGAACATTCGTGCATCAAAATAAAGAGTGGAGATACCTTACAGAATTATGGCTTTCTTCGCATGCATGTTTACAATACATTGATTGAACCGGTTTGGCATGGGTATTGAAAGGCTAAATGCATACAAAAACAAAAATCAGTACAAAAATACCAAAGTAGAAACTAACCAGAACTGTGTAGACCAAGTAATTGCACTAGATCAGTGAAAAGTATAAATTTGAAAACGAATTTTGTCAAGCCAAAGTGTTTTGAAAATTATCGATGTTTTTCTACCAATGTTTTAATTAATTCTGAGTGGTTTGATGTGGCTCACTGCGAAATCCTCTCATGTGCCAATCTCTTCTTCTGGACATAGCACTCGCACATGATGTCTTCAGTTATTTGTTTGGTTTATTGCAATATCTGTGTTCCCCTACAAATTTTCCTCTACAGCTTCTTCCAGTACCATGGAGAAACCTCTTCACTCTTATCTCATCGGTCAATGTAATTTTCAGCGTCCTTCTATAGCACCATATCTTATATTTCCCAACTAAATTGGACATGGCTCGATAATAACGATCGAACCTGAGCTAAAGGCTGAGCGTTCTGTTGCATTATCATCTATGCTATAAGAAGGACTGACACTGTACGTGACGGGCCTCTTGAATTTGAGGGCTCAGCCGTCTGGTTGGGTAACTTAAGTGTTAATTAACTCGAAAAGCCGAAACAAGTTTTTTTCATAACCATTATTTCTCAGCACAACCCACCCGGAAACACCCTTACAATCTTTTCAGGCTGCATCTGATCACATTATATACAACTTACTCCAATTTTTTTCGGAATTTCTACATACTGCACTATTTTATAATGTCTAAGGCGTTTTATTCGTCAACAAATCCTATGAACAAGTCTTGAATTTTCTTCAGTCTTGCTTCAATTATCGATTGCAATCAGAACTGTCTCCCTACGGCCTCTACATGTCGTAAAGCCAAACTCCTTGCCATCTTAAATTCCCATTTTTTTATTCCATACTTCTGTATATCATTCTTCTCAAAACTTCGCTGGATGACATGTGAAGTTGGTACTGCGATGGTTCTTCCATCGTGCTGTGTCGAATGGATTGGTTGTTTTCCTACCTCTAGAGGTTCACTTTAGCACACTGTCACGATGAAGAAGGTGGATGGCGTGGGCATGTGACTGCCACGAGCACCACTGAGGCCGAGTTGTAGAAATATTTTTTTTAAATTCTTTATTCGTCAAAAACAATTATTACACATGATCACCCACCAACTGAAACATTAGTGGGTCCTAATTACATACAATGAGTTTGTTAACAAGCAGCATTTACTTTTCTTTTATCTACTTAATCCTAACTACAGAATGGAAAGCTATCTACTCTATGGGCAAGCCTGCTATTCACCCTAATGTACTATCTACTCTACCAAGGTACATCCTGCAGCGTCACAGGCGTGCCAGCAAAATACAAACCTACCAACTCTTGGCCATGCCCCCGAGCTAATCCCAGTGGGCGTGCCCCTGGCACTGGGCTGGCCTTATAGTGGAAATCGCTGGAGGTCTTTCGAAGTTATCCAAAACTACATTCTACTAATAAATTCTAACTACTAGGTCATCATCAGCGTGCGTTGTCTAGTTTGGGTACCTACACGCCCTCCCCCTAATCCAGGACGTGGCGGATTCCAATAGTCACGGCGGTCGGCCAATCCAAGCCCCGGCGGAATGGGATAGACCAATCACTCAATCTCCCTTCGGTATTCACGCAGGACCTTGGCGGATACCTCGCTGGCAAGATTGTCAATGATGTTGAAGGTGACCGGAGTTGATAGAAAGCACGGACAGTGGTGTTGTGAATCAGCTGCAGCCAAGTGGCACCAGTAGCATCTATTGGAGGCCAGCGCCGTGGCCGTGATGGAGGCGGTGGAGAAGCCTTCCAAGCGCTGCCGGGGCCACGTTGAAGTGGTAGCCTAGGTGCCCACAATGGCGGGCTGTACCTGAAGGTGTTGGAGGAGTAGACAGTCGCTGCATGGGGGTGAACTAGCGAGTTCTGTACAGAGCCGTAAGCGAGGGCCTCAATAAACTAGTTTGCTGTGGTACTCTCAGTTCGACGTCACTACTATCTGCACGGAGCGTGGGCAGGGTTTCTGCTCAAACTGTCTGGTAGAGCAGTTGATGCCTTTTTTTTTTGCACCTGGGTGAACAGCAGTTACAGTGGCGGCGGAGAAAGAGAGCTCTGCATCTCAAGAGCAGCACTCGCTGAGTGCGTTTGCTGCTGACTGTTTCACGCTGGTAGCTTTATCGTTGGTATGGTGCGCTGTGTAGCACACGAGCAGAGCATTGGGTGTATCTGCTAGCGATAGTATTCTGCAGGGATGTCTGTGATTGTTGAGTGACAAGTTGTAGTTGTTCACTGATGGCACACGGGAGGGTGAGTGTGTGCAGTGTGAGCGAGAGGTGCTATAACTATTAACTACGGCCTTTGAGCATGATTGATTTATTAATACCGAAGTTTTCTGTTAGTGCCCTAAGGATGCATTATTCCTTGCCTGCTCGACCTGCACACGTAGTTCTGTAAGAGTTGTGGTTAACGAGTCGTACGAGTCATTTCGTCCCATCATATCCCAATTTTGCTCGAGCTCGAGCGTTATACGTGTAGAGGAACACATCACCTCTCTGCTGTAAGAACGGCACCGAGCGAGGTGGCGCAGTGGTTAGCACACTGGACTCGCATTCGGGAGGACGACGGTCCAATCCCGTCTCCAGCCATCCTGATTTAGGTTTTCCGTGATTTCCCTAAATCGTTTCAGGCAAATGCCCGGATGGTCCCTTTGAAAGGGCACTGCCGATTTCCTTCCCCATCCTTCCCTAACCCGAGCTTGCACTCCGTCTCTAATGACCTCGTTGTCGACGGGACGTTAAACACTAACCTCCTCCTCCTCCTGTAAGAACGACAATGGGTACCACAACATTCTGCACGTACGAAGCGCTGGTTAGTGTCCCTTCCAGAAACACTAAAGATTAACGAGAGCTTATCGAACCGCAGACCATAAGGCATGGGGTGGGGCCAGTTTGCCTTGGACAAATGCAACGCTCACCATCTACATCTACACAGATACTCCGCAAGACACAGTACGGTGCGTGGCGGAGGGTACCCTATACGACTACTTGTCATTTCCTTTCCTGTTCCACTCGCAAACTGAACGAAGGAAAACGACTGCCTTTATGTCTCCACATGAGCCCATAATTTCTCGTATCTTATCTTCGTGGACCTTGCGCGTAGTGTATGTTGGCGGCAGTAGAATACTTCGGCAGTCAGCTTCAAATGTCGGTTGTCTAAATATTCTCAATAGTGTCTCTCGAAAAAAACAACACTTACGTGTTGTTCAAATTTACCGGTAACAAATCTAGCAATCACCCTGTGAATTGCTTCGAAGTATTTCTTCAATCCGACGTGGTACAGTTCCCAAGCACTCAAGAAGTGCTCAAGAATAAGTCCCATCAGCGTCCTATATGCAGTTCACTTTACAGTTGAACCACTCTTTCCTAAAATTCTTCGAATAAACCAAAGTCGACCGTTCACCTTTTCTACCACAGTTGTCACATGCTCTTTCCATCTCAAATCGCTTTTCAGCGTTATGCCCAGATAAATGACTTGACAGTGTCAAGCAGGACACTAGTAAAACTGTATCCGAACATTACAGGTTTGATCTTCCTACTCATCCACATCTTTTTCCACATGTAGGGTTAGCTGCCATTGATCACATCAACTGTAAATTTTGTCTAAGTCGCCTGGCATCATCCTACACTCACTCAACTTGGACACCTTACCATACACCACTGCATCATCACAAAAAAACCGTAGATGGCTGATCACCCTGTCAGCCAAATAATTTACGTATACAGAGAACAAAAGTGGTCCTATCGCACTTCTCTGGGGCACTCCTGACAGTATCCTTGTCTCTGATCAACACTCCTCGTCGAGGACAATATACTGGGTTCTATCATTTACGAAACCTTCGAGCCACTGACGTATCCGTCAACTTATTCCATACGCTCGTACCTTCGTTAACAGCCTGCATTGGGGCACAGCATCAAATGCCTTCCGGAAATCTATAAATATGGGCCCTGCCTGTCTGCTTTCATTCATAGCTCTCAGTACATCATGTGAGAAAAGGGCAAGCTAAGCTTCGCACGAGCGATGATTTCTAAAACCATGCTGATTCGTGCACGTAAGCTTCTTACTCTCAAGAAAATTTATTACATTCGAACTGAGAATATGATGAAGGATTCTGTAGCAAACAGAAGTTAGGGATATTGGTCTGTAATTTTGCGGGTCCATTCTTTTACCTTTCTTACATATTGGACTCACGATGTCTGCATTCTAAGCGCAAACGACCGTCAGCTGCATGCAGGCAGAATCTCCTTTCATCGCTGAAGACCACAGCCACCATTCCATCTTCCAAGAGATCCTCTGAAGGCACTTGTCGAGCTGTGCACTCGATACTGTGGCGTGACTGGAAAACGGTTGTGACAGATCGTGCTAATGCAGTGGCGACTAAACCTAACGAAATTGTTTTTACTGTTTTCGATAAACTCAAAATAATAGACCAGCAGAAGGAAGGTGCTAGTGAACCACGCTGAGCTCAGGAATAAGGAGTTTAAAACGGAGTACAGTCGGGCATTAAAAAGAACAGTGATGCCACTACAATTTTTTAGAGTGTTGAGGCACTCTGTTTATCGTGAAGATGCTGCATCTTAATACTAGAATCATTTTGTTGTTGGTTGATAAAATAATTCATGTTTTATCTCCTGATTATTGTTTCACTGTCCAGTCTTCACACAGTCATAATGTCCTTCTGCTGCAGTGCAGTATCAATAGGGACTTTTCCGTGCCACCATTTCACGAGTGTGCCATGAATATCAGGAATCGGGTAAAACATCAGTCTCCGACATCGCTGGGGCCGGAAAAAGAGCCTGTAAGAAAGGGACCAACGGCGACTGAAGAGAATTCATCACCGTGATTGAAGTCCAGTCCTTCCACAAATTGCTGCAGATTTCAATGCTGTGCCATCAACAAGTGTCAGCGTACGAACCATTCAACAAAACATCGTCGATAAGGGCTTTCGGAGCCGAAGGCCCACTCGTGTACCCTTGATGACTGCACGACACAAAGCTTTAAGCCTCGCCTTGGCCCGTCAACATCGAAATTGGACTGTTGATGACTGGAAACATGTTGCCTGGGCGAACGAGTCTCGTTTCAAATTATATCGAGCGGATGGACGTGTACGGGTTAGGAGACAACCTCAAGAGTCCATGGACCCTGCTTGTCATCACGGGACTGTTCCAGCTGGTCAAGGCAATGTGGTGGTCCGGGGGGTGTGCAGTTGGAGTGATATGGGAGCGATTATACGTCTAGATACGACTCAGAGAGGTGACTTGTACATAAGCATCCTGTCTTATCACTTGTATCCATTCATGTGCAGTGTGCCTTCCGACGGATTTGGGCAATTCCAGCAGGACAATGCGACACCCCACACGTCCAGACTTGCTACCGAGTGGCTCCAGGAACACTCTTCTGAGTTTAAACACTCCCCAGACATTACATTATTGAGCATACCTGGGATGCCTTGCAATGTGCTGTCCACCCCCTCGTACTCTCGGATTTATGGGCAGCCCTGCTGCATTCATGGTATCAGTTCCCTCCAGCATTACTTCAGACATTAATTGAGTTCATGCCACTTCGTACTGTGGCTCTCCTGCGTGCTCTTGGGGACCCTACACGACACTAGGCAGGTGTACCCGTTTCTTTGGCTCTTCAGTGTATATGAGTCATAATCAGTACTAATTGCTTTTGTTACTAAGCATCCCTGGCACAGGATAGGAAGAATGGGTTGCAAAATTTGTTATAAGTTTAAAAATTTTGTGTAGTATGAAGCAAAGTTTCTAAATTCAATACAGTCCATTAAAAGCGATTTACAGCTTTTTGTTTGATAAGTTATCACTTTTTATTTTGGAAACAGCAGTTCCCCACCACTTTTAAAACATTCTATAGGTTTTTATATTGGTCTCATGTTATCAAACAAGATGTAAAAATGTTGCCTCTCGAAGAAAATCTACGGGTCTCATCAGTAGATTATCCGTTATGGAATGTGTATTTTTTCATTTCCTGGAAAATGTGACTAAGTGGAGAATTGTTGTTTCAAAGGTAAATGGTTCTGTTTATAAACAATAGTATTTAATATATCTTAATATCTTCCTCTTGCCATCGAGTTACCAATAGTTGAACTAATGGTAACAGGATGGGGAAAAAGAGTTATCAAGATATAGTAAATACTACTATTAACGACATACTAAGTACAGAATATGTAAGAACTTTGTGGTAGTACTGAAAGAATAATAGTTCGATGATTGTTTGACTCAAACTGCTAGTTTCAAATTTAAAAGTATATACTCGTGGCCAACTTGGATTTGCAAACGGAAATGGCAAAGTTATGCATCTGTAAAATTGTTTTTGACAAACCCTAGAGATCTTTTAATCTTCATGTTACGTGGGACTAGATGTCACATGTATGTTTAAATTATCAATCTGTAGATATCCGTTGATAATTATGAGGTTTGTATTAAAAAGTTGGAAATATTGATACTAACATCAATAGTGCTACTAACATTCTAATGTTACAGTTAATGTTTTTCAGAAAGTAAATGACTTCAAGAGCTTCATGTTTTCGTTAGCTTCGCATATTCACTTGAGCACCACTGCTGTAAGCTCTATATAGGGAAGTACGACCATCCTTTTCCCCACTTCTCTTGCCGTAGTCTGCAGTTTGCGATTGTGTGCAGCTGCATCATATGACACTTCTGGCTGTACTGGGCTCTATTATTGCGTGTGGAGTATAGAATGTTACGTATTTCCGGAAGTTTCCACTAAAATAATGCCATGATGTGTTTTCGGTTGCACTTTTCGAGATCAGTAGGAAGGTAAATGGTATAGGGTTTGTGCTGAAGGGAGAGATGCAGCAGGAAGAATGTTTATGTATTAACGTAAATCACCACATTAAATGTTATGTTTCACCGACGAGTATATCGCAAAGCAAAGTGCTGCAGTGTTTTTATGTGGATAATGATGTATGAGTAACTTCTTGCTCTATCGACTATTTTTATTTCTCTGAAGATGAATGAAACACACAAATATAACGTATAACTGAGACAACACATCTGTTTATTGTTTAATCTCGTTTCGTAGTTAACTCTAAATTGTTTAAGACTGTTGCATACTTTACCAGTTTGTTTAATAGCCTTTAGTGTAGGGTTACAGCAAACGAAAAATAAAAGAAGGAAAGCAAAAAAGAGATGTAATCGGAACAGTAAATTCGATTTTTTTGTTCTCATTATTTTAGAGATGTCTCCTTTTTAAACTGACGTAAGCAATTTCAAACTCAGGTACTATGTACTATATGTGTATAAACAATGTTTGTTGTGTAATTTTGCAGAAAATTGAGAATCTAAATATAGTGATATGTGCACGACGAATGTATCAGATATACTCGTCGAGATACTGGCTGTTAGCTATTAAGGAAGGAGATTGTGAACGCTCTGTGCTTGGGTAATACATCTGTACGGAGATATTGTCCGTTGGATACCCATTTTACATAAAGCATTTATATTTTTCATAGTGCTTTGCTTCTGTAAAAATTCCATGAGAAAAATAGAATATTCAACATCTACATCTACATATATACTCTGCAAACTACTGTGAACTACATGGCAGAGGGTACTTCCCATTGTACCAATAATTAGTCTTCTTCCACTCAGTTCATGTATGGACCTCGGGAAGAATCTATACATACAGAGTGATCCAAAAATCGGAAGCAGCTCTAATTAGATGACCGATTTCAGCCAGACTAGGCGCAAATATCCCTTGCTGTGTGGAAATCATCGCTGAGCGGATATGTATCATCTACCCTATCGTAGGAGTGGGGGTGAAAAGGTATTGCAGGCTATACCACGATGCTCCAACAGCCGTATTTTAGTCGTCCAGTAATTGAGAATGAGCACATTTCGTGACTTAGAACAGCTTCACACATAATTTCAAACCTCTGTGGAGACTTTTTCTCGCTGACAACCCACACAAAAGAATGAAAGTAAAGAAGGTATCCCTTGCGACATTTTCGCTGTTAATGCAGTAAAAGAACCGCATGGAGCATGAAGTTTTGATTTGTTACTTCTTTACTACAGACTCTATTCTCAAAAGATTTCGCAGACAGTATGCACATATACCGCTGAATGTACCTGGAACAGTATACCGCTGTACAAAGCATGGGTCAGCAGATACGACGTCATACACACTGAGAAGTGCGAAAAACTGCCGAGTCATGGATGACGTTTTAATTTATTACTTCGTTACTACAAATTCTATTCACAACACATTTCGCTGACAGTAGCTACATATACCAACGGATGTACTTGAAAAATTATGTCATTGTACAGAAAAAAAGATCAGGAGATACGACGTCATAAACGTTAAGTTACGTGAAATAAAGCAGCAGGGGGAACTTCGCTGGAGATACTGATGTAATATATGCACAATTACTTGTGGAATGTGTTAAATAAATATAAAATATATTTGACATGGGCGTACGTGGGCAAACGCGGGAGGAGGAAATGGACTGCGAAAGCAGGAGGGGGAAATGTACAAAGTGAGGGGCGGGTGGGAGATGGACAGAGAAAGAAAAGACTACCAGATGAACGGGAAGACGGGGCGAGGGGGGGAGGGCGGGAGGAGGAGGAGATAAACGTAGAGGGGTTGTAGGATGAGATGAACAGAGAGAGCCAGAAGACAGTCTAAAAGAACACTGGAGTAAATATTGGGCTGGTGCGTAAGTTCGTAGCGTAGTTCCATAAGTTTAAGTAAACAGAACAGATATTCATAACAGAGTGTGTAGGCATCAGTAATAATTATATTCTTCTTCATGATTTACAACAGTCTGCCCACGCTGGGTAACTTTTCGATTTCGCGACCGTAGAATTCAGCTGGTTGTGAGGCGAAGAACTCATCGAACCATGTTCGAAGAATATTTTATACGGAAATGAAGTTCTTTGAAGTTTGTTCGACAGAGAGCGGGAAAGGTGAGAACCTAAGGGCGCAAGATCAGGTGAATAAGGATGGTACGAAATTACTACCCAACCCATCTCCTGAACAGTAGTGTTTGTCAGTCTAGCAGAACACCGGCTGGCGTTTCTGTGGAATAGCATGACCTCACGTTGCCGTCCTGATTGCATCAGCAAGTTGTTCACAATGAGAGTCAGGCCAGGATCTAGGAGGGGGGGAGGGGGGGGGGGTTGATTTCGGGGAGCGCCAAATTCACATTCTTGAAGAAAATAACCTTGTTTCAGAAAGCGCCTAGCATTCAGCACACGTGCCTCTATCGATTATTCATATGACTTTGAAACGCATCCCGGTTGGTTTTAGAGTATTTTTGAGCACATTTTGAGTTTTGGATGAGTCATAAGTTGTTTTCGAATGAGTTCATCGTGTACATGATGTCTCCGCCAGAAGAAATAAAAAAGCTTCCCGCAGACAAAAGGGGACGGAACTATACGAGCTGAGCCGAATAAACCCAAACAGGTGAATACCAATCGCTGTTTGTTTATGTCATTGATTGGGTGTGCGAATGATAAGCGTTGTTATAATTATTAGCGAAATGCATGTATTCAGATTATCAGAGTGCAAATAAACGACTTACAGGAATAAATGTGAGAAAGACTGCACTTTATCTCCTCATGGTATCCAAGTAAATGAAATTCTGGTTGAGAATTTTTATCAGATCGCTGAACTGCAAAGGAGCAGTTGTACAGTCCCCGGCAGGGAGCCACTGAAGTTCTGTTTTCGGAATAGCGAGGAAAACGCGTTGTAAGAACACGTAATATAAAATGCGGAATAACTAAACTGGTGATTCTGGTAGGGTTAGTGAAGTTACAGAATTAGTAATGACAAGACTGTTTTTTAGAACGAGGAAGGAGAAGAAACGAGGACAGCACACAAATTATAAGGAAGACTATAATTCCAAATTTATATAAAAATTTCGTACTACTACTACTTTTGGATCTGACACTTGAAAAACTGGAGCATAAGAATTAAATGTGAACCTGTATCCCAACATAAAACTTTTTGTTTATAATAGGCTTAATAGGAATTTGACATTGGAACTTCGCGAATTATATTCTGACGTTTAGTTATGTAAATGAGGTAGATAAAAATGTGCATCTGTGCCGAAACAGTCTTTCTTATTTGGTGTGTGTTACAAGTACTGCAATATTAGAAAGGCCCCTTTCGTTTTATCTAGGAGACAGTGACAAAATATATGTAATGAGATCAAGAAACCACACCAGTCTCTGATACTATTAGTATTAACAGATGTAGCAAAACGTTTGACGAACTTTGATGAGATAACAGATTCTTTCGCAGAAAGGAAAGCACGCCGTGTAAAGCTATAGCAAGATTAGAGAGAAAAACATTCTGGGACTTGAGCATTGAAGAAATGTGTCCTGCCCTGCTTGTCTTTCGTCTTTACTGGTTTTATGTTTCTTATATTTAATTTTACTTTTTTTACAAAAGAGAAAGTTATTAGTTAACAGGCAATAATGACTGAAAATTTCCCGAAGAGTTCTTATTCTGCAGGTCACAAATAATCTCACCCAGTTCCATTTTTTTTTTTTTTTTTTTTTTACAGAAAAGTGGAGTAGGATGTCAAACCGGTCGACTGGGTGAAGGAGAGGCACCACATACCGTTTTAATTTTCACTGTCCTGAATATACACCTTGTGATCAAAAGTATCCGGATACCCGGCTGAAAATGACTTACAGGTTCGTGGCGCCCTCCATCGATAATGCTGGAATTCAATATGGTGTTGTCCCACCCTTAGCCTTGATGACAGCTTTCACTCTCTCAGGCATACGTTCAGTCAGGTGCTGGAAGGTTTCTCGGGGAATGGCAGTTCATTCTTCACGGAGTGCTGCAATGAGAGGTATCGATGGCGGTGGTGAGGACTGGCACGGAGTCGGCGTTCCAAAACATCCCAAAGGTGTTCTATAGGATTCAGGTCAGGAATCTGTGCAGGCCCGTCCATTACAGGGATGTTATTGTCGTGTAACCACTCCGCCACAGGCCGTGCATTATGAACAGGTGCTCGATCGTGTTGAAAGATGCAATCGCCATCCCCCAATTGCTCTTCAACTGTGGGAAGCACGAAGGTGCTTAAAACATCAATTAAGACCTGTGCTGTGATAGAGCCACGCAAAACAACAAGCGGTTCAAGCCCCCTCCATGAAAAACACGACCACACCATAACACCACTGCCTCAGGATTTTACTGTTGGAACTACACACGCTGGCAAATGACGTTCACCAGGCATTCGGCATACCGACACCCTGCCAAATTGTGTCCCCCGATTCGACACTCCACACTATGTTTTTCCACTGATGAATCGTCCAATGTTTACTCTCCTTACACCAAGCGAGGCATTGTTTGGCATTTACCGGCGTGATGTGTTGCTTATGAGCAGCCGCTCGACCATGAAATCCAAGTTTTCTCACCTTGCGCCTAACTGTCGTAGAAATTGCAGAGGATCCTGATGCAGTTTGGAATTGCTGTGTGATGGTCTGGACATACGAGTATGTCTACCTATTACACATTACGACCCTCTTCAACCGTTAGCGGAGCTGTCAGTCAACAGACGAGGTCGGCCTGTACACTTTTATGCTGTATGTGGCCCTTCGGAAGCAGTGGACCTAGGGATGTTTAGGAGTGTCGAAATTTCTCTCACAGACGTATGACAAAAGTGACATCCAATCACCTGACCACGTTCGAAGTCCTTGTTTTCCGCGGACCGCCCCATTCTGCTCTCTCACGATGTGACTGAGGTCGCTGATATGGTGCAGCTGGCTGTTGGTGGCAGTACAATGCACCTAATATGAAAAACGGATATTTTTGGGGGTGTCCAGATACTTTTGATCACATAGTGTATCTAGTGCTGTGAGGACTATATACGATCCATGTGCTTATCCTATAGTTTAGGTTTGATGGTTTTCAATCAAAATATAAGCGCTTGATTTCGACAGAGCGAAATACTGTACCGTTCGATAGAAGAATGCTGTGTGAAGAGACATGGCACTGTACTTTGGCACATGTAAGACCAAATACCATCAGAAAGAAAGATGTGTGCTACTAAATGAACATATGTTTTTAAATTTTTGACGTCCTGTCTCAGACGCTAGAGTGGGTCGGCCGGGCGGGAGGGGGGGGGGGGGGGTGTTTGTGACCGGGCCCAATATCTCACGAAATAAGCATCAAACGAAAAAACTACAAAGAACGAAATTCGCCTAGCTTGTAGGGGGAAACCAGGTGGCGCTAGATAGTGTTGTTATAAGTCAAACGGATATCAACTGTGTTTTTTGAAATAGGAAACCCCATTTCTATTGCATATTCAAGTTGTATGTAAAGAAATATGAGTGTTTTAGTTAGACCACTCTTTTCGCTATGTGATAGATGGCGCTGTAACATTCCGCCAGTGCGGGCGGTATTTGCTTCGTGATACATTACCCGCGTTAAAATGGACCGTTAACCAATTGCGGAAAAGGTCGATATCGTGTTGATGTATGGCTATTGTGATCGAAATGCCCAACCGGAGTGTGATATGTATGCTGCTCGGTATCCTGGACGACATCTTCCACATGTCCGGACCGTTCGCCGGATAGTTACGTTATTTAAGGAAACAGGAAGTGTTCAGCCACGTGTGAAACGTCAACCACGACCTGCAACAAATGATGATGCCCAAGTAGGCGTTTTAGCTGCTGTCGCGGCTAATCCGCACATCAGTAGCAGACAAATTGCGCGAGATTCGGGAATCTCAAAAATTTCGGTGTTGAGAATGCTATATTAACATCGATTGCACCCGTACCATGTTTCTATGCACCAGGAATTGCGTGGCGACGACTTTGAACGTCGTGTACAGTTCTGCCACTGGGCACAAGAGAAATTACGGGACGATGACAGATTTTTTGCACTCGTTCTATTTAGCGACGAAGCGTCATTCACCAACAGCGGTAATGTAAACCGGCATAATATGCACTACTGGGCAACGAAAAATCCACGATGGCTGCCACAAATAGAACATCAGCGACCTTCGCGTGTTAATGTATGGGAGGAAGGATAATTGGCCTCCATTTTATTGATGGAAATCTAAATGGTGAAATGAATGCTGATTTCCTACATAATGTTCCACCGATGTTACTACAAGATGTTCCACTGCATGACAGAATGGCGATGTACTTACAACATGATGGATGTCTGGCACATAGCTCGCGTGCAGTTGAAGCGGTACTGAATAGCATATTTCATGACAGGTGGATTGGTCGTCGAAGTAACATATCATAGCCCGCACGTTCACCGGATCTGACGTCCCCGGATTTCTTTCTGTGGGGAAAGTTGAAGAATATTTGCTATCGTGATCCACCGACAACGCCTGACAACATGCGTCAGCGCATTGTCAAAGCATGTGCGAACATTACGGAAGGCGAACTACTCGCTGTTGAGAGGAATGTCTTTACACGTATTGCCAAATGCATTGATGTTGACGGACATCATTTTGAGCATTTATTGCATTAATATGGAATTTACAGGTAATCACGCTGTAACAACATGCGTTCTCAGAAATGATAAGTTCACAGAGGTACATGTATCACATTGGAGCAACCGAAATAAAATGTTCAAACGTACCTACGTTCTGTATTTTGGTTTAAAAAACCCAGCCTGTTACCAACTGTTCGTCTAAAATTGTGAGCCATATGTTTGTGACTATTACAGCGGCACCTATCACAAAGCGAAAAATGTGGTACAACTAAAACATTCATATTTCTTTACGTACTACACGAATATGTAATAAAAATGGGGGTTTCTGTTTTAAAAAACGCAGTTGATATCCGTTTGACGCCATACGAAAAAACTACAAAGAACGAAATTTGTCTTGCTTGACGGGGCAAATCAGATGGCGCTATCGTTGGCCCGCCAGATGGCGCTGCCATAGGTCAAACGGATATATATATATATATATATATATATATATATATATATATATATATATACCTTCAGTGAAAATGTGTTATATCAGTTTAGGTTAGGTTCAAAGAGTCTGTTGCTAAATATAATCGAATTTGCTGCAATAGTAAATAACTGATTCTGAAATTATATAGTGAGATGTTAAAAATCACGGAAGAGCGATATGCATAAGTACAGATGGCCGCAGTATCGCGTACACAAGGTATAAATGCATTGGCTGAGCTATCAGTTGTACACAGATGCTTCATGGGAAAAGGCTTCCGACTTAGAACACGGAATGGTTGTTGAAGCTAGACACATCGGAGATTCCATTTCGAAATCATTAGAGAATATAATACTCTGAGATCCACAGTGTCAAGAGTGTCCCGAGAATACCAAATATCAGGCATTACATCCTACCATGGAGAACGCAAAAGCCGACGGCGTTTACTTAACGACTAAGAACAGCGACGCTTGAGTAGAGTTGTCAGTGCTAACAGACAGTACTACTCGAAATAACCGTAGAAACCAATGTGGGATGTATGATGAACCTTTTCGTTAGGACAGTGCGGCGAAATTTGGTATTAATTGGCGACTGCAACAGACGACCAACGCAAGTCCCTTTGCTAACAGCACGGCATCGCCTGTATCACCATTCTGAGCTCACGAGCACATCAGTTGGACTCCTTTTTTTTGGTCATCAGTCTACTGACTGGTTTGATGCGGCCCGCCACGAATTCCTTTCCTGTGCTAACCTCTTCATCTCAGAGTAGCACTTGCAACCTACGTCCTCAATTATTTGCTTGACGTATTCCAATCTCTGTCTTCCTCTACAGTTTTTGCCCTCTACAGCTCCCTCTAGTACCATGGAAGTCATTCCCTCATGTCTTAGCAGATGTCCTATCATCCTGTCCCTTCTCCTTATCAGTGTTTTCCACATATTCCTTTCCTCTCCGATTCTGCGTAGAACATCCACATTCCTTACCTTATCAGTCCACCTAATTTTCAACATTCGTCTATAGCACCACATCGCAAATGCTTCGATTCTCTTCTGTTCCGGTTTTCCCACAGTCCATGTTTCACTACCATACAATGCTGTACTCCAGACGTACATCCTCAGAAATTTCTTCCTCAAATTAAGGCCGGTATTTGATATTAGTAGGCTTCTCTTGGCCAGAAATGCCTTTTTTGCCATAGCGAGTCTGCTTTTGATGTCCTCCTTGCTCCGTCCGTCATTGGTTATTTTACTGCCTAGGTAGCAGAATTCCTTAACTTCATTGACTTCGTGACCATCAATCCTGATGTTAAGTTTCTCGCTGTTCTCATTTCTACTACTTCTCATTACCTTCGTCTTTCTCCGATTTATCAAATGGTTCAAATGGCTCTGAGCACTATGGGACTCAACTGCTGAGGTCATAAGTCCCCTAGAACTTAGAACTACTTAAACCTAACTAACCTAAGGACATCACACACATCCATGCCAGAAGCAGGATTCGAACCTGCGACCGTAGCAGTCGCGCGGCTCCGGACTGAGCGCCTAGAACCGCTAGACCACCGCGGCCGGCTCCGATTTATCCTCAAACCATACTGTGTACTCATTAGACTGTTCATTCCGTTCAGCAGATCATTTAATTCTTCTTCACTTTCACTCAGGATAGCAATGTCATCAGCGAATCGTATCATTGATATCCTTTCACCTTGTATTTTAATTCCACTCCTGAACCTTTCTTTTATTTCCATCATTGCTTTCTCGATGTACAGATTGAAGAGTAGGGGCGAAAGGCTACAGCCTTGTCTTACTCCCTTCTTAATACGAGCACTTCGTTCATGATTGTCCACTCTTAGTATTCCCTCTTGGTTGTTGTACATATTGTATATGACCCGTCTCTCCCTATAGCTTACTCCTACTTTTTTCAGAATCTTGAACAGCTTGCACCATTTTATATTGTCGGACGCTTTTTCCAGGGCGACAAATCCTATGAACGTGTCTTGATTTTTCTTTAGCCTTGCTTCCATTATTAGCCGTAACGTCAGAATTTCCTCTCTCGTGCCTTTACTTTTCGTAAAGCCAAACTGATCGTCACCTAGCGCATTCTCAATTTTCTTTTCCATTCTTCTGTATATTATTCTTGCAAGAAGCTTCGATGCATGAGCTGTTAAGCTGATTGTGCGATAATTCTTGCACTTGTCAGCTCTTGCCGTCTTCGGGATTGTGTGGATGATGCTTTTCCGAAAGTCACACGGTATGTCGCCAGACTCATACATTCTACACACCAACGTGAATAGTCGTTTTGTTGCCACTTCCCCTAATGATTTTAGAAATTCTGATGGAATGTTGTCTACCCTTCTGCCTTATTTGACCGTAAGTCCTCTAAAGCTCTTTTAAATTCCGATTCTAATACTGGATCCCCTATCTCTTCTAAATCGACTCCTGTTTCTTCTTCTATCACATCAGACAAATCTTCACCCTCATAGAGGCTTTCAATGTATTCTTTCCACCTATCTGCTCTCTCCTCTGCATTAAACAGTGGAACTCCCGTTGCACTCTTAATGTTACCATCGTTGCTTTTAATATCACCAAAGGTTGTTTTGACTTTCCTGTATGCTGAGTCTGTCCTTCCGACAATCATATCTTTTTCGATGTCTTCACATTTTTCCTGCAGCCATTTCGTCTTGGCTTCCCTGCACTTCCTATTTATTTCATTCCTCAGCGACTTGTATTCTGTATTCCTGATTTTCCCGTAACATGTTTGTACTTCCTCCTTTCATCAATCAACTGAAGTATTTCTTCTGTTACCCATGGTTTCTTCGCAGTTACCTTCTTTGTACCTATGTTTTCCTTCCCAACTTCTGTGATAGCCCTTTTTAGAGACGTCCATTCCTCTTCAACTGTGTTGCCTACTGCGCTATTCCTTATTGCTGTGTCTGTAGCGTTAGAGAACTTCAAACGTATCTCGTCATTCTTTAGAACTTCCGTATCCCACTTCTTAGCATATTGATTCTTCCTGACTAATGTCTTGAACTTCAGCCTACTCTTCATCACTACTATATTGTGATCTGAGTCTATATCTGCTCCTGCGTAGGGCTTACTCAAGACGACTGGAAAACCGTGTCCTGGTCAGATGAATCCCGATTTTAGTTGCTAAGAGCTGATGGTAGGGTTTGAATGTGGCGCACATCCCGAGAGACAAAAGCTGGTGGTGGCTCCATAATGGTGAGGGCTGTGTTTACGTGGAGTGGACCGGGTCGTCTGGACCGACTGCACCGATAATTGACTGTAAATTGATGTGTTCGGCTACCGGGAGACCATTTCATCCATTCATGGACTTCATGCTCCCAAACAACAAGGATTAACAGTGCGCCATGTCACCGGGCCAAAGTTGTCCACAGTTGGTTTGAAGAACATTCTGGATAGTTCATGCGAATGATTTGATTATCCATATCGCCCGATGCGAACTGGATCAAATATTTATGGAAAATAATCGAGAATGTCAGTTTTTGCCCAAAATCCGCACTGGCAAAACTTCCGCAATTATGGACGGTTGTAGAGGCAGCATAGCTGAATGGAAAGAGTTAAAGGCACTCGTAAAATGCGTTTTAGACAGGTACGTGCCGAGTGAAACTGCGAGGGACGGGAAAAACCCACCATGGGTCAACAACAAAGTTAGGAAACTGCTGCGAAAGCAAAGAGGGCTTCACTGCAAGTTTTAGCGCGGCCAAAACCTCTCAGACAAACAGAAGCTAAACGACGTCAAAGATAGCGTAAGGAGGGCTATGCGTGAAGCGTTCAGTGAATTCGAAAGGAAAATTCAATGTACCGACTTGACAGAAAATCCTAGGAAGTTCTGGTCTTACGTTAAATCAGTAAGTGGCTCGAAACAGCATATCCAGACACTCCGGGGTGATGATGGCATTGAGACAGAGGATGGAAACGCGTAAAGCTGAAATACTAACACCTTGTCCAAAGCTGTTTCACAGAGGAGGACCGCACTGCAGTTCCATTTCTAAATCCTCGTACAAACAAAAAAAAAAAAATGGCTAACATCGAAATAAGTGTCCAAGGAATAGAAAAGCAACTAGAATCACTCAACAGAGGAAAGTCCACTGGATCTGACGGGATACCAATTCGATTCTACACAGAGTGCGCGAAAGAACGTGTCCCCCTTCTAACAGCCGTGTACGGCAAGTCTCTAGAGGAACGGAAGGTTCCAAATGATTGGAAAAGAGCACAGGTAGTCCCAGTCTTCAAGAAGGGTCGTCGAGCTGATGCGCAAAACTATAGATCTATATCTCTGACGTCGATCTGTTGCAGAATTTTTGAACATGTTTTTTTACTGGCGTATCTTGTCATTTCTGGAAACCCAGAATCTACTGTGTAGGAATCAACATGGATCCGGAAACAGCGATCGTGTGAGACCCAACTCGCTTTATTTGTTCATGAGACCCAGAAAATATTGGATACAGGCTCCCAGGTAGATGCTATTTTCCTTGACTTCCGGAAGACGTTCTATACAGTTCCCCACTGTCGCCTGATAAACAAAGTAAGAGCTTACCGAATATCACACCAGCTCTGTGGCTGGATTGAAGACTTCTTAGCAAACAGAACACAGCATGTTGTTATCAATGGAGAGACGTCTACAGACGTTAACGTAACCTCTGGCTTGCGACAGGGGAGTGTTATGGGACCATTGCTTTTCACAATATATATAAATGACCTAGTAGATAGTGTCGGAAGTTCCATGCAGCTTTTCGCGGATGATGCTGTAATATACAGAGAAGTTGCAGCATTAGAAAATTGTATCGAAATGCTGGAAGATCTGCAGCAGATACGCACTTGGTGCAGGGAATGGAAACTGACCTTTAGTACAGACAAATGTAAGGTATTGCGAATACATAGACATTTGGATCCTTTATTGTATGATAATATGATAGCGGAACAACCACTGGTAGCAGTTACTTCTGTAAAATATCTGGGAGTATGCGTGCGGAACGATTAGAAGTGGAATGATCATATAAAATTAACTGTTGATAAGGTGGGTACAAGGTTGAGATTCATTGGGAGAGTCCTTAGAAAATGTAGACCATCTGGAAAGGAGGTGGCTTGCAGAACGCTTGTACGACCTATACTTGAATATTGCTCATCAGTGTGGGATCCGTACCAGGTCGGGTTGACGGAGGAGATAGAGAAGATCCAAAGAAGAGAGGCGCGTTTCGTCACAGTGTTATTTGGTTAGCATGATAGCGTTATGGAGATGTTTAGCAAACTCAAGTGGCAGACTCTGCAAGAGAGGCGCTTTGCATTGCGGTATAGCTTGCTGTCCAGGTTTCGAGAGGGTGCGTTTCTGGATGAGGTATCGAATATATTGCTTCCCCCTACTTATTCCTCCCGAGGAGATCACGAATGTAAAATTAGAGAGATTCGAGCGCGCACGGAGGCTTTCCGGCAGTCGTTCTTCCCGCGAACCATACGCGACTGGAACAGGGAAGGGAGTTAATGACAGTGGGACGTAAAGTGCCCTCCCCCACACACCGTTGGGTGCCCTCCGGGGTATAAATGTAGACGTAGATGTAGATTTTTCCAGGGTCTTCCAACTACTCGTTGAGTGGCTGCGCTATGCTGGGCAAAAGGAGGTTCGAGACGATATTACGAGGTATCCCACGTCTTTTGTCACCTCAGTGTATGTACTGTAGCCGTCAGTGTATGAGGAGCAGCACAGTGGGCCCAAAATGGTGGTCACTGGGAAGCTGGCTGTGCATTAGCACTTCTGTGCACAGTATAGGCTGTGTGCCGATGCAGCCCATCACTACACAAGTGTGCGTCGGCATTTGGGCCGCAGATGCAGAGCAAGGCGCTGGCGGTGGGCGCTGGCCTGTGCCCCAGCTTCGCGGGCCTCCACAGGCTGGGGCTGTGGACCTCTGAGCCGGCCGGCCCTCCAGCTGGTGGTGACGTGTGGCGCGGGGCGGCGGCGTGGCTGCACGCCGGGCTGCTCACCGTGGCGCACCTCGTGCTGCCCGTCACTCTCGCCGGCAACTTTCTCAACTGCCACTTCGACAGTCTCGATCTGTTCGCCACCAATGTCTTTCTCTTCTCTGGCATGGGAGGTGTGTCGTTAAAGGTACGTCATCTATATTGTCGTCGTAGCGGCACTGTTTTTTTCCGTTATTGATTTCGATTCCCCCTGAAGGGGGTGAGCTGGCAGCAGCTTAGTACGCCGCTCTTCAGCCTACAGAATTTTTAAACCATAAGAAGAAGATGATAAAGAATAAAAGCAGGCGATAAAAGGGTGACCTAAATTGTGAAATGGTGAAAAATTGTGGAAAGTTTAAACATAAAACAAAAGGTTGGCAATGGTAATGAAATACACAGGAAGCAGACAGGTAAAATAGTAGAAAGACAATTAAAAAAACACTGCGACAGTCTGGTTTCTGTTCACAAGAGGCATAAAAATCACACCCAGCGACAGTGTGACTTCCATTCGCAACACTTCGGAAAAGACGCACAACACTTAACACTCACTGGAAACACTGCACTTTTTAGTGCACGAAGATGACACACCACAGCCAAGTGGCAGACTGCGGGAGGGGGGACCTGGACAGATGAGGGGAATAAAAGGGGGAAGGGTGCGGGAAAAGAAGTGACAGCGAATAATACCTTTTTAGGTTTCCTATTGCACTTATTCATGTGATCGAATCCCCGTTCTAATTAATGACAACACAATGACACTGTATGGGCGCCGATGCATCACATGAAAGGGGGGGGGGGGGACGCATTTTATCTGCAGATGACCATAGCACGAGTACGTAAACACTGACTGGCAGCTTAAATGCACTTGCAAATTTATGTTGCATTTCTCTCGTAAACACATGGGAAAAAACCCGCAGAAATTGGCTTTACAATACAAGACATTATAACACCGCGCCTCGATATTGTTAGACATATAAAGCGCTTCACATCAATATGATATTATCTATTAGAGATTTGTTGTACGTACCTATGAAAAGTAACTGGTCCTCCTTTCACGTACTTCTTTACATCCGAAGTAACAAGAACACTGCACCATGACTGTTATTACTAGTTAAACGTGTAAAAACGTATGTAAAAACAAAAAAATGGTTCAAATGGCTCTGAGCACTATGGTACTTAACATCTATGGACATCAGTCCCCTAGAACTTAGAACTACTTAAACCTAACTAACCTAAGGACATCACACACATCCATGCCCGAGGCAGGACTCGAACCTGCGACCGTAGCGGCCACGCGGTTCCACACTGAAGCGCCTAGAACCGCACGGTCACTCCGGCGGGCATGTAAAAACAGGTGAATACGTATAATATTAAAGTTTCGCTTTTACCACAAATTGCAGACAAGCAGCGACGTCCAGTTAGCACATGACTATCCCGGTTTGATGTTGAGAACATGCTCAGTAGACTATGTTCACTCCATAGATATTTTCACCCTATGGCCAGAATACGCACTACACGTCCGGCATGGTAATGGTTTAATGTTTTCTGTAGGCCTGATCCCTTTTGGTTTGCATTGGACTGCGCAACATGCCGTAATAATACAATACGCAACCTCCTTCGTATTTCTGTTGGCGGTCGTCGGTTTGGTGACAAAGTGGGTTACATACTTTTTTAAAATACCTTTCTGTCATCTACTGTTTTATTATATTTTATAGAACACCGTGCAGTAGCTTTAAAGCTTTGACAAGACACATTTACATGCTGGGATATTTTATACGCGGTATCCCATGTACTCATCGCTACCAAATATCAGTAAGTTCTTTTATATTTTCTTGGTAATTCAATCTCACTGAATGGAGTCACGCCACTATTATGAAATTTTCTATTCCTGCCGTAGGTCAGTGCGAAAGTGCGTAAATAAAGGTGAAATGCGTCATTGGGAAATGACAAAATATTGACATCCCCGTCATTTGCTGCCTCTGGATCACAGGATCCCAGGCTCGATGCCTGGTCGGGTTGGGGATTTTCTCTGCTCAGGACTGGGTGTCTGTGTTGTCCTCATCATTTTATCACTATCATCATTCGTGACGGGGCCTAGATCGGACTGTGTAAAAGTTGGACTGTGTCAAAATTGGGACTTTGTACGGACGCTGACGAACGCGCAGTTGAGCGCCCCACAAACCAAACATCATCGTCAACCCCGCCATGAACTGAAAAATGTTTTAGAATTAATGTAATCTACTTGAAAGACCAGTAAATTTTCAGTCACTCATCCAAGAAGTCTGTTTTACCTATTTCTCATTTTTTTTTAAAAAATTACGTGCTATGTGACTGTTTTCAAATATAAGGCAGCTAATTCAGAAAAAATAATTGACTTTCTTTATAGTTGCAATGTAAAAGAATTTCTTCTTCACTATTACATTCTATACAACAGAGCTGATGACCATCACATCACTTTTTTCAAACATTTCACATGAAAACGAAACCGAACAACACAGTTAACAAAAGATATTGTTACGAAACACAGAACAGCAGGTGCGTGGCGCCCTATAGTTCGTCTTCTTAGGACCTTTGGTCAGCACAGCAGACATAATAGTGGCCAGATCACGAGCTGTAGCGGAAGAACTCTCTCAGCCACAGCACTCTCTCGCTCCACTTGAAAATAAGGAACACAACGCTCCGCATTCAACCCAAATGAAAATAGAAATTACATATATTAATAGTGTAGTGCATTAAAATACGAAATATTCTAATCTCATAGTCACATACTGAATTGCAAAAAGTAACAACCTTTGGCATTACCTGTGAGAGTGTAAGCAGTAGGAGTATTAGTGCCAGCGTTAACAGTCTGTGACATTCACATATGAAGTAATGAAGTCTGTTTAACATCAACATATTTAGTGTCTGATGACATATTTACGTAATATTTTGATATATTACTGGAGAGACGTCTCATCTGAACTTGCAACACATTTTTACGGTGTAGTTAAATATCTGCCTACTAACATTTTCTGTCTTTTTCCGGCAAACGACGTTTCAGAAGAGCTACATACTGATTTATCATTATTAATTACATTAGTAACAACATTGTATTATATTAATATCTACATTAGATTAATATCTATACGTCGGACCCGCGTGTCACCATTATCAGTGATTGCAGACCGAGCGCCGCCACACGGCAGGTCTAGAGAGACTTCCTAGCACTCGCCCCAGTTGGGCAGCCGATTTTGCTAGCGATGATTCACTGCTTACTTACGTTCTCATTTGCCGAGAAGATAGTTTAGCAGAGCCTTCAGCTACGTCATTTGCTACAACCTAGCAAGGCACCATTATCAGTTACTATTGATATTGTGAACTATGTACCGTCAAGAGCGACGATCGTCATTAATGGATTAAAGTTAATTATTCCACCACCTACGCCCGTTGTTTCTAAATTCTGATTTCCTTTTCCTGTTCCAGACCTCACGCCAGCCTGGGTGTGCTAAATCGCGTGCTTTTCGGCCTCCTCTAGTAACACGGTGTTGGCTCTCCTGCCAACCACAAAATTGGCGACGAGGCACAACCGCGTTCTTATCGATATTGCACTGATTTATTTGTGTAATGGCTTCGCCACAATCTCCAGGTGTACTGTCCGAATTTTATCGCTTACAGAATCAGCAGACGCAGGCCTTACTGGATGCCCTTGGACAGCTCGTCCAGGGTCAACGTGCGATGCAAAACGATGCGGCAGCAGCCGCTTCACCGCTGACGCAGCCACAACACGCTGTTGCACCAACTTTTCGACCTTTTGATGCTGCACTGGAAAGCTGGACGGAGTGGTCACGCCAATTTGGATTCCATCTCGCCGTCTACAGAATTCAGGGTAACGAGCGGCAGCCTTTTTTGTTATCGTCGGTAGGGGTGAACACGTACCGTGTGATAGTCAAATTATTTCCCCGACGCGACGAAGCAACTTTGTCCTACGAAGAAATTTTGTCTGCATTAGATGCATATTTCAAATAATCAGTCAATGTAGTTACGAAACGGTATACCTTCTTTCGTACAAAACGTACGGCAGGTCAGACTAATCGGGAGTGGGTTGCAACCTTGCAAGGCCTTACTAGGGATTGTGCTTTTGAGTGTCAATGTGGACTCCCTTATTCAGATACTATGGTACGTGATCCAACTGCACAGAACGTTTTTGATGTTCGTATAAGGGAACAGATTTTGAAACTGGTAAATCCCTCCCTTCAACAAGTGATGGACATATTGGATCGGCAGGACACACTTGACTTTGCTCAGGAATCATTTGAAACTTCGCCAGCAGTGTGTCAGGTAAACCGGCCCGCCGAGCGAGCTGCACGGAGCAGTAAACAGCCCTCGCGCCCGGCCGCGCCGCTGCCGCCAGGCTCTCAGCCACGTGTGCCGCGCCGGCAAGCAAATGCAGTGATCAAATCATGACCGCGGTGTGCTACTAAACATTCGCGTCAGAATTGCCCGTCACGCCAAGCTATTTGCTTTTATTGTAATAAAAAAGGACATGTTCAGAGTGTTTTCAGAAAAAGCTCAGATCGGAAGCTCAAACCTGTTCCAGGCCCTTTGCTTCACGCCAGAATCGGAATCGAACCAAAGGATACTCAGGCTTGCGAAACTTCGCCCATTGAGTTTCATGTAGTTCATTCCACTCCGCACAGTGCCACTCTCTCTAACAGTGACTGTGTTCGTCCCAAAAATAGTGTGCGTCTACATCGCCAGAACTCCCGTCAAGTCGCAAGTGATTATGTACCAGTGTCAGTTCACGTTGCACGAGACAGTCGCTCTTGTCGTCAGCAGGACAATAAACTTTTTGTAGACTTGGCCATTAACGGCAAAATGGTACCTTCCCAGCTCGATACCGGAGCTGCAGTTTCACTGATCAATCAAGACACTTACAAACTGCAGGGCACACCTCCGTTGCGTGCCGCAAATGTTAAGTTAACCAGCTATTCAGGTCAAGAGATCCCTGTGTTAGGACAGTGCAGCCTTCTTGCAACATACAAAGGACAAACAAAACTTGTGTCATTTTACGTCCTTCGTTCTTCTTCTGCAGTGAACTTGTTTGGTTTCGATTTATTTCAGTTGTTAAACTTGTCTATATTAAATAAGGTCCTATCAGTGAACCAGACTGTGCCTTCAGACAGTGTTTCTCGTCTATGTGAAATATTTGCACACATTTTTGCACCGGGCCTCGGTTGCGCTAAGAACTATAAAGCACATTTGGAACTGAAAGTAAACGCGCAACCGAAATTTTACAGAGCGCGCAATGTTCCCCACGCATTGCGTGATGAGGTCGCAAAAACATTACACTATTTGTAATCACAAGGTGTAATTGAACGTGTGCAGGCTTTTCTCTGGGCATCACCCTTCGTAAAAGGGCAAAGGCAATAGGGCGATCGTGCGATCCATCTTTGTGCGCAAGCACAGCACCAATCCCGAAATCCGATGCATCCACCATCAACAAAATGGTCTTCTGGGGATCGAACGGCGTAAGGCAAGTATTGGAAAGCAACACCGATTTCAACTGGCGAAAGGCGCGTTCGCATTCCGTCGTCCAGACGAACGGAACACCCTTACGGCGTAAGCGATGAAGCGGAGCTGAAATTGAACCTTCCGGAAATTTGAGACTTTGTGTGGACTTCAAGGCAACAGTGAATCCACAACTAGTGATGGCAACTTTTCCTTTACCCCGCCCGGAAGATCTTTTTGACAAACTGTGCCCGGGTAAATATTTTTCGAAGTTGGACCTCGCAGATGCGTACTTGCAAATACCGGTGGACGAAGAATCCCAGCGCGTTTTGGTGGTTAACACGCATGTTGGTTATTATCGATTCAAATGACTGCCATTCGGGTGTGCATTCGCCCCTGCGTTGTTTCAGCAATATTTACAAACAGTTTGTGCGTCGGTCCCTACTGTAGCAAATTATCTGGACGATATTGTGATCTCTGGAAAGACGGAAGAAGAACATTTGGCCAATCTCAGAACATTATTTCAGGTCTTGCGACAAAATGGTCTTCGCTTGCGGAAGGACAAATGTGTGTTTTTTGCTCGTGACTTGCCATACTTAGGACATGTACTCAATGCCCAAGGCATACATCCCAGTTCAACGGACCTCTGTGCCGTACAAGACTTGCCGTCGTCGCAGAATTTGAAGCAGCTACAGAGCGTGCTGGGAAAAATTACATATTATAACCGTTATATACCACACGCCTCTTCAATTTCAGCTCCGCTTCATCGCTTACGCCGTAAGGGTGTTCCGTTCGTCTGGACGACGGAATGCGAACGCGCCTTTCGCCAGTTGAAATCGGTGTTGCTTTCCAATACTTGCCTTACGCCGTTCGATCCCCAGAAGACCATTTTGTTGATGGTGGATGCATCGGATTTCGGGATTGGTGCTGTGCTTGCGCACAAAGATGGATCGCACGATCGCCCTATTGCCTTTGCGTCCAAATTGCTCTCGTCTGCTCAAAGAAATTATTCACAGATCGAGAACGAAGCATTGGCTCTCGTATTTGGTTTCACGATTTCTTGTATGGTCGTCACTTTACCATAATCACAGACCACAAACCTTTGACATCGCTTTTTCATCCGACCAAGCCTGTACCTCCACGTACAGCGCAGAAATTCAGTCGCTGGTCTATTTTCCTCTCGCAGTACTGCTACGATATCTTGTATCGGTCCACTGCTAAGCACGAAACGCCGATGCGTTGTCCCGCTTGCCTGTTGCTGAGGATAGGGCATTCGATTCCTCCGAACTTGCTTGCATGTTCATTGATGCGGAAACCGATGACGTGGTCGAATCGTTTCCGATTGATTTACGTCGTGTAGCTACAGCCACAGCTGCCGACGCTGTCCTTGCTCCCGTTCTGAGTTCTGTTACTACGCAATGGCCCTTGTCAAAGTCACGGATCGGGGACCCGTTAGTTCGCCAAATTTTGCTCACAAGGAGAGACTATTTGCACGACGTGGTGTTTTGCTGTTGCGTTCTGATAATGATCAGTCCAGGGTCGTGGTACCACGTTCGTTACAGTCCTCTGTCTTGCAGCTTCTCCACCAAGGACATTGGGGTATAGTGAGAACGAAACAACTTGCTCGTCAGCACTGTACTTGGTTCGGAATCGATGCCGCGATTACGAATATGTGCTCTTCTTGCATGCTGTGTGCCGAACACCAATGGGCACCACCGCGGAAATTCTTTGCATGGCCAAAAGCCACTTCCCCTTGGCAACGCTTACACATCGATTTTGCTGGTCCATTCTGGAATGCTCGATGGTTGGTTGTGGTAGATTCATTCAGTAATTTTCCTTTTGTTGTCCAGATGTCTTCCACGACGTCATCTACAACCATCCAAGCGTTATTCGCTATCTTTTGCATTGAAGGTCTTCTACAGACTATTGTTTCCGTCAATGGCCCACAATTCATGTCTGCAGAATTTCAGTCATTCTGCAAGGCCAATGGTATTCACCATCTGACGCCGCGCCGTTTTCGCCACAGCCCAGCGGTGCCGCTGAACGATTGGTTAGGACTTTCAATTCACAGATGTTGAAGTTGAAGGAGTCGCATTTTCGGGAGGACGCGTTATTGCTCTTTATGTCCTCGTATCGCTCTCAGCCCCGAGATGGTCGCTCACCGGCTGAGTTGCTCCACGGTCGTCATCATCGAACCTTGATGTCTTTGCTACTTCCGCCGCATCAGGTTTCTGTGCAGCGGCGGACACCTGCTTTTGCTCCAGGCGACGTTGTCTACTATCGCCACTATCGAGGTTCACGGCGTTGGCTCGAAGGGCGCATTCTTCGCTGTCTCGGCAGCGCTATGTATATGGTTTTGGAGGCCTCTGGTGAGGTGCGTCGGCATCTCAATCAGCTGCGCCTCTGTCGTCGCACGGGATCTGCCGCTCGCCGTCTGCTTTCGTCCGGTCAGCGCCCCGGGGACCCATCTACTGGCTCGCCTCAGCCCCAGGTGTTACCGACGCTGCCTTCCATTTTGCCCCATGGCGACGCGCCGCCGCCACCGCCGCCGCCGCCTGTTCTCCCGCCGGCGACACCCGCAGTGGACGCGTCGCTGCAACCGCCGGGCGCCTCCCTGGGTCACGCGCCGCCGATCGCTTCCAGTGACCAGTTGTCCTCCGACATGGAATTCTTGCCCGCTCCGGACCATATGTCGTCTTCGCTCGTCGGGTGCCCCGGCCCGATGGAGGTCGACCCTTCGCCCCCCCCCCCCCCCCTGTCTCTCTACGGGCGCATACACCGCATGTTGGCGTGCATCCTGGAGCAGGTTTTGAGGCGTTTCCTAGCTCCCCGCGGTCCGAATGGCAGGGTGCGGGTGGCACAGCCTCGCCTGTTATTAGGCTCCCCATCTCGTCGCATATGTCAACATGGGGTTCTCCCGACGGCGGGCGGAAGCCTTATGCCACAACCGTACGCCGATTTGCGGGGTAGGAATGTGGTGTCACCGCCAGACACCACACTTGCTAGGTGGTAGCCTTTAAATCGGCCGCAGTCGCGTGTCGCCACTATCAGTGATTGCAGACCGAGCGCCGCCACACGGTAGGTCTAGAGAGACTTCCTAGCACTAGCCCCAGTAGGACAGCCGACTTTGCTAGCGATGGTTCACTGCCTACTTACGCTCTCATTTGGCGAGAAGATAGTTTAGCATAGCGGTCAGCTACGTCATTTGCTACGAGCAAGCAAGGCGCCATTATCAGTTACTATTGATATTGTGAACTATGTACCGTCAAGAGCGACGTTCATCATTAATGGATTAAAGTTAAGTATTCCACCAGCTAAGCCCGTTGTTTCTAAATTCTAATTTCCTTGTCCTGTTCCAGACCTCACTCCAGCTTGCGTGAGCTAAATCGCGTGCCTTTCGGTCTCCTCTAGTAACACGGTGTTGGCTCTCCTGCCAACCTCAAAAGTACGTGCTCATATTTTTTCTGAGATACAGAGATCGGAAAAAGCGTTCGCTTATCAAATAAAAGTGCATGTGTAATAGAGAAACATGACGTAATGTTCCTTTGTTAACCTCTTCGGCCATACGAGTGCGAATCATGACCACACCTTAACTGAGGAGGAGGAGGAGATTAGAGTTTAACTTACCGTCGATAACGAGGTCATTAGAGACGGAACATAAGCTTGGATTAGGGAAGAATGGAGAGGAAAATCGGCAGTTCCTTTCAATGGAACCATCCCGACTTTCGCTTGGGGCGATTTAGGGAAGACGCGAGACCTGAACTTCCATATGCACGTGCGTGTATGTCCGCAGGAACACTTGACCACACTTGTTATTAATGCATCCACTGCTATTTCGTATTTATTCTCCAATACCGAGCTCTCAACTCTCACTGGATATGTCCTTCCTTGACAGAGTATACATAACGTACGAGTGCAGGTTGTGACATATAGGCGACGACATATGGAAGTTTTGGTGTGGCCGTGATTCATGCGCGGGTAGTCGAAGCAGTTAAGGCGACCGTTCACATAAAGCGCGAAATCCCGTTTCGAGTCCCTGTCCAACACAAATTTTTATTGTTGTTATTCCAATAGGTAGCCGATGGTGATTCACACTCGCAATTTCGAATACGTTTACCGGAGTTCACTTAGCGAGTCTAGTTTGAATATGGGAGCAGTGCCATAATTAGGATTCATCTACTGGTAACACGGCTGAAGCGATTGCCGGAGTGCTGATAACACGTCCCACGCTCATAGATGGCTCCTCGTACCGCCTTAGAGGTGGCAGGTAACCAATCGGAACAGGACTAAGGCCTAATCCCTCCATGGTCTAATAAATAAATACCTACATTTATACGTTATCTTACCAGGTACAGACATGTCATATACTAATACAGATGTATTCATATTTAACAGAGCTTTTTACTCAATTTTATGATTATATTCAATACGAAACTTTGTAAACATTGAGTGTTTGCTTCCTGCTCACAGTACACATGTCTGGGTTTGTATCCCTCCAAAGGATCGTTAGGTTGTGGGGTGGCGGGTAAAATCGGTAGTTTGATCTAGTTGAAATGTTTAGAAGCGTTGTACGATTTTTAGACACAATAGCCTTTTACGAAGTTCCGAAAACTATTTCTAGGGAAAGGCAGAAAGCGACTGGGAACGTATCGTTCATAGCCTTCATTCTACAGGTCCACTTCTCTGCTCGCCTACAGTGAAATAAAATGTTCTAGATCCCTGAGAATAATGCAAAGGAGTCAGGAACCACGACAATAAATAAAAGTATACTATCATTTAGCGAAACAGTATACTACGATCAATGATCACACCCGCAAGAATAAGTCTGAAAATCATTTAACCTTGTCCTGTTGTTCTCAGCACCCGAAACAGTTCAAAGATTTTTTCTTTGTTTCCGTTTAGGAAAAATCAATTGCTCGCCTTAAAAGTGGAGAAAGATCTCGGAAACTTATCACATAGTTTTCTGTAACATAATGTGCGGCGCACAAAACGCACCACGGACAGCGAAATATGCGTTTCGAGATAAATTCGTAACCCAAGTATGTTAACTTTTACGCAATTTCAACAGTTGTACACGGTGTATCATTCGACCGAAAGACAATAACGTCAGTCATTATGAACTCCACCTGAGACTCAAGCGGACGCCAACAGAATGAGAGTGGAGCGTAGCATATTCCTGTATGACTGAGAACAATCGAATAACGTCCCAGCTGCAGACACCTTCTGACTTACACCGATGGGCCAAAACATTATGAATACCCATTTAATACTGAGTTGTTGCACTTTTCAAACACAGTACAAAAATGATTCTCCTTGGCGCTGATTCTACAAGTTCTTGACAGAAGTATGTGGGTCTAGATGTCTTTGCACAGGTCAACTCTCTCCCCTCCCGAACAGACCATGAAGGCCCAACGGTTCCGACCGTCCTCCATGTCATCCTCAGCCCATAGGCGTCACTGGACGCGGATATGGAGGGGCGTGTGGTCAGCACATCTCTCTCTCTCTCAGCCGTGTGTCAGTTTTCGAGAACCTGCGACCATAGCAGCCGCGCGGTTCCGGACTGAAGCGGCTAGAACCGCTCGGCCACCACGGCCAGCTCTCCGATACTAACGATCACTTTATACAGGACTGATTTGACAATAGTATAATTTCTGAACCGTGACTGGATGTGAACAGTCTACGCTAAAATCTCTGGAAAGCTACATTGTGCACGTATCACACAGAATCGATATTTTAAGGAAGTAGTTTTTTCATTTTTACAGTTTGTTACCATTGTTTATCGTAGAAACGCCTGTAGGAAGGATGTATGTCATGCGCTGGAAATATGTTTCTCACATTGGAATGTTAACATCGCTGCATTCCACATGACTGGTACGTCGGAAACTGAAGCGATATAACACTATTGCCTGTTTCAAATGCAGAACTGTGTAGCCTTAGGAGTGCGTGTGTTTATGTTCCCTCTTACCAGTACCCTCTTGGTACTGATCCCAGACTCTAGAACAATACTTTAAAATTGATGGCGAGGTTGATTTACGTAAAATACCTTGAACTCCATCTAGTTTTATTTAAAAAAGCGGATAAAGTGCCACTAGAAGCCTTCCTAAAAGACAACTTCCATTCCTTCCGAACTGACTATGCGAATGTAGACGAGATGTGGCTCAAATTCAAAGATATAGTAGCAACAGCAATTGAGATATTCACACCTCATAAACTGGTAAGAGATGGAACGGATCCCCCGTGGTACACAAAAAAGGTCCGAACGCTGTTGCAGAGGCAACGGAAAAAGCATGCGAAGTTCAGAAGAACGCGAAATCCCGAAGATGGGCTAAAATTTACAGACGCGAGAAATTTGGCACGTACCTCGATGCGAGATGCCTTTAATAGGTTGCACAACGAAACATTGTCTCGAAATTTGGTAGAAAATCCGAAGAAATTCTGGTCGTATGTAAAGTACACAAGCGGCAAGACGCAGTCAATACCTTCGCTGCGCAGTGCCGATGGTACTGTTATCGACGACTGTGCCGCTAAAGCGGAGTTATTGAACGCAGTTTTCCGAAATTCCTTCACCAGGGAAGACGAATGGAATATTCCAGAATTTGAAACACGAACATCTGCTAGCATGAGTTTCTTAGAAGAAGATACGTTAGGGGTTGCGAAGCAACTCAAATCGCTTGATACGGGCAAGTCTTCAGGTCCAGATTGTATACCGATTAGGTTCCTTTCAGATTACGCTGATACTATAGCTCCCTACTTAGCAATCATATACAACCGCTCGCTCACCGATAGATCTGTACCTACAGATTGGAAAATTGCGCAGGTCGCACCAGTGTTCAAGAAGGGTAGTAGGAGTAATCCATTTAACTACAGACCTATATCATTGACGTCGGTTTGCAGTAGGGGTTTGGAGCATATAATGTATTCAAACATTATGAATCACCTTGAAGGGAACGATCTATTGACACGTAATCAGCATGGCTTCAGAAAACATCGCTCTTGTGCAACGCACGAAGTAATGGCCGCTATCGACAGGGGATCTCAAGTTGATTCCGTATTTCTAGATTTCCGAAAAGCTTTTGACACCGTTCCTCATAAGCGACTTCTAATCAAGCTGCGGAGCTATGGGGTATCGTCTCAGTTGTGCGACTGGATACGTGATTTCCTGTCATTAAGGTCGCAGTTCGTAGTATTAGACGGCAAATCATCGAGTAAAACTGAAGTGATATCAGGTGTTCCCCAGGGAAGCGTCCTAGGACCTCTACTGTTCCTGATCTATATAAATGACCTGGGTGACAATCTGAGCAGTTCTCTTAGACTGTTCGCAAATGATGCTGTAATTTACCGTCTAGTAAGGTCATCCGAAGACCAGTATCAGTTGCAAAGCGATTTAGAAAAGATTGCTGTATGGTGTGTCAGGTGGCAGTTGACGCTAAATAACGAAAAGTGTGAGATGATGCACATGAGTTCCAAAATAAATCCGTTGGAATTCGATTACTTCGTAAATAGTACAATTCTCAAGGCTGTCAATTCAACTAAGTACCTGGGTGTTAAAATTACGAACAACTTCAGTTGGAAGGACCACATAGATAATATTGTCGGGAAGGCGAGCCAAAGGTTGCGTTTCATTGGCAGGACACTTAGAAGATGCAACAAGTCCACTAAAGAGACAGCTTACACTACACTCGTTCGTCCTCTGTTAGAATATTGCTGCGCGGTGTGGGATCCTTACCAGGTGGGATTGACGGAGGGCATCGAAAGGGTGCAAAAAAGGCAGCTCGTTTTGTATTATCACGTTATAGGGGAGAGAGTGTGGCAGATATGATACATGAGTTGGGATGGAAGTCATTACAGCATAGACGTTTTTCGTCGCGGCGAGACCTTTTTACGAAATTTCAGACATTAACTTTCTCTTCCGAATGCGAAAATATTTTGTTGAGCCCAACCTACATAGGTAGGAATGATCATCAAAATAAAATAAGAGAAATCAGAGCTCGAACAGAAAGGTTTAGGTGTTCGTTTTTCCCGCTCGCTGTTCGGGAGTGGAATAGTAGAGAGATAGTATGATTGTGGTTCGATGAACCCTCTGCCAAGCACTTAAATGTGATTTGCAGAGTAGTCGTGTAGATGTAGATGTAGATGTAGATGTCTGGAGCTCCATCATACATAAAAACCACCTGTTTCTTGTTCTTCTTAACCGTTTTCTATTACATCAGAGCACTTTCAAATCTATTACTACACACCGATAAGGCGTGCTAACCTCCTCGACATGGGCAGGTCTGGAGAAATCTTGTGCACATGGATGGGCAAGGACTCGTCAAGCTTCATTCATTCATAAGGCACGGCATGTAGCGGTCTACTTCTGGTCAGCTGAAGATTGAATTGGTAATGGTGCTGCAGAGCGGGTTGGTCAAAGACAGTGCGAGGGCGTCTTTCAATTTCTAATTTTATCCTAAGATTGTGAGAATGCTCTATGACTCTCATCCGCATACATATAGACTGTAAATTATGCACTATGCTCGAGGTGCTAAAAATATGTAGAGCACTGTCTGGTGTACTTGCCGATGTATATGTTCGTGAATTACCAAGAATGGACATACTGCACAGTCATCTGTCCACATTCGCAAGATTTAGTGCTCATACGGAAATTGGGTAACATCTGTTGCATCATTGGGCGGTGTTGAAATTACTGAAAAATGATAAAATTGCTTACGCTATCAACTGCGATGCTTATCATTACAGTACTTCGGTGGTGTCTTTTCCACCCAATCTGCCCACTGGTACGCTGTAGGTTACCACATAATGATTGACTGACATCGCTTGTTTGAGATGGAGAAGAGTTTTGGTGGAGGGGCAACACCTTCTGGGGATGGCTAGCGCCGAAACAGTGATCACGTACATGATTGCAATATGAGGAATCAGTCGAAATGAAATGCAGAGCCATAGGCTATTCTGTGACTGTGACAGGTGAGTTTAAATGTAGAGGACGTCAATCACCTTAGGACAGCAGTTTGGAAACGCTCCACAATGTGGCCAAACTCTTCCAGTTTCCTTATGTTGTAACTGTCTTTTATTTAAAATCATCCAGGGTGTGTGATGTGTTGTGGTAGCAGCAGTAACAACATGATCTACACTGTGCTACGTCTTTCTGTGAGAAGCAATGGGTCAGAACGTGTTAATGTCAGTTTAGAACCTGACACGAACCTCGAAGTCGTGGTGGAAAACCACAATGTATGGCAGTGTACAAAGCGTGTTACAGCAGAAAAAAATCAATGTTTCAAACAAAGACACAGGGTCACAGGAAGCGTCTCCTGCGACTTATTGCGTAGTTTGTGGGATAAGGTCATCCTCCTACAGCACAGGAGATGTAACTTTACACTGGTCTGTGCAGTGGAATGATGCCTTATATTTAATTGGATCGTCACATGTGCTCTATGCCGGCACGCAGACGATATTTGTTTTCGATATATGGGAGGAGAGAGATGCAGTAAAATCCTTGCGGAGTTCTCTATCTGATGAAGTTAGTGTAGTTTTTATAGTTCGTAATTTTTCTCTGTTGGGTGGTACAGAATAACGATGATAGCATGTTGTGGTGATAGATGTGAATGGGACTTGAGGGACATGAATCTGCTTTGGACTGCAGTATCTGTATGAAGTTTGGGTACGCATCACAACGCAGTAGCAAAATCTTCGTCCTTCTCCCAGTTCCCATACTGTCTTTTAAACTACCTCGTGTAGCAGTAGCAGGCTACATTTGTCACTGACCTTACACATCGTACACTGTTGGTGGTGCTACTGCAGCTTGTTCCCATTTCCACTAAATGGTCATGACACGGTATAGCTTCTAACATGGATACTTGTACGCACCTTTAGAACCAAGACCGCTTGTGACAGTAATATAAAGTAGTTGTTGCGATCGTGTTTTTTAATATCTGGCGGTTTGTAAGACGATTACACCTCTCTTTCTAAGACACAGTGGTACCACTGTCAAGAAAAACTTATGAGACATATCCACCCATCGCTGATTTCTGGTCAGCGTTACTCTGTATCGCAGGCAATCAGTTAATGGCCAAGTATTATATTTAGTAGTAGAGGATGCCTGATAGGTTTGCCTTAAGCATCAGTCTTATAAAGTATATGTTTGTAGCCCAATGTGACCTATTTCCCGCCAAAATTTGAACTTCTCACCATGACATCATTGCGATGTTGCCGTATCTATCGCCGCCATCTTGGCTCCACCATCTTGAATACATTTTGTCAACAATAGCGAGTGGGCCATATGAACTTTTTTCTACTACTTACATATGAACAAATGATGTAGTTATTAAATATAAACTGATATTAATATGTGGATTGCCACCTATATATCATTCAAAAGGGACACCTCAGATACAGTCCGCACGTTTGTGCTTAAATTCCATTTATCTTATTTGAGTGAGTGAGATGGATGTACACTCCTGGAAATGGAAAAAAGAACACATTGACACCGGTGTGTCAGACCCACCATACACCGTTAGGCCGTCTTCCGCTCACGCCCCAACATCGTGCAGCCCGCCTCCAGTGGTGTCGCGACAGGCGTGAATGGAGGGACGAATGGAGACGTGTAGTCTTCAGCGATGAGAGTCGCTTCTGCCTTGGTGCCAATGATGGTCGTATGCGTGTTTGGCGCCGTGCAGGTGAGCGCCACAATCAGGACTGCATACGACCGAGGCACACAGGGCCAACACCCGGCATCATGGTGTGGGGAGCGATCTCCTACACTGGCCGTACACCTCTGGTGATCGTCGAGGGGACACTGAATAGTGCACGGTACATCCAAACCGTCATCGAACCCATCGTTCTACCATTCCTAGACCGGCAAGGGAACTTGCTGTTCCAACAGGACAATGCACGTCCGCATGTATCCCGTGCCACCCAACGTGCTCTAGAAGGTGTAAGTCAACTACCCTGGCCAGCAAGATCTCCGGATCTGTCCCCCATTGAGCATGTTTGGGACTGGATGAAGTGTCGTCTCACGCGGTCTGCACGTCCAGCACGAACGCTGGTCCAACTGAGGCACCAGGTGGAAATGGCATGGCAAGCCGTTCCACAGGACTACATCCAGCATATCTACGATCGTCTCCATGGGAGAATAGCAGCCTGCATTGCTGCGAAAGGTGGATATACACTGTACTAGTGCCGACATTGTGCATGCTCTGTTGCCTGTGTCTATGTGCCTGTGGTTCTGTCAGTGTGATCATGTGATGTATCTGACCCCAGGAATGTGTCAATAAAGTTTCCCCTTCCTGGGACAATGAATTCACGGTGTTCTTATTTCAATTTCCAGGAGTGTATAAAGTTCGTAGCGTAGATCAGAGCATGGTTATGCATGTAGCTTCTAACGAATTGTTTCAATATTCTGCTGATCTGACAATTACCTCCTTCGGCTACTGTTACAGTCCATGACATAAGGCGTATATTCTGAAACAGTAAATAATCCTTATTCACGTACAAAGCAATTGAAACTTTTTAGCGTTGTGGTCGATGCAAAGCACAGTATGCAGATGTTCTATGCTCAGAGACCAGAGTTCTGCATCCAGGAGATATAGGTGTCACCAGCGCTGCTGCAGTATCCTAATTCTGTTGCGTACGAGTGTAAGGTAATAAATGAAATCAACGATTTAGTAAAGGAACTCAATAGTCGATCTACATGGGCGCTGTGCCATCAAGATAAGTAGGACGAATTGAGACTACTTTTGTGGACAGGCGCTGCTGTTCGCGCTGGACAAGAGGCGCTTCGACCGCCTGCTGGTGCGGCTGCAGCAGACCCAGATGCTGTTCGTGGACAACGCGGGCGCGAGGGAGCGCTGCCGCAAGATCGCCACCAGGCTGTACAACACGCACCATGTGAGTCCACCTTCCGGCCTCCCTCCTCCGGCTGTGCCACAGTGTCTCAACAGGGCGCTGCCATTACTGCTTTCCGTGGTCGGTCTTTTGACTGGTTTCACGCTGTCTTCCATTTTTACTATCTTGTGCAAATATTTTTATCCCTATAATCAGTTTTATACATCTACATCTACATCCATACTCAGTAAGCCACCTGACGGTGTGTGGCGGAGGGTACCTTGAGTACCTCTATCGGGTCTCCCTTCTATTCCAGTCTCGTATTGTTCGTGGAAAGAAGGATTGTCGGTGTGCCTCTGTGTGGGCTCCAATGTCTCTGATTTTATCCTTATGGTCTCTTCGTGAGATATATGTAGAAGGGAGCAATATACTGCTTGACTCTGCGGTGAAGGTATGTTCTCGAAACTTTAAACAAAAGCCCGTACCGAGCTACTGAGCGTCTCTCCTGCAGAGTCTTCCACTGGAGTTTATCTATCATCTCCGTAACGCTTTCACGATTACTAAATGATCCTTTAACGAAGCGCCCTGCTCTCCGTTGGATCTTCTCTATCTCTTCTATAAACCCTATCTGGTACGGATCCCACACTGTTGAGCAGTATTCAAGCAGTGGGCGAACAAGTGTACTGTAACCTACTTCCTTTTTTTTCGGATTGCATTTCCTTAGGATTCTTCCAATGAATCTCAGTCTGGCATCTCCTTTACCGACGATCAACTTCATTTGATCATTCCATTTTAAATAACTCCTAATGCGTACTCCCTGATAGTTTATGGAATTAACTGCTTCCAGTTGCTGACCTGCTATTTTGTAGCTAAATGATAAGGGATCTATCTTTCTGTGTATTCGCAGCACATTACACTTGTCTACATTGAGATTCAATTGCCATTCCCTGCACCATGCGTCAATTCGCTGCAGATCCTCCTGCATTTCAGTACAATTTTCCATTGTTAAAACCTCTCGATACACCACAGCATCATCCACTAAAAGCCTCCGATGTTATCCACAAGGTCATTTATGTATATTGTGAATAGCAACGGTCCTATGACACTCCCCTGCGGCACACCTGAAATCACTCTTACTTCGGAAGACTTCTCTCCATTGAGAATGACATGCTGCGTTCTGTTGTCTAGGAACTCTTCAATCCAATCACACAATTGGTCTGATAGTCCATATGCTCTTACTTTGTTCATTAAACGACTGTGGGGAACTGTATCGAGCGCCTTGCGGAAGTCAAGAAACACGGCATCTACCTGTGAACCCGCGTCTATGGCCCTCTGAGTCTCGTTGACGAATAGCGCGCTCATTTGCGTGGCCACTAAGGTTCCTTTCTAGCGTTTCGTCCCTCGCCAGTTTAGTTATTCCCGGATTCCATAGCAAATGCCCCAGTATTAAGCTCCTCTTTCAAGTGAGAAATCCTGCATTGACTTTTCTCCTCACCTACTACTTTTAAAGCTTCCTCGTTGTTTTTCTCTATCTTTTCACTTGATTTTCAACACTATGCGATAACATTAGATTTCAAATACTTCCAGTTTTTTCTTCTCTGGAATTCCTATGGTCCACATTCCGCTTCCATACAGTTCTGGGTACACTTTCAAGAACTTCATCTTTGGCCCTATATCAATATCTCATACCGTAAGAGATCTTTCATTGAAGGAAGGTTTCTTAACTTGTGCAAAACCCCTTTCTGATCTACATTTACGTCTACATGGATACTCTGAAAATCACATTTAAGAGCCTGGCGAGGGTTCATCGAACCACCTTCACAATTCTCTATTATTCCAATCTCGAGTAGCGGACGGAAAGAATGAACACCTATATCTTCCTGTACGAGCTCTGATTTCCCTTATATTATCGTGGTGATCGTTTCTCCCTATGTAGGTCGGTGTCAACAAAATATTTTCCCATTCGGAGGACGAAGTTGGTGATCGGAATTTCGTGAGAAGATTCCGTCGCAACGAAAAACGCCTTTCTTTTAATGATGTCCAGCCCAAATCATTTCCGTGACACTCTCTCCTATATTTCGCGATAATACAAAACGTGCTGCCTTTCTTTGAACTTTTTCGATGACCTATCTGGTAAGGTTCCCACACCGCGCTGCAGTATTCTAAAAGATGACGGACAAGCGTAGTGTAGGCAGTCTCCTTAGTAGGTCTGTTACGTTTTCTAAGTGTCATGCCAATAACACTTGCCTTTGGTTACACTTCCCCACAACATTTTCTATGTGTTCTTTCCAATTTAAGTTGTTCATAATTGGAATACCTAGGTATTTAATTGAATTTACGGCTTTTAGATTAGACTGATTTATCGTGTAACCGAAGATTAACGAATTCCTTTTAGCACTCACCTGGATGACCTCGTACTTTTCTTTATTTAGGGCCAACTGTCACTTTTCGCACTATTAAGATATTTTTTCTAAATTGTTTTGCAATTTGTTTTGATCTTCTGATGACTTTATTAGTCGATAAACGACGGCGCCATCTGCAAACAACCTAAAACGGCTGGTCAGATTGTCTCCCAAATCGTTTATATAGGAACAAAAGGACCTATAACACGACCGTGAGGAACGCCAGAAATCGCTTCTCTTTTACTTGATTACTTTCCACCAATTACTACGAATTGTGACCTCTCTGACTGGAAATCACAAATTCAGTCACACAACTGAGACGATATCCCATAAGCACGCAATTTCATTGCGAGCCGCTTGTGTGGTACAGCGTCAAAAGCCTTTCGGAAATCCAGAAATACGGAATCGATCTAAAATCCCTTGTCAGTAGCGCTCAACACTTGAAGTGAATAAAGAGATAGTTGTGTTTCACAGGAACGACGTTTCCTAAACCCATGTTGACTGTGTCTCAATAGACAGTTTCCTTCGAGGTAATTCATAATGTTTGAACACAATATATGTTCCAAAATCCTGCTGAATATCGACGTTAACGATATGGGCCTGTAATTTAGTCGTTTACACCTAATACCTTTCTTGAATATTGGTGTGACCTTGTAACTTGTCAGTCTTTGGGTACGGATCTTTCGTCGAGCGGACTGTTGTATATGAGTGTTAAGTATGGAGCTAATGCATCAGCGTACTCCGAAAGGAACCTTGTTGGTATACTGTCTGCACCAGAAGATTTTCTATTAGTAAGTGATTTAAGTTGTTTCATTACGCAAGGATATTTATTTTTACGTTACTCATGTTGGGAGCAGTTCTCGATTCTAATTCTGGAATATTTACTTCGTCTTCTTTTGTGAAGGCATTTCGGAAGGCTGTGTTTAGTAACTCTGCTTTGGCAGCACTGTCTTCGATAGTATATCCATCGTTATCGCGCAGAGAAGGCATTGATTGTTTATTGCCGCTAACATACTTCACATACGACCAGAATCTCTTTGGATTTTCTGCCAGGTTTCGAAACAAAGTTTCGTCGTGGAAACTGTTATAAACATCTCGCATTTAAGTCCGCGCTAAATTTCGAGCTTCTGTAAAAGATCGCCAAACTTGGGGATTTGCGTGTGTTTAAATTTGGCATGTTTGTTTCGTTTTTCTGCAACATTGTTCTAACCCGTTTTGGGTACCTTGGAGGATTAGCTCTGTCGTTGGTTAATTTATTTGGTATAAATCTCTCAATTGCTGCTGATACTATTTATTTGAAATCAAGCCACATATGTTCTACATTTATATTATTAGTTTGGAATGAGTGGAGATTGTCTCTCAGGAAGGTGTCAAGCGAACTTTTATCTGCTTTTTTGTATAGGTGTATTTTTCGCTTATTTTTGGAGGATTTGGGGATTACAATATTAAGCTTCGCTACTACAACCCTGTGTTCACTATTCCCTGAATAGATTTTGATGCTCGTTATCAACTCAGGATTATTTGTTGCTAAGAGGTCAAGTGTGTTTTTACAACCGTTTACTATTCGCCTGGGCTCATGAACTAACTGCTCGAAATAATTTTCAGAGAATGAGTTTAGCACAATTTCGCTCATTCTACATCACCTGGTCAAAATACCTTGACACTTCTTTGTAATCCGGAATGATTATTAGATGTCACACCAGTATAAAAGAAGGCAGGATGTTTGACCAGTAGAGAACATCTACATCTACATTTATACACCGCAAGCCACCCAACGGTGTGTGCCGGAGGGCACTTTACGTGCCACTGCATTACCTCCCTATCCTGTTCCTGTAGCGTATGGTTGGCGGGAAGAACGACTGCCGGAAAGCCTCCGTGCACGCTCGAATCTCTCTAATTTTACATTCGTGATCTCCCCGGGAGGTATAAGTAGGGGGAAGCAATATATTCGATACCTCATCCAGAAACGCACCCTTCGAAACCTGGACAGCAAGCTCCACCGCGCTGCAGAGCGCCTCTCTTGCAGAGTCTGCCACTTGAGTTTGCTCAACATCTCCGTAACGCTATCACGCTTACCAAAAAACCCTGTGTTAGACTAGCCACAGCATATTCTTTGCGTAACAGAGTCCTGAGGACGGCTCTGCGTTGATACGGTGGGTGGCAATTCTTTTGCATACAGCTATAGATTGGCGTGTATCGGTTTTCGGTTAACACTGTGTCACAGAGTACCATAACGTTTTTTGTAAGCCATTACATAAAACAATGGAAGTTTCCCACCACTTTCAACCTCCATGGTAAATTTCATGTTAGGATAAAGAAAACTGAAGTCGCCCAAAAATCAGTTAATAGTACATGTTTATGGTGCCAGACAAAAGAGCCATCGACGACGTGTCGCCATAAGCAAGTTGGTTGAAAAACTGAAGTCCTCAGTGCCTTGTCTCCCTTGTCGTGAAAGTTCTCCATGAATAAATGGGCAGCTATGGGCACAAAAGGGCTGCCTAACGTGACTTCACAAATCAGTTCTAAAATATTGCTATTAAATGGAAAATACGTGGTCAATGTATGACGAAAAAGATTTATTAAATCCTGATTCAGTTTTTCACTAATCAAACTCAAGGAATCCCTCAGAGGCTCCTGTCTGAATAGTGATATCATATCAGAACCCTCAAGTACACTCCTGGAAATGGAAAAAAGAACACATTGACACCGGTGTGTCAGACCCACCATACTTGCTCCGGACACTGCGAGAGGGCTGTACAAGCAATGATCACACGCGCGGCACAGCGGACACACCAGGAACCGCGGTGTTGGCCGTCGAATGGCGCTAGCTGCGCAGCATTTGTGCACCGCCGCCGTCATTGTAAGCCAGTTTGCCGTGGCATACGGAGCTCCATCGCAGTCTTTAACACTGGTAGCATGCCGCGACAGCGTGGACGTGAACCGTATGTGCAGTTGACGGACTTTGAGCGAGGGCGTATAGTGGGTATGCGGGAGGCCGGGTGGACGTACCGCCGAATTGCTCAACACGTGGGGCGTGAGGTCTCCACAGTACATCGATGTTGTCGCCAGTGGTCGGCGGAAGGTGCACGTGCCCGTCGACCTGGGACCGGACCGCAGCGACGCACGGATGCACGCCAAGAGCGTAGGATCGTACGCAGTGCCGTAGGGGACCGCACCGCCACTTCCCAGCAAATTAGGGACACTGTTGCTCCTGGGGTATCGGCGAGGACCATTCGCAACCGTCTCCATGAAGTTGGGCTACTGTCCCGCATACCGTTAGGCCATCTTCCGCTCACGCCCCAACATCGTGCAGCCCGCCTCCAGTGGTGTCGCGACAGGCGTGAATGGAGGGACGAATGGAGACGTGCCGTCTTCAGCGATGAGAGTCGCTTCTGCCTTGGTGCCAATGATGGTCGTATGCGTGTTTGGCGCCGTGCAGGTGAGCGCCACAATCAGGACTGCATACGACCGAGGCACACAGGGCCAACACCCGACATCATGGTGTATGGAGCGATCTCCTACACTGGCCGTACACCTCTGGTGATCGTCGAGGGGACACTGAATAGCGCACGGTACATCCAAACCGTCATCGAACCCATCGTTCTACCATTCCTAGACCGGCAAGGGAACTTGCTGTTTCAACAGGTCAATGCATGTCCGCATGTATCCCGTGCCACCCAACGTGCTCTAGAAGGTGTAAGTCAACTACCCTGGCCAGCAAGATCTCCGGATCTGTCCCCCATTGAGCATGTTTGGGACTGGATGAAGCGTCGTCTCACGCGGTCTGCACGTCCAGCACGAACGCTGGTCCAACTGAGGCACCAGGTGGAAATGGCATGGCAAGCCGTTCCACAGGACTACATCCAGCATCTCTACGATCGTCTCCATGGGAGAATAGCAGCCTGCATTGCTGCGAAAGGTGGATATACACTGTACTAGTGCCGACATTGTGCATGCTCTGTTGCCTGTGTCTATGTGCCTGTGGTTCTGTCAGTGTGATCATGTGATGTATCTGACCCCAGGAATGTGTTAATAAAGTTTCCCCTTCCTGGGACAATGAATTTACGGTGTTCTTATTTCAATTTCCAGGAGTGTATATTCAAAGGATCCAGCCACAGAGATTTCAATCGTCGAATGACATCGACCGAACCGAACGAGGCGGCGCAATGGTTAATACTCTGGACTCACTTTCGGGAAGACGACGGCTCAAACCCGCGTCCGGCCACTCTCATTTAAGTTTCCGTGCTTTCCCTAAATCGCTTTGGTTAAATGCAGGGATGGTTCCTTTGAAAGCACACGGTCGATTTCTTTCCCCAACGTTACCTAATACGATGGGATCGATGACCTCACTGTTTGGTCCCCTTCCCCAAATCTATCAACCAACCAAATCGACCGACTTGGAGATATGATGTTCACATTTGACAAGAAATGAGAGAAGAACAGGTTGTAAGTAGACACACCTAAATTACTAATTATATGGGGACCATACAATCTTGGCTGAACGGTAGGTGACGCTTTTAACAGATTTTTGGACCACTTCAGCTTTCTTCATGCAAGCATTAAACTCTACTATGTAGGCTGAAAGTGATAAGAAGCTTCCATTGTAGAAGATAATGGTTTGTAAAAATCATGATGGCTCTCTGAGCCATTTTGTCCATTGAAAGCCAACACGTACCTATCGATACCTGCATGCAAAGTGTTGCCAACGACGTGCCACCGCAGTGTCGCCCTTGAGACTCTTACGCGGAGCATACGCTATTTACAAACGCGGGTTGTCTAACACAGGAACTTGCACACATGGAGCCTGAGTTTAAGACAATGGGTACTCGGAGAAGCAGGCTCGTCGGGCTATGGAGTTTGGATCATCCCTGGGGGTGCGTAAAGAGAAGCATAGCTCTGTGGCCTTTATACCTTATGCTAGGGGCATACCGTTTGAGACTGGAAGAATGTTAAGGAGATTTGACAGAGTGTGTAGCGTCCACTTGTTAACATTAGGATTCTATTCGACTCTATCAAACATAATTTGTGACTTAGGAAGCCTGACATTTATCTGTGTCAATATGGGAAGGCTTATACCTGCCGATCGATTCACACAGTTCGCCGTCGCACGAAGCTATAAAAGCATGAAAAATTGACCATAGCAGTACATTGTTTAAACGAAAAAACAAGGGATGGAAGATTAGAATTTAACGTCCTGTCGACAGCGCAATCATTAGAGAGGGAGTAGAAGCGCGGATTATGAAAGGGTGGGGAAAAAGTCGACTATGCCATTTCAAAGACAGGAAGGATTAAGAGAAACCTAAATCTGGAAGGGCCCAGTGTACTAACTACTACACCACCTCACTCGCTTTGTTTAAAGAAGAGGAATTTGATGAGACCCTGATAGTCGTCGATACATTCGGTATTTGTAAGTTTTGATAAGGAGGCAATTGGAATTATGTTTGTTGAGAATTCTTTTTTTGTTTATTTATTTTAGTCCCGTGCTGCTTTTAGTCTACTGGGGCCCGCCATGTATTAAGTTCATTAATAGAGACAAGGGTTTTCTTCTTAGCAGGACGTGGTATCGAGTATTAGCTAGCGCTGAAACACTATGTTCTTTAGTGTAGCAGGCCCGAGTGTTTGGGGATAGTCTTCGAGTGCGATGTATCTTTGCTGCCGATTTCTACTAGGGGGGGGGGGGGGGGGCGTCACAGGCCTGTCTAGGGGGGGGGGGATGGGGCGGGGAGGGGGGGGGGGGGGGTGACTCGTGTGTCGTGAACGGTACGGGGAAACGATGCCAAAACCCGACCACTTCAAACCAACACCGGTGTTTTAGTTCTGAATAGTCGGTAGTTTCTGGTATTTCTTTGGTTATAACACTTTTTTCCATTTTTTAATAACAACTGGACAAAAACCAGCAATAGATTTGCCTTACAGCAGTTCTAACATTTTTGGTTGTAATTAAAACATTTTTAATTTCAGTTGTGTTTATTCGTAAAATTTTCATTGCTTTGAAATAATGGATTATTACAGAAATGTAGGTAAAGCGATTAGCACTGTTTTAATAACAACACATACAACTAAATCCAGCAATAAATACCTGACAAAGAATCGATATATCATTGCAGACACAGTAATGTATCTGTTGCCGTGTCACGTGATCTATTAGAAAGTACGAGTGTAATAGAGTTTGCAGGACTTGACCACACCTGGTCTATACGGCAGTTTCTCGCTGTCGTCTTCGGACATCAGTTCTTTTGTAAAATGGTCACCAATTTGTGACTTTTCACTCTCGCTGTCGGGGCACTCGTCTTCTTTACCTTCGCAATGTCAGCTGTAGACAACGAGGCCGATTGCTGTCGCAGACACAACTCTATATCGATTGTGCGTCCTAGTCCTTCACCTTCGTTAGAAATTTTCAGTGTTTGTTGGAAGTGAACGTTTATTACTGGAAGTAATAGCAATAAGAAAACATAAAATCGATTATTTCAGAAACCAGTTATTTTGAGGGGTTTTAACAGTCAGGTTAGACTGGAGACGAAAAGGATCGGTGTGACCGATACAGGGGTCCCATATAGGGCGACGACTTCTTCCTTAACATCGGCTTTCACAGGACTCAACAGCAGCAGCAGCGGCATCTTTCCTAAGGATTGTGGAGATGTGGATCGTCGAAATGTCGAGTCAAGTTGGTTTTATAATTCAACAATGTAGGAAAAGACAGAGTGCTACTTACTGCACAGATGACACGTTAAGTTGCACACAGGCACAACTAAAAGACACTAATATAAAGCTTTCGGGCACAGCCTTCACCAGCAAAAGAGAAACACACTCCATTCACTAACACAAGCAAGTACACGGAATTGCCAACATGAGATGCTGGAGTTGGCGGTTATGTGTGGGCATGAGGTGTGCTTGTTTGTGTGTACGAATGGTGTGTTTTTCTCTTTTGCTGGTGAAAGCTGTGGCAGAAACCTTTATGTAAGAGTCCTAATTGTGCCTGACTGCAAGTTAACGTGTCGCCTTTGCGGTAACTAGCAATATGCCTTTTCCTACATCGTTCAAACACTATGTGACCAAAAGTATGCGGACACCCCTAAAAACATACGTTTCTCATATTAGGCCTATTATGCTGTCACCTACTGCCAGGTACTCCATATCGGAGGCCTGAGTAGCCATTAGACATCATTAGAGAGCAGAATGGAGCGTTCTACGGAACTCACGGATTTCGAACGTGGTCAGGTGATTGGATGTGACTGTACGCGAGATTTCCGCACTCCTAAACATCCATAGGTGCATTGTTTCCGATGTTGTAGTGAAGTGGAAACGTACAGCACAAAAGCGTACAGGCCGACCTTCTCTGTTGACTGACAGAGACCGCCAACAGTTGAACAGGGTCGTAATGTGTAATAGGTAGACATATGCAGACCACCACACAGGAATTCCAAACTGAATCAGGATCCACCGCAAGTACTATGACAGTCAGGCAGGAGGTGAGAAAACTTGGGTTTCATGCTCGAGCGGCTGCGCATAAGCCACACATCATTCCGATGAATGCCAAACGGCACCTCGCTTGGTGTAAGGAGCGCAAACATTGGATGATTGAACAGCGGAGAAACGTTGTGTGGAGTGACGAATCACGCTGCACAATGTGGCTATCCGGTGGCAGGGTGTGGTTATGGCGAATGCCCGGTGAACGTTATTTGCCAGCGCGTGTAGTGCCAACAGTAAAATTGGAAGGCGGTAGTGTTATGGTGTCGTCGTCGTGTTTTTCATGGAGGAGGCTTGCACCCCTTGCTGTTTTGCGTGGCACAATCACAACACAGGCCTATATTGATGTTTTATGCACCTTCTTGCTTCCCACTGTTGAAGAGTAATTCGGGGATGGCGACTGCATCATTCAACACGTTCGAGCACCTGTTCATAATGCACGCCCTGTGGCGGAGTGGTTACACGACAGTAACATTCTTGTAATGGACTGGCCGGCACAGAGTCCTGACCTGAATCTATAGACCTATGCGATGTTTTGGAACACCGACCTCGTGCCAGGCCTCACCGACCGACATCGATACCTCTCAGTGCAGCATTCCTTGAAGAATGGGCTGCCATTCACGGAGGAAACCTTCTAGCAGCTGACTGAACGTACAGTAGAACCCCTCTAATTCGTCACCTTCGGGACCGGGACCATGGTCGGAGAAAGGTCGGATTATCCGAAAAATCTAATATTTATTGCAAAAAATATAAAAAGACAAGTAGTACAAAAAATTAAACGATTTAAAAACTAAAAGGTGTCTACAGTAATATAAAAAAGATGTTTTTTATACAGTGTTAAACAGTATTAGTTAACACGTCTACACACACTATAATATGTATTGGTTTTAAAAGGAAAAACGACAAACAAATTACAGTACTGTACTGTAGATAATAACGTATCAACGATATATACTGTAAACTAAAAACTGTATATAAAAAAGAAATTTTTACAAAGAAATAAACTACTGTATATATAAACTAAGAAATGATTATACTGTATGCATTGTTTTTACGGTACAAACGAAAACAAATTACTTGGAAAAAAAGTCAGGGATACATTTTTGACGAGTTTTCCAAGGATCAATCTAGCCTTCACTGGCAGCAAATGTACTTTCGGCTTCCAGTTTTTTGTGTAAAACTATCCTTTTTTCTTTGAGAATTGGCTCGGATATTGGAGTTCCTTTCCTTCTTTCTCGACAAAACCACATCCACAATGCGTTATCAAGCAGTTCAAGTTTAGGCTTTTTTAATATTTTGCGATTCTTCAGAGTGTTTTCACCACCAATCGTAACTGTATAGGAGGCAATGTCTTTCCGATTCTTCCTCCAATCCTTAATTGTTGTAACGCCTACATTCAGTTTCTTTGCAATTTTTTGGAGCGAATCTCCTTGGTCCAGTCTTTGTAGCACTGCTAATTTTTCATTTAGTGAAAGAGTTACGTGTTTACGTTCGAATCCAGACTTGTTGAAAAACCGACAACAGTACACACAGTGAATCTACAGTAAAAAGTACGGTTGAGAACACGGAATAAAGCAAACAACGAAGTTTTTTAATCCCAACAAAGGATAAAACTGCACAATAACGTACAGTATAACAATATGCACAGCGACAGACACCGCAACAATGACCCGACAGGCGTCCAGTCAGTGACAAGTCGGCAGAGGCTCGCGAGCCTCAGCATGGTCGGACTAACCGGAGTGACAAACCATCCAAGGTTGGATTAGGGAGGTTCTACAGTATGCCTACGAGAGTGGGGGCTGTCGTCAAGGCTGAGGGTGGGACAACACCATATTGAATTCCAGCATTACCGAACTTGTAAGTCATTTTCAGCTAGGTGTCCGCATTCCTTTGATCACATAGTGTATTCCTACCTGGAGTTTGCATAGTTTGATTTTGTGATTCGATAGCAAACCCGAGAAGACTACCAAGAATTAGTACGCCGGATTGTATACCGATTAGGTTCGTTTATGATTACGCTGATACAATAGCTCCATACTTAGCAATCATATACAACCGCTCGCTCACCGATAGATCTGTACCTACAGATTGGAAAATTGCGCAGGTCGCACCAGTGTTTAAGAAGGGTATTAGGAGTAATCCATTTAACTACAGAACTATATCATTGTCGTCGGTTTGCAGTAGGGTTTTGGAGCATATATTTTATTCAAATATTACGAATCACCTCGAAGAGAACGATCTATTGATACGTAATCAGCATGGTTTCAGAAAACATCGTTCTTGTGCAAAGCACCTAGCTCTTTATTCGCACGAAGTAATGGCCGCTATAGACAGGGGATCTCAAGTTCATTCCGTATTTCTAGATTTCCGGAAAGCTTTTGACACCGTTCCTACCAAGCGACTTGTAATCAAGCTGTGGGCCTATGCGGTATCGTCTCAGTTGTGCGACTGGATTCGTGATTTCCTGCCAGGAAGGTAGCAGTTCGTAGTAATACACCGCAAATCATCGAGTAAAACTGAAGTGATATCAGGTGTTCCCCAGGGAAGCGTCCTGGGACCTCTGCTGTTTCAGATCTACATAAATGACCTGGGTGACAATCTGAGTAGTTCTCTTAGGTTGTTCGCAGATGATGCTGTAATTTACCGTCTAGTAAGGTCATCCGAAGACCAGCATCAGTTGCAAAGCGATTTAGAAAAGATTGCTGTATGGTGTGGCAGGTGGCAGTTGATGCTAAATAACGAAAAGTGTGAGGTGATCCACATGAGTTCCAAAAGAAATCCGTCGGAATTCGATTACTCGATAAACAGTACATTGCTCAAGGCTGTCAATTCAACTAAGTACCTGGGTGTTAAAATTACGAACAACTTCAGTTGGAAAGACCACATAGATAATATTGTGGGGAAGGCGAGCCAAATGTTGCGTTTCATTGGCAGGACACTTAGAAGATGCAACAAGTCCACGAAAGAGACAACTTACACTACACTCGTTCGTCCTCTGTTAGAATATTGCTGCGCGGTGTGGGATCCTTACCAGGTGGGATTGACGGAGGGCATCGAAAGGGTGCAAAAAAGGCAGCTCGTTTTGTATTATCACGTAATAGGGAAGAGAGTGTGGCAGATATGATACGCGAGTTGGGATGGAAGTCATTAAAGCAAAGACGTTTTTTGTGGCGGCGAGGTCTATTTAATTTCAGTCACCAACTTTCTCTTCCGAATGCGAAAATATTTTGTTGAGCCCAACCTACATAGGTAGGAATGATGATGAAAATAAAATAAGAGAAATCAGAGCTCGAACAGAAAGGTTTAGGTGTTCGTTTTCACGCTGTTCGGGAGTGGAATGGTAGGGAGATAGCATGATTGTGGTTCGATGAACCCTCTGCCAAGCACTTAAATGTGAATCGCAGAGTAATCATGTAGATGTAGAACGCACACGGCCAGCACCGTACACCTGGAGCCGGTGCTACCTGAGGCCCGTCTGGTTTGCAGAGCGTGTCGCGGTTCGCGGTGCTGGTGTGGGTGACGGTGCCGGCAGCGTCGGGGCTGCTGAGCGGCGACGCGGCCGCCGCCTGGGAGCTGCCGATGCCGCTGTGCGTGCCCGGCGCCGACGTCTCGCTGTCCCCGCACTACGAGCTGCTCTACGTCGTGCAGGCCTCGTGCCTGTTCGTCGCGGCTGAGGGGATGGTCCTGCTGGACGCCTCGCTCCTGACGCTCATGCTCAACATCGCTGCCGAGCTGGAGGTTCTCAACGACAACCTCGTCTCCATAAAACGCACCGAACGGCCGAAGGACGAAAAATGCTATCAGTCAAATGATCGCCATCCGTACTCGAATGACAAACGTCTCAACAGTAATTCCAGTTCCGCGGACGACACGTACGTTCAGTTAGTGGATAACATAAAACACCACCAGCATATCATAAGGTACGTGTATTGCACGAAAATCTCTGTGTAATCCAGAGGTTGTACAGAGTTTCAGGGAGAACATAAGGGAACAATTGACAGGAATGGGGGAAAGAAATACAGTAGAAGAAGAATGGGTAGCTCTGAGGGAGGAAGTAGTGAAGGCAGCAGAGGATCAAGTAGGTAAAAAGTCGAGGGGTAGTAGAAATCCTTGGGTAACAGAAGAAATATTGAATTTAATTGATGAAAGGAGAAAATATAAAATGCAGTAAATGAAGCAGGCAAAAACTGAATACAAACGTCTCAAAAATGAGATCGACAAGAAGTGGAAAATGGCTAAGCAGGGATGGCTAGAGGACAAGTGTAAGGGTGTAGAGGCTTGTCTTACTAGGGGTAAGATAGATACTGCCTACATGAAAATTAAAGACATCTTTGGAGAAAGGAGAACCACGTGTATGAATATCAAGAGCTTTGATGGAAACCCAGTTCTAAGCAAAGAAGGGAAAGCAGAAAGGAGGAATGAGTATATAGAGGGTCTGTACAAGGGCGATGTATTTGAGAGCAATATTATGGAAGTGGAAGAAGGTGTAGATGAAGATGAAATGGGAGATACGATACTGCGTGAAGAGTTTGGCAGAGCACTGAAAGACCTGAGTCGAAAACCGAGCGAGGTCCCGCAGTGGTTAGACACTGGACTCGCATTCGGGAGGACGACGGTTCAATCCCGTGTCCGGCCATCCTGATTTAGGTTTCCCGTGATTTCCCTAAATCGCTCCAGTCAATTGTCGGGATGGTTCCTTTCAAAGGGCATGGCCGACTTCCTTCCCCATCTTTCCCTAATCCGATGAGACCGATGACCTCCCTGTCTGGTCTCCTTCCCCAAACAACCCAACCGTGATTTCCCTAAATCGCTCCAGTCAATTGCCGGGATGGTTCCTTTCAATGGGCATGGCCGACTTCCTTCCCCATCTTTCCCTAATCCGATGAGACCGGTGACCTCGCTGTCTGGTCTCCTTCCCCAAACAACCCAACCCCAACCCCAACCAGAGTCGAAACAAGGGCCTGGGAGTTGACAACATTCCATTAGAACTACTGACAGCCTTGCGAGAGCAAAACTCTACCATCTGGTGAGCAAGATGTATGAGACAGGCGAAATACCCTCAGACTTCAAGAAGAATATAATAATTCCAATCCCAAAGAAAGCAGGTGTTGAGAGATGTGAAAACTACCGAACTATCATTTTAATAAGTCACAGCTGCAAAATACTAACGCGAATTCTTTACAGACGAATGGAAAAACTGATAGAAGCCGACCTCGGGGAAGATCAGTTTGGATTCCGTAGAAATATTGGAACACGTGAGGTAATATTGACCTTACGACTCATCTTAGAAGAAAGATTAAGGAAAGACAAACCTACGTTTCTAGCAGTTAAAGACTTAGAGAGAAAGCTTTTGACAATGTTGACTGGAATACTCTCTTTCAAATTCTAAAGGTGGCAGGAGTAAAATACAGGGAGAGAAAGGCTATTTACAATTTGTACAGAAACCAGATGGCAGTTATAAGAGTGGAGGGGCATGAAAGGGAAGCAGTGGTTGGGAAGGAAGTGAGACAGGGTTGTAACCTATCCCGTATGTTATTCAATCTGTATATTGAGCAAGCAGTAAAGGAAACAAAAGAAAAATTCGGAGTAGGTATTAAAATCCATGGAGAAGAAATAAAAACTTTGAGGTTCGTCGATGACATTTTAATTCTGTCAGAGACAGAAAAGGACTTGGAAGAGCATTTGAACGAATTGACAGTGTCTTGGAAGGAGGGTATAAGATGAGCATCAACGAAAGCAAAACGAGGATAATGGAATATATTCGAATTAAGTCGGGTGATGCTGAGGGAATTAGATTAGGAAATGAGACACTTAAAGCAGTAGAGGAGTTTTGCTATTTTGGGAGAAAAATAACTGATGATGGTAGAAGTAGAGAGGATTTGAAATGTAGACTGTCAATGGCAAGCAAAGCGTTTCTGAAGAAGAAAAATTTATTAACATCGAGTATAGATTTAAGTGTCAGGAAGTCGTTTCTGAAAGTATTTGTATGGAGTGTAGCTAAGTATGGATGTGAAACACAGACGATAAATAGTTTGGACAAGAAGCTTTCGAAATGTGGTGCTACAGAAGAATGCTGAAGATTAAATGGGTAGACACACAAGTAATGAGGAGGTATTGAACAGAACTGGGGAGGAGTTTGTGGCACAACTTGACAAAAAGAAGGGATCGGTTGGTAGGACATGTTCTGAGGCATCAAGTGATCACCAAGTTAGTACTGGAGGGCAGTGTGGGGGGTAAAAATCGTAGAGGGAGACCAAGAGATGAATAAACTTAGCAGATTCAGAAGGATGTAGGTAGCAATAAGTACTGGGAGATGAAGAAGCTTGCACAGGGTAGAGTAGAATGGAGAGCTGCATCAAACCAGTCTCAGGACTGAAGACCACAACAACAACAATATTCTTTGTCCGTCCCTTCTAGTATTATTTCTCAACAATCACCTATCACAGGAATAACTAAATTAGCATATCATTCTACATCTGTTTGGCTCTCTCCGTAGCTCACAGATGGTACATTGTCTAGTCACATTATAGTAGCCACGTGTCAAAAGACTCGCTGACCATTGGATCGCGGACTGCCGCGAGACGTGCAGGATGAGAGTGAGCTTCTGGAAGGTACCATAAGGGATGTGGAGACAGGCAGACCCCATTCCCGTCACCCTTCCCCACATACAAGGCACGAACAGCCGGAGCAGTACGTCGTCCTGAACGGGGTGACTTCAACAGAAGCAAGTGTAACTTCAGGTGTGCCCCAGGGCAGCGTAATCGGTCCACTGCTTTTTATCATTTACATAAACGATCTGGTTGATGGTATTGACAGCGGCATTAGACTGTTTGCCGATGATGCTGTAGTCTACAGGAAAGTAGTGTCACACGAAAATTGTGAACAAATGAGTGAGGATTTGCAGAAAATAAATGCGTGGTGTAACGACTGGCAGTTATAAAAAAAATGGTTCAAATGGCTCTGAGCACTATGGGACTCAACTGTTGTGGTTAGAACTACTTAAACCTAACTAACCTAAGGACATCACACACATTCATGCCCGAGGCAGGATTCGAACCTGCGACCGTAGCAGTCGCACGGTTCCGGACTGTGCGCCTAGAACCGCGAGACCACCGCGGCCGGCACTGGCAGTTATATCTCAGTATTAGTAAGTGTAACGTACTGCGTACAACAAGGCGAAAATCCCCATTAATGTACGAGTACAAAATAAATGCCCAGTCTTTGGAAGTGGTAACATCCTTCAAGTATCTGGGTGTGACTATTCGAAATGATCTAAAATGGAATGATCAGATTACACAAGTAACGGGTAAGGCAAACTCTGGATTGCGGTTCATTGGTAGAATCCCGAATCGATGCAGTCCTTCAACAAAGGAAATAACTTACAGTACGTTAGTTCGTCCAGTCTTTTGTTCGTCTGCATGGGGCCCTTACCAGTTGGGTCTGATTCAAGAGATTGAGAAGGTCCAAAGAAGAGTGGCAAGATTCGTGACTGTTACATGTAGCCACCACGAGAGCACTACAAATATCATAGAAAGTTTGAAGCGGGACACACTTGCAGATAGACAGCACACTAAACGGAAGGGGCTGCTCACTAAATTCTGAAATTAGATCTTCACCGAGGATGTAGAGCATATATTATTGCCACCAAGTTTCAAATCACCCAATGATGACCATTCAAAGATAAGGGAAATTAGAGTTCGTACTGAGGCGTTCAGACAGTTGATTTTCCCTCACGCGACCCGCGAGTGGAACAGAGGGGGGAAATTATGACATTGGCGCGAATTCTACCCTCTGCCACACACTGCTTGGTGGCTAGCAGAGCATATATGTAAATGTAGATGTAGTTGATCGAAGTGGTCCCTCAGATTCTCGACTGGATTTAAATCCGACGGATTTTGTGGCCAGAGGAGAATGGTGAATTGCTCTTCGAACTACCCACGTACACTGCAAGCTGTGTGACACTTGCATTGTCCTGCTGGGAGACGCCATCGTCCCGAAAAAAAACTCCGTGCAGGGTGGACATGGTCCCCAAGGATAGATGCGGACTTGTGTTGATCCACTCCGCCTTCCAGAATGACCTTCCAGAATGACGTGTTCACCCAGAACATAACGCTCCTCCTGGTTGCAGGGTGTTTGCTTTCAGCCGTTTCGCGCCATACACGCCAGCGGCCGTCTGTCTGATGCAGCATAAAACACGATTCATCTGAAAAGGACACCTGTCACCACTGAGTGGACGTATTGACGTGCAAATTCCAGCCCTCGTCAACGATGAACGGAAGTCGGCAAGGGGGCACGAACCGGACGCCTACCGCCCAGAACCGTACGCAGCAATGTTCGCCGCACAGTGGTTGAGGAGACAGTTGGTAGCCCCTTGCTTCATCTGGGCGGTCAGTCGCTCAACAGTTGCACCTCTACTCGCGTGTACAAATCTCAGAATACCTGTCATTTATGGCCTGTGGTGTACCGCAGTTACCTCGGCGTTGGTTTTGAACAGCGCCATTTACTCCTGCGCCACGTACATTAACCACGGCGGCATTACAGACTTAGCCATTTCGGAAGTGCTTCCATCCCTGGCCGAAAAAGCTAATGATCGTTCCCTTTTGGAGTAAGAAAAATCGCTCTGTCTCCACATTACGATAATAACTGTGCCGTTTTCCGCCTTCCCCCGACACCCTCTACATCCCCCCCCCCCCCCCCCCCGCGCAGCCAGTGCTGCCACCTGCCCTCTGTGAGTGGTTACTGCAGGTTCACTTCGAATATAGGCGGTGGTCACTTTGAAGTGACTGGACGGTGTATATTGCAGTCGGCAGTCCCACATTACTTTCTAAACACCGTGAGACAAAGGCTATTAACGTAGGAAACTTACTGTGGCTTATTTATTGGACCGGATAAATACAGGGATACGATTAACAGGCAAGTTCGGTCACAAAAAAGCGCATAAGGGAACCATAGGTTAGAGAAGGAAACACATGAATAGTGACTCAACTACAAAATAACCTTTCTTTTCTTTAGCATCTGATTCCCATCCACTAGCACAATCAAGTTTCGGCCACTCATAAGCCGCCTCAATCGTAAGGCATCCTAGTTCAGTCTCCGATCAAAAACTCTGTTACTGAATTATCTATTGCTACACCCCACATTACGCTAGAGTACCTCAGTATTGCCCACTCAGTCAACCCGTCTAATACAGGTTACCTTTCTGTCGGTCAGATGACTGTTCTCTGCCCAAGCCTGAATTCATCCACCGCTTCTCCAGGATCCTCATTTTCTCTCTACCCGCGCCCACACTTAACCACTGTCACCTTTCGCCCCTAGTCCAACTCCTACTCTCCTCCACCGTCACTTTTTCAGCCTCTTTGAGTGACCACCTACTTCCCACTCTTTAGCATGAAACCATTCGATTCACTGTCTGAGATTTGTTAGTAACTGATGGCTCTCGATCTTCCACCATAATCGGGTCCATCAACATGAGGTGGCAAATATGAGGTAGCCAAGGAGGTGGAAACAGGGGTTGTACTATGCCAAGACTGCTTGGTAGCTACAACAGGAAAACACAATTAATTAGCAAGAGTACAAAATAAGAAAGTTCAAATGGCTCTGAGCACTATGCGACTTAACTTCTGAGGTCATCAGTCACCTAGAACTTAGAACTAATTAAACCTAACGAACCTAAGGGCATCACACACATCCATGCCCGAGGCAGGATTCGAACCTGCGACCATAGCGGTCACTCGGTTCCAGACTGTAGCGCCTAGAACCGCACGGCCACTTCGGCCAGCGAAAGTACTTATTACTTAACTTTGCTGTAGTCCATGATCAGTTGACAATTATAGAAGACGCAACTAGACTAAGCGTCTGTAGAACGATATAATTTCCAAGTCACAAATCTTGCAGTGACGAATTAATCTCTTGTAATCTTGAATTTAGAATAGGGTGAATTTGAAGACTAACTTGGAACTCAGCTACAAAGACTTGATGGCAGCAATGACTGAGCTGCGGACGATGACTGACATCTGTGCTGGCTGACCATTGAGCGCGGCTACGACCTGTAGGCTGGCACAGGTGCACTACTCTCCTGCTACACATGAAGTGGCCTAGCGGCGACTCGTTTCGATCCTAAGTACTGCGACTGGCTGTATACTCTTTGGCCAGCACAGCCGTTCTTCTGTTCCGTTTATCGAGAGAATCGCATCCGGTGGGTGGATCTCTCAGGTGGCGGTGTGGTCGTATGACTCACATCACAGTAACAATCTTCTTGGATTAGTGAACAAGCTCTCCCTTTCTTATAGCCAAAAAAACAGGAACATAAGTAACTGTGAAACAGATATGTAATGTTATCGACTGCCAACAAGGCGTAAATACTACGTTCTCAGTTTAGGAAGCATTTTATTAATGTAATAGATCCAGATTCATGGTAAACAGAAGATGGAACTCACGAGTGATTCCTCCCGCTCATTTCGTTCCATGTAATACTCGATGGTCTCCCGCCCGTCAGAAAATGATGTCTGCCTGGTCTCGGTTTAGTTGTGATGACTCCTTCACGTCTTCACTTCACAGTCACATCACTAACAGTCAACATGGATAGGCAGCTTTAAACAGCCTGAAATGGATTTTTCTTCTCAGGTGGCATCCAATGACTAGTCCACGTTAGAAGGCACCGAGCACTCCAGGCCGATCCATTGTGCTGATATTGCTTCGCTACTGATAACAAAATATGCACTTGCTTCTTTTATACGGGCGGACCGTCCTCTCGTGACATCTAGTGGGAAATTCCGCATTACATATGGGTGTATGGATAGTTTTGATCAAGTAGGGTGTATTTGTCTATCCAAATTCTGCCATTGCTCTTTTTAGAGATGTTCACTTCTCTTCGACTGAACTGCCTGTTGTGGTATGCATTATCGCAGTATCTACAGCCTTACAGAACTTCAGTCTCAACCCATCATTCATCAGTACTTTTGTGGCTTAGTTATTTCAACACTGATTCTTCCAGATGATCCACTTAAGCATCAATCTACTCTTCATCATTACTCTCTTCTGCGTAAGAATTACAAATCAATAACTGATTTCGGAATCTCTAAGTGTGATGCTTTTCCGCGCCTCTCTCAAATATAATTCTTCCAATTTTGTGTCTTGATCGTGTATTTGCTGTTACCAACTTAAATTTGTTGCAAAACTCAAGGTCTTCGTCTTGTCCCATTGCTATTACGGAGCCCATATTGTTTTGTAACTCTGTCTTTTGTCATTTTCCCTACCACTTTGCCATGTCCCCCATGATTATTAGCTTTTCATCTCCCATTCCATATTAAGTTATTTTTCCCATGTCCTTATACACTCTCTGTTTCTCTTCATTCACTGCTTGTGACATCGACATGTTGTGAACTGTAGTTGTTGATTTGGTTTGCCAGCAATTCTAATGGGAATAATCTTATCACTGAACTGTTGAGAGCAACTCATTGCTTGTCCTAGCTTCCTATTCACAACGAAACGTACTTTCGTTATCTTATATTGCTACCTACATTACCCTACATTCATCTGACCAGAAATCGTTATCTTCTTTCCATTTCACTTCACTGACCTCACCACATATAAACTGAAACTTTATATTTCCTTTTTTTAATGTTCAAGCCTAACTACCAGATTCAGATTTCTGACATTCAATGCTTCAGCTCGTACCATTTCGTTGGTCATTCAATTTTTTCACGTTGTTATCTCCGACTTCGCAGTCCACCCCCGAAGATCCAAATGCAGGACTCTGCAAATAGAGAGATAATGACACTTTTTTTTCAACTGCAGGTCCCATGTTCTGTGGTAACTTCTTTTTTTTACAGTGATTCTTATTGCCTTCCGCACACCCAAGCCGTTGATCATTGCTGATTTTTGCGCCTTTAGGAGCAGTTTCCAACTCTAAGTGCAAGAGCGTGTCCTAGATCTTTGTGCGCTACTGCACACTCTTTGACAAGGCCATTGACAGATGCAGGGTGATTCCTTATATGGAAAGTCTTCGGCCTGCATTGCTGACGATTTTAATTTAAATTTAGCAGGGGCTGGGATCGAACCAGGAACCCAGGGCTCTAGCCCCAGACCATGGCGATCAGCTCATAGCGCACCCTATTCTACAGCTTGTTCTGTTCCTCGTTATTGGGAGCTAGGGATTCCTGTTCTGCGTGAATGCTATTGGACTTCGGGGGAACTGATTAAAGTTTTACCTCTTGTCTCGCTGCATCCATACAGACTTAGCTTGTCCCTTGTTTACGTAAATGCTTTGAGGTAGATACGGACTGGGACCGTTGTAAATGCCACAGCCTGCTCCCTTAACCATTTTTGTTCCGTCTGCTCCCGTGCTGCATTTCCACTAGCCTACGTCTGACCAGTCTAAAACCAGGTCTTTCTTCAAGTAGAAAATTACCGTTGAATTTACACACGTGCGCTGTACCATTTGGTGTCCCGCTCCTTTCCTCCTCCGTCATCTTCCCCCCTCCCCTCCTCTGTACACATACACTTATCATCAAGCCTTCACTCAGAAACAACTAGACCTATTGTATTAGTTTACCTACAATAACAATGTGCTTTCTATTGAACTGACAAGGACAATGGAAGTGCCATAACCCGATTTCCCAGAAACTTCGCTCAGTGGGAGAGGGGACAAAATAAGCGAACACTTGGTTCGGCTTTTCTGTAGATATACGACTGTTTCTGAAAACGATCTTCAAGGTTTCTGACACAATTTAGATTCCTTTTGTGGTGGAGAGCTGCATCAAACCAGTTTCAGGACCACAACAACAACAGGTACTGGGAGATGAAGAAGCTTGCACAGGATAGAGTAACATGGAGAGCTGCATCAAACCAGTTTCAGGACCACAACAACAACAGCTACAGCAACAGCTGCCGACCCTGTCCTTTCTCCCGTTCTGCGTTTTGTTGCTACGCAATGGCCCTTGTCAAAGTCACGCATCGGGGAACCGTTGGTTCGCCGATTTTTTGCTCACAAGAAGAGACTTTTTGTTCGACGTGGTGTTTTGCTGTTGCGTTCTGATAATGATCAGTCCAGGGTAGTGGTCCCACGTTCATTACAGTCCTATGTCCTACAGCTTCTCCGCCAAGGACATTGGGGTATAGTGAGAACGAAACAACTTGCTCGTCGGCACTGTACTTGGTTCGGAATCGATGCCGCGATTACGAATATGTGCTCTTCTTGCATGGTGTGTGCCGAACAACAATCAGCACCACCGCGGAAATTCTTTGCATGGCGAAAAGCCACTTTCCCTTGGCAACGCTTAGACATCGATTTTGCTGGTCCATTCTGGAATGCTTGATGGTTGGTTGTGGTAGATTCATTCAGTAATTTTCCTTTTGTTGTCCGGATGTCTTCCACGACGTCATCTGCCACCATCCAAGCGTTATCTGCTATCTTTTTGCATTGAAGGTCTTCCACAGACTATTGTTTCCGACAATGGCCCACAATTCATGTCCGCAGAATTTCAGTCATTCTGCAACGCCAATGGTATTCAACATCTGACTTCCGCGCCGTTTTCGCCACAGTCAAACGGTGCCGCTGAATGATTGGTCAGGACTTTCAAGTCACAGATGTTGAAGTTGAAAGAGTCGCATTCTCGGGAGGACGCGTTATTGCTCTTTTTGTCGTCGTATCGCTCTCAGCCCCGAGACGCTCGCTCGCTGGCTGAGTTGCTCCACGGTCGTCATCGTCTAACCTTGATGTCTTTGCTACATCCTCCGCATCAGGTTCCTTTGCAGCGGCAGACACCTGCTTTTGCTCCAGGCGACGTTGTCTACTATCGCCACTGTCGAGGTTCACGGAGTTGGCTCGAAGGGCGCATTATTCGCTGCCTGGGCAGCGCTATGTGTCTGGTTTTGGGGGCCTCTGGTGAGGTGCGTCGGCATCTCAATCAGCTGCGCCTCTGTCCTCGCACGGGATCTGCCGCTCGCAGCCTGCTTTCAACGACGGTGCCGTCCGGTCAGCGCCCCGGGCCCCATCTACTGGCTCGCCTCAGCCCCAGGTGTTACCGATGCTGCCTTCCATTTTGCCCCATGGCGACGCGCCGCTGCCGCCTGTTCTCCCGCCTGCGACGCCCGCAGCGGACGCGTCGCTGCAACCGCCGGGCGCCTCTCTGGGTCACGCGCCGCCGATCGCTTCCCGTGACCAGCTGTCCTCCGACATGGAACTCTTGCCCGCTCCGGATCACATGTCGTCTTCGCCCATCGGATGCCCCGGCCCGATGGAGGTCGACCTCCTGTCTCTCTACGGGCGCGTACACCGCATGTTGGCGTGCACCCTGGAGCAGATTTTCAGGCGTTTCCTAGCTCCCCGCGGTCCGAATTTAAGGGTGCGGGTGGCACAGCCTCGCCTGTTGTTAGGCTCCCTACCTCGTCGCATACGTCAACATGCGGTCCTCCTCACGGCGGGCGGAAGTCTTATGCCACAACCGTACGCCGATTTGCGGGGAAGGAATGTGGTGTCACCGCCAGACACCACACTTGCTAGGTGGTAGCCTCTAAATCGGCCGCGGTCCGTTAGTATACGTCGGACCCGCGTGTCGCCACTATCAGTGATTGCAGACCGAGCGCCGCCACACGGCAGGTCTAGAGAGACTTCCTAGCACTCGCCCCAGTTGTACAGCCGACTTTGCTGGCGATGGTTCACTGCCTACTTACGTTCTCATTTTACGAGAAGATAGTTTAGCATAGCCTTCAGCTACGTCATTTGCTACGACCTAGCAAGGCGCCATTATCAGTTACTATTGATATTGTGAACTATGTACCGTCAAGAGCGACGTTCGTCATTAATGGATTAAAGTTAAGTATTCCACCAGCTACGTCCGTTTTTTTCTAAATTCTAATTTCCTTGTCTTGTTCCAGACCTCACGCCAGCCTGCGTGAGCTAAATCGCGTGCCTTTCGGCCTCCTCTAGTAACACGGTGTTGGCTCTCCTGCCAACCACAAAACCTTTTATTACGCTTGAAGTTCAATTTAAGCGCCAACACCGTTGATGGCGTCGCAGCTTCGCACTTTTGCGCTCCGGGTTCGAAATTCGATCACAGTTTTCATTTTATTTTTTTCTGTCTCATTGGTCTACCCATGTCCCTGAAAGATAGTTACACGAATGTTTCCTATTAAGTTATACGATTAAAAGCCGTTATATTAACTGTATGATTACAAGTGAGTTTCACAATAAGTGTCATACGTTTATTTTGTAACATAGATGTGTTTTGTCCATCGCTGTCTATTCACTTTAAGGGCTAATTCTAGAATGATGTGTTTCCTTCACTAATTCCCTTATAAGTAGGAAACTAGCTAAATACAAGACCCTCCTTGCGGTATTCGGCAATAAACGGGTAGACTTGTTGGCAGATCGAAACCCACTTGTTGGCAACAAGTACGCAACAACACCAATATTATTGACAATCCACACAACAGAAATTTAAACAGTTTGAAATATTTCTTATTCATTTATTGTTTAACACATTCATGTAATAATCTTATGCAGACATGGGTAGATAGATTAAAGGGAAAAAAATAAAATAAGAGCAATAATGGAGTTTCGAACAAGAAGCGCAGAAATGAGGGTCCGCAATGCTAGCCACTTTGCCAACGCTTCGACTGAAGTACAGTAGTTACATGTTGAGCAGAACATAAAGGACCTCAACAAATATGACTATAGTTTTCGTAGAAACGGTCGAGTATATACGGATAAGCTGGGAGTCGTGTTCGCTTATTTCGACCCCTCTTCCACTCAGCAAAGATATGAAATCGGAATGTGGCACTTGGCGTGTTCTCCTCATGACAGGAAAGAAAGGAATATATAGAAGTTTTGTTACTTGTTTTAGATAAATAATGGAACATTTAAATTTATAATTTGCAAGTTTTTCCACAGAAACAGAAAACAGAAGCATCTAATCTTATGTTGACACATTAAAAATAAGGCACTGTGTAGCTGCACAAGTAGTACGTTACATGTGAATAAACCTTGCTAGCAAATAGATAAACTTTAGAAAATTTGCCATGAAAATGACTGAAAATTTATAACTATAATTAATCCTTTTACGTTCTCAAATAAAAAGGAAATTTATGTGTGATTCGAAATAGAAATATTCTACTCGTGACTACATGCTCTATTCTTAATAGTTTCTCGGTATACGTACTGACAAATGGCTCTGAGCATTATGCGAATTAACTTTGAGGTCATCAGTCGCCTAGAACTAAGAACTAATTAAACCTAACTAACCTAAGAACATCACACACATCCATGCCCGAGGCAGGATTCTAACCTGCGACCGTAGCGGACTTTCGGCTCTAGACTGTAGCGCCTAGAACCGCACGGCCACTCTGGCCGGCAATGCGTACTGACAATTTTACCCTTGGGTAAAACATTACGTAGAAGTTTTTCCAGCCCTTAAAATAGAATCCGAGTCTACTGACTTCAAGATCTCGCTACAGTTGACAGTGTACGCGATAGTTCTGGAGAAAGTATTGACCCAAGGTATGCCCATATCGTCTTGTTTTGAAAATTCCTTTCACAAATTGTAGCATGCTGAGGTACTAATGTGTTTCTTGTTTCGCGAAATTTGACCTCATTTAGATGGAGAGTTAATCAAAAAGTTACCATTTCAAATATCTCTATACTAATTTGAACGATGTTTCACACTGAAATCACTGGCGGTTCTCGACGTTCGTAACTATTCGGAAATGATTCGTTTGCAGACTTACGTTTTCTGAAACATTTTTTCTGTCAGACTCTTAAACCTTCACCCGTGTTCATTTTCGCTACTGATTATGATACACGACGTACACAAGTTTTCCTGTGGCACCCCTCTCAGCTTACCCGGTGTCGCTTCGGCATTAAATTGGCCCTGCCTGCACGTATGTTCATTCAGCGTGGCTGGATGAACCTTTGTGATTTACTGGCTGAACGTTACACAGCTCGCAGTCTGATATAAGCCTTTGTATTTGGCGACTATTGGTTATTTATTGAAGCTTCTTCTCACTTGACATTACGACACCGAGTGGACCCCGTTTTAGATCTCTCCATCATACCGGCACTTCTGCACCAGCAGCCATCAACACTACAGCCAGACTAAATATGAAACACGTGGTTAATTAAATGATGAACCCACTTATAAAACGCTACGATTATCTCGTACTGAAAACAGCGCTTACAAATCAAGATTTTTTTTAAAAAAAATTTACTGTCAATAACTGCACTAACACACTACATCGTCAGGCCACGAGTGTCCTACCGTACCATCCGACCGCCGTGTCATCCTCAGTGGAGGATGCAGATAGGAGGGGCGTGGGGTCATCACACCGCTCTCCCGGTCGTTCTGATGGTAGGCGCACTAACACACTGAAGGAGGAAATCGCAACACCAAGAAGGAGTTGTGCGATGTAATCGAAAGTTGGTACCAGTGTTTGTACAACTGAAAGATGGCGTCTATTCCAGTTTGGTGGCAGTCGCATAAGAGTGGCGCTAGTAGAGCCACTATGAGGTTACAAATCATGTTTACAGTATATACACGTTGCATGGATACCTTGAAAGCGACGAAAACGCCATTGTAAATACTCCACTGAGTTTCGTCGAGGTCGTGTAACAGTGCTACGAGAAGCTGGTTGTTCCTTCTACGATACTGCAGAAAGACCTGTCAGGAATGTAGCCACTGTACATGACTGCTGGCAGCGGTGGTCACGAGAATGTACAGTCGACGCCCCCCCCCCCCCCCCCCACCTCTCCTCTTCACCCAGGGCTCCTGACAGCCACCTGGCACTACCGAGAGGGAAGACGTACTGCTCTAGCGCATCACACTGCATCTGCAGAAGCAATTTGAGCAGCAGTTGACAACCTGTAGCGTACATTCCACCGATCCCAAACCACCAACATTTGTGACTTCTGTGGTGTCGAGTGAGAGCTCGCTGGAGAGCAGGGTGGAAGTCTGTTGTGTTTCCTGATCAAATCTGGTCCTGCCTCGGTGCCAGTGATGGCGGTGTTTTGTTTAGAAAGAGTCAGTTGAGGGCCTGCAACCAACCTTTGTGCGTGCTCCACACACTGGACATACTGGACTGGAACTACGGGCTGGGGTACGATTTCCTATGTCAGCAGAAGCACTCTCGTAGTCATCCCATGTAACTGCAGAACAGTGCGCCAGTCTGGTGATTCGACCTGTTGTGCTGCCATTAATGAATAGCCCTCGAGGGGATGTTTTCCAACAGGATAACGGTCGCCCACATACCGTTCATACCGCTGTTGTAAACCAACATGCTCTACCGAATGTCGAGATATTACCTCGGTCTGCACTATCACAATATCTGCCTCCAATAGACCACATATGGGAGACATCCTTGAACGAGAGCTCCAGCGTCATCCATACACAGCATGAACAATGCTTGTACTGAGCAACCAAGTGCAACAGGCATGGAACTCCACCACACAAACACATTCGGCACCTCTGCAACACAGTGTACGCTTGTATTCAACAGTCTGGCGACTACAGTGGTTATAAATGTACCAGTATTTCACATTTTCAATGGCTTGTCTCGCGCTTACATTGACCTGTGATCTTGCGATGTCAATCAGTTAAATATGATACCTAGATAAATGTATTCTGAAGATTTCATTGCTCTACATTAATTATTTTTTGGTGTTGCAATTTTTTTCCGTCGGTGTAAGCATCTCACGTGTTGTAGCCTCTTTTTCAATAGTCATACAATGTGTTACTTTTTTTGCATTTCTATCAACATGAGCAGGAGTGCCGATACAGAAATTTTCGTTCAAATCGGAGAGAACTGACGTCCGGTAACTGGTCTCATTTGGGACTGTGTTAATTTATAACTCAGAAGCTTTCTTAAAAAAAAAAAACAACAACAGAAACCTTCCGTAAACCTCGGTCAGAACCAAGATACTACAGCTATTTGGTTTATTGCTGGGGTATTAACGATCTGGTCACGATAGATTATGCTAGTACACGTATTTGCGTATGTAAAAAAAAAGTAAAATTTGCTTAACAAGTACTGTGACCTACATGCGACGTTGTTAATAACTGAATACATAACATGCAAGCGTTTGTAGCCTGTATATATGTTTGTATGAATTTTATTTTACAGTCTCTGTGATCACTACCACGTTCTCGCAAAATCACCAAGGTCTGCATTAGAAACTTTAAAAAAATGCAGCTGTAATAATATGACAGAAAGGCAGTAAAACTCATTTCTCTTATTTGAAGCTCAACCATATATGGTCGAACTTGTTACTTCCGCTCTGTATGGTTCCGTTGCAGCCGAGCGAGGGAGCTGGAGTCACTGATGAGCGGACCCACGCTTGTACACCTGTTCTACAACCTCGTCTGCATCTCTCTCAGCATCGTATCTGTCGCTGTGGTGAGTGTACATACTAAGGAAAAAAAAAGTATGCTACTTTGAGTATTCTGGTGATAAAAGTCATTCATCAGCTTCGTCGCCTCGTCATAAGAAGGAAAGATTTCTTGCTCAAACATTTATGAAGGCAGCTTGAAAGACAATCAATTATCATGCCTTTACGCTCAACAGATTTGATCCGAATATAATTTCTTGTGTGATCACACGTAACTTGTGACTATGTGCCATTTTTCCCTGATACCGAAAGTATCCTTGGCCATACTTTCTCACCTGACCTTCCCCCATCCAGCAGACGTATTAATTTATTATTATTATTGTTACTATTACTACCGTTATTATTGAAAATTGGTGATGCAGTGAAAAAGTGTGGGAATTTCAGCTGCCAGATACAAATAACACTGATGGGGGTACAACATTCCAATTTTTCCGGTGTATTGATACTTCATTCAGGCTGTGAATGAAACCTTAAAAATCCATTGTGGATATACACAAATAAGTACCTATAGATCACATCACGGGTGGAGCTAGAACTCACACACCAAACATTAGAATTTATGCTTCGAAAACGATAAGAGAAAAATAAAATGAAGTTGACTCCTAATGGAGAGCTTGTTTGAACCTAAAAAGGTAGAGGTGGAGATAAAAAATGATTCACATGCTATCACACGCTCCATAAGTAAAAATTATCAATTACCGTAATGACTCACATCTGTTTATAGTGACTGATGCTTTAAGTACACGAATACTGTCACATAGTTACATTTTTCCCCACAAAATTTGAATGTCCTGCCATTATTACATACAGCTAGTGATTTCAGCTCGTAACGTCGTATTTGAAATTTTCTCACGGTTTTCACTTAGGTCCCCTACCATGATAATTCGATGAATTTTCTAATCAAATTTGAATTTCTCCCCACTTTTGCACAGCGCAAGTGATCCATTTCAATCAGTTTGGCTGTTTATTTCATAGCACAAGTGGGCTATTTCCACAGTCTGGTACCTTTTGCATGTCTTAATCTAACAGTTCTGTAGGGTTGAGGGGAAAATCTGGCGACAGTGCAGCCTAGGGCCATTACGACCTTTACCAACAGTAACAATAATTTCACTTAGCAGACAGCGAACACTACGAGTGGCGTTTGAAAAGTCCGTGCAAAGTCAGAGAGATGACACCACTGGCGCGTATCGAGGTCATGTTTAGTTAGTAGCATTTTTGGAAAGAACGCACACCACGTTTCAGCCATAATGGTTTATTTCTTTTTGTTGGCCATTCTAGTGATTGTCAAACAATGCACGCAGAATAATTTCGTCTGGTGATTAAACATTACTTTATGAAAGGCAAAACGTCTCAGGAGACTAAAGAGAAGCATGATAAACATTACGGTGACTCTGCACCTTCGATTATAACAGTTTATAAGTGGTTCCAAAATTTTCGGAGTGGCCATATGGGCACAAGTGATGCTGAATGTTCTGGACGCTCTGTGGAGGAGGTCTCCAGAAAACATTGATAAAATCTGTGATATGGTGACGGATGACAGAAGAGTTAATGTCGTGAGACTGCTAGTACTGTGGTCATCTCGAATGAACGGGTACATAATATTTTGCATAAACATTTGAACATGGAAAAGCTACCCACAAGATGGGTTCCGCAATTGCTCACACTTGACCAAAAACGGAATCGTGTGAAGTGTTGCAAGAATAGTTTGCAACTGTTCAAGAAGAATACGCTGGACTTTGAGTGTCGTTTCGTTACTTTCGATACATTACTACACTCCTGAGATCAAACAACAATCTAAACAGTGCGTTACCATGCGAGAATCTGCACCAGGCGAAGACCAGTCCTTCGGCCGGAAAGGTTATGGCGACTGGCTTTTGGGATTAGGAAGGGATAATCCTCATAGACTATCTGGAAAAGGATAAAACTATTACAAGTACATATTATTCATCGTTATTGGACCGATTGAAAACTGAGCTGCAAGAGAAACGCCGGCTATTATACTGCAAAAAAGTTATTTTCCATCACGACAATGCACCAGCATTAATGGAAATAGGATTCCTACTACACTCCTGGAAATGGAAAAAAGAACACATTGACACCGGTGTGTCAGACCCACCATACTTGCTCCGGACACTGCGAGAGGGCTGTACAAGCAATGATCACACGCACGGCACAGCGGACACACCAGGAACCGCGGTGTTGGCCTTCGAATGGCGCTAGCTGCGCAGCATTTGTGCACCGCCGCCGTCAGTGTCAGCCAGTTTGCCGTGGCATACGGAGCTCCACCGCAGTCTTTAACACTGGTAGCATGCCGTGACAGCGTGGACGTGAACCGTATGTGCAGTTGACGGACTTTGAGCGAGGGCGTATAGTGGGCATGCGGGAGGCCGGGTGGACCGTATGTGAACCGTATGTGCAGTTGACGGACTTTGAGCGAGGGCGTATAGTGGGCATGCGGGAGGCCGGGTGAACGTACCGCCGAATTGCTCAACACGTGGGGCGTGAGGTCTCCACAGTACATCGATGTTGTCGCCAGTGGTCGGCAGAAGGTGCACGTGCCCGTCGACCTGGGACCGGACCGCAGCGACGCACGGATGCACGCCAAGACCGTAGGATCCTACGCAGTGCCGTAGGGGACCGCACCGCCACTTCCCAGCACATTAGGGACACTGTTGCTCCTTGGGTATCGGCGAGGACCATTCGCAAACGTCTCCATGAAGCTGGGCTACGGTCCCGCAAAACCATTAGGCCGTCTTCCGCTCACGCCCCAACATCGTGCATCACGCCTCCAGTGGTGTCGCGACAGGCGTGAATGGAGGGACGAATGGAGACGTGTCGTCTTCAGCGATGAGAGTCGCTTCTGCCTTGGTGCCAATGATGGTCGTATGCGTGTTTGGCGCCGTGCAGATGAGCGCCACAATCAGGACTGCATACGACCGAGGCACACAGGGCCAACAACCGGCATCATGGTGTGGGGAGCGATCTCCTACACTGGCCGTACACCTCTGATGATCGTCGAGGGGACACTGAATAGTGCACGGTCCATCCAAACCGTCATCGAACCCATCGTTCTACCATTCCTAGACCGGCAAGGGAACTTGCTGTTCCAACAGGACAATGCACGTCCGCATGTATCCCGTGCCACCCAACGTGCTCTAGAAGTGTAAGTCAACTACCCTGACCAGCAAGATCTCCGGATCTGTCTCCCATTGAGCATGTTAGGGACTGGATGAAGCGTCGTCTCACGCGATCTGCACGTCCAGCACGAACGCTGGTCCAACTGAGGCGCCAGGTGGAAATGGCATGGCAAGCCGTTCCACAGGACTACATCCAGCATCTCTACGATCGTTTCCATGGGAGAATAGCAGCCTGCATTGCTGCGAAAGGTGGATATACACTGTACTAGTGCCGACATTGTGCATGCTCTGTTGCCTGTGTCTATGTGCGTGTGGTTCTGTCAGTGTGATCATGTGATGTATCTGACCCCAGGAATGTGTCAATAAAGTTTCCCCTTCCTGGGACAATGAATTCACGGTGTTCTTATTTCAATTTCCAGTAGTGTAGTTACACATCGTCCCATTCTCCAGACTTGGCTCCCTCGGTCTACTATTTGTTCCCCAATTTGAAGAAATGGCTGGCAGGACAAAACGTTTATTCACACAAGGAGGTGATAGCAGCAACTAATAGCTATTTTGCAGACTTGGACAATTCCTATTATTCCGAAGGGATCAACAAATTAGAACAGCGTTACACGAAGTGTATAAGTCTAAAAGGAGACTAAAAATGGAAATGAAGTCCCATGCATCTTTACAGAGCGTAGGGGACCGATGTGGGAGACCCGCACCGCTTTACAAGGCAAGGTCCTAGTGGAGGTGGTTTGCCATTGCCTTCGTCCGACCGTGATGGGGAAGAATGATGATGATGAAGACGAAACAACAACAGCCAGTCATATCGAGGCAGGAGAAATCCCTGACCTCGCAGGGAATCGAATCCGGGACCCCGTGCTCGGGAAGCGAGAACGCTCCCGCGAGACCGCGAGCAGCGGACATATGTCGAAAAATAAAAAAGGTTTACCCCAAACACGTAAGTAATTTTTATTTTTGCACGGTCTTTTCAAATGCCCATTGCGCACAGACAGCAAAACAGTAGCTGAGAGTGCACCTTCATCGAATCAGTCATCAAGGCTTTCCCTGCATGCAGCCCGTAACAAATTTGAGTAAGTGGATAAATTAAGCTCTAGGAGGCACGTGCCCGAAATGCTGCAAACGTTCTCAATTGGGGTTAGATTCGATGACCTTATTGGCCAAGGTAGAGTTTGACAAGCACGAAGACAAACAGTAGAAACTCTCACTGTGTGCGGATGGGCATTATCTTACTGAAATGTAAGCCCATGATGATGCAACGAAGCGGAGCATTGAATATCGTGGACGTACCGCTGTGCTGTAAGGGCGCAGCAGATGACTACGAAAGGGGTCCTCCTATGAAAGAAAATGGCTCCCTGGCCATTACTCCTGGTGGTCGGGCCGCTCTCAACTGGTATCCCACTGGGGCGTCTTCAGGTACGTCTTCCCTGGGCATTGGGGCTCAGTTCCAAGTAGGGCTCATCACTGAGGATCACTTCACGTCTGTCAATGAGATGCCTGGCAGAAAACGTACTCAAAAGTATTTATCCAAAAAATTACGTAAAGAGTGTAATCTGCAGTATTTCAAAGTACTTTAAGTGTGCTCAAAAGTATCCGAATGATCTGAATTTTCTCGCCATATTTGAAAGCATTTATCCAGAAAAATGGCATAAAGGGTGTAACTTGCAGTATATCAAAGTATTTTAAATAGTGAGTAAAAGTATGTTCTTAAGTATTCATTCCAAAAATTACGTAATAAGAGTAAATTGCGGTATTTCAAAGAATCCGGCTTACTAGACGAGGGATTTAAGGAGCTACGATAGATATCATCAGTTCCACATAGATTTATCGAACTACCGAAAGTTCACAAAGATGAAGTGCGTTTATGCTCCATTGATAGCAATATTTGTGTCCTCATGTACTCCCATGCTAAATACCTGAAGGATTTGCTTAACCCTAACGGGAAATGTTCACATCAGATATTCAACTCTGTTGATTTGTGCAATACTTAAACAATTTTAAATTAAAGATACCTTCTGAGTTACATCGCAAAGGTGTTCGGGCTCACATGCGGTTCGTCTTCGTCGAAATGACTTGGCTCAAACTCGTCTAGGGTTTGTACTGCACGTGTCGCACTCCAAGCCCTAAATTAGACACTTGTGACCCTTTGGTTACATTGTCTGGCTGATGGCAAGTTAGCGAAATTGTATGAAACATACAAAGTTAGTATAACATATAAAAAACGTAATAATCATATCGGAAGCTAAAGTAACGTCCCATAAATGACGTAGCTCACACAGTTGCGATTTGGTTAGAATAATATTTATTCGGAAAACAAACTAATAGCGAAAGTGGTCGTACTAGAGTTACTGTTACACTCGGGCGCGTATCCATTTGACACAGTTCGATCATTCACAGTCTCGTCGTGAAATACAAGTCCAATACTCCACCTCGTTAACTATGCCAAAAGTTATAGTTCACACAAGGCTCGCGGCTGCTCACCGCTCAGAGACTGAGTCCCGCGATACCAAAAACGCGAAATTTCCTAACTCGTTTCGCATTCTAGCTGCCCACGAGACCGACTGCCCGCTGTTGCGTCTGCACCAGCGCTGTCTCTCTCCGCCGCCTCAGGCCGCGCCTCCCGCGTGCCGAACGTCGCGCTCAATTGACTTCCCTGCAGCCGTCCATCTGACTGGCTACAGTTTATTCTACACTATTTTACGTTTTAACATATTTAAATAATAAAAGCTGGACCACTTTCATGTTCTAAATAGAGTAACAATAATATCCATTACATGATAAACGTTGGATTCTTTTCATTATAACCAGTACAAATTTCTTAACTTTGAATGTCACGGCCAGTAGCCTTGCACCAATGTGCTTTCTGATAAATAAATAAACAACAAAAGTAACTATTACGCACTAAACTTTACAACAAATATTTTATTACCTAATGATTCAATAGGGTATCACGCTGTAATCGTTCAATGCGTTTTGTGTGGAGCAAATGATGATCTGTTGCTTAACTGAAAATACTGATAATTTAAATTGACTATATATTTTAAACAAATAAAGTTACAGAGTTGATATTTACAACACTTGTCATTTCAATCATGGGCTTATATATGAAATGTCGACCGTTAAGATCGACCATAGCGTCCAGATTTTACATTCAGGTTTTTGTTAAAAACCCGTTAACTTCCTTTTAACAGTAAATCCTAAACTACTATAGATACGATCAGTATTCAAGTTTTATTGGGATCACCATGAAAATTTAAGAAAGATGATAGATTAAAATTACTGTGGCTTCATTCCCTGAATTACTACATAATTAAATAGTTTTCATAAATGTTTCCCTTTAAGGCCGATCTTAGGTCCGCCTTATATAAAACTGCTACGCCTCCCTGGGCACAAGCAGCTCCTACGGGGTTTCCCCATGACATGGGTTCTCATCTGTCTCACTCGTACATTACAGCGCTTAGGCCTGATCAGCCTGACCTCACCGAGCACAATAGACGCCAGTGAATCTCTCCATCTCGTGGAAAATCTGAGCTCTTTGTGCCACACGGTCCTGGACGACACGATTCTGTTCACAACTCCTGGAAGGCTGTCTCTTTCAGACATATACTTAAATGAGAGCAGCGTAATGCTCGTTAACTCACAACCTACACCCTTGTGAGCTTCGGTGTTTTCTCTCTTGTTACCAGAGGTCCTTTAGAAGAATCCTTAGAGCCTATTGGTCAGAAATTTGACCTAGAAACGATTAATCTTTTCAAGTATGCCTTGATAGCGACATAATTTCTATTCTACTGTGGCTACTATGAGCAGATGAAGGAGTAGCCATGAGGATTCCACTTGTACCAGCTGTCGCCAATTTGTATATGGAGAATTTCGAGCAGGAAACACCAGTATCAGCCGAATGGAAACCAACCTCTTTGTTCTAGTTATACGTTGACGACAACTTCCTCATATGGTCACATGGAAGAGACAAGCTGAATGACTTCCTCATACGTCTCAGTTTTTATACACCAGAACATCAGTTTTACCATGTAAGTCGAAGTGATTGGAGTGCTTCCATTTCTCGATGTCCTGGTGAAAAGAAAAGACGATGGTACGTGGGGCCACAGTGTGTCCCAGAAGTAGACGCATACCGACCTATACCTGCACTCGGACAGCTCCCACTGTACGGTGCAGAGGAATGGCGTGCTCAAAAGATCGGTACAGAGGGCTCTCTGATAATGAAGGTCTCAGTCAAGAACTTGAAGATCTGATAACGGTGTTCCGGAAGAATAGCTACGAGGAGTGGCAAATTACTTACTGTACAACTGGCAGAAACAGAAGGGGAACAACAGTGAGCCGTGCTGCGGCTTGCGTTGGTGCTGTTTGTAGGTTTCCGCTCTCTGCTGGAGGCAAGACGGTATCGTTTGGATGGCATAGTTGTGGTTGTTTATCTTCTTCTCGCATTGACCGTCGCCACTCGGTTTCGCAAGCGTTGCCTGTCCACTAGTGGCGGTATTTAGTAAATGTAGCCCTATCTTTGGGAGGACATCGTTGTTTTTAGAGGTCCTGTGACTGTGAAAGTTCGGCTGGGGACTCTGGGGAAGCGAAGCCCGTGCAGTGCATGCATGGACTGCTGGATGGAAGGGCTGTGGTCACGAGGGTGCACGACCTCGTCGTAAACCGGATGCAGGAAGCTTAAAGATGAGTGCATTTCAATCCAAGTAGAGAAACCTCCACCATCGAGATATCCCGCGATTCGCCAGTGACTTGGATTCTTGTTGCTGCTCGTAGTGTCGCCGAGGCGAAGAGCAGCGAGTGGAGTGCTGTGGGAAGGCGGATCTGATTAGCTTTCCTCGACTTCTATTTACTGCGTTCAACTTGTTACAATTTGTTAAGATCAACCAGCGGTAAATTTTCTTGGCTGGTGGCCGCTAACACCCCAGTTACCTGCCCTGGGGGATAGTGCATGTAACGGCAGTCTACGTTTCCTCGCCTTGCCGCTGCAATCCGGTAACGCGTGTAGTTTTCACAGCTTTCTTGATTGTAGGCCGGTTGGTGATTCTTCTACTTTGGTGATCGGGTAGACGTTCGCCTTTTGAAAGTCTTCCGAGTTGAACCCACTTCGGCGACTTGCGTGTCGATCGGGATGAAATGATGATATAAGGACAACACAACACCCAGTCCCTGAGCGGAGAAAATCTCCGACCCAGCCAGGAATCGCACCCAGGCCGTTACGTATGATAATCCGTCGCGATGACCACGCAGCTACTAGGAGCGGACTGCTCTGGTGATAGTGGTTACTGTCTCGTTCCGGGCGCTCTAAGCACAGTATTCTGGGGACATAGTGCAGACAGCCGTTTCCTGCTTTGGCGTATTGTTCTATCCTAGCATTTGGTTTCTTGGACGTCAGGTAGTTTCAGCAAGATTATCATTAGTTATTCGTTAGACTGCCACTAGTATGAGTTACCTCCTTGAGAAGTGAATGCAACTCTTGGCTGCCTATCTCATCGCTCGTGAAACTGTTTGTTGCCGGACCTTCTCAGAGGTGGGTTCATGGAGCACCTTCTGGATCTGCTTGTTTTTTTATAAATTTTTGCTATTGCCTCTGGGCACTATGGGACTTAACATCTGAGGCCATCAGTCCCCTAGAACTTAGAACTACTTAAACCTAACTAACCTAAGGACATCACACACATCCATGCCCCAGGCAGGATTCGAACCTTAGACCGTAGCGGTCGCGCGGTTCCAGACTGAGGCGCCTAGAACCGCTCGGACACACCGGCAGGCTTTTGCTATTGTATTTGCTGTTTTACAGCAGGTTTCATCATTTTTTCATATTATTCCCATTCCTGGCGTGTAAGGTCTTCAGCCGTGATTGTGGTCATTTGCCTTACAATTCAAATTTGGTATTTTTATTTTAGCAGTAAGTTTTAACACCTTATTTACTGCCATTCCTGTCGTCTGATGCCGTCTGCTATGTTTGTGGCGACTTGCTTTTAATATTTCGATATCTATAAATTGTAAGTTGCAGAGAGTATAAGACAATTCTTACTTTATTGCAATTCCTGGCGTGTAAGGCCTTCTGCTCAGATCACAGTGGCTTGCTTTTAAAACATTACGTGTAGTACCCGTATTTAATGGCGATTTGTTAAATTGTAACTCACTGAAAATACTATTATTTACACAGTTGCTTATTCCTTCATTTATAACAAGTGGTATTTTTATTTATTGTTGAGTCTGGAATTACCGGTTTAAAATAAATTGTGTGTAACTGTGAAAGGCAACCAATCGTAACCGAATCCTGCCTTCCCTTGACTACGACCAGGTTTCAATCAGAAGTATGTCATCATAGCATTTATTGCTTTTTATGGGTGCATTATCCAGAAGATAGGTCGAACTCTCCGGAAATGTCTCGTGCAGAATATCTTCCGTCGACTAGCTAAAACATGACAATGCCTGGTGGTGACAAAGACGACCTCGGATAATGGATATCCAGGATCTCTCAGATACCCTGCCAATGTGGTAAAACGCTGCGTACTGCCGAAGATCGTTATCGAGAACACCAACGGCACACGAAATTGGAGCAGCTAAATAAGTCAGCAGTCGCAGAGCATTGCCTATCGGAATTACATGGAACTGATTAGTACCATACTAAACTTCTGACACGGATGTCTAAGTTCTAAAACTGCGAAATCATAGAATCTTATAAGATCCGAGAAAGTGAACCACTGATCGATCGTAATAGTGGCTAAACCGCTATTAATCTGATTGAGAAGAGGATGGAAATACCCCACAAGGAACTGACTCTGGGGGCAGGCGGAGGAACAACAAAGATGCCGCCGTACGTGGGCGCCGCCTAGGACGGATCTGTCTGTCGGCGGATGGATTGTAGCTGGAGACACAGGGAGCTGACGGCGGATAGAACGGCAGATCGGAGTGAGGGGAGAAGAGATGAAAAGGCGCCATGCCCGCCCCCAAGCGGTCAGTTTATCAGCGCACCTGACAATGTGTACGTTTTCGCTTGCCGAAATCATACCCACGTTGGACACTGACATCCGGTAGTTCACCCGTGACCTGTTTCGTCAAGAAGTACACGGCGAGAATCTGAAGAATCTTAAATTAAAACTTTTTCATTAGGTAAGCCAAAAAGTTGGTAGCCCTACTACTCACAAGTGAAGGTATATTGAAGGACCTGAAACGTCGCAGAAAGAATATTTATGCCAAGCTGCAGAATGTATGGCTCAGTGTCACCATACTTGTGATAGCGCATATCCTGAGAACGGGGCATCAGAAAGTGGCCTCAAGTCCAATGCCAACGTCGATGATGAAGCTGCGACGAAAGTCGTCCAGAAGAGAGCCGCATGCAGTAAGGAAGCAGAAGGACCGGCAGCCGAATGCAGAAAGACGAAAGCAGAACGCAGAATGCTTTTTCCACCATTCAGCGACACCCACAAGCATGCGACACGGCCCGTGCAGACCTGTGAATGATTCATATCTGCTTCCTCCAAATTGTAGGTCAGCAGGCATGCTTTCACTTGACCAGTGAAAGAGCCTAACACATTAAGCAAACTTCCTGGCAGATTAAAACTGTGTGCCCGACCGAGACTCGAAATCAGGACCTTTGCCTTTCGCGGGCAAGTGCTCTACCATCTGAGCTACCGAAACACGACTCACGCCCGGTACTCACAGCTTTACTTCTGCCAGTACCTCGTCTCCTACCTTCCTAGCACTTGCCCGCGAAAGGCAAAGGTCCCGAGTTCGAGTCTCGGTCGGGCACACAGTTTTAATCTGCCAGGAAGTTTCATATCAGCGCACACTCCGCTGCTGAGTGAAAATCTCACATTAAGCAAAGATTGATTTAGATTTAGAATTTAACAGACTTCCGATTCAGGATTCGCGTAAGAATGAACAGCTTCGAAATTGACGTTCAAACGAACGACTTTGAGTATGTACCTCACAAAAGGAGCACGTCGGTAAATTATTGAAACTCGACGACGCCATTTACGAATCGAACATGAATCGGGAGAAGAAGAAGTTGACATTTGTGGTACACTACGTAATTTCTGTCACACATGGTTTGTGGAATTTGACTTACTTGTTAGCATTGTATTGCAGGAGATATTACTTTGTCCCTCTGACTTGCAGACTACGTCACATGACTAATCATGGCGATAAAATTTTAAGTCCTGTGCAAAAATCCCGCGCAAAACCTGCTGCTGAATGGAGTTGGTTTAGCATTGCATTTTTGCGACATGTTTGTCAAATGTGCACCTGAAACGATGCGGACGATAGTGTATTGCTTCAGTAGCGTCACTGAGTGTCTGGAATTAGGAAAGCCTACGCAGCTATGGACAGACAAAGTTGTTCATTTAGAAACACATCCATTCACTCGTATAGGATGTTGTTAACGGACTGTAAGTTCACTGAGAGCAATGGCGCCTAATTTGGTGCCTGGAAAGTGTAACTACCTTTTGTCGTCCATTTCACGGTGGAGGAAATTTCTCCAGACTCTCGAATTTGAATCATCTACATCCATCTGCCCCATTCATATTTCTGCCGGGCGGTGTGCCCGTGCGGTTGTAGGCGCTTCAGTCTGGAACCGTGTGACCGCTACGGTCGCAGGTTGGAATCCTGCCTCGGGCATGGATGTGTGTGATGTCCTTAGGTTAGTTAGGTTTAAGTAGTTCTAAGTTCTAAGGGGCCTGATCACCACAGATGTTAAGTCCCATAGTGCTCAGAGCCATTTGAACCATTTTTTAACTCATATTTCTGCCGGAACATTGATTCCGAATCACATGATCAGTGATTATTATTATGAATGTTATAACCAAATTACCGTAAACTAAGTTGTGGAAATTTAATTTGAAGCAGCACTGAGAAAATTCAGACCAACGAAAGCCCATGTTCGAGACGAACGTCAAGCTCAGCTGCAGCAAATTTGCAGAGGAAAACGGAATATGAACTTTTCAAAAGACTAAGCGTCTTCTATAAGATTTTGTAGAAAGTAGAACAATACACTTTTCACTAAAAAAACAGACGCAACTCCTGCTCCTAGTATGGAAGAATAAGCCTAATTTCGCATACAGCAACAATACTCAAAGTGGCAATAAATGTAGAATAAAACGCAAACTAAAAGTAAAACTAGAAGTGTAAGACTGTAGTGAAATACAGGGAGATACGCGCAGCATCGTTGATTTTTGGAAGGACTCGGAGTTGGTCTTGAATGTAAGTGAATGTAATGTACATAAGTAGGTGAAGAGATCCATACCTGTTCCGTTATCCTACTGGTGAAAAATACTTGGTAACAGCAACAACTACGAAGCATCTATGCTTAATTACTTGCAGTGGAATGTCCATCTAAAATGGGGGAGGTCAGATTTCGGCTTAAGGTCCATGCACAGGCCCGAGTGCCAAAGCGCTCAGCCTCGTTGCACGTTTTCACCACTGCCGCGCCCCACTTTCTGAGCTGTTGGAGGGGGAACAGGAGTAAATTTCGAACGCACCGCATTTCAATAGTAGTGCAGTCGCACTGCATACGTAGTGGTTTTATATCTCATATTTATCAACAACACAGATCACAAATAAACAGGTAAGACTGACAGTGCCTTCAAAACCTTAATAAAACCATCGTTGTAATTCTTACAAGGCTAGAATGAAGTCTTGAAACTTGGCGCTTTCTTTAATGTCAGCGAGCTTAGGGAACTGGATTGCCTTTGTCAGATATTTTTTTTAATTGCATGCCCATCAAATTTGAAAGACGTTACCTTGCAATGTCTTACTGTGCGCAGTGTGCAGTCAAGTCCATTTCAAATGCAAAGTCTGCAGTTATTCCAGGTGTTTAAATTTTAGTTCCTGCACTCCTTTTTCCATCATAAATTCAGCAACAGTGATATTTAAGTCGATAAATCGTTCCAGGCCTGCCCCTTGACTTTGCCAACGTACTTTGCAGTAATATATGAAGTCTCCATACTCTTCTTTCACGTCCACTGAAAACTGTTGCAATTGTAAATTGGAATGTTACTATCTGTATCTTCAATTTCTTCAAGCGCTCCGTGCCACAGATTTAGCACAAAGTGCTTCTTGATGTACAGAACAATGGATGCCGTCTGTCGATCATTGTAATTTTTTGCTCTTTTATCGTCATCTAAAAGTTTAATTCTTTCTGCATGGTTCTATAAGGTCGTCTCGTAGCAAATAAGCGGTTCCTGTCGCTAATGCAAATTGAGAATTGTCAACCTTCTCTTCTGTCATTTCCATTCATTTTTAAACGACTGTGAGATAGATCGCTGGACTGCCTCTTTTTGCACAAAAAGCCACTGGATCTTGCAGCGGTGCGGTTCCTTCCCTCCCTTTACGACGAACCTGCACCTACCTGTGAACATTGTCTCGGCAGATCATCAGTAGGAAAGCCGAGCGAAATCTACTGCACTTCGACGTGAACCAGGCTGCAATTGAAGTCACTAATCTACGTTTCGGAAGAAAGTTTTCACACGAAATGGAAGGTTGGAAAGTTTGTCCTCAATTAATATATTCAGAAACGTAGGTGAACAAGTGTCACTGCGAGGCCTGTGCTAGCCTAACACAGCCACTCACAACCCATTTCACTCACGTTAGCAAGTTTATGGTGTTCCATTTCCCGAAAACGTAATAGCTACAAAAATACTGATTATTTTGATTGAGAATGCTCGCCAAATATTAAGTCTGTCGGTACCAAATGCAGTCACAGCTTTTAGCAACCGACCTGCTCAATACGCCACGCTGAATATATCTCTTTTTCTCGGCACAAAATTCACTTAAAAATTCCGGAATTTCTACACGCCCATCGGAATAATTATGCCGTCACTTTACCACGCTTTTGATGTATGAAACACTGCTAGATCGGGCAACTTATCGTTTCCATCGGAACTACTACTACACACGTCCAAACTGTTTCATAGCTAGGCTCCGACTCATCTCTAGAATACTCTAAGTCTTCTCTACCAGTAGAGAAAGGCGCGCGAAGAATATTGCTTTACCATTGGTCAGTTTACTCAACAGCCAACAGCAAAACAACACTCTCCCGCGTCAGTCCGCGCTTTTCATCAATAACCAATGGCAAAATATTAAACCTAACGACTGCACTTTTTACCGACGCAATTATCTAATATGCTGAAGTTTTGCTTATGCATAAAGTTATTTACTATTGTTATTTATACCTGAATTAACTTTCCCTTTACCATAAACTTACTTTACAAATCTATTCTACAAAAATCCCCTTTGTCCACATCCATACATCTTCGAGATGTTCCCACACTAAATCCCACTACATAACTCGTTAAACAATTATCTTCGTATTAACCTTAAACCACACTCACGCATCATCCATACTGCTAAAACACCTTTATAACAGTTTATGAAAAACATTCTAATACTTTAGTGCTATCTAGTGGGCACAATCGAAACTAAAATCACAGTCCCCCTATCCAATATTGTCCTCTATCGGCTGATACATAAGTTACGTGATCGTCCAGTCTCGCGTCACCATCTGTCACTATCCAGCTCTGAGAGACATCTCCCACTTAACCGCCTCCAAGGCAGGATCGTTATACGGCGCTTAACCTCAATCTGTGAATGTCCTTAATGTTAGACTCTGAAATGGCTACAGTGAAAAGGAATGAAAGCAGTGCTCCCTCAAACATCCTCTTCAGTTACAATTTTCAATTAAGCCATTGTGTTTGGAACAAAATACAGAAACTGGGGTTTACGGAGGAATAGAAGAATATAGAAACCCTATCGTTTTGACGCTTATTTGTTGCAGTGACACGTCTTCCACCAAACAGTGTCGATGAAGTGTAGATGGTAATATTGGAGGAATTCGGCAGTGAGAAAAGGTCGCGATAAAAGACTAAATGACCAATAAGTTGATGGAAAATCCTAGTATACCACCTAAAATGTGGAACGATTTTAACCAGAGGCACAGAACCACATCGAGGTTTGCCATAGGAATTTTAAACTCCTCGATAAATGTAAAACATTCCAGTGTACACTTTCTCATAAGTAATCTGAAGGGGAACTATATTTTAAATAAAAAGGGTTCCATTATACTGACACGTAACAAAAATACTATTGACTAAAAGTTAAAAGTCATTTTAAAAATGTATCAAGACTCAGATTTTCGACCAAAAAATTAAGTGAGACATTATAATTCATAAAATAATACAAAAATCTTAATAATTTGCTGCAATAATGTTGTAGAAAGAAAATAGCTAAAAAGAAACAATGAAAATAACTTTTTTTCTTTGGAGCTTACAGCATAATATATGTCTGATAACGACATGATTATTAGAGTAGATGCACCAAATAGCTGCTTATATTAAGTAATCTTTATTTACGACAAACTGTTTCGGCTTTATCGCCATTTTTAAGGAACTCCAATTAAAATTTTCGTGAACATGTGTGAATGTGAGTATCATTTATATTATAGTAGCTGTATTGTACTCACGCCTAGATTGGTGTGACGTCCATATTACGTCGTTAGTGCACTGTCTTATGTTTTAATAAGATGGTAAATGATGCAAATATGTTGAAAATAAAAAGCGAATTACGATGTGGCGGTAGTTTGACAGTTCCACCCTTCCGAAGCAGTACGTTTGCAAAGATTGTGCAGATGAGCAGCGATATTATTTTACTAACTAAAATTGGTTACGATTGTCTTTGGTTGTTGCATATGTCACTTCAGATTTACCCATTTTCGTGTTCTAAAAGTTCAATAAAGTTTTTGTGGTAGTACTTGTTCTGAATTCTGTATCTTCGTTTGATATTTCTTGTGGATATTTTTTCGTGCACATATAGATTCCTAATTCTTCAAGAATCTTTTGGTATTCTGTGCAGAATCTGGCGTGCATTTTCTATCGTTTCAGCTGTGTGATTTTGATTTTTTTAAGCGTAGAAAGAAGACCGACTTATTATATTTGCTGTCTCTAATGTGTTCTTTATATCTGACATTAAAATTTCTTCCCGTTTGGCCAATGTAAAAGCTATTAAAACTGCCACATCTGATGTTATATACGCCTGGGTTACCATATTTCGATGTCCTAGTCTGAGGTGTGGGGTTGATCTGTTACTCTGTTATTAACGCAACGAATTAATCTGAGATGTACCCTTTACCCTGTGGCTCCTTCAAGATGCAATTTCCACCCCACACTACTACAGAAGTCAGACAGATGCTCCTACGTTCTAAAGAAAAATGCCTGAAAAACTTTCAGCAATAAATGTCTTCTGGAGTCGTCAGCTGTAAGGAAATGCCACAAAAATTCACAAAATTTCTTACGTAACTAGTGGGATACTTGGATACTGGAGTAGTGCTAGTTAGTGTAAGAAAACATGAAACTAACGAAAGTTATTATTTTTTTGCAAAAATTCTGAGAAATCACAATGGCTCTTTTAGTTATGAATTGAACAAATTATATCCTGGTTATTTTCGGAATGTGAAGTTACCTCTCAAGGATAGGATTCGCTAATGAAATTTCTATACAAAGTTGAAGATGGTTGTTGACTTGGCAGAATGGCTGAGAGGCGCGCCTACTCAACTTGAATAATTATCCTTTAGAATGTTGCTAGGTACGGTCGAGGCTGTTGCATGTGAAATGCAGTGAAGTGTACTGTTGTGGAGGAAATATGGGGCTCGCAATAGCTGTAGCGCACAATACCGTAAGCTGCAGTGACTGCTGTCTGCGCTGCTCGCTGCTGACAAATAAGATAACTCCGGTTCTATCTGGATTGACCTTCGCCAATCAAACTCTCCCTATGCCTTGATGAAGTCAAGGATTCCTATTCGCCCCTAGTATAACTATTGGCGTGATGCACTGGTCAGATAACCAGTCCACCGCGATGCCACTCAAAACTTGCTCGCAGGCGTTTAACTATAACTCTGTCCAACACTGAACAATAAGTGTGTCGGCCAACACAGTGAATGCCGGCTGGAGTGGCCGTGCGGTTCTAGGCGTTGCAGTCTGAAACCGAGCAACCGCTATGGTCGCAGGTTCGAATCTTGCCTCGGGCATGGATGTGTGTGATGTCCTTAGATTATGGCTCTGAGTACTATGGGACTTAACATCTATGGTCATCAGTCCTGTCCTTAGATTAGTTAGGTTTAATTAGTTCTAAGTTCTAGGCGACTGATGACCTCAGAAGTTAAGTCGCATAGTGCTCAGAGCCATTTTGAACCAACACAGTGAACAACACTTAATCGTAAGGACTCAATACAGAGTAGCACTTCGATTCGCTCTCGACAGAGGTGCTCTCCCAGTGAAGTACTGAGGAGAGACTTGTTCCCCGCTCCAAGAGCGACAACGGAATTGCGCCTCTCCACGCCAGACGGTCCCCTCCATTATTCCTTCAGCCCCATGCGTCAGAAATATCGTCTGCCAATCAGCGTTGCTCTTCTAAAACGGGAGAATGACGTTTCGTTTAAGGCGACCAATCCGGAAACCTGTAACATTCGCGTTTGGAGTTTGCTGTCTCCCTATGAAAATCTCTGAAACTGCATGCTATGTGTAAAGAATGCGTAGTCTGGCTGCTCCCACACAATGTAGCGGAATTTGCTTTTAAGCCGAACACAGAGTTGTTCCCCCCTTTCACTCGGGCCCACGCTGTCCGCTACACGGGCGGTCACCGGCCGACATAGGCTGGGTCGTCCTCTGAGGGGACCAGTGTCCCGTTGTGCGACTTCTCTCCCGAACTAAAAGCTTCTGTGACCGTTGTGTCTGGAATGTATGTGTGTACGCCAGCCTCGAGTATTTCAACCATGGTACGCTTACTTGTTAATTGCATATCGTTTACATGCATTCATACAACATTGACTTTGTCTTATCGAGTTTGGGTTCGAATGAAGCGTCTTGATGTGCGGAATATGATTGTGAGGGCGGAATATGTAAGCAATGGTCAGGAGACTACGATGTTTTACACTAGTGGCGGCGGAAAGTAATTGTTATTGGTTTGAAATGGTAGTTGAATAGTTGTGGCTTTAAAAATTAAATTAATTCTGGTCGAGATTCTGTCAAGGCAGACTGCTGGAATGTATCTTACTTTCTGTGTTGGTGTGTTGCTCGAGGTAGGCGTATCTGGCTATCTGGCTATGTATTGTGTTCTGCTTTGGTGTTTTATATTTGTAGTATAATTTTGTGATTATGTTGGGGTCAAATTTGTATAGGCTATATAACGAAGTGTGTTAAGTTCTTTTTGGATTCCTGGTTTTTCTAATGGTAGGTTATTTGATCTATTAATCGCTCAAACGGAAAAAAATGCAAGTTTAAGAGCCATTGGATGACAGGAATTGGCAAGAATAAGTAGCTATTTGGTGCATCTACTCTAATAATCACGTCTTTACAAAAAAAATCTATCAAAAAAGCTTTGGAGGATTCCTATCTACTATGTGCATGGCCAGTCCCAAGGCTGGATAAAATCCGAACGGATGTTCTTATTACAAAACGATCAGAAAAACTACAACCAAAATATATACGGTCCGTAACACAGTGCTGACGTCACAGGTCACAAAGTCGACGAAAGTCCGTCCTCTCTGCCTGGGCCGGCCGCTGTGGCCGAGTGGTTTTAGGCGCTTCAGTCTGGAACCCCGCGACCGCTACGGTCGCAGGTTCAAATCCTGCCTCGTGCGTGGATGTGTGCGATGTCCTTAGGTTAGTTAGGTTTAAGTAGCTCTAGGGGACTGATGACCTCAGATATAAAAAGTCCCATAGTGCTCAGAGCCATTTGAACCATCTCTGCCTGGTTGGAATGTGCTCTGCAGGCGATGTACACTATGTGATCAAAAGTATCCGGACACCTGGCTGAAAATGACTTACAAATTCGAGGCGCCCTCCATCGATAATGCTGTAATTCAGTATGGTGTTGGTCCACACTTAGTCTTGATGACAGCTTCCACTCTCTCAGGCATACTTTCAATTAGGTGCTGGAAAGTTTCTTGGGGAATGGCAGCCCATTCTTCACGGAATGCTGCACCGAGGAGAGGTGTCGGCGTCGGTCGGTGAGGCCTTCACGGCATTCCAAAACGTCCCAAAAGTGTTCTATAGGATTCAGGTCAGGACTCTGTGCAGGCCAGTCCATTACAGGGATATTACTGTCCCGTAACCACTCGGCCACAGGCCGCGCATTATGAACAGGTGGTCGATCGTGTTGACAGATGGAATCGCCATCCCCGAATTGCTCTTCAACAGTGGAAAGCAAGAAGGTGCTTAAAACATCAATGTAGTCCTGTGCTGTGATAGTACCACGCAAAACAACAACGGTTGCAAGCCCCCTCCATGTAAAACACTACCATACCATAACATCACCGCCTCCGAATTTTACTGTTGGCACTACACACGTTGGCAGATGATGTTCAACGGGCATTCGCCATACCCATACCCTGCCATCGGATGGTCACATTGTGTACCGTGATTCGTCAATCCATCCACCGTTTTTCCACTATTCAATCGTCGTTTGGCATTTACCGGTGTGATGTGTGGCTTATGAGCAGCCGCTCGACCCTGAAATCCAAGTTTTAACACCTCCCACATGTCATAGTACATGCAATGGATCCTGTTGCAGTTTGGAATTCCTGTGTGATGGTCTGAATAGATGTCTGCCTATTACACATTACGACCCTCTTCAACTGTCGGCGGTCTCTGTCAGTCAACAGACGAGGTCGGCCTGTAGGCTTTTATGCTGTGTGTGTCCCTTCACGCTTCCACTTTACTATCACATCGGAAACAGTGGACTTATGGATGGTTAGGTGTGTGGAAATCTCGCTTACAGACGTATGAACCAAGTGGCACCCCATCACCTGACCACGTTCGAAGTCCGTGAGTTCTGCGGAGCGTCCCACTCTCCTCTCTCATGTCTAACGACTATTGAGGTCGCTGATATGGAGTGCCTGGCAGTAGGTGGCAGCACAATGCATCTAGTATCAAAAAATTATGTTTTGTGGGATGTGCGGATACTTTTGATCACATAGTGTACCTACCGGACCATCGGCGTGGGCAGGCCCTCGCTCAAGCAACTGAAAAATGTCCTCTGTTCAACGTAGCTCGCAATTTCTAGGATTCCTTGCCATTTTCGAGATTCTTAGTCTTCATGATACTTTATTCATCGATAGTAGGCTATGAAATTTGGAAACTGATGTAAGTAGAATATAAACGCTTCTATTCATTCCTATGTTTATTTGGCGGGGAGGGGGGGGGGGAGGGGGAGGGTGCGCAGGGAAGCACATGACCTCTATCACCATTCCACTCCCCTGCTACGGAATGAAGAGAGCTTATTAGAGTATGTGCAATATACAGGGTGAATTACCTAAAACGTACACTGCAAATATTACGGGTTTAATTAATAGGGAAAGACTATAAATGCAATAATTTTAGTAGCTGTGTGACAGGTTACAAAGTCTGGTAACAGGTTGGCCCTGACTAGTACTAGCACGCAATGTGACTGCATAAAATAAAAACAAAGAATGACAAGGAATTTCCGTTAACACAATTGATCAATTAAGTCCCCTGCAACTATAAAAGCTACGAAACAACAAAGCACAAGTGTAACTGTTCTGTGTGTAGTAGTGTGACTCAACGTACATGTATCTGGCTCGGTTCTTTCGCAATACAACAAAATATTTTAAACACCATTTACAATGAACGAATTGAAAAATCAGAAATACTATAATTGCACATAGAAACCAGAATTACAAGTCTAATAAATGAACACGAGACAGTTGCTTTGTTGACTGTATCTGTGAGCTAGAGGCATTGTCATTAAAGAAAACTGTAATTCCTTTTTACCTCATTATATATTGGCAAAAATTTTCCATTACACTAGCATCATAAATCAAAAGCCAATCTCCTCAAATACACTCTGACAATTGCAACTTCTTCCATCTATACTTTACACCAACCGAACAGCATCTACTCTCTCGCCCAACAGAACAACAACTGCCCTCGACATCCTCTGAACTACTGGTGAGCCAGTGGAGGCGGCGGAATAATAATCTTTGGCGCAGTCTATGGCGCTGTGACTCAGTGTAGCCACCTTTCAAGTTCTACAGCATGCCTTCACAAATTGTTTCCAAAACGTTGGACTGAACGCAGAGGACCTATACCTTGACCGGTCCGGTCCCTAGATTTTACGAGTGTAGACTTTTTTCTGTGGGAAAAGCTGAAAGACGCTGTCTGCAAGGACATACCAATTACATCCGATGATATGCTACGGCGTATTGCTGAAGCCTGCTCGGAGATCTCCGCTGAATGCTACCGCGTGTGCAGCAGTCTTTCCATACAAGGCATAAAGCGCGTATTTCTGCTGTCAGTGGTCATTTCGAATATAACCTGTGATGGTGAATCGTCTCATTACTGGTCAGAATCCATATAACTGGTGTATGCACTTGTGTTGCTCTTTAGTGTGTGCTACCACAGGTACTGCACAATTGTCCGTGTGGGAAATTTCAGAACCATATCTCGTACATGATTCACACAACAGACCTGCAAGAAACAACACTGACATTCTGCTTCACCTACTTTTGCCTGTTAGTGTCAGTGGGTATTGTCCCATTCAAAAAAGTGTATGTTTGCACAAAAATACACTTTCTAAGTCTTATTACAATCTGTTGCTTGGCTGACTACCAATCCATTCTTTGAAAACAGTACAGCAATGTGTATGTTTGCACAAAAATACACTTTCTAAGTCTTATTACAATCTGTTGCTTGGCTGACTACCAATCCATTCTTTGAAAACAGTACAGCAATAGCATTTTCCATTTCCACAATATTTTCGGTGCATGTTTTGGATGATTATCCCTATATGTTATTAAACAACGTAAACTTTTAAGGATATAATTTACAAAAAGCATAAGAATAAAAAGTAGATTCTTAAACCGCTGGAAAACTGATTGAAGAATGCTTGTTTCAGCTTTTGCAGACTGGCGGCTACAAACCGATGATTCTCAAGATTATGTTCGTCATAGCGGTCTTTGTTTCTCAGTTGGGTTTTTTCTGTATACTTGGCAACAACGTCGTTGAACAGGTAAGTGGTAAAGTGTTTCGACAGATTTAGTAGTCAGGGACGTAGATAATTTCTTTTTCTGGAGGAAAGTGGGGATCAATAGTGTTCAAATTCGACAGGGGCCGGCAAAAATTCGTCTCGTGTGCCTTAGCGCTCAGCCTGGATTTACACTCTCCCCCACCAGTCCAAGCTGTCTGAGCGGAAGGAGGGGAAAACTAGGTATGAACGAGCCGCCTTTAGATGACAAAGCTGTCGCACTTAGCCATATTTTTCAGTATCACTCATCAGAACGGAACAAATTTTTGGTATTATTTAATTATTTATGGCACGCTGAAGACAATTTTTATCTGGTAGAAATTATCGGCCTACGGACAGATGCATACAATTTCACTACTCTTTGCACTCATGTCGCCACATATTTTACCTTCATAATGGATAAAGGTATGTTGATCGAAGTACTGCAGTACTTTTGCAACCTCTTTATGGAATCGTGGAAACTACACTGAGAAAAACAATGTATATGTCCTAGACAGTTTAACGTAAAAGAATTTGTCTTTAAAACAGGGATTACACTGCAGAATAATCAGTTACACTGCACTTGCACTTGAGCACTTTTAACTGAAATGGCGAACAGCCTCGAAAACATATGTAAGACTGACAGTGTCCTCAAGACGTTTAGAAAACTACCCTTGTAATTCTTTCAAGAACACAATGAATTCTTCACACCTCAAGTTTTCTTTGACGTCAGTGAACTTAGAGAACTCAATTGTGTTTGTGAGAATTTCTCCCTTCTTTTTAAACTCCCGTCAAATCAGAAGTAAGTTGTTTCTGAACTTACTGTGGGCATTGTGCAGCTAAGTCTCTCCGAAAGTCTGATGATATACGTTCTGCACACCAGAGTAAATAGTAATTTTGTTCCACTTCCACCAACGATTTTAGACGTTCCAATGGAATGTTATCTATACCTTATGCCTTATTTGATTTTAAGTCTTCCAAAGCTGTTCTAAGTTATGATTCTAATGCTGGGTCCCTATCTCTTCCCGCTCTGTTCCTTCTTCTATCACGTCATCAACCAAGTCCTCCCCACCACAGAGACCCTCAATGTACTCTTTCCACCTGTCCACTCTCTCGTCTGCATTTAACAGTGGAATTCCCATTGCCCCCATGATGTTACCGCCCTTGCTTTTAATTTCACGAAGATTGTTTTAACTTTTCTATATGCTGAGTCTGTCTTTCCGACAATCATCTCCTTTTCGATTTCTTCACATTTTTCATGTAGCCATTTTCCAGTCACTAGATACTCTTCGTTGCTTCAGAGAGTTATGATAAACTATTGCTACAAGGGAAGCAAGTTCTTTCACATAATAGCTGTAGAATCTAACAGGTATTTCGTCTGATCTTGATGCCTTTCCACAACAAAGCGATTGTAGTTATTTTTCTATTCCGCTTTCAGCTACTCAATATGTGTTGTTTCGAAGTTTGTGCCATTACTGTAAGGAGGAACCGTATTACGATCTTATGCGGTGAAACAATTTCGGAAGACCAAATTCAATAATTCGGCCATGTCTCTGTCATTTCCCGTTTCGATGCCAGTGTGGTCATTCAGTAACTGAACAGGCAAATATGAACCGCTTACTGAACTTGTGAAACATCATATTATGGTAGGGTTTTTAGTCAGATCAATGACAAAATTTTGCCTTCAAAGTCATTGAACGCTTCTCTCATTGCTCTTCCTACACTCATTTTCACTTCGTACAGCTTTTGTCAGCTAGGTCTTGATTTTTCTTTAACATCGTCCTCAGCGCTCAGTATATTAAGCGACAATTCAGATACTCTGCAATTTGTATCCTGTCACTCTTGCTAAGCAAAAATATTATCCTACGGTTCTTAACATTTCTTGTAATATCCGCACTCACAGATGCTATTACAGTCATTTATGACTGATATCTTCCCTCTACGCTGATTCGAGAAGTTCGGGTCTGTTTGTTGCTAGGGTTGTTAAACATTGGTTTCAAGAGTTGGTTCTCTAACAAGCTGCTCGAAGTAATTTTCGGACAAGACATTAAGAAAAATGTCTTACGAATCCCTGTCTCTAATACCAGTGTTGATAGCATCACTCTCTCAATCTACCAGGTGATCAAAAAGTCAGTATAAATTTGAAAACTGAATAAATCACAGAATAATGTAGATAGAGAGGTGCAAATTGACGCACATACTTGGAATGACATGGGATTTTGTTAGAACCAAAAAAATACAAAAGTTCAAAAAATGTCCGACAGATGGCGCTTCATCTGCTCGGAACTGTAATAACTAGCACAACAAAGTAAGACATAGCAAAAGATGATGTTCTTTACAGGAAATGCTCAATATGTTCACCATCATTCCTCAACAATAGCTGTAGTCAAGGAATAATGTTGTGATCAGCACTGTAAATCATGTCGGGAGTTATGGTGAGGCATTAGCGTTGGATGTTGTCTTTCAGCATCCCTAGAGATGTCGGTCGATCACGATTCACTTGCGACTTCAGGTAACTCCAAAGCCAATAATCGCACGGACTGTGGTCTGGGAACCTGGAAGGCTAAGCATGACGAAAGGGGCGGCTGAGCACACGATCATCACCAAACGACGCACGCAAGAGATTTTCAGGGTCTAGCAATATGGGGTGGAGCGCCATCCTGCATAAACATCGTACGTTACAGCAGGTGTTTGTCAGCCAGGCTGGGGATGATGCGATTCTGTAACATATCGGCGTCCCTCTCACCCGTCACGGTAGCAGTTACAAAACCAGAATCACGCATTTCCTCGAAGAAAAAAGGCCCGATAACGGTAGATGTGGTAAATCCAACCCATACCGTGACTTTCTCGCAGTGCAATGGAGTTTCCACGACAGTTCTAGGATTTTCGGTAGCCCAAATTTTGCAGTTGTGGACGTTGACAGACCCTCTGAGCGTGAAATGAGCTTCGTCGGTCCCCAACATTTTACTCAACCAATCGTCATCTTCCTCCATCTTTTGAAACGCCCACACCGCAAATACCCTCCGTTTCATTAAATCACCAGGTAACATTTCATGATACCGATGCATTTTGTACGGATAGCATCGGAGGGTACGCCTAGGTGCCGACCAAACAGTAGTGTACGGAATGTCGGTGCGACGTGTGACTGCACGAGCGCTGACTTTCCCGTGCATAGACGAACCCGCTACAGTCTCCATTCCTTCCTGAACTGTCTCAGCAGCATTACGCCTTGTGCTCGGTCAGCCACTACGGGGTCTATCGTCTATACAACTTGTGGCTTCGAACTTCGAAATCACTCTCGCCGCAGCTGCATTTGTCAACGGACCTTTACCCGTTCGAATCCCCTTCCTATGGCGATAGGATCGTAACGCTGAACTAACACGTTCCCCATTCTGATAATACAGCTTTACTAAAAGCGCCTTTTCAGGTAACGTCAACATGCTGCGACTGCTGGCGCATCTGATTCTCTCTCTCATCACGGCTCCTTTAATACACGATTGTCATGCCCAGTCACTGACGTTCTGTTGTCCAGCGCCATGTGTCGGACATTTTATGAACGTTGTTTTTTTGGTTCTAGTAAAACCCCATGTCATTCCAAGCATGTGTGTCAATTTTTACCTCTCTATCTACATTATTCCGTGGTTTATTAAGTTTTCAAATTTATACTGACTTTTTGATCACCCGGTATATATAGCAAATTGGAGTCAACGTGCATATAACGGCATGATCGGGAAACGTATTCATGAAATTCTGAACTATTTGAAGCGCCGTACCACTACAGCCCCTAACTTAGATGGTCTGTAAAAGAATCCAATTACCATTTTTGGGCCATCTTTGATGCTTATTTTCATCCATATTAATTCACATTCGGAATCCGTGATAGCCCCGCCAGATATTATCGAATTCTTTTCTGCAATAATTACGGTGCCCACTTTTCCCTGCGATATTCGAATTTGTCCAGTTTCGGCCAATTTCCTGTTCCTATTAATATCTAGGCATTACAATCGTCAATAAGCGATGCTGATTCTGTGACCTTTTTCTGGATGCCCCTTCTGTTTACTAATACACTACTGGCCATTAAAATTGATACACCAAGAAGAAATGCAGATGATAAACGGGTATTCACTGGACAAATATATTATACTAGAACTAACATGTGATTACATTTTCACGCAATCTGGGTGCATAGATCCTGAGAAATCAGTACCCAGAACAACCACCTCTGGCCGTAATAACGGCCTTGATACGCCTGGGCATTGAATCAAACAGAGCTTGGATGGCGTGTATAGGTACAGCTGCCCATGTAGCTTCAACAAGGTACCACAGTTCATAAACAGTAGTGACTGGCATATTGTGACTAGCCAGTTGCTCGGCCACCATTGACTAGACGTTTTCAGTTGGTGATAGATCTGGAGAATGTACTGACCAGGGCAGCAGTCGAACATTTCCTGTATCGAGAAAGGCCCGTACAGGACCTGCAACATGCGGTCGTGATTTATCCTGCTGAAATGTTGGGTTTCGCAGAGATCGAATGAAGGGTAGAGCCACGGGTCGTAACACATCTGAAATGTAACGTCCACTGTTCAAAGTGCCGTCAATGCGAACAAGAGGTGACCGAGACGTGTAACCAATGGCACCCCATACTATCACGCTGAGTGATACGCCAGTATGGCGATGACGAATACACGCTTCCAATGTGCGTTCACCACGATGTCCGCAAACACAGGTGCGACCATCATGATGCTGTAAACAGAACCTGGATTCATCCGTAAACATGGCGTTTTGCCATTCGTGCACCCAGGTTCGTAGTTGAGTACACCTTCGCAGGCGCTCCTGCCTGTGATGCAGCGTCAAGGGTAACCGCAGCCATGGTCTCCGAGCTGATAGTCCATGTTGCTACAAACGTCGTCGAACTGTTTGTGCAGATGCTTGTTGTCTTGAAAACGTAACCATCTGTTGACTCAGGGATCGAGACGTGGGTGCACGATCCGTTACAGCCATGCGGATAAGATGCCTGACATCTCGACTGCTAGTGTTACGAGGCCGTTGGTATCCAGCACGGCGTTCCATATTACCCTCCCGAGCCCACAATTCCATATTCCGCTAACAGTCATTGGATCTCGACCGACACGAGCAGTAATGTCGCGATACGATAAACCGCAATCGCGATAGGCTACAATCCGACCTTTATCAAAGTCGGAAATGTGACGGTACGCATTTCTCCTCCTTACACGAAGCATCACAACAACGTTTCACCAGGCAACGCCGGCCTACTGTTGTTTGTATATGAGAAATCGGTTGGAAACTTTCCTCATGTCAGCACGTTGTAGGTGTCGCCAGCGGCACCAAACTTGTGTGAATGCTCTGAAAAGCTAGTCATTTACATATGACAGCATCTTCTTCCTCGCGATTAAATTTCGCGTCTGTAGCATGTCTTCTTCGTGGTGTAGCGCTTTTAATGGCCAGTAGTGTATAATGTGAACCTCTCAGATTTCCTTCTCAGTAAATATAATTCATCAGAAATATCTTCAACTCTATATTCCATATCTTTAATGTAGAATTCAATTAAGGCCTAGAACTCTGCTCATTCTTCACTATTTAATGGTACTTAACTGGCTCAATTCAAAAACAGTGAAGAAAATCCAGACAAAACTCTCGTATGATCTGTAAATTTTGTTATAAAGCTATTAAAGAATTATATAAAGACCGACCGTCTGTTGTACTCTTCGGGATTACGAATCAGGTAGTTTGGTCTGTTCTTTTGGATTTTAATGCCCTGGGAAACTAAGACTGTAGTTTCCAGCTATTGACAAATTTTAGTTGCTCTCCAAAACAGTGCTACTAGTAGCATCAGACCTTACAGGTCTTCTCTAGTGCCTTCAGTTAGTACCATAGCTTCTCTCAAAAATACTGTTGCTTTCTGAAGCTGAAAAAAATGGTTCAAATGGCTCTGACCACTATGGGACTCAACTGCTGTGGTCATTAGTCCCCTAGAACTTAGAACTACTTAAACCTAACTAACCTAAGGACATCACACACATCCATGCCCGAGGCAGGATTCGAACCTGCGACCATAGCAGTCGCACGGTTCTGAAGTTGAATTTCCAATCTTAAAGAGCTGTATTCACCAAGGGGTCTTTCTTTTGGTGCGTTATCCTTATGTTAATACATTTAAAAGACCACAAGAAACAAACTATTTATGATTTATCTGAATGATAACGTCCTAATCTTAATATTGAATGGATTATACAGAATTTACATTTCTTGTCATGTAAGGCTAATATAAAGATTAACGTAACTACTTAATAACAGTCCACGCTTCCAAAATGAAGTAAAAACGTTACCGTGAAATATCATTTCAGGTCAACTGGACAAACAGCACAATCTCAATCACGCTAAGTACTACAAGTTCCTTCTTGCTATCAGCGTCACGAAACGTCTGAAAATGATGCAACTTTAGGCTAGCATGCGCGCAGTAACCACCAGCTATCGTATAAATCACACACGGAAGTAACAAATTTATGTGAAAGCATAACGTAAAGTGTTCATGTTCGAACACACTCGTTAAGCTATTTATTTTTCAGTTGACCCACCACACAAGTTCGTCTCGGTACTGAAGTACTACACCTGTTAGGTCACTGAAGTTGGCAGCAGTCGGGAAAATAAGACAGTCGACACGAAGTGTGCCGACACATGCCGATAACAGATTGGGAACCGAAGCCAAGCTTTAGAGTCGTGAACTTACAGAAATCGTTCCACTTCTCGCTGCTGCCAAATTCTGCAATATAACAGTGACTGTAAGTGTTCAAACGTGAGCGACTTTGTACACACTTTAAAAAAAAAGGAAAAATAATGGCCGCGAGAGGGGTTGGGTGGATCCGCCTCGTCCTCTCCTCTCCCCAGTTTCTACTCCCCTGGATATGGTTCTAGGATTATTTCGCCTTTGTTCGCTGTTTGATTCTACACTCCTGGAAATGGAAAAAAGAACACATTGACACCGGTGTGTCAGACCCACCACACTTGCTCCAGACACTGCGAGAGGGCTGTACAAGCAATGATCACACGCACGGCACAGCGGACACACCAGGAACCGCGGTGTTGGCCGTCGAATGGCGCCAGCTGCGCAGCATTTGTGCACCGCCGCCGTCAGTGTCAGCCAGTTTTCCGTGGCATACGGAGCTCCATCGCAGTCTTTAACACTGGTAGCATGCCGCGACAGCGTGGACGTGAACCGTATGTGCAGTTGACGGACTTTGAGCGAGGGCGTATAGTGGACATGCGGGAGGCCGGGTGGACGTACCACCGAATTGCTCAACACGTGGGGCGTGAGTTCTCCACAGTACATCGATGTTGTCGCCAGTGGTCGGCGGAAGGTGCACGTGCCCGTCGACCTGGGACCGGACCGCAGCGACGCATAGATGCACGCCAAGACCGTAGGATCCTACGCAGTGCCGTAGGGGACCGCACCGCCACTTCCCAGCAAATTAGGGACACTGTTGCTCCTGGGGTATCGGCGAGGACTATTCGCAACCGTCTCCATGAAGCTGGGCTACGGTCCCGCACACCGTTAGGCCGTCTTCCGCTCACGCCCCAACATCGTGCAGCACGCCTCCAGTGGTGTCGCGACAGGCGTGAATGGAGGGACGAATGGAGACGTGTCGTCTTTAGCGATGAGAATCGCTTCTGCCTTGGTGCCAATGATGGTCGTATGCGTGTTTGGCGCCGTGCAGGTGAGCGCCACAATCAGGACTGCATACGACCGAGGCACACAGGGCCAACACCCTTCGTCATGGTGTGGGGAGCGATCTCCTACACTGGCCGTACACCTCTGGTGATCGTCGAGGGGACACTGAATAGTGCACGGTACATCCAAACCGTCATCGAACCCATCGTTCTACCATTTCTAGACCGGCAAGGGAACTTGCTGTTCCAACAGGACAATGCACGTCCACATGTATCCCGTGCCACCCAACGTGGTCTAGAAGGTGTAAGTCAACTACCCTGGCCAGCAAGATCTCCGGATCTGTCCCCCATTGAGCATGTTTGGGACTGGATGAAGCGTCGTCTCACGCGGTCTGCACGTCCAGCACGAACGCTGGTCCAACTGAGGCGCCAGGTGGAAATGGCATGGCAAGCCGTTCCACAGGACTACATCCAGCATCTCTACGATCGTCTCCATGGGGGAATAGCAGCCTGCATTGCTGCGAAAGGTGGATATACACTGTACTAGTGCCGACATTGTGCATGCTCTGTTGCCTGTGTCTATGTGCCTGTGGTTCTGTCAGTGTGATCATGTGATGTATCTGACCCCAGGAATGTGTCAATAAAGTTTCCCCTTCCTGGGACAATGAATTCACGGTGTTCTTATTTCAATTTCCAGGAGTGTATTATCAACGTTGATATTATGAAGTGTTAAAAATTCTAGCTAGTGCCGTCTTCTGTAATTGCTCTTAAAGCTAGAGTTATTTTCTGATTGCGTGCTTGGTGGTAAACATTTGAGCCTTTCACATGCATCAAATATTAAGAGATAATTGGAGCCCAAGTTTTTATTTAAGGTCAACAAGTAAAATACATACAATTTATGTAATGAAAATGGATAAAATATGCAAGGTCATTAAAATATTTTTAGTGCTTGACATAAAAGAATAATTTCAACTCGTAAGGTATTGCTGTTCCTCAAGTGATCCAGTTTTGTGTCAGTTTATTGAATAACCTGTGTGTGTAAGTGTGGGCGGGTTTTCGATCAGTTTTCCGAATTAGATGCTTTTGTGTGAATGTGGGAATGCCTTGAACTTTGTTTCTGGTTCAACAATGGGTCTGTTCTGGCACGCGCCAGCATACGCAAATGTTGTGATGTATGTTCGCGTTGGTGAGCATTTGTGCGGACTCATCTGTAGCAGCTCCAACTGGTCTGACGCGTTTACTGTGTGGCGTTAAGGGCTGTACGTGAAATAGTAGCATATGCTCATTGAAGTAAAGAGGTTATTAAGTGTCTTGATGAAATTTTTATGGAAACTAAAAAAATAAACGTAGTTTTTGTTCCGTATTTGGTGACATAAGTATTAATCTCCGATCGTTACAGACATTTCTGAACCTGCCAGCAACAAAGTTTGTGAGTTCGCTCTCTGTCCAGTCAGCATGTCAGGACAAGGAGAAAACTACGTTCGAAGAAGAAAAAAAGAATCGCACCCTGAAAGAATTATTTGAATGGTACGGAAATCGTGGATGTGATGTACCATATACACAGAAACAAATGATTAATATTTCAGAAAAATAGGATTATTTATTAAAGAGAAAGAGCTTCACAAACTGAGGAAGTCAATTACGCGTTGGTCCAACTGGGTCAAATGGCTCTGAGCACTATGGGACTTAACTTCTGAGGTCATCAGTCCCCTAGAACTTAGAACTACTTAAACCTAACTAACATACGGACATCACACACATCGATGCCCGAGGCAGGATTCGAACCTGCGACCGTAGCGGCCGCGCGGTTCCAGACGGAAGCGCCTAGACCCGCTCGGCCTTACCGGCCGGCATCGTTGGTCCAATTATGGCCTTTATCCAAGCAGTTACTTGCGTTGGCCTTGACTGACAGAGTTGTCGGACGCTTTCTTGCAGGACACCGTGCTAAATTCTGTCTAACTGGGACGTTAGATCGTTAAATCCCGAGATGGTGAGGTGGTTGGAGGGTTGTGCTCACAATGCTCCAAACGCCCTCAAACGGGGGGAGATCCGGCGACCTTGGTAACCAAGGTAGAGTTTGGCAAACACGAAAACAACCAGTAGAAACTCTCACATTTATGCTAGTGAGTGTTATCGTTCTAAAATGTAAGCCCAGGATGGTTGGCCATCTACATCTACATCTACATTTATACTCTGCAAGCCACCCAACGGTGTGTGGCGGAGGGCACTTTATGTGCCACTGTCATTACCACCCTTTCCTGTTCCAGTCGCGTAAGGTTCGCGGGAAGAAAGACTGCCGGAAAGCCTCCGTGCGCGCTCGAATCTCTAACTTTACATTCGTGATCTCCTCGGGAGGTATAAGTAGGGGGAAGCAATATATTCGATACCTCATCCAGAAACGCACCCTCTCGAAACCTGACGAGCAAGCTACACCGCGATGCAGAGCGCCTCTCTTGCAGAGTCTGCCACTTGAGTTTGTTAAACATCTCCGTAACGCTATCAAGCTTACCAAATAACCATGTGACGAAACGCGCCGCTCTTCTTTGGATCTTCTCTATCTCCTCCGTCAACCCGATCTGGTACAGATCCCACACTGATAAGCAATACTGAAGTATAGATCGAACGAGTGTTTTGTAAGCCACCTCCTTTGTTGATGGACTACATTTTCTAAGGACTCTCCCAATGAATCTCAACCTGGTACCCGCCTTACCAACAATTAATTTTATATGATCATTCCACTTCAAATCGTTCCGCACGCATACTACCAGACATTTTACAGAAGTAACTGCTACCAGTGTTTGTTCCACTATCATATAATCATACAATAAAGGATCCTTCTTTCTATGTATTCGCAATACATTATATTTGTCTATGTTAAGGGTCAGTTGCCACTCCCTGAACCAAGTGCCTAACCGCTGCACATCTACCTGCATTTCGCTACAGTTTTCTAATGCTGCAACTTCTCTGTATATTACAGCATCATCCGCGAAAAGCCGCATGGAACTTCCGACACTATCTACTAGGTCATTTATATATATTGTGAAAAGCAGTGGTCCCATAACACTCCCCTGTGGCACGCCAGAGGTTACTTTAACGTCTGTAGACGTCTCTCCATTGATAACAACATGCTGTGTTCTGTTTGCTAAAAACTCTTCAATCCAGCCACACAGCTGGTGTGATATTCGGTAGGCTCTTACTTTGTTTATCAGGCGACAGTGCGGAACTGTATCTAACGCTTTCCGAAAATCAAGAAAAATAGCATCTACCTGGGAGCCTATATCTAATATTTTCTGGGTCTAATGAACAAATAAAGCAATCTGGGTCTCACACGATCGCTGCTTCCGGAATCCATGTTGATTCCGACAGAGTAGATTCTGGGTTTCCAAAAATGACATGATACTCGAGCAAAAAACATGTTCTAAAATTCTACAACAGATCGACGTTAGAGATATAGGTCCATAGTATTGCGCATCTGGTCGACGACCCTTCCCTTCTTGAAGACTGGGACTACCTGTGCTCTTTTCCAATCATTTGGAACCTTCCGTTCCTCTAGAGACTTGCGGTACACGGCTGATAGAAGGGAGGGGGGAGTTCTTTCTCGTACTCTGTGTAGAATCGAACTGGTATCCCGTCAAGTCCAGTGGACTTTCCTCTGTTGAGTGATTCCAGTTGCTTTTCTATTCCTTGGGCACTTATTTCGATGTCAGCCATTTTTTCGTTTGTGCGAGGATTTAGAGAAGGAACTGCAGTGCGGTCTTCCTCTGTGAAACAGCATTGGAAAAAGGTGTTTAGTATTTCAGCTTTACGCGTGTCATCGTCTGTTTCAATGCCATTATCATCCCGGAGCCACTTACTGATTTAACGTAAGACCAGAACTTCCTAGGATTTTCTGCCAAGTCGGTACATAGAATTTAACTTTCGAATTCACTGAACGCTTCACGCATAGCCCTCCTTACGCTAACTTTGACATCGTTTAGCTTCTGTTTGTCTGAGAGGTTTTGGCTGCGTTTAAACTTGGAGTGAAGCTCTCTTTGCTTTCGCAGTAGTTTCCTAACTTTGTTGTTGTACCACGGTGGGTTTTTCTCGTCCGTCACAGTTTCACTCGGTACGTACCTGTCCAAAACGCATTTTACGATTGCATTGAACTTTTTCCATTAACACTCAACATTGTCAGTGTCGGAACAGAAATTTTAGTTTTGATCTATTAGGTAGTCTGAAATCTGCCTTCTATTACTCTTGCTAAACAGATAAACCTTCCTCCCTTTTTTAATATTCGTATTAACTTCCATATTCAGGGATGCTGCAACGGCCTTATGATCACTGATTCCCTGTTCTGCACATACAGAGTCGAAAAGTTCGGGTCTGTTTGTTATCAGTAGGTCCAAGATGTTATCTCCACGAGTCGGTTCTCTGTTTAATTGCTCGAGGTAATTTTAGGATAGTGCACTCAGTGTAATGTCACTCGATGCTCTGTCCCTACCACCCGTCCTAAACATCTGAGTGTCCCAGTCTATATCTGGAAAATTGAAATCTCCACCTAAGACTATAATATGCTGAGAAAATTTATGTGAAATGTATTCCAAATTTTCTCTCAGTTGTTCCGCCGCTAATGCTGCTGAGTCGGGAGGTCGGTAAAGGGAGCCAATTATTAACCTAGCTCGGTTGTAGAGTGTAACCTCCACCCATAATAATTCACAGGAACTATCCACTTCTACTTCACTACAGGATAAACTACTACTAACAGCGACAAACACTCCACCACCGGTGGCATGCAATCTATCCTTTCACCGTCTGTCCCTTCGTAAAAATTTCGGCAGAATTTATCTCTGGCTTCAGCCAGCTTTCTGTAGCTATAACGATTTCAGTTTCGGTGCTTTCTATCAGCGCTTGAAGTTCCGGTACTTTACGAACGCAGCTTCGACAGTTTACAATTACAATACCGATTTCTGATTTGTCCCCACATTTCCTGTCTTTGCCCCGCACCTGTTGAGGCTGTTGCCCTTTCTGTACTTGCCCAAGGCCATCTAACCTAAAAAAACCGCCCAGCCCACGCCACACAACCCCTGCTACCCGTGTAGCCGCTTGTTGCGTGTAGTGGACTCCTGACCTATCCAGCAGAACCCGTAACCCCACCACCCTAAGGCGCAAGTGAGGAAACCGCAGCCCACACGGTCGCAGAACCGTCTCAGCCTCTGATTCAGACCCTCCACTCGGCTCTGTACCAAAGGTCCGCAGTCAGTCCTGCCGACGATGCTGCAGATGGTGAGCTCTGCTTTCATCTCGCTAGCGAGACTGGCAGTCTTCACCAAATCAGATAGCCGCCGGAAGCCAGAGAGGATTTCCTCCGATCCATAGCGACACACATCATTGGTGCCGACATGAGCGGCCACCTGCAGATGAGTGCACCCTGTACCCTTCATGGCATCCGGAAGGACCCTTTACACATCTGGAATGACTCCCCCCGGTATGCACACGGAGTGCACGTTGGTTTTCTTCCCCTCTCTTGCTGCCATATCCCTAAGGGGCCCCATTACGCGCCTGACGTTGGAGCTCCCAACTACCAGTAAGCCCACCCTCTGCGACCGCCCGGATCTTGCAGACTGAGGGGCAACTTCTGAAACAGGACAAGCGGCCATGTCAGCCGAAGATCAGTATCGGCCTGAGACAGATCCTGAAACCGGTTTGTCAACAAACTGGAGAGGCCTTCCGTTCAGCCGTCCAGAATGCCTTTCGCCCCCTGCCACACCTTGAGAAGACCTCCCACTCTACCACAGGTGAGGGATCAGCCTCAATGCGGGCAGTATCCCGGGCAACCTCAGTCGTAGTCCGATCAGGGGATGCGTGGGACGAGCTGGCCGTCCCCGACAAACCCCCATCCGGACCCCCACAGTGATGCCCATTGGCAACAGCCTCAAGGTGTGTGACCGAAGCCAACACTGCATGAAACTGGGAAGCCACGAAGGGCAACAAAACGGGGTGTAGAACATTGTCGGCTTAATGATGTGCTGCAAGCGTACAGCGGATCAAAACGGAAGGCGTCTAACTATGAAAAGAAATGGAGCATTATGGGCAGAGCCCTCGAACCACTTCGCCACCTCGGGACTTTAATGATATAGCGCGCCATTTGGACAGAATTTGACAGGAGATCGCTCAGGAGAACATCTGATAACTCTATCATTCAATGCCAAGCCGAATAACTGCTTACACAAGGACCAGACTTGAACCAATGGGTTATTGGATTCCTTAGTTTGCAACACTCTTGCTCTTTAATAAATCGTCCAGTTTGTCTGAAACTGTAACCATTTCGTTATCTGTAGACGTACATCACATCTACTGATTTCCTTCCGATCTGGATAATTTCAACGTGATGCGATTTTTTTTGTCTTGAACAGTAGTACAGAGCGAGAGGATATTAGGGAAGGCATGCACCAGCCAGGTCCATTGTTCAGACCAGAAACAAAGAGCAATTCGCTATGGTATCCACACAACACCACGCAAATAATTTGAAAAACTGGTCGAAATCCCACACAGACAGATACATCATTCAACAAATTGCCACAAAATTGGGACACCCGAAGAACACGTAACTATATCTTACATACTGATATGAGTTTCCAAATTGCATTATAGTCTACCTTCATATGCGTTTAAAGGTACACGCAGAGAACATTAGAAACGTACATTTTACTTTACTTAATTTTCATTTTGAAAGTGCCTGCAGGCTTACATAAAAAACAAAGAGTTCGCCTGTATTTCTGTCTATTAACAACCAGGCATACAACAGACTAGACAATTATAGCCAAAGAAATGTCAAAGAAAACCTTAAAAGAAAATTTATTTCGAACCTGATTTGGGAGTTGAGGCTAATGTGGAATCACGACGTATTTATCTCCAAGAATACAGCGGAGTTGATGATTTTTCAATTTTTGCCAAAAACAGGTTGCAATTTGAATGTCTTATATCGCTGTCCTCAAACAGAGACAATTTAAGGAAGTGTAACACACAGATATCCTCTTTGAAGATGCAGAACGTTTTTTTTTTCTTTAGTGTGTCACAGTGGCAAATATTCCAAAGTGAAATAAACTTCATCACTAGATGATTGATATGAAATATAATTTAAAAGCAACAAAATGTACATTTATTTAATAAATGACAAAAGACTGGAGCAACGAATGTTACTGGATTTCAAATTTATCTATTATTCTTGACGCTTTTCATTCACAGATGACGAATAAATATTTCTATTCTTGTAAACGAATAATATTTCGAGTAATAGTTTTATTTGTTATTCACGAATAATGAATAGCAATTTTTATCTGTACTCCTGTTCGTCATTGAAATAAATTTTGCCTAACTCAGGTTTTTGTTTAATTGGTGAAGGAAGCGTGGAAACATTGGATTCTACAATGCTGCAATCATATTGTCTTACATATGCTTTCCTTTTGAGAAGAGAAATTTCGAATCTTAGAAAGTTAAGCAGAAGCATTGTTTCATAATTCAGTTCAAACTGCAATTAAATACATTTTGTTGCACTAGAATAATATTTTTAGTGAGAGTGTACTTCCCGTCCTTAACTTTTCTGGTAGATAGATAGGGAGCGGCCTATTGATGGTGAAAAGAGAAGCAATATTAGGCAGTTTTTTGTAGCATTAAGTTAACATGCGTAATTATAGTGAAATATGAAACGGGTAAAATGAAACTAATCAACACTGGCAATATAGTGCGTAGGAAAGAAGGTAAAGGATATGTAACTGCATAAAAATCCGGATTCTTGTAAGAAGAGATAATATATGGGACGAAAAGGGGAAAATCACCGTGGGGGAAGGCGAACTAAACATTTCGATTCCTTATCAACGTTCTCGGAAGTTTCTGTACTTAAATGAGTCATATAACGCACCTGGCAAACCAGTTTTAGTGTTCCAGTGTTTGGGGCCATTATCAAGCAGACAGGACAGCAGACACTAAACGAATTCGAAGACGAACTACTAGGACCGCACCACATCACCATAGTCCATAAGAAAGTGTATCAGAGGTGCACGAGGAACTTAAATCGGCGTTTTTGGACGAAACATAACCCTGTTCTCAAGAAATCTATTTGGGTAAATATAGACAAACTCTATTAAAGGACAACTGCAAAAATTCTGCAGTGTGTGTATAGATTTCGCAGATAACATTGGAATAACAGTGAGCAGAGCACGTATTGTGGCAAGCAGTCACTGATTTTTCACCTCGATCCATACACGAAGTCAATGGGATGGTAAATAGTTAATATTTTTGTACCCTCCGCCGTACACTATACAGTCGCTTCCATAGTTTGTACGTAAATCGAAAAGCACATCTCTTCTTCATTATTGCTTCATCAGGGTAATGATGTGTGGTAGTAGATAGCTCAAAATTAATTTTTCATTCATCCACACTTGTCTGCCTGTCAGGCTGACGACATGTAAGGGTTTGGAATTTCTTCCATGCAGTCTCATTACAACTGAGAATGCTTTCCAGCTGATTCACGCGGTAGGTGATGCCCTTATTACTTCAGTATTCCTTGGAGATGTTGACTGTTTACTTACTGTAGCAGTCGATCGTTAATGTCACGATTGTAGAAGCAAAAAGAAAACACCGTGTCAGCATATGATTTGGCAGAATTCATATCTACGTCGGTCAGCTGCTGACCCTGCACGCACCTCACTGTTGCAGAGCGAGCAGTTGATGATGTCCGCGTACAGCAGCTACTGGCCGGACGCTAACCCTCGCTTCAAGAAGACGCTGCTCATCTTCATGACGCGAGCGCTGCAACCCCTCCAGTTAAGGGTCGGAAAACTCTACCCGCTCTCAAAGGAAACATACCTTCAGGTGAGGTCTATTGCGTTATTACGATACATTCATTTCTAAGCATCTAATCGATATTAATATTGATACTTCTCAAGTTCCTGTACAGGATGTGGCACTACGTATCGAACTTTCAGTTTCTTCCATCCACATGCACGAGTCCTCTAATGATTTGCTCAGTCCATTCTGGTTTGTCTCTCCTGCAGAGCCAACCACGCCGGATTCCCCATGCCCTTCAACCCCGAAAGTTCCCCAATGGTTCCTGCAGACCCATATCAGTAACTTCACATCCCAGTTAACATGCAGCACCAGAAAATAAATCCTGATGAAACCCAGGCAATAAGAATAGGCCGCAAGGCCCGTCCTTTACCTCATCATAATTTCCATCTCACCATCCATTACCAGCCATTCCAACTTACTAATACACAAAAATATTTTGGAATAACTCCTTAATCCCAAACTAACTTGACCCTCCTTTCAACTAACCATCCAACAAGAAGCTCATAATAGATAACTGTCCATACATGAGGCTCAAGTCCTTCTACCATCCTCTACGACTGCAAATCTTTATTCGAACCATCTTTACTTTCGCCAACATAATTTGGGTCTCTGTCCAACCGATATACACTCCTGGAAATGGAAAAAAGAACACATTGACACCGGTGTGTCAGACCCACCATACTTGCTCCGGACACTGCGAGAGGGCTGTACAAGCAATGATCGCACGCACGGCACAGCGGACACACCAGGAACCGCGGTGTTGGCCGTCGAATGGCGCTAGCTGCGCAGCATTTGTGCACCGCCGCCGTCAGTGTCAGCCAGTTTGCCGTGGCATACGGAGCTCCATCGCAGTCTTTAACACTGGTAGCATGCCGCGACAGCGTGGACGTGAACCGTATGTGCAGTTGACGGACTTTGAGCGAGGGCGTATAGTGGGCATGCGAGAGGCTGGGTGGACGTACCGCCGAATTGCTCAACACGTGGGGCGTGAGGTCTCCACAGTACATCGATGTTGTCGCCAGTGGTCGGCGGAGGTGCGCCCGTCGACCTGGGACCGGACCGCAGCGACTCACGGATGCACGCCAAGACCGTAGGATCCTACGCAGTGCCGTAGGGCACCACACCGCCACTTCCCATCAAATTAGGGACACTGTTGCTCCTGGGGTATCGGCGAGGACCATTCGCAACCGTCTCCATGAAGCTGGGCTACGGTCCCGCACACCGTTAGGCCTTCTTCCGCTCACGCCCCAACATCGTGCAGCCCGCCTCCAGTGGTGTCGCGACAGGCGTGAATGGAGGGACGAATGGAGACGTGTCGTCTTCAGCGATGAGAGTCGCTTCTGCCTTGGTGCCAATGATGGTCGTATGCGTGTTTGGCGCCGCGCAGGTGAGCGCCACAATCAGGACTGCATACGACCGAGGCACACAGGGCCAACACCCGGCATCATGGTGTGGGGAGCGATCTCCTACACTGGCCGTACACCTCTGGTAATCGTCGAGAGGACACTGAATAGTGCACGGTACATCCAAACCGTCATCGAACCCATCGTTCTACCATTCCTAGACCGGCAAGGGAACTTGCTGTTCCAACAAGACAATGCACGTCCGCATGTATCCCGTGCCACTCAACGTGCTCTAGAAGGTGTAAGTCAACTACCCTGGCCAGCAAGATCTCCGGATCTGTCCCCCATTGAGCATGTTTGGGACTGGATGAAGCGTCGTCTCACGCGGTCTGCACGTCCAGCACGAACGCTGGTCCAACTGAGGCGCCAGGTGGAAATGGCATGGCAAGCCGTTCCACAGGACTACATCCAGCATTTCTACGATCGTCTCCATGGGAGAATAGCAGCCTGCATTGCTGCGAAAGGTGGATATACACTGTACTAGTGCCGACATTGTGCATGCTCTGTTGCCTGTGTCTATGTGCCTGTGGTTCTGTAAGTGTGATCATGTGATGTATCTGACCCCAGGAATGTGTCAATAAAGTTTCCCCTTCCTGGGACAATGAATTCACGGTGTTCTTATTTCAATTTCCAGGAGTGTATTACTAGTCATTGCAAGTTTTGCAATCACCTACCCTCCCATATACATCTTCTTTCTCCCACGTGCATCCTCTACCAGCTGATTAAATCTGTCCCTCTCTCAAATATAAATACAGAAAACAGCAACAGAAAGCAGTAACTTTTCTGAAATGCTTGTTTATTCCATAAATCGGTTTTTGATTCTTTTCAGGCTCATGTTCAGATGGTGCACACGAGGTTACAAGACTATTTCATAGCACAATGCTTAGTACTGGCTCTGTGACAAGAAGATGGAACACGCTTTAATGTAACGCCATGAGTATTGTTTGCATGGCGATTTGGCTCCAGAAATGAAATCGGTACTTACTGCGACAGTATGGGCGACTTTTTTATTAGTACTCATCTATCAGCTTCCATTGTGATTGTGTTGCCTCGCATCACTCACTATTCCCGAAAGTTTGCCATCATTCAGCATGTGATGTCGAACAGGTGCATGTTACAAATATCGTCACATGAAGACGTAACATACTTTGATCAGAGACATTTTTTCTGCGTGTAGCACCGTCGATGTATAGGCATAAGCTTTAGTCGAAACAGGGGCTAACATGAATTCTCAAAAATAAAATAAAATTGAAGCTAATGTGTATGCATATGAACTTTTCATTTAGAAACAACAAGAACAAAACTTCAAATAGAAGAATAATAAGACAGCAGTTGATTTGGAGTTTTGTTCTTGCTGTTTTTAAATTTAAAGTTCACGTGCAAATACATTAGGGTGTAATTCACTGCAATTATTATAAATTTGCAGCCCTGAAGCACCGACTGTACACCGACCAGCGCAGCGCCGGAACACAGGGTTCTGTGCCCCCTGTAATCACTGATTTAATCAGCCGCCCATCGCTGGTTGGCTCCATTTCGGTCGCAGACTTCGAGAGCATCAATACTGTGTAATAGGAAGACGATGGTTAGCCTGCATTCTGCGAGTAGTTGTAGGTTGTCAGTGTACTTGCATGAAGGAGGCACAACAAGTTAAGCAATGGTTCTCTTCTTTGTAGAACCTTAATGTACATATCATTCCTGCTACCAGCCCTCGCTGCTTATCTCCTTCATTGTGTCAGTGCTGTTTTCCACAGTAGCTTTATTTTATTTTATTTTTGGGGTATCACGTTAGCGCCAGTTTTGATTAAAGTATTTGCCCATACATCTACTGCACTATATACAAACAAAGGCAGCTAATGTCTCTATCAAAGTATGTTACATCTTCGTGTGGAAAGGTTGCAACACGCACCTGATGGACAGCACATCCTAGATGCTTGCAAAGTTTATCGCAATTAAAGTTGACAGGTGAATACCAATACCAAAGCCACCCATATTGTCACAGTAAGTACAGAATTCATTTTTGGACCCAAATCGCTATATAAATAATACTCACGGCGAGGCGCTAAAACATGTACCATTTTCTTGTTACGGAGTCAGCACCCGGCATTACGCAATGAAACAGTCATGTACCTTCCTGTGCACCATCTGACGATGAGACTGAAAAGGGTCGAAAACCGGTTTATGGACTAAACAAGCATTTTAGAAAAGTTTCTGTAATTGTACTGAATAAACACTGGTTCTTAAGCATTCGTAACACATATGTTAAATCTCAAATTCCTGAAATTTTTTTGAGATCTTATATTTCCTATACTTGTAAACACCAAAACCTTATTTTCTCCTCTGTCTCCTACACCATAAGACTGTTAATGTCCCTATATAATGGATCCTTGTGTCCTTCCGTCTTCACACCGTATGTACCCTAACCTAAAGAAACAGGCTCTCCCTTCCTAAACCTGAGCTCCAAGGTGACGTTTATTAATCGTATCAGCTATGGGCTTATATAGTCCAGTAGAATTAGCATTCAAATCGGAAATAATTGTTACAAAAGCTTTTATTGTTTTAATGGCTTTGTTTGTGTCCCAGTATGACTATCCTAGGTTTTCCCACTCGGCAGAGTTGTGGATAAGTGGTGGGGGGGCAAAAACGTACCCGAAAAAGGGGTATTTTTTCGGTTTTGTGATTATATCTCGTAAATGACTCACAATATCGAAAACAGTGGAATTAAACATTAAGGGGCATGAAATTATGCATTGAATGAGACCATCCGCATATTTTTTGGACCAACCATTTCTATACCTATCCCTTTGATATAAAAAGGAAGACACGTCGTTTTCAAACGATTTCTCAGAAACACATGTCAACTTTTTATGCCATTGGGAATGTCATCCACATTCGTCCATCACGTTCGATTCTTGCAAAAAGTTACAGTTTATGAGTTCTACTAAATCAAGGACAGATACTAAATATTACAGCGAAAAGTAGAAAGTAAAAGAAAGCGTTGAAAAACCGTTATAGCGGATCAAATAATATAACATTATTTGCCTCATTCGACTAGTTTTAAAACTGAGGACCAAAATAAATGGCAAATATCTGCACTGATCAATACAGCTTAACATTATTTTGCTACTAACATCTACAGTTACATACACCACTCTTTGCTATTAAATTAAAACTCTACAGCTAACACACTCATAGCAGCAGCCCCTATTCAAGAAGACCGTCATGGTATTTCTTAAATACCTTCATGTAAACTTCAGGTAAATGTACTTTCATCTTAAATTTCGCTATTGATGCCCATGACACATCTTGAGTTTTCGTTTCTCCAAATTGTGAATTTCTCTTTTTTCCCTTAGATGTTACAAAGATAAAAATTTGTTGCAACATCCTCTGAATTTGGTTTTTATCCGACACCAAAGGCTTCACGAGTGAAACATCCATACCGAAATTATTTTTCTACTTAGCCTTTTAGGGTTGATGCTTTTCCTTTCAAGACAAGGGCCGAAACATTGCTTCTTACATTGTTTTATTAGTGGAAAATATGGCACCCGCATAGTAAATTATGCAAGGAGGAGTTACAGACTTCATATAGTGGACTGAAAAACGAAGGCCAATGTAATTAACGTCTGATAAATTTCCACACACTTAAGAAACTGTTATACAGGGTGAGTCACTAACTATTGCCAACAAAGGTAACTCCGAAAGTATGATAGGTCCTGAAAAGTTTGTGGGACAAGTGTAGCTTAGGACAACGGGGGAATACCACTCAAAATTGAAGTTCTTCGTTGATACCAATTGTCATCACTTCGAACACCTTCTGTAAATGGACGTTTGTGCCATCTTTTTATCTTCGTGACCTTCAAAGACCTTACTGTTACACATGATTGGATTCGTCTGAATAGCAGCTATCAGAAAATAAGTAACAAATATAGCATCCCATAAAAAACAAAGTTGACCTTCATATCTCTGACGCGACCCTACCTAGCAACAAAAAACGAACGTCATATTACGGCCCTTGTTGTCCCATGCAACATTTATCCCACGAACTTTTCAGCTACTATCATACTTTTGGAGTTATTCTAGGTGGCAATAGTTAATCACTCACTCTGTGTACAAAGACATTACCAAAATTTTGTTACTTTAAAATAACTTAAGACGTGGAACGTATTATCACTTCCCCTCAAATACTTCTGCGTGAAATCAGTCACTGAGGAGACTTCATTACTGAAATTTAAAAAATCATAAAATACTATTAGAAAGAAAAGTTAAGATTTACTCCGTAAGTCGCCTGCAACCGGTATCCACGAATCAGGTGATGGAAATGTGATTTTAAATATGACGACATCACGCGCTATCTGTCTTATCTGTCACATATGGCCAAACATAAGGATCGCTGACTGGCATGTGAGATCTCCTGTTTTGTCACAACTGCTAACACTTGGATGGCTTCTATCACCAATGGTAGACATCAACGCCTGGAGATGAGGAGCAGGTGTTCTATTCAAATATCGCGAAGTCTTAGCAACACCATTTCACAAAATGGCCAAGAGTTTCAGCAATAAATCTTTCACTTCTTGTATCGTAGCCTGTCTAGTATCTGCCGTTGTCTCTTTATTTTCTTCCAACTAACAGCTAAGCCAGTTATAAACAGAACGGTGCTCACCTGCCGTAAGGTGGAGGATTCGAAAAAAATCCTGAAATTATGTGACTGCATCGAGGAACGAAACCTGCCGATTACGGTACGACTTAAGCGTTTTAGTCCTTAGACTTCCCATGTAGTACTAGTAAAGGCAGTATCAGCAGCAGAATCATAACCCTTATTTTTATCACAACACAACTCTTATTGATTAAATCTAATCTGCAATAGATAATTGCAAAAGGGCGACTTAATAATGCCATATAAGATTTGGAGGCCAATACTGAAAAACAGGAATACAATTGAATCAAAGAAAGTAGTGCTACTTTCATCACCACCCCTAAATATGTGAAATATTTCGTTTGTCACCTCATAGAAAAACACAATATATTTTCTTAATAAACAATTTTCTAGAAGCTTTCTTGAGTCTTTTTCATTGCGAGGACGATAAACTGTATAACCGGATCTCTGAATGCAATATCTGATATTCAGCACCTTGTTAAGTGTGCCACTAGTTCTGCGACATTTATATTGTAACCTCTGCGAAAGCTGTTCAGTTTCGATTGGATGTTCTGAAAATGTTAAGGAACAGCAGAATCTAATAGGGATAAGTACGTTGAACACTTTGAATGACCACTAATGTCTACTTCATTTTTACAGATACTGAATGCGTCCTACTCTCTTTTCAACTTGGTGTTCCAAACGAACGGAAGAAATTAATGGGATGAATCATCAACGTAATTTACCAGCATACTTTTTCATATACTTGAAGGTTGAGATTTAATGTGATAAGGAGATAAGAGAAAACCATTATAAGCAAAGCAGTTACTTAGAGCTTTTATGTTTCCATAAAAAATGTTTCAATGCCATTACTTTACTTTTTCAATGAAGTGTCTTTGTTTAAAGAGAATTTTGTAGCCAATTCATTCGCTTATGGACTTTTTCAGAGCAATTCTACAATTATAGTTTAGATTTCTCCTCGACGTGAAAACAGTGTTACAATAAATATTTTTGTTATAAAAATAAAGATCAATTTTAAACTTTATGCAACATAATTAATCGAAATTTTATTTTGGAAAAATGTTTCCAAAGTGAACTAAACTTTTTCTTATTAATGAGAAAAAAGAACGAAAGTAGCCATACATCAGTGCACACGAGAAGATAGATAGCAAATAATCTCTCTCGTATTTTGAGTTTATTTCTGTTTGTACATTGCTCATAATTTTAGAATGAAGCCACTGGAACATATGTTGGTTTAGTACACCACCATATTTGTGAATCTTGAGTTACATCTAGCTGTCATTGAAAATTCTCCAAGCCACTTTTAACCGGTGTTAGAAACTCAAACGCAAAGTGATTTTCTTCCGAGCTAGTAGATCTTCTTCTACCTGTCCCATACTGCCACGGAACGGCAATACAAAAATTAAAATGTTGTGACCGATATGAAATTCAACTTCCAGTTAGTAGCATTTATTCATATGTACGCCATTTTTAAAGATTTCTGTGTAAATAGCAAGGAGAATCACAACATGTATGAAAATGTCACTAAACGTGTTACCTGCTTTGCACACCATATTGGCTGTAAGATGGCACTGACTTTAGCTTTACTATGAATATCATACGCTGTAACTTTTCTCTATTTATGGTAGCAGAAAATGAATCACATTATTTCTGAATATGTGAGTCTACTTGTTTTTAAATTATCATACCCTCTCCCAAAGCTGACTAATTTATTGTGAATATATCTGATCCATTTTAGCATTGTCTTTCAAATTCAATCTTACACAGTTTTTTTTACTATCTATAACATGTGCACACTTTCTGGGTGTTTTATTAATCACTGTCATATAGTTGAATTATTGAGTAGTTTTAATACATATTGCACATAATTCACACACTCCCTCACTCTCGTCTCTCTCTCTCGCTCTCTCTCTCTCTCTCTCTCTTTCTCTCTCTGAACACACACACACACACACACACACACACACACACACACACACACACACACACACACACACTACCTTTTCTGTTTCTGTCGTAGTACAGAACAGTGCAGCACCTCAAATACTGGGACCTTTTTTAAAAATATTTCTATAATTTCGTTAGTAAAAATAAAAGGAAAGTGTAATTTAAACTCTGAGAGGTTAATTAGCTTAGATTCAATGACACTTTAAGGTCGAATTTGAAGTCATTAATTTTATAAGCATAAGCAAGTAGTACTATTTGTAAACGTCCATATACAGGTGTAACTGTACCAAACATTTCGGTTCCATAACATTAGTCAGTACATTTACGTCAACATGGGTACTCTACAGATCATTCTTAAGTGCCTGGATGAGGGTATATCGAACCACTTTTACACTGATTCTCTATTATTCCACTTTCAAACAACGTGCACGAAAAAAGAAAACCCATATCTTTCCGTGCGAGCTCTGATTACCTTTACTTATTCCACTGTCAAACAACGTGCAAGAAAAAAGAAAATCCATATCTTCCCGCGCGAGCTCAGAGCTCTGATTTCCTTTATTTTATCATGATGATCTTTTCTCGCTGTGTAGGTCAGCGTCAACAAAAGATTTTCGCATTCGGAGGAGAAAGATGGTGACTGAAGTTTCGCGACTAGATCCCGCCGAGACGAAAAACGACTTTGTCTTACTGATTTCCATCCCAAATTCTTGTATCATGTCCGTGACACCTTCTCCCCTGTTTCTCGATAATACAAAACGTGGCGCCATTCTTTGAACTTTGTCAATGTACTCCGTTAATCAAATCTGGTAAGGATCCAATATCGCGCACCAGTACTCTAACAGAGGTCGGGCAAGCGTAGTGTAAGGTAGTCTCTTTCGTAGATGTGGTACATCTTCTAAATGTTCTGTTAATAAAACTCAGTCTTTGCTTCTCCTTCTCCAAAACATTTTATATGCGTTCTTTCCAGTTTAAGTTGTTTGTAACTGTAATTCCTAGGAATTCAGTTGAATTTAAGGCCTTCAGATTTAATTGACTGCAACCGAAGTTTAAGAGATTAACTCATGTGGATAACCTCACACGCTACACTATTTACGGTCAATTGCCAATTTTCGCGTCATCAGAAGATCTAAACCGTTCTGCAATTTGTTTTGACCTTCTGATGAGTTTAACAGGCGGTAAACGACAGCGTTATCTCGAAACAACCCAAGACTGCTGATCAAATTGCCTCCTGAATCGCTTATAAAGATAAGGAACAGCAGAGGGCCTGTACCACTACCCTGGGGAGCGCCAGAAATAATTTCTGTTTTACTCGATGACTTTCCGTTAATTTCTACGGAGTGTGACTTCTCTGACAGGAAATCACGAATCCAGCTGCGTAACTGAGACGATATTCCACAAGCTCGCAATTTGATGATAAGCGACCTGTGAGAAACGCTGTCAAAAGCCTTCTCGAAATCTAGAAACGCGGAAGCAACTTGAAATCCTTTGTCTGTAGCACTCAATCCTTCGTGTGGATGAAGAGCTAGCTGTGTTTCACAAGAACGATCTTTTCTAAATTGGTATTGACTATGTATCAATAGACCGTTCTCTCCGAGGAAATTCATAATGTGCGATCACAATATATGTTAAAAAATCCTTTTGCATATCGACGTTAATGATACGGGCCTGTAATTTAGTGAATTACTCCTATTGCATTTCTTGAATGTTGGTGTGACCTGTGGAACTTTCCAGTCTTTGGGTGCAGATCTTTTGTCGAGCGAGCGGTTGTACATGATTTTTAAGTATGGAGCTAATCCATCAGAATGCTGTGAAAGGAACCTAACTGGTATGCAGTCTTAACCGGAAGACTTGCTTCTGTAGTTGTGTGATGTAAGTTGCTTCACTATTGCGAGGGTATCTACTTCTAAGTTATTCATGTTGTCAGCCGTTTTCGAATCGAATTCTGGCAGACTTGCTTTGATTGTGCGATGTAAGTTGCTTCACTATTCCGAGGATATCTACTTCTAAGTTATTCATGTAGGCAGCTGTTCTTGAATCGAATTCTGGAATTTCCTTCGTAACTTTGATGAAGGAATGTCAGAAGGCTGTGTTTAGCAACTCTGATTTGGCAGCACTGTCATCGGTATTATTTCCATTGCTTTGGTGCGGAGAAGGCATTGACTGTATCCTGCAGCTAATATACTTTAAACATGACCAGAATCTCTTTCGATTTTCTGCATTGAAATCCGAACTGAATTCCGAGCTTCTGTAAAAGGTTGGCAACCTCGCGGGTTTCAGGTTCGTTTAGATTTGGCATGCGTTTCTCGTTGTTTCTACGACAGTGTTCTGACGTCTATTGAATACCATGTTGGATCAGCTCCATCATTTGTTAATTTATTTGGCATAGATCTCTCAATTGCTGTCGATACTATTTCTTTGTTTTCAAGCCACATCTGGTTTACACTTACACTGTTAATTTGGAAAGAGTAGAGATGCTCTTAGGAAGGCGTCCAGCGAATTTTTATCTGATTCTTTGAATAGAGATTTTTTGGTTTATTTTTTGTGGGTTTGGGAGTTACGGTATTCAGTCTCGCTACGATAATTCCGTATTCACTAATCCCTGCATCCGTTTCCATGCTCGTTCTTTGCTCGGGATTATTTATTGCTAAGAGATCAAGTGTGTTTTCATAACCATTTACTATTTGAGGACGCATGCGCTAACTGCTCGAAAAAAAAAAATATTTCTAACTGGTGTACCATATCTCACGATCCCTCCTCCACCCCTCTCCTCAGTCGGATTTAAGGTTCCTTATTTCGGTAGTCGCACCACACCCCATTCCTTTTTCCCACAGTTCAACGCAGCCTCCTCTCGGCACTTATCAAGTCTGCATGTTTCATTACTGCAATCGTTGCCTCAGATTTGGAGGACCCTATATCATGCAGCCTAATTAATTGCAAGTATCTTCAAGGTCCATTAAACAGCGTGTGACGTTTTCTCGAACGTATTTATTATCTTCACATTCACATTCAAAATTCATAGGAAAAACAGAATGACTGACACCACAATCCCTACAACCTCATGTTACCCAAATATCCATGAACAGGCAGCATACAGGTCAATGCTACATAGGACAACTAAAACACCATTGAACCAAGAAAACATGCAACAAGAAATAAACACAGTGAAAAAGATTGCAGTTGACAATGGGTACAATGCTTCCATGGTTGACACAATCCTACACAAAGCGAAGGAGGAGCCAGATATAAACTGCACCACAGAAGAAAAACAGAAAAGCAGATATATATCTAGTATGCCATACGTTGGCAATATCTCACAGAAGGTTGCAAATATTTTAAAAAATCACAAAGTAAACATTGCGTTTTCTGCATCTAATAAACTACCACAAAAACTAATACAAAATTTAAAGTGTAAGGATGATGCATACTCAGACTCTGGAATATACAACGTCACATGCCAAGAATGCTCCATGTTCTTCCTAGGACAATCAATCCGAAATTTCAACACCAGGTACACAGAGCACATTAAAGCCTACACACACAGAACAGACACACTACATCAGCCATAGAAACACATGTACATAATACAGCCATTTGGAAAAATAGAGCAAAGTGTCAAAGTACTCCACCGACTAAATAAAAGACATAAAATGGGTTTGCTAGAAGAAATGGGGATATGTTCACATTACAGAAAATATGAGGATAAAATATTAAACGAGAAACTTGATAGTGAATCAGTGAATTTCTTCAGCTGTTTCGGCAGTGTACTTAAATAAAAACAGTAACACATAGAAATAAACACAATTATAAAACAGACATAAGTAAATTATGACCGAAATCGTTAAGGTAAATAACCTCTGTACAAAAGCATATCATACTTTGTGGAAGACCTATAATTTGATCTCTGTTGACTGCTTGTAAGAATATCTGTGTCACTGTTTTGCTTATGTAAAATGTTTTCGATGTTTAAAAGTGTGCGACAAGTTTTGTGTGATGTTTGGTGTGTGTGAGACTCTGCACAAATGGACCATAAGGAAACTGTAAGTACAAATTCTTCTAAATTTGGCCACTAACTTCTCAAAAAGACCGACAACCAACTAAAAATCGCGTGTCTTCTTATACATTGCAGTAAAGTCAACGAAATGAAGCAGAATCTTATACGTCGGCAACATAACATAAGAATACATAACAAACACAAAAAACACCCTTGAAAATGGGAATCATTTCCCGAAAAGCGTTGTGCGAAAAAATAAAATAAATAAAATCGTTACTGGTAGCAGATGAGTTATTTATAAACAAACCTATTGTTTTCACAGTCGCAGGCTTTCAGAGCATTTATAATGGATCGAATTAGAATATCTTTGTTATCGTGATGTGGTGACAACTATTGCAACAACTTGGGCATTTTGGATTCATTTAAATTTGCTATATTTTTTAAAATGTTTCGACAACAGTGTTGTGACCTGTTTTGCGTACCCTGCTCCGTCATTGGTTAATTTCTCTGGTATAAATCTCTCAATTGCTGTCGATATTATTGCTTTGAGTTCAAGCCACATCTGCTCTACACTTACATTGCTAATTTGGAAGAAGACGAGATTGTCTCTCAGGAAGGGGACAAGCGAATGTTTATTTATTTTTTTGAACAGATATATTTTCCGAAACTTCCTGTCAGATTAGAAGTGTGTGCCGGATCGAGACTCGAACTCGGGTCTCGGTATGGCACACAGTTTTAATCTGCCAGGAAGTTTCATATCAGCGCACTCTCCTCTACAAAGTGAAAATCTCATTCTGGATATATTTTCCGTTTATCTTTGGTGGTTTTGGGAGATACGGTATTCAGTCTCGCTACGATAACACTGTGTTCACTAATTCCTGCATAACTATTTATGCTTGTTATTAGCTCAGTATTATTTGTTGCTATGAGGTCAAGTGCGTTTTCATAACCGTTTACTATTCGAGTGGCCTCACGAACTAAGTGCTCGAAATAGTTTTCAGTGACTCCGTTTAGCACAATTTAGTATGATGTTTTATGTCTACCTCCGGATTTTAACATGTGTTTACGCCAACATATCGAGGGTAAATTGAACTCACCACCAATTATAATTGTATGGTTTAAAATTAGACTCAAGTTTTCTTTGAACCTTTCAGCAATTGTATCATCTCAGTTGTGAGGTCAGTAAAAGGATCAAGTTATTATTTTTTTCCTGTTGCCAGGAATGACCTCTACCCATACTAACTTACAGGAACTATGTACTTCAATTTCGCTTCAAGTTAAACTAATTGTAACAGCAACTAATACGCCACTGCCAACTGGCCTTTCTGGACACCGTAAGATCCTTCACAAAAATTTCGGCTGAATTTATCTCCGGCTGTAGCCAGCTTCCAGTACCTATGGCGATTTGAGCATTAGTGGTTTGTGTTTGTGCTTGGAGTTCTGATACTTTCCCAATACAGCTACTGTAATGTGGACCTGTGATACTGATGGTTCCTAGATCTACGTTCTTCCCGTGTTCGACATGCACCTTTTGATACTGACGCCCTTTTCGTGTTTCCCCGAGACCCTCTAATCTATAAAAAATCGTCCAGTCCACGTCACACAGCCCCTGCTACCCGTAAAGCCGCATCCTCCGTCTAATGGATTCCTGACCTATTTAGCAGAACCCAAAACCTCAACACCCTATGGTACAATTCATTAAGTAGAATCCGCAATATAGTAATTCCTTTAGGCTTTCGTCCCACATGCATAGTAGGTGCCAACGAGTTGCAGCTGCAACAGTCGCTCCCTGGTCTGATGGGTGGCTGGAGACACTGGCACGATCAGCGATAGCAGGCTGGTAGTATACAGCCTAGCTCAGTCTGCTGCTTTTGGAAATAGAGCTAGTACTACATCTATAGTGAGTCTGGTGCATAGTTCAAGTTTCCACCAATAGATGGTGCTTCTATTGCGGCATCGTGGTCGGTGACGAGAAATTAAAATATCCAAGATGATGGCAGCCTCGCATCCCTGTATCTATAATGTTACAAGATGCGCTCTCCCCATTTTCTATCATGTGATGAGTCATATCCTCCTTGTCTATCATGTGTCCCGGTCGATCTCAGCACAGTATTCATATGAGGGAGTTAGTTACTTGAATTGCTTAAAAATGGAACGAACTTCGAAAATCGTTATGGAAGCTTCCCTTGAATTGGCCTCATGTTCAAGGACATCTACGTAAAATAGCATCGTTTTCGAAGATCTCTCTCTCTCTCTCTCTCTCTCTCTCTCTCTCTCTCTCTCTCTCTCTCTCTCACACACACACACACACACACACACAGACACACACACACACACACACACACACACACACACACACACACACATACGCACATGCTCCTGTGTCTTTCATACATCAAATATTGTACTCCTTGCATATCTTTTCACTTCAAAACATTGTTTATGTCAAATACTGTACTGTCTCATCAGTAAATTTGATCTCACAACTGTACATTTTATTAGAAAGTGTGCAATATATGAACAAGTATGAAACATAATCTCCACAAACAGTGAAAAATCAAAATTCCCTTACGGAATGTTATTAAGAAATATCTAGCTGCAAAACTTCGAAATAAAAAATACATTCAACAATGTTCTTTCCGAATCTAAAATACTTGCAGAAATAGGCCAGCAATACAAAATCTCTTAATTGTTATGTCAAGTCTCTCTCTCTCTCTCTCTCTCTCTCTCTCTCTCTCTGTCTCTGTCTCTCTCTCTCTCTCTCTCTCTCTCACACACACACACACACACACACACACACATGTTTCTGTCAAAGTGATGTTTAAAACTTGATTATTAACTCTGACACAAGTGCCTCAATGCTATTTCTATGCCTAAATAGTTACAAATACCAAGTTAAACACCAAGTTATCATTTAAAGTTCGGCCTAAATCGTGCGAAACTAACCTGACCAAACTCATAAGTGCAGTATATCCATGTTAACTAACTTCTACAGCAAGCCAGCAAGCATACTGACAAGTAGGTAGTGTGAATTTAATGCTTCCTAGCGGAAGAATGTAGTTAATTCCATTGTTTAGACCTTCTCTTGGTGTAAGACAAAACATACCCTGAAATTAAATATGTCCACGCCTCAGTTGTTCTATGCTGCTTGTAAAGTGTTTCAGTGTTATCTCCACGCTCAAAATATGTGAAGAGTGTTGACATTTCAAATTGATGCTGTGCAATTGGTGGTTCAGAGAATGTACGGACATATCTATCACTCTTTAAGATTTTCGGTAAGGTTCCACCCTAGCAAGCCCAATTTTCAGGTGGAACTAGATATAGTTTGTTGTACACTACAAAAATATAACTGATGACACTGATTTGCATTTATTTCATTTTATTACAAATTTTTAGACTTGGTTAGTGTTAAGTGCAATAACAACTTTTGATTAATGCTGTGTATTTACCAATTAGAGCTATAGTACCTACTCTCTAAAATCATAGCGCCCTTAAAAAACTACTATATAACATCAACAACTAAAACGAAATACACAATATAAAACAAACTACAATCAGACACAAGATATTCAAATGACAAACAAGCTGGTGAAGCACGATTTTAAGAAGGAAAGAAAAAAAACTGTTTTGATGGGATTTTATTTAGTTTCAGTGTAGCACTAAAGCTGGATATTTTCTTAATACACAACGAAAACTTCAGCCGTGTTTACACGTAACATGATCAAAGACAGTGCTGGGCAAGAGAAAAATGAAACAAACGATGATGCAACAATACAAGAATGAATAGTTGTTGTTGTTGTTGTCGTTGTTGTGGTCTTCAGTCCCGAGACTGGTTTGATGCAGCTCTCTCTCCATGCCACTCTATCCTGTGCAAGCTTCTTCATCTCCAAGTACTTACAGAAACCTACATCCTTCTGAATCTCTTGGGCTCCCTCTACGATTTTTACCCTCCACGCTGCCCTCCATTGCTAAGTTTGTGATCCCTTGATGCCGCAAAACATATCCTACCAACCGGTCCCTTCTTCTTGTCAAGATGTGCCACAAACTCCTCCCCAATTCTATTCAAAACCTCCTCATTAGTTATGTGATCTACCCATTTAATCTTCAGCATTCTTCTGTAGCACCACATTTCGAAAGCTTCTATTTTCTTCTTGTCTAAACTATTTATCGTCCATGTTTAGTCACTCTAAAATATAAGAGGCATTCAAGTGAAACCCGGTCACTAATGTAAAGTAACGGTAACAATTTTGTTCACTCAAAAATGGAGTTATACGTAGTACACATACTCAAAAATAGTCACCAAAACAGTTGGCACATTTATCCCATTGCGACACTAGCCGGTCGATTCCGTCCTTGAAGAAGCTAGTAGGCTGCTGTCGGATCCAGGCCTGGACCCAGTCACACACTTCGTCGCAGTTGCGAATCGATATCCGCAGATAGCTTGTTTCAGATATCCTGACACCGACGGATCTCGTCCACGGTGATTCTGCGGTTGTCCAAGACTAAAGCATTTCACTTCCGCAACCAGTTCCGTTGTTATGACATGATGAGCCTGTCTAGGACGAGCATCGTCTTCCAGTGACTCGCGCCCCTCGTGGAATCGTTTGCGCCATTCCACAACACTTGAACGACTCCGACAGTACTCACCGTACACAGCCTTCATCCGTCGATACGTTTCACGGCCTCCAACTCCCTCCACAGCCAAAAACACTCCTCGTTGTTCTTGCTTACTCATCTGCATGTTCGGTAGTGGACGGTGGCGTATGTGACCACCTTCTCTTCGGCGTGAAACCACACTGGCGCTATGCAACATCAGACGGTGCGCACGCGTCAGTCTCTCTGCCAATAGGTGACGCCACCATACCCGCAGTTACGTGGTGCCACCTTACAAGTAAGCAAAGGGAGAAGCACTGACCAGGTTTCATTTGAATGAAACTCATACATTTTTTTCTGCTGTAATAATATTATTTATCATTTATCAAGTACAAAATATGTGCCGGTTACTTATCATAAAATGCAAGTATTTTTATAGATGTATGATTGCAAAAGACATTTACTGTGACTAAAAAACATTCAGCGACCATCATTCGATCTTAGAACCAAGCATTCAGTTCACACAAAATACATAAAACTGTATATATTCAGACCGAAACAGTGAAAGAAAATTTATACCAAGGCTGGTGTCCGAAGCTGTGTAAGTAGGCTGTTTAGGTTTTTTAATTGGTAACGCCACATAGCGCTCTGTATAAAAATCACTGGCTGTGCTGTGCGCAGTCTGTGTTTAGTTTGCATTGTTGTCTGCCATTGTAGTGTCGGGCAGCGGCAGCTGGATGCTAACAGCGCGTAGCGTTGCGCAGTTGGAGGCGAGCCGCCAGCAGTGGTGGACGTGGGGAGAGTGATGGCGGAGTTTTGAAATTTGTAAGAATTGGTGTCACGAACTGATTTATATATTATGACTATTAAGGTAAATACATTGTCTGTTCTGTATTAAAATCTTTCATTCGCTAACTATGCCTATCAGTAGTTAGTGCCTTCAGTAGTTTGAATCTTTTATTTAGCTAGCAGTAGTGGTGCTCGCTGTATTGCAGTAGTTCGAGTAACGAAGAGTTTTTGTGAGGTAAGTGATTTGTGAAAGGTATAGGTTAATGTTAGTCAGGGCCATTCTTTTGTAGGGATTATTGAAAGTCAGATTGCGTTGCGCTAAAAACTATTGTGTGTCAGTTTAAGCAGTCACGTATAATTTTTCTAAGGGGACGTTTCAGCTGGGTCTGCTGATCACTAGACAGAAACAGTGACCATTTGATTAAAAACATCTATGCCAGCATTTCAGGCAGGATTCCCCATTTCGTTAGGTGCTGAGGTACTATTGCAATATAGTTGAAGAGCTTCCGCAATGCTCTTCGAGTTTATGGGGAATACCTAGTGGGTTGATAAGTGAAAGGGAATTTGGAGTGAGGAGGGATGCGTGCTGTGATAGTCCATACAGTCTTCCAAAGCCACTGTGCTGGCGTGGCGTAATCGACCCGGGTTTGAATTCCGGCCTTGGTCATATTTTCATTCGTCGCTCCAGCCTGCATATAAACACCATAGATGTTTGAGACTTGAAAAGGCCTCTGGAAACATATAGTTTCTCACATAACATTACAAACTATTACAAAATATACAAGAGCACTACTGCTGATGTAACTTACAGCCTAAAGCACGCTTGTCGATGAGAATTAGCAACATAAACCGGGTTATTCTAACTCTGATAAAAAAATTTTCGTATAAAAGTCATGCTATGGTATTACCTCCATTTTGCAGTTCAAAACGTTATCATCTTCTGCTGCTACACAGTGGAAACTTGAGGGAAGGAAGGGAAACTATTTGTTTCATTCCTTCTGTAACATACTATAATGTTGGTGTCTGGAAGTTTATTGTGGTGTATAATTCAGAGAAATTACATCAGAATTTCTTTCATTGCCTGGTTATACTTTATAATGTCGTTGCCTGCGAATTTGCAGATGAGTACAAATAAGACAGATGATGTCCGGTACGTGCGGAAAACATTGTTCCTTTCATTCCCTCTGTAATGTATTATAATGTTGTTGCCTCTGTAAAGCCAGCATTACAAATAAAAAGATCATTTACTGATACTGATGATGATGAGGCAGATATGGAAATACTGTATGTAATTTTTGGGTGTAGTGTGCACACATGTCAGATGAAATTTTATCTTGAAACACTATAACAGATGGAACAGACGCGAAAATACCTGACCGCTGGGCATACTATTTTCTAGAATACTGATGATCAACTTTCAGGGTGTGGAATGATCGTCAGTTTGCAGAGTGGAAAATGACATTCAGTTTACAGCGTGTAGCATAATAGTGAGTCGACAGGGTGGTGGATGTTGCCAGTTTAAAGGGTGGGAAATGATGGATATTTTATAGGATGGAGAATGATGGTCCATTCACAGGTTGGAGAATCATGGAGTTAAAAACTTATGAACAATAGTTCTGCCTCTGCCTCATTACCACCGTTATCATCATCATCATAATCACTAAATTTAATCTGTCTGATGTATACACCATAGTAAATTTCTTCTCTCTCTACAGTACAGTGCTTAATTTAATAAAGTAACAACATTGTAAAATGTTACAGAGAGAATGAAAGTATATGGTTCACCGTAATATTTGACTGATTTTGAAATCTGTTGAGTTTTTGACAAATTTAAATTTGGGATAACATTGCTCAATTTCCTAATTCTCCTCAACATGTGCAGATTTTGCTGTAAGGATAGTTAGATCAGCAGTAGTGTTCGTGGGTGTCTTGTGATATGAACTAAGTTCTATGAATTTTGACAAATTTAATGGGTGATACTAAGGTCGCATTACACACATCGACTAACCTATAATTTATTTTAAAACATCGACTAACCTATAATTTATTTTAGTGGTGCTAATAAACGAGCTGCGTGAATTTTAATAAATTATACAGATAGTTGATATGTGGAAATCTTTAATCTGATGGTTCATTATGTTTCCAAAATGTGGTGTAGCAATCGAACTTCGATCTTTAACGAATGCTTCTCAACCTAAAAGTTTCATCAATAGTGCCAATATGCAAGCTGTGTGGAATTATTTTGTATCTTATAGAACTACCAAATTACGACAGTAGTGCCACATGAATATAGTGCTCGATATCTTACATCGTTTAAGAAATAATACAGTCTAATTTAGTTTCGAAGTTCGGATTCTCGTCTGTGATCAGAGATCTGTAATTAAACTTGCGTATTATTATAAGTACTTGCCTTTGTTTTTTTTGATAAACTGTAAATAATTTTATTTTGGCGATAAATATCTTATTTTCGCAATTTCAGCAACCATCTTTGTCTTGCTGCACATTGTCTTTAGCAATGTTTAATCTTTGTCTTCTCCAGCACCGCCTTTGGTCGTGTTTTGATGTATGTAAAAATAAAAACGTTCTCCTTGTGTATAGCAACAGTATGCAGTAACATAAAATCTCTTCAAGTCATCTGCTTCTTTCCTCCCGAAAATCATGTTTGGCAATTGGCTTATCTTTTAGCCATGTTTTGTGTGACTGTCGCAGTGTCACAGTGTGCTGCCTGAAGAAAAATCCTAATCATTGTTTTGGTGATTTCTTCTGCAGAACACACCTACCCTCAATCTATGAATAGTTTTTCAACTACAAAACCTGTAAGGGAGAACAGACGCGGTAAGCCTGTTAAGAAGGTGCATAAATTGTCGCCAATTTCCAGATCGGGCTAAGTACCAAATAAGAGAAAGTCGTAAAATGAAAATCTGGTATGCTGTCAATTTTAATAATAAATTTTCTGCGACGCGTCCGTGCTGTATACTGTTTGAAATGTGTCTTTCACGCGTACAAGGCAGTCACCCTTTGTGCCAGTTTAAGGCATCCACGCGACCTATTACCGAAAAGACACTTGAATTGTCTGTTTATTGAATGCTCGCTCAGTACTTTGCGAATGTTCACTTTCAATTGTCAGTCCTCGGTTACGACTGCGCAGTACCCACGCGGAATTTAAGTTACTCGAAATAAAGACGCAGGACGCACAAAAAGCAGGAATTTCCATTACGTTCTTTATGCAACTCCTTCAGATAATCTGCAATCTTTAACTCTAACGGGTGCTCAAAAGTAAAACATTTTTACAATGGTCGGTGCAAACGCGACTGCTCGTCACGGTATTTGAGCAAAAAGTCCTCCCGACTGCCAATCGCATTCGCCAAATGTAGCCAGTCATCTTTCGACTTCGATATATACCATCCTGCGTTTTTCGTTCTGAACCAGTCACTTTATTAAAGCAGAAGAGACCAATTTCATTAAATAATACGTTATGGAAAACCAAATAAACTCACGTTAGCCGGCCGCTATGACCGAGCGGTTCTAGGCGCTTCAGTCCGGAACTACGCTGCTGCTATGGTCACAGGCTCGAATCCTGCCTCGGGCATGGATTTGTGTGATGTCCTGATGACCTCAGATGTTAAGTCCCATAGTGCTTAGAGCCATTTGAACCATTCTGAAACTGAAGTTAATCCCCTCTTTGAATTATTAGTATTGAAATACGTTTCTACTTTTCCCAATACCGTGAACTGGAGTCTTAGAAATCATAAATTTCCACGATGTAGGTAATGCATTCACACGATTCGGGTGTATATTCCCACGCTTCCGTACTGTCCGTTACTTCCAGTTGCAAATATATACAAGTCACACAAATACTACACTTAGTCCTTCTTTCATTCAAGTAAGAAAACAAATAGAACTGACATTATGTTACGTAGAGTGTAACGTCAGCACAAATGAAAATTTGCTGAAAAGCTAACTATTTATTTCATTATAATCCGTCATTGATTTTTAGCTATTACTTAAGAACTTATCAGGACGTTACTGATTTATGGACGTTCTCAATACAGTGATTTCTTTGATTTTGTAGATCTCTTAAAGTACAACAGATCCAAGACCACTTTTGGCTATTGACTTAATAAGCTGTTGTAGACTATATAGTTCTGTCCTCCCTGATGCAAGGCAAAGGTCAAATTTAATTTTTTATAATGTACATAATATTTCGTGGCTTGTAAGACGACTCAGGACTTGAGCTGCCGGTTGACTAACGCAGATAACATGCCACAGTGAAGCTATGAGCCAATGCACATATGCAGCTATCTTAAGACTGTGTCTATATTTCTGTGTACATGACTACACCACAGTGCGGTGTTTCTGCATCGCGCATTTTTATTCGACGTTAGTGGTATTTAGTGGTTAATTATGGAAAATACAGTTTTAGAGAGAATCGGCGCCATTGTTTCAACTGATAAATGTTGCAGCCTTCATCGAAATTATTGTACATAACCATGAGTAGGCGAAAATATTTTGTAATAATAAACAATAATGTCAAAAAAATCTCATATTATATTTTTTAGTGAAGTAAATGATACATTATCTTCTTACCCCATAAACTGTTGCTTGCTCAGATAAAACGTTACTGAAAAACTTATAAAACATCAGATGACGATACTGGTTGTATGAACCGCCACTAACACAGCATCAGATTGAAATGTTAATATATTTTGCGCGTTTCAGATGTAGTGGTACCACTGTAAAGCTTGACAAGCATCATGAGCAGTCTTAATGTGAAAATAATTTAAAGTTTTGAAGTTTCATTATGTGTGACACCAAATGCAGGCCTGAAAAATGGAATTAATTTCATTCTTCCATAAGCTGGCTGTAACGTAGACTGCATATTTCTTTGTGTGCTTGCCTGTTTAGCATAGTTTTTTATCGGACATGTAATTTGTGCAGTTACTCGCTCGATGACGTTAGTTGTTCTACATCTGATTTAGCCAAACTTGAGCAGTCAACTGTACAAACATCCCTAACATGTGTTTCATTACTATTTAGGCATGGAAATGGCATTGGGGCACTGTCTTTAGAGTTCAGAGTCATGTTTTAGACTCTAATCTCATGTGTGTGTGTGTGTGTGTGTGTGTGTGTGTGTGTGTGTGTGTGTGTGTGTGTGTGTATGTGTGTGTGTGCGTTTGTGCGTGCGGGCGTGCGTGCGTGCGTGTGTGTGTGTGTATGTATTGAAAACACATAGTGGAACTTGACATAAAAATTGTATTATTTGTAATGCTGACATTTTTTGTGACTTTTAGACATGGTATAATATGTGACACTTGATAAACACTGTAGAATAGTTTAGATGTGGAAAATATTTAATTAATGGGTTTCTTGTGTTATACACCATACTCAGTTCTCGAACTATGAACAATGTCATTGAGTGTTCATGTCAAGCAACAGGACCATAGAGCAGCAGTTGATTTTATTTCCCATTTTGAAGTTCTTCTGTACCTATAGTAGTTGAAGTAAAACTAATCTTCGGCAACTACATGTTTTTATTTCGTTAGTTACATTGTATTTAGACTGTTAGTTTGTAGCTCTATATAGAGTATGTTTTATACTCAACCTCATATTCGATAGAGAGTGATATATAGTTTGGAATGAAATTTAAAGATATGAGATGGAATTTTACTGATAAGACTGTACAGTATTTGACATGCCATTTATTTAATGAATAAGGAAAACGTAGTGGGCAACAATTTTTTTCACTTGGGGGCCATTATACGCAATTGATGTAAAGGATACGTACTTTTTTAGTGTGTTTATGTACGTATGCATGTGCTTGTGTGTGTGTGTGTGTGTGTGTGTGTGTGTGTGTGTGTGTGTGTGTGTGTGTGAACACACGTTAGATGTGGAAATAGGGCAAGTTACATCCATTAAGTTGGATAAATACATTTGGACATAGTGGAAAAGAATTCAGATAATTTGGTTGTTCTGCCGCTGCATTGTGAGTGCCTGTTTCATTTAAATGGATTGTAAGACATTGAGATGTGACTGGAGCAGAGGGCTGAGGAATGGTTAGGGAGTCAGGGGAAGGGGGGTTACAAACCATAACTTGTCCAGTTCCGCTATATTGGTGAAACCTGATAGTCAAAAGAAGCCACGATTTGGTTACGATTGTGGACGGGGCCGTAATCAGTTACTGTTGGTTGCCTCTTGCAGTTACACGAGATTTATTTTAAACCAGTAATTCCAAACTCAACATTAAAAGTACCACATGTTATCAATGGAGGAATAAACAATTGCGAAAATAATAGTGTTTTCAGTGAGTTACAATTTAACACATCACCATTAAATACAGATACAGCAAATAACGTTTTAAAAGCAAGCCTCTGTGATCTGAGCAGAACGCCTTACAACTCAGGAATGACAATAAATTAAGAATTGTTTAAAACTCGCTGCAACTTATAACTTACAGGCACTGAAATATTGAAGTTAAGTCGCCACAAACACAGCAGAAGGCATCGCACGCCAGGAATGGCAGTAAATAAGGTTTTAAAGCTTACTACTAAAATCCAAATACCAAATTAGAATTTTAAGGCAAATGACTACAATCACGGCTGAAGGCCTTACACGCCAGGAACGGCAATAATATAAACAAATTAGAAACCTGCTGTAAAACATCAAATACAATAGCAAAGGTTAATTTAAAAAACAAGCTACTGATCACAAAACGGGTGAAATATGATGATGGTAAACTTTGTAACGCAGCCCTTAACATCCACTGAACACTACACTGCTAAACTTATTCCAGAAGGAGACCAGAACAATTAACTAGTCATCTAAACATTCATGGCGGTGTCTGATTGTTCTATATCGTGTCTCCCTACCACTTTCGCGCAATGACGCTCTGCGTGAGTTTTTTAGGGAATTAACTAGTTTGAACCTGGGACCTGTTTCTGGTAAGGAGACGCCAGACCACACATGACATGTAGAATTCAGAAGAGTTCAGTGAGACTAGCGATGATATAACCAAATACTAAATGATCTCAGCGTCAGCTCCACTGCACTCCCTGTAAAAGAATCTTAATACTAACTAAATTTAGTGGAAAGGGTTCAAGGCTTTCCTATTTTTAGTTAGCTGGTAAAATAACGTCGAAAATGCAGTTACGTTTACCACTGGAGATTTTATTCTATTCACAAAACATCGTTTATAAATTGCACTATTGATAAAAGGAAATGTTTTAATACAGGATGGTAAAAACCAACTGCGTTCAACAAAAATGTGAACGAATATTCCCTAAATGGATTTCCAAGTTCTACAATCGATCGAAGGATGACCTATGCCATATCACATCTATAATCTAGGTTTAAATTAAGTTTCACAAAAGAGAAAACTATCAAAATGGTCTACAGTGACCCTCAATTATCTTTAATTACTTATCTAACCTGTCGTAAATTACAGTGGCTGATGTGGCTTCTCAATAACTATAAAATAGAAAAATCATCTCGTTTCAGATCTTTACTTCAAGTGGCAAATGTGAACACCATGAGTTTTAATTAACGATCGACACTAGTATTACGCAAAAAAGGGGTGTAACAGATGAGACTTCTGCAGTTCTAAGTGAAGCCTTATGCGCTCAAAAATGCGGCATCGCGTGCGCGCATTACCTTGTCGGTGTTTAGGCAGCGTCAGGACGACAGCGGCCGGCGCACCAGCCATCCAGCTCGCCGTCTCGGAACTAACTCTCTCCTAACTTCTCCTTACTACAATTTACCGAAGTTGGTTTAAAAAACTATCTGGCTGTGTTTTCATCTGACCAGTCAGGGTCTCAATGATAACCTTAAGCTCCGCCTACAAAAATTCTGTCTATCCAATGAGAAACGTTATACTTTTCGTGGTGGGGCAATGTTTTTAAAGTAACGTAACAGAGACGCTAAAAAGTCTCACACTATAACCTGCAGCTAGTGTGGTCCTTTTAGCGTTATCGTAAGATCTATACTGTTCTTCTGGAGGGCTCTATCTTTTAACATGGGCTGGGGGGTGGTCCTTGACGTACCTGAGACACAAAAAAGTCTCACGCTAAAACTTGCGGGTGGTAGTGGCCCTTTCTGTGTTATCGTAAGATCTATACTGTTTTTCTGGAGGGCTCTAGCTTTTAACATGGGCTGGGGGGTGGTCCTTGACGTAACAGGGACGCGAAAAAGTCTCACGTTAAAACGTACGGGTGGTAGTCGTACAGATAGGCTGGCCCGTCCGTGCCTTATCGTAGGACCTTCTAGCTTAACACGGTTCTGCTCTCGGCTTCTGTCCTCGTTTCTCCCCTCGGAACTGCATCTGCCTCACAGTGGGAAGTTACGAGATGCATTTTGGCATTCTTGTGTTAGTCTGTGGCACTCCATTTGCTCACTCGTTACTTGTATTACTTTGGTTAATTTAATGTCACGATTTATTTGGAGCTATGTGACATACTAGTAGATTTGCTTATTATGTCAGGGTTTTCATGGAAGGTGTTGGATTTACCTGACACCTTACAGTCATATACAACCTTTAATGTAGGCGTTACAAGGTATTGTAATCAATAATACAATAATAAAACACAAGAACCAGTATAAAAGTCCCTTAAGGGGTACTGAGGCAGATTATAGCCGCAGAAGGCGTGTAATGAAGGAGCGTTACACTGCACTTACAAGAACCAAGGGGACACAGACGGTGCTCCACGAAAAGGCCTCTGAGAAGGTCCAGCAACAAACACGTTCGCGAACGATGAGATAGGCAGCCAATAGTTGCATTCACTTCACAAGATGGTGACTCAGACTAGTGGCAGTCTAACGAATCTTGCTGAAGATACCTGACGTCCGATAAATGAAATGCAGCGATGGAACAATACACCAAAGCCGGCACCGGCGGTCTGCACTATGTCCCCAGAATTATGTGTTTAGAGCGCCCGGAACTACCACCAGAGGATCACCAACCGGCCTACAATCAAGAAAGCTGTCAAAGCTACACGCCTTACCGGACAGCAGCGGCAAGGCGAGAAACGTACACTGCCGTTACATACACTAACCCCAGGGCAGGTAACTGGGGCGTTACCGGCCACGAGGCAAGAAAAATTTCCGCTGGTTGAACTTAACAAATTGTAGCAAGTTGAACGCAGTAAATAGTAAAAAGTAGTTCAGGAAAGCTAATCAGATCCGCCTTCTCCAAGCACTCCACTCGCTGCTCTTCGCCTCGGCGACACTGCGAGCAGCAACACGAACCCAAGTCACTGGAGAATAGCGGGATATCACAGTGGTGGAGGTTTCTCTACTAGGATTGAAATGCATTCATCTTAAAACTTGATGGATCCGGTTTACGACGAGGTCGCACACCCTCGTGACCACAGCCCTTCCATCTGGCAGTCAATGTGTGCTGCAGCGGTCCCGGCGTGTTCCCGCACTGCGCGGATCTTTCTCCTCCTCAGTCCCCAACAGAGCTGCCCACTGACATTACCCCCCCCCCACCCCAAAAAAAAAAAACAATGACGTCGCCCCAAAGATGGGGCAACAGTTACTACATATCGATAACCGCAACTGCTGCCACTAGCGGACAGGCAACGCTTGCGAAAACAGAGTGGCGCCAATCAACTCGAGAAGAAGACAAACAACTGCAACCATGCCAACTGAACGATACCGTCTGGCTTCCAGCAGAGGGCGGAAACCTACAAACAGCACCAACGCGAGCTACAGCACAGCTCAACTGGATTCTTTGAAAAAAATTTTTTGAACTGATTTTCGGACTACGTCGCATTTGTGAATTTCCCGCCATCTTTAAATTTTCCCCCATACGCCATCTTGGACTCTGGATTGCCTGTCATCTGCCACCCTGTATATTTGAATTTCCCGCAATAGGTGTGATGACTAATGACAGATACTTTACTTATGCACCAAAGGTGTTACAGATATACTACTAGAGCTACTAAAATTGCGAACACACCTCATCTCGTTTTCTGTTTGTGCCTGTGCGTTGATGTAGACCTATCGTCCTTTATGGGTTGTTAGAAGAATAGCCGCTAACTAGTCTGTTTTCTGATACTGAGAGATGCGCATATTTAACAAGTATCGGCAGGCAGAGGAATTCAGGCAATTCTCTGCACAGTATACCATAATTTTCGGTCTATTAATTTTAATAACCTCTTCTCCATATTGTAAGTGATTCACCGATTATATTTGTGATTTTGTTAGTGTTTATTAGATACATTATTACTGATTAGTGGTAGCTGCTACAACGTGAGATGCTACAATCTGCACAACAGACTTTGTGGTCAAGATAGGTAAAGTATCTTTGTAGAGAGTTTCGTTTTTTATGCGTATTCTCATTGTCTGTACATCGGCCAGTAGTTTTTCCATCGGCTTATAAGAGCTTCTGCCTTCATGTATTAGACTTTCAATGTGCTGAAGGCTGTAGAGCTAAGGAGCTCGTTTGCAATAGGGGCAGAGTGGCCGAGCGGTTCTAGGCGCTACAGTCTGGAATCGCGCGACCGCTACGGACGCAGTTTCAAATCCTGCCTCGGGCATGGATGTGTGTGATGTCCTTAGGTTAGTGAGGTTTAAGTAGGTCTAAGTTCTAGGGGGCTGATGACCTCACTTGTTAAGTCCCATAGTGCTCAGAGCCATTTGAACCATTTCTGAGACCCTATCCTCCACTTGTACGCAGTACCTGTTTTGAAACAGCAAAGTAACAGGCGAGGGTATCTTTTAGAATGCTAGTTGGAGTAATGTTGCTTAAAAATCAGTTTATTAAAGTTCATTCATAACGATCTGATTCAGTACGTGTGGGTTGACTGAATTCTGGACTGTCATTTGTAAGTTACTGACTTCTAGATGATCTCGATGTCGGCAAGTATTCCAGTCGGCAACACGCACAATCCCTACCTTACACATATTGTACGTAGTTGAATGAAGTGTAGACATTTGTCTGGAAACGGAGAAACAGTTCGGATATTCCCAGAGGACGTGGGATTAATGTTTCTTACCAGTAGAGAATGAACCTTTCATAACTGGGATTCACAGTCTTGTAAAATTTCTTGAAAGAGATCATGTTTACGCCAGTGACTGTTAAACTATTCATTTCCACTATTGCAATTTCGGCCTTAGAAATTATCAAGGGCAGATGATTAGGCTTTAAGCCGTGTCAACTTGTACACGCTGACACATTTATATGCCGTTGTCATTTGCTGTTATATACAGCTGTTCTACTTAGCAGCACTTCGAATGTATATAACAGTAAATGACAATGACATATAAATGTGTCAGCGTGTATAAAGTTGACATGGCTAAAGCCAAAACATCTGCACTTGATAATGGCCTAAGGCTGAAATTGCAATAGCGGAAATAAAAATTTTCACAGTCATTGACGTAAACATGATGTCTTCCAAAAACGTAAAGAATGAGTTCAAAGTCTTGAATTAAGCATACTGCTTCACTCGCACGGAAAAGATGTCTTCAGGGTGTCCCTCCTAAGAGTCGTCAGGAGCATTTCCTCTTGTGTTTCGGCAGATATATGCAGTTTCGTTCTTGCAACATGTAGCTGGTGTCAGCCCAAAGAAATTCTACTCGTCACCTCTTTCATGCGACGTCCAGCATCGACGGAAGGCGTCCGTTTGCTCCCATTACAAACAAAATGATATTTAAATTAGAATTTTACACCTTTTTTCGATAGAGCGATCCCGAATTAGTGCCGTCCGTTATTCGTTTTACCGACATGTACTGACAGGGACAGTAAAACACAAGGACTAAACAGTGCTTCAGCAGTGGCAGCGTCGCCCTGGCCCGTGCTGACTGCTAAACGCGCTAGACTAATCTGGGACCTCTCTATCGAAAGAAAACATCAAGTCCCAATTTAAATATCATTTAGTTTGTAATGGGAAACAAACCGACGCCTTCCGCCGACGCTGGACGTCGCATGGAAGACTTGACGAGCGGGATTTGTTTAGGCTTACTCGAGCTCCATGTTCCAAAATCAAAATTGTTGATACTTGTCGAAATATCACAGAAAAAGCGCCTGCCGCTGTGGCCGAGCAGTTCTGGGCGCTTCAGTCTGGAACTACGCGACCGTTAGTGTCGCAGGTTCGAATGCTGCCTCGGGCATGCATGTGCGTGATGTCCTTAGGTTAGTTAGGTTTAAGTTATTCTAAGTTCTAGGGACTGATGACCCCAGAAGTTAAGTCCCATAGTGTTCAGAGCTATTTTGAACCTAGGAGAGACACCCGGCATGGAGCGATGTGACTAAGCAACACGCACGTTGTTTTCATCAAAAGCCTTCGCGTAACTTTCGGTCACATAATTCTAACACTGTAGTAATTACTCAACCACTGTTCTTGCTAGAAGCGTTTCGTCAACATACAATAATTACATTAAGAAAAAAAGGGAGTAAACAAAGTTTTTATGTGGTGATACATTTGCAAATTCTGCACCCACTGTTCATCCAGTGGAAACGGTAGAGGAACCGCAAGAGGATACGGCCATTGCGTTTATTCCTTTTTGTGCCACACTGTGTGAAAAAATAGGATGAATTCTCTGGAAAAGCCAACTGAAGAAGGTCTTCTGTGTGCCAGCTAAAGTATGGACACTGTTTCCTACTTTGAAACACATCTCGGAGTATAGAAATCAGGGATCTATCAGATACTCTGCCGTGCATAAATCAGACGGTGCATACTGTCGAAGATCCGTTGTAGAGAACGCCAACGGCACAGCAGATTGCAGCAGCCTAACATGTTAGCAGCCCCATAACTTAGCCTGTCGGAACTACACGAATTGGATTATGACCGTACTAATGTTCAGACGTAGATGTCTAACTGCTGGGACTGTTTCATTAAAGAATCTATAGACACAGAGTAAGGACACAAAAGATCAACCATGATAGTTTCTACGTCCTTAGTAGGGCCTGATAACCCGCAGTTAGAGGGAGCCCACAATCAGTTGACTTCGGGGGCTGGCTGACGATCAGCAGTGAAGCCACCACCGTGTGTAGGTGCGCGCGAACCTAGGACGGAGCAATGCGTCAGCGGGAGGAGTGGTGGAAACGATGCTGAGCGTCAATGGAGGGTAGAACGACAAAGGGAAGGATGGGGGAAGAGGGAAAAGCGCCCTAAGAGGCCAGTTCATCAGCACACCTAGAATCTCATGACCACTGGAATACCGTAGTTTGCTGTAGTGTTGTAGTCACAGTTTGGAGCTGATCTTTCGTCGTCGTAGATGGGACAGCATTAGAGGAGACCATTCATTTGGATATTCACATGCTCATGCACAAAAGAAAAGTAAGACACAGCCATGAAGTTATTCTGAGGAGGCGTAAGCCAAGAAGAAAGGAAAAGTAAGGGCTGTCCATAAAACCCAGCCTGGCTACACATGCGTAATGGGCCACTCTGGTGGTCGGCCGGAAGCGAACGTACTGACAGAGCCTGCGGGGTCGAATAATAGTGCAAAATAGAATAAACGTAAGACTACAAACAAATTACTGGGCTATACTGTTCTCATCGATGTCCATGTAGACCACAGCGCGTTGCACAGCAGATTACGCAGTCTGACAGGAAATACTCTGAAGCGCCAAAGAAACTGGTATAGGCATGCGTATTCAAACACAGAGAATTTTAAACCGACAGAAGATGGCGCTGCGGTCAGCAACAAGTGTCTGGTTCACTTGTTAGCTCGGTTACTGCTGCTATAATGGCACGTTATCAAGATTTAAGTGCGTTTGAACATGGTATCATAATCGGCGCACGAACGATGAGACACAGCATCTCCGAGGTAGCGATGAAGTGGGGATTTTCCCTTACGACCATGTCCCGATTGTAGCGTGAATACCAGGAATCTGGCAAAACATCACATCTCCGACATCGCTGCGGGCGGAAAATGACCTTGCAAAGACGGGACCAACGACGACTGAAGAAAATCGTTCAGCATGACAGAAGTGCAACCCTCTCTCAGATTGCTGCAGATTTCAATGCTCGGCCATCAACAAGCGTCAGCGAGCGAACCATTCAGCGAAACATCATCGATATGGGTTTTCGGAGCCGAAGGCTCACTAGTGTACTCTTGATGACTAAGCGACATAAAGTTTTAAGCCTCGCCTGGGCCTGTCAACGCCGACATTGGACTGTTGATGCCTGGAAACATGTTGCCTGGTCGGATGAATCTCGTTTCAAATTGTATAGAGCGGATGGACTTGTACGGGTATGGAGACAACCTCATGAATCCACTAAAAATGCATGTCAGCGGGGGACTGTTGAATCTGGTGGAGGCTATGTAACGGTCTGGGGCGTTTGCAGTTGGAGTGATATGGGACTCATGATACGTCCGTATACGACGCTGATACGTGACACGAACGTAAGCATCCTGTCTGAACACCTGCACCCATTCGTGTCCATTGTGCATTCCGACAGACTTTGTCCAGCTGGACAAGTTCAGAATTGCTACTAAGTTGCTCCAGGAACACTTTTCAGAGTTTAAACATCTCCGCTGGCATACGAACTCCCCAGACATGAACATTATTGAGGATATGTGGAACGCCTTGCAACGTGCCGTTCAGAAGAGATCTCCACCCCATCGCACTCTTACGGATTTTTGGATAGCCCTGTAGGATTCATAGTGACAATTCTATCGACCACTACTGCAGACATTAGTCGAGTGCATGCTACGTCGTATTGCGGCACTTCAGCGTGCTCGCTGGAGCCCTACACGATGTTAGGCAGGTGTACCAGTTTCTTTGGCTCGTCAGTGTAGTTTTGGACTAGGCTGAGAATAATTTATAGTAAATTAAGTCCGGTTAACTGAAAGACATTACAAACCTAACAAAACGACCGCAGAACCACAGCTAACAGCGTCAGAAATAAATTATTTCAGTTTTTAAGGTAATATTTGTAAAAGTTTAACAACAAACCAAAAGGCGTCGTTGAATGTGATAACAGCAGTTAACTGTAGAAATGGATGAGCAAAGAGAGTTGCAAGGAATGGGAACGCACATGTAATGCAAACAATTTTTGCTGTCAGTTTGAATATCTATATTTGGTCCATGACAAAATAAGTTTTATATTAATACACAGTGCAGCCACGTTAGTGTGAGCACCCGTCGAAAGCCTGAATAGCCATCAAGACGTTGAGGAAGACAGTGAGCTCCTGGAAGCTACCGACAGTGATGCAGAGCTATGCAGACTCCAGAGCGGTGGCCAGCTGCGCTAAGGTTCTCTGTTGAGGATGCATGGCGTGAAGAGAACGATGGAGGTAGTATCACAAAATCTCGATTGGCTTAAATCCGGAGGCTTTAGTGCTCTTCGAACTACGTACGTACACTGCGAGCTGCATAACAAGTTGCATTGTCCTGCTGGTAGATTCCATCGTCCTGAGGAAAAAGAAAGTGCATGTAGGTGTGCACGTGGTCCCTAGGGATAGATGGATCATCGCCCAGGTAACGCCACGAAGACATCCCCCAGACCAAACGGTCCCTCCTCAGGCCTGAACCATTCCGACGGTCGCTGCAGGGCCGTAGACACCAACGGTCATGAGTCCCAGTGAGCATAAATCGTGTTTCATGCTGTGGCCACTCAGCTGGCGTTCAGTTGCTGTAATGTCGCGTAAATTTCAGCCTTTGTCACGGATGAAGAGCAGTCAACATGAGTGCATGACCCAGCTGCATGATGCGGAGGACCATACGCTATTTGTTGAGGAGACACTGTGGCAGCCCCTTCGTTGATCTTGGTTGTCAGTTTCCTAACAGTTACACGTCTTTTCGCCCACACACATCTTCGCAGCTGCCGTTTACTCCTGGCATCTATGGATCTATGTCCCCTGGTGCAACACAGTTGTTTTAGCGCCAGTTTGATTAGCGCTATTTCGTCATGTGCAGTATATTTTAACCACAGGGCCCTGCGGACAGTTTACAAACTTTGCCGTTTCGGAAATGCCGCACTCTTGGCTTGAAAGGCAATGATCATGCCCTTTTGAATGTCAGATAAATCGCTCCGTTTTCGTATTACGACAACGACTGCACAGTTGTCCACGTCCCCCGACATGCTTCATGTATCCTCCACTGTTAGTGCCGCTACATTCTGTCTGTGAGCCGTTATTGGTCGTTGACTCTGAACACATGCAGTCATTATATTAATGTGACTGGACCGTGTAGTATGGTTACCTTTGCACGTCATTTACAGGTACACTGCATTGAAAACTACCCAAGAAAGATTCGTGATAGGTTAAATTGCCCACACACCTTGTACTAAAAATTCTAGAGCTCGTTTTGCGTTCATATTTTCGCTCTAGCTTAGAAATACACTTACAGAGCTGTCCAGTAAAAAGACTTATGAGGCCGTGGAGGCAGCGCTCACGTGCGTCTGGGGAGAGCGGAAATGTTGACTGGCTCCAGAAAAATTGCAGTGGCTGAAGGTCGAACAATTTCTCCATTAGATGCATCAGGAACACCATCAGTAGCCACGTGTTCACTACATAGTTGTTCACATCCACAGCCTCAGACTGTCATATATGGCGCTGGAATGGCAGTCATGAAAAGAGTATTGTCAGAGCTGACGTTTCCCAAAGAGTGCTTTATCTCCCACCAGCACCCAGAAAATCTCTTTGTGGAGTATCTTTCTTCGATTTGGTCGCTTGTTCGTTTAATTCTGCGAATCGAAATGTCAGCTACAAACTACCTTGCCGGTGGCTTGCATTCTCAACTGAAAAATGTGCCTTAAAAGATTACCTAGGATGAGTCTTTCTGGGACATTCCATCTTTTGTTGTACAGGGTGTTCCAAAACTTTTCTTTCTAACTAATGCAGCGCCGGCGGCGGTGGTCTCGCGGTTCTAGGCGCGCAGTCCGGAACCGTGTGATTGCTACGGTCGCAGGTTCGAATCCTGCCTCGGGCATGAATGTGTGTGATGTCCTTAGGTTAGTTAGGTTTAAGTAGTTCTAAGTTCTAGGGGACTGATGACCACAGCTGTTAAGTCCCATAGTGCTCAGAGCCATTTGAACCATTTGAACTAATGCAGCACATAGAGAATGTCAAAACAAGACTATTTCGATTAGAAAGATAAAATCTCTAAAGTCAACTTATAATGGTATGGAACATTTTGCTGAGGTGCTGACTAAAGCTGTTGTGTCGAAGTCGCTGACGAGAAATTTGTGTGGGTATCTACAATTCGCATGTGAATCCACAAGGTACTAGACCTCACGCTAATCAACAGCGATACGGTGTTAATACGTGGGCTGACATTCTGGGTGACAGGTTGGTTGGACCATACATTTTTCCATCCACCTCAACGGACAGATATATCGCATCTCCGTGGAACATCTGTTGTCAAAACTATTGGAGAATGTACTTCTGAATTTTAGACGTACTTCCAGCACGTTGGGGCGCCAGCGCATTTTGTCCCTGCTGTGAGAAATCATCTGAAGGCGATCTTCGGGAACCGAAGGATCGACTGAGGTGACTCTGTGGCCTTGCCACTCTGGTCGCCTGGGGATCCCATTTGTCTGGATTTCCCCCTCTGTGGTCATATGAAACAAATGGTGTGTGAAAGCGTTGAGGACGAAACAGAAGAAGATCTCGTCGCTGGAATTGCCGTTGCTGCTGGTACAATTGCAGACATGCCAGGAATCTTCGAACGGACACGGCAGTCAATGGTGCGAACATGCACTGTATGCACACAGGCCAATGGTCGCGCATTCGAGCAGTTCCTTAGAGTGCCACTGGTGTAATCAGCGTGCTAAACTACCTTCTGCGTAGGCAGTCCCTAACAACAGAAATAGCCGTCAGGGACCATGTGTACCATAACTGAATACATTTTTTGATGTTTTCTACCTCGTATATTAATTTGAACCAATAGTTCAGAAACAGCGTGTATGATTACATCTGATATTTCTACTCTGTCGCCGGCCGCTGGGGCCGAGTGGTTGTAGCTGCTTCGCTCCGGAACTGCACTGCTGCTGCGATCGCAGGTTCGAATCCTGCCTCGGGCATGAATGTGTGTAATGTCCTTAGGTTAATTAGGCTTAAGTAGCTCTAAGTCTAGGGGACTGATGACCTCAGTCTCATAGTGCTTAAAGCCATTTGAACCATTTTTTGGCAGGGAAGAGATAGGACCTTCGGTATTAGAATTTAGAAGAGCTCTGAAAGAATTAAAATCAAATAAGGCACAAGGGATGGATAACATCCTATCAGAATTACTAAAATCATTGAGGAAGTGGCAACAAAATGACTATTCACGTTGGTAAGCTGAATATATAAGACTGACACTATATCGCCATCCACACAATTCCAAAGATTCCAAGAGACAACTAGTTCGAGAATTATCGGACAATCAGATTAACAGCTCATGCGTTCAAGAATAACATACAAAAAACTGGAAAAGCAACTTGAGGGTCTGTCAGATGACGATCGGTTTGCCTTTAAAAAAGGTGAAGACACAAGAGAGGCAGTTCTGACGTTGCAGTTGCTAATGAAAGCAACACTAAATAAAAATCGAGACACGTTCTTAGGATTTGTCGACCTGGAAAAAGAGTTCGATAGTGTAAAATGGTGCAAGATGTTCAAATTTCTGATGAAAATAGGGATAAGCTATAGGGAAAGACAGGTAATATGCGATATGTACGAGAACCAAGAGGGAACAATAATAGTGGAAGACGAACGAAGTGAACTGATTAAAAAAGTGTAAGAGAAGAATGTAGCCTTTCACCCCTGCTGTTCAATCTATACATCGAAGAAGCAGTGACGGAAATAAAAGAATGGTATAAGAGTGGGATTGAAATTCAAGTGAAAAGATATCAATCTCAAGATTCGTTGATGACGTTGCTAGCCTCAGTGGAAGTGAAGAAGAGTTACAGGATCTGCTGAATGGAATGAACCGTCTAATTCTTCGATTTAAACAGCAGAAATGAGAAAAGTGAGAGAGGTAGCATCATAATTGGTGTTCCCGAAGTAGACGAAGTTAAAAAATCCTGCTACCTACGCAGCAAAATAACCCCTTGACGGACGGAGCAAGGGGGGCATGAAAACCAGACTAGCGCTGGCAAAAAGGGCATTTCTGTTCAAGAGCAGTCTACTAGTATCAAACATAAATCTTAATCTGAGGAAGAAATTTCTAAGAATGTACATTTGAAGCACAGCATTGTATGGTAGTGAGGCATGGACTAAGGGAAAATCAGAACAGAAGAGAACAGAAGCATTTCGGAATGCTGAAAATGAGATGGACTCATAAGGAATGAAGCAGATTTCTGCAAAATCAGAACAGAAGAGAACAGAAGCATTTCGGAATGCTGAAAATGAGATGGACTCATAAGGAATGAAGCAGATTTCTGCAAAATCAGCGAGGAAAGGAATACACAAAATACACTGACAAGAAGAAGGGACAGTAGGATAGGACATCTGTTAAGGTATCAGGGAATAACTTGCACAGCACTAGAGGAAGCTGTAGAGGGTAAAATCCCACTGTAGAGGAAGACAGAGATTTGAATAAATTCAGCAAATAGTTAAAGACGTAGGTTGTAAGTGCTACTCTAAGATGAAGAGGCTGGCACAGGAAAGGAATTCATGGCAGGCTTATAGACAGTCGTTTCTCCTGTATCTGATGGATGTCTTGATATTATAAGACACTGAACGTCCGCCGACATGTGATATAGCCACCCGTATACTATGACCCTGATAGTTGCTCACTCTAGGCCAGATATGACTGGTAGCATCAGGTCTGACAACGGGGGTGTTATTTTCCTGAAAACACGGATCTCTCCTGCATCAATGAGTTCTGCAGTTTCAATGCTTGTTGCCTTCTGCTCGTGAACAAACACTTAAGGGATCTTCCACGTGGGCAGGTATTTGTGAATATGGCGTTAACTGTCTTCTTGAAAGTCCCCAATTTTTCCAATACCAATCTCACTAAGATCGCTGATTTTATGTAAGCATTGCACTTCTTCAGACCTGTTTATGTATCTCGACGCATAGCGTGATATTTTAGGAAGAGAATCTAGAGCCTGCTGTCAGATTAAAAATCCTGATCTGGTTCACCAGCCACTCCCAAGTGTGCTTTATACGCTTCTTTAGACAAATGCAAATTATGCTCAAACAGTTAAAAACGGTAAGAAAGAGAATGGAGTGTACACGACTTACTGATGACGTAGACACCTTTCCTTCCTTAGGCTGGCTAGCCACTGTGGCTCTCATACTGTTGAAATAAATATCTTGGCGATCGTGCAGTAGCGGACTTCGTCATAAATAAATTTTTCTTCTCATGGACAACTTGTAGCAGGAGAAAGAAGAAGATGCACGATGTTTCACTTGATTCGAACGCTGTGCATCATCAGCAGTTGCCTCAACATACTAAGAAGGTATAAACCAATGTTGAGCTATTTTATGCACCATGATTCTTTTCACAATTACGCTTAGGATCAAGCTTTCATTAACCTTTCACAAACGTTCAGAGTGCCTTCCACCGGACACACGACAAACGTCCACATGACGATCTAATACTTCCCATACATTTTCGAGCAAGACTACAGTTACTGCATGCACTAGTGTTCAAGTGTTATTAAGTCACCCTTTACCTGTAATTGTTTCATTATATCTATTTTGAGGGAAGTCCTGTATGGGAGTTTGATGTTCTAAAGTCTATCTGTAACCCCCTTTTCTTAATTTGGAATTGTTTGTTAGAGTACTGAGTACGTTTGGTTTCTAATTGTATTTCCAAAGTTTTATCTAGTGGCTAGTCCACAATTTGTAATTGTCAATTTTGTGTTAAAAAAGACTTCTTTGGAGTACTGTGTACGATGTGTTTCTAATTCTTCAAAAATGGTTCAAATGGCTCTGAGCACTGTGGGACTTAACTTCTGAGGCCATCAGTCCCCTAGATCTTAGAACTACTTAAACCTAACTAACCTAAGGACATCAAACACATCCATGCCCGAGGCAGGATTCGAACCTGCGACCGTCGCGCGGTTCCAGACTGCAGCGCCTAGAACCGCTCGGCCACTTCGGCCGGCTTTCTAATTGTATTTGCATTGTTTTATCTAGTGGCTCGTCCACAATTTGCAATTCTCAAATTATTGTTTTAAAGACGTAATGCCAATAAAGTGTCGTAATTATAATGTGTAACTACCTACCAACCACGATTCTGTGGTGTCACCGCCAGACACCACACTTGCTAGGTGGTAGCCTATAAATCAGCCGCGGTCCGTTAGCATACGTCGGACCCGCGTGTCGCCACTATCAGTGATTGCAGACCGAACGCCGCCACACGGCAGGTCTAGTCTAGAGAGACTTCCTAGCACTCGCCCCAGTTGTCCAGCCGACTTTGCTAGTGATGGTTCACTGTCTACATACGCTCTCATTTGCAGAGAATACAGTTTAGCATAGCCTTCAGCTACGTCATTTGCTAAGACCTAGCAAGGCGCCATATTCAGTTACTATATGTCTTTTGAACAGATAATATTGTGAATCATGTACCGTCAAGAGCGACGTTCGTCATTGATGGATTAAAGTTAAGTATCAAACTAGTTACGTCCTCTTTCTGAATTCTAATTCCTTGTCATGTTCCAGACCTCACGTCAGTATAGTTCTTCCCTCCTCACGCCAGCCTGCGTGAGCTAAAACCCGTGCATTTCGGCCTCCTCTAGTAACACGGTGTTGGCTCTTCTGCCAACACAATAGATTCCATCCCGGTTCCTCCTTTATGGTATTTAAGATATACTGTGCAAGTTTGGTACGACTATGGAATCACGTATCAAATGTAAACTGTTCCTATGCCGCCTTGATTGAAGTATGCTGTTCATGGCAAAATGGCTCTATCCAAATTCGGCCCCAAGGCAACCGTAGTGCACCTCGAGGCATAGATGACAGAGGTGAACAACTTCTTTGGAGATGTGTACGGGCCAATAGACGTGCAGTTGTTTGGTACTCAACGTCCCAGATGAACCGAAAATGTATCAACAGCGTCTCGTCCACGATTGTTCAGAGAACTTTGCTGCTTACGGTACTCCGCAACAGGTGCGTGGTTCATGCACCCATGCTGACTGCTGTTCATTGGCAATGAAGGCTGGAATTTGCACGCCAATACCGCAACCGGACGTCCAATGAGGGGGGCAGTTGACCCTGTCATAATGTGAATTACGTTCCATGCTCCATCGCACAGACGGCCGTTGGCGTGTAGGCCTGCAACGTGAGCCGTCTGTCAGCAAACACATTGCAGCAGTCGTCGGAAGGGGGACGGCGAAGTCTATATGCAGTTTGTCTTTTCCTTAGTGTGATGTCTTCTACCAGCAAGACAATGCAACGTGTCACCCAGCTCGCAAAGAGTGTGCAGGACTCAAAGAGTACCAAGATGCCTTCAACGCACTCCCCCCTCGCCACCAAACACGCAGGAATTAAAGCCAATCGAGAATGTGTGGAAATGCTTCGATCGGGCTGTTCCCACCATGGATATTTAACCGAGATACCTAGTGGCCACGACAATAGAGTCGGCATGGTTCCACATCCCTGTCGGTAGTTTCCAGAACCTCACTGACTGCACGTCTAGCAGCGGACTGTGCTGCAAAAGGTGGTTTTTCAGTCTTTTGGCAGGTGGTCACATTAATTTGATTGGATAGCGTATAAAGGGATACACATTGGAGTCCTCGCGAATACACATAAACAAACGGCATGCCGTAAGATCAGGCCGACGTTGGAAGCCAACGGTTCAATGCAAGACCGTGCGCCCCTTACGGTCTATCCGTTGCTTAGGCAGCTTATGATTAGAAATTCTCGTACCTGCTTGTGGGTGCATATGTCGAAATGGAAAACGTAAAACTCCTTCCGCTGCTGTATTAATCGCCACTTCCACATGTCACGCATTGGGTAATGAACGAGCGAGACAACGGTCTCGCTATACACATGAACCGGAAAATAGCAACTGGCATCAACATAAACTTTTTCAACTTCGATGCATTCGCCCGAAATTCCCGTCTACATTCGTGTAAAAGGTCATGTGAAATCGGATTAATCTTGTTGAAACAGACTATACACCGAACCTGTAATAAGGGGCATCCAGAAAGAAGGAGTATTAAGCCTAGTTTACACGAGGACGTTAGGTTGCGCCACTCGTTGCGTGGAATGAGTTGCACGCAAATAATTTCATATTTGACTGTAGACACGGCGAAACCAGTGTATACTTCACTTTGGTCGTTTTGTGGGTTCCTGAGTCGTGTCTGAAGCGAAAGTTTTGGCAGCTGCACGTCGCATCAGTTCTCATGGAGTTAAAGCTTGTTGCGTGGAATCGCTGCATAAGAAAAAAAAAAAAAGGAACGTGTTTCGATTCGTGTCTGGTTTAGGAAAAGACGTCAGCTCGGTTGCTCAGCATCCTTTCTGAAATAATTTGTAATGGACCCCAGGAAGTTCTTTTAATTGTCTTAGACTGTCACTAGAACTGTTAACGAATCTTTTAAATAGCGTTAATTATGCGATAAGGACTAAATATATTGTAATACATGAAGCACTGTTGCCAGAACTGAAATTACATATCACACTGCATGCATTACAATCGAGAATACTCGGCATGCTATAAGATGCGGTTTTAGTTGGTGATGACGCTTTTTCATTAACACCAATAATTATTAACATTAGTAGCAGTAATTATTGGAAGCAGGCCGCATTAAGAAGAGAATGGTTTACAAACTACTCTCTTGAAGATAGATCTGTACGCTGGCAATATTTCAAAATTCAAACATACCAATGGGGAGCACTGCTGCGACGTTTCAAATAGATGAATGTTGAATAAAGAATGCAGCTTCTTGATTTGTGTAGCCTTCCTTCCTGTCAACAGTACACCTTAAAAAAAAAGAGTCGGCCAATTCGAACGACTTGATTTTAGTCTTGTAGACAAGAGCATTTCTACAGCTAGAATTACATTTGTTTGTATTTTTCTTAATTCACTTGTGTATGTGCTCCTAATCCAATAAATTTTGCCCTGCCGCTCAGATATTGTCAAACTATCTATGTTCTGATCGCACATGACGATCTTAGGAGCAGCAGTATGTTGCTTATTTTTCTAATCAGCATCACTGAAATCCCACAGACACCTACACAAAGCATAGATACCCAAAAAGCGAACATTATTCTCCGTTCCCCACTTCATATTTCAGTTTGTCTACGCTCTACGAACACCAATAATCTCAAAACCCATGCAACTAGTGTCGCCAAAGTTGGAACACGCCGAAACTGTTTGGTTTCAGCAACTAGTTGCGCAAACGCGCGGTCAGCATGCGCAGTGGCCGGTGGCGCAATTGCCTCCAACCTAGTGTCGCCGTGTAGACTAGGCCTTATGCGTCATGAAGTACCTCAGCTATGTGACCAGGTACACGACGGTGCTGCTCACACTTGGGAGGCAGGAGCTCAGAGCAAGTGGAGGGGCACATGTGGCAGAGCGGGGTGAGGGGACAAAGCGCGGTAATGGCGCTTTTTGTCACCTGTGTCCTATCGTCTATCGCATATTGTTAGAACTACACTCCTGGAAATTGAAATAAGAACACCGTGAATTCATTGTCCCAGGAAGGGAAAACTTTATTGACACGTTCCTGGGGTCAGATACATCACATGATCACACTGACAGAACCACAGGCACATAGACACAGGCAACAGAGCATGCACAATGTCGGCACTAGTACAGTGTATAACCACCTTTCGCAGCAATGCAGGCTGCTATTCTCCCATGGAGACGATCGTAGAGATGCTGGATGTAGTCCTGTGGAACGGCATGCCATGCCATTTCCACCTGGCGCCTCAGTTGGACCAGCGTTCGTGCTGGACGTGCAGACCGCGTGGGACGACGCTTCATCCAGTCCCAAACATGCTCAATGGGGGACAGATCCGGAGATCTTGCTGGCCAGGGTAGTTGACTTACACCTTCTAGAGCACGTTGGGTGGCACGAGATACATGCGGTCTAGGAATGGTAGAACGATGGGTTCGATGACGGTTTGGATGTCCCGTGCACTATTCAGTGTGCCCTCGACGATCACCAGAGGTGTACGGCCAGTGTAGGAGATCGCTCCCCTCACCATGATGCCGGGTGTTGGCCCTGTGTGCCTCGTTCGTATGCAGTCCTGATTGTGGCGCTCACCTGCACGGCGCGAAACACGCATACGACCATCAGTGGCACCAAGGCAGAAGCGACTCTCATCGCTGAAGACGACACGTCTCCATTCGTCCCTCCATTCACGCCTGTCGCGACACCACTGGAGGCGGGCTACACGATGTTGGGGCATGAGTGGAAGACGGCCTAACGGTGTGCGGGACCGTAGCCCAGCTTCATGGAGACGGTTGCGAATGGTCCTCGCCGATACCCCAGGAGCAACAGTGTCCCTAATTTGCTGGGAAGTGGCGGTGCGGTCCCCTACGGCACTGCGTAGGATCCTACGGTCTTGGCGTGCATCCGTGCGTCGCTGCGGTCCGGTCCCAGGTCGACGGGCAAATGCACCTTCCGCCGACCACTGGCGACAACATCGATGTACTGTGGAGACCTCACGCCCCACGTGTTGAGCAATTCGGCGGTACGTCCACCCGGCCTCCCGCATGCCCACTATACGCCCTCGCTCAAAGTCCGCAACTGCACATACGGTTCACGTCCACGCTGTCGCGGCGTGCTACCAGTGTTAAAGACTGCGATGGAGCTCCGTATGCCACGGCAAACTGGCTGACACTGACGGCGGCGGTGCACAAATGCTGCGCAGCTAGCGCCATTCGACGGCCAACACCGCGGTTCCTGGTGTGTCCGCTGTGCCGTGCGTGGGATCATTGCTTGTACAGCCCTCTCGCAGTGTCCGGAGCAAGTATGGTGGGTCTGACACACCGGTGTCAATGTGTTCTTTTTTCCATTTCCAGGAGTGTATGTGGAGGGGTGGAGGCGAATTACCTAACAGGGAATCGACGCCATTGCTCACTGTGTTGCTCCTTGTTCTGTGTAGATGCGTTTTTCCTACACGTTTCTGCAATAATCAGGTCTTAATATCTCTCATGTAAGCAAACATACGTTTATTCCAATAGTCTTCAGCTTCACCTTTATGTACCTTAAATATTAATTCTGTCTCATAGGGGTCGCTGAATGTTATATAATCTGCAAGTGTGGTCTTGCGGCAAAATGAGGTAGGGGAGACTATGGTAATTGTTTTTGCGTTTTTTATATTTCGTACACAGAAGATTATTTGGGTTCTGGACAGAATGGTTCGAGTCTACAAAAGAAAAACCGACTGGCAAAGCTGGTCTACTATACCCAATGCAAGAGGCTGTAGAAACTGTGGGAATGGGCCATAAGAAATCAGAAATTCATTTCAACGTCCTTCAAACCACATTAGAGGACCATATGGGTACGAAACGTAAAAATAAAGACCAAGCAATAAGTTGTTTTAATGGGTCTCTACTTTACTACAAGAAGCTGAACTAGACGGGTATTTGACTATAATGTAAACTCAGCTACTTGGAAATTGGAAATTTGTGGTAAGACCCTATGGGAGTGTTGTGTACATAGTTCCGCGTAGTCAGAGCATACACAACTTTCCCAATAGAGCGCGCCCCGCTAAGCACTATAGTGCAGGCGCAGCGCTCGTCCGTCTCCGCACTACGAGATTGCGCTGTCTTAGAGACGGACCAAATTCCGCTTCCGCCGATCCGTGTATTATTATGTAACGCAGTCAGTGAGATTGCTGCTAACGTAGAACTTTTTCTCCTTGCGGATCACACTCGCACAGTGATACATGAACGTACGAGGTATTATGATGAGTGTACAGACCTCCGATTAGTCAGTCTGCATTAGTCTGCATTAGTCTACAGTCAAGTTTCAGTCTGCGCCTAATAAGATTATCATATTCCTGTACATAGCCATGAAGATAAATGAACAGACACTTCGTCAAGTATCAGAGATATGTGAGAATAAGATTAATTTACCACGACCAAAGGAACTTCAGATTGTCCATTGTAAACAGCATCGAGAATCAAGTTACGTAATATCTATGATTTTTATTATTTTAATAAATGTTTGTGAAAATTAATCAAGTTTTGTTTATACACTCCTGGAAATAGAAAAAAGAACACATTGACACCGGTGTGTCAGACTCACCATACTTGCTCCGGACACTGCGAGAGGGCTGTACAAGCAATGACCACACGCACGGCACAGCGGACACACCAGGGACCGCGGTGTTGGCCGTCGAATGGCGCTAGCTGCGCAGCATTTGTGCACCGTCGCCGTCAGTGTCAGCCAGTTTGCCGTGGCATACGGAGCTCCATCGCAGTCTTTAACACTGGTAGCATGCCGCGACAGCGTGGACGTGAACTGTATGTGCAGTTGACGGACTTTGAGCGAGGGCGTATAGTGGGCATGCGGGAGGCCGGGTGGACGTACCGCCGAATTGCTCAACACGTGGGGCGTGAGGTCTCCACAGTACATCGATGTTGTCGCCAGTGGTCGGCGGAAGGCGCACGTGCCCGTCGACCTGGGACCGGACCGCAGCGACGCACGGATGCACGCCAAGACCGTAGGATCCTACGCAGTGCCGTAGGGGACCGCACCGCCACTTCCCAGCAAATTAGGGACACTGTTGCTCCTGGGGTATCGGCGAGGACCATTCGCAACCGTCTCCATGAAGCTGGGCTACGGTCCCGCACACCGTTAGGCCGTCTTCCGCTCACGCCCCAACATCGTGCAGCCTGCCTCCAGTGGTGTCGCGACAGGCGTGAATGGAGGGACGAATGGAGACGTGTCGTCTTCAGCGATGAGAGTCGCTTCTGCCTTGGTGCCAATGATGGTCGTATGCGTGTTTGGCGCCGTGCAGGTGAGCGCCACAATCAGGACTGCATACGACTGAGGCACACAGGGCCAACACCCGGCATCATGGTGTGGGGAGCGATCTCCTACACTGGCCGTGCACCTCTGGTGATCGTCGAGGGCACACTGAATAGTGCACGGTACATCCAAATCGTCATCGAACCCATCGTTCTACCATTCCTAGACCGGCAAGGGAACTTGCTGTTCCAACAGGACAATGCACGTCCGAATGTATCCCGTGCCACCCAACGTGCTCTATATGGTGTAAGTCAACTACCCTGGCCAGCAAGATCTCCGGATCTTTCCCCCATTGAGCATGTTTGGGACTGGATGAAGCGTCGTCTCACGCGGTCTGCACGTCCAGCACGAACGCTGGTCCAACTGAGGCGCCAGGTGGAAATGGCATGGCAAGCCGTTCCACAGGACTACATCCAGCATCTCTACGATCGTCTCCATGGGAGAATAGCAGCCTGCATTGCTGCGAAAGGTGGATATACACTGTACTAGTGCCGACATTGTGCATGCTCTGTTGCCTGTGTCTATGTGCCTGTGGTTCTGTCAGTGTGATCATGTGATGTATCTGACCCCAGGATTGTGTCAATAAAGTTTCCCCTTCCTGGGACAATGAATTCACGGTGTTCTTATTTCAATTTCCAGGAGTGTAGTTGGTCACTGTCAATCTGCTAGTCTAAGCGTGCAAGTGGCATTCCTATCGTCTGAGCTAACGGCAGAAGATAAACTCGCCACGATAAGACCACGAGACATATTGCTGGCACTCGCCTACTTCGCTAGAGCGACAAGGCAAATAATCTGATAGTGTGTGTACCGAAGGTCTTACAGCAATCACACCACAGGGAGCAAACAGCTGAGGTCACAGGTTGCTAAGCTTACACACTACTAAATCTAACTTAAACTCACTTACGCTAAGGACAATACACACACCTAAGTCCGAGTGAGGGCTCGAACCTCCGAGGGGGGGGAGCCGCGCGAACCGCGGCAAGGCGTCTTCGACCGTGCGGCTACCTCGCACGCCGAAGAAATTACCTTCACCCGCCGAAGAAGAAATTACCTCCACCCGGCGCTGCTATAAGAGGAAAGCATCTTGTATAGCGACAGCAGCACGACAGTCTCTCTGCCACAGGAAGCCGATTAAATGGTCGTGTTAAAAGGTAGAACTCGGCATTTGTCTACACATTTTGTCGCAACTGTTTGATGCATGAGAAAAACGCTAAATTGAAGCCTGATACTTCAGTCGTAAAGAAAGCATACAGTTTAATTTCTGTAGCAGGCATTCAAGTGCAGCACTGCCATCAGAGTAGTTAAGAAATCTAAAGTGTAAAATCCAAACACTTACTCAGAAATGGCTGGCACTAGTGTTCTATGCGCCGTCTTCTTCACAGACGTGCCACACCTGCCCAAAATTCTCCCAAAACACGAAGCAGATCATTCGCCTTTTCTACTACCACCTGATCTTTCTATTTCATATAGCTTTGCAACGATACCCTTAGATATTTAAACGATGTGAGTGTGTTAAGCAGCACAATACTAATGCTGTATTCGAGCGGTATAGGATTGTTTTCCTACTCATTCGCATTAACTTACATTTTTGTACATCAACAGCAACCTGCCATTCATCACACATAGTGTTCGCCCCGATAGCTGACTGGTGCCGGCACGGTAGCTCAGCGTGTTCGGTCAGAGAGCTTGTTGGCATCTGTAATAAAAAACTGAGTGGAACGATCAACCACCGAACTTGAACAGGATGTCTTGCGACGTCCGCAACGACCAAATACAACGATCAATAACGAAAAAAAAAAGTGGTAAGCGTGACAGATTGCCATCCAACGGGCCCTAGTTCGATTTCCGGCTGGGTCGGGGAATTTCTCTGCTCAGGGACTGGGTGTTGTGTTGTCTTTATCATCATTTCATCCCGCCCGCCCTCGGTAGCTGAGTGGCTTGGTACCTCAGCGTGTTCGGTCTGTAATAAAAAGACTGAGTGGAAGAATTAACAAACGATCTTTCACGGAGGTCATGTGACGTCCGCAAGGACCAAAACGCAACGAAAAAAAAAAAAAAAAAAACGGATTCCCGGCTGCGTGGAAGATGAAGATTTTATCCGCTCTGGGATTGGGTGTTGTGTTGTCCTAATCATTAATAATCATCATTTCATCCCCATCGAGGCTCAAGTCGCCGCAGTGGCGTCAAATCTAAAGACTTGCACCTGGCGAACGGTCTACCCGAAGGGAGGCCCTACTCACACGACATTTACATTACATTTCATCCCATCCGGCGCGCAGCTCGCTAAATGTGGCGGCGAATGTAATAAGATCTGCACAAAGGCGGCCGGATCTGCCCCGTAAGGGGCCTCCCGGCCAATGACGCCAAATGCTCATTTCCATCACACCTAGTAGAAATTGTTCCTAACTCACCTTGTATTATCCAACAGTCACTCATCGAAGACACCTTCACGTACACCACAATGTCATCAGAATCACACGTAAATTGCTGTTCACTCAGTCAGATCGTTTACGTGCACAGACGATACAAGCGGTCCCAACACGCTTCCCTGGGACCCTCCTGACAACACCCTAGTCTCTGATGAACACCTGCCGTCGAGGACAACATTCTGGATTCTGTCACTTAAAAACTCTTCGTGCCGTTCACATATCTGGGAACTAAACCACATACTCGGACCTTCATCAATAGTCGGCAGTGGGGCGCTGTATTAAACTCTTTCTGGAAATCTAGAATAATGCAATCTGCATGTTGCCACAAATCCATGGATTGTATGCAATCATCTGTGTCTCACGAGCGATGCTTTCCAAACCCCTGCTGATTTGTGGACAGAAGCTTTTCTGTTTCAAGGAAATTTATTACATTCGAACTCAGAATGTGTTCAATAATTCTGCAGAAAACCGATGATAAGGATATTGGTTTGAACTGGAGCTTTAAGATACTTGAGACTTTCAACACGTAGATCGCATTTTCCTTGTAACAGTTGCTCTATGTACTCGTATTTACAAGGTGACTGTTAGTCAGATACTAGTTTCAGGTGCAACTACGGTTCCAGCAGCCCTCGTCAACGAGATGGGGCAAGTTGAGCAATCACTGAGATACAAACTTTGTAGGCACGACTAAGATTAAATTACTCTGAGTTCAGTCTCTAACGACCTCTTGATCGACGAGATGCTAACCAAGGGCCCCCTTCTTTCGTTGTACTGAATTGATTAGACAGGATCTAAATGCATATAACGTTAACGTAAGCTGAAAATGTATTTAACTCGTAGAGAGTAGCGCAGAACTGGTGTGGTTCATCACTAATTACTAACAAACGACGACCTAAATAACCGAATCAAAGTCAGGATTAAATGTCTCATGAGAGACGGAGCAGAAGCTGGTAAGGGGGGAAGAATATTGGGCGGGTCATTTTCAAAGGAACTATTGCCTCGAGTTATTTAGGAAAAACATTTCTTCTCCTTAAGACGCCATCTTCCAGTGACGCATGGGGATTCAAATAGCTATCTCAGATCTGGAAGGTTTTTGTTCTGACTGTTGCAGTTAGGAATGCCTTCCAGCCACGAGATCCACCGTCACCCAATGGATCTTTATGCTTGCAGCTTCAATTATAAGTTGTAATAGGTAAAACGTCTCACTCCTCGTACGAAGGGCGTCCAATAAGTAATGCAATACACTTTTTTCTCGGCCAGTTTCATGTGAAAGGATCGCCAGGTTAGTCGTGCGGTCTAACACACAGATTTCTGGGCGGGGAGGCGTGTCGCTCCCCATTAAGAATCCGGCCGGCGCATTAGTGTCGAGGTTCCGTGTGCCGGTCAGTCTGTGGATGGTTTTTAAGGCAGTTTTCCACTTGCCTCGGCGAATGCGGGCTGGTTCCCCTTATTCCGCCTCAGTTACACTATCTCCACGTATGCATACACCACAATTACTCTAACACGCAAACACTGCGGTTACTCTGGTCTGGTGTGAGGCGTTCCGGGGGGGGGGGGGGGGGCAGCAGGGGGGGGGGGGGGGGTCCACAGTGGGAAACCGCACAACCACACAGTAACCCTGGGTTTGGAGTGGGGTGGTGCAGGGGTGAGTGAACTGCTGTAGCCTGTTGTGGGCCCATGCACCAATGAGGGCTAGGGCGGGGAAAAAGTCTCTCCATCGTTTCTAGGTCCCCAGTTCCATACAATACAATGCAATCATGTGAAAAATGCAGAGTTTGCTGGGTGATATTGTGGAATATTCCCGCTTAAGAACCTGTAGTTTCATTAAGTTCAAATTGATGGTGACGCTATATGTGGCCTTCAAAATGGCGTCTGTAATGGAGGTGCATACCAAGAGGGCACCTGTCATTGAGTTTCGTTTGGCCGAAAAACAGAGAATCGCAGATATTCATAGGTGCTTGAAGAACAACTGTGAAGACCTGGCAGTGACAGCCAGGATCTGGCACCTTCTGACTTCCATCTGTTTGGCCCAACGAATTATGCACTCCATAGAAGGCAGTACCAGGTGGAATCCAAAATTTTCGGGACTGGTGCTGCCACCAGGAAAGTACGAGTAGTAGGTCTTTGCGCCGGCCGGTGTGGCCGAGTGGTTCTAGGCGCTACAGTCTGGAACCGCGCGACCGCTACGGTCGCAGGTTCGAATCCTGCCTCGGGCATGGATGTGTGTGGTGTCCTTAGGTTAGTTAGGTTTAAGTAGTTCTAAGTTCTAGGGGACTGATGACCTTAGAAGTTAAGTCCCATAGTGCTCAGAGCCATTTGAACCAGTAGGTCTTTGCATGCTTAGGTGACGAGAGCTGCATATCTGATGAGTCAGTGTGCGGAGTGGCACTCAGCTGGGAGGACGTGTTGCGTGTCCACAGTGATTTCCGTAATACTCTGTGTTTGGTGTGTGGCGATTATACGATGGATTCACGAACAGAACGTGTATCAAATTGTGTGCGAATCTCAGGAAAAGTGCTATGGAGACCCTTGCAGTGATTCAAAAAGTGTTTGTGGAACAGAGCATGAGCCGTACGCGTGTGTCTGAGTCTCATACTCGGTTCAGGGCGTCGAATATGATGCTCACACTGGAAGGGCCGTTGCCAAACTTTAACAATTGGATCGTGCGGATCGACGTCGAACCGTTCGAGACCTTGCGGATGAAGTGAGTATTGGCTATGGGGCATGTCAACGAATGTTGACTGAGGAATTGGGTAAGCATCGTGTAGCCGCAGAATTTGTACCAAGTATCTTGACTGCCGATCAGCAGGCACAGCTTTTTGAAGTGTGCACGGACCTTCGTCAGACAGCATCTGATGATCCAACGTTCTTGTCACGGGTTATCACCGGTGACGAGAGATGGATTTACTGTTATGACCCAGGGTCAAAGCAAGATTCGTCCCAGTGGAAGAGCCCGGGCTCTCCAAGACCCAAATTAGCGACACAGGTGAAGAGCAAAAGCAAGAGCATGATCATCGTTTTCTTTGGTACCAAGGGAACTGTGCACAAAGAATTCGTCCCACCCAACCAAACAGTGATTTCCGCGTACTACTATGACGTTTTGCGACGGATCTGTGAAAACGTGCGGCGACGACGGGCCGAACTTTGGCGCCAAGAGAACTGGCTGCTGCATCACGACAACGCGCCCCGTCACACGTCCTTGCTCACCACGACCTTTTTGGCAAAAATGGCGGATGTACCCTACCCACTGTACTCGCCTTATTTGGCACCTTGCTACTTGGCGCTATTCCCAAAACTGAAACTCAAGTTGAAAGGCTGTCGGTTCGACTCCCTAGAGAGGATTCAAGAAGCATCGCTGGTGCTGACAAACACACTCAAAGAAGAGGACATCCATAAAACGTTTGACCAGTGGCTGAAGCCTGGGACCAATGGGTACATATGGATGGGAACCACTTTGACGGTGATGGTGACCATCAGTCCAAAGGTAAGATTTTCAACTGACGGCAGCACCAGTCCCGAAAATTTTGTGTAGCACCTCGTACGTGGATGATGCGGAGGTTATTGATGCAGCAAGACATTGACTGCGACGACGACCACTAAAGTAGAACCGCTTGGGCATACAGGCCTCCCAGTAAGGTGAGTAAAGTCGTCGCATTCAACGGAGATTATGATGGAAAATAGAGGTTTGTAGTGAAAAGTATGGTGTATTACAACCCCGAATAAAACCAGCCAGCTTTGAGAAAGAAAAAAGAATTTGTGTTGCATTACTTACTGGGCACCCCTTGTAATATACCACAAGTATTGAGTCCCACTTTGTCATGTAGCAGTCCTTTTCGCGATTTCTTATAATGAAGAATTTTGAGATCTGATTTTTTCAGTGTCCAAAGCATATTCAACAGTTGATGACACATATATTTCACAGGCTTCAGTTCATTTTTCAGTACTTTCACATGTGTATTAACACGGTTCTTTATTCAACGCAGCTGCTACTTTACTTGTAGTAACCTAGTAGATAGTGTAGGAAGTTCCATGCGGCTTTTCGTGGATGATGCTGTAGTATACAGAGAAGTTGCAGCATTAGAAAATTGCAGCGAAATGCAGGAAGATCTGCAGCGGATAGGCACTTGGTGCAGGAAGTGGCAACTGACCCTTAACATAGACAAATGCAATGTATTGCGAAATCATAGAAATAAGGATCCTTTATTGTATGATTATATGGTAGCGTAACAAACACTGGTAGCAGTTACTACTGTAAAATATCTGGGAGTATGCGTACAGAACAATTTGAAGTGGAATGATCATATAAAATTAATTGTTGGTAAGGCGGGTGGCAGGTTGAGATTCATTGGGAGAGTGCTTAGAAAATGTAGTCCATCAACAAAGGAGGTGGCTTACAAAACACTCGTTCGACCTATACTTGAGTATTGCTCATCAGTGTGGGATCCATACCAGGTCGGGTTGACAGAGGAGATAGAGAAGATCCAAAGAAGAGCAGCACATTTCGTCACAGGGTTATTCGGTAAGCATGATAGCGTTACGGAGATGTTTAGCAAACTCAAGTGGCAGACTCTGCAAGAGAGGTGCTCTGCATCGCGGTGTAGCTTGCTCGCCAGGTTTAGAGAGGGTGCGTTTCTGGATGAGGTATCTAATATATTGTTTCCCCCTACTTCTACCTCCTGAGGAGATCACGAACGTAAAATTAGAGAGATTCGAGCGGGCACAGAGGCTTTCCGGCAGTCGTTCTTCCCGCAAACCATATGCGACTGGAACAGGAAAGGGAGGTAATGACAGTGGCACATAAAGTGCCCTCCGCCACACACCGTTGGGTGGTTTGCGGAGTATAAATGTAGATGTAGATGTAGTCCACGTTTGTGGTACAAGGACAATATCGGTAATTTTACTATTACAAACTTCAGTCTCACTGCTGGTCCCCCTATGGTTACTAATCTGGTCGCTATGTACTTTCATAACCTATGATCAATTATACCTGCTCCGCAAGTGAACTGAGAGACGCCAAATTGGCTTCAGTTAGTGAGCCTCCGGTCGGCGGCGCAGCCTAAATACTTATTGTCGAGAGGGTGTTGGCGGATTGTTGCTTGTCGGTGTGTCTCTGGCCTCTGTCGTGATAGGCGCGCTCGATCCAGCGCCTACAATCGATATTTGTGCTACGTCTTTGCCGACCGGTGTGCTGGCGACAGCTTACGCAAGCACAACTTGCTGCCTTAAAGAAACGAACAGACGCAATAGACCATATAATGGGGAGAAGATGCTGGTCGGCTGAAAAGTACTCGTAAACTAAGGATGGACGTACGTTATAAACCGCAAGGGTGGCCTTCAGTAACACGTATCTTCTGTCTGCTCCTCCGCTGCGGCAGTTCGAGAAACAATGACTGTTTGCACTGTGCGCCACTGGCACTTCGGCAAGCCTCCAGTCGAGAGACGTCGCCTGACAAAAAGCACTCGTGTGCTGTCTGGCTGGAGTGAGTGCGGCTTGTTTAGAGTGACTTTTGTCCCCGCACACAATGTGACGAGAGCCAGGTAGTCGGCCGGCGGCGGCGATCCTCATTAGCTTTATCAACAAGCGGCCGGGCCGGCCAAAAGAACAACGGCGAGCGCACAAAGCGCGGACGTGACGCAGCAGGCGCGGCCGCAGCCCCGTCCACCTGCCTCCTGCCTCCCGCTCAGGGGCTCCAGCTCCAGCTCGGCGCCTGCGCGCGTCCGAGGAAGGCCACCATACGCCCTGCAAGCCAAGTACGGGATGATTCAAAACTGAAAGATCAGATTTCAAACATTTATTACAAACAAAGTATGAAAAACAGAAACACAGTGCTCGTGTCACTGGACAGAGGGAGTTTCAAAGTTCCATGTGTGCACAGACACTATACTATGCTTTCATGCACTCAACGTGAGCATCATCCGTTGTTGGAAAAACGTCGAAAAGGATCAATAGGTTTCTGTTTTTTGCATCGACGGCTTCAATCTGCTTGTGCAGAGGCCCCTTCTTGCAGAGTCAACGGCACAATGTGGATTGACATCGCACAGATTCCGACACACAAAATGATTTCTCCTTGTGGTGAAGTCGCTGTGTTGTTACAAACAACTGCATTCCTCTGTCCAGTGACATGCGCAGTTTGTTTCTGCCTTTTATAGTTTGTCTGAAATAAACAACTGAAACCTGTTCTTTCTTTTTGAATCACTCGGTACTGTGAAGCACGAAATGCAGTGGTAACTTTTAATTAGGAATGTAACATTTGTTCACGTGTGACCTATCGTCAGAGTTCAAGAGCAACCAGCTGAAGGTCATCACGAAGGAAGGGTTTACAACGGCAACGTTTACCCTCTTAAAATTGCAAACCGCAATTATTTACTTCATGCGGCAGCCTTCTCATCTTAAGTACAGCTGTTACCTGCTCTCTATTTTCCGTTTCTTCATTGTCAGCAAGTCGTCTTTTTTACCACTGCTTCCTTTGTAAAATCTAAGGTCTCAGCTCTCCTTCTATAGAGGATATCCAGGTACTAGTTCTTTGTTTTCGTACATCGGCAGTTGAGTCTCTACTTTATTTATATCAGTCAAATTATTTCTTGTCTTCATTCAGTTGGACTACAGAAAAGTTATCGGACTAAGGTAGTAACAAATTCGTAATGTTGATTCTATTACTGATTATTTACTTAAAATATGATCTATTTGATCCAATACTATAATGGTTGCGGAGTTCTTTGGAAATTATAATGAGTCGGTCACTGACAGTTCTCTGGATCTTTTCAGTCTAGTCGAATACTGATGTACTTTCAGTTTTGGAAGAGAAAATAATCCTGAGGTGACAATATGGTGAATAAGATAAATTCTGCAGCTCTGAAATATGCTTTTCAACGAGAGGCATTATTCACATTTCTAGCTGAATATCTGAAAGCTGCAGAAATCTTGTATTGAAGAAAGCTTTTTTTGCGTCAGTCTGTTTCTGACATCTTCGATAGTCTCGATGATGGTTAGGTCGTTATTAGCGACTTAGTAAAAGTTAATAATTTTAAAACTTTGTGTTTACAGTACGAAATCTGTTAAAATTTGACTCAATTTCTGTGTTCCTCTGAGTCATATACTACCAAAGAAATTAAAGCAACGTCTACTAATTCCAGGTACTAAAGCCAGTTACAAAAAACTCGCTGTGACTGAAATATGAGGCTAGAAAAATGTGGCTGGAGGAGCCAGCCACTCGGAGAATCCATATACTTTTCATGACACAGCACACATTGCAGCTGCTGCTGCCGCTATTCCTATTACTCGGAACTTACGACTTTTCGAGCAACCCAATTTTTCCTTTTGTTAGTGTAGTAGATTATTTGTTAGGTACAAGTACAAGGTTTCAAGAAAGGACGTCACAATTTCAGAAATTCATATACGTTTATTGACAAAAGATGTAGAGCTGGGTTTGGTGTTATTTTTTAGGGAAACACATCAAGTTTTTTTTTTTTTTACCTCAAACTAAGGATGTTCTATGCGGCTTCCGTTGGTTATCCTGCACATATAACCATCGGTAGTCTATTTCTTCCCAACCTCCATGTAGCATTGCAGATGTAATTTGCTCAGTGGCGATGTAAATTTTTGATCTGAGTTTAGGTAGAGAAGCTGGCTCAGGAAGTACAAACACGATATCCTTGATGAACCCAATTTTAAAAAACAATCGAGTGGTGTCAATTCTGGGGAACGTGGGAGCCATGCAATTAGCGCATCACGGCCAAGCCGTTGCCCTGGATAGCGGTCACTGAGAAAATACAGGACGTCAGCCTAGTAGTGGTGTGGTGCACCATCTTGCATGATGGAAACATTTCCTTCTTTGTTATCCTCATCGATCTGTGGAATCAAAAATTTTTCTCACATATCCAAGTACACTATTCCGTTGGTGGTTCTCTCACGGAAAGAAAAGGGGCCGTACACTTCGTTCATGGTGAGTGCTATCACGAACATATTGTAATGTTTCATGTGGATTTTCCTGCCCCAAATCCTACACTTATCTGTGTTAACCTTGCCACTTAAGTTAAAAGTCGGCTCGTCAGAAAATATGATTTTGTACCAGATATGTTCATCCTCGTGTAATCGATTTAACATATCCGCACAGACGTTCTTGTGAGCAATGTTATCAATGTCTTTTATTGCCTGTACGATGGTCAATCTGTACGGTTTCCAATGGAAACGGTTTCTCAACACACGCTAAACAGTTGTATGTGGGATTTGCAGTTCGCGAGATGCACGCCGGGTCGATCGTATGGCTCTTGACAAAACGTTGTCTCGCCCACTCAACGAGGCCGTCAGATGTGTTTGGACGACATGATGATTTCCCACGTCTTACCAAGCACCCTGTTTCTAAAAAAGATTCATGCCACTCATGAATTGTAGGCCTACTAGGAGTATCTTTAGGGTACATGGTATTGAAATTATGCTGAGCTGTTGTCGCCGACTTCGATTCTTCAAACCAAAACACAGTTAGCTCGCTCGGGTCCAGTGTAGGCAGCCATCTTTAACGCAATTGCCGCTAGCTCTCCGTACGGTGCTATTCGCCACTAGCGAACTACGCGAGTCAAAACTTGATGTATTTCCCTAGAAATTGACACTACAATCGCATCTGTAGGTATTATGAATTAATTTATATGAGTTTTCAGAGTCGTAAAGTCGTTTTTGTACCACCTGTATTCCAAAACATTGTTGTCGTACCTTTTTTTAACACTGCGTTGTGCACGTTTTTCGTAACTACGACTACGCACTAACAAAGGCGAATGAGAAACTCCCAGCCAGACACTGAAACAAGTTTTTTAGTCTAAAAACTGCTCTAAATATTCGATATACTATCGGTTTAGGTCAAAGCATTTTGTTCATGTTTCCATCAGTCAGATTCCATCTGTGTAGCGTAATTCTGAATGGTATGTAAAGTACTCATAATAGTTTCACAGAATTGAAAAATTTATCCATCCTCTAATGTTTTTAGATGTGGCAATAGGCTGAAGTGGTGGGGTGCCAAATCTCATGAACAAGGGAGATGAAGAAACTATCCGAATTTCAATAAACACCTCGTCCCCAGGATACATATTCGACTACGAGGAAATTAGCCTTTGAGTGCAACTTCGAATACTGCAAGATGGAACCTTGGAACTGCCATGTCCATACTCTGAAGCAAGAACGGCGTAAAGATATGTTCAAAGTTACAAAAACGTGAAACAGAGAGGAATATTTATTTAATTCTGTTGTTATAAGAGATGGATAAATTTTAATAGTATTTTAACAATATATGAGGAACAAAAATTGCATGGCTAGTTGAAGTATGGGGAAAATGTAGCTATGACTATTCAATAAAAATTGATTCCACATAAAAATAGTTGCTTACCTAACCATTTTTTCCCTTTATGAGCCACTTCTTAGTCCACGAATAAACGAACTATTTCTTCCACCGACTTTTTACCACTTGTCAATTTGAATCAATACATATTATAAAGATGTATGTATGTGCGTGTGCGTTTTGCACATCTCCTCCTAAACCACTGGACCGTTTTAAGCCAGACTTGGTACTCACATACATTACTGTCAGGCGACTGTAGCTATTGGGGATGGGGCAAATTCCGAGGTTTTATTCACCCAGTGTTTGAAAAGGAGAAAACTTACCGACTTGTAGAAAACTTTATACATAATTTGAAACTTTTACGAAATATTTTCTCTCTGACGACCCCTACAAAATAATGAAAGGGGAAATGTTTATCGTTTACTACTTTTCCGCTTTTCATTCGGTAAAGGTACTGGATGAGGCATGACGTTATAAGTTTTTTACTACCACCTCTATTCAATACACATTTTACAGATAATACGCAATTATACCACTGAACGTAACTGCAAAATTATATAATTGTACGATACCTGGTTTAGGAAATATGACGTCATAAACAATGGGATGCGTGAAAGACTGCCGCATAATGCATGAAGTTTAAATTTATCACTTAATTGGTACTAACTCCATGCGGAACATATTTTCCAGGCAGTATACGCATATGGCACTGATTGTAACTACAAAATGACATCACTGTACGACCCATAGTTCAGAAGATATGACGTCATTAACGTAAAGGCGAGACACTGTGTAGTACGGCAGTGGATGCATAGCTACAAATAAATACCTAGGCAAAACCGGGTATCTCTGTTAGTAAATAACATATGTCCCATTTCGCCCTAAGTCGTTCGGTGGTAAACTGCTCTTTGATGTGAAGGTCGATACCAACATGTCATGACCTCACACAAACGCAGGATGCTTTTCGATCGGTACCCCTGGGATTTACAGTGGGATGATAGAGGCTAGCACGAGTGGGGTGGTTGTAAGAATCTGGAACATTCTATAATAATTAGTACTGGAATACTTTAGTAAATTATTTTTACTTAACTTTGCACTGCTACTGCACTCCACGAACAAAACTAATAACAATTGTCTTTCTTGAATACAAATGACTCATTAACAAGCATTAACTGAATTATAAAGAAATCCAAGGTAACACAATTCTGGTATTGCGTGCGTAATACATGCGCGAACTAGAGGGTGTGAACTTAGCGAGCTTAAGGCTATTCCAATTTGTCTTCGCTCACGACCTGTGGCTGACTCGGCTGGTGAGATCTGCCAGTCTCTGTCCGTGCCATAGGGCCGCGCTGCAAGTGCCAGCGAGTCCGGAGAGGTTGCAAGTGCTGGACCGCTAACGGTTATCGCAACCTCTAGCGTGGTGTCTAACGTTGACACCACACTCTTAACGTAATTTTCTGAAAACAACTCACAACAGCCTGGCCACTCTCCCGTTGCTAAAAGGAGAACCCACACATAGTTGGTTTCGAACCACCAAATTGGTTGTCCCATGATGTGTCACCGCAGCTGGTTGTTCCTGCATGCCTGGTTTCCGGCGTCTCGTAGCGAAGCTGCTCGTACTTTCTCTAACGTCTCCTGGTTGCTGTGGTAGTCAGTTGTCCGTGCACTAAGAGGTCTGAGAACACCTGTCAACTGCTGCTGAAACAGCAAGACGAATGTCATGAGAAACAACTGGTGCTGCGACAACAGCAGCAGCATCAGCATCAGCAGTCGTTATTGGTCTCAGGTGTATCATGTCTCGCCCCCAGCTCAAGCATCATGCGATGAGGCTAAGCAAGAATGGGGCTCATACTTCCCTTGGCTCTGGCTTCATCTCGAAGTATTCGAGGTAGCTGACCGGCAAATATGGAAAGCGTTTGTCATTTCTTGTACAGACACTGAGATATTCCGCACATATAGCACCTATATGAATGTCTGAAGGAACGGACACCACGCATTCATATAAATGATTCGCCTAGATGGGCAATGATCCTCCTCCTTCAGAGCGGATGCACAAGTACGTTCGACCTCCTGGGGGAATCTCAGAGTAGTGGTCATGGAGGAAATGGGCAGGGATTGAGGATATCTGGCGCTCGGTGGGTTGGCCTTGAGGGGTGTCGAGATACTCTGCGCAGCTGCCACTGACACTGTGTCTCGGGTGGCGCAGTGGATAACGCACCTACCTAGTAAGCAGGAGATTCCGGTTTGAATCCCAATCCGGCACACGTGTTCACTCTTCGACGCTGTTGCCGCACAAACTCATGATGTAGCTGCTATCACTAATCTCTTCTGGAACGCCGTCACTTAACAGCTGTTTTGTTTAACCTTTAAATCTAAAGGGGTGGAAGGGCTGACCCAATAAAGTGAACATTTCAATTCTAGTGGATTTATTAACTACCCAAAACAATCTCAGATACAATTTGACAGGTGCCACTCGGACGAGATTATTTAAGAGACATTTATTACATAAATCATAAGCAAGTTAATAAATAACTTTAACAAATAATTTTAGTTAAGACACATTATTTAAGACCCTTTCAATTAACATTACTTGTAGCCCGCGATTTCCCACCAAAACTGGCAGAAGTCACTGAGATTGAATTTAACCATTACTTTAACCAACAACTCTAGTTAAGAGACATTATTTAAAACCCTTTCAATTAACATCACATGTTACTCACGATTATCCACCAAAACTTACAGAAGCCACTGAGGCTCAATTTAACCATAGCTTTAACAAACAATTGTAGTTAAACCACATGATTTAAGACTCTTTCAATTAAAACCTTACATTACATGTAAAATATCATTTGACGCACAGCCTCAACTTCAACACGAATACTTAAAACACATTTATAACTTGGTTAATGTTACAGAGCGACCCCGAAATTATTCAAATGCCCGTTGACTTGTAAGATGGACTTTAAGGGCATTGAAAGTTACTGCCTTGTAAAATGATAAGTGTTTAATAACAGAAGTAAGGCCCAAGGCTGTAAGGCCGAAGTTTAACCACAAATGGTGGAACAGACTGAGAGAAGTAATACTTAACTTCAAACCAACACGTGGCTCCGTTTGCAACCCCACGTCAAGTAGGCCACCAAAATGTGAACCAAGCAAACACTACCGATGAGGGACTCCCGAACTCAGGCGAAGTCCACCGCCTGTAAGCCAAACTTGTTATCTAAAGGGAACCCCTGTGCTTCAGTTGCCTGCTGCCTCAGCTCACTGAAACACAGACCACACCCGACAACAATAGGCAGAAAACCTTTCTTAACCTTAACATTTAAGATTGATCAGAAAATTAACTCTATATAACCAAGGCTAAACAACAACTATTTTTTTAAGGAAGTACTTCCTTTAAGTGAAACACTACTGGATAAACAATCACTAAGAGAGGGAAATGATCTGGCTCACGGGAACCGGCACTCACTAGAACTTAGTGACACACTTCTGCAAATACATCAATATTACGCGGAAGCAGAGCACACGCTTAGCAGGAGGCATGAAATGAAATCGAAGAAGCATAACATCATACGTTGTACAACGTCTTACAGTACGAGCGATCACAATCACAGTTAACTAAGCGCTCTTAATAATTAGCGCACTTAAGTGGGTGTCTAGTTGCTGGGGCGACTTTGCGAAGATGCAAAGGAGATAATATGGTGAACATAGATCTAAAAAAGGGGTGACTGTAAAATGGAGATGAAAAACTGTTTAAAAGTAGCACACACAAAAAGCCACATACTGCAACAATTAAAAGAACACAAGGCACACTATGACTGGGGCATAAAAAGTATCGACAGATGGCGTAGTACATAACAAACACTGATGGCGAACCTCAAGGAAGTACACAATTAAAAGCACACCTCTTGACGCACAGGAGAAACAGCACTAAACACAACACTTACGTGGCACAATGACGATGATGAAAACGGAGGGTCTGCCAGGTGCAAGGAGATGAGGGAGACCGGAAGAAGGGAGAGAAGGAGGGAGGGAGGGGAAGAGAGGGGGGAGATAGGCAGGGGGCGCACTGGAGAGGGCCAGGTAGGGAGGGATGTGGGAAGGAAAGAGGCAAGTATGGGGTGCAGGGTCTCAGGGGGGAGGAGGGGAAGGAGGAAAATCCGCTCTGGGAGAAGGAGTGGAGAGGAAAAAGGGGGCCCTGGGGTGGGAGTGGGGAACAAGGCCAGGTTATAGTTGGAAGGAAGGGTAGATGTCACTGCAAAGTTCCTCATTCGGGAGGGGGAAGCGCTGGAATTGTGTCCTCTCCCCTACTCGCGGTAGGCACTCTCTTATATCTCGAGCCAGCCAAAGCCCAAAGCCAAACCTCTGCACTACGAAATCGATCGTACTCATGTCAGAGATACTACTGGCGCCAGTTCCGCCACGGCTCACCTTCCCTTTCTGATCCTTTCTCATCCCTACTCTTCCAATTAAATTGTATAGGACCTCCTACACAATGCTCGTTACCCACTTCCTCTTCATCAGAATCGTATCAAGCAAAAAGTTACTATCCACACCAGGCATCGTGCCACCAGATGCCGCAGCGGTGAATGCCCGTGAAGACAAAGACACCACCTCGTTTTCCTACGTATACATCGTGCTTACAGTGTTTTCAGACCCTACCAAATCACTAACACATTTCTACCATACGACGTGCACAATTCCCAAACATTAGGGTATACAGGCCGTTTTCGTGACTACTGTACACACAGACATGCTGGAGAATGGCAAATGTAACAAATGTAAATAGGGTACGATACATAGAAAAGAACATGAATTACATCGAACTGGCAAGCCTTAATTTACACTTAGTTTTTGAGTTGTAGATGGTAATAAAAACACGAACTTGGTTGGAGAATTGTTACTGGGACTAACTGAGTTAAAGGAATTACGGACCTTGGCTGCAAGTGGGAAGTGAGAGAATTCAATGGAGAAAACTAAAAATCTGAGCCTGTCTCTCCTGCTTACTACGCAGTTGCGCTGACCATTGAGCCATCCGGATACAGTGGTCAAAACTACACAGACTACCCTTGTACGTCTACTGCCGGACCCAAATTATCAACTTATCCACACAGTACTGATACAGTGCCCCTTGCCGAATACCCAAATTACTCACGACTTTTCGTCGATTCCCGTAAGAGTTTGGGCCTGGTGTGCATTTGCACTGAACACATCATTGGCCATATCACCTTAATTATTTATATATGTGGTGTCTGATTGAGCAGTGGTAAAAATTGCGCACCGCAGCGCGTAGTGTGAAGCTTTCGCCCTCCGTTTCTGGCGGTGTCGCCGCTGTGGCAATCGCAGCTTTGGTGTCTTCCTCTGGTGGGAAAGGGGAAAGGTTGCCTGTTCACGTGCATTTAAGGGGCGCTATGAGTTCGCCAGTTAGTCAGTATGGGTCAGTCTCTCGTCCCCAGCTTACTAGTCTGTCTCTCGTCCGCATTTGTTAGGCAGTTAGTTTCTGTCTGTCGTTCGGAGTGCTAGTATGTCTGTCGTTCGGATCGACCCTTTAAAGCCGGCGGCAAAATGAGAGTCTTCCCACTTCGCCAGTAAGAGAACTCAGAGAGTGGTCTCCCGGTCGGGGCTTATTTCCTGCATCTGAGTCTGCGCGTTAGGCCGCCAGTCTGCTCGACTTTGCTCAGGCAATGGTCATTGGCGGTTGGATCGATCAGTTGGTCGGTCGCGGACTGAAACACGGGATGACGTGTCTGCCTTGAGCGCCGGCGCATGTGAGGTCACCACGTGAGTTCAGTGGGCAGCGCCGTATAGAAAGGGGTAGTGGCTTCGCGGTTCACACGAGAGCAACAGGAGCGAAACCACGGCATCGAGCTGGCCGAGGCGAGCTGCGACGCCTTGAGAGGGAGATCGGCGCGCCTTCCTGCATCTGTTGAAGCGGCTGGCAGCGGACGGTTCGGGAGAGCGATTTGGGAGTGCTGCGCCAGGTCTTCTCGAGAAATGGCAGTTTACTAGAAGTTAAGTTACTGGTGATATGTTGTCTGATTTACTCTTGTTATATTCTACTTGTTTTCTTCGTGAGGTCACCAGCCGTTTTGCTTTGGGGTCGTCCCACCATTCTTCTCCGTTTGCCCACCCGCGGGTTGGTGGTTGTTTATAAATTTGGTGGTCCGTTTTTCCCTTGTGGAGTAGGGGCGAGTCAGAGCAACGTGCGGTTCGGGTTGTTCGGTAATCTCCCTATCAATATACCGTACGTTAGTTGCTGCCTCTGTCATGTTTGTCGGATTTGGTGTGTTAACGAATTTATTGTTTGGAATGTAACGGCCTAATTCCTGATACATATTTCGATCTTGCCTATCGTCATGAGAGGCAGTATCTGTGTACTGTAGAGCATCTCAACTTGTTTGGCCATCCCTGTAGAATTTTATATAAGATTGCATTTCATGGGCTTTTGTTTAAATGATCGTTTTAGTATATAAAGTTGCCACCGTTTCACCGTAAGACTAAGTTGCACCTTCGGTGGCAAGGTTAATCTTTTAATTGTTAGTGTTTTGTACCATTTCCATCCCTCATACGGGGTTACATAGTTAGTGTGCTTGTGTAAATTATTAAAACTCTTAGCGCGTGTTGCAGATTTGCACCAGTGTAGTCTTTCAGAGGCTGTTGTGAGCGGTCGTAACTACGGCCGTATCAAAAGGGAGCGGCAAGGTTCTCTGCCCGAAAGCTCATACAGTCAAAACTTGTTTCTTTCTGCCTCTGAAAAAATTGTAACTTTGATGTTTGGAGGGTGCTTTCTGATTATAATTTTAAATCTGTTTCTTTTAAAAAATGCTTTTATACACTATTAAAGTGAATAAAATTCCCATTTGTTAAAAGGAATTTCGTTATGATTTCATCAGTTACTCCCTGGAAACTACTTCCATGTTTACATAGATTGATTAAATGTGTTAATGTTCTTGATGAATCGCTAGTGAATAAAATAAATTCTTAAGAATATTGTTTGAAAATAAATCACGGTTCACTGATCTTTCGCACATATCCAAAGAACCACACAGCACTTATACACTGAGGAGTCAAAGAAACTGGTACACCTGTCTAATATCGTGTATGGCCCCCGCGAACACACAGAAATGCCGCAACACTTCGTGGAATGGACTTGTCTGAGATTGTGCTGGAGTGAATTGACACTATGAATTATGCAGGGCTGTCCATAAATCCGTAAGGGTACGAGGGTGTGGAGATCTCTTCTGAACAGCACGTTGCAAGGCATCTCTCAATAATGTCCAAGTCTGGGGAGTTTGGAGGAGAGCTGAAATGTTTAAACTGAGAAGACTGTTCCTGGAGCCACTCTGTAGCAATTCTGAACGGGTGGTGTGTTGCGTTCTCCTGCTGGAATTTCCCAAGTCCGTCGGAATGCACAATGGATATGAATGGATGCAGGTGATCAGACAGGATGCTTACGTATGTGTCACCTGTGAGAGTCATATCAAGAGCTATCAGGGGTCCCATATCACTTGAACTGTACACGTCCCACACCATTACAGAGCCTTGACCAGCTTGAACAGCCCCCTGCTGACAAGCAAGTTCCAACGATTCATGAGGTTGTCTCCATACCCGTACATGTCCATCCGCTCCACACAATCTGCAACGTGGTTCTTCAGACCAGGCAACATGTTTCCGGCCATTAACAGCCCAATGTCGGTGTTGACGAGCCCAGGCGAGGCGTAAAACTTTATGTCGTGCAGTCATCAAGGCCTATATCGATGATGTTCCGTTGAATGTTTCACATGCTGGCACTTGTTGATGGCCGGCCTTGAAACCTACAGCATTTTGCCGAAGCGTTGCACTTCTGTCAGGGAGAACGATTCTCTTCATTCGTCCTTGGCCACGTTCTTGCAGGATCTTTTTCCAGGCGCAGCGATATCGGAGATCTGTTGTTTTACCGGATTTATGATATTCACGGTACATGCGTGGAATGGTCTTACTAGAAAATCTTCACTTCATCGCTACCTCGGAGATGCTACGTCCCATCGATCGTCCGCCGACTGTAACATCACATTCAAACTCACTTACAACTTGATAACCTGCCACTGCAGCAGCAGAAAGCGATGTAACAACTGTGTCAGACACTTGTTGTCTTATATAGACGTCGCAGATGTCAGCGCCATATCATGCCTGTTTACATATCTCTGTATTTGAATACGCATGCCTATACCAGTTTCTCTGGCGCTTTAGTGTATTTCGGCCATATCGCATCTCCTGTCCAGCGTTCGTTACCCGCTTCCTCCTCCGCAGAGTCGTATCAAGCAAAACATTATTTTCGACAGCAGGCATCGTGCCATCAGGTATTGCCACCTACGGATTGTTTCCACAACAGCGTTCAAAAATTTAGCAGGAAATAGAGGATGCTCTACTGAACAATTTGAGGTAGGGAACGTGGGATTGTAGAAGTCAAATTAAGGAGATAATAGGAATAAAGTCATATTACTGTGTATTTTTTATTTACGTTAGTTAGAGTTAACTGCAAATACCATCATTCACACGATGAACATACCAATTGTGTTGTATCTTACAAAATGTGCTGAAGCTGACGGCCATCAAGTTCACTGCAAACATGACATCGGCGAACGAGTTTCTGACGCACTCTGACGCGACCATGAAAGTATACTGTACCGGTACTGCTCCACCGTATTGTACTGTACGTCCGTGAGTAGCAATGAGTAATGAATGGGTCTGTCGTTAATTCTTAGCACGTTCTGTCTTAGGAAAATTAAATACGATACAACACAGCCACCTTATGGACAAGCAAAGCGAACAAAATAAAGTAAACAAAACCTCCATCATGACTACCTGGTAATCAGGCCTTGTCCTCCTTGTTTCCTTTCAGGAAATAGAGAATGTACGAGGGTTATTCGGAAAGTAAGGAACGATCGGTAGCGAAATGGAAAATACAGTGAAAATCTGATGAAGCTTTTCACAGATGCGTTTGGCACTGTGTCTAGTACGCCCATCGGTAGCATCATGTCGCTCTTTTCAGTTCTCAGCTCACAGTGAGAACGTAATGATGGCTCGAAATTAGCGTCTCCCGCCAAATATGAGGGCCTAGCGAAGGATTTCGCCTGAAGCTATGCAATCCACATAGTATAACTGTCATGCAGTTCGTTCTATACGACGATACTCGGCCGACTCTGCAGGGGCAATGAAGATGCTCCTCCAGTGATTTCGATGGGAAGTGTTTTATCACCCACAATTGAGCCCGTAACTGGCTACCCCAAAGGTTCATCTGTGCTCAAATGAACCGCTGGCTATGAAGCCAATATTTTGACATAGACAATGAGCTGCAGTCCAGAGCAGACAATTGTCGAAAAGCACTGGCGGCTGTCTCCTATAACGAGGGAATCGAAAAGTTGGTACAACGCTACGACAGATGTCTAAGTCTGAGCAGCGATTTTGAAGAGAAGTAGCTGGAAGGTGTAGCTAACCGTTGCAAATAAAACACTTTTGATTTTCACTATAGTTTCCATTTCGCGACCTATCGTTCCTTACTTTCCGAATAGCCCTCTTACATGCAAATTAACAGCACAGTACGTGTAAACGTGTACACACGTTAGTTATAAATGAGCTGGAAACAGTAATGCTAGACAATGCGGTAGACAAGTTTATTTCCGATCTCCTTAAGCTGGCTTCTCCGATCCTAGGTTCCCTACCTTAAATTGTTGAGTGGAGTATTCTCTACGTCCTGTCACATCTTTTCACGCTGTTATGGAAACATCGTATTTATCCCGAGCCACGGCAGCCATGTAGCAGCGGCGAAAGCCGTGAAAACAAAGACTCCACCTTCTCTTCCTACCGTGCCTGCATCGAGCTGAGACCCATACCAAATCAACAAGTCCTTTCTATCACACTACGTGTAACAATTGTCAAACATTAGGGTATGCAGGCCGTTTTCGTGACGGCGCTGCACACAGAAATGCTGGAGAAGTGCAAATGTAATAAATCTAAATAGAATAAGATGTGTGGAAAAGAACATGAATTACATCGAATTGCGAAGTCTTAATTTATATTTGATTCTTGATTTTTAGGTGGTAGTAAAAGCCAGATTTTGCTCGTCATTTGGTACTTGGACTAACTGAGTGTAAGACACAATGGAGTTACAGACCTTGGCTGCGAGCTGGCATTGATTGAAATCAATGGGCAAAGTTGAAAATTTGAACCCATGTCTCCTGCTTGCTAGGCAGATGCGCTGACCACTGAACCATCCTGACACACTGGTCATTGCAGCTGCATGGACTACCCTAGCATGCCTCCCGTCGGACCCAAACTCTTAACTTATTCGCACACTACCAATGTATTGCCCCTTGCCCATTATCCTCATTACTCATGGCCATAAGAACTCGAGACTGCCGTGAATTTGCACTGAAAATATCATTGACCATCTCATCTCAGTTATTTATGTGTATGGTGTCTGTTCTTTCGGACATTCCTGAAGGAACTGACACCACATATGTAAATAAGTGAGCTTATTCTGATGTTGAAACGTGGAAGTTGACTAATGAAGAACAAACACAGTAAACATGCCATAAAGGAAAAACACACATGCCAAAATAATTTAGGAAAGGGGGTGTCATTTTGAGATGAGGATTGTGCAACAGTAGTAAGAGGACAGGTTTAAGAATAGAAGTAAAATTGGTTGTTGGGGTTGGGAGCTGTGACTGCTGTGTTAAGGTTTTAGAAGCAGACTAAAATTACCTGTGGAACTAGCATTTGAGGGGAGAAGGAAGTGGAGATATAACAACTGTGTAATAACTTCAGTACACCTCTCTCAGCCCTCTACCTTGAAGATAGTAATTCTCTCTCTCTCTCTCTCTCTCTCTCTCTTTCTCTCTCTCTCTCTCTCTCTCTCTCTCTCTCTCTCTCTGTGTGTGTGTGTGTGTGTGTGTGTTTGTGGACCAGATCACATGCATGTGAATAACACTTGCTCGCTAGGAGCAGACATGTACACTGGAGAGTACTGACAATGGTATGAAAGGTAGCCTCATTGGACCAACCAGCGCTTGCCAGCAGTTATCGAAAGGTGCATCAAGTATCGTTGCTGGAAATTCGTGCAGTGAGTCAAATAAGAACATCACCGAGAAAAAAGTTTTAATGACAAATTCCTCTGAAAAATTCCAGTTGCTTTTAATATACATGTCATTCCCCTGTCATAGTGATTTACTCTTAAAGCCCCAGTCTAAAAACTGTTATGATGGAAGCAAATGTCACTACAGCGATATGGGCAAAAGCGAACTTTCATTAAACCAACTTGAAGTTGTTGCGAACGTGAGTACTAGTATATGTCGGAAAATAAATGTTGCGTTTCAATGTGCGTTTCGTAATGGAAATCCAGTTTTTACTACGTAGGTATCTCTGACAGAACATGTGTAAATTTAAGAAGCGTGGATGTTTTATAGCAAGTTGCTTTCCATTAGAACATTCTAAATGGGGTACTAGCACTAACGGGCAGCCCGGGTGGCTGACTAGTGGGATAAGGATATCATGTAGAACAAAATGGGAATTATGTCAAAATGTTAGAATTAGTCACAATCAACCTACAGTAGCCCCAGTAGCAGTATTGTAAGGTAATTAAAAATGTTATCAGGAAGGCAAAGAGTATGTGGTATACAAATAGAATAGTTAACTCACAGGATAAAATTAAAACCATTTGGTCTGTTGTGAAGGAAGTGTCAGGTCAGCAGCACAAGGTCGACAATATAAAGTCAGTGCGCAGAAAATATATTTCTGTTACTGATAAATCAGATACATGTACAGCATTTTTTGAGCATTGCCGGTGAATTAAATAAAAATTTAGTTTCTACAGGAAATCAAATAACTTTCTTGGAAAATGCCTTTCCGAGATTGATGTCTGAAATACTCCTCTGTGATACAGACAAGAGGGAGATCGAGTCCATAATTAAATCACTGAAGACCAAGCACTCCCATGGTTATGATGGAGTGTCTAGCAGAATATTAAAGTACTGTGCTGCACATGTTAGCCCTGTATTTAGCCATATTTGTAATTTACCTTAAGGAATGGTTAGTTTCCTGAACAATTAAAGTACTCAGTAGTAAAGTCGCTTTATGAAAAGGGAGAAAGGGATAATGTAGATAATTTTAGACCTATTTCTATGCCATCAGTGTTTGTAAAAGTTATTGAAAAGGCTATGTATGTAAGAATAAGTGATCCTTTTATATCACACGATTTGCTATCAAATGTAGAGTTCGGCTTTACAAGTCGTTTAACAACTGAAAATGCTATATTCTCTTTTCTCTGTGAGGCACTGGATGGGTTAAACAAAAGGTTTCAAACGCTTAGCATATTTTTTGATTTAACTAAAACTAATGTTTTGATCACAAAATATTGCTCCAGAAGTTGGACCATAACGGAATACGGGGAGTAGTTCACAATTGGTTCACCTATTACTTTAGCAACAGGCAGCAAAAGGTCATTATTCACAATGTTGATAACGGCTGTGGTGTGGGGTCTGTGTGGGGCACTGCGAAGCGGGGGGTGCCCCAGAGATCAGTGTTGGAGCCACTCCTGTTCCTTATTTATATAAATTATATGCTCTCTAGTATTACGGGTAACTCTTAAAATATTTCTGTTTGCTGATGACAGTAGCTTGGCAGTAAAGGACGTTGTGTGGAACATTGGCTCGGTTTCAAATAGTGCAGTGCATGACCTCAGTTGATGGCTTGTAGAAAATAAACTAATGCTAAATCACAGTAAGACTCAGTTTTTACAGTTTCTAACACACAATTCAACGAAACTTGACATTTTAATTTCACAGAACGGGCATATGATTAGTGAAACTGAACAGTTCAAATTTCTAGGTGTTCAGATAGATAGTAAGCTGTCGTGGAAAGCCCATGTTCAGGATATTGTTGAAAGACTTAATACTAACATTTTTGCTATTCGAACCGTATCTGAAGTGAGTGATCGTTCGACACGAAAATTAGTCTACTTTGCTTATTTTCATCAGCTACTGTCGTATGGTATTATATTTTGGGGTAACTCTTCCCATTCCAAAAGGATATTTTTGGTTCGGGCAATATGTGGTGCTAGTTCACGAACCTCTTGTCGACCTCTGTTCACGAGTCTGGGTGTTTTGAAATTGGCCTCTCAATACGTATATTCCTTATTGTCGTTTCTTGTTACCAATATTAGTTTATTCCCAAGAATAAGCAACTTTCAATCGGTTAATACTTGGCAGAAATCAAACCTGCATTGGATCGGGCGTCCTTAACTCTTGTGTAAAAATGTGTGCAGTTTACTGCTGCATCCATTTTCAATAACCTGCAACTTTAATTAAAAAATCTTAGCAGTAATCCATGCGCTTTCAAATCGAAACTGAAGAGTTCCCTCATGGACCACTCCTTCTATTCTGTCGAGGAGTTCCTTGAAAAATTAAACTGATTTTTATTGTTTTGCTGATAGAGTTCATGGTTGTTCATGTTCATGTGGTTCATGGTGTGGGTTCCTGTAGCCATGTCCTAGTTCATGAACCACGGGCAAAGTATGAGTGGCCAAGTAAGTGGTCCCAGCAGTCGGGATACCAGTTACTTTGGAATAAGGCTGAGCATCTTAGACATATTCTGAGTCGTGGTCACCTTTGTGCTCATACGGCAAAGACTACCAAATCCACCGGTTAGTCCCTCAACCGTTAGGGGTAAAACTCAATGGGACTCAGGGCAAGTAAGGCTAGCAACCTGCTTCCCTGGTACTTTAAATATGATGCTGGCAACAATCAGAGCAAAATGCCTCGGACCTTTGGAGGTGACGAAGTCCCACTTCTAACTGACAAACCAGGGACTCCTAAGATACGACTTGGCAAACAAAGGGTAATGAGATGGGGAGCTATTAATATCAATGGGGGCTATTCTGGGAAGAAGGTAGAGCTGGCAGAGGCTGCAAGTAAGATGGGGCTGGACGTTTTAGCTGTTAGTGACATTCTGGTAAGGGGTGAGAAAGAAAAGGAAATGGGAGAATACAAGGTTTACCTGTCAGGAGTCAAAGCAGGAATAGCACAATGGAGTGTAGGAAAGAAATGGAATCCAGCGTAGTTGCAGTAAGATACGTAAACGAACGACTGATGTGGATAGATTTGACAGTGTCTAACAAGAAAAGTAGGATTGTGTCAGTATATTCGCATTGTGATGGGATAGATCAAGATAAGATGGATAGTTTTTATGACGCACCCAGTGTCATAGTTGTTAGAATAAAGGACAAGGACAGTGTTCTGCTCATGGGTGATTTTAATGCTAGGACTGGAAATCGAACAGAAGGGTACGAAAAGGTTATGGGTAAATTTGGAGAGGATATGGAGGCCAACAGGAACGGGAAAAACTCTTGGGTTTCTGTGCCAGTATTTGCTTAGTAATCACAAACTAATTTTTTAAACATAAGAAGATTCACCGGTATACTTGGGAAGGCAGGAGAACCAGATCTGTCATTGACTACATAATAACAGATCAGGAATTCAGGAAGGCTGTGAGGGACACACGTGTATTCAGAGGATTCTTTGATGACACTGATCATTATTTAATCTGCAGTGAAATTGGTATTGTGAGGCCGAAAGTGCAGCAGGCCAGGTCCATATGTAGGAGGATAAGAGTGGAGAAACTTCAGGATAAGGAAATCAGGCACAAGTACATAACAGTGATCTCAGAAAGGTACCAGTTAGTTGAATGTAGGCAATTACAGTCATTGGAAAAGGAATGGACAAGGTACAGGGACACAGTACTAGAAGTGGCTAAAGAATTTCTTGGAAAAGTAGTGTGTAAAGGTAGGATGAAGCAAACAACTTGGTGGAATGACAGAGTCAAGGCAGTGTGTAAAAGGAAACAGATGGCGTATCAAAAATGGCTACATACTAGAACTCAGGTAGACAGATAAAGGTACGTTGAAAAAAGAAACAAAGCCAAACAGATAATTGCAGCACCCAAGAATGAATCTTGGGAAGACTTTGGAAACAGCTTGGAAACTTTGGGTCAAGCTGCTGGAAAACCATTATGGAGTGTAATTAACAGTCTTCGAAAGGGAGGTAAGAAGGAAATGACAAGTATTATGGACAGGCCAGGAAAATTTCTGGTGAATCCTGTTGATGCCTTGGGCAGATGGAGGGAATATTTTGAAGAGTTGCTCAATGTAGGTGAAAATGCGATGAGTAATGTTTCAGATTTCGATGTACAATGGGATAGGAATGATGATGGAAATAAGATCACATTTGAGGAAGTGGAGAAAATGGTCAATAGATTGCAGTGCAATAAAGCGGCTGGGGTGGATGAAATTCAGTCGGAACTCATGAAATACAGGGTAATGTCAGGTCTTAAATGGCTACACAGGGTAACTGAAATGGCCTGGGAGTCGGGACAGGTTCCATCAGACTGGACAAAAGCAGTAATCACACCAATCTTTAAACATGGAAACAGAAAAAATTGTAACAACTACAGAGGTATATCTTTAATCAGCGTTGTGGGTGAAATCTTCTCCGGTATTGTTGAAAGGAAAGTGCGAGTATTAGTTGAGGACAAATTGGATGAAAATCAGTGTGGGTTTAGGCCTCTTAGAGGTTGTCAGGACCAGATCTTTAGCTTACGGCAAATAATGGAGAAGTTTTATGAGTGGAACAGGGAATTGTATCTATGCTTTATAGATCTATAAAGGTATATGACCGGGTTCCTAGGAGGAAGTTATTGTCTGTTCTACGAGATTATGGAATAGGGGGCAAAATTTTGCAAGCAATTAAAGGTCTTTACATGGATAGTCAGGCAGCAGCTAGAGTTGACGGTAAATTGAGTTCATGGTTCAGAGTAGTTTCGGGGGTAAGACAAGGCTGCAACCTGTCTTCACTGTTGTTCATATTATTTATGGATCATATGTTGAAAACAATAAACTGGCTGGGTGAGATTAAGACAAGTGAACACAAAATAAGCAGTGTCTCATATGCAGATGACTTAGTTGTGATGGCAGATTCGATTGCAAAGTAATATTTCAGAGCTAGATCAGAAATGTAAAGACTATGGTATGAAGATTAACATCTCCAAAACGAAAGTAATGGCAGTGGGAAAGAGATATAAACGGACTGAGTGCCAAATAAGAGGAACAAAGTTAGAACAGGTGGACGGTTTCAAGTACTTAGCATGCATATTCTCACAGGATGGCAACATAGTGAAAGAACTGGAAGCGAGGTGTAGCAAAGCTAATGCAGTGGGTGCTAGGCTATGATCTACTCTCTTCTGCAAGAAGGAAGTCAGTACCAAGACTAAGTTATCTGTGCACCGTTCAATCTTTCGACCAACTTTGTTGTGTGGGAGCGAAAGCTGGGTGGATTCAGGTTACTTTATCAATAAGGTTGAGGTTACGGATATGTGAAGTAGCTAGGATGATTTCAGGTACTAGTAGATGGGAACAATGGCAGGAGGGTGTCCACAATGAGGAAATCAAAGAAAAACTGGGAATGAACTCTATAGATGTAGCAGTCAGGGCGAACAGGCTTAGATGGTGGGGTCATGTTACACGCATGGGAGAAGCAAGGTTACCCAAGAGACTCATGAGTTCAGCAGTAGAGGGTAGGAGGAGTCGGGGTAGACCAAGGAGAAGGTACCTGGATTCGGTTAAGAATGATTTTGAAGTAATAGGCTTAACATCAGAAGAGGCACAAATGTTAGCACTGAATAGGGGATCATGGAGGAATTTTATAAGGGGGACTATGCTCCAGACTGAACGCTGTCTTAAATGATGATGATAATAGAGTTTACTTAAACTTATGGACTGTCTTTTTTAAGGTTCATGAACATTTATTTTTAAATGTTATTCTGTTTATGATGTAATTTCATGTACTGACATGTTCCATGACCTTGGAGATTTGCTCTTCCCAATTTGGTCCTACGGAACTTGACGAGTAAACACATATATAAATAAATAAAAAGATACACCTATTGCTACACCTTAGTTCATCTTTAGACGACTATGCAGGATACTTTACTATTGGCGTCTGGGTTTTCCTAGACGGCACTAGTTATTTTCTTCCCAGCCGGCACATGAGAGGCATTCAGAAGCAAAATAAAGAAAACTGAACGGCGACGTTTTGCTCGCAACTGTATAATTATGACGAAGCAGTTTCTCGTGATGACACTTGTGAGGACAATCTGCGGGACACAATCGGAAATCCATTAAGAGGCCCACAATGGACCACGCGGCCGCCTGCCGCCGCACGCCCTCATTGCTCGTCTGGCAGGGTGGGATGAGGCTGCTGGGCGATTAAACACTGAGAAGGGAACGTGTTTTGTGGCGGGAGGTATCAGAAAGCGAAGTTTTCGCCCGTTTAATGCACCTACAAACGCAGTGGGCTCCAGCGCACAACTCAAAGCGTGTCTCGAACAGTTTTTAATGAGTTTTTCAGTCTACTACACAGCAAAGTATGTTGGTTAAGAGCTGGACTTGAAGTCTGGAGGAACCGGGTACAAAGCGACTTCCAGCGACCCAGATTCAGCTGCCACGTGCTCACTTGATGCGAATGCCAGGATGCTAGAAGCATTCAACAGTGAAAATCGCGTAAAATATTTCTGTATATAAGACATCCGATTTCTACGGACTTCTGCTGTCATCTTCAGGTCTTAAAAATCTTTTAGTTGTGAAACTTATTCATTTTACCTTGGACCTAACGCCAAATTGTCTTTTGGATAAACGTAAAATGAATACCTTTCACAACAAAAAGAATTTTGAGATCTGAAGATGACAGCAAAGTCTGTCGAAGCCGGTTGTCTTAAATAAAGAAATATTTTATACGATCTAAGTTTTTGAATGCTTTTAGCAGGTAAAACAGATCTTTCCTTCTCAAAATGAGGAAGTTCAATGTCAGGATGATTTCCTCGAAAAGGCCATAGCCAACTCGGTTCCTGTTTCTTGGCCGACTGCACCATTTCATATTTTGTCACTGGGTGAACACCTTCTCAGTGTGTGAACAGCCCACCTACTGTTTGATCAGAGCAATTCTTATTGCCTCCGTAACGGTTTAGTTATGATTGATTAAGAGAAAATTCTATATATGTTGTGTTTTTATTTTAGTTTCGGGCAGCATGTAAGGTACCCCTTCCGTTCAAGCCACATTTTATTTCCTTATCTTCCAGTTTTACAAATATGCATCGCGTCTGCATATATGAAGAGTTCAGTGAGTACAGTCGTACTGCAGAACGCACAGTCGGGAGTAAGATTTTTCTTCCCACGCTGGCTGAAGGAGCCGACGGACCATGTGGCGTTATCAGTGGATGATGAAGTGAGGCGCTGTGGCTAAACGCCAGTTACGTCAGCAGCGAGATACTAGGAAAAGAACAATTATTCTAGCGCGACGTAAGTAATCTTGCTAACAAAAGTCGCATTTTCCGATACAGAGATTAGGAGAAGGCTACAGGTCGTAAGTACGTTGTTTCAACAATATTACAACGGCAGAAATAGAACATATTAATAAATAAACGAATAAGGTTTAAACTAAAGAAAATACTCGACCGGTTACGAACTATCACGAGCGTAAGTACTAGCTGTAGGATGCCCGCTATAGTCGCCGGTCGCCAATAGGATGCCTTCTGATCTAATTCTATCACAACACCATGCTCTGAGGAAATTGTTAGTTTTCATTTAATCATTAATAATTGTGTCGATATTATCAGTTTATCGTGTTTAGTAAATAAGTACTTCATAATGGCATTCTTTTCGAATGTTAATCCGGATAATAAAGCTTCCCGCGTTGTCACTAACAGTCACAAGAGATGGAATTGTACTTTGCAAAGAACTCGACGGCTCTGGTACTGCTTCTGAGAGGGGCATAAACTTTGAAAGCCTCTCGGCAAAACGGGTAGAATAAATTCTACAATCGTACACGACGGCTCGCTAAGACAGAAAAGCACGGCCAGTCATAAAGGGAGCCCCTTACGCCACCCTCTGCGGGCTCACTGGCTAAACTAAGACATTTCTGGAGATTTGCTACAAGTGAGGGATTTTTGTGAGCACCCTCTCCCACGACGCCCAAGGAAGTAACTGTGAAGACGGAATTGTGATAGTTAAGTATACCTTTCGTAATTTTTATCTCGTCTCTTTACATTAAATGAGTCTGAAAGGTATTTATTTATTTACAAACAATCCAATAGGGAAGTTTACAAATACCATTTTGTTTAAATAATTGTACAAAGGTACATTACGTGTCACAAAACAAGTCACTATAAATGAATGTAGGTGAAAACTACAATTGGGAACTTGGTAGAAGACTTTGCGTCCATGAACGAAGCGTTGTAAAACGTTGTGTTACTATGTTCAGTCGTCACCAAGTCAGGAAAACAAAGAAAATAAATACGTTCCAGAGCACGCCACACGCTGTTTAAAGAACCTCGAACACCCTTGAATTTCATTAGGCTCTATCATGTATTGTTCTCAAAAACTGACGCTACAATTGCAGGAACGAAACACGCAAATTTGGTAAGCGCCAAGAGGAGACTGCATTGAACTGTGGGTGAAGGGGATGAGGTGGGGTGTGACTACCGAAATAAGGAATGTTAGATCCGACTGGGGAGGGGGTTGGAGAATCCTGAGCTAATAACGAGCATGAAAACGGATGCAGGGATGGGTGAATACGGGATTCTCGTAGCGAGACTGCATACCGAAACTACCAAATTCACCAGAAATAAACGAATAATATATCTATTCAGAGAAGCAGATAAAAATTCGCTTTAGGCTTTCCTGAGAGAATCTCCACTCCTTTCAAATTAACAATGTAAGTGTAAAAACGATGTGTCTTGAAATCAAAGAAATAGTATTGACAGCATGTGAAAGATCTATACCAAATAAATTAACAAAAGATGGAGCTGATCCCTCATGGTACTCAAAACAGGTAGGAATACTCCTGCAGAAACAACGAGAAATGCATGCCAAACCCAAACGAACGCAAAACCCGCAAGATTGGCGACCTTTTACAGAAGCTCGAAATTTAGAGCGGACCTCAAAGTGAAATGCTTATAACAATTTCCACAACGAACCTTTGTCTCGCAACCTGGCAGAAAATCCAAAGAGTTTCTAGTCGTATGTAAATTATATTAGCTGTAGGACACAATCAGTGCCTTCTATCCGTGGTAGCAATGAAAATACTATCTACGACATTACTACCAAAGCATCGTTACTAAACACAGCCTTCTCGTAACCCTTTACCAAGGAAGACGAAGTAAATATTCGAGGTTTCTAATTAAGAACAGCTTCCAATATGAGTTACTTAGAAATAGATATCCTGGGAGTAGTGAAGAAACTTAAAACACTTGATAAAAGCAAGTCTTCCGGTCCAGATAATATACCAGTTAGGTTCCTTTCAGATTATGCTGACGCAATAGCTCTATACTTAACGATCATATACAACCGCTCGCTGGACAAAGATCCGTACTCTAAGAATGGGAAGTTGCTTAAGTCACACCAATATACAAGAAATATGAGTAATCCACTGAATTACAGACTCATATTATTAACGTTGATTTGCTGTATGATTTTTGAACATATATTGTGTTCGAACGTTGTAAATTACTTCGAAGAAAACAGTCTAGCGGCACTCAGTCAACATGAATTTAGAAAACATCGTTCTTGTGCAACACAACTAGCTGTTTACTTACATGAAGTGTTGAGTGCTATCGACAATGGATTTCAAATTGATTCCGTATTTCTGCATTTCCGGAAGGCCTTTGACACCGTGCCTCACAAGCGGCTTGTAAACATATTTTGTGCTGATGAAATATCGTCTGTTTTGCGATTGGATTCGCGATTTCCTGACAGAGAGGTCACACTCTGTAGAAACTGACGGAATGTCATTGAGTAAAACAAAAGTGATTTATGGCGTTCGCTAAGGCTGTGTTATAGGCCTCTGCTGAAACTTCCTGGCATATTAAAACTGCGTGCCGGACCGAGACTCGAACTCGGGACCTCTGCCTTTCGCGGGCAAGTGCTCTACCAACTGAGCTACCCAAGCACGACTCACGACTCCTCCTCACAGCTTCAATTCTACCAGTACTTCGTCTCCTACCTTCCAAACTTCACAGAAGCTCTTCTGCGCGAAGTTTAATATCAGCGCACACTCCGCTGCAGAGTGAAAATTTCATTCAAGCCTCTGTTGTTCCTTATTTATATAAACGATTTAGGATACAACCTAAGCAGCCGTTTTACGTTCTTTATCGTCTAGTAAAGTATTTAGAAATAACTACAATGATTTAGAAAAGATATTTGTATGGAGCGATAATTGGCATTGACCATAAATAATGAAAATTGTGAAGTCATTCAGATAAGCGCTAAAAGGAACCCGTTAAACTTCGGTTCCACGGTAGATCAGTCAAATCTAAAGCTCGTTAATTCAACTAAAAACCTTGGACTTACAATTACGTACAACTTACTTTCGAGAAAAACGCATGGAAAATATGGTGGGAAAGGCGAACCAAAGAGTGGGTTTTATTGGGAGAACACTTAGGAGATGCAACAGATCTACTTTAGAGACTGCCTTACACTATGCCTATTCGTCCTCTTTTGGAGTATTGTAAATAAAAAATATAGATGTTTCATTTGCACGTAAAGTTCGAATGATTCAACCGTTATTTACTTCCCGGTAGATGTGAACTACACTACTGGGATATATGGAGCAAGTTCAAAGAAGGGAACCACGTTTTGTACTATCGAGAAATAGGGGAGACAGTGTCAAGGACATGATACAGGATTTGGACTTGAAATCACTACGATTAAGGCGTTTTTCTTTGCGGTGGGATCTTGTTTCGAAATTTCGATCAGAAAGATTGCGAAAATATTTTGTTGATGCCGACCTATAAGGGCAGAAACTATCATCATAGTAAAATAAGGGAAATTAGACATCACACAGAAAGATATAGGTGTTCGTTTCTTCCATGAGCTGTTCGAGAGTGGGATAATAGAGAATTGGTGTGAAAGTGTTTGGATGAGCCTTCTGCACAGGGACTTATGTGTGATTTGCAGAGTAGCCATGTAGAAGTAGATGTAGATATTAATGATTACCTGAAAAGCCCCAATGGTCACTTTGGAGAGCTAGAGGTGGTGTAGAAGTAGCACCAGATGGTCATGTGGCCCTTTACAGCAAGATTAAGTCTTTGCAATAAAAATTGAGTGGATGTGCCAGTCGGCTGCATAGAATCAGTGATGTAATGTGGGTCCTCATGGAGTTGTGACAGAATGGTAGAAAAGGAACTATCGTTGCACAGCGGCAAGATTTTGCATCTTACACTGCACGCAAGATCATGGAATTAGATTTGGATTTGATATCGTTTGATAGGAGCAGGGTAGTTTTATTACGAATACAGGATATGACTGACATAGAGAAGCACACCTTGGTGCAACTAATTGCTTCTCACTTGCTGCTGGGTGATCGGTCTTACATGTAGCGATACCGTGAAAAGCTCACTGGAGAAACAAACAGGACAAAGGCACTTCGGCCGCAGTGCATCCACAAGCGTTCGAACAGGGAAGACCAAGGGCAGTCAACCGACGGCTGGGCGCACAAAGGCTCTTTCTGTGGCGGCACGCCACACCAGAGATTGTCTGGAGATGCAGCAGTGGCGAGGCTGTTGTTAGCGAGTGGTCGCCGGCGCGGAGACGCCGATGGCACCGGATTTCACCAAGATGCGGGAGAACGGAATCTGAAGGCAGGCGGTTTACAATGATGGCCGGCAAATTTTTTAGGGAGTGCAAAAACCTCCTGGAATGTGTCGGGCAGCTGTCCGGCGCCACAAACCGTTAGCACGGAGCCACGTCCACCAGCCTCTTTCCCGCGATTTTTAATGTGGACGTTTCCAAATGCGTATGGAGCGAGGGGAAAGGAAATTTGTTCTAGAAGATCTTGAGAGTGCCATTGACAGGAGAAAGTACTTGGTCCGTGTCAGCAGGACACGAGACTCAATATTTGATTAACCTCACATTGATTGGAAGTATCCACTGGATAAGTTCGTGGTGCAGGGTGTTCTTATTGGGGCAACAGTTAATTTTTTTTTAATACTTTGTACTCTAAACATCTCCTCCAGGGTGGCACTTATTAGTGACGAAGCCACCTTCTAAGATACTGTTTTAAGAATTCCATTGTGTAATTAATCTAAATAGCCTTCGTTCACATGCATCGAAACTCACAGGAGAGAGATATAAAATCAGTACACACGGATAACTAAATAGGTGGACGATTGGAGGAGTGTTAGCATGTTTGTCCTCACCACAGCATGAATGTAGTTAGCCACAGAGCCGTGCTGCAGCTCGGGTTGGTGCTGTTTGTAGGTTTCCGCCCTCTGTTGGAGGCCAGACCGTATCCTTTAGTTGACATGGTTGCGGTTGTTTGTCCTCTCGTCTTGACTGGAGCCACTCGTTTCCCAAGCGTTTCCTGTCCACATAGTGGCAGCAGCGGAGGTTATCGATATGTAGTAACTGTTGCCCTATGTTTGAGGCCACGTCGTTGTTTTTCCCTGTCGTGTGAGTGGCGGAGTACGGCTGGGGACTCAGGAGGAGCCAGGTCCACAAAGTGCGAGAACACACCGGGACCGCCGGCAGCGCGCATGGACTGCCGGATGGCAGGGCTGTGGTCTCGAGGGAGCAAGACCTCGTCGTAAGCTGGATCCTGCAGGCTCTAAGATGAGTGCATTTCAATTCTAGTAGAGAAACCTCCACCATTGTGACATCTCGTGATTCTCCAGTGACTTGGGTTTGTGTTGTTGCTCGTAGTGTCACCGAGGCGAAGAGCAGCGAGTGGAGTGTTTGGGGAAAGTGGATCTGATTATCTTTCCTCGACTTCTTATTACTATTTACTGCATTCAGCTTGTTACCTTTTGTTAAGTTCAACAAGAGGTATTTTTCCTGCCTGGTGGCTGCTAGCACCCCAGTTACCTTCCCTGGAGGTAGATTATGTAACGGCAGTGCCCGGTAAAGCATGTAGTTTTGATAGATATATTGATTGTAGGCCGTTCGCGATTCTTCTACTGTGATGGTAGTGATTCCTTTCTCATTCTGGGCCCCCTAAGCACAGTAGGAAGCATAGTGCTTTCCACCAGTTCCGTCTTTGGCGTGTTGTTCAAGTCTTGCATTTGGTTTAGTGGACACCAGGTAGCTTCAGCAAGACTATCATTAGTCATTCGTTAGACCGCCGAAAGTCTTAGTTACCGTCTTGTGAAGTGAATGCAACTCTTGGCTGCCTATCTCATCGCCCGCGAAAGTGTTTGTTGCTGGCCCTTCTCAGAGGTCGATTCCTGGAGCACCATATGTGACTGGTCCTTGTCTTTTATTATTGTATTATTTATTACCATACCTTATAACACTGAGATTAGAGGTTATGTATGTCTAGGTAATAATTCTGGTCGCCTTCTAGAATAAATCTAGCAGTGTAAGGGTTGTGTTACAAGGTTACAGTCATCTTATTTCACCCATTTGGTGATCAGTTGCTGGTTTCTTTTAATTTACCTTTGCTTGTATTTACTGTTTTACAGCAGGTTTGTAAATTTTCTTATAGAATTGCCTTTCCTGGCGTGTAAGGCGTTCAGCCATGATTGTAGTCATTTGCTTTGAAAAAAAATCGATATATGTATTTTAGCAGTAGGCCTTAAAACCTTGACATGTTGAATAATCGGGTCTACTGCCGAATGTTTGTGTCTCTCTGGCAAAATATTTAGGCCACGTAACTCGTTGCCTTCTTCAGGTGACACCTGAGACTGCCATGTTGGAGGATCTTGTCCAGTATTTATGCCCAGTGCGCGCTGGGTGCTCTCTTTGCAGTCCGCGCCCGCCGCGAACAGAGCCCGCGACGCGGGACGGGCCTCAGATAGCTGCCACAACTGCAGATGGAGGACTAGGCGGGCGCGGACGTCCGGCGGAGCACCAGGAAGTGACAACACCTCAGGAGTAGCGCCAAGCGGGCGCGGACCACGAACAGAACGCCACAAGCGGGTCCGGCCCCAGACAACTGGCACGACCACAGATGGTGGACGAGCTGGGTGCGGACGTCCGTGGGAGCACCAGGGAGGGGTAAAAAACTCAGTAGCAGCACATGGCGGGCGCGGTTGTGACACAGTACGCACACAGTCGCTGAGATGTGCAGCCGCGAGAAGGACGTACCTGCGCTTGCTAACGACGCGAAGGGTGTGGCAAATCGACGTCCGGCCGCACTTGCGCCGTCGGCGGCTCCATCTGGCCCCCCAGTTATGACGACCAGTGCTATGGCTATGGATTTGATGGACACAGCTCTGGAAACTTTGAAGACAACGCTGTCTGTTCCGCTCCCCGATTCTGAAGATGAGAGCTCCACCGCACCTCAGCCACGCGGACGAAGTGGGAAACAGAAGAGGAGGGCAACAGCCGTGACGTCCGCTGTTCGCAGCTCGCCGATCGAGAAGAGGGCCAAGTAAGATTTCGCCCCTGACGCTGATGGTTTTGTCCCAGCCCGGCGCACTGCAAGACGCATGCAGTTATCGACGACACTTCCAACTGCCGTCGCCAGCTCATTCGATGCGCTCGCTGACGCGCCGGACCAGCTGCCACGCGATCCTGCGCCGAAGAAAGACTCCCATCTTCCGCCGGTGGTCCTCCAGTTTCGGCCGCCCTATGGGGAACTGCAGAAGTTGTTGCGCAGCTGGACAACGGCCGTGTATACCGTCAAGCCTGCCGGACGAGACCTGTACAGGGTCACACTCCGAACTGCTGACGACTATCGCCAGGTCACTCAGGAGGCGTCTGAGCGTGGAATCCCGTTCTATACCCACGCTTCCGCACCTGACAAAGTCTTGAAGATTGTCATCCGGGACCTCCCATTCAACATGGAAGCCAATCACCTGCATCGAGAACTCGCTGACCTGGGCTTCTACATACGGGCAGTCGTGAAGATGAAGTCGCCTAAATCGCGCGAAGATATGCCGCTCTTCCTGGTCGTCTGCCCCGACACCGTGGAGAACCGCAAACTCAACCAATTGACGCGGGTCGCCGACGTTCCGGTTCAGACCGAAGATCTTCGCTCCAGGAGAGGCCCTGTGCAGTGCTTTCGCTGCCAGGGAATCAATCACGTCGCGCGACACTGCTTTATGCCGGATAGATGTGTTAAATGCGCCGGCCCCCACGCAGGAAGTGCGTGCCCCCGTCCGCCCACCGAGAAGCCGACATGTGCACTCTGTGGCGGTGCTCACGTAGCCAGCTATCGTGGGTGTGAGGTGTGTAAGCGTGCCATCGCTCGCCAACGTGGCCAAACACCAGCGCCGCGTCTGAAGAAGCCAGCAGTGAGACGGCCTGGCGTCTCTTTCGCGGCGGCAACGTCAGGGGCGCCCTCCGCCGTCCCGGCTGCGTCGGCTGCTCCTGCTCCTGCCGCGTCCGATGCCGTGCCGATACCCGAGGCTCCTGCGCCTCCACCACAGCTGCTAGTGGCGGACCCGGGTACTGCCTCTCCCGGGACGTCGGCCGGACCGCGCCCCGCCAATCGCCTGCGCGGGGGTCAGCGCCCCGTGGGTACCCAGCGCTCAGCACCGTCAATCGAGGAGCCCCAGGTGGACTCTCCAAGCGAGTCAGCCACGCCTCCCCCTTCCAGCGACAGGGCCGCACCGGCTGCCTCCACCGCTGATCGGGCCAACCTCGTCGCACAGCTCACTGCCTTGGTGACCAGTGCTACGAAATTGATTGAAGTCCTGTCGCAGCAACTCACCGCTGCAGTGCCGATGTCCTCTCCTGCCCCGACCGCTGTCAACACTCACCAGCTGCACCATGGGCAGCGTTAGAGAGCTCACGGTCGTCGCGTGGAATGCCAACGGCGTCCGCACTCAAGCTGGTGAACTTCACCAATTTCTTCGAGATGAAGCCGTCGATGTCTGCCTTATCAATGAAACCCACCTGAAGCCTGGGGTCGACTTCAGGACGGCCAACTACTCCAGCTATCGCACCGATCGACTGACGGCGGGTGGTGGGACAGCCGTTTACGTCCGCAATGGCATTCGTCATCATGTGATACAACTTCCACCACTGGCAACCCTGGAGGCCACTGGTGTCGAGGTCCACACCTCGGCCTTGCTGCCTATCGGTCGCCGTCTCGTCCACTGGACCCTGCTGACATCGATGCTCTGCTCTCCTTGAGGGTTCAGGTGTTCGTCGCCGGGGACTCCAATAGTAAACATGTCTCCTGGAACTCCAGGATCACCAATGCCGCTGGCCGCTGCCTGCTCTGGGTAGCAGAACGCCACCATGCGCTTTTTGGTGGAGCCGTACAGTCCGACAATCTTCCCTGCCCGTGTCCGAGTGGTTTTCGATATAGACTTAGACGCCCCGCAACAGCCCAGGCGAGGCATCTCACTTGATGGCATCGACTGGGGCAGGTTTCAAGTAGCCGTGACGGACTCACTCGCCGCCGCGCCACCCCCTGCGGAAGCTGGAACGGACGCAGCACTTCTGCACTTTGCGGCAACCACGATCGACTCTGCCAACATAGCAACGCCGCCCCACCCTCGAACTCCGCCTGAGTACTCCCGCCAGCTGCCGCCGGACATCCTAGCGGCCATCACTGAGAAGAACCGGGTCTACCGGGAGTGGCAGCGGACAAGAAATGCCGACACCAAGCGGCTCCTCAACAGGATGCGGTGGGATATCGGGGTCGCCATCGACAACCATCGCAATCGCGACTGGAATAACAAGGTCGCCACCCTCTGTCTTGACGACGGCACGGCCTGGCAGACGACGAAGCGTTTTCTACGCCGCACGCAACGTATCCCTCGACTGCTGGTCAATGGTCAGGCTGTCTGCGAACCAGCTGCAAAGACTGATGCCCTCGCAGACGTCTTTGAGGCTGCGTTTACGCCGATCGAAGACCCGACCGACGCTGTCCACGACGACCTGGTTGCTGACCGGCTCCCACGCTACTTGGAGGCACGCGACGACGATGACGTCATTGAAGAGACGACGGCGGAGGAGGTGTCGTCCATCCTGCGTGCCCTGAACCCCAGGAAAGCTGCAGGCCCAAACGAGGTTTCCAACGCCCTCCTCGAGAAGTTGCCACCGGTGGCTGTCACTCATCTTGCCGCCGTCATTAATGTAATCCTCCGGTCCTGTAGTTTTCCTCAGTCCTGGAAGCATGCAGAGATCGTGGCGATTCCGAAGATGGGGAAGGATCTGCGTCAGCCCACGAACTACAGACTTATTAGTTTACTGCCGGCCGTCTCCAAGGTCTTTGAAAGGGTGTACATCAGGCGGCTGCAGCGCCACGTTGACGAGGAAGGCCTCCTGCCTGAAGAGCAGTTCGGCTTTCGCAGGGGCCACTCGGCAGTTCACCAACTCCTACGGCTAGTGGAAGATGCGTTCGTCGCCCTCGAGCAGCGCGAGTTCTTCGGCGCGGTGTTCCTGGACGTGTCGCATGCTTACGACAGTGTGTGGCACCGCAGCCTCTTGTTTAAACTTTTTGAACTTAGGGTCCCGACGTCGCACGTTCGTCTCACCCATTCCTATCTTGCCGATAGGACCTTCCATGTGCGGGCCGCGCATGGCTTGTCCTCCGTCCGCCACATCAAAGCCGGTGTGCCACAGGGCTCGGTCTTGGGGCCACTCCTGTATTCGGTGTACACTTCTGATGCGCCGAAGATCGACCGTGTGCGGCTCGCCCTGTACGCGGATGACACGGCTCTGAATAAGAGGAGCCTCAATGCCGCCGTCATGCGCCGCCGTCTGCAGCTCGCCGTTGACGCCCTGGCAGCCTGGGCCGTCAAGTGGCGTCTACAATTCAATGGGGCCAAGACGCAGTTCCTGATCGTCACCAGGCGACTCGTTCCTGCGGGTCTGCAACCGCTCACCGTCGGTGGCAGCCCGCTCCCTTGGCGTCCCACGGCGCATTACCTCGGCGTCACCATCGACCGCCGGCTCAAGTGGGTTCCGCACATCCGCGAAGTGAAGGCCAAAGTGCGGAACCGGCTTCGCGTCCTGTACCCGGTGCTGAACCCCGGCTCCCGATTACCACCGCGTCTGGGAATCACTCTCTACAAGGCGCTGCTCCGCCCTGTAATCCAAGACGCCGCCGTCGTCTGGGGGAACGCCGCCGACACGAACCTGAAGAAGCTGCAGACACTGCAGAATCGCATCCTTCGGCTGGCCTTGCACCTGCCTTACGATTTCCCTACCGCTCATCTTCACGACATCGCGGAAGTACCTCTGCTTCGTGACCTCTTCCAGACAGCCGCCCGCACCTTTTACGAACGTGCTGGCCGGTCACACAACACCCAAATCCGGACGCTGGGCCCAAACTGCCGCGCAGCGTCAACACCCGCTGGCCACACCTGCTCGCTGCAGAACTGTGCTGAGGAGACACCCAAGAAGACATTCTACATGTGAAGACGCATTACATCGGCATGCATGGGAGGCAAAGCACTAACTGCTGCGAACTCCATCACACATCGGAGGAAAAGCTATCTCCGTACAGATCCACGCGAAATGGCGGGCGCGGACCAGTCGAGTTAGTGACGTCGAGCTGTGAGGACATGCTACTCAGCGCTCGCGCGGCCACCGCTTCGGCGACGGCTGCGCCCGCACCGGCCGGCCGCGGTCCGATGGGGCTTGCTCCGTCGGCCGCCCTGTCATCAGCCGGTGCGCCTATGACGGACCGACCTGCATCGAGGGGAAGTATTAGTACCCAAGGTGCAGAGCCGCAGACGGACGCCGACGTGGAATTTTCTTCCGATTATGAGGGAAGTAGCCTCGTTGGTGCGCGTGAGCCACCACCAGCGGGAAGAGGGGGCGAGAGGGGTCATCCGCGATCGCTCCCCAGCTAGCCGTTCCTCCAGGGTGGACGCACAAGAAGACGGATTTCGGCAGCCACGGAAGAAGCGCCAGGCAAGGCAGCAACGACTTATCGTCGCTCGGGAGCTCCCTGTCTCGAATGCTTTAGAGCCACTACAAGGCATTGGGGCAACGCTGGAAGAAGCTGCTGCTTCCCTCACAGACCAACAACGCCAGCGTGATGGCCGACGACGCGCGTCTGAAGAGGTGCCACAGCAACGTGCCGACCGCGACGCTGACATGAACGACGCCGCCCAACAGCCGCCACCAGCTCCGACGAAGGTGCTGCCCATTGTGATGCACTTTACAGTCGACTATAAGCGGTTTCGTGACTGGCTGCGGCAGCATTGCAAATCGGCGAGGACTTGCTGAAACTCCACCTCTCGGTGACCGACGACTACGTCGTCGTCATGGAGAAGCTGGGACGTGACGGCGTTCCCAATTACACGTTTCCGGCTGTCCGGCCTCCAACTCTCAAGGCCCTGATGAAGAAAATACCGAAGTCCCTGTACAATGATGATATCAAAGAAGAGCTTGAATCCATGGGATTCGTTGCCACGCACGTGGACTTACACCGGATGCCAGGCACCAACCAACTTACTGGCCATAGGGTGGTCATCCTGCCTGACACGCCCACCCACCGCGAGATTTTTCAGGTCACACGGTTTTACAAGCTGTGTGTGACGGTTGAGAAGCTGAGGAAATCACGTAGCCCTCTACAGAGCTTCTGCTGCCAGGGTTTTGGACACGTTTCCCGGTTGTGTACTATGCCTCCCATGTGCATGTGATGTGGCGGCGGCCACACCAGCAAGGAATGCCCCCGCAAGCTCGAAGACCCGCCAATCTGTGGCCTGTGCGACAGGGCCCATCCCGCGAATTACCGCTCCTGCACAAAGCATAAACAGGAAAGCAGACACCAGCGTGGTCTCCCCCCCACCCTGAAGCCTACTCCGGCTGCGGAGCGTCGTCGCCGCCGTCAGCCCCCGCCGCAAATGGACAAGAGGACTTGGCCGTCTCTGATGGAACGACCCGCGGCTGAACTTCGGCAGGGTGTCAGCATGGCAGATGCCGTGCAACGACCTCCTGCCACAGCTGCATCCCTGCCCGCAGACGCCCACGGACCTGCGCCATCTACTTCCCACCCGCCTCCGGCTGTGGCTGCACAGCCTTCAGGTCCGTCGGAACTCCAGACGGTGCTTGGGCTTCTTACCCAAGTTACGTCTATGCTGACGGAGGTCACCAAACAGCTCGCACAACTGCCAGCACTCATTGCCTCCACCATCGACTCGGCGATCTGCAAGGCCGTACAGGCAACTCAGGATTCTTTTGCTGTGCCACGTCATGGCTAGGGTGCCTTGGCTGGATGAACTCCGCATTGTCGCTTACAATGTGGACAATCTGACCCACGACCTGCGGGAGCTCCAGCAATTCCTTACAGACCATAATGTCGACATTTGCATGGTCAGTGAAACTTTTCTCAAACCCGACATCCGCAGCAATGTTCCGAATTATTTCTGCTATCGCACGGACAGACCAACTTGGGGGGGGGGGGGGGGGCGGGGCGGCACTGCTCTCTTTGTCAAACGCTCCATCCGGCACTACGCTGTCCAGCCGCCCACCACGCAGTTCATCGAAGAGACGGCGGTCCTTGTCGACACCCCCACAGGACCGATCACGTTTATCTCCGTGTACCGCAGTCCGCGCCGCGTCTTGGACCTGGAAGATGCTCGAGCTGTCCTCCGCCATTCTGGGAAACTCTTCATTGCCGGGGATCTGAATTCCAAGCGTGCCGCCTGGAATTCCCTGAACACTAACAATAGCAGCCAGGCTCTCGAGGAAGTTAATGCCTATGCCAGCGGCCCCGAGGAGCCTACGTGCTACCCGTCGTCTGGAAGGCCGGATGTGCTTGACATCGCCATTACCAAGGGCCTCCCGCAATTCCTCGACGCTGAGGTTATTCACGAGCTCAACTCAAATCATCTACCTGTCTTCTTTCGTCTGCGAGGCGCCCCGGAACATACCCCGGGCCGCCTAAACTTATGCAGGACTAATTGAAATCGCTTCCGCGACCACGTGGACTACGCCGTCTACGTCATGGCCGCCGACGGGTACGTCGCTGAAGATTCCACTGACCACCTTACGGATGCCATCCGTGATGCGCTGCATGCCTCAACCCCACCGCAGAGGCCTCCCGCTCTCTGGACACCTGAACTGCCACAACATATCCTCGATATGATCCGCACTCGCAACAGATTAAACCGGGAATGGCGGTTCACTCGTGATGTTGACTTGAAGAGGCGGATCAACCAGTTACGTCGTGATATCAAGGCGGGGATTGCTGACCATCGCAACCTGCTCTGGGCGAGCAAACTTCGGTCTTTCACGCGGGATCCTTTAGGTTGGCAGTCCCTCCGGCAGCTGACGAACCGGCGCTCCAGGATGCCGCCCCTCTGAGTCGATCGCCGGACGGCGTACAGCCCGGCAGACAAAGCCAACATGATAGCGGACGTGTTCAAGCAGAATTTTCGTCCCCTGCAGGATCGGGTGGACCCCCAGCGTGTTGACACCATCGATGGCGACGTCGCTGCCCTCCTTTGCTCCGCCGATGTCGACGATGACGGACAATTCCCCGTATCACACCAGAGGAAGTCCTGGAAGGCGTCCGGCAACTTCCAGCATCAAATGCTCCTGGCCAGGATGACATCACGGGCCGGATCCTGAAGCACCTCCCCTGGTCGGCGGTCGTCCACCTGGCGGCCTTCTTCAACTGGGTGCTTACCTCTGCAGTCTACCCCCACGCCTGGAAGCACTCCATTGTCTTTGCGGTGCCTAAGCCGGGGGGTCGCCCTCCAGTTATCGCCCCATTAGTCTCCTGCCGCATGTGAGCAAATTATTCGAGCGCCTCCTGCTCCGACGGCTCCAGCAGATCAGTCAACGTCAAGCCATACTGGCGCCAGAGCAATTTGGCTTTCGGCCCAGACACTCTACCGCCCAGCAAGTCCTTCGTGTGGTAGAGTACATCACCACAGCTTTCAACCGATGGGAGTTCTGTGGGGCTGTCTTCCTTGATGTTCAGAAAGCCTTCGACAGTGTATGGCATGAGGGTCTGCTGTGGAAATTTCACCGCTTAGGCTTCCCGGTCCACCTGGTGAAGCTTATCGCCACTTATCTTCGGGACCGCACCTTTTGTGTTAAGGTGGGTGACGCGCTCTCCATGGCAGCCAAATTGCTGCAGGAGTTCCCCAGGGCTCTGTCCTTGGGCCCGTGTTGTACACCATCTTCACGTCTGACCTTCCAACGGTGCCTCGTGTGGAGAAGGCCGTCTATGCGGATGACTTCATGATCTACTCTCGCAGCCGGTGGACAGAGGTCTTAGTTCCCAGACTACAGAGTGCCTGCAACGCCTTGGGAGACTGGGCTGCAAAATGGCGTATCGGCTTCAATCACGCTAAGACACAAGCCATCATTTTCACGTGGAAGAGGTCGATGCCCCGCCGCCAGCTGCGACTTTACAATACCGACCTCCCATGGCAGGTGACGGTGAAATACCTTGGCGTCCTCCTGGACAAGAAGCTGACTTGGAGGCTCCATATTGAAGACGTCCGGGCTAAAATCAACTGCCGCCTGGGTGCTTTCTACCCTGTGTTAAATGAGCATTCCCCCTTATCTATAGCGAATGGTCTCCTTATCTTAGGGCTCTACCTTTGCCCGAGTTTTGACTGTGCCTGTGAGGCCTGGGGCGGTGCAGCCCCCACCTATCTTCACCGGCTGCAGACGCTGCAAAACAAGATCCTGCGTCGGATTTATCATGTTCCTGCACGTTTCCCGCATCGCTACCTACATGACGCCGCCAACAAGCTGGAGGTCGTGCAGCGCCATCAAGTCATCGCCCGTCGATTTCATGCTAAGCTGGAGTCTTCGATTAACCCCCTCATCAGGCGAACCAAACCCACAGCGCGGGCCGCATAGGCGTCCCCTGGCACTGATCGACCTTTAGCGTTGCCGGGGCAATGCCACCCTACGTTCATCTCTAGAAATTAGAAGTTCCCACCTACTGTCCCACACACACCTCTGATACACACCAAAATAAAGAAGAACAGTACCTACCGTCCTTGATGACATCAGGATGAAGGAAATGCTACATAGTAAACCCTTCATTTAATAGCTGCCAGGAGAAGTCAGCAGAATGTGGGCTGGAGCGGCCATGGACCGCGAACGGAATGCCCGACACAGGACAGGCCTCAGAGAGCTGCCACTGATGGCGCCCAAGTAGGACGCGGACGTCCGAGGGAACACTGGGGAAGAGACAACACATTACAATAGTGCCAGTCGGACGCGGACGGCAAAGAGAGCACCCAGCGACCACTGGGCATAAATACTGGACAAGATCCTCAGCGCGAGAGCGGCCTGAGCTGGCGAGGCGAGCGCATCGCTGCCGTTGCGCGCTATGCTATCTCGGCCGTTGAGAGCTCGTGAAGAGGTTTCTGTGGTGTGGGCGCCGCGGAGAGCAAATTGTCGTGCGTTGTTCTCATAACGCGTGCAGATTGTCGTGTTCTGCGCCTCGTAGTATGGGAAAGAAGGGTGCGCAGAGGAAACCTGCCGCTACGAAGGGTCCTTCGGTTGTGCAACTCACTGAGTCTGCCGACCATGCAAGTCGCGGCGTGTCCCCCCTTTGTTCATCAAGTGCAAAGGCAGGTGGACAGCGCTCGTTCGACACCATTACGAACTGCCTTTGGAACGAAGTGGTCTACGAGTCTGTCGATAGAAGTGGCCGACCACTGGGTGATCAAGGTCGCAGTGGCCGACCACATCGTTGACGCGCCGCCGACGCGTGAGAAGGCACCTTTCGTAGGAAGGATGAAGACGACTGAGGCACTCCTCAGGGGGCTACCTTGGTGCTGTGATGAGGCAGCGGTCCGGGAAGGGCTGCTGCGAGCCGGGTTTGGTAATGAAACCGCAAGGTTGCACAACCGGACCAACAGGAAGAGGGCGCCGCTCTATGCCGTGACCGTGCAAACGGTCGATGGCGGGAGCGACATCTTCGACTTGCGGAAGCTGCTAGGCTTTCCAGTGACGACAGAGGCTCTCCCGACCGCCACGGACCCCAGCCCCAGTGCTACAGGTGCCAGGGCGAGGGCTATGTTGCGAAGTATTGCCGCAACGCGGCGCGGTGCTTCAAGTGCTCAGGGGAGCACGACAGCCGCGCCTGCGACCGCGTTGCCGACATGTGTCCGGTGTGGCGGCCCACACGTCGCCAGTTGAGGTGGTTGTGCAGCTTACGCCCCCGTGCTGGGGGCGACGAGGCGGCCGCGGCCGCACCGACGCAGCGGCAGAAGCGAAGACGACGTCGGAAACGGCGTAGGGCGCAGAACAGCCCGGCGCAGCAGAGGGACGGCGCAGCAGCAGCTCCACTTGCCAGGGGCAGGGAAGACCGCTTGGAAACGGGCGGCCAGGACGCAGCCCGCGCTCCCGAGTAGATACGCAACCTCGTACTCGACACCACCGCGAAGGAGGCCACCGCAGCCCTCAAAGCCGTCATTGCGGCAGAGAGGGCTGCCTTCGCAGCCGCCGTGGCTGCAGAGAAGGAAGAGGCCTCGAGGCAACTGCGAGCAGTCGCCCAAGGCCCCAGCGCAGTAGTACCTGCAAACACTCCTGCAACCTCGCAGAAGGACGTCCGCGCGCCTGTCCCAGCGGTTGCCCCAGCAGCACCGCAGGTGGAAGGTGCAAAGAAGAAAACCGCCGCCCCAGCCGAACCGGTGGCAACGCCGACCGCTGCAGAAGCGGGCCCCGCAAGGGATGGAGAAGCCAAAAGGGCAGCCTTTATCGCACAAGCGCGATCGAAAGGTAAAACTTCCTCTGACGCTCAACTGACGCAGCTCTTCGAACAATCGGAGCTCATGGAAGCTACATTACAGAAGGGCTGCGGCTTGTAGTAGAGTAGGACGCTGAACGCACCCGATCGCTGCCGTTCTGCACCAGCCTGATGAAGCTGCACCAAGTCACCGACGACAAGGCGCAGCAGAGGGCCTAACAGCAACGCATGAGTTGCCGCGCCGAACTCTTATGTTACAGGGAGGAAGCCACTGCGGCCGGCCCAGGAGAATACAAGCGAGCCCAGCCGCAGCACCCGGACTGACTCAGCTAACGGACACGCAGCACATAGGTAACGATGCACGATACCTCACGCTACCCTGACCTCACCTTGCATGCTCTGTCGCAGCTAGCAAGCCGCTACTGCGCTCACTACCCGTCCTACTGTCGCAGAGGTATTTTTTCCCTTGGTGCTAGCCTCGGCACTTTTTTTCCTCAGCCCTTACAACCGCTACCCTTCGATCGCTTTCGACCACTTCTATCTCCTGATGGACCATGTTAATGAGTAGTCTTACCCAGACGCATGGACAACATCACAGCCTGCATCCTGTGACGCCTGATTCAAAAACTAACATGTTTACGGAGGTAACAGTAGAACTTTTGGTTTGGTCACCACGTTGGTGCGGGCGTGGACGGGCCCCATCCTTTTTTTTTTTTAAAAAAAAAAAACAATATCCAACATCGCAGTCTCAGGTAGCATCTGAAGAAGGGAACGAGTTACGTGGCCGAGATATTGTGCCAGAGTGACACAAACATCCGGCAGTAGACCCGATTATTCAACATGTCTAGATCTCGCCGGGAAAGCCTGAAGAGTTACACCTTAAAACCTTATTTAATGCCATTCCTGGCGTCTGATACCTTTTGCTGTGTTTGTGCCCACTTACTTTTTAATATTTCAATACTGTAAATTGTAATTGCAGCGAGTTCTTAAACATTCTTAATTTTTTGCCATTCTTGGTGTGTAAGGCCTTCAGCCGTGATCACAGTGGCTTGTTCTTTTTAAACATTCTCTGTATCTGTATTTTATGGTGATTTGCTAATCTGTAACACACTCAGAACACTATTATTTACACAGTTGTTTATTCCTTCATTAATAACGTGTGGTATTTTTTTATTTATTGCTGAGTCTGGAATTACTATTTTAAAAATAAATCTGTAGAAGGCAACCAACAGTAACTGATGACAGACCTGTCCACAATTGTAACCGAATCCTGCCTTCCCTTGACAACCAGGTTTCAGCCACTTTGTCGGTATATTAATGTGGACGGTCCAATAAGTCTACAATAAATGGTGTACTACTTTAAAACATGTAACACGCCGTAGAACATTGGTCGTAAACTGAATGTAGCCTGTAGGGACCAGAGGCGAGTGTCAGGTCGAACAGTAGGTCAGAATCCCGTAAAAGTGGCCATAAATAATAATAATAATTATTATTATTATTATAGTAGTAGTAATAAGACTTAACAAGTTTCGTTTAATAGGTTGGATAGAGGAATGTTGGGACTATTGAGTCCCGACCTTATGTAAGTGGACAGATATTTCTAACGAAGGATGAATTTCAGGTCCAGAGCGGCATTCACTTGTAAGCCGCGCGCCGAACTAGCTGGGCTGGAAAACTACTGCATTGTTCGGGTGAAATATTGTTGCTCAGTGAAATCAAACCAAATATTTTTTTAAATGTAAGATTATCCCAGAAGGTATGTACTTAATTAAGAACACTTATTTCACCATTAACAACTAATTTTTGTTAGTTATGTTTTTAGCAGAACGCAAGCGAGAAAATTGTAAAACATGAGGAAAAAAGGGACAAGTTTTAGATTCCACGACATTCTGTCAACTTTTTCATTCCATCCTTGAGCATGTACTTTTATCTTCCTGGGGCAGTTGAAAAATGTCATTTTCTACCTGAGAAAATAGCAATTCACATCGAAAAGTTTGTAACAAACGGCATTGTAACCGCCAGGCGTTACGTCAAAAAGTACTCATGGTAAAATATGATAACAGGAGTCCATATACTGTTGACCCACGGACCGGACATAATTGCTTCTACACTTTTACCAATAGTTATTCTGTCAGATGATGCCCAGGACATCACACACATCCATGCCCGAGGCAGGATTCGAACCTGCTACCGCTACGGTCGCAGGTTCGAATCCTGCCTCGGGCATGGATGTGTGTGATGTCCTTACGTTAGTTAAGTTTAAGTAGTTCTAAATTGTAGGGGACTGATGACCTCAGATGTTAAGTCCCATAGTGCTCAGAGCCATTTGAACCATTTTTGATGCCCAGGAATTAAGAAACAAGTTAATAAGGCAATATTGCCTAATCTTTGCCCGAATATCTTTTTTGTGTGAAAAATATGAAGGACGTGTTCCGGAGAGTTCTGGCAACAACGGATCCCTATATTTCCTCTTTGCGGAAACCACCTTTGAGGAAAGTGAAAACTTTGTTTTCAGAAGCTCTCGGTGCCTACTGCAGAGATACTGTGGATGATGAAGAGTATGAAAAATTTGATGAGGAAGAAGATGAAGAATAAAATAAAAATGAACAAGAAATATAAGAGTAAGAAGATTAAGAAGACTTCTAAAACTTCCAGTTTTTGTTGCTAACATGTATCTCCTGTAACCAAGACAGTAGTAGAGGCTGTTTTGTAATAAAGTTTACAATTAAAATTATAAATGCCCATCTAAAACATTTTAGTCTACTTTATTAATTTTTTCCAGATTCTTTTCGTCCTATTGGATACACCACTTTGAATTTACTATTTTTAATCTAAAAATCGTTATCACAAGGGTCACAAACCCTATTACAGCCATTCATGACCATATTTTAGCAATCTTGAAATTTTGGTCAATTTTTGAGGGTTCTGGTCCACTGTGCACCTTGCCAACGACAATCCGTCAGCAATTGCTCAGTGGACTCGCATTCGGGAGGACGACGGTTCAATCCCGCGTGCGGCCGTCCTGATTTAGGTTTTCCGTGATTTCCCTAAACCACTCCAGGCAAATGCGGGGATGGTTCCTCTGAAACGGCACGGCCAACTTCCTTCCCCATCGTTCCCTAATCTGATGAGACCGATGACCACGTTGTCTGGTCCTTCTCCGAACAACCAAACAAACCAGCAATTGCTACTGTCAGTTAAAGTTTGTCCATCTCAACCAGCTCCCGAGCGAATGAAGTGAAGAGAACTACTGTGTTCAGATGAAATTTGGAGCCGTGTGATCCGCAAAAGGCCATCGGTCACAGTGGTACCTACGGCTCCCTGTCATGCCGCACTGCACCGACGACCCGCAGTATGTGGAGAATGTAATTCAGGCTAGTGCGGTTCTCCGATGTTCTTATGGTGTTTTTCACACCATGGCCTGTGTTGACTCATTCAGCTTACCGTCTAGGTGAATCAATATGTTTATATCTATATTATCGATGACAAACTGTTGGCTTTTCTTCTACATCTTTATGATGAATATGCTGCAGACACTGTCATATTCCAAGAACAAAATAGCTGTATTCACAGAGTTGCAGGCATACTTTTCTGGTCTGACGATCATTTGGACACCCTATCGAAAATCGACTGATCCGCCGAAACATTTATTTCATCCCGGTGCAAAAGACTGGGACTACTTGCAACAGCGGACGATATGTAGCAATTAACGTCCCCGCAATTTGGTAGCTCTACAGCATCTAGTCAGCAGTGAGTGGCCTCAGCTGTATGTCGCGTACTTGGGCTTCCTCGCCAAATGGAGGAACTATCAAGGTGAGAGGCGGAGTTATGTCTCCCAGGGGTGAGTAATTTTCTTTCTGTTTCCATATTTTTGTCCAAACCATGTACATTAGAGACAAATGTAAAACATCGTTCTGAAGTACTTATGAAGGTTCACAACACAACAGACAAGTGAGGTCAGCTGCAGCGTAGCATCACCCGCCTGGAACTTACTTGAGGCAAGCGGGCTCGATGCCGTGAAGAGGGCAGCTTTTACGATACGCTGAAGCAGCATTACGTCACAACACTCGCTTGGTGCTGCCACCCACTTGTCGGTCAGTGCCGGACTAGTTAATGAGACCAGGGAGACTACGGCAAGTGGCGTACGTAGCATCTGTGACCCGTACACATACTGGCTGTCCGACCAGGCCGCTCATTGATTAGATGAGGTATCGAGTCAGCAGCTGGAGGCTTCTTCACGACAATACTTTGTGCCAAAGTCCGTGCATCGATGCCCTCCTTCCAAAGGTCAGTAGATGCAATCGTCCGATTAGCGAACGATGCCGGTCCGCGCAGGTCGAACCACCGACAGAAACTGCACTGTTTTTTGGCTGCAAGCGACAGCTGCGGTACGTGCATACATGTGCTTTGCCCTTCAAGAAAGCGAGTGTTCTGAAAATTACGTCTTTTGCTTGGTTATGTAGAAGTTGTCGTTTACTACCACCATCAGCGATGACAAGTGGAATGAAAAATCACTAAATAACTCGTTATGATCACGTTAATGTTCGCGATGGCTACGACATTCACGGCAGAGCGCTCAGAAAACTGCTGCACTCTCAGTGGCTGTTGGACATCGTTCGTGGCCCCAGCTATAACACGAACGCTAAGAAAGTAATGATGGGATCCTATTGTTCTTGAGAAATGGGAGATGTGATACAGCGTGAAGAGTTTGACAGAGCACTGAAAGATCTGAGTCGAAACAAGGCCCCGGGAGTAGACAACATTCCATTAGAACTACTGACGGCCTTGGGAGAGCCAGTCCTGACAAAACTCTACCATCTGGTGAGCAAGATGTATGAGGCAGGCGAAATAGCCTCAGACTTCAAGAAGAATATAATAATTCCAATCCAAAAGAGAGCAGATGTTGACAGATGTGAAAATTATCGAACTATCAGTTTAATAAGCCACAGCTGCAAAATACTAGCGCGAATTCTTTACAGATGAATGGAAAAATTAGTAGAAGCCGACCTCGGGGAAGATCAGTTTGGATTTCGTAGAAATATGGAACATGTGAGGCAATAATGACCCTACGCCTTATCTTAGAAGCTAGATTAAGGAAAGGCAAACCTACGTTTCTAGCATTTGTGGACTTAGAGAAAGCTTCTGACAATGTTGACTGGAATACTCTCTTTCAAATTCTAAAGGTGGCAGGGTTAAAATACAGGAAGCGAAAGGCTATTTACAATTTGTACAGAAACGAGATGGCAGTTATAAGAGTCGAGGGACATGAAAGGGAAGCAGTGGTTGGGAAGGGAGTGAGACAGGTTTGCAGCCTTTCCCCGATGTTATTCAATCTTTATATTGAGCAAGCAGTAAAGGAAACAAAAGAAAAATTCGGAGTAGGTATTAAAATCCATGGAGAAGAAATAAAAACTTTGAGGTTTGCCGATGACATTGTAATTCTGTCAGATACAGCAATGGACTAGGAAGAGCAGTTGGAAGGAATGGATAGTGTCTTGAAAGGAGGATATAACATGAACATCAACAAAAGCAAAACGAGGATAATGGAATGTAGTGAAATTAAGTCAGGTGATGCTGGGGGAATTAGATTAGGAAATGAGACGCTTAAAGTAGTAAAGGAGTTTTGCTATTTGGGGAGCAAAATAACTGATGATGGTCAAAGTAGAGATTATATAGAATGTAGACTGGAAATGGCAAGGAAAGCGTTTCTGAAGAAGAGAAATTTGTTAACATCTAATATAGATTTAAGTGTATGGAAGTCATTCCTGAAAGTATTTGTAAGGATTTGAAGCCATGCATGGAAGTGGAACACCGACGATTAATAGTTTGGACAACAAGAGAATAGAAACTTTTGAAATGTGTTGCTACAGAAGAATGCTGAGGATAAGATGGGTAGATCACATAACTAATGAGGAGGTATTGAATAGGATTGGGGAGAAGAGAAGTTTGTGGCACAACTTGACTAGAAGAAGGTAGGACATGTTCTGAGGCATCAAGGGATCACAAATTTAGCATTGGAGGGCAGCGTGGAGGGTAAAAATCGTAGAGGGAGACCAAGAGATCAGTACACTAAGCAGATTCAGAAGGATGTAGGTTGCAGTAGGTACTGGGAGATGAAGAAGCTTGCACAGGATAGAGTAGCATGGAGAGCTGCATCAAACCACTCTCACGACTGCTTTTGAGCAGCTTTTGACTACCCCCCTACCCCCCCCCCCCCCCCAATCGCACCGTCCTCCACCACAGCACAGCCACTCCCTCTACAAATGAAAACCAGTTTCGAAATATGCCAAAGCAGATCGGGAAATGATCGATCAACTACAGCCTTTATGGTTGCAATTTGATGTGGCGGTCCTGAACGTAAGAGACAGCTCCATTATTAATACAGTCTACATCAGCTATACTATCAACAGAATGCAGTGCTGTGATCGATGTTGAATTTCTTTTGTTCGGATTTTAGTTCTAATAGGCAGGATTATTTCTGGTTTGGTACTGACACGTAACTAACAGAAGCACAATCCTCTTATGTCCTCCTACACACAAGAAGAAATGAGCATCACGTAATTATTGACCAGATTCTCACGCCTACTACACTATTGTCATTTTTGTTACGTATCTCTCGCTGCGTCATGTCTGCTGGCTGCAAATGGACAGCGGTAGTGCGAGAGCAGTTAGTGCGTCTGAGAGGTGAGGCTAACATCAGACGAAACAGTCTCAGTCGTTCAAGCTGTTGTGAACTCCTAAGGAGATGCGGATCAAAATCAGTGCAAGTTTTGCAGGTTCTTTTCTGTGCCCCCATGCAGATGTGCAATCTGTCCTTACATGGCAAACACGCACTACGTCATCACTGAAGTGACAATGCAAATCTTAACAAAACTGGTTGTCACAGAAAAGCCTGAGAGGACGACACCTCACCTTAATGTTATTCTAGAGCTACAGCACTTGAAACTGGATTGGTTCAAAATCGCTCTGAGTACTATGCGACTTAACTTCTGAGGTCATCAGTCGCCTAGAACTTAGAATTAATTAAACCTAACTAATCTAAGGACATCACACACATCCATGCCCGAGGCAGGATTCGAACCTGCGACCTTAGCCGTCGCTCGGTTACAGACTGTAGCGCCTAGAACCGCTGGCCACTGCGGCCGGCAAACTGGATTGGTAATTTGACATTGTCACCATCCCTGATCCAGCACTGAGGTGGAATGACTTCCCAGAATGAGATTTTCACTCTGCAACGTAGTGTGCCCTGACATGAAACTTCCTGGCAGATTAAAACTGTGTGCCGGACCGAGACTCGTACTCGGGACCTTTGTCTTTCGCGGGCGTGAGTCGTGATTGGGCAGCTCAGTTGGTAGAGCACTTGCCTGCGAAAGGCAAAGGTTCCGAGTTCGAGTCTTGGTCCGGTACACAGTTTTAATCGGCCAGGAAGTTTCGTGGAATGAGTTGTCTAGATTTGCATAATCTAAATTTTGAAACCTAATACAGACACGTTCAAACAGCGAGGGAGATTGGAATATACGTCCCATCAACATCGTGTAAAAATTCAGTCCTCTTAAAGGGAATCGTGGATAGCAGACTTGGATACTTTTCCTAACACTGCAAGGATGCAACCAGGCCTTCCGTAGCTTGTCTTCATCACAGATCGCCTTCCAGAACAAGCGCAACCTGGCATCTACTGTAGACACAGAATTTCAAATAGGACGCAAGCACTGTGTCGGGCGTTGCGAGGAAACCAATAATTGGACAGGCGAGGCGGACTCGGATCGCCGGTGACCCTCTGACCCATCGTTTGCACTCAGGTAGGTGTTATATCGTATAATTGCGCCATTTAGTACCTCAGACAACTGTCTCTACAGCATCTGCTGACAGAGCTGGGGACAGATGCAAACAACAACACGTAAAAAGTTGCAACATGGCCCAGGTGTGTTGACCGTTAACATCAAGATATATAAGAGTCATCCTTATTTTCATCATAGCTAGCCATTAACATATTGTTTGCAACAGCAGTCTATGGAAGCAGTGAACAATACCACCTCTGACAGCATGCTCAACAAACTGTGATTTTTCTATAGCCGTAATAAGTAGTTTTCTGCAATGCATCCCACGTCAACCCAGGTGAGGTCACATAACAAGCTGGATCTCGTTCAAAATGGTTAAAATGGCTCTGAGCACAATGGGACTTAACATCTGAGGTCATCAGTGCCCTATACTTGGAACTACTTGAACCTAACTAACCTGAGGACAGCACACACACCCATGCCCGAGGCAGGATTCGAACCTGCGACCGTAGCAAGCTGGATCTCGTACCTACGTGTCAAGACACGGAGTATACAAAACACATTGGCAGAAAGCAAGGTGTTGGATTTTAGATGTAATTTGGAGTAGTCTCCTAATGTCTTCCATTGAAAGGAACTCCACACTTTGCATGCTCTTTGGTAATCTGATTTCTTTATTGCTTTTACACCACTTAGCAAGCTTTTTTATGCTTCAGCCAATGGCAGCTGTTCTTTCAAGAAAATAGATTCATCACTTACATGTTCATAAAGAAAGTCATCTTCCTTATTCATTAAATTACGCTTCCCGCTATCAGGGAGATACTCTCTTGTTATTTTTAACTTTTCAGGCTTTAAATATGAGATGAATTTCACCAAAGTGCATGCCAGAAAGTTGAAGGATCCTAAAAATTAAATTTTGTTTCACTATGTAGTCGTGGTCTCGCGGTAGCGTTCTCGTTTCTCGAGCATGGGGTCCCAGGTTCGATTCCCGGCGCGGTCAGGGATTTCCACCTGCCCCGAGATAACTGGGTGTTGTTGCGTCGTTTTCATCATCATCATTCACCCCCATTACGGTCGGAGAAAGGCAATGGAAAACCACCTGCATTAGTATCTTGCCTAGTACGCCGGTGGCGATCTCCCACATCATTCCCCTACACTCTGACAAGAAGCATGGAGTCCATTTTCATGATATCTCCATGACGGATTCCATTAGTGTTTTATATTTTTCCATATTCGCAGCAATAACAGAAACATGGCCTGGATTTATTTTAGTCCTTTTTTACACTGATTCACAGATGTTCATGATTATAAAATGTGCACCATAATTTGGTGGATTGTGAAAGTACGTCTATAATTAAAACTGCTGCTTTCACTTGCAGCATGTAAAAGGGCAGTGGCCTCTGTATTCCACATCAGACTGCTTGATGTGAGCCATGATCGATTCGTGTTAATGCCGTTTTTCCTTTTGGGCATTTTGTCACCATCGAGTGGCGCCTTATTCCTCCCTTAGTTACTATCTGAACGAGTTGCCCACGTGCCACAGTCAGTGGCAGCGTTTATCGATACTAGTACTGCTATAATTTCTTTGGAGTGTCAGTTATATTTCCGTGTCATGGTGTGTTGCGGCAGAGCAGCAAGGAAGTCAGTGCGGTGTAGGGTCAGACCGGGGCCACTGGCGGTGTGCACGCACGCTCGGAGTTGCGTGCCACTAGCTGCGAGAACTGCTAATTTCGTCGCCCACCGCACCTGCATACTGGAGTTGAGTAATCAGTGAACCTGTCATGAAAGCTCAACCGTTGTGACATCTCTTCGTTGATTGCTGGTTGTTGCATCTTGGCCTATCCATGCAAGCAACAACGTGATGGTGTGTCGGAGTCGGCAAGATTTTGCAGCTGTCTCCCTGTATGGTGCACCAGCGGTTTCTTCTGGCCCGTGGCCGTTAACGTTCCGGTTACCTGCCGTGGTCATTAGTGCAGATTTGTGGCAATGGTTTTCCTCGCTGTGGTGATGCTGTCCGACATGAGGTGTAGTTCAACAGCTTGTTGTTGTTCTACATTTATCGTTGATTGTTTATTGTCACTTGACTGTGTTGATACAAAAATTATTAAGACATAATCCTGGTGCAATCCTCGTCTTTGCTGGCACTTTTGATTCTCGTGCTGTTGGTCGGGTGTAAGGGAATTGATTAGGCGGTTGGTAAGTTCGTGAGCCGTCCGTAGGCCACGCTGCACCCGATTGTTTAGTGTTACGCTTGGCTGTCTGTTGCTTCGTCAGCCATCTGTAGGTCGTGCTGCAACCCTATTGTTTAGTGTTATGCTTGGCTTCCTGTCTGTTGTTTCGTCAGCCATGTGTACGCTTGTCTGTCTGTCTCCCCTGAAATGTGGTTACAGCTTCCTCCCCGGGCTGACCCTTGGAACACTTCTGAGCACTACTGTTTGTTGTTTGTGATTGTCATTGTTATTTTATTCGGTTGCAGGTACTGTGCCAGGCCTTTAGCCGTGTATTAATTTTGTCTCTTTTATGTTTAGTATATGGCCTTCAGCTGAACTTCATAATAACTTCAAGTTTAGGCCTTCAGCCGTGTCTCATTTAAAATTCTTGTTGCCTTGTATTTAGGCATTCAGCCGTGTTTGTTTCAGAATCTGTGGCTTTAATACGTAAATCCTTGTCTATACAGATCCTCTTTAATTATCTTGAATTCATGAAACGGCATTCAGCCATGTTCTGTAAGTGTTTATCTTAAGGTTGTCTTTAATTATTATTAGTATATTAGCTCTGAGCACTATGAGACTTAACTTCCAAGGTCATCAGTCCCCTAGAACTTAGAACTACTTAAACCTAACTAATCTAAGGACATCACACACATCCATGCCCGAGGCAGGATTCAAACCTGCGACCGTAGCGGTCGCGCTGTTCCAGACTGAAGCGCCTAGAACCGCTCGACCACTTCGGCCGGCTTTAAATTATTCTTGAGTAATTGTTTGGGTCACCAGCCGACAAGATACTTCAAATTTTCTGAAGATGTTTTTCTGTTGTACTGTGTAAAGGTTTATCTTTAAAGTCGTTCTTCTATTATTTAAAGAAATTTTATTTAAATGGACTTTCAGCCGCAAAATTAACTTCTGTTTTCCTTAATATAGCCTTTAACTGGAATTTACAAAAGCTTGGCTTTTGAAGAATTTCCTTAGCTGAGGTGGAATATTGTTTCGGTCTTTAGCCTAGAAGATATTGTATCTTTATTTACGTAAGTCCTTCAGCAATTACTCTGAATGCTGGTGTTTTAAAAGCAATGATTTAAAGTTATTCTGGAGAATCAAAATATCCACGGGTGTACTGCCGGTCTGTAGTGTCCAACGGGCACAATATTTCGGCGATCAAACAAGTCGCCATCCTCAGGTGAACTGACGGACTGAGCTCCTGTGAACGTGCCGGCACGGAGATCCGTACGCTATGGCTGCTCAGGGGGAACTGGGTTCGGTCTCGCGTGGATCTTCACGGATATAACTTTTCCTCCGATGTGTGATGGAGTTCGCAGCAGTTAGTGCTTTGCCTCCCATGCATGCCGATGTAATGCGTCTTCATATGTAGAATGTCTTCTTGGGTGTCTCCTCAGCACAGTTCTGCAGTGCTAGCTATGCAGCGAGCAGGTGTGGCCAACGGGTGTTGCAGTTTGCGGCCCAGCGTCCGGATTTGGGCGTTGTGTGACCGGCCAGCACGTTCGTAAAAGGTGCGGGCGGCTGCCTGGAAGAGGTCACGGAGGAGACGTACTTCCGCGATGTCGTGAAGATGAGCGGTGGGGAAATCGTAAGGCAGGTGCAAGGCCAGCCGAAGGATGCGATTCTTCAGGTTCGTGTCGGCGGCGTTCCCCCAGACGACGGCGGCGTATTGGAGGACAGGGTGGAGCAGCGCCTTCTAGAGAGTGATCCCCAGACCCGGTGGTAGTCGGGAGCCGGGGTTCAGCACAGGATACAGGATGAGGAGCCGGTTCCGCACTTTGGCATTCACTTCGCGGGTGTGCGGAACCCACGTGAGTCGGAGGTCGATAGTGACGCCGAGGTAATGCGCCGTGGGACGCCACGGGACAGGGCTGCCACCAACAGTGAGCGGTTGCAGGCCCGTAGGAAAGAGTCGCCTGGTGACGATCAGGAACTGCGTCTTGGCCCCATTGAATTGTAGACGCCACTTGACGGCCCAGGCTGCCAGGGTGTCAACGGCGAGCTGCAGACGGCGGCGCATGACGGCGGCATTGAGGCTCCGTGTCATCCGCGTACAGGGCGAGCCGCACACGGTCGATCTTCGGTGCATCAGAAGTGTACAGCGAATACAGGAGTGGTCCCAAGACCGAGCCCTGTGGCACACCGGCGTTGATGCGGCGGACGGAGGACAAGCCATGCACGGCCCGCACATGGAAGGTCCTATCGGCAAGATAGGAATGGATGAGACGGACGTGCGACGTCGGGACCCCAAGTTCAAGAAGTTTGAACAAGAGGCCGCGGTGCCACACACTGTCGAAAGCACGCGACACCTCCAGGTACACCGCGCCGAAGAACTCGCGCTGCTCGAGGGCGACGAACGCATCTTCCACTAGCCGTAGGAGTTGGTGAACTGCCGAGTGGCCCCTGCGAAAGTCGAACTGCTCTTCAGGCAGGAGGCCTTCCTCGTCAACGTGGCGCTGCAGCCGCCTGATGTACACCCTTTCGAAGACCTTGGAGACGGCCGGCAGTAAACTAATAGGTCTGTAGTTCGTGGGCTGACGCAGATCCTTCCCCATCTTCGGAATCGCCACGATCTCTGCATGCTTCCAGGACTGAGGAAAACTGCAGGACCGGAGGATTACATTAAAGACGGCGGCAAGATGAGTGACAGCTACCGGCGGCAACTTCTGGAGTAGGGCGTTGGAAACCTCGTCTGGGCCCGCAGCTTTCCTGGGGTTCAGGGCACGCAGGGTGGACGACACCTCCTCCGCCGTCATCTCTTCAATGACGTCATCGTCGTCGCGTGCCTCCAAGTAGCGTGGGAGCCGGTCAGCAACCAGGTCGTCGTGGACAGCGTCGGTCGGGTCGTCGATCGGCGTAAACGCAGCCTCAAAGACGTCTGCGAGGGCATCAGTCTTTGCAGCTGGTTCGCAGACAGCCTGACTATTGACCAGCAACGGAGGGATACGTTGCGTGCGGCGTAGGAAACGCTTCGTCGTCTGCCAGGCCGTGCCGTTGTCAAGACAGAGGGTGGCGACCTTGTTATTCCAGTCGCGATTGCGATGGTTGTCGATGGCGACCCCGATATCCCGCCGCATCCTGTTGAGGAGCCGCTTGGTGTCGGCATTTCTTGTCCGCTGCCACTCCCGGTAGACCCGGTTCTTCTCAGTGATGGCCGCTAGGATGTCCGGCGGCAGCTGGCGGGAGTAGTCAGGCAGAGTGCGAGGTCGGGACGGCGTTGCTATGTTGGCAGCGTCGATCGTGGTTGCCGCAAAGTGCAGAAGTGCTGCGTCCGCTCCAGCTTCCACAGGGGGCGGCGCGGCGGCGAGTGAGTCCGTCACGGCTGCTTGAAACCTGCCTCAGTCGATGCCAGCAAGTGAGATGCCCCGCCTGGGCTGCTGCAGGGCGTCTGAGTCGATATCAAAAACCACTGGGACATGATCAGAAGACAGTGCCGTCCACGTCGTGGCGGTGATCTGATGAGGGATGCCCTTAACGACCGCGATGTCGATTATATCCGGGAGGCCACGGGCAGGGAAGATTGTCGGGTCGTACGGCCCCACAACAAGCGCATGGTGGCGTTCTGCTACCCGGAGCAGGCAGCGGCCAGCGGCATTGGTGATCCTGGAGTTCCAGGTGACATGTTTACTATTGAAGTCCCCGGCGACGAACACCTGCCCCCTCAAGGAGAGCAGAGCATCGATGTCAGCAGGGTCCAGTGGACGAGACGGCGGTCGATAGGCAGCGACGAACGTGATGGCGCCCGCCGAGGTGTGGACGACGGCACCAGTGGCCTCCTGGGTTGCCAGTGGTGGAAGTTGTATCACGTGATGACGAATGCCATTGCGGACGTAAACAGCTGTCCCACCATCCGCCGTCAGTCCATCGGTGCGATGGCTGGAGTAGTTGGCCGCCCTGAAGTCGACCCCAGGCTTCAGGTGGGTTTCGTTGATAAGGCAGACGTCGACGGCTTCATCTCGAAGAAATTGGCGAAGTTCACCAGCTTGAGTGCGGACGCCGTTGGCATTCAACGCGACGACCGTGAGCCCTCTAACGCTGCCCATGGTGCAGCTGGTGAGTGTTGACAGCGGTCGGGGCAGGAGAGGACATCGGCACTGCAGCAGTGAGTTGCTGCGACAGGACTTCAATCAATTTCGTAGCACTGGTCACCAAGGCAGTGAGCTGCGCGACGAGGATGGCCCAGTCAGCGGTGGAGGCAGCCGGCGCGGCCCCGTCGCTGGAAGGGGGAGGCGTGGCTGACTCGCTGTAAGAGTCCACCTGGGGCTGCTCGACTGACGGTGCTGAGCGCTGGGCACCCACGGGGCGCTGACCCAAGCGCCGGCGATTGGCGGGGCGCGGTACGGCCGACGTCCCGGGAGAGGCAGTACCCGGGTCCGCCACTAGCAGCTGTGGTGGAGGCACAGGAGCCTCAGGTGTCGGCACGGCATCGGACGCGGCAGGAGCAGTAGCAGCCGGGACGGCAGAGGGCGCCCCTGACGTTGCCGCCGCGAAAGAGACGCCAGGCCGTCTCACTGCTGGCTTCTTCGGACGCGGCGCTGGTGTTTGGCCACGTTGGCGAGCGATGGCACGCTTACACACCTCACACCCACGATAGCTGGCAACGTGAGCACCGCCACAGAGTGCACATGTCGGCTTCTCGGTGGGCTGACGGGGGCACGCACTTCCTGCGTGGGCGCCGGCGCATTTAACACATCTGTCCGGCATAAAGCAGTGGCGCGCGACGTGATTGATTCCCTGGCAGCGAAAGCACTGCACAGGGCCTGTCCTGGAGCGAAGATCTTCGGTCTGAACCGGAACGTCGGCGACCCGCGTCAATTGGTAGAGTTTGCGGTTCTCTACGGTGTCGGTGCAGACGACCAGGAAGAGCGGCATATCATCGCGTGATTTAGGCGACTTCATCTTCACGACTGCCCGTATGTAGAAGCCCAGGTCAGCGAGTTCGCGATGCAGGTGATTGGCTTCCAAGTTGAATGGGAGGTCCCGGATTACAATCTTCAAGACTTTGTCAGGTGCGGAAGCGTGGGTATAGAACGGGATTCCACGCTCAGACGCCTCCTGAGTGACCTGGCGATAGTCGTCAGCAGTTCGGAGTGTGACCCTGTACAGGTCTCGTCCGGCAGGCTTCACGGTATACACGGCCGTTGTCGTGCTGCGCAACAACTTCTGCAGTTCCCCATAGGGCGGCCGAAACTGGAGGACCACCGGCAGAAGATGGGAGTCTTTGTTCGGCGCAGGATCGCGCTGCGGCTGGACCGGAGCGTCAGCGAGCGCGTCGAGTGAGCTGGCGACGGCAGTTGGAAGCGTCGTCGATGACTGCATGCGTCTTGCAGTGCGCCGGGCCGGGACAAAACCATCAGCGTCAGGGGCGAAATCTTGCTTGGCCCTCTTCTCGATCGGCGAGCTGCGAACAGCGGACGTCGCGGCTGTTGCCCTCCTCTTCTGTTTCCCGCTTCGTCCGCGTGGCTGAGAGGCGGTGGAGCTCTTATCTTCAGAATCGGGGAGCGGAGCAGACAGCGCTGTCTTCAAAGTTCTCGGAGCTGTGTCCATCAAATCAATAGCCATAGCACTGGTCGTCATAACTGGGGGGCCGGATGGAGCCGCCGACAGCGTAAGCGCGGCCGGACGGCGACCTGCCACACCCTTCGCGTCGCTAGCAAGCGCAGGTACGTCCTTCTCGCGGCTGCACATCTTAGCGACTGTGTGCGTGGTGCGCGTGTGGGTTCGGTCGCGGCGGCGGCCGATTTAAATACCCTCCGCCCGCGGTGCGCTCCCTCCGCCGTCCGCGCCCCGCGCCACGGTCGCGCGGTGGAACAGATTGCGACGGCGTCTGATATGACGTCAGTGTGATGGCTCTGTCCGCCGTGGTTGTCAGAACCATACGTTTGCTCGATTTACTCTTGATTAACCCAATCGCTGGTTCCCAAGCCTTGCTAAGATTATAGCCACAGTCACGGTTTATGAGGTCGTCATTGGTACGAATTTCGATGGCCTCTCTAACAACGCTGTCCCAGTATCTCGACGTCTGTACCAGAATCCTCGTGCGGTCATACTCCATAGCGTGATTTTCCGACAAACAATGTTCAGCGACCGCCGACTTGCTCGGATACATCAGTCGAGTGTGCCTCAGGTGTTCACGGCATCGATCCTCGACGGTATGCATCGTCTGACCAATATACGACCTGCCACATTGACACGGAATCTGGTACACGCCGGCCTTCCTCAAACCGAGGTCATCTTTGGCGCTCCCCACCAGTGCACGAGTTTTATTCGGAGGACAAAACACAGTTCCGACCCGGTGTTTCTTCAGAATGCGGGCGATTTTCCACGAGAGTGCGCCTGAATATGGAATAAACGCAATGCCTACCTCCTCCCTCGTGACTTCATCCATCTCAACAGGTTGTGCTGCAGTAGTTGGGCGGAGAGCACGTTGAATCTGCCACTCTGAGTACCCATTTTTTCGAAATGCTGTTCTCAGATGTTCCAATTCCTGGGGTAGACTCTCTGCGTCAGAGATAGTGCGCGACATATGTACTAGAGTTTTAAGTACCCCATTCCCCTGTGAAGGGTGGTGACAGCTGTCTGCGTGCAAATACAGATCAGTGTGCGTTGTCTTTCGATACACCCCATGACCTAGGGTGCCGTCAGCTCTTCTCTTGACCAAGATATCAAGGAAAGGTAATTTAAACTCCGTTTCAGTCTCCATAGTGAATTTGATGTTGGGGTGTATGGAGTTTAGATGTGTAAGGAAGTCAAGGAGTTTATCCATACCAAGTGGCCAGATGACGAACGTGTCGTCCACGTAACGGAAAAAGCAAGTAGGTTTCCATTCGGATGACGACAGGGCTTCCTCCTCGAAGTTCTCCATGTACAAATTCGCTACCACCGGTGAGAGTGGGCTACCCATGGCGACTCCCTCCGTTTGTTCGTAGTATTCTCCATTAAAAAGAAAATACGTGGAAGTCAAGACATGCCTAAAAAGTTCAGTGGTATTCTCGTCAAACTTTTGACTAATCAATTCTAGCGACTCTCGCAGGGGTACCCTCGTAAACAAGGAAACAACGTCAAAACTCACCATGATATCTGACTCATCCAACGTGAAGCTATCAAGGTGTTTTACAAAATCCACGGAATTACGGATGTGATGAGGGCATTTACACACATAAGGACTTAATATTCCCTTCAGGTGTTTGGCCAACAAATATGTAGGTGCCCTGATGTTGCTGACAATGGGGCGTAATGGTACCCCCTCTTTGTGAACCTTCGGGAGTCCATATAGTCTAGGCGGTACCGGACCTTGGGGTAACAATTTCTTAGCGTCACCCTCCTGTAAATCTGCGTCCTTGAGAAGAACCCTCGTCTTGTTTTCCACCTTCTTTGTAGGGTCAACGCTGATCTTCCGGTAGGAATCGTCATTCAGCAGGCTCTGCATCTTATTAGTGTAGTCCTTATGGGAGACAACAACTGTAGCATTGCCGTTGTCAGCCGGTAAGACAACAATTTCAGAGCGTTCCCTCAGATCACGAATGGCCACCCTCTCTTTACTGCTGATATTTGACTTCATCGGCTTGGATTTCGTCAACGCACGACAAGTTTCCCGACGTAATTCGTCGGCTGATTCTGGCGGAAGTCGAGCTGCAACCTGTTCAACAGCACTAACAATTTCTGCGACCGGAGTGAACTTGGGGGTGGGAGCGAAGTTGAGACCTTTCTGCAAAACCGAGACCGCATCATCACTCAACATCATGCCACTCAAATTGATGACAGTCTTGCACGGAACCTGCAGAGATGGTTTGTCAAGGCGACGTGAGAACTTAGCTGTTTGACATCCCGTAGCCTTCTTATGGGCGGAATCAGCTGACACCCAGGTGACACCATCAATCCAATCTCAGGAAAAAGAAGTGAACTTAGTAGCCAGTTGCAAATGTTGTTGTTGTTGTTTTCAGTCCTGAGACTGGTTTGATGCAGCTCTCCATGCTACTCTATCCTGTGCAAGCTTCTTCATCTCCCAGTACCTACTGCAACCTACATCCTTCTGAATCTGCTTAGTGTACTCATCTCTCGGTCTCCCTCTACGATTTTTACCCTCCACGCTGCCCTCCAATGCTAAATTTGTGATCCCTAGATGCCTCAAAACATGTACTACCAACCGATCCCTTCTTCTAGTCAAGTTGTGCCACAAACTTCTCTTCTCCCCAATCCTATTCAATACCTCCTCATTAGTTACGTGATCTATCCAACTTACCTTCAGTATTCTTCTGTAGCACCACATTTCGAAAGCTACTATTCTCTTCTTGTCCACACTAGTTATTGTCCATGTTTCACTTCCATACATGGCTACACTCCAGACCAATACTTTCAGAAACGACTTCCTGATACATAAATCTATATTCGATGTTAATAAATTTCCCTTCTTCAGAAACGCTTTCCTTGCTATTGCCAGTCTACATTTTATATCCTCTCTACTTCGACCATCATCAGTTATTTTACTCCCTAAATAGCAAAACTCCTTTACTACTTTAAGTGTCTCAATTCCTAATATAATTCCCTCAGCATCACCCGATTTAATTTGACTACATTCCATTATCCTCGTTTTGCTTTTGTTGATGTTCATCTTATATCCTCCTTTCAAGACACTGTCCATTCCGTTCAACTGCTCTTCCAAGTCCTTTGCCGTCTCTGACAGAATTACAATGTCATCGGCGAACCTCAAAGTTTTTACTTAATCTCCATGAATTTTAATACCTACTCCAAATTTTTCTTTTGTTTCCTTTACTGCTTGCTCAATATACAGATTGAATAACATCGGGGAGAGGTTACAACCCTGTCTCACTTCTTTCCCAACCACTGCTTCCCTTTCATGCCCCTCGACTTTAATAACTGCCATCTGGTTTCTGTACAAATTGTAAATAGCCTTTCGCTCCCTGTATTTTACCCCTGCCACCTTCACAATTTGAAAGAGAGTATTCCAGTCAACATTGTCAAAAGCTTTCTTCAAATCTACAAATGCTAGAAACGTAGGTTTGCCTTTTCTTAATCTTTCTTCTAAGATAAGTCGTAAGGTCAGTATTGCCTCACGTGTTCCAACATTTCTACGGAATCCATACTGATCCTCCCCGAGGTCCGCATCTACCATTTTCTCCATTCGTCTGTAAAGAATTCGCGTTAGTATATTGCAGCAGTGACTTATTAAACTGATAGTTCGGTAATTTTCACATCTGTCAACACCTGCTTTCTTTGGGATTGGAATTATTACATTCTTCTTGAAGTCTGAGGGTATTTCGCCTGTCTCATACATCTTGCTCATCAGCTGGTAGAGTTTTGTCATGACTGGCTCTCCCAAGGCCGTCAGTAGTTCTAATGGAATGTTGTCTACTCCGGGGGCCTTGTTCCGACTCAGGTCTTTCAGTGCTCTGTCAAACTCTTCACGCAGTATTGTATCTCCCATTTCATCTTCATCTACATCCTCTTCCATTTCCATAATATTGTCCTCAAGTACATCGCCTTTGTATAAACCTTCTATGTACTCCTTCCACCTTTCTGCCTTCCTTTCTTTGCTTACAACTGGGTTGCCATCTGAGCTCTTGATATTCATACACGTGGTTCTCTTCTCTCCAAAGGTCTCTTTAATTTTCCTGTAGGCAGTATCTATCTTACCCCTAGTGAGATAAGCTTCTACATCCTTATATTTGTCCTCTAGCCATCCCTGCTTAGCCATTTTGCACTTCCTGTCGATCTCATTTTTGAGACGTTTGTATTCCTTTTTGCCTGCTTCATTAACTGCATTTTTATATTTTCTCCTTTCATCAATTAAATTCAATATTTCTTCTGTTACCCAAAGATTTCTAGCAGCCCTCGTCTTTTTACCTACTTTATCCTCTGCTGCCTTCACTACTTCATCCCTCAGAGCTACCCATTCTTCTTCTACTGTATTTCTTTCCCCTATTCCTGTCGATTGTTCCCTTATGCTCTCCCTGAAACTCTGTACAACCTCTGGTTCTTTTAGTTTATCCAGGTCCCCTCTCCTTAATTTCCCACATTTTTGCAGTTTCTTCAGTTTTAATCTACAGGTCATAACCAATAGATTGTGATCAGAGTCCACATCTGCCCCTGCAAATGTCTTACAACTTAAAACCTGGTTCCTAAATCTCTGTCTTACCATTATATAATCTATCTGATACCTTTTAGTATCTCCAGGGTTCTTCCATGTATACAACCTTCTTTCATGATTCTTAAACCAAGTGTTAGCTATGATTAAGTTGTGCTCTGTGCATAATTCTACCAGGCGGCTTCCTCTTTCATTTCTTAGCCCTAATCCATATTCACCTACTATGTTTCCTTCTCTCCCTTTTCCTACACTCGAAATCCAGTCACCCATTACTATTAAATTTTCGTCTCCCTTCACTATCTGAATAATTTCTTTTATTTCATCGTACATGTCTTCAATTTCTTCGTCGTCTGCAGAGCTAGTTGGCATATAAACTTGTACTACTGTAGTAGGTGTGGGCTTCGTATCTATCTTGGCCACAATAATGCGTTCCCTATGCTGTTTGTAGAAGCTTACCCGCATTCCTATTTTCCTATTCATTATTAAACCTACTCCTGCATTACCCCTATTTGATTTTGTGTTTATAACCCTGTAGTCACCTGACCAAAAGTCTTGTTCCTCCTGCACTGAACTTCACTAATTCCCACTATATCTAACTTTAACCTATCCATTTCCCTTTTTAAATTTTCTAACCTACCTGCCCGATTAAGGGATCTGACATTCCACGCTCCGATCCGTAGAACGCCAGTTTTCTTTCTCCTGATAACGACATCCTCTTGAGTGGTCCCCGCCCGGAGATCCGAATGGGAGACTATTTTACTTCCGGAATATTTTACCCAAGACGACGCCATCATCATTTTATCATACAGTAAAGCTGCATGTCCTCGGGAAAAATTACGGCCGTAGTTTCCCCTTGCTTCCAGCCGTTCGCAGTACCAGCACAGCAAGGCCGTTTTGGTTAATGTTGCAAGGCCAGATCAGTCAATCATCCTGACTGTTGCCCCTGCAACTACTGAAAAGGCTGCTGCCCCTCTTCAGGAACCACACGTTTGTCTGGCCTCTCAACAGATACCCCTCCGTTGTGGTTGCACCTACGGTACGGCCATCTGTATCGCTGAGGCACGCAAGCCTCCCCACCAACGGCAAGGTCCATGGTTCATGGGGGGGGTTGCAAATGTAGTTTGAGTAATTCCTGTGAGACAAACTCAAGGCTCCGGCGGGTGAACTGCACTCTCTCACGTACCAATACGAGGCTGGCTCGTTTCTTGATTCTCTTAGCTGCTGCAGAATCGATGTGATGCATAACCTTAGCAAAATTTGGAACAACGTTCTCGGTACGACATCTCCTTAGGAAGGCAAGAGTACTTAGCAAACGACATCTACGGTGGCGCAACTTTTCAAATTTCTTCATGCTGCGATACATCTCCTCCCCGTAAAGGTGTATGAGCAAACGTATAGTTGTGACGACCACCGCGGACAGAGCCATCACACCGACGTCATCTCAGACGCCGTCGCAATCTGTTCCACCGCGCGACCGCGGCGCGGGGCGCGGACGGCGGAGGGAGCGCGCTGCGGGCGGAGGGTATTTAAATCGGCCGCCGCCGCGAGCGAACCCAGTTCCCCCTGAGCAGCCATAGCGTACTGATCTCCGTACCGGCACGTTCACAGGAGCTCAGTCCGTCAGTTCACCTGATGATGGCGACATGTTTGATCGCCGAAATATTGTGCCCGTTGGACACTATAGACCGGCAGTACACCCGTGGATATTTTGATTATCAAATACGCCGGGAGAATCTCAAGAGTCACATTATTCTGGAGAAGTTTCTTGGGCCCTCAGCCGTGAATTGATCTTTTTTGTTTTAAAGAGAAAACCGTTCATTGGTTTTAGGAATAAAGTTGTGTGTGTTCTTGTATAGCTAACAGTAATTGACCTCGGCCCCTTTCCACAACCTGATCCGCTCTGGCCTGCGAAACCAGATTTCGTGAAGAATTCCTTGCAGATCTGACAAATTTCTGCTCTTCGAAACTTTTCTTCCTCTTCATTACCAATAATCATTCGACTGATCTGAAATACGTAATTTTTATATACTCAAAAGTGTGATACGGCTGTTTGGCAAACCATGCCATGCAATCTGCATCTCGTTACATTAGATGAACCTCTGAATTTTTGTCACTGTAACTGCCGCGTACATAAAATGCAATACCATATGGTTTATGTGCATGAATTTTGTTACTAACACCTGACTGCAGTAAGCATTCAATGCCTTCATAAATGTTTAATGGTGACTCAAATTGTTTGTTACATGAGACGAATTTCTTAAACTGATTCTCTGCTTTGGGCATGATACTTCTGGCTGGTTTGCATTGCGAACACTGAACTAAATGTGCAGTTAACTTCTCGCTAGAACGAAAATACCAAAACAGCGTTCACAACTTTGCGCTGGTTTTAATATAGTGGTTTATGTGTTTGCGTGAGGTAGCAAAAACAGATTGACATGCTTCTCGTGCTTATAATGTTACGAGACGTGCAGTGAAACCACTCGAAGCTTTTCTCCTTCGTCCCTTCCTCTGTCCTTCCTATATCCAACCACTCAGAGTACAGAAGGCCTTGATGTCCGTCTACAGCCTTTTACTTCTCACACTTCCTTCTATTTCCAAATGTACGTTTCTTTGATACCTCAGGATGTGTCCTGTCAACAGATCCCTTCATTCCTTTTTTTGCTATTTTATTCAGTACCTCTTCATTTTCATAGAAAGCGTTTCAATCGTGTTTATAATAAAGACTTTCCATATACACTAAGCCTAAAGTTATTGAGCTCCTCATTAGTTATCTACTCCACCGCCTAATCTTCAGCATTCTTCTGTAACATATTTCAGACACTTCTATTCTCTTCCTGTCTGAAGTATTTATCCTTCACTTTCACATTCGTACAATATTACACTCTAGACGAATAGCTTTAGTAAAGACTCACTAGCACTTAAATTTATATTCGATGTTAGCAAATTTCTGTTATGCAGAAAAACTTTTCTTTCTATTGTCGTCTTTACTTCGGACCATCGTCAGTTATTTTGGTGTGACAATAGCAGAACACACGTATTACTTTTAGAGTCTCATGCCTAGTTTAATACCCCATGATTCGATATTTTACCTTTGATGGTATGCATTTTATAGCCTCTTTTCAGGCCTCTATGCATTCCTTTCAACAACTCTTCCAGGTCCCTTGTCGTCTTTCAGAGAATTTCGATGATTTTGGAAAACCTCAATGTTTTTACTCCTCCCATCTGAACTTTAATTCCCTTTCTAAGTTTCAATTACTCCTTTCTCGATGTACAGACCGAATAATATCGGAAATAGACTACAACCCTGCATGACTCCGTTCTTAACTGCTGTCTTCATTTCACGGCTTCCGAAGTTCATAATTTAAGTCCGGTTTTATGTACTGCAAGTAGGTAATCTTTCGGTTATTGTATTTTATCCGAGCTATCTTCAGAATATCGAAGAGTGTAATCCAGCTTTCTTTAAATCTGCAACAGCTAGAAACTTTCATTGTTCTTCCTTCAGTCCATCTTCCGTGAAAAGTCCCAAGATCAGAAACGCCTCGCCTGTTACTGTGGAACCTAACCTGTTCTTCCTCGAGATCAGGTTCTAATAGTTTTCCCAGTCACCTGTAAATAATTCGTGTCAGTATTTTGCAGTCTGAACTTACTGAACTGATGGTTCCACAAAATTTACACATCTCATCACCTGATTTCTTTCGAATTGGAATTATTACGTTCTTCTTGAAGTCTTTCACCTGTCTCATATGCTACATATTGTTCACATACGTATCAGAAGTTATGGTTTAGTGGATCGATGCAGTAATACGAGTTGCACAGTAACTGCACAGCATACTCCTGTGTTCACATCATGCAGAGTGCAGAGACTGTTAATGTAAATGATGGGGACTAAAAAAAAAGACGTTTCATGATCAACCTCTCTATGAAGTAAAGATTTGAACAGCCAGCCAGTATCTGGTCAACAAATACTCTTTCTGAGATTTCAGTCTGAGTTCTTGCATAGCTCTTTGACCATATGCTACTAACACACTAGTCTGATATCCTGAACCGCGAACCATTTTGTTGGACTTCTTCCCAAGGCCACTCTTAACACATCTACTTCGTCTATAAACGATTCGCTTCGAGCCTGGGTCTGAATAAGGGCCAAAGCGTCGCCAGTGAACGGAGCTTGCGTCCGCAGTACCAGTTCGTCGCAACGTCGGACACAGCCTTTGCGAAGCACAAGGAACAACGAGCACGTAACAGCAAGGCAGCGAACAGTCCAGTCCGCCATAAGAATCAAGTGCACCACTGCTTCTCTACTGGATTTTTTCGTTAGTAGCTCTACTGCTGGTCATTAATATTGCAACATCATGAACGTGCCATGCAGCAAACGTCCAACTGGCATGAAGCGTGCTACGTGCTTGGGTATGCAAATGATAAGCATTGCAGAGCAACCGCACAGGTAGGCAGGAGTAACGCAGTCTACATTCTGTACGTAAGGAAATATTATGCTACAGGAGGTTTCTCAATCAGCAGTTCTATTCGAATATTGGTTGTTTGCGAGAAGATTATTTTATACCTCTTGATAGAGGTAGAAACACTGTCAACATGTGTCGGAATGGCACAGCAGTAGAATTGTGGATTACCAGGATTGCGGTTGATCCATCTGCGAAATTGCATTTCGCGTTAACTGGTGAAACGTGGGACTTAGGATTGGCAGCAAAGGAGTGGACGGTGCATAATCAGTTGCGTTGGTTGCACAGAAAACACATACACTTTATTTTTTAAAAAAACCTCTCGACAACCATTTTTAAAAGATTTTACTACAATGGCGGCTGAAAAGCCGTATTAGAAAAATTAGAAACTATTGTCGGCTGAAGGTCAGCAGCAATTTCAGAATACACAATGGCTGGAAGCCTGAATTACAAGTGAGGAAGGCAGTTACACATTAACAAATAATAATATATTTTCTTCTTAACGATCAAAACGGTAAGAAGCTATAGTAACGGCTGAAGGCCTTGATATGAAAATAATTGCAGGTTATTGGTCGGCTGAAGGCCACGAACAATGTTACACACAATCAGCGGCTGAAGGCCTGATTACAAGTGGGGAAAACAACATGTTAAAACATCAGGTTAAATTTTAAACAATTGTCCAAATACGACGGAGTGATCCATAGACAGTGTCCCTGGATCGACCTGAGGAAGGTGACTAAAGCTGTGTAAGCGGTAAGACAGGCAGCCAAGAGTTATCCTCACTTACCAGGTTGGCAACTCGACTGGGGACAGCTTAAACACCAACCAACTATCTTACAAATGCACCTAACGTCTGATCACCGGTACAACTACTGAATATTCCAGGCGAGGACGAAGTGACAGGAGCACTGTGTCTCCAAAATCCAGAGGCAACAAGGTAACACTACAACCAACATAGAATAACACCAACCGACCGACAAATCAAGCAGGAAAAACAACACTCCACTCACTGCGAGCAGCAACATGCCACCCAATGGTGAGACCTCACCATAGTGGAGGATTCACTTCTGAATTTATGTGCCCTCCACTGAAAGATCCTGAGTTGGGTGGACAACAAGGTTGTATCCGTTGCAACAACAGCCCTTCGATCCGGCAGTGCCATCATGCAGCCAACAATCCCGGCATGACAAGGTGCTGCCCGAACCTCGCTGCTCCTCCGTCCAAACCGAACATTTTTCTGCTCCCGACCGAACTGGTCTGCGTTCGTAACTGTCCATCAAATCCAGTACACTGACAGCATTAAAATAACTGCTCATTCAAAACCACAAGATACACGCGGATCCGGGAAAACAATTCCACTAGCAACTCACAATACTAAAGCCAGTCACTGTGAAACAAAACGGACGAATTAAAAGTTGGCACAAACGCAGAGAAGCCAGAAGCGGTCGGAAGACCAAATGCGCGTCGTCCTCTGAGACGACCGACCGAAAGAGCAACCAACGGTCGTCCGTACTCAAGCCAGACACGGGAAAGATCCCAGTATAAATCGTCGACTGACAACTTATTGCCATGAAACTTCCCGGCAAATTAAAACCGTGTGCCGGACCGAGACTCGAACTCGGGACTTTTGCTTTTCGCGGGTAAGGGCTCTACCGACTGAGCTACCCAAGTACGACTCACGCCCCGTCCGCACTGCTTTAATTCCGCCAGTACCTCGTCTCCTACCTTGCAAACTTCACAGAAGCTCTCCTGCGAACCATGCAGAACTAGCACTCCTGAAAAAAAGAAGGGAGGTAGAGCAGTTGCCAGAAGAAGACAAAGGTCCCGAGTTCGAGTCTTGGTCCGGCACACGGTTCTAATTTTTTTTTTAAACTTTATTGACCAATTGTTACAATGATACAATTTAACCTACTACCTAAATACATTAGTAGGTCCTATTTTTAACTTTTACAATTTCTAACTACAGCTATTGTTCAAACACTACAGGTATCTACAATAATTCTTTACCACTATGGGGTTAGTCTACTATGCTCACTACATTGTTATTTTGGTGTTACCCTACTCTTTCTGCTGTTAATTACAATAGTACTTTTGGATATTTGTTATTGATATTACTTAGACTACACTACCTGCAGCGTTACAGGTGTGCCAGGTTGATATAAACCTATTTGTTGGCCTTTCCCACTAATCTAATCCTAGTGGGAGTGCCCCTGGCACTGGGCTGGCCGGTGACTTATCGCTGCAGTTCTATACTATGTCAGTATCCTATTTTGACCTATAACTAACCTTATATCTATTGTCATAGTCGGTGCGTAGTCTAGTTCGGGTATTGATGTACTCCCCCCCCCCCCCCCCTCCCCACCTCTTCCGAAGACTTGGCGGGTTCCAGCCGTGAGGCGGCTGGCCAAATCCAAGTCCCGGCGGAACTGAGGGGGTGTACTTGACTATTCCGGTATTATTTATTGATTAATTTGTAAATATTCTTTGAGGACTTTACCTGAGATTAAGTCCGCTAGATTATTTACGATGTTAAAAGTATTTTCGTGCCTGAGCAGGTGGTACGTGTTGTTATTTGGCAGTTGTTCGCGTAAGTAGTGTGCAACATCGTCGAAGAAGGGACACTCGTACACCACGTGGTCTGGAGTGCCCTGCACTGCTCCACAGTCACACGCTGGTGTTGCCCTTTTCCCAAACCGACACAGATATGTCAGGTAGGGTCCATGACCTGTAAGGAAGTGCAGCATGCCTTTTGTGGGATTAAAGTATGTAAGTTTCAGGCGTTCCTGTATATTTGGAAGCAGCTCGTGTGTTCTGCGGCCAGTCTCGTCATTGTCCCAGAGCTCCTGCCACAGTTCGATTCCTCTGGTTCTAATACCCTTTTTGTCCCTAACGTGTACCCCCATGATTTCTACAATTTTTTCTCTTCTGTCCTTTTTTATCCAGTACCAGGTGGCCTGTTCCCTAATTTTGTATGTCCAGTGGACATAGCCCCATGAGAACTAAGAGTGCCCCCCCCCCCCCCCAGGAGTTGTTCTGTATGCGCCCACTGACTGCAGGAGCACATTTCGCTGCACTCTTCTTACGGCCACCCTCGTGAGCCTGTGTGCCCAGACCGCAGACCCGTAGCCTACTATTGATGTAAGGATGCTGTTATGATATAATTTAATTAATTCAGGTGGGAGGTGAAATCTCTTATGTCCTATGCCTATTAAGTTGTTTAATACTATGAGAGATCTATGTGTAACCATTTCAATGTGTGGTGCATAGTTCCACCTCTCATCGACAATGACACCAAGATACCGGGCCTCCTTGCGCCTGAGCACTGGTAGGCCATTTATTTTCACGGTTGGGTTTCTTGTGAGTTGGCCTTTGAGCAATAGGTAAGTTGACTTATTTGGCGCGACAGTCATTTTTGTTTTGTGGCACCATGTGGTTAGTATAGTAATTGCTCTCTCTACTTTAGGTTCCAACTCTTCGCGGCTGCGGCCGCCGACCAGCAGGAGGAGGTCGTCTGCGTAGGCTATGACCTCTAGCACGTCTTCACTGCTCTTTAGTTCTTCTAAGAGTGGTTCCATGTTTATATCCCAAAAGAGTGGCCCTAGGACGGATCCTTGAGGACACCCCTTGGTGATTTTCTTGCTAACTTTGCCGCTAGGGGCCGATAGCCAGACCTCCCTTCCTTCAGAATAGCTCCTGAGACAACCATATAACGGCCCTGGGCATTCCTTTTCCCGCAAGCAGGAAAAGAGCGAAGGCCACCACAGGTTATCAAAAGTGCCACTGATGTCCACCGTGATGCCGATTATATACTTGTGCGGGGCAGAGTCACAGACATCCGCAGCCAGGGCGATTGCGTCAGACGCCGACCGCCCTGTCCGAAAACCGAATTGTCTGTCACTCATCCCACACAGGACGCGGTGTGCAGCCAGCCTGTCAGCTAGCAACCTCTCAAAGAGCTTGCCCAACAAGTCTAGTAGACATATTGGTCTGTATGACTTGGTTTCTTTGGGGTCTTTGTCTGGGCCTTTTTTGATAATTACTACATTCGCCTTCTTCCATATTGAGGGGAATGTCTGTAGCCGTAGGCATTCGTTGTACAGCTGAGTGAGAGGTGCCACCAGCGGGGGGCGAGGTACTGTATCACTTCCGCAGTGATGCCGTCTGGGCCAGGAGCTTTACCTTTTTTAAGGGCTTTTATTTGGGAGCTTACCTCTTCTTCAGAGAAGGGGTAGACCACTCTGTTGTTTTCGTAGACCCGTTGGTTTTCTCTTCTTGTTCTCTTCTGTTCATCAGAGTCCTCTTCCTCTCTGTCGTCAGGTAGCAGGGCACGGAGTAGGACCTCCGCAGTTTCCTGCCAGGTTTCCGTCATCCGGTCCCCATCCCTGACGGTAAATAGCACCATAGGTGATATTAATTTTTCTATGACTATTTTGTAAGGCAAACCCCATGGGTCTGTAGCAAATTGGCTCTGCACGTAGTTCTCCCAGCTCCTTATCCTGACAGCCTTAAGTTCCTGTTGGAACTGTTCTTTGGCTTCTCTGTATGCCTGCAGCCAGCGCTGCTTTTCATGCCAGACGACGCACCTCTGGTAATACCTCCTCGCCCTCCTGACTGCCTGGCGCAGTTGCCCCAGTTCGGCTGACCGTGGTGAGGGGGTGGTTCTAATTTGCCAGGAAGTTTCATATTAGCGCACACTCCGCTGCAGAGTGAAAATCTCATTCTGGAACTTATTACCATGAGGTCACTTCGACGGGCGGACACAGACACACAAGTGAAAGTTGCACTACTTGAATATCACGGTACATTCAACTAAAACTCGCTGAATCTGGTCTTTGATGTGGTCGTGCACTTTCGCGAACACATCTTTCCGTCGGACCTCCGTCCCAATTCGACTCGCTTGACACACGACAACCCGGAAATACTAGGGGTCGCTCCAAAGATAGTATCACAGTACGCGCTACCGATAACAGCTGGTGCTGCCACTAACGGGCAGACAAGGCGAGCTAACGTAGTGATGGCAGGGAACACACTAAGAAAACGGGACGCCACTATCGCTATTAGAAGATGGCAGGCTATGAACGGCATAAACGGGAGCCATACACGGCTCAACTGGGATCCCCCGCACGTGTACAAAAGTGGAATCCGTCGATGAAGCCTCAGCAGATAGCACAGGCCAATGCAACTAGCGCCCGAGAGGACATAGATGCACTTCCCTCACCTGTGCAGAATCTATCAGCCACGACATGTAAGTTACGTCACGAAATGGGCTACATTGCGCCAAGACAATGGCCAGAGCGATGGTGCCTGGGGCAACATGGACTGTCACCAAGACGACGAATGTTGCTGCTTCGCTTGACGTGACAGCAGCGAGACTCACCCTGATAGTGGTGCGTCCAATGACAACACTGAACAGACGATTGACTACATAACATCATCACGTCTGGTTAGCGCAGCCAGTAAGTTATGATGCTTTAAGGCAAGTGGCTGTGCGAATGGCTCTGAGCACTTTGGGACTAGAACTTAGAAGTACTTAAACCTAACTAACCTAAGAACGCCACTCACATCACTCATATCCATGCCCGGAGCAGGATTCGAACCTGCGACCGTAGTGGTCGCGCGGTTCCAGACTGAAGCAACTAGAACCGCTCGGGCACACCGGCCGGCGCTATGCGATATCTTCGAGTTTTCTGTGACGTTATCTTTCAGCAAGATAATGGAAGATCGCATGTTGTCTGTGATGATCTGGCCTACCTCGACAAGGAGGCTTCTCGACATCTGAGGGACTGGCATGCCACCACTTGCCAGCTGCTACAACTGATGACCACTGGCATCCAGTTAACGCAGCACGGGATAATGTACCCGCACTTGTCATTCAACTTCAGTTTTCAATGAAGCCAAGACAGGTTATAGCCATTGATGCTTTGTGTTCTAAATTTCGCACCCAGTATACTCACAAATCACCCACGAAATTTGGGTATTCTTGCAAATATAGACTACTGCATACGTACAACAAGTAAAATTTCGTTATTTGTACTATTAATTGCCAGTTTTCTTTACATAGCATTTCTTTTAATTTCTACAGACTTTCATGGGCTGAAGGTTGTGAAAGGCCCTAATCAATACAAAATGTTCTCTGAATATCACATATTATCGCTGTAATATAAACAGGATCTCTACAATCACTTTCTAAACTCTGCCATGTGGTAGCTGATGTCTTACATGAATCTTCACATTATGACAAACTTCATGTCCACAACCTGCACCGAAATCGATTACTCCACGTGGTACTGTAATGTTATCCTCACATTCACGTGCAGTATGTATGGTACTTTCATGTTCCATACATACTGTGTTAAAAGACAGAACCAAGCAAAAAGTCCTCACAAGATTGGAAACTCTGAAGAAATCTGCACTACTACACACTGGTCGCTAGAACAGTAAATTAAAAGCAATGTGACGAAGTTTTGTTACAGTCTGCTAGAACTTGTTTAATAAAACATTCCCCAGCTGCACTCATATTAAATGAAGTGGTGGTGCTCGTAGTAGTTAAGTGATATGATGGTCCATCACATTTCAGTGCATAGTAAGCCTTATAAAATCAATGAATATTACGTAAATTGAAGGTGGAGGTGGGAGAAAGGAAAGAAAAATTAAGGAAGTTTGGATGTCAGTGGCATTGGGACCTCACGCTGAATCGGTGGCAAAGAGTGCACCACCTGGACACAGTATTTATCGCAATTGCATTGACTGTCGTAGCAAGCGTCCCGCCTTACCCACATTCCCACCTAGTGCCACCTATCCGCAGTCTTAGTTCATGTCCTACAAGCTCTCTATTTTGAGATTCCTACAGGAGGCCAAATGTATTCTGAACAGCCGAAGAAACTGGTACATCTGCGTAATACCGTGTAGGGCCTCAACACTACCTGGCAGGGACTTGACTAATATCTGAAGTAGTGTTGGAAGGAACTGACAACATGAATCCTGAAGAGTATGTGGGGCCGTAGATCTCTTCTGAACAGCACGTTGCAAGGCGTCCCACATATGCTCAATAATGTTGTGTGGGTAGTTTGGTGGCCAGAGGAAGCGTTTAAACATAGAAGAGTGTCCCTGGAGCCACTCTGTAGCAATTCTGGATGTGTGGGGTGTCGCATTGTCCTGCTGGAATTGCCAAAGTCAGTCGGAATACTCAATGGACATAAATGGATGCAGGTGATAAGACAAGTTGCTTACGTAACTGTCAGAGCCGTATACAGACGTATCAGGTGTTCCATATCACTCCAACTGCACACACCCCACCCCATTACAGAGTCTCCACAAGCTTGAACAACCCCCTGCTGCCATGCGCGTCCATGGATTCCTGAGGTTGTTTCCATTTTCGTAAAAGTCCATGCGCTCGATGTAATTTGAAACGAAACTCGTCCGACCAGGCAACATGTTCCCAGTCATCAACAGTCCAATGACAGTGTTGACGGGCCAGGCGAGGCCTAAAGTTGTGTGCTGTGCATTCATCAAGGGTACACGAGCTGGCCTTCGGACCCAAAAGTTCACATCGATAATGCCTCTTTGAATGGTTGCTACACTGACACTTGTTGATGACCGAGCACTGAAATTTTCAGCAATTTGCGGAAGTGGTGCACTTCTGTCACGTTGAACGATTCTCTTCAGTCGCATTGGTCCCGTTCTAGCAGGAGCTTTTTCGGCCTCGGCAATGTCGGAGATTCCTGATATTCATGGTACAGTCGTGAAATGGTCATACTGGAAAATCCCCACTTCATCGCTACCTCAGACTCGAAGACGCTGCGTCCTTCCGCTCGAGCGCCGACGATAACACCACGATCAGGTTCCCTTAAATCTTGATAATGTGGCATTGTTGCATCAGTAATCGATCTAACAACTGCGCCAGAAACTTGTTGTCTTATATAGGCGTTGCGACCGCACAGCAGTATTCTGTCTGTTTACACACCTCTGTTCAAAATGGCTCTGAGCACTATGGGACTTATCGTCTGAGGTCATCAGCCCCCTAGACTTAGAACTAATGAAACTTCACTAATCTAAGGACATGACACACAGCCATTCGTGAGGCAGGATTCGAGCCTGCGACCGTAGCAGCAGCGCAGTTCCGGACTGACGTGTCTAGAACCGCTCGGTCACAGAGGACGGCTCCACCTTCTGGCTACGTGATATGTATCATAGCTGCGAATTCCGCGTGGGGTCCGAAAGAACAGACACCAAGCATTCATGTAAATCGATTAATGTCGTCGGAGTCGATAACGATGTTCTGTACAACGGAAGGAGTGTTGTATCGAGTAGTGGAGTCGGCCGGGTCGGCAGGAGAGCGAGAACAATGCGTGCAGCGCGGGCGCGTGTCAGGGGCGTGACAAGTGCGGCAGTGCCGCCCACTCTCCACGGCCGCTGATTTGCCTAAGCTCGCCCTTGCTGCGCGCCGAACAATAGGGAAGCCGGTGACGCCCCTCATTGTGCTGCAGGAGGCGCTGCCGGGACAAGGCACGCTCGTCTCGTCTCCAATGCGCGCCACGGTGGCGTCATTCTGACCACTGCAGTTACCACTCGTCACACTTCACGTTCGAGCGTGCGTAAGGTTATGATCGTTACAGTTTACACTACTGGCCATTAAAATTGCTACACCAAGAAAAATGCACATGACAAACGGGTATTCATTGGACTAATATATTATACGCTAAACTGATGTGTGATTACATTTTCACGCAATTTGAGTTCATAGATCCTGAGAAACCAGTACCCAGAACAACCGCCTCTGTAATAACGGCCTTGATACGCCTGGGCATTGAGTCAAACAGAGCTTGGATGGCGTGTACAGGTACAGCTGCCCATGCAGCTTCAACACGATACAACAGTTCATCAAGAGTAGTGACTGGCGTATTGTGACGAGCCAGTTGCTCGGCCACCATTGACCAGACGTTTTCAGTTGGTGATAGATCTGGAGAATGTGCTGTCCGGGACAGCAGTCGAACATTTTCTGTATCCAGAAAGGACCGTACAGGACCTGCAGCATGCGGTCGTGCATTATCCTGCTGAAATGTAGGGTTTCGCACGGATCGAATGAAGGGTGGAGCCACGAGTCATAACGTATCTTAAATGTAACGTCCGCCGTTCAAAGTGCCGTCAAAGCGAACAAGAGATGACCGAGACGTGTAACCAATGGCACCCCATACCATCACGGCAGGTGATACGCCAGTATGGCGATGACGAATACACGCTTCCAATGCGCGTTCATCGCGATGTCGTCAAACACGGATGCGATTCTCATGATGCTGTAAACAGAACCTGGGTTCATCCGAAAACATGACGTTTTGCCACTCGTGCACCCAGGTTCATCGTTGAGTACACCATCTCAGGCGCTCCTGTCTGTGATGCAGTGTCAAGGGTAACCGCAACCATGGTCTCCGAGCTGATAGTTCATGCTGCTGCAAACGTCGTAGAACTGTTCGTGCAGATGGTTGTTGTCTTGCAAACGTCCCCATCTGTTGACTCAGGGATCGAGACGTGACTGCACGATCCGTTACAGCCATGCGGATAAGATGCCTGTCATCTCGACTGCTAGTGATACGAGGCCGTTGGGATCCAGCAAGGCGTTTTGTATTACCCTCCTGAAACCACCGATTCCATATTCGGCTAACAGTCATTGGATCTCAACCAACGCGAGCAGCAATGTCGCGATACGATAAACCGGAATCGCTATAGGCTACAATCCGAGCGTGATGGTTCGCATTTCTCCTCCTTACACGAGGCATCACACCAACGTTTCACCTGGCAACGCGGGTCAACTGCTGTTTGTGTATGAGAAATCTGTTGGAAACTTTCCTCATGTCAGCACGTTGTAGGTGTCGCCACCGGCGCCAACCTTGTGTGAATGATCTTTAAAGCTAATCATTTGCCTATCAGAGCATCTTTTTACTGTCGTTTAAATTTCGCGATCAAGCAAAGCAGGAGGGATACGTCACTTTGAACTATGTTAAACGACTGGGGGAGTGGTAAGCGAAGGACTATTCAAGTTAGTGCGCAGAACACATCAGAGTGGAAAAGTAACTTCGTACCTCCGAAATGATATCATTCACACAATATCGAAGATAGCGGAGCCAAATACATAGGATCACTATCGCACAAGCAGCTCTTCAGGTCATCCATCCAAGTTGCTGACAAGAAGAGTATACAGAAGAAAACGCTGACTATAAGGAACAGGATGACAGGAAAGATTAGAGGGCGAGAACTCTGACAAAGATTGGAATACATTCAACAGTTCATCAAGTTGGGTGCAGGTGCTGGATTGACATACAGAAGTCGGCAGTGGGGAGGAGGTCGTATCTTGCTACCTCAAACAATTCAGAGTACTCATCAAGTAATAAAAAGGTGCTTTATGAAGTGTTACAAATGGCTCTGAGCACTATGGGACTTAACATCTGAGATTATCAATCCCCTAGAACGTAGAACTACTTAAACGTAACTAACCTAAGGACATCACGCACGTCCATGCCCGAGGCAGAATTCGAACCTGAGACCGTAGCGGTCGCGCGGTTCCTGATTGAGGCGCCTAGAACCGCTCGGCCACACCGGCCGGCTTATGAAGTGTTACATCGGATATGAAACACAGAAAGTAATTTGCAGTGTGTAGTGGCGTTTTCACAGGTAGCGCTAATCATGTCGTTAGGACAAATCAATGTACTTTAATTTTGCTTTGATCATGTACTGTTACTTGTACACTACCACTTTAAATATTTGAGGAGAGTCTACCTCCAAAAGGACAAAATGAGACACTATTACTTTTATACAGGTTATGAAAATATAAATACTTATGCTTAATTTGATATTTGTTTTAGTGAAATATTCGAAAACTTACCGTTTTAAATAAATAACTGAAAAAATCATGCACTGACATTTTTGAAAATTTTGTTTTGCATCGTTTATGGAGAGTAAACGTTAGGCGAACTTGTCAATTACAAAACTAGAGTCCATTAATCACGCAGAAGAGGATGGCGTAGACTAAAACAGCAATGGAGAAGTACTAAGTTATCAGGTGATCTAAGTACAAGGCGTCGACTGACAGAAAAACAAATTGATCAGATTACACAATATTAATATATGGATATCAGAAGTAACAGGATCAGCTGCTTGGGAAGTTTATTTCTACTAACTGCTTACAGATTCTGAACCTGTGTTTCACTGAGTCGTGTAAATACCTGAACGCAAAAGAGGAAGATAAGTATATACTCTCTCAGAAAATTACTATACCAAATGCTGTAGTGCTTGACATGAAACCTGTTTCAGCATCTTGCCCATCCAGAGCTGCTGAACAAATGTTCAAAGGCAAAACACAAAATGCCAACGATTCTGTTGTATGGTCAAGGATAACAAAAAATGTTTTGTTGGAAGGAACTTCGTGTTTTTGGCTCTGCTCTTTCTTTTAATGATGGGTATTCCCGGAGCCTACTGGTTTTTGAGCGTCTTGAAATTCATAAAGGTTAAAACACCACTAAACGTGTGATGAACGTTACCCTGCCACGAGTCATGAAGGCAGAGACTGCAGCAAACAATATGTCAAAACAAGCCAGATCCAAGGGAAAGAAGACAGCGTTTGGTGAGGAAGATGAAGAAGGAGACGAGGACTATCAGACAAGAGGATTCTGACATATTTTGAATGTGTGACTTGGCTGTGTATTAAATTTTTTCTTTAAAGCACAATTTTCTCAAAATAAATGCCCATTTTACCCAAAAACTTCTAAATCTGCCTATGAATTATTTACCACATCACATAGTATCATTATGTTATAGGTCTGCTTTGATCGCATTTGTGTATTGTGTATTAAGACGGGGACCTAGAAACGACGGCTTGTCCTGGTCAACAGCTTTCCATAGCTGGCAGCTTCCATGGCCAGAGTGACCGATGCTGCCCACATTGTTTGACCTCTATCCCCACCTCTACTGCCACTGTGTTTCGAGGCTGCATGCCACATGCTGGGGTCAGTGAATTCCTTGTGTCATGCATTTCCGGTTCCCCTGCTGGAGACAGCCTCAGAGTCAAGACAACTACATTCTATAAACATTGATTGTGCGGAACTCCACTCACTCCACAGTACCTGAAAGGGAGAGGATGCGAGCGTCTTGGTTGATTTTGTGTTGAATGGAGTTCTGCACTGTCGCAACATGAACGCAATATAGAATATGAGACTAAATTGGTAGCTGTATTGAAGAGTTCAAGCAGACAATGTATTACTCATAATGTAAAAGAAAGTTCTGGCTCGAAAGTAGTTTTATCCATTCCTCTAGGTAGTGGCATTGCACCTACAAGTTGTGCATTGACCTTGGTGATATCAGCTGTCACCTCAATCAATAAATGTCTGTTGGTGCATACCGCATAACCTCGTGTCAGAGCGCCATCCATTTATAAGTTAGGTAGGATGAAGTATGAAATCGTGTAGCCTTAGCATACCAAGTGTGATTGAGGTGCGCGCCCATATCATTCAGTAGGTAGCTCGTATCTGCCCACATTCCAGCCGTAGCCCTCAGTGGTTCACAACACCATAACAGGCAACGTCACTCCACCCATCCCAGCGACGCCCCACACCGAACCCAGTGTTATTGTGTGGTTCGGCTCTTGGTGGACCCCCTGGGAATGTCTCGTACCAGACGAGTGGAACCCCAAATGTTTGCGTGGTAGAGTAATTATGGTGTACGTGTACATGGAGATAGTGTTTGCGCGGCAATCGTCGACATTGTGTAACTGAGGCGGAGTAATGGGAACCAGCTCGCATTCGCCGAGGCAGATGGGAAACCGCCTTGAATACCATCCGCAGGCTGGCCGACACACCGGACCTCGACACAAATCCATCAGGAGGATTTGCACCTTCCTACTCGACTGGCGGGGCTAGCCGGGTGGGATTTGATAGCATTTACTCTAATAGTTAGAATTCAAGAATTTGAAATTGTGAAAATTTGCATAAAAATTATTTGTTTACATAAAATCGTAACTTTTTTGTAACTGTCATTTTAAATTGATTATAGAACAATACATTCACAAAATATGAGAGAACATGCGTTAAAAATCTCATTTTTGTATATTCAACTGTTCCTGAGAAAACGGGGCATTTACACTCCTGGAAATTGAAATAAGAACACCGTGAGTTCATTGTCCCAGGAAGGGGAAACTTTATTGACACATTCCTGTGGTCAGATACATCACATGATCACACTGACAGAACCACAGGCACATAGACACAGGCAACAGAGCATGCACAATGTCGGCACTAGTACAGTGTATCTCCACCTTTTGCAGCAATGCAGGCTGCTATTCTCCCATGGAGACGACCGTAGAGATGCTGGATGAAGTCCTGTGGAACGGATTGCCACGCCATTTCCACCTGGCGCCTCAGTTGCACCAGCGTTCGTGCTGGACGTGCAGACCGCGTGAGACGACGCTTCATCCAGTCCCAAACATGCTCAATGGGGGACAGATCCGGAGATCTTGCTGGCCAGGGTAGTTGACTTACACCTTCTAGAGCACGTTGGGTGGCACGGGATACATGCGGACGTGCATTGTCCTGTTGGAACAGCAAGTTCCCTTGCCGGTCTAGGAATGGTAGAACGATGGGTTCGATGACGGTTTGGATGTACCGTGCACTATTCAGTGTCCCCTCGACGATCACCAGAGGTGTACGGCCAGTGTAGGAGATCGCTCCCCACACCATGATGCCGGGTGTTGGCCCTGTGTGCCTCGGTCGTATGCAGTCCTGATTGTGGCGCTCACCTGCACGGCGCCAAACACGCATACGACCATCATTGGCACCAAGGCAGAAGCGACTGTCATCGCTGAAGACGACACGTCTCCATTCGTCCCTCCATTCACGCCTGTCGCGACACCACTGGAGGCTGGGTGTACGATGTTGGGGCCTGAGCGGAAGACGGCCTACGGTGTGCGGGACCGTAGCTCAGCTTCATGGAGACGATTGCGATTGGTCCTCGCCGATACCCCAGGAGCAACAGTGTCCCTAATTTGCTGGGAAGTGGCGGTGCGGTCCCCTACGGCACTGCGTAGGATCCTACGGTCTTGGCGTGCATCCGTGCGTCACTGCGGTCCGGTCCCAGGTCGACGGGCACGTGCACCTTCCGCCAACCACTGGCGACAACATCGATGTACTGTGGAGACCTCACGCCCCACGTGTTGAGCAATTCGGCGGTACATCCACCCGGCCTCCCGCATGCCCACTATACGCCCTCGCTCAAAGTCCGTCAACTGCACATACGGTTCACGTCCACGCTGTCGCGGCATGCTACCAGTGTTAAAGACTGCGATGGAGCTCCGTATGCCACGGCAAACTGGCTGACACTGAAGGCGGCGGTGCACAAATGCTGCGCAGCTAGCGCCATTCGACGGCCTACACAGCGGTTCCTGGTGAGTCCGCTGTGCCGTGCGTGTGATCATTGCTTGTACAGCCCTCTCGCAGTGTCCGGAGCAAGTATGGTGGATCTGACACACCGGTGTCAATGTGTTCTTTTTTCCATTTCCAGGAGTGTATATAGCCACTTTACCATTGCCAAGATAGGGTCGTTCAATGGTTCAAATGGCTCTGAGCACTATGGGACTCAACTGCTGTGGTCATCAGTCCCCTAGAACTTAGAACTACTTAAACTTAACTAACCTAAGGACATCACACACATCCATGCCCGAGGCAGGATTCGAACCTTGCGACCGTAGCAGTCGCACGGCTCCGGACTGCGCGCCTAGAACCGCGAGACCACCGCGGCCGGCGATAGGGTGGTTCGACTCCCCTTAAGTAGTTCGCAGTGTTATATCTCTTGAGTTGTCCACATTGTTAGGCAACCAACTATATTATTTAATATTCTGCACGTGAAGGTATAATTATTGTGCACCGCTGGATTCGCTGAAACTCTTATATGAAATCAAAGGTAAATAACTTTCATTCACTTTTAATTAATATCTCACTTCATCTTTCAGTAACAGCAGTTATTTTTTTAAACTATATCTTGGTGAACTATTTCAAAACCAGAGATGTCAATTCTTACATTTCATACTGTTCACCATTTAATATTTTTTCCAGTGGAACAGTAAACTGATTATTATACTTTCATAAGGACACATTCTGAAAATAAACGTCTTCATAAATCACTCAGGAAAAATATATAACACGACTGTTACTAGTCATTTTCTGGATGAATTTAAATTAGTTTATACATCACCAAAAAATACAATAGTACGCTGTGAATTAAAAAACTCCAAGTTTTCACAATATTGACGTGTTCAAAGGACAAGCAAAACAAATGATAACAGATGAAACAAAAGTTATGGAGGAATGGAAAACTATTTAGTATATATCCTGAATGTGCATGATACCATCAACAGCGTCGCGAAAGAAACATCAGAAAAAGAAGAAGAGGAAGAATAAGAATTGTACTGAGCAGATAGAGTAACAATACCAACAACGGAGAATGAACTGCCGTGCGTGGAAGACGTAAGAGAAGCCATGAAAGTACTGAAGAGAAGGAAAGGCACCAGAAAAAGGTAGCAACATCTGCAGAGAGAGTGTACCACCTATTTCGTTTAATTTGCTGCACAGAAATGATTCTAGCAGAATGGAAGCAGTCTGTCATCTGTCAATACTAAAGAAAGGAGACCCAATGATATGCAGCAACTACAGGGGAACTACGTTACTATGCACAACTTATAAGATCTTGACCACTTTGTTCCTGAAGCTGCTTAACATCATGATGTGGTACTTGGATTTCTACTACAGGGATTAGAAAGAGAACATCAGCTGTAGACCAACTGCTTATAATAAGCCAAATGCTATCAAAAAGCTGGCATTTCACAGAGATATTCACTCATACTACCAAAAAGCATATGATGTTTGAACAGGCAAGTAATATGGCAGAAACTGGAAAGGGCGCAGGTTCCTAGAATACTAACGTAGCCGGCCGGGGTGGCCGAGCGGTTCTAGGCCCTACAATTTGGAACCGCGCGACCACTACGATCGCAGGTTCGAATCCTGCCTCGTGCATGGATGTGTGTGATGTCCTTAGGTTAGTTAGGTCTAGGTAGTTCTAAGTTCTAGGGGACTGATGACATCAGAAGTTAAGTCTCATAGTGCTCAGAGCCATTTGAACCAAAACCAACGTAAATAACACAAGCATGTATACAAGAGACAATATGGTGAAAGTGAATGGAAATACGACTGGAAAATTCAAGTTGGAGACTGGAGTGTGAAAGGAAGACTGCCTTTCCACATGTCTGTTTAATCTGATTCTGAAAAGAGAAATGACAGCGGTAACAAGCCTGGAGACATGAATACAGCTGGGCAGAAGAATCAAAACTCTGGCTTATGCAGTTTTAATAGCACAGAATGAGCAAGATTAGTTGACAACAGTGCTGATGGAGGAGACAGTGAGAGCAGGTCTGAAGATGAATATTGATAAGACCAAATACCTTTAATGTAAATGGTAAAATCTTATAAAGGGAAAAAGGGAAATGTTGGAGGCAGTACTCAGTGAAAAGAAACAGACAGACTTGAAAATAGTGGCAAGAATCCACGCAGGAAACAGGCAATCATCTTACGCTTAATATTTCGATTTTGGGTGGTATAGCAGTATATATACAATGCTAGCATTGAGAACTCGGAAGATATGAATGTTTTCCTCTATAATTGCATATGGTGAAGAGATGCTATTCCTTCCCACTCGGCGTCTCTTGTCGCCTGGGTGGTCCGGAAAGCAGAAGGGTTCTGCTGGTCAAGAAAGGTTTATGCCAGCTGCTATGAGGGACTGGCTGAGTGGGGTGGATGCTGTCCAGACGCCGACATTGTCAAGCGCGCTACGACACGCCCACGCTGGGTTCTGAGGGAGCGCCTGGGGTGAGATATTCCGTTTGTTCGCCGAAATTTGGTAAACACACCTTCTGGCGAGCTACGAGCGAGGCGTGGGAGCGACATGAGTTCCCAGGCAGTTTTCGCGGGCAGATTGCCTCGTTTTCTGTAAAAGATTACCTATGATTGCATTGCTCAGGTAAAGCTCCGTGACGTAGCAAAATCGGCGCAGAAAAGGGCGCCAAGTATCTCCACTGGGGTAGTAGAAGTGCTTCGGCAATAAAGTGGAATTTTCCACCGGTTATCAAGTTGCTGATTGGCACGTTTAACCAAGGCCACTGTGGCGGGGGTGGCAGTGTACTGGGTTCAGTTTTTTGGTGTCTGTGGGGCAGTCTAGTCTCGACTTTCGGTCTGTTACAAGGCTCAGCACTCTCTGTTGTTGAGTCTGCCTTCCGTTGGCTGTCTAATATTCTTTTGTTTAATAGTACCAGTTTGACGAAGTTGCTGTAGTTTCGGCTTCAACACAACTTCGAGTACAGTTGGCCATTGAGCGTTCTACGTGCAAACGGCATATGTCGTCCGTCTTGAGCAGTTTTGGCTAAAGTTGACTGTATGGCAGTTACTGTGTGATTGCGCATGTTAAAATCACTAACTGTACCGTCAGTGATTGTGGTTGGTTGGTTGGGGGGAAGGGACCAAACAGCGAGGTCATCGGTCTCATCGGATTAGGTAAGGACGGGGATGGAAGTCGGCCGAGCCCTTTCAAAGGATCCATCCCGGCATTTGCCTGGAGCGATTTAGGGAAATCGCGGAAAACCTAAATCAGGATGGCCGGACGCGGATTGAACCGTCGTCCTCCCGAATGCGAGTCCAGTGTGCCAACCACTGCGCCACCTCGCTCGGTCAGTGATTTTGTGGCGAGCTTTCTTCGTCTCCCTCAGAAGCGCATTTGAACTGCTTTATTCTGGGACAACCAGTGGAGGATAATTAGTATCGGGCTATGCTCGGGACATTATCATTACCACTACGGGACGTCGAAGCAACCAACCATCGCCCCCCCCCGCCCCCCCCGCCCCCCCCCCCCCCCCCCGTACGCCAGATCGTGTTCTTGCAGTAAAGAAGACAGCCTGGCAATGTATGTCCGCACCACCGGCAAATTAGGGAATTTTGCTACGTGATAATCAGAGCTCAGCAGAGCGCGCCTGTTCCATTCTTTCTGTCTTGATTTTGTCTTGGGTTTTCATTGTCTGACTTCTCACGACTGTTGCAGCGCAATTAATGTAGAGTTTGCTGGGTGTTTTTCTTAAGATCTGAGTTGAAAGTAATTGGCTCCACAAAGCACTTGGTCATAAATGCCACAAGCTAGTTTATGGACAACTTCACCTTTACAGCAATTATCTGTGTATCAAACTGACGTATTATAAATGTTTCATGTGTTTTTCATTTTGAATTTAGTCAGAAGAAATCGAATTGTTATCTTGAGAAGAACTTTCATTCTGTAGTTATGTAGAGCAGCCCTTTCAACTGCCACGACATTAATTAAACTTTCCTCTGTCAAATTAATTTGTATCAAATTAAATTTTTGCAGGTGCCAAACTCTTCTCTATTCCACTTGCAGGGTCGATTACAAACAGTTCGCGTTTCTTTTTTAATCCATGTGTAGCAGTAAAAGCCGGAGTTAGGAAAAGGGGGGGGGGCTTAGAGCATCATTTCCACATGCAAATTCTGGCTGCATTTAGTGCTAAACACACTGCAAGCATATCCGGCGGCGTGAAAGTTTCGCGCCACGAGTAGAACAGCCGACACTGGTGCGATGGTCGTGCAATAAAGGACTACACACTCTGAAATTACTGTAATTGTATTTCAAAGAATTATTACTTCGAACATTTATTTACATTAACATAACAGTGCACCATATCGCGTACTTTCTACTATATCGTACGGGTGGCCAATTCTCCAGCGTTACAACATAAAAATCTGCAGCACTACGGGTGCTGCCCTAGAAGCGGCAGGGAAAGAGTAAGAAATTGTGTATCATTTTTCGAAGGTTTGATAGGAAAGGAAAAAAAAATGAAGCATCTAACATCCTGCGGACGACATAGTCATTAGAGCCGAATGATAAGCTCGGAAAGAGTAAGTATGGGGAACGAAATCAGCTTGCCCTTTCAAAGAAATCATCCCGGCAATTGCCTTAACCGATTTAGGGAAATCACATAGATCTGGATGGCCAGATGGAAATCTGAAGCGCCGTCTTCGCGAATACGAGCAAGGCAGTCCGCCACTGCGCCACCACACTCGGTATTGCGTAAGAAAAGATAGCAAATATGTACACAGAAAGCAATTTCTTCTGATAATAGAAGGGCAGTGTACCTCCAGTAGCGCACTCTGTCCTTCGCGACCTGACGCAGAGCTTCCATTACATTAGGTCTTCAAAACTCTGGAGCTAATACCGGTGGAAGAAGTTGCACAACTAGAAGAGGGCTAAGGTTGGACCCATATTGGCCCCGTCTCAGAGCACACTAGACTCGTCACACAACAAAGCAGGAGTGTAAAAATTAAATACTTATGATAGTGACTGCTGAGTAAGGGAAAGGGAAGTGTGTCAAAGGCGAATCGATGTGTAATGATCGGGGTGAGCTTTGTTGCAGTGCCGATTACTGTTGTGTTAGAAGTTCGATAATTAGTAGGAGATGTAAAGATGAACAAGTTTTCTTAAATTTTGGAGTATGTCGTTCCAGTGACAAGTATGAGCTACAGAGAATGATTTCGGGTAAATCGAGTGTCGCTGAAAAGACTCAAAAATGTATAAAAGTGCGTAAACGTCCTCTTATTATTTGTTCAAGTCATCAGGCTTTAGATTGGTTCGATAACACCCTCCATCTTTTCTAAGTCTGCATACATACTGCTCATCTGCTCCATAACCTGTTTCGTTTCTTAGTCTTTGAGTGCACCTTCCGTCTTCCAGTCTATAGCTGCTTTGAGTGACAAGTGGCAACTCCATTCCTTCAGCTTTGGGAATATTCTTTCATCTTATTCAACAGACGTCGTTCCATGTTTTTATCTTCAATATTTCAATTTTCTCATTTTCACTGAGCTCCAAAAGCCTCGCGTTAGCTCTCTTGATTCTCAGTTCAAATTTCGTGTCAGGGATACTTCTACACTGAAGAGCCAAAGTAACTGGTACACCTGCATAGTATCTTGCAAGGCCCCAGCGAGCACGCAGAAGTGACGCAACACGACATGGAATGGACTCGACCAATTTCTGAATAAGTTCTGGAGGGAACTGGCAACAGGAATCCTGCTGGGCTGCCCATAAATCCGTAAGAGTACGAGGGGATGGAGATCTCTTCTGAACAGCACGTTGCAAGGCGTTCCACATATGCTCAATAACGTTCATGTCTGGGGAGTTCGGTGGCCAGCGGGAGTTTAAAACTCAGACGAGTGTTCCCTTGAGCCACTCTGTAGCAGTTCTGGACGTATGGGGTGTCTCATTGTCCTGCTAGAATTGCCCAAGTCCGTCGGAATGCACAGTGGACGTGAATGGATGAAGATCAGGCAGGGTGTTAAAGTACGTGTCACCTGTCAGGGTCGTATCTAGACGTATCAGGGGTCCCATATAACTCCAACTGCACACACCCCATACCATTACATAGCCTCCACCAGCTTGACCAGTCCCCTGTTGACATTCAGGTTCATGGATTTATGAGTTTGTCTCCATACCCGTACAAGCCCATCTGCTCGATACAATTTCAAACGAGACTCGTCTGACCTGGCAACATGTTTCCATTCATCAACAGTCAAAAGTCGGTTTTGACGGACTCAGGCGAGGAATTATGCTTTGTGTCGTGCAGTCATCAATGGTATACGAATGGGCCTTCGACTCCGAATGCCCATATCGATGACGTTTCGTTCAACGGCTCTCACGCCGACACTTGTTGATGGCTCAGCATTGATATCGGCAGCAATTTTCGGAAGGGCTGCACTTCTGTCACGGTGAACGATTGTCTTCAGTCGTCAATGGTACCGTTCTTGCCGGATCTCTTTCCGGCCATAGCGATGTCGCAGATTTGATGTTTTACCGGATTCCTGATATTCACGACATACTTGTGAAATGGTCGTACCGGAAAATCCCCACTTCATCGCTGCCTCAGAGATGCTGTGTCCCATCGCTCGTGCGACGACTATAAAACCACGTTAAAACTCTCTTAAATCTTGATAACTTGCCACTGTAGGAGCAGTAACCGACCTGACAATTGCGCCAGACACTTGTTGTCTTACACAGGCGTTGCCGACTACAGCGCCATATTCTGCCTATTTACTTATCTCTGAATTTGAATTCGCATACCTACACCAGTTTCTTTGGTGCTTCAGTGTAGTTCTATTAACGAACATCAGCGTTGTATTATCGTCTGCTTCAGTCATAAGCGTTATGTCATCTTCGAACATTAGTGTTTGTATCTCTTACCTTTCATTTCTGTTCCTTGTCGGATATTTCCTTTCCGTTCCTTAAATTGGTATAAGGTAAATAGTTTTGACAGTCGACCACGTACACTGAGATGAAAAAACTCATGGTATACCTCCTAATACCGTGCCGGGCCCCCTTTTGCCTAGTGTAGTGCAGCCGCTCGGCGTGGCATCGACTCAAAAACTCATTGAAAGTCTGTTGCAGAAATACTGAGCGAGGCTATCTCTATATGGGTTCTTAACTGCGAAAGTGTTGCTGGTGCAGGAGTTTGGGCACCAACTTACGTCTCTGTTATTTCCCAAATATGTTCTATGGGATTCATGCCGGGCGATGTGGGTGGCCGAATCATTCGGTCGAATCGTTCGGAATGTTCTTCAAGCCAATCGCGAGCAGTTGTGATCCGGTGACGAGACGCTTTGTCATCCATTAATATACCATCATTGTTTGACAAAATGAAGTCCATGACTGGCTGCAGATGGCCTCCGTATTAGTATAATGTAGTGTTGCATGTCTGTTATCAGCGAGAAACTATACACAAACGCCGCTGCTCTCGGTCGTTAAGTGAAGGCCGTCGGCCACTGCCTTGTCCGTGGTCAAAAAATCATGCCTGAAATTTGGTATTCTCGGCACTCTCTTTACACTGTGGATCTCGGAACATTGAATTCCCTATCAAATTCCGCATTCAAAGTTTATTAATTCCCTTTTAGTGGCCATATTCACGTCGGAAACCTTTTTACATGAATCACCCGAGTTAAAATGACAGCTTCTCCAATGAACTGCCCTTTCATACCCTGTGTACACGACACTGTAGCAGTCTGTCTATTTGCATATCACTATCGCGTAACTTCTGTCCCCTCGATGGATAATCCTTTTCCACAATGTTTCCAGCAGGAAAGAGGCCCTCTCTGCTTTCCACATTTACTGCATTATTTTCGTAAATGTTTTATCTTACACGCCTGTGCTATATTTTATGCTTACTTATCTCACATTTAGTAGATCGTATTCCACGCATTAAACCTCATATCGAAATAAGATTTGTATACGAGGGTAATCCCAAAGTAAGGTCTCCTATTCTTTTTGTAAGTACATATACCTATTTATTTCTACAATGGTTTACATCAGTTTACAGCTTGAAGATTTAGCTATATTTTGACATAATCATCATTTCTATCGATGCATTTTTGTAGACGCTGCGGCAGTTTTTGTATGTCCATGTCATACCAGCATGCCGCCATGCTGTTCAGAAAGTTATGAACCTCTTTTTCATCTCATCGTCGGAGCTGAATCGCTTTCCGGCCAAAGGTTCTTTTAACCTAGGGAACAGGTGATAGTCACTAGGCGCCAAGCAGGATTATGGGGTGCGTGTGACATTATGTTCCACTGAAACTGTTGCAGGAGAGCAACGGTTTGCCGAGCGATGTGTGGGCGAGCGCTGTCATGGAGAATGTGTACGCACTTGCTCAACATTCCTCTTCTCCGGTTCTGAATTGCCCGTTTTAGTTTTTTCAGAGTCTCACAGTACGTGTCAGCGTTAATTGTGATCCCAGCGATTGAGCTCCGACAACGAGGTGAAAGAAGATGTTCATAACTTTCTGGAGAGCATGGCGGCGAGCTGGTATGACATGGGCATACAAAAACTGCCGCAGCGTCTACAGAAATGCAATGGCAGAAATAGTGATTATGTCGAAAAATAGCTAAATTTCCTATGTACTTACAAAAAAATAGACCTTACTGTTGGAATTACCCTCGTAGGTACACAAATGAAACGATGAAATCTTGGGTTTTGCTTATATTTCTTTTTATTATCAAGCACAAGTTGATGACGGCTTATCTGGCTCCGTTACAATTTCTATAGACAAGCTGCTCTTCGTTCTGTAATTCTTCCATTTTTCTTGTATTGTTTGAATGTTATTTGGTTGTGAAATTTCTAAGCTGGATGCGTCAGACAGACTGCGCGATAATTTCCACGCTTATCCACTCGCTTCGTCCAAGTACCGTTCAAATACGTAAACTAGTGGCAGAAAAAAATACGAGATACTTCACTATATCTACATATAAGCTATTGGACGATGCTGTAATCTCGACGCGTTGCCACGTGAAGAGCAGAGGTAAAATCGGTTTTTTTTCTTTTGTTTGCAAATGTTCAATTGCTCTTTATAAGTCTTCGATACACGAATCCGTTACGCTCTGTAGACGAAATACTTGCATACGAATAATGCCGGCTACGAAATTTATGCTGGACGAATATTAAGTGACGTGTAAAGTATCGCGTGCGTCCATCGCAGCCGCAGCCATCACGTATTCGACGAAAGTCCACAGAATATGTATACACTCCACACACGTACGCTGACGCGCGGACTGCCCAGGGCGGCAGCTAAGGTAGCAGCTAATAATATCTTTAATGGGATATCATAAAGCGATAATCAGCACATTTCGAGGATAATGTGTCAAGTCTGGAGGTGAGCCGAAATAGCCCACGGAGTGTTAGCGTGCGATAATCACGTGTGAAAAGAAAGCAAAGTAGCCCGGCCGGGCCCCAGAACGGCCCGGCCCGGGGCGCCGACAAAGCGTTCTCTCCGCATCTGATACAGCCGGGCTCTGCGTCTCACACAGACTGCTGTGGGCAGAGGCGCGGGAACGCAAAGCGCAGACACTGCCCGCAGACGCGTAGCTCTCCGCAGTTCTCCGCCGCTAATCTGTACGAGGAGAGGCAGCCGAGGCAGGCACCACAAGTACACAACCCGCCATCAGTACGCGCTCACTTCCTTCTTTCCAGCACTGTACGATTCTTACATCAGTAAGCTTAATATAAAAAAAGTCTGTATGAGTCAATACCAAATAGTCCGCCTTGATAGGTGCGTTTTCTAATACGTGGTATTACATTACTGGCCATTAAAATTGCTACACCACGACGATGACGTGCTACAGACGCGAAATTTAACAGACAGGAATAAAATGCTGCGATATGCATATGATTAGGTTTTCAAAGCATTCACACAAGGTTGGCGCCGGTGGCGGCACCTACAACGTGCTGACGTGAGGAAAGTTTCCAACCGATTTCTGATACACAAACAGCAGTTGACCGGCGTTGCCTATTGAACCGTTGGTGTGATGCCTCGTGTAAGGAGGAGAAATGCGAAACATCACGTTTCCGACTTTGATAAAGGACGGATTGTAGCCCATCGCTATTGCGGTTTATCGTATCGCGACCTTGCTGCTTGCGTTGGTCGAGATCCAATGACTGTTAGCAGAATATGGAATCGGTGGGTTCAGGAGGGTAATACAGAACGCCTTGCTGGATCCCAACGGCCTCGTATCACTAGCAGTCGAGACGGCAGGCATCTTATCCGCATGGCTGTAACGGATCGTGCAGCCACGTCTCGATCCCTGAGGCAACAGATGGGGACGTTTGCCAGACAACAACCATCTGCACGAACAGTTGGACGACGTTTGCAGCAGGATGGACTATCAGTTCGGAGACCATGGCTGCGTTTACCCTTGACGCTGCATCACAGACAGGAGCGCCTGCGATGGTGTACAAAACGACGAACTTGGGTGCACGAATGGCAAAACGTCACTTTTTCGGATGAATCCAGGTTCTGTTTACAGCATCATGATGTTCGCATCCGTGTTTGCCGACATCGCGGTGAACGCACATTGGAAGCGTGTGTTAGTCATCGCCATACAGGCGTATCACCCGGCGTGATGGTATGGGGTACCTTTGTTTACACGTCTCGGTCACCTCTTGTTCGCACTGACGGCACTTTGAATAGTGGACGTTACATTTCAGATGTGTTACAACCCGTGGCTCTGCCCTTCATTCGATCCCTGTGAAACCCTACATTTTAGCTGGATAATGCACGATCGCATGCTGCAGGTCCTGTACGGGCCTTTCTGAATGCAGAAAACGTTCGATTACTGGCCTGACCAGCACATTCTCCAGATCTCTCACCAATTGGAAACGTCTGGTCAATGGTGGCCGAGCAACTGGCTCGTCACAATATGCTAGTCACTACTCTTGATGAACTGTGGTATCGATAAATTGTGCTACCTTTACGCGCCATCCAAGCTCTGTTTGAGTCATTGCTCAGGCGTATCAAGGCCGTTATTACGGCCAGAGGTGGTTGTTCTGGGTTCTGATTTCTCAGTATCTATGCACCCAAATTGCGTGAAAATGTAATCACATGTCAGTTATAGTATAATATATATGTCCTTTGAATACCCGTTTATCATCTGCATTTCTTCTTGGTGTAGCAATTTTAATGGCCAGTACTGTATACTGTAACCTGTGGTGACAAATAAACCTAATTGAAAAAAAAAAGTGGTTAGTGCGATGGAATGCCTTGCAAAGGGTCCCGGATTCGATTCCCGGCTGGGTCGGAGATTTTCTCCGCGCAAGTCGCCGAAGTGGCGTCAACTAAAAAGACTTGCGGCCGGTCTACCCGAGGGGGTGCCCGAGCCAAACGACATTTCAGTTCCGAATACTTTGTTTTTCAAAATTTCTCCTCGTGCAACGTGTTCTTTGCACACTAATCAGCCAGAGTATTATGACCATTGACCTATTAATGGACATAAACCCATCGAAGCAACAGCAGCGCCACTCAGCGAGGAATAAATGCTAGTCAGACACCCGCACGTTGCATGTAGTGCTGTCCGTGTGTAGAATGGGAAGGCGCTCGATCAATCTGAGTTTGACCGAGGGTGGATTGTGATTTCCCGGAGGCTCGGCACGAGTATTTAGGAAACTGCACGACTTGTCGGGTTTTTGAGCAGTGTTGCGGTGAGTGTCTTTAACACGTGGCGAGACTAATGTGAACCCACGCCCAGAAGTAGCAGGGTCGGGCGCTCCCACCTAGGCAGACTGGTAAAACAGGACATGCCGCGAACTGTGGCAGAACTGACGTCAGACTTTAACGCTGAGCTGGTACAAAAGTGTATGAACACACAATGCACCGAACACTCCTAACGATCGGCCTCTGTAGCCGACGACCCAAGCATGTGTGAATGTTAACACCACGACATCGGCCACTGCGACTGGAATGAGCACGTGACCGTCGGCAATGGACGTTGTAGCAGTCGCAGAGCATTGCATGATCTGATGAATCCAGATACTTTCTTCATCGTGCCGATGGGAGGGCACGAATCCGTCGTCTTCCAAGGGAACAGCTCCTAGACACCTGTATTGTGTGGCCGAGACAAGCTGGCGGCGGTTCCTTTATGCTCTGGGGAACACTCACGTGGGCTTTCGTGGGTGCAGTGGAGCTCCTGCAAGGCACGATGGCGGACAAGGAGTCTCGTATACTGGTTGCAGATTATGATCACCCCTTCGTGACGATCATGATTCCCGAATGCACTAGCATTTTTCAACAAGATAATGCGCCGTGTCACAAGGGCAGGACTGTGATGGAGTGGTTCCACAAACACAGTGGCGCGTTCCAATTGATGAGTTGGCACCGCAACTCGCCAAATTTGAAACCGATTGAACACTTGTGGGATATGCCTGGACGTTGCGTCAGAACTTACCGCTCCACTTCCCGGAATCTACGAGACTTAGGTGACTTGCGACCTACCAAACCTCATTGCTTCCATGCCACGACGCGTCGCCGCTGTTATCCGTGTCAGAAGTGGACAGCCCGGTTATTAGGTAGGTGGTCATAATGTTCTGGCTGGTCATTGCATACCGTGTTCAACTGCTCAGCGATAACGACTGTTGGTTGGTCCCGTGCTGCACGTGCCAACCGTGTCGTGAAACAAAAGATTAAACTTAATCTTATTAAACGCCATAAGAAACTAATTGAGTGCTCAGTGTAAACTACATAACTGAAAATCAGTACCGAAGTGCCTTATGAAAGTTGCATGATATGTAGAACAGTGTTTGACTTCCACAAAAATAAATTATTGTTCTACTGAGAAAAAATAACAGTATGAAATTACAGAATGAGATTTTCACTCTGGAGCGGATTGTGCGCTGATATGAAACTTCCTGGCAGATTAAAACTGTGTGCCGGACGGAGCCTCGAACTCGGGATCTTTGCCTTTCGCGGGTAAGTGCTCTACCAACTGAGCTACCCAAACACGACTGAAGCCACGGGTCACGAGTTCGAGTCTCGGTCCGGCATACAGTTTTCATCTGCCAGAAAGTTACAGTATGAAATTACCAACACTGAAAACTAATCTTCTTGCTCAGCACAACACCTGGTAATTCTGACTAGGTATTATAAATTCCTTATAAGGATGCAAGGTGAAATCTGCCCTGAAATAAAAGTAACTTACCTCTTGCTCAGCATAGAATTTTGTGTCAGATGTACTGACGTTTTCGAAACCAAATAAAAATCAGCAGAAAAATGATCCACTTATTTTTTTCTTGCCAGAAACAATCTTCCACTGCGTGTGGCCTAAGCTGCTTTGCGTACACAATAAAATATTCAAAACTTTATTAACAATGATGAAGGTGGGTTTGACAATATAGAAAATCGTTCTTGAAAAATTGATTATTGACAAAAAGAACTGTACAACATAAGAAGGCTCAAACAACTGCGAAATTCTTCCATTACAAACATTACAGAGATCTCAACCAACTGCGTAATGACACAATAAAAAGGAAGAGGGCAAATTATCACTAATCATAAATGTTATTAGTTTTCTGAGGGAAAAAGATTTCTTCAAACATTAGTTCTGACAAACAAACACTTATTGTTTCGCATGCGTAGCTTAACTTTAAAATGCCTCAAAAAATCTTTCCCATTTATAGAAAGAATAAATTAGTTTTACAAACAAGCTTTCATCTCCATAATAAAGTAGTCCAGATGGCATGCTCACACGCTGCAATGCGTGTGAGCATGCTTCGACTTACGCAGCCGCTCAGTACGTGTGAGCATGCATGTATTCAAACTTTCTTAACCGAGAAAATATGGATGGTTAAAAGATTATTCTTTGAAAGTATGAACGTTTTCTGTTAAACGCTGATGAACTAACATTCACTTGGACACAAAAGTCGAAACGTAAAACTCTGTTAGTAAATTAAACAGTTTAACTAGATATAGATTGTACATTAAGTGCGTTTAAAAGTATGAAGAGTGATGTAATATTTGCATGAGGATTCGCATGATTAATACCAAATAGCTGCGCCGACAATGATTTGCTCACCATGAATCCAATTTCTGCATTACGGCTCGCAAAGTAAAAAATCTTCCCCAGCCATATCGCTCATACATTTCCAATCGTAGCAGACGCAAATGTTATGGCGGATACTACCCTGTTCAGCGTACCTCGAGATGGAGAAAACGGCATCCCGAAAGTAAATAGCCACTACATCACCGACAAAAAACGGTACAAGCCAACGGAAAAACGCACGCCCGACCCGGAGCAAGACAGCCAGAGAGGACCTCATCCACCCGTAACAATAAAAAATCTGTCAGCCGAAAGAGCTCTCCCCACGTGCTCCGGAACCAAGCTCCCTGTGGCGAAGATTACAGAAACTACTGCCGCTTTCCTTCACGCATATACCTTACAGTGTTTTGCAGTTCAGTCAAGTGAAGACAGGCGTCCACGCATCGTTGTTTCTCTTCGGGAGTCAAGGGGTACGGGGAAATATTTGCACACACTCTTCTCTTCTCCAAAACATTCTGGAGAATCACTCAAAGACTTAATTTGGAAATGTCGCTTCACTGCGATTCGTGACACAGCCACGTTGGCACACTAGGGCCGCACCCCCACTACTAAACACTGCCTGTTCACAACGGACTGGTCGAATCCACGTCTCTTGTTTACTGTTGTCATTTCAAGCTGTCACCGCAGTTACTGGGCTGAAGTCGCTTGTACGCCAGAAATAAAATCAATGTGGAGACTTGTTGAAGGGAACAGCATTGTTCTGCAATCTGAGGCAAACGCCGGCTGTCTCAACATTCTCAACAATGTTTCGTGAAAAGAACGTCTTCCTGGCCTCTCAAGATTCCGTTCTGTTTACGGAACATTTCCGTAATAATCGAGTGTTGATCGAACCTATCGGTAACAAGCTTAACAGCACGCCTCTGAACTGCTTCGACTACTTCTTTTAATTCTTTGGTTCAACTTACTTTGAATCCCAAACACTTCAGCTGTGCTCAAGTGTGGGTCGTACACCTGTTCATCCTGCTGTTTCCTTTATAGATCAGTTACACGTTCGTAGGTTCGTAGGTTCCACCAAAAAAGACTAAGTCGATCATTCGACTTCTCCATAGTCGACCTTACGTGCTAGTTGCATTTCATATAGCTTTGTAAGGTTACGTCTATACACACTCATACTCATAAATTAAGGATAATGCTGATACATGGTGAAACAACGCTCGGGTGGGCAGTTAGCGGGTTTAAATAACCTCGGGGTATGACGATGCGGTGCATTTGACCTGCGGTTGTCGCACGGTGGCGCAGTCGGCAGTCCACATACGCAGAGCTGTGTTGGTGCACGTCAAGAGCACGGTGCAGCGAGTAAGTACGCAGACTTTTCCATACATGCTAATGGTGACTGTGTGTTGAAAATGGCTCAAAGAACACATATTGATGTCGTTTTGAGGGGTAGAATACTAGGGCGACTGGAGGCTGGTCAAACACAGCAGGTAGTAGCACGGATCCTCCGTGTGCCATAAAGTGTGATCTCAAGATTATGGAAACAATTCCAGCAGACAGGAAACGTGTCCAGGCGCTACAGTACGGGACGTCCACAGTGTACAACACCACAAGAGGACCGATATCTCACTATCAGTGCCCACAGACGGCCACGGAGTACTGCAGGTATCCTTGATCGGGACCTTACCGCAGCCACCGGAACACTTGTTTCCAGACACACGGTCTACAGACGACTGAACAGACATGGTTTATTCGCTCGGAGACCTGCAAGGTGCATTCCACTGAACCCTGGCCACAGGAGAGCCCGTAAAGCCTGGTGTCAAGAACACAGTACATGGTCATTGGAACAGTGGTCCCAGGTTATGTTCACGGACGAGTCCAGATATAGTCTGAACAGTTATTCTCGGCGGGTTTCATCTGGCGTGAACCTGTAACCAGATACCAACCCCTTAATGTCCTTGAAAGGTACCTGTATGGAGGTCGTGGTTTGATAGTGTGGGGTGGGATTATGACTGGTGCACGTACACCCCTGCATGTCTTTCACACAGGAACTGTAACAGGTCAGGTGTATCGGGACGTCATTTTGCACCAGTATGTCCGCATTTTCAGGGTTGCAGTGGATCCCATCTTCCTCCTGATGGATGATAACGCACGGACCCATCGAGCTGCCATCGTGGAGGAGTACCTTGAAACAGAAGTAAATTATTTACTTCCGGTTACTGTGCTGCCGCAGATCACTAACAATACAGTTATTTTTAGGCACTCTTTACATATTTATCAATAAAGGAAATAAATTTCCTTAATGAATCTGCGACGGTTGTCAATATCTTATGAATATAACCGTCTAGATCGCTTAATATACGCATTTTTTGTAATACAGTTTCAGCCACTGCTATAATCAGTTCAGAACTTGAAACTTCTAAAACAACGTTCGGTGGTAATGAATGAAAACTGTTTTATTGATTTACAGTTCTAAGTTTTGATCTGATGGTGACATAATAAGAAAGGACATACACGAAGCGGTGTAGACTCTTTTATTAACAAAACTCCCTACATATGCCAAATTGACGATGTGCCTGACGTTTGATCAAAGAAGGATGAGACGTTGTTAAGTCTAGTTAACGTTTGTCTACAGTAGATAAAGTAATTTAGTTTTAGGCGAAAGTTTTCCTCTGAAAGTGTGAAACTACAGGCGTTATTAGTCACAGAGAACGAAACAACAACACATGTTCAACTCGGATTAAAGCCACCCAACAGTGAAAGACTTAGGCGTGGCTCAGATATTGTAAAGAAATGGAGTGCAATTAATATTCGTAACTACAGAGATATATACTTTTCATTTTATTGCCTCTTCGATTGGCGCTAAACAACGTTGTCCGACTGATACAACAACGCTGACATATTTGCCCAAAACAGAAAGCAATGAATCATTTCTGCTAAAGGCGACATCACCAAATCACTCTTTTCTGAAAATTACCCGCTCGGTTAGTGGTGAGTGTTGTCGGTATGCCAACAAGGCCGTATGTGGCTTTTAGGGGATTTACCGCATCCCACTAGGAGAATAACGCTGGGTTGTTATCCAAGTCCTACCTCATGACAATTCAAAAATTTTAGAAAAAAAAGCTTTCGTTCATTCTCACATGAACACCGCTACACGCAGGCAGTTTGGGTACACATATTCCGTCCCTGGGAGGTAACGATGTGGCGACAGGAATGGCATTCGGCCACCTCTTAAACTAAGCATGTAAAATCCGACCCTGTGCCGATGTGGGACAAAGGCACGACAAAAAGAAGACTGTATTCTGAAAATGGGTTGCTAGTAAAATGTCGTGTGGTGGGCATGATGTAGTGGAACTCAATACAAAAACATCGTTAGCTATACTCAATCTACTAATAACTAAAGTTACTTTCTAATATCTCATTCCCTTGTATATCTCACACTCAAACGAAAATAATTGACGTTCGGTATAGAAATACACCTACATTTAGGAAGATTAATAATGGGTCAGTAAGTAGGACGGTGTCAGTCGTAACTTGGAAATATCATGTCATCCTCGTACAACAATTCGTTTGAATGAGAAAAATTAAAGTAGAATGACTGGATACGGTAAACAAACTTGAGTGATTTTTTTCGGCAAGTTTTTTGCCTCCATTCATTCTACATTGCCTGACAGCGTGCCGAAAGCGTCAACGGTTGTAAAGAACGTCTTCCTGTTGCTCATCACACCGCGAAGTGTCGTTTTCGACCGCGGAATGTGTGGGAATCAACGCCTCAAGGGAAGGCTGTTATGCCACCCACAAGGCCATTTCGTGTCGATTCCAAACATATATTCTCGGCTATCCATAAGAAAAACCGCATGATTTCAACGCTATTCGGACCTTCACTGCAGAGACGTCAAAGGAAGGGGTGAAATGTGCGTAAGAGGGGGTGTGACGTCCTACCCATTGGCGTGACACGTCCAAGGCAGCGTTGGGCATGATTTTGGTGCCAATGTGACATCGCTGACCCACCTTAAACGTCAAATGAACTTCTGAGTTGCAGCCTTTTTTTCCGCATGTATCGACACCTCGCTGTCTGGAGCGTCACCGAGCCCGAGGGTGACTTCGCTGAGTGTCACGCTTTTGCACCATTACACAGGACTCTGTTGGCAGCTTTGAGCCAAATTTTAAAATTATGCGTTGCAGTGAGAGGCAATCAGGGTGGTTTCGAAAAACTTAGCCTTTGTGTCTGTTGCACAGTGTAGTATATGATTATTATAATATAAATAAGTAAATCTGAAATATTCAAATACGAACTGTAGTCTTGTACTTCTCAATTAATTTCAGTGAGTCACAATTACCATAACAGAATTAAAGGGACTCAAAGATTTTTTACAAACTCTCCTGCGAGCAAAGCCTATGACTGAAAATTTTAAATTTCTCGCTAACTGGTTTCAAATCTGGAGGGATGCTACTGGAAATGTACAATGTGTGGTGAAGATTGAACTATATCTGTGTCTCCATAAAGTATATACGCTTTTAGGAGTAAAATAAATAAGCACAAAATAATGTCATATATTTTACATCTTAATTACAATATCACAGAAGTAAACCTGTACTTTTATTCTTTTTCTTTGTACTTTGCGTTTGAGTTGACCATTTTTAATAGAGTCTAATCATTTAAAAAAATAACCGAGCCTTTCTTGGTAAAATATTGAATCAAGAGTGGAAACTTCGTTTCCATTTTAATGGTTACTTGTGTCAGTGCTAATGCTATACAATGGACAACTTTGAAGTTAATGACGAATGAGATCCACTGACTGAGATTTAAGAGCTTATTAATTAAATATGTTGTTTTTGTTCTAGCTGAGGCATGTTGAGTGGAAATTATTTGAGAACTTAATTTAGTTTTGGGAATTTAAGGAGATGGGACCTGCATAAACTGACTAAACCAGAGGTTGTACAGAGTTTCAGGGACAGCATAAGGGAACAATTGACAGCAATGGGGGAAAGAAATACAGTAGAAGATGAATGGGTAGCTCTGAGGGATGTGGTAGTGAAGGCAGTAGAGGATCAAGAAGGTAAAAAGACGAGGGCTAGTAGAAATCCTTGGGTAACAGAACAAATATTGGATTTAATTGATGAAAGGAGAAAATATAAAAATTCAGTAAATGAAGCAGGCAAAAGGAATACAAACGTCTCAAAAATGAGATCGACACGAAGTGCAAAATGGCTAAGCAGGCAGGGCTAGAGGACAAATGTAAGGATGTAGAGGGTTATCTCGCTAGGGGTAAGATCGATACAGCCTACAGGAAAATTAAAGAAACCTTTGGAGAAAAGAGAGCCACTTGTATGAATATCAAGAGCTCAGATGGAAACCCAGTTCTAAGAAAAGAGGAGAAGCAGAAAGGTGGAAGGAGTATATAGAGGGTCTACACAAGGGCGATGTACTTGAGGACAATATTATGGAAATGGAAGAGAATGTAGATGAAATGGGAGATACGATACGGCGTGAAGAGTTTGATAGAGCACTGACAGACCTGAGTCGAAACAAGGCCCCAGGAATAGATAACATTCCATTAGAACTACTGAGAGCCTTGGGAGAGCCAGTCCTGACAAAACTCTACCATCTGGTGGGCAAGATGTATGAGACTGGTGACATACCCTCAGACTTCAAGAAGAATATAATAATTCCAATCCCAAAGATAGCAGGTGTTGACAGATGTGAAAATTACCGAACTATCAGTTTAATAAGTCACAGCTGCAAAATACTAACGCGAATTATTTACAGACGAACGGAAAAACTGGTAGAAGCCGACCTTCGTGAAGATCAGTTTGGATTCCGTAGAAATGTTTTAACAAGTGAGGCAATAATGACCTTAGGACTTATCTTAGAAGAAAGATTAAGGAAAGGCAAACCTACGTCTCTAGCATTTGTAGACTTAGAGAAAGCTTTTGACAATGTTGATTGGAATACTCTCTTTCAAATTCTGAAGGTGGCAGGGGTAAAATACAGGAAGCGAAAGGCTATTTACAATTTGTACAGAAACCAGATGGCAGTTATAAGAGTCGAGGGACATGAAAGGGAAGCAGTGGTTGGGAAGGGAGTGAGGCAGGGTTGTAGCCTCTCCCCGATGTTATTCAATCTGTATATTGAGCAAGCAGTAAAGGAAACAAAAGAAAAGTTCGGAGTAGGCATTAAAATCCATGGAGAAGAAATAAAAACTTTGAGGTTCGCCGACGACATTGTAATTCTGTCAGAGACAGCAAAGGACTTGGAAGAGCAGTTGAACGGAATGGACAGTGTCTTGAAAGGAGGATATAAGATGAACATCAACAATAGCAAAACGACGATAATGGAATGTAGTCGAATTAATTCGGGTGATGCTGAGGGAATTAGATTAGGAAATGAGGCACTTAAAGTGATAAAGGAGTTCTGCTATTTGGGGAGCAAAATAACTGATGATGGTCAAAGTAGAGAGGATATAAAATATAGACTGGCAATGGCAAGGAAAGCGTTTCTGAAGAAGAGAAATTTGTTAACATCGAGTATAGATTTAAGTGTCTGGAAGTCGTTTCTGAAAGTAGCCTTGTATGGAACTGAAACATGGACAATAAATAGTTTAGACAAGAAGAGAATAGAAGCTTTTGAAATGTGGTGCTGCAGAAGAATGTTGAAGATTAGGTGGATAAATCACGTAACTAATGAGGAGGTATTGAACAGAATTGGGGAGAAGAGAAATTTATGAGACAACTTGACAAGAAGGAGGGACCGGTTGGTAGGACATGTCCTGAGGCATCAAGGGATCACAAATTTAGCATTGGAGGGCAGCGTGGAGCGTAAAATTCGTAGAGGGAGACCAAGAGGTGAATACACTAAGCAGATTCAGAAGGATGTAGGTTGCGGTAGGTACTGGGAGATGAAGAAGCTTGCACAGGATAGACTAGCATGGAGAGCTGCATCAAACCAGTATCAGGACTGAAGACCACAACAACAACTCCTGCGAGCAAAGCCTATGACTGAAAACTTTAAATTTCTCACTAACTGGTTTCAAATCTGGAGCGATGCTACTGGAAATGTACGATGTGTGGTGTAGAGTGAACTATATTTGTGTCTTCATAGAGTATATACGCTTTTAGAAGTAAAATAATTAAGCACAAAATAATGTCATATATTTTACAACTTAACTACAATATCACAGAAGTAAACCTGAACTTTTATTCCTTTTCTTTGTACTTCACGTTTGAGTTGACTATTTTTAATAGAGTCTTATTATTTTAAAAAATAGCCGAGCCTTTCTTGGTAAAATATCGAATCAAGAGTGGGAACTTCGTTTCCATTTTAATGGTTACTTGTGTCCGTGCTAATGCTATAAAATTGACAACTTTGAAGTTAATGACGAATGATATTCACTGACTGAGATTTAAGAGCTTATTAATTAAATATGTTGTTTTTGTTCTAGCTGAGGCATGTTGAGTGGAAATTATTTAAGACCCTAATTTTTTTTGATATTCACTTAGTAAGGTAGTCGTAGAAGCATCAGACTAGATTAGATTAGATTAGATTAGTACTTGTTCCATAGATCATGAATACGACACTTCGTAATGATGTGGAACGTGTCAGGTTAATAAAAGGTGTCTATACAAGATATTACATTAGACAAAATATTACTTGACACTCAATAATTTTTTTATGGAGGTTGGGAAAGTACCAACTTACTATATCCAAAAATTCATCTAATGGGTAGCAGGAATTGCCATTAAGAAGTTCTTTTAATTTCCTTTTAAATGCTGTATGGTTATCTGTCAGACTTTTGATGCTATTGGGTAAGTGACCAAAGACTTTTGTGGCAGCATAATTTATCCCCTTCTGAGCCAAAGTTAGATTTAACCTTGAGTCGTGAAGATCATCCCTTCTCCTATTGTTGTAGCCATGTACACTGCTATTACTTTTGAATTCGTTCGGATTGTTAGTAAAAAATTTCATAAGTGAATATATATATTGTGAGGCTACAGTGAAGATTTCCAGACCTTTAAATGTCTGCAGGATGATCTAGGATGAGATCCAGCAATTATACTGATTACACGTTTTGTGCAATGAACACTCTTTTACTCAATGATGAGTTACCCCAGAATATAATGCTATACGAAAGGAGAGAATGAAAATAGGCGTGGTAAGCTAATTTACTCAGATGTATGTCGCCAAAATTTGCAATGTCCCTAATAGCATAAGTAGCTGAACTCAAACGTTTCAGCAGATCCTCAGTGTGTTTTTTTCCAGTTCAACCCCTCATCAATGCATACACCTAGAAATTTTGAACATTCTACCTTAGCTATCGATTTCTGATCAAAGTCTATGTTTATTAATGGGGTGATTTCATTTACTGTGTGGAACTGTATATACTGTGTTCTGTCAAAGTTTAATGAGAGCCCATTTGCAGAGAAAAATGATTTTCTGAAAAACATCGTTTGCAAATTCACCAGTTAATTCTTGTCTTTTGGGTGTGATAGCTATACTTGTATCATCGGAAAAAGTACCAGCTTTGCATCTTCGTGAATGTAGAATGGCAAGTCATTATTATATATTAAGAACAGCAGAGGACCCAAGACCAAACCTTGCGTCACCCCATTCTTGATTGTTCCCCAGTTTGAGAAATCACCAGTGTTTTTGCATATGATGTGAACTGTTTATTTCAACTTTCTAGACTCTGACGTTTTTTGACCACATGGTATGCAAAACATAATTCTGCTGCAGTAATTTTTTCTTCTTCTAAAATGTCGCGTTTTACAAAATAATTTGTGAGAGTTTTAGTTGAACTTGAGGATGATATGTTGGACTTATGTTTCTCCTTTCCAACGTGCTCCTTATTAAGCAGTTAACATCATTTCGTGCACTGCTGATTACATTAATTTTGGTCGATCATTTATTACGGTAGCAATGTGACATGGAAATAACAAAGTTTCGCAGTTGTGCACTGTAAGGACGCTCACATTCAAATGTGGCATTGTTTGTAGTAATAAATACTAAATAAAATACATGAAAGTGGCTATGACTCAATAAGTAGAAAACCAATGACATTTTAAACTACAATAGTGTATTTACAGGGTGTTTCAAACATGACCGGTATATCTGAAACGGCAATACAAACTAAACGAGCAGCGATAGAAATACACCGTTTGTTGCAATATGCTTGGGACAACAGTACATTTTCAGGCAGACAAACTTTCGAAATTACAGTAGTTACAATTGTCAACAACAGATGGCGCTGCGGTCTGGGAAACTCTATAGTACGATATTTTCCACATATCCACCATGCGTAGCAATAAAATGGCGTAGCCTCTGAATGAAATTACCCGAAACCTTTGACAACGTGTCTGGCGGAAGGGCTTCACATGCAGATGAGATGTACTGCTTCAGCTGTTCAATTGTTTCTGGATTCTGGCGGTACACCTGGTCTTTCAAGTGTCCCCACAGAAAGAAGTCACAGGGGTTCATGTCTGGCGAATAGGGAGGCCAATCCACGCCGCCCCCTGTATGTTTCGGATAGCCCAAAGCAATCACACGATCATCGAAATATTCATTCAGGAAATTAAAGACGTCGGCCGGGCGATCTGGCCGGGCAGCATCTTGCATAAACCACGAGGTGTTCGCAGTGTCGTCTAAGGCAGTTTTTACCGCCACAAATTCACGAAAAATGTCCAGATAGCGTGATGCAGTAATCGTTTCGGATCTGAAAAATGGGCCAATGATTCCTTTGGAAGAAATGGCGGCCCAGACCAGTACTTTTTGAGGATGCAGGGACGATGGGACTGCAACATGGGGCTTTTCGGTTCCCCATATGCGCCAGTTCTGTTTATTGACGAAGCCGTCCAGGTAAAAATAAGCTTCGTCAGTGAACCAAATGCTGCCCACATGCATATCGCCGTCATCACTCCTGTGCACTATATCGTTAGCGAATGTCTCTTGTGCAGCAATGGTAGCGGCGCTGAGGGGTTGCCGCGTTTGAATTTTGTATGGATAGAGGTGTAAACTCTGGCGCATGAGACGATACGTGGACGTTGGCGTCATTTGGACCACAGCTGCAACATGGCGAACGGAAACCCGAGGCCGCTGTTGGATCACCTGCTGCACTAGCTGCGCGTTGCCCTCTGTGGTTGCCGTACGCGGTCGCCCTACCTTTCCAGCACGTTCATCCGTCACGTTCCCAGTCCGTTGAAATTTTTCAAACAGATCCTTTGTTGTATCGCTTTTCGGTCCTTTGGTTACATTAAACCTCCGTTGAAAACTTCGTCTTGTTGCAACAACACTGTGTTTTAGGCGGTGGAATTCCAACACCAGAAAAGCCCTCTGTTCTAAGGAATAAACCATGTTGTCCACATTACACTTGCACGTTATGAACAGCACACGCTTACAGCAGAAAGACGACGTACAGAATGGCGCACCGACAGACTGCGTTGTCTTCTATATCTTTCACATGACTTGCAGCGCCATCTGTTGTTGAAAATTGTAACTACTGTAATTTCGAAAGTTTGTCCGCCTGAAAATGTACTGTTGTCCCAAGCATATTGCAACAAACGGTGTATTTCTATCGCTGCTCGTTTAGTTTTTATTGCCGTTTCAAATATATAGGTCATTTTTGAAACACCCTGTATTAGGTGGCAGACTGTTGGACCAGAAGTGTTGGGAACAAAGAGAAAGGGCACGATGTCTGCCGACTTCTATCCACCCGACACGAGCGGAGCTAGAGTGGAAGGAGTCGGTTAAAAAGTTGTCGTATTGTAATTACTAGCTTCAGTATAATTTACTTACATCGGTAGTAAGCTGCACAAAAATATATCTACATAAATATCACCTTTTCAAACGATGTCGTCATACGGCTTCTAATCAGCTGAATACATTAACTATCAGAAGCCCTGCGCGTAAAGTTCCAGACTGAGAGTGGCGAGAGCATGATTGTGAGAAACACGGCGTGCTGCTCGCCGAATAGAGGGGGTGCTATCTGTTTGGAAAGAATCAGAAAGATGATAAACCGAGGCATTTGAACATCTCGAAAGAAGTAGTCGGAAGACCGGTTCTTGAAATTCAAAAGCGGTACAATTCCCCTGCCAACTCTAAACGCCTCTCCTGTAGCTTCGGCCACTGAAGTCTGTCCAGCTTCTCCCTAATGTTCTCTCGACAAGTTATAAATGAGAACGATTGTTACGGCTACATATGTTTTCCTACAGGTCCCATTCTCTGATTATGATATTGGTTTATTTTCTCGAGCAGAAGCTAGAAAGAACGAAATGGTATGTAGAGTAGATGTACGTGTTCATGTTTAGTATTTCTAGCTCATTACTACATCATGATTTATTGACACCATGAGAGCAGTAAGTGCATTACTGTACAATGAGCCACTCATGCACAGTGTTGAAACAAATACAATTAGACTGATAACTACTCACAAACGTGACCTTAATCAGTCATTCCTCCGACACTACATGCATGAATGCAGAAAAAAAATGGTACGAAGAAGTACATTCAGCCGCACATCTTATAATGATTTCTGAGTAATCAGTCACTCCTTCGACACTACGACCATGAACTCAACACAGAAATGGTACAAAAAGGTACACTCAACCGCACACCTTGTAATGATTTCTGAGCGTAGATTTTGATGTAAAATATATCAGCCTTGCGTGCTTACGATGTTCTGGCTACTATAGCAGTTCGTCAATATGCAAACAGGTATACTGAAGACTTCATCCAGATACGACGAATGAAGCATTGATTTCAGGAAACTGATTCTTTTCTTTAATTGCCAAGCAATTTATGTCGACTACAGGCTAGGCAAAACAAAAATTTAGAAGCTACTGCAGAGTATATGTGACGTAATACATACCTCAAGTGCTTGTTTACATGCATATTTTCAGAGCATTGTGCAGCGGGGCATCCCGACAAAAAGCTTGTTCTCTCAAGAACAAATAATCAGAAAATGAAAATTATTTGGCTTGTATGATAACCTGTACAGCAAGCCCCTAGGACGAATCGGATTGTGTCTTCCTAGCCATATTTTCCGGTGTAGTGACGGAAATGTGTTTTATAGATGGTTTCTCGAGGACTGCATTCTAGATATTAATAGTTTCTCCATATGATCCGCAACCGTTTGTTTAATTAATGAAAAAGCCACTCCAATTGCTTTGTAGAACTTAAATATCGACTACCGGTTTCGGTCATTATGTAAATCTGTTGTCAAATGGTTAGAAACTACCATAAATATTACAGATATACATATGCATCCATATAATTGAAGAAGGAAAAACAAGGCTTTTATACACTCCTGGAAATGGAAAAAAGAACACATTGACACCGGTGTGTCAGACCCACCATACTTGCTCCGGACACTGCGAGAGGGCTGTACAAGCAATGATCACACGCACGGCACAGCGGACACACCAGGAACCGCGGTGTTGGCCGTCAAATGGCGCTAGCTGCGCAGCATTTGTGCACCGCCGCCGTCAGTGTCAGCCAGTTTGCCTTGGCATACGGAGCTCCATCGCAGTCTTTGACACTAGTAGCATGCCGCGACAGCGTGGACGTGAACCGTATGTGCAGTTGACGGACTTTAAGCAAGGGCGTATAGTGGGCATGCGGGAGGCCGGGTGGACGTACCGTCGAATTGCTCAACACGTGGGGCGTGAGGTCTCCACAGTACATCGATGTTGTCGCCAGTGGTCGGCGGAAGGTGCACGTGCCCGTCGACCTGGGACCGGACCGCAGCGACGCACGGATGCACGCCAAGACCATAGGATCCTACGCAGCGCCGTAGGGGACCGCACCGCCACTTCCCAGCAAATTAGAGACACTGTTGCTCCTGGGGTATCGGCGAGGACCATTCGCAACCGTCTCCATGAAGCTGGGCTACGGTCCCGCACACCGTTATGCAGTCTTCCGCTCACGCTCCAACATCGTGCAGCCCGCCTCCAGTGGTGTCGCGACAGGCGTGAATGGACGGACGAATGGAGACGTGTCGTCTTCAGTGATGAGAGTCGCTTCTGCCTTGGTGCCAATGATGGTCGTATGCGTGTTTGGCGCCGTGCAGGTGAGCGCCACAATCAGGACTGCATACGACTGAGGCACACAGGGCCAACACCCGGCATCATGGTGTGGGGAGCGATCTCCTACACTGGCCGTACACCTCTGGTGATCGTCGAAGGGACACTGAATAGTGCACGGTACATCGAAACCGTCATTGAACCCATCGTTCTACCATTCCTAGACCGGCAAGGGAACTTGCTGTTCCAACAGAATGCACGTCCGCATGTATCCCGTGCCACCCAAAGTGCTCTAGAAGGTGTAAGTCAACTACCCTGGCCAGCAAGATCTCCGGATCTGTCCCCCATTGAGCATGTTTGGGACTGGATGAAACGTCGTCTCACGCAGTCTGCACGTCCAGCACGAACGCTGGTCCAACTGAGGCGCCAGGTGGAAATGGCATGGCAAGCCCTTCCACAGGACTACATCCAGCATCTCTACGATCGTCTCCATGGGAGAATAGCAGCCTGCATTGCTGCGAAATGTGGATATACACCGTACTAGTACCGACATTGTGCATGCTCTGTTGCCTGTGTCTATGTGCCTGTGGTTCTGTCAGTGTGATCATGTGATGTATCTGACCCCAGGAATGTGTCAATAAAGTTTCCCCTTCCTGAGACAATAAATTCACGGTGTTCTTATTTCAATTTCCAGGAGTGTATGTACATGGATACATAGATTATAAAGAGAAGTAATATGTACATGTATACACAGATTATAAAGAGAAGTAACGTCCAAAATATGTAAGAATAAGTTTGGCAGATTTACAATCTCGCTTGTCTAGTGATATCGTGAGAATATGGTCGTCTCAAGACTGTATAATTCGTTACATTGCAGTAGGTCTTTGGGCTTATGAAGATTTATGTTTTGACGTTTTGGAAAACTACAGTTTTTATGTTTTATACAGGGAAGTAAGAAACTAAATATGGGTTTTCAAATAAAATGTAACATAGTTGCAGTGGGTGGGGCTTCCAATTCAGGTGTAAACTTCTGAACTGTAGAAGTTATTAACATAGCTTCGATGTTAGCATAGATTGAAGAATCGTAGACTGCTTACACAGCTTGTTTACAGACATCTAGATAACATATAGATACAGTTACGAGTATGAGAAGTAACTTTAAATAGTAAATGATACTTTATGGATGCTTTTGAAGAAATAAAAACATGGGCCCATCAAAAATATCCAAGAGAGCACACCCTCAACGAGAACAGTATACAATTTTTGAGACATCAGCTGCCACGTTATCGATACCGTCTTTGAAGTTACTCCTCAGATTCATAACTGTATCCAAATGATATCTAGATGTTTGTAAACATGCTCTGTAAGCAGTCCACGACGCATCGAAGCCATGCTAACATTCAAGCTGTGATAAGAATTTCTGCAGTTCTCTCTAATTCTGCTTTGGCATATTAAAAACGTAATTCTACACTTGACGTGGATGCCACTTTCACTGTAATTACTTTACATGTTACTTAAAAACTATACTTAGCCTCTTGTAAAACATACAAATTGAAATTTCCTAAAATATCGAAACATGAGCCTTTATAAACCCAAAGAACAATTACAGTGTCATGAATTATACAGTCTTGACCATATCCTCACGATATCATTACACGAAAAAGATTTTAAATCTATCAGACTTGTACTTATATCATTCGAACATTACTTCTCTGCTGTAAGTTTTATAATCTATCTGTACATATACATATATAAGCCTTGTTTTTACATCTTCAATTATATATATATATATATATATATATATATATATATATATATATATATATATATATATATATATATATATGGCAGGTTAAGTATCAAACAATTGGTTAAATAAAGTTCTACACAGCAACTGGAACGATCCGTTCATTAATTAAATATTCTGTACAGTTCTAATTTGCATCTGCGATGTCTCTACGATGACAGTTTACATTAAATACGTACGTTGTTGTACCTCTGTTCATGGGATGTACCGTCGATCAATCTCTTCCTCATGATCAAGCATATGTGTAATATCAGTGACACGACGCTTGGCATGGGTGCAGTCTTTCTCTTCACTGATAACGCTTATCATAGTTTATGGCATGAGAGCTTTGTTCTCAAAGTGTACGTGTCAGGAGCTCGAGAATGAATGATTCGCTATGATGGGAAGATATTTCTCAGCGAGGTGCGGCACATTCTTTAACAAGATCAGGAATGCAGCGTCAGGGGTTCCCAAAGTCTCTGTGTTTGGTCCGTATTGTACCCTACTATTGGCCTAAGTTGTCCGCGGGATGATCACCCACTGTGAGGGAGATTTTGTCGTGCTAAAGAGATCGTGATCCTAAATTTCTGTTGGTCTGTCAGTCTTTCATGACCAGAAATGAACAGGTGCCTATTAAAAATTTGTAGAGAGATTCGTACTAAGAAACGAAGTGGGATGAGAATAATTAAGTGAAGGAGGTTTAATGACTAACTAGAAAGGACAGGACGCTACAACGCTATATGCCCTCGAAAAAGATAGAGAGAGAATGAAGTGCGTACAACTGACAGCAGTTATAAAATGTGAAATGTATCTAGCAGTTATAGTGTTCTGGGTGTGTCTTACATGGAACCTGTTCCACAGCTTCAGACTGTACCACTAGCCGTCAACAGTGACTCCTGCTAAAGATCTCTGGATACCTCTGCTATTCTGGTATCGTTGTCTCCTGGGAGTTAGGAGTGGATTTCACCTGGATTTTGCCTTCCTGCATAGCTCGAGCTAGACTACCTGATTTTGTAAAGACCTATAGATTGCCAAAGATTAGTTTAACGTAAAGTTGGGCAGCGCCAGTTGCTACGTGGCTAGCGCTTTTAGACGACTGCGACTACTACACAATTCTGCCAAAATAACCTTCACAGCGAGTCGAACTTCTTGGTGCGCCTCTTCGGTATAGCGATTTTCGTACGTGTGGGTTACTAGGTACGAGTAACGTTCCATCTTTAACTTTTGTGACTAGGAATCTCTGAGAATGGCTAGAGACTGTGACCTGTCATTACCAAGTCTGAAAAATAAAATTAATCCTGCCAATCGTGTTATTTTTATACTGACTTCCAAACTGAAATATCTGGTTCTCAAATCTCCGTTCGAAACAGATTCCTGTATTTATTTTAGCCGTTATTTACTCATAGCATAGACGTTTTAGGAGCAAAGTAGCAGAGCTCGCACTAAAGGTTACGCTGTTCAAACAACATATGGGAATGCAGCTGGATGTCTTTGACAACCACTGATAATAATGGTCTGACACATCGTGCAGCAAAACACCTTGCTACCCTGTTGGACGCACTAATAGGTCGGTGTGAGCACCACATTAAAAACTTGGCGTGTTTCGTACATAAATTAGACGAATTATGTTTGAATGACTGTTATATTCTATTAGGTTTTGATATGGTCGCTCTCTCCACTCACGTTTCTGTCAGATTTGTTACAGTTGCTTGACATTAGTTTTCAAGTGGAATTAACAGATCTATTTTCACACGAAATTAGAATTATGTATCAATACCTTCAGCTACTGACGGACGTTGATATATATCAACGGGCCGAGCGGTTCTAGGCGCTTCAGTCTGGAACCGCGAGACCGCTACGGTCGCAGGTTTGAATATTGCCTCGGGCATGGATGTGTGTGATGTCCTTAGGTTAGTTAGGTTTAAGTAGTTCTACGTTCTAGGGGACTAATGACCTCAGATGTTAAGTCCCATAGTGCTCAGAGCCATTTTATATCAACGGGGACAGGTTAAAATGTGTGCACCGACAGGGACTCGTATACGGGGTCTCCTGCTTACATGGCAGACGTTCTATTCATGTGAGCCACCGAGGGCGCAGAGGACAGTGCGACTGCAGGGACTATCTCGCGCAAGTCTCCCGTGAGACCCACATTCTCACCTTATATGTCCACACAGTACATTCGTAGTGTCCCACCCCAACACACTCATTACTCGTGGAAGACATTCTTACCACGTCCCGTAAGAGTTCGGTTAATATGTGTGCATCCACACAGAAGAAGAAGGTCATGGCCGGTATTGCCAGAACCAGAACCATATCCATATAAGAATATTTTCACACGTGTTGACTTCCATTCTCTTATTATACGATGGACAGTTCTGAGAACAAGTAGATGGGTACCCCTTTGTCACCTACTATTGCCAATCTGTTTATGGAAATTTCGAACAACGTACCATTGAGCATATGACACTGAAATATGCTTTTTTCAAATATATAGACGAAACAATTGTTTGCCCTCGCGGAAGTGAGAATTGAAACAGCCTTTTGGAACATATCAATCCAATCCACCTAATGCTTAATGCTCGGTTCACGGTGGAAGTGAAAGAGGGCGTCTGCCTCTCCTCCAGGATGAGTTGATCAGGGGGATGATTGATGAGACGCAGGGACATGCTTCATGCCTCCCATAACATGCCAGGTCATGAAAGTTTGTCAGCTGAGCTAGCCCATCTCGACGCCACCTTTCGGAAGAATGGTTGTAGTAAAAGACGGAACAGATGTGTGTTGCGCTGTTCACCAACCATGAACCGGGTGAGTGATGAAATAATTGAGGTGGTACTTAAATCTACTTGCCCAGTGCAGGTAGCATTTCCAACAGGTCTGGTCGTATTCTGCGGAAACACAGTGTGAAGAGTGGTTTTAGATTATCATCTAAGAGCCTTTTATGGTCTGTAAAGAAATATTGGTTTGTGTAAGGCGGATCTCTACCGCGTCCCTTGCAGTTGTGGCATGTCGTACATCGGTCAGACAATATTTATGTGGAGGAGCGAGGTATTGAGAGTATAAGCGTCACAGACGCTTAGATAAGCCGGCTTAGAAAAGCCGAACAATGCTTTCGCACAGGTCACCCTGTGGGATAAAACAACACGGATAATTTGGCATACACCTGCAGCTACTGAGGTGGTCTTTTTAAGGCAGTAGTTGACATTAAAACAGCCAGTGACATTATAAATGGAGAAGGAGGTTTTTGCTTAAACTCTTCTGCTCTCTCGCTGGTCAAACAAAAGAGGGACAAAGCTACTGTTACTCTCTCTCCTGTTGGTAATCAATATTCGCTACCGATAACTTACGACGTTGGTCATCTTTGGTGGTTTGGTGGCGATAGTGTTTACAGTGTGCCAACGGCCTTGCCGCAGTGGTAACACTGGTTCCCGTCAGACCACCGAAGTTAAGCGTTGTCGGGCTGGGCTAGCACTTGGATGGGTGACCATCCGGTCTGCCGAGCGGTGTTGGCAAGCGGGTTGCACTCAGCCTTTGTGAGGCAAACTGAGGAGCTACTTGACTGAAAAGTAGCGGCTCCGGTCCCGGAAACTGACATTTGCCCGGGAGACAGGTGCGCTGACCACATGCCCCTATATTTCCGCATCCAGTGAAGCGTATGGGCTGAGGATGACTCGGCGGCCGGTCGGTATCGTTGGGCCTCATGGTCTGTTCCGGAGGAGTTCAGTTTTTTTTAGTGTTTACAGTTTGTGCATTGTCTTTCTGCAAACCCCCCTCATACCAAGGTTTTAAACTGACTTGGTCAGCGCTCTCTCTTTGGAGCTGTGGGTTGAAAGTGGCAGACTACAAACGTGTCGAAATATAGGATTTTCCAGAAGATCAGTTATACTGATCAGCCAGAACTGTGTGACCACCGTGACCACCTACCTAATAACCGATATATCTATTCTTGGCAGATAACAGCGGCGAAGCGAAGTGACATTGAAGCAATGAGGCCTTAGCATGTCGCTCGAGGGAAATGACACCACATTTGGACACGCAGCTAACCTAATTCCCCTAAATTCCCGGGAAGGGAGCAATGAGCTCTGATGCCACGTTCAGTCACATCCCAGAGGTGTTCGATCTGGTTCAGATCGGGCGAGTTGGGGGGTAGAACATCGTCTGGGACTCACCACTGTGTTCCTCGAACCACCCCACCACTCTCTTGGCCTTCTGACATGCCATATTCTCTTGTTAAAAAGTGAGTGTATGTCTGCAACCAGTATACGAGACTCCTTCGCCGTCATGGTGTCTTGCATGAGCGCTGCTGGACCCATGGACGCCCACTTGTGTTTTCCCCAGAACATATTGCAACCGCCGCCTGCCTGTCCCCGTCCTTCAGTGCAGGTTCAAGGAGCTGTTCGCTGGAAGACGACGGATTCGCGCCCTCCCATCCGCATGATGAAGAAGGTATGGGATACATCAAACCATGCAACTCTCTGCCACAATGCCAGTGTCGAGTTCCATAATGCTCACGTACCCGTTTCAATCGTAGTTGCCGTTGTCGTGGCGTTAACATTGGCACGTGCACGGATCGTCGACTGCGGAGGCCATCGTTAGGAGTGTCCAGTGTACTGTGCTCTCACACACACCTGTACTATGCCCATCATTAAAGTGTGATGCTAGTTTCTCCACTTCGCTGTCTGTCCTGATTTGCCACTCTGTTCAGACTATGACGTCCGACGTCTGAAATGGGGATGGCTGCCCAAACCCACGACGTCTGGACATGGTTTCATCTTGGTTTCGCCGCGGGCTGAGGACACTTACCACAGCGCTCCTCGAATACTCGACAAGTTGTGCAGTTTCCAAATGCTCGTGCCGTGCCTGTGGGCCATCACAATCTGCCCTCGGTCAAACTCAGACAAATTGCGCGCCTTACCCATTCCACACACGGAAAGCACGATCAGAGATACTACATGCGGGATTCGTGTGTCTGACTACTGTCATTGCAGGCTATGTGGCGCTGGTATCGCCTGGACGGACCATTGATGTGCGGTTTTCACACAACGGATTGGCAGTGAGGGACTACTATTGTCAGTCAACAAACAGATTGTAATTGCCTCGTTGTCAAATATGAGGTGTCTACGAAAACTGCTTTCTCCGATCGCTCGACAACATTCAAACATATCCTATTAATGAGTTTCATTAAAAATGAGCAATTTCAGTATGTAACTTTGTATTACACAGATGTGTCTCCCAGGAAACGCCCAGAATGGTACGCATGCACCTCCTGAGGCCCATGGCAAGATGTAGAAGGGCGAGATGCGAAATAATCAGTTTCCTTCAGTATAACAATTCCGAAGTCTCCCCCCCCCCCCCCCCCCCCCCGCCACCCTCCGAAGCGACTGACCGTCGTCATATAAGGAGCACGACAAAGGAAGAAGGGAGGAGTGTCAGGAGCGTGGACGCTGCGATGGTCTGGAAGCTGTAGCTGCAGGGGACGCCAGACATCCAGTCACACCCCGCCATGCGGCCTGCGCTCTGATGGAAACGTCCCCCAGGACGCGTCCAAAAGGGTAAGCATCCACCTACGGAGGCCCATGGCAAGATGTAGAAGGCGTGGGCCGGTCCAGCTCCATCGGCGAAAGCTCCGTCTCCACGGGGTCGTCCCGCGGTGTCGTCATGACACCCTCTGGCGGCTGCTGTAGGCCCGCTGTCCTCGGGATCCGTGAATCTAGGGGAAGAGATGCAGAATTATCACCGGGCACGTGATAGTGGCGAATTTGACTGTGAGGATGAAAAACGGGCCTATGAGCAGATGGCTCACTATTCCACACCACACGTTTACACTCCACGGACGCTGACGTTCCACCTGACGAAGCCAACGGGGACTCTCAGCAGGCCAGTGGTGTATGTTTCGGCGGTCTCCCTAGCAATGATTGGTACATGTTGCTTCATCACCAAACAAGGTACATGAGACGTATGGAGTATCCTGTTAATGCCCCTGTGCTGATGTTTACACTATTCTCATAATCGTTTCCATGCAGCTCTTGATGGAGAAAGATTTGATACCGATGGACCCTATGTCGATGGAGAAAGCGTAGGACACTCGTCTGGCTCATGCCACTTCCTTAGCAATTCAAAGGGCCGTTTTTCATGAACTAGGTTAGATTTCATAGGGCAAAACATAGGCGTCTAATAAGGAAGAAACTCACTGAATAGTGTTTAGATTTGTGCAAGGAAATAATATGAAGGATTTAAAGGATATATACACTTGTAGGGGTCCAGTGGAAGACCCGTACAGTTATCAAGATTGTGTCGAGTAGGGTGCGATGAGGAGGATCTGTGACTCCGCAGAGCATCAACAAATTAATCGGAAAAACAGAACAGACTTTCACAGGCACTGGCAGCTCAGTTACGTCAGCGACGTGCAGACACAGTCAGCAGTAGCAGTCACTAGACAAGGATTCTCGATAAAATATCGATATGTATTCCATAAATATCGAATTGTGATTGCTACGTTTTATTCACTATATATCGATACATCGAAATCAAAATAGAAGTATCTTGTGCAGATACTTTTATTTTATATTATATTTTTAACGATTTTTGATAAATATTTGAAGTTATTCTTTTGAAGTCGCAGTAGAACATAATTTTACTTTCACTGTGTGAAGGAGTATTATTACTTTTTGAACTTTCAACATGTCCAGTCTTTCTCTTTTGACTGTGTGAACCAAGTATATGTGACGCAGAAGAAGAAGCCCGATTGCACTGAGGGAATGGCAGTAGGGGGTGGTGGTGTAAATGGAATAAAAAGATTTTCGTTGTGACGAATCAGCCCACCGGCTACGTTAAAAAACAACTTTTAACGCAACTAGCATGTTACTTCTTCACATCGGCGTTCTTCCAAAACAGTTGCTGAAAATGATGACCAAAAATCCGAATGACAAGATTCGTCTTTGCAGTGGGCGGAGACGTGGGAAAATGTTGACATAATCGGTGCTCGGTGTTACCGACCGAAACTGCAACGTTCAGCTTCCAAGCATTTTGGACACTATAGCTGCTAGATAGCTGGCTTTGGCAGAAATGAAAAAAAAGAGAAGTCTACTTGGAGTGTTGCGGAAAAAGCCGGTGTGACTAAAGTGAACAACGGACCCAACGGACATCTTTTATTGTGCCACCTACATGCCGTTACCATTATTAGCACACTGGTCGACACTTCCCAATAATAAATTGCGGGAAGTGAAAGCTCTTCCCTGTGCTTGGACGTCTTCCTCCCGAACGCGTCGTCGGGAGGAGGTAATTTTAACTAGACTCCGGATAGGGCACTGTCTTTTTAGCCATCGACATCTTTTAAGTGGCGATCCTCCCCCACTCTGTCCCCACTGCTCTCAGCTGTGGACGGTAAGACACCTTTTACTTGAGTGCCCCTATTTTACTCCGTTGCGCGCCCGTTTACAGCTGTCGCCTGATATATCTTCCATCTTAGCAGATGACACGCGCTCAGCCGATCGCGTTCTCTAGTTTATTAGTGCCAGTGAGATGACGTCAGTCATTTGAAGCTCTTTGGGGACAACCAACCTACTTCTATAGTGATTTTTAAGCTTTCATTCTGTTTTCCATTTCTCCAATTTGAGTTACGTTCCCATTGCTGCTGGTTTCCAGTTTCGTTTTTTTACCTGTACCTGTTGCCCTAAATCCAGTGTTTCGCAGATGCAGCAAGAAATCTCGAATAAGGAAATAGTTGTCTAAGTAAATAATATGACCATGAGAATTTTCAGTGCACTGGCGCATATTTAGCACTATTCTAGATCCAACATCAAGGTCAGTATTTTTATTTGCCACTTCTATGTCACAGTACAAATCAAACCTGAAACAGTAATCACTAGAAGCACACAGTGTCCATAGTTTACAGCCAAACCGAATTGGCTTGCCTTGAATGAAATGGTTTTGGTTTGTAGTGGCCATAATGTTGCACAATCATTTCATCGACACTCAAGTCATCCGAAAATATACCAGTCTGCTTGAACGCCTCGTTCGTCTTTGTAATTCGTAGCGTAACCTTGAACCCTCTCTCATGTTTCTTTTTCTTGAGCTTGATCATTATCATTGAAGCGAATTGGAGATTTTATGTTCTGATATTTATTTCGCTACATAGCTTTCTTGACGATTTTCAGTCCTAAGTCATCGTATTCAGACCAACAATGTGTTTCTGATGGAATTCTGTGGGACGCTGACAAAAGCAGTAAGCCTAGGAATACTCTCAGTTCTTCCGCATCGAAAGAGAAATATATGTTTTTATAACAACTTGCCTATCGTTCTCACGATGCAATAAAATGTGCTATTGGAATTTAAGATATTTTCTCCAACTTCAAATACGGAGAGATATTTTATTTTATTTTTCATTTCTTCTAAAGATGCGTCAACTGAAACGTCATATTTAGGAGTTGCAGTAGCTGTATAATGGCTTCATTTTACTGTAAATCGGCAGTCGGCTGTAAGGTTTTTTTCTGGCTTCTTAGATTTACTCTGTCTTGAACACCCATTACTTCAATATTCACAGTCCCCTAACACGTATTTTCAGTACTCTCAAAATGAACTTCCACCGATCCAGGAACAACTGGGACATTCACTGTACCTGTTGCACCATCATCATCTGCCTTACCTTCATCTGTGAAAACATCAGTCTCCAGAGGAACGACCAGCACATCAATATTTTCTTTGTCTTCACCGATCAATCTTTCAAATTTATCATTATGTATAACATCTAGAACTTTATTCGTAGTAATGCCTTTGAACACTACGTCACAGTTTGCTTGCATTTTCTCTGTTTTATTGTGTTGTACTGAATAAAATAAACTTCACCAACCCCACTAGCACAACTGAATGCTATTAATGTGCTGATTTTATTATAATTGTGTCAGCAGACGGTATTGTTTCCTCCCAGTGATCTCTGTGTCCATACTTTTGCTACACAACAATGTAGGCCAACAATGGCAAATTATTTACTTGCAGTGTTATTGTTCGAACATTTTCCTGTCCAAACAGAGTAAATAGACAGTAAGAAATAATTGATAAACATAGATAGGATTGCCGCAGTAGAGGTCTCATTTTAAAATGTGAGAAAGAACCAATTGCTCCTATGTTCTCTACTGAAGAAAATTACTACCTTTACTGTGAATAGTACAGGTTTGTAATATAATATCTGGAATTCATTATAAGTTATCCAATAATTAGGAATAAAATAGAAAACAATGGAGTTTAAAAGTAGTTCACTGGGAGATAATGGGTTAATGTGGTGTATGTGGTCACTTGTTCCATAGATAATACAACGAAAAGTTATGATGTTCAACGTGTTTCGATAGGTTCACTTCATTATGACGCCAGGTTATAGATGCTAGGTGGTGGCCCAGAGTGCAAAACAAATTTTAAAGTGACCGAGCTTCGCAGTTTGGGATTTAGTTCTCGCTGTCTCTGACCCATCCCAAATGGTTGGTTCCCACGTTCACATTCTTCTTAGGAGTTAGGTCAGGATATGTTTTATTGTTTAAAAGGTTGAATAGTACAAACGTTTAAGACTATTTGGCTACAAGTTAAACTAGCAAAATATTTCAAACTGAAATCAGTGGCGGTTTCCTGGCTACACACTTGCATTTATTTCACAAATGGCTCATTTGCAGATCCATGTTCGATGGCACGGTTTTGCTTCTATTATTGAATACCTTCAGCCTTATCAGTTACTCAAGGTGTATTACTGTTACAGGTACAAATGAAAGGGGCGAGTAAGGGACAGTGAAACTAGGAAAAAACACTCGTAGCTCTGGAAATCAACGGTTTCGGCGGTACGACGTATTACTACTGAGTATATGAACACCATATTTTATCAAGTGTTCCACGTGGTCACCATTTATCTAAAACCAGACTTCAGCACGCCTCTTCATTGACGTCCGTACATGTCCAAACATTCCAGGAGTATCTCTAACGCATTGACAACCAGCACAATGCGTTCTCGCAATTAATCGCCGCCATCAACAGGACTGCAGAACACCAGAACTTGTAAGTATCCTCATACCATAAAATGCAACAGTTGAGGGACCTGGAAGGCCAGTGTATTGATGAGCCGCGACCGATACATTAGCGGGTTATCGAAATAGAGGTAGCGTTAAACATTAACAGTGTTGCAACATTGGCATTACTACCCGTGTGCATATGTCGTATTGTGGAAACCATTCGTTCCCGGACGTGTGATTATTGGGATTATTTCCGTCTTTCGTCGTCATCTGATCTCCCCTTTCCGTTGTACCTCTCATAGTCACACACATTTTATATATACAAATGACCAGAATAATTGATGCCATTGAAACAATTTCACATTCAATTTTAAGTACACTTCATCAAGGGAAGGCATTATATTTTCGGTAAAATCAAAATCACGTTTTCTAAAATTATGTGAACGACTTGATTACCATTAAGTTTTCTTATATAACAGCTAAATTAGACATTTGTTGTAACAAGAATTCCATAAAACCATAGGTACCCATATATACTGACGAGCCAAATAAACTGGTACACCTGCCTAATATCGCGTAGGGGCCCCGTGAGCAAGCAGAAGTGCCGCAACACGACGTGGCATTGACTCGACTAATGTCTGAAGTAGTGCTCGAGGGAAGTGACACCATGAATCCTGCTGGACTCTCCATAAACTTGTAAGGGTACGAGAGGTTGGAGATCTCTTCCGAACAGCACGTTGCAAGGCGTCCCAGAAATTCTCAATAATGTTCATGTCTGGGGAGTTTGGTGGCCAGTGGAAATGTTGAAACTCAAAAGAGTGTTCCTGGAGCCCCTCTGTAGCAATTCTGGACGTGCAGGGGGTCGCATTATCCTGCTGGAATTGCCCTAGTCCGTCGGAATGCAACATGGACATGAAAGGACAGGAGTCTTACGTACGTGTCACTTGTCAGAGTTGTATCTAGACGTATCAGGTGTGCCTTATTACTCCAAATGCACACGCCTCACACCATTACAAAGTATCCAACAGCTTGAACAGTCCCCTGCTGACATGCAGAATGCATGAATTCATCAGGTTCTCTCCATATCCGTACACCTCTATCCGTTCGATACAATTTGAAACTAGATTCATCCGACCAGGCAACATGATTCCAGTCATCAATAGTCCAATATCGGTGTAGATGGGCCCAGGCGAGGCGTAAAACGTTGCGTCGCGCAGTCATGAAGGATACTCGAGTTGGCCTTCGGCTCCGTAAGCCCATGTCGATGATGTTTCGTTGAATGGTTCGCACGCAGACACTTGTTGATGGCCCAGCATTGAAATCTGCAGCACTTTGATGAAGGGTTGCACTTCTGTCACGTTAAACGTCTCTCTTCAGTCGTCGTTCCAGGATATTTTTCCGGCCGCAGCGATGTCGGAGATTTGATGTTTTATCGGATTCCTGATCTACGCGGTACGGGGAAATCCCCATTTCATCACAACCTCGGAGATGCTGTGAACCATCGCCCGTGCGCCAACTATAACATCACGTTCAAACTCATTGAAATCTTTATAGCCTGCCATTGCAGCAGCAGAAACGATCTAACAACTGCGCCAGACACTTGTCTTCTATAGGCGTTACCGACCGTAGCGCCGTATTGTGCCAGTTTACATATCTCTGTATATGAATACGCATGCCCGTGCCAGTTTCTTTGGCGCTTCGGTGTATAATGCTATGACAGAAACAATATAATGTAATGGATACACTGCAAAAATTTCTGGCGATCATTTGAACGGCCGTTTTGAAATACGAACGTTGACTATTTATGTTATAACTGCACATATGGAGCTTTTGTATACGTTAATACGTAAAAATGTTTGAAAAATTGAGGTGAAAGAAGTGAATAAACGTTAATTGCCGGTTGTAGCTCTCTTGCGTTTGGCCGTATCCAGCGATCTCGATGGCTTAGACTGTCGTTGAACGCCTGGTGTGACGGAATTATGCTTGAGACGTAGTACTACACCTTTTTCCTAGTCGGATCTGAAATAGTGCGGGAAACGCTGAGGCACGTTCTGTGTTTACTTTACTAAGAGACGTTTTCCAAGGAGCGCGAGTAGGTGTTACTATGAGTGGGATGCTGTAACGAGGTGGTGTTACTGCCCAAAAGCGGCTGGGGTAATTACCCGCGCGGTGCCACTTAGCGACCGTGGATGTCGCAGGCGGACCGGCATCGTCCCTGCCTACAGAGAATCGAACGCTTCTCGTTCGGCGTAATTAGTCGGAGGCCCAGCCAGGGGCGTTGCAGCGTTAGGCTGCGTCCTTGGTAGGATGATGCTCCTCGTGAGTTTCAGGTTGAAACAAAAAATAATACAGCTACTTCAGACTCATGAAGGAAAAAAACTTGGGACCCATATTACGTCAAAGTTAAAAGCTTAAGCGATGGAGCTGTCACTCTGCTGGACATGACTATGTCGCAAAGCGACCGTTAGCTTCTTGAAGTAAAAATTGTAACGTAAGTGAGCAACAAACAACTAGTAAGATCTCGATAAAAATGTCTGTACAAGCATCTGAAAGGCACTGCTTACGAACACGACTTTAGTGTTTAGATAACTCCTCTCCGCTTTAGGTGTTGAAGCGCTGCTCGTGGCGTGAGGGCCGACTTCCCTCAAATGCACGCCACGCGTTGGTACTAACTTGGATGGTATCGGAGTCTGACCCGAAATGGCTACTATTTTCGAGGAGCGTTCAATAAGTAATGCAACAGGTTTTTTTCTGAAGGCACCTTGGTATCATCCAGGATACCAATACATTACACTACTGGACATTAAAATTGCTTCACCATCAACAAATGCAGATGATAAACGGGTATTCATTGGACAAATACACTCCTGGAAATGGAAAAAAGAACACATTGACACCGGTGTGTCAGACCCACCATACTTGCTCCGGACACTGCGAGAGGGCTGTACAAGCAATGATCACACGCACGGCACAGCGGACACACCAGGAACCGCGGTGTTGGCCGTCGAATGGCGCTAGCTGCGCAGCATTTGTGCACCGCCGCCGTCAGTGTCAGCCAGTTTGCCGTGGCATACGGAGCTCCATCGCAGTCTTTGACACTGGTAGCATGCCGCGACAGCGTGGACGTGAACCGTATGTGCAGTTGACGGACTTTGAGCGAGGGCGTACAGTGGGCATGCGGGAGGCCGGGTGGACGCACCGTCGAATTGCTCAACACGTGGGGCGTGAGGTCTCCACAGTACATCGATGTTGTCGCCAGTGGTCGGCGGAAGGTGCACGTGCCCGTTGACCTGGAACCGGACCGCAGCGACGCACGGATGCACGCCAAGACCGTAGGATCCTACGCAGTGCCGTAGGGGACCGCACCGCCACCTCCCACCAAATTAGGGACACTGTTGCTCCTGGGGTATCGGCGAGGACCATTCGCAACCGCCTCGATGAAGCTGGGCTACGGTCCCGCACACCGTTAGGCCGTGTTCCGCTCACGCCCCAACATAGTGCAGCCCGCCTCCAGTGGTGTCGCGACAGGCATGAATGGAGGGACGAATGGAGACGTGTCGTCTTCAGCGATGAGAGTCGCTTCTGCCTTGGTGCCAATGATGGTCGTATGCGTGTTTGGCGCCGTGCAGGTGAGCGCCACAATCAGGACTTTATACGACCGAGGCACACAGGGCCAACACCCGGCATCATGGTGTGGGGAGCGATCTCCTACACTGGCCGTACACCTCTGGTGATCGTCGAGGGGACACTGAATAGTGCACGGTACATCCAAAACGTCATCGAACCCATCGTTCTACCATTCCTAGACCGGAAAGGGAACTTGCTGCTCCAACAGGACAATGCACGTCCGCATGTATCCCCTGCCACCCAACGTGCTCTAGAAGGTGTAAGTCAACTACCCTGACCAGCAAGATCTCCGGATCTGTCCCCCATTGAGCATGTTTGGGACTGGATGAAGCGTCGTCTCACGCGGTCTGCACGTCCAGCACGAACGCTGGTCCAAATGAGGCGTCAGGTGGAAACGGAATGGCAAGCCGTTCCACAGGACTACATCCAGCATCTCTACGATCGTCTCCATGGGAGAATAGCAGCCTGCATTGCTGCGAAAGGTGGATATACACTGTACTAGTGCCGACATTGTGCATGCTCTGTTGGCTGTGTCTATGTGCCTGTGGTTCTGTCAGTGTGATCATGTGATGTATCTGATCCCAGGAATGTGTCAATAAAGTTTCCCCTTTCTGGGACAATGAATTCACGGTGTTCTTATTTCAATTTCCAGGAGTGTATATTATACTATAACTGACATGTGACTACATTTTCACGCAATTTGGGTGCATAGATCCTGAGAAATCAGTACCCAGAACAACCGCTTCTGGCTGTAATAATGGTCTTGATACGCCTGGACATTGAGTCAAACAGAGCTTGGATGGCGTGTACAGGTACAGCTGCCCATGCAGCTTCAACACGATACCGCAGTTCATCAAGAGTTGGCGTATTGTGAGGAGCCAGTTGCTCGGCCACCATAGACCAAACATTTTCAATTGGTGAGAGATCTGGAGAATGTGCTGGCCAGGGCAGCAGTCGAACATTTTCTGTACCCAGAAAGACCTGCACAGGACCTGCAACATGCGGTCGTGCATTATCCTGCGGAAATTTAGGGTTTCGCAGGGATCGAATGAAGAGTACAGCCACGGGTCGTAACACATCTCAAATGTAACGTCCACTGTTCAAAGTGCCATCAATGCGAACAAGAGGTGACCGAGACGTGTAACCAATGGCACCCCATACCATCACGCCGAGTGATACGCCAGTATGGTGATGACAAATACACGCTTTCAATGTGCGTTCACCGCGATGTCGCCAAACACGAATGCGACCATCTACATGACTACTCTGCAATTCACATTTAAGTGCTTGGCAGAGGGTTCATCGAACCACAATCATACTATCTCTCTACTATTCCACTCCCGAACAGCGAGCGGGAAAAACGAACACCTAAACCTTTCTGTTCGAGCTCTGATTTCTCTTATTTTATTTTGATGATCATTCCTACCTATGTAGGTTGGGCTCAACAAAATATTTTCGCATTCGGAAGAGAAAGTTGGTGACTGAAATTTCGTAAAAAGGTCTCGCCGCGACGAAAAACGTCTATGCTGTAATGACTTCCATCCCAACTCGTGTATCATATCTGCCACACTCTCTCCCCTATAACGCGATAATACAAAACGAGCTGCCCTTCTTTGCACCCTCTCGATGTCCTCCGTCAATCCCACCTGGTAAGGATCCCACACCGCGCAGCAATATTCTAACAGAGGACGAACGAGTGTAGTGTAAGCTGTCTCTTTAGTGGACTTGTTGCATCTTCTAAGTGTCCTGCCAATGAAACGCAACCTTTGGCTCGCCTTCCCGACAATATTATCTATGTGGTCCTTCCAACTGAAGTTGTTTGTAATTTTAACACCCAGGTACTTAGTTGAATTGACAGCCTTGAGAATTGTACTATTTATCGAGTAATCGAATTCCAACGGATTTCTTTTGGAACTCATGTGGATCATCTCACACTTTTCGTTATTTAGCGTCAACTGCCACCTGACACACCATACAGCAATCTTTTCTAAATCGCTTTGCAGCTGATACTGGTCTTCGGATGACCTTACTAGACGGTAAATTACAGCATCATCTGCGAACAACCTAAGAGAACTGCTCAGATTGTCACCCAGGTCATTTATATAGATCAGGAACAGTAGAGGTCCCAGGACGCTTCCCTGGGGAACACCTGATATCACTTCAGTTTTACTCGATGATTTGCCGTCTATTACTACGAACTGCGACCTTCCTGACAGGAAATCACGAATCCAGTCGCACAACTGAGACGATACCCCATAGCTCCGCAGCTTGATTAGAAGTCGCTTGTGAGGAACGGTGTCAAAAGCTTTCCGGAAATCTAGAAATACGGAATCAACTTGAGATCCCCTGTCGATAGCGGCCATTACTTCGTGCGAATAAAGAGCTAGCTGCGTTGCACAAGAGCGATGTTTTCTGAAGCCATGCTGATTACGTGTCAATAGATCGTTCCCTTCGAGGTGATTCATAATGTTTGAATACAGTATATGCTCCAAAACCCTACTGCAAACCGACGTCAATGATATAGGTCTGTAGTTAAATGGATTACTCCTACTACCCTTCTTGAACACTGGTGCGACCTGCGCAATTTTCCAATCTGTAGGTACAGATCTATCGGTGAGCGAGCGGTTGTATATGAGTGCTAAGTAGGGAGCTATAGTATCAGCGTAATCTGAAAGGAACCTAATCGGTATACAATCTGGACCTGAAGACTTGCCCGTATCAAGCGATTTGAGTTGCTTCGCAACCCCTAAGGTATCTACTTCTAAGAAACTCATGCTAGCAGATGTTCGTGTTTCAAATTCTGGAATATTCCATTCGTCTTCCCTGGTGAAGGAATTTCGGAAAACTGCGTTCAATAACTCCGCTTTAGCGGCGCAGTCGTCGATAACAGTACCATCGGCACTGCGCAGCGAAGGTATTGACTGCGTCTTGCCGCTTGTGTACTTTACATACGACCAGAATTTCTTCGGATTTTCTACCAAATTTCGAGACAATGTTTCGTTGTGGAACCTATTAAAGGCGTCTCGCATCGAAGTACGTGCCAAATTTCGCGCGTCTGTAAATTTTAGCCCATCTTCAGGATTTCGCGTTCTTCTGAACTTCGCATGCTTTTTCCGTTGCCTCTGCAACAGCGTTCGGACCTTTTTTGTGTACCACGGGGGATCCGTTCCATCTCTTACCAATTTATGAGGTATGAATATCTCAATTGCTGTTGCTACTATATCTTTGAATTTGAGCCACATCTCGTCTACATTCGCATAGTCATCATGCTGTAAGCAGAACCTGGAAACATCCGAAAAAATGACGTTTTGCCATTCGTGTACCCAGTTTCGTCGTTGAGTATACCATCGCAGGCGCTCCTGTCTGTGGTACAGCGTCAAGGGTAACCGCAGCCATGATCTCCGAGCTGCTAGTCCATGCTGCTGCAAATGTCGTCGGACTGTTCGTGTACATGATTGTTGTCTTGCAAACGTCCCCATCTGTTGACTCAGGGATCGAGACGTGGCTGCAGGATCCGTTACAGCCATGCACATAAGATGCCTGTCATCTCGACTGCTAGTTATACGTTGCCGTTGGGATCCAGTACGGCATTCCGTATTACCCTCCTGAACCCACCGATTCCATATTCTGCTAACAGTCATTGGATCTCGACCAACGCTAGCAACAATGTCGCTATACGATAAACCGCAATTGCGATAGGCTACAATCCGACCTTTATCAAAGTCGGAAACGTGATGGTACGCATTTCTCCTCTTTACACGAGGCATCACAACAACGTTTCAACAGGCAACGCCAGTCAACTTCTGTTTGTGTACGAGAGATCGGTTGGAAACTTTCCTCATGTCAGCACGCTGTAGGTGTCGCCACCGGCGCCAAACTTGTGTGTATGCTCTGAAAAGCTAATCATTTGCATATCACAGCATCTTCTTGCTGTCGGTTAAATTTCGTGTCTGTAGCACGTCATCTTCGTGGTGTAGCAATTTTAATGGTCAGTAGTGTAATTGTTGCACACTCTATTGGCTATAAAACCTTATTTTTCACCATAATCTCCTTTCAATGCGGCGGTATTACGCCACCTTACTGGGAGGGCACGTACGCCCGAGTGGTAGCACTCTAGTGTTCGACGTCGGAGCCCATCATGCACGACCCGTAGACTGCATCCTTCATTCGGCCAAACAGATGAAAGTCGGAAGGTGCGAGGTCCAGGCTGCATGATGAATGAGCAAGAACAGTCCAATGACGTTTTTGTGAAATCCTCTCGGGTGTGTACACTTGTGTAAGGCCTTGCATTGTCGTGGAGACGGAGAAGTTTGTTTGCTGAGGGTATAACAATACACTGCAGAGATGGTCTTTGCATCATGAGGGTGGACACGGAACAGAATGATACCCGGAGAGTACCAGAAGACCGTGGCAATGACTTTACAGGACGAGGGCGCGGCGTTGACATTTTCTTCGCAGAGGCGATGTGGTACTACTTCATGGATTGCATTTATTTCCGGTTCGAAGTGATGAGTCCGTATTTCATTACCTGTGACGATATTGGACAAAAATTGTCACGACCGACCTTGTAACTCAAAGCAATTCTGCACAGATGATCCTTCCTTTCTCTCTATTGTCTCCTGACAGGCAACGAGCAACCCAACTCATGGACAAGTGTGTCAGCACTACCAGGTGAGCAGCGAGATGTTGGATTGTGCTCGGTCAGTCACCTCGAATGAGAGTGTCTCCACGTTCCAAAATTGCAGGCATCACAGCTGCGTGCAGCCTACCCCGGCGCGCGGGAGAACAGAAGGGTTTGCGAGACATTGTTCCAATGCTGACAGACGCCGCGCCCAACGACTCACCGTGCTTTTGTTCACTGCCAGGCATCACTAGACATTCCGCAAGCGCGACCCTCTGGTTTTCTGACGAAAGAAACTCAGTGACAACTCTCTGCTTGAGACGCATCTCCGTTACAGACGCCATTTGAAACGGGATTATTCGGCGATGTCTCACGACAAATTCCTCATTTTGTCAATTGAAACTGCCGGAGAAAAAAACGTACTGCATAAGTTATCGAAAGCCCCTTCGAACATAGTATTATATGGAAACAGTAGAAAGTGCTATAAGAAGACAGATAAATAATTGGAATCTTTCAGTATTAACGCATTAAACCAAAATTCAAGTGTGTGTGTGTGTGTGTGTGTGTGTGTGTGTGTGTGTGTGTGTGTGTGTGTGTGTGGATTGAAGGCTCACAAGAAAGAGCTTATTAGCATCCATGCTAAAATAGTTGCAGGTGACCGTGCTTAAAGTAGTTACAACTAAAGATGAATGACAGATACATTCACTTAAAATCACAATCACTCTCTATAATATTCAATCACGCTGAGCTATCCAGCTGTACTCCGTCATAAAGAATGTTCAAAATGGTTCAAATGGCTCTGAGCACTATGGGACTTAATTTCTGAGGTCATCAGTCCCCTAGAACTTAGAACTACTTAAACCTAACTAACCTAAGGACGTCACACACATCCATGCCGGAGGCAGGATTCGAACCTGCGGCCGTAGCTGTTGCGCGGTTCGAGACTATAGTGCCTAGAACCGCTCAGCCACTCCGGCCGGCCGTGGAGAATGTAAAATTTGCAATTATGTCACTGTTAAAATGTACTGTTAAATTCTTAAATAAATTATTGGATAAATTTGTAAAACAAATTAAATTCTGGCTTGTTGATCACTTACTAGATATCAGTTTGAGCCAGCCACCGTGATAACATGTTAAAACAGCCTCATAAAAAATTTAAAAGTCGTACCACAGTCTCCTCATTGCCTGCTAAAATATAACAAGATCGGCTGGTAGTTCTCGCTTACCGCGCCCGTCTTCCCGGGTTCGATTCCCGGAGGGGTCAGGGATTTTCTCTGCCTCGGGATGACTGGGTGTTGTGTGTTCTCCTTAGGCTAGTTAGGTTTAAGTAGTTCTAAGTTCTAGGGGACTGATGACCTTAGATGTTAAGTCCCATAGTGCTCAGAGCCATTTGACCTATTCGGTTGGTAAACTTACCACTGCTCTATTGTCTGAACAGAAAATACGTCGACTTAAAATGTAGTTATAAAAGAGAAAGAACCCGACATCTACCGAACGTCGCATCCTTTAAATATTTATGTGTGATACTAAAAGGCGATTTGAAATGAGATGAACATGTGCGATTTATACAGATAAGGTGAATGAAAGATCTATAGTGATTACAAGGGTTCGCAAAATCGCTAGGTGCAAAAGAGAGACACGCAATGTCAACAAAAGAGACAAAATTGGTGCTTCGGGTTCACGCATTTTTTATATCCACATCCTCAGAGAAAAACCCAACACAGATGCACTGACTATGCAACCGCTGTGCTGTGAAACATATTCAGGTGAAAAATGAAGACTATGTCTTGCAAGAAGGTGGATCCTATAAATCAATATTTTCTGAGCTTAGAATCTACGATTTCTTTTATCTGTCCCATGCAGAAAAGCTCTCACTTTTTACTTGAAGCAGTTGAGAGAAAATTGCAGTTAATTCAGATTGGATATACGAGAAGGTGGCTTCTGATTTTATTTCAATATGTCCTGCTGTACTAATAAATAGCACAGAGACCTTTCAGAACTGCGAAAATTACAACTGTCACATATGAAATACGAAATTGCTTACGATTATTGGATTCTGAAAGCAATAAGTGACTCGAGACAGGTGATTGGTACAATCAAAATTCCAGAGTTATGGTCAGCAGTCCTAAGAGGAAATTCGTTCACTATTTGCGTCCTAGGTGATGATGGCCATTATAGTCGACGTAACGGCCGAATGCGTGGAAGCAAAACGAAATCCTAAAGTGCAGCTAAGGTGCTGCTGCCGCCTAGTGTAGGAGACCAAATTTTTAAGCGCCCAAACGACGTGACACGGAGTGGTTTGTGTAGAGATTACGCAAAACACGTCGGATAATAACTTGACGTATTGATACCGAGCGTCGGGCAGAGTGGCTCAGAAACGGCTCCCGGAAGCATTGGCAGCCTGTTCGTTCTGTGTGGGACGAGAACGCGGTCCGCGGGCAGAAACAAAACCACGAACGCGCTACCAGCGAGTGCCATTATCGGAACATTAAAGTAGGCGGTCGGGTGTCGTGAAATGGTAATGGACGATGTAGGAGATGACCCGCTGATATGGGAATATCTGGAAACTGTAGAAGGTGTTGTGCACAACGAATTTTACCGCATCAATATTCAATTACTCTCATCCATATGCAGCGGCGGGACGGAACCTGTTCCCGCCGCGGATTAGGCACGCAGCACTCGGCTGTCGGCTGCCGACTGTCGACTGTCGGCAGGGAACGGCGGTGGGCGTGGGCCACGGGTAGTCCTTAGCATTGTGTTAGAAGTGTTGCCTCACCAACGGAAGGGTTTGGCTACTTTGTGCCGGTTTTGTTAGTAATTGTGTAAGGGTCTTGTTCCATACAGAAAACTGAAATTTTGGTAATATTTTGGCTCTATATCTATATCTACATTTATTCTCCGCAAGCCACCCGGTGTGTGGCGGAGGGCACTTTACGTGCCACTGTCATTACCTCCCTTTCCTGTTCCAGTCGCGTATGGTTCGCGGGAAGAACAACTGCCGGAAAGCCTCTGAGCGCGCTCGCATCTCTCTAATTTTACATTCGGGATCTCCTCGGGAGGTATAAGTAGGGGGAAGCAATATATTCGATATCTCATCCAGCAACGCACCCTCTCGAAACCTGGACAGCAAGCTACACCGCGATGCAGAGCGCCTTTCTTGCAGAGTCTGCCACTTGAGTTTTCTAAACATCTCCGTAACGCTATCACGCTTACCAAATAACCCTGTGGCGAAACGCTCCGCTCTTCTTTGGATCTATTCTATCTCCTCTGTCAACCAGACCTGGTGCGGATCCCACACTGATGAACATTACTCAAGTATAGGTCGAACGAGTGTTTCGTAAGCCACCTTCTTCGTTGATGGACTACATTTTCTAAGGACTCTCCCTATGAATCTCAACCTGGTACCCGCCTTACCAATAATTAATTTTATATGATCATTCCACTTCAAATCGTTCCGTACGCATACTCCCATATATTTTACAGAAATAACTGCTACCAGTGTTTGTTCCGCTATCATATAATCATACAATAAAGGATCCTTCTTTCTATGTATTCGCAATACATTACATTTGTTTATGTTAAGAGTCAGTTGCCACTCCCTGCACCAAGTGCCTATCCGCTGCAGATCTTCCTGCATTTCGCTGCAATTTTCTAATGCTGCAACTTCTCTGTATACTACTGCACCATTCGCGGAAAGCCTCATGGAACTTCCGACACTATCTACTAGGTCATTTATATATATTGTGAAAAGCAATGGTCCCATAACACTCCCCTGTGGCACGCCAGAGGTTACTTTAACGTCTGTAGGCGTCTTTTCATTGGGAACAGCATGCTGTGTTCTGTTTGCTAAAAACTCTTCAATCCAGCCACACAGCTAGTCTGATATTCCGTAGGCTCTTACTTTGTTTATCAGGCGACAGTACGGAACTGTATGAAACGCCTTCCGGAAGTAAAGGAAAACGACATCTACCTGGGAGCCTGTATCGAATATTTTCTGGGTCTCATGAACAAATAAAGCGAATTGGCTCTCACATGATCGCAGTTTCCGGAATTTATGTTGATTCCTGCAGAGTAGATTCTGGGTTTCCAGAAATGACATGATACGCGAGAAGAAAAACGTGGGAAAAGTGAAGCTTCAATAGCATCTGAGTAATAGCGGGCAACATCCCTGCCAAAGAGGTTGCGGTGCGAGAAACTGTTAGCAGAACCTTTACTTGTGAGTGGAGTGCATTCTTGGAGGGAGGGAGAGAGAGAGAGGGAGAGAGGGAGGGAGAGAGGGGGGGGAGGAGTCGAGTTGTATCTTGTGGTGTAGTAAGATGTGCTTAGGCTGTGCTGTGTGCCCCCAATAATTTTCTTGTATTATTTTTCATTTAGGGAGATATAGTTTGCAAATTCATTCTGAAGACATAAAAAGGTACTGTAATAGCACATTTGCCGAGACATCCAAGCATAGTAATTAATTTGGTCAGGGATTTAGACCTGGAGTTTTTAATCATAACGTGTGGTTTACCCAGTTTTCTTCAAAGATAGATAGCATATGTGTTTATAAGAGAACAAAGAGAATTTGTTTAGGTTTTTTCACTATTAATGTAAAGCGGATTTTTAATATTTCAAGTGTTACAATATTTTTTCTTGCAATGTAAATTTTTGTTAGTACAATTACTTTATTGCTTTTCTATCCATCAGCATTCGTCTCTTTATTTTAAGTATCACATATATAACTTTCCTTTCTCGAGTTTCTCAGCAACAGAACTAATTGACAATAACTACTGCAATAAAGAGACTTACTCGTACTGGCACAGAAGTTCTGTTGATGTCTGCATGCTTTAAAGCTTTCATTGCACTTCGCAATGCTAGTAGCTCGAATTTTTATTTTTATTTTTTAATTATCATAGCAGCAACAACCGCAGTAGTTTGGAGACGGTATTAGTACAGCATTTCTTCATTGCACAAAAAGGTATGCCATTTATAATTTACACGTCCTACAATTAACATTTCAACTGTGACATACATTTCAGACAAGGCATTCTTGGTAAATATTTATATTTCATATTTTTCTCGTCATCAGATTGTTTATAAGGAAAGTTTTCTTACGTTCATCGGAACAGACTGTACTCTCGCCAAGAGTGTTCCAGTACACAGTTTAGTGTTGCATTTCTGATAACTTTTGCATTGCTGATCACTTTTCAAGAATTACGAGATTCCTTATGAATTTAAACTGTTTCTCTGATGAAGAGTTCAACTTCACATTCCAACAAAGAGCAAATAGCATTGAAAATAATTATACATTACTATACAACAAACACTAATTAGCCACTTTCAATACGATAAAGTACATCAATGGCAATGTTTTCCCCAAATGCCTATCAGATATATTATGGTCAGTTTATGCCACGATCGAATCTGGCATGTATGTCAAGCACCATAGCACATACCAACTGAAATGCAGCCAAAATATACCGAAATGTTTGACAACGCTGAAGTTCATAGCTATATAGTTCACAGTTGCACACAGAATCAACGAATGGATTAGGGTAAACCAGGTATACTTTGACCAATTTTCAGATCAAATGTCACTATCATGACTGGTTTTTAACTTGTGCAGTATTTATGTTTTGAACGTAGGGGATGGTATGAAATGAGTACATACTAATTAGTACAACATATTTTCTAAAATGCAGAGGAAGTAAAGGAAAAAATGTAAGTTGTCAAAGTTAGCATGGATTTTGGAATACATTGACTGTGTATATGTCAACTACAACTGTCAGCTACCATTCCATTTATGATCAATGTTACAATGAAACTTTCGCCGTTCGGGAAGAAATACATTGATTTAAAATTTTATGACGTGCTTTATTGAACCTGATAAAAGAAAAAACCCAGTACACTACTTAAACCAGTGTGATCCATCATCAAAATTAAAAGTATATTGAAAGGTACTAAGTGGAGTACCACACACGCAGATCCAAGTTTCGCTGACCTTCAGTTTCATCCATTTTTTACCTAAATCGTTGTTTCAATACATCCACAGCAGTTAGAATTAAGGTCATTTGTTCTTCATTTATCAAGACAATATCTGGTACTTGTGACCACAAACTTAATTCCTTGTGTGAAGAGATATTTGGTAATACCCAGGGTGATTTTTTTCCACCGTGTTCTTCATTTATGGAGACAATATCTGGTACTTGTGACCACAAACTTAATTCCTTGTGTGAAGAGATATTTGGTAATACCCAGGGTGATTTTTTTCCACCGTGTACAGACTCTAGGGACTGATCAATGAGAGGATACGAAACAAAAAAGGTTTAATGAACTTATGTCCAGAAATGCATTGTTTCCATGCTAGAGATCCTTTATTCAATCAAACATTGTTACAGAGACTGTGTTCTAGTACGTGCTGTACCATGCAGCCACAGTTACAGTACGTGTTGAAAATGCTCTCCATGTACCTCAACACGTGCGTGTTCGTGGGTGTAGCATGTTCTGTCTCACACTTTCGCATCAGCCAGGATGCACCTGAACAGTGTCAAATGCAGCATGAACATGCTCTTCCAGTATCTCCACATCTGGAGTAAACACCATGTAGGCATGCTCTCGATTCGAATACAGAACCATTGACTAAAATAATAATAATAATAATAATAATAATTTCTGAGCACTATGGAACTTAATATCGGAGGTCATCAGTCCCCTAGACTTATAACTACTTAAACCTAACTAACCTAAGGACATCACACACATCCATTCCGGAGGCAGGATTCGAACCTGCGACCGCACCGGCCGCGTGGTTCCAGACTGTAACGCCTAGAACCGCTCGACCCCCCCGGCCGGCTGTAGGGTTTCGCAGGGATCAAATGAAGGGTAGTGCCACGGGTCGTAACACATCTGAATGTAACGTCCACTGTTCAAAGCGCCGTCAGTGCGAACAAGAGGAGACCGAGACGTGTAACCAATGGCACCCCATACCATCACGCCGGGTGATACGCCAGTATGGCGATGACGAATACACGCTTCCAATGTGCGTTCACCGCGATGTCGCCAAACACGGATGCGACCATCATGATGCTGTTAACAGAACCTGAATCATACGAAAAAATGACGTTTTATCATTCGTGCACCCAGGTTTGTCGTCGAGTACACCATCGCAGGCGCTCCTTTCTGTGATGCAGCGTCAAGGATAACTGCACCCATGGTCTCCGAGCTGAGAGTCCACGCTGTTGCAAACGTCGTCGAAATGTTCGTGCAGTTGGTTGTTGTCTTGCAAATGTCCCCATTTGTTGACTGAGGGACCGAGACGTGGCTGCACGATCCGTTACAGCCATTCGGATAAGGTGCCTGTCAGCTGGACTGCTAGTGATACGAGGCCATTAGGATCCAGCACGGCGTTCCGCATTACCCTCCTGAACCCACCGATTCCATATTCTGCTAACAGTAATTGGATCTCGACCAACGCGAGCAACAATGTCGCGATACGATAAACCGCAATCTCGATAGGCTACAATCCGACCTTTATCAAAGTCGGAAACGTGATGGTACGCATTTCTCCTCCTTACACGAGGCATCACAACAACGTTTCATCAGGCAACGCCGGTCAACAGCTGTTTGTGTATGAGAAATCGGTTGGAAACTTTTCTCATGTCAGCTCATTGTAGGTGTCGCCAGCGGCGAAAGCCTTGTGTGAATGCTCTGAAAAGCTAATCACTTACATATCACAGCATCTTGTTCCTGTCGGTTAAATTTCTCTTCTGTAGCACGCCATCTTCGTCGTGTAGCAATTTTAGTGGTCAGTAGTGTAATTAGAACGGAGATTCGACAACATGAATAAGTACAACAGAAAACCTAAAAATGTATTGTTGGCTGTTACTTCTTTTCCTGTACCCGAAAAAACGTAAGTAAAGTGCAACTGAGCTATGATGCTGTGGCGAAAAAGCACAATACCCTTGCTCTTTACAACTTTAAAACTATTTCAGTTCTAGGTAAAAAATTGCTAAGATGTCTGTAAAACGCATGTCAAAGTTTCAGGGTACTTCTGAAGGTTATCTATCTGTTCTCACGAAGTAATAACAGGAATAACACGGAGAATACGCTAAGCGCTATAGCGACTAACAGGGGCCATCCGAATACCACGTGACTTGAGAGGCAGATGTTGCGGACAGATTTCTCGTCCTGCACATCCGAATGCCCACTGCACAGATATTTATACTCTATGATTAGACCGCAGTCTCTGTAACAATGTATTTATTCAAATAAAAAATAAATGTATTTATTCAAATAAACGGTCTCTACCATGGAAAGCTGACAAAGTTCAATAGACCTTTTTTTGTTCCGTATCCTCTCATCGATCAATCCCTAGAGTTTGTAATGGGCGGAAAAAATTACCCTTACCTGAATCACTGCCTGAATCACAACAGCTTGCAATCTGAGCAATGTATGACTGACATTTATTTTTCTTAGTAGTGGGAACATTAACTATTAAAATGATCCTTCATCTACATACCTATGTTTAACGTGTGTTTCGTTAGTTCCACACTATCACTGCCATTAACTTTGTTGAATAAATTATGTATCTTTAATCTTGAGGTAACAATGATCAGTGGTCAAAGTAACACCGAAACAAAGAAATCATAGACATGACCTTTGAAATCGTAACATATTGGCAGATATATAAATGTGAACAAAAAACAGATCAGTGGTCTATTTTGAGAATTAATCGAGTAACGTACATGATGTACTTGAAAACACCCATCGCTTTGCAGTTACATGATATCGATGGAATTTGTAGTCGCTCCCCTCTATAAGTCCTAGAAGTTTGTAGCGGGGACCCTGTATTACTAAGCGACTATACCGCGGCACGAAACCACAACACAGTTTCAGGCTGTCTAACGGCATCCAGGGCAGCAAAAATTTGTTTTTCAATATTTCATAAAAATAGAGACTCAAAATTAAAAACTTTAAAATTCTGGCGTAATTTATTCATTAAAATTTATAGTCTCATGTGCAAAGTTCAACACAATGAGACAAGTGATATAGTTATAAAATGTGCATACACTATCCGGACACCCCCAAAAGCATAAGTTTTTCATTTTAGGTGCATTGTGCCGCCACCTACTGCCAGGTACTCCATATCAGCGACTTCAGTAGTCATTAAACATCGTGAGAGAGCAGAATGGGGCGCTCCGCTGAACTCACGGACTTCGACCGTGGTTAGGTGATTCGGTGTCACTTTTGTCATACGTTCCTACGCGAGATTTCAACGCACCTAAACATCCCTAGGTCTACTGTTTCCGATGTGATAGTGAAGTGGAAATGTGAAGGAACACGAACAGCACAAAAGCTTACAGGACGACATCGTCTGTTGACCGACAGAGACCCCCGACAGTTGAAGAGGGTCGGAATGTGTAATAGGCAGACATCTGTCCAGACCATCACACAGGAATTCCTCACTGCATGAGGATCCACTGCAAGTACTATGACAGTAAGGCGGGAGGTGAGAGAACTTGGATTTCATGGTCGAGCGGCTGCTCATAAGCTACACATCACGCCGATAAATGCCAAACGACGCCTCGCTTAGTGGAAGGAGCGTAAACATTGGACGATTGAACAGTGGAAAAACATTGTGTGGAGTGACGAATCACGGTACACAGTGTGGCGATCCGATGGCAGGGTGTGGGTACGGCGAAAGACCGGTGAACGTCATCTGCCAGCGTGTGTAGTGCGAATAGTAAAATTCGGAGGCGGTGATATTATGGGGTGGTCGTGTTTTTAGTGGAGGGCGATTGCATCCCTTGTTGTTTTGCGTGGCACTATCACAGCACAGATCTACATTGATGTTTTTAGCACCTTCTTGGTTCCCACTATCGAAGAGCAATTCGGGGATGGCGATTGCATCTTTCAACACGATTGAGCATCTGTTCATAATGCACGGCCTGTGGCGGAGTGGTTACACGACAATAACATCCCTGAAATGGACTGACCTGCACAGAGTCCTGACCTGAATCCTATAGAACACCTTCGGGATGTTTTGGAACGCCGACTCCGTGCCAGGCATCACCGACCGACATAGATAGCTCTCTTCAGTGCAGCACTCCGTGAAGAATGGGCTGCCATTCCCCAAGAAACCTTCCAGCACCTGACTGAACGTACGCCTGCGAGAGTGGAAGCTGTCATCAAGGCTAAGGGTCGGCCACACCATATTGAATTCCAACATTACCAATAGAGGGCTACACGAAATTGTAAGTCATTTTCAGCCAGTTATCCGGATACTTTAGATCACATAGTGTATGTCTTGCGATACCGTAGCTCTCCGCAGGCAAATATCCCGATTGCATTCATCCAGAATTTCAAAACTAGATTACTGAGTGACGTGCAACAAACTTTACAGCTAGTTTCAAATCCTTACGAAACTTTTTCTCGCTGACACCCACATTAAAATGGAAAGGAAAAAAGTTTATCGATTACTATATTTTCGCTGTTCATACGGTAAAAATGGCACATCAATCATGACGTTTCAATTTATTAGTTGCTAACGGGGAAACCCAGCGTCGCCCAGTTATTTATTCATAGTTGTACGTCTACGCCTGTATCAGGCAGCGTTTTCCCTTCTCCCTTAATGTGTGTGTGTGAGAATCTCTAAGGAACCAAACTGCTGAGGTCATCGGTCCCTAGACTTACACAATGCTTAAACTAACTTATGCCAAGAATAACACACACAGCCGTGCCCGAGAGAGGACTCGAACCTTCGGCGGAAGGGCCGCACAATCCGTGACATTGTCCTTAATGTTCATGAAGTCTTATCTCCTGAACTATGTGTGGTACTATGATAAGATATTGCAGATACGTTCAGCGGCGTATGTGGATACTGTCTGTGAAACTTATTTCAAATAGAGTTAGTAACAAAGATGTTGTAAATTTAAACTTCATGCATTGTGCTGTACTTTTGCTGCACTAACTGAGAAAAGTAGTAACCGATAAATATTTTTTCTTTTCATTATTTTGTTCGGGTTGTTAGCGAGAGAAAATTTCGTAAATATTTGAAATTTTGTGTAACGTTTGTTGCAAATCGCTAAGTGTTGTCTTTTTCAAATACTGTATGAATAAAGTCTGGTAATTTACACGTCTTTTTCATCCCCACCCCTTTGAGAGAGCCCGCGACTGTGGGCGCGCGATTCTAGGCGCTTCAGTCGGGAACCGGGCTGCTGCTACGGTCGTAGGTTCGAATCATTCCTCGGGCAGGAATGTGTGTGATGTCTTTAGGTTAGTTAGGTTTAAGTAGTTCTAAGTCTAGGGGACTGAAGATCTCAGATGTTAAGTCGCATAGTGCATAGAGCCATTTGAACCATTTGAGATGGGTGGTTCTTACCACTCACAGCGATTGTCACCTGCCAGTAAGGTAGATATGTAGTAAGTTGGTGGAAATCGGTGCAGTGCTTTAGGGGTAGATGTGAAAAACACACACACACACACACACACACATCCATTTTTATTATACGGATGGATTTACAAGTAACTCTGTTTGCAACGAATATTGCAGACAGTATCCACATAGGCCACTGAATATACCTGCGGCATTATACCATTCTACGAAGTGTAGTTTAACAGATAATGTAATAAGCATTGACATGCGTGAAAACTACTTTCGGCTTAGATGAAGCGCAACTTATCCAGAATAAATTTATCTAATATTTGATGATGGGAGCACTAAGCGGCTTCCAGGAAACTTTAAACATAATTGTAGGCCTTTTCTAAACTTTATCTCGTTTTTGTCGCTTAGCGTCAAATATTTAACACATTAACTCATTTGTAAAGTATGCTGATGTTGGAAGCTGTTTTATACATTGGAGTTATATTCTTTAAAGAATCAGGGTTTTACTGGTCAAAGCAAAAACGGAAGTTGAATTCAGAATTTTTATGTAAATTAATGAATTTTCTATTTAACATGTACAGTTTGAAACAATGTAAAAGGAGAACATCAGCTGATGCCGTCGGCATTTGTGTGTTCACAGTATATTTCGTAGAAATCACTATCAGACTGCTTCACGTACCATGCGGAACGTTATATAATGCTGTGTACTTAAAATTGTTGAAACTGACTGTTGTGTCTCAATTTCCGTAGTAAATAAGTTGTGCTAGAGATTGAACGTCTCCTGTAGTATAAAGTATAAAGTACACTTTATTTGATGTGTTGTTTCCGGAGTTTGAATTAACGTTTAATTACTTCATTTAGTGTTTTGTATTTGCTTGAAATTTTGTATCTGCTGTATATACTCGATGAACAACACATACAGTGAGGCGAAAAAAGTCCTGGGATACCTCCTAATACCGCTTCGGACGTCCTTTTGCCTGGCATAGTGCAGCAGCTGGAGTTGGCATGGACTAAAAAAGTTATTGGAAGTTCCTTGCTGAAATACTGAGCTATGCTACTCTACAGCCGTACACAACTGCGAAAGTTTTGCCGGTGCTGGTTGTTGGGCACGAACTGACCTCTCGAATATGTGCTATAAATGCTCAATGGGATTCATGTTGGGCAATCTAGGTGGCCAAATCATTCGCTCGAGTTGTCCAGAATGATTTTCAAACCAATTTCGGACGATTGGTTCAAATGGCTCTAAGCACTATGAGACTTAGTATCTGAGGTCATCAGTCTCTTAGACTTAGAACAACCTAAACCTAACTAATGTAAGGACATCACACACATCCATGCCCGAGGCACGATTCGAACAAGCGACCGTAGCAGCAGAGCGGTTCCGGACTGAAGCGCCTAGAACCGCTCGGTCACAGAGGCCGGCTATGGCGGATTTGGACTGCCACTCAGTTTCATCTCTGATTCCAAATTGTTTGAGTGTCCTTTAAGTTATGTGCAAGTTCTTCAGCTGTGGTTGGCCGACCTATTTGTATAACCATTTTCCAGTCAATCACGAGTTCAGTTGGACCAGGACGCCCAGATCATTCCAGGTAAACACAGCCCACACCATTATGCAGCTACCACCAGGCTTCATGACAACCTGGGTCCACAGCTTCTTGCGGTCTGCCCCACATTCGAATCCTACCGTCAGCTCTTACCATCTGAAATCATGACTCGTCGCACGAGGGCATGGTTTTTCAGTCGTCTAGGCCCCAAGTGATACTATCACGAGCGCAGAAGCACTGCAGGCGATGCAGGTGGTGAGAGGTAATGCCTCCGATTTCGTATTCTCCTCCCTGCGTCTGGCTCCAACATTCCACGTCGAAAGCCTGTTAATACCAGTCGTGCGATCATAATCACTTCGGAAACCTTTTCACGCGAATCACTTGAGTACAAACGTCAGCCCGGCCAATGCACTGTCCTTTTTTACCTTGTGTATGCGATACTACCGCCATCTGTGCACGTGTATATAGCTTTCCCGTGACATTTGTCGCCTCAGTGTATTTTACCTGTTCGTAACCAACCGCACACACGCACACGCACACACACACACGCACGCACACACACAGATGGGATGGATGATCGCTCGCCGTCGTGTCACATTCCTGTTTCTCCCGCGCTGCGAGGTGGCGTTTGGCGCCGTCCGGGCGGACAGCGAGGTCACGTCAAGGCGCTCCACGGCCCAAACCCGGCCACGGGCGGCCTCGTTAATCAGGGAAGAGAGGAGAGGAGAAGAGCGCGGCGAATCGCGAGGCGCCTCCCGGCCGGCACGTCCCGCCTGGCCCCCGACATTAGCGCAGCTGCCCAGCTGCCCGGCTGCCTGGCTGCTTGCCGGGTTTCTAAGGCTGGCGCAACCGAGGCAGACCTGACGCCGCGAAAGCGGAACAGAAGGGCAGCCCAGCGCCTGCAAGATGCTGCCAGCAGCATCACCAAGCGTAGGGCGACGCAGCCACCCATGCGGTACGGTAACTTATTCGTCCAAAGATCAGTCTACAGGATTTGTCAGAATATACAAAGAACACTTGGTTCAAGAATCATAAAAGAAGGTTGTATACATGTAAGAAGCCTGGATATACTGACAGGTTTCAGATAGATCATATAATGGTAAGACAGAGATTTAGGAACCAGGTTTTAAACTGTAAGACTTTTCCAGGGGCAGATGTGGACGCTGACCACAATCTACTGTAGATTAAAACTGAAGAAACTGGAAAAAGGTGGGAATTTGAGGAGATAGTACCTGGACAAACTGAAAGAACCAGAGGTTGTAGAGAGCTTCAGGGAGAGCATTAGGGGATTGATAAGAATGGGGGAAAGAATACAGTAGAACAAGAATGGGTAGCTTTGAGGGACAAAATAGTGAAGGCAGCAGAGGATCAAGCAGGTAAAAAGACAGGGGCTAGTAGAAATCCTTGGGTAACAGAAGAGATATTGAATTTGATTGATGAAAGGAGAAAATATAAAAATGCACTAAATAAAGCAGGCAAAAATGAATACAAACATCTCAAAAATGAGATCCACAGGAAGTGCAAAATGGCTAAGCACGGATGGCTAGAGGACAAATGTAAGGCCACGTTTGGCGTTAAAATTGGATGACGAGGGCGGTTATGCTCAACTTCTTATGTAGGTAATACACTCCTGGAAATTGAAATAAGAACACCGTGAATTCATTGTCCCAGAAAGGGGAAACTTTATTGACACATTCCTGGCGTCAGATACATCACATGATCACACTGACAGAACCACAGGCACATAGACACAGGCAACAGAGCATGCACAATGTCGGCACTAGTACAGTGTATATCCACCTTTCGCAGCAATGCAGGCTGCTATTCTCCCATGGAGACGATCGTAGAGATGCTGGATGTAGTCCTGCGGAATGGCTTGCCATGCCATTTCCACCTGGCGCCTCAGTTGGACCAGCGTTCGTGCTGGACGTGCAGACCGCGTGAGACGACGCTTCATCCAGTCCCAAACATGCTCAATGGGGGACAGATCCGGAGATCTTGCTGGCCAGGGTAGTTGACTTACACCTTCTAGAGCACGTTGGGTGGCACGGGATACATGCGGACGTGCATTGTCCTGTTGGAACAGCAAGTTCCCTTGCCAGTCTAGGAATGGTAGAACGATGGGTTCGATGACGGTTTGAATGTACTGTGCACTATTCAGTATCCCCACGACGATCACCAGAGGTGTACGGCCAGTGTAGGAGATCGCTCCCCACACCATGATGCCGGGTGTTGGCCCTGTGTGCCTCGGTCGTATGCAGTCCTGATTGTGGCGCTCACCTGCACGGCCCCAAACACGCATACGACCATCATTGGCACCAAGGCAGAAGCGACTCTCATCGCTGAAGACGACACGTCTCCATTCGTCCCTCCATTCACGCCTGTCGCGACACCACTGGAGGCGGGCTGCACGATGTTGGGGCGTGAGCGGAAGACGGCCTAACGGTATGCGGGACCGTAGCTCAGCTTCAGGGAGACGGTTGCGAATGGTCCTCGCCGATACCCCAGGAGCAACAGTGTCCCTAATTTGCTAGGAAGTGGCGGTGCGGTCCCCTAGGGCACTGCGTAGGATCCGACGGTCTTGGCGTGCATCCGTGCGTCGCTGCGGTCCGGTCCCAGGTCGACGGGCACGTGCACCTTCCGCCGACCACTGGCGACGACATCGATGTACTGTGGAGACCTCACGCCCCACGTGTTGAGCAATTCAGCGGTACATCAACCCAGCCTCCCGCATGCCCACTATACGCCCTTGCTCAAAGTCCGTCAATTGCACATACGGTTCACGTCCACGCTGTCGCGGCATGCTTCCAGTGTTAAAGACTGCGATGGAGCTCCGTATACCACGGCAAACTGGCTGACACTGACGGCGGCGGTGCACAAATGCTGCGCAGCTAGCGCCATTCGACGGCCAACACCACGGTTCCTGGTGTGTTCGCTGTGCCGTGCGTGTGATCATTGCTTGTACAGCCCTCTCGCAGTGTCCGGAGCAAGTATGGTGGTTCTGACACACCGGTGTCAATGTGTTCTTTTTTCCATTTCCAGGAGTGTATAAATTGTGATGATGACTCCCTTAGTTTAGGAGTCGAAACCATGGTCAAATCGTCTATAAAATCCATTGTAACCAGTGGGCTGTCTTTACTATAAAAAATATTTTCACGGTTGCTGCACACACTTATGTTTAAAGTTGTAAGCTCCTCTATTTTAAACCTCGTCGAGGCTTCTGTGGTGAACTCGAAAGTAACTCTCTCCGTAGGGTAGCGGATCGCCGCCGGGTGCAACTATTTCCCGTGACGCCAACTCAACACCCAGTCTCAGGGCGAAGAAAAATCTCCGAGCCGGCCGAACATCGAACCTGGGCCCCTTCGGCTGGCATTCAGTCGCGCTGACCCCGTAGCTACCGAGGCGGGTCCCACGAATAAATGCGCAGGTGCTACTTGAATGCCTGAGCTTCTGCTTTAAGTCTGTACGCTATTCCAGCACCCTCTATGGTGAAAGCTCGTCTTATTGCTGTCAGATTAATAACCTTCGTTCTATGAAATTCTAACGAGGCTTCGGCTACACAGATCAGAGGAGGACTCCATGCTGTGTCCAGCTGCTATCTACCGTCTCGATTGAACAGGTTATCAGTCGACTTCCACTGTTTCAAGGTAACAGTTCTACAGTAGCGCGCAAAATAATTGGGAAAAGCTCATATTTTACAAGGAATTGAAGTTGGTTAGCTGTAACTCATTTTATCGGCCCAATTGTTGGACTCTTGGTGGACTACTCTTGCTTTGACGACGAACAACAATTGTAGGTTTCCTCCAGTTACGTTGATTATGTGTACAAACAGCGTGTATTATTTCTGTGTTCTCGACAGCAAAGCTTTGTGCTTATGTTAATATGGACATGTTACCTGAGAAGAGAACAAATACAGTTGATCTTTATGAACATACATCTATGACTGAAAGAGCCATTGCCTCTGTTGTTGGTGTGGGAAAATGTAGTGTCTGAATACTTATTAGGGCATATAGAGATACTGCCTCGTTGCTCCCAAAGAGAAGAGGCAGGCGTGGACGATAGCGAGAAACGGTCTCTAGAACTAACAAAGTTTTTTTAGAAACAGCAGAATTCATCTTCACAAGACAAATAAATGCCTTCAGAGAGATTTACTGGCTACGGGTTGAAACTGACTTTTCACAGGTGTGGCGTAGGCTTCTCGATTGTGGGCGTAAGGTAATAAAGAGCAGTTTGTAACAACTGTCGTGAAGAAAAAAAAGTGGCCAGGTGCGAAGAGGATTCGTGCATTGAGGGTTCTGTACAAATTACGGGAGTCGAGAATCTCGACCATTTTTACATGTTATTGACATTGATACTGTCAAGATATCGCTCGCACGGATTTCAAGTTTTTCGAGAATGTTTTAACTTCAATAATCTGACATCAAGTCATGCAGGAGGCAGGCGGCAGTAGTAGGGTGATGGGGCTCCAGGAATAATTTTGCTATCAAAGATTGATATGCAAATTACGGAGGGCGTTCAAAAAGTTTTTCACAGTCGTCTCTAATTTTTAAAAAAATTTTTTAGGAGGAGACTCAAATTTTTTGTGAACATACTTGGACAATTTAGCTATAAATTGGTATATAAAAGTATTTTATTTACAGGTGAGCCGTAGTGGACCGTGATGTAGATGTCAGGTGATGGGGTTCCTCTTCAAGACCGGCGATGACTCTGCCACCTCGATTCACAGGAAGTTGCTCCCTGTTTATAGGAAGGACATAGTGGATCGCAGCAGTATCCAGCTGTGGTTGTAAAGACGATGATTTCTCTCTACTGCACTATCCACGATGCGGTAGACCATCGACCGCATTGAGTGATGTGTATAAGGAAACCATTGATCAAATCATCCAAAGTGACAGATGTGTGAAGACACGGCAGCTTGCTGACAAAACTGTCATCGGGTAGTGTGGTATCACTGGTACAGACTAGGGAACAGAAAAATCTGTTCTCGTTGGGTATCTAGATTATTGACAAGAGAAATGAAAACGATGAGGAAAAATGTGTGGGAGGGTCTCATGAAGACCTTTACTGAAGAGTGGAAACAGTGTTTTGACGGCGTAATTACCCAGCATGAAACATGGTTGTTTTTGTCCAAACCTGAGAGCAAAACCCAGTCCATGGAGTGGCGGCATCCAGGCTCCCCTTTGAAGAAGAAACCAAGACTTTCACGAACAGCAAGCCTAAAGGTGATGGCCTCCTTCTTCTGGGATCAGTGTGGTGTCATTATCATTGACGTCTTGCAACTTGGCTCAACAGTTAACCGGGACAGTTACTGTTCGTCGTTGGACAAGATGCGACGTGCCATCACGACCCACAGATCACAGCTGCAGGGTCAGCTCATCAGACTACACCACGACAGTGCCAAACCCCATACAGACCTTATGACGCAGGAGAAAATCAGGAAAATGGGTTGGAACATTTTTCCTCATCTGCTATACTGCCCGGACTTGGTTCCGTCTGACTTTTACCTCTTTGGTCGTCTTAAGGCCCACCTACACGGTGAAACATTTTATAGTGAAAAAGGCCTTATTTCCTGTGTCAAGCGATGGTGAAAAAGTCAATCCCCAGGATTTTACCAAAGTGCATTTACTTCAAAGAAAGAACGTTGGGCCAGATGCGTCACAGCTTTTGGAGGCTACAATGAGTAAGCTCAATACATACCTAAATGTTCCATGTATGTTCACAAAAAATTTCGTTCTCCTCCTGCAAGAAATAAAAAATTAGAGACGCCTGTGGAAAACGTTTTGAACGTCCTTTGTAATTAAACGGATCATTTAATTACCCCAACCTCAGATGACGTCATGTGCTTTCCTCAGCCTGTACTGCGTCCCCGCCCCTTGCCTCCCAACCCTGTCCCTCCCACACCTATACTATTGGTGGGAATTTCGAATGTTGACGGGAATTGCGAATTTTGCCGAGAATTTTGATTTTTGGTGGGAACTTTTTTGTCCCAAGGTCTGTACTGACGTCCTACCCCACCCGACCACCCACTCCCCGGGAATCGTTGGGAAATTAAAAGTGGCAGTGCCCTTTCCGGGACTTGAACCCTGGGCTTTCTGGACAAAAAGCCCAAATGCAGAAGAGAAAGGTTAGGTGAGTGTACTTTATTTATTTTGGTTGGTAAACTGAAGTAAAGATCTACATCTATATCTACATCTGTATCCATACTCCGCAAGCCACCTGACGGTGTGTGGCGGAGGGTACCTTGAGTACCTCTATTGGTTCTCCCTTCTATTACAGTCTCGTATTGTTCGTGGAAGGATTGCCGGTATGCTTCCGTGTGGGCTCTAATCTCTCTGATTTTATCCTCATGGTCTCTTCGCGAGATATACGTAGGAGGGAGCAACATACTGCTTGACTCCTCGGAGAAGGTATGTTCTCGAAACTTCAACAAAAGCCCGTACCGAGCTACTGAGCGTCTCTCCTGCAGAGTCTTCCACTGGAGTTTATCTGTCATCTCCGTAACGCTTTCGCGATTACTAAATGATCCTGTAACGAAGCGCGCTGCTCTCCGTTGGATCTTCTCTATCTCTTCTATCAACCCTATCTGGTACGGATCCACACTGCTGAGCAGTATTCAAGCAGTGGGCGAACAAGCGTACTGTAACCTACTTCCTTTGTTATCGGATTGCTTTTCCTTAGGATTCTTCCAATGAATCTCAGTCTGGCATCTGCTTCACCAACGATCAACTTTATATGATCATTCCATTTTAAATCACTCCTAATGCGTACTCCCAGATAATTTATGGAATTAACTCCTTCCAGCTGCTGATCGGCTATATTGTAGCTAAATGATAAGGGATGTATCTTTCTATGTATTCGCAGCACATTACATTTGTCTACATTGAATTCAATTGCCATTCCCTGCACCATGCGTCATTTCGCTGCAGATCCTACTGCACTTCAGTACAATTTTCCAATGTTACAACCTCTCGATATACCACAGCATCATCCGCAAAAAGCCTCAGTGAACTTCCGATGTCATCCACGAGGTCAGTTATGTAATTGTGAATAGCAACGGTCGTACGACACTCCGCGGCGGCACACCTGAAATCACTCTTACTTCGGAAGACTTCTCTCCATTAAGAATGAAATGCTGCGTTCTGTTGTCTAGGAACTCTTCAATCCAATCACGCAATTGGTCTGATAGTCCATATGCTCTTACTTTGTTCATTAAACGACTGTAGGGAAATGTATCGAACTCCTTGAGAAGTCTAGAAACACGGCATCTACCTGTGAACCCGTCTCTATAGCCCTCTGAGTCTCGTGGACGAATAGCGCGAGCTGGGTTTCACACGACCGTCTTTTTTGAAACCCAAGCTGACTCCTACAGAGTAGATTTCTAGTCTCCAGAAAAGTCATTATACTCGAACATAATACGTGTTCCAAAATTCTACAACAGATCGACGTTGGAGATATAGGTCTATAGTTCTGCACATCTGTTCGACGTCCCTTCCTGAAAACGGGGATGACCTGTGCCCTTTTCCAATCCTTTGTAACGGTACGCTCTTCTAGAGACCTACGGTACACCGCTGCAAGACATAACATATTATACCTTCTAGTGACAAACAGATCCGAACTATTTGAAACAGTTAAGGAGTACTCTGTGTGAAATTGAACTGATATCCCATCAGGTCCAGCGGCCTTTCCTCTTTTGAGCGATTTTAATTGTTTCTCTATTCCTCTGTCGTCTGTTTCAATATCTACCATTTTGTCATCTGTGCGACAATCTAGAGAAGGAACTATAGTGCAGTCTTCCTCTGTGAAACAGCTTTGGAAAAAGACATTTAGTATTTCGGCCTTTAGTGTGTCATCCTCTGTTTCAGTACCATTTTGGTCACAGAGTGTCTGGACATTTTGTTTTGATCCACCTACCGCTTTGACATAAGACCAAAATTTCTTAGGATTTTCTGCCAAGTCAGTACATAGAACTTTACTTTCGAATTCATTTAACGCCTCTCGCATAGCCCTCCTCACACTACATTTCGCATCGCGTAATTTTTATTTGTCTGCAAGGCTTTGGCTATGTTTACGTTTGCTGTGAAGTTCCCTTTGCTTCCGCAGCAGTTTTCTAACTCGGTTGTTGTACCATGGTGGCTCTTTTCCATCTCTTACGTGCTTGCTTGGCACAGAATCATCTAACACATATTGTACGATGGTTTTGAACTTTGTCCACTGATCCTCAACACTATCTGTACTTGAGACAAAACTTTTGAGTTGAGCCGTCAGGTACTCTGTAATCTTTTTGTCACTTTTGTTAAACAGAAAAATCTTCCTACCTTTTTTAATATTTCTATTTACGGCTGAAATCATTGATGCAGTAACCGCTTTATGATCGCTGATTCCCAGTTCTGCGTTTCAAATATTTCGGGTCTGTTTGTCACCAGAAGGTCTAATATGTTATCGCCACGCGTCGGTTTTCTGTTTAACTGCTCAAGGTAATTTTCAGATAAAGCACTTTTAAAAATTTCACTGAATTCTTTGTCCCTGCCACCCGTTATGAACGTTTGAGTCTCCCAGTATATATCTGGCAAATTAAAATCTCCACCCAGAACTATAACATGGTGGGGAAATCTACTCAAAATATTTTCCAAATTATCCTTCAGGTGCTCAGCCACAACAGCTGCTGAGCCAGGGGGCCTATAGAGACATCCGATTACCATGTTTGAGCCTGCTTTAACCGTGACCTTCGCCCCAATTATTTCACATTTCGGATCTCCGTCAATTTCCTTCGATACTATTGCACTTCTTATCGCTATAAACACGCCTCCCCCTTCACTGTCCAGCCTGTGTCTGCGGTATACATTCCAATTTTAGTTTAGGATTTCACTACTGTTTACGTTTGGTTTCAGCCAACTTTCTGCCCCTACTACTATATGGGCATTGTGATCGTTTATTAATGAGAGCAATTCTGGGCCCTTTCTATAGACGCACCTGCAGTTAACTATTAGCACATTAATATTGTTATTCCCTGTTGCATTTTGCCTACTCCTACCTTGCCGCGTCTCAGGAGGCGTCTTGTCGGGCATAGGGAGGGAATTCTCTAACCTAAAAAACCCACATGTGCACTCCAAACATACTCCGCTACCCTTGTAGCCGCTTCCTGCGTGTAGTGCACGCCTGACCTATTCAGGGGGACCCTACATTTCTCCACCCGATAGCGGAGGTCGAGAAATTTGCACCCCAGATCTCCGCAGAATCGTCTGAGCCTCTGGTTTGAGCCTTCTACTCGGCTCCAAACCAGAGGACCGTGATCGGTTCTGGGAACGATACTACAAATAGTTAGCTCTGATTCCACCCCGCGAGCGAGGCTTTCCGCCTTCACCAATTCCGCCAACCGCCTGTACGACCTGAGGATGACCTCTGAACCCAGAGGGCAGGAGTCATTGGTGCCGACATGAGCAACAATTTCCAGTAAAATTTGTAGCTGATTGTACTTTATATTTCCATAAATAAAGGTCTGTAGCGTCAGCCATTAACCGGACAAAGGTACATCTAGAACCGGAGGCTCAAAGATGCAACAGTTTTGTTGTGTAAAAAGTATTATCGCTTGGCGTTGGCGGCGCGGCAGCGGGGACGCGCACACCTACATTTACTACGTCAACATCCGCCAACATACCCTGCAGGAGGTATCGTCGTACCCGCACAACAGTCTACAAAACCATAGAAGACATTGAACTTACAGCAACATCAGCAGACAAGAAAAATCGCGTTCCAGTGAAGAGTCTATGGAACACTATTACTAGCACTCGACAATTAAAGCTTCCTAAAAGCAAAAACACACGGAAGAAGAAGTGACAAGTAAGAAAAATACAGTTAATACTTAAATTAACGTAGCTCGCTGCACAGCAGACGTGAAGCAGACGGCAGTTACGACGGCACTGACACTATTGGCACTATGGTCCTAATTACGTAATTAATCATAAATATCGGAACAAATTACACAACTATATGCGTAGCGCTACACAAGGAGTGGCTAAAATTGCAATAATGCAAAAAAATTGGCGATGCCATACAACTGGTGTTATCCCGCTGGGAAAAAAATTCACACTACCACTCGAAATCAGTGGCAGATGTAGTCAAACCCTACCCTTCACCTACAAGCCGGCGATAAAAAATACTGGAGTGGAAGGTACTATCTTCATTTTTTTTGGTCGGAAGTATGTTCAACTGGCGTGATGCTGGTGTTAGGCAGAGAGGAGTTTAATAAGTGTATTACCTGTAAGGGAACAGCTGTGGACTGTGTCTATCGCTGTTTGACATCGGAGATCGCTACAAACGCCTCCAAATGCATTGCTCGACAATCACTCTGCAAACTAAGTGCTCGAAATTCAGGAAGGCCACTACACGCTATCATAACTGAAAAAAGGCTTCACTGTTCTAAATAAACATCAAAATTATCGTGAAAAAAAAACCAGCATCAACGGGTCATAATGCAACATGCTGGGGAAAACCTTGGTCCCTCGTAGATGGGCGGCATTTGAACGTGCCTTCTCGTCGATGTATGGCCAGGAACTATAGGCACTGCATCTGTAGAATATTTAGTTGTGAGTGCTATACTATAATGTCCGACTAATGTGCTGTTGTGCCTTGTACATAAGAATAATATTCACGAAGGGCTGTCTCCATCCTTACAATGCACAGGTTGTAGACAAGATAGCGGAACTGGGATAATCATGTGCCGTCATCGTGGATCTTTGAGAATATAAAACGAAGTGTGATAGGCGTGGCAGGATGCGTTGGTTTGTTGTTATTACTAGAGAATGAAGACAATATTGTTGGGAAATATCGGTAAAATATCTTGCACTGAAGATGTTAAGATTTTTAGCGGGATGAATTTAAATGTGCTTACATCCCCTACAGAATCCTTTTTTGAAGAGATTTTCGCTATTTGCGGAGCATATAAAAGTGATTGAAATCGATACTTCGTGATTGGTAATATGCAAGCACAGTCTCTATATTTATGTGTGTACAGCTGTGTGCAGTCAACACAGTGTCAACTAACGAATAACTGATTACTAGGATAAAAAAAAAACGAAATCTGTACAACATGGCCTCACATGGTTGTGTGGGTGTATCAAAGTTGGAAGGTGTAAACAAAAGTAGCGAAGCTCATCTGGTAACGAGTAAGTGCATGCACTGTGGCAAATGTACCAGAGCAGCAGCAGAAATCAACTCTCTACACGTTTCCACGCCCTGTGGCGTTAGAACTCAGATGAAAGTATAGAACTGTGCCAGACTTGGAGTTTCTATCAAGCGCATCGCTACGTGAGCCTGCAGACAAGCTCTCTGATGCTTCGTAGCAGTAGACGGACTTGCTTCCAGACTACGAGTTTCCAGTCTGTACCACACGTTTAGCCTCATCTAAGTATGAGGCGAGTGTTGCAGTACTTTTCATGGCCTTCCTATCCAAAACGCATGCATGTAGATCATCGGGAAGAGGGGGATCTTTGAATTTTTTAGTGTGTTGGTGTGTAGGACACACAAATATCCCTGTACAAAATCAAACAACGCATGGATATGCCGGTAATATTACGATATACATACGGGACACTACCGAGACAAATGACAAAAATCGGTGAAAATCGAGGAAAATCTGGTATAATTACGGCATATTGATGGAAAATACAAAAAGTTGAGGGAAATACACCAAAATATGTAAAACCGCGAAAAAACTTACTAAATTATTACGTAAATTGACTGCGAATACACAAAATCAGAGAAAAAGTACCGTGAAATGTTGGGAATTGAGGTGAGGTGTGGCTACGCGGACATTTAAGACCGAGAAATGCTTAAAAAATATGTTCTGGCTGCATACAGTTTTAACCCTCCTGCTCCCCCTGTTAAGTACGTGTGTTTTCGTAACACATACTTCAACAGAGTCGATAAAAGTATTACACAGATGCGTTACATTAAAGTAGGCGAAACATATGAACCCCAAACCACAACTATATTCTGACACATGCAGTCGAACATAGATATTACCAAATTACGCCCGGTTCTCCCAAGCAATATTATTCGTTAAGTATTAAAGCGAAGAATCAATACATTTATCAGACTTAGGGCATTCCCTAGAGAGTCCTGTAGGAGAGTTGGGCCGATGCCACGTATATCACGTTTAATAGTGTGAGGTGGGTGTACTCGAGAGATGTGGTGTCAGTACGAAATTGATATGTTATCCCACACACGAGTAGAACTGCCTTCCATCAGACTGTGACTTCTTTCTGTAAGAGAATGCCACCAGAGCTACGGTGAGGCTACTACAATCAGCAGTGAAGCTGTTACATGCCCTTTGGCTACTGATCGTGATGCTTACTCCCTCGTAAGAAGTTGCTGCTTCTTCGTGTGCATTTTCCTGCAGAAGCGCGTGAGTGGTGATTCAATTTACCAGTCAAGGGGCGTAATGTACGGAGAGCGGGGTGGCCAGGGTGTTGGACCGTTCCTTCCAATCCACCGATCCGGTCATTACTCCCCTCTACAGACATTACACCTGTTGACTTTTTTTCCGGCGTTATACCAAGGACAGAGTCTTCGTCAGACCAGTTGCTGACGTCGACGAACTGAAGGCTAGGATGCAAGCTGCTGTGTGTACTGTGACAGAACACATGTTACGAAACACCTGGCGGGAACTGGAATACTGCCTCGACATTCTCCGAGCTACCAAGGGAGCACACGTTGAGGTTTATAACGTAAGTGGTCTTAAAAAACTAGTAACACAAACCTATGTAACGGCATCAAATGTAACTTACTATGTCAAACGGTTATTCTATAATAAATTGTTATAATCAGTGCAAGACTTTGTGCTCACCCTCTAGTTTTATGTTTTTATAGTTGGTCACCTTAGCAGTTGGGATAGGAAACTTGCAGAGTGGTTATATATCTGATGCTGGACAAATATATCCTACACTAGTGTATTAAGAGAGTTCCATTCCGCATAACTAATACTTCAGGATGCCCGGCCGGTTAGCCGTGCCGTCTAACGCACGGCTTTGCAGGTCGGAAGGAGCGCCTGGTCCCCAGCACGAATCCGCCCCGCGGACTTGTGTCGAGGTCCGGTGAGCTGGCAAGTCTGTGGATGCTTTTTAGGCGGTTTTCCATCTGCCTTAGCGAATGCGGGCTGGTTCCCCTTATTCCGCCTCAGCTATACTATGTCGGCGATTACTGCGCGAATACGTTCTCCACGTACGCGCAGTCTACCACGCAAACATAGGGCTTACACTCGTTTGGTGTGAGACGTTTTCCCTGGGGGGAACCGCGCAAATAAAAAGAGGTATTCTTATCTTGTTGGTGAAAAAAAATAAAAATAAGAACATACGGAAATAGGGCGAGTCTGCAGCATTGAGGAACGCTTCCAACAACTCTATGAAGGTGGTGACCTCTACATTTAATCCCATGCTTCACAGGGACAAGTAGTGGATATACAGTGTTCCTCCATCTCAACCGAGTGATGTCAGTCAATCATCTCTGAAAGAGTGGTTCGGTGTGGGGCGGCGGAGGGGTGAAGTGGACTGCGGTAGTCGTCGTGGGGTTGTGGACCACTGCGGCTGCGGCGGGGACGGAGCCTCTCCGTCGTTTTTAGGCCACCGGTTAGCATACAATACAATAAATACTTCAGGATCCATTTGGCTTTACCAATATAGCATTTTTAGATGCAGAACCATGTAGCCATACGAGTGTGTGTTCTCTATGATAATTTCTCACATCTGGTATCTTCCTGGTACTCACTCCAGACAGTGAAATAATACTTCAGAATTGATAGCACATGTTTCAAACTTCGGGTTAGTTGCAGATTAAATTGGCGACCGCTTTGCAGACAGGATTGGTCAAGGACAATGCGGGAGAAATCTGTAAATCTCTGACGTCATCCTACAAGTGCGAGAATACTCTGTGACGCCCATCCACACAGGGAAAGATGGTTAGTCGTAATCGTAATTTCTGCACTATGGTCGAAGTGCAGGAAGTTTCTATATAGCCCAGTGTTATCGGAATATGACAGTGTCTGACGTAGTTTGGTGTACATGACCGAATGGACGTACTGCAGTCATCTACCTGCATTTGTAGTTTAGTATACGGTACTTGCAAAGTAGTTGAGGGGTTATTTAGCGATGATACAGAAATTTGGAAGCATTCTGCTGTGTCATTGGCTCGCGTTGAAATTACAGAACAACTGGTGTACTTTGATCCATATGACCGAACGGATGTACTGCAAAGTCATTTATCTGCATTCGCAGTCTAGTGTATGGTACTTGCAAAGTAGTGGAGGCGTGATTTAGCGATGATTCAGAAATTGGAAGGCATTCCACCGTGTCACTGGCTGGCTCTGAAATTACGAAACAACAGGTAAAATAGCTAAAACTGATCTCACTATCAACTGGGGTGAATTTTACAGTACATCGTCCCATATCAACGCTCTCTTTTCCATCCCGACCGTCCACTGGGTACGCTGTTGATTACTGCATAATGATTGACTGACACCACGTGATTGAGATAGACAGAGCCTATATCCGCTACTTGTCGCTGTGAAGCGTGGGATTAAATGTAATCACCTTCATTCAGTTGTTTGGAAGCGCTCCTCAATGCTGCAGACTAGCCTTAATTCCATATTCTGCGATGCCCTCCACATGGGTCTATTTTTATTTTTTATCATCAACAAATTAACAGTACCTCTTTTCACTTGTTCTACCTCGCGCATGTTCTGAACAGCACCTTCCAGAGATGATCAACACCAGAACAGTAATCATGTACATGACTGGAAAATGAAGGAACAATGCTTTTCGAACTAGAACACCGAGACATCCGCTAGACTGTCGAAGGGGAAGATGAGATTAACTGTACAGGCCATCACCTTCGAATAGCTGTTTGAAGAGTTTTACAATACCGCAAACTCATCCAGTTTTGCGATGTCTTCCACATTTTTGCCAATGAGAAACATCGCGTCTGTGTTTTATTTCTACCAACCAGTGTGTTGGAGCTGAATAGTTTACACCATGCGTTGTTCAGCTTTCTGTGAGAGCCAATGTATCGAAATGTGTCAATGTTGGTTTAGCACCTGACACAGACCTCGAAGTCATGGTAGAAAAACGAAGTGTATGGTAGTTTAAAAAACAATGTGTTGGATGTGTTACAGCAGAATGTACATTGTTAATGCATGTGGTATCTTAATGGTGGCTCTGCTTCTAATAGTATTTTCTGGCGTTGATAACAAGCAGACAGTTTGGTTATTTAACAGTAAATCTTGCAGTGAAAATTTGGGTCTTTTGAACCATGTGCAGCTGTTAGGAAAGGAACATCTCGAAGCACCAGGGACAGAATGCTGATCCCAGGCATTCCTCACACCAATGTGCAGACAGTCTCTGAAAGGACATCACGAATCCTGTCACATAACTAATCATGCAATTTCACTACGAGCCGCTTGTGTGATACAGTGACAAAAGCCTTTTAGAAATTTAGAAATACGAAATCAATTTGAAATCGCTTGTCAATAGCACTGGACACTTCGTGTGTGTAAAGAGCTAGTTGTGTTTCACAAGAACGATGTTTTCTAAATCCGTGTCAAGATTTCTAACAGGTAATTCATAATGTTCGAACACAATATACCGGGTAGCTATAATTAACCTTTCCCTATTTAAAAAGTAATAACACCGAAACGAATTACCGTACGGGTACCAAAGTTCGAAGCATTGATGTCCAGATTTCCATGCGTCACAGCACCAGCATCCAGTTCCAACTATGGCCACCAGGTGCCATGATCAGTCATCATGATTCATAGTCTCACATACCTGATCAATCGCAGTGCACTTTTTGACGTGTCAACATGAGCTTAGACAAAAGGAACAAGGCATTAGTTCTGTTCTCAAAACAACAATTACGCTGCAGCTGCACTTCGATGATATCGCTTCTGAAAGTATTACGGAAGCATCCCGTTTCTCCACCTGCTGTGCGCAGCATGGTGAAGAAGTTGGAGGCGACCGGAGAACTGGGAAGGGGCCGATGACCGTTGGCACCACAGGTGGTTGATGAGATCGCTGTTGCTATGGCTTTTGTGGTTGGCACGAGAGCCAACACCGTGTTCTAGAGGAGGCCGAAAGGCACGTTTTTTAGCTCACGCAGGCTGGAGTGAGGTCTGGAACATGACAGGGAAATTAGAATTTAGAAACAACGGACGTAGCTGGTGGAATACTTAACTTTAATCCATTAATGATGAACGTCGCTCTTGCCATAGTTCACAATATCAATGGTAACTGATAATGGCGCCTTGCTACGTCGTAGCAAATGACGTAGCTGAAGGCTATGCTAAACTATCTTCTCGACAAATGAGAACGTAAGTAGGCAGTGAACCGTTGCTAGCAAAGTCGGCTGTACAACTGGGGCGAGTGCTAGGAAGTCTCTCTAGACCTGCCGTGTGGCGGCAATCATTGATAGTGGCGACACGCGGGTCCGACGTATACTACCGGCCGATTTAAAGGCTACCACCTAGCAAGTGTGGTTTCTGGCGGTGTGACACCACAATGGCAGACAAATTTGCGCGCAATTCACGATACTCAGGCAGTGCGCGTACTCTGTCACGACAGTTGAACATCCCGTGGTCCACTGTACGGAAGATGCTTCGAACCAGTCTCAAATGGTATCCATAACAAGATCCATATCGTACAGCAGCTTGCATCACAGGACGCACAACGATGTGTTGATTTCACTCTCCACTTTCTCTCAAGGACTGAAGTTGAGAGGGTTGGCACTGGACCACGTTATGGGCAGACGAAGCTCATTCTGACACACACGGAATTGCCGAGTATGGGAATCTTCACCTCCAGTCACTGTGCTTGACCTTCGTCTGTATGGTGAATGTGTCGCCGTATTGTGAGGCTTAACGGCTACGTTCATCATTGGCCATTCTTTTTTGAACAGGTTGGCACTCAAGGACTCAAGACGTGCAGTGTTACTGCGATATGCTGCACCAGCATATCATACTCGCCCTGCAGGAGAGAGACTCATTGACGTCAACAGTTTTCATACAAGATGGAGCCCCACCGCACATCGCTCGTGAAGCTCACCTGCTTCTCCGAAACACATTTGGAAACGATCGAATTATCAGCCGGTCGTTTCCAAATGCTTTGCTGGCGCGATCATCTGACCTCACTCCCCGTGATTTCTGCTTTTGGGGCTACTTGAAGGACAGGATTTACCAGGGGAACATTCTCACATGTGCTGATCTGAAGCGCAGCATATCGAGAGAGGTAGCCACATACCTAAGGATACGCTTTTTTCTGCTGTGGCGAATGCAGTCCTGCTCTTTCAAACTCTTCTGGTCACTGTTGGTCGCCATATTGAGCCACTTCTGTAGCAGTAATGGTACCGGTGTGTAATGGTACCGTAGCACCACATTAAAAGTGTTTCAATTAAACTGATTCTGAATTAGTTCTCTTCCGCATGTCCTTGACATTAACGCTGCCAAGTTTGGTACTAGTAGGGGAATTAGTTTCCGAGTTATAACGTGTTAAATAGGTAAAGTTTAATTATAACCAGCCGGTATGTTCCAAAATCCTGCTGCATATCGACGTTAGTGATGAGGTCCTGTAATTTAGCGGATTATTCATACTACATATCTTAAGTATTGGCGTGACCTGTGAAACTTGCCAGTCTTTGGGTACGGATCTTTCGTCGAGCGAGCGGTTGTATATGTTTGGTAAGCATGGAGCTCTTGCTTCAGCTTTTGCAAGTGAGCGTGATTATTCTGGCCGTATAATAGTGTTACTGTGCCGCCTGTCTCGTTCCCGGTGCTTTTGTAAATCGGACAGGAGCCGAGTTGAGTCGCAAATTTCTGGCTGTTTAGGTTTGTTAGTCCTTGCTTGTCAGAACTTTTCTAATTTTTTTCCTATTCTGCCATGTTGTTTTGTGATGCCCGCAGTGAGTATGTACCGTAACACGTTTACTCAGCTTCAGCCATCTCGATGAGCGGTGTAACTGCTGTTACCCTCATTCTAAAGGCCTAAGCGATCAGTGGAGGTCGCCTCTCGCTAATTTATGTAGTTCTAACCGGCCAGTTTGTAAGGTGTCAGGCAGCGGTGCGAGCAAAAAACGGCCCGACGAGAAGACCGCTTGGGCAAGCCACCGCTGGCAAAAAAATATGCGTAAAAGTCACACTACTGCTATTAATGAGCACGCTGATGCACGAAACTGAAGAAGAACTTCCACAAAGTAAAAATGGCGCGCCCAAACAATTTATCAAACTGTTACTAGGAGGAGAACTTCAAAGCGACTAGTTATCAATAAATATTTCCATATCCTGCCCAGAGAAGAACCAAGAAGCAAGTAAGAAGCAGAGAAAAAGCGGGAAGAACAGAAGTTGAAGATTCGCAAGATTGAGACCAAGAAAGAAGATGGGTGAAGAATAGACGACATACCTTCCCCAATCCCTATCCTATTGTAAACTAGTCGTCTGCGAAGTATTACAACGACAAACGACCGCTTTCAGCGACACATAACGATGACTTTCACGCATACAAAGCCAGTAAACCATGAAATTCTGCACTCACAGCTCCATTCCATTATGGGACTTCCACAACATCGACACACACTTGCAAAGCCAACAAGGAACGACGAACGAAGCTGTACATCAAATACTTGCCCACATCCATTCCGCTCAAGTCCATCACCTTCGTGCAAAAACATTCGCCAACCTCATGCTTAAACATTCATAGGATTGTGTGAATGTGTGAAATCAAATTATGTGATGTAGGAATTGTGCAAAAGAAACGTGTGAAAAACTAAATACGTTAAGCACACCAGACAGCTAATAAACTACAAAATAACAGTCATTGACTATGGACTTAAATAAAGAATAGACTATCGATAAAAATAAGTCATTAGTTCTGAAATGGACAGTATATAAAGAAACAATACGCCACTTATTTTCTCCTCATAAAAATAAAAGAATAACTATATTTTACTTATTTTCTCCTTATAAAAACAAAGAATAAAAAATTATCTTGTTCGATGTTTTCCCATTCTTTAACATTTGTACCACTTATTAGGATAATACCTCAATACGTGTGTATGTATATTTCTTTGTCAAAGCAATTTTTTTTAGGATTTGTAAAATTTGTTAGGACAATATCTCAATACTTGTGTATGTATATTTCTTTGTCAAAGCAATTCTTGGAAATAATTCTTATTTGTTAGTGTAACAATGTGGAAATGAGTGTCTAGAAACAAAAACATTTTACTTTTACATGATATTTAGAAAATGTGTTAGAAATAGATTTTACTTAATTAATATATTTATAAAAACAAAATTTCTAAGAAAATCGATGTGAAAGACTCCTTACTTTCGACAACAAACTTCTTAAAAAAAAACCCTCACACTTAAATAAAGAAAGAAAATAATGAAAAATTAATAATAGCCTCAAATATCCTTCTCTTGTAATTTTTAATTATAGTGTGGAAGAATATAAAAATATAAATTAGTAATACAAACTAGCATAAAACAGAATAACGTGGCTGAACAATAGGCAACAAAATTTAGACATCGGAATAATTTTTTACTGACTTGGACAACGATTCAATCATTGCCTAATTCAGTGCAAAAATTAAGTTCGAAGGGTGGTGATATGTAAGGTGTCAGGCAAATCCAACACCTTCCATGAAAACCCTGACATAATAAGCAAATCTAGTAGTATGTCACATAGCTCCGAATAAATCGTGACATTAAATTAACCAAAGTAATACGAGTAACGAGTGAGCAAATGGAATACCACAGACTAACACAAGAATACCTAAATGCATGTCGTACCTTCCCACCGAGAGACCGACGCAGTTCCGAAGGGAGAAACGAGAACAGAAGCCGAGAGCAGAACCGTGTTAAGCAAGAAGGCCCTACGATAAGGCACGGACTGGACACCCACGTCGCCAGCTAACCACTAGGCCACTACCGCCCGCAAGTTTTAGCGTGAGACTTTTTCGTGTCTCAGGTACGTCGAGGACCACCCCCCAGCCCATGTTAAAAGCTAGAGCCCTCCAGAAAAGCAGTATAGATCTTACGATAACACAAAAAGGGCCACTACCGCCCGCAAGTTTTAGCGTGAGACTTTTTCGTGTCTCAGGTACGTCGAGGACCACCCCCCAGCCCATGTTAAAAGATAGAGCCCTCCAGAAGAACAGTATAGATCTTACGATAACGCTAAAAGGACCACACCAGCTGCAGGTTTTAGTGTGAGACTTTTTAGCGTCTCTGTTACGTTGCAAACTTTAAAAACATTGCCTCACCACGAAAAGTATAACGTTTCTCATTGGATAGACAGATTTTTTGTAGGCGGAGCTTAAGGTCAACATTGAGACCGTGATTGGTCAGATGAAAACACAGCCAGATAGTTTTTTTAAACTAACTTCGGTAAATTGTAGTAAGGAGAAGTCAGAGGAGAGTTGGTTCCGAGACGGCGAGCTGGATGGCTGCTGCACCGGCCGCTGCCGCCCTGACGCTGCTTAAACACCAACAAGGTAATGAACGCATGCGATGCCGCATTTTTGAGCGCATAAGGCATCACTCAGAACTGCAGAAGTCTCATCTGTCACACCCCCTTTTTGCGTAATACTAGTGCAAAACTCATGCTGTTCACATTTGCCACTTGAAGAACAGATCTGAAACGCGATGTTTTTTCTTTTATATAGTTATTGAGAAACCACATCAACCACTGTAATTTACGACAAGTTAGATAAGTTATTAAAGATAATTGAGGGTCACTGTAGACCATTTTGATAGTTTTCTCTTTTGTGAAACTTAAATTAAACCTAGATTATAGATGTGATATGGCATAGGTCATCCTTCGATTGATTGTAGAACTTGGAAACCCATTCAGGGAATATTCGTTCACATTTTTGTTGAACGCAGTTGGTTTTTACCATCCTGTATTAAAACATTTCCTTTTATCAATAGTGCAATTTATAAATGATGTTTTGTGAGTAGAATAAAATTTCCAATGGTAAACTTAACTGCTTTTTCGACGTTATTTTACCAGCTAACTAAAAATAGGAAAGCCTTAAACCCCTTCCACTATATTTAGTTAGTATTAAGATTCTTTTACAGGGAGTGCAGTGGAGCTGACGCTGAAATCATTTAGTATTTGGTTATATCATCGCTAGTCTCACTGAACTCTTCTGAATTCTACATGTCATGTGTGGTCTGGCGTCTCCTTACCAGCAACAGGTCCCAGGTTCAAACTAGTCAATTCTCTAAAAAACACGCTCAGAGCGTCGTTGCGCGAAAGTGGTAGGGAGACACGATATAGTACAAACAGACACCACCATGAATGTTTAGAAGTTATTCTATGTCAGTTTAGTACTCATTGCATTAACGATTTAATATATTTCTAACTTAACCAAGATTTTTTAAAATTAGTATGGGAGGCTACTGCTGTTGCAAACTGCTCGTTCTTTCGGTACAGTAGTTTATTTAATGTGGCAATTCCACCACCCCCGTCCCACCCCTTCCCCCACCATTTTTTTATGTCAGGAGTAGTAACGGCTCTGGCTTTTGGCACCTGGAGCTTAGCTTGGCCACAATTTACTGTATTTCGGAGGGGGGGGGGGGGGGCGGCTGGATACAAACACATTGTGTTTAGTTATTCCTTATTTTGTCAGGTCATCGCCCCGTTGGGTTCTATGTATTGTGTTTGGTATTACCAGTCAAATCTTGTAACAGGAAAAACGTATAATCTGCACTGGGTGGCTTAAATCTTAGGGACTTGTCTCTGCTGAACATTCTAGAAGCCCTTTGTTAACTGTGTTTGGTCTTATGTCGGGTGTTCCTTGATATTGAACCGTTTTTCGATAAAAATGGGAAAGAAAAGGCGGCAGTGCCAAATATTAAATTTGTCTTCTCACTCATTAAATTCTAAGGTTAGCTAGGGTACCGAATTGCTCTCTTGCTGGAGATATATAGGCAGGCCCTCGTAATAAGATTTCATATTTGTTAATTTTTTTTAGATTCTAAAATTCAGGCCCATGAGCCGTAATTTAATGGTTGTTTAGATGTTTAGCATGCCCAGTATGGCAAATCTGTAACCTTCTCGTCGAAGGTTATGGAAAATTGTGTTTAACTTATTTGCACACTTTAACGTTATCTCAAGCTGTGGCCTTTGTTAAAATGTATACAGCTTCTTCTTTAAATGATTGCAATATTTGGGCGTAATCTGACATTAGAGGTTTCCAGTTCCATTGGCTTATCTATAGAGTCATAATTTGATAAAAGACCCTGTTTAATTTACTGCAGTTGCTGATATTCCAATTGTTGTTCGCTTTGTGATTTAACTGGTCAAGAAACAGTTTTTGTTTACTTTCTGTTTAATATATTTATTGATGATCCTAGAAATTGTATCTCTTAGCATATAGTGTTCTTTTTTAATGGTAATAAAGTTTGTCAAATGACGAATGATGTATACTTAAAACCCCAGTCCGATCATTTCACGTGTTTCATTTTGATTAAGCCGCACTCTGAAAGGTCATATTTCACTCGTAATGATTTAGGTTTTCCATGGTTTCTCCAAGCAACTTCAGATGAATACTAGACTGTTGTCTTCGACCTGGGCACTGCAGACTATAGAACCCACCACAACCCCTTCTAACACGCAGAATAAGAGCGTTACTTTATTTGGTCATCAACGATAACGCTATCGAGTAGATGTTTACCACTAACTTTCTCTTTCCTTCCTTCGGAAATATGCCAGTCATTTGAGTTTCATGTTTTGTTACACTCCTAGGTCTTTATCTACGTGAATACTACTTGATGCTTTGACGGTCGAAGACTACCCTACGTCTCTATATGACCCACCATCAATAAGGCTGGAATCTGACAGCCAATTGTAAACTGTAATTGATCGAATGAACGTTCCAGTGCCGTTACCACAACATGTGCAAGTCGAAATCAGGATTTTAGCAGGATCGAGACGGTAGCTAGGTAAGCGACGGAAGATTATCATACATCACATCACGTCAGTGTGTTTCCAGTTTTATATCTGTAGTGTAGTATTTGTATATAGCTCAATACAACGTGTTTTGTATTTTTCACCTGCATTACAGGAGACAAAATAAATGTACAATAAGTTTGTATAATTCCTCAAACTCTTGTTTGATGGATCTTGTCATCTGATACAAGCTATGTATTGAATTTTTAGCAATAATCTATTTGAATTTTTGCAGCTAACTAGCAGAGTTTAGTGACCTACAAAAAGCGTATTAACATGACATATTTGAAAGCTACACTATATGATCAAAAGTATCCGGACACCCCCAAAAACATACTTTTTCATACTAGGTGCATTATGCTGACAGCTACTGCCTGGTATTCCATATGAGCGACCTCAGTAGTCACTAGACATCGTTAGAGAGCAGAATGGGGCGCTACGCAGAACTCACGGACTTAGAAAGTGATCAGGTGATTGGGTGTCACTTGTGTCATATTTCTGTACGCGAGCTTTCCACACTCCTAAACATCCCTAGGTCCACTGTTTCCGATGTGAAGTGCAAACGTGCAGGGACACTACAGCACAAAACAGTACTGGCCGGCCTCGTCTGTTGACTGACAGCGAAAGCCCACAATTATAATGTGTAATAGGCAGACATCTATCCAGACCATTCCACTAACTGCATCAGGACCCACTGCAAGAACTATGACAGGAGGAAGGTGAGAAAACTTGGATTTCATGGTCAAGCGGCTGCTCAGAAACCACACATCACGCCGGTGAATGCCAAACGACGCCTCGCTTGGTGTAAGGAGAGTAAGCATTGGGCGATTGATCAGTAGAAAAACGTTGTGTGGAGTGACGAATCTCCGTACCCAGTGTGGCGATCCGATGGCAGGCTGTTGGTATGGCGAATACCGTGTGAATTTTATCTGCCAGAGTATCTAGTGCCAATAGTAAAATTCGGAGGCGGTGGTGCTATGGTGTGGTTTTTTTCATGGAGGGGGCTTGCATGCCTTGTTGTTTTGCGTGGCACTATTACAGCACAGGCCTACATTGATGTTATAAGCGTGTTCTTGCTTCCCACTGTTGAAGAGCAATTCGTGGATGGCGATTGCAACTTTCTACACTATCGAGGCCTGTTCATAATGCACGGCCTGTGACGGAGTGGTTACACGACAGTAACATCCCTATAATGGAGTGGACTGCACAGAGTCCTGACCTGAATCCTATACAACACCTTTGGGATGTTTCGGAACGCCGACCTCGCGCCAGGCCTTACCCATCGACATCAATACCTCTCCTCAGTGCAGCACTCCGTGAGGAATGGGCTGCCATTGCCCAAGAAACCTTCCAGTACCCTACTGAATGTATGCCTGCGAGAGTGGAAGCTGTCATCAAGGCTAAGGAAGGGCCAACACCATACTGAATTCCAGCATTACCGATGAAGGGCGCCACGAACTTGTATGTCATTTTCAGCCAGGTGCCCGGATGCTTTTGATCATATAGTGTACATACGAGAACAATTATACGACTTGTTTACATATAGAATACTTTCAGTTGATAGCCCTAAAAAAGGCTGACTGTTGGTAAGCCATTGTGTGACTTTACGAGTATTCTGATCATAGAGCGAGAGCGGGCAGAGGGGCCGCTAACAGTAAGAGAGTTGGCTAAGCACATTCGGACCCAGCTAAGGGGGAGGGTTCGCGCTGGCGTGCCTGAGACGGAGACACAGTAGTGACTAGAGTGAACGAAATACTAGATGAATGGTGTGTTTTCAGGGAAACTACTTTGCATTGGCAGAGTTGTCATTTGTACTCGTGTGATTCATGTTAAAATGTTTTCGACGTGAGGCGTGATTAGGGCCGCACGACGAGAGTTAACAGACTGAAAGTGGAATGGTAGTTGGAGCTAGAGGCATATCGGAAATTGTTATGGAATTCAATATTCCGAGATCCACAGTGTCAAGAGTATGTCGAGACCACCAAATTACCAGGCATTACCTGTCACCAGCGCAGTGGCCGACGGCCTTCACTTTAACTACCAAGAGCAGTGGTGTTTGCGTAGAGCTGTCAGTGCTAACAGACAAGCAATACTTCGAGGTCATACAATGTACGCTTTCACGGCCGGTATTGTCTTCACTTGAAACTTCCGGGCTGATGGGCCGCTGTACCTCCGAGGATGTCTGCCGCAGTCGGAGACGAAATGTCAGGGGAGAGTTTTATACTTCGGCCACAGCCTATCAGCCCGGAACCGTTAAGTAAAGAGCATACTTCTAGAAATAACAGCAGAACTCAATGCGGGACGTGCGACGAACGTATCCATTAGGACAGTGCAGACGACCCACACGAGTGCCTTTGCTAACAGCACAACGACTGCTGCACCCTTTCTCCTGGGCTCGTAACCATATCGATTGGACCATAGGAGACTGGAAAGCCGTAGCCTGGTCAGATGACTTCCGATTTAAGTTGGTAAGAGCTGATGGTAAGGTCAAATGTGGTGCCCACCCAAGGAATCCATGAACCCAGGGTATCAACAAGCCTGGTAGTAGCTCCATAATTGTGTGGGCTGTGTTTTCATGATCTGAACTGGGTCCTCTGGTCCAACTAAACCGGCAATTGAAAGACCTAAGGATCCAAGTTGCCAACAAGGCACTGTGTAAAGTGATGGTGGCTCCATAATGGTTTGGTCTGTGTTTGCGTGGAGTGGACTGAATCCTCGATTATGTTTGGCCAATTGGAAACCATTTGTAGCCATTCAAGGACTTCATGTTCCCAAACAACGATTGAATTTTTATGGATGACAATGCGCCATGTGATCAGGCCACAATTGTTCGCGAGTGATTTGAAGAACAATCTGGACAGTTCGAGCGAATGATTTGGCCACCCAGATCGCCCGACATGAATCCCATCGACATAATCGAGAGGTCAGTTCGTGCACAAAATACAGCGCCAGCAACATTTTTGCAATTATGGACAGCAGTAAGGCAATATAGCTCAGTATGTCTGCAGAGGACTTCGAATGGCTTGTTGAATCCATGTCACGTCGAGTTGCTGCACTATCCCCGGCAAAAGCAGGTCCGACGCGATATTAGGAGGTTCAAAATGGTTCAAATCGCTCTGAGCACTATGGGACTTAACACCTGAGGTCATCAGTCCCCTAGAACTGAGAACTACTTAAACCTAACTAATCTAAGGAAATCACACACATCCATGCCCGGGGCAGGTTTCGAACATGCGACCTTAGCGGTCGGGCAGTTCCAGATTGAAGCGCCTAGAACCGCTAGGCCACTCCGGCCGGCTGTTAGGAGGTATCCATGACTTTTGTCACCTAGTGTAAAAGACTGCGACGATGAGATGAGCTATTGTAATTGTAAGCATTATTCTGTGATAAATATTAAGAACTTTGCAACTGCTTTTAACGATTAATATAATGCTGGAGAATAGAAATTAATAACAATTAAACCAATGAAAGGATCACATCTTATGAACTATCGAAATACAGCTGACGGCGTCAGCAAACACCACAGTGCGATACATTTCAAATAATGCATGTATATCAAAAAGTACAGACGAATTTATAAAACTTAGATGTGCAAATGTACCACAACCATAATTCCTCCGCAAGCTACACGTAATACGAAGGTAAAATATCGCTCTCCTAGTACTATCGCTCCCCTAGTACCTCACGTAATGGTCCCAGATAAAGGCTGTGAAGACTACCTGCAGACAAATATTAGATATAGTTTAAATCTCTTAAAAGACATCATAGTCGTCGTTGAGTGTATAAAATATTTATTATCAGTATTGCAATTTCAGCCTTATGGCTATTTTCAAGTAACACTGCAAAAGTTACGTTCTGTCAGAATATAAAACTATCTGACATGGGTACAATCGTCGTCAAAATGCAGATAGTTTTATATTCCGATAGAATGTAACTTTTGCAGTGTTTCTTGAAAATGGCCATAAGGCCGAAATTGCACTCGTGATTATAAATATTTTATACAGTCAACGACGACTATGATGACTTTTAAGAAATATTATGACTGTCAATCCCAACAATGAGAAGTTAATAGTTTAAATCGTTATTTATGTAAGTGGACATTGTTGATGTTGTGGTACTAAGTGTGATTTTTCGCAGTTCTCCACGCCAGTCCATTCTGCGCAAGCCACTTTTCATTTCTTTATAACTACTGCAACCTACGTCTATTTGAAACTCTTGACTGTATTCAAGCCTTCGTCTCCCCCTATAATTTTTGCCTCCAACACTTCCTTCCATTGCCAGACTGACAATTCTTTGATGCCTCAGGACGTGTCCCATCATCCAGTCCCTGATTTTAGTCAAATTGTGCCATAAATTTCTTTTTTCCCCAATTTGATTTAGTACCTTCTTGTTTGTTATTCGATCTGCCCATCTAATGTTTAACATTGTTCTATAGTACCACACTGCAAAGCTTCTTATCTGAAATGCTTATCGTCCACATTTGACTTCAATAAAAGGCTACGTTCACTATAAATACCGTCAGAAAAGACCTCCTAACAAAATTATTTTCGGCGCTAGGAAATTCTCCTTTTTCACAAATGCCTTTCTTGCTATTGCCAGTCTGCGTTTTACATCCTCTATACTTCGTCCATCATCAGTTATTTTTCTGCTCGAATACCAAAACTCATTTACAAATTTTAGAGTCTCATCTCCTAATCTAACTTCCTCAACATCGATCGATGTGCTTCGGCCACATTCCTTATCCTCGTTTTATTTTTTTAATGTTCATTTTATAATCTCTTTTCAAGACACTGCCCATTCCTTTCAACTGCTATTCCAGAGTTACTTGCAATTTCTGACAGTATTACGTCGTCGGCATTCCTCCAAGTTTTTATTTTCCTTCCTTAACTACACTCCTGGAAATTGAAATAAGAACACCGTGAATTCATTGTCCCAGGAAGGGGAAACTTTATTGACACGTTCCTGGGGTCAGATACATCACATGATCACACTGACAGAACCACAGGCACATAGACACAGGCAACAGAGCATGCACAATGTCGGCACTAGTACAGTGTATATCCACCTTTCGCAGCAATGCAGGCTGCTATTCTCCCATGGAGACGATCGTAGAGATGCTGGATGTAGTCCTGTGGAACGGCTTGCCATTCCATTTCCACCTGGCGCCTCAGTTGGACCAGCGTTCGTGCTGGACGTGCACACCTCGTGAGACGACGCTTCATCCAGTCCCAAACATGCTCAACGGGGGACAGATCCGGAGATCTTGCTGGCCAGGGTAGTTGACTTACACCTTCTAGAGCACGTTGGGTGGCACGGGATACATGCGGACGTGCATTGTCCTGTTGGAACAGCAAGTTCCCTTGCCGGTCTAGGAATGGTAGAACGATGGGTTCGGTGACGGTTTGGATGTACCGTGCACTATTCAGTGTCCCCTCGACGATCACCAGAGGTGTACGGCCAGTGTAGGAGATCGCTCCCCACACCATGATGCCGGGTGTTGGCCCTGTGTGCCTCGGTCGTATGCAGTCCTGATTGTGGCGCTCACCTGCACGGCGCCAAACACGCATACGACCATCATTGGCACCAAGGCAGAAGCGACTCTCATCGCTGAAGACAACACGTCTCCATTCGTCCCTCCATTCACGCCTGTCGCGACACCACTGGAGGCGGGCTGCACGATGTTGGGGCGTGAGCGGAAGACAGCCTAACGGTGTGCGGGACCGTAGCCCAGCTTCATGGAGACGGTTGCGAATGTTCCTCGCCGATACCCCAGGAGCAACAGTGTCCCTAATTTGCTCGGAAGTGGTGGTGCGGTCCCCTACGGCACTGCGTAGGACCCTACGGTCTTGGCGTGCATCCGTGCGTCGCTGCGGTCCGGTCCCAGGTCGACGGGCACGTGCACCTTCCGCCGACCACTGGCGACAACATCGATGTACTGTGGAGACCTCACGTCCCACGTGTTGAGCAATTCGGCGGTACGTCCACCCGGCCTCCCGCATGCCCACTATACGCCCTCGCTCAAAGTCCGTCAACTGCACATACGGTTCACGTCAACGCAGTCGCGGCATGCTACCAGTGTTAAAGACTGCGATGGAGCTCCGTATGCCACGGCAAACTGTCAGACACTGACGGCGGCGGTGCACAAATGCTGCGCAGCTAGCGCCATTCGACGGCCAACACCGCGGTTCCTGGTGTGTCCGCTGTGCCGTGCGTGTGATCATTGCTTGTAGAGCCCTCTCGCAGTGTCCGGAGCAAGTATGGTGGGTCTGACACACCGGTGTCAATGTGTTCTTTTTTCCATTTCCAGGAGTGTATAATTCGATTTTCAAATTTCTGCTTGGCTTCCTCGATAACTTGTTGAATTCAGCGCTTGAATAACATAGGGAGTAGGCTACAAGACTTGTTACAATGGTGGGTTGATAGTATTTTTCCTTCCTTTCAAACTGAAATTATTACATTTTTTTCTGAAAGGCGAGGGTACTCCACTAGTCTGATGTATCTAGTGCACCACGTGGACAAATTTTGTAAGGATAGTTCTCTCAAGACTCACATAATTCCAAGGAAATGTCATCTATTCCAGGGCCCTATGCCGACTTGGCTCTTTCAGAGTTCTATGTAATTTTTCTCGCAGTATCATTTCTCTACCCTCATTTTGACATACTTCTTCTTCTTCTCTTTCTATAACGTTGTCCTTTAGTTTGTTTCCCGTACAAAGAAGCTGTATAAGGTATTTTCCTTCCTTCCACCTTTTTTCAACTGCTTCTCTTTTCTCAAGAGTCTCTTCTTCTAGCTGTTTCTGCTTTTCCGTTTTACACTTGGTCATTAATACAGTTATATGAAGACAATAAGTGCGAATAATAAAAAGTACAACATTTACACATAAGAACATGTATCTATATGACAGAACAGCTTTCTTCAAACTGGCCATACGAGTTTAGTTATTTTGAAGTAACTCTGTCATACTTTGAAGCAGAAAGTAAGTTTATGAATTTTGCTAATAACTTTGGCAATTTTAGGTGATGTTTTTATAATGAAAAATCGAAAAATGAATGTAATAACTACAAGATAATTCCACTAATGTGCAGATAGTCTTATTTTTGAACGGTGGTGATTGTTTCCATATTCAACGTGGTTTCAGTACTGTGCAACGTCACAGAAAGTATTTAAACGTTGTCAGCAGCGCGAGCATGGTCCTTTCATCTTTCGTTTTGGGTCTTTGGGTTTTGATGGGTAGTCTTTAGTATTTGGAGGCAGTATCGGTGGTGGCGGTGCAGACAGTTTGGGTGATGAAGCTTCCAATCTGGTTAAATACTCTTCGTTCGGGAGTCGATAGTTGGACAAAGCGTGCAGGCTCATAATTTAATTTTTCGCTGAACTTAGAAGAGTTCCGGTTGAGTGCAGCTTATAAATTAACTATTCAATTGATTAAAAAAAATTGATGGTGGTGTCAGTGATTGAGTTTGAGCGCGGATACGAACTTTATTTCTGGAACGTGAGACAGCTGACAACTTTGTTGAGACTCGCTTGTACTAGACTTGTTACCACGTGAGACAGCTCACAACTTTGTTGAGACTCGCTTGTACTGGACTTGTTACCACGTTTTTACAATGACTGTTTAGGATGAGGGTCAGTTCTTAAATGCATGAAGTACAGAGTACTGCTGTACGACCGACCACACCTACATTGAAGCGAGTCCAGTCTGAAAGGGTACAGGATAAAGAAACGACGAGAACCGACCAAGCAACAGTCCTTATTGTAGTTGTGAATTGTAGTACTTGTGTTGGAAAAGTAGCAGAGCTTCAAGCGCCGATAGAAAGCACTGAGGCTGAAATAGTTGTAGGAACAGAAAGCTGGCTAAAGCCAGAGATAAATTCTGCCGAAATTTTAAACAGCGGCGCAAACTGTGTACAGAAAGGATAGATTAAATAAAGTAGGTGGTGGTGTGTTTGTGTCTGTTGGTTCAAAATGGTTCAAATGGCTCTGAGCACTATGGAACTTAACAGCTGAGGTCATGAGTCCCCTAGAACTTAGAACTACTTAAACCTAACTAACCTAACGACCTAACGACATCACACACATCCAGGCCCGAGGCAGGATTCGAACCTGCGGCCGTAGCTATCGCACGGATCCTGACTGAAGCGCCTAGAACCGCTCGACCACCCCGGCCGGCTGTGTCTGTTGGTAGTAGTTTATCTTGTAGTGAAGTTGAAATAGATAGTTCCTGCAAATTACTATGGGTAGAGGCTATACTCAACAGCCGTACCAAAATAATGACTGGCTCCTTCTATCGACGCCCCGATTCAGATAATATAATAGCTGAACGGTTCAAAAAAACTTGAATCTTATTACAAAATAAGTACCCCACTCATACAGTTATAATTAGTGGAGACTTCAATCAACCCTCGATTTGTTGGCAAAAAAACATGTTCAAAACCGGTGGCAGAATTGTTTAGAAATTGTACTAAATGCTTTCTCTGAGAATTACTTTGAACAATTAGTTCATGAGCTCACAAGAACTGTAAATGGTTTGGAAAACACACTTGACCTCTCAGCCACAAATAATCCTAATCTAATAGAGAGCGTCATGACGGATACAGGGATTAGTGAACACAAGGTCATTGTAGCGAGGCTCAAAACCATATCAACCAAAACCACTAAAATAAACTCAAAATATATCTGTTTAAAACAGCAGAAGAAATTCGCTTGATGCCTTCTTAGGAGAGAGTCTCCATTCCTTCCAAGCTAATTATATAAGTGTGGACCAGATATGGCTCAAATTCAAAGATACAGTATCAACAGCAATAGATAGATTCATACCGCATACGTTAATAAGAGACGGAACTGATCCACCATGGTACACAAAACACTCCAGAACACTGTTGCAGAAGCAACGAAAGAAGCATGCCAAATTCACAAGGCGCAAAATCTCCAAGACTGGTTAAGTTTCAGGGAAGCTCGAAATTTAGTGCGGACGTCAATGTGAAATGCCTTTAATAGTTTCCACAAAGAAATATTGTCTCAAAATATGATAGAAAACACAAAGAGATTCTAGTCGTATGTAAAGTACACCACTGGCAATAAACAGTCAATACCGTTACTGCGCGATAGCGACGGAAATTTTACCGATGATGGTGCCACTAAAACGAAGTTACTAAATACAGTTTTCCGTAATTCCTTCACGAAAGAAAACGAAGTAAATATTCCAGAATTCGAAACCAGATCAGCTGTTAGCATGAGTGACATAAAAGTAGATATCTTAGATGTTGCGAAACAACTCAAATCACTTAAGAAAGGCAAGTCTTCCGGTCCAGATGACATACAAATCAGGTTCATTTCAGAGTATGCAGACACAATTGCGGCTTTCTTAGCGGTCATATACAACTGCTCACTTGAAAGGTCTGTTCCTAAAGACTGCAAAGTAGCACAGATCACACCAATATTCAAGAAAGGAAATAGGAGTAACCCACTGAATTACCGACCCATATCACTGACCTCAATTTGCAGTAGCATTCTGGAGCATATATTGCACTCTAACATTATGAATCACCTTGAAGAAAATGACTTATTATTGATACATAACCAACACGGACTCAGAAAATATCGTTCTTGTGCAACGCAGCTAACTCTTTATTCCCATGAAGTAATGAATGCTGTCGACAAGGACACCAGATCTATTCCACGTTCCTAGACTTCCAGAAGGCTTTTGATACCGTTCCTCACAAGCGACTATTAATCAAATTGCGTGCATATGGAGTATCGTCTCAGTTGTGTGACTGGATTAGTGATTTCCTCTCAGAGAGGTCACAGTTCGTTGTGATAGACGGTAAATCATCGAGTAGAACAGAAGTGATATCTGGCTATTCGTGAGGTAGTGTCATAGGATCTCTGCTGTTCCTGATTTATATAGATGAAATAGGTGATAATCTGAGCAGCTCCCTTAGATTGTTTGCAGATGACGCTGTAATATACCGTCTAGTAAAATCATCAGACGATCAATTCCAATTACAAAATGATCTAGAGAGAATTTCTGTATGGTGGGAAAAATGGCAATTAGCACTAAATTAAAAAAAAATTGCGAGGTCCTCCACATGGGTACTAAAAGAAATCCGATAAATTTTGGGTATACGATGAATCGCACAAATCTGAGGGCTATCAATTCAACTAAATATCTAGGAATTACAATTACGAGCAACTTAAATTGGAAAGACCACATTGATAATATTGTGGGGAAGACGAAACAAAGGCAGCGCTTTGTCGGCAGAACACTTAGAAGATGCGACAAACCCACTAAAGAGATAACCTACATTACACTTGTCCGTCCTCCGGTGGAATATTGCTGCGCGGTATGGGATCCTTATCAGGTAGGATTGACGGAGGACATATAAAAAGTGCAAAGAAGGGCAGCTCGTTTCGTGTTGTCGCGCAATGGGGTGAGAGTGTCACTGATATGATCCGCGAGTTGGAGTGGCAGTCACTGAAATAGAAGTGGTTTTCTTTGCGGCGAGATCTATTTACGAAATTTCGATCACCAACCTCCTCTACCGAATGCGTAAATATTTTGTTGACACCCACCTACGTAGGGAGAAATGATCATCATAATAAAATAAGAGAAATCAGAGCTCTAACGGAAAGATTTAGGTGTTCCTTTTTCCCACGCGGCATTCGAGAGTGGAATGGTAGAGAAGTAGTATGGAAATGGTTCGATGAACCCTCTGCCAGACACTTACGTGTGAATTGCAGAGTAACCATGTAGATGTAGATGTAGTCCAGATTGTCCTCTGCCAACAGCGATAGTAGACATAGACTCTCCAAGATATGGAAAACGACGTACCACGAAAGAATTATCCGAATGGTGTGGAAATTGGTAGACGTGTACATACAAACAAATGATTACAATTCCATAAAAATTGGATGATTTATTCAAGAGAAAGAGCTTCACAAATTGAGGATGTCAATTAGGCGTAGGTCCACTTCTGGCCCTTATGTAAGCAGTTTCGCGGCTTGGAACTGATTGATAGAATTGATGGATATTTTCTTGAAGGATATCGTGCCAAATTATGCCCATTGGCGCGTTGGATCTTGGAACTGTGGAGCTGATTGGCCGTATAGCGGGCGACAGTCAGATTAGTATCCCACAGCTGTCTGGGGCATATCCAGGTACTTCTTCGCAGGTCATAGGGGCTCAGTTTCGGAGTAAGGCTCATCCCTGAAGACGGGTCTACTCCAGTCAATGAGCCTCCAGGCCGAGGACCTGTCTGGAGGCGCCCCAGAAAGCAGTAGTGCACCGAGCTAACTCTCGAGCGCCATATGGCCCGTCAACAAGGAGTTATGATTCGCGGTGCCATTTCTTTTCACAGTGGGACCTCATTGGTTGTCATACGCGGCACCCTTGCGGCCAAGCGATATATTTTATACCCAGTTTTGTTGCCGTTGATTGCAAGCCATCAGCAAGATAACACACGCCGACAGGCGGCGAGAGTTTCCGCTGCTTGTCTTCATGCTTGCCGAACTCTACCGTGGCCAGCAAGGTCACCGGATCTTACCCTAATTGAGAACGTTGGGAGCCTTATGGGCAGGAACCCTGCAACTATTTCGGGATTCTGAAGATCTAATGCATCAGTTGGGCAGAATTTGGCACTATATTGCCCAGGAGGACATCCAACAGTTTTGTCAGTGCCAAGTCGAATAACAGCTTGCATAAGAGTCACAGTTGGACCAACTCGTTATTGACTTGCTCAGTTTGTGAAGCCCTTTCTCTTAAATAAGTCATCCGGTTTTTCTGAAATAGTATTCCTATATTTATCTGCAGTTGTAGATCTAATCTACTGATCTCCGTCCCGTGCGTTTTTTTTCCCTCAATGTTTATAGCCCCACCAGTGCAGTAGTAAGTGGATTGGCATTCGGAAGGACAGTGTGTCTCCTGCTGGCCTTAAAGATTAAGGCTTCCCGTGGTTTCTCTAAATCGTGTGAGATAAATGTTGGTGGTGGTTCCTTTAAGATGGGCAAAGTCGGTTTCCTTCCTCATCCTTGCCGAATTCGAGCCTGTGTTCCATCACTAATGACTTCGCCCTAGACGCTTGTTTAAATCCCAACTTTTCTTCCTTCTCTTCCTATTCAGTTGGTGCCAAGTCTGGAAATACAAAAGCTCAAGGCTTTGAGTGCTTTGTAGCTGTGTCCTTCACTCCCAAGATTGACCTGATGCAGCTCCCGACGCTAGACTATTCAGAGCAAGGCTTCTCATCTCTTATTTCTAACCCCCACCCCTGTACCACTCCGCCGCGACATTTCCCCCCACTTTCTAGGTGACTATTCCTTGATGCCTCATGGTTTTGCCCTATCAATGAATATTTTAATTTATCAATTTTCCAATAACTTACGTTTCTTCTCAGTGGATTCGCAATACCTCTTAATTAGTTACCTAAGATTAGCGTTATTGGCTGCTGACACAAAAATCCCTGGTTCGATTCCCAGCAACCCTATTTTATGGTGGTAAGGTCTGGAATTAGGTGTTCTCAGTCTCGTGTGGCCAGATGAGAAGCTGCTCGATTAAATAAGCAGCGAGACTGATTCACAACCTGCTGAAGTGGCGTAAAATCAGGAGGACTGCCCAAGCCCGAGGGCCTTACTACGTTAATTTATTGTTACATTGTCATAGGCAAACTTCAAAGTTGGTATTTTTTCTTCCTTTCCAAATTTCTCTTTAGTTTCCTTTCCTGCTTACTCAATGTACTGATCGAATAATGTGGAGGATAGGTGACAAACCTGTCTCACTCTCTTCCCACCTAGTCTCCCATGACATTCGACTCATGCGAGTGCTGTCTGGTTTCTGTACGAGTTGCAGATAATCCTTCGCAATGTCGTACGGGTACTGAAATCCACAGGACTGTAGGGGAAGTTGGGGTATAACCGAATAGCTAAGGATAAAGCTTTATAACAGTGACAAATTTATGTCCATGGAAGGTAAACAAGACATGAACAATGTAATGAACTACGAGGAGTTATTATTGATGGTTTAAAATATATTTAATATTATTTAGCAATGTGCAATAAACGGTTATACCTTGGGGCAGAAGCAGGTACTTTGGGGCAATAACGGGCAACGGTATATTTCCGGTCTGAGTCGTGGGACACACCGATACTAAAGCAAGTTATCTTCGGTCCCATGTGTACAGTCGTCATTCGCCCGTTTCTCACACTTTAAATACTTTCTACATCTACATGACTACTCTGAAATTCACATTTAAGTGCTTGGCAGAGGGTTCATCGAACCACAGTCATACTATCTCTCTACTATTCCACTCCCGAACAGCGAGCGGGAAAAACGAACACCTAAACCTTTCTGTTCGAGCTCTGATTTCTCTTATTTTATTTTGATGATCATTCCTACCTATGTACGTTGGGCTCAACAAAATATTTTGGCATTCGGAAGAGAAAGTTGGTGACTGAAATTTCGTAAAAAGGTCTCGCCGCGACGGAAAACGTCTATGCTGTAATGACTTCCATCCCAACTCGTGTATCATATCTGCCACACTCTCTCCCCTATAACGTGATAATACAAAACGAGCTGCCCTTTTTCGCACCCTTTCGATGTCCTCCGTCAATCCCACCTGGTAAGGATCCCACACCGCGCAGCAATATTCTAACAGAGGACGAAGGAGTGTAGTGTAAGCTGCCTCTTTAGTGGACTTGTTGCATCTTCTAAGTGTCCTGCCAATGAAACGCAACCTTTGGCTCGCCTTCCCGACAATATTATCTATGTGGTCCTTCCAACTGAAGTTGTTCGTAATTTTAACACCCAGGTACTTAGTTGAATTGACAGCCTTGAGAATTGTACTATTTATCGAGTAATCGAATTCCAACGGATTTCTTTTGGAACTCATGTGGATCATCTCACACTTTTCGTTATTTAGCGTCAACTGCCACCTGACACACCATACAGCAATCTTTTCTAAATCGCTTTGCAACTGATACTGGTCTTCGGATGACCTTACTAGATGGTAAATTACAGCATCATCTGCGAACAGTCTAAGAGAACTGCTCAGATTGTCACCCAGGTCATTTATATAGATCAGGAACAGCAGAGGTCCCAGGACGCTTCCCTGGGGAACACCTGATATCACTTCAGTTTTACTCGATGATTTGCCGTCTATTACTACGAACTGCGACCTTCCTGACAGGAAATCACGAATCCAGTCGCACAACTGAGACGATACCCCATAGCTCCGCAGCTTGATTAGAAGTCGCTTGTGAGGAACGGTGTCAAAAGCTTTCCTGAAATCTAGAAATATGGAATCAACTTGAGATCCCCTGTCGATAGCGGCCATTACTTCGTGCGAATAAAGAGCTAGTTGCGTTGTACAAGAGCGATGTTTTCTGAAGCCATGCTGATTACGTGTCAATAGATCGTTCGTTCCCTTCGAGGTGATTCATAATGTTTGAATACAGTATATGCTCCAAAACCCTACTGCAAACCGACGTCTATGATATAGGTCTGTAGTTAAATGGATTACTCCTACTACCCTTCTTGAACACTGGTGCGACCTGCGCAATTTTCCAATCTGTAGGTACAGATCTATCGGTGAGCGAGGGGTTGTATTTGAGTGCTAATCACCTGATTTTCTTGTTCACGAGTATGCCTCTTTGTAAAGAAATCAAGGCCTTTTATTCTCATCTTCAGAACAGCTGTATGCCTCACACGTCCTTAAGACCTTTCTCACTTATTTCTCTGGCCTATCAACAACTTTTAACCTGCCGAGAAGATGCTTTTGTTGCAATGAGTTCATTTTTTTAGCAGAACTCCTTGATCACGGAACATTTTCCTCTTCGCCTAGTTGGTGATGGTCTCTAGTAATGAGCAACTGGCTTCGCACTACCCGATGATACAGTGAAAGAAGACTGTGTTTGCACATCAGTTAACGGATCAGAATGTGGAGAAGAAGCGGTAATTGAGTCTTATGTTCTGAGAACCTGGCATTATTCGTTCTGTTGTGTCAGACTATGAAACTTCTTCTTCCCCAGTTGCAGTTGCATTAAGAGTGAAAGTACCTGTCTTTTTAAACCCGGGTAGGTCATTTTCCACTGTTGCTGCTCTCTAGTATAAGCAATTCAGAACACCTGAGCTATTTTAAACTGGGTTACCACTCTTCCCGGATGGCTGTTGAGCCACGTCTTAAATTCCTGACCGTATAAAGTGCTTAATTGTACCATCTAAAATGAAAATACAACTCTTGAATGCGGGATAACTATTCGGATTATTAGTGACAAAAATACGCTAATAACTGGTGCAAAATAATTGTATATTCATTGTGTAACTATTTAATTTTAGTTATTAAAACTTCTGCATAGATGTAGCGTATCGTTAAAAATCATATACTTCTTATGTTAGACAAATAAGTTACGTGTAACGAAGTCATGTGATAATATCAGGTAGATCCGGATTTACAACATTACTTCTGCCAAACTTTACCCCAATTTTGCCTTATCTGTAAAATTACTGGTGCCTAAGAAAGTGGCCGTGTGTTGGTTAGGAGGAGGCAAGCTGAGGGCCTGCAACCAACCTCTCTGCATGCTAGCCACACTAGATATGGGATATGTTCCCAAAGCCTGTTCCCAAGCTGGTTCTGCCTCGGTGCCAGTGATGGGCGTGTGTTGGTTAGGAGGAGGCAAGCTGAGGGCCTGCAACCAACCTCTCTGCATGCTAGCCACACTAGACCTACATCTAGAGCTACGGTCTTAATGGGATTTCGTACGACACCAGGAAAACTGTCTTGGCTATCCCATGCACTCTGCAAAAGTGTACATCAGTTGTACTGCCATTCGTAAATAGCATTCCAGGTGGTGACTTCCAACAGGATAACGCTCGCCCACATATCGATGTCGTAGCGCGAAGTGCTCTACAGATTGTCGACAATCTGCCTTGGCCTGCTCGATCACCAGATCTGCCGCTGATCAGACACATATAAGGCTCACAAGACGACAACTCCAGCATCATCCACAAACAGCATTAATTGTCCCTGTATTGACTGGCCATGTGGAACAGCAAAGGAACTCCATCCACAAATTGGCATCCAGCACCACACGCTGCATGCACTTTTCCATGCTCGCAATGAACATTCTGGCGGTTCACTCGTTATTATCGTACCAGCATTTCGCATTTGCTCTGGGGTATCTCGCAGTTACATGAACTTGTTCTTCCACTGTTAACCACTTACATATGTCTCCTAGGCAAATGTATTCCCAGAACTTGATTACTCTGTATTACCTACACTAGTGGCCATTAAAATTGCTGCACCAAGAAGAAATGCAGATGATAAGCGGGTATTCATTGGACAAATATACTATACTACAACTGACATGTGATTACATGTTCACGCAGTTTGGGTACATAGATCCTGAGAAATCAGTACCCAGAACAACCACCTCTGACCCTAATAACGGCCTTGATACACCTGGGCATTGAGTCAAACAGAGCTTGGATGGCATGTACAGGTACAGCTGCCCATGCAGCTTCAACACGATACCACAGTTCATGAAGAGTAGTGACTAGCGTATTGTGACGAGCCATTTGCTCGACCACCATTGACCAGACGTTTTCAATTGGTGAGAGATCTGGAGAATGCGCTGGTCAGGGCAGCAGTCCGACATTTTCTGTATCCAGAAAGGCCCGTACAGGACCTGAAACATGCAGTCGTGTATTATACTGCTGAAACGTTGGGTTTCGCAGGGATCGAATGAAGGGCAGAGCCAGGGGTCTAACACATCTGAAATGTAACGTCCACTGTTCAAACTGCCGTCAATGCGAACAAGAGGTGACCGAGACATGTAACCAATGGCACTCCATACCATCACGCCGGGTGATACGCCAGTATGACGATGACGAATACACGCTTACAATGTGCGTTCACCGCGATGTCGCCAAACACGGATCCGACCATCATGATGCCGTAAACAGAACCTGGGTTCATCCGAAAAAATGACGTTTTGCCATTCGTGCACCGAGGTTCGTCGTTAAGTACACCATCGCAGGCGGTCCCGTCTGTGATGCAGCGTCAAGGGTAACCGCAGCCGTGGTCTCCGAGCTGGTAGTCCATACTGCTGAAAACGTCGTCTAACTGTTCGTGCACATGGTTGTTGTCTTGCAAAGGCCCCCATCTGTTGACTCAGGGATTGAGGCGTGGCTGGACGATCCGTATCAGCCATTCAGATAAGATGCCTGTCATCTCGACTGCTAGTGATGCGACGCCGTTGGGATCCAGCAGGCGTTCCGTATTACCCTCCTGCACCCACCGATTTCATTCTGCTAACAGTCATTGGATCTCGACCAACGCGAGCAGCGTCGCGATACGATAAATCGTAATCGCGATAGGGTACAAACCGACCTTTATCGAAGTCGGAAACGTGATGGTACGCATTTCTCCTCCTTACACGAGGCATCACAACAACGTTTCACCAGGGAACGCCGGTCAACTGGCGTTTGTGTATGAGAAATCGGTTGGAAACTTTCCTCCTGTCAGCACGCTGTAGGTGTCGCCACCGGCGCCAACCTTAAGTGGATGCTTTGAAAAGCTAATCATTTGCATATCACAGCATGTTCTTGCTGCCGGTTAAATGTCGCGTCTGTAACACGTCATCATCGTGGTGTAGCAATTGTAATGGCCAGTAGTGTATTTTCTGTTGCGATTTTTTTCCGTTACTGTGTGAGGGTTCCCTGGTCTTCCCCCCCCCCCCCCCCCCCTCACCCCTCGCAACTCACGATTTTAATCCAACTTCCACTGTATCATAAGAGTACACATTGTCGTCATGCATTGCTTTGACGTGCCTGCTCACACGACATAAATTCTGTGTCTACAGCTAGGAGGCACTGCTATCTGCAGACAGACCTGTTGCACTCTTGCCCTCGGACGTAATTTTATGTTCGCGCTCGCCTGCGTGGTCGGTACAGTGTCAGGAAGGTCGCAGTTCGTAGTAATAGACGGCAAATCATCGAGTAAAACTGAAGTGATATCAGGTGTTCTCCAGGGAAGCGTCCTGGGACCTCTACTGTTCCTGATCTATATAAATGACCTGGGTGACAATCTGAGCAGTTCTCTTAGACTGTTCGCAGATGATGCTGTAATTTACCGTCTAGTAAGGTCATCCGAAGACCAGTATCAGCTGCAAAGCGATTTAGAAAAGATTGATGTATGGTGTGTCAGGTGGCAGTTGACGCTAAATAACGAAAAGTGTGAGATGATCCACATGAGTTCCAAAAGAAATCCGTTGGAATTCGATTACTCGATAAATAGTACAATTCTCAAGGCTGTCAATTCAACTAAGTACCTGGGTGTTAAAATTACGAACAACTTCAGTTGGAAGGACCACATAGATAATATTGTCGGGAAGGCGAGCCAAAGGTTGCGTTTCATTGGCAGGACACTTAGAAGATGCAACAACACTAAAGAGACAGCTTACACTACACTCCTTCGTCCTCTGTTAGAATATTGCTGCGCGGTGTGGGATCCTTACCAGGTGGGATTGACGGAGGACATCGAGAGGGTGCAAAGAAGGGCAGCTCGTTTTGTATTATCGCGTTATAGGGGAGAGAGTGTGGCAGATATGATACACGAGTTGGGATGGAAGTCATTACAGCATAGACGTTTTTCGTCGCGGCGAGACCTTTTTACGAAATTTCAGTCACCAACTTTCTCTTCCGAATGCCAAAATATTTTGTTGAGCGCAACCTACATAGGTAGGAATGATCATCAAAATAAAATAAGAGAAATCAGAGCTCGAACAGAAAGGTTTAGGTGTTCGTTTTTCCCGCTCGCTGTTCGGGAGTGGAATAGTAGAGAGATAGTATGATTGTGGTTCGATGAACCCTCTGCCAAGCACTTAAATGTGAATTGCAGAGTAGTCATGTAGATGTAGATGTAGATGCCTAAGAGGACAGAGCTCTGTGGCGAGGCGGAGTGCCCTGCGGAATGCGCCTGGTGAGGGCAGAGCGCGGCACGCCCTTCCGGTGGGCCGCGGCCATCCATCAGCGCTCTGGTCCCACCGCGCCACGCCACCCAGAGCCACGCCACACCACTCAGAGCCACGCCACGCCACTCAGAGCCACGCCGCGCCACAGGCTGGGCCCGCCGGCTGCGGCGTCGCGTCGGCCCACGCCCGCAGCGCTCTCTCACGGCTGCTGGTCTGCGCCCACCTGCTCCCACACCACTCGTACGCTCCGGATAATGCAGGCCAATTAGTGCTGCCGCATACCTCGGACGGGAGGAGCTGCGTCCGAGTGCTGTTCGCTCTAATAGCGCGACGTTTACTTGATACACGGTCTTAACGCGCCGGAAACGCCACAAGTGGCAGTAATTTAGGGAGTACCCCAGAGGAGTGTAATAGGGCCGTTAATGTTTACAGTAAACCGGCTGTGCCACCTACAGCTTGCGTCTCTTATTTCGTGCAGGACTCAAGATGCCAGACGAAGTTTCCAGGGAATGGTAGTAGGCAGAGGAGCACGTGATTAGATTAGATTACATACGCTTTGTAAGTAGGCTGTTTAGGTTTTTATGCTGGTAACGCCACGCAGTGCTCTATATCAAAATCACTGGCTGTGCTGTGAGCAGTCTCTGGCTGGTTTGCATTGTTGGAATATTTGTTGGGCAGCTGCATGTTAACAGCACGTAGCGTTGCGCAGTTGCAGGTGAGCCGCCAGCAGTGGTGGATGTGTGTGTGTGTGTGGAGGGGAGGGGGGGGGGGGTTGAGGTGGCAGAATATTTGAGAGCGGGCGATCTGGACTCAGAAAGAGTAAATCTCTAACACCGGATATCATGAACTGATATATTTATGTGATGACTTTTGAACATTATTAAGGTAAATACATCGTCTGTTCTCTGTCAAAATCTTTCATTTGCTAACTATGCCTATCAGTAGCTAGTGACTTCAGTAGTTTGAATCTTTTATTCAGCTGGCAGTACTGGCGCACGCTGTATTGCAGTAGTTCGAGTAACGAAGATTTCTGTGAGGAGAGTCATTCATGAAGGTATAGGTTATTGTTACTCAGGGCCATTCATTTGAATGGATTATTCAAAGTCAGATAGTGTTGTGCTAAACAAATATTGTGTGTCAGTTCAGTGACTGTCTGAGTACGTTCAGTTTTGCTCAGCTGTTTCAAAATCAAATAATGTTAGAGGTTTATCAGCACAGTAAGTCATACATTTTTCTAAGGGGACGTTTCAACTTTTCGTTCCAATTGATCCGCAGTAAAAAGATCCTCTGGGATTGAAACGGGTCAGAAAAGAAGAATACGCAAGAAATATTTAGAAAATAAGAACAGATATGCTAATGTACCTTACACAGATCCCAATTGAAACTGCACTTGCGGATATTGGATTGATAAAAAAAAAAAATTTAATAAAAAATTTAAAATTAACATTTTTACATTTAAAAGAATGTAAAATTTGTCATCAAACATTAAATGTTCAATAAACTTAGGTGCACATGGTAATTCTTAGGGTATTATAGCCACGCATCATCAAAATAAATAAATAAAAGACATTTTACAACACTTATTAGCAATTATTGCAATAGTGCACAAAATTTTCCACAGGAGTCCGATTGTATGCAATATTCACATTATGTGTAATTATTAATTCTGTACACGCATCAACTGGTTCTGCTAAGAAGTTCATCAGTGGAATAGAAGGAGTTGGCCACCAATAAATCCTTTAGACTCTTCTCAAACTGAACTGTTAGTTAAACTTTTTATGGCTGCTGGCACGTTATTGAAAATGTGTATTGCTGAATAGTGGACACTTGTGTTCAAATGTTCAAATATGTGTGAAATCTTATCCCGGCCAGCCGGTGTGGCCATGTGGTTCTAGGCGCTTCAGTGTGGAACCGCGTGACCGCTACGGTCGCAGGTTCGAATCCGGCCTCGGGCATGGATGTGTGTGATGTCCTTAGGTTAGTTAGGTTTTTAGTAGTTCTAAGTTCTAGGGGACTGATGACCACAGATGTAAAGTCCCATAGTGCTCAGAGTAATTTGAACCAATTTTTCATCAGTCCGTAAGCTTACACACTACTTAACCTAAATTATCCTAAGGACAAACACACACACCTATGCCCGAGGCAGGACTCGAACCTCCGCCGGGACCAGCCGCACAGTTCATGACTGCAGCGCCTTAGACCATGGACACCTTTCTGAACCAAACTAAGTGACTTAAAATCTATTTGAAAGTTATTCTTATCTCTAGTACTGGTTCCATGAACTGAGCTGTTGGCTTGAAAAATAAAGGATATGTTTAAATGACAAATTTTCTTATCGAATAAATATGATGGAAAACAGTAGTTAGTATCTCCAGTTTCTTAATCAACCCTCTGCAGGACGTTCTTGAGCTAACACCACTAATAATTCGTATTGATCGTTTTTCGGCTCGGAACACATTAGCTTCGCTTGATGAGTCACCACAGAAAATAATCCCGCGTGACATTATGGAATGGAAGTGAGCATAGTACTCTAGCTTTCATATTTTTATCTCACCTATGTCTGATAACAATCGCAGAGGAAATAGAGATTTTTTTAGGGGCTTCAGTAGTTCTGCTGTGTGCTCCTCCAAATTAAATTTATTGTCCCGCTATAATGTCAAGGTTTTAACCCTATGAACTTCTTCTATCTGACTGGCGTCATGTTTTAGGCATAAATTGCCTGAAACCTTTACAAGTTCCGAACTGCGTACGGTATGTATTTTTCAAGGTTCAGTGAGAGAATTGTCTAGGAACCATTTATTAACGTTTATGAAGAATTTGCAAATGTAGGTCTCTCAATTCTCAGAGCAACAGAGGTACTGAAACAAATAAGATTTTTTTATGGGAAGATGTACGGTTTTTAGCGTTGTTGGAAAGATCTTCGGAAGAATAGTACAGTGATAAGGTGCGAACTAATGTTGGCGTTGAAACTTTACGCAGCAGTATCGTAAAAATGTGCTAAAATTGCAAGGTAAGCGGGCAGAAAACGGCCATTTCATTGTAAACACCGCCAAGTGCCCCGATCTGTCGTTATATGCAGCAACAAGCTAGGCCTTCGCTACTAACAAGGAAACAGAGCCTGTCCAAATTCATGGTACATGTAGGGCCTGGCCAGAAATGAAAGTGACAAACTGGAAGCTCCACATGGCCAAATGTTTAAAAAAGATAGCGTTATAAGCACGAGTTCGGAGAAACACGAGCCACTTCTGTTAGTGTATTTCCAGACAGCGATTGGTTCAGTGGCTAGAGTGTAGACGAGGGACGGGGTGTCGAGTCCCTGAACCAAATTCTATTTATATTTTCAGTTTTTACGTTACGTACACTGCAGATAAACTAAGTATTATATTTATTAATATTCTCGCAAAAGGCATGAAAGGGAAAGGCGAAGGCAAGTTTGGAATTGCAAATAAGTTTCGAGGAAGGGATTGTAAGGCAATCACGAGAAACGCGTCCATAAAATTAAATAGTTTTATTATTTTACAACTGATGATTTACACGTGCTGCGGTGATATTCATCGTAAAATTAGGGGAAGGGGTCTACAGAACTGCTGAAGCGCCTTGCATATGTTATATGGCAGCAAGCCACGTGTAACGCATCATCTTACCAAATGTCGAGAAGGATAGCTGGTGATGTGTAGTGGAACGTATTTTGACGAGGTCTTCTCGCGATGTGATTATTTTTTCTCTCTCGATGAGATGAGAGCAATTTTGACGCTGTTTGATCGAATTATGTACCTGATCGCAAAAGTAGGTATCAGAGTGTTTCACTAGTGGCGTGTATTTCGGAGGAACCAATTTAATACTACACGATGGGAATCCTTATTCACCACGAAAAACCTCGTTGTCTAATTGTGGCTTTATTTGCCCACCTTCCCCCAACCACTTGAAAGAAAAAAAGTCTTCTCATACACACGCGTATTCATCATATCAGAGAAAAACGTTTCGTGTGCGGCTGTTGTAAGAGTCACAGGTTTTGATGAAGTAGCGACAACATTTCCATATTTTGGAGCGTATTCATCCATAATTGTTTGAATCCATGGCTGAAAAGGACTAGAACATTCTTGTAGGCATACGTAGACTGTTGGCAATAATTTTCCAGAAAGGATTATAGCGCAGTGTTCTGTATACATGTCAGTTTGTTTCCGGCGTGTACGGCTGTTGTATGAGTCACATTTTTTGATGAAGTAGCGACAACATTTCCATATTTTGGAGCGTATTCATCCATAATTTTTTGAATCCATGGCTGAAGAGGACTAGAACATTCTTGTAGGCATACGTAGACTGTTGGCAATAATTTTCCAGAAAAGATTATAGCGCATTGTTCTGTATACGTGTCAGTTTGTTTGACGCACTCTACTTTTGCACCACATAGGTAATAGGGTTATAAGTCAATTAGTACTGGCAACCGGCTACGTGGAGTTTCCTATCGGTGTCCAGCCATTTGCCACGCCGGACATTTGCCACGGTTTTACCTGCTCTGAAGGGTTGGGTCCCTTGTCTCCCCTCCCCCTCCTCCTCCTCCTCCTCACCCACCCGCTCAGTTTGCTTCAGAAGTTCCTAACATGACCATCAGTATGGAAGTTATTACAACGAACAAGGACAGGCCTCCTGCTCACTAGACAGGTTACGCGTATCTTAAACAGAGAGAATCTAAAGAAGGTGTTGTTACATTGTTGTTGTTGTTGTTGTCTTCAGTCCTGAGACTGGTTTGATGCAGCTCTCCATGCTACTCTATCCTGTGCAAGCTGCTTCATCTCCCAGTACCTACTGCAACCTACATCCTTCTGAATCTGCTTAGTGTACTCATCTCTCGGTCTCCCTCTACGATTTTTACCCTCCACGCTGCCCTCCAATGCTAAATTTGTGATCCCTTGATGCCTCAAAACATGTCCTACCAACCGATCCCTTCTTCTAGTCAAGTTGTGCCACAAACTTCTCTTCTCCCCAATCCTATTCAATACCTCCTCATTAGTTACGTGATCTATCCACCTTATCTTCAGTATTCTTCTGTAGCACCACATTTCGAAAGCTTCTATTCTCTTCTTGTCCAAACTAGTTATCGTCCATGTTTCACTTCCATACATGGCTACACTCCAAACAAATACTTTCAGAAACGACTTCCTGATACATAAATCTATATTCGATGTTAACAAATTTCTCTTCTTCAGAAACGCTTTCCTTGCCATTGCCAGTCTACATTTTATATCCTCTCTACTTCGACCATCATCAGTTATTTTACTTCCTAAATAGCAAAACTCCTTTACTACTTTAAGTGTCTCATTTCCTAATCTAATTCCCTCAGCATCACCCGATTTAATTTGACTACATTCCATTATCCTCGTTTTGCTTTTGTTGATGTTCATCTTATATCCTCCTTTCAAGACACTGTCCATTCCGTTCAACTGCTCTTCCAAGTCCTTTGCTGTCTCTGACAGAATTACAATGTCATCGGCGAACCTCAAAGTTTTTACTTCGTCTCCATGAATTTTAATACCTACTCCAAATTTTTCTTTTGTTTCCTTTACTGCTTGCTCAATATACAGATTGAATAGCATCGGGGAGAGGCAACAACCCTGTCTCACTCCTTTCCCAACCACTGCTTCCCTTTCATGCCCCTCGACTCTTATGACTGCCATCTGGTTTCTGTACAGATTATAAATAGCCTTTCGCTCCCTGTATTTTACCCCTGCCACCTTTAGAATTTGAAAAAGGGTATTCCAGTCAACATTGTCAAAAGCTTTCTCTAAGTCTACAAATGCTAGAAACGTAGGTTTGCCTTTTCTTAATCTTTCTTCTAAGATAAGTCGTAAGGTCAGTATTGCCTCACGTGTTCCAACATTTCGACGGAATCCAAAGTGATCCTCCCCGAGGTCTGCATCTACCAGTTTCTCCATTCGTCTGTAAAGAATTCGCGTTAGTATTTTGCAGCCGTGGCTTATTAAACTGATAGTTCGGTAATTTTCACATCTGTCAGCACCTGCTTTCTTTGGGATTGGAATTATTATATTCTTCTTGAAGTCTGAGGGTATTTCGCCTGTCTCATACATCTTGCTCACCAGCTGGTAGAGTTTTGTCAGGACTGGTTGTCCCAAGGCCGTCAGTAGTTCTAATGGAATGTTGTCTACTCCGGGGGCCTTGTTTCGACTCAGGTCTTTCAGTGCTCTGTCAAACTCTTCACGCAGTATCGTATCTCCCATTTCGTCTTCATCTACATCCTCTTCCATTTCCATAATATTGTCCTCAAGTTCATCGCCCTTGTATAAACCTTCTATATACTCCTTCCACCTTTCTGCCTTCCCTTCTTTGCTTAGAACTGGGCTGCCATCTGAGCTCTTGATATTCATACACGTGGTTGTCTTCTCTCCAAAGGTCTCTTTAATTTTCCTGTAGGCAGTATCTATCTTACCCCTAGTGAGATAAGCTTCTACATCCTTACATTTGTCCTCTAGCCATCCCTGTTTAGCCATTTTGCACTTCCTGTCGATCTCATTTTTGAGACGTTTGTATTCCTTTTTGCCTGCTTCATTTACTGCATTTTTATATTTTCTCCTTTCATCAATTAAATTCAATATTTCTTCTGTTACCCAAGGATTTCTAGCAGCCCTCGTCTTTGTACCTACTTTATCCTCTGCTGCCTTCACTACTACATCCCTCAGAGCTACCCATTCTTCTTCTACTGTATTTCTTTCCCCTATTCCTGTCAATTGTTCCCTTATGCTCTCTCTGAACCTCTGTACAACCTCTGGTTCTTTCAGTTTATCCAGGTCCCATCTCCTTAATTTCCCACATTTTTGCAGTTTCTTCAGTTTTAATCTACAGGTCATAACCAATAGATTGTGGTCAGAGTCCACATCTGCCCCTGGAAATGTCTTACAATTTAAAACCTGGTTCCTAAATCTCTGTCTTACCATTATATAATCTATCTGATACCTTTTAGTATCTCCAGGGTTCTTCCACGTATACAACCTTCTTTCATGATTCTTAAACCAAGTGTTAGCTATGATTAAGTTGTGCTCTGTGCAAAATTCTACTAGGCGGCTTCCTCTTTCATTTCTTAGCCCCAATCCATATTCACCTACTATGTTCCCTTCTCTCCCTTTTCCTACACTCGAATTCCAGTCACCCATTACTATTAAATTTTCGTCTCCCTTCACTATCTGAATAATTTCTTTTATTTCATCGTACATTTCTTCAATTTCTTCATCATCTGCAGAGCTAGTTGGCATATAAACTTGTACTACTGTAGTAGGTGTGGGCTTCGTATCTATCTTGGCCACAATAATGCGTTCACTATGCTGTTTGTAGTAGCTTACCCGCATTCCTATTTTCCTATTCATTATTAAACCTACTCCTGCATTACCCCTATTTGATTTTGTGTTTATAACCCTGTAGTCACCTGACCAGAAGTCTTGTTCCTCCTGCCACCGAACCTCACTAATTCCCACTATATCTAACTTTAACCTATCCATTTCCCTTTTTAAATTTTCTAACCTACCTGCCCCATTAAGGGATCTGATATTCCACGCTCCGATCCGTAGAATGCCAGTTTTCTTTCTCCTGATAACGACATCCTCCTGAGTAGTCCCCGCCCGGAGATCCGAATGGGGGACTATTTTACCTCCGGAATATTTTACCCAAGAGGATGCCATCATCATTTAATCATACAGTAAAGCTGCATGTCCTCGGGAAAAATTACGGCTGTAGTTTCCCCTTGCTTTCAGCCGTTCGCAGTACCAGCACAGCAAGGCCGTTTTGGTTAATGTTGCAAGGCCAGATCAGTCAATCATCCAGACTGTTGCCCCTGCAACTACTGAAAAGGCTGCTGCCCCTCTTCAGGAACCACACGTTTGTCTGGCCTCTCAACAGATACCCCTCCGTTGTGGTTGCACCTACGGTACGGCCATCTGTATCGCTGAGGCACGCAAGCCTCCCCACCAACGGCAAGGTCCATGGTTCATGGGGGGAAGGTTGTTACATTATCTAACACATATTGTACGATGGTTTTGAACTTTGTCCACTGATCCTCAACACTATCTTTACTTGAGACAAAACTTTTGTGTTGAGCTGTCAGGTCACATACTCATCTAACGCATATTGTACCATGGTTTTGAACTTTGTCCACTGATCCTCAACACTATCTGTATTTGAGACAAAACTTTTGTGTTGAGCCGTCAGGTGCTCTGTAATCTGCTTTTTGTCACTTTTGCTAAACAGAAAAATCTTCCTATCTTTTTTTTAATATTTCTATTTACAGCTGAAAACATCGATGCAGTAACCGCTTTATGATCGCTGATTCCCTGTTCTGCATTAACTGATTCAAATAGTTCGGGTCTGTTTGTCACCAGAAGGTCTAATATGTTATCGCCACGAGTCGGTTCTCTGTTTAACTGCTCAAGGTAGTTTTCAGATAAAGCACTTAAAAATATTTCACTGGAGTCTTTGTCCCTGCCATCCGTTATGAACGTTTGAGTCTCCCAGTCTATATCCGGCAAATTAAAATCTCCACCCAGAACTATAACATGCTAGGGAAATCTACACAAAATATTTTCCAAATTATTCTTCAGGTGCTGAGCCACAACAGCTGCTGAGCCCGGGGGCCTATAGAGACATTCAATTACCATGTCTGAGCCTCCTTTAACAGTGACCTTCACCCACCCAAATCATTTCACAATTCGAATCTCCGTCAATTATTTCCTTCGATACTATTGCACTTCTTATCGCTATAAACACGCCTCCCCCTTCACTGTCCAGCCTGTCTCTGCGGTATACATTCCAATCTGAGTTTAGGATTTCATTACTGTTTACATGTGGTTTCCGCCAACTTTCTGTCCCTAGTACTATATGGGCGTTGTGACCGTTTATTAATGAGAGCAGTTCTGGGACCTTTCTATAGACGCTCCTGCAGTTTACTATTACCACATTAATATTGTTATTCCCTGTTGCATTTTGCCTACTCCTGCCTTGCCGCGTCTCAGGAGGCGTCTTGTCGGGCCTAGGGAGGGAATTCTCTAACCTAAAAAACCCACATGTGCACTTCACACGTACTCCGCTACCCTTGTAGCCGCTTCCGGCGTGTAGTGCACTTCTGACCTATTCAGGGGGATCCTACATTTATCCACCCGATAGCGGAGGTCGAGAAATTTGCACCCCAGCTCTCCGCAGAATCGTTTGAGCCTCTGGTTTAAGCCTTCCACTCGGCTCCAAACCAGAGGACCGCGATCGGTTCTGGGAACGATACTACAAATAGTTAGCTCTGATTCCACCCCGCGAGCGAGGCTTTCCGCCTTCACCAATTCCGCCAACCACCTGTACGAACTGAGGATCACCTCTGAACCCAGACGGCAGGAGTCATTGGTGTCGACATGCACAATTTGCAGTCGGGTGCACCCATTGCTCTCTATCGCCGCCGGTAGGGCCTCCTCCACATCTCGGATGAGACGCCCCGGCAAGCAGACAGAGTGAACACTGGCCTTCTTCCCCGACCTTTCCGCTATTTCCTTAAGGGGCTCCATCACCCGCCTAACGTTGGAGCTCCCAATAACTAATAAACCCCTCCCCACCGAGTGCCTGCTCGTACCTTGCTGAAGGAGACGCCACATGTCCACTCACAGGCACAGCGGGCGATGCCACACGGCCAGCCTCCACATTTACCCTCCGCCTCGTGCGCCGCGAACGCCGCTGAACCCGCCACTCCCCTTGGGGAGAGGGTGGCCCAACAGCGCCCGGTACCCGCGAAGATGTCTCGACAGCAGGGACAGTGGGTGAAGGTACTTACTGAGCCTTTCCTCTGGCTTACTTAACATGGGACCAGTATCTCTTTGGATTTTCCGCCACATTTCTAGAGCGTGTTTCGTTGTGGAAACTATTAAATGCATCTCGCATTGAAATCCGCGCCAACTTCGAGCCTCAGTAAAACTTCACCAATCTTAGAGATTTTGCGTTCGTCTAAATTATACGTGCCTTTTGCGGAGCTCCTGCAACAGCTTTCTGTCTTGTTTTGTGTACCATGGGGGATCCGTTCCGTCTCTTATTTATTTATTTGATATGAATACCTCGAGTGTTTTTGATACTATTTCTTTGAACTTAAGCCTCATTTGGTCTCCACCTACATAGTTTGGAAGGTTTGGAGACTATCTCTTACAAAGACGTCACCTGAATTTTTAGCTGCTTTTATAAATAGATATATTTCGCGTTTACTTTTGGTGAATTTATTTGTTACGGAAGTGAGCCTCTCTACGACTGCGTGTTCACTAATCCTTGTATCCGTCGTGATGCTCAGGATTACTTGTGGTTAAGAGGTCAAGTGTGTTTTCGTAACCATTTTCAATTTGAATGGCCTCGTCAACTAATTGTTAAAAACAATTTTTTAAAAGCATTTAGAACAATTACGGAAGTTGTTTTCTATTTACAATAGGGTATGAAAATGTATTTTTGTCAACATGCGGAAGGTACATTGAAGTAACTGCCAACTATAATTGTATGAGTAAGTTACCTATTTGTGATGAATTTATTCCGGTTGGCGAGTATAACCTCTGTCCATACTAAGTCACAGGAACTATCTGCTTCAAAGTCGATTGTGAGCTTACATTATTTTTCCTTAAGTTGTTCTTGTTTCTGTTGTAGCGCAGATAATTACAATTACGGCTTTTCCCTCCAGAACCTAAGATGCTTTCTCTGTGACCTGTAAATACCAGAGCTAAACAATGTAGAACAACAACGTACGTTACAAGCATAGCATTCTGCATTACTTCATTTCCTTATTTCTAACGTTTTAAAACTGTAAGTCGACTTTAGATGACATGTCAATAATCTCTATTTAGTGAACGTGTTTTCAGTTGTTTTGAACATTGTCCCACTACATTTCATTAACTAATGTTTTTAGAGAGTAAATTAACATGGAGTATGTCGTTCTTCTTTTCAAACATTCACAAACCCATTTATTCTTTCCCTATTGTCTTTTGGGTATGCAGTTGTAGTAATTAAGGTAGGCATAAATGCAGTGAAAAAAAAAAAGAAATGACTAGCGTACGTTTGCAATCTCGTTTCATCGTTCCTTCTTTTGTTGCTCCCATGCCAATGGACTGTTTCTATCGCAATCACTAAGCGTGAAAGGAAGCTACCACACAGACAGAGGAATCTATATTTATACTTGGCAGAACTAATTACATACTGACATAATCGTCGGTATTGCTTTCGTTTCCCAAAAGTTATAAATATTTCGATTTCGGAAAAGAAGCTCTGTATTTGGCCAAGATGTCGAAGAAGAAGGTCCCTTACGTACTGGTTGTATCGAGTAAGATGGGGAAACGGCGGTTTGAAAGCGGACAGAGGTGGTGCGGTGAAGGGCGTCCTTACCTGAGAGATCGCTACTCAAGCTACCTGACGAAGAGGCAAGTGTGGCAAAAGTCCGGCGTGGCAAATGTCCGGTGTGGCAAATGTCCGGCATTCTTCCTACCGTGGGGTTTCCTACAAGGGTGCAGCAGGTAGCAGAGCTGTCCAGAGCAACCGGTTCCCTAACGAGTTGTTTGTGAACTGAGCCTCCCCCACTGCTTGTCTACCCCAGTCGCTCACCCTCAGTGCAGGTGTTGTCACCGTTTCTCAGACTGTGTCGTCGTCGATCAGCATGAATAATTTCGCAAAGTTAACTTGCCTATTCTGGAGTTTCGTCATATATGTCATACGAAATTAATTATTTGTATTTGGCGGGTCTCATTCACAGAAGTACGCTTTTAACGGTATTTCTAAAGTTCTAATACACAATCTGCTGTTTACTGAATTTTTATCTCAAAAAAACTGAAATTTTACTTGGTAAATTTCTTACATAACATGGTCACTCGTCCTGTGAAGCTTCCAGAATTTTTGATGAGGAAGGCGGAATGAGGACTCAGACAGCTGGTTGCCCTCTTTTAAACACGATCGTCGGGCATGGATGTGTGTGATGTCCTTAGGTTAGTTAGGTTTAAGTAGTTCTAAGTTCTAGGGGACTGATGACCTGAGAAGTTAAGTCCCATAGTTAAAAAAAACCACGATCATATTTGCCTATATTGTGCTTCAACAGGAGCATTTTTCAGCTGATTATTATGTAGTTCATTTTATAAAGATGAAATTCCAACTAGATGAACTTTGGCGGAGTCATCTATATTAAGCAACGAATTTTATCATCTGTAGACATCAAGAACAACATTCTAGTTATCAAGACTTTATGCGCCGCATCTAACCACAGGGAAATATTTTGTAACTTCTTTCAGATGAACATGCCGATTGTCGCGTAAATCTTTATCTAATTACTAACTGTCAACCCGGCGTTGCCCGGTTATTTATTCAGCCCAGTTTTATGACAGTTCATCCCCTCTTCCCTCATCTCTCTTGCCCATTTAGTCCTATCTCGTCTCTCTATCCAACTCCTCCTTCCGCCCATCCGTCTCCCTTTCCATCTCCTCCATCTGCCCCCCTCTCTCACAACACTTCATCCTCCTCTCCATCCTCCTCTCCTTCTCCATCTGTTTTCCCGTCTGTGTCCACCTCCTCCTCCCCTTTTTCTAATAGTACATCAAATTCACAATAACACCCCTAATTTATGTATTTATTACAGTGTTCCATTAGTCATTCATCACCTTCCCCCTTTCTCTGTTTACCTGCTGCTCCCTCTCTCTTTTAATCTGCTTCTCTCACTTCTCTATGCACCTCCCCCCCCACCCCCCGCCCCCATCACGTTCTCCACTCTCTTGCTATCTCATCCTCTGCCCCCGTCATGCCATCTCCTCTTTCTCCTTCTATGAAAAAATACGTATATCTGCCAATTGTGATGCTGATTGACGAGACGATGTTGAATTTATTTAAAGGTAGGTCAACCATCCGCCATCCAGCATACGTTGGCTTGTGTAAATGCCTTCACCACGAAAACATACATACATGAGCCAACTCCCAAGCTAATCAATCAAATGGTGTGCAATTCTGTTGTAAGGCACCCTCCGCCATACACCGTATGAAATTTCACGTAGACGGCGAGGTTCCCCTTGTTTTGAAGGTCAAATGTACAAAATTTCATAAGATCGGAACAACACTGTGGCTTTTGTTGTAAAGTACCCTCCACCATGCACTAAACGAAGTTTTATGTAAACAGTGACCTTCCTCTTGGTTTGGGAAATAGGAATTCATTTTTATAAAGCCCGCTCGCCTAGTTGCGAAACATAAATAATAGATTCGAGCAACAGAAATCATGTAATGATATATGACGTATAAGAGGCAACGTAGCTATTAAATAATAGTTACGAGATTACGAGAGCAGTCACTTTCAGTGTTACGTGAAATAACGTTATACCTTGTAAATTATCAAGACACAAAATGAAGATAATAAGCAGCGTGGGACTTCCTTCCGTTTGCGTTTGAAACTCTCGGAGAACTCCTGTGTGGTGAGAAGGGTGGGAGGGGGCAGCAAGGGGAGCCTCATTTTGTTTTGCCGGCCGGGGCCTCTGACAAGTTTAGTGCGCCACTGCTCGTAAGAAACCCCACGGTAGGAAACCCCACGACTCCCTGGCAACCTGGGACGAGAACATACAAATGAAAATATTTTATTGTACGCGGCATTAAAAAGCAGTGTTTCGACTTACCTGTTTGGTCGGACGCTTCGATTATTACCTCTTCTTGGAAAGTTATCTGCAGAGTCCTTCGGGGCGCTGTAAGTAAGATTCTTTCTTGAAAATATATTCTCAATCCCAAATTTTCCTTCGCCTTTCATTCCATGCCTTTTATGAAAACATTAATAAATATAATACATACAATACACTGAGCATTACTTCGATTAATTTGCATTGCAAATAAAGTTGTTGTTGTGCTCTTCAGTCCTGAGACTGGTTTGATGCAGCTCTCCCTGCTGCTCTATCCTGTGCAAGTTTCTTCATCTCCCAGTACTTACTGCAACCTACACCCTTCTGAATCTTCTTAGTGTATTCATCTCTTGGTCTCCCTCTAAGATTTTTACCCTCCACGCTCCCCTCCAATGCTAAATTTGTGATCCCTTGATGCCTCAGAACATGTCCTACCAACCTGTCCCTTCTTCTTGTCAAATTTCTCTTCTCTCCAATTCTGTTCAATACCTCCTCATTAGTTATGTGATTTATCCATCTGATCTTCAGCATTCTTCTGTAGCACCACATTTCGGAAGCTTTTATTCTCTTCTTGTCCAAACTATTTATCATCCATGTTTCACTTCCATACATCTCTACACTCCATACAAATACTTCCAGAAACGACTTCCTGACACTTAAATCAATACTCGATGTTAACAAATTTCTCTTCTTCAGAAACGCTTTCCTTGCCATTGCCAGTCTACCTTTTATATCCTCTCTACTTCGACCATCATCAGTTATTTTGCTCTTCAAATAGCAAAATTCCTTTACTACTTTAAGTGTCTCATTTCCTAATCTAATTCCCTCAGCATCACCCGACTTAATTCGACTACATTCCATTATCCTCGTTTGCAAAAAAAGTAAAGATCAAAATAAAAATAAAAAATTCCTCAGAGACGCGCCCAGCCAACCTCGTATTACCGTTCTATATTCATTCTCCTACACCAGTCTTTGGGTATAAACGCCGCTAATTGAAACGGTTCATCCCCACCCGACCCCCAAAAATACAGTTTTTTCTCAATTCTTTGTTATCTGGAGGTCCCACTTCTGTCACTTTCATTTCTGGCGAAGGAGTGCATATAACATAAATTTGGACGTAATCGGTGATTATGAATAGTCACGATTCCCTTGTAAGATAAAATTCATTTCCTATTGGCTTATTTTTATGTCTGTCATATTCAGGTTACGCAAATAGCTATTATTTGCGGAGCCCGAATATGAGCAACTAGACTCCTAACATGTTTCCACGGTGACCTATGTAGGCCTATGTATTCCCTGGAATATGTTGCATGTCTCACCAAGGACACCGAGCATTGTTTCGAATATTTGACGACGGCAATGATTCGCTGCGACGTTTTGTTTGCTTGGTATCCCAAGTAGTTAACACCATCTAGTATCAGCCAATATGAAGATGACTGAATCAGGCGAATGGCTATATGGTAAATAAACAATAATTACAGCCCTTGAACAAAGATATTTTGTTTCTTCGCCGTATGTTAATGTTTGCTTTCCCATCCCCACTGTCAGTTGTAAGAAGCAGATAATACTCGTCCGACCGATTCCTGAGTATTGCTCGTCAGTGTGGCACCATTACCAAACTGGATTAATATAAGAAACGGAGACAATAACACGAGGAGCTGCGCGTTTCATTTAGCATTCCTTTAGTTAGTGCGAGAGCGGTCTAGGGACGCTTAAGGAAGTGCAGTGGCAGTCGCTACGAGTTGGGCGTTTTGCATCACGGAGAGCTTTATGGCTAAAATTCTGACAACGTACGTGGCAAGAAAAGCATGGCGACGTATTACCTCCTACCGCATGGGTGCCACAAAATGATCACACCCACAAACTCACAGAAATTAGAGCTCGTGTGGAGGGTTGATGACATTTATTCATCTCACGCACCACTCGCAAATGGAAGAGGGATGGAGTAAAATGATAGTGGTACCCTTCCCAAACTCCGTCATGTGACATTAAGGCAATGCGGTCACAGTTGGAAAGAGCAGGAGGCAGTTCAACGCTCAACTCTCACTAAATGTCAGAATGGTGTCTTAAAGAAAGTTGACTCCCTAAGTCACCATTTTTCGAATGAAAAACTCGAGGTTTTCGTAATATAAATCTCTAATTTTCCTTACTTTGTTTCAAAATTTACGACATTGTCACTGGAGGCATGAGCGACTACTGTACTTGAATTCAAAAAAATGTTTCAAATGGCTCTGAGCACTATGCGACTTAACTTTTGAGGTCATCAGTCCCCTAGAACTTAGAAATACTTAAACCTAACTAACCTAAGGACATCGCACACATCCATGCCCGAGGCAGGATTCGAATCTGCGACCGTAGCGGTCGCGCTGTTCCAGGCTGTAGCGCCTAGAACCGTTCGGTCACTCCGGCCAGCTACTTGACTCCCATTCAAAGCCTTCGCTGTACCTTCGTAGATCTGAGTATGGCTATTGACCACCACAACCGATTATCCGTCTTACATTTCGTGCGTTCAAACTGGAAAAGAGTAATAAATGTGTTCTTTCCACATTTTTTTGGGAAGATGTTGGAAAAATATAAACAAAAATAAATAATATCCACTGAAGCAAAATCAGAATTTAGAAAACTCTTATTAGTAATTAAATGCTGTAGTACTTGAGAACATAATTTTTCCTAATTTTTCACAAACTAAATGACTACAGTCTACATAATATTAGGCTCGTCCAGTATCGCATTCTGGTGTTTTGAAAATATGCTATTGGCTTGTGGCACTAATCTCGAAAAGCCCGTTGTTGTTTGCTGCTTTAGCGTTAATGTTACTACTAAAGGCGCCGTAAAAATAACGTATTCGACATCCTGCCAATTGGCACCTAGTGGCAGATGTTTTGGTACTGAAGGCATTGACTTGGAACTACGTTCTGTTAGTAACAGTAGTAGTTGTACCTGCAACTGCGAAAAAAGAGGCTGAAAAACAAAGAAGACAACATGTAACTGTAGTAGACTTTTCCATTTGCTTAAATTTTGCACTGTTTACGTCATTAAGTGCGAATACTTTTTCTACCATTGTCTCCTCTTCAATTTACTTAGCGTTCCAACAATGAAAGATGTCTGCTCTTTAAAGCAAGTTTTGACAGACAAAAGCAATGTGGGTGACCTGGTCTGGAAACCGGGCCTTTGCCTTCTGTGGTCAACAATCTACCAACTGTGTCAGCAAGGCAAGTCTCACACCCAGACACAGAAATCTAGTGACATAAGAACCACCTCTCACTTTGCAATTTTGTTTCATCTTTCTCCCGATTACCCGATCATTAATTGTGTGAGCTTGGTACGTTTTTGCTGCCAGTGACAAGTATTAGATTTCTTGCCAGGAGTGAATGGGTCCGGAGATTTCGGTAGTCCCGTAAGGTCGGCAGAAGACTTTTCACTATATCTCAGTGGCAGGAAACGAGAGCCACTTTTCTCGGAAATGATTCTGTTCCTCCCAATGCTTATTGTCGTCGGTTACCCTTGCGCTAATCGGTTTTGCGTGGGCAACGTGTTGCAGCTCGCCACGACTTACCTCTAGGGGTGACTGAAAAGGAGAGGGCCTCAGACACGGCCAACCGATTCAGCTCAAATTTGGCAGGTCGCTTGTGCACAACCTAAAACGAAGGAATCTAGGATATTTTGGGTCAACACCCCCGCAATTCTGAGAAAATCACCCCTACAGTTTACGACGAGCAATCGACTCAAAATTGGCGGGATCGATAGATAATTGTAAATAGAGCATTTTTCATCATCAGCTATAGCGTCCGAAAATGTATACTTTTTCAGAAATCCAGGTAAGAAACTTTTACAGCTACCGCTTCTGTACCCACATGGTAAACGCTTTTCGCCGACAGCACCGATAGCTTGCCGGCATGATAGCTCAGCGTGTTCGGTCAGAGGGCTAGCTGCCCTCTATAATAAAAGAACTGAGTTAATGGATCAACAACGAACTGAAACGGGTGTCTTTCGACGTCCGCCTCGCGATTCTAGGAGCGCAGTCCGGAACCGTGGGACTGCTACGGTCGCAGGTTCGAATCCTGCCTCGGGCGTGGATGTGTGTGATGTCGTTAGGTTAGTTAGGTTCAAGTAGTTCTAAGTTCTAGGGGACTCATGGCCACAGCAGTTGAGTCCCATAGTGCTCAGAGCCATTTGAACCATTTGACGTCCGCCCAGAGCAGATACAACGAACGAAAACGAACAAAATGAGATTAAAAAAAAATAGCGCAACGGCCAAGGTGATTGGCTGGCACTCCGAGAACCTAGGTTCGAATCTCGAAGAAACCTCGCGGATGTTGTTCTTTTCTTTTGTATTCTTCCATATCTCAATTGATAGGGATAGGAGGGTTAATAAGGTCAGTATTACTATCATTCCTTATTGATTTACTCACCTTATTAGCCCTTCTATCCCTATCAATTGAGGTACGGAAAAATACAAACGATAAGAATACCATCCGCTACGTTTCTTTGAGATTCGAACCCGGATTTCCCGATTCCCAGCCAATTACCTTGGCCATTGCGCTATCGGCGTTGTCGACGAAAGGCGTTTACCATGTGGGCAGAGAAGCGGCAGTTGTAAAAGTTTCTTTCCTAGATTTCTGGAAAATTTTGCGTTTGCGGACCCCTATACCTGATGATGAAAAATTCTCTATTTACAATTATCATCGATCCCTCCAATTTTGAGTCGATTGCTCGTCATAACCTTTATGGGTGATTTTCTCAAAATTGCGGGGGTGTTGGCCCAAAATATCTTAGAGTTCTTTGTTTTAGGTTGTACACAAGTGACCTGCCAAATCTGAGCCGAATCGGTTGGCCGTGTCTGAGGCCTTCCCCTCGTTAGTGCGAAATTTTCCTTTCTGTCCACGCGTCAAAAGAAGACCGCTTATCTGGTGTGAGAAACCTCTTTGTTTCCTTTCGAAGTTGGGACTGTCAAATCCTAAGTAACGCCTCCATCACCAGACGCAGTGCGGTTGCTACTGACCAATGGAAAGACTGTTCGAAACCGGTACCAACATCATCAATCACAATGACGAACTTTTGCGCCGTCTAGATTGACAGTTTCTTCTACTTCGCCCCGTTTTAAGTAAAAAGGGGAACATATTCGTTCTTTACACTGGCAGCAACATTCTCCCCTCCTAGTGGAGCCTGGGAATTGAGGGTGTTCTAGAAAGCACTTGGATTTTAAGACAATATTCGCTTCTTGGCTCTCCTCTGATGCTGACTGGCGCCCTGTCGGTGTAGCTGTAGAACGTAAGTTCCGCTCAGATTTAACTCATTTGGTTATGCACCTTGTACTCTCAATTATCTGTGAATAAAACAACCAGCCACAAATATTTATGGCTGGTTGCGTCATTCACAAGTTGTCAGTAACGGCCGTGGGGTTCACAAGATCTAACATGGATAATTACCTATGTTAAATACTAGTCTCAATTATTTTGCTCCTGCGAGCTGCCCAGATGTAGAAGTCTTATTCAGTTTGCTTTCTGCAGTCTTCAAACTGAACGTGATCCTTCCAGAGTTTAGAGTCACCACAATTTGGTCATCAAGGAGAAGGGAGCTGATATTGTACAATTCTCGATCACCAATCTGTAAATATAACGTTGAGGTTTGAATCTCAAACTGTCTACAGAATGTGAGACACCAGTGACGGTTATCGCTCGATTGGATGGGGCTGTAAGGCTCGGCAACCACCTTGGTGGTATTCGAGATGATACGTTATACGTCAACAGTCAGTTTCACCTTACCCCTTATTCCTTATCGTCAGCAGCAAGAGAAATATAACGCACCCGTCTGATTCGTCTATAGACAGCACTCACATTGAAGACACACAACATACACTAGCTGATCAAAAGTATCCGAGCACCTGGCTGAAAATGACTTACAAGTCGTGGCGCCCTCCATCGGTAATGCTGCAATTCAATATGGTGTTGGCCCACCCTCAGCCTTGATGACAGCTGCCACTCTCGCAGGCATACGTCCAGTCAGCTGCTGGAAGGTTTCTTGGGAAGTGGCAGCCCATTCCTCACGGAGTGCTGCACCGAGGAGAGGCATCCTTGCCGGTCGGTGAGGCATGGCGGAAAGTCGGCGTGCCAAAACATCCCAAAGGTGTGCTGTAGGATTCAGGTCAGGACTCTGTGCGGGCCAATCCATTACAGGTATGTTATTGTCGTGTAACCACTCTGCCACAGACCTTGCATTATGAACAGGTGCTCGATCGTGTTGAAAGATGCTATCGCCATCCCCGAATTACTATTCAACAGCGGGAAGAAAAAAGGTGCTTAAAACATCAATGTAGGCCTGGTGCAAGCCCCCTCCATGAAAAACACGACTACACCATAACATCACCACCTCCGAATAATAAACAGTAAATTTTATTTTACTGTTGGCATTACACACGCTGGCAGATGACTTTGACTCGGAATTCGCCATTCTCACACCCTGCCATCGGATCGCCACATTGTGTACCGTGATTCGTCACTCCACACAACGTTTTTCCGCTGTTCAATCATCCAATGTTTGCGCTCCTTACACCAAGCGAGGCGACGTTTGGGATTTATCGGCATGATGTGTGGCTTATGAGCAGCCGCTCCACCATGAAATCCAAGTGTTCTCACCTCCCGCCTAACTGTCATAGTACTTGTAGTGGATTCTGATGCAGTTTGGAATTCCTGTGTGATGGTCTGGATAGATGTCTGCCTATTACACTCTGCGACCCTCTTCAACTGTGGACGGTCTCTGTCAGTCAACAGGCGACACCGGCCTGTACGCTTCTGTGCTGTACGTGTCACTTCACGTTTCTAGTTCACTATCACATCGGAAACAATAGATCTAGGGATGTTTAGTAAATCTCGCATACAGACGTATGACACAAGTGACACCAAATCACCTAACCACTTCGAAGTCCGTGAGCTCTGCGGAGCTCCCCATTCTGCTCTCTCACAATGTCTAATGACTACTGAGGTCGCTGATATGGAGTATCTGGCAGTAGGTGGCAGCACAATGCACATAATATGAAAAACGTATGTTTTTGGGGGTGTCCGGATACTTTCGATCACATAGTGTATTTGTTTAGGAAACGAAAATAGAAGCCCACACAAAGAGGGGACTTTTTATGTTAGACGACTGACTCTCGGCGTCTGTCACCCGTTCTATGTTCACCGCAATTGTCGTATGCAGTGGCGATGCCTGCGCATACAGGTAACGGCTGGACAGTCTTGCTGTTGAGGCACAATGAGGAATTCTGCTGCTATACTGTGGAGCTTTAGCATAACATCAACAGAGATCCTACACATCATCAGCAGACGTCCTGACAACACTGCCTGAGGAGAGATGCACACAGTAAACATGATGGGACATTAGTACGTGCTAAAGGATCTTTCGTAAATGATTAGAGTTGCAGTTCTCTAGGACAGGGAGAACGAACACGATAGTGCGTTGCTGTGGTTTTTGTCTACTCTTGTTACCAGATCTGGTAGGTTATTAAGGGGCGTGTACAGCTTGAGATGTTGAGTAATCACTGTGAAGGAGACGGAAATGCCAGATACTCTTGTGAGCTGGCTGGTCTAATCGTGGAATGTGCCGATTTGTTCTGTATCCTGCTGTCACAGTGCTCCGATGCTGTACCGCATGGGAACGTGAGACCAGGAAGTCGAATGGCATAGCGTTGTGTCCAGGGTGAGCCGTGCTTCTCAGCTGCTCCAGGCGAGTATGGCGGCCACCTGGAGAGAGAGGTCCCATTCTTCCAATGTTTTGCAGAGACACAGCGCTCTACACCAGGCATCTTGGTGTGGGGAACCGTCGGGTACAGCTTCAGGTCGCGGCTGGCGGTAACTGAGGAAACACTGATGGAACAACGGTGCTGCGTCCTAAAGTGTTGCCTCTAATGTTTCACTGCCATGCTGCAATTTTTCAACAGAACAATGCTCGTCTTCGCGTGTTAGATGCTTCTATGAACTGTCTACATGATGGTGAAGTACTCCTGTGGCCAGCACGAACCACATATGTGTGTCCGATAGAACACACGTGAGACCGGCCTGGACGTCAACTCCGCCCCCTGTGCCTGTATCCTAAATATCATGGATCAGTTACAACAGCAGAAGAACAGCTTGCCTACAGAAAAAAAGGCAAGGATTTTATGGTACCCTTCCCAACTGAATCGGAGCACGCATCCACGCCAGAGGAGGTACCGCGTCATTGTAATCAGTGGGCTCATACTGGACAAGTCCTTTGTAAATATGACTTGATTTTGTAATCACTGAAATAACACCACATACCCTTTGCTACTAGTGAAGTTTCATTTCCTTTCCTCCTCCACTTCTTGGTGATTCACGATTTTTATCGGACAGTGAATGAGAACGGCAGTACGTTCCGTGGGTCGACATATAAGAAGAAGGATATTTACAAAATGGTAGCAGAGGTGGCATTCTTCAGGCACAGGAAGGCTACGTTTCAGTTTCTTCTTCATGTTACCGAAAAGCTCCAGACACCTTCTTTGAAGCCAAGACGTTGAGTGAGTAGTTCATGACATTCTAGATATAAGCTATGTCTTAAAAATCTTAATACACTCATGCTCATAAATTAAGGATAATGCTGATACACGGTGAAACAACCCTCTGGTGGCCGGTTTGCGGGTTTAAATCACCTCGTGTATGACCATGCGGCGCATTTGACCTGCGGTCGTTGCACGGTGACGCTGGCAGCAGATCACATACGCAGAGATGTGTTGGTGCATGTCAGAGTACGGTGCAGCGAATAAGCGTGCAGACGTTTTAAGACTTTCTAATGGTTATTGTGTGTTGAAAATGGCTCAAAGAATACATACTGATGACGTTATGAGGGGTAGAATACTAGGGCGACTGGAGGCTGGTCAAACACAGCAGGTTGTAGTACGGGCCCTCCGTGTTCCACAAACTGTGGTCCCAAGATTATGGCAACCATTCCAGCAGCCAGGAAACGTGTCCAGGAGCTACAGTACGGGACGTCCACAGTGCACAACACCACAAGAAGACCGAAATCTCACCATCAGTACCCGCTGACGGCCACGGAGTACTGCAGGTAGCCTTGCTCGTTACCTTACTGCAGCCACTGGAACAGACATGCTTTAATCGCCCGGAGACCTGCAAGGTGCATTCCACTGAACCCTGCAAGCAGGAGAGCTCGTAAAACCTGATGCCAAGAACACAGTACGTGGTCATCGGAACAGTGGTCCCAGGTTATGTTCACGGACGAGTCCTGTCTGAACAGTGATTCTCGCCGGGTTTTCATCTGGTGTGAACCAGGAACCAGATACGAATCCCTTAGTGTCCTTGAAAGGGACCTGTATGGAGGTCATGGATTGATTGTGTGGGGTGAGATTATGATTGGTGCACGTACACCCCTGCATGTCTTTGACAGAGGAAGTGTAACAGCTTAGGTGTATAGGGACGTATTTTGCACCAGTATGTCCGCCTTTTCATGGGTGCAGTGGGTCCCACCTTTCTCCTGATGGATGATAACACACGGCCCCACCGAGCTGCCATCGTGGAGGAGTACCTTGAAACAGAAGATATCAGGCGAATGGAGTGGCCTGCCTGTTCTCCAGACCTACCAGACCTAAACCCCATCGAACACGTCTGGGATGGTCTCGGTCGACGCATCGCTGCACGTCTTCAAACCCCTAGGACACTTCAGGAGCTCCGACAGGCACTGGTGCAAGAATTGGAGGCTATACTCCAGCAGCTGCTCGACCACCTGATCCAGAGTATGTTAACCCGTTGTGTGGCTTGTGTAGGTGTGCATGGTGATCATATCTCATACTGATGTCGGGGAACATGCGCACGAAACAGTAGCGTTTTGTAGCTCATGTGTTTCGGGACGGTTTTCTCAACTTATTACCAATACCATGGACTTACAGATCTGTGTCGTGCGTGTTCCCTATGTACCTATGCTATTAGCGCCAGTTTTGTGTAGTGCCACGTTGTGTGGCACCACATTCTGAAATTATCTTTAATTTATGAGCATGAGTGTAGAACTGGTAGTTGGGCAGTGACCAGCCACGACTGTAGCAAAAACGACGCACCAGATAAACTCCTATGGAAATATCCTCTAGTTGAAGATATAGCAAGGACTGCTAGGTAGGTTTCAGGAGGTAAACGTCCTTCTAGTTGGTGCTCTGACAAAAAAAGGAAGTCGCAACTATACTCAACAGACACCGCAACAAGACGAGTAAAGCCAGTAGACCAGCCTAGGGAATGAGAACGTAGACCAATAGCTTGGTCCAGTAATGGAGCAGTGAAAAGAGGAGGTCACAAGCGTGTCCGAGAATAATGAGAGGAACCAGTGGAAGATTCACAGTCCCATCAAAAGCATCAGGACACCCCTATATTCAGCGGAACTGACCACCAGATGTCACGCGAGGCGGAGCAACCAGGGTAAAATGAAGAGAGCGTGTACTGCCAACAGAGAAGTACTGACAGCAGAATAGGTCGCTCAGCAGAGATCAATGACTTTAAACATGTACTAGTCACTGGATGTTATCTGGCTAACAAATCCATAACGGACATGTCAACCCTTCTTAGGTTTCCCAAGGCGACTGACGCTGACGTGATTGTGTAGTGGAAGCGTGAAGGAATAAACATTGCTAAGCTAAGACCAGGCAGAACTCATGTAGTGGCGGACAGGGAACGTCTAGAACTGCGGAAGTTGGTCGCAAAAAATAGCATGAAATCAGCGGAAGGAATGACACGTGAGTTCCAAGTGCTACCAGTAGTCTACCTAGCACAATGCCTGCGCGTAGGGAATTAAACAGAATGTTATACAACGTTCGACCAGATTCTCATAAACCACAGTGCTAACTGAGAACTTGAGGCGCTGTAAAGAGCGAAGCTTCTGGACGGAGGATGACTGGAAACGAGTGATTTGGATCGATGAAGCTAGCTATACGTTGTTGTTGTTGTGGTCTTCAGTCCTGAGACTGGTTTGATGCAGCTCTCCATGCTAATCTATCCTGTGCAAGCTCCTTCATCTCCCAGTACAAATACTTTCAGAAACGACTTCCTGACACTTAAATCTAGACTCGATGTTAACAAATTTCTCTTCATCAGAAACGCTTTCCTTGCCATTGCCAGTCGACATTTTATATCCTCTCTACTTAAACCATCATCAGTTATTTTGCTCCCCAAATAGCAAAACTCCTTACTACTTTAAGTGTCTCATTTCCTAATCTATTTCCCTGAGCATCACCCGACTTAATTCGACTACGTTCCATTATCCTTGTTTTTCTTGTGTTGATGTTCATCTTATATCCTCCTTTGAAGACCCTGTCCATTCCCTTCAACTGCTCTTCCAAGTCCTTTTCTGTCTCTAACAGAATTACAATGTCATCGGCGAACTTCAAAGTTTTTATTTCTTCTCCCTGGATTTTAATACCTACTCCAAATTTTTCTTTTGTTTCCTTTACTGCTTGCTCAATATACAGATTGAATAACCTTTTCGCAATTTCTTCAGTTTTAATCTACAGTTCATAACTACTGAAAAGGCTGCTGCCCCTCTTCAGGAACCACACTTTTGTCTGGCCTCTCAACAAATAGCCTTCCGCTGTGGTATCTGTATCGTTGAGGGACGCAAGCCTCCCCACCAACGGCAAGGTCCATGGTTCATGGGAGGAGGACCTAGCTATATATCCTGTGGAAATCTCGTGGAAGGATCTGGGTTTGACAAATAAATGGAGAAAGTTACTTGCCATCCTGTGTAGTGGCAACAATGAAATACAGAGGAAGCATTGTTATAGTTGTAAACCTTCCACTATATTTTTTCCTGTATGATATTTAGCCCCAGTTTACCTCCCACTCTACAGAATTCTACGTATTATCAAAACTATTACCCACAAACTGTTATCCAACTTCAACTCGTATGCCAGCCTTGACTAAACATAACCTAATTTGAACTGAACTGGTCTGAATTCAACTTGTCTTTATGTTAAAAGGGCAACTGAAGTAAAACAGCTATCTGACCCTTATCAAAATTTCCACTTTCCTCGCGTCTTGACATAATTGTTGCAGATTTCTCGAAAGCACAACAGCAAACAGCAAGCAGGCAGATTAAAATTTCCAGCTGTTGCATACTACATGTGGTAATGCGTAATGACAAACAGTTGGGTTGGGAGAGTAACTATTCCTATGAAATGATATTCCAAGACAACGATTTTAGAATGAAATTTATATCCAAAAATACAGAGTAAAACTTTACTTCATCTTCTCACATAACGTAGGTCTGAACAGTACTATAGTTAACAAAGTGAACAATCATTTAGAAAGGGTACATAAAAATCAAAGAGCTTAATCAATTAATATGTTAATGCATAACTCAGGGAAGCGGGGTGATCTTTCTCTCAACTCTGAGCAAGTGCACAAAGATAACTACCTCCCAATAATCATTTCTTTAAATCAGGTGCGCAGTGCTGCAGTCATAACTCAAACTTCTTCTCTCTCTCTCTCTCTCTCTCTCTCTCTCTCTCTCTCTCTCTCTCTCGCTTTTAAGAAACACATTATTCAAAATTTATATTCTTTTCGCTTACCCATATATAACATGATATTCATCCTTTCTGTCCTCGGCAATTAATGTTTCTTCAGCTAACGGATACAATCCCAAGTCAACACAGCACTGTACAATACGACCATCACTTACCATACTTCAACTGAGATTGTATTAAACTGCACAGAGGCAAAGACTGTAGCATGACAAGACCAAAGATTGTTTAACAGTAACGTAACTTGCTCTCCCACTGACGTGTACATCGGTAACGCACGAAAGCCAGAATGACATGACCACCTTAACAGTAAGGGTCTGTTTTTCGTGGATAGAATGTGCTTCTTACTGCACTTAAGAAAACAATAAATGCAGACGGATATGAACACATTTTACAGCTAAATGAACACCTCGGAAATAATGACCATTTACATCAGTATGATACTTCTCCCTCTCACAAAGCAACACTTACTAACCAATGATTTTTGACAATAATATTCCTGAAATACATTGGCCTGCTCAGAGTACCAACCTGTACACAGTGGAATACCTTTTGGATGATTTAGAACATTGACTTCTCACCAGACTCCACCGTCCAACATCACTACCTTCTGTGGTTTAGGATCTTGAGGAGGAATGGGCTCCCATTCCTTCACAGACATTCGGACGCTTGACTGAAAGGTGTATCAATGTTCCCAACAGAGTTCAAGCCGTCACAAAGGCGAAGTGTGGACACACGCCATATTGGAGTCCACTACCAGTTGTCCGCCGGCTACATTTGTTCAGATAGAGTAAGAGACCCCCCTGATACGTCGTCAAGCGGTCCAGAGGCCGCTGGATCCAACGGCGTGGCCGATCGTGTACAGAACGTGCATGATAAACTAGATACATTCCAGTAATGGTAAAGTATACAGGGTGGTCCATTGATCGTGACCGGACCAAATATCTCACGAAATAAGCGTCAGATGAAAAAACTACAAAGAACGGAACATGTCTTGCTTGAAGGGGGAAACCAGATGGCGCTATGGTTGGCCCGCTAGGTGGCGCTGCCACAGGTCAAGCGGATATCAACAGTGTTTTTTTTTTTTTTTTTTTTTTAATAGGAACCTCCATCTTTCTTACATATTCATATAGTACGTAAAGAAATATGAATGTTTTAGGTGGACCACTTTTTTCGCTTTGTGATAGATCACAAACATACGGCTCACAATTTTAGACGAACAGTTGGTAACAGGTAGGTTTTTCAAATTAAAATACAGAACGTAGGTACGTTTGATCATTGTATTTCCGTTGTTCCAATGTGATACATGAACTTTTGTGAACTTGTGATTTTTGAGAAAGCATGCTATTACAGCGTGATTACCTGTAAATACCACATTAATGCAATAAATGCTCAAAATGATGGCCGTCAACCTCAATGAATTTGGCAATACGTGTAACGACATTCCTCTCTACAGCGAGCAGTTCGTCTTCCGTAATGTTCGCACATGCACTGACAATGAGGTGACGCATGTTCTCAGGTGTTGTCGGTGGAACACGATAACAAATATCCTTCAACTTTCCTCACAGAAAGAAATCCGGGGACGTCAGATCCGGTGAATGTGCGGGCCATTGTATGGTGCTTCGACGACCAATCCACCTGTCATGATATATGCTATGCAATACCGCTTCAACCGCACGCGAGATATGTGCCGAACATCCATCTTGTTGGAAGTACATCGCCATTCTGCCATGAAATCAGCATACATTGCACCATTTAGATTGCCATCGATAAAATGGGGGCCAATTATCGTTCCTCTCATAATGCCGCACCATACATTAGCCCGCCAAGGTCGCTGATTTACTACACGAATATGTAATAAAGATGGGGGTTCCTATTTAAAAAAAACGCAGTTGATATGCGTTTGACCAATGGCAGCAACATCTAGTGGGCCAACCATAGCGCTATTTGGTTTCCCCCCTTCAAGCTAGACGAGTTTCATTCTTTGCAGTTTTTTCTTTTGATGCTTATTTCGTGAGATATGTGGCCTGGTCACTATGAATGGACCACGCTGTATATAACCTTCGCAGACTGTAGGGAAGAGAACACCTTGTAACTACACTAGGCGGCATAGCACGTAACTGTTCTCTGTGAGTCAGCGACGCTAACATTACCTTGAGTAATCGTAGCAGAATTATTTTTCTTGCTATCTATAAGTTTAAGTATCAGTATTAGTTGCAGTAGAAAAATCAAGGTAATGGTTGTATTAAGAGCGCTTTGTATATCTGTAATAGAACTATTGTCTTTGCAGTAGCATCTGGGAAGGCAGCTGTAATAGCACGAACCTCAGTAGATGGTAATGGTATCTGTAAGATTAGTCAAAACTGATGGAAATTTTGAAAACTTTTGACTCCCTTCCTGTCACAGTAAAACAACACACTATTGAGAGTGGAAAAAGTTGCCACAGGGTAACTTCATGCAGAACAGTGTACAGGTAATCAGATAAATGATAGAGCGATAGTGAGAGAAATAGAGATCATTAAAAAAAATGTATGACCGGCACTGTAAACGCCGTTCAGTACTCTGAAAAGATATATATATAAACATAATGATTCACAAAAATGTAAATTGACATGTTACGGTTCATTGTTGTTATCGAGACGGTGGGCTACAGTGAACAAATAAAAGGAAATAATTTTCCAGCCAGTGATATCATCATTTTTATCAGCAGCAGCGGCAGGAACAGTTGCACCAGTAGCAGTCATTTGGCATCTTGAAAGGAGTGCGTAACTGCCCTCTGATTTCATGCATTGCTAATGTCGAAAGTTTGGTCTTGCTACCGTGTAGCTGGGCATATGCTGAGAGAAATAAAATAACACAGTGGACAAGAATACAATGGAGCGCTACTGTTTTATTTCTGTTGAGGTCAGCAGCCTTTTCCTTTTTCCCTATCAGGCCCTGAACGTCTGTCTGTACGATACGGACGCGAGGTTGAGTGTTCTTAAAAGGGCCGGGGTAAATCAGAGAAGTTTCTTTCCTTCATAGTGTAGGAAACAGCCTCCTTTGTTCCATTCCATGAATGTGGAGTAACACAGCGTGTTCAAATACAGAGCTTGCAAATTTTTTTCGCGTTCGTTCCATTAGCTAGCTGAACGGCGCCCCCCCCCCCCCCCGCCCTCTACCTGCATGCAAAAAACGAGACTTCATCGCAAGTCTGGAGGTTCTTTTTTTATACACTTTTTCTGCAGTCGTCAAATTGTTTATCTGTTGCATTGGAACATGGTAGGGTCTAAGTCGTGTTGCTTTTTGTTGATTAGGATGCTGTTAGAGATGTTTACAGATGAATGTATATGCTCTTTGATCTCCAGTTGGTAACTAATAACGTTTGTAGTGACGTTCGGGTTTGAATCTAAGTAAATAGGGGTAAGACCTAAGGTCCGGCGGTCGTGCTTGTCTTTAGGCACAGTCAGTCCACATGAGCTTATCATGTTGGTTTATTACTGCGTTCACTACTTCATGCCTTGCTTCTCCTACATTATTTAATACCTTTGATTACAAGGAGCGTTAATTTGCCGTGCATTCAACGTGAACGAACTTCCCCTGTGTAATAGACTTTTCTGTACGATGAGTAGTGATGCCCTTTGCTTGTGCCTGTGTTTAAATTCCATTATTATTCTTTCATTTAATTTACATCAACGAGTTTCCTTATTATTATCATCATTCAAGGGTAGATCGGTATGTCTTCCTTTCCGTGCCACACGTTGGGTGGGATCAACCAGTCCTTTGTAGTTCACTGATTACCACATGACTTCGAATCTGTGTTTTACGGTTAGGAATCCTTTCTATTAGAGAGAGCTCAATTCACTGTGTATAATGAACCCCTCCATCCACGATAATAATTTCTTGTAGCAGATTTGTTGGAATTAATGTGTTTGATTTTTGCAGATTGGTTCTGGTACTCCATCTGTTCATAGCCTTCCTCTCTAATTGCATGGTATCAATTATCCTAAACATAATGAACCTATATATATACATGATACTCTTTTCTCTGGATCAGATTTAATTGATATAATGTGTTTTCAATGGAAGCGCCAGATTTAGATTTTTCCCCCCTTGTGTGAGTAATTATTTGGGACGATCCACCATATCCCACGCACTCGCGAGAGGTGATTCTTCTGATTAATTTAGTGAATGTGATAAATATTTCCTGTGTCTAAAGGACCATAGTGATCTAATGTTTGTTCATGATGTAATGATTCCATTTCCTGTGTAGAAAGGGAGTTCTATGTAACAAATGTCGATTTGTTGGAACTGATCTCTTGGTTGTTTCGCCCTCTTTCCATGCTCGACTCCCGTTAGTATTTCTTCTGCTTCTTCTTCTTCCTTTCGTCCTACGCTGAAGATGTTGCCTTCAGCACTCCACAGTCTACCTTTTGGTCGTCACGGTGTCTTTTCCTTGGACGGCAATATATCTTTTATCAGGGGGTAATATATTTCGTACGATTTTCACAATCTTCAGATGGTCCATCCTGTCTATGTGTTCGTTCCATTCATGCTTTCTCTTATTTACCCACACTCTTTCTAATACTTTCTCTTCTTTGTCTACCTCGCAATGCCAGCCCTGTAATCCTCCTAATCCTCTGCAGAATCTTCGTTTCCATGTCTTCCAAAAGCCTATTTGTTTTTTATGTGTCCAGTCTTGTCTCAACTGTGTATGTCATAATAGCTCTCACTATTGTTTTGTATATTCTTGCATTTGCATCTTTTCCTCCATGCTTATTTTTCCAAATAACATCATTTAAAGTAGAGATGGGCAATCCGCTCCTGAACCGATTCAAAGAGCCATATCTTTCTAAGGAGTTGGTGGTGGATGATGCAGAAAAAATGAATGGTAGCTCATCTGATTCCAAAGCGCATCTCTGGTGGCTCTGATGAGCAGAATGAAAATTCTCCAGCAGACTGCTGCAACGGCGCCCCACGCCACATCCTTAAGAAAAGTTTCTCAAGCTACAGAAGAGCATGTGCACATTAGGATTTATGTATTTAGTTAGTAGATGAAGTTTTTCTCATTTGTGAAAACAACACAATATTGAGGAAACTCCATTTTTTTTTCAATTTACTGGCTGTCAGGCCGTATCCAGTCACCTGTCTTAATAGTAACGCCAATTACAATATTGTCGCAGAAGTTGCTGAGTAGCACAGTCATTGTGGTGTAGTGGCTGTGATACTAGGCTGTCGCATGGAGGGTCGTGAATTCAGAACTCACCTGTAGTGTAAAATTTTAATTTATATATTCGGTTCGAGTACATTCTAAAAGTATCGACAAATGTCAAGAATCATTGTGCTGGAATTATTTGTAACTGTATAAATACTGTATGTATTCTGGCCAGAGGCAGTTGGCTCCGCGCTCTTGTATGTGCAAGTGCTCAATAAACCATCGTTAGCCGGCGTTGGTGGCCGTGTGGTTCTAGGGGCTGCAGTCCGGAACCGCGCAACTGCTACAGTCGCAGTTTCGAATCCTGCCTCGGGCATGGATGTGTGTGATGTCCTTAGGTTAGTTAGGTTTAAGTAGTTCTAAGTTCTAGGGGACTGATGACCTCCGATATTAAGTCCCATAGTGCTCAGAGCCATTTGAACCAAACCTTCGTTAAGTGAAGTTAGTGACCATCATTCATCTAATTAAACCTTCTTCTACGTGACAATATGACAGTACAACACAACACCCAGTCCCATAGTGGGAAAAAATCGACCCAGGTGAGAATCGACCCTATCTCTCTTCACTTCCCAAGCTGCCATGCTGACCGCACAGCTACCGATGTTACCGACCTATTTCTTATTCACAGCGGTACATTAACGAAGAAAGAGCCTCCAGTATCACGTGTCTGCATCTCATTTTAAAGAAGACCTCAGATTTCAGCTCAATAAGCGTTTACACAGTTTTAGTGAGCTGTTACTTCTTATCGTTTGACATAACATTGAACTCGGGATGTGTCTTCATCGACCATGTAAGCTGTGGTTTTCAGTCACGACGTAGTAGGAGTGTATCACAGGGCGACCCTGGCAGCGCTCCCCCGCCAGTAGTTCTGCACCCCCACCACTCGCACCAATTGGACCACAAGCCATCCACTAGCTCACTGTTTCCCACGATTCTCAGGGATCGGATCACAAGGTAGCTCACTAGGCCACTTCTCCCCACCGCTCTCATGGATCAGACTGCAAGGTAGCGCACTGCTCCGCTACACTGCCATGGATGAGATCGCATGCAGCAGATCAGTTGGCTACTTGAGGAGTCACTGTGTTCTCTGCGCTCTTGGCACAGTGATACAGCTCGCGAGACAGAACACCTATCCGTCTGAATCCAGCTTTTTATAAAAATAGTGGTATGTGTAAACACATAATTATTTTAATATACAGAGTGTCCCATTTATATCGACCACCAGATACAAATTACAAAATGTTTCAAGCAAATGTTCTTTAGCCGTCAGGGAAATATCAATCAGCACGATTGCCTTCGTTGTAGCTTCGTTTTTTACAAGAACAGCGGTATGACTTTTTTAAATGGCACCCTGTATTTTTTATTCAGTAATTCATTTCCTCTCCTAAAGACCTATTCAGAAATGTATCACAGTGTACCATTCACTGAAACACAACGTTATTGATTACAGACAATTAATTGTCAGAAAACAAATGAAAACACTGGTGCACTCGTTGAATGAAAGAATTATTTACTGCTTCCAGTGTTGCCTGCTGAAGAGAATTACAAGCAAGCACGATACCTCCCTGCATGTCCGCTGTAGTTGTTGGAAAATCGCAATAGACAACGTCTTTAATGCATCCCCAAAGAAAAAAGCCCAGAGGATTTAAATCAGGAGACCTAGCAGGCCAAGTAACTGTTCCTACTGGACCAATCCATCTGGCAGGACACCTTCGGTTCGGAACACGACGTGCACGCAAGGCATTATGTGCTGGACCTCCATCGTGTTGATACCACACAAGCATTTTGGTTCTTAGCGGCACTTCATCCAGAAGTGGAAGAAGAATTCGTCTGAGCAAGTTGGCATACGCTGGGCCGTTTAGACTACCATTAATGAAATAAGGGCCAATCATTGAAGTGCCAGGCATCCCACACCAGACATTAACTCTCCATTGACGCTGATGTTCCACCTGTGTAAGCCATCGTGGGTTGTCGCTGGACCAATAATTTATTTTCCTTGTATTTACCTGTCCTTTGTTTGAGAAGGAACATTCATCGGTAAACAGAACATTAGAGAAGAATTTAGGGTTGGCGTGGATTTGCTGCTGTGCCCACTGACAGAACTGTACACGATTCTGGAAATCAGTTCTATGCAATTCTTAATGTAGGCGCACATGTTGAGGATCGAACCGGTGACGTGTAAGAATACAATGGACACTGGTTTTAGGAATGCCAATCTTGTGTTCAATCTGTCGTGTACTCACAAGTGGATTTATAACAACGGAAGCGAGAACAGTAACTTCGACAGCTTCGTCTGTGCGAGTGCTACGACGATTGCCTTGTCTTGGGCCGAAACTTCCCGTTTCCTGAAGCGTCGCAACAAGACAAGAAAACATCCGTCGGGAAGGTGGGTTCTTGTCATGATATCGCTCTCTGTACAGTTCCGCTGCCTTCGTACCATTTCGCCTACCGTCAACAACAGCAATAAAAGAAACGTTATGTCGATGCAGTTTGTAGGAAGGACAGCCGTTACTGTACGCCTACTCTACACAACAGTATTTAAAAGGACTAAACTACTGTGCTAAATGTACCTGTACGTAATAAAACAGTATTGCAATTGCTGTTCTGCTAACTTATATTCCATAGATGAAAAGCATTTTTACCTTCTCTACGTTGGTGTAGATTCTACTCACACAACTCTTCAACTGGCAATGGTTGACGGAATGACGTGTTCATTGTATTTATGTTTACATTTGTGCTCTGTCAAGGTCAGCACGTGGATGTGTTCCATTACCCCGAGTACCTCCACTAAGCGCTGGGAGCGTCAACGTCATTGTTGTATTATGTAATTAATAACGTTGTGTTTCAGTGTATGGTACATTGTGCTGCATTTTTGAATAGGTCTTTAGGAGAGGAAATGAATTCCCGAATAACAAATACAGGTTGCCATTTTAAAAAGTCATACCGCTGATCATATCTCTGTAAAAAAACAAAACTACAACGAAGGAAATCATGCTGATTGATGTCCCCTTGACGGCTAAAGAACATTTGCTTGAAACATTTTGTAATTTCCACAGGGACAAACATTTATTTAGGGTGGTCAAGATAAATGGGACATCCTGTATATGATACTCCATACACACAGGTTGTCTCAGGAAGACTGGTCAATATTCGGGGATATGACAGGAACGATCACTTGAGGGAAAAAACTAAATACGGTCATATGCCATATTACAGGGTGTTTCTGAAGTGGAACACATTTAAAGTCACCTTTGTACTTGTTTTTTTTTAATAACTCGAAACCTGCAGCCTGTAGCGAAAACGTGTTGCAGTGCAAAATTAAACTACATTAAATTTCCTATAAAAATCGTATTAATTCTTTCTCTAGGACTTATAGTTTGCGAGAAAAGAGCGAGAAAATAATAAAAATTCTTGTGCTAGCTGCGTGGCCTCGACTTCGTCTGCTGTAGTGTGGTACATTGTAAACAATGACAATGTACTGAATAATTAAGAAAATAAATAACAATGTATATTAAATACGTTCTGTCTCGGAAACCATTCAAAATAGAGCATATGTCCACATGAAGTTTTATGCTTCAAATGATCATTCCAGTCATCCCTGAATATTGATCATTCGTCCTGAGACGACCTGCATGCTATGTTTAATTTTTTAATTATTCATTTAGCCCAGATAGGTTAATGCCTGCAGGGCCCTCATACAGCAGACCATATGTAATCATAAAACTTATTAAAATCGCGGTTGCTTTAAAAAATTATAATATTTTTAATACGATGCCTCTTGTTCTTCTCCCGTCATGTATTAGGCATTTGGTTGTTACGCACTATTGGCTAAAACTGTTTATTTTCCTCGGTCTTCCTAAATATCTTCTGCCTACTGAGGAATAATATCATCAAGAATGTACCCAGTTACTCTTCTTAGCAATCGGATTTTTAGTGCTTGTATTCTCTTTGGAAACGAATGTTTCTGCTGTGTTGTCCAGGCAAGAGCTTCAAACTCTAGGGAGCAGTAGTGATTGTGAGCAGTAGTGGGTCAACAGTAAGCTTGATCATTTGGGCTGTGACTCCACTCCATCCTGTACATTAGATGCGGATCTGAAGGATTTTGCAACGGTTTTGGCACCTCCAGACAGAATTCTTTGCAACTCACACCATTTACGTCTGTGAAATATTCAGTAAATCTGTGTTTTGTTTGCGGTTCAGTGATGGTTATCTCTAAATTCAAGTACTGGTCTAGCTCCTTTGTTGCGACTAAGAGAGAAGCTGTAGCTTCTATTTTGCCTATACTTCTCTAGATCACACAAGCTTTTCCATAGAGCATCTGGTCTTTGTGTTTTAAATTACTGTAGTGGTGTGCCTTAGTTATCGATTCTAGCAGATTGGTTGACTCTGCTTTTTGCTTGTAATCAATTTTATTTTCAATGGGAGGAGGTCGTTTGTAAGTTCGATGACCAGTGTTTTCGAGATTCATGAACTGTTTTAGCCCTTCCATCTGCCAAGATGCAGGTTTTCCTTCAGGTTTCCAGTGTTTGGGGGAGCATATTTATTGTGTAATCGAGTTAGTTTGGTAGTAAGTCCATAAAGCTTGTCTTTCAAGTCCAGGAATGGAAAGGAAGTCGTCCCAAAAATTATCTCTTGCACCTCCAATGCAAGTTCAAGTACACTTAAATTCACTGTATGTTGTCATTTATCTTATTCCTTCCATATTTTAGAGAATAAGCAGTGAATATGATTCTGTGAGCTGATTCCAGGTACAAATTTCTATGCTTGTGGATTTCGTGGCAAATATGTGTGTGAGAGTGTGACTATAGGCTGCACTAAGAGTAGGTGCAAGCTGAAATACTGTCACATTTGAAGAACACTCGTGAATTTCAAAGTGAAGGGGCAGAATATTTACGTGCTACTAGCATTATTTGTATGCTCCGAATTCGAATCGAATTTTGGAAGGTCAGTTTTGAAACAGGCTATCCCATCTACTTTCGGAGGTTTATAAAGGACGCAGATAGATAAATTTTGTTAAGGGATTTGATATTTACGAATGTATATTTGACTTGTTTGTCTTCATTACTATTTGACTTGAGTAGCATGGTTGGTAATAACTGAAAGATTTGTATGCCACAACTTCAGTTCCTCATCTGTTACTTCTATTGTATCTTAGGACAATGGAGTCTGTGCTTACGGAACTGGAGAGCATGCTTCGCTTTAGCCAGGTGTCCACGTTCGTTAGAAGAGAAACATGGATGTCGATATTCTGAAATATACGGCAGAGTTCATCGAAATGAGTTGAAAGTGGTGGCCAATTATGTTCTACAGTAACAGTACAGACACACTGGAATCTGTGCCAGTATTAGTAGACAAGTTTGCAGCTCCTAAATCACAGGATTTACGGTTCATTTGCACGGATTTTTCAGCCTTCATCGGTGCCATTATCCTGCAATCTCTTGTTCACACGCTACGTAGCCCAAGTTCTGTTTTTACAGTATTCAAACTTTATCTTTTGGCATTGAATCCTTGCGTATTATCAGACTTGTCTCCGCGATTTTCTTAATCACTATGACAGTTTCATATCTTTTCGTAAATGACATGAACTTCATGGTTGTGGGTCTAGGTTTCACACATCGTAATATCCTACGCGCTCCTCTACAACTTCTGATTATAGAATGTGCTGCATGTATATTTGTTTTCACTTTAAGCTTCTAAAATTTAAAATGTCTCTGTTAACACTAAATACTTTAGTTTTTCCAGCGTAGATTTCAGTGCTGCACAACAATATGTCAACCACATGGCCTTCGACTAAAAGAAATACGAGCGATGTACGGTTCCATTTCATCAAAATGGGAGAAAACGAAAATGCCACTACAGTCAGCAGATAATTTCCATGGCTTCTGGTTCATCATCAAAGCTGTAGCGACATCTAAAATCTAAGCATCCGACAGTACCTTTGGAACGATGTGGGTCAGGAGGCCGAACAAGATCGCCATCAATCGATGCAGAAACTCGTGAACCGTCCTCGGTGACGTCTGCTTCCATCTTGGGTGAAGGTGTCCTCTCAGAAAGGCAAACAGAGTCTAGCACATCAATGTCGTCAGGTTCTGGAGTAAGTTCTATTTGCTTTTATGTTGCCCTCACCCTCAACGGCTTTTATTTTACAACAACCAATAAGTAAGTGTTTTAATACGATAAAGCCGCTCACATTAAATAAAAGTGTGGCATTATATGTACAGTCTTTAAAAATGATTTGCAGATAATACCATCCTTTCTCTACAGTTGAAGACACAGAATGTATGCTTCGCTCAAATTTGAATTTACCAAGTCGAGAAACGTTGTCAAACTCTCTAATTCCTAGTATTTATCATGAGTACTTCGATAAAATAAATGATTTGGCCGCAGCAAAGGCAGTCTGCCTCATTTCTGATGCTTGGACGAGGGTAAATAGCATTAGCTTCTATGCTCTCACTGCGCATTTCATAGATGAAGAGAGTGAACTAAAATCATACCTTTTACAGTGCTCACAATTATAAGACAGACGCGCTGCAGAAAACATCTCAAACTGGGTAACGTCTGTTATTGCCAAATACAATATCGATTTTAAAATCACCTACATAATAACAGACAATGAGTGAAATATGAAACAAACTGCCATGCTTCTCAAACTTCCAATATCCCATGCTTTGCACATTCTTTAAACATCTCTGTGTAACACGCAATTCTGAAGTCCATACAGAAAACCGTTGATGAAGTCAAAAGAATTAAGTTCTTAAGGAGAGACCCTTTGCTTTAAGCAAACTTGCTGAAATGCAAAAAAACTTAAAAAATCAGATGGAAATCTACTAACGATATGTTTCAAAGATTTACTTTAAATAATGATCCCATAATTTCTTGTCTCGCTATTTTAGGTGTAAAATTGATCACCTTCAACTTGAAAGATACAGACGGAGAGATAATGCAACAGGCTTTAGAGATTTTGAAAATTTTCGGTGAAGTAACCAAAGAGGTGTCCTCAGAGAAAACAGTCTCAGATTCAAAAATGAAAATCTTACCAAGGTTAATGGAACGGTAACTGAAATCTTTTAAAGACGAAAATCGAAAATGTCTTCGAGAAATTGAGCTGTTGGTTCATAATTTCCTTAAAGGGTTGTCAGAGCGGTTTGGGGTTCTCTCCAGGAAGGAACTGATTGGTCAGGCAACGTTACTGGACCTGTGATTCAAAAGGCAAGGATTTTCACCAGACAAAACATTTCAGAATTGCTATATCAAAGCTATTATAAAAATGAAAGCGTTGGTTGTTCAACAAGAAAAACACAGCTCATTTCTTACTGTAATTTCCGAGATTTCAACCTGGGAGGAGTTTGTGAAACTACTACTCAGCTCCGAGGAAGTCACGACGCGGAAAGCGCGGCAATTGTCAACTTGGACAATATTAACGGAGGGGTATTTGCCTAGAACCACCGATCCCTTAAATTTATGGGAAAAAAGAAAATTGTTGTGGGGAACGCTGTATCAATTGGTTCTAAGAGTGTTATGTATCACACCAACATCAGTGCCCTATGAAAGAATATTTTCAAAAGCAAGACAATATCTGCTGAGAAGATACAGACCCACATCGACCAAAATGGGTCAGATTTTACTTATAAATTACAATGTTGATTAATTGTTCCTTTTTGGGTACATATATGGTAATGGTGACTGTAAATGACGACTGCAGATACACTTTAATTACAGTTAAGTTATAATTTTTATGTTGTGGTTTTTTGCAATAAAAATATCAAAACATTCATTCTTAAAAATTTTCCATTTCATAAAAAATATTTAGGATTTTGCTGTACTATTTATAATTTTTACAGGAGACGATATTTAAAACTTTCATATACCAAAATTATTTTGTCCATCTCTAATTTAAACACTCTGCCAGTTTATCTTCTTTTTCTACTTGTTCTCTGACTTCGTTTCCGTCATTTCCACTGCTGGAGAGTTCAGTACCAAGATATTTAAATGGCATTACCTGTTGAATAATTTTGTCATTCACTTCCAGTTTCCATCTAACTGGTTCCACAGATGTGGTCACACATTTTGTTTTTTGAGCGGATATGACTATGTTTAGGTTTTTAGCTGCCACGCTAAACACATGCAAAAGTTTTTGCAGATTATCCTTACTGTCTGCCGGCAGAACTACTCCGTCAGCATAACAAATGGTTTTTATTCCATGTCCCCAGTCTTATAGCCATTAACAGCTAATATTTTATCACCTCGACCATGGCTACATGCCTATACTAAAAAATAGTGGGCTCAAAGAGTCACCTAGTCTGATACCAGTATTAACTGCTATGTAACTAGTTAACCTGGAACCATTTTTTGCCTGGATGTGGATGTTCGAATAAACGTCTTGAACCGCTTTAATTAAGTTGAAAGGAATACCCTGATTATAGAGCAGGTTTAACAGCTCTGTTAACTGAATCCTATCGAAAGCCTTCCGTAAATCAATAAGACAAAGCTAACCGGATCTGTTGTATTCAACGAACTTCTCTATAACCTGTCTGATAATGAATACTGCATTTGTGAATGACCTACCGGATCTAAAACCATACTGCTCCTCTCCAAGGGCTGTACGTTCTTTATACTTGTTATTAAAAGATTTTAATATATGTTTTCCTCTGTAGTTGGAAAGGTTTTTCATACCCCGTTTTTGTACATGAGAGCGGTAATACTAATTCTCCATTCGTTTGGAATTCTGTTATCAGTTATAACGTAGTTAACCAACTTGGGTAATTGTTCAGTTAGTGGATATCCCCCACCCTTCAATAATTGATTGTGAAACTTATCTTTCCCTAGAAGCTTCCTGTTTTTTAACAGACTCACACCTTCTTCTACCTCTGCGCGGAAAACAGTTGTATCATCATTTACTTGTAAACTGGTCTCTGATATCTCTCCATTTTCTGGTGATTTTTTTTTTACCTTGATACAACTCTGTTAAATATTTAACGTATGATTCCTCAATTATGTGTTCCAATTTCAAAATTTCATATAATTCTTTCCTCTCCTGTGGTATCATTCTACAGATTTGTTTCTGCAACCCATAGAAGTCATATTCTAAATTTATTAAAGGTTTCCCAGTGTTTGAAGCTAATCACTAGTGATTTCGTCTCAGTAAGAGTTCTTTTGTAATATTCATATGCCCCTTGTGTCTTCAGTGTTTTATATTTCAAATAGGCACATCTCTATTTTTATAAATTTCTATATTCTCTTTGACAAATCATAGTGTTTGCTTGTCTTCTTCTCTCGCAGTATAACGCATCTACCTAGAGCTTATTGAGCTGCTGCTTCAATACTTTCATTGGTTTTCTCCCGAGCCTTATTTACGCCTCCTATGAGTTTATGGGTTTCTCTTTTATGTTCTCTGCTAATCGTTTCTGTTATAAAATTTTTGTGGGTTCATTCCATAATGACTGCACATTAAATTTTTCATCTTTGAGGTTGGTTATTTGGCGGTGTTGTTCTTCCCTACAAGTTATCTGATTTTTGTCATGAGTAGGCTGTGATCATTCCCGATGTTGGTAGAGTTTAAAGTCGTAGCGTCTAATATTGAATGAAGATGGTTCTTCTATTTTGTAACAATGCAGTCTATTCTAGTTTTATGACCTCTTGTGTTCTAGAAACTGTTTTTGTACCGCTCCTTGTGGTCACATAAGGTATTATTTATTCTTAGTTCATTGCTTGAGCATAAGTTGACCATAATCTCACCAACATCATTTAGAAAGTCTTGAGCAAATCGTTGTTGCACTCCAGGGATGACACTATTTCCAATACGAGCATTAAAATCCCCCACTATGACCATAAGTTAGTTTAAAAGTATCAGATTGATAATTTCTTGTAACTGCTCGTATAAAGCCCCTCTTTCTGTTCTAGGTTTATAATACTCTAGACTGTACAGGGAGATTTCAGTTTGTGGTGACCAAATTACAGTTTTAGATGTATTGGCACCCCTCAATAAGAGTTTTGTCTTTCTTGTGTATCAGTATCACTACTCCAGCTCTAGCTCTTGTCTCTTTCTCAACTCCGCTATAAATGAGTAGGTACTGGTCATATTCCTTCTGCCCTCGGCTTTTCTTTTTTGTCTTTTTTATACTACATATTGAGAGCTCATTATGTTTCAAGCCTTCTATGAGTTCTTGACCCTTCTTATTAATTGATTTTGTGTTCCATATTCGAGTTCTCAGAATATTTTTAGTGTTTCATATATATTTAATAATCACGAGGTTTCACACTCCAAGAGCCATTCTGATGGTAAGAGCATCCGGTAGGTGTGTTCAGATTTGATATGAGCTATGAGTCCATAAAGAATCGATCTTCACCATATAGTCATTATTTTCCGTTGCAAATTTAATATTTTAAGTATCATTCAACTAAACCTTCATTTACGATTTCAATGTTGGTTTAGTACGACACTGCATGTACGATGAGCGGCGATATTACTTAAGAAAGAGGAATGGAAGTAAAATATTTGATCACGATTCCCAGAGTAACCTCATTACTGGAATAAAATCCATTCGATATGGCGTAAGAGGAGACTGCCTAGGAATGCTATTTGAATGTTACAAAGGTTAAGTAAAAGCCAATAAAAGGTAGGCATCGTTTCTCAGGTCACAATCATTACCGATATCAGCTTCGAAAAGGAACGGAACTCTTTTAATCTGATGCTAGGTAAAGGGTTCTTTCAAACTTTTCAAACCTCTGCAGTTTTCAGCCATGGGCTTCCACGTTGTTCCTGCGTGTTATGCTGTACAATGTCATCTAACTACTGTACGATCGTTGTCTTTTTTTTAATATCCTGCAGTTCAGTATAAAACATTCCTGATCTACTTAGTACAATTTTTCCTATCTACGTGTACCACCCATCTGATTTACATTAAAATCATAGTAAAGGCTTCCATTCCAGTCTGTACCTGGTACATTTATTTGTTTCCCTATCTCTGCTATTAATTCCCAATATACGCCTCTCGTTTGCTTACCGAAATAAATTCGGTTCCTGAAAAGTTTTCGCATTAATAGGCCATACCTGAATGCTGTAAGCCAAACTGGGAACAAGTGATTGTTACTGTTCGATACCGAACACATTGGAAATTTTGGTCACGAAACATTCTGTTGTTTACCAAAAGCACTCAAGGTCATTTATGTTCTTCTGTTTCTTCCTTTTGCTTTATTACTTTTGTAGTCGAATCAGTCCAAAATACAAAATACAACAAACTGAATGCGTGACTCCACTCTAAATTTGTTCTGTTTTCTTTTCAACTCGTTACTTATTAATTATGTTAGTCTTACTGCAGTTGAATGTCAGGTCTGCTTACAAAGTTGATTTGTATATTTTTTCCAGTAGTTGATGAGGTTCGCTTGCACTTGAGGCCAGCAGAACGATGTTATCAGAAAAATTAAGTCGGTTGGGGTACGTTACATTAACATTACTTTTTTATTAGTTTCCCCAGTTTTGAGATACGAAGGTTTCCTCAAGTTCTGGTGATACAGAATCCACTTGCCCAAATAATTTTCCAATTATGAACGTTGCACTATTCTGATGAAGTCCAGTGGAACAAGTTACATTAATGTAACTGTTGTTCAGTATACACAGATGTTACAAACGTTATGAGATACTTTCTAACATCGTGTCGTTTTGCTCGGATTTGTGCAGCAACTCGACCTGGCATGACCTCAACAAGTCGTTGCAAGTTCCCTGCAGAAATTTTGAACTGTGCTGCCTCTATACTCGTCCATGACTGCGAAAGTATTGACGGTGCAGGTTTATGTGCACCAACTGACCTCTCCATAACGTCAGATAAATATAGGATAGGAATCATGTCGAGCTTTCTGAGTGGCCAAATCATTCACACGACTCGTTCAGAATGTTCTTCAAACCACTCGCGAACATTTGTGGCTCAGTGACGTGGTGCGTTCTCATCCACAAAAATTCATCGTTGTTTGGGAACACGAAGTTTATGAATGGATGCAAATGGTCTACTCCAATCAACTATCGGCTTAGTTGGTCCAGTGGACCCAGTCTGTTATATGTAAACACAGCTCAAACCATTATGGGGCCACAATCAGCTTACACGTTGCCTTGTAGGCAATTGGGTCCACTGCTTCGTGGACTCTGCGCCGCACTAGAGCCTACCATCACATCTTACCAACTAAAACCCGGATTCATCTGACCAGGCTACGCTTTTCCAGTTGTCTAGGGTCCAACCGATATGGTGACAAGCCCAGGAGAGGCGCTGCAGGCGATGTCGTGCTGTTAGCAAAGGCACTTGCGTCGGTCGTTTGCTGCCATACCTCATCAACGCCAAATTTCTCTACACTGTCCTAAAGGATACTTTCCAGATTGATTTCAGCGGTTATTTCACGCAGTGGTGCTTGTCTGTTAGCATTGACAACTCCACTGAAACGACGCTGCTCTCAGTCGTTAAGTGAAGGGTTGACCATGGTGAGAGGTAATGCCTGAAATGTGGTGTTCTCGGCATACACTTGACACTGCGGATCTCGGAACTTTGAATTCCCTAACGATTTCCAAAATGGAATGTCCCATGCTGCTAACTCCAACTACCAAACCGTGTTCAATGTCTGTTAATTCTTGGCGTGCGACCATGATCACATCAATAACATTTTCACATAAATCAACTGAGTACAAACAACAGCTCCGCTCATGCACCGCCCTTTTATATCTTGTGTAAACGATACTACCGCCATCTGTATATGTGCGTATCGCTATTCCATGACTTTAATCACCTCACTCTGTTAAAATAGGTTCACTCAGAACCGTGTTTTCGTAGATGATTAGTGGAAAATTTGGAAATTTGTGGCAGGGTCTTACCGGACCAAACTGCTGAGGTCATTGGTCCCTAAGCTTACGCACTACTTAATCTAACTTAAACTAACTTACGCTAAGCACAACACACACCACACACACACCTATGCCCGAGGGAGGACTCGAACCAACCTCCGAGGGGGGGGGGGGGGGGGAGCCTCCCGGACCGTGACAAGACGCCTCAAACAGTGCGGCTACCCAGCTCGGCTGACGATTAGTGCAGATTTTGTTGTTATGCAATCAACAGCTCTTGCAAAATCTATTAATTACAGGCAAGGTGGTAGTTTCTACTTGTCGGCTTGCAAGTCGTCCATTAAGCTATAACCACTTTTAAATCTTTTCTGACTAAACTAAAACTAAACTCCTCCCGCATGAAGGCCATGAAGACCCAAAGCTACCAACTGGCCGCCGTGTCATCCTCAGTTCATAGGCGTCACTGGATGCGGATATGAAGGTGCATGTGGTCAGCACACCGCTCTCCCGGCCGTATGTCAGTTTCCGAGACCGGAGCCGCTACTTCTCAATCAAGTGGCTCCTCAGTTGGTTGTAAATATTTTCTACTTTACCTTTTTATGCAGTTTTAACGCAATCATCATTCCAGTCTCAATTTTTTGTTATTTTTCTGGATCTGTTTAACGTCAGTTTCATGTACCAATGTTTGATAGGTTGCTAGTTAATGAATATGACCTTTTCTTTTTTAAATTTTAGCTGTTTTACCACACAAATATTTCACATTTAGACTCTCAGTAGCCGCAACAGTCATCTTACTCTGGCTAGTCCTACAGAAATGAAAGCAAGTGCCTCCTCGCTAGGGCAGCGTGCTTGTCTCTTCCGTCATCTGCAGAAGATCATTCTAGCCGATTTACGTAAAAGCTCTTATTGTGTTTAGACAGTAGTTCTTCCATAATAAAAACAATCCACTTGCTAACATCTGCGTGTCGCGGCTGTACAAATTATTATAATTGGCTTAACAACGTTCACACAATCTTTCGCCGCCTTGCCGGACTGGTTCTCCCGGCCACAAAATGGTACACCGCTGCAAAGCGGCTAACAGCCCTTTCCACTCAGCGGCGGTCGGACGCCATTTGCCTTACAGGTTTTTAGGCCACTAATGTGCTCCTGCAGATGTTTATTGGCGGTACACCTTTCCTTACGATGTTGGTCTGTCAAGCGATAATTTTACAGGACTGTTTCGACTCGATAAATACAACTCTGAGCTAAGAGAGGCCCTAAATATTCACCGATTTATCAAAATCTCGAATCAACTGCACTCACCACCGGTCACTATAAAACTTCTCAGAATACTGGCAGCTTCACGTTAGAAAACAATGGACTTCTGCAGAAGTTATCATATAGTACGAGCTTCAAACAGGAATGTACAAATTTGTAAACATACGACGGATGAAACATCCTGGCAGATTAAAACTATGTGCCGGACCGAGACTCGAATTCTCGACCATTGCCTTTCGAGGGTAAGTGCTCCACCAACTTTTTTTTTTTAATCTCATTTTGTTCGCTTTCGTTCGTTGTATCTGCTCTGGGCGGACGTCGTAAGACATCCGTTTAAGTTCGTCTTTGATCGGTTAACTCAGTTTTTTTATTACAAAGGGCAGCTAACCCTCTGACCGACCACGCTTTTTTTATTTTGTTTTTTATCCATCCCTTATTTCAGCAATCCAATTTTTTACTAACCACTTTTATTTTATTTTTATTTTTTATTTTTTATTCTTATTTTTTGTATTTTTAGGATCGTCAGGCCGTGGTACACGGCGCACCAGCAGTGGGGTCTGTTCACGGCACCGCCAGTGCGTCGAGGCCCAAACCCCTCCCACCCCTCTTTCATATTCCCTGTTGGGTCATGGCACTAAGTGTGCAGAAATCTTAACACAAATATTCCCATTCTCCGATGTAAGAAAGACCAAGAAACCTCTAAACCTCTTCCCTGAGTAGAAACTGAACTCTGATATAAAAAAAACCTTAACAATTCTTCTCGAAGCACACAGACACACACACACATAAAAAAAATGTTCCGGAAGCAAGGTAATAGTAAATAATAATAAGAAACCAAGTGACTTTTAATTTTCTTCTGTTCGTTCTCGTTCAAAGTGTTGTAGTAGTTACACATATTTAACCAACACCCATTCTTTCACAAATGATCTTCAGCATGTTGCCGTAGTGCTTCTTGTGGTTGCGATACGTGCTGATTTTCGCATATTCACACTTCATGTAAACGCGGAATTCTATCTCGTTGTCCGACCCAAGTGTGTGGATGACATAACTAACATATTTTCCAAGTAACCAGCTAATGGCGTTGGTTTTTAACTTCGGAAAGTATGTCATGTCTTGTCTCAGGAGGAGCGATGGCGTTATATATTCCGTAGAGGTCCTGGTGAGAAAGGCGATTTGTTGCCTGATCCAATTCCAGTTATGCACATTGCCACCACAGGTGAATCTGTGGCTGAGTGTATCCACCAGATTGCACGTTCCACAAAGGTGTGTCTGGTTTAAAACGATCCCATATAGTTTCTCGTTGGTGCTGATGGCATTATTAACTGTTTTGTACCATGCGGAAATAGCGTCTGTAGATAGCCCCGCAAAGTTGATGTTCCGCCATACAGCTTTCCAGTCACAATTTGGGAATTTCGTTTCAATTTTGTTTCTACCCTCATTTAACTTCCTTTCAAGTATGATGTCGCGCGCTGTGATACGTGTGTTGCTTCTGATTTCGTCACTAACTTGCTTCGAGGGAAAAGTTCCCCACATACTGCAGACGGGCACTAATCCTTCGCACATCAATCGGTGCCTGCAGGCTAGGGGGTGTCACAGTCTCAAAGAGCTTTGCGGTTATACATTGTGAAAGTTCTCTGAGTATATGGAAAGTACGTTTGAGGAACAGAGCACACGCTTTATTGCGAATATCCACCAAACCGAGGCCCCCGTTTCTGACATCCAGTATAACGGTAGTCGCACCAACCTGAATATGTCTCCTCGCCATAAATAATTGGTAACAGTGGACATGATCCCTTTCGCTACTAGTTTAGGGATTGGAAATACCTGCGCAGTGAAACACGCTTTAGACAAAACGCAGGAGTTGATGAATCTGACTTTCTCCATTACAGCACCATGAACTTTCCTCCTAGTTTCCGTCCAGATAAAAGCAGCTATCCTCGTCGGACATGCCATTAAGGTTATTCTCAAAGTGTTATGTTTGTTGTCTTGTTTTGCTCATGCCAGTCGAAGGTGATCTAGGCCCCTTAGATTCAATATTTGACTTTTGTTTTCATTTGCTGTCGCTCCCGACACTAGACAATACCTTTGGATTTCTCTTTCCAGTGTAACTGTCTCCTCCTTATTCATTATTACAACGCCCACGTCATCAGCATAAGCTCGAATGACAGTTTTCTCACCACTCAATGTTATGCCTGTTAATTTTGCGTGGACATTGAGGAGGAAGGGCTCTAAAGATACGGAAAATAGAAACATAGATATGGGAGTGCCCTGTGGAACCCCTCGCCTTATCTGTATGGGTTTAGATGTTTGGCCATTGATTGCTATTTTCGCATTTATACCTGTTGCAATATTCCTTAGCATGTTCACAATCTAGGGGTGGAAAGTCATTCTTGACGGCGTCGCAAAGAGGTATCTGTGACTAACGCGGTCAAAAGCTTTGTTGAAATCTATAAAGATTAACGCACATTTTATACTTGTCACTGAGGTAATTGCGATGACGTCTCTGTATGCAGATAGACTTTCGAATATCGTTCTGGTCGGAGAACAAGATTGATGATGACTCAATATTTTGTTGGAAAAGGCAGAGAGTCTTTTGTTGATAATACGCGAAATTATTTTGTAATCAGAATTTAGTAGCGAAAGAGGCCGAAAATTGTTTAAGTTTGTTTTGCCTTTACTCTTAGGAATCAGTACTATTTTACTTTCCTTAAACTCTGCAGGGACCGGTTTTCCGTTCAGGACCTCATTTGCCATGGATGTGATCTTGTCTCCAATTATAGACCAGTAGCGGGCATAAAACTCCACAGGGAGGCCATCAAGTCCCGGAAATTTTTTGAGAGGTGAGTTACGCACTGCCTCATGCACTTCATCTTTAGTAATCGGTGACAGGATGTCAGCGTTGTCTGTTCCCCACAACTGTGAACCTAAAATTGTGAGAAAGTCCTCGAGAGCTGCATCTTCCACTGTGGTAGGAGCATATAAAGTTTCATAGTACCTGTGGACTTCGTCCAGTACTTGTTTCTGGCTTGTGAGCCTCGTACCATCATGTGTCTGGACTTCATCAATTAAAGTTTGACGTCTGTTTTTAGCATGCCGCACCAAGTGATACAGAGAAGCTGTTTCATCGGCTACGACTGATGTGACCTTTGATTTAATTTTAAGTCCCTCCATCTGTTGCCGTTTAATGCTTAATAACTTGGCTTTTATTTTTGTTTATATCATTCAGACGAATTACATCACCATGGGCCTGTTGACATAAGTCTCTTAAAACTTTATAATAAAACTCCATGGTATTCGTCAACTCCCTGTGCCTCGCTGCACTAAACTGCATGACAACTTTCCGCAGCCTTGGTTTAGCCCTCCTAGTCCACCAGTCAATGACTGCTGGGTGCTTGTCTACTGTGTGGAGGCTCATAGTCCACGCTACTCTTATTTCCTGTTCCAGTTCTTCGTCAGTTAAAACAGAGATATTTAATTTCCATTGGCCTCTGAATCGACGGGTTGTCTGTACACTTAAATTAAAACAAGTTAAAAGTGTTCTGTGATCGCTAAAATACACGGGAATAGTTTCTGTTGTGGTTGGCAGGAGGCCGAAATGCACGCGTTTTCGCCCACGCTGGCTGGTGCGAGGTCTGGAACATGGCAAGGGAATTAGAATTGAGAAAAACGGACGCAGCTGATGGAATACTTAACTTTAATCCATTAATGACGAACGTCGCTCTTGACGATACATGGTTTACAATATCAATAGTACTGATAATGGCGCATTGCTAGGTCGTAGCAAATAACGTAGCTGAAGGCTATGCTAACTATCCTCTCGGCAAATGAGAGCGTAAAAGTCAGTGAACCATCGCTAGCAAAGTCGGCTGTACAACTGGAGCGAGTGCTAGGAAGTCTCTAGACCTGCCTTGTAGCGGCGCTCGGTCTGCAATCACTGATAGTGGCGACACGCGGGTCCGACGTATACTACCGGACCGTGGCCGATTCAAAGGCGAGTAGTTGAAGTTGGGTTGTTGATCTTTCTGGTTTAAAACACAGTTAAAATCTCCACCTAGTATAAGAGAACACGGATTTCTCCTCAATAAATATATCAATTCATCTTGAAAAACTTCGCACGATTCAATTTGTGGGAATTTCCTGATGGGGCGTAAACCACGCTGAGCTACCGTGCCGGCGTCTAACTGAGTTACCCAAGCACAACTCACGCCCCGTCCTCACAGCTTTAATTCCGCCAGTACCTCGTATCCTACATTCCAAACTTCACAGAAGCTCTCCTGCGAACCTTGCAGAACTAGCAATCCTGCAAGAAAGGATATTACGGAGACATGGCTTAACCACAGCCTGGGGGATACGACGATTACCCAGAAAGCAATGCACCGCATTTTTTTTTCTTAGCCGAAGACAATGCTACGAATGCGAAACCTTATGTATGTATTATCTGAAGCCTCCTGAGGGAGCGTGCCAAGCTTCCGTCACTTCCGACAGATAGCGTTGCTGCAGGACAGTTTCAAAATGGCGTCTGTAAGTGATGTACGTTACAAGCAATATGCCATCATTGAATTTCTCACTGTAGAGAAAGAAACTGAGAATATTCACAAACGTTTGTCTAAAGTCTATGGAGCATGTGATATCTACAGAAGTACAGTTAGTCGCTGGGCACGGAGGGTGAGGTCGTCAGAAGGCGGTTATAGAGGTCGGGGAGACCATCCACAGTTGTCACACCTGACATGTTGCAGCGAGCTGATGTCAATCGCGAGGACAGGCGCATTACGACTCGGCAGTTGGCGCTGCATCTGTTAATCAGCAGTCGACAAAACGATAGTCGATGGAATGGCGCCATTCCTATTCCCCACAGAAGAAAAAATTCAAAGCGACTGTTTCCGCCGGTAAGGCCAAAATCACCGTGCTGCGGGACTGTGAATGTACGATGCTCATTGATGTGATGTCAAGAGGCGGTACCATTAATTCCGAAACATATGTCAGCACCGTAACAAAACTCAAGACGCGCTTCCGGCGACTTCGGCGCCACAGCAGTCCAGGAGATGTTTTGCCGCTACACCATAACGTTGGTCCCCACACAAGTCTGCTGAACACATCGAAAAACAGTGTTGGACAGAATTACCCCGTCCTCGCTTCAGCCCTGGACTAGCCGCCTCGGTCTTCCACTTGTTTGGCCCATTGAAGAATTCCGTTCGTGGAAAACTTTTGTGGACGATGAGGAGATAATTCAAACAGTGAACCACTGGCTCCGCCACCAGGGCAAGGATTGGTACCGACATGGCATACACGCCCTTGTTTCGCGATGGTGGAAAGCCATAGAGTAGAAGTGGAAAAATAGGGTGTGCAGATAAAAAAACGCCATTGTTTCGTGTGTGTAATTCTCATTATGTCCAATAAAGAATGGTTGAAGAAAAAAAAAATGCGATGCATTACATTCTGCGCAATCCTCATATAGGATATCTTATAAAATTCAGGAAACGTTTCAATTTCTAAGTTAAAACGCTTTTTGACGTGGTCGTCACTCCAATGACTGGTTTGATGTACCTCTTCAAGCCAGTTTATCCTATGGAAGTCTTTTAATTTGAAACCAACAGTCACTTGAAGCTATTTACTGAATTCAATCCTCGGTCTCGCTCTGCAATAGTCGCTGCTCTAACTCACCTTTCTACAATTGGACCCCATTACTAAACTGACCCTTACTTGGTGACGCACTGTCTCTCTTATCAACAGAATCCTTCTTCCAGTCAAGGTTTGCCATAAATTCCTATGTTCGTCGATTCGATACAGTACCCCTTCAGTAGTGACTCGATGTATCAGTCTAATCTTCAGCACTCCTCTGTAATACCACACTTCATAAACTTATATTCCATTGTTTTCGATTCTATTCATTCTTTATGATTTACGTCCATATAGGCTACAGCACAGACAAATGATATCAGAAAAGAGCGCGGAATGTGTGATGCATGTTAACAAACTTCTCTTTTTTCAAAATAGATATTTGTACGGTAGAGAGTTTGCTATTGATTTCCTCTTTACTTTGATCATAGCTTTTTTCCTGTCAAAAGAGCAGAATTGATGTACTTCTTCCAGTATATTATTTACTGATCCAATTCTCTCAGCACAATTTGACTTAATTTGACTACGTTCTCCAAAATCATCATCATTGTCACCCCATGGCGGTATAATAAACTTCTAAGTCAATGCAATCACAAGATATGGCCATTTACGTCACATATTTTGACACTCGCAACCTCACTCATCAAAACGTGTAGGGTACTAGCCGTTGACCTACAATCATGAAATTTAAGGAGATGCATGGTTTCACAGTACAATTAAAGGAAAAATGAGAGAACTGTTAATTTGTAACTAACATCATACGATTTTTTTTTGGCGTTCTCGAAAATTACGAGGTTCCCCAGACCGCTTTCTTGCCAGTATCAATACCGATAGCCGGCCGCGATAGCCGAGCGATTCTAGACGCTTCTGTCCGGAAACGCGTGACTGCTACGGTCGCAGGTTCGAACCTGCCTCGGGCATGGATGTGTGTGATGTCCTTAGGTTAGTTAGGTTTAAGTAGTTCTAAGTTCTAGGGGACTGATGACCTCAGATGTTAAGTCCCATGGTGCTCAGGGCCATTTGAACCATTCAAAACCGATAAGAGGCAAAAATCGTCCAGATTCTCGATTCCTGGGATTGATAGACTGCTTACAGACATAATCAAATTTGTCCAAAGCCTTCGCTACGCGAGTACTTCTCGCACTTATCCTGGTTTCGTTTTTGGCCGGCCGAAGTGGCCGTGCGGTTCTAGGCGCTGCAGTCTGGAACCGCGAGACCGCTACAGTCTCAGGTTCGAATCCTCCTCGGGCATGGACGTTTGTGATGTACTTAGGTTTGTTAAGTTTGACTAGTTCTAAGTTCTAGAGGACTAATGACCTCAGAAGTTGAGTCCCATAGTGCTCAGAGTCTCGTTTCGTTTTCTTTTTTTTTCTGTCCCTTTTCCTGTATCAACACAGGTTTGGCATGATAATCTGGGTTTGGCAATGTTAGTGGTATGGGATGGGCTTCCCGTCGCTGCCACTACCCATCATAATAAGGACAGATCAGGGTAAGGGGCGTCAAATTAAAAAAGTTATCTCCAGATAACAACAGGTGGGAAATTCTCTACTGTTGAACTACAGCCATATAATGGCAACCAATCAATGGCAAGCGCTCGGCAGTTTGTCCGATGAGGCAACGATTTTGCACACGTAAGCTGCTACTGTAACCGACATTATAAAATTTCATTCATGTTCTCTATACAATAACCAAACTTTAAACATGTGAGCCTTACTGCACCTTTAAGTGCCTCTGTCGACTATCGCACTAAAGGGCTGTTTCTTCAGTACAAATTATTTTCTTAAAATATTAATGGGAATTTCGTACAGAGGAGATAGAAGTCATGGGATAGCGATATGTACGTATGCAGATGGCGGTAGTATCACGTGTGCGGTATAAATGGTAGTGCATTGGCGAAGATGTTGTTTGTACTCAGGTGATTCACGTGAGAAGGTTTCCGAATTGATTGTGGCCGCACGGAGGGAATTAACAGACGCTGAACGAGGAATGGTAGTCGGAGCTAGACGCAAGCTACCTTCCATTTCGAAAATCGTTGGGAATTCACTTAATGACCGAGAGCAGCGGCTTTTGCGTAGAGTTCTGCGTCGAATAACCGCAGAAATCTGTGTGGAACGTATGACGAATCTTGGGACAGTGCGGCGAAATCTGGAGTTCATTAGCTATGACAGCGAACGACCGACGCGTGTGCCTTTCCTATCAACATCACATGGTCTGCAACGCATCTCCTGGGTTGATTACCATATCTGTTGGGCCGTAGGCTACTGGAAAACCGTAGGTCGGTCAGATGAGTCCCGATTTAAGTTGGTAAGAGCTGATGATAGGGTTCTAGTATGGCGCAACTCCATGAAGCCACGGACACAAGTCATCAACAAGGCCCTGTGCAAGCTGGTGGTGGCTCCATAATGGGCTGTGTTTAAAAGGAATGGATTGGATCCTCTGGTCCAACTGAACCGACCCATAACTGGAAATTGCTTTGTTCGCCTACTTGGAGACCATACATAGCCTTTCGTGGACTTCGTGATCCGAAACAAGGATGGAATTTTTACGGATGACATTACGCCATGTCACTGGCACAGTTGTTCGTAATTAGTTTGAAGAACATTCTGGTCAATTCAAGCGAAGGATTTGGCCTCCCAGATCGCCCTACATCAGTCCCATCGCACGTTTATGGGGCATAAACGAGAGGTCAGTCCATGTACAAATCCTGCACCGGCAATAGAGGCAGCATCGATCAATATTTGTGCAGATGACTTCCAACGACTTGATGTCAATATTTGTGCAGATGACTTCCAACGACATGCCCCCCGCCCACATTGCCACCAGCGCCCGCGCCACTCAGCTCGCACGCTATAAGTTCGTTTTTACTGTCAGTGGACTCGACTGAATCGAGTCATCGAGTAGTTGTACTTTCCTAGGTAGCACGCGCGTCCACGTCATCGTATTTTATAAGCTTCTGTATGGCACATAGATAGCTAACACATACCTACGAGAAAATTCGCGGTCATTCTGCATCTACATCTACATCTACATCTACATTTATACTCCGCAAGCCACCCATGGTGTGTGGCGGAGGGCACTTTACATGCCACTGTCATTACCTCCCGTTCCTCTTCCAGTCGCGTATGGTTCGCGGGAAGAACGACTGTCTGAAAGCCTCCGTGCGCGCTCGAATCTCTCTAATTTTACATTCGTGATCTCCTCGGGAGGTATAAGTAGGGGGAAGCAATATATTCGATACCTCATTCAGAAATGCACCCTCTCGAAACCTGGCGAGCAAGCTACTCCGCGATGCAGAGCGCCTCTCTTGCAGAGTCTGCCACTTCAGTTTGTTAAACATTTCCGTAACGCTATCACGGTTTTCAAATAACCCTGTGACGAAACGCGCCGCTCTTCTTTCGATCTTCTCTATCTCCTCCGTCAACCCGATCTGCTGCGGATCCCACACTGATGAGCAATAGTCAAGTATAGGTCGAACGAGTGTTTTGTAAGCCACCTCTTTTGTTGATGGACTACATTTTCTAAGGACTCTCCCAATGAATCTCAACCTGGTACCCGCCTTACCAACAATTAATTTTATATGATCATTCCACTTCAAATCGTTCCGCACGCATACTCCCAGATATTTTACAGAAGAAACTGCTACCAGTGTTTGTTCCGCTATCATATAATCATACAATAAAGGATCTTTCTTTCTATGTATTCGCAATACATTACATTTGTCTATGTTAAAGGTCAGTTGCCACTCCCTGCACCAAGTGCCTATCCGCTGCAGATCTTCCTGCATTTCGCTACAATTTTCTAATGCTGCAACTTCTCTGTATACTACAGCATCATCCGCGAAAAGCCGCATGGAACTTTCGACGCTATCTACTAGGTCATTTACATATATTGTGAAAAGCATTGGTCCCATAACACTCCCCTGTGGTACGCCAGAGGTTAGTTTAACATCTGTAGACGTCTCTCCATTGACAACAACATGTTACGTTCTGTTTGCTAAAAACTCTTCAATCCAGCCACACAGCTGGTCTGATATTCCGTAGGCTCTTACTTTGTTTATCAGGCGACAGTGCGGAACTGTATCGAACGCCTTCCGGAAGTCAAGAAAAATAGCATCTACCTGGGAGCCTGTATCTAATATTTTCTGGGTCTCATGAACAAATAAAGCGAGTTGGATCTCACACGATCGCTGTTTCCGGAATCCATGTTGATTCCTACAGAGTAGATTCTGGGTATCCAAAAACGACATGATACTCGAGCAAAAAACATGTTCTAAAATTCTACAACAGATCGACGTCAGAGATATAGGTCTATAGTTTTGAGCATCTGCTCGACGACCCTTCTTGAAGACTGGGACTACCTGTGCTCTTTTCCAATCATTTGGAACCTTCCGTTCCTCTAGAGACTTGCGGTACACGGCTGTTAGAAGGGGGCATTCCAGTGATATCGATACTTTCTTAGGCTTTGCATGTGACTTGATTATTTTTTATACGGTAAAAGTAAAGGTAGCTCACGATATCCTTAGCACCCCCTCCTTGAGGTCTTGCTATATCCGCCACTGCTTGTCCCTTACGCTCTGTGAGGTTTTCCAGTGTCCCTGTAGCACCCTTTTGGTGTTTACAAAATTGTCATGATTGCTGCACAATTTCAGGATACGAGTGCAACTCACCAGTTTCCTTGGCGTTTCTCCTAGATTATGCATACGAAAGTAGCATGTTTAGTTCATCTTGGTTTGTGAAACACTTTTTTTATTCAAAGTAGCCAGCACTCGGCACATACGAACTATTCGCTCTCTGCCCCTTTTACAGGAGCATCGCTGCGGTGATTTGCATTTCTTCTTAGTTGTAAAAAACGAACTCCGTTATTAAGGTAAGAATTCACGAACGTCTGCAATAAATAGAAATTTCTTTCATCATCCAAATATAAAAATCCTAAAATCTAAATACTGTAATTTCTTCGAAACTACTTATTGGCTTTGGGAGAGGGAAATACCGCCAAATTAAACTATCTGATATTTTCGTACTACCAGTATAAATTACAGTTGTTGTAAAAAAAGATTAAGTAGATATCTCTGTAATTAACATTGCTATGGCAAGACATCCTACGTAGTGTAGTGACGGGTTTCTTACAATTCAACTGAGAGGAAACAGAATTATTTCTTAAATGGTTCCGAAAAGTATTTGAGGTTAACTACCAACGTGACTTTCTCCTTGTATTGCCACTACCATTCCAGGACGATACTATCCATCTAGAGATAATTATGCTTACTGCTTGCAAAGTTATGAGGTACATATCACTTATCTCTTGGTACTGTGGACAGGACTCCACCCTGAAACCTAAATACATGAATTTATGGGCTCATTTTGCATATCACCAACAGCAATTCTCAAAATGTTTTTTCGGAGGCTTAGAAAATAGACTAGTTGTGTAGTTGTGTGTTGTGGAACATGATTTCTCATCGAGAGATACACTGTGGTTAAGACACTTGTATCGGATTCCAGGTTTGCTGGTTTCAAGTCCCCATTTGGGAATCCAGATTTAGATTTTCGCGGCTTTTTCTCTAAATCAGGTGTGTCCAAACTGTGGCTCGAGAGCCGCGTGCGGCCCAGAGCCAGTATCAGTGCGGCCCAACACGTAAGCATCTATCATACCATCGGGAAAAAACCCGTTTATGTTATGATAAATTGAATATTTTCGATTTGAAACTCCCGCTACAGGATGCTACTCTCTCATTGGTCCATCATCCCCCTTCTTTTCTCTCTGTCTCTCTCTACCTGGCCGGCCGCTGTGGCCGGAAGATTGAAGGTGGAATCCTGCCTCTGGCATGGATGTGTGTGATGTCCTTAGGTTAGTCAGGTTTAAGTAGTGCTAAATCTAGGGGACTGATGACCTCAGATGTTAAGTCCCATAGTGCTTAGACCCATTTGAACCATCTTTCTCTCTTTTTGGTCATTGGCATTTGCTATGTTAAGTATATTATGTGGAGTTAAAGATACTTGTCTTCTTACATTGTGCCCCAGGTGAGTTAAAACGTTGGATACGCCTGCCCTATATCGATTAACCTGATCGCTGAGATAGTTGTTTGACCAGAAAATCGCTGGTTTTTTTTTATCAGTTCCTGTACTCTCCGAGCTTATGCTCCATCATTAATGACGAAGTCGTCTGTGGGACATTAAACCCTCTAGTATTTGTTACTGCTAAGAGGTTTATGATATAGCAGGGGTTATTTATGACCCCCAGGGAAATCCGTCCTTCTGAGAAACTCCACCATCCCTCCTCCTCAGCCCCCCTCCCCCTCCCATCTGTGAAAGGGACACTTCTTTTTACCCATTTCCAGTTCAGAGTCAATTTTTCCCCTATTAAATCCTACAGCCCTCTCCACTTCCTCTTCCTCTTCCCCACCTGGAAATTGGTGAGAAAAAAAACTCAGCCTTTGCTGGAGAGGAAGGATCTCACGACACGAAATTCAAATCAATATCAATAATACATTGTTCAGTTCTTTTCTCATATTCTTTATTTAATCAGTTTTTGAAAGACAAAGGTCCTCCTCTCCCCTCCTCCACTTTCCATGATGCAATAACTGTTAAAAACCACAGACACGAATCAGAAGTCTGCGTCCATTGATATTTGATAGCCGGATAACCGCCCTCACTCTCTCTCTCAAGTGGCTACAGCTAGTTGTAACGCCTGGACCACAAACTTTTAGACCAAGGTGGTCTGCCTGCCTCCTACTGTTCTGCGACCCATAGCATATCATCAGGTGACGGTATTCCTTTGGTCGAGAATTCCGGATTTACTTTCTGTCACTGCCTGTCTCAAGTGGTTACTTCGTGTTTGAATGAACGCAAGCATGAACTAACGTGTCCAAACATGCAGACGGAGATTTTTCATCCCTCCACAGGAAACTTTGTTCCAATTGGCTAAGGTTGGGTACAAAGGGAGAGACGGTGCATTTGCGATATCAAAAATAGCAGAAGATAGTCCAATAGCAATACCCCATCAAATTAATCGTGTAAGACTTTACAAGAGTCGAATAGATTGCTTAAAGCAATCACCAACACCTTACCATGATTCCTCTTCAAAATAAACATTATTTTCAACGTTTGAGAATCACATGCAAACATTTTGCAAACCAAGTAATTAAATTTCTGCTACAAATAGATCAGTGCTAAATACACTCCTGGAAATGGAAAAAAGAACACATTGACACCGGTGTGTCAGACCCACCATACTTGCTCCGGACACTGCGGGAGGGCTGTACAAGCAATGATCACACGCACGGCACAGCGGACACACCAGGAACCGCGGTGTTGGCCGTCGAATGGCGCTAGCTGCGCAGCATTTATGCACCGCCGCCGTCAGTGTCAGCCAGTTTACCGTGGCATACGGAGCTCCATCGCAGTCTTTAACTCTGGTAGCATGCCGCGACAGCGTGGACGTGAACCGTATGTGCAGTTGACGGACTTTGAGCGAGGGCGTATAGTGGACATGCGGGAGGCCGGGTGGACGTACCGCCGAATTGCTCAACACGTGGGGCGTGAGGTCTCCACAGTACATCGATGTTGTCGCCAGTGGTCGGCGGAAGGTGCACGTGCCCGTCGACCTGGGACCGGACCGCAGCGACGCACGGATGCACGCCAAGACCGTAGGATCCCACGCAGTGCCGTAGGGGACCGCAGCGCCACTTCCCAGCAAATTAGGAACACTGTTGCTTCTGGGGTATCGGCGAGGACCATTCGCAACCGTCTCCATGAAGCTGGGCTACGGTCCCGCACACCGTTAGGCCGTCTTCCGCTCACGCCCCAACATCGTGCAGCCCGCCTCCAGTGGTGCCGCGACAGGCGTGTATGGAGGGACGAATGGAGACGTGTCCTCTTCAGCGATGAGAGTCGCTTCTGCCTTGGTACCAATGATGGTCGTATGCGTGTTTGGCGCCGTGCAGGTGAGCGCCACAATCAGGACTGCATACGACCGAGGCACACAGGGCCAACACCCGGCATCATGGTGTGGGGAGCGATCTCCTACACTGGCCATACACCTCTGGTGATCGTCGAGGGGACACTGAATAGTGCACGGTACATCCAAACCGTCATCGAACCCATCGTTCTATCATTCCCAGACCGGCAAGGGAACTTGCTGTTCCAACAGGACAATGCACGTCCGCATGTATCCCGTGCCACCCAACGTGCTCTAGAAGGTGTAAGTCAACTACCCTGGCCAGCAAGATCTCCGGATCTGTCCCCCATTGAGCATGTTTGGGACTGGATGAAGCGTCGTCTCACGCGGTCTGCACGTCCAGCACGAACGCTGGTCCAACTGAGGCGCCAGGTGGAAATGGCATGACAAGCCGTTCCACAGGACTACATCCAGCATCTCTACGATCGTCTCCATGGGAGAATAGCAGCCTGCATTGCTGCGAAAGGTGGATATACACTGTACTAGTGCCGACATTGTGCATGCTCTGTTGCCTGTGTCTATGTGCCTGCGGTTCTGTCAGTGTGATCATGTGATGTATCTGACCCCAGGAATGTGTCAATAAAGTTTCCCCTTCCTGGGACAATGAATTCACGGTGTTGTTATTTCAATTTTGCAGGAGTGTAGTTTGTTACTGTTAGGAGATAGCGCAACTCAGTTTGTTGATCCCTCGCATGGCACTGTAAGAAATCACCAGTGATTTCAGCTGAGAACGATGAAATAAATAAAGTAGGGGCTTAGAAAATAATAATTGAAAGGCGTCGTGTATAATGAAAAGCACTTGAGTCTAATGCAGACGTTTCAGTTTTGCCATTAAGAAAAGTTTTACTTTCATTGTTATTTCGGCCAGATCGCTGAAGGCGCAACGTACCGATTACGTATTTGAATAATTACAGCAAAAATCAGTACTTGTAAGTATTTCTGAAGCTGTAATAGTGACAGTCTAGTCAGCTACAACAGGCAGGAACTATTTCTTACATGCAGTTGTCCCTGTTTAGTTACGAAAGCTTTGACTAGATTTTGAAACTCTTGGTTCAAACATTTCTCCTAACAAAACAGTCTTCTGACGATGATTGTTGCAGTAACTGTGACAACGTCTGAGGCGAAGCAATCTTCGTCACTCACCACAAGACTGAAACCATTCCGCAAAGTAGTATGACTTACGGGCAGCTAACAGCGCTAGCAGTGCTCCCTACGAAGAAAGCCTTTCTCCAGAGCGTCGTAGACTTAAACTAATGTTTCATCGGCAGATTCTCTGCATTACCAGAGAGGAGTATGGTTTCCTCGCTCAAGCAACCTGCTTATGGTAAGTACATTTCCGTATGGTGCATTATATGTCATTTATTTATTGTATTCCACATGAGTTGTTTGTGTCCTAGCAATTCGACTTTAATTGACGTTCCTACGAAAAGTTCCACGGAACTTCAATATGAGATCGTATTCCTCTAGTTTTCTGTCAATGACAAGCTGTAGTACCAATGGGCTCGTGGGAATGGCTACCAGTACTGGTTTTTGGTGCAGTTATTCAGATACATTATAGTCGCATCTCCAAAGGATGGAAAGTTATCTGACGACAACCACATTGACAGATACTATTTGTTTATGACAAAACTGAAACGCCTGCGTCAGACCCAAGCGTTTTACGTTATATGCCACGCGTTTCAATTATTATTGGTAAGCCCCTTTTTTGTTTACTTAATTGTTCTCAGAGAAAAGCACTGGCGATTTCCATCATTAACTGCGAGGAAGGTCACGAAATTAAGTTGCACTTACGGGCAACTTGATTATGATAGAACATGTAAGGTTTTGAGGGCAGAACATGAAGTGTGTGTAACTGTAAATGTTTTTGGCTTAATGTGGCAATCTTGTCAGAGAAATGCACGCATTTACACAGAACACAATATGACAGTGATTTCCCTAAATCGCTCCAGGCAAATGCCGGGATGGTTCCTTTGAAAGGGCACGGCTGACTTCCTTCCATAATCCGATGAGACCGATGACCTCGCTGTCTGGTCTCCTCCCCCAAACAACCCCACCCACAATGTGTCAATGTTACGAAAGTTGTCAAACGAACGCATCTCGTTCTCAGAAAGTGAAATCATCCTAAACACAACATGGTAAATTTTAACTAGAAGTTTCTTTACAAAATTATTCTTATTACCACGTCATGATGTTGGCCAGTACTACGATAAATCATCCGATTCTGGTTCAAAGTTCGGTACTGTTTAGGATGACAATCAATTCTACGGAGCATGGTTAGTTTTGTGACAAATTGAGCAAAGGATTACCCAAGGTCGCTCGCGTTTACAGTTGACGCAAGCTGGTGAACCAACAAGTTTACGCCTCTGCTCGCCGTATTTACCTTAGGTGCGATGAGCTGTCATTTGCATGGCTGCTCTCATCCTCTGAAATTCCCATAAAAACTAATTAAGCGTTTGCTGATTTTTCCAGCAGGAACTCTCCCTATGTTTCTCGTTATGCGAGAAAACATTTACTCATACATAGTCTTAGAAAATGTTGATGTGCATGTGCATGGCTGGAGCAGTGTGCATATTAAAATACCCTCTCAGTCCTCACAAGACCAATTAACTTAGTGGCTGGTTCGTTTCTCTATAGTTGGAGCACAATGAGGCTACAGCTAATATTTAGCTGCATGTCAGCCGCAGTGAATGCAGTATTCACATAAATTTCCCCTCTGCATCGTACAGAGCATTATGCGCCCAATTCTGCACTTGGTGCCCGTTCAGAGATGAGTCCCTGAAAATTTCGCTTTTGTCTTTCTCGTAGCCAAATTGTCTCCCCACCTGGTTTCTTTCGTTCTCCACGTCACGGCTTTTTCCGACCAATAGGAGCGCTCCTCTTATTTTGCGAAAACTCACTCTGCCAATTGCAAGGTCCCTACCATTAAACTGCATCGAAATCTCGGCGCTTTACTCCTTCCTAGTTCGTTTCCGCCAATCGGACGTTTTGTGCTTGCTCCAGACGCCTAAAAGTTACATGTGTACATCACGTGTGTACCACTCGCTCTTCATGTGATCAACTGCATCACTGGTTATGTTCATATTCATTTGGAATCCCGAAACGCAGTTTTCTAAAGTTTCCTTCTGTCCTACTTCTGGAGGCCTATTACTTGCTCTTCTGTATGCGTCAACTGTACGGATATTGACTCCAACCACGGCACGCCCCCCAAGAGGTTTTCGTGGTGTCTCCCATGGCGCAGCCTCTCCTTCTGCCCGCTCCTGCTTCCACACAAAACGTTTCCTCTCGCTGCTTGTTTCACCTTCTGCTCATTGACATGCATTATATAGGAGTGGTGTGTTAATACCGGCAATTGAGTGTCATTCCTTTTGCATTACATACTTATAGGCAAATCTGCTCATTACCACCAAAGTAAATTAAGTGTCATATTCACCTTCCCATTACAATGTATAAAACTCATATTGAAGGTGTGAAATTAACCTTTATTTATTCTGAAACCTTACAGACTGACTGAGGAACGCACTCTTTTTGCGTGTGTAGGTCATAAACAGTGTACCAACTAACGTGCGCAGCTTGTGTGTTTCGTAGGGAGTTCAAGAATCGAAATAGCTGTAGTTTCGTGGTGTGAAAAATATATATTTTTCGTACATTCAGTGGGAGTTAACAACCAGAGCAAGTGCGGCAGCCATGCTGATGTGCATACACGTGTCTTTAACAAACTGGATTTGTATGTCAACTAATTCCGGCCATTCGAGAACATGGACAGATGGTGTCCCTACACCGAACTTGGGGTAGTGGTGAGAGCCTGATCATCAGGTTGAAACAAAGTTCGTGGTGACACTGATGAGTAGCATAGCCAGAGGTCTGCTTTTGTCATTGTCAGTATTTATTCCATTTCGATTTTTTTCATTTTTTAAATTTGATCTGGTCAGCTAAAGTCCTCCCTTACATATAACCAAGGTTTACAGCAAACCATACTTTCTCATCATCGGCACTTACACAGTAGCAGTAATTATCGCAATATAAATGATAAGGGCACCAAAACAACCATGAGAAATATTTGTTATAAGGTTGGGATACAGATAAGGCCATTTGGACTAAAAGCATTAAATAAGAACCAATACATTATTAGCTAGTGCAAATAATAGTAATAATAATGACCTATGAGATGTAAATTGTATTTATGGATGTGCAGAAGTGAGACAGTATGATATAGCAGGTTCTAAGAGAGAAAAACTGAGATAGATTGCAGTAGCCAGGGATTTCGTGAAACGAGAAGAGCCTGGCTGAAAAAATAATACTTCGTTAAAATGGGTTAGGGAGTGCATACAGCTACGAGAACTGACATAATTATTGTTTAGATCGTTAGCTGTCGTTTGAGTATAGAGGTGACATTGATTTCTCTGATACTGCGAGGAAGATAATTCTAAAATCGGATTCCTGATACTGAAAAGGACTTAGGAAATGTGGCTGTGTAAGGAAATGGAACAGAAACCGTTTTCATGTAGTGGAAACAGAGTTTCCACTGCATTGTTCAGACTGGAATGTTAAAGTCGAGGATAGTAATGAGGTTCTGTTAAGTGGGTAAAAGGCACAGACTGTGCGGAAATCTCTGAGCTTCTCTGCACATAGATATCACATCTGTGCACAAGATATAGGAATATCATAAAAACGTCGAACAGGACATACATATCTCATTTAGGAGTTCATCATCATCGTCAACATTATCATTATGACAACAGGTTAACGCTACTTCGAGAGTGGATGAGCCATTTCTAAGTTTGGAAGCATTCCATCCTTGCTAACATTAGCACCATATGTAACAAACGTTTCTTAATAAATAACTGACACTGCAAGGTACATTCAAAGCTGATGTGTTAAATAGTTAAGAAATCTCCGATGAGTGTTTCTCCATTTCCTCCATCCATAACAGCACAAACATAGCACAGCTGTGGCAGCACTTACACGGCACACAAACACACCTGACATTTTATTATATGAAAACTACAAGGGACGAGTGCATAAAGCAGTTCTTAACCATCACCTAGCTGCCTTGAAAGCTCTTACTTTGAACCCCTTCAGATGCGACAGCCATACAGGTTTTCAGAGACTGTGATACCCAAGAGTCACCACTGATTTCTTGAACATTGTAGTTGCATACTAACACCTGGGGCTGAGGCGAGCCAGTAGATGGGTCGCCAGAGCGCTGACCGGACGGCACCGTCGCTGAAAGCAGACGGCGAGCGGCAGATCCCGTGCGACGACAGAGGTGCAGCTGGTTGAGATGCCGGCGCACCTCACCAGAGGCCCCAAAAACCAGATACATAGCGCGTCCGAGGCAGCGAAGAATGCGCCCATCGAAACAACGCCGTGAACCTCGGTAGTGGCGATAGTAGACAACGTCGCCTGGAGCATACACAGGTATCTGCCTCTGCACAGGAACCTTATGCGGCGGATGTAGCAAAGACATCAAGGTTCGATGATGGCGACCATGGAGCAACTCAACCGGCGAGCGACCATCTCGGGGCTGAGAGCGATACGAGGAAAAAAAGAGCAATAACACGTCCTCCCGAGAATGCGACTCTTTCAACTTCAACATCTGTGACTTGAAAGTCCTGACCAATCGTTCAGCGGCACCGATTGACTGTGGCGAAAACGGCGCGGACGTCAGATGTTGAATACCATTGGCCTTGCAGAATGACTGAAATTCTGCCGACATGAATTGAGGACCATTGTCGGAAACAATAGTCTGAGGAAGACCTTCAATGCAAAAGATAGCGGATAACGCTTGGATGGTGGCAGATGACGACGTGGAAGACATCCGAACAAAAGGAAAATTACTGAATGAATCTACCACAACCAACCATCGAGCATTCCAGAATGGACCGGCAAAATCGATGTGTAAGCGTTGCAAAGGGGAGGTGGCTTTTGGCCATGCAAAGAATTTCCTCAGTGGTGCTGATTGTTGTTCGGCACACACCATGCAAGAAGAGCACATATTCGTAATCGCGGCATCGATTCCGAACCAAGTACAGTGCTGACGAGCAAGTTGTTTCGTTCTCACTATACCCCAATGTCCTTGGTGGAGAAGCTGTAAGACCGAGGAGTGTAACGAACGTGGTACCACGACCCTGGACTGATCATTATCAGAACGCAACAGCAAAACACCACGTCGAACAAAAAGTCTCACCTTGTGAGCAAAAAATCGGCGAACCAACGGGTCCCCGATCCGTGACTTTGACAAGGGCCATTGCGTAGCAACAAAACGCAGAACGGGAGAAAGGACAGGGTCGGCAGCTGTGGCTGTAGCTACACGACGAAAATCAGTCGGAAACGATTCGACCACGTCATCGGTTTCCGCATCAACAAACATACAAGCAAGTTCGGATGAATCGAATGCCCTATCCTCAGCAACAGGCAAGCGGGACAACGCATCGGCGTTTCCGTGCTTAGCAGTGGACCGATACAAGATATCGTAGCGGTACTGCGAGAGGAAAATAGACCAGCGAATTAATTTCTGCGCTGTATGTGGAGGTACAGGCTTGGTCGGATGAAAAAGCGATGTCAAAGGTTTGTGGTCTGTGATTATGGTAAAGTGACGACCATACAAGAAATCATGACTTGACGGGAGTTCCGGCGATGTCGTTGCACACTATTTTTGGGACGAACACAGTCACTGTTAGAGAGAGTGGCACTGGGCGGAGTGGAATGAACTACATGAATTTCCATGGGCGAAGTTTCGCGAGCCTGAGTATCCTTTGGTTCGATTCCGATTCCGGTGCGAAGCAAAGGGCCTGGAATGGTTTTGAGCTTCCGATCTGAGCTTTTTCTGGCAAACACTCTGAACATGTCCTTTTTTATTACAATAAAAGCAAATAGCTTGGCGTGACGGGCAATTCTCCCGCGAATGTTTAGTAGCACACCGCGGGCATGATTTGATCACTGCAATTGCTTGCCTGCGCGGCACACGTGGCTGAGAGCCTGGCGGCAGCGGCGCGACCGGGCGTGAGGGCTGTTTACTGCTCCGTGCAGCTCGCCCGGCGGGCCAGTTAACCTGACACACTGCTGGCGAAGTTTCAAATGATTCCTGAGCAAAGTCAAGTGTGTCCTGCCGATCCAACATGTCCATCACTTGTGAAGGGAGGTATTTACTAGTTTCAAAATCTGTTCTCTTGTACGAACATCAAAAACGTTCTGTGCAGTTGCATCACGTACCATAGTATCTGAATAAGGGAGTCCACATTGACACTCAAAAGCACAATCCCTAGTAAGGCCTTGCAAGGTTGCAACCCACTCCCGATTAGTCTGACCTGCCGTACGTTTTGTACGGAAGAAGGTATACCGTTTCGCAACTACATTGACTGATTCTTTGAAATATGCATCTAATGCATACAAAATTTCTTCGTAGGACAGAGTTGCTTCGTCGCGTCGGGGAAATAATTTGACTATCACACGGTACGTGGTCACCCCTACCGACGATAACAAAAAAGGCTGCCGCTCGTTACCTTGAATTCTGTAGGCGGCGAGATGGAATCCAAACTGGCGTGACCACTCCGTCCAGCTTTCCAGTGCAGCATCAAAAGGTCGAAAAACGGGTGCAACAGCGTGTTGTGGCTGCGTTAGCGGTGGAGCGGCTGTTGCCGCATCGTTTTGCATTGCACGTTGACCCTGGACGAGCTGTCCAAGGGCATCCAGTAAGGCCTGCGTCTGCTGATTCTGTAAGCGATAAACTTCGGACAGTACATCTGGAGATTGTGGCGAAGCCATTACACAAGTTAATCGGGGCAATTTAGATAAGAACACTTTTACTCTCGTCGCCAATGTTATGGTCGACAGGATAGCCAACACCGTATTGCTAAAGGAGGCCGAAATGCACGAGTTTTAGCTCACGCAGGCTGGCGTGAGGTCTGGAACATAACAAGGGAATTAGAATTGAGAAAAACGGGCGTAGATGGTGGAATACTTAACTTTAATCAATTAATGGAGAACGTCGCTCTTTATGGTACATGATTCACAATGTCAATAGTACGGATAGTGGCGCCTTGCTAGGTCGTCGCAAATAACGTAGCTGAAGGCTATGCTAACTATCGTCTCGGCAAATGAGAGCGTAGAAGTCAGTGAACCATCGCTAGCAAAGTCGGCTGTTCAGTTGGGTGAGTACTGGGAAGTCTCTCTAGACCTGCCGTGTGGCGGCGCTCGGTCTGCAATAACTGATAGTAGTGACACGCGGGTCCGACGTATACTACCGGACCGCGGCCGATTTAAAGGCTACCACCTAGCAAGTGTGGTTTCTGGCGGTGACACCACAATGTCTTACTCACAGAACACTACCTACCATTAGGTGGTGTGCTGTCAGTTGTGTGGTTCGAATCGTGCTGTAGGCCACGTTTGTTTTCGTCGTATTTGTGTACCTTATTGTACATTACTGTCAACCCTGGGTACGTATCATGGTGTTTTACCTTCTTGCGAACGTGGATTCTAGGCGCTACAGTCTGGAACCGCGCGACCGCTATGGTCGCAGGTTCGAATCCCGCCTCGTTCATGGATGTATGTGATGTCGTTAGATTAGTTAGGTTTAAGTAGTTCTAAGTTCTAGGAGACTGATGACCTCAGAAGTTAAGTCCCATAGTGCTCAGTGCCATTTGAACCATTTTTGAACGTGGATTCATTTATTTGTTTATTGTTATTGCACTGTTTGTAAGTAAATTTACATTTTCGCTCTTCCTCCACTTGTTAGCAATGGAAGCCTACTACTCGACAAGTGAAATGGTGGATGTGATATTCTGCCGTGCTTTAGCAAATGAACGTAGCATGTGAGCCAGTGCCCTCTACGCTGAAAAATATCCACAGTACAGTGTACCCTCTGATAAGCTGTTCGGCAGACTCTACCAGCGTCCGAATGTCACATCTACCCTTTTGCATCTCGGAAGACTGTCTGCACGCCTGCCGTCGAGGAGGGTATGCTACATTCAGTAGAAGAAACCCCTGGGACCAGTGTGCGGCGATTAGCAGCAGCAGATGGCGTGACTGACTCTCCTATCTGGGGGGGGGGGGAGGTTACTTAATGAACAGTTACTGTACCCATATCATCTACAGTGCGTTCAGACACTAAGACAACAGGATCATCATGGCAGACGGTTCTGTCAAAGGCTGTTCACATCCAAGATTTTATTTACCTTTGAGGAAGGGTTCACTAGAGAAGGTGGCGTGAATTTCGAAAACCAGCGTGTATGGCCAGATGTAAATCCACAAGAAATTCAGGAAAGACGTCAACACCGATTCTCACAAGAAATTCAGGAAAGACGTCAACACCGATTCTCAATCAGTGTGTGGGCAGGAATATTTGGCGATAGATTAATAAGGCCATACGTGTTACCTCAAAGGTTAACTGGGCCTTATTAAGTGGAACTTCTCATTAATGTATTGCCTATCTTGCTGGAGGCTGTGCCACTGGAGCAACGAATACAATACGGTTCATGCATGATGGCGCACCAGCACACTTTCGTCACAACGTGAGCAAACATCTGATGCAAACATTTTAGGAAGGCTGGATTGGTTGGGGGGATGGGGCACCACACCTTGGCCTACTCGTTCGCCAGACCTCAATCCCCCAAATGTTTGGGTATAGCGACGCCAGAAAGAACTGGTCTACGCCACGCCAGTCAACTATGTGATGATCCCACAGGGTCGCGTCTTCAATGTGTGCCAGTAGGTACAACAACAACCGGGTATACTTGAAAGGATGAGTCATTACTTATGCCGAAGGACAGACGGGTGCATTGTCAGGAATGGATGCCACGTTGAACACCTCCTGTCAACACGTGTACATCGCGAAACGTATGCCCTTCCAGACTCACGTATATTGGAACTATTTTTCTTGTTTTGATGAGAACTACCATCTCTGAAGTCCGCCCCGATAGCTGCGTGGTGAGCGTGACGGATTGCCGTCCTACGGGCCTGGGTTCAACTCCCGGCTGAGTCGGGGATTTTGTCCGCTCAGGGACTGGGTGTTGTGCTGTCTTCATCATCATTTCATCCCCATCCGGTGCGCAGGTCGCCCAATGTGGCGTCGAATGTAATAAGACCTGCACCAAGGCGGCCGGAACAGCCCCGCAAGAGGCATCCCGGCCAATAACGCCAAATGCTCATTTCCATCTCTCAAACTATTCCTCACTTTTTCTTTGGTCACCCTGTATAAAATGTAAGTAGTAACCATTAAAATAGACACGGATAATTTTGTCAAAAGATAAATCAAGCCTTTTGTTCCATTTAATGCTTCCACTCTTACGAATTGTAGCTACATGTGACGGGAAGTAGGAAGGTTAGAGTTCAGTGAGTCGTCAGCGTCGTGGTCGTTAGAAGCGCAGCACTCAGTTGGATTAAAATGTTCATCCCGATTAGAAGTGACCAGAGAAGCATAAAACTCAGCGAACAGATAGGGATACTAACCATGCAGTTCTTGGACATAAGATCAGTGTCTTCACTGTCGCCACACCTCACTGGCAAAGAGACTCGCGAAGGTTCGCGAAGTGGCGACTGCAAGCTAAATTTCTTATTGAGGGGACTGGTTCGTGAAGACAAGGGGATACCTTGAAAAATTTTTCAATTTTCTAAATGGTGTATCTCAAAGTATAATAGCTGTAAGCCCATTAAATGCTTACCATCATTTAATAGATTTTTGGAAACTATTTTATTTATGAAGCACAAACCTTTTCTGAATTGTATTTTGCAAGTGAAATAATGCATGTTAATTATTTATGAACGGCATAGGTATACATATCTCGAAATAAAACCAACGTAGAAGCTTGATTTTTCTGGAAACTCTTTACACTGTTACGTGTAGACTTTTAAAAAGTTGTTGCTGTCATAAATTATTGTTCAAAAATTTTTTATAATGATTACTAAAAATTTCAGTAACTAACTCATAGTTTTTCTTTAAAAATGCGTTGTTTTTCAAATTTAAGTCTTAAGAATAATCTACTTTCTAATTAAGTTTATTTTAAGACAGTACACAACATTTCAGCCCTCTACTCTAATAGCTTTTAACCGGTGTGTGCCAGAACATCAAAAGAGTGAACTTATTCTTGCTTCTTTGGTGGCTACCAACTCTGATTTCACTGCTTTGAGGATTCTCCTGCGGTCAACGGCAATTTAAGATCTTTGCTTATTTAGTCTACCAACCACTCCCATCAATTCCATAACGTTAAACCTTCACGCTGCAGCTTCATTGAAACATAGCAGACCGTGGAGCGCACTGAGCCGTGGCTGGCTCATGTTATGCGTTGGATTACACCTTGGTTCCTATTCTGAGTTTAGTCTCCCGCGGTTATCGCGATTATGCTGTAATCCTCTCTCTCTGCGAGTGGCAGCAGCGGTGTGTATCGATATTCGCACCTTGTACTATCTTTGGTCTGGCGCTTATAGTTCCGGATGTGCAGTGTGCGATCAGTTGGTTAGTTGGCGTGGAGCCGGGAGGAAACCTCCGCGGCGCGTTGTGTGGCCGGAGCTACTGGCGGTGTCTATGTGCGATCGGAGTGTGTGGGGCTGTTCCCACTGCTACGAGGTCCTCGGCTCACCGATCCTGGACACGAAAGTTGAGTTTTGACTTAACCTACCAGCAAGTCACGACTGTTCACGTTGTGTCGTTTGGATTTCGTTGTCAGCTGTTGGGGCACTCCCACGAGCAACAACGTGTGTTTTCAAGTTGGCAAATTTTAGCCACCCTTAGGTGGATTTTAACTGTACTTGGTTAGTTTGAATTGAAGTGCACCAGCAAAATCTTCTGCCTTGTGGCCGTTAACGTTCCGGTTACCTGCCCTGGCCGTTGACGTAAATTCAAACAATGTATTTTCCTCATCGTGTTGTCGCTGTCCATCACGGTGTGTAGTTTGACAGCTCAATGTATAATTGGTTGTGGGCGCCATTACTTTCTACGTTGTTCCATTGAACTCCCTGTTGTGTGCTGGATGGGTGGAGCGGAAGTTATCTTGTCGGTGGGTCCGTTGGCTGTCTGTCGGTTGGGTTGTCGTCGGATCGAGAATGGTTGGGTCGACTGCCGGTCTCACGTAAGCGAGCGTTAGTGTTTGAATTCCAGGCCGACCCTCGGAAACATCTGGGCGCCCTTGAGTGTAGTGCCTGTTCTTATTTGTTCATGCTGTTTGTATTTGTATGGCTTCTAGCCGATTTTTAAGTTAAGGTTGTTTTGCCCTTAAGGCATAAGGTTGTTTGGGCCTTCAGGCTAATTTAAAGAACTGTTTTAAGTAAGGCGTCTGGCTTTTTTAAAATTTAGTTTTGTTGAGTCTTAAGTGCTGGACCTTCAGCCGATTTTTAAGTTAAGGTTGTTTTGCCCTTAAGGCATAAGGTTGTTTGGGCCTTCAGGCTAATTTAAAGAACTGTTTTAAGTAAGGCGTCTGGCTTTTTTAAAATTTAGTTTTGTTGAGTCTTAAGTGCTGGACCTTCAGCCGATTTTTAAGTTAAGGTTGTTTTGCCCTTAAGGCGTAAGATTGTTTGGGCCTTCAGCCTAATTAAAGACCTGTTTTAAGGTAAGGCCTTCGGCCTTTTAAAAAATTTATTTTGGTTTGAGTGTTAAGTGATGGGACTTCAGCCGATTTTTAAATTAAAGTGGTCTTGCGCTTATGGCATGAGATTGTATGGGGTATTCAGACGATTATTAAGTTCCAAAAATTGATGCTGTGTTTTTTTTTAATATCTTGGCTCTTGTAATGTTTGGTCAAATAAATAAAGTTGTATGCGTGAGTGTAACTGACAGCCGCTTATTTTGACCCCTTTCCACAATTTAAACTTTCTGCCCTGTTCTGTGAGTTTAGCAGGGTGTCTCACGCACCTACTTTTAAAGTATATATTCCTACCAAAATAGTTTTGGTTTTTTTAACTATTTCTCTAATAATCTTGTGTCACTAAGGCGTTAGAAACTGTTTGCGTGACATGGGAGCCTCGTCACGTGTGCAAACACTTTTAAATTCTTCTTGTTTTGGAGCTTTCTTCGGTATAATTTGCCCAAAGCAAATTTTTTCTTGTTCAGAAAAATACAGAGAATTTTTAAGGCAAGATTAAAAAAATATTTTTTTACACTTAACATCGAAATACAAAAAGTAGCGCTTAAAGCAAGAACCGATAATTGTAAGCGGACAACATGACTAACAAGTATGTAACACCTTTATTAACACGTGTGAGCCGGCCGCGGTGGTCTCGCGGTTCTAGGCGCGCAGTCCGGAACCGTGCGACTGCTACGGTCGCAGGTTCGAATCCTGCCTCGGGCATGGATGTGTGTGATGTCCTTAGGTTAGTTAGGTTTAAGTAGTTCTAAGTTCTAGGGGACTGATGACCACAGCAGTTGAGTCCCATAGTGCTCAGAGCCATTTGAACCATTTTTTGAACTTCCAGCGGTGTTTACTCCGCATGGGCTCTTCTTCGCTTACCTCGGAAAGCGTCTTCGTAGCAGGTACGTGGCGCTCTGGTCTGACGTGCTGCTGACACCTCACGCAATTTGGCCTGCTGGACTCGGTGATAGTCTTGCCGATTACTCTCTATCGTAGCGGCACAAAAAAGAATCGAGTAAGTGATCCAAGGAATTTCAAACTTACTGTCTCAAAACGTAACCAATGCTTCACTGCTGATTCGCTGATGAATTCAATAGAGCAAACTGTTGTTTTTTTTTGAACAGACAAACAGGTGGTTAACTTAAGTAGCACTCTGCAATCGCCTGATCATCTCCTCACTTTCTCGTCTCAGAAGCGGGTGTGGAGGGAATTCACTTCTAAAATACCACGGGAAAAATAGGGGAAAGAAACAGATTCTCAGCAACATTATCAAACTTGCGCTATATGCTCCAAAGGAATTGCAAAATGATTGCTGGAAAACCATAAATTATCTACGTCGTTTTTCTTACGTGTATTTCATCGAGAGGGCTTTTCTTGCTAATCATGAATCTATCAGCTCCCCGGAAGACGTTGCACAGACTCACTTGACACCTGTTATCTTGAGACAAACTCCTTCACGACTAAGGAAGCGTAGCTTTCGTCTTTCCATCTTCTTATTACGAACTGTATAATAGTAATTTAGCCTGAATTTAGTGTACCAAGTTAACGAGATACTGGCGCATATCGACAACGTATAATTTACAAATATTTGTTTTGAGGGAACGTATTTGCGCTACATTCTTTTTTTGCCGGAACTATACCGTACGTAATCTGTACCATTCAGCCTGCAATTTTCCACGACGTGAAGGCCGAAGAAGCAACCATTTTTGATCATCATTCACTAATTTCTATAAAAGGAATATTCGTTTCTACTCCAATCTGATAAAATCAAAATGTAAATAACGGCAATTACATATGTTTTCATCTTGCTAATAGTACTCCAAAATTTCTTCTGTTCTTTGACTTATTTCTTGATTATTAAGTTTTTTGAAACTAAAATACCTAAAAGCTAGCCGGCCTGGGTGGCCGAGCGGTTCTAGGCGCTACAGTCTGCAGCTGCGCGACCGATACGGTCGCAGGTTCGAATCGTGCCTCGGGCATGGATGTGTGTGATGTCTTTAGGTTAGTTAGGTTTAAGTAGTTCCACGTTCTAGGGGACTGGTGACCCCAGAAGTTAAGTCCCATAGTGCTCAGAGCCATTTGAACCTAAAAGCTGACAAATAATCATTTTGTACATTAAACTCAACCTACCCGACCGAAGAACACCTTGGTCGTGTTATAAAACCATTCTTAGGTTTATTTGCGGTCTACATACACTTATTTTACTGCTCTCTTACTTACAATTTGAACATAAGCTGTACTCATTCTTAAACAATTCTTGCTATCAACAACGTGCTTTTTTTCCTTATACATTGGCAACTAGTGATATCATGTGCGTTGTTACATCGAATATAATACTACATCCCATCACCACAACTATTTTTACCATTATTGAAGACTACACCTGCTACAATCTCTACATGGACTGAACAGAAACATGGAAACAACCCGACAAACGGGTGCTTGAACATAAATGCAGACGCTAGCCAAGCCTCCAGGTTGCACTGCTGTATTCTACCACAGTGCCCTCAATACACTGCATGTGTCAGTCGTGGCCAGAAGCGTTCTGCGTAGTTGTGAATATATTATGTCGGAGCTACGTGAATTCGAACCTGGTCAAACCGTTGGAGTACGTATGGAAGGTGCTGTCGTAACCAAGGGAGCCGAAATGTACGGTGTTTCAAGAGGTACCGTACCGAAGATTTATGCCGCGTACAGGGAAAGCGGAAAAAATATCATCCGCTATGTCAGAACACAGATAAAAGCGTGTGTTGACTGATCGTGACAGGCAGTCGTTGAAGAGGAAGACAGCTGCAGAAGTCGCTACAGAATTGAAAGTCGCACTCGCGAACCCTGTCAGCACCAAAACAACACGAAGGTTGCTCGATAAGCAGAGAATTGCCTGGCGAGATGGATATTCAAAGCCACTAATCTGGGGAGCAAATACACGCAACAGGAAAATGTGATGCCAAAGCAACAAAACCTGGACTGTGGACCAATGAAATAAAGTCATTTGGGAGGATGAGTCTTATTTCACAATTTTTCCAACTTCTAGACGTATTTTCCGTCCTAAGAGTGAAACACGGCTGGGGATCGTGGTATGCAATGAGCTCTGTGGTTGCTCTGCAAGATCGCATTACTGCCAAAGGGTGTGTGAACATTTTTACTGTTCAGGTCCGTCCTATTGTACAATACTTTTTCCCCAATTGTGATGCTGTATCCCAAGACGCGAGAGCCCCTGTTCACACACACTCACCGTTCAATACATGTTTTTTGAACACGCATCTCCGCTGGCCACCGCAGATGTCAATGTGATGGAGTCCGCGACCAGTAGGTGAATGGTCAGCGTGAAGAATCCTCAGGGCCCGGGTTCGATTCACGTCTGGGTCGAGGAATTTTCTCCGCCCCGGGGAGTGAGTGTTTTGCTGTCGTCATTATCATCCCATCATTCTCATCGACTGCAGGTCACCAAAGTGGCGCCATATTGAAAGACCGGCCTGCCCTACGGGGGGCCCTAGCCATACGATTAAAGGAATAAATATGATGGAGTCTTTCTTGTGCATCACGAAGAGAAGGGTTCGTTGTAGGTATGCACATCCATCATCGTTACCTTAACTTGCCGCTATTTTGCAGAAAGAATGGTATAAAATTCCCTTGGAAACCGTACAGGACCTGCATTTATCCTTTCCGACGCGACTGGAAGCTTTTATGATTACGTATGGTTTTCCTACATGGTATTAGGCACGCTAACATGTTTATTGGTGTTTCTATATTTTTGTCCACCGCCTGTGTATTGAGGTTATAAAAGTCACGAGATACCTCCTAATATCGTATCCTTTTTCACGGCTTAGTACAGCGTCTCGACGTGGCGTGAACTCAACAAGCGCACTGGAGGTCCCCTGCAGAAATATTGAGCCGTGCTGCCTCTAAACCCGTCCAAAATTGGGAAAGTGTTGCCAGAGCAGGATTTTGTGCACTAACTGACCTCTCGATTATACGTCACATGAATGATCGATCGCATTAATCCTGGGCAGTCTGTGTGACTAAATCATTCCCTAGAACTGTCCAGAATATTCTTCAAACCAGTCATGAACAACTGCGACCCAGTAGAATAGGCTTTGTCATATATAAAAATTCCATCGTTGCTTGGCAACATTAAATCCATGAATGGCAGCAAATGGTCTCCAAGTATCCAAAATAACCGTTTCCAGTCAATGATTGGTTCATCTGGACCAGAAGACCTAGTCCATTGCATGCAAACAAAGTCTACACCATTGTGGCTCAAATGGCTTTGAGCACTATGGGACTTAACATCTGAGATCATCAGTCACCTAGACTTAGAACTACGTAAACCTAATTAACCTAAGGACATCACACACATCCATGCCCGAGGCAGGATTCGAACCTGCGACATTAGCAGCCGCGTGGTTCCGGACTGAAGCGCCTAGAACCGCTCGGCCACAGCGGCCGGCACACACCACTGTGGAGTCACAACCAGCGTGCACAGTGCCTTGTTGACAGTTTGGGTCCATGGCTCCGTGGGGTATACACCACGCTCGAAACCTACCACCAGCTCTTACCAAATGAAATCGGGACTCATCCGACGAGGCCACGGTCTTCCAGGCGTCCAAGTTCGAACTGATATGGTCACGAGCTCAACAGAGGCACTGCAGGTGGTGTCGTGTTGTTAGCAAAGGCACTGTCCTAACCGATACATTCGTCGACCGCCCCACATTGATTTCTGCGGTTATTTCACGCAGTGTTGCTTGTCTATTAATACTGACAATTCCACGCAGAGGCTACTGCTCCCTGTCGTTAGGTGAAAGCCGTCGGCCACTGCGTTCTCCGTGATGAGAAATAATGTCTGAAAGTTGGTATTCTAGGCAAACTGTTGACATTCTGGGTCTCGGAGTATTGAATTCCCTAATGATTTCCGCAGTGGAATGTCCAGGTTCTCGCTCGAACTACCATTGCTCATTCAGAATCTGTTAAATCCCGTCGTGCGGTCATAACCATGTCGGAAAACCTTTACACATGAATCATCTGAAGACAAATACAGCGTCGCCCGTGCACTGTCCTTTTATAGCTTGTCTACACGATACTACGGCCGTCTGTCTACGTTCATATGGCGATCCCACGACTGTTCTTATATCAGTGTATACCCTCCTATCTGTTACTAAATACAATAGCACTAACTGAACCAGATCAGAAACAGTAATAACACCACATTCCACAATGTACCCCGTCGCTCCCTGGTCCATAGTTGCATCCAGCCAGTGTCTTGGGCGCCGCGGAGGGCGTTTTGGTAGCACACACCTCTTCCGTTGTCTTTCTGCTCCCTTGTTGCAGGGAACTACTCCCCTCTTCTGAGGGCTCATCGCTGTTGCCATTGACGAGCGCGGCCATCCGCGGGCCCACGGCATCTCGGTTCTCGTTCTTTGTGTACCGAGACACGGCCCACGAATGAGCTTCTGTTCTGCTTTTGTTCTTAGGTCCGGCGTGAGCTGCTCGCCTTTTGTCTGCTGCAGCTGTTGATCTTAGTTGTCTTAGGGGCTTTGCTTCTAGGTCTTCTCTCACAACATTTTGGGCCGGCTGATGTGGCCGAGCGCGTCTAGGCGCTTCAGTCTGGAACAGCACGACCACCACGGTTGCAGGTTCGAATCCTGCCTCGGGCATGGATGTGTTTGATGTCTTAGGTTAATTAGGTTTAAGTAGTTCTAAGTCTAGGGGACTGAAGACCTCAGATGTTAAGTCCAATAGTGCTTAGAGGTATCAAAATGTGACATGCAGGTACATTAATAACCGATGTAACAGCCAAAATGTTGAACGCAAGCATGCGTGCAACCATGCATCGTGCTGTACAGGTGCCGGATGTCAGTTTGTGGGATGGAGTTCCACGCCCGTTGCACTTGGTCGGTCAGTACAGGGTTGGTTAACGCTGTTTGCGGATGACGGTAGAGTTATCATTCGATGATGACCCATATGTACGCCGTTAGAGACAGACCTTGTGATTGATCAAGAGAGGGCAACATGACGACATTCTGTAGAGCATGTAGGGTTATAACAGCGGTATGTGGTCGAACGTTGTCCCGTTGGAAAATACCCCTGGAATGCTGTTCATGAATGACAGCACAACAATCAGAATCGCAAACTGACATACAAATTTTCAGTCAGTACGTGGGATAACCACGAGAGTGCTCCTGCTGTTATACGAAATGGCACCCCAGACCATAGCTCCAGGTGTAGCTCCAGTGTGTCTGGTAAGCAGAGAGATTGGCTGCAGCCCTCCACTGGCCTCCTTGTAACCAAGATACGCCCATCACTGGCATCCTGGCAGAGCCATCTTTCACAAGAAACCCAATAGACCTTCACCCTGCCCTCCAATGATCTCTCGCTTAATACGCTGAAGTCGCAAACTGGGGTGTTTTGTGGTCACTGGAATGCACGCTGCAGGGTGCCTGGCTCGGAGCTGTCCTTGAAGTAACAGATTTGCAGTAGTTCATTGAGTCACTGTGGTGCCATCTGTTGATCAAATTGCTGCTGCAGATTCATTGCAATGCAACAAAGCCAAACGCAATAAACGACTGTTTTTCCTTTCGGTAGTGCACGCGGTCGTCTGAAACCATTATTCTTGCGAGCTTACATTCCCTTGCTGCATAATGCAGCAGGAAGATCCACCTTCTCATAGGCCTATGACACGACCTCTTTCAAACACTGTGAGGTGTTTACAAATGGTTCAAATAGCTCTGAGCACTATGGGACTTCTGAGGTCATCACTCCCCTTGACCTAGAACTACTTAAACCTATGGACATCACACACATCCATGCCCGAGGCAGGACTCGAACCTGCGACCGCAGCAGCAGCGCGGTACCAGACCGCAGCGCCTAGAACCACTCGGCCACCGCGGCTGCCAGGTGTTGACAAAAGCGACTTTGTCGCCTAAGAGGTATTCCTGACTAATGTCAACTCACCACATCCATTCCCAAACGTAATTGAGCCATGTTGTGGTTCGCATTGGTGCCGTTGGCATCGTGTAACACAGATAGTGGCGTCTAGTTTTCTTCTTTTGTTTACTGGCACCACTACGTTTACTGGCGTTGTCTGTCTACGAGTGGCAGCAGCAGCGGTTATCGATATCTAGTACCATGGTCCTATTTTTGGAAGGACATCAAGTACATTCCGGATCAAGTGTGTTGTCAAGAAATTCAAATAACTTGTCAGCTGAAGGCTTCAATATTAATTACTCAAAATTAAATTTTTTTGGAGAAACAATCATCACAATCTGATCAAAGCAAGAGAGAAGTGGTCCTCAGACAGTCCTCCAAGGGTCGGCCTGAGAAACTGACTCAACTTCATAATCGATGAGACACGCAGCACAGAGTTGCATTCACTTAACTGGATGGAAACTCAAACTAGTAGCAGTTTAAACGCAGACCAACACTCTTGCAAAATCTACCTAATGTCTGATAACCCACACAACGATGGAATAACCCAGGCAAGGCGGAACCGGCGGACAGTAGTACGTCTTCAGAATCCGGCGTTTAGAACATTCAGAAATAGAAGGAACCTCTAGGACCAAAGAACTCCAACAGAAACAACATATCCGAACCACAATCAAGGAGGCTCTCTAACTACACGCCTTACTAGGCAGCAGCCGTGCATGCAATCGGTGTTAAGAAATTTTAATTAGTTTTTGTCTCTTAATAGTGAAATTTGGATGCTGTATTTTTTTAAAAATAGTTCAGTATCTCTTGGACAACTGTTCTTAAGAATTGCTATCCAGGCCTTCAGCCGTCAAATTGTTTTTGAATTATCACTGCTGGGACCTTCAGCCGACAAATATTTTGAGTTTTTGGTCAATAAGGCCTTCAGCCCTAAATGCTATTTTTCTTTAGTATCTTTAATTAGATATTATCTCTCAATAGTGAAATTTTGATAATTGTCTCTTTTTTAAAAAATATTTTAATTTTGAGTTATTACTATTGGACCCTTCAGCTGACAAATAATTTGAATTTCTGGTGAATAAGGCCTTCAGCTGTTAGTGCAACATGCTTAAGAATTTTTTTTATTTAGCCATTGTGTCTTAACAGTAAAATTTGATAATTGTTCCTTATTGTCAACCTTATTTGCAATTGGTTCCAAATAAAGTGTACATGAATTTAAAAAAAAACAACTGAGCAACCAACGGTAACTGAGTAAGGCCCTGTCCACACCGAATCCTGCCTTTCCCTAAGTCCCATGTTACAGCAATTGTAAGTAGGCTGTTTAGGTTTTCTTATTGGTAACGCCAGGTAGCGCTCTGTATGAAAATCACTGGCTGTGCTGTGTGCAGTCTGTGGCTGGTTTGTATTGTTGTCTGCCATTGTAGTGTTGGGTAGCTGGATGTTAACAGTGCGTAGCGTTGCGCAGTTGGAGGTGAGCCGCCAGCAGTGGTGGATGTGGGGAAATGAGATGGCGAATTTTTGAGAGCGGATGATCTGGACGTGTGTCCATCAAAACAGTACATTTGTAAGAATGGATGTCATGAACTGCTATTATATATATATATATATATATATATATATATATATATATATATATATATATATATATATATATATATATATATATATATATACGCTCATGGAAATTGAAATAAGAACACCGTGAATTCACTGTCCCAGGAAGGGGAAACTTTATTGACACATTCCTGGGGTCAGATACATCACATGATTACACTGACAGAACCACAGGCACGTAGACACAGGCAACAGAGCATGCACAATGTCGGCACTAGTACAGTGTATATCCACCTTTCGCAGCAATGTAGGCTGCTATTCTCCCATGGAGACGATCGTAGAGATGCTGGATGTAGTCCTGTGGAACGGCTTGCCATGCCATTTCCACCTGGCGCCTCAGTTGGACCAGCGTTCGTGCTGGACTTGCAGACCGCGTGAGACGACGCTTCATCCAGTCCCAAACATGCTCAATGGGGGACAGATCCGGAGATCTTGCTGGCCACGGTAGTTGACTTACACCTTTTAGAGCACGTTGGGTGGCACGGGATACATGCGAACGTGCATTGTCCTGTTGGAACAGCAAGTTCCCTAGCCGGTCTAGGAATGGTAGACCGATGGTTTCAATGACGGTTTGGATGTACCGTGCACTATTCAGTGTCCTCTCGACGATCACGAGAGGTGTACGGCCAGTGTAGGAGATCGCTCCCCACACCATAATGCCGGGTGTTGGCCCTGTGTGCCTCGGTCGTATGCAGTCCTGATTGTGGCGCTCACCTGCATGGCGGCAAACACGCATACGACCATCATTGGCACCAAGGCAGAAGCGACTCTCATCGCTGAAGACGACACGTCTCCATTCGTCCCTCCGTTCACGCCTGTCGCGACACCACTGGAGGCGGGCTGCACGATGTTGGGGCGTGAGCGGAAGACGGCCTAACGGTGTGCGGGACCGTAGCCCAGCTTCATGGAGACGGTTGCGAATGGTCCTCGCCGATACCCCAGGAGCAACAGTGTCCCTAATTTGGTGGGAAGTGGCGGTGCGGTCCCCTACGGCACTGCGTAGGATCCTACGGTCTTGGCGTGCATCCGTGCGTCGCTGCGGTCCGGTCCCAGGTCGACGGGCACGTGCACCTTCCGCCGACCACTGGCGACAACATCGATGTACTGTGGAGACCTCACGCCCCACGTGTTGAGCAATTCGGCGGTACGTCCACCCGGCCTCCCGCATGCCCACTATACGCCCTCGCTCAAAGTCCGTCAACTGCATATACGGTTCACGTCCACGCTGTCGCGGCATGCTACCAGTGTTAAAGACTGCGATGGAGCTCCGTATGCCACGGCAAACTGGCTGACACTGACGGCGGCGGTGCACAAATGGTGCGCAGCTAGCGCCATTCGACGGCCAGCACCGCGGTTCCTGGTGTGTGGTGTGTCCGCTGTGCCGTGCGTGTGGTCATTGCTTGTACAGCCCTCTCGCAGTGTCTATATATATATATATATATATATATATATATATATATATATATATAATGACTTTTGAACACTGTTAAGGTAAATACATTGTTTGTTCTCTATCAAAATCTTTCATTTGCTAACTATACCTATCAGTAGTTAGTGCCTTCCGTATTTTGAATCTTTTATTTGGCTGGCAGTAGTGGCGGTCGCTGTAATGCAGTAGTTCGAGTAACGAAGATTTTTGTGAGGTAAGTGATTTGTGAAAGGTATAGGTTAATGTTTGTCAAGGCCATTCTTTTGTAGGGATTATTGAAAGTCAGATTGCGTTGCGCAAAAAAAAATTGTGTGTCAGTTTAAGCACAGTCATGTATAATTTTTCTAATGGGACGTTACACAGTTAACTCTCAGGACCGATACAGGTTGTATTGAAGGTAACCTGAACTGCATTCTCATAGTGGCGCTACTAGCGGCATTCTGATGCGACTGGCGCCTAATGTGAGTAAACTTCATCTTTCAGGTGTAGAATCACGCCTACCAACTTTCGTTTATGTCGCAGAACGTCTTCTTGGTGTTGCAATTTTTTTCAGTGACTGTATTTGTGGGAAATATAGGTGCATCTCCTTGTTTGGTCATCACCCTTTCGTTAACTAAAAGTTACGTTTAATACAGACACAAATCCACAGATGAGGAAGTTAACAAGTGATGGAGTACTAGGAGGTTGTTGACGACTTTGTCGTGTAGTGATTAGCGAATGCGGCCGGCGTGCAGCTAGGCATGAATGGGTGGCGGCCGTCGCACGAGCAGCTGCGCTCAATGAGGGAGAAAGCGGTTGTCCTTGGCGGCCATAGTCGCAGTGCCTGACGTATGGCAACGAGCTGCCGACTTGCCAGCGTGACCCGCGGCTCGACACGCCGCTGCGTTGAGCAGACCATATACAGTCGATCTGGACGCCGCGCCGGCGGCTGTGTGGAGAGTGAATGCGAGCAAGCCAGGCCCGTTAACGGATAAGCACATAATCGGGAAAACACTCTCCTCTAACCATCCGCCCATTAACCTATTCCGTCGTTTGTGAGAACTCAAGCGTGATGACTGGATGTTGTGTGATATCCTTAGGTTAGTTAGGTTTAAATAGTTCTAAGTTCTAGGGGACTGATGACCATAGATGTTAAGTCCCATAGTGCTCAGAGCCAGCCATTTGAGAACTCAAACACAGGCTTTCGAAGATCAGGTAGTCCCAAATTTAAGGTAGATAGTATGACAGTAAAGTTTTCCTTCTGTGATAATCTCCGTCTAAATCCAAGAAGTATATATACTGGCCATTAAAATTGCTACAGCAAGAGGAAATGCAGATGATAAACAGGTATTCCTTGCACAAATTTATTGTACTAGAACTGACATGTGATAACATTTACACGCAATTTGGGTGCATAGATCCTGAGAAATCAGTACCCAGAACGACCACCTCTGGCAGTAATGACGGCCTTGATACACCTCGGCATTGAGTCAAACAGAGCTTGGATGGCGTGTACAGGTACAGCTGCCCATGCAGCTTCAACACGATACCACAGTTCATCAAGAGTAGTGACTAGCGTATTGTGAAGAGCCGGTTGCTCGATCAACATTGACCAGACGTTTTCAATTGGTGAGAGATCTGGAGAATGTGCTCACCACGGCAGCAGTCGAACATTTTCCGAATCCAGAAGGCCCTGTACAGGACCTGTAACATGCGCTAGTGCATTATCCTACTGAAATGTAGGGTTTCGCAGGGATCGAATAAAGGGTAGAGCCACGGGTCGTAACACATCTGAAATGTAACATCCACTGTTCAAAGTGCCGGCAATGCGAACAAGAGGTGACCCAGACGTGTAACCAATGGCACCCCATACCATCAAAAATGGTTCAAATGGCTCTGAGCACTATGGGACTCAGCTGCTGTGGTCATTAGTTCCCTAGAACTCAGAACTACTTAAACGTAACTAACCTAAGGACATCGCACACGTCCACGCCCGAGGCAGGATTCGAACCTGCGACTGTACCAGTCGCAAACCATCACGCCGGGTATTAAGCCAGTATGCCGATGACGAATACACGCTTCCAATGTGCGTTCACCGCGATGTCGCCAAACAGAACCTGAATTCATCCGAAAAAAATGACGTTTTGCCATTCGTGCACCCAGGTTCGTCGTTTAGTACACCATCGCAGGCGCTCCTGTCTGTGATGCAGCGTCAAGGGTAACCGCAGCCATTGTCTCACAGCTGATAGTCCATGCTGCAGCAAACGTAGTCGAACTGCTCGTGCGGATGGTTGTTGTCTTGCAAACGTCCCCATCTGTTGACTCAGGGATCGAGAAGTGGCTGCACGATCCGTTACAGAAATGTGGATAAGATGCCTGTCATCTCGACTGCTAGTAATACAAGGCCGTTGGGATCCAGCACGGCGTTCCGTATTACCCTCCTGAACCCACCGATTCCATATTCTGCTAACAGTCATTCTATCTCGACCAACGTGAACAGCAATGTTGCGATACGATCAACCGCAATCGCGATAGGCTACAATCCGACCTTTATGAAAGTCGGAAACGCGATGGTGCGCATTTCTCCTCCTTACACGAGGCATCACAACAACGTTTCACCAGCAAACACCGGTCAACTGCTGTTTGTGTATAAGAAATCGGTTGGAAACTTTCCTCATGTCAGCACGTTGTAGGTGTCACTACCGGCGCCAGCCTTGTGTGAATGCTCTGAAAAGCTAATCATTTGGATATTACAGCGTCTTTTTCCTGTCGGTTAAATTTCGCGCCTGTAGCGCGTCATCTTAGTGGTGTAGCAATTTTAATGGCCAGTAGTGTATAAACTATGGGACTTAACGTCTGAGGTCAGCAGTCCCCTAGACTTAGAACTACTTCAACCTAACCAACCTAAGTATAGTCACACACAACAGTGCCCGAGACCGGATTCGAACCTGTGACCGTAGCAGCAGCGCGGCTCCGGACTGAAGCGCCTAGAACCTCTCGGCCACAACGCATGAAGTATATGATAGTAAAAATGTACCAATGAAAAATCATTTCCAGAACGATTCTTTCTCTCTGCAGTGCAGTATGCGCTATTTTGAAACGTCATGACGTTAATACTGTCCGCTGACCCAGGACTCGAATGCGAAACCTTCCGTTCCGCGGGCAACACTTGAACTGGCAGAGAATGCGCGAAGCATGACCCGTGGGCACAGCTTCATTTAATCCAGTAACTTTCTCGGTAATACACTGAAGAGCCTAAGAATCTGATACACCTGCCTGGTATCATGTAGGGCCCCCGCGAGCACGCAGGAGTGCCGCAACACGACGTGGCATGGACTCGACCAACCTCTCAAGTAGTGATGCAGGGAACTGACACTATGAATCCTATACGGCTGTCCATAAACCCGTAAAAGTACCAATGGGTGGAGGCCTCTTCTGATCGGCACTTTAAACGGCATCCCAGATATAATCAATAATGAGAAGAGGAATTTCGCCTTATGCAAGACACCTTTTTTCTCTTTTGTATCGCCCAGACATGTTCCAGCACATTTTGTGCTATCTTCAGTGGGTTCTTTTTATGTTTTAACTGTAAAATTGTTGTTACATATTAACATTTAGCGTAACTTGCGGTACATAATATTTAAAATTATGAATGAATAATTGTTATAAAATATTATACATTTATTCATAGTTCACAGTTGAGATATTTATTAACGACCTGATGTACTATGTGTTGTTTATAACATTATTTCAAAGCTCTGTTTATAGCTAATTGGCAAAAAGAGTGGATGTATGCATTAGTTTACATACCTTACATGATACTATTGGAGATTTATTTTGGTAGCTATTCTGCTACACAATGTACAACTTTTCGTCTGCAAAACAGCAAAACGTAATCCTTACTTTTATGTTTATTATGCATTTACAAACGGAAATGAATATATATCAGGTTTTCGTGTGTAACTTACAGTTTTATTATTGTGGTGTTCTGTGTACCTGGTTCTGAAATTCCTGCAGGTTTGGCGCACGTATACAGACTGACAGCAGTTGCAAGTATGTTGGTATATTCCGGACTGGCTGTATTTGTCGGTGTTGGTATTTTTTCCACATCCGCTTGGTATTGTGTTCAAAAAAATGGTTCAAATGGCTCTGAGCGCTATGGGACTCAACTGATGTGGTCATCAGTCCCCTACAACTTAGAACTACTCAAACCTAACTAACCTAAGGACATCACACACACCCATGCCCGAGGCAGGATTCGAACCTGCAACCGTAGGAGCAGCGCGGCTCCGGACTGGAGCACCTAGAACCGCACGACCTCCGCGGCCGGCTTGTATTGTGTGGTTGGTTCTGTATACAGTGGCAAAACAGTGGGCCAAACATGCAGAAATTTCAGAACCAGTTACACAGAACACCTCAGAGCACTAAAAATCAATAGCTCACACTCAACATTTGCAGACCACCTGATAGCACACAGTCACCACCCAACAAACATTGAAACCAGACTGACACATCCTTATAATTAGTAGAAACTTATACAAAAAATTACTATAGAAGAAAACTATCACGTCCAAAAATCAATGAACCAAAAGTTTCGCTAAATGTTAATATGTAACAACAATTTTACAGTTAAAAATAAAGAGAACTCACTGAAGATAGCACAAAATGTGCTGAAACATGTCTGGGCGAAACAAAAGAGGAAAAACGTGTCTTTCATAAGGCGGAATTCCTCTTCCCATTTCATTGCAAGCACGGACGTAACAAGAAGACCTGCAACACCACAGGATGATTATGCTCAATAGTGTTCTTGTCTAAGAAGCCTGGTGGCCAGAGAAAGTGTTCCTGGAGCCAATCTGTAGCAATTTTGGACGTGTGGGGCGTCGCATGGTCCTGCTGGAATTGTCCAAGTCCATCGGCATGCACAATAGACACGAATGGATGCAGAGGATCAAACAGGATGCTTACGTACGTGTCACCTGTCAGAGTCGTATCTAGACGTATCAAGGGTCCCATATCACTTCAACTGCACACGCCCCACACCATTATAGAGCCTCCACCTGTTTGTACAGTTCCCTGCTGACATGTAGGGTCCATGGAGTCATGAGGTTGTCTCCATACCAGTACACGTCCGTCCGCTCAGCACGAGACTCAACCGACCAGGTAACATGGTTCCAGTCATCAACTGCCCAACGTCGGTGTTGACGGTCCCAGGCGAGGCGTAAAGCTTTGTGTCGTGCAATCATCAAAGGTGTATGAGTGGGCCTTCGGTTCTGACATCCCATATCGATGACGTTTCGTTGAATGGTTCGCAAGCTGACACTTGTCGATACATCAGCATTGAAATCTACAGCAATCTGCGGGAGGGTTGCACTTTTGGCACGTTGAACGATTCTCTTCAGTCGCCGATGGTCCCGTTGTTGCAGGATCTTTTTCCTGCCGCAGCGTTGTCGGAGATTTGATGTTTTACCGGATTCCTGATTTAATGGTACACTCGTGAAATGGTCGTAGGGGAAAATCCCCACTTCATCGTTATTTCGGAGATGCTGTGTCCCATCGCTCGTGTCCCGCCAATAAGATCATGTTCAAACGCACTTATGTCTTGGTAACATGTCATCGTAGCAGCAGTAACCGATCTAACAACTGCGATGGAAGTTGTTTTCCTGTACTGGGTGGTCGTAAATTCAAATTACAGACTTCTAGAACTTGTAAAGGGGAGTGAGTACATAGTATTTTGAATAGGAACACATGTACGAAAACGTCATCCAACGAGACTACAGAGCGTCAAAGTTACAGGGTGATTCCGTGATAATGTTACAGACTTTCTAGGATGATGAAGAACGTAAATGTATTAATTTAAAGTAAGGATCCCTGTATCGGAAACGAACCGTTCTGATACATCTGACTGTTGAATACATGTACCGGTTCTTGTGTTGCGAAGAGTGTAGGGCTGATAACTTTCAGTGGTGGTAGTGTGGACAAGAACGAGAAAAAATTTCCAGCGAATTTGGACTCTAAATTGCATACCTGAGGAACTATGACCATTCGTTCACCTGCTCTAATGTGAAATCCATCTCCTCTACTGAGCAAGTGTTCATAGCTGTTAAGGTACGCACTTTAGAGCACACGTTTACTGGACATTTTTTCTCGTTTTTGTCCACACTTCCACAACTGAAAGCTACCAAACCAACACTCTTCGCAACACAAGAATCGGTACATGTATTCAACTGTCAGAGGTATCAGAACGGTTTTCGTTTATAACTTTCGACTCGTTAGTTTCCGGTACAGGGATCCTTACTTTAAATTAATACACTTATCGTTCTCCATCTTCCTAGAAAGTATGTAACATCATCACGGAATCACCCCGTGTGTACGTACATTTGCAGACGCCCTCGCCTATAACTTTGAGGCCTTGTAGTCTCGTTGGATGACGTTTCCGGACATGGGTTCCTATTCAAAATACGATGTACACACTCCCCTTTACAAGTCTTAGAAGTCTGTAAGGGGAATTTACGACCACCCAGTATAGGAAAACAACTTCCATTCAGTTGTTAGATCGGTTACTGCTGCTACGATGACATGTTACCAAGACATATAGGCGTTGCCGGCCGCAGCGCCGTATTCTACTTGTTAACATATCTCTGTATTTGAATACGCATGCCTATAGGAGTTTCTTTGACGCTCCATTGTATTATTACACGCGAAAGGTGGGCTATGGATTCGATTGCCGGTTCAGCACCCAGCTTTTGTTTCTCAGGAAGTTTCGATAACTGCTGATGCAAGAAATGTCAGAAACATTGTAGGTTGAGCAGCTGTAAAAAGTGCTAGTGGTTGTGAAAATTCTGCATAAAATCATAATGGGTAAATCGAAGCTCGATAGACAGCGACACCAGCGTACCAGCAGTTGATATTGCATGGAGGACAGTGTAAACCTAGGTCCAGGAGCGACGTTGCTGGTGGCCACGCTCAGCACTTGAAGTCGTTCACAAGTTGGGAATGTGATAGCGAACACGGCTATGCTTCTCGGCAGCAAAGCGCGAAATACATTAGTGAGTTCTAACGGTGTAGAATTACAGGCCTCTGGCAAATGGATATTACAGAGAACCGTATAGCAATTTGCTCATGGAATGCTAATGTCACAATGACTTGCGTACGTAAGCAGTGAATGGAAGGGAGTAGAATACAGCGGTTAGCGGATACTGGACCACGTAGTGTAGGATGACCGCAGTCCTGTCCGCCTGGCCATTGCGGTCCATTCAGCGTCGTCTGGCTGGACGTTGCAGCAATGAAACGAGTATTGACCTTTCCCGTCGACGCTTGCCGCATGCTTTAGGAGCAGGACGCTTTTCATTGCTTTTGACTCCGTAACACAAAAGCCACAAACACCTCTTAATGTAACGAGTGCGTGACCACTGTCGCTATAGCGCTCTGCTGCAGACGTTTTTTGGTGAGTACCGCTTCAGCCTGACCTACGGTGTCGGCTGTATTCGTGCCAGGCGCCAAAGTCGTGGCCGCAGTCCTTTTCCGGCGTTGTGAGCCGATGGAGGGGACAAACGTTAAGTGTGGTCGCCTGGTGTGGCATTGGATACAATACACCACATATTAAGGCCACTCTGGGCTGCAGTCGTTACAGAAGGGAGATTTTAAAGGACGTTCTGTTGCCTGACTAACAAGCAACATCATCTGCTACATTTCGGTAGGGCTACGCCCGGCTACATATAGCAAGGAACATCGCAGTTGAACGGTGCCACTGCTTCCACGGCGTTTGCTTTCGCCAGAGGTGTCATTTACCTCACTCATTCGTAATGTCCTCCAACAATCTCTGTTGATCATTTCGAGGCCCTCTGTATGCCAAGTGGCACTCTACCTGACCAGCTCACTGCTCGGTCATTTTGTCGATCGAATACGGCCGGTCGCTGAATTTCGCCCACAGCATCCGAGTGATGTCAGACACACAGTCAGCCGCCAGTCAGACACCGAACAGGTGGACCGCTGCATGACACGACGGACCGTGGAGCTCTACTTTCTAGAACAGTGGTTCCCAACAGGTGGTCCGTGAGCTATGCCAGAAGGGTCTGCAAGGTGCTATTAGAATAAAAAATATAGTAAACATACTTCGTATGATTACAGATTTTTTGTTTGGCCGCTTTCTGCATGAGCAGAGCTTTAGCGAACGCTATCTTCTGCGTCTAACGTCTTTCTAGAGCCAACTGACACTAGCACACTCTAGCGCAAAACTAGACTTGGATAGCGGAAAATAGTTCTGCTGTATGCCGCTAGACTGCGCGCGCTGCCTCTTTCCAGCTGACAACTGACAGTCACTTTACACAGAACCTCGCATTTCAGACGACAACTCGACATTGTTAATTTATTGCCAGTGCTTTCACAGACCGTGTTGTTTACATATTCAACATTCTGTATTAAAACAGTAGTATTTGTAAAGCGTTGTTTTTCGCAGAAGCTACAGTTCATGTAATTAAAAGGGGACCGTTCGTTAAAAAGTGGTTCGTTAAAACGAGAAAGGTCTACAGATGAAGAGGAAGATAATGCATTTGATGTTCAAGCAAGTAAGTTACTCAGTTTTAATTTTTTCCTGTCATTTGCAGTTCATACTCAACTTTTTTAAGGAGTTTGTTATACTAAACACCCAGATATGAAGACAAAGATTTTGAGCAGTAATCAAAAATTTAACAATAACAATGATGGCTAAATTGAAAAAGTTTTAAGCTTAATATTTTTCAATAATGAATATGCCAATCTTTTTCTACGTACCAAAAATAGAAAACGTATAAAAAGACTCTTCATTTGGGATTTTTAGGTACTTGTTACTATAATATGACAAGTTACCAATTATGCTCGATGAGGGGGTCCTCGAGAAAATTTTGTAGGGAACCCCTGTTCTAGACAATGCGTACCGTATGATACAATAAACGCATCGGAAACAAAGGGACTACGTGGTCAGTTCCGTACTATCCAAATGAAGCAGACTAACAAAATTTCACATTAGTCATCTTTAAGTCATGTCGATGAGCGACTGAAAAAATATAATTTTCGTTTTCAGAGGCGCTTTTCACCCAAATTTTTTCAGGCGGCTTTAGTGGTAGTATGCGTTGGAATTCTTAACATGTGTGATTCGCTGTTGCACTTGTTAAGCAATTTATTTGCTTACGCCGCTAATAATTCTTGTCAGCACAGCACGCAAGCTACTCACATACCTGTCCACAATATTAGTATCACTGAAGATTGAGGCAAAAAGCGCCTGGTGAAACGAAATTTCCATCTATTTGGTTCCACATAGGCAGACATGGGCGACAACACATTAATATAATTTATTTGGCTAGCGAGTTTGCATAAACCCATTAATATATCTGACAAGTGAGGCTACACAGACCAAGACATCAAACATGAGACTAGGAGAATTGCATCATCTATGTGAAGAGCCGAAGAGAGCCAACGGTAAAGTATTCTACTTCTTGCTACAGATTGACTATGGAAATGCCTTCAAGATTCCCTGACAGCTGCTGAGCATACAGTTACGACACGATAGACTTCCAGAGACTCAGTACCAGTAGAGAAATAAGGCAAATCGCTAACTACAAAATATTTAATGGCCCCAAAGATACCCTTTACGTAACCTGGATTCTCGTTGACAATGATCTCGAATTTTCTCTTCAGACACATACTACAAACGTTCTTTTTACTTTTTATTTAATATATATATTTTATGACAGCCTTAAATATACACTTTATGCAACATTTGCTGGTACTGGTTTCGTGCGAAACTAGATCAGCTACTGATATTCAATTAATAAGACTTTTTTGGTAACTTGTGAGTAGCGTCATCATTTACCTCTCGCTCTTCTGTCCTCGGCCCTAGCTTTCTTTGAACGCCACGTTGGCCATACGTCTTGTCTTGAACACCCTATTATGTCCAATAAGATATGAAACACAATCAGACGCATTACGTCCAACAAGTCACACTTTACTGGGATCCGTCATTTAGCAGGCTGGCTTGGTCTATGCAGGAAACTCTTACTCATAGGTTTAGTGCGCCTTAGAAGCTCTGCTTGCAGCGCGTATGGTTTTCACGCCGTAATGAAATCTCAAAGTGGGATTGTGTGTAGTTCAGTAATTCGAATCAATTGTGCACTTCCGGTGTTTAAGCCTAAATGGTTCAAATGGCTCTGAGCACTATGGGACTTAACATCTGAAGTCATCAGTCCCCTAGACTTAGAACTACTTAAAGCTAACTAACCTAAGGACATCACACACATCCATGGCCGAGGCAGGATTTGAACCTGCGACCGTAGCAGCAGCGCGGATCCGGACTGAAGCCCCTAGAACCGCTGGGCCACAGCGGCCAGCGTTTAAGACTAGTACCGCAGAGAAACATAATTAGCAGACAGTTATTTAAAATACTAACAAGATCGTACAGTGATGGCGGTTTCGAAAGTAATTTATGACGATTTTAGTAAGTGAGAGCATGGAGATAGGCTCAGTTGATGTCCCCTAGCGTATGACAGCTGTCTACGTTACAATGGCGCTCTGACCTTATGTAAGGAATTATGATCGTAACCAGGAGTATGCCTTCTACGCAGTTTCCATAGCAGAAAAGGGATAAAAACGGAAACACAAAAAAGTGCAAATACAAATAAATTCAAATAAATCACTTCATACGTGGAAGTATTAATAAGATAAACACTAAAGCTGCATTACAAAGAATACTGAGTTGTGTAGTTTTCATTTTTAGTTGAAACTCATACTGATAATTATACAGTAAACAAATATAAAGGACAATACCCAAAGCATGGAAAACTCCATATTTATGAAATGAATACTAACACTTTAATTTACTCATTGTGGCCCGAACTAGCGAATGTAAAATAGTGAATCCACTTTTTTTTTACCTTTTAGCTTCATCTTATTACACTTGTAATATTTCTGGATTTACAGCCATCATATTCGGCTACAAGAAGCTCTTTTTTTTGTTTTTTGTTCGGTACGGGTATCGTGAGAAATACCGCATAAATTGTTGTTCTTCTCCGCGACTGGCTTCTGGATTCCGGAGTTGCTCGCCAAAATGACGGTCCTCTGTTATTATACAAAAATGTCAAATTGAAAGGAGGATATAAAAAAAGTAAAACGAGGATAATGGAATGTAGTCGAATTAAGTCGGGTGATGCTGAGGGAATAAGATTAGGAAATGAGACACTTAAAGTAGTAGATGAGTTTTGCTATTTGGGGAGCAAAATAACTTATGATGGTCGAAGTAGAGAGGATATAAAATGTAGACTGGCAATGGCAAGGAAGGCGTTTCTGGAAAAGAGAAATTTATTAACATTGAGTATAGATTTAAGTGTCAAGACGTCGTTTCTGAAAGTAATTTGTATGGAGTGTAGGCATGTATGAAAGTGAAACATGGATGAAAAATAGATTGGACAAGAATAGAATAGAAACTTTCAAAATGTGGTGCTACAGAAGAATGCTGAAGATTAGATGGGTAGATCACATAACTAATGAGGCGGTATTGAATAAAATTGGGGAGAAGAGAAATTTGTGGCACAACTTGACTAGAAGAAGGGATCAGTTGGTAGGACATGTTCTGAGCCATCAAGGGATCACCAATTTAGTATCAGAGGGGAGCGTGGAGGGTAAAAATCGTAGATGGAGACCAAGAGATGAATAGATTAAGCAGATTCAGAAGTATATAGGTTGCAGTAGGTGCTGGGAGGTGAAGAAGCTTGCAGAGGATAGAGTAGCATGGAGAGCTGCATCAAACCAGTCTCTGAACTGAAAACAACAACAACAACAAGTTAAATTAAAGCATCTCTCAGTAGCGTGCTATCATTCCATTATTTCACAACTATTAATAACCAGCAGATCAATAAACAACAGCAAAACAAGAAGGGAGACGAAGCACTTCGGCGGTCTTCGAATAGTGTCTAACTTGGACGGCGGGTGAAGTGGTTAGGCCGTAAGATCAGAGCTCGTTCCGCAGTCTCGGAGGACGGACATGTCCGCCGCAGTATCAGTTAAGACTTAATTTTCGATTATGTAAATGTAAAAACTAGTTGGGAAGCCTCGGAGGACAGACATGTCGTCTTCCGCGGTATCAGTGAGGACTTAACTTGCAATGTCTAGTTGCGAACAGCGTGATTGTAATTTCAGAAATACGCAGTTAATTATTTTTTTGACGAACAAAAAGTATTTGTGACCCTGAAGTGGAATGCAATTGTGTGGTTTCTGGAGTTTTAATTAAAAAGCTAATGGCACCCCATAGAAACAAACTGATTGGAAACTAATCATCTATAAAGCAACAGTACCACACTAGGAGTTTCCTGCAGCCTCAATATTACGAATTCACGACCTACGTGTTCTTTTTCTGCACGGGGGATGACAACTATAGAAGACTGCAGTTTGATGAGCATCTGTTAGAACTTACGCATTCCATTCAAGGTGGTAGAAGCAATTAAGCACCTCTCGTGTACTGCAGTCTTGGTACAAAAGACATCAATGCCACGTCATTTGTGGAAATACAGATGAGGCATGAAGAAGAGAAATATTTTTGAGGGAAGAGATTTATCATAAGCACGTATAAATATCTTTTGCCGTACACTGAGGTGAAAAAAACCATGCGATACCTCGTAGTATCGTTTTGGACGTCCATTTTCCCGGTGTAGTGCAGAACCTCGACGCGGCATGGACTCAACAAGCCGCTGGAAGTTTCCTGTAGCAATATTGGGCAATGCTGCCGTCCACAACGATGAAAGTGGTGCCGATGCAGGATTTTGTGCATGAACTGATGTCACGATTATGTCTTGTAAACATACGATGGGATTCATGTCGGGTGATCTGGGTCGCCAAATCATTCACCCGAATTGTTTAAAATTTTCTTCAAACCAATCACGTAAAATTGTGGCCCGATGACATGGCGCTTTGTCATCCACAAAAATTGAAATCCGTAAATGGTTGCAAATAGTCTCCAAGTAGCCGAACATAACTATTTCCAGCTAATGATCGGTTCCGTTTGACCAGAGGACCCAGTCCGTTCCATGTAAACATAATCCACACCATTATGGAGCCACCAGCAGCCTTCACAGTGCCTTGTTGACAACTTGGATCTGTGGATTCGTGGGGTCTGCACCACAATCAAACCCCACTATCAGCTCTTACCATCTACATCTACATCTAAATCTAAATGGATACTCCGCGTATCACATTTAAGTGCCTGGCAGAGGGTTCATCGTACCAACTTCACAATTCTCTATTATTCCAATCTCGTACAGCGCGCGGAAAGAATGAACGCCATACATTTCCGTACAAGCTCTGGTTTCCCTTATTTTATCGTTCTGATCGTTCCTCCCTATGTAGTTCGGTGTCAACAAAATATGTTGGCTTTCGGAGGAGAAAGTTGGTGACTGGAATTTCGTGAGAAGATTCCACCGCAACGAAAAACGCCTTTCTTTTAATGATGTCGAGCTCAAATCCTGTATCATTTCTGCGACACTCTCTCCCATATTTCACGATAATACAAAACGCGCTGCCTTTCTTTCAAATTTTTCGATGAACTCTGTCATTCCTATCTGGTAAGGATCCGACATCGCGCAGCAGTATTTTAAAAGAGGACGGACAAGCGTAGTGTAGGCATTCTCCTTAGTACGCCTGTTACATTTTATAAGTGTCCTGCCAATAAAACACAGCCTTTGGATGGCCTTACCACAACATTTTCTATGTGTTCCTTCCAATTTAAGTTGTTCGTAATTGTAATACCTAGGTATTTAGTTGAATTTACTGCTTTTAGATTAGACTGATTTATCGTGTAACCGAAGTTCAACGAGTTCCTTTTAGCGCTCTTATGGATGACCTCATTCTTTTCGTTGTTTAGGGTCAACTGACACTGTTTGCACCATTCAGATATCTTTTCTAAGTCGTTCTGCAGTTTGTTTTGATCTTCTGATGACTTTATTAGTCGATAAACGACAGCGTCATCTGCAAAGAACCGAAGACGGCTACTCAGATTGTCTCCCAAATCGTTTATATAGATAAGGAACAGCAAAGGGCCTATAACATTACCTTTGTGGAACGCCAGAAATCACTTCTGTTTTCCTCGTTGATTTTCCGTCAGTTACTACGAACTGTGACCTATCTGACAGGAAATCACAAATCCAGTCACATAACTGACACGATATTCATAAGCTCGCAATTTCACTACGAGCCGCTTGTACGGTACAGTGTCAAAAGCCTTCCGGAAATCCAGAAATACGGAATCGATCTGAAATCCCGTGTCAATAGCACTCAACACTCCATGTGAAAAAGAGCTAGCTGTGTTTCACAGGAACGATGTTTTCTAAACCCATGTTGATTGCCTGTCAATACACCGTTTTCTTCGAGGTAATTAATAATGTTCGAACACAATATATGTTCTAAAATCCTGCTGCATATCGACGTTAACGATATGGGCCTGTAATTTAGTGTATTACTCATACTACCTTTCTTGAATATTGGTGTCACCTGTGCAACTTCGCAGTCTTTGGGTACGGATCTTTCGTCGAGCGAACGGTTGTATATGATTGTTAAGTATGGAGCTAATTCATCGGCATACTCCGAAAGGAACCTAATCGGTATACAGTCTGGACCAGAAGACTTGGTTTTATTAAGTGATTTAAGTTGCTTAACTACTACGATGATATTTACTTTTACGTTACTCATGTTGGCAGCTGTTCTTGATTCGAATTCTGGAGTATTTACTACGTCTTCTTTTGTGTAGGCATTTCGGAAAACTGTGTTTAGGAACTCTGCTGTGGCAGCACTGTCTTCGATAGTATCTACATTGCTATCGCGCAGAGAAGGCACTGATTGTTTCTTGCGGCTAACATGCTTCACATAGTACCAGAGTCTCTTTGGATTTTCTGCCACGTTTGGAGACAAAGTTTCGTGCTGAAAACTGTTATAAGCATCTCGCGTTGAAGTCCGCGGTAAATTTCGAGCTTCTGTAAAAGATCGCTGAAATCGGTAAATCTGTAATCGGGACTCGTCTGACAAGGTTAAGCTTTTCCAGTCGCCTAGGGTCCAATCGATGCGGTCACGAGCCCAGGAGAGGCGCTGCAGGCGAAGTTGTGCTGTTAGCAAAGGCACCTGGGCCAGCCGTCTGCTGCCATTTACCATTAGGGCCAAATTTCGCCGCACTATCCTATCGGATACGTTCGTCGCACATTCATTACTGCGCATTACTACATTTCACGCAGTGTTGCTTGTCTGTTAGCACTGACGACTCTACGCAAACGCCACTCCACTAGTTCTTTAAATGAAGGCTGTCGTGGTTAGAGGTGAAGTCTGAAATGTGGTATTCTCGGTACATTCTTGGCAATGTGGGTCTCGGAATACTGGATCCCATAACGATTTCTGAAGTGGAATCTCTCATGCGGTTAGCTCCCACTACCATTCCACATTCAAAGTCTGTTAATTCAAAGTCTGGCCATAACCACTTCGGAAACCTTTTCACATGAATCACCTGACCACGAATGACTGCTCGGTCAATACACTTCCCTTTTATACCATGTGTACGCGATATTACCGCCGTCTGTATATATGCATATCGGTATCCCAATATTTCTTGTGTATTTAAACCAGTCGTTTCTGCTATGAACTTCATTCGGGGACAACTACTCAATCACTGCAAGTTCTAAGCTTTTCTTGAAGAAATTGATTCAGAGTCTTATCACACAGCAGTGAGTTGGTTCAGCTGCGCTAAAGCCCTGTTTCGTTTTTACGCGCTCCGAAACGATTTTTTTTTTTTCACCGAGAAAGATGGAGCGGATCCACAGATGTCAGAGCCCACCTGGCTCTCAGAGTTGCCACTTTGACATCGCATCCCACATGAATGAAATGAACGTGCAGTTTAAGGTAAAGGATAACGTCTTCTGTTATTTCTGCAGAATGATCAAAGGATTTCGGAGAAAGCTGTCATTGTTTGAAGCATAAAGCGTTTCTCATTTTGACTGTTGCAAATAGTGTTGTGCTACAATCCACGAAGCTGTCAACCTCGATATTCTGAAAAAAAAATCATGACCTGAAGAAGCATTTTTGGAGAGATTTTGTGAGCTTGACAGAATTGAGAATGACATTTGTTTCCAGAAACCGTTTGACTGTAGCCTACATGATATTCCAATTGAAATATAGTTGAAACTCACAGATTTGCAAGCACATGACTTGTTGAAAAATAAGCACAGGAAAGGAAAACTTGTTAAATTTTACCGCTGCCTACGTGATGTTGTGTTTCTGAAACTGAAGAAATTTGTCCCTTGTATGACATGAGAGTCTGTTACATATTTGTGAGCAAACATTTAAAAAAATGAAATATGCGAGCTCGGCATGAACAAGAGTGATTGGGGAACATATGGAAGTAATTCTGTTGTCTGGATGCAGTAACACTAGACCAAACTTTGACGATATCTCAGAAGCTAGACGTCAGTTTCACAAATCTCACTAATGTATTTCTAGCTTAGTTCGTGGGATTCGGTTATGTGAGCACTAAGTCTGATGTAACTGTCTTTTTGTTAACGTCCGCCTTCTTTGGTAACTCTTCAGTAAATAAATATGTTGGTCGGCCCTGTTTTTTTTTTTGGAAACTACGTTGCGAGTGCAACATAATGGACAAGAAACATATGATTAACAAGCAATGCTTAACTAAGAATGGAGTTTTCACTCTGCAGCGGAGTGTGCGCTGTTTTGACACTTCCTGCCGATTAAAACTGTGTGATGGATCCAGATTCGTACTGGTGACCTTTGCCTTTCGCTTGCAAGTGCTCTGTAGGCTGCGCCATCCATGCACTAGTCACTACTCTTCCTCAGATCTTTACTTCCGGCAGTACCTCGTCTCCTAACTTCGAAACTTCCTATAAGCTCTCCTGCGAACCTTACAAAACTCCGTTGCAGAGTGACAATTTCACTATGGAAACATCCCTCAGGCTGTGGCTTAGCCAAGTCTGCGCAATATCGTTTCTTCCAGAAGTGCTAGTCTTGCAAGGTTCGCAACGGAGCTTCTGTGAAGTTTGGAAGTTAGGAAACGAGGTACTGGCGGAAGTAAAGCCGTGACAAGGGGCCCTGAGTCATTCTAGAGTAACTCAGTGGATAGAGGACTTAGTTGTGAAAAGCAGAGATCCTGAGTTTGACTGTCGGTGTGGTACACAGTTTTAATGTGCCAGGAAGTTCCAGTGTTGAAGTAAGCTTCTCGTCCTTCTTCCCAGAGTTTTCGTTCTAGGTTGGAAGTATTGTACAGAATGATGAAGCGGCCTGCACTCATCATTTTGTCAGTTATCCGTCCCGTTGCGAAAAAACTTTGGTGACGTCTGAACTAAAGTACAGAAATCTATAAAAGTTATACTGTCTGAAACTAATATATTCTTCCCGTTGTGGAACGTTCTCACTAGGCTCGTTAGAGTAAGAACTAAATTTTGAGCGGTTTGTGTTCGACAACTATTAGTTAAAAAGTGTTTTGTTACTAGAGGAACTGCGCGGTATGAGAGCGGAGGGAGACTGCAGATTAACTTCATTAGAAAATATTGACGTATTGGGTTTATTATTAGTGCAAACATCACAGGCTTCTGAATTGCTAGCACCCAATATAATACTCATCCAACAACATTTCTGAACACTTCCAGCAGTCTTGTATTGTACACTAAATTGTAATCGTGTAAAAAAAGCTCGTTAGATAATGCTCTGAAGATCTTAAATCAGATATGTTACCACAATTCTTATTTTTCAAAACAACGAGCAACTGGTTTCAGTCATCTAATTAAATGAAACTATATTACATTTATTGTGCCAACGTATTCTGTTTGCATGATACAGTAAAGAAATTATGATTGCCTCAGATATTTATTTATCTTAACAAATACATAGATTATTTACACTGCGCCATCTACTCAACGGCCACGCACGCGAAGAGCTAGAACAAATTCACGTGGATATTGGAAAGTTTGAAGTGTTTCGAGAGTAACGAACACGAAAACTACCAGCCCGGTCCAAGGCGCGAACGAATAGTGCGACGGGGAGAAATCATGCGAGTAAGAAAATGTTCTCTTTACTCAGGTTCAATGCAGATTCGCTAAACCGAAAGAAACGATCTGAAATGTAAAAGGCACCCAGCTGGCTTGCTACGGACGCAAATTGCGCGCCGTAAAAGAATACAAGATCAAGTAATCGTATTAGGAAATAACGAATCGGTACTTCCAGTCTTGTGGAATACCAGTTACACAATAGCGAATATATCCGATTCGCAACAGTGCTAGCCCTCATCTTCGAAGCTCATCGTCGTCTGCTTCATCCTAATCGAAAATGTTTTTCTAAAGCATAGTGATGGTGCTAAACACTTCGGATCACGCTAGAGAATGATAAAGGAAGATACCGATTTCTTTCCACTGCATGACTTAAGCGTAGGCACACTGGCATGCCAAAATTCTTTAACTTCTCATTTGCTACAAAGAGGGCAGCTGTAAACATATTAGAGCATACCACGGGTAACAAGGGCAATCCCTAACAAAGACAGCATTAAAACACTAGGAACAGAGGAAGAAAATCTTACGATGCAACAGGGTATCAAGAATTTGATTGTCGTGTACCGGGTGGTGACGTAAATTACCGGCAGTTTGAAGGAGGTGGTATGACGGGGCAGATACCATGTCCAGTCATCTTTAAATCAGAGCAGTTAGTTCTACCTACTGGACAACTTTCCAGACACGTGCAACTTTCCAACAAAGTTTGTCCGCTTAGATAGAGATACTACAGCACATTATCCGAAGCACATGGAAATGATCCGATAAGAGTGGCAGAGTTGCAATAATGTCATAGTCATTTCTATGGAGTGCAAAGTCGTGAAATGACTGGATGCCACTGCAGTAAGGCATCTATACGGGAGACTTCAGCCTTACTAAAATTATCCGGCTTCATTTCACTTATAGCATTTTATCGTGAAAATGTAGCAGACTACCAACACGACAGAGCAATGAGATCTAAACCATATGTCGGCCATGTAAGGAAGGCTTATCCTAAGAAATCGGCAATAATCAATTGTTACACTGACCATCAACTCCCTCAGAACTAAAGGTGTGCCACTAGCCCTCCGATTAGTGTGATAAGTGCAGTAGTTTGGTTCACGTTATTACGGAACAATGAACCACCAACGCAGTCATGTGGGTAGTCACTTGCTATGAGGAGAACATGTGGAAATAATTTCTTGGAATAATTCGTAATCGTATAATGAGTGATACTAAGAGGGAAGAATACGTGGTAAACTGCATATACCAACGTATCTACAGATGAGAGAGGGAACAGTAATTTTGATCCTGTTCTTCTAGCGACTGTCATGTATCTCTGCCTGATAACGACACTGTTATGAACACTGCAGCCGACACGGATAATGTACTCTACGTATCGACTCGAGCGGTTGGTACCCACCTGCTGGGCTCGCAACACATGCTTTAAATTGGTGGAACCCGTATAGTTAAAAGCCAGTGTACCACGCTGTTCAGGTAGCGTCGATGTCATTTATGAAGTTTAATAGATCGACCCTGCATGTGCATTTGTATTTCGCATCAGATGTCACCTGCCTGTTCGCGCTGGTTCACGACAAGCTTGTCATTCTCATACTTTGTCAAAGTTCGAGATTTGGACTTGATTGCAACTCCCCTGCGTTCTTGTGTATCGTTAGCTGTACACAGTGTTTTGTCGTATCTGCGCAGGAAAAATACTTCAGGGTTATTTGTCCCTAAAAATCACCTTCTTCGATGTAAACTCTTTCGTGATCAGGGGAGCATTACATTTTATGTTTGGTGGTCGTTACGTACCGGCCATCTGAAAATTTTTGATATAATTGTTGATCAAGTGGCGTACTAAAAATACATCTACTTTATATTTTATACGTGTAGTATATCTGATATTGTGTTACCGAAATCGTGAGTAAACTTTCTTTTATTGAGTTGAACGCATTACGCTGTTGGAAACCTCAGTGCTTGGTCTTCATCTCCTCTGCCGGTCGTTAGTTGCAAGGCTTTTCAGTGTGTTTAATTTTAAGCGAACACTACACATGTCCAACCGCAGCGAACTTTTTCTTGCTTAGCATAATGCTGAGGTTATAACATGCTGCAGAACCCATGGGAAAGTTTCCAGTTTACTTAAATATATCTGTATTCTTATTTCTTTTCTATATTTAATGTAGCCAGTGCACATTTTTTCTGTACCTTTATCGTTAGCTGTGCCCTATCCTACTCGTGACGCATCTACCACGGTCCGTCTCAGCTTCCTCAGACTGAAAGACATTTTTTTTTTCCATTTTCATACAGGCGATCATAATTCTCCAATTCTTCGTCCAAATCTAAATTTTCTCTTAGGTATTCCTCTCCTCTGGCCTTCTATTACGGAAATATGATCTGTAATTATCTTCTAATTTTCTTTTTCGCGTTCTGCGACGAGTAATTTAAACTACTGCGTAATCTGTGTACGTCTTTCTATCAACGCAGTTACGATGGTAATTGCTGGCGGCTTATTCATACTCACACTTACAACTTACGTCTGTTTTAGTAGGACCAAGTTTCGGTATTTACTTCAGCGACATCTTAACGTAATGTATTCATATGTTCTGCATGTTTCCAAGTTTTATTATTCTGTATGACAGCCGTCTTTTCTCTCTGGAGGAACTCGCGAAACCTGTACAAGCATGAAGATACCCAAGTAGATGGTTAAATTTTCACTGCAGTTTCATCACTTACATTTTATTCACAGTTCTTGTCCCCCCCCCCCCCCCTACCGTTACATCCGCGTCACAGGAGTTTATCTCACTCGGACGTTGGGGTACAAACGGCTATTTCCAACTTCCATCTCTGCGACAGCTGCGGCAGTTTCGCGGTAGCATGTACCCGTTTTCTAAAGCACTCGCGGAAAAATGTTCCGATAAAATCTGCAGCGTCCCTCCCGAGAGTCAGCGCTGCCGGTTGTGCCTGCGACAGAAATGAGACAGAGGTACACGGCGTGTTCTTTACTTTTACGTCTCCGCAGGCGTAACGGTCAGTAGTGGACAAGGCGGAGATTTAGGGCACAGATAATTACGGCCACAGCTGAAACAGCTAAAATCACTTAAATGTCTGTGCCTGTCGCAAGGAGGAAGTGCTTGGATGGGCAGTACGTGTGGCTGTGAAACAGCGGTACACAAAACAGTTACGTAAAATTCTTCTTTCGGCACACAGATGTAAAGTGAGGTAGGCTTTACTGGCTGTTTTTATTAACATGCGTCTCAAACGAAATTAATAAATGGCATTCTGCTGTATGCCTTTGAAGCTTCATTGAACACTGTGTAATCTATAGCGTGAGGAGTCACAAATACACGATACGCTGATGACTGAAGGGACTTGTAGGTATTTTACCACTTAAGATATGAATAGATATGATGTAGAATTTATCGAACTACTTCGCCCATCCGGCCGATGTGGTCGAGCGGTTCTATGCGCTTCAGTCTGGAACCACGCGACCTCTACGGTCGCAGGATCGAATCCTGCCCCGGGCATGGATGTGTGTGATGTCCTTAGATTAGTTAGGTTTCAGTAGTTCTAAGTCTAGGGGACTGTTGACCTCAGAGATGTTAAGTGCCATAGTGCTTCGAGCCATTTGAACCACGTTTTACAGCATGCGCCGCTGTGAGACGTGCAGGAATATAATCAGTGAGTTTCTAGAAGGTACCAACAGATATGTGGTGGAGCCAAGCTGTTGTGTACATACAGGGTGTTTCAAAAATGACCGGTATATTTGAAACGGCAATACAAACTAAATGAGCAGCGATAGAAATACACCGTTTGTTGCAATATGCTTGGGACAACAGTACATTTTCAGGCAGACAAACTTTCGAAATTACAGTAGTTACAATTGTCAACAACAGATGGCGCTGCGGTCTGTGAAACTCTATAGTACGATATTTACCACATATCCAACATGCGTAGCAATAATATGGCGTAGTCTCTGAATGAAATTACCCGAAACCTTTGACAACGTGTCTGGCGGAATGGCGTCACATGCAGATGAGATGTACTGCTTCAGCTGTTCAATTGTTTCTGGATTCTGGCGGTACACCTGGTCTTTCAAGTGTCCCACAGAAAGAAGTCACAGGGGTTCATGTCAGGCGAATAGGGAGGCCAATCCACGCCGCCTCCTGTATGTTTCGGACAGTCCAAAGCAATCACACGATCATCGAAATATTCATTCAGGAAATTAAAGACGTCGGCCGTGCGATGTGGCCGGGCACCATCTTGCATAAACCACGAGGTGTTCGCAGTGTCGTCTAAGGCAGTTTGTACCGCCACAAATTCACGAAGAATGTCCAGATAGCGTGATGCAGTAATCGTTTCGGATCTGAAAAATGGGCCAATGATTCCTTTGGAAGAAATGGCGGCCCAGACCAGTACTTTTTGAGGATGCAGGGGCGATGGACTGCAACATGGGGCTTTTCGGTTCCCCATATGCGCCAGTTCTGTTTATTGACGAAGCCGTCCAGGTAAAAATAAGCTTCATCAGTAAACCAAATGCTGCCCACATGCATATCGCCGTCGTCAATCCTGTGCACTATATCGTTAGCGAATGTCTCTCGTGCAGCAATGGTGGCGGCGCTGAGGGGTTGCCGCGTTTGAATTTTGTATGGATAGAGGTGTAAACTCTGGCGCATGAGACGATACGTGGACGTTGGCGTCATTTGGACCGCAGCTGCAACACGGCGAACGGAAACCCGAGGCCGCTGTTGGATCACCTGCTGCACTAGCTGCACGTTGCTCTCTGTGCTTGCCGTACGCGGTCGCCCTACTTTTCCAGCACGTTCATCCGTCATGTTCCCAGTCAAATTTTTCAAACAGACCCTGTCTTGTATCGCTTTTCGGTCCTTTGGTTACATTAAACCTCCGTTGAAAACTTCGTCTTGTTGCAACAACACTGTGTTCTAGGCGGTGGAATTCCAACACCAGAAAAATCCTCTGTTCTAAGGAATAAACCATATTGTCCACAGCACACTTGCACGTTGTGAACAGCACACGCTTACAGCAGAAAGACGACGTACAGAATGGCGCACCCACAGACTGCGTTGTCTTCTATATCTTTCACATCACTTGCAGCGCCATCTGTTGTTGAAAATTGTAACTACTGTAATTTCGAAAGTTTGTCCGCCTGAAAATGTACTGTTGTCCCAAGCATATTGCAACTTACGGTGTATTTCTATCGCTGCTCGTTTATTTTTTATTGCCGTTTCAAATATACCGGTCATTTTTGAAACACCCTGTAGTTCCGCGTAGTCAGCGCGTACACAACTTTCCACTAGAGGGCGCCCGCTAAGCACAACAGCGCAGGCGCAGTACTCGTCCGTCTCTTCACTACGAGATGACGCTGCCATAGAGACGGACCAGATTCTGCTTCCGCCGATCCGCGTATTAATATGTAACACAGCCAATGAGATTGTTGCTTACATAGAAACTTTTCTCCTCACGGATCACACTCGAGCAGTCATACATGAACGCGCGAGGTATTATAACGAGTGTACAGACCTCCGATTAGTCAGTCTGCATGTGTCTGCACCAGTCTGTACCAGTCTGCATTTGTCTGGACCAGTCTGTACCAGTCTATAGTCAAGTTTCAGTCTGCGCCTAATAAGATTACCATATTCCTGTATATAGCCATGAAGATAAATGTATAGACACTTATGTCAAGTATCAGAGATATGTGTGAGAATAAGATTAATGTACCAATACCAAAGGAACTTCAGATTGTCAATTTTGGTCACCATCAATCTGCTACTCTAAGCGTGCAAGTGGCATTTCTATTGTCTGACCTAACGACAGAAGATGAACACTCCACAATAGACCACAAGACATGTTGCTGACACTCGCCTACTTCGTTAGAGCGACAAGTCAAATAATCTGATGGTGTGTGTACTGAAGGTCTTACAGTACGTACACCACACATGCCGACTCCAGTTAAGGATCCATGCCGTGAACAGCTCTGTCGACATGGCCCCACAGGTTCTCGATTGCGTTTAAATCCGTAAAGGTTGGTGGTCAGGGGAGTACAGTAAACTCATCGTGATGCCCTTGGAACCACTCACGCACACTGATAGCTGTGTGACACTTTGCATTGTCCTGATGGTAGATGACATCTTACAGAAGGAAAACAAACTGCATAATGGATTGGACATGGTCCCCAAGAATACATACACTCTTATGTTGATCCACTGTGCATTCCACATTGACGAGCTCACCCCGGCAATTGCAGGAAAAAATTGCCCAGACCATAACGCTTCCCCCTGCGGCCTGTACACTACCATCGGCTGTTTCAGGGTGTTTCCTTTCCGAGGTTTCGCTCCGTACACGCTAACGGCCGTCTGTCCTATGGAGCACAATACGTGATTCCTCAGAAAAGACCTCCTATCGTCACTTAGTAGACGTCCAGATGCGGTATTGACGTGCAAATTCCAGCCTGAGCAGCAGTCGGCATGGGTGGATGATGTAGGCACCTGCTGGAGAGGTCCATACGCAGTAACGTTCGCTGGACGGCCGTTGAGGGGGACTGCTGGTAGCCCCTTGGTCCATCTGGGTGGTCAGTTGCTCAACAGTTGCGCGTCTATTCGCTCGTACACATCTCCGCAACCGTCATGCACCCCTGTCATCTATGGCCCGTGGTGCACCATAGTTGTCTCGACGCCGTTTTTGGATAGCTCCGTTTTGCCGTGCATGGTATTCTTTAACCACGGCGGCACGCCAACAGTTTACATACTTAGCCGTTTCGTAAATGCTTCCACCCTTGGTCCGAAAGCTAAAGATCATTGACCGACGTCATATAAATCCCTCCGTTTCCGCATGACGACAACGGCTGCACTGTTTTCCGCGTCCCCCGTGTACGCATTATGTACCCTTCAGTGCTAGTGCTACCACTTGCCGTCTGTGGGTGGCTGTTGCTTGATGATGACGGACATAGCCGGCCGCGGTGGCCGTGCGGTTCTAGGCGCTGCAGTCCGGAACCGCGGGACTCCTACAGTCGCAGTCGAATCCTGCCTCGGTGTGTGTTGTCCTTAGGTTAGTTAGGTTTAAGTAGTTCTAAGTTCTAGGGGACTGATGACCTAAGATGTTAAGTCCCATAGTGCTAGGAGCCATTTGAATCCTTTTTTGACGGACATTGGTGGTGGTGACATTAATATGACTGGTCACTGCCACTCACATACAGTCGGAGGAGAACTAACATACTTCGTATCAGAAAGCAAAGGAATGTGGCCACAGAGGAATATACATTAACTTAAAGCTACACTCATGCTCATAAATTAAGGACAATTGCAGAATATGGTGCCACACAACGTGGCATTACATTAAGCTGGCGCTAATAGCATAGGTACATAGGGAACACACACGACACATATCTGTAAGTCCACGGTATTGGTGATAAGTTGAGCAAACCGTCCCGAAACACATGTGCTACAAAACGCCACTGTTTCCTGCTCATGTACCCCGACATCAATATGTGATATGATCAACATGCACACGTACACAGGCCGCACAACAGGTTGGCATACTCTGGATCACGTGGTATAGCCTCTTATTCTTGCACGAGTGCCTGTCGGAGCTCCTGAAGTGTCGTAGGGATTTGAAGACGTGCAGCGATACATCGACCGAGAGCATCCCAGAAGTGCTCTGCTCGATGGAGTTTAGGTTTGTAGAACAGGCAGGCCACTCCATTCGCCTGATATCTTCTGTTTCAAGGTACTCCTCCATGATGGCAGCACGGTGGGCCTATGCGTTATCATCCATCAGGAGGAAGGTGGGATCAACTGCGCTCCTGAAACGGCGGACATACTGGTGCAAAATGACGTCCCGATACACGTGACCTGTTACAGTTCCTCTGTCAAAGACATGCAGGGGTTCACGTGCACCAATCATAATTCCACTCCACACCATCAAACCACGACCTCCATACAGGTCCCTTTCAAGGACATTAAGGGGTTCGTATCTGGTTCCTAGTTCACGCCAGATGAAAACCCGATGAGAATCACAGTTCAGACTATACCTCGACTCGTCCGTGAACATAACCTGGGACCACTGTTCCAATGACTGTGTTCTTGACACCAGGCTTTACGGGCTCTCCTGTGACCATGGACAGTGGAATGCACCTTGCAGGTCTCCGGGCGAATAAACTATGTCTGTTCAGTCGTCTGTAGACCGTGTGTCTGGAGACAACTGTTCCACTCGCTGCGGTAGGTTCCCTAGCAAAGCTACCTGCAGTACTCCGTGGCCTTCTGCGGGCACTGATGGTGAGATATCGGTCTTCTTGTGGTGTTGTACACTGTGGACGTCCCGTACTGTAGCGCCTGGACACTTTTCCTGTCTGCTGGAATCGTTGTCATAATCATGAGATCACACTTTGTGGCACACAGAGGGCCCGTGCTACGACCTGCTGTTTTTGACCAGTCTCCAGTCGCCATAGTATTCTACCCCTCATAACGTCATGAATATGCGTTCTTTGAGCCATTATCAACACACAGTCACCATTAGTACTTCTGAAAACGTCTGCACACTTACTCGCTGCACCATAGTCTGACAAGCACCAACACACCTCTGCGTATGTGGACTGCTGCCATCGCCACCGTGCGACGACCGCAGGTCAAACGCATCGCATGTTCATACCCCTAGATGGTTTAAAACCGCAAACCGCCCACCAGAGCGTTGTTTTACCATGTATCAGCATTATCCTTAATTTATGAGCATGAGTGTATATATGACAATAAATCGTCAGACGCACGGTATATTAGGGTTTAATGTTTAGTCCTTACATGTGGTCTACCGACATGTATACCAATATGTTAGTTCGTATACAAACAATTATAATCCATTCTCATGTGTGTTTCTGGACCTCGCTAAAACATTGAGATAGGGTTTCTTCTTGAATGTTCCTGGGAGATTAAGACAATGTGGTGGACCGACACTCGAATACGGGACCTCTGCCTTTTGCGGACAGGTACTCTGCCGATTGAGCTACCCACTCACGACTAACGACCAGTTCTCACGGCTCTATCACCGGCAGTACCTCATCTCCTACCTTCCAAACTTCACAGACGCATTCCGGCGAAACTTTCAGATCTACCAGTCTTGGAAGAATTCGAGTCTCGGTCCTGCACACTGTTTTAATCTTCCAGGAAGTTTCAGATCAGCGCACATCTGGCTGCAGAGTAAAAATTTGACTAAAAATCTCATCTTCTTTTCACAGGGTAACAAGTTTAGTAAGTCTGTATTGTGTGTGTAACTGTGATGAATGGTAAATAAATGTAAATGTCGTATGACTAAGGATCCCGTCGGGTAGACCGTTCGTCGGGTGCAAGTCTTTCGATTTGACGCCACTTCGGCGACTTCCGCGTCGATGGGGATGAAATGATGATAACGAGGACAACACAACACCCAGTTCCTGAGCGGAGAAAATCTCCAACCCAGCCGGAAGTCGTTACACAGTGTAATGTTCTGTGTTTGTGGATTGGTCTAGAGTGAAAGAATACAGGGTACTAAAGGACACCAAGGACAGACCTGACTCAACAGCGTCTAATGTCCCCGCTCCATGACTGGATCACCGACGACACTGATACACTGTCTGAAAATAAAGATAAGTTTGTTTTTTACCTTTTTCTGCACAGGTTGTCAGAATACTGCCAGTCAGCAGAGACTTTCAGACTGGTGACACATCAAAAGGAAGTAAAGTGACTCACCGAATATGGGGCAGTATGTCAAATCTTTAAGGTAAGCATTCAGTGAGATGGCAACTCAACGCATCTAGGATGAATGAGAAAGGCAATAAAACACTCACCCTTTTCAAGGGTCCGTTTGCATTAGCACTTTCTCGTTTTCTTCGATAAAATTCGACAGACAGAAACACACTACAAGACGTTGAAATCGCATCCGCAAGGAGCGTACATGTTACTGTCATGAACTGTATATCACGGATTCGGTTCATTAGGGTGCACAAATAATTAGGATTACGGAACGGTACATTGTCTGCGACTCCGAAATTTCCGTATGTTATGAAGTTCTCATAAACTGTCTCTATATCTAGATTTAAACCCGAACTCTGAAAACCACTGTGAAGCGTATGACGAGGGGTACATAACGTAGCACCAGATATCATGATACTTCTCGTTCCATCCCCCAATGAAGCGCCAGGATTTAAAGGAGTAAGTATGCACTTCAGCCAGTCTTATCTTTGCATCATAATGAGGGTGACGCGTATGGGGTCTTACTCACTTAAAACTGGGTCTTCAAACTCCATTGACGGGAAACAAATTGTCACATCAAACAATAAGAGTAATTAATGTATAGTAATGAAATTTCGGGAATACATTTGTCTGGGTAACATAGCGAGATCACAGCTCGAGATAAGCCACTGCAAATGAGAAATTCTGGTACAGTAGTAAACGGTGTAAGCACCAAATTGTCAAATGTGGCTTGCAAAGGTTTATGTATTGTGCTGTACAGGCGCCGGATGTCAGTTTGTGAGATGGAATTCCATGCCTGTAGCTCTATCTTGTCAATACAAGAACCGTTGATAGTGTTTGTGGATGACGCTGGAGTTGTCGTTGGATGATGCCCCATATGTGCTCGATTGGAGATAAATCTGATTATCGAGAAGTTCAAAGCAACACGTCGACACTCTGTAGAGGATGTTGGGTTACAACAGGCGTATGGGCGAGCCTTATCCTGCTGGAAAACACACCCTGGAATGCTGTTCATCAGTGGTAGTACAGCAGGTCGAATCGCGAGACTGACAGACAGTTTTGCGGTCAGAGTGCGTGAGATAACAAAGAGAGTGCTCCTGGTATCATACGACATCGCACCCTAGACCGTAATTCCAGGTCCAGCGTGTCTAGCATGCAAACGGATTGGCTCCAGGCCCTCTCCTGGTCTCCTTCTAACCTACACACGCTCATCGCTGGGTCCGAGAAAGAGCCGGCTTTCATCAGAAAACACAACAAAACTCCACCCTGCCCTCCTGTGAGCTCTCGCTTAACACTACTGAAGTCGCAAATGGTGATGGTTTGAGGTCAGCGGAATGCACGCTACAGCGAGTCTGGTTCGGAGCTGTCCTTGAAGTAACCGATTTGTAGGGATTCATTGTGTCACTGTGGTGCCAACTGGTGCTTAATTTGCTTCTGCAGATGCACCACGATGCGTCAGATCCATACGCCGAACACCATGGTCTTTCCTCTCGGTAGAGGCGGTCTCGAGCCCTGTCTTCTTGTGACAATACATTCTCCTGACCAACGCTGCCAGCAATAATGTACGGTTGCTACATTCCTGCCAAGTCTTTCTGCAGTATAGCAGAAGAAACATCCAGCTTCTGGATGTTCCTTCTGCGATACTGCAAAAAGACTTGAAAGGAATTACACGATCTCGTTCAAACGCAGTGAGGTGTTGATAACAGCTGCTTGTCGCCTTAAAGGTATTCTGCACTAACGTCAGTCTCAAAGGTAACTACTATCGCGGTACACGGGTAGCATTATCCTGCTGAAATGTAGGGTTTCGCAAGGATCGATGAAGAGTAGAGCCACGGGTCGTAACACATCTGAAATGTAACGTCCACTGTTCAAAGTGCCGTCAATGCAAACAAGAGGTGACCGAGACGTGTAACCAAAGGCACCCCATACCATCACGCCGAGTGATACGCCAGTATGACGATGACGAATACACGCTTCCAATGTGTGTTCACTGCGATGTCGCCAAACACAGATGTGACCATCATGATGCTGTAAACAGAACCTGAATTTATCCGAAAAAATGACGTTTTGCCACTCGTGAACCCAGGTTCGTCGTTGAGTACACTATCGCAGGCGATCCTGTCTGTGATGCAGCGTCAAGGGTAGCCGCAGCCATGGTCTCAGACCTGATAGTCTATGCTGCTGCAAACGTCCTCGAACTGTTCGTGCAGATAGTTGTTGTTTTGGAAACGTCCCCATCTGTTGACCCAAGGACCGAGACGTGGCTGCACGATCCGTTATAGCCATGCGGATAAGATGCCTGTCATCTCGACTGATAGTGATACGAGACCGTTGGGATGCGTTCCGTATTACCCTCCTGAACCCACCAATTCCATATTCTGCTAACAGTCATTGGATCTCGACCAACGCGAGCATCAATGTAGCGATACGATAAACCGCAATCGCGATAGGCTACAATCCGACCTTTATCAAAGTCGGAAACGTGATGGTACGCATTTCTCCTCCTTACCCGAGGCATCACAATAACGTTTCACCAGGCAACGCCGGCCAACTGCTGTTTGTGTATGAGAAACAGGTTGGAAACTTTCCTCATGTCAGCAGGTTGTGGGTGTCACCACCGGCGCCAACTTTGTGTAAATGCTCTGAAAAGCTAATCATTGCATATCACAGCATCTTCTTCCAGTCAGTTAAATTTCTCGTCTGTAGCACGTCATCTTCGTGGTGTAGCAAATTTAATGGCCAGTAGTGTATTTATTGAGAGCTAAATGTATTTTGAACCGATAGTTACAGAAAGTACTTCATCACAGATAAGTGTCTCATTTGCAAAAAAATCTGAGTTTACTGACAGTCGTAGTGTGGAATCAAAGAGCGTTGGTAGTGTCGCTGGGAATTTCTCCGCATACCAGTCTGCGAATCATCAATGGTGGCTGCTGAAGTACAATAGTGATCACCTTGTGATCCACACACATATAGTCTTGCATGAGTGACGCTGCAGACTACCTTGCACTTCTATCTCTAAAGAAAGCTGTACCTTCCTCGGATTGTGGTCGTGGATTGCACTGCTAAGATTTGGCGTCTGGAGCATCCTGAATGTGTGGCAGTACCGCTGCTTCTAAATCGTCCTTGATGTAATGGCTGCTGTTCAGATTGTTTTCAATACATATGAGTCGAAATCACATTTTTATTAAGCCAAAAATCAATTGCGCCATGAGTTTCAACACTATAGGATGCAAGACTACGGCCAGCCCAATAACTTATAACACGCATATGGTCATCGCTTTACAGTAGAAGATATTGGACTCAACCGAAAATATTATGTTTCGCCAGCCATGGTTCTTGCAACAGCGTTCAAATAGTCCATTACAAACTATGGCATTTATGCCACCGTGGAAACCGTCACTAAAACTGAATAGAACGTTAGGGTCACAGGGTGAAGATGCTTACCGTGCCGTTTACAGTTCCGCCGAATCCTTTCGCATCGTCATGCGGAGCCTAATGGGTCGGACCACACATGAACACTTCCGCGGGATTTTCTTCAGTGTCGCGTCCGGACCACAACACCTCGTCCGTTATTGCTCTCTGACCAGCTGTGGTGTCACATGCCTACCAAAAGTTCGCTGACAGTTCTTTTCGACCGAGCTCGCAACCGAAGCTACCACCCTTCCGCTTGGAAAACGTAGTCGCACTCTCCGGTTTCCGTTCACCTCCTAAATGTATAATTCGGAAGACAATTGACGGTGTGTAGTGGAGGGTACTTCATATACCATAATCACCTCCCGCTTTTCGGTATCTGTCACGAATGGTGTGCCGAAACAATGACTTCTGGTCTTGTCAGCTCAACTCTCTCTAATTCTACTTCCACGGTCTATCGGCGGTATACGCGTAGGAGAACCAATATATTGGGTGACTCGTCTACGAACGTACGCTCTCGAAATATCAGTAAAGCCGTACCGTGACAGTCAGTGGTTCTCTTGTGGAGGTTGCACGTGGACCTCCATAGAGCATTCGCGCTTCCTAAACAAATGTGCAAGCAAAAGTACTGCTAATTTTTGCCTCTTTTCTGTTTCCCCTATAATTCCTACCTGGCAGGGATAGCAAACAGAAAATTTATCTTTATTGGATAAAAGAAGATTTTATACCTCTCTCGTGGGGGTTAGCACGGTAGCTGCCTTTCCTGCAATTAGTTTTAACTGGTCGCTCCACTTAAAATCGTAGCGTACTCATACTCCCAAATATTTAACAGCTGTGATTGCTTCCACTGATTGTCGACAACCATGTAAACAAACAATAGCGGATCCTTCCGCTGTAACTCGACGGTCTAATTTTAAACGAACAAATAATAAGTAGTAAATTAGCCACAAGAAAGTTGTATTTAGCTACCATGTGCTGGAAGCCGCCCATATGGGCGAATAAACAGACAGACAAGTGGGTTTGCATAAGCAAAGGCAGCCGATTGCAGGGGAAAACAGGATGGCGCAGAAATACCCACCGCAATTGGCCTAGTGTGTAAGGTGTCAGGCAAATCCAACACCTTCCATGAAAACTCTGACATGATAAGCAAATCCAGTAGTCACATAGCTCCGAATATATCGTGACATTAAATTAACCAAAGTAATACGAGTAATGAGTAAGCAAATGGAGTACCACAGACTAACACAAGAATGTCTAAATGCATGTCGTACCTTCCCACCGTGAGACCGACGCAGTTCCGAGGGGAAAAAGGAGAACAGAAGCCGAGAGCAGAACCGTGTTAAGCTAGAAGGCCCTACGATTAGGGACGGACTGGACACCCACGTCGCCAGCTAACCACTAGGGCCACACAACCCGCACGATTTAGCGTGAGACTGTTTTGTGTCTCTGTTACGTCAAGGACCACCCCCCAGCCCATGTTAAAAGCTAGAGCCCTCCAGAAAAACAGTATAGATCTTACGATAACACAAAAAGGGCCACTACCACCTGCAAGTTTAAGCGTGAGACTTTTTCGCGTGTCTGCTACATTAGGACCACCCCCAGCCGATGTTAAATGATAGAGCCCTCCATAAGAACAATATAGATCACACGATAACGCTAAAAGGACCACACCAGCTGCAGGTTTTAGCGTGAGACTTTTTCGGGTCTCTGATACGCTGCAAACTTTAAAAACATGGCCCCACCACGAAAAGTATAACGTTTCTCATTGGATAGACAGAAGTTTTGTAGGCGGAGCTTAAGGTTAACATTGAGACCCTGATTGGTCAGATGAAAACACAGCCAGATAGTTTCTTTAAACCAACTTCAGTAAATTGTAGTAAGGAGAAGTTAGGCGAGAGTTGCTTCCGAGATGGCGAGGTGAGCGGAGGTGCGCCAGCCGCTGCCCCCTTGAAGCTGCCTAAACACCAACAAGGTAATGAACGCACGCGATGCCGCATTTTTGAGCGCATAAAGCTTCACTTAGAACTGCAGAACTCTCATCTGTTCCACCCCTTTTTTGCGTAATAGTAGTGTCGATCGTAAATTAAAGCTCATGGTATTAACATTTGCGACTTGAAGTAAAAATCTGAAACGCGGTGATTTCTCTGTTACATAATTATTGAGAAGTCACATCAGCCACTGTAATTTACGACAAGTTAGATCACTTATTAAAGATAATTGACCATTTTGATAGTTTTCTCTTTGTGAAACTTAATTTAAACTAGATTATAGATGTGATATGGCACAGGTCATCCTTCGATCGATTGTAGAACTTGGAAACCCATTCAGGGAATATTCGTTCACATCTTTGTTGAACGCAGTTGGTTTTTACCATCCTGTATTAAAACATTTCCTTTTATTAATAGTGCAATTTATAAACAATGTTTTGTGAGTAGAATAAAATTTCCAATGGTAAACTTAACTGCTTTTTCGACGTTATTTTACCAGCTAACTAAAAATAGGAAAGCCTTGAACCCCTTCCACTAAATTTAGTTAGTATTAAGATTCTTTTACAGGGAGTGCAGTGGAGCTGACGCTGAAATGATTAAGTATTTGATTATATCATCGCTAGCCTCACTGAACTCTTCTGAATTCTACATGTCATGTGTGGTCTGGCGTCTCACCAGCAACAGGTCCCAGGTTCAAACTAGTCAATTCCCTTAAAAAAACACGCTCAGAGCACCGTTGCGTGAAAGTGGTAGGGAGACACGATATAGAACAAACAGACACCACCATGCCGCGAGTCTTAGGGAAACAAATGTGCTACAGAGAGGTATGTAGTCTATTCAAAAAATTTCGGAACATTCGTAATTTTGCGCCAATCGTGTATTGGAGTGACTTGCGGTTGGCTTCCCTGCAGACGCTTGTGTTTAATGTGTAAGTGCCGGAAGTTTCGTTGTTGTATGTCTGTTAGTTATTGTTCAGTGCTTTATTGAGGCCAATCGTGTATTGGAGTGACTTGCGGTTGGCTTCCCTGCAGACGCTTGTGTTTAATGTGTAAGTGCCGGAAGTTTCGTTGTTATATGTCTGTTAGTTATTGTTCAGTGCTTTATTGAGTAGAACGTTGTGTCGCACAGTTTGCGAATTTCAAGATGGCAGAATTAGAGGAGCAAAGGGTCTGCATTAAATTCTGCATAAAACTCGAGAAAATCTTTATGGAGACACAACAAATAATGCAGGAAGCCTACGTTGATGAGTGCTTAAGCTGTACTCGGTGTTACGAATGGTTCAGTCGGTTTACAAGTGATCCCATGGGAGTTGAAAGATGAGACTCGTTCACGACGCCCTTCGACGTCTACCGACGGCGCTCAATTCAGGGACGTCAACGAAATTCTGCGTGGCAGTCAAAGACTGACTGTCCGAGGGATTGCAGAAGAAAGTAATATTTCAGTTGGATGATGTCATGAAATCCTGACACAGCATCTTGTAATGTACTGTGTTGCCGCCAAGTTCGTCTCACCGCTCATGACTCAAGACCAGATGGACCTTCGCCTCGCAATCTGTGAAGAGGTTTTGGACGTGGAAATGAGAACGAGATGTTCCTTAAGAGAATCATAACTGGTGATTAGACGTGGGTCTACGGCTATGATGTTGAAACCAAGGTACAATCTTCGCAATGCGTCGGAAAGGTTCTCCATGGCCAAAAAAAGCTCGTCAGGTCAGGTCAAATGTCAAAGCCATGCTGATAGCTTTCTTTGACTTTGAAGGGTTTGTTCATAATGAATTCGTGCTACAGCGACAAACTGTTAATCGCTGGTGATATCAGGAAGTGTTGCGACAAATGCGAGAAAATGTGAGAAGGAAACGGCCTGAAATGAGAAAAGGCAATTCACGATAAAGCCCCCGCACATTCTTCCACGCTGGTGCATGAGTATTGCACAAAAAACGAAATCACTGTGCTGCATAATTCCCCGTACTCTCCAGACCTGGGCCCTGCGGATTTTTTTTAAAAATTGGAACCTACGTTGAAAAGACGAAAATTTGCAGCGATAGACAAGATAACAGAAAACTCGCAGACGGCGCTTCGTACGTTCAAGCAAGACACGTACCAAGACCGTTTCCGGAAGTGGAAACAGCGTTGGGGGCGGTATATCAACTGTGGACGAGAGTATTTCGTAGGAGCCCATGCACAAGGTAAGCGCAGAAAAATTTTGTGGATAAAGTTCCGAAATTTTTTGAACAGAACTCGTATAAGTAGTGTTGTATTTGGAGACAGGCAGATCCATCGTTGACTCATTATCCAGTCGCCTTCTCCGTATCGCAGCCGAGTTCTGCAGCACCACTACGGCGCCGGGGCCGTGCCGAGCGGCCGGTCGATGGAGTATCGCCAGCGGCAGCCACGGGTTCGAGTCCGGGCTGCACTGCCGACTTCAGCGCTAAGTGCCAGGTGGCACTTACCACACACCGCCGTCCGTCCACCGCCCAGGGGCAGTGGATCGAAACCCTAGCAGAGCTGTCTCCACGCCCCACTGCGGTGAACGCCCGCGAGCCATGGAGTACCGTGCACAGTGTCGCCACCTTCGCCGAGAGAAGAAGTGCTCCACTGACGTCATGGCCGTGATCTAGCAGGCTGACAGCTATCCAGGCCATCAGACGGCACTGTAAGGCGTCGACGCAGCACTTTAGACAGATGGCACCGCCCTTATGTCATCGCCGGCCAGGGTCAACGAGGGGAGGCGTGTTTGCCCCAGTGGGCCACAAAGCAAAACCTACCCAACCTACTGAAGACATTTGTTTTCAACATGTTTGACTGGGCCACTTGGACCTCAACACCACCACACCACCTTCACCGCATACTTGTACAGAGTGATGGCAGAGCGGTTCTAGGCGCTTGAATCTGGAACTGCGCTGCTGCAACGGCTGCAGATTCGAATCCTGCCTCGGGCATGGATGTGTGTGATGTCCTTAGGTTAGTTAGGTTTACGTAGGTCTAAGTCTAGGGGACTGATGATCTCAGATGTTAAGTCCCATAGCGCTCATAGCCATTTGAACCATTTGTGCAGAGTGAGTTATATTGTTTTATGTTTTGACTAAAGAGTGAATCTCTGACAAAACGTTGATTCTCTGAAGGTCTGCCTGCATTCGCTACTGTTAATTGGGACCGCTCTATACATAGATCGGCATCCGATATAGCCTCACGGAGCTTCCATCATTATCGAGTGAATCATTTACTGTATATGTTTTGAAACACTAATGACTCATTTCCACATACGCATCGCTGTATTGCAACAGCATTTCACTTCTGAGACGAACTGCACAGCGTGACTAAACAATTCGAAACATGGTGATTTAAACGAGTTGTGAAATGGACACGTTTACATTGCATAGTACTCCATTGTCTGTCTTTCAGAGTTTTTGTGAAATGGTTGAAAATAAAATAGATGAGATCACTTTAAATAAGTAAAAGATCAGGCAACATAGAAGATGTCTGTTCAAGAAAGATTAGTATTCTAAACCTATGTGTTTGTATACTCTTACACAGAAAATTCTGAAGAAAGATTTAATGAATATGACAGACGGGGTTTTCGAAGCAGAAAACATTTTTACAAAAAGTTCTCATTTTCAGACTAAAAGTAAGTGTACTGATATAATGCTTTTCTTTTCCGTTGATCTAACGAAAGTACTCGTAGTAGTGGAAACATACAGTGCTACTTTGGGCTCGTAGAGAAGGCTTATGAAAACTGCAAAAGAAACTGTGTTTGCCTGTAGAAATAAACAACTCAGAAGTGCACAGGTACTTGTTACATACATTTGACTGCCTTTCGTGTTCACTATATACAAACAAAATGAAAATCCTGTGGAGAAAGTTCTTTCCTGACAATTAATTTCTTCTTCCTCCTTTTCTCTTTCTCCCATACTCCTGACTTCCATAAATCTCACTTTGCCTTAGTTATCTTAAATGTTTATTTAAGTGATCTCGTATCGTACAGTGATGAGGTAAAATGTATAAGGAATCAAAAAACAATGTAACACCCACAAACGAGGCCTGAGGTTACAAGGAAACATTTTGGTCTTTACACAGGAGTCTTAAGTTTCATAAAGACTGTGGTACTGCTTCAAAAGCTTTGGCGAGAGAGTCTTATAGACAGCCTTCAGGAGTGGTATGATACAGAAAATACGTTAGAACTGCGCTGACCACAAATCATGAAGTAGCCTATTTTGAGTGAACATAATTCATGTGGTCGTTAAAACAAATTTAGAACAGTGACAAGTAATTACGATGCAAAGCATCAACATTTCATAACAATATTCCAGCGCAGAAAATAAAAACAGATCATAAATGTTCAAAAATGTGTGTGAAATCTTATGGGACTTAACTGCTATGGTCATGTCTCTAAGCTCACACACTGCTTAACCTAAATTATCCTAGTGACAAACACACACACCCATGCCCGAAGGAGGACTCGAACCTTCGCCGGAATCAGCCGCACAGTCCATGACTGCAGCGCCAAAGACCGTTCGAATAATCCCGCGAGACAGATCATAAATCCATCGAAAAGGTAGAACCAAGCACTTTTTGTAAGTGAGAAGAAGTGCCAAGATGTAGAGAGTGGGTCGAAAAGTTGAATTATAAAACGTTTCCAGAAAAAGCCGCAAAATAGAAGACAAGTTGTTACGAGAAGGTAAAGAAGATTGAGTATGAAAGTGTGTTTGATTTCGTTATGCTCTTACAGTGATAAGCACGATTACATAAACGCAATGCTAAGAAGATTTTAGATTTAAAATACAGTTGTTTCGTCTGCAGCGATAAAACATTTGCGGTGTAGAGGAAGAGCCCAAATGTTAATGTAGCTCTCTTGCAGACTCGGATGTTTCTGGTGAGTGAAAAGTACCGAGGAAAAAGCTCAATGAGTGAGGAGGAAAGAAAAAAGAAACTTTGAAGTTATGGACGGCTTTAGCTTAAGGCGGTCGCCTGTCGTGAAGTACTAACGGCGCAGCTATCGAAATCGTTCACAGAATGAAAATAAGAAGACAAACATGATCGTGCCTGTCAACAGCTGTCTCTCCGCAGAAATCAGTCTTCGTTACTACTCTTTGAGAGAAGCCACGCCTCGTCCTGTCACCGGGTCGTCGTCTGCTACTCCTCCCTCCTCCCCCCACCCCATCCCCGCGAGCTGACCATCCTTCACAATCAACTGCTCAACAACAGCCAACTCAACGTGTGCAAAAAGAATTGAATTCGCTGGTGACGAGATTCATATTTATTTTTATATGTGCGTAACGCACTGATTCTTCTCTCGTGCTTTATAAGACCTTTTAAACAGTTCCAGGTGTTATACTACACTCATGCTCATAAATTAAGGATAATAGCTGAAAGTGGTGCCACACAAAGTGACACTAAACAAAACGGCCGCTAATAGCATTGGCTCATAGGGAACACACATGACACGGATGTGTAAGTCCACGGTATTGGTGATAAGTGTAGAAAACCGCCCCTAAACACATGTGCAAACAAAACGCCACTGTTTCCTGCGCATGTACCCCGACATCAATATGGGATATAATCACCATGCACACGTACACAGGCCGAACAACGGGTTCAATGGGTTGCCACATTCTGCATCAGGTGGTCGCGCAGTTGCTGGGGTGTAGCCTCCCATTCTTGCACCAGTGCCTGTCGGAGCTCCTGAAGTATCATAGGGGTTTGAAGATGTGCAGCGTTACGTCGGCCGAGAGCATCCCAGACGTGCTCGATGGAGTTTGTAGAACAGGCAGGCCACTCCATTCGCCTGATATCTTCTGTTTCAAGGTACTCACCCCCGATGGCAGTTCGGTGGGGCCGAGGAGGAAGGTGGGACAAGTGCACCTCTGAAAAGGCGGACATACTGGTAGAAAACGACGTCCCGATACACCTGACCTGTTACAGTTCCTCTGTCAAAGACGTGCATGGGTGTACGTGCGCCAATCATAATCCCACCCCACACCATCAAACCACGATCTCCATACAGGTCCCTTTCAAGGCCATTGAGAGGTTGGTATCTGGTTCCTGGTTCACTCCAAATGAAAACTCGGCGAGAATCTGTTCAGACTATACCTGGACTCGTACGTGAACACAACCTGAGACCACTGTTCCAATGACTATGTACTGTGTTCTTGACAATGTGACATTACAGCCTTTATCACTGCGATTTTTAACATGTAAAAGTTTTTTTTCTGTATTCGCGTCAGTATGTGCGAACTTTTAACATATACCAATGAATGTTGTAACCAGATATCTTTGCCGCGCTCCTAAAAAGCGCAGAATATCACGATAGCTATAAACTGTTATACGCTGCTATCGATCAGTAAAAAAACGACGCACCTATGTTTCAAAATAACAATTGCCAATTTTTACTTCTACAGGGAGCCGCGCCGCTGTCTAGCTGTTCTTCTGTGAATGTGTTGCGAGTCGGACGCAAAAGTATTGTGCTCCATACTGATATAATCATTTTATTGTAACTTTAAGAGTTTAAGTGATTAAAAATATATGTAGCCACAAACAAGCGAGAATGTGTATCATGAAAATTCGCTCCACCGCCACAATGGGTGGTCATGTTAATGTAAGTTTCCGTTTCATAATATAATACTTGATGCCTTGAAGTTTATTTAATTTCAAAGAAAATCTCTCAACCTTATTTTCATTAATTATACTTATGATAATCTTTTCTGTTTAAAAGATTTATGCAGCTTATGATCCAGCGTGTGTTCTGTCGGAACAGGAGGCTGTCGTGACGACATCGTTATGGTATTTATTCCAAGTTCTTTCAGTTCCGTTTATATGTTCGTACAAATCCAATTAGTTGGTCCCTTAGGTTTCTTTCATGTAACTTCTGTCTGTTTTCTCCGCGCGATCTTCCTCCGAAAAAATTTCTGTTCATTTTTTAGTAATTTTCGATATCGTGAATGAGAAAAGACAGCCGCCTTCTGCTCCGAACGGCACACCACGACTTTTCTAACGTCGGAGAGTACCGCACGAATTTTCCGCTAAACGGTAACAGAATTCCTGAAAGCTGGATCAATTACACATGTTGCTGCTGTTCTCCGACAAATCTGGTGTGATTAATAGTAATTTATTCTGTCACGACAAAAAGAACCAATTTTACTTTTACCAAAGGAACAAAGCTTTCAATTAAATTTCTAAAAAAAAAAAAAAATCATTCCAGATCTGGCGGCCGAACAGGGACTTGACTAAAATATTGAAAGTGTCACGGTACTAATATATGATTGTCTTATTTCATGTATCACTCTTTGGAACCCAATGCTGCATAAAATTACGGATGAGCAATAAATATACGCAATATTGAAGGACGCGGTATTTACACAAATATCTTGGGATTTAATAAGACACAGATTTGCAGTTTTGAAGACAACGCCGAGTGAGTACCAAATTTTCGTTTGCCATAGTTCTGTCTAAAGAGTAGCTCATTTGACCTTCAAATTCGACCTCACTCTATCCTTTCTGTAGTTTAACGTAAAAAACAGCTTTTTTTCTACGTAAATATTTGAACATTTTCTGTAACCTTTTGCTTGGACTATTTGTTTTATACTGTAGTTAGTATTCTCGTGTAAGTTCAAGATGGATGCCATTTCAGTCGTTTCTGTGTAACAGCGTTGGCAATCAATTGTTTCAACGGCGTTGACTCCATCTTGTCTTTTTGCTACAGACGTGTGTCAGTTATTACCCACGTAACATTAGACATTTGACGAACGCGCCGCGACTTTAACTTGCGAGGCAAGAATAATTGACAATCAGAATTTCAGTTGGCAGTACCCATTTTAAGTTGGCAACAGTTGAATTTCATTATGGCGGACGGACAATCGAGCGCGAACTCTGCAGACGAAAGCGACGGCTCTGTTAACAAACATTACCGACGGCCAGGACAGACGACAGACAAGAGGTAGCTAACGTGGACGACACTCAGCAGGAAACACCCACCTCCCCGATAACGGTACCAATTGACATTGTCAAAATGTTACAGGAATTGATACTAGACAGACAGGAGAGGGAACAGCGCGAACGTGATCGCGAACAACGTGAGAAAGACAGAAACAAGTTTTTATCAGAGTTGAAAATTGATATGACGACACAGATTGACTCAGTTACTACGCAAGTAGGCTCTCTCACGGCACAGACTGACTCAGTTAGGAATGACGTAAATACCACCATTGATGCGAAAGTAGGTACCCTCACTACGCAACTCGAGGCCGTAAAAACTGACGTAAATACCACCATTGATGCGAAAGTAGGTAGCCTCACTACGCAAGTAGGCTCTCTCACAGCACAGATAGATTCGGTTAAGGGTGACGTCACGGCGCAAGTAACCACTTTGACAACACAGATAAGCACTCTGGATAACAAAATTGATAACATTGGTCAGAATCTCACAACTTAAATCGAAGCGTGTCGCAAAGAAACCGATTCGATAAAACTTGCGTATAAAACAGTTGCACGACAGGTAGACGAGTTAGCGACAGCGGTAGCCACTGTAGAATCAAAAGTAAGTGCAATGGCGAATGACATTTCGGACCGAACTATTGAGGAAAGAGTTAACAGTAGTGTAGCTTCGCACACTAAAGCACTTACCGAACATTACAAAGAATGGACTGATGTACAAGAGAAGCGTGTTGAGGATAAAGTTACACGTGACTTGAAAGATGTCCGCAACCTTAGACATATTATCTGCACCCGGCAGTTCAGGAGACACTGTTTGTACTGAACTAGGCCAAATTAGACGAGTGTTTACCCGGGATTTGCCGGAATGGCGGAAGCAAGTAACAGATGAGATATCCGACCTGAAACAGCAAATTCAAACACTACAGTACGATAACCAGAGTGACGGGAAACACTCACTACCTTCTGAGCCAGATGAACATCAATACCAGACAACACAACACACCACAGTACATTCCGCGACCGAAAAATGAATTTAACGATTCACACAATAACAACACTGAACAATTGACACTCACAACCCTCATGAAAGAGGAGAGTGTATTGAAACAGAGTTTTTCAACCTTTCCAACCGGAAAAGCGAAATATTCATCCAGTCGTTTTCCTAAAGAACTTTTCAGGAGTCTTTCCAGCTGCCTGGAATGACAAACAGAGAATACAATTCATTACCGGATACATACAAGGAGAAAGTGCTATATGGGGAACCGAGATGGTTGGTAAGTGCAAAACATTTAGCGAGTTTGAGAATAACTTTTTAAGCAAATTTTGGAGCGCATGTGTTCAGCAACGCCTACGCAAAGAGGTCTACAACGCCGAACCTTTCCATTCGAACAGTGGCGGACTTCGCCGGTACTTTGAAAAGTACTTGAGAAAGATACAATATTGGGACACTCCCATAACAACAAAAGATGTTATTATGATTCTTAAGTCAAAACTACCCATTTCCATAAGCGAAAAATTAGTGAACGTGTCAGAGGAAGATGAGGACGCATTTATATCCGTCCTTGATTCGCTCGATCTTATACACGAAGATGCGCGTGCGAATGCTAACCGTAAGAACAACAACGCAGGCACGTACTCGAATGGAAACGGTAGTAATGGAAATGGTTCACACGAAACACAATACGGAAACAAACAGTACAATAACCGCAATAGAGGCCGAAACAATGGTTACCGTAATGGTAAATACAAAAACAAGCATTACGGCAACCAACGGTACAATCCAATATACAACACGCAACAACAGTATTACGGGAATGCCCCATACCAATCAAACAATAACGGTAGTAACTTCTACCAGAAGGGTAAACGTTGCAACGATCAAAATCGCGGAGGTCAGCTACCTTCACCACAACCCTATGGGCAGCCACAACACCAGCAACAACAGCAATACACGCCTCAGCAACAACCATTCATGCAACAACAACAGTACACGCCACCACAACAGGACTTCAGATACAATAACAATAAACCAAGAAAACAATACAATCCACCGCTATATTTTACGCAGGCAAGTAATGTATCGATTTTTCAGCCTGGTAACCAAGTGCAGTACCAGCAAGGGTTTGATACAAATCAACACACACAATGGGTAAAAAACCAGCGAGAATGGTCAAGTGATGTGACAGAAGAATCAAATCAGCCGCATCATAAGAAAGCGGAAAACTAAAGGCAGCACCTTTTCGCCTCCTTGGGGATGCTGCGGGACATAGTGGGGGCAAACTCGACCTTGAACGACTTAACGTAATACGTTATGATCGCGACACTGACTTGAGAGACGATTTGTTGCAGGAAAATATTGAGACAGACTTGAATGACGTATGGGAAGACGTAGTACAAGCAATGACTAAAATTTACATAGCCAATACACCAATAGATGCTATTATTGATACTGGTGCAAACGTAAATGCCTTATCACTATGTATGTTTAAGAAAGTATCTGCAGAGATGAAAATTTTAACGTTACCAGTACAAGGTTGTTCAGTAATAGGAGCGGTAGGATCTTTATCACAGCGAGTCAATTTGCAAGCTCAAGTACAGATAAGGATTAATTCTACTTCTTTCATGTGTGTATTTCTAGTAGTTAAGAATTTGTCAGTGTCATGCTTATTAGGAATGGAGTTCCTGAGGAAGAATAAGGCAGTGATTGATATAGAAAAGGGAATCTGTACAATCCGAGTAGGTGAACAGGAGGTAACGCTGCAATTGTTGCGCGGCAAGGTCAAAAGAGTCAACACTGAGCACAAAGTTAAGGTACGCAGACTGGTACAGCGAATGTTTTTGAACCAAGCACACATGACAAGACAGGGTAACAGTTGGACGGATGTTGATACTGATGACGGACTTCCGACTAGAGAAGAGATTTTGAATAAAGTAAGCGAATCAAGCTAACTTGATTACAGACAAAGGCAAGATTTACTGCACTTACTTATGAGGTATCTTCATGTCTTTTCTTCGAAACCTGGAGTAAAACGTGACTACGAATATGACATGAAGGTCGCTCCCCATTCTACTTCTTGCAAGGCAACGTACTCTGTCACGTATGCAAGGCGCGAGGCTGTGAAAAATGAAATACGTAAAATGCTTACGTGGGAGATCATTGAACCGTCAGACTCACCTTACAGTAGTCCGTTATTGTCAGTTTTGAAGCAGGATAGTAGTGTACGTATAGTTTTGGATGCAAGAAACACAAATAAAATAATTATTCCAGTAAGAACTCGACCTGAGGCTGTGGATGAACAATTACAAAGGTTTCATGGAGTAAAATTCCTCACATCGGTAGACTTGAGATCGAGCTACTGGCAGGTCAAGATGACATCACAGTCTCGAAAATATACAGCGTTTATATTTGCAGGTAGATCATACCAATTCAAAGTAGTTCCATTTGGTTTGAATGTGAGTTCAGGCGTATTCATAGCTGCACTTGATCATGTATTAGGACCTGAACTGTTGGATCGAGTAACAGTGTATGTTGATGAGTTACTGATTGCTACGAAATCTTGGGAAGAACATTTAGACATAATAAGCAAAGTTTTCCAGAGGTTTGTTGACTATGGAGTCACAGCTAATCTACAAAAGTCTAAATTTGGTAAAAGCGAGATTAAATTTTTAGGACATCTTGTATCATCACAGGGAATTACCCCAGATCCAGACAAACTAGCAGCTATTAAAAACTTTCCTGTGCCTTCTTCTAAACGCCAGTTGAAAGGCTTCCTCGGAATGATTTCGTTTTTCAGAAAGTTTATTTCGGACCAGTCGATGAACAGTCAAGCATTAAACAAGCACTTCTTAACAGCAATATTTTGTTCCATCCAGACATGGATAAAGAATTCTGTATTTCGTCAGATGCTTCATTTCAGGGGCTTGGTTCTTGTTTGTTTCAAATAGAAGTAATTGATGGAAAAGGAGAGATAAGGGTTATCAGCTTTGCAAGTAGGGTTCTCACAGAATGTGAGAGGTCATACTCGGTGACAGAGTTGGATGCTCTGGCCGTTGTATGGTCCTTTAAAAGGTTCAATTACTACATCCATGGTCGGAAAATTAAGGTCTTTTCTGATCACCAAGTTCTTAGTTTCTTGCTCTCGTGTAAACTTCTTCATCCTCGTCTTACACGATGGAGTCTCTTCTTGCAAGAGTATGATTTCGAAATAGTATACATCAAGGGTAAAAACAACATTATCGCGGATGCTTTGTCACGCATGCCGCAAGGACTTCCCGAGTCCTGTGAACTTATCGAGCAGATGTCTAACTACCGAATTCTTCTAATGAAAGGCCCACTACATAGAAAGTATTTCCTTCAGCTCTGCAAGCAGATGCATATACTCCAAGAAACAGATCCCAAGTGGTCTAAGGTCAAACAACTTATTCTAATAAAACCCGATCACCACTTGTCCAAATTTTATAAACTACACAACGATGTTTTATTCCATCGAACTTCTCTCCTCTCTGGTAGATGGTGTGTGTGTATACCACACGCATACGTTGAACACCTTATCTGGTACATACATCTTTCCTGGGGTCATTATGGACCTGAAAAATGCAAACGAAAGATTTCTGCGTATTGCTATGTACCAAACTTGCACCATCGAATCCACAAGTTGTTAAGTACATGTCTTATCTGCCAGAAGGCAAAACCCTTCAACCATTCGAACCTAATTACTGAGAGACCAAATCAAGTTCTGGTCCTTGATCTCGCCGGCCCCCTGCCGCAAGGGAGGGGAGGGGTGAAATACCTATTCGCATTGTTGGATCTTTTCACAAAACATGTGAGACTTTATGCAGTGAAATCATCCAGTGCACTTCCGATCATCCGTCGAATCGAACAAGACTATTTTCCTCGATTTGGCAAGCCGGAGGCCATTCTATCAGATAATGCATCGAATTTCACTGGCAGACAATGGCGCAATTTTCTTACCAGACATGGCATCAAACAAATACTTATATCTCGTTTCAGACCGCAATCTAATCCCACCGAACGTATCTTCAAAGAGTTCAATAGATTCATTCGAACATACATACCTAATCGACAAACCCGTTGGATTGACTTTGTATCTTCATTCGAGCAGATTGTCAACAATCTTCCACACTTCTCAACTGGATTTACACCTGCGGAATTAATGACGAGTCATCGGGAAAGAAATGAATGGTTAGATCCCATACCTAAAATTGTAGAACCAGAATTAGATTTAGATGCAAAACTTAGGCAAGCATTGGTATCCTTAGCTGTACAGGCGAATCTACGCAAGAAGTCCAATGACAAGAAGGTATCTAAGGCTCTTACATATGGTATTAATGAAAAGGTACTTTTACGGACACATTTTAAGCCATCGAAGCTGTTGAAAAGAAATCGGAAATGGAGGCTATTGTACGACGGACCATTTGTAGTAATTAGAAAACCACATACAGGATGTTATCTAATAGCGGATCCAGCATCTGGCAGAATTAAAGGATTGTATCACCACCAGGATCTCAAGAAGTATAACGAGGCAAAGTAACAAGCAAAGGAACATTAGCCTAAGGTTTAACCTGTGAAACACTTCGGTATTCAAACACACCATTACGAGTACTCACACCTTGGCGAAAAACTATGGAGGTAATTGAAGATTTGATTTATTATGGCGTACGAAAAAGAAAGCACATTCCATTTGAGAGGACAGATTCTCAGTTAGTTTTAAGTTAGTCATAGGTGTAAGCAGTCCAAGTTGGCTGTTGGCATTGAGGAATGCCGTTATTGGTGAAAGGAGATACGGAAGGAAGTAGCAGATTGCCACCTTCCAACTCCAATGAATATATATGTATGTGAAATATTAGGTTAAGCAATTTCTTTTTCAGCCCTCAAGATGGAATGTTAGTCTTTAAGTGTACAGAGTACAGCCTATTGCGTGTAAACTGTGCGTTATTGTAACACCGCCATGAACTATACCTTTTGTTAGCGCGATCTTCAGAATTAAACAGATTTGTGTAGCCAAGTGTTTGAACTGTCAAAAGCAGTAAATAACAGAGAGAGAGAGAGAGAGTATCACGTAGTATTTGATAGTTTTCAGGAGATTCAATCTCAGATTCAAAGTATCATCTACGAACAGTAAGCCTCATAAAGATTTAATAGCTAAACAACAAAGCATTTCCTTTATTCTGTTGTACAACAGCTGTTAGGTCATGTAGTCGAGAGTGCCACTACATGGAAACATATACGTCGTACTGACAAGTCTGAAGTATTCTTGATGGTAAACGTTGTGCAGGTAAGATGCACTAAAGTAATTAGCTATTTCACAGCCAAGCCCGACAATCGCCCAGAAGGAAGCGTGAGAAACTAGAAAGCTGTCACCAGATATGACTCACATTATAATAATAAAACTAAGATCTGATATTAGATTAAAGAATAGCCACTTGAAGGCACACGTGACGCATGTCATGCATCTAAGGTCACAAAAATATAAGTTGTGCTAGAATTTGTATATGTATATAGTGTATTTATGTTCATGTTTGATCCTCTCCTCTTCCACTTCCCCATCCTATCCCATTAAAAAAAAAGTGAGGATTAGAATTTGACAGGCTCATCTGAGTGCTCTTTAGACGGTTGAAGTGGAAACGAAATTTGTGGGAGAGATCCGTCAGCGAAAGTTTTGTTCTAATCGCGTATAGCGAGTAGCAATGTTGAGAGATTATAATACATTCCGCGAATAGTACTTGCAGCCAGTAACTTTATGAAGCATGAATCTTCCGGAGAGAAATGCATGAGTATGCTCGACCAGTAGAGACAGAATTTGTTCAATCTGTGCTCTACATAAACAGTGACACTAAATTTTGAAGAGAAACGAAATAACAATCTGCTTAAAAGATTTGTTTTAAGAAAAATTTTACTTTGTAAAAGGGAGAGAGAATAACCGAAATAATCGTGCCCTGATGCACAAGTAGTGGTAATCAATACGCTAATCCGGCGTGGCGTGACTGAAAAGGTTAACAGAATTTTGTGAATCTAAGCAAACTTAAGAAATGTATGTATTTATGTATGTAATTTATGGACATTGTTTAATCTTGTAATGTATTTACCTGTCAGTAACTTGAACTGTGAGCTTTGAAATCGCAATGTGAGATGGGAGATGTGAATTTGCAGACACTCTAAGACGTTCTAAACAAAATGCGAGTGATAAAGTGTACACAATACGTGCGCAGTGTACACGCAAGTGCAGGTAGTGACAGCGATCACAGCAAAACATTTTGCAAACTATATGTAAAAAGTTGGCTTCACTTACCTGTGTGTAAGCAGTATGGCAGGTCGCAGGGACTGTCGTGTGAAATCCTCGAAACAGACGGTGGTATTTTCTACCCAAGTTTTCGATACGCCGATCGACGATGGAGAAAGGACACTAGACGTGTGTTTTCCGCGTGTTCTTATCTTAGCAGAGCGCGAGTGACACACGTTAAACTTCATACGAACATAAACGAGCGCGTGTTGCACTGGACTAGTAACCGGCAACAGCGCGGAGCTGCTTGCAGTTGGACTCAACAATTAACATTTGAAACACAACCGACGCGCGCGCTGTGGAGGCGTGTCATTGACCTTAGAATGTTTTCCGTCTCACAACTACGCAAGAGACATTGCTAAAGCTATCACAGTGAAACTTAATAATGAACTTTATTTATTCTGTAAAAAGAGAAGTCTTAGCTTCAAATTAATTTCCATTTTATCAGTCACGTCGGATATTTTGCGATAGATAATTAAATAAAGACAAGGCATTACTGAGCACTGAAACGTTAACTGGAAGGGAAGGTTGTCAATTCTGTCCAGAATCCTATAAAACCTTTACCTGTAAGTCTAGATTATAGCACGAACCTAACACAGGTTTCTTTCTGTTTATTTGCATGTAAACGACATGACGCTTGATGCGAGACACTAGAGAGGCAACACGAGCGAACACAAAAAAGACGCTACCCAGGGTCGTGACCTCTCGGACGACGACGCTCACCGAACGAGAATAGACGTCCCAGACTCCGGTTAAGTGAGCGCGTGACAAATAAAAGTGTACAGTGTAGTGTCAAGTGCAACGTCCTGATTAACAACGACATTCCAAAAGAATCTAATGAAACGGATAAAAAACATCACGAGACCAAACAGGTCACAGACAACTTTAGAGGACTGTTTAAGTAATTATTTCAATGTATCTGTGTATGTTTGTCTACTGACATGTTTTGTTTTCTATATAGAGTATTATTCATTTATCTTAGTGCGTGTTAGACTTAAGATTAGTTTTTGCATATTTTGTTTCACAGTAACAGCAATTAAGATAACAGTGCAAGGACACCTTACAATGAACTGAGAGAAGTGCCAAAGTGGACAAAAAACACTGAAAGACTTTATTTGTTTTCATAACTGTACTGGAAGCATAAAATAACTAGATGACAAACTCATTCCAATTTTATGTTAGAACGAAAGTAAATAGATGATAAAACGCAGTAATGTCTTGAAACTACATGTGAGTCCTGATGATCCTTCGGGAATCATCATGCCTCACATGGGAGTCATTGTGACATTACAGCCTTTATCACTGCGATTTTTAACATGTAAAAGTTTTTTCTGTATTCTCGTCAGTATGTGCGAACTTTTAACATATACCAATGAATGTTGTAACCAGATATCTTTGCCGCGCTCCTAAAAAGCGCAGAATATCACGATAGCTATAAACTGTTATACGCTGCTATCGATCAGTAAAAAAACGACGCACCTATGTTTCAAAATAACAATTGCCAATTTTTACTTCTGCAAGGAGCCGCGCCACTCTCTAGCTGTTCTTCTGTGAATGTGTTGCGAGTCGGACGCAAAAGTATTGTGCTCCATACTGATATAATCATTTTATTGTAACTTTAAGAGTTTAAGTGATTAAAAATATATGTAGCCACAAACAAGCGAGAATGTGTATCATGAAAATTCGCTCCACCGCCACAATGGGTGGTCATGTTAATGTAAGTTTCCGTTTCATAATATAATACTTGAAGCCTTGAAGTTTATTTAATTTCAAAGAAAATCTCTCAACCTTATTTTCATTAATTATACTTGTGATAATCTTTTCTGTTTAAAAGATTTATGCAGCTTATGATCCAGCGTGTGTTCTGATGGAACAGGAGGCTGTCGTGACGACATCGTTATGGTATTTATTCCAAGTTCTTTCAGTTCCGTTTATATGTTCGTACAAATCCAATTAGTTGGTCCCTTAGGTTTCTTTCATGTAACTTCTGTCTGTTTTCTCCGCGCGATCTTCCTCCGAAAAAATTTCTGCTCATTTTTTAGTAATTTTCGATATCGCGAATGAGAAAAGACAGCCGCCTCCTGCTCCGAACGGAACACTGCGACTTTTCTAACGTCGGAGAGTACCGCACGAATTTTCCGCTAAAAGGTAATAGAATTCCTTAAAGCTGGATCAATTACACATGTTGCTGCTGTTCTCTGACAAATCTGGTGTGATTAATAGTAGTTTATTCTGTCACGACAAAAAGAACCAATTTTACTTTTACCAAAGCAACAAAGCTTTCAATTAAATTACTAAAAAAAAAAATCATACCAGAACACCAGGTTTTACGGGCTCGCCTGTGACCAGCCGTCAGTGGAATGCACCTTGCAGGTCTCCGGGCGAATAAACCATCATGTCTGTTCAGTCGTCTGTAGACTGTGTGTCTGCAAGCAATTGTTCCAGCAGCTGCGGTAACGTCCCGAGCAAGGCTGCCTGCGGTACTCCGTGGCCGTCTACGGGCACTGATGGTGAGATATCGGTCGTCTTGTGGTGTTGTACACTGTGGACGTTCCATACTGTATTGCTTGGACCTGTTTCCTGTCTGCTGGAATCGTTGCCATAATCCTGAGGTCACACTTTGTGGCACACGGAGGGCCCCTGTTACGACGTGTTGTTTGACCAGCCTCCAGTCGCCCTACTATTCTACTCCTCATAACGTCATCAATATGTGTTCTCTGAGCCAGTTTCAAAACACAGTCACCATTAGCACGTCTGAAAACGTCTGCACACTTACTCGCTGCACCGTACTCTGACATGCACCAACACACCTCTGCGTATGTGGACTGCTGCCAGCAACACCGTGCGACGATCGCAGGTCAAATGCACCGCATCGTCATGCCCCGAGGTAATTTAAGCCCAGAAACCGCCCACCAGAGCGTTGTTTCACCATGTATCAGCATTATCCTTCATTTATGAGCATTAGTGTATACGCAGAGGAAACTCTCAAGCAGTTTTACAGTCTTCGTAGCATTTACATTTCTCGAACATATTTTCCTAAAGTAATATCAAATGCCAGATACGAGACTGGAACACTATTTCAAAACAATTTTTGTAATTTTACGCATTTGGAAAGGAAGATTTTGGAAATTTGTGGTAAGTTGCTATGGGACAAAACTGCTGAGATCATCGGTCCGTAGGCTTAGACACTACTTAGTCTAACTTAAATTAACTTACGCTAAGGACAACACACACACCCATGCCCGAGGGAGGACTCTAACCTCTGACGAGGGGAGCCGAGCGAACTGTGTCAATGTGCATTAGACCCCGCGGCTACGGGTTGGGCATCTCATTTGGGGACGAAACGCACTATATGCCACAGTTGTAGATAATCCCAGTTTTCCAGTTCGCAATTAATAGGAGATTTTAAGAGACTGTTTCATGTCTAGAACTCAGATACGAATTATTTAAGAATAGCAATAAATAACTATATTACTGATGAAATTTAAAAGTTTGTTACATTTTTTTGCATTTTTTTAATATGGGGCCTACCACCTCTCATTCTTCAACACTTCCCTGAAGTTTTGAGAAACGTAAGAGAGGAGGGACCTACAAAAAAACCACGTCACACGCGTAAAACGTGTATCCCAAGCGTCTCTCTAGTAGTTACCAGACGCATATCCCTGTCTCTGTAAATCGGCACCCAACCATCTCGACTGAATTTGACTCTGGGCTACTCCAACTTCAACATCGTCTGTTCAGCCGTATTTGGATGTTTTCAATGTGTGAACATCGCTGTTAACGTTCATGAAATGGATGATACTTATCTCTCCTACTGCGTAAAGAGATGAAACTGTTGGCAGCATCAGCATGCATTCTTCTGAAACGCGAATGCATTCCTCCGAGTCCATCCACTTCTCCCACTCCAACCATAGATAGCCAAATCTATCCTTCCATTTCGTGTGCTGAGTCAACGAATAGATTTGGAATGTAGTGAGAGCTTATCGGTCTCCGTAAAGACATTCGACCATCCTACAACGAAAAAGTGATAAAAGAAGGATTTCATTGGACAGAATCTCGTAAGTCTTAGCCAACTTTGAGATACTGAAGACAGAACACCTCAATAACGAGATGTAATGGCTTGTTTTCTTAAAAACTTGCGGTGATGGAAATTAGTATAATGAGTGTGCTGACGAACTGACATCGATCCCTCTGTCTAGACCAGTAGGAGAATATAGTCATATACTTGCAGCGGCAGCCGGCCGCGGTGGTCTAGCGGTTCTAGGCGCTCAGTTCGGAACCGCGCGACTGCTACGGTCGCAGGTTCGAATCCTGCCTCGGACATGGATGTGTTTGATGTCCTTAGGTTAGTTAGGTTCAAGTAGTTCTAAGTTCTAGGGGACTGATGACCACAGATGTTAAGTCCCATAGTGCTCAGAGCCATTTGAACCATTAAAGTGCCACAAAGCATGAACTGAAAAAGATGTCCAGGAGATGCAACTGTACTGTGCCTCGTTAACTCTAAACAATTCTGAGTCTTCAAAGTGTCCAGAGTAGCAGCAGTCTCACAACAAATATCTGTAGATTATGCTAATGTGCGGACCCCAAATGGTTTCGCTGCTCGTGAGCGATTTATGAAAATCGATTCCTTAGCAGGTAGGACAACAGTTTGGTTTGCAGGAATTTGAAGGGGACGCTGACTCTATTGTGGATCTTCAACTTCAGTTGCCCGTGATATAACTTACTGCTCTCATCTGTTGTGCCAAGAAGAAAGGAGAAACCACCGGTATACGTGAAAACATCATGCACCGTCAGCACTGGTAAAATAAGGTATTTTTCTTTTTCTTTTTGTTGATTTCAGTGTCACTAGAAGAAAGAGGAATCATCTCGTACGTTAGGATTAGCAGCAACATAAACCGAGGAGTGCACGTGTGTTGGAGTCGTGGGTGTGTATACCTCTTTTATTGGACGACGTAATTTATTCACAATAGCATCATAATAAACGCAGCCAGTAATATAGTTTACTGTAAATATAGGAGCTTGAAAGTAATTTTACTGCTCGCCGGTGTGGGATCCGTATCAGATAGATTTCATAGAGGAGATAGAGAAGATCAACGGAGAGCAGAGCGCTTCGTTATAGGATCATTTAGTAATAGCGAAAGCGTTGCAGAGATGATAGATAAACTTCAGTAGCCGACTCTGCAAGAGAGACGCTCAGTAGCTCGGTACGGCCTCTTGTTGAAGTTTCGAGAACATACCTTCGCCGAGGAGTCAAGCAGTACATTGCTCCTTCCTACGTATATCTCGCGAAGAGACCATGAGGATAAAATCAGAGAGATTGGAGCCCGCACAGAGGCATATCGACAATCTTTCTTTCCACGAACAATACGAGACTGGAATAGAAGGAAGAACCGATAGAGTTACTCAAAGTACCCTCCGCCACACACTGTCAGGTGGCTTGCGGAGTATGGATGTAGATGTAGATGTAGAAATACTTACGCAACACAGAAGCATAGCAAATTTCAAGTTGTGTATTCAAAAATAACACTGCAGGCTTCCCAAATAATACAGAGCAACAACAACTAGTCCTTAAATAATTAAAACCTAAAACTAAAGGTCAAGATCTAGAGAAAAAAAGGACAATGGTAATAATACTAAAGGCAACAAAATTTAATTACATTAGACTAAGCCACAGAATTACAATTCACAATGATGAAGTAAAATGTTATTCTAAATGATCAACCTTAATGGTATCAGAAAAGCAAATTTAATTACGTTAGTGCCTAACAATCAAATGCAAAGGATAATCTGTCATGCTCACAAGCTCCACAAAATGAAACAATGAAATGAGCATCAAAATTAACAACATAATCATCACGATTAATCTGCTCCAAAACATTTTTATGTTGTAAGTGCAAATGTAAAGCAAATGTATAAATTTTGCTTCACCCTATACTGCTGCAAGGATTGCACGAAATCATATTACCAATGCACACGCTTTGCCCGAACTCTTAAGGGACTCGGAGCTTAGTATGCCGCGAGTAATGAGTGAATGGGCAAATATCTGTTAGGAGCACTACGGATGTTGGTTGTGGACAGTTGGGAACGTGGGTCTCACGGGAAGCGTGCAAGGGATAAGTCCCTGGAGTCACGCTATCCTCTGTGCCCTCGGTGGCTCAGATGGAGAGAGCGTCTGCCTTGTAAGCAGGAGATCCCGGGTTCGACTCCCGGTCGGGGCACTCATTTTCAACTGTCCTCATTGATGTATAACAACACCTGTCGGCAGCTAAGTGTTTCGATTTAATCATCATTTCCCAGGAGATTCACTATCAGGCATAACAAATCACACACGAAATCAGTCAAAAGCAGTGTGGGAATATGGTCAACATTGTACGGACCCTCTGCCTATCCACGCCAAGTAGCGTTAGTGCCTGCTCTGTTTCCTGTACAAGTTTCTAACAATACCACCACTAGCGAAGTAGGTTAGAAATCAGTTTAATAATGTTGCTCACGCAGTATATGTTCACTTTATCGGGAAACAACAAAGTTATTGACTGTGGATGGTATCGTCAGAATGGAAGCAATGAAGTCACTGTAAACAAGTCATTAATTTGACACCTATCTTGAATGGATTCCCACGTAGATTTCGTCGAAGTTGTTATGGCTCATCTTGTTGATTCGAGGGTGATTCCATTTTGACTGCTAGAAGGTCCAGATCTGTATTTTAGCAATATTTGAAGACCTAACAAATGCGTTTTTCAGGAAATTCTTAATGATCAAACACTCCCAGATCAGAACAATGGTATGGCAGAAATAATTTTTGACTTGGTGTTCACGATCCACATTTTTATTGAATTTCTAGTAAATTCACATATACTTCTTCTTAATTGTTTTGTATCAATCTTCATATATTTAATTTCCACTTTAACCAAACACAAGGCTTGACTGTTCTTTTACAAAGCGAAATAACAACTTATCTTCTGCAAAGTGAAACGAAGACTGCTCTGTGCACATTCGCGCCAAAACGGTTACAAGTAATATAGCGATACAACGGTTTACATATACACTCCTGGAAATTGAAATAAGAACACCGTGAATTCATTGTCCCAGGAAGGGGAAACTTTATTGACACATTCCTGGGGTCAGATACATCACATGATCACACTGACAGAACCACAGGCACATAGACACAGGCAACAGAGCATGCACAACGTCGGCACTAGTACAGTGTATATCCACCTTTCGCAGCAATGCAGGCTGCTATTCTCCCATGGAGACGACCGTAGAGATGCTGGATATAGTCCTGTGGAACGGCTTGCCATGCCATTTCCACCTGGCAACTCAGTTGGACCAGCGTTCGTACTGGACGTGCAGACCGCGTGAGACGACGCTTCATCCAGTCCCAAACATACTCAATGGGGGACAGATCCAGGGATCTTGCTGGCCTGGGTAGTTGACTTACACCTTCTAGAGCACGTTGGGTGGCACGGGATACATGCGGACGTGCACTGTCCTGTTGGAACAGCAAGTTCCCTTGCCGGTCTAGGATGGTAGAACGATGGGTTCGATGACGGTCCCCTCGACGATCACCAGAGGTGTACGGCCAGTGTAGGAGATCGCTCCCCACACCATGATGCCGGGTGTTGGCCCTGTGTGCCTCGGTCGTATGCAGTCCTGATTGTGGCGCTCACCTGCACGGCGCCAAACACGCATACGACCATCATTGGCACCAAGAAAGAAGCGACTCTCATCGCTGAAGACGACACGTCTCCATTCGTCCCTCCATTCACGCCTGTCGCGACACCACTGGAGGCGGGCTGCACGATGTTGAGGCGTGAGCGGAAGACGGCCTAACGGTGTGCGGGACCGTAGCCCAGCTTCATGGAGACGGTTGCGAATGGTCCTCGCCGATACCCCAGGAGCAACAGTGTCCCTAATTTGCTGGGAAGTGGCGGTGCGGTCCCCTACGGCACTGCGTAGGATCCTACGGTCTGGGCGTGCATCCGTGCGTCGCTGCGGTCCGGTCCCAGGTCGACGGGCACGTGCACCTTCCGCCGACCACTGGTGACAACATCGATGTACTGTGGAGACCTCACGCCCCACGTGTTGAGCAATTCGGCGGTACGTCGACCCGGCCTCCCGCATGCCCACTATACGCTCTCGCTTAAAGTCCGTCAACTGCACATACGGTTCACTTCCACGCTGTCGCGGCATGCTACCAGTTTTAAAGACTGCGATGGAGCTCCGTATGCCACGGCAAACTGGTTGACACTGACGGCGGCGGTGCACAAATGCTGCGCAGCTAGCGCTATTCGACGGCCAACACCGCGGTTCCTGGTGTGTCCGCTGTGCCGTGCGTGTACAGCCCTCTCGCAGTGTCCGGAGCAAGTATGGTGGGTCTGACACACCGGTGTCAATGTGTTCTTTTTTCCATTTCCAGGAGTGTACATTAATAAAACCAAATGTGAATATTGTCACCAAAATGTGTGTTACTTCGCAGAAAAGTAGTACAATATTCCTGGCATCGAGAACTGGGGTTGAAGTGCCATAATGGTCACATAAATAAAGAACCATGACAAGCTCGGCCATATAACGGACAATCTTAACAACTTGCACTGGTCCTTGTGAAGCGCTGTTTGCTGGGGACACACACAGTCCAGGACTCCAATCGAATCCGTGCTCTCCGGGGACAGGAATGAACGGACTTCCAGACACGAAGGCAACAACGGACGTCCTGTACTTCTCTCCCTCGGGATCGCTCACCCATCAGCCGCCAACCAGCACTCAGTTCCTCGAACGCCTCTCCAAGCTGATGCTGTTCCATTGCCCCACACTTCAATGACTTTCCCACAACGGCGGCAGCCCCGTCATTCATACACATGGGGCCCTCATCACAGCAGTCAATCACGGCTGCTCACACGGGGCGTAGGCTCCCACACTCTGCAGCTCGCTGCTGTCGTGCCAACTGCTAGACCGGGAAACAACTCCAGCCTGGCCATGCTCCTCCCGCACAGGGCCGTTCCTTTGTGTTGCCACCTTGCTGACCGTAATTCGTCTCGTGTACGCGACAGGCGGTATTGCTGCTCGCCGGCCAAGCCAACCGGGAAGCAGCCATTCAGGGATTAAGACAACACCAGACGGCGCACCCCACCCATCCACCCAAAGTGTTGCCCGGTAGCTGCCGCCCACGGTCCTTGCGCCGGCTTCAAGTAGTGGCTGCTCCGCTGTCACACACCGAACTCCTTCCTGCTGTCACTATGTTCCGCTAGCCGAATCGCGTTGGCGTTGTGGGCGCTTGCTCTTGTTGCTACGAGCGTTCTCTGCAGGGGCATGAACGCGTCACCAGCCCTGCGAGAACTGGAGTGTGGGGAGGGACTTCAACTGCGCCGAATGCCACTAAATCACGGCTTGCGCTTTACAACAGCTAAAGTAGATGAGAAAATGTCCTTCACAAGCACTGTGATCACTTTAGTCTCACTGTGCAATGTACGAGGGACAATAAATTCGTTAGATGCAACGAATTCTTGGTTGCAGAAAAAGAAAGTGCAATGAACATCCATAAACGTTTGTGGGTACTTTGTGTGCATAACGTGTGGAGTCATTCCAGATGTGAAACGGGTACTTCAGGATGCCATGATGAGCACAGGATACAGCCATCTATCGGTAGTGGCTCACGTTGGCACCAATGATGTGTGTCGCTTTGGATAGGGAGAGGCTCCATCTCGTTTCGAACGGCTATCTGAAATGTAAAGGCTGCCAGTCGAACTTGCGAGTTGAAACCAGAGCTCACCACTTGCAGCATAGTCGACAGGAGCGATTGTAGACCTCTGGTATGGAGCCGAGTGGAGTGTCCGAAGCAGAGGCTCAGATGATTCTGCGACCGTGTAGGCTGCAGATTCCTCACACTATAGAGTGGTGGTGTTTTGGGTTCCACTAAATAGGTCCGGAGTCTGTTACCCACTGGAGGCGCCTACTTGGGTAGCGAAGGCTGTGTGGTATACTGTAGACTGAGCGGTATTTTAGGTTAGAGGGTCTCAGGGAAACACAAAAAGTGCTTGAGTCTCAAAGTGTGCAGGTCGAACATAGAAAGAATATAGATACAGAAACTATCTGTAAATTGTCGTAGCAGTCTTGGGAAAGTACCAGAGCTGCAAGAGCTAATAGAAAGCAGTGATGCTCAAATCACGTTAAGCACTGAAAGGTGGTGCCTATCTTGGATTATATCACAGATGAGAGCGTGCTCTGGCGATGGTACTGTGTACTAGGTCAGTTGGAGTCTGGACCCCATTGAGAGCACTATGTTTCCCACGATCTCCCCCACCATCTTGGACTATGTCACAGGAGGAATGAGAGAGCCCTCTGGCGGTGGAACTGTGTACTAGGTCAGTTGGGCTCTGGACCTCATGGCAAACACACCGGATGGCGATAGTGGCTCAAATTGTTTAAATAAAGACTGGTGCATGATTTCGACAGTTGACAATTAGCAGGCATTTTTGCAGAGTCTTTTAGTGGTTTGCATGTCTGTAGGCTGTGTGGCATGACCCCAAGCATGTGAGAGCATGTATTTTGTATCAGTGTAATAAGTATACTCCATCCCTAAATAAATTGTTCCAAAATAAATAAAGTACGCTCCTTCCTCTCTCCAGCAGCCCAGCATAGACTGAGTCCTTTTCCCTAGGAAGAGGTGGCAGTTGGGTGACTTAGGTTGGTGGAGGTAGTCCAAGTGACCTATCTTTCCGCGATTTTCTTAGCTTAGTAGAGGTAACCATGGTGTGATACATTATCCTGTTGGAATTTGAGCTTCCCATCATTTTTCTGGGGGAGGAGAGGGGATTAAGTTAGTGGAACTAGCTCAATTGTCCTATCTTCCCGCCAAAATTCAAACTTCCCGCCAAAATCCATCATCTTGGATGAAGTCACAGCCACCATATTGGATGTCGTCATCGTCGCCATATTGGAAGGCGGCATCGCCGCCATCTTGCATAACAGTACTTGGGGTGACACAAACATAGCTCCACTACCAATGATACTCAGGCACTTGGCGACCCTTGCATTGATTATTAGTAGAATGTAACAGCAATAGCTTACTTACTTCCTCCCAATATATTAGCGCACTCTTTTCATTTAGCATACCTCCCAGGATAATAATAGGTACCTTTCATATATCTTACTTTACCAGTATGCAATCCAAATACTCATTAATAATAGATGCCTTTCATTTAGCTCACTCTGCCATGATCATAGTAGGTATCTTTGATCTGGCGACCCTGTCAGGTTCATAATAGGTATCCATCATTTGGTGACCATACCAGACCATATCCATTAATAATAGATATCTTTCATTTAGTTTACCTTGCCAGGAACATAGTAGAAATCTTTCACTATATACTGATGGAAATTGAAAATCGTAACATGAAGAAAAGTTTATTGATGTAAACGAAAGGTGAGGCATGTTTCTGCATCTGAAAGACGATGTCTGTTCAGATTTCCCTCTAGTCCCATAAGAGAGACGTTAGTACCACCACCATGAGGATGCAACTCAGCTATACTTTAAATACACGCTGCACCGGTCTTGAGCATTAGTTGCCTTTGAGTCAGATGTTGTGAGTTGATGTTAGTCAAGAATGCCTTTAAGTAGACAAAGATTCCATTATCAACACCTCAGTGAGGTCGTGTAATAGGGCTATGAGAAGTTGGATGTGCGTTCTAAGATAATGTAGAAATACTTGACAGGAATGTAGCCGCTGTATGCGATTGCAGGAAGCGGTGGTCAGGAGAATGTATGGTCGCAAGATGCCCAGACTCGAGATGGTCATGTGGCATTACCGAGAGGTAAGACCATTGGGTTCAGTGTATGACTCTGGCGTATTGTAATGCATCTGTAGCAGCAGTGCCGGCCTGAGTGGCCCAGCGGTTCCAGGCGCTACAGTCTGAACCGGGCGACCACTACGGTCGCAGGTTCGAATCCTTCCTCAGGCATGGATGTGTGTGATGTCCTTAGGTTAGTTAGGTTTAAGTAGTTCTATGTTCTAGGAGACTGATGACCTCAGAAGTTAAGTCTCATAGTGCTCAGAGCCATTTGAACCTTTTTTTGTAGCAGCAGTTTGAGCAGCAGTTGGCACCTGAGTGACACAACGAACTGTTACAAATCGGTTACTTCAACGACAGCTTCAACCCAGATGCCGTGCGGCGCGACTTACACTGACATCACACTATTGCCATTTGCGACTTCAGTGGTGTCAAGTGAGAGCTCGTTAGAGAGAAGGGTGGAAGTCTGTTGTGTTTTCTAATGAAAACCGGTTCTTATTCGGTGCCAGTGATGGCCTTGTGTTGGTCACAAGGAGGTCAATAGAGGACCTGAAACCGACATGTCTGCGTGTTAGACATACTGGACCTACACCGGGATCTATGGTTCCTGGTGCGATTTCGGATTACAGGAAAAGCACTTTCGTGGCTATCCCACGCATCCTGACAACAAAATTGTACGTCAGTCTGGTGATTCGAGCTTTTGTGCTGTCATTCATGAACAGCAGACGAGAGATCGTTTTCCAACAAGCTAACGATCGCCCACATACCACCCTTGTAACTCAACATGCTCTACAGGGTGTTAACATGTTGCCATACTCGATCACCAAATCCGTCTCCAATCGAGCACATATAAGACATCATCGGACGGCAACTCCAGAGACGTCCACAACGAGCATTAACCGTCCCTGTACTGACCGACCAATTGTTGCAGGCATGGGAATCCAACCCACAAGCATAGGTTTGGCACATGCACAACACAAGGCATGCACGTTCGCATGTTTGCGTCTAATATTCAGGTGGTTACACGGGTTATTAATGTACCACCGTTTCACATTTACAATGGATTATCTCACCTTACATTGTTGTTGTGGTCTTTAGTCCTGAGACTTGTTTGTTGCAGCTCTCCATGCTACTCTATCCTATGCAAGCTTCTTCATCTCCCAGTACCTACTGCAACCTACATCCTTCTGAATCTTCTTAGTGTATTTATCTCTTGGTCTCCCTCAACGATTTTTACTCTGCATGCTGCCCTCCAATACTAAATTGGTGATCCCTTGATGCCTCAGAACATGTCCTACCAACTGATCCCTTCTTCTAGCCAAGCTGTGCCACAAATTTCTCTTCTCCCCAATTCTGTTCAATACCTCCTCATTAGTTATGTGGTCTGCCCATCTAATCTTCAGAATTCTTCTGTAGCACCACACTTCCACAGCTTCTGTTCTCTTCTTGTCCAAACTATTTATCGTCCATGTTTCACTTCCATACACGGCTACACTCCATACAAATACTTTCAGAAACGTCTTCCTGACACTTAAATCTATACTCGATGTTAACAAATTTCTCTTCTTCACAAACGCTTTCCTTGCCATTGCCAGTCTGCATCTTATATCCTCTCTACTTCGACCATTTGCTCCCCAAATAGCAAAATTCCATTACTACTTTAAGTGTCTCGTTTCTTAATCTAATTCCCTCAGCATCACCCGACTTAATTTGACTACATTCCATTATCCTCGTTTTGCTTTTGTTTATATTCATCTTATATCCTCCTTTCAAGACACTGTACATTCTGTTCAACTGTTCTTGTAGGTCTTTTGCTATGTCTGACAGAATTATAATGTCATCGGTGAAACTTAAAAGTTTTTATTTCTTCTCCGTGGATTTTAATTCCAACTCCGAATTTTTCTTTTGTTTCCTTTACTGCTTGCTCAATATACAGATTGGATAACATCGGGGATATTCTACCACCCTGTCTCACTCCCTTCCCAACCACTGCTTCCCTTTCATACCCCTCGACTCTTATAACTGGCATCTGGTTTCTGTACAAATTATAAATAGCCTTTCGCTCCCTGCATTTTACCCCTGCCACCTTCAGAATTTGAAAGAGAGTATTCCAGTCAAACCTTACATTAAGCTCTGATATTCCAGTATTAATCAATTAAATTTGTTGCTTAGATAAATGTACTCCCGAAATGTCATCACTCTACATTAATTACTTTTTGGCGATGCGATTTTATCCATAAGTGTATTATGCCCACCGTTCTTACGCTATGTTACACGACTGCAAGTGGTAGGCCTACGCTATTCCTTGTAACCAGATGGACAGTCCACGTTGATATAGCGACAGATCAAGCAACTTAACTGGTAATGTGGATTAAACACGATAGTTCCTTTCTCCCATTCTGTCTCCTCTTCATGTCTATCCGTCTTACTGCAGTGAGTCAACACAATGGACTGGTACAGTGGTGGACAAAACTTAGGGATGGAAGCAGTTTCCTATGATGACTCAGTGCCAAGCAATACACTAGATGAAACTTGGGTTATACATACAAAGAACTGATACAGAATAGTAAAGAAGGCACTAAAGGAAACACGCGATGAGACGAACATAAATGGCACGTTTCTCCAAAGACATTAATTAAACAAAAGTCACCGCAATTCATGATGGTCCCCTGGACGTTACAAAACATCGAACTTGGTTTTTAGTAGCGCGTGTGACCACCACGGACGCAGGGCATGTTCTACTACGTGTTTCCATGCAGGCCACAAACTACGTAAGCAGTTCTTGTGCCAGAACGTCCCGTTGCTTCACCTCTCTGGTTCGCCGCAGATACACAGTCGTTGCTGCCTCTTAAGGAACATCTCGTTCTCATTTGCAGGGAAAGCTCTTCACAGATCGCGAGGTGAAGGTATTTCTGGTCTTGACTCATGTGCCGTGGTGCGGGCGGCAACACTATGCATTCCAAAATGCTGCATTAAGATTTCATGACATGATTCAAACGAAATGTTACATTCTTCTGTAATCTCTCTGACAGACAGTGTTCGATTGGCACGCACAATTTCATTGACGTTTCTGACATGAGCGTCGTCGCTAGACGTCGAAGGGCGCCATGAAAGAGCGTCATCTTTAAAGGTTTTCAGCATCATTTTATTCGTCTCTGCAAAGGCTTTCTTGAGTTTCGCCCAAAATTTTAATGCAAACGCGTTGCTCCTCTACGAGGTGCATTCAAGTTCTAAGGCCTCCAATTTTTTTTTCTCGGTACTGGAAAGAGAGAGAAACATGCGCATTGTTTTAAAATGAGGCCGCGTCCATTGTCAATACGTCTCAGAGATGGCAGCACCGTACGGCAGATGGAATTTTACCGCCAGCGGCGAGAATGAGAACTGCTTTAAATACTTAAAATGGCGACGTTTTCCTTACTTGAACAGCGTGCAATCATTCGTTTTCTGAATTTGCGTGGTGTGAAACCAATTGAAATTCATCGACAGTTGAAGGAAACATGTGGTGATGGAGTTGTGGATGTGTCGAAAGTGCGTTCGTGGGTGCGACAGTTTAATGAAGGCAGAACATCGTGTGACAACAAACCGAAACAACCTCGGGCTCGGACAAGCCTGTCTGACGACATGATCCAGGAACTGGAGAGAATTGTTTTGGGGGATCGCCGAATGACTGTTGAACAGATCGCCTCCAGAGTTGGCATTTCTGTGGGTTCTGTGTGCAGAATCCTGCATGACGACCTGAAAATCCGAAAAGTGTCAACCAGGTGGGTGCCACGAATGCTGACGGACGACCACATGGCTGCCCGTGTGGCATGTTGCCAAGCAATGTTGACGAGCAACGACAGCATGAATGGGACTTTTTTTTCGTCGGTTGTGACAATGGATGAGACGTGGATGCCATTTTTCAATCCAGAAACAAAGCGTCAGTCAGCTCAACGGAAGCACACAGATTTATCGCCACCAAAAAAATTTCGGGTAACCGCCATTGCTGAAAAAATGATGGTGTCCATGTTATGAGACAGCGAGGGCGTAATCCTTACCCATTGCGTTCCAAAGGGCACTACGGTAACAGGTGCATCTTACGAAAATGTTTTGAAGAACAAATTCCTTCCTGCACTGCAACAAAAACGTCCGGGAAGGGCTGCGCGTGTGCTGTTTCACCAAGACAATGCACCTGCACATCGAGCTAAACGTTACGCAACAGTTTCTTCGTGATAACAACTTTGAAGTGATTCCTCATGCTCCCTACTCACCTGACCTGGCTCCTAGTGACTTTTGGCTTTCTCCAACAATGAAAGACACTCTCCGTGGCCGCACATTCACCAGCCATTCTGCTATTGCCTCAGCGATTTTCCAGTCGTCAAAACAGACTCCTAAAGAAGCCTTCGCCGCTGCCATGGAATCATGGTGTCAGCGTAGTGAAAAATGTGTACGTCTGCAGGGCGATTACGTCGAGAAGTAACGCCAGTTTCATCGATTTTGGGTGAGTAGTTAATTAGAAAAAAAATCGGAGGCCTTAGAACTTGAATCCACCTCGTACCTCTGCCATCTCAAAATGAGCAAACTGTGAGAGGTAGTGTACTACTCAACACAGTACTGAACAATAGCTGACAGACATACAACAATGAAACTTCAGGCAGTTACACATTAAACACAGGTTTACGCAGGGATGCCAACCGCATTTCGCTCCAACACACTACTGGCGCGAAATTACGAATGTTCTTGAATTTTTGAACAGACCTTTATACCACTTCGCTACCATTAGTTATGTCAGCGATGGCGGGTGACGCGTTCTGTTAATAACAACAGCGCTCCAAAGCGACCAATGTACTACGTGATTACTCCGTCACGAGTTCTGTTATTATCAACAGCTCCCCAAAGCGACCAATTTGATCAGCTTAAAACAGTGGTACAGCTAGATCTACGTGATTACTCCGCTATTCACAATTAAATGCCTAACAGAGGGTTCAATAAACCACCTTCAGGCTGTCTCCCTACCGTTCCACTCTCGAACGGCACGCGGGAAAAACGAGCACTTAAATTTTTCAGTGCGAGCTCGGATTTCTCTTATTGTATCGTGATGATCATTTCTCCCTATGTAGGTAGCCGCCAACAGAATGTTTTCTCATTTGGAGGAGAAAACGGGTGATTGAAATTTCATGAGAACATCCTGTCGCAACGGAAAACGCCTTTGTTTTAATGATTGCCACTCTAATTCACGTATCATATCTGTGGAACTATCTGCCCTATTCTACGATAATACAAAACGAGCTGCCCTTCTTTGAACTTCTTAGATGTCATCCGTCAGTCCCACCTGATGTGGATCCCACACCGCACAGCAATACTCCACAACAGGGCGGACAAGCGTGGTGTAAGCAGTCTCTTTAGTAGACCTGTTGCACCTTCTAAGTGTTCTGCCAATGAATCACAGTCTTTGATTTGCTCTACCCACAACATTACCTATGTGATCTATCCAATTTAGTTTATTTCTAACTGTATTGCCTAAGTATTTAGTTGAGTTTACAGCCTTCAGATTTGTGTGACTTATCGTGTAATCGAAATTTAGCGGATTTCTTTTAGTACTCATGTGAATAACTTCACACTTTTCTTTATTCAGGGTCAATTGCCACTTTTCGCACCACACAAATATCTTAACTAAATCATTCTGCAATTTCTTTTGGTCATCTGATGACTTTACAAGACGGTAAATGACAGCATCATCTGCAAATAATCTAAGAGGGCTACTCACATTTTCTCCTATGTTGTTAATACAGCTCAGAAACAACAGAGGACCTATAACACTTCCTTGGGGAATACCGGATGTTACTTCTGTTTTACTGGATCCCATTCTGTGTATTACTACGAACTGTGACCTTTCTGACAGGAAATCACGAAACCAGTCGCACAGCTGAGGCAGTGTTCCATAGGCATGCAATTTTGTTAAAAGACGCTTGTGAGGAACGGTGTCTAAAGCCTTATGGAAATCTAAAAATACTTTGTCTGGTGACATTACGTGTACAGAGAGTCTATGCAACAGTCAACGAAATTTCAGCAATTTACGCCTGTCAGTAAAGAAGTTACCATCAGTTTTATATTATTTTCGATACAGTTTTCGCATTTCATAACTTCTCAAAATTTAGGTTCATCGGCGCAGACAACGATCGGAACGCGAAGGACATCGCAGCCGCTTGTCCTCCGTCGGTAAACACGTCACGCGTAAGTGGAGCCGTAAGCGAGAAAAACTTTGATGGACGCCGGACGCGAAAAGGAGTATGCATGTTTAATCCGAGGGAATACTTGCTGCTGGCCGCCGCACATCAGTCAAACCCGCAGTAAAACCTGAAGGCCCGCCGGCCGCTGCGCCGGTAACTCCAGGAGCGGTGCGCCTCGCCGTGGCAGCCGATTGGTGTCATTAAGGCGCGTAACTCTCCGGACGCGGAGCAGTTTCCATGGAAAAAGCGGGCCGGCCGTGCGCGACTAATTCCCGAGTTACAGCGCGCCAGATGGATGGCTATGGGAGCCAGTTCCTCACCGGGGCGTGTCCCCCGCTAGCGCAGTGGCGGCGCATGACGTTAAAAATAATTCCGTCTTACCGACGAAAATTGATTAATATATTCATCGAAGTCGACGGAGCCCGTAGTGGATACGAGCCCTGGTCTGGACCAGCTGACAATTTTGAGAGTGCCACTAATACTGTATGCATCGCCAAACTGTTTCGTGGGAAATTTGAGGAAGGAATCTAACGGCTAACCGCATTATTGAAGAATGTAACTTACGCCAAATAACAGGGTGTGTCACTTGCAATGTAAATACTAATAATTCACTGCTGAAGATTATCCACTCCGGAATAATACTGTAGATAGACTGTGAAGCGACCCAAACGACAACTAATCTGAGAGTATCTTGAAAATTACTTCCTTCAGTAACGCTGTTGTGTCAACAGATAATTACCTGTCTTGGGCAAATAGCTCACGAGCAAGCTCCCTGTGTTCGATATTCTGAACCAACCATTAAGGACACCCGAAGTCAAGACTGATAAAATACTGAGAGGTAATCTTCTCTCCCTTATAAGATACGGGGTATGCTTTTTTCCTCGACGAATTTCTATGTTGAAATCTTCTCGGTTCAGGAGCCAAGTCGTAGCATTGTGTTGCCGCAAAGTTTTAAAGAGTTTCCTGTTCGTCATGTTTTCCTGACGATAGCGAGAAGGGAACATGTCGAACCGCTGCGACAACTTGGCGCAACGATTCGGCAGTTGACCAGAGATTTCGTCAAAGATAGAGAAATGACCCAGCTGAATGGGGGTATTGGCAGCGGGAGAAGTCTCTGCGCTGCTTTTGTATGTTAATAACATTAATTTTTTATAAATAGATAGACTTACTATTTAGTGCCCAGCCTCTATATTTGCAAAGCACTCGTATTTACTAACCTTATACACTACCGGCCATTAAAATTGCTACACCAAGAAGAATTGCAGATGATAAACGGGTATTCATTGGACAAATATATTATACTAGAACTGACATGTCATTACATTTTCACGCAATTTGGGTGCATAGTGTGGTGTCACCGCCAGACAGCACACTTGCTAGGTGGTAGCCTTTAAATCGGCCGCGGTCTGGTAGTATACGTCGGACCCGCATGTCGCCACTATCAGTGATTGCAGACCGAGCGCCGCCAAACGGCAGGTCTAGAGAGACTTCCTAGCACTCGCCCAGTTGTACAGCCGACTTTGCTAGCGATGGTTCACTGCCTACTTACGTTCTCATTTGCCGAGAAGATAGTTTAACATTGCCTTTCAGCTACGTCATTTGCTACGACCTAGCAAGGCCCCATTATCAGTTACTATTGATATTGTGAACTATGTACCGTCAAGAGCGACGTTCGTCATTAATGGATTAAAGTTAAGTATTCCACCAGCTACGTCCGTTGTTTCTAAATTCTAATTTCCTTGTCCTGTTCCAGACCTCACGCCAGCCTGCGTGAGCTAAAACGCGTGCCTTTCGGCCTCCTATAGTCACACAATGTTGGCTCTCCTGCCAACAACAACACACAGATCCTGAGAAATCAATACCCAGAACAACCACCTCTGGCCGTAATAACGGCCTTGACACGCCTGGGCATTCAGTCAAACAGAGCTTGGATGGCGCGTACAGGTACAGCTGCCCATGCAGCTTCAACACGATACCACAGTTCATCAAGAGTAGTGACTGGCGTATTGTGACGAGTCAATTGCTCGGCCACCATTGACCAGACGTTTTCAGTTGGCTAGAGATCTGGAGAATGTGCTGGCTAGGGCAGCAGTCGAACATTTTCTGTATCCAGAAAGGACAGTACAGGACCTGCATCATGCGGTCGTGCATTATCCCGCTGAAATGTAGGGTTTCACAGGGATCGAATGAAGGGTAGAGCCACGGGCCGTAACACATCTGAAATGAAACGTCCACTGTTCAAAGTGCCGTCAATGCGAACAAGAGGTGACCGAGACGTGAAACCAATGGCACCCCTTACCATCGCGCCGGGTCATACGCCAGTATGGCGATGACGAATACGCGCTTCCAATGTGCGTTCATCGCGATGTCGCCAAACACGGATGCGACCATCATTATGCTGTAAACAGAACCTGGATTCATCCGAAAAAATGACGTTTTGCCATTCGTGCACCCAGGTTCGTCGTTGAGTACACCATCGCAGGCTCTCCTGTCTGTGATGGAACGTCAAGGGTAAACGCAGCCATGGTCTCCGAACTGATAGTCCATACTGCTGCAAACGTCGTCGAACTGTTCGTGCAGATGGTTGTTGTCTTGCAAACGTCCCCATGTGTTGACTCAGGAATCGAGACGTGGCTGCACGATCCGTAACAGCAATGCAGATAAGATGCCTGTCATCTCGACTGTTAGTGATACGAGGCCGTTGGGATCGAGCTCTGCGTTCCGTATTACCCTCCTGAACCCACCGACTCCATGTTCTGCTAACAGTCATTGGGTCTTGACCAACGCGAGCAGCAATGTCGCAATACGATAAACCGCAATCGCGTTAGACTACAAGCCGACCTTTATCAAAGTCGGAAACGTGATGGTACGCATTTCTCCTCCTTACGAGAGGCATCACAACAACGTTCCACCAGGCAACGCCGGTCAACTGCTGTTTGTGTATGAGAAATCGGTTGGAAACTTTCTTCAAGTCAGTACGTTGTAGGTGTCTCCACCGGCGCCAACCTTGTGTGAATCCTCTGTAAAGCTAATCATTGCGTATCACAGCATCTTCTTCCTGTCGGTTAAATTTCGCGTCTGTAGCACGTCATCTTTGTGGTGTGGCAATTTTAATGGCCACTAGTGTATTATACGCACGGTGCAGTCACAAAAAATGGTTCAAATGGCTCTGAGTACTATGGGACTTACCTGCTGTGGTCACCAGTCCACTAGAACTTAGAAATACGTGAACGTAACTAACGTAAGGACATCACACACATCCATGCCCGAGGGAGGATTCGAACCTGCGACCGTAGCGGTCGCGCAGTTCCAGATTGTAGCGCCTAGAACCACTGGGACAACACGGCCGGTTGGTGCAGTCACACGAACGTGACCACTGCCTACGTTCGATGTCAACGTCTCACAGACGCCAGGTAGCAGCATTAAGAGTGGAGGGTGGGTATACCAAGCACGTCTGGACGACGTGGAAAACAGTGGACTCATTGTCGTAACGCGGAAGTGGGTCGAATTATCTGACGTCCAAAAGGGCACGATCATTGGCTTTCAGGCCAAAGTGGAAGAAATTCCGAAACGGCTAAGTTTGTGAACAGTTTCCGCAACGTGGTAGCTGAAATAAAGTGTGCACGGTAAAATGGCGCCATCCATAACCGGCGCCGAGGAAACTGTGGTGCCCCACAGGCCATACATGACAGAGGTGAAGGACGGCTGCGGAGGTGTGTACAGGCGAATAGACGCACAATGTTGAGCAAGTGACCTCCCAGATGAAGCAAGAGGCTACCAACAGAGCCTCGTCAACGATCACTCAGTGAACGTTGCTGCATACGGAACCCCGCAGCTGGCTGAGTAGCAACAGATGATCTTTCCGCATGCATTACGTTTTATACTCCATCGGCGTGATACGCGTGAAAGCAGACATCCTGCATCAACAGTGGAACTGAGCATGGCCGAAGGTAAGAGCGTCGTGGGTTGCAGAATGTTTACGTGACATTCCCTGGGAGATTTCGCCAGTCTGGAAGGTACTATGGAACAACAGACGTTTGCGTCTATCATTGGGGAACCTTTTCAATCACTGTTTCCTTTTGATGTCCTTGGACTGTTGTTAAGTGTTCACCACTACACGCAGTTTTTTCCTCGACACGATGGCAGCATCTGCCAGCAGGACAATGCACTGTGTCACGCAGTGTACGTGCGTGGTGGGAAGAGCACCACGATGAGTCTAACGTACTGCCCTGGCCACCAAACTTCTCGGATTGAAACCCAATCGAGAATCTGTGGGACCTCGTCGATCGGGCTCTCGGCACCATGGACCGTCAACCCAGAAATATAGCGCAGCTGGCCACAGGCACTGGAGTCCTCATGGCTCCACATTCCTGTCGATACCTTGCAGAATCTCACTGACTCTCTCTCTCTCTCTGCACGTCTCTGTGAAATCCCTGCTGCAAAATGTGGTTATTCAGGGTTTTGGTGAGCGTTCAAATTAATGTGACCTGACAGTGTAAAATTTTATTACGAACGTTCTAAAAGACTTGGTAGGAAACTGGCTGATTGAAAGTGCCATTAAGAAAGATTTTTACACCTTGATTTCCGGAAAAAACAGCAAGCAGCCATTGTGAATAATGCTATTTATTTTCACAAATAGGTCTGTTATTGGTTTCGAACATACACGTCATCTTCAGTCGGCTGGTCACGTTTACATTACATTCATTGTTGTCTACATTAGTTGTTGGCTCTTCTTTCCAATGACTAATGTATTCTACAAGAAATGTAATGTAAACGTGAAGAGGTGTCTGAAGATGATACGTCGTTTCGAAACCGGCAGTGCCGCAATTTTGTGTACATACATAGCTTTATTAGCAAAGGCTGATTGCTATTTTCTTCTTTGGAAGAATCAAATAGTATTTTGTACACTGACTTGGTCTAGAAATTTCAGTTATAGACTGAATGACAGGAAGAAAGTGTTTATTCCAAGTGCCATTAACTGTGAGTCACTATTTTTATTTGTGATTATACATGTAGAGCAATACAGTATTATGTTTTCAACTAGTAGAACCGTTGTCAACAAATGCCGTTTCTCATGTCTTCTTACAGTTGGGACTCGAGGGGGAAGCACAGACTGGTAGAAAGACCGTGCACTGCCTACTGAAGCATATTAGAGAGACTTTCTCCATGGTTGGTCTCCTGGATTAAGTCTAGAGATTTGTACAAGAGTACCAAGAACACAGTAGCACTGAAAAGACGTTTAGTGAAAAAATGACACTTAGAACGTTTTCAATTTCCACTCTTCTTAAACGTTAGCCTCCAAGGTTATCTGGCCTGAATACTTTCTTTTTTGTTTTGGATCATCTTAAAAATGTCATTCACAGCACTCGTGTTACTGCTGTTGAACAAATGGAGCATAAATCTGAAAATCCTTGTAAAAAATTGGAAATAATAGACAGTGTTTGAAAGAATTTTTTTCATTTTCTTTTATTTCTCTGACATTGAGAAGATACAGGCATCACCATTGAAATCGACAATGTAGTTAAAGTAACATCAGATGAAAAACATCGTAATTACCCTCTCATTCTCTCTCTCTCTCTCTTTTTTCCTGTCTGTCTCTTTGCCTTTCTCTCTCTCACACACACGCACACACACACACACACACACACACACATACACACACACACACACACACACACACACACACACACACATTACTCGTAGCACCTTAATTTCTTTAACATTTACCGAAATAAGATGCACTGGATCCAAAAACTTCCACTGTGTTGGGTGAGTAAATCGATTGACATCAAATTACCTCAAGAAATGTATGTTGCTCCAAATACTAGCGTGTTAACTATACAAGGCGAGCAAAAGATATTATCGTATTAAAGCAAAATGCATTTATAGTCGATTAAGGGCAGTGTTCAGTATTAGAATGCCCCGAAACTATTATTCAAACAAATTAATTGCTACTTGTATTAGATATTTTAAAACAGCTAGATATTATCTCATCATCTGCTCAAGAGAGCAAGCTGAACCGTCTATCAGTGCGAGCAGCTAAATTCCAGCCAACTAGGCGTATTTAAGAGAAATGTATCTGAAATTAATTACGTAAAATTAAATACAACTCCTACTTGTAAACTTCACACTTATTAGGGGAAATGGAGCAGTTGAACTTTTTAAATACGTGAATACACAGCAAACAAACAAAAATATATCCACAACATCGCACTTATTGAGATCCTTGGGAGAACATATTATGACAAAACTACTCCATCTGCTACCTAAGTTGTATGAATCTGACAACAATGCTGTCAGAGTTCCATCAGGATGTGATAAAGACAGATCGAAACACGGCAGATGCTAATAGATGTGAATTTGCCAAGAAATAGGTTTAATATGTCACAGTTGCAAAGTAATGAAACCAATTATTTACAAAAGAATGGAACACTTGTAGAAATAGACCTCGGGAAATATCAGCTTGGGTTCCGGAGAAATGTAGAAACTCGTGGAGCAATACGGTTTATCTAAAAAGACAGACTGAAGTAAGGCAAATCTTCGTTTATAGCATTTATAGGATTAGACAAAGGTCTTGGAAAAGTTTACTAGAATACTCATGTTGAAATTCTAAAGGTAGCAAGGATAAAAACACGTGAAACGAAAGGTTATCTACAACTCCTACAGGAACTGGACTACACTTACAACAGTCCAAGGACATCAAAAGGAAACAGTGGTTGAGAAGAGAGTGACACAGGGCTGCAGCCTGTCCACAACGCTATTCAATCTCTACGTCAAACAAGCAGTAAAGGAAACCAAAGAGAAATTAACGTCCATAGAGAAGAAATAATGGGTTCGAGGTCTGCTAACGAATTATAATTCTAGCAAAGAATTTAGAAGAGCAGATAAACGGAATGGACAATGTCTTAAAAAGAGGTTACAAGATGAACGCAAACAACATTCAAACAAGAATAATGTAACGTAGGACAATTAAATCACGAAATTCTGAAGGAATTAGATTCGGAAATGAGACGCTTAAAGTAGTAGAATTTTGCTATTTGGACAGGAAAATAACTGACGACGACCAAAGTAGAGAGGATATAAAACGCAGACTGGCAATAGAGAGAAAAGCATTGCAGATAACTCTATTGATATCAAATACAAATTTAAGTGCGAGTAAGTCTTTTATGAAGGCATGTATCTGCGGTGTAGCCTTGTATGAGATCTAAACGTGGACGGTAAACAGTTCAGACAAGAAGGTAACAGAAACTTTAGAAATGCGTGGCTACAGCAGAATGCTGAAGAATTGTTGGGTAGAAGTTATGGCACAACTCTTGACAGCACATACGTAGATGCATCAAGGAGTAGTTAAATCTGTAATGGATGGAATAATGGGTGGTAAAAATTGCAGACAGAGAGAGACCAAAGCTTAACTAGTGCAAGCAGGTTCAAATGGACGAAAGTCGCCAGCAGTCACGCAGAAGTGAAGAGCGTTGTGCAGGTAGACCAGCATGGAGAGCTGCCTGCTGCATGAAACCAGTTCTCGCATTGGAGATCATAAGAACAGTATGTAGATATAGCTCTTATCACAGCGCACTCGATTTGGCGGTTCGCGGATGCACTGCGTATGCGTGAGATCAGGACACAGAGGCATCGCTGCCATTGGCGCCGTTTGTGAACTGTTGGCGGCAATGTTGCACGGCCGGCCGCTGTAGCCGAGCGGTTCTAAGCGCTTCAGTCTGCAACCACGCGCTGGTACAGTCGCAGGTTCGAATCCTGCTTCGTGCATGGATGTGTGTGATGTCCTCAGGTTAGTTAGGTTTAATTAGTTCTAAGTCCAGGGGACAGATGACCTCAAATGTTAAGTCCCGTTGTGGTTAGAGCCATTTGAACCATTTGTTTGTTTCACAGCTGGGCCTAGGCAGGCAGGCACATAGGGAGGTGGGTTAGCCTGCTTCATCCACCCTCCGAGAGTACGACTCCAATTAGTGTTTTTCTCGAATAAGCTTGGCAGAAATGTAAGGAAAGCGACTATTCAGGTAAAGTACTTGAAACCATTAAAATTCAGAAGCAGAAGACTGAATCTTTTCCGTTTACAACTGCATGAGGGTAGACTTCTGCATTACGAATGGTCATTACACTCCTTTATCTTAACCTCTGTAAGTACAGATCGTAAGTCTTGTCAAAAATGTAGCGTGGAGAGATCAGGGACTGCATGGAGGTCGTGTAAGGGCTCTCAACGAAACTTCCGCAGCCTAGTCAAAACAACCTATGCAGCATGTGGGTGGACACATCCTGCAACAAAATACCGTCGACCGTCAACATTTGTGGGCTTTTGGACGTGATGGGGCAAAGTGTGCACGTACCACTGTGCACTGATTGTGGCGCCGTGTTTCAGAGAAGTAGACGAGCAGCGGGCCGTTACAGCCGGGGAAGAAAAGTCATCGTGATTTTACCGTACCTGTTGTTTCAACTACTTGATAGAAGTTTCGCTGCGAAGCCCTTACAGATTCTCCACACAGGTCACCATCCCTTCCCATCCAATTTACACGCTTTTGTGTCCCTGAAGAAAGGTATTCGTGGCCGTCGATTTGTTTCGGCCGAACAGGTGCACGCCTCCGAATACTCGCAGTTCCATAGGCAACCACAAACTTTTTTCCAAGAAGGCACTGGCCACCTTGGCTCATTGTAGAATAAACGTACGGGCAGTTACGGTGATTAATTTTGAAAGAATAAGCAGATTTCTTACTTTTCGCCACGTGCCTTCTTTCCATTTGACCATCCCTTGTACATAGTTTTCGCATCACTATCTTCTACTTCTCATTATTTGGCCTTTTCCTATGTTCATATGTCATGGAATCATCTGCCCCATGGCCAAGCGGTTCTAGGCGCTTCAGTCTGGAACCGCCGCGACCGCTACGGTCGCAGGTTCGAATCCTGCCTCGGGCATGGATGTGTGTGATGTCCTTAGGTTAGTTAGGTTTAACTAGTTCTTAGTTCTAGGGGACTGATGACCTCAGAAGTTGAGTACCATAGTGCTCAGATCCATTTAAACCATTTTTTTCGTCTGCCTCAGTTCAGTAGTTCTCACATAGTGATAACCTACCCACAGCTGATGAGTAACGGGACAGAGGCTGTGTCCGTGTTCCGTTGGTGTTCAAAAGCGTCCATCTTCCTTAGCTGAGGTAGACTTCAGTCAGTGGTTTTGCTCTTTCAAGACTACAGGACTACTGTAATAACGATATGTAAGCACTTAAATTTGACCCCCAAGGATTTATTATGCCAGACATCTGTCACTCTCTTATCCCTGTTAACTCACCACAATTTCGTCCGCTAATTATGTTCGTGCAATGGAAACGTGATTGGGTCACAATCTTGTTGGGTGACGAGAGCGTGGAGAAATCTGTATTGCCACTTACGGTTCACGTCAACTTACGACCTGGTTCGAGACAGATTGTGTAGTAGTAAGACACTGGACTCCTATTCGGGATGGTGACGGTTAAAATCCCTGCCCGGCTATCTAGATTTTGTTTTTTCGTGGTATCCCTAAGTCTCTGAAGACAAATGGCAGAATTATTCCTTTCAAACGGACACGTCATTCTGCCTTCCTCATCCTTTCCAAATCCAAACTGATGCTCCGTCTGTAATGACTTCGTTGCCTAATGGAAATCAAATCCTAATATTTATTCGTTTCATCTTTAAAGTCAAGTCTGTTTACGAAACAGCTTTCATCGCTTTCGTGAGTAACGAATGAGCTGACGAATACGAATTAACAATACAAAGTATTTTTATTATTTTGAGCTTTTCCTCGTTACAGAGGCTTATCTCCAACATAATAATTTACTTGGAAATTAAAATACAAACAATAAACGTTCTTAAACTATATTCTCAAAATATTTCTCCAGGTGTTTCGATCTTGTGTGTCTTCTTCCTCTGCGCCCATTCTTCTCATTGTGTGCTGTACATTTTGGAGCCAGGTGGTCATAGGTCGTCCTCTTCTTCTTCTCCCCTCCGGTTCCCACTCCAGTATCAATTTTGGTATTCTGGTTTTCTCCATTCGTCGTACCTGCCCGTACCACTGTAATTTCTTCCTATCCATTACGTCATATATAAAGTAAAAGAGACAAAAACAGAACACCCTACTGGTTGAAACTGATGTTAATTCAGTAACTTGCAGTGTGAGTGCTAGCCTACGAGTTGAAGCTGGAAGAAACTCTTCTGAGGGGGTGCCTTGGTGCTATTCTTGAAGATGGTACAGCGCAGATCTGGTACATCATGTGTGTAGACCAAATGCCTATGTAGAGGTGTGGCTTTCTGTAGCAAGAACTTAGCGGCAGAGCAGATACTCCAAAGTATAATGAAATAGCTGCATTCCTTTCCTGCGGTTTTAGTGGTTGTGAACCATATATGTTGGCATTACGAGTCATAATTGAACCCGAAAGACAATCACTACAAATCTCGAACGTATGCGTGTATTTCGACCCATTATTAAAAATATGAATCGAATCTTAATATTTGTCTTTCCCGGGCTATTTTCGCAAATGGTAGAATGCAAATGTAGATCTGGCAACAGCACCAGATAAATCTTCAAAGATGACTCTTATCATATCTTAGTAGGTCCAATCTTTTGGTGTTTCCTCTCACAACAGCCGGCCGCTGTGGCCGAGCTGTTCTAGGCGCTTCAGATCGAAATCTTGCGACTGCTACGGTAGCTGGTTCGAAGCCTGCCTCGAGCATGGATGTGTGTGATTTCCTTAGGTTATTTAGGATTAATTAGTCCCACGTTCTCGGGGACTGATGACCTCAGATGTTAAGTCCCATAGTGCTGAGAGACATTTAAACCACCATTTTGAACCTCTCACAAAAATCGTGAAGCAATCACAAATCTGGAGAAACCCGCTTAGTAGCTCTGTTTGAAGCTTAACAAAAATCTGAAAGACAGAAAGGAACAACGTCTCAAATGTCAGGGACGTTTCACAAGCTGGCGGGCCAACAGTGCAAGTGTACTGGAAAGAAGACTTTCCTGAATTTTGTTATCTCTTACATCGAGAATAGTGTCTTATTCATGCACAGATAGTTGAAACTGTTATCAAAGCTCGTGGATGTGTCTTGGACGCGTCAGTGAATTTAGTGTACAAAGTACTTTTAAGTTGTGGTTTTTCCTCCCGAATTGATAGCGCAAACAAATCAATTGATGTACAGTGTCCGTTTATTCCAGCGCGAAAAATCCATCAAACAGAAATGTTCTTTACCACGGTTTCACACATACACACGGTTTCACACGGACTCCACCGACAAAATTTCAAGGGATATTCACTCGTTTTATGTAAGAAACTAAAGATGCAGTGCTACCTGTCTATGTAGAGTAGTTAAGCGAGGTACGGCCATTTTATTGCTGCTCTCGTGCCACAATTACACACTTCTGCGTGTGTGCACGGGCTTGCGCAACCACTGGTCACTGTAATTAATAGGCAATTACTGACTGCTGTTAGTAATTTGAGCCAATTTTACTTCTTGAAAGTGGCTGAGTGCGATGAATAATTGGAAGTTGGCACTAGCGTTTTAAAGAAAAGTTAATCAAATTACACTACGACGATCCCGTCTATTTCTGCAGAGTAGTTGGTGGATGCTGATGACCTTACCTTTATTTACGTATTTCCTCCCAACGTGACAAGGTCGTGTATACATATAACGAGTTTCAAAACACAGATGATGAAGTGTATGTTGGAGCCCTTTCTCCAACGTTTTTCATACGTAAATAATATTTGAATGACTTGGCATTGATTAAAAGGGTAAATTACCTGTGAAAAGTTGAAAAGAATTAATGTAAGACCCCACTGTACGGGTGCCAAGGCGAATCTAATACTGATGTAAGAAAAGAGTGTTTAAATCTGTGTGATAAGCTAATCTCTGGACAGATCTAACCAAGAAGCATACAGTTTCTGATTTACACTGCTCAAAAAAGTTTTACACCGCCCTTACGCTTAACAGTTTGTAGTTTATGCTTTTTTGAAACGCTACTTACAACCACCTGGGTAATGGAAGCAAAAGTAAACCTTCTTTATCAGCGAATTCAAAAGAGCGCGATTTGTCTCCAATCGTGAACGGGACAACGCCAATTCTGTAAAATTTTCACTCTTTTGACATGCCTCAAACGATCTTTTCAATCTTATGCTGTACGCATATTGTCACTTTAGGGCGGGGAGGTCGTCAGAACTGGGCGTTAGTCACCCCCTCTCCCCCTCCCCCCCTGACCCTCGAACTGTATTACATCACAGGGACGTCATATAGCCATTCAACAGTTTCCGTGAGACACAAAATGCTGATCTGCCTCGTACTGGCCGCCAGCCAACAACATCTACTGATAACCGCTGCCTACATAGACTGGCATTTAAGTAGCGCGGGGAGAGTGCTAAAGACCTCCGTGCTGTATTTTTGGAGGTAAATGGAAGGGGTGCATCGTTACCACGAAACCGCCTCCCTAAGTTCAGTTTGCCCTTGAGGCGTCCATTGACAACAAAATAATACAACCGCTACCTCCCACCCCGCTTACCACCAAGGTTTGCGAAAAAGGTGGACAAGAGAACACCCGGAATGAAATTTGGATGAATAGCGTCAGGTACTTGTCAACGACGAATGCTAGATTTGTCTGACGTCTGATGATTTGTGTAGAAGTGCTTGGAGGTAGCCAGGTACCGTCCTTGTGTTACTTATTTGAGCAAAGCTTCACCGTGAATCCCCACACAGCTTTTGAAAAATACTTTTTATCCCCAATTGCCTTGATCGCATTGGATGGATTTCCAACAGCTTACATGTACCGACTCCTGTGAGTCATCATCAGAATTAAAATACAAACAATATTATCAAATTTAAAAACTTAAAAGGGTAACATGAGGAGAAAAATAAAAGTACGTCCAGTATCTTGTTGCAAAAGAAACGCATCGAGCGTTCATCTAAGGATCATCGCCGTCACTTTGGATCTGCTGCCGTGCTTGCTCACGCACAGTATTTATGAAATAATACAGATACGTTCGTAGATGGCGCTTAAGGATGCTAAGCTTACATTTTTGGAAACCACAATAAAAAATATATCTCTGAAAAAACCTATTACGTGAAACGTTTCTCTCGTCCGTCCCCGAATCGCATTGGCGGCTGCGGCTCGCACCCTCGCGCTCTTGGTCGTGACGCGATAAACAGCTCCGAGAATTTAAGGGACTAGTATGTGAATTTACAAAAGGCCCTGAAAGCAGAAAAGCTGTAAACACCAAAGCAAAGCACCCAAAGGTAAACGTAACCTCAACTTGTGAAGTCACTTCGCTGGACCTAATGAGGCTGCTATGTCCCAACAACATTTTCCTTTTAACTGTGTGTTACAAGGGTCCTGTACCGATAAATTATACAAATTAACTGTATTATGTGTAAAAGTAACTACACAGAAATTATCACTCACATCAGTTCACATTTAAATCTTACATTTATTTAGTAGCTTTACAGCATTCTTTCACAAAACAAACAGCCTTTTGTGCTACAGCTGTTCAGTTTTCAGGCTGACGTATAGGTTTGGAATAGTGTGCAGCCTATGCTGACATCTAGTATAGGAAGCACAAGCTGTATGGAGTGGGAACTTTCGATCCCTACAGGTCTGCTGAGTTACATGATTCTAGACAGGATCCCTCAGTTCCACCAGAAAATAAAAGGCTAAAATACGTGGTCGTTTAGGCAGTCATAAAATCAGAGCAAAAGGTAGGCATTGGCATTGCCATTCCCCTGCTGCTGGTTACAGCACTAATGTCAGCTGCTACCCTCTCATCAAATCCGCCATGCATGCTAGAGCAGCCGCCATTAATCAGGAGTAGGGAGATCCCAGCCCATCATCATTAGCCGAACAATACCCCACCCCCTCCCCATTCCTGCCCCCACCCCACCACCCCACCAGTGAGTGGGAACAGGCAGAGACGGCTATAACATTAGGTTCACTCAGTGGGGCCAATTCTGGCATCAACAATGTTGGTCCAACGTATGGATGAACGAAATAGCGTTGGAATCAAAAGTGACCCCAATGTTGGTAGGGCTCCACTGCTTGTCGGTATTTCAACAAAACATCGAAGGACGTTGGGATCAGGACCGATACGTCGGCAACGCACTGGCACCAACATTGATTGTTTTGGTCATCATTGTGAAACTCGAGTTGGTTTGTCGCTTGTACTGGGAGGTTATAGTTAAAGCACAGCTACTCACAGAGGTCCAGCATGTTCTGTAATTATCATATGGCAGCGAAACTTGGTAGGTAATCTAGTTCGTTAATACAGAATGAATTTATGTTGAAAAAAAAGTTTCAATTTTGGCCACCAGGTGCAAATCTGTGGACGCAAGAAAGACGTATACGAGGGTTGGAACTTCAATACTGGCAATATTTATTTACAGTTCGCGCAAAATAGATACGTGTTTCAAAGTTTTATTGACCTTCAGAGTAGTCACCAGCATTGTGTATAACCCGTTGCCAGCAATGTGGAAGTCGTAGGATACTCTTAGCAGTACCACTTGTGTTAACAGTTCGAGTGGCACAGTCTATTGCCCGACGAAATTGTAGCATCTCTGAAGCGAATGCTGTGAAGTGGCTGGCTCTGAGCACTATGGGACTCAACTGCTGTGGCCATCAGTCCCCTAGAACTTAGACCTAAGGACATCACACACATCCATGCCCGAGGCAGGATTCGAACCTGCGACCGTAGCAGTCCCACGGTTCCGGACTGCGCGCCTAGAACCGCGAGACCACCGCGGACGGCGTTGTGAAGTGTTTCCTTCAGTTTATAAATCGAGTTGAACTCACGAGTGCTTAAGTCAGGGAAGTGCAGTAGGTGGTATACCATTTAGCACCCCTGTAAGTCAAACAAATCAGTAACAGCTTGACTGTACGTGCTTGAGCATTGTCCTGCAAAATAATGGTCAGGTCCTGCAGAAAGTGTCATCACTTCTGTCTGGTCGTGGGTGTGTTCCAAAAATGAACAGCTTAGAGACAGAAGTATGAAGGGCTTATTTCAATAGTGGTACAAGTCTATTACCTCCACTTTGCTGTCTATAATGCTTCTGAAATTAATGATCCAAATAAACAGAAAGAAAGGCTCATCTCTAGCAACAAGCCATACGCTTGAATATTGCTGGTATCTCAATTGCAGATTTTTCAGTGCCCATTTAACTTTAGGACTCTGTATCTCAAAACGAACAAAAATTGACTTGTACTACTATTGAAATAAGCCCTTCATATGTAATGGATTAATAACAGCGCGTGGGCCGAAAACGTAAACAAATGAGAAAGGCATAATTGTTATTTACTATTGACCACCAGTTATACAATTTGTTCAATATGAGCACCTGAGACGTCGATGAGGTGCTGCATCCACAAAACGACGTGATAAACAATTGCTCGCAGCACTTCCGTTGGTATCTGAGCAACGAGTCCCTGTATACTGGGCTTCAGATCAAGTAGAGATCGAAGGTGTCCTTGGTAAACGCATTCTTTAAGATATCCCCAGTAACCTCCCCCCCCCCCCCCCCCCCCATGTCAGTGCGAAGGCGGCGACAGGTACACAATCGCCAGAGAAGTTAATCGACGACAAAGACTACTCATTAACTGAATGTGTGGCTACGACGTCAATCCATGCTGGGATATCGATGTATCGTACAAACTACACTGAAGCGCGATCCGCGTGTTTAAAAGAAGGGAGCGAGAGCTGTAAGTCTGTCGGCTCACTCTGAAGATGGCCTAAATGTATGCTGCCGAAATCTTAGAAGAAATGGAGTTCACACTACTACAGTCCCAAAATTTAATAGACTAGTTATTGCACCGCAAAAACATGAAAACATACAGAAAGTGTCCTGTAGGTGCCTTCTAAAAATTTTAAAAAACTGAAACAATTAAAAACAACTTTAGTAGCCAGGAAATGTTTACTATTTTAAAGAACATAATGAAACTAATTTTAAAAATAGCTTCAAAAAATTTTTGCGTCATACCTTATGTTATCTGACATACGTTACAGTAGTAGTATAAAGTAGCCGTGCCCACTTAATGGTACGTAAAACGTGTCAAGGATGGCCATGGTTCTTTGTATTCTATACACAGGAGGCCCTCAAATCAAAGGAAGTAAAAGGTTTAACACCTGCGGATGTACAGGTGCTGTGGTGTTTAAGTTCTTTGTGAGTTTACTAGGGCTTCCCTCTACTTTACTCAAAGTGAACGATACCATTTTTTATATATATATTCGCCGGAAATTAAACTAACGTATTCATTCGACATCCGTACACCTGTCGAAAACATCGTAAAACGACAGAAACATACAAACATAAATGCTAGCAACGAAAAAAATGGCTCTGAGCACTATGGGACTTAACATCTGTGGTCATCAGTCTCCTAGAACTTAGAACTACTTAAACCTAACTAACCTAAGGACATCACACACATCCATGCCGCCGGCCGCGGTGGTCTCACGGTTCTAGGCGCGCAGTCCGGAACCGTGCGAATGCTACGGTCGCAGGTTCGAATCCTGCCTCGGGCATGGATGTGTGTGATGTCCTTAGGTTAGTTAGGTTTAAGTAGTTCTAAGTTCTAGGGGACTGATGACCACAGCAGTTGAGTCCCATAGTGCTCAGAGCCATTTGAACATCCATGCCCGAAGCAGGATTCGAACCTGCGACCATAGCAGTAGCGCGCTTCCGGACTGAGCGCCTAGAACCGCTAGACCACCGCGGCCGGCTAGGAACGCAAGTCACTACGTGCGTCAGTAAGTAAGCAAGGCTGATAGGACATGATTTTCAAGAGAGAATTGCAAGGATTAATTTCTGCTATGCTGCTGTGGACATCATTTATTAGCTGCTCCAATATTCACTTGTATCTGGTTAAGGAGCCGCCTGTCTACCGAAATGCATGAATTCACAGCACTCGGAAACATACTCAAACACGCACGCAGTATACGCACTTTCCCACCCTTCCACCCTTCCACCCATCCACTCTCTCTCTCTCTCTCTCTCTCTCTCTCTCTCTCTCTCTCTCTCTCTCTCACACACACACACACACACACACACAAACACACACATTCGCACACACATTTTTGTTTTTACGTTTTCTTTTTCTTTTGAACAACGGAAAAAGGTACAATCTCCGCAGTTCTGTTTGGTTATAAGTCAAATGCCCGAGTGCTAACACCTCCCCATTTTTCTGGGAATCCCTTCGCACCACTAACAGCTAGCCACATATTTGGCTGGACGGAAGAGATGATCTCTCATCGGCAACATCTCCAACAGCATACTATACCCTCTGGGGTAGAGAATGAAAAAAGTAACACGTATTAACGCATATTTCATACATCTTAAGCTAAGCAATTGAACTCACGTCACTTGCAAGTGCAGTAATCTTGGTTGCCTGTCTTACTGATCATAAAGTATTATTTGGACCAGTTTTATTTTGCCCAGCCTGTTCAATAAGCTTCCACAGATTTTATTTGGAACTCATTGTAACAATATTAAATTAAAAATAATTTAAACCCTCCTCCACATCTCATTTTGACCAAGATTTTCAGCAGCTTTCTCTTGGTTGTGTAACAAACGCCATGGAAACCCACTCCCATTTATTCCCAATTCAGATACCTACTTTCCCGCTGACGTCTGATATTTAGCTGAAAGGATCTTCACTCCAATAGAGTGAGAATTCGAAGAACTTCCTGTATCCTTCGCGTTAGAGAATGAAAAGAGTATAAAAATTAAAGGAGGAGTAAAATAGGAACGAAAGTACTATTTACAAGTTTCTGGTTACAACACTGACCATATATAACTGATCTCCGCGTGTCTCACTGTTCGTAATCTCAGTCGTCAACATCAAGGCGGTAATATAGTCGTGCTGCTTGGTGACTTGATTCAGCTGTTGCTAGGCTCTCATCTTAGGTGAGAATGGGATTAATGGGCTATAAGTTTTAGATTTTTATTGAACTCCTTAAATTGAACAGATGAGATGTTTCAATTGTGTTATCGAGTGGATGATTAATTTAAATATTTTTGTTGTTGTTGAGAGAGCGGGAGAGAGAGTGAGTGTTAATATTTTATTTCATTTGTGCTTTGCTTTGAATTTGTCTAACCACGAGATACAGTTTAACTGTGAGTTGAGGGGTCCATCTCAAAAAAAAAAAACAACTGTTACAATGTTGCTTGAAATTATCATATTCACGTGTTTTGTGCAGTGTCTACCACACACGCTCGAATGCAAATGTACCGGTCGTCAGCTCTTACTGAACACTTTGATTAACATGTATGCCTGGCAGATTCAGTTGGGTAATTCGCAATGCAAATTTTTAACGATACACCCGTCTCGGTAGACACGTGGCTTGTGCATGAGTTAGAGCTATACACCGAAGCTGTTAATATACGATGTCTAACGGCGTGTAGCTGATATTGGTCCTTGTAATTATTCCTTGAAATTAATGTTCTATCTGCCTTACTTATTTACTAATGCTCCTTGTGACATTCATCCCTAGCATTTAAGTTTGTATAAAACCGTTGCTGTTTACGCCATTTAATGATGTTTTGTACATAATTACGTATGAGACTCAGGTTTTCCTTTAAATTTTATTTCATAAGATTCGTTAGAGTAACTGCCAGTATTGTGAAAAAATTGTCACCTGTAACTGCATGTAACAAATTTTTGAAAACCCCGTATTTAATCTTGGCGAAAAGTGTTGCTCTTGCTATCATTCATATTGAACTAAAATGTTAGAGTGTTGATTAGAACATTAGTTCTGTGTTAATCAAAGGAATAAAACAAAGTAGATTTGCCACTACGCAGAGCATATTTTCTGGACTTCTTTGTAGTATTTATTTTCTTGCGCCTCGCGTAACTTTTACAGCTGGTTTTAGCTACTTACGCCAAATTTATGATCAGTCATACTCTTTAGAAATTTCATGAAAATGTATCATACGACATACTAAGTAAACTGGACAAGAGCAAAGTAATGAATATGTATTAAACTTGGCTCTTCATGCAGAAGAGATGCAAATAGGCCGATCCAAAATTTTCTCTTTCGAACGGCCGTCCTCTTCGTACAAAGAGTGTGTCGTTATTGTCATTCTGTGCAGTAATTTATTCAGTTTTTTTCGTCAAATGTACATTATCGTTTAACTGCTGAAGCTCAGCGTGAGGTCATTTTTATGAGAACAAGCTAGAGGATAGTTGCGTTTATGTTGTCAGGGGCAGAATGCAGTGTGAGTGAATGACCACATGCCACAGATCAGCAGTGAAACCCTACTCGGACAGATACACCATTTTCTGCCTGTACCAATGTACAATGCATTGATATTTTTTAGGGTGTCGATAAGGGTAAATTCGTCGTGCAATTTTATGTTCATGTTGTCATGGGCAAAAACGCGACATAAATAGACCGTTCTCTCGATATACTGTACTTGACACTGTTCAGTGACAGGCTCCATAAAACCAAGGCCCTGATGAAGTGTCTTCGAATTTCCCAATGTTTAAATCATTGCTGACAGACACTTTCTCCTGAAATAGAAGCTGCGCATTAGTCGATCACAATCTCATTGCACCACGGAGTGAGGGGCTTCGGTCGGCTTGTCTTGAGTCAGCGTGCCATCGGGGTTTTGGAGGGACGGAAGTAGGGCACAACTACGTTTTTGTAATGGAAACTGCTCTAACCTTGGTGCTTATAGTTATGTAATGGGTGGCGCTTCTCACAATGGTTGGACAACAAGCTCTTCATCTTCTGTGACTGTTTCACAAGAAACAATTCCACTTTCATTCACTTCGTTAGTTTCCATATTAGTGTCGTCATCACATGTTGCACATTCATTTTCGCTCTCTATACCAACATTATTATATTCTACACTCCTGGAAATGGAAAAAAGAACACATTGACACAGGTGTGTCAGACCCACCATACTTGCTCCGGACACTGCGAGAGGGCTGTACAAGCAATGATCACACGCACGGCACAGCGGACACACCAGGAACCGCGGTGTTGGCCGTAGAATGGCGCTAGCTGCGCAGCATTTGTGTACCGCCGCCGTCAGTGTCAGCCAGTTTGCCGTGGCATACGGAGCTCCATCGCAGTCTTTAACACTGGTAGCATGCCGCGACAGCGTGGACGTGAACCGTATGTGCAGTTGACGGACTTTGAGCGAGGGCGTAATAGTGGGCATGCGGGAGGCCGGGTGGGCGTACCGCCGAATTGCTCAACACGTGGGGTGTGAGGTCTCCACAGTACATCGATGTTGTCGCCAGTGGTCGGCGGAAGGTGCACGTGCCTGTCGACCTGGGACCGGACCGCAGCGACGCACGGATGCACGCCAAGACCGTAGGATCCTACGCAGTGCCGTAGGGGACCGCACCGCCACTTCCCAGCAAATTAGGGACACTGTTGCTCCTGGGGTATCGGCGAGGACCATTCGCAACCGTCTCCATGAAGCTGGGCTACGGTCCCGCACACCGTTAGACCGTCTTCCGCTCACGCCCCAACATCGTGCAGCCCGCCTCCAGTGGTGTCGCGACAGGCGTGAATGGAGGGACGAATGGAGACGTGTCGTCTTCAGCGATGAGAGTCGCTTCTGCCTTGGTGCCAATGATGGTCGTATGCGTGTTTGGTGCCGTGCAGGTGAGCGCCACAATCAGGACTGCATACGACCGAGGCACACAGGGCCAACACCCGGCATCATGGTGTGGGGAGCGATCTCCTACACTGGCCGTACACCTCTGGTGATCGTCGAGGGGACACTGAATAGTGCACGGTACATCCAAACCGTCATCGAACCCATCGTTCTACCATTCCTAGATCGGCAAAGGAACTTGCTGTTCCAACAGGACAATGCACGTCCGCATGTATCCCGTGCCACCCAACGTGCTCTAGAAGGTGTAAGTCAACTACCCTGGCCAGCAAGATCTCCGGATCTGTCCCCCATTGAGCATGTTACGGACTGGATGAAGCGTCGTCTCACGCTGTCTGCACGTCCAGCACGAACGCTGGTCCAACTGAGGCGCCAGGTGGAAATGGCATGGCAAGCCGTTCCACAGGACTACATCCAGCATCTCTACGATCGTCTCCGTGGGAGAATAGCAGCCTGCATTGCTGCGAAAGGTGGATATACACTGTACTAGTGCCGACATTGTGCATGCTCTGTTGCCTGTGTCTATGTGCCTGTGGTTCTGTCAGTGTGATCATGTGATGTATCTGACCCCAGGAATGTGTCAATAAAGTTTCCCCTTCCTGGAACAATGAATTCACGGTGTTCTTATTTCAATTTCCAGGAGTGTATATTGCTTCTTCCATATTCGTTTTCAGTACCTTCCACACGCTTTAAACCAATGACATTAGGTAATTTTAGATAACGACCCTTCAGCCATTTGTTTTGGGGGTAGTTAAATTAACAGAAGGAGAAATTAGCTTTGTAAGGTTCAAATCCCAGTTATATGGTTGGAGCCTCAGAACAGTGAATCCCGTAAGCGTTAATACGGCATCCGCTTTAAAAACAGGCTTTAGATTATTAAAACGCACAATTTCTAGAATCTTTTCTTGTTAAAATCGGTTAAAAACTGGTTTTGTTCTGAATCTGTCATTCGATTGTCCTTATTGTGAGTTGCAGTAGTGGGGGCGTTATTTGTTCAAATGGTTCAAATGGCTCTGAGCACTATGGGACTCAACTGCTGTGGTCATCAGTCCCCTAGAACTTAGAACTACTTAAACCTATCTAACCTAAGGACATCACACACATCCATGCCCGAGGCAGGATTCTAATCTGCGACCGTAGCAGTCGCAAGGCTCCAGACTGCACGCCTAGAACCGCGAGACTACCGCGGCCGGCGTTATTTGTCTGGAGAGAATTACACGGTACGGTATCGAGAACAACAGTACTACCAGCTGGAAAGTCTGGATTCATTTTCTCTTCTGACCGTCTATGCTAATTACCCCAATTGATAACATCATGATGATAAACTTAGCATTTATTTTCGAATGACAAGTTAACTGTGGCCTCTGTATGGACCCCAATTCTCCTCCAGCGTGGAAAAGAAAAGCTTTTTGGCATGCACTGTTATTAGTCATTATATCCGGAACCTCTTCATGTTGCCAGAAATTTCTTCATGGTATAATGGGTATGCACCTACGTTTATCCCTTGGATACCACTGGTTTATTTGTCACTTTGCATTATTTCTGATTGTTCTCGAGTATTCCGCACGGTTGGCAACAATTTCGGTTCGCTCTGTTTAGATGATAATTTTTGCATTTTTTTGTAAACAAAATCCCATTTCTTTCAAAACTTTCCAAAATTTTTCCCTCTCCCCTGCAAATTTACCGCACTTCTTTTGAAAATGTAAGCAGCTTTTTCAACAGTGGGACTTCCTTCTTCTGCTCATAACGTTCCAAAAATTTTCTTCGAATAAGTGCTTTATCGATGTCATCTAGAGAAGCTACTTTTCTAGAACGCCTTTCTTTTCTAGGAATTCTAACTTTTCCCCCGCTTTCTCCGATTTCTTAAAGCCTATTTTATTGTTTTTCCCACTTTCTTACCAATTTTGCTGATCGCAATACTGTTTTCTGTAGATGCATCATTCTGATTTTCTTTTTCTTTTAAGGAGTTCAATATGCAGCTACAATAATTTTCGATAATCTATCCAATACCATAATACGTCTGAAACACCTCAAACTTAAAATCCTTTTCTATTGATTTCTTAGCAGCCATTCTCTTTATTTCGTGCACGACTGTAAAATTTCGGCCTTAGGCCATTTTCAGCCTCTAAAACGGTAGCATTATACATTCGATAAATTAGCGTCTCTTGTGATGTTAACAAAGGAACAAGTCATGTTATAACGATACTTTAGTGTCATAATGATTCATGGCAGAGACGGACCCTGTCACTACGAAACTTATGCTAACCTAACATCGTTTCTCCAGGATAAGTCCTTCTATTACATGAACGCAGTTCTATTTGAAAAGTGGTAGACTATAAAAATAATAACAAAAATAGAACTAAGGACTAGTTTTCTTTAGCGTAGTGCCATGGGTAGGATTAAAACAGAATGCGTTCATTAATCCTTTCAGACCGAATTTGTTCTGGATGAAGAATACGTTTTCTTTATGCTCTAATGCTCTAGGTAATTTTTAACGATTTTAGGTGCAAAATTTGTGCACATATATGTACCCATTTTCAAAATATACTTTGTACACATGGGTTCTTTTTACGGACTAAAATAATTAACTCCGTAATATTCACTGTTGTAATAAATAAACTAATCATTCAATAATTACCATGCAAAAACCAATAATAATATTCAGGTATACAGTGGAATATAACTACGTCTTAGTACTCTGGCGGTTACAGGCTACTGGGTATTGTTACATTCACTTGCTGATATTTTTCTCGTATTCGTGCCCAAACGGTGACAGCATTTGAGTATGGTGAAACGATTGAACATTCGCAAATGTGTGCATGAGGTTTCCAATCAGGAAAAATTTCTTTTGCAGCTAGCACACAGCAAAATTATCGTACACAATTGTAGAATCTGGAAGGATTAATGTCAACACTATTCATGTATATCCGTAAGCTGACTCGTCCACAGAATTTCAATGAAAGAATCGTTGAAACGTTCTATGGAGCATGTCACTAACTAAATAATCTCTTTTTCATGTGTATGTGTCCACTTTCGCAATATCTTCCTAGTGGGTATTCATGATTATGGTTAACACCGCACGAGGACACACTAACCTCTGGTTGGCTTACGTAGAAATGACCTGAAAGTATTGAGAGAGTGACGCGTTTTCCTTAGTCAGCACTGTACAGGTTTGTTGTGACGTCACCGTATGTTTCCGATAACGGCGACGCAAGGTAAAGAGCATTAAGATCGTGGTCGGGCAGTACTTTCCGTATGCAGCTGTGCAATGCAGCTAGTGCAAAGAGACGCATTTCACATCCCGAAGCACTTTCCCTTTTAGTACGAAATGCATCGCGGCAGACATCGTGATGAAGATCTGAAAGCGAACACTGTGTGTTTCGTTTGTTTTCTCTCCTGATAAGCTCACGCCAGTTTCCATTACAGTTACAAACTTTATCTCAAGAACACACAAACCTTTTTAGCTTCGGAGATCGAAACTGCCTGCACTAGTTACTGCAACGTTCACGCCAGGATGAAGCAGTGCAGACTCTATCCGGTTGGAAATCGCACTCCGTTAAATGAGACACTTTTTGATTCCTTCCATTCAGTGTGCTGTGTCGTAACATCAAGGACGTGATTTCGTAAGTAATGAATTTTTAAAATTCTTTAGGTCGAAAAGTACTTGATCTCTGCTTCAAAAACTTCAGTTATTTCTGGAAGACAACACGTTAACAGTTTATAGTGTTATAACAGCTTAGAAGACGATGTGAATAAACCACTCACAGCTTCAGATCAAATAAATGAGAAGCATTAGACCTAGGTTGCCGGCAACGTAAACGAAAAGGTCGATAACGCTTCTACATGAGTTACTGCCGAAAAGATATGAAGTTGACAATGTCAACAACCAGAAGAAAAGTAATATCTTTTTTTTAATAATGAAACAATCCCAACCGCATAAGGATGTTTATTTGTTTACAGGTTACTGGTTTCGTAAATTGTCTTAATGTAAAATACGTGTATGCGCAGTAGAGCAAACTTTATGCACTCTCGCAGTAAAACATAAAAAAAGCTATAATAATTTCAGACATAATGTCTGTGGAAATATAGTGACTGAGTATCAAAAACTGAGCTTGAAGTGGTTTAAGCCGCTTTTTATTTATTTAACTGCTCGCCGACTAAAAATAAAGCAACTTGTACTGTTTCAACATCAGCTTATAACGCTGATGTATAAGATCTGGATGATGGATAAAGCTTCGATTCAATAAAAGTAATTGAAATAAACTAGAACGTAAAGAGCTGATAGTTCCTAGAAGCAGGCATTAAATCTGTTTATCAGGCAGAGATACTCCATACTTCGAATATCGACCTGAGTAACGAAAACAGAACATTAATAAGACATAGATATAGTGCAATGAACCATGAACCACGGACCTTGCCGTAATTTTTCCCGATATTCCGGAGGTAAAATAGTTCCCCATTCGGATCTCCTGGCCGGGACTACTCAGGAGAACGCCGTTTTCAGGAGAAATAAAACTGGCGTTCTAAGCATCGGAGCGTGGAATGTCAGATCCCTTAATCGGGCAGGTAGGTTAGAAAACTTAAAAAGGGAAATAGATAGGTTAAAGTAAGATATATTGGGAATTAGTGAAGTTCGGTGGCAGGAGGAACTAGACTTTTGGTCAGGTGAATACAGGTTTATAATTACAAAATCAAATAGAGGTAACACAGGAGTAGGTTTAATAATGAATAGGAAAATAGAAATGCGGGTAAGCTACTACAAACAGCATGGTGAACGCATTATTGTGGCCAAGATAGATACGAAGCCCACACCTACAACAGCAGTACAAGTTTATATGCCAACTAGCTCTGACGATTACTTATTCAGATAGTGAAGGGAGACTGGAATTGGATAATAGGAAAAGGAAGACAAGGAAATGTAGTAGGTGAATATGGATTGTGGGTAAGAAATGAAAGAGGAAGACGCCTGGTAGAATTTTGCACAGAGCATAACTTAATCATAGCTAACACTTGGTTCAAGAAACATGAAAGAAGGCTGTATACATGGAAGAATCCTGAAGATACTAGAAGGTATCAGACAGATTATATAATGGTAAGACAGAGATTTAGGAACAAGGTTTTAAACTGTAAGACATTTCCAGGGGCAAATGTGGACTCTGACCACAATCGATTGGTTATGAACTGTAGATTAAAACTGAAGAAACTGCAAAAAGGTGGGAATTTAAGTAGATCGGACTTAGAGAAACTGACTAAACCAGAGGTTGTACAGAGTTTCAGAGAGAGCATAAGGGAACCATTGACAAGAATGGGGGAAAGAAATATAGTAGAAGAAGAATGAGTAGCTTTGAGAGATGAAACAGTGAAGGTAGCAGAGGACCAAGTCGCTAAAAAGACGAGGGCTAATAGAAATACTTAGGTAACAGAAGAGATATTGAATATAATTGATGAAAAGAGAAAATATAAAAATCTAATAAATGAATACAATTGTCTCAAAAATGAGATCGACAGGAAGTGCAAAATGGTTAAGCAGGGATGGCTAGTGGACAAATGTAAGGACGTGGAGGCTCATATCACTAGGGAGAAGATGGATACTGCCTACAGGAAAATTAAAGAAAACTCTGGAGAAAAGAGAACCACTTGTATGAATATTAAGAGCTCAGATGGAAACCCAGTTCTAACCAAAGAAGGGAAAGCAGAAAGGTGGAAGGAGAATATAATCTATACAAGGGCGATGTTCTTGAGGACAATATTATGGAAATGGAAGAGAATGTAGATGAAAATGAAATAGGAGATATGATACTGCGTCAAGAGTTTGACAGAGCACTGAAAGACCTAAGTCGAAACAACGCCCCGGAAGTAGACAACATTCCATTAGAACTACCGACAGCGTCGGGAGAGCCAGGCCTCACAAAACTCTACCATCTGGTGAGTAATGTGTATGAGACGGGCGAAATACCCTCAGACGTCAAGAAGAATATAATAATTCCAATCCCAAAGAAAGTAGATGTGAAAATTACCGAGCTATCAGTTTAATAAGCCACTGCTGCAAAATAGTAGCACGAATTCTTTACAGACGAATGGAAAAACTGGTAGAAGCCGACCTCGGGGAAGATCAGTTTGGATTCCGTAGAAATATAGGAACTCGTGAGGCAATACTGACCCTACGGCTTATCTTAGAAAATAGGTGGGGATCTACTACATCGTTCCCCTACACGCTGTCAAGAAGCATGGGACTTCATTTCCATAGTCCGCCTCTGGTAGATGAGTGGTCAGTGCGACGGAATGTCATACCTAACGGGCCGGGTTCGATTCCCTGCTAGGTCGGAGATTTTCTCCGCTCAGGAACTGGGTGTTATATTGTCCTTATCATCATCATTTCATCCCCATCGTCAACGTTGAGCGTTCACCGTGCTGCTGAAAGCTCAGGAACGATGCGACTTGTGCATACGGTACGTGGACCCCAACGTGGTACACGCGATCGCAACGCACTCCGGCGGCTGTTGCGGGAAGTTTCTAGTTCGTAAATCACACTGTTTACTAAACGGGCGCGCGTAAAATTCCCACGTTAGCTCTATTAAAACGCACATTTCCTACATTGTCCACGAAAAGGAAAGTACCATATCCAATCAGTGACGACACAGGCTTATAAAACATCATTTCACCATTCTCACATTTTAGTAAAACCCCAAGGTCAGTCTTACTTGATCACAGTTCCTACCCAGTAGCAGAATCTTTGCAACACGTGACTTATGAAACGTAAAAGAAAAAGGAGCAAAATAGCTTTACACAATTAGCGCAAGGTGTCTGTGGATCAAGCTAATCGAACACCTAAAGAAAGGCGAACTTATATTTACATAACATCAAAAATTATAGTGTACACTTATATTAAATTAATAATAAAGTAACAGAACCTAACAAAAACGCAAATGTTAGGGAAAAAAATTATATTCCGGCGAGTCGCGAACCACCGCCCAAAAATAGAAACTTCACTAATTAGTAACACTACACATCACTCTAAACCAACATCACAAAATAAACTGACTTTTCTAGGATCTTACCAATCTTAGCACATGCTGAAAGCTTTAATCGTAGTTATGTTACTAACTGAAACTTAATCATAACAAATTATACCAATAACAATGCGTTCTGGGTGCATCCTCATTGTATTGCTGCCTTCAAATAGCATACTCTCATAACACGCAAGTTACAATAATTCTTTTGCCACGAATATATCGTTTCTCATTATTTTATAGCAACGAATCACACAGTTAACAACGGGTTTTCCAGTGATTCTCAATTCGTTGGTGCTCAGAAACGTCATATATACATATTGGCTTGAAATGAATGCAAATATGGCGCCTTACAACTTTGTGCTGAAGGGAGATGGCGTGCATGTGACATAGGTGGCGTTGTGCCATATCATTGGTCAACGCTCAGACGCACGCTCAGAATATCTGACATGCCAGATATTGTTCTGCACGTTCGGAAAGACTGAACGTGCTATTCCACGCTATGATGTCAGAAACTTGGCACTCTCAACACTCAACGTTCGGGTGCACGGTCCGTGTGCCGACGGCTCAAGGCTGTAATTGCCGCAACAATACCACTACCGGACGTCCACTGAGTAACGTTTTATGGTCCATCGGACAGATGGCCGTTGCCTTGTACAGCGTGAAACGTTTGAAAGCAAACACCCTGTAACCAGGAGGGAGTGTTACGGTCTGGGGAATGTTTTCGTGGCGCTCCTTGGTTGATCTTGCCATTCTGGAAGACACAGTGAATCAACAGAAGTACGCATATATCCTTGGGGGACCATGTCCACCCCTATATGCAGTTTGGCTTTCCTCGGCAAGATGGCAATTACCAGCAGGATAATGCAACGTGTCACACAACTCGCAGTGTAAGTGCGTGGGTTGAAAACTATCAGCATGAGTTTACCGTACTCGTATGGTCAGCAAATTCCGTAGGTTTAAACCCAATTGAGAATCTTTGGGACCACCTGGATCGGGCTGTATGCGCCACGGATCTTCAACCATGAAACCTAGCAAAACTGGCACGGCATAGGAACCGGTACAGCTCTGCATCCCAGAATGGTTCAAATGGCTCTGCGCACTATGGGACACTGGGTCATCAGTCCCCTAGAACTTAGAACTACTTAAGCCTGAAGAAGCGATCGCACGGTTCCAGACTGTAGGGTCTAGAACCGCTCGCCAGCCCGGCCGGCGTCTGCATCCCAGTCGGTACCTTTCTGAACCTTATTGATTCTTTTCGTGCGCGTCTAGCGCTGCAAAAGGTGGTTATTCAGCCTTTTCACAGTGATTACACTTATATGAATGGAATTTTGACATTAGACTTCGAATACACGAGAAAATTTAGATTACAAAACGTAATTGTCCATGTAAAGAGGTTACATGTGGCATTCAAATTTGGTCTCTAGATTTAATGTTAGACTAAGAACGGACATTTGGAATTCAGAACTGTCGGTCTTCCTCTAGGTGTAAAACAATAACAGTAAGCCAGTGAACACTGCACACTTCTGTTTATAGAATGAACTAAATGGATGTTATACTGTGCCTTGAATATCACTCTAAAATTGTATTAAAGGTTTACAAGAATATCTCATTATGCAATGAGTTTGTGCTTTCAAGATTCTATCACGACTGCATTTTAGGTGCTTATAGGTTTAAATTTCTTCTAAAATCATTCTGTTTCAGTTTCTTCTAAAAACATTATGTTTCTTAGTTCGATCCACAGTGTAAATCAGTTCTCTGTAAAACAATTTATGGGACTGCCCTAAGAGCTATATAGCTCAGACCTAGATCAGACCGGAAAATCGTTCAGTAAGCGTTTCAAAGAGCACACGAGAATGATCGAATACGACGACTAAGTTCAATGTGCACGCGTATATGAATAAGGACATTGGAAACGTAGCTGGTAATTTAGAAATTCTAAAAATTGCAAAGAAAGAGAAAATAGCCTAATGAATAAACAAGGAGAAGTTGAAAAATGTGTGTGATTCTCTTCGCGTTAACCGATGTTATTAGGTTAAACGCCGGCCACTGTGGCCCGAGCGGTTCTAGGCGCTTCAGTCCGGCACGGCGCTGCTGCTACGGTCGCAGGTTCGAATTCTGTCTCGGGCATGGATGTGTGTGATGTCCTTAGGTTAGTTAGGTTTAGTAGTACTAAGTCTAGGGGACTGATGACCTCAGATGTTAAGTCCCATAGTGCTTAGAGCCATTTGAACCATTAGGTTTACCATTGTAGCGCTTAATTCCTGCTTTGCGTTTCATTGCGAAAGGTTATTACATTCTCTTACTTGTTGCGTAAAGTTACTAATTACATCTCGCATTGTTGCATCAGTGTTGAACGGAGAATAGGCTGCCTTTCATAAGGACTGACACTTTCTAGAGCATTTAGTGGCATTGTTGCACCTAATTTATACTAAATCTACACACAGGGTTATCTTATAACTGGTGTTAAAAAAAGATATTCCCAATTTTGGGTGGTGGTAGTATGACCCAAAGCAAGACAAAAATATCTAGTAAAAACTGGCTCTAAAATGCGTGCTTGATGAGCTATGAGCACTTGTTCATCTTAGCTACAGTGGAACACATCTCTTCCATTGCAAGCCGTTTGCTATTACGTATGACCCACACAATGCTGCAAACATATGAGAGCACATTATTGTGTTGCCGCGAAGATTCTAATGTAATGTGATTGCTACCACATACGACGTGCACTCGGCATCGCCATCGCTAAAGGAGGTACTCAATATAGTGTCACTTCATAGTAAGGCGTGGTTTTGTCCGACATCTTAGGGAATCGCACACTCTTTGAAAAACGCCAGGTTCGTCACAGACGCACTGCTAGCCACAGATGACCCATTCCTGTAGTGTTTGTACAACATTAATGGGACCTGCACATGCCAAAGATTTCAACCGTACCCGCAACAAAAAATGCAACGAATTTAGAGGGGGGTAACGAGCTGACCAAGTTACTATACCACCTCTACAAATCCACTGACCATTGAATGTCTGTGTAACATATTACTGGACACTACGGAAAAAAATGGACTGGTACTTCATCACGGATGAACCGTACCTGCAGACGTTGTTCGAATGGGATCTCCTCTAACAGGACAGACAAATGATTTGATGACGAAACCTTACACTACTTATTCTGTTTGGTACTATGTAAAGTCGCATCGCCAAGAGTTCCTGCCAATATATTAATTGCAAATCGGCACTAATGCGTTGCCTCTTCAATTGCGTGTGGGGTTGCGTCAACCTACACATGATGGTTATGAAAACCGAGATCTAGAGTGAAAACAACCTCATCTATGGACAGTATTTTTATTGTGAAAAGTTGATCTTCACCACATCTTTGCAGCAGCTACTGGCAGAACTGCATTCTGGCTGGTGAAATTGTGGCTGAATGATTTGGACACGCAATGCACAATATGGTTATGGTAACTCTTCTTGCAAGATTCGCGCAAAGTAGAAGATGACTCATACAGATAGGTGTTGAAGTTCCACGTACAGCAGTTGCACATGTTCTTCCACTCGTTGCAATACTCGCCCCTCCACAACAGGAGACAGATACGCAAGGTCTTCCATGACACGCTATCGTTGGAACTACGGACCTACAGTCTGCCCGTCGCTGGAAAAGACGGCCAAATAATTGTGTAGACGGTACCCCATTGTAAGAAGGCTATGACTAAGGAATTTCTTGCTAGCGCACTCGAGCAGATGTAATTTCGATGGATTGCTCACGCGCTGCCTGCGATATGTATGCTACAATAGAATCGCAGCCCAGAGAGCAGGGCCGGCCGGAGTGGCCGAACGGTTCTAGGAGCTACAGTCTGGAACCGCGTGACCGCTACGGTCGCAGGTTCAAATCCTGCCTCGGGTATGGATGTGAGTGATATCCTTAGGTTAGTTAGGTTTAAGTAGTTCCAAGTTCTAGGGGACTGATGACCTCAGCAGTTTAGTCCCATACTGTTAAGAGCCATTTGAACCAGAGAGCAGTGTCGGCAGCAGAAGTCGGTCGGTTGGGTCAGGTCGCTCTTAGAGAGCAGTTGTCTTGTTGTACAGCTCTCCGTGAGAGCACTTGTGTCCTGTATGGAATTACCAACGCCGGTCGTGGAGAACGATGGCACTGCCTGAGCGATGTAGTATAAGGTAAAAGCAAAAATTATTAATACTTATGTAATTTGCAACAACTCATTTTGTAATATTGTTATACCAAAGCCACATGTAAATATTTTTCAATAATGTTTGAATTATTATCTTTCTTGGAAAGATAACTTTTGACAGTCATTCATCTGAATTTAAGGTTTTTACTAATTTCTTCTATCCATAGTCATGCCAATTATCATAAAGAAAAATCAGTTGTTTTTCTTATGCATAACAAAATCTAGTGGCCGTACTGCACTGGGCTGTGCCAGAAAAATTTCTTATAGGAGCAGATATATATGCGTTATCCGGCGACTTCATTCAGGTAAAAATCTTCAGTTTATTGAGAATGACTTTTCAGGGCCATGACGCAGCATTGACCACGCTCATCGGAAAGACACGAATTTCACACTAACCCCTTGCCAACATGTCGGTGCTTATATACTTGCGTCTGAGTCACGCTGCATGAATTACGCTGCAGCAACGCCCTCAAATGGAAACTCACTGATAGCACCTTAAACAATCTAAAGACATAACAGAGTTATCGAAACACAAACTGGTTCCATTAGAACTGATGTATGCAGTATATTTACCCACAACCGCGAATACAACACTACCAGATGTTTACTACATGCTGTATTCATGGACAATAACAGAACAATGTATCCTCATTTGTTTACTGCATTCTGCAAGCATGTACGCAGTGTATCTTCCCACAACCGCGAATACAAAATGGCTCTAAGCACTATGGGACTTAACTCCTGAGGTCATCAGTCCCCTAGAACTTAGAACTACTTAAACCTAACTAACGTAAGGACATCACACACATCCATGCCGGAGGCAGGATTCGAACCTGCTACCGTAGCGATCGCGCGGCTCCAGACTGTAGCGCCTTCACATCGGCATTCTTCAAAAAGAGTTGCTGTAAATGACGAACAGAAGTCTAATTGACAAGACTGATATTTGCGGTGGGTGGAGACGTGTGAGGGGAAATGCTGACGTAATCGGAGCTCGGCGCTACCAACAGAAGCTGCAACGTTTAACTTCACCGCACAATTTTGACTCGCCAACTGCTATGTTGCTAGCGATTGCAGAAATGAAAAAAACTGGGAAATCGACATGAAGTGTTCCATACGAATCTGACACGTGACGAAACCGAACGACGAGCCCATGTCCCACGTACATTCAGTTACCATTCTTAGCCAAGTGGTTTTCGCCAAACGCGAACGTTCATCGTTTTCGTTTCGATTCTTGCTCCAAGGGGCATAAACATGTTGCTAGCTTATCGATGTACAGAATATCTAATAATAAATCAACACTTAAATATACGGCTCTAGTGCTGGTAGCATATTCACAACGTGCAGCCAATATTTTTATAGGCCGGCACATCGATATTTTTTCGTCGATGCATCGTAATATCGATTGCTCGTTTATACAGGGTGATTCAAAAATGCATGTAAATATTTTAAGGGTGTATTTGTGAGGTAAATATAAGACAAAAATGTTCTATACAATTTTTGCTATACTTGGCTTATTACAGAGTTATGAACAAAACATGATAATACATTCAATACAACGTAAAGTATTTACTTCCCAGAGTTCACAGTTTAATTACAGTGCATTTGGACTAAAAACGCAAGCTGGTAAATAAACGTGACGTAACAAACTGAAACAATTCCTCGCGAATACTGTATTACTTTCGTTCCTGTTGATTGAACTAAATCAATGCAAAATAACTAAGGAAAATACGTGAAGAATTTACAGACTGTACTGTACTGTATTTGCACAAATCTTAATGCAATGCATGTTCAAAATGCTGTCCCTGAACTTGCAGACAGACCCGTGCTCGTCGCCGCAATGATCTCTGCACATTACACAGTCCGTTCAACTCTCCACGAATAATTTCACAACCACCTTCAATTCTTTGTTGTAGCACTTCTCTGTTCGGTACTGCAGAAGAATACACCAATGTCTTTAGTCGGCCCCATAAATAAAAGTCTAAAGGGTTCAGGTCAGGTGATCTGGCTGGCCAAGCAATTGGTCCTCCGCGACCTATCCATCGATGTGGATACGCATCATTGAGGTACGCCCTTACGTTGCGGCTGTAATGGGCAGGAGCACCATCGTGCATAAACCACAAGGTGGCTCGTGTTGCAAGAGGGACATCCTGTAACAATCCAGGCAATTCCCCCTCCAAAAATTCGCGGTAAGCGTGCCCAGTGAGCCTTGGAGGTAGAACATGAGGTCCGAATAAGTCATTCCCCACAATACCACACCAAATGTTTATGGAGAATTGATGTTGATATCCACGCACAATTCTCGCGCCAGGATTCTCGACAGCCCACTGGTGCATATTATGCGAATTGATTACACCCGCACGAGTAAACATGGCCTCATCTGTGAATAATATCCGCCGAATGAACATTGGATCATTCAAATGACGCTCTTGTAACCACAGGCAGAATTGCTGACGGCGAGGATAGTCTGCAGGTGTCAATTCGTGCACTTTGTGCAGGTGAAATGGATGCAACTGTTGTCTCCGAAGCAGCCGCCATACAGTAGATTGTGGAAGTCGTACAGCTGCACTAATTTGTCTCGTACTGATGGCTGGATCTTCGTCTACCAGGTCCAAAACATGTTCCTCGACGTTCACTGCATGCTCAAGTGGTCGACCTGAATGTGGCCCAGGACGATTGCCATACTCCCGCATACGTCTGTCCACAGATACAAACGTCTGATGACTTGGTAACCGTCGTCTTGGAAACAGCTCACTGTACCTTCGTCTTGCTGCAAGTGCGTTTCCATCTGCTGCACCATACACAAGGTGCATATCAGCATACTCACTGTGTGAGTACATCATGTGCACGAAACCTGTAGCCTTCCGACGATGAATGAGCGACAGGAAGTACGTTTCCGTTACCAACATCAGCGCCATCTTCTGTACAGTAGGAGTAAACAGCAATTGCAAACACAAACAAACACTATTCATGCAGTTTCGAATCAACTGTTGGGAGATACGTATGTGCATTACGTACCAGAATATGGCATCCTGCTGCTTGCACTGACGTCGTTTTGATACGGACATGACTTTCGTATTTTAACGATAACTCTGGAATTAAACGTTTATGGAAAAACATTTATAGAACATTTTTGTCTTATATTTACCTCACAAATACACCCTTAAAATATTTACATGCATTTCTGAATCACCCTGTATATATCGAGGACCGAAAGCGACATTTCTTAACATTGATATATCGGACGCACGATATTGTTAAAAATATCTACAGTCCAGGCTCAAAGTAAGGTGGTTCGCGGAGCGTACATTTGGTCGTGGATGTAGGTGTAGAAGAGCGTAAGCGCGGCTGCTGCCCGCGCCATCTGTCGCCCCGGCGTCAGCGCAGCGAGTGGTCCGCGCGACCTGCTATGACGTCACTGGCGCCGGCCGGCCGAGGCGTCTTTTTCTTCGCGACGCGGGAGTGGCTCAGCGGACTGGTGGTGCCTGCTGCCTGCCGTCTGCTGCGTCACGCTTCTGGGAACGGCAGCCCACTTCTCGGACGTGGCGCCTCAAGCCACGCTGTGACCACTGAGAGGAATGAGCAACTCACGCGTTGTTTGCTGATTACCCTCGACTGCGGCAGCTGACCGACTGAGATCATTGCAAAAATAAACATGACACCATTTATCTTGAATTAGTTCAAATAGGAAGTTAATGTCTGATTATGAAGCAGAAATTACACTACACGTTGACAGAAATGGCGTTGGAGAACAGGAATTTTCAGCTCTTTTTTCCTCTCTTAAGTAGCCCTTGTGTATTTGAAGCAGTTTCTTGTTATCTCTAATAATATAACACTAAGAATAGCTGCTCAGTACAGTATCTACTATATAAGTACCAGAAGAGGAAATACAACAAATAAAAAATCACAGTTCCTTAGAAAGAAACTGCCAAGGAGGTAGTTGTTTGTAAAACCGAACAAGAAAACCAAAGAGATAAATTACTCGTACCTGTGAGTCCTGTTCTAGGACTTTCATGTCTCCCAATAAGCTGTGGAGAAGAAGGGAATTTATTTTATTTGATACTATTCACATTTTGTCCTGCCGCCTTCTGTTTTCATACTCTTAATTTTTTCATGTACGTAAAATGAAACTTATTCGGTTTCTTAACCTTTTTCGTATGTATGAAATGACGTTTATGCGGTTTACTAGGCTTTCAACAAAGTTTCAGCTTTATAATCAAGTAAATATGGGATCTAGAACGCATACCTTAACAGCTGTGAGCGGCTGGTCATCTTCGCAGCTGTGAAACACATCTCTTCTGTGGAACATGTACTCGGAGCTCTTAAGTTATGTGTTAAGGTTTAAAGTCAGTGCCGGCACGCCAGTCGGGAACGGCAGAGAACCGAGCGAGGTGGCGCACTGGTTAGCACACTGGACTCTTGCACTCGGGAGGACGACGGTTCAGTCCCGCGTCCGGCCATCCTGATTCAGGTTTTCCGTGACTGCCCTAAATCTCTCCTGGCAAATACCGGGATGGTTCCTTTGAAAGGACGCGGCCGACTCCCTTCCCCGTCCTTTCCTAATCCTATGAGGCCGATGACCTCGCTGTTTGGTCTCTTCCCCCAAACAACCCAACCCAACGGCAGAAAAGAGAAAGCTGACCGACCTACCTCCCTCCAGGACGACAACGTGACAGAAGCGGTCCCGAGGTGAAGACATAAATGTCGCACCCGACTGCTGGCAGCCCACTTCGATAGCAGCTTCAACGTGAACCACTTCGTTAGCCGACGCATCGTAGCCTGTTCATTAGCAATCTCTACGTACCTCAGTGAGAGATCAACAGTCACTACATTACAGTTGACAGACTGTTTGTTAATAGCGGTCGCTAAGACCAGAAGTGTTACTTGTCTTTGTCTTTTCTCTAGAAGACTGATTATTTTGTATGTCGCCCTTTGCTTGTGACACATCTGTGTAATTGCACTTGTGAATGATCACGTATAAAAGGCCACAAGAATTCTCAGATTACAGTTAAGTATTTGTATTGTCTTGTTGTAATAAAACTCATTAATACGAGTTGTTTGATTGTGTGTCTAGGGAACCGAGCATGCACGATTCCTAAACAGAGCAGTATGTATTTTCAGGCCCACGTTTACTAGACATACTTTTTTATTGTTTGGTCCATACTACCTCCTCCCAAAATATGGAGAGTAAAGAGCTTGCAGAAGAATGTTTCAAAGTATCGAAAATGAACAACTACTCATAGCTCTTAAGATATGCATTTTAGAGCCCATGTTTACTTGACAATTTTTTCTTATTTTCGTTTTTCGGAACTCATCCGCAAAGTTACTAAGTGTGTTTTTGAAACAGCTTTCATACTTGGAAAATTGAAACTAGTTACAAATGCCGGCCGAACGGTTCTAGGCGCTTCAGTCTGGAACCGCGCCACTGCTACGGTCGCAAGTTCGAATCCTGCCTCGGGAATGGATGTGTGTGATGTCCTTAGGTTAGTTAGGTTTAAGTAGTTGTAAGTCTAGGGGACTGATGACCTCAGATGTTAAGTCCCATAATGCTCAGAGCCATTTGAACCATTTTTTTTTGTTTACAAAATCGATATGCACACAAATTAACAGTGTATGTAGTAAGAAAATAGGAAATAGGAAGAGAGGGAAGTGTTTAAATTTACAGACTGTCGCCACCAATGCAATGCAGGAGGGAGTACCACAGCAAGAGGTTGAGCCTCGCTCTCCTTGGCGGCCACCGTCCGATTTACTACTACTGCTCGCCATCCGACGATCAGGATCTCACCAGTAGCTTCAGCCTCTTGCCATCAGATAGTGTGATCCTACATATAGATCAGGCTACTCTACACGTCAGCCTCTGTTGTCCTGCAGTCTACATTTGACTCACAATATAATACACACTGTCAAATTCACATTTTCTTCGTGTACGTTCAATTATGATCCTATTCATAATTTTACTATTCTACATTCTATAGAACTCTACCACCTGTGTACGTATGTATGTTTACTTTGTGCTCTGTATACTGAAGTTGTCAGCTTTGTTCCATGGTTCGAACACAGGCCTACTGCACTTGGGGCGGATTTTGTCCACTATGGCATGCTGAGAAATATTAAATACAGCTTTGTTTATTTTTAAATAAAATATGAAACCCAGAGTCCTGAGGCCTGAGTACCCTCGGTTTTTCTCAGTTCACGCCGTTTCTGACCAATCATCGAGTGAGGTGACATTCTGGTGAGAGACTGGAATCTTAACAGGATGATGAAGGCCCTGCAGATTTAGGTTTTCCGTGATTTCCCCAAATCGCTTAAGGTGAATGCTGGGTTGACTCCTTCGACAGAGGAGGGTCTATTCCTTTCTGCGTCATTCCCCAATACGAGGTTGTGAATCGTCTCGTCTTTATGAGAAATCCGACACGCCGGGAACCTGGTAATCATATACGGAATATTGAGAGCTCAGCGCGAAGCGAGACATGAACCCAGACAAGCTGCAGTAGGGCCTGAATGGCGAGCGAGCTCAGATCCCTCACTACGGAGGGCGCCACCTGGAGGTGGTCGAGTGATGAGGTCCCCCCTCTGGGACCAGCTCGTTATTCATCTAAAGATGGCAGCAAGTCACGCTGCAGAAAATTCGTGCATAGCCAATGGCTAAGCCTAGCAGACCACCCGGTCAGAATTTAAATTACGCATTCACCTGGAAAATTTCTGACTTCTTGTCGTATCCAGTACGATCTGGGACATGTGTAACTACGAAATCTTTATTATTTATATCAGCTATTGATCACAACTCTCTGCCATCAACTTAATGGTTGTGTTACTATGCTGGATGAATTTTGCTTGAAAGTGACCCCGTCTCCACGTCGATGCCTTGTCAACACGGCCCATGAATTCTTTCAGTTATTGTCAAGTCATCATTTCACTTGACTTACAGTTTCTACGATTTTTGTCTAGCAAGAAGATGTTTGAATCTCTCCCATGGAGCGAACTGTTTGTCGAATAACGACCATGAGTAAATTATCTGCAGTTATAGTGAAGGCCAACTTTTATTTAGAAACGCATGTCAGAAACCGTTAACTGCTTCAGTGGAATCTATCCTTTGAAGACAGATAGATGAATCTACAGTATCACCTGTCTTCAAAAGCCATACGCACTCCGAGAACACAACTAAGTCTTGTTAAGAAGATTAGGTCACAGAGAAATAGAACGTTGTAATTCTACTTAGACGGGTCAAGATGTAACTCATTTCTTTTTGAGTACGGACGTTACCTTCCATTCACTGCAAGTCACAACCCGTGTGCCTAGCTGAAAGCTCTTCAGTCATAGCAAGTGTCACTTTCGGAATGGCTGCAATGAAAAGAGAATTATAACACTTAGCAAATTCGTGAATTTACTGACTACGGGAGAAGTACCTAGTGGATAACGCCACTGTAACGGCATAAAAAGCGTTTTCTCGACAGTTATTTTGGGCAGAAGGAAAGGTTACCGCGAAATGATATTTGGTAGTCAGTGACAATATACTCGTATTTAAATATATTACCAAAAAAATTTGTCGGAAAATAATACAATATGTAGACACTGCAGCAATTCTCCCCAAGTGATCTGCGCCACGCACTGTGACAGGTACCAATTTGAACCTGGAAAAAAGAAAAAAAAATCAGTGTAATCTAGGTGAGCGTAGCTGGTGAAACACATGTGGGATTTTTAGAAATACTGATTTTTGTGTAATTGGCGAATGTTTGAATAAGGTCGTTCAGTTTTCACCAAGAAAACGACAGTCGTTTGTTAATAGGTATTGTTTAAGTAAACTAATAGAATATCACCTGCGTGGTTCACTTTTAAAAGTTATTTGAAAGTGGTGGTTAAATTTTCAGATAAAAATATTGAAAATTGTTTAAGCTATGCTGTGTGTTGTTTCGAAAAATCATATTTCGAGAAAAAAGCGTTTGAAGTTTTGAAATACGTTATAGACATGAACGAACGAAAAGAAAAATCTACTTTAGGAAACACCATTAATCTGATATCCCACGGTCGTGGTAATTCGACGAACGCCCAAAACTTTACAATTCTCTTTAGCCCTGCTACAAGCAGGCGCATTGCTAGAACGATTTGACGGTTGATTGCATTCCCGTTCCGTATAAACTCACCACTTGGTATAACAACTTCTGGGCAATTTTGGCAGACTATAATTATTGTGAGCCTAGGCCTCATGGACTTCGTTCCTGCAACGTGATATCTGTATTGCACCTTTTAGATTTCACATGTTGAGAAATAACAGAGAAAACGGCGGGATAATGTATGACCTATAGCTCAGTCCATAATTCACATCAAAGCCCTGGACACAGTCTTTCAGTTTCTTAGCAAAGGCACTGACTCCTTCCGAACAGATCTCAGCCTCATATCCATTCTTTGGACGCTTTGATGAAATACTGCTTCGACGCCATGTCGGATACGATGTTTTTGTACCTTTTCTGCCCGTGTACACTTCGTTACCACTCACCCTTACTTGAAAGACAGAACTGTATACTGCAACCCCACAAATAAACTTTCGGAAGTCAGAGCTGGAGACAAAAATCGAGATTCAAAGCGAAAGAATTGTCTTTTTCACACACGTACTAGCGCTTGGTGACGCCAAGCTCACGTATCTTGTTTTGAAGTTGTTCTAACTCCACCCAGGCACTACACGGTGTATCCAGTTGGCGCAGGTAGGCCGTTTTGGGTCATCTCAGGCCCTAGAGGTAGAGCTCAGAATTTTTCGGGGATTTGACTTTTTACCACTTATTGTAGAAGCTTTAAAGTATGTCTGAGCCATTAAAAAATCATTATTTGAAAATTCTACAGTGGTGCTACCCTTTAAAGTGAAATCAAACGCCGCACTTGTAACGAATACACATTAAATGTTTAAATAAATCCCTGTGAGTATAGTTATTAAAGCTGCCATGATCTATATGCCTGAAAAGGCTTATTATCAGCTGATAAGTATGGTTCAGATCACAGCCCGAGTACAAATATGTTACAAAACTACAGCCGAAATACTAAATGTCTTTTTCCAAAGCTGTTTCACAGAAGAAGACTGCACTGTAGTTCCTTCTCTAGATTGTCGCACAGATGACAAAATGGTAGGTATCGAAATAGACGACATAGGGATAGAGAAACAATTAAAATCGCTCGAAAGAGAAAAGGCCGCTGGACCTGATGGGATACCAGTTCGATTTTACGCAGGGTACGCAAAGGAACTTGCCCGTCTTCTTGCAGCGGTGTACCGTAGGTCTCTAGAAGAGCGTAGCGTTCCAAAGGATTGGAAAACGGCACAGGTCATCCCCGTTTTCAATAAGGGACGTCTAACAGATGTGCAGAACTGTAGACTTATATCTCTAACTTTGATCAGTTGTAGAATTTTGGAACACGTACTATGTTCGAGTATAATGACTTTTCTGGAGACTATAAATCTGCTCTGTAGGAATCAGCATGGGTTTCGAAAAAGACGGTCGTGTGAAACCCAGCTCGCGCTATTCGTGCACGAGACTCAGAGAGCCATAGACGCGGGTTCACAAGTAGATGCCGTGTTTCTTGACTTCCGCAAGGCGTTCGATACAGTTCCCCACAATCATTTAATGAACAAAGTAAGAGCATATGGACTATCAGACCAACTGTGTGATTGGATTGAAGAGTTCCTAGATAACAGAATGTAGTATGTCATTCTCAATGGAGAGAAGTCTTCCGAAGTAAGAGTGATTTCAGGTGTGCCGCAGGGAGTGTCATAGGAGCGTTGCTATTCACAATATACATAAATGACCTTGTGGATGGCATCAGAAGTTCACTGAGGCTTTTTGTAGATGATGCTGTGGTGTATCGAGAGCTTGTAACAATGGAAAATTGTACTGAAATGCAGGAGGATCTGCAGCGAATAGACGCATGGTGCACGGAATGGCAATTAAATCTCACTTTAGACAAGTGAAATGTGCTGCGAATACATAGAAAGATAGTTCCCTTATCATTTAGCAACAAAACAGCAGGTTAGCAACTGGAAGCAGTTAATTCCATAAATTATCTGGGAGTACGCATTAGGAGTGATTTAAAATGGAATGATCATATAAAGTTGATCGTCGGTAAAGCTGATGCCAGACTGAGATTCATTGGAAGAATCCTAAGGAAATGGAATCCGAAAACAAAGGAAGTAGGTTACAGCTCGCTTGTTCGCCCACTACTTGAATACTGCTCAGCAGTGTGGGATCCGTACCAGATAGGGTTGATAGAAGAGATAGAGAAGATCCAACGGAGAGCAGCGCGCTTCGTTACAGGGTCATTTAGTAATCGCGAAAGCGTTACGGAGATGACAGATAAACTCCAGTGGAAGACTCTGCAGGTGAGACGCCCAGTAGCTCGGTACGGGCTTTTGTTAAAATTTCGAGGACATACTTTTTACCGAAGAGTCAAGCAGTATATTGCTCCCTCCTACGTATATCTCGCGAAGAGACCATGAGGATAAAATCAGAGAGATTAGAGCTCACACAGAAGCATACCGACAATCCTTCTTTCTACGAACAATACGAGACTGGAATAGAAGGGAGAACCGATAGAGGTACTCAGGGTACCCTCCGCCACACACCGTCAGGTGGCTTGCGGAGTATGGATGTAGATGTAGATGTAGAATCTCCACATTGATCAGTGCAACGCAGAGCTCCGCAATGCAGCAGTGTAAGATGCGGCTTGGCAGTTGGAAAACATAAGGTCGACGTGTATTGTCGTCGGAAGAAATTAACACCGTAACTGCAACAAGATGCCTACTGCAGTACAACAGATAAAATCAAAATGGGCAGTGAGTGTAGAAATCGAAGCAGACAATGATAATTAAAAAATATAACAAAGACGCATATTAAATTGCCTATAAATAGTGAAGGTTAAAACATTACTCTCTCTGTATCCTTGTAGACGTTATGATTGTAAGAGCCTGTAACGCTCGATTGAATGCTTGGTTAGCTTTCTTTTGTTCCTTGTTGGAGAAAGATGCAATTGAAGGCTGATGAATGAAGAAGGTGTGTACTTTAAATTTATGTTGATTTTTGAATAAATAAATTGTTAAAAATACTTGTAATAATTGATTACTAGCTTGCCCAGTATTTCATTCCACACTTTTAGCCGTTTTCAGCATATTTAGAATTTTTCATGACGCAGAGCTGTGCAGCAATCGCGGGAGACGCTGCCGCGGCACATTCAAATCAAACTGAATGAAAGCAGTTTTCCCGCAGTTAAGCGGCCAGGTAACGGTAGACTAAAATTATTTCTTTCAGTTTCCCGGAAACCTCACAGGTGAATGGTGAATTTTATTATTTCATTTTCAGGTAGACATGGGCAACTGCTATTACAATACAAGTGACGTGAATAATTTAAGTAAATCGTAGCAATAAAATTGTACTTGTGCGATATCATAGACTGCTGTGATGAAACCTGATCTGGTTAATAATACAAAAAACATATTTCATTTTTAGTTTCATGCTCTCGTGTTAGTCGTGGCAATCAATAGTGTTCATATATAATAAAATCCATTGCTTCTTTTATGTTTAGCGAACATAGCATACTGTAACTTCTGTACGTGTCATAAGAGTAATTTTCAGTGCCGTTCAGAGATGAAAGTAGCGAAGGACATCTTTAATTTCATAATTAGTTACAGTAATGATACTGTGTTCCATTTCTAACAGGACAGATCGAGGTTATATAAAAAAGTTTGCAAATTAAAGATCATACGTGTACAGAAGGAAATCTGTTAGTGTTGTGCGCATCCCCATGTAATAGATCAAGGTGCACAAATTTAAAACATTTTCAACTGCAGAAACTAATGGTGAAAATCGCATTTTATCTGTTGTGCTCTCAACAACAAGCAATATACTGTTAGTTAAAATATTATGCCATATAAACTGCATTAGAGTCAAAAGCGCGATGGAGATTACGCGAGAGTATGAAATAGGTAGACTAGAAATTGAGAAATAAATTTTTTTGTGAAGTACGAAAATTACTGTAGTTGACTATTTTTAACTCCTGGATTATACAAAATGGCAGGTATAGAATCTAGAATCTAAAGTTATCGGCGGCTACTCAACCTTCTATTTCTACCGTTGTAAAAGTTGGTAGTTGGGGGGGGGGGGGGGTGGCAACTAACACAGCTCATTCAGACTGTATAGGCTTGACTTGTCAGCTGATACGTTGCCTGCTGTCGTAAGATCGTTTTCAGGCGCTCTCCAGTGGACAATATATCTTGGCGATAGCCTCCAAACGACTCTTTTTTCTTCCGCAGCTGCTTGCTCATGATGTCATTAACAAGGGACATTTAATTAGTTAATTCCGTATTCCAATCATCATTTCGGCAATTATTATCGGAATAATGTTGAACGAATCAGTTTACAGTCTATGCATGCATGATTTATTTGTGTGTATGGCTACAGGATGGTGACTTGTACATTATTTTATGACACAGTGGATAAATTCAAGAAAGTTAACGTATTAGTGAAAGAACATCTGTGGTTTACGGAAGTTAATTAACCCATTACGCTCTGTGGTGAGTTTTATGTTGTTGGTTCAGTTTCCGACAGGTAGCGTTATTCTGCTCTAGTGGAACACGTAGTCCTCTAGCTTCACCAGGGCATTACAAAATAAATAAATAAAAATAGCAAGGGTGGTGTCGTTACATGCAACGAGATATGCATGTATGAGGGATTTCTGTATCATTTCCTGTAGATTCTGTGATCGATCTAGGAGACGGGACAGCAGCCAGCGGCGATGTAATTACGTCATGTCGTGACTGCTGCAAAGTAACTAAAAAAATACGATTGGAGAAAGAAAACAAAATCATCTTCGAACACATCGAGATGCATGGTATAAAATGCAGAATAAGAGGAAAAAACTCTGGTAGAAGGAGAAACTGCCCCCTAATGGGTGACAGGCTGACAGAGCTGGCTGGACGATGCTGATCGTATCGCAGCGGACCCGGCGTGAGGGCGAGATGGCAGAGGAGAGCGGGACGGGGACCGCCAGGCGCCTTGCAAGGCAACACCCGCCGTGCTCGGCGTGGCTCCACGGAGAGCTCCGAGGAGGCTGTCAGCGGGGTGACCGGGCCAGCCGCACTGTTACTGGCGCTCATTATCGAAGTGAAAAGTAGCAGCGGCGGCGATCTGAGACAGGCTTGATTCATTTCAGACAAAGGAACGTAGATTTCTGCCATTTCAAGTACATTATTATGTGTTTGCTGAAAGGGCCCATTGAAATTGTACACCCCTAGAAATTGAAATAAGAACACCGTGAATTCATTGTCCCAGGAAGGGGAAACTTTATTGACACATTCCTGGGGCCAGATACATCACATGATCACACTGACAGAACCACAGGCACATAGACACAGGCAACAGAGCATGCACAATGTCGGCACTAGTACAGTGTATATCCACCTTTCGCAGCAATGCAGGCTGCTATTCTCCCATGGAGACGATCGTAGAGATGCTGGATGTAGTCCTGTGGAACGGCTTGCCATGCCATTTCCACCTGGCGCCTCAGTTGGACCAGCGTTCGTGCTGGACGTGCAGACCGCGTGAGACGACGCTTCATCCAGTCCCAAACATGCTCAATGAGGGACAGATCCGGAGATCTTGCTGGCCAGGGTAGTTGACTTACACCTTCTAGAGAACGTTGGGTGGCACGGGATACATGCGGACGTGCATTGTCCTGTTGGAACAGCAAGTTCCCTTGCCGGTCTAGGAATGGTAGAACGATGGGTTCGATGACGGTTTGCATGTACCGTGCACTATTCAGTGTCCCCTCGACGATCACCAGAGGTGTACGGCCAGTGTAGGAGATCGCTCCCCACACCATGATGCCGGGTGTTGGCCCTGTGTGCCTCGGTCGTATGCAGTCCTGATTGTGGCGCTCACCTGCACGGCGCCAAACACGCATACGACCATCATTGGCACCAAGGCAGAAGCGACTCTCATCGCTGAAGACGACACGTCTCCATTCGTCCCTCCATTCACGCCTGTCGGGACACCACTGGAGGCGGGCTGCACGATGTTGGGGCGTGAGCGGAAGACGGCCTAACGGTGTGCGGGACCGTAGCCCAGTTTCATGGAGACGGTTGCGAATGGTCCTCGCCGATACGCCAGGAGCAACAGTGTCCCTAATTTGCTGGGAAGTGGCGGTGCGGTGCCCTACGGCACTGCGTAGGATCCTACGGTCTTGGCGTGCATCCGTGCGTCGCTGCGGTCCGGTCCCAGGTCGACGGGCACGTGCACCTTCCGCCGACCACTGGCGACAACATCGATGTACTGTGGAGACCTCACGCCCCACGTGTTGAGCAATTCGGCGGTACGTCCACCCGGCCTCCCGCATGCCCACTATACGCCCTCGCTCAAAGTCCGTCAACTGCACATACTGTTCACGTCCACGCTGTCGCGACATGCTACCAGTGTTAAAGACTGCGATGGAGGATGGAGCTCCGTATGCCACGGCATACTGGCTGACACTGACGGTGGCGGTGCACAAATGCTGCGCAGCTAGCGCCATTCGACGGCCAACACCGCGGTTCCTGGTGTGTCCGCTGTGCCGTGCGTGTGATCATTGCTTGTACAGCCCTCTCGCAGTGTCCGGAGCAAGTATGGTGGGTCTGACACACCGGTGTCAATGTGTTCTTTTTTCCATTTCCAGGAGTGTACATCGGTCGTGTGAAAACTGTGGTAGGGAAGGTGAATGGTCGACAGGTTTATTGGGAGAATTTTAGGAAAGAGTGTTTCGCCTGTAAGGGAGACCGTATATAGGACGCTGGTGAGACCTATTCTCGAGTTCTGCTCGAGTGTTTGGGATCCGTACCAGGTCAGATTGAAAGCATATCAGAACCGGGCTGCTGCAACATTTGTTACCGGTAGGATCGAACAACACGCAAGTGTTACGGGGATGCTTCGGGACCTCAAATGGGAATCCCTGTAAGGAAGGCGACGTTCTTGTGCAGAAACATTATTGAGAAAGTATAGAGAACCGGCGTCTGAAGCTGACTGCCGAACGATTCTAGAGCCGCCGACGTACATCTAGCGTGAGGACCACACAGATAAGGTACGAAAAATAAGGGCTCATACGAAGGCAGTCGTTTTTCTCTCGCTCTATTTGCGAGTGGAACAGAAAAGGAAATTACAAGTCGTAGTACAAGTAGTACCGTACGGTGGCTTGCGAAGTATCTATGTAGATGGAGATGCATACGTACATGTGTTTCCCTAGGAAGACGACATGCTCGATGCCAACACATTTGTAACTAAATCTGTAGAAAAGAACAGTAGTCAATCCCGAAATCCGTCGTTTTGTTACGACAGCACTACTTTTCAACTATTTCACAATCATCTTCAGTACTAAAGATTACGAAACAGGACAATCAGTGAGAAATATACGATAGATGACTCAGTATCGTAAGAGCAAACATAAACACCACACAGTTACATACCATATAAGGACAGGTGCCATTAGACCCAGGTGTTACGTGGTAAACAATATTGGTGTAGTGCCTACTGGTCTCTAAGATAAACTGTAGCCGTTGCTTACATGGTGGATTAGGAGTAAAAAGCTATGTCAGAGCCACTTGGTGCCATCTGTAGAGGTGCTGGTGAATAATTACATGACTGTAAAGCTGTAAAACTTTAAAAACTACAAATAATGGTTATACATGGAAAGTAAAGCACATTTGTAGAGCCATAAGCGTGGCCCATTCAGTGACAGTAGGCAGAGGACAGTATGCCATGTATTTTTGCATTACAAACGTATGGAAGAGGTTCCATGCAATACCAAAAGTAAAATAGTGTACCAAGACAATTAAAATATAAAGGAAATGAAAATAGTACAATAAACCGAGGTATGCCATCTCTGGGCATAAACTAACACCGTAGCCGCGCGGGATTAGCCGAGCGGTCTAGGGCGTTGCTGTCACGGACTGTGCCGCTGGTCCCGGCGGAGGTTCGAGTCCTCCCTCGGGCATGGGTGTGTGTGTTTGTCCTTAGGATAATTTAGGTTAAGTAGTGTGTGAGCTTAGGGACTGATGACCTGAGCAGTTAAGTCCCATAAGATTTCACACACATTTGAACATTTTGAACTAACACCGTACAGTTCGTAAGAAAACATTAGCGCCATTCTTAGGTTTACAGTACAAACATGTGGAATGAAGTAGCATTACCATTTCGAAAGGATGAAATTAGCTAGTGGTCCATCGATGAACACATAAGTAAAATAAAGGAACTGAAAATAGTACAAAAAGTCATTGGTAAATATTTTTATTGGATTGTACAATAAGAGTATATCTTTATGGCAAGTACAGTTTGCCACCCAGCAAAATAATAAAAAAAGTGTGTTATAATACATTTTCCTAAGAGGAAACAGAAGATATTGAATGTGAGACGAGATCTGCTATCGCAATTACCATGATAATGTTGCAATATGGGCTCTGTAACATATTGTTTAACGTTGTCAGTTTACATTTTAGGGCGATTTAGCTCTAAGAATACGACGATGTGTTAAGATTGTCACACACTGAAAAGCATTTTAGAGTAATAGGAGACGGCTCGTCATTGAGCTCAAATCGGTAACGAGTATAGAAAATTTGAAAGGGAATGCTGAGAGAATTAGATAAGAAAATGAGGCACTATAAGAAGTAGATATGTTTTGGCATTTGGACAGAAAATTAACTGATGATAGCTAAAGTGAAGAGCATATAAAATTCAATCTGACAACAGCAAGAAACGCGTTCCTGAATGACAGAAATTTGTTAACAACGGATATAAATTTAAGTGTATATATAACCCTTTCAAATGTTACGTTTCATAAGAAAACTGAAAATTACGAGTGGCGTTCAGTAAGTAACGCAACACAATTTTTTTTTTCTGAAAGTCGGTTGGTCTTGTTCCGGATTCCAATACATTACATTATTCACTACGTTTTGGCTACAAAAGCCTTTTTTTCAACATAATCTCTGTGCATTGGACGGCTTTACGCCACCGTACTTCGAGGCCCTGTGTGCCCGCATCGTACCGCTCTAATGGCCGATGACGGAGTCAATTAACTTGCTGCATCGGTAACCAGCCCTAAGTACTGCTCACCCCGGAATTATCCTCCATGGGGTCAGACAGATGGAAGTCGGAAGGGGCGAGATCCTGGCTGTAGGGTGAATGAAGGAGAACAGTCCAAGTGAGCCCTTCTCGGGTTTGTGTGAGGCCTTGCATTGTCACAGAAAAGGAGAATTCCGTTTGCATCTCTGTGGCGGCGGACACGCTGAAGTAGTTTCTTCAATTTCCTGAGGGTAGCACAATATATGACATAGGTGATTATTGCACCATTGGGAGAGGAGATCAAGTTGTGCAGCAATGTGTTTGATTGTGATCCGTCGGACGAGAGTGTCCGGACGTTCTAATATTGCAGGAGTCACAGCTGTGTGCGGGTGTGCGGCCTGCCGGGGAGGGGGGGGGGGGGGGGGGTGGAGGTTTGCGCGACTTTGCTGCGATGATGACAGACACCTGGCCCAACGACTCAACGTGCTTTTATTCACTACCAGATCTCCGTAGACATTCTGCAAGTGCCTATGGCTATCTGTGAGGCTCTGGTTTTCCATCGAAAAATAACTGAATGACAGCTCTCTCCTTGGAACACAACTCCGTTACATACACCATCTAAGTATACTGCCGCCAGCTATCGCAACTTGACGACATTATAGGAGCTGAAGCGGCAACATTCCACGATGTTCCACAACAACTTCCGCATTTTTCAAACGAAATCGGAAGAGGAAAAAAAAATTGATGCATTACTTATCGAACGCCCGTCGTAACGACACATCGAGCAAGTAATGAAGACATACTGCATCGACTTGGAAAGGAAAGTTGTTTATGGAACAAGTTGAAACTTGATTAAGAGATGGGATAGACTGAAAAACACAGGAGAAAAAATAGCAGGGTTGGGGGGAGGGGGTAGAGTAATGAGGTTGAAATGGATGCAGGACACACTTGTTGTTCCGAGATGAGGCTTATCCGGAGAAGATTAGCTTGGAAATTTATATCAGATCAGTCTTCGCACTGAAGAACACAGCAATAACTGTAGGTGAATGAGAAGCAATGTGGCTTTCTTGCTGTCACAGCCTTAACGAGGGGAACACGGTAAGTGCCATAACCTGAGTTCCCAGCAACTTCCCTCTTGGAAGACGAGCCAAATATAGGCAACCGTGTGTCGGCTTATCAGTAGACATTCGACCGTTTACGAGGAAGAAACCTTCAAAGCTTTCGTTGTAAATGAGATACATTCTAGAGCGGGATAGACCCCGCCCATCTAGGGGCCTAGTGGGTAGTATTGTGATATCTCATTTTTGCTTCCTGTGTTCGAAATCCAATTATTATTTTATTTGTTATATTTTATTATTTTCTTCTAACCAGCCATGTCAGTAGAGGGTTACTACACGAATGTTGCTTATTAAATTAGGGGATGAAGAACGCTACGTCAATTGAAAATTACGACAGCGTTTTACAATACGTGTCATTCATTTACTGTTTAATACAGGGTGGTAGTTATTGACCTATAAGAAATAAAATCGTCATAACTTCCGAAGCGTTTGCGCTAGGACGTTAAACTGCAGGGTTGGCGGCGGGGTATGATGGGAATGAATGTGGTTTGGTTTAGCGACTAAGCCCGCTTTCATTTGGATGGGTTCGTCAATAAGCAAAATTAGCGCATCTGTGGGACTGAGAATCCACATTTCGCGATCGAGAAGTCTCTTCACCATCAACGGGTCAGTGTGTGTTGTGCAAAGTTCAGTCACGGAATAATTGGTGCGATATTCCTTGATGGCACGGTGACTACAGAACGGTACGTGAAGCTTCTGGATGATGATTTCATCCCCATTCTCCAAAGTGACCCTGCTTTCGACAAGACGTGGTACATGCTAGACGGGGCGCGACCCCATCGAAGCTGAAGAGCGTTTGTCCTGGAGGACCACTCTGTGGACCGTATTCTGTCTCTGGGATACCCAGAAGCCACTGGCATAGGCCTCGATTTGGCCGCCATATTCTCCGGAACTGAAAACATACGACTCCTTTTTGTAGGGCTATATTAGAGACAGGGTGTAGAGAAATAACCCCAAAATCAGTGCTGAGCTGAAAACAGCCATTCAGGAGATCATCGACAGCATCGATGTTCTGACAATTCAGCAGGTCGTACAGAATTTCGCTGTTCGTCTGCGCCACAACAACGCCAATGACGGCAGGCGTATCGAACGTGTTATACCCTAAATGCGAATATCTGTAGTGTCGTTTACTTGTTGAATAAAGTGTGTGCACGCCGTAGTTTGTAACTAATTTACCGGGGGGCCGTGCGGTTCCATTCGCTACAGTCTGGAATCGCGTGACCGCTACGGTCGCAGGTTCGAATCCTGCCTCGGGCATGGATGTGTGTGATGTCCTTAGGTTAGTTAGGTTTAAGTAGTTCTAAGTTCTAGGGGACTGACGACCTTAGAAGTTAAGTCCCATAGTGCTCAGAGCCATTTGAACCATTTAACTAATTTAGGTTTATTTTTCATGTAGTTCAATAATTGTCACCTTGTACATGTGTGTATGGTCTTTTCAGAAGTTACAGTTTTTGTGTTGACAGAAGGGCAACACAGTGTTACGATTGGAGGTCGAAATGCACGCGTTTTAGCTCAAGCAGGCTAGCGTGAGGAGGGAAGAACTATACTGACGTGAGTTCTGGAAGATGACAAGGAATGAGAATTCAGAAAGCGGACGTAATTCGTTTGACAACTTTAATCCATTAATGATGAATGTAGCTCTTGACGGTACATGATTCACAATATTACCTGTTCAGAATACATTCTTGAAGATAGTTCTTATAGTAACTGAATATGGGGCCTTGCTAGGTCGTAGCAAATGACGCACCTGAAGGCTATGCTAAACTGTCGTCTCTGCAAATGAGAGCGCATGTAGACAGTGAACCATCGCTAGCAAAGTCGGCTGTACAACTGGGTGAGTCCTAGGGAGTCTCTCTAGACTAGACCTGCCGTGTGGCGGCGCTCGGTCTGCAATCACTGATAGTGGCGACACGCGTGTCTGACGGATACTAACAGAACGCGGCCGATTTAAAGGCTACCACCTAGCAAGTATGGTGTCTGTCGGTGACACCACAACAGTCTTTTCAGATTCTTATATTTTATTGATAAACGAGCTCTTCATTCCTGTATTTTATTCTTATGTTTGTTCTTCAAGAATATTTGGTGCATTCTCTTGGATGATACCGACAGTAGAAACATTCGAAACATGGAAATTCCGAACACCACGAATATCGCAAGAACGCAGGTTTGCCATAATGATATTTCTTCTTTTTTAAAATTAATACACCAGATACGTAGTTTGGAAAGCTTTCATGCAGTTGTCGTCCACGGCCACCAGCATATATTAAAAGCAAAAATAAAAATAGAAATAATAATAGGGTTTGGAACACGGAGCGCAAAAGCGTGAAATTCCGACGCCTAAAGGAACGTAAATTATCTCGAAAATTTTGACCGCCGTTATCTCAAAAACGGTACAATTTGCACAGATAAGCCGAGAAAGGTGTTCAGTTACTTTGACACCTCCTCCACTGAGAAAATTTCCTGGGAAATCGAGTTATGGCACTTGCCGTGCTCTCCTCGAAAGCACAGTGACCGACTGCGCCAGTCAGCACTACGACTGCCTCGCCGCTCCTCCCCCGCTCACGCCCCTTCACATGGTTCTGATGGCTCTGAGCACTATGGGACTCAACATCTATGGTCATCAGTCCCCTAGAACGTAGAGCTACTTAAACCGAACTAACCTAAGGACATCACACAACACCCAGTCATCACGAGGCAGAGAAAACCACTGACCCCGCCGGGAATCGAACCCGGGAAGCCGGGCGCGGGAAGCGAGAACGCTACCGCACGACCACGAGCTGCGGACCTCGCGCCCCTTCCCCCTACTGCCTAGTTACAATACCAAACGAAACACAAGTTACTTTCCGGACAGCCCTGTATGGGGTGCGTACTGTAAGACCTTCGGTACACACACCATCAGATTATTTGACTTGTCGCTCTAACGAAGTAGGCGAGTGTCAGCAATATGTCTCGTGGTCTTATCGTGACGTGTTTATCTTCTGCCGTTAGGTCAGACGATAGAAATGCCACTTGCACGCTTAAAGTAGCAGATGGACAGTAACCAACTTTGAATAGAACTTGATTAATTTTCACACATATTTATCAAAATAATAACAAGCATGAAAATTACTTAACTTGGTTCTGGATGCTATTTACACTTGAGAATCTGAAGTTCCTTTGGTATTGGTACGTTAGTCTTATTCTCTCATATATCTCTGATACTTGACAAAAGTGTCTATATATTTATCTTCATGGCTATGTACAGGAATATGGTAATCTTATTAGGCGCAGACTGAAACTTGACTATAGACTGGTACAGACTGATGCAGACTGACTAATCGGAGGTCTATACACTCGTTATAATACCTCGCGTGTTCATGTACCACTGCGCGAGTGTGATCATCGAGGAGAAAAGGTTCTACATAAGTAGCAATCTCCTTGGCTGCGTTACATATTAATACGCCGATTGGCGGAATCAGAATTTGGTCCGTCTCTATGGCAGCGCCATCTCGTAGTACGGAGAAGGACGAGCGCTGCGCCTGCACTGTTGTGCTTAGCGGGGCGCGCTCTAGTGGGAAAGTTGTGTACGCGCTGACTAGGCGGAAGTATGTACACAGCACCCTGGTAGAAGAAAATGAATGTAAGAGTAGATCTGTTGTAGTAAATAACGTGACAGTGTCTCAGTCGCAGAAAGCACAGTGACTAAGCTGTGTAAACCTGGTGGAGAGCGTGAGGGTGAATGGCACGTGAATGGCAGGCCGGCGGAGACGGCGTGGGACAGCGAGCCGGCGGCGCCCAGTAGCCGCCGCGGCCGGTGTCGCTGCCGCCCACGCAGCGGCGCCGCCCAGCCGCCCACAGCACGGGCGCACAGTGGCAGCCGGGTAGCCGCCTCGCCAGCCCGGCGCCTCGCACCACGCCGGACCAGACCTGCCGCGGTCGCTGACCCCCACCTGGCGTCGAGGTTGCGTGCGGCCGCGCCTACTGCTCCTCACCGGGGCTCGGCCACCGCTCCTCTGCTACCGGGTGCGCTACTCTGGCACCGTGACAGGTACACCGAGGTGACAACATTCATGGGACGGCCATATGCTCATGTACAGATGACAACAGTATCGCGGGCGCAAGGTATAGAACGGCAGTGCATTGGCGGGTCTGTCATTTGTACTCAGTTCATGACACTGATGTGGGCGTGCCAACTGTAAAAATTGTTAGTTCGCCTAAACAGGTCATTTCAAAGGATTTAAATATGCTTAATCTCATATTAGTAAACTGTCGAAGTGTCTGTCCCCGAGTCAATCTTCGAAATAAACAGTAGCAATGCCAATATTGTATTAGGTAGCGAAAGCTGGTTGAAACCAGACATAAAAAGCAGTGAAATTTTTAACTCTGATTGGACAGTGTTTAGGAAGGATAGGACTGATGCTCTGGAGGGTGGTGTGTTCATTGCAGTTAAAAGCTGTTTAGACGCAGTTGAGATCGATACTGCGTCGGACTGTGAAATAGTCTAGATAAAGCTGTCAATCAGACAAGGACTGACCATTGCATTAGGATGTTTTTATAGACCACCAGCATTCGCAACAAACGTCGCAGAACGTTTCAGGGAAAGTCTTGAGTACATAGGAAGTAAATACCCAAATTATCAATTAGTTATAGGTGGAGATTTCAATCTAGCATCCATTGACTGGGAAAATTACACGTTTATCACAGGGGGCAAAAGCAAAGATTCGTGTGAAGTTATCCTAGGAGCGCTCTCAACATACAACCATCTTGGCGACAAACAGACCTGATCTTTTTGAGGAAGTTAATCTAGAAGAAGGTATAATGAAGTTGTGGCTTCTATGTCAGTGGAAATTGAAAAAAAAGAAAAAAAACCTGCGTAAAGTTTTCTTGTCTGGGGAAGCAAATAAAACTGTCATTAATGAATATCTTCATAGTCAGCTCCAAGCAGTCACCGCGGGACACAAAGATATTGAGCATCTTTGATCGGAATTTAAAGGTATTGTCCACCATGTGCTAGAGAAGTATGTGCCTACCAAAAGTATAGGGGAAGGAAAGGATCCACCTTGGTACAACAAACATATTAGGACGTTGCTGAGAAAGCAGAGAACTTTGCATAGTCGTTTTAAACGTAGTCACTGCCCCGCTGATAAACAGAAACTATGCGAAATGAAAGCAGTTGTCAGAAGGACAATGAGAGACTCTTTTAACGAATTTGAAAGCAAGCGTTACGCAAGTAACGGGTAAGGCGAACTCCAGATTGCGGTTTGTTGGTAGAATCCTGAAGCAATGCAGTCATCCAACAATACGTTAGTTCGTGTAGTCTTAGAATATTGTTCGTCAGTAGGGGACCCTTACCAGTTGGGTCTGATTCAAGAGATTGTTTCAAATCTCTCTGAGCACTATGGAACTTAATTTCTGAGGTCATCAGTCCCCTAGAACTTAGAACTACTTAAACCTAAGGACATCAAACGCATCCATGCCCGAGGCAGGATTCGAACCTGCTACCGTACGGTCATGCGGTTCCAGACTGAAGCGCCTAGAACCGCTCGGCCACCACTGCCGACTTCAAGAGATTGAGAAGGTCCAAAGAAGACCAGCAAGATTTGTGACTGGTACATTTAGCCATCGCGAGAGCGTTACAAATCTCATAGAAAGTTTGAAATGTGACACACTTGCAGATAGACGACGCGCTAAACAGGATGGGCTGCTCACTAAATTCCGAAATCCAATCTTCACCGAGGGTGTAGAGGATATATTATTACCACCAACTTTCAAATCGCATAAGCATCATCCAAAAAGATAAGGGAAATAAGAGCTGGTACTGAGGCGTTCGAACAGTCGTTTTTCCCTCACGCGATACGCGAGTGGAACACAAGGGGGGGGGGGGGGGGGGGGACATGACTTTGGCGCGAATTGTGCGGTCCGCCACACGCTGCTTGGTGGCTAGCGGAGAATAAATGTTGATGTAGATGTGATTCGTGTGGAAAGGTTTCCGACGTGATTGTGGCCGCACGACAGGAATTAACAATCTCTGAAAGTGGAATGGTAGTTGGAACTAGACGCCTGGGACACTTCGGAAATCGTTAGGGAATTCAATACTATGAGATCCACAGTATAACGAGTGTAACAAAAATACCAAATTCCAGGTATTACCTCTCACAACGGCGACACACTGGCTGACAGCCATCAGTTAACGACCGATAGCAGCGGCAATGGCGTAGAGTTGTCAGCGCCAACAGGCAAGCAACACTGCGTGAAATAACCGCAGATGCAATGTGGGATGTACGGCGGACAAATTCCTTAAGACAGTACGGCTATTACAGCAGACGACGGGCGCGAGTGCCTTTGCTAACAGCACATGGCTTGCAGGGTCCCTGCTGGGCTCGTGACCATATCGACTGAACCCTAGACAACTGGAAAACCGCGGCCTGGTCAGATAAAAAGAGCTGATGGTGCGGTTCGAATGTGGCGCAGACCACAGGAAGTCAAGGATCCAGGTTGTGAATAACGCATTGTGCAAGCTGATGCCGGCTCCAGAGTGGTGTGGGTTGTCTTCAAATGGAATGGACTGGGTCCTCTGGTCCTACAGAATCGATCATTGACTTAAAATAACTGTTCGGCAACTTAGAAACCATTTGCAGCCATTTATGGAGTTCATGGAGTTCATGTTCCCAGATAATGACGACATGCTACCGGGTGACAATCGTTCGCGATTGGTTTGAACATTCTGCACCATTAAAGCGAATTATTTGGCCACCCAAATTAACTAGCATGAATCCCATCGAACATTTATAGGACTTAATCGAGAGGTCAGTCCGTGCATAACATGCTGTACCGGCAACACTTTCGCAATAGCGGCTGGGTGTAGAGGAAGCATGGTTCAATACTTCAGTGACTTGTTGAGTCCATGCCATGTCGAGTCGTTGCAATGTTGTTGTTGTTGTGGTCTTCAGTCCTGAGACTGGTTTGATGCAGCTCTCCGTTCTATTGGATCCTGTGCAAGCTTCTTCATCTCCCAGTACCTACTGCAACCTACATCCTTCTCAATCTGCTTAGTGTAGTCATCTCTTGGTCTCTTTCTACGATTTTTACCCTCCACGCTGCCCTCCAATGCTAAATTTGTGATCCCTTGATGCCTCGGAACATGTCCTACCAACAAGTCCCTTCTTCTTGTCAAGTTGTGCCACAAACTCCTCCCCAATTCTGTTCAATACCTCCTCATTAGTTATGTGATCTACCCATCTAATCTTCAGCATTCTTCTGTAGCACCATATTTCGAAAGCTTCTATTCTCTTCTTGTCGAAACTATTTATCGTCCATGTTTCACTTCCATAAATGGCTACACTCCATACAAATACTTTCAGAAACGACTTCCTGCCACTTAAATCTAGACTCGATGTTAACAAATTTCTCTTCTTCAGAAACACTTTCCTTGAAATTGCTAGTCTACATTTTCTATCCTCTCTACTTCGACCATCATCAGCTATTTTGCTCCCCAAATAGCAAAACTCCCTTACCACTTTAAGCGTCTCATTTCCTAATTTAATTCGCTCCGCATCACCCGACTTAATTCGACTATATTCTATTATCCTCGTTTTGATTTGTTGATGTTCATCTTATACCCTCCTTTCAAGAAAGACACTGTCTGTCTCTGACAGAATTACAATGTCATCGGCGAACCTAAAAGTTTTTATTTCTTCTCCATGGATTTTAATACCTACTTCGAACTTTTCTTTTGTTTCCTTTACTGCTTACTCAATATACAGATTGAATAGCGTCGGGGAGAAGCTACAACCTTGTCTCACTCCCTTCCCAACCACTGCTTCCCTTTCGTGGTGGTGGTGGTGGTGGTTAGTGTTTAACGTCCCGTCGAGAACGAGGTCATTAGAGGCGGAGCGCAAGCTCGGGTTAGGGAAGGATTGCGAAGGAAATCGGCCGTGCCCTTTCAAAGGAACCTTCCCGGCATTTGCCTGAAACGATTTAGGGAAATCACGGAAAACCTAAATCAGGATGGCTGGAGGCGGGATTGAACCGTCGTCCTCCGGAATGTCAGTCCAGTGTGCTAACCACTGCGTCACCTCGCTCGGTCTTCCCTTTCGTGTCCCTCGACTCATAACTACCATCTGGTTTCTGTACAAATTGTAAGTAGCCTTTCGCTCGCTGTATTTTACTCCTGCCACCTTCAGAATTTGAAAGAGAGTATTCCAGTCAACATTGTCAAAAGCTTTCTCTAAGTCTACAAATGCTAGAAACGTAGGTTTGCGTTTCCTTAATCTTTCTTCTAAGATAAGCCGTAGGGTCAGTATTGCCTCACGTGTTCCAACATTTCTACGGAATCCAAACTGATCTCCCCGAGGTTAGCTTCTACCAGTTTTTCCATTCGTCTGTACAGAATTCGCTTTAATATTTTGCAGCTGTGACTTATTAAACTGATAGTTCGGTAATTTTCACATCTGTCAACACTTGCTTTCTTTGGGATCTCTGCAATACGCCGGGAAAAAGGAGCTCCGACACAATATTGGGAGTTACCCCATTACTTTTTTTACCTCCGTGTACAAGTCAATGTTTCCTCCAGCACAATGTGTTTGGGGATGAAATTAAAAGGAAGACCATGTGGCATTCTTGGCCAGGAGACCCCTTGCGTGACGGCACTTCGACGACCTACTTGTCCATGGTGCTGAAATGATGATGAGGAGAACACAAGATCCAGTTCCGACGCGGAATACGTCTTCGACCAGGCCAGGAATCGAACCCAGGCCCTGAACCCCGCCAGTCTGCCACACTAACCCTCGTCTACGAAGGGATGCTTTGCTGACCAAGCCTGCACCATAGTGGCTGTATAAATACCCACTGAAATGAAATCTAAGGCTCTCTTTTACAAGAGGTATTGCAGAATTATCTCATCTGACAACGTTTCAAGACGTCACAAACATCTGTTTTCATTGTCGCCTAAATATAAAACATAACTGCTGTTTAGGAAGAACTATTCTATTTGCGAAGTGCACTCGCCATCAAACAAATAAAAGTGGGAAGAGAAAAGCCTCCTGTCACTGAAGTAGCTATTATGAGCAGGTTCACTTGTACGCAACAACTATTCAGATGCGGTACAAAGCGAAACAGTATTAATCAAAAGCTATAAAAAATAGATGGCAACACATATTGTAAACAATTTGGAATGATTTATTAAAATAAATTTTACTATACTTAACTGTAGTAAGACGATTGTGCATAGATAAATTCATCGACGTTCACTTGGACTCATCTCTCTGTAAACCTTGGAATAGTCCAGTAGCGGCTGGTTATCATGTGCTAATGTGCACAGCACCCTGTAAATATCACACTAAAATTATGCTATTCCGCTTCAAATGTGAGCCGGAAATCGTCTTAAAATTTTGCCCATTTCTCTTTGATGTGAGCTGGAAATTATGACGTCTTTCTTCAAATGCGTCGTGGTATGCACATAAAATGGACCAATTTTGTAGCTCTCCCTGAAAACCAGAAACCGGTGCTGAGAGCTGAAATGACGGTCAGCCGTGCTATGATCAACTCAGAGAACTATTGCAGCTGTCTGTTTTTGACTGTTGTTTCGTGACATCAGCCATTCCGGTACTATGAGTGCTACGTTGCTCATCGCACCAGGTCAGTATTTTTCTTTGAAATTGCATGCAGAGCATTGTGCAAGCGTGGAGAATGACTACTTATGATAAAACTGTTGCTCCAACTGCACTGTTGGTGAGTGGCATAAAGCACAGACTGCTAATTTACAGACTTGGGTTTGATTCCCGCTGGTACTTCCTCACAATGATGAACTAATAATTATGAAGTCTTAAAGAACAGTTCTGTTTATATACAGAAGCCACCAGCATTGCGGCGCTAACACAGGTTCCCATGAGATTACCGAAGTTAAGTGCTGCTGGGCTTGGCTAGCACTTGGATGGGTTACCTAGTGCTGTTGGCAAGTCGGGTGCACTCAGCCATTGTGATGCCCATTGAGGAGCTACTTGACTGAGAAGTAGGTATCCCGGTCACTAAAACTGACAACAGGTGGGAGAGCGGTGTGCTGAACATATGCCTAAAGGCTGAGGGTGACACGGGGGTCAGTCGGTACAGTTGAGTCTTACTAGGCCTGTTCGGACGGAAGTATCTACATAAAATTAATATATTCTATTTAGTTACAATTACTACCCTCGTAAGTCAAAACGCTATAGGGTACACCGTTGTAAGACAAGTGAGTATATGAGAGAATTGAGAATGAAAGTGTTTTCCGTAAATCATCTGTAGATGATCTGCTAAAGGAGATCTTCGGAGAAGAAAGTTATTTTTAAAGAGTTAGGTAGATGTACTTCAAATGGAAGTCTAGCTCCAGAGAGGTCTGGGGTGACGCTCACCGATTTCACTTAGATAACACTGAAAATTACGAAATACTTGAAAATATTTCCATCAACTTTTTAATTTTCCGGAACCAATTCATAAGGTTGAACACTCAAATGTTCAAATGGCTCTGAGCACTATGGGACTTAACATCTATGGTCATCAGTCCCCTAGAACTTAGAACTACTTAAACCTAACTAACCTAAGGACATCACACAACACCCAGCCATCACGAGGCAGAGAAAATCCCTGACCCCGCCGGGAATCGAACCCGGGAACCCGGGCGTGGGAAGTGAGAACGCTACCGCACGACCACGTTGAACACACAAGCACTGATGAAAATGGAGAAGAAGGTTTACCCCCAACTATCCAAGAAATTGAAGTTTTGGTACAACTCACTATTAGGTGGCAGAATGTACTAGTAACTTGATGGGATGAGACATGTAGTGAACTCACAGTAGTAACGTCTTTAAATCGCAATTTTCCATGAAATACCTACAACTAGTGAAAGAAGGTTAATAGTGCGCCACAGTAATGAGGGTAAACAGTGTGAAAATTATGGACAAAAATGTTTGGAATATGTAAATGTGCTTATGTTTTATAAGTCAAGTTACAGTGCGACCTCCAGCATGTGAACAGATGAGAGGAAACACGAAGAACCATCACACTGAAGATGCCTTAAAATAAAATAGGCGAAACGCGTCAGGGAGAAATAAAAAACAAAGCAGCGAGAATAGGCTGTTTTTATTTACAAAAGATATAGTTCAGTTTGTATACATAAAATTAGTATATTCAGTTTAGTTACGATTACTACCATTGTAAGCCAAAAGGCTATGGGCCACCAGATTCTAGCTCAGTGGTATAATTTTGCACGAGCCGCCACTGATATAGTCTTAGATCCAGTGATTGAGGACTAACGCGACTAGTACAGTGTCCACTTGGGGTCCTACTCATGGTGACTGTAAATGAGTCTTGAGATTATGACTTGAGGTACTATCTGACTGATACTAAGTAACGGCTGAGTGGAGCAGTGGAGCAGTGTGTCAGCGGATGAGTATCCAGTTGGGAACAATTTTGTAACGTAAGGCGAAAGCGTAAAATAGTCCATGTCGAGTGCGCCTGAGTCTTTGGCACCTCGACGCTCGTCTATGTAGGCTGTGTGCCGCATTTTCCGGAGAGTACAGCAGCAACGTAACAACTCGCATATGCAGATACAGTGGCAGCGCTTTTGTAAATTTGTGAAATCTGTTGAGTTAGTACCACGTGAATTGTCTCTGGTCAGTGAGATCTACATCTACATACATATTCAGCAAGCCAACGTAAGGTCCATGGCGGAAGATACCCTGTACTTTACTAGTCAGTTCCTTTCCTGTTCCACTGGCAAATAGAGCAAAGGTAAACGACTGTCTATGACTCTATGCCTCTGTAGAGATCTAATTTTCTCGTATCTTATCTTGGTGGTCCTTACGCGAAGCAATAGAATTGTCCTGAACTCAACTTCAAACTCCAGTTTTCTAAATTTTCTCAAGAATGTTTCGCGGAAATAATGTTGTCTTCCCTCCAGCATTTCCATTGGAGTTCATGAAGCACCTCTGTAACACTCGCCGGTTGATCGAACTACCACTACCAATTCTAGCAGCCGTTGCTTCGATGCATTCCTCTAATCCGGCCTAATGGAGATCCCAAACAATCAAGCAGTTAAACTTTACCAAAATCCTCCCAACAGACTGAATTCGATCATTCGCCTTCCGTACTACTGATTTTACGTGCTCTTTCCATTTGTTATCGCTTTACAACGTTGCAAAAAATGGTTCAAATGGATCTCAGCACTATGGGACTTAACTGCTGTAGTCATCAGTCCCCTAGAACTTAGAACTACTTAAACCTAACTAACCTAAGGCCATCACACACATCCATGCCCGAGGCAGGATTCGAACCTGCGACCGTAGAGGTCACGCGGTTCCGGACTGTAGCGCCTAGAACCGCACGGCCACTCCGACCGGCATTACAACGTTGCACCTAGATATTTAATCGACTTCACTGTGTCAAGTGGCATACTACTAATGCTGTATTCTAGTATTGCAGGATTATTTTTTTCTACTCATCTCCATTAACTTCCATTTTAGTGCAATTACGACAAGCTGTCATTCATCAATGAGTGACCTTGTATCCATTTAACAGTCGCTCAACGACGACACCTTCCCGTACATCACAGTGACATTAGCAAAGGGACGCAGATTGATGCTCAGCCTGTCCGTTAGATAAATTACGTGTATAGAGAATAACAGCGGTCCTGTAACACTTCCATAGAATGCTCCTGTCGATACGCTTGCCCTCGAGAACAACGTATTGGGTACAGTTCTTCAAGAAGTCTTAGAGCCACTGACATAGTGGGGAAACTATTCCTTATGCTCGTACCATTAACAGTTTGTTGAACTCTTTCCTGAAATCTACGAGTACGGAATCTACCTGCTGTCCATCATTTACGGTTCGCAGGATATCGTGCGGGAGTTTTGTGCTAGCGGTGCTTTCTAAATCCGTTCTAACTTGTGGTCTGAAGTTATTCTACCTCTAGGAAAATTTTGGGATTCGAACTCAGAATATGCTCCAGTAATCTGGAGTAAACCGATGTTACGCACATTTGTTGGTAATTTTGCGGGCTCGTTCATTAAGCCTTCACATACACGATACAGGACTCACCTGAATTTCGTCGCAGTCTGTTGAGACTTTGAACTGGTGAAGAGACTTGAGCTAAGTGCAAGCTAAATGATGGGCCAATACCATAGTGTACTCTCGGTAAAATGGAATTAGAAATCTATCCTTACTTGGCGACTTATTTGTTACTTGCTCCTCTACGCCAGAGACGTCTATTACTGTGTCCTCCATAAGGGAGTCTGTGCGTGGATCAAACGACGGTATGTTGTTACGATCCTCTTGCGTGAATGATTTCTTAAATGTGAAGTTTGAACTTCAGCTTTCCTTTTGCTGTCTTCTACTGTCAGACCAGGCTGGTCAGTGAGTGAATGGATGGTAGCTGAGCCGTGCTCCGCGACACGTTTAACTGCCCGAGCCCGGCTGCGGCCGACACATCCGTCTTGTCCGCACCGCGGGCAGTTGGGATCAGCTGCGCCGGCAAAAGAGTGCGCGAGCTGAGTTGCTGTCGAAGCCCGCCGTTCGTTCAGGTGTTCCCCCTGGTGTCAACAGCGCTCGGTGCAACAGGGAAACAGGCAGCCCTGGGAAGGCGGTTAATGACACGCCACACACGTGCGGCGCTCCTTTGAGAATCGTGAAGGTCTGATATGCTAGGAACAGAGTGTTCTTGATCTTTTACAAAGAGGTATAACGCGTAATGCAAAATATCGGATGTAACACAAAAAGTATCCACTGTAACATGGAAGTAACGGAACTCAGTGGAAATGATTTAATAGTCATAATGCTGTTATAATGCTTTACATTTCAGCTGTACCACATCAAAAGGGCTGGATAAACTTTTGAGCAATATGTACGTATAGTACGCAAAATATTTTACACTTTACTGTTAAACTACAATTTTTCATTACGGAATTAACTGGCTCAACCCTTCCTCGGAATTCGTTGAAGAGGAACCGCCTGCTCTGCATGTGGAACTGCTTTGAAATCAGGAACCACATAAGGCAAAAACAGTCTCAAATTACTCTCCCTGTGAAGTTTTCTTCTGGATTTATTTTTTATATACGTGTAAGGAGAAAGAGCCTTTTCGGACAAGCCGGCCGCTGTGGCCGATCGCTTCTAGGTGCTTCACTCCGGAACCGAGCGGTTGCTATGGTCGCAGGTTCGAATCCTGCCTCGGGCATGGATGTGTGTGATGTCCTTAGGTTAGTTAGATTTAAGTAGTTCTAGGTTTTAGGAGATTGATGACCTCAACTGTTAAGTACCACAGTGCCCAGATACATTTGAACCATTTGAACCTTTTCGGACAGATATGTGGAAGAGACAGGTAATAAACTTCCTATCGCTTTATTTGATAGTATTGGAATCTCCGTCTCTAAGCTTAACCGGAAACCTATCGGTGACACAAATTTATTTTCCGTAACTTAGTCTCTGGAAGTCTGGAGGAGTTGCTCGTTTCAATTTACAGTTCTTGCGGATTCTAGAATTATTGTCTTTGCCAAGCGATTGCGAATGCAGTTGTTCTTACTAGACAAAGCAGGATAGTAGTCTTGGAAATTTTCGCAAATTATTTCAGACGTTGCTTATTTTTATTCTTGCCTTTTTCGTCTGATGTAAGATGAATTTCTGCTAGGAAATCGTGAAGAGTATCGAAGCACTAAATTTAATTCAAATTTAGAAAGACTTTTCAAACTATAAGACTTTTAATGAAAGATTTGATACATTATTGCATATTACACAGGACTGTCCACCCCTGGTAGCTGAGTGGTCAGCGGGACGGAATGCCATACCAAACGTTCCGGCTTCGATTTCCGTCTGGGTCGGAGATATTCACAGCTCTGGGACTGGGTGTTGTGTTGTCCTTATCACAATCATTTCACCCCCATCGACACGCAACTCGCCGGAGTCGCGTCAACTCGAAAGACTTGCACCAGGAGAACGGTCTACCCGACGGGAGGCCCTAGCCACACGGCATTTCCATTACACAGAACGTGTCTGCTTCCGGAAGTAATAAATTTAAACTGTCGATTTTTAATCAAGTGTCTGTCAAATAAGCCACAGTCGAAGCCAGACATTGCCTAGGGGAAGGTTTATCTGATGAGAAAAAGATAAACGTCATACAATAGGAGAACAGTTCTGTCGTGATATAACCATCTTACATCTTTGTGTGTCAATAAAAACTTTTAAATACTTAGATTAGTACTTCAAAATTTCGCTAATTTGCAGGATAACCATTAATGAAATTAACTGTTTCCTCCACACCGTAAGCTACATAGGTTTTTCACATGCACGTAACAATAAGTACACTACTGGCCGATACAATTGCTACACCACGAAGATGACGTATTACTGACGCGAAATTTAACCGACAGGAAGAAGTTGCTGTGATATGCAAATGATTAGCTTTACAGAGCATTCACACAAGGTTGGTGCCGGTGGTGACACCTACAACGTGCTGACTTGAGGAAAGTTTCCAACCGATTTCTCATACACAAACAGCAGTTGACCGGCGTTGCCTGGTGGAACGTTGTTGTGATGCCTCGCGTAAGGAGGAGAAATGCGTACCATCACGTTTCCGACTTTGATAAAGGTCGGCTTGTAGTCTAACGCGATTGCGGTTTATCGTATCGCGACATTGCTGCTCGCGTTGGTCAAGACCCAATGACTGTTAGCAGAACATGGAGTCGGTGGGTTCAGGAGGGTAATACGGAACGCAGATCTCGATCCCAACGGCCTCGTATCACTAACAGTCGAGATCACAGGCATCTTATCCGCATGGCTGTAACAGATCGTGCAGCCACGTCTCGATCCCTGAGTCAAGAGATGTGGACGTTTGCAAGACAACAACCATCTGAACTAACAGTTCGACGACCTTTTCAGCAGCACGCACTATCAGCTCGGAGACCATGGCTGCTGTTACCCTTGACGCTGCATCGCAGACAGAAGCGTCTGCGATGCTGTACTCAACGACGAACCTGGGTGCACCAATGGCAAAACGTAATTTTTTTCGGATGAATCCAGGTTCTGTTTACAATATCATGATGGTCGCATCCGTGTTTCGCGACATCGTAGTGAACGAACATCGGAAGCGTGTATTCCTCATCGCCATACTGGCGTATCACGCGGCGTGATGGTATGGGATGCCATTGGTTACACGTCTCGGTCACCTCTTGTTCGCATTGACGGCACTTTGAACAATGGACGTTACATTTCAGATGTGTCACGACCAATGGCTCTACCCTTTATTCGATCCCTGCGAAACCCTGCATTTCAGTAGGATAATACACGACCGCATGTTGCAGGTCCTGTACGGGCCTTTCTGAATAGAGAAAGTGTTCGACTGCTGCCCTGGCCAGCACATTCTCCAGATCTCTCACCAACTGAAAACGAGTGGTCAATGGTAGCCGAGCAACTGGCTCGTCACAATATGCCAGTCACTACTCTTGATGAACTGTGGTATCGTGTTGAAGCTGCATGGGCAGCTGTACCTGTACCTGCAGCAATTGTGGACGTGTGGGGAGTCGCATTGTTCTGCTGGAATTGCCCAAGTTTGTCGGAATGCACAGTGGATATGAATGGACGCAGGTGATCATACAGGATGCTTACGTACGTGTCGGCTGTTAGAGTCGTATCTAGGTGTATCAGGTGTCCCATATCACTCCAACTGCACACGCCCCGCTCCATTACAGAGGCTCCACGAGTTGAATAATCCGCTGCTGACATGCAGGGTCTGCGGACTTTTGAGGTTTTTTTCATACCCATATACGTCCATCAGCTCGATACAATTTGAAACGGGACTCGGTCGGCCAGGCAACATGTTTCCAGTCATCAACAGTGCAATGTCGGTGTTGACGGGCCCAGGCGAGGCGTAAAGCTTTGTGTCGTGCAGTCATCAAGGGTACACGAGTGGCGTTTCGGCTCCTAAAGCCCATATCGATGACGTTTCGTTGAATGGTTTCGCTGACACTTGTCGATGGCCAATCATTAAAAATTGCAGAAATTTGCGGTAGGGCTGCGCTTCTGTCACGCTGAACGATTCTCTTCAGTCGCCGTTGATCCCATTCCTTGAGGATCTTTTTCCGTCCACAGCGATGTCGGAGATTTGATGTTTTACCGGAATCCTGATATTCACGGTACACTCGTGAAATGGTCGTACGGAAAAATGACCACTACATCGCTACCCCGGAGATGGCGTGCCCCATCGCCCGTGCTTCGACTAAAACACCACGTCCAGACTCACTAAAATCTTGACAACCTTCCATTGTAGCAGCAGTAACCGATCTAACAACTGCGCCAGACACTTGTTGTCTCATATAGGCGTTGCCTACCGTAGCGGCGTATTCTGCCTGTTTACATTTCTCTGTGTTTGAATACGCATGGCTATACCAGTTTCTTTGGTGCTTCGGTGTAATAATAAATGTTCTTTGCTGAAAGCTGCTTGCCAACTATTTGATCCTACAATTTGATTGTTTTATAACCTTTGGCTCATACGCCCCCACGTGCAACTGCGCGATTTATGAATTAAAAGTTAGAAAGTTCCTCTTTATAGGGCTTCCGAATGCTTGGTGAGATTTCAGAGTTGGCTACGCTACAATCTAGTGGCCAAACGACGCATTTATGTTCATTAATCGTAAGAAAACTAGTCACAAAGTTCAAATGATTCAAAGCAGGTATTTGTGGTAAAAAATTATGTTCACTACTCACAGAGCTCTTAAAATTTAACAAAACTGAGTTCACTCAGTCCGCTGTAACACTTATCACAAGTTAATAATTGTTTATGACTATGTAATGAACAACTGAAATACAGATTAAACTAAAGAAGAGCAGTATCTCGAGTTATGTACCACATCAAATGCCGGAAAAATCTCGGAAACAAATAAAAGTTGGTTTAAAGCAAATTTAAAGTTAAGTTCAATAACTACAAACAAACGAAAATCTGAGTGAAGTTCACTCGTAAATAACTGCTATAAGGTTTTGGAGTTCGCATTTGATTACCTAGAGCGAAATATTCAAATTTCAAAAGTTTAAAATATTTCAGAGTACTCGGTTACGATACACGGGAATATTACAAGTCTACGACTCAACACTCGACATGAGACCTACTGCAACACATACGTGTCTGTCTCACATCTCTACCCCGACTGCACGCAATCCGAGTCATAAAACCGAGCGAGGTCGACGGTTCATACCCGTCTTCGGCCATCCTGATTTGGGTTTTCCGTGATTTTCCTAAATCGTTTCCGCCAAATGCCCTGATTGTTCCTTTGAAAGGGCACGGCCGATTTCCTTCCCAGTCCTTTCCTAATCCTAGTTTGTGGTCTCTAATGACCTCGTTGTCGACGGGACGTTAAACACTAATCTCCTCCTCCTCTCCGAATCATAAAATGTTCCGTCATGATGGCTGTCTTTAAGTTCTCACTTTGACGTGAATCAAGAGAACACACTTTTGACACCTGCAACATATTTAAAAAATATAAATTTAATCTTATAAACATGCATCATACATCACTCTGAACGTAAACCGCCTCAGTTTTCTATAAATACACATGCAGAACTAAAACTAAGTACATTTATACATCTCATTTTATGTCTACTTAGCAATGCTGCCGCTTTCAGTGTTTTATTTATTATTATGTGAAAATTCATGTTTTTATGGGCAACATTCACATTCCGAAACGTAATTTAAAATTGATAATGTTTACAAAAAAATCTACTAGGCGTTCAATGAGACCTACGTGTTGATATTTGGTTTGTAAAAATGAAAGTGCTTATGGGACATTAATTTTCAAATTTCATTGTGTACATAAAACATCCCATATGACATAGTCAGTAACAATCCATCTATATTACGAAAATATAGCCATTCTGACTACTTGTCGTTTTTCTCTATTGAAAGCCAACACTATCTATGGTTCTGTATTTCTACTATTTCAAAAAATTTCACGCGGTGATTTATCTTTTTGGCAGATAAACCTGATGATGCGTTTACTCTGACATTAAACATGTAGTAGCCAATAAAACACCTTCATGGAACTATGCAGCTTTTGGAAAGAAGCCATCGTTCTCGAATGTTTTAAATTCTTAACACTTTATGATAATTTAAATGATTATTGAGTGTCTAGTAGTTTATGATTGTTTTTCACAATGTCTCTGAGCAGTTGCTTCATTCTACACAAAGTGAAATAAGTCTGAAACTACTTTTCGGATCGACGGGTGCGTTTTCACCCATGCACTCATTTTTGCCTTTGTGGCCATGTTACTAGCTTCTCTGTAACTAGTCTGGTTCTGTTTTCATTAGACTAGTCTCATTTAATACTTATTCTGGTCACTCGATGCAGCCATGGTGGTCACCAAGTATCCCATCGAGGTCCAGGCGCTAGGGTTTCCGCGTGCACGTCCCGGAGCATGCGTTTACCTGATCGCTGTCCTGTGGTGGCGGTAATTCTCATACCTGGCAGTGTCTGCCAGTCACTGAGGTTCAAACGGTGCCGTCATCTATTGATGACACCGCAAGGCTTGTGCGGCATACTGACCTTTGACCCCCTTTGTCAATCCACCCTGTTGGCTGTCAAAACACGCGCAGGTCTCGACTTGGTTGCTCCTCGTGGCAATAATGCGCACCCACACAGTCGCGTCTGTTTTCGAAGTTAGCAGAGACAATTACCAGAGATGTACAAAGTCTCCTTCCAGCCGGCCTGCTCCTGTCTGCGTCACAACCATTAAAGCAGCTCAGCCTGCCGCAACGGAAACACAAGAGTACACGTGTACTGAAAGCAGGCCAGCTTGGGTTTCCGCTAGCCTGGCAAGCTCCACGGGCCCCATTCAGTCCTCTGCATCTGACAACAGGTTGCGCTGTCAGCCCAATGTGACTAGAAAGGTATATGTCTTCGTCGGTAGTTCCAGTCCAGCTCATTTATCATGACGGCGTGAGAAGCAAAATGAACAAACCAGACTTACAGGAGAGTGAGGAGGAATTAACAGTTCGAGAATGTATACCCGTCACGAAATAGAGCAGTAGTCAGCAGGGAAAAAGTTGCCGTGTGTTTATGATACAGCTTCACATAAATCTGCAGGTTGTTTTGCAGTGTAAATCGTGTAAAACGTTACTAAGGACTTGTTCAGGAAGTTGGAGTGTGTTACGACATGTTTGTAAATATGACCAGCAGTTTCCTCAATCCATAAATGTTTCAAAAGAGGAAAACACTTACTGAGTGACAAGTGTGTGAAAGTGCTTTCTAAGGACGTGAGGCCATTTACCAGTACATTCTTTTTCTAAATTGACGGCAAACATTGGTTGAAATAGGAAAAAAACGTGGCTCAAGGTATATTAAAAACCGCATTCTCGTAGTATGCAACGTAGTGCGAAGAAAGCTCAGTAGGAAAGAAAAACTTCTTCTTTCAGACACGTACTTTTTTAGATTAAAACAATATGAAAAATATGTTTCCTAAAATGCATTTGGGGAATTTAGGACGGACTATTTTGCCCACTTAGAATGAATTCAGCGAATCCACAATACGCATCCTGGAAGAAGTAATTAAAATTGCTATAACTGTGGTGTATTTACAGCGGTGGAAACATTTATTGCGTCACCACGAATTACTTCGTCTTTTTTTCTTTTGCAGCAGTTTGCTTCAGGTTATACCAGTCCCATTGTTGCTAAAATTTACCGACATATTCTTGCCTTATAATTTGACTTTTTCAGGCATGTTTTCCAATAATACTCAACTCTGTGTTGTTGTCGTTTGGTTTTACAATGAAATCAGTGTTTATATTGCCATTTTGTGTTGAGACTTCGCAGTGAGGATATGGGCAGGCCAGTTGAATTAACGCCTTAAAAGAAAGCTGCTATATTTGCTTATTCGTCTGTTGGTCTCAGCACCAGAGACACAGCCTCTAAGACAGGATTTAATCAGTCTACGATTTCGAGGTTACTGAAAAAATACAGGGAAAAAGGAAATGTTGATCGTGAGAAAGGAAGAGGTCGGGAAAGGGCGTCTACTGCCAAACAGGGCAGGGTATTGAAAAGGCTTTCCCTCAACGATCGTCGCCTGTCATCAACTGAACTAAAGGAATTAAAGACAGACTGGAAAGAAATGTGTGACATCTCAGTAACCAGTAGAACTATAAGAAATAGACTACTGGAGGCTGGACTCTCAGCCCGTCGTCCTAGAAGGAAGGCCAAGATAATGCGACAACAGCGACTGAAATGGTTAAAGGCACATGCGACATGTACACCAGAGGTGTGGAACAAAGTAATCTTTTCAGACGAGTCCAAATTTAATCTGCATGACTCAGATGGAAAAGGATTAGTGCGTCGAAGAAGAGGTGAATTTTTGCCATCACACATACAGTCAAACACCCACAAGGACAGAGGGTCTGTGGGTGCATTTACAGTCACAGAGTAGGTCGTCTGGACTTCATCAATGGCAGTGTCAACGCAGATGCCTACATAGTCATCCTTTAAAGGAAGCTTATGCCAACCATTAGATCCAATTGTGAAAATGTTCCCAATTGCGTTTTTCAGGATGGCGCTCCTTCCCATAGAGCTTTGAAGGTGAGTCATATGACTAATATTTGTACCAAACACGAAGCAGATTACTTTCTTGGTTATTCATCACGTACTTCTACTTTTCAGGTAAAATCTTTCCTTCGACAAAATTGAGTTCGAGTATTCGAGTGGCCTGGAAACAGCCTTGATTTCAATCCTATTGAGAACTGTTGGAAGGTTATTAGAAATTCTATCACCAAAAAGAAGCCACAGAATAAAAGCGAGCTTTTGGAGACCCTTGTGCATGTGTGGTTTCATGAACTGAGTGAGGAGAACATTAAAAAGTTAATCCTTTCAATGCCTTCACGATGCCAACCGGTGATTAAGGCGCGTAGTGGAGTAAAAAAGTATTAAATGTCACAGTGTGTTCATATGAGGCACTAAAATCCATCGGTGTTATATTACAACATTAATATGCACTGTTCCCATTTTACAACATTAATATGCACTGTTCCCTTCAACATTAGTATTCATATTTCAGAATAGCAAACAGAATAGCTGACATATCCACTTACACTCATTTTTCAAGAAAGTGTTAAATTAAAAAAGAACAAATATTTTTATAGAAACAAAAATTAAGAATAAAAACAAATTGATAAAAATTATTCTGTATATTCATTTCTGATAGAAATCAAGCAAATTTGGCTCAGTTTTTCAATGATTGTAAGAAAAATTGTTAATTATAAGAGGTGATACAATAAATATTTCCACCACTGTAGATGGAACACAATAAGGTTACAGAAACTTGACATTCAAGCGTTGCAGTATAATAGACATCTTCAGGTTCTTCGGGGCAAAGGATCTCTACTTTCAGAGATTATTTTTATTACTCCAGGAGATATATATCAAAACTTGAAAGGATATTGTAAGAACTTCTAAACTTTTGTTTGTATGTCACAGATGGGTACGCAAAGAAACGTATAAAACTTATTTTGATATTGAAATACGAAAATATCAGAGCAGGGCAACAGATAAATCTTAAAATTACATTTTGAACGAAAGTATGTGAAGCACACGCTGTAACATGCGAAATGATGGTTGGCCAATACATCAAACAATTCGCCTGCGAGAGAGGAGTCCGTTTTCAATGAAATTTACGTATGGTATTTGACTGCAAAACAAATGACTCAGTTGAGATGTTAGCCCCGAATATTGTTAATCTTTCTCTTTCCTCTTGCAAACAATGACTGTACGAGAACTGTTAACTTAATTACACAGCAAATGAACATAAAATTTCACGCATCTGACTTTCTGATAAACTGCTTGAAAACTCACACGTAAGTACTTCACTGAGATCTCGTACTAGTATTAAGCCTCTGAACTAGTATATTATTTTCACAAATAACATTCCGACAACCACTGTGCCTCACAATGGATACGAGTTTTGATGATAATTAAATTAATTGGCTTACCTGTGCTTACGGAATTCTGGTCTGTTCTGCAACCTGATGCTATCATGATGATAAAGACACTGTCAAAATTCTAATTCCATTTACCGTGCTTGCGAAGGGCAATGGAAGACGGTATCTTACCACTTCTCATACAAATGTTTCACCAACACGCAACTCGCGAGTGTATACAAACACATTCATTAAGGTAAAGAACGAATAATGAGGAATTAAACTTAGCGACTGATAAATAAGAACAAAGTCTCCAAGTATAACTATGCTTTATTAGGCCAGAACTACAATACACCTTTTGACAAAGTTCTCACAATTTGAGAAGCAACGTATTTCGTAATAATTTTCCTGCGTACAATTACTTTCCTTGACACTTGTTTCAATTATAAGACAACGCCATGTGTTGCGTTATAAAACTTCTACAGAAAGCTTGCATCATATGCAGTGTTCTAACAATAAGAAACTACACAATTACAAATATAAAAAACGAGATCACCTTACATGTTGGCTTACATAATTCTTCCACTAATACAATCCCACTTACTCAATATTTTTCATCGAAACATATTATTACAAAATCGTTTTTAAATAGCGCTGCCTCCACTGCACAGCAAGCCAGCTCCCACCCTTTTCAAACCAAGTACATTGGATCTGTCTAACACACATTTCCTGCTACTCTGTTCAAAAGAAGTAACCTCTCTCAGCAACAACTGTGCTCTCAGAACAGATTTACAAACAATATTGTCATATCTATACTACGGAGGTTGAGTATATTTATCAAATTCACAATTTCATTGACATTTATGGCCAAAACTTCTTGAAAATCGGCATGGCAAATCGGACAACCTCCTTTCAAACTGACCTGGTGATGGTTCTAATTGACAGCAGGCAGTACCAGTCGAAAGGCGGTAAAGTTGGAGAGAAAATCGTCCATCTTGAAATAAATAAATAAGCCCGAAATACGCCAAAAAGGAAAGAAAGGGCAAATAAAATCCAACATTTTCTGGCCTACAGTGAATATGAAAATATATTTCATTGAGCCTTCGGATATTTTCATCAACTTCCGAACCCTACTCGTAGCACAACAATGAAAGCGTACAGAATAAACGGACACAGCGGGAAAACGGCCAGGCAAGGAAGACTCCTGTAGCCTGCTTGGATTGGGTGTAGCTTGGTTTGGATGGGAGCTGCTCGTTCTGCTGACACCGCGCGGCAGCTCGCCAGCCCGGATAACAGGCCAGGTTAAAATAGGAATGTGTACACCACTGACAATTACAACCAACGCCCCTGCCGCAGTCGTGACACCGGTTCTGCCAGATCACTGAAGTTAAGCGCTGTCGTGCTCGGCTACCACTTGGACGGGTGACCGTGCGAATCTCCAGAGTGCTGTTGGCAAACGGGGTGCACTCAGCCCTTAAGAGGCCAGCTGAGGAGGCACCTGATTGAAAAGTAGCGGCTCCGGTCATGAAAACTGACATTGGCTTGGAGAGCGGTGTGTTGACCACATTCCCCTCCACATTCTTATCCAGTGACACCTGTCGTTGAGGGTGACACGGCGGTCGTTCGGTACTGTTGGACCTTCCGAGGCCTGTTAGGAAAGAGTTTATCTTTAGTCACAATTACAGGGGCGCACCGTCTCAGTATCTGCACTTGCTACTCTATACACGGGCTAGATAGAGCCGCACGTAATACCAGACACTGTCACATAACCACAACATTACATTCATACTTTTTAAACATATCAAAAAACTTAAGAGAAATTCCAGAATGAGATTTTCACTCTGCAGCGGAGTGTGCGCTGATATGAAACTTCCTGGCAGATTAAAACTGTGTGCCCGACCGAGACTCGAACTCGGGACCTTTGCCTTACGCGGGCAAGTGCTCTACCAACTGAGCAACCGAAGCACGACTCACGCCCGGTACTCACAGCTTCACTTCTGCCAGTACCTCGTCTCCTACCTTCCAAACTTTACAAAAGCTCTCCTGCGAACCATGCAGAACTAGCACTCCTGAAAGAAAGGATATTTGCGGAGACATGGCTTAGCCACAGCCTAGGGGATGTTTCCAGAATGAGATTTTCACTCTGCAGCGGAGTGTGCGCTGATATGAAACTTCCTGGCAGATTAAAACTGTGTGCCCGACCGAGACTCGAACTCGGGACCTTTGCCTTCTTAAGAGAACTTGTCATCTAACTTACGCAGCAGTTACTTCTACCCATACCTGCATGTCTGTGCATACCAAACAGTCAGTTCGTATGTATAAATAGAACTCAAACAACAAATAAATCGTAGTAGACTCATGCGTCTAATCAATAATTCATAAACAGTCTTAATCGCATTTATTATTACTATACCGCCAACCGGTTTCAACCAGACGTAGGAGTCATCTTCTGGGCGTTTACACCATTGGTCGACTGCTGTTGGTGTCACTCCTGTCTACATAGATAGTTTCCTGCCGTTATGTAGACAGGAGTGACACCACCAGCAGTCGACCAATGGTGTAAACGCCCAGAAGATGACTCCTACGTCTGGTTGAAACCGGTTGGCGGTATAATAATAATTAATGCGATTAAGACTGTTTATGAATTATTGATTAATCATAATAATCGCTGCTTCTCTCCACAACCATGTTGTCCAAAAATCTAGTGCGTCTAAGCTCCCGTGTTTTTTGTGTTTTTGCATGAGTACGGCCTGTCTGCCAAAAACAATAAAAATCAAAAATTAAACTTCTGTGATCACAGTACCACCGTCAAATTACTTAAATTTCTTTATTCATTGTTCTTTTATTTTGTAATAATTTATTAATATAACCATTAATATAAAAGACTTTTTGCATATATTTTCGTAAGCCAAGCGAAACACATATAGCAACACCCTTACTCTCTTCTTATGTGCCTCCCAAGCTCGTTACAACGATTCAGCTCAGATCGTTGGCGCTCTTTTAAACTCTCTCGCCAGCCAGTTGCCATGACGCTAGCAAGAAACAAAAATCATCCAATGAGTCGCCAATTCTTTACATGTATCTGAATACCAACGAGCTGTCAGATCGAAACCCAACCCCTCCGCTATTCAGACTCGACACAAACATAAACTAAACTCTAGAGTGAAACCTGACATAAACAAACAGATAGTAGTGTTTGCAAGGAAAGCACGCAAAGTTCACAGGAACTTGTACTATTACAACCGAATTACCTTGAAACTAAGTTTCTCAAACCAAAATAGAAAAAGGATATGGGGTAAATAATGCTCAGAATGTCAGGAAAATGACTAATACCATGAGCAAGTACCATCAAATAAAACTAATTCTTCCTTTAAACAAAACCCAAAAACTGACCGTTATAACTTATTACATTGTCACACACTTAATTATTACGAATTACAATACAAAACAAAATAGCGGTACACAATAACCTAATCAATTCACAATGAATCAATAACCTCCACAAACTAAAATAACTTATGGATAAATAAAACATTATATTTCGGTTTCTCAAAACCTGTCCCGATGTTTCCCCTTTATTAACTTCAGTGTTTCACAGCCTTTTTAGACGAGCAGATTTTCTCAGTTCTTCCTGAACTTCCTCACTGTGAATCTCCCCCACATTCAGGTTCATTGAGAACTTCATCATGTAACCTGGTTCCTTTAGACTGTCCACACTGTCTATACACAAAAATTTTCCCAAACACTACAGAAGAAAAGAAATTGATCTGAAATATTTTCAGGCATGATCATAAGCCTCCCTCAGCTTTTCCATGAACATAATTTTCCACTCCTGATTCATATCTTGTAGGAAACAGTCCGTCCATACATGCATCACAAAAATTTACTGCATAAGGTATTTGCTTACACCTCTGAAAGTTTTACCAATGCGTTTCTGCATCACAGCCCACCCGAGGGTCACAGAAACACTGTGTAGTTCTAAGTTACTTATTCTATTGTTCATCTGACTGACTTCACTATTATTTGTAGAAAATTTACTTCATTCATATTTAAGTATCGCTCACAGTTTCTGCTACAAAACATAATTACCTGGCGCTATATTCTGCATATTGCAAACAGCACCTCCTAAAACGTCTGATACAGGAACCACCGCCTGACCAACGAAAACATCTGATATAGGAACAATTGTCAGATAATGATTAATCTCAACTACACTACTGGATTGTGCAGATTCTTGTACATCCTCACCCATAATAACTCTAGTTTCGGACTCTTCTGACTCCACTTAACCAACGCTGAGTTCCTTTAAAGTGGATTTCATTTCACCCAATTCAGTATAATCGCGAACAGGATCAGATACGGGAAGCACTAACTTCTCGCAATTAATCTCAACGACATTTTCAAACGGATCCCTTAAATTGCCAGCTGTGTTTGTCACTTCACTCATAACTACAGATTTTAATTCATCATTGCCAGCCACACAGTCGCTTCATCCACTTCAACCAGAGCTATCCGCTTCTCAACATCCTCAGCACTACACTTCTGCGTAGTTGCACCTGTTTCCCACTTAGTCAGTTCCGACGGCATCCATCTCTTATGGTAACTTCTATTCTACCATATCTCATCTAAATTCACAGTTAAATTTCCTGATTCTGTATCTGTTCACTCAGTTTTATCTTTATAGCTACATCTCGATCCGTCTCTCCAAGTTTCCACATTACTCTTCATCCTATTCAATTTTCTGTCCTACTCCCCATATCTGTTTTCGAAGAACCTACATTATTACCTGATTTTCTCAACTGACCTGTCACAAACACTTTGCTTTGTTGTGTCTGTGACTAGTTTTTGCTGCAGTAACAGTCTACTCCAGTGAGCTGGGATGTACGCCCCATACATGTGGAACAGCTGCGGATTGCTACCTTTGTCTGCTCATCATGTTCCAGCAAAGTGTGGCGAGATGCAGTGCGGAGTATAGCTAGACATCGGTGATAGCTGTTAACTCCTGGCTGGTTGGTCTGCACTCGGACAATCGTGGCACGCTGATACCGCTAGCCACTCCGATATGTTCCTCAAAAATCGCTGAACTGGGTTCACACGCAATCCTAGCACTGACTACTGAGTCAGTTGACTTGAAACTATCAAATGGTTCAAATGGCTCTGAGCACTATGAGACTTAACTGCTGTGGTCATCAGTCCCCTAGAACTTAGAACTACTTAAACCTAACTTACCTAAGGACATCACACACATCCATGCCGAGGCAGGATTCGAACCTGCGACGGTAGCGGTCGCGCGGTTCCAGACTGTAGCGCCTAGAACCGCTCGGCCACTCCGGCCGGCCTTGAAATTATCCCTTATCTGACCCCACATATGCGACTTTACAGATAAAAATGTGACTGACAAATCCCAAGTTAGCTCAACATACGCCATGTAACAAATACATAATAATAATGATTTTTGCTAAAATATTGATTTGAAAATAGTTGATTCCATAAAGTAAATATTCTGTAACTTTTAGCTCGTGGTCCATTTTATGCAGTTGCACGAATTACTAAATAAATGCAGGTATGAATTTGCTGTAAAATGATGTTCACTACTCACACTACTTTTATGTGCTTCTAAGACTCCACAAAACTAAGTTTTTCAGAGAAACTAAGACATCGACCACAGTTGTGCGTTGAAATACATTCCGCGATGATGAGTGAAACTTTGTGCTGGACAAAGACACAAACCTGGATATCCTGTTTTACGCGAGTAGTCACCTCAATGGCTTCGGCACCTTGACACACTTCCTATCCGACGTCATTTCTGAACTTGCGCGCTAGTAGCGTCCACTGTCCGTTAACACCTTTGCTCGCAGCTTTTGGTTGAGTTCCGCACTATGTCCAAATTCTTGTGGGATTCAACCAAAGGAGCAGCAAAGCGGTTAATGGACAGTAGACACTAGCAACATGTGACAGGTTCATAATCTGAATCGTTTGAGAAATATGTCCGTGTGGCAGAGGTGGTTAAGGCAACCGTTGGCATAAAATGGGAAATCCACGTTCGAGGCCCAGTCTCGTACAAATTTTCACTTGCCACCATTGAATATGTTTCAGTTCCAAATTGCGGGCGATGTCTTCGTTTCTACGTCCTCTGTATCTCAAAGTGTTGTCTCTTATGTTGAGAATATCATACAGAGCGGACACCACACATGTATATAGTAATATCTATGAGCATAGATGTCTCACGGTAATTTCAATGCGTATGCAAACCACGTCTAAACTCTTGCAGGGTCCAGCGAAAAGCTGCGAGAAAAAAAGGGGTTAATGGACTGTAGCGCGTGACAATTCGACAATTTGGGCCGGATAGGTAGCGTGTCCGTTTGCCCGAGGCTTAATAAGGCGACCACTTTTTGTAAAACGGAAAATCCGGGTTGATCAGCGTTTGTCTTATGGGCTCACTCACCTAGGAACGATGTCTTCACCATGCCTGAAGAGACCTTCCTCACCTCGTGGCGGATAAGACTAGAAAACGTAGAATGGAAGGCACGTTTGGGCCTCGAATATAATACCGATGGGTCGAGATAGCAAGACACGGCCAGGAGACGCTAACAGGGAAGAAAATAGAAGAAGTTAGGCTCAGCTAAGTGGAAGTAATGACAGACTTATCTATGGGCCCAACAATGGACCATCATATGGGGATTATGTTTTTTGTCTCGTCTCTTACCTACTGAGACATGTGGAGTGGGTGACCCTATCAGGAGGATAGCTCGTGCCAGCATAGATCTGTGGATCGCTGAGACAAACAAACTCCTTACCACGTTAAATTTGAAGTCCATGAGGAGGATCGTCCATTATCAAGGCAGTTATATTCGGTGAAATGAGATGACCTGCTGGAAGTAACTAATAATTTAGATCATGGTTGGCCATGAGAGGTAGAACGTGCTATGGACGCGAATGGGGAAAAGTTCGGTGGTGGTGATCATCTCAGCATCGGTGAATGTACGATTCCCGGAGATCGGAACACAAGCTATGTACTCACATATTTATGGCGGGTGAAGCAGGTGGGAGCATACAATCGCAATCTGACCTAGCTGCTACTGCTCTCAATATATACAGGACTGGTTCCAAGCTGCTGGAAGTCAATTAATCTGATGTAAAGATGGCGAAATATTCCACCCTATAGTCGTAAGATCTGTAGCGAAGTGACACCGTCTTAGATCAACAATGCAATGGGACTCAGAGACTGTCTCTCCACGGTTTTATGAACGCTGAGATACCACAATTCCTACTACGAGAGACTGTAGTCCCTGTAGCCTACTGTTTATAGAGGCATTTGGTTGCTTGGGCCGCCGGACCTCCTGACGTTAAGGTTGGATTACTTGTCGTGACACCAGAACAATAGCACGAGAAAAGAGTCTGCATGCACGACGGCGTGTCTGCAGGCGAAATTTGATCGCAATGGTTCTGAATCATACTGATGTAGCCATTTGTAGCTTTTTCTTAATTTAATTGATCGGTAGATATTGAAAATGAATTGCCCTTACCATCCGATAGTCTGAACTCCAGACAACAAAGCAGTTTGTTCAGATGGTTGAGAAAAGTATATATTAATGTGTAAATTCGCTAATGATGTTTATCGACTTGTCAAGTAATATGGAACAGGCCTGTTGTTCCCATCACTGGAAACGTAATTAAGTATACTGTATTAATCTGCAGTTAGAAACATGATTACTGCGTGATTAAACACTCTTTTTTTTGAGTCGGACTGGAAGCTGAGGTTTTTTCACTTATATATGCTACCTCGCGGAAAGTCCCAGTTCTAAACTTTGCTCGCTATTAAATTTGCAAAACCAAGAATGATAGCAAATAACCGCGGGAAACGGCCAAGTCATATTAGTTCGAATAATAACGAAGGAAAAGTTGCGAGACAAGAAACACTGGTCATCCGTGCGTGGAAACAGTCATAGGCTGGAGGGTGCTTATACACTCCTGTAAATTGAAATAAGAACACCGTGAATTCATTGTCCCAGGAAGGGGTAACTTTATTGACATATTCCTGGGGTCAGATACATCACATGATCACACTGACAGAACCACAGGCACATAGACATAGGCAACAGAGCATGCACAATGTCGGCACAAGTACAGTGTATATCCACCTTTCGCAGCAATGCAGGCTGTTATTCTCCCATGGAGACGATCGTAGAGATGCTGGATGTAGTCCTGTGGAACGGCTTGCAATGCCATTTCCACCTGGCGCCTCAGTTTGACCAGCGTTCGTGCTGGACGTGCAGACAGCGTGAGACGACGCTTCATCCAGTCCCAAACATGCTCAATGGGGGACAGATCCGGAGATCTTGTTGGCCAGGGTAGTTGACTTACACCTTCTAGAGCACGTTGGGTGGCACAGGATACATGCGGACGTGCATTGTCCTGTTGGAACAGCAAGTTACCTTGCCGGTCTAGGAATGGTAGAACGATGGGTTCGATGACGGTTTGGATGTACCGTGCACTATTCAGTGTCCCCTCGACGATCACCAGAGCTGTACGGCCAGTGTAGAAGATGGCTCCCCACACCATGATGCCGGGTTTTGGCCCTGTGTGCCTCGGTCGTATGCAGTCCTGATTGTGGCGCTCACCTGCACGGCGCCAAACACGCATACGACCATCATTGGCACCAAGGCAGAAGCGACTCTCATCGCTGAAGACAACAAGTCTCCATTCGTCCCTCCATTCACGCCTGTCGCGACACCACTGGAGGCGTGCTGCACGATGTTGGGGCGTGAGCGGAAGACGGCCTAACGGTGTGCGGGACCGTAGGCCAGCTTCATGGAGACGGTTGCGAATGGTCCTCGCCGATACCCCAGGAGCAACAGTGTCCCTAATTTGCTGGGAATTGGCGGTGCGGTCCCCTACGGCACTGCGTAGGATGCTACGGTCTTGGCGTGCATCCGTGCGTCGCTGCGGTCCGGTCCCAGGTCGACGGGCACGTGCACCTTCCGCCGACCACTGGCGACAACATCGATGTACTGTGGAGACCTCACGCCCCACGTGTTGAGAAATTCGGCGGTACGTCCACCCAGCCTCCCGCATGCCCACTATACGCCCTCGCTCAAAGTCCGTCAACTGCACATACGGTTCACGTCCACGCTGTCGCGGCATGCTACCAGTGTTAAAGACTGCGATGGAGCTCCGTATGCCACGGCAAACTGGCTGACACTGACGGCGGCGGTGCACAAATGCTGCGCGGCTAGCGCCATTCGACGGCCAACACCGCGGTTCCTGGTGTGTCCACTGTGCCGTGCGTGTGATCATTGCTTGTACAACCCTCTCGCAGTGTCCGGAGCAAGTATGGTGGGTCTGACACACCGGTGTCAATGTGTTCTTTTTTCCATTTCCAGGAGTGTATAAAATGTCAGAGGCTCCTAAACGCATAGGGAAGAATGCTAACGAGACCCGCCAGGATGCCGACGTTCGCGTATAGCAATAACGCTGCACCATGGGGTGACAAAAGTCATGGGATACCTACTAACATCGGTGGAGCCGCCTTTTTCCCGGCGTCTTGAAACAGCTCGACATGGTATGGAGTCAACAAGTCATTGGAACTCCTCTCTAAAAATATTGGACAATGCTGCCTCTATGCACTTGAAAGTGTTGCCGGTGCAGGATTTTGTGCACAAAATGACCTCTCGATTCTGTCCCATAAATATTCGATGGCATTCATGTCGGGTGATCTGGGTGGCTAAATCATTCGCTCGAATTGTCCAGAATGTCCTTCCAAACAAGAGCCAACAATTGTGGCCTAGTGACATAACACATCGTCACCCAAAGAACCTCCGTTTTTGTTTTGGAACACGAGGTCCATGAATGGTTGCAGTTGGTTCAATTCGACCAGACGACTCAGTCCATTCCATGTAGACACAGTCGACATCATTATGCAGTCACCACCAGATTGAACAGTGCCATAGTACCTTATTGATAACATGCTCCATGGCTTCATGGGATGTGCGCTACAGTTGAAACCTACGATCAGCTCTTACCAACTGAAATCGGGGCTCATCGGACAGGGCCACGGTTTTCCAGTCAACTAGGGTCAAACCCATGGGCGTACCCAGCGAGGGGCAGAGGGAGGGGGGGGGGGCAGCTGCCCCCCCCCCCCCCGCCCCTATAAGATATTCGCTGTTTTTCACTAGTTTCCTGTTTTATTTAATAAGAAGTGCTGTACGATATCAAACTGTTGGCAAGGCACTCGCGTTAATCGTCTGCTGCCACAGCCCATCAACACCATATTTCGCAGCACTGTCCTAACGGATACTTTCGTCGTGCGTCCAAAATTCATTTCTGCGGTTATTTCAGTCAGTGTTGCTTGTCTGATATCACTGACAACTTCTCGCAAACCCCGCTGCCCTCTGTCGTTTACTGAAGGTCGTCATCCACTACATTGCCCGCGTTGACAGGTAATGCCTCAAATCTGGTATTCTCGATAGACTGTGGATGTCGTAACATCGAATTCCCTAACGATTTCCGAAATGGAACGTCCCATACGTCTAACTCCAACTACCATTCCGCGTTAAAAGTCTGTTTATTCCCAACGTGCGCCATAATCACGTCGGAAATCTTTTCAAATGAATGACTTGAGTATAAATGACAGGTCCACCCACGCACTGCCCGTTTATATGTCGTGTACGCAATACTCGCCCCATTTGTATATCAGCATCCCGTTACTTCTCTCACCTCATTGTAAGCTGTAAAAACGAGAAAAATATAATTGCGCGCCAGGAGTGAGGTTAAAAGAGGGATAAAGAAGCGAGTCTTTGGAGGATCACGTATACGTCATTAAGAGACTGTAGTAGCCCTAAGATATGATTTAACGACAGATGTCTTCTTCCCTTCACTCACCCTCCAAAGAACAAAAGTCAAATGGCTCTAAGCACTATAGGATGTAACATCTGAGATCATCAGTCCTCTAGAACTTAGAAATACGTAAAGCTAACTAACCTAAGGGCATCACATACATCCATACCCGAGGGAGGATTCGAACCAGCGACCGTAGCGGTCGCGCGGTTCCGGACTGAAGTTCCTAGAACCGCTAGGCCCATTGTAGTCAGATTTAGAAGCTGATAGTTATACAGTATTAGCAGAGGTAGCCGAAAAGAGTAGCCAGGCATGGTTAAGCAGAGTAATCAGTAGGAGTTTCAGCGCAGCTGCTGAAATCCTAGTCGATTATCTAGGAATTTCTGTAAGTTGTGAATGCAGGCTCAGTTAGTACTCACAGTTCCATTTAAGTAGACGGACTGGTGCTAGTTAGTCAGTGTCTCTTCGTGGATACAATTCCTTTAGAACAAGACAGAAGCTGTAAAACACTCATAGTGGTTGTCATTTCATTACTTAATCCGAGCCTAATTTTTTTTAATGAGGAAATTTCAACAATTTCCCATGTCTCCGAAACCTGTAGCCCAATCCCAAGAAGAACTCACGTTTGGGACGTGACACTGCGACCATGTGCTGGCAGTGGGCGAAAGACCTGGAAAATGTGCTGGCCACCGCACAGTCGAACGTCCTCTCCATGGAGGCAGGTCATGGCGCACGTGCAACATGCGGTCTCACCTTACCTTGTTGAAAGATAACGTCACGCAGACTTCATAGGGAGGGCTCAGCCATTAGGTTTAATACGAAATAAATGTAACGGCTGCTGTCCTGATCACCTGGTATCAGAACCAGAGGTGGAGATGGCACCCTACGCAATCACACCACTTGCTGGGCCCCTATGTCGGACGAGTGCACTGTGGCAACGTTCATTCATTCTGCCCGGGGCGACACACACACACACACACACACACACACACACACACACACACACACACACAAACAGAAACACGAACACACAGTGGTTAGACAAGAATACAATAATATGGAAACATCATAAGCCCAACCCACTACCATGCCTGAAACGGCAGAGAAAACCCTTTGTCGTTGAAAACAGCTTAAAGTCGTCATTGAATCAATAAACATAGGTCTTCCGTGTTTTTCAAGGAAATCTTTTGCTATTCTTCCTGCGAAATAGTGGGAAGCTCACGTACCGATGATCACGCACCCTTCTCTCCACGGTAGACCACAAAGGCTCAAAATATTTTAAGATATGATGACTCTGGTGGCCAAGTGAGACGCGACAATTCATCCTCGTTCTCACAAATACAGCCCTGGACAATGTGAGTTGTGTAACAGGGGCGCTGTCGTCTCGGAGCACAGCACCACCAATGGTGAACAAACCCTGTACCACTGGCTGGATATGATCAGTCAAAATGGTCACATAATCTTTAGCTATAATGCAACCTTGCAGAGTACCGTGGGAAATATGGAATGCCACCATACAGTGTCCATATCATCACCAAACTCCACCATGTTTCAACCTTACGACGTAAATACGGCCACAAGCTCGGAACAGTGTGAAATAAGGCTCATCCGACCGAATGACTTTCTTCCATTGCTCTGTAGGCCACGTTTCATGGCTTCGGCACCATGTTTCCTATTACGGGCATTTGCACCACTGATGGGTGGCTTTGGAATTCCAACTCGTAATGCATTTTTCCTGCATAAGGAGGTCCCTTCGTGTGGTTCTGGTGATAGCATGGTTCGCGAGTGCGTCATTCACTTCTGCAGTGACTTTTGCTGTTGTCGTCCTCTTATTTTTCGTCACAGTCTTCTTCCATAACTGTCTGTCACGATCACTCAGCATGCACTTTCGTCCAGATTGTCACTAGGTGGATGACTTTTTTCCACTTTCTCTGCACCCTATCGCCAACAATTTGCCCACGTTCGAACTCACTTAGCTCTGATATAATGCACCCACAACTACACAGAACACTGATCTGACCTCGACTGATACTTGCAAGGGCATTGTAGGGGTGGTTTTCGTGGTCAGATACAACAGCGCCACCTGCAGGATTCGTTAGCGCCAGTCCTTATGTTCAGATATGTATTTCTCACGGTGTTCCCATATTTTTGTCCAACCACTGTACGTCCATCGTGCTGCTATATTATGCGCAACAACGCCACAACATGCAGCACCGACAAGCTTCCTATGTATTGCCTGCTCATCGCTACTCTGGGTAGACTCTTTGGCTGGTATTTTATGGCTTGATGTTGCGCTTGTGATGGCAATTCATGTTTATTTTTTAGGTACCAACCTTCCTTTGTTAGGAAGTCTTTTCTGAAAATATTTGGAGTTTAGCCTTATGTGGAAGTTAAATGAAGATGGTAAGCAGTGGAGAACAAAAATCTTGAATGCAGTAAGCATGGTAAAACTGGTGTCGGCTACAGTAGTGACTCAGAGATGAAGAGACGCAAAGAAGACAAGTGTTGAGGATTGCGCCAAACCAGTCTTCAGACTCATAAGGAAAACATCATGATGTTATGATTTTCAGTACTGCTATAGTCGAGGAAAATATTATTGAGAGGACATCTAACACAGCGATCTTTGTTGGCTGATCAGTGCATCAAGTTGCTGTCACGCGGCTCTCCGAAATTAAAACTGTTGTTCCACACCCAATACACTACATGGTCAAAAGTATCCGGACACCCCCAAAAACATATGTTTTTCATATTAGGTGCATTGTTCCTCCACCTACTGCTAGCTACTCCATATCAGAGACCCCAGTAGTCATTAGACATCGTGGGAGAGCGGAATGGGGGGCTCTGCGGAATTCACGGACTCTAAAGAGCAATTCGGGGATGGCAATTGCATCTTTCAAAACGATCGAGCACCTGTTCATAATGCACGGCCTGTGGCGGAGTGGTTACGTGACAATAACATCCCTGTAATGGACTGGCCTGCACAGAGTCCTAACCTGAATCGTATAGAACAACTTCGAGGTGTTTGGAACACCGACTTGGTGCCAGGCCTCACCGACTGATATCGATACCTCTTATAAGTCCAGCACTCCGTGGAGAATGGGCTGCCATTCCGCAAGAAATCTTGCAGTACCTGATTGAACGTATGCCCGCGAGAGTAGAAGCTGTCATCTAGGCTAAGGGTGGGCCAACACAATACTGAATTCCAGCATTACCAATGGAGGGCGCCACGAACATGTAAGTCATTTTCACCCAGGTGTCTTGATACTTTTGATCACATAGTGTATCACAATGTGTGTGGCAGTATGGGCAATTGTAATCTTAATCTGTGACGTTTAACTGTGATAATTTGGGGTCGTGGGAAGGCTTCTGCATTCTTCACTTTCTGATAGTTCCTATTACTACATCTGTGTCAGTTTATACTAGACTGACAAAGAGGACAGGTGCTTAGACTCGGCTGCTGGGTTCGGCAGGTAGCCGGCCAACAGCGAGACGTGAGGGAGGAAGCCGCTGACTCATGTGAGTCCGGTGCTCTTTTGTTCGCCTCTCTTGTTGATAAGCTTAATGAGTTTTGCCGCTGCTGTTCAAGTAGCCGATACTTGAGACCGCTTGTGTGGAGGCTATAGGCTATAAACAGTCCACACATCATTTCAAAGGCGCTTTTTGCCGCTCTACTTGCCGATAGTACTCGGTGTTCCTTAATGAGGTTGTGCCGGAGACGGCGTGTCCGGCGTATCTGGGAGCTACTCCCGCGGCCGCCGGCGCTGTTATTAATGGCTGCCACGCAGCTACAAGCTCTTTGTCGCAGGAGGGGCGGACAGCGTGTTTCATAAGGTAATTATCAGCAGGTGTTTATTTTGACTTTTGCCATTTTCCTACACATACTCTGCTGCCACACATCCTTTGTGTTTGCTACTGTCTTTGTCATCTTGTTAGAGCTCTGACGTTAATATATTCCCAATAACGACGAGTAATTTTTATCAGCCTACCAGACCCCAATGTCTTTTGACTTCACACTCACCCAAAATTCAATCACTTTCTCCAGTTTTTCGTGTGGTGTGCACTCCGCCTTCCTTTCTGTATCCAGAGCCAAGAGCCTTAATACTGAAACTCTGTCATCAACGGAAAAAGCGTACATACATCACAGATCAGTAGTAATAAGACAATTAGCGGTCCGAGCCAAGGAACAATTCGTTCAGCTTGGTGTGGCAAACGTGAATGTTCTAACAGAAGGTTGCAGCAAGTTTCTTCTCTATATTTATATGGGGCCGGCACGGTAGCTCAGGGTGTTCGGTCAGAGGGCTGCGTGCTCTATGTAATACAAAAAAAGAGTCAATTCAACGGTCGACTTGAACAGATGTCTTATGACGTTCGCCCAGACCAAATGCAACGAACTGTATCGAAAAAAACGGTGGATAGAGCGTCTCCCATGTAAGTAGGAGATCCCGGGTTCGAGTCCCGGTTGGTGCACACATTTTCACCTGTCCCAGTTGATATATATCAACGCCCGTCAGCAGCTAAAGGTATTAAATTAATTCTTATTTAGTTTCTTCTCTGGTTCATGAGAAAGTCCAGAAGGTTTTTTAGTTACAACATAAGAAATCTTGTACCTCTGATTTTATTTTTAAACAGCCTTTTCCCGCTGTTTTACATGAAAGTTGAATCTTTACAGTTCTGCCTACTCATGGGTCTCAACAAAGAGACGATGCTGGTTCCTGAATGGTTTGCTATCCTAATATCCTTTTTGTGGTTCGACTTCCACACGACCTTGGTTGCAGAACTGTACACGACTTGAAAGATATTGGAGTAGATAAGACTTGATCGAAGCCATAATTCTCTCATTTGCGCTGATTTCCTAAGCATCTGTGAGATTTCATCGACGCCGCAATTCACTCATTTCCGCTGATTTCCCAAGCATCTGTGAGCCCCATGGTTTGTTGACAATAACATTCCGGAAGTGGACTGCCCTGTCTAGAGGCCCGACACGAAACCAATGTAACACTTGTGGCAATATTTAGAACGTTGACTTCGCTTCAGACCCCAGCGTCGCAGTTTTCAGCTTTTAAGGAATAATGTGCTGCCATTCTTCCACGGACACCTACTGGAAACTGTCTCCTGCACAGTTCAAGTCGTCATAAAGACAAAGATTGGAGTCTCCCCATTTTAATTAAAAAAATTGTTCAAATGGCTCTCAGCACTATGGGACTTAACATATGTGGTCATCAGTCCCCTAGAACTTAGAACTACTTAAATCTAACTAACCTAAGGACATCACACACATCCATATCCGAGACAGGATTCGAACCTGCGACCGTAGCAGCCGCGCGGTTCCGGACTGAAGCGCCTAGAACCTCTCGGCTACCATGGCCGGCCCATTTTAATATTCGCTAGTTGGTGTCCGGGTTCTTTTGATTAGATACGTATTGCAAAACTGGCCTGCTTTGTGAATTCTCATTCGGAACAATCCATTAGGAAACGGCGGTCACCCATAAGCGGCAAGAAACGCCGACGAACACCCTTCGACGACGTCCTCCTTCAGAGGCCACACGAGATGACGACTGGATGTCTGATGGTGACCTTCCATATTGCATCCAGTCACATGATATGACCACTCTTGACACCCTTCCTATGGTGAATCCTCTCAGTCCAGAACACGAACTCAATATTGCCAATACATGGGGATGGCAGATCCCCCACAGCTATTGTCACAGCGTCTGCTTCTCCCCTTCCGACAGTAAACGACTGTCACATGTCTTCGATGTCAGAATCCTGGGCTGATGATGTTGAAGAAGAAGTGAACCAGACCATCCGAACGAGATCATCCCTTGTAGGCGCCTGAGCCATCGCCCTGCCAGTGATTATGACCACTGTAGCAGAGCCGGCGGGACTATATCTGCAGCGTGCTCCCACCACGCATTATGCATCGACTGCAAGGGACCATAAACAGTAATGTAGTGTCGCCACAGTGAATCTTGCCACAATCTAAGTCCCCCACAAACTGGCCATGTTCCGCACCACCATATACTCTGCGGATGTTGATACTGCATTCCTACAGGAGGTGCTCATTGCTGACTTCCAAATGCCCACCGAGTACACCGCCTATGTTTCTCACGCCTCCAACATTGGTAATGGCGTCGCCATCCTCCTACACAACGGGCTCCCTGCGGAGGATGTCGCATAGCTCCCTACTGCACGAGATATGGCCCTCACCCTGTTTGGAGTGTGTATCATTAACATCTACACACCCTATGGCTTCAGCCGCCACCATGATTGACATCTATTCTTCGCCAAGGAGGTCACACCGTTGTTCACAAGCCCACAAGGCGAACTGATGCTTGGTGGGGCTTCAACTCGACACAAGGGCCCACTGACCAACTCCCATGGCATTCACCTTATATGGCTCTCTCGATAATCATCCATCGCCTGCGACTCATTCACACCTGGGAAAAGCTCCACAGAACTCAACCAAGTTACACATTTTCCACCGCTCACTCATCAAGCTGCATAGACAGCATCTAGCTCGCCTGCCCACTTACTGATGTCACCCTTCAAGCAGAAGTCTCACCCAATGCCTTTTCGGACCAGGAAGCATACATCTCCGACGTCACTCTCGCCCGACAGCGTGAGTGGCAGAGATGTATGTAGTCAATGGAAATTCAACGTGTCCCACCTGACCGCCCCTGACTGTCACCTTATGGTCAACGATACATGGCTACGATGCTGGCGTCGTCATGACTCTTATGACTAGAACTTACCTTGCCGGCTCTCCTGTACAAAACCAACCATCCATAAGACGATGAGCTAAGGTAAGGAAGCCAAGGCATGGTGTACTAATAGCTTGCAATTTCATTATTCCATTCTTTGTAACTGTGTGACGATGTTATTATTGGCAGCCAGGCAGATGGTGGTACACCGAACAAAGGCGCAGATCTCTTTGACCATGCGCCCGTCACGTGGAAGGCACTATAGTCCTATCTTGGACCTCTGTGTACCTCAAGAACATCCGTCAACGTACGCCCTCCTTCAGGAAAGACAACGACCATGCACGGCTCTGATCCACGTCCTCATTGATGTGGAAGGCCACCGACACGAGTCCCAACAAACCATCGGCCGTGCTCTCCACATGGGCGCCGTTTCTCTCGAAAGGCCTATGTAGACAACCTCGTCTTTTGTCTGCACAGTGAGGATGAAGCTCGAGCACCCCTGACATGGGTGGCGACTTACAGCGAATCATGGAGCAGCTCCCGCAACATGTCCAAATCCAAGGCGTTGTTCACTGGTGAGGACCTACCAGAAAGAAGTGTCGCCCCTGTTAGCGTTGCCGCCATAGTTCGATGTCTTGGTACTGAATTTACAGCCGATCTTCTTCGCTCAGCGGCTATTAACGGTAGGTGTTTCCTACAGACCATCAGAGCTAGCTCTGCAGATCACCAGCTATGGGCCTCGACATTATCCAACGCGCCCAATATGTGAACATCTATCATTCGTCCCGTATACCACATGCAGCTCAGGTACTACCGGTCCCAACTCTCTCGGCCCGACGTCTGCTGATGGAATTGGGCTCCTTCGTCGGCTCATGTATGTTATCCAAAGTGCAGTATGACTCCCTTGCACTCCCACGGGAGAGTGGTGGGGTGGGACTAATGCATGGGCCGACCAGAGTCATGGCTCTGTACATCATCTCCCAGCTAAACTCTGGCATCGTTATCTACAGAGCCCTAATGGAGTCGTATTCCAAGACTCTGTGCGGTCTCTTTACCCACCTCACTTTTGGTATGGACCACCCCATCCCCCTTTTATCATACCTGGCCATTTTTCCTGGTCTTGAGTTATGTCTACCAGTCTTTACCATTTTCACGTTTGTTTCAGACGAAAATAGTTTACCAAGTGTTACAACAGCGCCGCTTATCCAACCTGATCGAAATTAGGTATCCAAGTACGTGTGGCGGCACATATGGAAAGTGGCCCAAGCCCGCCTTCTCGAATCTGACGTCCAGTCAGCGTGGTATATCACAGTGAATGGCAAACAAGTTAACCGACATTGACTGCACCGTGTCCATCTAGCCGACTCGCTCCACTGCTCCCGTTGTGGAATGGACGACACAGACGACCACCAGTTCCATTGTGGTTCAGCGTCCGATGTCTAGACACTTGCGCGGCGTATTTTGGCGTTTTCTTACATGCCAAATGCCAAACACCCGCTCAGGTCGACATCCACACACTTTTATTCCCGGAGAGGACCTTTTACCCCACCACCAAAACACATTCTGTGTACTGAATGGGTGGTCATACGAACCGTTATCTTTTTAATTCTGGCCATAAGTCAGTGCTGGGATATTGGAACTATCTCAACGAATTACACTGCGTCCTAACACGCAACTCACACTATCATCAGTACTTCTTCAGTTTCTTAGGGAGCACCTTTAATGACCCGCCTCGCAGCTGGAGCGTCCAAGCCATGAGGAGCTGAAAGCTGATGTGAATCTACCCCAATTGAACAGAACTGATAACTGAATTTACGCCCACTCAACGGGAAGGCACGCTTGGACGTGTTGGCCGACATAGGACCCACTCCTCGAGGCTCTCACATATAAAATATAAAAACAAGAAATATATAAATAAATACATAATTAAAACTAAAATAAAAAACGAAAAAAATTAAGTATGCTTAATTTTCTTGGCTCCCCTGCGGTTTTCTTTCCTTTATCCTTTTTGTCCTTCATAGCTCTAGGTTAGTCGTACTGGTAGTAAGATTAGATAGGTGCCAACGCCCGAAGTCGTTGTTTGTTTCTTATTTGGGGCTTAGGACAAAAATTATGCAAAAAAAAGTAGACAGGGTGTTGGAGTGGCAAGCGTGTGAACCGTGTTCAGTGCTCCGTTGAATTCAAATAGCGAATATGGACGAAACTGCTCTGACATTTGATGTGCCGAGTAACAGAACTGTTGCCATGAAATGTGGTAAAACTGTAACTATAAAATCAATTAGACATGAAGAAATACACTGTTGTCCATTCATGTTGTCGAGATGGTACTAAGTTTAATCCAATGATTATTTTCAAGCGCAAAACAATGCAAAAACCTCTTGAAAAACCGCCAGATGTTGTTCATGTACATGGCAAGGGATGGATGCAAGAGGCTGGTGCGAAATTATGGTTTGAGTGTGAAAGAGAAGGAAAGGTGCTTTATTGAAGGAGAGTTCTCTTCATGTGCTAGATCAGTTTAGTAGTCATTTGAAAATTCTGTGAAAGAGAAACCGAGACAGGGAAATACAGAGCTTGCTGTTATTCCGCGAGTGTTTATTTCACAAATGCAACCTCTTTATGTCTCGATAAATAAACCATTTAAAGTGTATATAAGAGAGGAATGGAACAAATGGATGATGGATGAAACCCAACATGAATGCATGCGTAAGGGATCTTTAAAACGACATACAATAAAAACAAGTATACCAGTAGATAAAAGTGAAGATATAGAGACGACATTATTGTTAAATCTTTCGAGAAGTGCGCGAGAAGTAACGCTCTCTATGGTAGTGAAGACCTTCATATACGCGAAGAGAATAACGATGACGACGAAGAGGAAGAATAAGCAGAAATTTCACGTGAGGTTTTAAGGGATTTTAAAGATCAGTTCAGTTTTACGGACTAAGAATTTCCTGGGGTACCGCAATACACTTAAGAGTTAATCGTTGCACCGTGAGGGAGGACATCAAACAAAATAATCCCTTCAGAGTCACAGAAAACCGTCGCCATGACATTATCGACTGAGGGTACAGTTTTGAACTTTTTCTACAGAGGAGAGGTGGCGTGGCACGACACCATGGACTGGCGTTTTGTTTCCGGTTCGAAGTGATGTTTCATCGTCTGAGAGGATGTTCGAGAAAACCTTGTCAGATCAGCCTCTTAGCGAGCAAGCAGTTCCTCACGTATGACTCTTCGTTCCTCTTTACGGTCTACTGTTAGGCGACGAGGAACCCAACGGGCAGACATGAGTGAGTACCCAGACTAGTCCAGGAGCGTGTCAGCACTGCCAACAGAGACGTCCAGTTGAGTAGCCAGGTGTTTGATGGTGATCCGCCGATAACGTCAAATGAAGTTTCCTCACGTTCCTACATTGCAGGAGTCGCAGCTGTTTGTGGCCTGTGAGCATGCAGGAGGTCGGACCGGTTTGCGCGACCTTCGTGCGATTATGAGACACACCTCGCCCAACGACTCACAGTGCTTTTGTCCATTGCCGGGTTTCCGCATACATTCTGCAAGCGCCTATGAATATCTGTGATGTTCTGGTTTCCTGCGAAAAGAAACTGAATGATATCTCTCTGCTTGGAATGTACCTTTGTAACAGACGCCATTTTGAAGGGTACGTATAGCGCTGCCACGTACCGGGTGTTTATGGAACTACAGGGGCAGAAGCGAGAACATTCCACGATGACCCCTCACAAATTCTGTATTTTTTTTTGCAACCGAAACTGGCAGAGAAAAAAAGTGTTGTCTTACTTACTGAACACTCCTTGTAGTTACGTGCTGAATAATGTTGGTGGATTTGGTAGACACCTTACGTAATTTCAAAGGTTCACTGTTTGTGACGCCATACGAGGGAGCAGGACGGTCGAGCGGAGAGGCAGTGGTCAGCATCTGGTCGCGCTAAAGGCGTTAGTGAGAGAGCATTAAATTAACATCCATTTATTGCTGGGAGTTTTACAGTTATTCGTTCTCTTCCTCGGCTCGCCCTGGTAGCAGGAGTAGTGCCTCAGCACCCGTCGTGCAATTCGCGGTCGTAGCCCCTGGTATTGCCTGCGGTCAGTTCCATGGCCCCATGCAGGGTGGAGCACAGCCTAGTGTGACTACGTGCGTCTGCCAAACCCTCAGTACTCTTGTTGGGCAAAGTTGCTCTTAGGCTCGCCCCCTGAAATCTGCCTATCCCTCAAGGCGACTATCGTAACGGCGAGAAGGCAGAAACCCCAACGACGACACAGACGACAGCCCAAATGGTGGACCCAGGGTACAGCCGATAAGACATTAAATGCACTGCCAAAGAGCGGCGTAACCAGCCTCCCTGTTCCTATGTATACCAGTCTGCAGCAGGACAGATTGGTTCTTCGTCCTTGGATGATCTGCCAAGCCCTCATCTTCAGTCAGTCACCGTTGTGACTGGTGAGAATGGCAGCTCGCGGAGTTGAAGTTACTCCCCAAAGCCTGGTGACTGGAGTTGTAGGATTCGACATTGCCAACGGCTGGCAACACTTCATTATAGTTCAACAGGTCATCCTGCAAGTAACGGAAATGGCATTTCATATGTATCAGTGCTGCAAATGGAATGAGCAGTCTCTGAGCACTGAATGGAAGGAAGGGGACTGTTACAAAGTGGTTAATGACATGGTTTGCTCATAAGTGTGACCGAATGTGCTCTAGTTTTTCTAGCCTGTCAGCATTAGGTGCTTGACAAATGTTCTGTTTCAGAGCTGCAGAGTGTTCTTTTGTGCAAGGTTAGCACCGGAAAGGCGTCCTTGCATAGTCTTTTCGTATAGTTACTTTACACTCCACGTTAACAAATGGTTCAAAAAGCTTTGAGCACTATGCGACTTACCTTCTGAGGTCATCAGTCGCCTAGAACTTAGAACTAATTAAACCTAAATAACCTCAGGACATCACACACATCCATGCCCGAGGCAGGATTAGAACCTGCGACCGTAGCGGTCGCTCGGTTCCAGACTGTAGAGCCTAGAACCGCGCGGTCCCTCCTTAACAGAATAACATTGTGCATCCTTTACAATGACGTCATCGTGGTGGATCAGGTGTGCCTTATGGCCTCTCTCGCACAGTACGCAGTAATGTGCTCCTTGCTTGTTGGTATTCCAGTCCCCATGAGTGTTTATACTCGTTACACAAAAATTGCCTACCGGACATGTGTGCTAAGCCTGGACCTCGTTCCAGACAGCTTAAAAATTTTATTCTTCACTTTAATACTATTTCACTGTGCAACAAATTTAAGCGTTATAGTACTAAGAAGGTTCGGAACTATTCCTACTTCTCATTCATTATAGAGTTATTGAGCGTTTGTAGAAAATAATCTGCAGACTTACCGTTGCTTAGTGTGATGGAAAGTATGATGGCTTTAGTAATTGCGATATAACATAGATTTCCTTGGTTATCTGACTAATCACGAGGAAGTAGATACTTTCCTTGACACAGGGGTGATTTCGATAGCATCCAGTGGGCAAAGTAGATGTGAACCTTTGGAGAACATTTCTAAAATAGAGTCCGCAATATTTTCTTTTTCACTTTTCGAGCAAAGTTTAAAAAAGTGATCATTCCAACAACCTCGGGCACCGATACCTGCGCTAGTTTCCAACGTAAAATAAAAATTATTTCAGCACCTTGACCGACATCTGTTCCTAATCTGCCGCAATTAACTTCCACTCCACCCTTACTGATTTCTCTAAGACAGATGGAAAGAAAAAGCTGTAGCATTTGAAGGTCGAAAAGAAGTTTTCTACACAAGTTGAGACCTTATGCAACTCTACAATATGGGATGGAACACAGCACAACATGCAGTTGCATGGGTGCCCAATAACTTGTCTAACTTGGTGAGATGACGACCACCTTGGTAGCGACATAGGCTGTTAAGAGTAGGTTCTATCGGCTAATTGGAGAGTCGTTTGGGAACTGCAAATGCTTGCCATAGGTTACGGTAATCCTTTTCTTCCAAAAACATTTCACTCGAGTTGAATTTCTCCAGTCAACATTTAAAAAAATGGCATCAAACCAGTGGCAGCTGGTAATATCTTACAAAACAATGTAAATATCACACTAAAATTATTCCATTTCTCTTCAAGTTAGAACCGGAAATCACACGGAAATTACACCATTTGTGTTCTAATACGAGCCGAAATCGCACTAAAGTTAAGCCATTTCTCTTCTCTCAGATAAAAGCATGTTATGTAGCGCTCTCTCCAAGCTAACTAGAAACCATTGTTGAGTGCTGAAATGATCATGAGGTGCACTACAATCAGTTCAGAGAAGGGAAGCAGCTGTCTATTTGCGAGAGCGCGTGCTCTTATGTATAAGCATTCGTTCTGCCTCTACGGGTGAAACATTGCTTACAGCACCAGGTCAATATTTTTCTTTGAAATTGCGTGTGACGAATTGTGGAAGCATACACTAGCAGTACCAAACAACTGTGTGGGCGAGTGGTTAGCTTCACTGACTCATATATCTTTGTCCTGGGTTCATTCCAACTACCAACATGTTTTTTCATTGCGTTCATTCCCCACAATTTTAAGCAATTGATTATAAAATTTAAATATATTTAAATAATTCAGTTTATATACATAAAATTAATACATTCAATTTGGTTGTGATTACTACCCTTGTAAGTCAAAGGACTACATGCCACCAAATTGTAGCACATTGGTAAAATTTTGCATGAGTTGCCCCCGCATGAAACGAATGTAATAAATCCATTAACATAATCTGACATAAAGTTCTGGAAGCAAGCATCAATGTCGAATAAACGTTTCTTAAAGTTTATTTTCCGTTTTATCAATTCCAAGAATTTTAAACAGTGATATATTTTACGGTTATTTGTGGTCAAACAGAACAGGGGCCAATTTTTGTGAACGATATTTAACGTTTAGTGCCAAACTAACGTTGTTGGTATATGAATAAAATATATAGTTATTGAACAGCTTCTAACTTCATTTCATTATTCGTTGTATGCGTGTAGTTAATTACATGATGTTATTCCAGATGGTTGAATCAAAAAAAATAACATCCATATTTATATTAATAAAAAAGAAAGATCCACATTGCATGTACTAATGAAATATCTACATCTACGTCTACATGGTTACTCGGCAATTCACACTTACGTGCCTGGCAGAGGGTTCATCGAACCATTTTCATTCTACTTCTCTACCATTCCACTCCCGAATGGCGCGTGGGAAAAAGGAACACCTAAATCTTTCCGTTCGAGCTCTGATTTCTCTTATTTTATTAGGATGATCATTTCTCCGTACGCAGGTGTGTCAACAAGATATTGTCGCATTCATAAGAGAAATTTTGTGACTGAAATTTGGTAAATACACTCCTGGAAATTGAAATAAGAACACCGTGAATTCATTGTTCCAGGAAGAGGAAACTTTATTGACACATTCCTGGGGTCAGATACATCACATGATCACACTGACAGAACCACAAGCACATAGACACAGGCAACAGAGCATGCACAATGTCGGCACTAGTACAGTGTATATCCACCTTTCGCAGCAATGCAGGCTGCTATTCTCCCATGGAGACGATCGTAGAAATGCTGGATGTAGTCCTGTGGAACGGCTTGCCATGCCATTTCCACCTGGCGCCTCAGTTGGACCAGCGTTCGTGCTGGACGTGCAGACCGCGTGAGACGACGCTTCATCCAGTCCCAAACATGCTCAATGGGGGACAGATCTGGAGATCTTGCTGGCCAGGGTAGTTGACTTACACCTTCTAGAGCACGTTGAGTGGCACGGGATACATGCGGACGTACATTGTCCTCTTGGAACAGCAAGTTCCCTTGCCGGTCTAGGAATGGTAGAACGATGGGTTCGATGACGGTTTGGATGTACCGTGCACTATTCAGTGTCCCCTCGACGATCACCAGATGTGTACGGCCAGTGTACACCATGATGCCGGGTGTTGGCCCTGTGTGCCTCGGTCGTATGCAATCCTGATTGTGGCGCTCACCTGCACGGCGCCAAACACGCATACGACCATCATTGGCACCAAGGCAGAAGCGACTCTCATCGCTGAAGACAACACGTCTCCATTCGTCCCTCCATTCACGCCTGTCGCGACACCACTGGAGGCGGGCTGCACGATGTTGGGGCGTGAGCGGAAGACGGCCTAATGGTGTGCGGGACTGTAGCCCAGCTTCATGGAGACGGTTGCGAATGGTCCTCGCCGATACCCCAGGAGCAACAGTGTCCCTAATTTGCTGGGAAGTGGCGGTGCGGTCCCCTACGGCACTGCGTAGGATCCTACGGTCTTGGCGTGCATCCGTGCGTCGCTGCGGTCCGGTCCCAGGTCGACGGGCACGTGCACCTTCCGCCGACCACTGGTGACAACATCGATGTACTGTGGAGACCTCACGCCCCACGTGTTGAGCAATTCGGCGGTATGTCCACCCGGCCTCCCGCATGCCCACTATACGCCCTCGCTCAAAGTCCGTCAACTGCACATACGGTTCACGTCCACGCTGTCGTGGCATGCTACCAGTGTTAAAGACTGCAATGGAGCTCCGTATGCCACGGCAAACTGGCTGACACTGACGGCGGCGGTGCACAAATGCTGCGCAGCTAGCGCCATTCGACGGCCAACACCGCGGTTCCTGGTGTGTCCGCTGTGCCGTGCGTGTGATCATTGCTTGTACAGCCCTCTCGCAGTGTCCGGAGCAAGTATGGTGGGTCTGACACACCGGTGTCAACGTGTTCTTTTTTCCATTTTCAGGAGTGTAGATCTCGCCGAAAAAAAAAAGCTTTCGTTTCAATGACTGCCACCCCAAATCGCGTATCATATCAGTGACACTCTCACGCCTGTTGCGCGATAACACGAAACTAACTGCCCTTCTTTGCACTTTTTCGATGTCCTCCGTCAATCCTACCTGGTAAGGGTCCCACTCCGAGCAGCAGTATTCCAGCAGAGGACGGACAAGAGCAATGTAGGCCGTTTCTTTAGTGGGTTTGTCGAATCATCAAAGCGTTCTGCCAACAAAGCGCAGTCTTTGTTTCGCCTTCCCCATAATATTATCTATGTGGCCTTTCCAATTTAAGTTGCTCGTAATTGTAATTCCTAGGTATTTAGTCGAATTGACAGCCCTTAGATTTGTACGTTCTATCGTGTACCCAAAATTTGTCGGATTTCTTTTAGTACCCATGTGGATGACCTCACACTTTTCTTTGTTTAGTGCCAATTGCCACTTTTCGCACCATACAGAAATTCTCCTTAGATCATTTTGTTATTGGAATTGATCGTCTCATGATTTTACTAGACGGTAAATTACAGCGTTATCTGCACACAATCTAAGGGGGCTGCTTAGATTATCACCTAGATCCTTTATGTAAATCATGAACAGCGGAGGGCCTATGACACTACCTTACAGAACGCCAGATATCACTTCTGTTCTACTCGATGATTCACCGTCTATCACTACGAACTGTGACCTCTCTGAGTGTAAATCACGAATCCATTTACACAACTGAGTCGTTACTCCATATGCACGCAATTTGATTAATAGTCGCTTGTGAGGGACGGTATCAAAAGCCTTCTGGAAATCTAGGAATATGGAATCGATTTGAGATCCCTTGTCGACAGCACTCATTACTTCCTTTAGGTATCAAATTACATAGTCTACTTCCGAAAAAGTATATTCAGTTGATAAGTATTAAACCTTTGAGATACAATGTAATTTGAGTAAATACTGTCAGATTTTATTCTTGCTTCACACGGTGTAAAAGGCTCGTATGAAACATATAAAAAATGACAATTTTACAGTCTCGTCCCCTCCTGAAGAAATTGTTGCGCACTCCTACGGAACCACTAGTTTTAGACTTGAAGACAGAAGACGTTTAACTTCTTGTAGCTTCTCTTTCAAGAAGAATACAAATAAAAATGTAGCTGGCGCAGAGTATTTGGTAGAAAAAGCAATTCTTGGAACTGGTTCTCATTGGCGCCAACTGAAAACCGGCAGCTGCCCACCACGCAGTTCACTGTATCCTCCCGTCCCCCCCCCTTCTCCCCCCCTCCCACCCTTACACCAGATCACCCCCCCCCCCCCATCTGAGTCTTGGCGCCAAAACCCAGACGCCGTTAACGGGTCCGTTTAAGAGCGCAATTTACGTGAAGGTTGAGACTGAGGTCCCCGCGGATCCACTTATTACCTCTAATGACGGGCATTAGTCGGAAGCAAAAAAGCTGTGATGGGCCGATTTTATTAATCGACCGGTAAAGTAAAGTGTTCGCCGCGAACGGGGACGGCCGCTGGCATCAGTATTCAAGAGAGAGAGGGCGCAGTGCTAATTCCTTTCACGCCGCGCCACGGCAGAGGGAGCGGGCGCGACTCTGCAGACAGGCTCGGCCGTTGTTTGTCAAAGGGCGCGCCGACAATGCGCAAAGCGTTGTAATCACGCCATCACGGCTAATGCCCGCCTGATGGAGCCCGGCCGAATTCTGACGACGTGCTTAACGCTAATGTGAAATATTTCACTCCGGTAACGACGTGGACGCCGTTTTAATTGCGTGATTTCGTGACATAAAAGGTCCCTTCATTGTCGTAAAAGGCTATTTCTGTCGTCGGCCTCCGTACCGGGGAACAAAGACGAAACGCGCGGTGTCTGCCTTTCAGGGGGCTAATGAATACGGGGGCTCAGGTGCTACGTCCACCTGTAATCGACTGCGGAATTATTCAAGGTGATAGACGTCGTCACAATATCGCAAATAACGTCACATGCCGGCCATTATGCAGAAACGAGATCAACACACACGCGTACCGCAACGTAATGGGAACACATCTGAACGTAGTGCACGTTTAATTAACAATAATGCCCTGGGCCATGTATCGCGTTTATTTCAGGTGGTAGATAGTAAAAATGGCCGTTAACAGAGGCGTCCAAACTGAGCACATTGTGATGGAAAACAGAGTCTGGCTCAAGCTGTAAGCTATAAGGAATGGACGCAGCACCAAAATTTCAGAAGTGCAAGGCCCGTGCTACGACGCGGAAAGAGAGTGCGACAAGAGCGTTCCAAGTGTCGTGGCAGTTAACTCTGAATATATGAAATATGATAACATTATCTCGGGACTCTTCCACTTGATCCGTGTTTGCATAGAAAAACAACAACATCGGAGTTGTGAGTCAATCTAGGTGCAAAACACCATGTTATTTTCATCAGGTTACCCTCCATTCAGAGGCTGTTGCACGCAGCGACCGTTATTTTAATTTCTAAATAATAGATTTCAGCTATCAGTCATTCTTTGGAATTTTTATTGGCACATCTAGATTTCATCTAGCATCTAGCCATTCTCAGTGCTAAGAATACAACAGGTTCATAGTTAGATCATGTCACAAAAAACTTACAATTAATGGCTTAACTCATGTTGTTGATGTTGTCTTCAGTCCTGAGACTGGTTTGATGCAGCTTTCCATGCTACTCTGTCCTGTGCAAGCTTCTTCATCTCCCAGTACCTACTGCAACCTACACCCTTCTGAATCTGCTTAGTGTATTCATCTCTTGGTCTCCCTCTACGATTTTTAACCTCCACGCTGCCCTCCAATGCTAAATTTGTGATCCCTCGATGCCTCAGGACATGTCTTACCAACCGATCCTTTCTTCTAGTGAAGTTGTGCCACAAACTTCTCTTCTCCCCAATCCTATTCAATACCTCCTCATTAGTTACATGATCTACCCACCTAATCTTCAACACTCTTCTGTAGCACCACATTTCAAAAGCTTCTATTCTCTTCTTGTCCAAACTATTTATCGTCCATGTTTCACTTCCATACATGGCTACACTCCATACAAATACTTTCAGAAACGACTTCCTGACACTTAAATCTATACCCGATGTTAACAAATTTCTCTTCTTCAGAAACGCTTTCCTTGCCATTGCCAATCTACATTTTATATCCTCTCTACTTCGACCATCATCAGTTATTTTACTTCCTAAATAGCAAAACTCCTTTACTACTTTAAGTGTCCCATTTCTTAATCTAATTCCCTCAGCATCAACCGATTTAATTTGACTAAATTTCATTATCCTCGTTTTGCTTTTGTTGATGTTCATCTTATATCCTCCTTTCAAGACACTCTCCATTCCGTTCAACTGCTCTTCCAGGTCCTTTGCTGTCTCTGACTGAATTACAATGTCATCGGTGAACCTCAAAGTTTTTACTTCTTCTCCATGAATTTTAATACCTACTCCGAATTTTTCTTTTGTTTCCTTTACTTCTTGCTCAATATACAGATTGAATAACATCGGGGATAGGCTACAACCCTGTCTCACTACCTTCCCAACCACTGCTTCCCTTTCATACTCCTCAACTGTAATAACTGCCATCTGGTTTCTGTACAAATTGTAAATAGCCTTTCGCTCCTTGTATTTTACCCCTGCCACCTTCACAATTTGAAAGAGAGTATTCCAGTCAACATTGTCAAAAGCTTTCTTCAAATCTACAAATGCTAGAAACGTAGGTTTGCCTTTTCTTAATCTTTATTCTAAGATAAGTCGTAAGGTCAGTATTGCCTCACGTGTTCCAACATTTCTACGGAATCCAAACTGATCCTCCCCGAGGTCCGCAAGTGCCAGTTTTTACATTTGTCTGTAAAGAATTCGCGTTAGTGTTTTGCAGCTGTGACTTATTAAATTGATAGTTCGGTAATTTTCACATCTGTCAGCACCTGCTTTCTTTGGGATTGGAATTATTATATTCTTCTTGAAGTCTGAGGGCATTTCGCCTGTCTCATACATCTTGCTCACCAGCTGGTAGAATTTTGTCATAATTGGCTCTCCCAAGGCGGTCAGTAGTTCTAATGGAATGTTGTCTACTCCCGGGGCCTTGTTTCGACTCAGGTCTTTCAGTGCTCTGTCAAACTCTTCACGCAGTATCTTATCTCCCATTTCGTCTTCATCTACATCCTCTTCCATTTCCATAATATTGTCCTCAAGTACATCGCCCTTGTATAAAACCTCTATATACTCCTTCCACCTTTCTGCCTTGGTTTCATATTACATACTACCCCTTTTGTGTCAATGCATGTAATGCCTGTTGGTCTGGCTTTGTACACAGTTCATGGAATACTAAGTTTTGCCGAAGGCGGGCTGTGTGGGGAACACATAGGTTGGTTGTATGCCAGACCAACAGGCATTACATGTATAGACAAAAAAAAGGATAGTGGTATGTAATATACAAACTATATGAGTTAAGCCATTAATTGCAACTTTTTTATGGCATCATCTAACTATGTACCTGTTGTATTCTTAGCATTGAGAATGGCTAGTTGCTAGAAGAAATCTAGATCTGCCAATAAAAATTCCAAAGGACTTGTTATTTGTTTACTTATTTATTCCACAAACTAGTTTCGGGGAAAAATATCACCATCATTAGTGGGTCTAAACATGCAGAAAATAGCATAGTTATACAAACACAATAACACAATAGTACATTTTCACTGATAATTTTGAAATAGTTTTCTATGGATACTTTAATACTACTTTATTTATTGTATGTTATATCATGTTTTGAAGAACTGTTTGCGGCATGTTTACTGTAAAATGTATTGCACTCAGTGGCAAGAAGCAACACTATTCAAACCGGAATTACATACTCTGTGACGACATATAACAAAGCTGAATACTAATACCATCATAACTTGCTAACATAGAGTTCTTCATTAAGAGCGAGAAAGTACGGAAAACAGATGCAAACAAATATAACATAGAATACGAGAAATATATTTATAAGACATTTACATCGAACAGTTTATACTCACATATACAGCAAGAACAGATTCACAAAAATCTGCAGAACACCATGCAGCTAAAGCAACTCCGATTTATACGAAACAAAAACAAGTTTGGAATCATTTACTCCACCCATTACAATAGATGCGAGAGGAATGCAATCAGAATACGAGTAATGTATTTACGACGCAATTCAAAGAGCGCAATACACACGAGAAGTCGTAGTCGGAAGCAGACTGTGCTGAAACCAACTTCTATTACCTATGAAACGAAAACAAACATGGAAGGCTAAAAATCAGCCAGTGAGTTTCACCGTCGTGAAGGAATGTGCTAGAGGGAGAATGAAGAACAAAATCTGTGCTTTACATTTCTGACATGCAGCCACTGCTCCACCAAAGGCTCCACACTAATAGCTTGTCATACGGTTCAACTGAATTCTGAGCACTTTTCGTAAATCAAAGCTCGACTGCTAGAATTCAGGCTATGTCGTATGGACACCATCAGAAGGAAAGTCTGTTCAATTTTCAAGTCATAAGCGTTGTTTCTGATGTAACATAACTGACACATTCGACTACTACATAAAATGGCTTGAAATTATCCTTATCTGTTCATAAGATACTTTTTACTTGTATTAATTTTATCAGTTTTGAAACGTCCCCTTAGAAAAATTATACACGACTGTGCTTAAACTGACACACAATATTTTTAGCGCAACGCAATCTGACTTTCAGTAATCCCTACAAGAGAATGGCCCTGACTAACATTAACCTATATGTTTCACAAATCGCTTACCTCACAAAAATCTTGGTTACTCGAACTACTGCAACACAGCGAGCGCCACTACTGCCAGCTAAATAAAAGATTCAAACTACGGAAGGCACTAACTACTGATAGGCATAGTTAGCAAATGAAAGATTCTAATAGAGAACAAACAAAGTATTTACCTTAATAGTCATTATATATATCAGTTCATGACACCAATTCTTACAAATTTCAAAACTCCGCCATCTCTCTCCCCACGTCCACCACTGCTGGCGGCTCACCTCCAACTGCGCAACGCTACGCGCTGTTAGCATCCAGCTGCCGCTGCTCAACACTACAATGGCAGACAACAATGCAAACTAAACACAGACTGCGCACGGCACAGCCAGTGATTTTTATACAGAGCGCTACGTGGCGGCGGCGTTACCAATAACAAAACCTAAACAGCCTACTTACATAGCCCCCATGCTCCCCACAAAAAAATTTACACATTGTTTTGGGCAGTGGCCAATACACCGTTTGGTTTCACTTTCGGAAATTATTTCCGGCATCACTAACATGTATCGGAAGTCAGAACCAACTCTTATTCGCAACTAACTCTTATATCTGGTTTTTAGTGGGTAGCTTTTATGAAGTAATCCTTTAAAGCCTGATGTGAGAGTGCTACTAATAACTCTAGCATGTAAGTCTCTCTTCCCTAACAACCGAACCTTCCGTCCTGTCACGGGAAAAGCCACTTATAAAGCTAACTTGCCACGTACGATGCACAAGCGTACCGAGAAACAAGCTAATGTTACCATCTGAGAGGATTTTGAATTTTTTTACTGTGCATGTGTCTAATTGTTATAGGTATCGGACTGCTGTTTTGAATATGGTGAATTTAACAGGAAACCTAAACGGACTTCAACCTTGGGAATTAATGAAAATAATAAAAACCATATGTGAATGAAAAAAATGAACGGTCACCAGCCCAGTTAGGCACATTTATTTTTTGAAATATATGTTTAAGGAAACTGAACATTGGTTATTGAAGTTACTTTCGTTGATATTTCCCTTCGAATAGCGCACAGGATACAAACAGACACATGGAACTCTGAGCTGTCTGTAGCAGCAGTTATCAATAACGCACACACCAGTAATTATAGAATGCAAATTTGTACCAAGCTCATACTAACAACACCTGCACTCAAGATCATTACATAAACTAATACTGAAATGTTACTGCATGAAGTGCAGAGCTAAATTGGGGTATGAGAGGCTTCTATCTTAACAGACGTATAGGAACACAATTGAAGATAAATAATATCAGAAATACACTATTTATACTCCTGTATGTACATCAGTTTTCCTTATCAGCAAGAAGAGTCCAATTATCTTTCTAATATATGGAGAATATGATGGGGAGCCATAAAGTAGTATAGTGTCACTAGTCAAACCCTAAGATTATTTCAGAAAAAAAGACTAATTGAAACAAAGCTAATCCTTCAATTCACTTGGAGTAGTTTATAATTTACTTTGCAAGACAACAAATTCAACACTGAGCTCAGTTAACTTCGAAAAAGGAACCATTCATGATAGAAACAAAAAAAAACCTCTATTTTTAAAATGGAGCTTAATTTATTTGTCTTTTTTACCACTTGTGAAGCAGGTATTTTACACAATAATATTTACACAATCTGGCACTGTATTCCTGCAAAACTATACTTTGCAATAAACCAAGAGTACTTTAGCAAAATCCTATGTAACTTCACTTTTGAGGTTTTAACTTTAATTTTTGCTACTCCTGTTACATTTGACAAACAAACAAAAATACACTTTGGAACACCTGAATGTAAGAATTATTCATTTAAAACATTATATTTGCTTTTAGTAACACTTAGGAGAGGACCCTGCGTATGTTTGTGATCAGGAAAGAAGATATGGTTCCGAACACAAATTAACTGGTCCATGCTCATATACATACCTGGGTGTATGATGTTAGTAAAGCAGTGGCGAAGAGTTGCTGGCAAGCGACATTGCGGCCAGCTATACTCACGGCTCACGACGTTCGAATGCTCTATAAAATTTCTTCTTGGCGTTGGATTTTCAACATATTAGAGCCATAGAATGAAATTTTCACTCTGCAGTGGAGTGTGCGCTGATGTGAAACTTCCTGGTAGATTAAAACTCTGTGCCGGACCGAAACACGCACTCGGGACCTTTGCCTTTTGCGGACATGTGCTCCACCAACTGAGCTACCCAAGCACGACTCACGATCCGTGCTCACAGCTTTAATTCTGCCAGTACCCGGTCTCCTACCTTCCAAACCTCACAGAAACTCTTCTGCGAACCTTGCAGAACTAGCACTTCTGGAAGAAAGGTCAAACAGACAGTTTTAATCAGCCAGGAAGTTTCATATCAGCGCACACTCCGCTGCAGAGTGAAAATCTCATTCTGGAAACATCCCCCAGGCTGTGGCTAAGCTATATCTCCGCAATATATTGTATCTAGCTGGGACGCTTACATACCACGTTCCTTAGCCGAATCACTTTCAAAATTCAGCGATTTTATCACGAGGTTGCATCGTGGGCTACGTACAACAAACTTATGAAACATGTTCACCAATCGCTGATTTTCTCTCAGTATTTTTTTGTATCATCTGGAATCATTTATTGTTTAAGTAATATGCTTACTAGTAATTGCATGATAGGTTCAACGTGAGCATCAGGCTTATAAAGTATGTGTCTGTGTTCCGACATGTGCAAAGGAGATGGACTGTGGAATACTATGATAGCAGAGGGAAGCGTATGTCAAGTCATAAGAACAGTACAGATATTTCTATTTCTAGAGCCACAGCCGTCAGCAGGGTGTGTATCCTATACTTCGCTCATTGTCGAATGTCGTTCAGTTGAGACTGCAATCGTAACATTTAATCGTAAGAGCAATGACAAAACATGTATGTGACTGGTTCCCTAGGATGATTCTGTCTATGTCTGCTTGGCATGCACCACAGGTGACAGTAATGCTTCATGTTTCCCGTTAACGGAAGGGTCTGCCCGAATGAAGAGGGCTGTTGGAGTGTAGGAATGTAAATGACTTAACTGTGTTGTCCTCTAGACGACTGAATAGTGCACTAATACTTAGTGTCTATTGGATAGCTTCCGTGATCTCGTGGAAAATTCCCTCCCATGTAAATTATTTGGTTGACTGCTTTCACACATTTCGCACCTTCATTTAGTTGAGGGAACATCGATTGTGGTTTGTGCACCTAGCACGTGGAAGACACGTTTTCTGGTTCTCTAGACATGAGATACATATTAGTTGACTTTGTAAATTATAGGGATGATTTGCAGTCCGTTACATCACTGACATCGGTATTCACGTGTGGAAATATCAGTTTCCTCTATTTGTTTCGAGTTCTCATGTAAAGGTCTTCGGAGATGGGATGTCTCTAGTTACTCTGTGGTCTACAACACGCTCCACCTACCTAAAGTTTCGGGTTGGTAGGGAAATAATTTCCACTCTAGATCTTCGGAATAATGTTCTGCGAGCGATCGGTAGGATACTGCTGTGTGCTTGTTATCAAGAAGTACCGCGAAAATGGTATAATATTTTTGCAAACCATGTGGAAATCGATGTGTTCTTGTAATCCCAGAGTCTGGAGATGAGTGTAGAAAAGCAAGCAAGCAGGTCCAGACCAGGAACAGTAACGAGTTTGTGATGAGGGGGAAACGAGACCGAATTTGTAGAACAGTTCTGAGAGTGACTTCGGCCCATTGAGGGCGCTCTGATCACCGTTAGTGATGCGAAGAGTGTATACAGTGCAGTCTGTCTTCATGGAATATGTACGAATGATGTAAAAGGTCTGATTTTGTATGTAACAGTATACGAATTGTATGTTTACTACATCGACACAGTACACGGTGATATATTGCTGGGTTGGAGATCTGTTTCGCGCTTTAATATTGAAGCTCCTGTCCTCAGTGGGAGGGCAGTGTAATGATGATCTACTCACTCACGAGTCATCCTTTGTGCTGGGACATAGAAGCTTCTACAAACTGATTCGAACAAGATGGAGACAATATACGTACAGAAAGTTCTGAGAAAGCAAATGTTCAAAGACAAGTTGAAGCAGAGCATCTATCTCTGGCAGGGATGCCTTCACTCATCCACCACTGTGGCATTAGGACATCTCCTGACATGTAGCTGTAGGATACCGAAAATTCCGGCCATTTTTTTCTCTTCTGTAAGACAGCGCTTTTAATTCTGTTTGCGTAATTGTTCTGGTTCCCCCCCCCCCCCCCATCTGTGCTTAGAGAGTGCTCTCTTTCCATACAACAGGAATGCTTTTATGATTAACGGTGTTTTCGCGAGCGTGCACAGGCTTTTAGGTGTAGAATGTTTAATGTTTCCGAGACGTATACTGATAGCAGGAGGGACATTTCGCGTGACGTGTCATCCATTCTAGATACGCGAGCACAGCTAGATGCAGCTCGCATGCCCCGTTAGGAGCAATGCTCCCTGTGGTATTCTGTGACGTCAGTGTATGCACGTATCACGTCACCAATGGGAAACACACGTGCTACCCAGAGATGTCTCGCATATGGAGCCAGTGTGAGCGCACCTTGGAGTTCTGTGACATCAGTATAACTCTCGAAGATCTCTAACTGTGTACCCGAAAATAGAGACAACTTTCATCCGGTCGCTGTAGGCAGCGATGGCTCTTGCTGGCTTGCGTCTTGTGATGGCCTAGCCGTGCTCTCTTTTTTGGGCGTTTTTGTGATCATGGGTATTTTCAGGCAGACGAATATGCAAGTAGTCCGAGGACTGTACGTATACCTGATCTGGAGGCCTGGAATCTGCAGGATATTGAGACAAATCCTAGTAAAAGCTGCAGACAATTGGCCCGTCAACATGATGAATGCCAAAGTACGATTACATGTATCTGGCACGACAACCACCACTACCACTTACAATGTTTGCTAGAATTATCAGCAACTGATTTTGTCGATAGTTTTTGTACCAGACAAACACAATTACGGTATTGTCATGAATACTTGAAACGTCCCCTTAAAACAATTGTACACGACTGTGCTTAAACTGAGACACAATATTTTTAGCGCAACGCAATCTGACTTCCAAAAATCCCTACGAAAGAATGGCCCTGACTAGCATTAACCTATACGTTTCACAAATCACTTTCCTCACAAAAATCTTCGTTACTCAAGCTACTGCAATACAGCGAGCGCCACTACTGCCAGCTAAATAAAAGATTCAAACTACTGAAGACACTAACTGCTGATAGGCATAGTTAGCAAATGAAAGGTTTTAATAGAGAACAAACAAAGTATTTACCTCACTAGTCAAAATATATATAACAGTTCATGACACCAATTCTTACAAATTTCAAAACTCCGCCATCTCTCTCCCCACGTCCACCACTGCTGGCGGCTCACCTCCAACTGCGCAACGCTACCCGCTGTTAGCATCCAGCTGCCGCTGCCCAACACTACAATGGCAGACAACAATGCAAACCAGCCACAGACTGCACACGGCACAGCCAGTGATTTTTCATACAGAGCGCTACGTGGTGTTGGCGTTACCAATAAAAATACTTAAACAGCCTACTTACATACTCTTTACCGACGAAGCAACTTTTAGAAGAACTGGCATCATCAACCTGCATAATCGTTATCTGTGGGCTACAGGCAATCCTCGGGGAGTGGTTGAGGCGTCTCATCAGCATCGGTTCAGCGTCAATGTGTGGGTAGAGGTTCTTGGCGACCACACATGTCGCCTGATTATTATTGCACAACGTCACAACAGGAAACGTACCTGAACTTCGTGGGGAATACTCTGCCTGGGCTACTTGAGAATGTGTCTTCGACAATACGACATGTTTTGTGGTTTCTGCACGACGGAGCTCCACCCCGCTTCTGCATTGAAGTTGGCCGACACCTCAAAACATCTACTCCGGACGGTGGATAGGACGCGAAGGTCCTGTAGCATGGCCTGTTACATTATCAGACTTAAAACCCTTGGATTTTCACCTCTGGCCGCAGCTAAAAATCATAGTTTATGCTGAACCAGTTCCTGATGTGCAGAACCTTCAACAGCATGTTCATGGTGCCTGTGGCGCTATTCGGAGAGAGGCCGGGATGTGCGAAAGAGTGTGGCAGTCCATGTTGCGACGTGCACATTGCATCCCATGGAGGCCACTTTGAGCACCTGTTGTGACGTGGATGCAATGCAGCTCTGTATTGTGTTCCAGAACGGTTTGTCGTCGCTGCACGCACACCGTCCATTTCCGGACACATGTTCATATGACCTTTTCTCCTCCATTTCCGAACAGGAATCTGTCCGTGTAGTTTCTCGCTTTTATTAATGTTCACCATCTATTGTGGTGCAAAATTGTGTAACAGATTGCTGGTAGCTACAGCTCAAAAACCACGTATCTTATTACTAAGCATATACGGTGTTTCGAGCACATGTAGAACTCTAAAAATGCTACGTGTAGCTTGTCAGACTTCAAATCCGTACTTTACTTGCTTTCCTGAAATCATCCTCCACGGCAGCGTAAATAGCTTCACTCAATATTCGTTTCGAAACTGCAGTAGAAAATTCTTATTCCTTGTAGATCTATCGTGTTGCCAAGGATCTTAAAGTCACCGTCGGCCGCTCTTGTGGAGAAGTCGCTATCCTCTGTATTATACGAGGCGTTATGAAGACCAAAGATAATTTCAGATCCATCCGCAAGTAATTACGGCAGATGTCGGGTGTATCCTGCAACTCGTTAAGTCAATTTATGTGCGACCACTGTCTTCGCTGAAGTGGCCACTGTGTAGACCACTTTGATCGGTCTTTCTGTCCCTTGCATTTATTTTGCATTTTTTTCCAACACAAGGTACGAAGACAGGCCATAATTAGATTTTCTCCGTTTCTAAATAAATGAAATTAACTCTGAGGTTACAAGAGCGTAATAACATGCCAGTGAAATTTCTTTTCTCCATTGACAGGTAGCGGGCGAGCAGCAGATCTTAACTTGTGTGGTGTGAACACTACACGTATGCAGCGATCTGTTGCATGCAGAGACATTGCGCAGGTATCTGCACAGACCGATAGTTTCGTGTGAACGGGAATAAAGTGAAAGTCGAGGCCCAATGTGTTTCACATGTTAACAAAAACACCAAGTCACACTCAACACTGCTCGCACGGTAGTCTGCAATTCTGTTGCCTGTCGACATATTAAAAGTCAGGTTTCCTTAAGATTTTATAATCACAATTTATGCCAAATTTTTGATGTTAATAGGAGTACTGTGTAATTACATATTCAGGGGATGCAATCATAATAATTTGTTGTTTGTTGTCTTCCAAGCGGGTATCTTACTCAGAACGGGAATTTCACAATTTCATTAAACCTTATGAATTTGCAAGGCTAGTGCAGCTAAAATTGTGACTCATATCGTTTTCCGGTTTTGTTCTGCTGGTTTCGTTGTTCGCCCGTAATCCTAGAGACAGAAATTCATTTCCAAAAAGTGAATGAACAGTTACATAGTCACGTTGCACTGGCTTTTGAAAATGTACCGTTATTAGCGATTTTCACTTCAGGATACACCCGAGAAGCTTTCAGAAAAAGGCTGCCTCAGTTCCAACAATCAATGTCTCATGGTAGACGTTTCCGCGGAAACGCATATTCTGCAGCTCTGTCAAGATAGAAGACGTCATGACGTACGTGATGGTTCCGTTGATTGTGCTCGGCGCTATACTCTTCCAGGGGTAAGTAACACGACGGTATTTGTGAGTCTAGAAACATAGGAAAAGTACCTAATTTAGCAGCAAATCCTTACCGTCAGTACTAGAAAAAAGGGCGATTTCAAAAAATGACTGCTTATCGAAAGCGCGAGCCCCAAACGATATAGATCGAACGTGCGACTTGATGTCGACCAAACGACTCGCGTGGCGCGAATTATGGCAAATGTTTAGTGCGTTGCCAGGGGAACATAGTTAATCGTTTTTGGTTGTGAGTAGCAATGAGTTGAAGCATTGCAGTTGCGACTAATCATATTCTCATGGCGAAACCTAATTCCTCGATTATGTGTGGGAAGATGTTTCAGATTCTGTTGGGACTTCGGATTGCTTCGAATTGAGAATAGCAAGAATTATGTATACTGTCATGGACTTATTTCCCTGAAACTTCACAAGAAATGTGTGGATGCTGGTAGTCCTTTGCAAATGTACTGCGCCCAATGTCACAAGAGAGCATCTATAAGAAATAACACATGGATTTGCAGTTCGAAGTTATCCATCAAGAAGAGCATCATTTCAGTTCCTTGTTGGATAAGAGACCATACGCTACAAGCCATAGTTTCTGGGACACAACAGTCCACGATTAACATACACGAGTACTACAGTTTCTGCCGAGAAGTCTGTTACGTCGCAGTCACGAACGAGAGTGTACGAATCGGTGGAAAAAACAAGGTTGTCGAAACAGACGAATCGCATATAGCTACTAGGAAATACCAAACAGGACGGGCGTTGAAAAATGGAGTTGAACGAATCTAGGTACTGGGCGGTACTGAAAGAGAATGTCGTAAGTGCTTTATAGTTTGAGATTATTCAAGAGGAAAGAAAACTTTAGTCTCTGTGATAAAGCACTTTAATTTTTCAGGGACGGAAGTGATAACAGAGGGCTTTAAGTCATACAGCATCTTAAAGAAGGCAGTTCAACATGAATTTGTGAATTATTTTGTGTATCTGTGTCATCGGACGATCCACCTGTCCACACACAGAACATCGAACGCTTGTGGAAATCTATCAAATCGTTGATAAAGGTGAGGGGCGTCCAGGAGATAAGAACGAATTTTATACCTCTTCCAATATCTATATTTTCACAGCTTGAGGTTGCGTGGAGCAACTGCCCCCGCTCATACTCTCCCAATTTTGAGAATAATATGGCCAGAGTGTGATGGGCTATGTGAAAAAAGTATTGCTGCCCGCGGCTTATACAACGCGAGGAATAGATCATGAAGAACACGCCGCTGACGAGTTAAAGTAAGTACAGTTACTACTTTCATTTGTAATTAACTTCAAGTTAAGTCTTTTGTCGTTGCTCTGGTGAACGCTACAAATGACAGCTATACATCACGGGATTTGTGACATATCTTCAGTAAATGTCTGTGCGTTAGAAAGGATTCGTAAACAAACTATCTTGTAGCGCACCGTTTCGTATCTTCCAGCGCCCTTAAAAAACTAAATAATCACAAATATGGTGTAATGTTTCGGCTATTGTCGATTTTTATGGCGCTGCATACACTCCGTATTGTAAAAACTTTGTTATAAATCAATGTAAACGTTAGTATTCTCACTAAACCGATAACGTATTCCGAAGTGTCACTTGCTAGCCACTTGGGGCGCTGCTGTCGCTGGAGGTAACAAAAGCGAGACGGAGTGTCGCGACTGTTTCGTTAAGACTGTGTCCATAACTTCAATGTCACCAAAGATTATTATCGTGCTAACACTCACCTGTGAGACTACATGTTTGTAACACTATTTTGTTTCCGCCTGTTGGGTGCTATTTGGAATCCGCTAAGAGTTTTGTAACAGACAGCAGCAAACACTTACTTCTTTTATGGAACCCAATATTCTTCAAACAGCCGGCTTGTTTATTTCGTAACATCCGTACACAGTAAAGCCATTTGTAACCAGGACACCTTCCACCTTTTCCTCTTGCCCACAAAGCAGTTTGATTCAGAGTTACGTATTTGAAAATTGTCTAGTGACAATAACACTGCGTTTCTCGCTATCGCATGCAGAAAGTAAAAACCAAGGCCCGGTATTTGGTATCTCTCCAGTTTTTTGTTATGCATATTTTAAAGTTTCCAGTATTTTAAATATTTCCGTTGTTACAGCTGATGGCACCTGAGGTGCCTGCTGGTTGATAGAGTAATAGATTCATAACGGGAGTCAAGTTCATTATGGCGTACACTGTAGACTACGATAACTGACTAATTTCGGAGTGGTTCATGATTAGGTTTGAAGATACGCTGTCAAGACACTTTTTACCCTCATAATGTTAATCTCTAATTTGTCCTAAATATGGTATGAACATCGACATGATCTGTGACATTTTCAAGGTATGTCTGCTTAGATCCCTAAATAAGACTAGTTGCTGAAAGACAATGATAAGTTTAACGGCATTTTTGATCGGAATATAAGTAAGAAATTCTCTCTGGTCAGAGTTACGTACCGTGTGCATTGACGATCGTTCTGTTCATGTGCAGTAGGTTAAATTCATCACTGCTGCGGTAGGTCTCATATCTTTCTCTTCGTAATTATATTCGTCGCTTATACTATGATCATATCTTCTGGATTTAGCTTTCGACTTTAGCCGCAAAAATTTTGTAACACATTTACTGCCTATCAATATGCCGATGATTCCTTTTGTTTTAATTTATAAAAAACAACCAAGTGTACTGAACAAAATGTCTATCAGTTACGATACGTACGCAACAAGCATTGTAACAAAATTATGAAGCCCCATGAATAGATACATTATTTGAAGACTTTATTTCAATTTTGTTCATTTCGGGATACTGATGCTTCAAAATAACTGGGCGATGACAATAGAAAGGAATGGTGATCACGTGCAACAAGCAATGAACTGCAATATTTCAGGTACCTCATACAGAGAACTGTCATCACAAAGTTATGTTTGAGCCTCAGTATCTCGAAATGAACAGAAATGAAGGTGTATCACTATCGAAATAAGGTTTTATTTGTGCTTGCCTGTTATATGGGCTTTATTAGAACTTACATTCATCTGTGTGACTGATACCTGTCGGATTCACACAATTTCTCATGAAGTACCTCTTTCTCATTATTTTAATTCAAGGTGAAAAATAAGATTCAGGTATTACTCCTATGAGCATTAGCGTGTTATCATATTGCTTCACTCCAAATATGTCCGACATATCATCCGTGTAGCTCCATGCTAGTGGTAGTCCTAAATTCTTATGGGATGACATTTGGATTTCTTGATGACGATGGATGCAGGTATACCCTAAGTGTCAAAAAGGATTGCTATTGAGAAAAGTTGGTGGATCGACCTTTTATTTAGTTTTTTATCCAACAGAAAATATATGCAGGGTGTCCGAGGAGGAGTGGTTAGTATTCAGGGATATGATAGGAACCATCACCACTCGAAGCAAAAATGTCTCGTAAACAAAGATTCTAAAATGCATAGCTTAAGAGCTATATGAGCACTCTTTATCTTCGATACTTTGAAACATATCTCGTCTCCTGACAGCTCTTAGGTTACCATATTTCTAGAGGAGATAGTGTGGACAATACAAGAATAAATGTCCACCAAGCATGAGCTTTAAAATCATACCTGAAGAGTTAGTAAAACTTATTTATTTATTTTAACTACTGTTAAACACATTTACTGAACATGTACTCGTACCTCTTATGATATTCATTTTAGATCCCATATTTACTAGACGTTTTTTGCTTCGAAAGATTGTATCATATCCCCGAATTCTGGCCATACCTCCTGCAATATTCTGGGTAGAATCCAAAATTCAGAGACGTTTAGTCCGCACTGGCCTTAATTTTGAAAGAATGTCGAGACTACTACACTTTCTTAACAAAACTTCCGTCGTAGAGGAAAAAGGCAAAATTTTTTGGATGAATGCAGATTTTCGTACTCAACAGACTTTCTGTAAAAAATGAGGGTATTTTTTTTCTTGAGAACTGTTATTACTACAGTAGGAGTAAATATACCTAACATTACCATACATTAAATATTCACGTCAGTCTTGCAGAATTCCTTTCGTATATTAACTTGTATGCAAAAATAAAACGATTCTCAAAATATTAAATACTTGATCACTATTGGAATTTGAAGTCTGTATTACCATGGCGAGTTTGGTAGGTCTGTATATCACGGTTATTAAAAAAAAGTTTAAATTGAACTGAAATGACTCAGATACTTTTTATGTTTAGTTTTAACTCATTTATTCTGATAATTTTTTCGTGGGTTGTGTTTCACAACTCTGATCAAGTCTGTATTACCGTGGCGTGCTTGATAGATCTGTTGTTGTTGTTGTTGTGGTCTTCAGTCCTGAGACTGGTTTGATGCAGCTCTCCATGCTACTCTGTCCTGTGCAAGCTTCTTCATCTCCCAGTACCTACTGCAACCTACATCCTTCTGAATCTGCTTAGTGTATTCATCTCTTGGTCTCCCTCTACAATTTTTACCCTCCACGCTGCCCTCAAATATTAAATTGGTGATCCCTTGATGCCTCAAAACATGTACTACCAACCGACCCCTTCTTCTAGTGAAGTTGTGCCACAAATCACCAGTTACTTTACTTCCTAAATAGCAAAACCCCTTTATTACTTTAAGTGTCTCATTTCCTAATTTAATTCCCTCAGCATCACCCGATTTAATTTGACTACATTCCATTATCCTCGTTTAGCTTTTGTTGATGTTCATCTTATATCCTTCTTTCAAGACACTGTCCATTCCGTTCAACTGCTCTTCCAGGTCCTTTGCTGTCTCTGGCAGAATTACAGTGTCATCGGCGAACCTCAAAGTTTGTACTTCTTCTCCATGAATTTTAACACCTACTCCAAATTTTTCTTTTGTTTCCTTTACTGCTTGCTCAATATACAGATTGAATAACATCGGGGAGAAGCTACAACCCTGTCTCACTCCTTTCCCAACCACTGCTTTTCTTTCATGCCCCTCGACTCTTATAACTGCCATCTGGTTTCTGTACAAATTGTAAATAGCCTTTCGCTCCCTGTACTTTACCCCTGCCACCTTCAGAATTTGAAAGAGAGTATTCCAGTCAACATTGTTAAAAGCTTTCTCCAAGTCTACAAATGCTAGAACTGTAGGTTTCCCTTTTCTTAATCTTTCTTCTAAGATAAGTCGTAAGGTCAGTATTGCCTCACGTGTTCCAACATTTCTACGGAATCCAAACTGATCCAACCCGAGGTCCGTATCTACCAGTTTTTCCATTCGTCTGTATAGAATTCGCGATAGTATTTTGAAGCTGTGACTTATTAAACTGATAGTTCGGTAATTTTCACATCTGTCAGCACCTGCTTTTTTGGGATTGGAATTATTATATTCTTCTTGAAGTCTGAGGGTATTTCGCCTGTCTCATACATCTTGCTCACCAGATGGTAGAGTTTTGTCATGACTGGCTCTCCCAAGGTCGTCAGTAGTTCTAACGATATGTTGTCTACTCCCGGGGCCTTGTTTCGACTCAGGTCTTTCAGTGCTCTGTCAAACTCTTCATGCAGTATCTTATCTCCCATTTCGTCTTCAGTTACATCCTCTTCCCTTTCAATAATATTGTCCTCAAGTACATCGCCCTTTTATAAACCCTCAATATACACCTTCCACCTTTCTGCTTTCCCTTCTTTGCTTAGAACTGGGTTTCCATCTGAGCTCTTGATATTCATACAAGTGGTTCTCTTCTCTCCAAAGGTCTCTTTAATTTTCCTGTAGGCAGTATCTATATTACCCCTAGTGAGATAACCTTCTCTATCCTTACATTTGTCCTCTAGCCATCCCTGCTTAGCCATTTTGCACTTCCTGTCGATCTCATTTTTGAGACGTTTGTATTCCTGTTTGCCTGCTTCATTTACTGCACTTCTATATTTTCTCCTTTCAGCAATTAAATTCAATATTTCTTCTGTTACCCAAGGATTTCTAGCAGCCCTCGTCTTTTTACCTACTTTATTCTCTGCTGCCTTCACTACTTCATTCCTCAGAGCTACCCATTCTTCTTCTACTGTGTTTCTTTCCCCCATTCCTGTCAATTGTTCCCTTATGCTCTCCTTGAAACTCTGTACAACCTCTGGTTCTTTCAGCTTGTCCAGATCCCATGTCCTTAAATTCCCACCTTTTTGCAGTTTCTTCAGTTTTAATCTACAGGTCATAACCAATAGATTGTGGTCAGAGTCCACATCTGCCCCTGGAAACGTCCTACAATTTAAAACCTGATTCCTAAATCTCTGTCTTACCATTATATGATCTATCTGATACCTATTAGTATCTCTAGAATTCTTCCATGTATACAACTTTCTTTTATGATTCTTGAACCAAGTGTTAGCTATGATTAAGTTATGCTCTGTGTAGAATTCTACCAGACGGCTTCCTCTTTCATTTCTTAGCCCCAATACATATTCACCCACTATGTTTCCTTCTCTCCCTTTTCCTACTGACGAATTCCAGTCACCCATGACTATTAAATTTTCGTCTCCCTTCACTACCTGAATAATTTCTTTTATCTCATCATACATTTCATCAATTTCTTCATCATCTGCAGAGCTAGTTGGCATATAAACTTGTACTACTGTAGTAGGTGTGGGCTTCGTATCTATTTTGGCCACAATAATGGGTTCACTATGCTGTTTGTAGTAGCTTACCCGCACTCCTATTTTTTATTCATTATTAATCCTACTCCTGCATTACCCCTATTTGATTTTGTATTTATAACCCTGTATCCACCTGACCAGAAGTCTTGTTCCTCCTGCCATCGAACTTCACTAATTCCCACTATATCTAACTTTAACCTATCCATTTCCCTTTTTAAATTTTCTAACCTACCTGCCCGATTAAGGGATCTGACATTCCACGCTCCGATCCGTAGAACGCCAGTTTTCTTTCTCCTGATAACGACGATCTCCTGAGTAGTCCCCGCCCGGAGATCCGAATGGGGGACTATTTTATCTCCGGAATATTTTACCCAAGAGGATGCCATCATCATTTAATCATATAGTAAACCTGCATGTCCTCGGAAAAAATTACGGCTGTAGTTGCCCCTTGCTTTCAGCCGTTCGCAGTACCAGCACAGCAAGGCCGTTTTGGTTAATGTTGCAAGGCCAGATCAGTCAATCATCCAGAATGTTGCCCCTGCAACTACTGAAAAGGCTGATGCCCCTCTTCAGGAACCACATGTTTGTTTGGCCTCTCAACAGATAGCCCTCCGTTGTGGTTGCACCTACGGTACGGCCATCTGTATCGCTGAGGCACGCAAGCCTCCCCACCAACGGCAAGGTCCATGGTTCATGGGGGGATAGATCTGTATAACACGGTTATTTAAAAAAAATTAAATAGATCTGTATAACACGGTTATTAAAAAAAAGTTTAAATTGAACTTAAATGATTCAGATACTTTTTATGTTTAGTTTTAACTCAATTTTTCAGAAAATTTTTTCGTTGGTTGTGTTCGACAACTCTGATAAATCTCAGAAATTACATATGGTAACACGTGAAGCTGCTGTATAATTTGTTTTTAACTGCATAACCGGTTTCAGTCAGAGACAGTTTTAATATAATATTTGCATATCCTTTGTTTTGTACTTATGTAGCATCTGCTATTAACAAAAATTTGTACTGGGAAATGGTCTGTGACCGAAACCTATGTTACAATCAAAAATAAATTATACAGCACCTCCTATTCTTACAGTATGTCAATTTCTCTCAGTTAAATTGCAGTATGGGTTGGATAGGGCCTCCCGCTGTTCAGTGTTGACCATTTACTCTCCTTTCTTAGTCTTTGGAATGTTGCGTTCAATGGTCTTTGTCTGTTTGTGTAGCCTTTCGAGTGTTACGTTCAAATATCTTTGTCTGTTGTTGGATTATCAATTGTTTTATCTTGACAAGTTTTTTTGCTAATTGGTTAAGGGCAGAGGAATACAACTATAATTTGGTTCCTATCTGTCAGCTTTGCGTTGTATTGCGTTTTACTGTCCTCATACCCTACTTCAGAATTTCTACGGAGTTCACTTATGTAATATTAACTCGTGATCCTGGTACTGCAAAAGTGCACATATGGGGCGAATGTTCGGCTACAGAAGATTCTCCTTACTACAAGTTGCGCACGAAGTTTTCTCATCGTGCTTACTCTGGAGAACACAAGAACAGTTAGAGCACAAAGCTGGTGAATACCATGCAGGCTTCCGCCCCGGCCGTTTATGCACAGAACAAATATTCAGTCAGAAAATAATTAAAAAATACAAGGCTATCAGGAATATTCCAGTCATTTGCACTTTTACGCGAAGAACAGGGACCTGAACTATAAACACTATGACTAATGAAACGGATATTGGCTGGCACAAAATCAAAAATTAAATTCGTAGTTGAAATCTCTGACCACTTATTGATCGAAACTGGAGTACTCTAAGGCGGCGGATTATCTTCATTATTGTTCAACTCAGTCCTGGATAAAGTAATGAGGGATTGGGGAAAAGAACTGAAAATCCAAAAACACTGGAAACCAACACGATCAGTGCGAACCTGGAACAATAAGCAAATCGCAAACCTAGCTTTCCCAGAGGACCTGGGTATACACCGGGATAACGAAGCAACAGATGCCAAACAAATAAAAGTACTAAAAGAATGTGCAGAAAAATTTACCCTGCAAATCTGTTTCTAGAAGTCTGAATTATTCTGTTCAAAATCAAACATGCAAAAAATTAGACACAAAACACGAGCTCTCACAGGAGACGCGACTACAAAGATAAAAGACAGCTTACGGCAGAACACAAGACGCATATAAGAAGAAACGCCTGTCCGTTCAAACTACAACACAGTAATCAAGCCTGAGATACTGCATGCAAGTGAGACATACGAAAAGCGACTTAGAAAGCACATTGAAGGAAGAACGTAGAATCATGAGAAAAATTCTCGCCCCAAAGCTGACAGAAGAGGAGTGCAGATTAGGAAAACCACAGAAGAGGTCAGATCTAGCTGCAGAGGTCGGAAGAAGAAGGTTAAAGTACCAGGTGCACTTTAGCAGGTTACCAGCAACGACACTAAACAACAGAATTCTGAAATACATACAAGGAAAAAGGGTCAGATCAAGAATAGCATGGATAACACAAGTCACACTTGAAAACTAGAAAACGCACAAATCGACCCAATGGGAACTGAGAAAGAAGTCCCAAAGAAACCAGGGACAGAGGACAGAGGATCGAAAGACACCACATGGAGAAAAAATGAGAGACTCGTGAAAGATCAGAAAAAATCCTCAAATGAGACAGAATGCTTTGCGTGATCCTAAGGATCTCGACGCAAATAATAATAATAATGATGATAAGTACAGTAAGCTGTGATCCCATGCGGGACCGCTTCTATTTACTTACATCTTCTGGTAATTCCGTCCGTTTAGTATTTTGACGTCTACGTTGTTGATCTATGAGTTGACCGCGTACATCTTTCATAGTTAATGGCTCCTGTCATTACTGTAGATCCATTTCTCGTTCTGTACTGCACTAACTCAATGACAGGACGTGGGAAATCTTTGTATTAAAAGTTTTCTTTATTTAACGCAACACAGATCATGAAGTACAATGATGTATCGATGTACGGCGTGGCTGAAGTAATAGTAAATTTTTGCAACGACTCAACTTCTTGTGACTGTAAATATTTACACGCAGAATACATGATCGTTACTTTATCACTCTGCGTGCCCACTAGTGGAAATTCTACTGAGTTTGATACGCAGTTTCATTGTTTTAGAGTTCTGGGTTGCCACTTATGTTGTGGGTAGCATTACAGGAGTTGCACTGACTTTCATATTATGCTCTTGTAGTCGCAGAGCGTCAGTTTCCATAACCTCAACCGTTTTTGGAATTTCGTTTATTACGCTGTGACTTTTCGTTTAATGTAGCTCTTCCGAGTCGTATCTATTCCATCCACGACGGTAATCCCAAAAGTAAGGTCTCCTATTTTTTATAAGTACATAGACCTGATTATATCTGTAATGGTTTACATCAGTTTACAGTTTGAACATTTCTGTCGATGCATTTTTGTAGGCGCTGTGACAGTTTTTGTACGCCCGTTTCCTACCAGCTCACCGCCAAACTGTTCAGAAAGTTATGAACTACTACTTTCACCTCGTCGCCGACCGGGGTGACCGAGCGGTTCTAGGCGCTGTAGTCTGGAACCGCACGACCGCTACGGTAGCAGGTTCGAATCCTGCCTCGAGCATGGATGTGTGTGATGTCCTTAGGTTAGTTAGGTTTAAGTAGTTCTAAGTTCTAGGGGACTGATGACCTCAGAAGTTAAGTCCCATACTGTTCAGAGCCATTTGAACCATTTTTCATCTCGTCGTCGGAGCTGAATCGCTGGACCACAATTAACGCTGACAGGTACTGCGAGACTCTGAAAAAACTCAAACGGGCAATTCAGAATCGGAGAAGAGGAATGTAGAGCAAGGGCGTACACATTCCCAATGACAACGCTCGCCCACACATCGCTCGGCAAACCGTTGCTCTCCTGCGACAGTTTCAGTGGAAAATAATCACCCACCCACCCTATAGTCCTGACTTGGCACCCACTTCCCTAGGTTAAAAGAACATTTGGGTGGGAAGCAATTCAGCTCCGACGACGGGGTGAAAAAAGAGGTTTATAACTTTCTGAACAGCATGGCGGCGAGCTGGTATTGCATGGGCATACAAAAACTGCCACAGCGCCTGCAAAAATACATCGACAGAAATGGTGATTATTTCGAAAAATAGCTAAGTGCTCAAGGTGTAAACTTATGTAAACCATTGTAGATATAAACAGGTCTATGTACTTATAAACAAATAGGAGACCTTACTTTTGGAATTACCCTCGTACTAGTAATAGATAACTCAGCCGCAGTTACCAAGTGTAAAACGCTCTAAACAATTCTTCATTGATATAAGTACCGGTATTATTGATTCAGTTTCTTTGTTCCTCTTGACACGTCTGCCTGCTGTTGGCAAGACCCATGCCCTACCAGTCTGGTGGAACAAATTTGCTGTTCGTATTCTTCATAAGCTATCGTACCGGGCACAGCCAGGGCTGGCTTAAGGCCCAAACGACACAAGTGGTCCCTTGGAGCCCCACGCTGAGATGGGCGTAAGAGGTACCTCATCTGTGAGATATCCGTACAGGACGTATCTCCCACGGAACCAGCTCGGTTCGAAAGCTGGGACGGCTGTTTGTGTTTTTAGCTTGCTTTAGGGACATATCTTTTGTACATGACGTCATTATCCAGCTTTCAATTAGAATTTGGATGTCGTTCTCTTTTGGAAACGGCCCGGATCAACCCTAGATCGCAAATCTGTGTTTTTCAGTTTATAAACGAAGTTACCTTTGTGATTCACACTCTTACCATTATTCTTTTGTGGCAGCTATACTGATGTTAACTTGGCACTGTTGTGGCTGCTGCTGGCTGTTTGGTGTCCGTCTTTTAGTGTTTTTATTTTATGTCAAGAACTTATGCTTGTATGCGAACTCTTTATATTGTTTTACTGTGGAAATATCAGTTATATGGCACTTTTGGAACCATTGTTGGCTATATTATCTTTGCTGCCCAAAACCAAAAATAAATGAATAAAAACACGGGACAAAACACAATTAGTAGTGGAAACTGACATGTGTGGCAATATACAAAAGGGAGGGAGAGGGGAGGGGGGAGGGTGGAGCGACAAACGATAAGTCGCTCCCGTGGAAAAATGGTGTCGAACAAGCCCTGTTTACAGCTGCACATTTTCTCCTGGACGGTGAACAACGCTTTGCTTGCGATGTTATGTTTGCCATTACGAATATCATTGTCCCTTGTTGTGCCTGACAATGCGGTTTCCTTGTCGTCTCTTCTATTCTTTCTTCATTATTCGTAAACACTGTTTCCACTCATCATGTTTTTCGTTTTTCTAAAAATGTGCATTCCAGTCGTGGATTTTATGCAACTACCGTAGACAATTATTTTATTCCAGAATGAGATTTTCACTCTGCAGCGGAGTGTGCGCTGATATGAAACTTCCGGGCAGATTAAGACTGTGTGCCGCACCGAGATTCGAACTCGTGACCTTTGCCTATCGCTGGCAAGTGCTCTAACATTTTTTTTTCCATTTTGTTGGTTGTTGGTCGTTGATGTCGTATGACACCCGTTAAAGTTCGTTTTGTTGATCCTTCCACTCAGTTTTTCTTTATTTTTCATTACAGAGGTCAACCGGCTGTCTGACTGAACACGCTGAGGAACCGTGCTGGCATACACCGTCCTCACAGCTTTACCTCTGTCGATACCTCGTCTCCTACCTTCCAAACTTTACAGAAGCTCTCCTGCGAACCTTGCAGAACTAGCACTCCTGAAAGAAAGGATATTGCGGAGACATGGCTTAGCCACAGGCTGGGGGATGTTTCCAGGATGAGATTTTCACTCTACAGCTGATTCATGGAAAATTCTCCTACTTGTTTGAATGGGCCTTTATTCAAGTTGGTGTTTTTAATTTTCAGCCATAACTCTGTCTCTCGTCCACAAACGTTATGACTTCATTGCACGAACAGCTCAAAGACTTCTTTCCATTTTGTGAACTCGCTGACTGTAGTACTAGCGAAGTAATTGTAGTGACTACAGCAGTAAAGTAGGCTAATACCAAGACGCCGGATTCGCTTTCTGGACTTCCGAACCCTGAGGTACTAAACACTCCAAAGAAGCTTCAGGTTGAATTTGTTATTCAGCTCTCGGTGTATTGCTTCTCCCCTTGCTCACACGATTTAGAGGTCTTTCACTCATTATCTCGCAGTTGAAGGAACATGAATTTTGCTTTTAAGAAAGAAGTTAGAAGCTAACTTTCGCAACGAAGGAGATTATGTACAAATATATCAACTATGATGGAAAAGTCAATATTTTTGATCTCATATTAGTCCAAAAAATATTCTAACTAATTTCTAACTTTCGCAATGAACTGATGGAAGTTCTAAACTGACTTGCAATGTATTGGAGTGATTATGTACCTATATGTTAAAGCATAGGCAGCATCGTATTTCCAAATGAAACTGATTTGCAACAGAGTAAACAAATATTTTCACACAAAAGTTTAGCTGTAAATACGTTTTGTCTTGCATGTGCCGTTCTCTTGTTAGGCTGTGTGCAGTTCTGCGATCCAACATGTCAGTTGCCAACATTGAGTCTTTGTAATTGAATCCATGTAAAACCTCTCAACCAACAGTGCTGTGGCTACAAGTATGTCAATTAAGGTCAGGTTCTCAGTCAAATCAGCAAAAAATAGGTAGAGTTTGGAAATTTTTTTTGAGACAATGAAAAAATATACAAAGGATCTGTTTTCGGATAATGATTGATCACACTTTGAACTTCATTTTAGATTTCTAATACAAAAAGTGGTACCCATAATTATGGTCTGATCAAGGGCCTCCGAATTTGCACTACGAGGACGGCGTGCAGTGTAGCCGCTCAGGAGCTATCTGAAACCAAAAATGGATGACATCAGTCGATACTGCATTAAACTTAATGTAGCTATGTCTAACAACAATGAAATGACCTCAACACTCGAACACTGTGTTCGATTTTTGTTTTTTTTCCACTCTTTATGGCTTTACAAGAAATAGTTAATATTAACAAACGTCCTATATTATAAGTGCGCAAAAAATGTGTTTACTTTTCGAATGTCAAAGGTGGAAGTTAATAGGACGAGCCGTTTTTGTTTTACGCTGCAAGTAGTTTTGAAAAATAGTTTCTGAGAGAAACCTGTTTAAATTTTTGGGAAAACTTTTATATGTATTATTATTTCCATTTGCATAAAAACTATATGTAATCTTATTTTTTTGATGTCGCCGAACACAAATCTGAAGTTAGATTTTGAAAACTCGAAATGGCTAATGCAATATGTCGAACAAAAAGTTATATTTTGACAATTTTGAACAAAATTTGATCAAAAACAGTGTTTTTACTACTTACGTTTAGTATGCATTTCCAGGACTGTATATCAACCGTACCTTTAAAATGAATTATTCCTGGAAAGCAGTTACCTCATTCTTGGCAGAAAAGCCGATCTGGCTGAACTGGATATGCTGCGTTCGGCAACCTGCACACATTGTTCGTTAGCTTTTTCGGTGAATATGTCTGCATGCATAGTGCAGTACAAACCATATTGTGAACGTGCCTCACGACGGCAACGTTCTAGACACATATACCTTTAAAAAATGCAATAGAAATCGATTTTCGACCATTTTGAACGAGAACCTGCCGTTAACACAGTTGTTAGAACAGAAGTAAATTTTCTTCTGCTCATACAGCTGTGTATTTGTAGAGGTTCAGGAATAATTCAGAAAATGTTTTTCTACATGTATGCGCCAATCCATTATTTCCTACACTGAGTTACCATGCTCTATTTTGATTTGCAGATGTTGCCTGGCTCTGTGCGCATGGACTTTGTGCAATAGGCTGTAAGTACACCTTTTATTAACATAACAGCTTGACATGTCTAGTGTATTTTTACTATTTATAATAAAGGTGTGTGTTTTCTCTCATGTTAATTATCAGATAATTTCTCAAACTGGTACTACATTGATAGGTTTATCAATGTGGCAAGGCAGGACGCAATTGACGTTTTTGAAGATAGTTCTATATTTGTGCCCTCTAACCTCCTCCCCCCCCCCCCCCCCCCCACCTCCCCTCACCCACTATGCTGGAATCGCTTATGTACATGCTTAAATTATTGAATAAATTTATAAATAGTTTTTCTATCAATACGTAATTGTTCAGTTTTCCTGTTCTGTATATTTTAACACAAGTTTCTCATTACTGCTAAACTGTTCCTTGAGCATTCCTGTGTTTCATCTTTTAAATGGAGATTGGTGGCGTCGGCTTAGGTCACTGAGTGTAATGTCGTATATCGAATAATTCAGCTGAGCTTAGTACCAGGTACTTATGTTTGTAAACTATAAAATGTACATCGCTGTTAAAATCAATACTTTTGTAGTCATTTATTCCAACTACGAAATAGCTAACGATTTGCAGGTATGGTAATTATACATAACAATAGTTACCTGGCTGTTAGGGAGTAGCAATGTTACAACCTTTCTCCCAGTACCGTCGCTCTTAACGTAGAAGACGCTTATCAAACAGTAAATATTATTCGTGTTACTGCTAGCCCTCAGTTCTACCAACAACTACCATCTCGGACAAAGATGTGCTACCCTCTGGAAACAGCCAAAGAAACGGTAACTCATGAAATTTCTGTCCGCTTCATGGCAAATTCGGAGTCCAAAGGAAATAACGCCAGAGCAAAGAGTGTGTCGCTTTAGAAAAACACACATACGAGGTGCGACAATAAGGCAATGAGATTGATGTGAAAAAAAAAATGTTGCTTACCGTTTTAGTCAAGTTTAGGGTTGTCTTCTTCAAAATAGTTCCCTTCTGATTGCACACACTTTTTCCAGCGCTTCTGCCATTGATGGTAACATTTCTGGAACTCATCTTCTGTAATATCCTCCAAGACCCTCGTCATAGCTTTTTGGACGTCTTGTGTTGTTTGAAAATGGTGCCCCTTAACGGCCGTTTTGACTCTTGGAAATACAAAAAAGTTGCACGGAGCGATATCTGGTGAATAAGGTGGCTGTGGTAGTACTGAAATTTGTTTTGAGGTTAAAAATTGCTGTATGGACAGAGCAGCATGGGATGGCGCATTATCGTGATGCAGAATCCAATTATCAGCAATAGTGGCACGGACACGAAGTCTTTCTAAAATTTCCTTGTAGTAATATTGGTTAACTGTTTGTCCAGGAGGCACCCACTCTTTATGAATAATTCCCTTGGAATCAAAGAAGCACACAAGCAAGCATTTCTCTTTTGACTGACATGCGGGCTGTATTTGGTCTGAGTGAGTCTTTTGTGCACCATTGCGATCTTTGACGTTTTGTCTCTGGATCGTGCTGAAAAGAAAACAACTTTAATCACGAGTGATAACATGGCTCAACAATTCTGGATTGATTTCCTTTTGCTCTAATAGATCGGCTGCCGTGTTTATCGATGTTGTGTTATGAGATTTTTGGGGGATCATTTTTGCAGAAATCTTTCTCATACCAAGACCTTCAGGTATTATTAGACGAACCGTTTCTCGGCTGATGTTCAGTTCTTCTGCAATCATTTTCACAGATAATCTTCGATCAGATCGTACGAGTTCCCGCACCCTGGCCAAGTTGACACCCCCCCCGCCAGGTCGTCCACTGCGGTCTTCATCTTCAACATTCGTTCTGCCTTCACTAAACATTTTATGCCAAGGAAAAACCTGATCTATTGACATAACCTCCTCTCCAAAAACCTTCTGAAGCCTACCGTAAGCTGTCGTCTCGTTTTCGCCCAGTTTAACGCAAAAAGAAATGGCATACCGCTGCGCAATATTATGCAGCTCGATTTCCGTGACGAGAGACTCAGACACGTGTTAACTTATTACAGCACAACTCACGAATGAGCAGTTGCATCGATGTGCCGCTTGGACTAGCAGCAGCTTATAGACCAAGGTTAAAGATATTGTGCCTATGCAAGCGTGCAAGGTTGTCACATCTTGCAAAAAGTGTCATTAATTTACTGTCGCACCTCGTAGGTGCCAACGATACCGTGGTCAACTTCAACGTGCCCATTTGCTGAGGATAGCTACGCATCGTGACTGTAACAAATAGAGAAGGAAGATTAGGGGTTAACGTCCCGTCGACATCGAGATCATCAGAGACGGAGCCCAAGTTCGGAATGTTTCAAAAATTGGAAGGAAATCAGCCGTCCACTTTCAAGGCAACCCTCCCAGCAATGAGGGAAATGACGTGAAACGTATGTTAGGACGGCCGGATACGGATTTCATCCATCGTGCTCCAGAATGCGGGTCTACTGTGCTGCCTACTGCGCCACCTCCCTCGGTGGGATAGGTAGGGGCAAACTAACGCCGGACTTGGGCGCACTAATTACGGCCCGTACACAATATTACAGATTATCATGAAAATACTTCACCGTGGAACCTAGGAAGACAAAGGAGCTGTATTGGAGTGGAACTAAAAGGTACACGTAATACAAGTGTGTTACAAGCACTGTATTTAGTATTTATTTCTTGGTGTCAGATAACTTAAGTCTTTTGAATTGGGCCTAAATTGAATAATACAGAACAACGTACTACTGTCGCAGCCATCAGTTTCTAACGAGGTATATTCACCACATAGAGGATAAACATAATTGCTCACATCTTTCCCACATCATCAAAACAATTTAATCTATAATCTACATCCATGGTGAGTCTAGACAGAAATACAGTGAAACATATATATTTTATCAATCTAAAATATTGTCTGTCTGTATTACCATCCTTTGGTTTCATTTTTGCTAAGCACAGGAAATATAAACTAAAAAGATGAGTATAGACAGTCGACGGACTTCTGTTCCTAAAATATTTATCCTTTACCGTCTCTGTTTACTGCTCCGTTGAAAAAATGAAACCAGTGCTTAGCCTAACTATTTGCAGCCTCATTGCTCTTCCCCTTGCATACCGTGCCACAAAAGCATTTGAAGAATTTAAACTCCACCAGATACTCTGACATTAAAGTTCCGTCCTTTTCGCACTCAGGCATGGTAGCCTGAATGGCGTTTACTCCTACGTGCAGTTGCAAAAGAAAACTTTGTCGGGCCCGACTGCAACACACTTTCACAGTTTAGTGGGTGAAGTGTTGGGGGAGGAGTATGGGAGGGAAGAGTCTGCGGAGGGGTGCGCAGCTGGAAGTGAGTCGATGCGGCAAAGGCCTTATTTATATTTGCATATTTTGCTATTTTGTGTTAACCTCGCAGCCTGGTAACGGAACGATTTATCACAAGCACGTCGTCGCTATCATTAAATGTCAGTTAACGACGCATCAACGATATAAGCCTTCAAGACACAGTATGATCCTCAAGAAGAAGATGGGCACCATGTGACTACGGTGTAGTAGATTACGGTGTTGGAGCATGGAGCTTCGTGCCCTTCTGTGTGTGTGTGTGTGTGTGTGTGTGTGTGTGTGTGTGTGTGTGTGTGTATGTATGTGTGATTTCTTACTTTTTTTACGTCTTACAGAGGGTCGTGCGAATTCCCATCGCCGATTTGGTTCATATTAACATTGTGTAAAGGACACAACTAGAACTTGAACATATGTAAACAGGAAGGCGCCACACTCAACTGCTTTTGAGAAAATCAAATCTAAACATTATGGGCGTGCTTATGTTGTATGTAGGGCCATTACCGTCTACGAAATCCGTAGATGAGCGATTAAGTACATAATTTCACAAGCGCGAGGTCCAAAAATGTTCAAATGTGTGTGAAATCTTATGGGACTTAACTGCTAAGGTTATCAGTCCCTAAGCTTACACACTACTTAACCTAACTTATCCTAAGGACAAACACACACGCATCCATGGCCGAGGGAGCACTCGAATCTCTGCCGGGACCAGCCTCACAGTCCATGACTGCAGCGCCTTGGACCGCGTGGCTAATCACGTGCGGCGCGCGTATACCTTGAGAATGGACCTCGCAGATTTTTTTCCCATTACCATTTAATTCCAACAAATTTATTGACAGGGAAAAGTATCAATATCTAATAATTCATTTAACGTTGTACTAATCTTTAACGTGACAAAAATGGGAAAAGGTTTTTTTCTTAAAAAGATTTGAGATGGAAGAAACGACACACGATAACTTCCAATAAAATCAGTGTAGTCACTTATTTGTGTTATTGTGTCTTCATGTGACAAGTATAACGTGCTATGCACCATAGCACGAATCAGAGCGATACTGATTCTAGAAACATGGAAAACAATAGTTTTCGCGACACGCGGCAGATGTAACGAAATCCGAATTTTTGCATGCCCATAGATTTTTTCAGCATGTCTATTGCAAAACATACTTGCTTTAGAATAAAAAACGGCTCTCGGTCGTCATTCAGTATCGCATAGAATCAAATACTGGTCCAGGCAACTCACAAAAAAGACTAGTACCGGCAGTGACATTCTATCCATTAACCTCGCACTTATGTAACCTCGCGCTTATGAAACAAAGCGTTTACTTGCTCCGGCGAGGACTCCATGAACTATAACGGCCTTACAGAGCGTACAGCACGATCACTCCTATAATTTTCAAATTCGATTTTTCTCAAAAACGGTTGAGAGTTTTGTCTTCCTGTTTACGTGTATTGAAGTCCAAGTATGCCCTACGCACCCTGTCAATGCATGTAAAGTCGGTGAGGGGAAGTTCGAACGGTCCAGGTGTTAGCGTTGTTAACACATTCTGGGTCTTCCTTATGAAGGTAATACAATTACGTTCTGCAATATTCGGTGATATTTACATTTTCATTTGATTAGGAAACGGAGTATGAAATAAATATCTGACTGTTTATTTGCAAATATGAGGCAATTTCCGAGTGTGTGGTTAGGCAGGAACCAAAGGGTACAGTTTAAATTGCTGCAAGTAGAACGAGCTGCAGAGACATTTATAATTACTCTCTCGTTACAAATATATGGCTCTTCATTTTCGTTTATGCTCCTGTATCCGAGGGCGTGGTAAGGCAGTAAACTAAAGCGACTGTTTAAACTGTTTGCGAGTGAAACGAGCGGCAATGATGTGTACATTCTTCGTTGTCACGAATATTTAGCTGTTTGAGACGAGTAGGGGTGAGTAGGTATTGCGCACGTCGAGAGTGAGATGCTTCTTATTCCACTTCCTTTTGGAGCAGATGCATTATACGTCTTTTCTGTCGCTCGGCCAACAAGACTACACACGGTACGATCTGTCGGTCGGTCGACCGGTAAATTGGTGCGTGCAGCTTTAACTGCAGCTAATTGTTTGTACCAAATCTGACAAGCTGTCTTTTAATCCAAAGCATACTGATTCATTTGTTTTTGTTGCAGGCAACAAGCAGAGCAAAAGATGGCGCTGCCTGTCACATGTGAGTACAATAGATCCAACAGCTTTCAACACAGCAAAACTGCAACACTTTTGTTCCCATTCTGGGAGCACATGTTTATGTTCTTAGTCTTAACAAGCACTTCACATTTACAATGGCATCCCTCGCGCTTACATTAACCTGTGAACTTGCGATGTTGATTACTTAAATGCGTAACCTAGGCAACTGCATTCCCGAAATTTCATTACTCTACATTAGTTATTTCTTAGTGTTAGGATTTTTTCCGTCAGTGTTTTTCAAACATGAATTTAAAATAAAGCTCAAATTCGACAAATGCAAAACAGTATTATTGTCACAACTTAAAGACAACAGTCTAGACGAATATGTACCAAGTGCAGTAATAAAAGGCTATCAAGGCCCACAGTCGTTCGACGGTAAGGTTTGAAGAACGTTGCGAAAGCAGAGATTTCTATAGTCTCGGTTGCTTGAGAGTCTAAAAAAAGGCAATACACAAAACGTAATGGCATTTTGTGGAACCGAAAGTAAGGTTAAACGAAAAGCCCATACGACTGTTTGATCTGGGGGGAAGCCTAAGAATGCTTTGGTTGTACGCCTAGCTTCAATATATGTACCCAAGCCTTTCAGTTAATCTCTCACGAGTCAGACCCGTATTCACACAGAAGGTGGCAGACAGAGAACCGAAGTAGTAAATTCTGCATTTAAAGATGTGTTCTCGAATGAGAATATTACCATACAAGATACAGCGGGAACGCTCGGAAACGACACATATTGAAATAATCACTCTTGGAAATAGGATACATACGCACAGAGCGAACGGTTCAAGTGTGGACGGCATTCCAGTTAGGTTTTATACTGAATGCGGGTATTGCTGGATCTAACAGCAGAATGTGAGAGTCAGCACTGTGACTTCCCTGTAGAAAAGGAGGATTCTTTCGAAGAAACTCTATGGAAGCAGGAAACTCACTGTTGTGAATCGTGGCTATCTTTTTTCACGCACAGTATGTTATTCCCCCTCGCCGCCGCGGATTGAACACTTGCTTGCGGCATATACATGCTGATACAGATGCAGATGTGCTGATAGCACAGATTATAGGAGATTCTGTACTTATGCATGAGTCCTTTAGCCTAAGACGAAGCCATGATTATGTTTCGAGGTAATTTTTCTCTTCGTCCATGCACGCCGGCGAAGCAGCCCTGGTGGCTACCGCACTCTTCGCCCCCGAAGGCGGAGATGCCGCGGCCTCCGTCCATGTCGCCGCCGCCTCTGCACAGATTGTCGATACCACTCATGCGCAGGTTCGTAGAGTCGTCCGAATACTACGTGCTTGCACATTTTCTGTGTTTACTTACCTTATACACTACTAGTCATTAAAATTGCTACACCACGAAGATGATGGGTTACAGACGTGAAATTTAACCGTCAGGGAGAAGATGCAAATGATTAGCTTTTCAGAGCATTCACACAAGGTTGGCGCCGGTGGCGACACCTACAACGTGCTGACATGAGGAAAGTTTCCAACCGATTCTCATACACAAATAGCAGTTGGCCGTCGTTGCCTGGTGAAACGTTGTTGTGATGCCTCGTGTAAGGAGGAGAAATGCGTACCATCACGTTTCCGACTTTGATAAAGGTCGGATTGTAACCTATCCCGATTGCGGTTTATCGCATCGCGACACTGCTGCTAGCATTGGTCGAGATCCAATGACTGTTAGCAGAATATGGAAGCGGTGTGTTCAGGAGGGTAATACGGAACGCCGTGCTGGATCCCAACGGCGTCGTATCACTAGCGGTCGGGATGACAGGCATCATATCCGCATGGCTGTAACGGATCGTGCAGCCACACCTCGATCCCTGGGTCAACAGATGGGGACGTTTGAAAGACAACAACCATCTGCACGAACATTTCGACGACGTTTGCAGCAGCATGGACTATCAGCTCGGAGACCATGGCTGCGGTTACCCTTGACGCTGCATCACAGACAGGAGCGCCTGTGATAGTGTACTCAACGACGAACCTGGGTGCACGAATGGCAAAACGTCATTTTTTCGGATGAACCCAGGTTCTGTTTACAGCTTCATGATGGTCGCATCCGTGTTTGGCGACATCGCGGTGAACGCACATTGTAAGCGTGTATTCGTCATCGCCATACTGGCGTATCACCCGGCGTGATGGTATGGGGTGCCATTGGTTACACGTCTCGGTCACCTCTTGTTCGCTTTGACGGCACTTTCAACAGCGGACGTTACATTTAAGATATGTTACGAGTCGTGGCTCCACCCTTCATTCGATTCCTGCAAAACCCTACATTTCAGCAGGATAATGCACGACCGCATGCTGCAGGTCCTGTATGGTCCTTTCTGGATACAGAAAGTGTTCGACTGCTGCCCCGGGCAGCACATTCTCCAGATCTCTCACCAACTGAAAACGTCTGGTCAATGGTGGCCGAGCAACTGGCTCATCACAATACGCCAGTTACTACTCCTGATGAATTGTGGAATCGTGTTGAAGCTGCATGGTTAGCTGTACCTGTACACGCCATCCAAGCTCTGTTTGACTCAATGCCCAGACGTATCAAGGCGATTATTATGGCCAGAAGGGTTGTTCTGGGTACTGATTTCCCAGGATCTGTAGTCCCAAACTGCGTGAAAATGTAATCACATGTCAGTTCTAGTATAATATATTTGTCCAATGAATACCCGTTTATCACCAGCATTTCTTCTTGGTGTAGCAGTTTTAATGGCCAGTAGTGTAGTTACAGGGCTTGATTAAACATCTAGGAGTTACGTTGCAAGGTGATATGAAATGGAACGAGCACGTAAGGACCATAGTGGGGATGGCGAATTAATGCGTGCGGTTTGTTCGGAGAACCTTAGGAAATTGTGGTTCATCTGTAAAGGAGGCTGCTACCCTTTCTTGGGTACCGTTCGATTGTTTGGGATCCCCACCAAGTCGAATTGAAGGAAGACATCAAAGCAAATATGAGGCGGGCTGCTAGATTTGTTATAGGTAGGTTCGACCATGGCGCGAATATGATGAAAATGCTTCGTGAACCCGAATGGGAATCCCTGGTGGGAAGACAAAGTTGTTTTCGCAAAACATTATTGAGAAAATTTAGAGAGAGGGGATTTCAAGTTCACTGCAGAACGATTCTACTCTGTCAATGTACATTTCGCTTAAGGACCGCGAAGAAATTAGAGCTCGTACGGAAGTATATAGACAGTCGTTTTCCCCTAGCTCTGTATCCGAATGCAACAGGTTCAAAAAAATGGTTCAAATGGCTCTGAGCACTATGGGACTTAACACCTGAGGTCATCAGTCCCCTGGAACTTAGAACTACTTAAACCTAACTGACATAAGGACGTCACACACATCCATGCCCGAGGCAGGATTCGAACCTGCGACCGTAGCCGTGGCGCAGTTCCAGACTAAAGCGCCTAGAACCGCTCGACCACAGCGGCCGGCGACAGGAAGGAAATGAGTAGTCTTTGTACAGGGTACCTTCCACCATACGTCACACTTGAGGAGTGTGTATATAGATGTAGATGCTTTCCGTAAAAGCTTCGGTGTACAAGGCGGTCAGAAAGAGTCTGGAAAGCTTGTAAGGGTGTTGTACGGTAGGTTGCGCTGGGAAATAATTGTTAAGAAAGAAATTCTATACGTTGCACTGTTTACGAGTTAATTAGTATTGAAGTTTGCCAGTCAAGGCGTTGCGCACGCAAATTATAGCAGCCGACCAGAAACAGTGATGCCAGACGTATTCCTAAATGGTTTCTTAAAACTGAACAAGAGAGCGATACAGAAACTGGACACGTCCAGGTACCTAGACTGACAGCTGAATTCTTCGTCCTTAAAGTAGGGGAGGGTGTTGAACCTTGGTATACTTCCCAGCCTTCAGCCTAAAGCAGAAGTATAATGCATTTACTTGTTCCATTTTGAAATAATGGCGTTGGCTTTATGTGTTCTGCAATATTTTTCTGTAATTATAGAAATTATTCGGGAAAAGTAAAGTTGTTCCAAATGTGAAAAACTGTTACACATAACGTGTTCCTAGGTACACTATTACTCTCCAGGTACAGCATTCTCCCCCATTTCACTCAAAGGAACAGACCGTGGTTTGCAGGTTACTAACTGACTCGCCCTTTTCTTGTTACAGGAAGGCTGGCGGCGTCAACTCCGCCGTGTATACAGGGTGAGTAAGGCACTCTCTTAAATAGTTTTCGTATTTACTTTTGTTTATCCCCGACGTGCTTCATATTCATTACTTTCTTTTTATTCTTTCCCACACAGGGAAGTTGGTTGTGGTGACGTACTGAATATAGTGTAAGTACATCATTCATAGGGCACTGCGAGCTTTTGTAGACCGAAAGACTTTTTCAATTTGCATACAGTGTTCATATTTAGTAATGCTTCTTGTGCTCAAGGGAAGAGTCTCAGGTTTTGAGGTTTTCAACTTGTCCATGAGAACTTTTTACCTTATTACTTGAACCTGATCTACAGCAATGCCCAGTTCTTAAACTGTATTAATAATAATAACTATGTAGAGAAGCAGCCAAAGTTTCTATTCGTTCAACAACTCTCGGGTTTTCAGGAACTCTCGTTTTAAAACGAAAACAACCTAGTAATAGCCTCATTGAACTGCGTTATTATAAGATGAGAGAAATTAGTTAACTCTTCTTATTAAATTCATATGACATTGATATCTTTCTTCATGCACTCATAAGATACATTACTTTTCTTGCATTTGAGTAGTACCCTATAACGTTGAGTATTCCGGGAACAACCTGATGGACCCTAGAAGCAATCTAGCTGTGTGCACCACAGGATAAGGAATTCTCAACATAGAACAGCTCTTATAGTGTTCAGAATGATTTTTCAGGTGGTAAAGTGTACAGCCATCTGCCAAACTGCTTGTTGTCAGTCTACAAACAGCTGCAGTACGATGCCTCCGGTCATTTACAAATTAACGATCCTGTGCACTTTCGGAGATGGAGAGCCTATTGTCTCAGCAGTCCTGTTTAAGTCAGATGGAAGCTCTATTACCATTGTCGGTTCCCACTCTCTGCTGCCACATCCGCAGCCCAAAGCGTTCTTCCTGCCGTTTTTCACATAGAAAATTTTTCCAAAAACGAAATTTTAGCTTATTTCAAGCTCAAACACAACACCTTTTCTGATGAAACTCAAGAAAACATTCTTGACATGGTTCGACACATTATAGAACATAGAAATTAAAATTGTACAGTCCAGGTGAGTTTTGAACTCACGACCCTCTATTCAGCAGTTTAGTATCATAACCACAAATGAATTTCAGATTTTTTATTTAATTTTTGTAGCAGAGAGAGTGTAAAAATCCCGGTAGTGACTTTGCAGATAGCACTTACCGCGAAAGGATGGCAACTTCGGATCTAAAACAACATTGCCAATTATTTTCTGTTAGAGTGTAGGGTCGATGATTTGTCATCAGCCTAACGCACTATCTCACATTGCTCCCATCGTTATGTGAATGTTAAATTACAAATGGAATTTTGATGGTATTACGAGTGTGCCAGTTTGAAATATTCCATCCCAGAAAACGGCAGAAGTACACTGTCTCCCATCGGGCGATTGTGTAACTCTATCACCTCCCTTCTTTGCATGTGTCACACGTCATTCTCTCTACCAAAATAAGAATCTAACACTTCTTAGCATTTTAGCTTCTTCCATGTTCACGGCTAACACCGAGGGTAACACAGTCCTCTTCTACTTACAGGTGATTCACTAGACTGAATCACGGATTCGTTTGCTCTAACTTACCAGTACATGCCTAAATTTACAAGTTGAAGGAGCGGCCATCGAGCAAAGATTTTTTTTCGGTAAGTACTTCTGTTTCTGAATTTTCAACTTTTTCCAGTAAGTATAAACTTTCACTTTCACCCATAGTGATACGAAATAAGTAAATACCTGGGGATGAAATTAATGAAAAAACCTGTGAAGTGATATTGTCACGTAGAAGAAGGTGTAATAAGATAAATGACGAACACTAACTTTACTTAACGAAGATTTATTCAGCACTTGCACATACAAGAGCGCGGAGCGAACTGCCTCCGGCCAAAACACATACAGTATACAAACGGCTACACGAACATTCCACTAAAATAATTTTTGACATTTGTGGATACTACTAGAATATACTCGAGCTGAGTAGAGAATAGAAAAGTTCAGGTGAGTTTTGAACTCACGACCCTCCATGCAACAGTTTAGTGTCATAACCACTACACCACGGTGCTACTCAGCTTTTCTCTTACATTCTAATACAAGACCCATGGGTTGATGCCTGGCATGACAAGTGACAGTTACTTTTCTATCGCTTACTGTGGGAATGATCACTTCATCCAGCACACATAGTCTCCACACACTCAGATGTGCATCTTCCTGTCCACAGTATCTCATCTCATGTAGTATAATCTTCAAGCGACCACAATCTATAATTGCTTGAGAAGCTTTCAAAAAGTCCCATGCGAGAAGACGTCATGACTACACTCTTGTTAGACGATGAATTCTAAGGTCTGTGTATGGCCACTTATACCCACACGAATAGTACATCTTCCTGTAGGTTTTACATACTACCCATTAGCCACCTTCAGCAGAGATGTTTTGCTGTCGACTAATGCGGTTTTCTGCAACTGTACACGGTACTTCCCCGAAATGACTGAATATGATGCTTCAGAGTCCACAAGAGCTTGGGCTGGTCGGCCATCCATGAGGTTATCGATGTAGATTCCTATCATTTTTGTAGTGATCGGCGGCGGGGGATTTTTCTCTTCGGCGGCCTCACCTCCAAGGTAGGTCGCACCCTTTAGTTTTCCAGGTTGTGGCGGCCAGGTGATCGGCTGGAGCTTCTAAACGGCGATGGAGACCTTGATCGTCGTGTTGGGGAGCGTCTTCTCTAGCGGCTAGCTTGCGGCGATGGTGACCTTCGTCGTCCTGCACCCACATCTTCTTGTTCATCTTCGTCGTCCTGGAGTTGGGGTCAGCTAAGATCTGTCTGCTGTCTTCTGGCGCGGGCGTCATCAAATATCTTCCACCTTTCTCGACAATAGCACACCACATATCCCGGTCGTCCACAGTGGAAACATTCTGGTTGGTTATGCTGGGTCCTCTAGACGTCAGTCTTCCTTGGTGCCCAAACAGTTTCCTCATGCGGCATTGTAGGAACGTAACTCTGCCTGCGTCTCGACTTTTTCACTGTTTTAAAGGGAAATGAAGGACGAGAGATTGGGTTCAATTTCTGTTCCCCTTCCCCTATGACCTCTTGAAGCGTCTCGGTTTTTTGCTCGCCGTTCAATCCAAGTGGCTTCTGAACTTCCTCTCTCACTATCTGACGAAGAACACTTGTGAAATCAGTTGCTGTCTCCATCATAGGCATCGATACGACGTTTGGGAGCCGTTCAAACTCCTTGAGTTTAATTCGTTTTTGATGCATTGTCTCGATGTACTGGCACCATTTTGTGAAGTCGTCTGCTGTCTAAACCTCCCTCAGCAACACCCTTCATGAGATGTGCAACCTTATCTTCCTCCTTCATTCTAGGTTCCACTATTTCACACAGCTCCAAGACGTCTTGAATGTAGGATGCTCTGGTTTCTCCTTGATGCTGTGCCGTGCGCTTTAATTTATCTTCAGCCTCACACTTCTATCGTTGTGTGTCGCCGAAATACTTGCGCAGTTCCGCCTGGAATACTTCCCAGCTTGTGAACTTCTCCTCATTGTTCTCATAACGTTGCTTGACAGGGACCTCCAGCCGGCCGTTGTGGCCGAGCGGTTCTAGGAGCTACTGTCCAGAACAGCACTGCTGCTACGGTCGCAGGTTCGAATCCTGCCTCAGGCATGGATGTGTGTGACGTCCTTAGGTTAGTTAGGTTTAAGTAGTTCTGAGTGTAGGAGACTGATGACCTCAGATGTTAAGTCCCATAGTGCTTAGAGGCATTTGAACCAGTTCCCTCCAAGTAGAAAAATACGTTAGCCAAACACATAGTGTCATCCCATTTCTTAAATTTGTCTATACGTTCATATACCTTCAGCGACTTGTTTGAATCTTGGCCATCGTCACCAGAGAACCCGGAAGGATGTCTCATGTGGTGGCACACAGTTGCTGTCATCGTAACGTCCTCTTCTTCTTTTTCTATCTTCGATAGATTTTGATCTGTTGAACATGGCTCCAACTCTGTTTTCTCGCCACATAAACGGCGGCTCTGTCGTGGCCTGATGGGAGCCACTGTGTCATCGATAATGTGCGCTATCACTGGTTCAAATACCCAGGTCTGCACCAGAATAATGCCACGTAGAAGAAGGTGTAATTAGATGAATGACGAACACTAACTTCACTTAACGATGGTTTATGCAGCACCTGCACATACAAGAGCGCGGAGCGAACTGCTTCCGGCCAGAACACATACAGTATATATACGGCTACAGAACATTCCAATTCAATGACTCATGACATTTGGGGTTACTTCTGGAATGTCCTCTAACCGAAAATAGACATTAAAATTTTACATTTCAGTTGAAGTTTGAACTCACGACCCTCCCTGCAACAGTTTAGTATCATAACCACTCCATCACGTTGCTACTCAGCTTCTTCTGCGACAATCAGTGCGAACTAATCAGAAATGCCGAAGCTGGAATGTTATGTCAACTGAGTCTGCCTAGTAGGTGCGATCGGACGGCCTGATGGTTAAGGTCGCTAATAGCGAAATACAAAATAATAGTTGCAGTCCCAGCCTTGCAAAACATTTCATGTGACCTCATGTAGCACGCTCTGAGTTCTACTATTTCCGATTCTGCTATACATATGTGACCTAAGAAATAACAGATAACTACATGCCAATTACTGAAGCAAATTTAAACAACTTCCTGGACGAAAATGAAGAGAGCATCGAAATCACAATTGTCAAGATTACCTTTCCAATCTATTCCGAGGAAGTATTGTTTTCCCTTTTCTAGGGATGTATACAAATTTCTAATTAGTTCTAAAATGACTGTAGTGCTCAACCTTTTTTATTGAATTATTGTACTATCACTTCGTTGTTATTGCACTGGTCAGTCCGAAGACTGCTTCAATGCAACTGTCCATGCTACTGAATGCTGTGTAAAGTCTCTACACCTCTGCAAGCAAATATAACCTACATCCTCAAGAACTTTTCAAGTGCAGTCAGGACTTTGTTCTCACTACAATTTTTACCCTCTATAGACGAATCGACTATTTCTCGACTGTCAATTCTTCAGCATGTGCATTACCACCCAATCTCTAGAAGCTAAATAGGTCCTCAAAGAATTTGTTTAAGCAACGGACTGTTACTTTGTATTGGCATTGTACGAACATTCTCACGATACCGATCTGGTGCTGATGCTGTCGAAGTATGCTCATAGTACACACTTCGACAAGGCGTTTGATGCATTTTAGAAATCACGATGCACTAAGAAAGCTATTCGTCCTACTCGACACAGGTCACGTTTTAAGAAATGGGCTACTAATCATTGAAGATCATATACTTCCAGTCTCGACTTTTACTTGGTATAGGCACGTTTCACTCCTGGAATTTAATTCCTTTCAGCAAGTGGCTAACATTTAAATAAATCTCATCGAAACGTCTCATACCTTGGAGCACCACAACTGTTCAGTATAAGCCTTCCATGAACATTCAAATGGTATCCTTCCTTTGTCCTCGGCAGGAACACGCCATATCAGAGTTCGTGAACAGCCCATTTCCCTCATCTGTTTAACGGAGTTTTGTGGTGCTGTTGCTTTCCCTATCTCTGTCGTAGGGTTTTACCACATCTAAAATTAATATAAAGTAGCCGTTGTGGGTTCTAATGAATTACACTCGTTTACCTATACTAGTTTTCACAGTCACTTCTGTACTATCACGAACAGTTTCATTTATACCGCTCCATCGAAATTAGTGTCTGTGGTCATGAGTATATCGTGTACAAATATCTCATCCCCGACTGCTTGACCCACTCGCAGGTGGTGCACATTATATAAGATTGTTGGCAGATCCCTGTGTTACTTTGAATTTCTCTCATGTAATCTACATAACTACACTCCTGGAAATTGAAATAAGAACACCGTGAATTCATTGTCCCAGGAAGGGGAAACTTTATTGACACATTCCTGGGGTCAGATACATCACATGATCACACTGACAGAACCACAGGCACATAGACACAGGCAACAGAGCATGCACAATGTCGGCACTAGTACAGTGTATATCCACCTTTCGCAGCAATGCAGGCTGCTATTCTCCCATGGAGACGATCGTAGAGATGCTGGATGTAGTCCTGTGGAACGGCTTGCCATGCCATTCCCACCTGGCGCCTCAGTTGGACCAGCGTTCGTGCTGGACGTGCAGACCGCGTGAGACGACGCTTCATCCAGTCCCAAACATGCTCAATGGGGGACAGATCCGGAGATCTTGCTGGCCAGGGTAGTTGACGTACACCTTCTAGAGCACGTTGGGTGGCACGGGATACATGCGGACGTGCATTATCCTGTTGGAACAGCAAGTTCCTTTGCCAGTCTAGGAATGGTAGAACGATGGGTTCGATGACGGTTTGGATGTACCGTGCACTATTCAGTGTCCTCTCGACGATCACCAGCGGTGTACGGCCAGTGTAGGAGATCGCTCCCCACACCATGCCCTGTGTGCCTCAGTCGCATGCAGTCCTGATTGTGGCGCTCACCTGCACAGCGCCAAACACGCATTCGACCATCATTGGCACCAAGGCAGAAGCGACTCTCATCGCTGAAGACGACACGTCTCCATTCGTCCCTCCATTCACGCCTGTCGCGGCACCACTGGAGGCGGGCTGCACGATGTTGGGGCGTGAGCGGAAGACGGCCTAACGGTGTGCGGGACCGTAGCCCAGCTTCATGGAAACGGTTGCGAATGGTCCTCGCCGATACCCCAGGAACAACAGTGTCCTTAATTTGCTGGGAAGTGGCGGTGCGGTCCCCTACGGCACTGCGTAGGATCCTACGGTCTTGGCGTGCATCCGTGCGTCGCTGCGGTCCGGTCCCAGGTCGACGGGCACGTGCACCTTCCGCCGACCACTGGCGACAACATCGATGTACTGTGGAGACCTCACGCCCCACGTGTTGAGCAATTCGGCGGTACGTCCACCCGGCCTCCCGCATGCCCACTATACGCCCTCGCTCAAAGTCCGTCAACTGCACATACGGTTCACGTCCACGCAGTCGCGGCATGCTACCAGTGTTAAAGACTGCGATGAAGCTCCGTATGCCACGGCAAACTGGCTTACACTAACGGCGGCGGTGCACAAATGCTGCGCAGCTAGCGCCATTCGACGGCCAACACCGCGGTTCCTGGTGTGTCCGCTGTGCCGTGCGTGTGATCATTGCTTGTACAGCCCTCTCGCAGTGTGCGGAGCAAGTATGGTGGGTCTGACACACCGGTGTCAATATGTTCTTTTTTCCATTTCCAGGAGTGTATATAAGATGTATCTGAAATGAATGTAGAAAATGAGGTGACTGATAGAGTGGGACGTAACGAGCATATTTCACATGGCAACCCATGTCCTTATCCCTTATAGTACGACGTCAGATGTTGAACAGCATCGTGCGCCGCCAACAGTGTAGGCACACAACACGCCATGCAAGCCGCCACGGTAGTAGTCCTGCACGGCAAATTTTTCAGAGTATTTCTGACATCAAGGTAAAAGAGACGTCAGGCTGAAGTTTCATTTTCAAACTCTGTAGCCCACTTACTTACGGATATTCCAGGCGGTAAACACTACAGGATTTCCGCCTTTTACTGGGAAGTGTGCAAGCTTGCTACTCTCTTTTTTAATCTGGACTTTAGTAAAAATGACAAGGTAATGTTAATCAGAACACAGGGAGGACTTGTGATCTAAATGACAATAGATTTATTCATCCTTAACATCGCGAAACAACAGAAATGAGTAAAGAAACGTCACACAAACGTTTTATTTGACAAACGCTTCCACTGACATGGGGTCTATGGTGGACAAAGTGATTAGCTAGGGGTCGACACACGACACTAAACGGAATATTAATCACTTTATCTGGTTTATACGCGTGAATTAGAGGTATGGCACAGCAAAAAAAGAAAAATACGGTTCGAAAAAAAGAGGGTGCTGAGGAACATATACTGGAGCCACATGTCGTGGCAGCGAATACCTAACCCTCCTGCTGGTCAGGGCGGCACATCACGATGCGTTCGGCGACTGAAGTCATGGACGGCCGCAATCTGATATTAATGGAGCTCGCCCGAAAAATACAAGTATGTGGTCTCGGGTTCAGTTAATTCGGAATGCAGGTACTTTCCTATGAGCCTCTGAAACCCCGGCAGGTTTGAGTGTGCAGGTGGACCCGTTTGCTGGTCTGCCAAACCAATTCGACTCCATGCCATTACTGTGCTTGATGGAATATGTCAAATGTTGAGAGGCTGACTCAAGACAGTTAAGTACACCCACACATCAGTCGTTGTGTGTGTGATGCTGGAAGCAGTACCTCTGATGGTTCAGAAGGAGACTGGCACAGGTTCTAAGTGGCACACAAGCAAAGGACGCGAGTCTCACCGTTTAGGTAAAGACCTGCAGTTCTTTACTAGCGAAGCACCAGAACCAGAGAGATCTTCTCTTTCTGTCTGCTGTCCTCCTCAGCATGGTAGCAAAAATCCTATTTACATTTTAGACTTTGCACAACCCAATCACGAGCTGACCAATCAGAGACTTTAAAGTTAATTGGGAGAAAAGGAAAAAAGATTCAGCTTCGCGGCCTCTTTCCCGCTCGTTTACACCTTGTCTCTTGCTAGCAACATGACCAGGATGGAACCACACCCCTCCATAAAAAGCTTGTTATTTCCCCTGTTGCGCCCATTTCAAAGTTTCCAAAGAATTGCCATAAACTCGCTAAAAACATGTTTTGTAACAGAGTCTGAACGTCTGGGCGGCAGTGACCTGTCCCCCGGAAATTCGCAGAACGCTCACAGTTGTTTTCTCAGCTTCCTGCCTAACAAGGGCTCATCCTCTGCTTTATTGCCGGTCTACAATGCGCTGGCCATTGCAATGGCGACTTCTCGTCACTAGTCAGTCTACCTGGACGCAGCTGCCACCCAGCTGGCGCCAACCAATGTGCCTGTACAATGAGACCGCGGAACTCGGCCGTCCAGAAATGTTTCCACCCAGGTCTCACAGAAAAAACGCGCTTCCCTCGGCCCACCGTTGCCGTGCTCCCTTACTGCAGCCGTTTAAATCGGCACGCTATTCCTTTGAACACAGGTAAAGCTTACCACTATTCCTTCCCTAGAGCACGCAAGCAAGGACATTAACTACTGCTCACCATTTCATCATGATGTATGAAGTCAAATCGCAATAAAATCATATTCCCTAAGAACATGAAGGAGCATAAAACCGAATCAGAAGTGAGAATGGCCTTCAATCTCTTACGTGAACGCGTTGCTTTTGGCTGAGCATATGCCTGTTTGTCAGATGTTGCATAGAGGTCAGCAGCTGTGCACACCACGGAGCCCGGTTTGTTCTTCCAGTTTGTCATCTTGCGTTCGTTACTGTGTGGAGCGGGCAGGTGTTGGAGTGCTGTTCATGGGAGGAAAGGCTGATGGAAATGCTCATGCTGTCCGGTGTTTGTACCTTAGGCGGTTTTTGAAACGTCGAGAGCCAGATCCACACATTTACTACCATCCACATGTCCATATGAGAGACTAGTTCACTTGAAGCGAATTTTCCACTGGCATGTTCTCGACATGGCACATGTGCATTTAAGCCTACTTCGAAAGCCGGCACATTCATTTCATGTTACAGGTGCGAAGACCTGACGGACGCGGTCGTCAACAGTGCTTGAAGATGGGAGGTTAGTTCTGTTGGAAAACACATCCTCAACAAGCTCACGGCGTGTTGCACAGGAAATGGGCGTAAGCCTTTCCACAATATGCCTTATATGGCATGAAGATGATTTGCACCTCTACATCGTTCACAATGTTCGCACTCTTAACCCAGACTCTTTTGCACGTAGAATTTAATTCTACCAGTGCTTCTTGCAAAGGTGTTCCATTCAAGCTGACTTTTCGAACCGTGTACTTTTCACGGATGAGGCACCCTTTACAGCCGTCCGGAGTGGCCGAGCGGTTCTAGGCGCTACAGTGTGTGACCGCTCGGCCGCTACGATAGCAGGTTCGAATCCTGCCTCGGGCATGGATGTGTGTGATGTCCTTAGGTTAGTTAGGTTTAAGTAGTTTTAAGTTCTAGCGGACTGATTTTCTTAGAAGTCAAGTCCAATAGTGATCAGAGCCATTTGAACCATTTTTGAGCACCCTTTACACCGGAGATTATGCTCAACAGCCACAATACGCACTCCACACATGCAACGCCAGTGCATTTGGATGAAACTTCTGGTGAGAACTGGATAGGGCGTGCTGGGCTGGTGCCATGAGCTACACGTTCCCCCGACTTGACGCGCAATGGTTTTTATCCTCTGGTGCCACTCGAAATCTGTTGTCTATGAAACACTCATTGAGCCTGATGAAGAGCTGATAGCGAGCATTCTTGTAGCCTCCAGTAGAATTTCCATTTGGCCAGGTGTGTTTGAATGAGTGTGTCAGTCACTCCAGGGTCGTTGCAGGGCGTGCATTCAAGCAGAAGGACGTAATTTCGAGCACGTTTGGAACTGTTTTCAAATAAAAGTTATGGAACTTCACCCCCACTTCTCATTTACTTCGATGCCACAAATATATTGAAAACGCTGCTCTGCATACATGCTATGATGACGACTCGGATGGCGCATTGTCGGCCTACCTTCTTGGCGGCGCGCGACGCTGTTTAGATGGGTTGCTATGTTACTATGTCAAATATGTTTGTTTTCACCCACTCTACCAGCCCACTCTACATTCATTTCGTATATACACGTTATTTCACAATTCATGTTATAGACTTCTGCAGGATAAATGTGGGTTTTCGTAAATCAAATTTTACGCAGCAATCTATATCCAGAAACGTCATCCTGCAACACTACAGAGCATCAAAGTACAGGCGCCGACGCCTGTAAATGCGTGTATATATAGGATGATTCCGTGACGATGTCGCAAACTTTCAAGGGCGATGGAGACGAGTAAATGTATCAATTTGAGGTTCGCAAGTCATAAGTGAAAGTAGTATGGACCACGAAAAGAAACAATGTCTACTAAATATGGACTCCAAAATCCATATGTGACCAGCTATGAGCACTTGTCCATCCTCTCTATGTGAAACACATCTCCTCTATTGAGCAAGTGCTCACAGTTCTTAAGGGATGCATTTAAGAGCCCACTATTACTTTTTTTTTTTTCTTGTTTTGGTCCATTCTACCACCTCTGAAAGTTTCCTATCCTACTGTCTTAGAAACAACAATACCAATGAATGTATTCCACTGTCAGAGATATCAGAACGGCTTTCACCAACAACTTTCGACTCGTTCGTTTCCGGTGTAGGGTTCCTTATCTCAAATTAATAGAGATATCCTTCTCCATCATCCTTATTAATTTGTAACATCATCAAGGTGGCCGACCGGTTCTAGGCGCTACAGTCTGGAACTGCGCGACCGCTACTGTCGCAGGTTCGAATCCGGCTTCGGGCATGGTTGTTTGTGATGTCCTTAGTTTAGTTAGGTTTAAGTAGTTCTAAGTATATGGGGCTGATGACCTCAGATTCTAAGTCCCACGGTGCTTAGAACCATATGAACCATTTTGGGCGTGAAAACAGAAGAAATCAATTAATCATAGTCATTGCGTTTTACATGAATGAAACTATTTTGATAATATTATTGCAGAAAATCGTCACTTCATTAAATAAAGATAGCGACGCTTCAGCCGCTTTTAATAGCGTTGATGGTGATGTCATTAGAGCATTTCCATGGGCGTCGCAAAATTGTCACATTTTTAGAGTGCACGATTTGCAGTAAGTGGATTTACAAGTAAAATTATGTCTCCGAAAATTCCGGGTTTTTAACAATGGGATAACTATCAGCAAGTGTGGACAATGGAGGTCATCTCAGTAATTCAAAACATAGCACTCACGTCGATTGATAAACGCGAAATATTAAAATTATATTTCTTATATACGGTACACTTAGGCTGATTATAAAACAGAATAACAGGCTAATATTATGTATGTAGCAACCTGTTTCTTGCATAAAAGCAAATGGGCGCCCACCAAATACTTGTACGCACTGGAAGGACGTTTGAGTTACTTTTTACACGAATTATTTGATGTTAGAGATCTCTGACGGAATTCCGTTTCAGAAGAGATAAAAATATTGTTTACTTGTTGGATTTTTGTTCGCATGACGGATTACATTGTTCGTTACCGAAAAAGCCTGATGGAAATTTCATCATGAAACGCATTTCGTAATCTCCCAGTATATCATCTTCGATCTTATTGTAATGAATAAAACCGAAATCAATACATTCCATATCTCCCTCTGGACGCATTGAATCCAATTAGACTGTACAAGGGCTGTAAAATAAAGAATGAGAGTAATTTTTACGGTCACCATTTCTAGCAGTAGAATCTAATCTCGTGATATTCCGCTAACATACAGAATAACAAACACGGCCTGCTACTTTCATTGATGGAACTCCTGGTTCCCGCCTCTAAGAGGTACATCACCACTACCGTAACAGCGCAGGTGACATATGACGAGCAATGTGTGATTCAGAAATTCTGCTTTCGTTTCAATAACTCTTTATCTGAGGCCTATGGAGAGTCTGTCCTTGCCTGCAGCACGGCTCGAAGATGGTATAAGTTGTTTAAAGAGACGAGGTAATCAGTTTCGAGGGAAGGCGGGTCCGGCGCACCATCTGCTGTTCTAATGGAATAAAACATCACCACTAATGTTGCCATTGTGAGAGAGGATCGACGATTAACGTAACGAACACTTCCTAAAATCTTGAAAATTCGTTGGGTGTCACCCACACGTGGGAGACAGAAAATATACGCACGAGACGTGTTTTTGTGGGGTGGAGTCCAACACTGCTGATTCCCGAACAAAAGGACGTTCTCATATTGGCCTGCATACAGTTGAAGTTGATGTTAGAGGAATATCTGGCGCTTCGTTCAAAGGGCTCCTGAGATCAAACAGCAAAGCTCAGCGTGGAAATCTCATTGAACACTAACTTCTAAAAAAGAAAAAAAAACAAGGATACACATTCAGACCCGTGAAAAAGTTGCATAACATATTGTAAATATAAAATTACCAGCATAAAAGCCAAATGATAAGTTATAGTCATCTCATTTTTCTATTTTCACGGAATGCTTTATCTGCATGTTCTATCGGCACACATATGAATAACTGGACAACACTACAGAGGTGTCTGGAAAACTTTTCAAGTTCATATCACACGCAAAAGATCGCGTTACGTGTATAACAGGCTGAATGCTTGACCATGATAATGCACAGCCACGTATTGCAGATGTTGTTGCCGCATATCTGACAAAAATCAATGTAAAGTTCGTTCCTGGCCCTCGCTGTAATCCGGACTGAGCCCCCTGCAACCTTTTTATATTCCCTAACAACAAAAGACACATTTGTGGGAGGCATTTGCATCATTAGAGCGGTTGTGAGAGCTGCGGAGGCGATTCTGAAGAATCTTTCAAAAAATTATTTCCATCATGTCTTTGCAGACTGACAAAAACGCTGAGACAAGTGCATCGCAACAAAAGTGGACTATTTTGGGAAGGACCATCAAAATTGTGATGATGAGCAACGCTATGTTGTAGAAAAAGTTATTATCATTCTTCACTGAATAGCCCTTGTACGCTGTACACAAGGGCGTGAATAGTGATGTACCTGCAGTTCTGAGATCTCCCGACAAATGATTCTCGGACCTCTTGTTACTGATCAGTGTCCATTACGTGTCTTGTTGTCTTCAAAGCCACTCTGAACTGATACCTCTGTCTCTGCAGCTGGTCAGGAAGATATGCAAGTTTGTGCAGGAATTTTGTCTTAGGAGGCGCCAAGGCGTTTGACTGAGTCGAATGATTCATATTTGCCATGTTGTTGCCATAGTGCGTCCATGAACTGAAGTCGATTACGCAGACATCGTTTCTTGGCCAAACTGGTTTCGACACTTGAGAGATTTTCAGCAGTCCATGATAGTTCTTCGTCGATGGCTGCGTCTGAACGCAGGTAGCAGGCACTTCCTCAGTGCCACCACTAGAGGTCAGCACTTTTGCCTTTCCATCTTCTTTTTTACAATTACATTTTTAGTATGGAGGTGTACGTCACATCTGTAATGTATAAAGTTTTGTAATTCTCTGTCATTTGTGTGTCAAATATGCAGTTCTATTCTAGAGGTTGGACCAGTAAATGTCGCATCATTTTATATAAAAATTAAATAACTAACTTTCGGGATACAGTTTGTGTAATTCTGCGTGTTCCTTACATTACATAACACTTTCTGCGCTGCCTTAGGTTAGTATTCAGATTCACATCAACTGAGGGCAGGGACTTGTCTTTCCATGACAAAAGAAATTAAATAACGATAGTGAATAACAAAAATATTTTGACATGCACTACGTGATCAAAAGTATCCGGACATCCCCAAAAGCACACGTTTTTCATATTAGGTGCATTTTGCTGCCACGTACTCCATATCAGCGACCTCAGTAGTCATTAGACATCGTGAGAGATGGGGCGGTCCGCGGAACTCATGGATTTCGAACGTAGTCTTGTGATTGGGTGTTACTTGTGTCATACGTCTGTAAGCGAAATTTCCACACCCCTAACCACCCCTAGGTCCACTGTTTCCGATGTGATAGTGAAGTGGAAACGTGAAGGGACATGTACAGCACAAAAGCGACATGCCAACCTCGTCTGTTGACTGACAGACAACCGACAGTTGAAGAGGGTCGTAATGTGTAATAGGTAGACATCTATACGAACCATCACACAGGAATTCCAAACTGCATCCACTGCAGTTACTATGACAGGCGGGAGGTGAGAAAACTATCGAGGGGCTGCTCATAAACCACACAGCACGCCGATAAATACCAAACGACGCTCGCTTGGTGTAAGGAGCGTAAACATTCGACGATTGAACAGTGGAAAAACGTTGTGAGGAGTGACGAATCACGGTACAAAATATGGCGACCCGATGGCTGTGTGTGGGTGTGGCGAGTGCCTAGTGAACGTCATCTGCTAGCGTGTGTAGTGGCTCAAATGGCTCTGAGCACTAGGGGAGTTAACATCTATGGTCATCAGGCCCCTAGAACGTAGAACTACTTAAAGCTAACTAACCTAAGGACATCACACAACACCCAGTCATCACGAGGCAGAGAAAATCTCCGACCACGCCAGGAATCGAACCCGGGAACCCGGGCGTGGGAAGCGAGAACGCTACCGCACGACCACAAGCTGCGTACAGCGTGTGAAGTGCTAACAGTAAAATTCGGAGGCGGTGGTGTTATGGTGTGGTCGTGTTTGTCATGGAGGGGGCTTGCACCCCTTGTTGTTTTGCGTGGAATTATCACAGCACAGGTCTACATTGATTTTTAAGCACCTTCTTGCTTCCCAATGTTGAAGAGCAATTCGGGGATGGCGATTGCATCATTCAACACGATCAAGCACCTGTTCATATTGCACGACCTGTGGCGCAGTGGTTACACGACAACAACATACCTGTAATGAACTGGCCTGCACAGAGTCCTGACATGAATCCTATAGAACAACTTTGGGATGTTATGGAACTCCGACTTCGTGCCTGACCCCACCGACTGACATCGATACCTCTGCTCAGTGGGCTGCCATTCCCCAAGAAACTTTTCAGCACCTGATAGAACGTATGCCTGCGACAGTGGTAGGTGTCATCAAGGCTAAGGGTGGGCCAACACCATGTTGAATTACAGCATTACCGATTGCGGGCGCCACGAACTTGTAAATAATTTTCAGCCAGGTGTCCGGATACTTTTGATCAGCTACTGTTTATAAAAACATGAAGTAACAAGGCTACACATTCAGAACCCAAAAAATTTGCACAACGTATTGTACATATAAAATTACCAGCATAAAATAACTGATAGCGTTGTGACAGCGTAATAAACAAAAACAAACTGAAGCAACCACAAATCATGTGAGGGTAAAATTACTACCATCTTAGGTGGACGCAGTAGCACAGTGCACGATCCACCACTAAGATAATTATTAATCTGTGCTCGATGTTGATACATAACCAGTTATGTTTTACATAAAAATATGGCCACCAGACCCGATTAACAAGTGTATGAGTGACAAGTTTCTGAAGACTAGTGACTGATATGTTTCATTGGGCCGTCCAGTAAATTTAACTGGAATTAGTGATATTGCCCAGCATTTTGCGAATACTAAAGCACAGAAAGGTGAATTTACGTAAATATGTTGGTCATTTTTAAAATTAATTGGTTCAAAATGGCTCTGAGCACTACGCGACTTAACGTCTGAGGTCATCAGTCGCCTAGATCTTAGAACTAATTAAACCAAACTAACCTAATGACATCACACACATCCATGCGCGAGGCAGGATTCGAACCTGCGACCGTATCGATCACTCGGTTCCAGAGTGTAGCGCCTAGAATCGCACGGCCGCTCTGGCCGGCTTAAAATTGATTGTGCTGTAAGTATCATAATAATGAACGTTTCGCCAAATGTGTAAATCCTACGACAAGAATAATCTCTAAACATAAAGGGTAATGTTCCGCCTGATTGACTCACTTACCGAGTCATCATCGCCCAGCCTAAACCCCAAATCGGTAGTGATAGAAACCTCGAATTTGGACAGTGTATGACTCTTATACTGTAGACGTCGTTTAAGAGGGGATTTTTTGTTAGAAATTCCACCCCCCCTAATGTGGCGAAGTAGGAAACGATAGATTTTTTGAAAATTAATTATTATTCAGGCCATTCTGAAACTAGACCTATAAAACTTGGTATTTGGTTTCTCGATTATAAATAACGAAATACGGGTTTCAACATTTCTGGAAGATTAGACCCTATGGCGGTGAAACGGTGGGTGAAAATTTTTTAAAATGTAAATCGCTAATAAAGAACTACTGAATTATTTTTAAGGCTACAGCTATGAAAGGTGGTATTTGACTTCTTGGTTACAAGTAAAAAACTACGCATTTCACTGTGTTCTGACATTCAACTACTAATGGGTTGAAATGGGAGTGAAATAATTTTTAAAGCTAAATCTTTGAATATAGGTATTTGGTTTCTCGGCTAAAAATGAGAAAATGTGTGTTACTGTTTTTGGAAATTCAACCACTGATGGGGTGAAATAAGGTCAGACGGATTCACTGACTCATCATTGTCCAGCCCATACTGGTCCGCAGCTCGTGTACAAGTGGCTAGCGTTACTGTCTCCGGATCACGGGGTCCCGGTTTCGATTCCCGGCCAGCTCGGGGATTTTCTCCGTCGGGGCCTTTGGTGTCTATATTGTCCTCATCATTTCATCATTATTCGGGAAAGTGGCGAGACTGCACAGTGAAAGGATTCGGAATTTGTACCAATGCTGATAACCACGCAGTTGAGCACCACACAAACCAAATTTCATCATTATCATTATCATCGTCATCATCATCATCATCATCATCATCATCCAGCCCAAATCGCTAAAAATATAAACTAAGAATTTGGACAGTGTATGGCTCTTCTACTGTAGGCGTCGTTTAAAAGGGGTCTGTTTGAAATTCCATTCCTAAGGAGGCGAAATAGGGGATGAAAGGTCTCTTGAAAATATGTCGCTATTAAGGCAATTTTGAAGGTACAACTACGAAAATTGGTCTTTGGTTTCTCAGTCAGAAATAAAAAAATACATGTTTCATTGTTTTTAGAACTCTATCCCGTAAGGTTGTGAAGTAAGAGTTGGAAATTTTAAGAAAGTATTTCATTATATTAAAAAAATTTTAACGTATGAAAAATCATATTTCCGTTCTCGGTTATATGCAAATAAATATGTTTTGAGCGATTAAAGCGTCTATGCACAAATTTCATTAAACTTTTGACTGCTACGGTTGTTTCAGAAGGTCAACCTAATTTCATCGTCAGCTGCCATTTGTCAAAATAGTATTCGCAATCTGGCGACGGATAGGCTGCGGCCGTCCTGTGTAAAGCGAAATTATTTCCATTTTTTCGAAGAAATGTGTCACTGTTCTCGATAGACCAGACCACTCAGTGCTTTGTTTTGTCGCCAGACAGATATCAATTAGGATTTCGTGAACTGTATAATGGTTATTGTCAGTATCAAAAACCAATCATCATCAGGTTTTACTTGCTAAAACCAGTAAATATTATCACGTGCTACCTAAAGCTAAAGACCTGAGACTAACCACTGGAGTACCACTGATGCGAAATACATTAATCAGAAATTTTGGGTTTACAGAGTTCGCCAGTATATGCTTTGTCATTGCATTCAACCCGCTTGTAGACGGTTGAAATATTAATCTAGGAAGAAATTATCTTTACCGTGACGTCACGAAAGAGACAGAAGAAGAAGTCTTTTGTGCTGCTCGCTCTAGGTCCAATACCAACGTGATGAGTTTCGAGTATTGCTGACAAGAACACATCAAATAACAAAAAAAGAAAAAGAGAAATGACGTGTAACATGGTTTTTATTTTGCTGACAGGTTATTCCTCTGCTGTTTCAGTTCGTGGAGATAAATGAATTTAAGTGAAAACAAACAAAAAGCACTCGTATGATGTCAGTATTAACACCACTGCTTTGGCTACCGAGCTACGACGCTGCAGTCTGATGCAATGATACGCGGCTTATTGTCCCTGAAACAAAAGCATTAAATTACTATTATTACAACGAGGCCGAGGTTCCAAGTGAGTGATGCAGTTTCGCGATAACTCTATAGCGCGTACGTCATGTAATTAAAGCTGGGAACCTCAGTATGTCTTCCGCGATAAGGTAGGACGTCGAAAAGAAACATTCCACCCTGCCAGATTAATCAAATGTACGCCCTTGTTCTAGTAATTACCGTTCATAAATTGCTTTGATATCGTCTTCGCAGAACACGGGCCACTCGTTGCGTTCTCGTTAAGTTGCGGCACACAAATGTATTAACAGAACCAACAAGAAAGACTAAAGTATCAGGGCAAGTACCCCGAGATAGAGCTGGGTTTGACGTCTGCCACATTTCTCCCAACCTATTAAGTTTTTGCGTGCAATGATCTTAAACGTTCCACTAATCACATAAAGAAGAACTAAAATTTTTTCACAGGTGTATTTACGTCTGCTGATTCAAGACATAAACGCAGACAAATTCTTAGTTTCTAGCTTTAATCAATACTCAAATTTACTGCAGGTTTTATTTTGTGCTTTCTCGTTCCATGTGGATTGCCTTGGCTCTGTGTCTGATGCCTAACACCAATGCAAAGATGCAAGTGGCTGTCCTCTAAACTTAATATATTGGTTAAAAACAATAGTACTGTCTAACCTGTTATACAACAAGGTCAAAAAAGTCATGGGATACCCCCTAATATCCTGTCGGACCACCTTTTATCAGGCGTAGTGCAGTGGTTCTACGTGGCATGCACGCAACAAATCGTTGGAAGTCCCCTTAGAAATACTGAGCAATGCTGCCTCTGTAGTGTGCGAAAGTGTTGCTGATGATTCTGTGCAAGAACTATCCTCTCGGTTATGTCCCATAAATCTTCTATGTAATTCATGTTAGGCGATCCGGGCGAGCAAATCATCAGTAGCTACCAATGCTCTCCAACTCGCCGAATATAACCGTTTCCAGTCAATGATCGATTCAGTGGGACCAGAGGACCCAGCGCATTCCAGGTAAACATAGTCCACGCCATTATGAAGGTTCAAATGGTTCAAATGGCTCTGAGCACTATGGAACTCAACTGTAGTGGTCATCAGTACCCCAGAACTTAGAACTACTTAAACCTAACTAACCTAAGGACATCACACACATCCATGCCCGAGGCAGGATTCGAACCTGCGACCGTAGCGGTCGCGCAGTTCCAGACAGTAGCGCCTAGAACCGCTCGCCACCGTGGCCGGTCATTATGAAGGCACCAGCAGCTTGCACAGAACCTTGTTAACGAGTTCGGTCCATGGCTCCGTGGGGTCTGCGCCATAATCGAACCCTACCATCAGCTCTTACCAATAGAAATAGGAACTCTTCTGACCAGGTCACAAGTTTCCAGTCATCTAAGGTTAAACCGATATGGTCAGAAACCCAGGAGAAGCGCTGCAGAACATATGTTGTTAGCAAAGGCATTCGCGTCGTTCGTCTGCTGTCATAGCCCATTAACGCCAATGTACACTACACTGTCATAACAGATAATTTTATCGTATGCCCCACATTGATTTCTGCTATTATTTCGCGCAGTGTTGCTTGTCTATTAGCAATGACAACTCCACGCAAACATCGGTGCCCTCGGTCGTTAAGTGAAGGCCGTCAGCCACTGCGATGTAGTTTGTTTGAGGTGTTGCCTGAAATTTAGTCTTCTCGGTGCACTCTTGACACTGTGGATTTTGGAATCCTGAATTCCCTAACAATTTCCCAAATGGAATGTCCCATGCGACTAGCTCCAACAATCATTCCGCGTTCAGAGTCTGTTAATTCCCGTTGGTGCGACCACAATCATGTCGAAAACCTATTCACGCGAATCAACTGAGTAAAAGTGACAGCTACACCAATGCACTGACCTTTCATACCTTGTGTACACGATAATGCCGCCATCTGTGTATTGTAATGTTTCTGGCTTTGCAGCCATTATATCAGTTACTAGAAGCTCTTCTTAGAACTGTTGAGAAGGCACCAGTGGGAAGATGATGTAATGTGGTGTGAGGTACCGATGACAGATGGTCTGTTCGGTAAGGGGATCGTGAAAAAGGCCGCCTAAATTGTGATCTTCCTTCGCGATTGGCTGCTACGTTCGGAATTAGCGCGCCAAAATGATATACTTCTATTTTTGTACTAGAGAAACTAATCGGTGTAATTCCTGCCTTCCTTATAAAAGCATCTCTCAATAGCAGCCTACCATTCCATTATTTCAAAACTATTAATTACCAGGAGAGTAATAAACAGTTGTTAAACGAAAAGACAAAGCACTTCGGAAATTTTCGGAGCGCGCCTAACTTGGATGACGGGCGAAGTAGGTCGGATGCAAGATTAGAGCTAGTTCGGCAGCCTCGGGGGACAGACATGCTGTATGCTTTGGTCAGTGTCGGCTAAGGACTTACTTAGTCATTTCTGGTTGTTTGGACATGCAACTGAGGACAACTACTCAAATACTCAGTTCATTATTTTATTCATTTTTTATGAACGATGAAAAATGGAAATAATTTTTGAACAGTAAGCGGGGACATAGTTGTGCAGTTCCTCGTATTCTGCTAGTATCAAGCGAGTGGCATCCCTCATAAAGAAACTAATTAAAAAAATAAGAGTTTATTACAGCCTCAAGATAACGGATTCACGACCTACGTACTGTTTTCTGCGCTGAGGACAACTATAGACGATTGCAGGTTCGTGAGCATTAATTAAAAGTTATGCAAATAGGCACCTCGCTGCTACTGCTGTCTTAGTACAAATGACATCAGTGACACGTCATCTGTGGTAACACAGAGAAGGTATGAAGGAGAGAAATTTTCGAAGGAAGGGATTTATCACAAGAAATGGATGGATAGATGGCGAAAGGACACAAAATCTGAATAATTGTGTCTATGAAAAATTTCTCTGCATGTTATTGGTTTGTGCATTTCTAATAAAGTGTATAATACAACTTCAAACAACCTAGATTGTTCGCATTAGCTATATAGAAGTGTTTCGCTTCTCCCGCAGAATGAAAGAGTTAGTGATAAGTGGCTGTGTTTAAGATTAACTTGTCATTATTACGGATAATAACTATGTTTTTTATCTTGATGTGTGTTGTTCGCCGTTGTCCATTCTGGCCATGTTCGTAAATTGGAGATTCGCATCAGCGGCTGTTGATTCGGAGCTCCTGTGACTAATTCACGGCGTCTACCTTACCGACAAATGGCGTCCAAGTGCTGTTAAATGAAGAGAGAAAAATTTTTGGATTTCATGTCTCTTTAACGATGGGACTGTTTGAGACTCAGCACAAGCTCGTCTTGGGGAATGACTGAGAATTTAGGTAAAATTAAAAGCAATTGTGTCAACATTAAGAGTGCAAAAGGAATGCAGAAGTTAAACGCAGAGGGAGAGCGAATAGGTGGTTGTGATAGGAGAAGAAATGACTGACGATTTGGAAGACGCCGCGGGGGGTTAGCCGAGCGGTCTCAGGCGCTGCAGTCATGGACTGTGCGGCTGGTCCCGGCGGAGGTTCGAGTCCTCCCTCGAGCATAGGTATGCGCGTTTCTCCTTAGGATAATTTAGGTTAAGTAGGGACTGATGACCTTAGTAGTTAAGTCCCGTGGGATTTCACACACATTTGAACTCGATTTGGAAGACATACTCGTACAATAGAGTAAATCGGTGTAAAGGCAGGGTTCCCGCGAAAGTAATAGTACAATGTGTGAAGCATAAATGTATCGAAATTATTATGGAAGCAGTGGATACATGTAAGACATAAACAATCAAGAAGGAATTACGTAGTTTCTTTCATAATACGAGTAACAAAATTAAACGTTTCCATTTCTAGGATGGAAATTGGCACAAAGATACTTACTGTCATGTTGTGTTGTTGCTTTGTCCAACCTCCGTTCTTCCTAATTATATCCAAAATTCTCTTCGGCATTGATTTTTTTTATGGTTTGTATTTTTTGCACTGAAATTGTCACCCATTCTTCTGATATCGCTCTTTTCAGTCCACATCCAGACTCTAGTTGCCGTCCATTGCGACAAACGCGCCTTGCAAGTATTCCCCAGTGGTTTTACACGGCCTTCAAATTCGGGCTAAGTGCAGGCCAGGGCAACACATCGAGATGTTTACCTTCAATCCACTTTTTGGTTGTAGCAGAAACTTGCACATATGTATTATCTTGCTGAAATATTAGACTTTCATACCCTAGGTCGTCATACATTCTAATGAATTCTGTCTCTCAGCGTATACTGTATGTTAGAATCCAATTTAGTTTTCAGCGTAGAAGGCTGCCCAAATTATAACACTTCCACCACCAAAATTTCTGCTCAGTCTTATCTGCTGCTCTGTTCTCAGATCATGCCCATAATATTGTAATCCATCCGGCCCATCTAAATTAACTTCTTATCACTGAAGATCACGTTATCCCATTTTGAAGTTCATGGTTACGTTTCTGAGCAAACTCTGCTCTAGTCTGTTGAAGTTTGGATGTTAAGGTAGATATCTGCTGTCATTTCTTGAATCCAAGATGTTTGTCACGTGACAAAATTTGTCATGCACGTCTCCCAGTTACTGGCAAATGTAAATCAGCAATAAGTTGAAAAGAATAACGGTTTGCGTCCCTTGCTTTGTGCAAAAGTAACCATTTCGAAGCCTCGGATAACTTTCTGTTTTGCCCATATTTTCCGTTCTGTCCATATCATGCTCCCAGTTTAACAGAACTATTAGACACTGCACTTCAACGATTCAACTTCTTTGCCATTTGACGATTACAGATCCCCATTTTCTTGTACGCACCAATTTTTGCTTTTTCATCACATGATAACTGTTTTTCGTGTGGTACTATCACAATCGTGGTTCAAGTAGACAACAAGCAATTTCACTAATCGTGTGTCTTTAGTCACGTACGCCTACCGTAATAATACGCTTACCGCAATAACGTACTGAACCGACTGCCTTTATACCGAGTTTCAGCTTCTACCACATGAGTTGTTGATGTCTTGTTATATGCTTCACTACTGACATAAAATATAATGCAATTTGATTGCATTTGTCGTTATATTGGATCTTTTACTATTATATATACACTGTGCACAACTATTATAGCCAACAATATCAATTTTCCTTCAAATATTCGTGCCTTTATACTCGTTTCCACTACAGTAGGAGATCCAGTAACGGAATCAGACAAAGCTTTGGCAGACTAGCGAACAATCAGAAGAAACGAATAACTGCAACGAAAGAGGGGTAGTAGAGCCTACAACAAATACAAAACCCAAGAGCGAACAATTAGAATGGAAGATAAATAAATTTCAATTCGGATTAAAAAGAATAAAAGACAGGCATGGATACTTTCTCGCCTACAGGCTTTAAAATCTGATGATGGTCTTGTATGGCAGAAACAGCTTAACGAAATACATGAATGCATTCGAGAATATGCATTATTGTGTTTTTAATCAATAATTGAAACGATACCAACGATAATATACACTCCTGGAAATTGAAATAAGAACACCGTGAATTCATTGTCCCAGGAAGGGGAAACTTTATTGACACATTCCTGGGGTCAGATACATCACATGATCACAATGACAGAACCACAGGCACATAGACACAGGCAACAGAGCATGCACAATGTCGGCACTAGTACAGTGTATATCCACCTTTCGCAGCAATGCAGGCTGCTATTCTCCCATGGAGACGATCGTAGAGATGCTGGATGTAGTCCTGTGGAACGGCTTGCCATGCCATTTCCACCTGGCGCCTCAGTTGGACCAGCGTTCGTGCTGGACGTGCAGACCGCGTAAGACGACGCTTCATCCAGTCCCAAACATGCTCAATGGGGGAGAGATCCGGAGATCTTGCTGGCCAGGGTAGTTGACTTACACCTTCTAGAGCACGTTGGGTGGCACGGGATACATGCGGACGTGCATTGTCCTGTTGGAACAGCAAGTTCCCTTGCCGGTCTAGGAATGGTAGAACGATGGGTTCGATGACGGTTTGGATGTACCGTGCACTATTCAGTGTCCCCTCGACGATCACCAGAGGTGTACGGCCCGTGTAGGAGATCGCTCCCCACACCATGATGCCGGGTGTTGGCCCTGTGTGCCTCGGTCGTATGCAGTCCTGATTGTGGCGCTCACCTGCACGGCGCCAAACACGCATACGACCATCATTGGCACCAAGGCAGAAGCGACTCTCATCGCTGAAGACGACACGTCTCCATTCGTCCCTCCATTCACGCCTGTCGCGACACAACTGGAGGCGGGCTGCACGATGTTGGGGCGTGAGCGGAAGATGGCCTAACGGTGTGCGGGACCGTAGCCCAGCTTCATGGAGGCGGTTGCGAATGGTCCTCGCCGATACCCCAGGAGCAACAGTGTCCCTAATTTGCTGGGAAGTGGCGGTGAGGTCCCCTACGGCACTGCGTAGGATCCTACGGTCTTGGCGTGCATCCGTGCGTCGCTGCGGTCCGGTCCCAGGTCGACGGGCACGTGCACCTTCCGCCGACCACTGGCGACAACATCGATGTACTGTGGAGACCTCACTCCCCACGTGTTGAGCAATTCGGCGGTACGTCCACCCGGCCTCCCGCATGCCCACTATACGCCCTCGCTCAAAGTCCGTCAACTGCACATACGGTTCACGTCCACGCTGTCGCGGCATGCTATCAGTGTTAAAGACTGCGATGGAGCTTCGTATGCCACGGCAAACTGGCTGACACTGACGGCGGCGGTGCACAAATGCTGCGCAGCTAGCGCCATTCGAAGGCCAACACCGCGGTTCCTGGTGTGTCCGCTGTGCCGTGCGTGTGATCATTGCTTGTACAGCCCTCTCGCAGTGTCCGGAGCAAGTATGGTGGGTCTGACACACCGGTGTCAATGTGTTCTTTTTTCCATTTCCAGGAGTGTATACTGATGACGCTACTATCCCCTGTAACAGTGAGAAAGAATTTACAAGTTCTCGTGAATGGAATGACAAGTCCTATGGGCACACAATATAAAAGAGTAAACAAATACCCTTGAGAATTAGGAGAAATGTGATTAACCGTAAACGTAACATCAAAAATGTGGACCACGTAGTAGATTAAGTGAAGGAATTCTGCTACCAAGGAAGCAAAATAAAGCATGATTGACTGAACAAGGAGGCTATAAAAAGGAGGCTAACAAAGACAAGGAGAGCAATCTTCGCTAAAAGAATTCTCCTGATATCAAAAATCTACGTTTATTCGAGGAAGACATTTCTGATGATGTACTTCTCAAGAACACCATTATGTGGAAGTGAATTACACACTGAGGGAAAAATCAGAAAGCACCAGAAAAAAAGCAACAGGGATCTGATGCTACACAAGGACGCTGAAAATTAAGCCGACCGATAGGATAAAAAAATGAGGAGGTTGTCCACAGCATGGCGAGGAAACGAATATGGAGAAAACATTGATTAAAGGAGGAGCAGAATGATAGGATATGTGTGAGGAGATCAAGGAATTGTAGGAGACAGAGATTGGAATACACTGTAGGATAAAAACAAGAACGACGCACCAAGAAGTAATTGTCCAAAAGGGAGGGAAATCGGTAGACGTGATGTACATGTACAGACAAAGAAATGATGACAGTTTGAGAAAAATTGTATGATTTAAGCCGGAAAAAGAGCTTCACAAATTGAGCAAGTCAATAACGCATTGGTCCACTTCTGGGCGTTATGCGAGCAGTTATTCGCTTGGCATTGGTTGATAGAGGTGTTGGACATCCTCTTGAAGTATATCGTGCCAAATTCTGTCCAATTGGCGCGTTAGATTATGAAAATCCCGAGATGACTGGAGAGCTCTGCCCATAATGCTCCAAACTATTTCAATTGAGGAGAACTCCAGCGACCTTGCTGGCTAAAGTAGGATTTAAAAACCACGAAGACAAGCAGTAGGGACGCACTCCTTGTGCGGGCGGGCATTGTGTTTCTGAAATATAAGCCGAGGATGGCATGCCATGAAAGGAAACAAAACGGAGCCTTAAATATTGTCAACGTACCGCTGTGCTGTAAGGGTTCCGTGGATGAGAACCAAAGGGTCCTGCAATGAAAAGAAATGGCACTCTAGACGATCACACCTGCTTGTGAGGCCGTACGTCGGGCGACAGTCAGGCTGCTGTCCCAACATTGTCCGGAGCATCTGCAGACACCTCTCTGGCCTGAAATCCGATTGCCTTCAGTGATACGTTCCGTGTTGAACGTGTCTGTAGATGCCACAGAGAGCGGTAGGATACCAACCTGGCCGTCGTCCGCAATACGTGGATACAGTCCAGAGCGATGGTCCGGGGTGCAATTTCTTTTCACAGCAGGACACCTTCGGTTGTCATCCACGGCACTCATTCAGCACGACAGTACATCGATGATACTGTGCTCCTCGTTTTATTGCCTTCCATGCTGGGCTTACAAGGGGAGGCGACGACTTTTGGAATGCGGATTTACTGCAAACATCATACACTCGTAGCACTCCATGTGGACAACAAAACGCGTAAGCAGTAGCGTGTACTTCTCAAGCGTTATTGTGAAATCGCAACATAATTTGAGTCATCAAATATGTACCAATGCGTGGCCGCTATTATCACGAAGCGGCGAAAGCTGAGTGGTTAGTGTTCAAGCCCCGTAATCGTAAGTCGTTGGCCGCCGGATCGAGTCACATTCGTCACTTTTTTTTCAACACAGTCATATTCTTTACTATTTATATTACAATTGATATAACAGGAAAAATACGTGTATTCAGATGAACTTTTATTAAATTTACGATGTTATTTGACAGTCTACAAAGTTTTGTTATCACAAATAATATAATATTCATAACTACCGACTAGTAAACGACAAAACCGATAAGTAGTAGTAGTATAGTATTCTGCCTTACGGTAAGTCTTCTCATGGTTTGAGCCTCCTCCACTTTTGTCTGTCGATAGCCAGTCTTTTTATTGCTGAATATATGTCTCCTTTGATATTTCCAGCATTTGATGTCTTCTTCTTCCTCTTCCCCTTTTTCCTGCTACCAGTCCTTCTATCCCTTCAACAATAAACAGTCCCTCCTCAGACAATGCCCAGTCCAGTTCTGTTTTCTCTTTCTGATGACTTTCAGCATGTTTCTTTCTTTTCCAACCTTGCTTAATACTTCTTCATTCCTTACTCGGTCTTTCCATTTCACTTTTTCCGGTCTTCTCCATAATCACATCTATAGTATTCTACATACCTCGTACCACAACTAGCATCTTCTCTCCCTGTCCCACCCCCAAACAGAACGATGGAAAAATGACTGCCTTTATACCTCTGTACGAGCCCTAATCTCCCTTATCTTATCTTTGTGCTCTTTCCGCGAAATATAAGTTGGCGGCAGTAAAATTGTACTGCAATCAGCCACAAATGCTGGTTCTCTAAATTCCGTCAGTAGCGATTCACCAAAAGAACGCCTCCTTTCCTCTAGAGACTCCCACCCGAGTTCCTGAAGCATTTCCGGAACACTCGCGTGATGATCAAACCTACCAGTAAGAAATCTAGCAGCCCGCCCCTGAATTTCTTCTATGTCCTCCCTCAATACGACCAGATACGGACCCCAAACGCTCGAGCAGTACTCAAGAATAGGTCGTATTAGTGTTTTATAAGAGGTCTCCTTTACAGATAAACCACATCTTCCCAAAATTCTAACAATGAACAGAAGACGACAATCCGCCTTCCCTACAACTGCCGTTAGATGCTTGTCCCACTTCATATCGCTCTGCAATGTTACGCCCAAATATTTAATCGACGTGACTGTCAAGCGCTACACTACTAATGGAGTATTCAAATATTACGGGATTCTTTTTCCTATTCATCTGCATTAATTTACATTTATCTATATTTAGAGTTAGCTGCCATTCTTTACACCAATCACCAATCCTGTCCAAGTCATCTTGTATCCTCCTACAGTCGCTCAACGACAACACCTTCCCGTACACCACAGCAAACAGCCGCACACTGCTATTCACCCTATCCAAAAGATTATTTATGTAGAGAGAAAACAACAGCGGACCTACCACACTTCCCTGGGGCACTCCAGCTGATACCCTCACCTCCGATGAACACTCACCATCGAGGACAACGTACTGGGTTCTATTACTTAAGAAGTCTTCGGCACCACTCACATATTTGGGAACCAATCCCGTATGCTCGTACCTTAGTTAGGAGTCTGCAATGGGGCACCGAGTCAAACGCTTTCCGGAAGTCAATGAATATGGCATCCGTCTGATGCCCTTCATCCATGGTTCGCAAGATATCATGTGAAAAAAGGGCGAGTTGCGTTTCGCAGACGCGATGCTTTCTAAAGCCGTGCTGATGCATGGACAGAAACTTCTCTGTCTCAAGGAAATTCATTATATTCGAACTGAGAATATGTTCGATAATCCTGAAACAAACCGATGTTAAGGATATTGGTCTGTAATTTTGAGGATCCGTCCTTCTACCCTTCTTACATACAGGCGTCACCTGCGCTGTTTTCCAGCCGCTCGGGACTTTACGTTGGGCAACAGATTCGTGATAAATGCAAGCTAAGTAAGGAGCCAGTGCAGTAGAGTACTCTCTGTAATACCGAAATGGAATCCCATTAGGACCTGGCGATTTATTTATTTTCAACCCATTCAGCTGCTTCACAACCCAAGGGATGTCTATCACTATGTCCTCCATACTGTAATCTGTACGAGACTCAAACGGCGGTATGTTTGTACGATCCTCCTGCGTGAAAGATGTCTCAAATGCTAAATTTAAATTTTCAGCTTTCGTTTTGCTGTCTTCCGTTACCAGGCCAGACTGATCAGTGAGTGACTGGATGGAAGCCTTCGACCAGCTTACCGATTTTACGTAAGGCCAGAATTTCCTTAGGTTTTCAGCAAGATATTTTGCTAAGGTATGACGGTGGTAGCGGTTGAATGCTTCGCGCATCGCTCTTTTTACAGCAGCACGAATCTCTACCAACTTTCGCCTGTCCTCATTCTCCCGATCTTTCTTGCACCGCGAGTGCAACTGCCTTTGCTTCCTGAGCATTCTCCGAATTGCGCTGTTAAAGCACAGTGGGTCTTTTCCGTCCGTAACCCACTTTTTCGGCACATACTTGTCCAATGCGTTATTTACAATGTGTTTAAAATTTGTCCATAATTCTTCCACGTCCATCGTACCGGAAGTAAATGAAGTCGATTTATTTACTAAGTGGGATGCTAACAAGTGCTTATCTGCTCTTTCTAGTAAGAATACTCTCTTAGCCTTCTTGAACGACTTTTTAACTTTCGTAACCATAGTCGTAATGACATCATCATGATCACTAATTCCTGTCTCAACACTGACACCGTCGATGCGGTCTGGTCTGTTCGTGGCTACTAGATCTAAAATATTTCCATTACACGTTGACTTTCGATTTAGCTGCTCAAGACTGTTTTGGATAATGTGTTCAAAAGTAATTCACACGACGGCTTGTCTGTACCACCTGTAATTAATTCATAGACATCCCGGTCTATACTAGGTAGGTTGAGGTGGCCCCCGACTAATATAGCATGATCCGGGTACTTCTGCGATACAGAATGTCGACTCCCTTTGAATTATTCTAGAACCTGGTGGCCGGTAATAACACCCCACAATTAACTTTATTTCCCCTAGCCCTGTTTAACGTGTCCAGATAACTTCACAATCACACTCTACTTCGACCTCAGTAGACACAGTAATTTTGGCAACTGCAATGAAGACACCACCTCCTACGGTGTCTAATCTGTCTTTTCGATACACGTTCCACCCCTTACTAAATATTTCAGAACTTCCTACCACAGGGTTCAGCCAGGTCTCAATCCCGAGAATAATTTGCGCGCCATACGCTTCCTGGAGGGCAGTAAATTCAGGAACTTCATTCCGAACACTCTGAAAATTTACTGCTAATATCTTGACAGCTGAAGTGTCTTTACACTGAGCGCGTCCTGATTTCCCTTCCTGCACGTCGACTGGTGAGTGTCCATCATGACACCTCGCACTACTGCCTAGCCTCCAATCTTTTTTCATATACTTTCCTCAATGTCCATGTCGCCGCACCATATAAACGCATAAAGTGGTACTGAAAATGTTTGCTTATCCGTGAGTTGAGAAATCCCTTATACCTGGAAGGGGCCTGAAACTACTTGTTACCTACAAGTTTTGACTGCCACAGACTGCTTTCGAAAGATGTACAACGAATCGTCACTGTCAACATTACGAGTACAAGTTGCAGGACGGTATTTTTCGTAAAAACATGGAAAGCATAAAGTTAAACGGCACCAGCTGTACTGAATATATGCTATGTTTCCACATACGCATTGTCTTTTGAGGTTTTCCATGAAAAAACAAAGCTCGCAAACATTTTTAAAAACCTCTCTTTCATCCGATAATTTGGAAGGAAACCATGCATAGCACAGCATTTCCTTAAATATCGGCGCTGATAATTGGTCATGCAGTATCGAGTGTATTTTAATAGCGTCTACACAGAATGCAATTTCTCGTTCTCTTTCGATTAAATAAGAACAATTTTCAAGATGCTTAATGAAATATTTATCTTGCCAGTAGAAATAAACATCGCACGGTTGGCAAATTGCCGTGCATTTCGGAGGTACGACTTTAACAGTACATCTTCCAAGCCCTTCGTAATGGGTGAAAATTTCATCGTACAAGCCAGGACTCGTCTGACCCTCCCCCCCCCCCCCCCCCCCCTCCCAGGAATCTATTATTAATAAGAATTTTTCTTACTTCACCTAGGGAAGCATGACGCTAGATAAAAAAATTAATGTTATCGCATATTGTGCCGTGTACGAGTGCGTCACCTTATTCATATCGCGCCTTCTGACAAACACGGTCTTCGAATTTCTTGCGCCGAGAGTTCTGTTGTATGTGGGCTGGTACCGGCAACCTGTCTGGTCTGTACTGACAACAATTTTTTTTTTTCGAAATACCGGATGACTGCCCTCTTCTGCAATTGAAACTTTCTCTCAGCTTCCAGCGTTTCTTTCGCAGACATACATTCCCTCAAACTCACATACTGCGAGATCTTCCTCTGCCGAATTCTGTACCGTAGCTTGAATTTTTTTATCCATGAAAGTGATGCTTTGAAGATGAAGTCATCCTATTGGATTTGGCCTGCAGCAGCCAAAGCCCACTGCTGTTGGTTTGTTGTTGTTACCTGAATAGTAAAATGAAAGTTTCGTGTTATTAATATAATCATTTCTTCGAATGAGGTTGTTGAAAATATAGAAAATTCGATGTAGAGTGATAACAATGAACACTTACTTGCTGATAATTTTGGCGAGACTCCACGAAACGGTCATAGGTCCACGAATCAATTACCGAATGTTTATTGATCGTTGATCCTCCAGATTTTATGTTTTCTTCCCATCTATTCAATTCGTTGCCGGCCGCGGTGGCCGTGCGGTTCTGGCGCTGCAGTCCGGAACCGCGGGACTGCTACGGTCGCAGGTTCGAATCCTGCCTCGGGCATTGATGTTTGTGATGTCCTTAGGTTAGTTAGGTTTAAGTAGTTCTAAGTTCTAGGGGACTTATGACCTAAGATGTTGAGTCCCATAGTGCTTAGAGCCATTTGAACCATTTTTTCAATTCGTCTTTTCTTGTCAAACTTCTAGACCCTTTTATCTGGAGAGTTCGAAGACTCCATTTGGGGTGTTCTTTCGCCAGTTTAACAATTTTTATTTTGGTCCCCAACGGAACATAATCGCCTTTTGACGCCTTTTCTGCTGGCTCCTAATCTTCATCGTCGGATGAATTTTATTCGACTTCACGGAACTGATCTTCTTTGTCTACTTTATGAAAATGAATAAGATCCTCGTCCTTGATGAGTATCTTTATTCCTAACATTTCCGTGGTAGGCAGATACAGTTCTTCTCCAATCATCATTGATCGGCAGAAATCGTTGCTGATGCTTCTGTATCAAAGACGTCCTCTTCCTGAAGAAGACTCACAGTATACGAACGCATCTTTCAAACGACGTTTGGAAACTGCATTATGGACTAAATATACATGAAATTCTTCGGCCGCAGTTCTCGACGAACCGGGTGTCACATCCATTTTTCTAGTCACGATGTAAGGTTTTATACTTCACGAATAATTCGCACGTGCGTCATTTCTTCCTGCTACATAAGCAAAGTCTCACCGCTACGCGAGTTAACAGTCGAATATTCCCCATTCTACTCCGGTTCGAGCCTGGTCCTACCCTCATTGGTCGGTTACTAGTCCGTATTTATGAATATTACATTATTTGTGATAACAAAACTTTGTAGACTGTCAAATAACATTGTAAATTTAATAAAAGTTCATCTCATTACACGTATTTTTCCCGTTATATCAATTGTAATATAAATAGTAAAGAATATGACTGTGTTGGAGAAAAAAGTGACGAACGGGACTCGATCCAGCGACCAACGACCCACGACTACGGGGCTTGGACACTAACCACTTTTCTCTTCTTTGTTAAATCTCCTTTTGTTCGCTTTTGTTCGTTGCATCTGCTCGGGGCGGCCGTCGTAAGACATCCGTTGAAGTTCGTCGTTGATCGATTAACTGAGTTTTTTTATTACAGAACTGACCGAACACGCTGAGCTACCGTGCCGGCTATTTTCTCAATAACGCTTGAGAAGTACGTGCTACTACTTATACATTTAGTTGTCCTCATGGAGTGCTATGAGTGTACGAAGTTTGCAGTAAATCCGCATTCCAAACGTCGTGGTATCCCCTTTTTATACTTCTATAAGATAATGACCGCCCGCAGACGGCGAGAGTTTCTAATACTCGTCTTCGTGCTTGCCAAACAATGCCTTGGCCACCAATGTCACAGGATCTCTCCTCAACTGAGTACGTTTGGAGCATTATGGGCAGTGCCCTTCAACCAGATTAGGATTTTGACGAGTTAACGCGTCAGTTGGACAGAATTTTACACGATATCCCTCAGGAAGGCACCGAACAACTCTGTCACTCAATGCCAAGCCGAATAACTGGTTGGTAAAGGTCAAAGGTGAACGAACGCGTTACTGACTAGCTTAATTTTTGAAGCTCTTTCTCTTGAATAAATTATCCAATTATTTGTCTGTCTCAAAATTTCCGTCCCATTTGGATAATTCCTTGGCGTGCGTCAGTTTTATTTATCTTAGAGTGAATATCCAACAAATAATGGAGAAAGTTGTTTGGAAGAACTACTCTGGCATGAAGAGGTTGACGAGGTTGTCAAGTTGTGGCCGGTGGCATCAAACTAAAGAAACAGTCAATGATATCTATTTGACCTTTGGACTAGTCTAGTTTACACGTTTTAATTAATGAAACGGAGCACTTGCCGTAAAATATCATAATTTTTGTTTATTAATCTTCTACAGATATTCACAGAAAGACTGTTCAGTTTTATACGCAGGCCTCGCTTTCATTCTGAAAAGCAAAGAAAAGGGTGCCTGTCCTTCTCTTGCAAGTGATTTACATGAAGGAAGTCGCAAAACAGCACCGACAGATGAATACGACGCAGAACATTGTGCTAATACATGGGTGATCGAAGATGTACAAAACAGCTGAACGTCATAGGAGAATCAAAAGAAAGAGCACTGTTTTTTATGTGGAAGATTATGTATGGCAAAATACGACAATGAATTTGTCATTAGCGTCTATACAGTTTTAATAAGAATTCAAATCATTTTCTACACTGATTTGTTACAGTCGAAGAAACGTGATCGACAACTTCAAGGGGAAAAAAAAGTGAACGAAAACGTCTTCAGTGTCACCAGAGAAGTTCCTCAATTTGGTTACTTTTCTGACAAGTAGAACTGTAACTTGTAGCAATAAATGAAAAAAAATGTAGTTGAAACTAGGAACCATGCAACTTTCATTTTTCTTCCGTTATTTTGTAGCGTATTACACATTATTTTATTTGTTTATACCTATTACTTAAGAACAACCTGGTTGAAAGTTTGTTACGAGAACTGCCATATTGTATTCTGAATGGAACTGACTGCGAACTGTTTCACTGAATCCGGGCTTAAATTATCAGTAATGGTTTATCTCAATCTCAGAATACGAAACTCGGGATTTCCGTATCAGATTTGAATAACTTGGCCTCAGTTTGCGCCCAGCGTGTTGTTGTTTTGGTCTTCGACTCTGGGACTGCTTTTATGCGGCTCTCCATGGCAGTCTGTCTCGCGCAACCCTCTCCATCACTGCGTAACTGCTGGAATCTAAATCAATTAGAGCTTGCTTACTTGTGGTTAAGATGTAGTCTTCTCCAAAAATTTTAACGCCCACACATCACTCCATTTCCAACTGAAGATTCGTCGATGGCTGAGAATGTGCCCTATGAAGATATCCTAGATGCCTGTCTCTTCCTTTAATCAAGTTGAACCATAAAGTTATGTTGTCTACAGTTCAGTTCAAACAATTTTCATTAGATGTTAGACCTACCAATTCAACTTTCCGAATCCTTCAGTAACACCCAGTATCAAAAGCTTCTATTTTCTTCTCGTCAGTCCTGTCTTGCACATTTAACTTCCTTATAAAGATACACTGAAGGAAAAACTTCCATAAACGGTATCACGAAACTAAAATTTATATTCTATGTTAACAAATTTCTCATTTTTAGAAAGGCTTTTGTTGTATTACCTGTTTGCATTTTCCACCCTATTTACTTAGGTAATCTTCAGTTATTTTGCTTCAAAAATAAATAAATTCATCTACTATTGTCAGTGTCTCATTTTCTAGTCGCGCGGCCTAGTGCATCGTGCTACTGTTCGCGCGGCTTCACCCGTCAGAGGTTCAGTTCCTCCCTCGAGCATAGATGTGTGAGTCCTTAGCGTATGTTAGTTTAAGTTAGATTAAGTATTGTAAGCCTAGGGACTGATGACCTCAGCAGTTTAGTCCCAGAGGAACTTACGACCACCACCATCATTTTCTAGTCTAATGTTCTATACAATCCCTGATTTACATATTAACAAAAGTGTTACGTCACGAGGGTATGTCGTGCAGATGCGGTGCTGTTCTGACTGTACCTTTGCCGACTGGAAGGTCACTCCTGACATTGTTTGCAAAATCAGACGCAGTTACGATGAGGGCTCCCTATTTCAGTTTAAAGTGAAGCATTAGAGACGTCTGTGGAACGGTAGAGTTTACATCCACCATGCCACGAAGGACAATCACGGCTAATATGAGCCGGTCCTCAACACCACGTTACGCAAAGAAAGTTTGCTAGTCAGGGACGTCGCTCGCACTGGAATCAAAGTAATGTGGTGCGGACGTGGGATCAGTTCCAGTGGACAGGTAGTGCTGAGAAGTTAAACAGCGCTGGGCATCCACGTTTGTCATGGACACGGAGTGATCGACATCTACGTCTTTTGAGTCAGAGGGACCATGGCCTGAGTGCCCCAGAACTGAATTCGGCGTTGTAAGAGTGCGCAGGACATAACGTATCGTATCAGGAGACGATTGCATATTGCGAATCTCCATTACCCATCATGCGAGCACAACACCGTACACCTCAGCACCATGGACTCTGCTACAGATCAGCAAAAAAGTCATACAGAACGGACGTCTCGTCTCATGTTGCTGACGTACAACACTTCGATCTATTTGTACCCTGGTAACCACAGACAACGTGTTTGGAGACAACACATTGCGAGCTACTACGGAAGAAAAATACCCATTTGCGGGCTTCGCTGGGTCGAGAAAACCATTTGCGACATACTACGGTTTCTCTCTATGCGCGAGATAAGGAGAAACACACTGGTAGCAATGGGTGCTCACAATAATTTTAGTTCAAAGTCAGTTACCTAGTAAAACTAGATGGCTCGAGCCCCCACGAGCTTCCGCAAAAAAAAAAAAAAAAAAAAAAAAAAAAAAAAAAAAAAAAAAAAATATATATATATATATATATATATATATATATATATATATATATATATATATATATAAAACCCAAGCATCCCCGTGGGGTTCCGTGAGATGTGGTTGGACTTATTAACTAAATTGGCTACGTTAGGTCTGAGGGGTGCCAACCACATCCACTGCACTATCCCCAGTAATTTTAAATTAAAGTCAAGTTTATAAAACAAATGTTAGCAGGCAGGAATAATTTTTAGTTAACACAACACAGTTTTAACTAATTGGAGCTTATTTTAACTTGTTCATGACATATTTGACTGAAATACTGTTAAGCGTTCTTGATTTGACCTCAGATATTTACCGAGTTTATTCAACAGCACCACTCAAATATTAATCGCAATCATTCAGCAATTATTCACTTAATGTTTTTTTAAATAGCTGAAACCCCAAGATGAACAAAGTTCCGAGCGGAGACTACTTCTCGAAAGAATAATTATAAACCAAAAACAATCCGAAGTCCAACCGCAAGCTGATATCACTATGTCCCGCAGCGTTTGTTCAGAGTTAAAGTTCGATACGACTTCGCGGTACGAAAGTATTCTAAGTTCAACTCGTGAGCGAAATTTTTAAATCTCACAGAGAATTCTTCTAAGTCCAGCAGCACCCAACTGCTGAAAATCACAAGTTCTAGGCGACTTCGCGGTCCGAAAATATTCAAAGTCCAGTTCGTGCTCGGACTTTTGCCAATCACACGTCCTACCCTTTTCAACTCAACTGAATGACTGCCCCCTACCACAGAAAATAGCCGCCCTTAAAAGCCCTCGGCTTGAACACTCTGAAGTCAAATCAAGTTTGTTTGCACATAAAATTTACTTTTACACTTAATATAGATACAATTAAATGCATGTAACACTTCTATTCAGACGGAAATCTTCTGCTGAATTCAGATTCATCATGAGAATTTCTGTATGGGATCTTATCCTCATATCATTAAAATTTGTGTGTTCTTCATTTAGAACTTTTCATTATTTAAAATACTTATATGAATAAATAACTAATATTATTATCGTATTACCTATTTCCTTATGTCTACTTTTCCGTACTTCCGCTATCTTTATAGTTCCTATTTTTTATCTATCAAAATTCTGCATTTTTAATCATGAATACAGCATTCCGGCTCCTCATTTGAATTTTTAAAACATGTAAAAAAAAGTTACATAGATATCTCAGTACTACTCATTCAGACATTTCATTTGACATTTCTTTCGTAAAATTTTGACAAAGCGTCTCCAATTTACAATCTTACTTAGTTATTAAAATATTGAATTTATTATAATTCAAAAACAACCAGGGCGACTGGAGGCGCGTCTATAAGAGCAATTTTCTGCTTTAAAATGAGCCTACAAGCTCCTCTGTGACAAATTGGGATCAGCTTTTATTTATTTCTACACTATACATTCACTGTAGCTCTATGCTAAAAGCGACCTGGAGAAAGCCCGCCATGAGCCAGCGTGCTGGCCGTTGAGTTTCCCCGTCACGTGACTGGACCCCCAACTGACCGCGCTCATTTTGAAGAACCGCCATCTGTCGGTGGGTGCCGAAAGTAAGACGATTCTGCTGTAGTCAGGACGGCTGACACACACCCATCTTTGATGTAAACACGTCAGATTCTCGACAGCCGCTTTGCCGCGATTTCTACTACAGAAACTGCGGTCTTCACATCCGCCCCCCCCCCCCCTCCCCACCACCTTCAAAGCCAGTCACCTCACAACATCCAACACTGTCTCCCACATGTGCAAAAAGGTGATGATGTTCTGAGCTTTAATTACATGGGTCCACCGTAAACGTCTCCTAGTTTTTTAGGGCAACTTACTGTTCTGCGGTACGAGGACGGTATCGCCAACATTTTGGTGACAGTTTTATCTTGATGAATGATAACTCTCGTGATCATCGTGTTGTTGTCCATCAGGATGCTAGGATCACCAGAATCGGTGGCATGTCTGTTCCTCAGACTTGAAGCTAATCGAGCGTACGAGGTGCGACAATAAAGTATTGAGAATGATTTTCTTTGCAAGATGTGGCACCCTGCAGGCTTGCGTAGACACAATATCTTTGACCTTGGTCTATACGCTGCCTCTATTCCAATCAGCACGTCGATGCAACTGCTCAGTCATGAGTTGTGCTGTAATTAGTTAACACGTGTTTGTGTCTCTCGTCACGGAAATGGAGCATAATATTGCGCAACGGTATGCCATTTCTTTTTGCGTTAAACTGGGTGAAAACGCGACGTCAACTTACGGTAGGCGTCAAAAGGCTTTTGGAGAGGAGGTTATGTCAAGAGATCAAGTTTTTCGTTGGCATAAAATGTTTAGTGAAGGCAGAACGAATGTTGAAGATGAAGACCGCAGTGGACGAGTATCAACCTCACAGACTGATGTCAACTTGGACAGGGTGCGTGTACACATATGATCTGATCGAAGATTATCCGCGAAAATGATTGCAGAAGAATTGAACAGCAATCGAGAAACGATTCGTCTAATAATTACTGATGATCTTCATATGAGAAAGATTTGTGCAAAAATGATCCCCAAAAATCTCATACCACAACAGCGAGAAACACGGAAAAATGTGGCAGCCGATCTGTTAGAGCAAACGGAAATCAATCCAGAATTGTTGATCCTTGTTATCACTGGTAATGAAAGTTGATTTTTTCAGTACGACCCAGAGACAGAACGCCAAAGTTTGCAATGGTGCTCAAAGGTATCATCCAGACCAAAAAAGGCTTGCATGTCAAAGTTAAAAGTGAAACGCATACTTGTGTGCTTCTTCGATTCCAAGGGCATTGTTCATAAAGAGTGGGTGCCTTCTGGACAAACAGTTAACCGATATTACTACAAGGAAATTTTAGAAAGACTTCGTAAAAGAGTTCTTCGTGTCCATGCCAACATTTCTGATAATTGGATTTTGCGTCACGATAATGCGCCACACCATACTGCTCTGTCGGTACAGCAATTTTTAACTTCAAAACAAATTTCAGTACTACCACAGTCACCTTATTCACAAGATATCGCTCCATGAGACTTTTTTCTATTTCCAAGAGTCAAAACGGCGATCAAGGGACACCATTTTCAAACAACACAAGATGTCCAAAAAGCTGCGACTTGGGCCTTCGAGCATATTACAGAAGATGAGTTCCAGAAATGTTACCATCAACAGCACAAGCGCTGGAAAACGTGTGTGAAATTAGAAGGGAACTACTTTGAAGGAGACACCACTAAACTTCACTAAAACGGTAGGCAACAATTTTTTTCACATCAGTCTCATTGCTTTATTGTCACACCTCGTAGGTGAGACCGATTGGAGCGACCTGTTTTTCGACGCCAACAACGACCGCGTACTGTGCGCGACTTAGGCAGAATCGTCATTGAAGAATGGGACAATTTGGATCAAGGCTGGCTCGATGACGTTCTTGACGGTATTCCACGACAAATTCAAGACTGGGTCCGAGCAACGGAACATTTCACCATGGGAAACACAGTTCTGTCGGTACGAATTTTTATTTATTTATTGATATAGACACATCGCAAATGAATATATGTGCATGCCATTTTTTTGTTTCCTGTCCCATCAATTTCTATATGAAATGATGGTGCAAAACTTTTGTTGCCGTGTGTCATATATTTAATTACGATGATTAGTGTCGATGACGTATTAAAATTCGCGATTGGTTTCCTGTTACTTTGACAGGGGCAGCGGGAGGTTGTCTGCAGTAGTAGCCTTCAAATTCGACTGCTTTTCTGGTAATCTATTTCAAAACAGAACACTGACGGAAAAGTACGTCTTGCGATTGATTCTATAGAGCAACGTTACATTGGGGAGCTCGTTCGATTTTTCACTTAGCCATTCTGTCCTGGACGAGTTCCTCCTTGATGGGATTCCCGGTACCACATGCAGGCAGAACGGCGTCTTGTCGCGGATTTGATTCGGCCCAAAGTGGACTGCGTAATAGAATTTCAACACAGTACCGCGCAAATAGCTATCCGTGTGGTCCCACATTCAGATGCGCTGATGAGATAGCCCGGTGGGACCGCGATCCCGGGCATTTCATGCAAAGTAATTGGAAATCCGTTACAAAGCGCACAATGGCGGAACGTGCCGCCGCCGGATGGCCCCACACGCGCTGCACACCTCAGGTGTCGCACTGTCCCGCCCGTCACGGCCGGCTTTCATCCTCAGAGGATGGCGGCTTTCAGGGCAGACGTGGCCGCCTCAGCGGCTTTCCAATGCGGGGTGCTTATAGTGCCGTGCGGTGCCGTCCACTGGAGGTTCGTTACGGACGGAACATCGCTTTTTCCCTTTTTGTAAAAGTGGAGATTAACGCCCGTCGATATCAAAGTCTCTGGACTGGAAGGACTACCACATCTCTGACGAAGCTGCGGGAGAGAGTCATTGTCTACAACTCAGACGTTGTTTTGATTAAGTAATGAAAATGGTTCAGATGACTCCAAGCACTATGGAACTTAACATCTGAGGTCATTGGTGCCCTAGACTTAGAACTACTTAAACCTAACTGACCTAAGGACACCACTCACATCCACGCCCGAGACAGGATTAGAACCTGTGACCTGTTCCAGACTGTAGCCCCTAGAACCGCTTGGCCACTCCTGCCGGCTGTGTGATGTCCTTAGATTAGTTAGGCCGCCCCGGTCGGCGCCAGGACCCCACCGTAGGTCGTTGCGGTGAGCGTCAATGGCTATATGAAGTAAGATAAATGCCAAAGTTGTCTCAGAGACGTTTGAGATAACCCTGTAGCTGTAGGGTGACACCAAAGGATGATGACGTCATTACATTACTACATGTCATCCTAAAATGAAAAATCGATATGTGAAAGCAAACGAAAGCTAAAAGAGCCGAGATGCTGATTCTGGGCGTGAAAGAAAAGCAATAACTTTGATTGACAATTGCCGATGATCTAATTATGCTGATGGAGACACCGGTTGACGGAAGTAAGGGATTTTTTCGAATCGGATGTTATAACATATAAATTCCTTACTATAGACATGAGGGTTAGACGCAATAACTATCCGACTTTGATTTCAAATTAGACAGTGATTCTAAGCTCCTTTGAGCCTGGCCCGTCACATGTTCGGTCCTAGCGACGTGATCTCTGCTCTTAGAGTGAGCCAAAACTAATTGTATTTGGTTCATTACTCAGTAATCTAACAGCCATATACACTCTAAGGCAAATAAATAAGTAAACAGACGCACAACGAAATGACATACCACCAAGGAATTATCCTAATGGGACGGAAATAGGTAGAAGTGATGTACTTATAGCGACAAAGAAATGATTACAAGTTCAGGAAAATTGGATGATTTTCTGCGTCCCGTTTTGTTGCCCTATATGGCAAGTCATACTGGGCTTACATTTCAGCAAGATACTACTTGCCCACACACGGAGAGAGCGTCTACTGCTTGTCTTCGTGCTTGCCAAATCCAACTTTGGCCAGCAAGGACGCCGGATCACTCCTCAATCCGGAAAGTTTAGAGCATGGTGGGGAGGGTCCTCTTGCCTGCTCGGGATTTTGACGATCTAACTCACCAATTGGATAGAATTTGGCACCATATCCGTCAGAGGGACATCCAAAAACCCTATCAGTCAATACCTAGCCGAATAACTTCTTGAATAGGAGCTAGAAGTGGACAGACGCGATATTCACTTGCTCTTTCTCTTGAATAAGTAGTAGAAATTTTCTGAAACTGTAATAATTTGTTTGTCTGAACATCTGCATCACATGTACCGATTTCTGTACCATTCGGATACTTCCTTGGTGGTATGTCATTTTGTTTTTCCACCTTAGAGAATGTATTTACACAATCTTCTAACATTTAATAGATGGAATTCCTACACAGGGTTTTTTTCACGAAGAAAATGATTCTAACGGACGAACTGGAGATTTTCATGCGTTTACTGACAAGTAAGTCACGGCAGGCAGAGTGAATAGGCCAAGATGGCGTTCTGGAGACGGTCCTGCAAGACTTTTGGAGCTCCTAGGCGGACGGATTACGCATGGAGTAAAAGATATTGCGTAGTTCAAAAATGGTTCAAATGGCTCTGAGCACTATGGGACTTAACGTATGAGGCCATCAGTCCCCTAGAACTTACAACTACTTAAACCTTACTAACCTAAGGACATCAAACACATCCATGCCCGAGGCAGGATTCCAACCTGCGACCGTAGCGGTCGCGCGGTTCCAGACTGTAGCGCTTAGAACCGCTCGGCCACTCCTGCCAGCTATTGCGTGGTTCCTATGCCAGGACACACATGTACGACCTGTGTTCAGAAAAAGTGGTATCTAAATTTGTTTATTACCATGAGATCGTCATGGAAAACTAAATATTGGTTGAAACTTCCTGACAGATTAAAAATGTGTGCCGGACCGAGACTCGAATTCGGGACCTTTGTCTTACGCGGGCAAGTGCTCTACCAAAGGTCCTAGGTTCGGGACTCGGTCCGGCACACAGTTTTAATGTGTCAGGAAGTTTCATATCAACGCACACTTCGGTCCAGAGTGCAAATCTCATTCTAAATAATGGTTGCAATTTAAAAGGTCGCTTAACCTAGAAGCAGATTTTGGTCAAAGTTAAACGGTAAGTAATAAAAAACTGAAACTAATGTAGATGATACAGGGTGTTTCAAAAATGACCGGTTTATTTGAAACGGCAATACAAACTAAACGAGCAGCGATAGAAATACACCGTTTATTGCAATTTACTTGGGACAACAGTACATTTTCAGGCAGACAAACTTTCGAAATTACAGTAGTTACAATTGTCAACTACAGATGGCGCTGCGGTCTGGGAAACTCTATAGTACGATATTTTCCACATATCCACCATGCGTAGCAACAATATGGCGTAGTCTCTGAATGAAATTACCCGAAACCTTTGACAACGTGTCTAGAGGAATGGCTTCACATGCAGATGAGATGTACTGCTTCAGCTGTTCAAATGTTTCTGGATTCTGGCGGTACACCTGGTCTTTCAAGTGTCCCCACGGAAAGAAGTCACAGGGATTCATGTCTGGCGAATAGGGAGGCCAATCCACGCCACCCCCTGTATGTTTCGGATAGCCCAAAGCAATCACACGATCATCGAAATATTCATTCAGGAAATTAAAGACGTCGGCCGTGCGATGTGGCCGGGCACCATCTTGCATAAACCACGAGGTGTTCGCAGTGTCATCTAAGGCAGTTTTTACCGCCACTAATTCACGAAAAATGTCCAGATAGCGTGATGCAGTAATCGTTTCGGATCTGAAAAATGGGCCAATGATTCCTTTGGAAGAAATGGCGGCCCAGACCAGTACTTTTTGAAGATGCAGGGACGATGGGACTGCAACATGGGGCTTTTCGGTTCCCCATATGCGCCAGTTCTGTTTATTGACGAAGCCGTCCAGGTAAAAATGAGCTTCGTCAGTAAACCAAATGCTGCCCACATGCATATCGCCGTCATCAATCCTGTGCACTATATCGTTAGCGAATGTCTCTCGTGCAGCAATGGTAGCGGCGCTGAGGGGATGCCGCGTTTGAATTTTGTATTGATAGAGGTGTAAACTCTGGCGCATGAGACGATACGTGGACGTTGGCGTCATTTGGACCGCAGCTGCAACCTGGCGAACGGAAACCCGAGGCCGCTGTTGGATCACCTGCTGCAGTAGCTGTGTGTTGCCCTCTGTGGTTGCCGTACGCGGTCGCCCTACCTTTCCAGTACGTTCATCCGTCACGTTCCCAGTCCGTTGAAATTTTTCAAACAGATCCTTTATTGTATCGCTTTTCGGTCCTTTGGTTACATTAAACCTCCGTTGAAAACCGTCTTGTTGCAACAACACTGTGTTCTAGGCGGTGGAATTCAAACACCAAAAAAATCCTCTGTTCTAAGGAATAAACCATGTTGTCCACAGCACACTTGCACGTTGTGAACAGCACACGCTTACAGCAGAAAGACGACGTACAGAATGGCGCACCCACAGACTGCGTTGTCTTCCATATCTTTCACAGCACTTGCAGCGCCATCTGTTGTTGAAAATTGTAACTACTGTAATTTCGAAAGTTTGTCCGCCTGAAAATGTACTGTTGTCCCAAGCAAATTGCAACAAACGGTGTATTTCTATCGCTGCTCGTTTAGTTTTTATTGCCGTTTCAAATATACCGGTCATTTTTGAAACACTCTGTATGTATGACATGGAAGGCTACATAAGCCCCGCCCTCACACCAGTACACGGAATGTGAAGTTGACAGCGGTCGAAGTAGTCTTCCATTTCAGAACTGCCGGCTTCGACGTCGCCGCAGCTGACCTCTTCGTATAGACGGGGCGAGAGTTGAACACAGTTGAAGGTTTTACTACCGACTCAACGATCCTCGGTTCATATGACAGCCAGAGAGGCCGCATCTCAGAGTTCTCTGAAGTTCGGTAAGGCATTCTCTCATAAAAGGTGTTCCATGGCAAGGACTACGATGTACCCGTGCTTATGTCGGCTGAACTGACGATAATGATGGCAATATATACACTCCTGAAAATGGAAAAAAGAACACATTGATACCGGTGTGTCAGACCCACCATACTTGCTCCGGACACTGCGAGAGGGCTGTACAAGCAATGATCACACGCACGGCACAGCGGACACACCAGGAACCGCGGTGTTATCCATCGAATGGCGCTAGCTGCGCAGCATTTGTGCACCGCCGCCGTCAGTGTCAGCCAGTTTGCCGTGGCATACGGAGCTCCATCGCAGTCTTTAACACTGGTAGCATGCCGCGACAGCGTGGACGTGAACCGTATGTGCAGTCGACGGACTTGAGCGAGGGCGTATAGTGGGCATGCGGGAGGCCGGGTGGACGTACCGCCGAATTGCTCAACACGTGGGGCACGAGGTCTCCACAGTACATCGATGTTGTCGCCAGTGGTCGGCGGAAGGTGCACGTGCCCGTCGACTTGGGACCGGACCGCAGCGACGCACGGATGCACGCCAAGACCGTAGGATCCTACGCAGTGCCGTAGGGGACCGCACCGCCACTTCCCAGCAAATTAGGGACACTGGTGCTCCTGGGGTATCGGCGAGGACCATTCGCAACCGTCTCCATGAAGCTGGGCTACGGTCCCGCACACCGTTAGGCCGTCTTCCGCTCACGCCCCAACATCGTGCAGCCCGCCTCCAGTGGTGTCGCGACAGGCGTGAATGGAGGGACGAGTGGAGACGTGTCGTCTTCAGCGATGAGAGTCGCTTCTGCCTTGGTGCCAATGATGGTCGTATGCGTGTTTGGCGCCGTGCAGGTGAGCGCCACAATCAGGACTGCATACGACCGAGGCACACAGGGCGAACACCCGGCATCATGGTGTGGGGAGCGATCTCCTACACTGGCCGTACACCTCTGGTGATCGTCGAGGCGACACTGGATAGTGCACGGTACATCCAAACTGTCATCGAACCCATCGTTCTACCATTCCTAGACCGGCAAGGGAACTTGCTGTTCCAAGAGGACAATGCACGTCCGCATGTATCCCGTGCCACTCAACGTGCTCTAGAAGGTGTAAGTCAACTACCCTGGCCAGCAAGATCTCCGGATCTGTCCCCCATTGAGCATGTTTGGGACTGGATGAAGCGTCGTCTGACGCGGTCTGCACGTCCAGCACGAACGCTGGTCCAACTGAGGCGCCATGTGGAAATGGCATGGCAAGCCGTTCCACAGGACTACATCCAGCATCTCTACGATCGTCTCCATGGGAGAATAGCAGCCTGCATTGCTGCGAAAGGTGGATATACACTGTACTAGTGCCGACATTGTGCATGCTCTGTTGCCTGTGTCTATGTGCCTATGGTTCTGTCAGTGTGGTCATGTGATGTATCTGACCCCAGGAATGTGTCAATAAAGTTTCCCCTTCCTGGGACAATGAATTCACGGTGTTCTTATTTCAATTTCCAGGAGTGTAGTTTCTGGAACACTCAACTGCGCGATTATCAGCACCCGTACAAATTAAGAATCTTCTCACGGTCAAGGCTCGTCACGTTTTGACGAATGATGATGAAATGATGAGGACAACACAAACACCCATTCCCCGGCCGGAGAAACTCCCCAACTGGGCCCGGAATCGAACCCGGGACCCAGTGATCCAGAGGCAGCAACGCTAGCCGCTGGACCATGAGCTACAGAAGTCAACTGAAGTGTAACCTAGCGACAGTCGTATGACATGAGCTACTTTTAGTAAAATAGTAATTGTTCTGTTTCAATAATGCCTATGATGTACACAGACAGGATTAAATTCTTTCTCTTACCGTGTACTAGTTAACACAGGCACTCGTGTTTAAATTCATATAACTGCCTATTCTTTACTCATGTACAAATAATGTTTTCCTATATTTGACTGTACTGTGGTAATACTGCGGAACGCTATTAAATCTTGCATTAAAATGTAGTCGTTTAATTTATGTGAGCATTTATCAGGAGGTTGAAGGGCTACACTGTGCCCGTTTCACATTTTAAATATATAGAAACAAGGAAATGTCCTGTCTGATCCACTGACTCGTCATTGCCCTGACCAAACAGCTAAGCATAGAAAGCTGAGAAGGTGTTGATCTTATACCGAAGGCGTCGTCCAAGATGGGATTTCTCGAAATTTTATTCTAAAGGTTTGGAAAAGGACATCATTTTTTTGTAATATGTCGATATTAAGGCAATTTTGAAGCTAGAACTACGACAATTGTTATATGGTTCCTTGGTCATAAATAAAAGATACAGGCTTCTGCATTTTTATAAATTGAATCCGTAAAAGGGTGAAAGATTTTTTGAAAGTAAATCATTATTAAACTATTTTTAAACCTACACCTATGGAAACTGGTATTTGACTTCTAGATTAAAAATAAAAAAATTGTTTCTCAGTGTTTTTGGGAATTCAGCCCGTAAGAGGGTGAAATAGGTGACGAAAAGTAGAAACGCTTTTTGGTCAGAATTATGTTCAGAAAAGGCCGTCCTCCTATGGTCTTAATTTGCATGAAAAATTTAGGTGTTGCAATTTTTGAACTAAATCAGAGAATGCTATTTAACAATCATAACGACAAATCGGCTTTGTCAGAATCACAAAGAAAAAGAAACAGATCTTTAATACATTTATTTTTCAGTAGGCCTAACATCTGTTTATAAAAATATTTTTGTTGTTATTCCTATGCAAACTGAACATTTCCGAAAACAAAAACCAAGCTTAAATACTATTCCATATACAGGAATATCCGATTGAGATGAGAGATTTCAGTGCCGAGAGTAAGATAGCTCATCATCCAGTTTCTCTCTTTCTTTTTTCAACTTGCTACATGAAATTAAATTAAACCCATTGGAACACTTTAATCATGCAAAGACTGGCAGCAATGTAAATGGTTACTAACTCTTTCATAGCGTGCAGGTCTACATAAGAGCAACAGGCTTAACAACATACAAATTCGATTAAGGAAAAACAGTCTGAAGAAGCGAAATAGCGGGCGCTAAGCTACTCGCATGTACTTTTGTGATTTCTGTTTTTGAAGGAATGAATGTCGGAGTACAGCGCTGCTACCGTTCGTGAAAGGCGACGAGCAGTGCACGAAAGAGCGCACACATCGCCTCCCTGATGCCATTACGTGTTTTTGTTACTTGTCCATTGAGGGCGCACGTGGAAAATTATACTTAACGTGGTTCCTTAACACGCGAGGTGGTACTAATGTGTCTACGTAGCGTGAGTGGTAGGCACCTGCAAAATGTCACTGCGTGCTTTACACAGTTATAGAAAGCAATTTCCATCGGGTAATCATCGTGAGGTAACCCGTATTCTTCAGTGTGTATAGTGACACAGAAGAGCGACCCATATTTTTTTTTATTTTGGATAATTTCTACTTTTCTTTTGAAACCTGCCGAAATAAGTGGCGAAAGGATCGTACAACTTGTATTTCTTTAAATTTTGACAGAGTTATGCAGAACAGATCACACGATTATTTTATCAGTGATGTCTGTAGTAGACGAGTTACTGTGTTAGGGGGATATTTAGCAGACAAAATGAATATATTTGCTTCCCCTACAGTTGCTCATATATGACCCCAGAAATAATATTATTCGTTGCAATACGTGCTAATGTGGCCATTTGTTACAAATAAGCCAAAAATATTACGGGACTGTATTAGGAACTTGCAAGGTGACTGCAAGAAGTTGCATAATGAAGTTTATTTCGAAGAGGAGAAAAAGGAAATTGTGTCTCTCCGCTTAAAACTCCTGTGGCATTCTGTGAAATACGTTTCATTATTTTCCTCTTACGCGTTCCTTTCGTGCACCAGACCACAACGGTTGTATCTTTACTTGTGTTTGCATGAAATCTGCATACTGTACCGTCTGCGTATTAAAGTATCAATATATATTACACACATATAAATTATATTATTATAATAATATTTGATAATATTTAGTGATAATGTTAATTTGATTGAAGCAGCCGATTGCGTTAAGCGTTCTCTGGACAAAAGATATAAATTAACAAAGACATCTTAGACGGGCGTATTTTATGAGAACATACCGTCGTTGATAAATTACACTTTCAGAAATATCAGCGGACAGCCACAACATAATTAATAACTGATCTTTGTTGTTGTTGTTGTGGTCTTCAGTCCTGAAACTGGTTTGATGCAGCTCTCCATGCTACTCTACCCTGTGCAAGCTTCTTCATCTCCCAGTACCTACTGCAACCTACATCCTTCTGAATCTGTTTAGTGTAGTCATCTCTTGGTCTCCTTCTACGATTTTTACCCTGCCGTCCAATACTAAATTGGTGATCCCTTGATGCCTCAGAACATGTCCTACCAACCGATCCCTTCTGCTGGTCAAGTTGTGCTACAAACTTCTCTTACCCCCAATCCGATTCAATACTTCCTCATTAGTTATGTGATGTACCCATCTAATCTTTAGCATTCTTCTGTAGCACCACATTTCGAAAGCTTCTATTCTCTTCTTGTCCAAACTATTTATCGTCCATGATTTACTTCCATACATGGCTACACTCCATACAAATACTTTCAGAAATGACTTCCTGACACTTAAATCTATACTCGATGTTAACAAACTTTTCTTCTTCAGAAACGCTTTCCTTGCCATTGCCAGTCTACATTTTATATCCTCTCTACTTCGACCATCATCAGTTATTTTGCTACCCAAATAGCAAAACTCCTTTACTACTTTAAGTGTCTCACTTCCTAATCTAATTCCCTCAGCATCACCCGACTTTATTCGACTACATTCCATTATCCTCGTTTTGCTTTTGTTGGTGGTCATCTTATATCCTCCTTTCAAGACGCTATCCATTCCGTTTAACTGCTCTTCCAAGTCCTTTGCTGTCTCTGACAGAATTACGATGTCATCGGCTAACCTCAAAGTTTTTATTTCTTCTCCATGGACTTTAATACCTACTCCGAATTTTTCTTTTGTTTCCTTCACTGCTTGCTCAATATACAGATTGAATAACATCGGGGATAGACTACAACCCTGTCTCACTCCTTTCCCAATCACTGCTTCCCTTTCATGCCCCTCGACTTTAATAACTGCCATTTGGTTTCTGTACAAACTGTAAATAGCCTTTCGCTCCCTGTATTTTACCCCTGCCAACTTCAGAATTTGAAAGAGAGTATTCCAGTCAACATTGTCAAAAGCTTTCTCCAAGTCTACAAATGCTAGAAACGTAGGTTTGCCCTTCCTTAATCTAGCTTCTAAGATAAGTCGTAGGGTCAGTATTGCCTCACGTGTTCCAACATTTCTACGGAATCCAAACTGATCTCCCCCGAGGTCGGCTACTACTAGTTTTTCCATTCGTCTGTAAAGAACTCGCGTTAGTATTTTGCAGCTGTGACTTATTAAACTGATAGTTCGGTAATTTTCACATCTGTCAACACCTGCTTTCTTTGGGATTGGAATTATTATATTCTTCTTGAAGTCTAAGGGTATTTCGCCTGTCTCATACACCTTGCTTAGCAGATGGTAGAGTTTTGTCAGGACTGGCTCTCCCAAGGCCGTAAGTAGTTCTAATGCAATGGTGTCTACTCTGGGAGCCTTGTTTCGACTCAGGTCTTTAAGTGCTCTGTCAAACTCTTCACGCAGTATCGTATCTCCCATTTTATCTTCATCTACATCCTCTTCCATTTCCATAATATTGTACTCAAGTACATCGCCCTTGTATAGACCCTCTATATACTCCTTCCACCTTTCTGCTTTCCCTTCTTTGGTTAGAACTAGGTTTCCACCTGAGCTCTTACTATTCATACAAGTGGTCCTCTTTTCTCCAAAGGTCTCTTTAATTTTCTTGTAGGCAGTATCTATCTTACCCCTAGTGAGATAAGCCTCTACATCCTTACATTTGTCCTCTAGCCATCCCTGCTTAGCCATTTTGCACTTTCTGTCGATGTCATTTTTGAGACGTTTGTATTCCTTTTAGCCTGCTTCATTTACTGCATTTATATATTTTCTCCTTTCATCAATTGAATTCAATATTTCTTCTGTTACTCAAGGATTTCTACTAGCCCACGTCTTTTTACCTACTTGATCCTCTGCTGCCTTCACTACTTCATGCCTCAAAGCTACCCATTCTTCTTCTATTGTATTTCTTTCCCCCAATCCTGTCAATTGCTCCCTTATGCTCTCCTTGAAACTCCGTACAACCTCTGGTTCTTTTAGTTTATTCAGGTCCCATCTCTTTAAATCCCTACCTTTTTGCAGTTTCTTCAGTTTTAATCTACAGGTCATAACCAACAGATTCTGGTCAGAGTCCGCATCTGCCCCTGGAAATGTCTTACAATTTAAAACCTGGTTCCTAAATCTCTGTCGTACCATTATATAATCTATCTGAAACCTGTCAGTATCTCCAGGCTTCTTCCATGTATACAGCCTTCTTTTATGATTCTTGAACCAAGTGTTACCTATGATTAAGTTCTGCTCTGTGCAAAATTCTACCAGGCGGCTTCCTGTTTCCTTTCTTTGCCCCATTCCATATTCACCTACTACGTTTCCTTCTCTCCCTTTTCCTACTACCAAATTCCAGTCACCCATGACTATTAAATTTTCGTCACCCTTCACTATCTGAATAATTTCTTTTATTTGATCATACATTTCATCAATTTCTTCGTCATCTGCAGAGCTAGTTGGCATATAAACTTGTACTACTGTAGTAGGTGTGGGCTTCGTATCTATCTTGGCCACAATAATGCGTTCACTATGTTGTTTGTAGTAGCTTACCCGCATTCCTATTTTCCTATTCATTATTAATCCTACTCCTGCATTACCCCTACTTGATTTTGTGTTTATAACCCTGTAGTCACCTGACCAGAAGTCTTGTTCCTCCTGCCACCGAACTTCACTAATTCCCACTATATCTAACTTTAACCTATCCATTTCCCTTTTTAAATTTTCTAACCTACCTGCTCGATTAAGGGATCTGACATTCCACGCTCCGACCCGTAGAACGCCTGTTTTCTTTCTCCTGATAATGACATCCTCTTGAGTAGTCCCCGCCCGGAGATCCGAATGGGGGACTATTTTACCTCCGGAATATTTTACCCAAGAGGATGCCATCATCATTTAATCATACAGTAAAGCTGCATGCCCTCGGGAAAAATTACGGCTGTAGTTTCCCCTTGCTTTCAGCCGTTCGCAGTACCAGTACAGCAAGGCTGTTTTGTTTATTGTTACAAGGCCAGATCAGTCAATCATACAGACTGTTGCCCCTGCATCTACTGAAAAGGCTGCTGCCCCTCTTCAGGAACCACACGTTTGTCTGGCCTCTCAACAGATACCCCTCCGTTGTGGTTGCACCTACGGTACGGCTATCTGTATCGCTGAGGCACGCAAGTCTCCCCACCAACGGCAAGGTATAAAATTGTGAGTGCATTAGATATATAGAAATAACACGGAAGAAATGCTATTTCACGTTATATTATATCCGTATCCTTCGGTAAGTGCCTTTACTGGCCTATCAGTATAGCAGTCAAAATGCAATATGTTTGCCGTCTAGTATTAACGTAGAGCAATGGCGGATTCCGTCCCGTTCGAAGAGATATCAACTCGAGAAATTGAAGAGAAAGTGAACATCAAATAAAAGAACTGAGGAATGTCATTCCCAAAAGGCGAGAGATCTGGTGATCTTGCTAACCAGCGCTGTTGTTGTGCACAACCAAGACCACGCTGCGTCGCAGAAGCCGTGTGTGGAAGCGCATTATCCTGCTGAAAAGTAACATCACCTTCCTATCGAAGAAATGGCAGTCCCACGGAGTGGTTACGTAGAAACGGATTAAGTGTCTCTTATCTTCGAATCTAAGTCTCCGAGCACTGAAGACGGTTATAATTAATTTATTGTTTGATGTTAAAATATACCTCACTGAAAATATCTTGACAATCACTAAGATTGTCCCTCTCTTTTTTTGCTAAGAACTTCATTACCGTATGTTTAATAACACAGCTCCCCTCCGCCACGCTTTTTATGTGGTAAAATATATGGTCACATGTCAGTCCGCAAAAAAATTCTTCCCGAGGCCATAAACCCCAGGACGCGTGCATCTGCTAGGATCTCGCAGACGTAGTGCTTGTGAATTGTGCCTGCCATAATAACACCGCCTAATGTTCTGTCAGGGTTTCGCCAGAATACTGAAGTACACGCGATACTCTCAGTAAAAAATCACTCTAAAGCACAGTGATCTTTACTACCTCTGTTGCTGCATTGCCCTGAGGTATTAACAGTAATGAATGATAAGGAAGCCGCACGGGATTAGCCGAGCGGTCAGGGGCGCTACAGTCATGGACTGTGCGGCTGGTCTCGGCGGAGGTTCGAGTCCTCCCACAGGCATGGGTGTGTGTGTTTGTCCTTAGGATAAATTAGGTTAAGTAGTGTGTAAGCTTAGGGACTGATGACCTTAGCAGTTAAGTCCCATAAGATTTTACACACATCTGAACATTTCAATAATAACGAAGATAGATGGTTACGCAGCAGCAGAACAAGTACACTCCTCGTTTTCCCCAAGGTGGCGCACTGCAGTACAATAGAGATATAAGATGACCTGGCAAGACAATTACTTCCCGCGAGAAAGATTCGGGTGACCTCACCCACAATCGAACACTAGCCTGGATTAAAATGTTTTTAGTTTCCAAAGTTAAATTTCTTGATATAATATTTCGTTTTCTGTCTTATCAACTCTAATAAACATATACACTATGTGGTCAAAAGTATGCGTACACCCCCAAAAACATACGTTTCTCATATTAGGTGCATTGTGCTGCCACCTTCTACCAGATACTCCATGTCAACGACCTCAGTAATCATTAGACATAGTGAGAGAGCAGAATGGGGCACCCTGTGGAGATCACGGACATACAACGTGGTCAGGTGATTGGGTGTCACTGGTGTCATACATCTGTAAGCGAGATTTCCACACTCCTAAACATCCCTAGGTCAACTGTTTCCGATGTAATAGTGGAGTGGAAACGTGAAGGCACACGTACAGCACAAAAGCGTCCATGCCGACCTCATCTGTTGACTGACAGAGACTGCCTACAGTTGAAGAGGGTCGTAATGTGTAATAGGCAGACATCTACCCAGACCATCACACAGGAATTCCAAACTGCATCATGATCTTCTACGACAGTTAAGTAGGAGGTGAGAAAACGTGGATTTTATGGTCGGGCGGCTGCTCATAAGCCACATATTACGTTGGTTAATGCAAAAGACGTCTCGCTTGGTGTAAGGAGCGTAAAAGTGAACGATTGAACAGTGGAAAAACATTGTGTGGACTGACGAAACACGGTACACAATGTGGCGATCCGATGGCAGGGTATGGGTATGACGAATGCCCGGTGAACATCTGCCAGCTTGTGTAATGTCAAAAATAAAATTCAGAGGCGATGGTGTCATGGTGTGGTCGTGTTTTTAATGGGGCTTGCACCACTTGTTGTTTTGTGTGACATTACCACAGCACAGGCCTACATTGATGTTTTAAGCACCTTCTTGCTTACCACTGTTGAAGAGCAATTCCGGCCGGCCGCGGTGGCCGTGCGGTTCTGGCGCTGCAGTCCGGAGCCGCGGGGCTGCTACGGTCGCAGGTTCGAATCCTGCCTCGGGCATGGGTGTGTGTGATGTCCTTAGGTTAGTTAGGTTTAACTAGTTCTAAGTTCTAGGGGACTTATGACCTAAGATGTTGAGTCCCATAGTGCTCAGAGCCATTTGAACCAAGAGCAATTCGGGTATGGCGACTGCATCTTTCAACACGATCAAGCACCTGTTCATAATGCACGACATGTGGCGCAGTGGTTGAACGACGATAACATCCGTGTAATAGACTGGCCTGTACTGAGTCCTGACCTGCATCCTACAGAACATCTTTGCGATGTTTTGAAACGCCGACGTCGTGCCATGCCCCACCGACCTAAATCGATACCTTTCCTCAGTGCAGCACTCCGTGATGAATGGACTGTTATTCCCGACAAAACCTTCCAGCACTTGACTGATCGTGTGCCTGTGAAAGTGGAAGCTGTCATTAAGGCTAAGAGTGGGCCAACACCATACCGAATTCCAGCATTACCGATGGAGGGCACCACAATTTTGTAAGTCATTTTCAGCCAGGTGTCCGGATACTTTTGATCACATAGTATATATGGAAGTTTTCTGCTAAGCGGAGTCCCGACGATATACTGGGTGGATACGATTAAAGTACAGCTACTCATGGAGTTCTAGTGGCAGCTGTAACTATCGTATGGAAGGGAAACTTGGTAGACATGGCAATGCGTAACCGATTCACCCCGGAAAAAGATTAGTTCCAGTTTTGGCCAGCACGTGCAAATCTGGCACGATACACTGTTTGTACATGTGACATACACTCTGTCATTTTTATGTTTGGTTTAAAGCCCATGCAAAACAACCCGCCGCTTGGGGCGCGAAACTGACAGCGTCGTCACAGGCACCTTAACTTTAAAATATCCGTACAGGACGTATCAGCATTAGTAGCGGTCGCTAGAGACATCACAGTCAGAGGGGCACCAGAAGCCTTCAAGAACAAATTGTGTGTGAACTGCGTGACACAATTAGTAACGAAAATTGACAGGGATGAAAATTTACGAGGATAAGAGAGAGGAAGGGAGCAGGGGCGGAATAAGTCGCGTGTGTGAAAAAATGTTCTCCAACCGGCCCCAGTTCATTTGAGGAGCCACAACGAGAGAGAATAGTACGGCTATCGATATGAGAGACCGTGAGCTGTCAGTGAAACTGTTTTATGTGAACAGCAGCAGTTACAGTGCTGCATTGAGAGACTATCGCGAACTGAGAGGACTGAAGAGAGGCCCGATGTTATTAAATAGTCAAAAGGAGGTGATAACGAAATTCGAAAGCATCTACGACCTCGAAGAGGCACCTGGAAGGCGTCCTGTGCCGATGGAAGTTACTGACGATGTTGCTGTTGCTTTAACTGACCATGCAGCACGTGCTCCAGGTAGTGCAGTGTCACGAGAGTTGTCCACTCCATGGCCAGCACTACTGAAAGTTTTGCGGTCTGTATAACACTGGTACCCGTACAAAATCCAGACAGTCTATCAGCTGAAACCTCATGATCCTTAGCAACGTTCTGAATCTGCCCTTCGGTTGCTGGCACGGATCGACGTTGTGGCTGTGTAATACTCTATGGAGTAGCGAGGCACATTTACACTACGGGTTGCAGTGAATACATAAAAGTACCGAATTTGAGGTACTGTTAAGCCGCATGTAGTGCACGAAGAGAGATAGCACTCGTCGTCTGTGACTGTGTGGTGTCGATTCACAGGCATTTTTATTCTCAGTTATTTATTCTATGAAGAGAATACAACCGGTGGGGCCTTCAGGCGTGCCGTGACGTCTGCACATTATCAAGGCCTCCTTCTTCCGCATGTGATTCGTATCGCGGAAGAGCGGAACTGTGCGGAGATCATTGTTTTCATGCAAGAAAACAGTCGCTTGCCCAGTGAATGATTTGCTTAATGCAACCTTACACGAACGTGTTGTCTCCAGAGGTTTTCCGCACGCATGGCCTGCAAAATCACCCGATCTGAATCCAAGTGACTTTTGGCTCTGCGGATATCTAAAAGACGCGTTTACCAGGGAGAAGTTCGTACTCTGTCTGATCTCAAGAACAGTATACACGATCACGTTACTCCGATACCTCACGAATTGCTATTAATCACTTCGTTTTACGGATGCGGCATCTCGTTGACGTCTTCGGCGTTCATATTGAACAAATTGTATTAAACAGCAGTTTTTACTAAAATCTGCATTATGCCCTTTTCACTTATTTGACCTTCTCTGCCCATGTCCTGTTCCTAATTCATTAACATGGAAACATTTCTATGCTTCTCATCTGCATTCACAGTGCCAGACTTGCACCTAGTGGTCGAAACTGGACCTGTCTTTTTGCAACGTAAATAGGTTCCACATTAACGCATTAAAATATGTACGAAGGTTCGCTACAGCGCACACTGGACCTCTGTGGGTAGTTGCACTTTACTATAATAATTAAAAAAAACAGACTTGATCGTAAATTTCTTTTAATCGGAGTGACCAGTTTCAATCCATAAGGATCATCTTCAAACCCTAAAATAACATATGTACAGATAGAGGTATCCTTACAGTATCGTATATACACTGAAATACAGTTACAAACTACATATACCTAGCACAGCAGACAGACTTCCATGAAGCACTCTGTGCCGATCCACAACGCTAAACTGACTGCTAAATGGATAGGCAGCGAGTGCTCTTAAATAGCACTAGTCGCGCCCACTGTCCTGTGTATGACATCAGTGCTAACCAGTCAGAATACAGTGTGTACTATTAGCATAAAATGTGTCACATTAGTCTATATTACTAAGATTTGAAGAAGAGTTATAGTTAAAATACATTGTAAAGTTGCTATGAAATAGCTAATCGTCAGAAAATATAAACTGTAATAAATAATTAGCTTAAAATAATCTAGTCTAGGCTGCCCTCTGTTATCCGTTCCGTAAAATACGTGCTTTTGGCAAAGATATATGGAATAGCTGTCAAAGTTTGCTATAACGATAAGGAGAAGCTAGCAAAGATAATCTGTGTAGACGCTGAGGGTTGCCGTAGAAACGGCGTCCTCTATCGTTGCGACATTCTGAAAAGCTAGCACAGAGTGCTGTAACGACAGCAAAGACGATGTATGTAGACGTTAAGGGTTGCCGTAAAAACGGCGTCCTCTATCGATGTGACACGTCAAAAATAAATAGAAAATATAATATCGAATATAATAGTCATTAAAGATTATTCATAGTAATATGAATGGCGGAATAGCGAAACATAGGGCTTAGTTAAGAATCAATCTTGCCTAATATGTAGGAAAGAAACATAGATACAAAGAGCAGCATAAGGTTCTCGATATACAGAGCTCCGTTACATCTCGTGTTTAATGCGAAATGGGTTATAACTTCATATAATAGATAATATTATGTAAAGTAATGGTGATGAGGAAATAACCCATACAACGTTAAGGAATACAAAATCCGTTAGAAGGAGACTGTTAGTGAAGAAACAGTTTGTGAAGAAAAAGGGGGAGGTTGGGAATAGAACATTAAGAATATTAACATAACAATAATGTTAATATGAAGAAACTATAGAGTCATTAACCACAGAAAAATGGTAATGATAAAATCACGAGTCATCATTATTTGTATAAAAAGAAGAAAAAACGAAAGAGCAGTCAAAATTGTAACAAGTCTTCAAAAAGATCAAAGAAATATTTTTCCCTAAAATCAAGCTGCTTATTCAGTAAAACTAGAGGCTCCTTTTTGTAATGTGCGTAAATTTCTACTTCTTTTAGTTAATTTAATAAAATTTAATAAAGGTCCTTTAGGAGCAATGCGGAGATTTTTTAATTTTTTTCCCAAAAATTTTATTAGCTGCACTTTAATTATAACTATCGGCTACTAGTTTTGCACAGCTGCAGTTCATCTTCCTACTACCCAAAGACAGGGTTCGGTCACTCCCAATCTCACGAGTCATGAGATTCCACAGTGTCCCACTGCGATCTAAACTAAGCCTCTGGCGTAATATAGTCCCGACATGCGTGAAACAGTCTCTCACCTAGTTACTTTATGTTAAGGCTGCAGCGACCAAAAGTCTAAAATTATCGCCAATAGAACAGCTGACGAAGTAATTTTAAGCACAGACGCAATGAAACTTCCCTGCAGATTGAAACTGTGTTCTGTACTGGATCACGAAACTGGGACCTGTGTGTTTCCCGGTCAAGTAGTCTGCTGACTGAGCTACCCAAGCACACAGCTTTGCTTCAGCCACTGCCTCACCTTTCAAGCTTCGCACAAGTTTTCCTGCATACCTCGCAAGACTCGCAGTCCTAGAAGAAAGGATTCTGCGAAGATATTGTGGTGTTACCGGCAGACACCACACTTGTTAGTGGCAGCCTTTAGATCAGGCGCGGTCCGTTAGTATACGTCGGACCCGCGTATCGCCACTATCAGTAATTGCAGACCGAGCGCCACCACACGGCAAGTCTAGTCTAGAGAGACTCCCTAGCACTCGCCCCAGTTGTACATCCGGCTTTCCTAGCGATGGTTCACTGTCTACATACGCTCTCATTGGCCGAGACGACAGTTTAGCATAGCCTTCAGCTACGTCATTTGTTACGACCTAGCAAGGCGCCATATTCTTCAAGAATGTATTGTGAACTGATAATATTGTGAATCATGTACCGTCCAGAGCGACGTTCATCATTAATGGATTACAGTTAAGTATGAAACTAATTACGTCCGCTTTCTGAATTCTAATTCCTTGTCATGTTCCAGGCCTCACGTCAGTAAAGTTCTTCCCTCCTCACGCCAGCCTGCGTGAGCTAAAATGCGTGCATTTCGGCCTCTTCTCGTAACACGGTGTTTGCTCTTCAGCCAACACAGCAGATATTACTTAGGAATAACCTGAAGGGTCGTTTCCAGAATTAAGTTCACCTCTGCTGAATACTGTCCGTTAATTTAAAAGTTCCTGCCGGACCGGGGCTCCAAGCGCGGCCCATTTTTATTCTTCAAGGAAGTTTCAAATCAGAGCCTACTCCACTACAGAGTGAAACTTCATTCAGGAAACAAATGCAATGAACAATAACAAAAATAAGTCTGTGACAGTGTTTGTCACAAGTATCATAATATTTTTTGCTGTCTCTTAATTTTTTTTCCAGTCGAACATTGGTTTTAAAGGCTGTTCTCATGTCTACTGTTAAAACTTTTTGTTATCTTGAAACTGACAGGCAGATAATATCTATTTTCCGGACTGGGAATCTTTGCCTTTCGCGGACAACTGCTCAATCGACAATCTCAGTATCGATTTTAGTATCTTGCCTCTATAAGTCACAGTGGGAAACATTGTTTATTGTGATGTTAATAATTCTTTCTGACTGGCCATCATTTCTTTGTATAAATTGGAACAAATTTAGTATCGTAGCCATTAACCAACGTAATAGTCGTAGGTGACGAAATTCATGGCATAACTAAATGCACATATACAGATAGCGGTATTATCACGTACAGAAGGTATAAAAGGGCACTGCATTGGCGGAGTTGTCATTTGTACTCAGGTGATTCACGTGAAAAGATTTCCGACGGCATTATGGCCACTCGATGGGAATTAACAGACTCTGAACATGGAATGGTAGTTGGAGCTAGACGCACAGGACATGCCATTTGAGAAATCGTTAGGGAGTTCATTCCGATATCCACAGTGTTAAGAGTGTGCCGAGATACCAGACTTCATTCATTCCCTTTCACCACCGAAGGCCTTCACTTAACTTCCGTGAGCAGTGGCGTAGAGTTGTCATGGGCAACAGACAAGCAACACTGCGTGAAATAACGGCAGAAATCAATGAGGCACGTACAACAACGAGCGTATCCGTTAGGTCAGTGTGGAGAAATTTTGCGTTGATGGGGTATGACACCAAACAACCCACTTGATTGCCTTTGCTAACATCACGACATCGCCTAATGTGCCTCTCCTGGGCTCGTGACCATATCGGTTGAATCCTAGACGACTGGAAAACCGTGGCCTGGTCAGAGTGCCGATATCCGTTGGTAAGTGCTGATGGTGGGACTCGAGTGTGGCACAGACAGCGAGAAGCCATGGACTCAAGTTGTCAACAAGGCACTGTGCAAGCTGGTGGCGGCGCCATAATGGTGTGGGCCGTGTTTAAATGCAATGGACAGGGTCCTCTTCATCAACTGAACCGATAATTGACTGGAAATGTTCATGTTCGGCTACTTAGGAACCATGTGCAGCTATTCATCGATGGAATGCGCAACGTCACCGGACCACAATTGTTCGCTGTCGGTTTGAAGAACATTCTGGACATTTCGAGCGAATGATTTGGCTATCCATATCGTCGACATTAATCCCATCGAACATTCGTGGTACGTAGTTGGGAGGTCAGTCCGTGGACAGAATCCTGCACCGGCAACACTTTTACAATTATGGACTGCTACGGAAGAAGCACGGCTCAATATTTCAGCAGGGGCATCCAACTACTTGTTGACTCAATGCCATGTCGATGTCAAAAATGGTTCAAATGGCTCTGAGCACTATGGGACTTAACATATGAGGTCATCAGTCCCCTCGAACTTAGAACTATTTAAACCTAACTAACCTAAGGACATCACACACATTCATGCCCGAGACAGGATTCGAACCTGCGACCGTAGCGGTCGCGCGGGTCCCTATTTAAGCGCCTAGAACCGCTCGGCCTCTGCGGCCGGCCATGTCGAGCTGCTGCACTACGCCAGCGAAAAGGAGGTCGCCAAAGATATTAGGCTGTATCCCAAGATTTTTGCCGTATTAGTGTGCATTTTATAAAAGAAAATATTGTCCGTTGTAGACTGTAATGTAAACATCACCCTGACGTACTTCATTTGCCCTCCAGTGCTATGGCTTCCAGCTGCAGTCTGTGAGTAGTCATTTCACGTTGACGTCACATCAATGTGACGGGACAGTGTATGTTTGGCAATGTCAATTGCTCACAAATGCCTGAATACGCAGCTACTAAAAAACCATCATAGCAGCAGAAAAGCACATTTTATATCTGAAACGTCTTCTATTCCATTGGCAAATGAACGGTGTTGAGGGTTCACATGGGCAGTTGGCGACGTTGCCATATGAGGCTTACCCCCGCTACTACTCGTTTATTCTAGCGGTAAAAACTAAATTCCAGACATAATATACTTTTATATAGTATTGGAAATTACTTTTCCGGATCTAGATGCTGATATAAAGTTTTTGCCATGATTCATAACAGGAATGTAAACGATTTTTTCGTTATTATGAACTTTCAGAGTTTTTATGTTCCATTATGTTCTGAGCACATACCCTCGACAGCAGCATTTTTTCTTTCAATATTTGGACTGTTAGCAGCACATTCGTCTGCAGGGTCAGTCGGTGACAGAAATAAAACCCCACGACACAATAAAATGCTGTGGAGAAAATGTCAGTGCGTCAGAGATGTAACAGTTGGCAGAAGAACTTCAGTCAAATATAAAACTTAGTGCATATAAGAATAAAATATACCAAACGCCAAGTCAGCAAATCCACAGTGCTTACGAATTATGTCGTTAACTGTTAAAATGGATGATATATGTTAAAATGACAGACAGCAAAGACACAGAACAATAAACCCTCCGAGAGCGCAGGCAAGAAATGAGCAGTTTCCTCGGTTTTGTCTAGTTTGAAACCCTCTTCTCGACTGACCAGATTATCTGATAATTGTATTTCTACAGCTTCCTTCACCATTGAGTAACAACAGGATGAGGCGGTGGCCAGTTTATTGTGTTAATAAATGTTTTATTTCTTCTCCTGAATGAGCTGGCCTCTGTGGCCGAGCGGCTCTAGGCGCTTCAGTCTGAAACCGCGCAACCGCTACGGTCGCAGGTTCGAATCCTACCTCGGGCAGGATTAGTTACGCTTAAGCAGTTCTAAGTTCTAGGGGACTGATGACCTCAGATGTTAAGTCCTTTACTGCTCAGAGCCATTTGAACCATTTTCTCCTGAATGAGGTGAAATGCATATTCCTGTCACTAAAAGGTTTAATGTTAGGTTACAAATTTCGTAAGTCGAACGAGGAAAATATGTGCAAAATAGTGGAAAATGAACATTACAAACTTACCAAATCATGCAAGGAAAGCACTTTTAATGTTTTAGTACGGGAAAACATTATTTTCTCCGTCGTTTCAGTACATGTCACTTCATTCATACTTTTGCACACACATGTTTATAAACACTTCAGAGATGTTTTAGTACATGGTGTTGTCAAAGATAAATTTATCAGTAGTGCTAAAGATATAACTATTCAACAATTGACATATGCAAGAAATAACTTTAGAATAGGTCTTTAAAATTACTGAAATAACTATGGCTTGCGATATCTGTTTCTTCATTTAACATAGATTCTGGTTTTTTGATTTTGTGGAGGTATATCTCTAGTTGTTCTAAGACGCTATGTCTGTTAGAACAACTGGAGATATACCTCCACGAAATCAAAAAACCAGAACCTGTGTTAAATGAACGAACAGATTTCACAAGCCATAGTTATTTCAGTAATTTTAAAGACCTATTCTAAAGTTATTTCTTGCATATGTTAAATGGTGAATAGTTGTATCTTTAGCATGAATGAATAAATATTGTATTTATTTTATTCATATTTTGAAGCTTAAAACGTGACTGTATTCAAAACATTGGATGTATTGGATGTATTCATCTTTGAGAAGACCATGTAAAAAAGCATCTGTGAAGTGTTTATAAACATGTGTGTGCAGATGTACATCTTGCATGAAGTGGCATGTACTAAAACGACGGAGAAAAGAATGTTTGCCGGTACTGAAACGTTAAAAATGCTTTCCTTTGATGATGTGGTAAGTTTACACTGTTCATTTTCCACACTTTTCACATCTTTTCCACGTTCGACTTACGAAATTCATAACCTCGATTAAAACTTTTCGTGACAGGAATATGCATTTCATCTCATTCAGGAGCAGAAATAAAACATGTATTAAGACAAATTACACCTGACGATGGACCCACAAGGCCCGAAATGCACAGTGTAGTTAATAAAACGCGAAAAAGTTGTGACCGAAGGCGTTATTTAATTCATACCTCCAATGTTTTGAATACAGCCACGTTTTAAGCTGCAAAATATGGATAAAATTAAACACAATATCTATCCACTGCACATTCGGTCGGCTGTAGAAGGCTGGTGTATCTCTAGTTTTCGATGCACCGCTCTTGTACAGTGCATATTGTTTATTCTACGTAACTTTAACCACACTGACGAGGAATTTCGTAAATACAATCCTTTCGTAGAAGAGCATCGTATTTCAAAGATATTGCAAGAACTACAGTCTTCTCCGGTGGGCGGAAGATTATTTCTACTCTGTGCTTCTTAATTTTTCCGGTATTTCCCTTGTAAGGTAGAAAGGCCGTAGACTCTACATCTCCTAGTTTTTCTTTGGTTGATCTGGTGTTTTCTCTTGCAGAGATCTATAATCTGAAGTTTGAGTATCAATTTCTACTGGAAATATCTTCCATATGTGCTAGTTCGGGAGGCTGTAAGCATCGGACACCACATGGTCCGAAAGACTAAAGTATTCCAACGGTTTGCGAAGGATGGTGGCAGCTGGACGTCTACAAGAATAGATCGGTAAGCATAGGCTTATGATACAAGCAAAACCTTAAAAACACGACATCCTTGTGTCGAACTAATACTCTAACAACTGCAGACAGCCATTTATCTACCGTTCCATGACAATCCTGATATTTTCATGAAAGGATTTAACATGCTAAAGAAACTCCAACAATTGGCCCTGGTCGTTGGGTCAAACCATGAATGTGTTATCAACATATCTTCAGAGCCCTGCCGTTTTCAGAATTACAGATTTCGGTGCTTTTTGTTCAAAGCCTCCCATAAATAAATTAGCTACCACTAGCGAAAGAGGGATACCCATGGCGAAATATTGGCTATCATATAAAAAGTAAATTGAGATTAGCGCACGATTAGATAACGCTATTGTGTTTTCCTCAGACTTGCTGCTAATCAGTGATAAAGAGTCAGTAAACATGAAGATGACGTCGAACGTAACCAGTAAAACAGAGCTGTTAATTTTCAAAATTTTTAAACTACGGATATGAAGTTCACATTTACTTACAAAAGGTCTCGACAAAGAGGCTGAATATTTGGCGAGCCAGTAAGTAACAGTACTCAACCAGAATGAGATTTTCACTCTGCAGCGGAGTGTGCGCTGATATGAAACTTCCCGGCAGATTAAAACTGCGTGCCCGACCGAGACTCGAACTCGGGACCTTTGCCTTTCGCGGGCAAGTGCTCTACCATCTGAGCTACCGAAGCACGACTCACGCCCGGTCCTCACAGCTTTACTTCTGCCAGTATCTCATCTCCTACCTTCCAAACTATACCTTTCAGAACTAGCACTCCTTAAAGATAGGATACTGCGGAGACATTCCTTAGCCACAGCCTGGGGGATGTTTCCAGAATGAGATTTTCACTCTGTAGCGGAGTGTGAGCTGATATGAAACTGAGAAGAGATACAGGCAGAAGTAAAGCTGTGAGGAGCGGGCGTGATTCGTGTTTCGGTAGATCAGATGGTAGAGCACTTGCCCGCGAGAGGCAACGGTCCCGAATTCGAGTTTCGGTCGGTCACACAGTTTTAATCTGCCAGGAAGTTTCAACAGTACTCAGGTTTTTCAATATTCGTCTAAAAGTCAGTGCATTAAGCATCTGCTAGAAGCATGATTTATGACTCGCATTTCCGTCTGAACCACTTTTTTCTATATAACTTTGTGGATATGGTGAAGACTGCATAATATGGGGGTACAGTGGCGAGTCCCTTCAGTCTGACGGTTATCTTCTTGCATAGAGAGTTTGATTTCAGAAGGGAGGCACTTCTCTTAGAACACAGGTAACGGAATCCCTGTCGAGCTTACGATATGTTGCTTCCTAAAGTAAGTTGTACCCCTTTTCTATGTAGACGTCTCTTGGAAGCAAAACAGTGAAATAATATTTTACGACAGGAGGGACCATAGACTAGGGAATAGCAATCGTTCCGGCGATTACGAAGTGCAGCCATCTCAGACATAGGTATATTTCTGTTTTGTGGATGGAATACTGTTAGTGTTGAGGATGCTTCACGCCTTGCTTCTTCAGCAGCGTCAACAGGCAGTTCAATGAAAGCTTATTCAATTTCTGTGATGAAACATCTTAATGGTAGAGGTCTCGGAGTAGGAACAATTTCGTGAAACAGCTATCGTCACGTTATCGAGATCCTTACTTTTTTTTGGTCATCAGTCTACTGACTGGTTTGATGCGGTCCGCTACGAATTCCTTTCCTGTGCTAACCTCTTCATCTCAGAGCAGCACTTGCAACCTACGTCCTCAATTATTTGCTTGACGTATTCCAATCTCTGTCTTCCTCTACAGTTTTTGCCCTCTACAGCTCCCTCTAGTACCATGGAAGTCATTCCCTCATGTCTTAGCAGATGTGCTATCATCCTGTCCCTTCTCCTTATCAGTGTTTTCACATATTCCTTTCCTCTCCGATTCTGCGTAGAACCTCCTCATTCCTTACCTTATCAGTTCACGTAATTTTCAACATTCGTCTATAGCACCACATCTCAAATGCTTCGATTCTCTTCTGTTTCTGTATTCCCACAGTCCATGTTTCATTACCATACAATGCGTACTTCAGACGCACATCCTCAGAAATTTCTTCCTCAAATTAAGGCCGGTATTTGATATTAGTAGACTTCTCTTGGCCAGAAATGCCTTTTTTGCCATAGCGAGTCTGATTTTGATGTCCTCCTTGCTCCGTCCGTCATTGGTTATTTTACTGCCTAGGTAGCAGAATTCCTTAACTTCATTAACTTCGTGACCATCAATCCTGATGTTAAGTTTCTCGCTATTCTCATTTCTACTATTTCTCATTACCTTCGTCTTTCTCCGATTTACTCTCAAACCATACTGTGTACTCATTAGACTGTTCATTCCGTTCAGCAGATCATTTAATTCTTCTTCACTTTCACTCAGGATAGCAATGTCATCAGCGAATCGTATCATTGATATCCTTTCACCTTGTATTTTAATTCCACTCCTGAACCTTTCTTTTATTTCCATCATTGCTTCCTCGATGTACAGATTGAAGAGTAGGGGCGAAAGGCTACACCTTGTCTTACTCCCTTCTTAATACGAGCACTTCGTTCTTGATCGTCCACTCTTATTATTCCCTCTTGGTTGTTGTACATACTGTATATGTATTCCTTACTTATGAAACTAAAAACTGGCTAGTAGTGCGAGTTTTAATAGGTTCTGCCCTATTTCACCCAAGTTATCAAGTTATACCATCAGCCCATTCCTAAGAAACAGGGACCGAAATAGGGGCTATCTTGGTATGTAAGTGATAGAGATCAAATTGAACCTTTGACGAGTATTCCTATTTCCCTCTCTAGCCAATGCCGAGACTGCTTTATGAGTGATTCTATTAGCAGCAGGAGTGTTGCTGAAATGTACCCATTTGGTAAAGTTAGGTATAGTATTATGACTCAGATATTCGCGTTTCTGCTTTATGTAAAATATTTTGTTATAAATTGTTCGACACCAAGCTATAGAATAATTTATCGGTATATGTGCAGCTACAGATTGAAGTAAATATTCCAAATGTGATGTTCGGTCGATGATGCACTCTCCTCTTCAATTTCCGAGTATGTTGCAGTTATTGCAGTTGACGGTGATAGTGAAACTCCACTCCCATTGCCGTCATGATCTAATTCCGAAATGTTCTCTTTTGCACTGCTCCCTACCAAACATATAGTTAAAATTTCTACGCACTCGCTTTCAGCTGCCTTTCTGATGACACCGGCAGTGATGTTCACTCTTTGCTTCCAGTTCTCACTAGTCACTTGATTGTCAGGTTTCACAAGGAGATTCTCAGAGATGATGATTTTTTCTTGGCAATTTTAATTATGTCTTAACACAACCTACTCTGCAACAGCCTTACAGGCTTTTCAGACTGTTTCTGAGCACTTTGCGTGTACAGTATATATATATACAAGGTGACTCAGCTGCCCTTATCACTGGGTTTAATGCAACCAACAACGCCTTCAGATATCAAGTACAAGATTTTCATATTCTCTTGCTTGCTGTGCACGTGCTACTAGTCCTACAAAAAAAATGAACATAACATTTTTGTAGGAAATTTCTACATCTACATTTACATATATACTCCGTTAGCTACCAAGCGGTGTGTGGCGGAGGGCTCAGTTCGCGCCAAAGTCATATCCCCCCCCATTTGTTCCACTCGCGGATCGCGCTAGGGAAAAAAGACTGTCTGAACGCCTAAGTCACGACATCGCCTAATGTGCCTCTCCTGGGCTCGTGACCACATCGGTTGAATCCTAGACGACTGGAAAACCGTGGCCTGGTCAGAGTGCCGATATCCGTTGGTAAGTGCTGATGGTGGGACTCGAGTGTGGCACAGACAGCGAGAAGCCATGGACTCAAGTTGTCAACAAGGCACTGTGCAAGCTGGTGGCGGCGCCATAATGGTGTGGGCCGTGTTTAAATGCAATGGACAGGGTCCTCTTCATCAACTGAACCGATAATTGACTGGAAATGTTCATGTTCGGCTACTTAGGAACCATGTGCAGCTATTCATCGATGGAATGCGCAACGTCACCGGACCACAATTGTTCGCTGTCGGTTTGAAGAACATTCTGGACATTTCGAGCGAATGATTTGGCTATCCAGATCGTCGACATTAATCCCATCGAACATTCGTGGTACGTAGTTGGGAGGTCAGTCCGTGGACAGAATCCTGCACCGGCAACACTTTTACAATTATGGACTGCTACGGAAGAAGCACGGCTCAATATTTCAGCAGGGGCATCCAACTACTTGTTGACTCAATGCCATGTCGATGTCAAAAATGGTTCAAATGGCTCTGAGCACTATGGGACTTAACATATGAGGTCATCAGTCCCCTCGAACTTAGAACTATTTAAACCTAACTAACCTAAGGACATCACACACATTCATGCCCGAGACAGGATTCGAACCTGCGACCGTAGCGGTCGCGCGGGTCCCTATTTAAGCGCCTAGAACCGCTCGGCCTCTGCGGCCGGCCATGTCGAGCTGCTGCACTACGCCAGCGAAAAGGAGGTCGCCAAAGATATTAGGCTGTATCCCAAGATTTTTGCCGTATTAGTGTGCATTTTATAAAAGAAAATATTGTCCGTTGTAGACTGTAATGTAAACATCACCCTGACGTACTTCATTTGCCCTCCAGTGCTATGGCTTCCAGCTGCAGTCTGTGAGTAGTCATTTCACGTTGACGTCACATCAATGTGACGGGACAGTGTATGTTTGGCAATGTCAATTGCTCACAAATGCCTGAATACGCAGCTACTAAAAAACCATCATAGCAGCAGAAAAGCACATTTTATATCTGAAACGTCTTCTATTCCATTGGCAAATGAACGGTGTTGAGGGTTCACATGGGCAGTTGGCGACGTTGCCATATGAGGCTTACCCCCGCTACTACTCGTTTATTCTAGCGGTAAAAACTAAATTCCAGACATAATATACTTTTATATAGTATTGGAAATTACTTTTCCGGATCTAGATGCTGATATAAAGTTTTTGCCATGATTCATAACAGAAATGTAAACGATTTTTTCGTTATTATGAACTTTCAGAGTTTTTATGTTCCATTATGTTCTGAGCACATACCCTCGACAGCAGCATTTTTTCTTTCAATATTTGGACTGTTAGCAGCACATTCGTCTGCAGGGTCAGTCGGTGACAGAAATAAAACCCCACGACACAATAAAATGCTGTGGAGAAAATGTCAGTGCGTCAGAGATGTAACAGTTGGCAGAAGAACTTCAGTCAAATATAAAACTTAGTGCATATAAGAATAAAATATACCAAACGCCAAGTCAGCAAATCCACAGTGCTTACGAATTATGTCGTTAACTGTTAAAATGGATGATATATGTTAAAATGACAGACAGCAAAGACACAGAACAATAAACCCTCCGAGAGCGCAGGCAAGAAATGAGCAGTTTCCTCGGTTTTGTCTAGTTTGAAACCCTCTTCTCGACTGACCAGATTATCTGATAATTGTATTTCTACAGCTTCCTTCACCATTGAGTAACAACAGGATGAGGCGGTGGCCAGTTTATTGTGTTAATAAATGTTTTATTTCTTCTCCTGAATGAGCTGGCCTCTGTGGCCGAGCGGCTCTAGGCGCTTCAGTCTGAAACCGCGCAACCGCTACGGTCGCAGGTTCGAATCCTACCTCGGGCAGGATTAGTTACGCTTAAGCAGTTCTAAGTTCTAGGGGACTGATGACCTCAGATGTTAAGTCCTTTACTGCTCAGAGCCATTTGAACCATTTTCTCCTGAATGAGGTGAAATGCATATTCCTGTCACTAAAAGGTTTAATGTTAGGTTACAAATTTCGTAAGTCGAACGAGGAAAATATGTGCAAAATAGTGGAAAATGAACATTACAAACTTACCAAATCATGCAAGGAAAGCACTTTTAATGTTTTAGTACGGGAAAACATTATTTTCTCCGTCGTTTCAGTACATGTCACTTCATTCATACTTTTGCACACACATGTTTATAAACACTTCAGAGATGTTTTAGTACATGGTGTTGTCAAAGATAAATTTATCAGTAGTGCTAAAGATATAACTATTCAACAATTGACATATGCAAGAAATAACTTTAGAATAGGTCTTTAAAATTACTGAAATAACTATGGCTTGCGATATCTGTTTCTTCATTTAACATAGATTCTGGTTTTTTGATTTTGTGGAGGTATATCTCTAGTTGTTCTAAGACGCTATGTCTGTTAGAACAACTGGAGATATACCTCCACGAAATCAAAAAACCAGAACTTGTGTTAAATGAACGAACAGATTTCACAAGCCATAGTTATTTCAGTAATTTTAAAGACCTATTCTAAAGTTATTTCTTGCATATGTTAAATGGTGAATAGTTGTATCTTTAGCATGAATGAATAAATATTGTATTTATTTTATTCATATTTTGAAGCTTAAAACGTGACTGTATTCAAAACATTGGATGTATTGGATGTATTCATCTTTGAGAAGACCATGTAAAAAAGCATCTGTGAAGTGTTTATAAACATGTGTGTGCAGATGTACATCTTGCATGAAGTGGCATGTACTAAAACGACGGAGAAAAGAATGTTTGCCGGTACTGAAACGTTAAAAATGCTTTCCTTTGATGATGTGGTAAGTTTACACTGTTCATTTTCCACACTTTTCACATCTTTTCCACGTTCGACTTACGAAATTCATAACCTCGATTAAAACTTTTCGTGACAGGAATATGCATTTCATCTCATTCAGGAGCAGAAATAAAACATGTATTAAGACAAATTACACCTGACGATGGACCCACAAGGCCCGAAATGCACAGTGTAGTTAATAAAACGCGAAAAAGTTGTGACCGAAGGCGTTATTTAATTCATACCTCCAATGTTTTGAATACAGCCACGTTTTAAGCTGCAAAATATGGATAAAATTAAACACAATATCTATCCACTGCACATTCGCTCGGCTGTAGAAGGCTGGTGTATCTCTAGTTTTCGATGCACCGCTCTTGTACAGTGCATATTGTTTATCTACGTAACTTTAACCACACTGACGAGGAATTTCGTAAATACAATCCTTTCGTAGAAGAGCATCGTATTTCAAAGATATTGCAAGAACTACAGTCTTCTCCGGTGGGCGGAAGATTATTTCTACTCTGTGCTTCTTAATTTTTCCGGTATTTCCCTTGTAAGGTAGAAAGGCCGTAGACTCTACATCTCCTAGTTTTTCTTTGGTTGATCTGGTGTTTTCTCTTGCAGAGATCTATAATCTGAAGTTTGAGTATCAATTTCTACTGGAAATATCTTCCATATGTGCTAGTTCGGGAGGCTGTAAGCATCGGACACCACATGGTCCGAAAGACTAAAGTATTCCAACGGTTTGCGAAGGATGGTGGCAGCTGGACGTCTACAAGAATAGATCGGTAAGCATAGGCTTATGATACAAGCAAAACCTTAAAAACACGACATCCTTGTGTCGAACTAATACTCTAACAACTGCAGACAGCCATTTATCTACCGTTCCATGACAATCCTGATATTTTCATGAAAGGATTTAACATGCTAAAGAAACTCCAACAATTGGCCCTGGTCGTTGGGTCAAACCATGAATGTGTTATCAACATATCTTCAGAGCCCTGCCGTTTTCAGAATTACAGATTTCGGTGCTTTTTGTTCAAAGCCTCCCATAAATAAATTAGCTACCACTAGCGAAAGAGGGATACCCATGGCGAAATATTGGCTATCATATAAAAAGTAAATTGAGATTAGCGCACGATTAGATAACGCTATTGTGTTTTCCTCAGACTTGCTGCTAATCAGTGATAAAGAGTCAGTAAACATGAAGATGACGTCGAACGTAACCAGTAAAACAGAGCTGTTAATTTTCAAAATTTTTAAACTACGGATATGAAGTTCACATTTACTTACAAAAGGTCTCGACAAAGAGGCTGAATATTTGGCGAGCCAGTAAGTAACAGTACTCAACCAGAATGAGATTTTCACTCTGCAGCGGAGTGTGCGCTGATATGAAACTTCCCGGCAGATTAAAACTGCGTGCCCGACCGAGACTCGAACTCGGGACCTTTGCCTTTCGCGGGCAAGTGCTCTACCATCTGAGCTACCGAAGCACGACTCACGCCCGGTCCTCACAGCTTTACTTCTGCCAGTATCTCATCTCCTACCTTCCAAACTATACCTTTCAGAACTAGCACTCCTTAAAGATAGGATACTGCGGAGACATTCCTTAGCCACAGCCTGGGGGATGTTTCCAGAATGAGATTTTCACTCTGCAGCGGAGTGTGAGCTGATATGAAACTGAGAAGAGATACAGGCAGAAGTAAAGCTGTGAGGAGCGGGCGTGATTCGTGTTTCGGTAGATCAGATGGTAGAGCACTTGCCCGCGAGAGGCAACGGTCCCGAATTCGAGTTTCGGTCGGTCACACAGTTTTAATCTGCCAGGAAGTTTCAACAGTACTCAGGTTTTTCAATATTCGTCTAAAAGTCAGTGCATTAAGCATCTGCTAGAAGCATGATTTATGACTCGCATTTCCGTCTGAACCACTTTTTTCTATATAACTTTGTGGATATGGTGAAGACTGCATAATATGGGGGTACAGTGGCGAGTCCCTTCAGTCTGACGGTTATCTTCTTGCATAGAGAGTTTGATTTCAGAAGGGAGGCACTTCTCTTAGAACACAGGTAACGGAATCCCTGTCGAGCTTACGATATGTCGCTTCCTAAAGTAAGTTGTACCCCTTTTCTATGTAGACGTCTCTTGGAAGCAAAACAGTGAAATAATATTTTACGACAGGAGGGACCATAGACTAGGGAATAGCAATCGTTCCGGCGATTACGAAGTGCAGCCATCTCAGACATAGGTATATTTCTGTTTTGTGGATGGAATACTGTTAGTGTTGAGGATGCTTCACGCCTTGCTTCTTCAGCAGCGTCAACAGGCAGTTCAATGAAAGCTTATTCAATTTCTGTGATGAAACATCTTAATGGTAGAGGTCTCGGAGTAGGAACAATTTCGTGAAACAGCTATCGTCACGTTATCGAGATCCTTACTTTTTTTTGGTCATCAGTCTACTGACTGGTTTGATGCGGTCCGCTACGAATTCCTTTCCTGTGCTAACCTCTTCATCTCAGAGCAGCACTTGCAACCTACGTCCTCAATTATTTGCTTGACGTATTCCAATCTCTGTCTTCCTCTACAGTTTTTGCCCTCTACAGCTCCCTCTAGTACCATGGAAGTCATTCCCTCATGTCTTAGCAGATGTGCTATCATCCTGTCCCTTCTCCTTATCAGTGTTTTCACATATTCCTTTCCTCTCCGATTCTGCGTAGAACCTCCTCATTCCTTACCTTATCAGTTCACGTAATTTTCAACATTCGTCTATAGCACCACATCTCAAATGCTTCGATTCTCTTCTGTTTCTGTATTCCCACAGTCCATGTTTCATTACCATACAATGCGTACTTCAGACGCACATCCTCAGAAATTTCTTCCTCAAATTAAGGCCGGTATTTGATATTAGTAGACTTCTCTTGGCCAGAAATGCCTTTTTTGCCATAGCGAGTCTGATTTTGATGTCCTCCTTGCTCCGTCCGTCATTGGTTATTTTACTGCCTAGGTAGCAGAATTCCTTAACTTCATTAACTTCGTGACCATCAATCCTGATGTTAAGTTTCTCGCTATTCTCATTTCTACTATTTCTCATTACCTTCGTCTTTCTCCGATTTACTCTCAAACCATACTGTGTACTCATTAGACTGTTCATTCCGTTCAGCAGATCATTTAATTCTTCTTCACTTTCACTCAGGATAGCAATGTCATCAGCGAATCGTATCATTGATATCCTTTCACCTTGTATTTTAATTCCACTCCTGAACCTTTCTTTTATTTCCATCATTGCTTCCTCGATGTACAGATTGAAGAGTAGGGGCGAAAGGCTACACCTTGTCTTACTCCCTTCTTAATACGAGCACTTCGTTCTTGATCGTCCACTCTTATTATTCCCTCTTGGTTGTTGTACATACTGTATATGTATTCCTTACTTATGAAACTAAAAACTGGCTAGTAGTGCGAGTTTTAATAGGTTCTGCCCTATTTCACCCAAGTTATCAAGTTATACCATCAGCCCATTCCTAAGAAACAGGGACCGAAATAGGGGCTATCTTGGTATGTAAGTGATAGAGATCAAATTGAACCTTTGACGAGTATTCCTATTTCCCTCTCTAGCCAATGCCGAGACTGCTTTATGAGTGATTCTATTAGCAGCAGGAGTGTTGCTGAAATGTACCCATTTGGTAAAGTTAGGTATAGTATTATGACTCAGATATTCGCGTTTCTGCTTTATGTAAAATATTTTGTTATAAATTGTTCGACACCAAGCTATAGAATAATTTATCGGTATATGTGCAGCTACAGATTGAAGTAAATATTCCAAATGTGAAGTTCGGTCGATGATGCACTCTCCTCTTCAATTTCCGAGTATGTTGCAGTTATTGCAGTTGACGGTGATAGTGAAACTCCACTCCCATTGCCGTCATGATCTAATTCCGAAATGTTCTCTTTTGCAGTGCTCCCTACCAAACATATAGTTAAAATTTCTACGCACTCGCTTTCAGCTGCCTTTCTGATGACACCGGCAGTGATGTTCACTCTTTGCTTCCAGTTCTCACTAGTCACTTGATTGTCAGGTTTCACAAGGAGATTCTCAGAGATGATGATTTTTTCTTGGCAATTTTAATTATGTCTTAACACAACCTACTCTGCAACAGCCTTACAGGCTTTTCAGACTGTTTCTGAGCACTTTGCATGTACAGTGTATATATATACAAGGTGACTCAGTTGCCCTTATCACTGGGTTTAATGCAACCAACAACGCCTTCAGATATCAAGTACAAGATTTTCATATTCTCTTGCTTGCTGTGCACATGCTACTAGTCCTACAAAAAAAATGAACATAACATTTTTGTAGGAAATTTCTACATCTACATTTACATATATACTCCGTTAGCTACCAAGCGGTGTGTGGCGGAGGGCTCAGTTCGCGCCAAAGTCATATCCCCCCCCATTTGTTCCACTCGCGGATCGCGCTAGGGAAAAAAGACTGTCTGAACGCCTAAGTACGAGCTCTAATTTCCCTTATATTTGAATGGTGACCATTACGCAATTGGAAAGTTGGTGGTAATAATACATGCTCCACATCCTCGGCGAAGATTGGATTTCGGAATTTAGTGAGCAGCCGCTTCATCAACCAGATCGTTTATGGAAATCGTAAAAAGCAGAGGGCCTATTACGCTGCCCTAGGGCACACCTGTTTCTGTTGAAATCACCCAGTTCAGGACGACATACTGCTCCCTCTCTGTTAGAAAACTTTCTATCCAACCGCATATGTCATCTGATAGACCGTAAGTGCGCACTTTTTGGAGCAAGCGACAGTGCGGAACTGAGTCGAACGAAATTTAAAATAGTTAAATTTTGTACTGGAATGCGTTTTCGCTAGAGGCTGTGGTTTTCTAATTATTTAAGAAAAACATGCAAAAGTGACCTTCAAATGCATTTTTCTTGAATAACTTGAAAACTATGACTTCCAGCGAAAACGTTTCTCAGTACGAAATTTAACGAAGTTGTATTTCCTAGAAAAAGGTCCTGTTCATCTTTTCAGTGGAACTAACAGTTTGCACGTATCGAGCGAGAGAATATGAAAATATTGCTTGTAGTATTTGAAAGTGTTGCAGGCTGCCTAAAACCCAGAAGTAGGGGTAGCTGAAACATCCTACAGCATATATTGTTTTCTGTAAATGGAAGACATGAAACCACACACACACAGACAAATAATTTATACATAGTCCGTGAACTGACTGGTTGCACGTGATCTGTGGAATATGAATTTAACTAATCCTTTGCCTTCAGTGATGTTTGTCTGCACGAGCAGCGTTGATCCGTAGACTGACACCTATCGGAGCATATCAATCAACAAAATACTGGAACGAACCTGCACAGCACAGTATGAGAAACGATGCACGCAGTAATATAATATCATTATTAGCTACTGTGTGACTATTGAACATTTATTGCCGTTAATAAACATAGAGTGATGCATTCATCTACCAGAAGAATGCTTATGTACGCATTCATCAAATTATCCATCAAACTGTGGTTAGCTGTTACGTCCAGCGCAGCACGATTATCACCCCGACTCCCATTAGGCAGTAATGGAACATGACAATATGACGTCTCGTCCGACCTGCGTTACAAATGGCAACAGAAAGAGGCACCGTGAAATAGTGTTTGAATCGATTAGAAACCGCTATACGATTATAGAAGTACTATTTAGATTATAAAGAAACTGAAATTACTATCTAAAACAAACGGTACAGGTGTATGGCTCTGTGATTAAAGTAATATACATCATAAAGCGACTACAATCCTTCCAAGGTGCCGAGCAATAAACTGTATTTTCCCGTGCGCATACCTCGGGTTCTCTTCGTAACAAAAAGGTAGGGTCAAGTATTTTGAATAGCTCATGGGCTAGTGGTCAGTTTTATATGCAATAGAAATGTGTGTCACTATCCTACAGTACAAGGTCAAAGTATCAATATTACACTACTGGCCATTAAAATTGCTACACCAAGAAGAAATGCAGATGATAAACAGGTATTCATTTGACAAATATTTTATACTAGAACTGACATGTGATTACATTTTCACGCCATTTGGGTGCATAGATCCTGAGAAATCAGTACCCAGAAAAACCACCTCTGGCCGTAATAACGGCCTTGAAAGGCCTGGGCACTGAGTCAAACAGGGCTTGGATGGCGTGTACAGGAACAGCTGTCCATGCAGCTTCAACACGATACCACAGTGCATCAAGAGTAGTGACTGGCTTATTGTGACGAGCCAGTTCCTCGGCCACCATTCGCCAGGCGTTTTCAATTCGTGAGAGATCTAGAGAATGTGCTGGCCAGGGCAGCAGTCGAATATTTTCTGTATCCAGAAAGGCCCGTACAGGACGTGCAACAAGCGGTCGTGCATTATCCTGCTGAAATGTAGAGTTTCGCAGGGATCGAATGAAGGGTAGAGCCACGGGTCGTAACACATCTCAAACGTCCACTGTTCAAAGTGCCGTCAATGCGAACAAGAGGTGACCGAGACATGTAACCAATGGCACCCCATACCATCACACCGGGTGTCACGCCAGTATTGTGATGACGAATACACGCTTACAATTTGCGTTCACCGCGTTGTCGCCAAACACGGATGCGACCATCATGATGCTATAAACAGAACCTGGATTCATCCGAAAAAATGACGTTTTGCCATTCGTGCACCCAGGTTCGTCGTTGAGTACACCATCGCAGGCGCTCCTGTCTGTGATGCAGCGTTAAGGGTAACCCAGCCAAGGTCTCCAACCTGATAGTCCATGCTGCTTCAAACGTCGTCGAACTGTTCGTACAGATGGTTGTTGTCTTGCAAACGTCCCCATCTGTTGACTCAGGGATCGAGACGTGGCTGCACGAACCGTTACAGCCAGACGGATCCAGCACGGCGTTCCGTATTACCCTCTTGAACCGACCGAGTCCATCTTCTGCTAACAATCATTGGATCGCGACCAACGCGAGCAGCTATAAACCGCAATCGCAATAGGCTACAATCCGACCTTTATCAAAGTCGAAAACGTGATGGTACGCATTTCTCCTCCTTACACGAGGTATCACAACAACATTTCACCAGGCAACGCCGGTTAACTGCTGTTTGTGTATGAGAAATCGGTAGGAAACTTTACTCGTGTCAGCACGTTGTAGGTGTCCGCACCGGCGCCAACCTTGTGTGAATGCTCTGAAAAGCTAATCATTTGCATGTCACAGCATCTTCTTCTTGTCGGTTAAATTTCACGTCTGTAGTACGTCATCTTCGTGGTGTAGCAATTTTAATGGCCAGTAGTGTACATACCTCCTCCTGCTTAGGCAAATGGAGCAAATCGATTGATCCTTTCTGCATTTGATGTGGCATACGGTGGGCTTACTGGGGCTCAGGTAGGCACCATTAGTCCTTGTGTAGTTTCTCGGTAAAACAAAAAATAGTTTTTCATATATTTGCAATGTCACCAGCAGACCAAAACCCAGCCGAGGACTCCAAGAGGGCTATACACAGCAAATGGCAAAGATCCACATCTCGAACAACATTGAAGATTTTCTTGATATCTTTATCAATTTTCCAGATGAAATACACGTAAAATAAGCAAGTAAATATTAAATAAACTGATTAATGACGGGCATACTCGTTGTAAACCAATTATTTAATTAAACTGACGGGTATACCCGTAAATGAATGAATGATGATGCATTTGCGTAAATTCATGCGCGGTTTCTCAGGCCCCGAGTATGAATTTTCACGATTTTTTTGTCCGTCAGCAGCTGACCAAATCCTAGACGCCTATGTACAGAAAATGGTTGTATTTTTTACGTCATTTTTCTAAGATTGCAATCTTGAAAAATCTTGAATATTTTCTAGGTACAGAGATACAGAGGTTCACAATTATTACCGTGTACTACCTGTGCCCGTAAAATGCCACGTGAAGCGAAAACGAAGTTTATAAAGTGAGATAGCACGGGGGCGTATGATGTAAAGTGTCTCCAAAGGGTTCTGGAAACTCCGCGTTGTAGTACTGAAGCACATCCAAACTTTTTGTGTACGTGAAATCAGGTTTGAGGTGTAAAATCAGTCGGCCGGGGTGGACGAGCGGTTCTAGGCGCTACAGTCTGGAACTGCGCGACCGCTACGGTCGCAGGTTCGAATCTTGCCTCGGGCATGGATGTGTGTGAAGTCCTTAGTTTAGTTAGGTTTAAGTAGTTCTAAGTTCGAGGGGACTAAAGACCATAGATGTTAAGTCCCATAGTGCTCAGAGTCATTTGAACCATTTTGTGTAACATCACTTCCGTGTTATTTCAGTTTCACATAAGTAAAAATGTTACTGAAATATCAGTCTCTTTTCATATGAATGACGTGCGCTGCTGTGGCGGGGAAAAGAAGAGAACCAGCGGAAAACTAATCCTATCAGAGCCCCAAAAAAGCGAACATTCTGCTCTTTATTAAAAGACTCTGACTGAAAAGTAGGGTTCGTGCTCCCTCACTCTACCTTCTTCAGCACATTTAAAAATTTCGCGAAAGTACTGACATCATTTTTATTTTGAGAGAGAAGGAGACAGCGGCAGGGGGAAAGAGACGGAGAAGTAACGAACACTGGAAGATAGTGGACGGTGTTTGTTATATAGAAAGTCAGAAGAAGGGAATGATAGTATGAGAAGAAGAGAGTGGCACAGTGGGAGTGGAACTTAGTAGACAGTGAGAGGTCAATGCTAGGAAAAGAGTGGAGGAGACAGTGCTAGTCCTAGAGGAGAAAGTGGAAGTTGGTGAGAGTCAGTGATGATGAGAGACAGACGAAGAAAGGACAGTGACAGTGAAAAGAGACAGCAACAGAGGAAAGGAATGAATGTGGTAGTAACAGTAAGAGAGAAGAAGAGAGAGATAGTGAAAGCGAAAGGTGAGTAGTAGGATAGAACCAAGGCGACTGTGAGTGTGAGACAGGAGATGGTGACAGTTGGAAGGCCACAAAGATATACAGTGAGTTGGGCCTAGTGATTGAGAATGAGTGATTGGGAGTGAATGGGTACGAGACACCTTCAGCGATGGTCTGGTGGGTGTGAGTTAGTTACGGTTAGGGTTTCTTGTGGGAGCTGGAGGTCAATTCTATGTTAAAAAGCGTGCGAATATGTTCGCATGTCAATATTTTTGTGAAAATTTTTAAAGGTACAGGGGAAGGTAGAATAAGGAAGCTATTACTCCTCATTTCAGTCAGTTACTCTTAATGAAGAGGAGCATATTCGCATTTTTTGTGCTCCGACAACAGCATTTTTCCGCAGCGAGACATACGTGAATGAAGTTTCATTCATATGGGACCATTTTCGGAAGAGAGTGATTTTTATTTTCCACAATGCATTAGGCAAAAGGCTTGGCTCATCACATAGTGCACCTGAATTTGTATGTGTCAAGATAATTGCGTTGCAGGTTTTCTCCACATGCCTTACTGGATAAAGTATGCCATAACTCTGTAGAGAAGCTTGTCTGATTGCATCGTATTTTGCGAAGCTGAAAACAATGTGTCGTGGGGTCCGTGCCGCACGATTCTCTTTGTTGTTTCTGAGTTCTCAGTAAGTAATGATACTCAGCAGTGACGGTATCCACGCGGCGGCTCTGTAATATGCTAAGTCAAGTTCATTCGCGGAGAAAAATGAAAGTCTAATGGATGAGCGGTGGAGAAGAACTAGTAAGAATATAATATGAAATATATGAGTCGAAACTGAAGGCAACGTAGCAGCGACACTCTGTTACCTAAGAGGAGGTGCGAGCAGTTATAAAAACTGAGAAAATAAAAAGATCGGTCACGGTGGAAGATCACTGCATCTTCGCAGAAACAATTTCTCCCTTAATTATTATCGGACAGCTTATTAACAGCAAGCTTAAATCTTATTTTGTGGAGTGGCCACGCTTTAGTCCTTCATTGACGAGATTCGTATCGGCTGCCCTTGGGAACTGCGGGGCCGTCTTTATAGGGAAGCCAGGGGACCGGGAAGCAGAGGGCGGAGTTGACAAGAGTAAAATATGCGCAGCGGCAACCTGTTCTCCGAGAGGAATCAATCGTCGTTCTGGCACGCGCATGCGCATTTAGGGCATTAATTTCTGTAATCATCAGAGAAACTGCTGGGATTAGCAAATTAATTTCGGCTGGAAAGTAGCTGATGTAAGGGGGGGGGGAGGCGTCGATGGGGAGGGAATTGGGGACTGCTGAAGCTTGTAATTACACTTGTCTTGGCGCTGTAGTGGCCGTTCATCAGAGGCGCGCATCGTAATAAATAAATTTCTTCTCGTCGTCGTACGGACTGCGAGGATAAAATTGCTTCTGAAGGATTTTTTTGCAGCAAATGTTATAAACTAAATGTTGGAAGGAAGAGAGGTCAGAGTTTAATATTCTGTCGACTTCGAGGTGATTACATGTATTACTGCAATTCTCTATTCGTTTTATTTCTTTTGCCTCAAAACTGTTTTGGGTTTTTTCCAAGATGCTGTTCGCCTTCTTGTGTCTATTGGAGCGTACTCTTGTAAACATGGGTGCTTCAAATTGTGTTCAAATGTGTGAAATCTTATGGGACTTACCTGCTAAGGTCGTCAGTCCCTAAGCTTACGCACTACTTAACCTAAATTATCCTAAGGACAAACACACACACCCATGCCCGAGGGAGGACTCGAACCTCTGCCAGGATCAGCCGCATAGTCCATGACTACAGCGCCCAAGACCGCTCTGCTAATCCCGCGCGGCCGCTTCCAATTGACAGCAATCACAGAGCTGTGGCACAGTACTGTGGATGGTAAGTTCCGCCTCCACACATATTTTATTTGACGATACCACAGCTGTCGAAAAATTTTCCTAAATATATTAGCCGAACAGCTAATTCTTTTAGCAACAACTAAATAGTGTATAGTTATATTACCTGTCCGAGACATATGAAAATTTGTGCCGGCCGGGAATCGAACCCGGATTTGCCGCATACCGCAAGTGGTCGCCTTACCACTTAGGTTAACCTAGCACATCACAGTATCCACCTCAACTTCCATATAACACGCTATCTACATCATTATGTTATAATTTAATCTGTTCGCCGTGAAGTTAAATATGTACTACATGCTTTAGGCAGGGCATACAACGATAATAATAACAATAGTCTAGATTCCTCATAGTTTCATTCTTCCCGTACACGAATACAAGTAAAACTGCAAACACTAAAAGATGAACAGATTTGCCGGCCGGAGTGGCTAAGCGCTTCTAGGCGCTACAGTCTGGAACCGCGCGACCGCTACGATCGCAGGTTCGAATCCTGCCTCGGGCATAGATGTGTGTGATGTCCTTAGGTTAGTTAGGTTTAAGTAGTTCTAAGTTCTAGGGGACTGATGACCTCAGAAGTTAAGTCCCATAGTGCTCATCTCCATTTGAACCAATTTTTTGAACAGATTATGACGACAGGTTGTAGACAGCATGAAATACCGAAGTTTGGATCAATCCGGGGAGCGTGCCTGGATAGCCTGTGTTGTAAATTGACCGCTTGCGATATGGGGTAAGTCTTGTTTCGAGTTCAGGTCTGGCATAAATTTTCATATCTCACCTATGGGTGGTATAGCTACACCCAGCTCAGCTAATGTTAGAACAATTCACAATTCAGCGAATATATTTCGTAAAATATTCCGCCTACATAGTTTTCCAGATATGCGTACACTTTCAGGGATTACAATGGGAACAGAGAAGATACCATTTTAATTAGAAATTAACATATGGAATCGTACTCTTTCCCATAATCAAACACAATCCTCTATAACTTCTGTTGATTGGCTATCGCGCTGACAAGCTGTGTGTATTGCGTACGATATCTAACGTTGAACACAAGATATCAGTCAACCTCCTGCCTGTAAATTTCCTAAAAGAGTCGTATGTTTGGCCCATAAGATGCTCCAGCGTCAATAAACAAGTGGGCTGTGGCTGATGTTCCTGAAGAAGACACCGCAGGAGTTAGTGGATGATGTGGCAACAAACAGGCGATTTGCGTCGGCGATATGACTGACTTTCACGGTTACAACACGATCAAGTTCGCCATATTTCACACTACTGGACGAAATCTGTCCCATTGTCTCACAAAAATTATTGCCATTACGAGACCCCAGTGGGCTTAATGTGTATCAGCTTTGCGGGATAGTGGTGCCTGTTATTGGTAGGTTGTCTGCTATTGGTGAACTTGATACAATGCTCATGTCGACGTATGTGGTTACTGGTGCTGTTGTTGTGCACGACTTCATACACAATGGAAAGAAGAGGTGGGCTGCAGAGTACTGCAGTAACTGTCGACATAGGAAAGCTAGACAGAAGGAGAAATGATTAGCGAACAAGAAGACAGAAGAAACTGAAGATTTGCAGCAAGAGACAGAGTCCAGCTCTTGCAATAGCAATGTTGAAGCTGCGACTAGGCGGCGTCTGTGTGGCGCCCGTTCGAGAAGTGGCAGCCGCCGGCCATCCTATATCGCGGCGGCAGAGGGCGCTCGTGATACGGAGCTGAAGGTGGTGTGGCTTAGCGGGCACGTATCACTGGGTCCGCCAGACTCCGCACGTCTGCTACCAATGTCTTACTGAAATTTGCCATTCCATTACCAAATGTAGAGCGCTAGTGGGTGGTATCGACATATGATACCACAACTGTGGTATTGTAATCAATCGATACCACGATGGAGACAATCCTTCAGTTTCAGAGACGGACGATGAATGTTCCGCGGTCGTCCGACAACGGCAGCGGCAGCGACCGGCACCGCCCTAGAGAGTTGCCATGTAAAAAAAAAAAAAAAAAAAAAAAAAAGCGCAAGCTGTTCTGAGGTACCAGGCATCGACCCATGCTGGCACTCCCATATTAGGGCATGTGTAGCCTCCATGGGCGGCAGTGCATGCACTGGCCCTGGCATCCAGTCGATCGTACAGATGGCTAACACTGTCCTCGGATACGTTACGCCACACATGCTTTATATGTTCACATGGTTCTATAGGAGTTGTTACTTGACAGTCACATGAGTCACTCCTCACCTGATAACTTCCCAGGCGTGCTCGGTTGGAGACAATGCTGAATATCATACTGGTGAAACCTACCCGTCTCCTCTATATCTCTTTTGTTATGCAACCTTCCCTTCTACAATAACCTATGAAACCTTCCCTTAGGATTTCTATCTTTCTCAATAACAATAAGTGCAATCTTCGCATACAAATTTAAATGTTGCTTATTAAAAGTGATTTGCTGATTATTTCGAAGAAACGTACTTTGTGTCGTCATCGTGGCCCTCAGTCGTTACTTTCAATAACCGAAAACTGTTCCTTACCTTTTTTACTGTTACTGGATCGCCATCTGACTGCTACATCGAACTGCGGCATGAATATACTTACTCTGTTTTAGTGTACTCTATTAGCTGCTGGTGGGCTGTCATAATAAGTGGCTGTATTTATTACTAAAGCTGAGGTTATTCTTTAATAGCAAAGCTGACATTATTCTTTAATAAATTTGACTGAAGCTAAGTAATTCATAGTTAACCTTTCCTTGACAACAATAAAATTTTGCAAAGTTTTATGGTTCAAATGGCTCTGAGCATTATGGGACTTAACTTCTATGGTCATCAGTCCCCTAGACTTAGAACTACTTAAACCTAACTAACCTAAGGACATCACCCTCATCCATGCCCGAGGCAGGACTCGAACGTGGGACCGTAGCGGTCGCGCGGTTCCGGACTGTAGCGCCTAGAACCGCTCGGCCACACTGGCCGGCGCAAAGTTTTACGTTGATGGTTTTTGGGATGGATTATAATCAGTAATGCTATATTGCTGTCAAAAATTAATTATATTCTGAAAACGATTATTCAAATATTTACTGTTGGTAATGAAATGATTTTACAAACATTCAAATGGGACTTACGTTTTACAATAATCTTAGAACTAGCATTGCGCAAACATACCTTCAGTAGTCTTGAGTTTCTCAAAAATATAATTCAATAATATTAGTTCCTCTTATGATAATAGTTAGCTGATGTCTCTGTACATCCGTTTGTGATCTCTTGTAAATCATAACTGGTGGCTGGCAGGCACACAGCTCCTCTCAACCTCTCGCTTCATACCTGCTAGCGACTCGGTTGACATCTCGCTTACTACTGACTTCCTACGAACGCTAAAGTGCGGGCTCTTCCGCCAACAGTGCTTTCTGGTGCAGAAATCACCTGCCACCACAATTATTTCCAAAATGACAAATATTAATTATTCCTACTTAATCCTATTAATAAAATATAAGTCTTACACTGGCAAGAGAAGTTGCTGCACGTCTTACAGTGCACGCTGAGTTTCATGGACAGTGCGTGGGCGAGCATTATCCTGCTGCAGCAACACATCACCTCCCTCTGCAAGAACGGCAAAAGAACAACAGGTGTAATAAGATTCTGCAAGTACCGAGTGCTGGATAGCGTCCCCTCCAGGAACGGCATGGGTGAACGATAGTCTTAGCTTCTCGCACCCCATACTGTAAGACCTGGGATGGGGCCAGTAGTGATGGACGAATGCACTCTGTGAGATAGCGCCCTCCAGGTCTAAGTTGTACCCCCATACAGTCATGACGGGCGTGCAGGCAGAATCTGGTTTCGTCCCTGAAGACCACATCAGGCCATTCTATCTTCTAAGTGATCCCCTAGCGACCCCAGTCGAGCACGCGTGAATGTAAGACGGGATAGATGTGTATGTGGCCGTTGTCACACTGCTAATAACTGGTTCGCAACAGTTCGTGATGACAACACGTCTGGGACCGCAAGTTCTCTTACATTTGGTGTGGTAGATATACGATCCGTCACGGTTGCCCTAACAATACGACGGTCCTGGCGGGCGTCTGTGCTGCGTAGACGTACAGAACCTCGTCTACAGGTGTGACAATGTTCACCTGACCACTGATAACAGAATCGTTGCGCAGGTTACACAGCTCTTCCAACTCGTGGGGAAATTCTTCGAAAGGACCATCCAGCCGATCGGAAGGCCACAATCTGACCCATTTCGAGCTCGCTCCTTTTGCTGTAGGAAATACAGGTGCGTCGCCATAGCGCGTTTGTCTGCTTGCTTTACACTAAGCAGCACACTGAGCCCTCTGGCTGTGAGCATTCCCTACTGAAGGGTAGAAACAGATGACACTCTGGTAGCTGTGCCACTACTGTTGGCAGACGACGTTGAAACCATTATCATTACATCTACTATCCTCCTGGAGGCATATGGCTTGATTTGGTCAAAATCGACATCGTCTTTCCAGGTGTACTACCTTTTCTCCGGCAGTGTATGATGTAGCCTTCAGGCGCTGTGACAAATGTGATGGTAATTTATAAGAGCCGGCAGCCAGGGCCGCGTTGTCGGCTACTTAGCGGCCATCGCCGGAGAGCCGGGACAGGAGCGCCCTAACGAGACGGCGCCTCTTTAACGGCTGGCTGCAGCGCCCGCCACGCCCTGATTACAACCGCTGCCACTGCGGCCGCTCCTGCTGCACGGCGCCTCATTACGGTAAACGGCGCCTGTAGCCAGGAGACGCCGCGTAATTGCCGTCGCTCACACGAGCCGCTGCTTCCCGTCTACGGGACAGGCCTACCTGCCTTCCGCGGTGGCGAGTTAGCGCCAGGCGACTACCACACATTCATCATCCTCTCCGCGTCTGGCTGGATAGCTCGCACAGATTCACGGCCACACATCCGAGTTATTCTCACAGCTCCGGAATCTGATAATTTTTCACTTACGATATGTGCGTTTTAGATTCGGCATCTGTCGATCGAAGCTTGGTTGCCACAGCTCCATCGATAAACGAAACTAAACATGATCGATGCGGTATACTCACTCGTGGCTGTCTACGCTACCTTTTTGTACAGTGCGAGATTTCGCACTTGCGATTGCTGGTGAATAATGAGACCACATCAGAGGGGAACATACTATCGTATTTTCCGTTAGACGGACGCTTTATTCGGATTACGCAGTCGTTTGCATAATTTACGCGAGCCTCTGGTAATCCATCGACGACGTTGCGATTGTTTTTCTTTATGTTACATATAAGGCGATAAAAAAGGGGACATAAAACAGAGTAAGGGGAGATAATGGGACAATTAAAAAAGTCGACATAAAGTTAAAAAAAAGACAGCTGGTGATTCGTCGGACACAAAAAAGACACTCAAGTGACACACACAGGTTAAAAGTTGGCCACAGTATTAGAAACACTCCAGAACAACACACTTTAAACCCACTTGGAGCACACATGATGTTGAATAAAACTGCCAGGTGGGACCTGCGAGGAAGAGGCCTAAGAGGATGGAAAAGGAGGGGAGAGCAAGGTACAGCAGGGGACGCGGCGGGATGAAAAGAGTAGGGGTGGCAGCGGCTGCACCAAGAGGCAGGAGACAGGGGGGAGGGGGGGTTGGAGATGAAGAGGGAAGACATGGCAGGAGGGAGTGCAGAGACACTGAAGGGGAGCACAGGAGGGGGAGGGGGTGTAGGAGGGGAAGGCAGCTCAGGAGAAGGGAGGTGGAGGAGTGGGAGCCCTGAAGAGGAGGCAGCAGGAAGGCAGGGTTAAAGTTGGTGGGAAGGGTAGATGTCAGGGTGAAGCTCAGTGTCCGGGAGGGGTAGATGGTGGAAGTTGCCTTGGGAAAGGAGGCAGAGGGTGTGGAGATGGAGAGAGGGTGGGATACAATGGTAAAGGCCCAGGAATGGGCTGGGGGTTGAGAGGGAGGGAGACCTTAGAGGGTGAGGGGGATGGAGGTGGTGGACAATATATATAGGGTGCAGATGTGTTTAAGGAAAAGGAGAAGGAGGGGGAAGGGGATGAGGTAGTAGATAACGCGCGTGGGGGAACAGAAGGCGGATGTGGAAGGCGACGCGGAGTGCATGGCGTTCGAGTATTTTGAGGGCATTATAGAACCTGGGAGGGGCGGAAATCCAAGCAATGATGGCACAAAAAAGGATAGGGTGGATCAAGGATTCGTAGGTGTGAATGATGGTGGAAGCATGCAGACCCCATGTCCGGTCGGACAGGAGTTTCAGGAGGCGAAGTTGGTTGTGAGCCTTGTATTGGATGGTAAGGACATGGGGAGTCTAGGTGAGGTGGTGGTCGAAGGTGAGACGTTGGAACAGCAACCAAAGTACTTAAAATTGATACCAACAGCTGTTTGTAATTATATGAATGTGAGGTATCTGTTCCTTTGGGCATGCTCGAAAGAACAGACACCACACATTCATGTAACTGATTGGTCTCGATAGGCAATTAATCAAGCACCTTCAGTGCGGATGCACAAGTATATTCGACCTCCTGTGGGAGCCTTAAAGCAGCGAACCTGAAAGCAGCGTGCGTGAAAAGTACAAACGGGGACTGCTGTTAGGAGGCGGCCGGTAGGAATGTGGATCGGCCGAGAGGCGTGCAGAGACAAGGCGCGCAATTGCGATAAATACAGTGCCACGGGTGTTGCAGGGGTTAACGCAACTGGCCAGTAAGCAGTAAATCCCACGCTCGAATCTTGGTCCGGCACTCATTCTCACTCACTGCCGCTGATTCCGCGTAAAGTCCCGATGCAGCTGTCATCAATAGTACCTTCAATTTACCTCCTTGTATCCTTCTCGACCATCAATTTACATGAAGCTATATTGTAATTCAAACGTCGTTTGTTCAAAACATTCTACCCGTTTCGATGCCAAGCGTGATCTTCAGGCCCCTGTATGTGGAAACATATATAGCATGATAGTAAAGTGTAATGTCGATACTCAAACAAAAATCACAGTTTGCGGCTAAAATGAAGATAATCACATCATAATTGATAGTAGTTTGACAGTTGAACAGTTCCGTAAGAATGGAACTGTCAAACTACTGTCACACCGTAATTAACATATTATTTTCAATGTATTTATGTTTTTCTCCATCTTATTACAACTTTGACAATCATAAGACAGTTCGTAATATTGACGTCACATCAGTCCAGAGGCGAGTACAATATACTCACTTTAATATGAATGACATTCACTTTTATACACGATCACACCAACATTATTTTGGCTAGAAGTTGACAATTGCGGTAAATGCCGATACAGTCTGTCATGAGTAAAAATTAGGTATTATAAGCAGCTATTTTGGTACATCTGTTCTAATAATCATGTCGTTATGAGACTTACATTGCTTAATTTTTTTACATTAATTACGTACTGCAGCGACGTAATGTACCTGACGGGAGCTCACGCGCACAATGGGTTACACCAGCAAAGAAACCGACGTAATGTACATCCCTATCTGGAACACATACGAATTCGGGATATGCCCACAATAAAACGAAACAACCTATAACCAAACGGCCGGAGTGAACAAATTCAATAAAAATCTAATGAATAAACGTTCATTGGAATAGGCAAACTCACTTAAATCACATATTCTCTAATGACCTCCACCACATAAATAATGTAAGTAATGGTCTAAAATCTAGTATACAAATGCCGTTGAAGTCACAAAAAACTATAAATAAATGTTCCATAGATATTACTATACAGCAAAACGAGTCATATCGCTAACATACTATCGAAGCAAATGTGGAACTAGTGTAAGTAAAAGGCCGTAAATATGGAATAGCTCCGAAGTAACAAGGAAACAAGTCATTGATGTTTCTAATGATTCTAGGATATGTAATGGACATAAAACAATGTTGCCAACATTAGCAACACCCACAGTCAGTATGTACCTAGAGGGTTAAAAGTAACTTAAATGATTAACATCGATGAACAATTAGTGAAGAACATCTCGTGCGGCAGATCATCTATTTACACGTCACAACAGCCTATGAAGTAACCTATAAGAATTCAGTCAGGAAAACCAGCAGCCACATATACATATACAGATACAGGACGACGAACTTAGAAACGTCCATATGGAAATCCACCGGATTGAAACGAAGAGATGCATACGTTTTCACATACAAGAGCTAGACAGTGAACTCTGAAGAGTCCATAAGAAGGGGAACCCAGACAATAACATACACAAACTTGACAAAGGGCGAGCACATCCTTTCCTGTCCTCGCTAATGTAGAAAAGGTGGTGCCGTCCATCCCACACCCAGTCGCAATCTACGAAATACATAATTCATATATTTCAGTCTCAAAGTGTGATTTTTGCTGTCGGAACTGTCATTGTACTGTACTATCGTACTACATACGTTTCCATATACAGGGTCCTAAAGACGACGCTTTTTTATGTCGAAACTGTTTGCTTTGTTTTATGGCGCAAAAAGATCTGAGGTCTACATCTACATCTACGTGATTACACTGCTATTCACAATAAAGTGCCTGGCAGAGGGTTCAATGAACCACCTTTAAGCTGTCTCTCTACCGTTCCACTCTCGAACGGCACGTGGGAAAAACGAGCACCTAAGGGGAGACAGTGGCAGAAATAATGAAAAATTTACAAATTATTTTTATTTGCTTATTTGATAGTAAATATAATTGAGATTATTATCCCAGATTTTTTCCTTGAAATCCGAACTGCAAATGACATAACACAATAAAAACCCTAAGCAGTGTAATGCGCCAAGCCCGCTTTTCAATGTACCAAATGGAGGAAAAATTTTATTGCAGAATTTGGCCTGTGAACGTGGAAAATATAGCTTTAGAAGGTTGTGATTTTTTGTGTACATAACAGCAGTGTTGTAAATAAGGCTGTGGAGCCATTTTCTGGTTCGATCAGTGTGGTATAGAGGGCTGTGGAGTGTTTTAAACAAGTTTTGTGCTGTTCCGTGGAATTCGAGTCATGCTTGATTTATTGTGCCATTCTTTGTGCTAGGTTGAATCTGTTGATCCCTTTTTACAATGCCTAGGCCTGGTAAAGTATTTAAAAATATAGTAAGTCCCATATTTCCAATATAAAGCGAAAAACTGACATTGAGGTTAGGGTCAGGCCTGCAGACGCAAACATTAGCTTGTCTCCAAGTGCATCTACAATAAAACTTGGGACAGGGATTGTGTCAAAAGAAACAAATCATGACAGAAATACAGGTTTCAGAATTGTGGATCTGGAAATGGTGGTAGAAGCACTTAGAAAAGCCTGCAAGTGCTCTGTTTGTGGAGGAAATGTGGATTTGGTTGATGATGGAAAGAGAGGAGGTTTGGTTTGCACATTGCACATTTTGTGTCAAAACTGTGATGCTGACAGACCATTCAAGACATCAAAGGTCAGTAATAGAATCTATGAAGCCAATATGAGATTTGCTTATGGACTAAGATGTATCGGGATTGTAAGAGATGGTGGGAACCTTTTAAGTGGTATTATGAACATGCCTAGTCTCGCTAAAATTTTCTGCAATGAATACTGCAGAAGTAAGTGAAGAGAGCATGAAAATGGCAGTCCTGGAGCAATTCTAGAAAATTGTGAAGTAACTAATAGCAACGATATAGCAGTTTCCTGTGACAGTTCCTGGATGAAGAGGGGGGGGAGGGGTACTTCACTGTATGGAGTTTCAACAATCATTAGTGTCGACACTGGAAATGTATTGGACTTAGAGGTGATGTCTAAATATTGTTCTGCATGTTCCTTGCACAAGAAATATATTATTGCAGGTAAAGAAACAGAATGGCAAGAAGCTCATAAAGCTGTTTGTAGTAGAAATTATGCAGGTTCCAGTGGTGAGATGGAAGCTGCAAGTATGAAAGTCATTTTCCATAGATCTTTGCAAAAGTATGGAGTAAGATACATACAGTATTTAGGAGATGGAGACTGTAGAACTTTCAAGAATGTAGTTGAAAGTCAGCCCTATGGAAAAGATTGCACTATTGAGAAACTGGAGTGCTTATGCCATATTCAGAAGAGGATGGGTGGACGACTCCGAAGACTTTTTGCAGAAAATAAAGGCAAGCTACTAGAGGATGGTAAGCCACTGGGAGCTAAAAATAGACTAATAAAGAAAAGAAATGACAGCCTACAAGTCTATTATGGTTCTACAATTGAAAGTAACCTCACAAGCTTGGACAGTATGAGGAAAGCAGTATGGGCCATTTGGTTTTATTGCTTGTCGGCAGACACTACACCTCAACATGGCCTCTGTTCTAATGAATGGTGCAAAGTTTTGAAAAGTAAGGAAAGTGGGGAAGCTTATACCCATAACAATAACCTTCCTTATGAGGTTTCAATAGCCATTAAACCAACTTTTAGAGCACTGGTGTCACCAGAATTGCTAGAACAATGTCTTCATGGGAAAACACAGAGCTCAAATGAAAGTTTCAGTGCTTTTATTTGGAAAAGATTTCCAAAGACGGCGTTTGTTTCCAATTTGGTGGTGAAGATTTCTGATTTGGAAGCTGCAGCAGTGTTTAATGATGGGAATGTGGCAAGACTTCACATCCTCAGCAAGTTGGGCTTTACACCTGGAGTCTTCACTGAGCAGATACTACAGATCATCGATAAGCAAAGGCGGAGACTTCAGTCCAGAACATACAAAAAATTGCTAGGCAAAGGAGCAGAGAAGCCAAAAGAGCTATAGAGGATGATGAGGAAGAAATGGAATATGTATATGGGTAGTTTCAGCTAAGGTATGATAGATTTTTTTTTTTACATTTCATCCAAACTTTAAAATGATTTTTCTCCAACTTTAGGTTTTCTGCGTTCAGGAACACATATATCAGAAACTACTGGAAGGATTGCAATGAAATTTGGCACACCTGTTCTTTTACTTTGAAGCAATATTTAATTGGAACAAAATTTTAATCGAGATATTATACACAGTTTTGTGGTTGATAATATATTGAAAAGTTTGCATGTAAAAAATGTTCGAATCCAAAATATCAGAGAAAATAATATCATTTATTTACCAATGCATCCTTCATTTTTTCATTTTGCTACTGATTTTCATTACATCACTTTTTAAGCTTGTTTCCATGCCAACTTCTTCAGATATTCTCTGCCAGGTGTTTAGTTGTTTTTCCAATTTCTGCTTATTTTCTTCGCAGATCATCACATCATGTGCATATGCTATGATTTTCATATCATCTGCTGTTGATCGTTGATGAACCTTCCTTATAATGTTGTCCATGACTATATTAAAAAGCATTGGTGAAACTACATTCTCTTGCCGAAGCTCTCTGTCCATTATAAACCATTCCAACTTTTCTTCTTCTATTATAACACAGTTCAGGCATATTTGTACGTGATTTTGATTCTCCGTTGAATTACTTTTTACAGTTCCAGTGTATTCAAACCTTGGCATATATCTTCCTTCTAATAGTTTCGTAGGCCTTTTTTATATCTATGAATGTAGCAAAGGTGTTTTTTTTTAAAAATTCCTGTTTCTTTTCTGCAAGCCGTCTGGCTGTAAATAAGGGCCGGCAGCTGCAGCTGAGCGGTTCTAGGCGCTTAGTCAGGAACCGCGTTACTGCTACGGTCGCAGGTTCGAATCCTGCCTTGGGCATGGATGTGTGTGATGTCCTTAGGTTAGTTGGGTTTAAGTAGTTCTAAGTTCTAGGGGACTGATGAACTCAGATGTTAAGTCCCATAGTGCTCAGAACCATTTGAATTTGTAAATATGCGTCTCCAGTCGATCCTGATTTTCTGTAAAATTACCTCTTCACAAATGCAGTCACTCTGTAGTGCTATTCCTGTGTAATTCTCATTGAGCGTCTTGTTACCCTCCTTAAAGATATGTACAATAATTGATGTTGCCTTGTCATCAAGAGTCCTTCCACATGTCTCTAGTATACTCATTGCTCTATATTCCGATAGATCCTGTGGCTTTAATCATTTCCACTGTGATGTCATCTCCTCCAGAAGCTTTGCCAGTTTTCATTTCTAATACATCTTTCTTCACATTCAACGTCTACAGATCTGTTGCCATTTCCTCTGTGATGGTGATATTTCTTCCATCTTCCTCAATCTCATCAGCCGTATTTCTTTCATACAGTCCTTTATATAGCTTTTGAAAGTACTCTTTCCGTACTTTCAAAATTTCTTCTTTCTCCCACAAGGGTTTTCCCTCTTTGTTGATAATTTTTGAATTATTCTCTTTTTGTTTCCTACGATTACCCAATATGTGATACAATATCTTCTTGTCGTCATTAAAATTTTCTTCTTTTTTTGTGAATTTTCCCCAAAAGATCCTCTTAGCCAATGCTTACTTTTCCTTTGCTGTTCTGCTTAGTCGTTTCCATCATGTTCCATCCTGTTTTTGAACCATTCTCTCATTGCGTTATTCTTTTTCTTGAGAGCTTCTGCAGTTCTCTGGTATATGGCATGTCGTTTTTTATATACCTGTCACTCCCTAAGCGGAGCGAGCTGTTAGATTAATGACGTGCCGCAGAGTCAGAGACCTATCAGACAATTACCAGGGAAGCTGGTAGCGGGACGCAGCGGTTCCCAAATGGAAATAAATGGGAGGCGATTCCCAGTGCCGGCATTTGACTTACTGCCAAGGGAAACGCCCCGAAAAACGAATTCATAACAGGGCCTCGGGGATTACTCTTAATTTAATTCTGGAACAACATGTCACTGACAAAACATTACAGCTTAGAGTTCTTACGCCAAAAGAACCCTCACAGTTAAAGTCGGCTTGACGTTGCTGCTTAACGCACTGCCTCAACAAAGCACGTAGCGTGATTTTATATACGTCTATATCTAAACGCTTCATGGTTTCCGCCCTCAGTATGTAGCTTCTACATCGCTGTGATAAAGCTGCAATTCACAATTAAGTGCCTGACAGAGGGTTCGTCGAACCACCTTCGTTTCTCCACAGTTACACTCTCGAACAGTCTGCAGGAATAAACGAACACTTAAATCTTTTCGTGCGAGCACTGTTTTCTCTTTTGTTATTGCGATGTTATTTCCCCCTACGTAGGTGGTCCTTGAGAAAAATTTTTCTCATTGAGGGAAGAAGGTTGGTGTTCGAAATTTCGTAAGGAAGTCCTGCCGAATCAAAAAACGCTTTGTTTTAATTATTGCCACCGCAATTCACGTATCACATCAGCAGCACTCTCTCCTCTATTTCTGATAATACTTCAATATACCGCCAGCAGCCTTTCGTGCTCCACAGTTGAAATCTGGCAACAATGCTGTCACCTTACTGAATGTGGTGTGAGTGAAACTATATTTGTTTTTGTACATACAGAGTACAGTCTATGACTAAGCCGACGCCGGCCGCGGTGGCCGAGAGGTTCTAGGCGCTTCGGTCCGGAAACGCGCGACTGCTACGGTCGCAGGTTTGAACCCTGCCTCGGGCATGGATGTGTGTGATGTCCTTAGGTTAGTTAGGTTTAAGTAGTTCTAAGTTCTAGGGGACTGATGGCCTCAGATGTTAAGTCCCATAGTGCTCAGAGCCATTTGATCTAGGTCGACATGTGCAGTATGCCTATATTATGAGAACGCTGTGCGGTTGCTGGCGCAGGCCTTACAGCCATGCTGCCAGCTCTGACGTCACTGGCGATGAGTCCGCCGTCGTAAAAGGCAATGTTTTCATTCCGTGTTTGCCGCTCCAGCTTTAACTCCGCCGTAGCCGGATTCCAGGCTGTACTCGACTGAAACATGCCATTTTTACTGCTGGTTTTATTGAATATTTTGGCCTCCGTTGCTGCTATTCCAAAAAGAGTCCGTCCTTGTTGTGATAGAGGTTCCATCAAACGCAATTTTATGTCCATTTCTCAAAATACATCCAGCTGCAACCGTTTTATCTGGATGGTGTAGCGTAGTGGCATATAACTCTATTATTCAATTCGGATTTTCAGTATTGCATACACGGTTTGCCCACTTACGGTATGTGGAAAATGTCGCAAGGCTTTGAGGCCTCAGAGCTATGACGTCACTGGCGATGAGTCCATTAAATTTTATCACGATAGTGAAGAATTTATTACTGAGAGATGAGTCAGTCAAGGAATTATGTACCACCAAAGTAATGAGGAAAAGTGAGAATGAGATAAGAGAGAGAATAGACAAATGTAGAGATGTTTGTAGGTGATAATTTTTTTTCTCTGTCAGTACAAAGGACTCGAATACTAGAGAATATCGATACTACTGTTACGTTGTACCCTACACCATGCGCTGTACATGTGGAGTACATGTGAAGTACATGTTCATATATAGATTCAGATGGCAGACGATGTCAGTGTGTGTAAGACGATAATAGCACCATTAGCTAACTGCATAGGGTCGATGTCTGGTACTGAACATACACAGTATTCCACAGGAGTCTGATTAATTTGGAGAAATCTTAGAGAGATGTTATTCATCCACAAAAGAAGAACTTGCTTACAAATCAGTTGTTAGACCGATTTTTGACTGTTGCTCGTCAATCTGGAACTCATACGAGATCGTGTTAGCAAAAGATCAAACGAAGAGCGTCAGCCATGGCATCGTTTAACCGGTGCGACTCCTATAATTGGGCTACAACACAGGCGCTGTTCATCGTGGAGTGGTTTTACTATTGCAAATTTGCAAATTTTGGAGAGTATGATTTCAGTAATGTATTACTTCCTCCCCACACACGTCTCGCGAAATGACCAAGTTGCGATATCGGAGCTAATATGAGTGTTTACCTACATTTATTCTTTTCTTGCAAATGGAGTAGGGGTGACGTTTAAATCGAAAATAACCTTCAGTATATAGCATAAGGTGGAATGTGAGTGTTACGCATCCTATTTACGATATAGACAGTAGGATCGTCTTAGAAAGCTCTTTTATTTCTTCCAGAAAGCCCCATTTAAGTTCCTACAAAACACGTGTTGGTTATTGTAGTAATACGATAGAGTGATGATAAATCTCTTATTGGTTTCACAGTTTTAGTATTTTGGACTTAAACGACAGAAAACCTATCATTGCATCAGTGATTCCTGGCCTTGTTGTGAGTATGAAACCCAATACGGAGCGCAATTGAACTTTATGATATATGGTCGTTCTTCGCTCTCATTCTCAAGCAGAAATCATAAGAACGTGCTAGTTTGATAGTTGTGAAAAGAGTTTACCTCCACAGAAAAATAACGACGGATTAGTATGTTATTGGTCGACTGACAAATTCAGATGTAACAATCATAGAAAAAGAAGTGCTGACAACAATAAGCAAACTACATTTGAAAAATCAGAAAGACGAGGGTTTCATATGCTTAATATCGTGATGACTGTAGTTTTAATGCAATACTTGTTAATGATAAGAATTTTGGGAAAGGTTCAGATTGGGTTGACACGTGTGGTATAGATGTCTTTTAGTATATTTTTGCTGCAGAGTACGCTATGAGACACCTATTTGGATCTACTAGAAAAAAGGTTAAGATCGTATAGTACCATTATGTGATGGACCCGACTGTGATTCTTGTGCTTCTTCAGGTTTTAAGTAAAATTATAACAAACAGTCACTGTTCCCACTAATACTGCTGTTCCACAGGTCTGGAGAAAATTACGCGATGCATCGATTAGACGTGAGCAGATCCCTATAAAGATATTGCTTCTAGGTTTCTGTAACAGACAGATGAGATATACAGTATTACTACCCCAAATCTCATATTGAAGTTACAATACCACGTGAGAAAAATAAGTAATGTCTGCACTAGACCCGTAAGTCTTTTCACATCCCCTTGTTCTCTGTGTAATATTGTTAAGCGGTGAAATCTGGACGTATGAAATACACTTTTCGTCCCATCTACATTCACGTATATACCGCAGACCGCTGTACATTGCAGAGACTACTTGGTACAGGTTTTAGCGGTTTTTATGGCCTACATGCACATTGCGCGGGTGAATAGTCGTTGTATGCATGCACTCTAATCTCTCTTATCTTATTTCAGTGACCTCTATGCGAGATATACGATTGTTTCGGAACAATTATTACATAACCTACCTCAAATACTTATTTTCTAAAATACCGAAAAGGGTTTTGAGACAAATATGTTGTCATTTTTCATTGTATCCAATTTACTGCTGAGATGATAATGTCTCCCAGGGAATTTTATATGCGTGTATCAGCACAAATCTCGTACTCTCCTGTTTAACAGAAAACTCATTTCAAATCACGCATATGTAAGAGAAGAGTTTGCTTATAAAATATCGTTTTTTGTACCACCAGTTACTATTTTTTTTAATTTAAATACTTCGTGTGATTCGACAAGAAAGCACGCGCTGTATTAACGTCTTTTAATAGGTACCCAGATACTTTGTCAGAAAATACACGCAGAATGCACATTGCATGTTTCTAAGATATGTAATTAGAAATTATTATGTTGTGCATATCATTATTGGAGTATTAGTGTTCATTTCAGATGCTGCCTGGAGCTCTTCCCTGTGGTGGCCTGACTGATGGACTAGAACAAATACCAATCTGTTTCCTCTGCCGGTTGTTGGGACAGCCTATTTATCAAGGGGTCTTGCACAGTGTTGCCAGCGATGCTAGTAAAATCACTCCTGAGTTCCCATCTGCAACACTGAGCAGACGTAACCTTTGGGGTGGCTGTTGGCTGCCATAATGGTGTCAACAGGGGCTGTGACATTGGCAGTTGTTACTTGTGCCTGCATGAAGCGATATCTACTCTGATGAGTCAAAACGTCCACTGTCCATCGCGAAGTTGTTTCTTTCCCAGTAGCGTTGCGAGCACGTGACGAAGTAAGGAGAGGCTGTAAGGTGAAGAGAGATGAATGGACAATCATTAAAGTGAAGGCAGGGCCGCAAATGCGAAAATCCTCATATACAAACGGTTCTGACAAAGGGCACATTGTTGTGGCGCCTTGACTGTAAACGCGAATCTCTGAAACGGCGAAGCTGGTCGCCTGTTAGCCTACAACTATCGTGAACATCTATGGAAACTGGTGGACGGATGGTGAAATAGCGAATATGGTACTGCACGACTGCGTATCATCACAAAATGTAGAGAACGGAGGATCCACCGCTGTGTAATTCAGGACAATGTCTGGGGTACGGTGTATTGGGCTCTATGATGGTAATCAATGACATCATGACACCAATGAACTAAGTGAACATTATTGCCGACTACATGCATCGCTTCATGCTTGAAGTCTCCCCCTACGGCTGTGACATCTTCCAGCAGGATAACTGACTGTGTTGCAAAGTCACAATTGCGCTACAGTGGTTTGACGCGCATTATAGTGAACTTACATTTACGTCTTGGTCAGCAGAGGTGCCTGATCTGTATCCACTGGAAAACATATGGGGCGCCAGATGCAGGCCAGTTAACCAGCATCTCGTAACTTGGCGGAATTGCTTGACCTGTGCGTAGACATCTGATGATGCCGCATACTTGGGACTGGGTGTCGTCCTGTCCTCACCATCATTTCACCCCCACTGTCGACTCGCAAGTCGCCCAATCGCCCAATGTGGCGTCGCACTCAGTAAGACTTGCACTTGGCGGCCGAACACACCGACTGGGAACTCCCGGCCACTGACGCCATACCCTCATTTCCGTTTCTGGAATCCTGTCAAGGACTTGTAGAATCCATGCAAACCAGAATCTCAGTTCTAAGTGTTCGAAAAGTGGAACAATACGCTATTAAACAGGTGGCTCATCGGTGTTTATGAGCGGTATGAGCACAGTTTCGTCGGAGCAGACCATGGACTATACGTTTCCAATTTTTTTTGCTTGTTTACAGTAAATATGTAGTTACTGTTGCTGTCGTAACCCAGTAGTGATGGTAGCAGCACAACTGTGGGAAACTGTTTTAACGAGGGATATCAGTGTAGCATAGCGATGTCTTGCACTTAAACTACTGTGTGTGTGTGTGTGTGTGTGTGTGTGTGTGTGTGTGTGTGTGTTTGTGTGCAAACATAATAGCAGAAGCTTTCATATTTGGATTTTTTGGATTTCCAATTGTTATTTACATGTACAATATAATCTTACTGTGCCAAACATCTCTAAAGCAGTCTGATAGCAACGTCAGAGTGTAGGGCATTTTTTTTGGGTCCTAAATTGTAGTAAATGCAGTGCAAAGTATTTCAAAATACTGATAATGTAAGGATAAACTCCTCATACATAAAAAAATTTGCATTAGCAAATGTACACTTCACAGTCAGTGTGCATTATCAGCTTTGAATTATACCTAAGAGACGGGGAGATCAAATGAGAAAACCGTTTAAAAACTGGGGGCAGCTTGGAAAGCATCAAAGAGATGTATGTGATGAATTACTAGAAGAGACACTGAAACATGCAAATGGGTAAGGGAATGGACAGGTGTGGCAGCGTTAGTTGTGAGCGTAATGAAAATAAAGTGGAGATGGGCAGGACATGTGGCCAGGCTAATGGATGGTAGGCGGGCAGGGTAGCTCTCTTCCCTGGACTCCAAGAGATAACGAGAGACCGAGACGACGCCCCAGTGGAATGTAGGCAGACGAAACAAGAGAAAATGCTGGAGCAACGAGGATGCGTACTGCTGGAGACAGTGACGTCTGGAAAGGCCTTTGGCAACCTAAGGATGTCAAATGGCTACTGATAATGATGATGTTGTGGGAAGAAATTATATGTCGATTGACTTTTGTTGGAATTTTAAGAGAGAGCTCCGTGAGGCCGAGTACGTGTCTTATAACTTCTGCCTCTAAAACTGCACCTACGTCTTCGGGACATTCCTGTGCTTACTACACCAATTTGTAGTGGAAGGCACCTTTGAAATTCATAAAAAAATGTAGTTATCAGAAACAGTGGCAAAAACGCATTACTGTTTTACGTTATACTATCACTGATCAGTCACCAGAAGAATCGCAACCAAAAGGTGACACCGTTGTCACAAAATTCCTACAAAATGAAAATGGCTGGTACAAAACTTAGTAGCTGAGCATATCTACGTGCAAAGTACAGTAATGTGCGTAAATAGACCGAAAGATCCTCTATTGTTTTATATTGAAGGTTTCTTTATGCACATTTGTGTTTAGTTAATGTGTTGTCTGTAAATATATCTTATTATTTCGATTTCTCATTTTATTGAACGCTGTATTTTATATGTTGATAAAAACTGACAAGAACAAAGTGTAAAAAAAATTCTGTATATTGTATGTATTTGTGTAAATTATAATTAATTTGTGATTATGATGAAACTCTGCAAGTTTTGTAATGTGGTGAGTCAGTTAGGCATATTAATACTACGTGTAAAATGTTTGTTAAAATGGGAGCATTACTTTGTTTAAAACAAACTACCTCAAGTGGGCATGCAAGAGAAAGCGAAAGTAAAGCGGATGACGTTAATTTCGGAAGCATTAATGCGGGTGTGCAAGGATTTGGAGGCAAGACTTAATTCGAACTCAGAATCAGCTTGGCAGACATGGGAGGGAAGAATCTTGTGGTTTTTTGCTTAAGCGAATAGACTTGGAGACGGTACAAACGTAATGTAGTGCCGTACTCTGATACAAATGGTGGACGATTTCTTGTTGAAAGAGTTGAACATTAGAAAACTACAATTCTGGACGTGACTTTATGGGAGGACGAGAATTAACTGGGGGAGAAAGGACCAGATCGAAAGAACGAACGGTGTTATAACAGTACTGGAAGGTCTTCAATAGTAAACGGTGTTCTTCACAACTGTGCTACATTGAAAGCGGAAAATTCAACCGAGTAATAATTACATGCACATCGGCGGTAGATTTGCATTAAAAGTAAACTATAAGGACCAGTCGGAGTTTTACTTTTTGCTGGTTGAAAAATGGAAGAAACGTCAAAGATCTGGAACAATAAACTTGTAGAGTGCGTCTACATCGTGCTCAGATATACAATGTTCAACCTGAGTTTCCTACATAAATATCCAGTTGTGACACCTTCTATAGCAATAGAAACCTCACACATATTGGGATAATATCAGTATCAGCAGCTTTACACCACGAATCTACTTCAGTCTGAACTTTTCGAGTAATTAAAATTAATTTGGTAAAAGAGAATGTGCCATTGCGACCAACCGTATCTTATTTATTCCAGTACAACAAGCAGTTATCACACGGCATCAGAGGGCAGTCGCCGAGCACAGATGCGGTAAGGATGTACCTCTCTGCAGTTACATAACTTCTCTGGAACCAACTATATCAACAAATAAATAGCATCTCAGCAACCAACTATTTTTACGAAGTTTATCAGATTTAAAACCGAATTGAATGTTTGTTGAACCAAGAATTACTTGAAACACTCATTCAGTTAAAAGCCTGTAATACTTTGCAGAGGTATTTTTTAAGAAGTTGAATACAGCAAAACAGTTTTGCTAGACAGTGTCACGTCATAAAACCGGAAAACGCACTTTGGTTTACAGTTTGAACGCTTGATGAGATTTTCGAGTGACAAATTTCTCAAATTAACTGACTTCTCTCAGTCATTTATTGTCATCAGACTAAGAGTGCAGAATGAAGTCATATTAAAGGTGATTAGAGCCGGAACTCATACCGACACCGCGTGAAAAAAAAAAAAAAATGAAGGGCGCAGAAGGGGAGGAGGAAAAGGCGTGAAACTTCACGGACTAAGACAGTACATGATGTTACTTGAGCGTTGACAATATCAAGTCAAATTTACAAAGAACTTGGCAGTATAAACTTCCTTACCAGTATGACTTCACATTCTCTCTGGCTTGGATACAAATTGATTCGGTTGGGAATGGTGTCATAGATCCATTCCTACGTCCAGAGAGGCAAACTGGCCCACAGTTGTTGTGACTGATAACTGATATCCTCGACAACGGCGGAGCTGAAGTCCGAGCTAATCCGAGCTTGTCCCACATGCTACTATCGGGAACAGATCAGGACATCTCGCTGGTAGCAGAAGTACCTCAAAACCACGCAGATAATCATAGGGATACGTGCCACTTTTGGACGACCATTCTCATACCCAACGGCTCCTCACACCATGATATCAGGATAACACCTGAGTGCCTCCAAAATATTGGAAGACTGGGATTTCTCCCCAAGTCACCGCCATACTCACCGACGACTGTCATCTTGGTTAGTACAGAACCACATGTTATCACTCGATATAAAGCCACACCATTTATCAGCAGCCAATGCTCTCCAATAACCTCACTACTACAAACGCAGCCGTTTATGTTGTGGTGTTGATAGCAGCCTACATATGGGTAGTAATTTTGTAGTCCTGGGTCTGCTAGTCTCCGGACAATGGTGTAAGCTGACCCAAAATGTTGCAGGGTCTCCCTTACTTGTTCTCGCAGATGTGAAGTTATTACAATGTTCATGATACCCAGTACGACAGTCCTTCATTGTTGTAGTCAAAGATGGTCATCTGGTATCTTGAGAACAGTATGCTAGCCCCCACGCTTCCACGCAGTCCAACAACGGGTCACTGTCACATCCGAACGCCACACAAATGTAGATATTGCACACTTCGACCAGCCGGCCAAATGGAGCCCTAAAATTAGAACCCTTTAAAACTCTGCCAGGTGGTGATAACGCTGTCTCACGTGAGAAAGCACCATCTCTGCGTGCCCTTCCCAGTAATCATTCAACGTTCGACACTTTTCACGCCCCCTATATACCCTACCAGGCCTGTTAACAACACTAACCACCAACAACTCTAACGCATTCTAGCGGCCTTTCTACCTGTCACGGACAATTGTAATTGTAATCATTTACATATCCGCCAATGGTGGATACATTTACATATCCACATTGACATTCAGCCATGTCTACTGGGAGCTTTACTTTTTTTGTGAAGAAGTATACTTTAACGATACAAGTGTTATGTTCAGTAGAATGATAAAAGGAGACATGTCACAGGAGCCATTTACACTGTTAACAAACACACCCATTATTTAACACAGATTAAATTTTTTGTTACTATTATTTTTGTTATAGACTGGCAAGTTACCAATCATCACAAGAGCACATTTATATTCATTTTACTTTAAGTACGCAACTGGCTATCAGTCACTGGAATCATTCTCAACCTTAAATATCTGGGAGGCTGTATCCTGCCTGATGTAAAGTAGAATGACTGCGTAAATTTAACTAAGCACAAGACAGATGCCAGCCTGAGATTTATTAAAAAACCAAAAGAAGAGTGAAATCATGTACTAAGTAACTCTCTCACATAACGGTTATATGATAAATTCTTGAATATTGTTCATAGATGTGGGATCCACACCAAGTATATAAGTGGCCTGAACTTGTAATTAATCAGACGTACATCAAATATGCTTACTGAAATTTGTACTTATTAAAATTCTCTTTCTGTCTCTATGAATGAGGACCCATAAAAGTACCAAAATAATTAAATCTGACCTTATTTCAGGAAGAACATAACTTAAGCAAGACTCACTTCGTGCTGTGGTTGAAGAAGGCATTTAGAATTATTCATTCACTTTAATGACTGAGTTTCCTAAGAAAAAAATTGCCATTTGACCTAGGAAACGTTTAATGTGTCCCAGCTTATTAGCAAAACATGTGCATTGAGCATGCTTGGCTCATGATTGTGACCCTAAATATCCATCTACAACAAACCGAAAATACTAAACATTTAGAGGGTATTCTCTGTAACATAACGTAAACTGTGCAGCTCCGAACTCACCTTCTGGTATCTGTAACGGTACTACCACACAAACCAAAAAAAATTTTGCATGACCTCGGTTCCCGGAACTCCTCAAGATAGACGTTGACTGTGGATATTGTATCACAGACACAGTCCCTTTGACTGTTCAGAGATGTCACTAAACCCTCCCAAAGATGTAAAAGACCGTGCATGAGCAGTGTCTATTAGACGCAGGGGGTCCAACAGCAGATCAGTTCCAGTCATTTCACCAGGAAGGAGGTACACGGCTCGTGTTATCCGTAGTTGGACCATGCCTAGACGCTCAATATTGCGGTTCGCGTCCGCATTGTTACGTAGAGCCAGGAAGGGCTCTCAACAAGGAACGTGTCCAGCCGTCTCAGAGGGAATGAAAGCGATGTTGTTCGGACATGGAGGAGATACAGAGAGGCAGGAACTGCCAATGACATGCCTCGCTCAGGCCGCCCAATCACTACTACTTCAGTTGATGACCGCTACCTATGGATTACGGCTCGGAGGAAACCTGACAGCAACGCCAAGATGTTGAATAATGCTTTTTGTACAGCCGCAGTACGTCGAGTTATGAGCCAAACGGTGCGCATTAGGCTGTATGTTGCACAACTTCACTGCTGACGTCGGTAGCGAGGTCCATCACTGCAACCACGACACCATGCAGCGCAGTTCAGGTGGGACCTACAATACGCCGAATGGACCACTCAGGATCAGCATCATGTTCTCTTTCCGATGAGTTCCCACATGCCTTCAACCAGGCAATTGTCGGAGACGTGTTTGAAGGAAACTCGGTCAGGCTGAATGCCTTAGGCACACTGTCCAGCAAGTGCAGCAAGGTGCGGGTTCCCTGATCTTTTGGGGTGGCATTATGTGGGGCCGACGTACTCCGCTGGTGGTCATGGAAGGCGCCGTAACGTCTGTGTGATACGTGAATGCCATCCTCCGACCGACAGTGCAACCATAACGAGGGCATATTGGCGAGGCATTCGTGTTCATGGACAACAATTCACACCCCCATCATGCACTTCGTGCGAATGACTTCCTTCGTGATAACGACATCGCTCGACAAGAGTGGCCAGCATGTTCTCCAGACATGAACCCTATCAAACATTCCTGGGATGGATTGAAAAGGGCTGTTTATGGACGACGTGACCCACCAACCATTCTGAGGGATCTACGCCGAATTACCGGTGATGAGTGCTTTGATGAACTAGTGGATTGTATGCTACGAGGAATACAGGCATGCATCAATGGAAGAAGACGTGCTACTGCGTATTAGAGGTAGCGGTGTGTACAGCAATCTGGACCACCACCTCTGGCGATCTCGCTGTATGCTGGTACAACATGCAATGTGTGGTTTTCATTAGCAATAAAAAGTTCGGAAATGATGTTTATAATTGAAAGAAAACAGCCATCGGTCACTATTTTTAACGAATTAACCGGGCTTCAACACTGCTACGAGTGTCTTCCTCAGAATTTAAATTAAAGAATGGTCTATAAATGGTCACAGAATTATGACTAAAAACGTGTGATACAGAGTATAAGTACAGAATCATCGTGAAAGACTGGCAGTACTTATATGTCATTTAGAAAATAATAAATATGCCAAAAGTGCATTAGTCACAAAGATATTTAGGATAAAAAAATTGTGATGGCGAGCCACTAAGGGCTTTTCGTTACTTACGCACTTACAGGTTCCAAACGGACTCCAGTTGTGATGGTAGTCCACTAAGGGCCGCTCGTTACTTACGCAGTTACAGGTTGCAAACGAACTTCAGGTTTGCAACCTGTAACGGCGTGAGTAACGAGTAGCCCTTAGTAGCTCGCCATCACATTTTTTTATCTTAAATATCTTTGTGACTAATGCCCTTTTGGCATATCTATTATTTTATAAATGACATATAAGTACTGCCAGTCTTTCACGATGATTCTGTACTTATATTCTGTATCATACATTTTTAGTCATAATTTTGTGACCATGTTAATTTAAATTCTGAGGAAGACATTCCTAGCAGTGTTGAAACCCGGTTAATTCATTAAAATAGTGACCGAGGGCTGTTTTCTTTCAATTATACCTATTCACGGTCTCTGAACGTGCAGCCATGTACAAAATTTTGTAATGATGTTTATGTTGATCTCTATTCCAATTTTCTGTATAGGTTCCGGGACTCTCAGAACCGAGGTGATACAAACCTTTTTTGATGTGTGTAAAATACTTCATGTGATCTTAAGCTGACTGAATGAAAGACGCACATGAAAAATAATTCTTAGTCAGCAAGTAAACCGGATAAAGGCAAATCATCCCAGCTGGATCCTATTACTGACAACATAAAAGACCATGGCCACATGGTTCCATTAACAGTTGTAAACATATATCCTCAACTGAATGATGAGAAGATGGTTGAATAGATATAGGACGATCTCGTATCACCTGATAATTATTGAAACCCAAATGTGCAGCGTTTCATTTGAAAACACAGAATCAGTGTTACAAGAACCACGTGATGGCTATACCATGATAAGACAAAGACTTCATTCATAAAATATTCATGAATCCACAAAAAGCAGTGAATCAAGGAAAGAAACTGGCACGCCTGCCTAATATAGTGTAGGGCCGCCGCGAGCACGCAGAAGTGCCGCAACACAACGTGGCATGGACTCGACTAATGTCTGAAGTAGTGCTGGAGGGAACTGACACCATGAATTCATCAGGGTTGTGTCCATAAATCCGTAAGATTACGAGGGCATGGATATCTGTTCAGAACAGCATGGCCGTCCGCTGTGGACGAGCGGTTCTTTGCGCTTCAGTCCGGAACCGCTCGACTGATACGGTCGCAGGTTCGAATCCTGCCTCGGGCAGTGTGGTGTCCTTAGGTTAGTTAGGTTTAAGTAGTTCTCAGTTCTGTGGGACTGATGACCTCAGTTGTTACGTCCCTTAGTGCTCAGAGCCATTTGAACCATTGGAAGAACAGCGTGTTGCAAACCATCCCAGATACGCTCAATAATGTTCATGTCTGGGAAGTTTGGACGGCAGCGGAAGTATTTAAAGGGAAGAGAATGTTCCTGGAGCCACTCGGTAGCAATTCTGGACGTGTTCAGTGAAGCTTTGTCCTGATGAAATTGCCCAAGTCCGTCGAAATGCACAATGGACATGGATGGATGCAGTTAATCCGACAGGATGCTGAGGTACGTCAGAGTCGTATCTAGAAGTATCAGTGGTCCCATGTCACTCCAACTGTGGACGCCCCACACCATTACAAAGCCTCCACGAGCTTAAACAGTCCCCTACTGACATACTGAGTGCATGGATTCATGAGGTTGTCTCCATATCCGAACACGTCTATCGGATCGATACAATCTGAAAGAGCCTCGTCCAAGCAGGCAACATGTTTGCAGTAATCAAGAGTCCAATGTCGGTGTAGACGGGCCCAGGCGAGGTGTATAGCTTTGTGTCATGCAGTCATCAAGGGTGCATGAGTGGGTCTGTGGCTCCGAAAGCCCATATTGACGATGTTTTCTTCAATGGCTCCCACGCTGACATAAAAGTTGATGGCCCAGCATTGCAACTTGCAGCAGTTAGCCGAAAGGTTGCACTTCTCTCACGTTAAAGATTCTCTTGAGTCGTCTTTGGTCCCGTTCCTGCAGAATCATTTTCTGGCCGCAGCGATGTCAGAGATTTCATGTTTTATCGGATTCCTGATATTCACGGTACACTCGTGAAATGGTCGTACGGGAAAATCGCCACTTCGTCGCTACCTCGGAAACGCCGTGTCCCATCGCTCGTGCGCCGAATATAGCACCACGTACAGACTCACTTAAATCATGATAACCTGCCATTGTAGCAGCAGTAACCGATTTAACAACTGCACTCGGCACTAATTGTCTTATATAGGTGTTACCGAGCGCAACACCGTATTTCTGCCTTTTTGCACTTCTCGACGTCAAAGGCCATCTTTAAGACAAATCACCATAATTGATCCCAAAGCGATTACACCACAAATACTACTTGCGATTCTACAGACACCAAAACTAATAGAAACTGGAAGTTGACAAATTTAATAGGAAATTTTCTAACTGGAGTAACGGATGAGATAAAAAACATTCAGAGAAGAAGTGTATGATTTTGGCTTGTTTAGTTGGCGTTACTCATAGAAATGTTCAACAGTTTGGAGTGGCTTAGAAGAGTGATGATGTGGATCATGATTAGCAAATTCTGTGGGCCCATTTTTCACAAGAAGTCATGAAACGCACCGTTCCTCTCAACCTAAAACTAGGGAAAAAATAGGGGAATTCAAGCTCATGCAGAAGGGGACGATGGTCTTTCTTTCCGCATTTCATGTGCAAATGAACTAGAAACATACACTGCACGATGGCCATCGTAGTACAAATGTAGCTGTAAATAGGGCTACACAAGCAGCCCTCATGGCAGGTAATCCAGGTGCAAGTCCTCGTGCTGGTAACACTGCAGTTACTGCACTAAGTAGTCAGTAACTAATTCATGTTGACTCCAACAGAGTAGATTCTGGGTTTCCAGAAATGACACGATACGCGAGCAAAAAACATGTTCTAAAATTCTACAACAGACCGACGTCAGAGATATAGGCCTATAGTTTTGCGCATCTGCTCGACGACCCTTCTTGAAAATTGGAACTACCTGTGCTGTTTTCCAATCATTCCGTTCCTCTAGAGACTTGCGGTACACGGCTGTTAGAAGGGGTCCTGTAACCACCTTGAATAAAATACACCTCAAAAGCGGGTTTTTGAGCTGTATATTAGACCCAAGCCTGCTCTTCATTACTGTAAGGCTGCTGTACGAGCTCGCACCTCGAACCAGTGACCTCGCCTCGCGAGCTGATGAACTTGTCTTGTCATATTTGTAAAAATAAGCAAGCTGATGTATTCAGTTACATAAGAAACAATAACAGAGTAGCAGACCTCATTCGTCCGAGCAGCTCTGGCACCTCTTTCAGTTGACAGATTGTGAGGTGCGTAGTCGTGGTGGGGACGAGCCTTCGCCGGAGCTGCAGCTGTCTGGGCTCTGGCATGGCAGGCAGCGCCGTTCGCTTCCCACGCGGCCTTCCGTGGTCCTCCGCCGTGAGTCACGGCGCGCAGCCAGGCGGCTGGCCGGTGTTTACAGTGGCGGGCCGGCTGGCCGGGCGTTAACGGCGGCCACTGCCACGGACAGCCCATATCCGGAGGTCCGCACGCAGCCGGCAAAGGAGTCGCTCGCCCCATTTGTAGCCGCAAATGCGCCGACACGTAGGCGAGACCGCGCGCTCCCAGATGGCAGCGCCAGACCTCAGGCTGGCTCACTGGTAGCCTAACCACCCAGGCGCGGATCTGGCCAGCAGTTCTGGGGCCGCCACTGTTTGTTACTCTCACCTCCCCCCACCCCTACTTTTGACTCGGCACTGCGTAGTGCAAGGTACTGATAACAACAGTAAATTATGACTTTTTAATATAACAATAGTAAAATATTATAATAAATATATAAAAATTTTCAATACTATAGTTGTAACACTTCGTTCACATTAATACTTTAACATAGCTTCCAAGAAATTGCAATTCAAAGATATTCAACATCTGAAAAGAATTCGTCCTATAATAGGACATTAAAGTTGAAAAAAATCCACAGCCTCCTAAGTATCAGAACCTATTATTCACTTTAACAGTATTAACAGAAATATTTTCGTTTGGTACTCCCAAATTAATTCTAAATCTGCATCTATATACATACTGCACAAGCCATTGTAAGGTGCGTGGTGGAGGATACCTTAAACCACTACTAGTCCTTTCCTTTCCTGTTCCTCTCGGAAATAGAGCGAGAGAAAAACGACTGTTTATATGCCTCCGTATGAGCCCTAATCTCTCCGATCTTATCTTCATCTACATCTACATCTACATTTATACTCCACAAGCCAACCAACGATGTGTGGCGGAGGGCACTTTATGTGCCACTGTCATTATCTCCCTTTCCTGTTCGACTTGCGTATGGTTCGCGGGAAGAACGACTGCCGGAAAGCCTCCGTGAGGGCTCGAATGTCTCTGATTTTACGTTCGTGATCTCCTCGGGAGGTATAAGTAGGGGGAAGCAATATATTCGATACGTCATCCAGAAACGCACCCTCTCGAAACCTAGACAGCAAGCTACACCGTGATGCAGAGCGCCTCTCTTGCAGAGTTTGCCACTGGAGTTTGCTAAACATCTCTGTAACGCTACCACGCTTACCAAATAACTCTATGACGAAACGCGCCGCTCTTCTTTTTATCTTGTCTATCTCCTCTGTCAACCCGACCTCGTACGGATCCCACACTGATGAGCAATACTCAAGTATACGCCGAACGAGTGTTTTGTAAGCCACCTCCTTTGTTGATGGACTACATTTTCTAAGGACTCTCCCAATGAATCTCAACCTGGCACCCGCCTTACCAACAATTAATTTTATATGATCATTCCACTTCAAATCGTACTCCCAGATATTTTACAGAAGTAGCTGCTACCATTGTTTGTTCCGCTATCATATGATCATACAATAAAGCATCCTTCCACCAAGTGCCTATCCGCTGCAGATCTTCCTGCATTTCGCTGCAATTTTCTAATGGTCCTTACTCGAAATGTACGTTGTCGGCTGTACAATCGTTCCGCAGTCAGTCTCAAATAGCGCTTCTCTAAATTTGCTCAATAATGCTTCTCGAAAACAACGTGGCCTTCCCCCCAGTAATGTCAATTTGCGTTCTTCAACCATCTCCGTAACATTTACGTGTTGTTCGAACCTACCGATAACAAATTTAGCAGACTCCCTCGAACTGCTGTTGTGTAACTTGGACTAATTATGCTTGATTTAAAAATGTTGTAACGAGGTGTAACGTTATTAAAATTCCCTGTGCTAACCTTGTTTTTGAATATAGCCGGCCGGTGTGGCCGAGCGGTTCTAGGCGCTTCAGTGCGGAACCTCGTTGCTACGGTCACAGGTTCGAATCCTGCCTCAGGCATGGATGTTTGTGACACCCTTAAGTGAGTTAGGTTTAAGTAGTTCTACCTCAGATGTTATGTGCTTAGAGCTATTTGAACCTTTTATTTTTTTTAATGTATGTTCCGGAGCCGTTATCGGGAGAAGTAAACGCCGTTGGTGTTACTATCACAGTGATGCAATTGATCGGCAGCCGTTGCTGCGGTGCATACTCCATGATCAATAAAAGAACACGCCTGTTTGTTAATTTTGCTATTCGAAGTCTGATAAATTTAAAGGAGTATCGCTCTTCTACCGTAATACTAGCGTTGAAATACTTACATTACTTTCCACTGTCATGCATCACTTCATTAGTAGCCGAGTAACAATTAGAGATTTTGCTGATCCAAGGAAAATTCGTTGTCGTCGTTAAGATAATTCCATCTTGTTTCCTTACTTGCTGATTATACGGAACAAATAACATTTAATCATTTACCCAAGAGAGAGGAGGAATTGTAACCCGAAAATTTGAGACCTACATCTATCATTAAGCTAATTTAGAAACTATAATAGCAGTAAACACATCACTTTGACGATGTGACGAATTCTCAGAATATATTACCACAGTGTCATTATTAGTATTTGACTTAATACTACAATTATTGCGAACACATGTCTTCAGACTGTGTCAAGTAGAGCGTGTAAATGACTGCAATACAAAATGGTTCGCAGATGAACTGCTGGATGTCAGTGTTCAATGGGCACAATATTTCGGCAAAAGAGTATTGTGTCCGTTGACCACTGACATCCTGCCGTTCATTTGTGAACTGTTTCGTACTAATGTTGATGCAATGGGAATCATAAAGTCGACAACTTGCGTGTGAAAAGTTTATTCATACCTTTACCTAGGTTTCGACAGGTATAAACTTGCCTTCTCAGAAAAAGTAATGACACCTGAAAACCGCATATATTACAACTCGTACTCTTAAATCATATGTGCAGCAAAAAGAAATATCAAAATGACATATAGTGGAAATATAAACTTACGTGCCAAAGATAGCGTAAAAAGAGAAATGAAGTCATAAATGATCAATTCAAATGCTTTGGCATATCCATTTGAAATGTAAGGTAGACTTGTATCATACACTCAAACAAACAACATACAGTACAGAAGGGACACAGCAGGGAACTTACTCCATGTGGCGCTTACATAACAAGCGGTGCCAACAACAAAAGACACCCCACATGCTAATTAAATTACATTAAAATAACATTACAGACACAGAGACATAACAAAAATTATAAAAACACAGATAAAATATGCGGATGGTGCACAAAACTACGATGCACATTAAAGCAGGATAATGAGAATGTGCCTTTGAGGAAAGTAACATCATCAACTAGCGCAGAAAACCCGATACAGCCGCTATATAATTTTAAAAACAGCCCGAAAGTCATCCAAAAGGTTTCTTTTTTTAAGCTGTAATTTATCATTAAGGATAGAGGCCACTATACTTGAAATTGTCCTTACAAATCTGAAATTTCTCCAGCAAGTCCATCTAAAACCCTTCTCTTCACTATGGAAAATAAACTTGTCTTCCAATTTAATAGGAGAGCACGCACACCGTATGACATGTGCGGTATAAGTAGAGCCACGAGCGATACCACCTCCTTTACTCAATAAATGTTATTTGAAGCCAATTTAGACTGCTCTTCCTGTGTGCCCTGTGCAGAGCTGGCGACAATCATTACACCTTATTTCATATGCGGCAGAATGAGAAAATGGTACGTCATTACGCTTAAAGGTGTGAATTAAATTTTTCCCGTTGTTAGTTGAAAACAAAACTTTATAACTTGCAGTAGCCTACACCGGGAGAAACTGAACAGTCACAAGTGCAATACAGTTCCTTTCAGTCGTTCTGCTTGTGTTGGTGAGGACAGCCTTCCTCTCATTTTTTTTCTTAGTCAAATATCTTTTCTTCTCTGCCATTGGACTCAGGAAAAGCGCCAGATTTGCTGTTGACAGTACAAAAGTACGGTCGGTGTTTCTAACCGCGCCTTTTGCTGGCTATACGCACTTCCCCATGGGCTTGCAGGCCCTCACACAAGCGACTTTGCAGTATGCTACATTTAACACAGCTTGTTACTTATAAAATTCCTATCATTTTGGAGCTTAGTTTTTATGCTACTTCAGTCTCTATCATTTAAGTGATAATTCTGCAATCTGGTATATGTAAGAATACAGAATGTTTCAAAAGTAACCGTACACAATCTATGGATGTAGTTTATACATCAAAATAAGATTAAATTGTTAAATAATGTTTTGTCTCAAATTGCTTTATGTCAGAGTCATACACCAGTGCAACACAAACAACAAAAAATTAATTCTTTTCAGGAAGCATCAATACGAAAGACCCCAAATTCAGCACAACTGTGTACTGTGCATTTACTTCAGAACATGTTCAAAATGATGTCCATGTAGACGAAGATAGCTCTACGTCTTACCACAGTTGGAACGACGCGGGCTCCGTTCATCGCATTATGCACAGTTGCACAGCCATTTTCAGATCGCCGCCGTGCTTGTGCTACATTCTCAGTTATAACACCACACACGAGCTCCTTCAGTCTACCCCAAAAGTAGAAGTCCAGTGGTACACTAGAACGGTAGAGTTTCTAACATTCCTAAAACAGCGGAAAGAGGTCATTTTGACCCCACATAAAATATTTTCATATTTGACTAAAAGTACTTTTTTAGTGTTTGTTAATCCATACTGAGTAATCACAAGAATTATTTTCAATTATAAATAGTAATTACTAATTTACTTGATCAAAAATGTATCATACAAATTTATTGTTGGTATTGCTAACAAGTTTCTTAACTACAGATTTTAATTTATTAACTTTTCATATAACTTCTAGACAGATTTAGTATATTTGGTCCATTTTACTCTCACATGTGTTTTACAAACAGCTCTGTATTACTTTTCACTCAAGTCATTTTTTGCTGCTAGATGCACTTAGCACAAGTGATTTCGTTTTACGTGCACATCTTCCACACAGGGTTTTGTGGCACTTTACACAGTTTTCGTTGGCCTTGTTGCCTTTGCAGAGGGTGTTTTGGCGCTTCCTCCGCTTTCTAGGTGATTTCAGTCCCATATCCTGTACCTTCACCTGATGTTTTGCTCTTTCGTTCCCTTCCCTTGAGTTCATTTGCCAGTTGAAGTATGAACTTCTTCCTTTCCATTTTCTTGTTCGTTACTATGTTGTAGATGACCCAAGCATTTATTGCCGCCATGTCCAGTATGTTGTAGAAGACATGCATTGGCCATCTTCTACATGCAACCTTCGTAGTATATTTACGGGTCATTTGATCAACCACGTCCACCCTGTAAGTTATTGCTACTTCAGCATGTAGAGTACTCAGAAGAAAGAAATTTTTATTCTTCTTTCCTTGGTGTACAATCAAAGTGCAGTCTGTGTTGCCACTACTGAGCAGTATTGTGGTGGAGTGTATTTCAGCATTCGGCTTCCTTCTTCATCGGGGATTTCAGGGCAGGTCTTGTTCATTGTACCATCTAATGAAATTATCTTTTCTTTGAGATTTCTAGCAAGTTGACGAGACGTAAAGAAGTTGTCTGTGGTCACATTGCTTGCTTGATTTACAAATGGCTCCAGGAGATGCAGAACGACACACTCTCCAAGTGGTTGTTTCTCTCTATGCGTGTGCTCTATGCCGGGGTATGGGAAAGCATTACATATATACTTTGTCGTTACATCAACAGCCAACCAGAATCTGAGGCCATGTTTGTCAGGTTTGTTGCATATGAATTGAGTAAACTTGCATCTTGCTTTGCTTGGTAACAGTTACTGTTTTCAAAGAACTTTCCCCAAAATTTCAGATATAAGACCGAATTTGTTGGCTGCCAGGCATTTAGCCCAGGTTGAGTTTTCATAAAAATGAAGAAATCTGAGAAGCTCCTGAAATCTGCCCCTTGGCATAATGTCCTGATAAAAGCAGCGCCCCAAGAGAGCGACCAGAAATGATCCACAGACATACCTTTTGTGCACAATACACCCCGAACATACATGATGGCTATCACTTCCTCCAGTTCCTCAAACGACACAGCCCAGTCATTGTGTTTTAATACTTTTCGAGCATTTGGTTTTGTGTATTTCTTCATGAGGCATAGCACTGTTTCATCAAAAATAAGACGGAAGGCACTGATGACAGAGCTGTCTACTTGTTGGCAAGCATAAGCAGTGAGACCTCCTCTCTCCTTCAGAACATTCACAGCTGATCGCCTTCCAGAAGATGAATAATTTGCAATCTTCCACACGGTTCCATCCCTTGCAATCATCTTTGTAGACGCCTCCAGCTGTACCTGCTGTGGTGAAAGATGTGACGATTAACATATATCACCATCTGAATCCTCTTCCACTAATCGCCTCTCGTTCACAGTGTCTTCATCTTCACTTGTGTCAGGTACATAATTATCATCTTCATTAGTGAAGTCAGTTTCCGATTCAACTTCGGAACTCTCTAAGAGATGTAACACTTCTTCATCAGAAAGTCCGCGCTGACGGTACATGTTCGAAAACGTGTTTCGCCAACAAAGACTGCCTGAGTGACACAACATAAGCTGTGGCGGACTGAAATGTACACGTTCCAAGTTGCAACAATGAGGAGCAAGTGTTCTGCGTTACTGCTCGCTGTTGCCACTGTATTGTTGGATAATTTACTTATATTCAGAGGAGAAATTACAGTGGGGTCAAATACACCACTTCCACCATTTTGGGTATTCAGAATGGAACGGTGAAGAAAATTATAATATTTTGTAAACACTAAAACATCTTCAGAAAGAGGAGAAGAAACTAGGAAAAGCCATATAATTTCATTAACGAAGTAAATAAATTGGATATGTCAAAAAAACAAGAAGTATGTCAGAGGTCATTTTGACCCCTTCCGCCGTTCTAGTGTTATGACCCAGTGATCTGGCGGGCCAAGTAACCGATCCTGCACGGCCTGTCCACACAAGCAACTCTGTGGCCTTCCGACCGATATGTGCAGGCACCGTAAGTTGGTTCGTGTAGTGAGTGGAACACCAAGAAGCAAATCACCCAATTCATGTTCCAAAAACGTCGATAAACTGTGCCAGGGAGGCGCCGTGGAATAAAATGCGAACTAATCGTCCTCTATACCACACCAAATGTTCACTGCAAAACGATGTTGATATCCTTGTACTGCACTTACGCAAGGATTCTCATACGCCCACAAGGCTCTCGTCCGTAAACAGTACACGACGACCGAACAGTGTGTCAGCAGCATGGAGTTCGAGTAACCACTGACAGAAATTCTGAAGCTTAGGTTAGTGTACCAGTGTCAGCTGCTGTACTTTCTGCAGATGATATTGGTGTAATTGCTGTCTCCGAAGCAGGCGTCATACAGTTTATTGAGAAACCTGTCCAGTGGCATGGCTGGTACTTATGGCCGGATCTTCTTCTACAATTTTCAGGATGTTCTCAGCACCCAGTCCCCCAACTGATGTCGACAAAACTATGGCGGACCACGAATACCATGTTGCCTTAAACACTTATCCACAGCCGTGAAAGTCTGATGTCTCGGTACCCTTCTGTCTGGAAACAATTCCATACAGCGTCGTTTTTCTGCTCGTGCATTGCCCTCTGCTGTGCCGTATAGGCGGTGCGTATCTGCATATACACCGTTTGCATACGGCATCGTACCGTAAACAACAACTGCAGTCGCTTACCTACCAATAGAATGAATGTAAGTAGTATTTTTGATGCCACTACATTGCAACAGCGCCATAGAGTACAACGGACCACACCGAAGCGAAGAAAAAGAAGGCATTCTGTGGCAGTGTAGAGGGCTGTACAAAGCAACATTAGTAGATATGCAGGGGAAGACGACACGCAAAAAGTCTGTACTGACCCAAGATGTAATGCGTACCTCAAATGGATTATGTATAATAACTCGGAAAAAAACATCATTTGACGCAAAACTTTACTTAAGATTTTACTGTTTATTTTGATGCGTGCATAACACTCACGGAGTACATACATTTACTATTGAATCCCCCTTTATAAATTTTTTACTAATGCTTTTTCTGAGCGGAAGGGGATGATGAGGGCCATGAATCCCCTTCCTCCCACGTTTGTTGTATGCCCGTCAATACCGCTGAAGTCTAAAGGGCTCAAAATGTGAAAATGAATGCTATCATTGTCCATTCCATTGGACAGTAAAAGCCGCACATAATACAAAATATACATAAAGAAATGTATCCCTGTTGTTGCAAAAGTAACATTCCGAAGTGAAATAAAAACTCAGACTCGAAACTTTCAATGACAAGACTGCAGACCTCTGTGACAGTTAAAAACGATTACAGGACGTTTTGAATGGAATGAATCGTCTGCTGATCAAAGAACATGGATTAAGAGTAAACCAAAGAAATATATATCTATTGAGTGGCAGTAAAAATTGACTTAGTGATAAACCAACACCAAAATTTGAGACCATGTGGAAGAACAGATGAAAGGATTCAGTGATATTAGAAGCAAAAAACGCACGAGCGAACGAGGGAGGAGATAAGACACAAACTAGTTTACGCAAAGAGAGCATTCCCCGAGAAATCAACTCTGCTCATATCAAACGGAAGACTCAACGTGAAAAAGAATATTACAATACTATACATCTACAACACATTTTTAATTTGTAAGATGCTCATCTTGTTGCTTAATTTCGTTTGGTGTTACTTACTATTCCAAAACCAATTCTCACAGTCTATATTCGTCATTTACAGGTTGATTAATTCCTTTTTTTCCTAGCTTTATGTGTATTTCCATTCTTTAATTATTGCTTCTGCCGTCGACCTCTTGATGTAATTAAAAGGACTGTCCTTGTATCCAATAATAGCTGTGCCATGCAATTTTACCCCCGCAAACTTAATAAATAGATCACAGTCAATCAAAAAATCATAAGTTTCTTGATGTTTCAGTTGCAGACTATATCAGCGTACACAGGGAATTACATTTGAGAAGAAACTGGTTATCCTATGGATGTGAGCTGTGTTCTAAGCCCAGAGCGGTTCTGATTGACGGAAACGTTGCACAGATCTGCTCTTCACAACATGGTTTGTTTCTTTGTAACGTAGGTATTTCTGTTTTCAACTGTGTATCCCATCTGTATGAGTGTATAAATGCTGGGTCCTGTCACAATATCATGATGTGTTACACGTCGGAAATAATCATTCAGTTGTGGATAAGCACGTTGCAGGCTTCAAAGGAAAGCTTATCTATGAGAGAGACTTCCTGGAAAACGTTTTTCCAACTTACCTCGGGATATTGCTTAGACACATCAGATCTGTAGCAGACAAGCTTAAAAAAATATCTCATGTTCACAGACAAAGTATCAAGAACGACTTGGGGTTGGGTACCCTGTCAACCTCTCATTTAAACATTCAATGATATGACGCTTTCACACGGTGGTTTAACAGTTAGTGTCTTTGACTACTAATGCCATGTGGAAACGTAGCACGGTGTGTATATATACCTCAAACTCTGAGGGAATTATAATCCATCTAGGAAAATCGAAAGTGGGAAGTTGTAATCGTAGGTAAAACTGCATCAGTTGTTGATTCATTTAGAACACATTATCATATTTTTCGAAATGTTTTTAAATAAATTAACTCTGCTAACTGAAAAAAGAACAAAAGATGAAGTTTACCTGACGGTCGTCTATCGCTTCCCACGCCCGGGTTCCCTGATTCGATTCCCGGCGGGGTCAGGGATTTTCTCTGCCTCGTGATGGCTGGGTGTTGTGTGCTGTCCTTAGGTTAGTTAGGTTTAAGTAGTTTTAAGGTTTTAAGTTCTAGGGGACTAATGACCATAGATGTTAAGTCCGATAGTGCTCAAATCCATTTGAACCATTTTTTTGAATCGTCGTCTAGCGGAAATAATTAGTTTGGCAGTGAAAAGGGGTGTTGACGTGCCGGATGTAGGTGATGCCTTATTTGAAGTGCACATACCTATTCGTTTTTACATTCACTTACTTTTTCGTTGCACTTAAGTGACGTTTTAATATATTCACAAATATCTAACTGTAACGAAGTTACACTGATTAACACGCTGTGCTCGCCTTATAAATCTAGGTTTTCCGCCGGTTCCCTAAACGGTTTCCAGCGAATGCTGGGCTGGTTCCTTTGGAAAGGCTTCAGCTTCGTCTCTAGTGATCACGTCGCCAGCGGGTCTCTGAATCCCAATCTCCTTTCCTGCTAGATGGCACTTAAGGTGTACTAAATACTGAGTACATTGCAAATACAAAAGTTGGAATATGCTGCACAGAGTTTTCGTCTTTATTCACGACAGCAACTTTTCAGTAGCAAAATTCCAGATGACAAGTGGTTGTTCTTTGAACTATTCTCTCTCAGCTAACTAACCGCTTCTTGCGGGAAAATGTCGAAGCACATTCTAGCGCTGCAATGACGTAATTCTCTTCAGGGCTAATCAATAGCGAACAACATTTGGAAGATGCAGTAAACGTGTAACTTCAATAAGTATGTGGCCAATCCATCGGAAATAACAATTCACGATAACTCTGTCCTTTTTGACAGATTGCAGAGGTCAGCAATAAATGTTTTATTTCCGTGTCAAGGTCAGAGCTGTCCAGGAGAGTGCCGACCCAAAGCAAAATAGTTAACATGCATGTGGAATGTTAAAGTTGGGGAAATAGGTAGGACATGAAAAAGAAAACATCATTTCAAATTCAACGTATTGTGTTAAGGGAGACGGAAATGACTATAATCCGATAACTGCTGCTTAATGACAGTGCGTATTAAAAGTATAACCTCGTATTAACAGGTGACGGTCAGCCTGAATTCATAGTCGAGGTGAGGTTATAAAAAATCAATACTTTTATTAAGACACTTGCATAAATGTACAATGCGTCTTAAAAATTCAGGAACAGCAATAAGTGAAGTGACCGTGGCTTAGATTATATAACATTCTGAGAAACCAACGTGGATAAAACGATTTGAATAATCACACTATGTAACGTGAAACAAATACCGTTCGACTTCTCCAAGACAGCACTAGATGTGGTGGTAAGCCTCCTAAAATAAAAATGTTTCACTAGAGAAGAAATGTGCTCCACGACTGGACAGAAAAACCAGTAATGCCCGTGCTGAAACAGGAAATCAATAGGAGTCAGACTCTTTGTGAAGAGTATGACGAGACAGCGCTTGCTAGGATACGCTTTATTCCAGAAGTAGATTTGTAAAACTTTGCAGGATATTCCTCGTTTTGATGAAAATTTCTCCCGCCCAAAGAAAAGTTCACGGAATCTGAAAATTTTGTAGATGAATGAACAGAATAAGTTGTATGAGAAACCACTGTGAATTTGTGCTGAAGTGCTTTCACGACTGCTGATGTCCGGGTTGAAGTCACGTTCTGGAGAAAGGGCAATCTTAGTCACTTGCCAGTCAGCTAATATTTCTCACGATGCTCTATTCAAGCTTAGGAGGCCCCAGTTACAGCTATGCTGTTGTCTAAATAATCCGTCAGTATTACATAATGAGAATCTCAAAAAGTATTGGCCTCTATTTTCTATGACAAAGAACTTTCTTCGTCTATTATGGAGAAAGCGTAGAGTTTTTTCCATTGTATTCCTCGTAGCTTCGGCTGAGGCAAGTGGCGATGTTTCATAGTTCCTTCGGAGCTCACACTTCTCCGCAGAATTTTCTGCACATTGAGCCTCGACATCGCCAGATTCTGTGCTGAAATGTTCTTCCTCGCCCCGTTTCTGCAAGACGTAAAGAAAGGTGTGGTGAGGTCTTATGGGACTAAACTACTAAGGGAATCCATCGCTCCCTAAGCTTACACACTGCTTACTCTAACTTTAACTTACGCTAAGGACAACACATGCACCCATGTCCGAGGAAGAACCCGAACCTCCGAGGAAAGCCGTGCGGTCCGTGACAAGACGCCTTAGATCGCGCGGCTACCCTGCGCTGCTTCCTTTCAGTAGAGATGCCTAGAATGTTAACTACCCTGCGCACATTCGTTTTATAATCTTAAATTTCCATATCATTAACTATTTCAACGGTTCCAGAGAGCACTTTCTATATTTCTACTACCATACACAAACTCATTGACCCAGAAACAGCTGTTAGTAAGTTACAGTGGGGAATCCACAAGAAAGTAATAAAAGTTTTCTTATTGTATCTACGAAGCCTCTGAAATTAGAGTGTTTAATAACAGTACGAAACACTGTCTTTTTAAATTTTTTATGGCAGCTTCCAAACTGATCTCTCCAGACAGCTGCCGACTAACAACTGAAACTCGTCTCATTGAAACTTTCAACATTGGCATTACAAGAATGTCGCTTACGATCGCTGGTTTGGTTTACGAAAATGCTCATTCTTTCATAAAAAATTTATAAATCTGTAATCGTATGTAATTTCTTGCAATAAGGCCTCACGAAGTGTAAGAAAACGAGAACAAGAAAAGCATTGGAAAATATAGGGTAAGATAAAACATATGTCGTTAACATTCCACTCTACGTAACGAGAAGGTAGTAGTTAATGATTTCATATTTTTGAAGATAAACGAGAGTGTCATACCGCAAAAATTACGTCATCAGGTTAGTTCTCCTTTGTAATGTTCGTCCTTTATTAATGCAAAGAAATGTTCGTCTTTTATTAATGTGTGGTTGAATTCCAAAGTATGATGCCAGAATTTATTAGTATATCGTATTTACCACTTAATATCAATTGCATGTGCATCAACGTTACTGACTAGGCAGAGCATAAACTGTTGAAGGTCTCTGAATATGTAATGTATATTTGAAAAGGAGGCTACTGTTTAATTCCGCATTACTCCAGGTAGATATTACTTTGATTCCGAGAAGGAGTACACATTAGCATTGCTACGAACGCATTGGCAGATCAGTGCCTGGGGTGTTATTCAGTTCACCGTTTAAGCTATTGTGACAGGCCGCCTGTGATCTCATTAGCTTGCAACTTTGTTACGCCTCACAGAGCATTCAGAGTCGGTGCTCTCATACATCAGATTTCTCTGAAAGTGACCTGAACAATGAAATCTGAGCTGTTTGTAAACACTACAAACTTTTTATTATGAAGCGTTATTTATAGCAAAATTTAAGTGACATACGTGAGGCAGGAACAGAAGACGGATCCGCTTAGACACACTGAGGTGACAAAAGTCACAGGATGGCGATATGCACATATACAGATGGCGGTAGTATCGCGTACATATGGTATAAAAGGGCAGTGCATTGGCAGAGCTGTCATTTGACCACAGGTGATTCACGCGAGAAGTTTTCCGATGTGATTACGGCCACATCACAGAAATTAACTGACTTCGAACGCGGAATAGTAGTTGGAGCTAGACGCATGGGGCATTCAATGTTGCAAATCGTTAGGGAATTCAACATTCCGGGAGCCACAGTGGCAAGAGTGTGCCGAGAATAACAAATTTTAGACATTACTTCTCAACACGGACAAGGCAGTTGCGGGCGGCCTTCGCTTAACGACTGAGGGCAGAGGCGTTTGCATAGGGTTGTCAGTGCTAACAGTCAAGTAACACTGCATGTAATAACCTCAGAAATCATTGTGGGTCGTACGACTAATATATGCGTTACGACAGTGGTGCGAAATTTTGTGGTCATGGGTTATGGCAGCAGATGGCCGACGCGAGTGCCTTTGCTAACAGCACGACATCGCCTCCAGCGCCTGCTTCTGAGCTCGCGTTCATACATTATGTGATCAAAAGTATCCGTCATCCCCCAAAAACATAGGTTTATCATATTAGGTGCATTGTGCTGCCATCTACTTCCAGCTACTCCATATCAGCGACCTCCATATCATATCATCAGACATCGTGAGAGAGCAGAATGGGGTGCTCCGTGGAACTCACGGACTTCGGATGAGGTCAGGTCATTGCGTATCAGTTTTCTCATACGTCTGAACGCGACATTTCCACACTCCTGAACATCACTAGGTCCACTGTTTCCGAAGTGACAGTGAAGTGGAAACGTGAAGGGACACGTACAACACAAAAGTTACAGGCTGACCTCGTCTGTTGACTGACCAGAGACCGCTGACAGTTGTAGAGAGTCGTAATGTGTAATAGGCAGACATCTATCCAGACCATCACACAGGAATTTCACACTGCATCAGGATCCATTGCAAGTACTATCACAGTTAGGCAGGAGGTGAGAAAACTTGGATTTCATGGTCGATCGGCTGCTCATAAGCCAGACATCGCGCCGGCAAATGCCAAATGACACCTCGCTTGGTGTAAGGAGCGTGGAGAACCTGGACAGATGAGGGGAAAAAGGGGGGGAGGCGAGGGGGGGGGAACCGACGGATGGAGATGATTCATAAGGGGGGAAGGGCAGAAGTGAAAGGGAGTGGGCAAAGGCAGTGGAGGGGAATGCAAAACGAGTCCAGGGAGAGAAGGGGGCAGAGAGAGGATAGGTGGGGAAGAAACAGTATGGAAGGGGGAAGAGGGAGCTCAGCAAAAGGACAGAGGAAGGGACGGCGGGTGGGGATCAGAGTTGATAGGAGGGATAAATGGAGAGAGAGAGGGCATCATCCGGGAGGGGGAATCAACAGAAGCCACCTTGGGAAAGGAGATGAAGGGTGTAGAGTTGGAGGGTAGGGGAGACCCAATGGTGAAGGCGCAGTAGAAGGCAGAGGTTAGAGAGGAGAGTAGGGGACGAGGGGGACCAAGGTGGTGGATGCAGATATGCTTGAGAAATAGGAGCAGATGAGGGAAAGGAATCAGGTCATAGAGGATCTGTGTGGGGGATGGGAGGCATATACAGAAGGCAAGGTGGAGTGCATGGCACTCGAGGATCTGGAGGGACATATAGAATTTGGGGGGGAGGGGTGGATATCCAGGCAGCACTGGCATAACAGAGGATGGGACAGATTAACGATTTGTAGGTGTGGAGGATGGTGGAGGAGTTCAACTCCCATGTCTGGCCAGAGAGGAGAGTCAGAGTTGGTTGTGGGCTTTGGGTTGGATACAGTGGAGATGAGGGATCCAGGTGAGGTGATGGTCAATGGTGAGGGATTTACTTCTTCTCTGATGAAGGTATTTAAGAGAACTGTGTTTAGTACCTCAGCTTCACTGGCGCTGTCACCTTTGTTACCTCGTGGAGAACGTATTGATTGCATATTGCTTCTGGTGTACTTAATATGTTTGACCAGAATATCTTTGGGTTTTCTGCTAGACTTCGATACTGAGTTTCTCTATGGCAACTATTACCCCAGATCACGTAAGAAACAGATTGGACAATCGCTTTGTCTAGCAGGCAGCCCTTGTCAGGGAATGGCCACTAGGGGGCGACAGCATCACACCCTTACTGATGGCACCAACCACTAGATGGCACTCCGTTCTCTCAAATATGTGGCAACATCGTCCGAACGCGTGCAGTCACTTGCAACCTGATTCGTTCCAGAATATGACTGTGAAAATGGCAGTCCAGGTCCTCAGCGACTCTGTTGCTGCAACTATCGGAACTTGTGTAACGACTAAAGAATTGCAGAGTGATACAGCAGAGAAGACAGCTACTTTCGTAGAACGTATGAACAGTTTGTTTGATGTGTTGGATAGCAGGACAGCAATTGCCTCTAATCCATATAGGTATGCATTATCCGAACAATGCCCAGTAATAATGGAAACGCTACAGAATGCAATGGATGTCTTAAGTGCCATAAATAAGATTTACAAAAAGACAGGCAAAATAACGTCACCACCATGCTGTAAGGGTTTAATAAGGACTGTTAATGCTATTGCTCAGATTTTTATTGAGGAATAAAATGTCGGCATTAAATTTTTACTGAACAGCAGATTGAATCATCATACTCTTGAGAATTTATTTTCCGTGTTCCGTCACAAATGATGCTACAACCGTAATCCCAGTAGTTAGAACACTGAGGTGGTTGTTCCAAAGAAGCACTATTAACTCATTAAGGAAGCCTTCTGACGCTTCAAATTGTGAGACTCACAACATGCAGTTACTGAACAATTGTGTGCTGAAAAAGGTGGGTGATGAACCTCAGCTGTTGGAGAGCTCTGGAAACTGCGGAATCCCGAATACCCCTGGTCCCTCTAGGGAAGAAGAAGGGAGTACCGTCTAGGCTGGCGAGTATTTTTCTTACTCACAGCAAGACCTTTCCTCTGAACAGTGTTCATTGGCATATTTTTCTGGCTACTTAGCACACATATGCATCGAAAGGTATGGTTGTTTGAGATGTAAGGAGACACTTACTTGTAGCAGTTACCTTCAAGAAAAGAGGAAATTATTTACTGTCCATAAAAAAATACGTAACTAGGAATTTTTGTCATTCTTCAGTGGGACTCAACGCTCACGTTGTTGAGTTTAGCAATATTTTTTTACAGTTTATTTATAAGAGAAATATAATGTTTAGGGTTGTTAACTACATGAAATCAAAACTTGAAAACTTTCACTGGCTCGACGATGAGGAATGTGGAGAACACAGATTTTTCATTTTGAATCATCTTCTGAAATGCAAATTGTATTAGAGCTGCAGAACAATGTTCAAAGACAAGTTTAGTAGAAATGTCTCAAAACTGAAGGTTATAAAAAATATGTAGTTCATTCATATTGTATTTAAGTGCCAAATAAAAATTCTCCTTTAGATTCCACAAATAAGATTCGTTGTCTTTCCTTGATCACTTTACCACCTATAATTAGAAAAAAGGAATGTTTTAAATCTGAGCAAAACAGTACTGATTGTGACAGTAGTAGATGTGCTGATCGCAAAATAATATGTTTACCGTCTCAGAATTTTTTTTTATTCGGGATATTTAAAGTCTCACAATACTTATTTTTTTCGTAGATATCCTTGTTAAGTTCGTACATGAAATGATATTCGTTAACTAATAGTAATCAAATGTTAAATGTGGTTGTACTTAAGAAGGCCTACAGAAATACTTACAAAGAAAGCAAAATCTGTTTCTTAAACTTATTTACAGTCTCAATGTGAAAAATTTATTGTCGTAATAACTCACCTATTCCCATTTCATCCCCATCGATGCGTGAGTCGCCGAAATGACGTCAAATCGAAAGGCTTACACTCGGCGAAAGGTGTACCCGACGGGAGGCCCTAGTCACACGACTTTTATATTTACCTATTCCCTATACATACTCTATGCAAAATAAAGATTTACGTCCGTAATGTCAGGACACGAAATCCACTGCTCGATGCGACTATATTTCAAAGCTGTTGAGAAGATTTTAAAAGCTTTCTAATGTTAACCTGCAAGTGTAGGTCTTTTTACCACCATAATCCATATCAGAAGAGCTATATAACAAAGAGAAGACAGACGGCATGGAAGGTGAGTGTGAAAACTATGCGACTGCAATGCAGTCTGCATTTAAATAGAAACAAGCGAGAAACGTTTGGTGTTACTTTTCAGCTGTGGTCGAGCTGTTCTAGGCGCTTCAGTTCCGAACCACGCGGCTGCTACGGTCTCAGGATCGAATCGTGCCTCGGACATGGATGTGTGTGATCCCCTTACGTTAGTTAGGTTTAAGTAGTTCTAAGTCTAGGGTACTGATGACCTCAGATGTTAAGTCCCATAGTGCTTAGAGCTATTTGAACTATTTCAACCGGTTTCCCACACTAACTCACAGGATCTATCTGCTTCAATTTCATTACGAGACAAACTCCTTGTGACGGCAATAAATACTCCACCACCAACTGTGGTGACACAGTTAGATCCTTTATAAAAATTTCAGCTGAACTTATTTCCGGCTTTAGACAGCTTTCCGTGCGTGTAACGATTTGAGGTTCAGTGCTTTCTATTAGCGCTTGGAGCTCTGGTACAACATGGTTGGTGACGCTGTGACCGCAGCCGAAATGGTAGTGCAAACGCTAAAAACCTGCAGTGATGATTGGCCCAATGATTATCTACACACAGCAAAAAAACTTTTGCATCACCTCGATTCAAAGAGTTCCAGAACCTGTACAGAAAATTGGAGCAGAGATCAACATAAACATCATTTCCGCCCTTTTTATTGCTCGTGAAAACCACAAATTGCATCTTGTATCATTATATAGCGTGACCTTCAGAGGTGGTGGCGCAGATTGCTGTACACACCGGTACCTCTAATACCCAGTAGTACGACCTCTCGCATTGACGCATGTCTGTATTCGTTGTGGCATACTATTCAAAAGTTCATCAAAGCACTGTTGGTCCACATTGTCCCACTCCTCAAAGGCGATTCGGCGTAGATGCCTCAGAGTGCTTGGTGGGTCACGAAGTCCATAAACAGCCCTTTTTTCATTTATCCGAGGCATGTCGATAGGGTTCATGTCTGGAGAACATGCCGGCCACTCTAGTCGAGCGGTGTCGTTATCCTGAAGCAAATTATTCCCAAGTTGTGCATCATGGGGGCGCGAATTGTCGTCCATTAAGTCGAATGCCTCGGCAATATGTTGCCGAAATGGTCGCACTATCGGTCGGAGAACGACATTCACGTATCGTATAGCCGCTACGGCGCCTTCCGTGACCTCCAGCGGCGTACGTCGGCCCCACATAATGCCACCCCAAAACATCAGGGAACCTCCACGTTGCTGCACTCGCTGGACAATGTGTCTAAGGCGTTCAACCTCACCGGGTTGGCTCCAAACACGTCTCCGTCGATTGTCTGGTTGAAGACATATGGGACACTAATCAGAATTTTCCTCTGACCAACTTTACAATCAAATATCTTTTGTCGGGATATTTTCTGTCAGTAACGTCTGCCTGATTTATATCGGCTATTTTAAGGTCCTCCTTAATCACAGCGATCCTTTAAAGTGGTACCAACTGCATCCCTATAAAAGACGTACAGAAACCTACTCTAGATTCTTGGAGCAGTTTAGAGTTTTTAGGGTGAAAACAATGCAGTGTCCACTAGTGATAAGCACTTACTCGTGTTTCCTCGCGGGATAGTGGCTCCGATACCATTACCTAGTTTTTTAAATACTACTTACGTGTACCCACGAGGGAACACGAGTAAGTGCGTATCACTAGGTGACACTGCAGTTTTCATCTACAAAAACTCTGAACTGATAAACTGTTCCAAGAATCTGTAGTAGGTTCCTTTATGTCTTTTTAGGGCTGCATTTGTTACCGCACGAATACCATAGTTATTCTCACCCCTCGAATATGGTCTTTCATAGATGCGGTTGGTCTTTAGAATGACCTCCTTGTATTTATCTGCATAATATTCATTCGTCGCTGAGTCGGCCGCACATTCAATTGTTACACTAAGTTATATAAGTAACCTCCACTCCTCCCCCTCTTCCCCCCCCCCCCCCCCCGCCCGAAAAAAAACTTGTTGCATTTGATCGTAAAGAACACGGCCAACGTCGTAACCAGATTTCCCAGAAACTTTGCTCTGTGGAAGAAGGATCAATATAAGCGAAGAAGTGTCTTGACTTATTCATAGATACCCCATAGCTTACTGCAGCTAAAGTTTTCGAGTTAGTTTATGCGCCTTTTAGCGAGCAGATAGTTCAACCAAATTGTTGGCGCAGTGGCTAGCGTTGCGACCTTATATTTTGGCCCCGTGTTCGAAATACGATTATTACTTTTCTTTTAGTTTTTCATTTATCTACCCATGTCCGCAGAAAACTTCTACACGACATTCACTCATCAAGTAAAGGCTGACGCAAGGGAACAGGAAGATAGAGGTTCACAATACTTATAACGCTATTGCTTTTGCACGCGCGCGCGCGCGTGTGTGTGTGTGTGTGTGTGTGTATCTATTATGAGAAAAGTGGGCAATGACATCAGGGTTATAAACTGATTGTCAGCTAACGACATAAATTGGACAGACTAAAAAAATTGAACGATGTTTCCTATCTCTCAGACTCGGAAATAGTAAAAATCAATTATTGAAATAACGTTGTTCTTATTAGTCCACTAATTGTACGTCTGGTGGATACATTTAAAAAAAGAAAAAGAGACAATAAATGAATGATATAATTATTTGAATTTATTTTCGGTGAAATTCCGGTTCTATATCTTGATTCACAATCAATTACAAACAACAGTTTTCGGTAAGGTGAACCGTTATTCTCGGTTTGCCTCGAAATTCTGGCAAACGAATGAAACCATCAGCAATGTTAACGACGTTTCTTTCTCGAGTGAGATTCATACGAAGAAATGTCACTTTGTCAAACGTGCTCATGGTGTTCGTAACTTCTACGATTAGAATGTTTTTATCATCGGTGTAATCAAAGGGAAAGCACCAAATCCTATGAAGAATAAACATAGAAACAAAATACACTCCTGGAAATGGAAAAAAGAACACATTGACACCGGTGTGTCAGACCCACCATACTTGCTCCGGACACTGCGAGAGGGCTGTACAAGCAATGATCACACGCACGGCACAGTGGACACACCAGGAACCGCGGTGTTGGCCATCGAATGGCGCTAGATGCGCAGCATTTGTGCACCGCCGCCGTCAGTGTCAGCCAGTTTGCAGTGGCATACGGAGCTCCATCGCAGTCTTTAACACTGGTAGCATGCCGCGACAGCGTGGACGTGAACCGTATGTGCAGTTGACGGACTTTGAGCGAGGGCGTATAGTGGGCATGCGGGAGGCCGGGTGGACGTACCGCCGAATTGCTCAACACGTGGGGCGTGAGGTCTCCACAGTACATCGATGTTGTCACCAGTGGTTGGCGGAAGGTGCACGTGCCCGTCGACCTGGGACCGGACCGCAGCGACGCACGGATGCACGCCAAGACCGTAGGATCCTACGCAGTGCCGTAGGGGACCGCACCGCCACTTCCCAGCAAATTAGAGACACTGTTGCTCCTGGGGTATCGGCGAGGACCATTCGCAACCGTCTCCATGAAGCTGGGCTACGGTCCCGCACACCGTTAGGCCGTCTTCCGCTCACGCCCCAACATCGTGCAGCCCGCCTCCAGTGGTGTCGCGACAGGCGTGAATGGAGGGACGAATGGAGACGTGTCGTCTTCAGCGATGAGAGTCGCTTCTGCGTTGGTGCCAATGACGGTCGTATGCGTGTTTGGCGGCGTGCAGGTGAGCGCCACAATCAGGACTGCATACGACCGAGGCACACAGGGCCAACACCCGGCATCATGGTGTGGGGAGCGATCTCCTACACTGGCCGTACACCTCTGGTGATCGTCGAGGGGACACTGAATAGTGCATGGTACATCCAAACCGTCATCGAACCCATCGTTCTACCATTCCTAGACCGGCAAGGGAACTTGCTGTTCCAACAGGACAAAGCACGTCCGCATGCATCCCGTGCCACCCAACGTGCTCCAGAAGGTGTAAGTCAACTACCCTGGCCAGCAAGATCTCCGGATCTGTCCCCCATTGAGCATGTTTGGGACTGGATGAAGCGTCGTCTCACGCGGTCTGCACGTCCAGCACGAACGCTGGTCCAACTGAGGCGCCAGGTGGAAATGGCATGGCAAGCCGTTCCACAGGACTACATCCAGCACCTCTACGAACGTCTCCATGGGAGAATAGCAGCCTGCATTGCTGCGAAAGATGGATATACACTGTACTAGTGCCGACATTGTGCATGCTCTGTTGCCTGTGTCTATGTGCCTGTGGTTCTGTCATTCTGATCATGTGATGTATCTGACCCGAGGAATGTGTCAATAAAGTTTCCCCTTCCTGGGACAATGAATTCACGGTGTTCTTATTTCAATTTCCAGGAGTGTATAATAAATGTATGACATTTATTGTGAATCTAAGCTGTAATGTTATGTATTGCACTATCTCTATAAGGAACGTTCGCGTTGTAGCTTCTTCGTAAATGGGTAGATATGTGAAAAAAAAAAATTATAAAAAATAAAATAAAATTAGAAAAAAATCAGTGAATACCGAACACACGGCGCAAAAGTGAGAGGTCGCAACCACACTACCACAATTTCAGCTGACTCCATCGACATCTAAAAGGCATCGATATTACGCTGAAACTTTGACCGCCGTTTTCTCAGAAATGGTAGAGTATCTACAGATAAGTCGAGACAAGTGTTCGCTTATTTTGATTTAACTTCCACAGAGTTATGTTTCTGAGAAATCAAGTTACGGCATTTGCTGTGTCCCCCTCGTTAGAGCTAATTACTGCTGCCTCAACCATCGCGCGCAATTTTTGTTACTGCCGCCATTAGACTGCTTACAATCGCTGTACAGCGCAAACCACTGTTATTGCCAGTAGTCAGCACTACAATCACACACCTACAGGTATACATATGCAAATAAAAGTAGACTAACAAGCAACTGGTCTGCCTGCAGAAGCGATATATCGAATGCTGCGACTTACCTGTTTGCTGAGCGTAGTCCGAGACGTATCAGTAATTTTCGAGCTAGCAGTCTCTCGAATATATTCGCTGTGGGTTTAAATTCTCTGTCATTCATTTTTTGCTGTCTTTCCGGGCATCGGCACAAGATTTCAAAGTTATAGATTATTTTAATCAGTAACAGTAGTATTGAGAGAGAGGATTAACACGGCTAGCACAGAGCCACACAAAGAGGGTACATATACATACTGTGTTCACTTTGGCACTGCAGTACGATCTCTGACTTCTGTAAGTAGGCTCTTAGGTTTTTATATTGGTAACGCCACGTAGCGCTCTGTATGAAAATCACTGGCTGTGCTGTGTGCAGTCTGTGGCTCGTTTGCATTGTTGTCTGCCATTGTAGTGTTGGGCAGCTGGATAAGCGCGTAGCGTTGGGCAGTTGGAGGTGAGCCGCCGGCAGTGGTGGATGTGGGGAGAGAGATGGCGGAGTTTTGAAATTTGTAAGATTGGATGTCATGAACTGATATATACATTATGAGTTTTGAACACTATTGAGGTAAATACATTGTTTGTTATCTATTAAAATCTTTCATTTGCTAACTGTGCCTATCAGTAGTTAGTGCCTTCCGTAGTTTGAATCTTTTATTTAGCTGGCAGTAGTGGTGCTCGCTGTACTGCAGTAGTTCGAGTAACCAAGATTTTTGTGAGGTAAGTGATTTGTGAGACGTATAGCTTAAAGTTAGTCAGGGCCATTCTTTTGTAGGGATTTTAGAAAGTCAGATCGCGTTGCACTAAATGTTGTGGTTGGCAGGAGAGCCAACCATATTGCTAAAGGAGGCCGAACTGCACGCGTTTTAGCTCACGCATACTGGCGTGAGGTCTAGAACATGGCAAGGGAATTAGAATTGAGAAAAATGGACGTAGCTGGTGGAATACTTAACTTTAATCCATTAATGGAGAACGTCGCTCTTTATGGTACATGATTCACAATATCAATAGTACGGATACTGGCGCCTTGCTAGGTCGTAGCAAATAACGTGGCTGAAGGTTATGCTAACTATCGTCTCGGCAAATGAGAGCGTAGAAGTCAGTGAACCATAGCTAGCAAAGTCGGTTGTACAACTCGGGCGAGTGCTAGGAAGTCTCTCTAGACCTGCCGTGTGGCGGCGCTCGGTGTGCAATCACTGATAGTGGCGACACCCGGGTGCGACGTATACTAACGGACCGCGGCCGATTTAAAGGCTACCACCTAGCAAGTGTGGTGTCTGGCGGTAACACCACACTAAAAATATTGCGTGTCAGTTTAAGCACAGTCATGTATAATTTTTCTAAGGGGACGTTTCACTTCAAATGACAATACTGTCTATGTATCGACGAGTTGATCAGTTGATCGCAGACGAGGCTGTCTGATTTCTTCTCAGTATCCACATTGTGCGACTACGTTAATTTCCAAGTATGATTGGCTATCGAACGCGCGGCCTCTAACGATCGAACATGGGACTCTATGTCGACCGCACATATCTGGCGGCGCGAATTGCGGTAAATTTTTAGTGTGTTGCCATTGGAACATAGTTCATCGTTTTCGGTTCTGAACAGGAATGAGTGAATGCGTTGCAGTTTCGAGTGCGGAAAATTCTCACACAGCGAAGTCCAACTCCTTGGTTATGTTGTGTGGAAACTTGTTTGAAATTTTGTTGCACTTCGGATAACAGACATTGTGTAGAATCCCATATACTCAACTGTTGAAACTCATCAAGAACGGTGCGGGTGCCGATTTTCCTTTGCAGTCGTACTGCGCTCATTGTCACAAAGGAACATCTATGAGAAAGAGCACATGGTGCGATAGTGGCAAGTTTCCATCGAGAAGAGCATCATTTTAGTTTCTTGTTGGATAGGAGACAGTACCTTACAAGCGACAGCTTCTGAAACACAATGGTCCACGAACACTGTGTGCGACTGTTACGGTTACGGTCGATAAGTCGGTGACGCCTTAATCACGAAATAGAGTGTTACAATCTGTGGACAAAATAAGGTTGTCTAGACAGACGAATCTCATGTATGTACTGAGAATCGTCACGTAGAATATGCTGTAATTAGATGAATGAAGACCACTAACTTCACTGGACGATAGTTATTCACGCACTTGCATGTACAACAGCGTGGAGCGAAGTGCCTCCGGCCAGAACACATACATTTTATATACAGCTACAGAACATTCCAGTACAGTGGTGCTTGACATTTGTGGATGCTTCTAGAATGTACTCGAACCGAATATAGAAATTAAAATTGTACAGTCCAGGCCAGTTTTGAACTCACGACTCTCCATTCAACAGTTTAGAGTAATAACCACTACAGCAAGGTGCTACTCACGCGGGAACCTCCCCGTCGCACCCCCATCCGATTCAGTTATAAGTTGGCACAGTGGATAGGCCTTGAAAAACCGAACACAGATAAATCGAGAAAACAGGAAGAAGTTGTGTGGGACTATGAAAAAAATAAGCAAAATATATAAACTGAGTAGTCCATGTGCAAGATAGGCAACATTAAAGAGGGGTAAGTTCAGGAGCGCCGTGGTCCGGTGGTTGGCGTGAGCAGTTGCGGAATGAGAGGTCCTTGTTTCAAGTCTTCCCTTGAAATAAAAGTTTAATTTTTTATGTAATCAACTTCGCTCCAAAATTCCAGGACATGTTCAGATTTGCTTGGACATATGCAGGGTTTGACGGTCTATAGACGGAGAAATTTGAAAACGTTAAAAGCATATGTTTTGACAGAGAACAGGGAAAACTGTGAGACTGTAAAACTGTTGCACTCATTCGTTGCAGTTTATGTGACAAACTCTTATGTTTTCATCACTTTTTTGGGAGTGATTATCACATCCACAAGAAAACGTAAGTCAGGCAAAGTAGAAGAATCTTTTTACCCAGTCGCCAAGTGTACAAGTTAGGTGGGTCGACAACATATTCCCGTCATGTGACGCACATGCCGTCACCAGTGTCGGATAGAATATATCAGACGTGTTTTCCTTTGTTTTGCTTATTTGTTCATAGTTCCACACAACTTCTTCCTGCTTTCTCGATTGATCTGTGTTCAGTTTTTCAAGGCCTATCCACTGTGCCAACTTATAACTAAATCTGAGGGGGGTGCGATGGGGAGGTTTCCTTGTCAGCTGATTGTAAGACAATATACCTCAGACGACGACCGTTGAGGAATGAAGTTGAATGAAGTCGGTGGCATTGAAAGAGAGTCCTGCAGGTGCTTCATATTTAGAGTTATTCAAAACTTCAATCTCTCTGATAAAGACACGAAAATGATAACGACGGTTTTTAGTCAAACAACACCTTAAAGAAATAAGGATCTCAGCATGAATTGGAGTTGAGAATCGTTCTATATAATTTCTGTCGTTGGACGGTTCATCTGTCCACACAAAGCATATCGAGCGCTTGTGGAAATCTCTCAAATCGTCGATAAAGAGATAGGAGTGTACAGGAGATATGGAGGAGCAGTACCTCCTCCAATTCCTATGTTGTTGTTGTTGTTATGGTCTTCAGTCCTGAGACTGGTTTGATGCAGCTCTCCATGCTACTCTATTGTGTGCTAGGTTCTTCATCTCCCAGTACCTACTGCAACCTACATCCTTCTGAATCTGTTTAGTGAATTCATCTCTTGGTCTCCCTCTACAATTTTTACCCCCACACGCTTCCCTCCAATACTAAATTGGTGATCCCTTGATGCCTCAGAACAAGTCCTACCAACAGATCCCTTCCTCTAGTCAAGTTGTGCCACAAACTTCTGTTCTCCCCAATTCTATTCAATACCTCCAAATTAGTAATATGACCTACCCATCCAAACTTCAGCATTCTTCTGTAGCACCACATTTCGAAAGCTTCTGTTCTCTTCCTGTCCAAACTAGTTATCGTCCATGTCTCACTTCCATACATGGCTACACTCCATACAAATACTTTCAGAAACGAATTCCTGACACTTAAATCTATACTCGATGTTAACAAATTTCTATTCTTCAGAATCGCTTTCCTTGCCATTGCCAGTCTACATTTTATATCCTCTCTACTTCGACCATCATCAGTTATTTTACTCCCCAAATAGGAAAACTCCTTTACTACTTTAAGTGTCTCATTTCCTAATCTAATTCCCTCAGCATCATCCGACTTAATTCGACTACATTCCATTATTCTCGTTTTGCTTTTCTTGATGTTCTTCTTAAATCCTCCTTTCAAGACACTGCCCATTCCATTCAACTGCTCTTCCAAGTCCTTTGCTGTCTCTGACAGAATTACAATGCCATCGGCGAACCTCAACGTTTTTATTTCTTCTCCATAGACTTTAATACCTACTCCGAATTTTTCTTTTGTTTCCTTCACTGCTTGCTCTATATACAGATTGAATAACATCGGGGAGAGGCTACAACCCTGTCTCACTCCCTTCCCAACCACTGCTTCCCCTTCATGTCCCTCGACTCTTATAACTGCCATCTGGTTTCTGTACAAATTGTAAATAGCCTTTCGCTCTCTGTATTTTACCCCTGCCACCTTCAGAATTTGAAAGAGAGTATTCCAGTCAACATTGTCAAACGTTTTCTGTAAGTCTACAAATGCTAGAAACGTAGGTTTGCCTTTCCTTAATCTAGCTTCTAAGATAAGTCGTAGGGTCAGTATTGCCTTACGTGTTCCAATATTTCTACGGAATCCTATGTTTCCACTAATTGAGGTTGCATGGAAAAATTGACCATCCTGATACTCTATCGATATTTCTGATTGACGCAGCAAGAGTGTACCGGGGTTATAGGAAAAAATGATTCCTGCCGGTGACTTATACAACAAGAGGAATATTGCGAGAAAAAGATCTGAGTGACGAGGAAAGTTACTACTTTCATTGGTAATTAATTGTAACTTAGTAAACGTTCGTCTTTTGTCGCTGCTCTAGTGAACGCTGTACGGTATTCATAGCTCGCACCACCAGAGTCGTGTGGTCGCGTAGAGTCGCACATCCGATATGTGTCGTTAGATGTCCTTGCATTCGATAGGCAGTCATTTTTGGAAATGGATGGAACGATATGATCGATATTCGACAAACAGACGTGAACACAGTGGCTTTTTTGCCTTGTACGGTGCTTGCTGAAAGGACAGTGAGGGGTGTGCGGAACCAGGTGACAGAGGAGGGTGGTACGCTGTGACGAATTGCCGACTGTCCAGCTTCGTTCGGTGTTGGCTCTAATACTGCAACAAGTGTGTACCAGGGTGCGTCGACGGCTGTAGTGACACACAAACCACTCCGTTTGCTTCCCCTGTGCAGAACGAACAGTAGTCTTATATGGACCCGAAAGTCATCGTTGACGTGCGTAATGGTAGCATGTACAGCTTTATGACAAATCATTTTCTATCTGTTGCTTTAACACAGGACTGAAAACACCACGCAACGAGAGTTTCATGGACAACTTTTGCCTGATATTTCCCATAGCTAGATAAAAATCGGAACAGCGACAAAATTACCAGTGTTCAATGAGTAGGTGATTTATCTTTCATTCTACACTCATGCTCATAAATTAAGGATAATGCTGATACAGGGTGAAACAATGCTTTGGTGGAAGGTTTGCTGGTTTAAATCACCTCGGGGTATGACCATGCGGTGCATTTGAGCTGCGGTCGTCGTACGGTGGCGCTGGCAGCATTCCGCAGGTGTGTCGGTGCAGATTAGAGGACGGCAGTGCGAAAATAGACGTTTTCAGACGTCCTAACGGTGATTGTTTTTTGAAAAAGGCTGAAAGAATACATGTTCGTAACGTTTTGGGGGTAGAATACTAGGGCGACTGGAGGCTGGTCACACACAGCAGGTCGTAGCACGGGTTCTCCATGTGGTACAAAGTGTGATCACAAGATTATGACAACGATTCAGCAGACAGGAAACGTGTCCAGGCGCTAAAGTACGGGACGTCCACAGTGTACAACACCACAAGAAGACCGATATCTCACCATCAGTGCCCGCAGACGGTCACGAAGCACTGGAGGTAGCCTTGCTCAAGACCATACCACAGCCACAGGAACAGTTGCCTCCAGACACACAATTTACAGACGACTGAACAGACATGGTTTACTCACCCGGAGACCTGCAAGGTGCATTCCACTGACCCGTGGTCACAGGAGGGCCCGTAAAGTCTGGTCTCAAGTACACAGTACATGGTCATTGGAACAGTGGTCCCTGGCTATGTTCACGGACGAGTCCAGGCATAGTCTGAACAGTGATTCTCGCCGGGTTTTCATCTGGCGTGAACCAGGAACCAGATACCAACCCCTTAATGTCCTCGAAAGGGACCTGTATGCAGGTCGTGGTTTGTGGTGTGGGGTGAGATTATGATTGGTGCACGTACGCCCCTGCATGTCTTTGACAGAGGAAGTGCATCAGGTCAGGTGTATCGGGACGTCATTTTGCACCAGTATGTCCGCTTTTTCAGAGTGCAGCAGGTCCAACTTCCTCCTGATGGATGATAACGCACGGCTCCACCGAGCTGCCATCGTGGAGGAGTACCTTGAAACAGAAGATATCAGGCGAATGGGATGTACTCGGTCGACGTATCGCTGCGCGTCTTCAAACCTCTAGGACACTTCAGGAGTTCCGACAGGTACTGGTGGAAGTATGGGAGGCTATACCCCAGCAGCGGCTCGACCACCTGATCTAGAGTATGCCAACCAGTTGTGCGGCCTGTGTACTTGATCATATCCCATATTGATGTTGGAGTACAAGCGCAGGAAACAGTCGTGTTTAGTAGCACATGTGTTTCTGGACGGTGTTCTCAGCTTATCACCAATATCGTGGCCAATACTGTGGACTTATAGATATGTGCCGTGTGTGTTCCCTATGTGCCTATGCTATTAGCGCCAGTTTTGTGTGGTGCTATGTTGTGTGGCACCACATTCTGCAGTTATCCTTAATTTATGAGCATGAGTGTAGTTGCAAACATATTTATGTGAAAAATTTACGTTAAAGTACTTAAATACACAACTAGCTGAATTAACGGATTTTTTTCCACTTAAGTCGGCTACTTCTGCCCTCTCAGAAGCGCTCTTTCTCTAATAACTGGTGACCGATTCCATGCACGACTCCAAGCCTTCCAAGAAAAGTTTATCTTATAGAATAGTAACGATCTTCAATGTTAGGTCGAATTAGATGTAAACTGCCCTCTGTCAACCAAACGATAAAGATTTTCTTGAGCAGCTCGCGAGTGCGTACATTAATTGTTCATTAAATTACCGTACTAACTGTGCGAAAAGGTTTCGCTTAAGGATCTCCGAAGATCTTTCTGTACTTGCTACCATTGTTCATACGAAGCTAATTTTTTATACAGTTTCTCAGCTCTAATATTGAATTCGTACTTATCTCAATAAAACATTACTTCTCGCACAGTCAGTGCGGTAATTTGATGAACAGTTAATTTACACACTCACTAATTGCACAAGAAAACCCCTATCATTTCGTTGGCACACTGCAGTTTAGTTCGACTTGAAACATACAAGTAATACCCGAGTAATACGTTATTCCGACGTAATAAAGGTGAAAACATTGTACTTGACAAAGGTGATGTCTTCACAGCAAAGCGAAAGGTTACTGGGTTGGTCGTGATTGGGTCGTATAAACAATTGGTTCGTTTCGATTTGTCCTCTGCCTGCGTTACATCATTGATGTCTTACTTTATCAGATCACTGTGGCTCGGGCAATAAAAACTCATTCAGTTAACTACACTCAAGCAAGTAACTTACTTACGTTAGGTAATAAATTAATTTATCATGCAAAGCATATATATCGAAGTTGGTGGTATTCTACACTACCGGCCATTAAAATTGCTACACCAAGAAGAAATGCAGATAGTAAACGGGTATTTATTGGACTAATATGTTATACTAGAACTGGCGTGTGATTACATTCTCAGGCAATTTGGGTGCATAGATCCTGAGAAATCAGTACCCAGAACAACCACCTCTGGCTGTAACAACTGCTTTGATACGCCTGGGCATTGAGTCAAACAGAGCTTGGATGGCGTGTACAGGTATAGCAGCCCATGCAGCTTCAACACGATAGCACAGTACATCAAGAGTACCGACTGGCGTATTGCGAAGAGCCAGTTGCTCGGCCACCATTGACCAGACGTTTTCAATTGGTGAGAGATCTGGAGAAAGTGCTGGCCAGGGCAGCAGTCGATCGTTTTCTATATCCAGGAAGATCTGTACAGCATTATCCTTAGGACGTGTAAGATTTCGCAGCGATCGAATGAAGGGTAGAGACAGGGATTGTAATACATCTGAAATGTAACGTCCCTGCCGTCAATACCAACAAGAGGTGACCGAGACGTGTAACCAATGGCACCCCATACCATCACGCCGAGTGATACGCCAGTATGACGATGACGAATACACGCTTCCAATGTGCGATCACGGCGATGTCGCCAGAAACGGATGGGACCATCATGATGCTGTAAACAGAACCTGGATTTATTCGAAAAAATGACGGTTTGCCATTTGTGCACCCAGGTTCGTCGATGAGTACACCATCGCAGGCTCTCCTGTCTGTGATGCAGCGTCAAGGGTAACCGCAGCCACGGTCTCCGAGCTGATAGTCCATGCTGCCGCAAACGTCGTCGAACTGTTCGTGCAGATGGTTGTTGTCTTGCAAACGTCTCCATCTGTTGACTCAAGGGATCGAGACGTGGCTGCACGATCCGTTACAGCCATGCACATAAGATGCCTGTTATCTCGACTGCTAGTGATACGAGACCGTTGGGATTCAGCACGGCGTTTTGTATTACCCTCCTGAACCCATCGATTCCATATTCTGCTAGCAGTCATGGGATCGTGACTAACGCTAGCAGCAATGTCGCAGTAAACCGCAATCGTGACAGGCTACAATCCGATCTTTATCATAGTCGGAAACGTGATGGTAAGCATTTCTCCTCCTTACACGAGGCATCACAATAACGTTTGACCAGGCAACGCCGGTCAACTGCTATTTGTGTATGAGAAATTGGTTGGAAACATTCCTCATGTCAGCACGTTGTAGGTGTCGCCACCGGCGCCAACCTTGTATGAATGCTCTGTAAAGCTAATCATTTGCATATCACAGCATCTTCTTCTTGTCGGTTAAATTTCGCGTCTGTAGCACGTCATCTTCGTGGTGTAGCAATTTTAATGGCCAGTAGTGTAGTTTTCCCGGATTATCCACATTTGTAGTCCCAGAGACAGATTTTCCCCTATGTTACTGTGCTGATATTCACACAGCACACTTTTACACGTAATTAGTCAAATTCAAAGAAAAATTAGGAATAGTTTTAAAAATTTACATACGAGTTCGGTTCAAAAAATTCCAGAACTTTGTGCACAGAATTTTTCTACCTTTTACTTATTGTGCGTGGTCCTCTTTGAAACACTATCCTCCACGATCGATACACCGCTCGCAACGCCGTTTCCACTTCCGGTAGTAGTCTTGGTACATCTCTTGCTGGATCACGCGAAGCACCGTCCGCGAGTTCTCTTTTTGTCTCGTCTATCGTTGCAAATTTTCGTTCTTCCAACGGGGTCTTTGAGTTTGGAAGTAAAAAAGAAAAATAGTCTGCAGTGGCCACGTCTGGACAGTACGGAGAATGAGGAAGCACAGTGATTTCGCCTTTTGTGGAACAGTCACGCACCTACACGAATGAATGTGCGTTATCGTGGTGCAAAAGCCATGAGTTGTCTCGCCACTTTTCAGGACGTTTCCTTCTAACAACTTCTCACAAGCGTCGCAACACGTTCCGCTAGTACCATCGATTAACTGTTTGTCACTGTGGCACGAATTCATGTTGAACCAACCCCTCAAAGTCGAAGAAACCTAGCAGCATGCTTTTGATATTTGACCTGACCTGACGAGCTGTTTTTGGTCTTACAGAACCGTTCTCCAGCCATTGTGAAGACTGAACCTTAGTCTCAACATCATAACGGTAGACTCATGTCTCATCATCAGTTATGTTCTCTTAAGGAACATCTCGTTATTATTTGCGCGATCCCGGTCTAGGGCTGTGGGACTAACTTGGCGGCGACGCGATGCATTCCAAGTTGCTGTGTCAGGATTTCAAGGCTTGATCCAACTGCACGAACAGTTTCATTGACGTTCCCGGCATGCACGTCGTCGATAGACGTCGATGGGTGTCCTGAACGAGGATCAGCTTTAACTTCCGGTTGTCCATTTTAAAACCCTCTGAACCATTCGTAGCACCGAGTACGGCGTAACCACTATCGCCGTAGGCTTCCTGCATCGTTTGGCGTGTCTCTGTAAAGGTTTTCTTGAATTTCGCACAAAATTTAATGCAGATGCGCCCCTCCTCTAACTCTGCCATCTTCAAATTCGCAAAATGTGCTAAACAACATTCTACTCAGTATGGCATTTCGCTCCAACACACTTTTGGAGCAAAATTACAAATGTTCTGGAATTTTTTGAACTGACTTCGTATGAGAGACACTCTGATCGAACGTATTGGCAGCCACTTTCTTTGTCCTGATTTCTAGCAACCACTGGTGATGTCTTCTGACTCGCACACAAATCGAAAGAGATCCCACACGAATACAACCAGATTAGCGCTTTGGATTGCAGCATGTTGAGAGTTCTCACCATATTGCCCTCTCATAGTGTAGCTGTAACCATTTTTGTTGCGTGAGATACATGATCTGTGGCATGAAATGTATAGTTTCATCAACATGTATCTTTGCCGCTATTACAGTTTCACAAAGTGGAGTTTCAATAACGTAATGATAACTTAAATCTATGACTAGCTGCGTAAGTAATTCACATTTAGTGTTTCGTTGATCACTGCATGTAAATGATACTTTTTAGTAGTTTCCATTTTATATGAGGTCTATGATAACTGATTTGGAAAACAAAATACATAATACAGCTATACCTGCTCAGGGAGCTACATGGCATTCTTTCGTGAGTATTGGCCCAAAGTCAGTAATCTTTGTCATGAACTAATTCCTTGTGAACCAGGAAGCAATAATGTCTGCTGATTCATACTAATGAGCAGAATAAATTTTTTCTGAACTGTTCTTCAATAATAAACAGTATGTAAGTGGTCTGAATTGCATTGTAACGCCTTACTGTAACAAAGTTCGTCACAATGGCAAGACCTTCATGTCTTCTATATCACACTATACGTAACCAAACCAAAAGATGTTCGATATAGGCAGTATGTAATTCGATGGCACCCTTTAACGCATGGTCTGTATCCACTATTCATAACTGTGAAACACTTGTGCTTGTGTTGGCCCGCGGTTTCTCGGTATCGCCACGCAAGGGGCTATGAGATACTTGGTTTAATTTTCTGCCACGAACTGTGGATCATGGGCAGCTGCTCCGCCATGGGAGCACACTTAACGACTCTCGCAACCACATCTCCTCCTCTTTCCTTTTTTCTAAAACAAATACCATCCTAAGTATTACAGTAGAGTTTAGAACTCTTACAATCATCTGTATCTCCATTGCTCTGATCCCACCTATCTTTCCCCTTGCCAATATCATCTAAATGTACACTCTCCCAAAATTGTAACGGTGGCTCCTAATTCTTGATACTCATGTAGTTCATTTTCCTTTCGCATCCGGTTACGCACTTCCATTAGAAACTTTAACCTGTTTGACAATTTGCCATGCCGCCCAAAACAGCCACCTACTTATCCTACTCGTCTCATACCAAGCAAACCTCGTTTCTCAAGTATTTTCTGGTCTCGAAAATATGTCGCACCTATATGGATGTATACCTCCAACTCTACAACTACGTGATCGTAGCACTCACACACAGTAAAATTTCAGTCACATCCCACTAGTCGACAATGAAATTCGTCCTGACGAAGACCCACACTACCGCTATAATCAACCATTAATTTCAATAAAGCATCACACTCTCTCATAAGAGTTGGTGACTGTATGCATTTTATGCATCTCCTCTGCACGATGTGATTTTAATAAGTGAGTAAAAGTTTTTGTACTTGTAATACTTTGGCAATTTTCATGGTTACTTAAACCTATAAATGTTTTTTCTTCTGTCTCAGTTATGTTACTAAGTTTTTTGCTAATGAAGGTGTCTTCCTATTCAGTTGTATTTTTGAATCTGATGAAGGTATATTTAGATATACCGAAACCGTGCTCAAGGACTGCAATATATCTTTATTCTCCAACTGTTTGGCTGTTATCATTTACCTTGAAGATTTTCAACTGTTGCTGCTTGAGCCATGTTTAAAATTTTGAAACACTGAAGACCTACGTCCCTGACCTGGTGAAGCTGGTGTGCGGTCAGATGACTCCAAACTATTGTTGAAGCGCCAATACTTGGCTATGGACGTTTTAATGTTTTATGTGTATGCAGCATTTTCTTCCATTACAAGGATTCGATCATAGTATCCCGGGTCACACGGGACAGTTTCTCCATCATCATGTCGACGAGATATCGCCTCTACAAAAATTGAGAATAACATAGAACTCTCATGTGTGAAGTTAAAAATGAAACTCTATAATCTGTATAGCATAACAACAGCATAGGAGTAGGAGTAACATTGCTCTGTACACTGTTTTGAGACGTTTCATAGTTCATAAAATTACTTTTGTATTCAAATATATTTGGTTGAGTCATTTCTACAAGCACTGAGGTGCTCACACAAAATCGGAGAGAGAAGTTCATATATTGTCTCAGAGATAAAGTGTTATCTCTGGGTCTGCCGAGAGCAGTCGTAACATGTCTTAAATTTTTCAGGTCGAACACTTGAAACTCAGGCCGTGGCACCACACACACATTTGCACTCTGTCTTGTATGATGGATGTCTAGCGACAGCACCAACCATTACCCAGTGAAAGCGTCTGTGCTGACGTGTGGAATCAGGTGCCATTCGTCCGAGCTGTCGAAGAACCGCTCATGATTCTTGCAGGCGACACCCTGGAAAAAGATTGCAAACGTCAGTCACTGAGTTTGGTAACAAGGCGATTAATCATGCTAAGAAGGTTAGGTAAACAAACTCTACTGGAAATATTTTGAATGACTCGTAGAGATCATATATAAATTTAACTGAAAATTTTTGCTCCAGCTAGATACCAAGAAAATATCGTATAACCTCTGTGTGCACCTCTGACAGGTAGTTCGTCAATTTACATAGAAACCATCGTTGAGTGCAAAGAGAAGGTGCTTCCGAGAAGGCGTTTAAGTTAATAATTACCTTTTGCTACACTTTATATTATATTGTAGTACATAATTCGCCGGTCCTTTAACGTCTTTAATAATATACTACCGTACAGAGATAGTCGCATGTTAATAACCTGTAGAGCGCAGTTCTGTTGTCAGACATAAAAGGTATGATGAAAGGTTAAGAGCGAAGTGTGTAGCCTTTATTAATATATTTTAGCGTTGCGGCAACTGAGGTGGAAATACTCTGACAGAATACATTAGCCTAGGTAACACATTTGAATCACTAATATTGCAAGATTATAAATTAATGCAAATTTGAAATGCTGGTGCATGGATAATTCCCATGCAATTCCTGGTGCGTAGAAATATGGTACGGGTGCAATCGACGTTGATGAAGCATTCTCAACACCAACCTTTTGGAGAGTCCCGATTCTCACGCAATTTGCCTGCTACTGATGTGCGGATTAGCCGCGACAGCAGCTGAAACACCTACTTGGGCATCATCATTTGTTGCAGGTCGTGGTTGACGTTTCACATGTGGCTGAACACTTCCTGTTTCCTTAAATATCTATCTAGCGGGCCAACCATAGCGCAATGTGGCTTCCCCTTTCAAGCTAGACGAGTTTCGTTCTTTGTAGTTTTTTAGTTTGATGCTCATTTTGTGAGATATTTCGCCCGGTCACTATCAATGGACCACCCTGTATACACACCAATTGACGAACACTTTCAGATGTATGTGGTGGCTTTAAGAGCTATCTACGTGGTAAATTTCTCAAGTTCATCTCTTTGAGTGCTGAAAAACCATGTCTCCTACGCGGGGATGAGAATGTGATGAGAAATATACTGTCATGGCAGTGACTGTGTCGCGGAATCTTCCCGCTTGTGTAGGAATGTGATAGGAGGCTCCCTCTGTTACAAAGACTCTAGTTTTTAAATTCCGATTCAAAGCTATGGAAGTGGATTGCTCGCGTTTGATCCTGATCCTGAATGTTAACGATGCGGAAGAACATTTCAAAAATCGTTTGGGAGTGTATATATTGCGCAGGGCCGTAGTTTTGTTGGAAAATTTGTTACTTATGAAAGGGAGTAACCTACATAACTTCACTGTACTTGAATAGCCCAGACAGTCGTTTGAGACCTATGTTACACACGATTGATTACCAGGTATTTTTTTCTTCGTTGGCGAATTTCATTTCGTAACTAGAGTGGAGTCTACATGCATGTATATGAGACGGGTGAGTCTATTTTCAATGGAACATTTGTTAATAGCGAGAGGAAGTGGTTCAAATGGTTCAAATGGGTGCGACCACTATGGGACTCAACTTCTGAGTTCAACAGTCCCCTAGAACTTAGAACTACTTAAACCTAACTAACCTAAGGACATCACACATACATGCCCGAGGCAGGATTCGAACCTGCGACCGTAGCGGTCGCGCGGTTCCAGACTGTAGCGCTCGGCCACCCCGGCCGGCGTGGGAGGATGTACCACACATAGCATCACTGTACTTAAATATTCCTGAGAGACCTTTGGAGGTTAAGTTACACGCATATCATTCCTCTGGGTCACTGGGTACGTCTTTTGCTTCCTAAGCAAATTACATTTCGTATGGAAGTATATAGCATGGAAGACCGTAGTGTTAATGGAACATTTGTTAATGGTGGAAGGGAGTACAACACACAGCATAACTTTACATAAATAGCCCTGTCAGACGTTTGGTAACTATGTTACGGACATATGATTCCATTCCTTGACTTGATGGGCTGTATTTTCATCGTAAGCAGATTATATTTCGAAATGAGGATGGCGTCTGCATGGACGTATATGACATGGAAGATTCTAGTTTTAATGGAACATCTGTTAATGATTGGAGGGACTGACTGACGTTTGGAGACAATCCGACAGTATTTGACTAATAACATTTTTTGTATGCTTTGAATTTCACATTTATTGCATGCAGCACCTGTCGGAGTAGGTACACCATCTTGCAATGAACTTTCGTTGATCTTGAGTGACCGAAATCATGACCAGCACATCTCCATATCAATGTTCCCACTGTCTCAAGTAAAACAATAACACAGATCTACTCTCGATGCACTGTAGCACATGCCACTACCTGCAGACCATGTGTGTTCACGGCACTTCGTTGCTTTATAAATATGTCCTGTGACGATTCTTGAGCTGTTAATTTTAACGTAGCAACACCAAGCACAGTGGGAATTGATGCACTGACACTGCTGCTGTCGAGGACAGTAATGCTGACACAGAATGTATCGTACAGCTGTTTGCTGCCCCAGTTTGCTGCTCAGCTTCCCCCACTGTACTTGAATGTACCATACTATACATTCTCAATTTGCACTATAACCTTGACGCCATTGTCAGCTGCTATCCCAACATTAACATGCTTAGGAGAGGATTTCTTGGTTGACCGCATCAGATTATCAGAGGACTAATGACTCAAACGGATTATAATAGAAAGGTAAGAGACGTATTTCGTGATGCACCTGTTGATGAATTTTATACTTCGATTTGAAATTTCTTTCCCGAGATAATGATGCAGCAAACGTAAAATCCGTGTTGGTCGTATACTGAAGAGGTGCACCTACAGCCCACTGCTGGAGTATTCTAGTTGTGAAATTCTCTTTAAATCGATCGAATATCTGCTTATTTATTGTCAGGTATTTGTCATATTAAGTCTCTCCTTTAAAGATATCAGTGTCCCACAATATTACTCCTTTTCGGGGCTTTGTTGCTGCCTTCTGTGTCAACAGCAGGGACCAAGCCAGACTGGGACAAAGGTCTCTCGTTCGGAGTTACAAAAGAGGGGACAGAGAGGGATTTGAGAACTGATGGTCCTTTCCGAGACGCCATTTTTACTGCTCCCTAGTACTAAAAAGAACCAGAAACGAGTGCTGTTCTGCTTGTTACTACTGTGTAGACGTACATCAGAAATAATTTCTTGGCGATATAATTTCTTATTGAATCACAAAGGCTGACCCACATTCAAAAATGATCAGCCAATAAATTGAGTGAAATTATCTCATCTTCTAAAATAAATGTGCTTCTTTATTTGATAATCATTTGCACAACACTCCTTCTTAAACGATAATACTACATTTTCTTTTGCCTCTGAAGCAATAATGCCTGTCAAGAATAACTAAAACAAAAAAAAGGAAATGGATTTTAAATGTATCGTTATTCTATAGCAAAGAAAAATAAGAAGATGTGCGACCTAAATTTTTGCTCTGGTGTACAGGGTGGAACCACTACCGATCGTGCAATACCACTGGTCGAAAATTTGAACAGCATCCAAAGCAACAGAGAGTACTTATGCTTTTCAGTCCTCCTGTTTCGCGTTGTCTGAGTCGTGATCATAGAGGGATGCGACGTTGACATGTATGTGCATAAAATGTCATAGCGTTCTTTTTGGACCATGCAGTTCACCAACACCATCCGTGGCACCTGAGAACAATTGTTGAGCGCCTTAAACATGTATCTGTACGCACAGAACCGGTGATGAGAGACTTAGGCACCTGCAGGCAGGCAAAGTTGCTGTTCCTGCGCCTGCTAGTAAGCCATCCAGAATCGGAGTGATGTCAAAGGGGTTGCCTGTCTGCAAGCATGTAAGGCTTCATTACAGGTCGTCTCTGTTCAGCTACACTTTTAAAAGTGGTGAGCAAAGGCGGATAGGTGGCACAGATGGTACTGCCAAACTGGGTGGTCTTAGAAGAATACCTTGTCATTTTTTTCATGCATTTGTCAGCGTTGCACACCACTGTAATCACAAGACAGGAGGGCGCAAAACAGGGGGACTGAAAAAAACATAATCACTCTTTGCTGCCTCTGATCCCGTTCTGATTTCGTCGAATGGTTTTGAACGGTCTGTAGTGGTTCCTCTCCATACACTATAACAGAAACTGTGGTCGTATTTGCTCCAATCTGGGGCGACCATGTTCACTGGCGTTGGGCGTTGCTGGGCCACAATGTCCTCCGAAAAGAGTTCAATCGTCCAGGGGGTCAGCTGTGTCAAAGTTTATCAGTAATGTGGTCCTGTCACTGTTCACACTGTGAACTGTCGTTGCGTGGGACTCTGTGCCTCTACGAAAGGGGTGGTTTCACTGATGTACTATATGTCAGCCCCTAAGGCCTCTTAGTGTCCATTCTGAGCTGCGATGTGTGAAATGTTTTCCTCGGTCACTCACAATAAAACAGCGTGGTTTTAGCGCTTGGCATTACTGTCCTGACCTCCATCGCAGTGGAGTGAATGGAAGGGGTGAAATATGGACAAGAGGGAATGATACGTCGACGGTGGTGTTGGCAGTATCGTGATAAAATTTGGTGCCAGAGTGGGAACCTTAGACCTCACAGGAGCTGAGCTGTGACCTTTTCTACGCAAGTGTCGACACCTTCCCGATTGAAACGTTTGCGAAACCGAGGGTGATGTCGCAAGACGCCATTCTTTTGGAGTACTACAGAGGAAGGTTGTACACATTTAAAAAAAATGGTTCAAATGGCTCTGAGCACTATGAAACTTAACATCTGTGGTCATCAGTCCCCTAGAACTTAGAACTACTTAAACCTAACCAACCTAAGGACATCACACACATCCATGCCCGAGGCAGGATTCGAACCTGCGACCGTAGCAGTCGCGCGGTTCCGGACTGAGCGCCTAGAACCGCTAGACCACCGCGGCTGGCGTACTCATCTTTGAGTCAAATTTCGAATGTATACGTCGCAACGGGAAATTATTACGGCGTTTCGAAAAAGTGATCCTGTAATTGCTTTGTGCAGCGAAGCATCGTGGTCCGAGGTTTTTCGTCTTATTCACTGCAAAGCTACACATTTTCAGGCGACCCATTTTCCATACCCCATTCATACAAAGAAAATTCCTAGTGAACATTACAATTTGAACCAGACTAATGTCGACTTTTCTGGTGCAGTCCGACAATCCTTACGAAGACTGTTTATTACTTGTAGAGTCGCTTAGCTAAGAAGAGGACCCTCACCGATTTGGTACATTTGACAGGATGAGTAGGGAATTACTAGGACATATATAAACAGAAAGTCGCAACTTTTAACCGTTTTCTAGAAAATCGAGTTCGAAATTTTTAGGTTGGCTTGTATGCTTCGTATTGTTGCTAGTAATCTAGGATTCCGCAGCCGAGTGAATAAGCTTTTTAGTTTCATAAGTACAAGGTCTGTGGATCGAATCTCAAATGGTTCAAATGGGCTCTGAGCACAATGGGACTCAACTGCTGTGGTCATTAGTCCCCTAGAACTTAGAACTACTTAAATCTAACTAACCTAAGGACATCACACACATCCATGCCCGAGGCAGGATTCGAACCTGCGACCGTAGCACTCGCACGGTTCCGGACTGCGCGCCTAGAACCGCGAGACCACCGCGGCTGGCTGATCGAATCTCACTGACAGTACTTTTCTTTCATTCTGACTTAATTCTAACGACAGATAAGCGTGGCATTCCTGAAAATGACTGAGAACCATTTACAAATGTAAGCCAAATTTGTTTTGCTGTTGATATATTAAATAAATAATGCATGTAAAAAATTATTTGTTCATTACAAGTGCTGTATACCGCAGTAATTGCTCTTTTGCATGTTCCGATGACCAGTATCATCCAGATTGGAGAAGTGCTCCACAGGTTACACACTGTACGCGTCACAAATGTGGATAGTAATATAAATAAAGAGACTGTAGTGATTTGATTGAAAGATCTTGTGTATCCTTTTCCTATTTCCAATCTCCTTACGAAATTCTTCCCCTGTTTACGAGATAAAGATTCTGAAAATAATAAATGAATCTTTAATTGCGATTATTTGCAAAATAATAATAAAACTTTTGTTAGAATAACGTGGGTTAGAATTGCGTGGGGACGAAAGAAAATAAAGAAAACAAGTGGCAGGAGGAGATTCGAACCATGGACCTCTGGCTTCCGAAACTAAGCGCTTAACTCAAGGCTGCTTAAAATAATAATAATAATAATAATAATAATAATAATAATAATAATAATAATCACCTGAGTACACCATGATACAACGAATTTTCATTTGCGTGAAGTATTGAGGTGGTGCTGTAAGTCCGGAATATATATATGAGAATCGTATAGGAATACCTCACATAGTGGATTGTAATATTAGAGGCATAAAAGTAGATGCATCCGCTGAGACTCGAACCTAGGCCTACAGCGTGACAGGCGAACATTTTACCCCTTTTTTTCTTTTCTCCTTCTTGAAGCGGGAGGAAAGAACGAACACAGACATTTTCAAGCTGGGTGGAGTCAAGGTGGGCATGGGTCGACTCCGGAGGCCAGTCACTGAGCTGGTCACTCACGTAACACTGGCCGTTTTTAATTTTTATTTTTTTTAGTTTTGCTTTGAAACCTTACAACGTGCTAGTCAAAAAAGAACGAAACAGAGTCGACGTTAATCCTACATGGGTTCTGCCACTGAAAAGACAAAAAAAAAAAAAAAATCATTTACAACTGTTGCATGCAACAATTTTTGTTTAGATTTTATTAATTAAAAAGCAAGACAAACAGGACCACAAAAATTGACTGTGTAACAATACACCTGAAAAGGGACCGTGACGAAAATACCAGAAAGACCGATTCATCCATCACTTTTATTTGGTTTTTACCAAAAGCAGGACAACAGGAATGAAACATCGGAACAGATAAGAGATTCCACACATCATCCAGTTCCTCGACGATTACATACGAAGTACAGCACATTCGCAGAAAGCGCGTTATAGCGTGGCACCCATTGCCATGTCCAGTGAGCCGTAACAGTATGCTGGTAAAAGGAAGAAGCATCCGAGTCATACCACCTCTCCACCACGTAATGAACATAACGCCCGACAACTCACATAATTTTACTGTTCATTGAGCTGGAAAAGAGCGGTGGATCGGTAGGCTGGAGAATCTCACCCGAGATTGCCATTTCCGTCGTCCTGGAAAGAAAGGCCAATTGACGGCGAAGCCAAATCTAATACCTGTGTCCGCAGGCGAACAACCGATGATATAATATATTTGCTTCGTGACAATGAGCGCATAGGTAGAAATGAAATGTCGTGTGACGAGGGCCTCCCGTCGGGTAGACCGCTCGCCGGGTGCAAGTCTATCGATTTGACGCCACTTCGGCGACTTGCGCGTTGATGAGGATGAAATGATGATGATTAGGACAACACAACACCCTGTCCCTAAGTGGAGCAAAATCTCCGACCCAGCCGGGAATCGAACGCAGGCCCTTCGGAAGGACAGTCTGTCGCGCTGACCACTCAGCTACCGGGGCGGACAGCGCATAGGTTAAGATCACTAAGACCAATGCAAGAAAGTTGAACGTTGGTGGGGACGAGACTATGAACGACTTGGTAGCATGAGAACGCCAAATCCATCGACAGTGGCTGACGTTGGAGCAAACAACCTTCCAATCGGTCTCCGGCGAGAGGGACTCCAAGGAGGTAGGGAGATTTGGAAGCAAATTGGAATTGTAAGTGATTGGGGGACGCGAAGACACGTTAAAATAGTGCCTCAAAGAAATAAACCAGACCCCTTGGTCCGAACATCAGGGAGGCCAAAACCTCATAGCGCTCCCGAAAAATAGAGTTTCACCAGATAAACGTGACCGATAATCTTTGTAACTTTTGCGATAACGTCACAGGAAGGGGAAAATTTGTACAACAAAATAGGACTTACTCTACACATAAGTTTGCGAGGTCTGAATCGTATTAATTAACGAGAGGGAGCACCCCTTGCGTTCAAGGATCGCTCCTTCAATCCTGTCCATAATGAACTTCATCGAACAACGATCGTTAATAATACCCAACGAACGATGATGTGCGACCGTCACAGCCCGTGAAATCTTAACCGCGTCAAATCCTCAGTAACTGAGTAATCGAGATTTCTGATCGTTAACCTGCGCTCCCGTAAGGCGACAAAACGCTCCAAAAACGCCTTTGATCATCCGTATGTAGTCATCATGAGTACGAAGAAGTATCATAACGTCACTGATATGCGCGCGGACGATAAACCTTTCTCCCAATACGGACGGGCCACCCAATCGAGTAACTATGGACCGCAGTAACGATTCCATAAATACCACGAATTACGACATAGATGGGGGACTTCCCTGTAGGACACCTCGATGCACTTCTGGGGGGGGGGGGGGGGGTAAGAAGATCATCCATGTCAATAGACGCCTGAGTACCAGTAATTAGCTAGCTGAACATCTGTCGTGCAGCACCATTAAAACCAACAGCAGTCAACACCCACAACAGAAAATCGTGTCTAAATCGGTCAAAAGCATGATTAAAATCAATAAAAAGTGAAGATCACTGCACAGTAGTGGAAGCAATCCAGATGAGATCACGACATTCACCAACAGCTTGAGTATTAGGGGCCGCACAAAATATATAAGCACGCGTGAAATTTTCAAACTTGATTTTATGGAAAACGTTTGAGAGTTGCGTCTTCCTCTTCACTTATCATCAAGTGCTAGTCATACCCTACACAACCGGCCAATATGAATAAAATCGGTGATGGGAAGTTCATACGGTCCCCTTCATAGACAAGAGAGGCGAAGAAATGGTAACAGATCAGGAACTATACTGGTATAATTGTAATGACTAACTAGGGAAGCCTCGAAAGACGTGAACGACAGCGATTACACCACCATCCACCTTCCATTAAGATACAATGGTCTTCAGAAATTATGATTTATCGTAAAAAAAGTCAGGAACATGATAAAAGAAATAGTTGTAAAAGTTCATCCTCTGCTGCCACAATAATGCTGCATAGAGCTACCCAGTCTTTACCAGTGGCGCCATAATCCTCTAGATTTATTTCCACATAGTCTTCAGTTGGTGCTCTGAAAGTAGAGCAGACAACTGGAACAGCCAGAATGGTCGAATGACTCCTATAAGGACGAACTGCAGCAATGGATATTTGGTGCATCAAACTCGGAGGTGTCCCAATGGTTAAAAGTTAAAAGATTGTTGACGAGTTATTGATATAGGATTAAGACATCGAAGACAAAGTTTATGGATCAGCAGGTCACTCACATAAGACCTGTTTCTTCTAGAACATATCGTTTTTATATGAAATGAGGTAACTGAGACCTATAAAGACGACTGGTAATCTTGGTACGTAAGCAGTCGTAGAATAAAATGCAATCTAGCCAAGACTATTTTGGTCCTGGGACGCAACGAACCGTAGCGAACTCGTAGTGTCTTCTTTTAGTTTTTGTTATTGTCGGTTACATACAGGATTGCAGTATGGCCTACAGATCAAGCCCTCTGCCAGTATTATATGTTGCTGAAAATGGAGGGGCGACAGAGGAGACTCTTATTGAATAAACGAAAAGAAGGAAGATGAGGGATTGCTGCCCCGTCGTTGAAGAGGTCATTAGAGACCGAGCACAAGCTCCAATTGATCAAAGACTGACAACGAAGTAGGCCGTGTCAAAGTACCATACCGGCATTTGTGCTGAGTAACTAGGGAAATTACGGAAACCCTAAACCTGGATGGCTAGACGGAAATCTGAAACCCCGTCCCCTAAAATATGAGTACAGTGCCTCATCCCTGCTCCACTTAGCTCGTCTGTACCAATGGGTTTCGATTTTTTAACAGAACACATCCGAACTGTAGGACTTTCACTGCCTCGATGCCCTTGAGAGAGAAATATTCGCCTCAACAATTTCGCTGAGGTCTGGTGTGAGAGCAGTGGAGATGCAGACTTCCGTTATAGACAGAAGTATGAGGGCTGTGGTCATAGGACTTATGGCCGTTGGAGAGTGCTGAAAGAGAATAATCTATATGCGTGTAGGTACAAGACACCAGCGCTAGCACCTTCTGGCTTCGCACCTCGTGTGGAACCTGTGTAGTGAGCTGTTCATCATAATGCTACTGAAGCTGTCTTTCTTTCTATCTCAACACACACACACATACACACACACTCACTAACTCACACCCACACAAACACACACACACACACACACAGACAAACACACACCAGCATCTGAGGCATAATGTGTTACTTACACGTTCCACTGTGATTCAAGAGAATGTGAAGATCAGACAGTCTGAAAGCACAGTACCGCGACATTCGCATGTGGCATAAATCCAGCAGAAACCTTCAGACTGTGGTAAAACCTATGTTCACCATCACAGTAGCGACTCCTTTAAGATTAAAAGCATGCATCTGTGGTGTTTGGAAAATAGGACAGAAATGGTGGGATGTTGAAGTTACGGATCTCGGCTGGCTCCACTGGCAATTCCGACGGCAGATAGAGCTGGGATTAGGTCCACGTCAGTTAAGCAGTTTTGACATAGGATGAAAATTGATCTGAACGTTTTGCGCCAACAGCTTAACGATGTATATAATAAAGTCTCGATAGTTCATACACTGTGAGTTACGCAGCCTCACGTTATGTACACAGACTCTCACTTTAATACAATGGTGTGCAATACTTAAAGGCGAAAGTAACTTTCGCATCATTTACAAGTAACATACCTCATGAAACTTTGAGCATACATAGAAGGAACTGCTACATCATAATACAGAAGGTAACTACATGAAATCGCAATCAGTGGAACAGAAACCGCCTTTTATTAGAGGGCAATAAAATACTGAATCACCACGATTACAATGGTCCCCCGAACATTATAAAAAGAGAAGCATGCTTATTAACAGGCTATGTAATCACCACAAACGGGAATGTATGCTCTGCAACGTGCTCCCGTCCTGGCCACTAGTTTGGTGCGTAGTTCCTGTGCCATTCCGCCATGAGCGCTGTTGACAACCGCTCGGCGTTCGCTGATGATTGTGAACCTGCTGCAGTATGTGTTCCCAGCGCACACGACACGTACTCGATGAGATTTAAGTCAGGGGAACGAGCAGGCCAGTGCATTCGCTGAATGTCCACTCGTCGCGAGAGCTCCTCCACCTGAGTTGCTCGATGCGGTCGTGCATTGTCATCTACCCTACTGGCCATTAAAGTTGCTACACCAAGAACAAATGCAGATGATAAACGGGTATTCATTGGGCAAATATATTATACTAGAACTGACATATGACTACATTTTCACGCAATTTGGGTGCATAGAACCTTAGAAATCATTACCCAGAACAACCACTTCTGGCCGTAATAACGGCCTTGATACGCCTGGGCATTGAGTCAAACAGAGCTTGGATGGCATATACAGGTACAGCTGCCCATGCATCTTCAACACGATACCACAGTTCATCAAGAGTAGTGACTGGCGTATAGTGACGATCCAGTTGGTCGGCCACCGTTGACCAGATGTTTTCAATTGGTTAGAGATCTGGACAGAACCTGCAACATGCGGTCGTGCATTATCCTGCTGAAATGTAGTGTTTCGGAGGGATCGAATGAAGGGTAGAGCCACGGGTCGTAACACATCTGAAATGTAACGTCCACTGTTCAAAGCACCGTCAGTGCGAACAAGAGGTGGCAGAGTCGTGTAACCAATGGCACCCCATACCATCACGCCGGGTGATACGCCAGTATGGCGATGACGAATACACGCTTCCAATCTGAGTTCACGTCGATGTCGTCAAACACGGATGCGACCATCATGATGCTGTAAACAGAACCTGGATTCATCCGAAAAAATGACGTTTTGCCATTTGTGCACCCAGTTTCGTCGTTGAGTACACCATCGCAGGCGCTCCTCTCTATGATGCACCGTCAAGGGTAACCGCAGCCATGGTCTCCAAGCTGATACTCCATGCTGCTGCAAACGTCATCTAGCTGTTCGTGCAGATGTTTGTTGTCTTGCAAACGTCCCCACCTGTTGACTCAGGGATCGAGACGTGGCTGCACGATCTGTTACAGCCATGCGGATAAGATGTCTGTCATCTCGACTGCCAGTGATACGAGGCCGTTGCGATCCAGCACGGCGTACCGTATTACCCTCCTGAACCCACCGATTCCATATTCTGCTAACAGTCATTGGATCTCGAGCAACGCGAGCAGCACTGTCGCGATAACACAAACCGCAATCGCGATAAGCTAGAATCCGACCTTTATCAAAGTCGGAAACGTGATGGTACGCATTTCTCTTCCTTACACGAGGCATAACAACGACGTTTCAACAGGCAACGCCGGTCAACTGCTGCTTGAGTATGAGAAATCGCTTGGAAACTTTCCTCTTGTCAGCACGTTGTAGGTGACGCCACCGGCGCCAACCTTGTGTGAATGCTCTGAAACGCTAATCATTTGCATGTCACAGCATCTTCTTCCTGTCGGTTACATTTCGTGTTTGTAGCAGGTCATCTTCGTGGTGTAGCAATTTTAATGGCCAGTAGTGTGTAAATCTAAAAGGGACGAATGGACGCCTGAAAGAACATGCATGAAGGAGTACAGTGTCACGATAACGTTGGGCAGTGAGAGTACCCATACTGTAACACCTGGACCTTCAAACCTACCATGTCCGGTATCATTAAGCGGTTCCACCTCTTGGCAAATAAGGATGCAAAATGCACCCAAGAACATTGTCGAACTAGATGGTTTTGGTGGTCCAGGTGTTGAAGTGTGGGGATGCATGATGTCACATGGGTGTATTGACCTCCAGAGGTTTGAACAGTGCACACTCAACGGCCAACGTTTTTGTGACACTGTTCTTCTCCAGGCGTGCCTTTTCAGGGTTGCATTCGGCTCTAACTTCAGTTTTGTGGGTGACATGTGCGACCACCTGGAACAGCGCAGGTGGATGAGCTCTTGGAGTGAGAGGATATTCTTCAAACATACTGGTCCGCACGTTCCCCCCAACTTAAAGCGTGTGGGACACGTTGGAAGGACCTACTGCAGCACCTCCACACGCGGAAGCGACCTTCCAGGAGTTGTAGAGGAATTGAACGCCCCACCAGAAGCACACCCTAACAACCTTGCATCCGGAATAGGACTGCCATCCATGGCTATCACAAACCCTATCGAGAACCTTTTGCCGGCCGCGGTGGTCTAGCGGTTCTAGGTGCTCAGTCAGGAACCGCGCGACTGCTACGGTCGCAGGTTCGAATCTTGCCTGGGGCATGGATGTTTGTGGTGTCCTTAGGTTAGTTAGGTTTAAGTAGTTCTAAGTTCTAGGGGACTGATGACCACAGATGTTACGTCCCATAGTGCTCAGAGCCATTTGAACCATTTGAGAACCTTTCACCACCTTTTGCAGCGTCCAGGGAAACAACATGAATCGCGGTGACTTCAGAGTAGGTTTTTGCTTGAATAGAAGTGTCACTCGTTCGTTTCAATCTGTATTTCAGTTACCTTCTCTACTCTACTGTAACAGTCCTTTCTATGTGTGATCCAAGTTTCATCGACCTATGTTACTTGGCGAATGTTACTTTCGCCCTTACGTTTTGCGTACCAATATATTTGACATATTGTGTCAAACCTTTAACGTAAAATGATACCTCTTAATGAGCATATTATGATAGGATCTTAAATTTTTAAATTCGGCAAATGATTATATGAAATACCGAAACTCCATTTTCTTTGCCTCTGGAACTCATTAGATAGGGAAGCTACGACTGAGATAGGGTCATCCCGCAGTTGTGAAACAATCTATGTAAATTGAAATGAAAGGAACCATACCGGCGCCCAACGGAAGGGGTGGGGGCGCAGGGTCCGCAACACGAGCCCTGGCCATGATGTCCCGTTCCCAGGATCCAACTAATGCGTAGGGAACGTGCAGTAGAGGGACAATAAACATAGTTTATTTATTTATTTTTCTTTTCGTTCTTTGTTTTTTATTTTTATTTACTTATTTTCGTTATTAATACCATCGAGAATATCAGCAAACCGGCGTCACGCGAGGAAGACGGCGCAGCAAGACGTCAGACTAATTGAGACTACCGACGTATAGTATTTCCGAGAAGAAGATTTCGAATACCAGTGATTATTCGGTTCTAAGTATCAAAGAAGCGAGGATCAACTTTTTATGACAGGAACACTGGGATGAACTGTGCATGCAGGGACACCTCAGCTCTGGGGTGCGTTAAAGAAGGCACTGCAGAGGACAGTGGAGGAAAAGTGTCTGCATTTTGGTTTGCGGACAACCGCACAATGGCGTTCATTAACGAACTGCCAAAAGTCAAGGACACATTCCTCGGCATCAGCAAACAAGTAGTGTGCGGCGTGTCCACAAATCCGCCTCACAGAGTTCGTTTTCGCTTGCGGGAAGTATCCCGCGTCCGGAAAGAGAAGCAGTTCAGTAGGTATCTGATGAGGAGTCGCACGGGTAATTACGGACAACATCTGTCGCACCAAGAAACAGACACGTCTTATCGATCTGCACACCAGGCGGTGCCCGCCTGTGTCCATAACGTCACAGTCGACACACAACGGGGTGTCTGCGAGGTGAATCCTGTGAAGGAGTGCATACTTGCTTCCCATTGAAAGTGAGGTACCACGCAGACTGGACGTTGGCGTCAAGATTAGGAGCGCACACCGATCGCCAGACGGCACGCCAGTCGACGTGGGGAAGCTTCACTTCAACCACAATCGGTGACCTGCGCTGCTGAAGGAAATAATAAATCGCGCCGGCGTTACCACAGTACGGACGTAGTTCAGTTCAAGGAAAAAGTGGCGGACGTTGGCGAAAGCTGGATAGGCGCCGAGAGACAGTGTGAGGTGCAAGGACCTCAGCAATAGGCTGGTAAGATACATAGGACTATGGCGCCAGGAGGTCATGTGAGAGCCAATGAAAAGGGCTACCGCTCTGTCAGGCGCATGATACAGACCTAAATCGCCCCTGCACAGCGGGAGGGTGAGTGTTTCGTACCCTATCTTGAATAGCAAGCCACGGCAAAAACGAACGAAATGCCGCTAACACGCGGCAGGCCATTGGTGGCGGGATAGGAAGTGTCTATGCTACTTGGGGGTACGTGAAGCCAAATATAGATTTACGTATTCCGTGCGTTGCAGAAGATCGAGTGCTCGTAAACGGCGGCCTGGAAAAGTAGACCTCGGCAGCTGAGGGCAATTGTCCGTTGCAGATCACTTGCGAAATCGAGTCCTAAGCATCGGGGAGGATCAGCTACACGCGAAGGAGCGGGTAGGTGGTAATCCGTGGCAGTGACTCCTTGACCTCAGCACAGGTACGAAGACCCATCATGAGTCAAGACCAGTGCTTCAGAATCCATGGTCACCTAGAGATATGGAGGCCGCATAGCATCAATTCCATGGCGAATGCATATAACAGTGCAGAGAGCGGGCAACCTTGACGCACTGATCGACGGGGCAATATGAGAGGAGTAAGACGGCCAATTATAGAGTACACCAGACGTACCTCCACTAAGGAGACGCATCACGACGTCGACAGTAGTATCAGGGCAGCCCATATTGCGGAGCATCCCTACCAAGAAGTCGTAACTGGTTCTATCGAACGCCTCACCTGCAGTCATGAGCTGCCAAAGGTCCAGGTATACGACAAGCGTGAGCGAGAGAGACTGTGTCCCGATAGCGGCAAAGGGCAGTGAGGAAGTTATTGGTACCTCCCAAAGATGTTTGACGGGGGAAAACCACGTACTGCACTGTCGATTTAAGCCTCGCAGCCAACAGCCGGGTAAAGGTCTTTGTACAGCTGTTGAGTAACGTTCAGTGCGGTAATCGCATATCCGCGAGGTACCCAGAGACTTGTGGATGGGAATAAGAAAACCATCGAGGGAACCGTCTGGCATCGCAAGAAAATTGACGAATTTCCGTCCACACTGGCGAAGGAAGAGGACGAAATGTCCGATAAAACCCCAGTGGGAGGCCGTCAGATCCAGGAGACCTGTTCGTAGAACCCGCCTGGATAGCGTCATTATCAATGTCCTCCGTGACGTTAGGAAACCGATCCACCGTAGTATCTTACTAGGCAGCAGGCGTAACCACTGTGCCATCCGGGACACAGCGTTAGCGCAACTGCACGGACTGTCTCGGTACGCCTCACCGGCCATCGACACTCCCACCGAGCGACACCTATCCACAATCCGTGTCCATTATACTCCTTCCGCTTAGTGTGCCGCTGCAGCTGATAGCAGTCATCTCCCTTCAATTTACATAATATATAAAAGATACAGTGTTATGGAGTCGGAAAAATGTTTTCGAAATACCTTGTACGGAATAAAATTAAACGTGAAACAATTTAAATACATAAATAAATAAATACGCTACTGGCCATTAAAATTGCTACACCACGAACATGACCTGCTACAGACGCGAAACGTAACCGACAGGAAGAGGATGCTTAGATATGCAAATGATTAGCTTTTCAGAGCATTCACACAAGGTTGGCGCCGGTGGCGACACCTACAACGTGCTGACGTGAGGGAAGTTTGCAACCGATTTCTCATACACAAACAGCAGTTGACCGGTGTTTGCTGGTGAAACGTTGTTGTGATGCCTCGTGTAAGGAGGAGAAATGCGCACCATCGCGTTTCCGACTTTCATAAAGGTCGGATTGTAACCCATCGCGATTGCGGTTTACCGTATCGCGACATTGCTGCTCGCGTTGGTCGAGATCCTATGACTGTTAGCAGAATATGGAATCGGTGTGTTCAGGAGGGTAATACGGAACGCCGTGCTGGATCCCGACGGCTTCGTATCACTAGCAGTGGCGAGATGACAGGCATCTAATCCGCATGGCTGTAACGGATCGTGCAGCCACGTCTCGATCCCCGAGACAACACATGGGGACGTTTGCAAGACAACAAACGTCTGCACGAATAGTTCGACGTTTGCAGCAGCTCGGAGACCATGGCTGCAGTTACCCTTGACGATGCATCACAGACAGGAGCGCCTGCGATGGTGTACTCAACGACGAACCTGGGTGCACGAATGGCAAAACGTCATTTTTTCGGATGAATCCAGGTTCTGTTTACAGCATCATGATGGTAGCATCCGTGTTTGACGACATCGCGGTGAACGCACATTGGAAGCGTGTATTCGTCATCGCCATATTGGCGTATCACCCGGCGTGATGGTATGGGGTGCAATTGGTTACACGTCTCGGTCACCTCTTATTCGCATTGACGGCATTTTGAACAGTGGATGTTGCATATCAGATGTGTTACGACCCGTGGCTCTACCCTTCATTCGATCCCTGTGAAACCCTACATTTCAGCAGGATATTGCGGCCAGGTGGAATAGGTCCACAGACAATACGCCAAACTAATAAAAGATTGACTGACGTCACAACCAGTATACACATCACTTAACTGAGTAATAGCAATCAGTTTGTCTATAGACGAATATATTTTACCATGGGTATAAAATTCTTATTTTTTAACAATTTTAGATTTTGCACGAACTTTAGGATCATTTCATGGACAATCAATGTGAGACCTTTAGGCTGACTGGTAATACCTCTCCAACCACCAAAATAAAACTGCGGCCTCGTACCATAGATTTGAGGTCCGTCATTAAGAACAAATAAGTAATCATTAAAACCAGCTGCATAGTGACTCAACCTCTCCTCTGTATTTTTCTTTTTTTCATTAAAATGTTTAACAATTAAATGTGCCTCGTCTGTCCCTGACGTTTATCAGCTGCTGTTTTCAGGAACACTGAAACTTGTTCAAAATCTTCAATACACACTTCAATAACTACACTGGGTACTGATTTCTCAGGATTTATGCACCCCAATTTCGTGAAAATTTAGTCACATGTCAGTTGTAGTACAATATACACTCCTGGAAATGGAAAAAAGAACACATTGACACCGGTGTGTCAGACCCATCGTACTTGCTCCGGACACTGCGAGAGGGCTGTACAAGCAATGATCACACGCACGGCACAGCGGACACACCAGGAACCGCGGTGTTGGCCGTAGAATGGCGCTAGCTGCGCAGCATTTGTGCACCGCCGCCGTCAGTGTCAGCCAGTTTGCCGTGGCATACGGAGCTCCATCGCGGTCTTTAACACTGGTAGCATGCCGCGACAGCGTGGACGTGAACCGTATGTGCAGTTGACGGACTTTGAGCGAGGGCGTATAGTGGGCATGCGGGAGGCCAGGTGGTCGTACCGCCGAATTGCTCAACACGTGGGGCGTGAGGTCTCCACAGTACATCGATGTTGTCGCCAGTGGTCGGCGGAAGGTGCACGTGCCCGTCGACCTAGGACCGGACCGCAGCGACGCACGGATGCACGCCAAGATCGTAGGATCCTACGCAGTGCCATAGGGGACCGCACCGCCACTTCCCAGCAAATTAGGGACACTGTTGCTCCTGGGGTATCGGCGAGGACCATTCGCAACCGTCTCCATGAAGCTGTGCTACGGTCCCGCACACCGTTAGTCCGTCTTCCGCTCACGCCCCAACATCGTGCAGCCCGCCTCCAGTGGTGTCGCGACAGGCGTGAATGGAGGGACGAATGGAGACGTGTCGTCTTCAGCGATGAGAGTCGCTTCTGCCTTGGTGCCAATGATGGTCGTATGCGTGTTTGGCGCCGTGCAGGTGAGCGCCACAATCAGGACTGCATACGACCGAGGCACACAGGTCCAACACCCGGCATCATGGTGTGGGGAGCGATCTCCTACACTGGCCGTACACCTCTGGTAATCGTCGAGGGGACACTGAATAGTGCACGGTACATCCAAACTGTCATCGAACCCATCGTTCTACCATTCCTAGACCGGCAAGGTAACTTGCTGTTCCAACAGGACAATGCAATTCCGCATGTATCCTGTGGCACCCAACCTGCTCTAGAAGGTGTAAGTCAACTACCCTGGCCAGCAAGATCTCCGGATCTGTCCCCCATTGAGCATGTTTGGGACTGGATGAAGCGTCGTCTCACGCGGTCTGCACGTCCAGCACGAACGCTGGTCCAACTGAGGCGCCAGGTGGAAATGGCATGGCAAGCCGTTCCACAGGACTACATCCAGCATCTCTACGATCGTCTCCATGGGAGAATAGTAGCCTGCATTGCTGCGAAAGGTGGATATACACTGTACTAGTGCCGACATTGTGCATGCTCTGTTGCCTGTGTCTATGTGCCTGTGGTTCTGTCAGTGTGATCATGTGATGTATCTGACCCCAGGAATGTGTCAATAAAGTTTCCCCTTCCTGGGACAATGAATTCACGGTGTTCTTATTTTAGTTTCCAGGAGTGTATTTGTCCAATGAATACCCGTTTATCATCTGTATTTCTTCTTGGTGTAGCAATTTTAATGGCCAGTAGTGTAAAATTTCATTAATTTTCTAGTAGAACTGTATCAACGGTACTGTTTTTCAAATGATATTACAGTGTGTCCTTACATTCAGTGAAAATGGAGCACGTTAGGAGTAGAAGTAATGTCTAGGTTCAACAGTAGAACCAACCATTGTTTCGAGAATAATGGATGTCACCGCGGTTCGAGGCACAGGTCATCGAGGCCGGGAGGCGGCGTCAGACACAGTGGCAGCGGCAGCGGCAGCGGGCTGTCGTCGTCACGCAGCCCCGGTAGCGGGCCGGCAGTCAGCGTGAGCAGCGACGAGACGGGCGGCAGCGCCCTCTGGGGCCCGCACTCCGGCTCCTCCGGCAGCTGCGCCGAGGACACGGCCTCTAGCGCGCGCGTCAGCTCGGCGATGTAGCGGATGGCGAGCCGCAGCGTGGCTATCTTGGTGACCTTGTCGCCGGCCTGTTCCTGCAGCTCCTGGGGGTGCTCGGGCGGCAGCGCGCGCCGCAGCGCCTCGAACGCGGCGTTGATCTCGCGCATGCGCTCCCGCTCCCGGGCGTTGGCCGTCCTGCGCCGGTACCTGCTGAGCGGCTGCGCCTGCCGCCGCGCCCGCCGCCCACCGCCGCCCCTCCTGCCGGCGCCGCCCTCGCACGACGGCGGCAGCTCCTCTCGCCCGTCTCCTCCACCCGCTGCCGCACATTCGTCGGCGACGAACTCGGTGATCTGCGGCCTGAGCAGAGAGCGCGGCCTCAGAGAGTACCTCCCTTTCCGCCCCTCTCCGACTGCTGCCTCCTCGGCAACCGAATCGGAACCCGACAGTCCGTTCACCAGTTCTTTCCCCTCGCTGCAGGCGGTCTCCGGGCAGATGAGGTTTTCTGGGGGGTTGTTGTTCGAGTCCAGACTCGACGGCGTCTCCACGCGGATTAAACTGTCCATGTCACTGCCAGTGGCGCAGGGGGGCATGGCGGCGGTGGCTCCCGCAGAGCCCTCTGTCGTCGAATGCTATCCTCCTTGTCTCCATCGGAACTCGTCTACCAGAACTCGCGGTCCGCCAGTGAAGAATCACATCTGAAACAAAACAGAGGTAAATTCTATTAATAGCGCACACGGAACAGAAAGAAATAACTTCATCTGCTGGGAGATTGCGAGTGGTAAGCTCAGTCATCCAACCCGATATGTTTCTGCCGAAGAAACATCTGAAACTGAACATTGTAGTAGACATTGAAAATACCGCTTGAGTTGCAAGCGTGGTTAAAAGACGACTCGTTTAGGGCCCTTACATGCCCATTATCAGATGTTATACTGAAAAGAAACGAGAGACCGGAGCTAATAACAGTTTTTACACGCTACGACTACTCGCCATTATTGTGCGTCATTATCTGTGTCCTCAGTCAAATTTAAACGCAGCCAAAACCTCTCAGACAAACAGAAGCTCAGCAATGTCAAAATTAGCGCAAGGAGGGCTATGCGTGAAGCGTTGAGTGAATTCGAAAGTAAAATTCTATGTACCGACTTGACATAAAATCCTACGAAGGTCTGGTCTTACGTTAAATCAGTAAGTGGATTGAAACAGCATATGCAGACACTGTGGGATGCTAGTGGCATTGAAATAGAGAATGACATGCGTCAAGCTGAAATACTAAAATGCTTTTTCCAAAGCTGTTTCACAGAAGAAGACCGCACTGCTGTTCCTTCTCTAAATCCTCGCACTAACGAAAAAATGGCTGACATAGAAATAAGTGTCCAAGGAATAGAAAAGCAACTGAGAGGAACGGAAGGTTCCAAATGATTGGAAAACAGCGCAGGTAGTTCCAGTTTTCAAGACGGGTCTTCGAGCAGATGCGCAAAACTATAGGCCTATATCTGACATCGATCTGTTGTAGAATTTTGGAATATGTTTTTTCCCCGCGTATCACGTCATTTCTGGAAACCCAGAATCTACTGTGTAGGTATCAACATCGATTCCGGAAACAGCGATGATGTGTGATCCAACTCGCTTTATTTGTTCATGAGACCCAGAAAATATTAGATAAAGGCTCCCAGGTAGATGCCATTTTCCTTGACTACCGGAAGGCGTTCGATACAGTTCCGCACTGTCGCCTGATAAAGAAAGTAAGAGCCTACGGAATATCAGACCAGTTGTGTGGCTGGATTGAAGAGTTTTTAGCAAACAGAACACAGCATGCTGTTATCAATGGAGTCTACAGACGTTAAAGCAACCTCTGGCATGCCACAGGGTAGTGTTATGGGACCATTGCTTTTCACAATATATATAAATGACCTAGTAGATAGTGTCGTAAGTTCCATGCGGCTTTTCGCGGATGATGCTGTAGTATACATAGAAGTTGCAGCATTAGAAAATTGCTGCGAAATGCAGGAAGATCCGCAGCGGATAGGCACTTGGTGCAGGGAGTAGCAACTGACCCTTAACATAGACAAATGTAACGTATTGCCAATACATAGAAAGAACGGTCCTTTATTGTATGATTATATGATAGCGGAACAAACACTGGTAGCAGTTACTTCTGTAAAGTATCTGGTAGTATGCGTACGGAACGATTTGAAGTGGAATGATCATATAAAATTAATCGTTGGTTAGGCGGGTGCCAGGTTGAGATTCATTGGGAGAGTCCTTAGAGAATGTAGTCCATCAACAAAGGAGGTGGCTTACAAAACACTCGTTCGACCATACTTGAGTATTGCTCATCAGTGTGGGATCCGTTCCAGTTCAGGTTGACAGAGGGGATAGAGAAGATCCAAATAAGAACGCCGCGTATCGTCATAGGGTTATTTGGTAAGCGTGATAGCGTTACGGAGATGTTTAGCAAACTCAAGTGGCAGACTCTGGAAGAGAGGCGCTCTGCATCGCGGTGGAGCTTGCTGTCAGGTTTCGAGAGAGTGCGTTTCTGGATGAGGTATCGAAAATATTGTGTCCCCCCACTTATACCTCCCGAGGAGATCACGAATGTAAAATTAGAGAGATTCGAGCGCGCACGGAGGCTTTCCGGCAGTCGTTCTTCCCGCGAACCATACGCGTCTGGAATAGGAAAGGGAGGTAATGACAGTGGCACATAAAGTGTCCTCCGCCACACGCCGTTGGCTGGCTTGCGGAGTATAAATGTAGATGTAGATGTAGAAATTAAAATTCGCATGTCTTTCATGACGTAAAATTTGTCTCAGTTCTTATCTTATGTGAGTCTCGTCGAGTCGTCGGCTTTTAGGTAGCAGCTTTTAAATTGATCCTAGTTTTAATGTGTCAGTTCTATTGCTGCTACGAGCTATTAATTGGCTTACCAGTATTTTACAGTGTGGCTTGTAAGGTTTGGCAACGTTCCATTTTGTTCAGAAGCGCGATAGCTTATAGGAGCAGCACATATGTATGTCCTTATTCTCGTGACTGTGGCGCTTTATTTCTTGTCGCCATACATACCTCCATTAAATTAAAAACTTGCATGCCACTCGTGGAAAGGGAAAATTTTCCATAGTGTTTTACGACATATACATAAATTATATGTCGCCGGCTTTGTGTTTGTTTTACTAAAGTTCTGTACTGCCCCTGTTCAATAATGTACTCTTGACGCTTTTCATGTAACTTTGTATTTCGTTTTGAATGTAAACCACTAATTCAAGCTGTGAACGGCCGGGCTAATTGGGCGCGCCTTGTTCTCCCCGTCAATAGATGCAGTACTTTTGCCACTCTGGTTTAATAGTTTGATTCCCCTCCACGTACGCTACTCCGTGCTCTGCGTTCGCTCCTAATACACCGCGTCCTGTACTCTTCCACCGCTGCGCTCGGGGTTACAGCACGAAATGCAAGTGTCCTGGTCTTCATTGCATATTTCTTTACCCAGGCAGTCGTCCGTAGTAATGCCTGGTGCCACTTTGCTATCGATTCAAGTTTTACAGCACCTGACCCGATCGCTGTTTCCTGAAATGGAACTATTTTTTTGCTTTTTTATGTGTGCGATTGCGTCTGGAAACTATTATTAGCTCCGACCTCTTGTTTATTTTCGTTATAACATCTGATGATGGGTATGTATGGGCCCGAATACTGTCATGCTCTAACTACTGAGAAAGAACCTTACAACTGGAGTGGTATTTTCAACCTATGGTAATCGGAAACGGTTTTGTTCCTCCACACACCCAGTGGCCTCTTTACACGCGACATATTAGAGTTGTCTCTTCAAGTGTATCTATTGACTGTAGATGATTATAACGTATGCCTCTTTGCTGTGATGCCATGTTTGTGTTTCATGATGATGAGAAAATGGACAGGGGGGAGCCCGATGGTGGAACGTAGACTTTGTAAGTAGGCTGTTTAGGTTTTCTTATTGGTAACACCGCTTAGCGCTCGGTATGAAAAATCACTGGCTGTGCTGTGCGCAGTCTGTGTTTAGTTTGCATTGTTGTCTGCCATTGTAGTGTTGAGCAGCGGCAGCTGGGTGCTAACAGCGCGTAGCGTTGCGCAGTTGGAGGTGAGCCGCCAGCAGTGGTGGACGTGGGGAGAGAGATGGCGGAGTTTTGAAATTTGTAAGAATTGGTGTCATGAACTGCTATATATATTATGACTAGTGAGATAAATACATTGTTTGTTCTGTATTAAAATCTTTCATTTGCCAACTATGCCTATCAGTAGTTAGTGCCTTCCGTAGTTTGAATCTTTTATTTAGCTGGCAGTAGTGGCGCTCGCTGTGTTGCAGTAGTTCGAGTAACCAAGATTTTTGTGAGGTAAGCGATTTGTGAAACATATAGGTTAATGTTAGTCAGGGCCATTCTTTTGTAGGGATTATTGAAAGTCAGATTGCGTTGCGCTAAAAAAATTGTGTTTCAGTTTAAGCACAGTCGTGTATAAATGTTCAAAGAGGACGTTTCACATAGACCAGTCTTATATAATAGTTCTAAGGGGACGTTTCAACTTCTACTCTCGATGAGCACCATCAAAGCCGCCTTCGTTTAGACAGACCGCTATCAACAGTGTCATGGATGTGTGTGATGCCCTTAGGTTAGTCAGGTTTAAGTAGTTCTAAGTTCTAGGGGACTGATGACCACAGCAGTTAAGTCCAATAGTGCTCAGAGCCATCTGAACCAACTGTCACACGCCCTCTCTGCATCAGGCACTGCACAGACGTTTGGAATTTAGCCGACGACGTTTACTGAAAAGTCCGGTGATCAGGAACTCTACATCATCACATTGCCTCCCTTTTTTCCGTCCAAATACTGCTAGAGAAAATTTCAGCCACCACAAGGAATGGAACTGACTTCCACCGAGTCGAGCGTCAACGACTTGGTAACATCGGCTACAGAGGTGGGTAATAGATACACAACGAGCAACACTTTCAATTCTCAGCAGACTCGCCGTTAGATAGTAGCGTGTGGAGATGACCAAGAGTTAAACAACGTGCAGATTGGTATGAAATGGCACTGCCTGACAAAAAAGGTGATCCACCCACAAGGCATGGTCGGATGTGAATATAACTACGTGCACATACAGGGTGTCTTTGCATAAGCATGCAAAAATGTAACAGGACGTAGAGAATGCTCCACTGAACAATTTGAGGTAGCGAGCCTGGAGTCGGAGAATCCAGCTGAAGCAGATGTGAAAGTAAACTGGGCTACCACTTTGTCTAGCATTACCGTTTTCCATCTTATTTACAACTAACACGCGTACAAGTTTGCACGTACTGTGCTGTTCATTTAATGAACATTCTTTATTTCCTGCAAGCAAACAGAGTCCGAGCCTGAGTACTAGGAAGTCATGATGTCGGATTTGTTTACTTTACTTGTCCATAAGGTGGCTGTGTTGTATCGCATTTACATTGCCCCATGACAGAATGTGCTATTAATCAATGACATATCCATTCATTACTCGGTGCTAATCAGAGACGTACAGAACAATACGATGGGGCAGTACCGGTACAGTTTCTCTGAACTGACTGACTTACACGTTCTGTATGGAGAAGTACTTTGCAGTGCTCTCGCTGCTGAAAGGTTGTACAGGGAACGATTTCTTAACATGGATTATCCGTCACGATGGGTGTTTATTTCACTCGATCGATGAATGCGGGAGACTGGTTCATTGGAAATAGGAAACGACGGATCTGGTAACATGAGGACTACTCGCCCACCCGATTTTGAAGAGAGGATGGTAGAACGTGTTGCAGCGGACCCCACTACAAGTACTCTTCGTATTGCACATGAAATGAGCGCTGCACGTACTAGAGTGTGGACAGTACTCCATGAACAACAGTTACGCCCATATCACCCGCAACGAGTGGATGTAATGTTTGTGACTGAGTTTGCACCAAGGTTCGCACTGTTTGAGGGATTGTACCAACAATGGATACTTCATCAAGTACGTTTTACTGTGACTGTCTGGGACGGCATTGTAGGCGACACATTAACTGGGTCATATCTTCTAGCTGGTCGTCTAAATGGCAACCTGTACTTGAGGCTCATGCAAACGTATGCCTTGTTATTTCTCCTCTATTTGCACCATTTAGATATAGAGAGTGTACAAAACAAACTTATTGAAGAGGCAAACATGACGTACGTGGCTAGAGCCCGTGTTTTTGTTTCGGTAATACCCTCTGTTTTATTTGCTCAATAGTGGGCCACACAACATGTATTGCCTAAGAGTGAACTTATTTCTCCCACATTCACTACAATCAGGCGACATGGAGTAGTGGTTAAACATTAGTCGTCCATCGCCACATTAAGCTCGGCAGCTGGGAGGTGAAGATCAGATTTTGGCCTAAACTGAATTAGTAAAGAAAAATATTGTAACTGAAAATAAATAAATATCGTTTTGTTAATAACCTAACATCTAATGGCATTACGTATCAAATGTTGATAGAATTCTTACTGTCAAGAACTGTTACAAACTTGAGTCTAACAGAGTCCACAAGGTATGAAAATTAGTTGTTTGACTTGTCATTCAAGAAGCACACAGTGGTTGGTCATTTACAATATCTAACAGACAGTTATTCGAAATGTGTTGATTGAGAAGTACTGTGGAGAATTAAAAATACTTTGAGAATGATGATTTACACTAATATTACAGTTCTGCCAGAGATTAATAACGGCTTTATAGGCTTTATCATTGACAGTTTTCGGTAAAATTAACATTTGTGACAGTGGCCTTTGGACGTTCGAATCTGCTTACTGCTTATCAGGAAACTAATTGTGGCTTACAACCTGGTAACACAAATCCGAACACGGCGAAGAAAGATTAAATCAAATATTTAGTTGAGCGCAGGGCTGGTAACTGAAAATCGAACTTCTGCTGCACTTAGACATCGGAACCAGGCGCTGTAATGCCACACCATCCTCCCCCAATGCAAGCTGATGCGCCGTCTCTTATGACCTGGTCGTCGGCGTTACGTTAAACCTCAACTTCCCTCATTCACAATCGAGAGACCGTAGTCAGACACTCTTCTGCACCTATTCTTTCAGAGTTGCAACACAACTCGAATCTTGTTTGTGGGAAGATTTTTGTAGTGCTTATAAGTTACGCGCAGGAAGAAAACACATACTCAAATATAAATCGATTAGTGAGACGTGCTTCGATGGGCCAACCTGAGGAGCAAGCTTGTCAAAGAGCATATATTCGATTTGAAGTTCATATCTGCCACGCATTTGAAACATATCACACATGACGAACGTAATACATTCTTTTTTGGTGTTTTTCTTGTAGATCCATCGAAGAGTGTCAGTATAATTAGAAAACTTGTTTTCAAACGGACTAATGTAGGAGATTTCCGAATAGACAGTTTATATAGGATATTAAGTAATATGTGGGAAATCTCTGGGGAATGGGCAGACTATATTTAATCAGTTCTTTGTACTGTCTTAGTTACAAACACTTTTTTTGTTTTTACAAATTTGTTCGTTTCTGACACTTTGTTTTCAAATTTCCAGCGCGTTTCTGCTGATAGTTTTTCTTTTCAACTGTTTTCTTCTGATGGTAAATGAAAAATTCAGACTATCTACAGTTAGCCCTAATGCAAGTATCTAAATGCGATATCATCGATTACCTTACTCGCTCGCACACGCCCGCTGTCTGCTTTGTACGCTGAAATCGTTTTTGAACACGCTGATGAAGAATGCCAACATTCATAATACGTCCTGAATACACTAAGTCCTTTAAATGCCCCCAAAAAATCCAGTGAATTGAGATCAGCATTTGGAGCAGGTGAAGAAGTTGCTACCCCATGACTTACTCTGTTTTTGTTTCGTAAAGGCTGATTTAAAATGGTTCTTGGTTGCAAGAAAATGAGATGGCACTCTATCGTGCACCAACCTCATGTTGAGACATAAGTGTAGTGGAACACCTTCCAGCAAAACATTTAAACAGGCCATTAAAAATTCGCTGTATGATGCTACAGTCACTATTCCATGAAGAAGGGAACATCCTGTTAATCTGTCACCAATTATATACGCCCACACATTACAGCTAAACTGTAATGGGAAACAAAAAGGCATAAATGAAGGAATCATCTCAAAACAAAGAATGTATGGAACTAAACAATTAGAAATAACATTGACCACATGCGTATGAGAAATCTTTAGATTCTTCTTACGTCCTCTATTCGTTCAGCGGAGGTTTCTCACTCATTAGTTAACACCCTGTATGTACAGAACGTACCTCAGGAGCAATTTTCCTTACGAAGTCTTGTTGTCCGTAACGTATCTGTTGTTTGTACCAGCTAGGATACCACTACGTGATTCCGCTAGACGCATTCATAGATTGTGTTCTCTGCTTAATCTCGTCTTACATACCTCACTTCACCATTCATTATTTATTGTTAATTTTCTTGTAATATTTTCCTAGTTGTCACTTTTCTATTAAAAGACCTCTTCTGGAAATCTGGATGGGGATATATCGATAATCTCTTTAAAACAGAGAAATCATCATGATACCTTTTAATAACAGGTGGCATCTTCATTAAACTTGCAGCCTGCCCATCCCCCTTAGAACAAGAATTGAAAGGAAAACGATGCACGTCCACACTTTGCGATAACGACTTTGCCAACAATTGTAACTGCAGGTAAGTGGCACAATAAAAGGTGTCCTATGGGTCCGTCGCTCGGTTTTGTCACATATCGGATTTGCCCGGAACGCTTCATATCGACTTCCCTGTTTTTCTTTCTTTTTTTTCCCTACCAACGCCAGCGGCCTAGCATTTGTTGAGTCAAAATTGCGTGGTGAAGCGAAAGGTTACAGTTTCTGTTGGTAGTGACAAGCACCGATTACGTCTAGGCCTACCGCAAAGATCAGTCTTGTCATTTAGATTTTTGTTCATCATTTTCAGCACTTGTTTTCGATGAACGCCGATGTGAAGAAATATTTTTTTTAACGCAAATACGTCCTGTTTCTTCACAACGGAAATCTTGTTGTTCCATTACCTCCGTTACCCCCTAGTGCAATGAGAATTCTTCTTTTGTGCCCATATACTTGCTTCACACAGTCAAAGAGGAAGACTGGGAGTGTTGAAAGCTCAAAAGGTTGTACGACTCCTTCACACAGTAAAACTAAAATTATATTCTTCTACAATTTCAAAAGAACAACTTCAAATCTGTACCGAAAATTGTGAAAAATGTAATATGAAATAAAAATATTGACACTCGATATTGACATTCTGATATCGGTATATCGATTAATCGGATGAGAAAACATTCCCGACATTCACTGAAGAGCCAAAGAAACCGATACATCTGCATAAAGGAAAAGGGCACAGGTCATCCCCGTTTTCAAGAAGGGACGTCGAACAGATGTGCAGAACTACAGACCTATATCTCTAACGTCGATCAGTTGTAGAATTTTGGAACACGTATTATGTTCGAGTATAATGACTTTTCTGGAGACTAGAAATCTACTCTGTAGGAATCAGCATGGGTTTCGAAAAAAAGACAGTCGTGTGAAACCCAGCTCGCGCTATTCGTCCACGAGACTCAGAGGGCCATAGACACGGGTTCCCAGATAGATGCCGTGTTTCTTGACTTGCGCAAGGCGTTCGATACAGTTCCCCATAGTCGTTTAATGAACAAAGTAGGAGCATATGGACTATCAGACCAATTGTGTGATTGGATTGACGAGTTCCTGGATAACAGAACGCATCATGTCATTCTCAATGGAGAGAAGTCTTCCGAAGTAAGAGTGATTTCAGGTGTGCCGCAGGGGAGTGTCATAGAACCGTTGCTATTCACAATATACATAAATGACCTGGTGGATGACATCGGAAGTTCACTGAGGCTTTTTGCAGATGATGCTGTGGTGTATCGAGTGGTTGTAACAATGGGAAATTGTACAGAAATGCAGGAGGATCTGCAGCGAATTGACGCTTGGTGCAGGGAATGGCAATTGAATCTCAATGTAGACAAGTGTAATGTGCTGCGAATACATAGAAAGATAGATCCCTTATCATTTAGCTACAAAATAGCAGGTCAGGAACTGGAAGCAGTTAATTCCATAAATTATTTGGGAGTATTAGGAGTGATTTAAAATGAAATGATCATATAAAGTTGGTCGTCGGTAAAGCAGATGCCAGACTGAGATTCATTGGAAGAATCCTAAGGAAATGCAATACGAAAACAAAGGAAGCAGGTTACAGTACGCTTGTTCGTCCAATGCTTGAATACTATTCAGCAGTGTGGGATCCGTACCAAATAGGGTTGATAGAAGAGATAGAGAAGATCCAACGGAGAAAAGCGCTCTTCGTTACAGAATTATTTGGTAAGCGTTACGGAGATAATAGATAAACTCCAGTGGAAGACTCTGCAGGAGAGACGCTCAGCAGCTCGGTACGGGCTTTTGTTAAAGTTTCGAGAACACACCTTTACCGATAAGTGAAGCAATATATTGCTCCCTCCTACGTATATCTCGGGAAGAGACCATGAGGATAAAATCAGGGAGATTAGAGCCCACACAGAAGCATACCGACAATCCTTCTTTCCACGAACAATACGAGACTGGAATAGGAGGGAGAACCGATAGAAGTACTCAGGATACCCTCCGCCACACACCGTCAGGTGGTTTGCGGAGTATGGTTGTAGATGTAGATGTAATATCGCGATGGGCTCCCGTGAGCACTCAGAACTGCCGCAACACGACGTGGCATGGACTCACAGTGAAATGAATACCCCTAGCTGCATACAGGCATTGATATACGTCAACGGGAGCAGTTGGAAATGTATGCCCCGACCGGGAAACGAACCCGGGATCTCCTACTTACATGGCAGACGGTCTCTCCATGTGAGCCACCGAGGTCACAGAGGATAGTGCGACTGCAGGGACTTATCTCTGGCACGCCTCCCGTGAGACCCACATTCCCAACTTATCGACCTGCACTATATTCATAGTGCTCCTGCCCATTATAGTCATTACTCGCGGCTTTTTGCCGATTCCCGTAAGAGTTTGGGCACTGTTCGTGCATCCGCACAGAAGGAGATGTCCAAATGACCGGTGAGTTTATATATATATATATATATATATATATATATATATATATATATATATATATATATATTAAAAACAAAGATTCCAAGACTTACCAAGCGGGAAAGCGCCGGCAGACAGGCACATGAACAAAACACACAAACACACACACAGAATTCGAGCTTTCGCAACTGGCAGTTGCTTCGTCAGGAAGGAAGGAAGGAGAGGGAAAAATGAAAGGGTGTGGGTTTTAAGGGAGAGGGTAAGGAGTCATTCCAATCCCGGGAGCGGAAAGACTTCCCTTAGGGGAAAGAAAAGGACAGGTGTACACTCGCACACACACACACATATCCATCCGCACATACACAGACACAAGCAGACATATTTAAAGGCAAAGAGTTAAAGGCAGAGATGTCAGTCGAGGCGGAAGTACAGAGGCAAAGAAGTTGTTGAAAGACAGGTGAGGTATGAGCGGCGGCAACTTGAAATTAGCGGAGGTTGAGGCCTGGCGGATATCGAGAAGAGAGGATATACTGAAGGGCGAGTTCCCATCTCCGGAGTTCGGATAGGTTGGTGTTGGTGGGAAGTATCCAGATAACTCGGACGGTGTAACACTGTGCCAAGATGTGCTGGCCGTGCATCAAGGCATGTTTAGCCACAGGGTGATCCTCATTACCAACAAACACTGTCTGCCTGTGTCCATTCATGCGAATGGACAGTTTGTTGCTGGTCATTCCCACATAGAAAGCATCACAGTGCAGGCAGGTCAGTTGGTAAATCACGTGGGTGCTTTCACATGTGGCTCTCCCTTTGATTGTGTACACCTTCCGGGTTACAGGACTGGAGTAGGTGGTGGTGGGAGGGTGCATAGGACAGGTTTTACACCGGGGGCGGTTGCAAGGGTAGGAGCCAGAGGGTAGGGGAGGTGGTTTGGGGATTTCATAGGGATGAACCAAGAGGTTACGTAGGTTAGGTGGACGGCGGAAAGACACTCTTGGTGGAGTGGGGAGGATTTCATGAAGGATGGATCTCATTTCGGGGCAGGATTTTAGGAAGTCGTATCCCTGCTGGAGAGCCACATTCAGAGTCTGATCCAGTCCCGGGAAGTATTCTGTTACAAGTGGGGCACTTTTGGGGTTCTTCTGTGAGAGGTTCTGGGTTTGAGGGGATGAGGAAGTGGCTCTGGTTATCTGCTTCTGTACCAGGTTGGGAGGGTAGTTGCGGGATGCGAAAGCTGTTTTCAGGTTGTTGGTGTAATGGTCGAGGGATTCAGGACTGGAGCAGATTCGTTTGCCACGAAGGCCTAGGCTGTAGGGAAGGGACCGTTTGATATGGAATGGGTGGCAGCTGTCATAATGGAGGTACTGTTGCTTGTTGGCGGGTTTGATGTGGACGGATGTGTGCAGCTGGCCATTGGACAGATGGAGGTCAACATCTAGGAAAGTGGCATGGGATTTGGAGTAGGACCAGGTGAATCTGATGGAACCAAAGGAGTTGAGGTTGGAGAGGAAATTCTGGAGTTGTTCTTCACTGTGAGTCCAGATCATGAAGATGTCATCAATAAATCTGTACCAAACTTTGGGTTGGCAGGCTTGGGTAACCAAGAAGGCTTCCTCTAAGCGACCCATAAATAGGTTGGCATACGAGGGGGCCATCCTGGTACCCATGGCTGTTCCCTTTAATTGTTGGTATGTCTGGCCTTCAAAAGTGAAGAAGTTGTGGGTCAGGATGAAGCTGGCTAAGGTGACGAGGAAAGAGGTTTTAGGTAGGGTGGCAGGTGATCGGCGTGAAAGGAAGTGCTCCATTGCAGCGAGGCCCTGGACGTGCGGGATATTTGTGTATAGGGAAGTGGCATCAATGGTTACCAGGATGGTTTCTGGGGGTAACAGACTGGGTACGGATTCCAGGCGTTCGAGAAAGTGGTTGGTGTCTTTCCTCGTCACCTTAGCCAGCTTCATCCTGACCCACAACTTCTTCACTTTTGAAGGCCAGACATACCAACAATTAAAGGGAACAGCCATGGGTACCAGGATGGCCCCCTCGTATGCCAACCTATTTATGGGTCGCTTAGAGGAAGCCTTCTTGGTTACCCAAGCCTGCCAACCCAAAGTTTGGTACAGATTTATTGATGACATCTTCATGATCTGGACTCACAGTGAAGAACAACTCCAGAATTTCCTCTCCAACCTCAACTCCTTTGGTTCCATCAGATTCACCTGGTCCTACTCCAAATCCCATGCCACTTTCCTAGATGTTGACCTCCATCTGTCCAATGGCCAGCTGCACACATCCGTCCACATCAAACCCACCAACAAGCAACAGTACCTCCATTATGACAGCTGCCACCCATTCCATATCAAACGGTCCCTTCCCTACAGCCTAGGCCTTCGTGGCAAACGAATCTGCTCCAGTCCTGAATCCCTCGACCATTACACCAACAACCTGAAAACAGCTTTCGCATCCCGCAACTACCCTCCCAACCTGGTACAGAAGCAGATAACCAGAGCCACTTCCTCATCCCCTCAAACCCAGAACCTCTCACAGAAGAACCCCAAAAGTGCCCCACTTGTAACAGAATACTTCCCGGGACTGGATCAGACTCTGAATGTGGCTCTCCAGCAGGGATACGACTTCCTAAAATCCTGCCCCGAAATGAGATCCATCCTTCATGAAATCCTCCCCACTCCACCAAGAGTGTCTTTCCGCCGTCCACCTAACCTACGTAACCTCTTGGTTCATCCCTATGAAATCCCCAAACCACCTCCCCTACCCTCTGGCTCCTACCCTTGCAACCGCCCCCGGTGTAAAACCTGTCCTATGCACCCTCCCACCACCAACTACTCCAGTCCTGTAACCCGGAAGGTGTACACAATCAAAGGGAGAGCCACATGTGAAAGCACCCACGTGATTTACCAACTGACCTGCCTGCACTGTGATGCTTTCTATGTGGGAATGACCAGCAACAAACTGTCCATTCGCATGAATGGACACAGGCAGACAGTGTTTGTTGGTAATGAGGATCACCCTGTGGCTAAACATGCCTTGATGCACGGCCAGCACATCTTGGCACAGTGTTACACCGTCCGAGTTATCTGGATACTTCCCACCAACACCAACCTATCCGAACTCCGGAGATGGGAACTCGCCCTTCAGTATATCCTCTCTTCTCGATATCCGCCAGGCCTCAACCTCCGCTAATTTCAAGTTGCCGCCGCTCATACCTCACCTGTCTTTCAACAACTTCTTTGCCTCTGTACTTCCGCCTCGACTGACATCTCTGCCCTTAACTCTTTGCCTTTAAATATGTCTGCTTGTGTCTGTGTATGTGCGGATGGATATGTGTGTGTGTGTGCGAGTGTACACCTGTCCTTTTCTTTCCCCTAAGGGAAGTCTTTCCGCTCCCGGGATTGGAATGACTCCTTACCCTCTCCCTTAAAACCCACACCCTTTCATTTTTCCCTCTCCCTCCTTCCTTCCTGACGAAGCAACTGCCAGTTGCGAAAGCTCGAATTCTGTGTGTGTGTTTGTGTGTTTTGTTCATGTGCCTGTCTGCCGGCGCTTTCCCGCTTGGTAAGTCTTGGAATCTTTGTTTTTAATATATTTTTCCCCTGTGGAAGTTTCTTTCTGTTTTATTTACATCGTCATTAATTTGAACCCAACAATTACGTTTGTTATTGTCTCTGTTGCATTTCGAAATCTTCTCTATCGTCTTACATTCTCTTTTCGTTTGTACAAGAAGTTCCACTTTGTATTCATCTTCCATTTTTCCGTAATCTACCATACATTTTATCCTGCCCAATTATACTCAATAATACGTAATTTACTTCCAAACCATAACCTAAAATTTTCAACGCTTTCAACATAACCGCTGCTATAAAATCCATTGTTCCAAGTTTACAAACATTTCGTGTAAACTCGTGAATACTATTTCACAGCTTCAATTCCTTTCACCCATTACACAACCATCTCAGTTTTTTTTTTTTCCAACAACTTTCGTTTTATTTCCATTCCCGTTTTTCCCACAAAACCGATCATTTTCTAGCAGCTTCCTACAGGTTTACACGTTATTATTTCTTCATCAAACAATTGTTAGCCTCATTATCATACCCTGCCAATACATAACCAGTCCTTTGAATACATTTACACACATACTCTTCGAGATTTTATTCGAAAATTTTTTTCGAATTTTATTTTTTCGCAAATTATTTTTTCGAAACTTTTTTCCAAAAAATTTTTTTGTCGAAATTTTCTTGAATTTCTCGAAATTTTCTTGAATTTCCCCACCCTTTAACGTGATCTGGAGACAACATAACTACCCAACCTTTGCACCCATTGTTGTTCACCAACCTAAGTTCAGCACATGATCAACATAGCTCATCTCAAACCAACACTTTTTCGACTTTTTTCACACCTTTATCTCTCCCTATATAAATCTCTCTTTACTTTCACTTTAACCTCATATTACCCTTTCCACCTACCAATACCATGTCAACCTCACAACATCCCTACAACGACCCCATTAAATTTTATTTACATTCCCTCCGCAAACATGCCTTCACCCTAGCCAGATTACGCTCCCATATTTTATTTACTCAGGCTTGTCTGACATTTGGCATTACTCCCAAAGGCCTCACACTTAAAGTTCCCATCTCTGGCTGCAATCCTTCTTTCCATCAGTCCTTATACCAGTTCCAAACAGCACAATCCATAGCCCTCACCCGCCTAATCCTTCACCTATACATCGACTCGGCCAATGAACACACCCGTCAACTCCTATCCCAAATCAAAGTCCTCAATCTTTCCTCTCCCACATCCACAGCGGCTGTACATAGCATCCTCCTACAGGCCAACCGCAAATTAGAACAACATGCCACCCTCCACCTCAAAAAACTATCCAATCTCCTGGTTTCCCACCTCCGGAAAGGCAACTCACTCACCCTCCACAACCTTTCCAACAAACCTCAACCTCCTCTCATTGCACACAGACCCAGTCTCTCCCATCCACTCAATCTCCCACTTCCAGCTCCACTCCCCCCAACACCTCAAAATTCTAGTCAACACAATCTGGAACCACAACACCCCAATTCAGTAGTTAACCTTTCCTCCAAACCCCTCTCCCAATCCGAAACCTCTGTCCTATCCAAAGGCCTCACCTTCAGCCCCACTCCCAGGTTCAACCAAACTGCCCTTGTCAAGGATTTACTGTCCTACACTCGTAGTCTCTGCTGGAAATATCACTTTGCCACGAAGAAAAACAATCCTGATCCCACTCCTAATGATCCAACTCCCCAAGACACTATCCAAATTGAACCCTGCCTGCAACAGTTCCGTCCTCCATCACAGCGGGACCCACCTCCTCTTCCTCAAAATCACCCTCTCCAAACCTTCCAGGAATTTCTCACTTCCAGCCTTGCCTCTCAATCTTTCTTGAAAAACCTTAATCCTACTCCCAACATCACCACAGCCGAATCCCAGGCTATCCGTGATCTGAAAGCTGACTGATCCATCATCATTCTTCCGGCTGACAAGGGTTCCACGACTGTGGTACTTGATCGTCGGGAGTATGTGGCTGAGGGACTGCGTCAGCTTTCAGACAACTCTACATACAAAGTTTGCCGAAGTAATCCCATTCCTGATGTCCAGGCAGAGCTTCAAGGAATCCTCAGAACCTTAGGCCCCCTACAAAACCTTTCACCTGACTCCATCAAACTCCTCACCCCACCGTCACCTCGCACTCCTACCTTCTACCTACTTCCTAAAATTCACAAACCCAAACATCCTGGCCGCCCCATTGTAGCTGGTTACCAAGCCCCCACAGAACGTATCTCTGCCTACGTAGATCAACACCTTCAACCCATTACATGCAGTCTCCCATCCTTCATCAAAGACACCAACCACTTTCTCGAACGCCTGGAATCCGTACCCAGTCTGTTACCCCCAGAAACCATCCTGGTAACCATTGATGCCACTTCCCTATACACAAATATCCCGCACGTCCAGGGCCTCGCTGCAATGGAGCACTTCCTTTCACGCCGATCACCTGCCACCCTACCTAAAACCTCTTTCCTCGTCACCTTAGCCAGCTTCATCCTGACCCACAACTTCTTCACTTTTGAAGGCCAGACATACCAACAATTAAAGGGAACAGCCATGGGTACCAGGATGGCCCCCTCGTATGCCAACCTATTTATGGGTCGCTTAGAGGAAGCCTTCTTGGTTACCCAAGCCTGCCAACCCAAAGTTTGGTACAGATTTATTGATGACATCTTCATGATCTGGACTCACAGTGAAGAACAACTCCAGAATTTCCTCTCCAACCTCAACTCCTTTGGTTCCATCAGATTCACCTGGTCCTACTCCAAATCCCATGCCACTTTCCTAGATGTTGACCTCCATCTGTCCAATGGCCAGCTGCACACATCCGTCCACATCAAACCCACCAACAAGCAACAGTACCTCCATTATGACAGCTGCCACCCATTCCATATCAAACGGTCCCTTCCCTACAGCCTAGGCCTTCGTGGCAAACGAATCTGCTCCAGTCCTGAATCCCTCGACCATTACACCAACAACCTGAAAACAGCTTTCGCATCCCGCAACTACCCTCCCAACCTGGTACAGAAGCAGATAACCAGAGCCACTTCCTCATCCCCTCAAACCCAGAACCTCTCACAGAAGAACCCCAAAAGTGCCCCACTTGTAACAGAATACTTCCCGGGACTGGATCAGACTCTGAATGTGGCTCTCCAGCAGGGATACGACTTCCTAAAATCCTGCCCCGAAATGAGATCCATCCTTCATGAAATCCTCCCCACTCCACCAAGAGTGTCTTTCCGCCGTCCACCTAACCTACGTAACCTCTTGGTTCATCCCTATGAAATCCCCAAACCACCTCCCCTACCCTCTGGCTCCTACCCTTGCAACCGCCCCCGGTGTAAAACCTGTCCTATGCACCCTCCCACCACCACCTACTCCAGTCCTGTAACCCGGAAGGTGTACACAATCAAAGGGAGAGCCACATGTGAAAGCACCCACGTGATTTACCAACTGACCTGCCTGCACTGTGATGCTTTCTATGTGGGAATGACCAGCAACAAACTGTCCATTCGCATGAATGGACACAGGCAGACAGTGTTTGTTGGTAATGAGGATCACCCTGTGGCTAAACATGCCTTGATGCACGGCCAGCACATCTTGGCACAGTGTTACACCGTCCGAGTTATCTGGATACTTCCCACCAACACCAACCTATCCGAACTCCGGAGATGGGAACTCGCCCTTCAGTATATCCTCTCTTCTCGATATCCGCCAGGCCTCAACCTCCGCTAATTTCAAGTTGCCGCCGCTCATACCTCACCTGTCTTTCAACAACTTCTTTGCCTCTGTACTTCCGCCTCGACTGACATCTCTGCCCTTAACTCTTTGCCTTTAAATATGTCTGCTTGTGTCTGTGTATGTGCGGATGGATATGTGTGTGTGTGTGCGAGTGTACACCTGTCCTTTTCTTTCCCCTAAGGGAAGTCTTTCCGCTCCCGGGATTGGAATGACTCCTTACCCTCTCCCTTAAAACCCACACCCTTTCATTTTTCCCTCTCCTTCCTTCCTTCCTGACGAAGCAACTGCCAGTTGCGAAAGCTCGAATTCTGTGTGTGTGTTTGTGTGTTTTGTTCATGTGCCTGTCTGCCGGCGCTTTCCCGCTTGGTAAGTCTTGGAATCTTTGTTTTTAATATATTTTTCCCCTGTGGAAGTTTCTTTCTGTTTTATTTGTATATATATATATATATATATATATATATATATATATATATATATATATATATATGTGTGTGTGTGTGTGTGTGTGTGTGTGTGCGTGTGTGTGTGTGTGTGTGTGTGTGTGTGTGGCATGGACTCGACTAATGTCTGAAGTAGTGCTGCAGGGCTGTCAATGAATTCGAAAGAGTACGAGGGGGTGGAGATCTCTTCTGAACAGCACGTTCCAAGGCATCCCAGACATGCCCAACAATGTTCATGTCTGCGGAGTTTGGTGACCGGTGGACGTGTTGAAACTCAGAAGAGTGTTGCTGCAGCTACTCTTGAGCAGTTTTGGACGCATGAGGTATCGCATTGTCTTGCTGGAATTGCCCGTCGGAAAGCACAATGGACGTGAATGGAGCAGGTGGTCAGAGAGGATGCTTATGTACGTCTCATGTCAGAGTTGTATCAAGACGTATCAGGGGTTCCGTATCACTCCATCTACACATTCCACACTTCATTACAGAGCCTCCACCAGCTTGAACATTCCGCTGCTGACATGCAAGGTCCATGGATTCATGAGGTTGTCTCCGTACCCGTACACGTCCATCCTCTCGATACATTTTGAAACGAGACTCGTCCGACATCAACAGCCCAATGTCGGAGTTTACGTGCCCAGGCGAGAAGTAAAGCTTTGTGTCGTGCAGTGATGAAGGGTACATGAGTGGACCTTCGGCTCCGAGAGCCCATATCGATGATGTTTCGATAAATCGTTCGCACGTTGAAACTTGTTGTTGGTCCATCATTGAAATGTGCAGCAATTTGCGGAAGGATTGCACGTCTGTCACGTTGAACGTTTCTATTCAATCGTCATTGTTCATGTTCTTGCAGGACCTTTTTCGGGCCTCAGCGATGTCGGAGACTTGATGTTTTACCGGATTTCTGGTATTCACGATACACTCGTGGCATGGTCATACGGGAAAATCCCCACTTCATTGCTGCCTGGGAGACGGTGTGTCCTATCGCTCGCGCGCCGACTATAGCGCCACTTTCAAACTCACTTAAATCTCGATACCCTGACATTGCAGCAACAGCAACCAATCTAACAAATACGCCAGACACTTGTTGTCTTATATAGGCGTTGCCGACCGCAACATCGTATTCTGCCTGTTTGCTTCTGTGTATATCGATACTTTTCGGAAGTACTTTCGATATATTGATATTTTAGCAACAGCCCTAGTTTTGACGCATTGTGTTTGTTCTATCTTTAAGGGACTAAGGATGTCAAAAGAGCCTTAATGCGATCACTAACCCGGAAACATCGCGTACCTAGCAATGTAAGACCAAAGTCGTAGATGCTCTGTTATAATAAAAAAACTGCTGCTTATTAATGTTATCCAACTGTAATTGAACGTTATAAATGTTTATCAATATTTCTGTCAATATGTCCACGTTCCGAGATACAAAAATCTTTTCAAGCTTATTCTTACTCGATTTTACGTAGGTTAGTGTTTGTCATGTATGACTTTGATTTCTATGTGGTGTATATGTATCCATACACTAAATAAGGTTTGTGGTAGTAATCATCTGACTACTATATCAGTGGCTCTGATATAGTTCGTCTACTGGAAACAATAAATGACTAACTATATGTCATTTATTCAATTACCTAACCTAATCTCTAGGTATTTCAGTTTGATATATTAGCTAATGGAAAGGTAGAAGTTACTAAGGCGTAATAGTCAGATGTGTTCCTTAGAGGCAAATTTCTACAGTAACGACGAGCTTTGCCAAAGTTGAAATGGCTGTGAAGAGTATAAAATTTTATAGCATTTAAACCTGAAATAACCCTATAAAAGGAAACACTTAACTAAGACAATCATTATGGGCGTTACACTGCCGTTAGTGTGTGATGGTCTTGTTAACCTTATTTCCAGTAAGAGTTTCACAAGATTTTCAAAGGCCTACAAAATTACTTTATAATGTCTCTCAGCATCACACTGAATCGCCAGTTTGTACACTGTCTTGCTTTCCCAACAGCAGCTTGACGAATTTCGCAGCGGCGCTCTCAGCGTGTACACCTGACGAAGGCGTTAGATGTTTCTCATAGCCCTAGGACTTTAATGCTATGTTATTATATTGCCGTCAGAACTACAAAAAAAAAAAAATTGAAACTGATTTATTTCTTCGTTGACGTCATAAGTTTGGTACACATGGATGATAACAACTCTTTTCTAGAGCGCTTCCAGAAACACTGTTAGGTCGTGATTTGGTCTCTGTTCAGATACAGAATCACAACACTAGGGGTACAACAATAGTTTTAATCTGTCAAATTTCAGGGGTATAGTTGAAGTGTGGTTGTGTGAATAAAAGGTATGAAGGAATTTCCTCATCTGGCAACACTTCGCGCGAATAGAAAACCTCAACAAATAAAGAAAAGTCCCTGTGTCAAATCCAAGAAAAAGATGTACTACTTTTTTCGGTTTTGTTTAATTAATATTATAAATATTATTCTAATTAATGTTAAACGAGTCGTATCAAATACAAACAAAATAATGTGAGGAGATAGAACGTAAGAAGCATGAAAGGGATGAGATTGATTTAAAATTTATTTCGTTAATTGGTTAGTTATCATTCCACTTTAAAATAACAGCAAGAGAACAGACAGGTACCAGTATAAGAGGATGTATTAGATGAAGTATTATATTTTTAAATAAAATTATGAGGTCAGATTGTTCAACTTAATAAAATAAATGGCAGTTTGCATCTCTTGTGCCATGAGTACAGTTGTCAAGTGTGTGTACACTTAAAAGTGTGCAATATATTCACGATTCTTCGTTTAAGACGAGTCTGCGATTTGATATAAAAATAAACAAAAAATGTCAAAACCTTCTTAAATTAACAATCGTTTTCATAGAACAATATTTCTATTGTTTACGGTCAATGATACATATAAATCATTCATGAATGAGAAGCAGTAATGAATGAGAAGTAGTAATGAGGTGTGAAGATTCCCATGGGTGGAGAGGGGGAGGGGATTTCAGCTCTTAATACTCTTGTGTTTCATGTCCTTACACGTTAGTATGATAAAAACATGTCTGTACAAAAAATTTACTTCCTTCGAGTACACACTTCATTTTCTGCAGATCACTCCCAGAATGAAGTGAACGGCCGGCCGATGTGGCCATAATGTTCGCACATGCATTGACAATGAGCTGACGCATGTTGTCAGGCGTTGTCGGTGGATCACGATAGCAAGTATCCTTCAACTTTCCCCGCAGGAAGAAATCCGGGGACGTCAGATCGGGTGAACGTGTGGGCCATGGTATGGTTCTTCGACGACCAATCCAACTGTCATTAAATATGCTATTCAATACCGCTTAAACTGCACGTGAGCTATGTGCCGGACGCCCATCATGTGGGAAGTACATCGCCATTCTGTCATGCAGTGAAACATCTTGTAGTAACGTCGGTAGAACATTACGTAGGAAATCACCAGATATTGCACAATTTAGATTGGTGCTTCACTCCGGAACAGCGCGACTGCTACGGTCGCAAGTTCGAATCCTGCGTCGGGCATGGATGTGTGTGATGTCCTTAGGTTGGTTAGGTTTATGTAGTTCTACGTTCTAGGGAACTGATGGTCTCGGATGTAAAGTCCCATAGTGCTCAGAGCCATTTGAACCATTTTGAAGTGAGCGTACTGGTCTTCCCAATTTATTTGGCAGCTTCGGTGCAGCGGTCAGGCTATCTAAGTGTCACCTTACGCCTTGTTAATAAACGCCTTTGATAATTCGTTTTACTGTATGGCGTTCGGAAGTGATATCTGTGCAACAGGTGCTACAAAGAAACGACATTCCTCAGTAAAAAATTCCAATCTTTATTTCTTGTTAATTGACCGCTCCATTAACAAGGAAGGTTTCAATCGGCAACACTAACAACGGGAAGAAGTTACGCAAATGCTACTATTCTTCGCGATTTCTCACCACTTCGTTGACTGGTACTTACTCTCCCTTATCTTGTGACATACAAACCTCTAAGGGTGAATTCGTTTGCAAAAGTTTCATATCTATGATGCGTTCCTACACCTTGCATTTCATAAAGTCCGAATAAATTGTGATGCCGTTCACTTCGAAAACGCTACTCTGCACTATGAAAGCCGAGTAAAATGTACAAACACTTACATGCTTGTATATTCAGTCCATTTCTGTGTCCAACTTCGCTAACACACTTGTGCACGTTTTATCCACACCGTGTCCACTATCAGAAGGAGGCCGCACTCGTAAATGCAAGTAGGTTACATTGCCTTCATTAAAAGATGCGAATGAATAATTGTTGGTAGTTGTATGTAGCGGATTCATTCACTCTGTTGTAGATTCGTTTAGCCTCATCTTAGGCAGGTTTCTCTAGACTGCTGTTTTGCTATTACTCTCCTTTGGGAGAGAGTGTTAATTTCTGCATGCACATATATTATCCGCAAGCCATTGGGCAGTGCATGGCGGCGGGAACTTCGTAGCAATTTTACAGATTATCTTTCACATTCCTTTCGCATATTGATTGAAGGAAAATTACTATCCACCTACCTCTGTACGCCCTCATCCCCCGTATCTTATTTCATTTCTTCGGTAGATACACTATTGTGCCAGCATAATAATCACGCTGCATTTTTATTTTTGAATGTAGGTTCCCTGCATTTAGCCAAAAGACTTTGACGAGAATTAAATCGACATTCTTCCGAGGATTTCCATGTAAGTACACTGACCATATCTGATCCTCCTTCGCATGGTCTGTAGCGGCCTGTTACGAACCCAGCAAAGCGTTTCTCAGTTGTCATGCCTGCTTGATGAGTATTGCAAACACTAGAATAATACCCTACAACTGTTCGCACTGGCGTCTTGTACGCAATTTATTTTATTGATGCACTGCGTTGTCCCAGAATCCTTCCAAGAAATGATTAATCTTCCTACTATCTCTTCGTTATTAGAATTCTGGGCAATCGCAGTGCATCTGTAAAGATATTACCTGTAAGGCGAAATTCTTGTTACCTGAAGCCACAGAGAAATAAGAAATCTAATAATGGATTACCTACAGCTCTACTATCCAATTTACTGTACCCTATATGTCCTGAAGCTTAAAATGGTAATATTAAATACAACAATATAGAACTGTTCCAATAGTTTAATTTTGCTATCCAGGTAAATGTGTACATTTTCCTCTAAAACTCCAGTATACATACAGCGTACTGCAATACCAACTGTTATCTTACAGATTACACAGCATTTATGATACAGAGAGGCGGCCAATGCAAGGAGGCATGTTAGGAACAGTGATAACACGCAGAAAGTTAAATAAATGATGAAGAGAAAGAGAGGTGCAGAGCGTCTCACAATGATATTTGTTCGATGTGAGCTGGGCTTGTGAGATTGACTAGCTACCTGATTATGGATTAAGAAAATGTTTTGCCGGATGCTCGGGATTAATGCTGTAGTGTAGTGCGTAGAGCTGATGATCGCAAAATTTGTAAATAGCAGACACCTCGATGTAGCAGCAAAAATATGAAAATGTGACTAAAACAGATTGATGTGTTAGTGATAAGACGAATAACATTCAAAAAATATTGGTGGATGACCAACATGAACAACCACACGACATTGTTTATATAAGAGTAGTGAATGAAGAGGCACAGGATTATTACATGGTAATGCTTGCCTGCAGGATGCTTTTGATTTCAGTGTGAAGCTCATGAGCTGCCTGTCGAACGACGCTCATGAGGCAATTATAGAATTACTGTATGGCTACCATGCTCGATTCAGACAAACAAGCGTAGAAATGACCACGAATATATAGTAAAATGTTATGAATTCGGCTTCTCCAACAACTGAGACTTAATAGTGGCACTTCGCAATATTTATCAAGAATATTTCTGGAAGATGATAACATATCAGTCGCTCATAGTATAACACGCTGTCGGCTCTCAAGTGAGAGGCTTAAATATCGACCTGCTAGTTTGCAACAAGCGCTTGTGTGAACAGGAAGTGTGAAGAACGAACACAAATCATGTTTTCAAACAACTGTTTACATCATTACATCATTATCTTATTTGCGTCGTGCAACATGAAGTTTTGGAAACCCTCTCTCAGATAAGACGTGAATCATTCAGAGAATCAAAAATTCTGACTCCTCTCACTATATAAACCTCCTTGGTGGCAATTGTAATCATCTGTATTGCTAATCAAACTTCGTAGTAAGAAATTGCACTTTATTTTGCTTTTTCATTGAAGGGAAATTCTTTGTAGAACGTTTCCATATGATTGGAATGCGAAAGTAATTGATCCGTGAATCTTATTAGACAGCAGAAGGCCACCTGCCAGCAATGGGTTTCATCTTCTCTCTTCCTTTCATTCCGTATCTAACTCAAATACAAATATTGGTGAAAGTGTTCCGCAAGAGTCAGTAACACATCTGACATTTCGCCAGCAGGTCGGAAGAGAATAGAAGAAAGTCACATCTACTAGGACATTCCCATCAACGCTTTGTGGGCTACTTGACTTCAGTTATAGGGTATATGGATGCAGCTTCTGTAGAAAGTAAGCCCATTTGTATGGTTATTTTTGGGGAGATATGCACAGGACCTAGAAAGGTAGCTCAGAGGTTAGGCTATGTGTCACTACCCCAGTCCCAGCCTGTCCATACAAACTCTAGCTTTACGTGCTTTCTCTAAATCGTGTAAGACAGAAACAGTCAGAGTAGTTCTGAAAAATACACGGGCTATTCATTATTCATTCTTGTCTAATACGAGCTTGTGCTTCGTCTCGGTGACTAAAACACTTTAATACACCTTCATTCCTTCCGTTTGTGATAGCAATAGCAGTTTTCAGTTGCCTGCCAGAAAAGGTTGCGCCGGCAGCTGTGACCGAGCGGTTCTAGGCGCGTCAGTCCAGAACCGCGGTGCTGTTACGGTCGCAGGTTCGAATCCCGCCTCGGGCATGGATGTGTGTGATGTTCTTAGGTTAGCTAGGTTTAAGTAGTTCTAAGTCTATGGGACTGATGTCCTCAGATGTTAAGTCTCATAGTGATTGGAGCCATTTTTGAACCATTTGAATCTGAAACGTTTCCTGGGTATTTGATGTTATCGTAAATCCTATGCTGATCTCAGAAATTTTGGTTTCTGACTTCCTCCCAAGGACTTTGCGTGGAGATTATTACAGTATGGATATGCTCTCGACACATAAAATGAGCATAAACTGCCAGTGTGCCCATTAAGGTCGTCCAGTGCTGTGTGTCGATTGCTATCAGGAGTGTGGTTACAATCTCGCTGTTCGATGGACCAGTGAACTTTTCAGACTGCCCCAGTTCAGTATACGCCATTTGATAAGAACGTGAGAATTTCGTGCAGTCCAGTATCTCTGACTACCAACAGGAGTCATTCATATGAATTTAACATTTGGTAAGCTATGCAGGAGTGTCGCAAACAGTCTGAAAAGCTTGAGAGCGTGTTGCAGTGTACGCTGTGATGGGAAATAATTATTATGGAAAAAAGTCCCTACGTTGCACCGTTTCCGAGTTAATTAACACTGAAGTTAGTCAATCAGCCGCAGCGTGCGCAGATTAAAACGGCCCGCCTGATACAACATGTGTCAATTGTTCTCCCAGCGCATACAACAGCACACGAATCTGCTCTGGCTTTGGTTCGGATACGATCCTCACTACCATCTTAAATCCAGTTTTTAAGTGCTCTCTTGTTCGTTTTTAGGAAACCAAACCTCGAACACATTTGGAAACACCGTTTCTAGCGGAGCACTTGAATTTGCGAGCGCAAACTTCAATTCTAATTAGCTCAGAAACGGCGCAAAAATCGAGCGCTTTTCGTAACAATTATTTCTCAGAAATACGTACCCTGCAAATCACTAACAAGCTCTTCAGACTGTTTCTGACCACGCTGTATAATATTAAGAGTACGTAGATATAACGAGCATAATATATGAAGAATCCTGCTGGTACATATCCCAAACAATTTTGACTCTGGACAGGCAATATGGAAAACTGAGTTCGTAAATAAATACCTAAAAGAATTTTACTCATTTTGACTCTGGACAGGCAATATGGAAAACTGAGTTCGTAAATAAATACCTAAAAGAATTTTACTCATTTTGACGCTGGATGTCCATATACTTAAATGAATCGAAACAACATCATGAACTCCTTTAAACCAGAAAATGGTACTGTACAGACGTCATCTCCTAAGCCCCCCCCCTTTTCCCCTTTACAATGTTTGGTTGATAATGTTACACATGTACGACTAGTACACAGACAAATAAATCTATTTTGGACAATTTAAAAGTAAAAATGTTCGTGATATGCTACAATAAAATAATGTGAGACCAACCATGCACTCGACTACATAACGCAATAGTACAAACAGTGACACAGAGAGACAGTTTTGATAACTTCTTATCCTTGTATGACTGAGTGTACCGAAAATTTCGCTCCAGGATTTATGACCGAATATGTACTTGCTTCGTATTATTATCGAATAGCTTATGCCAGACACTGCTTAACATACCTTTAAATGCGGCAAATACATACTGCGAATTTTCCTTTTTTTTTATAATTCAGAAAGGTCACCGAAATGTAAAACACAGACAACAGCCCCAGTAAGTTCTCAGTACTACTAAGATTTCTTGTCATATAATAATTGGTGCAGGTTCCGATGTTTCTTCTCCGTCTTGAGGGAGAAAGGAACGAGTATAAATTTGTGGAGGTGCTTTCTATGTAAATGTCTGAAGTTATTTTTCCGTTGAGGTACTTTTCCTTATATTCGTACGCTTTACTTACGTTCCTTCCCAACCATCTAAGTGTAAAATCATTTTACTTGAGATACCTTCCTGATGCATTATTGACTTTTTATTCTCAGAATTTAGTGAGACTCTTTAACGATTGTCATAATAACGATTCTTTCGTCTACTTTCACATTATTAGAAGTGCTTCCCTTCAGAGAGATGCACCTGAACAACCTTATCTGAAAGCCAAAAAGAAAAAGTGCATTCGTCGGTAAATTCACTTAAAGGTGTGGATTGCACACTTAATTTATATTATTTTAATTCTAATACGTATTCAGTGGAGTATCAATTCCTGCTGTAGTGGTTTGACAGGGGTAAACAGCACGACTCTTAAGTGAGAGTTCTTGGTATAGGCAACAGAAGGAGATGTATAATTTTTGTACCGGTGAGTAACTTGCTATGTGTAGTTGCGTGAAATGTAGCACTTATTGCTAATTAAGATGATGTAGTTCTCTATGGATTCGTGCAAGAAGTGTGTCTAATTTACAGTTCTTCAGCAGTTTTTGACTAAAAAGATCCGTGATCAGGAGACCGTAATTTTTCATATTAATATTTCGTCCGTAGTTTTCATTCTAATATAAGTTACTTTTTTATTGTAACCTTATTTAACTGTTAATCTAATTTTTAATCTCTTTTTTAGTACCAAAAATATTTTCGTAGTTTTCCACACACTGGAGACTTAACTTTATTCTGTGTTTTACAGAGAGATTTTAAAGGTTCATTGAGCAAGTAGGGCATCTGTGCGTTGTAAACGACGTTTGTTTAAAAGTAACTGCAATAACGTAAGAAAAACGATACTAAAGTGTAAATACTGTACAATACAGATGAAATGAGAAACTTGTGTCATAAATGAACACTTACCTTAAAATGATTTCGCTGACTGCTCTGGCCACTAATACACATGAAATGTGACAGTAAGTGGCGGAATGTCCGCGATACAGTTCAGATATTTGTGGTGCGGTGTTGTCGGCTAGACTACAAATTCGGTTCAGACTGGTCGCTGATCAGTTACTATGGCGGACAACGATTGATTTTGTTAACAAGTACTCTTGCAGCGACATTACAGTAAAGCACGTCATGAACAACTCATATAACGGATACTGAGCAAGCTGTGGAAGTCTGTACTTTCTCATGTCAATCATATATTTTTGAGTGCTGAGTACTGACACAGTGCAAGCGTTCCGTAGAAGTTATTATTTGCATGGTTTCTAGTTTTCAGATCATACGTAAAAAGTTCTTTTCACCACGAATGTCAATAAATTCTTCGTTTGTTGGTCTCATCACATCATTTTGGAGTGAAAAGGAGTTAAGCCAAATGATATCCACAGTTCGCTGAAGCAGGAATCTGTAATCCGATTATCAGTATCAATAAGTGGATGTCATGTTGATGATCCCGTATGATTGAAACGTATATGACGCTGTACGAGAGTTCGTGTTCTAACCACGCATAGAAGTCTCCGTGTGGCACCTGCGGCACTCGGCAACGCGACGCACGGGCTCTCCTGCGACGTCTGCAGCACGTGTTGCCGTGGCGCCTGCCCCAGCGGCACTGCCGGCCGGCCGGCCCGTCGCACGCGCCGGCGTCCAGGGAGGCGCGCCTCCCCACCCTGTCCAGCGGCAGAAGAGGCTGCGCCTCCAGCCAGCTGGAGCTACCAGCTACCGGCCGCTGGGCACGAGCCGGGCAGGCTTCGCCGCCGTTAACTGTTACAGTTACGAGACTGTTAACCACACATAGATGACCACCCCGTAAAATTTATCGCCCTTGCGCTGTATTTGATTTTCAGCGTTTCTTAACTTGGCAGAAAAAACACCGAATACTCACTTCCTCGTCGCTTTTCCGTTGTATGCTCATAACTACCTTTTCCAGTCTTTGACGTATCAACTGGGACCACGTAACAACTTCAGTTTCTCTTGTTTCTTCGTCGTTTCCAATTTTTTTCAGTAGTCCTTCATCTTCTACCCAAGTTGTCTTTTCATTTCTAGCGTCCATCTTGTCCCTGATTTCTTGTATTTTCGCCTTCTCGTATTTCTACCGTTTCTATCGTTTTAGAGTTATATTCATTATGGCAACTACTGTCATACTTATAATCAATAATATTTTGTGTAGTTATCATCGAGGAATTACGTTATTTATATTTCATGCGTTGCTATACTTTTTACTTTTCTCTTAGTTTCTTCTGAAGACTTAAGCTGGGTAGGACATCAAACGGGCCGACTTGGAGCACGAGAGGCATCACAGGACATTTTAATTTCCACTGTCTATACTTTTACAAATAAATTTATCAAACTTTGGCAGCATCACCATGACGGATTGAGGATTACACCCATTGCAGTGTAAGTTCGAAAACATAACAAAATGAATTATTTTAGGTGCGAAATTTCATCATTTTTTTCACTTTCTAATGGCTGCATTTGATGTTATAGGTACACTTTTCTTCATAAGTTAGAGAGATTCTTCGATGAATTTTGCACAGCTGTATGAAACTCTAGAATTTATTTAATTTACGAAAAGACAAATGAACTATTATATTTTAAACATCATGTTTAGAAAAAAACGCAAATTTTATAATTACCTAAATTTTTACCAAAGTTTATAATAAATTTGTAAAATTCTTGAGTTTCATACACCTTTAATTATGGTTTGTATGCTGTGCAAAATTCATCGAAGAATCTCTTTACTTATGAAGAAAAGTGTACCTACAGCAACAAATGCTGCCATTAGTAAGTGAAAAAATGAAGATATTTCACATGTAAAAAAAAAAAAATATTTCGTATGCTTTCAAACTTCCACTGCTAAGAGTGTGAATTCTGAATCCTTCCTGGTCATGCTGACAATGTTTTATGAATTTATTTTTAAAAGTATAGACAGTGGAAAATAAAATGTACAGTGGTGCCCCTCCTGCTCCAAGTCGGCCCACTTGACGTCCTACCCCCCTTAACTCAAGCTAGGTACGTTTTTTTACCGTTGTCATTCAAAGAACATAAGGTAATGAAGTAAGTTTTTTTTTTCGTAGTGGAACGCAACATCCACCACAGAGAAAATCTGCACGACAGAGGAACAGAAACGCTTTCCCTGTCACAGATACACCCGCTGATTCAGCTGCCCGTAACGGTTTTATGCAATCCGCAATGCCTTCAAAACCCAAAAATTATTAGTCCTACATTAAAAATGAAATGAAACTTTTTGTAGAAAATTTAATATACTTAAATTCTGTACTTTGCCGCAATGGATACACCGGTTCCCGTAAGATCACCGAAGTTAAGCGCTGTCGGGCGTGGCAGGCACTTGAATGGGTGACCATCAGGGCCGCCGTGCGCTGTTGCCATTTGTCGGGATACACACAGCCTCGTGATGCGAACTGAGGAGCTACTCGAGCGAATAGTAACGGCTCCGGTCCAAGAAAAACATCATAACGACCGGGAGAGCGGTGTGCTGACCACACGTCCCTCCTAACCGCATCCTCACCTGAGGATGACACGGCGGTTGGATGGTCTCGATGAGCCACTTGTGGCCTGAAGACGGAGTGATTAAATTCTGTACCTGGATACGTTGCATTTTCTTCTTGAATAATAGAGTTACTATGGCGTCAAGCGAAAACGAATCCCAGTGCAAAATTAAACTACGATAAACGCCCTGCAAGAAGAACCTATTCATTTTTTTTCTGTGGGACTAATACACTGAAACGCCAAAGAAACTCCTATAGACATGCGTATTCAAATTCAGAGATATGCAAAGAGACAGAATATGGCGCTGCGGTCGGAAACGCCTATATAAGACAACAAGTGTCTGACGCAGTTGTTACGTGGTTACTGCTACTACAGTGACAGGGAATCGAGATTTAAGTCAATCTGAACGTCGTGTTATAGTTGGCGCACGAACGATGGGGCACAGTATCTCCGAGGTAGTGATGAAGTGTGGAATTTCCGGTACGACCATTTCAAGAGTGTACCGTGAAAATCAGAAATCCGGTAAAACATCAAATCTCTGACATAGCTGAGGCCAGAAAACGATCCTGGGAGTACAGGGTCAACGACGACTGAAGACAATCGTTCAACGTGACGGAAGCACATCCCTTCCGCAAATTGCTGCACATTTCAATGCTGGGCCATCAACAAGTGTCAGTGTGAGAATTATTCATCGATATGGGCTTTAGGAGCCGAAGGCCCACTCGTGTACCCTTAATGACTGCACGACACAAAGCTTTACGCCTCGCCTGGGCCCGTCAACACCAACATTGGACTGTTGATGGGTGGGAAGACGTTGTCTTTTCGGAAGAGTCTCGTTTCAAGTTGTATGGAGTGGATGAACGTGTACAGGTATGGAGACAACCTCATGGCCTCGCATGTCAGCAGGGGATTGTTCAAGTTGGTGGAGGTTCTGTAATGATTTGGGGCGTGTGCAATTGGAGTGATATGGGGCTCCTCATACATCTAGATACGACTGTGACAGATGACACATACGTAAGCATTCTGTCTGATCACCTGCATCCATTCATATACTTTGTGCATTCCGAAGGATTTGGGAACTTCCATCAGGACAATGCGCCACCCCACACATCCAGAATTGATACAGAGTAGCTCCAGGAACACTCTTCTGAGTTTAAACACTTCCGCTGGCCACAGAACTCCCCAGACGTGAAAATTATTGAGCATATCTATGATGTCTTGCAACGTGCTGTTCAGAAGAGATCCCCAACCCCTTGTACTCTTACGTATTTAGGGAGAGCCCTGCAAAATTCATGGTGTCAGCTTCGCTCCAGCACTACTTCAGACATTAGTAGAGTCCTTGCCATGTCGTGCTGAAGCACTTGTGCGTGCTCGCGATGGATCTGCATGATATTAGGCAGGTGTACCAGTTTCTTTGGTTCTTCAGTGCAGTTTGCACCTAGCGAGCCAGAGAGTGTGAAAACGTTACGTGTGGCATTTAATGGCATTGTGAGTTCTATAAAACTGACCGGTAGGTGCACCTGAATCAGGCTGTATACAGAACAAGCTAATCTTTGCTGAAATGGAGAATCATGCGTCTGAGATTCAGGACAAGTATTTCTGAAATAAGTGCAATAAATGACAAATGGGCAATACACCAACTTTTTTTACTGGTTTGTAGCAGTTAACAGCACTAGGATTGAGTCCCATTTTTGAGCTGTACATGCTAGCATCTATTTCGTCTTCTTTCATTGCAGTATTCATTCTTATTAAAATATGTATGACATTTTATAAAACTTTATAGTGTTAGCACAAAATGGACTTACGAACAGCCAGAAGAGGACTAAACTCTTGTTTTTTATACAAGTATCGAACATTAGAGAATGCTGCTATTTATACATGCATCAAATATTCCAGAATATAAAAACATTACCAACTGAAAATTGTTCTATAACATTCCAGAAAAGAAACTCAGTAAATAACGAATAATTGCTGGCGGTCGCGCTTGAAAGGACAGCTCACAGCGTGCGAGCCAGCAATGCCAACAATTACGCCACACACCGAACAACACGACGGGCCGCAGTGCTCACTTTTCTGAAGAGACAGCAAACCGCTGTTTCACGAGCCACTCTGGATATATACCTCGTCGATGGTCCCCTGTGTTGCACCGCTGGCGCGTCCACACAGTCTCATCGTACTATTACAGTGATGAGCATCGAAGGCCGACCCTCCTGTCGAGCCATCGTGCTCATCGAGGGGGTCTTCAGTTCCTTTTAAACCTCACGTCGTCGATTTGCTCTTCAGGACTGTAGTTGGGCTTCATAGGGAAGACGTGGACTATGTCTATGGGCATTCGTTTACTTTACAAAGGGTCGTACTCATCAACTTCATATGTGACATCCGACAAGCGACGGAAATGTGATGCGGCCAACAGTAGAGGTTTTTTAAAATTTTCCTATTCTCAAAATTTTCGCAAAGGCATAAAAATCCAAACCTAGTCTCCGCAACTGCTTCTCACTATCAGGTGCTTGGCGTTTTAGCGCTCTCGGTTTTGCTTTTAGTTGTCCAGGGTCTGACTGTTGAGCAAGCAGCCTTGCTTCTTTGGTCCTGGAGACAAGGGTTTCTAACGTTGTGTCTTCCGGCTAAAACGAAAACAGTGTATCAGTTGCCGTTTTATCCTTGTCTCTGTTGAGTAGAAAGTACGGCTTGAGGCCTGTGGCGTCTTGCTTCGCTGTGTTTTACAGGGTGCATCATAATTAATGACGTAACCGCATTCAGTTGAAAGAACACGATACTAGAAGCAGAAAAGGTTTCAGTAAACATAGGGTCGAAAATGCATATCTTAAGATCTGCGGGCAAGTTTTCATCTTCAAATGGTTCAAATGACTCTGAGCACTATGGGACTTAACTTCTGAGGTCATCAGTCTTCTAGAACTTAGAACTAATGAAACTTAACTAACCTAAGGACATCACACACATCCATGCCCGAGGCAGGATTCGAACCTGCGACCATAGCGGTCGCGTGGTTCCAGACTGTAGCACCTAGAACCGCCCGGCCCCTCTGGCCGGGTTTTCATCTTCGATAGTGTGAAACAAATCTCTTCTACTGCAAATTGTTTGCTTTCCATATTTTGGGAAGTGGTAGTATGGACCAAAACAAGAAAAAAAATCCAGTAAATACGTGCTGTAAAATGCAGTCTTTAAGAGCTATGAGAACTTGTTCATCTTTGCTACTTTGAAACACAACTCTTCTAATGATCAAGTGCTCCTAACTTTTGGTCCATACTACCACTTTCCAAAATATGGAAAGCAAAGACCTTGCAGTAGAACAGATTTGTTTCACAGTACCGAAGATGACAAGCCGGCCGATGTGGCCAGGCAGTCTAGGCGCTTTAGTCTGGAACCACGCGAGCGCTGCAGTCGTAGGTTTTATTTTTATTTATTTATTGTTCCGTAGGACCAAATTCAGGAGAAGTCTCCATGGTCATGGAACGAGTCAATACATGAAATTATAACACGATATTAGAAACAGATAAAATGAAATATAAAAAAACATATTCAGGTGACAAGTCGTAAATTTCAATAAAGGAAATCAACAATGTAACACTGGAATTTGCTTAATATTTTACCTCTTCCAGGAGCTCCTCGACAGAATAGAAGGAGTGAGCCATGAGGAAACTCTTCAGTTTAGACTTAAAAGAGTTTGGGATACTGCTAAGATGTTTGAGTTCTTGTGGTACCTTATTGAAAATGGATGCAGCAGAATACTGCACTCCTTTCTGCACAAGAGTCAAGGAAGTGCATTCCAAATGCAGATTGGATTTCTGCCTAGTATTATCTGAGTGAAAGCTGCTAACTCTTGGGAATAGGCTAATATTGCTAACAACAAACGACATTAAAGAAAATATATACTGTGAGGGCAATGTCAGAATTCCCACACTATTGAATAGGGGTCGACAAGACGTTCTCGAACTTACACCACATATAGTTCGAACAGCCCGTTTTTGAGCCAAAAATACCCTTTTTGAATCAGAAGAATTACCCCCAAAAATAATACCATACGACATAAGCGTATGAAAATATGCTAAGTAGACTACTTTTCGTGTTGAACTGTAACTTATTTCAGATACTGTTCTTATAGTAAATAAAGTAGTATCTAGTTTCTGAACAAGATCCTGAACATGGGCTTTCCACAACAGTTTACTATCTATCCGAACGCCTAGGAACTTGAACTGTTCCGTCTCGCTTATAATATGCCCATTCTGTCTTATCAAAATATCGGTTCTTGTTGAATTGTGAGTTAGAAACTGTAGAAACAGAGTCTTACTGAGATTTAGCATCAAATTATTTTCCACAAGCCACGAACTTATTTCATGAACTACGTTATTTTATACTGTTTCAATATTACACACAAGATCCTTCACTATCAAGCTGGTGTCATCAGCAAACAGAAATATTTTCGAATCACCTGTAATACTTGAAGGCATATCATTTATACAAATAAGAAACAGCAATGGCCCCAGCCCCGACCCTTGGGGAACGCCCTACTTGACAGTGCCCCATTGGGACTGAACATCACTACCACTCTCAATATTGCGGAGAATTACCTTCTGATTTCTGTTCTTAAAGTAAGAGGCGAACCAATTGCAAGCTACTCCCCTTACTCTATAATGGTCCAACTTCTGCAGTGATATTTTGTGGTCAACACAATCAAAAGCCTTCGTTAAATCAAAGAAAACACCTAGCGTTCGCAACCTTTTATTTAATCCGTCCAAAGCCTCACAGAGAAAAGAAAATATATCATTTTCAGTTGTTAAACCATTTCTAAAACCAAACTGAACAATTGACAGCAAATTATGTGAATTTAAATGCTCCAGTAACCTTGTATATACAACCTTCTCGATAACTTTATCAAACATCGTTGGCATAGAATTAGGTCTATAATTGTCAGCATATCCCTGTCTCCCTTTCTATAAAGTGGCTTTTCTACCGAGTACTTTAATCGGTCAGGAAACCGACCACTCCTAAAGGAAAAGTTACAGATATGTCTAAGTACTGGGCTAACATACATAGAACAATACTTCAGTATTCTGTTAGATACCCCGTCATATCCATGAGAGTTCTTGGTCTTTAGTGATTTAATTATTAACTCAATCTCCCTCTTGTCAGTATCATGGAAGAGTATTTCAGGTAAAAGTCTCGGAACACTTTTTTCTAAGAGCGCTGTATGATTCCCTGTTGGGACTAGGTTTCTATTTAGTTCACCTGCTATATTCAGAAAGCGATTATTAAATACTGTACATATATGCGACTTGTCAGTAACACGGACATTCCCACAACGCACTGATTCTATATCCTCGACCTGTCTCTGCAGACCAGCCACTTCCTTTACGACTGACCAAATGGTTTTAATTTTATCCTGAGACTTAGCTATTCTATCTGCATACCACATACTTTTTGCCTTCCTAATAACATTTTTAAGCACCTTACAATACTGTTTGTAATGGGCTGCTGCATTTAGATTTTGACTGTTTCCAACCTTTTGATATAATTGCCACTTTGTTCTATAAGATATTCTTATACCTGTAGTCACCCACAGAGGCTGCCTGTTTGTGCTAGTACCCTGTTTTGAACGTTCTAACGGAAAGCAACTTTCAAAGAGCACGAGAAAAGTCTTGAGAAAAGCATTATATTTATCGTCTACTGTAACAGCGCTATAAACATCTTGCCACTCTAGTTCCTTGATAAGGTTTACAAAGGTCTCTACAGCAACTGGATCAGCTTTCCTAAACAGCTGATGACTATATTTAACACGTGTTGCAGCACAAAAATATTTTAGAGTTAAAATTTGTGCATCATGATCTGAAAGACCATTCACTTTTTTGCTAACAAAATGCCCTTCTAATAATGAGGAATGAACAAAAATGTTGTCTATGGTTGTTCTACTGTTCCCTTGCACTCTCGTTGGAAAGAATACGGTTTGCATAAGATTATATGAATTAAGGGGTCTACCAGCATCCTCTTTCTTGCACAATCACTTATACAATTAATATTGAAGTCACCACACATAACTAACTTTTTGTATTTCCTATAAAGTGAACCAAGAACCTCCTCTAGCTTTAGCAAAAATGTTGTGAAATCGAAGTCTGGGGATCTATAAATAACAACAGTTAGAAGTTTAGCTCCGTTAAATTTAACCACACCTGCACAGCATTCAAACACCTTTTCAGTGCAGTACTTTAAAACATCAATTGACACAAATGCGATGCCGTTTTTCACATACATGGCTACTCCCCCACACCGCAAAGAGCTCCTCGAATAGCTGCCAGCCAAGCTGTATCCTGGTAAAGGGAGCCTCTGAATTATCTCCTTATTTAAGAAGTGTTCAGATATACCAATAATTTCAGAGTCAACATCTATAAGCAATTCACTAACTTTATGTCTAATACCTTGAATATTTTGATGGAATATACTAATTTCCTCATTACTCGGATATTTAAGCTTTGTCAAAAGTGGTTCCTTTGTTAGAGAGACTTCCCTTAAGCAGGAATACCTATCAGCTCACTTCAATCTAAAAAAGGTGCAGCTCTAACACCCACTACTGCTGGAATTTTCGCATGAGCGTTCCAACCAACCCCACCTATGCTGTCACCTATAAGCTTTGCCAACCTCCCCTTCCCATACCTGTTGAGGTGCAGGCCACGTCCAGTGAAACCCGTCCTGCTGATAGACTCCACCGACACCACTGAAATGTGACCCAGGTTTTCTGTCATCAGTGCACCCCCAAGTCTGATGTTATTACGCCTGACGACTGTATTAAGATGAGGCCGCTCGTGACGCTGAAACAGTTCCACGAAATGCACATTCGTGTTGCCAGTCTGAGTGGCTATCTTTTCCAGGTCACCATATATGTCATACTTCCCATCCCTATCAATACTATTAGCAGCCCCACCCACAAACACTACCTGATCCTCTTTAGTAAAATCCCTACATAACCCCCCTATGTTCACTGTCACCTGAGCCAATCCCGCATTAGGCTTCACAATGCTGGTGACCTGGTACTCACTCCCCAGCACTTCCTGCATCTGCTGGCCTACACCTCTGCGATGAGAACTACCTAACAGCAGAACCTTCTTCTTTCTCTTCGACTTTGCAACTGTTCTAGCCACCGTAACTACTGAGGTCTGCTGCATACTTCCTACATCTACAGCTACTAGAGATTCCTCTCCACTAGACTCTGACAGTTGGTCATATCTGTTGTAAACACCAATAGTACTCAGCCTTTTTTACTTCTAGTATCATGTACTTTCAACTGTATGCGTTTACGCCATTAATTATGATGCACCCTGTAAAGGAATTTTATGAAGGGCAGTGTTGTATCCAAATCTCTATGCTCGACGCCATCGTGTCTGCAAAAATCATATTAAAGCGTACCGTGAGGCCATTTGTCTATGAGAAGTAGGCAGTTGACTTCATGTGGGTGATGTCGCAACGTGAAATCAGATTTGATACTATGGTATCAGAGATTGTCACACAGGGTGTTCCGTTCTTCATAATAATGTCTTCTGCAAGGAACAATGCAATTTCCGCAGTTTTGGCAGTCAGCAGTTACTGACAGAGGAGCGGACTAGATAGTTGGTGAACACTATTATCCATCTATTCCCATTTGTTGACTTCGCAAAGTTCCCCAAGAGGCCGATTCCAGTTCGTTGGGATGGCACTGCCGCCGGTGGAGTTCGTACTATACAGGGTGGTCAACTGATAGTGAGCGGGCCAAATATCTCACGAAATATGCCTTAAACGAAAAAACTACAAAGAACGAAACGCGTCTAGCTTGAAGGGGGAAACCAGGTGGCGCTATGGTTGGCCAGCTAGATGGCGCTGCCATAGATCAAACGGATATCAAATGCGTTTCTTTAAATAGGAACCGCCATTTTTTATTACACATTCGTGTAGTACGTAAAGAAATATGAATGTTTTAGTTGGACCACCTTTTTCGCTTTGTGATAGACGGCACTGTAATAGTCACAAACGTATAACTACGTGGTCTCATGTAACTTTCCGACAGTGCGGACGGTATTTGCTTCGTGATACATTGCCCGTGTTAAAATGGACCGTTTACCAATTGCGGAAAACGTGGATACCGTGTTGATGTATGGATATTGTGACCAAAATGCCCAACGGGCTTGTGCTATGTATGCTCCTCGGTATACTGGACGACATCATGCAAGTGTCCGGACCATCCTCCAGACAGTTACGTTATTTAAGGAAACAGGAAGTGTTCAGCCACATGTGAAACGTCAACCACGACCTGCAACAAATGATGATGGCCACGTAGGTGTTTTAGCTACCGTCGCGGCTAATCCGCACATCAGTACCAGACAATCTGCGCGAGAATAGGAAATCTCAAAAACGTCGGTGTTGAGAATGCTACATCAACATCGATTGCACCCGTACCATATTTTCATGCACCAGGAATTGCATGGCGACGACTTTGAACGTCGTGAGCATTTCTGCCACTGGGTGCAAGAGAAATTACGGGACGATGACAGATTTTTTGCACGCGTTCTATTTAGCGACGAAGTGTCATTTACCAACAGCGTTAAAGTAAACCGGCACAATATGCACTATGGGACAACGAAAAATCCACGATGGCTGCGAGAAGTGGAACACCAGCGTCCTTGGCCAGTTAATGTATGGTGATGCATTATGGGAGGGATAATTTGCCCCCATTTTATCAATGGCAATCTAAATGGTGCAGTGTATGCTGATTTCCTACGTAATGTCTACCACGTTACTACAAGATGTTTCACTGCATAACAGAATGGCGATATACTTCCAACATGATGGATGTCCGGCACATGGCTCGCGTGCGGTTGAAGCGATATTGAATAGCATATTTCATGACAGGTGGATTGGTCGTCGAAGCACCATACCATGGTCCGCACCTCCACCGGATCTGACGTCCCCGGATTTCTTTCTGTGGGGAAATTTGAAGGATATTTGCTATCGTGATCCACCGACAACGCCTGACAATATGCGCCAGCGCATTTTCAATGCATGTGCGAACATTACGGAAGGCGAACTACTCGCTGTTGAGAGGAATGTCGTTCCACGTATTGCCAAATGCATTGAGGTTGACGCAAATCATTTTGAGAATTTATTGCATTAATGTGATATTTACAGGTGGAGTACATGGACTGGGACACTGAATAGGTGGTGCTTCGTAGGAATGTGGATCGGCGGGGAGGCGTGTCGAGATAGTCTGTGCTACTGCATTTAACACTATGTCCGGGTAGTGCAGTGATTAATGCAGCTGCCTAACAAGTAGGAGATCATGGATTCGAATCCCTTTCCGGCATGCGTTTTCACTTTTCGCCGCCGATTCCGCATACCGTCCTGACGTTCTCCTTCCTCGCCCTTAAATTTGCAAAACAATAAAGGCTGGGTCGACTAGCTCCAGAACAGATTGTCCGTCGATGATGAAGTCAGATTTCCTGAACTCTTGGTGACTATTGTCTATGGAGGGTTTCCATCTGTGGCGCCCTCACCTCCCTGGATGTTCGCCCCTCTTAGTTTCTGCAAATTCGGTGGCTAGACGAGTGGCTGGTGTCCCATCTAAAGCGACAGGGAACGTTTACAGCATGTTGGGGAGCGACCTCGTTCAGGGCACGAGCTTCGCCCCCACAGGTCGACTAAGATAGTGGTCAGTTGACTGGCTTGAATGCGACTGTTGTGGTGGTCGATGTCTTGTGGCGGATTAAGTCGTCAAGCAAAACAGCCCTTGGCGTTGTTCTCCTTCCTCCAAACGTCCGTGTTTCTGATGAACTTGGTGGAGTATTGGCGCCAAAGATCGATACACTTCTTCGACATTGTCTGTTACCTCCTGATGCATGCGATCGACAGCAAAGACTGCTATGTCTTGTGTGTTCGGCTCGACATTTCTGACTCCCACACACTGCTGTATCTCTTCTCTTAGTACATGGCGTGTGAGAGAGGCGAACTGACACTGTTCTTCAACAATTTCCTCAATCCATTGCCACCAGTTGATGAATTCCTTTCTTTTTCTGACATCCGTCCTTGGTACAAGCCTTCTGCCACTCCTTTAATCAAGTGCGAGATTTTCCTTTGCTTCTGTCATATTGGTTTTGCGATTTGGCATAGTGCAAAAACATTATGTCGTTTCCCCATGTCGTTGGGCCCTGTTCTTCAATTTCTATTCCTCTAAGTGGTCAGGGGTCTTCCTTATGACTATGTTGCAGCACAAATATACAGGGTGGTCCATTGATCGTGACCGGGCCAAATATCTCACGAAATAAGCGTCAAATGAAAAAACTACAAAGAACGAAACTCGTCTAGCTTGAAGGGGCAGCGAGATGGCGGTATGGTTGGCACGCTACATGGCGCTGCCATAGGTCAAACGGATATCAACTGCGTTTTCTCAAATAGGAACCCCCATTTTTATTACATATTCGTGTAGTACGTAAAGGATCCACTGCAACGGAATGTGGGCGCTGCACCGCTCCGTACCAGGAAATTCCGAACAGGAATGCGGCACATCGGTTTCACGTACGCTGCCGTGGCACGCTTAATTTACGTCGCTGCGCTTAGGTGGCGCTGTTTACGGCGCGCTTGACGAGATAGGCAATTTAGCATAAGAGTCCTGCGGGCTGCTTTACAGTCTCATTTCTGAGCTTAATTATCTGTAATTATCCACTAGCAGCTCCCAACAGACGAGTAACTAATGCACAACCAGCAGACAAAATACAGAGGCATGTTAGCCGGCGTGATGGCAGCCTCCTTAAGCGCAGATAATGTCAGAAAATATCAACTCTGTTCCGCATTGAGGATCGTCTTCATCTCCTCCGTTAGCAAAAAATCAGCCGTGATGACTGAATGCTAATGAGTTACGTCTTGCAACAAAATGCATAGCTTGAAACATCCCTTCTAGTTAGATTGGTACGGAAACAAAACAGAAGTAAAACCGAAATGTTAAAATCTACAGATAAAGTTATTTGATGTCCGAAGGAACCACAGCCACCGTTTGACAACCGCACAAACTCATTAATTTGTTATAGTGTAGAAAGTCTGGATAAGTTTTATGACTTGAGATAAAATTTTAAGACTATTTTTATAGTCCGACTCGCTTGAGCCGCCGTGATTAGAGGCCTAAAATTAAAACCCTATGGAATTATTAAATCACCAACACAAACCTAATAAATGAGGCCTTAGAACAGGCATCTGAATATGTGAATAACGTTCCGTGCATCCGGGCATGACTAAACCCAAATCGTACTCATGTTCTTCACTTTATCAAACAAGAAGAGTGCTTGGAAATGTAAAGATCACTCACTGGTCTTATGAGCAAACCCTTGAACAGTTTTTGAAAGTCATCCATTAAAGGTTATACGAAAAATTAGAGATACTCGTTGGTGAGATACAGTTTGGGATCAGGGCAGGTTTAGATAAAAAAAGGTTCAAACGGCTTTGAGCACTAAGCGACTTAACATCTGAGGTCATCATTACCCTAGAACTTGGAACTACTTAAAAGTAACTAACACATACAACCATGCCCGAGGCAGGATTCGAACCTGCGACCGTAGCGGTCGCGCGGTTCCAGAATGTAGCGCCTAGAAGCGCTCGGGCACAACGGCCGACTTTAGATAAAAGAGAAGCAATAACTACAGTACAAGTTCTACAAGGGAAATGGATAGGTTAAAGTTAGATACACGGTGTCCCAGCTATCTTGTCCATCCAAAATATCTCTGAAACAATAACAGCTATTGGAAAACGACTTTCTCCGGTATCAATGTAGGGCTGGGGCCCATGAATGTACATATTTGGAAACATTCTAGAAAACATGTGTGTTTTTTAACACAAACTTATGTTTTCTTAAATGGACCTCCTATATTTTTTCTTCAGCAATCCATAGCATCACAAAGCACGTACACAATGGCGTTGATTGCAGAGTAATATTCCCATTACATCCCGAGATACTGAGACGCGAACTTGACGCTTGAAACACCCGACATGCGCTGCTAGCGCACGTCCTGAGGCTCATGCGTGAACACCATGCTGCCCGTAATCGCGATGTGATTGACATGCGTAATCACACTTCCATACTTATCACGAGGTCCGAAACTAATAATACGGTCTGCTGCGATTACGGGCAGCATGGGGTTCACGCATGAGCCTCAGGACGTGAGCTAGCAGCGCATGTCGTGTGTTTCAAGCGTCAACTTGGAGGTCCATTAAAAAAAAAAAAAAAAAAAAAAAAAAAAAAAAAAAAAAAAAATGCTTTCGTTTTAGAATATTTCCAAATATGTACATTCATGGGCCCCATCCCTACATTGTTACCGCTGAAAGTCGTTTTCCAAAAGTTGTTTTTGTTCCAGAGATATTTTGGGTGGACAAGACAGCTAGGACACCCTGCATAGTGAGAATTAGTGAAGTTCGGTGGCAGGAGGAACAAGACTTTTGGTCAGGTGAATACAGAGTTATAAATACAAAATTAAATAGAGGTAATGCTGGAGTAGGTTTAATAATGAATAAAAAAATAGGAGTACGAATAAGCTACTACAAACAGCATAGTGAACGCATTATTGTGGCCAAGATAGACACGAAGCCCACGCCTACTACAGTAGTACAAGTTTATATGCCAACTAGCTCTGCAGATGACGAAGAAATTGATGAAATGTATGATGAGATAAAAGAAATTATTCAGGTAGTGAAGGGAGACGAAAATTTTATAGTCATGGGTGACTGGAATTGGAGAGTAGGAAAAGAGAGAGAAGGAAACATAGTAGGTGTATATGGATTTGGGCTAAGAAATGACAGAGGAAGCCACCTGGCAACAGAGCATAACTTAATCATAGCTAACACTTGGATCAAGAATCATGAAAGAAGGTTGTATACATGGAAGAAGCCTGGAGATACTAAAAGGTTTTAGAGAGATTATATAATGGTAAGACAGAGATTTAGGACCAGGTTTTAAACTGTAAGACATTTCCAGGGACAGATGTGGACTCTGACCACAATTTATTGGTTATGTAGATTAAAACTGAAGAAATTGCAAAAAAGGTGGGGATTTATGGAGATGGGTGGGACCTGGATAAAGTGAAAGAACCAGAGGTTGTACAGAGTTTCAGGGAGAGCATAAGGGGACAATTGACAGGAATGGGGAAAGAAATACAATAGATGAAATAGTGAAGCCAGCAGAGGATCAAAAAGGTAAAAAGACGAGGGCTAGCAGAAACCCTTGGGTAACAGAAGAAGTATGGAATTTAATTGATGAAAGGAGAAAATATAAAAATGCAGTAAAATTAAGCTGGCAAAAAGGAATACAAACGTCTCAAAAATGATAATGACAGGAAGTGCAAAATGGCTAAGCAGGGATGGCTAGAGGACAAATGTAAGGATGTAGAGGCTTATCTCACTAGGGGTAAGATAGATACTGCCTACAGGAAAATTAAAGAGATCCTTGGAGAAAGGAGAACCACTTGTATGAATATCAAGAGCTTTGACGTAAACCCAGTACTAAGCAAAGAAGGGAAAGCCGAAAGGTGGAAGGGGTATATAGCATCTCGTTCTCATTATGCTCCGCTACTAAATTGTTGTGTAGCAGAATCCAGTTTTTCATTAATCTGTGCATCTTCCTTATATGTCCATTTCGAAAATTCATCAGAAAAGTTCCAGCTCTGCACACTTAATTTTTCTTGTAAGTTTACCTCTTGTTCAGCAGCTAACTTATTTAATCTCTCAGTTAGCTGCTGAACAGTTCATTTTAGGTTATATTGTTCCAACTGTATCGGACCCACTTCATTTGAGCATCGGGAATGTGCTGGTAAGAACCCCTGAATTCCAAAATTTCGTATGTTAGTACATCCTGTGAGGACGAAAAGCGTCGTGTCCTGAGTAAACAGGCATCCTGTTTTAATGATGAGGCACTGACATTTGTACTCATCATTGCGTCTATCCTTTGGAAAAACTCCACAAACGGGTCTACAGTGTGACTATTTTGTGGAATAAACTCCTCACCTTCAGTCTGCGATTCGATCTGGCAAACTGAATGCTCTTCATATCAGTTACCAGATCAGCAAATTTCTCGGCCATCATCATGAGGTCCATGAACACTGTTTCCTTTAGATCGCCGGCCGAGGTGGCCGAGTAGTTCTAGGCACTACAGTCTGGAACCGCGCGACCGCTACGGTCGCAGGTTCGAATCCTGCCTCGGGCATGGGTGTGTGTGTGATGTCCTTACGTTAGTTAGGTTGAAGTACTTCTAAGTTCTAGGGGACTGATGATCTACGTAACGTCCCATAGTGCTCAGAGCCAATTGAACCCTTTTTCTTTAGATCCCATATTCATAGTTTTACTTAGGTTTATAATGTCGCGTACGAGTGAAAAGGTTTTAATAAATTTTATATAACCATTTTAAACAGCAGTATGCAAGTAATATTGACTCAAAACATGAATTTTCAACAAGAAATTATCGATCTTAAGAAACGGCATGGTAGTGGTATTCCGTATTGTCCACACTGTGCACAAATTCAAACATCATATTGACACTAATTTCATGAATAACGTAATAAATTAGCAAATTTGTAAGCTAGATTTGAGATAAATTATGGGCCGTCCACTATCTACCTGATCAGCACAGTTTCATAGCATGTATAGGCAGAGTAATAAACAATTATAGCCTTATCTTGCTCGCAGTGGCGTATTTTAGACCATCGCTAAGAATACCCGTATTTCAAAATTTTATTTGGGTACGGCACTTTTTAAAACTACCCTTTCCTAATATTTATTGTTTATTTACATCATTCTTCCACGCCATGTTGCTCATTGAGCACACATGTGAACTTGAAAAATGAACATACAATTTGTAGTTATGTGGTAATAAAATTTGTACATACAGGAAAAATCAACAAAATTACTGTTTATGTCCTGATGAAATATGGGCACTTGAAGTGGTTCCTTTCGTACAGGCCGATAGATTTTTTAGTCTCAAATAAAGAGATCCACTCCAAAGGCGACAAGAAAGGGGAAGTGCAATTATTCCATTTGTGACTGAAAATGTTGTAGATGCTGATTATTTTACTTTAAATGATTTATACACATTAAGTTTAATAGAATGAATAAAAATGAGTCAGGCTAAAAATTAGTTGACGGATAATGACACGTTTGGAGATGAATGACCGTGTATGTAGTCAATGTTCATCAAAAAGAAATTGTTTTATAAAAGGAATATCAGACCTCCAGTGAACATGCAGGTTCGAATTTTTAAGAATAATAAAATAACGAAAGACAGAGCACTTAAGGATCACGGTCACTGTGTCACGCGGAAAGTCGCTCCGAACTTAATTTAAACGGCCAGAAATTAATTGCATATTTTTATGAAATTAGGAGAACTGAGAAGTTTGTTGTTGTTGTTGTCTTCAGTCCTGAGACTGGTTTGATGCAGCTCTCCATGCTACTCTATCCTGTGCAAGCTGCTTCATCTCCCAGTACCTACTGCAACCTACATCCCTCTGAATCTGCTTAGTGTACTCATCTCTCGGTCTCCCTCTACGATTTTTACCCTCCACGCTGCCCTCCAATGCTAAATTTGTGATCCCTTGATGCCTCAAAACATGTCCTACCAACCGATCCCTTCTTCTAGTCAAGTTGTGCCACAAACTTCTCTTCTCCCCAATCCTATTCAATACCTCCTCATTAGTTACGTGATCTATCCACCTTATCTTCAGTATTCTTCTGTAGCACCACATTTCGAAAGCTTCTATTCTCTTCTTGTCCAAACTAGTTATCGTCCATGTTTCACTTCCATACATGGCTACACTCCAAACAAATACTTTCAGAAACGACTTCCTGATGCATAAATCTATATTCGATGTTAACAAATTTCTCTTCTTCAGAAACGCTTTCCTTGCCATTGCCAGTCTACATTTTATATCCTCTCTACTTCGACCATCATCAGTTATTTTACTTCCTAAATAGCAAAACTCCTTTACTACTTTAAGTGTCTCATTTCCTAATCTAATTCCCTCAGCATCACCCGATTTAATTTGACTACATTCCATTATCCTCGTATTGCTTTTGTTAATGTTCATCTTATATCCTCCTTTCAAGACACTGTCCATTCCGTTCAACTGCTCTTCCAAGTCCTTTGCCGTCTCTGACAGAATTACAATGTCATCGGCGAACCTCAAAGTTTTTACTTCGTCTCCATGAATTTTAATACCTACTCCAAATTTTTCTTTTGTTTCCTTTACTGCTTGCTCAATATACAGATTGAATAACATCGGGGAGAGGCTACAACCCTGTCTCACTCCTTTCCCAACCACTGCTTCCCTTTCATACCCCTCGACTCTTATGACTGCCATCTGGTTTCTGTACAAATTATAAATAGCCTTTCGCTCCCTGTATTTTACCCCTACCACCTTTAGAATTTGAAAAAGAGTATTCCAGTCAACATTGTCAAAAGCTTTCTCTAAGTCTACAAATGCTAGAAACGTAGGTTTGCCTTTTCTTAATCTTTCTTCTAAGATAAGTCGTAAGGTCAGTATTACCTCACGTGTTCCAACATTTCGACGGAATCCAAACTGATCCTCCCCGAGGTCTGAATCTACCAGTTTTTCCATTCGTCTGTAAAGAATTCGCGTTAGTATTTTGCTGCCGTGGCTTATTAAACTGATAGTTCGGTAATTTTCACATCTGTCAGCACCTGCTTTCTTTGGGATTGGAATTAATATATTCTTCTTGACGTCTGAGGGTATTTCGCCTGTCTCATACATCTTGCTCACCAGCTGGTAGAGTTTTGTCTGGACTGGTTGTCCCAAGGCCGTCAGTAGTTCTAATGGAATGTTGTCTACTCCGGGGACCTTGTTTCGACTCAGGTCTTTCAGTGCTGTGTCAAACTCTTCACACAGTATCGTATCTCCCATTTCGTCTTCATCTACATCCTCTTCCATTTCCATAATATTGTCCTCAAGTACATCGCCCTTGTATAAACCTTCTATATACTCCTTCCACCTTTCTGCCTTCCCTTCTTTGCTTAGAACTGGGCTGCCATCTGAGCTCTTGATAGTCATACACGTGGTTCTCTTCTCTCCAAAGGTCTCTTTAATTTTCCTGTAGGCAGTATCTATCTTACCCCTAGTGAGATAAGCTTCTACATCCTTACATTTGTCCTCTAGCCATCCCTGTTTAGCCATTTTGCGCTTCCTGTCGATCTCATTTTTGAGACGTTTGTATTCCTTTTTGCCTGCTTCATTAACTGCATTTTTATATTTTCTCCTTTCATCAATTAAATTCAATATTTCTTCTGTTACCCAAGGATTTCTAGCAGCCCTCTTCTTTGTACCTACTTTATCCTCTGCTGCCTTCACTACTACATCCCTCAGAGCTACCCATTCTTCTTCTACTGTATTTCTTTCCCCTATTCCTGTCAATTGTTCCCTTATGCTCTCTCTGAAACTCTGTACAAACTCTGGTTCTTTCAGTTTATCCAGGTCCCATCTCCTTAATTTCCCACATTTTTGCAGTTTCTTCAGTTTTAATCTACAGGTCATAACCAATAGATTGTGGTCAGAGTCCACATCTGCCCCTGGAAATGTCTTACAACTTAAAACCTGGTTCCTAAATCTCTGTCTTACCATTATATAATCTATCTGATACCTTTTAGTATCTCCAGGGTTCTTCCACGTATACAACCTTCTTTCATGATTCTTAAACCAAGTGTTAGCTATGATTAAGTTGTGCTCTGTGCAAAATTCTACTAGGCGGCTTCCTCTTTCATTTTTTAGCCCCAATCCATATTCACCTACTATGTTTCCTTCTCTCCCTTTTCCTACACTCGAATTCCAGTCACCCATTACTATTAAATTTTCGTCTCCCTTCACTATCTGAATAATTTCTTTTATTTCATCGCACATTTCTTCAATTTCTTCATCATCTGCAGAGCTAGTTGGCATATAAACTTGTACTACTGTAGTAGGTGTGGGCTTCGTATCTATCTTGGCTACAATAATGGGTTCACTATGCTGTTTGTAGTAGCTTACCCGCATTCCTATTTTCCTATTCATTATTAAACCTACTCCTGCATTACCCCTATTTGATTTTGTGTTTATAACCCTGTAGCCACCTGACCAGAAGTCTTGTTCCTCCTGCCACCGAACTTCACTAATTCCCACTATATCTAACTTTAACCTATCCATTTCCCTTTTTAAATTTTCTAACCTACCTGCCCGATTAAGGGATCTGACATTCCACGCTCCGATCCGTAGAACGCCAGTTTTCTTTCTCCTGATAACGACATCCTCCTGAGTAGTCCCCGCCCGGAGATCCGAATGGGGGACTATTTTACCTCCGGAATATTTTACCCAAGAGGATGCCATCATCATTTAATCATACAGTAAAGGTGCATGTCCTCGGGAAAAATTACGGCTGTAGTTTCCCCTTGCTTTCATCCGTTCGCAGTACCAGCACAGCAAGGCCGTTTTGGTTAATGTTGCAAGGCCAGATCAGTCAATCATCCAGACTGTTGCCCCTGCAACTACTGAAAAGGCTGCTGCCCCTCTTCAGGAACCACACGTTTGTCTGGCCTCTCAACAGATACCCCTCCGTTGTGGTTGCACCTACGGTACGGCTATCTCTATCGCTGAGGCACGCAAGCCTCCCCACCAACGGCAAGGTCCATGGTTCGTGGAGGGGATTCTGAAGGTAGCAGGGGTAAAATACAGGGAGCGAAAGGCTATTTACAATTTGTACAGAAACGAGATGGCAGGTATAAGAGTCGAGGGGTATGAAAGGAAGCAGTGATTGGTAAGGGAGTGAGACAGGATTGTAGCCTATCCCCGGTGTTATTCAATCTGCATACTGAGCAAGCAATAAAGGAAATAATAGAAAATTTCGGATTAGGTGTTAAAATCCATGGAGAAGAAATAAAAACTTTGAGTTTCGCCGATGACATTGTTTTTCTGTCAGAGACAGTAAAGGACTTGGAAGAGCAGTTGAACGGAATGGATAGCGTCTTGTAAGGAGGGTACAAGATGAACATCAACAAAAGCAAAACAAGGATGATGGAATGTAGTCGAATTAAGTCGGGTGATGCTGAGGGAATTAGATTGGGAAATGAGGCATTTAAAGTAGTAAAGGAGTTTTGCTATTTGGGGAGCAAAATAACTGATGAAGGTTGAAGTAGAGGGGATATAAAATGCAGACTGGCAATGGCAAGGAAAGTGTTTCTGAAGAAGAAAAATTTGTTAAAATCGAGTGTAGATTTAAGTGTCAGGAAGTCGTTTCTGAAAGTATTTGTATGAGGTGTAGCCATGTATAGAAGTGAAACGTGGACGATAAATAGTTTAGACAAGAAGAGAATAGAAGCTTTCGAAATGTGGTGCTACAGAAGAATGCTGAAGATTAGATGGGTAGATCACATAACTAATGAGGAGGTATTGAATAGAATTGGGGAGAAGAGGAGCTTGTGGCATAACTTGATTAGAAGAAGGTATCTGTTGGTAGGACATGTTTTGAGACATTGAGGGATCACCTATTTATTATTGGAGGTCAGCGTGGAGGGTAAAAATCGTAGAGGAAGACCAAGAGCACATTCAGAAGGATGTAGGCTGCAGTAGGTACTGGTAGATGAAGAAGCTTGCACAGGATAGAGTAGCATGGAGAGCTCCATCAAACCAGTCTCAGGACTGAAGACCACAACAACAACAACAAGTTCTAGCAAACAACCACTGTGATCAGGATAAAAATTCATAATTTATGGAAATTCTCAAAATTGGATATTAAACAGAAAGACATCCACTGCGTGGATAATTCATATGGTAATTAGAAAGCACAGGTTAAATTTGATGATGTCAGCGATTTGGTTAATATCTGTGGTGGAGTTCGATAAGGATGCGTTCTTTCAATTTGTAGTCAGAGAGTATTGTTGGTAGTTGGTGATATAGAAAATGACATAAACGTTTATGGAGTATTCATTAATAACATTCGCTATGCTGATGAAATAGTATTGACTGGTAACAACTTAGATCATCTTCAACAACTCGACAGCGTAGTAGGAGATTAGGTTTAGGTATGAATATTAACACCAAATAGACGCTTTTAATGATTGTCCACAGTCCGACTCCTTTACAATTTTAAATCTACGTTTCAGTGGTTCCTTAATACAAAGGATTAACGGGTTTAGATACCTTGGAACGTGGCTCTGTGAATATCGGACACCAGCCATGGACATAGAATGACACATTGATAACGTCCGCAACGTTTCATAAAGTTAAAGAAAATTCTCAAAATTATAGACGTAGGCCTAAATCTTACAGTTCGATTTGGATTATGCCATATCACGTCTGTACTTCTATTTAGTTCTGAAGGAAGGACACTAATATCACAATAGCAAGGAAGATCGACACATTTTAAAGATGGATACACTGGAGGATGTTCATAATGCAATGGACAGCAAGAGTAACTAACACGAAAGTATTGCAAAGAATTCAGAAACAGCGAGAAATGTTAAGAACATCTAAAACGGAGAAAAACTTCAAACGTAGGACATATCTCATACTTATACAATTGATAATAAAATTAAGGTTGGAGTTAGAAGAAGAAATGGATGAAGAAGAATATTTTGCTTAGATATCGTAAAGCAGTGATCTGAAGTGGTTCCTTCCGTACAAACTGATTCATTTTCCGGTTTAAGTACTATAAAGTCTCAAACAAAAAGAATCACTCCAAAGGCTATAAAAACGAGGAAGTGAAAACTATTTCCATTTGCAATTGAAACTGTTGTGAACACTGATTACTTTTACTTTAAATGAAATTGTATTCACTGACTTAAATAGAACGAATTAGAACGAACTTGAGGCCAGGAAGTTGTTGTTGCTCAACGAAACGCTTGGTGACAAATGATTGTGTATGTATTTAGTGTTCATAGGAAAGACATTATTCTGTAACATGCTGATCGGGGTTCGATTTAAGAAGTAGGCTCGAATTTTTAAGAATAATAAAATAACGAAAGATAGAGGGCTTAAGAGACTCGATCATTGCGTAAACATACAAGTCGCTTCCACACTAATTCAAAATAACCAGAAATTAACTGCACATTTCAATTAAAACAGGAGAACTAAGAGGTTTACTGTTTTACAAAATGAAAACAACTTTCAAATATAGTGGCCCAATTATTATTGGCAAAAAGATACATCAAGTGAAGTTACATGCATACCATGGAGATGCCAGAGGAAGAAAAAGAAGACAGTTAAGTCTCTCATTTTTCTCAGACAGAACAACTGCAACCATCGGAGAACAAAGATAGGTATAATATCACTGGGTTACAGATATTAATTTTCCATGACTCTGTTTTTCTAATAAGTACAACCAAAAGACAATTTTTTTTTTTTACTGTTCGTTGAATTTACGCTCCAAGAAGGAAAAAAGCAATGCACCAAGAAGGGATTTGCCGAATAGGGTGGAAATCAATAGGTGTGATGTGCGTATACGGACAAACAAATGTCTACAATTTCAGAGAAGTTGGATGATTTATTCAAGAGAAAGTACGCCACAAACTGAGCAAGTCAATAACGCATTGGTCCAGTTCTGGCCCTTGTGCAAGCAGTTATTCGACTTAGCATTGATTGATAGAGCTGTCCAACTGCACCCCCTTTTGTTGACTTTCATGGAAAGTCATTCTGGGCTTAAATTTAAGATAATGAACGCCAGCCCACAGAGTTTCTACTACTTATCTTCATGCTTGCGAAAACGTACCTTGGCCAGTAAAGACACCAGATCTCTCCCCAGTTGTGAATGTTTGGAGCATTATTGGCATCACCCTCCAACCAATCCGGAGTTTTAACACGCCAATTAGACAGAATCTGACACGATGTACCTCAACACGATAGCCAACAGCTCAATCAATGGTAAGCCGACCAACTTCTTGCATAACCGCCGGAGGTGGGCTAATGCCTTATTTGCTTACTGTACCTGTGAAACTCTTCTCTTGATTAAATCATCAAATGTTTCTGAAATTTTAATCATTTGTCTCTTTGGACATGTAAATCACACTCACTGATTCCTATTCCATTCAGATTATTCCTGCGTGGTGCGTCGTCTTTTCATCTTAGAGTGTATGACGATCTTTAGAATTAATTTCGATGCTGTGGGATTGCTTTAATAGATTTGACCTATACGTCTTGTCAATACTTACCACGTTTGACTTTGATTTTTAATAAACCTATGCTAATATTCTCTTCCATCAATATACAGGGTGGTCCATTGATCGTGACCGGGCCAAATATCTCACGAAATAAGCCTCAAACGAAAAAATTACAAAGAAGGAAACTTGCCTAGCTTGAAGGCAAAACCAGATGTTGCCCTATGGTTGACCCGGTAGATGGCGCTGCCATAGGTCAAACGGATATCAACTGCGTTTTATCAAGTAGGAACCCCCCCCCCCCCCCCCCCCATTTTTTATTGCACAATCGTGTAGTACGTAAAGAAATATGAACGTTTTAGTTGGACCACTTTTTTCGCTTTGTGATAGATGGCTCTGTAAGAGTCACTAACGTATGGCTCACAATTTTAGACGAACAGTTGATAACAGGTAGGTTATTTAAATTACAATACGGAACGTAGGTACGTTTGAACATTTTATTTTGGTTGTTCCAATGTGATACATGTACCTTCGTGAACGTATCATTTCTGAGAACTCATGCTATTACAGTGTTATTACCTGTAAATACCACTTTAATGCAATAAATGCTCAAAATGATGTCCGTCAACTTCAATGCATTTGGTGATACGTGTAACGACATTTCTCTCAACACGACGTTATTGGGATTCCCGATTCTAGTGCAATTTGTCTGCTACTGATGTGCGGATTAGCCGCGACAACATCATCATTCGTTGCAGGTCGTGGTTGACGATTCACATGTGGCTAAACACTTCCTGTTTCCTTAAATAACGTAACTATCCGTCGAACGGTCCGCACACTTGGATGATGTCGTCCAGGATACCGAGCAGCATACACAACACTCAGCCATTGGGCATTTTGGTCACAGTAGCCATACATCAACACGATATCGACCTCTTCCGAAATTTGTAAACGGTCCATTTTAACATGGGTAACGTACCACGAAGCAAATACCGTCCGCACTGGCGGAATGTTACGTGATACCACGTTCTTATTAGTTTGTGACTATTACAGCGCCATCTATCACAGAGCGAAAAAAGTGGTCCAACTAAAACACTCATATTTCTTTATGTACTACACGAATATGTAATAAAAATGGGGTTTCCTATTTTTAAAAAAACCGCAGTTGATATCCGTTTGACCTATGGCAGCGCCATCTAGCGGGCCACGCCATCTGGTTTTCCCCTTCAAGCTAGACAAGTTTCGTTCTTTGTAGTTATTTCGTTTGACGCTTATTTGGTGAGACATTTGGCCCGGTCACGATCAATGGACCATCCTGTATAAGTGGCATTTACCATTACTGAGGTATAATTTGACGTAACTGAGCAGTGCGCGGCTTATGTTCACGCCATTTGTCATCTTCTCTTACCGTACTGCCGCCTCGTTTTCTTATTCCATTTAGTGGCGTCGCTAACATCCTGCCTTAATTGCTCATGAGCGGCAGCAGCAGTGCATATCGATAAGCGCGCTGTCGTACGACCTCTGGAGCTACCGATAGTACTTCCGGGTCGTCGTGTGTCTGACTAGTCAGTTCGGAGACGGACCAGCAGTGCAGTCGGGACGCAGCAGCAGTGGAGTCGGGAACGCAGCGCCGGTGAGGTGCCGACGGCCAGTGCTCGCCGACCGCTGGCGACACACATGAACTGTCCGACGGAGGGAGACTGGAGCGGGACGACCTTTGGTTGGTCGTTAGGTTGGTCGTCTCATCGGCCGACGTATATTTGGTCCTTTAACCGTTTGGAGTTCGTTGTCGGCTGTTGGGACATTCCCGCGAGCAACAACGTGTGTTTTCAAGTTGGCAAGTTTTAGCCACCCTCTGGTGGAGTTTAACTGTACTTGGTTATTGGAATTGAAGTGCACCAGCGGAATCTTCTTCCTTGTGGCCGTTAACGTTCCAGTTACTTGCCCTGGCCGTTGACGTGAGTTCAGGCAGTGTATTTTCCTCATTGTGTTGTCGCTGTCCACCACGGTGTGTAGTTTGACAGTTCAATGTATAATTGGTTGTGGGCGCCAATACCCTCTACGTTGTTCTATTGAACTCCCTGTGTTGTGCTGGTCGGGTGAAGCGGAGGTTATCTTGTCGGTGGGTACGTCGACTGTCTGTCGGTTGGGCTGTCGTCGGATCGAGAACGATTGGGTCGCCTGCCTGTCTCGATAAAGAGAGCGTTGGAGTTTGAATTCCAGGCCGACACTCGGAACTTCTGAGCGCGCTTCGGTGAAGTGCCTTGTCATGTTTGTTCTTGTTGTTTGTACTTGTGTGGATTGTAGCCGTTTTTTTAGATTAAGGTTGTTTTGGCCTTAAGGCGCAGATGGTTTGGGCCTTCAGCCTAAATTAAGAACTGTTTTACGTAAAGCCTTTGGCATTTTAAAAATTAATGTTATTGAGTCTTAAGTGATGGGCCTTCGGCCGATTTTGTTTGCTCTTAAAGTGTCAGATTCTTTAGGCCTTCAGCCTAATTAATGACCTGTTTCAAGATAATGCTTTGCCTTTTGAATTTCTGATTTTCGTTGAGTTTTAAGTTATTGGCTGTCAGCCGTTTTTAAATTAAAGTGGTCTTTCCCTTAAGACATGAGATTGTACGGCGCATTCGGGCGCTAATTAAGTTTCAAAACTAAAGCTGTGTTTTTGTTTTTAATTTCTTGGCTCTTGTAATGTTTGATCAAATAAAAGGTTGTATGTTCGAGTGTAACTGTCAGCCGCTTATTTTGGCCCCTTTCCACAACTTAAACTACCTGTCCTGTCCTGCGGATGCAGAAGGACGTCTCAGTAACTCTCTCGTAAAAATTAAGTACCAAAAATGCAATTCGCAATTATACCTTCTACAGTTAAGAAGATGCGTCTAACGGCTCCATTCCCTAGGATTACAGACGGTTGTGTTTGCAGCTTAACATTGCGTTCCACTGCACCGATATTTGTCAGTTATGAACTGACAAGGTAATTTCATTAAGTCTAATGAATAAATTTATGGACATAACATTGGCAGTACTCCAGTATTAGCACTATTATAATTGGTAAGCTTCTGTTTACAAGAGTTAACAGCAGCTTCATCTAGATTTTCCTGTCAGTCATTACCAATGTTACGGTCAGTACAAAACTTGTCTCTAATGTAAAGCAACAGGACAACAGAACTGACATCTTTGCCCTCACCCTTTCCCACAACCGACATTTGAAGGCATGATGAAGTCGCTTTAGTTTGCTGAGTTAGACATAATGGGGCATCGTCTTCAGCAATCTCAACCACACTAGCTGTCACATTCGGACTGTGAGAATTCATTTCAGAAGTGCAGTTTTGCACTTCATTATTGCCCTATTGAGTATTGTTCACATTTGACTGACCACGATTTTTTAATTTAGGATTCTGCCGATTGCTATAATTATTATGCCACTGATTTCCCCCTTTAAGAAAGCATCTGATATTGTAATTACCATCATAGCCTTCTTCTTTCATTTAGGTTCATTTGACTCTGTTTCCCTTGTGTGCGGTTATTCATCAGACATCCTAAAGAACCTACAACACATCGCAGTGTGACATCAGTTTATCCCAGTATTGTGCTTTGTTCAGATACTTCTGGAAGTATTTACGTGAACTGCCTTGTTGGCTAAGGAATGGCTTAGGATTAAAAACTTACTTCCGGGGCTTTCCTGTATCCAGGTAGACCACTATTTGGATAACAAAGTTGATTCAAATTGTTCGTATGACTGACAACAATGGGCAGTTTCTGCCAGCCATAGCGCTGCTTCGCCTTATAAAAATCATGTAGTAAACTTTTTTTAAAAAAAAATAAGACCATATTTTAGGCACAACTACTTTAAATGATTTTATGAAAAGGGTTGCGTGTGAGCTCTTTTTATCAGGTGAAGGGACTTAGAACTGCCTATGCTTCAGCAGACTTTGCTCTAAAGAACAGATGATAATGAAGGAGCTGTCCCCATCCCCTGCGATGCACAGCTGCTATGTCTCTCATCAAACTGACTTTGAATGCGCTAGTGCCAACTTGCGGCGCATCATAAACAATTATTTTAACTGTGGACAACTCCCTCCTTATTCCATTAAGTTTTACAACAATGTTAATTAGTGTATTTCTAATTTCACAAAATCTAGATTGAATTAGTTCCCTTGAAGCATCTCGTTCTCATTATGCTCCGCTACTAAATTGTTGTGTAGCAGAATCCAGCTTTTCATTAATCTGTGCATCTTTCTTATATGTCCATTTCGAAAATTCATCATAAAAGTTCCAGCTGTGCACACTTAATTTTTCTTGTAAGTTTACCTCCTTTTCAGCAGATAAGTTATTTAATCTCTCAGTTAGCTGCTGAACAGTTCATTTTAGGTTATATTGTTCCAATTGTATCGGACCCACTTCATTTGAGCATCGGGAATGAGATGGTAAGAACCCCTGAATTCCAAAATTTCTTATGTTAGTACATCCTGCGAGGACGAAAAGCGTCGTGTCCTAAGTAAACAGGCATCCAGTTTTAATGATGAGCCACTGACGTTTGTACTCATCATTGCGTCTATCCTTTGGTACAACTCCACAAACGGGTCTACAGTGTGACTATTTTGTGGAATAAACTCCTCATCCTCAGTCTGCGATTCGATCTTGCAAACTGAATGCTCTTCATATCAGTTACCAGATCAGCAAATTTCTCGGCCATCATCATGAGGTCCATGAACACTGTTTCCTTTAGATCGCCGGCCGAGGTGGCCGAGTAGTTCTAGGCACTACAGTCTGGAACCGCGCGACCGCTACGGTCGCAGGTTCAAATCCTGCCTCGGGCATGGGTGTGTGTGTGATGTCCTTACGTTAGTTAGGTTGAAGTTGTTCTAAGTTCTAGGGGACTGATGATCTCAGTAACGTCCCATAGTGCTCAGAGCCAATTGAACCCTTTTTCTTTAGATCCCATATTCATAGTTTTACTTAGGTTTATAATGTCGCGTACGACTGAAAACGTTTTAATAAATTTTATATAACCATTTTAAACAGCAGTATGCAAGTAATATTGACTCAAAACATGAATTTTCGACAAGAAATTATCGATCTTAAGAAACGGCAAGGTAGTGGTATTCCGTATTGTCCACACTGTGCACAAATTCAAACATCATATTGACACTAATTTCATGAATAACGTAATAAATTAGCAAATTTGTAAGCTAGATTTGAGATAAATTATGGGCCGTGCACTATCTACCTGATCAGCAGTTTCATAGCATGTATAGGCAGAGGAATAAACAATTATAGCCTTATCTTGCGTGCAGAGGCATATTTTAGACCATCGCTAAGAATATCCGTATTTCAAAATTTTTTTTGGGTACGGCACTTTTTAAAACTACCCTTTCTTAGTATTTATTGTTCATTTACTTCATTCTTCCACGCCATGGTGCTCATTGAGCACACATGTGAACTTGAAAAATGAAAATACAATTTGCAGTTATGTGGTAATAAAATTTGTACATACAGGAAAAATCAACAAAATTACTGTTTATGTCCTGATGAAATATGGCCACTTGAAGTGGTTCCTTTCGTACAGGCCGATTGATTTTTTAGTCTCAAATAAAGAGATCCACTCCAAAGGCGACAAGAAAGGGGAAGTGCAATTATTCCATTTGTGACTGAAAATGTTGTAGATGCTGATTATTTTCTTTAAATGATTTATACACATTAAGTTTAATAGAATGAATAAAAATGAGTCAGGCTAAAAATTAGTTGACGGATAATGACACGTTTGGAGATGAATGACCGTGTATGTAGTCAATGTTCATCAAAAAGAAATTGTTTTATAAAAGGAATATCAGACCTCCAGTGAACATGCAGGTTCGAATTTTTAAGAATAATAAAATAACGAAAGACAGAGCACATAAGGCTCACGGTCACTGTGTCACGCGGCAAGTCGCTCCGAACTTAATTTAAACGGCCAGAAATTAATTGCATATTTTTATGAAATTAGGAGAACTGAGAAGTTTATCGTTTCAAAAAGTGAACACAACTTTGCAATATAATGGTCCAAAAATTATTGGCAAATAGATATATCGAGTACACTTACATGCATATTATGGACATGTCAGAAGAAGAATAAGAAGAAGACAACCTAGTGTCGCATTTTCCTCAGACAGTACAATGACAATTATCAGAGAAGAAAGGCTGGTTTAACATCATGACTTGCAGACGTAAATTTTCCAGGACTTTGCTTTTTCATAAGTACAACCACTAGAAGTAGTACTTTACAGTTCATTAAATGTAATTGGCGCATACTCATAGGCATTTTAACTGAAACAATATTAAGAATAGTTATGCGGCAGTCCACAAGAAGGACTGTCACTAACTTTATATTTACATGTCCCTTCAGGACAATTCAGTCGGGTACAAGAGTTTACCCCTGATGCTTTATCAAAAGATATGTTACAGGGGAGGATAACCAAGTGCACATGAAGTGTTACATACTGCAGATCATAGAATATAGATATAACGTGTGGTCAGCGACATCCATTAATGGATAGGCAGAAAAAGAAGAACAGAAATTGCACACTGTAGTTACCAATAAAATTGCGCACAGCACACTGCACACTGCACGAAGTCGCACGTATCCTCTTAAGATCTAAAAGAAAACGACGAATTTCTAAGAAGAAAAATACAGGCACTTCGTTTCACAACATCGCTTATTTAACTGTTTTGAATCAGTGTCATTAATGATAGCAGTAAACGTAGTCCGGCGTAACCGAAAATGCTGTACGTGAGCCCAAAACAGATAAAAATCCACAACTGCCTCTGTTCAATTTCTAGTCAACATTCTTCAAAAAACTGTAGCTGCGTGCAGTCACCGTGTCTCTAGTTCCATAGCAAACTGGTCTATGTGTTCACCTCATCTACAATGGTCTGTCAACCACGAGATCTGAAGACGGGTGGCGGCTCGGAAGTTCTTAATTGAGGAGATTATTTAAGACATTTTACTAACAAATAGTAGTAAAAATACTTTCCTCCGCTGGCTGCCCTTCTCTCATCCCATCAAGAATTTCGAATTAATATTTTTCCTCTCTTATATAAGAAATTAGCACTTCGACAGGGAAGACAAAAACTCTATGCAACTGGACAGTTACAGTATAATAACAAAATGTTAACTCTTGGGAAACAATTGAATCCACCCAAAGAGAACAAGGTGCCAGACCATACGAATTTCCAGTTAGATTTTGCATTTAATAATAAATCAGCTGTTCTCCTTTATTGAGAATCATACACAGAGGAAAAGTCCTACATGTATAGAAAACTGCACGACTCAGTCTTGTTTGAAAAAATAATAAAGGGATGCATACACTTACTCCCCCTCACCGCTAGTGTCTGTGTGTTGGAGCATCCTCAAGCATATTCTAAGCTCGAACGTTTTGAAATAGTTTCCACCTCCTCTTCTTCCCCGAGGGAATACAAAGACGCACAGGTAGCACCATAAAAAGACGTCGTAATCCACAGGAAAAATGTGACCGAGAAGTGCAGGTTTCTTTAAAGCAATTGTCGGCAGAAATGCTACACTGCGAGACTTAACGTTGTAAAACAGTACCTTGAGCTGATTTCCTATATTTTAGGTGTCTACTTACTTCATTTCGTGATTTAATTTTGTATTATCATTGTACTGTGTTTATTTCGCCATGTTTCATGAATTATTTTTTGTTAGAAATATTGTCACTGATTTTTATTCTTGAAAATTGTGTGTAGTGCACAGTTTCATTTCTTTTATGTATTAAGAAATAGATTGCCTCTCACTGATTACAAAACATTTTACACATCTTACATATACATTGCGATGTCAAGTCGCATTTGGGCGAAGTGTAAGTTTATAGTTAGACAGCCGCCGTCTTTTTCGAGAACACTTTCACGTATGAGTAAGAGCCCCGTCAAGTTTTACAGTTCAACTTTTTAGTCACTGTTCCAAGTGCCAAACTACAAGAGGATGCAGTAGCGCTTCCGGAATAGTTTTAAAGAATATATTTGTACTTCAGGTAATGGCCCGCCCGGTTGGCCGTGCGGTCTAACGGACGGCCTTCCTGGCGAGAAGGGGCGCCTCGTCCCCGGCACGAATCCGCCCGGCGGGCTTGTGTCGATGCCCGGTGAGCCGGCCAGTCTGTGGATGGTTTTTAGGCGGTTTTTCATCTGCCACGGCGAATACGGACTGGTTTCCCTTATTCCGCCTAAGCTACACTATGTCGGCGATTGCTGCCTACTGTCGGAGGTTCGAATCCTGCCTTGGGCATGGATGTGGGTGATGTCCTTAGGTTAGTTAGGTTTAAGTAGTTCTAAGTTCAAGGGACTGATAACCTCAGACGTTCAGTCCCATAGTGCTCATAGCCAATAACCCTGGGTTCTGTGTGTGGCGGCGGAAGGGTGAAGTGGACTGTGGTAGCCGTCGTACGGTTGTGGACCACTGCGGCTGCGGCGTGGATGGAGCCTCTCCGTCGTTTCTAGGCCACCGGTTAACATACAATACAATAAAATTTTAGATAATGAGTTATTCAGTCAGTTAATCAGTATAGTTTCTCTTAAGATACACTCCTGGAAATGGAAGAAAGAACACATTGACACCGGTGTGTCAGACCCACCATACTTGCTCCGGACACTGCGAGAGGGCTGTACAAACAATGATCACACGCACGGCACAGCGGACACACCAGGAACCGCGGTGTTGGCCGTCGAATGGCGCTAGCTGCGCAGCATTTGTGCACCGCCGCCGTCAGTGTCAGCCAGTTTGCCGTGGCATGCGGAGCTCCATCGCAGTCTTTTAACACTGGTAGCATGCCGCGTCAGCATGGACGTGAACCGTATATGCAGTTGACGGACTTTGAGCGAGGGCGTATAGTGGGCATGCGGGAGGCCGGGTGGACGTACCGCCGAATTGCTCAACACGTGGGACGTGAGGTCTCCACAGTACATCCATGTTGTCGCCAGTGGTCGGCGGAAGGTGCACGTGCCCGTCGACCTGGGACCGGACCGCAGCGACGCACGGATGCACGCCAAGACCGTAGGATCCTACGCAGTGCCGTAGGGGACCGCACCGCCACTTCCCAGCAAATTAGGGACACTGTTGCTCCTGGGGTATCGGCGAGGACCATTCGCAACCGTCTCCATGAAGCTGGGCTACGGTCCCGCACACCGTTAGGCCGTCTTCCGCTCACGCCCCAACATCGCTTCTGCCTTGGTGCCGATGATGGTCGTATGCGTGTTTGGCGCCGTGCAGGTGAGCGTCACAATCAGGACTGCATACGACCAAGGCACACAGGGCCAACACCCGGCATCATGGTGTGGGGAGCGATCTCCTACACTGGCCGTACACCTCTGGTGATCGTCGAGGGGACACTGAATAGTGCACGGTACAGCCAAACCGTCATCGAACCCATCGTTCTACCATTCCTAGACCGGCAAGGGAACTTGCTTTTCCAACAGGACAATGCACGTCCGCATGTATCCCGTGCCACCCAACGTGCTCTAGAAGGTGTAAGTCAACTACCCTGGCCAGCAAGATCTCCGGATCTGTCCCCCATTGAGCATGTTTGGGACTGGATCAAGCTTCGTCTCACGCGGTCTGCATGTCCAGCACGAACGCTGGTCCAACTGAGGCGCCAGGTGGAAATGGCATGGCAAGCCGTTCCACAGGACTACATCCAGCATCTCTACGATCGTCTCCATGGGAGAATAGCAGCCTGCATTGCTGCGAAAGGTGGATATACACTGTACTAGTGCCGACATTGTGCATGCTCTGTTGCCTGTGTCTATGTGCCTGTGGTTCTCTCAGTGTGATCATGTGATGTATCTGTCAATAAAGTTTCCCCTTCCTGGGACAATGAATTCACGGTGTTCTTATTTCAATTTCCAGGAGTATAGTATACATATTTTGGACTGTTACCGAAACTGAAACAGACTGGGAATCCTAACAGGTACCTATGTGGCAGGAAACAGACCAAATTACGAACAAGACGTTACTCAACTTTTCGAAACTTTCTAGTCAGACTGTGCATAGACCAAATTTGCGAACGTGGGTTAGTTACCGGGATAGGTCAGTCGCTTAGGCCACTGTCCACAAGCGCACTCATCCGGTTTCCACTATCGATTAGTAAGAAGTTTCATGCTCTCAGGAAATCTGAGAATAGCGCCTTCTCTACTGTGGAGAAAGAGATACTAATTCACTTTTTTTTTTGATGTGCTAATATTTCTACTGATAACTTTCAGGATACAGCACAGAAATGAACAATATAGTTAAACGGCAGTGCTACAATTTGGACTAGTGTGGGACAAGGAACTGGTTGGTGACTTAATGAAAAACCATCCTGGACGTTCGAGTAAAATGTGTACAGAAACCATGAAAAGCTTAGGAGCAGTAGAGTGGTTGCGGGGATACAGTCAGAGGGACCATTGTTCTCCTTATTTAAACAATATCACTTGACCATACCTCCTTTAATATAGGATGACATCACTTGACCACACCTCACACCTAACTTAAGTAAACTGAATCATGACCAGGCCTATCGTCCTCATAAAAACAATGTCATTACTTATGTAAATAAACCGTCCATTTCTGCTCCTTTCTTTTACATATTGATATCCCCCATGTATATTACCTTTCCTCTTTTCCTATTGGTTGAGGAAAAAAAGACGAAATGAAACTCAAATGGGCGATTTCCTTTAAGCTTAAGTACTATAATTTAATGAAGCCATGACTGTCCAATGGAATTTTCTGCAACATATCAATACCTTCCATTTCTTTTATCAATGTTTTGGGGCTAGCTTCAAAAATGGTTCAAATAGCTCTAAGCAGTATCAGATTTACCATCTGAGGTCATCAGTACCCTATACTTAGAACTACTTAATCCCAACTAACCTAAGTACGTCATACATATCCATGCCAGAGTCAGGATTCGAACCTGCGACCGTAGCAACAGCGCGATTGCGAACGGAAGCGCCTAGAACCGCTCGGCCACAGCGGCCGGCGGCCTATCTTCACCAATAACAACTACTTTTCAAGATTTTCATCCAAAGATACACATAAATATAGTACTTTAAAAGTTTTAACAATTAGCGCAATGCATTATTTAGACAAATTACAGTAATATTCCAGTAATATTTCATGTTTTTAAACAGTTTGCCATACTTGTGCTCTTACCACCACTAGGATAAAACATGAGTAATAACACCTTTATCATAAACAAACAAACGTGTCGAAAGGCCTCTTCCACATGCTACATAACGCTGACCAGATTGCAGAAAGTAGAAGGGTTGTAGTCAAGAACCTGTGCGACGAACAAGCAGGGCTGAGCAGTCACCAGGCACCACGTCAGGCTGCCCGCTCCTGTACCGTGTTCGATGCGACTGCCGCCCAGCGTATGGAATGGTCTTTACAAGGGCAGCTTCAGGCAGAGTCCATGTCTAAACACATTACCCTCCCCCCTCCCCTTGTACCCCCTCCACACCGTGCTGTACAAGTGGTAGTCTTTGCCTCTTGTCGACACACCATCCAAAGCAGCAGTTAAATGAAGGCCGCTATTTCCCGAGTGACGTGTAGCAAAACCATTTCTATACTCATGCTCATAAATGAAGGATAGTTGCAGAATGTGGTGCCACACAACGTGGTACTACGCAAAACTGGCGCTAATACCGTAGCCACATAGGGAACACACAACACACAGATCTGTATGTCCACAGTACTTATGGTAAGTTCAGAAAACCGTCCCAAAACACATGTGCTACAAAACGCCACTGTTTCCTGCTCATGTACCCCGACATCAATATGGGATATGATCACCATGCGCACGTACACAGGCCGCACAACGCATTGGCATACTCTCGGTCAGGTGGTCGAGCAGCTGCTGGGGAATTGTCTCCCATTATTGCACCAGTGAATGTCAGAGCTCCTGAAGTGTCGTAGGGGTTCGAAGACGTGCAGCGATACGTCGACTGAGAGCATCCCAGACGCGCTCGATGGGGTTTAGGTGTGGAGAACAGACAGGCCACTCCATTAGCCTGATATCATCTGCTCCAAGGTACTCCTCCATGATGGCAACTCGGTGCAACCGTGTGTTATCATGCTTCAGGAGGAAGGTGGGACCCACTGCACTCCTGAAAAGGTGGACATACTAGTGCAAAATGACGTTCCGATACACCTGACCTGTCACAGTTCCTTTTTCAAAGACAATCATAATTCCACCCCACACCATCAAACCACGACCTCCATACAGATCCCTTTCAAGGGCATTAAAGGGTTGGTATCTGGTTCCTGGTTTATGCCAGATGACAACTCGGCGAGAGTCACTGTTCAGACTCGTCCGTGAACATAACTTGGGATTACTGTTCCAATGACCATGTACTGCGTTCTTGACATCAGGCTTTACGGGCTCTCCTGTGACGTGGGGTCAGTGTAATGCGCCTTGCGGGTCTCCGGGCAGATAAACCATGTCTTTTCTGTTGTCTGTAGACTGTGTGTCTGGAGACAACTGTTCCAGTGGCTGCGCTAATGTCCCGAGCAACTGGCTACCTACAGACTTCGCGGCCGTCTGCGGGCACTGATGGTGAGATATCGGTCTTCTTGTGGCGTGGTACACTGTGGACGTCCCGTACTGTAGCACGGGGACACGTTTTCTATCTGCTGGAATCGTTGCCATAATCTTGAGATCACACTTTGAGACACACGGAGGGCCCGTACTACAATCTGCTGTTTTTAAGCATCCTCCAGAAGCCATAATATTCTACCGCCTCATAACGTCGTCAATATGTGTTCTTTGAGTCATTCTTAACACACAGTCACCATTAGCACGTCTGAAAACGTCTGCACACTTACTCGCTGCACCGTACTCTGGCATGCAATAACACATCTCTGCGTATGTGGACTGCTGCCAGCGCCACCGTGCGAAGACCGCAAGTCAAATGCACCACATGGTCATACCCCGAGATTATTTAAACCCTCAAATCGCCCACCAGAGCGTATCAGCATTATCGTTAATTTATGAGCATGAGTGTAAATACAAAACCTATTCTAGCAGTGCGCACATCGGGAGTTATTTCCCTTCTAGCAGCTTTCAGTGCATTCTGTATACAATATGTAATCAAAAGTTCGTGTTACCTTGATCATTCTGTCCTGTTGCTACAACTGCGATAAAGCAGCCCAGTGCATACGGGGACCATGTGTGCATAAACAATGAAGCCCCCTCCCCCGCCCCCCCCCCACTCCCACACCGGAAAGTAAGTAATGTTTGTTTCTGTATGCTGGTTGCTAGCCAGGAGGCAGCATCCGATCTGAGCACTGTATGTATAACAGTTAGTAGCCATCATCCTTAAAACCTTACTTTTATAACTTAGCTTCTTAATCGTTGGGGATATTTTCAGAAATGACGCGTTAATAACATTCTGTCATTCTAATGTATTTTCTTCATAGCAAGACTCGTACGGTAACCATTTTTACGTTAGCTTTACTAAAGTTAAACGAGTAATTATGGTTACACTAATGTCACTGCGGTCTCGCACTGCACACAACCAGAGATGCTATAGGCTATAACACTGTCATCAGTAGTTTTCTTAAAAAACTTTATATCTCCTCAATACACCCATATCCAACGCACATTAAACAAATATGTATTACAAAGCATCTACTACACACAATTCTGAGTTGCACAGAAATTCTACCACTTTATCTTAGCGGAGCACCATACAAAACAGTTGACTAAAATGTACCCACAGATGCATCACCCTGACGTACAATCCCTAAAAACGTTCTCCAGTATAGGGCTCCAAAAATACAGTTTGGCTGTGACTGTAGAACAATGATTAAACTCCCGTACAATAGTGAATAGGTACTGCAACGACGACTTCCTAGGTAGTAGGCCTCCAACATAGACGCCAGCTAGGCTGTCCCACGATGACTAAGGGTATCTTTTATTACACCCAAGTGCTGATAAAAACTTGTTTTATAACAAGCTCATTACTTAAATTTCTTTCCGCAGACGGAACTTCCGCTACCACTACCATTCAGCATCCGTCCCTGTTCACAAATGGTGCGTGGAAGGAACGTCTGCCCCGAACCCTATACTAAGTCTGTTTTCCTGTTGTGTTCATTTCATGAGATATGTGTAAGGGGAATTAGTAAAAAAGGTGTTTTATAAACATCTCGATCACTTATATTTCGCTCGGCAAACACAGTCTTTGTGAGCAGAGTGCAGCCTCTTACTGGTGACCAAACCTAATGTCAAAAAGAGGTCATTTACAATTCGCTTCGCTGAGTAGAATCATTTGATACTAGAGTAGTCAATACTCCAGCAACGACAACGCTACTCCCCTTTTAGCTGCTCAAGTGCACTGTGTGATCTACACTGTACATGTACTATATAACGGAAAGTATGTGTAACTTGGTAGCGGACATAAATATAATGTGTGTCTACCGGCCGATTGCCGGCTGGAGTGGCCGTGCGGTTCTGGGCGCTACAGTCTGCAACCGAGTGACCGCTGCGGTCGCAGGTTCGAATCCTGCTTCGGGCATGGATGTGTGTGATGTCCTTAGGTTAGTTAAGTTTAATTAGTTCTAAGTTCTAGGCGACTGATGACCTCAGAAGTTAAGTCGCATAGTGCTCAGAGCCATTTGAACCATCTACCGGCCGATTAACACAACGTGCTATTGCGGAAAAGTACTCACATTGCCCTAAATTACTGCAGGGTGATACACTACTGGCCTTTAAAATTGCTACACCACGAAGATGACGTGCTACAAACGCGAAATTTAACCGACAGGAAGAAGATGCTGTGACATGCGAATGTTTAGCTTTTCAGAGCATTCACACAAGGTTGGCGCCGGTGGCGGCACTTAAAACGTGCTGACATGAGGAAAGTTTCCAACCGGTTTCTCATATATAAACAACAGTTGACCGGCGTTGCCTGGTGAAACGTCGTTGTGACGCCTTGTGTAAGGGGGAGAAATGCGTACCATCACGTTTCCGACTTTGATAAAAGTCGGATTGCAGCACATCGCGATTGTGGTTTATCTATCGCGACATTGCTGCTCGCGTTGGTGGAGATCAATTTTATGTTAGCAGAATATGGAATCGGTGACTTCAGAAGAATAATACGGAACGCAGCGCTGTATCCCAACGGCCTCGTATCACTACCTATCAAGATGATAGGCATCTTGTCCAAACGGTTGTAACGGATCGTGCAGCCACGTCTTGATCCCTGAGTCAACAGATGGGGGCGTTTGCAAGACAACAAGCATCTGAACGAACAGTTCGACGACGTTTGCAGCTGCATGGGCTGTCAGCTCGGAGACCATGGCTGCTGTTACCCTTGACGCTCCATCACAGACAGGAGCGCCTGCGATGGTGTACTGAACGACGAACCTGAGTGCACGAATGGCAAAACGTCATTTTTTCGGATGAATCCAGGTTCAGCATCATGATGGTCGCATCCGTGTTTGGCGACATCGCAGTGAACGAACATTGGAAGCGTGTATACGTCACAGCCATACTGGCGTATCGCACGGCGTGATAGTATTGGGTGCAATTGCTTACACGTCTCTGTCACCTCTTGTTCGCATTGACGGCACTTTGAACAGTGGACGTTACATTTCAGATGTGTTACGACCCGTGGCCCTACCCTTCATTCTATCTCTGCGAAGCCCTACATTTCAGCAGGATAGTGCACGACTGCATGTTGCAGGTCCTGTGAGGGCCTTCCTGGATACAGAAAATGATCGACTGCTGCCCTGGCCAGCACATTCTTCAGATCTCTCACCAACTGAAAACGTCTGGTCAATGGTGGCAGAGCAACTGGCTCGTCACAATACGCCAGTCACTACTCTTGATGAACTGTGGTATCGTGTTGAAGCCGCATGGGCAGCTGTATCTGTACACGCCATCCAAGCTCTGTTTGAATCAATGCCGAGGTGATGGTTGTTCTGGGTACTGATTTCTCAGGATCTATGCATCCAAACTGCTTACAAATGGAATCACATGTCAGTTCTCGTATAATATATATTTTTTCCATTGAATACCCGTTTATCATCTGCACTTCTTTTTGGTGTAGCAATTTTAATTGCCGGTATTGTAGATACTGCCTTTGTAGTTTGGGCCTCTATATGATTCTCGATATATAGATAGTTTAGTTGCATTCGGAATTCTGTGTTACGTTATGGGTGTCGCCGGCAACGGACCATGAGAATTAAACAGGTAATAGTGTAACAGAACGTTGGTGGGTCTCTTATCCTATTTAGGTGCAATAATTACATTTATTTATCTTAGGCTCGTTGTGCGTTGCCTACACCGATCATTGATCTACTGCAAATCGCTACCCCTACTACGACTTCACCTTAGCTACTTTCTCGACTCCATCCTAGGTATTAACTGGCTGTTGCGTTGTGTGAGATAGAGAGTACATTAACCGTCATCCCTGTGCCATTCACGAGGAAAGTATGACTTTCGGAGAAACCTCCATATTAGGTCATTTCGATAGGTATAGGTAGAAGAATGTAATATACTGGTTGCAACGTGCTCCCTGGTTTTTTTCTCAATAGCAAAAAGCACTCCATGTTGCACACCACCTCTCTCGTAATATCTGCTACAGGAGTTTGTTGTTCAGCGTCCGCCTAATATTCTTGCATCTACTTAACATTCCTGCCACTAAACGTCCAGTTCTTTGTTGAATCTTCTATTAATTCAACCCCTTAGGGGTCTCAGGCTCAAGAAGAATACTCGAAAAATCAGTTGAATACGTGTTCTGTAAACCATATCTTCTGTCGACGTTGAATTACATTTCCTAAAAATTCTTCCATCGAACGCCAGCGAGGCATCTGCTTTTCCTCCTACTTGTTTTCTGTGGTCATTCCACTTAAGGTCACTCCTAATGGTTACTTTTAGATATTTTACAGCAGTTACTGTCTCTAGTGATTTGTAGTCAGTAGTGTAACAGAACAGTGGTGGGTATCTTACCTCACAGTGCGTTGACTACACCGATCGTCGATCTATTGCAAATTGCTACCCCGAACTGTTGTTACAGCTCTCCTACAGATACGGCCTTCATCTACATCCAAACAGATAATCTGCAAGCCACTGTGCAGTGTGAGGTTGGGGGTACGTCATAACAGCATTACTGATCCGCGTTCCTATTTCTCACAAGTACTAATAGAGTACAAAAATTATTGTCTACACGCCTTTGTAATGAAAAATGAAATGAAATGAGCCCGTGGCATTGATGGCCGGGAGACCCCATTAGGGGGAGTTCGGCCGCCATATTGCTAGTCCGTTTTAATTGACGCCACTTTGGCGACTTGCGAGTCAATGATTATGAAAGACACACAACACCCAGTCCCCTGCCGTGAATCGAACCAGGGCCTACTGTGTGGTAGGCGGCAACGCTACCGCTACGCTACGGAGGCGGACTATGCCTTTGTATGTGCCCTAATCTCTTTGATGAAAAGCTATATCAGATACACAATGGTGCTTTCATATGGTGCCATAATCATCGTTAAATGCAGTTTCTCTTAAATTAGCCATTAGCGTTCCTCGAGAAATACGAACGTCATTTAGGTACAAAACGGGGGTCACTGCGTTTTCAACTACCTAGTTTCAACTACTTCCTAAGATCACCCAACTAGGCCTACCTACTTCAGGTTATTTTTACTCATGAGTATAATCTTGAGCCAACCGGAGCGGCCGAGCGGTTCTAGGCACTACAGTCTGGAACCGCGCGACCGCTATGGTCGCAGGTTCGAATCCTGCCTTGGGCATGGATGTGTGTAATGTCCTTAGGTTAATTAGGTTTAGATAGTACTAAGTTCTAGGGGACTGATGACCTCAGAAGTTAAGGCCCATAGTGCTCAGAGCCATTTGAACCATAATCTTGAAAGGTAGTTGAAACTAGGTAGTTGAAAGCACAGTGACCCTTCTCCTAAACAAAGTTTTATTAATTTCCGCATATACACTGTGCTTGCCGCAGATATAACACGCAGCAATAAATGTTGCACGATGCGACAGTTACTGATGTAACACTCCTGTTGCTACCGGGACGTTACAATATGCGATACTCTACGCAATGCGACTTGTGATGCGACGAGCAAAAAGGTAGACTGAAACACGTTAGTGTTTCAGTTTCAATCAACAGCTCTTGTGAAGAGGATGTTAATGCGGCCTCCCGTTATTTAAAGCTAAAAATACTGGAAAAGAGAAGGAAATAGTGTATGACGACAATGCTATAAACAACATACATAGTTAGGTGCGGTATCCCTTGACGCCTCTCAACACGAACACAAATTCCATGAACTTCACAGAAAGAGTCCAAACAGTTCCCCTTCTGCAGCAACTAACAGAAAGTACTTGGACAAAGCAGTTCACATATTTTCGAGTTATTGTTTCTCCTGCTGAAAAGTTACTCATTACAATAAGATAAGAAGGTGAAAGTTAGTGAATAACAATGCCACAATGGAAAGTTTATTTTTCTTAAGACCTCAAAGTATGAGACTGTATTCAGTGTGGTATATGTATAATTAATGGTTGCACATTAATAAAGGTAGGGCAGTATTTCCACAACTGTTCAATTTCGCAAAGTAGCGTATCATTCAGCTAGAGAAGTATTCGTATGACACGCAAGATTTGAAGCCAGATAAGTCAATACCGATGTTGAAGCAGTGGTTGGTGTACTCTGTGTAGAGGTGGCCAATGAGTTCAAAGAAATAGAAGAAGCCTATGATGATAAGGAAAATCCCAGTGTGTCCTCGTCTTTGTCATCTGATCATTCAGAGGTGACAGGAATTTAACTTCATATCCTTACTACACTTGTCACATAGTTTTCTGAAATCAGTTGGACTGAAAGTACACTACTGGCCATTAAAATTGCTACACCACGAAGATGACCTGCTACAGATGGGAAATTTAACCTACAGGAATAAGATACTCTAATTTGCAAATTATTAGCTTTTCAGAGCATCGACACAAGGTTGGCACCGTTGGCGACAACTACAACGTGCTGACATGAGGAAAGTTTCCAACCGATTTCTCATACACAAACAGCAGTTGACCGGCGTTGCCTGGTGAAACGTTGTTGTGATGCCTAGTGTACGGAGGAGAAATGCGTACCAACACGTTTCCGACTTTTATAAAGGTCGGATTGTAGCCTATCGCGTTTGCGGTTTATCGTATCGCGACACTGCTGCTCGCGTAGGTCGAGATCCAATGACTGTTAAAAGAATATGGAATCGGTGGGTTCAGGAGGGTAATACGGAACGCCGTGCTCAATTCCAACGCCATCGTATCACTAGCAGTCGAGTTGACAGGCATCTTATCCGCATGGCTATAACGGATCTTTCAACCACGTCTCGATCCCCGAGGCAACAGATGGGGACGTTTGCAAGACAACAACCATCTGCACGAACAGTTCGACGACGTTTGCAGCAGCATGGACTATCAGCTCGGAGACCATGGCTGCGGTTACCCTTGACGCTCCATCACAGACAGGAGCGCCTAGGATGTTGTACTGAACGACGAACCTGGGTGCACGAATGGCAAAACGCCTTTTTTTCGCATGAATCCAGGTTCTGTTTACAGCATCATGATGGTCGCATCCGTGTTTGCCGACATCGCGGTGAACGCACATTGGAAGCGTGTATACGTCATCGCCATACTGGCGTATCACCCGGCGTAATGATATCGGGTGCCATTGGTTACAAGTCTCGGTCACCTCTTGTTCCCATTGACGGCACTTTGAACAATGGACGTCACATTTCAGATGTGTTACGACCCGTGGCTCTACTCTTCATTCGATCCCTGTGAAACCCTACATTTCAGCAGGATAATGCACGACTGCATATTGCAGGTACTGTACGGGCCTTTCTGGATACAGAAAACGTTCACCTGCTGTTGTGGCCAGCACATTCTCCAGATCTCTCACCAATTGAAAACGTCTGGTCAATGGTGGCCGAGCAACTGGCTCGTCACAATACGCCAGTCGCTACTCGTGATTAACTGTGGTATCGTGTTGAAGCTGCATGGGCAGCTGTATCTTTACACGCCATCCATGCTCTGTGCGACTCAATGCCCAGGCGTATCAAGGCCGTTATTAGGGGCAGAGGTGGTTGTTCTTGGGTACTCATTTTTCAGGATCTATGCACCCAAATAGCATGAAAATGTAATCACATGTCAGTTATAGTATAATATATTCTCCAGTGAATACGCGTTTATCATATGCATTTCTTCTTGTTGTAGCAATTATAATGGCCAGTAGTGTACATCAAGCCAGCATCGTCAGGTGATGGCTCCCGGTGTCTTTTCGTTCCAGTAAGTTTCTCACTCCCAACTTCAGCTTGTGTCAGCTGGAAACTGGAACTTGAAACACTGGGCAGCTCCCCACTCCGCCTAGAAGGCCATAGCAGGCGGCAGTTGCCTCGTGAATTGTGCAGAGCTGCAAACCTCATTGCACACAACCTCCAATTTATTTCACGTAATTTCTCGAAAGTAGAAAGATGTATCATTCTCCTTCCACATTCAAAAACCATTTCGAAATGCTAGCTGAAAGCTACCTGATGTAAACTGACTAGCGACTACATTATTCAATCCAAACTTTTCAAACTGTACCTAGTAGTAACATTTTCACACAATAGTGAAAAGAAAGCTAGTTCACTATCATGCTGTGATGTGGGACTATATGATCCAGCATCTACATCTGATCTTATCCTTACGGTTCGTATGGGAGCTGTATGTAGTGGGTTGTAGTATAGCACGAGGATTGCCCAGAAAGTAATATATCACACTTTTTCCTTCAAGAATTATTTATTGAACATAATGAAAATTACACGCACGAAAGAAAATGTTTTACGTACAAAGCCAATTCTCCATGTAGTCCCCATCCCGTTCTACGGCCTTCCTCCAGCACGAAACAAGGCCGTGTCTGCCCTGTCGGTACCAAGCCTTGTCCTGGTGGCGGAGCCAGTACTTCACTGTGTGAATCACCTCCTCATCGTCTACAAAATGTCTTCCACGAACGGCAACCTTTAATGGCGCAAATACGCGGATGACCAGAGGGGAGGCTAGGTCAGGACTGTAAGGTATGATACCCGTGGATGGTCCCCACGACCGCTGCAAATCGTGGTGCTCCGCCGAACCGCCTTCTGATAACCTCACCCTCCGTGCCCAGCGACTAGGCGTTTGTAAATATTCCCCCCACTTTCTTTCTCTGCAGTGAGAAATTCAATGACGGCACGTTGCTTGTAACGTACATTACCTACAGACGATATTTTGAAACTGTCCTGCAGCTACGCTATCTGTCGGAAGTGACGGAAACTTGGCGCGCTCACTCAGAAGACTTCAAATAATACAAACGTAACGTTTCGCAGTCGTAGCAATGTTTTCGGCTGAGGAAAAGAAGTGCGTTGCATTACTTTCTGGGCAGCTCTCGTACATTGCTGGAGACGTCACTCAAAGCCGGTTCTTGAAAGTTTGTCAGTAGAATTTCTCTCAAACTGTGCAATGCTCCTGGGTTTTCCTTTCAAAGGAACATTTGAAAATAGATTCCAGCATTTCAGCTTTTGCTTTGCCACTTTCGATTTCATTTCCTGTCTCGTGCACGAGTAATTGGATATTAATTTTGGTGCCAGTAAAAGCCTTCACATATGTTCAGAATTTCTTTGTGTTTTGTGAAAGATCGTTTGGCAATACTTGGCTAGATAGTCATTGACGGCTTCTCGCATTGCTCTCTTTACTGACAAACGAGTTCCATTCATCATCTGTCTATCTATAGGTCTTTGCTTCGCTTCGTTTTATACCTATTATACAATAGCCTCTGTGTCTCTAGAAGTTTCTTTACAGTGACTGGATTCCATTGATAGTCTCTCCCATTACCAACTCCTACTGGCTACATATCTATCCAGAGCATGGTCAACTTTTCTTTTAAACTTGAGCCATAGTGCCTTTACATGCTCCTGCCCTGAGCTAAAAGTTTCAACTTTCCCTTTGAGGTACGACACAATTGTTTCTCTGTCTACTTTGTTGAATACACAAATCTCTCTGCTCGTTTTAGTTACTTTTCGTATTCTGGTATTCGTCTCATGGTCACTGATACCAATTTCTGTGTGTACTTTCCCAAATTGTTTCCCAAATAGGAGAGGTCCATTTGTTGGCATTAGATCTGGTTCCAGGTACTTTTCAGAGAAGGCATATAGTAACGTTTCACAAGCGCCCGACACTAACAAAACTATAATATCCCAGTTTATTGTTGGATAATTGCACCCTCCTCCCATGGTTACAGTATGATTAGGGAACTTATGTACAAGCAAACTAACGTTTGCTCTAAAGTTTTCAGTTAAGACAGGAGGAGAATACCGTGGTCGACAGAAGAGCCTGTTATAATTTTATCTTCACCCTTAAGTTTAATTTTTACGCTAACAATCTCATATGCAAGATTAATATCTGTTTCGGTTGATCTGAGTTTCTTGTCTACTGCGACAAATACATCGTCTCTGTTTTCTATTTCCCTATCCTTTCAGTATATGCCTAAATTTTCCCCAAAGCTCTTCTATCAACTTCAGGTTTTAACCTGCTTTCAGTGCCTAATATTAGGTGAGCTTTAGTACTTTTTAGGAGCGTTTCAACCTCTGGCACTTAGTTGTGAATGCTTCCTCAGTAAACCGGTAGGGTTTTGATACTCTCATGTGCAGGAGGCATTTCTTTGAATTTTACACTGACACTTCTGGGTTTCCCCACAGCTATCCTTGTGAAAAAAAATCAGTTTTCTTCACTCAACAGTTTCCTTAGAATCGAATGAGAAAGCCTGCTACCGGAGACCACATGTCAGTCTAATTTTGTATGCAAAAATTTAAAGCTTTACTGGGAAACAAAATAGAGAGATGGATGTAGCTTTGCTTCATTTACGTAAAACAATATTTTAAGGAACATTTGATGACTCAGAATTTGTATTAGACAATACGATACAGTTACGTCGAGCAACCAGCACTCCAGTTTGTGCCGGACAATACGACAGAGTTTCGCTGTGGTGTCATATGACTGCCGACACAGTGTGATCCAGTTAAGTCCCTTCAACTGATTTTCTATGCTCTCCCCCAGTGCCAGGTGTTTCTGCGTGACATCGTGTCACACTGAGCAATGTGTCAGTGCATCACCTCAATGAAAACTGTGACTGGGTGGATTAGGACTAGAATGATCCTAAGGCCTGTGGAATACAGTCTTCACAGAATTAACGGACGCTTAATTAAAACGCCATTCACTGTGCCGGACACTTCGATGAACAGTCACACTGGGTTCTGTGGACAGACATCAGTCTTAAGAACACCCTCATTTTTTAACTGTACTACTTACAAGAATCCGAAGTTCTTACTCCGCAACTGTATCCCGTCCACTTTAAACAGTCTTATTTTTCTTACAATAATACTACTGTTTCCCTGCACATAGGAGTCATGATTCGATGTTAGGCAGGTACACATATCCATGTTGTTAGAAATTCTGGCGAATCTACACGGCCGGCCAGTGTGACCGAGCAGCTCTAGGTGCTACAGTCTGGAATCGCGCGACCGCTACGGACACAGGTTCGAATCGTGCCTCGGGCATCGATGTGTGTGATGTCCTTCGGTTAGTTAGGTTTAAGTAGTTCTAAGTTCTAGGGGACTGATGACCTCAGTTGTTAAGTCCCATAATGCTCAGACCCATTTGAACCATTTTTTGAATCTACGCGTTATATCCACAGCCATAAGCTAATAGTCGACTATATGAATTCCTTGTAGTAGTCCAGGCAGGTATTCGATTTTAACGTCAACCTATTCTACTTTACATACGGTATTTGTATTTGCCATCGATATGATATCCTTGTCATTTTTTTACGATATACCTCTTGTTACCACATTACTCTGGAGAAATGGTAGCTTCACCTGGACATCATACAAATAATTGGTAAACGCACTAAAATTTTTCTTTTTAACACTGTAGATAAACCTTATACAACTATTTTTGGCAATCACTATGATCGCAGATTTTAACCACCATAGTACTGATACAAAACAGTTCAGTAATACGTGTAAGTACATTTAAATTCTTCTTGTTCGGGAGTGCTCTTGTGTACTTAATCCTGTCAGTATGACGTAACTATCAAAATTTGATTGCCATGATATTTTGTCACCATTAATGTGACGGATAAAATCAAAGATAAGCTACTGACCTCCAGTTCACTCTTTGTATAGATCGTACAATTGCATGGGAAAACTGTATGGAGCCTGCAGAGTTATAATGAACACACCTACTTAGCTGATAATTGCATTAAAGTATATGTTATAGGAAGTCTCGTACGATGTGAATTTTGCATGTAGTTTTAGCGGCGTAATTTCTCGTTGTGGTAGGCTGAACTCGAGATAACGTTACACCTAACGCTGTGGTACTGTTGCATCATGGTACGATCCGCAGGAGAAGCACTAAGAATATTACGTAATACTTCTAAAAAAACACACTTAATACGAACTGTAATGCAGAGATGTGCAGCCAGTTCTACTACTGTGGTATAGGTAGGAATATGGCGGTCAGTTACAAGACAAGGGTTCGTTGTTCCTGCCGTCATAATTGAAGAGAGGTTTACCTGTTTTCTCTGGTGACAGCCCTCTCCCCAATCTCGCAATACAGTTGATATGTAACTCTGCCGCATGTATCATGCTTTTAGTGAGTTCGGAGTGGTTCACCATTTTTGTCAGCAGTAAGGCAAGTGTTTCGAGGTCACAAGATGAATACACACCATGCGATCTTGTGCTTGCAATGAAGGTTGAAAAAATGTTCTATTTAATAGCCCTGTTGCACGATATATGAGAATGAACTATTTAAAAAAGTCTCTTCAAATTGCGCAAAAGTTTCTATGCGTATGCACAATTATAGCTACATGTAATAAAGACGTGAGCTGTCAACCCGGTATCCCAGAATGGGCTGACAGAAAATATACATCACCACAGTTAGTAAACAAAAAATTAAAAGTTATAGCCCTCTACCAGAGTTGTGTATCTAATACGGGATTTTTTCTTAGGTTTTTAACAATGCATGAACGGTATCTCAACGATGGTGACATCAACATTACAGATAAGGTAGGAAGCGGGGCACAAGGCTGCTGGAATGGAATAATGAGCCACAATTTGAGGATATAGTAAAAAAAAAAGAGATTTATTTGAGAAAACCACATGCAAACACTGGTAATAACGCAGTTACAGAATAATACCATCATAAGCAGCCGGTAGTGTACTCATAGTTACAGAGTTAATTAAAGGAAAATTAAGAAATACCACCCATTTAAGAATGCTATAGCTTAAAGTGTGCAAAATAAACAACGTTATGCCCATAACTTTAATAACTGCTATGTAGAATTACTTTCAAAATTATAATTATAGAAGAAATTGAACTACTGATTTTCTTTGAATGAACGGATGTTGACTCAGGTAAAATGATATTCCGTTACGAATGACAACACAGTAAGAGTTTATAGCAAGCTAGAAACTTTCAAACTATTGAAATGTAAATTGTCTTAACCGTAAAGTCTGTATTACAACTCAGCAACCTGATTAATAAGTATCTGCAGTTTACAAAGAAAAGCATAACAACAAATATCGGGTGACCATTACATAATACAGTAGCCTGAAAAGAGTACACATATTAGCACACTATTGGCCTTCAACATCGGTCACGCGTTTGAATTTCATGCACGAGACCCGACCGGAAACAACAACCAGCACTGGTTAAACGCTGACGACAGCTTCTGCAACATACATAAAACCAACATTAGTGTACAACTCTCTTAAGCAAGTCACCACAACGGTAAAATACAGGATCATCAACGTAGAAAGCAACTGGAGATAAGCTTCAGCTCAAAGTTTCTTGCGTAATAAACTGCGGTTCAGACAGCGTGAATCAAATTCACAGTCATAAAAAGGTAATCTACAAAGCCACTCAAAACTTCGACGTTGTAAAGAACAAAAACCTGCTCACAGTTTTAATTACTAAGAATACTGCCCTTTGGCGGAGCAGGGTTATCAACAAGTTACAACCGCCCACAGGCAGAAAGTGACAGAGCAAAATCCAACGTAAGTTGAGAGTTAACCTTTAGCACACAGACGAGGAATTCATTGACAATTCGTGAAAGTAGCAATTAATTCAGATCAGATACAAATTCGCCAAATACCGGCCACATCTAACAGCAGTCAACAAGAAATAGCAAAATCAATCAGGGTAAAATTCAATTAATTCTACTCGAGATTAGTGGTGCTGCAACTCAATACTCAAGCGATCTAGAAGAACACTCGTACAAGCAGAGTGGCCACACGGAGCAATCACGGTTTAAAAACCCACCAGACAAATAGTTCATCATTTGAAAATTAATTTGGGAGCTGCCGTAGATGTACAAGACTGGCCAAACTCTGGATATTTCGTCAGAGCGCAAAGCCGGAACAACTGTTGAACAGTGCGTATGTTTAATTGTCGGTGCAGCAAAGGTGCAGCTCCGCTCGCCAACAGCCACAGGCGCCACAATGACAAACACCAGTGCCACACAGCAGTGCGCCGTGAGCCAACTGTTCCCATGGGATGCCCCGTGTTGGCTCACTCCGTACTCGTCCCACCAGCAGAGCACCGAGCCCAGCACAATAGAGTGTGATCGCCAACCAGCGCGCCGCAAATCACGTCGTTTGGACACAGGAAACTACTCGAAAATAACAGCAGCACAGGGGCCCACGGCAAAGTTCTTATGAAGGACGGGTCTCCATGTGCGTATATGCTGCTGCTGCTCAAGCACTGGGAGGATTGTGGAGGAAGCAGCAGGCTGCGATTGCTATAGCTGTTCTTTCCTATGTTCCCACTGAGTATTTACTGCAATCAAACCAGAGTGGACAGAGTCATAACTTGTGACTGGTGCTGCCGCTGCAGTAAACCGTCAAAACCGTCAGCCCTTGTGCTACGGCCGGCAATGTGTAATTGTTGTTGCTGCACAACGTTTGCATCTTGCAGCTCTCATGAGTTCATCAATATAAAACTGTATGAGAAAAAAAAAGCAGAAAATAACATTCACACAGTCTTCATCGTCTACTAAATCGTTTCAACAACTAATATATATTACGGAATTAGAATTACATTAATACCTTCAGCTGCTAACGGGCGTTGATATATATCAACGGGGACAGGTGAAAACGATTGCCCCCACCAGGACTCGAACCCTGCTTACCTGGCAGACGCTCTATCCATCTTTTTTTTTTTTTTTTTTTTTTTAGGGCCTCCCATCTCCCCTTCTAGCCCTTCCATTCGCTCTCCTTCAAGCTCCTTCTTCGGCGAGCTTCAATGTCCCACTTTTTTTAATGGGTTATAGACCTGAATAGATTACTGTGAAAATAACTCTCTCTATAGTACTGTTGACTGCATTAACGGAACGCAAAATATTCTTCCATTAGAATTTAAACAAAAATGAGAGAGAAGCCACCGAGGGCACAGAGAATAGCGCCCCTGCAGGGGCTATCTCGGGAACGCCTCACACGAGACTCACATTCTCACCTTGTAGTGTCCCACTCCAAAACACTCATTACTCGTGGAAGACATTCTTACCAAGTCCCGTAAGAGTTCGAGGAATATGTGTGCATCCGCCCAGAAGAAGGAGGTCATGGCCGGTGTTGCCAGAACTATATACTTATAGGGATATGGTGTCTGCTATTTCGGACATGTCTCTATAAGTATATACTACTATATGTTTCAAAGCTCAAGAGTCACTGTGATTTTATTCAGAGTGTGTGCAGTATACAGGGTTACGACTCTGGAAGCGTAAAAACCGAAATATTTGAAACATAGCCATATTTGTAAGTTACTGGATTTATAAATGGCTTGGCGTTCAGGCATTCAGTACTGTAAACGAAGTGTACTCGTACCATTCCACGTGCATACAGATATGTTATTGAAAGCCGTTCAAACAGCAGCTTGCATTCTGCTTGCATTTCATGACTCAAAGGGGAACAAGGAAGTAGCCCCCTCGAGAGCATTCTGTAGCAACATCATCAGATTATAGCATTCCGGCGTCCCGTGTAAACGTTATCAATTACGATAACGGCCAATTCTTCCACCACGGAAACCTTGGAATAAGGAAACAAATACGAGGGTCACTCCAAAGGAAATGCACAGCATTTTTGTAAAAATACAGTTTTCATTCTGCATGTGTGAAAGTTTTACAGTGTGTAGATACATCCTTCCCGCTTGTTTTCAAACTTAGTTCAACCTGTTCTCGTGAGTGGCGCCGTCACAGCAAGTTTTCAAGATGGCTGCTACACTTGACGTTCGTCAGAAGCAACGTGCTGTCACAGCATTTCTGTGCTGCGAAAACTAGACAGTGGGGAACATCCACAAGAGTTTGAAAATGGTGTATGGACATGCTGTCGATCGCATTACAGTTAGTCGGTGGGCAAGCAGGTTACGCGATGAAAGTGGGCACTGCAATATTGAGGATTGTCCTCGCAGCGGCAGGCCTCGTACTGCACACATTCCAGACAATGTGCCGAGAGTTAACGAATTGGTGACTGCTGACAGACGCATTACAGTGAACGTTGGGATAGGGGAAGGAAGTGTTTGCAGAATACTGAAAGTGTTGTCGTTAAAAAGGTTTGTGCCAGGTGGGTTCCCAGGATGTTGACAGTGGCTCATAAAGAACCAAGAAAAACGGTTTGGAACAGTACGAGAATGGTGGAGCTGAATTTCTTGGAAGAATTGTGAGAGGTGATGAAATATGGCTCCATCATTTTTCGCAAGAAACGAAGAGGCAAACAATGGAGTGGCATCATGTAAATTCATACAAGAAAAAACATTCAAAACCACACCTTCTGCTGGAAAAGTTATGGCTATGGTGTTTTCCGATTCTGAAGGACACTTGCCTGTGGACATCATGCCAAGTGGAACCACCTTAATTCTGATGCATATGTGACGACACAGTAGAAACTTCAAGCTCGACTGAGTCGTGTTCGACCACATCGGCAAAAGCATGATGTTTTGCTGTACGGCCACATGTCAGCCAAAAAATCACGGAAGCGATCACAAAACTCGGATGGATAACACTGAAACATCCGCCTTACAGTTCTGACCTGGCTCCATGTGACTATCATCTCTTTGGGAAACTGAAAGACTCTCTTCGTGGAACAAGGTTTGAAGATGATGACTCCCTTGTGTACGCTGCCAAACAATGGCTCCATCAGGTTGAGCCAGAATTTTACCGTACGGGTATACAGGTGCTGGTTCCAAGATGGGGAAAGGAAGTTGAGAGGGATGGAAATTATGTGAAGAAATGAAAATATTGTTCCTAAAGGATGTATCTACACACTGTAAAACTTTCAAACATGTAGAATAAAATATGGATAAAAAAATAGTGTGCATTTGTTTTGGAGTGACCCTCGTAGGCACTTTTCAGAGCCAATACTGACGATTGTAAGACTAAACTTAGAGGGAATTAGAAACAAGACATCTTATCGGAACTCTGGCAGACTCATAAGTGGGATGTGTTATGCATCCATGAAATCCACAGAGCTGCACAAGCAAAAACACCTGAAATACAAGGAATGCGACTAGCTGTGGAAGCACCACATCGTAAACACGGCAGTGCCATATTCGCTGAGATGACGGCGACTTTTGTCGGAAAATCTACACCCAATAGTATCGAAATAATAACAGCCGAAACTGGAAGCTTTACATTAACATTCGTGTATAAACTTACAGGGAAAAAAACTTGCTTTCACCCCAACAAAAAACTTCACAAACAAAAACACCAAATTCATTGCGGGAGATTTCAACTGCCACAGCACCACTTGGGGATATACTGAAACATACGAGAATGGACACATGATGGAGGAATTGGTGGAAACAAGAAATCTCAGTATCGTCCATGATCCAAAACTTTTCCCCCCCTTCACAAGTAAAATATGGAAACGTGGATATATCACCGCCAACTGCATTACCAGCTCAAACATAAAATACTGCTGTACTAAAGTAGTATTTTAACTTATATCTGGAACACAGCGTAGACCAGTGGGGATACAGGTGTATACAGCAGTCAAGACCACTACAGTACCGTTTCGCAGAAGATTTAATCTTAAAAAGGCCTGTTGGGAAATTTTCCCAGAGGAATTGGATAAAGCCATAGTAAGCCTCACTCCAACCTCAGAGAACTACCAGGAATTTGTGCGAATGCTGCAGAGAATCTCCAGACGACATAACACGAGGCTGGCCACAGGAGTACATCCCAGATCTTTCACATGACTCCAGGCATCTCCTAGACAACTACGAGGAATTACACCAAAAGAACCCCTTCAATCAAGAAACAATAGCATGTGGTGAGGCTGTGATGGAAATGCTAAGTGAAGCTCGGCAAAATAGATGGATGAGACCCTGGAGAGGATGGATATGACAGATAGTATCAAAATAGCCTGTAATCTTATTTGAAAAAATTGACGGAGACCCAGATGGTACCAAACAGTCTGCCGCGGTAATGCATAATCAAGTGGCTCATCAAATGCTCCTCAATGGAAACAAGAGAAAATAAAAATTAACAGGACTTTAGAACCAGGAAGTAATAGGTTTTTAATGCCGTTTACAATGAAGGAATTCAACAAGGGTCTCAGCAATATATATAAAAAAAAGAAACCGGGAAACCAGCTGGGGTGGATGATGCAGTACTTACGAGTCACATTCTAAAAAACTTGTAAGTACTGCATCTCTTTCCAATCAGTTTACACTTTATATACCTATTATGTTTTAGAACAGTTAGTTTAATTCTGAAGACGACGCTCATAGTAGCGTCGAAACCTGGTCAATTTTGACGCAATATATGTGACCGAGTGCTTACTTGTTCTAATATAATTCTGACACGGTCACTGAACCTTAGCAGCTATGTTCAAAGTTTTACAAATTGATAGTCTCTTAGTTCATTATAGAGCTTCTGGAGCAGCAGCCTGTGGTTAGTTGTATGATATGCAGAGGTACGTTCGACCAGGCATAGCCCTGTTATCTTTTTACACTCCTGGAAATTGAAATAAGAACACCGTGAATTCATTGTCCCAGGAAGGGGAAACTTTATTGACACATTCCTGGGGTCAGATACATCACATGATCACACTGACAGAACCACAGGCACATAGACACAGGCAACAGAGCATGCACAATGTCGGCACTAGTACAGTGTATATCCACCTTTCGCAGCAATGCAGGCTGCTATTCTCCCATGGAGACGATCGTACAGATGCTGGATGTAGTCCTGTGGAACGGCTTGCCATGCCATTTCCACCTGGCGCCTCAGTTGGACCAGCGTTCGTGCTGGACTTGCAGACCGCGTGAGACGACGCTTCATCCAGTCCCAAACATGCTCAATGGGGGACAGATCCGGAGATCTTGCTGGCCAGGGTAGTTGACTTACACCTTCTAGAGCACGTTGGGTGGCACGGGATACATGCGGACGTGCATTGTCCTGTTGGAACAGCAAGTACCCTTGCCGGTCTAGGAATGGTAGAACGATGGGTTCGATGACGGTTTGGATGTACCGTGCACTATTCAGTCTCCCCTCGACGATCACCAGAGGTGTACGGCCAGTGTAGGAGATCGCTCCCCACACCATGATGCCGGGTGTTGGCCCTGTGTGCCTCGGTCGTATGCAGTCCTCATTGTGGCACTCACCTGCACGGCGCCAAACACGCATGCGACCATCATTGGCAGCAAGGCAGAAGCGACTCTCATCGCTGAAGACGACACGTCTCCATTCGTCCCTCCATTCACGCCTGTCGCGACACCACTGGAGGCGGGCTGCACGATGTTGGGGCGTGAACGGAAGACGGCCTAACGGTGTGCGGGACCGTAGCCCAGCTTCATGGAGACGATTGCGAATGGTCCTCGCCGATACCCCAGGAGCAACAGTGTCCCTAATTTGCTGGGAAGTGGCGGTGCGGTCCCCTACGGCACTGCGTAGGATCCTACGGTCTTGGCGTGCATCCGTGCGTCGCTGCGGTCCGGTCCCAGGTCGACGGGCACGTGCACCTTCCGCCGACCACTGCCGACAATATCGATGTACTGTGGAGACCTCACGCCCCACGTGTTGAGCAATTCGGCGGTACGTCCACCCGGCCTCCCGCATGCCCACTATACGCCCTCGCTCAAAGTCCGTCAGCTGCACATACGGTTCACGTCCACGCTGTCGCGGCATGCTACCAGTGTTAAAGACTGCGATGGAGCTCCGTATGCCACGGCAAACTGGCTGACACTGACGGCGGCGGTGCACAAATGCTGCGCAGCTAGCGCCATTCGACGGCCAACACCGCGGTTCCTGGTGTGTCCGCTGTGCCGTGCGTGTGATCATTGCTTGTACAGCCCTCTCGCAGTGTCCGGAGCAAGTATGGTGGGTCTGACACACCGGTGTCAATGTGTTCTTTTTTTCATTTCCAGGAGTGTATTTTCTTATCTTTCACCTATATGTTCTGTTAAGCACAGAATTTGGCTAGTACATGATTTTACAGGTCTAAAACCAGCTTGTTGAGGAATAAGGTTAATCTCAATATAGTCAGTCATCCGATTTAAAATAAGTCTCTCATATAGTTCGTAAAGATAACACAGGATAAATATTTGGCGACAGTTCCTTAGTTAATCAGGTGCCTTCCCAGGTTTCAAGAGTGGCACTATCCTTGCCTTGCTCCACATCTTGGGGATCTTTCATGTTTCTCGACATTGACTGAAAAGTCGTAATATCAAATTTTTTCTGCCCGGTCCAAAGCGTTTGATTTTCTTTCACATGCCATCCACCCCAGCTGGTTTCCCGTTTTTTTTTATATTGCTAAGACCCTTGTTGAATTTCTTCATTGTAAACGGCATTAAAAACCTATTAGTTCCTGGTTCTAAAGTCCTGTTAATTTTTATTTTCTCTTGTTTCCATTGAGGAGCATTTGATGAGCCACTTGATTATGCATTACCGCGGCAGGCTGTTTGGTACCATCTGGGTCTCCGTCTTTTTTTTCAAATAAGATTACAGGCTATTTTGATACTATCTGTCATATCCATCCTCTCCAGGGTCTCATCCATCTATTTTGCCGAGCTTCACTTAGCATTTCCATCACAGCCTCACCACATGCTATTGTTTCTTGATTGAAGGGGTTCTTTTGGTATAATTCCTCGTAGTTGTCTAGGAGATGCCTATCAGTTTGTTAAGATATTCGAGTCCTCATTACAAAATAGACAATTTTATGTTGTCCTCAATGGGAAAAAGAGCAGATGGAGAAACCAGAAAAATGGTCTGGCCTAATTTTTAATTAAAGAACTGTTTCACGTAAGGTCGTTTGAATTGAACTTGTTTGCTCTTGAAGTGTGATTCCTTGGGCGTTCAGACTAACTGTTTCAAGATAAGGCCTTGCCTTTTAAATTTCTGTTTTGGTTGAGTTTTGCCTAATCAAAAACTGTTTTAAGTAAGGCCATTTTTTTAATATTTTATTGTTGTTTAGCGTTAAGTGTCGGGTTTTCAGCCGATTTGAATTCAAATTGTTTGGTCTGAAAATCTCAGATTCGGCTTGCCTTTTAAATTTCTGATTATGCTTGCGTTTTAAGTTGTTGGCCTTCAGCCGATTTTAAATTAAAGTGGCTTTCAGCCGGTAATTAAGTCCCAAAGATTAAAGATGTGTGTTTAAAAAATTATTTTGGCCCCTTTTCACAATTTAAACTACCTGTGCTGTCCTGCGAGTTTAGCAGGGCGTCTCAGCGTCCACTTTAAACGGCGTGCAAGGTACAGCTGTTACTGCAGTCACCGGTGACATGCCTTTCAGAGCCTACCACACAGCGCTTCATGCCTTGCGACCACTCCGAACGTCGGCAGCGCCACTCTGTAGCAGGGCGCGGACGCCGTTGAGGAACGGTCGGCGAAACAGACGGAGGAACTACTCAGTCGGTGGGTAGGGCGCGAATTCAGAAGTGCTAAAGAAAAAACAAACCGGCAAAAATAAAAAAAAAAGTCCGAGTCGACGCTAAGCGTGCCGCGTTTGCCGGCGACGCAACGGTGTCGTAACAGAATGTCAACACGGGAGGCCCGAAGTACAAACAAAGTGGGAGTTCATTTCATCAGACTGTGCGAGAGGGAAGCCAATAACAACTGATGCGTCGCTTTAACAACAGAGCGGAGCAGACAGAACTCTCTACAGCAAAGAGGTTAAACGTAGGAACTTCACCTAGACATATCTATGATTTGTGTAGGTGAAGTTCCTACGTTTAACCTCTTTGCAGGATGCAAACTTCGCATAAAGGAATGTTTTGAAATCCTGACGTTGAAACACTAATGCAGCCGAGAGCGCCGACAAGCACAGAAAACGAGAGCGTGTGTGGTGAAGGGGTATGGAGGGGGGGGGGGGGGGGGGGGAGGGGGTCGCTCGCACCATTGCGTGCTATGAAACTCTCATCTCCTCAAGCTCAAGCTGACTGAGACCTCTCCATCTGTATCACGGATATCGGTGGAAGACCACATCAATTAAGCTACTATTGTGGCGAATTCGGCAAGTATCTATAAGCTGCCGCCAAGTTGGATTCCAATGCTGCACGTACACAGTCGGTCGCGCATGGAGAGGAATTCTGATATGCAAGCCGCAGTCTTGACGGTCACGATGGTGACTGAGGAGGAAGTCGGGCCGATCTTCTGTGGATGAAGAACCCATTTATCGTCTGAAAGCTGTTCAAATTGGGCTCTGGGTGGCTGTGTCCGTATTACAGGGGCAGTACAGGTACCGCCGTACCAGCTGTGCGCCGGGACTGCTATCTCGCGCTGTCCTTCGTGTTGCTGTTGGGTGTTCCGCCTTCACGTCGTCTCGGTAACCGGCTACAGGGGTATTCAGTATTGTGGGAACGAGCTTAAGCGCATCTTCTCTCATCGAAAGCGCTGAGGCTTCGACAGCCACGACCACGACAGGAAACACCATGGACTGTAATAAGCGAGTACCTCGCCGGATGCTGACACCTCGTGCTGTCAAGAAGCACGGACTCAGCACGGTCGATATTGGGTATTGCTAGGAAGAATGGAGTGATTGTAAAGGTCTCGCCAATAAATGATTGCTAACTGAATGACGTTTCATTTGAACCCGGCTCTCCGCTAGATCGCTCACTCCCTCTTTTCGCCCGACCTCCTGATAACAACACGACGCCCTCTGGGCTCCTAACCACGCACAGAAGAAGAAATACAATACTGTTCTATTACATTGTTGGTGGAAATAGTAACTACCGTAAATATCTAGGAGTAACCGACGTAACGTGTAATGGCTACGTAAGTGATAAGTAGACAGCGAACTGAAAGATATCTTAAGGAAATTTGTGGTGTCACCGCCAGACACCACACTTGCTAGGTGGTAGCCTTTAAATCGGCCGCGGTCCGGTAGTATACGTCGGACCCGCGTGTCGCCACTATCAGTGATTGCAGACCGAGCGCCGCCACATGGCAGGTCTAGAGACTTCCTAGCACTCGCCCCAGTGGTACAGCCGACTTTGCTAGCGTTGGTTCACTGACTTCTACGCTCTCATTTGCCGAGACGATAGTTAGCATAGCCTTCAGATACGTTATTTGCTACGACCTAGCAAGGCGCTAGTATCCGTACTATCGATATTGTACATCATGTACCATAAAGACCGACGTTCTCCATAAGTGGATTAAAGTTAAGTATTCCGCCAGCTACGTCCGTTTTTCTCAATTCTAATTCCCTTGTCATGTTCCAGACCTCACGGAAACCTGCGTGAGCTACAACGCGTGCATTTCGGCCTCCTTTAACCATACGGTTTGCTCTCCTGTCAGCCACAACATTGGCGACGAGGCAAAACCGCGTTCGTATCGATATTGCCCTGATTTACTTGTGTAATGGCTTCTCCACAATCTCCAGATGTACTGTCCGAATTTTATCGCTTACAGAATCAGCAGACGCAGGCCTTACTGGATGCCCTTGGACAGCTCATCCAGGGTCAACGTGCGATGCCAAACGATGCGGCAGCAGCCGCTTCACCGCTAACGCAGCCACAACACGCTGTTGCACCCACTTTTCGACCTTTTGATGCTGCACTGGAAAGCTGGAAGGAGTGGTCACGCCAATTTGGATTCCATCTCGCCGCCTACAGAATTCAAGGTAACGAGCGGCAGCCTTTTCTCCTTTCTTCCGAAGGTGTGAGCACGTACCGTGTGATAGTCAAATTATTTCCCCGACGTGACGTAGCAATTCTGTCCTACGAAGAAATTTTGTCTGCATTAGATGCATATTTCAAAGAATCAGTCAATGTAGTTGCCAAACGGTATACCTTCTTTCGTACAAAACGTACGACAGGACAGACTAATCGGGAGTGGGTTGCAACCTTGCAAGGCCTTACTAGGGATTGTGCTTTTGAGTGTCAATGTGCACTCCCTTATTCAGATACTATGGTACGTGATGCAATTGCACAGAACGTTTCCGATGTTCGTATAAGGGAACAGATTTTGAAACTAGTCAATCCCTCCCTTCAACAAGTGATGGACATATTAGGTCGGCAGGACACACTTGACTTTGCTCAAGAATCATTTGAAACTTCGCCAGCAGTGTCTGGTTAACCGGCCCGCCGGGCGAGCTGCACGGAGCAGTAAACAGCCCTAGCGCCCGGACGCGCCGCTGCCGCCAGGCTCTCAGCCACGTGTGCCGCGCAGGCAAGCTAATGCAATGATCTAATCATGCCCGCGATGTGCTACTAAACATTCGCGTGAGAATTGCCCGTCACGCCAAGCTATTTGCTTTTATTGTAATAAAATAAGGACGTGTTCAGAGTGTTTGCCAGAAAAAGCTCAGATAGGAAGCTCAAAACCGTTCCAGGCCCTTTGCTTCGCGCTGGAATCGGAATCGAACCAAGGATACTCAGGCTCGCGAAACTTCGCCCATGGAAATTCATGTAGTTCATTCCACTCCGCCCAGTGCCATTCTCTCTAACAGTGACTGTGTTCGTCCCAAAAATAGTGTGCGTCGACATCGCCGGAACTCCCGTCAAGTCGCAAGTGATTATGTACCAGTGTCAGTTCACATTGCACGAGACAGTCGCTCTTGTCGTCAGCAGGACAATAAACTTTTTGTAGACTTGGACATTAACGGCAAAGTGATACCATTCCAGCTCGATACCGGATCTGCAGTTTCACTGGTCTATCACGACACGTGCAAACGGCTGGGCACACCTCCGTTGCGCGCCGCAAATGTTAAATTACGTAGCTATTCAGGACAAAAGATCCCTGCGTGAGGACAGTGCAGCCTTCTTGCAACATACAAAGGACAAACAAAACTTGTGTCATTTTACGTCCTTCGTTCTTCTTCTGCAGTGAACTTGTTTGGTTTAGATTTATTTCAGTTGTTTAACTTGTCTATAGTCAATCAGGTCCTATCAGTGAACTAGACAGTGCCTTCAGTCAGTGTTTCTCGTCTATGTGAAGAATTTGCAGGCATTTTTGCACCGGGCCTTGGTTGCGTTAAGAACTATAAAGCACATTTGGAACTAAAAGTAAACGCGCAACCGAAATTTTTCAGAGCGCGCAATGTTCGCCACGGATTGCGTGATGAGGTCGCAAAAACATTACACGAATTGGAATCCCAAGGTGTAATTGAACGTGTGCAGGCTTCTCTCTGGGAATCACCTTTAGTAATTCTGCCAAAACCTTCCGGAAAGTTGAGACTTTGTGTGGACTTCAAGCCAACAGTGAATCCACAACTAGTGATTGCAACTTTTCCTTTACTCCTCCCGGAAGATCTTTTTGACAAACAGTGCCCGGGTAAATATTTTTCGAAGTTGGACCTAGCACATGCGTGAGCTAAAACGCGTGCATTTCGGCCTCCTTTAACCATACGGTTGGCTCTCCTGCCAACCACAACAAAATTCATCCACGAAAGATGTGATTGGTAGTTGCTAGCCTACGAAGCAGCTGCGTGAATATAAATGATCCATTGTACAGTGTTGCAAACTCCATGAGTCTGGTATACTCTATTCGAAAAAGAACAATCCACATCTCACGAAACGCTAATGGGTAAATTTGAAGAAAATGGATCAAATGGCTCTGAGCACTATGGGACTTAACATCTGAGGTCATCAGTCCCCTAGAACTTAGAACTACTTAAACCTAACTAATCTAAGAACATCACACTCATCCATGCCCGAGGCAGGATTCGAACCTGCGACCGTAGCGGTCGCGCGGTTCCAGACTGTAGCGCCTAGAGCCACTCTGGTAGGATAAATTTGAAAAAGATGCATCCAACGAGGGCCATGACTTCATTCTGAAACCACCAGCGTATGTCTGGCGTAGCTATCATAAAAGACATTAAGATATGTACAGAAGCAAACAAATAATTATTTTTTTTATCAGATCCATATTTGTGTGGAACAGGAAAGAAGATCGATATCTCTATTATGATGTATCCCCAATCATACACTGTACAATACCTTGTGCAGTATTTCCTTAGATGTAGATTTAGGCCGTCACCTATAGGAGTGCTGAAAGATCAGTAGGGTGTAGCCATTTGCAGCGGATCGCTGTTCATGTAGGGAATGGGTGTTCAACCCCTCCTCCCGAACAGGCCATGAAGGCCCAACGGTACTGACCGGCCACCGTGTCATCCTCGGCTCATAGGCGTCACTGGATGCGTATATGGAGTGGCATGTGGTCAGCACACCGCTCTCCCGGTCGTATGTCAGTTTCCGAGACCGGAGCCGCTACTTCTCAATCAAGTAGCTCCTCAGTTTGCCTCAAGCCGAACGTAAATTAATGTACTGTTTCGCTTAAACAGGGAAAGAGATCCGCTACTGTCCTTATACACTATTGGCTACAAATCGCTAGAAGCAGCAACTACTGCAAAGTAACTAGAATTCACCATCTGGGGTGACAAGTGGAATAATCACATAAGACAAATAGCAAAACAGATGCCAGGCTCATGTTCGTTTGAAGAATATTAAGGAAATGAAATTCATCATCCACGAAAGAAATGACTTACACGACGCTTATTCCGACGATTTTTCGGGTATTGGTCATCACTCTGAGACCTTTATCAAGTGAGATCAATGGAAGATCCAACGTTTTGTCAGTGGAACATTTAGTCGATACGAGAATTTTACTGGAACATGAAACAGCAGACCCTCGTGATATATGCTACGACAGAGGTGCTGTGCGACAGGGAGAAGTTTTTAAAGTTGAGAAAACGAGTCCTGGAGAGTACGTTGCAGGCAATATTTTACGTCCTCTCATATGCTCCTAGCGAAATGACCACAAGAAGGAATTGGATCTAATATGGAACTTTTGCCGACAGCCATCTTTTCCTCACGAATGGAGCAGGAATGATGGTTAATATTCTTTCCACCACAACCACAGCAACAACCATATAATATTTAGAAGCGAGCCAAGATAGTAGTTATGGAAAAGTTGTCATTGTTAGTACCTGAGGATCACTTTAACTCAGACATTGCTGGAGACATATGTAAGACAATACAGATTTCCGACTGGAGATAAACCATATGTATATTCTGTACAACCAGGTCCTCCATCACATACAACATATTATGGAAGAATTTATCTTTCTTCAATTGAACGAGAAAAGTACTAGTCTCTGCAGAGCTGCTGTCATCACTGTATCGAAGAAAACACCAGACAGAATCAGGTATAGATTTTGCTATTATAATCGCTACTTAACTAGTGCAACAATAACATACGTATATCCGATTCCTAAACTTTTAGAAACTCTGGTTCATTTACAGCAGTGTAAACGTTTTCGAAATAGACCTTAACGTTCATTAGTAGGTGTCTAGATACTTTTTATCACACAGTGTATGCGCGCTGTAGATCGCAGAGTGAGCTAAGGGCAGCTAAAGAAGAGTAAGTTCATTGTGGAAGAAACTTTGGCTATTCTCGGCATAGGAGGATTCAACTGTGTAAAGCAAAATATCAACGAACGCTTTCTGGTTTTAGGCTTATATACCTTCTACTGATTACACTCTGTTCACAAAGACAACACCTTCAGAACGGAATTTACGTAACCGACATTGTTATAAAATAACTTTTGTATTACTTTACAATGAAATGAATACCCCTAGCTGAATACAGGCGTTGGTATAAGTCATCGGGGATAGTTGAAAATGTGTGCCCCGACCGGGACTCGAACCAGGTATCTCCTGCTTACATGACAGATACTCTATCCATATTTTTTTTATTTATTCTTTGTTGATCGTTGGGTTTTGGTCGTTGCGGACATCACATGGCATCAGTTTAATTTCGTTTGTTGATCCTTCCACTCAGCTTTTTATTGCAGAGGCCAACCAGCTCTGACCGAACACGCTGAGCTACAGTGCCGCAAGCCCTCTGAGCCACCGCGCACGCAGAGGATAGTGTGCGACTGCAAGGACTTCTCTCTGGCACGCCTTTCTTGAGACCCACATTCCCAACTCACTGTCCTACACTATGTTCACAGGGCCCCTGCCCATTATACCCATTACTCGCGGCTTTTTGCCAATTCCCGTAAGAGTTCGGGCACTGTTTGTGGATCCGCATACAAGAAGATGGTCAAATGGCGGTTGAGTCATAACTATTTCTATACATGAAGATGAAATCTGTTCTTTCGGACATGTCCGAAGGGAAAGATACCATCTTCATATACACAGTACTGGCCATTAAAATTGCTACACCAAGAAGAAATGCGGATGATAAACGGGTATTCATTGGACACATTTATTATACTAGACATGTCATTACATTTTCACGCGATTTGGGTGCATAGATCCTGAGAAATCAGTACCCAGAACAACCACCACTGGCCGTAATAACGGCCTTGATACGCCTGGGCATTGAGTCAAACAGAACTTGGATGGCGTGCACAGGTACAGCTGCCCATGCAGCTTCAACAAGATACCACAGTTCATCTAGACTAGTGACTCACGTACTGTAACGAGCTAGCTCTCGGTCACCAGACATTTTCAGTTGGTGAGAGATCTGAAGAATGTGCTGGCCAGGGCAGCAGTCGATCATTTTCTGTATCCAGAAAGGCCCGCACAGGACCTGCAACATGCGGTCGTGCATTATCTTGCTGAAGTGTAGGGTTTTGCAGGGATCGAATGAAGGGTAGAGCCACGGGTCGTAATACATCTGAAATGTAACGTCCACTGTTCAAAGTGTCGTCAATGCGAACAAGTGGTGACCGATACGTGTAAGCAATGGCACTCCATACCATCATCCCGGGTGATACGCCAGTATGGCGATGACGAATACACGCTTCCAATGTTCGTTCACTGCGATGTCGCCAAACACGGATGCGACCATCATGATGCTGTAAACAGAACCTGGACTCATCCGAAAAAATAACGTTTTGCCATTCGTGCACCCAGGTTCGTCGTTGAGTACGCCATCACAGGCGCTCCTGTCTGTGATGCAGCGCCAAGGGTAACCGCAGCCATGGTCTCCGAGCTGATAGTCCATGCTGCTGCGAACGTCATCGAAATGTTCGTGCAGATGGTTGTTGTCTTGTAAACGTCCCCATCTATTGACTCAGGGATCGAGACGTAGCTGCGAGATCCGTTCAGCCATGCGGACAAGATGTCTTTCATCTCGACTGCCATTGATACGAGACCGTTGGGATTTAGCACGGCGTTCCGTATTACCCTCCCGAACCCACTGATTCCATTTTCTGCTAACAGTCATTGGATCTCGACCAACGGGAGCATCAATGTCGCGATATGATAAACCGCAATCGGTATAGGCTACAATCCGAGGCATCACAACAACGTTTCACCAGGCAACGCCGGTCAGCTGCTGTTTGCGTATGAGAAATCGCTTGGAAACTTTCCTCATGTCAGCACGTTGTAGGTGTCACCACCGGCGCCAACCTTGTGTGAATGCTCTGAAAAGCTAATCATTTGCATATCACAGCATCGTCTTTCTGTCGGGTAAATTGCGCGTCTGTAGCACGTCATCTTCATGGTGTAGCGATTTTAATGGCCAGTAGTGTATTTATATTCCTTCTTCCCATACACATCTCAAGCAATTACGACAGTGGGAAAATAGAGTTAATGCAGGGTTTACCGACAGAAACTCTTTCCATCCACCATTCGCGGAAGGAACAGTGATATACGTTACATGATGGTAGTAGGAGTTTCGTCTTTGGACTGTAATGTAAGTGATGGGCTTGTTATGACTAACTTTTTTTTCTGCACTTGGGAGAAAGCCCAGCTAGCATCTCCATTGTAAATTCATGTGCTTGGCGGTGTTATTTGCCGTTCCTGCGTCATTAATGTATAGGAACTCCATCATTTTTTTTAAATTTCACATTCAAAATGTATGTGTGGAATTCTGTTATAAGGAACCATGCAAAGGATTGGACGTCAGAGTGATGGAATGTTTTTCTATATATGGGTTAGGATATTTATTTTAGTGAACTGCTATTTAGTGTGCTCTACTGTGACTAAGTGGAGAGATGCCCTTCAGCTCAGATTGTGCGTGGTAGATGCTCTGCTACACCTATTTGGTTAACATGTTTTGCACAATAGGTGCGTTGACAAAAGATGAATCTTTTAAAGAGAATTACATATGACAGTATTTGAAGACAGAATATCTCCAGCTGCATCCAGTGCACTACTGCAGTGACATTGCACAGGTAATTGTATGTGAAGAAGGTCTTATGTTGAGAATTATCTCCAACGATTAAGAGCCTAAATTAGAAAATTTTAGTTTATTTAAGGCTCATGGACCCTTACATACAGTACTCATGTAATAAACCGTCTTCTGGCTTGCAGCCACTGAACAGAGATGAAAGTGTTTCCTGTTCTCTGGCTCAGGAATGGTTCTCTGGCACTGGAGTGGGTTTTAATTGGTTATGTAAAAATGCTCCAGGCCACTTTATGGGATCTGAGGCAAGAGCACAGCGCGATGTTGGTTTTGAGATGCTTTTGACCTCACATCGCCTGCAGCATTCACTGAAAGTTACTACGAGGGAAATAACTATTCACGTGTACACTCCTTAAGTAAGTGATATCTTTTTTTACAAATAGTTTTATTATATGCCATCCTGGAAGTATCAGCCTTCATCTAGATTCTGCCTTTGGCTAGTGTGTTGATTAGCATAAAATACTATCAGTTCACAAATGTAGAGTGTTGGGTGAGAGGGTAATGAGTTTACATGTATCGATGCAGCCTGGAGCTGCTGTTATAGCAATTCCATACTCTGACGGATTCCTTATAAAGCACAGCATGGCAACAAGTGGTGCGACGAGGTTGTTGGTGCTTCTGTAGTGTGGCCCTGCTTTGTCACAACTGTAATTGTTTCGTGCGTCTCCTATCCAGCACGATGCATTCCGGATAGTGTGATGAAGCATGCATGTGAGACCTTCCCACAGTTTTGTTTGTTTACAATAAAGACAACTTTACTTTTTCTGTCCTATACCAGTGATGGTAACAGCACAAGTATGGGAAATGGCTTATAAACATGTGATAATAATGTAATTTGGCTGGTCCCGGCGGAGGTTCGAATCCTCCCTCGGGCATGGGTGTGTGTGTTTGTCCTTAAGATAATTTAGGTTAAGCAGTGTGTAAGGTTAGAGATTGATGACCTTAGCAGTTAAGTCCCATAAAAGTAATGTAATTTGTTTAAATATGTAATGTGACAGAATAAATGAAGGTCAGATTCGCACCTAACATGAGAGTTTTATACATCGCAACGGGAAGGTGAATATGGCACCTAACTTAATTCGGCGGTAATGAACAAATTTGCCTAGCAGTATGTAATGCAAAAAGGGATGACATTCAATCGACGGTAATTAACACACCGTTCCTATAATGCATGTTTGAGCGGAAGGTGAAACAAGCAGCGAGAGGCGTTTTAGTTTGGAATTCAGACGCAATTTGTACCTCTCTATCTACATTATTCCGTGGTTTATTCAGTTTCCAATTTTATACTGACTTTTTGACCACCCGGTAGAATGCCATGGTTTGTACATAAATTTACATATTGTACTGATCATTTTAAACACTGTTTGACAATTTACAATAACTGAATCACATCTATGCACCTTTTTTGCTAACAGCAAGGAACGTATATGAAAGCATATATAAGACATATAACAAAGGCATGCAAAGAAGTTGTATATAATACATTTAAAAGAGATGATATATTGTCTGTTTTTTAATGCAAGATGATCATTCAACAAATCTCTTGAATTAAGGTGACAATGTTTATATACTTCAAATTCTTCTAAAAGGTTAATTTTGTTGCCTTGGTCAATTATATGTAAAATTTCCTTGTTAAGCGAGGATGGGGAAGGAAGCGTATGTTTCTGTGTTTTGAGATGTTCTGCAAAAGTTGACTTATATGAATTCTCGCCATCTTTGTTGAGCAAGTGTTCATGAAAGAGGGTCTTAAATGCCCTCCCTGTCTATCCTATATAATATCTCGGACATATGTTGCATTGGATTTTATATGCTCCAAATATGAAAAATTGTCAGTTGTAGGTTTCTCATTAAAGAGGAATTTGGTGGCATTATTGGTGGTAAAAGATACAGTGATGTCGTATTTTGTAAATAAATTGGCTATATGCCATGAAATGTTACCTAGAAATAGAATTGTATTGTGTTTCTTGACAGAGAGCTTTTGCGCAATGTTTGCTTCGTATCCCTTATTGACCGCTATATACATTGAGTTTTGTAGCAATAGCAGGTGGGGTTGGGGGCACCTCAGTGATACGGTCGATCATAATATGTCAATAAAAATTTATTTGCGAGTGATAACTGAAATTTATCCTGAAAAAAAGTTTCTGTTGTGGGACCGTGCTCATTTTTTCCACGCGTCTCCCTTTTTTCTCACAATTTTGTTGGGCTTTTCGTTTGTGATCCCGCGAAAGTGAATGGGTTTTCAGTGAAGCGGATGCTTCCCTCTTGGCCCCGCAGGCAACACGTAGCGACGTTTGCAATGCACCAAACGAGAGAAGCGAACAAGGCTCTTTCAAGCGCACTCAACACTCGCCAGCGTCGCTCAACACTTTTCTGGTAAGTACCCAGTTTGCATCACGACACACTTGCCTCGCGTAACTACCACACGATGCAGTTCACGTTGTGTTAATAAATCTTCAGAGAATTGTGATCGAAACGTAGCTGCCGTCTTCGAGTCCAGGAGCCATACGCTATTGTATCCGTCATGAATATTCAGCAGATAACATCGTTCACCAGAAGCAAAACAGTCTCCCCCACTTTCACTGTTAGCAGTGGAGAGAGGTGAACAGAGAGGCGTTGAAAGGAGGGAAGAGAAGCTAGACTGCCGCTTTGCTGAACCAGGTAGACTCCCTTCGCTCCGTCTTTTCCGCTAGGAAATGCGGCACGCGTAGGCAGTAACGCCGCAGTCTCCGGTTTTCGTTACCAGAGCACCACCGTCGCACGATTCACCTTTCACTACTCTCACCAGGGGGCACACTTCACTTACTGGGTCCTAGCTGAGACTGGTGGGTCGATTTCCGCCTCCTTTATCCGACAGAAGGATTGTGTTTGCCGCGAAAATTTATACGTCGAATTCAAGATCTAGCTTGTCTCAGGAATAGATCTGCTGGAATAGTTCAACGATAGTACTACGTTCCTTTTACCCCAGTTGCAAATACAGACGATTCCCAGAGACTGTATCTTGACAAATCACTGATCAGTACTTACATCTCTGTGCCGTGCACTAGTAATCCTTTCGACTTGTCCTGCAGTGTCGACCATTCTCGGCTTGTGCTCTTTGGCCACTTCTCTCGCAACGAACTGCCGGGTTCCTGGGCGGCAGGGCCTGCCGAGGGGAGGATATTAGAGTAATAGCACTGGCCAGTGGTTTTCGCCTAACTTTACCAACTCGCATCTTGTACCAACTCATCCACTTCCCACATTTTCTTCTGTTCCTAGAGCACCTTTGGATCCGGTACATTGACTGCAAAGCCCAGTCCCAGCATGCAGTTTCCTACCCACTGACAGCCCGTCCAGGTACTATGCTGCTCCAACACATCGATATTCCACCTTCCGTGCACTTTGTAAGTAGGCTGCTTTAGGTTTTTATGTTGGTAACGCCACTTAGCGCTCTGTATGAAAATCACTGGCTGTGCTGTGTGCAGTTGGCATTGTTGTAATATTCGCTATTGTAGTGTTGGGCAGTTGGATGTGAATAGCGCGTAGCGTTGCGCAGTTGGAGGTGCGCCGCCAGCAGTGATGGATGTGGGAAGAGAGATGGCAGAGTTTTGAGAGCGCACGACCTGGACGTGTGTCCCTCAGAAAAACGAAATTTGTAAGACTGGATGTCATGAACTGATATATATATATATTATGACTTTTGAACACTGTTAAGGTAAATACATTGTTTGTTCTCTATCAAAATCTTTCATTTGCTAAGTATGCCGATCAGTAGTTAGTACCTTCAGTAGTTAGAACCCTTTATGTAGCTGTCAGTATTAGCTTCGAGTAACGAAGATTTTTGTAAGGTAAGTGATTCACGAAAGGTATAGGTTATTGTTATTCACGGCCATTCTTTTGTAGGGATTATTGAAAGTCAGATTACGTTGAGCTAAAAATATTCTGTGTCAGTTTAGTGATGATCAGAATAAGTAAAGAGAGAAATGTCTGAGTACGTTCAGTTTTGCTCAGCTGTTTGAAAATCAAATAACGTAAGGGGTTTATCAGCACAGTCATTCACAAATTTTTCTAAGGGGAGGATTCATATGTCGACCCTTAGCCGGGGAGACCTCACTGGAATCTTCTGATTTTTACTTGTAGTTTGTGTAATTAGTGTACCTATTGTTTATCGCTAGAGCGTAATTGTAGAGAGAATTTCCTTTATAATTGTGGTTTTTCATTGCTGTAGTGTAAAACAGTTGTGGCATGCATGTAGATTTGCACCAAGTATTTCGCAGCTGCGCTTTCAATTAACTAGATATTATTTTCAGTGCTATGTTAATGTGTTTTCTTATTTTTGCTCTTCAAATTGTGCATTTCTTGTTATCGTGTGAAATAAGTGATAATTATGGCGTGTGAAAAACGTAACACTAGGTTCCAAAGTAAATTGAGAAATGATAGTGACGACGAGCGTGTCAGCACACCGTGTAATGAATTAACAGACATTCAAAGTAGTAATTCGGTAATTGTGCATAGGGAAATGGAGCGGGCAGCAAATAATAGTGTAGACAGTGAAACAATTAGTGAACAGGGAAGCATTATCGATAGATCGGTCGGCAATAGCTCACCTCAGGATTCCGAAATGACTGGACACAAACTTGCAAATACTGTCGATTCAGGTTTTGCGTCCTCACCGTTTTCTTAAATAATGCAAGACACGTTTTCTGCTTTTCAAAATGCGAAAATTGCCGGTTCAAATGCACCTCCGAATAGCACTGAGGAACATGTTTCAGACACCAGTGCATTGTTGTTACAATTAATGCAACAAATGGGACAAAAGCTTCAAAAGTTAGACACAATGGAACAAAATCATCAAAAGTTAGACACATGGAACAACACCACAGACTGTACACAGCACAGCCAGTGATTTTCATACAGAGCGCTACGTGGCGTTACCATCATAAAAACCTAAAGCGCCTACTTACAACTTTCATGCCTTATCCATCCTCTCCCGTCGGAATTTTAACCATCTCCCACTCCCCAACAGTGAAATCCGTTCCGGGAAGTACGCCTCTTTCCAACCCTAATCACAAGACTCCACCTCACACCCTCTTCTCATTTCTTCCCTCCCCATTCGTCCAACTTCTAGTCGCTACCTGCGGTTCTACCGGCCGCGATAGCTGTACTCGTCATCCCACCCTGGTCATGACTATGTTCTCTTGTATCACATAGCAGCACCTTTACACCAGGCCATCATCCATATTCGCCAGTATAATATAAGTACGTCAAACGAGTTTTAAATACCATCAATATTTTCCATCTATGTGTATTTTACAAAAACCTCGTTTATTATCATTTATTTTATGTGAAGTTCGTAAGTATCGTTCACCGGTGTGTGCGTGTGTGTTTTAAATCTTATGTTAATGTCACATTTTATATATTATAATCATTTTTAAATACGGTTCGTGTAATCTTTGGCTGAAGAGCGGTTTTTGTCAGCTGCCAGCCCGCGTCCTCTGTGGGGAATTGTAAGAATAAAGAAAAAAACAGTGACCTTCGACTTGTGCGCAATGGAGAGCGTATGGGGCGCCGTGGATTTATTTTGTAGTAAGTGGCAAAGATGACAGTTGTAGGAAATTTCATTTCGGTACCAATCTGTGTAGCCATGGAGGAATTCCACTTCAGATGTTGGCCACCCTACGTAAGCCTCAAAGTCGAATTATCGCCCATTACACATAGAACCAGCAGTGACTGTTGTATTTTCAACTAGTTTTTATTATATTGTGACTTTGTCATTAAGTTGCTAAAGGCGTTGAATTATGAAAAGGCTTTTATGTTTGTCACTTGGAAGTAAAAGATGAGAACATGCTGACGACAATAAGGAGAATGGTAATGAAGACTGGAAACGCAAGTATAGAAAATATGACCACAACTGCAGAGAGCGTGCACACTGTCTTTACTTTCTGTTAAATGTATGCTACCTAGCAAATTAAAGTGTCATTTAGAAAGTGTTCACAAGAATGACGTGGTGAAACCAAGTGAATATTTTTCAAGAAGAAAAGAATCGAATGAAAGAAGAAATATCATAATTTTCTAAGCAGACGAAAAGCTCCAGTAACCGGTCGCTGTGGCCGAGCGGTTCCAGGCGCCTCAGCCTGCTACTGCCGCAGGTTCGAATCCTGCCACGGGCGTGGATGTGTGTGATGTCGTTAAGTTAGTTAGGTTTAAGTGGTTCTAAGTCTAGGGGACTGATGACCTCAGAAGTTAATTCCCATAGTGCTTAGAACCACTTGAACCACTTTTCTTAAAGCTCGAATAAAACACTTCTTGCGTTCCTACAATGTAGCTTAGCGATTGCTAAACGTAAGACACCTCTATACAATTAAAGAGAACTGATTCTATCGTGTTATTGTTGACATGGTGTCCACTATGCTTGGAGAGTACTTTGCTAAACAGCTTTTGCCTATTCCTTTGACACTACAATTAGTCGTCGAGTTCAAGATTCAGGAGATGATCATCATGAAAATTTTAGAAAAATTGAAAGTGAGGTATTTTGGTTTGCATCTTGGTGAGATCATTAATGGCAATAGAAAAGTTCATTTAATTTGCTATGTGCGATTTGTTGATAAAAAAGAGTAGCGAAATGCAGGCGTGGCAGGTAAAGATTTGTTCGAAACAGTCGACATCTTCATGATAGAAAATTAAATGAAGTGGGCTGACGGGAGCGGCACAGCGCTGTGTCATCCGTCCGACCTGTCCTGTGATCTCTGTCCTGTAACGTGCTGCTGGGCAGGGAGGGATTCATAAGAAAGTCGGTCCCGGAACGGATTCAGTACACATTAACGGACCGTAATAGTGAGAAAATGTCTGGGTTAAAATTCACCATTTTGCCATGTGTCGGCTTGAAGGTTTGTAGACGTTGTACGTTAGGCGGTGACTGCTGCACGTCCGTTGAGCTTCATTGCGCCCGCGGTCTGTACTGGTGGTAAGCGCCGATATTACGAGGTTTATTTCTACTATTACTGTAGTTATTATTATTGGAAGAATACCTGTGGGCACTTTCACTGATATTCAGTTGCAGCTCTGCAAGAGCAATTACCTCATTTGTATTTTGGCTTGCCTCTCTGTGTTACTTCCTGAAGTAGTTTTTTTAAATTATTTGTCGTGCACCGTGAAAGTTTCTGTATGATTCTGCGTTTTAGTATCAGATGATTTTGTAATTGTGTTGTATGATGTTTAATGGAACCTACTGAGTCGTTGCTGGCAGGTTAACCTAATGTACTGATCTCAATAACTACGGCTCGTATTGGCACGTAATTGGTCCATGCTCAGATATGGTAAAACTGTTGCATGATTGTTAGTGGTTTTCGGAGCTGCCATTGTATGTCCAACTTTACCAAATTTTATAAGCTTACTTTTTTGTAATAGAAAAAAATGATAATAATTGTGCCACACCTTTGAAGTGTTTGCTGGGTTAAAATTTCTGGTCAAGTCATAAATTCAAAATTCCATTTTCAGAAATGCTTAAAGTCATGCCTTGGCTCAAAATGGTTCAAATGGCTCTAAGCACTATGGGACTTAACATCTGAGGTCATCAGTCCCCTGTAGGTAGAAGTGGTTAAACCTAACTAACCTAAGGACATCGCACACATCTGGGCCCGAGGCAGGATTCGAACCTGCGACCGTAGCAGCAGCGCGGTTCCGGAGTGAGACACCTAGAACAGCTCTTCCACAGCGGCCGGCTCTTGCCTTGGTCAGTTGATCAAATACACTGTCCTGTGCGTCAGAAAACTGCATTAGAATATAAGATTGCATCTTTAATAATTCTGCGTATGCTACATTTAATGTCATGCGTGGATATGTACTAACTTATTCTGTATAAAAGACGGTTAACCGACACACATTGAATTTTTAAACAGTTGCCAGAATAATAATCTGGGCCGTTTCTGTTTCCGGTCACACCAAAACTGTTGCTTCCTTTCAATGAAGATTTGTATTTTCGTGTTAATTACAATTAGTAGAATCACGTTTAAAGGTTTGTTTTTCTTTTTATTGCCTGTTGTATTCTCTTGTTAATGTTGTTCAGGTAGATTCTTTCTGCGTTTACTATCCTGGTGACAGTCTTCAATACTGTTTATTTGCTATATCCAAATGGTTCAAATGGCCCGGAGCACTATAGGACTTCTGAGGTCATCAGTCCTCTAGAACTTAGAACTACTTAAACCTAACTAACCTAAGGATATCACACACATCCATGCCCGAGGCAGGATTCTAACCTGCGACCGTTGCAGATTGACGCGCCTAGAACCGCTCGGGCACAACGGCCGGCTTTGTATCCTCCTCCAATGGTCCCAGGGATTAGTATCAATATTATTCTTGCCTTGTTCAGATCCATACATTTCGTTAGGGCCTTACACCACTAACAGAACTACCAATATGCTTTGTGGATAATGTCCAAACTCGGTTACTATTTGTACGTGTTATCACCATGGTCCCATGCCTTTCAACACTGAGTCTGGCAACCGCATGTTGTTTAGTATGTATTACAATGCATTATTATTATTATTATTATTATTATTCTATTGATGGGACTGTGGAAACATCACATCTATTACCGCTAGGGACACAGTGTAATTCGAAACACAACATTTCACAATTAGCGATGTCATTATGAATCATGCAGAACAATATCTGCCAGAGGGGTAATGCGCATTACACGGAGGAGGTGCATCTCTAGCATCTCGAAATTGATATTGTTTTTGTAGTTATTCTGTCCTATGACAGGTAATTTGCTTCAACTGTCTATTTATTATTTGTTTAACCACGTACTTGTTACGTTCAGAGTTACAAAATGTTGTAAATTTAGGATACATGTGACGTAAGAAACGGCATATATTTAAGTATGAAATTTCAGAAGGAAATTAGCAAATAAAAAATTGCACCTCAACCCAGGATCGAACCCACGACCTTCTGTTTGGTAACCCAAATCTCTATCCTCTTTTTTTTTTTTTAATCTCATTTTTTTCGTTTTCGTTCGCTGTATCTGCTCTGTGCGGACGTCAAAAGACACCCGTTTCCGTTCGTTGTTGATCCATTAACTCAGTTTTTTTTATTACGAACACGCTGAGCTACCGTGGTGGCATCCTCTTGTTTTTGTTTTTTGTTGTTTTCTTCTATCCACTTTTTTATCCATCCTTTTTTCCAGCAATCCAATTTTTTACTAACCACTTTTATTTTATTTTTATTTTTTATTTTTATTCTTATTTTTTGTATTTTTAGGATGGTCAGGGCGTGGTACACGCCTCACCAGCAGTGGGTCTGTTCACGGCACCGCCAGTGCGTCGAGGCCCAAACCCCTCCCACCCCTTTTTCATGTTCCCTGTTGGGTCATAGCACTAAGTGTGCAGAAATCTTAAAACAAATATTCCCATTCTCCGATGTAAGAAAGACAAAGAAACCTCTAAACCTCTTCCCTGAGTAGAAACTGAACTCTGATATAAAAAAAAAAAAAACTTAACAATTCTTCTTGAAGCACACAGACACACACACACATAAAAAAAAGATGTTCCGGAAGCAAGGTAATAGTAAATAATAATAAGAAACCAAGTGACTTTTTATTTTCTTCTGTTCGTTCTCGTACAAGGTGTTGTAGTGGTTCCACATATTTAACCAACACCCAGTCTTTCAAAAATGATCTTCAGCATGTTGCCGTAGAGCTTCTTGTGGTTGCGATACGTGCTGATTTTCGCATATTCACACTTCATGTAAACCCGGAATTCTATCTCGTTGTCCGACCCAAGTGTGTGGATGACATAACTAACATATTTTCCCAGTAACCAGCTAATGGCGTTGGTTTTTAACTTCGGAAAGTATGTCATGTCTGGTCTCAGGAGGAGCGATGGCGTTATATATTCCGTAGAGGATCTGGTGAGAAAGGCGATTTGTTGCCTGATCCAATTCCAGTTATGCACATTGCCACCACAGGTGAATCTGTGGCTGAGTGTATCCACCAGATTGCACTTTCCACAAAGGTGTGTCTGGTTTAAACCGATCCCATATAGTCTCTCGTTGGTTCTGATGACATTATTAACTGTTTTGTACCTTGCGGAAATAGCGTCTGTAGATAGCCCGGCATAATTGATGTTCCGCCATACAGCTTTCCAGGCACAATTTGGGAATTTCGTTTCAGTTTTTTTCTACCCTCATTTAACTTCCTTTCAAGTAAGATGTCGCGCGCTGTGATATGTGTGTTGCTTCTGATTTCGTCACTAAGATAACTTGCTTCGAGGGAAAAGTTCCCCACATACTACAGACGGGCATTAATCCTTCGCACATCAATCGGTGCTTGCAGGCTATGCGGTTATACATTGTGGAAGTTCTCTGAGTATATGGAAAGTCCGTTTGAGGAATAGAGCACAGGCTTTATTGCGAATATCCACCAAACCGAGGCCCCCGTTTCTGACATTCAGTATAACGGTAGTCGCTCCAACCCTGAATATGTCTCCTCGCCATAGATAATTGGTAACAGTGGACATGATCCCTTTCGCTACTAGTTTAGGGATTGGAAAAACCTGTGCAGTGAAATACGCTTTAGACAAAACGCAGGAGTTGATGAATCTGACTTTTTGCACCAGGTCCATAGTTCGATGGATGTTCTCCATTACAGCACCATGAACTTTCCTTCTAGTTTCCGTCCAGTTAAAAGCAGCCATCCTCATCGAACATGCCATTAATGTTATTCCCAAAGCTTTATGTTTGTTATCTTGTTTTTCCCATGCCAGTCGAAGGTGATCTATGCCCCGTAGATTCAATATTTGACTTTTGTTTTCATTTGCTGTCGCTCCCGACGCTAGACAATACCTTTGGATTTCTCTTTCCAGTGTAACTGTCTCCTCCTTATTCATTATTGCAACGCCCACGTCATCAGCATAAGCTCGTATGACAGTTTTCTCACCACTCAATATTATGCCTGTTAATCTTGCATGGACAGTGCGGAGGAAGGGCTCTAAAGATACGGAAAATAAAAACATAGGTAAGGGACTGCCCTGTGGAACCCCTCGCGTTATCTGTACGGGTTTAGATGTTTGGCCAATGATTGCTATTTTCGCATTTATATCTGTTGCAATATTCCTTAGCATGTTCGCAATCTGGGGGTGGAAAGCCATTCTTGACAGCGTCGCAAAGAGGTATCTATGACTAACGCGGTCAAAAGCTTTGCACATTTTATACTTGTCACTGAGGTAACTGCAATGACGTGTCTGTATGCAGATAGACTTTCGAATATCGTTCTGGTCGGAGAACAGGATTGATGATGACTCAATGTTTTGTTGGAAAAGGCAGAGAGTCTTTTGTTGATAATACGCGAAATTATTTTGTAATCAGAATTTAGTATCGAAAGAGGCCGAAAATTGTTTATGTTGGTTTTGCCTTTACTCTAAGGAATCAGTACTATTTTACTTTCCTTAAACTCTGCAGGGACCGTTTTTCCGTTCAGGACCTCATTTGCCATGGAAGTGATCTTGTCCTCAATTACAGACCAGTAGCGGGCTTAAACTCCACACGGAGGCCATCAAGCCCCGGAGATTTTTTGAGAGGTGAGTTACGCACTGCCTCATGCACTTCATCTTTAGTAATAGGTGACAGGATGTCAGCGTTGTCTGTTCCCCACAACTGTGAACCTAAAATTGTGAGAAAGTCCTCGAGAGCTGCATCTTCCACTGTGGTAGGAGCATATAAGGTTTCATAGTATCTGTGGACTTCGTCCAGTATTTGTTTCTGGCATGTGAGCCTCGTATCAGCATGCGTCTGGACTTCATCAATTAAAGTTAGATGTCTGTTTTTAGCATGCCGCAGCAAGTGATACAGAGAAGCTGTTTCATCGGCTACGACTGATGTGGCTTTCCGATTTAATTTTGAGTCCCTCCATCTGTTGCCGTTTAATACTTAACAACTTGGCTTTTATTTTTTTGATATCATTCAGTCGAATTACGTCATTATGGGACTGTTGACATAAGTCTCTTAAAACTTTTATTAATAAAACTCCATTGTATTCGTCAACTCCCTGTGCCTCGCTGCACTATACTGCATGGCAACTTTCCGCAGGCTTGGTTTAGCCCTCCTAGTCCAGCAGTCAATGATTTTTGTGTGCTTGTCTACTGTGTGGAGGCACATAGTCCACGCTACTCTTATTTTCTGTTCCAGTTCTTCGTCAGTTAAAACAGATATCTTTAAATTCCATTGGCCTCTGAGTGGACGGGTTGGCTGTACACCTAAATTAAAGCACATTAAAAGTGTACTGTGATCGCTAAAATACGCGGAAATAGTTTCAACGTTTAATAAATAATTTCGCGAATTTGGTGACACGTAAATTCTATCTAGTCTGCTACGGGAGAGGCTGGTTATATACGTGAACCCGATTGACGTCGGGTGTTGAAGCTCCCACACATCCTTAAGGTGTAGATCACTTACTAACTTTTTTAACTGTGGCGAGTAGTTGAAGTTGGGTTGTTGATCTTTCTGATTTGAAACACAGTTAAAATCTCCACCTAGTATAAGAGAACACGGATTTCTCCTCAATAAATAAATCAGTTCATCTTGAAAAAACTTCGCATGATCTAATTTGTGGAAATTTCCTGATGGGGCGTAAAGGTTAAGCACTGTCGCATCAAAAATTTTTATGCCTATGGCTCTTCCTGATTCTAGTCGTTCGATTTCAGTCACCGGAATGCCTTCCCTTATAAGAATGGCTGTACCGCTATTGGCTTCCGTAGAAACATTAACAATTTCGAAAAAGTCGGCGATCCGAAATTCCGTTATCGCAGCTTCTTGTAGCAACGCGATATCTGTCCCGGACTTGTACAAGAATTCTTTTAGTGCTGCCAATTTCAAGGGTGACTGTATTTTATTAATGTTAATAGTAGTAATGCTATAAGCTTGCATCACAGACATACCAGAAGAAGCTATTTGGGATGAGGATCGGTATGAGTATAGCAGCAACGTGCTTCCCTACAAGGCACAATCTTTACAGGCTGTGTGCCCATTACATGTACTAACTACCTTGAAAAATTTGCACTGCTTTTAAACAAAGAGCTTGAGAAGAAAAGTATCCTGAAATCCTGACAATGCATTGCTGTAAGTCACTGTGGCCCTTCTCTTTCTCCTCTTCAGTGTTGGCCCTGATGGCTTCATATTTAATATTCTTTTCCTTGATGTCTTTCTTCTCTGTGTCACTATCTGTTCGTGGCGGTATAAGTCCTTGTGCGGAAGTGGGAGCCACATCGACCTGCATTTCATCTCCTTTTTCCACTTCCAACAGATCTTCAGAACTGGGCTTCGGCCTCCTGGCAACGGGTGTTTCACAGGAAGAGTCCTCATCAACATTTTTTTCAGTGTCCACTACAGGACGCTTTTTAGTGGGAATCACGCTGTCACGGGACGGAATTTCGGCAGTTAATGCAGGTTTTAAAGACGGAAAGTCATTAACATTAAGTGCAACATTTTCAGAGGTAGTAACAGGATTCACGACAGCCGCCTGCTCTGTTGTATTACTGGCTGGCAGCAAATCGTTGAGTGTTAATTTCCGGGGTTGCGTAAGGTTATTTGTTAGCACAAAAACACGGCGAGGGCAGTCCTGACGGAGGTGACCAGACTCGTTACATACATGACATGTAGGGGTTTGCCCCAAGTACATAACATGCGCCTTGTGCCCGTCAACAAAGATGTGGGAGGGAATGTTTGCCTTCACTTCCATCTCCACGGAGCGAATGTCGTTAAGGCACTGCAGCTTGAAATGCGAAGCCCACCTTTCGTTGACTATTTGCCTGACAACCCCATACTTTGAAAGGACATCTTTAATTTTCGAGTTGTCTACTTCTATGGGAATATTCAAAACCCTAACATTCTTAATTACAGACGCGGAAACCCGAAGTTTTACAGTACTTTTAGTACAATCACAGTGTATAAATTCCGTTTCATAACCAAATTTTGCCAGAAAGCGGTCTACACTCACGGAATCGTTAAACTTTACAAAAATGCAGTATTCATCAGAGTCTAGCTGCATGGTATGAACAGAGTCAGAAAGAAGGCCAATCACCTCGGTAATCCAGTCGTGTATTTCAAGTGCAGAGGGCTGTACTCGACGGGTGTACTTGTCTAAGGTGAAAATCACTGCTTTTTCTCACCGAGCTTGCCATGGTGATCTGCAGCGAAGAAACCTCGGACAACACCGAAATCCCAACAGCACTACGTAGACACGAACGAAGACCAAATGCTCAATTTATAACGCTTAATTCAATTGCAAAACGTCAATAAACGATCACGAAACACGAATACACTGGTGTAAACACTAAACGTTCACGGAGCAAACTTGAGGAGCGTGCGACCGCTGCGACACCTAAAGCCCGACAGTAGACCAACTGTACAGCACAACCATAGTGTGCTAACAGAGCTACTTACCAAACATAAAGTTACAGTGTTGCCAGATTGGCACTCTTTAACGTCGTTTTTCTGCTGTATGCGCTCGCCGAACGAAATTTTGTAACAGACATTTTTTATCGTCTGCATGCGAGGAGTCGCCATGCGAAGTCCGAGTGCACGAATTTCGCTTCACCGTGTATAATAAGTCTGTGATACTGTGAAACATAGTTGTAGTTTTACAATTAATGTAACGTCCTTGTACTCACTAACGTTGTAAGAAACATTCGCGTAGTAGCATTCTACAGATATTGGTAGTTGAATGAAAACAATATAATAAAATAAATGAAAACAGTAATCGGGTTTTGAACACTCTAGGCACTGTGCTAACGTTTCACCTGAGATCATCGAGCACTAAAACGCATCAAAAAATGTTGAAATGTGTGTGAAATCTTATGGGGCTTGACTGCTAAGGTAATTAGTCCTTAAGCTTACACCCTACTTAACCTAAATTATCCTAAGGACAAACACACACAGCCATGCCCGACGAAGGACTCGAACCTCCTTCGGGACCAGCCGCGCAGTCCATGACTGCAGCGCCTGAGACCGCTCGGCTAATCCCGCGCAGCGGGACTGATGACCTCAGATGTTAAGTCCCATAGTGCTCAGAGCCATTTTAACCATTTGAGGATACAAAGCAAACAGGTTTCGCATCTAGTGGATGAGGTAATTGTGAAATTCCCTGACGTGAAAAGGGCTTCTTTGTAGTACGTAGTGCAAGTGTTTTCTAGAGGACTCGCTGCAATCGTTGTTGATCAACTACACTACATTTACCAAATAAAAAACAACCCAGGATCGAACCATAGGCCTGTTGCATGCTAACCCAAAACTCTATCCACTGCACCAACTATACAGCACAACCGAAGCGTGCTAACAGAGGTGGTTCTCATACATGTGGTTAAAGTGTTGCCAGATTGCCACTCTTTAACGTCGTTTTTCTGCCGGATGTACTTGCAGGACGAAATTTTGCTACAGACATTTTTTTTATCGCTGTCACGTGAGGAGTCACGCTGTGAAGTCCAGTTGCGCGAATTTCGCTTCACCCTGTATATACTGAGATAACAAAGATAATGGAATAGCGATATGTACATATACATATGGTGGCAATATCGCCTTCACAAGATATAAAAGAGCAGTACATTGGTGGAGCTGTCATTTGTACTTTGCTGATTCATGTGAAAAACTCTCCGATACGATTAGGCCTGCACGACGGGAATCAACAGACCTTTAACGCGTACGGGTAGTTGGAGCTAGACGTATGGGAAGTTCCATTTCAGCAATCGTTAGGGAATTCAGCGTTCTGAGATCCACAGCGTCAAGAGTGTGCCGAAGATACTAACTTTCAGGGATGGCCTCTCACTCAGACAACGCAGTGGCCGACGGCCTTCACATAACGACTTACAGCAGCGGCGTTTGCGTAGAGCTGTCAGTGCTAACGGACAAGCGACACTGCGTGGAATAATCACGGAAACCAACGTGGGACGTACGACGGATGTATCCGTGTCGAAACCACTGAGCTCAAACTTATTTGCCTACCGCCATCACCTAAACGAAGCACATTTGATGTCTCATGTCATAGTGTGATCGCAGTACGCATAATCATCGTGTTTTTATTTAAAATGAGAAAAATGCACATTCAAACGCATAAAATGTACGTGATAGCAAGCGATGTGACGCAATGCTTAGTACACTGACCTCAAATACCAGACGACAGCAGTTCAGATGCACGTCCGCTCACCCCAGATTCAGTTTTCCTGCGGTTTCCCTAAACGGCTTGTCGGCTGCATATATCTTACTATCGCCCGTCGATTGCTCAAAGTGGTCACGTATACAGGTTACGAAAATTGCTGTCCTATTCCATTTGATTTATGTTTGAGTGAATAAAAGAAAAGAGAAATCCTCAATTGCATTGGTCACTGACAGCGCTACCGACCCCAAATGGCACCGAAATGTCTACGACGGAGGTAAACGATACATTATTTTCAAACCCTACACCAGAGATCGGCCACGGAAGGTCGAACCTCGGACCGCCAAATATTCTTAAATACAGTCCGACGTCTTACTAAGTATCCTGGTGCCTCGTTCGCACTAGGCTAGTAATTTAGTCGAGTACTGACCAATTTAGTAACTAAACGTGTCTGAAAAACAAAAATGTTGTCGATTACATTAGCAAATCATTTAGTAGAGTCGATCCATTTCATTCTATTTTTCTCAGAGAGTAGCGCCTCCCACCACGCGTCAGTTCTCACTCATTCATTTGTTAAACACGTCCCAATCTGTCGTTTTAGTCAAAGACAGCACAGTGGGCGGGCGGTCTTTACTTCATTTCGTCAATCGCACGCAGGGCGCAGAGCAATTATTCATTTGTTTTACAATTCGTCGTGAGGAAAACCTTTTCGTACATACATACCTACATTAATAATTGGTCCTAAAAAGCGAAAAGTGGACACCGAAAATAGGAGATTTTTGACTGAATGGACTGAACAATATTGTTTTACGATGCCTGGCAGGCATCAAGCGGTTCCAGTTTGCTTAATATGTTATAAAACTGTCACTGTTATTAAAAGTGGCCATTTAAATCGACACTATGAAACAACTCATCAGCAATTCCACAAAAACTTTCCTCTTGGCAGTGAGGCTCGTAGAGAAAAACTACAGGTAATGTAATTCTATTAGATAATGTATATACGTGATATGTATAACTGCTTTGTAAACTTATCACGATAAAATTTAAATTTAAATTACAGGAATATCTCACTTCTTACAAAAAAAGCACGAAATTGCTAGTTCGCTGCATGAGTGAGCAAGAATAATCGGCAGAAGGAGCGTTACGTGTGTGCTGGACACTAAGTAAACACCATAAACCATTTTCAGATTCTGAAATAATGCATGAACGTATGTTGGAAGTAGCCTCGGCACTTTTTTTAAGAAATATAGGATGTTGTTGTTGCTGCAATTCAAAGTATTCCAATGTCGGCAGGAAGTAGTACCAGAAGAACGGAAATTTTAGCTACTGCACTCTGCAAATATCTATTTTTGTGAGATTTTTCGACATTGAAAATAAGATTTTCAGCGAAGATTTGCTCGCAATATTGCCTTTGAAAGGTAACACTCGAGGAGAAATTTATTCAAAGCTATTGAATTTATTAATAATTCCAACATTCGTTATGATAATATACTGTCGCTTTCAACTGAAGGCGCCCCAGCGATGATTGCCAAAGAAAAAGGTGTAGTAAAGAAAATCCGGGATCAGAATCCAGGTCTAATATCGTATCAGTGTATAATTCCTCAGACTGCACTTTTTGGAAAGCTCAGTGCTACAGTGAAAGAAGTAATGGAAGCATAGAGCAGTTGATTATGAGACCTCATTCTTCTCTTCAACACCGAAAGTTCAAGAAGTGTCTTTCAGAATGCGATGCAGCTTATTCTGACTTATTGCAATACAACAATGTTCGTTGGTTAAGTGAAGGTCAAGTTGTTGAACGTTTGAGAAAAGAAGCACTTAGAGTTCATAACAAACGAGCACAATATGCTAGCCGTGGCTTTGCTGAAGGTTATTCTGAAATATTTAAATGCGCTCAACATAGAGTTACAAGTGAGTGAGAAATTAATATGTGATCTGATACAAAGCGTGTCTGCTTTTTGTCGTAAGCTGGATATTTCTGAAAAAGATATTGCAAGGCACGAATTTATTCATTGCCCAACAATTCTTGAGTATAAAAAAGAGAACTCTCACCAAGACATTGCAGAGCTTGTAAGATTTCTGTCCGATCTAAGGGACGAATTTGCTACATGATTTCAAGACTTTGCAGAAATTGGAAAGCTGCTTCAATTCCTAAAATTTCCTTATGAAGTTGATGCATCGGCATAATGGAGTGATGTGGCTGCTAAGTTGTTCAGCGTTTCAAAGTCTTTACTTCAGGTGGAGATAATCGACTTGCAAGAAGATATCTCTTTGCAACTGTATCCACTGAAGAATTTTGGTGTAAACATGTTTCAGAAAAATATGAAAACTGTAAGAAAGTAGCTATCAATCTGACCACTATGTTTGGTTCGACATACATATGCGAATCGTCGTTCTCGAAAATGAATTTTTCGAAGAACACATAGCGGCCAAGGTAGACGGACGGCCACCTCGAAGACATACTTTGCATTTGCTGTACCTCTCGTACACAGATCTTTAAAAAACTGGCTCAAGACCGTCGATGTAATTTCTCACATTGAGCATATTACAAACTTCACTGAGAACTACTTGTTTTACTTGGTTTACCCTTTTTTTGGAAACTAACTCGACTTGAAAACAAAATAAAAAACAGTACCTTTTAATTATTAGTTTTTTTTTTCTGGACCTTCACAAAAAATTTTACACCGAATTCGGACCCCACTGAAAACTACTTGCTGACCCCTGCCCTATCGTTACAAATTACTGTGAGTTTTTTCAATCAATAACCTATTTTGATTCTCCTGAGAATATTTGCGAGGTTTCTACTCGTACCACATTGGCCTGACACAGGACACTATATGGACATATGAACTACCAGTACATTCTCCACATGACCTCCGCCGGGAACACTTACCATACCTTCTGAGTCACAATGAGCAATGACTACGCAGTAGCCGAATTAAGTCGGTCGTAGGTTGTGTTCCAAATATGATCAACATAGAGACAGAAATGATGACAGTTTCTGCAAGTCCTAACCATCATTTTGCAGGACAATGCTCAAGCACGTACAGTGCAAGCTGTTACTGATTTGTTTGACTGATGGGGCTGCTAAGTGCTGTACCACCTACTGCACTCCCACGACTTAAGCCCCCTTAAGTTCAACTCGATTTCTAAACTGAAGGAAACACTTCACGGCATTCGCTTCAGAGCTGCTACAAATTCGTCGGGCAATAGATCGCGCCGCTCGAACTGCCAACATAACTGGCACTGCTAAGAGTATTTCACGACTTCCACATCTCTGGCAACGGGTTGTACACAATGCTGGTGACTACTTTGAAGGTCATTCAGACTTTTAAACACGTATCTATTTTGTACGAGCTGTAAATAAATAGTTGCCAGTATTGAAGGACCAACCCTCGGATGTTAGCCGGCGACTGTTGCGGTAGTAGGCATCAAACTCACGTCGAATACTTTGACCCTCGTCGCCTCGGAAACGGTCCAGTACCTACAGGTAGGCAGAGTCACGTGTTAGCTTATTTTGACTCCTCTTCCACTGAGTGAAGTTGCTAGGAAATAGGAATATGGCACTTGCCGTGTTCTCCTCGTTAGTGAATAAAGAGGGAAGGAGGGGTATTCACACACACAAACACACACAGAGTGAGTGAGAGAGAGAGAGAGAGAGAGAGAGAGAGAAGGGGGGGGGGGAGGTGGAGGGACAGGTTGTCCATAAATTTCTAGCTGCGGGAGACAAGCGCTCGTAAGTAATTTGTGCGTCCGCGGCTAATGAGCAACATTCCGCCGGCGGCGTGGGGCTCGTTTTGCAAGGCGGCGCCACAGCCACGGGCTCAGCTGTGCAGAGCTGAGGTGAGCCGAGGCCCGGACCAAAGCCACAACACCAACACGGGCCGGCTGGCGCCAGACCCCGGCTGACCCGCCGTGGCGTGGCGTGGCTGGGTTGCGGCCGGCTGGTCCCAGCCCAGCTCCGCCGCGCTCGTTAGCGGAGGTTGCGGGCCGCGCTCTGCTCTGCTTTGCGCCGCTCGTGGTTTCTCTGTGGCGTAACTCGCCAAAGGGCGAGCCTCGCTTACTGCTCGCTAATCACCGCAACAGACGAGGTTACCGAACATGAAACCGGAACGCCGTCAAGCACGCGACATACGATTTCTTATTACACGCACGACAGACTTATTACATGGTCCTGGAGAAGATTTACCTCCCCACTGGGCTGCGCGGTAAATGACCTGCCAGTAATACACACAATCACTCTCGAGTATTCAGGCGCCTTTTAATCAGTTCAAGAAATTCACGGCAAAAGCAACAAGTAGTCGCCATTTATTCGCATGCAAAATGTACTAGTTGCTATGGAAACTTTTTTTAAATTACCGCTACCAGTCAGAAACTTTGTCAACTACTGTATTACTTTTATTTTTGTATGTGAGGTCCGCCAGTTATGCAAAACACCGTTTTTCTCAGTACCCAAACATGTTCCGGCACCACTGTGCCATCATAAGTGGGTTTTCGTTTTTTTATTTATTCTGCAATGTGAACATTTATTTAAATGATTATAAAATCATGTGCATTTTTACTTCAAACAACAGATCATTTCTTTTTGTAAGTAACTTTACATTTGGTGTACATGAACTTTCTGGATCACTTTTGTGTTAATTACTACAGGTAGCTTGTCATCTGCAACCAGACGTTGTTGATGAGAAAGATTTTTTCTGGGAGTTAACCTTTCTATTAGAACGTAATTTACTTTTCGCGATATTTTCGCGCCTATTTTCGTATTTACTTACGTGTGCCACTCGAAAACGTAAGTAAATACGAAAATAGGCGCGAAAACGTCGCGAAAAACGAAATTACATTCTAGAAGATGGGTTAACTCCCAGCAAAAAACTTTCTCATCAACATCGTTTGGTTGCAGATGACAAGCTACCTGTAGTAATTAACACAAAAGTGACCCAGAAAGTTCATGCACACCAAATGTAAAGGTATTTGTAAGGTGTCAGGCAAATCCAACACCTTCCATGAAAACCCTGACATAATAAGCAAATTTACTAGTATGTCATATAGCTGCGAATAAATCGTGACATGAAATTAACCAAAGCAATACAAGTAACGAGTGAGCAAATGGAATGCCACAGACTAACACAAGAATGCCTAAATGCATGTCGTACCTTCCCACCGTGAGGCAGACGCAGTTCCGAGGGGAGAAACGAGGACAGAAGCCGAGAGCAGAACCGTGTTAAGCTAGAAGGCCCTACAATACGGGAGGAGGGGCCAGACTACCTGTACGACTACCACCCGCACGTTTTAGCGTGAGACTTTTTAGCGTCTCTGTTACGTTGCAAACTTTAAAAACATTGCCCCACCACGAAAAGTATAACGTTTCTCATTGGATAGACAGAATTTTTGTAGGTGAAGCTTAAGCTTAACATTGAGACCCTGATTGGTCAGATGAAAACAACCAGATAGTTTTTTTAAACCAACTTCGGTAAATTGTAGTAACGAGAAGTTAGAGTAGAGTTGGTTCCGAGACGGCGAGCTGGATGGCTGCTGCGCCGGCCGCTGCCGCCCTGACGCTGCTTAAACACCGACAAGGTAATGAACGCACGCAATGCCGCATTTTTGAGCGCATAAGGCTTCACTCAGAACTGCAGAAGTCTCATCTGTTACACCCTCTTTTTGCGTAATACTAGTGTCGATCCTTAATTAAAACTCATGGTGTTCACATTTGCCACTTGAAGTAAAGATCTGAAACGCGATGATTTTTCTTTTATATAGTTATTGAGAAGCCACATCAGCCACTGTAATTTACGACAAGTTAGATAAGTAATTAAAGATAATTGAGGGTCACTGTAGACCATTTTGATAGTTTTGTCTTTTGTGATACTTAAATTAAACCTAGATTATAGATGTTATATGGCATAGGTCATCATTCGATCGATTGTAGAACTTGGAAACCCATTCAGGGAATATTCGTTCACATTTTTGTTGAATGCATTTGGTTTTCACCATCCTGTATTAAAACATTTCCTTTTATCAATAGTGCAATTTATAAACGATGTTTTGTGAGTCGAATAAAATTTCCAATGGTAAACTTAACTGCTTTTTCGACGTTATTTTACCAGCTAACTAAAATAGGAAAGCCTTGAACCCTTTCCACTAAATTTAGTTAGTATTAAGATTCCTTTGCAGGGAGTGCAGTAGAGCTGACGCAGAGATCATTAAGTATTTGGTTATATCATCGATAGTCTCACTGAACTCTTCTGAATTCTACATGTCATGTGTGGTCTGGCGTCTCCTTACCAGCAACAGGTCCCAGGTTCAAACTAGTTAATTCCCTAAAAACACACTCAGAGCGTCGTTGCGCGAAAGTGGTAGGGAGACACGATATAGTACAATCAGACACCACCATGAATGTTTAGACAAAAGTGACCCAGAAAGTTCATGCACATCAAATGTAAAGGTATTTACAAAAAGAAATGATCTGTAAAAATGCACATAATTTCATAATCATCTAACAAAACGTTCACAGTGAAGAATAAATAAAGAAACAAAAACCCAGTGGTGCCGAAACATGTTTGGTACTGAGAAAAACGGTGTTTCGCATAACTGGCGGACCTCACATTCAAACACAGCCAGTACAAGGAGCGGCATACAAAAAGATGGATTGTATTACTTATTTATTTAGCGACATGTTTCGAGGGATATACCTCATCTTCAGGCTAAATGCCATTACAAAAACAACTTTACAATAAAGTCCAGATTCCAAAGTCACCCCGCCCCTTACTAAGTTTTCTCTTCTTCCACAGGATGACCACAGCATCTACGAAAGGGCTATGTAACATCAGTATGACTTTATCGTAAGGTTGTTTTTGTAATGCCCTTTAGCATGAAAATGAAGTATAACCCTCGAAACATGACGCTAAATAAATAAGTAATACCATAGTTGACAAAGTTTGTGACTGGTAGCGGTAATTTAAACAAAACCTTTACGTATTTCTTGAGACAGTCACGGTCGAAAAATAGTCAAAATGGCTTCAAATTACTAGCTACTAGCTGGTACCCGGCGCTTTGCCGCCACAGAATAAATAATTGTGAAAATATTTTTGAAATTTAGAAAAGGTATCCATTTTACCCAATTTACATTGGGATGCCGATTGTGCTCGTATTTAACATTAAACTGAAATGCAGCAAGATTCTGATCAACATGTGCTCTTTGCCGAAATCCACTAGCTCCTGGACGTTCTCTTTCGATTTCCGCTGCATATTGGGTCTTCTGATTGTAATGCTCGCGACTGGGTAGCACGTATCCGTTCTGTTTCGATTGTGATGCACGTGAATAAGCTATTCGTAAACAGTCTGCTTTAAGACCATGATGCACAACTTTTTAACTTACAACACCCTAACAAGATGAACAGTTCGGAAACCATTGTGTAAAAGTGTAAGGTCGCTCAACCCAGTATCTATAGAGCACTTCAAAGAAAGGTTAAGGAATGTTGATTGGGGAGATGTGTATAATTAGCCAAATGCTAATGATAAATGCAACATATTTCTTGATAAATTAATATTCCGTTTTGAATATTGTTTCCCAAAGAAAATTACTAAATGTAACACCACACGCTCTTCAAAGAAACCTTGGATTACTACAGGTATTAAAGTGTCTTAAGAAAGAAAATTAAAACTTTATGAGACAGTAAGGGCTAGTAAAGATCCAGAAACAGTTTAACAATATAAAAATTATTGTAACATACTGAGAAAAGTTGTAAGGAAATCAAGAAGTATGTATGTTAGAGAAGAAATTAACAACTCTGGCAATAAAATCAAATCAGTATGGAATGTTGTTAGAAGGGAGACAGGAAAAGTTACCACTGGGGTAGGTAGTATTACTATTAAGGAGAACGAGACCATCCTGACCAGCAGAACACAAGTAGCTAATGTATTTAACAACCATTTCTTAAGTGTAGGAGCAAATGTTGGTAACAACAGTTCAAAAGAAAAAGCCAGGTAGTACATGGAAAAGTCTCTTTTGAAAAAATTTAGTCAGATTAAGATTCACCTAACAACCTCTTGGGAAATAACTAAAATTATTAAATCCTTGAAAAATAAATTTTCTGTAGGAGTAAATGACATCTCTAATAAGATATTAAAACAATGTGGAGCAATTAGAGATGATGTTTCGAGTCACATATGTAATGCATCATTAACTGAAGGTATTTTCCCAGGCAGGTTAAAATATGCCTTTGTCAGCCCACTCTATAAAAATGGGACACCACAGATGTCAATAATTATTGGCCAGTATCTCTTTGCTTAATTCTTTACAGACGAATGGAAAAACTGGTAGATGCAGACCTCGGGGAGGATCAGTTTGGATTCCGTCGAAATGTTGGAACACGTGAGGCAATACTGACCTTACGACTTATCTTAGAAGAAAGATTGAGAAAAGGTAAACCTACGCTTCTAGCATTTGTAGACTTAGAGAAAGCTTTTGACAATGTTGACTGGAATACTCTTTTTCAAATTCTAAAGGTGGCAGGGGTAAAATACAGGGAGCGAAAGGCTATTTATAATTTGTACAGAAACCAGATGGCAGTCATAAGAGTCGAGGGGCATGAAAGGGAAGCAGTGGTTGGGAAAGGAGTGAGACAGGGTTGTAGCCTCTCCCCGATGTTATTCAATCTGTATATTGAGCAAGCAGTAAAGGAAACAAAAGAAAAATTTGGAGTAGGTATTAAAATTCATGGAGACGAAGTAAAAACTTTGAGGTTCGCCGATGACATTGTAATTCTGTCAGAGACGGCAAAGGACTTGGAAGAGCAGTTGAACGGAATGGACAGTGTCTTGAAAGGAGGATATAAGATGAACATTAACAAAAGCAAAACGAGGATAATGGAATGTAGTCAAATTAAATCGGGTGATGCTGAGGGAATTAGATTAGGAAATGAGACCCTTAAAGTAGTAAAGGAGTTTTGCTATTTAGGAAGTAAAATAACTGATGATGGTCGAAGTAGAGAGGATATAAAATGTAGACTGGCAATGGCAAGGAAAGCGTTTCTGAAGAAGAGAAATTTGTTAACATCGAATATAGATTTACGTATCAGGAAGTCGTTTCTGAAAGTATTTATTTGGAGTGTAGCCATGTATGGAAGTGAAACATGGACGATAACTAGTTTGGACAAGAAGAGAATAGAAGCTTTCGAAATGTGGTGCTACAGAAGAATACTGAAGATAAGGTGGATAGATCACGTAACTAATGAGGAGGTATTGAATAGGATTGGGGAGAAGAGAAGTTTGTGGCACAACTTGACTAGAAGAAGGGATCGGTTGGTAGGACATGTTTTGAGGCATCAAGGGATCACAAATTTAGCATTGGAGGGCAGCGTGGAGGGTAAAAGTCGTAGAGGGAGACCGAGAGATGAGTACACTAAGCAGATTCAGAAGGATGTAGATTGCAGTAGGTACTGGGAGATGAAGCAGCTTGCACAGGATAGAGTAGCATGGAGAGCTGCATCAAACCAGTCTCAGGACTGAAGACAACAACAACAACAACATCTTTTGCTTCCAGCATTTTCAAAAATCTTCGAGAAAGTAATGTACTCAAAAGTGATTAGCCATCTCAACAGTAATGTGATACTTAGTAACTCACAGATAGGATTTAAAAATGCTGTTCCACTGAGAAAGGGATATACAATTTCACTGTGCACATAACAGAATCTTTAAATAGTAAAATGTCACCAGTAGGAATTTTCTGTGACTTGTCCAAGGCATTTTATTGTGTGAACCATGACATTATGTTACAGAAATTACAGTTCTGTGGTATAAATGGAATAGCATATGAGTGAGTTAAGTTGTACATACAGAACAGAAAGAAAAAAGTTTCCTTACATGGGTCAAGTAATTTAAATAAATTTGCCACTTCTTCTAACTGAGGTGAAATTACATTAGGTGTTCCACAGGGTTCAATCATGGGTCCCCTTCTGTTCTTGAAGTATGTGAACGACCTCCCTTCCTATCCAAAACAGGAAGCTGAACTTACACTGTCTGCGGATGATAGAGGCATCATTATTAATCTGGTAAAAGAAACTCCAATTGAAAATGGTACAAATAAGGTCTTTGGAAAAGTCATTATTTGTTTTTCTGAAAATTGACTTGCTTTAAATTTTGAAAAAACACACTACATCCAATTTTCTGCTCCAAAAAGTACAGTTCCTTCAATTAATATAACACATCAACAGAAGTCAGTAGACAGGGTAGAGCATAGTAAGTTTTTGGGTGTGTACATAGATGAGAACCTTAATTGGAAAATTCTTATTCTGTATCTTCTAAAGCTACTAGGTTCAGCAACTTTTACAATAAGAATAATTGCCAATTTTGAGGATATAGACATTAGTAAGCTAACATACTTTACATACTTACTCTCTGATGTCATACAGAATAATATTTTGGGGTAACTCAACATCTAGACAAAAAGTATTCACTACTCAAAAGAAAGTGCTTAGTATAATGTGTGGGATTCATAAATGTACATCCTGTAGGCATCTTTCTAAAATATTGGGAATTATTACAACAGCCTCACAGTACATTTACTCACTAATGTTCTGAACAACATGGACCACTTTAAAAACAACAGTGACATTCATAATTAATTTACCAGAAAAAATAAAGACTTACGCTATCCTTTACTCAACCTATCTTTGGCACAGAAAGGGGTAAAATAAGCTTCTATAAAATTTTTTGACAAATTACCAGGTGAAATGAAATGTATGACAGACAGCATTAATAGCTTCAAAAATAAATTAAAATCATATCGCCTTGACAACTCCTTCTATATCATAGATGAATTCTTGAATAGGAATAAATAAATATATAAATATAGTATATGCATTTTGTGCCATTTAAGGGAATGGGGTAAATAATAGAAATATTAATCCTTAAAAATCTTTTTCATATGTGCATTTCTTAACACGTTCCACATTATAATGGCTACCGTACCGTGTGATTGATCAGTGGAACACGCAACCAACTACAGTAGTTAACTAACTTGCTTCATGTCGGTTTTGTTACTGTGATGAACATGACTGGTAGCACGTAAACATTCTCTTTCGATTCTTGCCGCATATTAGTCTTGAGATTCTGATGCACGTAAATGTGCAGTTCGTAAACGATCTGCTTCGTTGCTTATTTGTCGTTCTTTGTTTGTCTCAGAAGCTCGCATTTGCTTATTTTCACCTGATGCGTTGTTAGTTGTACTAAGTGACGAACATTTGGGAGCCATATTTTTTGAAGACAGCAATATGCGCTTGGGTAAACAAAATGTCGTTCGTCAATTCACTCAAAAAATTAGAAAAATTACTGTCTGCAGTGGAAAAAGTCGATTATATATAACTTACATTTATCGGTTTCAAAATAAGTAAGACATAGTAAAACGATGATCCGTTTGTTTCTGTCACATTCAGATATCTCACTACTTCCATGTTCTTTCAAATACATTTGACCTTCGCTCAAGCACAAACAATATGTTGAAGAAGTTTTATCGCAATCGCATGAGCGGTATGGCTGCGCATAAAATACGAACTAAGGAACAAAACAAACAACCATTGATTTGGTACTTTGAAAGCTCTGTCGAAAAAAAAAAAGCGAAATGTTCTGTCCGTACGTCCCAAAGCGAGACAAGAAACATACTGTCTTCTCCACTTATGACCCGTGTACGAGAGATTCGGGTTCATGGAGGGGGATGGTGACAGCACCATGTGTGACAGAAATGGGAAGGGTGCACAGTGATGCTGGTACACTACGATTACACATCATAGAACTTGATATCTATGTGTGATAATATATACAGATCAGCTTGGACAACGATTTTAGTGTCTTCTGTAGCATCCTCAAGGTATTGGTTGTTTTGCATATAAATCATCATAGCATCTAATATCGAAGACGAGTATTCACTGAGGTGATGAAAGAGCTGTGATACCACTTAGTATTGTGTTGGACCTCCCTTCGTCGGACGTAGTACATCAACATGCGAAAAACGTTCAGCAATGTAAATGTAAGCAAGATGCTCGAAATCTTGATGAAGGTGGAAGTAACCTATAGGGAAAGAGGCGTAATGTGCAATATGTAGAATAGTGAAAGCATATAAGTGATAAAATTGTCTGGTGACATTGACATCTTCAGTGAAAGTGAAGAAGAATTACAGGATCTGTTGACGGGAATGAACAACCTAATGAGTATGAAATGTGGACTGAAACTAAATCGAAGAAAGACGAAAGAAATGAGAAAGAACTGAAAGGAGGACAGCGAGAAACTTCACATCAAGACTGATCACGAACTGCAAGTAAATGAAAGAATTATGCTACCTAGATAGCAAAATAACCGATGGCAAACGAAGCAAGGAGAACGTAAAAAGCAGAGTAGCACTGGTAGAAAGGGCATTTCTGGTCGAGAGAAGTTTATGGTGTCAAACATAGATAGGCCTTAATATGCTGAACAAATTTCTGAGAATATGCGTGTGGAGCACAGCTTTGTATTGGAGTGGATTGTGGGAAAACCGGAATAGGACAGAATTGAAGAGTGTCATAAAAATCAGACTGCTAGTAAGGAAACCATACACTAAATGCGGAATGACCATATCAGATATGTGTGGCGATATGAAAGTGATACAACAGGCTGAGTGCCGGTCAAAGTGAATAATGTAAGTTAAATCTCGGTTGATGCATAAGTTACCTTGTATCAGTCTGATTCGCATAAAATGTACCACAATTCCAGTTTTAGCATCAACTGGTTTGCAATACAATGGAGGCGACACAGAGCTGAGCTTCTGAAACATCAGCACCAGTAACCTAACACTTTGCGTCATTGGTCCTGTTGGAATCGAAAGCCGGTATATTTCCGTTATCCTTAAGTTGTTGCATAACAAACAGGAAGGAAATTTTATGTTAAGAGTTCGGCCACCGACAGTGTAAATATGAAGGGGCAGTATGTCACTTTCATTGGGAGGAATCGAGTATGATCTTGTTGAAGAAACTGTCCCGACATGAATTTCCCATCATACGGGAAACGTAAACGTGCGTGTATGTAATAGAACGTGAAGCCTTTTCTCGCAACACTATAGTTGCTACACCGCTATTAGAAAGAAAATCATATTATGCAAAAACAACGGATGAGGATAATATGTGCTCTTCATTTTCAGGATAAGTTCTCAAATAATTAGAGGTTTAACTGTGTCTTCGCAGCATCTACATCTGGTAATAATATTCACCAAAAAAGGTACATTAGAGTTAGGCAGTAACATTTATAGTAACAAATACACTGTTGGCAGAAAAAAGAACTTATTTTTTGTTGACTTTGGCTGAAAATGCAGTTCATTACGTCCAACATAATTATGATCATTACCTGACGAAATTGTTTCTTTTGAATAAGTTCTCTTATTCTAGAGACAAATTTTAATGACAAAATAACTGGAGATGAAGAATTTAAGTATGTTTCACTATCGGTGTGCGTGGGGGGCAAAAGACTAATATGCTTATTTTCGCTATTAAATTTGAGAATAATTATAGTGTTTAACGGTCCTTAAGTGGACAGCATTTAGCTGTATATGCAAGAGAACTATGTATAAGTGGTCTGTTAACTCACTCGTACCACATCATTACGACGCTAATTTGCAAATAGTCTGTGGAATACTGAAGTAAGGGAGCGCGAAATTATGTTTCGAACGGGCAGCCTCCTGAGACATGAACACGGTTCTTTAACGGCTAGAACTCGTATCCCCAGCCAGGCAAGTCAGGTTCCCGGCCTTAGTCTATCTATGCTCTTTAGTTTACTACAGAAGTTATTTTGTGACCCTCCTAGCACATTATTACTTCTAGTTATATTTTCCGCTCTACTGAGCTGTATCTTCTTCACTAATGGACAGCGTGGATTTGTGACTTGTTTGTATATCTTCTTAGCACTGCAAGAACTAAAGAAACAGCAACAGTGTCAATACGTCTGCAACTTCAGCTAGCCGTAACTGTCCAGTTGCGATGGGGAGCTGTTATGTGCGGCTGATGTGCTGCAGGTGCGTCGATTGTATATTTATCTTTACAATTGTTATTCAGTTAGTCGGTTGCGTCAAGTCAGTCTTTTACATGTGACTCAGGTATCATAAATGTACGAATAATATAAACTGAGACAAAGATTTGTTGCATGGTTTCATTTTTTTTTCAATGTGTAAAATTACACTTTGTCAGCGTCCTTCACGAAGCTATAACAAAACACACACACACACACACACACACACACACACACACAGGTGTTGTTTATGTATTTGGAACTGTAAGCGTGTTAAGGAGGTACTCAGGCTAAATAGGACTATAGAGTTAGAAAAAATAAAGCAATTAATATCTGAAACATTTGGCCACATCACGGTTTGTCATTGATGATTGCAACATAAAAATGGATGAAACTTGTAACAGCCACAGCAACTTATTCGCTTGATTAGAGTTAGCTCTAATATTTAATCGTCCAGCAAAATAATTTTCAATTTCAGATTTTTATCCTTGAAATAGTTACTTGAAGAAAACACTGCAAATCAAGGTCTGCATCTTAATATAATACATTCCTGGGAATGGAAAAAAGAACACATTGACACCGGTGTGTCAGACCCACCATACTTGCTCCGGACACTGCGAAAGGGCTGTACAAGCAATGATCACACGCACGGCACAGCGGGCACACCAGGAACCGCGGTGTTGGCCGTCGAATGGCGCTAGCTGCGCAGCATTTGTGCACCGCCGCCGTCAGTGTCAGCCAGCTTGTCGTGGCATACGGAGCTCCATCGCAGTCTTTAACACTGGTAGCATGGCGCGACAGCGTGGACGTGAACCGTATGTGCAGTTGACGGACTTTGAGCGAGGGCGTATAGTGGGCATGCAGGAGGCCGGGTGGACGTACCGCCGAATTGCTCAACACGTTTGGCGTGAGGTCTCCACAGTACATCGATGTTGTCGCCAGTGGTCGGCGGAAGGTGCACGTGCCCGTCGACCTGGGACCGGACCGCAGCGACGCACGGATGCACGCCAAGACTGTAGGATCGTACGCAGCGCCGTAGGGGACCGCACCGCCACTTCCCAGCAAATTAGGGACACTGTTGCTCCTGGGGTATCGGCGAGGACCATTCGCAACCGTCTCCATGAAGCTGGACTACGGTCCCGCACACCGTTAGGCCGTCTTCCGCTCACGCCCCAACATAGTGCAGCCCGCCTCCAGTGGTGTGGCGACAGGCGTGAATGGAGGGACGAATGGAGACGTGTCGTCTTCAGCGATGAGAGTCGCTTCTGCCTTGGTGCCAATGATGGTCGTATGCGTGTTTGGCGCCGTGCAGGTGAGCGCCATTATCAGGACTGCATGCGACCGAGGCACACAGGGCCAACACCCGGCATCATGGTGTGGGGAGCGATCTCCTACACTGGCCGTACACCTCTGGTGATCGTCGAGGGGACACTGAATAGTGCACGGTACATCCAAACCGTCATCGAACCCATCGTTCTACCATTCCTAGACCGACAAGGGAACTTGCTGTTCCAACAGGACAATGCACGTCCGCATGTATCCCGTGCCACCCAACGTGTTCTAGAAGGTGTAAGTCAACTACCCTGGCCAGCAAGATCTCCGGATCTGTCCCCCATTGAGCATGTTTGGGACTGGATGAAGCGTCGTCTCACGCGGTCTGCACGTCCAGCACGAACGCTGGTCCAACTGAGGCGCCAGGTGGAAATGGCATGGCAAGCCGTTCCACAGGACTACATCCAGCATCTGTACGATCGTCTCCATGGGAGAATAGCAGCCTGCATTGCTGCGAAAGGCGGATATACACTGTACTAGTGCCGACATTGTGCATGCTCTGTTGCCTGTGTGTATGTGCCTGTGGTTCTGTCAGTGTGATCATGTGATGTATCTGACCCCAGGAATGTGTCAATAAAGTTTCCCCTTCCTGGGACAATGAATTCACGGTGTTCTTATTTCAATTTCCAGGAGTGTAGAAAAAAAAAACAGTGGAATGCAATACATGCAATAAATTAATGGTTCAGCAAAATAATTTTCAATTTCTGATTTTTATCCTTGAAATAGCTACTTGAAGAAAACACTGCAAATCAAGGTCTGCTTCTTAATATAATAGAAAAAAAAAAAACAGTGGAATGCAATACATTAATAGGGAGACGAAAGCAGAGAAGGTGATTGTGATCCAGTTGGCCTACTAGTTATTGATGGTTATTTACAGTAACATCTCTTTCAGAATGATTGTATTTGACTCTTTCATTCATCCATTCTTCACAGTCAAAGATTTTTAGCACTATCACACCAACTGGCGCTGGGTGATAATTTCTATAAGGTTTGGGTTCGGACATAAACTCTGACTTGATTCTTCTTTTTCATTGAGTTTTGCTCAGTATGGAAACACTGAGCTGTGCAGCAACCAATAAACAGTTCTATACCAAAAACAGGTAAAATTGTCCATCCATGTATCTTCATTATGGGTATCTAACCTGCTTCAATAAGGAAGATACTGTTCTAATGACAGTCATACCACTAAATAAGAAAATGAATACATAACATATCCACCTCTCTGTTTTACAACCACCTGAACTTCATCAGCTTCTGCATCTATGTAGGCGCTCCGCAAACCACACTAGTAATTAGGCTGTACCATTTCTAGCGTCGTTAACAGATTTACGCCTTTGCATTGACACCATCAATGACATCATACATGGTAGTCAGAGCTTTGCGACCCCACTGACAATGGCCAATTCTCGTATGTATAAAATGGCAGAAATGGTGAAAAATTCAAACTAGCCAGAATTTGCTAAAGGCTCCCCCACCCCCACCCCACACACACACTCCTATAATATCACTGTGGAAGCATCTGTCCAAGAAGATGCATTGTCTCTTTAGCGTGAAACCCAAAAGTTCAAGAGAGCGATGCTTTCCCAAATTTTTGGATTTCTTTGCAGAATGCAATTGTGTGTTATTGTTAATTTTGGATTTTTTACGTGTTTGGCACCATTTTGTTTCATACCATGTCGGATGTGATGTTTGAGGTGAAGGTGAGTACAGCACAATAACAGCAGCATACTCGTTATGGGACTCGGAAAATCTGACTTCCATTTTGCATTAGGCGCTCAAAACAGCAGTATGTGTGCAGAGTCTTGGTGAACAGAGGTATCTCCTGCAGACAGTGACCAGCCTCCCAGCAACCTGACTGATGTTGTGCCAGACTCATACATGTGCTGGATCTTTACACAGTGTGGCAACACTGATTTTCCATTAGCCCACATTGTGGCATTTGAGATTCGGCATGGCACCTGATCCCACACCTATGCGGCCAATAGTGAACTGTGTGACTGATGCGTCCAGACACCGCAGAAAACGCCCTCCCCAGCAGAGGGTTTATTTCAGATTCATACACATTCCTATCCTTTCCCAGCATATCCCAAGTGCAAAGACCTAGACTTTAGGGTGACGTCACAGGGGAATTGGACTTGAGCTTAGGACAAGTGCTATGTGTTATATCAGAGGGGAATACCCAACGGCCATCTTGAATTCTATACTTGGAACAAGTGATCTGCTTCCTATAAAAATAGTCCGACAGGTGCTTCCACATTTGAGCGAATAATAGCTGGAGGAAAAATTTTAAGTGTGTTTTCATGTTACTGAAAGAAGGTCAGCAGGTAACTTCAGACAGAGTACTACTTGTAGAGCAAAACCATGTTTTCCATATTTTGGAAACAACCAACAGGCTCAGACTGGCAGGAGAGAAACATCTTTTTGTCTAACAGGCATGCTACGACATGCAGAGGAAACACACACTTTAAGTCCTGATTGTGAATAGCGGCCCAAGCAGGCTCAGACTCACATGAGGGCTGGGAAAAACCCAGTAAATCGGACAACAATGCAGTTTTCTCCAGTGTTCTAATTCAGCCATCTTGGATCGCCATCTTGAATTCTGATGTCATATGGCTGTCCCTAGTCACCCATCTTGGGTCGCCATCTTGAAGGTTTTGAGACTGATACCAAGAGGCCAATGCACCATCTTCAGGTATTTAATTACCCACCGACTAACAACTATGGCAACAGCCCTATGTCTGCAGTGGCAACATAGGAGTGCACGAAAAACCTGTTCCACACTAGGACTATTTTGAATTTCCCTTAGTTTTTTTGAATTTCCTGTCATTTTTTGAAGTTTACTGCAGTTTATACATAGTGCAATTGTTCTATGTCAGAGGGTGGGGAAAATATGACAAGCTGGCTGGAGTGGCCGAGCGGTTCTAGGTGCTACAGTCTGGAACCGCGCGAGCGGTACGGTCACAGGTTCGAATCCTGCCTCGGGTGTGGATGTGTGTGATGTCCTTAGGTTAGTTAGGTTTAAGTAGTTCTAAGTTCTAGGGGACTGATGACCTCAGAAGTTAAGTCCCACAGTGCTCAGAGCCATTTGAACCTCAATGTGACAACAATAAATGCCATCGTCGGTGATACCACAGAGGAAGGTGGGGAACGTGACAACAATGCATAGAACTCCAGAACTAGTACAACCTACCATTCACAGTGGGTACTTTGTGAACTATTGCTGCTTTTCTCCTTTGCTGTGCCAGTTTGAATTATTTTTGGGGAGAGTCTGTTTCTTGTTACTGACCTTATCACCTACTTCAGCGAGTTGCCATGATAATGTGGATCTGAAAATGTTACTAGCAGAGGGTGAACAGACCCACCTCCACACCCCTGTCCACCCTCTATGGCTGAATTTGTTTCCTTCATATATCTGCAACAGTGCACCCCCCACAGGTCCAGTATTTACCTATTTGAATGTGGGAAACTGCCTAAAAATCACATGCAGGTTGCAATGCGTACCAGCCGTTGTCATTTACCTGCTGGGCTGGGTCGATATCGACCCATAGCTCCTCCCCAAATCCCAGAAGTGGTGGGTTAATTCACATGGCTATCCAGATGGTTCGTTCACAGGAAAAATGAGTGTCGGTAAGTATCTGTGTAAGTTCCATTCTCTCTATTTTTAAATTAACTGTCCATTTTTTGAATGTCCTTACATTTTATACATATGACAATTTGCCTTTGTCAGAGGAGTTGCAGAGCTCTGACAACAATGCATGATGTCATCAATGACGTCATTGTGGAGGAGCATATCCGGCAAAAATGCAGCGTGTGCCAGAAATGGAACAGCCTAATTACTAATGTTGCTTGCGGAGTGTTGCTATAGACGTAGTGGTTGGTGGCATTAAGGTGGCCGTAAAACAGATATGTGGACAAACGCTGTATTCATATTCTTATTTGGTGTTATAACAGGATGGTCGTAAACAGTCTGAAAAGTTTGTAAAGGTGTTTCAGTGTAAGATGCACCGAGAAATAATTGTTATGAAAAAAAAATTGGCATGTCACGCTGTTTACGAGTTAATTAGCACTGACGTTAGCAAATTCAAGCGGTCCACCACACACTGTCACCAAATGTATTCCTCATTATGTTTGCTAAAACCGAACACGTGAGTGACACAGGATCGAATTCGTGGCAAAGGCTGAGCAGTCTCGTGCGCTATCACCTACGCTATGAAGAGAATCGACGCTAAATGTTTCTGGCGGGATGGTTGAATTTGCACACGCAAAGGCCTTATTGGTTATCTTCTTCCCTAATTGACGCGGAAGGGGAATTCGAATTTTTTTCCCCTCAGAACAACACACAGTGCAACACTGTTTCAAGTTTTTCAGGCTGTTTTTCACTATGCTATATATAGGAGGAAAAAATACAGAGTGTAACGGGTGTAAGTGGACATGTTTGTATTGGTGATTGTTAACGGTGTAGTGAACATCACTAGATCAATATTTACGTCAGTTGCAGAGTAAAAAATATAGCCATTACCGGTCCTACGTTTTTGGATTTGTTAGCACCTCCAAGCATTAATACTGGGCAGCAGGTTGGGTGTAGACTTATGAGTACATGTATGTAAAACGAATAGTCTATATTGACAGCTGTAGGCCACTTAGTACTGCAGCACGACCATGCAGAAAACGTATGGTCGTTAAGTGTGCGTGGGAAGACTGTTCGACACACAAAAACAACCGATGTGTGTACATACTAAGGTACCACATATAAAAGTATCTGCAGTTATTCCCTTTACTCCCTCTGCATTGGCTAACTATCCTTGGAAAGTACGCTTACGCAAGTTTGTTCAAAAATTAATACTACACCAAAACAATCTGGGCACTCAACTCAACACTTTCTGAAGCTGGTTTCTTATTTTATTTATTAACGATGTCCTGTAGCTTTTTACACCCCCCCCCCCCCCCCCCCACACACACACAGATATACACTCCTGGAAATTGAAATAACAACACTGTGAATTCATTGTCCCAGGAAGGGGAAACTTTATTGACACATTCCTGGGGTCAGATACATCACATGATCACACTGACAGAACCACAGGCACATACACACAGGCAACAGAGCATGCACAATGTCGGCAATAGTACAGTGTATATCCACCTTTCGCAGCAATGCAGGCTGCTATTCTCCCATGGAGACGATCGTAGAGATGCTGGATGTAGTCCTGTGGAACGGCTTGCCATGCCATTTCCACCTGGCGCCTCAGTTGGACCAGCGTTCGTGCTGGACGTGCAGACCGCGTGAGACGACGCTTCATCCAGTCCCAAACATGCTCAATGGGGGACAGATCCGGAGATCTTGCTGGCCAGGGTAGTTGACTTACACCTTCTAGAGCACGTTGGGTGGCACGGGATACATGCGGACGTGCATTGTCCTGTTGGAACAGAAAGTTCCCTTGCCGGTCTAGGAATGGTAGAACGATGGGTTCGATGACGGTTTGGATGTACCGTGCACTATTCAGTGTCCCCTCGACGATCACCAGAGGTGTACGGCCAGTGTAGGAGATCGCTCCCCACACCATGATGCCAGGTGTTGGCCCTGTGTGCCTCGGTCGTATGCAGTCCTGATTGTGGCGCTCACCTGCACGGCGCCAAACACTCATACGACCATCATTGGCACCAAGGCAGAAGCGACTCTCATCGCTGAAGACGACACGTCTCCATTCGTCCCTCCATTCACGCCTGTCGCGACACCACTGGAGGCGGGCTGCACGATGTTGGGGCGTGAGCGGAAGACGGCCTAACGGTGTCCGGGACCGTAGCCGAGCTTCATGGAGACGGTTGCGAATGGCCCTCGCCGATACCCCAGGAGCAACAGTGTCCCTAATTTGCTGGGAAGTGGCGGTGCGGTCCCCTACGGCACTGCGTAGGATTCTACAGTCTTGGCGTGCATCCGTGCGTCGCTGCGGTCCGGTCCCAGGTCGACGGGCACGTGCACCTTCCGCCGACCACTGGCGACAACATCGATGTGCTGTGGAGACCTCACGCCCCACGTGTTGAGCAATTCGGCGGTACGTCCAGCCGGCCTCCCGCATGCCCATTATACGCCCTCGCTCAAAGTCCGTCAACTGCACATACGGTTCACGTCCACGCTGTTGCGGCATGCTACCAGTGCTGAAGACTGCGATGGAGCTCCGTATGCCACGGAAAACTGGCTGACACTGACGGCGGTGGTGCACAAATGCTGCGCAGCTAGCGCCATTCGACGGCCAACACCGCGGTTCCTGGTGTGTCCGCTGTGCCGTGCGTGTGATCATTGCTTGTACAGCCCTCTCGCAGTGTCCGGAGCAAGTATGGTGGGTCTGACACACCGGTGTCAATATGTTCTTTTTTCCATTTCCAGGAGTGTATATACACACACGAAATAAACAACGAGGAGGCATTAATTTCGGATAGATCTTCCTAATATGGATGTTCTAACAATTCGTAGTTCAGTTTCTTTAATTTTCCTATTGCCAAAGCACCATCCTGGAGGAAATGGATCGTCCTTGATTTTGGTTTTATAAAATCCTTCGGTTCTCGATAATTTTTTCGTTCCGCTCGTCCAAAATTGTTGCGTAGTATGCGCATCTCATTATTTTTATCGCAATCAATGATAAGAAACACTTTGCTTCCCAAGAAACGCTGACCACAAACTAGCAGACAGATGTAATTGACCTCGTGTTGTTTGGAGCAGTATCATCTGTTTCCCGTTCCTGCTGCGAAACACGAGTCATCTACATCTACATTATCTCTCGGGAAATCAGTGTGAAGTGCATGACGGAGGGCAACTCCCACTGTATCACGTATTGTGTATGGGGCACAGAAAGGATGGAGGATGGTTATAGACCTTTGAATGCTGTAACAAGGCTAACGTTATATTAGGGGTCCCTCGGGCGCAACTTTTAGTTGGCTGTAGTATGTTACCAGAATAATCAGTTGATACTTATTCTTCAAACTTTGCATGTCGGCTTTCGCGGGACAGTTGACATCTATCTTCAAGTGACTGGCAATTACAGTTTTACGTCACTTCCGTGACACTCTCCCGTGGGTCAAACGAAACTGCAACTATTCGTACGGCCCTTCTTTGTATACTTTTAATGTCCCCTGTTAGTACTATTTGGTTTGGGCCTCACGCACTTGAGTAATGTTGTAGGGCGGGTCACACGAGTATCTTGTAAGCAGTCTTCTTTGTTAACTTACTGCATTTTTCACGGTGTTCTACTTGTGAACCAAAGCCTGCCGCCTGATTTCCATACGACTGCGCCCTTGTTATCAGTCCATTTCGTATCCCCATGAATAGTTAGATGTAGCTGCCTTTATTAGTTGACATCCTCATTATACTACAGTCATAGGACATTTAAACGCAAGCTGCTCATCGTTGCACTATCTCGAAATCATAAACATCCGAATATGCACTGAGTGTCTTTGCCATATTACTTTAACATAATTACCACATCGTCTGCAAAAAGTCTGCGTATGGTATTAATTTGTTACGTAATTACTATACGACATGAAATACAAGGACGCTTACACTATTTACTGTGGTACAGCTGAAGTTATTTCTACCTACCCAGAAGACCTCAACCAAAGCACGAATTTCGTTTCATACCCCATATGATCGAACTCTCGATGATATCCTTTCGTGGGATACTAAGTTACGCACATTTCTGAAGAAATACAACATCTGCCTGGCTGCCTCGATTCATGTCTTCCATGATGTCATGTGAGGAACGTGGGTTTTCATATTTAGTGTAACATCGGTATGCAGTGCGAGTTTCTGTAAAACGACCGAAATGTTTCCGAGAAATTGGCTTTCGCATTTGCCTTTGGCAACTATTCAGCAAAATAAACATCCATCCCATGAAAATCGTTCTCATTGTTACTCCTGCGTGTATAATGCCCACTGGTATTCCTGTGGTGTAAGGTGCCTCATACGTTTTTAATTGCAGATCATCCAATACGATCTCCTCGATAAGTACACCTGCGGTTGCAATTACGGGATATCCTTAGTGTGGAGCACCTTCAAGCTGAGTACGACACGTTAGAATTGAGCCACCCGATACGTAACTGCTCGAAAATAACGAAACACACTCCGTATAAACGCTTATCAAGTTCGATTAATTCATATTGGCAATAAGTAAATAATTTCATGACGATGCGGCGTTCCAATTTATCTGTATGAACGGGCACTCGCAACCCGACCGCTTTAAGAAATCACATAAACAACTGTATTCTCTAGATAAATTTGACATTTAAGTTACTGTTTTTGCGCTACATGTGGCAACTATTGTAAATAAAATTTAATTCATGTTAACGCCATCTCCGCCCCAGGGTAAGAAGGCTAATTTTGCTCTCATAAAACGGTTACGATTTCCTGCAGACAGCGAGAAACAAATCTCAAAATGTGCCCTCCGTCCGGTCAAGACTCACCCGTTACACGCGTTTTATATTTAATTTGTTTCAGAGCTCAGTTATTTTATTTATAAGATGGTGCCACAGACATACTCCGAAATCTCGCGGCTGCGCTGAAAAATTACAGTCGGCTGCTCCAACCGGTTTCACTTCCGCTCATGGCCAACACGTTCACAACACTAAATTGCGAAGAATGTTCGCAATGCCAGCACCACTTTTACTAATAATTCACGGCGAAATCTTAGCTTGGCACTTATAACTGTTCTTGTTGCAAAAGCCATTTTTCCCCTTCCTCAGCGTCTGAGGGTCAACACCCTTTGCTTCTGGCAACATGTAGTGTACGCTGGCGTTAGGAAGTTACGTGGATAGAACTTATAGTAACATTAGCTAAACCTAAATAAGGTGTGCTTAGGAGTAAAATAAATGAGTTGCAAATTGCGTTCAAAAGCAGTGTTGACCCCACCAAGTGTATAGAGCATAAAATACCCAGAGACTTCTAGGTAGAGTGGTATTTTGTGTTTTATGTTAGCTCTTTATTCACAGAGGCTACTCGGAAGAGTTGGTTGCTGTTTATGGAAAAAGAAACCAACGACATGTGTAACAGCTGTAAGACATACAGTATGATGAGAGAGTATCGCGCGTAATGTTACAGGAGACTAGGCGGAGCCACTACAGTATGCAGCAGGGATGAAAGAAACAGAGATTGGGGTTTAAAGTCTGCATCGACGACGAAGTAGGGTACAGCCTTGGATTAAAGGAGGACTGAGTAGGAAATGGGTCTCGTTCTTTAAAGGAATCACCACAGCATCGATCTTAATCAAAGAATGCAAAGCACGTAAATGTGGGTGGCCGAGCTGTATAGGCGAGCATAAAGTAACGGAATACCTGAGTGAAAGCGTGTTGGAGTAGCTAGAAAGCAAAACAACAGCGCAGGAAGAGTAAGTTGATGACAATGGATGAGTTTAGCGCGAGTTACATTGAGTCCTTGACCTCTGTAAAGTGAGCAACAGAGAGAGAGAGAGAGAGAGAGAGAGAGTGAAAGTGGTTATATCGTTGCAGCTGATATCTATGCTCGATGCGGCTGGGGAATTCGGTATATCATAGACGCAAAATGAGACTAGGGCAACCGAAACATGCTATAATCACCGTGCCAATAAGACTCCGTTCCCATTGTTAAAAATGCTAATCTAAATTAATTCTGATACTTGAATATCTCATGCTTTGGTGTTATTCTGCATGGTTTTCCTTCGAAAATTTCTTTGTATGTCAAGATGTATTGTACAACATGCGTTACTTTCACGAATGTTCAATCCAATAAAAATGAAAGAAAGAAGTAAAAAATAAAGAAGGTTGACGCTCCTGCAGAGACGTTAAAGCCTAGCTATAGCGATTAATTTCAGAGTTGTACGTTCACAATACAGCAAAAATTCGAAAAAAAGACCTAGTTCCGGAATATACGAGGGAATTTCAAAAAATAGTTTACACATCGTTATGGCAGGCTGAGTAACATTTATTGAATGTTGCACTACACTTCAGATATTTACAGATACCTGACGCTATTTTTCAGCATAGTCATAAAATCTCTGTTATGTACAATAGGAACGTTCTACCAATCGTTCAGTGTTCTCGGCCATAGAAATTCGGTTCTAGGCCTCGGAGCTATTAGAGATCCGCATATTAAACGACCTCATCGTTGGAAAGTCTCTTTCCTCTAAGGTGATCTTCCAGCTCGGTGAAAAGACGGATACCTCATGGATTTCCCGATCAGCGTCACACACGTTTGCGTGCCCTTCGTCAAATTCTTGCCACTATTACACAATAGCTAGATGCGAAATTGCGTTTGGTACATATACCACCGGAAATTCACGACAGTCTGCGCGCAGTTTGGATGTTTTGTGTGGCGTACTTCGACTTAACGTTTCCAGTTGCTGCACCATTTCAATCGCACACTGCGATGCACCCGTTACCCGTACAGTATCAGTACTATGGCTGCACGACACCTGAAGCTTGTACTATTCTCTGACAATGAGCCATTATTGTTGTGCAATGGTCCTAGCTTGGGAGGACAAGTGTAGCGTACCTTCTGAAGTCACTACGTAAGTGTCATGTAGGTTAGACGTGTCTTTTTCTGTTTTCCATCCTAACGTTAACTGTATTTGAATTGAAACTTCCTGGCAGATTAAAAGTATGTGCCGGATCGAGACTCGAATTCGGGACCTTTGCCTTTCTCGGGCAAGCGCTCTACCATCTGAGCTACCCAAGCACGTCTTACTACCCGTCCTCATAGCTTTAATACCGCCAGTACCTCTCGTCTCTTACCTTCCAAACTTCCGAGGTCCCGAGTTCGAGTCTCGGTCCGGCACACAGTTTTAATCTGTCAGGAAGTTTCATATCAGCGCACACTCCGCTGCAGAGTAAAAATCTCATTCTGAATTTATACTCTACCGAGGGAAATGAAATGTTTTTGACTTTCTGTTTGAGAGTTATTTGCATAAAATGCACAGTCTCTCGATACCTAGTATGTATCTGTAGAGGGGCCGACTTGTGGAAGTATTCGCTGCTGTATAAAGGATACATCCCAGTGTCATCCCCTATACTGTCCAGGATTAACATTAATTAATAAGGGTCGTAGACTCCACATTATTTAAAAACAAGAACATTTCTTTTCTTTCTGCTGTATGTGGACACATTTCAGGAGCACTGTGTCTTTACCCGTGATACAGTTCTGATGCTAGAAGAGAGACGCGCCGTACTTAAAAGAAAGATAAATTCGGAGTACTGAAAGCTGACATCTGTATATCTATTGATGAAAAAGAAACCGACATGTGAGAGGCAAACCTGCGAATGGTACGTATATTTTGGTCAGGTAGTGTCGGTCTTCTTAGGCTTCAAATATGAGGTTTGCGAGAAAACTAATGATACTAACTTTTTATCTAGCAAAGTTTTTTATGAAACATTGTCCAATTTGCTACCAGCGCTCAATGGTTTAAACTGGTAGGCCTTTCAACATTCTTTTGAATGTTCATGACTTTTAAAACACTTATCAATTTCGGGAAAAGAAAAAAAGTCATAAGAACTCAGATCAGGTTAATAGGAGGACTGTAGAACAACAGAAATGCCTTTTAATGTCAAACTTTCCGTGATGGAAGTTGTTGTGTGACATAAGGCATTGTTACGATGCTGATTACACTTTTACACTTTTCTACAATGTCCGGTCTCGTTCGATTCACCCTTTTCCTGGGCCTTTCAAGGACATCATTGTAAAACACTTTGCTGATAGTTTGTCCTGTAAGAACAAATTGTATATGCACTATACCCATACCGCTTTGTCACAGGACCGTACACAAAAATCCATAATTCAATCACATGTGATCGCGCGACTGGACCCTTGATGGTCATAGGCAGTCCTCTCAACGAGATTATTCCATCGCTCTTCGCTCAGTTGTGAGATATTTCGGCACTATTTTGGCGAAGACCTTTCCCTCTAGCAAACCTTCTGTCAAAATTTGATGCACGCTGCAAGTGTTTAACAGTTCATTCATCATCCTTATTGTTAAACGTCGGTCTGCTGTCACAAGAACACGCACACGTTCCACGTTACCGGCGATTTTTGAAATTGAAAGTCTCGTTGAGCGAGGTTTATCTTGACCGTGTACATGGTCTTCGAAAAATGACTCGTGCAGGCGAGAAACTTGTGCTTTTGATAAGAAATGTTCTCCATAGGCCTGTTTCTAATTTCAGAGAACGTCACACTCGCGGAATCCTCAAGTTTAACACAAAAGCTGATGGCATAACGTTCCTCTACATTCCGCTGCTCCTTTTTCGTAACAATTTCAGAATGAGGACGAAGAAACGCACTGTAAATTCAGTTGCGTTCTAAATTTTGACAAACTTCGATCACTTTTTTCGCTGTTTCTTTGTGGCTCAGATATTGTCTTCTTTTAAGTACTCTTAAAATGTGTTTATTTACGCCCTTGTTTACGAACTTTGGCCACGTTGACGCTGTGTACTTATTTTTATCTATGCACAAGTATAAATTTGTGATGGACGAGTAGAAGCCTTTTGGAACTTAAGAGCGGTTTAACAGGAGTAGTGTGAAGCAAGTGTTGGAATGAACTATACAATGAGTTGCAACAATTTCAAGTATCAAACATTTAAACCTGTTTTACATTTTCACTTAGAGCAAGGAACTTACTTTTCATGGGATTAGTACGTGCATATATCAAATTACTCCGTTGTAAGCGCGGTGGTACTGCGGAATCACTGGCCAGTTCACTTTATTACCATTAAATATAACAAAAGAGTAAGACAGGCAAATGTTGTTCTTGTGGTCTTCAGTCCTGAGACTGGTTTGATGCTGCTACTCTATCCTGTGCAAGCTTCTTCATCTCCCAGTACCTACTGCAAACTACATCCTTCTGAATCTGCTTAGTGTATTTATCTCTTGGTCTCCCTGTACGATTTTTACTCTCCACGCTGCACTCCAATGCTAAATTCATGATCCCTTGATGCCTCAGAACATGTGTAAGTAGGCTGTTTAGGATTTTTTATTGGTAACGCCGCCGCCACGTAGCGCTCTGTATGAAAATCACTGGCTGTGCTGTGCGCAGTCTGTGTTTAGTTTGCATTGTTGTCTGCCATTGTAGTGTTGAGCTGTGGCAGCTGGATGCTAACAGCGCGTAGCGTTGCGCAGTTGGAGGTGAGCCGCCAGCAGTGGTGGACGTGGGTAGAGAGATGGCGGAGTTTTGAAATTTGTAAGAATTGGTGTCATGAACTGCTATATATATTATGACTAGTGAGGTAAATACATTGTTTGTTCTCTATTACAATCTTTCATTTGCTAACTATGCCTATCAGTAGTTAGTGACTTCCGTAGATTGAATCTTTTAGTTAGCTGGCAGTAGTGGCGCTCGCTGTATTGCAGTAGTTCGAGTAACGAAGATTTTTGTGAGGTAAGTGATTTGTGAAATGTATAGGTTTATGTTAGTCAGGGCCATTCTCTTGTAGGGATTACTGAAAGTCAGATTGCGTTGCGCCAAAAATATTGTGTGTCAGTTTAAGCACATTCGTGTATAATTGTTCAAAGAGGACGTTTCGCATAGACCAGTCGTGTACAATTTTTCTAAGGGGACGTTTCATATGTCGACCCTTAGCCGAGGATACCTCACTGGAATCTTCTGATTTTTTCTTGTAGTTTGTGTAATTAGTATAGCTTTTGTTTATTGGTAGCGCGTAACTGTAGAGAGAATACCCTTTGTAGTTGTAGTTTTTCATTGTTGTACAGTAAAACAGTTGTGGCATGCCTGTAGATTTGCAGCAAGTATTTCGTAGCTGCGCTTGCAATTAACTAGATATTATTTTCAGTGCTGTGTTAATGTGTTCTCTTATTTTTGCTCTTCAAATTGTGCTTTTCTGTGTTATCGTGTGAAACATTGTGACAATAATGGCGTGTGAAAAACTTAATACTAGGCTCCAAAGTGAAACTGAGAAATGACAGTGAACAGACGACACAGTGTTGTTATTTGTACGTTCTTGCTTGTTAGTTGCACGATTACATAACGACTATAAGGCTTACATTCTTAGAACATATATTGTTAATGAGATTTTAATGCAACATTTTGGTTTAGTTGAAAAGACATTCTTTATTTGAAGTACTTTCTGTGAGATTAAAATGACTTAGCATTTGGTTTCTTTGATAGCTACACGATTATATCACGACGCTACTAATGGGTGACAATTTACAGTGTTGCTTTTGCGGTGTTTCTGTTTTATATCTGCACAGTTTTCTAAATTCTTCTGGAAAGGAAAACATGTTTTAGTAGTAACGTTTGTGGTATAGCTACAATGAGACAGCCTTTCTTTAGCACAACAATACGTTACAGCACAGTACTTTCTTCATCACGACAATTAGCGTAATAACTAAGATATCTATACACAAAGCATTTCAATTTCGTTTATCATGAGGTAAGTACATTGACTTCTGCAGAACTTAGCTTTCGGAAGACAATAACTACGACACTTCCACAGAGATTGTCTTATAGCAAGACGCACATTTAGCGCTACGGGACACGCATTAAACTATTTATTTTTCAACATATTTGAATTACAAAGAAAGTTTTCCGTGATACATTTCATTCCATTGCTGTAATCTGTAACACCTGAGGATATAATTACATTAATCCTCAGGGGGGTACACGCCTACTTTGTGTGCCATGTGTTTGGCAAGCACAAGGAGCCCTAGCTAATATGGTATTTGCTTATACAACTTTACACATCGGTACCATATTTCTCTAACACATAAATTACACAGCTATCTGGTTATTTAACTGAGAGTGACAAACATTTATTTTACTACATCAGTGACAGATGTTGATGTAATTGCACCGTTGGATAACTTCACACCTATGAACATGTATTTTGTCTGTACTTTGTGCACAGTTCATATTTTTTCGGAACCATTGTGATATTATGAGAGCTTTGAATGATGTATTTGGTATGGGATCACGATTTTTAAAGTACGTTTGATGTAGATGACACGTTTGACATGAGCAGAGAATTCTTTTAGGTTTTGAAATTATTGGAGGAAGCTACGACGATTTTGAGAGTTGACTGAGGTGTTATGATATTATTACGACGACGATGTGTATTATGCTGTTGCAGTATGTTTATGATCAATAAGCTGATGCTATATGAGATATTTGATTATGCTACTTATCTATTATGATGGAATATTGAAGAAGTGTCGACGAATAAGGTAAGAAATAATTAGTAGAGTTTAGGGACTCTGGTTTGTGAAAAAGGTTGTTGGAAACCAAGAATCGTACTTTAAGATTTATGAAATGTATGTAAATGCGTGAATGTATTACAATGCCGACGAAAATTTTTGGACACTGTTATATCAATAGGATTTTGTTCTACTGATGTGTAACGCAAATTCTTGAACTGTGAATTTTTTTATATGAGACTGCCACTGTAGCGGAAACTGGTGTCGTAAATATTTCGATAAGACAGTTAAGTTACCACCTGCCTTTCAGAGACAAAGGTAAAAAAAAAAAAAAAAAAAAAAAAAAAAAAAAAAAAAAAGAGGCCATTATCCTCGCTATTGACATTCATTCCTTTGTAGAAAGCCTAATGAAACGATGAGAAACATTACACAGCTATTGTCTTGCTAGTTGAGAGAAATGCCATATGGATTGCTTTATATATTTATTTACTCATTTTGTTTAATATCTAGTTTCTATCTGCACTGCAGCATTGGTTAAAATAAAATTTAATGGATGTACTAATATAGATATTTTATGCCTACAGATCCAGTAATGATGTACTTAAAAAAAAACGAAGTAGCACAAACAGACATTTCCCTTCACAGAAATTGCATACAGAATTGTCTTTTCAAGTACATGGTAATATTTTTTTACAATACATTTTTGTGGTGCACCACTTTAATTGCATAGACACTATGATGTGAATAGACATTGTCCTTATCTGCATTCTTGTCTTTAGTGTAAAATTTTTCTGATTGAGCTTTGTCATGTTTAGGTATAAGTTATAGCATTTGCTGCGGCTGTTTGCCATTCATAGTGCTACTGAATGTCACTTTGTATTACTAGGTTAAGTCAATTTTATTACTGATTTATTTTTCTTGTTTGCTGCGCATTGCCTTATATTAGTTGTAATATTGCTGCCTTTTTTTGCCAATTTCCATTTTTTAACATGGCTGTTTGTGTAAATTGTTTTGTGCTGCTGCATTGCCTCATCCCTTAGTTAAGCATCTGAGCTCAGTAGATTTAAGTTAGCTTAAGAGGGGGTAGACTATATAAGAGAATGATTTGCGATGGATTGGAAGAAATGCACTGAGAGGTTATATGAGAAAAGTACAGAAAGCAGGTATAGATAGGACTTTTTGGAAATAATGAAGAACGAAGGGAGATCTCCGAGAAGTAAAGAAAGTTTTGTTTGCAAAATACTGCAGTAAAACAAACCCTGCCCTTTCCTTGTGTTATCCCATTATGTGTTTGTGTACCCTTGGGTATTTGTGTTCTTCCTGTCTTTATGTGTTTATCTGATGAGAGTTACGTTGTAGAATTTTTCTGATAATATGTTATTTACTTTGTAAAGATGTTAAGACATTATTTATCTGTTCTGTTTTAATGCTCATGTGTGAAGTTGATGTTTCAAAAGTTATTCTGATCTTTTATGTATGTACTTATGTCGTAATTTTTGTAACACTGATGTATTTGCTATTTCGATTCTTTTGTAAAGCCTGTACTACTACAAATGTTATCTGTATTGTTATGTTCTTTAATGATATATTTTGTGCCTTTGTTATTGTATTCTCATGTTATAAAATTGTAATTGACACCAGTTCATCGAATTAAGTAACTTGTAAATTACATTTCACTGCACACATTTCTGTTGGTCGTAGTATATGGACAATATGTGAGAAGTAGGGACTGATAGTGTTTGCACGTGTGTTAATAACTCAGTAAGGGACTGGATAACAGCATTGCTGGTTCTAAGGACATTTCAAAAACAATTTTTCTGAGTGCACAAGTGGATGTTATAGACTTGTTATATTATCCGCAAGACTCTTCAATGGTGATTGTGCGCCTGCACAGTCAAACAGATGGCTGCTGGCCATCTCTACAAGGACTACAGTGGGTCTACACCTTTGATGACCCACCAATACCATTATTTCTACAAGGACTGCAGTGGGTCTGCACCTCTGGTGGCCCACCAATAGTAATCTCTACCAGGACTACAGTGGGTCTGCTCTGTGATGACCTACCTACCGATAGTCTTCAATGTCGACTGACTCTGTTGTGGCCCATTAACTGTCTGCATGTCAAGAGTCAGCACTGTCTGTCCGTTGGAAGGACAACACTACTTCTTCAAGACTGCTTAGAAATCCACTACTTCCAAGTGCAATTTCTTTTATTGCTCAGACTTTGAAAAAAACACTGCAATTTTACTATGATGAACCATCAGGACTGTCTTTATGGACTGTGAGAGAATTTTAGCTTTTGACCAACATTGTATCGATAAGTGTGTGCATTTCATTTCTTTGTTATTGTAATTATGAAAAAGATTTTCAAATCTGTATTGGCCACAGCCCAAAACAATTTGTAAATTTTTTTGTGGGGAGCATGGGGGCTATGTAAGTAGGCTGTTTAGGATTTTTTATTGGTAACGCCGCCGCCACGTAGCGCTCTGTATAAAAATCACTGGCTGTGCTGTGCGCAGTCTGTGTTTAGTTTGCATTGTTGTCTGGCATTGTAGTGTTGAGCTGTGGCAGCTGGATGCTAACGGCGCGTAGCGTTGCGCAGTTGGAGGTGAGCCGCCAGCAGTGGTGGACGTGGGGAGAGAGATGGCGGAGTTTTGAAATTTGTAAGAATTGGTGTCATGAACTGCTATATATATTATGACTAGTGAGGTAAATACATTGTTTGTTCTCTATTAAAATCTTTCATTTGCTAACTATGCCTATCAGTAGTTAGTGACTTCTGTAGTTTGAATCTTTTAGTTAGCTGGCAGTAGTGGCGCTCGCTGTATTGCAGTAGTTCGAGTAACGAAGATTTTTGTGAGGTAAGTGATTTGTGAAATGTATAGGTTAATGTTAGTCAGGGTCATTCTCTTGTAGGGATTACTGAAAGTCAGATTGCGTTGCGCCAAAAATATTGTGTGTCAGTTTAAGCACATTCGTGTATAATTGTTCAAAGAGGACGTTTCACATAGACCAGTCATGTACAATTTTTCTAAGGGGACGTTTCACAGGTCCTACCAACCTATCCCTTCTTCTAGTTAAGTTGTGCCACAAACTCCTCTTCTGTCCGATTCTATTCAGTATCTCCTCATTAGTTATGTGATCTACCCATCTAATCTTCAGCATTCTTCTGTAGCACCACAATTCGAAAGCTACAATTCTTTTCTTGTCCAAACTATTTACCGCCCATGTTTCACTTCCATACATGGCTACACACCATACAATTACTTTCAGAAATGACTTCCTGACACTTAAATCGATGTTAACAATTTTCTCTTCTTCAGAAATGCGTTCCTTGCCATTGTCTGTCTACATTTTATATCCTCTCCAACGATCATCTGTTATTTTGCTACCCAAACAACAAAACTCCTTTACTTCTTTAAGTGTCTCATTTCCTAATCTAATTCCCTCAGCATCACTCGACTTAATTCGACTACATTCCATTATCCTCGTTTTGCTTTTGTTGATGTTCACCTTATTTCCTCTTTTCAAGACACTGCCCACTCCGTTCAATTGCTCTTCCAAGTCCTTTTCTGTCTCTGACAGAATTACAATGTCATCGGCGAATCTCGAAGTTTTTATTTCTTGTCCATGGATTTTAATTCCAACTCCGAATTTTTCCTTTGTTTCCGTTACTGCTTGGTCAATATACAGATTGAATAACATTGGGGATAGGCTACAACCCTGTCTCACTCCCTTCCCAACCACTGCTTCCCTTTCATGTCCCTCGACTCTTATAACTGCTATCTGGTTTCTGTACAAATTGTAAATAGCCTTTCGCTGCCTGTATTTTACCCCTGCCACCTTCAGAATTTTAAAGAGAGTATTCCAGTCAACACTGTAATAAGTTTTCGCTAATTCTACAAATGCTAGTAACGTAGGTTTGTCTTTGCTTAATCTATTTTCTAAGATAAGTAGTAGGGCCAGTATTGCCTCATGTGTTCCAATATTTCTACGGAATCCAAACAAATATTAATGACACTAAGCTTTATTCCAAAAAATCCATTGTACTAAGCAAAAGGTGCATATTGCATCTGTTAACACTAGTAAAAAGCTGCAAATAACCTTATGGGTCGGGCAAACACAGTTAAAAATTTTGTACATAATGCGAAGGACAGTCAAACAATTTAAAATCATAGATGGTAAAATAGTTTGTATTAAAATTGTGTTATAGTCAAAATCCGCAATAGCTGTTGCGGATTTGGACTTTCACTCAATTTTAATATTGACTATTTTACTACCTCAGATTTGAAATTGCTTGATTGTCCTTCACTTTTGTAATTAGGTGTCATTGTATCCAACATACGATAAAAAGTTTACATTTCTCTCGATACATTTTATAGTATTACACTTTAACAGAATACTGAAAAAGGCAAGGGCGATATACACGGAAAAACTTACGAATTTGTTACTTGGGAGCGTAATTGAATGGGAAACATTTATTTGCGGCCTACTTGTAGTACAAAAAAGGCGACTTTCCAACACTCGAAGTAGGAAGCACGCGTTGAAGGGTACACATAGCACCATATAAGGAAGCGAAACATAAATACAACGTTTTTAAGCAATATCTATTCACCGGCGCTCATGTAAGCGGAAAACTGTCAAACATATACTGTTATTACGCAGCTGTTTCTTATGGTTAAACCACTGCTAGAAAGCAGGCACGGCTGTGTCGTTAAGTAATTAATTTGCTGGCGATTTTGAGAAGGCGGTTACAGTAAACGGCCGTGCGTGCAACGGCCCTCGTATCGTTATATTAAGCGGGGGCTTACGGTACGTGACGCAACGAGGCCGCTGCTCTCTTGTTTGCTGGGCGGTGCATGCACGCATTTGCACGCCATTCTGGAACCCAATAAAAATATATAAAGAGCTGTGCTGCTTTCACCTGTAATTAAATGTAGTTGTTCCTTACCACAGCGAGGCGTGATGTGTTTTGGAACAGAAAAAAAAAACAGAGCTATAATGGGCCTCTTCCCTTATGCTAATGAAAATAGCAAAGTTCTACATGATTCTGTCGTCTGCGTTGAAAGGATGTAGTAGCGGGATGTTCTGTATACTTACAGAACTGTAAAACTGTGTCGTCAGTAAAACTCATATTACGATTCCGGTCAGCCTGTTGTATTTAAGATGTTTTTCAAAAACAATGAGCTGAAAAATAAAACTGATTCTAGTGCCGTCAGGTATAAGTTCAATTAATAGTATGTTTATGACAAAGATTACGTGAACATAATAAGTACGTGTTAGCTGAGCAATAACAAGCCATGGCTATTTACCCAGACATACTACACTACTGACCATTAAAATTTCTTCACCAAGAAGAAATGAAGATGATAAACGGGCATTCATTGGACAAATATATTATTCTAGAACTGACTTGTGATTACATTATCACTCAATTTGGGTGCATAGATCCTCATAAATCAGTAACAAGAACAACCACCTCTGCCCGTTATAACGGCCTTGACATGCCTGGGCATTGAGTCAAACACAGCTTGGATGGCGTGTACAGGTACAGCTACAGTTCATCAAGAGTAGTGACTGGCGTGTTGTGACGAGCCAGTTGCTCGGCCACGTTTTTAATTGTTGAGAGGTCTGGAGAATGTGCTGGCCAGGGCAGCTGTCGAACATTTTCTGTATCCAGAAGTCTCGTACAGGACCTCAAGATGCGGTAGTGCATTATCCTGCTGAAGTGTAGGGTTTCGCAGGGATCGAATGAAGTGTAGAGCCACAGGTCGTAACACATCTGAAATGTAACGTCCACTGTTCAAAATGCCGTCAATGCGATCAAGAGGTGACCGAGACGTGTAAACAACGGCACCCCGTACCACGCCGTGTGACACGTCAGTATGGCGATGACGAATACACGCTTCCATTGTGCGTTCACCGCGATGTCGCCAAATACGGATGTGACCATCATAAGGCTGTAAACAGAACCTGGATTCATCCGAAAAAATGACGTTTTGCCATTCTTTGCAACCAGGTTCGTCGTTGAGTATACCATCGCAGGCGCTCCTGTCTGTGATGCAGCGTCAAGGGTAACCGTAGCCATGGTTTCCGAGCTGATAGTCCATGCTGCTGCAAACGTTGTCGAACTGTTTGTGCAGATGGTTGTTGTCTTGCAAACGTCCCCATCTGTTGACGCAGGGATCGAACTGGCTCTGAGCACCATGGGACTTAATATCTGAGGTCATCAGTCCCCTAGAACTTAGAACTGCTTAAACCTAACTAAGGACATCACACACATCCATGTCCGAGGCAGGATTCGAGCCTGCGACCATAGCGGTTGCACGGTTCCAGGCTGAAGTGCCTAGAACCGCTCGGCCACTCCGGCCGGCCCAGGGATCGAGACGTGGTTGCACGATCCTTTACAGCCATGCGGATAAGATGCCTTTCATCTCAACTGCTACTGATACGAGGCCATTGGGATCCAGCGCGTCGTTCCGTATTACCCTCCTGAAACCACCGATTCCATATTCTGCTAACAGTCATTGAATCTCGACCAACGCGAGCAGCAATGTCGCGATACAATAAACCGCAATCGCGATAGGCCACAATCCGACCTTTATCAAAGTCGGAAACGTGATGGTACGCATTTCTTCTCCTTACACGAGGCATCACAACAACGTTTCACCAGGCTACACCGTTCAACTGCTGTTTGTGTATGAGGAGTCGGTTTGAAACTTTCCTCATGCCAGCACATTGTAGGTGTCGCCACCGGCCCCAACCTTGTGCGAATGCTCTGAAAAGCTAATCATTTGCATATCACAGCATCTTCTTCCCGTCAGTAAAATTTCGCGTCTGTAGCACGTCATCTTCGTGGTGTAGCAATTTTAATGGCCAGTAGTGTAGTATGTTTATGACAAAGTTTATGTGAACATAATATGTACGTGCAAACAGCTACAAGCCATGGTTCTTTACTCAGACATAACTAATAAATATTACCGAACTAAAATTAAAATTAAATGGTGATAATTAGGCAAAGCGATGTCCAGTTATTAAGGAACAGAATATCAAAATATATTTTGTTAATGTAATTGTTTTTACAAAAACTGGCGTATGTTATTCCTGTCATTAGTTCTGCACGGACATTCACTGCAAAGTAGCAAAAATTGGAAAACCATAACTTGCACTCTCTTTCGCTAAGTTTTATTACCATATCAGAAGACTTTCTGCGGAGTGTTATCCTCTATGCTCCACACACTATTTTCACCTGCCTGATAACGACTGCGTAATGCTAAACATTTATACGGTAATTTAAATTGTTTAATTGTTATCAAACTTAGGTAAATACAAGCTGTGCCGTTCTGAAGAGAATGGCTTTAGTCTGAAACAGGTTTTATTCTGCAAATGTTGCACCGTGATACGTAATATAGGAGGATAAAAAATGTTTTAGCTTGCCACATACCATTGTACAGGCAACAGAATAGAAAAAATCAAAAGCAATAAAATATAGAAAAAATAAAGATACCATTTAAGTGTGAAAATAGGTCAGTATGAATCAATAAGTAAGTGAAAAATGGATATAATATCAATAATATGAGTAATCGTTTGACAAATAGTTTTATTCCACAACATAGTCGGCCTCCTTGTACAGGTATTTGTTTTGTTGCTTCTGAAGCGCCTGAATAAACCTGCAGTATAAAATTTATAAGTGATTTTGAAAAAATAACATTTTGTCCATGGAGTGAGTGATTAATTATTTTGTAAAAATTTTTTGTTTGTTTATAATCACATTCTTATGACACAGTCATAAACGGTTTCGGCCATACAATGACCATCTTCCGATTCTAAAGGTGGCATACACTGAACACAGTATGACAACGCATGAACCGTGTTCAGAGTATGCTGCCTTTAGAATCTGAAGATGGTCATTGTATGGCCGGAACCGGTTATGACTGTGTCATGAGAATGTGATTGCGTCTATAAACAAACAAAAAATTTATAAGTGAAGAAGACTTAGCAATAAACAGTATTCATCAACATTTACAAACTATAGACTCTGAGAGTTAAATGTCGTTGCTGCAATAGCAATATGGAACATCACAACAGCGGTTTCAAAAACAAAAATTTCGCAGTGTAATATCTGTTACGATTGTCAACAAGCTTTTTGCGACTAGCTCAGATTTTTAATTTAAAAATATCTGGTGCGATAACAGAAACTGAAAAACACTTACAACAAACAGAAGTTGCTGATTTTTAAATTACCATCTAACATTTTAACATTTTAACATTTTATCTTTATCATTGATGAGCGATCATAGATTGTGGAGTACACTCTTTCAAAGTGCTATTATTTTGTTTCGTGAACTTACTTAGCTGTTTATTGGGTGTGATAGGGAGCAATGAAAATGCTACACAGGTTGTGTACTGCGCTTGTAACTTAATCAAGAAAGAGGCAGTAAATTTATCTGCTCACACGAGGAAAACGTCCCTGCCTTGCCAATTTCTAGCAGAGAGCATCTGTGTCGTGTGATTTTCAGCTTGACGCTATCAGCTGTCAACGTCTAAATTCTTCTAAGATAACAGCTCACTCCCAGAAGCTACCAAACAGTATTTCAGTTGAGTAATTGTAAACGTTCGTGAGGGAACACGACAAGCTTTTCGATTTATCGCCGTCTTCCTTATTATCAATGAAGCCCCAATTTGGATGTACCAGTGTAGATATCGTTTCTCATGATTACCACGTACAGCTTGTTAGCACTGTATTCCACGAACCCTCTGACGTGCGGAAGTTAGAAGATATTTAAGTGCGTCGTATTAACAGAGTTATCTTTTTTTGTGTAATTAAGTAATGGCCGTGCAACGGACAGTTCTCACAGTAAAATATTTTTTTGAAAGTTTTTAAGGAAGACTTTTTTATTCGAACTGAGTATGAATGATTATTACAGAGAATACTGTACAGGAGTCAATAAAAAATGTTAGCAACTCAAGTGTCCATTTAATTATTGTATGCTGAAACAGCTACCACGGAGTTGCATCATGCTGCTACTGGAGCTTCCAATCTACGCAGTGCTGTCTGTCGAATCATTGGGAATTTAAACTATTTTCGTGTTTCTTCCACGCAGGCGTATGTCTCACGTGTCCTCTTCCTCGTCCTGGGAACTAAAGCGTAAGACAGGATTTCAGCCACAAATAGTTTTGAAATGCATTCAAAGATACTGAAAAGACACAAGTGTGTAATAAAACACGAGTCTGAAATGCACCCAAGTAGCAAGATTTTATGCCTTGCTGCAAAAATTCATTACGGTTTTTGTCTGTAGTGAAATATTTTGTTTGAAATGATTGGCATAAGCAAAGGAGTGATTAAAATTTTGAACATCTGTGACAAGTTGCACAGTGCAGACTGAACACAAAATAGAAATATGTCATTTGAGTAAGTTGTTAAATTCCATTATCTGGCACACTCCCCTCATAATCGGATAGTTAATCTATTCTTTTGAAAGACAAAGTATTCTTCCTCATCTGTAACACTCACTGTAGAATCCACAAATATTTCAAGCAAATTCCGTATACATTGCTCCTGTGTGAAACTGGAACGAGATAATAAGTAACGACAAGTCTTTCTTTTTTTTTAATTTTACATTCACCTTCTAGCTCGCAACTAGCGCAAAACTTCTCTAAGTTCGTAAAATTTAAGGCATTCTTACGTCAACATGCCCAACAACGAACGACGTACAGTTAACAGTGTCGTGGCAAAGCATCACTCAATAACGAGGAAAAATATAATGGATTTACACGTCAAATGTAATAAAGTCATCTTTATAGTTCGCTATCCTCCTCTGGACAGTAATTCGATTGTGTACACTGAGATCGCTTCCACATATGGGCGATCGGGCTTCCAATAGGTGGCAGAGGACTGCTAGACGCTTTCCCTGTGTCCGAAGGCTAGAATAGTGTGCACTCAACCTCTTAAACACAAATGAAGAACTGTTACGGAGAAGCTGGGATCCCTTTTACCGGTCGGAAGAGCTATTGCTCTGGGCATGGGATGAAGGATATCAGTGTTACACAAGAGCAACTGTGAATAGTGTATGGAGAGATAGCTGCATAAATATTTGGTTTCTAGTGTCGTCGTATTTTTTATTGGAGACTACTAAGCGAAAATAATGTCAGCAGAACCACTCCGCAATGGAACTGAAAGAGTGAAACAAACACAAAAATAATGGGATTCCATCGGGACTCCATCTTTCTGCAAATTTTCTTACCCATGTGCTCCAATCAACATAGAATCCCATGTTGCATCTGTCCCTACAATTAGTCAAGTGTGTACGCTGGTTTGGAAATTCTGTGTAATCTGATATGGGCCCCAAATTTATGTCGCTGGAAGCTACTGCTGAGTTTACAGCTTGTTTACGAATTAACTTTACCGCTGATTGTCCTTCAAACAGATACGATGTAGTGATCTAATTTCAGGTCCACTTCATTGAGTTTATTTTTGTGCTGATAGTGTTGTTAAGCTTTCCAAATTGGGAAACTAATTTATAAATAACAAACGATAAAAATAGAAACATTTGCAGTCCGTATCAACTAAAACTGTTAGTTCAGCAGGTGCAGAAATATTATTTAAATGTATTTAAATTGCAGTTATTTCCATAAATCTGCCTTATTTTGGACAACAGTTGAACTGATTGCAGTTAGTTCTTACAAAACTTATCCTGAAACAGTGAAAATCTTTCTAAGACTCACTAAGGTTACAAAATCTATAATAAGACTATTCTAACTCAAGGAAACTTTCTTGGGTATTTGCTATTACCTTGAGACAAACATAACGTTGGCAGGAGTATTTTTACTTAAGTGGTCTAGCGTGAATCGTTTAAAGTCAGCGATCAGCGTGTTGGCCAATTTGCTGAATGTATGGATTCCATGCTATGCCCTGGAGGAAAGCAGCTTCTGTGAATGGCGGACGAGTACGTGACCGCAAGGAGGTTGAACAGCGCAAGGGTATCTATTGGCTTCGATTATAGCGCACTTCCATTCTTTAATTTTAGATCCAAAGACTTGAGCAAACTCCTAGATATTTGTTCCACAGAAAGAGTAAACTTTTCTCTCTCCTGGCGCTCTGCAAAATTAACTCAGAGTGGTTCAGAATACTTCCATGACCAGCTTCGTCTTATTTATGGAATTATTCGTCAGCAACTTTCGTCGCTCTTGCCTAACTTTCTCCTAAATCTGAAGAGCTTTGGTCCTGAAAGTCTAGTTGCAGTTTCGGTCTTCACCCAGCATTCCCTTTTAAATCACTAATTTCGCACACAGAGTACTGCCTGTCAAGGAGTGAGGCATATATATTCAATATTTAAAATCGTTAATGTAATCTTCACGTAAAGTGCATGTAACATGTATTTCTGATTTGAGCTGCTGAAAGTTGCAAAACAGTCGACGACGATGCCGTCCAAAAATCTTACGTTGCTAATTATTTAAGAAGAAGATCAGGAGTAACACTAAAATATACAGTAAGTAGCAGATACGCGTGACTTCATCTATAACTGAGGATAGTACGAAAAATGAGGGAATTTGGCTAACTAAGAAGCATACTAATTGAAAAACTAAAATACGAAGCCAGAGAGAAAATTTCTTATCTCCCAAAAATCGATTTAATTGAAGGGAACAGTTAATTTGTTACCAACAGAAGCCTACTGGTATCAAACATCGAAAGTAGACTTAATCTGAGAAAGAAACTTTCTGGTTCAAAGTGGTTCAAATGGCTCTGAACACTACGCGACTTAACTTCTGAGGTCATCAGACGCCTAGAACTTAGAACTAATTAAAGCTCACTAACCTAAGGACATCACACACATCCATGCCAGAGGCAGGATTCGAACCAGCGGTCGCTCGGTTCCAGACTGTAGCGCCTAGAACCGCAAGGCCACTCCGGCCGGCAAACTTTCTGGGAATGTACGTCTGTAACAAAGCTGTATACAAATGAATCGTGGACTGTGAGAAACGAGGAAAAGAATGGAATGGAGCGTTTAAGATATCATGTTACAGCAAAAAAATTAAGTTGGCTGATAAAATTAGAAACAAGGAAAGGAAAGGAATATTTGGAAAACAGTAATTAACTGAAGGGACGAAATGATGGGACATGACGGAAATTCTTTCATCGTAGAGTAGAGAGTAGAAAAAGGCAAAACAAATGGAAAGTAGTGATCGGGTAAAAAGCACAATAAATAACTGATAACCTGATGTGTGACACCCTGACACGGAGAATGGCACGTGAAAGCTAATCTTAGCCTGCCACATCAAAATAGTCAGCAGATTGATTAAAAAGAATTGACAATGATAGTGAACAACAGTGGTAGTGAATCATATAAGTATTTTTATTTGTTTATTTTAATATGCAATCAGATAACAGACCTTCAGTTACCTGCAGCATGTGATTATATTTCATTTGTGCTTATGCAGCTCTCATAGGTTCGCATTTTGTATCATTTTATTTTTTATCGGGACACACACTGTAACGTCACGTTTAAGATCGACACAGTTCCAGTGATGCGGCTAGAATCCATGACCTCCGCTTCATGATGGAGTGAGAGTACTCCTAGTCTTCGGAGGTCGAAAACTGTAGTTTTTAATTTGGTTTACAAGAAACATGTAAAGTTCATCGATCACAATGAAGTCGAATGAGGACTCGTTAGGGTAGGGGTAGTAAAGATGTACGTTGAAGAAGGACAGGACCGTGAACTAGTGCTTAAACATCCTGGACTAATTTATTTGACAAGTGGGTAAAAAATGCAGGTAATGCGAAAGACTAATCATGAACCAAATTTCGTTAACATACCTGTGGGGTGGAGACAAATAGCAGATGACAACAGGTCAAGAAGAGCACCAAACTAATGGAAAGGACATTAAATTAAACTCGGGATACTGCTTGTTTTCTATTAATGAACTGCTAGTCTACACATTTCTGATTGTCAATTTTCACTTTTCTTTGTGTTTTACGGCGTTATATTAGCAGTATACCTGAATTTCCCTGTGCAATAAATGATACACTGTTGACCACACATGTTAATTCCATGTTAACGTCAGTTGTATGGGGATACATTGGTCTATGTAGCGTTGTATCACTATACTGTGAACTCACAGACCTGTAAGGTGGAATATATGCGAGGGCTAAGAAAATTTATATTACTGTATTAGTCGATGCCAGTGTTTATAAAATCTCCAGATACTAAACCACACCTAAAGAACACGATGCATGCGATTACATATAAATAATTAATTTATTCAGCATGGTAATTAATAAATGTGTTGTAGTGAAATGCAACATGTATGTTTAATATACAGTAATAAATATTAGTTACTGCATCATTTGTTAAAAGGAAGTAATTAAAATGAAAGGACCGAATTATCCAAATAACTCTATTTCGTTTACTCTGCCCATTAAATATGTAATGTGTAACCAGTATTTTCCAGAAAATATCGAAGTTTTATTAGTTTCACATTAAACTTTATTATTCAGTATGTAGTTACCAATGTTCTGATTGTAATAGTTGAAAGAAATATGATAAATCACAATGAACAGAAAGTGACTGTCACCTAAAATTTCTACACAAGGGAAAGTTATCTTCATTTGTCTTCACATACCTCAATTGTACTCCCCTCTTCTCCATTTTTGAGAGAAAAGTTTTCTTTTTTCAAAAGTAATTTGAAAAGCTATTGACGATAAAAACTTTCGCTTTGTAGAATATTCCTTTACAAAATTGAATAAGATTTTGTAAGTAATAATATATTTTTGTAATCCTAATTCTATGGTTTCTTAAAATGTATACTTTTGTCAAACTTACTATGCTAATTATAAAATTAATGAAGTCAAGGAAGTTTATGTTTCGACAAAATTGTCTCAGGAAATGCGAGATTATAAATACGGTAATTACAAGTCAATTCTGCAGTCTGCGTTTAGCTTTCGACTCGTAAAGGTACTATACCACTCAGCCTGATATTTACTTCCTACCTGCAAGACACTGTTCCAAGCGTCTGAGGATGTTTGTCATTCCTTGTACTTGTCTCTAGAAGTTGTGTCGTGAGCAGATAATCTGATATTCATAAATGACATAAATCACATAACAAAACCGAACATAGACAACGGGCAGAAAGCAAGAGAAAAAGATAAGCAAAAGATATTTTGTTTGTACTTAATTTCCTCTCAACGATAATTAAACAGTGCAAGAACGTTGAAAACGTATATCTAGAATTCTCTTTGTTTGATGTTTAACTTTGTGGTATACTGATTGGGATGATATATCACAAAGCCAATAATAATTTCCGTATTGCAGGGCGTGGAGCGGAACATAGAACAGAGTACGGCATTTTAATGAATAGCTAATTCCTGTTAGCTATTTAAATTTCTTTATTCTTTCATACTATATGCTTATTTAAGGGTTCTTGCCAACTCCTAGTACAACGTTAAGTTGTTAATAACGAATGTACGTACCGTATCTGTGTCTGGTCGCTCTTTTCTCATTGTCTTATAACACTAACAAGCATGTATTTTCCATTAATTTTTGCAGGTGGTTATATTTTGACAGCATATTAGCTTGATCCAGGTTTACTTATGTTAAGTCGTTATAGTTTATTTACATACTAGATTTGTATGTGGTGGTAATTTTTTTGCTGTCAATAATTACGTATTTTTCGAAAGTACTGACAGATTTATTGCTTGATCCAGGGACCCTCTATGAAGGCTGGATAAATGAAGTTTTTTTGGGTGGGAGCGCTTGCTTAGAAGAGAAAGAAGAGCCAGGGGTCGTCTCCATGAAAGTTAAGGGGGGAAAACATTAAAAAGCTACTGTTTTCAGCTGTTTTGATATTTTAAAATATCAAAAGGTGTTTTATTTTAGGCAAATCTGTTTTAAATTTCTTGATATGTGTAGCATTCACAACCTTTTTCTGAGTAACTTCTTTAATGTTTTTCACCTTGTATAAACTCTAGGGATTGATTGATGACAGGATACGGTGCAAAAAAGGTCTAATGAACTTATGTCCGGAAATGAGTGGTTTCCACGCTAGAGACCATTTATTCTATCATTCATTGTTACAGAGGCTGCGGTCTAATACGCGCTGTACCACGCAGTCACATTTGCAGTATGCGTTGATTTGGTTTCCATGTGTCTCAACGCATGTGCGTTCTGCCTCATACGTTCACATCGGCCACGCTGCATACGAGCAGTGTCAAAGGCAGCCTAAATACTCTGTTCCAGTTTCTCCATGTCTGGAATGGGCTCTGCATACAGGATACTTTTGAGATGGCCCCATAACCAGAAATCGCACGGGTTGAGATCCGGTGAACGAGCAGACCGTGCAACTGGACTCCGTGGTCTGATCCATTGGCCAGCGAAGATACGACTGAGATACGTCCGGACGTTAACGGCGAAGTTGTAGCAGCCACATAATCCTTCGAATCAGCAATAGTACTTCTTCCAGCAAGGGTGGAAAAGTCACGCGCAAGAAACGCCGATTATTCCGGCCTGTTAGAGGACGTGGAAGGAAGACTGGACCCAAAATACGGTCACCAGTTATCCCGGCCCACACATTCTGGCTGCACAGATGCTGATGATTCACTATAACCATACCATGGGGTTCCTGCGTACTATCCCACTGATGACTGTTATGGAAATTGAAGATACAACTGTGCGTAAAGATGGCCTCATCTGTGAATGGGATGGATGATGCAAATCCCGGAATCATGGTTGCCTGGTGAAGAAAACAGTGACGAAATTGCTCCCGATGTGTAAAGTTACCCCTGAACGCGCTGTAACTGTCATAGAGAATGTTCCACATGGTCGTCTGGCTTATCCTGTATTGGCAGGCCAGCTGCCTGGTACTGACACGGCAGTCGCCTTCCATGTTTTCCTCCAAGTCTGGTGTCCGAGCATTTCTTGTATGTCCTTCACGATTTCTTCCTTCTTGAAACGACGCTGAATGAGACAAACGTCGAAACTCTGTTGCAGACCCCTTAAACTGTTATTGTTGTCGACGGGGACGGTTATCCTGATACAAGGTTGTATCTTTGCTGCCCGGTGCTCGTTGCCATTTACCTTCGCGTAAGTAAACACCACGTTGAAATGCTTTCGATTCGAATACGGATCCATTGTGCACAACGTTGTATCACGTCCACTACAAGGTGAGTCAGCAAGAGAAGTGAAAGGGACACCACAGTACCAATTACTATCGCAGGAGAGGGCGATAGGGCGTGACGTATGAAGAACAGTACCAGCCTCTAGGAGGAAACCATGAGTATTGTAACTGCAGCTGCATGGTACAGAGCGGATTAGACGGCAGTCTGTAACAAAGCGTGATTGACTAGATGGTCTCTAGCATAGAAAGCATGCAGTTGTGGACACAACTTCATTAAACCTTTTTTCCGGTATCCTCTCACCGATCAATCCCTAAAATTTGTACACGGTGGAAAAAATCAGCCTGTATAATTATTAATACACAGCAACGAGCTCATAAGATTTTTGTTAACACAGAGTTGATAACCAAATTAAAAGCAAACAAACTGAAATTAGAATAAAATACTTTTAAAACTGTACTTCTTAATTTGTTGCCAGGTATATTTTTGCCAGTTTAGTTCATAAATAAATGTATACATATATTTTGAAAATTATGATTGTAAAGTGTGCTGCTGTGGCAGATCTGGAAGCACTGCTAATATTTGGCGCCCACAGTTCTAACAGGAGGGGAAGCACAAGTCCCTGGTACAGGTAGTGCACAAAGTAAGGTGGCTTCGAGAATACTGAATTAAATGACTAACCCCACTGACCAAGGCTCTAACTTCGCGTGCTTAACTTTTTCGCAGACGGCAAAAGTTACCGTTTCATTTTAATTTAGTTTCAACTCTCGGAGGGGGCGATCGTCCACTCAGCCTCTCCCCTCCCCCTGTTTAATCCGCCCTTGCCTGTATGTTTCAGCACCTCTGGATTAATCTATAAAGCCGTCAAATGGTACGAACAATATGTAATTATTCACAAAATAAGACAGCGGGAGGGTTATGACCAAACACAAATTCAGTACACAAATACGGTATAACGACTTAACCACAGTGAATCTGGATCAAGTTAATAAGCTGGAAAAATATAACCATCTATAAAATCTGATGGAGAGTACACACTTGTTGATGATATGAGCCAGCAAGGGAATATCATTCCATGCCTGTAGGTTTGTTAGAGTGCTGCTATAATTTAATTTTCTAAATAAATGATTCAACCACTATTTTCTAAACACTTGACACTTACTCATTTGTCTAGTGTACACGACGTACTGGCTTCAAATGGCTGTAAGCACTATGGGACTTGACATCTGAGGTCATCAGACTTGTCGGCCGGAGTGCCCGTGCGGTTGTAGGCGCTAGAGCCTGGAACCGCGCGACCGCTACGGTCACAGGTTCAAATCCCGCCTCGGGGTTGGATGTGTGTAATGTCCTTAGGTTAGTTAGGTTTAAGTAGTTCTAAGTTCTAGGAGACTGATGACCTCAGAAGTCAAGTCCCATAGTGCTCAGAGCCATTTGAACCATTTTTCCCCTAGACGTAGAACTATTTAAACCTAACTAACCTAAGGACATCACACACATCCACGACCGCAGCAGCGGTGCGATTCAAAGGACGTACTGTAGTTCACTGACGGCATGAAGAGTATCACAGGTTTCTCCCTAACATTTTATTAACTTTCCTATTACTTCGATGTGTTCGACTCACACTAATGTTTAGTTTTTGTTTCTTCTGTACCCATCACCTTCTAAAAGTGCCAGTAGCCTTAATTGAGTCGCTCCTCGTTTTCGCCTTTTTGCCCAGCTGCAGCGGCGGCGCCTGTCGCAGTGTTGCAACGATTGGGCTTCAAGTACGGCGGCGAGGCGCCGAGGTTCCCAGGCCGGCCGGCTAGCTGGCTGGCTAGCTAGCTAGGCGCCGCGATCTACTTTCACCGCGCGCCCGGGTCATCGTGTGGCGCCGCCTGTCGGCCGGCTCGATGAGTTGTTGCAACCTGTTACGTAAAGTGCAAAAAGCTGCAGCTTTGTGAGGCCCGGCGGCGGCCCGATAGCAGGCGCCAAGAGAGCGAATGTCCAGCGGGAAAAGAAAAAAAAAAAAAAAAAATCACGCTGCAGGCGATTATAGCTGCAGGGTGAGGAAGGACAAGAAATGACGAAAATTTACGTATCGCAAGTGTACAGTATAACAGGAAGAATATAAGTTTTAATTTGTAGGTGGTTTGGAGGCGCATAGGGTGCGAAATGTACACAGTTTAATCAGATAAATGTGACGACGGCGTATGTTCGAAGTCAAAGTGTAATAACCATTCACAGAAAGAGATGTCAGGCCTAATAGTGCAGGGTATATAAAACGTGTGGGGGGGACAGGGAAAACAGTGCAGTGGCTGAAACTTCGTGGCAGATTAAAACTCTGTGCCGTACCGAGACTCGAACTCGCGACCTTTGCCTTTCGGGTGCAAGTGCTCTACCACTTGATAGAGAACTTGCCCGCGAGGGCAAATGTCCTGAGTTGGAGTCTCGGTCCGGCACACAGTTTTAATCTGCCAGGCACTCCGCTGCAAGTGAAAACATTCTGGAAACATCCCCCAAGCTGTGGCTAAGCCATATCTCCGCAACATCCTTTCTTCCATGAGTGCTAGTTCTGCAAGATTCGCAGGAGAACTCCTGTGAAGTTTGGAAAGTAGGAGACGAGGTACTGGCGCAAGTAAAGCTATGAGGACGGGGCCTGAGTCGTGCTTGGGTAGCTCAGTTGGTAGAGCACTTTCCCGCGAAAGCCAAAGGTCTCGTGTTCGAGTCTCGGTCCGGCACACAATCTGCCAGGAAGATTAATATCAGCGCAAACTCCGCTGCAGAGTGAAAATCTCATTCTAGTGCAGTGGTCGTTGCAATGCGGAAACAAAGCGATTTACCTAGCGTCCAAAACGGCATGATCGTTGCCTTTCGGGCGTAAGGTGGAAGAATTGCGGAAACGGCTAAGTCTGTAAAAATTGTTTGTGTGCCGCTGCGGTTAAGTATACCGCCAACAGCGGTGGTCTAGCTAAGAACGGTGTGTCCTCAACAACCTTTCAGCGAACGTTGCTGCATGTGGGCCTCCGCAGCAGGTGTCTGGTTCATGCACCAATACCGATTGTTATTCATCGGCGACGAAGGCTGAAATTCGCACGTCAGTAGCGCAAATCGACGTCCACGGAGTAGCGACGTTTTATGCACCGCCGTCGGCGTTTAACGGCATGAAACGTCTGGAAACCAACAAGTCACAACAATCGTCAGGAGGGTCCAGGCCAGAGTGCGGAGCAAAGTCAGGGAAATGTTTCCATGGTATTCCTTGGGTGTTCTCGTCGTTCTGGGAGGCGCAATGCATCAGCACGAGTATGAATCTGTCTGTGTGGACCATGGCCACCCCTACATGGAGTTCGTTTTCTCCTTGGCACAATGGCATTTACCAGCAGTACAATGAGACGTATCGCACAGCTCGCAGTGTACGCGCGTGGCTCGAAGAGCATCAGGATGAGGTTACTCTACTCCCTTTGACCACCGAACTCACCGAATTTAAGCCCAACCGAGAATCTGTGGACCACCTCAATCGGGCTCCCCGCGCCATGGATCCCCAGCCGAGAAATGTAACTCAGCTGGTCACGTCACAGGAGTCGGTATTTTTCCACACCCCTGCCGGTACCGTTCAGAGCCTCATTGGCTCTGCAAATGCTGCAAAATGTGGTTCTTCAGGCTATTGACTTGTAGTTACATTAATGCGACTGGCCGATGTAGTACACAGAGAAGCCAACTCTGGCAGCGACAAAGATTCTAACCCGAAAATCGAATTGTGGATGAAATGCTGTTTAAACTCTATGCCAGAGATCGTCAACCGTAGAGGCTGGCAACTGATGGTGTTCTAGTGTGTTGACAGCCCATGACCAGACGCCTTCGGTGGGTAAGAGTCCTGGAAAACGTGCTGGTGAAGACGACAGTCAAATATCCTCTTTATCAAGGACGCTCAGCATACCATGAGGAACATGTGATCTGGAATATCTTCTTGAAAAGAAAACAAGGATCCTGAAGATAATGTGTATCCACTGTCTTTAACACATCAGAAATGAAAGGGCTGCTGTCCAGATTCCCAGCTGTATCGGTCAGAGGTGACCATGTTGTGTTCTCAGTGGCTCGCTGATCAGGGTTGAGTCTGTATGAAGATGTTAAATGCAATCTGGCGACCTTCTATGTCCCTGAAGTCTGCACTGAACTGGAACTCGTTTGGAAACGAGTGATGTCATTGGGCGTCTGCTATCGGCGTGCCTCCATCTTCTGCCGCATCAAGGGAAGTGTCGACAGTCTGTTGACACGTCAAGGGAAGCCGTACTGACAGTTCGTTGGGCTTCAGAAGTCGTTATACTGTCTGTATGGACATTTGTCTGGATGCAAACACGTCAACCCTCTAGGGCGCTACCCGCGTTGGGCCGTTGCGATCCTGCATGGCGCTAAGTACGGTCCTCCTGAAACAATCGATTCCATATTTGCATAACTACTGTGGGACGCCGACTTGCGACAACAATAATATCGCGGAACGGTAACCTGCCGCCTTGACAGACTTCGATTTTGCCACTTAATCTGCCAGATTCCCAGCAGAGGGGATTGTTAATAACATACAAAGGAATAACCGAATCACTATTACAGCGTGGAAAACTAATAATAAGTGTCAGGTCAACGGTGAGAATTGTGAGAAGTAGCTTCCTACTAACGGAAAAGATCACTAGGAAAACTTTTAACTAAGCTGTTCTCCAAATAAACCCTAATGTCTGTGTTATGCAAAAATCCGTATACAAAGGTTCGAATGAATTTAAACGTGAACGGCGTAAAGAATACTATATCATCAATATGTGATTGTCATTGTGAGATGTCGTGTGGACTCAGCAGCGCTGTTTCCGGAGTGATCAGACGTTTTAGTGTTACGTCAAGCTCAATCCGTGTGCAAACCTCAAACTAAGTAAACACAAGAGAAGAAGATAACAGTAGACCTTTTCGAAATCGATTAGATGTGAGTGAGCTCGAATGCAACAGAATGTTTGGTCTCTAGGAAATTATTGTATTTATTTGTGTCAGAAGTGTTACACAAGGTATAGACAAAAAGAACACAAACGCAATGTACATAATGCAGAAAGTATGAAATATAAACATATTTCATCCAAATAAACACTAGCTAATAGATAGTCATAACCAACAATATATTTATATTCAGGATGGTTATAATTAAAGTGCACCTACTCACATAAATCCAGTGTGGGCTGTATTTATTATACGGCAGCGAAACGTGGTAGATATTCTAATGCTTTAATGCGGAACGTATTTACGCTGGAAAAAACAGATTTCAGTTTCGGTCACCAGGCGCAAATCTGGCTCTGGAACGAAGGAAAGACGTATAGAAATGTTTCCATGTGTAATAACTTCGAAACGGGACCTGAGTAGAAAAGATTAAACACGTGAGAAAGGCATAATTTTGGTTTTATTATTAACCGGAGATTCCACAATTTGTTCAGTAAGAGCACAGGAGACGTCGACGAGATGCTGTACAGAGCCAAATTTGCACCCGTTAGCCAATACTGGAACTAATTTTTTTCCATCGTAAATCAGTTCCACGTTAATGCGTTAGCTGGCGTGCTATAATTACAGCCTGCACTGGACCTCTACGAGTAGCTGTTGTACTTAATGTATCTATACTCAATGTATTTATAGTATTGTCGTCCAGGTGTATGTATTACATCAGTTGCATTTGGCGGTGCTAACAACAGATCTTTAAACCAGCTCATTTATGGCTTCTGCGGAAACTTCAAGAGATGCACATCTGACGGTGGTTACAACTGATGTTTAAATCAGCGTGTTGACGGATATTACGGACACTTCAAGAGATGCATCTTTGTTTGTTCTTCTCCATATTCTCGGCAACAGATTTGCACAGAAACCCCAGCTTTTTCCTCCACCTTCAGATGTAGCTACTCCCATGCGATGTCCATTCAGTAGTATCTATATCGATCTTTTCTCAGTGGAGGTTCTCTCGAGGCCCCAACCAGTTTATTATGTGATCTTTGCGTGCTCACCATAGTTCAAGAGCCTGGTCTTCTGTGCTGCTCAGTCCAATCTCCGATGTACAGAAAGTGTTTTCTCGGCTTGAGGCCTTGTTGAGTTGACTGGTGGTCGCAAAACGAAAGTTTAGACTGATTTCCGCATGGTAAGCTGCTTCTCGGCCAGTCCCTCCAAATTCAGAAGTTTTTCAAAGACACTCTCAGCCCGCGACATTTCGAATCGTGCAGGATAACCAGGTACGTAGGCGTATGGACCCAGACAGAGACATACAAGTCAGCCCATTACTTGTGACTGATCCGCAGAGCTTGAATAAATTTCAAGGAGGACATCATTCCACCTGGCTGTGTTTCAAATTATTTCATTTGCACTACCAGTTTCGGGCACTGCCCATTTTCAAGTGAATTATTTCATTCTTTTTGCGTCGATATGTCACTACTTTTCCCAATTCAAGGAGTGGAAATATATCTATCAGATTCTTCTGGGTGGTCAATAAATTTGAAACAGGACATCATTCCACGAGAAATCAGGCAAGGTTATTGACGCATCACCACACCAAGATTAACACGATGCACTTGAAATGGGCGACCCCGAAACTAGTAGTTCGAATGAAATAATTTGAAACACAGCCTAGTGGAATAACTCCTTCTTTGAACGTGGAAATTGGTCGTTCTCAGCGACGAGTGACTAATGGATTATAGAGACGTGGATACGGGATGGGTATGATCAGCATATTTCCCGCCTCAACGTAAGGAGCCGTGTATCCTTCATGCACAGCTGGGTCAGTGTTCGGGCAATGCAACAAGTGTGAAATAATTTCTTACACCTGAAGTTGATGAGCGCGAGAACAGTCGCCAATAACACCTTAACATATGTTTAGACATAAGCAGCACATTTGCACAGAGACTTTGTGTACCGGTGGTCCAGGTCTTCACTGGAACACCGCTGAAATGCTCGGAGAGCGCCGTCGAGAATTTAGCCGCAGGGTAATATCGTCTGCAAATTCCTGTCGATGTCGTCACCTGATGGGCTCCAAAGTCACCTGCGTGTAAACGGACTTCAGCTGGCAATGAGTGGTGCGTCATTGTTCAGGATAAGCCAGCGTAGCTTCTTTTAACAACATGTAGTAAATATCAACACTAATAGCTCTCGGGCCAGAAATTTGTGGAGGGGTTGTCGTCTCTTCCTCCAAAAAACAATTTACCATTATTGTGCAGCGTAAACTTGTTGCTATGGTGCTTTTTTCTGATAGTGAGTGTATACAACTGATAATAGTGTATCCACAAGGATAGTGAGTTACACCATTCTTCCCCCCCCCCCCCCCCTCCCCGAATGTAAGAAGTCGTCTTCCTGTTCCTGATGTCCTACGAGAAATCTATACAGCGTAACGAGTCAGTTTCGTCAGCATTTTTAGTATCTCTGGATTATGCTCAGTTTTATGACAGACAGGTCAATAACCATTCATGATAGTTTAAGGATTTGTACATAAAGATCTCCGATGATTAAATGACTCTCACTTGGAACATTTTGCTCAGTTTACTGGATGATTTCATTGCTGATCAAGTATAGCCAGTCGCTCCAGCTCTCATGTTTTGGAATTCTCTTGAATTTATGACCCATAATGCGGATTATTAGAGGTAAGGAATCCAACGGTAAGGTTTGTGCTAAATATTCTGCTGGGATGAGTATTAATGTGACATAACGAATAAGTAAATGTAAACTACTTTCTCCACAAATCTTTTAGTTCTGAAACAAGAAACGAAAATCTCGTGATACTTGTCACTTTCTGAAACGAATTCGATAGTGCTATCAGTTCGTGAAGGAGAACGAAATATATTATTTTCGAGTGCACAAGTGCAACGCTTATCCTACTTGCAAGACAGAGAAAGGTGTATTGCGATAAACTGGACATAGCAATCGTACAAACGAGACAAAAACTGCCTGCTAACCATCTGTTGCTGTCCGACCAGCGTTTTGTATATGTTGGGGCGAGTCCAGAAAGCTAACTCGTTCACATGTTGAGATGTTAATAGACCTGGTTTACGGATCAATGAAAAAGGTTGTACAGGGTAAAGCAGTGATGTTAAGCCATCCTAATGGTATCAAAAACGAGTCGATATATCGACTGGTTGCCTCTAAGTTTATAGTGGGCAGTTTGGCAAATTCTTTGAGGGATGCAAGTAATTTTTAACGTTTATAGCTGCAGAATCGTAAGATTAACTTAGTCTTTTTAAAATACAGATGCATATTATTTTGTTAGTATTAGAAAAATACTTTGCATACGTCTTCAACGACATAATCCGTGTGGACATCGAAGGCCACTATGGCGGAGCGGTTCTAGGCGCTTCATTCCGGGACCGTGCGACTGCTACGGACGCAGGTTCGAATCCTGCCTCGGGCATGGATGTGTGTGTGCTGTTCTTAGGTTAGCTAGGTTTAAGTAGTTCTAGGGGACTGATGACCTCAGATGTTAAGTCCCACAGTACTCAGAACCATTTGAACCATTTTTGTGTGGACCTTGATCAAATAGTAACGCGATAACAATGACGTAAACCACTGTCCAGAGATCAGGAGAAGATGTGCTGCAAACGTCTGCGCTTCTACCGTACAGTAAGTGGTGTCTACCGTTTTACTCGTGCGGTTCAGTCAAAGCAAGACAGGTGAAAAGACGATTTGTTTACGGTTATTAAATACTGACGAACCCGCTGCATTTAGGTCACATGCAGGAGGCGGCTCAGAGATTTACTTGAGCGATTTTGAATTTTGTTCTGTCCGTGTCTTATACTCCCCCCCCCCCCCCCACTCACACACACACACACACACACACACACACACACACACACACACACACACAAACACTGAACTTTCATGAAACTGGAAACCACATTCACATACGCTGACATTCCTCCTACTTATATTCCTGAGTTCTCTGATACATCACTATATAACAATCTTAGATGTTTACGAGTTATTGTGATATCTTAATTACACCCATCATTACCAGGTATCGAAATACAGCATATATTCATTTTTTGCAGCCCTTTTTATGCAACACTTTACGGGAAACTATTCGGAACTGATAATCCACATCCATCTTTTTGTTACCAACTGGAAACCCTTCTTCCCCGCAACCAGCTCGCTTTATATTTGACTGAAAAGGAACGACACACTACTATTCCAAACAGCCTATTTTGCTCACGAGAATAAAGAATTTAAAAAGGTGTTATTAGCATAGGACGCCGAGATAAATAATTTCATACAACGTAATAAATGTCGTTAAAGTCGACGAACCACTTAAGAATCGTCATAAGGAAATTACCACAACTTTATTTATTATGAGATGCGTTTAAGAGCTGCACAGCCTTCTTAAGCCTGATATTGCATGGCCGACTCACGCAATCTTTCAATAACAGCAATGTAATTTGTATTTCTCGATCATCGACAGCCATTCGTGTTGTCACATTAATTTTGATGGCGCTGCAAACGAAACCGACAGTAAAAAATGAAATTTGAGGGTGACTATGTTGATAGGCGAACAACTGTCCGTAGATGCTTTACTCAAACTGGATTTTATAAGCAATTAACGTTATTACTCCTTTTACAAACACGAAACACGTAATTTAATGTAGGAAATGGCTTAGAGTTTTTATCAATTGCCATACTTAATTTTACATACTAACGTGTAACACGTATACATCCATTGCAGTAAGTTTGGTGTTTTTTACTCGCTTCCATGACGTTGCTGCAAGTTTCATATATTCATTTCATTATCTTGGGCGCTCGTCTTGTTTCTGTTACGCTTACCTCAGGCTTAGCCGAATATAAAAAGTTGCATAAGACGTACATGAATGCCGATCGTTTCGCTACATATACGACTTTTTAATCTCTCCACCGTTGTTTACGATGTCATTTCGGAGGCGCGACAACAGCGTATTTTATAACGTGAGTGACTACAGACTGCTTGTGGCATGACTGTGTCATATTCATTACCCATCACCACATGTTATACGACGGGCATTCAATAAGTAACGCAAAACAATTTTCTCGACCAGTTACGCTTGAAGAAACGTGAAATTTGTTGTGGGTCATCGTGGCACATTCCCTCTTCAGCCCCAGAAATTTCATGAAGATCCGACAGGTAGCGACATTATATGTAGCCTTCAAAAGGTCTATAGTGGAGGTGCGTTCCAGGCAGAGAGCTGTCATCGAATGTCTTTTGACGGAAGATATTCATCGGAGCTTGCAGGACGTCTATGGAGAAATATCAGTGAACAAAATCACAGTGAGTCGGTGGGCGAGATGGAAGACCAGATCATCACAGATATGCATTGGAGCTTGCAGAACGTCTGCGGAGACCTGTCAGTGAACAAAAGCACAGTGAGTCGTTGGGCGAGATGGAAGACCAGAGCCTCGCAGATATTCATCGGAGAGTGCAGAACGTCTACGGAGACCTGTCAGTGAACAAAAGCACAGTGAGTCATTGGGCGAGATGGATGACCAGAGCATCGCAGATATTCATTGGAGCTAGCAGAACGTCTACAGAGACCTCTCAGTGAACAAAAGCACAGTGACTCGTTGGGAGAGGTGTCTGTCATTATCGCAACGAAGCAAAACTGTCCTATTTTCCATGTGCCGGGCAGCCGCAGACAGCTGTGACTCCTGCAGTGTTGGAATATACAGAGACTCTCGTTCGAGTTGATCGACGTATCACAATCAAGCACCTTGCTGCTCAACTGCATGTCTGTTGGCAGCGCTGACACACCCGTCCACCAGTCAGGGCGCTCAAAGGTGTGTGCCCTCTGTGATCCTCGCCGCCTCACAAAACACCATAAAGAGCAACGACTGGCCATTTGTGCGGAATTGCTTGAGCACTACGAGGCTGATCGTGACATTTTTTGTCGAAATTGGTCACAGGCGGTGAAACATAGGTTCATTACTTCGAACCGGACACAAAATGGCAATCCATGGAGTGGCGCCACACCACTTCTCCTCCGAAGAAAAAGTTCAAAGCCATCCTCGCAGCCGCTATAGAGATGGCCGCAGTATTCTGGGGCTCTGAAGGAGTAGTTCTGTTTGATATCCTCCCTCCTGATGTGACGATCAACTCAGGAAATTGAAGAAACAATTTCAGCCTGTTCGTCGCCACAAAAATGCAAACGAAGTTCTCCATGGCAACGCGAGATCAAAAAGTGGTTCAAATGGCTCTGATCTCTATGGAACTTAACATCTGAGGTCATCGGTCCCCCAGACTTACAACTACGTAAGCCTAACTAACCTAAGGACATCACACACATCTATGCTCGAGGCAGGATTCGAACCTGCGACCGTAGCGGCCGCGAGGTTCCAGACTGAAGCGCCTAGAACTTCTCGGCCACACAGGCTGGCCACCGCTGGACCACACACATGTCTCCGCATCCTGGAGAAGCACACAAAACTTTATTTGACATCTCCCTCACCCACCCTACCGCCCGGACCTCGCACCTTCCAACATCCCTCAATTTGGCCCAATGAAGGATGCACTCCGCGGGAAGCACTACATTGATGATGGTGAGGTTATTGATGCGGCAAGGCGTTGGCTCTGGCGTCGACCAGTGAGTGGTACCATGCGGACACACAGCTCTTCCTACGGCGTAAGAACGTTGCATCGTACGAAGATTACTTTGAAAAACAGTGTTTTGTAGCCGAAAGGGAGAGGAATAATCATTAATGAAACCAACCCATTCTCAGAATAAAATGTGTTGCGTTACGTACTGAACGCTCCTAGTGAATTTAAGTTCCTTGGCACATTTTTCTCTCTGTAAAAATGAAGTAGAGATCTTGATATGAGTTTCACTAATAGATTGATTCACAAGGAAAGATTGTGTACACAACTTACTACACAGACAAGCCGTCCGGCCGTAACTACGAGGGGTCTTTGAAAAGTCTTTGCAAAAATAAAAAAGACTTATGTGTTTGGGGTAAACCTTTTTTATTTTTCGACATAGTCTTCGTCCATCGCTGTTCTAATTTGTTGATCTCTTCCGAATAATAAGAATTGTCCAAGTCTGCAAAATAGCTATTAGTTGCTGCGATCACCTCCTCGTTTGAATAAAATCTTTCATCCGCCAGCCATTTCTTCAAATTGGGGAACAAATGGTATTCCGATCGAGCCAAGTCTGGAGAATAGAGGGGAGGGGGGGGGGGATGTGGAATGAGTTGGAGTCCTATTTCCATTAATTATGCGACCACAGCTGCTGAGGTATTTGCTGGTGCACTGTCGTGATGGAAAAGGACATTTTTGCGGTCCAATAGCCGGGGGTTTTCTTGCAGCTCGTTTTTCCAACGGTCCAGTAACGATGAATAATATGCACTTGTGATAGTTTTACCCCTTTCCAGATAGACGATGAGGATTATCCTTTGCGAATCCCAAAAGACAGTCGCCATAACCTTTCCAGCCGCAGGACTGGCCTTCGCCTTTTTTGCTGCAGCTTCTCCCTTGGTAACTCATTGTTTAGATTGTTGTTTTGCTCTCAGGAGTATAGTAATGTATCCACGTATCATCCACAGTGACGACACGAGGCTTAAAGTCCTGCGGATTCTTACTGAACAGCTGCAAACCATCCTTGCAACACTTCACACGATTCTGTTTTTGGACAAATGTGAGCAATTGCGTAACCCAACTTGCGGATAGCTTTCTCATGTCTAAATTATGTACCCGTTCATTAGAGATGCCCACAGCACTAGCAATCTCACGCACCTAAACTTTTCTGTCATCCATCACCATATCATGGATTTTATCAGCGATTTCTGGAGTCAAAACTTCCACAGGGCGTCCAGAACGTTCAGCATCACTTGTGGCCATATGGCTACGCCGAAAATTTTGAAACCAATTATAAACTGCTCTAATCGAAGGTGCAGAGTCGCCATAATGTTCACAAAGCTTCTCTTTAGTCTCCTGAGGCGTTTTGCCTATCATAAAGTAATGTTTCATCATCACACGAAATTCTTGTTCGTCCATTTTTTGACAGTGACACGACTTCCTTGACTCACACGAATGGCAAACACAAAGAAATAGACCAATATGGCTGTAACCTGGTATGTGATTTTTCCAAAGATCCTACTAACCGGTGGTGCCATCTCTCTGACTTTGCACGGACTTTTCAAACGCCCCTCGTACTTACAGGGGAAACTCCCCATTGCACACTGCTGAGATTTAGTGACAAGATGGCCGAGTGGATAGCCTGTTAAAACTGAACATACGCCATGCGTGAAAACAGGAAGAAGGTGCACTGAACTGCGAAATTAGAAGCAAAATAGAAACAGTGAACGATCCAGGCTCAAGATGTACGACATGGTGCGAAATTAAGGATCACCGGCGACACAGTCGCGGCCTACTGCTCAGCCGGTGTGGGCTTTACTTTGCAGTGCTCCGTGTTGTAGCTGACTGGTTACGTTAACAGGTATTACGGTACGTGTACATTGTGTTCCCTGCGCAGCCACAGGACTTGTAAGTAGTGGTGCTTCTTGTTCTTCGTCTTCATCGTCTCTGTGTGTAGTTCGTGAAGCAGAGGTTCCGCTTCGTACCCGTAAATAATGTCCATGGATTCGATCAGGAAAAATACTTCGAGGCTTGTCTTTGGCAAGAATACAAGACATGTGCAACTCATGGCTTTGGAAGTTCATGACCGGTTAATTAAAAATTTGTGGTTTTTTAATGATAATGCAGAGTTAATTCAAACGGATAATAAGAAATTCTGTGTGTTTGCTAAAAAACATAGTTCTGTTGTGTTAGATGGAATATTACTGAAAACCCGGGCTAATTTGAATTCCGTCGTCGTGATCATTCTGTCACTAGCGTTGATGTATGTAATGCTAACAGCGAACACTGTTTGGGTGCTAAATCGTCCCCCAGAGCTAGACAGCAAGGACTATTACAGGCACTTTCTAATTAGAGACAGGTAAAAAACAACGAATTCGAAAATCAGTCTACTAGATACAAGATCCATTGCTTCGACGGGATTAGATCGGTACGAATGTTTGTTAATTCCGTCATTCCGTTCCACATTCCTCTAGGCGGTTGCAAGGTACACGTAATATGTGTTGGGAATGAACTAGGACATCTCCGAGAAAACTGCCTACGGCGCGTATTTATTCTTTGAAATAATCTGCTAACGCGGACAAGATTGCAGGCACAATAACTGATTTCTTGAAGTACTGCGCCGGTTGCTGTGGCCGAGCGGTTCTAGGCATTTCAGTCCGGAATGGCGCTGCTGCTACGGTTGCAGGTTCGAATCCTACCTCGGGCATGGATGTGTGTGATGTCCTTAGGTTAGTTAGGTTTAAGTAGTTCTAAGTTCTAGAGGACTGGTGACCTCAGATGTTAAGTCCCATAGTTCTCAGAGCCATTTGAACCATTTGAAGTACTGCAATGGACAATACACAGAGCAGTCACGTAAACTCCCAATTTAGTTGAAGAGAAATTCCCAGCGTTGAAGAAGAGACTAGCAACAAATGAAGTACGCAAGAACGCAGACATCGATCAAAAGGATGAAACCGGTTATGACCAGTCTGCAACTGTTGCTCAGGAAAGTAGCTACAGGGTCCATGAGGTTTCAGTTCAAGAGCAAGAAAACAAAACAGACAAGGGAAATGAAAGTCTTTCTCGTTCTCATCGAAATCACAACTACAACAACAAACGACCATTAGAAAAGGGCAGTACGAGCTCCGAAAAAGACCTCGACGAAAAATCGGCACATATACCACGGAAACAAAAGCCCGATAACGTTCCAACAATACAGGGTGGATCCAACATGAGGTGGAAAGTCAAGCGGACACAGATATTCTTCAGTCCCTTCAACCATACGTGGTGAACCCCTTGAGCCGTCCACAGTAGGAAAGTAGACACCGAGCAGTACAGGAAACAACACGCCATGTAACACCACAGGAACAGCTTAGTGCAACCACAGTAGCTGTGACTGGAGCGTGTAAATGGGAATGTACAGAAGAGGATTGTGCGCAAACAGCTTTCAGTGTTGCGAAACAACCTGCGAATAAGACAGTTAAGGCAGAAGAGAGAAGTATTAGCGACCAAAAGACTATTAAATGTCAAGGTGTTGAAAACGGACCGAGAATGAAAGCCAAACCAAATCTAAATGCTGCACGTCGCAAAAATAACGAAGATGTGGAAAGAGAATAGGGACGACGAGAAGGGAGAAATGGAAAGTGAAATTCCTGGAAACGAATCCGGACAAGATAAGTAAGTAGGGGAATATGAACGGACGGGGAAACTGACAAATAGCTCGCAATGGACAATAGAAGGTGGTTACTCTCCTCACGCTAAATATCTCCGGAGTAACAAGTGAAAAAAAAAGAGGACTCTGAGGAATTTCTTAAAAACCAACGACGTGGACATTGCCTTGCTTCAGGAAGTAGCATGCAGTACATTGTGTACAATGTCGACTCTACCGCTAGGTGGTTGCTGCCTTTTAACCAGATTGGGACTGGAATTAGATAACTTAGAAAAGCAACCGGATTGGACACATTATCAATGCGAATCTAAATGAAATAACAATATTAAACCTTTAAGTTCCATCAGGAAAACATAACAGAAGTAGCAAAGAAATGTTTTTAGTGAACTATCCCGTAGTTTATGAGACACGCAAAGGGTGACGTAAAAATGTGAGGAGATTTCAATTGTGTCGTAAGACCGGCTGACACAGCAGGATCAACCCTTAACTGTGCCTCACTAAATACCCTGATTAGAGAACTGAAACTGATAGACGGCGTAGATCAACTAGCCATCACGCGATGCCACAATACTTACATATCTCCACAGTCAACCTCGAGACTGAACAGATGTTATACCACAGCAGGAATAGCTGTCCTGAGCTATGAAGTAATCCCCGCTAGCTTCTCTGAACACCATGCAGCTGTTTTTTAATATAAAAGGCTTACCCCGGCCCACTGTAATGGGAAAGGTATACTGCAACCTGCTCAACGTTGGGTGGACAAAAACATAATTCTGCGAATGCTATCAAACATGGTTTCATTGGAAGCGTTTCCTCAGTAGCGTTCTTAATTGGTGGGATAAATTGGTGAAACCTGGAATTCGTAAAAAAAGATCCTAGAACTACAGGGGAAAGAGCTCTTAGGCAAAATAATCAGTTGTAAAGACAAGGAATATACTGCAGACGAGAACTGGAGCTTCTGCCACCTCAGAAGAGAATGGAAACGCTGCAGGCAGAGGGCTATCGGAAATCTAACGTCTTCGGAGGGAACGACGCCGTTAATATGGAAGATATTAAGGAGAACTACCTTACAAGACCACAAGCTTACTATAACACCACCCAACTTCTCTCAGCAACGAAAATGTCACTACGTCGATAGAGCTCAATTAGGAAGAAGAAATTCCAGGCATTGTAAAGCAATTATCACGAAATAGGAGTCCGGGCACTGACAGCATAACGTATGAATTTTACTGACTATTCTGATCAGTTATCAAAACGGAATTCACGGAGGTTATGACATAGAAACAAAGAATGGGTCAAATATATTCATAAAATAAACCAGGAATTAGTTCCTGTAACCAACATTTCGAAACCAAGAAGATTAACTGAGTATAGGCCAATAACTTCGTTATGTGCCGACTCAAAAACAGTAGCGCGCATAGTAGCCTCAAGATTAAAAGAGACCCTCCCGAAGATAATGGGGCCTGGCCAAACGCGTAGTGTTTCCATAGGAAGATGATTGACGGACTTTCATTCTGAGAGACACGACCTTCTTTTCATGGATGTACCAAACCGGAATAATGGGACTGTTGAACATCGACCTGGAAAATGCCTTTGACGAAGTGGGTCGGCATTATCTAAAGAATGTGTTGCAACGCTATAACTTCCCACAGGCCACAGCAGATCTGCTACTATCAGACCGGAATGCAGTGGTCCCCAAAATGCAAGTAAACGCCCACTTCACGAGGGAATTCTCAGTTCAGCGCTCTGTCCGGCAGAGATCCCGTTATCAATGATATTATTTATAATTTCCTTGGAGCCATTGATCCGCTCAAGCACAAAGATTCGCCGTTAACGCTTATGCCGACGATATAGCAACTGCACTCAGGCAGCATCAAGACATTGGGAATATATTGGAAACAACTGATTCTTATGAGGAAGCAGCGGAAGCAACAATAAATAACGTCAAAACACGGCTCCTATGGTTGAGCAAAATTCAACAACTCACGCCACATCCCTTCACAGAACGCGATGACATGGAAGTGCGTAGCTTTAAACTAAAGAAGAACATGAGCGAACTGGTTGAGGGTAGTTGCAAATCAGTGGTGGAGAAAGTAAGAGGCGTCTTAATAACGAACAGCACAAGGAACTTAAATCTTATACATAGGATACAACATGTCAGTATTCTGGCCCTTTCAAAACTGTGGTATACAGCTCAAATAATACCCACAGAGCGACAATATATTGCTCACTAAAGAAGTATGTTGGATGGTTCAATTGCAAAGGGACGCTGTTCCGTGTACCCAAATACCAGTTAACAAAACCATCGAGTGAAAGTGAATTAGACTTAACAGATTGTGAGAAAAATGCACCACCCTCATCGTCAAAAATCTTATAAAAACCTTGAAACAGCCAGAAATCAGCCGGATTTACTGAAGACGTGGGAAACAACTACAAGAAGTGGAAGTCAACGACGAACACCCACGTATATGACTCGTACTCTTAAAGTCACAACGGAAATTGTAGAAAAAAAATTACAAATGGGAAGAACTTAACCACGAAAATACACTCCTGGAAATTGAAATAAGAACACCGTGAATTCATTGTCCCAGGAAGGGGAAACTTTATTGACACATTCCTGGGGTCCGATACATCACATGATCACACTGACAGAACCACAGGCACATAGACACAGGCAACAGAGCATGCACAATGTCGGCACTAGTACAGTGTATATCCACCTTTCGCAGCAATGCAGGCTGCTATTCTCCCATGGAGACGATCGTAGAGATGCTGGATGTAGTCCTGTGGAACGCCTTGCCATGCCATTTCCACCTGGCGTCTCAGTTGGACCAGCGTTCGTGCTGGACGTGCAGACCGCGTGAGACGACGCTTCATCCAGTCCCAAACATTCTCAATGGGGGACAGATCCGGAGATCTTGCTGGCCAGGGTAGTTGACTTACACCTTCTAGAGCACGTTGGGTGGAACGGGATACATGCGAACGTGCATTGTCCTGTTGGAACAGCAAGTTCCATTGCCGGTCTAGGAATGGTAGAACGATGGGTTCGATGACGGTTTGGATGTACCGTGCACTATTCAGTGTCCCCTCGACGATCACCAGAGGTGTACGGCCAGTGTAGGAGATCGCTCCCCACACCATGATGCCGGGTGTTGGCCCTGTGTGCCTCGGTCGTATGCAGTCCTGATTGTGGCGCTCACCTGCACGGCGCCAAACACGCATACGACCATCATTGGCACCAAGGCAGAAGCGACTCTCATCGCTGAAGACGACACATCTCCATTCGTCCCTCCAATAACGCCTGTCGCGACACCACTGGAGGCGAGCTGCCCGATGTTGGGGCGTGAGCGGAAGACGGCCTAACGGTGTGCGGGACCGTAGCCCATGGAGACGGTTGCGAATGGTCCTCGCCGATACCCCAGGAGCAACTGTGTCCCTAATTTGCTGGGAAGTGGCGGTGCGGTCCCCTACGGCACTGCGTAGGATCCTACGGTCTTGGCGTGCATCCGTGCGTCGCTGCGGTCCGGTCCCAGGTCGACGGGCACGTGCACCTTCCGCCGACCACTGGCGACAACATCGATGTACTGTGAGACCTCACGCCCCACGTGTTGAGCAATTCGGCGGTACGTCCACCCGGCCTCCCGCATGCCCACTATACGCCCTCGCTCAAAGTCCGTCAACTGCACATACGGTTCACGTCCACGCTGTCGCGGCATGCTACCAGTGTTAGAGACTGCGATGGAGCTCCGTATGTCACGGCAAACTGGCTGACACTGACGGCGGCGGTGCACAAATGCTGCGCAGCTAGCGCCATTCGACGGCCAACACCGCGGTTCCTGGTGTGTCCGCTGTGCCGTGCGTGTGATCATTGCTTGTACAGCCCTCTCGCAGTGTCCGGAGCAAGTATGGTGGGTCTGACACACCGGTGTCAATGTGTTCTTTTTTCCATTTCCAGGAGTGTAAGTACTTGGGTGTTAAAATTACGAACAACTTCAGTTGGAAGGACCACATAGATAATACTGTCGGGAAGGCGAGCCAAAGGTTGCGTTTCATTGGCAGGACACTTAGAAGATGCAACAAGTCCACTAAAGAGACAGCTTACACTACACTCGTTCGTCCTCTGTTAGAATATTGCTGCGCGGTGTGGGTTCCTTACCAGGTAGGATTGACGGAGGACATCGAAAACGTGCAAAAAAGGGCAGCTCGCTATGTATTATCACGTTATAGGGGAGAGAGTGTGGCAGATATGATACACGAGTTGGGATGGAAGTCATTACAGCATAGACGTTTTTCGTCGCGGCGAGACGTTTTTACGAAATTTCAGTCACCAACTTTCTCTTCCGAATGCGAAAATATTTTTTTGAGCCCAACCTACATAGGTAGTAATGATCATCAAAATAAAATAAGAGAAATCAGAGCTCGAACAGAAAGGTTTAGGTGTCCGTTTATCCCGCTCGCTGTTCGGGAGTGGAATAGTAGAGAGATAGTATGATTGTGGTTCGATGAACCCTCTGCCAAGCACTTAAATGTGAATTGCAGAGTAGTCATGTAGATGTACAAGCTAGCGTGGTCTAACTTTTCGGATGAGACTATAAATTAAACGCTGCGCTCGGCTGCTAGCATGTTCTTAAACGGTCTGTTTCCGGCATCATCAAGGCGACACCACCTGAGAGTCAAGGGAAACCCTTACTGTGGACATTGTGGCTTGACTGACACAGCACTGCACCGAACAGTAGGCTGTTCACGAATCCTAGGCTTCTCGAAGTGGTTTAAATTTAAATGTGCAATACTACATCAACGGCTGAAATTAACACCAAGAAGATAACGTTCATGTATTTCATAACGGTCCCGACTTCAAAGACGGTAACAACCACGTGGCTTACGCTCACATATTGCTCCATAAATTATGTTATCAACGATGAAGGTAAATCTGTAACCGAATTCAAGCTATAATTGCACCAAGAAAGGGACAAAATTGTCAGAAACTACTGGAACAAGAAATTTTTTTTATATTCATACACTTTCCATAAAAGTAAGGATGTTTAAAAATGGAACCAGCGAACTATCACTATTTAATGGAAATCTCGAGTTTATGTAGATGTGTAGCTTAGTTCCCTTATTTCAAATGCAGTCAGAACAAAAACTTAATTTTTCTAAAATGCTACGAATTACATAACTCAGGAAGGAGGTTTCGAGAGGAAATATGAGTAGTCCACATATCAAGTCATATTAAGGGAGAAATGACAATAATGCTATATACTTTTTCAACATTGAAAAATTACGAAATTGAACTTTTTTTGTAAATTACGACAGTAAATTTGTTATAAATTACAAATAAGACATATGTCGCAAAAAAAGAAGCGCACCTGCCTAGTAAGCAAAAGATCCGGGTTCGATTCGCAGCCTGGTTACAAATTTACAATCGCCGCTTCAGTCAATATATAAATAAATAAAACTTAATCACGTTGGACTTCGAAAGGGAAGATGCTTGCTCAAATCTCTGTCGTGCCCCTTTTTTTCACAATATGATGAACTGTTCTCCGCTCATTGACGTGTCTCTTTGCTGTACTCATGGTGTAACGTCCTTTCGCAACAACGGGGTGTGAGAAATGGATCTCCAGACGTATTAATACGTACCACATATTTGTTTTACACAAGTAGCTCATGTTATGACTCTTGTGTTACGTTTTGGACGTTTTACTCTTGAATTCCTTTGCTGTGGTGTAGTTCACACTTTCTCATTTCTGTGATAGGACTCTGTGACATCTCGCCTGCTCTCACTGTTCATCACATGTACTTCCGATGGTAATATATTCTTACCACATGTTTCGTATTTTGTAACCAATGTATAGTATGACAATTGCTAAGATTACATAAGTAGAACAGACATATCAATGTCGGGATGGCAAATTCACAATTTTGCGAAAAAAAGGCTTGGCAGGAGAGAGATTTTAACACAGCACTCCCGCTTTGCGATCCGACACCGTGGCTACACAACCACGACGACCCGATTTTAGCAATTCGCTTGATGTTGCGCATATTGAACTTGGATCTTCCACTGTTTCTATCTATTTTTCTTTTTTTTCACAGTCCAGTACAACTATTTCCTGTTTTTTGCTAGATCTGTGTTCAGCTTTTGACGGTTATCGATTGGGCATGTTACCAGTAAATATGAGGAGGAGGAAGGGGCAATGCGATGGGGAATTTAATGCTACCCATACTAAGTCGGGGTGGGTCGCTATTAAACATAAATCACCACTTTCGGAATGTACAGTCTATCGACAGACGTATTTGGGGAACCAGTTACATTTGCATCGATACACCGTACGGGGGAATGAGTACTCTGATATCGATAAGGTATGTTGTATGAATAATCAAAATAAATAAAGTGCAGCCTCAGGAAGTCGCCAAGGTTTTACGCAACAGTATATAATCTACGTCTTCCTTTTTCTCCTCTCTGTTGCCAGTTTCTAAATCATAAAATTAATCCATATCTCATTAATTTTAGACGGAGTAGTTCTATGGAGTATAATACTTCTACCTGTAGGAACTAACAGTCTGACCCATCTAGATAGAGAGTACTGGTAGACTCGGGAGCTGCGAGTTAAACTGGTAGACCAAGAGAACTTGCATTGAGAGTTACTTGTGACAAACAACTTGTAGGCCCGAGAACGTCATTTCGGTCTCCCTCCGATTTCTTGAGGAAACGCTTCCGCAGTACAGGAAGTATGCCCCTGAAGCAAGGAAATCTACATAATTTTAGCACGAGAGCGTTTCACCACACGGTGTAACAATAGAACACAGAGCCTCAGGTGTTTTACAGTCACTCTGTTCTGTCACTTTAAACCGTTTTTGTAATTTTATGCACTTACTAGATTTGTCAATAATTATTGTGTGCCGGCCGCGGTGGTCTCGCGGTTCTAGGCGCGCAGTCCGGAACCGTGCGATTGCTACGGTCGCAGGTTCGAATCCTGCCTCGGGCATGGATGTGTGTGATGTCCTTAGGTTAGTTAGGTTTAAGTAGTTCTAAGTTCTAGGGGACTAATAACCACAGCAGTTGAGTCCCATAGTGCTCAGAGCCATTTGAACCAATTATTGTGTATGAAACTACACTCCTGGAAATTGAAATAAGAACACCGTGAATTCATTGTCCCAGGAAGGGGAAACTTTATTGACACATTCCTGGGGTCAGATACATCACATGATCACACTGACAGAACCACAGGCACATAGACACAGGCAACAGAGCATGCACAATGTCGGCACTAGTACAGTGTATATCCACCTTTCGCAGCAATGCAGGCTGCTATTCTCCCATGGAGACGATCGTAGAGATGCTGGATGTAGTCCTGTGGAACGGCTTGCCATGCCATTTCCACCTGGCGCCTCAGTTGGACCAGCGTTCGTGCTGGACGCGCAGACCGCGTGAGACGACGCTTCATCCAGTCCCAAACATTCTCAATGGGGGACAGATCCGGAGATCTTGCTGGCCAGGGTAGTTGACTTACACCTTCTAGAGCACGTTGGGTGGAACGGGATACATGCGGACGTGCATTGTCCTGTTGGAACAGCAAGTTCCATTGCCGGTCTAGGAATGGTAGAACGATGGGTTCGATGACGGTTTGGATGTACCGTGCACTATTCAGTGTCCCCTCGACGATCACCAGAGGTGTACGGCCAGTGTAGGAGATCGCTCCCCACACCATGATGCCGGGTGTTGGCCCTGTGTGCCTCGGTCGTATGCAGTCCTGATTGTGGCGCTCACCTGCACGGCGCCAAACACGCATACGACCATCATTGGCACCAAGGCAGAAGCGACTCTCATCGCTGAAGACGACACATCTCCATTCGTCCCTCCATTCACGCCTGTCGCCACACTACTGGAGGCGGGCTGCACGATGTTGGGGCGTGAGCGGAAGACGGCCTAACGGTGTGCGGGACCGTAGCCCAGCTTCATGGAGACGGTTGCGAATGGTCCTCGCCGATACCCCAGGAGCAACTGTGTCCCTAATTTGCTGGGAAGTGGCGGTGCGGTCCCCTACGGCACTGCGTAGGATCCTACGGTCTTGGCGTGCATCCGTGCGTCGCTGCGGTCCGGTCCCAGGTCGACGGGCACGTGCACCTTCCGCCGACCACTGGCGACAACATCGATGTATTGTGAGACCTCACGCCCCACGTGTTGAGCAATTCGGCGGTATGTCCACCCGGCCTCCCGCATTCCCACTACACGCCCTCGCTCAAAGTCTGTCAACTGCACATACGATTCACGTCCACGCTGTCGCGGCATGCTACCAGTGTTAAAGACTGCTATGGAGCTCCGTATGCCACGGCAAACTGGCTGACACTGACGGCGGCGGTGCACAAATGCTGCGCAGCTAGCGCCATTCGACGGCCAACACCGCGGTTCCTGGTGTGTCCGCTGTGCCGTGCGTGTGATCATTGCTTGTACAGCCCTCTCGCAGTGTCCGGAGCAAGTATGGTGGGTCTGACACACCGGTGTCAATGTGTTCTTTTTTCCATTTCCAGGAGTGTACAATAAGATTATAGAAGAACGAGTAAGAACTAAATATGTCAAATCTTTGTAGTAAACAGGCTGGCAATGTCAGGGCGATTAATACTGTAACAAAAGATCGTTGGCGGGAGCGAGTGCAGTAGTAGTAGTGGAAACAAGTTATAGAGTTGCGAATCATCTATGGTGAAATACGAACGTGAAGCGTTCGCACGCTAATGTTAAATGGAGTTTTTTCTGGTGTTGCTTTTGTAACGTGTGGCGAGGCAAAATATGTAAGTGATCGAGCACGTAATTAGACACAATACTTGTTTATGAGAAGATCTGGTAATTAAGGAAGATTAATGTGTAGCTACGAGTTATTCAAGCTCCTTGGATAAACAAGAAGAACCTGTTGCCAGTAACAGATACCATTAAAAGCATTATGTCACACCAAAAGCAACTCGTCGCAAAGTAAGGATAATCCAGTCATTATGTAGTTGTGTATAAGGCTTGCCAGCGCAGTGCTATGTTTTATGAAAATTATAGCAATGTTTTGGTCAAATAATAAACTTAGGGAGTGAAGCTAATTGACCCAAGTCACTAGACGTCAGCAGGGTCTCATCTTTCCACAAAAACTTACAAGAAAGTCACAAGTGAAAAAAAGAATTAAAATGAAACAAAATCCAACTAATTTTATAGTTAACAAACATTAAAATAATTATTAGCGCCAGAGGCAGTAGTCGTTATAGTTCTTCATACAGCAAGTTTTGCATTGTGGGCATCCACAGCTGTAGAGTTGAACCGTGATGAATAAGACCACTTCAGATGTATGATAAATCTTTATTTCTGATCCACCTAGTTTCGCGGCGGTAGAGGTGCATCTTTAGGGATACAGATTAATAATTTCTTCCAAACGATATGGATCAATGACCCAATATTCTTTGTCCACTTATAATAAGATCTCTTGGACAAAGACTGATGGATCATCTACTGTTCATCGTTTTCAAGACATTATAAATCTCTATTCCTGAAGATGCGGCTCTAAGGTAGCGAAACTAAGTGGATCAGAAATAAAAATTTATAGAACAGCTGAAGAGGTATTATTCATCATGGCTTTTCATACAATTTAGCACCACTACTGCACACAATCAGTCAAACCGAAAGTTAAATAAAAGTATTTTATATTTCAGTGACAAAAGTATGTTGTCGCTGTTGCAGCCAAAGTAAATTCATGATTTTATGTTGCTTTTTTCACAGCTAACTTGATGTGCTTATAAGCTCACAGTGTTAACTTTGCTAGATGTCTGTTGCTGTAAATGAAACCATCTTAATTTCAGAAGTAACCATTAAGAAACAGTAATTAGTTATAGTCATGTTGTTGCAAATTTTCAAACGGACAGCATTACCATCACTTAAGGAATTGAGTACTAGCTCCATGGGGTGGTCATTACGTATTATTGGTATTCGTAATTACAAACAATATCACGGTATTCCAAATTAACATAATTTTGCTCAGGTTACACATGTGTTTAATATTCAAGATTGCGCGAGTGCATTTTGTTTAGTTGCTGCTTTATTATTCACTCCCAGTTATTACGTGATTTCAAAGTCAAGTCAGTCATTAACGAAATTTAAGTTTTGATCGTTTCTGAACCGGCAACCTAAGTTTATAAATTTATTTAACAATATAACGATAGAAAATTATTACTACATACACTGAATCATTAAGTTATTATCATTTTTACATTTTGCTCGTTGTTGCACAGATTTCGGTACACTACGACTTCAAGCATTGTTTTTCACGATTTGGCGACTGTACATCATTTTAAAGTTGTGACCGGATGCTCTTTCTGCCGCCACAACAGGCCGACTTGAGGAAGGAAAATCGCGTGCCCCTCTGTCTGGGAACCGTAGACCAAATGCGGCTTAGGTGCAAAGAAATGGTACTGATGGCAGTTGAGAGGTTTGTACGAAATAAATTAGTAAGTGACGAAACATATATCCATGGTACACAAGGCAGGTCACAAATTGTGGCAAAAGCAACATATTTTAAAAGAACGTAAACTCTCCATTATTACTGATGTTTAAGAGAAGATCGAAATTTAGCGTGGACTCCAATGCAAGGTGCTTTTAATGATTTCTACAGCTAAACTGTCTCCCGAAATCTCGTAGAAAATGCAAAGAGATTCATGGCGTAAAAGCACACCCACGGCAAGTGCCGCTGAAGCTGAGTTTCTAAACACTGTTTTCCAAAAGGCCTCCGAGAAAGAAGACGAAGTAGATATTTCAGGATTCGAATCAAGAACAGCTGCTTTTGTAACGTATAACCTATGTGGGGGAGTGCCAGTAAACGGTGTCTATGGACTAGTGTAAGGAATTCAAACGTGAAGCCAAAATTCGACGACTGCGTAAGAACAACACCTGAATAACAAACCGAGAGAAATAACCACGAACAAGCGTGTCACTGTGTGCGAATAGTAACGCTGGCGACTGAGAAGCTTCGGAAACATCAACGCAGATTGGCCGAGGAATGCCCGTGTTATTACCTCGTTGCACCAGAGAGGTCTTGCTAGCAAACGATGTATCCATGCCGCCTGCGGTGTGCCAGTGAAAACATGCGCCGCTCGTGCGGCCAATGCAGATGCGTTCATCCCGCAATCGCTGCCCGAATCCGGCAACAATACTACATACCCTTCTAATAGACGAATAAGGTCGGAAATGACCAGACCTGTGCTTCGCCCGCCAGGGCAATGGAGAGCGTTATTCCTATAGCCCTGTCAGTGGTTCCAGTGACATGACAATTTCTGTTTTGGGAAGCATTCCTGTGGAATCTTTTTCATTAGCTTCCTGGTCCACTTGAGGCAGTGGTTGCTGTTGAGGCATCGAGGTTGTCGGCGATTGCGGTGCTAGAGGAAGAGGCTCAACATCCGTGGATTGTCAGTCCTGGCGACTGCTACTGTCGCAGGTTCGAATCCTGCCTCGGGCATGGATGTGTGTGATGTCCTTAGGTTAGTTAGGTTTAAGTAGTTCTAAGGTTTGGGGGGCTGATGACCTGAGATATTATGTCCCATAATGCTCAGAGCCATTTTTAAACCTAGGAGCACCGGCAGTTGGCAGGGACGGCGTGAGAGCGTGGATGCCGAGAGGGGTGGAGCTGGAAGTCACCTGCGATTGCTCAAGAAGTAAGGATGGTTCCTGTGCATGCCGCGGCCACAACTGATTCCGGTTCGGAGTTCGTGCCCAGCTGCGACAAGGAACATTTGTCACATTTTGTGGCAGTGAATGAGACCCGTTGCCCAGTATGGCCGAACGTGCAAGCTCACATGGCAGCACCCTGCTGGTAATGGGGAGTATACGTTTACATGGTTACTCTGCAATTCACACTCAAGTGCCTAGCAGAGAGTTCATCGAACAATTTTCATACTGCTTCTCTACCACTCCACTCTCGAATGGTGCGTGACAAAGAGGAACACCTAAATCTTTCCGTTCGAGCTTTGATTTCTCTTATTTTATTATGATGATCGTTTCTCCGTACGTAGGTGGGTGTCAACAAAATATTTTCGCATTCGCAAGAGAAAGTTGATGATTGAAATTTCGTACATAGATCTCGCCGCAAAGAAAACCGCCTTTGTTTCAGTGACTGCCACCCCAACTCGCGTATCATATCTGTGACACTCTTACCCCTATTGCGTGATAACACTAAACGAGCTGCCCACAATTGCACCCTCTCGATGTCCTCCGTCAATCCTACCTGGTAAGGATCGCACACCGCGCTGCAATATTCCAGCAGAGGGCGGACAAGTGTAATGTAGGCTGTCTCTTTAGTGGGTTTGTCGCATCTTCTTAGCGTTCTGCCAACAAAGCGAAGTCTTTCTTTCGCCTTCCCCACAATATGATCTATGTGGTCTTTCCAATTTAAGTTGCTCGTAATTGTAATTCCTAGAGATTTAGTCGATTTGACAGCCCTTAGATTTGTGCGATTTATCGTATAGCCAAAATTTATCGGGTCTCTTTTAGTACCCATGTAGATGACCTCGCACTTTTCTTTGTTTAGTATCAATTGCCACTTTTCACACCACACAGAAATTCTCTCTAGATCATTTTGTAATTGTAATTGATCGTCTGATGATTTTACTAGACGTCAAATTACAGCATCATCTGCAAACAATCTAATGGGGTTGCTCAGATTATCACCTAGATCATTTATGTAAATCAGGAACAGCAGAGGGCCTATGACACTACCTTGCGGAACGCCAGATATCACTTCTGTTCTACCCATTGATTTACCGTCTATCACTACGAAGTGTGACCTCTCTAAGAGGAAATCACGAATCCAGTCACACAACTGACACGATACTCCATATGCACACAATTTGATTAATAGTCGCTTGTGAGGGACTGTATCAAAAGCCTTCTGGAAATCTAGGAATATGGAAACGATCTGATATCCCTTGTCAACAGCACTCATTACTTCATTGGAATAAAGAGCTTCCTGTGTTGCACAAGAACCATATTTTCAGAATCTGTTTTGGTTATGTATCAATAAGTCATTTTCTTCAAGGTGATTCATAATGTTCGAGTACAGTATATGTCCCAAAATCCTACTGCAAATTGAGGTCAGTGCTATGCGTCTGTAATTCAATGGGTTACTCCTAATTCCTTTCTTGGGTATTAGTGTGACCTGTGCTGCTTTCCAGTCTTTCGTCAAGTGAGTAGTTCTATATGATTGCTAAGAAAGGCGTTATTGTATCTACATACTCTGAAAGCAACCTAATTGGTATACCATAAGGACCGGAAGACTTGCCGTTCTCAAGTGATTTGAGTTTTTTCGCATCGCCTAAGATATCTACTTTTATGTAACTCATGCCAAAAGATGTTCTGGTTTCGAATTGTAGAATATTACTTGGGCTCTACATCTACTTGGGTTCAGGGTACATGGGGCAAGACGCAGCAAATTCAGGAGTGTGGGTGGCATGTGAGACTAGTTCGACGTAAGGAAAATAGGGGCACTTGCCATCAGGAATCACATTACATCCTGAAAATGACCACCAATTTCTCAAGGGTGCTTAGGCTGGACCCATAGGAAAAACATCCTGCTGGGGAGGCTTAGTTGCAAGTGCAAGTGTCAAAAATACATAATGCTTGCTGTATAACGCTGTGTATCCCTGGCCAACAAACATGGCACAAAGCGAAGGCTTTCGTGGCAGATTAAAACTGTGTGCCTGACCGCGACACGACTATGGGTGAGAACGGGTCGTGAGTCAGGCTCAGGTAACGCAGTCAGTAGCACACTTGCCCCTGGAAGGCAAATGTTCCCTCTTGGACTCTCGCTCTGCTACACAATTTTAATCTGCCAAGTAGCTTCCTATCAGCAGACAATCTGCTGCAAAGCGAAAATTTCATTCCAAAAGCATCCCACAGGCTGTCGCCAAGCCGTGTCTCCGCAATATCCTTTCATCCAGTAGTGCTTGTCCTGTGAGTTTCGCAAGAGAACTTCTGTGACGTTTGAGGGTAGGAGATGAGGCACTGGCTGAACTAAAGCCCTGAGGACGGCTCCTGAGTCGTGCTTGGGTAGCTCAGTTGGTAGAGCCCATGAAAGGCTAAGGTCTCGAGTTCGAGTCTCAGTCCGGCATACAGTTTTATTCCGCCAGTAAATGTCATATCAGCATATGCTCTTGCGCAGAGTGAAAATTTCATTTTGTGAAGATTTTGTCGTTGACCCCCCCCCCCCCCCCCCCCCCCCCCCCCGCTCTTGTGGAAGAACAACATTCTGCATCCTCGGCGAAGACAACACTGCTCCTGGAAACACTAAGATAACGTTTCAGAGCAAACTAATTTTGCAGTGCCTAGTCTCACCAGTTTTCCAACTTTACACAGAAGCAGTTCCTCGCAAGTAACCACTGCCATTTCGCGGGCAGAGGTAGGGAAATCACATTCAATCAATTGTGTATGTGAATTTCTTTGGAATGTAATATTTTATTACAATAAATTTTAAAATTATTTTTTGAGAATTTACGTTCAATCTCTCCATAATAAACAGGGTGGTCCATTGATCGTGACCGGGCCAATTATCTCAGGAAATAAGCATCAAACGTAAAAACTAAAAAGAACGAAACTAGTCTATCTTGAAGGGGAAACCAGATGGCGTTATGGTTGTCCCGCTAGATGGCGCTGCCTTAGGTCAAACGGATATCAGCTGCGTTTTGTTAAATAGGAACCTCCATTTATTATTACATATTTGTGTAGTACGTAAATAAATATGAATGTTTTGTTGGACCACTTTTTTCACTTTGTGATAGATGGCGCTGTAATAGTCCCAAACGTATAAGTACGCAGCACAACGTAACATTCCGCCAGTGCGGACGGTATTTGCGTCGTGATACATTACCCGTGCTAAAATGGACCGTTTACCAATTGCGGAAAAGATCGATATAGTGTTGATGTATGGCTATTGTGGTCGAAATGCCCAACGGGCGTGTGCTATGTTTGCTGCTCGGTATCCTGGATGACATCATCCAAGTGCCCGGACCGTTCGCCAAACAGTTACGTTACTTAAGGAAACAGGAAGTATTTAGCCACACATGTAACGTCAACCACGACCTGCAACAAATGATGATGCCCAAGTGGATGTTTTAGCTGCTGTCGACGCTAATCCGCACATCAGTAGCAGACAAATTGCGCGGGAATCGGGAATCTCAAAAACGTCGGTGTTGAGAATGCTACATCAACATAAAAAAGGTTCAAATGGCTCTGAGCACTATGGGACTTAACATCTGAGGTCATCAGTCAACTAGAATTTAGAACTACTTGAACCTAAGTAACCTAAGCACATCACACACATCCATGCCCGAGGCAGGATTCGAACCTGCGACCGTAGCAGTCGCGTGGTTCCACACTGAAGCGCCTAGAATTTGCTCGGCCACATCGGCCGGCACATCAACATCGATTTCACCGGTAATTCCACCCGTGCCATATTTATATGCTCCAGGAATTGCATGACGACGACTTTGGGCGTCCTGTAGAGTTCTGTCACTGCGCACAAGAGAATTTACGGGACGATGACAGATTTTATACACGCGTTCCTTTTAGCGATGAAACGTCTTTCACCAACAGCGGTAACGCTAAGCTGCTTAATTTGCACTATTGGGCAACGGAAAATCCACGATGGCTCCGACAAGTGGAACATCAGCGACCTTGGCGGGTTAATGTATGGTGCGATATTATGGGAGGAAGGATAAGGCCCCCATTTTATCGGTGGCAATCTAAATGGTGCAATGTATGCTGATTTCCTATGTAATGTTCTACCGATATTACTACAAGTTGTTTTACTGTATGACAGAATGGCGATATACGTCCAACATGATGGATATCCGGCACATAGCTCGCGTGCGGTTGAAGCGGTATTGATTAGCACATTTCATGGCAGGTGGATTGGTCGTCGAAGCACCATACCATAGCCCGCACGTTCACCGCATCTGACGTCCCCGGATTTCTTTCTGTGGGGAAAGTTGAAGGATATTTGCTATCGTGATCCACCGACAAAGCCTGACAACATGGGTCAGCGCACTGTGGATGCATGTGAGAACATTATGGAAGGCGAACTACTCGCCGTTGAGAGGAATGTCGTTACACGTATTGCCAAATGCATTGAGGTTGACGGATATCATTTTGAGCATTTATTGCATTAATGTGGTATTTACAGTAATCACGCCGTAACAGCATTCGTCCTCAGAAATGATAAGCTCACAAAGGTACATGTATCATATAGGAACAACCGAAATAAAATGTTCAAACGTACCTACGTTCTGTATTTTAGTTTAAAAAACCTATCTGTTACCAACTGTTCGTCTAAAATTGTGAGCCATATGTTTGTGACTATTACAACGCCATCTATCACAAAGAGAAGAAAGTGGTCCAACTAAAACATTCATAATTCTTTAGGTACTACACGAATAGGTAATAAAAATGGGGGTTCATATTTTTGTAAAAATGCAGTTGATATCCATTTGATCTATAGCAGCGCCATCTACGGGGCCAACCATAGCGCCATCTGGTTTCCCCCTTTCAATGGCTCTGAGCACTATGGGACTTAACTTTAAGGCCATGAGTCCCCTAGACCATAGAACTACTTAAACCTAACTAACCTAAGGACATCACACACATCCATGCCCGAGGCAGGATCCGGACCTGCGACCATAGCGGTCGCCCGGTTCCGGACCTAGAATCGCTCTGCCACACCGGCTGGCTTTCCCCCTTTCAAGCTAGACGAGTTTCGTTGTTTGTAGTTCTTTCGTTTGACGTTTATTTCGTGAGATATTTGACCCGGTCCCGATCAATGGCCCACCTTGTATTACAGACACACAGACTGATGATTAGGCAGTGCAGCATTTGACACAAAGGTCACATATTCTGATAGTGGTATCATGTATCAGTACCACCCCAACGCAGCCACAGCAACGGAAATGCAAGTTTCCGTGAGACGCTGAGAGCGGTCAGTGGAATCCGGCGCACCTAACGGACATTCCTGCTGTGGCACACACCTAGTGGCTCCGTACCACGGGGATGATGTAGGACAGCCGGTGGCCATCAATCAGCCCTCTCATGCTCCGAGCCACACCGCTACATGGAGCTACGCATACTCCACCTAGTCACAGATGCGTCGCCATCATTTTTGTTTTGTTTCTTGTTGCATCACATGTAATGAGTCTTCGTAAGTTTGAAGAAATACAAGTTATATTCTATTTGTCGTGTTATCTGTGTCTACATCATACTCCGAAAGCCACCTAATGGTGTATGGTGGAGGGAACTTTCGGTACCACTATCTGATCCCTCCAACCCTGTTCCACTAGCAAACAGTGCGTGGGAAGAAGTGCGGTTCTAGGCGCTTCAGTCCAGAACCGCACGACTGTTACGGTCGTAGGTTCGAATCCTGCCTGGGGCATGGATGTGTGTGATGTCCTTAGGTTAGTTAGGTTTAAGTAGTTCTAAGTCTAGAGTACTGATGACCTCAAATGTTAAGTCCCATAGTGCTTAGAGCCATTTCAACAATTTTTGAAGAGTATTGTAGGTAAGCCTCTGTATTGGCTCTAATTCCTCGAATTTTCTCCTCATCGTCAATAAGCGAGATCTTTGTGGGGGAAGTAATATGTTGTCCGACTCCTACTGAAAAGAGCTGTCCCAAAATTTCACAAGTAAATCTCTCAGTGATGCACAAAGCCTCTCTTGTAGCGTCTTCCAGTGGAGTTTGTTTAGCACCTCTGTAACGCACTCTCGTCAGCTGAACGATGCCATGACGAAACCCGCTGCTCCTCGTTGGATGTTCTTTATCTCCTCTATCAGTCCGACCTTATAGAGATCCTAGACAGATCGGGCGAACAAGCGCCTTATATGCCACTTCTTTCATGGATGAGTTACATTTCTTTAAGATCCTTCCGATAAATCTGAGCCTGGTATCTGCTTCTCTCACTATCTGTTTTATGTGATCCTTATACTTAAGGTCGCTCTGGGTAGTTACTAGGCGTAACGGCAGACGCTGTCTCCAGCTGCTTGTGATCAATAGTGTAGCTGCATTATCTCCTGGCGTTGCTAGTTTGGTATAGACAACTGCATCATCTGCGAATAGCCATAAAGAGCATCCGACGCTTACTACAAGATCATATGTATATTATGAAACGTCCCCTTTGAACAATTATACATGACTGTGCTTAAACTGACACACAATTATTTTAGCGCAACGCAATCTGACTTTCAAAAATCCCTACAAAACCTATACGTTTCACAAATCGCTTACCTCACAAAACTGTTGGTTACTGGAACTACTGCAATACCACGAGCGTCACTACTGCCAGCTAAATAAAAGATTCAAACTACTGAAGGCACTAACTACTGATAGGCATAGTTAGCAAATGCAAGATTTTAATAGAGAACAAACAATGTATTTACCTTACTAGTGTTCAAAAGTCATAATATATATATCAGTTCATGACATCCACTCTTACAAATTTCAAAACTCCGCCATTTCTCTCCTCACATCCACCACTGCTGGCGGCTCGCATCCAACTGCGCAACGCTACGCGCTGTTCACATGCAGCTGCCGCTGCCCAACACTTCAATGGCAGACAACAATGCAAACCAGCCACAGACTGCACACAGCACAGCCAGTGATTTTCATACAGAGCGCAACGTGGTGGCGGCGTTACCAATATAAGAACCTAAACAGCCTACTTACAATATATATATTGTAGACAGCAACGATCCTATCACATTTCGCTGTGGTACTCCGGATATTACCTTTAGATCTGCCGATGTAGTTCCGTTAAGAGCGAAGTGTTGCATTCTGTCTGCAAGAAAGTCTTGAATCCTGTCGCAACTCTGCTCCGTTACTCCGTAAGTCGCATTTTTTTCATTAAACGTCAATGCGGGACGATGTCGAATGCCTTACTGAAATTAAGGAATACGGCCTGAGCGCCGTTGTCCAATGTGCTGTGTATTTCATGGAGGAATAGAGAGAGCTGGGTTTTCGTAGAGTCTCTGTTTGCGAAATCCATATTGATTTTGATAGAAGAGATGTTCATTTTCCAAAAACGTCATAGTTCTTGAGCATAAAACGTTCCATAATTCCACAACAGATTAAAGTCAACGATACAGATCTAAAACTGTGAGTATCTGTCTTGCGGCCTTACTTAAAAACGGGGATGACCTGTGCTTTTTTTCCAGTCGTTAGCAAGTTTCGTTGTTCAAGCGATCTATGATAAATTGCTGCTAGAAGGGGAGTAATTTCTTTTGCATTTATAGAATCTCATAGGTATCTTATCTGGTCTTGACACATTTCCACTACGAAGCGATTTTAGCAGCTTTTTAAATCCGCGATGGGGTTATCTCAATATCTGCCATTTCGACGTTCGTACGACGATTGAAAGGAGGGACAGTGTAACAATCTTCCGCGGTGAAACATCTTCTGAAGCCCGAATTCAGTATTTCGGCATTCTCTCCGTTATCTTCCGTTTCGGCGCCGGAGTGGTCGCTGAGAGAATGAATAGGTAATTTTGACCCGCTTACTGATTTTACGTACGACCAAAATCTCTTAGGGTTTTAATTCATGTCGGTTGACAACGTCTTACTTTCAAAATCATTCAACGCTTCTCTCATTGCTCTCCTTACCCATATTTCCGCTTCGTTCAGCTTTAATTTTTCAGCTAGGTTTTTACTTATCTTGAATCTTAGTTGAAATGTCTTTCTTTTTACGTAGCGCTTTTCTAACACGGTTACTAAACCATGGTGGATCTTTCCCATCCTCTAAAACCCTACTCGGAACATACTTGTCTAGGGCATATTGAACGATGCCTTTGAATTTTTTTCATTTCGTTCTCATCACCGATTATTTGATGCTGACTGCTGACATATTCTGAAATTTGTATCCTGTCACCCTTGCCGAGCAAATATATTTTCCTACCTTTCTTAACATTTCTTGTAGGACACGTCGTCATAGATGCTGTCACAACCTTATGATCACTGATACCTTCTTCTACGTCAACTGATTCGGTAAGTTCAGGCCTGTTAGGAGTTCTAAGACGTTACCCTCATGAGTTGGTTCTCTAACTATCTGCTCAAGGTAATTTTCAGACAAGACATCTACTACAATCGCACACGAATCTATGTCCCAGGCACCAGTTTTGATGGCATGACATTCCCAATCTTTACCTGGCAAGTTGAAGTCACCCCTATTACAACGGCGTCATCAGGAAAATTTCTGTCTGTACCGCTTTACAACTACATATCCTGATCCAGGTGATCCATAAAAGCACCCGACCACCATTTTGGACCGATCATTCATATTCAATTTCACCCAGATTAATTCACAAGCGGAATCTGTGATAACCTCGCTAGATTTTATCGAATTTTTGACATCAATAAACAGACCGGCACCATTGGCGACTAACCATTCCTTACGACAAGCTTTCCAATCTGAACTTAGGATTTCGTTGTCAATGACGTCTGGTTCAAACCACTTTTCTGTTCCCAATACCATCTGTGCATTATAACCTTCAGTAAGCGATACTAACTCTGCGACTTTTCCTTGGATGCTCCTGTAGTTTACTAAAATCATATCAATATTTTCTGTCTCTGATCTGCGAGTACCAAGCTTCTCTGATATCGCTGTGGTTGATTTAACAGGCAAATCGTCTTTGATCCCAAGGGAGAGATTCTCTAACTTAAAAATCCCGTGTGCACGCCACACGTACTCCGCCACTCTAGTAGCCGCTTCCTGCGTGTAGTGCACGCTTGACCTATTAAGGGGAACCCTACAATTCTGCACCCGATAGCGGAGGTCGAGACATTCGCATCCGATACCGTTGCAGAGTCGTCTGAGCCTCTGGTTTATACCTTTCCCTCTGCTCCAAACCAGAGGACCGCGATCAACCCTGGGTACGATGCTGCAAGTAGACAGGTTAGCCTGCACCCCGCATGCGTTGGTAGTTGCCTTCTCCAGATCAGCCAGCCGTCGGAAGGAGCCGAGGATGACGTCAGAACCCAAGTGGCAGGCGTCACCCGTACCGACATGTGCCACTAGATGCAGCCGGTTGCAACCAGCCGTCGGCAGAGCGTTCTCCACATCAGGAATGAGGTCTCCCGGCAAACATACCGAATGCACACTAGGATTCTTTCCCGCCTCGCTTGCTGTCTCCCTGAGCGGCTCCATCGCCCGCCTAATACTGGAGCTCCCAATGACTAGCATACCCACCCTCTGTACTTGTACAGACTGGGCACGAAAATCAACCGCTGGCCCAACAGGTGAGGCATCCCGTGTCGGCTCAGAGTTATCATCAACACTGAGTAGCTCTTCGTGTCTGTTGCTAAGACACAAGGAGCTAGCCGTACGGCCTGCTCCCTCTTTCGCTATTCCGCCCAGAGACACGCGAACCGACCACTGTCTGCCACCCACCATGGAGTGAGGACGGACCGGTCAGATGTTGCACGTCAGAAACTGAAGTGGCGTCCTGGTAACCAGGGGATTCCAGTGCCACCAAAGGTGTCGCAGGTCTCGCCACTGGCTCCCCGACGTCACCGCAGCTTTAAGCATTAGCTAGAAGCTTGTTGAAGGTAGCCAACGCAGCTTCCAGCTGTTTACGGGCAGCAGCCAACTCTTCTTTGTGTCCGCTCACAACAAGCACAGTCCCTAGCCAAATCAAAGTTGTGTATAAAACAGATACAAGGTCTAAAATGGCGCCGACCGGTGTGGCCTAGTGGTTATTGGCCCTACAGTCTGGAACCGCCCTACCGCTACGGTGGCAGCTTCGAATCCTACGTCGGGCATGGATGTGTGTGGTGTCCTTAGGTTAGTTACGCTTAAGTAGTTCTAAGTTCTAGGGGACTGATGACCTCAGCAGTTAAGTCCCATAGTGCTCAGAGCCATTTGAATCTAAAATGGTGCCATTGAGTTTGAAATGTATACAAAATATACGAAAGCAGAATAAAGTGGCAATTGCTGTACTCTGAGACCGGAAGCTATAAAACAGTAATAAATTTCTCTACTGAGCTTGACGTATTTACATATACCTGTTATTAGAAACCCTGTTTACCGAAAAGCTACTGAAGGAGGTAAATATTCAAAAAAGCATGCACTGATCTAAACTGTATGTACTCTACTAGCAGAAAATTAAAACTTAGTGGCGTGACGGAGTTTCTGGCGACGGGAAAACTTACACCAGGAAGCCAACCTGCACAAGGATATTCACAAGACTTAAGCAAAACCAAAAACAAACATTAATTTTCTAACCACTAGTCCACACAGTGAAATGCACACGTATAGTTCACTTCTTTGCAGAAGCATGTGAAAAAAGAAAAAAAAAGACTAAAGTAATTTACTGTTGAAAAGACGAGTGCTGAGCTGCTGGCGGCGCTGCTGCGCGTCTTCTGGCTGGGCGGCTGCCGTTGTACTTGCGTCGCCAGTCATGTGTGCTACTTTCCGGATTTCCTATGACGACACTTGCCGCCCAACTCTAGCCCACCTCTTCTTACCGTTGTGTACAGTTGCACACAACGGAGTACGAAGGCAGAGAGAGAGAGAAAAAGGAAATTTGACATCATCAGTTTTACTTAAGTGTAACACAGAAGGATGAAATTTACTTGTGAGACAGTAAAGTATTTGGCTTAAAAAAAATTAGTGAAGTATAAAACAGATGGCAGAGAGAACTTCACTGATGAAGTAGATCATTAGGTGTGTCTTTTTTTTTTTTTTTTTTTGTAATAAAGTGAATGTGGAAACACAGCAGTGTGAGTGTATATGTCTATGTGTGTGTGTGTGTGTGTGTGTGTGTGTGTGTGTGTGTGTGTGTGTGTGTGTGTGTGCTGCAACAGTTTACCAAATTATAACTTTTTACTTCGTGTTTTCGAACATGGCGCTATTTTTATGCACTTGACTGACTCACTACTCAATACTAAGTTGGAACTGGCTGGAGAGGAGTGGTAGAGGAATGAGAGGGGGAAGACAGATAGTTTGTAACGCGATTTTGATTATGTCATAGATAACTAGACGGCGTGGCTCGTGACGTCATAAGTGTGCCTCTGGCGTGTTTGCAATCTGCACTGGCAATTGCGTTTGGCGTCAGTGACACCGGAAGCTCCAATGCCGGTTTTAAGTGCAATGTGGCCGCCTTATCGTACTGTGACGACAATACCTATGGATCTAGGCAACGTGTTAACTTTGGCGAAAATGCCTTCACCTGGTCCTTAATCCAGTAACTAGATTCGAACACTTGGCTGTATGGTGCACGAGAACTGCATAGCTGTACTAGAGCTCAGTGAAAGCAAGTCTTTCGTCCAGATTGTATATCAATGAGGTTCAGTTGGGATGTTACTTTATTTTATTTTTATTTTTACAACCAGTTTCCGCATTCCATTATGCCATCTTCAGGCCCCACATGGATCTCTCACAAATAAACGATATTGGTATGCTGCGCGATATATCCCTGGATGTTGTGAATTCTAAACCGAATCCCAAGTGTTTCGTTCAAAGATCTGACTGCAACGCAAATGGTTTATTTATGAGAGATGCACATCGGGCCTTAAGACGTCATAATGAAATGCCGAAACTGGTGGCAAAAATAAAAGAAAATAACATCTCACCTGCACGGCTGGTGGCGAATTTCATTGTTAAATACTTGACCGGCCGCTGTCTCATGTCCACAATGGATCAACAGATATTTTGAAAGTGATTCGATGAACCTTCCGGCGAGTCACAAAGTGTAAATTGCAGAGCATTGATTTAGATGCATAAATCTGTTCAGTGTGTTATCATATACTAACTGTTTATGAACGTATCGTATTTTCGGAGGCGGAGATTGGGAACCGATCCAGTATTTTGCTAAACAGTCCAGCAGCTGTGCCAGACCCACGGTCGCCAATCCGCCCCACGGATTTTATCAGGATCTGGATCACTGCGCACTGCGTGTTACGGTGTTCGAGCAGGACAACAGGCAGCCATTAAGTGGTCGATGAAATTTTTCGCATTACACAATTGAACAAATGGTGTGAAGAAGTAACCATGACTAAAGTAATGCTCTTGAAAATGCATGTTACAACTTTTACATTTCAGTTTACGCCCGAAAGTGCCTCATTTTGAGGGATTCTTTTCGTAGAAGTAGCCTTACATTTCAGCTGTTGGGTACTTTCAACTGTCCGTACTTAACTACCGAGGCAACCTGTGTCGGCAACAGTTCCACTGCTCAAACTGTGGTGTAAATCACAATACCACTAAGTGTAAATTAATGCAAGGAAAAGTGAAGTAGGGTCGAAATACGACTACCCATTCATGTGATAGAGTATCACGTAAGCCGAATATTCGCTTCAGAGAAGCAGAGGACCTGTTTATAGGCAGTCCATATGCAGAATCGTAAGAAGTAGCTAACGCGTCCGACGTGGAGCGCGAGTTTTCTGCCCCGCCAGACAAACGAGCACGGTTCACGAAGCTCATAAGCATCGGCGGCTGCCGCGTCTATGCCGCCGTGGAATCGTGGAAGCCGACACGCAGGTGAGCACAGTAAGCAACGGACAGCAAAGCTCTTGCCGCGCTGCGCGTATCTTTGTCAACCGTCCACGTCATGCTATCAAGGCAAGCGCTCAGTGATGAAGGCATTTGTGCTGAGTTGTTGAAAGCATCAAAATTACGCAGGCAATAGAGGGGCCTATATATTTTGAGTCAGTGGCCCGAGGTGAATATTTCAGGTGATACTTGTTCTTAAGACGAGCAATGCGTGTGTGGCACCGCTTATGTTTCTCTCACGCGACACTAGCGTGAAACACAGTACTAAATCGTAATGGTGTGCTCGTGGCGGAGTTTACAACTCTTTCCGCGTCATGACAGAAATACGATACATAAAACTACAAGTGGGGTTCAACAAATTATATAACACATTTCGACTGAAAAAGTGCTGAATTTGTTGTGGCTCATCGTGAAATACTCTGTCTTCAGCTATACGCAACCTTCAAATTGGCGTCTGTTATAGAGGTGCGTTCCAAGCAGAGTTTCTTTCGGAGGAAAACCAGAGTATCGCAGATATCCATAGGCTCTTGCAGAATGTCAACGGAGATCTGGCAGTGAACAAAAGTACGGCGAGTCGTTGGGCGAGGCGTCTGCCATCATCGCAACAACGTCTCGCAAACTTGTCCGATCTACCGCGCGTCGGCCGGCAGCATATAGTTATGACTCCTGCACTCTTAGAAAGTGTGGATACTCTCATTCGTGATAATCGACGAATCACAGTCAAAGACCTCAACTGGATGTCTCTGTTGGTAGTGCTGACATACTCGCCCACCAGTCGGGATACTCAAAGGTGTGTACCTTCCTCGCCGCCTAGCATAAAGCGATAAAGAGCAACGAAGTATCATCTGAGCGGAATTGCTCGCGCGTTGCGTTTCTAGTCTTGTCAATTTTTGGCCGAAAATCGTTCATCACTTGAATATGGCAGCAATACGGCTCTTCAAATGTTCAAATGTGTGTGAAATCTTATGGGACTTAACTGCTAAGGTCATCAGTCCCTAAGCTTACACACTACTTAACCTAAATTATCCTAAGGACAAACACACACACCCACGCCCGAGGGAGGACTCGAACCTCCGCCAGAATCAGCCGCACAAATACGGCTGTCCATGGAGTCCCACCACACCTCCTCTCCTCTGAAGAAAAAGTTCAAAGCCGTACGCTCGGCCGGTAAAGTCATGGTAACGGTCTTTTGGGATTCGAATATTTGATGTGCTCCCAAATGTTGCAGCGGTCAACTGCAAAGTCTGTTGTGCCAACCCCAGGAAATTGGAAAAACGATTTCAACAAATTCGTCGCCACACAACTGCAAATCAACCTCTCCTTGACAACGCAAGGTCTCACAACAACGCAAGGGCTCACAGAAGTCTACTCAGGCGAGAGGAGCTCACGAAACTTTACTGGTGTCTTCTTCTTCACCCATCCTACAGCCCGGATCTCGCACCTTCCGACTTCAACGTGTTTGGCCCGATTAATTACGCACTCAGCGAAAAGGAGTGCGTGGATGACAGGGAGGTTATTGATGCGTCACGACGTTGGCATTGTAGTCGACCAGTAGTGTGGTGCCATACGGGAATAAAGGCCTTCCCAAAAGGTGGCGTAACACCGTTGCGTTGAACGGAGATTATGTTGAAACATAGGATTTTGTAGTCAAAAGAGCGAAGAATAATAGGGTGTACCGTATTCCTGAATGAAACCAACCTGCTCTCAGAAAAATGTGGTTCATTACTTATTCAACATCACTCGAAGTTTACAACTCGAATCATATACATATATTTCATATTCGCAATTTATACGTTCAGTCTTCGCATTGTCTTTTAATCCTGCGTAGCTATTTTTCAATTTTAATTATTTTACTGACCTTTCTTTCATGTATAGCGTCAGTTTAGTAAATAAGTAAACTAGTAATTTAAATCAATAATACTCACGTATAAAGACAGTGCATTGTTCACATCACTTAAATTTTGCAATTTTCCTCATAATATTCCAGTTTTATCAAAATTATATTTACTGTATTTTGCAACCACCAAATACTACGAGGCGTCAAACATATATAAGGTGATAATATTCTTCTCGGGTGTGCAGCCGGATCCTAACGTCATCTTGACACAGTATTTGAGCGGTCAACCTGGCCACCATCTTCAGGTGAGAGTGCTGGTAGACAATATTGCCGGATCCAGCACTCTCACATGAAGATGGCGGCCAGGTGGACCGCTGAAATATTGTGTCAAGATGACGTTATGATCTGGCTACACACCCGAGAAGAATATTATCAATTATTACGCCAGGAAGGCATTCGTAGTCTCATAAATAAGATGGCAGAAAGCGAACCCCTTACCATCGAAAGTAATTGCTGTTATAAGTTGGCACATTTGCATGCAGCCGCTGTACAGTCTCCTCATCACAGATGCGAATATGTTTAGGTGAACTACGACAAAATGACAGCAACACTGATTGCAGCAATTTACAATAATTTATTACAAACTATACATTACCTGGCTACAATGTAAAGTTGATGTCTGGTAGTGTTGTACAATGTTCACCTGCGCTGATTTCTTTATGAAAGCTAGTTTAGTCCTGAAGCCAGTGAACGGTGAGCAGTATAACTAATAGAATGCCGAGTTGGGCTCTTGTGGGCGGTGATATAGATAGTCCAGATGGCGTCATGAGGCACGGAGTTGATACTGACGAACCAACAGACTAAGTGGAGACGTACATTTGCTTATATATACGCTTCGCGAATGTATGTTGTCTTGGAAAATATGTGTGTGATGTAAGGCAGAAACATAACAGAGTGCGTATCGTGTGGGCTCTCTGTTTCGTCTGGCCGTAGCTATGTTGCGCCTCTCTAGACGCTGGACTTGCCGTATTGAACCTCTCTGTGTGTGGCTCTGTTTCGATGCTTCTGGCGGTCACAGCACTGTAAAAATAAATGTAACAATAAAAGTTCGAATTTACGTGGGTGAATGATAAAGCCGTTATCAAGCGAATATGTTATTAATCTAGAAGAAATGTAAGATGGACATATAAATGTTAGCGATTTTATACGTAAAAAGAAATATTAATAAGAAATATGATTTTGATTACGTTGCTAAAAATTTCAAGTAATCTGTTGTAATAAATATATTACGAAATTAGCCAGCCGATGAGCCGAGTAGTTCTACGCGCTTCATTCTGGCAACGCACGAATGCTATGGTAGCAGGTTCGAATCCTGCCTCAGGCATGGATGTGTTGTGATGTCCTAAGAGAAGACATTTAAAATGACATAAAGGAGAGAATATGGTATACATCGATAAAAAAGGGGAAACATCATGGAAGGGAAGAAAAAAGGGGGCGACTGCGGGCTAGCAGCAGCAAATGCACTGTTCATCAGACGAAAGACATTAATCATACAAGAGAAGACATTAAAAATGACATAAAGGAGAGAATATGGTGTACATCGATAAAAAAGGGGAAACATCATGGAAGGGTACAAAAAAGGGGGCGACTGTAAAGTGGAGATAAAAACCGTAAAAAATTAGCACACACAAAACAAAACCACACACTGGATGATAAAAATATCGACGGATGGCGTAGCGCAGAACAATCACTGACAATAACACTATGTACAAGTCCAGCACACAATTAAAACCATAGCTTTTGAAGCACAGGAGAACAGCATCCAACCAATACTGACGTAGTTCACTGATAATGATGAGCAAACAGAGAGGATCTCCAAGGGGCATACAAAGGAGGAAGGAGGGAAGAAGGAGGTGTGGAGAGGGGGTGGAGGAAAGAAGGGAGGAGAAGGGGAGAAGGGAAGGATGTAGGGAAGGGAGGAGATGGGGAGAGACAGACGGGGGGCGCGCCGAAGATGGCTGGGGTGGGGTGGACGTGGGAGGGAAGCAGTCGAGAAGGGGCTGCAGGGAAGGAGAAAAATCAGCTCTGGGAGAAGGAGGGGAGAGGAAAAAGGGGATTCTGGGAAGGGTGGGGGGGGGGGGAAGAAAGCCAGCTTACAGTTGAAAGGAAGGGTAGATGTCACAGTGAAGTTCAACATCTTGGAGGGGGAGGTGCTGAAAATTGCCCTGATGAAGGAGATATAGGGTGTGGACTTGGAGAGAGGGAGGGATACAGTGATAGAGGCGCGGCAACGTGCGTGGGGTGGAGAGGATGGAGGAAACCAGGGGGTGGGGGTGATCAATCCTGTACAGATGTTGGAGGAAAAGGAGGAGGTGGGGGAAGAGGATGAGGTCATACAGGAACAGTGTGGGGGAAGGGAGACGGATATGGAAGGCAAGACAGAGCGCATGGCATTCAAAGATTTGGAGGGCCTTGTAAAAGCAGGTGGGTGCGGAGATCTACAGGTGAGCCAGAAAAGGCAGAAGACGTCTCAGCTCCGCCTCATATAGCCCAGTGAGAGTATTGCCGCCCATGCGTCAGCGTGATGGTGACAGAAGGACCACATCGCCGGGCGGCAGCGCCCTCGCTGGTGGAACTGCGAAGATCGGCTGTCTTCGGCGTGAGATGTAGGGATTCTACGCAACATCCAGCAGATAGCCTCTGTCACGGTTCATTAGATTTTCGGCAATGCGTATTTCGATGGATCCCTTTATAACGGAGTGCCAAAAACATGTTTCTGTGGCCTAAATTAATGTTTTGTTGTACTCTGTTGAATGACTGTTGGATACCCAATGTTCCGCAATTGCAGACTTGCTGCGTTGCAGAAGGCGAGTTTATGTTCTTTGCAGCGTTCTTCTACTGTGCCTGTTGTTTGTGGCACACAGGCCACAACATACTGGCAAGGTATTTTATTAATTCCGTCTCCCGCAATAACAAATTATCTTTCGCTGATCCCAGAAGGTCAGAAGTTTTAGATGTTGGGCAGAGAATCACTTTCACCTGAAAATTATTAAGAGTTTATGCTATTTTAACGGAAATATTTCAACGAAGGGAAGAAAAGCTATGGACTCTACTGGGGAGTTCTCTTTATCCACTTCCCGGGTCTTGGTTTCAGCCGCGAGTGCCCTGTTAATTTTCTGGGTAGAGTATGCATAGTTTCCTGACATTCTCTTCAAATGTGCAAGATCTTTACGCAAATTATCTACGTCCGACGTGTATGGGCTCTGTACATGGAATTCAAGTACACTCATGGTTTGAGATGGGTGATGACAACTTGAAATGTGTAAGTACAAATCAGTGTGGGTGGGTTTACGATAAACAGAATGTCCCAGATAACTGTCACTCTTCTGTCTAACCAAAACGTCCAGGAAAGGGAGACAACCATCTTTCCCAAATTCCACACTAAATCGAATGCTCTTAGGAATGGAGTTCAGATAATGTAAAAACTCCTTTAACTTATTTTCTCCTTGGGGCTACACTATGAAAGCAGCATCCACGTGCCTCCAAAAAACAGTTGGATTAAGAACCGCTGATTCAAGTGCAGTTTCCTCAATATTCTCCACAAAAAGTTATCCACCAAGGAGGGGGGGGGGGCAAAGGGGTTGCCCATGGCGACGCCGTCACTCTGTTCAAAATATTTTTGGAAATACATAAAATAGGTTGAACAGAGATAATGCTGAAACAAAGCAGTGATGCCCGCCTGAAACTGTTTACCAATTAGTGCCAGGGAATCAGCAAGACGTACCTTTGTAAGAAAAGATATACTACATCAAGTCTCACTAAAAGACCCGAAGTAGTTAGGTGGAGAGCCGTTAACAAAATCGGGTGAGTTCCCTGTGGACATTTGCCAACCAATGGTCTCAGCAAGAAAGTAAGGTGTTTGGCTAAATCATATGTGGAGGAGTGAATATTACTCACTATAGGCCATAAGAAAAACCATGTTTGTACACCTTAGAGAGACCATACAGTCTTGGTGGTACACTGCCATTTGATCTTAACCACTTGATGGTCTCTAGTGGTAACGAGGAAGAATTCAGGAATGTACACGTCTTTCGTTGCACACGCGCTCTAGGATCATGATCAATCTTCCTGTACACGGTGTTGCTAAGTACGCCATAAATCTTTCATCACACTTTGAAATTATCTGTATTACACAAATCTGACTGCACGTTAAGTCATGAAAAAGAAGGAAGATACACTCAGAGGTAAAAAATTGCAAAAGTTTTTGCAGCTGCAATCGGGTCGTTACGTCCAGTTCAGTTTGGTTTGCTTCAGTACGTATTTGTCCAAGTCGAGATGTGGTTTTGATCATGATGATGGTGTTTGGTTTGTGGGGTGCTCAACTGTGCAGTTATCAACGTCCGTACAAATCCACAACCATTGCACAGTCCAACCTCGCCACTTTCATGAATGATGATCGAGATGTGGATTTAGTCTCTGGTTGTCAATATATACTGAAGCGCCAAAGAAACTGGTATATGCATGAGTATTCAAACACAGAGATATGTAAACAAACAGAATGCCGCGCTGCAGTCAGCAACGCCTCTGTGAGATAAGTGTCTGGCGCAGTTGTTAGATCGGTTACTCCTGCTATTATGGCAAGTTATCAAGATTCAAGTGAGTTTCAACTTCGTGTTATAGTCAGTGTACGAGCGATGGGACACAGCATCTCCGAGATAGCGACGAAGTGCGGATTTTTCTGTACGACCATTTCACGAGTGCACCCTTGAACATGAGCAAAGCGATAAAACATCAGATCACCGACATCACTGCGGCCGAAAACAGATCCTGCAATAACGGGACCAACGACAACTCAAGAGAATCAATCATAGTGACAAAAGTGCAATCCTCCTGCAAATTTCTGCATATTTTGTAACTGCCCCATCAACAAGTGTCAGCGAGCGAACCATCCAACGAAACATCATCGATATGGGCTTTCGGAGCCCAAGGCCACTTGTGTACCTTTGATGACTGCACGACGCAAGGCCATCAGGGGAATGTTCAGGCTGGTGGAGCCTCTGTAAAGGTGTGGGGCGTGTGCAGTTTGAATGTTATGGAACCCCTGATACATCTAGATACAACTCTGGCAGGTGGCACGTACGTAAGTATCGTGTCTGATCACCTGCATCCATTTATGTACATTGTGAATTCCGATGGACTTGCACAGTTCCAGCAGGACAATGTGACACTCCACAAGTTCAGAATTTGCTACAGGATGGCTCCTGGAACACTCTTCTGAGTTTAAAAACTTCCGCTGGCCACCAAACTCCCCAGAAATGAACATTATTGAGCATATCTGGGAAGAGATCTCCACCCTCTCGTACTCTTAAGGACTTATGGACAGCTCTGCAGGATTCATGGCATCATTTCCCTCCAGCACTACTTCAGGCATTAGTCGAGTCCATGGCACGTCGCGTTGCGGCACTTCTGCGTGCTTGCCAGGGACCTACACGATATTGTCTACCAGTTTCTTGGCTCTTCAGTGTATTTATAACTATGCCTTGCGCCTGCAAAAAGAATATATGTTGTAGGAGTAATGTGTTAGGTTATTACGAAATAGGAAATCTGGACCAATTAACCGTGTATCCAAGATAAGTATTAACTATAAATACAAAAAGTTATTTCATTATTACCTATCAATGTCCATTTCATCGCTGGAAAATGGTAACACGTCTAGAGTTATGGGGCCAAGTAAATTATCCGCCGAATTAATTTTATGAAATTATTAAAATTTTGATAATGATTTGATAAAGTTGGGTTACACTAGACCGGTAAGCCGAACAAACCCACAGAAAAAAGTTCTGCAACAGGTGTCATCATAAATCGAAGAAATTAATTAAGCTGCTACTCCAAGCTATGTCTACAATCTGCATCATGACATTCTTAAAAAATGGTTCAAATGGCTCTGAGCACTATGGGACTTAACTTCTGAGGTCATCAGTCCCCTAGAACTTAGACCTACTTAAACCTAACTAACCTAAGGACATCACACATACCCATGCCCGAGGCAGGATTCGAACCTGCGACCGTAGCAGTCACGCGGTTCCGGATTGAAGCGCCTATAACCGCTCGGTCACACCGGCCGGCTGACATTCTTAATCACATTACTGAAAAACCTTACAAAAGACAGGTGCAAACCTTGTAAACATAACAGATGCTTTGATTTCAGAAGATATCCGTATGACTGAAGAAGGACACATACCAGTACGGGAAGAGAAATGTAAATTGTATGCTTCAATGAATGCATATACGAAAATCCGAGAAAAGAAGTACTCAGCTGTTTGAAATTAAATGGCACACACATAGTAGTACCACTCTGAAAGTGTAGATTACGAACGCAACTGATATAGAAGTTCATAAATTACTTAATAAGCTGATAATATGATAATATCCTAAACAAAAGCCACAAAATGTTACCAGTATCTTTTTAGAGAGAGAGAGAGAGAGAGAGAGAGAGAGAGAGAGAGAGGGAGGGAGAGGGAGAGGGAGAGCGAGAGAGAGAGAGAGAGAGAGAGAGACTGTAAGACAGTTCACCCACCGATGGAAAAGTTAACGACAGGGTATGCCCATCTGTGTATGCATGTGAATTTTAGAAGCTCACAAATAAATAATGGAAGTCCCCTAGCAAATCATCGAGCAAGCGGTTCGAGGAACTACTTTGAATGAACATTATTCGAAAAATACATGTGAAACACGAGAACCTTGAACGGACGCGAATGAATTGCGTGGCAGCGCCTGCAACAAGGGGCACTCCTACCCAATTCTACCAAACAAGGTGCAAAAACATAAGAACTGTGCCTTCCTCCAGAACGTCTAAAATACACCGAAGCAGGACACAAGTGCAACTATCTACCTTTCTCCCTGTGGTGGTCTTCCGTCTCACTGGCGTTCGCCGATCAGAGACCCCGATGTGATTAATAAGGTGAGGCCACGACTTCGGGATCACAGATTTACTTCAAACTTTGTACAGCTTTAGTAGGCCATTAAAACAACATAATGTGCAAGTAGTAAGGTGTACTACTCTGGCAGTTACAAGAAAATCGCAAGAGAAGTTTTACGCGTCAACTATGTAGCTGATGTGTCTGCGCAGAAGCAACAAAAAAGCATGCCAAATTTAAAAGAACGCAAAATCCCCTAGATTGGGAAAGTTTTACAGAAGTTCGAAACATAGCACATACTTCAATGCGAGATGCTTTTAATAATTTCCACAACGAAATTCTGCCTCGAAATCTGGCAGAAGACCCAAAGAGATTCTGGTGATACATAAAGCACACCAGTGGCAAGACTAAATCAATACCTTCTCTGCGCGATAACAACGGTGAAGTCACTGATGACAGTGCCACTGAAGCAGGGTTATTAAACACGATTTTCCGAAACTCCTTCACCAAAGACGAAGCAAATATTCCTGAATTTCAATCAAGAAGAACTGCCAAGATGAGAAACATAGAAGTAGATAACCTCGGTGTAACAAAGCAGCTTAAATCACTTAATAAAAGAAAGCCTTCCAGTCCAGATTGTATACCAATCAGATTCCTCTCAAAGTATGCAGATAAAATACCTCCATATTTAGCAATTATATTCAAGCACTAGCTCACAGAAAGATTCGTACCTAAAGACTGGAAAATTGCTCAAGTCACACCAATACCCAAAAAGGGAAATAGGAGTAATCCGTTGAATTACAGGCCTATATCACTAACGTCGATTTCCAGTAGGATTTTGGAGCATATATTGTATCCGAACATCATGAAGTACCTCGAAGAAAACGAATTATTGACACATAGTCAGCACAGATTCAGAAAATATTGTTCTTGTAAAACACAACTAGCTCTCTATACTCATGAAGTAATGAGTGCTATCGACAGGGGATGTCAAATTGATTCCATATTTTTAGATTTTCAGAAGGTTTTCGACGCCGTTCCCTACAAGCGTATTCCAACCACACTGCATGTCTGCGCCTCGGTTGTGCGACTGGATTCGTGATTTCCTGTCAGAAAGGGCACAGTCCGCAATAATAGACGGAAAGTCAAAGTAATATCCGGCGTTCCCCAAGGAAGTGTTATAGGCCCTCTATTGTTTCTGATCTACACTCCTGGAAATGGAAAAAAGAACACATTGACATCGGTGTGTCAGACCCACCATACTTGCTCCGGACACTGCGAGAGGGGTGTACAAGCAATGATCACACGCACGGCACAGCGGACACACCAGGAACCGCGGTGTTGGCCGTCGAATGGCGCTAGCTGCGCAGCATTTGTGCACTGCCGCCATCAGTGTCAGAACGTTTGCCGTGGCATACGGAGCTCCATCGCAGTCTTTAACACTGGTAGCATGCCGCGACAGCGTGGACGTGAACCGTATGTGCAGTTGACGGACTTTGAGCGAGGGCGTATAGTGGGCATGCGGGAGGCCGGGTGGACGTACCGCCGAATTGCTCAACACGTGGGGCGTGAGGTCTCCACAGTACATCGATTTTGTCGTCAGTGGTCGGCGGAAGGTACACGTGCCCGTCGCCTGGGACCGGACCGCAGCGACGCACGGATGCACGCCAAGACCTTAGGATCCTACGCAGTGACGTAGGGGCCCGCACCACCAATTCCCAGGAAATTAGGGACACTGTTGCTCCTGGGGTATCGGCGAGGACCATTCGCAACCGTCTCCATGAAGCTGGGCTACGGTCCCGCACACCGTTAGGCCGTCTTCCGCTCACGCTCCAACATCGTGGAGCCCGCCTCCAGTGGCGTGGCGACAGGCATGAATGGAGGGACGAATGGAGACGTGTCGTCTTCAGCGATGAGAGTCGATTCTGCCTTGGTGCCAATGATGGTCGTATGCGTGTTTGGCGCCGTGCAGGTGAGCGCCACAATTAGGACTGCATACGACCGAGGCACACAGGGCCAACACCCGGCATCATGGTGTGGGGAGCGATCTCCTACACTGGCCGTACACCTCTGGTGATCGTCGAGGGGACACTGAATAGTGCACGGTACATCTAAACCGTCATCGAACCCATCGTTCTACCATTCCTAGACCGGCAAGGGAACTTGCTGTTCCAACAGGACAATGCACGTCAGCGTGTATCACGTGCCACCCAACGTGCTCTAGAAGGTGTAAGTTAACTATCCTGGCCAGCAAGATCTCCGGATCTGTCTCCCATTGAGCATGTTTGGGACTGGATGAAGCGTCGTCTCACGCGGTCTGCACGTCCAGCACGAACGCTGGTCCAACTGAGGCGCCAGGTGGAAATGGCATGGCAAGCTGTTCCACAGGACTACATCCAGCATCTCTACGATCGTCTCCATGGGAGAATAGCAGCCTGCATTGCTGCGAAAGGTGGATATACACTGTACTAGTGCCGACACTGTGCATTCTCTGTTGACTGTGTCTATGTGCCTGTGGTTCTGTCAGTGTGATCATGTGATGTACCTGACCCCAGGAATGTGTCAATAAAGTTTCCCCTTCCTGGGACAATGAATTAACGGTGTTCTTATTTCAATTTCCAGGAGTGTATATTAACGACATAGGAGACAATCTGAGTAGCCGTCTTTGATTGTTTGCAGATGATGCTGTCATTTACCGTCTTGTAAAGTCATTAGATGATCAAAACGACTTGCAAAATGATTTAGATAAGATATCTGTGTGGTGCGGAAAGTGGCAGTTGACTCTGTATAAAAAAGTGTGAAGTTATTCACATGAGTACTAAAAGAAATTCGCTATATTTAGATTACGCAATAAGTCACACAAATCTGAAGGCTGTGAATTCAACTAAATACTTAGGGTTTACAATTACAAATAACCTAATTTGGAACGATAATAACCTAATTTGGAACGATCACACAGATAATATTGTGGATAAAGCAAACCAAAGACTGCGATTCATTGGCAGAACACTTAGAAGATGCAACAGGTCTACCAAAGAGACTGCTTACATTACACTTGTCAGCCCTATTCTGGAGTACTTCTGTGCGGTGTGGGATCCGCATCAGGTGGGACTGACGGCTGACATCGACAAAGTACAAAGAAGGGCGGCTCGGTTTGTATTATCGCGAAATAGGGGAGATAGTGTTGCAGACATGATACGTGAATCGGAGTGGCAATCATTAAAACAAAGGCGTTTTTCGTTTCGACGGGATCTTCTCATGAGATTTCAATCACCATGTCTCTCCTCCGATAGCGAAAACTTTCTGTTGCCGCCCACCTACATAGGGATAAATGATCATCACGATAAAATAAGAGAAATCAGGCCTCGCCCAACAAATTTAAGTGCTCGTTTCTCCCGAGCGCGGTTCGAGACTGGAGAGGAAGAGAGAGACAGCTTGAAGGTTGTGCATTGAAGCCTGTGCCAGGCACTTTATTGTGAGTAGCAGAGTAATCACGTAGATGTAAATGTAAATGTATGTGTCGAACGTTGGACGTCGTGTGGTCAAACGGTGCAGGTACGGTACCGTAGCGTGTTCGCTGAGAGGATTAGCTGACGTCTGTAGTAGAAACATTGAGTGAGTGAATCAGTGTCATAGGACTTCTGCCCAACAAATGCAAGAAATAATGCCGAACAAAATAAGACAAGAAAAAGTGTTTAGCGTTCGAGCTAAACAAGACAAACGTCTATGAGGTGACGGTTGGACTCCCACTCAGGTTTAATTTTTTAACCTGTTTTTTTTTATCCTGCTCATATTATCTAATTTTTATGACATTCGAGAGGTAATTTAAATTATGAAGGTGGCAGGCGTAAAATACAGGGATCGAAAGGCTTATTGCAATTTGAACAGAAACCAGATGGCAGTTATAAGAGTCGAGGGGCATGAAAGGGAAGTAGTGGATGAGAAGGAAGTGAGACAGGGTTGTAGCTTATCCTCGATGTTCTTCAATCTGTATGTTGAGCTAGCTGTAAAGCAAACAAAATAAAAATTTGGAGAAGGAATTAAAATCTATGGACGAGAAATACAAACTTTGAGATTTGCTGATGACATTGTAATTCTGTGAGAGATAGCAAAGGACCTGGAAGAGCAGTTTAACGTAATGGACAGTGTCTCGAAAGGAGGAAATAAGATGAACCTCAACAAAAGCAAAACGAGGATAATGGCATGTTGTAGAATTAAATCAGGCGATGCTGAGGGAATTAGACTAGAAAATGCAGATGAGTTTTGCTATTTGAGGAGCAAAACAACTGATGATGGCCGAAGTAGAGAGGATATAAAATATAGACTGGCTATGGCAGGGAAAGCGTTTCTGAATAACATAAATTTGTTAACATCGAGTATAGATTTGTCAGGGAGTCTTTTTTGGAAGTATTTATATGGAGTGCAGTCATGTATGGAAGTGAAACATGGACGATAAATAGTTTAAAAAATGGTTCAAATGGCTCTGAGCACTATCGGACTTAACTTCTGAGGTCATGAGCCCCCTAGACTTAGAGATAAACCTAACTAATCTGAAGACATCATACACATCCATGCCCGAGGCAGGATTCGAACCTGCGACCGTAGCGGTCGCGTGGTTCCAGACTGTAGCGCCTAGAACCGTTCGGTCACCTCGGCCGGCTAAAAAGACACGAAGAAAATAAAAGTTTTGGAAATGTGGTGGTACAGAAGAATGCAGAAGGTTAGATTGGTAGATCACGGAACTAAAGAGGAGGCACTGAATAGAATTGGTGAGAAGAGGATTTTGAGGCACAATCTAACTAAAAGAAGGGATCGGTTGGTAGGATACGTTCTAAGGCATCAAGGGAGCACCAATTTGGTGTTGGAGGGAAGCGTGGAGGGTAAAAATCGTAGAGGGAGACCAAGAGATGAATACACTAAGCAGATTCAGAAGGATGTAGGTTACAGCAGTAGTTACTCGGAGATGAAGAAGCTTGCACAGGATAGAGTAGCATGAAGAGCTGCATCAAACCAGTCTCTGGCCTGAAGACCACAACAGCAATATAATTAAAAAAAACACGTGTAGTTGCACGAAGTTTTAGTGAATTTCATTTTATCGGTATTAGAAGGCAGATATTTATAACTATCGACAGGTGAATGAAGAAACACATAGTCTTTTCCTTAAAATGTGTGCCTCCACAGATTTGCGAATTTCCTTACACATGCAGTCTGATAAGGTACCCGGAACTACTTTTGCACCTCGACGCTTCGAGCTGCAGATGCAGAAGCAGGCCCTAACGTTAACGTTCAAAGAGGTGAGACGTTGCTAATGTGGCGAGAGAGTAGGCGTACATTTTTTGAATATTACAGAATTGAAATTCCTACTAAAAAAAAGAAGGTTTCAATGAAAGTCGATCCATTGCTTTAAAAACGGTCGTCTTATGACGCGCGCACTAACCAATTGACAACCATGGACTCTATCGTCCGACACCTCCACACATATATATCAGGTATGTAACAGACGAGTAAAACTTCTCTTGCGGTTCTCTCGGAAGTCCCGGAGTTGTGCACTTTACTGCTTGCACATTACGTTGGCTTAATGGTCTACTAAAGGTGTATAAGGTTTGAAGCAAATGTGTGATCCCAATGTCGTGGCCTCCCTTGTAAGATATGACACACCAAGCCGGGCGGACACCTTGGACGCTAGCCAATCGACTCGTTAAGACACACACTCAGACTTCGCAACAAGTGACTCCCACTGTGTGCGCTTCCGCGGAGTGTATGATTTATGAAGCACGTCGGAGCGCATAGAGCCTGTCCTATTTCAAAGCCACAAAGAGCTGTCCCGTGTTCTCCACTATAAGCCGTTCGTACAGTAGGGTTTGAGGAGATAGCATCTGAATCACGTGGGAGCAGATTCATGAGTGAATAGCAGTGACCCTGTTGGTCGCCACTTTGAACAGTTTCAGTGAGCTTAAGTTACTGCTGGGTGGCATAAGACGAGATCCCAAGATCGGGTCCGCCACAAAATTTTAATCTGCTTGGAAATTACATAACAGTGCACATCGGTCACATAATGATAGATTCATTCTGTATATGTAAGTTGTTTGTCTCAATGAAAATGTTTATATTAATTTCCAACCATTAGTTTCTTATTTTAAAGAATGCAATGGTGCACAATCTACTGCAGAGGGAAACATTAGCCTCCCATCTATATAAGTTTACCCAAAAGACTTGTGTATCCTGTATAATTCTGTCATACAAAGCAACCACATATGAAAAATAACTTTTCACTGCTAGAAAAAGGGTAGTTAAACTCACTGCGTGTCTCCGGCATGCGTGACTGTTTAGAAGGCTGAGAAATACAGGGAGACATTCGTGTCTGAAATGATTGTATTCACTGACTATAGAGAATGTTTGGGGTATAAGCGCAGAAATTTTATTGGTGACTGAGAAGAGGGTAGTGAACAACTTTAAATCAGTATTTACTTCTTTGCGGACTAATAACTGTAGCCACTAGGAGTAGTAACTTTTCAGGTTGATTAGTACCTCTGATTACGTGTGGCCAGTAATGCTTTTTACCCTTGGGCATCAGACCAGGAGTGAAGTGTGGACACATGAGAGCAAAACGGGCAGTTTACACTGACAGGCGGGATCCAACTCCTGGTGCAATTACGAACGTGCAGAAAACATCGAGTAATAAATTATGTGTTTGTCGGAAGACTGCTAGATGTACAGAAAAAAAACCGACACACTAAAATGGGTAGACATTAAGATACCAGTGATCACAACATCTGCACTTTTGCACCTACCACACTTCACGTCTGCAGCCGTATAGGAATTTGTTTTAAGCTAACTGCAAGTCCTAAGTTTCCACGATGTCACATCGTTAGAAGCGATCAGTTTGAAGGACAAGGTGACGTGGAATATTTAATCGTTAGTAACAATAAGCACAGGCAAGAGCAAATAAATATTCATAAAAATGAATTTCAGGCAGTGGGAGCACTCGTTTTGATGCCCAGTGTTCATTTCTGTCCACATTCAGTATACCGACTACTTAAAAATCGTTGGATCGACAAATCGATGCCTAACGTCGACGGTTTCCAGAGTTGTAAAGATCAGTGATAGATCACTGACGGTGACATCCTCAGTCTGGACTACAATGGTGGTTTCAGACTTTATTCTAGGTTTGGTGCAGTTTAATATCGATTCGCCACCCCCCTCCCCCCCCCCCCCCCAGTTACAAATATTACACTGGCCTTTGAACATCTTACTAATAAAGTTTCTCTTCAGACTGATGAGACTCTTCTCATGAGTGTTTTAAGAACTATTCGCATATTTTTGAAAATTATATGATTGTAGGTAGAAACTGATATTTGGAACTCCTTACAACTATCGATTTTACCGCCAGAGGATCCATACATGTGTATAAGACGAAGGTTGCGGTAGATAATTTGGGTTAGCCTTGTGCAACGACATCTGTTCTAGCGCAGGTGAGGACAGAAAGTCGGCACTTATAGACTATCGAAATGTACCAAAATTCGGTAATTACGATGCCTGAAAAGAGTGAAGCACCCGGAAGAGATGGGTTTCAATTTAACTTCGTACACGCAGATAACAAAGGCGGGAATGTAAATGATTAGAATTGCAATATCCTGTGACAAGTAGAATGGCCATGAGAGTGAATTAGTGTTGTTCGTCACGCCACGATTCCAGCCAGCTCTTGACAGCTCAGTGCATTGCAAAGTGAACTCTAACACCATTACAGTGCACTCCTGCTGTAAATTAAATATTATGGGAAATTCAGAAATCCAAGGTAGTGGTTCCAATTTGTGTCACTAGTATGTTGTTTGTTGTGACACTGCTGTCACTCCCACAATCCCTCTGACATCACAGCCTACTTGTCCTAAATTAAAATGGAGGAGAACTTGTGCTTTTTGCTTTGTGCTTTGTGCTCTAATCCATACTGAAAAATGGACGGGAATTAAATACTGTCCTAAGTTTAAAATGACGTCAGTTGTACAATCACCCACACAATTGTTCTGCAGAGGAATGAGAAACTTCAAGCACACTTATTCTCTAGAAGGACTTCCACATCAGAATTTCTAGGTATTATGTTTCTAAAATTTACCACCAGAATATTAATGTGTGGGATGGCTGGCACGTTCCAACAAGCAGTGACCTCACTTGTTCATAGCAACACGTCAGTCTTATACGCACACATTTATACAAGATGAAAAGTCGAATCGTAACTCTGGTACCGACCGCCGCGGGTTTGAAATCCACGCCGTCTCACGTGGTCCCAGCAGCCAGTAGTGACATATCATGTCATGTATTTAGGCGGCTGCCTCTCACTCAGCGAGGCAGTCTGGTATTCGCGTTGAGTCGGTTGGTATCTCGCTTACAGGCAACGTGTTTACCATGCCTGTGCTTACTTCCTGTTTACGAGTTTTGATTTCGTGAGGTTATCTCTTGTGACCCCGTTGCTTCTTGCACGTTGTTGTTCTTGGTGTCTTGCTCTGTCGTCTGTCGTTATGCTTGCCCTTCCATTCCCGTTCGTCCGTCTTGTTTGTTCGCGTTTTCGTTTGCGGCAACACCGCGGACGTTCTTGTCGCGGTTACAACAGAAACCATCAAAAACAATAGAAATACAGGTTATGAAAAGAAACACATTACAAGAATAGGCCGGCCAGAGTGGCCGTGCGGTTCTGGGCGCTACAGTCTGGAACCGAGCGACCGCTACGGTCGCACGTTCGAATGCTGCCTCGGGCACAGATGTGTGTGATGTCCTTAGGTTAGTTAGGTTTAAGTAGTTCTAAGTTCTAGGGGACTGATGACCTCAGGAGCTAAGTCACATAGTGCTCAGAGCCATAGTGCTCAGAGCCATTTAGAAGAATAGTGGCCTGTAACTTAACAGCGCAATATATTTCTAGACAAACAAACAGTCAGCAGTGACTGACACTGGGTCACAGTGCATCTTATCGGTAGGGACGGGGAGACTGCTACGGAAGAGAGACACCGACTGGTAACAGAAAGTGATGCGAGTTGAACCATAAAAGCCGGCTCTGCCACACGCTTGTGCAGGAATTCAAAGCAGCATGCCACCAGAGTCCGTCGTTGAGCCTGCCACGTTGGCACATGAGTCATTGATCACAGAATTGCATGTTGACTTAGAGCTGCCCATTATCAGATTGTGGGAGGAATCATGCGCTGCAGCCCAAGCCACCACCTGTCTGATTAGTGATGTACTGGGCAGCCAGCTGGCACCACAACGGCCGCGAGCACACTGCCACTGTGGTGGAAAGGTCAACAAGCCTCACACTGCCAGACTGTGATGTTATTAAGCAGACGTTGGCAGCTCTTAAGGTGCCTGGTTCTGCTAGTCATCGTTTGGTGCAATAGATGTTTGTCAGTAGTTGTATCTGAGGTGGAAAGTAAAGTAGTGGTGATGTAGCAATTTCTGACAGTGTTACATTCTTGGTGAATAATAGACCTGTGAAGCTTTTCCTGTAGCTGCAAGTGGCTTTTCTAATAGTAATCACTCAGCATGAAGTCTGGGTTGTCTTTGGTTAGCTTACACATTTCCACAGGATTTCTAAACAATTTCTGGTGAATACCGGTGCGAAATGATGTAGTTCCCATCTCCATTCACTTCTTCATTTGGCAAACTCTAACGTCAAGAGACAATGCAATTTGATTTTTGATACTGCATCACAATCAGCAAACTTTGTAGTAAAATCACTGAACTTTGGGTGGAATCCGATCAATTTTTTGCTGAAATCGCCTAATATTGTGCCAAAATCAGTGAATTTTTATCATTGTAAGGAAGATGAATATAGGTATTTCAGAGATAGACATCGCAAGAATAGACCAACTGGATTTTTTGCTTAAGACAGTGGAGCCATTGAGATAAAAATGTGCTGTTCATGTCTTCAATCAATCGATTATAAAGGTTTTTCAGTGGTTAAGATCACTTTGTATCCAGTCCAAAGGAATCACTGAATCGGTCTACAAGGCTGTTTCCCTAAGATTATAGTTTGTAGTGTGGTACAAGTAGCGTGCAGCAAATAGTTCTAGATGTGACAGACAAGGTCTACTGATTGGTAAAAATTTTATATTGCTGTATACTAAATGAATGGCGACAAGCGTTATAGATTTGTAATTATAGCTAATTGGTGGCACTGTACACCACCCTTTCAGAAGTGTAGCAGAAGATGCTTGAGGATTTGTGAGAGACAGACATGGATGATTTCCACAGGATTTCTAACTCACTTCTGACAACCACTGGTACTAGCTGCCGGTCTGCTAGAAACACTTCTATAAGAACAATAGAGATATTACATGTTTTCATGTAGTGAAATAACATTACAATTGATTCTAACAGGTTTCCAGATGTATCTGGCTCTGTATTTTCGCACAATTCGTATAAATTGTGGGTGCAGAGCTGACATCCAGTAGCATCCCAGATGTATTCGGATCAGATCAGTTCGTTGGCTAAGACATCAGCATGAATTCTCCTTAAACCACTACTTTGGATTCTTTCAGGTATCCAGAGGTATCTGGCATCACATGTTAACATAATTTCCCTGAACTGGGGGTGCGGATCCGACGTCCAATAGCGTCTCAGATGCGTTCAGATCAGACGAATTTGATGGCAAAGATATCATTCAGAGTGCTCCTTAATCCACTATAGTGCTACAATGGGTTCTTGCAAGTCTGCATAGGCCTTTGGTATCACACCTTTGCAAAGTTTCTGTAAATTGTGGATGCAGGCGTGGCGTCCAGTAGCGCCCCAGAAGCGTTGAAATCAGACGAATTTGAGTGCCAAGACATCTCAAACCGCTATAGCATCACTACAGCCTTATACCACAGACAATTATACGGAATCTTCCGTGGGAAGTCTTTTGCTAGTTAAGGTTGCGGACAGTCATGGTAATGAGTGTCAGGAGATAAGCTGTTAAACATCCATGGGGACATGGGGACATGTGGACATAGGGAAATTCTTCAGATCCGCTAGGTTGTGGAACACTGAAATATGTTCGACTGCAACTAGACTTGCGGGCAGAATGCATTGTGTGATTTTGTTGAAGAATTAAAAAATGCAGTGGCTTCATAATTATACCACATCATGGAGGCCGTGTGTCATTTAACTGCATGCATCAACATGTTAGAGCAATACTCTTACAAACTGGCCACATTACAGTAAAGTTATAACAAAAATCCTATGTTACATCAAACTGGAAACAAACTGTTCAAAGTTACAGTGAAACTGTAAGAGACTGCGGAATATTACAGTAAAAAGTGTAGCAAAATGCCCCATGGTTCAGTAGAATTGCAAGACATTGCCTCTCAAAACACGTAACTGTTTTTGATAGTTGTACATAGAGTACCCTCAAAACTGACTGTATATGTATGGACATGAAGGGACAGACAGATAGATTTTATGGTACATACTCTCATAGTTTCATCTAACACGTGGCTATTGTTGAGCTAATCTTTCCCACCATTCCCATCAATTGTCTGCTTTTATCATACGCTAAGTGGTTCTTCCCTGATGTTACAGTTGAAGTAGGTCACTTGTGGTGAGTATAGAACCAAAGACAGTCACCAAGTATAAAATGTAAGATGGTTACTCAAGATGATAGACTGCAGTACAGTACTCTGACATCACACTCCAAGAAGGCAGACGTTATCACTATCCTATGACATCACAGGCCACTTGTGCTAACGTTAGAGTCCGAGATGGCCACTTGTTAAATTAATGATCATGGGCATGAGGACACTTACACATCCCAGGTAGTTGTCAGATTTCTAATGAATCCCCAACGATGTTCAAATCCAGGATGGTGATCCCAGATGACTGACCTGGAGGTAAGGGTACTCCCTGCAATGCTGCCAACCCAAAATTCTTGTCCCAGTTTAAGTAGTGCTACAGTCACCTATCCCTATCACTCATCCACGAGTCAGGATTACTAGCTCTCAGGGGAACTTTATTGATAATCATGAAGTCTCACTGGAGACCTGCCGCCTCTACACAAAAGCAACTTACTAAAACAGCCGCTTTTAAGTATTGCCCAACTTCTCTCCATCAGTATTTATGATTATTCATTGTGTGTATGTGTTTCCAGGGTTTTAATTTATTTCTCCCTCAGCACGATAGCTACATGACGTAGATGCCGCAGTGCCTAATGCATTTGAGCAGAATCAGAAATCAAGTCAGCATGCACGCATGTTCCCTGATGCAGCTCTCGACACAATGGAGTGGAAATCAAGTCAGCACACTGGGTTCCAGACTTCATTATATCCAATGTCTGCACCACTCACTGAGCCACAGTCAGCTCATTTCAGAATGCTGTTGTTCAACAATTCCATTTACTGATGGAATCATATTATTGTCAGTATAGCACATGACATAGGCTTTGAAGTAATAGTAGAAGCAGATAATGTCTGTCAGGGTACAACAGTGCAGTTCATTGTTGTGGGATCAAATGTGCAGCAAGCTGAAACACACTGAGCTTTGCATGACAACCGACTACACCATTTCTTCTGGACATCGGTATCTTGAGCAGCAGCAGCAATCCATCCATCATCAACATGTTTGAGGTGATATGTTTAAGTTAATCTCTCAAGAGCTAACACAAAGTATATACTTAAAGTGTTCAAGTGTTGTGAACCTTCGAAGCTCGTATGGTGCAATGCAGATCTCCATGGGTGGACTCAGTCTATGTGAAACACATGTTAAAGTGATCTTCAATGATTTTGTCGAGTGTGTGTTACAAAGTAAAGTTCATGAGTAGGAGGAGGAGTTAGACTAGTTCAGTTACCAACGTTTCTCCCCAAACGCGAAAATATTTTGTTGACGCCGACGTACACAGGGAGAAACGATCATCATAATGAAATAAGGGAAATCAGAGCTCGCACAGAAAGATATAGGAGTTCGTTTTTTTCCACGCGCCCTTTGAGATTGTAATAATAGAGAATTATTGTGAAGGTAGTTCCATGAACCGTCTGTTAGGCACTTAAGTGTGAATTGCAGAGTATCGATGTAGATGTAGTTGTTGATTTAAATAAGTGTGTGTATGTATGTTATACCTAAGTGTGCTAGTATTGCATCTATAAACAGAAAGTCTATACAAGTGGTGTTTATAGATGGCATAACGAAGTCTGTTAGTGCATCAATTGGGTCAATACAACACAAGCTCAATTTAAAGCATATAAAATACAGTTATTTGGAAAATACGAGTATTGCAGAATGATAAATGGGACTGACATAGAAATAAAAAGATTGGCAATCTGTTAACGTTAGTGGACAGCTCCTTGTTTCCACACTTACTTGTGACCACTGAAGTGCATAGCAGGGAGGCAGGGCCAGCGATTGTCTCTGTCCACACAGTGGGTTGAATTCTCACACAAGCCTGCAGTAGAACCTGCTGTCTTGACTCAGGAGATCGACTCATGCCATCTCCCATTACCAGTAAGTTTTCTCCCTACTGCTAGGATGCGCTGTTTCCCAGTGCATATTGTTGCGGATGGGTTTTGATAGGTATCATGAAAAAAGGTTACAGACCACCACTCTTGTAATGTGTTGTTCTTTTCCTCCCATGAGTTTGTATCATTTTTGATGGTCGCGATTCGACTTGTTACTTTGTATAAATATGTTTAAGTCTCACATATGGTTTCTGCATGCCAGGTGTATGTGCGATTGACGTTTTTTGACAGAACTGGTACTTAGCTATGAACAAGGCTTGTTTAATAGCTACCACCCATCTTACATATCAATATTTTGGTGGTGAATTTTACAAACATAATTCCTGAACATTCTTACGCACAAATTCTCCTAAAGTGAGATGGATTTTTTTTTTAAATTTCGCTGTAGAACATATGTTTAGGCCACTGTAAAACCGACTTCAATTATGAATTTCCCGCCATTGTTCGATTGTAAGAGTTCTGCATGCATTTTCAAATTCCTTCATCATATTAATTTTGGTCATGTGAGCTGTAATGTCAGAGAGATTGTGGAAGCAACAGCTGTGTCACCACCAACAACATACTACTGATGAAAATTGGAATTACTGTCTTGGATTTTTTAATTTCCCACAATTTTTAACCTTAGAAGGCATGCTTTGGGTGATGTGTGAGACTGCCCATTAAGGTCTGTACTTCATGCTGAGCTGAGCTGCCAGTTGCTGGTTGTGCTCACAGCACTGTGTAATGGTGGCAGCTGCTTGCTGCTGATACCGTTCCACTGGCTGGGGCAGCGGAACAGGAGAGAAATAGTTGACATATGGCTTTCTATGGTGCAACATAGAAAATGTTGAAGTAGAATGCATCCTCACGCTACTGTCCTACCATAAATATTGAAATAGAACACAGTTTTGAACTCAGGGTAAGTCAAATATTGGGATCCTAAAATGTGCAAATTGCACCAGTGAAGAGCTGTGTCAGTGAAACGTCGCATCAGAGGAGGGAGTGAAATTGTTTAAACATGCTAAGTATGGAACTCTGAAACTCAGAGTGCCTGGATGTTTTGTATTTTCCACCATTTTATCCTTAGGATATGACTATATACTTAGAAGCGCGAAACGTGATAAACTTGTAGGCTGAGTCTGCCAGGATGGATTCTGATGTCATAGGGCTGAAAAAACTCTGTACTCATCTTTGATCACCTCCTTCGATAATGGTATCATAGGAATGGGTATTTGGACAACCATGCAGGCTAGGCCCACTTCCCCAGATCTACCGTCTTGGATTCTATATTTAGAACATGTAACTTGGCAACCATGCAGACTTTCCTCATTTACCTGGGTCCACCACTTTGGATTCTCACATCACTGACGCTATCCTCGTATGAACATATGGCATCTTTGATGGCCATCTTAGATTCCGAACTCACAGAGGCTCTCCTCATGACTGATTGCCCACCGTGGAAGCTGACATCATAAAGGCTGTCTTCAGGTCTGCCGTATTGGATTTTGTGCTTAAGATAACTGGACTATGTCTACAATATATACTTTAATTTACCGCCATTCTCATTTAATGCAATAGGGATATTTCGAATTACCCACCAAGTCTTGAATATCCACTCTTTTTATACATAGGGTAACTGGTCTGTGTGACATCAGAGTGTTTTGGGAGAGGAGATATCTCGCTACAGTGTAGGAGACGCCATCGATGACATCATAAGGGTGGGGAGGGAGGGAGTCTGGCAACTATACAGACTGACTGAATCATCCAAAACCGCCCTACTGAGGTAGTCAAGAGGTCGGGAAGATTCAGAGTTCCATCCCTGACAGAAAATGTGTGGGACCAGCTCATACGTTGATTCTATCCCATGCAGGACATCAAGTACCAGTTGCAACAGCTTGCTAGAGGAGAGTAGAGAACAGCTTTACAACACCCTTTCCAACCTAGTGAGTATATGCATACAAGTCGTAGGTGCTATAAAATCACACTAATTGGCGAGCTCATACGGCAAATTCCTTATTAAATTTGACTCGATTTTGTAATCACTGAAATAACATCACGTACCTTCTCACCCCGTAAAGTTTCATTTCTTCGTCCCCTGCGAAGTGCTTCACTTTTTGTTTGTTTGGTGGTGTATCTGAAATACAAACATGGAAGCAATGGACTGATCAGAAGACGAAAGAAAGGTATCAGACTCAACGTTGCAATTGACATAATAAGATAAGTGTCATAACAACGGTCTGATATTTACCCATTGCAGAAAAAATTATTATGTAACACTACACATACATGGGTCTATAATTTGTATGACGAATTCATTGATTCCGTACCCCCAAATAGGATGAGTAGAAAAAAAACATCCGTAATGTTCGGGTACAGCATTAGTAGTGTCCTGCTTGAGATAGTCACGTCATTTAAATATGTGGGGATAACGTTACAAAGCAATACGAAATCAAACGAAGATGTGAGGATTGTGGTAGGAAAGGCGAATAGTCGACTTCAGTTTACTGAGAGAATTTTAGGAAAGTGTCTGTAAAGAAAACTGCATATAGGACGTTGGTGCGACATGTTCTTGAGTACTGGAGAACAGGCATTTGAACCTGACTGTAGCACGAACCTACTGCAACCAACATACATTTCGTGTAAGGAATACGAATTTGAGATACGAGAAATCAGAGCTAATACGGAGTCATATAGGTAGTCGTTTTTCCCTCGCTCTGTGTAAGAGTGGAACGGGTACCACAACTAGTTGCTACCTTACGACTAGTTGTGGTACAAGGTATCCTCCACCATGCACCGTACGGTGGCTTGCGGAGTAGGTATGTTGATGAGCACGTAGACTGGAACATGCAAAAAGAATACAAAGGGTGTCGCGTATAGTAGCTGCATAGGGATGAAAAGATTAATGCAACGTAGGAGACCATTAGGACAACATGAAACCAATCGGGAATCTGATGACTAACAAAAATTCTAAAAGCGAACACTAGTTTGAGTTCATTTAAGCATAATATGTACTACTTCCTTTTATATACGAAATTTTGATGTATAATAGAGTATGTTTAATCTTCTTTGGGATGTTGTGGATCCTTCTGACCTTTCTAAAGACGTGTAATTCTGTTGTTTTAAGTGGACTGGTTAGTAATATGGGGCGCAAAACCTCGGTGCCATCAGCGCTTGTTTACCTGGAAATGTGAAGTGGAGATCGTTTGAGGCATAATGGCTATTTGAGGAAGGCGAAATATATTATATAAAAATACATTTCAGCTTAACCCTGCATTGCTACTGGTGGGTCTCCCGGACCCTGGTTTGTGTGACTGATTCGTTGTCGTTAGGTACACAACACTGCATACGAGCAGCGCTCCCTGTAGCTTCGTCCCTTACACAGCTGTGCCATTTGCTCGTCAAGTGACGGCGGAAGTCTAGTGTATAGGAGCGCCTGTAGAGTGTCTGAGTCTCCGAGACCGACCATAGCAAGTAGGTAATTACTAGATGGGGCTATAGGATCCAGAGTAGCAATGATGATACCGTTGGTCCGAATACAAATACGTTTGTAGCACACATTAAAATTGCTGAATGAACCTATGTATTTCAGACGAGGGATATAATGGGTGTAACACCGTAATTAAATCTTTACTGACCAGTCAGGTGACGAAGGTGGAGACGTAGACGTCAACTATATAGTGAACACGATACGGAAGGCGACGAAAGTGGGGATGATAGTGATAGATATCACAACAATAAGAAATATTTTGTTGGTAGAGACAAGTGTACTAAATTTCTTCATGCAATAATTTACCAACAGCCGTTTGTATTATAGAAATATATTTTATTTTATGAACTTCTATGTGCTACCAGTTTCGGCATTACGTTGATGCCATCTTCAGGCCCCACACGTCATAGTCGTAAAATCGCTATACACGGAAGGAGCCATACAACTGGATCCGTGAATCAAATCGCTATGCAACAGCTCTTGGTGGCCAGGAGACACAGACTGAGGCGGTTTGCAACGGTCGTACAAACGAGCGCAGTAGCAAAGCAGGGTTAATCTTAAGTACTCAGGAAGATACATTTGAAATACGTGTCCACCATTTATGAACATGTGGGTCACTTCACGTAAGTTAAATCTTCCTGCAAGATTAATTGATTTTCCATTCGTGGCTAACAACGAAACTTAACTTTGATCATCATATGAAACATATACTTGTCACAAAACCGTCATTTTGCTCAAGTTACTTAGCGTTATTTAAAAAAAAGGCGTAAGCAGTTCATACTAACGTCGAGTGAAGTTGGCGCTACTAGCAACCGGTTTCCAGACGAGAGCGCGAGAGTACACTGCATATCGTCTTCAGCTGGCCATTACTGCGAGCGTTGGCTTCTATATAAGACAGCTTCGACGCTCAGTCTGAGCGCTCAGTAAGAAAATAAATACCTGGAGTTTATACCACGTTCGAACTGCGCCGCGTCGGACGCACGCGTCGTTGTTTACACAACGGGGAGTCGTAAATAACCGCGAATTAACTGCGTAGTACTGCTACAATTCCGGACATTAACTCTAGAGATATTCTGAGTCCATGATCCCGCACTGAACAACCGAGCAGGTTCGCACCTGCAAAAAGCCGTCTCCGAGGCCGTTTGCTGGCACTGCTGCCATCCCAATATTTCTTCGCTAGCCTCACACTCTAAATATACTAGTACCTTTACTGGTCAGGTGTGCAAACTATAGCCACTGCACCGAATGCAAAAATTCCTTGAAATAAATGCAAAATAATGAATTTTGACTGGCAATTGGAAAAAGTTAGTATAACCTCGCAACGACTCTTTCTGGAAGTTACCACTCCAACGCATTTGCTACTTACTCCATTTTTAGGGTTATGTACGTCGGTCAGTAGAAACGGAACACTTATACAATCGGTTTGTTGCTAATGCGTTCGTCTGTGTGTCCGACTGTTAAAAATCCTTTTTCCCACGAATGGATGGACGCATCTACTTGAAATTTATATCACATTCTAAGGCCCACGGTTCCTTGGCGGTGTAAAAAAGTCAGTGACGTCAAAAGATACAGCCATTTATGGGGACACGAAATCACCTATCCCTGCAATGTTAAAATATGCCTACTATAGGGAACATTTTCTCACAAACTACTGGAGATAGAGAGATAAATTTTTTACTGTATGTGCATTGATACGTTGCAACAATACTAAAACAACAGTTTACTGTCAAAGTATTTTCTTACAGAAACTTATTACATTTATTTTTAACTTAATTTTTTCCATCTTTTTAGTCTTTTGTAAATCAAGTAATTAAAAAGTCGTTGTTTGAATGTGTAAAAGAGGAGAAGGAGGAGATTTAGTGTTTATCGTCCCGTCGACAACGAGGTCATTAGAGACGGAGCCCAAGCTCAGTTTAGGGAAGGATGGGGAAGGAAATCGGCCGTGCCCTTTCAAAGGATCCATCCCGGCATTTGCCTGAAGCGATTTAGGGAAATCACGGAAAACCTAAATCAGGATGGCCGGAGACGGGATTGAACCGTCGTCCTCCCGAATGCGGTGTGTAAAAGAAACCCCTGTGACTAAGTCATAAAAATTTCAGACTTATAGGCTCATCAGTACCTGAGATAATTTTCCTAAAAGTAAAAAGGAAACTTACGGAAAACGGAGAAAGAATCAATCAATGTTGGGAATATAACTAAATTCCAGGTCCTTGAAAAGTTGGGTTTGCGTGTTGGTACCCGCACAGCACGTGCATTCCTTTTTATAACTGATTTTAACCTTCTCAGCCTGGCACCCATTCTCTTCTGCACATGTCCTATACATTCAAGTTTGCTTATATTTACGCTGCTCTCATATAGTTTGCTTTCCAAAACTTCTTTGAATGCTTTAGAGTCACCATCTCGAGGTATTGACATAGCGATCATTATACCACTCTGAAGAGCGATGAAAAATTTTTTTCACCCCAGCAACCTCTATGTCACCACTGCTACCATAATAATTAGCAACACAGTCATAACTATGTTCATTTTTCAGCCTGTCTATGCACCTACATTAATTAGCCATTATTGCAACATCAATAACCTTGGCAGTATCAACACTAGTTGCTGTTACAACACCATTGTTGGAGATGTGACCCCTTTTTTGCCACGTTCACTGCTTCTTCCATAGCTACTTGCATTGACTTCTGTGCTACACTATAGAGTTCAGTTTTCCTGTATCCATTATTTACAGTTAATGAAACAGAACTTGGAAACTTACAGCTGTACTTGCAAACACTGCATATTAAATTAAACTGGGCAGCCAGGCCAACATGGGATTCCACTTTCAGAGAAACGATTCCTTGACATTTTCTACAGCACACACTGTTTTCAAGAGCTTCGCACAATATACTCGTACCAGTGTGTTCAAAAACGTCTTTCCCTTTATAAAGTAAATTATAATTCTCTTCCAAACCTCTTAGTTTTTTATGAGAAGCACTGTTTTCTTTTGGAGTAAGTCCGTTCGGCAAATCAGTAGTAAGTGGGCTCATATTTTCAAAAGTGATGATGAAGAACTGCTTTGCATTGCTAATGAATCATCATTTATTTTCTTTTGCCAGTTCACACGCTTCTTAAACACTTTTTCTCCAGCTCCAGGCATTTTCACTGCGAAAAATGAAGCAGTAAATACGAAATAACTCGACAACAACTACTTTCATATTGCACACTGTTTACAAACAATCCCGTCAAAAAGTCAAAGCGTAACTGGAGGAAACCAGAGGGAAACATTTTATGACAAACAGTGTATAAAGAGTCGCTGTAAGGCGGGATATTTAAATTCATGTCACATAAATATACTGCCAAAAAGTTGATGGTCAACCATGAGAGACGTGTATAACTAAAGCGTAATGCCTGATCTCACAAATCTATAAAAATAAAATACACTCCTGGAAATGGAAAAAAGAACACATTGACGCCGGTGTGTCAGACCCACCATACTTGCTCCGGACACTGCGAGAGGGCTGTACAAGCAATGATCACACGCACGGCACAGCGGACACACCAGGAACCGCGGTGTTGGCCGTCGAATGGCGCTAGCTGCGCAGCATTTGTGCACCGCCGCCGTCAGTGTTAGCCAGTTTGCCGTGACATACGGAGCTCCATCGCAGTCTTTAACACTGGTAGCATGCAGCGACAGCGTGGACGTGAACAGTATGTGCAGGTGACGGACTTTGAGCGAGGGCGTATAGTGGGCATGCGGGAGGCCGGGTGGACGTACCGCCGAATTGCTCAACACGTGGGGCGTGAGGTCTCCACAGTACATCGATGTTGTCGCCAGTGGTCGGCGGAAGGTGCACGTGCCCGTCGACCGGGGACCGGACCGCAGCGACGCACGGATGCACGCCAAGACCGTAGGATCCTACGCAGTGCCGTAGGGGACCGCACCGCCACTTCCCAGCAAATTAGGGACACTGTTGCTCCTGGGGTATGGGCGAGGACCATTCGCAACCGTCTCCATGTAGCTGGTCTACGGTCCCGCACACCGTTAGGCCGTCTTCCGCTCACGCCCCATAATCGTGCAGCCCGCCTCCAGTGGTGTCGCGACAGGCGTGAATGGAGGGACGAATGGAGACGTGTCGTGTTCAGCAATGAGAGTCGCTTCTGCCTTGGTGCCAATGATGGTCGTATGCGTGTTTGGCGCCGTGCAGGTGAGCGCCACAATCAGGACTGCATACGACAGAGGCACACAGGGCCAACACCCGGCATCATGGTGTGGGGAGCGATCTCCTACACTGGCCGTACACCTCTGGTGTTCGTCGAGGGGACACTGAATAGTGCACGGTACATCTAAACCGTCATCGAACCCATCATTCTACCATTCCTAGACCGGCAAGGGAACTTGCTGTTACAACAGGACAATGCACGTCCGCATGTATCCCATGCCACCCAACGTGCTCTAGAAGGTGTAAGTCAACTACCCTGGCATGCAAGATCTCCGGATCTGTCCCCCATTGAGCATGTTTGGGACTGGATGAAGCGTCGTCTCATGCGGTCTGCACGTCCAGCACGAACGCTGGTCTAACTGAGGCGCCAGGTGGAAATGGCATGGCAAGAAGTTCCACAGGTCTACATCCAGCATCTCTACCATCGTCTCCATGGGAGAGTAGCAGCCTGCATTGCTGCGAAAGGTGGATATACACTGTACTAGTGCCGACATTGTGCATGCTCTGTTGCCTGTGTCTATGTGCCTGTGGTTCTGTCAGTGTGATCATGTGATGTACCTGACCCCAGGAATGTGTCAATAAAGTTTCCCCTTCCTGGGACAATGAATTCACGGTGTTCTTATTTCAATTTCCAGGAGTGTATTTCTAGTTCTAGTAGAGCTATGTATGATGCGTCATTTTAAAGAGGAAACTTCTCGGAATATAATACGTCAATCGATTTTTTAACCCAAAATCCGATTTCGTATCCCCTTATGTCACATATTATGATACTCCAGAACTTACTAGTCAACACCTGTAGAATATTGCCTGTTCGTCTAGAAACATGAAATTTGGCAAGAAGCAAAGTTTCGCAGTCCAACCAAAGTAAAAAATCCGAAAACAGTAAATTTTAACTATGTCACACCAAAAATATTTTTTTGTCTTTTGTCACACTGTCTGTCTTTCTGTCAGTGTGTTAACATCCCTTTTTCTCAGGAACGGATAGTAGTATCAAGTCCGAATTTTTGTCACATACTTAGTTCTATGGTCCCTTAGCAGTGGAATAAACGTTGGCTTCTACATTAATGCAATTAGAAGACATGACTACTCATGTCACATATTTTGATACAAACTCACTCATCAAAACCTATAGGGTACTACTTGGGAAGAAGCAAGACTTACCAGTAAAAGTAAATGAAAAATTCAGCAAATTTTTACTTTGTAATTGTATCACACAAAAATGTTTATTTTGTCATTGTTTATCCGACGTGAAACTTTAAATTAAAACTAGTATTCGAATGTTTGTTTCACATGAAACCTGAAACGCCATATCTACGTGCAGTAATCGCTCCTGGATTACTGATGATGGATAAATACCGAAACACATCATATGAGCATTCCTTGGCTGAGTTTTCCCATTGTGACTCAGTTATCCTGTATGCAGAACTACTGATTATTATAATAATGGTCCCCTGCCTCCTGCATGACTTTATGTCACATTCATATCATTCAGATTAAAACAATCTCAAAAATCTTGGAATCATTGGGACCGATATCTTGGCGGTATCAGTGTCGAAAACAGTCAAAAATGGTGGAGATTCTGGCTTCTCGGTGTGGATGAACTGTGTATATACATAGTTAAGTTTATTCGGAATCCTTAGTGCATGAGTCCTTCTAGCACCTGGCCAAATGTTTTGCTTAGTTGCGGTTTTACATAACATCTTATGTTTCATCCTCAGGACACTAGACTTACTGATCTTTCTTTCGTGTCGGTAACGTCTAGTTCTTGTGTCTCTATATCTTTCTGCATCAATTTATTTTCGATTCAGTTCACGGATGATACTGTGGACGAATAGAATCTAGTTGATTCTTAAACATTTCTTTTGTACCAACTACATCTAGATCCACACACTTACTACGCAAGCCGTCATTCTGTGCCTGGATGATGATGATGACGTTTGGTTTGTGGGGCGCTCAACTGCGCGGTTACCAGCGTGCGTACAATTTCCCGACCTTTGCTCAGTCCAATCTCGTCACTTTCATGAATTATGATCTCATGCTGAGTTTCACTCAACTGATGCCTTAAAAATCCATACAGATTTATAGACAAAAGCTTTCCTGTCTCGATGCCTTCAAAGCCTATACTGATTTGTAGAAAAAGGCTTTTCAGTGTCGAGGAAATTCATTATATTTGTACTTATAACATGATCAGGAATTTCGCAGCAAACAGACGTTAAGGATACTGGTCTATAATTTTTCGGGTCCGTTCTTTTACTCTTCTAGTATATGGGATGCACAGCTCTTTTTTTCAGTCGCTTGGGACATTGCTTGGTCGAGAGATTCGAGACAAATGCTAATTAGGTAAGTAAGGTGCGAATGCCGCTGAATAGGCTGAAAAATTGGAGGGGCGTTCCATCCGGACATGGAGGATTATTTATTTTCAACCCTTTCAGTTGAATCTCAACGCCAGGGATGCTTATTTCTAAATCCTCCGTCAGGAAGTCTGTGTGACGGTCAAAACATGGCATGTCTCTACGATCCACATGCGTGAACGATTTTTTAAGGGCCAGTTTCATAGCCTTCATTGGCACACCAGACTAGTCCACTTAGCTATGTCTGCAGAGAAGCCTTTTGATCCGCATAGCGATTCAATGTAGGAGGAGAATTTTCTCCGTTTCTCGGCACGATCTTCTGCTAACTATCACGGTGGAAGCTGTACGCTTCGCGCGTCGATTTATTAGTAGACGCTAGGATTTTGACTAATTTCTGCGTTCTTTATTGAACAGGGAATCCGCAGTCTTTGTTATTCGGAATTTTCCAAATTTGTCACTAAGCCATGGTGAGTACTCTCTGACCTTAATCCACGCAGGACAGGATTTACATTCAGTTTAAACTTTGTCCGTAATTCGTCCAAGTCCGAGTAAATAATATCCATTCATTGTCTTAGTAGGATGCTAACAAGTGCTGTCCACTCCTTCGAGAATAAAAGCTCTTTTAACCTTCTTGATAGATTTATTAACTGTAGTAGCAAGTTGACCATGATGACGACATGAACATTAACTTCTGTCTCTACACTGACACTGTCGAGAAGATCAGTCCTATTTCTGGCAGCAGCGTCTAAATTCTTTCAACTGAGTGTGAGTTTTCGAAGTAGCTTATGAGAATTATCTCATATTTTCCACATTTCAAGATAATTTGAACTGTTGTCTCGGAGTTTTTGCAGTTACTTACAATCAGCCGGAGTTGATACTTTTCTCTAGATAACAACATCGTCAGAGAGCAGTATCACAGTGCTGTTAACTTTGTATGTTTTTAAAACTTTGTCTGTCCTATCAAGCTTCGAATAAAGTTTACTTTCTGTTGTACAGTCGCTGACCAGTAGAACATTTGGTATCCTGGCAGTCAAAACTTCTTCAAACTAAATACTTTTCGATCCTATCTCACTTATCAGCCGATAGTTTAAAACAGTGGCCAATGTCTCCTGGATCCATCAAATGAGTGACCTCCATACGATCCAACTCTATTCGTGGTCAGGTGGGAGGGTTTGCAAAGGTAAAGGCAGGCAGAGTTATTCTCATGTTAGAGAAATCAGCAATTGTTTCCTTGCTATAGCTGCTGTTGTTGGCAAAAATGAAATGGTCTTGAGGAATCGTCTTCTGGACCTCAACCATGGGGTTGTTGGAAAGTACAAATGGTTTTTCGGATGAGCCTCATTTGCTCCATGCGGATGACTTGCATATCGAGGTAAATTCGGAGTAAATTGTACACCAAAGGAAAATACAGCAGCTTGCAATCTGTGGCCTGTGATGAACAGTTTTTGAAGCCATTCATTTAATCTTCAAGTAACAAATATCGCGGAAGTTGTACATTTAAAAAAATTCAGATGTATATGTATAGTGCCACCAGAAAGTCATAGAGAAATGCAGATCTGAATTAATTGTGACATCGTGAAGCAAATGATTCTATTGATATGTATAATGTTCTCACACTTTCTAAAATATTGCGTTTGTTATGTATGGCAGCACAAAGTGCTCCCAGTTTTCAATTTAGTTAAACATACGCGTGTGAGGGAAACGCAGACCTTCATGATAATTGCGCCTACACTACACAAATTACGTACGTTCGTTGGTGTGACAAGCCGACGGTCGTCGGTACGTTCTGAGGCAGCTACAGCAGTGGAGAACAAACAGAAAAAAAATGAAATACGTCTGTGTTTTACTTAGGAACAATGTAGTGAAAAATCTCTTCTTGTCTGTTTGATAAGGGTAATTAGGGTCAAAATGGGTTAAAGTCTAAGTAGAGGACGTAGGCTATCTGATCAAACTATCTGGACACTTACAAGTGAACATTAATATGGGGTGATTCCACACTTCGCGTGTGATGACGTCATGAACAATTTGTAAGTAGGCTGGATGAGATTTTCACTCTGCAGCGGAGTGTGCGCTGATATGAAACTTCCTGGCAGATTAAAACTGTGTGCCCGACCGAGACTCGAACTCGGGACCTTTGCCTTTCGCGGGCAAGTGCTCTACCAACTGAGCTACCGAAGCACGACTCACACCCGGTACTCACAGCTTTACTTCTGCCAGTACCTCGTCTCCTACCTTCCAAACTTTACAGAAGCTCTCCTGCGAAACTTGCAGAACTAGCACTCCTGAAAGAAAGGATATTGCGGAGACATGGCTTAGCCACAGCCTGGGGGATGTTTCCAGAATGATATTTTCACTCTGCAGCGGAGTGTGCGCTGATATGAAACTTCCTGGCAGATTAAAACTGTGTGCCCGACCGAGACTCGAACTCGGAGGTAGGAGACGAGGTACTGGCAGAAGTAAAGCTGTGAGTACCGGGTGTGAGTCGTGCTTCGGTAGCTCAGTGGTAGAGCACTTGCCCGCGAAAGGCAAAGGTCCCGAGTTCGAGTCTCGGTCGGGCACACAGTTTTAATCTGCCAGGAAGTTTCAAAGTGTAAGTAGGCTGTTTAGGTTTTTATGTTGGTATCGCCACGTAGCGCTCTGTATGAAAATCACTGACTCTGCTGTGGGCAGCCTGTGGCTGGTTGACATTGTTGGAATATTCGCTATTATAGTGTTGGGCAGCTGGAGGTGAACAGCGCGTAGCGTTGTGCAGTTGGACGTGAGCTGCCAGCAGTGGTGGATGTGGAGAGAGAGATGCCAGAGTTTTAAGCGGACGATCTGGACGTGTGTCCGTCAGTAAAAGGAAATTTGTTTAATTGGATACCACAAAACGCTATTAAGGTAAATACATTGTTTGTTCTCTATCAAAATATTTCATTTGCTAATTATGCCTATCAGTAGTTGGTGCCTTCAGTAGTTACAACCTTTTATTCAGCTGGCAGTATTGGCGCTCACTGTATTGCAGTAGTTCGAGTAACGAAGATTTTTGTGAGGAAAGTGGTTCATGAAAGGTATAGGTTCTTGTTAGTCAGGGTCATTCTTTTGTAGGGATTATTGAAAGTTAGACTGTGTTGGCTAAAAAAATATTGTATGTCAGTTTAGTGATGATCAGAATAAGTAAAGAGAGAACTGTCTGAGTACGTTCAGTTTTACTCAGCTGTCTTTGTATCAAATAAAGTAGAAGTTTACCAGCACAGTAATTCATAATTTATCTAAGGGGACGTTTCAAATTCTAGAGCACATTCGATGAGGTATCGGGTTGTATGAAGAGGAACAGTAACCCATTTTTTCTCAAGAGCCGAAACCAGTGAAGGTAATGGTGTTAGACACTGAGGTCTGGATGGAAGACCATGATCTGTCTTATCCCAAAGTCTGTCATATGGTTGAGAAGGGGACTCTGCACATACCACTGCATTTCATGAATGTTATTGTCCAAAAACCACAGAAACCACAAAAACTAGCAAGAGATGAGAAAGGTTGAAGCTCATTTTTCCTTAGTGTGTTTTCCTGGCTCGACGATGTACCTGTCGGCACGAACTTGTGTTCAACAACCACGTTTTCATATGTTTTCTGCCACTGGAAATATTTCACTTTTGCTGCAATGGGACAAAGATGTATGACCGCACTGAGCGAGTATAATCCTTGACTGTGTGTTTAATGTAATCTGTGCTGCACTTGGCCACCATTCAGTTGTGTAGCGCTAGGACATTCTTATTAGAGGCATACGAACGAGCAGTAGAGCTATAGAGAAAGAGATCTGATATTTGTAAATCTGGGAGAAATTATCTGCAACACTTGATTATGGAGATGAAAATTTGTGAGAATATTTTCTTCACTGCATGAATGGAGAAATATTTGGAGGAATATTCGAAGGTAAACATTTCACGTGCAAAAATGAAATTCTTGTTTGTCAGAACTATTTACTGAAGGAAATCTTTGACCTTAGATTACTAATAACGTTCTTGATTACTTTTAACTATATCTCTTTGTTTTCATTATGTCACAAATAACAAAAATGGGTTAAATGTCTGTAATTTTTGTAATGAATTTCATAATTCTTAGAGTCTACTTATGTTGTACAGTCTTTTCTGACAATAATAGCGCTCATTTTTTCAAGAACGCATTTCTCTGAATTTAAGCCCTCCTCCATCATTCTTAATAAAGTTTTAAACATTTTGTCGTGGGTGCATTGCACCTATCGTCACACGCAGCCACGGACTTTCTCACAGGCAAAGAAAAATTTAGTAGTGAGTAGTTCATTTGTCTTTAGCGTCTGTATTTGCTGATTTCAATTTACTTTTGAGTACGTCAGTACACCAGACACAAAACAGCATCCTGAACAACAGGACGGATCGTACTTTGCATTCTTGAGATCAAACAGCACGTAGTTAGTATTTTCAGGTGTTTTGCTACTAAGTAAGCAGAATAATTTACCGTGAATAGTGAAGGTAATCTTAAACAGTTATTTTCTTCCGAGTTGAGCTTTTTTTTGTGGATATTGCAAGTCAGACATTGCACATCACATTACGTAACTTGCATAATGTACTTCAGTATTAAGTTTCAGTAAAATACCTTTCACTGAGTGTACAATTAGTTTCTTCCGGGATTTTATTACATTCATTTTCGTTATTTCCAATTCAGCAGATCACTATGATTAAAGTTTTGTTTCACGACACTGTTAACAACCGCAATACAGGACCAACCAACAGTCAGTATTGTCCAGCAGTTGAACTCGATGTCTTACAGACACGTCACCAGAGGAGAAAGTTTTCGAAAAAGAATATTCAGTATTTCATATACAGATAAAATACATAGAAATCTTACAAATTTGAATAATGAAATCAGTATTCTGCAACCGATGATGTTGCCACTTTCATCCGACTAGACGATAAAATATTCTGAATTACGAATTTGTCGATCTTCCTTGTCTCAATCTCCTCCTTGCTCCTCACCAAAAAATTTTCGACCATCTTTTAACTTTGCTGAAAAATATTTTCTACTGAGCAATCGTTTCTGTAGAGAGGAATACAGAACACAAAATAATTGTGCTAGCTTCTACCCTCACAGTAACCTTTAATTGAGTTTTGCATGACACCATCGGACCATAAGAAAGAAGTTTTATTGTTTCCTACCTGCAACACAAAATAATGCAAATTGAAAAATAAAATAATAGTTTCGATAGACTGACATAAAGTATTATCTTTTTCACCCTCCTTATGCTGACCATATTAGCCGGAATTGCGAAATGTTTTTTCCTAAGTTGATAGTCTTGTGCAAGCATATTAACCCGCTGGTCCTACCCTCTACTTCAGTATATCAAGTTGTTGTGCGATAAGTATTTAACGAATTACTAAACAAATCATAAAAGATAAATTAATTTGGATCCAAAAGTGTTTTACTAAGTCGAATGCAGCGAGCACGGGCATTGCGTGCAGATGGTACAGCGACCGTTAGAAATTAAAATTGTAGAGCAGGTACAAGCAGTTTATAAGGTTCCTTTATTGACGTATATCACTCGATGGACGCGAGCTGCTTCAGAAATTTAGTAGCCAAGCGCCACGTGTTAAATATGTCAGGCTGGGTAAAGTGTATGAAGGCGACACTATAAAAAGTCAGATTTATTTAACGTGTGGCCCTTGGGTACTAAATACCTAAGATGATAACGTGTATTGAGCGATATATGTCAATTAAGGAAGCTTACCTGTGGCTTGTGCTTACTCTACAATTTTAATTGAAAGTAGAATATTTCCAGAGCTTAAGACAAACAGTACAATGTTCCACAAAATTTAACGTAGCAGTTAACACACTGGGCAATGCGTTCTACTTTCCAACCTACACGAGTTCCTACAGTCACCGATGTATGGAAACATTTCCTTTACCACTTCGTATCTGCCTTACAAACAACTTTCTAGGGAGGACAACAACAGTTCAGTGACATTGTGAATAAAAAAAAAAAAAAAGAAAAACATTCAGCACTCAATAATCATTCAAATTACCATAAAAATTATGACAAGCAAAATAGTCTACAATGATGAGGTGTTTCCAAAAGTTACATAGCTGCATGAAGGTGCTTTATTCGCAGTCACCTATTTGAAGTCAGTATAGAGGCATATTCAGGTTTGTAAAGGTCATATTTTCATAATGGCTTGACTCTTAATGTGGATGATTTCTCCAATGCTGGGGCTCCGTAATTGTCTATCTACATTACGAAAATATAACCATTATAAACATGAAGAAATGTCTATACTGACGTGAAACTGGTAGTTGCGAATAAAACACTTTCATATAACTATGCGCCTTTCGGAAACACGTCATCATTCTTGACTTACAGTTTTTATGATAATTTGACTGTTAACTGTTTTTTATTGTTATTCACAACTCATAACCTTCAATTCTCCAGGCTCTACCAACACCGACTCAAAGGAAGGCCTCGGCGCTTGTTCGTGACGTCACGTCAGCTAGGTACGGCGAACGCTAGGTCTGTTGCGGGCAGAAGCATCTGGGCGTGCTTTTCACTACAAATCTCTTATTTTTGGACAAAATGTTTGGTATTGTTTTGGATTCTGCAGTTTTATTTAGATGAAAAATTTTCTTACTATCGTAAAGCTACAAATGAAGATCATAGTTCTGTATTACTGAATCCTGTCGAAACAAACGTAGATCACTATGAGAAGATGCTTTGCCTCATTGCAAGCGTCGGAAATTTTACGTTCAAGTAACTATATTTACTTGATCCATTTTGTTATCGAAACTTACACCAACCCCCTTACAATGACCTAGTTTCTTTTATTTATTTATTTATTTTCGTTTGACATCGTCACAGGAAATGTGAACTAATTTAAATGTGAAAATGTCCAACTGTTGCTAGTCATTAGATTACAGTCGTTTTAAATGAAACGAATTCTAAACAGGAAACAAAATATCTTCATACATCAAAAATACTGCTGAGCTTAAACTTTTTTAAACATGCACATTAGAAAAGAAAAATATTACCCTCTTGCAACTGAAAGGTGAAACTTCATAAGATAAAAAAATTTTATTTGATAAAACAAGGATCTCTCTTTTGCCTCTTCTTCTGTCCCCCACCCCCTCCCCCAACGTGTACAATCGTAAGATATTTTATTAACATTTAGAGTTCCTCACCCCATAGTCCACCAAGATACCAAAATGAAGAGCACCAATATGTTCACAGTTTCTTGTAAAAGCAACGCAGTACCAACGTAAGTTCCTCAGATTTACAAATAAGGTAAAGCAGGACTAATTCTGTTGTTGATGGACCATGAATTTGTTTTTGCATGTCAGTCCTTAAAACAGGTGGAAATTTAAGTTCTGGAGTACACTATTTGTTAAGAAGTGTAATGAATTGCACACTTAATTGATTGCAAAAATCTCTCAGAACAATGTGTGTTGATCAACTACCGCCAATAGTTTCAAATTTTCCTGTGTCAGAGAGGGAGACACCACCATTATGAGTATGCCTGCAACAGACCTGGCGTTAGCCGTGCCTAGCTGACGTGACGTCACGAACAAACGCCGAGGTCTTCCTTTGAGTCGGTGTTGGCTCTACTCGTGTAGTCAGCTGAATATCTGCGGGCAATTTAGAAAAGTCGGAGACGTGGATTTGTAGATGGATAGTTCAAGTCTGGCCCTAGAGTTTGATCAGACTAATTAGATTTTAAAGCAAAACAATCGCCATAGTTGTATTCCAAATTTTGTTGCTCGTCTAGAATGAATGTATTTATAATACAGGATGTTTCAAAATGAGCACACCAGTTTTAAGGCGTTGTAGCATTTATTACGTTCAGCTTACAATTTGTGGTGGGACGTGAAAATTGAAGCGTCACCCATCCGCCAGTGTCAGCCCAGTTTTCAGGTGAATGTAAGTTTGATTTAGTGTTTTATTTAGGTATTTTGTAATATTTATAATTGTTGTGAATTATCTAAAGTTTTTGTATCTTTCTTATGTTTCATGTACGTAGAGGGCGGCGCAACGAACGGAGACAGCATCTTTGCTGCCGATCCAGAGAGAAAATTGCTGGCCACTATACGTCGCGGGTCGACAGCCGAACAGCAGCAGAAGATCCTGAAACCGAGTTGTTGCGTCGTGCTTCTACAAACTGAAAAATAAGAATTTGTAATATTTCTACAACAATGACGTCATAGAAAGTTTAATCATGTGGTAAATGTTCAGTCCTATCTTGTCAAGGCTCAGGTTCACGTCTATATGTAGTATATAGGAAGATGATAAACTAGTGTATACTACAAAAGTTTAAATACGTGTTCCGAGGATTTATTTATGAAGAATTATGTTAAGGAAGAGGTTTTACTAATTTATTTGACAAGAATATTAATTTTTGACAACGTTCATCGCGACTTTGAGTCTTGAAAGTTTATTCAATGTGGTTCTAATATTTATTAAAGCAGATAACTTGCATTAGTATAATTTCTGAGAAAAAACAAACGACATCTAAATAGAATAAAGTTTGCGCAAACCAATTGACTGAGTGACGTAATTCTACACATACGACTCAAATGATGATGTTTTAATTACAGTTTCGTTCAAGAACCATTCAGCGCCCACTTACAAAAAGAGTTTAAATAATTCTGAAGTGTCTTGTAACTGACGTTGGTGACGAAGTCTGCCCATTGTCATATGTCAAAAGAAAATCATTTATACAAAACTTACGTAGTTACACCACAAATTGTAAATAATACACCAAATGAAAGAGCAACTTAAAGAGTTTTGTATGTATACCTGTGCGAAGGGGAAGAGTATGGAATGACAAAGGGGGATTGAAAAACGTGTTGAACTGGTGCGAGTCTTCAAGCTTAGCCCCAAGAAACATCCCCGTTTAAAGTTTATGGGCCTTTCTTTTTCGGTGAATCAACTGTATCTGATGTTTTTTATCGTGATGTGCTACAGCTATGGCCCGACCGCCAATGGGAAGAAGCTGAACAACACAATTTTCTTTGGAAGCAAGAAGTCTCTCTGGCATAACTCAGTACACGACTGGTTAAACGACGTTGTATCCGACCGGTGGGTTGGGCGAAGGGGCAGCTAGACACAGCATTTTATGCATGACCTCTACGTTCACACACGATCTGACGCGATCATGAGTATGTGCCGCAGATACCAGCCGATCTTACCGACTTTAGAAAAAGTGGTATTGTAACAGTTACTCCTGACACATTGATCAAGGTTTCGGAACAACTCGCCTATCGACTCGATATGTGATCGGTGTTCACAGTAAATAAATGTTAAGAAAAACTTTGTGTTTCTCTTTCATTTGGTGTATTATTTATAATTGTAAGGTGAACGTAGTATGTGCAACAAAGCCTTAAAACCCGTATTTTCATTTTGAAACACCCTGTACTATGACCAGTTTCCGATATTTTTTTATATCTGTCGATCTTAAGATGGTACGATGGAACCGAAACAACTCATAATCACAATCAGCAATTTCCAACTCCAGCTGCTCAGTTGTGGTTTAAGAGTGGTCTCCACTGTCATTTGTCCATGCAGCAATTTCCTCTCGGCACTGTACCCTAGCTGATTCTTCCCATTCCTATATCATTCTTCACTTGGTCAGCCATGCGTGTCTTGATGCTCCTACAGGTTTTGTATGTATGACAACTGTATGTAGCCACTGTTGTGTTTTCATATCCTCATCCATTCGTTTGACAAGATCAAACCGTTCCAAATGTACAAGCCTACAGTAGGATAAATACTGGTTGCTTTCAGCCATAAACGACTCCTAACATTAGCAAAAAGTGCAACCTAGAACGACAATAAAATTTGTTGTATAACCTTTCGATGTGGATTTCCCCCGTAAATTGTAAATCTGCACACTCTACGTTCTCTGTTGGGATCTAAGGCTACACTGGGTCTCACTTTTAAGGGAATGTGAATGTAGTGAGTATTGGGCAAAGTGCCACCGTGTCAGCAGAGATAGAGTCGTTTCATTCACGGGGAGCTGATGTCATCTTCAGGCTTTACGTAAGCGGCGGCCAGACAGCCAAGAGCCGCTTCATTTCCATACGCAGCAGCAGCAGCAGAAGCAGCGCTGCGTGTGAGTCACGGCACCGCAGCACGCGCGAGACTCCTGCCTCTCCCGGCTACTTAACGACCAGCCGAATGCAGACGTTCGTTACCTTACACCACGGCCGCCTCTGCTCGTTACCGCCTAGCTATGCCCGGTTTCTCTTTCTTTCCATCAGCAATGGGCTCGCTGGAAGCAAATCTGTGTCTCGACGAGTCGTAGACTCTACCAACTAGCCGTCCGCACTATGTAATTGAATCCGCGGTAACCAAAGAGGTGCCATCTGAAATAGATAAAAAGGAAATGTTGTTACCGTCATCTACCCTAATGTTGTTTTGTTGTATGTCTCCATTGCCGTAGCTTGCCACACATCCTCATCATTTCAGCCTTCTTACGTAATGAATTGTCTGCTTTGTGTTATTGTTGTTGTGGTCTTCAGTCCTGAGACTAGTTTGATGCAGCTCACCATGCTACTCTATCCTATGCAAGCTTCTTCATCTCCCAGTACCTACTGCAACCTACATCCTTCTGAATCTGCTTAGTGTATTCATCTCTTAGTCTCCCTCTACGATTCTCACCCTCCACGCTGCCCTCCAGTACTAAATTGGTGATCCCTTGATGCCTCAGAATGTCCTACCAACCGATCACTTCTTCTACTCAACTTGTGCCACAAACTCCTCTTCTCCCCAATTCCATTTAATACCTCCTCATTAGTTATGTGATCTACCCATCTGATCTTCAGCATTCTTCTGTAGCACCACATTTCGAAAGCTTCTATTCTCTTCTTGTCCAAACTATTTATCATCCATGTTTCACTTCCATACATGGTTACACTCCATACAAATACTTTCAGAAACGACTTCCTGGCACTTAAATCAATACTCAATTATAACAAATTTCTCTTCTTTAGAAACGCTTTCCTTGCCATTGCCAGGGTGTAAGTTTTTAGTTGACAAACGAGAATAACTCTAAAAGTGAGCTTCACACTAAAAAAAGTGTAGAAACCAAAAATGATTATTTTTTAAGGGGACATCTGCTGGTGTCCCCCTGGCGGTGGGGTGGGAAGCAACTTTAAAATTTCAAATGGGAACCCCCATTTTTTATTGCACAATCAGACTCTATATAAAAACTACGTACATTTTGTCGTAAACATTTTTTTTTTGATTCTTGGTAGTTGGGGCTGTAATTCAAGAAAATCCATGTTATCATTTTTGCGTGGAAAATGGTTACGGATAAATAAAAAATAGTTAAGTTTGTAAGCAGGATGTTTACTTGTAAATAACAGATTTCAGCTATCTGTCGTCCTTTTGAAATTTTAATCGCATATCTAGATATCAGCTAGAAACTAGCCATTCTCAATGCACCATCATTTTTGATCAATGCTTGTAATGCCTGTCGGTCAGGTTGAATACTAGTATTCACGAGGTTAGCTGTAATTCTGTCAGCAAGTTACGCCATCTTATAACAAGTTTTCGCTGGCTAAAAGTCGGTGCAGTGACCAGCCTGAGAGTGGCAACTGTGTTTACGGGCGTATTTAAATTGGTCAGTATTCTGTCTATCCTGAGCATCCCTGAGTGGGTGATTTGTGGCTGTCTTACACGGGTCCGTCGTATCTGTTATGTCCTAATGATGTTCCAGGACACTTGTTTAAAATTTTTTAAAATTCCTCCAAGTTTGTAAATTCCTATTATTGCCATTAATGTGTTTGCTGAGACCTGTTTAATCTTTTTAATGGCGGTGTTGGTAGCTTCACTACCTCACCGTACCTTATTAACAAAGCTCTGTATTTACTTTATCAGCCTGTTTACTAGAAGTCTTTAAATTTTTTGTAAATTGTCGTATTGCTATAAATTACTTTGATTGGCGTTAGCAGCGTGTTTTAAAAGGTAGTTTATTGCTGCAGTGCTAACTTCTGTGTTTCTTAAAAAAAAAAATTAACTGTTGTGTTGCTATAAGTTACTTGATTGCCGTTAGCGGTCTTGTTTTAAAAGGTTGTATATTGCCGTACTGCTAGCTTCTGTGTTTTTTTAAAACAAAAATTTAAATTGTTGTATTGCTATAAATTACTTGATGGCCGTTAGCGGCGTGTTTAAAAGGCGTTTTATTGTCGTACTGCTTGTTTCTGTAAGATACGAATAAAACATTTGTGAAAATCTCAACTCGACAGTAAACTATTAGAAATTTGGCCCCGTTTTCCAACTTGTGGTGTGGCTTGTAGTAACCATAACCACTGTGTCGTTCATCGGCGGATTAACGACTGGGGTCCCTGTGATGGCCAGCCTGGATGTGGTTCTTAGGCGGTTTGCCACAGGTCTGAGAAAAACCCGGGATTTGCTAAGAAAAACCAACCCAGTGCGTTGAATCATTTTCTTTAGTTTTTTGTTTTTTGGGAATTTTTTGTACTGACAATTAAATAGTCTTTTCAAATTGTTATGATTAATTTATTCAAAATACTTACCAAATCTCATTACTAATTTGTTAGTGGAAAAACTGATAAATTAAAAAAAAAACAAAAATTGGTAAATTAAAATTTCTCATGTTGGCAGCCAGAGCCTTGCGCAGTTATCAGAGTCCTTTGTTTAAGCACACTCTACTAACGACTGTAGTTGCGAAAATTCGTGCTTTGTTCCATCAATGGATTCACATTATATAGGTGAGTTTACTTAAGTTATGTGGATTCTTATTTTTCCACGTATTGAATAGGTCAAAGGAAGTTAAAAATTGTTTGCAGTGTCGTACTAACCTTATTGTTGCAAGCAGTAACATGTCAGTCAGTTGTATCAGAAATAACCTTTATAAGCGAATTAAGGATCAGTGAAATTATTCTATCACAGATAAATTTTCAACATCATGCCATATGGGGCTGGAAGAAAAGAAGCAGCAAGATGGTCAGAAGTTACGTGTGATCAAGACAAAATAAAAGCTTTTTGCGAGCATTGCAGTGTTGATGTCAGCGGCAAAATTAAGAGAGTAAAATTTCATCTGAAAAAGTGCGCTAAGAGAAAATACTTTGCAACTTCTCTGGATTGAGAGATGTACGACTGGTAGTAGGTCACAACAGTCAACATTCAACTTCAACATCACTGAAGTGCAAACAGACTAGCTTCTGGAACTTTTTAATTAAAACCAGAGATCAACAAAAAGAACATCTGGAGCTATTGATAGAAAAGTTCTTTTATGCTAATATGGACGTTATCCCACAATCTACCCTAACTGTAACTAGCTGTAAGTCTCCCAATAGTCCATTCTCAATCACTCATTCGGCTCCACTCACTGTCATTATCTCTTTGTGTCTCTGTCACTGTCTCACAGCCACAGTGACCTTCGTTCTGTCCTACTCCTGCTGTCTCCTTTGAAATATGAACAACTTATATTGGAAGGCTTACATAGATAATTTTGTGGGGAAGGGAAACCGATTAGAGCGTTTTATTGAGCAGAACACTTAAAAGATGCAGCACGTCTACTAAAGAGACTGCCCACACTACTCTTGTCCCTTCTCTGTTCTGGTGTCCAGTATGGAATCGTTACGACAGGACTGACGAAGGACATCGAAAACTTTCGAGAAAGGGCAACAGGTTTTGATATATAAGAAACTATCAGCCTCGACGGCAGTAATGAAACCAACCTTTACCTAGGTTTCAGCCCAAATAATTGAGCCTTCTTCAGAAGATATACCTGAATCTACAATTTCTCTAAGAGGGTATGGTCTAGAAATAGAACTAAAACAGCCTGAATAGGCGTAGTCTATGTACCGCCTGTTCAGCCTGTTCAGGCTGTTTTTGTTTTATTTTTAGACCATACCCTCTTAGAGAAATTATAGATTCAGGTATATCTTCTGAAGAAGATTCAATTGAGCATGCTGAAACCTAGGTAAATGTTGATTTCATTACCGCAATCGAGGCTGATAGTTTCTTATAAATTAGATTTTCACGATTTTGATGTGCAGCTCCTTGTATTGGCCGTGTTTGCAGTTAAAAATATTTTGGATTTGAGGTCCGCCAGTTATGCAAAACACCGTTTTTCTTTAACACCCAAACACCCAAACACCCAAACAGCTCCCATAGTACATTCGCTGACCACCTTGTAGCCCACAATCACCACCCAACCACAATAGAAACAGACTTAAGAATACTAAAACCCAGCCACAGCCTATACAGCAAACTGACCATTGAAGAAAACTTCCATATACAAAAAGCAATAGCAGAGGGAAAACAGGTCTTAAACGAATACACTACACTCTGCAAGGGCACACTATTCAACACATTAAAGGAACTTTACAAATAAAGACAGCACAAACAGATAAAGTCCACACACACACACACACATACACACACACACCACACACACACACACACACACACACACACACACACACACACGTACACACACACACACATACGAAAAGTAGACACAAAAAAAAAATATTCACAAAGACGCACCATTCACACACAAAAGAAATACCACATAAAAATGACAACGCAAAAAAGCTAAAGAAGCGTACAGAAAACACACACACACACACACACACACACACACACACACACACACACGCACACACAAAGATAAAACACAAACAAGATTCAAATTTAGCGCCGAACTCTCTAGTGAACAAATGAACATCGACTGGGCTGGGACACACAACAAACCGCGATCATACTGTGTTTTGGCGAGGTGGAAAAGTGTTTTCATCAAGATATTTGTGATAAAACCGGCTATACTTGCGCGTGCATCACTACACGTCAACATAATGCGGGAAATGAGAGTGCTGGCCACGGAAAACTGTAAGTCATAACCGAATATAGGCGCAAAAACATCGCGAGTAACTAAATTACATTCCAGAAGATAGGTTAATTCCCACCAAAAAACGTTCTAAACAACATTGTTTGGTTACAGATGACAAGCTACAACATAAAAGGGATCTGTAAATTTCACATTCATCAAATGTAAAGGTATATACAAAAAAGCGATCGATTGTTTCTACTAAATATTAACATAACCTTACAAACTTCTAACATAAATGTTCATATTACAGTGCAAAATAAAAAGGAAACCCACTGATGATGGCACAGTGGTGCCGAAACATGTTTGGGTGTTAAAGAAAAACGGTGTTTTGCATAACTGGCGGACCTCAAATCCAAAATAGATTATCACGATTGCGACTGTGCTGCAATGTTGAAATTACAACAACAGGTTTTGTATTTTTGCGAAGTACGGGTGAGAGAGTCACGTATATAATACGCGAGTTGTGGTGGCAATCATTAAAACAAATGCGTTTTTTAGTCGCGGAGAGATCTTTTCGCGAAATTGCAAACTGGAGCTTTCTCCTCCGAATGCGAAAATATTTTCTTGACACCATCTGTACAGGGTGGTACAAAAAGGTACGGCCAAACTTTCAGGTAATATTCCTCACACATAAATAAAGAAAAGATGTTATGTGGACACGTGTCCGGAAACGCTTAATTTCCATCTTAGAGCTCATTTTAGTTTCGTCTACCTACGCTCAATGGAGCACGTTATTATGATTTCATACGGGATACTCTACCTGTGCTGCTAGAACATGTGCCTTTACAAGTACGACACAACATGTGGTTCATGCGTGATGGTGCTCCTGCACATTCCAGTCGAAGTGTTCGTACGCTTCTGAACAATAGATTCGGTGACCGATGGATTGGTAGAGGCGGACTAATTCCATGGCCTCCACGCTCTCCTGACGTCAACCCTCTTAACTTTCATTTATGGAGGCATTTGAAAGCTCTTGTCTACGCAACCCCGGTACCAAATGTAGAGATTTTTCGTGCTCGTATTGTGGACGGCTGTGTTACAATACGCCATTCTCCAGGGCTGCACCAGCACATCAGGGATTCCATGCGACGGAGGGTGGATGCATGTATCCTCGCTAACGGAGGACATTTTGAACATTTCCTGTAACAAAGTGTTTGAAGTCACGCTGGTACGTTCTGTTGCTATGTGTTTGTATTGCATGATTAATGTGATTTCAAGACAAGGAATAAAATGAGCTCTAACGTGGAAAGTAAGCGTTTCCGGACACATGTCCACATAACATATTTTCTTTCTTTGTGCGTGAGGAATGTTTCCTGAAAGTTTGGCTGTACCTTTTGTAACACCCTGTATAGGGAGAAATAATAACTGCAATAAAATAAGAGAAACGAGAACTCGCAAGGGAAGGTCTAAGAGTGTGAGACAGTAGAGATATAGTGTGATAGTAGTTCGACGAACCTTCTGCCAGGCACTTAGCTGTGAATTGCAGAGTAGTCATGTAGACGAAGATGCAGCAATAATAATAATAATAATACACTATAAATGGTAATAATAATTGACAATAACAGTAATGAAAATAATAGTTGATACTAATAATACTAATGACACTAAAGGGGATTAACAGTGCTGTAGATTAGCTTCACACATCTGAGTACATGTTTAGTATTATAGAAGCGGAAAGGAAATAACAAAGGAGAAGATTGAAATGAACAGCGAGGGAGGCTGTTAAGAAAGGACAGAACTTAAAGATAACGGCAAGCGTGGTATTCTGCACTTGTGTAGGCAAAGGAGCTAATTGACAGGAACGTTTCATGTACACCTAACGTCGTCCTTAACTTTTGAGAAAAATATTCAGCTGATTGCGTTAACGATTGGCAGTCACAGGAATATTGGCAACAGTGATAAGAGATTACGGCAGACCTTATACAGTTCGCATGTCGGATGAGCGACTTTTGCATGGAGTAGAAGGCGATTCTGAAACAAGTGTGCGAAGAACTGTAGATGCTGAAGGCATAAGACAACCTCTTGCACGAGAGCTGTATCCGTTCAGTTATAGTGTGTGTCACCTCCCATACCCATACCACCAGATGTCGGACACTCGGATCAGTAACAAACTTTGTACGTCGATAGAGTATCAACCAAAACACCGACTGAGTTCGTGCTGTATGCTGTCGTCCAGTAGAAAATGCGTAAACCGTAATTAAATGTAGCACCAGAACGACGAAGCATTGTACATCTCGCATGGGTCAGATGGTAGAGCGTGCGATCGTCGGAACACAGGTCCCGCGTTGAGACGTCACTGATGACAGTTTTCTTAAAATTGCTTACGAGTGAAACGGTTACAAGGGAGGACATTTTCCTGACACGTGAAAGAACGTTTCGGAGATTGTAGCAAGGTTGTATCGGCAGTCTGCTTTCGCTCCGTTAGTTGAACATCATACACTTATTATTGATCATACTATTTCGTTTATGACTACTATTAGTTTTCTTGAAAGAATAATAATTATTAGAACTATAATTATAATTATAATTAGTATTACTATTGCATACGCACGTGTGATGCAATTGTTTATTTTTTGTTTGTATGTTGTGTGACACTACAAATGTACTCTGTAGGTTTACTGCTTTCAGAGAAACGAAGCGAAATCAGACTGCCGAGAGAACTCAACACATTCTTTTTACATGTCATGAACATGTTGAGCCGTGGCGATCTGGCGCCAGTGTTATTTTGCTCATGTATCGTTGAGATCGATTGTTGTAGAGTAAGCTATCTTTTCTTTTCACGTGTCTTATCTTGCGGCTTCGCAGCCGAAGCGAGTTGGTTTTTTAGCCTTCGACGGGTTACCCTCGAGATCTCGTGGCATTCGCGGGGAGACGAGTGTCAACGGCTTACACGTTGCGGTGTGAAACTGGTTGGGCGTTGTGACGACATGGCCAGCTTGGAGATACAAGTTCGGTGACGTCGCTGGGAACAAAACTTGAAGGGAAGCGGTGAAGCTGTGCAACCCGCTCCCTCGTATTGTGTGCCTAATATGGAGTACGTCGTCGTAATTGTTTGTTCACCGACGCACTCAGAGATTTTAAACTTTATTCTATGGTGAGATCTTCATAGTCGAACCGTAAGACGGTGTGGAAGAGTTCAGTTGGTCTAGTTAAATGGTGGCCGTTATTTGAAACATTATGTGTCTCTTGCAATCAAATGAATTTATGTTGCTGTTTTTAAAGCCTGCAGTCTATTAATACAGTTGTCCATGTGTAAGTGAGTCAAAGCTTTTGACGAGTGTTTCCATGTTTCAGAGTTATTGGAATGTCTTTGTGATTCTGGCAGAAACTTTTAATTGTGCCAGCGCGTTGGCGGGGGGTGAAATGTCATCCGAGGTCCAGCCATGGCAGTGTTTAAGAACATGGCCGCTGCCGCAGTTGGTCACATATCCCCTTCCAAAGTTTACTATTTATATATATATATATATATATATTGTATGTAACCTAGTTGTATATGAACTTGTTTTCTTTAATATTAGGGACTGGCAACTGACTAAACCTTACACCACATAGCGTACGCTGTTCCTTGGGCAGCTTTTTCTAGTAATTTTTTATTAACATGTCTGAGCACGTAAACATTTATTTTTTAAAGATCAGTGTCTCTGTTGTAGTTTTTTATTTAAGTGATTCTATCATGTTATGTAACGGCATCTTACGTTGGCACTAGTGTTCAAGTGTTATTAATTCACCCTTTACCTGTAATTGTTTCATTATATCGATTTTCAGGGAAGTCCTAAATGGGAGTTTGAAGTTCTCAAGTTTGTCAGTAACCCTGTTTTCTTTATTTGGAATTGTTTGTTAGGGTACTGAATACGTCGGGTTTCTAACTGTATTTGCAAAGTTTTATCTAGTGGCTCGTCCACAGTTTGTAATTGTTAATTTTTTCAAAAGGGTAATGTCAATAGACTGTCTTAATTATAAATTGTGACTACCAATCATGATTCCATCCCGCTTCCTCTTTGATGGTATTTAAGATGTGGTGTGTAAGTGTGGTACGATTAAGGAATCACGTATCACATGTTATCCCATATAACACTTTCACGCATAAAACAGTAAAAAAAAAATTGTTATTACTGGGGTTTGAACCCAAGGCCCTTGGCGATAGGATCTAATGCTTTACCAATTTCTCCGCAGAAGTTACATCCATCAGCTGCTCACTATCATTCTTTTCCTATGGCCGGCCGGAGTGGCCGTAAGGTTCTAGGCGCTACAGTCTGGAACCGCGTGACCGCTACGGTCGCAGGTTCGAATCCTGCCTCGGGCATGGATGTGTGTGATGTCTTTAGGTTAGTTAGGTTTAAGTACTTCTAAGTTCTAGGGGACTGATGACCACAGCAGTTAAGTCCCATCTGCTCAGAGCCATTTGAACCATTTTCTTTTCCTATGCTTCATAAATATGTTGCTGCTTTTAATTAACGCACGTTTTGCTGGACGACAGTACTGAGCACGAAGTAAATCTGAGTTTTGGTTGACACCTTGTCGACATACAACGTTTGATACCGATCTGAGTGTCTGACATGTGGAGATTTGGGTGTCAGGAGACAGGGTCACAGTGCCAGACTACTGCTCTTCCAGCGGATTCTAACACGACGCGCTGTTTCCAGCCTGAATTTTATTTACGGATGTGGGGGATCATAAAATATTATAATAACCACACTTGGGCATCCTGTCGCTGACAGCTGCGATAGTCGACTAACGAGGATGTAAAAAAAACAACAGTAGCAGAGGGACCACCTACTAGTGTATCTTGGCCAAATGCGTCCCAACGTATTACTGATTTTTATAAAATATGCATTGTACAAATCATCTGTATAACAGCAAAACAATAACACTTTAGATAACGTATTTATGTTCCTCATTTTAACGAGGCACCTTAAAAAACGCAACGTCATTTTTACAATGTGCTGATAGTGGATGGATTTATATTTTATTTTTGTCTTCTGCAATGTAACGGAATAGTTTCCAATTAGTAACAACGCATAGTATTCCTGTACAGCAATTGGGTGTGATAATTCTACGTATTATTCATTATTTTATTATAGTATATGTACATCACATGTGACATCTCTAATTATATGGAAGTTTCAATTTTTGGTTCTAGATATGAAGACGGCTGTTTAGCCGAACGAAACCAGTCATCTTTGAAGATAGTTGCGGCTCTGTGGTCGTGAAACAGAAGAAGGTACTTACACTGGCGTGCAAAACTTAGGAACAAAAGTAATTTTCGTGTAATGTGTCACTGCCAAGTAACATAGCTTGATGATTCTCCGACGAAACGTAGAACTATTACAGTGTAGTACAGAAGCCAACGGAAAAAAATTACGGAATGAGATGAACAGAATTCATAGACTTATTCAAAAACAATAATTACACTGAAATCATTCCCATTTATGACGATCCCCTGAGCATTAAGAAAGGCGGACGTGGTTTTTAATAGGGTGTGTGATCACCACGGAAAGTAATGCATGTTCTACAACGTGCTCACACGCTTGGTGCACGTTTGGTAAGAAGTTTTCGAGGACGTTCCGCTCGCCATAGATTTAAAGGTTAAAATTACAAGGAACAAAATTCCAATCCTTTTTGTAAACAAGACATAATATCCTTGTGACATGTGACCTAAATATTGGAAGCCAAATAGGTTTTCCTCACTACGCTCAGTTTTCTTCCCTTTCATTTCTATGTTCCAGGTTTTAATTCCTGAATTAATTTCGCTTGACGTGAAGTGGAATAATATAAAAATATTTAAAGACTGGTCAGCAGGGCAAAAATGTGTCGGGCTATACAACACAACATTAATATTTATGACTGACAGCTACGTTTAGATCAGCTACTTCCTGGGATTCAGTACAAGCACATACACGACTATAATGTATTAAAAATAATCAATAAACTGATAAGGTCACCTGAATTGATGACTGATGTATATTAAATATGCGGGGTGGGATAGAAGTAATCTATTCTGACAGTATTTTATGTACACAAACACACACACACACACACACACACACACACACACACACACACACACACACACACACACTCACACACACAAACACGAATTGAGAATTAAAATCAGGAGAGGAAATATGCGATACGTACTACCTACACAAAGGAAACGAATGGTTCACATTACTTGGAATAGTTTAGTATTTCTCAAAAATGGCTCTGAGCACTATGGGACTTAACATCTATGGTCATTAGTCCCCTAGAACGTAGAACTACTTAAACCTAACTAACCTAAGGACAGCACACAACACCCAGTCATCACGAGGCAGAGAAAATCCCTGACCCCGCCGGGATTCGAACCCGGGAACCCGGGCGCGTGACGCGAGAACGCCACCGCACGACCACGAGCTACGGATTAGTATTTCTCATTGGGGTTTTAAATGACATGAAAATTTATATTACATTGACATACGAGTGAAGCAAAGACAAAAGATTGTTAATATCCTTACGGGATCGCTAACAAAACAGACGAAACTCTCGTATTCATGGACCACAGGGAAATAAGGTGAGACAAGAGAACTGGAAGTGCATCCTCTCTAATAACCTAATGTCAAATCTTTTCTAAGCCGATAGAGCAGTTCTTAAAGAACTAGCATCGGGATATAGATAGCTAATTCGTAATCCGTTTTAGAACTAAGAATCGGGATGTTAATAATTTTACCAAAGCTGTTCTGACTAAATTCTAGCGTGCCGTTGCTGTCGTCTCAGAATGACCAAGTCCTAACTGAACCTAGCACACAACTCGCAGAGCAGCACATACCGCCAAGGAGTCACTGCCACGTCCGAAGTCAGCACTGACACCCAGCAAGAGCTGATTTCCTCCGAGTCCAGCCGCAATAGTTGAAGGTCGCTACCATCAGAATATTACGTCTGCTTCTCTCGGCACCCAATACTAGCATATTCCTACTTCTTAGTCTAACATACGAATACATGTCCTGCCTCGTTTCTGAGCTCCACTTAGACTCTGCATAAGAAAACATGTAAGTCAGTTTTCTAGCCAGTCACGTTCTAGCAACAAGCGGTCCGCCAATCGGACAATTGACTGTTTACAGTTCATGTTTTCTCTACGTGGAATTTTCGAGACTAGCCAATGAGACAAAGCGAGAGTGACGAAATTTCGTCATCTCCTCGTAACGAAATTGAGAGGAAATTTCCAAGTCCGACGGGGCAGGGAGAGAATGCGTAAGAGAGAGGATATTTGTGCAACAAATTGTTCTGGAGCCAATTTGGTAGGGAATGTGCGTCCTTAGACAGTTTCTAGTTGTTTAACTCACATCGGTACTTCAATAGCAGTTCCCTCTTTCACTGCTTTAGCCATGACTGTTTGCACGTCTATTAAGAAGCGTTTTGCCTTCGGATTCTTCTCTCTAGGGGATTCCACGTTTTACAGTCCGAGAAGGACTTATTATATAATGAGAAGGGGCGTAAGTGAAGTTTGGCGTCTGGGCTCTGCATCGCCAGCCAGCCAGGCACCTGCAGAAATCTTCGTTCTCCACGTTCTCCACGTTGCCGTCTATTCACAGAGTTTTTGCAGTGGGCAGGCAACCAGTTCTCCGTGATGGATACTTCCTTCCCACACAATTAGCTCCGGCTTACCCACATTGATAAAGCCAAAGCCAACATCACGTTACCTAGTTAAGAATTTATTCTCTGATACCGACTGATAGACACTGCTCATACTCCGCCTAGACAAGAGAATCCAGCTGCGTTAAATTGAGAGGACTGGATGGAGAAATCCCACACCCTCATCTTCCACAGTTGCTTCTGATATTTACATTGTCCTGCCCACTTCTTTTCTATTAGAGGGGCGAAAATTAAACAAAAAGCATAAACAGAGGTTGTTCTCAATGTAAGGACCCAGCTATCAATTAGCAGGACCTTTTCACAACTGTGAACTGTTGTTAAGATTAAACAACTTTACTCCTTTGAAACAGGCAGTTACTTTTGTTTTGGCTACGTTGTTGTGCCACTTTCTCGGTTGTGGCATTGCCATTTAAAGTCATTTTATGTATTTATCATGAAAGTTTTAGGGCCACATAACTACGCACGTATGTTATCAGTATAGTGTGTATGTCCGTACTGAAACATGTATCTTAGTATAGTCTTTTTACGAAGTGTTTTTTATTTATTTTACTTGAACTCTACCGTTTAGAAAAAGTGGAGCAGCCAACACAATTATAGTAAATGCTACATTAGAAAACAATTTTTAGATCCATTTCATTATGAAGAGAAAAGTAACAGAGATACTTTACAAGTAGGTAAATGTAGACTCTATGTCGTGTTAGAAACAAACATGAGCTAAAGGGGTGCGGAAGGAAGGGATAAACGAGGTGGTAGAATACAAATAATTAACAGAGGAGAGAAAGAAATGTGTGATTGTAAAAGATCAATGGCAATTAAAATAAGAGACTTTACGAAGAAATGAGTACTTGCTTCTCTTTCGGGCAAAGAAAAATGACTGTTGTATTAAATGGGAGAGAAGAATTACTAGCACTTGACAGAGAGGTACTTAGCGGATGTGCAAACTAACGAACTTATCAAGTGCAGAGAATATGTAGCAGTCCGCAATTTCTTGTTTGCAACCATAGTAAAAGAACGAGCAAGTCACCGACTTCTGGCGTGAACCAGGAACCAGGTACCAACCCCTTAATGTCCCTGGAAGAGACCTGTATGGAGGTCGTGGATTGATGGTGTGGTTGGGATTATGATTGGCGCATGCATGTCTTTGACAGAGGAACTGTAACAGGTCAAGTGTATCGGGACGTCATTTTGCACTAGTATGTCCGCCTTGTCAAGGGTGCAGAGGATCCCACCTTCCTCCTGATGGATGATAACGCACGGCCCCACCGAGCTGCTATCGCGGAGCTCTACCTTGAAACAGAAGATATCAGCCGAATGGAGTGGCCTGCCTGTTCTGCAGACCTAAACCCCATGGAGCACGTCTGGGATGCTCTCGGTCGACTTATCGCTGGAAGTCTTCAAAGCCCTGCTACAGGCGCTCCGACAGGCACTGGTGCAAGAATGTGAGGCTGTACCCCAGCAGCTGCTCAACCACCTGATCCAGAGTATGCCAACCCGTTGTGCGGAATGTGTACGTGTGCATGGTCGTATCCCATATTGATGTCGGGGTACATGCGCAGGAAACAGTGGCGTTTTGTAGCACATGTGTTTCGGGACGTTTTCTCAACTTATCAGCAATTCTGTGGACTTACAGATCTGTGTCGTGTGTGTTTCCTATGTGCCTGTGCTACTACCACCACTTTTGTGTAGTGTCACGTTGTGTGGCACCACATTCTGCAATTATCCTTAATTTATGAGCATTAGTGTATGTAGGGGATTAGACCTCTGTACCAACATAAAACAAAGTAAACAAATACAGAAGTAGCGGAAAGTCAAGTCGAGTTGAGCATTATGGGCGAAATGAGGCAAAGAATCAGACGTGCAGGTCGTTGCTTGAAATCAAAAGCACGAAAACGGACCACAAGTGAGAGGGGATCGAGTCGTGGAGTAAAGAAACGCCCGTGGCGGTCCGCGGCCGTCGGCTGCGCCAAAATTACAGCGTGTGCGTGCGGGCGGCGCGCATTCATAAAGCTGACGTCGGGGCGAGGCGGAATGGCCGTTTGGTCGCCTCGCCTCGCAGACCGGTGGCCACTTTTTTCGCCGTCTGCTCCGGAATGCGCAGCCCCGGTGGCCGTGACCCGGCGCCAGCGCCGGCCGCGGAGGCTGCGCTGCGACCCCCGGCCGCTCCTGAGGCGACACTCCGTCTCAAGTCACGCTGGACGTTAACATCACAAAAACACTACCCTGTCCCAAACATACGTATTGAGGGTTGACTATACCTAAGTCATTTATGTCTTCGGTCAAGGTATACCATAAAAGAGATTGTACGCTGCATCACATGCCAAAGAATCACAATTGGGCTGTGTGTATATCGGCATGGCAAGGCCAGCGAAATTATATGCGGATAGAGCCACATATTGAGGGAGGATACAGTTGCGTCAAAAAAATATGCTAAGTAATTGATAATTTCTCTGCCTTAGCCACTCACTCCTGCGTAATACGGTATTTGTTTCGCACTGGTCCGATGAACACTGAGGCGGCGAAAGTTATGGGTTAGCGATACGCTTTTATACAGATAGCGGTACTATCGCGTACGCCGGATATACACTACTGGCCATTAAAATTGCTACACCAAGAAGAAATGCAGATCATAAACGCGTATTCATTGGACAAATATATTATTCTTGAACTGACATGTGATTACATTTTTACGCAATTTCGGTGCATAGATCCGGAGAAATAAGTACAGAGAACAACTACCTCTGGCCGTAATGACGGCCTTGACACGCCTGGGCATTGAGTCAAACAGAGCTTGGATGGCGTGTACAGGTACAGCTTGCCCATGCAGCTTCAACACAATACCACAGTTCATCAAGAATAGTGACTAGCGTATTGTGACGAGCCAGTTGCTCGGACACCATTGACTAGACGTTTTCAATTAGTGAGAGATCTGGAGAATGTGCTGGCCAGGACAGCAGTCGAACATTTTCTGTATCCAGAAAGGCCCGTACCGGACCTGCAACATGCGGTCGTGCATTATCCTGCTGTAATGTAGGGTTTCGCAGGAATCGAATGAAGGGTAGAGCCACGGGTCGTAACACATCTGAAATGTAACGTCCACTGTTCAAAGTGTCGTCAATGCGAACAAGAGGTGACCGACACGTGTAACCAATGGCACCCCATACCATCACGCCGGGTGATACGCCCTTATGGCGATGACCAATACAAGATTCCAATGTGCGTTCATCGCGTTGCCACCAAACACGGATGCGACCATCGGGATGCTGTAAATAGAACCTTGATTGATCAGAGAAAATGGCGTTTTGCCATTCGTGCACCCAGGTTCGTCGTTGAGTACACCTTTGCAGGCGCTCCTGTCTGTGATGCAGTGTCAAGGGTAACCGCAGCCATAGTCTCAGAGCTGATAGTCCATGCTGCTCCAAACGTCGTAGAACTGTTCGTACGGATGGTTGTTGTCTTGCAAACGTCTCCATCTGTTGACTCAGGGATCGAGACGTGGCTGCACAATCCGTTACAGCCATGCGGATAAGATGCCTGTCATCTCGACTGGTAGTCATACGAGGCCGTTGGGATTCATCACGGCGTTCCGTATTAACCTCCTGAACCCACCGATTCCATATTCTGCAAACAGTCATTGGATCTCGACCAACGCTAGCAGCAATGTCGCGATACGATAAACCGCAATCGCGATAGGCTACCTTCATCAAAGTCGGAAACGTGATGGTATCCATTTCTCCTCCTTGAACGAGGCATCACAACAACTGTTCACCAGGCAACGCCGGTCAACTGCTGTTTGTGTATGACGAATCGGTTGGAAACTTTCCTCATGTCAGCACATTGTAGGTGTCGCCACCGGCGCAAACCTTGTGTGAATGCTCTGAAAAGCTAATCATTTGCGTATCACAGCATCTTCTTCCTGTCGGTTAAGTTTCGCGTCTGTAGCACGTCATGTTCGTGGTGTAGCAATTTTAATGGCCGGTAGTGTAAAAGGACAGTGAACTGACGGAGCTGTCATTTGCTCGCATGTGATTCACGTGAAAATGTTTCCGACGTGATTGCGGCCGCACGACACGAATGGTAGTTGGAGCTAGACGCATGAGACATTCTATTACGGAAATCGTTAGGGAATTCAGTATACCGAGGTCTACAGTGTCAAGACTGTGTCAAGGATATTAAATTTCAGGCGTTACCTCTCACCACAGACAACGCAGTGGCCGACGTCCTTCACTTAACGACCGAGAGCAACGGCGATTGCGTAGATTTGTCAGTGCTAACAGACAAGTAACACTGCATGACATAACCTAAAAAATATCGACTGAAAGCCTCTCCTGGCTTCCTGACCGTATCGGTTGGACCGTAGAAAATCGTCAGACGAGTCCCGATTTCAGTGGTTAAGAGCTGATGGTTGGGTTCATGTGTCGTGCAGACACCAAGAAGCCATGCACCCTTGTTGTCAACAAGGCGTTCTGCAAGCTGGTGGTGGCTCCATAATGGTGTGGACTGTGTTTACGTCGAATGGACTGAGCCGTCAGGATGTTCGGCTAATTGGAGACCGTTTGCAGACATTCCGAAATAACGAAGGAATTTTCATGAATGACAATGCACCATATTACTGGGCCATAATTGTTCGCGACTGGTTTGAAGAACATTCTGGACAGTTCGAGCGAAAGGTTTGGCCACCTGAAGTAGTTCCACATGAATCCCATCGAACATTTATGGAACATAATCAAGAGGTCAGTTCGTGCACAAAACCTCGCAGTGTTAACACTTTCGCAATTATGGACGGCTATAGAGGCAACATGGCTCAATATTTCTGCAGCGGACTTCCAACTACCTGCGACCAAGCCACGTCGAGTTCTTACATTACTCTGGGCAAAAGGAGGTCCGGCACGGTATTAGGTGGTATCCCATGGCTTCTGTCACCTCACTGCATTAGAGCGTGTGCTGTATGTACATTCCAGCATACTGCAACTTCCATTTTATATTAATAATACAAAAAAAAGAAACACTCTCATCGTACTCGACAACTACTCTACATCTAATCCCAAATTGATTTTCATTTTCTTATAATATAATGACAGATATAATGACGTGTGACTTACAAAGTTATAAGAGACAGCGGTACAGAACGTTTACATGGAAAAATATTACCATATTTAAATCATATGGAAAACTGTTTTTCACAAAAGGTGAAGAATGAAGCTGAGTTTGTTTATTCTCATCTAACATCCGTGTACATTAAACTTAATTTATCAGGGGAAAAATGAATTTTGTACTGTTAAGTTACGTTCAGTTACCAAATGTTGGATTACAGTCGTAAATTCAACGCAATGAACACAGATTACGGAAAATTAAAATGAGTAAATAAATATGAGTATCATTGTGAGATAACTCTTGAGAACGGCCACGGTGAGGACACTAATAAACTCATAGCAATAAAGATGGAAACGGCCTTTCAATTAACTGAACATCTAAATGGTAGTTTTTCCAAAGAAAAAGCCTTTTGCATGCTACGCATAAATTTTTTATTTTAATTTATTCACCCAGACGGGTTTCGCCGTTTTTTACAAGGCATCTTGAGTGGGTGTCCTGAAATATTACATGATTTGTCCTTCTTATACATAAGTTATATTTTCACATCTAGATTATAGATTTAAAAACGGTTTTTTAACGAAACGTGAAGGTACTTACAGGTAACGTTTAATTCACCGCATCTCAGCAAACTGCTTGCTTTTTCTTAGTTTGTGGTTGTTTTCTCTCAAATGTTCTACAAAAGATGAGTGGCTCGTTCCATATTTCCATGCTCTGATATGTTTTTTGTACCGGGTGTCAAATGTTCTGCTGGTTTGTCCTGTTTACCTTCCATCACATGTGTTGCACTGTAGTTGTTATATTCCTGCTTTTTGGTAGATATCTGTGTTTTTTGTTATTTTTGGAATGTGCCTTTGCATTGAATTGTCTGTTTTGATTGCTATGTTTATCCCTTGTCTTTTGAAAATGTGTACACCAAGCTCCCAAGCAAAGTTACAGTACTATTTTACGGCGATAAAACCACAGTACACAGCCGAATGATTGGATGTGACTATCACTCTAGTAATACAAAACATGGAAAGGAAAGAGATGAAAATTCTAAGAAAAATAATGGTACCAATAAAATACAACGGTGAATACACCAACAGATACAGTGAATATACACTCCTGGAAATTGAAATAAGAACACCGTGAATTCTTTGTCCCAGGAAGGGGAAACTTTATTGACACATTCCTGGGGTCAGATACATCACATGATCACACTGACAGAACCACAGGCACATAGACACAGGCAACAGAGCATGCACAATGTCGGCACTAGTACAGTGTATATCCACATTTTCCAGCAATGCAGGCTGCTATTTTCCCATGGAGACGATCGTAGAGATGCTGGATGTAGTCCTATGGAACGGTTTGCCATGCCATTTCCACCTGGTGCCTCAGTTGGACCAGCGTTCGTGCTGGACGTGCAGACCGCGTGAGACGACGCTTCATCCAGTCCCGAACATGCTTAATGGGGGACAGATCCGGAGATCTTACTGGCCAGGGTAGTTGACTTACACCTTCTAGAGCACTTTGGGTGGCACGGGATACATGCGGACGAGCATTGTCCTGTTGGAACAGCAAGTTCCCTTGCCGGTCTAGGAATGGTAGAACGATGGGTTCGATGACGGTTTGGATGTACCGTGCACTATTCAGTGTCCCCTCGACGATTACCAGAGGTGTACGGCCAGTGTAGGAGATCGCTCCCCACACCATGATGCCGGGTGTTGGCCCTGTGTGCCTTGGTCGTATGCAGTCCTGATTGTGGCGCTCACCTGCACGGCGCCAAACACTCATACGACCAACATTGGTACCAAGGCAGAAGCGACTCTCATCGCTGAAGACGACACGTTTGCATTCGTCCCTCCATTCACGCCTGTCGCGACACCACTGGAGGAGGGCTGCACGATGTTGGGGCGTGAGCGGAAGACGGCCTAACGGTGTGCGGGACCGTAGCCCAGCTTCATGGAGACGGTTGCGAATGGTCCTCGCCGATACCGAAGGAGCAACAGTGTCCCTAATTTGATGGGAAGTGGCGGTGCGGTCCCCTACGGCACTGCGTAGGATCCTACGGTCTTGGCGTGCATCCGTGCGTCACTGCGGTCCGGTCCCAGGTCGACGGGCACGTGCACCTTCCACCGACCACTGGCGACAACATCGATGTACTGTGGAGACCTCACGCCCCACGTGTTGAGCAATTCGGCGGTACGTCCACCCAGCCTCCCGCATGCCCACTATACGCCCTCGCTCAAAGTCCGTCAACTGCACATACGGTTCACGTCCACGCTGTCGCGGCATGCTGCCAGTGTTAAAGACTGCGATGGAGTTCCTTATGCCACGGCAAACTGGATGACACTGTCGGCGGCGGTGCACGAATGCTGCGCAGCTAGCGCCATTCGACGGCCATCACCGCGGTTCCTGGTGTGTCCGCTGTGCCGTGCGTGTGATCATTGCTTGTACAGCCCTCTCGCAGTGTCCGGAGCAAGTATGGTGGGTCTGACACACTTGTGTCAATGTGTTCTTTTTCCCATTTCCAGGAGTGTATGTGCAAGAAAACTGAACAACTAAATGTAACAATGAGAGAATGTAGAATGATGTTCTACGGTCATCTTATTCGAATGAGTGAAAACAGGATTTTAAGAGAATTTTCATACATGCAAATCGCAAAAAATCGTCCTGGTCCAAGTGGCTCCAAGAAAAAAGAAGTGAACTGAAAGAGATGAATGTAGATTGAAAAATGTTATATTCTAATCAGATACAGACTGCCTCCGTAGCTCAGTGATTATCGGAAAAGGCTGCCAGGAGGATTCTCGGTAGTGCTAAATATTTTTCCTAGGTGTGATGCCTAGTACGGGATGAACTGAACCTTGTGATGCCAAATCATCAGTTACTTGAGTGAGTGATGACGGGTCCACGGTCTGGAAAGTCTGCAAAACGGCCAATAGGGCAATGTGCTGACCACACCCTTACCGCAGCATGACGCCGCAAGGCAGAGAGTGACGCGACGATCGCTTTTGGTCGACCACCTGGGAGTGGAGACGATTTCGGTCCCCTAATAGTGAGTCAGCTAGTAAACGGAGTTGACGGTATACACTCATCAGCCGGAACATAATAACCACCTGTGTAGGCGACAGCAGCGTCACCTGGTGACTACTGATCGATAGTCAGACACACGCACGGTATATGAAGTATCAGTGTGCATGCTGTCCGTGTGTAGAATCTGGAAGGGGCGTCATCGGAGTTTGAGCGAGAGCAGAGTGTGATGACCCTGAGGCTCAGCACGAGCATTTCCGAAACTGAAAGACTTGCCGGTTGTTCGAGAAGTGCAGTGGTGAGTGTCTTCAACACGTAGCGAAATCAAAGTGAAACCTCGTCCAGACGTGAGGGTGGGCCACTGCTCATTACAGACGTTGGACGTCGCAGGATGGGCAGGATGGTAAAACAGGACAGGCGGCGAACTGTGGAGGAACTAAGATCAGACTTTAAAGCTGGGCACTGTACAAGTGTGTCTGAACACACAGTGGGCCGAACACTCCTAACGATGGGCCTCCGCAGCTGACGACCAATACATGTGCCAATGTTTACACCACTAGGACTGAAGTGGGCACGTGACCATTGGCACTGGACGTTGTCGCAGTCGCAGAGCGTTACATGGCCCGATGAACCCCGATACCTCCTTCATCATACCGATGGGACAGCGCGAATCGGTCGCCTTCCAGGGGAACAGCACCTTGACACCTGTACTGCGGACGGAGATAAGCTGGAAGCGGCTTCATTATGCTCTGGGGAACATTCACGTGGGCACCCATGTGTTCTGTGGAGCTTGTGCAAGGCACCATATCAGCCAAGGAGTAATGAAAACTGGTTGCAAACCACGTACACCCCTTCATGATGGTCATATTTCCCGAAAGCAGTCTCATTTTTCAGCAAGATAATGTACATTTCACATGGCGAGAAGTATGATGGAGTGGTTCCAGGAACACAGCGGTGAGTTACAGTTGATGTGCTGGCCTCCCACCTCGCCAAATCTGAAACCGAGTGATCACATCTGGGGTATGATTGAACGAGGCGTCAGAGCTCGGGATTTACGTGAATTAGGTGACTTATTTGTGCAGATGTGGTGCCAGCTTCCTCCAACCACGTACGAAGGCCTCACTGCTTGCTTGCCACGACACGTCGCCGTTGCTATCCGCACCAAAGGTGGTCATACGGGCTACTAGGTAGGTGGTCACAATGTTCTGTCTGATCAGTGTATGCACAACTGACATGAAAGCATTGACAGTGTGATGCGTTTTCTTTAGTCACCACTGCCTCGTTTACTGTAATGTCACCGCGTGTTTCCGATAAGGTCCATGTGTAAAAACATCGTGGTTGGGTAGTAGACATCCCTTGGAGCTTCAGGGTGCGACGAGGAGCTCGTACACAGAAATACATTTCTAAAGAAGGTTTTAGATTTCCTTCTCCAGACAAAATCGAAAAGAAAACTAGAGGAAAGTGGTCAAAAGTTCGGAAATAACAGCATTCTGCTCGGATAAAAACTTGATACAAAAACTTGAAGTTAAATTCGGAGTAGTTATTTATGTGATCCATACGAAATCGAAATCGAGAGGTTTATAATTCACATTTTAAATATAACAATTTCGTTTATAATATTAAAAAAATAATATAATATTTTCCTTTGTAAACTATCAGTATCTCTATCACTAACGTCCCTGTAAGCCGCTACCTATTACATCTGTGCTAGAGACATTCAGTTGTCATCTTATGAAGCCAAAAATTAGTTTGTGATTAAATAACAGCTTGCAGAGTATCAGGTAACTGTTTACGTTTGATGTTGTGGTCTCTTCTCAAGTACCCACGGAAAAATGAGTTGATCTTAAGTTATTATATTATTCCATATTATAATAACCACATATCTGACATCTTCAGCTGAATAAAGATCTTCGCCAGACATTTCCACGCCTTAGCTTTCAGCGTTATGCATATATGTTCTTTCTGCACGATTTCTAATGTCATTGTACCAGCTTACACTTACGTATATACACTCCTGGAAATGGAAAAAAGAACACATTGACACCGGTGTGTCAGACCCACCATACTGGCTCCGGACACTGCGAGAGGGCTGTACAAGCAATGATCACACGCACGGCACAGCGGACACACCAGGAACCGCGGTGTTGGCCGTCGAATGGCGCTAGCTGCGCAGCATTTGTGCACCGCCACCGTCAGTGTCAGCCAGTTTGCCGTGGAATACGGAGCTCCATCGCAGTCTTTAACACTGCTAGCATGCCGCGACAGCGTGGACGTGAACCGTATGTGCAGTTGACGGACTTTGAGCGAGGGCGTATATTGGGCATGCGGGAGGCCGGGTGGACGTACCGCCGAATTGCTCAACACGTGGGGCGTGAGGTCTCCACAGTACATCGATGTTGTCACCAGTGGTCGGCGGAAGGTGCACGTGCCCGTCGACCTGGGACCGGACCGCAGCGACGCACGGATGCACGCCAAGACCGTAGGATCCTACGCAGTGCCGTAGGGGACCGCACCGCCACTTCCCAGCAAATTAGGGGCACTGTTGCTCCTGGGGTATCGGCGTGGACCATTCGCAACCGTCTCCATGAAGCTGGGCTACGGTTCCGCACGCCGTTAGGCCGTCTTCCGCTCACGCCCCAACATCGTGCAGCCCGCCTCCAGTGGTGTCGCGACAGGCATGAATGGAGGGACAAATGGAGACGTGTCGTCTTCAGCGTTGAGAGTCGCTTCTGCCTTGGAGCCAATGATGGTCGTATGCGTGTTTGGCGCCGTGCAGGTGAGCGCCACAATCAGGACTGCATACGACCGAGGCACACAGGGCCAACACCCAGCATCATGGTGTGGGGAGCGATCTCCTACACTGGCCGTACACCTCTGGTGATCGTCGAGGGGACACTGAATAGTGCACGGTACATCCAAACCGTCATCGAACCCATCGTTCTACCATTCCTAGACCGGCAATGGAACTTGCTGTTCCAACAGGACAATGCACGTCCGCATGTATCCCGTGTCACCCAACGTGCTCTAGAAGGTGTAAGTCAACTACCCTGGCCAGCAAGATCTCCGGATCTGTCCCCCATTGAGCATGTTTGGGACTGGATGAAGCGTCGTCTCACGCGGTCTGCACGTCCAGCACGAACGCTGGTCCAACTGAGGCGCCAGGTGGAAATGGCATGGCAAGCCGTTCCACAGGACTACATCCAGCATCTCTACGATCGTCTCCATGGGAGAATAGCAGCCTGCATTGCTGCGAAAGGTGGATATACACTGTACTAGTGCCGACATTGTGCATGCTCTGTTGCCTGTGTCTATGTGCCTGTGGTTCTGTCAGTGTGATCATGTGATATATCTGACCCCAGGAATGTGTCAATAAAGTTTCCCCTTCCTGGGACAATGAATTCACGGTGTTCTTATTTCAATTTCCAGGAGTGTAGAATAAGAAAGTGACTGACAGCTATTTCTTTACACTTCGCGGGACAGCTATCTTACCAACAACCTATAGGAGAATGAGCTTGGCCGGAGTTACGCTCTGTTCACTGCTATCACGTCGCTCCGTTACCTCAGATTCACAAATCCTCTACCACCTAGAGACAAAAATATGGGAAGGGCGGGGGGTGATAAGAAACTTGTAGCACTTCCAAAGGACAGGGTGTGGTTGACAGTGGTGCGACATTAACCTTATTGAGAAAGACAGATAATTCTGTTGAAATCAAAATTTATGGTAGCACCGGGCTGATAGGTGATAATTAGTATGACGTTTAATCCAAGGGTAGAGAGTATGAGGTACGTAGAGCAATACATAAGTTATGACTTTCATCAAAGGTGGAGTTTAGCAGCTGCAGAATATGCGATTGTGTGGCGAGAACCTGAAGGAACAATCACTACTATACCAACACCAGGCAGACCTGATCTATTGAAGGACATGAAGGTAGAGCATAGTTGTAAAAAATCGCATAAGTTCAATGGGAACAATCACCCATTAAGTGCTAATAGCAGTGCAGCTACAGTATGTGGTCAAAAGCATCCGGACACCTGGCTGATAATGACTTACAAGTTCCTGTCGTCCGCCATCGGTAATGCTGGAATTCAATATGGTGTTGGCTTACCTTTAATCTTGATGACAGCTTCCACTCTCTCAGGCATTCAGTCAATAATGTTCTGGAAGGTTTCTTTGGGAATGGCAGCCCATTCTTCAAGAATTACTGCACTGAGGAGAGGTATCGATGTCGGTCGGGCATGGCATGAGGTCAGAGTGCCAAAGCATCCCAAAGATGTTTTATAGGATTCAGGTCAGGACGCTGTGGAGGCCAGTCCATTACAGGGATGTTATTGTCGTGTAACCACTCTACCACAGGCCGTGCAACATGAACAGGTTCTCGATCATGTTGAAAGATGCAATCGCCATCCCCGAATTTCTCTCCAACAGTGGGAAGCAAGAAGGTTCGTAAAACATCAATGTAGGCCTGTGCTGTGTTAGTGCCACGCAAAACAACAAGGGATGCAGGCCCCGCCATGAGAAACACGACCACATCAAAACACCACCGCCTCCGAATTTTACTGTTGGGACTACACACGCTGTCAGATGATTTTCACCTGGCATTCGCCATTACCCAGACCCTGCCATCGGATCGCCACATTGTGTACCGTGATTTGTCACTCCACACAACGTTTTACCACTGTTCAATCGTCCAATTTTTAGGCTCCTCACTCCAAGCGAGGCGTCGTTTGGCATTTACCGGCTTGATGTGTGGCTTATGAGCAGCCGCTCGACCATGAAATCCAAGTTTTCTCACCTCCCGGCTAACTTTGATAGCACTTTCAGTGGATCCTGATGCAGTTTGGAATTCTTGTGTGATGGTCTGGATAGCTGTCTCCCTATTACACATTACGACCCTCTTCAAAAGTTGGTGATCTCTGTCAGTCAACAGACGAGGTCGGTCTGTACGCTTTTGTGCTGTATGTGTCCCTTCACGTTTCCACTTCAGTGTCACAGCGGAAACAGTGGACCTAGGGATGTTTAGGAGAGTGGAAATCTCGCGTACAGGCGTATTCCAAACATTCATGGTGGTGTCTGTTTGTTCTATATCGTGTCTCCCTACCACTTTCGCGCAACGACGCTCTGAGCGTGTTTTTAGGGAATTAACTAGTTTGAACCTGGGACCTGTTGCTGGTAAGGAGACGCCAGACCACACATGACATGTAGGATTCAGAAGATTTCAGTGAGACTAGTGATGATATAACCAAATACTAAATGATCTCAGCGTCAGCTCCACTGCACTCCCTGTAAAAGAATCTTAATACTAACTAAATTTAGTGGAAAGGGTTGAAGGCTTTCCTATTTTTAGTTAGCTGGTAAAATAACGTCGAAAAAGCAGTTAAGTTTACCATTGGAACTTTTAATCTACTCACAAAACATCGTTTATAAATTGCACTATTGCTAAAAGGAAATGTTTTAATACAGGATGGTAAAAACCAACTGCGTTCAACAAAAATGTGAACGAATATTCCCTGAATGGGTTTCCAAGTTCTACAATGGATCGAAGGATGACCTATGCCATATCACATCTATAATCTAGGTTTAATTTAAGTTTCACAAAAGAGAAAAACTATCAAAATGGTCTACAACTATCAAAATGGTCTACAGTGACTCTCAATTATCTTTAATTACTTATTTAACTTGTCGTAAATTACAGTGGCTGATGTGGCTTCTCAATAACTATATAAAAGAAAAATCATCGCGTTTCAGATCTGTTCTTCAAGTGGCAAATGTGAACACCATGAGTTTTAATTAACGATCGACACTACGCAAAAAGGTGGTGTAACAGATGAGACTTCTGCAGTTCTGAGTGAAGCCTTATGCGCTCAAGAATGCGGCATCGCGTGCGTTCATTACCTTGTCGGTGTTTAAGCAGCGTCAGGGCGGCAGCGGCCAACGCAGCAGCCATCCAGCTCGCCGTCTCGGAACCAATTCCCCTCTAACTTCTCCTTACTACAATTTACCGAAGTTAGTTTAAAAAAACTATCTGGCTATGTTTTCATCTGACCAATCAGGGCCTCAATGTTAACCTTAAGCTCCGCCTACAAAAATACTGTCCATCCAATGAGAAACGTTATACTTTTCGTGGTGGGGCAATGTTTTTAAAGTTTGCAACGTAACTGAGACGCTAAAAAGTCTCACGCTAAAACCTACAGCTGGTGTGGTCCTTTTAGCGTTATCGTAAGATCTATACTGTTCTTCTGGAGGGCTCTATCTTTTAACATGGGCTAGGGGTGGTCCTTGACGTACCTGAGACGCGAAAAAGTCTCACGCTAAAACTTGCGGGTGGTAGTGGCCCTTTTTGTGTTATCGTAAGATCTATACTGTTTTTCTGGAGGGCTCTAGCTTTTAACATGGGCTGGGGGTGGTCCTTGACGTAACAGAGACGCGAAAAAGCCTCACGCTAAAACGTGCGGGTGATAGACTTACAGGTAGGCTGCCGACGTGTGTGTCCGTCCCTTATCGTAGGGCCTTCTAGCTTAACACGGTTTTGCTCTCGGCTTCTGTCCTCGTTTCTCCCCTCGGAACTGCGTCTGCCTCACGGTGGGAAGGTACGACATGCATTTAGGCATTCTTGTGTTTGTCTGTGGTATTCCATTTGCTCACTCGTTACTCGTATTACTTTGGTTAATTTAATGTCACGATTTATTCGGAGCTATGTGACATGCTAGTGGATTTGCTTATCATGTCAGGGTTTTCATGGAAGGTGTTGGATTTGCCTGACACCTTACATATCACCACCCTTCGAACTTAATTTTTGCATTGAATTTAGGCAATGATTGAATCGTTGTCTAAGTCAGTCAAAAATTATTCTGATGTCTAAATTTTGTTGCCTATTGTTCAGCCATGTTATTTTGTTTTATGCTAGTTTGTATAACTATTTTATGTTTTTATACTCTTCCACACTATAATTAAAAATGACAAGAGAAGAATATTTTATGCTATTATTAATTTTTTAATTATTTTCTTTCTTTATTTAAGTGTGAAGTTTGTTTTCTAAGAAGTTTGTTATCGAAAGTGTGGAGTCTTTCACATAGATTTTCTTAGAAATACTGATTTTATAAATATAGTAATTAAGTAAAATCTATTCCTAACACATTTTCTAAATATCATTTGCAAGTAAAATGTGTTTGTCTCTAGACATGCATTTCAACATTGTTACACTAACAAATAAGAATTATTTCCAAGAATTGCTTTGACAAAGATATATACATACACAAGTATTGAGATATTATCGTAACAAATTTTACAAATGCTAAAAAAAATTGCATTGACAAAGAAATATACATACACACGTATTGAGGTATTATCCTAATAAATGGTACAAATGTTAAAGAAAGGGAAAACATCCAACAAGATAATTTTTTATTATTTGTTTTTAAAAGGAGAAAATAAGTAAAATATAGTTATTCTTTTATTTTTATGAGGAGAAAATAAGTGGCGTATTGTTTCTTTATATACTGTCCATTTCAGAACTAATGACTTATTTTTATCGATAGTCTATTCTTTATTTAAGTCCATAGTCAATGACTGTTATTTTAGGATAGGGATTGGGGAAGGTATGTCGTCTATTCTTCACCCATATTCTTTCTTGGTCTCAATCTTGCGAATCTTCAACTTCTGTTCTTCCTGCTTTTTCTCTGCTTCTTACTTGCTTCTTGGTTCTTCTCTGGGCAGGATATGGAAATATTTATTGATAACTAGTCGCTTTGAAGTTCTCCTAGTAACAGTTTGATAAGTTGTTTGGGCGTGTCATTTTTACTTTGTGGAAGTTTTCTTCAGTTTCGTGAATCAGCGTGCTGTTTAATAGCAGTAGTGTGACTTTTACGCATATTTTTTTTGCCAGTGGTGGCTTGCCCAAGCGGTCTTCTCGTCCGGCCGTTTTTTGCTCGCTCCGTTCATTCGGGGCTCGGAGACCCTTGCGGCGTTCGCCGTCCCAGCGCCGTCCCGCCGCGTCTCAGCAGGGGTCTGTCACTGTGCGGCTTGGTGTTCCATCCCAGCAAGGTTCCACCTATCGGGCAAATTTATTGCCCACTTTCTATACAAGGGCCTTCTGTTGGTTCGCTGTCCTTTTCCTTTCCCTCGACGCTCCTGCTATGTAGGAATCGTGTCTTGCTAATTACGTCCTTTTCTTTCTTGATACATCTCGCGTTGCAACTTGTGGGTCGTTGCATCTCTTCCTTGCTGGAGTTTTTACAATGGTTCTTACAAAAGTTTTACTTATAATCATGTAACATATATCTAGTACCTACTTGTTATACGCCTTCTTAAAAAGCTTTACAAATTTCGGCGCCCTTTCCATGTTACAATTCTAAGATATTTGGAGTCTTAAAGTCTAATCAAGAATCCTCAAATTCGTTTCTTATTTTTATGTAGTGTCGTGGTGTATAGCATTTTAGTATTTCATGCTGTTAGACTATCTACACTTTATCCCTTCACCTTAAGCTATGGTACTATTGGTGTTATTATTGAAACTACTTTCTTTTTCCCACCTTCCTCTCTCTTCATTCATCTTTCTCCTGGCGATCTTATCTGCAACATAATCTTGAAATATTGTGCTGATTATTTACCAGTACTAACATTAATCTTCTAAAGTGTTTAATACTTCCAGCCTTAGGTAGAAATACCTCTGCTTTATCTCATAAAATACCCTCTAATTCTCTTTTACTGTGTTCCGAAATACCTTGAACTTCTTGTAATTTTTCGTCGATTTCTTTATGGACTTCTAACATGAGTTGAGGCGATTCCCCCTTTTGTGCATACCATTCTAATTCTTCATCCTCTTTATCTAGCGTCATTCTTAATTGTTTGTTTATAACTGGTATCTCTTCTACTTTTAGCTTTTGCTCAAAGAGAAGTGTGACATTCCCGAATGTTACGCTACCTTTCCCCATATCTATTATCGCTCGTCTCTCTTTTAAAAAATCTGCAACTATAATCAAATCTACAGTTAGTTAGGTATAATCACGAAGTTGGCTTCGATCTTTTGACCTTGGCACGAAAGAGTTAACTTTTGTTGTCTCGTAACTTCCGCAGCATTGTTTCTAATAGGACCTCTTAATTTAATCTTACGTGTTTTCAGAACTGGCAATTCCTCATTGGCATTACACTGCATGAATAAATTTTCTGAGATCGCAGTCAGTTCACTTCCGCTATCAATTACAATATTGACTGGGATATGCTTTACCATGGCCTTCACAATTGGTTGAATTTGAAAGGGTTGGTTCTGTTCTTCTTCCTCTTGCATCAACGAATCCTCCACTGAATCATACGTGAGTCTTTGTAGGAATTTCCCTTGTGAATTCGAACTTTCTGTAGGATAAGCTTCGACTGCTACTTCTCTCTCTTTTATTTCCTCTTCTCTATTTCTTCCTTCATTTACACTTTCTTCTACATCGCCTACTTTTTCCTCATCCTCGTCTATCTTCTCCTTTTTCGTCGCTACTTCCACATAATCGCATCTAAATGCTCTAATTATCGCTTCATAACTTCCTTCATTATATACGTTGGGTTGTGTGCCCACTCGTAACTTATTTTCAACTTCTGTCGACTGCGCACTATCCTCATTGAATTCGCTTTCCCTGGTTTTCATCTCAAATAGCTCTGCAATACTCATTACTTCGTCCTTTCCTCCTACATTCGTTGTGCATGCCTCTGGTAATTCATCTTCCTCGTCAGTATTCTTCCAATTAATTTCGTCGCAACACGATATTGTTGTTTTCTTGTCTTCGTTTTCATCTGGTCCCTGCGGATTTGTTTCTTCCTTCTTCTCTTCTCGTGATAAGGTATTTACTTCTCTGTTCAAGGTGCTGCAATTGTCCTGGGTCGGTGCGTCATTCTCTTTGGCATGGGCGCTTAGTTGTCAATCCGAACGTTTATCGGGTTTTGGTGGTCTTACCTCAACCTCTTCTATCTGCATTCCCTTTTCTTGTTCAGCTTGTTGATAGTGGTTTCTTTGTTGATAATTTGTCGGTCTATTGGTTCTCCAGTACCCGTTCCAGTGGTCGTTATTCCCTCTGTAATAGTTGTTGCCATTCCTGGATGAATTATAATTATTGCCATATTCTCTTCTAAATCCATAACCGGTTCTTTGTTGAAATCTATTGTCGTTTCTTGGTGCGAAGTTATCACGTGGTTCGTAATTATTGTTTCTTCGTACTGTGTCTTGTGGATTCCACTGCTTTTTGCTTTCGTTTTCATGTGCGCTTCGTTTTTTTCTTGCTTCATCTTCCGAAAATATGAACTCTAGTTCCCTTAGAATACCTTTAAATACTTCAACGTCATTGCCTCCGCGACCTACCAATGATTGCTGGTATTTCAATGGTAGCTTCAACGCGCATAATTTAATCAACTCTCCGTCACTGTATGCTACATCTAAGCATTGATTTTTGTTTGCCATTACTTCCAAAAATTTCACGGGACTCTTCTCTCCTGAATTTTCAAAATATGGGTTCTGTAATAATTCGTACTTCACTCTGTTCTGTGCTTCGCTGGACCAATATCGTGAGAGAAACTTCTCTCTGAAATCTTCGTACGATCGGCATGTCGCTGCAACATTTTGCATGATTTCTGCGACTGTTCCTGACATGTGTGCACATATAAAGTCTAATTTGTGTGCTAACGTCCAGTGTTCTGGTAATCCTACTCGGAATTGATCAATAGAAGTTCGTGGATGTAATGAATTTCCTTCTCGAAAGTGTTGAAATTTTCTGACTGTGAGGAAATGATCGTTGTCGTACTTCGTCATAGTTCCATATGAAATTCGCGATTCTTCGCCACTTTTGTTTCTGATCATTTCTCTCGTCATTCTTTCCTGTTGTGGTAGATCCATTGGATATTGTCCACTGTAACTTTCGCGTACCCGCGGTGCAGGCTGTCTGATTTCACGTATGTTACTTTCCGCCTGTGATTGGAATCGCAAATGCGTAATATTTTCGTTAATTGCTTCCTTTTCCGGTGCTGTTACAGATACGGATGTGGTTGCAGACTCAGTGCTTGTTCGATCCTGTTCACTACGCTCTTCAATGGTTTGCAACAACTCTGTTCGCAATTTCTGAAATTGTCGCTTCGTTTGCGCTTCTATTTTGACTATGCGGTTATCATATCTTTTCAGCGCTGCTCTTGTGATACGTTTGTGCAACACACTTTTTTCAACAATTTCACGCGCTGTACCTGCTGCTTGTCTAGTAATTTCGTTTATCTGTTTCTCTACTTTCTTGACTTCTCCCTGGGTGTTGTTACGTAATGTTTTGATCTCGTCCTGAATGTCATTACGCAATGTTTTTACGTCCACTTGTACCTTGTCAATGTCTGTTCTCAATTGATTGTGACCTATTATTAAGTTTCCTATCACTTCTCGAGATTCTTTTGCCTCGTCTTCAATATGACTTAGGTGTAACTGAATTTTTTTGTTTTGTTCTTTAATCTCACGCATTTGTCTCGTGGTTTCTGCATTCTGAATTTGAATTTGGTTCGCAATTTCTTTATTCTGCCTTGTCATGGTTTCCGTAATTTGTTGTAACAATTCTGCCAGATTGGTGGGTCCTATTGCGTTTTCTTCCGACGTCCTACGCTCTGTGTTTTCGCCCAAGTGTTGGTTCGCAACCGATTGCATTGATCTGTGCTGTGGCACGTTTCTGCTCGCATTCCTTGTACTCTGTGGTGAGGGAGCTCTGATTACATGTACCATGGGTTCTACGTATTCAAGACGCAAGTTAGAATCCTCATCTCCTGTCTCTCTACTTTCCTGCTCCTCTGTCGTATGCTAACCTAGGTTTTCTGTGCCTTGGCGTACATTATCCTCGTTATGGTGCGATATCTGTCCTATTTCTCGCGATACTGCATCGTCTGTTGTACTGTCCTCTATTCTCTGTCAATTTTCATGATGGGTCTCTACCTCAATTCGGTAAAGGTCACGATCTGCCATTGCTAATCTTTCCGAATCCCTTATTTTCTGTTTTAAAAGCAATTCACGGGCCCTACTTCGCGTCACCATACGCTCATACGATCTTAAGCGTTTCATAAACTTCTTGTTCACACGACTTGACACTACCAAGACTGACAATCCATTCACTTACTTGTTGGGTCAGAACCAACTTGTCAACGATGTATCCGCCACCTGTGCGCTTGCATTGGAGAGAAAACTTAATTCTAACAATTTTCAAAATTCATAACTTAATTATGCTATTGTTTCTGGTAGAATGTCGTTCTTGAATACTTTTACTATCTATCGCTGCAGCTACTGTTTTCGACTATGTATAACATTTAAAAAAATATTTTTTTTACAAAATTTTTTCAACAAGACATTTTTCTGATCTAGTTAGGCATGTGGTCGACCTTTAATCATGGCATTTTACCATCCTGGCAGGGTCGCCATTTTCTAAACATTCATGGTGGTGTCTGTTTGTTCTATATCGTGTCTCCCTACGACTTTCACGCAAAGACGCTCTGAGCATGTTTCTTAGGGAATTAACTAGTTTGAACCTGGGACCTGTTGCTGGTAAGGAGACGCCAGACCACACATGACATGTAGGATTCAGAAGATTTCAGTGAGACTAGCGATGATATAACCAAATACTAAATGATCTCAGCGTCAGCTCCACTGCACTCCCTGTAAAAGAATCTTAATACTAACTAAATTTAGTGAAAAGGGTTCAAGGCTTTCCTATTTTTAGTTAGCTGGTAAAATAACGTCGAAAAAGCAGTTAAGTTTACCATTGGAACTTTTAATCTACTCACAAAACATCGTTTATAAATTGCACTATTGCTAAAAGGAAATGTTTTAATACAGGATGGTAAAAACCAACTGCGTTCAACAAAAATGTGAACGAATATTCCCTGAATGGGTTTCCAAGTTCTACAATGGATCGAAGGATGACCTATGCCATATCACATCTATAATCTAGGTTTAATTTAAGTTTCACAAAAGAGAAAAACTATCAAAATTGTCTACAACTATCAAAATGGTCTACAGTGACTCTCAATTATCTTTAATTACTTATTTAACTTGTCGTAAATTACAGTGGCTGATGTGGCTTCTCAATAACTATATAAAAGAAAAATCATCGCGTTTCAGATCTGTTCTTCAAGTGGCAAATGTGAACACCATGAGTTTTAATTAACGATCGACACTAGTATTACGCAAAACGGGGGTGTAACAGATGAGACTTCTGCAGTTCTGAGTGAAGCCTTATGCGCTCAAGAATGCGGCATCGCGTGCGTTCATTACCTTGTCGGTGTTTAAGCAGCGTCAGGGCGGCAGCGGCCGACACAGCAGCCATCCAGCTCGCCGTCTCGGAACCAATTCCCCTCTAACTTCTCCTTACTACAATTTACCGAAGTTAGTTTAAAAAAAAACTATCTGGCTATGTTTTCATCTGACCAATCAGGGCCTCAATGTTAACCTTAAGCTCCGCCTACAAAAATACTGTCCATCCAATGAGAAACGTTATACTTTTCGTGGTGGGGCAATGTTTTTAAAGTTTGCAACGTAACAGAGACGCTAAAACCTACAGCTGGTGTGGTCCCTTTAGCGTTATCGTAAGATCTATACTGTTCTTCTGGAGGGCTCTATCTTTTAACATGGGCTGGGGGGTGGTCCTTGACGTAACAGAGACGCGAAAAAGCCTCACGCTAAAACGTGCGGGTGGTAGACTTACTGGTAGGCTGCCGACGTGGGTGTCCGTCCCTTATCGTAGGGCCTTCTAGCTTAACACGGTTCTGCTCTCGGCTTCTGTCCTCGTTTCTCCCCTCAGAACTGCGTCTGCCTCACGGTGGGAAGGTATGACATGCATTTAGGCATTCTTGTGTTAGTCTGTGGTATTCCATTTGCTCACTCGTTACTCGTATTACTTTGGTTAATTTAATGTCACGATTTATTCGGAGCTATGTGACATACTAGTGGATTTGCTTATCATGTCAGGGTTTTCATGGAAGGTGTTGGATTTGCCTGACACCTTACAGTATGACACAAGTGACACCCAATCACCTGATCACGTTCGAAGTGCGTGAGCTCTGCGGGGCGCCCCATGCTGATCCCTCAAGATGTCTAATGACTACTGACGTAGCTGATACGGAGTATCTGGCAGTAGGTGACAGCACAATGCGCCTAATATGAAAAGCGTATGTTTTTGGGTGTGCCCAGATACTTTTAATCACATAGTGTATGTCATGTAATGAATGATAATACAATTGTTATTACCAACTTCCAGCCACATTTATGTCTCCGCGAACAGGTTACAGGAGATGAAAATGATCCTCAAATATTGCAAAAAAGTGTACAAGAAACTACAAACTGATTAACCTGAAGAACTCGAGATGTCCATAAATGACACAAAATACTGAAACATATTGACGAATGCCAAGAAAGAAAGCCACAAACCGATGTTTTACAAATACTGCACCAAAGCAGAATGCTTATTTCATTAACAGCTTAAATACTGTTGAACTTATTGAGATTTCTCTTCAAAAAAATTAATATTTATTAACGTATGCCAGTTTCTGCTAGAAAAATTTTCTGATTAATGATACAGTGGCAAGGAAGTTCTTGAGTTGGAGGTCACGAAAGGTCAGTGACGTTTACGGCATTCAACGCCCCACATATTGTCTACCATCCAACCACAATACTGACTGCTAATGGCAACAGGGGACGGACTGAAGGAATCCAATGGTGACCACAGTGTGAGGCTATTGAGCTTAATTTAACTGCTTAGTCGACGGGTAACTCACAACAATGCTACAGCACTAGTGGTGTTGATGCAAAGCAAAGCAACGGCAACGATAAACAAAGCAAATATTGCATTATATCTACAACAACAGTTGCCGAAGTCTAGATTTCCTCAGGAAGGAACTCAGGGAATTTTAGAATTTTGAGGAATGATAAAGATGTGTCATATGAGATATCAGCGTTTCTGCAAGATGAATCAGCGGAATGTGCGGTGTCTTATAGGCTTGAATGTGCGGAGAGTGTACATGAGGAATACAAGTGAAAGTGATCCTGATACGCCGGCCGAGCGGTTGTACGCGCTACAGTCTGGAACCGCGCGACCGCTGCCATGCCTCGGGCATGGATGTGTGTGATGTCCTTAGGTTAGTTAGGTTTAAGTAGTTCTAAGTTCTAGGGACTGATGACCTTAGAAGTTAAGTCCCATAGTGCTCAGAGCCATTTTTTTATTTATTTTTTATTCTGAAACATGTGTCGAGCCACGTAGTTCATCATTCTTGTCGGGCAAGGAACCACAAATTCCGTCTCCAACGAAACGTAGTAAAGGACATCGTTGACCAAGGAATGGTTGAAAACATATTAAGTACATGGAAGGTCATCCACTGCATAGTAAAAAGACAGCCATAAACAGATTTCTTAAGTCCGCAGCAATATGACCGTGTAGTGCTTAAAATGAAATACGGGTATTCGAGTGAAGACAATGAGCACTTGTTACAAAAACTGGTGTTTGCGCGTTTAAGGATATTTGATACAGTGTACAGCGTTAGTGACCTACTACGTTACACATATTAAATCGCGCGACATAGATTACAGTGATCTCGAGGGAAGCAATGGATGGTTGTAAAGCTTCAAACAGTGCTATAGAACTAGAAGACTTAAGGTAACGAACTTTCAGACAAAACGTCATCCAGACGATGAACTTCAGACTTCGGAATTGTCCGTACAATTTGTCGATGAGATAAACTTATCCCAACTTTCATAAGGTATATGTTTTCATCTTCGACCATTCGCGATTTGAGGCACAAATTCACCTGAAAGGAACTTCGGAAATTAAAAACACCAACAGAGTTGCACTAAGATCATCTAACATCAACACATTCTTGTTCAATTATACCGACTGTTAATCTGGATGGTAAATTGACTGGAAAGTTATTTCTTAAGCTGTGAGAAGTTGGAGGTGCTCTGCCCGTTATGATTCTTTCTTGTGCGAGTGATCTTGCAAGGGCAGTAGGGAATATTTACCTCACAGCAAGCAAGATTGGGAAAATGGGCCTAAGATAACCATAACTATGATATGAGCACTGCTTTTGGCCAATTACTGGTCAATATAACTTGCTTTTGCTTCACTCCTGGTCTGCATGTACAAATCATACTCCTTCAGAGCAAACTACCTCTCCTTAAAGTGTGTGACATTTCAGTTTAAACAAATTGAGCCTCAGGATGTTTTCCTGTGCCTATAAAACATATCATTGCACTATCTGTAGCTAGCCCCTAAAGGATAAGCCAGTTTCACGAAAGCTCCACGAAGGACTATTCAGCACTCGCTTGCATGCCATGAAATTCAATCATTTCTCGTCACACCATTACACCAATATGATTCTCTATGTATTTCTCAAGACTGGATACCGAGCTGACAGTCCTGTACAGTTTGTAACTCTCAGGAGGTTCTTCGATCTTGATGCTGTCGACCTTTTTGATCAGTGTTGCATGTCAGTTTTTCTTTCGATGTTCATGATACAAGTTAATGGTTTGTTTTGAACATTTATAGAATATCGATTATGTCGACTTTGCAGTATCCCACAGAAGGTTCATCTCTGCAACTCCAAGATGCTCATCTTCTGTCGCCTCACTGATGCACATAGTGAGTCATTAGCAGCTAATACTTTTCCGGTCATAATTTTTAACACAACACTTTTAAATTAGCATCACTAAAGACTGAACTTGCACTCATGGGGTTCGTTGCGAGGTGTCAAAAGTCATGGAATATCTCATAATATCGTGTGCAGCAACTCTATGTAGCATGGAATCAACACGATGCTGAAAAATCTCCTGAAGAAATATTGGGTCTGCAGCTGTCCATAACTGTGAAAATGTAGTTTGTGCAGCACTTCGTGCATGAACTGACAGCACTGGGGTAAAGAGAGTCCTTTGCCACATAGTTTGTGCAGGTTGCATACATTCATGGGGAAGTATACATTCAGAGCAAATTATTCTACTTGCCCTCCCCTTAACCTATTGTCGTGCTACATGTACATCTACATACAAACCCGTACACGTCCATCCACTCGAAACAATTTGAAACGAGACTCGTCCGACCAGTCAATGTGTTTCCAGTCATCAACAATCCAATGTCAGTGTAGAGGGCCCACCCGAGGCGTGAAGTTTTGTGTCATGCAGACATCAAGGGTAGATCTACATCTACATCTGCATCTACATACATACCCAGCAAACCACCATACGGTGCGTGGCGGAGGTTACCTCGTACCACAATTAGCATCTTCTCTCCGTGTTCCACTCCCAAACAAAACGAGTGAAAAGTGACTGCCTACATGCCTCTGCACGAGCCCTAATCTCTCTTATCTTATCTTTGTGGTCTTTCGGGAAATATAAGACTCCCACCCGAGTTCCTGAAGCATTTCCGTATCACTCGCGTGATGATCAAACCTACCAGTAACAAATCCAGCAGACTGCCTCTGAATTGCTTCTTTGTACTCTCTCAATCCGACATGATAGGGATCCCAAAAGCTCTAACAGTACTCAAGAATAGGTTGTATTAGTGTTTTATAAGCGGTCTCCTTTACAGATGTACCACATCTTCCCAAAATTCTACCAATGAACTGAAGACGACTATCCGCCTTCCCCACAACTGCCATTACATGCTTGCCCCACTGCATATAGCTCTGCAATGTTACGTCCAAATATTTAATCGACGTGACTGTTTCAAGCGCTACACTACTAACGGAGTATTCAAACATTACAGGATTCTTTTTCTTATTCATCTGCGTTAATTTACATTTTTCTATATTTAGAGTTAGCTGCCATTCTTTATACCAGTCCCAAATCCTGTCCAAGTCATCTTGTATCCTCCTACAGTCACTCAACGACGACACCTTCCCGTACACCACAGCATCATCAGCAAACAGCCGCACATTGCTATCCACCCTATCCAAAACATCACTTATGAAGAGAGAAAACAACAGCGGACCTACCACACTTCCCTGGGGCACTGCAGATGATACCCTCACCTCCGATGAACACTCACCATCGAGGACAACGTACTGATTTCTATTACTTAAGAAGTCTTCGAGCCACTCAAATATTTGGGAACCAATCCCATATGCTCGTACCTTAGTTAGGAGTCTGCAGTGGGGCACCGAGTCAAACGCTTTCCGGAAGTCAAGGAATATGGCATCCGTCTGATTTCCTTCATCCATGGTTCGCAAGATATCATGTGAAAAAAGGGCGAGTTGCGTATAGCAGGAGCGATGCTTTCTAAAGCCGTTCTGATGCATGGACAGCAACTTCTCTGTCTCAAGGAAATTCATTATATTCGAACTGAGAATATTTTCGAGAATCCTGCAACAAACTGATGTTAAGGATATTGTCTGTAATTTTGAGTATCCGTCCTTCTACCCTTCTAATGTACAGGCGTCACCTGCCCTTTTTTCCAGTCGCTCGGGACTTTACGTTGGGCAAGATGCTACTTGATTTATGACCGCCTGAGCATAATCCATCCTTCTGAGAAATCCTCCACCACTCTCCTTCCTTCCTTCCACACCCCTCTGGGAATAAGTATACGTCCCCACATCTGTCTGCTCCACCCCTCCTCTCCTATTTACCATCTGCGCTCCCATCTGGAAATTGACAGAAACCAGTCTGCTGAGCTGTTGGCACATAAGAGTCTCATGGCATGGAATGGTAATCAATATCAATTATATTGCACAGAACATAATAATATATTGTTTATTTATAAAATTCAGTTTGCATATTCTTTATTTAATCAATCTGCAAGAGACTGTGCGCCTGCCCCCTCCCCCACTTGTGAGTTGGTGGGAAAAAGACTCAGTCTGTGTTGAGCTGCTGGACTGGGAGGATGTTATGACACGAAATGGGTAGTAAAGTCGTGTCATACATTGTCCATTTATTTAAGCAATAATTAAATTAATTAACTAAATTAGTTGGAAATGCTGGGCTGTGGTTCTCTTTATTAACCCATTCTTATGACATCACAGAACAAAGTTGGAGCTGGCGCAATTGCGATATAAAAAATGGTGGGATGTAGTCTGTTTGGACTACCCTATCAAATTAATTGTTTAACAGCTTTCAGAAAACAAGGTAGAGAAGAGAGCTCTAGATGGTGTAGGGCAAATAGATTGCTTAAAACACTCAATACCATCTTATGATGATTCTTCTTCATAATAAAACATACTTGAGGTCTTCAACATATAAGAATCTCTCTCTCTCTCCCTGTCTCTCTCTCTCTCTCTCTCTCTCTCTCTCTCTCTCTCTCTCTCTCTCTCTCACACACACACACACACACACACACACACAAACAAACATTTGCAATTTCACAGTCGGCATATACGTCCCAGTTTAAAAATATTACTTTACCAAATCTGAAACAAGGATATTGTCGTCCACACAGGTCGAATTTCTCATGTGAAATGTAGATACCTCCATTTTATACAAGTTATTTTCAAAGACAGAAGAAATCAGAGCATACGTGCTTTTTCACATGGTTAAAATACCGTTACTTGTTGTGAAAATCCTGTATAACGGTATGAGACAGTCTATTTATCCTTTTGGCTCATGACGGAGAACTTAAGAGCATGCTCTACCTCTGTCACAGGATGCTTTCCCACATTCGAAATCTCTTAAGATAGTCAAGTGCCTCGTCACCTACAAAGCCACGTTAGGTAGTCAAGTGGCAGCACAGGGGAGTTGTACATATTAGGTTAATACTGTTGTTTGTTGTGGTCTTCAGTCCTGAGACTGGTTTGATGCAGCTCTCCATACTACTGCCCACCAATACTAAACTGATCATCCCTTGATGCACCAGAACATGTCCTACCAACCGGTCCTTCTTCTTGTCAAGTTGTGCCACAAACTGCTCTTCTCCCCAATTCTATTCAGTACGTCCTCATTAGTTATGTGATATTCCCATCTAATCTTCAGCATTCTTCTGTAACACCACACTTCGAAAGCTTCTATTCTCTTATTGTCCAAACTAGCTATCGTCCATGTTTCACTTCCATACATGGCTACACTCCATACAAATACTTTCAGAAACGACTTCCTGACACTCAAACCTACACTCGATGTTAACAAATTTCTCCTCTTCAGAAACGCTTTCCTTGCCATTGCCAGTCTACATTTTATATCCTCTCTACTTCTACCATCATCATCTATTTTGCCACCTAAATAGCAAAACTCCTTTACTACTTTAAGTGTCTCATTTCCTAATTCCCTCAGCATCACCCGATTTAATTCGACTGCATTCCATTATCCTCGTTTCGCTTTTGTTGATGTTCATCTTATCTCCTCCTTTCAAGACACTGTCCATTCCGTTCAACTGCTCTTCCAAGTCCTTTGCTGTCTCTGACGGAATTACAATGCCATCGGCGAACCTGAAAATTTTTATTTCTTCTCCATGGTTTTTAATACCTACTCTGAATTTTTCTTTTGTTTCCTTTACTGCTTGTTCAATATACAGATTTAATAACATCGGGGAGGGGCTACAACCCTGTCTCACTCCGCTTCCAACCACTGCTTCTCTTTGAAGCCCTTCGACTCTTATAACTGCCATCTGGTTTCTGTACAAATTGTAAATTGCCTTTCGCTCCCTATATTTTACCTCTGCCACCTTTAGAATTTGAAGGAGAGTATTCCAGTCCACATTGTCAAAAGCTTTCTCTAAGTCTACAAATGCTAGGAACGTATGTTTGCCTTTCCTTAATCTTTCTTCTAAGGTAAGTCGTAAGGTCAGTATTGCCTTACGTGTTCCAATATTTCTACGGAGTCCAAGCAGATCTTCCCCGAAGTCGGCTATTACTAGTTTTTCCATTCATCTGTAAAGGATTCGCGTTAGTATTTTGCAGCTTTGACTTATTAAACTGATAGTCCGGTAATATTCACATCTGTCAACACCTGCTTTCTTTGGGATTGGAATTATTATAGTCTTCTTGAAGTCTGAGGGTATTTCGCCTGTCTCATACATCTTGCTCACCAGATGGTAGAGTTTTGTCAGGACTGGCTCTCCCAAGGCCGTCAGTAGTTCCAATGGAATGTTGTCTACTCCGGGGGCCTTGTTTCGACTCAGATCTTTCAGTGCTCTGTCAAACTCTTCACGCAGTATCGTATCTCCCATTTCATCTTCATCTACATCCTCTTCCATTTCCATAATATTGCCCTCAAGTACATCGCCCTTGTATAGATCCTCTATATACTCCTTCCACCTTTCTGCTTTCCGTTCTTTGCTTAGAACTGGGTTTCCGCCTGAGCTCTTGATATTCATACAAGTGGTTCTCTTTTCTTAAAAGGTCTCTCTCATTTTCCTGTAGGCAGTATCCATCTTACCCCTATTGGGATAAGCCTCTACATCCTTACATTTGTCCTCTAGCCATCCCTGCTTAGCCATTTTGCACTTCCTGACGACCTCATTTTTGAGACGTTTGTATACCTTCTGGCCTGCTTGATTTACTGCATTTTTATATTTTCTCCTTTCATCAGTTGAATTCAATATTTCTTCTGTTACACAAGGATTTCTACTGGCCCTCGTCTTTTTATCTACTTGATGCACTACTGCCTTCGCTACTTCATCCCTCAAAGCTGACCATTCTTCTTGTACTGTATTTCTTTTCCCCATTCCTGTCAATTGTTCTCTTATGCTCTCCCTGAAACTCTGTACAACCTCTGGTTTAGTCAGTTTATCCAGTCCCCATCTCCTTAAATTCCCACCTCTTTGCAGTTTCTTCAGTTTTAATCTGCAGTTCATAACCAATAGATTGTGGTCAGAGTCCACATCTGTCCCTGGAAATATCTTACAATTCAAAACCTGGTTCCTAAATCTTTGTCTTGGCATTATATAATCTATCTGATACCTTCTAGTATCTCCAAGCTTCTTCCATGTATATAACCTTCTTTTATGATTCTTGAACCTAGTGTCATCTCTCATTAAGTTATGCTCTGTGCAGAATTCTAGCAGGTGGCTTCCTCTTTCATTCCTTAATCCCATTCCATATTCACCTACTATGTTTCCTTCTCTCCCTTTTCCTACTATCGAATTCCAGTCACCCATGACTATTAAATTTTCGTCTCCCTTCACTACCTGAATAATTTCTTTTATCTCATCTACATTTCATCAATTTCTTCATTATCTGCAGAACTAGTTGGCACATAAACTTGTACTACTGTAGTAGGTGTGGGCTTCGTGGCTATCTTGGCCGCAATATTGCGTTCACTATGGTGTTTGTAGAAGGATAGGTTAATACTATGTACCATTTTATAGCTCCGGTAATATATCTGATACAATGTCCATCTCTCCCTGTGTAGGTGGGAGACTGAAATTTCGTTAAAAGATATCGCAACAAGGAACCCCCTGATAATTGCTACACGTATCATATTCGTGGTACTATCGCCCTCGCTTTCGGTCACCCGGCGGCACGTCAGAGATATCAAATTGTCTGACTGATTAATTAAACTGGTCGCGAGGATCTCTTTGCATAGTGAGTAATTTTTTTTTTTTTTTTTTTTTTTTTTTTTTTTTTTTTTTTTTTTTTTTGCCTGCAGTCATATTACACTCGCCAGCTAACCATTACAGGCACATCTGTGACGACTCTGGAGGCTTGCCACAGGCTAGGTAGTCACTTGCCCAAATACCATAATGGGCGGTAACTGTCTTCATATAGATAAATATATTCAGCGCTAATTACGTTCTGTCTGTCGACTACATTGTCATGTTGGTGGAGGTAAGCCACCTACAATTCCGCTTTACTGATCCCGAACTAACCCTTATGAGATCTGTCGGTCTGTGGGGGCAGCAGGATGTAACACTGTCTTCTCCACCCGCATGATGTCTCTGCCCCTGTACCCCACCGAGTCGCATGTGAACAGCGGCCACTGCCGCCACCGAGTAGCGAGCTTCCACCTGCGCGACGCGGCTGTTCCACTCCTGGCCGACAAGCCAATGCTCGCCGTGCCGGACAACTGTTAATGATTGCAGCGTCACAAAAGATGCCCTTTCCTTCTCAGGAGGACTGGGCGCTTAAATGTCGCTTGGGTAACTACCAAGATGTTGAACAATAAGGTTCCCCTCCTCACACCTGCAAAACGAAACGTTCTGAGATGTCTTTTGGAAATATGCTGGAAAGGTTGACCCAGTGAACAACAGAAAAATGCCTGTCTGCTGGCCATCCAGTTCCAAATGTATATCAGCCCGCAGACCTGGGTTTGCCTCAGATTATAGCCTTGTAGAAGCGTTCTATTGCTTCGAAAACTCAAGTGGGAATCCCTGGAGATGAGGCGTTCTTACTTTCGAGGAACACTATCGAGAAAATTTAGAGAGCCGACATTTCAAGCTGACTGCAGAAGGATTCTACTACCGTCAAAATACATTTCGCGTAAGGACCATGAAGATACGATACGAAAAATTTTCGCTCATCTGGAGGTGTATAGATAGTCTTTTTACCCTCGCTCTCTTACAAAATGGAATTAGGAAAGTAAATGACTGTTAGTGATACAGGGTTCCCTTTGCCACACACAGTACGATAGCTTGAGAAGTATACAAATAGAGGTAGATGTAAATTTAATCTACCTATTAAGACATCAGTCTATCCATTTATAGGCCCACAAAACTCACGGAAGAATGTTGTGCTATTTAACGAGGAAATGTCAGCTGCGGATTGTGTCTCAGTGAAAACTGTTGTGGTTGGCAGGAGAGCCAGCCGTGTTTTTCTAAAGGAGGCCGAAATGCACGCATCTCAGCTCACGCAGGCTGGCGTGAGGTCTGGAACATGACAAGGGAATTAGAATTGAGAAAAACGGACGTAGCTGGTGGAATACTTAACTTTAATCCATTAATGGAGAACGTCGCTCTTTATGGTACATGATTCACAATATCAATAGTTCGGATACTGGCGCCTTGCTAGGTCGTAGCAAATAACGTAGCTGAAGGCTATGCTAACTATCGTCTCGGCAAATGAGAGCGTAGAAGTCAGTGAACCATCGATAGCAAAGTCGGCTGTACAACTGGGGCGACTGCTAGGAAGTCTCTCTAGACCTGCCGTGTGGCGGCGCTCTGTCTGCAATCACTGATAGTGGAGACACGCGGGTCCTACGTATACTACCGGACCGCGGCCGATTTAAAGGCTACCACCTAGGAAGTGTGGTGTCTGGCGGTGACACCACAAAAACCGTCATATCACACCCAAATTTTCTCGCTGCAGTCACTTTGTGAGACATATGTGAGGCTGTAATATGTTTGCCCGCATCACGTAGGGGAACCGTTAGAGAGCTCACCTCTCAACTCTCCTTCCGTTGGAACATCGCTTCCCTGACATATTCTCACGAGTCTTCCAGTCATCCAGTCTTCGATTTCAATCCACCTGATTTCGACGAGTAAGAGATGTTGCCCTGCTAATTCTCTCTTGATTCCGCCACGTTCCGGCAGCTCTGTTCCATTAGTTAGAGGGCTGTCTAGTCCTGCACTCATCACTAACTAGGTAGAGAACTATCACAACGAGAAAAATAGCACACCAACGTACAGGAGGAAAGTCACAACCATGCAGAGTATACTTGGACTGCACAAAGAATTTAAGAAGCGTAACCCTTATTTCGGATGTTTGTCTATGAATATCCACTTTACGTGTCCTAATCTCCTTTATCGTATTCCTACGATTGCTACGCTAGAAATGCCACAGTGTAATGTTGTCAGAGTCCTCATTGATAACATAGTGTCGCGTGAGAAATGCATCACCTTTTCTTCAAATGGAGCACACCTCCACAATACGATTCTAACAGTATCACAGAGCTTCCAATACACATCGGTACAACAGCCTCACACCTGTACGCGTAATTCAGAGTTACTGCAAGAGTTAGGGGAGATTCAGGACTTAATCACAGCTTATCTCGTATTTTAGCACCACATGATTTTCGATAGTGGACCAACCATGATACTGTATTCCATCTACAGCAGAGTATATTCACATGAGTAGTACAGCTATGTGTAGTGCTATTTATAGATTTAGAACCAAACCCAGTACCGTAAATCGAGAGCCAATTATCACGTACAAGCCAGACCAAATCAGTGTCAATACTTCCTCCAGTAACAGCAGTCATCTTAGTACCTCTTATACCTCAACCCGAATTGTAGTGCAACAGCCTCTAGGTGACATACTGATGGGATTTGCAGTCACTTACCTCCTACATCATCACATCTTAGTGGACGAATCACACCCCGCCCCCCTCTTAAAAATCAATGCAGATTAATTTGAGCCAGACATATTCTTCTGCTTTAGCTTACCAACTTGTCATAACAGTCCAGCAAGCGAATCCGAACCTGACATGTGAGTTCTGCTTCAGATGCTTACTGCTAGGCGTTTTGCGGCAGTTAATTCTTTCGATGACAGTGAACCTAGTTTCCAGTTCCGTTGATGTGCAATATATTTGGTTAGGTCCAGGTCAACTACCAACTCCACCAAAGTGCTTCCAGCCTGCGTGCAGACAACTCCACCACCGTCCCACATCTAAAACAAATACAATGCAAGTGACTGTACAGTGCATAGTGGAGGGTACATCGCAGCAGTGTTATCGATTTCTCATCCATCCTAATCTCACACTCTGATCGACTACATATACTTCCATACCTCCCTAAGCTACCTCTTTCTTTCTGGAAGAAGTACATCGTCTTTCCCAGAGATTTTTTTCCGGTAACTTATTCGAATGGAGTATGCCAATCTACACCAGCCTAGCAACAATCACACTATGCTTTTGCTTCGCAGATCAGTCACGTAACAAGAGCAGATGCGGCTTCACAGGACTGTTAGGCAACGACTATGCAATGTCAGGCTGTCGAATAGATGTTAAGGTTCACGCGTACTTATCGTTTAACCACGAGTGGGATTATGCATGTTAGTGTCGGCGTAGTAACTGATAATGGCCTCAAAGTTACAGCGGAAATTGAGAATGTATAGTGAGGCACAAAGATGGGGCCCATTCAAACAGAGTGGGCTAAGCCGTGGAGCAAACAGACGTTTATACGTTGACGGCTAAATACGACACATTCTGTCTCGCTATTCCTGCCTTTCACAGCAGCAGTGTCAATGCATCAGTACTTACTGTACTTTGTGTTGCTACATTAAAATTAACAGCTCGAGAGGCATCACAGGACGTATTTCAAAAGCAGCAAAGTGGTATGTGCTGCAGTGGAGCGGGAGAAGATCTATGATATTATTTTGCATAAGATAGTGGGAATATTGAGAAAGACGTGCTGTTCATTATTTCGGTCACTCAATCATTCTGACATCAACTAAAGTTCATTTCAAGGTGGTATACCTATGCCAACAGGTTTAGCATGCAATAAATGAGGAATCAAAGCAAACAAAGAACAATTATTTGCGAAATACTGTCACACAGTTTCCGAACGTCAGTCAGTGCTGTATAAGTACAGTGATGCTGTGCATGGTTCTCCATCTCACCATGAACAAACGTCCCATAAAAACTACAGTCTTCCACGCCATAAATGTGAAGTTAGGATTAATCCTGATTTCGAAAAATCTACTTACGGTGAAAATACTGCCTATGTAGCGATGCAATCGTGTCAGATATATGTAACGAAGTTACCAAACGTTTGTCAGGGCTATTTAAGGAAAGTGGTACTGGGTACTGTGCTGCTTCTAAACATTATCAGATGTGCTGTTAAAGGTACAGTCTTCCAAGCCATATATCTGCATATAGACCCTCTTCTGATGTCGAAATGTAATTTGCTTGGAAAGAAGAAAAATGGTCAGTGATCCAGTGTTGCAATGGAATGAGATGCATTTAACTTAATCTCCAAACATCTGCAGGGCCGTTTAAGTGCAGTTATGCTATGTATGGTACGCGCTCCCACCCTTAAGAGATGTCCCTTTAAAACTAGTCTTCCGTATCATACACATGTACATACACTCATTTCTAATTTCGAAATGTAATTTGCCTATGAAGAAAAAAAATGTACACACTAATGCTATGGTGCACTGGAATCAGGTGCATGTTAGCATAGGACCCAAACAACTGTCAGGGCTGCTCAAGTGCAGTGGTGCGCCGACCGCTGTGGTCGAGCGGTTCTAGGCGCTTCAGTCCGGAACCGCGCGACTGCTACGGTGGCAGGTTCGAATCCTGCCTCGGGCATGGATGTGTGTGATGTCCTTAGGTTAGTTAGGTTTAAGTCGTTCTAAGTTCTAGGGGACTGATGACCTCGGATGTTAAGTCCCATAGTGCTCAGATCCACTTGAACCATTTTTTGCAGTGGTGCTGTGTAGGGAACTCCCTCCCATAATTAACAAATGTTCCTTAACTCTACAGTCTTATGCACCATACACACCCTATACTGATTTCTGAAATGTACTTCCGTATTGCTAGCATTTAGTTGGGGTCAAAGTCTCCACAGGTATAAATCAGGGCTTAAAAACTAGATCTTTTTTAGTAGAGGAAGCTTTAAACATTTCTCCTAAACGTTATGTAGTCGTCCATATCCATTCTCAGTATCTGGATCCGTAATTTTGTTGTCATTAATAGAAGTCCATTGCAGTAGTACGGGCTGATGGTTCATTTCAACGTCAACAGCTCTGCTTCAGATGGATTTTTTTTTTTACATTACTGGTGCATCCATACCAAATTCTGCTAACATATACCATGCTCTTCCTGACTGTGGGATATGGTGCAATATATCGAGAGTGCATAGATGTCCCTCTATTAAAGTACTGATATATGACATCATCCTTCCAACATATAACGCATACATTAAGAATACTAGCACCTTCAACCGCCAATTTCTATCTCATCTGCTGTGTAATGCTTTAAACTAAAGTAATATAATGCATGGTGGTAGGCAGCAATCAAATTTTCCTTTTCTCCCTGCAATAAACCCCAGTACAGAATCTAGTCGCTACTAACTTAGTGGAGTGTACATATCGCAGAGCGCTTGCTACCATATCATATGGAACTCCATAGTACCGATCTCAACAACAGTAGTGTGCTAGAGGATAAAATGGTATTTTGTTTAAACCTATGGAAGACCGTATACACTGACAGAAGTGTATTGTTGTATGTCAGTTTAATGCTTCAAGGCCAGGAATATCAAGATTGTTCAACACAGGGCAGCAGCTGTTAAGATCAAGAGCAGATTGTATCGAGAGCAGACCTAAGTATGACTGATGTAACAAAAAACAAGGAAAGATCTCATGTTAACGATAATACCTTATTCTACACAATGTGTGTTAATAAAGCATAGCCCACACGCCACACATTGAATTGCATAACGATGATGATTCAGGAGATGAAGGCCAGATTATCTCCATTTTGCACAGGTTACAAGTATCATTCCAAACAAACCGTTATACCCACTGATAAATCTCCACAACACACTCAGATAGCCACTATGTTATAGAGCGACCTTCCTTCAAATCTCCCTTTGTATACAGCCTACTATAAAGATGGAAAATGCTGACACTTCTGCTCACGTGATCATGACGTCATTTCTGGCCACGTATTGTAAATTTGCTTGTGAATATAGTGCAGTCACCAATCAATAGCGCAATTGTGCTATTTTTCTGATTGGATTTTTTTTTATTTAATTACTTGATTTAGAGAATGTGTGTGTGTGTGTGTGTGTGTGTGTGTGTGTGTGTGTGTGTGTGTGTGTGTGTTCGTGTGAGATCCTCAAAGTTTGAAGTCCTCTTAGACGTTTTATTACGAATAATCGTAAGGGAGGAATGTTTTAACCGTTTTGTTGGACTTGCACCTCCCACATATTTTTTCCCTACCTTACCTCCTGCAAGTTGTTAAACAATTAATTTGATAGGGTAGTGCAGGCGGTCTATATCCTTTCATTTTTGATTTCACAATTGTGCCTACTCCCCCTTTGTCATAAACGTTCAAATGTGGGTGAATTCTTACGGAACTTAACTGCTACGGTCGTCAGTCCCTAAGCTTACACACTATTTAACCTAAATTATACTTAGGACAAACACACACGCCCTTGCCCGAGCGAGGACTGGAACCTCCGCCGGGACCAGCCACACAGTCCATGACTGCAGCGCCCTAGACCGCCCGGCTAATCCCGCGCGGCCCCCCTGTGTACTGCGACATCATAGGAGCGGAGTATTTTGCCCGCCCAAATAAAGAGAACCACAGCCCAGCATTTCTCACCAATTTAATAAATTAATTTAATTAATGTTTCAATAAATGAAAAATATTTTGCTCGAATTGAGTACCCATTTCATTTCATGAGATCCTCGCACTTTGGCAGCTCAACAGAGGTAGAATCTTTTCCACCAGTTCACAAGTGGGGATGGGCAGGCAGCTGTAGGACAATCAAGCAGCAGGATAAGACAAAAATATACATAGTTAATAAATAAAGACAGTACCTCACATCCTGCCTCTGCAGTAGCTCATCATAGGCTAAGTCTTTATTCCCACCAATTCACAAGTGGAGGAGGGGAGGAGAGGAGCCCTGTCTCCCACAAACTGACTAAATAAACAATTTGAATTTTATAAATAGATAGTACATTATTATGTCCAGTGCAAATGTAACTGAAATTTGTTTGAATTTCGTCATGAGTTCCTTCCACATCAACAGCTCTACACAGACTGAGCATTTCCTGGCAATTTCCATATGGGAGAAGAGGAGTGAGGAGAAGGGAGCAAAGGGGAGGATTGGTGGGGCAGCTGGGAATATCCCAGGAGGGGAAAGAGTGGTTCAGAAGTGAACTAGGAAGGAGGTGAAGAAATAAGTAACCCAGGATTGGCATCCCTTTTCCCTAAGACATGAGGGAGGAAGAGGGGGCGAAGAGTGCGTGGTTTCTCAGAAGGATGGATTATCGTCAGGGATTCGTAAATCAAACCCCAGGGGTCAAAAATCAATTATCATAACAACATGTTGAGGGAAGGGCGATAATAGCACAGATAATAGCACAGACCAGCCAGTCTGCGTATAACTGACGGACGATTTTTCACAATAATTTAGGCATATTCGGGGGTGATCCTCTATCCCCGCCTCAAAAAACACTGTACAAAAACCTCTGAAATACGAAAAAGTACCCAACAAAGGTTACACGTCATACAGACAGGTGTCGCACACGATTTCATTCCCTCAGATCAACTGATGACTATGTTGACAGAAGAACATGTGGTCAGGGAGTTAAAATACAAATTATTTGGCAATTCGCGAGCGGTAGAGGGTTCCATACGACTGGATACACGTTTGAAACAGAAAGAGGGAGAGAGAGAGTAGCAGGTCGTTACGTGAACACGACAAGGCGTTGTATAAATACTTCGTGTGAAACTGAACATTGAAACTGAAGCATGACTCGAACAGGAAAGTTTGCTGCTTATGAAATAGCACGTTTGTACTACCATTTGAAATCGCTAAGAAAATACTCTGAAACACAATAAAAGAATTAATCTGAATACTCTTAATGATGGAAGTTGTTGTGCAGATGATAACATTTACAATCTGTGGGACAAAGCAGCTTATCGCTCGTTAGGGGGCACGTAGCTCTCCATAAAGGGGCAGAGAGCGGCAGAGGCGCTCATTTTACCAGTCGGTCAGCTCGGCACGCTGGAATGCCGTGCCACACCGCACGCAGCCACTTCTGTGGCCAAATGTTTGCTCTCACAACAAGGAAACGCCACCGGGCCGCCCTGTTACTGCAGTGGAGAGCGTGTCGACCTATATAGGCGCCGTGACTCTGCTTATTTAACCGCTTGTCGTATGTCGCTTTCAGTCTGAGGTCACACAGAAGTTCTTGAAGAGCGGTATTAATACTTGAAGATCGTAAATAGTGCACTACTTCCTAGGTCTTTAAAAAAATGAGTCTTACACACTGAAACTCTTCTGTCTTGCTTCTGTAATCGACGAGGAAGAATACGTCGTCTCTCTGGAAGGGTATAATCACCCTGTTCCGCACATTCTTAATCATTACGCTTGTGCTTTAGAACTTGTGCGGGAGATAACATCATACCTTACAGCGTGGGATGCTACCTCACTGGCTACAACATATACGATTAGTTTTCTCTAAATTTTACTCAGCTGGTATAATTAACAAGAATAAATAAATTGAATTCAATTAAACTTCATATAATCTGTTAACAATCAATACTCAACTTCTGGTGCGTTACGACTCCCAGGACTGTACCAACGCAGCACCTCCCAATGCTCTGCCGAGCAGCCCGCTGCCAGCCGTTTCAGCGGACGCAGGAAGGCGCTCCGATTTTCAGATCCTCCTCGCCGGTCGATAGCATAGGGCTGAACTGCAGATTAGGCCCCTTCTGGACCCACGCTCGGGAAGATACCTTTCGCGACGAGCAGTTAACGCCCCATACCACGGAGCCGCTGCTCGCGTCGCTTACGCTGATGCGCGGTCTGCGTGTTGTCCCTCTAGCACCGGCAGAGAAGTCACTTCTTCATGCCCCGACTGCCAACTCTCCACGAGAGCCCATACAACCACTTCTTAAACCCACGCGAATAGCCCACTTTTCCCCTTTCCCGCTAGAGGGAGACACCGAAGCCTTCATTTGTGACAAAGGCGCCACCGTCAGAAAACGGAGGGCGACTGCTTCACGCCACGCGCTGCGGCGCCCTTTTCAAAGCTAACTTTACTACGGCTCAGGGTTAAAGTTCCGTTGTCAACTGTGGGACGCCCATGGGGTAGTATTGATACGTGACACCACACTTCTATACCTCGTGATACTACCGCCATTTATAGATGTGCAATCGCTATCCCATGACTTTCGTCACCTCAGTGTCTTCAATATCCTGTACACATTGTTCAACTGTCTCCCTACGTCTTTGAAAGTACTATATGTGCGTTTTTCATGTATTCTAGAGCGCTAATGAGACGTTATTCTTTTGGCAGTTGTGAAGCCACCTTGGCTCCACCACAGTCACGGTAATTACGTTGGCCAGTGGAGGGTTCGGCAGTCCCGGATGCTAGGGTCATCGGCCCGACGCTGCTGTGGGTCGCATTCGACAGGTCCGATGCCGGGGTCGCCGTGTTGTTAGAGCCGCCTCGGCGCACCTCCCGGGCTGGCACCGCTCCCATCGTGACAAATCGCTCTCCACCGCTCACTGGCAGCAGGCGCAGCCACCGGCGCAGTCGACGACGCGCTAACGAACGATGGCCAACCGATATATGTTCGGCGATCCGGAGGCGTACAGGCTACGCGTTCCGTGTTCGCCCGGTATGAAATATGTGCGTATTCCCCCACGAGGAAATAGCTGCGTGTGCTCATTAGGGCTTTGATGACTGCGGTACTGAAAGAAGATTCACTGATACAGCAATTTTTTTTTTTTCAAATCCTTTCACATATCTCACCGAGTTTGTGTTCGCCAAGGGATGATGAATTATGGAGGAGAGCTTCCTCACTAAGAATGACGTGCCATTCATCACTTCATTTCGTGTGCCCTTTATTTGTGGAAGACTCCTCACTAATAGGGTAACTTGTTGTTACTATAATCCGTTAATCATAAGAATAAACCTGATGTAAACAAACACAAATGCGAAGATAGGTCAGGAGCCGTAGCACACGTACACTGGTGTTACGCTCTTGGAAGTAGGTCCTACTTATGTATTAAATATCTTAGTACCAAGTTGCGTTAAATGAAACTTTAACACATCCAAATTTATTAAAAGCCATCAACGTTTTCCTTAATCACGCTTTAGCTATCTAGTTTTCATTTCAAAAATCGCATACAGTCGCAGCCTCTGTACTGTTGTGCTCTGATTGTCGCCCTGTTAACGCGCAGTATGAAAATGGCTGAGGCTGCTTCCTGTTCCGTGGTGAAACGCCATTATGGAACGCGATTAAAAAGTGCCGAGAAATAGGCTGTTCTTAATGTTTCTCATAAATTTACGGAGATAATCGGCTTTGAAGTATTCCCACCGTTGTATACAATACAGTTGATACACTAAGCTATGTTGAACGTGTAACGGAGTCGGTAGCGGAATGGAATATGAATTCATGGCTGTTATTCGTGCGTTGGTTCAAATCTTTCCAGTATCATTTTTTTTCTCGTTCAATGTAAAAGACCTACATCTCGTAATTATAAAACTCATCATCATTTTTATGGATAATGCACGTCTTCATATTTCTGATTAAATATTGGACGCGAAATTATGTTTTCGTTTCCATTACAAATTTTTACTTATCGATGCTTTATGAAAGACTGTTCATGAAAGTTGTTTAAATTAATAAAACATAACAATTTAATTTTTAAGGCAAAAATGAACAACCGAATCCTCTTTATTTGGACTATGTCCATCGTTTTATAACGCAGAGGTAGATAAGTATCATAGAAATGTGAAAGACTTTACATTTGCTACTGTACCGTTACAACATTAACCCAACAGAACTGGTCTGGAGCCAAGCTGCGGGATTTGATCCTAGAAGTAACAACACTGTTAAGCTTCCAGACGTACTGGAGCTAACGCACACAGCTTTTTCACACATCACTGCCGAACGGTGGCGGGATATTGAAGGGCTAGTCATAAAAGAAGAAGAGAAAATGTTGCCTGGTTAGCTTCGTGGATTCTGTCGTTGATAGGCTGGTTATCAACGTAGTAGGTGACACTTCCAGAACAGAAATGCATTTTCGGATTCGGATAAGGAAGGAGACGCCTGACTGTAAGAGATACCTTCAGTGCCTTCAATATTTAACTGCACGGTGAAATTCTTCAATATTCTCTTACGTTACACACAGCTTACGCAGAGAACCCTGTGGTTAAGGCAGGAATTTCATCATTTTTGTTTTTAATTGCAATAGTACGTCAGCTAAAACGATAACTTGTTGTGGTTTTCTTCTAGTCGTCTAAGGAGCTTTCGTGATAGATTTGCAGTGTATTATTTCATTCTGCTTAAACATTAAACGACATTGGGAGCTGTATTACTCCTGTACACGTCTCTTTTTACTGCACTGCAGACTAACTGAACCAGCTGACCGGCCAGTGCTATCCATGCTAATGCGCCTGGAAAGCTATTGTCCCGTATTATAGCTAAGTCGATGGGCGCGTAACGCACAGCACAATACGTACCCTTACTATCGTACTTAACATTACTCGAGACAGCTTGGATGCAGTCCCACGCGAAAGGGAAATCCAATGAGGTTCCGGCAAACGCGGAAGCATGCTATGTTTACATCAAGTTTATTCTTATGATGAACGGTCTATAGTCAACAGAAACACGTGCGTGGCTCCTACGTAAGATCTATGTCCAGCCTCTATGAAAATGATGCTATAAGGAGACATTAGTCCATAACCTGCCTTTTATCTCCAGTGATGTACTGGACACATTCGGTCTGCGTCATTGTGATTACTGATTACCAGCGTCCTGAATGCAGACTGGCAAAAACTGACCTTCCTAAAAGCTCAGTACCTCTAGAGTTCTGTGCAGTTCCCAGATTTTTCGTTGCATCAGCACTGTTTGCTTCCCCGCCAAAAACTCGGAAAATTAAATGTGTGCAGCGCACACGGTGCTCAGGTTATCACGGAACACTATGTTTAAACAATGTACGCACGCCGTGCAGCTCGCTGTAATTGCTTGGAAGACTTTTAATATTGTACAAGTTCTTTATACTTTTCTTTTATCTTCCCCAGTTAATAATTTTACTAAATAACCTATATATAATAACTTTGCAGCAACAAGTCATTTCAGTGAACAAATCTTCTCTCGGTAATAATATATACATATATATATTCCGTTCTCTCTCTCTCTCTCTTTCTCCCTCTATTTTCTGGGTGGTTAACATCGTTTTCTTTTTCCCTATGGGATTCACCTCGACACCGCTCCCACTTCCATAATTTTTCAATTTTATTCAGTTTTATTTTGGTCTGATCTTTAGACTCAAGCACTTCTCCTTCAGTACATTGTGGATGCACCAGCTCAATGTGAAAGTGTTTAGTATGTGAGCAGAGGCAATTGAAAAGCTAAGGGATTCGGCAAGGTTGTCCAGTGCCATCGCAGTTGTTTAAAATTTATCTGGAAGTATTATTACATACATTGAGAAGTAAATATAACAGAATCAGTATGTGGGACGGAAATGAGAAACTTTACTCTCACCTATTCGCTGATGACCAGGTGCTAATTGCTCAGCTTAGAGACGACTCTTGCTATTTTCTAAGGAAGATATTTGAAGTATATGACAAGTGGGGTTTAAAACTGAACAGAAAGAAGACTGAATATATTATAGTGTGTGGTAACAAACAGCATAAATAAGATGCTGGAAACTATTGGCATTCAGGTCTAATAAGGAATCCCTTGACTGTGAGGTCGCAAGATCAGTGTTTAGTAAGGCTCATTTGAAAATGGTGTGTCGACAATTATGACAAGAAAAATATTAGCTGCTAATGACTCACCATGTGCATCACGACAGCGACAAAAAAATGAGTGTCGGGCACGTGTAGAGATCAAACTTCTGTGGGATGTATGTATTACACAAAACTGAATCGTCGACATTCAAGAAATGATCAAAACAAACTATTAACTTGCACCTTGAACACCAAGTCAAAAATGGCGCACCACGGTGATCACGAAGGCTCGTACCAACAGGATCGAAAGCGACCTCCTTTGGAGCTACAAACCGTGCAGGACTTTCAGCTAGGTATGCACTCTTATAAAACGCATACAGAGTCGTATTGATGCAAAGGGGTGATGGGAACTGATCGAATCTGATGGCATGCAACCGAATGTGGAACAACCTCTCGTTTAGCTTATCGCGAAATTGGCTAGCCTTTAAGGCGTTGCTGCATACAGTGCGATAATATGTTTTACAAGCGTGGAAAGAAGCGAACATCCAGAGGCTGAAATTGTCTAGTGGTTGCAGGTGATTCGAAATGCAACGTCACACACTTCTCAGGAGGAATAGTTTGTTCTAAAGGAGTATGATATTTGTACGCTGACCAGGAATCATGCAAAAGCAAGTTATTTTGACCAGCTGTTGGTCAATATCAGTGCTCTTACGATAGTTGTAATTCTTCTACGCCCATTTTGCCACTCTTGCTTGCTGTGATGTAAATATTCCCTATTGCCTTTACTAGATCACGCACACAAGAAACATTAAAGAACTTTCTATCCAATTTACCACCCAAATTAATAGTCTTGCATGATTGTATACGAATGCGGTATGGTATTGATTTTAGTTGATTTTGATTCAACTCGCTTGGTACCTCTAATTTCCAGTCTTTTTTCATACACATTTCCTCTTCAAATCCCATTTGGTCGCAGTTGAAAACAAACTCCTTATCGAACGATGTGATGAGTTTGTTTATCTCATCTACAAATTTTCGGACTGATTCCGCGGTTTGCTGTGCATCGTCAAGGCGACACTTTCCTTGAAATTTCGTTATATTACGTGTTCCAATTCTGTAGCACTATTTGAAGTTATGCATTCATGCTCTACTTCCCTTGAAATCAATATAAACTATGTCGCGCGCTATTTGATGTCCATGACGTATTACGTCAGTATCATGGAGTTATTTTACATTGAATCGAGCATCTTTGAAACGCTCTTACGCCAGGTTTTGTTACAAGCATGCCTTGTTCTCCCTCGAAATTCCGTAGTTTTTAGTATAAACTACACGGCCATATTGCTGGGACTAATTGGAAATCTGTTCCTTTTTTTTTTTTACTGTGCTGCGGATAATCTTCCACGTACTTAAATATGCTTAGTATTTTTATTGCATTTCACTCAAGACGGGGTTTGTGGCTTCCTGTCCGACAAGGATGATCTTTTAACACCTGTTTGAGTCTCACCTCCTCTTGTTAAGCCCATGTCATCACTGTACTCCTTATGTAAATTGTCTGCACAGCCGAGTGTATACGGCACAGCACATTCCACTGACTCATCTTGCAGAAACGCTAATATTGCATCTTACACTTCTTTCTCACTCTGAGAAATACCTTGGGTTCCTTTCTGACAAAATGTCAACCTCTATAATTGATGTTGTAGGCATAGTGGAACGTCTTATTTGTTTATCATTGGCATTTCTCTACTATGTATCAATACCACTTGTACTGTTGCACCGTTATGAGTTACTCGTCGACTAAGCAGTTCAGCTACGTACCGCGACCTCTTGCTGCCCTAGCCATTGGACACCTCTTGTTGCCATTAGCAGCTAATATTATGCTTACATGGTGGACAGCGTGTGGGGCGTCGAATGCCATGAACATCACTGGCCGTCTGTGACCTCACACTCAATGGCTTCCTTGTAAGCGCAGTACTGTCCCCTCGGCTACAGCGTGGTCGTCAGTGAAAACACCTCAACTCGATCAAAAGAAAAAGTTCTTGCGCTATGACCATTCACAGTTTTCACTCCAGACTTATTACAGGCGGTAGGTCGTTCATCGTTTCTTGAATTGTTCTCAGTGCATACCGATGGGGCAATCGCACGTTGTCATATATATATGAAGAGCAGTAATGTTCTTCGATAACCTTACTACTGATGTACGTTTAGCGGAGTGCTTTCTACTCATGTTGCAGTTTGGATACAAAATTCTGGAAGATATAGTATAATAAAAAATAATTAAAAAAATGTTTAGATATATGGAAATATTGAGACTAATTTTTCAGCGCTCGCACAAGCACGATAAGCTAGGCTTTGCCTCTAAATGGGTTCATATTAGTTCTGCATGGACGAAATAGTTTTTCTTTTGTTGTAGATTTGCGCTTACCAATTAATAATACTACATCCAATCGCCGTATCCGCCTACAAAATCTTGATTGTGTCTATGATATTGGACTCGGATCTTCGTGATAACTCCGAAGCACACAAGTGGGCTTCTTCTTCTATATTACCGTACTACTTGGAATAATAACCCAATTTTTCACTAATAAAATACGACTGAACTATTTCTTCTTCCAAATCCATCAGAAACAAACGCAAAATAATTTTATTTAAAAAAGCGGATAAAGTGCCACTAGAAGCCTTCCTAAAAGACAATTTCCATTCCTTCCGAACTGACTATGCGAATGTAGACGAGATGTGGCTCAAATTCAAAGATATAGTAGCAACAGCAATTGAGATATTCATACTTCATAAATTGGTAAGAGATGGAACGGATTCCCCGTGGTACACAAAAAAGGTCCGAACGCTGTTGCAGAGGCAACGGAAAAAGCATGCGATGTTCAGAAGAACGCGAAATCCCGAAGATGGGATAAAATTTACAGATGCGCGAAATTTGGCACGTACTTCGATGCGAGATGCCTTTAATAGGTTCCACAACGAAACATTGTCTCGAAATTTGGTAGAAAATCCGAAGAAATTCTGGTCGTATGTAAAGTACACAAGCGGCAAGACGCACTCAATACCTTCGCTGCGCAGTGCCGATGGTACTGATATCGACGACTGTGCCGCCAAAGCGGAGTTATTGAACGCAGTTTTCCGAAATTCCTTCACCAGGGAAGACGAATGGAATATTTCAGAATTTGAAACACGAACATCTCCTAGCATGAGTGTCTTAGAAGTAGATACCTTAGGGGTTGCGAAGCAACTCAAATCGCTTGATACGGGTAAGTCCTCATGTCCAGTTTGTATACCGATTAGGTTCCTTTCAGATTACGCTGATACTATAGCTCCCTACTTAGCACTCATATACAACCGCTCGCTCACCGATAGATCTGTACCTACAGATTGGAAAATTGCGCAGGTCGCACCAGTGTTCAAGAAGGGTAGTAGGAGTAATCCATTTAACCACAGACCTATATCATTGACGTCGGTTTGCAGTAGGGTTTTGGAGCATATACTGTATTCAAACATTATGAATCACCTCGAAGGGAACGATCTATTGACACGTAATCAGCATGGCTTCAGAAAACATCGCTCTTGTGCAACGCAGCTAGCTCTTTATTCGCACGAAGTAATGGCCGCTATCGACAGGGGATCTCAAGTTGATTCCGTATTTCTAGATTTCCGGAAAGCTTTTGACACCGTTCCTCATAAGCGACTTCTAATCAAGCTGCGGAGCTATGGGGTATCGTCTCAGTTGTGCGACTGGATTCGTGATTTCCTATCAGGAAGGTCGCAGTTCGTAGTAATAGACGGCAAATCATCGAGTAAAACTGAAGTGATATCAGGTGTTCCCCAGGGAAGCGTCCTGGGACCTCTACTGTTCCTGATCTATATAAATGACCTGGGTGACAATCTGAGCAGTTCTCTTAGGTTGTTCGCAGATGATGCTGTAATTTACCGTCTAGTAAGGTCATCCGAAGACTAGTATCAGTTGCAAAGCGATTTAGAAAAGATTGTTGTATGGTGTGTCAGGTGGCAGTTGACGCTAAATAACGAAAAGTGTGAGATGATCCACATGAGTTCCAAAAGAAATCCGTTGGAATTCGATTACTCGATAAATAGTACAATTCTCAAGGCTGTCAATTCAACTAAGTACCTGGGTGTTAAAATTACGAACAACTTCAGTTGGAAGGACCACATAGATAATATTGTCGGGAAGGCGAGCCAAAGGTTGCGTTTCATTGGCAGGACACTTAGAAGATGCAACAAGTCCACTAAAGAGACAGCTTACACTACACTCGTTCGTCCTCTGTTAGAATATTGCTGCGCGGCGTGGGATCCTTACCAGGTGGGATTGACAGAGGACATCGAAAGGGTGCAAAAAAGGGCAGCTCGTTTTGTATTATCACGTTATAGGGGAGAGAGTGTGGCAGATATGATACACGAGTTGGGATGAAATCATTACAGCATAGACGTTTTTCGTCGCGGCGAGACCTTTTTACGAAATTTCAGTCACCAACTTTCTCTTCCGAATGCGAAAATATTTTGTTGAGCCCAACCTACATAGGTAGGAATGATCATCAAAATAAAATAAGAGAAATCAGAGCTCGAACAGAAAGGTTTAGGTGTTCGTTTTTCCCGCTCGCTGTTCGGGAGTGGAATAGTAGAGAGATAGTATGATTGTGGTTGGATGAACCCTCTGCCAAGCACTTAAATGTGAATTGCAGAGTAGTCATGTAGATGTAGACTCTTCGAAAATACAGACTCTTCACTTATTCTCATGACCAAAATGGCTACCGCCGATTACGCTCTAAAATAATGTGTGTCTGCCTTGGTTCCTTAGCAGAGAGTGAATCCTTCCTTTTACCGAGCAACAGGAAAAACATCTTATATTTTTTAGTATTTGAAAATCAAGTACACATGACAGTAGGCTCAGGCTCTACGCTGGGCTACCTCTTCACCTTTTTTCTCTTTGCCTTTAAAGGAAACGAAAACATTAAGTCAAGAAATACAAAAGATACGTCACAAAGATCATAACATCAAATAGCTGCGTCGCACGTGCTCTGCTGAGATTATCCCAAGAACACGTAGCAAATGCACATGTGCATGCATTTGTAGAACTCCATTCAAATGCAATATCTCGTCACTCGCTACAGTCCGGCCATAGCAACGTAATAGTTGTCAGTTCGCTAACAATAGTCGATTCGTAGGCTGCCGGTTGTACTATCACGAAATTAGGGCCCAGACTGCATTAAAACAGTTGTGTAAAATAGCTGCTGCTAAAATGAAAATATAACATTAGATAGCTGTTCAAATACAATTACTAGTGGTTTAATGCTAAGCTCTTCCGTGAATTTAAACACTGTGAGTCTAGTGCCGTAAACTGCACCAACCCGCTCAATCCACACACCGCAAGAGTATTTGGCTGAGAGGCCGTATGTCAGTCCAACGGACACAATAATTCAGCAAGTGACCACGTTGCCGTCACTAGGTGCGCTAATGAACAGATTGCTTCGAAGCTGAAGCAGGAATTATACGAGGTCCCCAACGCCCCCCCCCCCCCCGTCCCCCCCCCCCCCCCCCCGCCCCTGTCCATCACCATCCAGGCTCCAGGGACACGTGCTGGAGGCATCTCCTCTGTTGCAGTTTTCCACCTGTCCCTGTTCTTATTCAGATTACACAGGGTTTCCAGACCTTACCAAGGACGTAGCCATCACCACGATTGATCAGCTGTTTCCTTACTCGTATCTCGATAGATTTTTTAAACCCTGCTACTAACAGTATTCTTTTCTTTCACTGAGTACCACTGGGGTCTCTATAGATCACAAGTAATTTACACTGAGCTTATTTGCAGTATTTGATTTTTTTAATGAACTGAAATAGGAATAAACGTATCTGAATTGAAAAGAGGGTAACAAGATATATAATTACGTTCAGATGTTGTCTCCATTCGTTGTCTTAAACATCCTTACATTTAAAGCTAAGTTACTCTAAGTGCTGGTTACAGACAAAAGAACAACGTCCTCTGCACTTTTCTGGAGGTTTTCTATCCACGGCAGTTCCGCACAGGGAGCATGTTCCTCGTTTCGCCCTCCGGATGAGGAACTTGGATACTGTGTTTATGTACTAGAGACGTTCCCAGATCACGAAAAAATCTCTTCTTTTGTAGTTGATTTCCTTCTTCCAGTCTTCTTCAGCCAAGTTATGAAAGAATTCAGGGCACACTAACTTCCAAAATATTATGAAATAACCCTGGGTCATCTTCTCCTCATACGTTTCGTAGTGTAGGACCTGGCTAACTTGCCCATTGTATCTACACCTGACCAGTATAGCATTATAACGTTTTAGTGCTTCATTTTCATCTACTTTATCTTTGAAGCACATGGTACACCGGAGCACCACTGTCTTATCCTGGTTTGGGCAACTATTGTAGCTGATTCCTGGAGTCCGATCTTCCCCTTGCTACAACAAGTTCTGCAGCTATTTGTTGTTCAAAGGAGATTATCTGTTTTCATCGCAATTCCTTTGCCAACTTCAAACTTATGAATATATTATTTCCATCACTCCTGGATAAATTTTCTGTGATCCTAGACTATTCTTCTTACCTGATTTACTTCTTTAACCTGGTCTTCGCCATTTTCTGTGTAGCCTGGAGCTTTGTTACACGTTGATGAGTTGTATCACATGTAGCCCACATCTTGATACTATATTGTGGCTTTTGAGGTGATATACTGGCGAAAAGGAGACCTTCACTAAAAGTTACCTGTTGTTCATCGACCGTAATATTCTCGTGCGGTTCGTATGCATCATGTAACATGCTTACTCACTGTTCAAATATATGTTTTACAGGATCACAATGTGTCAGGGCTACAGTTCTGTGGCCTCTGCTGTGCATAACTGAATCGAACACAGCGTGATATATCTACGAGGTGGATCCTAGCCACAGAAGTATCGAAAGTAGGTCGATCGTTTCCTTTGTTCCATAAATTCATCATGTCCTCATTATAAACTATGTACAAGCAAAATGGATCAAATGGCTCTGAGCACTAAGCGACTTAACTTCTGTGATCATCAGTCGCCTAGAACTTAGAACTACTTAAACCTAACTAACCTAAGGACATCACACACATCCATGCCCGAGGCAGGATTCGAACCTGCGACCGTAGCGGTCTTGCGGTTCCAGCCTGTAGCGCCTAGAACCGCACGGCCACGACGGCCGGCTTATGTACAAGACTGCAAGTAAAAGGAGAACAACGAAGTAGTCAAAAGTCTTCGCCATCAAGATGTATCTATTTGTTCGCGAAAGTACTGCTATTTTCTGGTTGAAAAAAAATCGTTCTCGTCATCCACGTCCTGAAGATCCAACGGATGTCGACCGGTCGCCTTGCCATCCTCTGCGTGTTTTGCGGATTTTGTATGGAGGGGAACGCGGTCAGCACATCGTTCTCTCGGCCGTGTTGGCGACTCGCCAGACGTTACAGCCACTACTTCCCATTTAAGCCGCTCTCAATGGGCATTACGAGGCTGAGTGCACCGCGCAGCCATCCTCTCACCAGCAAAAAGCCCTTGGCAATACAGGGAATCGAACTCGGGATCTCCGCATTGTGACCATCAACGCTTACCACAGAGCTGTGATGGAAGACACCTTCTTTCATTTTTCACTTCAACACATTTTCGAACATTCCGACCTTCATACACAATTCAAATTCTGACTGCAGAGAATTTACATTACTTACATTATGCCATGTTAGACATGGAATCGCCTTCATGCTGTTCTTTTCTGTCTGCCTCCTATGTAATCTAACAGAATTTTTGTCCAATTTTCTTTTCCATTACTGAAGCTGAAAACAATAAAATTACTATTTTACATATTTACTTACATATTATTATTATTATTATTATTATTATTATTATTATTATTATTATTATTATTATTATATTATTATTATTACTACTGCGGTTGTACACAGGTGGTAGACGAAATGTACAGACATGAAAACATTCTTATTTGAGATGTCGTCAACACCAGGAAAAGTATTTCCCAAATTTGCAGCATTATCATCGGAATCTTCTGCTCATTAACTGCCTTCAGAAATAATGGCAACAGTCTCCCCATCACCTTCAGATAGTATGTCACTTAATTGCGGCTCTTTATAGAAAAATTCCTTTTATTTCAGTACTACTCAAACGTTTTCTACTAATAATGTAATTCGACTGCACGATGAAGCAAAATACTAACAACAACTAAAGCAATTCAAAGCAAAGCTGATAGAAGAAACCCTAACAATGGGCAGGGCGATCAACGATATATGCTGCTTTCCTGGTTGCAGGTGTTTCGCATAACAACTGTTCTATGTAACAGTCACTTTTCTATTTTCAAAATGTTACATTCAAGGAACAGAAAATAAAAAAAAGACTTAAACCGGGGTCATATTGAACCCAGTGGTACTCATCGTCAGTACAAAAAACATGAGTAAATTTTAATGTGATGTAAACTTCTGAACAAATCATCATTGGATGCAATGGACTCAGAAGGTGAAACTCATATATTTTTAAAATAATAATTTTAAAAGCAAGTGTGGTATATACTTATAATGTGCTTATGGGGCTAACTGGTCCCAGCTGTACGATGAAGGTTAATGACACACTCCCAGACCTTAGACATATGTGTCAGAATCCTAGAACTAGGGTTACCGTTTTATGCGCGTAACAACAGAAAGCTTTTTCTGATAAACTGAAAGCAAAACCTGTCGCTCCTTTCAGTTAAAGTGATACCAGCGCCTATAATGTGAAAATATTGATTCAGTTAAGCACGTCGTATAAACTACAGAGTTTACACGGCGTTGTTTGTTAAAATTTCAAGGAATTTCTAAAATCATATGTTATAACTAACTATAACAGCGTCGAAATATTCTTTATAATGCTACACTCTTTCCTTCTAATAAACGTTTCAAAACATAGTAGCTGTACTTGCCAGGTTCTTCTGGGCTTTTAATCAGAGGATATGTTGAGCATTTTTGGTAAACCAACACATCTATGATGTGTGGTCGGCTTAAAAAAAATCATCCCAAACCATCAAAATCTCTGATATAATGTTTTCACATATTAAAGTACTTTTCTTTCGAACTTAGAAGTGCATTTTGTACCACCTCACTGCTATTAAGGCATCCAGGCAGTCCGATTCCAGTAGTTATTTCCTCCTTACGTCACACACATTTAGTGACTAAGGAATAAAGTGAAGTAAACACCATTCACGGGTTAGGCCAAAAGTCTGCTCCGACTGGTCGACAGCTGCCTATAATGCAGTACTAGGAGCGATCCATGATCGTTGGAGATGTGATCAGCCATTTTGCCAATAAATGAATGCTGATGCTGTTGTTGCTTCTTTATTCGAGCAGAACCTGAGTTTTCCTCAAAGGATTGGCTGGTCCCAGTACGAATGAAAAAAGTTATTATGCAATAAATCGTTACAACACTGTCTGTGCAGTAACTGTATATTTACAACATACGCTTCACATAATTTCGCATAAAGAAGAGCTGTAAAGTGTTACTCGATGTAAGGTCGAGGTGCTTTAAAACAAACTGATATTATTTATTTCAGTGAGAATGTAGTTTCTCATTTTTCATACCGAGCGAGGTGGCGCAGTGGTTAGCACACTGGATTCGCATTCGGGAGGACGACGGTTCAATCCAGTCTCCGGCCATCCTGATTTAGGTTTTCCGTGATTTCCCTAAATCGTTTCAGGCAAATGCCGGGATGGTTCCTTTGAAAGGGCACGGCCGATTTCCTTCCCAATCCTTCCCTAACCCGAGCTTGCGCTTCGTCTCTAATGACCTCGTTGTCGACGGGAAGTTAAGCACTATCCACCACCGCCTGATTTTTCATCTCGCAACAATTCCAGCCAATGACGCATCCATCGCCCTGCTTCCGACCAAACGCCACTCCAGTGGTTGGATGCATGTTGCTCACCTGCAGTCTAGTGCGGGGAACAGGAAACATAAAACAAAACACCAGTTCTTATGCTAAAAAAAAGAGTCTTAGTACAAATAAAATATTTTCTTTATCTCCCTTTCTGATTCTAGCGGTAAAGTGCAAGTATCGCACTTCACGTTTTTTGACACTACAGTGATTGCGCTAGGGAAAACTTGAACACAGTTTCTCTTGAGTTCGACTTTTGAGCTGTTTTAGAGCTACACAGGCATGCTGTTATTCCTGTGCGTGGGACAGCAGAGCTCGTACGAAGCTTCAGCTACTGTCGAACAGGCCGCCAAGATCTGACCTGAAACCTGGTGATCCAAACACTCGACATCAGCCACTTGTCGACAGAATGATCAGTACATTTCCTCTGCATGCAAAACTTGGTTTCATGAAACAATTTGTTAAGGCCTTTTCAGCTGAAGGAGAATTTTTCAAGTATCTCATTTTGGTATTTTCTAGTCTTTCACACGAAAAGACAAAGGCCGTCGTGTTCTATTTTCTACAGACAGTCCGTTAATAATAAATATTTAATCACAAGAATGAGAGAGCTTGAAAAGAATATTATTTGTTTGTAATTCAGAAACATTGTCAAAGACATTGTTGGAAATGCAGCACAGAATTAAGCGGAAATTATCCAGCAACTCTCGGAAATCTTTCAAATTCTTAGTTGCATCAGATTCGACTTTTTACATAGCCATCTTTCTGAATTCCAGGAAATCTTAGTGCTGTCATTGATGAACAGGGTGAGCAATTCCACCAATGTTTGTAGGTATCAAGGTAGATTGGTTGACTAATGCTACAGCATCAAACGAGAATGTCCACAGGTTAAAGTTTCCCAAGGAGCCGTAAATAAATAAATAAATAAATAAATAAAAATAAAAAAATAAAAATAAAAATAAAAAAAATAAAAAAACCTTAATATGTATGATAGCGCTTAATAAACAAACTCTACTATTTAAATGGACACAATTTAATCTGCAGTAAGTACATATATAGCCTTTGTATGAATAAAACTGTTCTTTGTCAGCAATATATCTGATAAGTTTTTCCTTTATCTTTCTTTATAGCCGTGATTTGCACGGCTTCTGAGACGAAGAGGTGGTACAATGTAGCGTAAAAAGTCGACGTGATGGAGAAAAATTGCAGATATTTTTCGATTCAGGGGCCAAAAGATAGTCAGGAAGTAGATCTAAGATAACCAAATTGCCATTCTACAGCGATCATATTTTAACGTCATATCGGAGACATATCCACTATAAACATTCCACGATTTCGCAAGGCGCAAGAATATGGAAGGAAATTATCGTGCCCTTCCATAACAATAATTCCGGCCTTTGACTTAATAAAAAAATTAAAAATAACAGACACAAAATCTTGAATCTGGATGTCCGAAGGATGAAGCATTCCGGATATCTGAGCCAGGTGTCGCAGTTGTTAGCACGCTAGACTCGCATGTGGGAGGACGACGGTTCAATCACTCGTCGAGCCACCCTGATTTAGGTTTTCCGTGGTTTCACTAAATTGCTTCAGGCAAATGCCGGGATGATTCCATTGAAAGGGTACGGCCGACTTCGGTCCCTAATCCCATGAGACCAATGACCTCGCTGTTTGCTCTCTCCCACCGAATGAATCCAAATCTAAATCCTGATCTTCCCGAGTGTCTTTCACGTTAGATGTTGATGTGGTGATTATCATTCAAACTGAATAAAGTTTTTGGGTACTTGAACAACCTCAAATCTGTGTTGAACGATTGGTTGTATCCACATCCATCTATACGTCATTACTGAATGTAGTTGTAAGCTCTTAACCACTGTGGCATACAATAACACATTCTTCTGAATGTAACAGTAATTCCAAAGGTATCATGGTTAGAAACAAGTTCCTTGAGTTACTAACAACTTGAATATTACTCTCATGTGCGAATAACGAGCATTAGTACAGCTTCTCTTGTTCTGCATACAATAAAATTTGAAACTCATTTGTGTTCATCTAAAGACAGCGTAGTATTAATAAAGAGGAATTATTTACATCTGAGCAGCGCTGCATTGTATGGAAATTGCATTGTTGTGTGAAAGCGGGCGTTGTTTTACGCCTTACTGCGCTGCATGTGGGACAAAAACGCGGGTCTTTCCCCAGTAATAAAACTAAAGTTTAATGGAAGCAAGACACAAGAAAGCGTTTCTTTGTTACTCCCCTCTTTCATGCGTATGTGACTTTAAGCGCGCACATATTTAACGCTTTCCAGGGGAAAGAGTTGCCTCAACGGCCTGACGTTTACGGCGTATTTCAGCTGCCGCGTGAGATAGGGGCGATAGCATCTGGCGCGCAGAAGCGCTAGAAGCGCGGGCGTGCCCAGTCTGCTCCGCTGCATCTGACGCTTCCGAGGTCAGTTCTCTCTCGTCCGCGCGTCTCTCGGTCCGGCGTTGTGCGGGGACAGCTAGGCTGACCTGCCAGAATGGATGCTTCCCTCTCGTGTAGAGCTCTGTATAAAGGAAGTATGGCCGTCCTACTCTCCTGCGTTTGCCGCCGCCCACAGTTCAGGATTGGCTGAAACCTCGACTCGTGATATTAGCAGCCATTCTGGGCCCAAGCTTTACGCGTGAAGCATTGGCAGTGACGCCTATTTTCAAAGTTTTAAGTAGAATAGTGCATCAGTGCTGTGCTTTTGGCTGTTTGTTTCAAGGCGAAAAATTAATATAAATTTGGATGAACAAATCCATCACCAAACCGAGAACCATGTTCCCTTATTGGTAGCGACAGAAATGATGTTTGTAAGTTGCCTGTGATCGTGCCACAAGACTGCTGTTTACGCCTAATGCAGCTACTTTCGTGCTACTATCAGGACCACCTCCAGGCCCATTATTTTAATTTCAGTGGCTGACCACTGTAGCATAAGTCCTTATACATGTTCTTATTTTTATGTTGATCTTGGTCGCACCGAGAAAGATTGCAGGAACTCGACTTAACCTTTCAGTTAATTTTATTCATTTCTGGTCTTTTGTCTTCGTCTCCTTTTCCAATTTCTGTTATTTAGTCAGAAGAGCTAATAGGATGATTTAATTGCAAAATAGAAATCTTAGAATTAAAACGACAAATAACGAGTGGTGCTGTACAAATTTGTCATGAGTGGTAAAAAATTCAAACTGATTGACTGTACAGTATGGTTTAAACTTATATTTACGGTGCTCACAATAATAAATTGCACTTTATTCCACACTATATAATGAACAAAATGAGAAAAAAAGTGCACAATGCAAGTATCGAACTTACAGTCTTTCTTTCAGTAATCACTAACGTTACCAGGAAACTATTACTATTATTGCGTATTGTTTGGTAATCTACATTCTATTAATACGGATACAGTAGCTACTATTTTCTGCAGCCTACTTTTGATCGTATGCTTAGTTTTATTCGAACACATTTTGAAAATATTGTCTTCTCTTCTACTTTCTTAATAATTCTCCTAATGTCATAGAACAATTTGCAGACAAAATTTTATGGGGTAGATCTGACACAAATATAAAGCATGCGTAATCATATATTACGCATATCAATTCCATTTACGAAGGTACCGCCCATATATGTTTGAATCCAATGCTTTATTTCATATAACAAAAGAGACATGGGGCTAATTCGCGTAGTACCGAGTAGCAGGAATAAGAAGTAAGTCGATATAGAGCTTCAAATTAGTGATGGATTTTTCCTTGCACTTGCGAACTAATATTGATTCCCTTTTGTCCTGCTCACCATTGGATAGGACCAATTTAACGCAGATTTTGAAAACATATACAGAGCTTTCCTCTCGTGCAGATCACTGCGACGTCAGGCGGGCCACCGAGTGGTTCGCTGAGTACACTAAACTCTGGCGCATTAATTGAGGACTTCGTGGTCGTTTGTGCAAAAACATGCGAGCAAAGTTCATACATATAACATTTTTCCACCTTTTGTAGCTAATGCTCTTCGTACGATACATCTTCTGTTCCTTGATCGTACCATCGTTGTATGACGACCCTAATGTCAGTGTGTTGCCTAAATGAGTGACATTGAAAGGGGAGTGTGAAGTCCACAAACTACGGCAAGATGAAAAAGGCTGGGAGAGGGTGATATATATCTGCGTGTGATAAACCCCTTTCCTTGAAAATTTCTCTCCTTCATATCTTCTCTGTTACCACAGATGACGTGTCACTGATCTCTCTTGTACTATGATTTCAGTACACGCAAAGCGTCTATTTGCTTCCACCGCCCTGAGTGGAATGCAAAAGTTCTAATTAATGTTCACCAATCTGTAGTCTTCTATAGCGGTTGTCCCCCACGCAGAAAACAGCACGTATTTCGTAAATCCGTTATCTTGAGGTTGTAATAAGATCTTAGCGATGATTTTATATTGTGTGAATAATAAAATTTTCAGTTACGTTTCCTATACGGGATACCACTCGCTTTTTATTAGAAGAATAAGAGAAAGTCCACAATTATACTTCGCTTAATGAATAACAAATCAGTTCTACATAAAGGTTGGTTCAAATGGCTCTGAGAACTATGGGACTTAACTTGTGAGGTCATCAGTCCTCTAGAACTTAGAACTACTTACACCTAACTAACCTAAGGACATCACACACATCCATACCCGAGGAAGAACTCGAACCTGCGACCGTAGCGCCTAGAACCGCTCGTCCACCCCGGCCAGCTCAGTTCTTCACATGTTCATAAAAAATAAGCAAAACAATGAAATGCCTATTTGCACGGTTACCATCAAATTGTTTTCAGTTACATATCCAAACAACCAGAGCTTACTGATTAAATTCCAAATCTGTACCATCGAGGCTGACATGTCTGTATTTCGAGACTGCTGAACCAGCTCTGCTCTTACAGCCGAACCACTTCTCCTGCCATTCAAGTTAGGCGCGACCCGAAGATCCCCGAAGTGCTTCATCTGCCTTTTCGTTTAGCTGCTGTTTATTATTCTGCTTTGCCATTTACCCTGATATCAATGTTCAGTCGAGACAGTGTCGTAGATTGGTCAACAACGCGATGTTGCCTTGAAGGCGTTTAGCAAGAACAATGACAGTTACGTGATCGCACAGTTTATTTCGTGTTCGTTATAGTTTCGCACGTTATGCCCCAGTCCCGTTAACACATGGCATTAAAGTTTGAGTACGTTCCTTTGAGGAAACAGGTGATATAGTGCGAAAGAGGGGTGGTAGTGCAAAACGCATGTTCTCACCAGAGAATGTTGCAACAATGGAAGAAGCTTTCAGCCGGAGTAGTATGCGCTCTGCACGCAAGCAATTGCTGCAACTTGACATATTTGGTCGCAGTGTAAGGCGAATATTGCACACATAATCGGAATGCCACCCATACAACAAACAGGTAGTGCAAAAACTGAATGCGTACGACGTCCCAAGGGGACTACATTTTTGCCGGGAATTGCTGGAACTCGAACGAAAACACAAGCCTATGAGACAACCAGATACGAGCAATGAGGCCAATTTTTCTGTGTCATGCTTCGTGAAAAAGAAAAATTTTAGACACCGGTCTCGTGAAAACTCTGAAATGTTTTATGAAACGCCTTTTCAATTCAGAAAGTGGTAGTGTGGTGTGACGTATCATCATTTGGAACCACAAGACGTCATTTTTTGAAGACGATCGCGGCAACGCTGTTTCTCTGAATACAGAACGTTATGTTCACGTTTTGAACCATTTTCTGGTGCGACACCTTGCTGATCTTTCTGTAACTGCAAAAAAGTTCTTCCATCAAGACTGGGCCGCACCTTACGGCATTCTACTGACGCGCTACAGAGTATCCTTCCTGGTCGTCTCAGACCCAAGAACGCCAACATTTCCTTGCTTCCAAGATCTTCTGACTTTTCAGAGTGTAATTTTCTCCCTTTGCGGTCATATAAACTCTCAGATCTTCCGGAGTGACCCACCACACATCAGCGAGGAACTGGAGGATTAAATTCGACAGGGAGTTAATCGAATTCCAGTGCTATCCCCCGCAAGACGTTGTAGCTGGCTTCCGTAAAAGACTTGAAATGTGTGTGTGAAGGAAAATGGTGGCCACCAGCGTAATGTCGTTTTCAAGTGATGGGCATTTTGAAAGCATTGTAAATTCATGTTGTTATTCCTTTATATCAGTGTGAATAAATTTGTATCACTGGTCAATATTTCAAAACCACTGATTTCACTGTCACACCTTTTATTAATAACTCGCCATTTAATAACTTTTAGAAGCCCATTTCAATGTGAAATAGCCTTGTTACAGCATGGGATGTCGCCATTCCAAATATCTGGATTACTCGCTTTTCTACTGGTCCTCCACATGAATGAGAGATAACCAGAGAAAAACAATTGGACACGAAACAAGAGATTGTCCAGCTTCTGGGGAGTTTTAACTGCTGAAATGAGAGAGATCGTCAGAAGTAACATACATGAGATATATGGAATACGAACATAAAGGCCAGTATGCGCAGCAATTCTCGCGCCATCAGCATCGGCGTTGAGTGTTGTTCTGACACCTTGAAGCACAAGCCACGTTCAAAATGGTTCAAATGGCTCTGAGCACTATGGGTCTTAACATCTGAGGTCATCAGTCACAAGCAACGTGCTAGCCTAATTACGGTAGGTGAAGTTGGTAAATGCATACTCACTGTGCGATCAAAAATTTTACCGATCTCATTTATACACGACTGACGCCAAAGTAGTGGAAGTCAGTTCATGTTAATTAAAAGTTGCAGTGATTTCCAAATTAACTACGGACATGTTTCTGCCTGCATACGAATTGCTCCGTCAAAAAGCTGCTTCTGAAATGGCTCAGAGGGAAGCGCTCCGTGGTTTAAATGGATCTGAGGAAACAGGGAAGAGTGTACCTGAACGTTATATTCACTGTACTGACCGTTCCTGAGACCTTTCGTCTGCGTGGCGGGATGACTCCGAGGCACTGAGGTTGCACATCATATGGTGGAGCCGGCCGTTGTGGCCGTGAGGTTCTAGGCGCTTCAGTCTAGAACCGCGTGACCGCTACGGTCGCAGGTTCGAATCCTGCCTCTGGCATGGATGTGTGTGTTGTCGTTAGGTTAGTTAGGTTTAATTGTTCTAAGTTGTAGGAGACTGATTACCACAGACGTTAAGTCCCATAGTGCTCAGAGCCATTTGAACCATTGGTGGAGCCAGGAGTGTAGTTCCTGTTCTTTCCAACTCAAGTAATTAATGCTAAATATATAGCGATAGAGAAGTAGCTGCTCTTTTATGTTCCAATAAACGTAGCTGTAATGTTGCAAGCTTTCCACAAAATATATACTGGGTTCGAAAACTTTCTTCTCATGTAAAGTGTACTAAGGTTTCGTATTCTGTTGCTGAGAAAAACAGTTAGTAGTTTGGTCCTGTGTTGTGCATGTGTACAGTGTCGTGAGATAAAACGTTGAACTTCGCGAAATGCAAAACTTGAAACAAAGAAAATGAATCTAATTAAATACCAAAATGCTCAATATAATTATATAATTAAAATCCATACCGAAGCACATTACGAACGATGCGTGACACGAAGTGCAATTTTATACTAAGAATATCCACAACAATAAACTGCTGCTCTGCCCGGAATAAAACAACTGTTCGAAATTACCAACACTGTTCACTGAAAATTAACGTAGTTGCTAGCATTAAAATCATGACTGCACAATGTTTTCTCATGAATGTAAGGTGGAATCTGCCCTGAAGTATAAGTGACTTACCTGTCGCTCAGCATGTTGTTTTTGTGTCTCGAGTACTGACGTTCCCGAAAGCAAATGCAAATCAGCAGTTGCAGCAGCTTAAGATAAATAACCTACTCAATTTTGTTTGTAAGAAATAATCTGTTTTTTCGTGTAACATAAGGTGCAATGCACTCCCAACAAAATTTCAAAGCTTTACTATGAATCATGGAGGCGTGTTTTACTTTAAAGGAATTCGTTCTTGAGAAATAAAAGTCTGATTATTGAGAAAAAAGACTGCATAACGTAGGAAGACTCTACCAATCACAAAATTCTCTTATTGCAGAGATTACAAAAATACCTTCAAAGTTCCTACAAAAACTTCTCCATCAATATAAATGACAATAAAGCATTACAAATGTGTTATCATCTCTTTAATAAATTGTTCTAGATAATTTCACTCAGATACACAAATGACAGATCTATTTCTCTCAAAAACTCAACTGTACGCTACTATACCTCAAGTAAAAATGCCCCAGCGCTGCACAAGTGACTGACTAATGTCAACCACTGATAAAACTAAAGCAGATTCAAAGGCTATATTCGTTACTCCTACAGTGCACTCATTGATCTTAGTCCTAGTACAGCAAAGGTGAATTATTTACAATAGTAGAAAACACATGAGAACATTTCAATAAGAGTCGTAAATAATCTTATTCAACTGATGTCCGACTGTACAACTATTAACCATATAAATATTTTCTCTGTCTCACTTCACGTCATGTACGTGATTGTCCTCTTCCGTTTCGATTTTCCTAAAGGACTATCTCTAACCCTTCCGTTCCTTCTATCTTACAACTCTAACAGTGTTTATTTTACATTTATTGCGCTCATTGACTTCTTCTTTCTGTTTCACTCGTGATTATAACGTTCATTGGCGGACTAAGCCTATCAGAAGCCGGCGCGGCAAAACAAAATGAGGTCCCTAGACTGCCTACAAGATAATGTGTTTCGTAGTGTACATCTTGTAAAAAATGAATAATATACACCCAAACGCCAAATAAACTGTTACAGGTATGCTTATTCAAACACAGAGATATGTAAACAGGCAAAATACGGTGCAGTGGTCAGCAACGCCTATATAAGACAATAAGTGTCTGACGCATTTGTTAGATCTGTTACAGGTGCTACAATGGCAGGTTATCAAGTCTTAAGTGAAATTGAACGTGGTGTTATAGTCGGTGCAAAAGCGATACACAGCATCTCCGAGGTAGCGATGAAGTGGGGATTTTCCCCCACGACCATTTCACGAGTGTATCGTGAATATCAGGAATCGGGTACAATATCAAATCTCCGCCATCGCTGCGGCCGGCAAAAAATCCTGCAAGAACAGATCCAACGACAACTGAAGAGAATCATTCTCCGTGACAGAAGTGCCACCCTTCCACAAATTGCTGCAGATTACGGTGCTGGTACACCAACAGTCGTCAGGATGGGAACCATTCAACGAAATATCATCGATATGGGCTTTCGGAGCCGAAGGCCCACTCGTATACCCTTGATGACTGAACGACACAAAGCTTTACGCCTCGCATGGGCCCATCAACATCGTCATTGGCCTGTTGATGACTGGAAACATGTTGCCTGGCCGGACGAGCCTCGTTTCGAATTGTATCGAGCGGACTACTCTGACAGGTGACACTAACGTAAGCATTCTGACTGATCACCTAAATCCATTCATCTCCATTGTGCATTCCGACTGACTTAGAGCGATTCCAGCAGGACAATGGGACACTCCATATGTCCACGAATTGCTACAGAGTGGCTCCAGCATATACGGGTTGCCTTGCGACATGCTGTTCAGAAGAGACCTCCACCCTCTAGTACTCTTACTGATTTGTGGACAGCCCACCAGCACTACCTCAGACATTAGTCGAGTCCGTTACAAGTCGTGTTCGGCACTTCTGCGTGCTCGCGGAGGCTCTACCCGATATTAGGTCACATACTCCGAGGAGCGTAGGGGACGATGCGACTACCGCGACCGCCGACTACACAAGGTCCTAGCGGAGGTGACTTGCCATTGCCTTCCTCCGACCGTAATGGGGATGAATGATGATGATTGAAGACGACACAACAACTCCCAGTAATCCCGAGGTAGGGAAAAATCCATGACCCCGCCGGGATTCGAACCCGGGACCCCGTGCGCGGGAAGCGAGAATGCTATCGCAAGACCACGAGCATGGCTAACTAAAAAATCTAGTGCTAATAACGTGTGTGCTCTACGCTGTAGTAAATGTATTATTTACACTGAAGGTGCATTTACACCTGCGCCTAGTAGCTGTGCGTGTGCTGAGCTTTTCCCTAACGGAAGTAGTGAAACGCGTGTAGCTGAATGCCTTTTATCAGCATGTGCGCACGAGTGACCCCATCACGCTTAGAGGGGTTTTCTCACGTCGTTTCAGTGATCGTGGTTAAACGCACGTGTGTGGCCGGCTAGCGGGAGACAGCCAGGCGTGCAGGCGATGTGAGAGTCATCGGAGCTGCAGCATAAACGCAGGCAGAGGAGCGCCTAGCGTTTCTTATGGTTGGTAGGCAACGAAAAGCGACGTAAGGCCATCTGTATGTGAAAACTCGTAATTCTAGCAACCAGTAACTCCTTAATCAAAGACAAATTTTAAAATGCATGGATTTCCTTAATCTGTCAATAACTAAGTTTCTACTGTACTTTAGTAACTTTCTGTATCACCTTACTGTATATTACTCGTATTTTTTTAAGAAACTAGTTTTGCTTAGCCTATAAAATTTAACAAAATTTAACAAGAGGAAAAAAATGCACTCTAACAATGAACGGATGCGTGAATTTTATGTATCACGGGAGATGTGTGATCGTAATGATGAATTCTAAATGCGAGAAAGCTTCACATTACAAAAATGTGACAATCATCGAATTAATACGCTTGTAACATCGTTCAGTTTATATTAAAAAAAATGCATGTTTTCGTTTCATTAGAAGATGTTGAGTTTCCTATTCTATTTGAAAACCAAAAAGTACTTTAAGGCTGTGCATTTCTGTTAGTGATTTCAGTGTTATTTTACTTGCTCTCGTCGACGCAAACTGGTTATGGAACAAAGTAGCTCGTAGAGCAATCAGGACGGATTCCGTACGTCAAGGGATCCACAATTACTCCTCTTCCTCGACATGTATTCGCCAGAAGTAGCAACGAAGACTTTTTATTTTGTTCAGGTTTCTCTTTGGGTTTACAGGTTGTTATTATATGTAACTGTAGAGAGTTGTTTAGTTTCACTCTGTCTTTATAATGCATGGAACTAACCTATCAGAAAAAAGAAATATACGATAATAGTGTATTATTCAAACTGCATCTGTTTCTCGTTAGACCACTTAGACAACTTGCTAACGCAAAGATAAATTGGAATGCATGCGAAAAAAATCTTTAACAATAGGGAAAAAAAGAAACACCAAACGGAGAGAACCACGGACAGGAGCATGGCCATTGCATGATGAGGATACAGGTGAGAAAATTAGAATACCAATCAACATTTAGCTCAGCAACAATCACGTTGACTGCAAAGAAAAAGTGAAAGTAGAATAAGAAAATTACTTTTTAATTTGTATGTCTAGCAACAAAGCCTCTACAGTTATAATATCACATTCATAACCTTAGCCTGAGAAGTAGTTATTATTGATATTATTATACTACATGTCTTCGTGCCTTTATTTTACTCACATTCTCAAACACGTCTTTAAAATCCATTTCTTTTGAAACTTTTCCTTCAGGTGATTAAATTCACAGAGTGGCTAGTCGTTGCTGATTCGCCGCAGAGCAGAGATAATTTTTTATTAGTTTCAGTTTAGAAAAACTTCTCTCGCACAATGCGACTGAGACACAAATAGTCAATAAATATTGGATTATAAGTAATGTACAGCGTAATGATTCACTGAAGTCATATTTAACTATAAACTGAAGGATATTTTGTGTTGTCCATATAGGAGCAACGTTCACACTTGTACCGGTTACGCGTAAATGCCTACGATAAATTTTTATTTCTTGCAGCACCTGCTCCTTATCAAACTCATCGTAAATTTCTGCCAGATTCTCCACTGCCAAAAACAAAGCATCATCAAAGCTTCCAAAACAAATTTTGTTGCAACAATGTGGAAATTTTTGGTGATTTCCTCCGTAGCAGTGTATCGTTGTGACAGTTATTTTATAAATCTATCTATGCATTCGAACATTGGTCGACGAATTTCTTCTTGAATCGATAATCCAGCGTCATTATTTAGTTCACCCGCCATTGTTTTATTAATCTCCCTTCTTCGTCGTCGGTCAGTGTTAACGTCCACATCATCGCATTGTTTAGTAACAGAAGTAACAGCTTTCTCTGCAACTGAAGTTCGTTCCGTCACTAAAAACTCATTCCGGATTTCCAATTTGGCGAGTGCTTTATCCAAAATCGTATTTGGACACACGACGTATTATTCGACTAAATTTACTTCCCCCAGTATTGTTTGCCAAAAGCCGTTGTAGCTCATAGAGGTAAAATCATATATAGCTGGAAGGAGCAAGACGTGCAAATCTTGTATCAAGGTTTGCTTTTGATGGATCTCCCATATCTTCCAGAGTGCTAACAACTATTACCACTTTTTCTTTTATGGCTTTAACTCAGTTGTAATGAGCGCTCCAGTTAGTACAGACAGTCGTTTCAAACTTGTTCCTGTTTTTTGTTATTATTATTTTTTTTTACAAGTAATTCCCATTTATATGTAGAAGACGAGAAGAAGTTCCAAAACAAATGACGCTAGAGGGAACACATGAGAACGCACTAGCTCCACAAAGATTTAAGGAATCATTAAAGCAACGATTGAACCGAGATTTTTGACTGATATCTCGGATTTTCCTAGTTGTAGTCCTCCATATAGACCTGAAATTGACGTAGCATTAACAAAACTTTGAGATATGCACAGCGAAATATCCAGCCTACCTTTTTCCATCTGCACTTGTATATCTTTCGAAATATCCTCCGCTGTTTTTCCCGTCATAAAAAGAAGCCATAAGAAGGATTTTCGAACATACAAGATTTCGTCTTCTGTGTGAACCTATCTGACAATACGACTCATTTGATCAGTTCTGCTTTCATCGTAAGTGTTGTCAAAACTTATTTCGAAATATTTAGCCTTTTATTTACCTGCAATAACTTTTTCCGTAAATTTTCACTCAAAACGAAGTAAATTTAATTTGTATCCCTTTTGAGAAATAAGATGGTACTCTCTTTGACCCATAAGCGGATGCTTCGAGTTCTAAACAATGCTATTTCAATACTGAATCATATTCCGCCATCAACTGCATCAATTCTAAGAAATTTCCTGTGTTTTCCCTTGAAATGTCTTCATGATAACGGTGGAAAGCAGGGTTTTGCTGGGCTAAAAGTGGCGTACTGTCTACAAGGCGATGTAAAATGATTATCCGTTTCTTGGTCTCATCATTAACAATCTCTTGGTGATCATTGTCAATGATTTTATTACGATTCAACCCCGCAGAGTTTTCTATTTTTCAAAATTTGATTAATGATCAAGTGATACTTCGTGGTTTAATATCTTTGGATTCAATTTTCACCACTGGCAAAAACCCAGAAAAAGTGGTTCAAATGGCTCTGAGTACTATGGGACTTAACTTCTGAGGTCATCAGTCCCCTAGAACTTAGAACTACTCAAACTTAACTAACGTATCACACACATCCATGCCCGAGGCAGGACTCGAACCTGCAACCGTAGTGGTCTCGTGGTTCCAGACTGTAGCGCCTAGAACTGCTCGGCCACCACGGCTGGCTTAAACCCAGAAATAAAGTTGCTTCTGTTGCCTCGTCCTAGGAGGTACACTGCTACTACTACTAGTACTATTGCTGCTACTACTACGTCTGAACAGGCCTTGGAAGGCCCAAAGGTACCGACCGACCGCCGTGTCGTTCTCAGCCCGCAGGCGTCACTGGATGCGGATATTGAGGGGCATGTGGTCAGCACACCGCTCTCCCGGCCGTGAGAGCGGAGCCGCTACTTATCAATCAAGTAGCTCCTCAGTTTGCCCCACAAGGGCTGAGTGCACCCCGCTTTCCAACAGCGCTTGGCAGGCGGATGATCACCCATTCAGGTGCTAGCCCAGCTGGACAGCGCTTAACTTCGGTGATCTGACGGGAACCAATGTTACCAATGCGGCAAGGCCGTTGGCCTAGGAAGTAAATAACCGCAGCAAAACAGTAAATTTCTTTCTTGATGGTGAGTATAGCATCCGTTTCCTTACATAATTGGTCTCATTCAAATGGGAATAAAACCTCGACCAAGTAAACAAAGATGTATTCCTTTAGTGTCTTCACCTGATCTTTCTATAGATTCAGAAGATCTTTCCTTGTTTTCATACATTTTATTATCCGTTTCAATAATCACAATTGTGATATGCCCTGGAACTGGTATTGTCAATGTGCAGTATCAATGGATGAAGAGCAGTCGAAGTTATGGTATATCAGACATACGTTCACTTTCAGCAATTTTCTCATCATTATCATCTTTATCAACGTTTTTTCAGTGTCAGTTACTTCACAGTCTTCCTTAAAATCACTTACAGTAAATTTTTCACCTGCGTTTGTAGTCGCAACATCAATAATTACCCGTACGCCGGTGCAAGATTCAGCAGTATGATTAGTGTTTACTTCGCCATCTTGTTTTCCTCCACTAGTGAAAACGTATTTGGATAAAGATCCAGCGAGCGATGTAAAAGTTGCTTTTCTTAGCTTTCTTTCCTGAGAGCCAGATTGGTGAATTCTTTGGACAAAAAAAATGCTAGATGATTTCAGTGGCAGATGGCCTTCACGTCCATTAAAAGTAATTTTTTCTCTCCGTGTACCCCTTAGGCTCGTAGCAGAGAGCGCGAATACGTACCATCATGATCATAAATGCATGGTCAGTAGTGGTTCTCAACGGGTGCGGTACTGCCAACTGTTGGTCGGTTATTAGGTAGGGAGATGGGTGGGGGGTGGGGGGGGGGGGTTGTTGACTACCATATTACAGCAAAGTGTTATTTCCTGTAAAATAGTGTAAAGAAAGAATCTAATGTCTGCGAAAGATTATAGAATTTTGAGTGTCCATGCTTTTCTGATCCTGAGAGTATGTACAGTACTAGAAAATTTGGAGCTCATAATAATGAAATTAGATGTGCAGGTACTTACTTTTTGGATTTTAAGTAGATACATTAAAACACGACGCAGTATCTCTAACCAAGGTTTATTAAGAATGAAATGAAACGAAATCAACACGAAACTCGAGGTGTTCTAGAGTACGAGTGCGGGCGGACCGTTTGGGATTTCCCCGATGTGACGGGTCTTCTCCGAGTGTTTCATACGCAAGTCGGAGAGAAATCCCGCACCTGCTACTATATTCATTTGGAATCGTAACAAGTTGCATCGTAATTTTACGACAATAAGGTTCAAGTAGATTGCCCTCGTTGCTATTCATTAATAACTATGTTGTTCCTTTTACGAAAGAAAATATGACATCATTTCTCTGTTGTTCAGATCTATAATTTATGTTTCGTGGCGAAGACGCCATAGAGTAAGCGGGGTGCACCGATTTAAGGCGCTGACTGTAGCTGGATAAAAACTCATGCGATGCTGGGTGTGTTCATCAGAGAAAAAGTTACAATTTTTTTTCTGCGGTTAGTTCTGGAGTATAAGATCTAGATATTTCTACTATTGTGCTTGATGTCTGCAGTAGGTAAATATCATTGCTCAAATCTAGATGTGTACCTTAGTTCATGTAGTTGGAGTTTCATATTTATAAAATAAAGTATATAATAATTATGTACAACCTTTGAAAAGCGTTTTTTTGGAATGTACTACTTTAGTTAAAAATTAATTAATCACTGGTAAGCTCTTCACCGCACACATGCGCGTATTTTTCCACAGCACTTTAGGTATAAAAAAGGTGTCATGTAGAATAACGTTTCTAGCAGACAAATAGTAACAGTTCTACAGAATTTAAAGTTTCACTCAAAGTTTCACAAAAATTCTAAATATTCTGAACACACACAAAGACAGTTGCCATGGTTTGAAAATTGGTAAGCAGATACCTGTGTTAATATTTTTCATGCGTATGCAGCCTCGAACTCCACGCTACCTTTATTAATAAACGGATCTTGGCACTGTTTGCAGTTTGATTAGAAATGATCTGGTTCTGGTGTAGGCCTCTAAATATCAAGGCCCTTGAAATCTTGTGCGACCCCCCTTCCCCCCTTCCTTTGTTCGCCACTGTAACGTTGTTACAAAAATTATAAATATGTATCCTGAAAACACGGCCTTCTTAATGGTCTTGGGCTCTGACAGCTACCATGAATGTAAGCTCCCGACAATTTGATATTCTGTCTCATCGATATTTACTGGGTATCAAAGCGACGTTCGGCAGCGAAAACTTTTCTTAATTATCTGTTAGTGAGCCGGCATTCATTAGGTGTGCAATTACATAGGCTGACATTCTCTAAACACAGGTTTACTGCATATTAATCTAGAGTCTACGAATATTATTACAATTCTGGATTTTAAAGAGATCTTACAACACCAATAAATAGGCAATTATCACTCATATTAACTTGGTGCTTAATCACTTGCGTGATTCACGCTTATTCCGATTCCTGAACTATAACAAATGCGTTACTGCTGCATGTTGAATATTATAACGTTATAAAATTTACGTACATCCAGAGTATTTTCGCAAATATAGCATCGACAACCAGTATAAAATACTTCTTTACTCAAATGGCGACGTAATGTATCTGACAACATTTACATAACTTACGCTATAAGTTTGCACTTGCTTGATCATTATGATATACTTAAGATTATTTCACTTCACGGATCATAAGTATGGCATTTCATTTCATATTATCTATTGGCAGTAATGACGTACGCTAGTATCTCATCACATCAATTCATGCTTACTAGCAGTAGTAATCAAGTAGTTAATTTCAAACCATTGTCTATGTTATTCATGATTATTGGTGCTTGTAGATTACAGGTTATTCGATAATACGTAAGTATTCAACAGATGACCTGTATGAAGATATGCGCTTACGCTACAGGTCTACCGTGGAATACTTTTTTTTAGTCTTCTTCTTCTTCTTTTAATGTTCAACCCTGAGGTTGGTTTGCAGCAGAGCGCCATTCCTCTCTTCTGTCTGCCTTCCTCTTCATTTCCACGTATTTGTTACATCCAACGTTATTCATGATCTGTTGGATGTATGATATCCGTGGTAGCCCACGCCGATTCCTTCCCTCAATAGCTCCTACTGCTATTGTTACAATAATGCTGTTTTGTCGCAGGATGAGCCCACATGTTTGTCTCTACTTGTTTGGATGTGCCTCCACAGAGATCTGGATTCCTGTACTCTTCTCAGCACCTCTTCATTTGTCTCTCCAGCTGATTTTCATCATCCTTCTACAGCACCACATCTCCAGGGCCTCTAGCCGTCTTCTCTCTTCTTTTCCAGTTGACCAAGTTTCATATCCGTACAGGGCCACACTCCAAGCGAAATCTTTCATGATACGTTTCCTCATTTTCAGACTGATGTTGTTGCTGGTGATGTGTTCCTTATCCGATTAAATGCAATTTTGGCTTTTTGTATTCTTCTCGCAATTTCTTTTCGTTTTCTACCATCCCTTCTGTTTCTGCTTCCCAGGTAAGTAAATTCCTCTAGCACTTCCAGCTCCTCTCTTCCAATTCTCATTCTCAGAGGTTCATTTTCTGCTCCTGTACAGCATACCGTCACTTCAGTGTTTTTCATGTTTATTCTCGTTCCATACTGATTCCATAGACTTTTTCCATTGTTCTGAGGACTTCCTAGATCTTCTTTTATCTCCGTGACTATAGCAATATCATCTGCAAAACGTAGCATACCTATCTTCTGCTCATTAAATCTGATCCTCACTTCAGTGTTTCTCGAACTTGGTCTATAGCTACTCGGATGTTAGCAATGAATATAAGAGGAGACAGAGCACATCCATGTCTTACCCCTTTTCTAATATTTGCTTCTTGTTCCTGGTGACAGCGCCCAATCACAGCCACTTCATTCTTAAAGAAACTGAGTATCACACCGATGTCTTTGTACTTTATTCCAATTTTCCTCAGCATCTGAACATCTCTTGCCAGATAACACTGTCAAATGCATTTTCCATGTCTACAAAGGCAACATAAATTGGTTTATTTTTCTGTAATTGCTTTTCGATCACGAGTCTCAGTGTCAGAATCGCCTCTCTTGTTCCCAGTCCCCTTCTGAACCAAACTGATCTTCACTCAGCATATCCTCCGTGGTGTCACCGCCAGACACCACACTTGCTAAGTGGTAGCCTTTAAACCGGACGCTGTCCGTTAGTATACCTCGGACCCGCGTACGCCACTATCAGTGAATGCAGACCGAGCGCCGCCACACGGCAGGTCTAGAGAAACTGCCTAGCACTCGCCCCAGTTGCACAGCCGACTTCGGTAGCGATGGTTCACTGTCTACATAAGCTCTCGTTTGCCGAGACGACAGTTTAGCATAGCCTTCAGCTACGTCATTTGCTACGACCTAGCAATGCGCCATATTCAGTTACTATTCTAAACAGATAAGATTGTGAATCATGTACCGTCAAGAGCGACGCTCATCATTAATGGATTAAAGTATCAAACTAATTACGTCGGCTTTCTGAATTCTAATTCCTTGTCATGTTCCAGACCTCACGTCAGTAGGGTCCTTCCCTCCTCACGCCAGCCTGCGTGAGCTAAAAAGCGTGCATTTCAGCCCCCACTCGTAACACGGTGTTGACTCTTCTGCCAACACAACATCCTTCACCTTCTATTCAGTTCTCTTCAGAACTATTTTTATGAGAATTTTTTATGCATGTGATATTAGTCTTAGAGTTCGGTACTGTAACTGCTGCCTTCTTTGGTATAGGAACAATGATATATTTCTGGAAGTCTGTCGGTATCTCTCCTGCGTTATAGATAGACCTATTAAGTTCAAGCAGCATCATTTTCATGCTGTCACCAGCATACTTTATTAGTTCTGCAGAGATGTCATCAATACCCGCAGCTTTGTTGTACCGTAACAACAAGTAATCCTTTAGTGGCCATAATCGGACTAACATTACGGACGATCTGATTCTAGGGACATCTTGTTCCTGCAAGAAACGCCAAGGGATTCGAATCCACGCTAAATTCCTGACAGTACTTATGTTCCTAACAATGACGAGAACCTTTTCTCAATTTGCTTAAAATACTGTCATCGCCAAGTAAATTCGCCGCGCTGTATTAGCCAAGCGGTCTTGGGCGCTGAAGTCATGGACTGTGCGGCTGGTCCCGGCGGAGGTTCGAGTCCTCCCTCGGGCATGGACGTGTGTGTTTGTCCTTAGCATAATTAAGTCAAATAGTGTGTAAGCTTATGGACTGTTGATTTAACACACACTGTTGATTTAACACACATTTAAACATTTTTGAACCAAGTAAATTCGGCTTACTATAAATTCCGACAGTACTTGTGTCTTAGTAGTAGATAGACAGTTTACGTCGTCGTCAGCACAGTCAATGAGACCTGTTAGCCCAATATTACGTCCGAAGCATCTACGTATTTTAATCATATTGTTCGCTGTACATTCTACTGAACGGGTTGATAGCAGACTTTTTTTCAAGAATGTGGAATACACGAAACCAAAAAAACTTTTTCGTTTTGTCTCTTCCGTGATATTCCCGATGCCACCGCACTTTTACTGTTCTTTCATATGTGTGAAATCTACGATACGTGAATATATTATTTTTCATTTTCTTTGCATGACGTAATTGGTACTTAGGTTTACACTCGCTTTCATGCCCATTATGAAATGTTCGATATTTTCTGCACTCCATTTTTTCTGATACGAGAGGCATGACATATTTTAACGTTTGCTTTCTTTTTCCCGGCATGAAATGCTTGGTAGTTTCTTACTCTGGGCTCTTTTTATGCTATAAAACATCTGAGACGTTCTTTTGGGGACTGGCCCGTGAATACCAGGGAAAGCTTGAAGAAATTGTCAGTTTTCTAACCAGTGTAACTCAAAGAATAAGATTTGTAAGCCTTTATAATGCTTACCGTCTTTTAAGACATTTTCTTGGAACATTTTTATGTGTGAACCACAACCTTAGCTGTCACACTTTTTTAATTGTATTTTTTGTTGCAAGTGAAATAAACCATGCTAATTATTTATGTATATCATAGGTACACATTACTCAAACTGCAAACAGAACAGGTTTATTTTTTCCTCTAACTTCTTTACACTATTGTTTTTAAAGCAGAGTACTGAAATTTTAAGTATGATTTTCAAAAATTGTAGAAATGAATTCATGGTTTTTCTTCAAAAAAGCATTTTATTTTGAAAGTTAAGTCACAAGAGTACTGTACGTTTACGTTAAGCATGTTTTAAGACATTATACAAAACGTGAGCTCTCTATTATAATAGTTTTTTGCCAAAGTGTACCAGAACATGAAATAAGTTTCGGAAAAGTGAAATTAAATTTAAAACTTGATTTTTCTATTAAACTTGCATGACACTAATGCATGCCACGTCCATATTTATCTTTTTTCCTGTGTTGTTCTTCCTCCCTTCTTTTTCACATTTCTTCTTATTCGTACTTTTTTGGTAACTTCCAACACCGATTTTCCTGCTTCAAAGAGTCTCCTTCGGTAAATGGCGATTAGAGCTCTATGCATGTTTAGTCCACCAGGCACTACCATCAGTTCCTTAACATTAAGCCTTGACACTGCACTATCAGTGAAACATAGGACAATATCTAGCACATCTGTTTTCAAAGTATTTAGTCCTACTAGAACAGTTTTTGTTATCCATTTCCATATACAACTGTTGAAACTTCATTTGGTTTTTGAGTCCTATGTAAACATTTCTCTTATAATCTTGTGTCATTAAGATGCCTATGTATAGTTTTCTAACTTCCATTATAGCAAATTGCAAAGAATGTTTATGATTGTAGGTCTCACCTTGAGTAACAGCCCTCTGGTAGACACACCTTGAATCACTGCCAGGTGAGCAGAGTACATGACATGGGTTGTCACCTGTGGAGGATTTATGAATGAAGGTAGCCCACACTACCTTTTTCATTCCCTCAATGTCATTTTAATTTTGTCTCATGACTTGTCCATAATAATGCAGCAACCTGCCCCACAGTAATATAAAGGCAGTGCGAGTGCAAATTGTTTGGTTAGTTCGTTGTATCACCTGAATTGCTTCAGTGCACCACTGTTTTTCAATTGTGTAACTATAAAATCTAAAGCAAAGCCACTAAAATGTTCCTGAAGAACGCTTTCCAGATTGTCATTCATAATAGTTCCTTTCTTTCAGCAATTGCTTTCTGCAATTGCTTAAACCGTTTCTTCTCCCCGCTGAAGTTTCATCTGCAATCGTCTTACTTTTTTCCTAAGGGCCACAATTCCGTGAGCCATGTCAGTCTGAACACTTGCATCACACTGTTCATGATTATCATCGGATTCACACAAATTATTTGTTGTTTGGATCTCATTCATTTGCTGAAATAAAATTTTAAAAATCCATCAGCAGTAATTACGAGCTACTACAAATACTGACGGTGCGTTAACAGCAATATTTATCCTTGTTGCTAGTTAAATATATGGCTTTACCTCAGAAACCAATGGTTCATTCCGGACAAGTTGCCTTTTCCGATTAATTTTCACTTGTAAATGGACTGGAAAATTGCTGTTGTGGCATGTCATATATTATTCAGAGTATCGGGAACGTGGAGGACCGGTGCACTGAGCATAAGCGACACATTTGCTTACAATAATCGAGGCAATGCGCTATTGCAGAACATTGTCTTGGCACTTGTCATCCCATGGAATATAACAATACTGTGGTTATGGTTTGCACTTCTAGCTATTTGGACAGAGTTATTAAGGAAGCTGAAGAAATTAAGTCAGCAAGTAAACTTACAAATAGAGATTGTGGTTTATGTTTAAATTCCACATAGAACCCTGCCCTCTACTTGTCAAAGCAGAGGCACAGAATTCAAGCTACCTCACCCTCTGAACATTAATTTCACTATCGATAACTTCTGACGCCGGCCACCTTTGGTTTATGATGGCGCTAGGGTTTACAGTGTGTGTGTGTGTGTGTGTGTGTGTGTGTGTGTGTGTGTGTGCGTGTGTGTGTGTTATCTTTACGGAGTTTCTCTGAAAACCGAGGTGTTAAACTCGCTTGCACAGCGCTTACTTGCTCAGTGTTGCCTTGAAACTGGCAGGGTGAACTCGTGTCGAACTATCGGCGGTTATCCACGACATCACTCAGCTGCGTTCCCGTAAGGTTTGTGACCCCGTATACGCCGAGAGAAACTAAGGTCTCACTTTGCTTCTCCCACAACTCACATCCACACAGTACTCCAGGTGTACGCTTTCAGGTATTTCTTTCCCACTTTCGTGTCAAAATCTGATACCAGTCGAGGTCTTTTCCTGAAGAAATCTTTCTTTACGGGTCACAATATGGTTCTGACATGCAGTGTAACATTTCTTTCTGGACAGGAGAATTCGTTCACCTCTTTCACAATTATGTGGCAACCCACTTTCTGTTAATGAAGTCCTTATTTTCTTTTGCACTACTCTTAATCATCTCCTCCTCTGCTTTGTGTTTCCTTAACTATGTGCTAACTTTGATTCCTTTCATAAGCTCTTCTGCAACATTAGCAAATCTCGCAGGAGGTTTATGTTGCCTATGAAACCTATAAGGAACTGTCCAAACCGACTTCTAGTCTCCTGTCCTGAAAGTTTTATAGAGGGAGAATAATATACTACAAGAAAGTGAATTTCAGTTTGTGTTGATAGTTTCTCTTCACATTTACCACTCGTTCGAATATGCAATTCATAATAATTAGCAGCTGCCTTTCCGCTATCGCTAAGTGTAAAAACGCGTGAAAACACTGAATTAATTTTCCTTGTATATACTTGTTAATAGCATCTCGCTTTGTGCAGGTTCGAGAGTTTCCCAGTAACATGAAATACAATTAATGTTTTCAACCTTGGAAAGATGAAACAGGAAGAATGCTATATGCAGTAGCAATCACCTATTCCTCCTGAAGACCTACATGCGTGTTATTTAAGACTCAATTTTTTGGACTTTCTGTACATGATGTCGACATTTCGTAAGGTATTTGCGGAAACGTTACAACTAAAAGGAAGTAACTGAGATGATTCTGTGAATTGTACTTCAAATGATGATTGTTGTGCTAATTAGAGTACCTTCCAAGTCTAAGGAAAACTTGTGCAGGAATAACTTTCAGTGAGAAAGAAAAATGTTATGATTTTGTCTTAGCTCAACGAAGGATGTGGAAAACACTTGTACATAAGCTGTGTACAAAGGCAGTTCGCTTTTGTAAAATCTGAACGTGAACTATATACACGAAATACGAAATATGTGCCAAAAATAAAACTCGGAAAAGAGTAAAATAAAAACCATTCGAATGATCTAGAACTGGTCGTGAGGGGCAACGCAACCTAAGTTACGAGTGTGGGCACTTTGAATTGCAAGTGGTGTCATTAATATGAGAAATTCGTAGCTGACATGAAGATGCAGCTTCTTGTTATCCCCTAGATTGCTGTGTGTAAAGCCAGTGAGTTATGTCTCATGCAAACCTTACTTTGTCACTTCAAGTGAAAAAGACAGTTACTCGTGCAGTCGATGAATTAGTATACAAAAATGCCAGTGATAAGTGTCAGTGGATTACTATTGTCACAGTTTTATTCTTTATTGAGGAACAGTGAGGCAAATTAGGACCAATAATTAAAAATAAAGGACTGTACACTTGCAAAAATCTTGTAATCGACGTAGCAAAATCTGGAAAAATGTTGGGGAATAATTTCCAGTGTTACATCCAAAACATCTGCTTACTATTTGGAGGTAGTAATTTATTCGTTTTGTTGGACAATTCGGCTAGGCGTATCGGTACCTCCGTCCTCAGAAGGACAACGATAATGCTATTAACATATATTCCGAAATCCACCAGCAACTAACAGCACGATTCAACCCGCAGATAAAAAAATTCTCAGCAGTCTAAAGCATTTTCCTGAAAGTTTTTAGGCTATTCAATTTTCGTTAGCTCTTTGTCGTTTCAGGTTTATCAGGGAAACAGTATCGTTAAACTTCAGTCATTTCTACAGTGTCGTTTTCCATCACCACATTTAACGAATTTGATCAAGTAGGCAGCACAATACGCAGAAAAACGGCCACGAACATTTCTTACTCGATTCCAGTTACATCGAAAAACACTAGTAATTACTGTGAAGTACCTGAACGCATTAATTTTTCTTTTGCCACGTTTGCGTGACATAAATAAAATGTCTCTTTCGATCATCAAAGACACTTCTCTCTCTTTTCAAGCCCACAGGGAATTAATAAGGAACCAAAATATACGTTATTCAGAAATCATCATAAGAACTGTAGGATTTGTTAAAAATATTTAATGTCAACAAACTGAAGTCCCAATTGATGGAAGTTGTGTGCAATGTAACATCATACACTGCCTTAATTTTCTTTTCCCTGCTAGTCACTTGTGTCATAATTACATCTGCAACAGTTTAGCTGTCGATATGAGCTGCAAGTTATTTAAAAAATTGACGATTTGAGACATTTTTGGCATGGCATATGTGTGCACTTTGCATTTCACGCTACGCGGTGCTACGTCCTTCTCACACGGCTGCGTCTGCTTATTCGCAGATTCGGCGCTAGGCAGGAACGTCTGTACAAAACGCTATTACAGTATGAGCGGTTCTGCGTGCGACAGAAATGAATAACTTTACCATTTTTTAAGTACTTAAAGCTCACCTTAGAAGCTAAAATTTGGCAGCGCATTTCTTTAGATCTTCACTTGTGAAACATTTTAGAGTAGATTTCGACATGTCGGATTGGACCATTCCCTTTTTAGTACTGGTACCTGTTCCAAATGCAGTTCTATTCTTCTTCTAAAACTTTCTATCACTTTCTTCATTGCTTCCTCTAGTAACAGCTTCCTTCTACTGTCTTCTTCGAAGTACAACAATGATGTTAAGCTGTGTGCCTGCCTGAGGAGCGACCTGATGCGGCCGGCGACGACTTCGCCCTCCATGTCATCCTCTTCATCTCAAAGTACCACATCCATCCAGCATCTTCATTTATTTGTTGAATGTATTCCAATATCTGTCTTCCTCTACAGTTTTCACCCTCTACAGCTCCCTCACGTACCACTATGTTATTCCCTGATGTCTTAACGGAGGCTCTTTCATCCTGTCCCGTCTTCTTGTCAATGTTTCCCAGTGCCTCTCCTCACCTAGTCTGACAAACAACTCCTCATGTCTTATAGCTTGTAACACCATACCTCTAATACTCCAATGATTTATTTTGGCTTTTGTTTCATTTAATATTACATCGTTAAGCTCCTGTAAATGTGTTTGATTGAATAGATAACACAGAATTGTTTACACCTTGCTTTGTACAAACTTTGATGTCATGGTTTGATTCTATGCAAAGTAGTGTATCTGTCATTTAAATTCTTTGTCCCATTTGGTGGGAACAAAACTTACTGTATACAATTGTAATTTTGTGTGAATAATTTTTGGTAGAAATGTCAATATGTGCAAATGTTCTGTTTTATTTACTGTACTTGTTTGCTGTTATGTAAACTGCTGATCCTCACCTAGGGTTCTTAGTTAGTTTGTATGTAAAAGGTGTTGTGGTTCCCCTCGGGAACGGAACTGTGTAGCGCGCGCAAATTGTAGTTGGCCTAGGTAGAAAAGGTGGAACAAGAGTCAGTCGGAGACGAGCTACGAGTCGGGGACGAGCTACCAAACTGTGCATTGCCATGTAAAAGATGCATATTGTGCTGGTTCCGAGAGAGGCTTTTTCTGCTACTTTCCAATGCCTCGGATGGATGGATAAATAGCTGGAACTATTCTGGAATTTGTATCTATCATCGCCACCAAGAAATGACAGAGTCCAGCAATTCTACCTGCAAATCCACCTACCAAGGTGCAGTTGCCACCACATTGCGCAATCACTGTATCGGAATGCTATAATAATGTACAGTGAAGGATCACCTCATCGGATGTTTTAGTGTGCACAACTATAAGGTAACTTATAACTGAATTTATTTACTTACCTTGATTTTTTTCTTATCATAACACCTCTCAGGTTCCTCTCCGTTTGAACTTAAGTGATTACCGAGTGTCTCTACTGAAATAACATAAAAGACCAGTGCTTTTGCTAATTAATGCCTCTTGAACATAGTAAAAAAAAAGTTAAAGTTAATGTGGCAAGAGAGTGAGTTAAAGTTAGTGATGCTTGCTGAAAATAACTTTCCTAGTAAAACTGCTTGTTAATGTATCGCTGCCAACTTCTAATTAAGAGTTCGTAAGACTGAGGCTTGCTTAGTAAATGATCACATTACTGCCTGTTGTAAATCGCAGAAGGTGAATCAGTATCTTACATATATGTTAATTTTGTCTCTCAATCTAGTAAAAGTGGAAAACTGCAGTGTGTAACGCTATATACTCATGTTTGCTAAGTGTTTGTCTCTCTTGTGTATTGGAAGTGCATATTAATAATATAACAGGAACCACAGTTTGTCTATTGTGTTAATGTTAGGTGACAAGTAATGGGAAGACCACTAATTATGAAAAACATTATTCCTTTATTCAAATGGTAGTGAGAAGCAACCTGTTAGTGGATTCCATTTAACTTTCATTTTAAATAGTAAAGTATTTAAATGAGAGAGACTTGACCTATACGCAATTAATAATTTTGCAGTGAATAGTAATAATAACGTTATAAAGACCATTCAGTTTGTGTAAGCCTGGAAAGTAATAGCGTGTTTCGGTATCTGGTATAATTCTGCAAATCGTTTGTGCTGCTCTAGCTGCTATCTTCAATCTTAACGTAAACATATGTATGTGTCAAAGTTCACTGGACTCCCGCGTGACAAAGTATAGGTTGTGTTTATTCAAATGATAGTGAGAAGCAACCTGTTAGTGGATTCCAATTAACTTTCATTTTAAATAGTAAAGTATTTAACTGAGAGAGACTTAACCTATATCCAATTAATGATTCTGCAGTGAATAATAATAATGTTATAAAGACCATTCAGTTTGTGTAAGCCCTGAAAGTAATAATGTGTTTCGGTATCTGTTATAATTTTCCAAATAGGTTGTGCTGCTCTAACTGTTAGTTTCAGTCTTACAGTAAACATATGTATGTGTCAAGAGTTCACTGCACTCGCGTGTGACAAAGTATAGGTTGTGTTTATCCATTAAAGTTATTAATTCAATTAGGCAAAATTTTGTTTGTTACTGTTCAAATATTTACGTAATTCTGACTTTCATTTCCTATAAGCCACCTCCGTTAGGTACAACAAAATTCCTCTCAGAGGGTAACACTGCTCTGTTGCTTTATACCATAACTGCTTTAACAAGATAGTTTTATTTCACGACCTGCTTCCAACTTTAGGGTTATGGTGTAGCAGTAGCAGTAGCGGACGGAAGTGTTATAAGCTGTTCAGTTAATTTTCAGCATCCTTCTACAGCACAACATCTCAAGTGTTATTCTCTTCTTTTCCGGGTTTCTCATAGTCCATGGTCCACTACCGTTCAAAGCTGTGCTCCAAACGTGCATTCTCAGGAATTTCTTCCTCAGATAGAGACTGATGCTAGCAGCCTTTCTTGGCCAGGAATGTCCTCTTTGCTTGTGCTATTATTTTTTATAGTCCAACTTGCTTAAGCCGTCACGTGTTACTGTTCTTTCAAGATAATACAGTTCCTACTTCACGGAATTTTGATCTTACGGTTGTTGCTAATCTCATCTATGGAAATAAATTTCTTCTGAAGCCAAGATGGCTAAGTATTTTTTATTTCACGATTACCGGTTTCGGCAGAGGCTTGCTGACGTCTTCTGGTCTTCGGAAACTTAGAGTGCTTACATATGACTCACATAGCGGGAATTCATTCCACCTGGGGACAGGCTTCATTCTTCCAGTGGTTTGGGGAGACACAACGGTGTTACTCCTGGCATCTGGTGTGGCTTCAGGTCACTGATGGTAATAACTGAGGGAACTCTGATTGCATGGCAGTTTGACGCAGACATCCTGCGTCTCGATTGTTAGGACTCATGCTACATTACCGTGGAGTAAAGGTTTCTGCTGTGTCGACGTCGAAATGAAGGTCCTTAGATAAGTAACTGAAGCCCTGATGATCTAACTGTTTTTCGAAATACACATTGGCAAAGTATTCAAGAGAGAGTAGACCGAATTTATTAGGTTTTGCAACAAAAGAGCTGTTGACATTTCCAGAGATCTATCCATTGTATTTGACTACTTGAATCACAAACTTTTGTCAAGAAAAAGAGGCTTTATTGTACTAACAGCCTAGAAAACAAATTTTGGTACACGCTTATTAAAAAGAAGGCAGAAATTTGCGCCACGTAATTCAAGACTAAAGACAGGGGATATTTTGCCAGGTGGGTGAAAATCGTAAAAGGCATTTCCCAAAGTAGAATATTAGGTCAGTTGTTTCTCACATTTATAAATGACGTTCCATTTATTATATATTAGGCGAAATAGATCGCACTAGTGTTGTAACTAAAATTAACAGATTTATAGCAGCTTCGTAAATCGTTAATAAAGTATTTAAAATAATTTTTCACTGATCTTAAGCGTAGTGTGTCTCTCATAGCTGGGAAGCGAAAATAAAAGCACTTCAATTCGGATGTCGAAAAGTACAGAAAAAAATATAAAATTAAGCCACAATCAAGGATTATTAAGACAAACTTTTCAGACTTTTTATAGTACACGCAGATGAAAAATTTTAGCTGGAAAGTAACCCAGTTCGCCACCACTGTCGTTAGAAGTCTTAGAGAAAAACAAATTAGCAGATTAACATCGTTCGCTTACTTTTTATTAAGCTGTATCACAGGGAATTGTATTCTGCGATACTTTATCTTTATAAAACCTTTTTTTGCGTATAAGCGCTGTAAGATGCCTATGTTTTGATGATATATTTGAAGTATAGTAGTCAGAGAAACAGCTGTTAGGCAACAGTATCCGTGTCTCCAATGGGAGCTCTGTGGAATCTTAAAACCTTTGACAGTCAGTGCTGCAGTATGTAGCAGGTGGGGAAGCGTTGTGTGTACAGTGTAATGCAGGGACAAAAAATGGTTCAAATGGCTCTGAGCACTATAGGACTTAACATCCGAGGCAGGATTCGAACCTGCGACCGTAGCGGTCGCGCGGTTCCAGACTGAAGGGCCTAGAACCGGCATGGACGCACTTTTGGAACTATGAGTTGCACATTTATTACAAGGAGGAATGATGACTCAGACCAATGGCTGGGTAGCATACGGACATAATAAAAGTTTTGAAATGAAGAACATGGTATTATCTGATGATGCAAAAAAAATAATTTTTGTAGACTTGTATTATTGATTCACTTCGCCCCCGTCACAGTCGAGTTTTTGATAATTAATTTATTGACTGGCCTTCTAAGTTAATTTACTGTATCATGGACATTATTACATTAAATGAATTTTCATATTTGAGTCTATAATGGTTTATTTATAAGTTCCTTGTTAACTGAAATTTAACACTTAAATTTTGATTTGTGTGTTTCATTGGCTATCTGTGTCAAAATTATGCACCTGGACCAGCTGTAGTTAGGTTTTAGCAGTATCTTTTCTTTTAGCTGATGCGTAGTCTTGCTGCGTTGCTGTTCCTGCCAGTACTTCATTTCGCAGGTGAGATTCATAATACATGATTGTTTTGTTTCCTATGCGTAATGTAGGTTCTGTGAGTTTCTTTATTTTATCAGGGCCATATGTCAGCGCAGAACTTTTCGTGTGTTTCAGGGTACATTCTTATACAGGTCGACATTAAAGTTTTTTTTTATATAGTTGCGTTTTTTTTCTAACAGTTCACACTGACCAAGTCTACTAAGCGTGAAATTATTGGTTTGCTGATGAATGTGATCGGTTTTCACACACACACACACACACACACACACACACACACACACACACACACACACACACACACGATTCTTTTCAGTCTCATGGAAGTGATGTAGCTTTGAGCTCTGTAGCACAAAAAATGGTTCAAATGGCTCTGAGTACTATGGGACTCAACTGCTGTGGTCATCAGTCCCCTAGAACTTAGATCTACTTAAACCTAACTAACCTAAGGACAGCACACACATCCATGCCCGAGGCAGGATTCGAACCTGCGACCGTAGCAGTCGCACGGTTCCTAACTGCGCGCCTAGAACCGCGAGACCACCGCGGCCGGCCTCTGTAGCACATTTAGGTTGTTAGTTTACATTCCCAGGTTTATGTTTCCTATAAAGCACACACACACACACACACACACACACACACACACACACACAACACAACACAAGTGAAAGCGCGCAACAAGAGCATTATGTGGTCGTCACCTACGATCGTACTGCAGACAACAGCTAAGGAGTAAGTAATTTTAACTAAAACATCACAGCACATATTTGTTCTCCGGCAGTTATAAATAGTTAATGACAATTCAAAAGGAATAATTACGTCCACTGCCAATATGCTAGAAGAAGAGTAAACCTTCACAACCTTCATTAAAATGTATCTATCTCACAAGAAGATGAATAATGCTCATACCAAAATCTCTGATCATTTACTCAATTATATTAAAGCCTAACATATAACAAAGATAAATTTGAACTATAGAATGCTAGTAAAGTTCGTTCTGAGCAACGCCTAATTCACAACAGAAACTTATATAGAATCCTGCAGCTTCTTTAGTGCGCGAATATTACACACTTATTTTTGCTGTTACATTAAATATTATTTCTCTTATGTAAACCCATTTATAATTTGTCAGCACAAGCTATATTTGAATATAGATTGAGTTAATGGCCTGAGAGTTGACTCATCCCACGTAATTACGACATATCGTGCAAGCGACCACTGAAGCGTGAAACTAAGTAATTATCTACCATGTTAAAAAGTTTCACCGAAACTGGGGAGCTACTTATTCATTACTTCTTCTCTTCAACTTTTTCACACTCTCCAATTTACCAATTCGTGTCCTAGCTCGTTTTTCATTTGACGGTAATTAAGTAGAAAAATATTAATTCTAATTACCGTGTATTTACAGATCAATACCGAAGCCCGCGGCGCACTCGTAGCAGACACTGATACTACTTCTGAAGGAAGTCTTATTTCATGCAGAGCTACAACCAGCTGAAATATGAATTTCTTCGACAGTGATAATAAACTCTGGATGTTATCAAAATGTAGTTCTGGTCTTTTGCAGCATCAGGCGTGACCTTTCAATTAATTACTTCTTTACCACTACCTGTATTCACGACACATTTGTCAGACACTGTGGCACTGAGTATATATGCAAAATTTGTCTCTGTACGGCACATAGATCAGCGGATTTGACGTCATAAACACTGAGATGCTTGAAAAAGTGCCGCATCGTGCTTGACCTTTCAGTTTATTATTTCTGCTATACTAACTCTATTCGCAAAACGTTTAACACACAGTATCAACATATGCCGCTTAATTTAGCTACAAAATTATGTCACTTTACGGCACAGAGAGAGATAAAGGGGGGGGGGGGGGGGAGTGGAGACGGTCATAGAAGGGAAGGAGCAGGAGTTGGACAGAGAGAGGGGGGAGGGGGAATAGCAGATAGACGAACTGAACTGAAATATATAAATAACCAGGCAGCTCCGGGTACTCATCTAGTTTTACGCATAAGAAGTTACACTGATCTGCTATTACATGTTTCCTGAATAACACTTAAAATCTGAACAATTGAAGAAAGGCCGTCAAAAGTTCGGTGAAATGATTTGGTCTGGAAGTAACAAATCAAACTGATCACAGTATCATTTGACGCACCTTTGAATGATTCTTAAAATCCTGTACAGCCACAGCGATGTCAACCGGTAAAATATTTTACCGTTTGACACCACACAGCAGCAGCATCCCAAACCCAAACAACAGCAGTCTACATAATACATCGGACATAAGTCCACTTGCGCTCTTTTAAATTCTAAGTTAAACATTGAATTTCGTATGCACACTTGGCTCCTACTTTCCTATACATGATTTCCAGTGTCATTCAAAGATACATCATATGTTTCTCTATTCTGCTTTGTTTCTTATGTTTAAACAATAATTTCATTTGATCATTTTTTTTTCTTCAATTGATCGTCGCCAAGTCAACTTCGTTCAGTGACCACCACCTCCAGGTAGGTAATGGTTGCATGTTCTGACATAAGACGCCTCTTCCTACTGAGAGCTTGCATGCTTACTAAAAAGCAGTACTCTCCTAGAAAACCGTCAATGGGCTAAACGGCCACCACATGGAAAGACACTGCACGTCTGAGGCGCCTCAGTACGCTTCTACTACGAGGGCCAAGGAAGGCCTGGGCAAATGGGGATTGAATATCATTCGTTGATGCACATTTCCGTTACAGTTTATTCACATTACAAGATTCCACATAAATCAGCAAACTTAAGAGGATGCCCCCCCCCCCCAAAACCAAAACGTAGAGTCAAAAATTCCTAAATTGAGAGGACTGCTAGGCAAAGATTTAGGCATGATGAAATTCGCCAAATGTTCTTAACATTAACGGAGTAAAATTTCATAATATTAACGGTATAGACATTAAATAAAACGAAACAACTCTTAAAAGCTTTTAGCAGTGATTGAAATAATGCACACAAACTCACAGTAACATCCATGTGAATCTTAAGTAGATATATCCACTGACATTTAAATCAATTTAAAGAACGTCTTAAGAAAATATGGATACAACAGGTGTAATAAAAAATCTGAAGGTGAAACTTATTCGTATACAACAACTGTAATCACAAATCTGAAGGTGAAACTTTAAAAAAATATTCTGAGCAACTTTCTGGTTTTGCAAGCGTTTAGCACCGGACGGTAGTACCCAAGACACTCCACAAGAAAGTCGCAAGGTAGCCCAAATGAAAGGATTCTAAGACATACACAACACTATTATTAAAACACAATAAAATTAACACATGCAATATAGAGTGAAAACAAATGACTGAATCTCACTTTCTGGGGATTAGATTTAGGGATTAGCTGAATCTCTTCCTTCAACACCACTCTGTTTCGCAATATAAGAATGGGGAAGTAAAAAATCTGGTATAGGTGATGTAAAGTGAGGTACGATAAGTTAGGAAAATTTTATTTGATTTATAAGAAGTAGAAAAGTTTTGGTTGCAAGACCTGAACTACCAGGCTTAAAGTATTAATGGGATTTCTTGGTTTTTGATTTGAGTCCAGGCTTTTCCAGTTCCATAAGCATGGCCGCAAGAACACAGGTGGGGCGTTAAAAGTCACACCAAAACTCTACGCTTTTCACATCGGCAAAATGTACTGAATGTAAGAGTGTATGTTCTTTTCTACTCGTCTCACCACAGGAACAGAGCAATAAACAGCAAGCATGTAATTACGAGGAAGTTTTACCATGTAAGACTGGGCCCTGTCAAACAAATCCAATGATTTAAATAGCAAGATGATAATTAGCGGGTATCGGCTTCTCTCAGAAGTTAACGAGCATTACCCAAGCTAGCGCACCTTGCAAGACGGTCGGGTGGTATGATGAGTCGTAACTGCACCTACAACAGCGCCGCGCCACAGCTAAATGTGAGAAACCACTCTAAGGATCCTCACCGGGTATTAATGGCCACGCGTAAATATATAGCTTGCGGTCCCATGGCGGCACATAGAGTAGAACTCTGGTACAGACGGCGGTTTGCAGCACCAGTCGTCCCGTGATACCACCAGCTACGGCGGAACGTGGTCCGCACGCCCGCCGTCGAAAGCACGGCCGCCAACGGCGGGTCACGAGTTTTCCCGCTAAGTACCTCCAGCCTCCTCTTCGGACTGTCTGCAAGAGAGCGAGCTCGCCAGACTTCTTAGAACCCGTCCGTGGTCGCCCTATACTTTCAGATAAGCGCGCACGAAAAGCCTGGCGCAATAGGTCGGTTCGCGACACAGCTCAATGTTCCTGCATTGGTTTCATACTTGAAAAGTAACTTTTTCAGTTACGAAAGAACTTTAGCCCTTGAGCTATGTAACACACTTAAAAAATGAAAATAAAGACAACTCTGCCCTACAAGGACTCCAAACTGCCAAGTTTGGACTCGACTTGTCGAGATCCGAAAGTGCTTCCCAGAAATATTTTAACATCGCTGCCTTTCACCCAATCACTCATAATAGCAGCATACTGGTAATTTCATTGCCCATTTCCAGCTAGCGCTAATAATTATTGCTTCCTGCCAGGACTTTCCAAAAGCTTTTTTTATCCTCATCGGGTTTGATTCTATTGCGCCAAGCGACTGTATTTTTTTCATTAGTGCATCGTCTGTATTTGACAGTCTGTAAAGTTCTATGCAATTTACATCGAGCATGCATCCATGTCCGAAGGAACAGATACTGCTGACGATTTATAGCCGTATTAAATAAGGAAATGTATTCGCAATCTGCATATTCAGTACCACCAATTTTTCCTGCTTTTTGCGATAGGTCATGTTAACCTTTTCGTCTATCCAACAACACTTCACAGACACACCCTAACTTCCATACCTCCCAGTGTCTGCCACCCACTGTGCCCTCACAATTATGTGGTCCCCCCGACAGGGAGAGACTTAATACTTTGCCCATCTTCAACAACAAAGTAAGACTCTCTCTATGTATCAAAACAATCAAGAGCCAGTTGCATAAAAGGAATTTAATTTCTTAATTGGTTTCTGGCACTTAGTGCCCCCAGCAATATCCTGTATCCATCTAATTTTTGACACTTGCAAATTATATGATAGGTGTAACCTTCTGTAGAAGGGCACCGGTTAAGAAATTAAATTACTTTTATGCAACTTGTTGCTGATTATTTACATATATAAGGAGATTTATTCATTTTTCTCGTCAGGTTGTCTTGGCTTTGGCATGAAATCATTAGTCCAGCGTCTGTATCTGACAGTGTCTGTAAAGTTCGATGCAATGTTCCTTTACATAGGTGCGTGGCACTATAGGAAGCAGACAATGGGATCATGGAAGTCTGGGTCTGTACGTGAAGCTGGCTTGGACAGCCAAAGCGCAGTTTGTCTTTGGAAGCGAAATCGTGCGGACACACGCTGCTTCCACCTGCGACGCACGCAACCTTCCTTGTTCACTTTGCGGACTTCGATTCAGCTTGATTGTGAGTTGGAAGACGTGCAACCACTTTGGAAAGCAACACTTCGATCCATCTTTAATAACGAACACGCAAGACCAAAAGTACTGGAGGTAAAACACTTCCTCCATGATAAAGCAAAGATATCATCGGATATACTATGAATACACCTTACCACACATAGTAGTGCTATATATTTTAAGTTTGTTGATAATGTGCCGCATGGGAGGATACTGAAACCTCCCCAAAATCGCCTCAAATTTTGTCACGCTGATGGTGCTTGCACGCTTCTGCGTTCATACCATACGCGTGTCTGAGCTGCCTTTCGAGCTACCTGTGGAAGATGTCGTAGCGGGCTTCAGAGCCAACGGTGTGCTTCAGTCACAGCGCTGAAAGCTGGGCGTAGTTCAGTGCGTACCCCGTTTTAAACAGGGCATCACATCATGATTGATCTACAATGTCACGCGCCGTCCCATTTAACCATTAGTAGGTGGCGCGCAATTTACGACGGTCGACCCAAGACCTGCTCTGGGTGTGGCAAGGAGGGTCGCCTCTGTTCAGAATGCCTCCAACGGCGCCTCACTCAACTTCCGCCCGCTGAGGTGCCCAGACACCGCCGGCAGTATTGCCTGTCACGTACACGGCTGCTCCTACTTCGCCGTCCATTGGTCGGCGACCTGTGAGTCCACTTCGACGCCAGCCTATGCACTGGCGGACGATTTGATGGAACCTCTGCAGGCGCCATCGGCGACATTTTGCAGTGGATCGTATGTAAGTATTTGAGGCACCGACGAGGACGAGGACGCGCTGGAACCCATAAAGAGGCCTGCGGTGCATCCGACGGAGCAATAAACGCACCAGCAGTGGATTCCAGGGGTACACGGCCCGCGGCTCTGCCTGCAGCCTACTTTCTGCCGACGGAATTTCCCCAACACAGTGGACTGCAGCTTCAGACGTACCGCGTCGCTACTGTGAACAATAACATTAGTACCTGCGCGAAACTCCAACTGCTGCGAGAAATGATTTGGGGTGCCGACATTGAAGTCGCGCTCCTTCAGGAGGTGCGCTTGGCCACCCTGCCGGATGTGGTGGGTTACGCCTTTACGCCTCTCCTGGTGGCTACCTTGGACGCCGAGTGGCCTCATATGGTCATGAGGGCATATCAGCTGAAGACGTGTATCTGCCATTGGCGGGGCTATGGCACTTACCATGATGGGCAGTCGCATTATAAATGTGTCTGCCTCGTCTGTTTCTGGCCTTAGAAGGGACAGAGCTCGATTTTATCTGAGGAGAACACTCCCCTGTTTCTCGATCACTGCTAACATTATCTGCTTGGCGGCGACTTCAGTTGTTTCTTAAACAGAAAGAACTAACAACCACACTTCAATCCCTGCCCAGTAACTGTGCTTCGTTGTCTGCGACCTTTCCCTCTGTGAAACCTGGAAGATACGACATGGCGATGCACATGGCTGTACATCTCAGATAGGCCATTCTGCGACTCTCTTGGATAGGATTTATGTCTCCTAGGGGCCGGTCGGTGTTATCCAAGATGCAGGACGCTGGCCCTTGGAGTTTTTGGACCACTGTGCGTACATCAGCACCGTCGTCCTCCGATAGCAGCTGGTATGGCGGAGTCGTGCGCCGAGGAAATTAACCACCACACACTATTTTATTGTTAATAAAACCTGATCAATCCCGACTGCTGGCAGCGCGTGGCAGAGGTGTGGGTGGCGTGCGAACGGCAGCGTCCAGCGTATCTGACGATGATGGCGTGGTGGCTGAAATGCACAAAGCTTGTGATACGGGGTGTCTTGATGCAAGAACCTTCAACATCGCAGCGTGTAAGCAATCGTTGGTTAATATATTAAAAAACTAAAAACTCGCCTCGATTGCGAATAAAGCACCTAGTGTTACGTGTTAATACGGGTTTCGGCGTAGATAACTACACCTTCTTCAGAACAACAATAAAACCCACAAGAAGACCTTTTAATCATTGACAAACGTCTTCTTAGGCACTAGTGGGTTTGTTCTACGTCTATTTTCTTCGTACGAGGACCTACACGTTCAACGCATTCCTATGAGTGCAATCAGACAAAGGCAGAGCCGTAGCTATTACGTTATCCGAACATGAGAGAAGCTGGAGCTTTAGAAGAAAGACTCAACCTTCGTTGACCATCTGCACCCATAACACAAAAGTATTCGTATGATGTAGAAAGGAAGGTTTTAAATTCTGTTAACATAAATAGGAAGATGACCCCATTGGAAATACTGGAAATCAATAAACACATGGCACAGAATGCCAGCTGAGTATTAAATCAGACTTAGTTTCTTTTTCCTCCTTTCTTAAATTAAGTTTCCGTTACTGTTACTAGAGTCAGAATGTAAATTCATCATATTTCTCATCAGTTGTTATGCACCTCCACATATAAACTTTGTTTCTCCATTTTCTTAGTTAATGTGATTACATTTGTGTTACAGAAATTGTTAATGTTATCCTACGTAAACAATCGTTCTGTTTTCAGTTCATATAATATCTGTGTGTCCCGCATCATTTTTATATGTTTGCCACATTCAGTTGTCACGAGAAGATGGCATAAGAAGTCCATAGCCTGTCCATGACCAAATAAACATAATTTCAGAGAACATTAAGAGATGCTTTTTTTTCTTTTTTTAATACTACTCTCATTTTCCGTCGGCCATCGACAGACAATTCACTACAAGGCAAGAGGTTTGTGAGTTTTGGCGTATTCAAAGGAACCATCCCAGACATGCCTGCAGCGACAAACTGTTGTCTAAATGATTGGAGCGTCCTCTGTAATACGTTTCTTAGAAATTGTCGTACCACCAATGGATTAGCTTGCAGTGACTTACTTACATTCGATATATACTCCTTTCGTTTATGCGGTATTTACTTCTTTTTTGTGTCAGAGAATAAGCCTTGAAGTCAACGCTATGATACTGGTTATTGATAATACAATATAATCAATTAAACAATTTACAGTATTAAGTACAAAAGCATAGTAGCTGTTATGCAGGGGAACTAAAAACAAAAACAAGTCAGTTCATGTTATGTAACGTAATCTTGTTAGCAGTTGCTGCAGATGATTTCTTCCTCCCTTTTATATATATTTCTTGAGAAAAGATACTGACCTGGAATCCGATAATACGATGATCGGATCCATTCTTCCATTTATTAGCGTGCTGAAGACTTTATAGTAAGGCTTTCTGCTCCGCTCTTGGAATAATGGTGTCGGCCGTACATTTCACTCCGTATCTAATCATATAAGTTTTCGTTCTAGTATTGCAGTGATTCTTCCACCAATTCGTCTCGTTCATTTGGCATCAGTAATACGAATCCTAGTCGTAATCACATTAGTAGCGTTTCTCATATTTTCTTGTCGAGTACTGTTGACGGCCTTTTCAATGGGCGTCCATTTCTCGCTCCCAGTGTTTATTACATCAAAAAGTGTTTTAAAACTCTCTTATTTCTAAGAAATCATGAAAATTGGGAAACGTATGAAGCTGCATCCTACATTTCATCCCGATAAAAATGCAAAACATTATCCCGAATGAAATCAGTTTTCAAATATATCTTAACATTTGAAACTGTGGAAGAATTAGGAACAGAATGAACGGGAACCATGCGAACTTCCAGAAGGGAGTTAAATAAATGACATCTATCGACAATACACAATGTTCCACACTCGTAAAACTGTAATTATAATTATAACGCAGCCTTTCAAAGCGAATAGAGCTACCTGATTGCCTACAATTGCCTACAGCAAATCCCTTATATTTCTGAACGTAAGAAGTGCACGTTGAACCGATCATAGGAAAGTAAATGATGTAATAAAATGATAGTCTAGCTCTGTTGTGTGAAAAGACAATAAATTAACTTTGATAGCAGTTTCCTTCTGTCACCCTTCTGGATTTATTAAAATAATTATCTATAGTTTCTTTAATCTGCTACTGGAAGTGGTTTGACACGTTGCTCAAGTTCTCATCAGCCGTTCTATTTTAGCTACACACGTACACTCCTGGAAATGGAAAAAAGAACACATTGACACCGGTGTGTCAGACCCACCATACTTGCTCCGGACACTGCGAGAGGGCTGTACAAGCAATGATCACACGCACGGCACAGCGGACACACCAGGAACCGCGGTGTTTGACGTCGAATGGCGCTAGCTGCGCAGCATTTGTGCACCGCCACCGTCGGTGTCAGCCAGTTTGCCGTGGCATACAGAGCTCCATCGCAGTCTTTAACACTGGTAGCATGTCGCGACAGCGTGGACGTGAACCGTATGTGCAGTTGACGGACTTTGAGCGAGGGCGTATAGTGGGCATGCGGGAGGCCGGGTGGACGTACCGCCGAATTGCTCAACACGTGGGGCGTGAGGTCTCCACAGTACATCGATGTTGTCGCCAGTGGTCGGCGGAAGGTGCACGTGCCCGTCGACCTGGGACCGGACCGCAGCGACGCACGGATGCACGCCAAGACCGTAGGATCCTACGCAGTGCCGTAGGGGACCGCACCGCCACTTCCCAGCAAATTAGGGACACTGTTGCTCCTGGGGTATCGGCGAGGACTATTCGCAACAGTCTCCATGAAGCTGGGCTACGGTCCCGCACACCGTTAGGCCGTCTTCCGCTCACGCCCCAACATCGTGCAGCCCGCCTCCAGTGGTGTCGCGACAGGCGTGAATGGAGGGACGAATGGAGACGTGTCGTCTTCAGCGATGAGAATCGCTTCTGCCTTGGTGCCAATGATGGTCGTATGCGTGTTTGGCGCCGTGCAGGTGAGCGCCACAATCAGGACTGCATACGACCGAGGCACACAGGGCCAACACCCGGCATCATGGTGTGGGGAGCGATCTCCTACACCGGCTGTACATCTCTGGTGATCGTCGAGGGGACACTGAATAGTGCACGGTACATCCAAACCGTCATCGAACCCATCGTTCTACCATTCCTAGACCGGCAAGGGAACTTGCTGTTCCAACAGGACAATGCACGTCCGCATGTATCCCGTGCCACCCAACGTGCTCTAGAAGGTGTAAGTCAACTACCCTGGCCAGCAAGATTTCCGGATCTGTCCCCCATTGAGCATGTTTGGGACTGGATGAAGCGTCGTCTCACGCGGTCTGCACGTCCAGCACGAACGCTGGTCCAACTGAGGCGCCAGGTGGAAATGGCATGGCAAGCCGTTCCACAGGACTACATCCAGCATCTCTACGATCGTCTCCATGGGAGAATAGCAGCCTGCATTGCTGCGAAAGGTGGATATACACTGTACTAGTGCCGACATTGTGCATGCTCTGTTGCCTGTGTCTATGTGCCTGTGGTTCTTTCAGTGTGATCATGAGATGTATCTGACCCCAGGAATGTGTCAATAAAGTTTCCCCTTCCTGGGACAATGAATTCACGGTGTTCTTATTTCAATTTACAGGAGTGTATTTTGTAACGTTTAAAATATTCCCTAGCTGAAGCGTGGCCTTATCTATTCGTCGCCGTAAACAATCTTAAGTTCTTACTTTCCAGCTCCTCGCCAGGCCATAGAGATACGGATATGTACCGGCGTCTGTGTCAATCTCTGCCTCGCGGCGTCATGCGGATGTTCAGTGTAGGGACGGACATATGGCCGGTTCGCCACTCTCCCGCCCGTTTTGCAGACTTTCCAGGCCGTGGAGCAGGGACTACCCGGTCAAGTGGTCTCTCATTTCGTATCACAATGCTGAGTGCACTTCGTCACAATGCTCCTGGCAAGCAAAAATCCTTGGCACTGCCGAGAATCAAACCCGGGTCCTATGTATGGTAGCCATCTATGTTGCAGAGCACTCATCAGTGGAGGTGGCAGAACTTACTTTCACCCATGCTAAAGGTAGAGGTGATGTAGGATAAATACACAAAAAGCTAAAACTATACTTATATAACAAATTGAAGCTTCCGAAGAGTATATAACCCGAATGCTGTGCCTGTAAGTTCCCCACTAAGTGTTTCTGTGTTAAATGTAGCCCAAATTTACCTCCCACTCTATAAAAACTCTTCGTATTACCAAAACTATATGCCCACATGTGGTGTCACCGCCAGGCACCACACTTGCCAGGTGGTAGCCTTTAAATCGGCCGCGGTCCGGTAGTATATGTCGGACCCGCGTGTCGCCACTATCAGTGATTGCAGATAGAGCGTCGCCACAGGGCAGGTCTAGAGAGACTTCCTACCACTCGCCCCAGTGGTACAGCCGACTTTGCTAGCGATGGTCCACTGACTTCTACGCTCTCATTGGCCGAGACGATAGTTAGCATAGCCTTCAGCTACGTTATTTGCTACGACCTAGCAAGGCGTTAGTATCCGTACTATTGATATTGTGAATCATGTACCATAAAGAGCGACGTTCTCAGTTAATGGATTAAAGTTAAGTATTCCACCAGCTACGTCCGTTTTTTCTCAATTCTAATTCCCTTGTCATGTTCCAGACCTCACGCCAGCCTGCGTGAGCTAAAACACGTGCATTTCGGCCTCCTTTAACCATACGGTTGGCTCTCCTGTCAACCACAACATTGGCGACGAGGCAATACCGCGTTCTTAACTAAATTGCCCTGATTTACTTGCGTAATGGCTTCGCCACAGTCTCCAGATGAACTGTCCGAATTTTATCGCTTACAGAATCAGCAGACGCAGGCCTTACTGGATGTCCTTGGACAGCTCGTCCAGGGTCAACGTTCGATGCAAAACAATGCAGCAGTAGCCGCTTCACCGCTAACGCAGACACAACACGCTGTTGCACCCACTTTTCGACCTTTTGATGCTGCACTGGGAAGCTGGACGGAGTGGTCACGCCAATTTGGATTCCATTTCGCCGCCTACAGAATTCAAGGTAACGAGCGGCAGCCTTTTCTCCTTTTCTCCTTTCCTCCGTCGGCGTGACTACGTACCGTGTGATAGTCAAACTATTTCCCCGACGCGACGTAGGAACTTTGTCCTACGAAGAAATGTTGTCTGCATTAGATGCATATTTCAAAGAATCAGTCAGTGTAGTTGCCAAACGGTATACCTTCTTTCGTACAAAACGTACGGCAGGTCAGACTAATCGGGAGTGGGTTGCAACCTTGCAAGGCCTTACTAGGGATTGTGCTTTTGAGTGTCAATGTGGACTCCCTTATTCAGATACTATGGTACGTGATGCAATTGCACAGAAAGTTTCTGATGTTCGTATAAGGGAGCAGATTTTGAAAGTAATAAATCCCTCCCTTCAACAAGTGATGGACATATTGAATCGGCAGGACACACTTGACTTTGCTCAGGAATCATTTGAAACTTCTCCAGCAGTGTGTCAGATTAACCGGCCCGCCGGACGAGCTGCACGGAGCAGTAAACAGTCCTCGCGCCCGGCCGCGCCGCTGCCGCCAGTCTCTCAGCAACGTGTACTGCGACGGCAAGCTAATGCTGTGATCAAATCATGCCCACGGTGTGCTACTAAACATTCGCGTGAGAATTGCCCGTCACGCCATGCTATTTGCTTTTATTGTAATAAAAAAGGACATGTTCAGAGTGTTTGCCAGAAAAGCTCAGATCGGAAGCTCAAACCTGTTCCAGGCCCTTTGCTTCGCACCGGAAACGGAATCGAACCAAGGTTACTCAGGCTCGCAAAACTTCGCCAATGGAAATTCATGTAGTTCATTCCACTCCACGCACTGCCACTCTCGCTAACAGTGACTGTGTTCGTCCCAAAAATAGTGTGCGTCGACATCGTCGGATCTCCCGTCAACTCGCAAGTGATTATGTACCAGTGTCAGTTCACGCTGCACGAGACAGTCGCTCTTGTCGTCAGCAGAACAATAAACTTTTTGTAGACTTGGATATTAACGGCAAAGTGATACCATTCCAGCTCGATACCGGAGCTGCAGTTTCACTGATCAACCAAGACACTTACAAACGGCTGGGCACACCTCCGTTGCGTGCCGCAAATGTTAAGTTGCATAGCTATTCAGGTCAAAACATCCCTGTGTTAGGACAGTGCAGCCTTCTTGCAACGTACAAAGGACAAACAAAACTTGTGTCATTTTACGTCCTTCGTTCTTCTTCTGCAGTGAACTCGTTTGGTTTCGATTTATTTCAGTTATTTAACTTGTCTATAGTGAATCAGGTCCTTTCAGTGAACCAGACTGTGCCTTCAGACAGTGTTTCTCGTCTATGTGATGAATTTGCAGACATTTTTGCACCAGGCCTTGGTTGCGCTAAGAACTATAAAGCACATTCGGAACTGAAAGTAAACGCGCAACCGAAATTTTTCAGAGCGCGCAATGTTCCCCACGCATTGCGTGATGAGGTCGCAAAAACATTACACGATTTTGAATCACAAGGTGTGATTGAACGTGTGCAGGCTTCTCTCTGGACATCACTCTTAGTAATTTTGCCAAAATCTTCCGGAAAGTTGAGACTTTGTGTGGACTTCAAGGCAACAGTGAATCCACAGCTAGTGATTGCAACTTTTCCTTTACCCCGCCCGGAAGATCTTTTTGACAAACTGTGCCCAGGTAAATATTTTTCACAGTAGGATCTCGCAGATGCGTACTTGCAAATACCGGTGGACGAAGAATCCCAGCGCGTTTTGGTGGTTAACACGCATCTTGGGTTGTATCAATTCAAACGACTCCTATTCGGGTGTGCATCCGTCCCTGCATTGTTTCAGGAATGTCTAGACACTGTTTGTGCGTCGGTCCCAACTGCAGCAAATTATCTGGACGATATTGTGATCTCTGGAAAGACGGAAGAAGATCATGTGGCCAATCTCAGAACATTATTTCAGGTCTTGAGACGAAATGGTCTTCGCTTGCGGAATGACAAATGTGTATTTTTTTCGGGACTTACCATACCTGGGACATGTAATCAATGCCCAAGGCATACATCCCAGTCCCACGCACCATCGTGCCATTCAAGACTTGCCGCGGTATTTGAAGCAGCTACAGAGTGTGCTGGGAAAAACAAACTATTATAATAAATATATTCCGCATGCCTCATCCATTTCAGCTCTGCTTCATCGCTTACGCCGTAAAGGTGTTCTGTTCGTCTGGAAGACGGAATGCGAACGCGCCTTTCGCCAGTTGAAATCGGCGTTGCTTTCCAATACTTGCCTTACGCCATTCGATCCCTAGAAGACCCTTTTGTTGATGGTGGATGCATCGGATTTCGGGATCGGTGCTGTGCTTGCGCACAAAGATGGATCGCACGATCGCCCTATTGCCTTTGCGTCCAAATTGCTCTCGTCTGCTCAAAGAAATTATTCACAGATCGAGAAAGAAACATTGGATCTCGTTTTTGGTGTTACAAAGTTTCATGATTTCTTGTATGGTCGTCGCTTTACCATAATCACAGATCACAAATCTTTGACATCGCCTTTTCATCCGACCAAGCCTGTACCTCCACGTACAGCGCAGAAATTCATTCCCTGGTCTATTTTCCTCTCGCAGTACCGCTACGATATCTTGTATCGGTCCACTGCTAAGCACGGAAACGCCGATGCGTTGTCCCGCTTGCCTGTTGCTGAGGATAGGGCATTCGATTCCTCCGAACTTGCTTGCATGTTCATTGATGTGGAAACCGATGACGTGGTCGAATCGTTTCCGATTGATTTTCATCGTGTAGCTACAGCCACAGCTGCCGACCCTGTCCTTGCTCCCGTTCTGCGTTTTGTTGCGACGCAATGACCCTTGTCAAAGTCACGGATCGGGGACCCGTTGGTTCGCCAATTTTTTGCTCACAAGAAGAGACTTTTTGTTCGACGTGGTGTTTTGCTGTTGCGTTCTGATAATGATCAGACCAGGGTCGTGGTGCCACGTTCGTTACAGTCCTCTGTCTTACAGCTTCTCCACCAAGGACATTGGGGTATAGTGAAAATCGATGTCGCGATTACGAATATGTGTTCTTCTTGCATGGTGTGTGCCGAACAACAATCAGCACCACCGCGGAAATTCTTTGCATGGCCAATAGCCACTTCCCCTTGGCAACGCTTACACATCGATTTTGCTGGTCCATTCTGGAATGGTCATGGTTGGTAGTGGTAGATTCATTCAGTAATTTTCCTTTTGTTGTCCGGATGTCTTCCACGACGTCATCTGCCACCATCTGCTATCTTTTGCATTGAAGGTCTTGCGCAGACTATTGTTTCCGACAATGGCCCACAATTCATGTCCGCAGAATTTCAGTCATTCTGCAAGGCCAATTGTATTCAACATCTGACGTCAGCGCCGTTTTCGCCACAGTCAAACGGTGCCGCTGAACGATTGGTCAGGACTTTCAAGTCACAGATGTTGAAGTTGAAAGAGTCGCATTCTCGGGAGGACGCGTTATTGCTCTTTTTGTCCTCGTATCGCTCTCAGCCCCGAAATGGTCGCTCGCCGGCTGAGTTGCTCCACGGTCGCCCTCATCGAACCTTGATGTCCTTGCTACATCCGCCGCATCAGGTTCCTGTGCACCGGCAGACACCTGCCTTTGCTCCAGGCGACGTTGTCTACTATCGCCACTATCGAGGTTCACGGCGTTGGCTCTTAGGGAGCATTCTTCGCTGCCTCGGACGCGTTATGTATCTGGTTTTGGGGGCCTCTGGTGAGGTGGGCCTGCATCTCAATCAGCTGCGCCTCTGTCGTCGCACGGGATCTGCCGCTCGCCGTCTGCTTTCAGCGACGGTGCCGTCCGGTCAGCGCCCTGGGGACCCATCTACTGGCTCGCCTCAGCCCCAGGTGCTACCGACGCTGCCTTCCATTTTGCCCCATGGCGACGCGCCGCCGCCACCGACGACGCCGCCGCCGCCGCCGCCACTTGTTCTCCCGCCGGAGCCGCCCGCAGTGGACGGTCACTGCTACCGCCGGGCGCCTACCTGGGTCACGCGCCGCCGATCGCTTCCCGTGACCAGTTGTCCTCCGACATGGAACTCTTGCCCGCTCCGAACCATATGTCGTCTTCGCCCGTCGGGTGCCCCGGCCCGATGGAGGTCGATCCTTTGGTCCCTCCTGTCTCTCTACGTGCGCATACACCGCATGTTGGCGTGCACCCTGGAACAGGTTTTCAGGCGTTTCCTCGCTCCCCGCGGTCCGAATGCCACGGTGCGGGTGGCACAGCCTCGCCCGTTGTTAGGATCCCCGCCTCGTCGCATACGTCAACATGCGGTCCTCCCCACGGCGGGCGGAATCCTTATGCCACAACCGTACGCCGATTTGCGGGGGAGGAATGTGGTGTCACCGCCAGACACCACACTTGCTAGGTGGTAGCCTTTAAATCGGCCGCAGTCCGGTAGTATACGTCGGACCCGCATGTCGCCACTATCAGTGATTGGAGATAGAGCGCCGCCACACGGCAGGTCTAGAGAGACTCCCTAGCACTCGCCCCAGTGATACAGCCAACTTTGCTAGCCATGGTTCACTGACTTCTACGCTCTCATTGACCGAGACGATAGTTAGCATAGCCTTCAGCTACGTTATTTGCTACGACCTAGCAAGGCGTTAGTATCCGTACTATTGATATTGTGAATCATGTACCATAAAGAGCGACGTTCTCAGTTAATGGATTAAAGTTAAGTATTCCACCAGCTACGTCCGTTTTTTCTCAATTCTAATTCCCTTGTCATGTTCCAGACCTCACGCCAGCCTGCGTGAGCTAAAACGCGTGCATTTCGGCCTCCTTCAGTAATACGGTTGGCTCTCCTGCCAACCACAACACCACAAACTATTAACCAACGGAAACTCATATTCTAACCTTTGACTAAAGAGAACCTGATTTAAAATAAACTGTAACTGGTTTGAAAACACCTTGTATTTATATAAAACTAGAAACAATTATGTGGCCCTAATCAAAATTTCCACTTACCTCGCGTCTTGACAGCATTGTTGCAGATTTCTCGAAAGCACAACAGCAAACAGGCAGTGGCGAAGCTAAATTTCTTATTGTAAATAAAATTTCCAAACAATATTCCAACTGTTACATGCCACATGGTGAAATACAGTAACGTGTAATGATAAACTTTCTTTGAAAAGTGGATGAGGAGAGTAACTATTTCCATGAAATGATATTCCAAGACCACTATTTCGTAATGAAGTACGTATTCAATAAGACAGAGTAAAACTTCGCCTGATCACACATAACTTTGCTCTGAACAATACCGTGCTTAAGAAACTTCTAAACATTCATGGTGGTGTCTGATTGTACTATATCGTGTCTCCCTACCACTTTTGCGCAACGACGCTCTGAGCTTGTTTTTTAGGGAATTAACTAGTTTGAACCTGGGACCTGTTGCTGGTAAGGAGACGCCAGACCACACATGACAAGTAGAATTCAGAAGAGTTCAGTGAGACTAGCGATGATATAACCAAATACTAAATGATCTCAGCGTCAGCTCCACTGCACTCCCTGTAAAACAATCTTAATACTAACTAAATTTAGTGGAAAGGGTTCAAGGCTTTCTTATTTTTAGTTAGCTGGTAAAATAACGTCGAAAAAGCAGTTAAGTTTACCATTGGAAATTTTATTCTACTCACAAAACATCGTTTATAAATTGCACTATTGATAAAAGGAAATGTTTTAATACAGGATGGTAAAAACCAACTGCGTTCAACAAAAATGTGAACGAATATTCCCTGAATGGGTTTCCAAGTTCTACAATCGATCGAAGGATGACCTATGCCATATCACATCTATAATCTAGGTTTAACTTAAGTTTCACAAAAGAGCAAACTATCAAAATGGTCTACAGTGACCCTCAATTGTCTTTAATTACTTAACTAACTTGTCGTAAATTACAGTGGCTGATGTGGCTTCTCAATAACTATAAAAATAGAAAAATCATCGCGTTTCAGATCTTTACTTCAAGTGGCAAATGTGAACACCATGAGTTTTAATTAACGATCGACACTAGTATTACGCAAAAACGGGGTGTAACAGATGAGACTTTTGCAGTTCTGAGTGAAGCCTTATGCGCTCAAAAATGCGGCAACGCGTGCGTTCATTACCTTGTCGGTGTTAAGCAGCGTCAGGGCGGCAGCGGCCGGCGCAGCAGCCATCCAGCTCGCCGTCCCGGAACCAACTCTCTTCTAACTTCTCCTTACTACAATTTTCCGAAGTTAGTTTAAAAAACTATCTGGCTATGTTTTCATCTGACCAATCAGGGTCTCAATGTTAACCTTAAGCTCCGCCTACAAAAATTCTGTCTATCCAATGAGAAACGTTATACTTTTCGTGGTGGGGCAATGTTTTTAAAGTTTGCAACGTAACAGAGACACTAAAAAGTCTCACGCTAAAACCTGCAGCTAGTGTGGTCCTTTTAGCGTTATCGTAAGACCTATACTGCTCTTCTGGAGGGCTCTAGCTTTTAACATGGGCTGGGGGTGATCCTTGACGTACCTGAGACGCGAAAAAGCCTCACGCTAAAACGTGCGGGTTGTATAGTCCTACAGGTAGGCTCGCGGCGTGGGTGCCCAGCCCCTCCCTTATCTAGCTTAACACGGTTCTGCTCTTGGCTTCTGTCCTCGTTTCTCCCCTCGGAACAGCGTCTGCCTCACGGTGGGAAGGTACGACATGCATTTAGGCATTCTAGTGTTAGTCTGTGGTATTCCATTTGCTCACTCGTTACTCGTATTACTTTGGTTAATTGAATGTCACGATTTATTCCGAGCTATGTGACATACTACTGGATTTGCTTATCATGTCAGGGTTTTCATGTAAGGTGTTGGATTTGCCTGACACCTTACAAAGTGAACAAACATTTAAAAAGGGTATAAGATGAACAGACGATATCTATAATCAGTTGATATGTTAATGCATGTCTCAAGGAAGAAAATTGGTCTTTCCCTAGGCTCTGAGCAAGTGATCAAAGTTAACTAGTTAACAACAATGATTCTGAGAAAGTAACTGCCTAGTGCTGCAGTCGTATCTCAAAGTACTCCTCTTAATAAGGAAAAATTATTCAAAATTTGTCTTCTTCGTCGCCTTTCAGTATATACATCATATTCATCCTTGCTGTCTTTTACAATAAATCTTTCGTCATCTAATAGATACAATCACAAGTCTACACAGCACTACTGAATACGTCCATCAACTTCTACACTTCAGCTAAGAATATATTACACTGTGCAGAGGCAAAGACTATGCCACAACAGGACCAAATATGTATAACACTAACATAACTTGCTCTCTCTCAGTCACGTCACATCGGTAGCTTATAAAAATCAAAATGACATGCCTACCCTACCTGTTATAATTGCTTTTATCCATAGAAGCAGTTGAAACTACGACATATGTTCTCTGGATTTGACGAAAAAAACGAATAGCTGTAATAAGTAATTTATTTACGTAAATTTAGGACGTGAACTGTTTCATAGTCTACAAACAAAGCTATATTCTTCCAAATTAAACCCACCGAAGATGGCTTAATTTCAAGCCGAAACGCGTCTGAAGCAAATAAAGTAAATTGTAATAAGAAAATTCGCTTAAATGTAGAAAACGAAGATTCTTTGGAGGTTCTAAGGTTACTTTTGCTGATGTGGGATACATAATTATGAAACTTCTCACAGTTTAAGGACTCTGTTCAAGCTCTAAAAACAGCCATGCACTAATATTCCTCGTCAGTTAATTTCTTACTTATGCAAGCAGTTCCGTTTGTTTTGTGGCCAGGTGTTGTTTCAATCAATACCGAATATTAATGCATAAATGTGTAAGTCCATATTTAAAACTTCCCTCCGTTTGTGACGATAATAGTGGTGAAAAGACGCAGGTATAAAATCATCGAATAATTCGTAGTTAACCTCCTTTTTTGCACTCAAATGCTGCGGACGTATATGAACACACTGAGCACATTTCTTGGCATTTTCTAGTTAAAAAAGCTTGTACAGAACCGGAACTGGAGATACTGAGGAGGTAGAGCCTCGTAATCTAGTCACTTTTCATGGTGGAATTTCAGAGATTTTAATCGCTAATTTTTGGAACTTAATAACCATAATGGTTCACAAATGTTTAGAATTACTGAAATTTCGATTTGGCAGTTCATGTAATTTTGTAATGAGAACGCATGTGGACTTAAGAATGTACTGGGTGCACGTACTCAATTTTTTGTTTCTGTTTGAGAGTATTCATGTCGGATCCTCGTACAGGACTGAGACTTCGCACTGCAGGATGCGCTGAGGGAGTAACCTACCACTTCTTTTAAGGACACTCTCTTGTCTGTCTCCGTTTCATTGTCCTGGACGAATAGTCTACTGGCGGAGCTTTGCAAAAAATAAGGGAATTAGAAGACATTACAGTAATGCTTTTCGATTTTTGTACCACGGTACCTAAATTTTCTGTACGTGTCTGAGCTATGCATTCGAGGAGAGTGGTGCAGAGTATATCCAATAATGTGAACTGTTCCATTGTTTTTGGTTCTAGTGACAGTCACACAAAAGAAAGGGGAAGAAGTTTGTCCAAGACGGAAAACTTGGAGACGACCGCCATCTGCGGAGAGACATTCCAGCTGTGGAGAAGGTACGACGCTAGACGGCACCAAATTGTTCAATAAATTATTATTGCTAAAGAAGAACTCAAATTTCATTACTCCCAAAAGAATAAAATAAGTGTTATCTGTATTAATAAATTTGCTTCGTTGGTTTAATATTCAAAGTATAGTAGTTTACAGCCACTGTAACAAGAAGGATTTATAATTTCACACTACACGTCGGAGTTTAAGCAAAGAAGCGTAATTAAATGATGAAGTATGACAAGATGTTGCAAAGTATTCCATTGTGAAATTACATTTATTGAAGATTACTGTCAGAGCAGAACGAAGGTTTCGGAAAAATAGTTATTTTGCACATAAAAATGGTTCAAATGGCTCTGAGCACTGTGGGACTTAACATCTGTGGTCATCAGTCCCCTAGAACTTAGAACTACTTAAACCTAACTAACCTAAGGACATCACACACATCCATGCCCGAGGCAGGATTCGAACCTGCGACCGTAGCGGTCACGCGGTTCCAGACTGAAGCCCCTAGAACCGCACGGCCACACCGGCCGGCATTTTGCACATAGAGTGTTCGACATGCAAATGAATGTTTTTATTTACGATGCAAAAAGACAGCCAGAATTGCGATTAAAATATATGTTTATTCATTAGGCAACCTGTCTCGGGTTAATACCCATTTCCAACCAACCAAGAATTGCAATGTTAAACGTATGTCCTAACTAATTGGTCACCTACTGAATAAACATCTATTTCAGTCGCAACCAAGACTGTCTTTTTGCATCATAATTCAATAAGAGAAGCTGCCCCATAACATCCAGCATGCTGGAAAGATGTTTTTACTTCTATTTTATTTTTCGGCTTATTTCTGTGTGTCAGTGCAATATATCACACTTTTTCTATTAATATAGATTGTTGTAGATAATATTTTTTTTGTCTCTGTAATGAGTGTCTTTCGTTGTAAATTGGGATCGAGTTCACATCGTGAATTGATGACGTCTTGGGGATTGTGATTAATAAAGTATGAAAGTGAGAATTATATATCTAACTTACGTGCTCATTGTGTAATGTTTATTGGAATACTGAACGCTGAACGTGGTAGCTTTGATAGTAATGACGACTAAACGTACGCACAATGAAAGGCAATGGGAACAGGACCCAGGAACTTATCTCAACTGAGCATATGTGGCGGGAGGACCCATTCCTCCCACGGCCAGAAAAATGGGGCACGTTTCTCCAGAGCCCGTAGTGGTCCTGAAAAGGATGGGACCCATTAAATTTTAGCACGTATACGTATCTTTCGCAGTTGGTGGCGGCTCTTTAGCGCACCGTACGATGAGGCTGAAATCATTAGCATTCTCGGCTGGGTTTTTCTGCCCACAAAGCGGCGCACTTCCCGGCACATTCTTCAGTCTAAACCTAATGAATACTCGACTGCAAGCAAAGATTTCTACCATATGCGCTTATGGTACAAGCTGTAAAAAATTTTCTCGTTTTTCGTGAATATAAATTTTATATGGGTATTTCATGTTTTACTCGTCATGTTCCGTTAGAAAGTGAGAAGTGCGTCAAACGGCAGGATATAAACCAGCTCAGTAGCAAAGAAATACAGAAATTAACTGAAATGTCTCCTGGGAACTACTAGACATAATGAAACGAGTGTGCCATGAGGACACCCTTCAATTTATGTCAGCAAGTGCAAGTATTACCGCTAAGATATTTGACATCTCGTGATATCTTACCAGTAACGGATGCAGAGGAATGCTAGTCACCTTTCTGGACAAGAGTCACGGAGGTATGATCCAAATGCACATTGAATTTCTGTCTAGTATCAACTGAATGAAAGTCTTTGATTCTCGGGAACAGGTTCATATTGTTAGAAACAAACATCATTGAGGAAAATACATATTGAGAATACCAGTCCGTTTAGCGTTACCCACGAGAAGGCGAACTGATTCGCATTCCGAATACATTTACACATTTAAATATTTTTTGTATTTTTAAATATACGAGGGTTGACTGAAAAGTAATGCCTCCACCTTCGTAATTGTTCAACAGTTGGCAGCATTGGCATGTGGCAGGTAATTGCTTGTTCCGTAGTCTCTTCTCTACAGCTCCAGTTGCTGGAAATCCTTAGCACTGAACGGCTGTGTTGTTACAGTGTAAAGTAGGGTCAATGCGTAAGGGGAGCTGGAAAGATCCATCTCCTCCATGTTAATTTTAGCAAATAGAAGGAATATTTTTGCTAAAACCATTAAACATACTGCTCAGAAATTTGGGCTATATGTTCAGTGAATATTTCTCTACAAAGTTATAATGCCATGTTAAGAAATGTTTATTGGTTTTTGTTTTACAATTTTTGAAACAGATGCTTATTTTTTTCTCTAAACTTTTGCTCTTTTTCTTCTATAATTCTTGAATTATACGGTGTGTTTTTACAAGAAGTAAACAAGGGAAAGAAGTAAACAATATTGTGTATAAATTTCACTGATATACTGTACGCAGTTTTTGAGAAAATGTTCTTCAAAGATGAAAATTTTAAAGTTACGGGAAATGGCTTCCAAAGTTTTTTAATACATTCCTACCTCATATGATAGATTATCAGGATCCTCTTCTTTTTCCAGTGTTAGTTTCTTTTTCACTGATCTTTTCTTCCCTTTTGCTGCATGTTGTAGGCTTCTGTCCCTTCTTCCTGCACCTCTTAGTCTTTTTCATCAATTAGGCGCATTGTGGAAATGGTGTTGTGTGCTGGTTGGAAACCTAAACGTTTCAGCACATCATATTTGATAATGTTTCCTTCATTGTACGTCGCCAGTGCATCATACACTCCAAAACACAATGTTTTATTTGTACAAACACTCTTTTCGGAATCCTAATCTACATTAAATCATTTACACTTTCATTTGGATTTTGTGTTTTCCCATGTAAACACTTTTCCAATAAACTTGGATGTGATAATCTTTGGATATGGGCTTAATTACATCAGTTACAGCATTTGGCAAACTATTTTTATGGGCATATTCTTTTTCTGATTGGTAATTACACCATGAGTCATCACCTGTCGGCCACAGTGCATGTTGTGGGTGCTCATTTGTTGATGCAGTATGAAAAAATAATGCCCATACTGCTCTCCTCATATGCTCAATGCTTCTTGTTTTTTGCCTAATTGCACACCCATAATACCTCTGTAATCTATCAATTGCTTCATCTGTCAATCTTCCTCTTCCCCAAGGGTCTTACCATCACTAAGCTTCTGTTATTCTAATGTCTGCTTTAGTTTGCGCAAGCGAACCCCCACGCACTTCTGCACATGTCCTGCACTCCTGTTTTTTTATGTGAATTTCATTACCATAAGGTTTGAGTTCCTCTACTGCTTTATATCCCTTAGAATCACCGTCTCCTACATAGTTAGTGTATCGTACGTTATACCACTCCTGGGAAAAATTGCTTTCACTCCCTCTACTTCTATCGCTCCATTCCTGCCGTGAAAGTCTGCTTCACAACTTTCACTATGTTCGTCCTTGGTATTGCCCTCACATCTACAATGTTTTGAGAGAATAGCAACATCAATTACTTTGGAATTATCTCCACTGGTAGCTGTCACAACTCCATTTAGAGATTTATGACCTCTACATTGCCATGATCCAACTAAAGCAACAGTTAAATCTCTACAATTCCCATTATCTGTCACAGCTTCTTCAATTGCTTTGTTCATTGTTGCTTGAGCAATATCTTCAGCAAAAGATCCCACCAATTAATTATAAAATCCAAACTTGTTTGGTGGTTTTGGCAAGTTCACAATTCCACATAACATTGTCCCTGCAGCACTACCCTTGCCAATTCAACGCAAGCCATACACTAGCCTAACATTTTTATCATACACCTTCTTTCCACTATTACCACAACGAGGAATACTGTTAGAATTAGAAAACAAAACTTCTGCAGCATATTTGTTACACTTCAACAACATTTTACATGCCAAGCCAATGTGTGAAGTCATTTTCAATTCCAGTCTTCTTTCTTTGCCAACTTGGCATAATACGTTATGTTTCAAAATATTAGAGAGGAAGCAAATGTTAAGTACTCCATTCACATCATTACTGCCACTTTTATAATTTTCAAATTTTTCTTTGCTGTCACCAAGTTTTTTCCTGGAAGAAGTTCTATCACATTCATTTGGAGTAGTCGGTGAAGCAGTCAGAGCAGCATCTCCCTTCGAAACAACCAAAGATTTCTTCTTCCACTTGTTGTGCCTTTTCTTAAACACTCGATTGCTGAAACGTGGCATGTTGATATCCACAAACAAATACGTAAAAGAGGTTGGAGCAAAATTCGTCAAATACGCAAAACTGAACAGCTAAGCAACACAAAGCAAATTCCACAAGTCAACACACACGGTATAGTGTTTATGTTTACCGATATGAACAGTCACTTGTTACAGAGATAAAGCCGTACAACGTTGGAAAACAAAATACTGTCTAATTCTGCAAAGATACCCTGTATGCACCCAGCGAGCGGCGCCGTCAGTGGTGACACACCAAGTCGCTACAACCGTTTACGCGGCGCGTCAACATTGCAACGATAAAAAAACACACTTAGAATTCACTTAGAAGGTGAAACTTGATTTTTTTTTATTCAGAAAACTCCAAAAAAAAATTTTATAGACAAAACCAAAAAACGTTACTTTTGTCATTTTCATCGTTCCGGCAACGTGAAGTTATTGAATTTTGTACAGCAGAGGGTGTCACCCCAAAGGAGATTCATCAGAGAATGAAAGCAGTTTATGGTGATTGTGTTGATATGAGTACTGTGCATCGTTAAACGAGTAACTTTAAAGATGTTGAGGCAGAAACATCTGACCTGCTTGACAAACAAAGAGTTGGACGCCCTGTGACAGCAACCACCGAGTTTCACAAGCAAGATGTTGACAGACTGATTCAGGAAGATCGTCGTATCATTCAGAGAGAAATTGCAAGCACAATCAGCATTCCACAAGAACGTGTGGGTCACATTATTGCTTTGCTTGACTGTCGGAAGATCTGTGAACGATGAGTACCCCGGATTCTGACTACGGAAATGAAAGCACACAGACTTGATATTTGTCAGGACCACCTTTCGCGTTACGAGAACGAAGGTGACGCCTTTCTCCATTCAATTGTGACAGGAGACGAAACGTGGGTACACCATTACGACTCGGAGACGAAACGTAGGTCTATGGAATATCGACACAAAGACTTGCCTCAGAAAAAGAAATTCAAGACGCAGGCAGCCCTCAGTTGGAAAATTGACGGCCACAGTGTTCTGGGACGAAGATGGTGTTATCCATGTTGATTACCTTATCGTGGAACAAGAATAAATTCAGAGCGTTACATCAAAACGCTGCGAACTCTGAAACGACGACTAAAAAGGGTCCAAAAGGGAAAGGTATTCCTGCAGCATGACAATCCGATACCACAAACTTCAGGTGCCACCACAGCAGAACTTCAGAGACTGAATCTCACCACCGTTCGGCATCCCCCATACAGTCCAGATTTAGCACCGTCTGACTTTCATCTGTTCCCGATAATGAAAGACGATCTTCGGGGACACCATTATGCTTCTGATGATGACGTTGAGAGAACTGTGAGACTGTGGTTGCGGTAAAGAGTGTCGAGTTCTTCTGTGACGGTTCCAGAAAACTTGTTCATCGTTGGCAGTAATGTACTCAATTGGCTGGTGATTATGTGGAAAAGCGAATATTGGAAATTAATGAGTACATGCTAAGGATTATTTCTGCATTTGATTTATTAAAATATTCCCATCCAAACCCAGTAAACGAAGGTGGAAGGATTACTTTTCATTCAACCGTTGTATTTACAAAATTTCTTCATTTTTTCCTAATATGTATGTGTATGTATGAAATCACAATACTTTTCCTTTTCTAAACTGTGTACTTCCTCAACTCATTTTACATGAAACCGATTTCACATACTGAAATCTGGAAATTTTTCCAGCTTTGGACTTTACAGCATAAATTTTAAGTCTGGACAGTTCCTTGATTTTTGACGAATCTATTGCGATTGAAAAGCCGATCTGAATTTGCTTCATCACCTCAAGAAATCTGTAAATGTTTCGACTGCAGGAATGTAATAGTCTGTTATATATGCTGTGAAAACTTTCAAAAGTATTGGTGGTTCACTGTTTATTGCAGCTTAGTTCTCCCCACACAGATGGACGAAAGAACGTATTTTCCTTTATATAAAGGATTTATACTAAGTAACTACAAAATATTTACAGTTTTTCCTGTGTAGGCATCACTGACATGAAAACCTCAGCAAAACAGTCATCAAGCATATTAGGATCCGAGAACCAAATACATAAGACCTTCCAATCTGATTACTTGCGTAGTAGCGACGTCCAAGTCCACTGTTTGTATTTTTCTCCAACAGCTGTGGGTTAAATGAAATTTGCATCCTTGGATTCTTTTATCAGCCCAAACTTCATTTCCGGCTTTCATTACACTGTCTTCAAAGTCTGAAAACATCGTTCATGCCGAAAATTTCAGACGCAGATCATTGCATTTCTCGACAGGTGTTTGAAAGGCGTAGTGATACGACGAAGTTTTCTTGTTGTGAGAAAATGAAACCCCTACAGCCGCCATTATGATCTTATTTATTGCGTAACTACCATTTTCGGCGCTTCAGTGCGACATGTTCAGGCCTGTATTCACAAATAACAATGGTACCATTACCAGTTTAGCAACCATACAACACAAAGATAGATTAAAAACAAGACGAGGATCGAGGACAAGACTCTAAAGTGAATTTACAGTAATCATTTGACAGAAGGAACAGATTGACCCATTGTCACATACATAAAGCATAAAATAACAAATTCCCACTCTAGACGGTGTACAATTATATTATTTATCAATAACTTCATTAAATAACTACTCCGTGATTTTTATTGAACAGTCGGATATACATTATCTGCACAGCCCTGAAATAAACCAATGAAAGACAAAATAACTGTAGAATATGAAAAATTTATGAAGGAGTCTAGAACCCGAGGAACAAGTAAAGCAATGAAGCATGATCAACGTGTCGTGCCAAAGTGTAAAACGTTGAGTTGTAAACAGTTGAGGGACATACTTATGTCATATAAAATCCAAGGCATGTCAGAGGACCAAATATCGGGCCCACTCCAGATCATAACATATGTAGAACATATGAGAAAACCCCACAAGAAACTGTTCACGGTGTTAATTCATGAGCGAACGCATCCATATACGAGTATCATGTACTGCCATGGAACAATCACAAACAAGAACTCTATGTAGACCACGAGGTTGCAATGCACCATAAAGGATGACTTGACGATATATATAATGATATATCAAAAAAGCTTTGTGACTAGTAAACCAATAACAAATAAAACACAAACGAATACAAAGAAATAAAATGAGATCTAAAATAACATATAGTTATGAATAAATATACTTTCCACCACATTAAAACCAAAAACCATTATATCCATGCAACTAAAATTTCAAAGATACATACTGGCCACACATATCGTGTAAATGACAAACCAGATTATTAACTGACCAGTAAGGAGGCCACAAAATATTCCAATAATTAAATGATAAGTAAATCTGCTATGTATGTGAAATTTAAGACTATGAACGCATGACAGCAGTCTATAAATTGGCAATACATATACTACTGCAACAAAACCACTGGCAGTGCCACAAGTCGTAGCTACCGGAACTTAAATGAGGGTAATGTAAATCCATGTAAATCCAGGTACATAACACCAAATGTGTCACACGTGATTAAAATAATTGCATGTTGAAGATAAGGAAACTTTCAAAGACATCTAATTATAATTCTAGAGCTAACACATGGTAGTTCTATCACCAAACTATTAACTAGAGCCCAATGACAGCAACGTACACGTCAGCATAGATTGTTAACCGAAAAACCCTCTTAAGTGCGCAAAAAATTATCTATCATGTATGAAACCAAGCGTGATCTTGTAACCCAAAATAAGTCAGCAACAATTGTATTATGAAGCAGCCAACTACCATTGAGAGTGGGTAAGAGGCACGTATCTACTCAATGCTAAAACCGTTATGGAAGGGCGGAAACATGACATGTAATACGGAGTGGGCGGAAGGAAGGGTGAAGAAGGGAGAAGAAACAGTTATCGCAACGACACAGGCACAAGATGGATTGTACTATACACCCAGCATCTCACAATTGCAAATGAAGTACAGCTAATATGAGAACAAGAAGAGACCCGAACAATTACGAAGCTTTATCAAGAAAACATACGCTAATACCGAAAAACCATACACACTCACATGCCGATCGTGCACAAAAACATCGAGAACACTGAGGGACTCACCTTAGTTGATGCTGCAGGGGTTGTCAGGGTCGTTATAGAGGCACCATCAGTGACCAATCTATTGGTTTACGCAGACTACCTACAGAACGACATAAAAACACTGAATACCTTACAGCACAGCTCAAATAACCACCAGTAAATGATCGCCAGAAGCATCTGTAACTGTGATGTCAGCATTCCAACCGTCAACTGCCAACTGACTGGGAAAACATTCAAAATACAACATCCAAAGGCATCTGCCAGCGAATACTGAAAGAAGTTGGTCGTTATCAAAACTGACAGTGTAAGAGTGTCTCACAGTCGTTATCAGTAATAGAAAACAAAGCCATATAGAATGAATATCGTAATGAAACCCAATAATGGGGTGTAATTAAACGAATAATATAAAGCAGTAGGTCGAAATTCGGAATGATCCGCATGAAGCTCATTTGGGTCAATACATCAATATTACAGTCTTTCTGAACAATATTAATAACGATATGTACTGATCACAATATCGAAGTAATTCTAACATACAGGGCACTAACTATGGTCTAAGAGCATCACAAATTACGAAAACAGTCAACGAATAGTGTATTTTTCAACTCAGTTTGTTCGTTAAGCAAACAATTAGATTCTTTGTGGGAATGGATATAAATTTCTAGATCTTCTATGATATGCATTGTATCTCCTTCATCTATAAGGTCCAAAATTTTTAGGTTCACATCCAAATTATGACAGTATGTTTCGCAGTTTTTAAATGTTTTCTGAAAGTCGAACGTTCAATAGTACGCAGGGAAGTATCTTCTCTATATCTGTCTGTGAAAGTTCTTTCAGTTTTACCTGTATATAAGGATTCACAATCAGCACAGATTACTGTGTATGGGTCTGATTTCTGTAACGGATCGAACTGTTCCACTCAACGTATCACCAACTTTGACAACGTGTTGGTATTTCTGAATCTAACATTAACTTTAGGAAAAATATGGGTCACATTACCTGGTGAAATTTTTTTCTCTCTTTCTTTATCGCTCCAAAGAAATCTCGTGTAGTAAATCAGAATTCTTCTTGATGATCTTTGAGTATATTTAGTCACTTAATTCAGGCTAAAACCCATCACTGAACGCTACATCCTTTAAAAAATGTTTTTCCAGGCCTCTTTCATCAACTTCTAATGGAATCTTTCTCAGCCTGCTGGCTGAACGTAAAACAAAGAAGTTTCATTTCTGTCATGATAAGCAGAATGATGTGAGATAGTCGCATCTATAGCTGTTGGCTTCCTACAAATTGCAAATTTGTGACTTCTATTATTATTTATCAGCGAAATATCCAAGAAATTAATTTCTTGTTTACTTCATTTTCATATGTAAACTGGTACACTGGGGTGTAGTACGCTGAGCGCCTCAAAAAATTCTCTTTAACCCCTCATTCTCTGCGTTAAATAATGACTATATATTATCAACAAATCTATAATAGTGCATAATTAAATCGCTTAACTCCTGCTGCTGTGTAAAAATTGTTCTTCCATATGATTGATAAAAATATTAGCTAGTGTTCCCGACAGACAACACCTCCCTGCTAATCCATCATCCTGCTTGAAAAATGCTCCTTTAAATGAGAAGTAATTATATGACGGAACTAGTTCAAACAACTTTAAAAAATTATCAATCTTCCCTATGGATGTACGTCTGTACTTAGTAAAATTCAGTTTTACAAGGAAAATGCCTTCATTTACATTTGTGTACAAATTTACAATGTGTAGCGACGTCCATACGTAATTATCAGGTATCTGAATATCACAAACTTTCCCAACCATCTCATAAGTATTCTAGAGTCAGAACTGTCGCCCAAACACATAGTTAGTTACCAAACTCTCGTTTAACTTACTGCACAGTCCGTAACAGTACTGTCTTTATAATTAACAATTGACCTCATTAGGGCATTCGATTTATGAATCATGGGTTGTACACATAAACAGAGGGGATGTGGATACATTGTTTCGAGGGGCGTGCGTAAGAAAGAAGTTTTCCTAATTGCGTTTTTGACCTGTTTAACAAACTGTTTGGTGGGATGGTGGCCTAGTTGTGAAATCCTATTATTATTACCCTATATTGAGCGATATTTAATGTTACCAGGGTATTCCTCTTATTAGCTTTCACAATTATGCTCGATGCTCTTTCATTTTAGAATTAATACTACAAATTAACTTTACATCCGTATTTGTCTGATCCATACCAATCCTCTTATTCGTAGTAAGAAGTCAGCTAATTGACTGTGCAGCTCGGCTGGTAATGAAGTCATGCTGCAACTTACGAACCTTAGAAAAATTGAATGTAATTGTAGCCTCTACTAACATTAATTTAATGTTTTTATTCCGCAAATCTCTATTCACAGCATACTTATTACCATTTTGTAGTAATCTTACTTCATCATTACTCAAAACAACGATAGTCCTGTTAACTACTCTGTCATAGAGCACATGACCATTATATGCATACTCTGTTCTATGAACCATATGTTGTCAACGTTTTAATTTACATATCTTCTTTTCATGATTGCTAACAACACTTTGCAACCTATTATTTGCTACATTACTGATGTAACGCATTGTCCTATCAAGCTGCCGGGGATTTAACGGCTTATAAAGTTGTGGGTGATCTAAGTAAACCTCGTTTGAAAAGCAATCATGTTTTTGAGATAAGTGCAGCAGGAAGGAGGTGAGACGAATGATGATAGCATCGATATGTTATGCGGTGTGTTTTCACAAACTCGATTTAATTAAATCTTCATCACTACCCTATAATTCAAAACCAAGTGATTGATAGAGGGTTCACAGCGTTGTAACTTCCTTCGCACGCTGTTGGGTTCTTTATTGGATACAGGAGCGAGGAGAAGATAGTGTTCGTGGACAGAGATTTCAAATATTAATATATTATACATGTAATATCAGATAGTGAAAGAAATACATAAAACGTTGTTTGCTATAGTTGCAGCGTCAGTTGCCAACATTAGATTTGAATGTTGAAATGTACACGGATGCAGCCATTACAATGACTGTTCCTTTGATGACGAGCCCTGACCGCTATGGAAGACTGTAAATGTTATGAAATGGCAAACAAACAAAAGTTAAGAAGACCAGCCGCTGGAGCTCTGGAGAGGGGATGCTTGAACATCATTGGTAGCGGTGTAATTGTTCGTGGCAGCGCCCTCGTGCCTCAGTGGTGGCTGTGCGAAACGCGGGAGCGTAGGTGGCCGTATTTGAATGTTCGGCCGACCGTATGGTGGCCGATACCGCGCATAGGACAACTTTCACACTATTTCCAATCTCGATTTGCGCTTGGGAAAAATGATTGCCGAAATCGCTCCGTGCGAGTTGTGCTTTCTCTTAAATGGTTCAATTGGCTCTGAGCACTATGGGACAACTTCTGAGGTCATCAGTCCCCTAGAACTTATAACTACTTAAACCTAACTAAGGACATCACACACATCCATGCTCGAGGCTGGATTTGAACCTGCGACCGTAGCGGTTGCGCGGTTCCAGACTGTAACGCCTACAGCCGCTCGGCCACCCCGGCGGGCTCTGGTTTCTCTTATTTTACTTCGAATCTCATTTCTCCCTATGTAAGTGGGCATCAACAAAATATTTTCAGTTATTTAAGGTGAATGTTTTTCATTGCAATTTTGTGAACAGGTCTTGCCGTAACTAAAAACGCCTTTGTTTTAATGATTGCCACCGCAGCCCGCATATTGTAGCCGTGAACCTCTGTCTCTCTCTCTCTCTCTCTCTCTCTCTCTCTGTCTCTCTCTGTCTCTCTCTCTCTCTCTTTCAATCTGTAGCTCTCCACCTTGGTCAAAAATAACGCGGCCTGTCAGCGCTGCCTGTGCCCTTGACCCGCAAAAGCTGTCCGGTCACTAATATTCTCGTAATTGCAACGTTTCATTCATGTACACTGAGTAACCAGAACATTACGACCACCTACCTAACAGCCGTTACGTCCACCTTTGGCACGAATAATAGCCGTGACGCGTCATGGAATGGAAGTAATGAGGGCCTGGTAGGCCGCTGGAGAGAGCTGACACCGCATCTACAAACTCACAAAATTCCCGTAAATTCTGGGGAGATGGGCAATGAGCTCTGACGCCACGTTCAATAACATCCCAGATGAGTTCTATCGGGTTCAGATCTGGCGAGTTGTGGGGGCCAGCACTTCGATTGTAACTCGCCACTGTGTTCCTCGAACCACTCCATCACACGCCTTACCTTGTGACATGGCACATTTTCCTGTTGAAAAATGCAGGTAAAATGATCGTCATGAAAGGATGTACGTGGCCTTCAATCAGCGTGCGAGGCTTTTTGGCCGTCATGATGCTTTGTACGAACTCCACTGGACACATTGACGTCCACGTGAAGGTTCAAAAATGATTCAAATGGCTTTAAGCACTATGGGACTTAACATCTGAGGTCATGAGTCCCCTAGACTTAGAACTAGTTCAACACAACTAACCTAAGGACATCACACACATCCATGCCCGAGGCAGGATTCGAATCTGTGACCGTAGCAGCCGTGTGGTTCCGGACTGAAGACCCAAGAACAGCTCGACCACAGCGGCCTGCCGCGAAGGTTCCACAGAGCATACTGGAGGCGCCGTCAGTCTGTCTCCGTCCCGCAGTACAGGTCTCAAGGAGGTGTCCGTTACGAAAACGACGAATTCACGCGCTATCGTAGGCAAGATGAAGAAGGTATTGGGATTCATCAGATTGCGCAGCGCTCTGCCGCTAGGCCAACGTCCAGAGCGGATGGTCACATGCCCATTTCAATCTTAGCTGCCGATATTGTTGTGTTGACATTGGCCACAAGCAAGGGCCGTCGGTTGCATAGGCCCATAATAATAATAATAATAATAATAATAAAATACTACCAGGGATCCCGAACATGACTACGGAAACAGTTTGTTCGACTGGAACCCTGGACGCCAGGGGTTAGGAAGAAAAACCATAAACTGCGTAAAGGAAGGAATTCTAGAACTAAGACAGTAGAAAATAACTCGTGAAAAAATGTCTGCCTTTGCACAAGATCATTGAAGAAAATTTGTCACTGTAGAGGAATAGGATGTTATTTTTGTATTTGTTTACATTATGCTCCAATTCATTATTTGTTACAGTACGTGTAAGTAGTGTAGTGCCGCAGTGGATACACCGGTTGCCGTCGGATCACTGATGTTGAGAGCTGTTGGGCGTGGCCAGCACTTGGATCGGTGACCATCCGGCCGCCATGCGCTGTTGCCATTTTTCGGGGTGCACTCAGGCCTTGTGATGCCAATTGAGGACCTACTGGACCGATTAGTAATGGCTTGGCTCAAGAATACCATAACGACCGGGGGAGCGGTGTGCTGACCCCACGCCCCTCTTATTCGCATCCTCCTCTGAGGCAGTCACGGTGGTGGGTTTGTCCCGGTAGGCCACTCGTGGCCAGAAGTCGGAGTGCTTTTTTTTTCTTTTTTTTAAGGGGTGTTGTATCATGTTTGTTGTATGATGATGATAGAGGGGAGAGGGTGAAACGTTCTGCCGGATCACAGCCTATTTCTCGTGAATTGCATCAAGGGGGCCGGCAAGCTTAACCTCCAAATCCGACGGACGGATCGCCATCGACAGAGTCACGTCCCGTAACTTCACAAGACACCGCAGAGAGGTTTGATATTTAAATCAGAACACTGGCGCAAAGTCTGGTGATCGGAAATTTACGCCGCCACCTCTCATCCTCGTGCCGACCAAATGCAGGCAGTGAAGAAGACGAAGAAAGATGATGATGATGAACGCAGAAAGTGATAAGAACGGCAATTCCAGTTGTGATGGATGGCCGTATGCCGAAGTCCGACAGATAAAATAAAATAATTAACGTTCAACATTAGGTGACTTAAGCCACTTAAGATACGGAGAACTCATCAATAGAGCGAGAGAATTAGAAGTTAAACAGGATGGAGGGTGTCCCTCCGACAACGTCATTAAAGATGAATTGGGGTAAGATGTCGAAGGAAACTGGACGTTCCCTTTCGAAGGAATCATCTCGGAATTTGCCTTAAACGATTTAAGGATTTCACGAGAAGCCAAAATTTGTATTGCCAGACGGTGATTTGAACTGACGTGTACCCACACACGAGTCCACCGTTTCACCAGTGCGCCACCTCGTTCGGTATACTAATCCAAACTAGAAAAAGCGCTACGATGTCGGGATGAAACCCTCTTTCGCTGACACTGGATTAAAAAATATGAAAAATTTCGCCTCAGAAAACTTTTATCAGTATGTGGACATCGGTTTTAACTGTGTACACTGGAGGTGTCCAATAACAAATGGAGTCATCACATGAAAAGTTATTGTGTGAGAAGTAGTGGTGCACAGGTCATTGTATTATTTGTGATATTTCTCTCTTTGAACGTTTGCCAAGTATTTATATCCTTTATTTGTTTTTAGAGAAGCCAAGACAATATTGTAGACAACAGATGACAAGCTGGCTGTTTCGTCTCATGGAGACCTTTTCGTTGATGTCGTAAGTGTGATGTACGGCAGCGTCACAAAGCAGGTTCAGCAGAGTGCTTCATAGTTCGTGCTTCCGCTTCTCCGGTTTGTTTTGTGACCCTCTGAAGCCCCCGTCACACTTGGCCTTAATGGCTGCTTCTGACGTTGACAAATCTACATGACAAAAGTTGCAGAAAACAGGGGAAAACCCCATTCCCGCGTCAGACGTTAGGACTTTGCCAGTTATGAACCAGGATGTTTCTGCGACTGTGACTTCTGTTCGACGCAGCAGTAACTTTGTAACACACTTGTTTCAGAGTCAAGAATTACGCTTTCCGGAAATGAACTTCTTGACTTTTAATAATGCTAGAGATTTCCAAACAAGTGAGTTAACGCCTGCTTGTGATTTCCTCGCACCATTTTCCACTGTTTTCGTTATTTACCTGGCAGAACTATTGTGTCGAACCGTCTTTAGTCCAGCCATTAAGGTGACTGAAGTGTATGTCTTTTATCCACAACAATTACGAAATTGTAATCTGAAATGTTCAGTTGTGTATAAAGTCACAGACATCACTTCCACAAAATCCTTCTATGTTTATATTGTTTAGATCTGTTGTAAATTTATTTCATCACGCACACACAGACGCATACACATACACGTGTGTGTGTGTGTGTGATGCTAATGATGATGTTTGCATTGTGGGGCGCTCAACTGCGCTGTTATCAGCGCCCGTATAAATTTCCAACCTTTTCTCAGTCCAATCTTGCCACTTGCATGAATGATGATGAAATGATGAGGACAATACAAAAATGGTTCAAATGGCTCTGAGCACTATGGGACTTAACTTCTGCAGCCATCAGTCCCCTAGAACTTAGAACTACTTAAAACTAACTAACCTGAGAACATCACACACATCCAGTCCCGAGGCAGGATTCGAACCTGCGATCGTAGTGGTCGCGCGGTTCCAGACTGTAGGGCCTAGAACCGCTCGGCCACCCGGGCCGGTGATGACAACACAAACACCCAGTCATCTCGAGGCAGGTGAAAATCTCTGACCCAGCTGGGAATCGAACCCTGGAGCCCGTGCTCTGGAAGCGATTGTTTGTGTGTGTGTGTATGTGTGTGTGTGTGTGTGTGTGTGTGTGTGTGTGTGTGTGTGGCACTGGACTAGCATTCGGGCAGAGAGTGGATTCAAATCCCAGTCCTTCTATCCAGATGTAAATATTGTGCAGTTTGCCCAGTGCTAATTAGTTCCCTGTTGCAAAAAAAAAAAAAAAAAAAAAAAAAAAAAAAAAAAAAAAAAAAAAAAAAAAAGTCGACAATCGTATATTAACGTTAACAAACCTTCTTCATACGTAAAAAAGTAGTTGTTTACAATTTTTTTCCTTTATAATTAATTTTGAAACTATCAAAATATCCACGGGTGTACTGCCGGTCTATAGTGTCCAACGGGCACAATATTTCGGCGATCAAACATGTCGCCATCATCAGGTGAACTGACGGACTGAGCTCCTGTGAACGCGCCGGCACGGAGATCCGTACGCTATGGCTGCTCAGGGGGAACTGGGTACGGTCGCGGCGGCGGCCGATTTAAATACCCTCTTCCCGCGGCGCGCTCCCTCCATCGTCCGCGCCCTGCGCCACGGTAGCGCGGTGGAACAGATTGCGACGGCGTCTGAGATGATGTCGGTGTGATGGCAGAGCCATCACTCCAACTGCACACGCTCTACACCATTGCAGAGCCTCCATCAGCTTGAACAGTTCCCTGCTGCCCATGGATTCATGAGGTTGTCTACATACCCGTACACGTCCATCCGCTCGATACAGTTTGAAACGAGACTCGTCCGACCAGGCAATCATCAACAGTTCAATGTCGGTGTTGATGCGCCCAGGCGAGGCAAATGTTCAAATGTGTGTGAATTCTGAAGGGGCAAAACTGCTGAGGTCACCGGGCCCTATACTTACACAGTATCGAAACTAACTTAACGCTAAGGACAACACTCACACCCAAGCCCGAGGAAGGACTCGAACCTCCGGCGGGAGGGGCCTCACGATTAGTGAGATGGCGCCTCTAACATCGCGGAAACTCCGCGCGGCCCAGGCGAGGCGTAAAGCTTTGTGTCGTGCAGTCATCAAGGGTACACGAGTGGGCCGTCGACTCCGAAAGTCCTTACCGATAATGTTTCGTTGAATGATTCGCACGCTGGCAGTTGTTGATGGCCCAGCATTAAAATCTACAGCAATTTGCGGAAACATTGCACTGCTGTCACTTTGAACGATTCTCTTCAGTCGTCGTTGATTCGTTCTTGCAGGACTTTTTTTCCGGCCGCAGCGATGTTGGAGATTTGATGTTTTACCGGATTCCTGAAATTCCCAGTACACTTGTGAAATGATCGTACGGGAAAATCCTCACTTCATCACTACCTCGGAGATGCTGTGTCTCATCGGCTCAGACTCACTTAAGCATGATAACCTGCCATTCTAGCAGCAGTAACAACAGCAGCAACAGAAAGAACTGCGCCAGACACTTGTCTTATATTGGCGTAGCCGACCGCAGCGCCGTATTCTGCCTGTTTACATATCTGTATTTGGCTAGGCATGTTTCTTTGGCGCTTCAGTGTACGTTAAGCAGTCGGATTAGCAATGGGTATTGTCAATTTTCTATGAAACGATTTTACGGTACCATGCAAAAAGAATTTAAAGATTTAGTTGACAGCGATAGAGCCAAAAACTACAACGATTGGCGAACGGGATTCATTGTTCTGTACATCAAGAAGCACTTTATGCTAAATGTGTAATCATTCAGTACGAATAGTGAAATTCCTGAAGTCACACACATTATTCCACTGGAAGTTGCAACAGTTTCCGATGGAAAAGTACGTTGATTACGTCAAGGTGCATGCCTGGAGCGACTTTTCGTTGCAGAACTCGCTGTTATTGAATTTACGGAGGAAAAACGCGTGCAGGAAGGAAAATTCGAAGATCCGGAATGGGCAGCATATCTCGTAATTCAAGTGGACTTGACTGCACTTTGACCACAGTAAGTTATTCGAAGGTGTGAAACAAATTCTTTCTTGTTTAGTGGGGATGGGTTTAAAAAGAAAATGGCGTTGTACAAGGGACACATTCTTGCAAATTTTGTTTAGTTCCCTACGTTCACTGGCGTTAAAGAAAACGCGAAGTTTGAGAAAATAATTGTGACCTTGAAAGAAATACAAGGGAAGTTTTCTAAACTTTTTGAAGACACTGCCAGCCTTACATCTGTTTTCGAGACCATTTGATCTTTCAGTTGAAAGCACTTCTGTGCATTTGCCGATGTAAATGACTGATGGTTCAATTGGCTCTAAGCACTATGGGACTTAATATCTGAGGTCATCTATCACCTACACTTAGAACTACTTAAACCTAACTAGCCTAAGGACATCACACACATCCATGCCCAAGGCAGGATTCGAACCTGTGACAGTAGCAGCAGCACGGTTCCGGACCGAAGCGCCTAGAACCGCTCGGCTAGAGCGGCCGGCAAATGATCTGCCAGGTCATTCCAGTTTTAAAGACGAATACCTTTAACGTTAAAACGGCCCAGAACTTCTACATTGCTTTCCTCAGGCAGAGTTTTCACGTCTCCGTAATGAGGTTGCAACCTTAATACAGTGTTTCAATCAATATATGTGCTTGAAAGACCTTTCTTCGTTTATGAAAATAAATAAGTCACGATTACGTGGCAAACAGAGTGCGAAAATCTGGGAGAACGTCTCCGTCTGTTCATATTCCTAAGGGCGTACAAGATAAAATTATATTATGTTTGCAGCGCATCAAAAGCAATCAAATAACACTAAATATTTGTTTTCGTTGTCATCTATGTTGTTGCAAAATGTGAAATATATTACCAAAGTGTATGCATTGTGACTGCGGCACTTCTCCCCTGTGTCCCCTCCTGGCGCTCAGACTGCGTGTCATGCCAGTGGGGGAAATGTGCTGTAAGACCACTTACGAATACGTCGTAAAAAATAACGCTCCTATTACACTCAAAAAGACTACATTTGTCCAGTCAGTTCCATTACGGGCGATGTGTTGAGCAACAAAGTCCTCAATTCCGTCACAAATCTGGTCTCATATTTGGGAGGTTCGAATTTTGTTCATTAAATGCAAACCTGAACCAAATGCCTTAGTGAGCCAAGAATCACAGCATAAACCTCATCGCCATTTATGCCACCCTGTATCTCATAAACAGAGGGGGAGTTTCGTAAGATCTCTCTTTCCGGTATTTATGTTTATTTTTATATACATATTAGCTGAGTACCTGGCATTGCCCCCGTGTGGAGTTGCTAGTCTCCCATCGGGCGCCTCCATAGGTGGCGGATTGGGGAATGTTCACCGTATATGGTGGACACTGGGGAAATAAAATACCCGGGGCGGACGAAAACTAGCAAAATAGTAACTGCTGCCTTGCAGTTGGGAGTTGGATCTCCAAAGGTTAAGGGAAGAAAACCCTAATTAAAAATCGCCCGTCCCCTGGTTGGGGTTGGACGCAGGGTTGACAGCCCGCTCTGTAAAAAACAAAGTAAAGTCGGACGCATGAAGGAAGATGGACCTGGCATGGAAAAGGACAAAGAGTATGGAATATAAGTAAATGAAGGAGAGAAAATTAGGAAGAAGAGAAATATAAGGCGTAGATCTATATATTGGTACTTGGAATGTGAGATCCCTATATCGACCAGGAGCACTGAAAGTAATGCTGGATCAAATAATGAGTCTGAAGCAAAGTATAATAGCACAACGAGAAATTAGATGGACAGGGAGTGGAATTTTAGAAGAGAAAGAGGCGAATGCATTCTATAGCTGCAGTGACAGAAATCAGCAGCTGGGGACAGGATTTGTTGTACATCATCAATTAAAGCATTTGGTAATAGGGTTTACACCAATTAGTCCAAGATTATCAACACTCAGGATAAAGGGGAAATTCTTTACCTACTCCATAATTAATGCCCATGCACCTACAAAAGAATCGGAAGAAGAAGAAGAGAAAGATGTATTCTATCAATCTTTGGAAAGAGTATATGATGAGTGCCCAGAGCATGATATTTAAATAATAGCTGGAGACCTAAACGCTCAGGTGGCGAAAGAACCGATTTATAGATCAATAATTGGCCCCACAGCAAACATGCAACAAGTAATGATAACGGAACAAGGCTTATACCGTTCGAAGCATTTTAACAAATAAAAATAAGATATAGTAATAACATATAATAATAATGTGTAATAATAATCCTTATTTGTTGTTTGGATAACTAATTGAGAGATTAAAGTTTGTTTCGCCTTTAGGGTTGGAATTGAATTTCTTAATGTATCATAAAATCTTACGTAGCATTGTTCTTTGAGATCACACAATAAAGTAAATGCAATTTGCGCCGTGAATTTATCGAGATTCGCACGTCCGAAGATGTACGGAACGTAGCCAGAGCTCATTATACATTTTTTGTAGACAAATTCTGATATCTGACCTCAGCTTCAATCATGACAATGGAGTGAAAAAACTACTAAAACAGAGAAAAGCATACGATTAAATAAAACATGTCTTCATTTCAACATATACATTACGTTAACGATGACACTTACGTAAAATTCTAGGTAAATAATTGCAGATAATTCACAAATGAGAGCGACTTATTAATTCTGCGCCTTTTTTCTGCCAATACGTATCAATATGGCTAACTGTGGAGCCACACAAAATATTACGTCCTTCTAGGACACCGAATGACATAAGAGTGTGCTGATGGCTACTGGCTGCGACAAGAGAGCGGTGTTAATTCACTTGTTTTGCTTTCTCCTGTCTTAAAAAATCGTTACATATAATCTAAGTTCAGTAAATTAAATATCGTCTGTGCTCGAGTGCAAGTGGTTCCTTAAACTTCCCCCCCAAGTTGCGATGGTTAAGGTGTACCACCTGCAGCTGAGCAATTTGTTGACGTATTTTCTTTATTTGTCATGTCATGAATCATAAGTTATTACGTATCATGTTTCACAGATTCAACATACGTATCATAAAATGTCATAAATCTATACAAATACATAAATAATATTTACATACAAGTTAAATGAAAGTGAAAAGAAAAGAAAAATATTTGATTCTATGCGGAATTGAAACCGCGCACTTGGGTTTCAGAGTGCAGTGCGCTAGCATGTAAATAGTGATGCTTGCATCAATGAGTCATTCGATAACACGTATACATAGACTGCAACATTCATTTCACAGTTCGTATTCACTTGTGCTTAGTCGCTTTGTAAAGAATTGTTGGGTATATAGTCCACTGTTCTCTTTCACCTCAAAATGTTATTACACATGTTCATTCAATAAATAAAATTAATTAATGTTTTTGTGCATATTCAGAGACATGTGAGCGTATTCCCTGTACAATGTCACTTGTTAGAAATGGTTTATACTCTGCTAAAGTCTTTGCACTTTAAAATAAATGTCACGTGTCACATGTTTCGTTTACGTTGAGATGAAAAGTCTTGAAGAAATAAGTTGGAGATCAACAATCCCGCAATGAAGCGTGCTTTGGAAGACAGTTAAAATGTGGTTTCGTCTTGGTAGGAATACATGGTGTCAGTGGTTCCATACTGACCAGTCCGTGTTACATCTACTCAATAACCTCCATGTTTCGTCTTCCGAAAGGCATATGTCGTCTCCTGCATGTTGTGTCGTCGTTTCGTGGGAAAGTATTCCGTGGTTTTGCGACTCACGTCACCTGTAGTGTCCTATCATGAGTTCAATCAACCGTTTTTTAACAATTTGCACACAACTTTTTCATACGTTGTACGTTCACAACAGAGAGCACAAAACATATCAAATATCAGTTCACATTGAGTACAGTGTTCTATTACATATTTATATAGATTTAAAATGTTCTGTGAAACATGTTCCTATACATTTACATTACATTGTTTGGTAATACATATACATATTTTACAGTTTTCAATTGCATTAAACTACATATTTACAAGCACATATAGGTCAGATATAGAAAAAAATTATCTTATAGGTTCAGTGTATTGTGATACATTCGGAAATTCCATTTCATTTTATAGGTCTCTTCCCCTTTCTAATAAAGTTTTCCTTTCAAGTATATTTTCCTTTACATCAGTACTGGACAATAAGTGTTCTTCCTCATTAAATGTTTCCTGCAACATAAACTTTCATAGTAGGTTGGAAAACATCTTGGAGATCATCTGTCCTGAAAAGTCATGATTACAATAAGACGTGACACGTCACATCCACAATCAGTTCCAAATTAGCATATGCACAAAGTATCATTTACAAATAAAATAAAGTATATAACCTTGCCCAATTAATCTCATTTGTCATTTCCTGTAGAGTGTTTTTTGTGCATGTTGTGTTCATGTAGATTGTGGTGTGAGTGTGAATAGTAATTGAAGTGTCTATCATGCCAATTAATAAATATGTCAGGTTCAGGGCAGAAATTGTCTCCGGTCATTTAGTCTGTCAGCTTGTCTGCAGGATATTAATAAATATAATCAGTAGATGTGCTCTGCATGAAAATTGTTAGTTCTTCCAGTGTCTTATCTTCTTACTGCTGCTGTTATTGCTGCTGCTGTAAAATGTAGATACTTAAGATTATAGCTTATAGCTTCTTCTTCTTCCAGCTTGAAGCACCAGATGTGACTTACCTCGTTGTTGTATCAGCATACTCTGCTAAGGGTTAAAAGTTTTCAAATCTTTGTGAGGGTACAAACCTAAAATTCTCTTATTCTTGGGGTTTCGTAGAAGATATGCTCCAGGGTGTGGTATATCAATGATTGTGTAACGACCTTCATACAATGGGTGCCACTTTACGTTTTAGACGTGATAACGATTTAAGTAAAACTTGCATGCCTATTGTAAAGTTTTGCCTTCTTTTTTTAAAAAAAATGGCTCTGAGCACTATGGGACTCAACTGCTGTGGTCATTAGTCCCCTAGAACTTAGAACTACTTAAACCTAACTAACCTAAGGACATCACACACCTCCATGCCCGAAGCTGGATTCGAACCTGCGACCATAGCAGTCACACAGTGCCGGACTGCGCGCCTTCTTTTAAGATTAGCAACATATTTCTTATTTCTAATGTCAGCTTGTTCAGTAATTGCAATCAGTACTTCCCCTACCTTTTCCTCGTGTGAAGGTTTGGTGTCAGAAAATTTTGGTAGTGGGTTGCTCTGTTCATTAGTTTCCTTTGTGTCAAACATGATTTCTCTTGGAGTATAGGGTGTGTTGTATATATTTAAATTGTTTTGTATTTCCTCAAAAATTGCTAGGTAATGTATCCAGCTTCTGTACTGTGTTGAGGTAAAGTTCTCATTAATCTGTTTAATTCTCTAAAAATTCTCTGGTTGTGTCCTCACAGGTAAGATAATTTGGTTGATAGCTCTTGTATCTAATACTAACCTGATACTTCCATTGTGTCTTTTCACTAAATGCAAAGGGCTACAATATGCAGATGTTGGTTCTATAATATTCCATCTAATCATTTTCTTTAGTTCTTCCCAAACCGCAGGTCGCAGAGCTAGAGGTACATTGTATGGCTTATAGTAATACATTTGGTGAGGCTTGACTTCAGTCGTATACATATATGTGTTGATCCTGCCTGGCTTACTAGTAAAAACATCCTTATTCTTATGTAAAATATGTTTAAGCTGGGATCTCTCCTCTTCATTAATAGCATCACATTCTGATAACTTAGGATTAATTCATGTAAGTACATCATTCACTACCTCACAGCGTGATACAGGTTGTTGTGTGGAATCTACGTCAGTGTCATGTATAATTTGTATCTTGTAGCCAGAACAGTGCTTGTTATGGTCTACTAGTCGAGTGTCCACGTTCAAAACTATGTCTCTGCCTTCATACTTAAAATAACAAATGCCTTTGGAGGAGTCTATTGTGCAGTTCTTCTCGCAAAGAAAATCAATGCCCAATATACAATTGGCAGCAAGGTTTTGGACAACTAGGAAAGGCCATTGTACGATTCCATTTCTCATATTAACAGTCACAAATACCTGATTATTAACCCTGATTTCACTTATTACCTAATGCAGTTAATATTAAACAGTTTTGAACTGGGAACTCTGGTATCTTAGAAGTTTCCTTCATCATAGTACAAAATTTGTGAGAAATCACACTGCTAGCAGCTCCTGTATCAATAATTATGTTAGTAGGTATACCTCCTACAATGCCTGAGGTGGAAGACAGTACAAATCTTTTCTTTACATTGTGACATTGTGTGTTGTCATTTATCAGATCATCAGTTAAGTTTCCACTTTCATTATATCTTAAGAATAGAGTAGGCAACTCTTGTTGTGTAAATGTTAGTTTTTCTTGTTTCGCAGTTTCACTAGCAAGTGTGTATTCAAACATAGTTTCTAAATTGAAGTTACCCCCCAAATGTCCCTCAGTCACGACTTGGTTTGTCTGGTCATTGGCAAGTGTAGCTGTACTTTCATTAGCTACCTCAATAATATTTACATCAGGATATTGTCTTCGCCAATCACCTGTCTGTTTTCGGTTGTCTGATGTCATTTGTTGGTTTGTGTTGCTTGCTTGTGCAAAATTCCCTTGTGGCATATGAATATGATTTTGTGGTGGTGGTTGCTGTGCTTACCACTGTCTCGCATAATACTGGTTGTTGTTCTGGTTAAAGTGCGGTGTAGGTGTTCCATTTCTTGTGTAATCTGTGTTGTTGTTTCTTTGCCAGTGTTTCTGTTTGGCTTTGTGTCCGTTGTTGTTTCCATTATTCCTTCTTGAATTATAATTGTCGTTTCTTCGTTTTTGTACAGGTTATCTCCCTATGTATAGTTACAGTTGTTGTTTGTTTGCAGCTGTGAGTTTTGGTGATTGTTTTGCATGTTTACTGTGTGTTGTGACTTTTGCTGCGCGTTTGGTAATGTAGCAATGTAGACATGTTGATTCCAACTGCGTGACTTGTATGTTGGCTCTTGTTCTTCATACAGTAAATCAACAGCTTCTAACTTCTCCAAACAATATTCAGATCGTCGTTCGGTAAATTCAGTAATTTCTCTTTAATATTAAAAGGAAGTATTGCTTTCAGTGATCGGATCACATCTTTTGGCTTCACTGGTTCATTAAGGAAGTGTATCATGTTTAGGTACTTCTCGAAATATCTGCGCAGATTGCCGTTTTTAGGATTGAAGTGATCGGGTTCATTGACTTGTTTGCGGATACGTTCCTGCACAGTGGGTGACCAAAACTCATTCAAGAAGGCGCGTTCAAACTGCTCGTATGTTACACATCTGTCGCTTTCATGGTAAGCCCAGACAGCAGCGTCCCCTTGAATGTATTCCACAACGTGTGCAATGCGTTTGTGGTCGCTCCACGAACGTGGCAATGCGTTCCTAAAAGCTTTTAAGAAGATGACAGGGTGTACAGTATTTTTGCCTGGTAGAAAAGGTTGAAATTTACGGTGCTTGAATAAACTTTCTTCTTCTTTGTTACGTGTTCGTCTGTTTCTTTCCGTGTAATCGTTGAATTCTTCCCTGTGTGTGCATGGTTCTTCATCAAAATGATAATTGTATTGTATTTCAGGTGATGGGTATCTGGTGCTATGCGTGTCAGTGTATTGTGTATTTGAGTGTTGAAATTCGTGTGTGTACATGTGTTCATTTCCGAATCGAGAATTTCTTCTGTGTGTTAAAATGTGTAGTGGGTGTATTATTCTGTTGTGCTTGGCAATGAGTTGTCTTTGTTTGCATATCGTCATCGATTACTTGTCTATTGTTGTTCATGTATTCCACTACAGAATCGTGCACAATATGTGGCAATTTGTTTTGTATACATTCTTCAAAAATTTGGTCTTTGTGTGCTGTCCATTCTTTAAATTGTGAATTATTGCGAGAGAACTGGGGTTCAGCCTCTCTCTATATTGTTGTGTGAATCTGTTTGAGAATGTCAGCTACGTTTGTTTCTATTGTATTCGCCTTTAAATTAGTTTCGTCGCGTGCGTGCGTGTTTGATTCTATTTGCAATTAATAGTTTCACAGGTTTTTGTCAATTCATGGATGTGATTGGCATTGTCGCTTTGTCGTAATTGTAAATTTTCATATTTTTCCGTAAGATCGTCGATCTGTGTGGAAAGACGTGTATTAATTTCATCTACCTTTGGAGTCAGTTTGGCGAAGTCTGATTTTATATCATTTGTGAAAGCTGCAGTGCCTGTCATTAATTATGCGAATTTTTCTTCATTATCTTGCTTAACATTGGATATGCCTTCCAAAACTGAATAGCGGCAAAATTTTCATTGCAAAATGAACTTGCCGCCGCCGCGTCATTAGACGTGACGTGGTCTCTCAGATTTGGTTCTGAATTGCTCCTTTCGGCGTTTGTGTGTGTGTTTAGCGGGTTATTTTGATATTTTTGCGTGTCTGTATAAATTTCTGTGTCTGAATGTGTATCCATGTTTGCATTACTTGACTGTTGTTCCATTGTGTACTGGTGTCGAGTTTTTACCATATCGTGAACAAATTGTGTGCAAATAAATTGTTTAAACGCGTAGTGTTAAAATGTACTGCCTATGTGTAAGTTTAAATGACTGAGAATGATTGAGAGATGACTTTAAAGATCGAAAGTAGCATACGTGTTAATGCTGACTAGCTATGTTGCTTGAATCTTGTACAATGTTGGCCATATTGTGCAATGTAAGTTGCGTATTGTTGGATCGGAATGTAATCGTCTGAATAATGAGATTTCGCGGAATTGGGGAAAAATTACTGAATGGAAACTGAATATTGAATTTAATGCTGAGAAAAATAATTTTGAATGAAAAATGTGCTTGGAATCAATTGTGGATGCGCGAGTGCCGCGTCTTACCGTACATGTCGTTTTGATGCGAAGATTGCGTTTCCAGTCCAAACTGTCTCCAGAATTTATTCGTTTTCTTCAATATTCTCGTCACATAGGTTGTTGCAGGTTAGGATGTACATGAAAAAGAACAATTAGTTGCAGTACAGATACAATAATGAGTCCTGGCACGCAGTCGCCAGTTTAACAAATAAAAATAAAATAAAATAATAACATATAACAATAATTTGTAAAATAATAATTATTATTGTTGTTGGGATAAGTAATTGAGAAATTAAAGTTCGCTTCGCCTTTAAGATTGGAACTGAATTTCTTAATGTTTCATAAAATATTACGTAGCATTGTTCATTGAGATCATACAATAAAGTAAATCCAATTTACGCCGTGAATTTATCGAGCTTCGCACGTCCGAAGATGTACGGAACGTAGCCAGGGCTCATTATATATATTTTTGTAGACAAAGTCTGATATCTGACTTCAGCTTCAATCATGACAATGGAGTGACTAAAACTACTCAAACGGAGAAAATCATACGATTAAATAAAACATGTCTTCATTTCAACATATACATTACGATATGGATGACACTTACGTAAAATTCTAGGTAAATGATTGCAGATAATTCACAAGTGAGAGCGACTGATTAATTCTGCGCCTCTTTTCTGCAAATAAGTATCAATATGGCTAACTGTGGAGCCACACAAAATATTACGTCCTTCTAGGACAACGAATGACATAAGAGTGTGTTGATGCCTACTGGCTGCGACAACAGAGCGGTGTTAATTCACTTGTTTTGCTTTCTCTTGTCTTAAAAAATCGATACATATAATCTGAGTTCAGTAAATTAAATATCGTCTGCCCTCGAGTGCAAATGGTTCCTTTAAAGCATCTAGAAATATGGTAATAGGATTAACACTGTTCCCACATAAGGAAATTCATAAGGGAACATGGAACTCACCAGATGGAAACACAGTGAACTAGATCGACCATGTTTTGATAGATCTGAGACCCAAATCTGACCTATTGGACGCGAGGCACAAATATAAATACAGATCATTTTCTGGTATGGGCACGTGTGAGGACAAGGACATCTAACGCAGCGAAAGGAGACCGACCAAGGGCACAAAAATATAATGTGACGACTTTAGATCAGTGGAAGTAAGAGAACAGTATCAGGAGAAGATAACTGGGACTCTGGAAAACGCTGGAGAATATAACAATATTGAAGATCAGTGGGAAGCGATAAAAACGACGGTGGAGACATCGGTAATTGGGACAAGACAGGTAAGACCATCATGGTTTGATTCTGAAGAAAAGAACAAAGCATATAGAAGGACACTGCGATCAGACTGTATGAGGAGGATAGTAGAAGAATACAAAGAGAAACGGAGGATTGAAGAGAGGACTCACCAAAGACAAAAAAGAGAGAATGGATGAAAGCAAGTATCAAAGAAATGGAGCTGATGTGAAGCAAAAATCAAATAAGAAAATTCTATAGAGAGGTGAATGCGACACGGAAGCATTTTTGTAGCAAAACAAACTTAATAAAAGATGAGACAGGGAATATAATAAGTGAAGGGAAGGGAATATGCGAAAGATGGCGCAGGTATTTTGATAGTCTCCTCAACCCTCCAATAACTATACCACAGAACCCAACAGACACAAATGGGGAATACGACTCAGACAACAACACTACCCCACCAAATATAGAAGAAGTGAAAACTGCCATGAAGAAATTGAAAAACAGCAAGGCGGCAGGGACAGATGGTATTCCAGCAGATCTGTTTAAGCAAGGAGGCAGAGAGCTGGAACAAAGCCTTCTGAAAATGGTCACCAGAACATGGGAAGAGAAGAAAATGCCCTAACAGTCGAAAGAGGGTATCATATGTCCCATATATAAGAAAGGAGATAAGATGGAGTGTGGCAATTACAGAGGGATCACACTACTTAATTTGGGATATAAAATATTCTCTAATATAGTATTCGACAGAATACTCCCAATCATACAGAGAGAGACAGGGCCGTACCAAAGCGGATTCCTTCCTGGGAAGTCAACCATAAATCAAATACTCACCTTAAGACAAATCCTGGAAAAAACTAACAAATACGGAGTTGGCACACATCACGTCTTTATAGATTTCAAAGCAGCTTATGACAGCATAAATAGAGAGCAGTTATATCAAGCTCGAGATGGAATCTCTAGAAAGTTGGTAAGGCTGGTGAGAATGACATTGAGCGAAGCACAAGGTAGTGTAAGAATAGGGGGAATGATGTCCAACACATTCAGTATTGAAAATGGAGTGCGTCAATGGGATGCATTGGCATGCCTTCTCTTTAATGCTGCCTAGAGAAGGTGATGAGAAACGCAAACCTTCTGAACAGAGGAACGATCTTCTATAAATCGGTGCAGATACTGGCCTACGCAGATGACATAGATATAATAGCAAAAACCCAAAAAGCAGTGGAAGAGACATTTACAGCTCTTGAACAGGCCAGTAGGAACACGGGGTTAATTATTAATGAACAAAAAACCAAATATATGGCAGGTGGAAAAGCACATAGAGAAAATATGCCAAATGCAAATAACAATGGGCAATTATACATTTGAGAGAGTTGAACATTTCAAGTATCTGGACTCGACAGCTACACATCTAAATGATACCTCCTTTGAAATTAAGCAGAGATTAATAATGGCCAACAGAGCCTTATTTGACCTAACAAGACTTCTAACCTCAAGGCTCCTGACTCGTACCACGAAATTAACTATGTATAAATCACTTATACGACCTGTGATTACATATGTCCCTGAAGCCTGTACATTAACAACTAAAGATATTGAAACACTGGATGCATTTGAAAAAAATGTACTTAGACGAATTATCGGCCCAATCTGTGAAGGTGGAAGATGGAGGAGGAGATATAACCATGAGTTGTATACCATATACAAAGAGCAACCCATCAGAAGGATAGTGAAATCATCCAAACTGAGCTGGGCGGGACATGTGGCTCGAATGAATGATACAGAAGTACCAAAACGAATATTACAAGGAAAGGCAGGAGGTCAGAGAGGACGTGGCCAACCAAGAGCCAGATGGGAAGATGGAGGAGTAATCGAAGATCTTAGGAAGATGTGCTGTAGAGACTGTAGAGTATTGGGAAACGACCGAGAGAGATGGAAGGAAATTGTAGAAGAGGCCAAGGCTTATCATGAGCAGTAGAGCCAAGAAAGAAGAGAAGGCCTGGCATTGCTCAGGTGGGTCTTTATCCCATTCTCCTATTAGTGCACCTCCTCCACCCCTCCATTTGTCCATCTTCTCCTACGTCTCTCTTAGTCCATCTCTTCCTACCTTTTCTCTGTCTACCTACTCTTCACTTCTCTCTCTGTCCATCTGATCTTCCCCCCTCTGTCCATATACTCCTTCCCATCTGCCCATCTCCTCCTTCCCTTATCTTATTCCATCTCCTCCTCTCCCCTCACTTTATCATTTCTCTGTCCATCGCCTCTTCCTGTCTCCTTGTCCATTTCCTCCCCATGCTTGCTGTTCATCTTCTCCACCCTCCTCTTTCTGTCAATATGCTACTCTTTCTTTTCTCCATCCATCTCCTTCCCTCCCCTCTCTCTGTCCATCTCCTACTCTCCCATTTCTCTGTTCATTTCCTCTTCGCCCTCTACCTGTTCATTTCTTATTTTTCCTCTCTCTGCCCATCTCTTCCTCCCCATGTCTGTATTCAGTATCTTCTATTCCCTTCCTCTGTCTGTGTCCTATTCACCTCTTTCTCTGACATCCTCCCCCCCCCCACCCCTTTCTCTCTGTCCATTTCCTTATCTGTGTCCATCTGTTTCTTTTTCCTCATTGTCTGTCCACCTCCTCCTCCCAGCCTTCTCTCTCCACCTTATCACCCCATCCATTTGGAGACTATCAGTATTACTATTTGTACCAAACTTGTTTCTGCCGTGAGGGGTAGCCGTGTGGTCTATGGTGTCTTGTCACAGTCTGCGTGGCTCCCCCCGTCGGATGTTCGAGTCCTCTCTCGGGCATCTGTGTGCGTGTCGTCCTTAGCATAAGTTAGTTTAAGTTAGATTAAATAGTGTGTAAGCTTAGAGACCGATGACCTCAGCAGTTTGGTCACATAAAAACTTACCACCAATTAAAAAATAAATAAATAAAAATAAATGTTAAACTAAATTTGTTTGCAGTCGTTCCACGGTTACCTGTATCGTTACCTACTTACACATAGTTCAAACATTTCTCACATATATTTAACGTAAATCACACGCATTTGCACACACAAACCTGTATCTAAAGTGAGTTTCACCACCTGTTCACGCCCACCCCAAATCCCAGTCCTATCCCTTTGACAGGAAGGTGTTCTTACCCCCACAGCGATGCTCTGTAGGTAATAACTGATGTTGTAACAAGTTTGATTGAAATCGGTCCAGTGGTTTAGGAGGGGGTGTGGAACATACAGACGTACGTTCATCTTTATAATATTTATGTACTTGTTCTCCAAAGAGGTGATAATGCGTGAGCATTAAACATGTTCCATACAAGAAATGTTCTACGACCTCACTACAAAGAAATTCTCATTCCAGTCGCAAATTTAGTTTGCATCAACGACACGTAATTTTATCATTAAGAGTGGTGAGTGATTCCTAGTGCGTACACAAAGCCACATTCATTACCGGTAGTGCCGTTAGTAATCGTGACTGACCAAAATGTCATTATTCCCCACTTGCTGAACTTCAAGCAAGTGCCCGTCCGTCGATTACCACAGACATCAGTGTCTCGAGTTGCGAAGATTAATGCGCGTGCAACACTTCTGGTGTTGTCACCTTTGCTACCCGCCGGATCCATCACTGTCGGTACACTTCATTCACCGCCGACAGCGGATGAAGAGTTATCAGCGACCATCGCCGAAGCGCCGAGCCCTCGAACCGGTGTCCACCGACCGTCCGGCCAGCCGTCGAAATCTCGAACGGTAAGTCGAGAGAGAAATATGTAGCCGATGTGGACGATGAGTAATCTTCGCCCGCTGTACTGCTGCGCACGTCGGCGCGCCAGTAGTACGTCACACGCCAACTCGTTCCGGAGATTAATACGCGCGCCCTGACGCGGCGCCATTTAGCAGACATCGACGGCGCCCCGCAGGCGCGCGCTAATGCGCTCCGCGGACCGCAACACCGGCGGCGCGAGCGGTCGGCCGGTATCGATACACGCGTGACAGTAACATATGGCTACCAGCGGGCCAAGTGTGCCTGCGAATCTCCGTTATCAATTAACCCGTAGCTCTCCGTACAGCTGCGACGGGCGTATCCTCTCGCTCTGGCAAGGAAGACGTCGCGTTATATTTCATTTCTAGCCGTATTTGTGTGGTCGTAACTGGAATTCAGACCTCCAATTCGAATCACGAAATTGAAGCATATATTAATTGTGCGGCGATTTGTCTCAAAATTCTTTTAGGAAAGGGCCGTGCGTCTGTGAAGGAGGCTGCATATAGGTCAGCAGTGCGACCCATTGTGAGTACTGTTCGATGATGATAACGATGATGATTTGCGTTCAGGGGGGCTCGAAATCATGGTCATCAGCGCCTTGACGAAAAATCGGTATGCAAATCTCATGGATGGGGGCGGAGGCTTTGAAAAGCGCGCTGCAGCGCGTAGCGTGAAGCAGTCGCCCTCCGTTTTCTGGCGGTGGCGCCTTTTACGCAATTGAAGGCTTCGGTGTCTCCCTCTAGCGGGAAAGGGGAAAAGTGGGCTGTTCGCGTGGGTTTAAGAGGTGGCTGTATGGGCTCTCGTGGAGAGTTGGCAGTCGGGGCATCAAGAAGCGACTTCTCTGCCGGTGCTAGAGGATCAGCACGCTGACCGCGGCATCAGCGTAAGCTACGCGAGCAGCGGCTCCGTGGTATGGGGAGTTAACTGTTCGTCGCAAAAGGAAACTTCCTGAGCGTGGGTCCACAAGAGGCCCCTTATCTGCAGTTCGGCCGTATGCTGTCGACCGGCGAGGAGGTTCTGAAAATCGGCGCGCCTTCCTGCGTCCGTTGAAACGGCTGGCAGCGGGCGGCTCGGCAGAGCATTTGGAGGCGCTGCCTTGGTTCAGTCCTGGGAGTCGTAACGCACCAGAAGTTGTGTATTGATAACAGAGTTTAACTGAATTCAGTTTACTCATTCTTGTTCATTATACCAGCCGTATTTTTGGGGGGTTTCCCGCCATTCATTCTCGTCTGCCCACCCGCGGGAAGGTGGTAATATTACAGAGGGTGGTCCGTTTGTCCCTTTTGAGGAAGAAAGGGGAGAGGGGGGGGGGGAGTCAGAGTAAATCTGTGCTTCGGATTGCTTCTTTCCCCTCCCAGCTTACCTACGGGTTTATTCGACTGTTAGCCTCTGCCATGTCTGTGAAATTCTAAGGCACCAATGACTGTACCGTTTAAAATGCAAGGCACTGAGACCTGATCCATTCTGTCGCCTGCCATAACTAGTATTACTAGACCCACGTGTAAAAGGTTATCTAGGAAAGAAGAAAAATTCCTTTTGTCTTGTGGCAAGAACTAGTCAATTCCATAACGAATTCCTGCTCATCTAGAAGCTGTAACTTAGGTATATTTGTGTTTATGTTTATTTGGCTATAATAAGTAAGGTTGTTAATGTATACCGTAGTGGGTTTTTTATATTGTTTCTAGTCATCAGAAACTGTTGTCTGTTTTTCCAATTCAATACTTTTTAAGGCTTTTACTCAACGTGCTTATGGGTTTTACACAGGTAGTTGGTTATTTATGTGTTTTCTTGAAATGCAAAAGTTTGCCTTTTTATTACGGGTAGAAATTGTTGCCTTGAAAGGAGAATGTTGTAAGAGTTCGCAAGTCCTACCTGGCGAGCGTGTGTGTTTGCCGTACGTTAACTGGCAGTTTATAATGGATTAAAGTCTGCCGCTCTTTCGCACCAATTTATGGATGAAGCCTGACAGTTCACAAGATTAGACTAGTCATGTAACACTGGTATCGTTATCTGCGAGGACGGTGGGCAGATCTCCAGCGAGACTGGGGGCTGCCCTAATATCAGTACATAGGACACACGTAGCCACAATATGCTGAACTGAAAGCGGTCGGAGGAGGAAGCCATGCGCACAGCAAAACCTCCTTGCAGCGGCGATACTGACATGAACTTCGCCAAGCTTTTGTGGTCGATTTGAGCGACCGCACTCAGTTGTCTGTCACCTGCAACCATTCGGTCTCCCATTGACGCATGATGCATGTGTCAGGAAATGAGATGATGACTTGCAAAGGGATGGGATATTGAATGACAGCACTATTCCAACATTCTTTCTAGGCAGCTTTGTCGTCCATGTCGTTGCTCTGAATCCCAATGTTGCCAGGTGCCCAGAGAAAGATCGCCTCCTTGCCACGGTGTTGAAATCGCTGTAAGGAGCTGCCGCTGCCCGACACTACAATGGCGAGTATTACAACAATGCCAACCAGCCACAGACTGCACACGGCACAGCCAGTGATTTTCATACAGAGCGCTACGTGGCGGCGGCGTTACCAATAAAAAAAAACTAAACAGCCTACTTACAGTGCCAACAGTAAAACCTGAAATCCGTGATGTTATTGTGTGGTTGTTTCTCATGGAGGGGGCTTGCGCTCTTTGTTGTTTTGCGTGGCACTATCACAGCGCAGGCCTACAATAATGTTAAATCACCTTCTTGTTTCTCACTGTTAAAGAGCAATTTGCTGATGGCGATTTCATCTTTCAACGTGATCAACCACCTTTTCGTAATGCACGGCCTGTGGTGGAGTGGTTGCACGACAATAACATCCCTGTAATGGACTGGCCGACTCAGAGTCCTGACCTGAATTCTACACAGCTTGTAGATGTTTTGGAACGCCGACTTCGTGCCAGGCCTCAACGACAGATATCGATACCTCTACTCATGCCACACTCCTTGAAGAATGGGCTGCCATTCCGCAAGAAACCTTCCAGCACCTGATTGAGTGGAAGCTGTCATCAAAGCTAAGTGTAGGCCAAGACAATATTGAATTCCAACATTACCGATAGAGGGCGCCACGAACTTGCAAGTCATTTTCAGACAGGTGTCTGGATACTTTTGAACACATAGTGCACTTGATGTCCATCTTAGCGGCTAAGTTATTCGCCAAATTGGTGGGGCAGTGGCTGGCGCCGCGGCCTAGCACTTTTGCCTCCCGTGTTCGAAACCCGGTTATTACAAGGGTTGCCCATAAAGTAAAGCACCACAATTTTTCTTCAACAATTCTTTATTGAACATAATTAAAATTACACACACGAAAGAATGGATTTTTATCTGCACACCCTATTTTCCACATAATCTTCATGCGTTCTATGGCCTTCCTCGAGCGCGAAACAAGGGCGTGTCTGCGCTGTCGGTACCAATCCTTGTCCTGGTAACGAAGCCAGTGCTTCACTGTGCGAATCGCCTCCTCGTCGTCCTGAAAGTGTCTTCCACGAATGGCATCTTTTAATGGGTCCAAACAAGTGGAAGTCTGAGGGGGCTAAGTCAGGGCTGTAAAGTGGATGGCGTAACTCTGTCCAACTCTGTTTTGCGATGTGTTCAGCAGTCCTCAGACTTGTATGGAGCCGAACGTTATCGTGTTGCACCAAAACATCTCCTGGGTTGCTGTGGCGCCAAAGTCGCTGGAAACGCGTCTTCAGTTGGTTGATGTGTTGACATGTGCTTCTGAATTAATTGTTCCGCCTCTTGGTACCATATTAATGAGAATCACACCTTCACAGTCCCCGAATATGATGATCGTGATCTTACCGGCGGAAGCAGTTGCTTTGAATTTTTTCTTCTGTGGGGAGTGGAAATGGCGCCATTCCATCGACTGTTGTTTTGTTTCGGGCTCAGAACGATGAATCCAGGGGTCATAACACTTCACAATCTGGGACAGGAAGGCCTAACCCTCAGCTTCAAAACGTTGTAACAAATGTTTTTTCTGTGAGATTTGTGATCCGCCGTTAGACACCGGGGAACCCATCTTGCACACACTTTTGAATACCAAAGCACGCATCCTCAATTCGTTTGCCGATTTACAGATGCAGTGCCAACTGCCGAGTCGTAATGCGTCTGTGCTCGTCAGTGTCAACATCAACTCGCTGCAACATGTCAGGTGTGACAGCCGTAGGTCGTTCGCGAAGTGACAGCCGTGGGTCGTTCGCGAAGTAACAGGTCCAAAGGAACGGTTCACCAAGACGAACGGAAGGGGTGAGGAACGAATTCTAACCAACTTACATCACTTCCCGGGAACGAGAAACGGTCGATATCTTGCTCGCAACGGAACGTCGGCCCGTCTCGTTCCAGCTTCGATCCCGTTCCCTTATGTCTCGGACTCCCTCAGCCGGATTTGTCCTTCTTCGCGTGACCCCTCGTCACAGAGCCACCGCCTACTGTTCCTAGTTGGTTCAGTAACGTGTTCGCTTCGTTCGCTGCGCACGTCCATTCTAGACCTGTTTCAAACCTTTCTTGAACTCTGGTCTTCTGGCTCATTTCGTACCCTATTCAGCGTCCAAGACCGGTAATTAAAATGTATTCTATCTACATCTACATCTACATGACTACTCTGCAATTCACATTTAAGTGCTTGGCAGAGGGTTCATCGAACCACAATCATAATATCTTTCTACTATTCCACTCCCGAACAGCGAGCGGGAAAAACCAACACCTAAACCTTTCTGTTCGAGCTCTGATTTCTCTTATTTTATTTTGATGATCATTCCTACCTATGTAGGTTGGGCTCAACAAAATATTTTCGCATTCGGAAGAGAAAGTTGGTGACTGAAATTTCGTAAAAAGCTCTCGCCGCGACGAAAAAAGTCTGTGCTGTAATGACTTCCATCCCAACTCGTGTATCATATCTGCCACACTCTCTCCTCTATAACGCGATAATACAAAACGAGCTGCCCTTCTTTGCACCCTCTCGATGTCCTCCGTCAATCCCACCTGGTAAGGATCCCACACCGCGCAGCAATATTCTAACAGAGGACGAACGAGTGTAGTGTAAGCTGTCTCTTTAGTGGACTTGCTGCATCTTCTAAGTGTCCTGCCAATGAAACGCAACCTTTGGCTCGCCTTCCCGACAATATTATCTATGTGGTCCTTCCAACTGAAGTTGTTCGTAATTTTAACACCCAGGTACTTAGTTGAATTGACAGCCTTGAGAATTGTACTATTTATCGAGTAATCGAATTCCAACGGATTTCTTTTGGAACTCATGTGGATCATCTCACACTTTTCGTTATTTAGCGTCAACTGCCACCTGACACACCATACAGCAATCTTTTCTAAATCGCTTTGCAGCTGATACTGGTCTTCGGATGACCTTACTAGACGGTAAATTACAGCATCATCTGCGAACAGTCTAAGAGAACTGCTCAGATTGTCACCCAGGTCATTTATATAGATCAGGAACAGTAGAGGTCCCAGGACGCTTCCCTGGGGAACACCTGATATCACTTCAGTTTTACTCGATGATTTGCCGTCTATTACTACGAACTGCGACCTTCCTGACAGGAAATCACGAATCCAGTCGCACAACTGAGACGATACCCCATAGCTCCGCAGCTTGATTAGAAGTCGCTTGTGAGGAACGGTGTCAAAAGCTTTCCGGAAATCTAGAAATACGGAATCAACTTGAGATCCCCTGTCGATAGCGGCCATTACTTCGTGCGAATATAGAGCTAGCTGCATTGCACAAGAGCGATGTTTTCTGAAGCCATGCTGATTACGTGTCAATAGATCGTTCTCTTCGAGGTGATTCATAATGTTTGAATACAGTATATGCTCCAAAACCCTACTGCAAACCGACGTCAATGATATAGGTCTGTAGTTAAATGGATTACTCCTACTACCCTTCTTGAACACTGGTGCGACCTGCGCAATTTTCCAATCTGTAGGTACAGATCTATCGGTGAGCGAGCGGTTGTATATGAGTGCTAAGTAGGGAGCTATAGTATCAGCGTAATCTGAAAGGAACCTAATCGGTATACAATCTAGACCTGAAGACTATAATTACGTAAATTACATAAAAATTACGCTGTATGTGATACATACATGTTTCCAGTAGCAAAAGGACACATCAGTTTACTTTATTATTTCTATAAGCAGCAGAAGACAAAGACGCAAGTTTTTTGTTATTACACATGCAAAGGAAGTTGGCATGGCACACACGACTGCCCATTTTCCGCCCTTTTTTTTATCTGAGGTAAAACAGCATGTTGATTGTCATGGAAGGCAAACTGATCTACAACCGAATGAGGCCCTCGCTACATATTCGAGTGTCTGCTCTATATCTTCTAAAGAGAATATGATAACTTCCACAATATTATTTCTGTGGTACAGGGTGGCGCATAAATTCCACAATATTATTTCAGTGGCACAGTGATGAGCACGAAAAATCGGCCCGAGTTCTAGAATGCTCACTGTCGCACACCTGTCGTCATCTATTGTTTCGAAGTTGTTGTTTGCATTAGCTTATTTGTTTTTTCTTTACTGCCTAAGTATTACATGTTTATCTATACTGCTCGTAGCGCCCAACAAATCGGGTGTAATTGGCTAGCAGTTTGTACTCGGGGCCGGTTTTTCGTGCGCCCCTTATACGTGAGCTATTCAGAAAGTAGGGAACGTTTCCGTCTGATGACCCTAGGCGTACGCCGATTGTGTGTATTTTGGTGTGTGTGTGCTCATCACCTCAGTCGGCATCTATCCGTGACAGCGGGAACGTCTCTGCGCGCCTGGTTTTTTCGATATTCGAATTTGAAATGTGCGTTGCAATCGAAAATCCCGCCAGTTGTGAGGTGCGATCTGTATTAGAGTTTTTGTTGGCAAAAATCAAAAAACTCATAGAAATTCATCATGAACTGCGCGAATTGTACGGAAACAACGTAATGAGTTAATTTTCCGTCCGGAAATGGTGCACTCGGTTTAAAAATGGCCGAACCAGCGTTCATGTTGAAGAGAAGAGTGGACGCCCGAACACTGACTGACGATCTTGTTACTAAAGTTGCTGAAACTTCGTTCGTGAAAACCTTCGCTTCACAATAACGAAACTTTCGTTTTCTTTTCCACAAGATTCACGGACTTTGTTGTTTGTAATTGTCTCCCAAAAACTAGGCTACCACAAATTTTGTGCACGATGGGTGCCCAAAATGCTTACAGAGCACCATATGGAAAAGCGAATAGGGGCAACGTTGACATTTCTGGAGGCAAACCACAAACATGGTGATTCATTACTTTTCAAAGCTTATCCACCGCTATGATAAGTGCCTCGATGTGTTTGGTGACTATGTGGACAAGCAGTATGTCAGTCGCTCTTTCATATGTGTATAATAAAATGTATTTCTTGTACTTATTTTTTTTTAAATGTTAAAACGTTCCCTACTTTCTGAATAGCTCTCGTATTATTTCACTGCGATCAGCCACATGACGCTACAGTTGGCTACACGAGAGGTTCTGCAGAATCGCGGAAATTACTTCTACAAGTGTGTGAGAATTCTGTAATGAATACAAACTCTGTGCTCCAGTGGGGGGGGGGGGGGGGGGACAAGTGCTCCCCCTTGGCGCCTTCCACCCTTCAGTCACCTACTCTACTAATTTTAAATTTTTATAAGATCCATATACCATGAACAAATGAACGGTGAACGAGTAAAAATAAACGGTTCCCAAAAAAGAGCGATCACCAGCGGACTAGTTTCCAAGGATGAACAAGTTTGCCCATCTCTAATGGTCTCCCCGACCGCTGCAAATCGTGTAACTCCGACGAATCGTCTTCTGATGACCTCACTAATTGCACTTCTGTCGACAGCAGATACTCCATAGACTTTGCACTATCGTTTGTCAATATTCCCCACAGTTTTTTTCTCTGCGGCGAGAAACTGAGTGATGGCACGTTGCTTGTAACGTACACTCGACAGCAAAAAAAGTGGGTCATCCCTGAATTCCGACGAGTAGGCTGCATCTGAATGTATGCAACCAACATAGAATATCTGTGTTGCACATAGTTGCAACCCTCCACAGTACAGTCATTGTAAGATACACAATGGCTACCATTACAGACTACTAAAGAACACCAGTCTTTATGACAGTCTGTCCAGATGTAAAGTAAAACCACGATAGTTCAGAAGAGATCAGACAGTCCTTAACGTTTCTAAACTAAACTTAATTACAATAAGTGACATTTCAAATGTTAAGGAACAACTAGTTTTGTCACATAAATCGTTCAGTAATCCTTAGGCACAAATAAATATTTGAGGCAGTATATGGATTTATAAAGTGGTATGGCAATTGGATACAAGTTCTTTGCTGTCTAAAAGATTTACCCAACACATGCTGAACGTTGTTCAACGTTCAATTGGGAGTGGTTTCGAATCAACTTTATGTAATACTAAGCAGTTAAAAGAAAACGTGATCAACAGCGGCACCCACTCTATGGAAATCCCAACATTAACAGCGAATCACAAGTAATATCATTGTTGACATTACTCATCAACAGTCACTTGTACACAAAGTTGTACTTTAAATGGCATGACCAACGTCTTCGTTCTGGATCTGGATGCAAACCCAGAACGTAAAGCCATTGTTAACCAAGCAAAGCTTTGTGCCTTATCGAGACTCGATCACTAGGCAGAAAGAGACGTCAAATATTGACGTTTGCAGCAGTATCAGTTATCAATTCTCAATTTGAACTTAAACGACGATAATGTTTGTACGAAAGCTGGAACCCTAACATAACAATTACCTTCTTGGTAATTAACCTCGAAAGACGTTGTATAATGATGCATTGTCAAGGAATAAAGGATGCACATGTTTAAAATTGAAATGCTATCATGTAATGCTGGGGACAAGGATGCGAACCTAGCACCTAATCGGATTGTTGAAACAGTACGTAAAATCAGACAGTAGATATCACGGTTTGTGACCAGTAGTGGGGTTGGAACCTTAAATGACCACTGAAGTTGTATTGCCTGACCGGGATTCGAACCCGGCGCCTATCGCCGTCGTTGTCTAACCAGAAACAGACGAGAAATGTCCAATGTTGTTCCACCATCAGCGAGATGTGCACACGTTTAACTAGAAATAAGGTGACGAAAACGTCTATGCTGACTGAGAGTCGAACGCCGCACACATGGTAATGAATGGCTCTGAGCACTATGGGACTTAACATCTGTGGTCATCAGTCCCCCAGAACTTAGAACTACTTAAACCTATCTAACCTAAAGACATCACACACAACCATGCCCGAGCCAGGATTCAAACCTGCCACCGTAGCGGTCCCGCGGTTTCGGACTGAGCGCCTAGAACCGCTAGACCACCGTGGCCGGCTCATGGTAATGAAGACACGTCAATAATCAACTTCATATTCAGTAGTAGCTAGGAGAAGCATGTTTAGTTGCAAATCTTAAGGTCTTCCTCATCCCACTAATGTGTTGCCTAATATCTGCGATATCATGATGTTAATTTACAAGTGGATTTACTGCCGTAAAGAGCAATGTTCTCTAGTAGTCATGTATCATTGAGATGTCAATGAAGTGCCTCAGCAGACAGTAATTTCCGTCGTGCAGCACGTATTGTTTCAGAGACATTGAGTACATGTTATAAGTGCACTAAACGTGTATTATATACTAAGTATATACTATTATTTGCAGAAGCTGCCGCCTAACCTATTTACTTTTACATTCCGCTCATGGAGGTGGTGGTTAGTGTTTAACGTCCCGTCGACAACGAGGTCATTAGAGACGGAGCGCAAGCTCGGATTAGGGAAGGATGGGGAAGGAAATCAGCCGTGCCCTTTCAAAGGAACCATCCCGGCATTTGCCTGAAACGATTTAGGGAAATCACGGAAAACCTAAATCAGGATGGCCGGAGACGGGATTGAACCGTGGTCCTCCCGAATGCGAGTCCAGTGTGCTAACCACTGCGCCACCTCGCTCGGTCATTCCGCTTAGTTGTCGTGGTTGAATACAGGTTTTCTTAAGGCTACATCTAATGCACAGCTCTTACAAGAAAGTATAGTTTCCTGCGTAATGCTATTGCTAGCTACGTGAAATATTTTGTGGTAGCTATGTTTAAAATGAATGTATTTTTGAAAGTATTGGTCGCCAAATATTTGAATAAATCGTCAACTGTAGGTGTGCCTGCACATGTTATAGCATAATAGCTGTAGCTGCGTTAGTTTGTACTACAGACATGGGTAGGTTAGGTGTAACTTTTGATCCTTCAAGGAGTCATCGTGGCCATGTGGTTCGGGTCTGTACTAGCTGCGGCTCGCGAGCTACGGGCCAGCCAGGCTGGCCGAGGAGAGACGCAAGTGAGCGAGCTGGCGGTGGCGTTGGTGGACCAACAGGCCGGGACGAGCCAGCATGGCTGCGCCGCATGCCTCTGCCTCTGCCGCTCCGTTTGACGTAAATATGTTTACCTCCTCTCCTGGAATCAGTATAACAGCGGCAAGCAGAAATAGACATCAGGCTGTCTGCCGTAATGGCTCACTGGGAGAGGTCTATGCGAGGCAGAGTCAATAAATGGTTCAAGTGGCTCCGAGCACTATGGGACTTAACATCTGAGGTCATCAGTCCCCTAGAACTTAGAACTACTGAAACCTAACTAACCTAAGGACATCACACAACACCCAGCCATCACGAGGCAGAGAAAATCCCTGACCACGCCGGGAATCGAACCCGGGAACCCGGGAGTGTGAAGCGAGAACGCTACCGCATGACCACGAGCGGCTGATATGAACTCCATGGAAAACATGTGGGCTGAGGTCGTCAGAACATTAACAGAGAACTGGCCACGAAACCAACCAACTACTGCGCATGGTCTTTGGGACTGTGTCCTGGAAGCCTGGGAGGAAGTTGCTTCTTCAGGCTGTTACGTCCGACGGCTTATACATTCTATGCCAAGACGCGTGATAGAAGTACAAAATAATGAAGGATTCTGGATAAAATATTAGAGTTCTTAAAATGTTTTGTTGTGTCTTCTTTTTCGTCATTTTTCCTCATTGGGATCTAGTGGAAGATCCGCGTGGCAACAGAAAAGATACAATATGGGTTACCTTCCCTTTGAGTTGCCCTTTTAATTCAAGTGGATTTCTTTCGAATATACAGTTTGTTAAGGATTCTATTTTGATTTCATTTATAGCCTGTCTACATACTTACAAACTAATCAGCGTAGATGGACTCTGCCACAGTAGTTTTTCTTATTTAAAATACGTCTCTCTCTTCCCCTCCATGAATACATCCTCCGTCTTCCACACAATACGATTTCATATTATGTTTACTCACCACGCGGGATTAGCCGAGAGGTCTAGCGAGCTGCAGTGATGGACAGTGAGGCTGGTCCCGGCGGAGGTTCGAGACCTCCCTCGGGCATGGGTGTGTATGTTTGGCCTTAGGATAATTTAGGTTAAGTAGTGTGTAAGATTAGGGACTGATGACCTTAGCAGTTAAGTCCCATAAGATTTCACACACATATGAACATTTATGTTTACTCGTTGTTAATATCTCTTCTATTCTCTCGCATTCTCTCTCTCTCTCTCTGGCACTATCGCCGCAAGTGCCCTTCTATTACACTCCCCCAAAAATTTGTGAACAAATCTAGCGGTTTCCAAGGACGCTATATTTTCTCTTTTAATTGCTGCTGTCTTTACTCTCTATCATTCCTCTCACCACCTATGAAACCGCATTCTTTGATCTCCCCTTCCCTGTAACCCATTCTTCGTTCTGAGAACAGTCTTTCCTTATCTCTCGGTCCTAAGATAAAACGAACTGTGGCACATATCTAAGTAAGCAATACTTTGCAATCATTTCACGCTCATATTTTGCACTTCTGCACTTATATCCATTCCCAGATCCCGCCCTCCTTCCTGTTACGCGTCCCTTGACATCTGCATCTACATCTAAATGAATACTCTGCAATTCATAATTTGTGCTTGGGAGGTGGTTCTGTGGTCTTGTAGATTAATCTTGTATTGATGTGTAAAACGTGTAGGTTTACATTTCACGTCAGGCGTAGATTTTTAACACACACAAGTAGCTCTCCTTCACCCCTAGTAACGCCAAGTGCAGAACGCCAGTAAGCTCCGTAGTTCAATATCCGCCGGCCGCGGTGGTCTAGCGGTTCTAGGCGCTCAGTCCGGAACCGCGCGACTGCTACGGTCGCAGGTTCGAATCCTGCCTCGGGCATGGATGTGTGTGATGTCCTTAGGTTATTTAGGTTTAAGTAGTTCTAAGTTCTAGGGGACTGATGACCTCGGATGTTAAATCCCATAGTGCTCAGAGCCAGTTCAATATCCGCAGTAAAGATAACATCCCTTCTCTGCCGACTGGGCATTCGTCTGAGCTGTGACGGATGGAGAAACCCCGTACGGCAGAGACTCTGTCACCAGCAAGGCGTCGTAAACTAGAAAACGTATTTCATTCAATGAACCAATGGCCATGTAAGTTCACAATGGTCTTACTTTATTTGAAACTGAGACGTTGAAAATTGTGGTGCTGGACTGGGATTAGATTTCGATTCCACAGTGTTCCCGATGATTGCTAACTCTTCTAGGCGTCCTCAAAAGGAACCTATCTGGTTTCTAATCCTGATCAGCACAAAATATTCATTATTTCATTTCAAGCCCTAGCATGTGCCCTAGCATGTGCACTCCGAACTACTAGTGGAAAATAGTTGCATTTTCAACGTCTCTTCGTGCGTTGTCAGCTGCAACGTGTTCGTTTCAACTCACAGCCACATGATGAGCGTTTTATCACAACAAGATCAAACGTTTCCTTACATCAAGTTCAAACATTCCTCTCCATCCTGCTCGTGAAAACGGATTTGGGTTTGACGTTGTGTTCGTTGTGATCACCAAGGACGACATGTTATGGATTCAACTTCTAGCCAGCATAGCATTTTCCATCACATCATTGAAAGTACAAACATGCCATTCCTAGCTATTATTGGAAAAGAATTTGCTAGTTAAAGTTTCTTCATGAACACGTATGCGGGGTTTGAATTCCCTTCAGCACAGAACATTTCGTCGCCTGATCGCCTGGCGTCTAGCTAAACATGCGTCCATCTCGCTACTGGTGATCAACAATAGCTATTTATCGTCTGTTCCTGCCTAGAAAACGACGGTTCTGGACGCTGGGTTCGAATCCCAGTCAGGCAAAAACAATTCTATCATCAATTAATTTTCCAACATTTCGCTATTGGTGAAAACATTTGATATTTAACTTCTGATTTTATGTACAGTCGTGCTCAAAAGTATCCGAACGACCTGAACTGCATTTCACCTGATTTCCATGCAACCCACATAACGCAGCTGCCTAACAGGTCCTCTAATCGCTCCTTGGTACAGTCGTTTGACTGTTGAATATGGTTCCAACAAATCACCACTAGAAAACACTATTCTGTATCGCAATAACTCAGGATGTAAAGTAATATCACGATACTACAAATATCAGGGAACACCTCATCACAGATAAGACTGTCCTTAAGGCTTGTAAGCTCGCATTTATTGCAATAACTGCAATACCTGAAATGTTAGCACTCTCATTATTACTTCAGACAGGTAATGCACGTAGTAAGTTCGTCGTATTCATGATTTCCTCTTCAAAGTAACATACCATACTTGTTATTTAACGCAAAATGTCATAAAAAATTTACGTGATTCACGAGCAGCTAGTTGAGAATATGTATGAACTTCAAATGACACGACGAACTTACTCGTTCTGCATATGGATTCAAACCCAGGTCATGCAAACTAAGATTTCTTGACTGACTAGGCACAAAGAGAGTGATATACCTCGATTTTAGACAGTATCAGTTAAAAATGTTTACCTAATGTAATTTGAAGTTGATATTTGCTGATACTGTCTAAAATCGAGGTATATCACTCTCTTTATGCCTAGTCAGGAATGACTAGGCATAAAGAGAGTCAGTTACGAAATCTTAGTTTGCATGGCCTGGGTTTGAATCCATATGCAGAACGAGTAGGTTCGTCGTGTCATTTGAAGATCTTTTTTTTTTTTTCCAGCAGTCTACAGACTGGTTTGATGCTGCCCGCCACGAATTCCTTTCCTGCTAACCTCTTCATCTCAGAGTAGCACTTGCAACCTGCGTCCTCGCTTGACGTATTCCAATCTCTGTCTTCCTCTACAGTTTTTGCCCTCTACAGATCACTCTAGTACCATGGAAGTCATTCCCTCATGTCTTAGCAGATGTCCTATCATCCTGTCCCTTCTCCTTATCAGTGTTTTCCACATATTCCTTTCCTCTCCGATTCTGCGTAGAACCTCCTCATTCCTTAACTTATCAGTCCACCTAATTTTCAACATTCGTCTATAGCACCACATCTCAAATGCTTCGATTCTCTTCTGTTCCGGTTTTCCCACAGTCCATGTTTCACTACCATACAATGCTGTACTCGAGACGTACATCCTCAGAAATTTCTTCCTCAAATTAAGGCTGGTATTTGATATTAGTAGACTTCTCTTGGCCAGAAATGCCTTTTTTGCAATAGCGAGTCTGCTTTTGATGTCCTCCTTGCCCCGTCCGTCATTGGTTATTTTACTGCCTAGGTAGCAGAATTCCTTAACTTCATTGACTTCGTGACCATCAATCCTCATGTTAAGTTTCTCGTTGTTCTCATTTCAACTACTTCTCATTACCTTCGTCTTTCTCCGATTTACTCTCAAACCATACTGTGTACTCATTAGACTGTTCATTCCGTTCAGCAGATCATTTAATTCTTCTTCACTTTCACTCAGGATAGCAATGTCATCAGCGAATCGTATCATTGATATCCTTTCACCTTGTATTTTAATTCCACTCCTGAACCTTTCTTTTATTTCCATCATTGCTTCCTCGATGTACAGATTGAAGAGTAGGGGCGAAAGGCTACAGCCTTGTCTTACTCCCTTCTTAATACGAGCACTTCGTTCTTGATCGTCCACTCTTATTATTCCCTCTTGGTTGTTGTACATATTGTATACGACCCGTCTCTCCCTATAGCTTACCCCTACTTTTTTCAGAATCTTGAACAGCTTGCACCATTTTATATTGTCGAACGCTTTTTCCATGTCGACAAATCCTATGAACGTGTCTTGATTTTTCTTTAGCCTTGCTTTCATTATTAGCCGTAACGTCAGAACTGCCTCCCTCGTGCCTTTACTTTTCCTAAAGCCAAACTGATCGTCACCTAGCCCATTCTCAATTTTCTTTTCCATTCTTCTGTATATTATCTTGTAAGCAGCTTCGATACATGAGCTGTTAAGCTGATTGAGCGATAATTCTCGGACTTGTCAGCTCTTGCCGTCTTCGGAATTGTGTAAATAACGCTTTTCCGAAAGTCAGATGGTATGTCGCCAGACTCATATATTCTACACACCAACGTGAATAGTCGTTTTGTTGCCACTTCCCCTAATGATTTTAGAAATTCTGATGGAATGTTATCTATCCCTTCTGCCTTATTTGACCGTAAGTCCTCCAAAGCTCTTTTAAATTCCGATTCTAATACTGGATCCCCTATCTCTTCTAAATCGACTCCTGTTTCTTCTTCTATCACATCAGACAAATCTTCACCCTCATAGAGGCTTTCAATGTATTCTTTCCACCTATTTGCTCTCTTCTCTGCATTTAACAGTGGAATTCCCGTTGCACTCTTAATGTTACCACCGTTGCTTTTAATGTCACTAAAGGTTGTTTTGACTTTCCTGTATGCTGAGTCTGTCCTTCCGATAATCATATCTTTTTCGATGTCTTCTCATTTTTCCTGCAGCCATTTCGTCTTAGCTTCCCTGCACTTCCTATTTATTTCATTCCTCAGCGACTTGTATTTCAGTATTCCTGATTATCCCGGAACATGTTTGTACTTCCTCCTTTCATCAATCAACTGAAGTATTTCTTTTGTTACCCATGGTTTCTTCGCAGCTACCTTCTTTGTACCTATGTTTTCCTTCCCAACATCTGTAATGGCCCTTTTTAGAGATGTCAATTCCTCTTCAACTGTACTGCCTACTGCGCTATTCCTTATTGCTGTATCTATAGCGTTAGAGAACTTCAAACGTATCTCGTCATTCCTTAGAACTTCCGTATCCCACTTCTTAGCGTATTGATTCTTCCTGACTAATGTCTTGAACTTCAGCCTACTCTTCATCACTATTATATTGTGATCTGAGTCTATATCTGCTCCTGGATATGCCATACAATCCAGTATGTACGCATGCCCGTAGGAGACTACTACACATATGTTTTTCAGTGAATACGGAAATGACGTTGCCTTTATTCGTCTATTATTTGCACTTCTGATGAATGAATAAAACTAAAAACAGTAATTGAATGAGAAAATTATTTGAAACTGTTTTCTGTTAAATTCCTCTAGCGTATACTGATTCATAATCAATTGTAGTCCAGTTTTCGCTAAGAGATGTGTTATGCGTAGTTTCCCTCGTAATTATGGCCAACAAGTTTTCAGCAATATTAGCGACCTTTCCTTACCAAGTGAGATTCATATGAAAAAATGTCAGTGTGGCAAAGCCGGCCGGTGTGGCCGAGCGGTTCTAGGCGCTTCAGTCTGGAACCGCGCGACCGCTGCGGTCGCAGGTTCGAATCCTCCCTCATGCATGGATGTGTGTGATATCCTTAGGATAGTTACGGTAAAGTAGTTCTAAGTTCTATAGGACTGATGACCTCAGATGTTAAGTTCCATAGTGCTCAGAGCCATTTTCAACCATTTCAATTGTGGCAAACGAGCCTTGGCTCAAATGGCTCTGAGCACTATGGGACTTAACATCTGTCCCCTAGAACTTAGAACTACTTAAACCTAACTAACCTAAGGACATCACACACATCCATGCCCGAGGCAGGATTCGAACCTGCGACCGTAACAGTTGCGCGGTTCCAGACTGAAGCGCCTAGAACCGCTCGGCCACTTCGGCCGGCTAAACGAACCTTCAGGCGATGTTCGTGATGTTCGGAGTTTCTGTGTTTCGAATGTTTCTACGTCGGAATCATCAAAATAAGGCACTGCGCCAGATCTTCCTGAAGAACAAAACATAGAAATAAAGGAATTACTATAAGAACTGGTAAAAGAATGGAGTATAGGAATGTGAGAATTTCATGAGCCTGTAATCTCTGAAAATACCATACACACACACACACATAACAGATAGTAGATTTGTGTTACTTGTGAAATCCAACTGCAATCTTATTATTTAAAAATCAGCAAAAGCAATAATCGGTTTCGAATATAGGGCGCGAAAGTGAGAAGCTGGGATGATAGCCACTTCTAACACCCCTACCACAACAAAGGTCAAAATTTAATAATGATTGTGGTGTTGCTCACGCTGCTAAATACTGCAATTTCGGGCAACAACAAAGTTATTGTGTGGCAGTTCTCACTAGAGCACAGTTAATAAAGTCATTTCATGTAATAATGAATGAACTAGGCACTCATATTTTCGTGTTTCCCACGCTGGTCTCGTTGTAAATTCATGGCTCAATCGTCGAAAATCTAGGTGGTCATGATTCCAAGCTCGGATGCAAAGAGGCCTAGGTTTTGTTCTGCTATATTCAAAAGTTTTATAGATGCGTTTCACAAACCATTCTTGAAGATTAAACCTTTGAAAGTTAGCACAATGGTGGTGTAAGAAACAATCAGCACTCCGAATTTAAGTTACACTTCCTTTTTACTGCTTTTGTTGCAATATCGAGTAACACACAAAACATACTTGAAAACATCTTCCTCATTGTTAAAGTTCACATTTTATAAGCTGAGTACGTTATGCGTCTTTCCAACATGACGTCCAAGACTTGACTTTCTCAAGGTCCGACTCTCTAACTAACTGCTTGCGCGCCCAAAAATCAGAGTTACAAGTATGTTAATGATCATAGTCACAAAAGAAAGATTACACATAAGAATAATATCATATAAACATGTCGATGTATCAAAGTACCACTACATTAATGAAATCAAATCTGAATGTTGCTTCAGAAAAATGTTAACTACTTAACAGAAAAACAGTAAAATATTGCTAGTATCGAGAGGTTCAGGTGCGCTGCCGTAATGGTGACGTAATTCAAGTACCATTACACACTGCACCACCATCACGGTTTACATTACCTGGAAAAATTTTACCATCTTCTTCTGAGAAACGGTTGAGTACCTATGTACAAGTCGAGACACGTGTTCGCTTATTTTGACTGCCTTTCCGCTCAGCGAAGTTTTAGGGAACTCTGATTATGGCACTTGCCGTGTTCTGCTCGTTAGCAGACCCTGGGGCCGCTTCTTCTCATTCAATTAGCTCCTCAGTTGGCCTCACTGTGGGGCCATCCCAAGTCTTCCCACCCAGGAAGAATCCCCGGCAGCAACTGGAACTGGACGACCGCCCTCCACACGGTGGTCACACACATCACCGTTCATTTATGGGTGCTATTACCGTTAATTACACATACATAAAAATAAATTTGTTGGTTATGCTATCCGTAATTGACTATAATTGATATGCATCTCAAATTGCCGAAATGGCTGTGCTAATAAGCCTCCTCGTCAGACTATAGTCATAATGCCATTTCTTCTGACAGTTCAGACAACAGGTTTTGCAACCGCACCTCTGCCATAAATGTGCAATTCCTACCGCACATTTTTCATTAACATCGTGATCTCTAGGCTCATATTAATTTCGGCACCCTGTTCATGGCATTAATAATTCTTTTCCATGCAGTCTTGGTTTTATTAATAAGCTTACTTTTTATTCCAATACTGTGCTTATCAGTCGAAGTATTTATATGAATTCTAGTTGTCATGATGTGGTGTGCGTCCTGTAAGACCTTCGGTACACACCATCAGATTATTTGACTTCTCGCTCTAACGAAGTAGGCGAGTGTCAGCAATATGTCTCGTGGTCTTATCGTGGCGTGTTTATCTCCTGCCTTTAGGTCAGACGATAGAAATGCCACTTGCACGTTTAGAGTAGTAGATTGACGGTGACCAACTTTAAACAGAACTTGATTAATTTTCACAAACATTTACTAAAATAATAAAAAGCATAGACATTACGTAACTTTATTCTGGATGCTGTTTACAATTGACAATCTGAAGTTCCTTTGGTCTTGGTACATTAATCTTATTCTCACATATCTCTGATACTTGACAAAGTGTCTATTCAAAAAAATGGTTCAAATGGTTCTGAGAACTATGGGACTCAACTGCTGTGGTCATTAGTCCCGTAGAACTTAGAACTACTTAAACCTAACTAACCTAAGGACATCACACACAACCATGCCCGAGGCAGGATTCGAACCTGCGACCATAGCAGTCGCACGGTCCTGGACTGCGCGCCTAGAACCGCGAGACAACCGCGGCCGGCAAGTGTCTATTCATTTATCTTCATGGCTATGTACAAGAATATGGTAATCTTATTAGGTGCAGACTGAAATTTGACCTTAGACTGGTACAGACTAATACAGACTGGTACAGACTCGTGCAGACAAATGCAGAATGACTAATCGGAGGTCTGTACAATCGTTATAATACCTTGCACGTTCATGTGTCACTGCGCGAGTGTGATCTGCGAGGAGAAAAGGTTCTACGTTAGCAGCAACTGGCTACGTTACATATTAATATGCGGATCGGCGGAAGCGGAATTTGGTCCGTCTCTAAGGCAGCGCCATCTCGTAGTGCGGAGAGGGACAAGCACTGCACCTGCGCTGTTGTGCTTAGCGTGGCGCGCTCTAGTGGGAAAGTTGTGTACTTCCTGACTACGCGGAACTATGTATGTACACAACACATGACAATAGGTACAGTAGCTCTAAGTAGCCTTAGTAAATTAATGACATATGCAACTAAGCGAAAAGTGGCAATTTGCATTGGCTGGATGTCTAAAAGATTAGTTGTTTATCGACTTCAGAACAAAAATAATTTCATGTATATGTTAAAGGAACGGTAGAATACTGTTTACTATCTGTAATCTTGTACTTAACAACATCCTCATTTTAACATAGTTTTCCCATATGTCTAATTCATTTTCATGAGTTTTCTCCTATCTCTCTTTTTTATATCAGTCTGTTGGCATTGATTTAGTGCTCTCTGTAATACGACGGTTGGAACTTAAATAGTGGCAACTATTTATTCACAACCGATACAAAATAGTTACGTGTTTGCACCTGTTACTGTCCTTCAAAGTAGTCACCAGTGTAGAGCCCGTTGCCAGCGATGTGGAAGTTGTAGTATATCGTTAGCAGAGCCTGTTCCGGTTAAGGTGCGAATGGAGCAGTCTACTGCCTGTCGAATCTCTGCAACAGTTCTGAAGCGAATGCCACGAAGTGGATCCTTCATCTTCGGAATCAAATCAAAGTCACAAGGACTTAAGTATGGGAAGTATGGTGGATGGTACAGTACTTCCCAGTCCCATCGACCCAACAGAGCAACCACAGCTTGCGCTCGCTAAATGCGGACACGCATTGTCGTGCAAAATGATGGGTGGGTTGCGCAGAAAGTGTCTTCGCTTCTTTCGCAAAGCTGGTCGCAGGTGATGCTCCAAAAACGAACAGTAATATTGTGCATTGACTGACTGTGGTGGAGGAACGTAATGCGTTAGGATAACACCATCACAGTCGTACACGAGAATCACCATAACTTTCACCATACTGGGGCTCTGACACACTTTGTGCTTTCGCGGCGACCCATAATGACGACATTCGTTGGATTGGCATTTCAGTTTTGGGTCATACGATGTGGCCCATGGCCCATGTCTCATCCAGTGTTACGAAACGGCGTAAGAAAGCCTCTCCTTCGCGCTCATAGAGCTCGAAGCGCGTCTGAGGAGCATCGTAACGCATCCATTTCTGCATTTCCGTCAAGTCATGCAGAACCCATCGTTATGCAAATTTTCTCATGCCCAGGCGTTCTTTCAGGATCCGAAGCACAGTCGTATGCGCTAATCCGGTTTCGTGGGCGAGCTCACGACTCGTATGGCGTCTATCACCGTCCACTAAAGCAGCAACAGCATGCACTTCAGAGGCGCTAGGACGACCTACACGATGCTTGCCTGCCAGTTTGCCGACCTTCGTTGAAGGCTTTTACCCAACGTGCCGCTGTTCTGTACGGCAATGCCGATTCCCTGCACGCCTCTTGAAGACGTTGATGACACTGTCTGTCATGCTGTACGACCTCCGGCACATGATCCAACTCCGTTCTTCCTGTTTCGAAACATCGTGACACCATTACGTTAGACCGCTTGCTCACAAGTGACTGTGTTTCTCTCTATTGTGCTCACGTCGTTGACGTCGGACGGGCGAGTCCATTTGCTCGGAGGTAAGGTAGGTATGTCAACAACGTGTGTTATGAGAGACAATAGTAGATTGCATTGCACAGTGTCTCTACAGCAGTGTTGCCTCTATTTAAGTTCCAACTTATGTATATTACGATCTTATGACCCTCTCTGTACAGAGTTATATAGCTAATAAAGCTATATGCTATTACCTGTCCTCTAAGGGACACTTTTGAAATTTTATTTTTTGTAGTTTAAACAGTATGTTACAAAATTATTTAAACAATGTCATCATCGTCTGTAAGATATTATTCTTGATATCTGCTTGAAAGATTGGAAATTCTACAAGAAACAGACGCACGACGCTTAAATTTCTAATCTCGGCAAGTGCTACACATCAGGAATCTAATTTCGTAATCTGTACCGGTGTGAGCGTAAATTGTACCATTCTTATGAACTATTTCCCTGAGGTTAAAGGCATGTATTAATACGAGTTTAAGGAAATATGGAATATTTTGGTTCTTATACCACTACTTGCATGCATGCGATACAATTTCTTCCCTCTCCCCTCCCCCCCCCCCCCCCCCCGCCCCCCGCACCCTCTACAGATTTTGTATTTCCTGCATCTCATCATATCTTTCACTCGATCTTCCTTGCACACTTCACTATACCACTCCTCTGTTTTACGAATGAGTGTCTGAGTTTGCAAAACGCTTCCTTTTCACAGGTGGAGCTGTAGCTCTAGATTGCTTCTGCGTTCCTCAGTTAGACTTTCTGCTGCATGGGCTGTTCGTCAGATCACAGCCTACTTGGCTACGTCTCGAAGTTTTGCTTGGAGCTTTCATTTCTCCCAGATTCAGCGATGAACACCTTCATCCTAACTTTTGCCTACCATGGCTTCTTCTGCATTGCAGTTATGGAACAATTCGTTTCGTTCAGCAATGTCAAACGTGAGTTTTCTTCTATTCGAGGTGCCTAAAACGAACATCATCTCTTCAACTGTAAAAAAACGCTCTTCCAATTTGTTTTCAACATCGTTGGAAAACACTTCTACTGCTACCAAAAAACTGTGTGCCCCAGTTGAGTTTTGTTTCTACTTTCAGCACGTCTCTTAATTGTTGGTTTAGGAACATTTTCTATGTTAGATATTAATTTAATCTATAATCACAATTTAGGTATACTGTTACACCTAAATGTAATTCAGTTGTGCTTGCCTTTGCACAACGCCTCTCTGTTGCTGCGCAGTAATTCAAAATAGTTATTTAAGTAATAGCTTAGTATAGAAAACGCATTAGAAAATTCACCACATCATTTCCAAACATTGTGTAGCGCTAACACTGCTAGCCGGACGTTTTATACTGAGGTGACAAAAGCCATGGGATATCAATATGCACTTATAGGCTTACAGATGGCGACAATATCACGTACACAGGGTATGAAAGGGCAGTGCATTGACGGAGCTGTCAGTTGTACTCAGGTGATTCATGTGGAAAGGTTTCCAACGTGATTATGGCCTGGGAAACAACAGACTTTGAACGCGGAATGATAGTTGCAGTTACACATGGGACATTGCATTTCGCAAATCGCTAGGGAATTCAATATTCCGAATGCACGGTGTTAAGAGCATGCTGAGAATGCCAAATTTCAGGCATTATCTCTCAGCACGGACAATGCCGTGGCCAACAGCCTTCACTTAACCTCCGACAGCAGCGACGTTTGCGTAGAGTTGTCAGTGCTAACAGACAAGCAACACTGCGAAAAATAACAGCCGAAATCAAGGTGGGACGTACGACGCACGTATCCCTTAATACAGTGCGACGAAATGGGCTATGGGCTATGGCAGCAGACGGCCGACGTGAGTGCCTTTGCTAACACAACGACATCGCTTTCAGCGCCTCTTCTGTACTGATGGTCATGTCGGTTGGACCCTGGACGAGTGGAACGACCGGTCACATGAATCCCGATTTCAGTGCGTGAGAATTGATGGTAAGATTTGAACGTGGCGCGGACCCCACGAAGCCATGGACTCAAGTTGTCTAACTGGTGGCTTCATAATAATGTGGGCTGTGTTTACATGGGATATACTGTGTCCTCTGGTCCAACTGGACCGATCAACGACTGTAAATAGCTATTTATGCTACCTGGAGCCCATTTTCAGCAATTAATGTTCCCAAACAACGATGTAACTTTTATGGACGACAATGTGGCATGTCACTGGGCTACAATTGTTCACTACTGATTTGAAGAACATTGTGGACAATTCGAGCTATAGATTTGGCCATCCAGATACACCGACATGAATCTCGTCGAACATTTATGGGACATAATGGAGAGGTCAGTTCTTGCACAAAACCCCCCACGCAACACTTTTGCAATTATGAAGGGCTATAGAAAGAGCATGGCTCAGTATTTTTGCAGGGGACTTCCAACTGCTTATTGAGTCCATACCACTTAAGTTTCTGCACTACATTGGGTAAAAGGAGGCCCGGCACGATATTAGGAGGTACCTCATGACTTTTGCCAGCTCAGTGTAAATATCACAATACGAGCAAATTTCTTAAACAGTACCGGTACAATATAGGAAACTTATAGCAGTACATTGTTGTAACTTCCCCATTTACTCTTTGTCAATGTCCTGCAAGCGAACTGTAACCAACACACTTTGGCGACTGTCTGAGAAATATCCTTATTTGCTGTATATTCACGCATAGATACAACATTATGGTGCCACTTGCCCTCTAACAGTAATTCTCTTCATCACAGACACAAACAATATGATGAAAACTACAATAGCTTCAGCACTGTCTTCAAAAATCTGTTCCTGAACACACAGAACTCATAGTTGACAATTCATTCAATAAGTTTTTGTACTTCTTTAATTCATGACTATCCACAAGAGTAGGTGTTTGTAAGTGATGATGGTAGTGCGTGCGCAGCCTCGTGCTTCATGGAATGCTAATATTATTATTCTGAGGTAAAGACACTTGCATTCATTGGGAGATAGCAATCACAAATTAACAGAAAATCTCATACGTTTATTTCTATTTCGTTTCTTTCATTTGAATAATAAGAGAGACGATTTTATCCCTCCACCTCAGTTATTACTTGATGATACCCAGTTTTTAAGTCGTACGAATTGCGTGTCCCCTGCAGTGCCTTCTATTACTTTAAAAATCATTTTCAGATTCCAGAAGGTAATGTTGCCCCGAGAATATTGCAGACCGGCAACTGTTTGCCATATTGATACGATGCTGGGGGCAGTGATGTTTTACCTATTACAGACAGTCAAATGTTGCGATATATAATTGAGCCTACGATATGGTACGAATCTTGGCTACAAGGAATAATATATGTGATATTTATAGGGTCAAATATTTCCTCTTCATTTAATGACTGACTTTACTACTTAATATTTAGCATCCTTCTGTACCATCACATGTCAAGTGAGCCCCCTTTCAGATTGCCCTACTTTGTTGTTGTTGTTGTAGAACTTTCAGATAATTCTGTATATTTTGCAGAAAATTCACACCAGCGTATTTATTTTCTTCGAGAAAAGTTATTATTATTATTATTATTATTATTATTACAGTATTAATCAATACAATGGTTAATTAATAACAACATCTTGTTGTATTCCTGTTATCCTCCGTAAGGACTCGTTATGCAACGTATCTTCCTTGTCGATGATGCGATGTTCCATTACTCCATTTATGTGGTCTGTCCAAGAACCTCGTGGTCTTCCGCGCTTACGTCTGCCGGGTGGTTTCCATTCATAAACCTTACTTGGCCACCGAAGATCTGGCATTCTCATCATATGTCTGTACGATTTTAATGATATTCTTTCGATTCTGTCTATCACTGTATCATTTGCCTTCATTCCAGCTCTTATTTCATCATTAGTTTTCCTTTAGATTCTTGATATTCTTTCACTCCTACGCAAATAATCCATTTCCACAGCTATTAGTATTCTTTGGAGATCCGCATTTAAGACCCATAGTTCTGATCCATAGCACAGTATTTATTCAACCATTATCTTACCTACTCAATAAAAGCAACTTCTTCTTCTCATTAGTGTCTGACAACTGCCATCCGCTACTCCTTATTGCGGCATAAGACAACACCGAATCTGGCTTGCTTGTTCTTCAGTGGAATGATCCTAAGGGCCAATACATCTTTCTTCTTTTAAGTATTAATCACTTCTAAGTGAGGAACTAAAGATCACTAGTTAGGGCAAAATCGTCTGTCACAAATGCTTACGATTACGTGGTTTGCGTATCAGGATTTGTTTGTTTCTTTACAGGTCGCGAACCACATAAAGGGTTTTTACGAAGAGGAAATGAGAGACAAAAATTGCTTTAACATCGTCACTACACCCAATCTGCATTCAGCAACAATATTATGCCAGTTTAGGCAGTTATATTATTTTGATTGCTACAAGCTCCCCAGCTATCACAAACTGAATAATTACATTTTACCACTCTCATTGGCAGAAGCAGAACGTCCCTTTATTTTGGTTATATTTGCCTTGATAGCATGGAGCAACAGTATATAGTTAGAACATAATAGGTAGTATACAGTCTGACTTGTATAAATTATTGACATTTACTAATGACTTGTTTCGGAAGGCAAGAATCCATTGTTGAGTTCCAAATAGTGACAAAGTTGTAGTTTCAGGAGTATTTGAAACTCGATAATGGATACTTGCCATCCGAAATCAATTTCTAATGAATTTTATTATGCAAGTAAGGTTGCGTAATAGGTAATGAACTTATTTTGTTTCCTTTATTTTACAGTTGCGATAGTGAGTCCACCTTCAAATCTAAACGTTACAGTAGCCATGTATGGGACAGTCTAATAACTCACCGGATCACACAAGTAAAAATGTGATCGTAAGACGTTGACTTCGTTATCATAATTCATGTTCATAAAAAAAAGCATGACAACACGTATGTCTAACGTAATACTTGTGCAGCGTACAACTGCATAATAAGCTGCTGAAGACATTGACAGGAATCAGAACTGGTTGCTGTATGATGTGACAGTGACAACGAGGGAGAGAGAGATATAGTGACAGTGAGAAGAGGAGGAGGAGATTACTGTTTGACGTCCCGTCGACAACGAGGTCATTATAGACGTAGCACAAGCTCGGATTAGGGAAGGATGGGGAACGAAATCGGCCGTGCCCTTTCTAAGGAACCATCCCGGCATTTGCCTGAAGCGATTTAGGGAAATCACGGAAAACCTAAATCAGGATGGCCGGACGCGGGATTGAACCGTCGTCCTCCCGAATGCGAGTCCAGTGTGTTAACCACTGCGCCACCTCGCTCGTTGGTTGCTGTATGGATCGTGGAGGAAGGTACTTTGTCGGCCTGTTCCATTCGCGAATGGGACGCAGAAAGGCCGGCAAGATTCCACATGGGCTATTATTTCTCTGGCTATTCCGTATAATAATTTTGTGGGAAGAAATAACATGTTGCCTGACCTACTTGGAAGGCACACTCACGGCAACTAATAGTAAATCTCTCGGTGAAGACTGATACCATTCTTAAAGCGTCTGCCACTGGACTCGAGTAACTACGAGCTATGTTACTGGCTACTGGAGGATCCTGTGACGAAAATGGCTGCTGTTCTGTGAATCTTCCTTAACCCCAATATACGCCCCGCCACCTAAACGTCTCACACAAAAGAACAAACCTCATGGATAGGTGGACAGAGTGTTTAGCAACCTTACTCCTTTGTTTCTGAGCTATTACAGTACTGCAGATGATGAGTTTTCAGGAGCACGGTAGCGTAATCAAAACTTAACGGAACAACTGCATCGGTATATTACAGTGATCTTAACTATTCTGTACGTATATTCTTCTGTGTTATGTATCATATTGTATTAAAACGTATTATAACATCTGTCGAACATTTCGTACGATGTTCTCACTGTTTTAACCGCTGTAGAATCTTAACTACAGTTACATCACAAAAATACCGTAAAACAATAAACTGGACTAACTAATCTGTAATGTCCACATAAAACTAGTTATTGGGAAAGCTGATGCCAGCTCCGGATTCGCCGGAAAAATTCTAAGGAAATGTATTACCGATGAAATTATTAGCTTAAAAAACACTAGTACCATCGAATCTTCAGTACTGGCCATCAGCCTAGGAGACTTACCAGGTCGGACTAATACGAGACGTAGAGATGATGCAACGAAGAGCGGCATGTTTCGTCACGTAGACAAACTTCCTAGTTAGTGCTTCACATTTGATGTTTGTTCTGCGTGCCAGTGAAGTTTCGAAGTGTTCTGTCAGATGGCAGAGCCGTAGTACAGCGCCAGAATGGCGTCTACATACGACTCACGTTATAAGCAGCGTGCTGTTATTGAATTCTTGTGGGCAGAAAAAGAAACTGTGGTGAACATCCTAAACATTTTGTGGAATGTATGGCGATGCTGCGGTTAATAGGAGTACAGTTGGGCGATGGGTGAAGAGAGTTACAGCCTCAGGAAATGCAGAAACAGAGCTCCATGATCAGCCACTGCTCCAGGCATGAATTGTGCGGAAACCATTATTCGTGCCGTCCGAAGTATCACAACTCGACAATTGGCTCTACAGTTGTCTGTCAGCATTGGACGTGCGTCGGAAATGGTCGAGACTCTCGGATATTCAAAAGGTGCTCACGATGAATTCTACTAATGCTCGCAGTGGACCTCAAATTCAAAGAAAGGCCATCTCATCTGAATTGTTGGAGTGTCTAGAGACCGACGGAGAGGCCTTTCTGCCACGGATCGTTACGGTGGACGAAAGCTGGGTGCACCACTTTGCGCCGGAAAGAAAAAGGCAGTCCATGGGGCCATATTATCCCCATTAACCACAGAAGAAGAAATTCAAGACAACCCCCTCTGCCGGAAAAGTCGTGGTGTCATCCTTCTGGGATTGTGATGGCGTCATTCTCGTGGATGTGATGCCAAGAGGGTCAACCAACAATTCCGAGGCATACGTGAAGACTGAACAAACTCAAGAACCGTTTCCGACGTGTTCGGTCGGGCACGAATCCAGCAGAAATCTTGCTCCGGCACTCTAATGCACGACCACACACAAGTCTGAGAACCCGTGAAACATCGCCAAATTGGGTTGGATATCATTGCCTCGTCCACCCTCCAGTCCAGAACTGGCACCATCGGATTTCCATCTCCTTGGGCCGCTTAAAGGTAAACAATGGGGAACACACTTTGAAGATGACGAGAGTGTCAGTCATGAAGTGAAAGCATGGCTACACCTACAGCAGAAAAGCTTTTACCAGCAGGGAATACATGCTCTTCTGCAACGTTGGCGTACGGTCATAAGACGTGATAGAGACTACGTAGAAATATAGGATATGGACAAGACATGTTGATGTATATTGTCACCAAATTCTGACTCTTATCAATTAATATGTTCTGAGAAAAAAAATTGGGGCATTACTTATTGAACGACTCTTGTATTTATCTTTAATGCACGGAAGCTGCAAGCACTTTTTTTTAGCACATAGCTGACTGAAGGTCATTTGTTGCTGTGATGCAGCTCTCCATGCTACTCTATCCTGCACAAGTCTGACTACTGCAACCTACATCCTTCTGAATCTGCTTATTGTATTCTTTCTTGGCCTCCCATCTACGATTTTACGAATTTGACCCCCTCCCACCCCCCTCCTCCACAGTTCCCTCCAATACTAAACTGGAGATCCCTTGATGTCTCAGAATGTGTTCTATCCATCGATACCTTCTTTTGGTCAAGTTTTGTCACAGTATCTCCCCCCCCCCCCCCTCCCATCTCTATTCGGTACCGCCTTATTTTTTTAAGTGATCTAGCCATGTAACCTTCAATATTCTTCTGCAGTACCACATTTCGAAAGCTTCTATTCTCTTCTTGTCTAAATTGGTTACGTCCATGTTTCACTTCCATACATGGCTCCACATCAACCAAATACTTCCAGAAAAGATTTCCTAACACTTAAATTTATATTCGAAGTTTACAAATTTCTCTTCTTCAGAAATGCTTTTCTTGGCATTGCCCATCTACATTTTATATACTCTGAACTTCGCCTGTCAGCAGGTTTGTGCTGCCCAAATAGCAAAACACATCTGCTTCTTTAAGAGTCTCATTTCCGTATCTAATTCCCCAGCATCACCTGATGTACTACCTTTCATTATTCTTGTTTTGCTTTTGTTGATCTTCATCTTATAGTGTCCTTTCAAGACAATGAGCATTCTGTTCAGCTACCCTTCCAAGTCTTTTTATGTCTCTGACAGAATTAATGTGCCGTTGGCAAACCTCGAAGTTTTTTCATCTTTTCAGTGAACTTTAATTTCTACTCCAGATTTTTCTTTGGATTCCTTCTCTGCTTGTTCAACGTACAGACTGAATAACATCTGGGATAAGCTACAGCCTTGTCTCACTCCCTTCTCAATCAGAGCTTTCCTTTCTTGCCCCTCGACTTACAACTGCTATCTGGTTTCTGTACAAGTTTTAAATAGCGTGTCGCTCCCTATATTCTACACTTGCTGCTTTCAGAATTTGAAACAGACTACTACAATCCACATTCTCAAAAGCCTACAAATGCTGTAGAAGTAGGTTTGCCTTTCCTTAACCTATCTTCTTAGATAAGTCGTAGGTAAGGACTGCTCTTGTGTTCTTACACTTCTTCCATTTTCCTTGTGCTATTTGTCTATCATAATCTCAGAATTTTTTTAGTCTTCTGTCCTTTCCTTTTCTGGCACTGGCATGACAATGAGCAGAACGCAATTCTCGACAGCTGCCAGCAACTACGCGTTGTATGCCTAAGAGCTGCACTTCAATAGTGTTATATGCTCAGGAACGCAGTAATCCATTGTTCTGCTACAGGGAAGAATTTATGGGACGATAAAACTAAAGTAAATCATAGCAGAGTCATTTCTCCTTTGTTTTTAGATATCTTAATTGCCTTCATTGTTTAATAACGGTATGTTTTGTGTTGAAAGACTATTTTTATAATTATACTGTGCAGAGCTCCGCCTATTAACAAACCACGCACTTGTGAGAGCTAATGGCCTCTCTGCACTGTTACGTGACTAACTGCACCTGCAGAAGTAGCGTGTCCCCAGGGGATTGGCATTCATTTGCTGAGTACGGAGCTTGGCGACCCCAGGGTTCCTCAGCTGGGAACTGGTAAGCGCCCCTGTCACCGTAAGCTCTGGGCATGCTTCGGCGGCCACCATGTGGCGCGGCGGTGGAACGTTGTTTCTCTCAGGGAATTGGGAACTTGGGTTGACCGCCCGGATCACGAGGATGGAATAAACCTCTCAAAAACCTCAATCTCAAGGGGTGCTGCACGCTGATGAGATGCATGGCTGTTGAGGTGGAACAGTCGTTGGTGGGCAGCCTGGCGAACCTGCCGCACCTCAGTTGTATAAGGCTTACCGAGGCAGGCGGGGCTCTGTCTAGGTGGACTTCTAGTTCCCTAGCTGCTCGTGGGATCGAGATGGATCCTTCGAAATCTTTTTTGCCTCCTCCCAGCGGAAAGGGTAGGCCGCTGGTAGGCACCAACACACAATCCAACATGAGCGCACGTGTAGCCAGTCCTCCTCACTCAGGAGGGGAATCTTAGGGTATCATGACTAGTAATAGAACTCATGCTGGCGGACAGAATGTGTTTTTAATCGTTGAAAGGAAAGAGGGCAGCTTGGAGAAAATTTCACCTTTCTGTATTCAAAAAGGGCTCGAGGGCATTGCTGGTAGTGTGTAATCTGTTAAGCAATTGCGTAATGGGACGCTGTTGGAGGAAACCACTAGTTCCAAACAAGCTAAGCATCTACAGAACGGGCAATCCCTTGGGAAATATGCCATCGAAACTGACCTTCACACCACCTTGAATTACATGGAAGGTGTTGTGACATGCAGGGATCTGGTGGACATTCCCAAAGAGGAACTGAAAGATGAGTGGGCTCCAGCAGGAATAGTTAATGTGCCAAATATCATGAAGAGGGTAGATGGGGTTCTTGTGAAGTCCGACTCCTTTATCCTGACATTGAATAGCACAAAACTCCCTGATCATATTAAGGCAGGTTTCCTTCGCTTAAGTGTGTGGACTTAGGTACCCAACCCAATGTGGTGTTTCAAATGCCAACGCTTTGGGCATAATACTCTTGGATGTCGTCGAGAAGCTACTTGTGGCAAGTGTGGTCAGGTCGCCCATCACGGGTCCATTGTTCGTCTCCATTAAAGTGTGTAAACTGCTCTCGACCTCACCTTGTCTGGAGTCGGGATCGAGGGACATACACGAAACTACAGTACTTTGAAAAGCATTTTATAAAAACATAATTTTTCGAGATCATCAATCCAAATTTATTACAATTATTAATAAATGTAATGATCATATGTACATAAATTTTCATGTTTATAGAACTTCTACATCTTTACTTATTAACAATTGATTTTTTTCAAGAATGTAAATACAAATGTTCCTTTTCTGGAAAAACTATAAAAGGAAAAGTGATGAATTTTTGTACACACTTTCATACAGAATTATTACAGATATTTGTTGAAACGAATTTTGATATCTTCTTTTGTTAAAATTTTAAGGGTCTCCAAATTTCCCTGAAAAATAAAATATCAAATTTAAGGAACATATTCTATCATAAATGCCTTACTATGCTGCAATTGTAACAACAGTTATGGAAAGAAATGTTGTTTTAGGGCAACGTTTCCAAATCAGTGAGTTGTAACTTTCATTAGGATTTTGAGTTTGTCCATGCACACACTTTCGTAGGAGGTTTCGCTCTGCTAAACACCCAAAGTTGGATTTATAGCATTTAACACAGCCACAGGTAAACTGTGCTTGTGTGAATATTTGATGCCATCAAGCTCAACCTTTTTGAATTTGCACCATGATATGTCGCGCAAATTATGTACAGGTTTGTCATCTGTAGATAGGTTATGAAAATAAATAGACCACACAGCCTTCTGCATCTTCTTCAAATTTTCGCTGTTGTCCCTTATATTCTTGCCATAGTACACTTGTAACGAATGAATCTCTTTGTCTATGAGTTTGTTAGTACCACCTAAAGGTTTTCCATCCTCAAGTTTTCTGCCTTTCTATTCACGTTTCAGTTTTAAAAGTCTGCTTCCCATTCGTTTATGCACATGGACAACACATTGCAACTTTTCTATAGCACAACTAGGACCATAAGTTTACTTTCCAAAACAGTTCTGAAGGTGCTAGAGTCACCATCACCAAGATATTTTGTGTATCTAACATCATACTTTCCCACACTTCTATGGAACATAAGTTTCATAGCTGCAGGTTCCATTCCAGAACTAGAACCAGAATAATTTGTACAGCACACTTTCTTGTGTTCAACCTGCCACTTTGTTTCTCCCACTTCACCAGCTACCTTTGTGAGTCCACAGCTATAACAATATTTGCTCATTACCTAAATATCAAGAATTTTTCCAGTATCAATACTAATTACAGAAGATAATCCATACAGTGATGTATGTACACGCATCATCCATGTTCCAACACACGACATACACAAATCTATGTCTGGCGTTTTATCTGCTTCTGACTTTGGTTCACTGTTAATCTTACGGCACAGCTTCCTTTGCAGAAGGTTTCAAGTTTTCTTCCTCTTACTCTTCAAGAGCACTTAGGAGTGCTTTATTTCCAGTGGTGTACCTAGCACTTAGGTTTTGGCATGTTCATGATCCCACAAAACAGTATGGAGCCTTCTCGGCCTATGCCCAAACATCTCATGCCATATATCAAACGCATATTTGCTTCATATATGCGTTTACATGATGCTGAAGTTCTGAAAGCAATGTCTGAATGGCAGCTTTCACAAGTGTGATGCAAGTTACATATAATCTCAAACTTTTTGCACCACAGTTAGCACATACACAAGCAAATGATATAATATCAGACAGAATTTTGAAATCAATAAGCCTAAAACCACGAGTGGCTTGAGTGTCTGAGCCATACTCATCACGTGATAGGCCGCTGTCAATTTTCCTTCTCGAAGCACTCGTTTTTTTGGCTGAAGTCAAGTATTCATTTGTTAGTATGGGGCTGGTTTTACTTGCCAATCTTTCTAAACACCTTAAAGAACGAGGCATGCTGCAAAATATAACAACAGGTCTATTCACCACTTTCGTAAAGGCTCAAATAGTTCAAATGGCTCTGAGCACTATGGGACTCAACTGCTGTGGTTATCAGTCCCCTAGAACTTAGAACTACTTAAACCTAAGGACATCACACACATCCATGCCCGAGGCAGGATTCGAACCTGCGAGCGTAGCAGTTGCACGGTTCCGGATTGCGCGCCTAGAACCGCGAGACCACCGCGGCCGGCACATTCGTAAAGGTTTATACGAAACAACACTCGTAAACAAACGCTATAAACCAAAGAATATAACATCGGCGGCAGAGATGTTATTCCACAGCTTTCTTGATATAGTATACAAACGCTCCCTATATTGTGACTTCTCAAAAATGGAAGAAAAACATAAATAGATAATACGAGCGAATGAAGAAGAAGAGGGTGGAGTGGCCCTGTGCAAGCTATTACAAATTATTATTTTTTTCGCATTTAGAAGCAGAATTGAAACGTAGTAGTTGGTAATTGAAATTTCAATACTATGTAGTAAATGAAGAGCCAATAAAAAAATTTCAAAATTTTGGTCATTTTCGTGTACGTCTCCCCTTAAGTCCGACTCCTTTACCCGGACATTTAATTGCACGAAACTCCCTGAGCATACTAAGGCAGGTGCTGCTAGTGTCGGCACTAGTAGCTGCATGTGACCCTGCAGTTGTGGTGCTGCAGTTGTGTGTAAGCCTGTCCCTCGCCCGACATCTTCAGAAAAAGCTGTGGTTGCTAACAATGTGGAGCTCCCGGCCTCTCCACAGGTTCCATCTGGTACGCTGTCAAATGCTGCCACACCCTCAACGACAGTTGTGGCTGCAGAGTCTACCCAGGGAAAAAATCCAAGGCAAAACGTCCCACACCGGTGGAATCGGGCAGAAAACGACCTGACGATGTCGACATCGACCTCTCTGACATCTCAATGGATTGAGTAAGCACATGGAGGAACTGAAATTGCTAGCGCAGCGGCGCCCTCTGTGCTTGTTTGCAGGAAACACCTTTCAAAGCATCTGATGCCCCTGCAAAACAGGTCTATACACTATATCGCAAAGATGACCTGACTGGGGAGAGCCAAAGGAGGGGTTGCTGTGGTTGTCAATAATGTTCACCACTCCTCTGCTCTTCCCCTGGGTACCGACCTACGAGAAGTTACTGTTGAAATTTATGCACGTTAGCGGCTTGCAGTTTGTTGTCTTTATTGTAACAGTTCTGTCACTAAACGTGACGTCGGCCAGCGGAGCGGCGCGGCGGGGGAAGGCCAGTGTCCCGGACTCGAACAACGGACTCCCGCTTGCCAGTCTTCGGCTGCCAGATCTTCATCCCAGCTCACAGGTGACTGCTGACGCGAGGCCGCCTCCTTCCCGTCCTCACGAGTCACCCGGGTACGTAAAAATCGGACTTCAAATATCTTTTAACTTATGTCTTCTGGCGCCGAGGCTGCTGCTTGCTATTCCATTACAGCGGCGGACTTGGTGCGTCTGTGTATGATGTAGTCCCTTCTTGCATGACGGTCTTCAGCACCGAAACTGACTGAAAACTACTGCTCTTCTTCCTTTTCTTGTCGGGCCCACTGCGTCTCGCGTATTTATTCACGGTCATTGCCTCTACTGTCTCGTTGAAAAGCTGCTCGAAGAGTCTTCTTAACGTCGGTCATTGGCTCTTGGAATATAGGCGAGGGCCTTTGATCACATGTGACAACTGAGAAACACGTGAGCCAGTCATTGCCGCTTCTGTCACGTTGAAAAGCTTCTCGAAGAGTCTTCTTAACGCCGGTCATTGGCTCTTGGAATGTAGGCGACGGCCTCTGCTCACATGTGACAACTGAGAAACACGTGAGCCGGTCGGGCGATGCCCTGACGGCTGAATAGACAGCGTCCGCTAATGTGAAACTTGCTGACTTCACGGTCATTGTCTCTTCTGCTCTGGCCGCTGTTTGCCAGTATGTAACTCTCTAAACTAAACCAAGTTTTTAATTTATTTTCTAATTTCTACTTCACTTTGATTTCACTAATTTATTTACTTATCTTAAGTACCTCTCAACATTATTTACCTCCACTGGATGCAGTAGACTCTGTGGCTCTCACAGATCTTATCGCGCAACTCCTCCAACCATTTCTCCTCCTGGGAGACTTCAATGCCCACCATCTCCTATGGGGCTCAGCATCTACTTGCCGTCGGAGTCGAGTTTTGGAGAGCCTCCTGACATCTCGAGAGCTGTGCCTCCTAAACGCTGGTACTCCGACTGATTTATGTGGTGCTACTGGGTCATTCTCTGCCATCGACCTATCTCTCTGCTCTCCGGTCCTCGCCGACTCTGTTCACTGGGAGGTCACTGACTATCTTCATCCCAGCGATCACTTCCGCTTTCAGCTACTCGATGTTGTGTAGCTGGAACAGAAGCCACCAAGGTGGATGATTGGAAGGGCTAACCAGACGCTGTTCGGCCAGTTGGCTGTGTCTGAACACTGTGACAGCGTTCAGGAATGGGTGAATCGCATCACGCATGTGATCCCTCACGCTGCTGATCTGTCCATACCAACGTCTTTCAGCCCTCTTCAGAGGCGACCTGTCCCTTGGTGGACAGAAGAGTGCCATTTAGCCATCTGAGATAGGCGTGCGGCTCTTCAACGGTTTAAACGCCGCATAATAGCGGACAATCTCTCAACCCGAATCGAGAGACCCAAGGCTCGCCGAGTCATTAAAGAGAGCAAGAAGCGGTCATGGTATGAGTTGCTGAACTCCATCAATCGTTTCGCTTGTTCCTACAAAATTACGGAAAGCCATCCAGAGGATTTTCGGTAAACGCAGCCGTTTACTGATAGCTGCAGTGTTGAACCAGGGGTGTCTCCAGACAACACCTAGAAACATTGTTCAGACGCTGACCGAGCATTTTATACAAACTACTGCCAATGCAAGCCAGCATCCAGCGTTTTGTCACTACCGTGCGACTGTCGAGAGGGAAAAGTTCCCCACTAAGGTAACCAATCGCTCATGAACAGCCATTGATAATATCTTTACAGAAAATTCCAGTGAACCAAATTATATTACAAAACCAACAGTCAATGGCCTCTCAGATAGTGACACGCAGTTCCTTCTGTTAAATGTTAATACTGAACACGATATAAAATTTGTTAAATCTGAACTCTAGAGGGTAATCAATAAGCAAAAAATTTATTATTTTAGGACAATCCTCAGAGACATTCACTGGAGTGATGTTTACAGTGCTCATGGCATTTTGCATCGACCGACCAATTTAGATAGTTGCTGCTCGATTTCACTATTGCAACTGAATGGACGTCCGGGGTGGCCGATCGGTTCTAGGCGCTACAGTCCGGAACCGCGCGACCGCTACAGACGCAGGGTCGAATTTTGCCTCCCGCATGGATGTGTGTGATGTCCTTAGGTTAGTTAGGTTTAAGTAGTTCTAAGTTCTAGGGGACTGATGACCTCAGTCCCATGGCGCTCAGAGCCATTTTTCGTGATTCTGAGTTAAGTAATATATTAACCTATCTGTGTAACCAGTCGTTTATCAGTGGAATATTTCCTGAATAGTTGAAACATGCTGAAATTAAGCCATTGTTTAAGAAGGGAGATACAGAAACAACATCAAATTTCCATCCAATTTAGCTTTTGCCAGCATTTTAAAATTTTTAGAAAAGGTGATGTACAATCGGTTTTATAAGCATCTTATCACAAATAACATACTGTCAAAGTCGCAGTTCGGATTTCTGAAGGGTTGTGATATTGAGAAGGCTATCTACAGTGAAAATGTACTTAATTCATAGGAAAAAAATTCTAGGCAACTGGTATATTTTGTGATCTGTCAAAGGCATTTGACTGTGTAAATCACTATATCATTTTCTGTACATTAGAATATTTTGCTGAAACGCCAAATGCTGCAAAATGGATCAAATCTTATATCTCTGGCAGGAAACTAGGAGTGTTATTGGGAAACAGACACGTATTAAGCTATCAGGCTTCATCCAACTGAGAACTAATTACATGTAGCGTCCCACAAGGTTCCATCTTAGGGCCCTTATTTTTCTTATACACTCCTGGAAATTGAAATAAGAACACCGTGAATTCATTGTCCCAGGAAGGGGAAACTTTATTGACACGTTCCTGGGGTCAGATACATCACATGATCACACTGACAGAACCACAGGCACATAGACACAGGCAACAGAGCATGCACAATGTCGCACTAGTACAGTGTATATCCACCTTTCACAGCAATGCAGGCTGCTATTCTCCCATGGAGACGAACGTAGAGATGCTGGATGTAGTCCTGTGGAACGGCTTGCCATGCCATTTCCACCTGGCGCCTCAGTTGGACCAGCGTTCGTGCAGACCGCGTGAGACGACGCTTCATCCAGTCCCAAACATGCTCAATGGGGGACAGATCCGGAGATCTTGCTGGCCAGGGTAGTTGACTTACACCTTCTAGAGCACGTTGGGTGGCACGGGATACATGCGGACGTGCATTGTCCTGTTGGAACAGCAAGTTCCCTTGCCGGTCTAGGAATGGTAGAACGATGGTTTCGATGACGGTTTGGATGTACCGTCTACTATTCAGTGTCCCCTCGACGATCACCAGAGGTGTACGGCCAGTGTAGGAGATCGCTCCCCGCACCATGATGCCGGGTGTTGGCCCTGTGTGCCTCGGTCGTATGCAGTCCTGATTGTGGCGCTCACCTGCACGGCGCCAAACACGCATACGACCATCATTGGCACCAAGGCAGAAGCGACTCTCATCGCTGAAGACGACACGTCTCCATTCGTCCCTCCATTCACGCCTGTCGCGGCACCACTGGAGGCGGGCTGCACGATGTTGGGGCGTGAGCGGAAGACGGCCTAACGGTGTGCGGGACCGTAGCCCAGCTTCATGGAGACGGTTGCGAATGGTCCTCGCCGATACCCCAGGAGCAACAGTGTCCCTAATTTGCTGGGAAGTGGCGGTGCGGTCCCCTACGGCACTGTGTAGGATCCTACGGTCTTGGCGTGCATCCGTGCATCGCTGCGGTCCGGTCCCAGGTCGACGGGCACGTGCACCTTCCGCCGACCACTGGCGACAACATCGATGTACTGTGGAGAGCTCACGCCCCACGTGTTGAGCAATTCGGCGGTACGTCCACCCGGCCTCCCGCATGCCCACTATACGCCCTCGCTCAAAGTCCGTCAACTGCACATGCGGTTCACGTCCACGCTGTCGCGGCATGCTACCAGTGTTAAAGACTACGATGGAGCTCCGTATGCCACGGCAAACTGGCTGACACTGACGGCGGCGGTGCACAAATGCTGCGCAGCTAGCGCCATTCGACGGCCAACACCGCGGTTCCTGGTGTGTCCGCTGTGCCGTGCGTGTGATCATTGCTTGTTAAAGCCCTCTCGCAGTGTCCGGAGCAAGTATGGTGGGTCTGACACACCGGTGTCAATGTGTTCTTTTTTCCATTTCCAGGAGTGTATATATGAATGACCTTTCATCAGTAAGATTACCAGATTCCAAGTTAATTTTGCTTGCTTAAGATACAAACATTGCAATAAAAAAAACAAATGTAGTCTGAGAAAGATCGACTAACAAAATATTAATCGCTGGTTTCCAGCCAATTCTATGTCACTAAACTTTGAAAAATACACTACATGCAGTTCAGAACTTGTAAGGGGTGTCCCACGAGTATATGCCTAAATACGGTGACAAGCAGATAGAAGTGGACAGTGTAAATTCTTGAGATTACAGCTTGATAATAAATTCAACTGGGAGGAGCAAACCACAGAACTGCTGAAGAGTCTTAATAAATCTCTATTTTCAATGTGAATTGTGTCATAGGAGATATAGAAATGAAAAAGCTGGCATACTATACTTACTTTCATTCCGTAATATCATATGGGATTATTTTTTGGGGTAATTCATCAAGCCAAGGTAAAGTTTTCCGGACACAAAAACGTACAATAAGAGTTATATGTGGTGCGAACTCAAAAACACCCTGCAAAAGTCTGTTTGGGGAACTAGGGATACTAAGTATTGCTTCCCAATATATTTATTCCTTAGTGAAACTTGTCACGAAAAATATATCACTTTTTCAAACCAACAGCTCAATTCATGGAATCAATACTAGAAAAAAGAATAATCTTCACAAGGATTTAAAGTCACTTACTCTTGTACAAAAACCGAGCAAGGTGGCGCAGTGGTTAGACGCTGGACTCGCATTCGGGAGGACGACGGTTCAATCCCACGTCTGGCCATCCTGATTTAGGTTTTCCGTGATTTCCCTAAAGCGCTCCACGCAAATGCCAGGATGGTTCCTTTGAAAGGGCACGGCCGACTTCCTTCCCCATCCTTTCCTAATCCGATGAGACCGATGACCTCGCTGTCTGGTCTCCTTCCCCAAACAACCAAACCCAAATGTTGTACAAAAAGGTGTGCATTATTCAGGAACAAACATTTTCACTAACTTGCCAATATCCATACAAAGCTTTACATTCGATGAAATTCAGTTTAAGAGAAGCCCAGAGGATTTATTGGTGGCCAAATCCTTCTACCCCATCGATGAAGTTCTCTGATATATATATAATCTAACTTCTACACCATTTCAGTGTAGTAATGTGTTCATTGTAAATAAGTGTGTGTGTGTGTGTGTGTGTAAGTACAATCTAACTTCTGCACCATTTCAGTGCAGTAATGTGTTCATTGCAAATAAGTATTGTAGTAGTTCTATTATACGTTTATTACATTATAAATAAATAAAACATTTTTTAAATTGTAAATTCAGTGCATTAATGTAATCGTAGTAAATGCGTGTTTGTAGAATGATTCTTTGATATAGTATCCATTAAAAAATGACGATCATTCCACTTGTTACCTGTGGAAGGTACATTAGTTTTCAGTTGAAAATATTAGTTTTCAGTTGTAAACATTTGTCATGTATTATTGTTTTTCTGACGTATTCTACACCCTGGAGGACCTACTCACTACAGATCAATTGGAATGTAAGTTCAAATGGTTCTGAGCACTATAGGACTTAATATCTGAGGTCATCAGTCCCCTAGAACTTAGAACTACTTAAATCCACTAACCTAAGGACATCACACACATCCATGCCCGAGGCAGGATTCGAACCTGGGACCATAGCTGTTGCCCAGTTCCAGACTGAAGCGTCTAGAACAGCTAGGCCACACCAGCCAGCAGGAATGTAAGTAAATCTAATCTAATCTAATCAAACCAGGAAAGGACTACACATGTCCCAGTAGTTATCAGAGTATCGCCTTGACGAGCTGTGTAGGAAAGACCCTTGAATGGATGGTTAACTGTCGTCTGGTCTGGCTTTTAGGGACCCGAAGGTTTCGGTCCACAATCGACAACCTGACCCTCCTAGGAGCGGCTATTCAGCAAGATTGTCTCCGTCAGCATTACTGTATCGGCATATTCTAAGATACTACTTGGAGACACAGTTGTCTCACACAGCTGTATCAATGGGGCTTTCTGGCCACCTCCCCATTTTCATCGGTCATTCCTGTCTCAGCGGATTTTTTCGGACCCGAGTTGGTCACACACTATTTGATCAACTTGAGCAGGAGAATGGTGTCCCCCAGGAGAGTGTTTTAAGTGTTACCCTCTTTTCAATAGCTATCAACAGTATAACGTGTACAGTGAGGATCCTGTACAGTTACCCTTATTTGTGGACGACTTTGCCGTTTTCTGTCCCTCCTCCAGTGTTGCAAAGGTGAGCCGTCAGTTGCAACTTAGTGCGGGTTAGAGGAGTGGGCTGCAAAGACGGGTTTTTAGTTTTCTGCCAATAAGTGTGTGTATGTATTCATTTTAATCTTTCTCGTCCTTTTAATTTGCTTGCCTTGCTTACAGGGGACACTATACTGCATTTTAGAGACACAGTGTGGTTTCTGGGCCTCATTTTGGACTCCAGATTGTCATAGTTGCCACACTTGCGAGACCTGAAAGCCAGAACCCTGAAGTCACTGAACATCCTCAAGTGCCTTAGCCAAAGGTCTTGGGGAGTGGACATGGCTCGTCTTCTCTAGTTTTATCAGGCTTTTGTGTGCTTGCGGCTGTACTATGGGTGCATGGTGTATGGGTCAACTAGGCCCTCTTATTTGCGGATCCTTGATCCTGTCCACCTTGCGGGGATTCGACTGGCCACGGGTGCTTATCGGACTAGTCCATAACCAGCCTCTGTGTTGAGTCGCGAGAATCGCCACTAACCATCCGACGGCAGCTCCAACCTCACCTGCTCACCATATTGTTGCTCGTCCGGCTCTGGAGCGCCTATTTTCCAACCGTCCACGAGCCACGATGCCGTGAGGGCTCCGTGTGCAACGTGTGCTGGAGTTCCTCGGTGTGGAGCCCGTACAGCTCGAAATCCAGGGTTTTAACCGTCTGCCACCCTGGTTACTGAAGAGGCCCAGGGTGATTTTAGATTTGTTGCAGTACAAGTGAGATTGCACTCCTACCACCGTTTTTAATACAACATTTTCTGCCATTTCATCTGAGCACCACGACTATGTAGCTGTTTTTACAGGTGGGTCGAAACAGGAGGATTCTGTTGGTTGGTCTGTTGTTCTTCCAGATCGTGTCCTCAAGATCTGATTGCCTCAAGCATTTACTGTCTTTGATGCAGAATTGTCTGCGATCTTGCAGGCACTGGAGCAGATGAAATGCTCTCCCCGTGCTAAATTTCTTGTCTGTTCCGATTCACTAAATGCCCTTGCCTCATTGCAACGTTTGTCTCCAGCAGATAAAATAATCTAGAACATCCAGGATGCCCTCCTCCAACTACAGCGACTGGGGAAGGAGATGGTTTTCTGCTGGGTTCCAGGGCACATCGGCATTGCTGGGAACGGAAGGGCAGGTCTCGCAGCCAAGGAGGCGTGTCTCGCTCACCTGGCTATTGAGCTCATGAGTCATCCGTCGGTGGCAGGAAGAGTGGCTGGAAATGACTGACAATAAGCTCCGTTTAGTCAAGCCCACAACTCGTGTGTGGTGTACTTCTTTCCATCCCCGTAGACGGGAGGAGGTTCTCCTCAATCGGTGTCGGATAGGTCACAGTGCTCTGACGCATGGCTTCCTGCTCCGGCGAGAGGACCCTCAAATGTGTGGTACTTGTGGCTTCCAGGTAACTGTGCGTCACGTTTTGTTGGATTGCGTTTTATTTTCTAACCAGCGGGCCGCGGCTGACTTGCAGGCGGATCTGCCATCCTTTTAGGAAATACTCAAACGAATGTGGTTAAAGTTTTAAAGTTCTGTTACTTGTCCAATGTTTTTACCAAGATTTTAGGGATAGAATCTTAGTTTGTTCACAGGATGACTGGCTCGCCCATATTTTACGTATCTGGTCAGCCAGTGATAATTTCCTATGCATCCTTGGCGCTCCTTTCTCGTTTTCGTTACTTTTTATTTTCTTATACAGCATTTTTCATCTTTTCCCGCTTTGCGTGTATGCTTCCATTTTACTAAATTTGTCCACATTCTATTCTTTTAATGTGTGTCAGGGTGCTGATGACCTGGACGTTGAGCGCCCGTAAGCCCCAACACACACACACACACACACACACACACACACAAGTAGCGTGGTTCAAGTTTCATTACATGCCACTGAACATAAATACTAAATACAGATTATTATTATTATTGTTATATTATTTATGTGGGTGCGAAATTTTCAGTTGGTTTTTAACTGTACAGGCGATACACTGGCTACTGTGACAGAAGGTAATTATTGTGCGTTAATACAGGCATTCCGACTCTGTTTCGTGTAACGAAAACCTCTAACTACGGACACAAACAAGAGGGAGGAAATGTACCAAGTACAAGGAAAAAGAGAACTTCCATGGCGATTCAGACAACGATGACTTCCACTGCCGGAATAAAAATGTCACGATTTTCCTTTTATTAACACTCGGACGCCCAGAATTTGCCTGCCCTCTCGAACACACAGAGGGATCATTTTGACCCCCAACATTTAAAAAAAATTCTTGAACTATTATTTCGAAATTTTAAGCATTTATTATGTTTTAATGTTTACAAGATTTATAGCCATTTCAGATACAGAGTTTTTAATAAAAATAACAAAAAGAAATTATATTATTTATTGATCCAAACAAGTGTAAGCAGGTGACAGGCTTCCCTTTGTTCTAAATTCATAAAAAAATTGAACTTCTTATGTATGGAGAGATTTCAGCTACTTCATTGTTCTACACAGTTGACACATTTTTATTCAGTTTTCTTTGTACATTTTCCACAAGCCATCTCCTTACAAACACTGCACTTGGAAATAGTTTTGTTACATTTGCAGAATTTGAGAACTTGACATTTCGTCTTCATCTTCATTCTTTTCGTACTTGTCTCTGGTCATACGAGGAAAGCGACTCTTCACATACGCAGAGCACATTCCATCTGCAAGCCGCTGAATAAAATGTCGTCTTTTGATCTTCTTCCCAGTAACAGCGCTAAATACTACATATGTATTTATTCCTGATAGGTCAAGGATATTGTAGAAGGAGTGCACTGGTCATCTTCTTGAGGAAGCCTTGTCTGAATACTGCTTCGCCATTTTGTCTACTGTATCAATCCCAAATTTTGTTTTGTTGTAATTGTGGTGTCACCGCCAGACACCACACGTCCTAGGTGGTAGCCTTTAAATTGGCCGCGGTCCGTTAGTGTAAGTCGGACCCGCGTGTCACCACTATCAGTGATTGCAGACCGAGCGCCGCCACAAGGCAGGTCTAGAGAGACTTCCTAGCACTCGCCCCAGTTGTACAGCCGACTTTACTAGCGATGGTTCACTGACTTCTACGCACTCATTTGCCGAGACAATAGTTAGCATAGCCTTCAGCTACGTTATTTGCTACGACCTAGCAAGGCGCCAGTATCCGTACTATTGATATTGTGAATCATGTACCATAAAGAGTGACGTTCGTCATTAGTGGATTAAAGTTAAGTATTCCACCAGCTACGTCCGTTTTTCTCAATTCTAATTCCCTTGTCATGTTCCAGACCTCACCCCAGCCTGCGTGAGCTAAAGCGCGTGCATTTCGGCCTCCTGTAGTAGCGGTGTTGGCTCTCCTGCCAACCACAACAGTAATAACATAGAGTTTGTGGAGTTTCTTCTCATTGTGTTCCCGGTAATACTACGATGAAGGGAAGACATTATTAGCAAATTTTTCGCGTCCTGTCATTGATAGACTGTCAAGGAAATATCGTCTTGTTTCAAAACTTTTGTGCAATACAGAGGACTCTTCAAGGACTTTAGAGCATGTGGTACTTCTCTTCTTGCTCTATTTACTGTTACTGCAATGGACGTTGATTTTTTGGCTAGTTTCAGTGAAGTGAAGTAACTGTCTGTAGTGACATTTCTGCCTTTTCCCAGAAATGGTTCCATAAGACGCATCCCTACATAATCTGAAACTCTTTCGCCTTGGTATCGTGCAGTATTCTCACAAAGATAAGGGAAACCACTGAGCATTACTTGCTTTCAGCATCTAAAGTAACCACTATTTTTGTCCATACTTTTCAGGTTTTGAGGCCATGAATTCTGCGAACGGGCTCCTACTTTTACTTGGGAAGAGCTGCTCGCCTATCGTTATGTCACTTACAGGTTTGTAAAACACAGTACAGTTTCCTATTAATTTGTTCGAGACAGCAGAAACCAATGCAAACTTATCGTTCTGTACAGGCACAGAGGGTGTAGACGTCTCATCGAACCTCGAGAATCTCATAATCTCACAGAATCTTTCTACTGGTGGTTTCCACACAAAATGGTAGGCCACAGGAATCTGACCTTAAGCTGTGAAGGTCAGTACTTCGGCAACCACTCACACCACGAGCATAAATAATTGCTGTAAATGCTTCTAGTTATTCCGTGGTCATTGATTTGCTGTCATTTCCTAGTACTGTGTGTGCCTCTGTTATAGTACGTTTCAAGACAAGTTTGATTATATAATTGTCTGTTAACAAATGCCAAGCAGTTGATACAAGTTCATCACTTACATTTCTTTTTGCATGTGGTGTAGGTAAAGGAGATTCTCTTAAATTATTGTGATAAGGAAGACACTCACTTTGTGAATTAGGCACTTCTTCCATCCAGACTGTTCCATCAGGAGCAACTTCTTTATGTCTTCCATCAGGCGACGAGGAAGCAGTCACTTGTTCTAAACTCCAAGGAACAGGATTATCTCCTCTTTTTACATGATTCTTCTCGATCAATAGAGAACGAATAATAGAAAAAATGTAACAAAGCCACCATAAAATCTAAATTAAGTACAGTAACATTATATGTAGATAATAATATGATGATTATAAATTTGAAGCAATAACAATAAAATACTTACTAGACTGTAAACTTCCAATATCTGTATCTGAAGAATCAGAATGTCTGTAGTAAAACTCTTCTCTTCGTCTCAATCGTCAGAAGAAAGTTTGCCACAATTTGAATCACACTCCATAATGTTTCGTAACTCAACAAGAATCTCTTCATCTCGTAAATACTATTTCCGATTCATCTCAATCTTCAGTTGCGATCACCTTAGAAAGACTGATTCTTACAAGCTGATTACGAACAGTGGTGAACTGAGTCCATTTTTGTCATTTCATAGAGCAATAATATGAACGAAGGTGAAATGTTGCACAACCGAGTAAAATAGTCAAGGCTTGAGAATGGATGAGATAAATGTGTGGCATAACTATAAACAAAATTTTAGCTTTTTTTCTAAAGGGGTCAATATGACCCTTCTAGGCACTCAAGGTGAAATTGGAAAAAAGTGATAATGAATTAGGCGAAGTGCACTGTTTTTCAATGTAATGAAAGTACATACCAAATAAAAAATGTCACTAAAATAAATGCCGCTTGAATCATTCTTCAAAACATAGCAAGCACTTAAAAACCGAAAAGCGTCATTTTGACCCCTCCAATCGTTCGAGTGTTAACTGTTGGACGTCTGCATGTATTAGTGGCAGATTTTCAAATTTTTTCGTGTGCAGGATATGTGTGAATTTTGAGATAAATTTCCTATTCTTGTTAGCCATTTCCAAGATAGAAAGTAATAGCTGTAACTTTGCACGCCAACCATGTGGGTGGAGAAGGTCTATAGGATTGTTTTTGCGCCATTTGGCAGCCATTATGTGGCATTTGGTAATCGCTAACAGTAGACGTTTCACTATTGTTACTGGTATATTAGAAGTTGTGTATCCATTTGTGTGTGTAATTAGTTATAATATTGATACATAATGGTATCATAGTGAAGAATACCGTACAGTGTACACGATAAGAAAATTACAAAGCTTAGCACTAGGAAAGAAACGTGTTTTGGCTACCTAGGGTGATACAAAGAAACAACTATTAACAAAAACTGAACAGTTGTCCAAAGAGCAAGCGGAACTAAAACAGAATAATTGATGGAAACTGAACAGTTGTCCAAAAAAGGAGAAAATTATTTCCGAGCATCTTGACCACCATCGAAATTATATGGAGATTGAAATGGCCAAATGGGTTACTGACAAAGATGAGAAAACTGGTGGTACTATTAAGTTAACGTTTTCCAGTTGGGGAGGAGGCATCGGACAAAGAGCACAAGTATGCGCCATGCCTATAAAAATGGAATTGATAACATCGCAGGCGAGACTGTCGCTAAACAGTCCAACTGAATTAAAACCAGCTACAATGACCATGTGCAAATTATTAGTAAACATACTGAGAAAGTGAAAGATTCCGCCACCTCTGAATTTACGGAGCGGCGAGGGTCCATACATAAAGAGGCAACTACAGTTAAGGAGAATATAAACTGCATAAATCAAGTTATCAAGGCAGATAACACATCAGACACTTCTGACAATAATGTGTCTACTCTGACATTTTAGTGCTGCCATCCTATCTGAGCTCACCACCAAAGCCTAGTGTTCTAACAAATAATGACGCTCATTGTGGTCTAGGCTCAACTCTATTAATTCCTAATGTAATTAAGAAGGAATATATTGTTGTTGTTGTTGTTGTTGTTGTTGTGGTCTCCTGTCCTCAGACTGGTTTGGTGCAGCTCTCCATGCTGCTCTATCCTGTGCAAGCTTCTTCATCTCCCAGTATCTACTGCAACCTACATCCTTCTGAATCTGATTAATGTATTCATCTCTTGGTCTCCCTCTATGATTTATAGCCTCCACGCTGCCCTCGAATACTAAATAGATGATACCTTGATGCCTCATAATATGTCCTGCCAAGCGATCCCTTCTTCTAGTCAGGTTTTCCCACAAATTTCTCTTCTCCCCAGTTCTATTCAAAACCTCCTCATTAGTTATGTGATCTATGCGTCTAATCTTCAGCATTCTTCTGTAGCACCACATTTCGAAAGCTTCTATTCTCTTCTTGTCCAAACTATTTATCGTCATGTTTCACTTCCATACATGGTTACACTCAATACAAATTCTTTCAGAAACTGCTTTCTGACAAATCCATACTCGATGTTAACAAATTTCTCTTCTTCAGAAACGCTTTCCTTGCCATTGCCAGTCTATATTTTATACCTTCTCTACTTCGACCATTACCAGTTGTTTTGCTCCCAAAATAGCAAACCTCCATTAGGACTTTAAGTGTTTAATTTCCTAATCTAATTCCCTCAGCATCACCTGACTTAATTCGACTACCTTCCATTATCCTCGTTTTGCATTGTTGATGTTCATCTTATATCCTCCTTTCAAGACACTGTCTATTCCGTTCAACTGCTCTTACAAGTCCTTTGCTGTCCCTGACAGAATTACAATGTCATCGGCGAACCTCAAAGTTTTTATTTCTCCTCCATGGATTTTAATACCTACTCCGAATTTTTCTTTTGTTTCCTTCACTGCTTGACAATATACAGATTGAATAACATCGGGGATAGGCTACAACCCTGTCTCACTCCCTTCCCAACCACTGCTTCCCTTTCATCCCCCTCTACTCTTATAACTGCCATCTGGTTTCTGTACAAATTGTAAGTAGCCTTTCGCTCCATGTATTTTACACCTGTCACCTTCAGAATTTGAAAGAGAGTATTCCAGTCAAGACACCAAAGATTACTGTAAACAAGAGACATGTCCACCCTACATAGTATTTATTCGTTCTTTAAAGGGGAGTTTGCCTCATGTTTGGAATGACATAAAAAAGATCAAGATTGTCAATAGATTCATGCAGGGCGTTGCAACTCACTGGCCAACTGAGTCTGTGGATACATACCAGACCTACAAAGACTCTGAGAGTCTGTCCCTGGCAAAATATTGCTCAAGAGGTATTCAGGACCACATTCAAAGGACTTTTTCAATCCAGGGCTGTATAAGGGGAGCCAAGGTAGCCCCAATCTTTGAGAACAGTACAAATAAAACAAAATACTGGCAAGAGACCATCACAAACTGTGAAATTCTTCATGTACATTTCCTAATGTGAAAACTTAATTAACATCTGTATGTAAGATCTGGATGCGATCTTGTCTCCGATAAACAATGTAGATTTGATTCACGAAGGCGCCAGGGCTCTACAAAGTGTGCGTCCTTCATAGTCGTCCAACAGCAGTCATAACAGGGTAACTGTAAGGAACTGAGCATTATGAAAAACCTTCACCATTGCAGGGAGAGGCGGAGATCAAATAATATTTTGGGCTCATGAAGTTATATTCTGAGGTGTGGAACCCATGATAATCATAGTGAAAGAAATGACAATGACAACAGATGCAATCATAACTAAAATTATCGCAGTAGAACTGTCAGTGACAAAGCCAACGCACTGACAGAGAGAACACCAGTTCAGGAGCGGTGAGCATGGAGCAATCTTACCAAAGTTCATTAAAGGGCTACTCAATACGAATCAACACACTAATTGAGAGAGGGAGGTGCCCCTGGTCTCAGGCAACACTAGAGGTGCGTTTGGTAAGTTGCAGTGAAGCCACGAGCATAAGGGATGAGTTGTGCCTGGAGCACGGCGGATGTGATAAACATGCAGAACGCTGCAGTAAAAACTACAGTTAATAGATTACCTTGACAGCAGTTCTTGACACTGGAGTACAGCTAAGCGCTGTATGTGATGGCCCATTTGAATGTTTCAGTGTGCAACAAAATATATCAACATTTCGTGTTAGCAGATCTATGATTGTGAGAGCAGTGCACCCAAATGCAAACCTGTTAATAATCAGGTTCTGCTGCAGTCTGAAACAGGCAAAGTGATTGTGTTACGTGTGATCCCGCTTCTGTAGGGTCAGACCACTGAAGTCATTCTAGGAACCGACATTTTAAATGAGACGCAGTGATCAACCTCCCAGCTGGAAAACTAGATGTGGACGTAAGTGGTCAAGACAGTAACCTGTCTTGGAAAGTTTGTAGCACAATGAAAATGAGATTCCTCAGCAAAGCCACGCATCCAAGACAGCAATGTGACAATAATTTGAATGCAAATATGACATGTGAAAATCGTGAGAAAGTGCATGAGTCTGATTAGCTCCATGCTTCGCAGCGAACTGAAGGAGCACTCCGTCTACTGGCCACAAGTGGCCCATTGGGACCATCCGGCAGCCGTGTCATCCTCAATTGAGATCTACATCTACATCTACATCTACATGACTACTCTGCAATTCACATTTAAGTGCTTGGCAGAGGGTTCATCGAACCACAATCATACTATCTCTCTACTATTCCACTTCAGAACAGCGAGCGGGAAAAACGAACACCTAAACCTTTCTGTTCGAGCTCTGATTTCTCTTATTTTATTTTGATGATCATTCCTACCTATGTAGGATGGGCTCAACAAAATATTTTCGCATTCGGAAGAGAAAGTTGTTGTCTGAAATTTCGTAAAAAGGTCTCGCCGCGACGAAAAACGTCTATGCTGTAATGACTTCCATCCCAACTCGTGTATCATATCTGCCACACTCTCTCCCCTATAACGCGATAATACAAAACGAGCTGCCCTTTTTTGCACCCTTTCGATGTCCTCCGTCAATCCCACCTGGTAAGGATCCCACACCGCGCAGCAATATTCTAACAGAGGACGAACGAGTGTAGTGTAAGCTGTCTCTTTAGTGGACTTGTTGCATCTGCTAAGTGTCCTGCCAATGAAACACAACCTTTGGCTCGCCTTCCCGACAATATTATCTATGTGGTCCTTCCAACTGAAGTTGTTCGTAATTTTAACACCCAGGTACTTAGTTGAATTGACGGCCTTGAGAATTGTACTATTTATCGAGTAATCGAATTCGGATAGGTGGGGCGTGTGGTCACCACACCGCTCTCCCGGTCGGTATGATGATTTTCAGTGACCGGAGCCGCTACTGTTCGTTCGAGTAGCTCCTCAGTTGGCACCAGGAGGGTGAGTGCACCCTGAAAAATGGCAAAGCACATGGCGGCCCGGATGGTGACCCATCCAAGTACCGGCCATGCCCAACAGCGCTTAACTTCGATGGTCTGAGCGAACCGGTGTATCCACTGCGCTAAGTCCGAGCAGGTATTAAATCCCTATGTCACTGTTTTTGAGAAGCATCCTGGTGTAATCCGAGGACATGAATTCAAATTTGAAATGTTTCCTCACAAAATCTTCACACATGCTTCCTGTAGAAGTATACGACAAGGACGTGCTCTTTCGCCCCTACTGTTCGATCTATACATCGAAGAAGCGATGACAGAAATAAAAACGTTAAAGAGTGGAATTAAAATTCGAGATGAAAGGCTACCAACCATAAGATTCACTGATGACATTGCTATCTTCAGCGAAAGTGAAGAACTACATGATCTGTTGAATAAAATGAACACTCTAATGATTGCAGAATGTGGACTCAGGGCAAATAGCAGAATGACGAAAGTAATGACAAGTAGCAGAAATGAGAACAGCGGAAAAATTAACATCAGAATCTGGGATCACGAAGCAGAGGAATTATGGTATCTAGGCACAAAACAATCCATGATGGACGCAGCAATGAGGACATAAAAAGCGGACTAGCACGGACAAAAACGGCATTCTTGGCCAAGAGAAGTCTACTAGTCTCAAACACAGGTCTTAATTTCGTGAAGAAAATCCTGAGAATGCACAGCATTGTATAGTATAGAACCATCGACTATGGGAAAACCGGAATAGAATAGAATCGAAGCTTATGAGATGTGGCGCTACTGGAGGATGCGAAAATCAGGTGGACTAATAATAAATACTTTAGATTAATCTGCAAACACGGCTGTCAGAGTACCAGAAAGCGAAGTACGATAAATTTCTGAATAGAGTTTTCACGTTGTATTTCTGGAAGTGTTACATTATGCCTAATTTCTGAAGATAAAGCGTTAAGTTAGTAAATAACTTTGCTGTTATAAATATCAGGTAAACGAACAAACATTTAACATTACATATGAATGACGATTTTTGCAAAAAGTTTTCTGTTCATATTAATGTCGATTGTCGATGGAAATCAAAGGTGTAGCAAAGGTGTGATTAAGATATGTAGTATTTCCTTTTTACGTGAGTGTCGCTTTCAAACACGGACGGTGGAGCTATACGATAGGCGATATTCGCATATACGAGATAAGCTTATCTAAATTCAATGGTTAACCGAAAATCTTGTGGAGTGTAACGTAAGTTCAGTGATTCATTTTCTATGTGCAGAAGACGTGTAATACATACGCACATTAGTAATGTTTATAGAAAAAACACAAGTAGTAATGGAATGGCAAGAAAATTGGGTTAAAGCTTTTATAGACGGTCGTACAAAAGTTTTAGGATGAAGTGCGAGATTGGTGCACAAGGGCGATGGAAAAGCTTAAGAAAACATAGCATCCATTGCTTCTGTACTTGCCAGATGTCAGTAGCTTGTCGCCGTAACATTTAGGCCCAGGCTCTTGTGTGTGACGATTTCACACTGTATGCTGGCGAAGGCACATTGAGCAGTGTTGCCAACTATGCAAATAAAAATAATCTGAAAGTGTCTACAAGGAAAAGCCAGAAAAAAAGTTGCAGTAGAGTAAGGTTCATTATTGTGTAGTTTTACCGTAGACTTCTTAATTTGTTATGTGCTGAATATTACAGCAGCACTAGTAGTTAACTATAGATGTATAAAAACGATCTGAAATATCAAACGCAAAAATGAATTTAAATAAACAGGTTCACATTAGTTTATTTCCCACAGCTTTGTTTTTCTCGCAAAAAAAAACACAAATAATGTTTTTGTTAAGTACTTACAGGCTATAGTTCTCAATATCTGCACTGTAATATTACATTATTTTTTACACTTAGCAAATTACTGCGCTGAGTAGAAGTTTGGAGATCCTCTTCTCAATCCAGTTGGTTGCACATTTTTGAATCTGTGAAGTGTATTGTGCAGTCCTGAAGCATCGACTGCACATCGCCCAAGGGAGCATCGCGAAACGTCATCAAGAAGGCGCTGAGAGTCGGCAGCGCCACACCTCTAAGAAGAGATACTTCACCACCTCCTGTAAAAGCTGATTTAACCAGCCGGCCACCGATGGTCGGCCCCAGTTCGGTCGCAGTCTTCGAGGGAATCAGCAGTGATTAATAGAAAGATATAACGTAGCCTGCGTTCTGCGATTAGCAACTGCACATGGGGACACAGAGACGCCACAAGTTCAGTATTCGCTCTCTTGAATGAGATTTTCACTCTGCAACAGAGTGTGCGCTGATATGAAACTTCCTGGCAGATTAAAACTGTGTGCCAGACCGAGACTCGAACTCGGGACCTTTGCCTTTCGTGAGCAAGTGCTCTACCATCTGAGCTATCCAAGCACGACCTGTGCCCCGTCCTCACAGCTTTACTTCTTCAAGTATCTCGTCTCCTACCTTCCAAACTTTACAGAAGCTCTCCTCTGAACCTAGCAGAACTAGCACTCCTGAAAGAAAGGATACTGCGAAGACATGGCTTAACCACAGCCTGGGGGATATTTCCAGAATGAGATTTTCACTCTGCAGCTCTCTTCTTTGTAGAAATAATATGTAATAATTTGAAAGTGCTTTTTACTGGTGACTTTGGATTCCTGCTACCGGCCATCACAACTGCTCTCCTTCCTTGTTCGTGTCGGTGCTGACGCCCACAAAATGGTTCAAATGGCTCTGAGCACTATGGGACTCAACATCTGAGGTCATCAGTCCCCTAGAACTTAGAACTACGTAAGCCTAACTAACCTAAGGTCATCACACTCATCCATGCCCGAGGCAGGATTCGAACCTGTGATCATAGCGGTCGCGCGATTCCAGACTGGCTCCCACAGTACCCAGAAACATGTATGACTCTTCATTTGTATTGCATAAATCAAGTATCTGTTGCTCTGAAGAGCTTCCTTCATTATTGTGAAGTTGCAATACTTTGCTTGTATCAGCTGCAATAGTGTTTCCAGCAACACTCTCAACTGTTTACGCTTGATAGTTGTATTTCTGATCTTACGTATCTCAGGCAGCAGCCGCCATCTGAACAGCAGGAAGACAGAAGTAACAGATTTTGTGACATTTTATCAGTTCCTAACCAGTAGCGAATTATGTAGTTCCACCTGTGTTCTTTGGTAAATTTGGTTTTCAGTCTCTTTGTGCTAATGTAATATACTAAGACACAGTTCTTGCGTTTTCCTTAGTGCCTACAGCAGAGTTCCACAGCATGTATCGCTAGTCGTTTGTTTCTCTGTGTAGTGTAGATTTCCACCGTCTTCTGTATAGATGGCCTGTGAGCTGAGTTACTTCGCTCTCAGCTCCAGGCTGTGATGGCTTCGGTTACATAGCTTGAGGCTGCTGTGGATGGGCATCACTGTTGTGGGCCACCCGTGGGGATCCAATGGACGTCCAGCATGAGCCATGATCCGCTGGTTGGTCTGCACAGGTGGCCAGCCCAGTTACTGCTGCCATTGAGATTGACTCCTCACCTGTAATCATGTAGGAAGTCGCCTCAGGGCATGACAGGATATGAAAACTTCCCAGGAGACTGAACTTAAAGGCAACTCCAGTTAGTCTGATGATCATGTTCCAGGTACTATCAGTGGCTGACAATGTCTCCCAACCAGATGCAATTGCTTGTCCTGTTTCATAGGAAACCCCTCAGCCTATAAGATTTAGGCAGTCACAGAGGGTGGAATTAACGGTAGTTCGAAACTCCAGTGTTAGGCCCCTAACGGACATGGCTGCCAAGAAGGGGAAGAAAGCCAGCGTGCACTCTGTGGAATCATTTCAGATATGGAATGGATTCTTCATCATGCCTCGAAAAGCATAGGGTGCAGCCAGCTGTTGGTGGTGCTCATTTCGGTACTGATAATGTGTGTTTCTTTGGATCAGTAGAGATTCTCTCAGTTTTCAAGTGGCCATCTAAAGTGGTAAAGGCTGCCAGTCATACTTGCGAGATGAAAGCAGAGTTCACCATCTGCGGTACAGTGGACAGAACCGATAGCGGATCTCTGATAAGGTCTGCATCAGAGGCTCAGAAGGTTCTACGACCATGTAGGCTGCAGATTCCTCAATTTGCACCATATGGTGGTGCGGTTTTGGGCTCTGCTATAAAGGTCAGGAGTCCATTACTCCTAGGATGCGGCTACACGGGTAGAAGGGGCTCTGTAACGTGGACTGGGTATTTTTCAGGTTAGAAGGACTCAGAGAAACCCAAAAAAGTCTTCAGTCTCAAAGGTTGCAGGACGAGCATAAGAAGAATGAAGATCTAGGAACCACCGGTAGCTGAGTGCTCAGCGTGACAGAAAGTCAATTCTAAGGGGCCTGGTTTCGATTCCCGTCTGGGTCGTAGATTTTCTCCGTTCAGGAACTGGGTATTGTGTTGTCCTAATCATCATCATTTCATCCTCATAGACGCGCAAGTCGCCCAAGTGGCGTCAAATCGAAAGATTTGCACCTCGCGAACGGTCTACCTGATGGGAGGCCCTAGTCACACGACGTTTATTTATTTATCGGTATAACAGCTGTAAAATGTTGTGGCTGTGTTGAGGAAGTACCTGAGCACCAAGCGCTGATACAAAGCACTCATGCTCAAATTGTTATAGTCACTGAAAGCTGGCTAAAGCTCGAAATAATTTCAGCCGAAATTTTTGCGAAGGATTTAATGGTGTTCGGAAAGGATAGATTAAATACAGTTCGTGGTGGTTTGTTTGTTGCTATTAGAAGTAGTTTATCTTATAGCGAAATTGAAGTAGAAAGTTCTTTCTACCGACCTCATAACTCGATGACAAAGTTGCTCAAAGCTTCAAAGAAATCTTGAAACTAATTTCAAACTCGTACCTGACTAATGCATTTATAGTTAGTGGTGACTTCAATATACCCTAGATATGTTGGCCAAAATAAATCTTTCAATCTGAAGATAAGCGCCAAACAACATCCGGAATTGTGCTAAATGCATTCTCTGAAAATTAATTCGAGCCGTTAGTTCATGAGCCCACTTGAATCGTACACGGTTGTGAAAACAAACGTGATCTCATAGCTATAAATAATACTGAGCTAAAAAAGAGCATCGAAATGCATACAGGGATTAGTGAACACAGGGTTTTCGTAACGAGACTCAATACCGTAACTGCCAAATCCACCAAAAATAAACGAAAAATATGTCTATTGTAAAAAAGGAGGTACATTCGCCTGACGCCTTCCTGAGAGACAATCTTCACTGAATCCAAATTAACAAGGTTAATGTAGACCAAATGTATTACTTGAATTCAAAGAAATAGTATCACAGAGATTTATAACAGATAACAGACTTCAATATACCCTAGATATGTTGGCCAAAATAAATCTTTCAATCTGAAGATAAGCGCCAAACAACATCCGGAATTGTGCTAAATGCATTCTCTGAAAATTAATTCGAGCCGTTAGTTCATGAGCCCACTTGAATCGTACACGGTTGTGAAAACAAACGTGATCTCATAGCTATAAATAATACTGAGCTAAAAACGAGCATCGAAATGCATACAGGGATTAGTGAACACAGGGTTTTCGTAACGAAACTCAATACCGTAACTGCCAAATCCACCAAAAATAAACGAAAAATATGTCTATTGTAAAAAAGGAGGTACATTCGCCTGACGCCTTCCTGAGAGACAATCTCCACTGAATCCAAATTAACAAGGTTAATGTAGACCAAATGTGACTTGAATTCAAAGAAATAGTATCACAGAGATTTATAACAGTTAACAGACTTCAATATACCCTAGATATGTTGGCCAAAATAAATCTTTCAATCTGAAGATAAGCGCCAAACAACATCCGGAATTGCGCTAAATGCATTCTCTGAAAATTAATTCGAGCCGTTAGTTCATGAGCCCACTTGAATCGTACACGGTTGTGAAAACAAAAGTGATCTCATAGCTATAAATAATACTGAGCTAAAAACGAGCATCGAAATGCATACAGGGATTAGTGAACACAGGGTTTTCGTAACGAAACTCAATACCGTAACTGCCAAATCCACCAAAAATAAACGAAAAATATGTCTATTGTAAAAAAGGAGGTACATTCGCCTGACGCCTTCCTGAGAGACAATCTCCACTGAATCCAAATTAACAAGGTTAATGTAGACCAAATGTGACTTGAATTCAAAGAAATAGTATCACAGAGATTTATAACAGATAAATTTAAAAAATACGGATCCGATTGCTTACGGTACACAAAACATGTCAGAACACTGTACTACGAAAAAAGTATACGAAATTTAAACGAAAGCAAAATCCCCAAGTTAGGTGATCTTGTACAGAGGCTCGAAATTTATCACCGGCATCACCCACAGATGTTTATAAAGTATGCTAGCGCTAGGACATAATTAATGCCTTCTCTACCCGATAGCAATGGAAATGCTATTTATCACAGTGTTGCTAAAGCAGAGTTACTAAACACAGCCTTCCGAAATTCCTTCACCAAAAAAGACAAAGTAAATATATTCGAGAATTCGAATCCAGAATAGCTGCCTACTTGAGTAACTTAGAAGTAGATGTGGGAGAAGTGTAACAACTCCAATCACTTAATAAAAGTGAAAAATTATAAATGACTGTGCTTAAACTGTCACACAATATTTTTAGCGCAACGCAATCTGACTTTCAATAATCCCTAAAAAAGCATGGCCCTGACTAACAATAACCTATACCTTTCATGAATCACTTACCTCACAAAAATCTTCGTTATTCGAACTACTGAAATGCAGCGAGCGCCACTACTGCCAACTAAATAAAAGATTCTAACTACTGCAGTCACTAACTACTGATAGGCATAGTTAGCAAATGAAAGATTTTGATAGAGAACAAACAATGTATTTACCTTTATTGTGTTCAAAAGTCATTAGTTCATGATATCCAGTATTACAAATTTACTCTCTCTGGCGCACACACGTCCAGATCGTCCGCTCTTAAAATTCTGCCATCTCTCTCCCCACATCCACCACTGCTCGCGGCTCACGTCCAGCTGCACAACGCTATGCGCTGCTAACAGCCAACTGCCCAACACTACAATAGCAAATTCCAACAATGCAAACTTGCCACTTGCCACAGACTGCACACAGCACAGACAGCAGACAGTGATTTTCATATAGAGCGCTACATGGCGTTACCAACATAAAAAACTTAAACAGCCTACTTACAAAAGCAAGACTTCCGGTCCAGACTATAAAACAGTTAGGTTTCTTTCAGAGCATACTGATACAGTAGCGCCATACTTAACAATAATATACGACCGCTCGCTCGATGAAGGAGCATACCCAAAGCCTGGAAAGTTGCCCCAATATTCAAGAAGGGCAACAGGAGTAATAAACTAAATCACAGGCCAATATTATTAACGTCGATATGCTACAGGATTTTGAAAGATTTATTGTACTCGAACATGAATTTCTTCCAAGAGAACGATCTATTGTCATATAGTCAACACGGATTTAGAAAGCATCGTTCTTGTTAATGACAACTAGCTGTTTACTCACATGGAGTGCTATCGACTAGGGATTTCAAACTGATTTCACATTTTTAGATTTGCAGAAGTTTTTTGGACCATACCTCACAAGTGACTTTTAATCAAAGTGCGTACTTAGGGAATGTCGTCTCAGGTGGGTAACTGGACTCGTGATTACGTGTCAGAGAGGTCACAGTTCGATGTAATTGACGGAATGTCATCGGGTAAAATAGAAGCGATTTATAGCGTTACCCGCAGTAGTGGCACGGGTCCTCTGCTATTCCTTATCTATACGAGCGCTGTACAAGACAATCTCAGCAGCCGTCGTCGGTTGTTTGCAGATAATGCTGTCGTTTATCGTCTAGTAAAGTCGTCAGAAGAGCAAAACCAATTGCAAAATAATTTAGATATCTGTATGCTGTTAAAATTGGCAATTGACCCTAGATAATGAAAAGTTTGAAGTCATTCACATGATTGCTAAAAGGTACCCGTTAAACGTCGATTACAGGATAAATCAATCAAATGGAAAGGCCGTAAATTCAGCTAAATAACTAGAAATTGCAATTATGAACAATATAAATTGTAAAGAATACACAGAAAATGACGTGGGGCAGGCGATTAAAAAAACTGAGTTTTAGTACGAGAAGACTTAGAATATGCAACAGATCTGCTAAAGAGACCGCTTAGTCTACGCTTGTCCTTCCTCATTTAGAGTACTACTGCGTAGTGTGGGATCCTTACCAGATAGGATTGACGGAGTACATCGAGAAAGTTCAGAGAAGGACAGCACGTTTTGTAATTTCGAGAGGTAGGGGAAAGAGTGTGACGGACAAGTCAATGGATTTGGGGCGGATATCATTAAAACAATGACTTTATTCGTTGCGTGATATCTTTTCACGAAATTTCAATCACCAACTTTCTAACTTTCTCCTCCGAATGTGAAAATATGCAGTTACCGCCGACCTACAGAGTGAGAAACGACCATCATAATAGAATAAGCGAAATCAGAGCTCGCACAGAAAGACATAATGGAGAATTATTATAAAGGTGGTGTAAAGGTGGTCTGCCATTACTTAAGCGTGATCTGCAGAGTAGCCACGTAAGTTAGATGCAGATGTATGCTGGAACTCACAACAGAACTCAACTTCCTTGTGCTTTTTAATTCAGTCTAATAGTACATTTTCAAGGGATATTAAAGCGTGTTTTGAAATCATAGTTCAATTCTTCTGAGGAGTTTTGCTTTAATTAACGTGAATTAAATGTTTAAATGCTTTCCTATAGTGAAGAAAAAAGACGAGAAAAAAAACCAAATGATTGTGATAAAAGCCAAACTTTCAGACTCCAGCTATATCAGTCATTTGCCAGCTATTATCTATTGAAAAGAAGCCACAGTGAGCTCTAAGATAGCTGATTTATCGACACTACTACTGAGCTCCTCTATTTCAGATTCCGCCGGAGCATGCGCGGTCGGTGAGCTGGCATTACTGGAACCCGCGCATGCGCATCTGCTGCAAGCCTGTGCGTCTATCCTGGCGCCCTCCCATGTGGAAGTTAGGTTTATCGACATCGAATCAATGGTCTTCGTTCTGTAAAATCGAAGCAGGACCACACTAAGCACCAATATCTCCAATCACAAGATTCTTTACGATATCCGGCTACAAACCACCATACCGAATAATCAGGTTCCCAGACTGCCGTTCTCCACTGATTCCTAAACTTACATGTATGGGCCACATTGTTTCCTTGCATTTGATTGTTCTGCAACGTTTTACGTGATATGAAGTAGTACAGAGTCTATCAGTCAAGGTTTTAATTTTTAAAAATTTCAATTATGAAATACGATTAATTTTTTTGAAGTCAAAGATTTTACGCTTCATTATTACGTATGGAGCCCTCCCCTGCCTCCCAATGGTACTAAAGCTCCAGAAATGTCTCATTTTAGACTGCGAGTCCGTAGAGGGTGAAATAAGTGGCGTTCAGTATGACTGGCCGTGCTTTTCTAGAAATTTAGACAATCCATCCGTGTACTATCTGTCAGTCATCATGTGGGATTCCTTCTGCCTGTTTTGCCGAGGAGTTGCCTAAGCTGACATCCCTCTCAGAAGCAGTATCAGCATGACAAACTGCCTATTGCTTCTGTCTCGGGTTCCTCGGCCGACGGTCATCTAATGATATTACTGACGTTTCGCCAGAGCGAGTGGCTGGCATTGCCGGCAATGGAGGAGCTCTAGACAGAATCCATAGGCAGTTTGTCAACAAATGGCCTCGAAAGCCGTAACAGTTTTGTAGTGTTAGCATGGTCGGGTTCTCTGTGACTCCTGTGACTCTAAGTGGCGAATTGGGAAGTTATATTATTCGGAATAACATTCAAAACGGATGCCAATGTGATGTATTTATTAGCTGAACACCGTAAACTGGTAATCGACGCAGTTAATGAGTAACCGAAAACCAACATTGTCATGAGAGCATGGTCTTACAACAGAATGAAATCGGATACCATCCTATTGGAGCTGAAGACTATGGCGCGGCCTGAGAGTCATACTTACACGCTCAATTTTTTTTTTTTTTTGTAGCCATTGCTACATTTTCGTTAGCTTAAACATTATTCTTTTATTTACAAGATGATTGATTTCTGGCGTTGTGATATTGTTGTAAGAAAGTACTTACTTCTTCTCATGTCTGTACTGAAAAAAGCAACTTTGTTCGTAAATATTTATTAAGCTAAGTAACTTGCTTCTCGCCAGAATAACCGTGCTTTCCCTCCGTACGTCGCTGCTGACGTAAAGGGCGTTCGCATATCTAGCTACATCGGCTCACGCAGCAGTACACTGGCAACGCCATATGGTTGGTGCACGGTCCGCTTCAGGCGGCGTGGGAACTGAAATCTTACTCCCGACTACGTGCATTCTGCAGTATTGCGTTACTCACTGAATGCTACATGACTCTGCAGACGCGATGCAAAATTATGAAACAGGAATATAAGGAAACAGAAAGTGGCTTGAGTAGAAGGAGTACCTTCAAAGCTACAGGTCGACAATATGCAATAACGGATCTGCTGGTGATGGCTCGTACAGTTTATGTCTGCTAACCTTTGAGCACAGTGACTTAATTGGAGAATCCGAGTTTTTCAGAAGTTTTCAGTTGAATCAAGAAAAAGTGATACGTAGTCATTTAATTTCACAAAAAACAGAACTAAAACCCTTTCTTTGATTTATCACGTAACACAGAATGACCTGAGATTTATATTTTATTGACTGACTCTCTACATTTGCATTCCAGTACCTGTTTCTCTGCTATGCAGAATTCACTTGCCGAGAATATTTACGTCAAGTATTTATCAATTACAGGACGTTCCAACAAATCGGGAAACACCTAGGATAACAAAACTAGTTTTAACCAATTCTTTCTACATAATAAATGACGTCTCTGGTAAATGGAAGTGTACAAAGTATGCCAACATTTTGCTGTCAATTAACATTTGATACTTGCAACAACTAATATCTAAACGAAACTATATCTTCAGAACGAGATTTTCACTCTGCAGCGAAATGTGCGCTGATATGAAACTTCTTGGCAGATTAAAACTATGTGACGGACCGAGACTCGAACTCAGGACCTTTACCTTTCGCCCCGGCAGAAGTGGAACTGTGAGGACGGGTTGTTAGTCGTGCTTGGGTAGCTCAGTTGGTAGAGCACTTACCCGCGAAAGGCAAAGGTCCCGAGTTCGAATCTCGGTCCGACACACAGTTTTAATCTGCCAGGAAGTTTAGAAACTATATATATTTTTCCCTCCCCCCATGAACCATGGACCTTGCCGTTGGTGGGGAGGCTTGCGTGCCTCAGCGATACAGATGGCCGTACCGTAGGTGCAACCACAACGGAGGGGTATCTGTTGAGAGGCCAGACGAACGTGTGGTTCCTGAAGAGGGGCAGCAGCCTTTTCAGTAGTTGCAGGGGCAACAGTCTGGATGATTGACTGATCTGGCCTTGCAACATTAACCAAAACGGCCTTGCTGTGCTGGTACTGCGAACGGCTGAAAGCATGGGGAAACTACAGCCGTAATTTTTCCCGAGGACATGCAGCTTTACTGTATGATTAAATGATGATGGCATCCTCTTGGGTAAAATATTCCGGAGGTAAAATAGTCCCCCATTCGGATCTCCGGGCGGGGACTACTCAGGAGGATGTCGTTATAGGAGAAAGAAAACTGGCATTCTACGGATCGGAGCGTGGAATGTCAGATCCCTTAATAGGGCAGGTAGGTTAGAAAATTTAAAATGGGAAATGGATAGGTTAAAGTTAGATATAGTGGGAATTAGTGAGGTTCGGTGGCAGGAGGAACAAGACTTCTGGTCAGGTGACTACAGGGTTATAAACACAAAATCAAATAGGGGTAATGCAGGAGTAGGTTTAATAATGAATAGGAAAATAGGAATGCGGGTAAGCTACTACAAACAGCATAGTGAACGCATTATTGTGGCCAAGATAGATACGAAGCCCACACCTACTACAGTAGTACAAGTTTATATGCCAACTAGCTCTGCAGATGATGAAGAAATTGAAGAAATGTATGATGAAATAAAAGAAATTATTCAGATAGTGAAGGGAGACGAAAATTTAATAGTAATGGGTGACTGGAATTCGAGTGTAGGAAAAGGGAGAGAAGGAAACATAGTAGGTGAATATGGATTGGGGCTAAGAAATGAAAGAGGAAGCCGCCTAGTAGAATTTTGCACAGAGCACAACTTAATCATAGCTAACACTTGGTTTAAGAATCATGAAAGAAGGTTGTATACGTGGAAGAACCCTGGAGATACTAAAAGGTATCAGATAGATTATATAATGGTAAGACAGAGATTTAAGAACCAGGTTTTAAGTTGTAAGACATTTCCAGGGGCAGATGTGGACTCTGACCACAATCTATTGGTTATGACCTGTAGATTAAAACTGAAGAAACTGCAAAAATGTGCTAAATTAAGGAGATGGGACCTGGATAAACTGAAAGAACCAGAGGTTGTACAGAGTTTCAGAGAGAGCATAAGGGAACAATTGACAGGAATAGGGGAAAGAAATACAGTAGAAGAAGAATGGGTAGCTCTGAGGGATATAGTAGTGAAGGCAGCAGAGGATAAAGTAGGTACAAAGACGAGGGCTGCTAGAAATCCTTGGGTAACAGAAGAAATATTGAATTTAATTGATGAAAGGAGAAAATATAAAAATGCATTAAATGAAGCAGGCAAAAAGGAATACAAACGTCTCAAAAATGAGATCGACAGGAAGAGCAAAATGGCTAAACAGGGATGGCTAGAGGACAAATGTTAGGATGTAGAAGCTTATCTCACTAGGGGTAAGATAGATACTGCCTACAGGAAAATTAAAGAGACCTTTGGAGAGAAGAGAACCACGTGTATGAATATCAAGAGCTCAGATGGCAGCCCAGTTCTAAGCAAAGAAGGGAAGGCAGAAAGGTGGAAGGAGTATATAGAAGGCTTATACAAGGGCGATGTACTTGAGGACAATATTATGGAAATAGAAGAGGATGTAGATGAAGACGAAATGGGAGATACGATACTGCGTGAAGAGTTTGACAGAGCACTGAAAGACCTGAGTCGAAACAAGGCCCCCGGAGTAGACAACATTCCATTAGAACTACTGACGGCCTTGGGAGAGCCAGTCATGACAAAACTCTACCAGCTGGTGAGCAAGATGTATGAGACAGGCGAAATACCCTCAGACTTCAAGAAGAATATAATAATTCCAATCCCAAAGAAAGCAGGTGCTGACAGATGTGAAAATTACCGAACTATCAGTTTAATAAGCCACGGCTGCAAAATACTAACGCGAATTCTTTACAGACGAATGGAAAAACTGGTAGATGCAGACCTCGGGGAGGATCAGTTTGGATTCCGTCGAAATGTTGGAACACGTGAGGCAATACTGACCTTACGACTTATCTTAGAAGAAAGATTAAGAAAAGGCAAACCTACGTTTCTAGCATTTGTAGACTTAGAGAAAGCTTTTGACAATGTTGACTGGAATACTCTTTTTCAAATTCTAAAGGTGGCAGGGGTAAAATACAGGGAGCGAATGGCTATTCACAATATGTACAGAAACCAGACGGCAGTCATAAAAGTCGAGGGGCATGAAAGGGAAGCAGTGGTTGGGAAAGGAGTGAGACAGGGTTGTAGCCTCTCCCCGATGTTATTCAATCTGTATATTGAGCAAGCAGTAAAGGAAACAAAAGAAAAATTTGGAGTAGGTATTAAAATTCATGGAGACGAAGTAAAAACTTTGAGGTTCGCCGATGACATTGTAATTCTGTCAGAGACGGCAAAGGACTTGTAAGAGCAGTTGAACGGAATGGACAGTGTCTTGAAAGGAGGATATAAGATGAACATTAACAAAAGCAAAACGAGGATAATGGAATGTAGTCAAATTAAATCGGGGGATGCTGAGGGAATTAGATTAGGAAATGAGACACTTAAAGTAGTAAAGGAGTTTTGCTATTTAGGAAGTAAAATAACTGATGATGGTCGAAGTAGAGAGGATATAAAATGTAGACTGGCAATGGCAAGGAAAGCGTTTCTGAAGAAGAGAAATTTGTTAACATCGAATATAGATCTATGTATCAGGAAGTCGTTTTTGAAAGTATTTGTTTGGAGTGTAGCCATGTATGGAAGTGAAACATGGACGATAACTAGTTTGGACAAGAAGAGAATAGAAGCTTTCGAAATGTGGTGCTACAGAAGAATACTGAAGATAAGGTGGGTAGATCACGTAACTAATGAGGAGGTATTGAATAGGATTGGGGAGAAGAGAAGTTTGTGGCACAACTTGACTAGAAGAAGGGATCGGTTGGTAGGACATGTTTTGAGGCATCAAGGGATCACAAATTTAGCATTGGAGGGCAGCGTGGAGGGTAAAAATCGTAGAGGGAGACCGAGAGATGAGTACACTAAGCAGATTCAGAAGGAAGTAGGTTGCAGTAGGTACTGGGAGATGAAGCAGCTTGCACAGGATAGAGTAGCATGGAGAGCTGCATCAAACCAGTCTCAGGACTGAAGACAACAACAACAACATATATTTTTCAATGTGGCAGGATAACACGGCGCTCCGGTTGTTTAGACTTACAGTGAGTCCAAAAAGAATTCGTCTAGTTGTAATTTTTTTAAAAAACTAAGTATTTGTCACGTGAAAGGAAGGAAACATAAAATTTGAACATCCAGTCATATGCAACGAACCTTGGTAAGTCATTTTTATTCATGGACAAGGAAACAAATACATCTATAGAGATAACAAATTTCACAAAGTGGAGAATTTACTCAAGGACTACTTCAAAAAGTAATCATCTACTCATATAGTTTTTTATTTACAATCTGCAAATATGATTTTAATTACAATAATTAATGTTCAGTGGGGTTTCCCTTTGCAGCTATTACTGCTTGTAGTCGTGTGGGCATCGACTTGACCAAGTTTGCCGTCAGAGAGGCTGGAATTTTGTCCCATTCGTCTTGAAGGGCTTCTTTTAGGTCTCCTGATGCTGTCTTCCAGTACTTTCCAAAGATGTTGAATAGGATTAACGTCTGGGCTCTGAGGAGAGGTGCTGGGGTATTGTACAGGAGCCACAGCCTTGTATTTAGAGCCGTATGCTTTGTGTCGTTATCTTGTTGAAAAGTGTAATTTCCTTGCAGACCTAATTTTTCGGCGCTAGGATTCAAATTGTCCTTTAAAATGCATATATATATGGCGATCCACTGTACCTTCTACGAAATGTAATCATTCAACCCCTGCAGGACTCATACAGCCCCACACCATCAGGGAGCTACCTCTGTGTTTAACCGTTAGCACAAGATTGCATGACATCACATCAACATTCTTCTTACGCCATAGCATTCGCATCTCATCAGAAAATATTACTCTAGTCCAGAATTCTTCCTTTTTGAATCTATGTTCCATTTTCAAAATGAAGACGTTTCTTTCGATTCAGTTCATTAACCCAAAATTTCTTGCTCACTACCCGGCCGGGATACCCACACGTTTTGAAGGTATTTTTGATTGTATTGGTACATACCTTCTTTCCCCTAGACTCTAACTCCCCAGCCAACTTAGGAACGCTGATTTTAGATCTTTTCTTCACGTCCCTGATGGTAAATCTCACGTCTGCATCAGTCAAAGTGTGAGGGCGCCCGGTTCGTGGTTGGCTTCTTAATGATTTTGTTGCGCAAAATCGATCTATTACCGACTGAACTGTCGATCTAGGTCTACCGACTACTTTAACAATCTCGTAAGAAGATTTGCACTCATTATGTAAGCGCAGAATAAGTTTCCTTTCGATCAGCATCGTCTAACGACCCTTACGGCCCATGGCGCTAATTGCACTGTATCGGCGCCGTTCAGAACCACAACAGACGATAGAGTGGGGGCCACGCATTAGTGTGTACCGTGGGTCAGCGTTATAGTTTAATCACTGCGCGCCGAATTTCGGCATGTTCAGATGGTGGACGAATACTTTATGAAGTAGCTCTTGTATTATATTTTCTATTTTGTTAACCTTGTTGTCGATTTGGATGAATTTCTTTCCTTGCTTTTCAACAAATATGACTTACCGAGGTACTTCTTACATGACGGCCTCTTCAGATTTTGTATACATTTCTTTTCTAAAAGATGTTCAGCTAGACGAATACTTTTTGGACTCACTGCATCTACATCTACATGACTACTCTGCAATTCACATTTAAGTGCTTGGCAGAGGGTTCATCGAACCACAATCATACTATCTCTCTACTATTCCACTCCAGAACAGCGAGCGGGAAAAACGAACACCTAAACCTTTCTGTTCGAGCTCTGATTTCTCTTATTTTATTTTGATGATCATTCCTACCTATGTAGGTTGGGCTCAACAAAATATTTTCGCATTCGGAAGAGAAAGTTGGTGACTGAAATTTCGTAAAAAGGTCTCGCCGCGACGAAAAACGTCTATGCTGTAATGACTTCCATCCCAACTCGTGTATCATATCTGCCACACTCTCTCCCCTATAACGCGATAATACAAAACGAGCTGCCCTTCTTTGCACCCTCTCGATGTCCTCCGTTAATCCCACCTGGTAAGGATCCCACACCGCGCAGCAATATTCTAACAGAGGACGAACGAGTGTAGTGTAAGCTGTCTCTTTAGTGGACTTGTTGCATCTTCTAAGTGTCCTGCCAATGAAACGCAACCTTTGGCTCGCCTTCCCGACAATATTATCTATGTGGTCCTTCCAACTGAAGTTGTTTGTAATTTTAACACCCAGGTACTTAGTTGAATTGACAGCCTTGAGAATTGTACTATTTATCGAGTAATCGAATTCCAACGGATCTCTTTTGGAACTCATGTGGATCATCTCACACTTTTCGTTATTTAGCGTCAACTGCCACCTGACACACCATACAGCAATCTTTTCTAAATCGCTTTGCAGCTGATACTGGTCTTCGGATGACCTTACTAGACGGTAAATTACAGCATCATCTGCGAACAACCTAAGAGAACTGCTCAGATTGTCACCCAGGTCATTTATATAGATCAGGAACAGTAGAGGTCCCAGGACGCTTCCCTGGGGAACACCTGATATCACTTCAGTTTTACTCGATGATTTGCCGTCTATTACTACGAACTGTTACCTTCCTGACAGGAAATCACGAATCCAGTCGCACAACTGAGACGATACCCCATAGCTCCGCAGCTTGATTAGAAGTCGCTTGTGAGGAACGGTGTCAAAAGCTTTCCGGAAATCTAGAAATACGGAATCAACTTGAGATCCCCTGTCGATAGCGGCCATTACTTCGTGCGAATAAAGAGCTAGCTGCGTTGCACAAGAGCGATGTTTTCTGAAGCCATGCTGATTACGTGTCAATAGATCGTTCCCTTCGAGGTGATTCATAATGTTTGAATACAGTATATGCTCCAAAACCCTACTGCAAACCGACGTCAATGATATAGGTCTGTAGTTAAATGGATTACTCCTACTACCCTTCTTGAACACTGGTGCGACCTGCGCAATTTTCCAATCTGTAGGTACAGATCTATCGGTGAGCGAGCGGTTGTATATGAGTGCTAAGTAGGGAGATATAGTATCAGCGTAATCTGAAAGGAACCTAATCGGTATACAATCTGGACCTGAAGACTTGCCCGTATCAAGCGATTTGAGTTGCTTCGCAACCCCTAAGGTATCTACTTCTAAGAAACTCATGCTAGCAGATGTTCGTGTTTCAAATTCTGGAATATTCCATTCGTCTTCCCTGGTGAAGGAATTTCGGAAAACTGCGTTCAATAACTCCGCTTTAGCGGCGCAGTCGTCGATAACAGTACCATCGGCACTGCGCAGCGAAGGTATTGACTGCGTCTTGCCGCTTGTGTACTTTACATACGACCAGAATTTCTTCGGATTTTCTACCAAATTTCGAGACAATGTTTCGTTGTGGAACCTATTAAAGGCATCTCGCATCGAAGTACGTGCCAAATTTCGCGCGTCTGTAAATTTTAGCCCATCTTCAGGATTTCGCGTTCTTCTGAACTTCGCATGCTTTTTCCGTTGCCTCTGCAACAGCGTTCGGACCTTTTTTGTGTACCACGGGGGATCCGTTCCATCTCTTACCAATTTATGAGGTATGAATATCTCAATTGCTGTTGCTACTATATCTTTGAATTTGAGCCACATCTCGTCTACATTCGCATAGTCAGTTCGGAAGGAATGGAAATTGTCTTTTAGGAAGGCTTCTAGTGGTACTTTATCCGCTTTTTTAAATAAAATTATTTTGCGTTTGTTTCTGATGGATTTGGAAGAAATGGTATTGAGCCTAGCTACAATGACCTTGTGATCACTAATCCCTGTATCAGTCATGATGCTCTCTATCAGCTCTGGATTGTTTGTGGCCAAGAGGTCAAGTGTGTTTTCGCAACCATTTACAATTCGCGTGGGTTCGTGGACTAACTGCTCTAAATAATTTTCGGAGAATGCATTTAGGACAATCTCGGAAGACGTTTTGTGCCTACCACCGGTTTTGAACAAGTATTTTTGCCAACATACCGAGGGTAGGTTGAAGTCCCCACCAACTATAACCGTATGAGTGGGGTATTTATTTGTTACGAGACTCAAACTTTCTCTGCACATAGCGGACATGTGGACATTTAAGAATAATCCAGTGTTGTGGGACTTGCAGAAGACAGCTGTTATTGACGTTGTGGTAATGTTTAAATGAATCATTTGCCTGACGCATTGTGAAGTATGTCAGTTGGCAGACTGGAGACAAGATAAATAAAAAAGACGTCATGTATTAATCCTGCTGTTGTTCAAAAACTGTGCTAACAGTTGGCTACCAGAAGTTCGACAGCAAAAAAGTTCATCCAAGTATGTACGATGGGAGTTACTGGCGACGATGATCAGATTTACTACTGTGAAGACGACAGGTTAAGAGCAGTAAGCCCATCATAAACACAGATGCCTTTTCTGAGTTTACCAGGAGTGTTCAACATAATCATTGTCCACGGATGACTTTGTTAACGTAGTTTGTACAAGGGGGAAAGCTTACAGTGGTCTGTACCTCTGTGGAGAACCGGTCCTTTCTCGGACTACTGCTCGTTCAGGTTATTAAGGGACAATAAACGTGTTACGATTTGGTGAGACGTCGGGACCCATTATCGACCCATTATCGTCTGCCGGATTCATGAGCGGCGTACATCTGGGTGAGGCAAGGTCTGTGATGGATGTGGTACATCTTTAAATAGACGCAGACACTTCCAAGGCTATGCACTTGCAACTATGAGTAACTTTTGATGGTTATGTAGGTACCAGTGTAATGGTAAACTCAACCTGCTCTTATATCCTTTCTAACTTACGACGAAGGGAAGTAAGGCAGACATAGATTAAGTTCAAATGGTCCATATGGCTCTGAGCACTATGGGACTTAACATCTGAATTCATCAGTCCCCTACACTTAGAACAACTTAAAAGTAACTAACCTAAGGACAGTACACACATCCATGTCCAAGACAGGATTCGAACCTGCGACCGTAGCAGCAGCGCAGTTCCGGACTCAAGCGCCTAGAACCGATCGGTCACACGGCCGGATAGATTGAATCCGCGAACCCGATTAACGACTGCTTTTCTGGTACATGTGCAAGGGAAATTGTGATGTTTAGGCTGTTTCAAAGTTTTGTCTAGGATAATTCTAAGCTGTACTCCTATCTCCTTCTCAGTATCACAACACACAAACGCTTAAAACAGTCAACACTCAGAAAGAAATTTACACACAGCTGGAGATGGCGTGGTGTTTAAGGCCCTGATCTGGTATTAGGAACGTGTAAGCATTCAGAACCCTGTCCGATCAACCAAATGTTAAGTGTTTTCCACGGTTTCATCAAACCTTTTAAGGTAAATGCCGGGATCGTTACTTTTAAGAGGATACAGCCGATTTCTTCTCCATTCTTAACCACTAAGAGTTTGTATAACGTGCGTCATGAGCTTGTCGTCGACAATACGTAAACCATAATCGTCCTAGTACCACTCCCTCCAGAACTTACACGGATTTCCTGTCTATATAGGAGTAAATGACGAAGTGGTCATCGGAATGAGACAGGTACCGGAGAAAGTGATATTAGTTGCACGTTGGTTGACTGTCTACCATGTGCAGACCTGAACAACTGGAATAACGGCAGGAAATTGACAACAGATTGTGAATTCATGTTACACGACAACAAAGTTCAACTATATACGGTTCGTCTCTGGAACGAATATCGTCAACAGACCATGACTGAGACGGGTCCTCCAGCGCATACTACAGAACATGTTTTGGATGATTTCTGGAATCACGTCACTGCTCCTCCATAGATCCTAAGGAGGAAATTAAATTCCTTTGTAGCTCAACAGCATCATTCATCATACCAACGGTTACCAATCTTTACTCTATCAGTGTATACAAGTTGGTCAAAAGAAGAGAAGAAAGGTTTGTAAATTTGATATGAAATAACTTACTGTAACAAACGAACAGGAGAACCGATTTTTCCAGCCATGGTATGTTTATTTCGATTTATAATGAATCGTTCTTTAGATTACGTTGTCACTAAATATCGAAAACATTTGTCTTGCCTGTTTCAGTTTGGCCGTCCCGAGCAGCATTGACTGAGTGAACATTACTTTTGCTTCCCAGAATTTAAATATCCATTTTGTGCGTTTCATTCGGGTATAAAGACTCGAAAGTAAGTTTTTGTGATTGAAACTTAATACATACTTTTTATGCCCCATTACGTTTGTCTCACTCAGGCGCCACAGTCATTACATGCCATTGAGATATAGTTACTTTTGGTATATTACGTTCTTTGTGGAAATCATTCTGCCATCTTTACCAGCGGAAGCATTGTCTATCGCAAGGAAAGAATAATTCTTGAGGAGATTTGATGTTAGTGCTGAAACGATCTCCAACTGTTCGAGTAATTTTATGACACAGAAAGAAATATGCTAATAATTACCCGTCACCGATTTCCCAACAAGCGAGCTAGCTAAAGAAAATATTACAAAGTAGCTTGGTTAAAATCGCCTGATGGCACTGATACAGGCACCAAGAGCTTGTATCTTACTGATACACCAACCAACAGGTCCTAGACAAAGAGCTATGGAAAGCTATATAACATCATTTGTTGCCTTGTGCTTTCCTCCTTAAAACGACATTAAATCTGAAACACCACAAGCGAATTTAGATATTATTTTAAGCTTTTCTTACAAAAATTACAATTTGTCGAAATTTTAGATATAAATTATTTACATTGAAAGTAATGCAGGGCCACAGCATAACCCGAAAATTGCAGTATAGTAATAGAGCGCCATGTCAGATCGGGACACAAACCCGCAGACGACACATCAGACCCCAGATGTAGACTTAGGGACCCACTCCCGGTGACAACAGGCTAAGAGAGGATAGGATAGTGTAGTGCTCTACAACATTACAGAAAAGCTTTCTTAATATTAGATAGATTAAATAAAACCAAAGCCTTTGCCCTGGCTCTAAAGGAAATCCAGTAACTAATATTAAGATTAAAATCCCACTGAATCTTAACTCGCCTCGAGATGCTACACACACCTCGGTTCTCAGAACTCCTGAAGGTAGACACTGACTCTGGATACTGTATCACAGACACAGTCTCTTTGACTGTCCAGAGATGTCACTAAAAGCGCCCAATGATGTAAACAACTATGCTTAAGCGTCGCCTATTAGACGGAGCGGGTCCTACACCCGATCCGTTCCAGTCATTCTACCAGGAAGGAGGTTCACAGCTCGTGTAGTTCAACCATGCTTAGACGGTCAATTTTGCGGTGCGATCGAGTTCGCACTGTTACTATGTGCCATGAAGGGCTCTCAACAAGGGAGTGAATCAAAGCGACGTTATTTGGACATGGAGGAGATACAGAGAGACAGGAACTGTCGATGACATGCCCCTCTCAGGTCGCCCAAGGACTACTACTGCAGTGTATGACCGCTAACTACGGATTATGGCTCGAAGGAACCTTGACAGCAACGCCACCATGTTGAAACATGCTTTTCGTGCAGCCACAGGACGTCGTGTTACGACTCAAACTGTGCGCAATAGGCTGCACGATGGGCAACTTCACTCCCGCCGTCCACGGCGACGTCCATCTTTGCAACCACGACACCATGCAGCGCTGTACAGGTGGGCCCAACAACTTGCCGATTGGATCGCTCAGGATTGCCATGACGTTCTCTTCACCGACGACTGTCTCATATGCCTTCAACCAGACAATCGTCGTGCTTGGAGGAAACTCGGTCAGGCTGAACGCCTTAGACACACTGTCCAACGAGTGGAGCAAAATGAAGGTTGCCTGTTGTTTTGGGTGGCATTTTGTGGGACCGAAGTACGCCGCTGGTGATCATGGAAGGCACCGTTACGGCTGTACGATACGTGAATGGCATCCTCAGACCGATAGTGCAGCTATATCGGCAGCATATTGGTGAGGCATTCGTCTTCATGGACGACAATTCGCGCTTCCATCGTGCAGATCTTATGAATGACTTGCTTCAGCGTAAAGACGTCGCTCGACTAGAGTGGCCAATATGTTTTCCAGACATGAACACTATGGAACATCCCAGAGATAGATTGTAAAGGGCTGATTTTCTCAAAACATTTTCGTAAATTTTCTGTAAACTGTAGACAGCCTTCCTTGTAGGTGGAACAGAGTTGAAATTATTATTCCACTCGTTTATTATTAAATGATAACCATGTTTGACCACGTTTTTAAAGGAAAAAGTCTTACTTCATTAGAAAACAACTTCATTTAGTTACACTGCACTCTGGCGATGAATTATAATAATTAGTTGTGCACTATGGTGGTTGTATCTATAATTATGACAAACAAACAAACAGTTTTCCATGGCTTACGGTGGGTACTGATTTTTGGCTTACCTCGTATATTAATGTTCTGAGTCTACCTCAACATCTATACAGGGTGTTACAAAAAGGTACGGCCAAACTTTCAGGAAACATTCCTCACACACAAATAAAGAAAAGATTTTAAGTGGACATGTGTCCGGAAACGCAAAATTTCCATGTTAAAGCTCATTTTAGTTTCGTAAGTATGTACTGTACTTCCTCGATTCACCGCCATGATTTCATACGGGATACTCTACCTGTGCTGCTATAACATGCGCCTTTACAAGTACGACACAACATGTGGTTCATGCACGATGGAGCTCCAGCACATTTCAGTGGAAGTGTTCGTACGCTTCTCAACAACAGATTCGGTGACCGATGGATTGGTAGAGGCGGACCAATTCCATGGCCTCCACGCTCTCCTATCTCAACACTCTTGACTTTCATTTATGGGCGCATTTGAAAGCTCTTGTCTACGCAACCCCGGTACCAAATGTAGAGACTCTTCGTGCTCGTATTGTGGACGGCTGTGATACAATACATCATTTTCCAGGGATGCATCAGCGCATCAGGGATTCCATGCGATGGAGGATGGATGCATGTATCTTCGCTAACGGAGGACATTTTGAACATTTCCTGTAACAAAGTGAAGTCACGCTGGTACGGTCTGTTGCTGTGTGTTTCCATTCCATGATTAATGTGATTTGAAGAGAAGTAATAAAATGAGCTCAAACATGGAAAGTAAGCGTTTCCGAACACATGTCCACATAACATATTTTCTTTCTTTGTGTGCGAGGAATGTTTCCTGAAAGTTTGTCCGTAACTTTTTGTAACACCCTGTATAGACACTACTAGTCAATTCCTTTCCTGTTCTAGTCTCAAATAGAGCGAGGAGAAAACAATTGTATGTATGCCTCCGTATGAGCCCTAATTTCTCGTATCTTATCTTCGTGGTCCTTACGCGCGATATACACTCCTGGAAACGGAAAAAAGAACACATTGACACCGGTGTGTCAGACCCACCATACTTGCTCCGGACACTGCGAGAGGGCTGTACAAGCAATGATCACACCCACGGCACAGCGGACACACCAGGAACAGCGGTGTTGGCCGTCGAATGGCGCTAGCTGCGCAGCATTTGTGCACCGCCGCCGTCAGTGTCAGCCAGTTTGCCGTGGCATACGGAGCTCCATCGCAGTCTTTAACACTGGTAGCATGCCGCGACAGCGTGGACGTGAACCGTATGTGCAGTTGACGAGGCGTATAGTGGGCATGCGGGAGGCCGGGTGGACGTACCGCCGAATTACTCAACACGTGGGACGTGAGGTCTCCACAGTACATCGATGTTGTCGCCAGTGGTCGGCGGAAGGTGCACGTGCCCGTCGACCTGGGACCGGACCGCAGGGACGCACGGATGCACGCCAAGACCGTAGGATCCTACGCAGTGCCATAGGGCACCACACCGCCACTTCCCATCAAATTAGGGACACTGTTGCTCCTGGGGTATCGGCGAGGACCATTCGCAACCGTCTACATGAAGCTGGGCTACGGTCCCGCACACCGTTAGGCCGTCTTCCGCTCATGCCCCAACATCGTGCAGCCCGCCTCCAGTGGTGTCGCGACATGCTTGAAAGGAGGGACAAATGGAGACGTGTCGTCTTCAGCGATGAGAGTCGCTTCTGCCTTGGTGCCAATGATGGTCGTATGCGTGTTTGGCGCCGTGCAGGTGAGCGCCACAATCACGACTGCGTACGACCGAGGCACATAGGGCCAACACCCGGCATCATGGTGTGGGGAGCGATCTCCTGCACTGGCCGTACACCTCTGTCGATCGTCGAGGGTACACTGAATAGTGCACGGTACATCCAAACCGTCATCGAACCCATCGTTCTACCATTCCTAGACCGGCAAGGGAACTTGCTGCTCCAACAGGACAATGCACGTCCGCATGTATCCCGTGCCACCCAACGTGCTCTAGAAGGTGAAAGTCAACTACCCTGGCCAGCAAGATCTCCGGATCTGTCCTCCATTGAGCATGTTTGAGACTGGATGAAGCGTCGTCTCACGCGGTCTGCACGTCCAGCACGAACGCTGGTCCAACTGAGGCGCCAGGTGGAAATGGCATGGCAAGCCGTTCCACAGGACTACATCCAGCATCTCTACGATCGTCTCCATGGGAGAATAGCAGCCTGCATTGCTGCGAAAGGTGGATATACACTGTACTAGTGCCGACATTGTGCAAGCTCTGTTGCCTGTGTCTATGTGCCTGTGGTTCTGTCAGTGTGATCATGTGATGTATCTGACCCCAGGAATGTGTCAATAAAGTTTCCTCTTCCTGGGACAATGAATTCACGGTGTTCTTATTTCAATTTCCAGGAGTGTATGTTGGCGGCAGCAGAATCGTTCGGCAGTCAGTTTCAAATGCTGGTTCTCTAAATTTTCTCAATAATATTTCTCGAAAAGATCGTCGTCTTCTCTCCAGGGAATCCCATTTGAATCCCCGAAGCACCTCTGTAGTACTTTACGTGTCTTTCTAACCTACCGGTAAAAAATCTAACAGCCCGTCTCTAAACTGCTTCAGTGTTTTCCTTAAATCCGCCCTGGTACCGATCCGAAACACTCGAGCAGTACTCAACAGCACGTTGCGCCAGTCCTTTAGGGGTGAACCACTCTGTCCTAAAATTCTCCCAATAATCCGAAGTCGACCATCCCCCTTCCCTACCACACTTCTCACGCGCTCGTTTAATCTCATATCGCTTTGCAAAAAATGGCTCTGAGCACTATGGGACTTAACATCTTAAGTCATCAGTCCCCTAGAACTTAGAACTAATTAAACCTAACCAACCTAAGGATATCACACACATCCATGCCCGAGGCAGGATTCGAACCTGCGACCGTAGCAGTCCCGCGGTTCCGGACCGCAGCGCTAGAACCGCACGACCACCGCGGCCGACATATCGCTTTGCAACGTTACGCCCTTATATTTAAACGACTTAACTATATCAAGCAGAACACTAGTAATACTGCAACCGTACATTATAGGTTTGTTCAAATGGTTCAGATGGCTCTGAGCACTATGGGACTTAACATCAGTGGTCATCAGTCCCCTAGAACTCAGAACTACTTAAACCTAACTAACCTAAGGACATGACACACATCCATTCCCGAGGCAGGATTCGAACCTGCGACCGTAGCAGTCACGCGGTTCCGGACTGAGGGCCTTAAATAGGTTTGTTCTGCCTGCTGATCCACACGTTTTTCCACATTTTCCTGCCATTCATCACACCACTACGAAAATTTGTCTAAGTCATCTTGTATCTTCCTCCAGTCACTCAACTTTGACAGCTCACCGTACACCACAGCATCATCAGAAAACAGCAGGCGATTGCCACCCTCCCTTCCTGCCAAATCAATTATGTATACACAGAATGACAGCGATGACAGCGGTCCTATCACATTTCCCTGGGGCACTCCTGACGATACCCTTGTCTCTGATGAACACTCACCGTCGAGGACAACATTCTGGGTTCTATTACTTCAGAAGTCTTCGAGCCACTCGCATATCTTTGAACTTATTCCATAGACTTGTAACTTCATTAACAGCCTGCAATGGGACACCGTGTCAAATGCTTTCCGGAAATCTAGAAGTATTGTATCTGTCTGATGCCCTTCATCCATAGTTCGCAGTAGATGATGTGTGAAAACGGCGAGCTGAGTTTCCCATGATCGATGCTTTCTAGAACCATGCTGATTCGAGGCCATAAGCTTTCCGGTCTTAAAAAAATTTATTATATTCAAACTCAGAATATGTTAAATATTTTGCAGCAAACCGACGTTGGGGATATTGGTCTGTAATTTTGCAGCTCTGTTCTTTTGTCCTTCTTATACACAAGAAACACTTGCGCTTTTTTATAGTCACTAGAGAATTTGTGCTGGGCTAGAAAACCAGGATAAAGGTCAGCTAAGCAAGTGACCAAAACCGTAGAGTACCCTTTGCAACACCGAGTTGGGATTCCATCCAGACCTGGTGATTTATTTTCTATCAAACCTTTCACTTGTCTCTCTACGCCAGGGATACTTATTACTATGTCGTCTATACGGCAGTCTGTCCGATGGTCAAATGACGGTATTGTCCTGTGTGAACGATTCTCGAAACTGAATACTTCGGCTTTCGATTTGTTGTCCTCAACTGGCACACGAGACTGATCAGTTAAGGATTGAAGGGAAGCTTTGCACTCGCTTAGCGATAGTACATAGGACATTAATTAATCATTACAGCCATTACACAACGTGCCTTGGCAGATACTTCGCCTTTGGACCTTGTACCCTGTCCTTCCGGCACAGATACGAAGGCTGTTTGCGACCCTCCATATGGTCCGCTCCGGGTATTAGAAGCGCGCCGTATCATTTTCCTGGGGTACCGGTCTCTCGCTAAACATGCCGCCATCTTGAGCACATTGTGTGACAGACTTCAGGCGACGTCTGAATCTGAAGTTACTTCTTGGTGTCCAGCGCTCGTGTAATGGTTTCTGCACGTCTTTGGCGAGTTTATTGAATGCACTTCATTCTCTGCAACCACAACTCACTGATTATACAGCTACTGTAGCGCATTTAGGCTGATGGTAGTGTCTCTACAGATTTCATTTGCTGCAAAGTCAATTATTTTTCATTTATAGATCTACACCACAATGTAGGAGGTTAGTCTAGTATATTATTCGATACGTGAGAGCCTTTATCAGCAGGATATTTGCGGATGCTCCCCATATAGAGTCGACGAGTTTACAGAAGGGACATTTTCGCACTGTAATCCAATTTATGGAGTTTTCACAATGCTCCTTAAACGAAAAAGTTAGGTATGTAGCAATTCTTCATTTCATTTCCACACGTTATAATGTTTCGCTGCACTCGAATTCCTCAGACGATATACATCGATATTTGCCCTATAAACCACCTATCGGCGTGTGGCCGAATGGACTTACGGTACCACTATTACTTACTAAATTTCCAGCTCAAATCGAGAATGACGATCGGGAAGAATTTGTAAAACCATAGCGAAAGTTGTCCACATAATTCTGATTCATTTCCCTGCATGTAATTTTCCTCGGAAAATATTTGTAAAAATACGTCACGATTATAGTACAAACTATGTATGAAAGTGAAACGAGGACGATGAATAGCTTAGACAGGAAGAGAATAGAAGCTTTCGAAATGTGGTGCTACAGAAGAATGCTGAAGGTTAGATCGGTAGATCACATAACTAATGAGAAGGTATTGAATAGAATTGGGAATTGGGAGGAAGAGAAATTTGTGGCACAACTTGACTAGAAGAAGGGATCGGTTGGTAGGACATATTCTGAGGCATCAAGATATCACCAATTTAGCATTGTAGGGTAAAAATCGTAGAGGGAGACCAAGAGATGAATACACTAAACACATTCAGAAGGTTGTACGTTGAAGTAGGTACTGGGAGATGAAGAAGCTTCGCAGGATAGAGTAGCATGGAGAGGTGCATCAAACCATTCTCTTGACTGAAGACCACAACAACAACAACAACAACAACAACAACGTTCCTTTATGTCCTATGAAAACATTTACATTTATCTGTAAATTACATTGCTGGGGCATGTGAGGGACTGCATGTATTGTAATTGTGAGGAGGAGGGTAACTTCGAATTAACTGCTATGAAGAACAATCTGTGGACACGCTCAGTCTTCTATACAAAAGACTCGTCTCTCTTTGGCTATTGCGTGTACTCGATGGAATATTGGCTCTCGCTAGCTCATGCGAGGAGCTCATATTAGGCGTGTGGTGTGCAAGTTGTCACTTACCTGGCACTGTGTGGCAGCGGTGGGTTAAGTCGTCAGTGAAATGAGAACCCATTCACAATTACGATGCCGTTGCGATGATCCACGGTGGCCCAGTGAAGGAGAGCCTTGTGCGAAATTATATTCACTACATCGTCATCGACACTAGACCCGCCTGCGAAAGACTTAGGCTTCACTCTGTATAACTGACCCGGTGATATTGATTTTGCCTCTTTAAACTTAAGAGTACAGTTTTGTCTGACTGTAATTTATGTTTAAGACATTATATCGTCACTAGTTGTTACTTCGAATAAGATCGTGTTTGCGAATACCCCATTTGAAAGACTGAGTATTATTAAGAACGGACAAAAATTAGATTGAAAGTGCTTCATGAAATTTTGCTTCTTTCTATTTAATTTTGAATTTCCTCTTACATTTTTTTAATGGCAAGTCTCTAAATATTTGAGTGTTAATCTTCTATTCCGTCTCTTCTGTTCTCTATCCTTTCAAATAAACTGAAGTCGCCTTTCCACATCCGTATGATTGTGCAGGAACTGCTGCAGGGATTTTGATTCGGTTTTCACTGTTAGATACAATGTTTCACGAGCAGGGTTTCTGTGCATAATCTCTGTATGTTAAAGGCAATGACCCGACTGACTGGTTGAGTGACTGGGTCACCATCGCCCAGCCCAAACTGCTGAGAACAGGACCTTGAAATTCGGAGAAAGAGTAGATCTTATACCGTAAGGGTCGCTTAAGAAGGGATTTTTCGAACTTCGAACTCTAAACTGGTGACCTGGGTGATGAAGATTTTTTTAAATGCCACTATTAAGGCTATTTTTAAGCCAGTCCTACGAAAACTGGTATTTGATTCCTCGGTCAGAAATATAGAAATACGTATTTCAGTACACCTGGAAATTTAACACTATGGGGGTGAAATAGTGGATGAAAACTTTCTTTGAAAATATATCGTTATTAAAGAACATATCTATGGACTATGGTATTCGACTTCTTGGGTTTTTGGAAACTGAGCCCCTAAGTGGATGAAGTAGAGGATGAGACTTTTCTATGAAAATATTGTATTATGCAACATTTTTAAAGCTAAATCTATTAAAATTTATATTTCGCTTCTCAGTTACAAGTAAAAAAATACGTGTTTCACTGGTTTTGGAAATTCAAACCCTATGGGGATGAAACACGGGATGAAAATTTGCATGGGAATATTTCATTGTGCACGCATTTTTGAAGCTGTCTATGAAAATTTGTATTTGGCTTCTCTGTTAGAAATAAAATATACTCATATAACTGTTTCAGGAAATTCAACACCCAGGGGGATAAAATAGGGAATGAAACGTTTTATAAAAGTATTTCATTGCGAAAGCACTTTTAAAGCTGTCTTTGAAAATTGATGTTTGGCTTCCCCGCTTACAGATGAAAAAATACGTGTTTCACTGTTTTTGGAAAATCAACTGTACGTGTTTCAGCATTTTTGGAAATTCAGTCAAAAGGGAGAAAAGGTTTTTTTGAAAATAAATGATTAGTAAAGATTTACTAAAACATTCAAAGGCTACATCTATAACAATGGGTATTTGGCTTTCCGTTTCGAAATAAAAAAATACTTGTTCCAGAGTTTCTAAAAATTCAGCCCACACGGAAGTGCAATAGGGAATGATTATGTTTAAGAAATATTTACTTACATTAAAAAATGTTAAAGCTAAATTTATGAAAATTGGTACTTCACTTGCCGGTTAGATATAAAGAAATATTTGTAAGAGGATGAAAGTTACTAATTAAATATCTCCACATGAATGCAAAAGGCACGATTAACAAAATGTTGGGACTTCAGCTACCAGAATCACTTTTTGGTTAGAAGTACATTCGGAAAAGACCATGCTTATATGGCCTTAATTAGCATGAAAAGCTTAGAAGGTGTTTCGATTTGTGAACAATATAAAAATTCAATTAAATGCAAATAATACGAACAAAAGAAAAATTCTTCAGGCCATAGAGTCTACGTGAGGCGAAGGAGCGGGCGCTAAAGTAGTTTATAAATATTTCACACAAATTGTCTTAATTATGATGAATTAGATTAAAGTTGTCAACATTATTGTTATTGACGTTATAGCTCGATGGAGCAACAGCGACTGAGAGTGCCGCAAACAATGCACCTGGTCCGGTGGTCCAGTGGCGAAGCGTGTGGCTGGAAATCCAGAGGTTGGTCACATTTTTCACTCTGCCTTTTAACTCGCATTCACTTGTCAGTGTTGTGGAGATTTGCGAGTAACGCAACACGACCTGGTTTCCACGTTTCACTGTAGCTCCCCTTACCCCAGTTGAATAACTCGTTAGGGGCATGCAAGTCGCCTAAGTGACATCCAATTGATTGCAGTCGTTTCAGAAGAACCACACAGCGAAGAAACAAGTGAATCCAGTTATTTTAAAGTAAAACGTTTTCCAAAAAGCTACTTCAGCATGGGATGCAGCTTTGCATCTTTTATACAAACAAAGTTTTGGAGTAGCGCAACAAATGGCTCAGTTTTGAGATTTCCACATTTCTTAAGGCAAACAGATGCCAGTGTGATTCTTTGCAGGGTGAGGTGCACGGTATTATTTGTTTGGACACTAGCAAATTATACAGAAGATAAACGAATCTCCATCGGCAAGAGAGAGAGATTTATGCCTATTAAAGACCATGAAGACATCGGCAGGATCTTCTTGAATGGGAGTCAGAAATTTCTTGCAGGTGAATACACAAGGTTTCGCACTACTTCTGCAGATAGCTCGAGGGTCACATTTTGAATACGGTATACGATTTTAAACTGAAAATTTATGCTTTGTGCAGATTATCAATCGCATTTCGCACTCTTAATCCACCACAAATTCTTTGAACAACGAGCAGTGAGTTAACTCAACTCTGAAGTATTATAATAAATATGACCAATAACGAAAAGACTACCCCCTCATCATCAGACTATGATGTGAGACTTACAATTTGAAATAATCAAGTGTTTTTAACCAACAGTTTCCCTGCAGTCGTTGGAGAGGAACAGCATAGCAAACAAACATCCGAGTCCAAAACTACATCAGCAACTTTGTTTCGTTTACATACAGGACGTTCTTTCAGCTTCGCAGCAGATGACTCAACTTTTAACTTTTTGCTTTCCTTGAATTAAAACTACATGTGGGAATGGCACGGTGAAGAAGTCCGCTATAAAGAGTCCATGACAAATAATTGCGCCAGTGAGTGTCAACAACGTGTCGTGGTGCGTATTAAGCTTCGAAGTAGGAGTGGTGTTGCTCTCTCTCTTTCTTATTCTTCTCTCTCTCTCTCTCTCTCTCTCTCTCTCTCTCTCAAACACACACACACACACACACACACACACACACACACACACACACACACACACAAACACACACTTTTGATTCGAAACAAAATTTTGCGTTGGTTGAAAACATATTACTCAGATCACGATGTGCCCCCATTAGTGCCTTGAGATATAGCTCCTAACTGCAATTCGATATGTAACACATAATATTCAGGCCTCCAGACAACTTTTATGGAGTGCACTACCTACATGGCCTAAGTTATTGCGAACTGATGACATTCATTTACTTAAACTTGTTCCCTGAATTTTTTGTAAATTGTTAATGCTACCCACGTGAAGCCAGGTCGAGTTGCTCGTATACGCATGAATAAATTTAAGTCCTGCGCCGTGGTTTATGTCTGTATTTTCGGGCTAATCTCATAAACTACTTTAGGGATTTTGCTACGGTCTTCATTAATACACAAACAGATTCATGTGGTAGCTTTGCATATATAATTCATATAATCGGCTGAACCACGATGTTTTAATTCCATTGCCTTTCCGAGACATCTGAAATTCTCCTCTGTGATACTGAAAAGTGTTGATAAGTCAATGATTATATCACTGAAGACTAAGGACTTCCATGGTTATGATGGAGTATCTAGCAGAATACTAAAGCACTGTGATCCGCTGTATTAAGCCATATTCGCAACTTTTCCTTTAGGAATGGTCAGTTTCCTTAACGATTAAAAAATTCAGAGGTAAAGTCGCATTATAAAAAGGGAGAAAGGGATAATGTAGACAATTTTAGACCACTTTGTAACCATCACCTATCGCTAAAGTTTTGGAAGTGGTGTATACGTGAAGATAATTGATCGTTTCATTTCACGCAATTTTCTGTCAAATGTAAATTTTGTTTTTAGAAGTGGTTAAACACCTGAATATGCTATATTCTCTTTTCTGTGTGAGATACTGGTTGGATTAAACAAAACATATCGAACGCTAGGCACCTTTTTTGTTTTAACAAGACGTTCAATTGTGCAGATCACAAAATATTGCTTTAGAAGTAGGACCACTATGGAACGCCGTATTGAGAATGGCTATAATGTGGGGTCCGAGTGGGCCACAGTAAAATGGGGTGTGCCCCAGGGATCAGTGCTGGTGCCACTCCTGTGCCATATTTATATACACGAAATATTACAGGTGATTTTAAAATATTTCTGTTTACTAATGACACTAGCTTGACAGCAAAAGATGACGCGTGGAACGTTGGAACTGTTTCAAATAGTGAAGTTCAAGACATACGTTCATGACTTATAGAAAATAAACTAACGCTAAATCAGAGCAAAACTCAGTTTACGGTTTCTAACACACATTTCAACAAAACCTGAGGTTTTAAGTAAACACAAAGGACATATTATTAGTGAAACTGAACAGTTCAAATTTCTAGGTGTTCAGATAGATAGTAAACTGTCGTGGGAAGTCCATGTTAATGATCTTGTTCAAAGACTGCATGCTGCCATTTTTACTATTAGAACAGTATCTAAAGTAAGTGATAGTTCGACACGACAAGTAGTCTACTTTGCTTATGATGTATGGTGTTATATTTTGGGGAACTCATCCCATTCTCAAAGGGTGTTCTAGGGTCAGAAACTGGTTGTTCGGGCAATAATTGTCGACCTCTGTTCATTAGCTGACATTGGTCTCTCAATCTATATATTCTTTACTATAGTGCTTGTTAACAGTATCAGCTTACTCCCAAGAATTGGCAGCTTTCATTCAGTTAATACTAGGCAGAAATCCAATCCGAGTTTGGATTGCACTTCCTTGACTGGTACAGAAAGGCCTGCACTATTCTGCTGCATCCATTTTCGATAAGGTATCACAAGAATTTAAAAAATCTGAGCAGTAATTCATGCGCTTTCGAATCGAAACTGAAGAGTTTCTTCACTCGTCAATCCTTCCATCGTGTCGAGGAGTACCTTGAAAAATTAAGCTCATTTCGGTGTTACGTTGTTGACTGCATTTAGGTAACCTTATAGTTTGTCGTCTATTTAGGATTCATAAACATTTCATTTTATCTACCATTACTGTCTGTTGTAATTTCATGTACTGACGCCTTCCGTGAGCATGGAGATTTGACCCTCAATTTGGTCCTACGGAACTAGACGTGTAAAATAAAAAATAAAATAAAAATTTAGCTGTAAAAGTAGAACTCCTTGTAGTTATTCATACATATCATAAGTTAAAGTCCTGCACCGCATTTTTTGTCTGTATGTTCGGGCTTACCTCCGGAACTACATAGTATCCATAATTAAAGTTCCAGTTTCAAAACGCTGTATCCTCAAATTTGAACACCATGTTACTTCCACAGGGGAAAACGTCAGGGAGTTAAAGAAAATTTTACCTACATAAGTTTCTGTAAGCGTTTTTACGTCAGTACGGTGGACTACAAATGACAGAGTTGCACACTACGCTCTGTTCAGTGAACATGTCTGGACAAGTTCGGCAGTCAACATTTGTGGCCCATCCACTATGGAAAGGTCGTACGACATCGGATGGGAAACATCGGTTTTTAATTTCGTGAAGTTAAAATTCGCATAAAAAGCAAAATGAGATCGGTTTCTCATTGTCGAGAGACTAGCGTATTACATGTTCAGTATGTTGTCCACCGTCATCTGTAACAAGTTGCAATCGAGAAACAGCATGTTCCATAACAGATCGGAATGTCTCGGAGCTCAAGTAGAGAATGTGTTGTGAGTGTGTGTCTTCATTTCAGCTACACTGCACTGGAGCACTGAACATATCTTTCATACAGTGCTAGAGCCAGAAGTCATACAGATTAGATCAGATGATATGGACGGCCAGGCTGTAGATAAATGGCGTCTAATAATGCTAGTGTTTCCGAAATGCAGCTACAGCAGCCGCTTCTTTGGCTGTGCAATACGCAGAGGAGCGTCATCTTTCATAAAAATGTTCCTACCCACACCCCCACGCTGTTGAATGAGTGGAATGACGTTGGTGCGCTGATGACTCTGACAATGTTTACGAGTGACCGTACAGGTGACAAGACCCGTGGAATTTATCCATTCGACAAAATGCACACCTACGATAAACGAAACCGTTAACCTGCAAAACAGACACCGTTTCAGAATGAATTGGTACTAACTGACCTGCGTGCGATTTTCCGTTGCCCATATTTTGCAGTTCCGGCATCGACGTATTCTTGGAGATAGAAATGGGTTTCGTACGCCCACAAAATATTCCGTGCCCATTCATTGTCTGCTTTCATGCGGCCAAGAAATTACATAGCGAAAGTGTGTGCTTCTGGCCGGTCAGCAGGAAAAAAACTCTTCGACATAGGTGATTAAATATGTATAGTAATACAGGATCTATCGTAGAATTTTACGCACCATGCTCGCAGGCTTGTCCAACGTTTGGGCAACGCACTGCATATTTGCACACAACCGGTCGAACCCTCCTGGAATGCTATTGTCACATCTTTGACAGACGTCGGATCAGTTGCTTTCCTACCTTTGCCGCATTGCACTTGACAAGAACATGTCTTTTAGAATTTTGTAATCATTTTCTCCAGCTCCCTTGCAGACATCGGACAAATGGCTTTTTTCATGCATCTGATTGTCCTTAACGTCTGTAGGGCTGCTTGCGTTCAGTCACCGTTCCTGTTAAAGATATTTGCGAGCAGTGCGCGATCCTTCATGGGCACAGTCGTGTTGGCCGTCTCGGACGCAAACTGAGGAACAGCCGTGTGCAGCGCGTTACTTGTTGTGCTTATTCTGACGCTTACGGCGCCAACCATAGGTCAAATTGTCGTTAATTTCCTTTTCTTTAATGTTCCATGAGGTTCCCCCTTGGTCAATAATATGTCTTTCAAATGTAACGTCATTTTGAGCAGTGGTTCTCTCTCTACATCGTTCTGAAACTTTAATTATGGACACCCGTGTAGTGCAACTTTAGGCTAGCACGGAAAAAAATTTAGTTAATGAAAGGACTAAGCCACAATTCTCAAACATGATCGACTTTATTACAATATAACTCTCTCAGCAAGTTTCAACCTTGGTACATATTTAAAAAAAAAGGCACAGAGCATAAAATTTTAAGAAAGTTTCTCATAAAACAATTACTCTAATTAAATATACACTCCTGGAAATTGAAATAAGAACACCGTGAATTCATTGTCCCAGGAAGAGGAAACTTTATTGACACATTCCTGGGGTCAGATACATCACTTGATCACACTGACAGAACCACAGGCACATAGACACAGGCAACAGAGCATGCACAATGTCGGCACTAGTACAGTGTATATCCACCTTTCGCAGCAATGCAGGCTGCTATTCTCCCATGGAGACGATCGTAGAGATGCTGGATGTAGTCCTGTGGAACGGCTTGCCATGCCATTTCCACCTGGCGCCTCAGTTGGACCAGCATTCGTGCTGAACGTGCAGACCGCGTGAGACGACGCTTCATCCAGTCTCAAACATGCTCGATGGGGGACAGATCCGGAGATCTTGCTGGCCAGGGTAGTTGAATTACACCTTCTAGAGCACGTTGGGTGGCACGGGATACATGTGGACGTGCATTCTGTAGGAACAGCAAGTACCCTTGCCGGTCTAGGAATGGTAGAACGATGGGTTCGATGACGGTTTGGATGTACCGTGCACTATTCAGTGTCCCCTCGACGATCACCAGAGGTGTACGGCCAGTGTAGGAGATCGCTCCCCACACCATGATGCCGGGTGTTGGCCCTGTGTGCCTCGGTCGTATGCAGTCCTGATTGTGGCGCTCACCTGCACGGCGCCAAACACGCATACGACCATCATTGGCACCAAGGCAGAAGCGACTCTCATCGCTGAAGACGACACGTCTCCATTCGTCCCTCCATTCACGCCTTTCGCGACACCACTGGAGGCGGGCTGCACGATGTTGGGGCGTGAGCGGAAGACGGCCTAACGGTGTGCGGGACCGTAGCCTAGCTTCATGGAGACGGTTGCGAATGGTCCTCGCCGATACCCCAGGAGCAACAGTGTCCCTAATTTGCTGGGAAGTGGCGGTGCTGTCCCCTACGGCACTGCGTAGGATCCTACAGTCTTGGCGTGCATCCGTGCGTCGCTGCGGTCCGGTCCTAGGTCGACGGGCACGTGCACCTTCCGCCGACCACTGGCGACAACATCGATGTACTGTGGAGACCTCACGCCCCACGTGTTGAGCAATTCGGCGGTACGTCCACCCGGCCTCCCGCATGCCCACTATACAGCCTCGATCAAAGTCCGTCAACTGCACATACGGTTCACGTCCACGCTGTCGCGGCATACTACCAGTGTTAAAGACTGCGATGGAGCCCCGTATGCCACGGCAAACTGGCTGACACTGACGGCGGCAGTGAACAAATGCTGCGCAGCTAGCGCCATTCGATGGCCAACACCTCGGTTCCTGGTGTGTCCGCTGTGCCGTGCGTGTGATCATTGCTTGTACAGCCCTCTCGCAGTGTCTGGAGCAAGTATGGTGGGTCTGACACACCGGTGTCAATGTGTTCTTTTTTCCATATCCAAGAGTGTAGATATCTCAAAAACAAATTCAAGCTGACAAGTAAATGACTTCTGCAATATTCCAACACAGGATCATTAAACAACATTAAACAAACTCGTGGTTTTAAACGTAACCCACCACTGAAACAACATCAAGTGCATCAAGAGATAATGGCTATAATTGGAGGCGTATACTTAAAGCAGAGATCACACAGCTTTCCTTTCATTACACATGAGACTGCCGCTGTTGGTAAGAGCCCTTTTACTCTCCAACAATCAACAGGCCCAGCTCACCCGTCTCCTCAGTCAGGTTGTTGCCCACAGGGGAGGGAACACGAAGTAACAAGAGAAACTTCTAAAACACAGATGGTGTTAAGTCAACAAGCCTCAAAAACATGTTCATACGTGCTTCAGGGAATACAGACCAGACAATGATGACAATTTAAACTATAGCATGGGAAACCTCAAGCAATTAACTGGTCCAGTAAATAAAATTAAAAAATATTAACCACATTTGATAAACCATGAAAACACGGGCGTTTCACTACTTATGAAATCGTTCGGGACTGGCAGTTGACAATACCCATAGCCGAAATTGAAGTAGCTGATGAGAATTTTGAATGAGGCAACAAGAGGCAACAACGCATTAAATCACGTTGTTACCCCAGCTCTCGGGCTGAAATTTTGCTCACAAAAAAAAGAAAACTCTCCATGGTTCCATGGTCGTGAGCAGAAACAAGGCTGTCCACTCAGAGTCCCGTCAACCAATGAATGTCAGAATCGCCAACGTCAGTACCAACAGTGTCAGTTCTAAGCGTTGCCAGCTTATACTGCCGCCCAGCGTGCTTCAAAACACAGCCCATGCGCGAATCACGCCTCCTAAGGGCTCCGTGTTCACTCTCTCTTCACCTGTCTCGCCTCAGGCGCGGCCTATGTAGGCAAACTTCGCGCCAGAAGGGATCGATAACCACTAGGTCGATGTGCACACGTCAACCCTGTACTTTAGAGATTCTGATACTTTTGACCAACAGATAGAGTGAAGAAAAGTTTTGTGGGTACAGGAGACAGAGATAAGGCCGCCTGAGCACAGTGTCCGGCTAGCAGGGGCGACAACCAGCGGGAGGATGCCACGAGCTGCTGCTGTCTTCCTAAATGATCTGCAGTGCAGAACGCATCAGATATTAAGCTGCTATCGCTCTCCCCTCAGAGTTAGTGGTAAGATGGCCTAGTGGATAGGCCGTCAAAAACTGATTACAGATCAAGCGTGAAAACAGTAAAAAGGTACTGAACTCTGAGAAAAGAAGGAAGATTGAAACAGTGAAGGTCCAAGCGCAAAATGTGGAACATCGAGCGGATTTATAGAGCCCGCCATTGTGGTTATTGAGCCGTGTGTGGCTCACGTTAGTGCCATTGGTAGGATGGTATAGTGTAATAATAGGCATTTTGGCGTTTTCTTCTTCTCTTTACTGCCGCCACTACGTTTGCTAGCGTTGTCTGTTTGCGAGTGGCAGCAGCAGCGTAAATCGATATCTAGTACCCGTACTATCTTTGGAAGGACGTAAAGTGTTTTCCGAGTCGCGTGTGTCTGTAGTTCGATTGGGATGGAGCAGCAGAGAGGTCCGGCAGTGCGAGTAGGCCTTCTACTGCCTCTTCTTAATTTATGAATTATGTGTTATTATTGGTGAAGAGCAACCAGCGGTATTTCACTGCCTAGTGGCAGCTAACGCCCCAGTTACCTGCGCTGGAGGTTAGCGTATTTTGTGGCAGTGTACTTTTCCTCTTCTTGCCGATGCTGTCCGGCATGACGTGTAGTTAGAGTGCCTCCTCGATAGCGGTGTGGATTGTGGTTTCTTTTGTCTGCATTTGTTTTAGTGGTTCCTTCTGCCTTTCGATGTTTTACGCACCGGATCCTGAAGACGCAGTGCTGTCTGTCATTTCGTCCTCACTTGAATTATTCCGTTGTTGTACTGGTTGTCACACGTTAGATGGATTTCGTAAGAGCGTTGATCGGCGTTTAAACTGTCCCTAGTTTTTGTTGCCGTCCTTTTAAGTGAGCATAACTCTTAGCTGTCTGTCTCACCACTTACGCAGCTCTAGGGGCTTTTCTCAAGTCGATCCGGAGCACTGTCTGTGGATCACTCCCTTTTTTATTTGGTCTGATTGCGTCAATTGTTTAAAAACAATATTTTGTTTAAATTATTCCTATTGCTTGTGACCTTCAACCGACAAATAACTTGAATTCTTCTTAATAAGGCCTTCAGCTGTCAGTGTAGCTTGTCCTACAGTCAGTTTTTTTAAATGATTGTTTTTAAAAAAATATTTCCTTAAATAAAGTGTGTGTATTTACTACGCAACGAACGGTAACTGATTAGGCTCCGTTCACACCTTTTCCTGCTTTCCCAAAATCCTACGTTTCAGTAAAATCCTACGTTTCAGTTATGTCTCCCTCGTGCCCCATTGTTTTCTTTCTTCACAAAATTATGAACTGTCCGTCCAGTCATTGAGTTGTCTGCTTCCTGTATTCAAATTTGTGCCTGTGTCGTGGTGTAACATCCGTTTGCAAAAGCGAGGTGTAAGAAATGGACTCCCAGACGTACGTACCTCTTTCTTCTACACAAGTACCACATGTTATGACTCTTGCGTTCCGTTTTGAAAGTTTTGGCTCTTGAATTCCTTTCTTGTAAAGCAGTTCCCACCCGTTTCTCTGTTGTTTTCATTTCTGTGAGAGGTCTATGCGACATTTCACCTGCTGTCACTATTCATGACATTTACTTGCGACGGTAATATGTTCTTCTCACATGACTCATATTCTAGGAGGTGTGATTGGAAAGTTTTAAGAATGTATCCACTACTGCTTACTGATTTGGCGGGATGGTACACGGAGGGTGGGGAGTGAGTCATTGCCTTGTCCTTGAACGCCCTCTGACAGGAAACTGCGTTTCCTTTATTCAGTTCGTTGAGGCAGCTGATTGAGTGCGGATCTGTTAGGCCTTGTTGCCAGATTCTGTTTGCGTGAAAATGGACGTAAAAACGTAACAACGAGTACATGTGAAATTTTGTTTTAAAACCGGGAAATAAGCTCCTGAGACTTGCGAACTATTAAAAACAGCTTTTGGAGATAATTGTATGTGCTAGTCAAACGTTTTTGTCTGGTTCAACAGATTTAAAAATTGCCGCGAATCATCTGATGACAAACCACGGTCCAGCCGTCCTTCCACCTCAAAAACAAATGAAAATGTGAAAGTTCGTGATGTAGCGTCCTCTGATTGTAGACTTACATTTAGGAAGATGGCTAATGAACATAAGTGTCCATGCAGTTCAGTCAATTTTAACTGAAAATCTGAACATGCGTCGAGTGTCACCAAAATCCATTCCAAAAGTGTTATCAAGTGACCAGAGACAATTACCGCTTGAAGTCTGCCACGAACTGATTAATCAGACTAAAAATGACCCAGATTTGTTAAATAGGGTAATTGGAGGTGACGAATTGGGAGCATATGAATATGATCCAGAAACCAAAGTGCAGTCTTCGCAGTGGAGGACTCAAGCTTCACCACAACCGAAAAAAGCACGACAAAGTCGGTCAAAGGTGAAGACAATGTTGGTGATTTTTTTCGATTCTATCGGTATTGTGCATCATGAATTTACCGCTGGAGGACATACAATGAGCCAGGAATACTACAAATGTATCCTTGAGCACTTGTGCGAAAAGGTGCGGAAGGAAAAGCCTGCATTGGGTGCTACACCATGAAAATGCTATGGCTTAATGTGCCTTCTCCATCGTTGAATTTTTGACCGTTCCTCTGATTTTGCCCCTACGAACTTCTACCTGTTTTCTAAACTGAAATTTTCACTGAAAGGGAAGTGATTTGACTCGATTGAAGACATACAGGCAAATACGGAGAACGTCCTCAAACTCACTTAAAAAAAAAAAAAAATTCCAGTAATGTTTACCAAAGGTGGAAACACCGTTGCAGTCGGTGTGTTCAGTCAAAAGGGAACTATTTTGAAGGAGATGCTTCACGGCAGCATGTAAGTACCATCATTGTACAATTACAAGCCCAATCTTAAAACTTTCCAATCACACCTAGTACAACCAATGCATAATATGACAATTGCCAAGTGTAGAGAAGGAGAACAGACACGCCAATGACCCGACGGAAAGTTCATAATTTTGTGGAAAAAGAAAAAATGGGTGCCGGAGATATCTGAACACGAATCTCCCCCATCGTAATCCATAATCCAACACCGTAACCATATAACCACGACGCCGTGGCTTTTCAAATACGCTCGATGTTGCACGTCATGTTCTTGGACCGTTCACTGTTTCTATTTTGCTTCTTTTGACACAGTCCAGTACACGTTCCTCCTGTTTTCATGCTTGATCTGTGTACAGTTTTTGACAGCCTATTCACTGGGCCATTTTACCACTAAATCTTAAATATGGTTCATATAGGTCTGAGCACTGTGGGACTTAACATCTGAGATCATCAGTCCCCTAGGACTTAGAACCACTTAAACCTAACTAACCTAAGGACATCACACACATCCATGCCCGAGGCAGGAATCGAACCTGCCACCGTAGCGGTCACGCGGTTCCAGACTGAAGCGCCTAGAACCGCTCGGCCACAACGGCCGGCACACTAAATCTTAGAAGGACGGGAGTTTCCCTTGTTAGTACAGAGATTTTCGTACAGTGCTCATGCTCAGGGCCGTGACAGAAAATGTGGGGAGAGGTTATTAAACAGGAAATGTAGCTCGCGTTAACTTGACTAGTGATGATTTCGGGCAGCCAGCAAGTGGCCGTAGTTTGGGCCCAGATGCTAGTGCAGAAGGTCACAGCTCCCATCACCCCCACGAGATGCTGGTGCAGGCAAAATATTTGTGTACCCACTCCAGAGAAAAAGGGACTTAACAGAACCACAGACCATCGGGTAACACGTAACAGAAAAACAAAAGAATACTATTTTTCGTGTGAGATAATTATAAATTAACAATTTTCGGATTTTTTTCCTTTACATGTACTGTGAAACGTTGTTTCTTGCCAAATTTAATGGTACAAGTGAGTGAATTTTCAGGTATCAAAGTATATGTCACAAATGAGCATATCGTCTGATCGCATTGACTTAAAAGCTTGCATTTATTATGCTGTCGAGGGGCTATAGACGTTAGCCTGCAACATAAATTGCAAATTCATACGTCCATCCATCCTAAGAAAAAGGGGTCTTAACGAACGGACGGACAGAGGGACAGGTGAATAACAAATAACCAAATTTTTTTCGGTTAATGTAACTATAAATTAACAATTATCGTTTACTTTCCTTGTACTTGTACTGCGAAATGTTGTTTCTTCCCAAATTTCATGATTCTAGGTCAATGGGAAGCACGCTACGGGTTTTTTATGTGAGTTTTCCAATATCAAAATGTTGTTGTTGTTGTCTTCAGTCCAGAGACTGGTTTGATGCAGCTCTCCATGCTACTCTATCCTCTGCAAGCTTCTTCATCTCCCAGTACCTACTGCAACCTACATCCTTCTGAATCTGCGTAGTGTAGTCATCTCTTGGTCTCCCTCTACGATTTTTACCCTCCACGCTGCCCTCCAATACCAAATTGGTGATCCCTTGATGCCTCAGACCATGTCCTACCAACCGATCCCTTCTTCTGGCCAAGTTGTGCCACAAACTTCTCCCCATTCCTATTCAATACTTCCTCATTAGTTATGTGATCTACCCATCTAATCTTCAGCATTCTTCTGTACCACCACATTTCAAAAGCTTCTATTCTCTTCTTGTCCAGACTATTTATCGTCCTTGCTTCACTTCCATACATGGCTACACTCCATACAAATACTTTCAGAAATGACTTCTTGACACTTAAATCTATACTCGATGTTAACAAATTTCTCTTCTTCATAAATGCTTTCCTTGCCATTGCCAGTCTACATTTTAGATCCTCTCTACTTCGACCATCATCAGTTATTTTGCTCCCCAAATGGCATAACTCCGTTACTACTTTAAGTGTCTCATTTCCTAATCTAATTCCCTCAGAATCACCCGACTTAATTCGACTACATTCCATTATTCTCGTTTTGCTTTTGTTGATGTTCATCTTATATCCTCCTTTCAAGACACTGTCCATTCTGTTCAACAACTCTTCCAAGTCCTTTGATGTCTCTGACAGAATTACAATGTCATCGGCGAACCTCAAAGTTTTTGTTTCTTCTCCGTGGATTTTAATACCTATTCCGAATTTTTCTTTAGTTTCCTTTACTGCTTGCTCAATATACAGATTGAATAACATCGGCGAGAGGCTGCAACCCTGTCTTACTCCCTGCCCAACCACTGCTTCCCTTTCATGTCCCTCGACTCTTATAACTGCCACCTGGTTTCTGTACAAATTATAAATAGCCTTTCGGACCTGTATTTTACCCCTGCCACCTTTAGAATTTGAAATAGAGTATTCCAGTCAACATAATCAAAAGCTTTCTGTAAGTCTAAAAATGCTAGAAACGTAGGTTTGCCTTTCCTTAATCTTTTTTCTAAGATAAGTCGTAAGGTCAGTATTGCCTCACGTGTTCCAGTATTTCTACGGAATCCAAGCAGATATTCCCCGAGGTCGGCTTTTACTAGTTTTTCCATTCGTCTGTGAGGGATTCGCGTTAGTATTTTGCAGCTGTGACTTATTAAACTGATTGTTCGGTAATTTTCACATCTGTCAACACCTGCTTTCTTTGGGATTGGAATTATTATATTCTTCTTGAAGTCTGAGGGTATTTCGCCTGTTGCATACATCTTGATGACCAGATATGTGACAAAATATTCGTGTCTTTTGAGTACATTGAATAAAAGGATTAAACTGTTTACAACGCCAAGGGACCGTAGACCTTATTATGCGACATAAGTTTCAGCTTGACACATGTACCGACGCCAGAGGAGAAAAGTTCGTAACAAACCGATATGCAGACAGTGGAATAACAAATAACAAAGCAAACTTTTTTGTGATATAATTACAGAGCGCTGCTTCTTGCCAAATTTCACGTTTCTGGATCAACGGGATGTACCTTACACATTTTGATTAGTGAGTTTGTGAGTTGATATCAGTTTTTTTTTTTTTTCGAAAACGTCAAGTTTCACAAATGACAGACTTAGTTGCGCACGCGAGAGCTCAGATATGGAGATTACTGTGTGATGTCAGTGTGGTTGAGATTAAAGATTCCTTGCTGTACTGCAGTATCATTAGTAATTATTGAAGCTATACACAACAAACAGTGACAATCGGGAACCAATTCAGTCCTAATGTGATCTGTACGTCTAATATTAATGGCTAATGAGAGATTGTATGTTAGAAAGCTGAGGGGGGGATTACTGTCAAATGTTCAAATGTGTGTGAAATCTTATGGGATTTAACTGCTAAGGTCATCAGTCCCTAAGCTTACTCACTACTTAACGTAAATTATCCTAAGGACAAACACACACACCTATGCGCGAGGGAGGACTCTCCTCCGGGACCAGCCGCACAGTCTATGACTGAAGCGCCTTAGAATGCTCGGCTAATTACGCGCGGCAGGGATTACTGTCATTAACGACTTTAAGTTGTAAACGCTCCCCACTGCTTTTCGGCTAATTTCGGAGTAGTGTTTACCTCCGACACATTCCGGTGCATAGTCGCGGGGTATAGCGATTAACCAAATGGTGATAACGTGGGTACAGTGTAAACTGTCGGTACGCCCGGACTAGTTCCTTTCAAGAACTGGGCTACAGATGGAATTATAGGAGACAGCACAGAAACGGAATGCAGTTGTTAGTTTCACATTACGACGTGTTCTCTTTCTTTCAGTAACAGAGCACGTATAACACGAAGGATTATTCAGATAGTGGATACCGCTTGTGCATGCGTTGTTTGTAGCGATCATACTAGCTATAACACGATTCCTGACGATGCACAATCTGTAAATGAGACCAAAATATGTAACAAATGAAAATTTGCATCCACTTGTAAAGAAAATATTTTCGTGACACTGGAACACACCACAAATAAGCGCCGGAATATCTCCGATCTTCCTATCAACACAGGGTGACCACACCTATAGAGTGGAAGTCCAAATTAATTAACGTTACTGTTAGATCCTAATTAGCGTCTCGGTGAGGGGGAGAACGCGCCATCTAGACGCTGAGAGAGGTGGAGCGGTGCGGCGCTGACAGGACAGACGGAGAGAAAGACAGGCCCGCGGCGCGCTCCGCGGCCCGCTTTGAAGTCGCCGCGACGCGAGAGGTGCTGCCTGCTAGCGGGGAAACGCAAAAAACAAAATCCACCTGCGCCGGAGCGCGCGCGCACTCCGAGCAAAAAGAGGACGGCGGAGGCAGCGCGCCGAGCCGAGATGAAGAGCACTTTGCTGGCGGCGCGGCGTTAGCTTCCGCATGCCTCCTGGATGTACGGCGCGCGGTGAATAATGCCGGGCGGCAGCCCGCCGGCCTGAGACAAAGTGCGCCAGGGACCGCGGGGGGCAGCGGCTGTCACCCAGGGGGCTGCCGGGCGAGATATCAGCCGCTTAATGCGGGTAGCTAAATGGCTCGCGTACCTAGGCTAAACTCTGCCATTTGTGCGGGCACTGCTTTTGCCGTTAGTTGCGAAAACTACCGTACTGGCTAAACAGCAAAAAATGCATAAGATTTATTTCTAAGTTTATTTTATGTTTTTGCAGTCGCGAGACAAAATCGTATAAAGAGTTGGAATCTCCGAAGATTTATAGATGAGAATCCACGAGTTGAAAATAGGTTCATTACAAAAAAATACACTCTAAGACAAAAAAAGAATGTGCACCACGGGGGAATTACTCGAAAGGAACGGAATCAGAATATACACTCCTGGAAATTGAAATAAGAACACCGTGAATTCATTGTCCCAGGAAGGGGAAACTTTATTGACACATTCCTGGAGTCAGATACATCACATGATCACACTCACAGAACCACAGGCACATAGACACAGGCAACAGAGCATGCGCAATGTCGGCAGCACTTCGGAAAAGACGCACAACACTTAACACTCACTGGAAACACTGCACTAAAAAGTCGGCACGAAGATGACACACCACAGCCAAGTGGCAGATTGCGGGAGGGGGGACCTGGACAGATGAGGGGAATAAAAGGGGGAAGGGTGCGGGAAAAGAAGTGACAGCGAATAATACCTTTTTAGGTTTCCTATTGCACTTATTCATGTTGTCGAATCTCCGTTCTAATTAATTACATCACAATGACACTGTATGGGCGCCGATGCATCACATGAAAAGGGGGGGGGGGGGGAACGCATTTTATCTGCAGATGACCATAGCACGAATACGTAAACACTGACTGGCAGCTTAAATGCACTTGCAAATTTATGTTGCATTTCTCTCGTAAACACATGGGAAAAAACCCGCAGAAATTGGCTTTACAATACAAGACATTGTAACACCGCGCCTCGATATTGTTAAACATATAAAGCGCTTCACATCAATATGATATTATCTATTAGAGATTTGTTGTACGTACCTATGAAAAGTAACTGGTCCTCCTTTCACGTACTTCTTTACATCCGAAGTAACAAGAACACTGCACCATGACTGTTATTACTAGTTAAACGTGTACAAACGTATGTAAAAACAAAAAATGGTTCAAATGGCTCTGAGCACTATGGTACTTAACATCTATGGTCATCAGTCCCCTAGAACTTAGAACTACTTAAACCTAACTAACCTAAGGACATCACACACATCCATGCCCGAGGCAGGACTCGAACCTGCGACCGTAGCGGCCACGCGGTTCCACACTGAAGCGCCTAGAACCGCACGGTCACTCCGGCGGGCATGTAAAAACAGTTGAATACGTATAATATTAAAGTTTCGCTTTTACCACAAATTGCAGACAAGCAGCGACGTCCAGTTAGCACATTACTATCCCGGTTTGATGTTGAGAACATGCGCAGTAGACTATGCTCACTCCATAGATATTTTCACCCTATGGCCAGAATACGCACTACACGTCCGGTATGGTAATGGTTTAATGTTTTCTGTAGGCCTGATGCCTTTTGGTTTGCATTGGACTGCGCCACATGCCGTAATAATACAATCCGCAACCTCCTTCGTATTTCTGTTGGCGGTCGTCGGTTTGGTGACAAAGTGGGTTACATACTTTTTTTAAATACCTTTCTGTCATCTACTGTTTTATTATATTTTATAGAACACAGTGCAGTAGCTTTAAAGCTTTGACAAGACACATTTACCTGCTGGGATATTTTATACGCGGTATCCCATGTACTCATTGCTACCAAATATCAGTAAGTTCTTTTATACACTACTGGAAATTGAAATAAAAACACCGTGAATTCATTGTCCCAGGAAGGGGAAACTTAATTGACACATTCCTGGGGTCAGATACATCACATGATCACACTGACAGAACCACAGGCACATAGACACAGGTAACAGAGCATGCACGATGTCGGCACTAGTACAGTGTATATCCACCTTTCGCAGCAATGCAGGCTGCTATTCGCCCATGGAGACGATCGTAGATATGCTGGATGTAGTCCTGTGGAACGGCTTGCCATGCCATTTCCACCTGGCGCCTCAGTTGGACCAGCGTTCGGGCTGGACGTGCAGACCGCGTTAGACGACGCTTCATCCAGTCCCAAACATGCTCAATGGGGGACAGATCCGGAGATCTTGCTGGCCAGGGTAGTTGACTTACACCTTCTAGAGCACGTTGGGTGGCACAAGATACATGCAGACGTGCATTGTCCTGTTGGAACAGCAAGTTCCCTTGCCGGTCTAGGAATGGTAGAACGATGGGTTCGATGACGGTTTGGATGTACCGTGCACTATTCAGTGTCCCCTCGACGATCACCAGAGGTGTACGGCCAGTGTAGGAGATCGCTCCCCACACCATGATGCCGGGTGTTGGCCCTGTGTGCCTCGGTCGTATGCAGTCCTGATTGTGGCGCTCACCTGCACGGCGCCAAACACGCATACGACCATCATTGGCACCAAGGCAGAAGCGACTCTCATCGCTGAAGACGACACGTCTCCATTCGTCCCTCCATTCACGCCTTTCGCGACACCACTGGAGGCGGGCTGCACGATGTTGGGGCGTGAGCGGAAGACGGCCTAACGGTGTGCGGGACCGTAGCCTAGCTTCATGGAGACGGTTGCGAATGGTCCTCGCCGATACCCCAGGAGCAACAGTGTCCCTAATTTGCTGGGAAGTGGCGGTGCTGTCCCCTACGGCACTGCGTAGGATCCTACAGTCTTGGCGTGCATCCGTGCGTCGCTGCGGTCCGGTCCTAGGTCGACGGGCACGTGCACCTTCCGCCGACCACTGGCGACAACATCGATGTACTGTGGAGACCTCACGCCCCACGTGTTGAGCAATTCGGCGGTACGTCCACCCGGCCTCCCGCATGCCCACTATACGCCCTCGCTCAAAGTCCGTCAACTGCACATACGGTTCACGTCCACGCTGTCGCGGCATGCTACCAGTGTTAAAGACTGCGATGGAGCTCCGTATGCCACGGCAAACTGGCTGACACTGACGGCGGCGGTGCACAAATGCTGCGCAGCTAGCGCCATTCGACGGCCAACACTGCTGTTCCTGGTGTGTCCGCTGTGCCGTGCGTGTGATCATTGCTTGTACAGCCCTCTCGCAGTGTCCGGAGCAAGTATGGTGGGTCTGACACACCGGTGTCAATGTGTCCTTTTTTCCATTTCCAGGAGTGTATATTGTACATGTACAGACAAACAAATACACCTTGACATACACTCTACGCCTTCATTTTTTCCTGCGACATGCCGCCACAGATTTAAAGATAATTCCAATTCACTGTTACAGTCCAAAGTTTACGGGAAGTTTCCATTGAACGTGAGGTAAATACTACACCTCGATCTACGACAGGTTCTTACTCGATCAGCCCGCTCTACCTAGGGAAAGAAAAGTACAAAAAACACTCTACTTTAGAAATGAATGAAACGTTATTTAGGAGAAAAAGCATTTATAGTGTCATTAACACAAACAAAAGGGGCGTTCAAAGAGAAATGAGCCGGAGTCTGGAACGCACAAACCGGTGACAGGAGGATAATATCGTGGCGTGTGTAACGAGGTGTGGTTCCGACCAGAGCGTGTAAGTGTACAGCCCGTCGCTAGAGAGCACGCGTGCTCGTCATGTGACTATACAGAGCTAGCAGCAACACGCATCAATCGTCCAACGTTGCCAGTCGCATTTCAGTGACACAGAGGCGTTAAAGGATGAGCAAAGAGGTGGTGTCGATTTTCTGACAGCGAAAGCAGTAGGAGGAAGGGACATTCACCGACGAATGTCACAAGTGTACGGCGAACACTTCATGTCCCTTGCAAGAGTCAATGTGTGGAACAAGCGCTTTAGTGAACGGTCTGGAGCACCACCCTGCATTACTGGCGACATCGTCTAGTTAGTGGATGCACTCATTACTATTATATCCGAGTGACAGTGAAAGCCATAGCCGCTGTGATCGGATTGAGCGTCGAGAGTGTTCACACCATTGTGAAAGAACGACTGCACATGCGCAAAGTGTGTGATCAATGGGGGGCCCACAGTCTTCAACCACACCAGGAGACATGTCGAATGGCCCATTGTGTTGCTCATCTGCAGCGATATGCTCAGGAAAGGAATGCGTTCCTGGCTCGAGTGATGGCTGGAGATATGAGTCATGGTGTCATCACTTCGAACCAGAATCAAAACGACAAAGTCTCCAGTAGAAGCATCCAGGGCCACCACCACCAGAAAAAGCCACGGCCATCCACACGAGTGCAGGAAAGATTATGCTGACGTTCTTCTTTGACGGAGATGGCCCCTTCTCATTCACTTCCTGCAGCACGGGACAACAGTGAATGCCCAGCGTTACTTTGCAAACCTTGACCACTTTCGACAAGCCATCAAATCAAAAAGACCAGGCAATCTCACCCGTGCAGTCATTCTGCTCCACGACAATGCAAAGCGTCCTACGGCCAACACAGTCGCGGAAATCCTGCAGAAATTCAAATGGGAGGATCTCGGCCACCCTCCATACAGTCTAGACATCTCTTCCTGTGATTACGCCACTTTTGGTCCCCTTAAAAAGGCTCTGAGGGGCAAACGATTCACCTCGGAGGACGACGTCCAGCTGTATGTGAGGAACTGGTAAACATCGCAGCCTCGGTAATTTTATGAGACAGCCATTCACCGCCTTGCGTCACAGTGGTACAAGTGTCTCAACATCCAGGGTCAACACTTCTAACATACAGGTACTGGTTTCTGTAATTATACCTCCGGCTCGTTTCCTTTTGAACGCCCCTTATATAAACAGTGTTACGTAAAGATACGTTTGGCTTTAGCAATGGTAAGGGCATCAGAGAGGCAATTATGACGTTGCGTTTGATAATGGAAGAAAGACTAAAAAAAAATCAAGACACGTTTACAGGATTTGTCGACCTGTAAAAAGCGTTCGACAGTATAAAATGGAGCAAGACGTTTGAAATTCCTGGAAAAATAGGGGTAAGCTAAAGGGAGAGACGGGTAATATACAGATGGTGGTGGTGGTTAGTGTTTAACGTCCCGTCGACAACGAGGTCATTAGAGACGGAGCGCAAGCTCGGGTTAGGGAAGGATTGGGAAGGAAATCGGCCGTGCCCTTTCAAAGGAACCATCCCGGAATTTGCCTGAAACGATTTAGGGAAATCACGGAAAACCTAAATCAGGATGGCCGGAGACGATATTGAACCGTCGTCCTCCCGAATGCGAGTCCAGTGTGGTAACCACTGCGCCACCTCGCTCAGTGGGTAATATACAGTATGTACAAGAGCCAATAGGGAATAATAGGAGTGGACGATCAAGAACGAAGTGCTCGGATTGTAAAGGGTATAAGACAGGGATGTAGTATTTCGCCCCCTACTGTTTAATCTGTACATCGAAAAAGTAATGATGGAAATAAAACAAAGGTCCAGGAGTAGAATTAAAATTCAAGTTGAAAGGGTATCAATGATGCTCTTCGCTGATGTCATTTCTATCGTGAGTAAAAGTGAAGAAGATTTACATGATCTACTGAATGGAATGGACAGTCTACTGATTGAGAGTAAATCGAAGAAAGAAAAAACTAATGAGAAGTAACTCAAACGAGAACGAGAAACTCGACATCAGGATTGAAGGACACGAAATAGATGAAGTTAAGGTATTCTGCTACCTATGCAGGAAGAAACTAATGACAGGCGGAGAAAGGAGGACATCAAAAGCGGGCTAGCATTGGCAAAAAGGGAATTTCTGGTCAAGGAAAGTCTGTTAGTACCAAACATTGCCCTTAATTTGAGGAAGAAATTTCTGAGAAAATACGTTTGGAGAACAGCATTGTATGGTGGTGAAACATGGACTGTGGGAAAACCGGAACAGAAGAGAATAGAAGCATATGAATGTGATGCTACAGAAGAATGTTGAAAATCAGGTGGACTGATAAGGTGAGGAATGAGGAGGTTCTGCACACTACCGCAGAGGAAAGGAATATGTGGAAAACACTCATACATTGAAGGGACAGGATGATAGGATATCTGTTGGGAATGATTTCCATGGTACTAGACGGAGGGGTAGAGGGCAAAAACTGTAGAGGAAGGCAGAGATTGAAATACATCCAGCAAGTGCTGAGATGGAAATGTTGTAACAGGAGATGAGTTCTTGGCGGAGTGCATCAAATCAGTCAGAAGACTAGTTACTCAAAATAAATAAATAAATAAATAAAATAAATACTAAAAAAAGTCCAGTGTCTGATTGCTAGAGAACCAAACGTGACATACCTTAAAGCAGTTCTATGCAATTACGCCAGCGCTGGACTACTTCCTCAATTACACGTGCAAAGAATCTTGAGGGCGTTTACGTAGCTAGTGATGCACTGTAGCCTGGTCTTCCTCACCATCAGCGACTCTTGAGCCACTAAGAATTTCTTTCAGTGGGTGAAGAATGTGGCAATCTGAAGGTACCAGATCCTGTAAACAGGAGGAGTGAGGCAAGCAAACGAACTTCAGGTCTACCTTCACACATCCGTGCGTCTTTCTTACATACCTGGTGTCAAATAGTTTGGACATCTTCATGCAATAATTTCACCAAAAGCCATATGTATTGTATAAATTTATTTTATTTTATGAACTTCTGTGTGCTACCAGTTTCGGATTACATTGATGCCATCTTCAGGCCCCTGTACAATGAGTAGAAGAAATGTACTATTATAAAAATTATAAAAAAGTAGAACATACGTTAACAATTGACAGGTACCATGTTAACTATGTAAGTGGCTCAAAGAGATATATTGTATATCATTAAAACTATATGTAACATTAGGGCACATATGCTTCTGCCTATGTCATGCTGTTGTTAATAGTTTTCCCTGTTTTACTCAAAGAACGCATGATACATAAACATATTTGTACACTATTATTCATAAAACCGTAACACAGCGTTGTAATAAGCCATGCAACACATCAGATGTACTGCATACATTCGTATGTCCAGTGGAACAGTGGAAGAACTTTTTTAATAAAAATTAACTAATATAAATAACAATAAAATAAATTAAAACACAAGGAAATGTGACAACCATGTCAGAAAACATAGTTACTTATGTGTGGTCTAGGCCGTATTATATGTGGTACGACAAACAGAAGCCGCAATATTAACGATAAAAAGCATAAAAGAGTTTGTCTTAAAACCCAATTGCTTTCCCGAAGTAAGCCAATGCAATCGTACTATAAAATCGTCAAACACCTGGTCATCGTAGACACTTCATTAGGACCCTTATGTAGGACAACCCCATATTGTACTGAGTGGATTAATGCAATGCCAGTAGCTGCCTCATGTAGTCATGGCTACAAAGAAGTTTCTCTTCCTGTGTATATCAGGGAATGTCTGTCTACATAGAAGTCCTATACAATTATGCAGGATTATACGAAGTGGAAACGATTGAATAAAAGGAAGGGAAGAAAAAGAGAAATACAGGAGGCCGCCTATATGTATTAAGATAAATATCAAAATGAAATGTATACAATCCCTAAGATTAAGGGTAAGACGTATAGCCATGTCAAATCATTCTGAGGTTGCATTACGGGTAGGTGTAGGAGCGTATGAGATGAGCATCCGGATCTTAAGTACATCATCCAGTGTCGTCATATTCTGTCTAATGACAATGAGTCAGAAGCTATCTGCATGGGTCGAAATGTCACGGTACCTAAAAGCTGGTTAAAGTCAGACAATAACGGACTTACCCATTAGCGGAGTGTCAGGACCTCGGACGTGGATGTGTGTGATGTCCTTAGGTTAGTTAGGTTTAATCACTTCTAAGTTCTAGGGGACTGATGACCTAAGATGTTAAGTCCCATAGTGCTCAGAGCCATTTGAACCATTTGAGTGTCAGGAAATGCAATGTTGCATCAAGTATAAAATTGGTTAAGTGGAAACTCAAGAGTGCAACGGTAGTTGAACAGTACAGCAATCCAAATCGGTTAGAAAATGATGTTGGACACAATTGTAAGTTATGGCAGTGAACAACTTCCATGGGAGGTTATAATCCTGCATAACTGTAAGGACTTATATGTAGGGAGACAGACATTCCTTGATATACAGAGGGAGAGAAACTTCTTTGTAACCATGACTACATGAAGCAGCAACTGGCATTTCATTAATTCACTCAGCACAATGTGGAGTTGTCCTACACAAGGGTCCTAATGAAGTGTCTACGATCACCAGGTGTTTGACGATTTTATAGTAAGATTGCATTGGCTTACTCCGGGAAAGCAATTGGGTTTTAAGACAAACTCTTTTATACTTTTTATCGTTAATATTGCGGCAGCTGTTTGTCGTACCACACATAATACGGCCTAGACCACACATAAGTAACTATGTATTCTGACATGGTTGTCACATTTTCTTGTGTTTTAATTTACTTTATTGTTATTTATATTAGTTAATTTTTATTAAAAAAAGTTCTTCCACTGTTCCACTGGACATACGAATGTATGCAGTACATCTGATGTGTTGCATGGCTTATTACAAAGCTGTGTTACGGTTTTATGAATAATAGTGTACAAATATGTTTATGTATCATGCGCTCTTTGAGTAAAACAGGGAAAACTATTAACAACAGCATGACATAGGCCTAAAGTTACATATAGTTTTAATGATACGCAATATATCTCTTTGAGCCACTTACATAGTTAACGTGGTACCTGTCAATTGTTAACGTATGTTCTACTTTTTTATAATTTTTATAATAGTACATTTCTTCTACTCATTGTACAGGGGTCTGAAGATGGCATCAATGTAATGCCGAAACTGGTAGCACACAGAAGTTCATAAAATAAAATAAATTTATACAATACATATGGCTGTTGGTAAATTATTGCATCAATAAGTTCATGCCAGCCGTCGTCCCACGATCCATAATGGATCAACGAAGATTCTTGGACATTAGTACTTCATGAACTATGTGGTGGGCTGATCCGACACTAATTTCCATGTTGCTGCTATAACAATACCCGTAAGACCCTATTTTCCCTGTATCAAATCATCAACTCTCGCAACGTTGTTCTCCGTGATTGCACTGAGGGAGCATGCTGGGCGTGGCGAATCTTCACTTATCCACCCAGGCGTGTTCGACTCAGACCACTTTCACCATATTGCGACGGTGAATTTCGATTCGTTTCAACCCATCAGCGAACAGAAATCTAATGACACTCTGCTGCTCCACGTAAGTCCAGACTTACAAGTGTATCGCCATTTTGTTTCACGGAATCCCAGCATTCCGTGCGCGAGGCATGCGTTCCAGCCTCGACTGTTAATAGTTCTGGAACATAAAGCCACTCTTACATGGCCATAAGCCATGGCTTTAATTAATTTCACTACTATTTTTGTATATATGTGAGTTATTTCAGAATAACCATTTCAAAATAATAAATACTGTATTAAGAATTTCTAGGCGTAAGGTAAGTCAACTTCCGTTGTGTATAAGCCTTTAAATAATCGTGACAACAGTGCCTCGATCCCATTTTGTCTATTTGTCAATTTATCTCAGACATTCTGTGACCAAAATTGTACTGAAACAGAGGATGACAGACTAAAGGCCGAAATACTAAATGTCTTTTTCCAAAGCTGTTTTACAGAGGAAGACTGCACTGTAGTTCCTTCTCTAGATTGTCGCACAGATGACAAAATGGTAGATATCCAAATAGACGACAGAGGGACAGAGAAACAATTAAAATCGCTCAAAAGAGGAAAGGCCGGCTTGCCTCCCTTCTTGCAGCGGTGTATCGTAGGTCTCTAGAAGAGCAAAGCGTTCCAAAGGTTTGGAAAAGGGCACAGGTCATCCCCGTTTTCAAGAAGGGACGTCGAACAGATGTGCATAACTATAGACCTATATCTCTAACATCGATCATTTGTAGAATTTTGGAACACGTATTATGACCGAGTATAATGAATTTTCTGGAGACTAGAAATCTACTCTGTAGGAATCAGCATGGGTTTCGAAAATGACGGTCGTGTGAAACCCAGCTCGCGCTATTCGTCCACGAGACTCAGAGGGCCATAGACACGGGTTCACAGGTAGATGCCGTGTTTCTTGACTTCCGCAAGGCGTTCGATACAGTTCCCCACACTCGTTTAATGAACAAAGTAAGAGCATATGGACTATCAGACCAATTGTGTGATTTGTGATTGGATTGAAGAGTTCCTAGAGAATAGAACGCAGCATGTCATTCTCAAGGGAGAGAAGTCTTCCGAAGTAAGAGTGATTTCAGGTGTGCCGCAGGGGAGTGTCAGAGGACCGTTGCTATTCACAATATACATAAATGACCTTTTGGATGACATCGGAAGAACACTGAGGCTTTTTGCAGATGATGCTGTGGTGTATCGAGAGGTTGTAACAATGGAAAATTGTACTGACATGCAGGAGGATCTGCAGCGAATTGACGAATGGTGCAGGGAATGGCAACTGAATTTCAATGTAGACAAATGTAATGTGCTGCGAATACATATAAATATAGTTCCCTTATCATTTAGCTACAAAGTAGCAGGTCAGCAACTGGAAGCAGTTAATTCCATAAATTATCTGGGAGTACGCATTAGGAGTGATTTAAAATGGAATGATCATATAAAGTTGAACGTCGGTAAAGCAGATGCCAGACTGAGATTCATTGCAAGAATCCTAAGGAAATGCAATCCGAAAACAAAGGAATTAGGGTACAGTGCGCATGTTCGCCCACTGCTTGAATACTGCTCACCAGTGTGGGATCCGTACCAGATATGGTTAATAGAAGAGATAGATAAGATCCAACGGAGAGCAGCGCGCTTCGTTACAGGATCATTTAGTAATCGCGAAAGCGTTACGGAGATGATAGATAAACTCCAGTGGGAGACTCTGCAGGAGAGACGCTCAGTAGCTCGGTGCAGGCTTTTTTTAAAGTTTCGAGAACATACCTTCACCGAAGTGTCAAGCAGTATATTGCTCCCTCCTACGTATATCTCGCGAAGAGACCATGAGGATAAAATCAGAGAGATTAGAGCCCACACAGAAGCATACCGACAGTCCTTCTTTTGACGAACAATACGAGACTGGAATAGAAGGGAGAACCGATAGAGGTACTCAGGGTAGCCTCCGCCACACACCGTCAGGTGGCTTGCGGAGTATGGATGTAGATGTAGACGTAGATGCAGATGTTATCTTCTCTCAAGTTTTTTGCCTTGTGATAAAGCTCGTATTAGTGCTTATTGTGAAAAGATGTAGTGTGTAAGTAGTCAATGATTTAATTTCAGAAGTACCTTCCATTTTATCTTTCTGAGAGGGAAAAGATTTATTATTAAAAAGAATAATTAATTTTTTAAGTGAATTCAGGGAAGTAAGACAGAGAGTGACAGTGGATGAAGAGTTAATTCAAAGCTTAAAGTGTGAGAACTTTAATCATTTTCGATCGCTAAGTTACGCAGCCAAATGCAGCGATCGTCAATTTTTTTTAACGAAAATTGACATAGGCATCGGATCTTTGACTGCCAGCAGTAATGAACGTTGACTTTATAACAATTTTTTTTTACGTGGCTTTATAACATCTCTCAGAAATTATTTTTCACATGAATTTAACTTACTTGCAAAAGTGCAAAATTAATATGTACAGGACTCGCTTAAAGATTATCGTAGATTATCGTCTTTATTCATTGATTAACCCATCAGAGTTAAAGAGAGAAAGATACTACGAAGTATCCAGTTCTACTACGAATCCAGTTTCACGACAAATTTTAGAGACAGTAATTTGTGGCGTATTCCCTCTAAGAAAAGTGAGTATTACCACGCCCTGAGATCAGTTAACGAGGATTAAACACTACCAACTACTGAAGATATATCAGGATCACGAGAGCCGTCACAAACACCGCGAAGTAACAACAAAGAAGCACAAACTTTGTCGATGTTTTGTATTTTTTATACAACTTTTCTAGATGATTGTTGAATGGACTTTGTACATTACTGCCTATTAAAATTGCTGCACCAAGAAGAAGTGCAGATGATAAACGGGTGTTCATTGGAAAAAAAAAACATATTATACAAGAACTGACATGTGATTACATTTTCACGCAATTTGGTACATAGACCCTGAGACCTCTGGCCGTAATAACAGCCTTGATACGCCGGGGCATTGAGTCGACCAGAGCTTGGATGGCGTGTACAGGTACAGCTGCCCATGCAGCTTCAACACGGCACCATAGTTCATGATGAGTAGTGACTGGCGTATTGTGAAGAGCCAGTTGCTCAGGTACCATTGACCAGACGTTTTCATTTGGTGAGAGATCTGGAGAAAGTGCTGGCCAGGGCAGCAGTTGAACATTTTCTGTATCCAGAAAGGCCGTACAGGATCTGCAACATGCGGTCGTGCATTATCCAGCTGAAATGTAGGGTTTCGCAGGGATCGAACGAAGGGTAGAGCCACGGGTCGCAACACATCTGAAATGTAACGTCCGCTGTTCAAAGTGCCGTCAATGCAAACAAGAGGTGACAGAGACGTGTAACCAATGGCACCCCATACCATCACGCCAAGTAATACGCCATTATGACGATGACTAATACACGCTTCCAATGTTCATTCATCGCGATGTCGCCAAACACGGATGCGATCATCATGATGCTGTAAACAGAACCTGGAGTCATCCGAAAAAATGACGTTTTGCCATTCGTGCCCCAAGGTTCGTCGTTGAGTACACCGTCGCAGGCGCTCCTCTCTGTGATGGAGCGTCAAGGGTAACCGCAGCCATGGCCATCGAGCTGATAGTCCATGCTGCTGCAAACGTCGTCGAACTGTTCGTGCAGATGGTTGTTGTCTTGCAAACGTGTCCATCTGTTGACTAAGGCATCGAGACGTGGCTGCACGATCCGTTACAGCCGTGCGGATAAGATACCTGTCATCTCGACTGCTAGTGACATGAAGCCGTTGGGATCCAGCACGGCGTTCCGTGTTACACTCCTGAACCCACCGATTCCATATTCTGCTAACAGTCATTGGATTCCGACCAACGCGAGCAGCAATCTCGCGATACGATAAACCGCAATCGCGATAGGCTACAATCCGACCTTTATCAAAGTCGGAAACGTGATGGTACGCATTTCTCCTCCTTACACGAGGCATCACAACAACGTTTCACCAGGCAACGCCGGTCAATTTCCGTTTGCATATCAGAGCATCTTCTTCCCGTCTGTTACATTTCGCGTCTGTAGCAAGTCATCTTCGTGGTGTAGCAATTTTAATGGTCAGTAGTGTATTTTACAATAGGACAACTGCAGTGTTCGCAGGGCTCCACGAATATGTTCCTGGTTTGACAAACGCTCAATAGTCCCATGGCAACTCGGGTTGTCGTCTTAATTACCGCTCTTAATCCCACAGAAAATGTCTATAACAATTTGGGACGGCGGTTGAAATGTAGCAGTCAACATCCTCTCCCCCCCCCCCCCCCCCCCCGTCTGTCAGCTCTATGGCATCTAACCGTCAACAAATGGCTACATCTACATGTTTACTCTGCAATTCCCACTTACGTGCCTGGAAGAGGGTTCATCGAATCATTTTCATACTACTTCTCTACCATTCCACTCTCGAATGGCGCGTGGGAAAAAGGAACACCTAAATCTTTCCTTTCGACCTCTGATTTCTCTTATTTTATTATGATGTTCATTTCTCCCTACATAGGTGGGAGTCAACAATATATTTTCGCATTCGGAATTGAAAGTTGGTGACTGAAAATTCGTAAATACATCTCGCTGCAAAGAAAACCGCCTTTGTTTCAGTGACTGCCACCCCAAGTCGCGTATCGTATCAGTGACACTCTCGCCCCTATTCCGCGATAACACGAAACGAGCTGCCCTTTTTCGATGTCCTCCGTCAATCATACCTGGTAAGCATCCCACACCGCGCAGCAATATTCAAGCAGAGGACGAACGAGTGTAATTTAGACCGTCTCTCAAATGGGTTTGTCGCATCTTTTAAGTGTTCTGCCAACAAAGCGCAGTCTTTGTTTCGCCTTCCCCACTATATTATCTACTTGGTCTATCCAATTTAAGTTGCTCGTAATTGTAATTCCTAGTTATTTAGTCGAATTGACAGACCTTAGACTTGTGCGATTTATCGTATACCCAAAATATATTGACTTTCTGTTAGTACTTATGTGGATGACCTCGCACTTTTCTTTGTTTAGTGCCAATTGCCACTTTTCGCATCATACAGAAATTCTGTCTAGATCTTTTTGTAATTGGAACTGATCGTCTGATAATTTTACTAGACGGTAAATTACAGCGTCATCTGCAAACAATCTAAGGGAGCTGCTCAGATTATCACCTAGATCATTTAGGTAAATCAGGAACAGCAGAGGGCCTATGGCATTACCTTGTGGCACGCCAGATATCACTTCTGTTCTACTCGATGATTTACCGTCCATCACTACGAACTGTCACCTCTCTGAGAGGAAATAACGAATCCAGTCACACAACTGAGGCGGTACTCCATGTGCACGCAAATTGAGTAATAGTCGCTTGTGAGTTTCGTCTTCAGATACCAGAAGTAACTTGTGGGCTCTCTTGCTCGCCGAATTGAGGACTTTATCAAACCAGGAGGTGGTGCCACACGGAATTTGCGTAACGCATCCTGGGGATGACTAATATTTTGCCTGTCGTCCTTACTTCAGGTATCTGTTACAGTAGTTCACTTATACAACTAAGAGCAGCTGTACTAGGGAAACCTATTTCGTAACGATGGATTCCATCTCCTACGCTGATGACTATGACGACACCTGATGAGATATCCACGAGACTCCGAAAGCGTTGGAAAGCCATCTTGGTCCGTGATCGCTGAACGGGCGCCTACAGCACAAGGAGATTGGCAGGAGCTGGATTCAAGGCCTCTGCCCCTCGCATAATGGCATCTTAATGTCCTGAAAAAGACTGATGTACGATGTATCCTCTGTCATGCAATGTACAGTGGCTTGTGGAATATGTATGTAGACGTTCCGCTAACAATTCTGCATTAATTCAGGATCGATGCGGTATCTCCTAGTCTTCCCTCACTTACTGGTCGCCTGCAGAAAGTATGTGATCGGACGATCGGACAGTGGGTTCCAGTATCTTCTGCCAATGACCTGTCTTTGAGAAGGGTACAGAACGCCTTATGTCGCTCTCACGCACTGTCATCAGGATGTACAAACATTTACCGCGCCTCATGCGTCGAGGCGACATTTTCCCTTGCTTTGACCGTGCACTAGGAATTTTTATCCATTGCTAGTGTTTTTGCATCCATGCTAATTTCTGTGCTCTGAATGAATGGTGTTTCCGATACCCAAAAACGATGATGTAGTGATATACGGTTAACTTGTCCACCAGCTGTTGGTGCGCAGCACTGAAGCGCAAAGTGATCCATATGCTCAGAGATCTATCCGTCTCTGTTACAATTAGTAGTAACCAACAGAAACCCCTCACGTCAGTCAATGCTGCACTGGAAAGGTGATGCATAGATATCAAACTACTGAATATAGCGTACAGTTATGTGCTTCAGCACCGTAACATCGCGTGAGATTACGACCTTACGACCATTTTCCAGGCAGAGTGCTACCTCACCATGTTCGGCTGAACTGCCAGTACACCACGATTAGGATCTATAAAGCAGTCAGAGTCAGTATTTTTCCAACAGTGAGGAGCAAATGCGACAGTGCGCTTCCCCCGAAATATCTGATCCAACATTTCTTGAGGTGGTCTCAACCACAGTAAAAGTGCAGAGTTACTTTATGAAGCAAAAACATAATCTTCAAATATTGTATAAATAAAATAAAATCAATGTGTTCAAATATATGCGGACAGATATATTTAGATTCTTTGGAGAGTACGGCATCTTTTTGCTAATTTGGTAAGTATCATGTGCTGACGTGTAACCGTCAGAGCAAAGAGTGGAATACATTTTCAACTATTAGTAAAGAGTAGTGCCTGAAATAACTATTATAGTCATCAGAAGAATAATCGCTGATCTTGCACAGAGATATCAAGTCGTTCCGATATATTCTGTACGAAGATTCGTTTGGTCTGTGACCGTCTCTTCCTGTGACATACATCGCTTCGGTCACTACTGCATGTATTCTTTGTCAGGGTCTGAAGTGTTTCAGGTTGGTTTGGGTTGGGTGGTGGTTTGTTATACTGCACCTCATGCACCAAACACTTAAACACGTTGCCATCTGAACACCCCTTTCATATGCAATGAAAGACGCTAACTGAATATTCACTCGCCCTTAAGTCTTGTTGATCAGGGTGCAGCTAGTCTGTGCTCTAAATCCGTATTCCTCCTTCCTCCAACTTAGCCCCGACTTCGCATCCCTACAGGCTGCAGGTAAGGCCGCGGAAAATTAACTTCTCGTTCTCATTCACTCCGTTACATAAATAAGAAGTGAGATTCAATTCACCTTCTTATATTATCTTCAAAATTACAACTCGATAGAGATAAATGAGCACAGCTACCAGCTCGTATACTGTTTCTCTGTACTGCGTACATAACAGATCTGATATTCATCTTCATAATTACCAATTACAGTACATTTATTATCTTTGATATTTCGCGTTCTTAGATTTCATGGGTCGGCCGTTGTGGCCGAGCGGTTCTAGGCGCTTGAGTACGGAACCGTGCGACTGCTACGGTCGCAGGTTCGAATCCTGCCTCGGGCATGGATATGTGTGATGTCCTTAGCTTAGTTAGGTTTAAGTAGTTCCGAGTTCTAGGGGACTGATGACCTCAGATGTTTAGTCAGTGCTCAGAGCCATTTGAACCATTTATATTTCATGGAGTTCTTCCTTCTGCACCGTCCGCTCTATGGAACTCTTGTCTCCACCTCAGCAGGTAGGGTGGTCTGACTCCTACCCACTTCTGTACAGTCACTGGATTGTTAGCTGCGGTATCAGCACCTACGATTTGAAACACCTCCCAACAGTGGTGCTCACCACTTACCGACATCTCTTCTCTTACATATGTATTTAAGGACGTGATATCTCTCATTCAAGGAATGGGTTGTATCATAACAGGTCCACACCCGAGTGGACATTTATCAGAACCAACAACGACAGAAGACGACTGTAATAGGGACCTCAGAAAGTAAGTTAGACAGGTTGTCCAATGGAAACACCATTGCGCAACAAGAAGCGTACATGTTCGGCGTTCCGTGCAGAGACAGTTCTGGTGCGGCCCGGGTAATAGGTACATCACATCGTGCGAGTGAGATGGCGCGGCATCTCGAATCGTACTTCAAAGATTGGAATCAGCCAAACGTCCAAGTTGCACACAGACTGCTGGCGGCGTACGGACTAAATGTAAAATCGCGCCCAGCCGTCGCGACATACTGCCAGCAGTTTGAGCAAGGCCGCACAGATGAGATGGTGCTGATTGAAAAGGAAGGCCACCGACGTAAATAGCGGTTGACTGTGTTTATCCAGGTTGCAAAGTGAAAGAATAACCGAGGGAAAGAGATTTTCCAACGATGAGGACGCTTCTCGAATGGCCCCAGGATCAAGGAGCGAAAATCTATCGCATAGCAACTGAATGATTGGTAGAAAACGTTCCGACCGTAGTTTTCAGAGACTTTGTGACTGCGTTAAAAACTGTCATGAAGCTGTGTCACATTTAAGAGTAGTGCAGCACAGAATAAAAGATACTTGGTCTGCCGTAATAAAGATTAACTTACTTTTTGAAGTCCCCTCGTTCCAGGTTTCCCTGAAACATTAGTTACACTTGGATGCCAGAATACTACGGTACGGAGACACACTGAGACCGTATTCACTCGTTGCGCTGCTTACGATGCTTCAGTACGCCCTAGTAGCACAACTACTTGTAAAAAGTGGTGAGGCAGTTGGTTGAGAGCCAATGAGCATTCCCGCTGTTCTCGGATTACGGTCACGGATTACTAGTTCTGAATTCAGCAAGCAAAGCCGTAGCGGAAAACAACAGTAAAAAAATGAACAGTATAGAGTCCAGCTAACGTGGTCAGTCTTCCACGCTTTTTGTGGCCCTTTGCAGTATAGGAAACCATTACTGCATAATTCATCAAAACAGTAGATCCTCCCAACAGTAGGAAATCAACAAATTTTCATTCACGAGAGTTCATCAGTAGATTTTAATTCTCTACATGAACGGCCATATTTTATCATTAAGCTTTTGACTGCGTTACTATCGCACGGCGTTTATTTCCACTCTGCGCTAACCTCTTCGTCCTTGTTGTAACTAGCATGTCTGCCTGATTAGCTGAGTGTGAGCGTGCTTGCCTACCGTGCAGCGCGCTCAGTTTTGATTCCCGGCCTGCTTGGGGATTTTCTCCGGTCGTGGTCTGGGTGTGCTGTCATCATCATCTCTTCATCAACGATGTGCAAGTCCCCCATTGTGGCGTCACCTTGCAAACCGGCGGCCGAACTCTCTCGGATAGGTTCTCCCGGCCATCAGTACCACACTACCACAGTCAGATTTCCGAGGTCACTATCCTACACTGGGCTATTCACAAAAGATGTTAGAGAGAAAGTTTTCTAGAACACACATCTTCCCTAGTCCGCTGTAGCTGAGTGGTCAGCGCGATGGAAGGTCAATCCTAAGAGTTCGATTCCTGGCTGGGTCGGAGATTTTCTCCGCTCAGGGACTGGGTCTTGAGTTGTCATAATCATCATCATTTCATCCCCATCGACGCGGAAGTCGCCGAAGTGGCGTCAGATCGAAAGACTTGCACCCGGCGAACAGTCTACCCGATGGTAGGCCCTAGTTACACGACATTTACATTTATCTTCACTTTTGTGTCGTCCAATACTCTGATTTTCAAAATAGACAAATCATTTCTTATAAATATCGTAATTCCTTCTGAACTTCCTGTCACAATTTGGAGACTGATAACCTGTTGAAATCATTTGTTTAACATTCATGATATTACTAGCAGAAGATACAGTAATTCCGTTCGAAGAACTGAAAATGATGACAACATCTATTAAATGAATGGGGAATATTTGAGATTTATGGCTTAAATGACTGACTCTGCATATTCGATTGTTTGTTCGCCTACATTCCGCCCGTTTCGTGCGTTAACTAATAGATATCCTAGCACGGTTTCTACAGAAGTTTTTTCTTATTGTATACATCTTACGTAGATTTATTTCTCCTCTAAACCTATTAACGGTAAGCTTTGTGATTTATCTTTCCATTTCTGTTTTAATAGCACAGTCTAGTACTACATTTCAGACGCTTCCTGCACCTGATCAAGAAAGGTATCGGGGCAATACGATACTAGCCGTTTATCTGGACTGCTTTCCGGTGTTGCAGCCTGCGAACAGATGCAGTAGACGGCTTGAAACAATAAAACGAAGGTTCGATGTACCGTATATCCTACGTAGTTCGGTGTCGACAGAGAAGATATGCCGCTGTAACAGCGATACATTTATCTGTGAGTGTGAGTGCGTACGTGTGGATGAAATATAAATGACCAATAAAACAGTACTGGCGTGTATTGTTCAGAGTGAATGTTTATGCTAATAAGAAACTGAAACATTACTGTAGTACGTTAAACGCTGTAACAGAACTGCAACATGTAACGTGTAGTAAAGTTTACGCCGTTTCAAAATTGTAGGCAGCTCTGAAGAATGCCTGTTGGGTGAACCGAGGAGTGGGGGAACAGTCCCTCATCTCCCAACCTTCCACCCCGCGGCTGCGAATGATCTGTGCTATTGGCCGTCCGAAAAATATCGCTGTATCACATTAGGTCAATAGTATCCACACAGCCATATGTAATGCGGAATGAACTGTTAGATGTCACGAGACGCGGACCACCACTACGAAACGAGGCGTGGAGTACTGTATTGACAGTAGGGAACCAGTAACAGCAAATTGGGGCGAGGTCAGAAGAGCTCAGCGACTTCAGAAGTGGCCTAACAATTGGGTGTCACGTGAGTAACAGGTCGCCGCGCGGAGTGGCAGCGCGGTTTGAGGCGCCATGTAACGAATTGCGCGCCCCCTCTCGCCGGAGGTTCGAGTCCTCTGTCGGGCTTAGGTGCGTGTACAGTTCTAAGCGTACGTTAGTGTAAGTAATGTGTAAGTCTAGGGTCCGATGACATCGGCAGTCTGGTCCCTTAGAAATTCATACACATTTGAATATTTAGTAACAGATCGATCAGGGGCATTTGAAACCTTACAGCAGCGCGAGTCGACTGTCAAGACCAGGGCGAGCTTCAGCAATGACGGTCAGGAACCGTCGAGTACTGCGGCAGGAGATTGTAAAAAAAAAGCATGAAATCAGCAGAAGGAATCACCTACGACTTACAAAGCGCTACCAAAAGTCCTATGACCGTGCACAGGGAGCAAAAAAGAATGGGGTAGATTTCTAGATTGAAGCGCCAAAGAAACAGGTACCGGCATACCCATTCAAATACAGAGATATGTAAACAGGCAGAATACGCTGCTGTGGTCGGTAACGCCTATGTAAAACAACAAGTGTCTGGCGCAGTTGTTAGATCGGTTATTGCTGCTACAATCACATGGTATAAGATTTAAGTGAGTTTGAAAGTGGTGTTATAGTCGATGCACGAGCGATGGGACACAGCATCTCCGGGGTAACGATAAATTTGGGATTTTCCCGTAGGACAATTTCACGAGTTTACCCTCAATATCAGGATCCCGATAAAACATCAAATCTCCAACATCGCAGCGGCCGGAAAAAAATCCTGCAAGAACTGGACCAAAAACGACTAGAAGAGAATCGTTCGACGTGACGGAAGTGCAACCATTCCGCAAATTTCTGCAGATTTCAGTGCCAGGCCACTCCTTGACTAGACCCGTCAACACCGACATTGGACTGTTGATGTCTGAAAACGTGTTGCCTGCTCGGACGAGTCTCGTTTCAAATTGTATCGAGTGGAAGGACCACTACGAGTATGGAGACAACCCCATGAATCCATGGATGCTGCATATGAGCAGGGGACTGTTCAAGCTGGTGGAGGCTCTGTAATGTTGTGGGGCGTGTACTGTTGGAACGATGTGGTACCCCTGAAACTTGTAGATACGACTCTGACAGGTGACACGTACATAAGCGTCTTGTCTGGTAACCTGCATCCATTTGAGGTCAATTGTGCATTCCGACGCACTTGTGCTATTCCAGCAGGACAATGTGACACCCCAAGGATCCAGAATTGCTACAAAAGTGGCTCCAGGGATACTCTTCAGGTTTTAAACACTTCCACTCGCTACCGAAGTCCCCAAACGTGAATATTATTGATCTCATCTGGGATGCCTTGCAACGTGCTGTTCAGAAGAGATTTCCATAGTCTTACTGAATTATGGACAGCCCTGCAGCATCCATGGTGTCAATTAACTCCATCACTACTTCAGACATTCGTCGAGTCCATGCCACGTAGTGTTGCGACACTTCTGCATGCTCGCGGGGACCGTGCACGATATTGGGCCGTTGTCCGAGTTTCTTTGGCTCTTCAGTGTATAAGTCACTCATTTCTTTAGTGCTAAGCGACGCTTGTGGTGATGTAAATAGCAACGCCACTGGACAGTGTATGACTGGAAACGAATGATTTGGAGTGATGAAACACGCTCCACCCTCTGGCAATTCAAGGAAGGGTTTGGGTTTGGTGAATGCCTATAGAACGTTACCTGCCACCATGTGTACTGCCAGGAGTGAAGCAAAAAGGAGGTTGTTTTAAGGAAAGTGGGTGTCTTCAGGTTAGCTTGTGATCCCTGATTTAGCTTAAGAAAGCGCTAAACGCGGAAGGACATGAACACATTTTACAGCATTGTGTGCTGCATGTAGTACAGGAGTAGTTCGGAAACGATGATTGTTGGTTTCAGCGTGGCAAATGCACCATGTCGATCAACAGCGTCTGTGAGGCAGTAGATTGTGGACAATAACATTCCTGAAACGGTTGGTGTGCCCAGAGACAGGACCTGTATGAAATACCTTTGGGGTGAGTCGGATCGGCAGAGTCCAATCTGTCGCGAAGGCGAATGGTGGACACACCGTATATTGATCTCCACCAGCATATGTCCTGATACTTTTGATCAGATAATGCACAACAGTTACTGATTCGATCGGCACACAGATTTAGAATTTGATCTATATGCTGAAAAGATGTGACTTTTTAAATCATGTACATTCAAATCTCATGAGCTCAATCACAATTACAAGTTTTTCGTAGTTGCATTCGCAAAAATGTTTTTAATATCATATTCTGTCACAATGGACACTAGGTGGCAACCACATTGCTCTGTCGTCCTCATGCTTAGCAGTGGACAGTACAACTACACTTTTTATTGCTTAATTACAACATCTCCATTACAATATTTGTAAAGCTACATGTATGTATTGCGTGTTGAGTGTACTGTAATAGTTGTGTTGTATGATGATGATGATAAGGAGGGAGAACGTTAAACCCGTTGGCAGCACACAGCCTACTCCTCGCAGGTAGCACCAAGGATGCCCTCTTGCTTAACGTCCACATCCGACGGATCACCATTAACAGTGTCACACAATCTCACTTCATGAGACACTACGGAGTGGTTTGGTGTTTAAGCCAGAGCCTGGTGATCAGGGACTCTCCTCCCCTTGCCAGCCAAATTCTGCAGTGAAACTTTTTCCCGCGTGCAGAATTCGAACAACATGTTTACCCCCGGATCAAGCGCGACCATAAAAGTATGTGCTAGTAAATTCGGCCACTATTTCAGTCAATAAAGGTGCGCTGTGAATGACAAAGGAGGCGTACAGGGTGACAATTATTGAACTATATGAAATAAAATCGTCTCAGCTCCTGAAAGGCTTGTGTTAGGACTTTCAAACTGCACGATTGGCCGCGGGGAATGAAGGGAATTAGTATGCGCATTATTGGTTTAGTGACGAAGCCCAATTTCATTTAAATGGGTTCATCAATAGGCAAAATTGCTCGACCCCATCGAAGCAGGAAAGTGTCTGATGTCTTGGATGGGCACTTTGGGGCTCGCATTCTGGCTCTGGGGTATTCAGAGGCCACTGGCATGGGCCGCGATTGGCCGCTATATTCTCCGGATCTGATGAGCACATGCAACTCCTTTTTGTGCAGCTATATTAAAGTTGACTTCATTCTCATTACCCAAAGTGACTCTGATTACGACAAGATGTGGTTCATGCAAGACGAGGCTCGACCCCATCGAAGCAGGAAAGTGTCTGATGTCTTGGATGGGCACTTTGGGGCTCGCATTCTGGCTCTGGGGTATTCAGAGGCCACTGGCATGGGCCGCGATTGGCCGCTATATTCTCCGGATCTGATGAGCACATGCAACTCCTTTTTGTGCAGCTATATTAAAGTTGACTTCATTCTCATTACCCAAAGTGACTCTGATTACGACAAGATGTGGTTCATGCAAGACGAGGCTCGACCCCATCGAAGCAGGAAAGTGTCTGATGTCTTGGATGGGCACTTTGGGGCTCGCATTCTGGCTCTGGGGTATTCAGAGGCCACTGGCATGGGCCGCGATTGGCCGCTATATTCTCCGGATCTGATGAGCACATGCAACTCCTTTTTGTGCAGCTATATTAAAGTTGACTTCATTCTCATTACCCAAAGTGACTCTGATTACGACAAGATGTGGTTCATGCAAGACGAGGCTCGACCCCATCGAAGCAGGAAAGTGTCTGATGTCTTGGATGGGCACTTTGGGGCTCGCATTCTGGCTCTGGGGTATTCAGAGGCCACTGGCATGGGCCGCGATTGGCCGCTATATTCTCCAGATCTGATGAGCACATGCAACTCCTTTTTGTGCAGCTATATTAAAGTTGACTTCATTCTCCTTACCCAAAGTGACTCTGATTACGACAAGATGTGGTTCATGCAAGACGAGGCTCGACCCCATCGAAGCAGGAAAGTGTCTGATGTCTTGGATGGGCACTTTGGGGCTCGCATTCTGGCTCTGGGGTATTCAGAGGCCACTGGCATGGGCCGCGATTGGCCGCTATATTCTCCAGATCTGATGAGCACATGCAACTCCTTTTTGTGCAGCTATATTAAAGTTGACTTCATTCTCCTTACCCAAAGTGACTCTGATTACGACAAGATGTGGTTCATGCAAGACGAGCCTCGACCCCATCGAAGCAGGAAAGTGTCTGATGTCTTGGATGGGCACTTTGGGGCTCGCATTCTGGCTCTGGGTATTCTGAGGCCACTGGCATGTGCCGCGATTTTCCGCTATATTCTCCGGATCTGATGAGCACATGCAACTCCTTTTTGTGCAGCTATATTAAAGTTGACTTCATTCTCCTTACCCAAAGTGACTCTGATTACGACAAGATGTGGTTCATGCAAGACGAGGGTCGACCCCATCGAAGCAGGAAAGTGTCTGATGTCTTGGATGGGCACTTTGGGGCTCGCATTCTGGCTCTGGGGTATTCAGAGGCCACTGGCATGGGCCGCGATTGGCCGCTATATTCTCCGGATCTGATGAGCACATGCAACTCCTTTTTGTGCAGCTATATTAAAGTTGACTTCATTCTCCTTACCCAAAGTGACTCTGATTACGACAAGATGTGGTTCATGCAAGACGAGGCTCGACCCCATCGAAGCAGGAAAGTGTCTGATGTCTTGGATGGGCACTTTTGGGCTCGCATTCTGGCTCTGGGGTATTCTGAGGCCACTGGCATGGGCCGCGATTTTCCGCTATATTCTCCGGATCTGATGAGCACATGCAACTCCTTTTTGTGCAGCTATATTAAAATTGACTTCATTCTCCTTACCCAAAGTGACTCTGATTACGACAAGATGTGGTTCATGCAAGACGAGGCTCGACCCCATCGAAGCAGGAAAGTGTCTGATGTCCTGGATGGGCACTTTGGGGCTCGCATTCTGGCTCTGGGGTATTCAGAGGCCACTGGCATGGGCCGCGATTGGCCGCTATATTCTCCGGATCTGATGAGCACATGCAACTCCTTTTTGTGCAGCTATATTAAAGTTGACTTCATTCTCATTACCCAAAGTGACTCTGATTACGACAAGATGTGGTTCATGCAAGACGAGGCTCGACCCCATCGAAGCAGGAAAGTGTCTGATGTCTTGGATGGGCACTTTGGGGCTCGCATTCTGGCTCTGGGGTATTCAGAGGCCACTGGCATGGGCCGCGATTGGCCGCTATATTCTCCGGATCTGATGAGCACATGCAACTCCTTTTTGTGCAGCTATATTAAAGTTGACTTCATTCTCCTTACCCAAAGTGACTCTGATTACGACAAGATGTGGTTCATGCAAGACGAGGCTCGACCCCATCGAAGCAGGAAAGTGTCTGATGTCTTGGATGGGCACTTTGGGGCTCGCATTCTGGCTCTGGGGTATTCAGAGGCCACTGGCATGGGCCGCGATTTTCCGCTATATTCTCCGGATCTGATGAGCACATGCAACTCCTTTTTGTGCAGCTATATTAAAGTTGACTTCATTCTCCTTACCCAAAGTGACTCTGATTACGACAAGATGTGGTTCATGCAAGGCGAGGCTCGACCCCATCGAAGCAGGAAAGTGTCTGATGTCTTGGATGGGCACTTTGGGGCTCGCATTCTGGCTCTGGGGTATTCAGAGGCCACTGGCATGGGCCTCGATTGGCCGCTATATTCTCCAGATCTGATGAGCACATGCAACTCCTTTTTGTGCAGCTATATTAAAGTTGACTTCATTCTCATTACCCAAAGTGACTCTGATTACGACAAGATGTGGTTAATGCAAGACGAGGCTCGACCCCATCGAAGCAGGAAAGTGTCTGATGTCTAGGATGGGCACTTTGGCGCTCGCATTCTGGCTCTGGGGTATTCAGAGGCTACTGGCATGGGCCGCGATTGGCCGCTATATTCTCCGGATCTGATGAGCACATGCAACTCCTTTTTGTGCAGCTATATTAAAGTTGACTTCATTCTCATTACCCAAAGTGACTCTGATTACGACAAGATGTGGTTCATGCAAGACGAGGCTCGACCCCATCGAAGCAGGAAAGTGTCTGATGTCTTGGATGGGCACTTTGGAGCTCGCATTCTGGCTCTGGGGTATTCAGAGGCTACTGGCATGGGCCGCGATTGGCCGCTATATTCTCCGGATCTGATGAGCACATGCAACTCCTTTTTGTGCAGCTATATTAAAGTTGACTTCATTCTCATTACCCAAAGTGACTCTGATTACAACAAGATGTGGTTCATGCAAGACGAGGCTCGACCCCATCGAAGCAGGAAAGTGTCTGATGTCTTGGCTGGGCACTTTGGGGCTCGCATTCTGGCTCTGGGGTATTCAGAGGCCACTGGCATGGGCCGCGATTGGCCGCTATATTCTCCAGATCTGATGAGCACATGCAACTCCTTTTTGTGCAGCTATATTAAAGTTGACTTCATTCTCCTTACCCAAAGTGACTCAGATTACGGCAAGATGTGGTTCATGCAAGACGAGGCTCGACCCCATCGAAGCAGGAAAGTGTCTGATGTCTTGGATGGGCACTTTGGGGCTCGCATTCTGGCTCTGGGGTATTCAGAGGCCACTGGCATGGGCCGCGATTGGCCGCTATATTCTCCAGATCTGATGAGCACATGAAACTCCTTTTTGTGCAGCTATATTAAAGTTGACTTCATTCTCCTTACCCAAAGTGACTCTGATTACGACAAGATGTGGTTCATGCAAGACGAGGCTCGACCCCATCGAAGCAGGAAAGTGTCTGATGTCTTGGATGGGCACTTTGGCGCTCGCATTCTGGCTCTGGGGTATTCAGATGCCACTGGCATGGGCCGCGATTGGCCGCTATATTCTCCGGATCTGATGAGCACATGCAACTCCTTTTTGTGCAGCTATATTAAAGTTGACTTCATTCTCATTACCCAAAGTGACTCTGATTACGACAAGATGTGGTTAATGCAAGACGAGGCTCGACCCCATCGAAGCAGGAAAGTGTCTGATGTCTTGGATGGGCACTTTGGGGCTCGCATTCTGGCTCTGGGGTATTCAGAGGCCACTGGCATGGGCCGCGATTGGCCGCTATATTCTCCAGATCTGATGAGCACATGCAACTCCTTTTTGTGCAGCTATATTAAAGTTGACTTCATTCTCCTTACCCAAAGTGACTCTGATTACGACAAGATGTGGTTCATGCAAGACGAGGCTCGACCCCATCGAAGCAGGAAAGTGTCTGATGTCTAGGATGGGCACTTTGGCGCTCGCATTCTGGCTCTGGGGTATTCAGAGGCCACTGGCATGGGCCGCGATTGGCCGCTATATTCTCCGGATCTGATGAGCACATGCAACTCCTTTTTGTGCAGCTATATTAAAGCTGACTTCATTCTCCTTACCCAAAGTGACTCTGATTATGACAAGATGTGGTTCATGCAAGACGAGGCTCGACCCCATCGAAGCAGGAAAGTGTCTGATGTCTTGGATGGGCACTTTGGTGCTCGCATTCTGGCTCTGGGGTATTCAGAGGCCACTGGCATGGGCCGCGATTGGCCGCTATATTCTCCAGATCTGATGAGCACATGCAACTCCTTTTTGTGCAGCTATATTAAAGTTGACTTCATTCTCCTTACCCAAAGTGACTCTGATTACGACAAGATGTGGTTCATGCAGGACGAGGTTCGACCCCATCGAAGCAGGAAAGTGTCTGATGTCTTGGCTGGGCACTTTGGGGCTCGCATTCTGGCTCTGGGGTATTCAGAGGCCACTGGCATGGGCCGCGATTGGCCGCTATATTCTCCAGATCTGATGAGCACATGCAACTCCTTTTTGTGCAGCTATATTAAAGTTGACTTCATTCTCCTTACCCAAAGTGACTCTGATTACGACAAGATGTGGTTCATGCAAGACGAGGCTCGACCCCATCGAAGCAGGAAAGTGTCTGATGTCTAGGATGGGCACTTTGGCGCTCGCATTCTGGCTCTGGGGTATTCAGAGGCCACTGGCATGGGCCGCGATTGGCCGCTATATTCTCCGGATCTGATGAGCACATGCAACTCCTTTTTGTGCAGCTATATTAAAGCTGACTTCATTCTCCTTACCCAAAGTGACTCTGATTATGACAAGATGTGGTTCATGCAAGACGAGGCTCGACCCCATCGAAGCAGGAAAGTGTCTGATGTCTTGGATGGGCACTTTGGTGCTCGCATTCTGGCTCTGGGGTATTCAGAGGCCACTGGCATGGGCCGCGATTGGCCGCTATATTCTCCAGATCTGATGAGCACATGCAACTCCTTTTTGTGCAGCTATATTAAAGTTGACTTCATTCTCCTTACCCAAAGTGACTCTGATTACGACAAGATGTGGTTCATGCAGGACGAGGTTCGACCCCATCGAAGCAGGAAAGTGTCTGATGTCTTGGCTGGGCACTTTGGGGCTCGCATTCTGGCTCTGGGGTATTCAGAGGCCACTGGCATGGGCCGCGATTAGCCGCTATATTCTCCGGATCTGATGAGCACATGCAACTCCTTTTTGTGCAGCTATATTAAAGCTGACTTCATTCTCCTTACCCAAAGTGACTCTGATTATGACAAGATGTGGTTCATGCAAGACGAGGGTCGACCCCATCGAAGCAGGAAAGTGTCTGATGTCTTGGATGGGCACTTTGGGGCTCGCATTCTGGCTCTGGGGTATTCAGAGGCCACTGGCATGGGCCGCGATTGGCCGCTATATTCTCCGGATCTGATGAGCACATGCAACTCCTTTTTGTGCAGCTATATTAAAGTTGACTTCATTCTCCTTACCCAAAGTGACTCTGATTACGACAAGATGTGGTTCATGCAAGACGAGGCTCGACCCCATCGAAGCAGGAAAGTGTCTGATGTCTTGGATGGGCACTTTTGGGCTCGCATTCTGGCTCTGGGGTATTCTGAGGCCACTGGCATGGGCCGCGATTTTCCGCTATATTCTCCGGATCTGATGAGCACATGCAACTCCTTTTTGTGCAGCTATATTAAAATTGACTTCATTCTCCTTACCCAAAGTGACTCTGATTACGACAAGATGTGGTTCATGCAAGACGAGGCTCGACCCCATCGAAGCAGGAAAGTGTCTGATGTCCTGGATGGGCACTTTGGGGCTCGCATTCTGGCTCTGGGGTATTCAGAGGCCACTGGCATGGGCCGCGATTGGCCGCTATATTCTCCGGATCTGATGAGCACATGCAACTCCTTTTTGTGCAGCTATATTAAAGTTGACTTCATTCTCATTACCCAAAGTGACTCTGATTACGACAAGATGTGGTTCATGCAAGACGAGGCTCGACCCCATCGAAGCAGGAAAGTGTCTGATGTCTTGGATGGGCACTTTGGGGCTCGCATTCTGGCTCTGGGGTATTCAGAGGCCACTGGCATGGGCCGCGATTGGCCGCTATATTCTCCGGATCTGATGAGCACATGCAACTCCTTTTTGTGCAGCTATATTAAAGTTGACTTCATTCTCCTTACCCAAAGTGACTCTGATTACGACAAGATGTGGTTCATGCAAGACGAGGCTCGACCCCATCGAAGCAGGAAAGTGTCTGATGTCTTGGATGGGCACTTTGGGGCTCGCATTCTGGCTCTGGGGTATTCAGAGGCCACTGGCATGGGCCGCGATTTTCCGCTATATTCTCCGGATCTGATGAGCACATGCAACTCCTTTTTGTGCAGCTATATTAAAGTTGACTTCATTCTCCTTACCCAAAGTGACTCTGATTACGACAAGATGTGGTTCATGCAAGGCGAGGCTCGACCCCATCGAAGCAGGAAAGTGTCTGATGTCTTGGATGGGCACTTTGGGGCTCGCATTCTGGCTCTGGGGTATTCAGAGGCCACTGGCATGGGCCGCGTTTGGCCGCTATATTCTCCGGATCTGATGAGCACATGCAACTCCTTTTTGTGCAGCTATATTAAAGTTGACTTCATTCTCATTACCCAAAGTGACTCTGATTACGACAAGATGTGGTTCATGCAAGACGAGGCTCGACCCCATCGAAGCAGGAAAGTGTCTGATGTCTTGGATGGGCACTTTGGGGCTCGCATTCTGGCTCTGGGGTATTCAGAGGCTACTGGCATGGGCCGCGATTGGCCGCTATATTCTCCGGATCTGATGAGCACATGCAACTCCTTTTTGTGCAGCTATATTAAAGTTGACTTCATTCTCATTACCCAAAGTGACTCTGATTACAACAAGATGTGGTTCATGCAAGACGAGGCTCGACCCCATCGAAGCAGGAAAGTGTCTGATGTCTTGGCTGGGCACTTTGGGGCTCGCATTCTGGCTCTGGGGTATTCAGAGGCCACTGGCATGGGCCGCGATTGGCCGCTATATTCTCCAGATCTGATGAGCACATGCAACTCCTTTTTGTGCAGCTATATTAAAGTTGACTTCATTCTCCTTACCCAAAGTGACTCAGATTACGGCAAGATGTGGTTCATGCAAGACGAGGCTCGACCCCATCGAAGCAGGAAAGTGTCTGATGTCTTGGATGGGCACTTTGGGGCTCGCATTCTGGCTCTGGGGTATTCAGAGGCCACTGGCATGGGCCGCGATTGGCCGCTATATTCTCCAGATCTGATGAGCACATGAAACTCCTTTTTGTGCAGCTATATTAAAGTTGACTTCATTCTCCTTACCCAAAGTGACTCTGATTACGACAAGATGTGGTTCATGCAAGACGAGGCTCGACCCCATCGAAGCAGGAAAGTGTCTGATGTCTTGGATGGGCACTTTGGCGCTCGCATTCTGGCTCTGGGGTATTCAGATGCCACTGGCATGGGCCGCGATTGGCCGCTATATTCTCCGGATCTGATGAGCACATGCAACTCCTTTTTGTGCAGCTATATTAAAGTTGACTTCATTCTCATTACCCAAAGTGACTCTGATTACGACAAGATGTGGTTAATGCAAGACGAGGCTCGACCCCATCGAAGCAGGAAAGTGTCTGATGTCTTGGATGGGCACTTTGGGGCTCGCATTCTGGCTCTGGGGTATTCAGAGGCCACTGGCATGGGCCGCGATTGGCCGCTATATTCTCCAGATCTGATGAGCACATGCAACTCCTTTTTGTGCAGCTATATTAAAGTTGACTTCATTCTCCTTACCCAAAGTGACTCTGATTACGACAAGATGTGGTTCATGCAAGACGAGGCTCGACCCCATCGAAGCAGGAAAGTGTCTGATGTCTAGGATGGGCACTTTGGCGCTCGCATTCTGGCTCTGGGGTATTCAGAGGCCACTGGCATGGGCCGCGATTGGCCGCTATATTCTCCGGATCTGATGAGCACATGCAACTCCTTTTTGTGCAGCTATATTAAAGCTGACTTCATTCTCCTTACCCAAAGTGACTCTGATTATGACAAGATGTGGTTCATGCAAGACGAGGCTCGACCCCATCGAAGCAGGAAAGTGTCTGATGTCTTGGATGGGCACTTTGGTGCTCGCATTCTGGCTCTGGGGTATTCAGAGGCCACTGGCATGGGCCGCGATTGGCCGCTATATTCTCCAGATCTGATGAGCACATGCAACTCCTTTTTGTGCAGCTATATTAAAGTTGACTTCATTCTCCTTACCCAAAGTGACTCTGATTACGACAAGATGTGGTTCATGCAGGACGAGGTTCGACCCCATCGAAGCAGGAAAGTGTCTGATGTCTTGGCTGGGCACTTTGGGGCTCGCATTCTGGCTCTGGGGTATTCAGAGGCCACTGGCATGGGCCGCGATTAGCCGCTATATTCTCCGGATCTGATGAGCACATGCAACTCCTTTTTGTGCAGCTATATTAAAGCTGACTTCATTCTCCTTACCCAAAGTGACTCTGATTATGACAAGATGTGGTTCATGCAAGACGAGGCTCGACCACATCGAAGCAGGAAAGTGTCTGATGTCTTGGATGGGCACTTTGGTGCTCGCATTCTGGCTCTGGGGTATTCAGAGGCCACTGGCATGGGCCGCGATTGGCCGCTATATTCTCCAGATCTGATGAGCACATGCAACTCCTTTTTGTGCAGCTATATTGAAGTTGACTTCATTCTCCTTACCCAAAGTGACTCTGATTACGACAAGATGTGGTTCATGCAGGACGAGGTTCGACCCCATCGAAGCAGGAAAGTGTCTGATGTCTTGGCTGGGCACTTTGGGGCTCGCATTCTGGCTCTGGGGTATTCAGAGGCCACTGGCATGGGCCGCGATTAGCCGCTATATTCTCCGGATCTGATGAGCACATGCAACTCCTTTTTGTGCAGCTATATTAAAGTTGACTTCATTCTCATTACCCAAAGTGACTCTGAATACGACAGGATGTGGTTCATGCAAGACGAGGCTCGACCCCATCGAAGCAGGAAAGTGTCTGATGTCTTAGATGGGCACTTTGGGGCTCGCATTCTGGCTCTGGGGGATTCAGAGGCCACTGGCATGGCCCCCGATTGGCCGTTATATTCTCTGGATCTGATGAGCACATGCAACTCCTTTCTGTGCAACTTTATTAAAGTTGACTTCATTCTCATTACCCAAAGTGACTCTGATTACGACAAGATGTGGTTCATGCAAGACGAGGCTCGACTTCATCGAAGCAGGAAAGTGTCTGATGTCTTGGATGGGCACTTTGGGGCTCGCATTCTGGCTCTGGGGTATTCAGAGGCCACTGGCATGGGCCGCGATTGGCCGCTATATTCTCCGGATCTGATGAGCACATGCAACTCCTTTTTGTGCAGCTATATTAAAGTAGACTTCATTCTCCTTACCCAAAGTGACTCTGATTACGACAAGATGTGGTTCATGCAAGACGAGGCTCGACCCCATCGAAGCAGGAAAGTGTCTGATGTCTTGGATGGGCACTTTGGGGCTTGCATTCTGGCTCTGGGGTATTCAGAGGCCACTGGCATGGGCCGCGATTGGCCGCTATATTCTCCAAATCTGATGAGCATATGCAACTCCTTTTTGTGGAGCTATATTAAAGTTGACTTCATTCTCATTACCCAAAGTGACTCTGATTACGACAAGATGTGGTTCATGCAAGACGAGGCTCGACCCCATCGAAGCAGGAAAGTGTCTGATGTCTTGGATGGGCACTTTGGGGCTCGAATTCTGGCTCTGGGGTATTCAGAGGCCACTGGCATGGGCCGCGATTGGCCGCTATATTCTCCAGATCTGATGAGCACATGCAACTCCTTTTTGTGGAGCTATATTAAAGTTGACTTCATTCTCATTACCCAAAGTGACTCTGATTACGACAAGATGTGGTTCATGCAAGACGAGGCTCGACCCCATCGAAGCAGGAAAGTGTCTGATGTCTTGGATGGGCACTTTGGGGCTCGCATTCTGGCTCTGGGGTATTCAGAGGCCACTGGCATGGGCCGCTATATTCTCCGGATCTGATGAGCACATGCAACTCCTTTTTGTGGAGCTATATTAAAGTTGAATTCATTCTCATTACCCAAAGTGACTCTGATTACGACAAGATGTGGTTCATGCAAGACGAGGCTCGACCTCATCGAAGCAGGAAAGTGTCTGATGTCTTGGATGGGCACTTTGGGGCTCGCATTCTGGCTCTGGGGTATTCAGAGGCCACTGGCATGGGCCGCGATTGGCCGCTATATTCTCCGGATCTGATGAGCACATGCAACTCCTTTTTGTGCAGCTATATTAAAGTTGACTTCATTCTCATTACCCAAAGTGACTCTGAATACGACAAGATGTGGTTCATGCAAGACGAGGCTCGACCCCATCGAAGCAGGAAAGTGTCTGATGTCTTGGATGGGCACTTTGGGGCTCGCATTCTGGCTCTGGGGTATTCAGAGGCCACTGGCATGGGCCGCGATTGGCCGCTATATTCTCCGGATCTGATGGGCACATGCAACTCCTTTTTGTGCAGCTATATTAAAGTTGACTTCATTCTCCTTACTTAAAGTGACTCTGATTACGACAAGATGTGGTTCATGCAAGACGAGGCTCGACCCCATCGAAGCAGGAAAGTGTCTGATGTCTTGGATGGGCACTTTGGGGCTCGCATTCTGGCTCTGGGGTATTCAGAGGCCACTGGCATGGGCCGCGATTGGCCGTTATACTCTCTGGATCTGATGAGCACATGCAACTCCTCTTTGTGCAGCTATATTAAAGTTGACTTCATTCTCATTACCCAAAGTGACTCTGATTACGACAAGATGTGGTTCATGCAAGACGAGGCTCGACCCCATCGAAGCAGGAAAGTGTCTGATGTCTTGGATGGGCACTTTGGGGCTCGCATTCTGGCTCTGGGGTATTCAGAGGCCACTGGCATGGGCCGCGATTGGCCGCTATATTCTCCAGATCTGATGAGCTCATGCAACTCCTTTTTGTGCAGCTATATTAAAGTTGACTTCATTCTCCTTACCCAAAGTGACTCTGATTACGACAAGGTGTGGTTCATGCAAGACGAGGCTCGACCCCATCGAAGCAGGAAAGTGTCTGATGTCTAGGATGGGCACTTTGGCGCTCGCATTCTGGCTCTGGGGTATTCAGAGGCCACTGGCATGGGCCGCGTTTGGCCGCTATATTCTCCGGATCTGATGAGCACATGCAACTCCTTTTTGTGCAGCTATATTAAAGTTGACTTCATTCTCATTACCCAAAGTGACTCTGATTACGACAAGATGTGGTTCATGCAAGACGAGGCTCGACCTCATCGAAGCAGGAAAGTGTCTGATGTCTTGGATGGGCACTTTGGGGCTCGCATTCTGGCTCTGGGGTATTCAGAGGCCACTGGCATGGGCCGCGATTGGCCGCTATATTCTCTGGATCTGATGAGCACATGCAACTCCTTTTTGTGCAGCTATATTAAAGTTGACTTCATTCTCATTACCCAAAGTGACTCTGATTACGACAAGATGTGGTTCATGCAAGACGAGGCTCGACCCCATCGAAGCAGGAAAGTGTCTGATGTCTTGGATGGGCACTTTGGGGCTCGCATTCCGGCTCTGGGGTATTCAGAGGCCACTGGCATGGGCCGCGATTGGCCGCTATATTCTCCAGATCTGATGAGCACATGCAACTCCTTTTTGTGCAGCTATATTAAAGTTGACTTCATTCTCATTACCCAAAGTGACTCTGAATACGACAGGATGTGGTTCATGCAAGACGAGGCTCGACCCCATCGAAGCAGGAAAGTGTCTGATGTCTTGGATGGGCACTTTGGGGCTCGCATTCTGGCTCTGGGGTATTCAGAGGCCACTGGCATGGCCCGTGATTGGCCGTTATATTCTCTGGATCCGATGAGCACATGCAACTCCTTTCTGTGCAGCTTTATTAAAGTTGACTTCATTCTCATTACCCAAAGTGACTCTGATTACGACAAGATGTGGTTCATGCAAGACGAGGTTCGACTCCATCGAAGCAGGAAAGTGTCTGATGTCTTGGATGGGCACTTTGGGGCTCGCATTCTGGCTCTGGGGTATTCAGAGGCCACTGGCATGGGCCGCGATTGGCCGTTATATTCTCCGGATCTGATGAGCACATGCAACTCCTTTTTGTGGAGCTATATTAAAGTTGAATTCATTCTCATTACCCAAAGTGACTCTGATTACGACAAGATGTGGTTCATGCAAGACGAGGCTCGACCTCATCGAAGCAGGAAAGTGTCTGATGTCTTGGATGGGCACTTTGGGGCTCGCATTCTGGCTCTGGGGTATTCAGAGGCCACTGGCATGGGCCGCGATTGGCCGCTATATTCTCCGGATCTGATGAGCACATGCAACTCCTTTTTGTGCAGCTATATTAAAGTTGACTTCATTCTCATTACCCAAAGTGACTCTGAATACGACAAGATGTGGTTCATGCAAGACGAGGCTCGACCCCATCGAAGCAGGAAAGTGTCTGATGTCTTGGATGGGCACTTTGGGGCTCGCATTCTGGCTCTGGGGTATTCAGAGGCCACTGGCATGGGCCGCGATTGGCCGCTATATTCTCCAGATCTGATGAGCACATGCAACTCCTTTTTGTGCAGCTATATTAAAGTTGACTTCATTCTCATTACCCAAAGTGACTCTGATTACGACAAGATGTGGTTCATGCAAGACGAGGGTCGACCCCATCGAAGCAGGAAAGTGTCTGATGTCTTGGATGGGCACTTTGGGGCTCGCATTCTGGCTCTGGGGTATTCAGAGGCCACTGGCGTGGGCCGCGATTGGCCGCTATATTCTCCGGATCTGATGAGCACATGCAACTCCTTTTTGTGCAGCTATATTAAAGTTGACTTCATTCTCCTTACCCAAAGTGACTCTGATTACGACAAGATGTGGTTCATGCAAGACGAGGCTCGACCCCATCGAAGCAGGAAAGTGTCTGATGTCTTGGATGGGCACTTTTGGGCTCGCATTCTGGCTCTGGGGTATTCTGAGGCCACTGGCATGGGCCGCGATTTTCCGCTATATTCTCCGGATCTGATGAGCACATGCAACTCCTTTTTGTGCAGCTATATTAAAATTGACTTCATTCTCCTTACCCAAAGTGACTCTGATTACGACAAGATGTGGTTCATGCAAGACGAGGCTCGACCCCATCGAAGCAGGAAAGTGTCTGATGTCCTGGATGGGCACTTTGGGGCTCGCATTCTGGCTCTGGGGTATTCAGAGGCCACTGGCATGGGCCGCGATTGGCCGCTATATTCTCCGGATCTGATGAGCACATGCAACTCCTTTTTGTGCAGCTATATTAAAGTTGACTTCATTCTCATTACCCAAAGTGACTCTGATTACGACAAGATGTGGTTCATGCAAGACGAGGCTCGACCCCATCGAAGCAGGAAAGTGTCTGATGTCTTGGATGGGCACTTTGGGGCTCGCATTCTGGCTCTGGGGTATTCAGAGGCTACTGGCATGGGCCGCGATTGGCCGCTATATTCTCCGGATCTGATGAGCACATGCAACTCCTTTTTGTGCAGCTATATTAAAGTTGACTTCATTCTCATTACCCAAAGTGACTCTGATTACAACAAGATGTGGTTCATGCAAGACGAGGCTCGACCCCATCGAAGCAGGAAAGTGTCTGATGTCTCGGCTGGGCACTTTGGGGCTCGCATTCTGGCTCTGGGGTATTCAGAGGCCACTGGCATGGGCCGCGATTGGCCGCTATATTCTCCGGATCTGATGAGCACATGCAACTCCTTTTTGTGCAGCTATATTAAAGTTGACTTCATTCTCCTTACCCAAAGTGACTCAGATTACGACAAGATGTGGTTCATGCAAGACGAGGCTCGACCCCATCGAAGCAGGAAAGTGTCTGATGTCTTGGATGGGCACTTTGGGGCTCGCATTCTGGCTCTGGGGTATTCAGAGGCCACTGGCATGGGCCGCGATTGGCCGCTATATTCTCCAGATCTGATGAGCACATGAAACTCCTTTTTGTGCAGCTATATTAAAGTTGACTTCATTCTCCTTACCCAAAGTGACTCTGATTACGACAAGATGTGGTTCATGCAAGACGAGGCTCGACCCCATCGAAGCAGGAAAGTGTCTGATGTCTTGGATGGGCACTTTGGCGCTCGCATTCTGGCTCTGGGGTATTCAGATGCCACTGGCATGGGCCGCGATTGGCCGCTATATTCTCCGGATCTGATGAGCACATGCAACTCCTTTTTGTGCAGCTATATTAAAGTTGACTTCATTCTCATTACCCAAAGTGACTCTGATTACGACAAGATGTGGTTAATGCAAGACGAGGCTCGACCCCATCGAAGCAGGAAAGTGTCTGATGTCTTGGATGGGCACTTTGGGGCTCGCATTCTGGCTCTGGGGTATTCAGAGGCCACTGGCATGGGCCGCGATTGGCCGCTATATTCTCCAGATCTGATGAGCACATGCAACTCCTTTTTGTGCAGCTATATTAAAGTTGACTTCATTCTCATTACCCAAAGTGACTCTGATTACGACAAGATGTGGTTCATGCAAGACGAGGCTCGACCCCGTCGAAGCAGGAAAGTGTCTGATGTCTTGGATGTGCACTTTGGGGCTCGCATTCTGGCTCTGGGGTATTCAGAGGCCACTGGCATGGGCCGCGATTGGCCGCTATATTCTCCAGATCTGATGAGCACATGCAACTCCTTTTTGTGCAGCTATATTAAAGTTGACTTCATTCTCCTTACCCAAAGTGACTCTGATTACGACAAGATGTGGTTCATGCAAGACGAGGCTCGACCCCATCGAAGCAGGAAAGTGTCTGATGTCTAGGATGGGCACTTTGGCGCTCGCATTCTGGCTCTGGGGTATTCAGAGGCCACTGGCATGGGCCGCGATTGGCCGCTATATTCTCCGGATCTGATGAGCACATGCAACTCCTTTTTGTGCAGCTATATTAAAGCTGACTTCATTCTCCTTACCCAAAGTGACTCTGATTATGACAAGATGTGGTTCATGCAAGACGAGGCTCGACCCCATCGAAGCAGGAAAGTGTCTGATGTCTTGGATGGGCACTTTGGTGCTCGCATTCTGGCTCTGGGGTATTCAGAGGCCACTGGCATGGGCCCCGATTGGCCGCTATATTCTCCAGATCTGATGAGCACATGCAACTCCTTTTTGTGCAGCTATATTAAAGTTGACTTCATTCTCCTTACCCAAAGTGACTCTGATTACGACAAGATGTGGTTCATGCAGGACGAGGTTCGACCCCATCGAAGCAGGAAAGTGTCTGATGTCTTGGCTGGGCACTTTGGGGCTCGCATTCTGGCTCTGGGGTATTCAGAGGCCACTGGCATGGGCCGCGATTAGCCGCTATATTCTCCGGATCTGATGAGCACATGCAACTCCTTTTTGTGCAGCTATATTAAAGCTGACTTCATTCTCCTTACCCAAAGTGACTCTGATTATGACAAGATGTGGTTCATGCAAGACGAGGCTCGACCACATCGAAGCAGGAAAGTGTCTGATGTCTTGGATGGGCACTTTGGTGCTCGCATTCTGGCTCTGGGGTATTCAGATGCCACTGGCATGGGCCGCGATTGGCCGCTATATTCTCCAGATCTGATGAGCACATGCAACTCCTTTTTGTGCAGCTATATTGAAGTTGACTTCATTCTCCTTACCCAAAGTGACTCTGATTACGACAAGATGTGGTTCATGCAGGACGAGGTTCGACCCCATCGAAGCAGGAAAGTGTCTGATGTCTTGGCTGGGCACTTTGGGGCTCGCATTCTGGCTCTGGGGTATTCAGAGGCCACTGGCATGGGCCGCGATTAGCCGCTATATTCTCCGGATCTGATGAGCACATGCAACTCCTTTTTGTGCAGCTATATTAAAGTTGACTTCATTCTCATTACCCAAAGTGACTCTGAATACGACAGGATGTGGTTCATGCAAGACGAGGCTCGACCCCATCGAAGCAGGAAAGTGTCTGATGTCTTAGATGGGCACTTTGGGGCTCGCATTCTGGCTCTGGGGGATTCAGAGGCCACTGGCATGGCCCCCGATTGGCCGTTATATTCTCTGGATCTGATGAGCACATGCAACTCCTTTCTGTGCAACTTTATTAAAGTTGACTTCATTCTCATTACCCAAAGTGACTCTGATTACGACAAGATGTGGTTCATGCAAGACGAGGCTCGACTTCATCGAAGCAGGAAAGTGTCTGATGTCTTGGATGGGCACTTTGGGGCTCGCATTCTGGCTCTGGGGTATTCAGAGGCCACTGGCATGGGCCGCGATTGGCCGCTATATTCTCCGGATCTGATGAGCACATGCAACTCCTTTTTGTGCAGCTATATTAAAGTAGACTTCATTCTCCTTACCCAAAGTGACTCTGATTACGACAAGATGTGGTTCATGCAAGACGAGGCTCGACCCCATCGAAGCAGGAAAGTGTCTGATGTCTTGGATGGGCACTTTGGGGCTTGCATTCTGGCTCTGGGGTATTCAGAGGCCACTGGCATGGGCCGCGATTGGCCGCTATATTCTCCAAATCTGATGAGCATATGCAACTCCTTTTTGTGGAGCTATATTAAAGTTGACTTCATTCTCATTACCCAAAGTGACTCTGATTACGACAAGATGTGGTTCATGCAAGACGAGGCTCGACCCCATCGAAGCAGGAAAGTGTCTGATGTCTTGGATGGGCACTTTGGGGCTCGCATTCTGGCTCTGGGGTATTCAGAGGCCACTGGCATGGGCCGCGATTGGCCGCTATATTCTCCAGATCTGATGAGCACATGCAACTCCTTTTTGTGGAGCTATATTAAAGTTGACTTCATTCTCATTACCCAAAGTGACTCTGATTACGACAAGATGTGGTTCATGCAAGACGAGGCTCGACCCCATCGAAGCAGGAAAGTGTCTGATGTCTTGGATGGGCACTTTGGGGCTCGCATTCTGGCTCTGGGGTATTCAGAGGCCACTGGCATGGGCCGCTATATTCTCCGGATCTGATGAGCACATGCAACTCCTTTTTGTGGAGCTATATTAAAGTTGAATTCATTCTCATTACCCAAAGTGACTCTGATTACGACAAGATGTGGTTCATGCAAGACGAGGCTCGACCTCATCGAAGCAGGAAAGTGTCTGATGTCTTGGATGGGCACTTTGGGGCTCGCATTCTGGCTCTGGGGTATTCAGAGGCCACTGGCATGGGCCGCGATTGGCCGCTATATTCTCCGGATCTGATGAGCACATGCAACTCCTTTTTGTGCAGCTATATTAAAGTTGACTTCATTCTCATTACCCAAAGTGACTCTGAATACGACAAGATGTGGTTCATGCAAGACGAGGCTCGACCCCATCGAAGCAGGAAAGTGTCTGATGTCTTGGATGGGCACTTTGGGGCTCGCATTCTGGCTCTGGGGTATTCAGAGGCCACTGGCATGGGCCGCGATTGGCCGCTATATTCTCCAGATCTGATGAGCACATGCAACTCCTTTTTGTGCAGCTATATTAAAGTTGACTTCATTCTCATTACCCAAAGTGACTCTGATTACGACAAGATGTGGCTCATGCAAGACGAGGCTCGACCCCATCGAAGCAGGAAAGTGTCTGATGTCTTGGATGGGCACTTTGGGGCTCGCATTCTGGCTCTGGGGTATTCAGAGGCCACTGGCATGGGCCGCGATTGGCCGCTATATTCTCCGGATCTGATGGGCACATGCAACTCCTTTTTGTGCAGCTATATTAAAGTTGACTTCATTCTCCTTACTTAAAGTGACTCTGATTACGACAAGATGTGGTTCATGCAAGACGAGGCTCGACCCCATCGAAGCAGGAAAGTGTCTGATGTCTTGGATGGGCACTTTGGGGCTCGCATTCTGGCTCTGGGGTATTCAGAGGCCACTGGCATGGGCCGCGATTGGCCGTTATACTCTCTGGATCTGATGAGCACATGCAACTCCTCTTTGTGCAGCTATATTAAAGTTGACTTCATTCTCATTACCCAAAGTGACTCTGATTACGACAAGATGTGGTTCATGCAAGACGAGGCTCGACCCCATCGAAGCAGGAAAGTGTCTGATGTCTTGGATGGGCACTTTGGGGCTCGCATTCTGGCTCTGGGGTATTCAGAGGCCACTGGCATGGGCCGCGATTGGCCGCTATATTCTCCAGATCTGATGAGCTCATGCAACTCCTTTTTGTGCAGCTATATTAAAGTTGACTTCATTCTCCTTACCCAAAGTGACTCTGATTACGACAAGGTGTGGTTCATGCAAGACGAGGCTCGACCCCATCGAAGGAGGAAAGTGTCTGATGTCTAGGATGGGCACTTTGGCGCTCGCATTCTGGCTCTGGGGTATTCAGAGGCCACTGGCATGGGCCGCGTTTGGCCGCTATATTCTCCGGATCTGATGAGCACATGCAACTCCTTTTTGTGCAGCTATATTAAAGTTGACTTCATTCTCATTACCCAAAGTGACTCTGATTACGACAAGATGTGGTTCATGCAAGACGAGGCTCGACCCCATCGAAGCAGGAAAGTGTCTGATGTCTTGGATGGGCACTTTGGGGCTCGCATTCCGGCTCTGGGGTATTCAGAGGCCACTGGCATGGGCCGCGATTGGCCGCTATATTCTCCAGATCTGATGAGCACATGCAACTCCTTTTTGTGCAGCTATATTAAAGTTGACTTCATTCTCATTACCCAAAGTGACTCTGAATACGACAGGATGTGGTTCATGCAAGACGAGGCTCGACCCCATCGAAGCAGGAAAGTGTCTGATGTCTTGGATGGGCACTTTGGGGCTCGCATTCTGGCTCTGGGGTATTCAGAGGCCACTGGCATGGCCCGCGATTGGCCGTTATATTCTCTGGATCCGATGAGCACATGCAACTCCTTTCTGTGCAGCTTTATTAAAGTTGACTTCATTCTCATTACCCAAAGTGACTCTGATTACGACAAGATGTGGTTCATGCAAGACGAGGTTCGACTCCATCGAAGCAGGAAAGTGTCTGATGTCTTGGATGGGCACTTTGGGGCTCGCATTCTGGCTCTGGGGTATTCAGAGGCCACTGGCATGGGCCGCGATTGGCCGTTATATTCTCCGGATCTGATGAGCACATGCAACTCCTTTTTGTGGAGCTATATTAAAGTTGAATTCATTCTCATTACCCAAAGTGACTCTGATTACGACAAGATGTGGTTCATGCAAGACGAGGCTCGACCTCATCGAAGCAGGAAAGTGTCTGATGTCTTGGATGGGCACTTTGGGGCTCGCATTCTGGCTCTGGGGTATTCAGAGGCCACTGGCATGGGCCGCGATTGGCCGCTATATTCTCCGGATCTGATGAGCACATGCAACTCCTTTTTGTGCAGCTATATTAAAGTTGACTTCATTCTCATTACCCAAAGTGACTCTGAATACGACAAGATGTGGTTCATGCAAGACGAGGCTCGACCCCATCGAAGCAGGAAAGTGTCTGATGTCTTGGATGGGCACTTTGGGGCTCGCATTCTGGCTCTGGGGTATTCAGAGGCCACTGGCATGGGCCGCGATTGGCCGCTATATTCTCCAGATCTGATGAGCACATGCAACTCCTTTTTGTGCAGCTATATTAAAGTTGACTTCATTCTCATTACCCAAAGTGACTCTGATTACGACAAGATGTGGCTCATGCAAGACGAGGCTCGACCACATCGAAGCAGGAAAGTGTCTGATGTCTTGGATGGGCACTTTGGGGCTCGCATTCTGGCTCTGGGGTATTCAGAGGCCACTGGCATGGGCCGCGATTGGCCGCTATATTCTCCGGATCTGATGGGCACATGCAACTCCTTTTTGTGCAGCTATATTAAAGTTGACTTCATTCTCCTTACTTAAAGTGACTCTGATTACGACAAGATGTGGTTCATGCAAGACGAGGCTCGACCCCATCGAAGCAGGAAAGTGTCTGATGTCTTGGATGGGCACTTTGGGGCTCGCATTCTGGCTCTGGGGTATTCAGAGGCCACTGGCATGGGCCGCGATTGGCCGTTATACTCTCTGGATCTGATGAGCACATGCAACTCCTCTTTGTGCAGCTATATTAAAGTTGACTTCATTCTCATTACCCAAAGTGACTCTGATTACGACAAGATGTGGTTCATGCAAGACGAGGCTCGACCCCGTCGAAGCAGGAAAGTGTCTGATGTCTTGGATGGGCACTTTGGGGCTCGCATTCTGGCTCTGGGGTATTCAGAGGCCACTGGCATGGGCCGCGATTGGCCGCTATATTCTCCAGATCTGATGAGCTCATGCAACTCCTTTTTGTGCAGCTATATTAAAGTTGACTTCATTCTCCTTACCCAAAGTGACTCTGATTACGACAAGGTGTGGTTCATGCAAGACGAGGCTCGACCCCATCGAAGCAGGAAAGTGTCTGATGTCTAGGATGGGCACTTTGGCGCTCGCATTCTGGCTCTGGGGTATTCAGAGGCCACTGGCATGGGCCGCGTTTGGCCGCTATATTCTCCGGATCTGATGAGCACATGCAACTCCTTTTTGTGCAGCTATATTAAAGTTGACTTCATTCTCATTACCCAAAGTGACTCTGATTACGACAAGATGTGGTTCATGCAAGACGAGGCTCGACCTCATCGAAGCAGGAAAGTGTCTGATGTCTTGGATGGGCACTTTGGGGCTCGCATTCTGGCTCTGGGGTATTCAGAGGCCACTGGAATGGGCCGCGATTGGCCGCTATATTCTCCGGATCTGATGAGCACATGCAACTCCTTTTTGTGCAGCTATATTAAAGTTGACTTCATTCTCATTACCCAAAGTGACTCTGATTACGACAAGATGTGGTTCATGCAAGACGAGGCTCGACCCCATCGAAGCAGGAAAGTGTCTGATGTCTTGGATGGGCACTTTGGGGCTCGCATTCCGGCTCTGGGGTATTCAGAGGCCACTGGCATGGGCCGCGATTGGCCGCTATATTCTCCAGATCTGATGAGCACATGCAACTCCTTTTTGTGCAGCTATATTAAAGTTGACTTCATTCTCATTACCCAAAGTGACTCTGATTACGACAAGATGTGGCTCATGCAAGACGAGGCTCGACCCCATCGAAGCAGGAAAGTGTCTGATGTCTTGGATGGGCACTTTGGGGCTCGCATTCTGGCTCTGGGGTATTCAGAGGCCACTGGCATGGGCCGCGATTGGCCGCTATATTCTCCGGATCTGATGAGCACATGCAACTCCTTTTTGTGCAGCTGTATTAAAGTTGACTTCATTCTCCTTACTTAAAGTGACTCTGATTACGACAAGATGTGGTTCATGCAAGACGAGGCTCGACCCCATCGAAGCAGGAAAGTGTCTGATGTCTTGGATGGGCACTTTGGGGCTCGCATTCTGGCTCTGGGGTATTCAGAGGCCACTGGCATGGGCCGCGATTGGCCGTTATACTCTCTGGATCTGATGAGCACATGCAACTCCTCTTTGTGCAGCTATATTAAAGTTGACTTCATTCTCATTACCCAAAGTGACTCTGATTACGAGAAGATGTGGTTCATGCAAGACGAGGCTCGACCCCGTCGAAGGAGGAAAGTGTCTGATGTCTTGGATGGGCACTTTGGGGCTCGCATTCTGGCTCTGGGGTATTCAGAGGCCACTGGCATGGGCCGCCATTGGCCGCCATATTCTCCAGTTCTGATGAGCTCATGCAACTCCTTTTTGTGCAGCTATATTAAAGTTGACTTCATTCTCCTTACCCAAAGTGACTCTGATTACGACAAGATGTGGTTCATGCAAGACGAGGCTCGACCCCATCGAAGCAGGAAAGTGTCTGATGTCTTGGATGGGCACTTTGTGGCTCGCATTCTGGCTCTGGGGTATTCAGAGGCCACTGGCATGGGCCGCGTTTGGCCGCTATATTCTCCGGATCTGATGAGCACATGCAACTCCTTTTTGTGCAGCAATATTAAAGCTGACTTCATTCTCCTTACCCAAAGTGACTCTGATTACGACAAGATGTGGTTCATGCAAGACGATGCTCGACCCCATAGAAGCAGGAAAGTGTCTGATGTCTTGGATGGGCACTTTGGGGCTCGCATTCTGGCTCTGGGGTATTCAGAGGCCACTGGCATGGGCCTCGATTGGCCGCTATATTCTCCAGATCTGATGAGCACATGCAACTCCTTTTTGTGCAGCTATATTAAAGTTGACTTCATTCTCCTTACCCAAAGTGACTCTGATTACGACAAGATGTGGTTCATGCAGGACGAGGCTCGACCCCATCGAAGCAGGAAAGTGTCTGATGTCTTGGATGGGCACTTTGGGGCTCGCAGTCTGGCTCTGGGGTATTCAGAGGCCACTGGCATGGGCCGCGATTAGCCGCTATATTCTCCGAATCTGATGAGCACATGCAACTCCTTTTTGTGCAGCAATATTAAAGTTGACTTCATTCTCATTATCCAAAGTGACTCTGAATACGACAGGATGTGGTTCATGCAAGACGAGGCTCGACCCCATCGAAGCAGGAAAGTGTCTGATGTCTTGGATGGGCACTTTGGGGCTCGCATTCTGGCTCTGGGGTATTCAGAGGCCACTGGCATGGCCCGCGACTGGCCGTTATATTCTCTGGATCCGATGAGCACATGCAACTCCTTTCTGTGCAGCTTTATTAAAGTTGACTTCATTCTCCAATCTCATTACCCAAAGTGACTCTGATTACGACAAGATGTGGTTCATGCAAGACGAGGCTCGACCCCATCGTAGCATTAAAGTGTCTGATGTCTTGGATGGGCACTATGGTTCTCGCATTCTGGCTCTGGGTTATTCTGAGGCCACTGGCATGTGCCGCGATTGGCCGCTATATTCTCCGGATCTGATTAGCACATGCAACTCCTTTTTGTGCAGCTATATTAAAGTTGACTACATTCTCCTTACCCAAAGTGACTCTGATTACGACAAGATGTGGTTCATGCAAGACGAGGCTCGACCGCATAGAAGCAGGAAAGTGTCTGATGTCTGGGATGGGCACTTTGGGGCTCGCATTCTGGCTCTGGGGTATTCAGAGGCCACTGGCATGGGCCGCGATTGGACGCTATATTCTCCAGATCTGATGAGCACATGCAACTCCTTTTTGTGCAGCTATATTAAAGTTGACTTCATTCTCCTTACCCAAAGTGACTCGGATTACGACAAGATGTGGTTCATGCAAGACGAGCCTCGACCCCATCGAAGCAGGAAAGTGTCTGATGTCTTGGATGGGCACTTTGGGGCTTGCATTCTGGCTCTGCGGTATTCAGAGGCCACTGGCATGGGCCGCGATTGGAAGCTATATTCTCCGGATCTGATGAGCACATGCAACTCCTTTTTGTGCAGCTATATTAAAGTTGACTTCATTCTCATTACCCAAAGAGACTCTGAATACGACAGGATGTGGTTCATGAAAGACGAGGCTCGACCCCATCGAAGCAGGAAAGTGTCTGATGTCTTGGATGGGCACTTTGGGGCTTGCATTCTGGCTCTGGGGTATTCAGAGGCCACTGGCATGGGCCGCGATTGGCCGTTATATTCTCCGGATCTGATGAGCACATGCAACTCCTTTTTGTGCAGCTATATTAAAGTTGACTTCATTCTCCTTACCCAAAGTGACTCTGATTACGACAAGATGTGGTTCATACAAGACGAGGCTCGACCCCATCGAAGCAGGAAAGTGTCTGATGTCTTGGATGGGCACTTTGGGGCTCGCATTCTCGCTCTGGGGTATTCAGAGGCCACTGGCATGGGCCGCGATTGGCCGCTATATTCTCCGGATCTGATGAGCACATACAACTCCTTTTTGTGCAGCTATATTAAAGTTGACTTTATTCTCCTTACCCAAAGTGACTCTGATTACGACAAGATGTGGTTCATGCAAGACGAGGCTCGACCCCATCGAAGCAGGAAAGTTTCTGATGTCTTGGATGGGCACTTTGGGGCTCGCATTCTGGCTCTGGGTTATTCAGATGATACTGGCATGTGCCGCGATTGGCCGCTATATTCTCCAGATCTGATGAGCACATGCAACTCCTCTTTGTGCAGCTATATTAAAGTTGACTTCATTCTCATTACCCAAAGTGACTCTGATTACGACAAGATGTGGTTCATGCAAGACGAGGCTCGACCCCGTCGAAGCAGGAAAGTGTCTGATGTCTTGGATGGGCACTTTGGGGCTCGCATTCTGGCTCTGGGGTATTCAGAGGCCACTGGCATGGGCCGCGATTGGCCGCTATATTCTCCAGATCTGATGAGCTCATGCAACTCCTTTTTGTGCAGCTATATTAAAGTTGACTTCATTCTCCTTACCCAAAGTGACTCTGATTACGACAAGATGTGGTTCATGCAAGACGAGGCTTGACCCCATCGAAGCAGGAAAGTGTCTGATGTCTAGGATGGGCACTTTGGCGCTCGCATTCTGGCTCTGGGGTATTCAGAGGCCACTGGCATGGGCCGCGCTTGGCCGCTATATTCTCCGGATCTGATGAGCACATGCAACTCCTTTTTGTGCAGCTATATTAAAGCTGACTTCATTCTCCTTACCCAAAGTGACTCTGATTACGACAAGATGTGGTTCATGCAAGACGATGCTCGACCCCATAGAAGCAGGAAAGTGTCTGATGTCTTGGATGGGCACTTTGGGGCTCGCATTCTGGCTCTGGGGTATTCAGAGGCCACTGGCATGGGCCGCGATTGGCCGCTATATTCTCCAGATCTGATGAGCACATGCAACTCCTTTTTGTGCAGCTATATTAAAGTTGACTTCATTCTCCTTACCCAAAGTGACTCTGATTACGACAAGATGTGGTTCATGCAGGACGAGGCTCGACCCCATCGAAGCAGGAAAGTGTCTGATGTCTTGGATGGGCACTTTGGGGCTCGCAGTCTGGCTCTGGGGTATTCAGAGGCCACTGGCATGGGCCGCGATTAGCCGCTATATTCTCCGGATCTGATGAGCACATGCAACTCCTTTTTGTGCAGCTATATTAAAGTTGACTTCATTCTCATTACCCAAAGTGACTCTGAATACGACAGGATGTGGTTCATGCAAGACGAGGCTCGACCCCATCGAAGCAGGAAAGTGTCTGATGTCTTGGATGGGCACTTTGGGGCTCGCATTCTGGCTCTGGGGTATTCAGAGGCCACTGGCATGGCCCGCGATTGGCCTATATATTCTCTGGATCCGATGAGCACATGCAACTCCTTTCTGTGCAGCTTTATTAAAGTTGACTTCATTCTCATTACCCAAAGTGACTCTGATTACGACAAGATGTGGTTCATGCAAGACGAGGTTCGACTCCATCGAAGCAGGAAAGTGTCTGATGTCTTGGATGGGCAGTTTGGGGCTCGCATTCTGGCTCTGGGGTATTCAGAGGCCACTGGCATGGGCCGCGATTGGCCGCTATATTCTCCGGATCTGATGAGCACATGCAACTCCTTTTTGTGCAGCTATATTAAAGTTGACTTCATTCTCCTTACCCAAAGTGACTCTGATTACGACAAGATGTGGTTCATGCAAGACGAGGCTCGACCCCATCGAAGCAGGAAAGTGTCTGATGTCTTGGATGGGCACTTTGGGGCTCGCATTCTGGCTCTGGGGTATTCAGAGGCCACTGGCATGGGCCGCGATTGGCCGCTATATTCTCCAAATCTGATGAGCACATGCAACTCCTTTTTGTGGAGCTATATTAAAGTTGACTTCATTCTCATTACCCAAAGTGACTCTGATTACGACAAGATGTGGTTCATGCAAGACGAGGCTCGACCCCGTCGAAGCAGGAAAGTTTCTGATGTCTTGGATGTGCACTTTGGGGCTCGCATTCTGGCTCTAGGGTATTCAGAGGCCACTGGCATGGGCCGCGATTGGCCGCTATATTCTCCGGATCTGATTAGCACATACAACTCCTTTTTGTGCAGCTATATTAAAGTTGACTTCATTCTCATTACCCAAAGTGACTCTGATTACGACAAGATGCGGTTCATGCAAGACGAGGCTCGACCCCATCGAAGCATTAAAGTGTCTGATGTCTTGGATGGGCACTTTGGTTCTCGCATTCTGGCTCTGGGTTATGCTGAGGCCACTGGCATGTGCCGCGATTGGCCGCTATATTCTCCGGATCTGATGAGCACATGCAACTCCTTTTTGTGCAGCTATATTAAAGTTGACTACATTCTCCTTACCCAAAGTGACTCTGATTACGACAAGATGTGGTTCATGCAAGACGAGGCTCGACCCCATAGAAGCAGGAAAGTGTCTGATGTCTTGGATGGGAACTTTGGGGCTCGCATTCTGGCTCTGGGGTATTCAGAGGCCACTGGCATGGGCCGCGATTGGCCGCTATATTCTCCAGATCTGATGAGCACATGCAACTCCTTTTAGTGCAGCTATATTAAAGTTGACTTCATTCTCCTTACCCAAAGTGACTCTGATTACGACAAGATGTGGTTCATGCAAGACGAGCCTCGACCCCATCGAAGCAGGAAAGTGTCTGATGTCTTGGATGGGCACTTTGGGGCTCGCATTCTGGCTCTGGGGTATTCAGAGGCCACTGGCATGGGCCGCGATTGGCCGCTATATTCTCCAGATCTGATGAGCACATGCAACTCCTTTTTGTGCAGCTATATTAAAGTTGACTTCATTCTCCTTACCCAAAGTGACTCTGATTACGACAAGATGTGGTTCATGCAAGACGAGCCTCGACCCCATCGAAGCAGGAAAGTGTCTGATGTCTTGGATGGGCACTTTGGGGCTCGCATTCTGGCTCTGGGGTATTCAGAGGCCACTGGCATGGGCCGCGATTGGCCGTTATATTCTCCGGATCTGATGAGCACATGCAACTCCTTTTTGTGCAGCTATATTAAAGCTGACTTCATTCTCCTTACCCAAAGTGACTCTGATTACGACAAGATGTGGTTCATGCAAGACGATGCTCGACCCCATAGAAGCAGGAAAGTGTCTGATGTCTTGGATGGGCACTTTGGGGCTCGCATTCTGGCTCTGGGGTATTCAGAGGCCACTGGCATGGGCCGCGATTGGCCGCTATATTCTCCAGATCTGATGAGCACATGCAACTCCTTTTTGTGCAGCTATATTAAAGTTGACTTCATTCTCCTTACCCAAAGTGACTCTGATTACGACAAGATGTGGTTCATGCAGGACGAGGCTCGACCCCATCGAAGCAGGAAAGTGTCTGATGTCTTGGATGGGCACTTTGGGGCTCGCAGTCTGGCTCTGGGGTATTCAGAGGCCACTGGCATGGGCCGCGATTAGCCGCTATATTCTCCGGATCTGATGAGCACATGCAACTCCTTTTTGTGCAGCTATATTAAAGTTGACTTCATTCTCATTACCCAAAGTGACTCTGAATACGACAGGATGTGGTTCATGCAAGACGAGGCTCGACCCCATCGAAGCAGGAAAGTGTCTGATGTCTTGGATGGGCACTTTGGGGCTCGCATTCTGGCTCTGGGGTATTCAGAGGCCACTGGCATGGCCCGCGATTGGCCTATATATTCTCTGGATCCGATGAGCACATGCAACTCCTTTCTGTGCAGCTTTATTAAAGTTGACTTCATTCTCATTACCCAAAGTGACTCTGATTACGACAAGATGTGGTTCATGCAAGACGAGGTTCGACTCCATCGAAGCAGGAAAGTGTCTGATGTCTTGGATGGGCAGTTTGGGGCTCGCATTCTGGCTCTGGGGTATTCAGAGGCCACTGGCATGGGCCGCGATTGGCCGCTATATTCTCCGGATCTGATGAGCACATGCAACTCCTTTTTGTGCAGCTATATTAAAGTTGACTTCATTCTCCTTACCCAAAGTGACTCTGATTACGACAAGATGTGGTTCATGCAAGACGAGGCTCGACCCCATCGAAGCAGGAAAGTGTCTGATGTCTTGGATGGGCACTTTGGGGCTCGCATTCTGGCTCTGGGGTATTCAGAGGCCACTGGCATGGGCCGCGATTGGCCGCTATATTCTCCAAATCTGATGAGCACATGCAACTCCTTTTTGTGGAGCTATATTAAAGTTGACTTCATTCTCATTACCCAAAGTGACTCTGATTACGACAAGATGTGGTTCATGCAAGACGAGGCTCGACCCCGTCGAAGCAGGAAAGTTTCTGATGTCTTGGATGTGCACTTTGGGGCTCGCATTCTGGCTCTAGGGTATTCAGAGGCCACTGGCATGGGCCGCGATTGGCCGCTATATTCTCCGGATCTGATGAGCACATACAACTCCTTTTTGTGCAGCTATATTAAAGTTGACTTCATTCTCATTACCCAAAGTGACTCTGATTACGACAAGATGCGGTTCATGCAAGACGAGGCTCGACCCCATCGAAGCATTAAAGTGTCTGATGTCTTGGATGGGCACTTTGGTTCTCGCATTCTGGCTCTGGGTTATGCTGAGGCCACTGGCATGTGCCGCGATTGGCCGCTATATTCTCCGGATCTGATGAGCACATGCAACTCCTTTTTGTGCAGCTATATTAAAGTTGACTACATTCTCCTTACCCAAAGTGACTCTGATTACGACAAGATGTGGTTCATGCAAGACGAGGCTCGACCCCATAGAAGCAGGAAAGTGTCTGATGTCTTGGATGGGAACTTTGGGGCTCGCATTCTGGCTCTGGGGTATTCAGAGGCCACTGGCATGGGCCGCGATTGGCCGCTATATTCTCCAGATCTGATGAGCACATGCAACTCCTTTTTGTGCAGCTATATTAAAGTTGACTTCATTCTCCTTACCCAAAGTGACTCTGATTACGACAAGATGTGGTTCATGCAAGACGAGCCTCGACCCCATCGAAGCAGGAAAGTGTCTGATGTCTTGGATGGGCACTTTGGGGCTCGCATTCTGGCTCTGGGGTATTCAGAGGCCACTGGCATGGGCCGCGATTGGCCGCTATATTCTCCAGATCTGATGAGCACATGCAACTCCTTTTTGTGCAGCTATATTAAAGTTGACTTCATTCTCCTTACCCAAAGTGACTCTGATTACGACAAGATGTGGTTCATGCAAGACGAGCCTCGACCCCATCGAAGCAGGAAAGTGTCTGATGTCTTGGATGGGCACTTTGGGGCTCGCATTCTGGCTCTGGGGTATTCAGAGGCCACTGGCATGGGCCGCGATTGGCCGTTATATTCTCTGGATCTGATGAGCACATGCAACTCCTTTTTGTGCAGCTATATTAAAGTTGACTTCATTCTCCTTACCCAAAGTGACTCTGATTACGACAAGATGTGGTTCATGCAAGACGAGGCTCGACCCCATCGAAGCAGGAAAGTGTCTGATGTCTTGGATGGGCACTTTGGGGCTCGCATTCTGGCTCTGGGGTATTCAGAGGCCACTGGCATGGGCCGCGATTGGCCGCTATATTCTCCGGATCTGATGAGCACATACAACTCCTTTTTGTGCAGCTATATTAAAGTTGACTTTATTCTCATTACCCAAAGTGACTCTGATTACGACAAGATGTGGTTCATGCAAGACGAGGCTCGACCCCATCGAAGCAGGAAAGTTTCTGATGTCTTGGATGGGCACTTTGGGGCTCGCATTCTGGCTCTGGGTTATTCAGATGATACTGGCATGTGCCGCGATTGGCCGCTATATTCTCCAGATCTGATGAGCACATGCAACTCCTTTTTGTGCAGCTATATTAAAGTTGACTTCATTCTCCTTACCCAAAGTGACTCTGATTACGACAAGATGTGGTTCATACAAGACGAGGCTCGACCCCATCGAAGCAGGAAAGTGTCTGATGTCTTGGATGGGCACTTTGGGGCTCGCATTGTGGCTCTGAGGTATTCAGAGGCCACTGGCATGGGCCGCGATTGGCCGCTATATTCTCCGGATCTGATGAGCACATGCCACTTCTTTTTGTGCAGCTATATTAAAGTTGACTTCATTCTCCTTACCCAAAGTGACTCTGATTACGACAAGATGTGGTTCATGCAAGACGAGCCTCGACCCCATCGAAGCAGGAAAGTGTCTGATGTCTTGGATGGGCACTTTGGGGCTTGCATTCTGGCTCTGGGGTATTCAGAGGCCACTCTCATGGGCCGCGATTGGCCGCTATATTCTCCGGATCTGTTGAGCACATGCAACTCCTTTTTGTGCAGCTATATTAAAGTTGACTTCATTCTCATTACCCAAAGTGACTCTGAATACGACAGGATGTGGTTCATGCAAGACGAGGCTCGACCCCATCGAAGCAGGAAAGTGTCTGATGTCTTGGATGGGCACTTTGGGGCTCGCATTCTGGCTCTGGGGTATTCAGAGGCCACTGGCATGGGCCGCGATTGGCCGTTATATTCTCTGGATCTGATGAGCACATGCAACTCCTTTATGTGCAGCTATATTAAAGTTGACTTCATTCTCCTTACCCAAAGTGACTCTGATTATAACAAGATGTGGTTCATGCAAGACGAGGCTCGACCCCATCGAAGCAGGAAAGTGTCTGATGTCTTGGATGGGCACTTTGGGTCTCGCATTCTGGCTCTGGGGTATTCAGAGGCCACTGGCATGGGCCGCGATTGGCCGCTATATTCTCCGAATCTGATGAGCACATACAACTCCTTTTTGTGCAGCTATATTAAAGTTGACTTCATTCTCCTTACCCAAAGTGACTCTGATTACGACAAGATGTGGTTCATGCAAGACGAGGCTCGACCCCATCGAACCAGGAAAGTGTCTGATGTCTTGGATGGGCACTTTGGGGCTCGCATTCTGGCTCTGGGGTATTCAGAGTCCACTGGCATGGGCCGCGATTGGCCGCTATATTCTCCGGATCTGATGAGCACATGCAACTCCTTTTTGTGCAGCTATATTAAAGTTGACTTCATTCTCATTACCCAAAGTGACTCTGATTACGACAAGATGTGGTTCATGCAAGACGAGGCTCGACTCCATCGAAGCAGGAAAGTGTCTGATGTCTTGGATGGGCACTTTGGGGCTCGCATTCTGGCTCTGGGGTATTCAGAGGCCACTGGCATGGGCCGCGATTGGCCGCTATAATCTCCGGATCTGATGAGCACATGCAACTCCTTTTTGTGCAGCTATATTAAAGTTGACTTCATTCTCCTTACCCAAAGTGACTCTGATTACGACAAGATGTGGTTCATCCAAGACGAGGCTCGACCCCATTGAAGCAGGAAAGTGTCTTATGTCTTGGATGGGCACTTTGGGGCTCGCACTCTGGCTCTGGGGTATTCAGAGGCCACTGGCATGGGCCGCGATTGGCCGCTATATTCTCCAGATCTGATGAGCACATGCAACTCCTTTTTGTGCAGCTATATTAAAGTTGACTTCATTCTCCTTACCCAAAGTGACTCTGATTACGACAAGATGTGGTTCATGCAAGACGAGGCTCGACCCCATCGAAGCAGGAAACTGTCTGATGTCTTGGATGGGCACTTTGGGGCTCGCATTCTGGCTCTGGGTTATTCAGAGGCCACTGGCATGGGCCGCGATTGGCCGCTATATTCTCCGGATCTGATGAGCACATGCAACTCTTTTTTGTGCAGCTATATTAAAGTTGACTTCATTCTCCTTACCCAAAGTGACTCTGATTACGACAAGATGTGGTTCATGCAAGACGAGGCTCGACCCCATCGAAGCAGGAAAGTGTCTGATGTCTTGGATGGGCACTTTGGGGCTCGCATTCTGGCTCTGGGGTATTCAGAGGCCACTGGCATCGGCCGCGATTGGCCGCTATATTCTCCGGATCTGATGAGCAAATGCAACTCCTTTTTGTGCAGCTAATTAAAGTAGACTTCATTCTCATTACCCAAAGTGACTCTGATTACGACAAGATGTGGTTCATGCAGGACGAGGCTCGACCCCATCGAAGCAGGAAAGTGTCTGATGTCTTGGATGGGCACTTTGGGGCTCGCATTCTGGCTCTGGGTTATTCAGAGGCCACTGGCATGGGCCGCGATTGGCCGCTATATTCTCCGGATCTGATGAGCACATGCAACTCCTTTTTGTGCAGCTATATTAAATTTGACTTCATTCTCATTACCCAATGTGACTCTGATTACGACAAGATGTGGTTCATGCAAGACGAGGCTCGACCCCATCGAAGCAGGAAAGTTTCTGATGTCTTGGATGGGCACTTTGGGGCTCGCATTCTGGCTCTGGGGTATTCAGAGGCCACTGGCATGGGCCGCGATTGGCCGCTATATTCTCCGGATCTGATGAGCACATGCAACTCTTTTTTGTGCAGCTATATTAAAGTTGACTTCATTCTCCTTACCCAAAGTGACTCTGATTACGACAAGATGTGGTTCATGCAAGACGAGGCTCGACCCCATCGAAGCAGGAAAGTGTCTGATGTCTTGGATGGGCACTTTGGGGCTCGCATTCTGGCTCTGGGGTATTCAGAGGCCACTGGCATGGGCCGCGATTGGCCGCTATATTCTCCGGATCTGATGAGCACATGCAACTCCTTTTTGTGCAGCTATATTAAATTTGACTTCATTCTCATTACCCAATGTGACTCTGATTACGACAAGATGTGGTTCATGCAAGACGAGGCTCGACCCCATCGAAGCAGGAAAGTGTCTGATGTCTTGGATGGGCACTTTGGGGCTCACATTCTGGCTCTGGGGTATTCAGAGGCCACTGGCATCGGCCGCGATTGGCCGCTATATTCTCCGGATCTGATGAGCAAATGCAACTCCTTTTTGTGCAGCTAATTAAAGTAGACTTCATTCTCATTACCCAAAGTGACTCTGATTACGACAAGATGTGGTTCATGCAGGACGAGGCTCGACCCCATCGAAGCAGGAAAGTGTCTGATGTCTTGGATGGGCACTTTGGGGCTCGCATTCTGGCTCTGGGTTATTCAGAGGCCACTGGCATGGGCCGCGATTGGCCGCTATATTCTCCGGATCTGATGAGCACATGCAACTCCCTTTTGTGCAGCTATATTAAATTTGACTTCATTCTCATTACCCAAAGTGACTCTGATTACGACAAGATGTGGTTCATGCAAGACGAGGCTCGACCCCATCGAAGCAGGAAAGTGTCTGATGTCTTGGATGGGCACTTTGGGGCTCGCATTCTGGCTCTGGGGTATTCAGAGGCCACTGGCATGGGCCGCGATTGGCCGCTATATTCTCCGGATCTGATGAGCACATGCAACTCCTTTTTGTGCAGCTATATTAAAGTTGACTTCATTCTCATTACCCAAAGTGACTCTGATTACGACAAGATGTGGTTCATGCAAGACAAGGCTCGACCCCATCGAAGCAGGAAAGTGTCTGATGTCTTGGATGGGCACTTTGGGGCTCGCATTCTGGCTCTGGGGTATTCAGAGTCCACTGGCATGGGCTGTGATTGGCCGCTATATTCTCCAGATCTGATGAGCACATGCAACTCCTTTTTGTGCAGCTATATTAAAGTTGACTTCATTCTCATTACCCAAAGTGACTCTGATTACGACAAGATGTGGTTCATGCAAGACGAGGCTCGACCCCATCGAAGCAGGAAACTGTCTGATGTCTTGGATGGGCACTTTGTGGCTCGCATTCTGGCTCTGGGTTATTCAGAGGCCACTGGCATGGGCCGCGATTGGCCGCTATATTCTCCGGATCTGATGAGCACATGCAACTCTTTTTTGTGCAGCTATATTAAAGTTGACTTCATTCTCCTTACCCAAAGTGACTCTGATTACGACAAGATGTGGTTCATGCAAGACGAGGCTCGACCCCATCGAAGCAGGAAAGTGTCTGATGTCTTGGATGGGCACTTTGGGGCTCGCATTCTGGCTCTGGGGTATTCAGAGGCCACTGGCATGTGCCGCGATTGGCCGCAATATTCTCCAGATCTGATGAGCACATGCGACTCCTTTTTGTGCAGCTATATTAAAGTTGACTTCATTCTCCTTACCCAAAGTGACTCTGATTACGACAAGATGTGGTTCATGCAAGACGAGGCTCGACCCCATCGAAGCAGGAAAGTGTCTGATGTCTTGGATGGGCACTTTGGGGCTCACATTCTGGCTCTGGGGTATTCAGAGGCCACTGGCATCGGCCGCGATTGGCCGCTATATTCTCCGGATCTGATGAGCAAATGCAACTCCTTTTTGTGCAGCTAATTAAAGTAGACTTCATTCTCATTACCCAAAGTGACTCTGATTACGACAAGATGTGGTTCATGCAGGACGAGGCTCGACCCCATTGAAGCAGGAAAGTGTCTGATGTCTTGGATGGGCACTTTGGGGCTCGCATTCTGGCTCTGGGTTATTCAGAGGCCACTGGCATGGGCCGCGATTGGCCGCTATATTCTCCGGATCTGATGAGCACATGCAACTCCTTTTTGTGCAGGTATATTAAATTTGACTTCATTCTCATTACCCAAAGTGACTCTGATTACGACAAGATGTGGTTCATGCAAGACGAGGCTCGACCCCATCGAAGCAGGAAAGTGTCTGATGTCTTGGATGGGCACTTTGGGGCTCGCATTCTGGCTCTGGGGTATTCAGAGGCCACTGGCATGGGCCGCGATTGGCCGCTATATTCTCTGGATCTGATGAGCACATGCAACTCTTTTTTGTGCAGCTATATTAAAGTTGACTTCATTCTCCTTACCCAAAGTGACTCTGATTACGACAAGATGTGGTTCATGCAAGACGAGGCTCGACCCCATCGAAGCAGAAAAGTGTCTGATGTCTTGGATGGGCACTTTGGGGCTCGCATTCTGGCTCTGGGGTATTCAGAGGCCACTGGCATGGGCCGCGATTGGCCGCAATATTCTCCAGATCTGATGAGCACATGCAACTCCTTTTTGTGCAGCTATATTAAAGTTGACTTCATTCTCATTACCCAAAGTGACTCTGATTACGACAAGATGTGGTTCATGCAAGACGAGGCTCGACCCCATCGAAGCATTAAAGTGTCTGATGTCTTGCATGGGCACTTTGGGGCTCGCATTCTGGCTCTGGGGTCTTCAGAGGCCACTGGCATGGGCCGCGATTGGCCGCTATATTCTCCGGATCTGATGAGCACATACAACTCCTTTTTGTGCAGCTATATTAAAGTTGACTTCATTCTTAATGCAAGACGAGGCTCGACCCCATCGAAGCAGGAAAGTGTCTGATGTCTAGGATGGGCACTTTGGGGCTCGCATTCTGGCTCTGGGGTATTCAGAGGCCACTGGCATGGGCCGCGATTGGCCGCTATATTCTCCGGATCTGATGAGCACATACAACTCCTTTTTGTGCAGCTATATTAAAGTTGACTTCATTCTTAATGCAAGACGAGGCTCGACCCCATCGAAGCTGGAATGTGTCTGATGTCTTGGATGGGCACCTTGGGGCTCGCATTCTGGCTCTGGGGTATTCAGAGGCCACTGGCATGGGCCGCGATTGGCCGCTATATTCTCCGGATCTGATGAGCACATGCAACTCCTTTTTGTGCAGCTATATTAAAGTTGACTTCATTCTCATTACCCAAACTGACTCTGATTACGACAAGATGTGATTCATGCAAGACGAGGCTCGATCCCATCGAAGCAGGAAAGTGTCTGATGTCTTGGATGGACACTTTGGGGCTCGGATTCTGGCTCTGGGGTATTCAGAGGCCACTGGCATGGGCCGCGATTGGCCGCTATATTCTCCGGATCTGATGAGCACATGCAACTCCTTTTTGTGCAGCTATATTAAAGTTGACTTCATTCTCCTTACCCAAAGTGACTATGATTACGACAAGATGTGGTTCATGCAAGACGAGGCTCGACCCCATCGAAGCAGGAAAGTGTCTGATGTCTTGGATGGGCACTTTGGGGCTCGCATTCTGGCTCTGGGGTATTCAGAGGCCACTGGCATGGGCCGCGATTGGCCGCTATAATCTCCGGATCTGATGAGCACATGCAACTCCTTTTTGTGCAGCTATATTAAAGTTGACTTCATTCTCCTTACCCAAAGTGACTCTGATTACGACAAGATGTGGTTCATGCAAGACGAGGCTCGACCCCATCGAAGTAGGAAAGTGTCTGATCTCTTGGATGGGCACTTTGGGGCTCGCATTCTGGCTCTGGGGTATTCAGAGGCCACTGGCATGGGCCGTGATTGGCCGCAATATTCTCCAGATCTGATGAGCACATGCAACTCCTTTTTGTGCAGCTATATTAAAGTTGATTTCATTCTCATTGCCCAAAGTGACTTTGATTACGACAAGATGTGGTTCATGCAAGACGAGGCTCGACCCCATCGAAACAGGAAAGTGTCTGATGTCTTGGATGGGCACTTTGGGGCTCGCATTCTGGCTCTGGGTTATTCAGAGGCCACTGGCATGGGCCGCGATTGGCCGCTATATTCTCCGGATCTGATGAGCACATGCAACTCTTTTTTGTGCAGCTATATTAAAGTTGACTTCATTCTCCTTACCCAAAGTGACTCTGATTACGACAAGATGTGGTTCATACAAGACGAGGCTCGACCCCATCGAAGCAGGAAAGTGTCTGATGTCTTGGATGGGCACTTTGGGGCTCGCATTCTGGCTCTGGGGTATTCAGAGGCCACTGGCATGGGCCGCGATTGGCCGCTATATTCTCCATATCTGATGAGCACATGCAACTCCTTTTTGTGGAGCTATATTAAAGTTGACTTCATTCTCACTACCCAAAGTGACTCTGATTACGACAAGATGTGGTTCATGCAAGACGAGGCTCGACCCCATCGAAGCAGGAAAGTGTCTGATGTCTTGGATGGGCACTTTGGGGCTCGCATTCTGGCTCTGGGATATTCAGAGTCCACTGGCATGGGCCGCGATTGGCCTCTATATTCTCCGGATCTGATGAGCATATACAACTCCTTTTTGTGCAGCTATATTAAAGTTGACTTCATTTTTAATGCAAGACGAGGCTCGACCCCATTGAAGCAGGAAAGTGTCTGATGTCTTGGATGGGCACTTTGGGGCTCGCATTCTGGCTCTGGGTTATTCAGAGGCCACTGGCATGGGCCGCGATTGGCCGCTATATTCCCCAGATCTGATGAGCACATGCAACTCCTTTTTGTGGAGCTATATTAAAGTTGACTTCATTCTCATTACCCAAAGTGACTCTGATTACGACAAGATGTGGTTCATGCAAGACGAGGCTCGACCCCATCGAAGAAGGAAACTGTCTGATGTCTTGGACGGGCACTTTGTGGCTCGCATTCTGGCTCTGGGGTATTCAGAGGCCACTGGCATGGGCCGCGATTGGCCGCTATATTCTCCGGATCTGATGAGCACATGCAACTCCTTTTTCTGCAGCTATATTAAAGTTGACTTCATTCTCCTTACCCAAAGTGACTCTGATTATTACAAGATGTGGTTCATGCAAGACGAGGCTCGACCCGATCGAAGCAGGAAAGTGTCTGATGTCTTGGATGGGCACTTTAGGGCTCGCATTCTGGCTCTGGGGTATTCAGAGGCCACTGGCATGGGCCGCGATTGGCCGCTATATTCTCTGGATCTGATGAGCACATGCAACTCCTTTTTGTGCAGCTATATTAAAGTTGACTTCATTCTCCTTACCCAAAGTAACTCTGATTACGACAAGATGTGGTTCATGCAAGACGAGGCTCGACCCCATCGAAGCAGGAAAGTGTCTGATGTCTTGGATGGGCACTTTGGGGCTCGCATTCTGGCTCTGGGGTATTCAGAGGCCACTGGCATGGGCCGCGATTGGCCGCTATATTCTCCGGATCTGATGAGCACATGCAACTCCTTTTTGTGCAGCTATATTAAAGTTGACTTCATTCTCATTACCCAAAGTGACTCTGATTATGACAAGATGTGGTTCATGCAAGACGAGGCTCGACCCCATCGAAGCAGGAAAGTGTCTGATGTCTTGGATGGGCACTTTGGGGCTCGCATTCTGGCTCTGGGGTATTCAGAGGCCACTGGCATGGGCCGCGATTGGCCGCTATAATCTCCGGATCTGATGAGCACATGCAACTCCTTTTTGTGCAGCTATATTAAAGTTGACTTCATTCTCCTTACCCAAAGTGACTCTGATTACGACAAGATGTGGTTCATGCAAGACGAGGCTCGACCCCATCGAAGTAGGAAAGTGTCTGATCTCTTGGATGGGCACTTTGGGGCTCGCATTCTGGCTCTGGGGTATTCAGAGGCCACTGGCATGGGCCGTGATTGGCCGCAATATTCTCCAGATCTGATGAGCACATGCAACTCCTTTTTGTGCAGCTATATTAAAGTTGATTTCATTCTCATTGCCCAAAGTGACTTTGATTACGACAAGATGTGGTTCATGCAAGACGAGGCTCGACCCCATCGAAACAGGAAAGTGTCTGATGTCTTGGATGGGCACTTTGGGGCTCGCATTCTGGCTCTGGGTTATTCAGAGGCCACTGGCATGGGCCGCGATTGGCCGCTATATTCTCCGGATCTGATGAGCACATGCAACTCTTTTTTGTGCAGCTATATTAAAGTTGACTTCATTCTCCTTACCCAAAGTGACTCTGATTACGACAAGATGTGGTTCATACAAGACGAGGCTCGACCCCATCGAAGCAGGAAAGTGTCTGATGTCTTGGATGGGCACTTTGGGGCTCGCATTCTGGCTCTGGGGTATTCAGAGGCCACTGGCATGGGCCGCGATTGGCCGCTATATTCTCCATATCTGATGAGCACATGCAACTCCTTTTTGTGGAGCTATATTAAAGTTGACTTCATTCTCACTACCCAAAGTGACTCTGATTACGACAAGATGTGGTTCATGCAAGACGAGGCTCGACCCCATCGAAGCAGGAAAGTGTCTGATGTCTTGGATGGGCACTTTGGGGCTCGCATTCTGGCTCTGGGATATTCAGAGTCCACTGGCATGGGCCGCGATTGGCCTCTATATTCTCCGGATCTGATGAGCATATACAACTCCTTTTTGTGCAGCTATATTAAAGTTGACTTCATTTTTAATGCAAGACGAGGCTCGACCCCATTGAAGCAGGAAAGTGTCTGATGTCTTGGATGGGCACTTTGGGGCTCGCATTCTGGCTCTGGGTTATTCAGAGGCCACTGGCATGGGCCGCGATTGGCCGCTATATTCCCCAGATCTGATGAGCACATGCAACTCCTTTTTGTGGAGCTATATTAAAGTTGACTTCATTCTCATTACCCAAAGTGACTCTGATTACGACAAGATGTGGTTCATGCAAGACGAGGCTCGACCCCATCGAAGAAGGAAACTGTCTGATGTCTTGGACGGGCACTTTGTGGCTCGCATTCTGGCTCTGGGGTATTCAGAGGCCACTGGCATGGGCCGCGATTGGCCGCTATATTCTCCGGATCTGATGAGCACATGCAACTCCTTTTTCTGCAGCTATATTAAAGTTGACTTCATTCTCCTTACCCAAAGTGACTCTGATTATTACAAGATGTGGTTCATGCAAGACGAGGCTCGACCCGATCGAAGCAGGAAAGTGTCTGATGTCTTGGATGGGCACTTTAGGGCTCGCATTCTGGCTCTGGGGTATTCAGAGGCCACTGGCATGGGCCGCGATTGGCCGCTATATTCTCTGGATCTGATGAGCACATGCAACTCCTTTTTGTGCAGCTATATTAAAGTTGACTTCATTCTCCTTACCCAAAGTAACTCTGATTACGACAAGATGTGGTTCATGCAAGACGAGGCTCGACCCCATCGAAGCAGGAAAGTGTCTGATGTCTTGGATGGGCACTTTGGGGCTCGCATTCTGGCTCTGGGGTATTCAGAGGCCACTGGCATGGGCCGCGATTGGCCGCTATATTCTCCGGATCTGATGAGCACATGCAACTCCTTTTTATGCAGCTTTATTAAAGTTGACTTCATTCACATTACCCAAAGTGACTCTGATTACGACAAGATCTGGTTCATGTAAGACGAGGCTCGACCCCATCGAAGCAGGAAAGTGTCTGATGTCTTGGATGGGCACTTTGGGGCTCGCATTCTGGCTCTGGGGTATTCAGAGGCCACTGGCATGGGCCGCGATTGGCCGCAATATTCTCCAGATCTGATGAGCACATGCAACTCCTTTTTGTGCAGCTATATTAAAGTTGACTTCATTCTCATTACCCAAAGTGACTCTGATTACGACAAGATGTGGTTCATGCAAGACGAGGCTCGACCCCATCGAAGCATTAAAGTGTCTGATGTCTTGCATGGGCACTTTGGGGCTCGCATTCTGGCTCTGGGGTCTTCAGAGGCCACTGGCATGGGCCGCGATTGGCCGCTATATTCTCCGGATCTGATGAGCACATACAACTCCTTTTTGTGCAGCTATATTAAAGTTGACTTCATTCTTAATGCAAGACGAGGCTCGACCCCATCGAAGCAGGAAAGTGTCTGATGTCTAGGATGGGCACTTTGGGGCTCGCATTCTGGCTCTGGGGTATTCAGAGGCCACTGGCATGGGCCGCGATTGGCCGCTATATTCTCCGGATCTGATGAGCACATACAACTCCTTTTTGTGCAGCTATATTAAAGTTGACTTCATTCTTAATGCAAGACGAGGCTCGACCCCATCGAAGCTGGAATGTGTCTGATGTCTTGGATGGGCACCTTGGGGCTCGCATTCTGGCTCTGGGGTATTCAGAGGCCACTGGCATGGGCCGCGATTGGCCGCTATATTCTCCGGATCTGATGAGCACATGCAACTCCTTTTTGTGCAGCTATATTAAAGTTGACTTCATTCTCATTACCCAAAGTGACTCTGATTACGACAAGATGTGATTCATGCAAGACGAGGCTCGATCCCATCGAAGCAGGAAAGTGTCTGATGTCTTGGATGGACACTTTGGGGCTCGGATTCTGGCTCTGGGGTATTCAGAGGCCACTGGCATGGGCCGCGATTGGCCGCTATATTCTCCGGATCTGATGGGCACATGCAACTCCTTTTTGTGCAGCTATATTAAAGTTGACTTCATTCTCCTTACCCAAAGTGACTATGATTACGACAAGATGTGGTTCATGCAAGACGAGGCTCGACCCCATCGAAGCAGGAAAGTGTCTGATGTCTTGGATGGGCACTTTGGGGCTCGCATTCTGGCTCTGGGGTATTCAGAGGCCACTGGCATGGGCCGCGATTGGCCGCTATAATCTCCGGATCTGATGAGCACATGCAACTCCTTTTTGTGCAGCTATATTAAAGTTGACTTCATTCTCCTTACCCAAAGTGACTCTGATTACGACAAGATGTGGTTCATGCAAGACGAGGCTCGACCCCATCGAAGTAGGAAAGTGTCTGATCTCTTGGATGGGCACTTTGGGGCTCGCATTCTGGCTCTGGGGTATTCAGAGGCCACTGGCATGGGCCGCGATTGGCCGCAATATTCTCCAGATCTGATGAGCACATGCAACTCCTTTTTGTGCAGCTATATTAAAGTTGATTTCATTCTCATTGCCCAAAGTGACTCTGATTACGACAAGATGTGGTTCATGCAAGACGAGGCTCGACCCCATCGAAACAGGAAAGTGTCTGATGTCTTGGATGGGCACTTTGGGGCTCGCATTCTGGCTCTGGGTTATTCAGAGGCCACTGGCATGGGCCGCGATTGGCCGCTATATTCTCCGGATCTGATGAGCACATGCAACTCTTTTTTGTGCAGCTATATTAAAGTTGACTTCATTCTCCTTACCCAAAGTGACTCTGATTACGACAAGATGTGGTTCATACAAGACGAGGCTCGACCCCATCGAAGCAGGAAAGTGTCTGATGTCTTGGATGGGCACTTTGGGGCTCGCATTCTGGCTCTGGGGTATTCAGAGGCCACTGGCATGGGCCGCGATTGGCCGCTATATTCTCCATGTCTGATGAGCACATGCAACTCCTTTTTGTGGAGCTATATTAAAGTTGACTTCATTCTCACTACCCAAAGTGACTCTGATTACGACAAGATGTGGTTCATGCAAGACGAGGCTCGACCCCATCGAAGCAGGAAAGTGTCTGATGTCTTGGATGGGCACTTTGGGGCTCGCATTCTGACTCTGGGGTATTCAGAGTCCACTGGCATGGGCCGCGATTGGCCTCTATATTCTCCGGATCTGATGAGCACATACAACTCCTTTTTGTGCAGCTATATTAAAGTTGACTTCATTCTTAATGCAAGACGAGGCTCGACCCCATTGAAGCAGGAAAGTGTCTGATGTCTTGGATGGGCTCTTTGGGGCTCGCATTCTGGCTCTGGGGTATTCAGAGGCCACTGGCATGGGCCGCGATTGACCGCTATATTCTCCGGATCTGATGAGCACATGCAATTCCTTTCTGTGCAGCTATATTAAAGTTGACTTCATTCTCATTACCCAAAGTGACTCTGATTACGACAAGATGTGGTTCATGCAGGACGAGGCTCGACCCCATCGAAGCAGGAAAGTGTCTGATGTCTTGGATGGGCACTTTGGGGCTCGCATTCTGGCTCTGGGGTATTCAGAGGCCACTGGCATGGGCCGCGATTGGCCGCTATATTCTTCGGATCTGATGAGCACATGCAACTCCTTTTTGTGCAGCTATATTAAAGTTGACTTCATTCTCCTTACCCAAAGTGACTCTGATTACGACAAGATGTGGTTCATGCAAGACGAGGCTCGACCCCATGGAAGCAGGAAAGTGTCTGATGTCTTGGCTGGGCACTTTGGGGCTCGCATTCTGGCTCTGGGGTATTCAGAGGCCACTGGCATGGGCCGCGATTGGCCGCTATATTCTCCGGATCTGATGAGCACATGCAACTCTTTTTTGTGCAGCTATATTAAAGTTGACTTCATTCTCCTTACCCAAAGTGACTCTGATTACGACAAGATGTGGTTCATGCAAGACGAGGCTCGACCCCATCGAAGCAGGAAAGTGTCTGATGTCTTGGATGGGCACTTTGGGGCTCGCATTCTGGCTCTGGGGTATTCAGAGGCCACTGGCATGGGCCGCGATTGGCCGCAATATTCTCCAGATCTGATGAGCACATGCGACTCCTTTTTGTGCAGCTATATTAAAGTTGACTTCATTCTCCTTACCCAAAGTGACTCTGATTACGACAAGATGTGGTTCATGCAAGACGAGGCTCGACCCCATCGAAGCAGGAAAGTGTCTGATGTCTTGGATGGGCACTTTGGGGCTCGCATTCTGACTCTGGGGTATTCAGAGTCCACTGGCATGGGCCGCGATTGGCCTCTATATTCTCCGGATCTGATGAGCACATACAACTCCTTTTTGTGCAGCTATATTAAAGTTGACTTCATTCTTAATGCAAGACGAGGCTCGACCCCATTGAAGCAGGAAAGTGTCTGATGTCTTGGATGGGCTCTTTGGGGCTCGCATTCTGGCTCTGGGGTATTCAGAGGCCACTGGCATGGGCCGCGATTGACCGCTATATTCTCCGGATCTGATGAGCACATGCAATTCCTTTCTGTGCAGCTATATTAAAGTTGACTTCATTCTCATTACCCAAAGTGACTCTGATTACGACAAGATGTGGTTCATGCAGGACGAGGCTCGACCCCATCGAAGCAGGAAAGTGTCTGATGTCTTGGATGGGCACTTTGGGGCTCGCATTCTGGCTCTGGGGTATTCAGAGGCCACTGGCATGGGCCGCGATTGGCCGCTATATTCTTCGGATCTGATGAGCACATGCAACTCCTTTTTGTGCAGCTATATTAAAGTTGACTTCATTCTCCTTACCCAAAGTGACTCTGATTACGACAAGATGTGGTTCATGCAAGACGAGGCTCGACCCCATGGAAGCAGGAAAGTGTCTGATGTCTTGGCTGGGCACTTTGGGGCTCGCATTCTGGCTCTGGGGTATTCAGAGGCCACTGGCATGGGCCGCGATTGGCCGCTATATTCTCCGGATCTGATGAGCACATGCAACTCTTTTTTGTGCAGCTATATTAAAGTTGACTTCATTCTCCTTACCCAAAGTGACTCTGATTACGACAAGATGTGGTTCATGCAAGACGAGGCTCGACCCCATCGAAGCAGGAAAGTGTCTGATGTCTTGGATGGGCACTTTGGGGCTCGCATTCTGGCTCTGGGGTATTCAGAGGCCACTGGCATGGGCCGCGATTGGCCGCAATATTCTCCAGATCTGATGAGCACATGCGACTCCTTTTTGTGCAGCTATATTAAAGTTGACTTCATTCTCCTTACCCAAAGTGACTCTGATTACGACAAGATGTGGTTCATGCAAGACGAGGCTCGACCCCATCGAAGCAGGAAAGTGTCTGATGTCTTGGATGGGCACTTTGGGGCTCACATTCTGGCTCTGGGGTATTCAGAGGCCACTGGCATCGGCCGCGATTGGCCGCTATATTCTCCGGATCTGATGAGCAAATGCAACTCCTTTTTGTGCAGCTAATTGAAGTAGACTTCATTCTCATTACCCAAAGTGACTCTGATTACGACAAGATGTGGTTCATGCAGGACGAGGCTCGACCCCATTGAAGCAGGAAAGTGTCTGATGTCTTGGATGGGCACTTTGGGGCTCGCATTCTGGCTCTGGGTTATTCAGAGGCCACTGGCATGGGCCGCGATTGGCCGCTATATTCTCCGGATCTGATGAGCACATGCAACTCCTTTTTGTGCAGGTATATTAAATTTGACTTCATTCTCATTACCCAAAGTGACTCTGATTACGACAAGATGTGGTTCATGCAAGACGAGGCTCGACCCCATCGAAGCAGGAAAGTGTCTGATGTCTTGGATGGGCACTTTGGGGCTCGCATTCTGGCTCTGGGGTATTCAGAGGCCACTGGCATGGGCCGCGATTGGCCGCTATATTCTCTGGATCTGATGAGCACATGCAACTCTTTTTTGTGCAGCTATATTAAAGTTGACTTCATTCTCCTTACCCAAAGTGACTCTGATTACGACAAGATGTGGTTCATGCAAAACGAGGCTCGACCCCATCGAAGCAGAAAAGTGTCTGATGTCTTGGATGGGCACTTTGGGGCTCGCATTCTGGCTCTGGGGTATTCAGAGGCCACTGGCATGGGCCGCGATTGGCCGCAATATTCTCCAGATCTGATGAGCACATGCAACTCCTTTTTGTGCAGCTATATTAAAGTTGACTTCATTCTCATTACCCAAAGTGACTCTGATTACGACAAGATGTGGTTCATGCAAGACGAGGCTCGACCCCATCGAAGCATTAAAGTGTCTGATGTCTTGCATGGGCACTTTGGGGCTCGCATTCTGGCTCTGGGGTCTTCAGAGGCCACTGGCATGGGCCGCGATTGGCCGCTATATTCTCCGGATCTGATGAGCACATACAACTCCTTTTTGTGCAGCTATATTAAAGTTGACTTCATTCTCAATGCAAGACGAGGCTCGACCCCATCGAAGCAGGAAAGTGTCTGATGTCTAGGATGGGCACTTTGGGGCTCGCATTCTGGCTCTGGGGTATTCAGAGGCCACTGGCATGGGCCGCGATTGGCCGCTATATTCTCCGGATCTGATGAGCACATACAACTCCTTTTTGTGCAGCTATATTAAAGTTGACTTCATTCTTAATGCAAGACGAGGCTCGACCCCATCGAAGCAGGAATGTGTCTGATGTCTTGGATGGGCACCTTGGGGCTCGCATTCTGGCTCTGGGGTATTCAGAGGCCACTGGCATGGGCCGCGATTGGCCGCTATATTCTCCGGATCTGATGAGCACATGCAACTCCTTTTTGTGCAGCTATATTAAAGTTGACTTCATTCTCATTACCCAAAGTGACTCTGATTACGACAAGATGTGATTCATGCAAGACGAGGCTCGATCCCATCGAAGCAGGAAAGTGTCTGATGTCTTGGATGGACACTTTGGGGCTCGGATTCTGGCTCTGGGGTATTCAGAGGCCACTGGCATGGGCCGCGATTGGCCGCTATATTCTCCGGATCTGATGAGCACATGCAACTCCTTTTTGTGCAGCTATATTAAAGTTGACTTCATTCTCCTTACCCAAAGTGACTATGATTACGACAAGATGTGGTTCATGCAAGACGAGGCTCGACCCCATCGAAGCAGGAAAGTGTCTGATGTCTTGGATGGGCACTTTGGGGCTCGCATTCTGGCTCTGGGGTATTCAGAGGCCACTGGCATGGGCCGCGATTGGCCGCTATAATCTCCGGATCTGATGAGCACATGCAACTCCTTTTTGTGCAGCTATATTAAAGTTGACTTCATTCTCCTTACCCAAAGTGACTCTGATTACGACAAGATGTGGTTCATGCAAGACGAGGCTCGACCCCATCGAAGCAGGAAAGTGTCTGATGTCTTGGATGGGCACTTTGGGGCTCGGATTCTGGCTCTGGGGTATTCAGAGGCCACTGGCATGGGCCGCGATTGGCCGCTATAATCTCCGGATCTGATGAGCACATGCAACTCCTTTTTGTGCAGCTATATTAAAGTTGACTTCATTCTCCTTACCCAAATTGACTATGATTACGACAAGATGTGGTTCATGCAAGACGAGGCTCGACCCCATCGAAGCAGGAAAGTGTCTGATGTCTTGGATGGGCACTTTGGGGCTCGGATTCTGGCTCTGGGGTATTCAGAGGCCACTGGCATGGGCCGCGATTGGCCGCTATAATCTCCGGATCTGATGAGCACATGCAACTCCTTTTTGTGCAGCTATATTAAAGTTGACTTCATTCTCCTTACCCAAAGTGACTATGATTACGACAAGATGTGGTTCATGCAAGACGAGGCTCGACCCCATCGAAGCAGGAAAGTGTCTGATGTCTTGGATGGGCACTTTGGGGCTCGCATTCTGGCTCTGGGGTATTCAGAGGCCACTGGCATGGGCCGTGATTGGCCGCAATATTCTCCAGATCTGATGAGCACATGCAACTCCTTTTTGTGCAGCTATATTAAAGTTGATTTCATTCTCATTGCCCAAAGTGACTCTGATTACGACAAGATGTGGTTCATGCAAGACGAGGCTCGACCCCATCGAAACAGGAAAGTGTCTGATGTCTTGGATGGGCACTTTGGGGCTCGCATTCTGGCTCTGGGTTATTCAGAGGCCACTGGCATGGGCCGCGATTGGCCGCTATATTCTCCGGATCTGATGAGCACATGCAACTCTTTTTTGTGCAGCTATATTAAAGTTGACTTCATTCTCCTTACCCAAAGTGACTCTGATTACGACAAGATGTGGTTCATACAAGACGAGGCTCGACCCCATCGAAGCAGGAAAGTCTCTGATGTCTTGGATGGGCACTTTGGGGCTCGCATTCTGGCTCTGGGTTATTCAGAGGCCACTGGCATGGGCCGCGATTGGCCTCTATATTCTCCGGATCTGATGAGCATATACAACTCCTTTTTGTGCAGCTATATTAAAGTTGACTTCATTTTTAATGCAAGACGAGGCTCGACCCCATTGAAGCAGGAAAGTGTCTGATGTCTTGGATGGGCACTTTGGGGCTCGCATTCTGGCTCTGGGTTATTCAGAGGCCACTGGCATGGGCCGCGATTGGCCGCTATATTCCCCAGATCTGATGAGCACATGCAACTCCTTTTTGTGGAGCTATATTAAAGTTGACTTCATTCTCATTATCCAAAGTGACTCTGATTACGACAAGATGTGGTTCATGCAAGACGAGGCTCGACCCCATCGAAGAAGGAAACTGTCTGATGTCTTGGACGGGCACTTTGTGGCTCGCATTCTGGCTCTGGGGTATTCAGAGGCCACTGGCATGGGCCGCGATTGGCCGCTATATTCTCCGGATCTGATGAGCACATGCAACTCCTTTTTCTGCAGCTATATTAAAGTTGACTTCATTCTCCTTACCCAAAGTGACTCTGATTATTACAAGATGTGGTTCATGCAAGACGAGGCTCGACCCGATCGAAGCAGGAAAGTGTCTGATGTCTTGGATGGGCACTTTAGGGCTCGCATTCTGGCTCTGGGGTATTCAGAGGCCACTGGCATGGGCCGCGATTGGCCGCTATATTCTCTGGATCTGATGAGCACATGCAACTCCTTTTTGTGCAGCTATATTAAAGTTGACTTCATTCTCCTTACCCAAAGTAACTCTGATTACGACAAGATGTGGTTCATGCAAGACGAGGCTCGACCCCATCGAAGCAGGAAAGTGTCTGATGTCTTGGATGGGCACTTTGGGGCTCGCATTCTGGCTCTGGGGTATTCAGAGGCCACTGGCATGGGCCGCGATTGGCCGCTATATTCTCCGGATCTGATGAGCACATGCAACTCCTTTTTATGCAGCTTTATTAAAGTTGACTTCATTCACATTACCCAAAGTGACTCTGATTACGACAAGATCTGGTTCATGTAAGACGAGGCTCGACCCCATCGAAGCAGGAAAGTGTCTGATGTCTTGGATGGGCACTTAGGGGCTCGCATTCTGGCTCTGGGGTATTCAGAGGCCACTGGCATGGGCCGCGATTGGCCGCAATATTCTCCAGATCTGATGAGCACATGCAACTCCTTTTTGTGCAGCTATATTAAAGTTGACTTCATTCTCATTACCCAAAGTGACTCTGATTACGACAAGATGTGGTTCATGCAAGACGAGGCTCGACCCCATCGAAGCATTAAAGTGTCTGATGTCTTGCATGGGCACTTTGGGGCTCGCATTCTGGCTCTGGGGTCTTCAGAGGCCACTGGCATGGGCCGCGATTGGCCGCTATATTCTCCGGATCTGATGAGCACATACAACTCCTTTTTGTGCAGCTATATTAAAGTTGACTTCATTCTTAATGCAAGACGAGGCTCGACCCCATCGAAGCTGGAATGTGTCTGATGTCTTGGATGGGCACCTTGGGGCTCGCATTCTGGCTCTGGGGTATTCAGAGGCCACTGGCATGGGCCGCGATTGGCCGCTATATTCTCCGGATCTGATGAGCACATGCAACTCCTTTTTGTGCAGCTATATTAAAGTTGACTTCATTCTCATTACCCAAAGTGACTCTGATTACGACAAGATGTGATTCATGCAAGACGAGGCTCGATCCCATCGAAGCAGGAAAGTGTCTGATGTCTTGGATGGACACTTTGGGGCTCGGATTCTGGCTCTGGGGTATTCAGAGGCCACTGGCATGGGCCGCGATTGGCCGCTATATTCTCCGGATCTGATGAGCACATGCAACTCCTTTTTGTGCAGCTATATTAAAGTTGACTTCATTCTCCTTACCCAAAGTGACTATGATTACGACAAGATGTGGTTCATGCAAGACGAGGCTCGACCCCATCGAAGCAGGAAAGTGTCTGATGTCTTGGATGGGCACTTTGGGGCTCGCATTCTGGCTCTGGGGTATTCAGAGGCCACTGGCATGGGCCGCGATTGGCCGCTATAATCTCCGGATCTGATGAGCACATGCAACTCCTTTTTGTGCAGCTATATTAAAGTTGACTTCATTCTCCTTACCCAAAGTGACTCTGATTACGACAAGATGTGGTTCATGCAAGACGAGGCTCGACCCCATCGAAGTAGGAAAGTGTCTGATCTCTTGGATGGGCACTTTGGGGCTCGCATTCTGGCTCTGGGGTATTCAGAGGCCACTGGCATGGGCCGTGATTGGCCGCAATATTCTCCAGATCTGATGAGCACATGCAACTCCTTTTTGTGCAGCTATATTAAAGTTGATTTCATTCTCATTGCCCAAAGTGACTCTGATTACGACAAGATGTGGTTCATGCAAGACGAGGCTCGACCCCATCGAAACAGGAAAGTGTCTGATGTCTTGGATGGGCACTTTGGGGCTCGCATTCTGGCTCTGGGTTATTCAGAGGCCACTGGCATGGGCCGCGATTGGCCGCTATATTCTCCGGATCTGATGAGCACATGCAACTCTTTTTTGTGCAGCTATATTATTATAAGTTGACTTCATTCTCCTTACCCAAAGTGACTCTGATTACGACAAGATGTGGTTCATGCAAGACGAGGCTCGACCCCATCGAAGAAGGAAACTGTCTGATGTCTTGGACGAGCACTTTGTGGCTCGCATTCTGGCTCTGGGGTATTCAGAGGCCACTGGCATGGGCCGCGATTGGCCGCTATATTCTCCGGATCTGATGAGCACATGCAACTCCTTTTTCTGCAGCTATATTAAAGTTGACTTCATTCTCCTTACCCAAAGTGACTCTGATTATTACAAGATGTGGTTCATGCAAGACGAGGCTCGACCCGATCGAAGCAGGAAAGTGTCTGATGTCTTGGATGGGCACTTTAGGGCTCGCATTCTGGCTCTGGGGTATTCAGAGGCCACTGGCATGGGCCGCGATTGGCCGCTATATTCTCTGGATCTGATGAGCACATGCAACTCCTTTTTGTGCAGCTATATTAAAGTTGACTTCATTCTCCTTACCCAAAGTAACTCTGATTACGACAAGATGTGGTTCATGCAAGACGAGGCTCGACCCCATCGAAGCAGGAAAGTGTCTGATGTCTTGGATGGGCACTTTGGGGCTCGCATTCTGGCTCTGGGGTATTCAGAGGCCACTGGCATGGGCCGCGATTGGCCGCTATATTCTCCGGATCTGATGAGCACATGCAACTCCTTTTTATGCAGCTTTATTAAAGTTGACTTCATTCACATTACCCAAAGTGACTCTGATTACGACAAGATCTGGTTCATGTAAGACGAGGCTCGACCCCATCGAAGCAGGAAAGTGTCTGATGTCTTGGATGGGCACTTTGGGGCTCGCATTCTGGCTCTGGGGTATTCAGAGGCCACTGGCATGGGCCGCGATTGGCCGCTATATTCTCCAGATCTGATGAGCACATGCAACTCCTTTTTGTGCAGCTATATTAAAGTTGACTTCATTCTTAATGCAAGACGAGGCTCGACCCCATTGAAGCAGGAAAGTGTCTGATGTCTTGGATGGGCTCTTTGGGGCTCGCATTCTGGCTCTGGGGTATTCAGAGGCCACTGGCATGGGCCGCGATTGACCGCTATATTCTCCGGATCTGATGAGCACATGCAACTCCTTTCTGTGCAGCTATATTAAAGTTGACTTCATTCTCATTACCCAAAGTGACTCTGATTACGACAAGATGTGGTTCATGCAGGACGAGGCTCGACCCCATCGAAGCAGGAAAGTGTCTGATGTCTTGGATGGGCACTTTGGGGCTCGCATTCTGGCTCTGGGGTATTCAGAGGCCACTGGCATGGGCCGCGATTGGCCGCTATATTCTTCGGATCTGATGAGCACATGCAACTCCTTTTTGTGCAGCTATATTAAAGTTGACTTCATTCTCCTTACCCAAAGTGACTCTGATTACGACAAGATGTGGTTCATGCAAGACGAGGCTCGACCCCATCGAAGCAGGAAAGTGTCTGATGTCTTGGCTGGGCACTTTGGGGCTCGCATTCTGGCTCTGGGGTATTCAGAGGCCACTGGCATGGGCCGCGATTGGCCGCTATATTCTCCGGATCTGATGAGCACATGCAACTCCTTTTTGTGCAGCTATATTAAAGTTGACTTCATTCTCCTTACCCAAAGTGACTCTGATTACGACAAGATGTGGTTCATGCAAGACGAGGCTCGACCCCATCGAAGCAGGGAAGTGTCTGATGTCTTGGATCGGCACTTTGGGGCTCGCATTCTGGCTCTGGGGTATTCAGAGGCCACTGGCATGGGCCGCGATTGGCCGCTATATTCTCCGGATCTGATGAGCACATGCAACTCCTTTTTGTGCAGCTATATTAAAGTTGACTTCATTCTCATTACCCAAAGTGACTCTGATTACGACAAGATGTGGTTCATGCAAGACGAGGCTCGACCCCATCGAAGCAGGAAAGTGTCTGATGTCTTGGATGGGCATTTTGGGGCTCGCATTCTGGCTCTGGGGTATTCAGAGGCCACTGGCATGGGCCGCGATTGGCCGCTATATTCCCCAGATCTGATGAGCACATGCAACTCCTTTTTGTGGAGCTATATTAAAGTTGACTTCATTCTCATTACCCAAAGTGACTCTGATTACGACAAGATGTGGTTCATGCAAGACGAGGCTCGACCCCATCGAAGCAGGAAAGTGTCTGATGTCTTGGACGGGCACTTTGGGGCTCGCATTCTGGCTCTGGGGTATTCAGAGTCCACTGGCATGGGCCGCGATTGGCCGCTATGTTCTCCAGATCTGATGAGCACATGCAACCCCTTTTTGTGCAGCTATGTTAAAGTTGACTTCATTCTCCTTACCCAAAGTGACTCTGATTACGACAAGATGTGGTTCATGCAACACGAGGCTCGACCCCATCGAAGCATTAAAGTGTCTGATGTCTTGGATGGGCACTTTGGGGCTCGCATTCTGGCTCTGTGGTATTCAGAGGCCAATGGCATTTGCCGCGATTGGCCGCTATATTCTCCGGATCTGATGAGCACATGCAACTCCTTTTTGTGCAGCTATATTAAAGTTGACCTCATTCTTAATGCAAGACGAGGCTCGACCCCATCGAAGCAGGAAAGTGTCTGATGTCTTGGATGGGCACTTTGGGGCTCGCATTCTGGCTCTGGGGTATTCAGAGGCCGCTGGCATGGGCCGCGATTGGCCGCTATATTCTCTGGATCTGATGAGCACATGCAACTCCTTTTTGTGCAGCTATATTAAAGTTGACTTCATTCTCCTTACCCAAAGTGACTCTGATTATTACAAGATGTGGTTCATGCAAGACGAGGCTCGACCCGATCGAAGCAGGAAAGTGTCTGATGTCTTGGATGGGCACTTTAGGGCTCGCATTCTGGCTCTGGGGTATTCAGAGGCCACTGGCATGGGCCGCGATTGGCCGCTATATTCTCTGGATCTGATGAGCACATGCAACTCCTTTTTGTGCAGCTATATTAAAGTTGACTTCATTCTCCTTACCCAAAGTAACTCTGATTACGACAAGATGTGGTTCATGCAAGACGAGGCTCGACCCCATCGAAGCAGGAAAGTGTCTGATGTCTTGGATGGGCACTTTGGGGCTCGCATTCTGGCTCTGGGGTATTCAGAGGCCACTGGCATGGGCCGCGATTGGCCGCTATATTCTCCGGATCTGATGAGCACATGCAACTCCTTTTTATGCAGCTTTATTAAAGTTGACTTCATTCACATTACCCAAAGTGACTCTGATTACGACAAGATCTGGTTCATGTAAGACGAGGCTCGACCCCATCGAAGCAGGAAAGTGTCTGATGTCTTGGATGGGCACTTTGGGGCTCGCATTCTGGCTCTGGGGTATTCAGAGGCCACTGGCATGGGCCGCGATTGGCCGCTATATTCTCCAGATCTGATGAGCACATGCAACTCCTTTTTGTGCAGCTATATTAAAGTTGACTTCATTCTCATTACCCAAAGTGACTCTGATTACGACATGATGTGGTTCATGCAAGACGAGTATCGACCCCATCGAAGCAGGAAAGTTTCTGATGTCTTGGATGGGCACTTTGGGGCTCACATTCTGGCTCTGGGGTATTCAGAGGCCACTGGCATGGGCCGCGATTGGCCGCTATATTCTCCGGATCTGATGAGCACATACAACTCCTTTTTGTGCAGCTATATTAAAGTTGACTTCATTCTTAATGCAAGACGAGGCTCGACCCCATTGAAGCAGGAAAGTGTCTGATGTCTTGGATGGGCTCTTTGGGGCTCGCATTCTGGCTCTGGGGTATTCAGAGGCCACTGGCATGGGCCGCGATTGACCGCTATATTCTCCGGATCTGATGAGCACATGCAACTCCTTTCTGTGCAGCTATATTAAAGTTGACTTCATTCTCATTACCCAAAGTGACTCTGATTACGACAAGATGTGGTTCATGCAGGACGAGGCTCGACCCCATCGAAGCAGGAAAGTGTCTGATGTCTTGGATGGGCACTTTGGGGCTCGCATTCTGGCTCTGGGGTATTCAGAGGCCACTGGCATGGGCCGCGATTGGCCGCTATATTCTCCGGATCTGATGAGCACATGCAACTCCTTTTTGTGCAGCTTTATTAAAGTTGACTTCATTCACATTACCCAAAGTGACTCTGATTATGACAAGATGTGGTTCGTGCAAGACGAGGCTCGACCCCATCGAAGCAGGAAAGTGTCTGATGTCTTGGATGGGCACTTTGGGGCTCGCATTCTGGCTCTGCGGTATTCAGAGGCCACTGGCATGGGCCGCGATTGGCCGATATATTCTCCAGATCTGATGAGCACATGCAACTCCTTTTTGTGCAGCTAAATTAAAGTTGACTTCATTCTCCTTACCCAAAATGACTCTGATTACGACAAGATGTGGTTCATGCAAGACGAGGCTCGACCCCATCGAAGCAGGAAACTGTCTGATGTCTTGGACGGGCACTTTGGGGCTCGCATTCTGGCTCTGGGGTATTCAGAGTCCACTGGCATGGGCCGCGATTGGCCGCTATATTCTCCAGATCTGATGAGCACATGCAACCCCTTTTTGTGCAGCTTTGTTAAAGTTGACTTCTTTCTCCTTACCCAAAGTTACTCTGATTACGACAAGGTGTGGTTCATGCAAGACGAGGCTCGACCCCATCGAAGCATTAAAGTGTCTGATGTCTTGGATGGGCACTTTGGGGCTCGCATTCTGGCTCTGGGGTATTCACAGGCCAATGGCATTTGCCGCGATTGTCCGCTATATTCTCCGGATCTGATGAGCACATACAACTCCTTTTTGTGCAGCTATATTAAAGTTGACCTCATTCTTAATGCAAGACGAGGCTCGACCCCATCGAAGCAGGAAAGTGTCTGATTTCTTGGATGGGCACTTTGGGGCTCGCATTCTGGCTCTGGGGTATTCAGAGGCCACTGGCATGGGCCGCGATTGGCCGCTATATTCTCCGGATCTGATGAGCACATGCAACTCCTTTTTGTGCAGCTATATTAAAGTTGACTTCATTCTCCTTACCCAAAGTGACTCTGATTACGACAAGATGTGGTTCATGCAAGACGAGGCTCGACCCCATCGAAGCACGAAAGTGTCTGATGTCTTGGATGGGCACTTTGGGGCTCGCATTCTGGCTCTGGGGTATTCAGAGGCCACTGGCATGGGCCGCGATTGGCCGCTATATTCTCCGGATCTGATGAGCACATGCAACTCCTTTTTGTCCAGCTTTATTAAAGTTGACTTCATTCACATTACCCAAAGTGACTCTGATTACGACAAGATCTGGTTCATGTAAGACGAGGCTCGACCCAATCGAAGCAGGAAAGTGTCTGATGTCTTGGATGGGCACTTTGGGGCTCGCATTCTGGCTCTGGGGTATTCAGAGGCCACTGGCATGGGCCGCGATTGGCCGCTATATTCTCCAGATCTGATGAGTACATGCAACTCCTTTTTGTGCAGCTATATTAAAGTTGACTTCATTCTCATTACCCAAAGTGACTCTGATTACGACATGATGTGGTTCATGCAAGACGAGGCTCGACCCCATCGAAGCAGGAAAGTGTCTGATGTCTTGGATGGGCACTTTGGGGCTCGCATTCTGGCTCTGGGGTATTCCGAGGCCACTGGCATGGGCCGCGATTGGCCGCTATATTCTCCGGATCTGATGAGCACATACAACTCCTTTTTGTGCAGCTATATTAAAGTTGACTTCATTCTTAATGCAAGACGAGGCTCGACCCCATCGAAGCAGGAAAGTGTCTGATGTCTTGGATGGGCACTTTGGGGCTCGCATTCTGGCTCTGGGGTATTCAGAGGCCACTGGCATGGGCCGCGATTGGCCGCTATATTCTCCTGATCTGATGAGCACATGCAACTCCTTTCTGTGCAGCTGTATTAAAGTTGACTTCATTCTCATTACCCAAAGTGACTGTGATTACGACAAGATGTGGTTCATGCAAGACGAGGCTCGACCCCATCGAAGCAGGAAAGTGTCTGATGTCTTGGATGGGCACTTTGGGGCTCGCATTCTGGCTCTGGGGTATTCAGAGGCCACTGGCATGGGCCGCGATTGGCCGCTATATTCTCCGGATCTGATGAGCACATGCAACTCCTTTCTGTGCAGCTATATTAAAGTTGACTTCATTCTCATTACCCAAAGTGACTCTGATTACGACAAGATGTGGTTCATGCAAGACGAGGCTCGACCCCATCGTAGCAGGAAAGTGTCTGATGTCTTGGATGGGCACTTTGGGGCTCGCATTCTGGCTCTGGGGTATACAGAGGCCACTGGCATGGGCCGTGATTGGCCGCTATATTCTCCGGATCTGATGAGCACATGCAACTCCTTTTTGTGCAGCTATATTAAAGTTGACTTCATTCTCCTTATCCAAAGTGACTCTGATTACGACAAGATGTGGTTCATGCAAGACGAGGCTCGACCCCATCGAAGCAGGAAAGTGTCTGATGTCTTGGATGGGAACTTTGGGGCTCGCATTCTGGCTCTGGGGTATTCTGAGGCCACTGGCATGGGCCGCGATTGGACGCTATATTCTCCGGATCTGATGAGCACATGCAACTCCTTTTTGTGCAGCTATATTAAAGTTGACTTCATTCTCATTACCCAAAGTGACTCTGATTACGACAAGATGTGGTTCATGCAAGACGAGGCTCGACCCCATCGAAGCAGGAAAGTTTCTGATGTTTTGGATGGGCACTTTGGGGCTCGCATTCTGGCTCTGGGGTATTCAGAGGCCACTGGCATGGGCCGCGATTGGCCGCTATATTCTCCGGATCTGATGAGCACATACAACTCCTTTTTGTGCAGCTATATTAAAGTTGACTTCATTCTTAATGCAACACGAGGCTCGACCCCATCGAAGCAGGAAAGTGTCTGATGTCTTGGATGGGCACTTTGGGGCTCGCATTCTGGCTCTGGGGTATTCAGAGGCTACTGGCATGGGCCGCGATTGGCCCCTATATTCTCTGGATCTGATGAGCACATGCAACTCCTTTCTGTGCAGCTATATTAAAGTTGACTTCATTCTCATTACCCAAATTGACTCTGATTACGACAAGATGTGGTTCATGCAAGACGAGGGTCGACCCCATCGAAGCAGGAAAGTGTCTGATGTCTTGGATGGGCACTTTGGGGCTCGCATTCTGGCTCTGGGGTATTCAGAGGCCACTGGCATGGGCCGCGATTGGCCGCTATATTCTCCGGATCTGATGAGCACATGCAACTCCTTTTTGTGCAGCTATATTAAAGTTGACTTCATTCTCCTTACCCAAAGTGACTCTGATTACGACAAGATGTGGTTCATGCAAGACGAGGCTCGACCCCATCGAAGCAGGAAAGTGTCTGATGTCTTGGATGGGCACTTTGGGGCTCGCATTCTGGCTCTGGGGTATTCAGAGGCCACTGGCATGGGCCGCGATTGGCCGCTATATTCTCCGGATCTGATGAGCACATGCAACTCCTTTTTGTGCAGCTATATTAAAGTTGACTTCATTCTCATTACCCAAAGTGACTCTGATTACGACAAGATGTGGTTCATGCAAGATGAGGCTCGACCCCATCGAAGCAGGAAAGTGTCTGATGTCTTGGATGGGCACTTTGGGGCTCGCATTCTGGCTCTGGGGTATTCAGAGGCCACTGGCATGGGCCGCGATTGGCCGCTATATTCTCCGGATCTGATGAGCACATGCAACTCCTATTTGTGCAGCTATATTAAAGTTGACTTCATTCTCATTACCCAAAGTGACTCTGATTACGACAAGATGTGGTTCATGCAAGACGATGCTCGACCCCATCGAAGCAGGAAAGTGTCTGATGTCTTGGATGGGCACTTTGGGGCTCGCATTCTGGCTCTGGGGTATTCAGAGGCCACTGGCATGGGCCGCGATTGGCCGCTATATTCCCCAGATCTGATGAGCACATGCAACTCCTTTTTGTGGAGCTATATTAAAGTTGACTTCATTCTCATTACCCAAAGTGACTCTGATTACGACAAGATGTGGTTCATGCAAGACGAGGCTCGACCCCATCGAAGCAGGAAACTGTCTGATGTCTTGGACGGGCACTTTGGGGCTCGCATTCTGGCTCTGGGGTATTCAGAGGCCACTGGCATGGGCCGCGATTGGCCGCTATATTCTCCAGATCTGATGAGCACATGCAACTCCTTTTTGTGCAGCTATGTTAAAGTTGACTTCATTCTCCTTACCCAAAGTGACTCTGATTACGACAAGATGTGCTTCATGCAAGACGAGGCTCGACCCCATCGAAGCATTAAAGTGTCTGATGTCTCGGATGGGCACTTTGGGGCTCGCATTCTGGCTCTGGGGTATTCAGATGCCAGTGGCATGGGCCGCGATTGGCCGCTATATTCTCCGGATCTGATGAGCACATGCAACTCCTATTTGCGCAGCAATATTAAAGTTCACTTCATTCTCATTACCCAAAGTGACTCTGATTACGACAAGATGTGGTTCATGCAAGACGATGCTCGACCCCATCGAAGCAGGAAAGTGTCTGATGTCTTGGATGGGCACTTTGGGGCTCGCATTCTGGCTCTGGGGTATTCAGATGCCACTGGCATGGGCCGCGATTGGCCGCTATATTCTCCGGATCTGATGAGCACATGCAACTCCTTTTTCTGCAGCTATATTAAAGTTGACTTCATTCTCCTTACCCAAAGTGACTCTGATTATTACAAGATGTGGTTCATGCAAGATGAGGCTCGACCCGATCGAAGCAGGAAAGTGTCTGATGTCTTGGATGGGCACTTTGGTGCTCGCATTCTGGCTCTGGGGTATTCAGAGGCCACTGGCATGGGCCGCGATTGGTCGCTATATTCTCTGGATCTGATGAGCACATGCAACTCCTTTTTGTGCAGCTATATTAAAGTTGACTTTATTCTCATTACCCAAAGTGACTCTGATTACGACAAGATGTGGTTCATGCAAGACGAGGCTCGACCCCATCGAAGCAGGAATCTGTCTGATGTCTTGGACGGGCACTTTGGGGCTCGCATTCTGGCTCTGGGGTATTCAGAGGCCACTGGCATGGTCCGCGATTGGCCGCTATATTCTCCAGATCTGATGAGCACATGCAACTCCTTTTTGTGCAGCTATGTTAAAGTTGACTTCATTCTCATTACCCAAAGTGACTCTGATTACGACAAGATGTGGTTCATGCAAGACGAAGCTCGACCCCATCGAAGCATTGAAGTGGCTGATGTCTTGGATGGGCACTTTGGGGCTCGCATTCTGGCTCTGGGGTATTCAGAGGCCACTGGCATGAACCGCGATTGGCCGCTATAGTCTCCGGATCTGATGAGCACATGCAACTCCTTTTTGTGCAGCTATATTAAAGTTGACTTCATTCTTAATGCAAGACGAGGCTCGACCCCATCGAAGCAGGAAAGTGTCTGATGTCTTGGATGGGCACTTTGGTGCTCGCATTCTGGCTCTGGGGTATTCAGAGGCCACTGGCATCGGCCGCGATTGGCCGCTATATTCTCCGGATCTGATGAGCACATGCAACTCCTTTTTGTGCAGCTATATTAAAGTTGACTTCATTCTCCTTACCCAAAGTGACTCTGATTACGACAAGATGTGGTTCATGCAAGACGAGGCTCGACCCCATCGAAGCAGGAAAGTGTCTGATGTCTTGTATGGGCACTTTGGGGCTCGCATTCTGGCTCTGGGGTATTCAGAGGCCACTGGCATGGGCCGCGATTGGCCGCTATATACTCCGGATCTGATGAGCACATACAACTCCTTTTTGTGCAGCTATATTAAAGTTGACTTCATTCTTAATGCAAGACGAGGCTCGACCCCATCGAAGCAGGAAAGTGTCTGATGTCTTGGATGGGCACTTTGGGGCTCGCATTCTGGCTCTGGGGTATTCAGAGGCCACTGGCATGGGCCGCTATTGGCCGCTATATTCTCCGGATCTGATGAGCACATGCAACTCCTTTTTGTGCAGCTATATTAAAGTTGACTTCATTCTCCTTACCCAAAGTGACTCTGATTACGACAAGATGTGGTTCATGCAAGACGAGGCTCGACCCCATCGAAGCAGGAAAGTTTCTGATGTCTTGGATGGGCACTTTGGGGCTCGCATTCTGGCTCTGGGGTATTCAGAGGCCACTGGCATGGGCCGCGATTGGCCGCTATATTCTCCGGATCTGATGAGCACGTACAACTCCTTTTTGTGCAGCTATATTAAAGTTGACTTCATTCTTAATGCAACACGAGGCTCGACCCCATCGAAGCAGGAAAGTGTCTGATGTCTTGGATGGGCACTTTGGGGCTCGCATTCTGGCTCTGGGGTATTCAGAGGCCACTGGCATGGGCCGCGATTGGCCGCTATATTCTCCGGATCTGATGAGCACATGCAACTCCTTTTTGTGCAGCTATATTAAAGTTGACTTCATTCTCATTACCCAAAGTGACTCTGATTACGACAAGATGTGGTTCATGCAAGATGAGGCTCGACCCCATCGAAGCAGGAAAGTGTCTGATGTCTTGGATGGGCACTTTGGAGCTCGCTTTCTGGCTCTGGGGTATTCAGAGGCCACTGGCATGGGCCGCGATTGGCCGCTATATTCTCCGGATCTGATGAGTACATGCAACTCCTTTTTGTGCAGCTATATTAAAGTTGACTTCATTCTCATTACCCAAAGTGACTCTGATTACGACAAGATGTGGTTCATGCAAGACGAGGCTCGACCCCATCGAAGCAGGAAAGTGTCTGATGTCTTGGATGGGCACTTTGGGGCTCGCATTCTGGCTCTGGGGTATTCAGAGGCCACTGGCATGGGCCGCGATTGGCCGCTATATTCTCCGGATCTGATGAGCACATGCAACTCCTTTTTGTGCAGCTATATTAAAGTTGACTTTATTCTCATTACCCAAAGTGACTCTGATTACGACAAGATGTGGTTCATGCAAGACGAGGCTCGACCCCATCGAAGCAGGAAAGTGTCTGATGTCTTGGATGGGCACTTTGGGGCTCGCATTCTGGCTCTGGGGTATTCAGAGGCCACTGGCATGGGCCGCGATTGGCCGCTATATTCTCCGGATCTGATGAGCACATGCAACTCCTTTTTGTGCAGCTATATTAAAGTTGACTTTATTCTCATTACCCAAAGTGACTCTGATTACGACAAGATGTGGTTCATGCAAGATGAGGCTCGACCCCATCGAAGCAGGAAAGTGTCTGATGTCTTGGATGGGCACTTTGGGGCTCGCATTCTGGCTCTGGGGTATTCAGAGGCCACTGGCATGGGCCGCGATTGGCCGCTATATTCTCCGGATCTGATGAGCACATGCAACTCCTTTTTGTGCAGCTATATTAAAGTTGACTTCATTCTCATTACCCAAAGTGACTCTGATTACGACAAGATGTGGTTCATGCAAGACGAGGCTCGACCCCATCGAAGCAGGAAGTGTCTGATGTCTTGGATGGGCACTTTGAGGCTCGCATTCTGGCTCTGGGGTATTCAGAGGCCACTGGCATGGGCCGCGATTGGCCGCTATATTCTCCGGATCTGATGAGCACATGCAACTCCTTTTTGTGCAGCTATATTAAAGTTGACTTCATTCTCCTTACCCAAAGTGACTCTGATTATGACAAGATGTGGTTCATGCAAGACGAGGCTCGACCCCATCGAAGCAGGAAAGTGTCTGATGTCTTGGATGGGCACTTTGGGGCTCGCATTCTGGCTCTGGGGTATTCAGAGGCCACTGGCATGAGCCGCGATTGGCCGCTATATTCTCCGGATCTGATGAGCACATGCAACTCCTTTTTGTGCAGCTATATTAAAGTTGACTTCATTCTCATTACCCAAAGTGACTCTGATTACGACAAGATGTGGTTCATGGAAGACGAGGCTCGACCCCATAGAAGCAGGAAAGTGTCTGATGTCTTGGATGGGCACTTTAGGGCTCGCATTCTGGCTCTGGGGTATTCAGAGGCCACTGGCATGGGCCATGATTGGCCGCTAATTTCTCCGGATCTGATGAGCACATGCAACTCCTTTTTGTGCAGCTATATTAAAGTTGACTTCATTCTCCTTACCCAAAGTGACTCTGATTACGACAAGATGTGGTTCATGCAAGACGAGCCTCGACCCCATCGAAGCAGGAAAGTGTCTGACGTCTTGGATGGGCACTTTGGGGCTCGCATTCTGGCTCTGGGGTATTCAGAGGCCACTGGCATGGGCCGCGATTGGCCGCTATATTCTCCGGATCTGATGAGCACATGCAACTCCTTTTTGTGCAGCTATATTAAAGTTGACTTCATTCTCATTACCCAAAGTGACTCTGATTACGACAAGATGTGGTTCATGCAAGGCGAGGCTCGACCCCATCGAAGCAGGAAAGTGTCTGATGTCTTGGATGGGCACTTTGGGGCTCGCATTCTGGCTCTGGGGTATTCAGAGGCCACTGGCATGGGCCGCGATTGGCCGCTATATTCTCCGGATCTGATGAGCACATGCAACTCCTTTTTGTGCAGCTATATTAAAGTTGACTTCATTCTCCTTACCCAAAGTGACTCTGATTACGACAAGATGTGGTTCATGCAAGACGAGGCTCGACCCCATCGAAGCAGGAAAGTGTCTGATGTCTTGGATGGGCACTTTGGGGCTCGCATTCTGGCTCTGGGGTATTCAGAGGCCACTGGCATGGGCCGCGATTGGCCGCTATATTCTCCGGATCTGATGAGCACATGCAACTCCTTTTTGTGCAGCTATATTAAAGTTGACTTCATTCTCCTTACCCAAATTCACTCTGATTACGACAAGATGTGGTTCATGCAAGACGAGGCTCGACCCCATCGAAGCAGGAAAGTGTCTGATGTCTTGGATGGGCACTTTGGGGCTCGCATTCTGGCTCTGGGGTATTCAGAGGCCACTGGCATGGGCCGCGATTGGCCGCTATATTCTCCGGATCTGATGAGCACATGCAACTTCTTTTTGTGCAGCTATATTAAAGTTGACTTCATTCTCCTTACCCAAAGTGACTCTGATTACGACAAGATGTGGTTCATGCAAGACGAGGCTCGACCCGATCGAAGCAGGGAAGTGTCTGATGTCTTGGATGGGCACTTTGGGGCTCGCATTCTGGCTCTGGGGTATTCAGAGGCCACTGGCATGGGCCGCGATTGGCCGCTATATTCTCCGGATCTGATGAGCACATGCAATTCCTTTTTGTGCAGCTATATTAAAGTTGACTTCATTTTTCTTACTCAAAGTGACTCTGTTTAAGACAAGATGTGGTTTATGCAAGACGAGGCTCGACCCCATAGAAGCAGGAAAGTGTCTGATGTCTTGGATGGGCACTTTGGGGCTCGCATTCTGGCTCTGGGGTATTCAGAGGCCACTGGCATGGGCCGCGATTGGCCGCTATATTCTCCGGATCTGATGAGCACATGCAACTCCTTTTTGTGCAGCTATATTAAAGTTGACTTCATTCTCCTTACCCAAAGTGACTCTGATTACGACAAGATGTGGCTCATGCAAGACGAGGCTCGACCCCATCGAAGCAGGAAAGTGTCTGATGTCTTGGATGGGCACTTTGGTGCTCGCATTCTGGCTCTGGGGTATTCTGAGGCCACTGGCATGGGCCGCGATTGGCCGCTATATTCTCCGGATCTGATGAGCACATGCAACTCCTTTTTGTGCAGCTATATTAAAGTTGACTTCATTCTCATTACCCAAAGTGACTCTGATTACGACAAGATGTGGTTCATGCAAGACGAGGCTCGACCCCATCGAAGCAGGAAAGTGTCTGATGTCTTGGATGGGCACTTTGGTGCTCGCATTCTGGCTCTGGGGTATTCAGAGGCCACTGGCATCGGCCGCGATTGGCCGCTATATTCTCCGGATCTGATGAGCACATGCAACTCCTTTTTGTGCAGCTATATTAAAGTTGACTTCATTCTCCTTACCCAAAGTGACTCTGATTACGACAAGATGTGGTTCATGCAAGACGAGGCTCGACCCCATCGAAGCAGGAAAGTGTCTGATGTCTTGTATGGGCACTTTGGGGCTCGCATTCTGGCTCTGGGGTATTCAGAGGCCACTGGCATGGGCCGCGATTGGCCGCTATATACTCCGGATCTGATGAGCACATACAACTCCTTTTTGTGCAGCTATATTAAAGTTGACTTCATTCTTAATGCAAGACGAGGCTCGACCCCATCGAAGCAGGAAAGTGTCTGATGTCTTGGATGGGCACTTTGGGGCTCGCATTCTGGCTCTGGGGTATTCAGAGGCCACTGGCATGGGCCGCTATTGGCCGCTATATTCTCCGGATCTGATGAGCACATGCAACTCCTTTTTGTGCAGCTATATTAAAGTTGACTTCATTCTCCTTACCCAAAGTGACTCTGATTACGACAAGATGTGGTTCATGCAAGACGAGGCTCGACCCCATCGAAGCAGGAAAGTTTCTGATGTCTTGGATGGGCACTTTGGGGCTCGCATTCTGGCTCTGGGGTATTCAGAGGCCACTGGCATGGGCCGCGATTGGCCGCTATATTCTCCGGATCTGATGAGCACGTACAACTCCTTTTTGTGCAGCTATATTAAAGTTGACTTCATTCTTAATGCAACACGAGGCTCGACCCCATCGAAGCAGGAAAGTGTCTGATGTCTTGGATGGGCACTTTGGGGCTCGCATTCTGGCTCTGGGGTATTCAGAGGCCACTGGCATGGGCCGCGATTGGCCGCTATATTCTCCGGATCTGATGAGCACATGCAACTCCTTTTTGTGCAGCTATATTAAAGTTGACTTCATTCTCATTACCCAAAGTGACTCTGATTACGACAAGATGTGGTTCATGCAAGATGAGGCTCGACCCCATCGAAGCAGGAAAGTGTCTGATGTCTTGGATGGGCACTTTGGAGCTCGCTTTCTGGCTCTGGGGTATTCAGAGGCCACTGGCATGGGCCGCGATTGGCCGCTATATTCTCCGGATCTGATGAGTACATGCAACTCCTTTTTGTGCAGCTATATTAAAGTTGACTTCATTCTCATTACCCAAAGTGACTCTGATTACGACAAGATGTGGTTCATGCAAGACGAGGCTCGACCCCATCGAAGCAGGAAGTGTCTGATGTCTTGGATGGGCACTTTGGGGCTCGCATTCTGGCTCTGGGGTATTCAGAGGCCACTGGCATGGGCCGCGATTGGCCGCTATATTCTCCGGATCTGATGAGCACATGCAACTCCTTTTTGTGCAGCTATATTAAAGTTGACTTCATTCTCATTACCCAAAGTGACTCTGATTATGACAAGATGTGGTTCATGCAAGACGAGGCTCGACCCCATCGAAGCAGGAAAGTGTCTGATGTCTTGGATGGGCACTTTGGGGCTCGCATTCTGGCTCTGGGGTATTCAGAGGCCACTGGCATGAGCCGCGATTGGCCGCTATATTCTCCGGATCTGATGAGCACATGCAACTCCTTTTTGTGCAGCTATATTGAAGTTGACTTCATTCTCCTTACCCAAAGTGACTCTGATTACGACAAGATGTGGTTCATGCAAGACGAGGCTCGACCCCATAGAAGCAGGAAAGTGTCTGGTGTCTTGGATGGGCACTTTAGGGCTCGCATTCTGGCTCTGGGGTATTCAGAGGCCACTGGCATGGGCCGCGATTGGCCGCTAATTTCTCCGGATCTGATGAGCACATGCAACTCCTTTTTTTGCAGCTATATTAAAGTTGACTTCATTCTCCTTACCCAAAGTGACACTGATTACGATAAGATGTGGCTCATGCAAGACGAGGCTCGACCCCATCGAAGCAGGAAAGTGTCTGATGTCTTGGATGGGCACTTTGGGGCTCGCATTCTGGCTCTGGGGTATTCAGAGGCCACTGGCATGGGCCGCGATTGGCCGCTATATTCTCCGGATCTGATGAGCACATGCAACTCCTTTTTGTGCAGCTATATTAAAGTTGACTTTATTCTCATTACCCAAAGTGACTCTGATTACGACAAGATGTGGTTCATGCAAGATGAGGCTCGACCCCATCGAAGCAGGAAAGTGTCTGATGTCTTGGATGGGCACTTTGGGGCTCGCATTCTGGCTCTGGGGTATTCAGAGGCCACTGGCATGGGCCGCGATTGGCCGCTATATTCTCCGGATCTGATGAGCACATGCAACTCCTTTTTGTGCAGCTATATTAAAGTTGACTTCATTCTCATTACCCAAAGTGACTCTGATTACGACAAGATGTGGTTCATGCAAGACGAGGCTCGACCCCATCGAAGCAGGAAGTGTCTGATGTCTTGGATGGGCACTTTGAGGCTCGCATTCTGGCTCTGGGGTATTCAGAGGCCACTGGCATGGGCCGCGATTGGCCGCTATATTCTCCGGATCTGATGAGCACATGCAACTCCTTTTTGTGCAGCTATATTAAAGTTGACTTCATTCTCCTTACCCAAAGTGACTCTGATTATGACAAGATGTGGTTCATGCAAGACGAGGCTCGACCCCATCGAAGCAGGAAAGTGTCTGATGTCTTGGATGGGCACTTTGGGGCTCGCATTCTGGCTCTGGGGTATTCAGAGGCCACTGGCATGAGCCGCGATTGGCCGCTATATTCTCCGGATCTGATGAGCACATGCAACTCCTTTTTGTGCAGCTATATTAAAGTTGACTTCATTCTCATTACCCAAAGTGACTCTGATTACGACAAGATGTGGTTCATGGAAGACGAGGCTCGACCCCATAGAAGCAGGAAAGTGTCTGATGTCTTGGATGGGCACTTTAGGGCTCGCATTCTGGCTCTGGGGTATTCAGAGGCCACTGGCATGGGCCATGATTGGCCGCTAATTTCTCCGGATCTGATGAGCACATGCAACTCCTTTTTGTGCAGCTATATTAAAGTTGACTTCATTCTCCTTACCCAAAGTGACTCTGATTACGACAAGATGTGGTTCATGCAAGACGAGCCTCGACCCCATCGAAGCAGGAAAGTGTCTGACGTCTTGGATGGGCACTTTGGGGCTCGCATTCTGGCTCTGGGGTATTCAGAGGCCACTGGCATGGGCCGCGATTGGCCGCTATATTCTCCGGATCTGATGAGCACATGCAACTCCTTTTTGTGCAGCTATATTAAAGTTGACTTCATTCTCATTACCCAAAGTGACTCTGATTACGACAAGATGTGGTTCATGCAAGGCGAGGCTCGACCCCATCGAAGCAGGAAAGTGTCTGATGTCTTGGATGGGCACTTTGGGGCTCGCATTCTGGCTCTGGGGTATTCAGAGGCCACTGGCATGGGCCGCGATTGGCCGCTATATTCTCCGGATCTGATGAGCACATGCAACTCCTTTTTGTGCAGCTATATTAAAGTTGACTTCATTCTCCTTACCCAAAGTGACTCTGATTACGACAAGATGTGGTTCATGCAAGACGAGGCTCGACCCCATCGAAGCAGGAAAGTGTCTGATGTCTTGGATGGGCACTTTGGGGCTCGCATTCTGGCTCTGGGGTATTCAGAGGCCACTGGCATGGGCCGCGATTGGCCGCTATATTCTCCGGATCTGATGAGCACATGCAACTCCTTTTTGTGCAGCTATATTAAAGTTGACTTCATTCTCCTTACCCAAATTCACTCTGATTACGACAAGATGTGGTTCATGCAAGACGAGGCTCGACCCCATCGAAGCAGGAAAGTGTCTGATGTCTTGGATGGGCACTTTGGGGCTCGCATTCTGGCTCTGGGGTATTCAGAGGCCACTGGCATGGGCCGCGATTGGCCGCTATATTCTCCGGATCTGATGAGCACATGCAACTTCTTTTTGTGCAGCTATATTAAAGTTGACTTCATTCTCCTTACCCAAAGTGACTCTGATTACGACAAGATGTGGTTCATGCAAGACGAGGCTCGACCCGATCGAAGCAGGGAAGTGTCTGATGTCTTGGATGGGCACTTTGGGGCTCGCATTCTGGCTCTGGGGTATTCAGAGGCCACTGGCATGGGCCGCGATTGGCCGCTATATTCTCCGGATCTGATGAGCACATGCAATTCCTTTTTGTGCAGCTATATTAAAGTTGACTTCATTTTTCTTACTCAAAGTGACTCTGATTAAGACAAGATGTGGTTTATGCAAGACGAGGCTCGACCCCATAGAAGCAGGAAAGTGTCTGATGTCTTGGATGGGCACTTTGGGGCTCGCATTCTGGCTCTGGGGTATTCAGAGGCCACTGGCATGGGCCGCGATTGGCCGCTATATTCTCCGGATCTGATGAGCACATGCAACTCCTTTTTGTGCAGCTATATTAAAGTTGACTTCATTCTCCTTACCCAAAGTGACTCTGATTACGACAAGATGTGGCTCATGCAAGACGAGGCTCGACCCCATCGAAGCAGGAAAGTGTCTGATGTCTTGGATGGGCACTTTGGTGCTCGCATTCTGGCTCTGGGGTATTCTGAGGCCACTGGCATGGGCCGCGATTGGCCGCTATATTCTCCGGATCTGATGAGCACATGCAACTCCTTTTTGTGCAGCTATATTAAAGTTGACTTCATTCTCATTACCCAAAGTGACTCTGATTACGACAAGATGTGGTTCATGCAAGACGAGGCTCGACCCCATATAAGCAGGAAAGTGTCTGATGTCTTGGATGGGCACTTTGGGGCTCGCATTCTGGCTCTGGGGTATTCAGAGGCCACTGGCATGGGCCGCGATTGGCCGCTATATTCTCCGGATCTGATGAGGACATGCAACTCCTTTTTGTGCAGCTATATTAAAGACAAGGTGTACAGCAATACACCAAAACCATTGTTGAGCTGAATACAGCCATTCAGGAGGTCATCGACAGCGTCGATATTTCAACATTTCAGCGGGTCTTGCAGAATTTCACTGTTCGTCTGCGCCACATCGTCGCCAATGATGGCAGGCATATCGAACATGTCATAAAGTAAATCAGAATATCTGTTGCGACCTTTACATGTTCAATAAAATAGTTGGTAACGAAGTTACGTGTTTTTTAATATAGTTCAGTAATTGTCACCCCGTACGTCTGAAACGTTGCATATTTCAACACTTAAGAAAAACTCGGAAATTTATCATTAGTGATTGTTAATGTTACATTTTTGAAAAAGAAAAACAATTCATGCTGTGAAGCAGTTCAAATGTTCAAATGTGTGTGGATTCCTAAGGGACCAAACTACTGAGATCATTGGTCCCTAGACTTACTCACTACTTTAACTTATGCTAAGAAGAACACACACACACACACACACACACACACACACACACACACACACACACATGCCCGAGGGAGAACTCGAACCTCCGGCGGGAGGAGCTGAAACAGTTCTTATAAAAAGAAGTGCAAAGTGAAGTGATAGACAGTTTTATAATGACAGAGTGGCAGGACTTAAACAACAATAACCTTCCAAATAACGTTAATCATGTGCCAGTAACAGCTGACTCGAATGAGAGACGACAGAATTAGTCGAGGAATGAATTCTAACGAAGATTTGTGCACCAAATTAGACCTGTAAAGCTACAAATAGCTTTGGTGTTTTCTTCTTGCCGTTTTGTTGATCTCTGACTATAGACAAATGAGAAATGAAGCGTTCAGGATCAACATCTGTATCGTGCACAGACTGCAATATTCAGTTGCAATAGTGAAATCGAGCAGCAACTATCGGAATTGGTCGGTCGCTGCACTCCCCCTAGTTAGGAAGGTTTCAGTTTCAGTGTGCACACAGCTGTAGAGCAGATTCTAGAGAGAAGCGAGTCTGAAATGCTAAATGGTGGAGTGGTTTCCTCGGACACGTTCCTAGATCTCACTGCCCTCCGTATTTTTGTTCCAGTGACAGGACAGAACATAACTTGTTGCATAAAAATACGTTATTCCTTACTACTTTACAAAGTAAACAAGGTGCTTGAAAGCTATGTCCCTCAGCTGGTCGATACATACACCTGCTGACTGCAGTCTCCAAGCTACTTGGCGCATACCACATCATTGCAGCCGCTAAGTAGGGACAGCGCTTGTCACTGAAATAACCGGTTCTCGGTTACATGTTTTTTTTTAACGCCAGTTTAACATGAGTGTTATAAACACTCGAGAAAATACGATTTCTGAAATAATACATTTTCGATTTTGTATTCCTGTTACTTTCGAAATCGAAGAAAGATTGAAAATTTTGACTCCTTCAGTTTCAAGACAAATATAACCGAAATAAAAAATTAAACTGCAAATAAAAAGAAAAATTACTCCGTCCACCGTTTGCTGCTTTTCTCGAGAAGTGGTAAGTAGCTGAATACTACAAAAAATCACTAGTATTCTCCTACTCATTATATTTTTTTGAAACTCTGCTCAAAAATCAAGTTTTGATCGAGAATTATACCGATATTTGGGAATTAGGGATAGTCAGTGGTTAAGCGTATAAACTGAGATTGAAGAAGTCTGTTTTTTTGTTAGTATGGCGATTTTCCTGTCGGCGTGGCTAAACAACCGCTGTCGCGAAAGTATATTATGATGCGCAAACAGCGACCGGAAAATCGCAAGTACTCTTAAGCTACGTTTTCCTAGCTCCGGGAATTTGTCGCAGCGTGCTGCTGAATACACTTGCGTCTTCTGCTGTGCGATTTGGGTCGTAGGGTGCTGCGTGAAACGTTTACGTAGGCGCGGCGCAGTGCGTGTCAGAAACTCAAATATGAATCTGCCAACTGCATCTAATACGAGAACTACCTTTTTTTAACTCAATGAAAATTTTGTGCTATTCAAATACATAAATACTTGAGATTTTAAGAGAAGTTGATTTTTCGCGCTACCCGATATTTATCACGGCATATCTACTACACTAAGTGTCGTACAACAACATTGCTTTATAGACGCCTTCAGTAGTACATGTCGACAACGTCTGCAAAAACTCTCGCCTATAGAGTCGGAAACTTTTACCAAACCAACGTCCAAAATGTAGTAAACGACAAACTTTTACCTGTTACATTTTTTTGTGGGGAATGACAGCGAGAAAAAGTTTCGGAAAGGTTCGAAATAATTTTTACAGTTTCTTGGAAGTCGGTGGGCAACGGCCTTGCCGCAGTGAACACATCGGTTCCCGTGAGATCACCGAAGTTAACCACTGTCGGGCTTGTTCGGCACTTGGATGGGTGACCATCAAGCCATGCGCTGTTGCCATTTTTTGGGGTGGACTCAGCCTTGCGATGCCAATTGAGGAGCTACTCGACCAAATAGTAGCGGCTTCGGTCAAGAATACCATCTTACGACCGGGAGAGCGGTGTGTTGACCAAACGCCCTTCCTATCCCCATCCTCCACCGAGGATGTCACGGCGATGGGATGGTCCCGGTAGGCCACTCGTGGCCTGAAGACGGAGTGCTTTTTTAGAAGGCGGTGGGTGGTATAGTTTCTCCTAGACGAGAGCAGTTTCGTGCGGTTCGTTGGCGCGACGCTGTTTCCTGCGCCCTGCGAGGATCTCTCTGCTGGGACCGGGGCAGTGCAGCGCGACAGTAGCAGAGGAGACGGTGGAGGCCTAACACGCTGCGCAGTGCTCGAGCTACAGGCTCTTAATTTTGACACTCCGAAAGTACATGGAAGTTAGGGAAGAGGATATGGACTGTATGCTATTGGAAAGAGTAGCCAGAAAGCGCAATGCAGTGAGTCGAATGTTCTTGCATCGTGAAGGAGAAGGAAAATTTTAGTTACAAAACATTTGCTCAAAGATGCGGAGACGTTTATGGTATTTTTCAGATTTATACTCAACCAGTTTCATTATTTCCTTTCGTTAATTGAAGACAAACTCCTGTAACTCTCGTAACCCAGTGGCAAAATGTATTACATTGGCCATAATAAACGACATCTACATCTACATCATACTCCACAAGGTACTTAATGGTGTGTTCAAAAGGTTCAAATGGCTCTGAGTACCATGGGACATAACTTCTGAGGTCATCAGTCCCCTCGAACTTAGAACTACTTAAACCTAACTAACCTAAGGACAACACAAACATCTATGCCCGAGGCAGGATTCGAACCTGCGACCGTAGCGGTCGCGCTGTTCCGGACTGAAGCGCCTAGAGCCGCTCGGCCACACGGCCGGCGTAATGGTGTGTAGCGGAAGGTACTTTCGGTACCATTATCTGATACCTCCAACCCTCTTCCATTTGCGAATGGTTTTATTAATTTTTTATTGCCAAATTAAGTCTTTTTTCATTTGATTTTTCCACTCGGCGTCGGCCATATTCCACAAAATTTGATTTTCGCAAACCATTTCGATAAGTTGCTCATCCTCTGAGGCAGAGAAGCGGTCAGCCGACATTTCTGGTGATTGTTTCTATAACAACTCTGTTAAAAATTGTCTGTTGTTGCCTGTGCGCGCGAAACAAACAGTGCAGCTGTCATCTCGCTGGTGCCCAGTTCGACTGCCCCCGCTCCTCCGGTCGAGTAAATCGCAGAGACGTGCGGGACACACGAAGGATGCAAGCGTTTGTCACAGGCGGAGCCCGCTGAGGCACTGCGTTTACCGCACTCTAGGAAAAGGGTCTCGTATGTTTGCATTGTACGAGTGAGCAGCGGGGTCTCGCACTCGTTTTACGCAGCACGCTGCGGGGAATTCCCGCAGCTAGGAAAACGGAGCATTAGTATCGCCAAGGTTTTCATGCAACCAGAGTGTTTGGTGGCGCTTTTGCCACGAAGAAGAGCACGAAAACAGCGCAAATATCGTTATTGGATCAAGACTGGTGAAACGCCAAATTTACGAACTACACGAAGAGTTACAAAATCACCCAAACAAATTCTTTCAATAGTATCGAATAAGAATACTTTTGACGCACTGTTTCAAGCAACAGGACCGAAAACAACAAAACAAGACACGGCATCGAAGTCTGTACCACCTGAGGAGCGCTTAACAGTGACCTGACGTAAAGTACACATCATTTCATTCAACAGTTTTTATTGTCCATTTACATTACTGATTAGTTTCACATTACTCACCAGATACATTAAGAAAATCACTACTACAAGTCGAAATTGGCGAACTTATTTGATGTGAAAGTGCAAAACCAAGTCGCTCATAGATGTTTCATCAAAGTTGTTGCGGTTGTCAGCAGAGAGGCACAGGAACATAGTTTGTGGAGGTCCCACTTCATTTAATACAGTTGATGAATACGGCAGAACGAATGAAGTTGCTGGAGAAGAAGTTACTTGAGTGGTGGTGGTATGACGCATGTTGAGATGCTGTGGGAAAATTGATGGACGCTGATAATATCTGGCATTACTCGTCACGTTCAGTATTTCCACTTCCGCGTAATGCTTTCGTTCTTCGTTTAACTTCGCCAGCACGGGCACAAGCATTGAAGCAAAGTTTTTGTCCTCGTTAATTCTCCGTTTTGTTTCTCTTCTAAAACATTTAAGAGAGATTCCTCATACGAAGTAACCTTCATGGCTTCTCTTCTAGTAGAATGTCTTACTTTTGTGCTCTGTGCTGCATCGTTGTTGTTGTTTCGTGAAGATAAGATGGGGGGGGGGGGGGCGGGGGGGGGGGGGGGGAGGGAATCCATCCTTGTTTCCTCTGCTGTTTCCCAGAATTTCGATGTTGCTGGTGATTAAATCTGCCTTCCATTTGCGAATGCAGAAATAACATTGCTGATACTTTCTCCGTTTCCTTGCAGTCTCGCCAGACAGAGACTTTTTCTGTGATGCCAGTTCTATCGCGGAACAGTCCTTCAGATTCTTCCACTACTTTTGAATCTCATGAATGAAATTAACAGTGCCTACACTTTACTGTAACTATGTAGCGCATTATTCTTATGATTAAATATTAATGCTGTCACTGAATATTATTTCTTCCGGATACCTTGCAACCGGAAATAGCTTTCGCTCTTTGCACTACGAATATCGGCTAGGACTCACTACAATCAAAGAAACTGTGAAGGATACATGCAAACATTTGTGGCAATGTCTACAGCCTGTCGACGGAAATCATGTGAGACTGAAGCAACCTGCTAAGAGTGGCTCTGAGTTTTATAATTACAAGAATTTTTTTGACAATTCTTTTGGGTGCAGTAAACGCTAACTATCGTTTCACTGTAATAGAAGCGGGCTCACACGGTGCCAGTAGGGATTCTAACGTATTCCATAAATCAAACTTCCATCAAAGGCTGGAAGCTAATCAGTTAAACTTTTCAAACTGTCGAAAATTACTTCACGATGAGAAAGGAGTTCAGCCTTTTAATTTTGTAGGAGATGATGCATTAGCGTATATAGACGTATTCTGCGCCTTATTGTAAGAGAAAAACCTGACAATGAGTCTTCAACTATAGACTCTGTCATGTTTGTAGAATGGCGGATTGCAGTTTTGAGATTTTGCTAACAAATTGAGAATACATCGGCCTGTCGATCTGTATGTCGGTTTTCAGACATAATCAGAAAAGCATGTTGTATTATACATAATTTCTTAAGAATAAATGACGGTGTACGAATCGAGGACGAGTCGCACGAATGTCTTCGGCAACGCTGTGAGCCTATAGGAGAGCTAATATGTGTGGTATGCAGATTATCGATTACTTTGCAAACTACTTTATGGCTCCACAAGAATCAGTATCCTTTCAATAGCACAAAATATAAATTGTGGTAATGACGTTGTCTACATGAATGAATAATATTAGTGAACTTTGAAATACGAGAGTGGTTTGAAAAGTTCTAGGAATCACCAAGAGAGCTCAGCGCTTGCGTAACCAGTTGTTCACGTGATATTCATTGGATTGGTGCCTGTAAATACGTACCACGTCAGTGCTCTTGGAAGAGAGCTGTGGTGGTTACCTGACTCTGTTGTTGTTCCCGCGCAGTGTTTGCGAAAATGGAAAAAATCGAGGTTCGAGCAGTGATTAAGTACTTCGTAAAGAAATGTGTGAAAGCAAGTGACATTCATGCCAATTTGCAGAACACACTGGGGGACTCTGCTCCTTCATAGTCAACTGTTCAGTCGGGAGAGCTTAGATGACGATCCGCGCAGTGGTTGGTCAAGATGTGTCAATACTCCAGACATCATCACAAAAGTGCACAAAATGGTCATGGAGGATCTCCGATTGAAAGTGCGTGAAATTTGATACGCTTGTCAGATGTCATCTGTAGGAGTATATCACATTGTAACTGAAGAAGCCGGCCAGTGTGGCCGAGCGGTTCTAGGCGCTTCAGTCTGGAACCGCGAGGCCGCTACGGTCGCAGGTTCGAATCCTGCCTCGTGCATGGGTGTGTGTGATGTCCTTAGGTTAGTTAGGTTTAAGTAGTTCTAAGTTCTAGGGGACTGATGACCTCAGATGTTAAGTACCATAGTACTGAGAGCCATTTGAACCATTTGAACTGAAGAATTAGAAATCAAAAAATTATCTGCAAGATGGGTACCGCGACTCCTGAAGCTGAATCAAAAACGAATGAGAATGGACTTATCGGAACAATGTTTTGCTCGTTTTAAGAGAAACGAACAAGATTTTTTGCACCAGTTTGTGACCACAGATGAAACTTGCGTGCACTGCTGTAGCCCAAAGACAAAAGAACTGTCAAAGCAGTGGAAACATGATGATTCTCCGCCACCAGAGAAAGCGAAGGCAATTCCTTCGGGGGGAAAGGTCATGGCATCAGTGATCTGGGATACGAAGGGTATTCTGTTTGTAGATTATCTCTCCACTGGAAAAACAATTACTATGCTAACCTTCTTGACAAACTGCAACAAAAGATAAGCGAAAAAAGGCCAGGTTTAGCGAGGAAGAGAGTCATCTTCTAGCAAGACAATGCGTGCTCATACGCATGTGCCGTCGCCATGACAAAATTAAACGAACAAAGGTATGAATTGTTGCCACAACCGCCTTATTCACCTGATATAGCTCCGTCAGACTTCCATCTCTTCATAAACTGAACATTTTTCTTGGTGGACGAAGATTCACTTATAACGAAGAACTGATAGCCAGAGTTGACAAATGTTTTGCAGGTCTGGAGGAAATCCATTTTCGAGATGGGATCAAGGCACTGGAACATCGTTGGGCGAAATGCATTAATCTACAAGGAGACTACACTTAAACCACCTCGTACCTTTGTTATTCCCTTCTGGTCCTGATAATTCAGTCCAATAAATAATCCAGTTTTTCTGAAATTCTAATCATTTTTTTGTCTATAGACGTGCATCACATCTATCGATTTCCGCCCCATTCGGATAATTCCTTCGTGGTGCGTTGAATGACGCTGCAGCGCACTTCTCCCCATAGCTTCTCTTTCAAATTGCGATCACTGTGTTTTTTTTTAATTTCCTATTGTCAAGAGCTGTCCTCTTTTCTGCTTCTGCAATTAGTCTTTCTGAATCGACAACACGACTTACAAGATCTTCTGTAGAGCAACTGTCGTTACCAGACATGCTGCTGGCGCACAGAACGCAGTTGCCTGCATACACATTGCGAGAGCGACTGAGAGAGAGCGTCGCCGGTATGTGTGATCCATTCAACATCTGCGACTACCGCATCGCACGTGAAGTAGAGCAGGTTGGATATTTTAAATCGCCGCTGCTGTTTGATCGCAGGTGCGAGCGCTGGTGATCCTGCCGCCGTGTTTCATTCTTGCGACAAACCAATCGCGCGACGGAAAATCGCCTGTGCGTGGCTATCCTATAAGAGCACCGGAACGTACGCCAGGACGGAATTTCAGCCTGGACGAGTGGGTGCGCAGTACCGCGTTGCGCACGCAAGTATTCGGCCGCACCTCTCTTCTCCTCTCCTCTCCTCTCCTCTCCTCTCCTCTACTCTCGTTCGCCGGCACCGCAAACGAAATAACGGGCGCATCCGGCTCGTGTTTCTCCATTTACAGTGCGGCGGAACGCGGAAACTAGGCTGAACGAGCCTGCCGCATACGCGCTTCCCTTCAGTGCTGCGTCTCAACGAGGAGAAAGCTCCACTTCTGTCTTGTTCCACGTTTCCATCGGCAAACTTTGTCCCTGGAGAGCACTACACCCTCACGCTGATCACGAGTGAAGAAGGCTGTATGACCCACTAATCTCATCTTACAATCCATGTCGAAAAATTAGTTATATCACTCTGTATAGATCTTACGGTGTTGTATCTGCGTGGAAGGAACAAGACAGATCCTAGAAGTCACCCAGTTTCATCGAAACCTAAAGAGTTCTTCGGCGGTCGGGAAACGTTAATATTAAACTAGAAGATGATGTTCTAGAGCAGGCTGAGAACTTCTGTTATTTCGGGAACAAAATCACTGATGACAGTAAATGTATCACAGATATATAGAGAAGAACAGCCTTGGCAAGCAAGCTTTCCAAAATAAAAGGAATTTACCATCATATAAGCCTAGAAAGTAGGAAAAAGTTTGCCAAAACTTTTGTCGGGAGTGTCTTAACATACGGATGTGAAGCGTGGACTGGGTAAGGCAGAGAAAAAGAGACTGGAAGCAATTGATATGTGGATATGGAGAAGAATGACGAAAACAAGCTGGGTAGATAGAAAAAGTAATGAACAGGCCTTAAGAGAAATGAATGAGAACAGAACGCTGCTAAATTATATAGGAAGAAGTAAATCATGAATGGTAGGGCACATAATGAGGCACAACCGGTTCCTAAAGAATGTATTTGAAGGAAAAGTTTTAGGGAAACAAACCAAGAGGCGGACCAAGAGCAAGGTTCTTTTTATAACATCAAAGAAGATATGGGGATAAAATCGTATGAAAAATCGAAGATGATGACAATGGAGGGAGGGACGTGGCTAAATCGACAAGGCATAGCCTTTGGTTTATGATGATGTCTAATACACTTTAAGACAGGAAAAAACGACTGGCCCTGAAAGAACTGTCGGAAAGTGACGGAAATCGGTAGATGTAATGTACATGTGCAAACTAACAAATAATTACAATTTGAGAAAATTTGGATTAATTATTCAAGAGAAACAGCTTCATAAACTGAGCAAGAAAATAATGTGTTTGTCAACCTCTGGCGCTTATTCAAGCTGTTATTCGGCTTAGCATTGATCGACAGAGATTGTGGGTGTCCTCCTGAGGGATACAGTGCCAAAATCTGTCCAGTTCATGCTTTAGAATGTTAGATCGTCAAAATACCTAGGTGGCTGCAGGACTCTGCCCATGACGCTGCAAAAATTTTCAGTTAGCTACAGATCGAGGGACCTTGCTGCCAGAGATAGCGTTTGGAAACCACGAAGACAAGCATTAGAAATTCCCGCCGTGTGCCCAGGAGCTGGCCACTCTTCGCGAACAGCTGAGCGTGTTGATGGCCGCGATCAGCCGTCTTCAGGCTGCTGCCTCGGAGTGTAGCGGCAGTGGGGAGTCTGGTGCGTCGCATGGTGCACCCCAGGTGTTAGATGCTTCACCCACTGTCCCTGCTGTCGAGACATCTTCGCGGGTGCCGGGCGCGGTTGGGCCACCCTCTCCCCAAGGGGAGTGGCGGGTTCAGCGGCGTTCGCGGCGCACGAGGCGGAGGGTCAATGTGGAGGCTGGCCGTGTGGCATCGCCCGCTCTGCCTGTGAGTGGACATGTGGCTGCTCCTTCAGCAAGGTCCGAGCAGGCACACGGGGGGAGGGGTTTATTAGTTATTGGGAGCTCCAACGTTAGGCGGGTGATGGAGCCCCTTAGGGAAATAGCGGAAAGGTCGGGGAAGAAGGCCAGTGTTCACTCTGTCTGCTTGCCGGGGGGTCTCATTCGAGATGTGGAGGAGGCCCTACCGGCGGCGATAGAGAGCACTGGGTGCACCCGACTGCAAATTGTTGCTCATGTCGGCACCAATGACTCTTGCCGTCTGGGTTCAGAGGTCATCCTCAGTTCGTACAGGCGGTTGGCGGAGTTGGTGAAGGTGGAAAGCCTCGCTCGCGGGGTGGAATCAGAGCTAACTATTTGTAGTATCGTTCCGAGAACCGATCGCGGTCCTCTGGTTTGGAGCCGAGTGGAAGGCTTAAACCAGAGGCTCAGACGATTCTGCGGAGAGCTGGGGTGCAAATTTCTCGACCGCTATCGGGTGGAGAAATGTAGGGTCCCCCTGAATAGGTCAGGCGTGCACTACACGCCGGAAGCGGCTACGACGGTAGCGGAGTACGTGTGGAGTGCACATGGGGTTTTTTTAGGTTAGAGAATTCCCTCCCTAGGCCCGACAAGACGCCTCCTGAGACGCGGCAAGGCAGGAGTAGGCAAAATGCAACAAGGAATAACAATATTAATGTGCTAATAGTAAACTGCAGAAGCGTCTATAGAAAGGTCCCAGAACTGCTCTCATTAATAAACGGTCACAACGCCCATATAGTACTAGGAACAGAAAGTTGGCTGAAACCAGACGTAAACAGTAATGAAATCCTAAACTCTGATTGGAATGTATACCGCAGAGATAGGCTGGACAGTGAAGGGGGAGGCGTGTTTATAGCGATAAGAAGTGCAATAGTATCGAAGGAAATTGACGGAGATTCGAATTGTGAAATGATTTGGGTGAAGGTCACGGTTAAAGCAGGCTCAGACATGGTAATTGGATGTCTCTATAGGCCCCCGGGCTCAGCAGCTGTTGTGGCTCTGCACCTGAAGAATAATTTGGAAAATATTTCGAGTAGATTTCCCCACCATGTTATAGTTCTGGGTGGAGATTTTAATTTGCCGGATATAGACTGGGAGACTCAAACGTTCATAACGGGTGGCAGGGACAAAGAATCCAGTGAAATATTTTTAAGTGCTTTATCTGAAAACTACCTTGAGCAGTTAAACAGAGAACCGACTCGTGGCGATAACATATTAGACCTTCTGGTGACAAACAGACCCGAACTATTTGAATCAGTTAATGCAGAACAGGGAATCAGCGATCATAAAGCGGTTACTGCGTCGATGATTTCAGCCATAAATAGAAATATTAAAAAAGGTAGGAAGATTTTTCTGTTTAGCAAAAGTGACAAAAAGCAGATTACAGAGTACCTGACGGCTCAACACAAAAGTTTTGTCTCAAGTGCAGATAGTGTTGAGGATCAGTGGACAAAGTTCAAAACCATGGTACAATATGCGTTAGATGAGTATGTGCCAAGCAAGATCGTAAGAGATGGAAAAGAGCCACCGTGGTACAACAACAGAGTTAGAAAACTGCTGCGGAAGCAAAGGGAACTTCACAGCAAACATAAACATAGCCAAAGCCTTGCAGACAAACAAAAATTACGCGAAGCGAAATGTAGTGTGAGGAGGGCTATGCGAGAGGCTTTCAATGAATTCGAAAGTAACGTTCTATGTACTGACTTGGCAGAAAATCCTAAGAAATTTTGGTCCTATGTCAAAGCGGTAGGTGGATCAAAACAAAATGTCCAGACACTCTGTGACCAAAATGGTACTGAAACAGAGGATGACAGACTAAAGGCCGAATTACTAAATGTCTTCTTCCAAAGCTGTTTCACAGAGGAAGACTGCACTGTGCTTCCTTCTCTAGATTGTCGCACAGTTGACAAAATGGTAGATATCGAAGTAGACGACAGAGGGATAGAGAAACAATTAAAATCGCTCAAAAGAGGAAAGGCCGCTGGTCCTGATGGGATACCAGTTCGATTTTACACAGAGTACGCGAAGGAACTTGCCCCCCTTCTTGCAGCGGTGTACCGTAGGTCTCTAGAAGAGCGAAGCGTTCCAAAGGATTGGAAAAGGGCACAGGTCATCCCCGTTCTCAAGAAGGGACGTCGAACAGATGTGCAGAACTATAGACCTATATCTCTAACGTCGATCAGTTGTAGAATTTAGGAACACGTATTATGTTCGAGTATAATGTCTTTTCTGGAGACTAGAAATCTACTCTGTAGGAATCAGCATGGGTTTCGAAAAAGACGATCGTGTGAAACCCAGCTCGCGCTATTCGTCCACGAGACTCAGAGGGCCTTAGACACGGGTTCACAGGTAGATGCCGTGTTTCTTGACTTCCGCAAGGCGTTTGACACAGTTCCCCATAGTCGTTTAATGAACAAAGTAAGAGCATACGGACTATCAGATCAATTGTGTGATTGGATTGAGGAGTTCCTAGATAACAGAACGCAGCACGTCATTCTCAATGGAGAGAAGTCTTCCGAAGTAAGAGTGATTTCAGGTGTGCCGCAGGGGAGTGTCATAGGACCGTTGCTATTCACAATATACATAAATGACCTGGTGGATGACATCGGAAGTTCACTGAGGCTTTTTGCAGATGATGCTGTGGTGTATCGAGAGGTTGCAACAATGGAAAATTGTACTGAAATGCAGGAGGATCTGCAGCGAATTGACGCATGGTGCACGGAATGGCAATTGAATCTCAATGTAGCGAAGTGTAATGTGATGCGAATACATAGAAAGATAGGTCCCTCATCATTTAGCTACAAAATAGCAGGTCAGCAACTGGAAGCAGTTAATTCCATAAATTATCTGGGAGTACGCATTAGGAGTGATTTAAAATGGAATGATCATATAAAGTTGATCGTCGGTAAAGCAGATGCCAGACTGAGATTCATTGGAAGAATCCTAAGGAAATGCAATCCGACAACAAAGGAAGTAGGTTACAGTACGCTTGTTCGCCCAATGCTTGAATACTGCTCAGCAGTGTGGGATCCGCACCAGGTAGGGTTGATAGAAGAGATAGAGAAGATCCAACGGAGAGCAGCGCGCTTCGTTACAGGATCATTCAGTAATTGCGAAAGCGTTACGGAGATGATAGATAAACTCCAGTGGAAGACTCTGCAGGAGAGACGCTCAGTAGCTCGGTACGGGCTTTTGTTGAAGTTTCGAGAACATACCTTCACCGAAGAGTCAAGCAATATATTGCTCCCTCCTACGTATATCTCGCGAAGAGACTATGAGGATAAAATCAGAGAGATTAGAGCCCACACAGAAGCATACCGACAATCCTTCTTTCCACGTACAATACGAGACTGGAATAGAAGGGAGAACCGATAGAGGTACTCAGGGTACCCTCCGCCACACACCGTCAGGTGGCTTGCGGAGTACGGATGTAGATGTAGAAAGGCAACGAAACGCGGCGTAGAATATCGTCGGGATACTGCTGTACTGTAAGGGTGTCACGGATGGAATCTCTTAAGGGCTCCTGCTGTGAAAAGAGTGGCACCCCGCAGATCATCACTGCTGGTTATCGGGCCGTATGGCAGGCGACAGCCAGGTTGGTAACCCACTGCTGTCTGGGGCGCCCCCAGACACGTCTTCTGTCTTATTGAATAGAATACAGTTGTCTTCAGTGATGAGTCCTTCTTTGAACTGGGCCGTGGTGACCATCGACGGCGTGTCTTGAGACACCCACAGAAGGGCACTCAGCTATGAAGATATCAGCGCTGAGACACCTGTGACAGTGGTGGAATACGAACGGCAACGCCGCCAACCATACGGCCCGAAATCCAGGAGCGATGGTGTGTGTTGCCGTTTCTTTTCATAGCAGGACACCTTAACATTTCATCTGTGGCATCCATGTAACACAGCGCTATGTCGAGGATATTGTACGCCGCGTTTCTTGACCTTGGTGGCAAGCCATCCCGGGCTTACATTTCAGTAAGGTAATGCTCGCCCTCGAGACGGCGAGAGTTAACGGATCTCTCCCCAACTAACAACGTTTGGAGCGTTGTGGACAGGGCGCTCCAAACATCTATGGATTTTTACGATCTAACATGCCAGTTGGACAGAATTTGGGAAGATATTCCTCCGGAAGACGTCCAACAATTCTATTAATCAATGCCAAGCCGAATAGCCGCTTGTATAAGGGCCAAAGGTGGATTACTACCTTAGTGATTTTAGAATGAGATTTTCACTCTGCAGCGGAGTGTGCGCTGATATGAAACTTCCTGGCAAACTGTGTGCCGGACCGAGACTTGAACTCGGGACCTTTTCGTTCCGCGGGCAAGTACTCTACCAACTGAGCACCCAAGCACGACTCATGACCCGTCCTTAGTGGCTCAAGATTCGCTGATGGTGAGGAAGACCAGACAACAGTGCATAACTGGCTACGCAAATGCCCTCACGATTGTTTAACACAAGTTTTAATCTGCCAGGAAGTTTCACATCAGCGCACACTCCGCTGCAGAGTGAAAATCTCATTCCGGAAACATTCCCTACGCTGTGGCTAAGTCATGTCTCCCCAATATTCTTTCTTCCAGTAGTGCTAGTTCTGCAAGGTTCGCAGAAGAGCTTCTGTGAAGTATGGAAGATAGGAAAAAATGGCTCTGAGCACTATGGGACTTAACATCTATGGTCATCAGTATCCTAGAACTTACAACTCCTTAAACCTAACTAACCTAAGGACATCACACAACACCCAGTCAGCACGAGGCAGAGAAAAACCCTGACGCCACCGGGAATCGAACGCGGGAACCCGGGCACGGTGGAAGATAGGAGAGGAGGTACTGGCAGAATTGAAGCTGTGAGGAAGTTTCCTTATTGATTTGCTCAATTTATGGTTTAGTTCCTCCTCTTGAATAAATCATCGATTTTTTCTCTAACTGTTATCATTTGTTTGTCTGTACGTGTACATCACATCTACCGACTTCCGTCCCTTTAGTATAATCCCTTCGTGATGAGTCCTTTCTTTTTCTTTTCTTTTAAAGAGCGTAATTCTCTTCGAAATTCATCCCATTTATGCTGGATACATTGAAACTACCAATGCTACTTTGTATGCAGTTTTAAAAGCTACTCATAATTTACATCTTTACGCACATACAACATGTTAGTGGTATTTGGGAGTGGTTTTTTTTCAGCCAGAGCTATTAAGCTATTATATTGATAGGTAGTAATATAACGTAAACAAATGAAGAGATAAAACTTGATACCAATCATGAGTTTCTTTGCAACTCCGGGTTTACAAACCAAATGAAAACGTGTATCAGAATTTGTATGTCTTTTAGTTCTTCTCCAATTAATTCCGACGTCTCTGTACTTGGCAAGGGATAGTTGAATTGCGTATGACGTCACGCCACAGCGTTCTTGATTTTTATGTGACCACTATACAAGTTTTGTCTGCACTACTATTTCTTTTTCCGACAAAGGACATGCATTATCAGTGCTGTTTCACAATTTGACACATACACGTAGTACGTTATTAAGTAAATCTTTCGATAGTAAACAGTCATGAGGGAGGGAATTAAAGATGAATGTGGGTAACTGCTGGAATGAAACGAAAACTGAGTGCGTGTGTTCCAGGGCGCATAATGAAGAGAAAGCAAGAGGTAACACTCGTTTCACACATACCACGGAGACATAAGATATGCGTTTATAATTTAAATAGGCCTATTTAATTCTTTAAAGCCTGCCATCTAGCCCTGCCACGTTGCAAGTGCCACAGGTTCGGTACGATATTGCACTGCCCGTACGTTGCAATATTCTTTGGGGAGAGGCACTGCGGGGATCACAGCCGAATTTCTTCGCAGCTGCGAATATGGGTAACCAGCAGCTTTATAACGGAAAAACAACAGTAAAAAATTGTGTAGCAACGGAACTCCAACCCGGATTTTCCGCATTATGCAAGTGGTCGGCTTAACCACTTTCTTCCGATTCAAGCAGGTGACCGTCTTAACGGCTCTTTTCGTATTACTTATACTATTATTATTATTATTATTATTAGGAAGTAGAGCGAACAGCTTCAGGCCATTAAGACTAGATTATCTGCATATGTCCTGCAATGAAATGTTTTTGCAGAGTTATCCCAGAAAGATAACGATTCAGCGATAAAGATAGACAATGAAGTGATGAACTAAAAGTTGGACTAAATGACTGGATTTGAACTGAGGTCTTCTGCATACGAGGCATATTTACTACCAATTACACCATCCTCACATTAACCACTCTGTCTGGATCTGCTTAGACCAATGCTGTCCCTAATATAAACTGTGGTATCGATAGCTACGATGCCATGACGTAGGCCCGCTCTGCTAGGTTGGCACTACGAGAGACACCGACGACAGCGCCCTCTAGCCTGTGCTGTCCAGGTCTACGAGCTCCGTGACTGCTTCAGCCCATTTGATCAGGTGCAGCCAGCCAGGACACTTCGCACCACCTTGCAAGTTATGTAATATGTTTGCATATGTTTATCCACTAGTAAAGGTACTTAAACCGTATTTTCAGTACCGAGAGATTGGTACCTTTTCCTGTTCATGTCCCTTACCCACGCGCCGCCTCCCAGGCGGAATACAAAATAAAATTTAATTTATGCTTCAGGGGGAAAAGGGGGGGGGGGGGGGGCAGCATGGCCAGGCCTCAGGTTTCGACCCCTGACCACTCTGTCTCTATCTGCCTGAAGTTGATCGCTCTACTTCCTTATAAAAAGAGTAAAATAAATTAAGTAATTAATTAAGCTGTTAAAGCTGGGAAAAAAGCGGTTAAGTCTTCCACTCGCCTAAAGCGGGAAATATGAGTTCCAGTCCCAATTCGGCACAAATTTTCATTGTCATCATTCCGTTATACAGCGGATGGTTATGTATGTCTGCAACTGCGAATGCGTTTCAGGTTTGTTGCAGAATCGTTGCTATCTTCCTCATTAAAGCGAACGTTCTTCACTGCGATTTTTCCCAGATTTTAGTACTAGTCACGGTGTCATTGAGTGGCACTTACATTTTTACCCCAAATAGTAGTGGGATAGTAGCAACAGTAATGTCTTTCTCATCGTTCATTCTAAGAGGTATAAGCTAAATGCGATGATACATGGCCAATATGTAAGTCCCCCTGCAGGTTATGAACGCAATATCAAAATACAATTAGGGGACTGATGACCTCAGAAATTAAGTCCCATAGTGTTCAGAGCCATCCATCAAAATACAAATTCAGACAAGGTAAATTGTGTGTGGAATTAGATGTTTGAAATATTAAAATAAATGTGTTACTTTGATTGAGTAATAGTGAAAGGCATGTAAGGTCTCAGGCAAATCCAACACCTTCCATGAAAACCCTGACATAATAGAAAATCCGGCAATATGCCACATCGCTGAGAATAAATCCTGAAATTATCCAAAGTAATACGATCAATGAGTGAGCAAATGGAATACCACAGACTAACACAAGAACATCTAAATGCATGGCATACCTTCCCACCGTGAAACAGACGCTGTTCCGAGGGGAGGAACGAGAAAAGAAGCCGAGAGCAGAGCCGTATAGGCTAGAAGGCCCTACGATAACAGCGGGACAATGAGACACCTGCATCGCCGGCCGACTGCCAAGAGATCCATCCCCCAGCCCATGTTAAAAGGTAGAGCCGTCTGGAAGAACAGTATAGATCTTACGATAACACTAAAAGGGCAACACCAGCTGCAAGTTTTAGCGTGAGACTATACGCGTCTCTGTTACATAGCAAACATTAAAAGCATTGCCCCACCACAAAAAGTATAACGTTTCTCATTGGATAGGCAGAATTGTTGTAGGCGGAGCTTAAGGTTAACATTGAGACGCTGATTGGTCAGTTGAAAACACAGCCAGATACCTTTCTCTTAAAGCAACTTTGGTAAACAGTAGTAAGGATAAGTCCGAGAGAGTTGCTACCGAGATGGCGAAGTGTGTGGAGCTGCGCTGCCCGTCGCCCCTGATGCTGCCTGACCACCGACAAGGCAATGAACGCACGTGATGATGCATAAAGCTTCACTCAGAACTGCACAAATCTCAACTGTTACATTCCCTTTTTACGTAATACTAATTTCGATCGTCAATTAAACTTCGAGGTATTCACATTTGCTACTTGAAGTTAAAATCTGAAACGCAATGGTTTTTCTGTTATATAATTATTGAGAAGCCACATCAGCCACTGTAGTTTAAGCAAGTTACATAAGTAATTGAAGATAATTGAGGGTCTCTGTAGAACATTTTTGATAGTTTTCTCTTTTATGAAACTTAATTTAAACCTAGATGTGATATGGCATAGGTCATCCTTCGATACACTACAGAACTTGGAAACCAATTCAGGGAATGTTCGTTCACATTTTTTGTTGAACGCAGTTGGTTTTTATCATCCTGCATTAAAATATTTCCTTTTATCAATACCACAATTTATAAACAATGTTTTGTGAGTAGAATCAAACTTCCAGTGGTAAACTTAACGGCTTTTTCGACGTTATTGTAGCAGATAACTAAAAGTAGGAGAGCCTCCTACACCTTCCACTAATTTTAGTTAGTATTAAGATTCTTTTACAGGGAGTGCAGTGGAGCTGACGCTGAAATCATTAAGTATTTGATTATATCATCGCTAGTCTCACTGAACTCTTCTGAACTCTACATGTCATGTGTGGTCTGGCGTCTCCTTACCAGCAACAGGTCCCAGGTCAAAACTAGTCAATTCCCTAAAAAAAACACGCTCAGAGCGTCGTTGCGCGAAAGTGGTAGGGAGAGATGACTTACAACATACACCACGCAGAATGTTAGAGGCAACCAATCTGCCTCTCAGGTAGTCTTTTGTTTTTTCTTTTGCTTTTAGCACGTTCAGCAGAGAATCTTTCCTCTGCTTATATTTTCTGTAATTTTCTTTCGCAGGGAAGAAGATCACGCTAGGCTCTTTATTCTCACCTTGAATACAATCGACAGTCGACATAGTATAAACTTATAACGACATGTTCCAAACCTGAGTGATCGCTCATTTTGAATGAACGTATGTGTAAAAACAAATGCACGCAGCTGGGCAAATGTAGGTGGAACTTCTTGGTTTAGCTTTGCAGTAGCAGCCTGGGGACGCAACTGAATGACATTTTCGATCCACCTCTGGTGGTGACAGGTTGTCAAGACACTGTCACCATATGATGAGGGCGCCCAGACGTGCGGCCACAAGGATTAAGCGTTTCCGCATATGTCTTCTCATTGGAGGAGACGCCTACTGTTTCTCAAAAAAAAAAAAAAAAAAAAAAAACAGCTTGGCGATTGATCCGTATGCACCCCACCCAGTTTTGCCGCATCTCTACACAGAGCCGAGGCAGTTTAGATATTTGGAGATAACTTCTTAACGTGCGAAGGAGGCCAGCGACATCCCGGCAGTCGTTGTTACGTGAGCAAGTAAGTAGTGATTTTTGGATGGTAAGGAGTTCAATTTCCTGTGACGTTTCTCTATAACGATGAAACTCCAACGTTTACTAACTGTGCGGAATTCTTACGAGTGATGATTTCAGTATTGTTTTACGCAATTCACATGGAACAGAATTCGGTTAAGATAGTATCGCGTACCTATCTAATTTTCATGCCTCTTTTCGCTGTGAGTGACGGGCTGGCTTTGATGATTCATTATGTAATGAAAAGTGTTGAACTTTGCTTTCGAATTCTTGTGTGTCAATAATTTGCCCATCCAAGTTGTGTTTACTTAGCCACATATAATTGATAACTAATAATGATCGGTATGGAACAATAGTATTCTTGTGTGGTCCATAAAACTGGAGATAAAGGAGTACGCTCCATCCAATCAATAAATGTAAAAAATGAAGCTAGTTAACTAGTTATATTTCACCCCGACCTGCATGCTAGCACACTTTTCCTCTTCCTGTAGTTTCTAACTGCAAGTACACTGTGAGACAAAGTTGCGTAATATGTTTCCTGAAGTCCTGGCCCAGATCCGGCTTTCTGGAGTTCACTACTTAAAATTCCGTTGCGTAGTTTTCTTTTTACGATATTCCACACACCCCTCCCCCACAGTTGAGTGGTCACCGCATCTGACTACCATTTAGTGGGCCCGGGTTCGATTTCCGGCAGGGTAGGAAATCATCTACACTCGGGGAATGTATGTTGTGCTGTCCTCCCCATAATTTCATCATTATCGAGACGCAAGTCACCCAGCGTGCCGTCAACTGAAACGACTTGCAACTCATCAGCCAAACTTCCCCACGGGGCACTCCCAGCCATCGATACCATACGACCCTTATGACAGGGACAGTGGGCAATAATGACTTAAGACCCATAGAATATGAGACTAGTTGGCACGCAGGACGAGCAGATAGTGCCAAGCACGATATTTGTGCGTAATTAGCAACGATGACACTGACCTTCTGCGCGGGATTAGCCGAGCGGTCCGAGGCGCTGCAGTCATGGACTGTGCGGTTGGTCCCGGCGGAGGTTCGAGTCCTCCCTCGGGCATGGGTGTGTGTGTTTGGCCTTAGGATAATTTAGGTTAAGTAGTGTGTACGCTTAGGGACTGATGATCTGAGCCGTTAAGTCCCATAAGATGTCACACACATTTGAACATTTCTTTTTCACACTGACCTTCTATACAAACAAAATAAAAAAACATTATAGAGATTTGAAGGGGTGTTTTTTTCCGACGTCCGACCATGGGCACTTGTTTATCGAGTTTGGTGCTTTTGCTGACTGAGCTCTCCGCCACCTCACTGCTCGCTGCTCGGCAATGATGAATCAAATACACTGCGTCTTACCGGCTCATTTAACATGCAACATCGCTGCTTGCTACTATTCTCGCCAGGTGATGATATCAAGCTGGTCACTGTTACACACTGCCACTAACGCCGTTTGTCCCGAAACTTGAGCAATGATTATCTACTTCAAGCTTCCTCCAGCATTGCCTCACTTGACGCTGCTATCACGCTGCTCGATATGTGAACATCTGCAGGGTGGGTACTTCTGGCGAGCAGGGAGCAGCCGGGCTGGGGCACAAGTACACTGAAGAGCCAAAGGAACAGCTACACCTGCCTAATACCGTGTAGAGCCCCCGCGAGCACGCACATATGCCCTAACACGGCGTGGCATGGAGTCGACTATTGCCTGACGTAGTGTCGGAGGGAACTGACACCGTCAATCCTACAGGACTGTCCGTAAATCTGTAGGAGTACGACGGACTTGAGATCTGAACAGCACGTTACAAGGCATCCCAAATATGCTCAATAATGTTCATGTCTGATAGGTTTGGTGGCCAGTGGAAGTGTTTAAAATTTGAAGAGTGTCCCTGGAGCCACACTGTAGCAGTTCTGGACGTGTGGGGTGACGCATTGTCCTGTTGGAATTGCACAAGTCCGTGGAATGCACAATGGAGATACACTCCTGGAAATTGAAATAAGAACACCGTGAATTCATAGTCCCAGGAAGGGGAAACTTTATTGACACATTCCTGGTGTCAGATACATCACATGATCACACTGACAGAACCACAGGCACATAGACACAGGCAACAGAGCATGCACAATGTCGGCACTAGTACAGTGCACATCCACCTTTCTCAGCAATGCAGGCTGCTATTCTCCCATGGAGACGATCGTAGAGATGCTAGATGTAGTCCTGTGGAACGCCTTGCCATGCCATTTCCACCTGGCGCCTCAGTTGGACCAGCGTTCGTGCTGGACGTGCAGACCGCGTGAGACGACGCTTCATCCAGTCCCAAACATGCTCAATGGGGGACAGATCCGGAGATCTTGCTGGCCAGGGTAGTTGACTTACACCTTCTAGAGCACGTTGGGTGGCACGGGATACATGCAGACGTGCATTGTCCTGTTGGAACAGTAAGTTCCCTTGCCGGTCTAGGAATGGTAGAACGAGGGGTTCGATGACGGTTTGGATGTACCGTGCACTATTCAGTGTCCCCTCGACGATCACCAGAGGTGTACAGCCAGTGTAGGAGATCGCTCCCCACACCATGATGCCGGGTGTTGGCCCTGTGTGCCTCGGTCGTATGCAGTCCTGATTGTGGCGCTCACCTGCACGGCGCCAAACACGCATACGACCATCATTGGCACCAAGGCAGAAGCGACTCTCATCGCTGAAGACGACACTTCTCCATTCGTCCCTCCATTCACGCCTGTCGCGACACCACTGGAGGCGGGCTGCACGATGTTGGGGCGTGAGCGGAAGACGGCCTAACGGTGTGCGGGACCGTAGCCCAGCTTCATGGAGACTGTTGCGAATGGTCCTCGCCGATACCCCAGGAGCAACAGAGTCCCTAATTTGCTGGGAAGTGGCGGTGCGGTCCCCTACGGCACTGCGTAGGATCCCACGGTCTTGGCGTGCATCCGTGCGTCGCTGCGGTCCGGTACCAGGTCGACGGGCACGTGCACCTTCCGCCGACCACTGGCGACAACATCGATGTACTGTGGAGACCTCACGCCCCACGTGTTGAGCAATTCGGCGGTACGTCCACCCGGCCTCCCGCATGCCCACTATACGCCCTCGCTCAAAGTCCGTCAACTGCACATACGGTTCACGTCCACGCTGTCGTAGCATGCTACCAGTGTTAAAGACTGCGATGGAGCTCCGTATGCCACGGCAAACTGGCTGACACTGACGGCGGCGGTGCACAAATGCTGCGCAGCTAGCGCCATTCGACGGCCAACACCGCTGTTCCAGGTGTGTCCGCTGTGCCGTGCGTGTGATCATTGCTTGTACAGCCCTCTCGCAGTGTCCGGAGCAAGTATGGTGGGTCTGACACACCGGTGTCAATGTGTTCTTTTTTCCATTTCCAGAAGTGTAAATGGATGGAGGTGATCAGACAGGATGCTTACGTACGTGTCACCTGTCAGAGTCGTATGTTTTGTTTCATGGGTCCCATATTATACCAACTGCACAAGCCCCACATCATTACAGAGCGCCACCAACTTGAACTGTCCCCTGTTCACATGCAGGGTCTGTGGATTCATGAGGTTGTCTCCTCTCGATACAATTTGAAACGAGACTCGTTCGACCAGGCAACATGTTTCCAGTCATCAACAGTCCAATGTTGGTGTTGATGGGCCCAGGCGAGGCGCATAGGTGTCGTGCAATCAAGGATATACGAGTGGGCCTTCGGCTCCGAAAACCCATAATAATGATGTTTCGTTGAATGGTTCGCATACTGACACTTGTTGATTTCCCAGCATTGAAATCTGTAACAGTTTGCGGAAGAGTTGCACTTCCGTCACGTTGAACGATTCTCTTAAGTCGTCGTTGGTCCCGTTCTTGCAGGATCTTTTTCCGGCCGTAGAGATGTCATCGATTCGATGTTTTACCGGATTCCTCATATTCACGGTACACTAGTGAAATTGTCGTGGAAAATCCCTACTTCATCGTTACCTCGGAGGTGCTGTGTCCCATCGCTCGTGCGCCGACTGTAGCCCCACATTCAAACTCACTTAAATCATGATAACCTGCCATTGTAGCAGCAGTAACTAATTTAACAACTGCACCCGGCGCTAATTGTCTTATATAGGCGTAGCACCGTATTCTGTCTGTTTACATATCTCTGTATATGAATACGTATGCATATAACAGTTCTTTTAGCGCTTAAGCGTACAAAAACGCCTCAGGTTAGCAGCGAGGTGCGATGTTCCGGCAGTGAAGATGCAGCATAAATGTGCCCTAAAGCCGTCCTCTCACGGGGTATGAAAACTGACGTGAACGAGGTGCTGGTGACTTCCAAGCGTGGAATTACGCCTTCCAGTACACTGCAGAGCGTGAAATGGAGAATCTGGCGTGTCGGATTTCTGCCTCGTGAAGTGGAACGTGGCCAATAAGACATGACATCGGTTTTACGTCAGAAGCAGAAATTACGAGCGGCCGTATTATATTGAGCGAAACTACGTACTTGGTGGATTTACTTCATCATAGAGTACATAGCATGAATATACGGTGCTTCAAAACATCAGCAAAGTGAGAATCTCTGGAAAACGCGTCATTTTAGCTACAAATTGTTATAAGAAGCAAAAGCCTTCCTGTGTTTAATATTTCTACCCGGTATAGCTTGTCTGCTATGAAAGAATATCGTCTGAGGCTGCTGCACGCTTATGATATATCAAAAGCGCACCGTTTTGTTACAATCTATCTTAGTTAAATATCAAATAATGAAATTTGTAGATACAGTCTTTGGACGGTATGTGTCGTACACAGAGACCATTTGACCCATTGAAATAGTGCTCAGTTGTTAGTATTGTGAGATATGAAGTGAAAGGTAGTGGATTCGAAAGTATCTCCTATCAAATATATATATTTTTTTGCTTTTTCGTTTTTTAAAAAAGATTCTGGGTTTTCTTACTAATTTATTAGAAGTGTTGCCTGTACTAGCCATTTTTTTAGTCTTCAGGCTTGTGGTTGGTTTGATGCGGCCCGCCACGAATTCCTCTCCTGTGCCAACCTCTTCACCTCAGAGTAGCACTTGCAACCTACGTCCTCAATTATTTGCTGGATGTATTTCAGTCTCTGCTTCCTCTACAGTTTTTGCCCTGTGAGCTCTTTCTAGTACCATAGATGTCATTGTCTGATGTCTTAACAGATGTCCTATCATCCTGTCCCTTCTCCGTATCAGTGTTTTCCACAGAGTCCTTTCCCCACCGATTTTGCACAGAACCTCCTCATATCTTATCAGTCCACCTAATTTTCAACATTCGTCTATAGCACCAAATCTCAAATGCTTCGATTCTCTTCTGTTGCCGTTTTGTCACAGTGCATGTTTCTTTACGATACAATGCTGTACTCCAGACGTACTTTCTAAGAAATTTCTTCCTCAAATTAAGGTGGTGGTGGTGGTTAGTTTTTAACGTCCCGTTGACAACGAGGTCATTAGAGACGGAGCGCAAGCTCGGGTTAGGGAAGGATTGGGAAGGAAATCGGCAGTGCCCTTTCAGAGGAACCATCCCGGAATTTGCCTGAAACGATTTAGGGAAGTCACGGAAAACCTAAATCAGAATGGCTGGAGACGGGATTGAACCGCCGTCCTCCCGAATGCGAGTCCAGTGTGCTAACCACTGCGGCACCTCGCTCGGTCTCAAATTAAGGCCGATATTGATATTAGTAGACTTCTCTTGGCCGGAAATGCCCTTTTGCCATTGCCAGTCTGCTTTTGACGTCCTCCCTACTCCGTTCATCATTGACTATTTTGCTGCCTAGGTAGAAGAATTCCTTAACTTCACCTACTTCGTGACCTACAGTCCTGATCTTAAGTTTCTCTCTGTATTCATTTCTGCTACTTGTCATTAGTGTCATCTTTCTTCGATTTATTCTAAACTCATTAGAGTGTTCATTCCGTTCAGGAGATCATGCAGTTCTTCTTCACTTTAACTTGGGATAGCAATGTCATCAGCGAATCATATCATTGATATCCTTTCACTAGAATTTTAATTCCACACCTGAACTTTTCTTTTCTTTCCATCATTGCTTCCTCGATGTACAGATTTAACCGTAGGGGAGAGACACTACATCCCTGTCTTACACCCTTTTTGATTCGAGCACTTCGTTCTTGGTCGTCCACTCTTATTATTCCGTCTTGTACATATTGTATATTACCCATCCAACCCTATGGTTTAACCCCATTTTTCTCAGAATTTCTAACATGTTTCACTATTTTACGTTGTTGAACGCTTTTTCCACGTCGACAAATTTTATGAACGTGTCTTGATTTCTCATTAGTCTTGCTTCCATTATCAACCGTAACGACGAAATTGTTTCTCCGGTGCCTTCGCTTTTCCTAAAGCCAAACTGATCGTCATCTAAAACATTCTCGATTTTATTTTCCATCCTTCTGTATATTGTCCTCGTCAGCAACTTGAATGCATGAGGTGTTACTCTGATTATGGGCTAATTCTCCCACTTGCCAGTTCTTGCAACCTTCGGACTTGTGTGGATGATTTTTTCCGAAAGTCAGATAGTATTTCGCCAGACTCATACATTCTAGACGCGAGTGTGAATAGTTGTTTTTTGCCACTTTCCGAAATGATTTCATACATTCTAATGTAATGTTGTCTATCCTTTCTGCCTTCGTTGATCTTAAGTCCTTCATTGTTCTCTTTAATCCTGATTTTAATATTGGATCCCCAATCTCTTCTATATCGGCTCTGTTTCTTCTTCTATCACATCGGACAAATCTTCCCCGTCATAGAGGCCTTCAATGCACTCTTTCCATCTATCCACCCTCCCCTCTGCATTTAACAGTGGAATTCCCGTTGCACTCTTAATGTTACGACCCTTGCTTTTAATTTCATAGAAGGTTGCTTTGACTTTCCTATATGCTGAGTCAGTCCTTCCGACAGTCATTTCTTTTTCGATTTCTTCACATTTTTCATGCAGCCATTTCCTCTTAGCTCCCCTGCACTTCCTATTTGTTTCATTCCTAAGTGACTTGTATTTCTGTCTTCCTGTATTACCCTGAAAATTTTTGCACTTCCTTCTTTCGTCGAAGTATTTCATCTGTTACCCATGGTTTCTTTGCAGTCACCTTCTTTGTACCTATATTTTTCTTTACAACTTCTGTGATTGGCCTTTTTACTGATGTTCACTGCTGTTTAACTGCACTACCTACTGAGGTAATCTTTATTGCCTTTTCTCAAGATCTGTTAAACTTTAGCCTACTCTTCATGACTACTAACTTGTGATTTGAGTCTGTATCACGTCCTGGGTACGACCTACAATCCATTATCTGTTTTCGGAAACTCGGTTCGACTGTGATGTAACATAACTGAAGTCTTCCAAAAACACCCAGCCTTCGTCAAGTGTACCTTCTCCTCTTGTGATTCTTGAACAGAGTATTCGCTATTACTAGCTGAACTTTGTTACAGAACTCAATTAATCCTTCTCCTCTCTCATTCCTTGTGCCAAGTCCATATTCTCCTGTAACCTCTTCTTCTACTCCTTCCCCTGTAACTGCATTCCAGTCCCCCATGACTATGAGATTTTGATCTTCCTTCAGAGGTACTGTATTATCCTTTCAATATTCTGATAAACTTTTTCTATCACCTCATCTTCAGCTTGCGACGTCGGCATGTATACGTCAACTACCGTTGTCGGTGTTCATTTGCTGTCGATTCTGATAAGAACAACCCTATCACAGAACTGTTCACAGTAACACACTCTCTACCCTAACTTTCTATTCATAACGAATCCTACTCCAGTTTTACCATTTTCTGCTGCTGTTGATACTACCCTATACTCATCTGGTCAGAACCCGTTCTCTTCTTTCCACCCCTACTACATCTAGACTGAGCCTTTGTATTGGACTTTTTAGATTTTTTAATTTCCCTACAGTGTTCAAGCTCCTGACATTCGACGCCCCGACTCGTAGAACGTCATCCATTCGTTGTTCATATTTATTATAAATAACGTATTTACTGCAATTCTCTTTGCAGTGACCAACGACTGGAATGTTTCCCCGGTAGCCACGAATCTTGACGTAACTGGCACTCTGCGTCAGGAGGTAAAGACACTGGAAGTTTTTACTCATATGAGACTTTGTGAAAAATATGTATATCTATCCCTTGGTTTTATGGACTGCCTCGTGTTTGCATCTTGTCGGTAAATACCTTTTTCAGTGATGGTGCGCAGCTTTAAAAAGAGAGAATATGGATATCAAGCAAGCACAGACTGACATTAGACACTGTAACAGTATTCAATTTAAAACCGAATATAAGGTGAAGCATCAGTTCAGTTAACAACAAGAAATGACTTCTGCCAGTATGTATGTCAGATCATTGTACAGTCTTATTCGCTGTTCAAGCCATTGTTGAGTCCAGAATCTTCTTCGCGATTTCCTCCGCTTTTCTTCGACAGTCACTAACAGTTTTAATGTAGCTACTTTTCGCATGTCCGTTTTTGTAAAGAAACTGAGTGATTTACGCTGCAGCAGTCCCAGCAGGTGCCGCACGCTGCCACTGGGGAGGGCTGAGGGCGCACAGCGTTACTAGCTCGTCCTGTGTGCCGCTGGCGCCACATCTCGAGAGGTGGGCTGTCACGTTCACGTCCGCGACAACGCTAGCTGCCTCGTCTCGAGTAGTGTCGTCGGCTCAAGCCTGACCCTCTGCGTGCCTAACGCATTCAAACGTAAAACATTTATCTAGTAACCTCCAGAACGTATGAATCCCCAAGAAATACTGAAACTGTTGTGACACGCCCGGGGGTACAAATGGCGGGGGTCCCTTAATTGGTATAAGTGCTTGCTGCTTCTTGACCGTGCGCATTCTCCGACGGTAATTCGCTTCAATACTGCCCTTCGATTGTGCTGTTGCGGTATCAATCGAAGTGATAGGTGTTGCAGGTGTCAGCCAGCCAGCCCGTCCATCGACGTGCAGCGGTCCCCACCAACACCGAGCAGCGAGCAGCGAGCAGCCAGCAGCCAGCAGCGGTTACCGGAAGCAGCGGTCCCCGCAGCGCCGGTCCCCGCCAGCGCCGGTCCCCGCCAGCCCTGGTCGTAGCCAGCAGCCAGCGGTGGTCCTAGCTGCCTCCAGCAGCAGCGGAGGTGTCACCACCGCCCGCGACAGCAGAGTGGGGCTTCGGCCCCAGTCTCCTTCGTCCTTCGTCGCTCTCCATCCCCTTCTACTCTGTGTCTCTCGTCGCCCTGCCCGTCTCTCGTTTGCTTCCTTGTCTTGTCCTGTGTTTTTCCTCTCATCCTAATATCAAACCCCGCCACCTCTTCTACAGCCACCACCACTGCCATCGTCTACACCTCCTCCTCAGCTGCTGTCACCACTATCACTTGGTGTGCCACATCACTCCCCCCTCAGTCCATCCCCCCACTCCTCACTTTCCCATCTCCTTCCCTATTTGTCGCCCCCTCCCCAGCTCCTCCCTCCCGTGCCTCCTCTGATCCCTTCCCTCCCCTCCCTCCCCCTGATCCTTCCATTTCTGCGGCACCCCCTAGGGTGGTTGCTCGGAGAGCTACAGCTCCTCCCTCCTATGCCTCCTCTGATCCCTTCCCTCCTCTCACTCCCCCTGATCCTTCCGTTTCTGCGGCCCCCCCCTAGGGTGGTTGCCCGGAGAACTACAGCTCACGCTCAACTCTCCCCTTCGCCCTCGTCGTCATCATCTTCACCGTCGCCTTCGCCGTCACCCTCACCATCTCCGGCGCCGACTCCAGCACTGGGATCTGTCACTCCCCGCCACAGCCTTACCTCGGTCTTCAGCGAGGTCCTGGAATCTATCCTCTCCCGCCGCATCCACCAGCATCTCCGCCAGCACCGCCTCCTTCTGATTTCCCAGTGTGGCTTTCCGCCGTCCTTCTCTTCCGACGACCTCCTTCACCTCATCTCCTTTCCGACCAGCTTAATTCCCGTCGCTCTGCTATCTTCCTCTCCCTGGACCTCGAATGAGCTTATGACCGTGTATTGAATTCCGGTCTCCTCTTCAAGCTCCAAACCTTCGCCCTTCCCATTAACTACGACCGTCTGATCGGCTCCTTTCTCTCCCTCCGTCCTTCCTACATCACCATCCTTAACACGGATTCCTACACCTTTTTTCCCTCCTCCGGTGTACTCCAAGGCTCCGTCCTCTTCCCCCTTCTGTACCTTTTGTATACGGCGGACATGCCGCCTCCGTCACCCCCTGTCCACCTTCTCCAGTTTGCCGATGACACCGCCTTCCTTGCCCTTGCCTCCACCCTGCAGCGCTCCCAACACCTTCTCCAATCCCATCTTGACCGGTTCACCGATTGGTGCAACCAGTGGTTGCTCAAGGTCAATCCCTCCAAAACCCAGGCGATCATTGTAGGCATATCCACCCCTTCCTTCGGCCTCCTTGATTTCTATCTCACTGTCTATGGCCGTCCTATCGCCCTCACTCCCACACTCAAGTACCTTGGCGTCACCCTCGACCGACGCCTCTCCTGGACCCCCCATCTCCGGACAATCCAAGCCAAGGCACACTCCCGACTCCGTCTCCTCAAGCTCCTTTCGGGCCGTACGTTGGGTCTGGACACCTCCACATCTATAAATCCCTCATCCGCCCTATCCTCTGCTACGCCCATCCGGCCTGGAACTCCGCCGCCCCCTACATTTTATAAATCCCTTCAAATCCTTGAACGCCATGCTCTCCACCTCGCCTACCACATCTGTCTCCCCTCCCCCACGTGGATCCTGTAGGATCTCATTCCTTTCCCCCACCTCCTCCTTTTCCTTGAAATGATACGGATCCTGTACACCTCCCGCAAACTCGACCCTCCTCACCCGCTTGTCTCTCCTATCCTCTCCCACCCCCGCCCACTGCCGCGCCTGTATTCCCACGTCCCATCCGGTCTCCATCTCTCCACCCTCCTTATCCTCTCCCAAGGTGGCTTCCGGCAGCTCCCCCTCCCTGATGATGTCCTCTTCCCCTCCATCTACCCATCCTATCAACTTTGATCCTCCCTGCCCCCACTTCCTGTGGCCTCTCCTCTTGGCACCCTCTGTCCCTTCTCTTTCCTTTTCCACCATCCCCTTCCTCCATCCCCCTTCCCCGGGCTCCCACCCTCCTCCCCTCCCCCTCTCCCCTGCCCATGGCATCGTTTGTCCCCTCTCCTTCTTCATCTCCCTCTCCCACCCCTCCCCCCTCCTCCTCTCTTGGCAGGTCCCCGGACTCGTACACGGTTAGTGAACATTCGCGCGCCGGAGATCAACGCCTCATGTTTCTGTGTGTGCCATCGTTTGTGCTTAAGTGGTTCAGTGTCATTCGTTTTGTACACTTACGTTCACGTGTGACAACTTTCGTCTATGTATGTGTCCCGGTGCCTGAACAACTTTTATCTTGGACTCTACGCCCGTGAACGCCTCCATGTATTTTAAAAAGTGTTTGTCTCCGTTTATATGTACCGTCTATTCATCTCACATTGTCATCATTTCTGTCTTGTATTTTTCTCTGCGGCCGAAGAGCGGCGTAGTATGCTGCTGCAGGCCTGCCTGTAAACAGGTTTAAAATAACAATAAAGGGAAAAAAATTGACCGTGCGCCCTGTCCACACCGCGTACCTGATAATCCGGCGGCGGTCGTATTGTCCTGCTCCACATTGCTGACCGACCTGCCTGAAATAATGTATTTAAACATGCAAGCAGGTTAGGGGAGCCACTCAACGTCAAACATGACACTGTCCTACATCTGGTATAAACGTCTATATTCTGAGATGATATGAAAATCACAGGTTGTTCTGTTTACACTCTAAGTCGCAAGAGTTTATGCCAACTTCTAGATAATTATCTGTCCACAATATCGCTTGGACGTGGATACGTGTAACCGAACTCGGTACGGATGATTGTTAATGATGCGGAAGTCGAATGATCGAACGAAAGTTCTTACACTCGCCACGCATACACAGATTTCTTTTGGCAACTCTCCTCCTTGACGCTAGTAATGATATAACACTGCTCATAAAGTTAAATTACGGTTCACAATTGTACGAGCGAGCGCGTAACTGTCGCGGCACGGCTGATTGTTGATAATGCGGCAACACGATGACCGAACGCACGTTCTCACGCTCGCTACAAGACACTGGCACTTCATTGCACTCTTTTATAGTAACTGGTTTTTACTGATTCACGTTAGTTAATTCTGAGAGGCCGAACACGGCGCGGATGATTGATGCTGTGCGACACGCAACGAGAGGATACACAAATACGTTATCAGCGCCACTGCTCATTTTTAATTACATCGTTACTCACTTTCCTCTGAATCAATTCCATATTTCATCACCTTGCTGTAATAGCACTTGTAGTAACACTTGAATTTCCATAATAGCAATGCCTCTCACATGCAGAGCTACCCACAACACAACATAACAGTTACGTGTCCCGTGTTCGACTCACCAAAAACGCGGCCGCCCTCAAAGATACTCCGCAATCAAGCCAGCGATATAACAATACGCTTACACTATGAATTATCTGGGACTCGGAACCTTGTGTTTCTCAGGCAAGTTAGAGCACACACAACGCTTTATTTATTTATTTTATTTTATTTATTTATTTATTTAACCTGATCAGATTAGGGCCATCAGGCCCTCTCTTACATCGGACCAGTGTTCCACACATGCAGCATTTCACACATCAGAGTTACATCATGACCATAGTTTAAATGAGAATATTAGCTTACTCTAGTGACAATATGAATAAGGAGTAGTGACTAAGACCTAATAAAGTAAATGCGGCAGTATTTTTACAACAGGTGCTATACATACAGATTATGATAAAAGCAATAATAATAACAGTAAGAAAAATGTAATGATAAACATGACTAAGACCTAATAAATTAAATGCTGGCAGTATTTTTACAGCAGGTGCTATACATACAGATTATGATAAAAGTAATAATAAGCAATAATAATAACAGTAAAAAATCAAATAATAATGACAAACATGAGAAGGATTGGCAATAGTAATGAAGGTTTGTGCAGATGTGTGTAAAGTAGATGTTTACTAGTTTAGCGTGTTTTGAGGAATGGAGATTTAAGGAGGGGGAAAGAGGGAAGTAATGAGGTGAAGTGCATTCATGTACAGAAGAAGGCATTACTGTTGCTTAAGTAGATACGTCATTAACTGTTTTTTGAAGCTGGACATGCTTATAAGTTCTCTAACATAACGAGGGAGGTTATTCCAGAGTCGGGTTCCCGGTACTGTAAAAGACTTGGAGAAGGTGACTGAGCGATGCAGTGGAACGGAGAGGATTGTATTATAATGGGAACGTGTGTTTCTGTCATGTTTTTCCGACATGAGCGTTAGGGACGAGGAGAGATATGAGGGACAGTTTACATTTATAAGGCAGTAGATGAAACAGAGTGTATGGAAATCTCTGCGTTTGTCTGCACGCAGCCAGGACAATTTTGCATATGCTGGTGAAATGTGATCAAAAAGTCGAACGTCACAAATATATCGGACGCAGGCATTCATGACCAGTTATAGACGTCGGGAATTTTCCTGAGAGAGGCCTTGTAGGATAATATCGCTGTAGTCAATGATTGGGAGTATAAGCGTTTGTACTAATTTCTTTTTCAGATCGAAAGGGAAAAGTTTTTTATATTTTTGTAGGACATGAAGGGATGCTGATGCTTTTTTGCACACTGCAGTTACGTGCTCTGTCCAATTTAGATTTTCATCTATTATTGCCCCCAAACTCTTTGCTGAGGGAGAGAAGTTAATATTTGTTCCATTTAGGATAAGAGGTGGTACGGATTCCCGATGTTTTGGGCTAATGAGCTTAGAGTGACCAACAAGTACCGCTTGGGTTTCAGATGGGTTTAGTTTTAGACCTATGTCCTGTGCCCATTTTGACAGTGCATCGAGGTCAGTATTGAAATTTTCAATAGCTTTCTTGAGATTGCTTGGTTTCGCACTCAGATACAACTGAAGGTCATCAGCATACATATGGTATTTGCAATAGGTCAGAACCGATGACACATCGTTGACATACAGAGAGAAGAGTATAGGACCTAATACTGAGCCTTGGGGAACGCCTGACACTACCTGCCGCCATTGTGATTTTATATTCCCAGATAGGACGCGTTGCTGACGAGACGTCATGTATGAGCCAAACCATTGCACTGCACTTCGTGAGAAATTTAGACCGCTAAGTTTGGCCAGTAAGATGTCGAAGTCGACAGTCTCAAATGCTTTGCTGAAATCTAAGAAGCAAATGATAGTCGCTTCTTGTCTGTCCATGGCACGTTTCAGGTCATCTGTCACCTTTAGACTGAAAGACTGCTTCTGAGAACCAACTTTCAAGTGTAATTCGTCAGATAGTCGACTATGCCGGATAGTTTCCAGTATCCTAATTTTGAACATATCAGGGGTTTCATATTAGGAACATGGAAAACAGCGCATCCAGTGGGAAGAAAGATATAAAGGCGAAACTTTGCAGATAAGTACAGTTACATCTGACAAGCAAATGATTCAAGTCTGGTGCCATTGTGCACGGCCACAGATCCTGCAGCGGCGCTGCAGTCGGGCAGGGAATCTTATTTAAACGGCGCATAGTGGACACGTCGTAGTCGTGACGATCGCATCACGACTCGAGAGCGGCATTAAAGGGCGCAGAATACCAGACAGACGTGTTAGACGACATTAGTTACAGTTAATCCAGTTTGAGATCGGCCTAATCATCGGCATGAAATCCGCAGGCTGGTCGACACACCGTGTGGTTCGTCACATCGACCGTTCGGAGTGTTCCGTCAGAGATTTTGTGAACAGTGGATACGAGATGGCACCTGCGTACTACGTATCAGGTCTGTTCAATCAAGAAGGCGACGAGGCGAGATTATCGAAGGATAGTGTGGCAAGCGATCAGGAATCCTATTATGACTCGCTGCATGATACAGAGTACAGATGCTTTTTGTTCCACAAATCACATCCAGAAGCCTTGAGGACGCGGTCCAGGCTGTCCATTATACCATACTGGCACTACAGATACCATAGCTGCACTGAGTGCCATAATACGTCTCCCCCCTTGGGCCAAATTGCAACTCAGTAGCCGGCCAGGGTGGCCGAGCGGTTCTAGAAGCTACAGTCTGGAACCGCGCGACTGCTACGGTCGCAGGCTCGAATCCTGCAGCGGGGATGTATGTGTGTGATGTCCTTAGGTTAGTTAGGTTTAAGTAGTTCTAAGTTCTAGGGGACTGATGACCTCATCAGTTACGTTCCATAGTGCTCAGAGCCATTTGAACCATTTTTTTGCAACTCAGTTCAATTGATCTAAGGTGTGAGTTGGAATTTGTATTGGTGAGCGAGATGTACTAGGATAGAAGGTGCAGCTGCGGTATTCGTAGTAGTAAGGGCGTGATGGAGAGAGCAGGAGGCTCGGCTTAGAATCTCAGTGCTGATAGAAATTTAATGCATTTCATTGGTCTACATCATTATTAAAGTTACGGCTCCCTAGATAGTCTATCAGAGGCTCTTTTCCAGCGCAATAATGCTCTTCCATACAACTCGAGTTCCTAAAGACGCCCCACATCATGTTCCGACTTTTCCATGGCATGCCTGCCCCGGACTTGACCCCTAACGCCTAATGCTGTTGTGTCACTCTGTACATAATCTGGACGTGTCTATTCAAGATTTGTGGTCCAGTCTACCGCAGGACAACATCAGATGTCTAATCAACTCCATGTCGGACTCTGTTATGGCATGTATTGCAGCAAAGGTTGGACCAACGCCTTATTCATGTCGCTCTGTATTTTTCTACTTACACTCACTGTATCTGTTTACTTGTTTTGATTCTGTCTCATCTGTATCATTATGTCTAATTTATTTCATTCCGATACGAAGCTACCCTCTCCATGCGATATTTTGAATGTTCCTGAGTCTCTGTTCACTTTACCTTTTTTTTTTTTTTTGCATGTGTCTAACGTTATGATCAATATCACTCTACACTTGACGGGTAAGTAATTGCTAAATAACAGATTCGGATATTCATATAGGAAGGATGCAGAAGATAATTTCCCTCTACTCCCCCATGAATAAATACTGGAGTGAAATAAGAAGAAAGAAGGAGAGCTGACCTTGTTAAATAAGATGACGTTCACCTGTCTATTTGGCGTGTTCTCATTTTTTGGCGCATGTGCCCGCGGCCCGCAGTCCCTTGTCACGGCAGAGCGCCGGATGATCCCCGCCGACAGGTAGCGATAACAATGCGCCGTCGTGACTGGCCGCTTCAATTGAGCGGCCGGACGGCTCGCGCGCTGCTAACATCTTAATGAGGGCGAGATGAAGGCGCAGGTTCCGGCGTGGCCGAGCGGGCAGCCAGTCCGGCGGGCGCCGAAGCAGGTGTAGCTAATGAGACCACCACCAGCCGCCGGGGCAATCCCCGTGCTCCGTGCTGGGGCTACACGCGCACTCTTCCTGGTGTCCGCCTGCCGCTAACTGCTCCAGCATTTCACTGCAGTCACTTCGCGCGAGTGGTTCGCGAGGCTTTACGTGGTGCTGTCATCATCGTCCCCGAGTATAACCGAAAAACGACAGCGTGGAGTAGAACCGTCTATTTTCAAAGGTTTGGAGAACGGGAGACTCAAAAGAAGCAAACTTTTAGTCTGTGCGTCAATTTCTATGGTTTGCAGAGGTGGAAGCTGTTGTATTCAACAAACGCTCTCGGCATCAGACATATACTGGCCAGTCAAATTCATGTGACAAACTGTCAAAGGCCTGAATTATCTCTTTTTGCAGCACTGCGAGACGTGCATAGAGAGAATCAATGAGTTTCTGGAAGGGATGTGGAGCTAAGTCGAGATCCAGTGCCATGGTAGACTAAACAATATTTCCCAGGGATCTATGGCATGTATAGTCTGATAGAGGTGATATGCAGATTCTCGATTGGATTTAAATCTGACAGGTTTGGCGGTCAGTACAGTAAACTGATATTGGTGCTCTTCAAACCATGCACGAACAGACTATGTGACATGTTGAATTGTCCTGCTGGTAGATCACACCATACCGAGGGAAACACAAACTGCATGTAGCAGTGGACAAGGTCTCGACTCTATATGCATATTTGTGTTGACCTACTGTGCCTTCCAGAATGATGAGATCGCCCAGGGAAAGCCAAGGACATGGTGCCCAGACCATAACAGTCCTACTATTGCCATGATCCTTCCAACGATTGTTGTAGGGCCATCTATCCAACGGAGATGGGTCATCTGAAAAGGCCACCTGTCCCCATTCAGTGGACGTCCATTTGAGGCTGTGGCGTGCCAGTTCCAGCCTTTGTCGACGATGAATAGCAGTCAGTGTGAGTGCATGAATCAGGAGCCTGCAGCAGACGCCCACACGCAGCAATGTTCGCTGAATGGTCGTTGGGGAAATACTGTCCGTAGCCTCTTGATCATACAAAGTAGGCTTTCACGGCCGGTCTTGTCTTCAGTTGAAACTTCCAGGCTGAGAGGCCATGGTCGTTATACAAAATTTCGTCCCAACATTCGTCTCCATGTGCGGGAGACATCTGATCTGATCTTCTGAGGTCGTCCAGCTACTGCCACTGAGGCTCCAGGTACTCTCGCATATATATATATATATATATATATATATATATATATATATATATATATATATATATATATCGACCTCTCAGCCCGGAAGTTTCAACTGAAGACGTAGCCTGATATGGGCAGTCAGTGCTGTTTGCTCATACACATCGTGGCAGCTATCATTGACCCTTGTCATCTGCAGCTCGCTGTGCATCTCAGTTGCCTTGGCACCAGTTTAGGATAGCACCATTTTTCCATGTGTAGTATGAACCTGACTCGGGGTCTTGGGGTAGCTTCTTTGATTCATGATCAAAACGTCTTCGGTCCCAGGATCGAATCCCGCCGCTGCTTTGATTAATAGTCAGCACTGGCGGCCGAATATGTCACCCTCATTCTGTCACAGGCCTGCTCAAAGAGGGCGGGGGAGCGGACAATGGTTCAGGGCACTCTCTTGTCCTAGGGGTGGAAAACTGCCCCTGAAGGCAGAAGAATCAACAAAGATCAACAGCACGAGGATGCAAAAGACAATGGAAACCACTGCACTAAAGACATGTAACGTGCATCCACAGGACATGTTGTCTCTGGATCATGGGGTCCCAGTTCGATTCCCGGCCACGTTGTGGATTTTCTCTGCTCACGGACGTGGTGTTTGAGTTGTCCTCATCATTCATCATCATCATTATCATTCGTGATAGTTTATAGATTGGACAGTGAAAAAGGTGGACTGTGTAAAAATTGGGACTTTGTACAGGCGCTGATGAACGCGCAATTGAGTGTCTCAGTGAAAAAATTGGTCTGCGTAAAAACTGGGACTTTTTACAGGCGCTGATGAACGCGCAGTTAAGCGCCCCACAAACCAAACATCATCATCACAGGACATGTGTCCTGTAATTGAAGAAGTGTCATGGTGATCTCTCCTTTAGCAAAAGATTCCAGGATAGTCCCCCATTCGGATCTCCGGGAGGTGACTGCCAAGCGGGAGGTTACCATGAGAAAAAGATTGAATAATCAACGAAATAATAACATTCTACGAGTCGGGGCGTGGACGTCGGAAGCTTGAACGTGGTAGGAAAACTAGAAAATCTGAAGAGGGAAATGCAATGGCTCAATCTAGATATAGTAGGGGTCAGTGAAGTGAAGTGGAAAGAAGACAAGGATTTCTGGTCAGATGAATATATGGTAATATCAACAGCAGCAGAAAATGATATAACGGGAGGAGGATTCTTTATGAATAGGAAGGTAGGGCAGAGAGTGTGTTACTGTGAACAGTTCAGTGATAGGGTTGTTCTTATCAGAATCGACAGCAAACCAACACCGACAACGATAGTTCAGGTATACATGCCGACGTCGCAAGCTGAACATAAAGAGATAGAAAAAGTGTATGAGGATACTGAAAGGGTAATACAGTAGGTAAAGGGAAATGAAAAACTAATAGCCGACTTAAAACAGATAGGAAATCCAGTATTAGAATCAGAATCTAAAAGAGCTTTGGAGGAATTAAGATCAAATAAGGTAGAAGGGCTGGATAACATTCAATCAGATTTTCTAAAATCATTTGGAGTAGGTGGCAACAAAACGACTATTCACGTTGGTGTGTAGAATGTATGAGTCTGGCGATATGCAATCTGACATTCGGAAAAGCATCATCCACATAATTACGAAGACGGCAAGAGTAGACAAGTGTGAGATTTATCGCACAGTCAGCTTAACAACTCATGCATACAAGTTAATTACAAAAATAATATACAGACGAATGGAAAAGAAAATTGAGGATGCGTTGGATGACGATGAGTTTGGTTTCAGGAAAGGGAAAGGTACGAGAGAGGCAATTCTGACGTTGCGGTTAATAGTGGAAGCAAGACTAACGAAAAAGCAAGACACGTTCATAGGATTTGACGACCTGTAAAAAGCGTTCGACTATGTAAAACGGAGTAAATCGAAGAAAGACGAAGGTAATGAGAGGTAGTAGAAACGAGAACAGTGAGAAACTTAATATCAAGATCGATGGTCACAAAGCAGATGAAGTTGAGGAATTCTGCTAACTAGGCAGAAAAATAACCATTGACGGACGGAACAAGATGGATATGAAAAGCAGACTAGCAATGGCAAAAAGGGCATTCCTGGCCCAGAGAAGTCAACCAATATCAAATATCGGCTTTAATTTGAGGAAGAAATTTCTTAGAGTGTACGTCTGAATTACAGCATTGTATCGTAATGAAACATGGACTGCGGGAAAACCGGAACAGAAGAGAATCGAAGCATTTGAGATGTGTGCTACAGACGAACGTTGAGAATTAGGTGGACTGGTAAGGTATGGAATGAGGAGGTTCTGTGCAGAATCGGAGAGGAAAGGAATACGTGGAAAAGACTGAAGGAGGACAGGATGATAGAACATCTGTTAAGACATCAGGGAATGACTTCCATGGTACTAGAGGGAACTGTAGAGGGCAAAAACTGTAGAGGAAGACAGAGGTTGGAATACATCCAGAAAATAATTGAGGATGTAGGTTGCAAGTGCTACTCTGAGATGAAGAGGTTAGCCCAGGACAGGAATTCCAGGAATTGTCAGCTAAATGATTCCACGTACCGCAGAATGCAGTACCACCAAGACTCTACGGTCTTCCCAAGATACACAAGGATGGTGCCCCACTACGATTAATAGTGAGTAATATTGGTGCTGCCACCTATTCTACAGCAAAATATCTGGCCTCACTACTAAAGCCGTATGTGGGTAAGTGTTGCCACCATATACGTAATTCCGAGGATTTTGTCAGTCGCTTGAAGGAAGTTAAGCTTAACAGCTCGGATTTATTAGTCAGCTTTGATGTGGTCTCACTATTTACCAAAGTGCCTTTAATGGAATCGTTACATCTTATTGGTAACTTATTCAGTGCAGAAATGACGGCCTTGTTTGAACATATACTCTCCTCAACGTACTTTCTATTCAATGACGAATTCTTTGAACAAACAGACGGCGTCGCCATGGGGAGCCCTTTGTCCCCTGTGGTAGCTAATCTCTTTATGGAGGACTTTGAGGAGAAAGCACTTGAGTCTGCTGTCTTAAAGCCTACGGTCTTCTGGCGGTACGTAGATGATACTTTTGTTGTATGGCCTCATGGCAGACAGGAACTGGAGAAATTCCTTCATCATTTAAACTCTTTACATGAGAACATCAAATTCACGATGGAGATTGAAAAAGATGGCACTTTACCATTTCTAGACGTGCTAGTATGCCGTAAAAATGATGGGTCATTAGGACATTCTGTGTACAGGAAACCGACTCACACAGATCTGTATCTCCAGGCGTCAAGCTGCCACCACCCAGCACAAACAGCCGGTGTTCTCAGTACCTTAATACATCGAGCGCATGTAATATCGGACGATGAAAACCTCCACGCAGAATTAGAACACTTGGAGAAGGTTTTTAAAGAGAATGGCTACACTTCACGCCAAATAAGAAAGGCCATGCGCAACTGTCATAACAAGAAGCAGCGCACTGAGGACGCTGATGACGACTTTAAATCAACTGCGTTTCTTCCATACGCCGGGAATGTGTCGTCGAAAATAGGCCGATTACTGAAGAAGAATAAAATCAAGGTTATCTTCCGTCCACCAGCAAAGAACCGGGCCCTGGTTGGATCCGTTAAAGACGATTTACAACTGAAGAAAGCAGGCGTCTACAAAATTCCCTGTGAATGTGGCTCTGCATATATTGGCCAGACGACAAGAACTGTCCATGAACGATGTACAGAACATGAAAGATACACCCGTCTGCGGCAACCGTCAAAATCGGCAGTAGCAGAGCACTGGGACATTCAATGGAATACAATGGAACAAAAATTTTAGCTCCGGTTTCCGGATTTTGGGATTCCGTAATCAAGGAATCAGTGGAAATACGTCTTGCCGATAATCTTATAAATCGTGACAACGGCTTTCAACTGGATAAAACTTGGAATCCTGTTATTAAAATTATACATTCACAGCGGAATAGACAGCGTCATTCGATACTCAATGACTAGATGATCTTTTACTTTCACCACCGAGGGCAGCACGTACAACTCGGCTATGCCGTGCATGTCAACACGTGCGCGAGAATCGGTATAAATACCGCGACTGCACCTGGGCTCTTCAGTAGTTGTGTACTCACCTGATGATGGCCGGACGTCTCTGGGCCGAAATATCGTGGCAGAATGTCGACGGGATCCGGCTGCATACCCGGAAATTATTAGAAGTACGAGAGTTGTTCAGAAATGTTCCCTACGTTTTAATTCGATCTCTTCGAGCAGAGAAGACAGCCTTTTCGCGAAGTGCTACTGAGGAAGGTGTAGAACAATCGTTAGTGACAGACTGCAGAAAGATTCTACTGTCCCACCATTCACCTAACTCAAGCACTGCAGCCGCAGAATCAAGGAGGTTAGGGCTTGTACAGAGGCATACAATCACTCGTTTCTTCCTCGCTACGTTCGTTAGTGGAACAGGAAAGATAATGACTTGCTTGGTACAAAATACTATCTGCCAAGCACCGAACGGTGGCTTGTGGGGTATGTATATAAAGATAGTTGTTCACTTACTTAGTTACGTGTTCCATTGATCAGTCTCATGGTAACCGTTATGCTGTAAAACGTGTAACTTAGGTATTATAATAGCGAACTACTTAAATTAGAAGGAACACACAGAAAATGTTGTGGGGAAGGCTAACCAAAGAGTGCGTTTTATTGGCAGGACACTTAGAAAATGTAACAAACCTACTAAGGAGACTGCCTACACTATGCTTGTCCGTCCTCTTTTAGAATACTGCCGCCCGGTGTGGGATCCTTACCAGATAGGACTGACGGAGCACACCGAAAAAGTTCAAAGAAAGGCAGCACGTTTTGTATTATCTCGAAATATGGGAGAGAGTGTCACAAATATGACACAGGATTTGGGATGGGCATCATTAAAAGAAAGGCGTTTTTCGTTGCGACGGTATCTCCTCACGAAATTCCAATCACTAACTTTCTCCTCCAAGTGCGAAAATATTTGTTTTAAATTTTTATTATCTCTCCCATTCCCTTAAATGGCACAAAATGCATGTATTATACCTATCGATTTATTTATTCGTATTCAAGAATTCATCTACGATATAGAACGAGTTGTCAGGGAAATATGATATCAACTTATTTTTGAAACTATTACTGCTGTCTGTCAGGTATTTTATTTCATCTGATAATTTATCGAAAAGTTTTACAGTAGTACAGTACACGTGCTGTGCCAAAGATAGGTTAAGTAGAGGATAGTGTAAGTCTTTCTTTCTTCTGATGTTGTAATCATGAATGTCATTGTTCTTTTTAAACTGGTCCATGTTGTTGAGAACAAATTTCATTATGGAGTAAACGTACTGTGAGGCTGTTGTAAAACTTCCTACCCTTTTAAATAGATGTCTACAAAATGTGCGACTATGAGCCCCACACATTGTTCTAACCATTTTCTTTCGAACAGTGAATACATTTTGCGTAAGTTTTGAGTTACCCAAAAATATTATTGTATGTGACATCAGAGAGTGAAAGTATGCAAAGTATGTTGGCTTGCTAATTTCTATAGCTTCAAAATTAGCAATTATTCTGATTGCAAAAGTTGCTGATCCTAGTCGTTTTAGGAGATCCAAGATATGAATTTTCCAATTAAGATTCTTGTCTATATGTACACCCAAAAACTTAGTATGTTCTACCCAAGCTACTGCCTTCTGTTGAGTTCTTATATTGATGGAAGAAACTGTACTCCTTGCAGTAGAAAATTGGATGTACTGTGTTTTTTTTCAAAGTTCAGAGCAAGTCCTTTTTCAGAAAATCAGTCAATAACTTTTCGAAAGACATTATTTGTATAATTTTCTATTGAGTTTCTTTTACTGGATTAATAATTATGCTTGCATCGTCAGCAAGCAGTGTGAGTTAGCTTTATGTTTCAGATAAGAAGGGAGGTCATTCACATACATCAAGAACAGAATGGTACTCATGATCGAACGCTGTGAAACACCTAATGTAATTTCACCCCAGTTATATGAAGTGGGAAACTCCCTTAAATCACTTAAACTATATAAAGGAACTTTTAGCTTCCTGTATTGTAGACATGCCTTAAACCACTAATATCCTGTTCCATTTATACTGTAGAATTATAATTTCTGTAACATAATGTCTTGGTTCACACAATCAAATGCTTTGGATAAATCACAGAAAATTCCTGTTGGTGACATTTTACTATTTAAAGACTCTACTATACAGGCAGTGAAATTGTATATTGCTGTTTCAGTAGAACAGTATTTGTGAAATCCTTACTATGATCCACTAAGTATTCCATTACTGTTGAGGTGGCTAACCACTCTTGAGTACATTATTTTCTCGACAATTTTTGAAAATGCTGTAAGCAGGGATACTCCCCAATAATTATTGAAGTCTGTGGTGTACTTTTTTTGTAGAGACACTTGACAATGGCATACTTTAACCTGTCCAGGAATATATTTTGAGTTAGTGACGCATAACAGAACGTTTATTTTTCAAAGATTTAATGATATTCCTTATTTCACAAGAGGTTATTAAATGAAAATAATCTGACAAGTATGTCTCAAAACTGACTCTTCCATCTACTGCTTGGCTTTCTCTTTTGAACTGTTTCACCTAAACTTAAGAAACGGTTGTTTAATTCATTGGCTTCTTGTTTATTGTTGGTTAATATGGACTCATTGTCTTTAATAGTAATACTATCTGCCCCACTGGTTAATGTTCCTGTCTCTATTCTAACAACATTGCATACTGATTTGATTTCATTGCCCGAGTTGTTAATTTCCTCTCTAACACACATATTTTTTTCTGACTGCTTTTTTCAGTATGTTACAATAATTTTTACAGTGTAAAATTACTTCTGGATCTTTACTAATTCTTGCTGTCTCACAAAATTTTCTTTTTCTTTCTGAAGACACTTTAATTCCTGCAGTAATCCAAGGTTTCTTTGAAAACTGTTTGGTGTTAAATTTAGTTAATTTGTTGGGGTAACAACGTTCAAAAGGGATATAAATTTATCAAGAAATTACAATTAACATTTGGCTCATTATATACATTTCCCATGTTAACATTTCTTAAACTTTCTCTGAAGTGCTCATAGATACAAGGTTGACCAGCCCTACACTTTTACTTAATGGTTTCTGAACTGCACACCCTGCTATGTTCTCTAAGTTAATACGTTTATCATGGTCTGACAATCCATTTAGCACTGGGAAAGCATGTGTTAGTTTTACATTCTCTTGCTGTACAAATGCATTATCTATTACAGTGCTACTGTCTTGAGGTATTTGTGTTGGGAAGTTGATCATTGATTCTAAGTTACATGTCATTATTAACACTTTTATTTCGCTTTTCCTATCAGAAATGTTTAGAAAGTTTACTTTGAAATCACCAACATTTAATAACTTCTTTTTGTCTGACAGAGTCCATAACAGGGAGTCCAACTTATTTTTGAATAGCTACCAGTCTCGTAATGGGGATCTGTTTACTGTTACTAATATCAACACTACATTATCTAGCTGTAGTTCACTTGCACTAACTTCAAAGTACTGATCGACACAAAATTTGCTTACTTCTACAGTTTTGTACTGATACCTTTGTTTTGTGTAAATACAATTTCTCCTCTATCCATGCTAGATCAGCAAGTGTAAGATGCAAAATTACACCCATTTATACAGGCACCTTACATCCCCACAGTTACTTGGTGTTCAGACTGACATAATATATTAGTCTCACCCTTATTTTTGAGATCATCTAAACACACCAACAGCTCATCTACATTATTTTTATTCCCCTGATAGTCTGATGAAGTAAATTGATACTACCCTTATCTTTATCCCTATTTAGTGTACTTGAACCTTCCTTCATTCCATTTTTCTTGATTTTTGTCTATCTGGGCTTTGACTTTAACAACAAAAAAAATACTGTCTGCCTGGTTCTCACGAACTTTATGCTTAAAATGTAAACAAAACTACAGGGATCATCCCGTGTGTGAATGTGCCTCCTCTTATAGTATCTGATAGTAGAGGAAGTTAACTTATCTTTCCCCTTCCTATTTAGAAGCAGGATATGTGTAGTGCATCCCCACCAGGCAACAGCATCAACTGGAACAACAGTTACGTGAGATTTTGCCGGTGGTTGGAGAATCCTCTTCAGCTCAGTGTTAACATGCCTTACAGCAGTGTTTACTCAAGGCCGATAATGGCGCTGAAAGACCTCCACAAACCCCACATTTGTGTGCCCAAATTCTGCACCTATTTTTTTCAGGTCACTCCTAATACTGTACCTTAGATGCATAGCCAGGCTGTTTCCTGCTCCCCCAATTATAGTTACCTAATATTTCTTCTCGAGGTCAGTGTATAGCTGAATTAAGTTTCCTGTCAGCTGGCTAAGCCTAGACTTGCTTTCACAAGACTTTCTGACCTGGTAACCTGCACTTAATTTCTTCTGAAGGTGCTGGCCTACACCCCTCCCATGACTGCTGCCTAGAAGCAGAATTTTTCTTTTCCTGTTCTGATTCCGACCTGTCTTTTTTCTTTAAGCTAATATTCTGCTTCAACCTACATTCAACGACATATGGTTGAGGCCCTTCCTCCACTACTACAGATAGCAAACCAAACTGATTTACTAACTGAATTTTTAAAACTTTTTCAACAGTTTCTGTTTTTCACCCTTTCCTTGCTACCTCTTACCAGCACTCCGTTTTCTGTTTTAGCCTAAAGGGCTCAAATTTTTGCCTCCTGTTCAGTGATTTTCTGTCCTTCCTACATAACCTACATTGCACATGGAAGAGCCTCATTATCTATCCGCGTTTCCTCGCCGCTACATTCTCGCCAAAGAAACGATAACCTATAGTCTTCCCACAATACCCCCTCCTTCAAATTTCTATGGCAAACACCACATTTGTCACACATGGTCTGATAGAAAAATTAGTCAAAAATGTAGACAAAATTTACACAAATACAGAGAATAACTTGGCACACGAGCACTGAAGTTTCATAGCCTTTACTAATCAGAAATAAACGCTAATGTAAACAAACTTTTAAACTTACTTTCGAAAGTTTATATTAACTAACTAACCAGACACGAATTACTTTAACTTTTGAGCCGGTAAGTCTAGTCAAAAAACTAAAGATCTACAGTCGCACGAAGTTTACGCTTAAAATGTAAACAAAACTAACGAGTATCGGCGTTTACGTAATACTTTTTTTCGATCTAAATACAGTCAGTAAAGTGAAACCTTCAATAGATAGCCTAGCAAAGAAGTAAATGCACTAGTCTGAAATGTAATATTAACTAAATTAGCTCTTCTTTCAATATTAATCACTCAACTCAGCGAGAGCTTACATCGAATACACGACAAACCACACAAACTTAAAGGCTGTCAGCTAGACCAGATACGTAGTCGCTACAATTACGAACAACGATCACATAGATAGTGTTGTGCAAAAGGCAAACCGAAGACTAGGCTTTGCTGGCAGACCACTTAGGAGATGCAACAGGTCTCCTAAAGAGACAGTCTACGCAAAACTCGTTCGTCCTCCGCTAGTTTATTGCTGTGCTTCATTGGATCCTTACCAGATAGGATAGAGGGAGGACACAGAAAATGTTCAATGAAAGGCAGCTCGTTTTACGTTATAGCCAAATAGCGGATAGAAAGTCACTGATATGACTTAATTTTATCACGTTGAGTAAGCAGGAGCGATCTATTTTACTTTGTAAAAACTTTCTAAAGCCAAGATCGTATAAATATTTCTTTATTTATAACAACAAGTTTGGACAGACTTCACTGTCATCTTCAGCTAACATATGATAAGCTAGTTGGGATAGAAATTAGCAAAACAAAAGTGTTTCTCATGGCGGCGAGATCATTCCAGGAGAGTTCAGTCGCCAACTTTCTCCTCTGAATGTGAAAATATTTTATTTCCGCCAGCGTAAATAGGAAGAAATACTCACCATAGTAAAATAAGAGGAATCAGAGCTCGCACGGACGGATTTAAATGCTCATTTTTTCCTACGCGCTGTCAGGAATTGGATCGCTACAGACAGAGTCTGAACGCGTTTCGAAGAATCCTCTGCCAAGCATTTTAGTGCGAACTGCAGAGTGGTCGTGAACATGTTGGTGTACCTACAGCTGACTCTTCCGTGTCAGACACTGCAAGCTGATCGGTGGCGTCGTGGGGCACCTGTTGGCGCCGCTTGTTCACAGTGGAGGCTAGCACGGAAGCCCGCGCACCCTGCATAGCGGTCACCGCGCAGAAGCCCAGAGTACGGCGCACGGTGAATGTCGCCGCTTTCACTAGCAGCCTGTCCTTTCACTGAACTGCCCCACTATCCCATAAAAGGCCAAAATGTAGTGTAATTCCAATATGTTAAGGGAAATTAGTACTTCGCAAAGGACACAGGGTCGTGAAAAAGAAAATACCTTACAGGAGTAAAAAATCCTATTTCACAAGACTGTGTCCTCTACGCTCTCTAGCCGGAACATTATGACCACTGTCAGCCGCAAGATTCAGTCCAGCCTGGTGGCGTTGCAGGCACGTGGCTCATGAGAAATGTACCGGGTGTTTATAATTAAAGTGCTGTAATTGTCGTATCGAAACTTGGTCCTTGAGACAGAGAAGTTGCTGTCCATGCATCACCACGGCTTTAGAAAGCATCGCTCCTGCGAAACGCAACTCGCCCTTTTTCACATGATATCTTGCGAACCATGGACGAAAGGTATCAGACGGATGCCATATTCCTTGACTTCTGGATAGCGTTTGACTCGGTACCCCACTGCAGACTCCTAACTAAGGTACGAGCATATGGGATTGGTTCCGAAGTATGTGAGCGGCTCGAAGACTTCTTAAGTAATAGAACCCAGTACGTTGTCCTCGATGGTGAGTGTTCATCGGAGGTGAGGGTATCATCTAGAGTGCCCCAGGAAAGTATGGTAGGTCCGCTGTTGTTTTCTGTCTACATAAACGATCTTTTGGATAGGGTGGATAGCAATGTGCGGCTGTTTGCTGATGATGCTGTGGTGTACGGGAAGGTATCGTCGTTGAGTGACTGTAGGAGGATACAAGATGAATTGGACAGGATTTGTGATTGGTGTAAAGAATGGCAGCTAACTCTAAATATAGATAAATGTAAATTAATGCAGATGAATAGGAAAAAGAATCCCGTAATGTTTGAATACTGTAGTGTAGCGCTTGACACAGTCACGTCGATTAAATATTTGGGTGTAACGTTGCAGAGCGATAGGAAGTGGGACAAACATGTAACTGCAGTTGTGGTGAAGGCGGATACTCGTCTTCGGTTCATTGGTAGAATTTTGGGAAGATGTTGTTTATCTGTAAAGGAGACCGCTTATAAAACACTAATACGACCTATTCTTGAGTACTGCTCGAGCGTTTGGGATCTCTATCAAGTCGGATTGAGGGAGGACATAGAAGCAATTCAGAGGCGGGCTGCACGATTTGTTACTGGTAGGTTTGATCATCACGCGAGTGTTACGGAAATGCTTCAGGAACTCGGGTGGGAGTCTCTGGAGGAAAAGAGGCGTTCTTTTCGTGAATCGCTACTGAAGAAATTTAGATAACCGGCATTTGAGGCTGATTGTAGTACAATTTTACTGCCGCCAACTTATATTTCGCGGAAAGACCACAAAGATAAGATAAGAGAGATTAGTGCTCGTACAGAGCCACACAGGCAGTCATTTTTCCCTCGTTCTGTTTGGGAGTGGAACAGGGAGAGAAGATGCTAGTTGTGGTACGAGGTACCCTCCGCCACGCACAGTATGTATGTAGATGCAGATGTAGATGTAGATGCGTTAATCCGGAACCGATTTCCGCTGTAACATTAGTTCCACTTTTGGCCAACAGGAGCAAATGTTATGACGCACTTTATTTGTATGACGGTATGACATACACGCTGTCATTTAACAAGCCATAACGTGAGTGAACAATGTCACCATAGAGAAGAGAGACCGTACGCTGTTAATGCAATTGTCTGCAGTAATTACAGTGCTGCATTGAAAGAGTATCGCCGACTGAAATTTCTTAGAAAAGATCCTATATCATTAAATACCTTAAATAAGATGATAATGAAATTTGAAATCACAGGTGAGGTTGATGTGGCACATGAAAGAGGAAGGCGCCCTATAGCGGTGCAAGTTACTGACGAGGTTGCCGTGCTGTAACTGACATGCAGCACGTGTTCCTGCAAGTGACAGTGCTCTTGCAGTGTCACGAGAATTGTACACTCTATGGCCAACAGTACGGGATGTTTTACGGTCTCTTTTACACTGGTATGCGTCCAAGATCCAGATGGTGCAGCGACTGGAACCACATGATCTGCGGCGATGAATTTACTCTTCGCATTCTGTCACCTATCGAAGTTGACGACATGTGGCCTGGAAATATTCTATGGCGTGGCGAGGCACTTTTTTCACTACAGGATGTAGTGAATACGCAGAACTGCCGAATTGCTGGTGCACTGCCCTCGCCGTGTGTGAGTGTGTGATGCGGATTCACACGCACCTTTATTCTCGGTCTGTTCTTCTGTGAAGATAATACACCCAGGGGGCCTGTCAGGTGTACTGTGACGTCACCTCCTTATACACATAATTTCTATTTTGAAAGTAGGCAACCGTGTGGAAACCTCTGGGGCAACACTTCATATCGCTCACCAAATGAGGGATCTGCTTAGTGAAAATTTCAACGAACGTGTTATCTCGAGGTTTCCCATAAGCATCACCGATCTGAATCCATGTGACTTTTCGCTCTAGGAATACTAAACGACTGCCTTTACCAGGGACACGTTCGGTCTCTACTTGATCTGAAGGCCAGTGTACAGAAACACGTCGCTCACATCCACCGAATCTGCTGCGAGAAGCTGCTGATCACGCCGTTTTACGGATGCGGCATCCCGTCGACGTCTCCGTTGCTGAAACTGAACAAATTGTGCAAGCGTCGGTTAATAAAATCAACATTATGCCCTTATCACATATTTGACATTTTCTGCCCCCGTCCCGCTCCTAATCCATTACATATGGAATCATCTACACTCAAGCGTCAAAGAAAGTGGTACAGGCATGCGTATTCAAATAAATAGATGTGTAAGCAGGCAGAATACGGCGCTGCGGTCGGCAACGCCTCCATAAGACAATAAGTGTCTGCCGCAGTTGTCAGATCGATTACTGCTGCTAAAATGGCAGGTTATGAAGATCTGAATAAGTTTGAACGTTGTATTATAGTCGGCGCACGAGCGACGGGGTACAGCGTCTCCGAGGTAGCGATGAAGTGGGGATTTTCCCGTTCGACCATTTCACGAGTGTGCCGCGGATATCAGGAATCCACTACAAGATCAAATCTCCCACATCTCTGCGGCCGGAAAAAGATCCTGCAAGAACGGAACGAACGACGACTGAAGAGAATCGTTTAACGGGACATAAGTACAATTCTTCAGCAAATTGCTGCATATTTCAGTGCTAGGCTATCAAAAATTGTCAGCTTGCGAACCATTCAACGAAACATTATCGATATGGGCTTCCGAAGCCGAAGGCTCACTGGTGTACCCTTGATGACTGCACATCACAAAGCTTTACGCCTCGCCTGGGCCTGTCAACACCGACATGGACTGCTGATGAATGGAAACATGCTGCCTGGTCGGACGAGCCTCGTTTCAAATCATATCAAGAAGACAGACGTGTGCAGGTGTGAAGACAATCTCATGAATCCATGGGCCCTGTATGTCAACAGGACACTGTTCAAGCTGGTGGAGGCTCTGTAATGTTGTGGGGCGTGTTCAGTAACACGCAACTCGTCTCTCACTCTCACGAGCTTACCTAACTGTAGCTCCCTTGCATACCCTGGTCCATCACTGTAAGTCGCTCATACCGATCCACTCACTCATTCAACCAAACATACTGTCATTGTCTGTCTGTGTCTTATTTGACTGTCACTGTCTCTTGTCGCACAGTCACAGTATCCTTCGTTCTGGCCTACTCATACTGCCTGCTCTCACTGCCACTGTCTCACTCTTTCTCTCTCTTACTTCTACTATCTAATTCATTTCTTCCCACTGGTGCTGACTCTTGTTGCTGTCATAATGTCTCTTCATCATTGTCATTTTCGTTGAATCTGTGTCTCATTAACAATGGTCTCACCTACTTCCACTCATTCCCTCCCTTAATTCTTCTCTCCTTCATTCCTTTCCTTGCACTGTTCTGTCACTTTTCAACTATGTTCCACTGCCACTACTCCCTCTCATTGTCTCAGGTTGCTATTGTCTCCTTCCATCTTTCTATACTGTCTTCCAATATTTATTACTTTTCCACCTCTTTCCACTGTCATTGTCTCCTTCTCTCTCAACATAAAAAAGTGCGAATATGTTCGCACGCCAAAACATTAGGGAAAAGTTTTAATGGTGAAGAGGAAGGTAGAATGAGGCAGCTGGAACCCTACTTTCAGTCAGACTCTTTTTGACAAGAGCATGTGGCCTTTTTTGTGCTTCTATAGGAGCATATCCTCCGGTTTCTTTTCCTTCTTTTTATATCCGTCCTTGTGATTGGAGGTCTAGGGGTCTACGCCGTTCACTTAAATACGGAAAAGAAACACCTACAGCATCCCCTACGATGTCATTTATTTTATGGCTATCAGTTTCGGTGCTTCTGTGCACCATCTTCAGGCCATTGCTCATGCAAAAGGATTAACACCATCCGTATACAGGATGCAACAGTGATCAGCATCTATAACTAGTTTTCACAGACTACCTGTAACCACGATGTTTTTTTCAAACTACCAACCATAGTTGGAGAGACAACATCGCGGTTATAGGTAGTCTGCGAAAACCGATAACAGATGTTGACCACTGATGCGTCGTGTATTCGGATGGTGTTCACCCCCCTGCATCAGCTAAGGCCTGAAGATGGTGCACAGAAGCACCGAAACTGGTAACCATATAATAAATAACACAGAAAAGATGGCTGTAGGTGTTTCATATCCTTACATATTTCCTCTGATTCTCTTCTTTTTCCTGCAACAGCAAGATATATCATTCATACGGAAAGAACCTCAAAGGTCAATAAAATTCTGGTAGTTTACCTACGTGAAATTCAAGTAACGTCAAACTGTATAATTTTACACCTCAGACTGGATTTTACGTGCACAAAAATTTTGCATGTACTTCAAAATTACCTCAACATGGTGTTGCCGGCCCAAGGTGATGATGAAAAGTATATTCCTCCATGCTATGTCACTTTATAAACTACTTTTTCGCCTTACACCGGGTATTAAGTGCATATTTTACTTGTACAAGTATGGTAACTTTGAATCTCCGTACCTCAGAAACGGATGAAATATCAAGCAAATTTTCATGATTGTTCGGTAGCGGAATTTTAGAAATATATTGTAAAATTACAGCTATTTGGCGTGCAAATCCGCTTTAAAATCCGCGGCTCGGTTTTGGCACCCACAAATCATGTTTCTTGGATTTTCTTAGGAACCGCGATTGAATTAAATGGTGCCTCTGTAAGCCCCTTAAAGCGCCCCGTATGTCACATCTAATGCAAAGAGAACCATTTGCCTAATCTGGAGAAATCGTGTAATATTCTAAATTTGATCCTGTAGCTTAGAATAGTTACTGTAAGATGACCCTTCTGTTGGATATACGTAGTCCCTATCCTAATAGCTATCCAAAACGCCTACTCTACCTCTCTGTCACCAAGAAAACACGAGGTACGAGCCCGTAAAAATCCCGTTTTTATGCGCCGAGTTTTGGAACATACATTAGCGGAAAAAATAGCGACACCAAGAAGGAGTTGTGCGCCACCATGAGAACGCAAATCGGGTTTGCTTGAAATACACTCTGTGACGGTCGTAAGTGTTTCAAGGAAGCCTTTAAGGTGATAAAAACGCTATTATCTGCACCCCACTAAGTTTGAACGAGGTCGTGCAGTAGGGCTGTGAGAAGCTGGATGTTCCTTCTGTGAGACAGGAGAAAGACTTTGACACTACCGAGGTGTAACTCCAACGTGTTGGGCGTATGGCTCTGGTGCATCGTACTGCACCTGCAGCAGCAGTTTGAGCAGTAAATGGCACCGCAATGTTAGAAATCGCTTAGTTCCATGGCCGAGCCTGACGCCCTGCAGCGTGCATTCTACTGACCCCAAATCACCGACTCCACTGGTGTCAAGCGAGAGCTCATTGGAGGGCAGCATGGAGATCTGTTGTGTTTTCTGATGAAAGCTCGTTTTGCCTCTGTACCAATGATGGAGATAGCCGTGAGTTGGTTATAAGGGGGCCACCTGAGGGCCTGTAACCAACCTGTCCGCGTGTTAGACACACTGGACCTACACCTCGAGTTACGGTCTGAGGTACTGTTTCGTATGACAGCAGGCGAACTCTCATGGTTATCTCATGCGTTCTGACAACAAACGTGAACATTAATTTGGTGATTCGACCTGTTGTGCTGATATTTGTGGACAGCATTCCTGGGGGTGATTTCCAACAAGATAACGCTCGCCCACATAAAGCTGTTGTAACCCAGCATGCACTACAGTGTCGACTTGTTGCCTTGACTTGCTCGATCACCAGATCTGTCACCAACCGAGCACATATTGGACATCTAGAGACGACAACTCCAATGTCACCCATACACTGCTTTTGCTGTGTCTGTATTGACCGACCAGGTGCAACAGATATGGAACTCTATCCCACAAACTTAGGTTCCGCACATGGACAATACAATTCATACACGTTTGCATGCTTGTAGTCAACATTCAGGCTGTTACGTGAGTTAGTAATGTACCAGCGTTCCACACATGCAACGGCTTATCTCGAGCTTACAGTAATCTGTGATGTTGCATTGTTCATCACTTACATTTCTTACCTGGACAAATGCATTCCCTAAATTTCATTGCTCTACATTAATTATTTTTTGGTGTTACGATTTTTTTCCGTCGCATGCATACCTATACTCTGCGAATCGCAGGAAAGTGAGTGGTAGACGCCGCGTGATTGCGGAGATGGAGGTCGGGAGAATGACTGACTGAACACATCTATGTGAGATGTTTCTTGTCTACGGGATGGATACAAAAATTGCTGAAGAATGTTTGTAGCTTCTACGCTGAAAGACGGGTCTTGGAATTTAGGTAACGTATATGGCGTCTTGTTTAGAGTTCTGCCAGCTAAAGTTTATCAATACTTACACTAACAGCCATTACAATTGCTACACCACGACGATGAAGTGCTACAGACGCGAAATTTAACCTACAGGAAGAAGATAATGTGATATGCAAATGATCAGCTTTTCAGAGCATTTACACAAAGCTGGCGCTGTCGCGACACTTACAACGTGCTTACATGAGGAAATTATCCAACCGGTTTCTCATTCACAAACAGCAGTTGACCGGCGTTGCATGGTGAAACGTTGTTGTGATGCCTCGTGTAAGGAGGAGAAATGCGTACCATCAGGTTTCAGACTTTGGTAAAGTTCGGATTGTAGCCTATCGCGATTGCGGTTTATCGTATCGCGACACTGCTACTCGCGTTGGTCGAGATCCAATGACTGTTAGCAGAATATGGAATCGTTGGGTTCTGGAGGGTATACGGAATGCCGTGCTGGGTCCTAACGGCCTCGTATCACTAGCTGTTGAGATGACAGGCATCTTATCCGCATGGCGGTAACGGATCGTGCAGCCACGTCTCGATCTCTGAGTCAACAGATGACAGTTGCAAGACAACGGCCATCTGCACGAACAGTTCGACGAAGTTTGCAGCAGCATGGACTAGCAGCTCGGAGACCATGGCTGCGGTTACCCTTGAAGCTGCATTAGAGACAGGAGCGCCTGCGATGGTGTACTCAACGACGAATCTGGGTGCAGGAATGGCAAAACGTTATTTTTTCAGGTGAATCCAGGTTCTGTTTACAGCATCATGAAGGTCGCATCCGTGTTTGGCGACATTGCAGTGAACGCACATTGGAAGCGCATGTTCGTATCGCCACACTGGCGTATCACCCAGCGTGATGATATGGGGTGCCATTGGTTACACGTCTCAGTCACCTCTTGTTCACATTTACGGCACTGAACAGTGGACGTTGCATTTCAGATGTGTTACGACCCGTAGCTCTACCGTTCATTCGATCCCTGCGAAATTCTAAATTGCAGCAGGATAATGCACGACCGCATGTTGCAGGTCCTGTATGGGCCTTTCTGTATGCAGAAAATGTTCGACTGCTGCCCTGGGCAGCACATTCTGCAGATCCCTCAACAGTTGAAAACGTCTGGCCAATGGTGGCCGAGCAACTGACTCGTCACAATACGCCAGTCACTACTCTTGATAAACTGTGGTATCGTGTTGAAGCTGCATGGGCAGCTGTACCTGTACACGCCATCCAAGCTCTGATTGACTCAATGCCCAGGCGTAACAAGGCCGTTATTACGATCAGAGGTGGTTGTCTTGGCACTGATTTCTCAGGATCTATGCACCCAAATTGCGTGAAAATGTAATCACATGTCAGTTCTAGTATAATATGTTTTTTCCAATGAATGCCCGTTTATCACCTGCATTTCTTCTTGGTGTAGCAATTTTAATGGCCAGTAGTGTATATCACACAGTTCTCACAGTATTGGCTAACCAGATATACGTTCCTGGCTAAGTCTTTACAGTGTCGAATCATATTATCTTCTACTGCATTATGTACAGGAAACAATAGCTACGAGCGACACTAGTGTGTGATCTGTTTATACTCAGCCGGCCGCTGTGGTCTCGCGGTTCTAGGCGCGCAGTCCGGAACCGCGCGACTGCTACGGTCGCAGGTTCGAATCCTGCCTCGGGCATGGATGTGTGTGATGTCCTTAGGTTAGTTAGGTTTAAGTAGTTCTAAGTTCTAGGGGACTAATGACCACAGCAGTTGAGTCCCACAGTGCTCAGAGTCATTTGAACCATTTTGTTTATACTCAACATCCGCGTGGGAATTCGTATGAGTCGGAATAGTACTCGCACATGCATTTTACTTCCATTCCATTTCTAAGGATGCTTTAAGTGAAATCGAAGTCCTCAGAAATAAAAATTCGCAATTAGATATATTTTCTTCACCTAGCGCTGATTATCTTGATAGTCGTAGGATCATAACACTGTATAAAAATGGAAATAAAAACTGAGTTGCTTTTCACTTATTGTAAAGCAATGAAACTTGATACATCAGTGAATATTCTTTTTCTTTTTTATATACTTTTTGTCACCCAGTGTTCAGTTCAGCGTAACTGTCTAGTCAAAGCCAAAAACATGTTGTATATTACTGAAATGCGCTATACTGGGAGCTATACTGGGAAGCAAAGCGCCCAGTATTTTGTTACTTACATAAATCTACAGATTCTCTTGGTGCAATGAGATTTCTGAATTGTCTGTGTACATTCTCCGTCCTACTCTGCGTAGGTACAACACAGTTTATGATCACTCGCATTGGCAGTGAGACAGAGACCAGTGGAATAAACAGGTTGTCGATGACGACGGAGTTCGCAAAGTGAACGGCAAGCCAGACGCAAAGTCCAGAGCGTAGCGAAAGTTGTCGTAAGCATGCACTAGTATTCCTGAGAGCGACCCCACTCGAAAAACTTGTAAACAGGCCTGGTCAGTATCTCTGCTATCAGAAGCGTGAATCGAATACTTCAGAGAGTAGCAAGAAGTGCTAGAAAAGGGCGGTGCCCTGGTGTTTACAGGCACTCTCACGCCAGTGAATGGACTTACGTAACGTATACTCCATGGGGACAAGCTACGGCAGTGGTCTCAAGTCCGAATATCTCTGACCTTCCCTCCTCGTCGATGCTTGAGCTGGATGGGAGCTCGGAATCACTGTCGGATACTAACCCCTGGACTGGAAATGACCCAGCCTGTGCCGATTTCGTCGATGAAGGGGACGGCGATGCTCAGATCTCGAACAAAGGCTCTCATAGTACTGACAACTGAGATATCGGTGCTATGTTTGGAGTTTATATATTTTTCATTCCAGTTACGAATAAATATCTTCCGGGATCACTGGGAAGATTTTGCTTCAGCTGTGTGGCAACTCGTGAAGTCTGTGGAATTGTTGGCCGAATGACTGTTTCCGGGGCGCTGCTTGGTTCTGCCTGTAGAGGAATTATTCCAACTAGCACAGTCCGCCTTTAGCCGCGGAGCAGCTCGGACTTGTTTACGTCCCGGCTGCGAACGTTCGCGGAAGAAGCGGTGTTTACACCGTCGTCACTCGCGTGTGTTACTGTTTGAATCGAACGCCATGGCACAAAATTTCCCAAAAACCTCGATACAGTTCACGTTCTGTAACGAGTATGCACGACCGAAGGCTTTCGAAATCGAACGTTTCTTGAGGGACTAAGTGCAACTTAATTACACGGAGATTATTGGAATTCATTTATCAATCGTGAGCAGCACTCTTTACGTAAAGATTATTGACGACGCAGCATGCGATAGGATCATTGAAGCCGCCAAACGAGGATTCCAGTTCCGACACTCCGATGGTCATATTGGAGAAGTTTTAGTCGCTCATTCGGGCCTGGGCGTGCGTACGATTCGAGTCTTCGAGCTGCCTTTCGAGGTACCAGAATCATTGGTCACTGAATCGCTCCAGCCATATGGCAGAGTTATCAGTCATACGGCCGAACGTTGGGCATATTTTAGCACGTATCCAGTGCTCAATGGTGTCCAACAGGTGCGAATTGCCCTTACGAAACATGTGCCATTCTACATCAACATCGGCGGCTGTCGAGCTATTGTCATCTATGATGGACAGCTCCGGACATGCTCCGGGTGTGGTGGTGAAGGACATCTTCGATCTGCGTGTATACAGAGGAGACTCGTGCAACTCCCCAGCGGAGACCTCCAGAACCCGACTACACCAACGTCACTACCGATGACTTACGTGGCGGCGCTTCGCGGGGAGGTGACGCCGAGGTCGGAACGCACTATCGAACCGACGCTGCAGTTGATGGAGGCGCCTTCGGACCCCACTGACGAAGGAATGGCTCCGACCAACCTCCAATCCCAGACATTACAGGTGGTGCAACAAGAGGTTGACAGCATCACAACAGGCATGGAAGCTGAAGTGGAACGGCCCCAGGGCGTTGTGGCGACGGCGAGACAGCAGGAGATACAAGATTCACCGACACCAGAGGCCGAGGTTAGGGCCCGCAAACAACGCTCGCCAAAGCGCCGCAAGAAGCGCCGACTAAACTCTGCGGAGACGCTATCTTCTCTTCTTGGGAGCCCAGAGGAGACTAACACTATGGACCTGTCTGACTTGGAACCACATGCTTCGAATGTCGCAGACCATATGAATTCGGACAGTGAAAAGATGTCATGTCGCTCAGACGACGCATCCGCTCAGGGGCCTGCTACCCCTTCTGCGGTGGAGTCTAAAGCTGCGAAAGAACAACAGCTGTCACTCATCAATGCTGCACAGGGAAGTTTGGAGCACCCCAATGATATCAGCTGGTATGAGCAGGACGACGAAATCACCGATGCGGACCATTCTACTGGTGGGGACTCGCATCCGTCTGCATCTCAATAAACCTAGTACCGCAGGGGCACGTCCGTCGGTCGACCCTCTGCGGATGTGCAAAGGGACTGTCGATACGGTGAAACGTTGTCATTTTAACATCATGTGGAGATGACAGATACTCGACCCCAGGCATACAGAATAGGGACAGTGAATGTAAATACCATTAGATCGCCCGTGAAACAGCAGTTGTTTAGGGACATGATATACGCGTCGGATGTGGATATACTGATGGTGCAGGAAATCTACATTCCTGAGTTCCAGGAAGTCCATGGCTACATCTCCTACACCTCGCCGCACTCGAGCAACGACAGTGGAACGGCGATATTGGTCCGGGACGGGATTCCGGTTCGCGACATGGCTTATCTACCTTCGGCACGAGGACTGGCGATAACTGTTAATGGAATTCGCATTCTCAATGTTTATGCCCTTTCCGGCACCGGCAACAGACAGGCGCGTGCGAGATATTATTTGGAAGAGATTGTGTCCTTATTTATCTCCAGATTCGATCATTTCATTATAGGTGGTGACTTCAATTGTGTTTTAGCCCAAAAAGACCAGACTCCACATTACTATACCTGTCGTGAATTGCGTGTGCTATGCCGGGATCTGGAGTTAAGCGACACCTGGGACATGATTCATAGGAACCGTGAGGGATATACTTTTTATACCAGTCACTCGGCGAGCAGACTTGATCGAATATATGTTTCGGTTGGCGTACAGGATAAGGTGGTCGACGCGGAACGATGGCCTGCGGCATTTACTGATCATCTGGCTTACATTTGTACCATATCACTCCCTAGGCAAAGTGTGTGGAGAAGCCGCGGGACATGGAAGCTCAATTCGTCACTTTTGGCAGACCCCGTATGTCGTCAGAGAGTCGAGGAGGTATGGGCCACATGTCAACGCTGTCTACCAACATATACCTCCGTGCTTCAATGGTGGCTCGAGTGTACTAAGCCGGCAATAAGAAGAGCTCTCATACAGTCTGGTCGGGATAAGACGAGATGGCAAAGAGACACTCTTGATTATTATTACACCATACTTCGTGAGCTGTCCTTCCAGGTGCCGTCTCCAGAACATCAAGCGGAAGTTCATCGTGTCAAGGCACAAATCCTATCGATCACGCGACGACGACTGGGTGGCATCCCAATACGGGCACGATGTCTCGACACCATCACTGGGGAACATACCTCGATGCACCATGTGTCGCGGGAACATAAACGTTACCGCCGGGCATTGGTAACAGTGCTCCACGGTTTAGATGGCCGTCAACTGACAACACAACAGGACATTGCAAATGAATTTTTAGAGCATTTCCGCCACCTCTATGCCGATACACCGACGGACCGTCTCGTGGGGGAAGAGATACTGCAACATCTGCAAACGACACTGACAGAGACGGATAAGGCAGCGCTTATGGAGCCACTCACACAAGACGATATAAAGGTGGCACCCACGAAAGGAGCGGCCCATAAATCACCAGGGCCAGATGGGATTACGCTAGAGTTTTATCGCGAATTCGTGGACATGATGATGCCACAGTTGGTGTCGATTTACAATGAGGCGATGCGTCAGGACATGCGCCTACCGTCGGATTTTGTGACGGGCTTTCTTCTTCCCATCCCGAAGATGGCGGGGAGTCGCAATGTTAATCAATATCGGCCTCTCACTATGCTAAACACCGATTATAAAATCTTTGCAAGACTACTAGCGTCTCGTCTCAAGCTGGCGATATCCAGGACAATATCCCCTGATCAGGCTTGCCTAGGGGTGCGAAGCAACATCTCCTCGGCGTTAAGTGAATACCGTGACGTTATCGCCCTTGCGGAAACGTGTAAAATGCGAGCAGTGATGATATCTGTGGACTTCGATCGTGCGTTCGATAGGATAAACCATGACTTCGTGGCGTCAGTCATGAGCCGAATGGCGATTCCACCTGTTTTCATCTCCATCTTTATGAGGCTAATACGAGGGGCTACATCGAAGGTGATTGTAAACGGCCGGGAAGCGGGCTCGATTCCTATTAACAGCTCAGTCCGACAAGTGTGCCCACTCTCCATGATGCTGTTTGCGATAGCGCTTGAGCCGCTGTGTGTTATGAGGCGCTCACTTATTGGGATAACGCTTAATGAGAACTCTTTCGTTTGTCGCGCATATGCGGACGACATGATCCTCTCTGTCAGATCAGGACATGAAGTGCGTCAGGCTGTTGAACATCTAGACTCTTACGGGACGGCGGCAGGCAGTGTCGTTAACATGACGAAATCCAAAATGCACAATCCACAATGCACAATGGACGGGGTCTGGAAGACGTATCGAGACCGTTTCAGACGGTGGAATCGCTGAGATGTCTGGGGATTACATTTACCAGTTCACTACGGCGGTCAGCGGCGGCGAGTTCTCGGCGGCTTCTGCAGAATGTCCGTCTGACGATACGCAACAACTCACTGAGAGCCTTTGACATGATCCAACGTGTGGCATACACCAACGTTCACATAGCGTCACGACTGCCCCATTTAGCGCAGATCCTACCAATACCGAAGGGTATTGCAGATCGCCTCATGGCTGCCTTTGGTTACTATGTTAGTACTGGGATGTTATTTAAGATCAAGTATGATACGTTAACGCTACAGTTCCGGAACGGTGGCCTCATCCTCACAAACGTGAGAAACAAAGCTCTGGCGCTTTACATGCGAGCGTTGATACGAAATTGGCAACAAAGAAAGCATAACATAACGTCAGCTCTGATAGAAGTACTTGTTCCGCCTTCGTACGAACCCCCTATTGCGATGGGCAATATTTCGCCTTCTCTTGCACACATTGCCTCATTTCTTGTTCATTACAGTTATGTTCGTCTGAAAGTACTTTCGACGAGAATACCCACGACTCGGGAGATCTATAGATGCTTGATGGATCATCATGGCCGCAATATAATGGAATTCAAATACCCGTCGAGAACGTGGAACCACATTTGGTGTGCAGTGCATACTCCATTACTGTCAACAGCAGCGAGAACGATGTGGTATATTCTTATAAACCGTAAACTTGTGACCAGGAGTCCATTACATACAATTCATATGGTCGATTCTCCTCTTTGCACCAACTGTGGACTGTTAGCAACGGAAGAACATGGTTTAGTGTGTGGCGCAGCGAGGGACGTCTAGATGCTGACGCGTCGAATAATGACCTTCCTTCGGCGCACTAATTACTCAGAAATCACATCGGATGTACTTTTTCTACCGGACAAGACCTTTTTTCCCAAACAAAAGACATATGCGGTCAATTGGATCGCTGGACATGCGACGAAATATTTGAATTCGTACGATATTAAGTCCGTGATGGATTATTGGATGTATTTACAAGCACAACACGAGCTTATACGGAGTCATACGATTTAGGAAGTGTTTTTCACAATCCTCCCGATAGCTGGAGTGTCCGCCCGTGACTAAGATTGTCATTTACTTTATTGCTGTTACAAGAAAAAAAAAGAAAAAAAAAGAAAAAAAGAGGGCGGCCTTTGTGTTGATTTTTTGGTTTCCAAATTGTTTTTGCTGTCTCAATACTTTTCTTATCCCTAGGACAGCACAATTGTAAGAATAAAGACTGTTTGTTTACCCTGCCTTCCTGTTCAAAATAAAAAAAGCACTGAAACTGGGTCAAACAGGCCTCTGTGACCGTGCCGTTCTAGGCGCTTCAGTCCGGAACCGCGCTGCTGCTACGGTCGCAAATTCGAATCCTGCCTCGGGCATGGATGTGTGTGATGTCCTTAGGTTAGTTAGTTTTAAGTAGTTCTAAGTCTAGGGGACTGATGACCTCAGATCGTAAAACCCATAGTGCTTAGAGACATTTGAACAATTTTTTTCAGACTACGTCAATAGTTCGGCATCCACAGGCACTTGAGAGCGATCAACTTCCTGTGATTACTTGGTGAGTGGTCCTTGGTGTTGCTGTGACCCAGAAGTGTTTTGAGGGATGGAAGTGGTTCCAGCTCCATCCGCTGATCACTGCCGACCTCCTGGTGATGTCTAAAACGAGGGCGGAGGTTGTAGTGGTGGCAGGTTGGCCGTTGGACACACTTGTACCGGGCGTCGTTGTTTAAGTCATGCTGTATCTAGCCCGCGCGCCGAGCGGGAAAGGGCGTCCGACTTTGGCTGCTGCGTGGTGGGCCAATAACGTATCCAATGCTACAGCTGCTAATGAACGGCCGGTCGGAGTGGCCGAGCGGTTCTAGGCGCTTCAGTCTGGGACCGCGCGACGACTACGGTCGCAGGTTCGAATCCTGCCTCGATCATGGACGTGTGTGATGTCCTTAGGTTAGTTAGGTTTAAGTAGTTCTAAGTTCTAGGGGACTGGTGACCTCAGATGTTAAGTCCCATAGTACTCAGAGCCATTTTTTGCTAATGAACGATACCCACTGTGCTGTCTCATCGACAAGTTTCGGGTGGAGGCCGAACAGTGAAATGAAGACTCAGCGGAGAGAACCGGGTAAATCAATTTTTATGAAACTCGAGAAAAAGCGATATAAAGTTACAAATCTTTTTATTTCAAAAATTAAACTTCTTTGGCGCATCGAATGTGAAAATAACGTTACTGGCATCCGGCGAGTTCCCAGAATGAAATAATTTCCCAAAATCCAGTCAAACGTCAGAAAGTAAGTGGAAAGAAACAGATGAGTCAGGGGAGACAGACGCAATAGTTCCATAGTAATCACGACTAAACAGATGTCTGCTTGTGATAATACAGCGACAGTACATATCACGCATATGTACGTAATGAATAAGGGGATACACGGTAAAGTTTTTATTTTCGCCGCGAGCAGAGTCGCAAAATATACAGTTTCTCTCGAATGATCAATATTCAGGGGTATGCCCACGAAAGAGTCTAAGAAACATGGGATGCAAAACACATACAGGTACCTTAAGAGCTGTGAACACTTCTTAACCTTCGATACTGTGAAACTAATCTATTCTACTGCAAGCTCTTTGGCAGTCTTATTTTGGGAGGAAGTAGCATGGAACAAAATGAGAAAATAATGTGTGTTAAACATGGGCTCTAAATTGCACACTTTAAGAGCTATGAGCGCCTGTTCATCTTCGCTACGAGAAATACGTCTATTGTGCTGAATAGGTGCCCGTAGCTCTTCAGATACACATTGTAGAGCCCACGTTTACTGGAGTTTTGTGCTTCCAATGATCGTTCCTGTCACATACATGAATACTAGCCATTCCTCCTGGGACACACTGTATGGAGCTCTTCAGTGTTCTCACTCAACGCATGAGTGATAAAGTGAAAAAGGAATGACGTCACTTCATCTGCACCTTGTTTCGCAATGCATTGAGGACAAACATAAAATAAGGATTTTACTGATGCCACAGCATGGATACTGGACGTATTAATCGAAAGTTGCAGCTTAAAGTAAACGTCATTGTTTGACATATTTGGCAGGGGCACACTTTTTGCAGAGTCTGGCTTCTATTTGATTTTCCTTGCCTCCAGTTCTCTGAGGGCGGGAGAGAGCGAGCGCATCATAATTATGTTTACCGTGCCCTGCTCAATCAGTACTGGCTTGCCCACCCCTTTACCCAGAAAAAATGGTCGTTTCATCTTAAAGCAAAACTGTGAATACTAATATCTTTGATCTGGTTTGGTATCTTCTTCCGTTATGGCCACTGAACAGGAGCGTACGATCAGTCTGACTCGAATTGTACCAATAAATCAATTGGGAAAGAATGTGATTCACCTCTTTTTTTCCCCATACCCTTCAAATCAATGGCTTCTGATCCGCGATCAAGTGAGACTTATTTCCATAGAGATACACGTGAAACATCTTGACGCTGCATGTGATAGCCAGCTCCTCTCCCTCTATTTGCTGGCAATTTCTCTGGGCCATATTTAATATTTTAGATGCAAAGGCACTGGGCTGTTCTGTGCCATTGGCGTATTTGTGGGACAGCACTGCATCATCAGAGTTTTCGCGCGTTAAGCGTTTCTAAACAAGCGCCTCACTAAGGCAGTTTTTAAATTGCAAGAAAGTTCCTTTATTACGCAAATAATTCACAGGGTGAGAAATCTGGGATGAGCTCTTCGTTATTTAATATATATCCTAGGTGAGATCTGAATTTCTCCCAGCGTATGACACACTACTAGCCATTAAAATTGCTACGCCACGAAGATGACGTGCTACAGACGTAAAAATTCAAACGACAGGAAGAAGATACTGTGATATACAAATGATAAGCTTTTCAGAGTATTCACACAAGGTTGGCGCCGGTGGCATCTACAACGTACTGACATGAGTAAAGTTGATTTCTCATACACCGACAGTTGACCAACGTTGCCTGGTGTGATGCCTCATGTAAGAAGGAGAAATGTGTACCATCACGTTTCGGACTTTGATAAAGTGCGGATTGTAGCCTATCGCGATTGCGGTTTATCGTATCGCGACATTGCTGCTCGCGTTGGTCGAGATCCAATGACTATTAGCAGTATATGGAATCGATGGGTCCAGAAGGGTAATAGAGAACGCCGTGCTGGATCCCGACGGCCTCGTATCACTAGCAATCGAGATGACAGGCATCTTATCCGCATGGCTGTAACGGATCGTGCAGCCACGTCTCGATCCCTGAGTCAACAGATGGGGACGTTTGCAAGACAACAACCATCTGCACGAACAGTTCGACGACGTTTGTAGCAGCATGGACTATCAGCTCAGAGACCATGGCTGCGGTTACCCATGACGCTGCATCACAGACACGCAGACAAGATCGCCTGCGATGGTGCACTCAACGACGAACCTGGGTGTACGAATGGAAAAACTTCATTTTTTCGGATGAATCCAGGTTCTGTTTACAGAATCATGATGGTCGAATCCGTGTTTGGCGACGTCGCGGTGAACGCACATCGGAAGCGTGTATTTGTCATCGCCATAATGGCGTATCACCCGACGTGATGGTATGGGGCGCAATTGGTTAAACGTCTCGGTCACCTTTTGTTCACATTGACGGCACTTTGAACAGTGGACGTTACATTTCAGATGTGTTACGACCCGTGGCTCTACCCTTCATTCGGTCCCTGTGAAACCCTACATTTCAGCAGGATAATACACGATCGCATGTTGCAGGTCCCGTACGTGCCTTTCTGGATACAGGAAATGTTCGACTGCTGCCCTGACCAGCACGTTCTCCAGAACTCTCACCAACTGAGAACGTCTGGTCAATGGTGGCCGTGATGACTGGGTGTTGTGTGATGTTCTTAGGTTAGTTAGTTTTAAGTAGTTCTACGTTCTAGGGGACTGATGACCATAGATGTTAAGTCCCATAGTGCTCAGGGCCATTTGAACCTGCCAATGGTGGCCGAGCAACTGGCTCGTCACAATACGTCAGTCACTCGTCACAATACGTCAGTCACTACTCTTGATGAACTGTGGTATCGTGTTGAAGCTGCATGGGTAGTTGTACCTGTACAAGCCATCCAAGCTCTGTTTGACTCAATGCCCAGGCGTATCAAGGCCATTATTACGGCCATAGGTGGCTGTTCTGGGTACTGATTTGTCAGGATCTATGCACCCAAATTGCGTGAAAATGTAATCACATGTCAGTTCTAGTATAATATATTTGTCCAATGAATACCCGTTTATCATCTCCATTTCTTCTTGGTGTAGCAATTTTAATGACCAGTAGTGTACAATGTTCAAATAACTTAAGGAACTGCAGCCGTGTAACGTCGGTGATAACCGTTGACATTTCGACAGGTGACTACCCCGTCATTTTCAAGGCGAAACTGCAGCAAATAAGTGCCTTGCTAGGGGATGTAAAACCTCGGTTTGCACAGCAATTTCGGAAACATAACACACACATACGCTGTAAACACTAGAGCCACACACAATCGAAAATGACCGACGCCATAAGTTACCGATAGCGAAAATTAATGATCAGAGGTAAGGCAGTATTAACTCTGTCCCTCAGTTTTTGGAAAAGGAAGAGAGCAATATTCCAAGCAGAATTTAAGCAGAAATCTCCATCTCTATTTACAAGGTTACTTGCTAATTCAGTTTCAAGTGCTCACTTAATAACACTGTCGCAATAACTGGAAGTGCATGCCAGTCTCCGTGTGGTCCTTAGGATGACCAGTGCCAAACAAGTGTTTCGCAGTAGCCAACTTGCTAGGCTATTGTAAGTGTGTGAGACACTCATGCTCAGTAACGTACACTGGACCTCCACGGTCCTGAAAGTCTGACCAATGTATGACATGTCACAACTGCAAAGAACACTATAGATATCTGCCTTGCTCAGACCAAGATCATCCCCATTCAAACTTATTTGTTTCTACAAACTGATATTTGTCACCATCCAGCTCAGCGTGAAGGGGTGCTTAGTATCGTGGTTCACAGGGCCCATGTCACTACACACTCTCAGACTTTGTCAGCTGAATTAACTCATTTTGAGCTCACCTTTCGTCAGAATACATATAGTGAAAGACAGATAACACGCGTGTTGCACTATCGATCAATCGTGCAACGGGTAAGTGATGATAATACCGAGTTGGCACCGAGGTCTCTGGCCTTTCTGCATTACTTAGGGAACATTTTCAACCAGAATGTTCGTATGTCGGGGTAATACTATGTGTAATGTGTTTTCAGACCGCCGTCTAAGATTAGGGTACTTTTGGGTCGCGTTAATGATGATCTCGGTTGGTGTAAGACAGGTGTCTGTCATGTTCTTGCAGTTGAAGCGTGTCATATATTGGTCAGACTATCAGGAGCGTGGAGGGTGGGTCTACTGAGCGTAACCGTTACACACGCTTACAACAGCCGAGCAAATCCGCCATTGCACAAAATTGTCTTGGTACTGTCGTCCTCGGAAATGTAACAACCCGGAGATTATGGCATGCACTTCCAGTTGTTGGGATGATGTTACTAATGATCAGTTGAAACTGAATTATTATCTTTCCAGAATTATTCTACAAACTGAGGTTTTAAAATCCCTTGTACAGCGCTCACATGTTGCAGTTTTGCCTTGAAAGTTACACTGTGGTCACCTGTAGAAATATCGACTGTTATTGATGATGTCACCTAGCTGCCGTCCCATAAGTTATTTGGACATACGTCTTTGCTGTTTTGCACTTGGGTGAAAGAAATGAAATTTTTCGGGCTTGAAGCCTCTCATACAACATCCTAAGATTTTGCATGTGCTGCTCCCGTGCTACCCTGATAATTAGCAAGGCATGTAAACAATAAAGACAACTGGGGATTCCTTCGATGAGTTAGTCAAAGTAGTTCAGAAATATTTCAGGAGCGCTTGCAGTCTGCTTTAAGGATACGTGCTGAATTACGTATTAATTTCCAAAACCTGTTTTCTCTGGTCATCTTCAGGTAACAGTAAATAGGCATCACCAAGATCTGTGTTAGAAAAATCTTAAGCCCAGCCAATTTGGCCTACAATTCCTCTGGCCTACGAACTGGATAGAGATCTATATTAGCATGAGCATCGGTGGTAGACTTAAAATCATCAAAAAATTGTAAGTGAGTCATCTGGCTTTTTAACTACAGTTATGGGTGCTGCTCACGGCTCTACACATGCTGGGGATATTACCTCCACACTTTGCAATCTATCTAGTTCCACTTTAACTTGATGGCATATGGCATTGGATGTCCGCCACAACGCAAACGAACTGTTGATTACTTGAAGGATACTTGGGGTTGGAACCCTGACGCATACTCTAATGTATGGTCAAACAGTCGCTTATAATGCGAGCATGACGTATCAGGTTCCTTGAATGGAAACGCGGTTGAAACTGGATTCACTTGGTTTTGAATTTGAAAAACGAAAAGCTTAGAAACGTCTAAGCCCATAATATATGTATTTCTCCAAGAGTTTACTGCCAGCAGCGTAGTTGTCGAGCTACATGTTTGTAGTAAATTTGGAACACGACCTGTCCTCGCAAACAGAAAGGTCTATTTATTCTACTTATCACTCCTCACTGAGGAAAGTACAGTTGTGGAGATCCGATGCGCTGGTACTCGTGCACACTGATCAGAGACACTGCCGCGCCTGTGTCCATCTGGAATCTTGCCTGTTTCCATTAATTTCCAGCTGGAGCATCGTCTTCTGCATCCTTTCTGCTGCTGCTACTGGCATCGGAAAAGATGGCATGCTGCACGCTGGCGGCTGCTGTTCTCGCCAGATAGGGGAGACACTTGCTAGATGGCCCTGTTTGCCACTTACAAAAGAGGCGACATCATGGAATGGGCGATCACATCACTGATGCATTGTAACACCATCTGCAGACGGTTTCATCGCACGAACTTTTCTGAGACTCTCTGGCAACGACACAGCGGAGACATTTTTTGAGCTTCCAGTTGTTTTGGGACGCGCCGATGGTGAACGGAGCGCTTCTGTTTGTGATGGTAGTGATGATGGTAATATGGTGGTGTGGGTACATGACACCAATATCTTTAGCACCTGTACGAAAATGTTATGAGACAAACGCAATTCACAGAATTACAAAACTGCAGCTACAGTTGATAATAAAACCGCAGCGTAACACACGAGGGTCGGTCAAAAAGTAATGCCTCCCATTTTTTTTCTACTTAAAAAAATTAAGTTAAGTGAAAAATTTGAAATTGGCGCCATTCCTCAAACCTTCTTCTGCAATCCACTGCAGTAGTAACTTTCTGTGTCAACAGGTGGCAGCACAGCAGAAGTTTGTAAGATGGCCGACATCGATGTTCGTTTGAGACAGCGTTGTGTGATTGAATTCTTGAATGCAGAAGGTGAAACGCCCATACGCATTCATGTAAGACTGAAGAAGGTGTATGGTGTTGTGACAGTGGATGTCAGCACTGTTAGACGATGGGTTCGTCGTTGTAAGGAAGCTGAAGGGCAAACACCGTTGACTGACGAAAAGCGGAGCGGCAGGCCGGTGAGTGCAGTGACTCCATACCACATTCAGCAAGTTGATGACATCATTCGTGGTGACCGTCGGGTGACTGCAGATGAAGTGTGTCGCATTATTTCTCTTAGTAAAGGCAGTGTGATCACGATTATTAAACAATTGGGGTACTCAAAAGTTTGTGCACGGTGGGTTCCAAGAATGTTAACCGATCAGAATAAAGAGGCAAGGAAGACAATAGCCTCCCAACACTTGCAGCGCTTCCGTTTGGAGGGAGATGAGTTTCTGAAAAAAATTGTGACCGGGGACGAAACATGGGTGCATTTTTTTGAACCCGAATCAAAGAGGCAGTCAATGGAGTGGCGTCACACAAGCTCGCCGAGGAAGAAAAAAATTCAAAACTGTGCGATCGGCAGGGAAAGTTATGGCAACAGTTTTCTGGGATACAGAGGGTGTGATTCTGGTTGATTTTTTGGAGCAGGGATGCACAATAAATTCTGTTCAATACGTCACAACCCTCAAAAAACTTAAAGCACGTCTTCAGCGAGTTCGCCCAACAAAATCAATGGCAGATGTTCTTCTTTTGCATGACAATGCAAGACCACACACCAGTCGTCACACCTCTGACGAGATTGTCAAAATTGGATGGGAAGTTTTGCCTCATCCCCCATACAGCCCTGACCTGGCACCATCAGACTTCCATCTGTTCGGGCCACTAAAAGAAGCTCATCGTGGGATTCATTTTGAAGATGAGGAGGCCGTCAAAACATCCGTGCATCAATGGCTTAGGAAGCAGAGCTGTGATTTTTACCGTGCTGGGATACATGCCCTTGTTCAAAGATGGACCAAAACTGTAGAGATGGGCGGAGATTACATTGAAAAATGACAAAATGATCCTCAATGTTGTGGTTTTCAACCTATGTAATTGCATTTAAATTTCCTGACAATTAAACGTAGAAAAAAAATAGGAGGCATTACTTTTTGACTGACCCTCGTATATAAATACATGCAGTAATACGAAAATTACGTATGTGTGTAGTCTAAAACTTAGGCCAAAAAAGGAAAGAGCGGCAAACTGAATTAAAGCAGAATAATAGACAGCTGCGGTTGTCTGATCGCTGGAGTAAAAAAGTTGAGCCAGCGGCTCAACAACTTACTTAAGTCTCCAGCATAAAAGTAGGATGGAGTTCAAACACTTCACAAAACTATAAAACCTTTACCACACTCATGTTGTGGTCAGCTAAAATAGAGGACAGATCCCCAGTTCACTTTGCTTATCACAAAATAAATGCACTCAGCTACAGTGTCGTGTACAATGATTTACCCCACAGGCAACGTAATGGGGGATCCTCTCGCCATGATATGAAGCCATGTGTTACGGGACACTGCCCAATTCAGAGGCGGCTCAAGGACGCTTCATCTCATTGCTGTTACTGGCATGAGGAATGCCACGTACGAATAGTTGACTTCGATACACAAGGTTTATTGTCTCTTACTGCCAATCATTCCTTCTGCCGCAGTAGCATGGATCTCCAACTCAGCAGTGAAATTACAGCCTACAGAGGAATGGCACATTGTGTAACATCATGATTCCTCCAGCCCTTCTTGGGGGCTTTGATTGCTTGTTTCTTTCCCAAATTCCCACATCCTCTGGTTTGGCACAGTAACACCTGCTTCTTCCATCAGAACTACAGGACTTACAATTGGTCATGAGTTAGCTAGATCATTTTCTCTGCTGGGTACATGTGCTGCAAGACTGTTGAGCCATATGTGCACCAGTTTTCTGTCGCACACATCGAATATTGATAGCTGTGGCCCCACTTTGCATGTCTTGGGCTGTTGCCTGGCGAGGAGACCACGCCATCCTGCGAGATGGTGGACTGGTGCACGGTCGCTCTTGGATTTGATGTTGTACGTTGGCTAGTTGGAGGGAAAGAGGCAGTTGGATTGCCTGCCTGGGGCCCTATTCTGTGTCTTTTCCCCATTTTGCCGATCGGTTTGGTACGCGAGCGCACGGAACGATCTTGTTTTCGAAGGAGAGCCCCAGCATTATTCTGCAAGTATTCCGAAACTGATGATGAACGGTCCTAAAGACCCGAAACGCTGTTGTCAGTTCTCCTCGCGCCAACCAATCAAAACCAATCTGCCTCAGATCCCGCGCAAGCGCACTGCAGCCCCACAGAGGTACAAACCCGAAGCGGCTAGCAGCCGACACAGGCAAGCTGTTCTTCACAATACCAAAAAGTGTGGTTAGAGTACGTAATAGTGTTCAAATTTCGCTGGCCACGTGCTTCCATGAACGCATGGTAGCGGTAGAATATTGATTGTGTTCTGGAAACTGTCATAAATGTCACATTATGTCATTTTATTCTCATTCACATCGACACGTTGTTTTTGATTTTACGGTTCGGAATATGCTTCACAAATAAAAGAAGTGAATTGCGTATGGCAGTAAATAAACTGACTTCAGTTAGTTGCATAGACAGTATACATCTCCACGAACACCAAAAATTGTTTAAGAGAGTGTCAAAGAATGAGAAAATGCATCCAAATAAAGATTCCCCATATGATACATCAACGATTCGGTTCATAAAAACAAAATTTAATAAAATGCCTTTTCGAGAGCGTGTGGCGAGTGCAGCTATAGAAGTTTGTTGTTGTTTGTAACATGCATCTGATGAATCAAAATGTTTCGTTCAAAAAAAATGGTTCAAATGGCTCTGAGTACTGTGGGACTTAACATCTATGATCATCAGTCCCCTAGAACTTCGAACTACTTAAACCTAACTAATCTAAGGACATCACACAACACCCAACCACCACGGAGGAGAGAAAATCCCTGACTCCGCCGGGAATCGAACCCGGGAACCCGGGCGTGGGAAGCGAGAACGCTACCGCACGACCACGAGATGCGGCCCAATGTTTCGTATATGGTGGTATAGTCTGAGATTATTGTGGTGGGAACCTTTCATCTCTGTCTACTGTTATTATCCGATCGCAGATAAATACTTGTGACAAGGTAGAATATAAAGAAGCTCGCAGTAATTTAAGCTGTGCTCTTAGATTCCTGTCTGACCACACTCTGGGAAATCGCTACGTATTCGTAAAGAATGGTGAATTATTTGTAACAAGAAAAAATATAAATGTCCCTGACAGCTGTTTCATGCACAGCAATGGCACCTTTCATTTCTTAAACATATGGAAGTCACGAAATCGAAGATACTCATTACCGAGAAAGAGCGCTCTTAGATGTAAATAATAAGGAATATTTCAGAAAAATGCTAAACTCTGGCGATTAACGAAGTCTCAGAATTTGTTACAAACACGAAAAAAAAAATTTGGTTTCACACGGTATGCCAACCTACGAGACTGCAGTTCCCTGCCCTACCAACTTCGCTATTACGACTCGCATGCCTTTGTCGCTTTATTTCACGTAACGCTCCAGAAAGGTGCAAGCAGAATTTGTTGCCGAATGTTGCGGACGTGCGCTGTAAATACATGAAATTTTGGAGGGTTCCCTCTATCAGGCTTCACAAAATTACTTTGCATTGTTACTTAAAAGTTCCGAATGCGGTTCGATAGTTGATAAGTAAACCATTTGCGCAAAAATGTACGTGAAGTCATTAGTAACTTCAGCTAACACTCATGTGATATACATAACCAGAGCCGGCCTTTTGAAATTTAACGACATTTTAAACTCTTAAGTACATAAAAAAACAATTATTTTGTGACAATATTGACCGAAACTGTTTTTATGTTATAATCATTCAGAGTAACGACAATACAAACCACATTTGTAACAAAGGAAAATGTCTATTATTAAGTCACTATCCACCTGGACATGTGCTGGTGATTCTTCAGTAACACAACCACTAAATCCGAAGATGAAACCGCTCAATATGTTTAAAATAACAAATTCTAGATATAAATAAACCACAGAAAACCAAACGAGACGGCCAAACCGAAATCCAAAACTTCTCCTGTACAGTTGTCGAAAAATCGGCAGGAGGACCGATCGGTAACAGGTCTCAGAAGCTTACTGAATAGGAACTTCGGATAAAGAACCGACAATTACGTCACTACCAAAGTTAACCTACTGTACCAATCGGTAGGAACAATACAGAATAGGGCCCCTGGTAGCGCCTCGCTGCTATTGGTTAAACGCGCTGGCCGCGGCGTGTCTTCCCTGCCTGTATACAGCTGAGTACAGGGGAAGTGGTGGCCTGGCCTCGTGTGTGTTGATGTCAGTAAGTGATTTGGATACGACCTGTCTAGCACATTATACCCTTACGGCTGTAACCAAAGTACGGAATTGTCTTATTTTGTTCAAGCAGTGCATATGCGAATAGTAAGTGTCGGCTCTGACATTGTGTGAAAGATTCTGTCTGTTCATCAAAGTTCCTTCCTTTCTGGCTTCTGGATTGTGTGTGCTTGTGGTATCGGGCTGCAGTGTGTGACAAGGATTGCCCAGAAAGTAACTTACCGCATATTTTTCTTCAACTATTCTTTATTGAACATAACGAGAGTAACACACACAAAAAATGGTGTTTTATCTACACATCCAGTTTTTCCACGTAATCTCCATCTCGTTCTATGGTCTTCATCTAGTGCGAAATAAGGGCGTGTCTGCCCTGTCGGTACCAATACTTGCCCTGGTGGCGGAGCCAGTGCCTCACTGTGTGAGTCCTTGACAGATGCAGAGCCAATTGGCGAGTAGTAATGCGTCTGTCCTCACGAATGACAACATCAGCTTGCTGCAACATGCCAGGTGCGACAGCCGTGAAGGGTCTCCCCGACTGCTTCAAATCCTGGCGCTCCGCTGAACCCCTACTTATGACCTCACCCTCCGTCTCCAGTGACTAACTTTACTTCTGTCGAGAGCAGATACTCCATAGGCTTTGCACAAGCGTTTGTGAATATTCCCCACAGCTTCTTTCTCTATAGTGAGAAATTCAACGACGGCACGTTGCTTGTAACGTAAATCATTTACATAGGCCGGTATGACACTATCAAATTTCTTTGTCAAAGATTTGATCAAATATTCGTCAAATATATTTGACAAAAGATCTTTGACGTGGCGCTAAAAAGTGGTATTAACTGTCATCATATTTTTCGTCAATGTTCAAGATGGCTGACAACAAGAACTTGTTATTAACGTCAGCAGCCGGCCGCGGTGGTCTCGCGGTTCTAGGCGCGCAGTCCGGAACCGTGCGACTGCTACGGTCGCAGGTTCGAATCCTGCCTCGGGCATGGATGTGTGTGATGTCCTTAGGTTAGTTAGGTTTAAGCAGTTCTAAGTTGTAGGGGACTGATGACCACAGCAGTTGAGTCCCATAGCGCTCAGAGCCATTTGAACCATTTTTGAACGTCAGCAGTTGCATGTACCACAGTTGCAGTGTGGGCACTTGCGGAAGAGAAGTGGGGGGAAAAAATGAAACGCACCTGGGTGAAGCCGTGGGTTTTACGACGACACGATAAAAGCATTCAACAAGACTTGTTACGTGAGCTTGTAGTGGAGGACGTCAAGTCGTACATCAGTTACTTAAGAATGGATGAGCATACATTTCAGTACGTGCTCAGTGAAGTGTATCCTCATATTACAAAACACAATACTCACTTAATAACTGCTATATCTGCAGAAGAAAGGCTCACTGTAACACTCCTATTCCTTGCTACAGGAGAGGGTTAGGTTAGGTTATGTCAGGTCAGGTCTGGGCTGGTCTCCAATCTTCTTAATCTATTTTTGTATTCAGCGTGCCTCACTTTGTAAAGCGCCTCATCAGCTTCATACATCTCTGTTAATTTTGTAGTTATCGGTACACACCAATCGTATTTACCGGCAACGTTTACAAAAACACTACAGATGACAGAACGCTGCAGCGATGCTAGTGCTCCATCTGGTAACATGCCACATTGCAGTGAACAGAAGACAAGCGACTTCTTTGATCAAATCTACAACGAGGCCCTAGATTTGATCAAATATTTGGCGACATTTGACGAAGTTCCCTATTACACCATCAGATTTCTTTGACAGAGGTATTTGACAAAGATATTGGACAAAGAAATTTGATAGTGTAATATCGGCCATACGCCAGTTTAAAACTGTCCTGCAGCTACGCTATCTGTCGGAAGTGACGGGAACTTAGCGTGCACATTCAGGAGACTTCAAATAATACATACGTAACGTTTCGCATTCGTAGCATTGTTTTCGACTGAGAAAAAAAAATGCGGTGCTTTACTCTCTGGGCAACACTCGTAAGTTGTGAAATGATTTTTACTGTACCTGTTGGAACACACATTTTGAGTCATTGTTTGGCTGTGCAAAGAATATAGATGTCAAGCAAACCGACCTATCAGATATCGTGATTTATGATGCAACGTCCGAATCTTTTATGCTTCTTCTTTGTTTAATGTGTCCACCGGTAGTAATTTATACTTGATTTCTACCTTTGAGACTCCTTTAAAGTGCACCGCTATACTCTATGGTAGGTCTGTTGTTCGGTGAGTAGCGAGTGTCTTTCTTCCACTTAGTGCGTTGTTCTGTTGTTTGATGTATGGTGCCGCCATTTGCGAATAGGATGTGTTGCTGTTGTACTCATATTCTCCTATTCAGTTTAGTGATTCCTGAAAGCAGTTGGTATGACCTTCCACTGGTATGCCGATCACTGGTGCTTATTTATCAAAATTTTCACTACTAAAATCTTGTTTGTATAGGCTCTTTAAGTCATGTAATACTCAAGCTTATATGAGTTTCAAGTGTATTAAAGAAGTTTATTATGTTGTAGGCAATACTTAGAATCAAATCATGAATGGATTGTACATGGATTGTATCCTCCACTGTCTTTGCCCAGTTACTCATACTCATTTCCAAGCCCATGGATCAATAGGTATATTTGTTAGTTGATTTGTGTAGCTGGTCAGCTGTATAAAATGATATGTCTTCTTATAATTTGGTGAATGCTTATTCTACTTTATCCATTTTGATTAAGTTGGCACTTGTTAGCTGCCCATGTTCGTCTGTTCTGTGTGTTTTTGGCGTAAGTTTTCAGTCATTTCAATTTTTAGTATTCTGAAGTTGCTCGCCATCCAAACAGAAGCTTTGATTGACTAGGAGCGCTTGTGGGAGAGTGCCATGTGATTATTGTTTTAAATTATTAGGAATGTTTACCCTTCACCATTTCTGTTTCTGCTATAAATGTATCATGAACTTTATTATTCACGAGTTGTTTTTAATCGTACTGCATTTCACTTTACCACTTAAATTTTATATTCGGTTTGATCTTTATTGATGTAAAGATTTTGTATTCGGATTTCATCATGGTTAACTGTGATAACTTTAACTGATTTTTCTAACGGTGATTGAAGTGTAAAATATTCAAGCGTGTGATCTGAGGAATTATTGGTTACGTGTTCAACCAAGGAATCTGTGTTGGAAGATATTCATTCTAATCTCGTCTAGCACGCAATTTCTGGTGCCTTGTACCTTTCCGTTCACCACGTCGAACATCCTTAAATAATAGGGTCCTGCAGACCCATAAACCGTGCAGCGATAATCAAGCCGAGAGAGAACGAAGGCTGTGTAAAACTGGAGCATACATGTTCGGTCTGCTCCCCATGAATTATCACTAACACATTTAGAAATTCTGATTGCTTTCATGGACTGTCTTTCTAGGTTCTTAAGGTGTGGAAATCAAGTAAGTTTGGACTCACATGTGAGGACCTTTAAAATTAAGAACAGTGGCCCTCATCCCCAACCCAAGGATGTTTAAAACGGAACGTGAACTGTTGAAAAGAACACACACAGACTTACCTGCTGAGAATTTAAAACCCCTCTCCTCCGCCTATTCATCCAACTGCCGAAGAGTCCATTGCAACTGACTTTGTTGCAAGGCTTGAGGAGAAAGAAAAGACAGAGGAGGCGTAAGCAAACAAAGAAGACTGTAGGGGACATTGAACTACTAACGTAATGCTATTAACAACTACTGCAAAGACAGTCACACTTAAAACATTACATAGAGTGACGTCGTTCAATTGTCCAAAGCGATCAGGCGGACATCACTGACTCGATATCTTAAATGACGTGGTGAGAGGAACGGCCTTGTAAGAATGGGAAGAAATCGTCCAAAACCGAGCGAGGTGGCGCAGTGGTTAGCACATTGGACCCGCATTCGGGAGGACGACGGTTCAATCCCGCGTCCGACCATCCTGGTTTAGGTTTTCCGTGATTTCTCTAAATCGCTCCAGGCAAATGCCGAGATGGTTACTTCGAAAAGGCACGGCCAACTACCTTCCCCATTTTCCCCCTAATCCGATGAGACCGATGACCTCGCTGTTTGGTCTCTTCCCCCAAACAATCCACCCCCACAACCCCAAGTCCTCGAAAACCCCACGCAAGAGCTGTCTGAGGACAATATGTCGTATCGCATGTCAAAAAATATATCGGGGACATGATGCAGAAGCAGGAAAGACTTTTGCATAGCCGCTTACAGGACGGCCGGGTTATGGAAGGTGGAGCTGTACCTCCTGAACCCACGCTGAAAGCGACTAATTAGTTGCCTTAATTCTAAGATCCAAAGAAGGCAGCTGTTGACCATTTGCTCCAAGGTCATTCCCACGTACCTGCGATAACTACTCGGACATGTACGGTCCTTCAGGTGGGAATTAAAGTTGCCTGTCGGCACGAGTCGGGGAACTGACCTGACGCCAGAGGTTTCTACTCTTCCCCGCGAGTTGCCTTAACATACTCTTATGGTCTCTACCGTGATGAGGTGATGTGTACAGAACTGCAGATGACGTAGAATCCAGCTGGAGAAGAGGCAGTTGTAGTCTTCATCAGTTAGGGAACTTAAGTCCCAAATGCTCCTCTAAACATCCGCTCTGTACCGTCGTAAAGCTGAATTCTGACTGGCAGTGACGGCCGCCATAGTCTGCACAGTGTCTTGCGGATTGGTGTGGAGGCCTCCATTCCCCACAATATCAGCCAATGGGCACCTCCTGCTTCTGCCAGAAATCCTCCCGATAGTCTCACACACGTCTGTACTTCTAGCTGAACGGTATATGGTGGTCATGAACTGTCATCACTATCTCTTCTCCTCACTCTAGTAATTCAGTGACATTTTGCCTTCTCTACCCTAAAGGCTGCTAAGTTCTCTGCAGTTGGCCGGCACATGAACCTATGCAGAGCCGCTCGCCTGGTCCTGAAAGCAAAGTAGCATTCTTCGTTCCACCAAGGAATAGGCTGTCTTTTCAGTTGGCCTGAAGTCTGCGGAATGGGTGCTTCTGCGGATTAGCATCCAGTCCTCTTTACTGAGCACCCATCACGGCGGCTCGTTTACGGGCAACAATCTATCTGGCAGGTGAATCCAGATCGAGAAGTGATCACTTGAGTGCAAATCATCCACCACTCCCCACTGAGTAGTGCTGAAGGGCTGAAGAGCTTGCGGAGAGATGGAGCAGTGAATGATCCATTTGCAGTGCTGAAGTGTGTGATCTGTACCATCTTGAACAAACAAGTGCATAAAGATAAGAGAAGGCTCTCAAACGCTGCACCTCTGGAGCAGCTGGGTGCAGAGCCCAGAGATACAGTGATTGCTTGCGGTTAGTTGTCAGAGAGAGAAGCTAGGAGTGGCAAACGTTGTTTAGGAATATTGCCATTCAAGCTATAGCTATCCCTCCATTAAAGTGACCCTTTTAGTGGAGAATGTATCCACATATCTCAGGGACATCACAGAATCTAAAATGTCTCTCCGAAACACAGAGGTAAGTTGATCTACCTTCAGCTACTCTAAAGCCTTCGCACTAAATTCTCTCTCAGAAAGAAGACGTATAATAGCAGCGCGGATTAATGATTCAACATACCATGTTGCAATACGTACTTCGTCGAACATCAGCGAGCAAGTGTGAAAATGACAAAGTTAAATGAATCTGCTAATTATCATGCAGCGCATGAATTAAAGGTTTGCCTACGGAAGGACACATCACAGAAGCGATAGTATGACGTATTGGATTTTCATCCAAACATCAGAAAAATTAATTACCACCTCGGTTCCGAGAGTTCCGGAACCTGTCCAGAAAATTGGAACAGAGATCAACATAAACATCATTTCCGACCGTTTTATTGCTCATGAAAACCACACGTTGCATGTAGCACCACCATTACAACGAGACCTTCAGAGGTGGTGGTCCAGATTTCTGTAGACACCGGTACCTCTAACACCCAGTACCACGTCCTCTTGCATTCATGCATGCCTGTATGCGTCGTGGCGTACTGTCCATCAAGGCAGTGTTGGTCCAGAGTGTCCCACTCCTCAACGGCGATTCGATGTAGATCCCTCAGAGTGGCTGGTGGATCACGTCGTCCATAAACAGCCCTTTTCAATCTACCCCAGACTGTCTGGAGAACATGCTGGCCACTCTAGTCGAACGATGTCGTCATCCTGAAGGAAGTCATTCACAAGATGTGCACGATGGAAGCGCGAATTGTCGTCCATGAAGACGAATGTCTCACCAATATGCTGCCGATGTGGTTGCACTATCGGTCGGAGGACGGCATTCACGTATCGCACAGCCGCTACGGCGCCTTCGATGACCACAAGCGGCGTACATCAGCCCCACATAACGCCACCACAAAACATCAGGAACCTCCATGTTACTGCACTCGCTGCACAGTTTGCCTAAGGCGTTCAGCGTGACTGGGCTGCCTCCAGACACGTCTCCGACGATCGTCTGGTTGAAAGCATATGCGACACTCACCGGTGAAGAGAACGTGATGCCAATCCTGAGCGGTCTATTCGGCATGTTGTTGGGCCCATCTGTACCGCGCTGCACGGTATTGTGGTTGCAAAGATAGACCTCGCCATGAACGTCACGAGTGAAGTTGCGCATCATGCAGCCTGTTGCGCACAGTTCGAGTCGTAACATGATGTCCTGTGGCTGCTCGAAAAGCATTATTCAACATGGTGGCGTTGGTGTCGTGGTTCCTCCGAGCCATAGTCCGTAGGTAGCGGTCAAACACTGCAGTAGTTGTCCTTGGACGGCCTGAGCGAGCCACGTCATCGACAGTTCCTCTGTATCTCCTCCATGTCCGATTAACATCGCTTTGGTTCACTCCAAGACGCTCGGATACTTCCCTTGTTGAGAGCCCTTCCTGCCACAAAGTAACATTGCGGAAGCGATTCAATTGCGCTATTGATCGTCTAGGCATGGTTGAACTGTAGACAGCACAAGCTGTGTACCTCCTTCCTGGTAGAATGACTGGAACTGATCGGCTGTCGGACCCCCTCCGTCTAATAGGCGCTGCTCATGCATTATTGCTTACATTTTTGAGCTGGTTTAGTGACATCTCTGAACAGTCAAAGGGACTGTGTGATATAATGTCCACAGTCAACGTCTATCTTCAGGCGTTCTGGGAACTGGGGTGATACAAAACTTTTTTGATGTACAGGGTGTTATAAAAAGGTACGGCCAAACTTTCAGGAAACATTCCTCACACACAAATAAAGAAAAGATGTTATGAAGACATGTGTTCGGAAACGCTTAATTTCCATGTTAGAGCTCATTTTAGTTTCGTTCTTCCACCTACGCTCAATGGAACATGTTATCATGATTTTCATACGGGATACTCTACCTGTGCTGCTAGAACATATGCCTTTACAAGTACCAATTCCATAGCCTCCACGCTCTCCTGACCTCAACCTTCTTGACTTTCATTTATGGCGGCATTTGAAAGCTCTTGTCTACGCAACCCCGTTACCAAATGTAGACACTCTTCGTGCTCGTATTGTGGACGGCTGTGATACAATACGCCATCAGCGCATCAGGGATTCCATGCGACGGAGGGTGGATGCATGTATACTCGCTAACGGAGGGCATTTTGAACATTTCCTGTAACAAAGTGTTTGAAGTCACTCTGGTATGTTCTGTTGCTATGTGTTTCCATTCCATGATTAATGTGATTTGAAGAGGAGTAACAAAATGATCTCTAACATGGAAAGTAAGCGTTTCCGGACACACGTCCACATAACATATTTTCTTTCTTTGTGTGTGAGGAATGTTTCCTGAAAGTTAGTCCGTACCTTTTTGTAGCACCCTATATATATATATATATATATATATATATATATATATATATATATATATATATATATATATATATGGGGGGGCTCAGTAGATAATTACATTAACGATACACACTTCTGATAAATATGCAAGTTATCATTCTGAATAAATTAAAGTACTAGAGTTGCCAGTTACTCATACCTACGCCTGCTTTGTGAGGGCGGACAAATGAGTGATTGACAACTGACAGATACTTTTATACGTCGATTCATTTATGTAGATTTATTCACTTACATGGTCTTTACTTTTTTAACTGGAGCATCTATTCTCTTTTCATCTTACGCTTGGATGTTTGTACATTTTATTATAGCAGTATGGATAAATAAAGTAGAATGAACAATATTTTAATCCTTTGCTGCACACTTGAATGTACCACGTTGTTTACAGGAGAAATAACCGCTCCATGCTAAGCTTTGCAAGTTGGCTGCGTACTCACCATTACGGTGCTTAATACATTGATTAAATTTGAGCGGCTACATGTGTTTGGTGACCTTTGCAGTCGTTAAACAAAGCACAGAATTCAGAAAAGATCGGACTAGCGGATTCGTGGATGGGTTTTTGCACCATTCCCTACAGTTTATTACTAGAAAACAGTGAGAGTCTCTGTGAGCTGCAGGGTAAGTTATTTGACTTGCCTTGCAGTGAAGAACAAAACGACGTTAATAGACTTCGCAGCTCCTGTTTGCCTAGTCGAGACGAGCGAACGAGGGAGGGGGGAAGCAGTGGTTCTGCAGCTGCAAACTGTTGTTGGTTTAGCAGTAAATGTAACAGCAATTTCTGCCGCTGCAATTGGAATCTCCACTTTTGTTCTTGCTGTTGCTGTTGCTGCTGCTGCCAGAACCTTAGAAACTCAGGATATATGCCTCACACTGAATATTTTACCCGGTGAGAAAGTACTCGTCGCCATTTTTCTATCCTGCTCTGCGTAAGCAGAATGCAGTTTATGACCTCTCGGCAGTTAATACGAATCATTGTCTGACACTACGATCCTCACCACACAAAAGTTTACTCGTCATAGTAACTAGTCCTAATTCAACTTTGGAATGCGAGTTCTTACTGTAGTTAGCATATGTGAAAATTTTTAGATGAGAGAACAAAAGGAAATAACATAAATAAAAAGGAAGGACATTCACTATACCAACTAGCTCAGTATCAACTCTGTTAAAGTCCGTACACCGGTCAGTTGCAATTAAGTTCTTACCACCACCCTCACACCGTATGCATCCGCAACTTACTACGTTACTTAAAAACAGGCATTCAGTTGAGAATAAGTGTTGTCAGTCACTGTGATCGCAAAATGCCATTGCAAGTTTACTTAAGGGCTTTGTCACCCTTTTTTATTGTTGTTAATTGCCCTGAGGTTGTGTCCGTGTTTGCAAACAAACACAATTTTTTAAATTATAGTATATAAGAAACTATCAGCCTCGATTACGGTAATGAAACCAACATTTACCTAGGTTTCAGCCCAAATAATTGAGTTTTCTTCAAAAGATATACCTGACTCTATACTTTGTCTAAGAGGGCATGGTCTAGAAATAAAACTAACACGGCTTGCCCTCTTAGACAAACTATAGATTCAGGTATATCTTCTGAAGAAGGCTCAATTATTTGGCCTGGAACCTAGGTTAAGGTTGGTTTCATTACCACAATCGAGGCTGATAGTTTTTTATATATTAGATTATCACGATTGCTGACTGGGCTGCAATGTTGAAAGTACAACAATTTTTTTCCTACTTTTCTGCACAGACGTCTTTCGCTGAAATGACCGCTTCATCAGTGTTTTTTATTTGCTTCCCATTAAATACAGAGAAAAAATTGATTTTTACTATCTGTACATATTCAGTCTTTAGTTAAAGTATTCATAAATTTGAAAACAGAAAAATAATTTATGTACGGTGTCACTACAGTGTTTTGTTGCTTACTGTATTGTGTAGCTGTTTCTCACCTGCAGCCATAGGCAAGTTAATACAAAAAACACACACATACAACGAGACAATCTTTTCACGAAGAGTAAAATAATATTAGCCCAAGAAGGTCTAAATTTCGATGCGAATAAATTTTCTATATTAAGTTCTCTGTGCGTGCGGATAAGAAAACAGTGAAAGAAAAACAGCAATAATGCGAACTACAGAAAGCCACAGAAAGAAACCACATCATATGGTAAGTAGGTTTATGAAAATATTTTTCTGTTTTCAGACTTGAGAACACAGTATTTAAAAACTGCGTTTCTGTACGCGCACATAGTAAAAAGCAGTTTTTCCCTGTCGTTTAATGGAACATAAAAAAATCTGATGATTCTGTAACTTCAATAAAACATTATTGAGTTGAAAATAAAAAAAAAGCTGTATTTGCTCAGGACGGGACATACACAGAAATAAACTTGCTGTTATTCGTTTGTTAGAGAATTTTTCTCTATGCTGTACCTTTACTTATGTTGAAGCGTTCATCAAACAGATAGTCGAATAATCCTTCTGACAACACTGTTCCTAAAAGGTCCTGTGAAACGGTGTCCGTATAGCTCCTATATCGATTCTCTGTAGCACTTTACAGTGAATAAAAAAAGTGTCGGTTGTTTCAGTTATGTTTTGGGACCTATTGCTACAGTTTCTTCCTTACTGTCAGAATTACGCCAGTGAATATCTCTTTGAGTGCATAGTTTACTTTCCATAAGCCAGCCGAACGTATAGAGTTTAGTTTCTTTAGCGTCACCTACGAAGTACTCGTCGAACAACTTTATAACGATAGCGTGCATTCTTAGATCAAAACATTTCTAGATATCATCTGTTCCGAAATACACAGCTGTTCCCTGATTGGCCTGTACAATGACTTTAAGAACTAAATTTGAATTGTGATTTGATTCTAGTTTGCTAAAAATTGTATATTCCACTCATGAAGGATGCCTCGCCATAGTCTCACCCGCAGCATTTCCTAACATTTAGGCCCTTTCACTCAATAAATGGTTCAAACGGCTCTGAGAACTACGGGACTTAACATCTGAGGTCATCAGTTCCCTAGAACTTAGAACTACTCAAACCTAACTAACCTAAGGACATCACACACATCCATGCCCGAAGCAGGATTCGAACCTGCGACCGTAGCGGTCGCGCGGTTCCAGACTGAAGCGCCTAGAACCGCTCGGCCACACAGGCCGGCTTTCGCTCAATAGATTCAACTGATGTTCGTGTCCTACTTCATAATGAATTTAGACGTAAATGAAGGATGTATCTGAATCGGGCCTCTTTATCTCCGAAGGATTTGCAGAACTGTCTTTGACTATTTAAATATACTGAGAGAGTTGACATGACTGATCCTGTCTTTTCTTCATTCTCCTTGTAATCGGGGATTCTGTGGCTTCCCCCCAGGCCCCAGCCAAGTTATTCACGTCTGTTATCGCTGCATAGGTACGTACCTTAATTACGCAGTGGTTATTTTCCGCATGTCGCATCGTCTAAGAGTAAACAACGTGCCGCAGTTCTCAACAATCGAAGGGTCCCCGCAGTGGCCCACAACGTTGCTTAGCATCAGTTTCTGACGAGATATTTCGCGAGCAACATGAATGTAGCCGTACCCAGGAAGAAAAATGCAGTAAGAGCACGGAGCAACGATAGCAGTCAGAAAGTAAGTCGTCAACAAACATCTTCGGTCTTCCAATCCGTGACATCCAAGGCACAAGCGACAAATTTGTTGTACTTTTCTGCAACGCATAACATAAATTTTCAGACGCGGATATCTATAATGAATATAGAAATTTGCGGAAAGGCAGTTATATGTGGAGTAATTTGATTTTGCAAACCAGTCATCTAGGTTGTAAATCGCGGCCGGTCAGAATCAGTTACGACGGAGTAGCCCGAACGTTATACTTATTGTAAGTACAGGAAATCGATTTACTACAAATTACACAATCTGTTACGAACTTTCCATGCCAAGGACTCTTCTACAGTCGCTCATGCAGTGATGTTCATCAAGTCGAGTGTGCCAGGTTGGTATCTTGAAACAGACGTTTTCTGTGCACATACCAAAGCGGATAATACATTTTTATATTAATTTGTAATATTAAGATGCTTCCTTTTTGTCACAAAACTAAACTGTCATTTGAATCACAGGAGCCTTAAAAGCTGTGGATATTAACGGAATGAAATGCGATTTGGAATTGTTGTTTCTGATGACATGTAATAAAATAGGTGGATATTGTCATCGTCTTTGTATCACTACATGTCCGAATCCCAGTACTAACACACGTTGTCTCGTCGATAGAGTTCATTTAAGGGCACACGATCGATATATCGCTGGCAATCTCGATCGCAATGTCGCCTACAGCGGGTCTCTCTCATCGGGTCGCCACACAAGAGCTGTTTACTAAGGAATTTAAATCCGTAGTTAGAAAGCCCATGTTTCGATTAAGATCTCTTACGGAAAACTTAAAGCTTTTTTCAAAAGCAGTACTTTGGAACTGTAATGTATCTACTAATAAAATGTTCAGAACCTACATTATCTGCTACTTAGTTAAAAATACTGAATGTGTCTACAATTCTGGGAAGACTTTTGATCACATCATTATTTACCTCTAAAGATTTTTCTCCATTATCCTGATTCCTTTTTTCTGCCTTATTTTTACTGTGTTCGAAATAGTTCTTATCCAGTTGCTGGAGAACTGTATGTATTTTTTATGAAAATACAAAAAGTGGTAACACTATGGACACATATTCAGGAAGCTTGCGGTTCATCTCTGCGTTCGGCCATCCTGACTTAGGTTTGTCGTGATTTACCCCATTTCTTTGTTTCTTTTGGGCGCAAGGAGACCCTTATCGCCGGGCCCCTGGGACTTTGCCCTGGTTGTCCCAACCTGTTTACACTCCTGCCCCACGTTAACTCGTCCTCTGGTCTTCAAATGGTCTTTAAATGGTTCAAATGGCTCTGAGCTCTATGGGACTTAACTGCTGTGGTCATCAGTCCCCTAGAACTTAGAACTACCTAAACCTAACTAACCTAAGGACACAACACACATCCACGCCCGATGCAGGATTCGAACCTGCGACCGTAGCGGTCGCGCTGTTCCAGACTGTAGCCCCTAGAACCATACTCTGGTCTGCATGCCGATGGAAGACCACTTTGTGTCAGATCAGCCCCAATCGGTGTCCCTTTAGAGTTTTTTTTTTTTTTACTTTACTAAGAAGCAGATTTCCGTTATCAAACATTCGTAAAATGTATGTCTCGCGAGTGAATCATTGAGAGCCCTTTGAATTGTTAACAGATGAGCGGACTTCTTCGTTTTCCGCACTGATATTTTATGTTCTTACATCGGTGCAAAAATAGGAGATCGTGCTAGCAGATATATATTCTGTAAAACACAGAGAAGGCAACTCGATTTCAAACGTAAATCCTACAGACAAGGAGCATGTTTGGAATTTTCTCCACTACCACGCTGCTGGATCATCGTTTGGAAAGCAGAGTGGTATTCAGCTTCATCATTATTAGTTAGCGTAACACGTTATTGTAAGCGATACTTTTCTGTGGAAGTAACAGCACTCAGTAGTGGTGTTGATAGTCAAGGTCGTCTGTCAATTTGGTTCTCGTATAATCTTGTGGTTTTTCTTCAGCAAGGGAAGGAAAGGGAATTTTCCAATATGTTACGTTGTCTCTTCTGAACGTAGCCCCATGATCCGTCATTGGCCTGCATTAGATAAAAGTAGCAGTGAATCATTATTGAGAAATGATTATATACATATTGATAAGAAAGAGAACAATATTGCACTTGATGTTGGCAGTTGGAAGACAGTCTCCAACGGAGCTCCAATACGTATCAGTTTCGTTCACTGGAAGGATCAAAATGAATTGGTGGAGAAACTAGTTTTCTAGCAAATTATTGTTTGAAGTTTGCGATGACTGTCCAAAATAATAAAGTGACAGACTCAATTGCATAATGAGGAGAGCATGTGAGAAAAATTCATCAGTTGAAAGGCATCTACAAAAACTATTTTTCATAGCTTTGGAAGCACTTCAGTGTGAGTGTGTGTGTGTGTGTGTGTGTGTGTGTGTGTGTGTGTGTGTGTGTGTGTGTGTATCACGCCATTTTCATGCAATTCACGTAGGAATTAATTTTTTTTTTTAATGCGGCGCCAATTCACGTGAAGGTTATACATGTTTTCGTTGTCGATATACTGTATATCACTGAACATGACACCATTTTCATGCAATCACAATGAAGCACTCTTAATATCTTATCTTTTATGTTCGTGCATAATTTCGTTGCGTTTCTGTTCTGCATGTTCGTATTCCAGTTGCTATGGTCTTATTTATAGATTATCAGTTTTATTTGTAGTTCACTGTTGCTATTTGGCTGGCCCTGGTGGCCGAGCGGTTCTAGGGGCTACAGTCTGGAACCGCGCGACCGCTACGGTCGCAGGTTCGAATCCTGCCTGGGGTATGGAAGTGTGTGATGTCCTTAGGCTAGTTAGGTTTAAGTAGTTCTAAGTTATAGGGGACTGATGACCTCAGAAGTTAAGTCTCATAGTGCTCAGAGCCATTTGAACCACTTTTGTTGCTATTTGAGTTTACATTTTGTCTTTCTGTCCTTTGGAGAAAGTGAGTGTAGTGCCAAGTAGAGAAATCGGAACAATTTCGAGAGTTCTTCTGATTGAGTTCAGTAGAATGGCGACAATAGTGGAGGTAGCCAGGAAAACCTTTGCGCCGTGTATGGGGATAATGCTGCTGGACAGAGCAAGGCAAGAACATGATTCTCTCGTTTTAAGAAGCATCGTATTGATATTACTCACTCTCAACATTCGGGAAGACATTCAAGGTTTGATGAAGATCGTTTAAGCACATTAGTCTCCAACGATCGACGTCAGTTTACTCGAGAACTGGCAAATGTGATGAACTGTGATCATCCCATCATCGTGCAACATTTACATGCGACAGGGAAGGTTCAAAAATCGGGTGTATGTGTACCGCATGTTCTAAGCCAAAATCACAAAAATCAGCTGTTAGCCATATGTGCTTCTCTGCTTGCTGGTCATCAACTGGCTCGTGAACAACACCGACCATTTCTATCCTGTATCGTTACTGGTGACGAGAAATGGTGTCTTTATGCTAACATAAAGAAAAGGGAGGAATGGTTAAACCGTAACGAAGCAACAACTTTCCATAAAAAGACCTGCTCGAATCCAGAAAAGATTCTGTTATGCGTGTAACTATCACTGCAGAAATTTATTGTCAACAACTGAGACGTCTTGCAGACGCAGTCCAAGAAAAACGACCAAAAAGACTGCACGAAGTGATGCTACTACACGTTAACGCCCACCCGCGCTCTGCTACACTGACAAAAAACACTATGCAGAATTTGGATTAGGGAGTCTTTCCCCACCCACTTTACTCTTCTGACCTTGCACCCTCAGATTTTCACCTTTTCCGGTCTGTACCGAACAACGTTCATGCAAACTCTTTTCCGCATGTAAATGTGCACCAAGTATGACTCGTTGGGTTCTTCGCCACAAAACCACGACATCCTACAGGACGACATCCAGAAACTCTGTCAATCAATGCCAAGACGAATAACTGTTCGCATAATGGTCAAAGGTCGACCAAAGTATTATTATTGACTCGCTCAATTTGTGAAGCTGTTTCTCTTGAATAACTCATCCAATTTTTCTGAAAGTGTAATCATTTGCTTGTCGCTAATGTACACTATTGGCCATTAAAATTGCTACACGACGAAGATGACGTGCTACAGACTCGAAATTTAACCGACAGGAAGAAGATGCTGTGATATGCAAATGATTAGCTTTTCTGAGCATTCACACAAGGTTGGCGTCGGTGGAGACACCTACAACGTGCTGACGTAAGGAAAATTTCCAACCGATTCCGCATACACAAACAGCAGTTGACCAGCATTGCCTGGTGAAACGTTGTTGTGATGCCTCGTGTAAGGAGAAGAAATACGTATCATCACGTTTCCGACTTTGATAAAGCTCGGATTGTAGTCCATCGCGGTTGCGGTTTATCGTATCGCGACATTGCTGCTCGCGTTGGTCGAGATCCAATGACTGTTAGCAGAATATGGAATCTGTGGGTTCAGGAGGGTAATACGGAACGCCGTGCTGGATCCCAACGGCCTTGTATCACTAGCAGTCGAGATGACAGGCATCTTATCCGCATGGCTGTAACGGATCGTGCACCCACGTCTCGATCTCTGAGGCAACAGATGCGAACGGTTGCAAGACAACAACCATTTGCACGAACAGTTCGACGACGTTTGCAGGAGCATGGACTATCAGCTCGGAGACCATGGCTGCGGTTACCCTTGACGCTGCACCACAGACAGGAGCGCCTGTGATGGTGTACTCAACGACGAACCTGGGTGCACGAATGACAAACCGTCATTTTTTCGGATGAATCCAGGTTCTGTTTACAGCATCATGATGATCGAATCCGTGTTTGGCGACATCGCGGTGAATGCACATTCGAAGCGTGTATTTGTCATCGCCATACTGGCGGATCACCCGGCGTGATAGAATGGGGTGCCATTTGTAACACATTGGTTAAACGTCTCGGTCACTTCTTGTGCGCATTGACGGCACTTTGAACAGTGGACGTTGCATTTCAGATGTGTGACGAACCGTGGCTCTACACTTCGTTCGATCCCTGCGAAACCCCAAATTTCCGCAGGTCCTGTGCAGGTCTTTCTGGGTACAGAAAATGTTCGACTGCTGCCCTGGCCAGCACATTCTCCAGATATCTCACCAATTGAAAACGTCTGGTCAATGGTGGCCGAGACACTGGCTCGTCACAATACGCAAGTCACTACTTTTGATGAACTCTGGTATCGTGTTGAAGCTGCATGGGTAGCTGTACCTGCACACGCCATCCAGTCTCTGTTTCACTCAATGCCCAGGCGTATCAAGGCCGTTATTACGGCCAGAGGTGGTTGTTCTGGGTACTGATTTCTCAGTATCTATGCACCCAAATTGCGTGAAAATGTAATCACATGTAAGTTGTAGTATAATATATTTGTCCAATCTATACTTGTGTATCATCTGCATTTCTTCTTGGTGTTGCAGTTTTAATGTCCAGCAGTGTATATCACTTCCACCGATTTCTCTCCCATTACGATAACTCCTCTGTGGAGTGTCATTTTTATTTTGTCTTAGAGTGTGTTGTAAATCTGCGAGTTTAATCATTTTCGTGTTACCACGTACTTAATCTGCGGTGCAGTGTTTTATTTTTTGTTAGCTTTAGGGTCGTGCCCATTCAGCCATATTAATAGTGGAATGTCAGTAATGACGATACGAAAGAAAAACGACACAACACCCAATCACCGATAGGGAAAAATCTCCAGCCTGTCGGGGAATCGAATGCGGGCCCTTTCGTTTAGCAATGCGCCTCGTTGACCGCGCCGCTACCGAGGCGGACTGTAAAGTACATTTCAAACTTGTACCAACTGTACGGCATAAAGTACATTTCGGTCACATGTTTTCTTGTTAAAAAAAAGTGGTTCAAATGGCTGTGAGCACTATGGGACTTAACTGCTGTGGTCATGAGGCCCCTAGAACGTAGAACTACTTAAACCTAACTAACCAAGGAGATCACACACATCCATGCCTGAGGCAGGATTCGAACGTGCGGCCGTAGCAGTCGCGCGGTTCCGGACTGAGCGCCTTAACCACTAGACCACCGCAGCCGGCTTTCTTGTTTCTGTTGCAACTGTTACAAATGATTGCTTACGTTTTACCGGCTAGCCATGAAGTCTGGTTTTGTTTAATGAATAACGCCTGTGATTTTTTTTTTGTATTTTTTTAAATTTTACTATATCTGTGTTGTTGATTTTCCTTCTACAAGTTTTGCCTTCGTTAGTGCTTTACGGAACTTCTACTTTACGCTCATCAGGACGTAAGTGATTTCACATACGTCCCATTTTGTTCTCAGAATGACACTTGAAAAACTGATTAACGAATAGATCCTTACTTTCAAGACTGAGAGAAATATTTTGAAAGCTCTAATAATCTCTCAAGTGCAGACAGTTATTACAATTTTTGCGGTCTTAAATCGTGGATGAAGGAGGTACAGGTCGATCTATTTTCAATAACGTTGCAGATCACGCAATAATGGGATCCCCTATTTCGAACATTTCATTACTGTTAACACGAGCATATAAAAGTCAGCAGTAGTTACTGCAGTTACAAACAGGCACTAGTTTCTTTTTTGGTGCATTTGCTCCAAGTGACGTTTTTCGGACTCTGTCCATCCTCAGATTTCCTGATGTAAAGAACATAAAAAATAATTAGTTATATACACTCCTGGAAATGGAAAAAAGAACACATTGACACCGGTGTGTCAGACCCACCATACTTGCTCCGGACACTGCGAGAGGGCTGTACAAGCAATGATCACACGCACGGCACAGCGGACACACCAGGAACCGCGGTGTTGGCCGTCGAATGGCGCTAGCTGCGCAGCATTTGTGCACCGCCGCCGTCAGTGTCAGCCAGTTTGCCGTGGCATACGGAACTCCATCGCAGTCTTTAACACTGGTAGCATGCCGCGACAGCATGGGCGTGTACCGTATGTGCAGTTGACGGACTTTGAGCGAGGGCGTATAGTGGGCATGCGGGAGGCCGGGTGGACGTACCGCCGACGTGGGGCGTGAGGTCTCCACAGTACATCGATGTTGTCGCCAGTGGTCGGCGGAAGGTGCACGTGCCCGTCGACCTGGGACCGGACCGCAGCGACGCACGGATGCACGCCAAGACCGTAGGATCCTACGCAGTGTCGTAGCGGACCGCACCGCCACTTCCCAGCAAATTAGGGACACTGTTGCTCCTGGGGTATCGGCGAAGACCATTCGCAACCGTCTCCATGAAGCTGGGCTACGGTCCCGCACACCGTTGGGCCGTCTTCCGCTCACGCCCCAACATCGTGCAGCCAGCCTCCAGTGGTGTCGAGACAGGCGTGAATGGAGGGACGAATGGAGACGTGTCGTCTTCAGCGATGAGAGTCGCTTCTGCCTTGGTGCCAATGATGGTCGTATGCGTGTTTGGCGCCGTGCAGGTGAGCGCCACAATCAGGACTGCATACGACCGAGGCACACAGGACCAACACCCGGCATCATGGTGTGGGGAGCGATCTCCTACACTGTCCGTACACCTCTGGTGATCGTCGAGGGGACACTGAATAGTGCACGGTACATCCAAACCGTCTTCGAACCCATCGTTCTACCATTCCTAGACCGGCAAGGGAACTTGCTGTTCCAACAGGACAATGCACGTCCGCATGTATCCCGTGCCACCCAACGTGCTCTAGAAGGTGTAAGTCAACTACCCTGGCCAGCAAGATCTCCGGATCTGTCCCCCATTGAGCATGTTTGGGACTGGATGAAGCGTCGTCTCACGCGGTCTGCACGTCCAGCACGAACGCTGGTCCAAGTGAGGTGCCAGGTGGAAATGGCATGGCAAGCCGTTCCACAGGACTACATCCAGCATCTCTACGATCGTCTCCATGGGAGAATAGCAGCCTGCATTGCTGCGAAAGGTGGATATGCACTGTACTAGTGCCGACATTGTGCATTCTCTGTTGCCTGTGACTATGTGCCTGTGGTTCTGTCAGTGTGATCATGTGATGTATCTGACCCCAGGAATGTGTCAATAAAGTTTCCCCTTCCTGGGACAATGAATTCTCGGTGTTCTTATTTCAGTTTCCAGGAGTGTATTTAAAAAATACACCATATGTTAAGAAGAAAGCGCAAAATCGAACTAAGTGTCGGAACCAATACATATCGTTTCATAACAAAAATAAATTTGGCAGCTTGTTGTTTACGCATACGTTCACGAACCAAAAGATGTGCCATATAATTCACACTTGGAAAATGGGAAAGGCGGTCGTGAGACGAACTAGAAAAATTGCTTCTACAGTGCACTCGCACTTGCTAGGTAAACCACGCTATACAATACCTTACGTCATTGCGGTTGTGCAAATGTTGATATGTTTAATACAAATTAAAACAGTAACCAATAGCAACTAAAAATATATGTTGTCTGCCAGCACATAGGCACATTAAAACACACATCGCAGCAGTACAAAGTATAAGAAATTACATTACAAAATTGTACAAAAAGTATTGTCTTGGAAAGACATGACTTGTCCAAGATTACAAAAGGAATTGTTTTGATATGCAATTATACTTCTTGACTATTCGACAAACATAAAATATTAAGACATTTGACCACACTGGTTTATTATTGCGGCTATTCATATGCCAAAATGTTTACTGCCCGTTAAAACAGTAAAATACAAGACCAAAAATACATGTAGCGTTGCTGTATGTAAGCACAATAAAAGAAACGTCACTGTAGTATATGGGCACGAGATTGCACATTTCAAAATAGTAAAATATTTATTTGGAGTAAAAAGATGTCATAATTACAAAAGAAAATTCTTGATTTGCTTGCGCACTTCGTGACTAAAGGTCAAACGTGGAAATCGAAGGCATTTTCCTCCTGAACCATTGATGAACCTAACCAATGCGGTATTCACTAACTTATGTAGAGCACATGAAATAGTAAGCGGAAAGGTTTTTGCCTATATATCCAACTTCAGAAAAACGATTACGAAAGTTGTCATAATTTTTACGTGCCTCTCACAACAAATCGCCAAAAGGCTAAAAAACCATTTCCTAGCACTACTGATTTGCTCGCTGATTAGCAGTTCTGGAGCCACTTGACTGGATGCATGTATTTCCAATTCCTTCTAGAAGTCCAAATTGTTTCCCTTCCTGTGTGCAGAACTGTCATGGTGCACTCTAATTCTGTCAGCATATGGCTTTTATTTTTTTAAATGGATACCTAATGCGCTACTGCTGCTCGCATACCGGTGTTTTTCAAACCTCGTTTTGAACTCTCGCGCTGTTTGTCTTAGATAAAAATGATCTAGAAAATAGGTGTAATTGTTTTCGCTTTTTTCCTGTATTTTTATTATTATTATTATTATTATTATTATTATGTGCGATTAGACCCTGTTGGATCGCGCAAAGCTTCTTGATTCTTTTTATTTTTTCCCACACTGTTCTCATTTTTTCTGTATAGGATCTTTTCCTTTGCTGTGTCCTTTTAGTACCTGCTTTCTTCGGAGCTTCGTTCTCTGACTTAACTTCCTATCTGGTAACTTTGTGCTTAAATACATTTCTGTCCAAAATATCTTAATAATTTGTCTGAGCTTTTCGTAGATCATTTTTGACCTCTTGTATCCAGGGTATAGTTTTAAGTCCTTCTACGTATTTAAGAATTTTATGCGTAAGTCTTGTTTTGGGAAGCCTAGAGACGTGCCCATAAAATTATAATCGCCTTTTTCTAATATCTGCTGCAAGGTTGGACAATTTCTCAGTTGTTTGACAAGATTGTAGTCTATAGCCCATTTCTGTTTTCTTTGGCCCTAGTATCTTTGTGATGATTTTACGTTCTTCCTTTACTAAGTTTTCTAGGTCACCTTTTATGCGAACTGTCAGGGTTCACTGGCATACAGGACTTCATGTTTTAATAATTTACTATAGGACCTAATTTTAGTTTCTTTGGACAAACATTTTTTATTGTACATCTTGTAGGTTCTTCTATAAGCTGTGTCTAGTTTTTGGATGCGAATGTTTTGTGCTATATGTTTTTTTCTATATTTTTGTATAAATGGAAGAGATCAGTATTTAACGTTGCATCGGCTACGAGGTGACTAGACACGAGATGGGACAGGACAGTAAAGGGGAAAGAAATCAATGGTGTCCTTTTTAAAGGAATCAGTCCTATGTTATCTCGTAATCGATTTACCAGGAGTAAGATAACTGTAAATCTGGATGGTCAGTCGAACAAGATTTCAGTGCCGTAATTGATGCACCACTATTTCAGTCTGAATCTGCGACAAGTAGTTTCAGCTGGATTATTAATAACGCAGTTTATACCTTGGAGCAGCATACTTAATCAGAACTTTGCAACAGCAACAACGCAGCAAGCAGCTTAAAATTACGGCCGTTACACGTTAACGCGGCCCGACGTCGACGGTGGGTTTTTGTTGCAAACTTAATCATAGCTGCAGACGCTCCGTCGTTATTCTTCCCGGACAGTCCCACTAGAATTCTCGAGGCTGGTATTATAGGCGAAGATTAGACACACAGCTTTAACGTAATTACAGTTTGATGTTTTCCATAACAACTCCAATCTAAGTAATTGTAATAATTCCTACCACTACACTAAACAAAGCAGGAGTACGTTTGCCACCCAAAACCGGCGGTAATACTCGGGCGTGTTAAGACATGCTGAGTTAAGTAAGTTCTCCAGCGAATAGCAAGAGAGGTCCGCCTCCGCTTTTACTTGAAATGTGTAGTGTCATGGTGACGGAGCACACGTGCTCCTTATTCGCCTCTGCTCAACAAGAAAACTGTTGTATTTAGTCCCATGTTCTAGACGTGTCCAACAAGCTATTACGAATAGTAATGATCCTGTCTACGGTTAATGCTGGGAACGCCTCAGAACAATTTTGATAGAATGATGTTCATCGTGCAAATGGTGTATATTAAAAGAATGAATGGCCTTCCTACACAATCACAACTACGACTGTAAAGAAGTAAGTAATTACGTGTACAGAAAAACAGTGGCAATAATAGAATCGTAAAGCCAAGAAAGAGAAGGTTCATGTTAAAAAGGGCGTAATGGGCTGTGGCTTGTAAACTCTACTGTTCGGTTTTTGCGTCGAAATTCAGTAAAGGGAAGGAAAGAAGAGAAGCTTCCAGATGGCTGTCGTCGAGTACCAGGAAGTCACCTAATTGAATCGGCTGAGTACTTAGGATATATCGTTTATGTGGACCAGTTTCTCATACGTGGGACTATGTAGCTTTTTACTATTGGAGTAATATTATTGAGCTGACCACTAATTTACTGGCTGGTTAGATGTTTTTCTGAGCAATAAAAAATATCTTTCGCTCACATTCGTCTACTTAATTACAGCATCCTTCAGGCATCACGGATGTTCAGTAGTTTAGGAAATCAAGTATCCAGCTTTTACTAGATGCTGTCGATCCCTTTTTTGTAACACAACTGAAAACACTTTTGTGTTACACATCAGTCGCAAGTGTTTGCTCCTATTGAGAAGTGCTATGCCTATGCACGATAGAACAGCTTAGGGATTTATACCCTCGCTATATTATTTACCCTTCCCCCATGAACCATGGACCTTGCCGGTGGTGGGGAGGCTTGCGTGCCTCACCGATACAGATGGCCGTACCGTAGGTGCAAGCACAACGGAGGGGTTTCTGTTGAGAGGCCAGACAAAGGTGTGGTTCCTGAAGAGGGGCAGCAGCCTTTTCAGTAGTTGCAGGGGCAACAGTCTGGATAATTGACTGATCTGGCCTTGTAACAATAACCAACACGGCCTTGCTGTGCTGGTACTGCGAACGGCTGAAAGCAAGGGGAAACTACGGCCGTAATTTTTCCCGGGGGCATGCAGCTTTACTGTATGGATAAATGATGATGGCGTCCTCTTGGGTAAAATATTCCGGAGGTAAAATAGTCCCCCATTCGGATCTCCGGGCGGGGACTACTCAGGAGGACGTCGTTATCAGGAAAAATAAAACTGGCATTCTACGGATCGGAGCGTGGAATGTCAGATCCCTTAACCGGGCAGGTAGATTAGAAAATTTAAAAAGGGGAATGGATAGGTTAAAGTTAGATATAGTGCGAATTAGTGAAGTTCGGTGGCAGGAGGAACAAGACTTTTGGTCAGGTGAATACACGGTTATAAATACAAAATCAAATAGGGATAATGCAGGAGTAGGTTTGATAATGAATAGGAAAATAGGAATGCGGGTAAGCATAGTGAACGCATTATTGTGGCCCAGATAGATACGAAGCCCACACCTACTACAGTAGTACAAGTTTATATGCCAAGTAGCTCTGCAGATGACGAAAAAATTGAAGAAATGTATGATGAGATAAAAAAAAATTATCCAGGTAGTGAAGGGAGACGAAAAATTAATAGTCATGGGTGACTAGAATTCGTCAGTAGGAAAAAGGGAGAGAAGGAAACGTAGAAGGTGATTGTGGATTGGGGCTAAGAAATGAAAGAGGAAGCCGTCTGGTAGAATTTTGCACAGAGCATAACTTAATCATAGCTAACACTAGGTTCAAGAATCATAAAAGAAGGTTGTATACATGGAAGAATCCTGAAGATACTAAAAGGTATCAGATAGATTATATAATGGTAAGACAGAGATTTAGGAACCAGGTTTTACATTGTAAGACACTTCCAGGGGCAGATGTGGACTCTGACCTCAATCTATTGGGTATGAACTGTAGATTAAAACTGAAGAAACTGCAAAAAGATGGGAATTTAAGGAGATGGGACCTGGATAAACTGAAAGAACCAGAAGATGTACAGAGTTTCAGGGAGAGCATAAGGGAACAATTGACAGGAATGGGGGAAAGAAGTACACTAGAAGAAGAATGGGTAGCTCTGAGGGATGAAGTAGTGAAGGCAGCAGAGGATCAAGTAGATAAAAAGACGAGGACTAGTAGAACTCCTTGGGTAACAGAAGAAATATTGAACTTAATTGATGAAAGAAGAAAATATAAAAATGCAGTAAATGAAGCAGGCAACAGTATATAGAGGGACTATACAAGGTCAGTGTTATAGAAAGGGAAGAGGATGTAGAGAAAGATGAAATGGGAGATACGATACTGCGTGAAGAGTTTGACAGAGCACGGAAAGACCTAAGCCGAAACAAGGCCCCGAGAGCAGACAACATTGCATTATAACTACTCATGGCCTAGGGAGAGCCAGTCCTGACAAAACTCTACCATCTGGTGATCAAGACTTACGAGACAGGCGAAATACCCTCAGACTTAAAGAAGAATATAATAATTCCAATCCCAAAGAAAGCACGTGTAGACAGATGTGGAAATTACCGAACTATCAGTTTAATAAATCACAGCTGCAAAATACTAACGCAAATTCTCTACAGATGAATGGAAGAACTGGTGGAGGCCGACCTCGGGGAAGATAAGTTTGGATTCCGTAGAAATGTTGGAACACGTGAGCAATACTGACCTTACGACTTATCTTAGAAGAAAGATTAACGAAAGGCAAACCTACGTTTCTAGCATTTGTAGACTTAGAGAAAGCTTTTGACAATGTTGATTGGAATACTCTCTTTCAAATTCTCAAGATCGCAGGGATAAAATACAGGGAGCGAAATGCTATTTACAATTTGTACAGAAACCAGATGGCAGTTATAAGAGTCGAGGGGCATGAAAGGGAAGCAGTGGTTGGGATGGGAGTGAGACGTGGTTGTAGCCTCTCCCCGATGTTATTCAATGTGTATATTGAACAAGCAGTAAAATAAACAAAAGAAAAATTCGGAATAGGTATTAAAATCCATGGAGAAGAAATAAAAACTTTGAGGTTCGCCGATGACATTGTAATTCTATCAGAGACAGCAAAGGACTTGGAAGAGCAGTTGAACGGAATGGACAGTGTCTTGAAAGGAGGATATAAGATGAACATCAACAAAAGCAACACGAGGATAATGGAATGTAGTCGAATTAAGTCAGATGACGCTGAAGGAATTAGATTAGGAAATAAGGCACTTAAAGTAGTAAAGGAGTTTTGCTATTTGGGGAGCAAAATAACTGATGATGGTCGAAGTAGAGAGGATATAAAATGTAGACTGGCAATGGCAAGGAAAGCGTTTCTGAAGAAGAGAAATTTGTTAACATCGAGTATAGATTTAAGTGTCTGGAAGTCGTTTCTGAAAGTATTTGTATGGAGTGTAGCAATGTATGGAAGTGGAACATGGAAGATAAATAGTTTGGACAAGAAGAGAATAGAAGCTTTCGAAATGTGGTGGTACAGAGGAATGCTGAAGATTAGATGGGTAGATCATATAACTAATAATGAAGTATTGAATAGAGTTGGGGAGAAGAGGAGTATGTGGCACAACTTGACAAAAAGGAGGGACCGGTTAGTAGGACATGTGCTGAGGCATCAAGGGATCACAAATTTAGCATTGGAGGGCAGCGTGGAGGGTAAAAATCGTAGAGGGAGACCAAGAGATGAATACACTAAGCAGGTTCAGAAGGATGTGGGTTGCAGTAAGTACTGGGAGATGAAGAAGCTTGCACAGGATAGGGTAGCATGGAAAGCTGCATCAAACCAGTCTCAGGACTGAAGACCACAACAACAACATATTATTGACAAGCCAACGGCTTTGCCGCAGTGCTAACACCAGTACCCGTCATATTAGTGAAGTTATGCGCTGTCGGGCTGGGCTAACACTTGGATGGATCATCGTCCAGTCTGCCGACCGCAGTGGGCAAGAGGGGTGCACTCATCCTTGTGACGCAAACAGAGGAACTAGGGGCTCCGTTCTAGAAAACTGATAACGGCCGGGAGTGCGGTGTGCCGACTGCGAATAGCAGCATACAGTGACGCCTGTGGGCTGATGACACGGCGGCCGGTCGGTACCGTTTGGGCCTTCATGTCCTGTTCTGAAGGAGTTTAGTTTTTTGGATTACTGACACCAAGTGATTTGGCGCGGTGTTTGACACACTGGACTCGCAACTGGGAGAACGGTAGTTGAAATACCGGTCGGGTCATCAAGGTTTTGTTCTTCTGTACTTCCGGTAAATCGTTTAAAACAACGTCATGGTTCCTGTGGAAAGGACACGTCGGATTTTCCCCCCTGTCATTCTTGAGTGCGATCTTAGTATCTGTTTCTAACGATCTGGTCACTGACGGCACGTTAACCCCCAGTCTTCTACATCTATATGACTAGTCTCGAATTCACAAGTAACTGCCTGGCAGAGCGTTCCTCGACCACCTTCGACTATTTCTCTGCTGTTCCACTCTCTGACAGCGCGTGAGATAAAAGTACACTTAAATCTTTCTATATGAGCACTGATTTCTCTTATTTTGTAATGACGATCATTTCTCCCTTCGCAGACTGACTACAGTCTAATATTTTCACGTTCAGAGGAGAAAGGTGATGACTGAAATTTCGTTGAAGGACCTCGACGCAACGAGAAGTTCCCCTCGTTTAGTGATTGCCATCGAAATATTATTATCGTATCCGATACACTCTCTCCCCTATTTCACGATAATACAAAACTTTTCCGATGCCGTCCCCAATACTGTCTGGTAAGGAGCCCATACAGCGCACAATAGTCTAGCACAGGACGAACAAACGTAGTGTAGGCTGTCTCTTTAGTAGACCCGTTGCAGTTTCTGTCTTGTCAATAAAACGCAGTGTTCGGTTTGCCTTCCCCAAAAAAATTATCCATGTGATCTTTCCAAATTTAAGGTGTTCGTAATTTTAATTCCTGGCTGAAAATGACTTAAGAGCTCGTGGCGCCCGCCATCGGTAATGCTGGAATTCAATATGGTGTTGGCCGACACTTAACCTTGATGACAGCTTCCACTCTCGCGGGCTTACGTTCAGTCAGGTGAAGGAAGGTTTCTTGGGGACTGGCAGCCCATTCTTCGCGGAGTGCTGCACTAAGGAGAAGTAACGACGTCGGTCGGTGAGGCCTGGTACGGAGTTGACGATCGAAAACATCCCAGAGGTGTTCAATAGGTTTCAGGTCACGACTCTGTGCAGGCCAGTCCATTACGGGGATGTTATTGTCGTGTAACCACTCCGACACAGGCCTTGCATTAGGAACAGGTGCTCGATCGTGTTGAAAGATGCAGTCGCTATCCCCAAACTGCTCTTTAACAGTGGGAGGTAAGAAGATGCTTAAAATATCAATGTAGGCCTGTGCTGTGATAGTGCCACCCAAAGCAACAATGGGTGCTAGCCCCCTCCATGAAAAACACGACCACATCATAACACCACCGCTTCCGAATTTTACTGTTGGCACTTCACACACTGGCAGATGATGTTCGCCTAGCACTCGCCATACCCACACCCTGCTGTCGGATCGTCACTCCACACAATGTTTTTCCGCTGTTCAATGGTCCAACGTTTACGCTCCTAACACGAAGCGAGGCGTCGTTTGGCATTTACCGGCGCGATGCATGGATTAAGAGCAGCCGCTCGACCATGAAATCCAAGTTTTCTCACCTCCCGCCTAACTGTCATAGTACTTGCTGTGGATCCTGATGCAGTATGGAATTCCTGTGTGATGGTCTGGACAATGTCTGGCTATTACACATTACGACCCTCTTCAATTGTCGGGAGTCTCTGTCAGTCAACAGACGAGGTCAGCTGTACCCTTTTGTGCTGTACGTGTCCCTTCGCGTTTCCACTTCACTATCACATCGGACACAGTGGACCTAGAGATGTTTAGGAGTGTGGACATCTCGCGTACAGACGTATGACACAACTGACACCCAATCACCTAACCTCGTTTGAAGTCCGTGAATTCCGCAGAGCGCCCTATTCTACTCTCACACGATGTCTAATGACTAGTGAGGTCGCTGAAACGGAGTACCTGGCAGTAGGTGGCAGGACAATGCACCTATATGAAAAACGTTTGTTTCTGGGGGTGTCCGGATACTTTTGATCACATAGTGTATTTAGTCGAATTGACAGCCTTTAAATTTGTGTGATTTATCGTGTAGCCAAACTATAACGGATTTCCCGTAGTTCTCATATAGGTGACCTAACACTTTTCCTTATTGAGAGACATTTTCCCCTTTCCGCACCATACTAATATCGTGTCCAAGTCATTTTGCAATTGGTATTGATCATTAGATGACTTTAAAAGATGATAATTGGTAGTATATCTGCAAACAATGCTGCTGAGATTGTCTTCTGTATCGTTTATGTAGATCAGGAACAGCAGTGGGGCTATAACATTTCCTTCGGTAACGTCGGATACCATTTCTGTCATACTCAATGATTTGCCGTCGATTACTACGTATTGTGGCCTTTCTAAGTTGAAATTACGAATCCAGTCGCACGACTGAGGCGATACTCCATAGGCATGCAATTTGATTAGAAGTTTGTTTCGAGGAACGGTTGCAAAAGCCTTCCGGAAATCTAGAAATGTCGTATCTACTTGGCATTCCCTGTCGATAGCACTCAACACTTAGTGAAACTAGAGAGGTAGTTGTGTATGACAAGATCGATATTTTCAGAACCCGTGTTGGTTATTTATCAAAAAATCATTTTATTCCAGGTATTTCATAATATAGGAGCACGATTTATGCTCTAAAACCCTACTACAAGTTGTCGTCAGCGATATGAGTCTGTAACTAAGCCTATTACTCCTATTTTCTTTGTTGGGTATTGGCTTGCCATGTGGAGCTTTCCAGCCTGTAGATACAGGCATTTCGACGAGCGAGTGGTTCTATACGAATGCTTAAGTTGGAGTCGTGGTATCAACATACTCTGAAAGGAACCTGACTGGTACACAATCTGAGCCGGAAGTCTTTCTTTTATCAAGTAATACCTATTTTTAAGTTACTCACCTTTACAGTTGTTCTTGACTCGAAGTCTGTAATATATGCTTCGTGTCCTTTATATTGCTGACTTTGTGGAATAGTATGGAAATAAAAATTTATGCTTCTTTAATTTGAAATAGAGAGTTGGGTTGTCCTTCACGCAAGAGATTCTGCGAACAGATATCTCCTCATTAAAATCTGATAAGTATGCAATGCAATTTCTGATGTATGGACGTAAGAAATGTCAGTGTTACATGTCTACTGACCTGAAAGTCTTCTGGGCGTCGCACCACGTGCTATAGGCAGCTATCAGTTTCGACCACGGCTACAGTGCCCTCAGTGCGGCTTGTTGGGCTCTGGTGGCTGACAGCCAGCGTAGAGCAAGCCTAAGATCATGCGAGGCGCTGGCGTGGAGAGGAGTTTGTACCTCTTTAATTCAGACGAATTTTGAATGACAACAGGACATGCACTCGACCCCCTCCTTACATACGACCTAATTGATTATGTGCGCAATAGTAACGGAAGAAAACGATTGTGGACCCTGCTAGTTGGTAAACTAAGGACTGCACACTCACATTAATTTAATAAAAATCGTAATCTACTCAGAAAAAAGAGAATTTCATCATCATAAACAACAGTAAATGAAATTTTGCATATACACTCCTAGAAATTGAAATAAGAAAACCGTGAATTCATTGTCCCAGGAAGGGGAAACTTTATTGACACATTCCTGGGGTCAGATACATCACATGATCACACTGAAAGAACCACAGGCACATAGACACAGGCAACAGAGCATGCACGATGTAGGCACTAGTACAGTGTATATCCACCTTTCGCAGCAATGCAGGCTGCTATTCTCCCATGGAGATGATCGTAGAGATGCTGGATGTAGTCCTGTGGAACGGCTTGCCATGCCATTTCCACCTGGCGCCTCAGTTAGACCAGCGTTCGTGCTGGACGTGCAGACCGCGTGAGACGACGCTTCATCCAGTCCCTAACATGCTCAATGGGGGACAGATCCGGAGATCTTGCTGGCCAGGGTGGTTGACTTACACCTTCTAGAGCACGTTGGGTGGCACGGGATACATGCGGACGTGCATTGTCCTGTTGGAACAGCAAGTTCCCTTGCTGGTCTAGGAATGGTAGAACGATGGGTACGATGACGGTTTGGATGTACCGTGCACTATTCAGTGTCCCCTCGACGATCACCAGAGGTGTACGGCCAGTGTAGGAGATCGCTCCCCACACCATGATGCCGGGTGTTGGCCCTGTGTGCCTCGGTCGTATGCAGTCTTGATTGTGGCGCCCACCTGCACGGCGCCAAACACGCATACGACCATCATTGGCACCAAGGCAGAAGCGACTCTCATCGCTGAAGACGACACGTCTCCATTCGTCCCTCCATTCACGCCTGTCGCGACATCAGTGGAGGCGGGCTGCACGATGTTGGGGCGTGAGCGGAAGACGGCCTAACGGTGTGCGGACCGTAGCCCAGCTTCATGGAGACGGTTGCGAATGGTCCTCGCCGATACCCCAGGAGCCACAGTGTCCCTAATTTGCTGGGAAGTGGCGGTGCGGTCCCCTACGGCATTGCGTAGGATCCTACGGTCTTGGCGTGCATCCGTGCGTCGCTGCGGTCCGGTCCCAGGTCGACGGGCACGTGCACCTTCCGCCGACCACTGGCGACAACATCGATGTACTGTGGAGACCTCACGCCCCACGTGTTGAGCAATTCGGTGGTACGTCCACCCGGCCTCCCGCATGTCCACTATACGCCCTCGCTCAAAGTCCGTCAACTGCACATACGGTTCACGTCCACGCTGTCGCGGCATGCTACCAGTGTTAAAGACTGCGATGGAGCTCCGTATGCCACGGCAAACTGGCTGACACTGACGGCGGCGGTGCACAAATGCTGCGCAGCTAGCGCCATTCGACGGCCAACACCGCGGTTCCTGGTGTGTCCGCTGTGCCGTGCGTGTGATCATCGCTTGTACAGCCCTCTCGCAGTGTCCGGAGCAAGTATGGTGGGTCTGACACACCGGTGTCAATGTGTTCTTTTTTCCATTTCCAGGAGTGTATCTACGAAATGATAGGCGGATTAAATATTACAGTGAGATTTATTATACATCACAACATAAATGTACATGACTTTCGACACAAACAGTGGGTTAAAGGACAGGGTACACTGAAATATAATGAGAGTAAGAGTTGGCTCGAGAACACGGGACTCCTACTCTCTGTGATGCAAACGATTGACGATCGTGAATGGAGGCCCTAATGAAACAAATATTAACCTCCCGACTATATAGCAGTAGCGCAATTAGTAGTGGGAGCTCAAATGGGATCACATGGAGAAACAAGCAAGGTGGACTTGTAGCAAAGCGAACGCGCGTTCTGCCGACGGATTCAGTATAAAATTGATAAGGTTCTACAATGCCGGAGCCGCAAAATACTGAATCAGTAATGAAATCTGCAGCAAGTAGTCGGTAGGCAGCGTCCTGATGATGTAGGCGCCGACTTCTGCCGTGCAGCAACTCTGTGTCAACCCCTGGCCGCGAAGGCTGTCAGAGTCCGAAAACGAGCGACCAAGTCTCTAGACCGTCCGACTCCGAGGGAGATCACATCCTGAATCCCCTCTGTGTTTTACTCTCCTCGAAAACCGCGAATCAGCATTCAGTTCTGATTCCAAAATTCCCCCCCCCCCCCCCCCCACCCCCCACCGCACCCCCACTGTCTCAAAACATCATTCGCGCCAATAGCGACCGTTCCCTCCAAATTAAAGCAGGACTTTATGACATAAACTAGCCTCCGATTAAGTTGACCAATCATGCCTCTGCTCTTCACCTGAGGGCACTGAACTTGCCGTTTGACCGGCTATGAAAAAAACCTGCCTAGACCACCGGCCATCCGGTGCCAGACAGTCGCACCCAGCAGCGCACAGTCTAAAAGTATTCTCAGATTCATGAGGACAATGCACTCAGTCGGTGCCAGGAATCTGACGTCTCGAAGGTCGTTTCGCCCTGCATACAATAGGCGAAACTCGACCGACATCAGTCGTTTCGCCAGGCGCTTAAGCCTATTGTACGAACCCCTCAGAATTCAGGGAAGTGCAGCTCCCAACCGGAAACGATGTGTTCCACGTCCTGCAATGCTCGCCTCGCTCAGGCCACCCATGGAAGTAAAACAACATGTTTAGGAATCAAGTATTTTTTGAGCTCTCAGTACAAATACTCTCATTACAATAACCTTATTCGGTCTGTTACTTCCATGCAATGACATAGAACATTAAAAAATTGGTGAAAATGAGAGGAGACATGCAAAAGAGGCCACGGAACCTCTCAACCATCCTCTCTCTTCATAGTTTTAGCATGTTTCAAAATTTCGATTGCCTTTCATCATCCCTGGCTGCTTGGCAGCTACGCAGGTTACGTTGAACTTTACTTTTCATGATGCAGTGTTCGGCCGCTGCTGGTATGTTGTGCTGCCCCTGTCCCCATTAGCAGCCGACATGTTCATTGAGGCCTTAAAAGCAACGTTCAGCTCTTGCATGCCCAACCTGCTGGTTCACATACGTAGACGACATGTTGGCTATATGGCTCCATCGTGAGACACAGCATCACAGCAGCTTCGTTGGGCGCTTAAGAACTGTCGTAATGAAAGTAAATATATACCAGAGGGAAAATGCCCCTAGTGGAGCACGAAAAAGGCGAATATGCTCCTGTTTAAAAGACTCTGACTGAAAAGTGAGGTACCAGCTGCCTCATTCTACCTTCCTCAGCGCTTGTAAAGATTTTCTCAAATATTTTGGCACGTGATCATTCTCGCCTCTCCCTACCACATAACCCCCCCCCCCCCCCAACTAACTCACTCACTCACGATAGTCGATCACTGTACGTCGCTCACGCCCATTCACTCATACCTGCCCGTTCTCACTCGTTCATTCAGTCCAGATCATTGTCATTATATCTTTGCGTCTCTCTGTCACTGTCTTCTGTCCCACAGCCATAGTCACCTTCATTCTGTGCTACTACTTCTGTCTCCTCTCACTGTCACTCCATCTCTCTTGCTGTCTCTTGCAGCTACTATCTCATTAATTCCTTCCCACTGCCGCTCATTTTCCTCACTGTCTTTATCTTTCTTCCTCGTTGGCAGTGTCATAGACTGTCATATCACTGGCTCTCATGCACTTCCATTTTCTCCTTGTTCCTCTCCCAGTGACACTGTCACCTTCACTCTTTATCTTGGGACTGTTCTGTTACAGTCAACTATGTTCCACTGCCACAGCGTCCCTGTCTATCAGCATATAAATGCACGAATGTGTTCGCATGTCAAAATATTTAGGAAAAATTTTAAAGGTGCTGAAAGAGACTGAATAAGGCAGCTCACACCCTAGTTTCAGTCAGAGTCTTTTAAACGGAAGCTCCTGTGGAATCATTTTTCCGCTTGTTCCCTTTTTTTCCTGCCACTCATATCAAAACAACTGTTTGGGTTAGTAAAATTTTGGTAGTTTACTTATGTGAAACTGAAATAACGCAAAACTAATTTACATGTTACGACAGTTCGTAAACTACGTTTTCGTTTCACACCTAATTTTACGTGCGTATTCTACATCTACAGGAAGAATGACTTTGAATCTTTGTATCTCGGAACGGATATAGATATCAAGAAGATTTTTCAGGTTTTTCGAGATCTCTATCGTAGGAATACATCGTCAACATAACACTCATTTCCTTTGCACAGCCGTCTTGGGATCTGTGGCTCTTTTTTGGTACCCAAAAACAATATTTCTGCATGTTTCTTGATAATGGATAAAGATTTTTGAAAAGGGGAATGTCACACTCCAGATAAATTCCTACATTAAAATGTGAGCAATTTATTACGGCTATTTATTACTTACGATTCGCCTCATACCGAATTTTACATGCGTATTTTATTGTAAAAGTAGGGTAACTTTGAACTTCTGTATTTTGGAAACGGATGATGATGCTAATAATTTTTCAAGGTTGTTTGATCTCAGCATCGTAGGTATATATCTCAAAAAGCAGTCTTGGAATCCGAGGCTCGGTTTTGGTACGAAAAAGTGGGAAGAACACTTGAACTAATGATGCCTCCACAAGCCCCTTAAGACCAACCATAGATCACAACAATCCAAAAAGAACCAGCCGATTTGCTCCATTTGCCTAAGCAGGAGCAAGTGTGTAATGTCATGCCTTCATCCTGTACTGTAGGATAATGACATTAAGACGATCCTTGTGTAGGGTATACCAATGATTCGAAACACTTGACCTCACTTTTCTGTCACCAACAGAACTGTAGGTGTGAGCCCTAGAAGAAACCCATTTTATTGCACGGCGTTTTTGAAATATATTAGGTAGTGCACGCATACCGATTGCTGTCAAAATATTTATAAAAATATCTCTTGACAGAATATGAGATAACGGGAAATTGATAACTGCTACAATATAGCAGGTCAGAAACTGGAAGCAGTTAATTCCATAAATTATATGGGAGTAGGCATTAGGAGTGATTTAAAATGGAATGATCATATAAAGTTGATCGTCGGTAAAGCAGATGACAGACTGAGATTCATTGGAAGAATCCTAAGGAAATCCAATCTGAAAACAAAGGAAGTAGGTTGCAGTGCATTTGTTCGCCCACTGCTTGAATACTGCTCACCAGTGTGGGATCCGTACCAGATAGGGTTGATAGAAGAGATAGAGAAAATCCAGCGGAGAGCAGCACGCTTCATTACAGGATCATTTAGTAATCGCGAAAGCGTTACGGAGATGATAGATAAACTCCAGTGGAAGACTCTGCAGGAGAGGCGCTCAGTAACTCGGTATGGGCTTTTGTTGAAGTTTCGAGAACATACCTTCACCGAGGAAGCAAGCAGTATGTTGATCCCTCCCACGCATATCACGCGAAGAGACCATGAGGATAAAATCAGAGAGATTAGAGCCCACACAGAGGCATACCGACAATCCTTCTTTCCACGAACAATACGAGACTGGAATAGAAGGGAGAACCGATAGAGGTACTCAGGGTACCCTCCGCCACACACCGTCAGGTGGCTTGCGGAGTATCGATGTAGATGTAGATATAGATGGTCAGCTATCGCACCTGTTATACGTGTAAAGGTGCTGCACACTAGTGAAGCTTACGTAAAATGCGTTAGTTCTCAATATACGCAGTTCAGGTTTTCCCTGTGAACATGTATTTTAAATTCTTGCCGAGTGTTCCGCTGGATATAGTTGTTGATACAACACGATTTCTCTGGAACTAAACTTGCTGCCGTCTCTAGGCTACTGCCGATGACTGATCAGTTGGCCGATTGGTGCATACTGATACCCTCCGTCCCCACTCCCCAACAGTCTGAATAGATTATTCCAGTTTGTGCGAGCTTGTGCTCCTCTCCGCCCACTTCCTCTTTGATGGAGTCTACTATGTAGAGGTTACAGTTGAATGACCTCTATGGTGGGTGGCAGAGCTGGGCTCCTAGTGGTCAGAAAAGCCTTCTGCTCCCCACCCTGTGCATGGTTGCACCGTTGTGGTAATTAGGTACTAAGTAGAGGTCCGACGTCATGTCATTTTAACAACGTTTTCATACATTCCTTTATTTTGTGTCAGACAACTTAAGTCGAGTGGCCGGATGGGGGTAAGCGTCGCTGAGGCGCGGGATGGCAGTCGGTGAAGTCTGCTAGTTCAGCAAGCGGCCACCTGTCATGGCCACGTGTGGCGCCGCTCTCCCCAGCAGGCGGCGAGGTTACATGGTCAGCATGGTCGCAATAGCTGCGCAGATGTGCGAAGCAGTGCGGGTTGCGCCAAGATGTGCAGAGTCGAAATGTGGGGCGTGGGATGGACAGCAGCGTGCTGGCAGCCAAGGGGCAACCATGACGAATGACGACAGAGTGTGTACGCATAGGGTGGCAAGAAGCAGCAAAATTTGCTCGCACAGGCGATGGACACTGGGCAGCAGAGTGGCCCAGGCACAAACTGCGGATCTCCAAGATCGGCGGCCAGCGGTGGCCCACCGGCTGGAAGACATTAAGATGGAAGCATTCGGACTTAGGTGCGGACTGCAGACTCGCAGCTACTGAAGTTAGTGGCAGCCTGATGTACAGTGAAAGGTGTAGAAGGTCCCATCGTAGCTGCCTGCAGGCGATAATTGGCGATGCTTGTCTAAAGTGGGCAGTATTTATTCGAGCTCAGTTCACAATTATCTCTGAAATGGAAACTCTTTCCTTCCAGTACAATCAGGGCACAAAGCATAGACGTTGGGGACGCCTGGCAGATGACTTTCGCAATATGATCATAGTCTGTACATGGTTTCTTGTGCAAGGATACCTGCCAGTGACGTTCCTACACGGCCAGGTCATGACGTCTGTCTGTTGAGACCCTCACGAATTTCTTCCACTAGGCTAAGACGCAAACCACCTTCTCTCTTTGGAATATCCAGTCCACCAGATAGCCGGCTGCGAGAGCATAACATTTATGTTAGAGAACGCATATCTGGGACTGCATAAGGTTGTATAGTACCATGCATAGACAGCATAGAAGGTCAATATGGCTTCGGAATGATGTGGAGGTTCCAATGTGACACCGGTTCCAGTGTGGTATCAGGGTGACATGGGCTGACGTCACAGCGTCACCCACGTCAGGAACTTGTATTTGGCTGATCTAGGCCCCAGCACATGTAGTAAAACAAAATTTCTACGGCTGGAATTCGCTGAAACGAGTGATACAGATGCTCTCTTATCTAGCAGCTCAAAAATCAGGGCTGTTAGCTGCAGTCGAAGAATTGGGGCCACAGTAAACAGACATATACAGGGTGTTTCAAAAATGACCGGTATATTTGAAACGGCAATACAAACTAAACGAGCAGCGATAGAAATACACTGTTTGTTGCAATATGCTTGGGACAACAGTACATTTTCAGGCAGACAAACTTTCGAAATTACAGTAGTTACAACGTTCAACAACAGATGGCGCTGCGGTCTGGGAAACACTATAGTACGATATTTTCCACATATCCACCATGCGTAGCAATAATATGGCGTAGTCTCTGAATGGAATTACCCGAAACCTTTGACAACGTGTCTGGCGGAATGGCTTCACATACAGATGAGATGTACTGCTTCAGCTGTTCAATTGTTTCCGGATTCTGGCGGTACACCTGGTCTTTCAAGTGTCCCCACAGAAAGAAGTCACAGGGGTTCATGTCTGTCGAATAGGGAGGCCAATCCACGTCGCCTCCTGTATATGTTTCGGATAGCCCAAAGCAATCACACGATCATCGAAATATTCATTCAGGAAATTAAAGACGTCGGCCGTGCGATGTGGCCGGGCACCATCTTGCATAAACCACGAGGTGTTCGCAGTGTCGTCTAAGGCAGTTTGTACCGCCACAAATTCACGAAGAATGTCCAGATAGCGTGATACAGTAATCGTTTCGGATCTGAAAAATGGGCCAATGATTCCTTTGGAAGAAATGGCGGCCCAGACCAGTACTTTTTGAGGATGCAGGGACGATGGGACTGCAACATGGGGCTTTTCGGTTCTCCATATGCGCCAGTTCTGTTTATTGACGAAGCCGTCCAGGTAAAAATAAGCTTCGTCAGTAAACCAAATGCTGCCCACATGCATATCGCCGTCATCAATCCTGTGCACTATATCGTTAGCGAATGTCTCTCGTGCAGCAATGGTAGCGGCGCTGAGGGGTTGCCGCGTTTTAATTTTGTATGGATAGAAGTGTAAACTCTGGCGCATGAGACGATACGTGGACGTTGGCGTCATTTGGGCTGCAGCTGCAACACGGCGAACGGAAATCCGAGGCCGCTGTTGGATCACCTGCTGCACTAGCTGCGTGTTGCCCTCTGTCGTTACCGTACGCGGTCGCCCTACCTTTCCAGCACGTTCATCCGTCACGTTCCCAGTCCGTTGAAATTTTTCAAACAGATCTTTTATTGTATCGCTTTTCGGTCCTTTGGTTACATTAAACCTGCGTTGAAAACTTCGTCTTGTTGCAACAACACTGTGTTCTAGGTGGTGGAATACCAACACCAGAAAAACCCTCTGTTCTAAGGAATAAACCATGTTGTCCACAGCACACTTGCACATTGTGAACAGCATACGCTTACAGCAGAAAGACGACGTACAAAATGGCGCACCCACAGACTGCAGTGTCTTCTATACCTTTCACATCACTTGCAACGCCATCTGTTGTTGAAAATTGTAATTACTGTAATTTCGAAAGTTTGTCCGCCTGAAAATGTACTGTTGTCCCAAGCGTATTGCAACAAATGGTGTATTTCTATCGCTGCTCGTTTAGTTTTTATTGCCATTTCAAATATACCGGTCATTTTTTAAACACCCTGTATCTGGTAGCTCTCACTAGATACATTTATTGTTACATGAGAAAAGGCAGACTGGCAGGAGGCTGTGAAAAGGTGTGTCAACCGTGGCTCTCATGGCTCTCATCAGTTGTTAAGGAATATCATTAAAAACATTGTTTATAACTGCATATGGGATGATCTATCGTGTGGTCGCATGAAGACTGTAGAAGTAGTTAAAGTGTCGAAAGTACTTAAACACCAATCCTCTTACAATTGCAGAATGGAAGTGATAACTAATGTTGTTCAACATCTTAAGTGTACAGTGAACTGTGTTGTGGAAAACAGTAGGAGTCATTAAATGACATTCCTTAAAGAAGGTCAAACTTTGCGCTCTTTACTGCAATTCAAGTAGTTAAAGATCGTCTCCAAACATCACCGTTGCTGCACTACATCCACCACTTCTGTTTGAACCGACGACCAGCATTCCCACTATAACGAAGGGACATATCTTAAGACACAGGGTTTTGGAATCCAGGATGGCCGCGAGAAGTGTACGATTCGCACATCTCTGACGACAGCCTCGCGTGTACAGTCACTGTATTACAACTACAAGTACGCTGTTTAGGTTTTATATTTGTAACGCCACGTAGCGCTCTGTATGAAAATCACTGGCTGTGCTGTGTGCAGTCTGTGGCTAGTTTGCATTGTTGTCTGCCATTGTAGTGTTGGGCAGTTGACTGTTAACAGCGCGTAGTGTCGTGCAGTTGGAGGTGAGCTGCCAGCAGTGGTGGATGTGGGCAGAGAAATGGCGCAGTTTTGAAATTTGTAAGACTGAATGTCATGAACTGCTATATATACTATGACTTTTGATGACTATTAAGGTAAATACATTGTTTGTTCTCTATTAAAATCTTTCATCTTCTAACTATGTCTATCAGTAGTTAGTGCCTTCAGTAGTTTGAATCTTTTATTTAGCTGGCAGTAGTGGCGCTCGCTGTATTGCAGTAGTTTGAGTAATGAAGATTTTTGTGAGGTAAGTGATTCATGAAAGGTATAGGTTATTGTTAGTCAGGGCCATTCTTTTGTAGGGATTATCGAAAGTCAGATTGCGTTGCGCTAAAAAAATATTGTGTGTCAGTTTAAGCACAGTCTTGTATAAATTTTTTAAGGGGACTTTTCACTATAACTGAGGCTTCTTCCAGCACTATGCTGTGATGTCTTTCTGTTGAGTCAGTCACAGGTCTATTCCTCTAGGCTATGAAATAAATATGAATTGATGCTAAGTATGGCTGTGGGATCACCAATAGAAAATTAAAATGTGGATGACAGTGCGGGGAAGATTTTGCAACGGGCCACTCTAACACAGATGTCTTTTATTGCTATGTGGATGAGACCTTCGTCATGTGGACAAATAAGTAAGAAGCAATGGACGAGTTCCCGAAACATCAATTCGGCCCTCCCCCACATACAGGTCACCATAAGATGGAACAAGTCAGGTCACTCCCATTCTTGGATACTATAGTGAGACAAAAATGTGATGGCACTCTGAAACAAGGTGTGTACTGTTACCCATTTACACCTAAGTGCCTCCACTATCACCAGAAGCATGTAGTACACTTGACAGTTGTTGCACACTTTTATAACGGCCTTGCATTTTTAATGACCAGTCACGTATTAATCACAAGTACCATGTAGAAATGAATGTTTTGACACCTGAGTTTGAGAATGTCTACGTTCTGAAAAGATTTTTAGAGATGTTCATTTATCATCTCTACGCAATGTTCTTCTTACTCTACATTTGTGTAAAACTGAAAGTCTCAGAGACGAAGTCTTATGTCAGTCGCTGAGGAGGTGCTACAAGCGACGATTGAAAGATACAGGGAGCAATAACATTTGATTTTTTACTAACTAAGAAACAGTACCGTTTCTGGGGGCGAGCATTAACTCTTCTTGATCACAAACTGAAATGCCAATCGTTGAAAATGTCTAGTAGGTGCTCACAATGACGAAATCCATGAAAAACGTAATGGACAATTATTAGCGTAGCTGACTCATTGATTGACTCATTAATTATTGACATTGACTCATAAATTAATGGACAGGATGATCAGCGAGAGGGTCCTGGGAGGCTGTGAACTCGTGGGCGGTTGAGAAACAGGTCTAGCAAAGCATTGCACTCAGTAGCAGCTGACAGAAGTCCAGCAAGTGTTGAATGGGAGGTTCCGATTACCCCATCTGAAGGGCTGCAGATCTGGCTGGCAATGAGCCCGAACTATGCACTGACTGCCAAGTTGAGGACTGGCGAGCTAAATACTCATCAGTAGATGAACACTGATGCAGCGTCATATGGGCACATATCCACGTGAAAGCGACATGTTACTTGCGAATGCAGCGCTGTTTACTACAGTATATGTGCCACGTACTGGCACAGCTGGCGCCCCTGATGCCGAGTTGCTGATTGAAATTTGGATGAAAACAGTCTAGCGCTTTGTATTGTCTGTTTTTTCCATGTAATATCCCTAAGCAGAGTTAGTAGTAGCAGGAGCCGGAGCGTACCTACTGTTCACATCTGTAAATGTGGCAGGTGCATGGTAAGCGATCCATGGCGATGCTGTCTGGAAAACCATATAAAAATCTGAGATTCACGGCTAGGACAAGAAAAAGAATACCTGGACCATAGGAGGAGTGGGCAAGCACTGCCAAGATCTTTCGGTTTTGCTAGCAGCATTGGAAGCACTCAAGGTGGTGGCCAACAGACAGAGGTGAGGAGACCCAAATGTATCACACTCTGATAGAGCACCACCCACATCAGGATAGTACTGGGGCAGCATCACTGGAGGTGTGAGCAGAGCCTCCACAAATGAAGGGAGGGAAGGCACCATCATTGGTGAGACGTTTCAGGCAAGAACTGATAGTGGGCCAGGACATAGGGGAACAACAGGTGGTCAGTGTAGACAGTGGTGAGAGTAGCACCATCACTATCGAACAGAAGGGAGAAGACACCAGTTGTATGTGCACAGCATGCACCAGAGGCAAAGAATATAAGGCAAGAGGAGAATTAGCCATGGTAACCCCGAGGAAGGAGCAACTTGCAGGGACAGCAACACTGGACCTGGCAGGAAGGATGGCAGTGTTGGCAGGGTCGTCATCAAGAGGGCCAGTTGTCACAGAGACAGTAACAACTAGATTGATCATTAAATAGCTGGCGTCTGTGGCGACAGATCGGCGATGAGTGCGCTGTCGACTAGAGGTCTGGGCTGATGGAGAGAGGGCTGACAATGATAAGATCGGTGGTGGAGCCAACTGGGGCATTAGCGAGAGAGTTAGCACCTGATGGTGTGCAAAGATATAGCCGAAACTGTAGAGCTTACACTGCAGAAGTATGTGAACAAGAATCCACAAGCTGCAGGACACGACTTCACTGTTAGCAATGTGCCTGAGCTTGCCACATGTGAAACAAGTGGTCTCACAGTCCAGACGCTGTATGTTTGTACCACTTTTAGCAGACCTTTCTTCCTCTTGTTGAATTAATATGAATGTGGATCTGTATGCACCTTGTTCATATCAGCCATATATGTTGGAGGTAGAGATCAGTGCATCTTAGGAGACGAGGCACGAACAGAGTTGCATCAGTAGCAATGTGCTCGTATCTTCAAACAAGAGTCATTCACACATTGCACTTGTCACAGTGTTCATGCACCATACCAGTGGACAGAAATAGCAGCATGTGCATGTTAGGTCATTTATAAACCACACTTGCATTTCTGTATGAGAACATTCAATGCAACCCTGGTGTATTGAATGTGTCAGTTTTGCAATTAGTCACCAACTCTACAGTCATTGTTTTTTGTGTAGAATTCACAAGCTTTGTGATTCACTTTTTGATCGATTTACTGTCAGCAAGGTACACTTTTTCATTCTATCTAGTAATACTGCTAACCAATTAAAGGCACTAACTACATTTCTAGAATTTATGTTTGTAAATCATTGCATATTTTCTCATAATTCTTGCATATGATTGAGGTTTATAGTGAATAAATCAACACATTTAACTGGGATATTGTTTCTACTACACTCCTTATCCTTAAATTAGTTATTCTTTGTATAAATCCAAACTTGAGGATCTGTAACTTGGGCCATTAAAATTAGCATTATCCAATTAAATTTTGCTCACTAACCCTCGGAATACCAAGAATGAGGGGGTACTTCATGCCCACCTTTTGAGAATATTGTAATCTAGTCATGTACTTTATATTTTAAAATTTTGAAAAGAAAGTTTTTAATGATTTCTTCTACCAGATTCCACATTTGTTTTGAACTTTTCAGTAAAACATAACCCAATTATTTAAGTCTTAATGTTGAATGTGACTTTCTGTATGTATATCGTATTTTCACTTTCTGGACCCTTCTCACACATCTACATATCTTCAAAAAGTAGGTTGTGACTAAAAATCAATGACCGTTAACGAAATCCGTAATCTTTTAATTTTTTAAAAGTCATCATAAAGTACCCTTTGTCTCTTTGTACACAATACCTAAAATTGATTGGTATTGCTAAGATTGTGCTAAAAAGTATTTTTGAGTTCTGGATCCTTCTTATACATAAGTACCTCTTTAAAAAGATATTGTTAATAAAAGTTAACTACAGTTAATGAAATTAATTTTCTATCTTTTGTTTTTTTGTGGTGGGTATAAAGTACTCCACTTATTCACATTGAAAGTGAAACACTTTTTACCAAATATGAGCAAAACCCCATTTATTTAATATTTCAAAAAAAACTTGTAATAAAGTCAACTTAGGTTTCTTGCATCAGTTCACTGAGTTGCAGTGTTTCAAAATGCTTACTTTACTTACATCGTCAATTATATGAAAGGGGAGTATACACTTTCCAAAACATAATGGAGTAACTGTGAACTGATGCTACAAGATATCCATGAAAATTTAATTCCATTGAAATGCCCGAAAATCTTCATTTACTTATGATGTATCTCAATGTTGTATCCTGAGCATTCTGGGTTGAAGCTTATGAAGACAGGCCACCATGTACCTGGCACTGTCGGTAGATGTCACACTCAGTGGGTTGTTCTTAAAGCTTTGAGCTTTATTTCCAAAACTTGTGAAAATGACTGCAATGTACCCGAGTTATTGTCAGACGTATTATGCATCTTGTATGCCTTTGTCCTCTAGTTGTATAGATTTTACGCCTGTGGCTTATATATGAGGTTTTATCTGGCAAGGGAAGCTTATGGACTGGTCATGTTCGCTTTCCTTTACTTGTATATATGGGACTTGATTGTCTGTGCCCAGACATCTATTTCCTAAAGCAGTGTGACAATTTGAAAAAAGAAAGACTCGAAAATGCTGCCTCTAAAAATGAAATGATTACTGACTGGTATTCACTGCAAAACATTTCCCAGATGTTTTTCGATCCCTGTAGCTGAATGTGTAGTGTCCACTTTGTTTCATGATCAATCGTGTGCATCTCATGAACTGGCAGTTACTAATAACTTTTATTGCAAAATACATGTTGTTAAAGATGTTATGTGCATTAAATACCGGACTATTTACCATTACAATTGCACAAATGGTAGCAAAAGCAGAAAAATCTGTCTGTGTTAAAAATACTGTAAGCAAGGAGTAGGTAATGCTTTTAACACTAAAGATGGATGTATCTCAATGTTACTCAATGAGATTCAACTTCAAAAACATCAATACGATGCATTACTTTAAAAATGCCACCAAAGTGATACGTGACATGTGCACTCTTTCCTCCAGTCCAAAGCAAAAGCCAACAACCAGTATGAGTACTATGTATAATTTGAATCCAGTGACCACTAGCGTCAGTATTCCATCAAAAATTACTATGTATAATTTGAATCCAGTGACCACTAGCGTCAGTATTCTATCAAAAATTAATAATGTTGCAAGAAAAGGCATACAAGAACAGACTGTATCAACCCTCCACTACACAAAAACGCTTACTGGTCGTGGAATGATTAAGAATAAGAATAAAAACAGAATACTGTTACTATTTAATACTATTTGTTTAAAACCTTAAAGTGATATAGAACGTGGTAGTAATAGTACAGTGCAAGTCGCTAAAGGATGTAGACAGTTCGAGAATCATGTATTCTACAAAAAATCATACAGCTACTGTGACTATCAAACAGACGTAACAGAAACTGTGCAAAGCACTGAATGAAATTTCAGCACCCAGCTATTGCGACACTGATTGCATGTGAATGCTGGAAGATTGCTGAATAAATAAATAAATAGAAAGTGTCGTTAATTATACAACGATGCAGCAGATAGCAGTTAACCTACACCACAGACTATCGTATGTGGTAGACTTGATCATAATTGTGCACCTCACCATCAGCGTAATATACTTTAAGCTAGATTTAATTTGCTCGTAATAGATCTCTGTAATTTATCACATCCCATAATAAGATTTGTGGCAAACAGTGTAATCTGTAATTTTCGCCACCGAGCAATCGATTCAGCCGGATGATTACAAACAACTCATTTCAAACAGAGGTCTTTAAATATCTTTGGTACGGCGAAGTTTGTTGTGTTTACGAATAGCGTGAAGACGTGTTCGGCAATCGGCATATTGCAACTAGCATTACCACTACGTGCGGCTTTACAGGATGTTACGGTGTTTTTTTTTTTTTTTTCAGAAGGTTCCGTTTCGAGCGCAGGAACATAATTATCGTAGGATAAGTAGACAAATAGATGATTTTCGTGACGAAACTTAGTTGATAATTGTACCACTAAGAGAAGAAATATTTTACAAATATTACATGATCTCAAGTGTTTTGCTTCGTAAAATCCACTTTACACCGTGTTGTAGCTTTATCAGAGTATACAAATGTGTGTAGAACAAATTGTTTGCAAAATCCTTGACGGTTATGCTTGCTGCGTCGCCAATGGAATAAATGGTTTAAAAATAATCGACTTTAGTATAAAAGTGTGTGTTGGTTAATTACCAAGAATTCCGAAAATTATACCGGTAATGGAAATTCCTTACGAAAGTGTGTATGTGTTGTAATCTGTTTTATACCCATATCAACTGTCATTACAAGAAGTTGGTAATGTTTATGTAGTCAGCACGTGCCATATGAGATCCTATATGAACTGTAATGTTGCCAACAAAAAGGTGGTAATTTGATTCAGTAACTGACTGATCCATAGCATATCCTGATGCTTATGTTGCTATCACATTTATTGTACTTTTGTTTTAAAAGCTAAGTATGCAGGATAAATAAAAAGAGGCAACTATATGATAATACATCAGCCTGACAAATATTTAATACATAGGCATGTTGTCTTCATAGGCCTATGTTGTACATAAGCTACAAAAAATGCAGGATGAGTGTCGAGTGTACTGTTTGTTTATTTTTTTTAATCATTCATTCATTTGTATAGGGATCAGCTATGATGATGTAAGATTTGACACAATTATACAATGGGAATAAATGGCACAGACACACAGAGTATGTATCTTTTAACGAAGATATGAAAAATCAGCCATGACATTGTTGGAGGCATTTGTCTGAAATGATTAAGAATATCCTGATGAATCAGTATGGATAGACAGGGAAAACTCCATCTTCCGGAATATTTTTGTGCTGTTTCTTCACATCTGTCTGCACTATCACTACACACATTACAGAATCACAAACATGTTGCTATGCCCTTATGTTCCTTCAGTTTCTGAGGTAAACTGACACCAGAACCATAGTAAGTGGTATGTTGAGCCCAGTAGTATGACAAGACATTAGTATTACACACTGCAAAGCTTGGGCTCGATTGTTTTATCTTCGTGTACTTTAAGGTGATAGTCTGTTGTAACAATCGTCTTTCATTACAAACCTTAAGAGTCCCAGCTTTTGAGTTGCCTGCATGGTCTTTAATTGTATAGTGTGGATTACGTACAAAGTATCTTTTAGCTGCCATTTCAAACGGAAATATTTTCAAAAGTTTTTCTGTTCCTAGGACAGTTTATTATAATTTTATTCAATGATAGAAAATTCTGTCATGAATTTTCTTTTGTTTATTATTTCCTGTAAATGAAGCTCAAATTGACTCTTACTCCATTATTACATGTAGAACTATTAGTGACATAATATATTAATTTTTTCACTGATATCCACAACAGATGGCTACCTCGATGTACTCACTTGGTGCCATGAGTGTCTAGTTTTTTAATAGGCCTTTACAATGAGTCTGACTACTACTTTTAATTATTGTTCTTACATCCTTTTATAAACCATGAAAATTGTTTCTGTGTTCTATACTTTTGATTCCCAGATAATAATCCCTTCACTAAGAATGAGTGTAGCCAGAAACAGCAACTCTTAGTGGTTCATGGCATACACAACAGTGTTTCCAATAGAACTTTCCTTAATCTAGAACCTTTTGTTTAGACAAATCTTTCTTTTTTACCAATTAGCAGCAACCACCCAGTTACAATACTTTGTAATGCAACAAAATAATGTCTTACCTTTAGTCAGTTACAGTTTCACCAGACTGTTCAGATAGCATTCACATAATATCAGAGTCATGAAGGAGAAACATTTTTTACTTTCAGAGCTAATTTTGTTAGTTGTGGTGCATTTTACATCATTGAGCAGGTAATCAAAAATGTCTGTTGCAGAATAATTCTCCCCTTTGCACAATGAGAAATATATGGCATAATAATTATTAAAAGAACAAGATGAAGTGCAGACATTGAGTAAGAGGAAAGAGAAAGACTATAACTGGAATTGAAAGTAAATTAAACTAATGGAAGAGACATTTTTCCTGAAACTGGTGCCCACAGTGCTGGAAGAGTGTGTGCTAGTGTACCTACAGTGCTTTCTTGTACCCCCATTTGGAGAAAGTATGATTGCAGAAGCTTTTTTTCAGACTGAGGCACATACTTGATAAACATTTTAAAATATATGAAATGTATATAAGTTATTTAAGATATGTAATAGGAAATTGTTTCTGCATACCTTACATTCTTTGAACTGCTAGTCCAGCAATGTATGCAGCAGATCTTTAGTTAACATTAGAAGTAGGGGAGGTAATGTCAGAAGTGAATATAGGCCTATAAGAGAGTTCAGTCATTAAGAGGGAACCTGTGAAAAACTGGTCTGGATGTGAGTAGCAGTCCGGCAGTCCATTTCAATCAGCTCAGATTTTTTTTCACAACACCATATTGTGCAGTGCAGAATGAAAGACAGATTCTGGATGTAGTAGTTTTGTCTTTGGAACCACATGAATTATGACATACCATTCAGATAACAGTGGTAATTGCACTTCAGACTGTCACAGATAACTTTTTTCATTCAGTTTAATTGAGCTTGTGACTTTTCATTTCTAAATTTTAGGATTTGTTCTTTCAAATTGGCCTTCATTTAAAAGTAGGTAGAATTTGTCTTGTAATGCGTACTGGATCCACAGTTTCAGAAACCCCTTGGGTGGGGGATACAAATCAGTATTGAAACTTTATGCAAATAATGGTAATTGCGAATCAGTTAGAAAAGATTAAAAGTAGTTTTGATAAAATGTAAATTCACAACAAAAGACATGAACTGGCTTCTAGTTTTCTCTTTAATGATTCATTGTAGAACAACAGAATAAGCTTCATGTCTTGCTAAATTTGTCACAAACCAGATTTTGATTTGAACTCTAAAGTTCTTTAATAGGCATAGTCCTATTGGAGATGGTGTGCTCTGGCCATCCTCCAACTTCTGAACTCATGTGCCCAGCCAGTTAAACTGCCACTTACAGTATAGGAAGCACTTCAAAGCAGTGTGCAACTTGGTGTGTTTTAAATTATTGCCAGTCGTGAAATGATGGTAAGTGACATGCAACTGCTACAATTGGACTCTGTCATTCTGTAGTTGTAGTCTAATAACTCATGACACAGAATTGCCAGTAGTTCTTACCTTCAGATGGGGGAATATATTGCACTGCCGGTAGACATGCATGAAATTAATAACTAATTGCTTCATTGAGAAAGAGAGAATGAAATGTTGAGGTTGGTTAAAAAGGAAGTTCATATCATACAGACACCAGAATTAAAGGAACTGAGCTGTGGAGAGGACAAGGATTGACAAAGATAAATTGGGCGGTATCAGAGAGAGGTCAGAGATGACATATTAGTAAGAAGCATAGTCTATTGATAGTTTAGATAGTGAGAAGTCAGAGTTTGTTAAGGGGAGCAGAGATGAATGGTGCTATTAAAATAAAAAGGCAGATGGGAAGGGGGGCTGGTAATAGAGATTGTTCAAGAGTGTGTCTGGAGGGCAAGTTCCCAGTTACCACCACCAGAGTTAAGTGAAACTGGTATCGGATGGAATAATTTAAATAGCCCATGTGATGGAGCAGGCATTCACATCTCTTGAATCATACTGCAGACCATGTTCATCATCTCTGAGCAGGGTGTCCTCAAGATGAATAGTCCTTTTATGACATTCATACACTAAGCCAGTTTAGTAGTGTGGTAAATGGCAAAATTGTAATGCTTTTCTGTTTTTTAATAATTTGTTGCATATGAATGTAAAGACATTGGAACTCAGTACAATGACACAGCATGATCTAGAGTCACGTAAGTTTGTTGTTTGACACCTTAATGGTGTAACTTGTAGACATTTGTTCATTTAAAATCTTGATAATAACTGTGGGACTTGGTGCAAGAATCTTTTTAGTGATGTTTTTATTTAATCTTGGGTTAGGAGTACAGCAGCAACTGTAGGCATAATTTCTACCTTTTCTTGCATATTTGTTTGCCAGTATTTACTAGCATAGAAGGGTCAGTTGTAAATTTTGTGGATGCTAGGTGGGTGCCTTCTGCGCTCTGCCCCCCCCCCCCCTCCCCCCCCCCCCAGATGCATGGCACACTCCATTTTGGAAATCATTGGGGAATTCAGTATTCTGAGATCCACAGTATCAAGTGTGTGCCAAGAATACCAAATTTCAGATGTTATCTCTAACCACAGACAACGCAGGGGCTGACGGCCTTCACTTAATGACTGAGAGTGACAGCATTTGCATAGGTTTATCAGTGATAGGACAGTACAGAAAAATTTAGCATTAATTGGCTATTGCAACAAATGACTAGTACAAGTGCCTTTGGTAACAGCATATCACCTGCAGTGCCTCTCCTGGGCTTGTGACCATATCAGTTGGATGCTAGGTGGCTGAAAAACTGTAGACTGATCAGATGAGTCTTAATTTCAGTTGGTAAGAGCTGATGGTAGGTTTTGAATGTGGCACAGACATCACAAAGAATTGATCCCAAGTTGTCAGTAAGGCACCGTGCAAGCTGGTAGTGGCTCCATAATGTCGTCGGTTGTGTTTACATGGAATGGACTGTGTGCTTTGGTCCTGCTGAACCTACCATTGACAATTGTACAATTGGCAGCCATTCATGGGGCCATATGTTTGCAAACAACAATGGAATTTTAATGGTTGGCAATACACTGTCACTAGGCCACAGTTGTTCACGATTGGTTTGAAGAAAATTCTGGACAATTGGAGAGAACGACTTGGCCATGCAGATCACCCAACATGACTCTCATCAAACATTTAGGGGATATAATAGAGAGCTCAGTTTTTTTCACAAAAACCTGAACCGGCAAAATTTTCACACTTGTGGTTGACTGTTGAGGAAAGGTGCTTCATATTTCTGCAGGGGACTTCCAGTGACTTCTTGACTCCACGTCACATTGAGCTGCTGCACTTCACTGGGCAAGAGAAGGTCCGACACAGTTTTGGGTGGTATCACACGGTATTTGTCAGGACAGTGTTTTGTATAGATGTGTCTTCAGAGAAAATAAAGAGGCAAGGGTTATAAGCTATCAAACCGGCAGAGTCAATGACTCTTAACTTTATACCAGTATTCAAGTAGTGTTTATACACAAGTCTGATCTGATTGATACCCTTTGTGGTTTTCACTGACTGTTTCCTCAGGTTACACATCTGATACTTGAAAGCTAATGGTCATGAATGTTTTGCAGTCATGAATGGAGTAACTTAGATGAGAAAATGTAATGCCAGAACATTCTTTATCTGCTCTGATTCTCCCAGTTTCCAAAACCCAGTACAGCAAATGTAGGCTGCATAAAGAATGATTAAAAACATGCAAGTGAGTATGTAGAAGGCAAGGCAGTGAATCAGTTTGGTGAGTGACTGGGAACAACTGTATATGGAGCCTTTGTTAACCCCTTGTAACAAACAGGAAGCCATCATTTTTATTTATTTATTTTGTAAGTCCATACTCTTTCTGTTGGTTTGACTGTCATCCATCTTTTCCTGTCTTGTGCTAATCTTTCTGCCTGTTCATAACTATTATACTCAATGCTGTCTGCATTGAGAACACATCAGCATATGCAGTTAATCTGATGGCCACTGGCTTTTGGGAATAATTTACTGCGTTGTTCAATGCAGTCATTATCTTATGGAAATAAAACAAAGTAATAATCAGTTACAGTCTTGATTGACAATGTTGTTTTTCCTAAATGTCCTGTGTGATCTAATGTTGGGGTTCCCATACTATATTTCCTCTCTGCTGCTGCTTCAGTGCTATTCCTGGATACCATAGCAGATGCCGCCCTGACTTGTCCTTTTTTGTGATAAGAATCTTCCATAGGCTTCTTTCTCAGCCTGTGCATTTTAGTACTTCTTCATATTGTATATTGTCAGGCCACTTAATTTTTAACGTTAAATAGTAGCATCATATTTCATATACTTTCTATTCCTTCTTCTCTACATTTCCAGATGTATATCTTCCATTTTAGTGGGTGACATGCACTCAGTCGATCGCATCCTCAAGTTTGTCGGTGTCAGTGAGATGACGTTGGTCATTTGAAGCTCTTTTTGGGGGAAAACAACCTCCTTATATAGTGGTTTTCTAAGCTTTCCTTCTGTTTTTTAGTTTCCCCACACTTTGAGTTTCACTCTGATTACTGCTGATTTCCAGTTTTGTTTTTTTGTTTTTTGTTTTTTTTTCTGCGCTAATGCAGTTTTGCACCTTAAAACCATAATACACTTTGAGGAACTTCTTCCACAGTTATTTTACAATATTACATACTAGTCTTCACCTGTTCCAATTACCTTCCAATATCCTCCTTGTTTTGGTCATTCTCAGTTTCTAGATGTGGACGTTCTTCAGCTTCATCCACTACTGTGATATTCCCAATTTTTTTTTCAATGGTGATTAGCTACAAACCCCACTTTTCACCCTTGTTAATGCTAACTTATTTGTGGCCTTCTACTTTCATTACATGTACTTGGCTTTGTGGATTGACCTGTCTCTTTACTTTAACTCCCAATCTTCTATGAATTGTGAACATATTGTTCCACTGTACATTGTGGAAGGGCTCCTATAGGTCTTCAGATGCCAAGAAAGTAGCCCAATTTTTCTTTAATCTGAATTTCATTACCAAATGTGAAGAAACAGTTTGACATTTGTTGTTAACTGTACCATAATCACTCACGATAGCTGCTGGGCTATAACTGTTGCAGTTGTAGATAACTATTTGACGGCTGGAACTGGTTGGCAACTCCTGATCTCTAGAAACTCTGATAACTGGTCAAGTGAGGGTGTGCAGCTGAGTGGCAAAAGAGTACCATCTGTCAACTACTTGGTGGATGAAGAAAACAATCCCTGGTGTCATCACCCTCTGTGGTGGCAGACATAATTTTTGGCAGATGGAGTGAAGAATTTGTAAGTCTTGTTGCGGAGTCATAATGAGGATCTTGTTATATGCACCCTCTATCTGGCTACTGATTCTGTGTGACGCCATGCTTGGACACTATATGGTGTGTGTCACCATTTGTACACATAGCTGTGTACTGTAAGTGATGGTAAACACAGTAGAAAGCAAACTGATGATCATATACATAAAAATTGTTTTCTCTTCATCTGTACATTATTGTGGTCAGCAGTCCACAAAAGTAACTTGTCAGACTAATATATTATTTTAAGTTTATCCGAATGTCTCTTCAATGTTGAAGGGATGATATTTTAATGTTTTCATTGAAGTCTGGAGGTAGGTCACAATTTCACAGATTTTACAGACCATCTTAAATAACCTGAATGTGTATCTACGTGTTTCGCAGGGTTCACCATCTCCGAAGCTGTACAAGTTACTCTAGCTGATTTATTTAAACTCATATCATTCAGTATTCTGTCAAAGTCAGACCACATTATTGGCTCACCTAAACACATAAAAAATGTTTTGCATCACCCCAGTCCCAAGAATTCCTGAAGATAAATGTTGACTGTGGATATTGTATCACAGACACAGTGCCTGTGACTGTTCAGAGATGTCTTTAAACCCAACCAAGGATGTAAACAAACATGCATGAGCGGCACGTGCTAGACAGAGGGGTTCTGACAGCTGATCAGTTCCAGTTATTCCACTAGGAAGGAGGAAGATGGTCAGTACCGTGTTTCAATCGCATCCACATTGTTTCTTTGTACCATGTAGGGCTCTCAACAAGAGAAATGTCCAGGTGTCTCAGAGTGAACCAAAGCAATGTTGTTCGGACATGGAAGAGACAGGAACTGTAGATGACATGCCTCACTCAAGTCGCCCAAGGGCTACTACTGCAGTAGGTGACTGCTATCTATCGATTATGGCTCGGAGGAACACTGACAGCTATGCCACCATGTTGAATAATGCTTTTCGTGCAGCCACAGGACGCCATGTTATGACTCAAACTGTGTACAATATGCTGCATGATGCGCAACTCATTCCCGATGTCCATGGCGTGGTCCATCTTTGCAACCACAACACCATGCAGTGCGGTACAGATAGGCCCAACAACATGCTGAATGGACCACTCAGGATTGGCATCATGTTCTATTCACTGATGAGTGTAGCATATGCCTTCCACCAGACAGTCATTGGAGACGTGTTTGGAGGCAACCCTGGTTTAGTGTTTTTGCATTTCCTGTTAATTTCATTCTTAAGCTGCAATATTCATACCTTAATTGTACCATTTTTATATTTTTGTGCATAAACTCTTTGTTTGTCTCACCTTTGAGTTCTTGATTTCTACATTCACTATGCATGTGGTGTTGGCATTCTGCTTTATCTTTATTACATCACCCTCTCCCCTGTCTGTTGAACTGCCTTTGATACCTTATGTAAATTTTACTTCATTGCCTCATAGATTTTTAATTTGCCTCATTCCATCATGAGTTTTCAATATCCAGTTTGATCATGGACTCCTTCCTCATTGTCTTCTGGAAATTCAGCTTGCAGTTCATCATTGCTAGGTTATTGTGTGAGGCTGTATTAATAATTGGGTGTCCTTTGCAATCCAGGATTTGATTCTAAACATGCCTTAGTACAGCACGTAACTCCCTGCATCTCTTGGTATTTTGCAGGTATATATTTTTCTCTTGTGATTCAGGAAGCTGAAATCTATGGCAGGACTCAGTGTCGTTCCCTTTGATTTCTTTCTTCCAGCTCATATTCTCCAATATCATCTTCCACAAACTCACCTATAATATCATTGCAATCTCTTAGGGCTACCAAATTCTCAACTCAGTTCATACATTTTATCAGTTTTCATACTTACTAATATGTTCTCTCCATTTGCTTATAAACACCTTGTGATATGGAATTGTAAACTGAACAGTAGTGGTTGGTATTTGCTTGGTTACAGTTGTCAGTAAATGATTTGGTCTCATTGTTGCTTATAGTGATTCACTCTGTCACAAGCATTTCTGTTCATAACTGTGTCAACATCTGTAGACCATTCATTGATACTGTCACTCTTAGCGTATAATTATCTTATCAGAAATATGTCACATTTCCATTTCATTTTACTAATTTCTACCACATCTAGCTTGAACCTGACAGTCTCTCCAGTTTCATTACAACAGTGAGACTTCTAACATTCCACACTCTTAAGTCATAGAAACATATATTTTACTTTGTAGATTTAACACTTGGCATTTATTTGTTGATAAGAGAGCAGCAGTGCAGGTGACAATGGTCCAAGTCTGTTACATATTTTAAAATTTATTTAGTATGTGCCACTCCCTTGTATTTTAGGGGGGGGGATGTGTGTCCTCAGAGTTCCAGTTTGAAATCCAACAGTACATAATAGTTAATAGCAAACACTCACCTTTGTTTCTTGGCAATCCCCAGTGCTGCAGTGGCTTTAAAAGAATATTTGAGTATCTGCTTCACCAAACTGTGCAGCTTGCTGAGTTCTTCAGAGTGTACTTAGTGATTTGGTAGTATCAAGAGAAATTTCAAGAAATTCGGGATGTATTGTATAGTTACAAAACTGTTGGTAATTGAGATCCTGATGGCTGATTCACCACTTCTTATTTTAACAATCACTAGTTATGTCACCCATTATTACAAACAGAAAATGTATAGATTACAATCAAAAACTTCCTGGTGTATATGGATTGACATCGCAGAATTAAATATTAATTTGTTCCTCTCAAATTGCAACATATACAGTTTTACATGGCTTTTAGTATTGAAATTCATAAAATATGTTTGAGAGCAATACTTATTTAATGATGCTTATATGACAAAGATTACTAGTTGTAATATGTTCCTAACATGTATATATGTCCTTCAATAAATACTAACGAAAAGCTAGTTTCATTTCTTGTGAAAGGTATTCTGGAATTACAAAATGAGAATTATTTGTATTTTATGTTAAAGTATTGATTAGCAACAGTCTGACCACGGAAAAGATGTAATGAAATAAATGACCTTACAATAAACTGAACTTTAAAATGATGAGATAAATGAAATAAGGGTGTTACAAAATTTATACAAGTCTGTAAATGTGGCAGCCTGTCACACTTAATGTCATATTGAACCTAACGATCATATATTGGTATTTTTCAAGTTCTGTACATTTTTTTACTACTTGTCAAAAAGTCATGCCGTAGAGTGCCCTAAGGATTACTTGTAATGTGCTCATTGCTACTTAAGAGATATAAAACTTACCAAGAGCCATTTATTCTTCTTTGACATAATGTTATCTTAACAGTTAATATTTTTATGAAATTTTGGTAGAAATGTTTCACAGATTGTCATAAAACATTGCTCAGAAGCACTGGTCTTTTTACCATTCGATTTCATAAGAAAAGCATTCTAATAATTACATCGATCTTCAGATTGTTATTACTACGCATTTGTGAGGGTGTGAATAGAAATCATGCTGCTACACACTTAAGTGTCGCTGATAGACTGTGGCTTGTAGTTCTTATAAACATTATATTGTTTAAATAATTTAGAACTAAAGGCAACAACTCATTAACTGTAGAGGCATTGATTCAGCTACAGGCACAAAAAAGACTGAAAACTTTGCTACATGCAAGAGCAATCCTTTCTTGAGGTTATCTGCACACGAACATACTTGGATAGCTACACAATGCTAGCTGAATATGCTGGGCCCTGGTGCACTCTCTATATTGAACCAGTGGCTCAGGCACAAACACGCATGTGTGTGTGTGTGTGTGTGTGTGTGTGTGTGTGTGTGTGTGTGTGTCCACTCTAGCTCAAAATATAATTTGTCCAAAAACTAGCAAAATTTCAATTGTTGTGTATAGGTAAGTTGTCAGTCAGTCATTTCATGGAGAGCTCTCTCTCTCTCTCTCTCTCTCTCTCTCTCTCTCTCTCTCTCTCTCTCTCTCTCTCTACCCACCCTGACACATACACAAAAAACTTCACACTATACTGCAGCCGAAATGGGGTGAGCATGTGTCTGAGCTGGGTAGATAGTATTGTAATGGCCTGGCCAGAGCCAGGACCCAGTGCCAGATACATGGTGGTGGACTCCCACAGTGATTAACCTCCTGACGCATCAGCAGCCATTAGCTGGTGGGCCACTTCTGCATCAACCTGTGTGCTGGCACAGGACGCTGGCCCGCATTTTGGGAAAACTCTGTACAGTGCATCTTCTGCGTAGTCAGGTTTGTACAGCTGTATTTAACTTTCCAGTGTCAGACAGTGATTATTCCAATTGGGCTATGTTGTGACACCCAGTCTGTCTCTGACTCAGCCATAGAGTTAACCCTGCACTACTGATGTTGCAGCTGCTTCTAGCCTCACTGGGCTTCAAATTGCTGACCACTGCTGGATGCCCAGGCCCTTGGCAGCCAGCAGTGTGCTTCCATTTTGTACTCAGAGGCATGAACAGATGACCACTCGGCTCTGTGAAAATGGTATCTGTCACCTCCTACACGGCACCACAGCCATTGGTTGACAGTTCATCTCCATAGTTGGTACTGCCTGCTATTGCATCAGCCATAGTGTAAGGTGTCTTTGTTGGCTGCCACTGGCTGTCAGCTCGCTGGTGAGAACAGTGATTGCTACCATGTTTACTCAGTATCCAGCGTCTCACCAACACCAAGTAAGTCTGCTGTCACTGGCCTGCATACGTGTGTGCCACAGATGGTATGCTACGCCTGTTGAGCCAAGTGGTAATGTTAAGAGTCAACGCTAAGATTAGTTGTGGATGAGTGTGAACCCCCTCCACCCCCACTCCACCCCCCCCCCCCCCCCCAGTTCTAAACTAATAATAAAGAACTGTTATATTCAACATTAGCTTTGCTGCAGCCTCCCACACCAGACAGTGATCGCGTGTGTGTGTGTTTCTAGTTTAGACAAAGGACTTTTGGCAAAAGGCTCAGATGTATAGCAGTCTTTTGTTGTGCCTGTCTGCAACTCAACGTCTCCTCTATATGAAGAGTATCATTTTATCCTTTTCATAATACTGGCCTTTCACATAATGGAATTTTGTATTGGAGTGACATGCTCCAGCAACTTCAGTGTGCCACAACAGTGGAACATTGTATCTCACAGGAAGTCAGTATCGTGGCTCAACCATGATATAGACAGTGTGTCTACGACCCGGGAGATACGGGAAAAACCCGGGAATTTTTTCATCCGGGAGAAAACCGGGAAAGACCCGGGAATTTTTCATTGTTTTCAATTAAATTTTTGTAATTTGTCTGGTAAGAACCAATACTGTCAACAAAGAGTATTACTTTTCTCGCTACACTAGAACAATATTGTAGCAATAAAAAAAGAACGTGAGAAAAAAACGAAAAGTAAACTTTAAGTTGCAAAGGAAATGCACCATATACAGCAACAAAACACGGTGCTCATATAAGCGTCTGCCAACAGCAAAATGTGTGAAAGGCCTTAGGAACACTATCCAATGTTTCATAACAACAAATTGCCTCCAATGAGCGTGACGTCCCAATTGTTTACATTAGAATCGATTGAGAGGTTACGAGCGAGCTTATGGGCATGTGCGTATTAGTACCTTCTCTGCTTTTGGCTACAGAAGTGTGGCAGTTAGCTGTATAAGCAATAGCAGCAAGCAGCCAGATGCTATCCGGAAGAATTTTCCTGGTGCGCCTAAGCAGCCAGATTCACGTATGTGCAACAGGCCCTAAACTAGAGGGCCGGTGCATCTGCGCCGGGCGTGGAAAAGGGGGGGGGGGGGGGGGCGTAGGATGGCGCCAAATTCGTATTATTGAGAAAAAAGACCTTGTTTCACAAAGTGCATAGCATCCAGCGCTCTTGGCCTGTCGATTACTGATAGAATTTGTTCAAAAACCAACAGGGATGCGTTCAAAATCATAAGTTGATTTCCGCAAGAATCGATAAGTTGATTTTTGAATGCGTGCATAGTGTACGTGATGTCTCTGCCAGGGGAATCCCTGTCGCATCTAGAAATAAAGTTTACTGCACACTAAAGGGGACGGGTCTACACGAGCTGAGCGGAATAAAGCCGAACGGGTGAATGCCAGTCGTTGTGTATATGGTTGACTCGGTTTGCAGGTGTTCAGCGTTGTTATAACTACTAGCGAATTCCATAGCTTCAGACTACCACAATGGAAATAAACGACTAACAGGAATAATAGGCAACAAAGATAGCGTATTGTCTCCTCCGTGTATCTAAGAAAATGAAATTTTGACAGAAAGTTGTTGGCCAGACCGCTACACTACTAAGGGTCACTTATACAGTCCCCTGCCAGCAGGCGCTGAAGTTCTATTCTGGGAGTAGCGCGGAAAAAGCGTTGTACGAACGCGTAATAACGCCTAATCGGAGAATAAATGCGGGACAACTAAACCGGTGATTGTGGCAGGGTTAGTGAAGTTTACCAGAGAATAAGTTTTGACACTGGCAGGAATAGTTGCAAAATTAGGGATGACAAAATTGATTGATACAGCGAGGAAGGAGAAGAAACGGGGACTCACACAAATTACGGAAGAATATGACGATTCCAAATTTACATAAAAATTTAGTACTTATACTTCTCGATCTCGTGCTTCAGAAGCTAGTGTGTATGAATGAAATGTGAAACTATATCCTAACAAAAAACTTTTTGCTTGTAGTAGGCCTAATACGCATTTGATATTGGTGCTTCGTGAACTATGTGCCGCCGTGTTATAAAAATGAACATTTGTGCCAAAACAGTCTCGTTTATTTGGCGTGTGCTGCAATATTAGGCAGACCTAAGTCGTTTTGTCTAGCAGTGACAAAATACACGTAAGCAGATCGAGAAACCACACCAGTCTTGGCTACTATTAGTACTAACAGCTTTTCTAGTATTAGACAATGACATTTTGTTTTTCACGTAGCAAAACGTTGACGAACTTTGATGAGGTAGTAGATTCTTTCCCAGAAAGGAAAGTACGTCATATAAAGCTGTGGCAATATTAGAGAGAGAAAAAAGCTAGGACCTAAGGATTGAAGAAATGTGTTCTATCTTTCTTGTCTCTTGTCTTTACTCGTTTTATGTATCCTATATTTAATTTTATGCCACACAAAACACCAAGTTATTAGCTATTACGCAGTAAAGACTGCAAATTTTCTGAATAGTTCTTGCTCTGCCGGTTACAAATAATCCCATCCAGTATTAATTGCGAGAGTTTTTTTTTTTAAAGAGGAGCAGAATGTCAAACCGACCGACTGGGAGCAGGAGAGGCACCACAGGACATGTTAATTTCTACTGGCTTGAATATTGTTTGATGGCACCCATTACAAAATATTACATGTTTGAATTCCACAGAGCGAAATACAGAGACGTGCGATGGAAGAATGCTGTGTGAGGAGGCGTGGCACTGCACTTTGACACACTTAAAGGGAAAATAACATGTCTTAAGTTCCCTCGAACATATTTGTTTTATGTATCAGGTTCTTCAGAAAGATGTGCGCTAGAAAGTGAAGATATTTTTGAAAAGTCGATTTCGTACATTTTTGGCACCCTACCTCAAAGCTTGGGGGAGGGGGAACGCCACTATCTAATATTGGCCCGGTTCGCAAATATCGTAGGTCCGGACCTGATGCACAGAGCAGTCTGAGTTGTAGTGGGGAGGTGGTAGTCTACGTGATCCGTGTTTACGTTACGTGATTTGCTGTTTCCTCTTCGTTCATTGGTGTCACGTCAAATGAAAACAAAACGGATTTCTGTGGCAGGGGGCTATCAAGTGAATTAAAATACATTCACACAATTACGGAAGGCTCATATATGTAATTAGTTTCAGCGTAAATCGCCTTGCAGAACAATGAAGTTATTTTTGTCGGTTTGTTAAGGAAATTTTACTTTTATTAATCTGAGGCAGTCAATTTATTTGAAACGAAGTATTTAATTCTACACTATTGGCTAGTTTCAAATGTTCGCTGCATTTCAAGTTCAAGTTTTCATCTTCTATCACGTATGGCATTATGTCTTAATAAAGAAGCAAACATGAGATAATACAATACTGGTACTCCAAGAAAATTTGCATCTGAATCTGGACATGCGAATGTGCACTTTAAGCCGAATGATGCATTTTAGTATGTTGTTGTTGTTCTTGTTGTTGTTGTTGTTGTTGTTGTTGTTGTTGTGGTCTTCAGTCCTGAGACTGGTTGGATGCATTTTGGTATAGTGCACAAAATTCCTATACTCTTGAAGTATCGTTTTATGTCTTGTTTCTTTTATGACATAATGTAAGATCTTTTAATGTTTCCTGCGTCATCGTAGCTGCTCAAGTGTGGCGCTTTCTGGCAACTGCTGAAACAAATCTATTTCTAACAGGTCGCGGGAAAATATTCCGAATGGTTGTTTTGAAAGCGTTACTTTCAAAGTAAAGTTCCTTTTACGGAAGATGAACTCTGTGCGCGAATGTCCGATGAATTTCTTAAATCACAGAGCGTTTAACTCTCATTCAAAAATCAAATATTTGAGGACGACCATTTAGAATATTTTCGAGCCCAGGAGATCAGACATTTATGTCGTTGTTAAAAATTTTACTTGCACATTTGTGTGATGTGTCTTAAAAGTGGAACATGCGCAAAAAGATCAACATTATGTGTGAAAGCATAGCTTCTCTTGCAGCTAATTAATCTTAGAGACCAATATTATACGTAAAAGATTTTCTTTTCTTCTAGCAACACTATGTATATTAATTTAAACCATTACCTTTTCCTACTTGTGTGTTCGCGCTACTTAATAATGATGTTGCTGTTGGCTGACTACATCACGTGTCCTATGCCCTGAACATCGGCTGGCGAGATCACGTGATATGAGCTACGACTGGCGTATAAAAGCGCTTCGCAAACTCGATCTCATTCCTTCGGAAAGTAACATGTAGTGTTTGGTTGAGTTCGAATTGATACTTTCGCAATACGAAATATGCAATAGACATGTTGCTGCACATCAGACATCTTTCCAAAACGTGTTTTTCCCCTGTGTTTCGTTTTCTAAAGTGCCGGGAAATTCTACACCAATGTATAAAACCACAACTGTTGAAAGGATTGATAAGTTGTACCGTTTTGAGGAAAAGTATCTGTTACTTAACACGGAAAAAAGGTATTTTCATCTGGTAGAAAGTGTATTTTTAACTGGGAACTCCTGGAAAAATCCGGGAATTTTTTTTCCTCGTCCATGTATACACCCTGAATAAACCATTACAAAAATCTCAACCTCAAGGTGCACTGCGTGCCAATGGGGTGGATGGCTGTTGAGGTGAGGTGGTACAATTATTTGTGGGAAACCTGTGGGATAATTGCTGCATCCTAGTTGCATAAGACTTTCCAAAGTATGCGGCCCTCTGGGGGTGAACTTTTAATCATATTGTGTCTTGAGGAATCGAACTGGCTTGTGGCTAACCCAACTTTAAAGGTACCGTGATTTGGGTGGACCACTGGTTGTTATTAGGATCTGACCAAAAGAGAGAGTTCAACAGGCCAGTTCTTCAGAGCATTTTAACAGTAACAGAGTGAGCTGTAAGGGATTTCATGTATTTATCATGATGAAAAGATGAAGAAAGGACATTTGGTAAAGGTTGCCTGTATAGATGAAAAGGCGTTAAATCGTATAACAGCATTGCAAAATCAGTAAATTGGCGTAGCTGTAATGTGCTATGGAAATGACCATAGCTAAACAGTCTGCAGCTAGTGGTCTCGCGGTTGCGTTCTTGCTTCCCGACCACAGGGTCCCGGGTTCAATTCACGGCTGGGTCAGGGATTTTCACCTGCCTCGAAATGACTGGGTGTTTGTGTTGTCCTCATCATTTCATCATCATCCAGGAAATTGGCGAAACTGGGCTGAGCAAAGGTTGGGAAATTGTATGGGCACTGATAACCGCACAGTTGAGCGCCCCACAAACCAAATATCATCTCATAGCTAAACAAACTGACCAACCTCATACATGTAAAAAAAAAAAAAAAAAAAAAAAAAAAAACTTGGTGGAATTCTTCATCGTGGTGGAAAAGTGTAATTCTCTTGACATTATGAACACTGTCAAGGAGCTGTAGAGGGAATGGTCTCAAGGAGAAACAGACATTAGAGATATTTTTACACAAGTCAACCATGAGCATGAAAATATCTGTTGTGTTTATTATAGCTCTCAAGTCTCTAATTTTTTCCTAAATGCATTATAGCAGGCTCCGCCCATCTTGTACTATGCCCATATGCATGAAAAACCTATGCTGTGCTTTAACTGTCAGTGATAGGGCTACATAAAACTTGTGTGTAATGGTGAAGCAACATGTAGCAAATGCTGCAAGGCTTTTCACCATTCAGTGGGCTCAAGTTCACTTTTAGAATTCAGCGTAAATTGCCCTGGTGATGACACTGCATAAAATCAAAACAGCAAAGTATTTAATGAGGTAAAGAAAATGCAAAAAACTGAAATCACCGAGTGAATACTTTACATTGAGGTGCCAGATAATGCTAACCATAGCAGTCACTCATGTTTATATCTATCATCTCAGAGAGTAAGATGCATTGACCTAACTCGGAAGCAGCCCATCAACTAAACTCGGAAGCAGCCCATCAACTCATTTGAAAATACAAGAACCTCCAATTGTAGTTTCAGAATGACAATACTCATTTTGGTAAAGAGGTCAGCTGCATAGAGCACCAAGGGCACAAAAAGCAAATTATAATGGGCATTCAAAAAGAAATTAGCTGGAGCCATAATTACAGTAACCGGTACCTGTATGTAAGAAGTATTGACCCTGGCTGTTGACACACTTGTCCCACTGTAACACAAGGTGGTGAATGTCTGTCTCATAAAATTCCCAGAGCTGTGATGTTAACCATTTCTGCACATATAGCTGGACACCGTCGTCCAAGGTGAATCATTTGCCTCTCAGATGCTTTTTAAGGAGACCAAAAATGGCCCCCTTCTGATTCGCTTCCTGCAGCACGGGACAACAGTGAATGCCCAGCATTACTCGCAAACCTTGGCCACCCGTTGCCAAGCGATCAAATCAAAATGGCCAGGAAATCTCACTCGGGGGGGGGGGGGGGGGGGGTTGTCATTCTGCTCCACGACAATGCAAAGTCTCATACGGCTAACACAGTTGTGGCACTCCTGCAGAAATTCAAATGGGTGGTTCTTGGCCACCCTCCATACAGTTTGGATCTCTCTCACTGTGAGTACGCCATTTTTGGTCCCCTTAAAAAGGCTCTGAGGGGCAAATGTTTCACCTCGAATGCTGACGTCGAGATGTACATGCGGAACTGGTTACCATCACAGCCCCAGGAATTTTATGAGACAGCTGTTCGCCACCTTGTGTCAGAATTGGACAAGTGTCTCAACAGCCATGCTCAGCACTTCTTACATACAGGCACTGGTTTCTGTAATTATGCCTCCGGCTCGTTTCTTTTTGAATGCCCCTTACACATCACAGAAAAGAGTGGCAGGAAGTAAAGTAAGTAGTATGCCAAAACACATTGAACTGCAAACAAGCCACTGAAAGAGAAACATATGAATTGGCAAAGAACACATCAAATAAAAACCATAAGATCATCTCACATTTGATTTAAATGAGACTGCAAACCCATGAAGTCTGTTGGAGGGAAGCAACCATACCCTTCTGTGAACCCACCGCTGTTGTATATCTGCAATCTCAGAAGCTATGTAAATAGGCAAACATTGTAAAACCTTGTTAGTGAAATGATTTCCATATTGCTGTTGAACTTGACTGGAATCAAGACACCCGCGGAGGAGCTGAATCATCTGGTACTGGTAAGGCTTATTCAAAAGATATTTTAGAGGTACTGAGCTTCCACCAAAAGGACAAACTTTCAGGGAAATCCCTACAGATAATATTCATTAATGACAAATACATATCCTCATTGCTCCACCACACCAATTAGCCCACAGTTGCTTCAATGGTACATGTGGTATTGAGGGTGACCCTATTAAGCCTGTACCCACCATCAAGAGCATCTCACGGCCCTTACTGCATAGCTACCCTACTCATTCCTCCTGTGTTGGAGCTTTACTGCATGTAATTTGCAATTGGGATCTATCACCATGACCTGTCGCATTCAGTATGCATATTTCCCTCTCTTCAATCCTTCTACAAAGACTGAGTGAGAAGTGTCACTAGCAAGCATGGTCAGGTGGAGGGTCTGTGCAGGTTCAGATGTTGATCAAATACAGAAAACCTTGCACAAGAATGCTGATGTACTGTTATGAAGAATAAGAAGAGATTGTGAGAAGAGGTCCAGGACACAGTAAATCATCCCAGTAACTCAATTTGAGTATGAGAAGCCGTCAGAAAGATTTATGGGAAGTACAGCTGGCCACCTGTAGCAGCTGTACTGGGATAGGAGTCTCTCCATACACCACCCGAAGACATAATTCAGTGTCATAGAATGTTGCAAAGACGATTACAGCTGCCAGCAGCTTCAATCCAGCATCCCATCTCCAAAGTATCATTGTGAAAAGGAGTGGGTTGAACTTCAAACAAAGCAGAGTCATATATCAGTCCTTCGTTCATGTGATTGCTTGGTGAAGCACTGTCCAAGGCTCTTGAAATTGATCGTGATAATGACTTAAGTACAGTTTGCTGTAGTAACTTGAACAGAAATCAGTGAACATTTAGAATTTTTAAATAAAGGGTTGGACAGGACCATTTCCCAAATCATGAAAGGAGACAGTTTCTCCCCCCCCCCCCTCCACCCTCCCTCCCTCCCACCTTCCTCCCCCCTCCCCCCTTCAAACCAGACGTGGACTGAACACGCTCAGTAGTTATGAAAGTGTGTGTAAGCTAGCTTTGTTGTAAAGACTTGGAGCCACTTTCCTGGTTTTTAAATTGGAGGAAGGGAATGTCCATCACAGCTCTTACTTTGAGTTTGGGAGATATTAATCTGTCACCAAGAACATGACCCTCCTGCTGGAGATTGGTGTACAAGAAACTTCCCTACTGACAAAGCGTCTAAGAGGCATATTTGTCCATGTAGAAATATGGGATACTATTTGGAGCCACAATGTTTATGGATAGTTGCATCAATTGGGTTTCCATGGATGGCTGCTTGTGCCTCTCTGATTCTCTGGTTCTCAATAGCCCAAAATTCATGTAGATAAATTCATAAAGTTCGCCTCATACATTTGATCAGTGGAATTTAAATCTAACACTTTTTGCCCTTACTGTGAACAGCGTAACGTCTGCAGCAACAAGCCTAATATATTGCTTCTTATTTGTGGATGGTTTTACAATGTTTTGTTCCTCTTAAGGCCCTTTAATGACGCCTCGCCAGTCACCACTTGTGGACTCAGCCCATTGGAGACAAGGTCAGGGAATGTAAATGAGGCCCCAGTCTACTGAGAAACTAATGTATTTGTAGTGTACACTTTGTAAGAAAATGAATAATATAGATGTAATGGCAGACAAAAATGTACTCTACACCCTAATATTTGTAGTAAAGATACAGTTGGGAAAATTAGAACAGAAAACAGCATTTAGCACAGCAACTATGGTGTAGAGAGCAAAGAAATAATAAAGAACAAAATAAAAAATCATCAAATTACCTTCCACAAGGGAAACGGAATGCACTCAACGACTGTGATGTGACTTTTAAAATGGTACAGAGCAGCAGTCAGTCACTGTTCCTTTCCTGCTTTATTAAAGCAGATATAGATTTCAGCTGGCAACTTGCCATCATCAGTGCCAAAATAGGCACAGTATAAAAAATGTTAACTCACGACATATCCAGTGTCTCATGTATTTTACATTTCAGAACATGTCCATTTAGCCATATCAGTAGTGGATTGTCAGTTACGGTTGTACATATGTAAGGACAGTACAACACCCATTTCCCAAGAAGAGAAAATTTCCAATGCAGCTGGGAATAAAATCTGGCCCCCATACACTTAGCAATCCACCATACGACTGTACAGTTACTGCAAATGATGACGAGCAGTCTTAACCTGCATATCTAGTTTCAATGTTTTCCTCAGGTGAATGTTTCATATCTTCCAAAGTGCTCACAGTTGTTTGCACATGTTCTTTTATGATTTAACTTAATTGCAATGAGCAGTCCAGCATGTATGAGACAATCGTTTTAGTTAATCTGCATGGAGAAGACAAGAAGGAATATAAATTCTCTACAGTTGAGGGAAGACATGAGAATGCATGAACTTCACAATGATTTAACGAATGATTAACATATGGGACTTAGTATGATTTGTGGACTGACCAGATTTTTCAGATGCTGCTGAAAGTTCATCTGACATTGATATGACATGACATTGACATGACATTGACATGACATGAAACCAATGAGCCCTGCACAACACAATATACACACCATCAGTTTCCAGATGCTGTTGACTATCTTTTGAGCAAATTGGGGGTATCATTACAGATATGTGGATTAGTGAACACAAGGTTTTTGTAGTCAGACTGAATACTGCAAAATCCAAATCCACCAAAAATTAATACAAAACACATGTATTTAAAAGAACGCATATCAAAATTCGAACACTTTCCTAAGAGACAGTCTCCACTCCATCCAACTTGACTTTATAAGCGTAAACCAGATGTGGTTTAAATTCAAAGAAATATCGATGGCAATTGAGATGTGTATACTAAACAAATGAGTAAGAGATGGTGCTGGTCCTCCATATAGATAAAACAGGTCAGAATACTGTTGCAGAATCAAGAACCCAAAATTCCTAAGATTGCTAAATTTTAAAAAAGATCGAAAGTTTGCACAAACTTCAATTTGAGAGGCTTTTAATGGTTTCCACAACGAAACTCCCTTTCGAAATCAGGCAGAAATCTCACACTAGTTGTATGTAAAGTACATCAGGACTCAATATCTTCACTGCATGAGTGGTGTTACCTATGACATTGCCACTAAAGCAGACTTACTAAACACAGTTTTCCGAAACGGCATCATAAAGGAAAACAAAGTAAATATACCAGAATTCGAATCAAGAACAACTAACAACATGATTAACTTAGAAGTAGATATCCTCAGTGTAGCGAAACAGCTTAAAACATATGACAAAGCAACGTATATAAACCAGATTGTATAACAGTCAGGTTCCTTTGAAAGTATACTCATATAATAGCTTCATAATCAGCAAATCACATACAACCGCTTGCTCGTCGAATGATCCGTACCTAGACTGGAAAGTTGCGTAAGTCTGCCAATACCCAAAAAAGAAAAAAAAGAGTAATCCGCGGATTTACAGATCCATGTTACTAACGACAATTGCAGTACAATTTTATAAAATATACTAATTCAAAACATATACTTATTCAGAATACGCTAAGCAGATTCAGAAGGATGTAGGGTGCTGTAGTTACTTGGAGATGAAGAAGCTTGCACAGGATAGAGTAGCATGGAGAGCTGCATCAAACCAGTCTCTGGACTGAACTCCACAACAACAACATACTTATTCAAACATTTTGAATTGCCTCAAAGAAAACCATTTATTGACAAATAGCCAACACGGTTTCAGAAAGTATCGTTCTTGTGAAACGCAACTTGGTCTAATTCTCAAGGAAGTAATGAGTCCTGTTGGTAGGGGATGTCAAATCGATCTCATATTGTTTGATTTCCAGAAGACTTTTGACACCATTGCTCACAAGGAATTTCTAATCCAATTTCGTGCCTATAGAGTATCGTCTCAGTTGTGACTGCATGCGTGTTTTTCTTTCAGAAAACCCACAGTTTGTAATAATTGACAGAAAATCATCGAGTGAAACAGAAGTAATATTCCCCAAGGAAGTGTTACAGGGCTGGTCTACATTAACGATTTAGGAGAGAATCTGAGCAGTCCTCTTAGAATATTTGCAGATGATGCTGTCATTTACCGAATGATCAAAACGAATTGCAAAATTATTTAAACAAGATGTCTGTATCGTGCAAGAAAGTGGCAATTGACTCAATAATGAAAAGTGTGAAGTCATCCACATGAGTACTAAAAGGAATTCACTACAGGCGGTAAAATAAATTAACTGATTTGGGATTACAATTACGAATAACTCAAACTGAAATGATCACATAGATAATGTTGTGAGGGAAGCCAGACAAGAATGCAATTTACTGGCAGAAACCTTATAAAATGTGAAAGGTCTACCAAAGACGCTGATTACTCTACGCTTGTCTGCCCTGTTCTGGAATACTGCTGTGCAGTGTGGTATTAGCATCGCACAGGGTTGATAGACAACATTAGAAAAGGGTTCAAATAAGGAAGTGCGTTTTGCATTATCGTGAAATAGGGGAGAGGGATCCACAGATATAATACACAAATAGTGGCGGCAGTCATTTAAACGAAGGCTTTTTTTTTTTTCGCTGTAGCCAACGGCCTTGCCGCAGTGGTAACACCGGTACCCGTCAGATCACCGAAGTTAAGCGCTGTCGGGCTGGGATAGCACTTGGATGGCTGACCATCCGGTCTGCCGAGCGCTATTGGCAAGCGAGGTGCACCCAGCCCTTGTGAGGCAAACTGAGGAGCTACTTGATTGAGAAGTAGCGGCTCCGGTGACATACGACCGGGAGAGCGGTGTGCTGACCACATGCCACTCCATATCCGCATCCAGTGACGCCTGTGGGCTGAGGATGACACGGCGGCTAGTCGGTACCTTTGAGCCTTCATGACCTATGTGGGAGGAGGTTAGTGTTTTTCGTTGTGGCAGGACCTGATTACGAGATTTCAATGAACTACTTTCTCCTTGGAGCTTGAAAATACTTTGTCGGCGCCCACCTGCATAGGGAGAAATGATCATCATAATAAGAGAAATCAGAACCCACACAGAAATTATTCAAGTGTTCCTTTTTCCCAAACACTGTTTGAGAATAGAACAGTAAGGAAGTAGCTTGAAGATGGTTCGATGAACCCTCTACCCGGCACTTAATAGTGAATTGCAGAGTTATCATGTAGATGTAGATCCTGATCCTCTGCTGTCTTTCCTGACATAAAAAAATCTAAAAAAGGATTCTCGAACTTCGACAATGTTGTCGTCTACGTGAATGTAAATCTTTGGTTCATTTGGTCAGTTCTGATTTCATCGGGAGTGATGTCAAAATTCTTTCCGGAGATTTAGCTTTTTTGTATGTGCAATAATGTTTTCAGTTACATGCTCACCCAAAATAAAAATAAATTAATTTGTAGCCCTTTTGAAAAATAAGAAGGTACTCTTATTTGACCCACCAGCAAAGTCTTCAAGCCTTACACAATGCTCTTTCAATATTGGATCATCTTTCACCCTGAGTTGCTCCAGTTCTAATAAATTTCCTCTGGTTTGCGATGAAATGTCTTCGTGATGATTGCAAAAGGCAAGTTGTTTTGGGAAAAATACTGTATTATGTAAACGGCGATGTAAAATGTTTCTCAATTTCTTGGTCTCGTCGTTAAGTTATGCACATATTGTTAAACTGTACTTATAGTACATGTTTATGGAAGTCATAGGTATCAAAGCACGTTTCATGCAGAATAACTGTGCTAATCGACAGCTGGTTATCATTACAGTTTGTAAGTTCCAGGCAACATATTACAAAAAGTTTTAAAAATTCTGAGCACACCCAATAATAATTGCCATGGCCTAATCATAGGTAAGTTTATATTTGTGTTTATATTTCGCATATGTGTGCCATCCAGAACTCCAAACTGCCACTTCTCTACTGAAAATATTGTGGCTGTGTTTGGGATTTAATTAAAACTGGCCGGTCCTGGAGGGCCTCCAAATCTTAAGCGGTCCTCAGAAGCAGAGGTCCAGGGAGGGCACCCTCCCGCTTTCTTGCTTACTGGTCAGAATGTCACTGCCAGCTGAAGTTTCTGGCTTCATATTTGATTCAAAGCATTGTGGCTGCCAAACGTGAGGGACTATAATCCAAGGTCCGTAAGGCACTGAACTTCCAAATTGCCCTAAGCACGAATCACATTATAGATGAATAGTTTCTGGATCAATAAGAGCTTTGTACCTCAGGACATCAGGCACTATACATAACGAGGAGATTAGGCTGGTACCAGATGCATGGGGTATATATTGACTCGGTGCTAAGACTGGGGAGGCAGTAGCTCATTAAATGTTTCAGGTGTACAGGTTCTTCACTCTTTGTAGCTCTGGACGGTTTATGTTTTAGTGACTGGCAGAGAGCCCAAAGTTCTCTGGATTTTTTTTATATATTCCGTCTTTCAAACAGATTTTTATGTACAAGATTTGGTGAAATAAAGTATTATTGTGGCATAAAACAGTCAATAAATACCCTAGCAAATTTTTTTAGCAATATACAGAAAACGCACTGACACAAAATACAAAAATTATACAACGCTTGACACTTCAGAATCGAAATATCAGAGTGCAGAAAGGAAAGTTAGCTGGTCTGATATAAAATGTGTATGAGTTTCACAAGTTTTTGCTGTGGCACACTTCCAAAATATGCTCGATGATGTCTTCAGAGAAAAAATGATTCATGGTCCATGTCTCAGAGATGTAAAAACATTCTCATACTTGCCTGTGATGCGTTCGGAAACTAGAACTTCGTCATCAATTTCCTTGGCATCAAGAAACCTAGTAATTGAACGTTTGACAAGAAAAACTCCTGGAAGTCTGAGAAGAAACACGGTGGGATAATTTACTTCATTGAACTTCTTAACAGTTAATACCGACTCCTTCTTCATTAGCTGTTGCATGTTGCTGCCGCCTGCCTCTTTTTGCTTAGGGTGTGGTATTTGTTTTGATTTCTTCAGAGGTGCTACTCCCAGAACATTGTGTGAGAACGTGTGTTGAGTTTGGAAGGTGTACAGAGAAAATAATGATCATTTTTAATTTTAGATTCGCCCTATGATGTGTGTAATCAAGCACCAGATTTGTGTATACTCCGTGCAGAAAGTGGTATTCTCTGGAAGGAAAAAAGCCTTTATTGTAGATGACGGAAGATGACACCGTAATGGTAGATGCAGCAGATGAGAACCGTCGTGATGATGTGTCTGTGGTGACGATTTACGAGTCCGGACAATATTAGAATAGAAACATTGTTTATTTCATAGAAACATGATGTGAAACATGCGGAAGAAAACCACTTAGTTTATACTGGAAATTATATTCCACGTTCTTTCCACAGGACAGCAGATGTGAAGCGGCTCTCCAGATAGCGGAGCTAGTCAGAAAATGGTAATCCAGTTCCATGCTTAAGTAAATGCAATAGTCTTTATGAAACAGTTAATATGTACACACAAAAGTACATCAAATAATTAATTGGATGTTGGAACGAAGTATTGCACAGTGAAAATAATTAACAGTGTTTACATGTACTGACTGTATTACTGGACTTAGGACATACAGAAATCTAATATTACTTCCAGTATACATTGCATGATGATAATACACTGGTGTGAAATACATACAGACAAAATAACTTTACCATCTGTGTCATTGCTGAGTAATATTGCTCAATGGAACGTGAACGAACCAAGGAACTGTAGTAGTACAGTACAGAAGATACCTTCAAGAAATTCACAATGAGACGAATAAAAATGACATTTTTAATCAAAGAAAATAATTACACTGAAGGCTATATGAAGATAGTAACTGTTCTCGAAAGATCAGATACCACTGATGACCGTGCAACTTCTTTAGAATAAATTACAACTAATTGAAACCCTCAGCTGTCGACAGGTGTTGTTGATATACCTCGATGGGGACAGCTGAAAATGTATGCCCCGACCAGGGCTCGAACCCGAACTCAGCCATTGACCATCGTCTGTGCGAATGCTCACAGGTTGCTCTTACGGGAATCGTCACCTTAGTGTGCGCGAGTAATGAGTGGATGGGCAAATATCTATTAGGAACATTAATTATGTAGATTGTGGACAGTTGGGAATGTGGGTCTCACGGGTAGCGTGCAAGTGATAAGTCCCCAGTCGTGCTATTCATCTGTGTCCACGGTGACTCAGATGAATAGAGCATCTGCCATGTAAGCAAGGGAGCCTGGGTTCGAGTCCCGGTCGGGGCACACATTTTTAGCTGTCCCCATCGAGGTATATATCAACAACACCTGTCGGCAGCTGAGGGTTTCAATTAGTTACCATTTACACTGAAGTCATGGCGATTCATACTGGACACTAGGACATTACAAAAGGCGGGATGTGGTTCTTCATGGGATGTGTGATCATCTTGGAAGTCAGTACATGCTGTGCAACGTGCTCCCACATTAGCCACGATGTTGGGAAGGAGTTCTTGAGGTAGGGCGTTCCATTCCCCTCCCAAAGCGACTGACAATGGCTGAATGGTCGTTGGTGCATGCGAAGTGGCCACAGCGTGTCTCCCCAGTGCATCGTACATCGACTCTTTTGGACTTAAGTCGGGGGGGGGGGGGGGGCGACGACGACCAGGCCAGTACATTCCTCGTATATCCTCTCGTTGCAATAGCTCTTCCACCTTGCTGTTCGATTTGGTCGTGCATTGTCGATCATAAAAATGAAGTCAGGGCCGAATGTACTACTGAAAAGATGCACAAAAGGAAGTAGTACATATCACAACAATGTTGACCAGTGAGAGTATCGTATTTAAAGTCTTCCCACACGATAACGCTTGTACCACCAAAACAATCATGTTTGGCAATGCTGGATATACACTCGTATGATGAGAGGTGCGGTCCAAGGAACATTGTCGAACATGATAATTCTGGTGGTCTAGGTGTCATGGTGAGGGGAGGCATAATGTGGCACGGGTGTACTGACTTCCAAATCTTTGAAACAGTACATTCATGGTTCAACGTGTATGTGATGCTGTACTTCTTTCCCATTGAGTATTTTCAGGAGGAGGAGGGGGGGAGGGATGCATTCGGGCCTTGACTCCATTTTTATATATGGCAATGCACGACCGAGCAAGGCGCCATATTCAGTTACTATTGATATTGTGAATCATGTACCGTCAAGAGCGACATTCATAATTAATGGATTAAAGTTAAGTATTCCATCAGCTACGTCCGTTTTTCTAAATTCTAATTTCCTTGTCCTGTTTCAGACCTCACGCCAGCCTGCGTGAGCCTTTCAGCCTCCTCTAGTAACACGCTATTGGCTCTCCTGCCAACCACAACACATAACAACTTAATGAAAATGTGTTTGTCTTCACGGTCATGTAAATGTTCTTAAATGAAATAATTTTCTGGAGGTGTGAATTAAATTGTCTTAATACATGCCTTATTTTTCCTCTTGAATGAGGTGAAATGTGCATATTCATATCACGAAAAGGTTTGATGTTAGGTTATGAATTTCGTAAGTCAAACGCGGAAAAAATGTGCGAGAGAGTGGAAAAGATGAACAATGTAAACTTACCATATAATCCAAGAAAAGCGTTCTTAACGTTTTAGCAACAGCAGACATTCTTTTCTCCATCGTTTTCGAACGTGTCACTTCACGTAAGGCGTGTATTAAGACAAATTACACCTGATGATGGATCCACAGAATCTGAAATGAATCGTCTACTTAATAAAACACTAAACGTTGTGACTGCAGGCGTTTTTTAATTTTTTAGTGTATTGAATACTGTCACGGTTGAAGCTGCGAAATATGTACTAAATTAAAGACACATAATATTCGTCTTTGACTGTAAAATTATGTATTTATTACATCCATTATTCCAGTTAGGTTATGTGGCCATTATCAAGAATAATACTGAAGACCATAGTAACTGCTATACGTATGCCAGTTATAATAGCTTTAGCATTTTATTGTTTTATATATGTCTTACATTGCGGTTCATCGCCTGTGAGAATCTAAAATAAACGTCTGACGTGTATATATCGCACCGTCACGTTGTTATCACTTTTCATTCCATACCCATAGAGGTAGAGCTTGCTGTTCCAGTAATGAGTCATTGAAGACTTCTCAGCCAAATGCCAGGTGAGTTGGTAACTGGGCAGAACAATTTCCAGTCTGGGACATTTTGGAGGGGACTTCCATCCAGTTCCAGCATTTGACTTACAGCAAAGGAACACCACCAAATCCTATATCAGAAGTGGCGCATGGAGGATTATATTAAAAAATATAAAGCGTATTGTTCTGGTGTTGAGTATTTAACTGTAAGAATGCGTCTACATTAATCGAGAACGGGACAGCTTGCATAATGAAAATGGCATATTTTCCAAATACTGTTTTATCATCTGTTCCGTAAATCATTACTTATAAACACTGCGTAAATGACAGCTGGGATGGTTGGCTAGAACACAAATTACCAAGTCGCATTATTTCTGTGGTATCGTCGCATGTTGTGTGTTACACAGTATCATGGTAATGTAATGTCAGTTTTAAAGTAGTTGAAAGTAATTCGACATTCCGTTTCACATAATTTAAAGAATGGAGTTGGAAATTTATTTATCAAGGTGTGGCGTAATACAACGATAGTCCTAAAAGGGTTGGTTGTCTGGGGGAAGAGACCAAACAGCGAGGACATCGATCTCATCGGAAGACGGCGGTGCCCTTTCAAAGGAACCATCCCGGCATTTGCGTGCAGAGATTTAGAGAAATCATGGAAAACCTAAATCCGGATGGCCGACGCGGGATTGAACCGTCGTCCTCCCCAGTGCGTTAACCACTGCGCCAAATCGCTCGGTGTTAGTCCTAAAATACTTACGGTAGAGCGTAACTTCTATCAGGTATGGTGGTAATAATAATATATACTGCAGTACTTGTGCATACGTTCATAGTCAGTACGTCTGTTACCTCATCCCATTTCGACGATAAAATGATAATTCCTAGTTCCCCTTTTTTATGGATACATAAGGTTTATATCTACGGAGTGCCGGCTTCGTTCCTGTTGCATTAATCAGAGGTTTGCGTTTTGATACATAGGTTACGTAGGAAATAATGATATATACTAAAGTATGAGTACACATAATAAAGTTACTTTATGGCAGTGTCAAAGCAAATAATGTGTTCAGATTAGTTTATTTTATTCACTGGACAACTTAGAGAGCGTTTTCTCTCGACATAATTACATGATATATGCTCCGAAATATCAAAATAAGAATTATTGCATCCATGACAAAATAATCTCCAAACCGGGGGGCAAAGCATTTAGATCTCCAGGTTTTCCTTCAGCGACACATGTGCTTAACAGAAAATGGAAATTATATGTATAATGAGAATTTTAACTTTTTTTATGGGGGCCATCAGCACTAGTTCTGTAACTAGATACTGACGCAAACTAAACATAAATATCAGTTTTCGATGTTGCTAACTTACATACGAAAAGGTAATGAGAAAACACAGAACTTTTGGTACTTTATACTGTCATGTACCTTTAATCTGTGAATTATATCTCGTTGCACTTGAGATAAGTCTAACCACAATTTAAATTTAAGGTGCTTAGTATATAAAAGACATAATATGTAAGAGAATTGCCATGTGTCCTGTCCATTAAGTCAACAGCTGAGTCGTTTCCATCACAGTTGCTGGCTTTATTTCTTGCCCTGGAATGTGTATAACATGTTGAAGAGTGCATATGATCCGTTCAGCACCTATGCAAAGAAAGAGATCAAACTAAGTTACTCACTTAAAATCGAATGATTAATATACTCATAGAAATGAGGTACAACGACACTGAAAAGAAATGCAGATATAATTCAACAGCAAGACTGTGTATACTACACCAATCTTGGCAGCCAATTTGTTCGGGATATACTAGGTACTTTCATTTTTGTTTGAAGTCTGTAGAACAATACTTTTTCCTGATGAAATCGAACTTTCACTTTTTTATTCTTTCATCCTTAAATAACTGCATTTCTCCCATTTCAATTGTAGTCTGTTTATTCTTAACGCGAAATGATATTTCTTCCAGAGCGATTGTTTTGCCACAATAATGTCGTTTTGAAACCTTGAGAATATATTTTTTAGTCCACTTATACAAAAATGAGAAATTAGTTCCCTTAGTGTGAAGGAATTAGCAACAAACATCAATGCTGTTGATCAGGATGGTTTATTTTCTTAGATAATCGAGTAACGTTACGTTCCTCTGAACTCAGACCACTTAATTATTGACAACATTTATTTGCTTCGTATTATAACAGAACTGCATATTTGGTGAACATGAAATCGCTAAGATAATGAGCTTGATTGGAAGCATCATGGATTCAGAAAATATCGTTGATGTGATATTCAGCTAGGGCCTTTGTCGTATGCCATCCTGAAAGGCATGGATCGGTGGAAACATATGGATTTCTTGATTTCCCAAAAGAATTTTATTCATTCCCACACTAACGCTTATGAACGAAAATGTGATGACATGGGGTATGAAAGGAAACTTGGGACTGGATGAGAGTTTCTTGGTAGGGAGGGATCAGCGTATTATCTTGGATAGTGTCATTGACAGATATAAAAGTTGCATCAGGAGAGTGTGCTGGAAACCTTCCTGTCCCTGTTGCTTTTGAAGGGCCTCGCAGACAATATTAATAGTAACTGAAATGGTAGTAGATTATGCGGTTACTTGTAATGAAATTCTATCTGAATAAAAGATGCAAATGTATCCACCAGATCTTGTTCAGATTTCGAATTGGTTCAATAACTGGCAATCTAATTTAAATGTTCCGAAATGTAAGATTGCACGCTTTATAAAACGGAAGTAATATATCGTCCTATGACTACAATGTCAATGTGTCGTATTTGGAATCAGGCAACTCACAAAAATATCTGTGTGTAACAATGTGTGAAGATATTGTGCAGGCTTAGTCGTAGGTAAATACGGCGGCAGTCTTTGATTAATAGGTAAAGTACTTCGAAAATATACCCAGTCTACGAAATGGATTAATTATAAAGCTCTCGGGACACACCCTGAAATATTTTTCAATTGGTCTTAGAGACAGAAGTAGTTGTGCGTCACAGAATCCCTAAATAGTTCTGAATGGTTTTACGGGCTTGAAAAAAAAAAAAAATGTTTGTGAGGTGTTTCTGCATTAAATTTTTTCCTGCGTGAATCAATCGGTATAGGAGGCTCATAGATAATGTAATGCAAAATTGTTCAGGCTTTCGTGGCCACTTGTTGACAAACTGACTGTTGGCTTTTGCCTTGGGTTCTTCGGCCGACGTTTGTCCTCCGATTTCTCTGACGTTTCGCCAGCACGACTGGCTGGCATTGTCAAAGCTTCACCCTCCTGCATTGCTGGGTCACCACCAACAAGGGAGGACGAAGCTCTGACAATGCCAGCCAGTCGTGCTGGCGAAACGTCAGAGAAATCAGAGGACAAACGTCGGCCGAAGAACCCGAGGCAAAAGCCAATAGGCAGTTTGTCAATAATAGAGTGGTCTGAGTTCAGAGGAACGTAACGTTACTCGATTATCTAAGAAAATAAATTTTAATGAACGTTTTGAAACGTCAATTATTGTATTTTTCCTCAAAACATTTTATCACAAGCTTTTTCAACAATAACTCGAAAAGCAGGACAATTCCAGATATAAATTTTATTTCTTAGACTGATGCACGTAATCTTTTCTGAAAGTATGTAAAAGCATTTCTGTTACTGTCAGTGTGTTGAAGTGTTTTGTAGACAAGACAGTTATAATGAGGTAGTGAAATGCAAACGACATAGATGGAACAAAAGTAAGTAAACTATTTATTACTTTATAAGCAATACATGTAACTGTTAATATACTTATTCCACAGTGAGAGAAGACGGGCAGCGCCTTCATGAAAAAATGTTTGCGGTTGCCTACAGAAACATGATTGTATTCAGGCGTAGACTTTTTCATTCGAATCAAATCAACGGCCATGAATATCTTTCTTCAGAGCTCCAAAAATATGGAAATTGCAAGAGGAGTGAGTGGTACTGTGTAGAGGATGTGTAACGGCTTCCCAGCGAAACTGATGGCGCATAGTTGAAACAACTTTGGCAACACCTGGGCGGGCGTTTTGTTGGCAGGTTGTTTCAACTATGCCGCAGGAGTTTCGCTGGAAAGCCCTTACACAACCTCTACACAGTACCACACACTTCTCATGCGGTTTCTATGGTTTTGGAGCTCTGTAGAAAGACATTCATGGCCACCAGTTTGCTTCGGATGAAGAGCTAAACTCTGGGTACAATCATGGTTCTGTAGGAAAGACAAACATTTTTCCACGAAGGCACCGACCGTCTTGCCTCACTCTGGAGTAAATACATAAACAGTGAAGGTGATTACTTTTGAAATAACAAACAGTACACTTACTTTTGTTCCATCTGTCCCGTTTTCATTTGACTGCCCCTTATACACACATAAAAAATGTTTTCCATCACCTCGGTTCCGAGAGTTCCGGAACCTGTACAGAAAATTGGAAAAGAGATCAAAATAACATCGTTCCCGCCCTTTTTATTGCTCATGAGAAGCACACATTGCATGTTGTACCACCATACAGTGAGACCTTCAGAGGCGGTGGTTCAGATTTTTGTACACACCGGTACCTCTAATACCCATTATTACGTCCTCTTGCATTGTTGCATGCCTTTATTCGTCGTGGCATAATATCCACAGGTTCATCAAGGCACAGTTGGCCCAGATTGTCCCACTCTACAATGTTGATTCGGCGTAGTTTCTCAGTGGTTGGTGGGTCACGTCGTCCATAAACGTCCTTTTTCAATCTATCCCAGGCATGTTTGGTAGGGCTCATGTCTGGAGAACATGCCGGCCACTCTAATCTAGCGATGTCGTTATCCTCACACATGTCTGTACTTCTAGTTGAACGGTTTATGGCGGTCATGAGCTGTCGTCACTACCTCTTCTTTCTCACTCTAGTAATTCGGTGATATTTTGCCATCTCTACCCTAAAGGCTGCAAGGTTCTCTGCAGTTGGACGGTACGTGAACCTATGCAGAGCTGCTTGCCTGGTTGTGAGTGCAAAATGGCATGCTTCGTTCCACCAAGGAATGGGCTGCCTTTTCAGCTGGCCTGAAACCTGTGGAATGGGTTAGTTGTCTGTAAAGCATCCAGTCCGTCCAACTGAGCACCTAACGCAGCAGCTTTCTTTCGGGCACCACTCTATCTGGCAGGTGAATCCAGATCGTGAAGTTATCACTTGAGTGCAAATCATCCACCATTTCTCACTGAGTACTGCTCAAGGGCTGAAGAGCTTCCAGAGAGATGAAGAGCAGTGAATGATCCATTTGCACTGCTGAAGTGTGTGATCTGTCCCATGTTCAACAAACAAGCGCATAAAGATAAGAGAAGGCTCTCAAACGCTGCACCTCTGGAGCAGCTGGGTGCAGAGCCCAGAGATACAGTGATTGCTTGCAGGCTAGTTGTCAGAGAGAGAGAAGCTAGGAGTGATAGACGTTGTTTAGGAATATTGCCATTCATGCTGTAGCTATCCCTCCATTAAAGTTAACCTTTTCGTGGAGAAAGTATCCACATATCTCAGTGACATCACAGAATCTAAAATGTGTCTCCTAAACACAGAGGTACGTTGATCTACCTTCAGCTATTCTAAAGCCTACGCAATAAATTCTCTCTCAGAAAGCAGATGTATAATAGCAGCACGGATTAATGATTCAACATACCATGTTGCAATACGTACTTTGTCTAACAGCATAGAGCAAGTGTGAAAATGACAAATTTAAATAAATCTGCTCATCAGCATGCAGCGCATGAATTAAAGGCTTGCCTACAGAAGGACACCTCAGAGAATCGAAAGTATGACGTATTGGATTTACATCCAAACATCTGAAAAATTAGGTATCACCTCGGTTCCGAGAGTTCCGGAACCTGTCCAGAAAACTGGAACAGAGATCAACACAAAAATCATTTCAGACCGTTTTATTGCTCATAAAAACCACACATTGCATGTTGCACCACCATTACAAAGAGACCTTCAGAGGTGGTGGTCCTGATTACTGTACACACCGGTACCTCTAATACCCAGCAGCACGTCCTCTTGCATTCATGCATGCCTGTATGCGTCGTGGCATACTGTCCATCAAGGCAGTGTTGGTCCAGATTGTCCCACTCCTCAACGGCGATTCGGCGTAGATCCCTCAGAGTGGCTGGTGGATCAAGTCGTCCATAAACAGCCCCTTTCAATCTACCCCAGACTGTCTGGAGACCATGCTGGCCACTCTAGTCCAACGATGTCGTCATCCTGAAGGAAGTCATTCACAAGATGTGCACGATGGGGGCGCGAATTGTCGTCCATGAAGACGAATGCCTCAGCAATATGCTGCCGATATGGTTGCACTATCGGTCGGAGGATGGCATTCATGTATCGTACAGCCGTTACGGCGCCTTCCATGATCACCAGCGGCGTACGTCCACCTTGCTGCACTCGCGGAACAGTGTCTAAGGCGTTGAGCGTGACAGGGTTACCTCCAAACAAATCTCCGACTATGTTTGGTGAAGGCATATACGACACTCATCGGTGAAGAGAACATGATGCCAATCCTGAGCTGTTCGTTTGACATGTTGTTGGGCCCATCTGTACCGCGCTGCATGTGGTCGTGGTTGCAAAGATGGAACTCGCCATGGACGTCGGGAGTGAAGTTGCGCATCATATCGACTATTGCGCACAGTTTAAGTCGTAACACGACGTCCTGCGGCTGCTTGAAAAGCATTATTCAACCTGGTGGCGTTGCTGTCAGGGTTCCTCTTAGCCATAATCCGTAGGTAGCGGTCATCCACTGTAGTAGTAGCTTCTGCTCGGCCTGTGCGCGGCATGTTATTGTCAGTTCCTGTCTCTCTATATCTCCTCCATATCCGAACAACATCGCTTTGGTTCACTCCGAGATGCTTGGACACTTCCCTTTCTGAGAGCCCTTCTTGGCAAAAAGTAACAATGCGGACACGATCGAACCGCGGTATTGACTGTCTAGGTACGGTTGAACTAGAGACAATACGATCCGGGTACCGCCTTCCTGGTGGAATGACGGGAAGTGATCGGCTGTCGTACCTCCTCCGTCTAGTATGCGCTGCTCATGCATGGTTGTTTACATCTTTGGGCGGGTTTAGTGACATCTCTGAACAGTCAAAGGGACTGTGTGAGTGATACAACAACCACAGTCAACGTCTGTCTTCAGACGTTCTTGGAACCGGGGTGATGCACAACTTTTTTGATCTATATATATCCGCATAAGGAAACTGTTCTGAATCAGTGAAGAGAGAGAGTAAGAATTTCAAGTCGATCTCGAGAATTTTAATGTTAACGGTTATAATATTTCAGAAAATATCAGGATATAATAGTGACGAATAAAGAAAATGACTAGACTATTGCTCGAACTAACAATAAGTGAGGCTATATGAGAAAGTTTTGTCCACCAGGAAAATAAGACCAAAAATTCCACACGGGCTAGATCGCTGGAACGCGTTACCTTGTTAAGAAATCTCGCTTCTAAAACTAAAAGATAACCTCATTTATTAATATGTTTATGAGCTCTGCTTATCCTGTGCTACAAGACATCGTACGCGGATTTTACACTGTCTAACCACATTAATGTGATCACCTGTCAGAAAGAAATACAATCACTTTTGGCGGGGCGGACCTCTGCGAGGCTTGCAGAAAGTGAGGCGATGTGGTTCTGGAGGATACTGTCAGGGATGTGGAGCCATGCTAACTCCAATGCTGTGACCAGCTGCTCCAAATTTCTAGGTTGAGGATAGATGGCGCGAACAGCCCGGTCGACGAGGTCCCACAGACTATCAACTGGGAATTCCACTAAAAGGTTCTCCAGGCCAAAATACTCCTTCCTCCGTTCTGGACCCTTCTGACGATTGTTGTAGGGTGTGTGCTTTCATGCCGATGGATCATAAAACGTGGTTCATCTGAAAAAAGCCCCCTGTCACCACTCGGTGGAAAGGGCAGTTGGAGTATTTGCGTGCAAATTCGTGCCTTAAACGCCGGTTAATAGAATAGCAATCAGCATGGGAGCACGGATCAGGTGCCTGCTGCGGAGGCCCATGCACAGCAACGTTCTCTTAACCGTCGTTGGGGGGACACTGCTGGTGACCCCTTGATCCATCTGGGTGGTCAGTTGCTCACCAGTTACACGTCTGTTCACCCATACATATCTTTGCAGCCATCGTTCACCCTTGTCGTGTATGGCCGGTAGTGCAACGGTGTTACCTCAAAATGTTCAAATGTATGTGAATTCCTAAGGGACCAAACTGCTGAAGCCATCGGTCCCTAAACTTACTCACTTCTTAAACTAACTTATGAGAGGAACAACACAAACACCCATGCCCGAGGGACGACTCGAACATTCGGCGGGAGGGGCTGCAAAATCCGTGACATAACGCCTCTAACCGCACGCCCGCTCCGCGCGACATTGTTACCTCACCTCCATCTTTGGATAGAGCCATTTTACCATGTGCTGTATAGTTTAACAACGGCAGAACGCGAACAGTTTATAAACGTAGTTGTTTCGGAATTGCTTCCACCCCTGGCCTGAAAGCTGAGATCATGCCCTTTTGGACGTCAGCTAAATCACTTCGTTTCTGCATTATGACAATGTTCCCATGACTCCCCCGCCCCGACATGCTTTTCTATACTTTCCAATACTAGTGTACCCATGTGTCGGGTGTGAGTTTATTTGACGATGACGTCGAACATAGGCGATGGTCACTTTAATGTGACTGGACCATGTAATTTGATGAGTTATTTAGTATATCCTTAGTATGTAAATATTTTCGTTTGTATGCCCAACTGGTCCACAGTTAGATTACCACATCCACCGTTTGATAGCTATTACCCAAATTTCTGATATACTGTGATCAGCCATTAACCCGATTAATTAACTAGAAATCTCAGGAACATTGCTGCAATATGACTGGCAGATTTAGTAATTACCGCTTTTGTTTCGAAGATTTCTTACTTAAGCAAGGACACCCAAATTAATCTGGATTTTGCGGAGAAGCGTTCTAGGGAGAAGACCCGTTTGTACCGCTAAACAGGCATTAAAAATTCTTGTTCACCATGGTACCACTTTACACCTTACAGGGACGCTTATGCACAGGGAAAACAGTGTCCCTTCTTCGACAGATGTGTTGTATGACTGTCCCGGAGGAATATTCGTTGCTACAATCGATGACTCGGCCTTACGTAGCTTACCCCAGGGGTTCTTCTAAGGTGTCAGCTGGTGATACAGTCCGTGTCCTTTAAATTTAGGTCAACTTCAACCGGTAAATTTATTCCAGTTGCTAACATGTAAACACGAAGATATCTATAATGACTGCTATCTCGTTATGGTACAAGAGCAATGAAGCTGTCGCAAGCGGACGAAGACTGCAGCTTTTCAGGTATTTTTGTACTTAATTTCGTGTAAAAATGTATTTGAATTAAGGCAGATCATGAGTCATTATTGGTAGTACTGACTTGTGAACTCCGATGCTCAGTACTTTTTATGTTGGTAAACGTCATGTCATGCATTTCTTCAATGTATTCTCTCTGCAGTTAAAGTGGTTTATCTGATCTCTGTGTAGGAATTAATCCTCGAAACCTTTTGAAGATAACATATTTTGGTCTTAAAGTGAGCCTTTGTCATTTGGAACTATTTCGTTTTATGTCTTCGCCGTTACCATAATTCTAAACTTCTCACTGTCTACTTGAGATAAATGTTAACCAACGCAACTACAAGAAGAATCAGCATAATTCATGACTTCGGTTGTTGTGCTCCACTTTTTGCCGAATCGACTATACCACTACGCCAGGAGCGTTCCACAGGAAGGGAGAACGTTAAAAGACAATATGTTACATTCTGAGACATATATACAGACACAAGTAGTTGGACTGATGAATACCAGTGGTATCCATCTGAAATGATTAAAAGTGGACAGAGGACACAAATATAGCTGTAGGGAAGGAAGAAGATGGATTGATATTCATTGGAAGAATAATGATAAATGTAATCTATCATTGCTTACAAAATTGTGGGCCGACGGATTTTTCAGTATTATTTTAGATACTTGGGATGTAGGATTATCGGGAGAGAGAAACGTCGAGTGATTCGTCGCGGTCTTCTTTATTCACAGCGAGAGAATGACGCGAATGATTAACCATCTCCTTTGGGAAACGCTGTTGGAAAGACTTTGTCTGTCGTGGAGAGTCTTATTCTTGAACATCAAGGAGCGGGCGTTGCAGCACGACACAAGGGACACATTGCTTCCTTCCGTTGGGGGATCACTGTGATTAAAACGGGACTCAGAGCCAGTCGCTGTCCCTACTCACTATGCTCGATGGGCATGAGGCTTAATTATCGTGCTATATTTTGCACCTCCTGTCAACCAACATGTGTGGGTTACCGTTGCAGAAAACGACAACTATGGCACTTGCGCAATCGTATTGCAGCACAGAAAGCTTTTTGCAGAAGCCACTAGTAGAAGACAAACCCTGACGAAGGTGTCTTTGGAGAGTTCGTATGTCTTCCCAACTTGGATCCTGAGCGGCTGCGATGACCTCAACATGAAGACAAGAAGTGCCTTTTGTAGTCTCGTGTCCGCATCGGTCCATCCACAGCTGAAGGCAGACAGCGGCAGGTGTTCACTCTGAAACAGAGGGACGACACGTAACTGTAGTGACACTTACTTATTCCTCTCTCACTTATTAATTCCTTTCTAGTGATCTGAACGATGTGTGGAAGTGATCACTAGTGTTATACAGGTTGTTCCATGGACGCGGAAGCACCATTCTAAAAACAAAACAGAAAGTTAGAATCCAGTAGTATGAGGGGGGAGAGAAATGAATATACTTGTGAAGCTATATTTCTAGTATGGTAGCTGTTTCGGAAGCCGTCATCTTGAACGCAGTTTTCAAGTGGATCGGCGTCATACGACATATCAGACAGACAGAGAATTACACCATGGAAAAAAAGGATGGTGTCTTTCATTTGAGAATAGCATTCTTAAGTTTTTACGTAGAATAAAGCAAATGCTAGACATAACACACAGAGGCACACAAAGTTTTTATCAGAAGCCACTAGTATGAGACAAACCCTGATGAAGATCTCTTTGGAGAGTTCGTATGTCTTCCCAACTTGGATCCTGAGCAGCTGCGTTGACCTCAACATGAAAACATGTTGTTCAGTATGTTGTGAGCGCTCCTCATAGACTTTAACCACATTATGCACTGGAACGCAAGCACAAGCATCAACAATCCGCTCCCTGAGGTATCAAGGTTTCTAATCTTCTTAACACACGCAAGTGTCTTCATATGTAAAGATCTAATAGACCAAACTTTGGGAACTCCAGTGGTCTTGTCCACAGGAGCGATACGACCTGTCCATCTCCAGGGAAACTGGATCACACGTGTAGCGGGTAAAGAGGTGGGGTACCAGTGTGCTGGAAGAAAGCTGAAAATGTCCTGTCTTTAGACTGCAACAGTGACAGGACATCTTCCTCTAAAACTTTCAGGTAACGGGCTGCTGTTACAGTACCCCAGTTGAAGAAGAGCTCAACAATATCAGGATCCTATATTCCACACCAAAGGATCACTTTCGATGAGCCAACTAACTGCTTTCCACGGATCCATCCAGTGAGGGTTCACATATGACCAGAATTTGTGGTTCTCTTCATTTACCTCTCTGCTCACATAGAAATTAGCTCCATTCGCAGTCAGTATGTGACAGGAGAAACAACGGTTTTCGTCCAACATAATGTTGATTTTATTTTGATTGCCGCTTTCACAGTTTGTTCAGTATGCGCACCGAATACGTCGACGTGATGCTCTAGACCGCCAGAATTCGATCTGGTGGCCAAAAGAAGAACTCAAGTTTTTCCAGCGTAAATCGGTTCCGCATTAACGCATTAGCGTATCTACCAAATTTCACTGTTATACGACTGTTACAGGCCACACTGCAACCAATCAGTACGTATGTCGCACATCTTCTCCAAAACCACTCAGCCAATTTCAACCAAATTTAATACACACGTACTTTCTGTCTTGAATAGCCATGGGGTAAGAACCACCTACCTGCCAAAGAGTTGGAGTTGGGGGTGAAAAGAAGGGTAGGCCACAACATGCGAATAGCGACATTTATTCATCCAGTACTTCAGAGCGAGAGCAGTTACTGACTTATAACAGACTTTACACATAATTTCAGGCCTTCCCGAAACTTTCTGTCGCTTATACCCCGCACAAATTGCTGATAGGAGGGAGTAGGAGTACTACATTCGTCGCTGCTCATTTTGAATTAGGCATGACATTTTAATTTATTACTTCTATACCACTACGTTTTGCAGACAATGTTCACGTACACTAATGAATGTGCCTGCAGAATTGTATCATTGTATTACACGTAGTTCAGGATGTATGGCGTTATAAACACTAAAATACGTGAAAAAATGCATCATCGCGCATGACGTTTAAGTTTACTATTTATAACCCACTGAAAAGATCTGAAGGAAATTTGTGATAAAAATGTGTATCGCAAATACAAGCATTGAAGAATATTACGTAAGTTAGACAAAATAATTTGCTCTTGGAAAAAGTTATTCACTCTTCGAATTTTGAACTTATTTGCAAAAATGGTTTTATTGGTTAATATATGCAATGTCATACCATTCACCCTGCCCCCCCCCCCCCCCCCCCCCCATGAACCATGGACCTTGCCGTTGGTGGGGAGGCTTGCATGCCTCAGTGATACAGAGGGCCGTACCGTAGGTGCAACCACAACAGAGGGGTATCTGTTGAGAGGCCAGACAAACGTGTGGTTCCTGAAGAGGGGCAGCAGCCTTTTCAGTAGTTGCAGGGGCAACAGTCTGGATGATTGACTGGTCTGGCCTTGTAACACTAACCAAAACGGCCTTGCTGTGCTGGTACTGCGAACGGCTGAAAGCAAGTGAAAACTACAGCCATAATTTTTCCGGAGGGTATGCAGCTTTACTGTACGGTTAAATGATGATGGCGTCCTCTTGGGTAAAATATTCCGGAGGTAAAATAGTCCCTCATTCTGCTCTCCGGGCGGAGTACTCAGGAGGACGTCGTTATCAGGAGAAAGAAAGCTGGCGTTCTACGGATCGGAGCGTGGAATGTCAGATCCCTTAATCGGGCAGGTAGGTCAGAAAATTTAAAAAGGGAAATGGATAGCTTAAAGTTATATATAGTGGGAATTAGTGAAGTTCGGTGGCAGGAGGAACAAGACTTTTGGTCAGGTGAATACAGGGTTATAAATACAAAACCAAATAGTGGTACTGCAGGAGTAGGTTTAATAATGAGTAAAAAAATAGGAGTGCGGGTAAACTACTACAAACAGCATAGTGTACGCATTATTGTAACCAAGATAGGCACAAAGCCCACGCCTACTACAGTAGTACATGTGTCAACTAGCTCTGCAGATGATGAAGAAATTGAGGAAATGTATGATGAGATAAAAGAAATTATTCAGGTAGTGAAGGGAGACGAAAATTTAAGTTATGGGTGACTGGAATTTGACAGTAGGAAAAGGGAGAGTAGTAGGTGACTATGGATTGGGGGTAAGAAATGAAAGCGGTAGCCGCCTGGTAGAATTTTGCAGAGCATAAATTAATCATAGCTAACAATATCTTCAAGAATCATGAAAGAAGGTTGTAAACATGGTAGAACCCTGGGGCTACTAAAAGGTATCAGATATATATAATGGTTAAACAGAGATTTAGGAACCAGGTTTTAAATTGTAAGACATTTACAGGGGCAGATGTGGACTCTGACCACAATCTATTGGTTATGACCTGTAGACTAAAACTGAAGAAACTGCAAAAAGCTGGGAATTTAAGGGGATGGGACCTGGATAAACTGAAAGAATCAGAGGTTGTACAGAGTTTCAGGAAGAGCATAAGGGAACAATTGACAGGAATGGGGAAGGAAATACAGTAGAAGGAGAATAGGTAGCTCTGAGGGATGAAGTAGTGAAGGCAGCAGACGATCAAGTAGGTAAAAAGACGAGGGCTAATAGAAATCATTGGGTAACAGAAGAAATATTGAATTTAATTGATGAAAGGAGAAAATATAAAAATGCAGTAAATGAGGCAGCAAAAAGGAATGAAAACGTCTCAAAAATGAGATCGACAGAAAACTGCTTAGCAGGGATGGCTAGAGGACAAATGTTAGGATGTAGAGGCTTATCTCACTAGGGGTAAGATAGATACTGCCTACAGGAAAATTAAAGAGACCTTTGGAGAAAAGAGAACCACTTGTATGAATCAAGAGCTCAGATGGAAATTCATTTCTAACCAAAGAAGGGAAAGCAGAAAGGTTGAAAGAGTATATAGAGGGTCTATACAAGGGCGATGTACTTGAGGACAATATTATGGAAATGGAAGAGGACGTAGATGAAGATGAAATGGGAGATATGATACTGCGTGAAGAGTTTGACAGAGCACTGAAAGACCTGAGTCGAAACAAGGCCCCGGCAGTAGACAACATTCCATTAGAACTACTGACGACCTTGGGAGAGCCAGTCATGAGAAAACTCTACCATATGGTGAGCAAGATGTATGAGACAGGCGAAATACCCTCAGACTTCAAGAAGAATATAATAATTCCAATCCCAAAGAAAGCAGGTGTTGACAGATGTGAAAATTACCGAACCATCAGTTTAATAAGTCACAGCTGAAAAATATTAACGCGAATTCCTTACAGACGAATGGAAAAATTGTTAGAAACCAACCTCGGGAAGATCAGCTTGGATTCCAGAGAAATGTGGAACACGTGAGGCAATACTGACCCTACGACTTATCTTAGAAGGAAGATTAAGGAAAGGCAAACCTACGTTTCTAGCATTTGTAGACTTAGAGAAATCTTTTGACAATGTTAACTGGAATATTCTCTTTCAAATTCTGAAGGTGGCAGGGGTACAATACATGGAGCGTAAGGCTATTTACAATTTGTACAGAAACCAGATGTGCAGTTATAAGAATCGAGGGGCATGAAAGGGAAGCAGTGGTTTGGAAGGGAGGGAGACAGGGTTGTAGCCTGTCTCCGATGTTATTCAATCTGTATACTGAGCAAACAGCAAAGGAAACAAAAGAAATTTTGGCGTAGATATTAAAATCAATGGAGAAGAAATAAAAACTTTTAGGTATGCTGATGACATTGTAATTCTGTCAGAGACAGCAAAGGACTTGGAAGAGCAGTTGAACGGAATGGAAGTGTCTTGAAAGGAGGATATAAGATGAACATCAACAAAAGCAAAACGAGGATAATAGAATATAGTCGATTTAAATAGGGTGATGCTGAGGGAATTAGATTAGGAAATGAGACACTTAAAGTAGTAAAGGACTTTTGCTATTTGGGGAGCAAAATAACTGACGATGGTCGAAGTAGAGAGGATATAAAATGTAGGCTGGCAATGGAACAGAAAGCGTTTTTGAAGAAGGGAATTTGTTAACATCGAGTATAGATTTAAGTGTCAAGAAGTCGTTTCTGAAAGCATTTGTATGGAGTGTACCCATGTTTAGAAGTGAAACATGGACAATAAATAGTTTGGACAAGATGAGAATAGAAGCTTTCGAAACGTGGTGCTACAGAAGAATGCTGAAGATGAGATGGGAGTAACTAATGAGGAGGTATTGAATAGAATAGGGGAGAAGAGGAGTTTTTGGTACAATTTGAAGAGAAGAAGGGACCGGTTGGTAGGACACGTTCTAAGGCATCAAGGGATCACAAATTTAGCATTGGAGGGCAACGTGGAGGCTAAAAATCGTAGAGGGAGGCCAAGAGATGAATACACTAAGCAGATTCAGAAGGATGTAGGTTGCAGTAAGTAGTAAGAGATGAAGAAGCTTGCACAGGATAGAATAGCATGGAGAGCTGCATCAAACCAGTCTCAGGACTGAAGACCATATCAACAAGAAGGTAATGTGACCACTGCCATTACAACAGGATCCCACACATTTTTCTGATTACCGTGCAAATTTTCTAGGGTTTTTGATGCCCTAGTATATGAACAATAACAAGGGGCTGTGCAGTCCATTTTCAGTCGACACTTAAATCTATACTCGATGTTAACAAATTTCCCTTCTTCAGAAACGCTTTCCTTGCCATTGCCAGTCGACATTTTATATCCTCTCTACTTCGACAGTCATCAGTTATTTTACTCCCTAAATAGCAAAACTCCTTTACTCCTTTTAGTGTAATCCAATTCCCTCAGCATCACCCAATTTAATTTGACTACGTTCCATTATCCTCGTTTTGCTTTTGTTCATGTTTATCTTATATCCTCCTTTCAAGAAACTGTCCATTCAGATCAACTGCTCTTCCAAGTCCTTTCCTGTCTCTGACAGAATTACAATGTCATCGGCGAACCTCAACATTTTTATTTCTTCTCCGTGGATTTTAATACCTACTCCGAATTTTTCTTTTATTTTCTTTACTGCTTGCTCAATATACAGATTGAATAACATCGGGGAGAGACTACAACCCTGTCTCACTCCCTTCCAAACCACTGTTTCCCTTTCATGCCCCTCGACTCTTATAACTGCCATCTGGTTTCTGTACAAATTGTAAATAGCCTTACGCTCCCTGTATTGTACCCCTGCCACCTTCAGAATTTGAAAGAGAATATTCCAGTTAACATTGTCAAAAGATTTCTCTAAGTCTACAAATGCTAGAAACGTAGGTTTGCCTTTCCTTAATCTTCCTTCTAAGATAAGTCGTAGGGTCAGTATTGCCTCACGTGTTCCAACATTTCTCTGGAATCCAAGCTGATCTTCCCGAGGTTGGTTTCTAACAATTTTTCCATTCGTCTGTAAGGAATTCGCGTTAATATTTTTCAGCTGTGACTTATTAAACTGATGGTTCGGTAATTTTCACATCTGTCAACACCTGCTTTCTTTGGGATTGGAATTATTATATTCTTCTTGAAGTCTAAGGGTATTTCGCCTGTCTCATACATCTTGCTCATCAGATGGTAGAGTTTTCTCATGACTGGCTCTCCCAAGGCCGTCAGTAGTTCTAATGGAATGTTGTCTACTGCCGGGGCCTTGTTTCGACTCAGGTCTTTCAGTGCTCTGTCAAACTCTTCACGCAGTATCATATCTCCCATTTCATCTTCATCTACGTCCTCTTCCAATCCATAATATTGTCCTCAAGTACATCGCCCTTGTATAGACCCTCTATATACTCTTTCAACCTTTCTGCTTTCCCTTCTTTGGTTAGAAATGAATTTCCATCTGAGCTCTTGATTCATACAAGTGGTTCTCTTTTCCCCAAAGGTCACTTTAATTTTCCTGTAGGCAGTATCTATCTTACCCCTAGTGAGATAAGCCTCTACATCCTTACATTTGTCCTCTAGCCATCCCTGCTTAGCACTTTTCTGTCGATCTCATTTTTGAGACGTTTTTATTCCTTTTTGCCTACTTCATTTACTGCATTTTTATATTTTCTCTTTTCATCAATTAAATTCATATTTCTTTTGTTACCCAATGATTTCTATTAGCCCTCCTCTTTTTACCTACTTGATCCTCTGCTGCCTTCACTATTTCATCCCTCAAAGCTACCTATTCTTCTTCTACTGTATTTCCTTCCCCATTCCTGTCAATTGTTCCCTTATGCTCTCCCTGAAACTCTGTGCAATCTCTGGTTCTTTCAGTTTATTTAGGTCCCATCTCCTTAAATTAGCACCTTTTTGTAGTTTCTTCAGTTTTAATCTACAGTTCATAACCAATAGATTGTGGTCAGAGTCCACATCTGCCCCTGTAAATGTCTTACAATTTAAAACCTGTTTTTTAAATCTCTGTCTTACCATTATATAATCTATCTGATAGCTTTTAGTATCTCCAGGAATCTTCCATGTATACAACCGTCTTTTATGATGCTTGAACCAAGTATTAGCTATGATTAAGTTATGCTCTGTGCAAACATCTACCAGACAGCTTCCTCTTTCATTTCTTCTCCCCAATCCATATTCACCTACTATGTTTCCTTCTCTCCCTTTTCCTACTGATGAATTCCAGTCACGCATGACTATTACATTTTCGTCTCCCTTCACTACCTGAATAATTTCTTTTATCTCATCATACATTTCCTCAATTTCTTCATCATCTGCAGAGATAGTTGGTTTATAAACTTGTATTACAGTAGTAGGCGTGGGCTTTGTGTCTATCTTGGTTACAATAATGCGTACACTATGCTGTTTGTAGTAGTTTACCCGCACTCCTATTTTTTTACTCATTATTAAACCTACTCCTGCATTACCACTATTTGGTTTTGTATTTATAACCCTGTATTCACCTGACCAAAAGTCTTGTTCCTCCTGCCACCGAACTTCACTAATTCCCACTATATCTAACTTTAAGCTATGCATTTCCCTTTTTAAATTTTCTGACCTACCTGCCCGATTAAGGGATCTGACATTCCACGCTCCGATCCGTAGAACGCCAGTTTTCTTTCTCCTGATAACGACATCCTCTTGAGTAGTCCCCGCCCGGAGATCAGAATAGGGGACTATTTTACCTCTGTAATATTTTACCCAAGAGGACGCCATCATCATTTAACCATACAGCAAAGCTGGAATGACCACGGGAAAAATTACGGCTGTACTTCCCCCTTGCTTTCAGTCGTTCGCAGTACCAGCACAGCAAGGCCGTTTTGGTTAATGTTACAATGCCAGATCAGTCAATCATCCAGACTGTTGCCCCTGCAACTACTGAAAAGGCTGCTGCCCCTCTTCAGGAACCAGACGTTTGTCTGGCCTCTCAACAGATACCCCTCTGTTGTGCTAGCAGCTACGGTACGGCCCTCTGTATCGCTGAGGCACGCTAGCCTCCCCACCAACGGCATAGTCCATGGTTCATGGGCGGGATTACCTGCTTAGATACGAAAAATTTGTCGCTATTTAATCCTTCAGAAAAATGCACGTAGTTCTGATATATTTTCTTTTTCATTTAAAAGTATTTCTTATGATATTTTATTATATTTATACGTAGGTACAAAATGTGTAATTTGTAAGCTTCTCTCAATATACATGGTTTGACGAAAATTTACATTTCGAGTGGCCACTTTGCCCACCCCCCCCTCCCATTTTTATTGTGTAGCTAGAGGTGTCAGCCAACAATATCAGTATTGGCTGTTAAACAAAAAAGTGTGACAACCACTGATCTAGATAATCTTCGATGAGGGGTCGTAGTATTTGCTTTTCATAAGGGCGCGATTTACGTGTGGCAGAAATTCTCATTGTTGACGTATGGCCGACACCGATGTCCTGCGAGATGCGCCGACTACTGTGCTATGGATTCTTGCTTAAAGATGTCAGAACAGTGGTTGATGTTGCTTGATCTATAGCCGTCTTCGATTGTCCAGCTTTCTGTTTGGCTGCAACGGAGCCAGTTTCAGAGAAATTCCGAGAACTTTCACCTCAGCACTGTTGGTAATGGGTGATCTGCCTGGGCGGCGTTGACTGAAATACCTTGGGACAACAGTGGTGTTCCTCCCACCTGACATCGAGATAATCTCAACGCGTTCTTCTTGAGCTAAAGCCATCAGCGTTCTAGTAACCTGCAAGCAACTAAACATATGTCACAACTCGAGAATGAATGCGGCTATGCTCATATGAAAGGCACCATTATTTTTCTCATGTAATTCTCTACGAGTATCTATGTGACATATCATGTAACAGCCATTCTATATGAAAATTATGAGTTGCATCCAAGATTACGGCTTCCAAAAAGGCGGTTATGTTGGTAACATAGCGTCACATGTTTACCCCATCTCTTATTTCGTTCTACTTGACTTTAAATTTCTGTTTGTCCTCCTGCTTCCATGTAGGAGGTTGGTACCCCTTCTATGGACCAACCGGTATTTCAGATTCAAACCTGCAGAATTTGGTCATTTTTCATAGTGTTTGCCATTGTTTCCTGACTAAAATGAAAGAATGAAAAACAGTATTCTAAGATATAAATTCCATAAATAATCCCATTAAGGGAGAAAAGTATGCGAAGAGTTTTGGATGCCCCACTAAAAATGAAATCTAACAGTTCTAGGATTTGTCACATTTCTGTCCGTTGCTACTTCTCTGTAGAGTTAAAACCCACAATTGCTCTAAACTTAAATCTACTGACGGATGTAACGGAGTTAATAAAGTAAATCATATTTGAATAAAACTGTCGAGAGTATTGGCAGTTCTCTGCAATAGGAGAAAGAGCTGATGGCTTATGAAGAATACACGGGTCAGGGCATCTTCTACTGCCGACCAGTAAAAATAAGCGACACTGGGAGGGAAAGATGTGACTTCCTGAATCTCACATGGACATTAGACTGATTCTGCATCCAGACTCTTTGATGTGCAACGGACAGTTAAATGAAAATGAGACACACGGAGAAAAGTAAGTAAACTGTTTATTATTTCAAAAACTAATCGCCATAACTGTTGCCGGCCGCGATGGTCTAGTGGTTCTAGGCGCTCAGTCCGGAACCGCGCGACTGCTACGGTCGCAGGTTCGAATCCTACCTCGGGCATGGATGTGTGTGATGGCTTTAAGTTAGTTAGGTTTAAGTAGTTCTAAGTTCTAGGGGACTGATGACCACAGATGTTAAGTCCCAAAGTGCTCAGAGCCATTTGAACCATTTCAGAGCCATAACTGTTAATACATTTATGCCCCCGTGTCTCAAGACGATCACTGCCTTCATAGAATGATATTTACGGTTGCCAGCGGAACCACGATTTTATCCAGACATGCACCTCTTCGCTCGAAGCCAATCAATGACCACAAAGGTCTTTCTTCAGGGCTTCAAAAATATGGAACTCGTATGTACATCGATCGGGATGGCACGGAGGACTTGTTAGCGCAGGCCCACATGCTGCCAAGGTTGTTTTGTCTACGCTGCAGAAATTTCGCTGGAATACTATTACACATATTCCATACAGTCTCGATCGCTTCCTGTGCGATTTCCATATTTTTGGAGCCCTGAAGAAAAACATTCGTGACCATCGATTGGCTTCGTACGAACAGGTGCATGTCTGGATACAATCGTGGTTCAACATTCAACCGCAAACATTTTTCTATGAAAGCACTGGCCGTATAGTCTCAGACTGGGATAAATGTATTAAGATTTTCGAAATATTAAACCGTTAACGTCTTTCACGTGTTTCGTTTTCATTTGGCTGCCTCTTTATTTCTTCGAAAGTTTATCCTTTGAAAATGTTCCTCTTTTGTTTGGTGTTCTTATACCTGACGGAATAAACTGGTTGTGGAAGGACGCAGAGAAAAACAAAGTTCCTGGATGCCCTAAAACTCGTACTAACTTTGCGATACACATCGCACCTGTCCATGTGCTGTAGTTGAAATGTTTCATTAGAGCAACAAGAAACAAAAGCATCTACTCTTGTTGAAAGTCATTGTTTGTATTTACTTTCCCGAGAAACATTATATTTCTTCCTAACTAACTTTGCAGTAAACAAATCTGAGAATTCCAGTCATGATGGTAACCATTGTTTTACCGGTTGTATTCAACAAACAATGCACTTTTGTTTCGGTGCAACTTTTTGAAGTACCACCTACTAGTTTATAAGTCAATCACATTACATATTTCCGTTTTTATTTACCTTTTGGCTCTGAGCACTATGCGACTTAACTTCTCAGGTCATCAGTCTATTTACCTTTTTTTACGATATTTTCTTGAAACTGACACATGTTCATCATATTAGGCGGAATTCAGCTTACACATTGTCTCATTGTGTTGCACGTTTTTGATACAAATTTATGAGAAATAAATCACTTGTAATGATCTGCTCATGTCAAATTAAGAACCAAGTAAATTAGTTTTATAAACGTCTCCCCTATCTATATGATTATCAAGGAGCTTACACCTATGGTTGAAAACGTACCTGATCTATAATCATCTGGCCAAAAATGCAGTACATTGCACTTTCATACAGGAAAACAGGTGTTGTGAAAACAGCCTTCAGTGCCGTTACCAAGTCAGCGTCACTTTGCAGCAGCTGTTAATTAAAATTCAATGCATGAAATGCGTATGTCGTTTAAGATACTCGAAAAATTATTAAAAAATTTACAGATTTTGGTGAATTATTGAGTTCTGACAATAAGGCTCCAAGGCAAGGCACCGCTACTTCATGTTGTATTCCAGCGTGGAATAAGTCATTATGCAACAGAAAAAATTTAAAAGAGCGATGTCCAGTATGTATCATTTCTCAATAAATAAAATTGTCTCAGAGTTGCATGAAGGTATTGGAAACTGATAAAATGAGAAAATACTGGAGAAAGTCGTCCCAGAATTTCACTGTTCTCGAGTGATTGACTTCCTTTGAGGTAGATTTCATGACACCCATCAGTCCGACAAGTCAGATCTGTTGTCTGTTATTGTATATTTATTATTTCTCATCAGTATTGTAGAGATTTCAGCATTTATCTATACGAAATTAGCTTACAAAATAATTGTTTCCTCCATTTAAACAATTTGGTTGTAAGACCGTCCACAGCCGTGACAAATTTCTTGAACGAAACAAACTTACTGAATCGACTGTTTTTCGTTTCCATTTTCTTTTTATTTCGTATTCTCCGACGTATTGTACCTGTAGCTATTCTCCAGCAACATAGAGTACAAATTACAAAACAGCCACAAACATTCGACTAAAAACAGAACAAAAAGAGCGTTTACAATGTTTAATCCGTTAACGAGTGCAGTTGTAAAAGCTAGCGAAATCACTACCAGATGTCAATGCTAGTGCAACAAGGTTCCCACTTGATTATAGGTCATCCTTTACGAGTAAACACACAACACGTCAGTGCTCCAGGTAGAGATTTGTGGTGAGGACGTGTATCTGTTGTTCCCTTGTAGTGATTTGTAAAGATGTAAAATATCGAAATTTGAGCTGCGCTTATGAACTTTGTAAACAAAAAGCATGAAAGAAATGGCATTTCTTGCCAAACTACAGAACATATTGGGGCACTATGCTCCTTCATATTCAGCTGCTGCGAGATATTTAAATTTGGCCGGGACAGCTTAGAACCTTAAATGATGCTCCGCATAGTGGGCGGCCAAGATGTGCCACTACCCCAGATATTAAATCAAAGTGCATAAAATAGCAGATTGCAGACTGAAAATGCGAGTAATTGCTGAAGCTGTAGGGATGTCATCTGAACATGCATGCCACATTTTACCAGTAATTACTTTAGGTCACCAACTATACTGAGTATTTCCAATGACCAGCCACATGTATGGTTTTGTCATTTGCTATCATAAGGTCTGCCACTGTTACGTTCCGCCCTTTTTTGGACATATTATTAGATGTTGATGATCTTGTATTGCGCGACACAGTGTCATTCTCTTTATATCCGAAATTTTCTCAGGCTGGTGTTGCACAACGCGACGCCTGTTCTTAAGCGGTTAAGCGTCCCTCACCCACCCATGTCGGAAACTGTAGGGGACTCCCAGCACCAGTTCTTGAGGCTTTATTAGCGTCCGATTAATACAATTTTGCGACATAAACACCGTATTTCAAGTGACTACTCTAAAGAGGTAGAAATGCCCCTGGGAGTTCTGTCTGCTGTGTTGTATTTGGTAACCGTATAACGCTGGCCGCGGTGGATGAGCGGTTCTAGGCGTTTCATTCCGGAACCACGCGGCTGCTACGGTCGCATGTTCGAATCCTACCTCGGCCATGGATGTGTGTGATGTCCTTCGATTAGTTAGGTTTAAGTAGCTCTAAGTCTATTTGACTGATGACCTCAGCTGTCAAGTCCCATAGTGCTTAGAGCCATTTGAACCGTATAACGGGTGCCGATCATCAGTCTAGACTCCTGGAAATGGAAAAAAGAACACATTGACACCGGTGTGTCAGACCCACCGTACTTGCTCCGGACACTGCGAGAGGGCTGTACAAGCAATGATCACACGCACGGCCCAGCGGACACACCAGGAACCGCGGTGTTGGCCGTCGAATGGCGCTAGCTGCGCAGCATTTGTGAACCGCCGCCGTCAGTGTTAGCCAGTTTACCGTGGCATACGGAGCTCCATCGCAGTCTTTAACACTGGTAGCATGCCGCGACAGCGTGGACGTGAACCGTATGTGCAATTGACGGACTTTGAGCGAGGGCGTATAGTGGGCATGCGGGAGGCCGGGTGGACGTACCGCCGAATTGCTCAACACGTGGGGCGTGAGGTCTCCACAGTACATCGATGTTGTCGCCAGTGGTCGGCGGAAGGTGCACGTGCCCGTCGACCTGGGACCGGACCGCAGCGACGCACGGATGCACGCCAAGACCGTAGGATCCTACGCAGTGCCGTAGGGGACCGCACCGCCACTTCCCAGCAAATTAGGGACACTGTTGCTCCTGGGGTATGGGCGAGGACCATTCGCAACCGTCTCCATGAAGCTGGGCTACGGTCCCTCACACCGTTAGGCCGTCTTCCGCTCACGCCCCAACATCGTGCAGCCCGCCTCCAGTGGTGTCGCGACAGGCGTGAATGGAGGGACGAATGGAGACGTGTCGTCTTCAGCGATGAGAGTCGCTTCTGCCTTGGTGCCAATGATGGTCGAATGCGTGTTTGGCGCCGTGCAGGTGAGCGCCACAATCAGGACTGCATTCGACCGAGGCACACAGGGCCAACACCCGGCATCATGGTGTGGGGAGCGATCTCCTACACTGGCCGTACACCTCTGGTGATCGTCGAGGGGACACTGAATAGTGCACGGTACATCCAAACCGTCATCGAACCCATCGTTCTACCATTCCTAGACCGGCAAAGGAACTTGCTGTTCCAAAAGGACAATGCACGTCCGCATGTATCCCGTGCCACCCAACGTGCTCTAGAAGGTGTAAATCAACTACCCTGGCCAGCAAGATCTCCGGATCTGTCCCCCATTGAGCATGTTTGGGACTGGATGAAGCGTCGTCTCACGCGGTCTGCACGTCCAGCACGAACGCTGGTCCAACTGAGGCGCCAGGTGGAAATGGCATGGCAAGCCGTTCCACAGGACTACATCCAGCATCTCTACGATCGTCTCCATGGGAGAATAGCAGCCTGCATTGCTGCGAAAGGTGGACATACACTGTACTAGTGCCGACATTGTGCATGCTCCGTTGCCTGTGTCTATGTGCCTGTGGTTCTGTCAGTGTGACCATGTGATATATCTCACCCCAGGAATGTGTCAATAAAGTTTCCCCTTCCTGGGACAATGAATTCACGGTATTCTTATTTCAGTTTCCAGGACTGTATTTCCTCCTTTCGGTCTCTGCTGTGGCTTTCTTTCTGATTGTGGGTGGAGCTATGCCGAGTGTGGAGTAAACTGCATCGATTTTAGGCAGCCAGATACCATGTCTCATTATTTGGCACATCGAAATATTTGGCGTGTGCAGAGTTGTGCCAAACAGGTACCGAGCGAGGTGGCACAGTGGTTAGCACACTGGACTCGCTTTCGGGAGGATGACGGTTCAAATCTGCGTCCTGCCATCCGTATTTAGGTTTTCCGTGATTTCCCTAAATGGCTTCAGGCAAATGCTGGGATCGTTCATTACAAGAGGCACAGCCAACTTCCTGCTCCATCGTTCCATAATCTGATGAGACTGATGACCACTCTGTTTGTTCCCTTCCCCCAAATCAACCAACCACCCAACCAGACAGGTGCTGCAAACGCTGTTGCAGATTAACATAGTGCGAGGGCCTATGATCACAGAATTTGAGGTCCAGCTCCTCATTTCTTGCTGGTGAGTTTTTGAATGATACGCTACTGTTTTTAAAAGATGAAACATCCAGATGCTATGGTCACAAGAGGACGGGTAGAACAGCGGAGCCATAATAAGAAATTTAAATGACAGAGAGGTGGAATGCACTTCGGCCTAACAGCGCCCCGTTTTGCGTAACTGGACAGATCAGTGTTATACCAGCTTTTGGGAGGACGATGCATGTGGAGCCGTCATGCGAAGTGTAACCAAGTGCTACCTGGCCTCACTCACATCACAGGGTGGAAATCGGCATGTGGATACGTTCGGACAAGGCGGAATGATTGGTCTCCGGCAGGCGAGTCTGTTGATCGGTGACATTGCGCTTCGTACAGGGCACGTTGCTTCAGCAAAGATGCGAATGTGAATCCGGTGGCAAGAAGAGGGCCGTACAGTGCCGGCAGGGTAATGGATGGCACAATACGACCATAGCGCGAGATGAGCGCCATCTTGCCCACTTGGCCGTAATGGACAGAACAGCTTCGTGCACAGTGTTATTACGACGCTTGAGCACTGCAACGGGTGTGGACATCTGAGTCATTGTGTCAATACCGTCTTCTGGGGTCTACACTGGTGGCACGCACAAGATTGCATCGGCTTCCATCGACCCACTGGCGTGCTGAGTGGCAAACTGCAGTGTTTTCGGACGAGCCCCACTTCAACTTGTACTACACTGGCGGCCGCTGTGGTGAACACAGCTGGGCAAACTGGATTGTGTTGAGTGCGATAACTGAAAAACGCCAGGTGTGATGGTTTGGGGCTTCATTGCCTGCACGACGCAGTCCGGCCTCCAATGTCTTGAGGGCAGTCTCAACAGCCATAGGTACATCAGGGACTTCTACGGCCTGAGACACTGCCTTTCCTGCCCGCCGCTCCACATGCCATATTTCAACAGGACAACGCCCAGCTGTATGTGGTGAGGATGTGCAACCTTCGTCGAAGAATGACTAATACGACTACTTCACTGGCCTTCCCATCCGCCTGACACGTCGCCCAACGAACATGTCTGGGATACGGTCGGTTTGTTAACGTGTTCGGTCAGGTCCTGCATTAGCCGCTGTTGATGCTTTGTGGACGCGCCTACAAACCGCGTGGCAGAGTATTCCCGAAAAGCAAATTCAGGTGCTCCTTGATTCCAAGGCACGTCGCCTAGCGGCTGTGGTTGCAGCACTTTTTATTTCTAGCACATACTTTCCCCTTAATGTTTTGACAGTGCTTCCGAAATGTGAGAGTCTTGTCAAGTCGGATACCCAAATATGTCGCCGAGTCATCATGGCTCAACTCTTGACCCTGCCTTGTCGCTTTAAATTGCCAATGAGAGTCTTTGTTCCTACGGTGGCTGGCACACACAAGAGTCCTACAGGGAAATTTTCTCTGTGGTAGACATCTAAGTCTCCCACAGTTCGCATCAGTTTGCCTTGCATTTCCTCAAACGATTTTCCTCGTGCACTCACTGCATATATGAATCGTCTCTTATCCGCATTTACAGGCTGGTCAGTTATATAGATGTTATATAAAACTTGTGACAAGACAGTGCCTTGGGGTAGACCATTTATTTTTGAATTCTCCAGCGGCCATTCTTCCACTACAGCATCGTATGGAAACGTCTGTTTTGAAGGAGACATTCCATTAATTTTGTTCATTCGGAGGTCCTTAGTATTTACATTGTGTATCATTTTATTTTAATACGCCTAAAAGCTCTATAGTTAAGAATGAAGATGGGAATCTTTACATTACCGTGTTTCATTTTTTTTTTTTTGCAAATTGTATTAATTGTAAGAACTGTTGCAAAACTGGTATTAGTGAAACAACTTATATTTCCATAGTATGTTACAATCCTTGTACATAAAACAAAGAGAAAAAATCCTTTCTTCCTAACATTTATATTAACAGATAACATAGACCTTACATATAGGATACCTCTCCACAAAGGTTTGTGGGACACTTGTTTGCCACGAGGTGTCGTTGCATAGAGTTAAGTGCTCCCTCACAACAGTAAATGGCATGCTTCTGTGCTACTATTTGTACTGCACCGTGTGCCACGGTCAAAACTCTCAAGACCGATAATGTCATCAATATTTTATTTTATGACATTTTTCTTTATTGCCTACTCGCTATTTTTACTTCTACTTATACAGTTTTCAATTTTTATTTTATTTCACTGTACTCCTGTAACAGGCCAACCACAAAACCGTATGACCAAGACCCAAAACATACACTAATCAACGAGTGAAACGTTGTATTTATTCTTTTTTTTTTAGCCTGATTTTATGCTGGTTGCTATATCCAATTTTTGCTTTGTAATTTTTCTTTTTATTACGGTATTCTGATTGTATGCAGTGCTTGAGATAGTTACACTGCGTATGAAATTAAAATAGTAATTAGAAACAGCCGAGGCAGGTAACTTATTTTGTTCAAGGTATTTGCTCAAGTCAATGAAAGATTAAATAACGTTAATGCAAGGTTTTCGAACCTTTTAAAGTTCACTGTAGTACTAGTATGAGGAAGAGTTGGTAATGGTTATTGGTTTAGGAATTTTTTTGTACTTCATTTTGACGTTATAGCCTAATATTAATAAACGCAGTCTCTTAAAACAGCATATTTTAGTTGTATATTTTTCTTTGTCTGTTAAGTTATGACGTGTAGGTCCTTGGTTTACTCATAAGAGAAGGAACTATAAAATTTGTATTAAATCAAGTTAGCTTTGTATACATAGTAAAACAACACAATATTAGTCATATTATGTTAGAAACTATTTCTATGCTTTATATGATGAAATAACAGCAATGATGTCGTCACTCAGCTCCATTGGAGAGAGCAGGAGAATAGTGTTTAACGTCCCGTCGACAACTAAATCATTAGAGACCAATCACGAGCTCTCATTAGGGAATGATGGAGAAGGAAAGCGGCCTAACCCTATCTAAGGAACCATCCCGGAATTTGCGTGAAGCGATTTAGGGAAATCACGGAAAACCTAAACCAGGGTGGCCGGACGCGGGTTTGAACTACCGTCCTCCCTAATGTAATTCCACTGTGCTAAACATTGCGCTTCCATTGAAGACACAAGTGGATAAAAAATTTTCTTTAATAATTGCAGCACATTAAGCCTAAATTTATCTGCATTCGTGAGTCGCATGTGAAGGTGTCATAACACGTAAACTGCGAGGAATTCTTAGTTTTCAAATGATTCCAATGGCTCTAAGCACTATGGGACTTAACATCTGAGGTCATCAGTCCCCTAGACTTAGAACTACTTAAACCTAACTAACCTAAGGACAACACACACATCCATGCCCGAGGCAGGATTCGAAGCTGTGACCGTCGAGCAGCGCGGTTCCGGACTGAAGCGCCTAGAACCGCTCGGCCACAGCGGCCACCTCTTAATTTTCAACAGGATACATTGTGGAATCAATGTCGAGGGCTACGTAGAATATTAATGGAAAGAACTGAATGAAGTATAATCGGGGTTAAGGACAGAGATATTGGAGCCAGAGGACTAGCTCGTAATAGACGAATGTGTCGAAGGAACCACATCAGCAGTTACATTAATCAGTGTAAGGAAACCATATGGAACCGAAATACGGATGGACAGATGGAGATGTTAAGCCCGATTTTCCTGTGCCGTAGTTCGACCTCTCTCGGTAGAAGGCTAATAGCATTATTTTCCATTCTTCCTATACCATGCCCGGATGATGCTCAAATAAAATGATTGACTCGACCCTCTCAATTTATGACATCAAGCGTCCGTGGGCGAGATGTACGTGGAAGAAAGAATTAAATTCCCCGACTCGGAGGGTCAGCTTCAGGGATTTTCAAGTGTAACTCTCCTCGTAATGCACAATACTTTCCAGTATTTCTTCCTACTGTACGCTTTTGTCCTGCCCTACGATCCTGTCACATTGACTGCATAGAGCAGTGACGAATGACACACCTCTCTGCTGAATCTACGATATTTCTTCCATTAACCTCGCATAGACATGGTCCCAAACTTACAAAAAATACTTAATCAGTCTGAGAATAGCTTCGTGCGTGTCCCGCGTCGCAAGTGATTTATGCTTGCACACGGTTCTACTAAATCTCTGCCTGAAGTTTGGGTCCTTGGCAGTCAAAAGTGCCTCAGCGCTTAAGACAACTCTGGATTCGAATTGATGAGTAGCGAGTGTCGAATTGGTTCAAATTGCTCTGAGCACTACGGGACTTAACATCTGAGTTCATCAGCCGCCTAGAACTTAGAACTACTTAAGCCTAACTAACCTAAAGATATCACACACATCCATGCCCGAGGCAGGATTCGAACCTGCGAACGTAGCCTTCCCGCGGTTCCAGACTGAAGTGCCTAGAACCGCTTGGTCACAACGGCCGGCGTGAGCGTTCAATGGTCGTCCATCATCGTGATTAACTTTACCGCAGTCCGTCTCAATCATTCGTTCCGAGAGCTCATATGATTTCTTGAACAACGTCGTCACAGGTTAATTTCCAACTCCTAACTTAGCTAATTGTCCACATGACAGCCTTCCTTAGTCCTTCAAATCGCACTGGATGGGTACTGCTACAGATAGTCATTTGACACTTGTGACTCTTTCCAGTAATAATTTAGAATCCTGTAATAAAAACGAAGGTTTACTGGGGGAAAAAAGTCATGGGATACCTCCTGATTCGTGTCAAACATCGTTTTCCCCGACGTAGGACAGCAACTTGAAGTGGCATGGGCACCATAAGTCGTTGGAAGTTCCCTGCAGAAATATTGAACCATACTAACTCTATAGTCGTCCATTATTGCGAAAGTGTACCCAATGCAGGATTTTGTGCACGAACTGACCTCTCAATTACGTCTCATAAATGTTTGTTTGAAATCACGTCGGGTGATCTGAGTGGCCAAATTATTCGCTCGAATTGTCCACAAAGTTCTTCAAACCAGTCACGAACAGCTGTGGCTTAGTGGCGTGGCGGATAGTTATTCATAAAAATTTCGCTATGGTTTAGGAACAAGAAGTCAGTGGAAGGCTACAAATGGGCTCCAAGTAGACGAAAAGTGCCATTTCCAGTCAGTGATCAGGGGACCCACTCCATTACATGTAGACATAGTACACCCCATTAAGTAGCCAGCTTGCACAGTGCCTTGTTGACAACATGGGTCCATGGCTTTGTGGGGTCTGTGCTAAACACGAAACGTACTACCAGCTCTTACCAACTGACATCTGGATGATATGATCAGACCACGGTTTTCCAATCGTCTACGGCCCAACCGATATGGTCAGGAGTCCAGCAGAGGCGCTGCAGGCGATGTCGTGCTGCTGTTAGCAATGGAACTCTCGTCTGTCGCTCGCTGCCATAGCCCATTAACGCCAAATTTCGCAGAACTGTCCTAAAACGTTCGTGGTACGTCCGACATTGTATTCTGCGGATATTTCACGCAGTATTTCTTGTCTGTTGGCACTGACACCTCTACACAGACGTTGCTGCTCTCGTTCGTTAAGCGTTGTCCGTGGTGAGAGGTAATTCCCAAATTTTGGGCATTCTCGGTACACTCTTGATACTGTTGATATTGGAATATTGAATTCCCTAAGAATTTACGAAATGTATTGTCCCATACGTCTGGCTCCAAGTTCGATTCCGCGTTCAAAGTCTGTTAATTCCCATCGTGCGGCCGTATTCATGTCGGGAACCTTTTAACGTGAATCGCCCGAGTACAAATGACAGCTTCACCAACTCACTGCCCTTTTATACCTCGTGTATGCGATACTGTTGCCGTATGTATGTTTGCATATTACTATCCAATCCATCATTTTGATTTACAGCTCCTTGATTGGCCGTGTTTGCAGTTAAAATTGTTGGATGTGAGGTCCACCAGTTATGCAAAACACCGTTTTTTCTCAGTACCCAAACATGTTTCGGTACCACTGTGCCATCATCAGTGGGTTTTAGTTTTTATTTATTCTTTACGTTTGGTGTGCATGAATTTTCTGGACCACTTGTGTGTTACAGGTAGCTTGCCACGTTTTCGTATGGCAAGTACTTCCATTCTCCGCATAATGCTGAGGTGTTGTGAGGCACACGTAATTATAACAAGTATTTTTCACAAATAGGCGTAGTAAAACACTTTTCACTTCACTAGGACACCAATCACTTTTCTCACCTCAGTGTAAGTCACTTGCTCGCGTTCGGCTGTACCCGTAGGCTAATGTCAGGAACTGCATAGCGATTTTCATCCGGTTTTGATTAGTAGGTACTGTGATTCACGAGGAAGGTGCCTGTATATAACTGATAACTATAGTATGAATTAAGTTTAAGTTGTGAAAACGATACTACTGCCACCCAGCGAAAGAGCTGTCATAATTCAAGAGCAGCAGTGTCTCGAGAACGTAATCCAGTTTGCATCTGGAGTGGTGGTCTACCTTAGTGTGTGTGGCTGGACACCCCAAGGCTGTGGGAAGAGTTCACAGCTGGGTCACCTTTCCACTCCGGCATTTTAACCAGCATTCACTTCTCATTGATGTGCAGATATATATTTCGAATTATGACAACAATTTCAGACTGCCTATTTCTGCTTCCCTCAAATTAGCAAACGCAATTTGCACTCTTAAGTCACTACGAATTCCTTGAACAACGGCAGTACTTCACAGTGTGTACTAAGCTTCAGAAGAAAAGTGCTGCAACACTAGTTATACATGTACGTCATCTGTGGATTTTCTTACTTTCTCTTTTGTTTGTGCCATCTCAGCCTCCCATATGTACAGAATCACTCAATCACACATAAACCAATGATACGCATACAGTATGTACGTTGGTTGGAAACATATTACCGACGTCACGATCTCTTCCAATCATTGACACGAGATGTCAATCCTAACGCCAATTCAGTATGAAACAGTTAACTTTCGTACCTCCAGACAGCTCTCCTGGCGTGCGCTGCTAGGATCGGATAAGTGAGTTAACATTGTTCTCTCGAATGTATTCATAATTCTACGCAGTGACCCACAAACACATTACGCTACGCCACACAAGTTGTCAGAAGATCAAAAACAATTGAAAATGGTTCAAATGGCTCTGAGCACTATGCGACTTAACTTCTGAGGTCATCAGTCGCCTAGAACTTAGAACTAATTAAACCTAACTAACCTAAGGACATCACGCACATCCATGCCCGAGGCAGGATTCGAACCTGCGACCGTAGCGGTCGCTCGGCTCCAGACTGCAGCGCCCAGAACCGCACGGCCACTCCGGCCGGCAAAAACAATTGAAAAATGAATAGACAAGATACACATATTGCACGGAAAGTGGCAGCTGACTCCAAACAAATGTGTGAGGCCAGCCACATGAGTACTGAAGTAACACGTTAAATTTTGGTTATTAGATAAAGCACACATATCTAAAGGGTGACAATTCAACTAAATACATAGGTTTTACATTCACGAACAAGTTTTAAACTTTCACACAGAAAATGTTGTTAGGAAGGTGAACGAAAGTATGAGTTTTATTGGGAGAACGCTTATATGATGCAAGAGATCTACTAAAGAGATTTCGCGGGCTAGGCTTGTTTATGATCTTCTGGAATATTGGGATCCTTGCCAGACATGACCGACGGAGGACACTGAGAATGTTCGAAGAAGGGCTAGCCTACTCGTTTTGTATTATCGCGAAATAAAGGAGGGAGCATCACGGACATGAGGCACGTCCTGCGGTGGCAGTAAGTAAAACAAAGGCGTTTTTAGTTGCGGCGAGATCGTTCCACAAAATTTCAATTATCTACTTTCTCCTCCGAATGCGAAAACATTTTGCCTCGATTTTGTACATAGGGATAAATGTTCAGCATAATAAAATAAAAGAAATCAGAGCCTGCAGAGTGGAACAGAAAAGAAATAGTCTGAAGGCGGTTCTAAGAACCGTCTGCCTAATGCTAAAGTGCGAATTACTGAGTACTCAACTAGATGTGAATGTGGACAATCCATATGCGTCTACTAGGATATATTTATTTTTCATCCTTCTCTACATGCCACCAAGAGCTAACTGTATTTCATAAGTTGACATCATCCTACCAGAAGTAGTTTTGTCTGTGGTGGGTCTAATTCACCAACAGTTGCATGGAAATGCAATCCGACAACAAAGGAAGTAGGTTACAGTACGCTTGTTCGCTCACTGCTTGAATACTGCTCAGCAGTGTGGGATCCGCACCAGATAGGGTTGATAGAAGAGATAGAGAAGATCCAACGGAGAGCAGCGCGCTTCGCTACAGGAGCATTTAGTAATCGCGAAAGCGTTACGGAGATGATAAACTACAGTGGAAGACTCTGCAGGAGAGACGCTCAGTAGCTCGGTACGGGCTTTTGTTAAAGTTTCGAGAACATACCTTCACCGAAGAGTCAAGCAGTATATTGCTCCCTCCTACGTATATCTCGCGAAGAGACCATGAGGATAAAATCAGAGAGATTAGAGCCCACACAGAAGCATACCGACAATCCTTCTTTCCACGTACAATACGAGACTGGAATAGAAGGGAGAACCGATAGAGGTACTCAGGGTACCCTCCGCCACACACCGTCAGGTGGCTTGCGGAGTATGGATGTAGATGTAGATGTAAATCCATATTCCTTTGGCTCTTGTTTGTTTACGATACTGTCACTTCGTTATGACTTGACTGTCACTTTACTGTGGGTGTCAAATCACTATAATTGATAGTGTTCTTTTAATGTTAATCGTTCTCAACTTGCTCTTTATTCGTCCATAAGGGGTGAAGAGTATGCGACGATGCGCTATCAGTATTGTATGCTATAGGTAGTACCACAAGCAGATAAAGACACTGCTAGCTAGGGCATAACCACCTATGGCGAGCGAACATACACTCACAAGCGACAACATCGGCAAGCCCCTGCAAATCAGCAACACGGACTGGATATGCCAGGTGCTATCACAGTTCACCTACAGCAGGGAAGCCGACAAGCTCGCACACTAACGCACGAGCAAACCGGCAACTCTGCCCTACATTGTCAATCCGATATATGACGACCTGACACTAACCGATGATGAATCCTACTGTTACATGTATGCTAATGCTGACGGAGAAGCCACCACCGATACCCAGCTGCAGCCGCCGAGTAACACCGCAGCACAACGTCAAAGATACCTTCATCGCCTGCATTATACCCGTTACTAACAAAGCCTACCTTTGCATGACCTCTCGCAGGCAGTAAGGAAACCACTTTCGCACTTACAACCCGATTCTTCTGTCACAGGGGCAGTTTAGTCTTGGTTCTTTTACTGCGGCTTTATTTTCCTCTATGAAACTGCTACTCTAATTTCTACTGAATCACAAACGGACGTTCGCCAACATCTTAGTGCACACATCCTGTGAGACGAATATGCAGAGATGGCAGTGGACGTTTGAGTTGGCCATTATGCCGGTGTGGGCGTGGAAGCGCTCCACCCTATTAAATGTTGTATGCCGTGTATCGAGTTAAATCTTCTGATTGTAATACTGTATAAGAACTACATAAGAGTGACTGTACTATATAAGAAATAAAAGCGTGCCATCTGAAGAAAGAATTGGAGAGTTACATATATGAGGGTAGACACTCATAAAGGAAACACTGTTGTTACGAAAGCACTGATTCTCGAGTAATAGAGACGTACGGGAACCTATTTCAGCGACGTCGTTGATAGAAAAACGACGTAGGCAACATAACTGGCATTAAAGGACTAAAAAACAGGCCTTTCTATATACACTGATAGAAAAATACGAAACACTATGAATGAGTTGTGGAACGTAAAGGAAAGTTAGCAGGCGTGTTTCTACATTTGAAAAATGTCCGTTTAGATATCATACCAGTCGCATAAGAGTGGCGCTAGTACCAAATCACGTTTGCTTTGAATACTTGATGCAGCGATTGTAAGCGTTAGTTGCCTTGCTGACTTGACATAAGCCAAGAATGCTGTAAGGCGACAACAACGCTATTATCAGCACCTCACTGAGTTTGAACGAGGTCGTGTAATACGGCTACGAGAAGTTGAATGTTTCTTCTGCCATGCTGCAGAAAGACTTGGCTGGAATATAGCCACTGCAAGTGATGGCTTGCAGCCGTGGTCACGAGAATGTACGGTCGCAAGAATGCTGTGCTCCGGACGCCCGCGTGAAACTACCGAGGGGAAAGGTCATCGTGCTCGGCGTATGGCTCTTGTGAATGGTACTGCATCGGCAGCAGCAATTTGAGCAGCAGTTGGAAACACACTGACACAAGAAACTGTTACAAATCGGTTACTTCTGGGAAGCGCCGACCCAGACGCTACTGATCAAGAACCACCGCGATATGGGACTTCAGTGATATCAAGAGAGAGCTCTTTGGCGGGCAGGCTGGAAGGCTGTTGTGTTTTCTAATGAAATCTGGTTCCGTGTCGGTGGCCTTGATGGCCGTGTGTTGATTAAAAGGAAGCCGGTTGAGAGCCTGCAACCAACCTGTCTGCATGCTAGACACACTGGACATACGAGGTGTGGCAATAAAGTAATGAGACTGATTTTCTTTGCAAGATGTGGCAACCCTTCAGGCTTGCGTGGGCACAATATCTTTGACGTTGGTCTACAAGCTGCTTCTAGTCCAAGTGGCACATCAATGCAACTGCTCAGTCGTGAGTTCTGCTGCAATAAGTTAACACGTGTCTGTGTCTCTCCACACGGAAACGGAACCGCATAATACTGCGCAATGGTATGCCATTGCTTTTTGTGTTAAATTGAGTGAAAACGCGACATCTTACAGTAAGCTTCAGAAGGCTTTTGGAGAGGTGGTTATGTCAAGAGCTCAAGTTTTTCGTTGGCATAAAATGTTTAGTGAAGGCAGAACGTATGTTGAAGATGAAGACCGCATTGGACGTCCATCAACCTCACGGACGGATTTCAGCTTGGCCATGGTGCGTGAAGTCGTACGATCTGATTGAAGATTATCCGTGAAAATTATTGCAGAATAACTGAAAATCAATCGAGAAACGGCTCGTCTAATACTAAATGAAGATCTTGGTGTGAGAAATATTTGTGCAAGAATGGTCTCCAAAAATCTCACACAACAGCGAGAAACACGGAAAAATGTGGCAGCCGATCTGTTAGAGCAAACGGAAATCAATCCAGAATTGTTGAGCCGTGTTATCACTGATGATGAAAGTTGGTTTTTTAGTACGATCCAGAGACAAAACGCCAAAGTTCGCTGTGGTGCTCAAAGGGAACAGCCAGACCAAAAAAAGTTCGCATGTCAAAGTCAAAAGTGAAGTGCACGCTTGTGTGCTTCTTTGATTCCAAGATAATTGTTCATGAAGAGTGGGTGCCTGCTGGGCAAACAGTTAACGAATATTACTACAAATAAATTTTAGAAAGACTTCGTAAGAGAATTCCTCGTGTCCTTGCCAACATCTCTGATAATTGGATTCTGCATCACGATACTGCGGCTTCCCCTATTGCTCTGTCAGTAGCTATGATACAAGGTGTGATTTCGTATGACAGCATGAGCACTATGGTGGCCATCCAACGCACCCAGACTGCAAGTTTGTACGTCAGTCTGGTGATTCGACCTGTTGGGCTGCCATTCCTGAACAGCATTCCAGAGGGCGTCTTCCAGCGGGACACGCTCGCTCACATACCACTCTTGTAACCCAACATGCTCTACAGAGTGCACGCCTCGGCCAGCTCGATCATCAGATCTGTCTCCGGTCTAGCACGTATGGGAGATCATCGGGTGATAACTCTAGTGTCATCCACAAACAGCGTTACCCATCCCTGTACTGACCGACCAAGTTCTACAGGAGTGGAAATCAATTCCACAAACTGAAATTCGCCGCTTGCGAAACACAATGTATGTACCTTTGCACGCTTGCATTAAACAATGTGGCGGTTACACCGGTTATTAATGTACCAGCATTTCTCTGTTGCAATGGCTTATCTCGCGGTAACATTAGCGTGTGATCTTGCAGCGCTAAGCACTTAAGTTACCTAGATAAATGTATTCCAGAAATCTCATTACTCAACATTAATTTCTTTTCAGTGTTGCGTCAGTATATAAGCGTGGAATTTGAGTTGAGCTGAGAAATGTGGCACTGTAATTATTTGTTTTGGGAAATAAACATTTAGATGTCCTGATAGTTCAATTATAGCTTAACTAAGTTTGTTAGCACAGCTGAAGGCGAAACTGAGTGATATAGCGTAGTGGGACACTGGACTATTCAGGAGAAGTAGGTTTCAAACCCCCATCAACCAACATTCTTCATGTTTTCCGTTATTTACATACACTGTTTAAGGCGAATGCCGAGCTGGTTCGTTTGAAAAGAGTATTATCGATTATCTATGTCCAGTCCGAGCTAATGCTTCTTCTCTAATTACTGCTTTGTCGACGGGTCGTTAAAACCCAACCTTTCGTCCTGTTTAAACGCGAATATAATGAAAGTTTAAGAGAACACAAAGCATGTACTTACGCTAGCAGTGACGAATATGTTGAGGCATATGCTCGTCATGTTGAAGAAGAGCAGAGCGAAAATGGAGTAACTCATTGCCATTTGAAGTACTTGGACGCATCTGTAAGCAAATCAGAAAACGTTGTGTTGTGCTGAGACAAGTAGAACTATTAGTAAATAAAGTTATCTGAAGTGCTGCTCCTGTGTCAAGTCAAACTAGAAATTAGCTGTTATGTTGTAGTTTTCCAGGAAGCACTTCATAGCTTCAGCATAAAACAGCTGAGTTGTGTCCTTAGCGCGCCGGTTGTTTTCATCACATTTTGTGTAGTTGTTTCGTTTTTGGGCTAGAAGGGTGTGTTTTCATTTATCCTCAGCTACTGATTAAATGGTTGTCTGTATTGATACTAAGTGACGTATCGCAATTTGTTATAATGACTTCGATAGAAGTGACGTCTTGATATATAAGGTGTGAAAAGCTGCGTATACAAACTTTTATAATGTTTTGAGGAGATAGAAATAAACAGTATTTTATGAGACAAAAATGTCATAAGTGCACCGTTCCACGCCATGGGGCCATGAAGATGTCGACGCTAGTTACGTTAAGAGACGGTGTTCCAACTCCCGTGTGATGAATATTGTTTCAGAGATGTTGCTGACCTCAAACGAATTTCTTTTTGTGGGTGGAGATGAAGCATGTGGTGAACGAAACGCCAAAAGTCATTCCATAGCAACTGCTTGTCCATTTGGCTGAAGGTGCAGCATTACTGACGAAACAATTGGTTGTATTGAGCATGTTAGACAATCATTCGCACGCAGGTGCCAGCTGTGGCTAGATTTAAACGGACGACAGTTTCAATGACATCTCTAGAAAAGTATTCATGAGACGGTAGTTTGACACTGTCTCTGAACATATCTAGTGTCGAAACTTTCATGGACGTCTAGCGGGGTATCGGAGCATGGTGTGACATTTTTGCCACACAAAAATGTATCTCCCTTTCTCTCCGCTAAACACTAAAATTTGTTATACGTAGTAATTTTAAACCCTGTATATTAAACCTTTTATAGTTACTATTTGCAGACAACTACTTGTTTCTTACTTCGCAGCGTAACAGATTTTAATCGACTGAATATGTGCAGCACATTAACGGTAATCTAGATTATGGCAAATGATTTCGGTATTGTAATTAAACCGCAAAACTGAGTTAAATATGACGCAGCACCAGGAATTCCCGACAGAGGACTCGTTTACAATAGCGTGATTAAAAGGAATTCTGATCTGTGATAAATGTATCAACAAATCGGGTACACTAACCAAAGAGATGCAAAAGAATCAGAATGAGAATATGAGGAAGGAAATGACTTTCATAGTCTTTAATCGATGAAAAAATATGACTTCAATATAAAAAAGAAGGAAAAAACACGCGAAATTTTCTTTCTACAACAGAGGCGTGTAGCTTACGTCACTTTTGCAGCATTCTGAGAGCTATCACGCATACGAAGAGAGCTGACTTACAGTTCACGAAAATTGATACAAGTAGTGTAATCACCCCTCACAAGCAGTGCACTGAATCAAAGGGAACATCTGTAAAATACGTGAAGATACGACACTTAAAGGTCAATGTCTGTAGATAAGTTTCACATGAGCGTTCTCGTTTAGAAGGGAACTTATTAATGAGAGCAGATACCACACAGTGCTATACACTTTGGTAAATTGACAATTAGCGCATCAGTCACGCTTTCATTGAAGATTGCATTCGGAGACATTTTAAAATTATGTCTACGTATGTGAATATTACGAGAAATTAAGTTGAAGCGGAATACCAGAAGGGCTTAAGTAGGAAAATAGCTAATTTACAGTATTTATGTCCAATTTACACTACTGTTTGGAAGAAGTGAAACACCAAGACCGAGAGATGCGATCACAATGAAATTTATTCCACCGATTACGGACACAAATTATTAACATTACAGACGTACATGCTCTGTGACTGTGGAATTTCAGTACAGAGTAGCGCCATCACACGCTGCAATCACAGCAGCTAGACGTCTTGGCATGGAGTCAAAGAGCATCTGCATATGTTGCTGAGGAATACTCCACCACGCGGATAGCAGGCGCCTCCACAAAGCATCAACTAAGACTGCAGGAGGACCTGAACGAACAAGTTGGCGGCCGACCATATCCCAGACATGTTCCTCGGGCAACATATCAGACAAACAGGCAGGCTAGGGAAGCACTGATACCCATCTTTCTTCGAAGAAGGCTTGCACATTCTTCACCACATGCAGCTGGGTGTTGTCCTGCTGAAATATGGCATGTAGAACGGCCTACAGGAGGGGCTGAGTCTCGGCCTGTAAGACATCCCTGCTGCACCGGTAGGTGTTGCCCTCAAGACTTAGGCGAAATCGCGTGTTATAAGCAATGGCGACGCAAACCATTACACTTGGGTTTATACGCTATGCCACTGAGAAATTCAGCCTGCCAGATAGCGTATGGGACAATGACTGTAGGACAAGATGAAGCGGGACGCGTCGGAGAGTACTGAATTTCGCTACTCAGCACGCCAGTGTCGATATTCAGGTGCCCATTGCAACCTGCGGCATTAGTCGGTTCTGGTCAGTGGAAGCGGACGCAATGTCCACCAGTCACTCTGCCCTGTTCTAACGCACTGATAAGCTAATACTTCACCCTGCGAGGCATAGTAGCACTTAGATGCACGTATCCACTTCATATAACGGATGAACACCGACTGAGTGTTGCTTAACACTGACTTGTCCGGTCACACAAAAGAGAGCGCTGTTAGGCCAACATGCACCTCACCTCCGTGCTATTTTAATCACTTATTGAGCTTTCGCTGTTGTACACGTCCTCATATTGTGACGTGTTGTGAACCATTGATTCTGAATCTTTACTTTTCATACAGTAGTGTATAACTGCATTATTTTCGTTTATAGTCTTCCTAAGGAAAAATAGGTGTGTCAAATTAATCACTGTATTTACAGAAGCGATTTCTTACTTCTTATCTCTAGGAGTATACTGACTCGTTTCACATCTTTTGTAACCTCGACCGGAATGGACGCGGGGTTGCCATGAAAGAAAGCTCGGCAGGACCCACGGAGTGGCCCGCGAACAGCAACACAAATGGGAAAGGACGGACACGAACAACGAAGGACAACTGAGCGAGACGTTACGAACAACAACACGCAAGAAGTAACTGAATCACAAGAAAACGCCACGAATCAACCACATCTACTCGTACATCGAACGAAGTGAAGTAAACAAGCTGTCTGTAGACGAGATGTCGATAGACGGGTGCGAAGATCAGACTGACTGAGTGAACTGTTTTTCCTTTGTTGTGATTTCATTCCCCTACCCCATATGGATAGGGGAGCGCTGTCAGCGACAAAATCCGCCGCTCTCCAGCCGAGTGACATGACAACTAAAACAAGAATAAAATGCTACATATCTAAGGGGATAAAAAAGGGGAACAGAAAAGAGTAAGGGGAGGTAATGGAGGTAAAAATACACTGACAGAGACGTTCATAGGGGCACAATTTAAGAAAAAGTCACCATAAAGTTAAAAAACGCAGTTGGCGATTCTTAAAACACAGAGAAGACACTGAATGCACATGCACAGGTGTCAAGTCGGCCACAGTATTAAAAACACTCCAGAACAACACACATAAAACCCACTTGGAGCACACACGGTGAAATATAAAACTGACAGATGGGACCTGCCGAGGGAGAGGTCGGAGATGATGGAAAAGGAGGGGAGAGCAAGGGGCAGCTGGGGAGGCGGCGGGATGAAGAGAGTAAGGGTGTCAGCAGGTACAGGAAGAGGCAGGAGACTGGTGGGGCAGAAGATGAAGAGGGAAGACAAGGAAGGAGGGAGTGCAGAGACACTGTAGGGGAGCACAAGAGAGGGGGGAGTAGGAGGGGAAAGCTGAGCAGGAGAAGGGAGGTGGAGGAGAGGGAGCCCTGAGGAGGAGGCAGGAAGATGGGGTTAGAGTTAGTAGGAAGGGTAGATGTGTGGGCGAAGCTCATCAACCAGGAGGGTAGATGGTGGAAGTAGCGTTGGGAAAGGAGGCGGAGGGTGTGGAGATGGAAAGAGGGTGGGGCACAGTGGTAAAGGCGCGGCAACGGGTTGGGGGGTGGAGAGGAAGGGAGACACCAGGGGGTGAGGGGGATCAAGGCGGCGGACAATATATAGTGTGCGGAAGTGTTCAAGGAAAAGGAGAAGGACCGAGTGAACGAGAGGCAGGCGCTTAAATACATGATCGGGTAGGTCGCTATTGGCCGCAGGGACCGTGTGTTCCACATTGGCGCCCTTACATTATACATTGGCCAGGAGGCGCATGTCGCCACGGCTTAGGGCGCGACGGTGCAAAGACCTCTAGTGGTCTTCGACGTCCATGCCGTCTGGCGCGGATTCAAAAACCGCAGCGCGCTTTACAACACCCATAAAGATCGGTAGTGTACTCCTGGGTGTTCAGCCAGGTTGTATTTTCTGTTTTATGCATAATATTTCTTCGGGTGCTCAGCCGTCTTGTGTATTCGCTGACTGGAGTACACACACAACACAGCTTGCAGCACTGAAAAAAAGACTACTGTGTACGTCGTTGAAATATTTTTGATAAAATGAAAACCACAAGTCGGATTAACACCCGAAATACATTATGGTCAAAAACTGAGAAGCCGGCCGCGGTGGTCTCGCGGTTCTAGGCGCGGAGTCCGGAACCGTGCGACTGCTACGGTCGCAGGTTCGAATCCTGCCTCGGGCATGGATGTGTGTGATGTCCTTAGGTTTAAGTAGTTCTAAGTTCTAGGGGACTGATAACCACAGCAGTTGAGTCCCATAGTGCTCAGAGCCATTTAAAAACTGAGAGATCACATCATCGCATCCCTGAAGATGCTCCTCTGAGATGGGATCAACTCAGCATTACAAATGCGAATGAATGACTACATAACGTAATTTAGAATTTGTTACTTCTCCTTCGTCCTCATACTTTCTACGTACTAAGAAACTGTCAAAATATCTAAATGATCTGTAAAATATCTAGTATTATGTATTGAAAGAGATCTTTTTACCAGTGGACCATCGTATTCCAGCGGCCTCAGTAAGTGGTTTAACTTATAATTTTCTAATTTCTGAACTAATGCCTTCATGTTATTGAATTATGATCTCACATATCAGTTCAAAATGGTTCAAGTTGCTCTGAGCACTATGGGACTTAATCTCTAAGGTCATCAGTCCCCTAGCACTTAGAACTACTTAAACCTAACTAACCTAAGGACATCACACACATCCAGGCCCGAGGCAGGATTCAAATCTGCGACCGTAGCGGTCGCCCGGTTGCAGACTGTAGCGCGTAGAACCGCTCGGCCACTACGGCCGGCTCTATATCAGTGATTTAACTATTAATTTCTTTAGTAGTTGTCGTTAATGGTTAATTTTCCACTCTGTGCAGTGTTGGAAACGTACCACCAGTCAATATTATATTCGTCAGACGAGCGATCGGTTCAGCGTGATGCCTCGTTGTATCATCAATAGATATCATCCCAGAGCACCGGGGTTGTGTTCACGTGATAACATGTTCACATAATTTGTCGCTATTCCAGAACAATTTTGTATCGATAGAGGAAAGAGGCACACTTGCACACTTCGTTTCCACTATTTGCTAATATCAAAGGGAACGATCTTCTATTTTTTACTTTTCTCATTCACATAAGTGCCGGGAAATTAAGCAATTTATATTCATTAGCTCTGCTGCCTGCTATAATTTAGAGAGATTCGCACTAGAATTACGTTTGCAGATTTTCTGTGAAAGCAATCATGGTGACCACGATGAACTCGTAGGTTCGTTTATATCGATTTTGCTAGGCCATTTTCAGGCACGTCTCAAGGTCCTAATAGCCCGAATACAGCTATGTCAGATACAACATCGCTTCTCTTTGGTTTACAGTGGTCAGACCGAAACAGAAAGAAACTACTGACTTTCATCAGTAGTCTTTGTTATGTTTATACTACGATACTTCTTGTTGTTATTCTATTGACTTGATAACTTATTTCCACGGATATGCATTTTTCATTGTTCTGCGATATTACAGTGTATGGAAATCTTAAGCACAAGGTAAATCGATTATAAACACACGTCTCCCTTAGATCGGGGATCTTGCATCTTTATTATAACAGCAATAATTTTGAGACCACCCATCTCTGTGTCAAATGATTGTCAATGTATGTTATCTACACACTGGAAAGATTATAACACGCATATAACACATTGGTGGCAAAAACAAGTGACATAAACGAAAGTTGGTTGGCGTGTTTCTGCATCTGAAAGATGATGTCTAGTTAGATTTCGCACCAGTCACCAAAGAGTAGGGCTAGTAGTTTCACTATGGGGAAGCAATTCAGGTTTGCTGTAAATACACTGTGTAACGGTACTGAGCGTCAGCTCAAAAAACCGATGTGTGCAAAATCTTATGAGACAAGACTGCTAAGGTCATCAGTTCGTACACTTACACACTACTTAACCTAAATTATCTAAGGACACACACACACACACACACACACACACACACACACACACACACACACACACACACACACGCCCGAGGGAGGACGCGAACCTCCGCTGTGACCAGCCGCGCGAGCGTTTGCTACCTTGGGTAATGGACACAGTGAGTTGATGTAAGTCAAGAATGCCTTCAGGGAGAGAAAGACCCCGTTATCAACACCTCACTGAGTTTGAACGAGGTCGTCTAATAGGGCCACGAGACCCGGGAGGTTCCTTCTACGATATTGCCCAAAGACTTGGCAGGAATGTGGCCACTGTACATGACTGCTGGGAGCAGCGGTCACGACAATATGCGGTGGAAAGAAGGCGGGGTTCCGGACTGCCGCGTAGCGCTACCGGGAGGGAAGACCGTGGTGTTAGAAGCATGGTTCAGCCGCATCGTACTGCGCCTGCACCAGCAATTGGAGCAGCGGTTGACACCACAGTGGCACGAAGAACTGTTACAAATTGGTTACTTCAATGGCATTTCGGGCCCAGACGCTCTGTAGCTTGCATTCCACTGACTCCAAACCACTGTCATTTGCGACTTCATGATATAAAGCGAGAGCTCTTTGGAGGGCAGTGTGGAGGTCTGTTACGCTTTCTGATGGAAACTGGTTCCTCTTCGGTTCCAGTCATTGCCTTGTGTTGGCTAGAAGGAAGCTAGCTGAGACCCTGCAACCAAACCGCTTGTGTGCTAGACAGACTGGAGTTATGGGGAGCGATTTAATGTGATAGCAGGAGCACTCTTGTGGTTATCCCACGCAGACAGACTGCAAATTTCTACGTCAATCTGGTGATTAGACCTGCTGTGTTGCCACACACGAACAGAATTGGCTGGCTCTGAGCACTACGGGACTTAACTTCCGAGGTCATCAGTCCCCTAGAACTTAGAACTACCTAAACATAACTAACCTAAGGACATCACACACATCCATGCCCGAGGCAGGATTCGAACCTGCGACAGTAGCGGTCGCGGGGTTCCAGACTGGAAAAAGCGCAGGTGACGCCTGTGTATAAGAAGGGTAGGTCAGATCCTCAAAATTACAAACCAGTATGCTTAACATTGGTTTGTTGCACGATTCTCGAACACATTCTTAGTTCTAATATAATTAATTTCCTTGAGACAGAGAAGTTGCTGTCCATCCATCAGCACGGCTTTAGAAAGCATCGCTCCTGCGAAACGCAACTTCCCCCTTCTTTCAAATGATATCTTGCGAACCATGGATAAAGGGTATCAGACGGATGCCATATTCCTTGACTTCCGGAAAGAGTTTGATTTAGCACCCCACTGCAGACTCCTAACTAAGGTACGAGCATATGGGATTGGTTCCCAAGTATGTGAGTGGCTCTAAGACGTCTTAAGTAATAGAACCCAGTACGTTGTCCTCCATGGTGAGTGTTCATCGGAGGTGAGGGTATCATCTGGAGTGCCTCGGGGAAGTGTGGTAGGTCCGCTGTTGTTTTCTATCTACACAAATGATCTTTTGGATACGGTGGATAGCAATGTGCGGCTGTTTGCTGCTGATGCTGTGTGGTAGAGGAAGGTGTCGTCGTTGAGTGACTGTAAGAGGATACAAGATGACTTGGACAGGATTTGTGATCGGTGTAAAGAATGGCAGCCAACTCTAAATATAGAAAAATGTAAATTAATGCAGATGAATAGGAAAAAGAATCCCGTAATGTTTGAATACTCCATTAGTACTGTAGCGCTTGATACAGTCACGTCGATTAAATATTTGGCCGTAACGTTGCAGAGCGATATGAAGTGGGAAAAGCGTGTAATGGCAGTTGTGGGGAAGGCGGATAGTCGTCTTCGGTTCATCGTTAGAATTTTGGGAAGATGTGGTTCATCTGTAAAGAAGACCGTTTATAAAACAGTAATACGACCTATTCTTGAGTACTGCTCGACCGTTTGGGATCCCTATCAGGTCGGATTGAGGGAGGACGTAGAAGCAATTCAGAGGCGGGCTGCACGATTTGTTACTGGTAGGTTTGGTCATCACGTGAGTGTTACGGAAACGCTTCAGGAACTCGGGTGGGACTCACTAGAGGAAAGGATGCGTGCTTTTCGTGAATCGCTACGGAGGAAATTTAGAGAACCAGCATTTGAGGCTGACTGCAGTACAATTTTACTGCCGCCAACTTACATTACGCGGGAAGACCACAAAGATAAGAGAGATTAGGGCTCATACAGAGGCATATAGGCAGTCATTTTTCCCTCGTTCTGTTAGGGAGTGGAACAGGGAGAGAAGATGCTAGTTGTGGTACGAGGTATCCTACGCCATGCACCGTATGGTGGATTGCGGAGTATGGATGTAGATGTAGATGTAGACTGTAGCGCCTAGAACCGCTCCGCCACCTCGGCCGGCACGAACAGAATTCCAAGGGGTATTTTACAACAGGATAACGCTGGGTATCATACCGCTGTTGTAATCCAACTTGCTCTACAGAGTGCCGACAAGCTACCTTAGCCTGGTCGATCACCGAATCTGTCTCCAATTGAGCACATATGGGACATCATCGGTCGACAACTGCAACATCATCGACAAAGAGAATTAACCGTCCGTGTATTGACCGACCAAGTACAACAGGCATCGAACTCCATCCCACAAATTTACATCAGGCACCGGTACATCACAGTACGTGCAATATTGTATGTTTGCATTTGACATTCTGGGAGTTACACCGGGTTGTTAATGTACCAGCATTTCACACTTGGAATGGCTTATCTCGAGCTTACATTAACCTGTGATCTCGCAATGTTAATCATTTAATTATGTTACCTAGACAAGTTTATTCCAGAAATTTCATTACTCTACATTATTGTTGACAAAGTACTGAAACACCTAAGCAGAAACAAGGCCCCAGGAGTAGACAACATTCCCTTAGAACTACTGCCAGCCTTGGGAGAGCCAGCCCTGACAAAACTCTACCCTCTGGTGAGCAAGATGTATGAGACAGGCGAAATACCCTCAGAGTTCAAGAAAGATATAATAATTCCAGTCCTAAAGAAAGAAGGTTCTGACAGATGTGAAAATTACCGAACTATCAGTTTAATAAGTCACAAATGCAAAATACTAACGCAAATTCTGCACAGACGAATGAAAAAACAGGTAGAATCCGACCTCGGGGAAAATCAGTTTGGATTCCGTAAAAATGTTGGACACGTGAGGCAATACTGACCCTACCACTTAGCTTAGAAGACAGATTAAGGAAAGGCAGACCTGCGTTTCTAGCATTTGTAGACTTAGATAAAGCTTTTGAAAATGTTGCCTGGAATACTCTCTTTCAAATTCTGAAGGTGGCAAGCAAAGAAATATTTGGAGTAGGAAATAAAATCCCAGGAGAAGAAATAAAGATTTTTAGGTTCGCCGATGACTTTATAATTCTATCAGAGACAGCAAAGGACTTGGAAGAGCAGTTGAACGGAATGGACAGTGTCTTGAAAGGAGGATATAAGATGAACATCGACAAAAGCAAAACGAGGATAATGGAATGTAGTCGAATTAAGTTCGGTGATGCTGAGGGAATTAGATTAGGAAATGAGAGACTTAAAGTAGTAAAGGAGTTTTGCTATTTGGGGAACAAAATAACTGATGATGGTCGATGTAGAGAGGATATAAAATGTAGACTGGCAATGGCAAGGAAACCGTTTCTGAAGAAGAAAAATTTAACATCGAGTACAGATTTAAATGTCAGGAAGTCGTTTCTGAAAGTATTTGTATTGAGTGTAGCCATGTATGGAAATGAGACGTGGACGATAAATAGCTTAGACAAGAAGAGAATAGAAGCTTTCGAAATGTGGTGGTACAGAAGAATGCTGAAGATTAGATGGGTAGATCACATAACTAACGAGAAGATATTGAATAGAATTGGGGAGAAGAGGAGCTTGTGGCACAACTTGACTAGAAGAAGGGATCAGTTGGTAGGATATGTTCTGAGGCATCAAGGGATCACCAATTTAGTACTGGAGGGCAACGTGAAGGGTGAAAATCGTAAAGGGAGACAAAGAGATGAATACGCTAAACAGATTCAGAAGGATGTGGGCTGCAGTAGGCATTGGGAGATGAAGAAGCTTGCACAGGATAGAGTAGCATGGAGAGCTGCATCAAACCAGTCTTTCGACTGAAGACCACAACAACATTATTGTTTGGGGCTGTGATTTTTTCCGTCAGTATATCTTTAAGATAGCTCGTCTAGAAATACCTTAAGTCGTAATAAAGTATACGTACCCCAAGAAGAGATCAAAAAGTGTCATACTGAAATGTAAGCGGCTTCTTATCTGAATATCTCCGTTAAAATGAAAAAAAAAAACATGCCACAAGAAGACTGTTTTAAATACCACAGTGCATTTCTAAGGATGTCCCTTTTGGAGTCTGTATGCTCTCATCTTCAGGCCTGAAAAATTTGTCACTCAGTAAGTTATAAGAGGTCCGCAAGTTCAAAGAAAATACGAGCTACAGTGAAACCTATCGAGCGAGCAGCTGGTTTGGCTGAAACATTTGTCTCGTAACACGTGGGAGGAATTCCGTATCCTAACCAGTAAACTGAGTTTAAGTTCTTCTGGTTTCCATGTGTCAACTGAGGCTAATGTCGGGACTGTCGAAAAAAAAAAAGAAAAAGAAAACGCCGATATATTTAGTGTCTATTGACCAATCCGAAACGGTGCTCCATCACCGACAACAACGAGACGTTGAACTTTTACATTAAGACTTTTTTCTGGTCTTTCTTTTCAAAAATGTTTAGAAAAGATAGATAATGTTATTCAATTCAGAATATGCATATAATGCCTCCAGTTCGAGGGTCAGTCGGAAAGTAAAGTAAGTTTTTCTGCAGAAATTTTTGTTTGATATAATTAAACGAAAGGGCATTTTATATACAATTTAGTACCCAAGCTACTTTTCTACGTGGTCACCGTTCTAATTTAGGCACTTGTCGTACCATTTTACCAGCTTTTCTATGCCTTCTGCATACTCAGTGGCCGATAAATTGTTGAACGATTGATTAAGAGCTTCTTTAAGTTCATCATCACTTCCGTAGCGTTGTCCACACTAAAAATCTTTCAATTTGGGGAATAAGTGATAATCACTTAGGGCTAAGTCGGGACTGTATGGTGGATGTCGAAAAATTTCCCACCCAAACTACTGAAGCATGTCCTGTGTCAGCCACGCTGCATGCTGTATTATCCACTGGTAAGCTTTGGCGCCGCTTGTTTTTAATGGTGCGGCGAAGTCGTTGAAGCACCTGACAGTAGGCCGCTGCATTTATGTTCTCACCTAGACATGTACTCGATGAGAAGGACACCCTTACGATCCTAAGACACCGTAGACATAATCTTTATGATGCTCAAAATTTCTTTGCTTTTTTCAGTCTCGTTGGGGTTGGTCGGTTGATTTGGGGGAAGGAACCAACAGCGAGTCATCGGTCTCGTAGGATTAGGGAACGATGGAGAAGGAAGTCGGCCGTGCCGTTCCTTTCAAAGGAATCATTCCGACATTTGCCTGAAGCGATTTAGGAAAATCGTGGAAAATCGAAATCAGGACGGCCGGACGCCGGTTTGAATCGTCGTCCTCCCAAATGCGAGTCTAGTGTGGTAACCACTTTGCCACCTCGCTCGGTTTTCGTTGGGGATTGCAAATGTTGCTACTTTTTTCTGGTGTGAAATGTGATATCCATGTCTCATCACCAGTGACATTGTGAATAAAAAATTCATCACCATCCTTTTGATAGAGACTGAGAATTGTCAATGCAGCTGCCATTCCCTTGGTTTCGTATTTCTCCGACAAAATTCGAAGAACCCACCCAGCACACACTTTTTTAAAGTCCAGATCTGCACTAACAATTTGCCACGATACACTTCTTGAAATCTCTGGAAAGACTGAGTCCAGTCCACCAACTCTGAAACCCCTATCTTCTTGAATTATTCTTGCGGTTCTTGCTTTGAGTCCGTCAATCACCACTAACGGCCGGCCCGAGCGATTTTCGTTGTGATCATTCTTCCGTCCGCCATTATGCTTGATACATCATTTCTGGAGTGACGCTTCGTTCATCACATTACCGCAAACCTCAGATGTCTGCATGGGTCGGACTTTTTATGCGTTTAAAAAGCGGGTAACGCTGCGCGCCTTACACTTAACAAGATTGTCAATTTTGTCACACAATTTAAAGTCACACAGCTATGCAGTAAGCAACCCGACTGGATAGTAGCTGCCGCCAAACTCAAGAGGGTGAGTACCAATGTCAGTGGTCGGTCAGCGTGGTGGTGGGCGGACGTGGTCACGTGTCAAAACAAAAAGTTCTTTACTTTCCTAATATCCCTCGTAGGAAATATATAATGAAAGATTACGGTTACATTCTTTGGGAAAGGTAGAAGTAACGTCAGTGGAGTGTTTGTCATTTCGACTCATCCATTAACGTACACTAATGAGAAAATCAGACGTGACTGACAAGAAAGTTTTGTGTAAGAAGTGGTGGCGTGTGCATGTGAGCTAACCAGTGCCAGTGTAAGTCTGTGTCATTTCAGTAACCATAAATTATTAGTGTCTTATACCCATGTAGTGTCGGATATGAAATTTTATTTTTAATGAGTAAAACTGCCCATTTCTTTGGTTGGATTTTGAAAAGTTGAGGTCTGTAATTTCTTATAAAAGTTGTATTTAAATGTGTAATGAAATATTGGGAGACACAAAAGTGATTTTTTTATATCTGAGACCTCAGAAATTATTAAATTGAATATTTATTCGTAATGGTTTTGAGTACTACCTCGTTTGGTAGGTGCCGTGGCGTCGTTGAATCCCATTTTCCGTGCAGAATATGACTGTACGGATATCTGTTGACAGTTTGTATAATTATACGGTCAGTTAGATACAAGACGGGGAAATAGTGGTTCCTTGCTTCAATTTTGGACACCATTATATTTATTGCTGAGAAGTGATTGCGGAAGTAGTTAGGCCTATATATTTTATAGTATGTCGCACAACCGCTATACACTTACGTGGTATTTCCAAATTGCGGCGTAGTTTTAACAGTAATAAGATTATTTCTCGGTTACGGGAGAGACTGCTCCCTTTTGGCTGTTAAATGTCAAAACAGAATAACTGTTCGCTTTCATGGAATCAAAATATTATTGGGAATGGTGATCTGGTGATGTGTGATGTTGGAGGTGCAAATAACTTGAACTTAAATATCCACTGCGAAGTTTCGTTGAGAGAAAATTGTTCCGCTATTAATCCACCACTTAATCTCTAACAAAAAATGTTGTTGTTTCATTTCAGTACCGTGTTCACGGATTACTATTTTAACACGTTATTAGGTCGGTTCTTGTCTGTTCGTACGTTCGGTACAAATTTTGAAACTGAATTGAAAGTAACTTCCCGGTGAGCTAGAGATTTGATACTTTCAACCTAGCTCAAAACTGAACGACAATGACGTATTAACTCGCTTTATTGTTTGGTGTGTGACGGAGCGACGTTGTATGCCACGGCTTACTCCCTATTTTTCTGTTCCAGTCGCTAATGATTTACGAGAAGAACAGTTGATGGTGAGTTAGATTCTATGTAATTCTTACCTTTACGGTCTTTTCGTGAGATATTCGCAAGGAGAAAGCAATTACAATGACTCAGGCGCAGAGCAACTGAAGTAAACCTGTAATTTACCACATGTATGTGTTGTAATCTTATCGAAGTGTTCGGAATCGACAGAAAAATTTCACTCGCATTCTAATAAAACGCAGAAAATAATTGTTTAAATAAAAATTGTTTTTAATATATCACGTTTTTAAATCTTACTAAAAATATAAAAGAATTTCTGGCAGTTCTACATAAATTCCTAATCCTACAGCGATAATCCCCCCCCCATGAACCATGGACCTTGCCGTTGGTGGGGAGGCTTTCGTGCCTAAACGATTCAGATAGCCGTACCGTAGGTGCGACCACAATGGAGGGGTATGTGTTGAGAGATCAAACAAACGTGTGGTTCCTGAAGAGTGGCAGCAGCCTTTTCAGTAGTTGCAGGGGCAACAGTCTGGATGATTGACTGATCTGGCTCTGTAGCACTAACCAAAATGGCCTTGCTGTTGTGGTACTGCGAACGGCTGAAAGCAAGGGGAAACTACAGCCGTAATTTTTCCCGAGGGCATGAAGCATTACTGTGTGATTAAATGCTGATGTCGTCCTCTTGCGTAAAATATTCCGGAAGTAAAATACTCCTCGATTCGGATCTCCGGGTGGGGACTACTCAAGAGGACGTCGTTATCAGGAGAAAGAAAACTGGCGTTCTACGGATCGGAGCGTGGAATGTCAGATACCTTAATCGGGCAGGTAGGTTAGAAAATTTAAAAAGGGAAATGGATAGGTTAAAGTTAGATATAGTGGGAATTAGTGAAGTTCGGTGGCAGGAGGCACAAGACTTTTGGTCAGGTGAATACAGGGTTATAAACACAAAATCAAATATGGGTAATGCAGGAGTAGGTTTAATAATGAATAAAAAAATAGGAGTGCGGGTAAGCTACTACAAACAGCATAGTGAACGCATTATTGTGGCCAAGATACACACAAAACCCACGCCTACTACAGTAGTAAAAGTTTATGTGCCAACTAACTCTGCAGATAACGAATAAATTGATGAAATGTATGATGAGATAAAAGAAATTGTTCAGGTAGTGAAGGGAGACGAAAATTTAATAGCCATGGATGACTGGAATTCGTCAGTACGAAAAGGGAGAGAAGGAAACATAGTAGGTGAATATGGATTGGGGCTAAGAAATGAAAGAGGAAGCCGTCTGGTAGAATTTTGCGCAGAGCATAACTTAATCATACCTAACACTTGGTTCAAGAATCATGAAAGAAGGTTGTATACATGGAAGAACCCTGGAGATACTAAAAGGTATCAGATAGATTATATAATGGTAAGACAGATATTTAGGAACCAGGTTTTAAATTGTAAGACATTACCAGGGGCAGATGTGGACTCTGACCACAATCTATTGCTCATAAACTGTAGATTGAAACTGAAGAACCTACCAAAAGTTGGGAATTTAAGGAGATGGGACCTGGATAAACTGACTAAACCAGAGGTTATACAGAGTTTCAGAGAGAGCATGAGGGAACAATTGACAGGAATGGGGGAAAGAAATACAGTAGAAGAAGAATGGGTAGCTTTGAGGGATGAAATAGTGAAGGCAGCAGAGGATCAAATAGGTAAAAAGACGAGGGCTAGTAGAAAACCTTGGGCAACAGAAGAAATATTGAATTAAATTGATGAAAGGAGAAAATATAAAAATGCAGTAAATGAAGCAGGCAAAAAGGAATACAAACGTCTCAAAAATGAGATCGACAGGAAACTGCTAAGCAGGGATGGCTAGAGGACAAATGTAAGGGGGTAAGATAGTTACTGTCTACAGGAAAATTAAAGAGACCTTTGGAGAAAGAACCACTTGCATGAATATCAAAAGCTTTGATGGAAACCCAGTTCTAAGCAAAGAAGGGAAAGCAGAAAGGTGGAAGATATATATATAGGAGGTCTATACAAGGGCGACATACTTGAGGACAATATTACGGAAATGGAAGAGGATGTAGATGAAGATAAAATGGAAGATACGATACTGCGTGAAGAGTTTGACAGAGCACTGAAAGACCTGAGTCGAAACAAGGCCCCGGCAGTAGACAACATTCCATTAGAACTACTGACGGCCATGGGAGAGCCAGTCATGACAAAACTCTACCATCTGGTGAGTGAGATGTATGAGACAGGCGAAATACCCTCAGACTTCAAGAAGAATATAATAATTTCAATCCCAAAGAAAGCAGGTGTTGACAGATGTGGAAATTACCGCACTATCAGTTTAATAAGTCACAGCTGCAAAATACTAACGGGAATTCCTTACAGACGAATGGAAAAACTGATAGAAACCAACCTCGGGAAAGATCAACTTGGATTCCAGAGAAATGTTGGAACACATGAGGCAATACTGACCCTACGACTTATCTTAGAAGGAAGATTAAGGAAAGGCAAACCTACGTTTCTAGCATTTGTAGACTTACAGAAAGATTTGACAATGTTGATTGGAATACTCCCTTTCAAATTCTGAAAGTGGCAGGGGTAAAATACAGGGAGCGAAAGGCTATTTACAATTTGTACAGATTGCAGTTATAAGAGTCGAGGGGTATGAAAGGGAAGCAGTGGTTGGGAAGGGAGTGAGACAGGTTTGTAGCCTATCACCGATGCTATTCAATCTGTATATTGAGCAAACAATAAAGGAAACAAAAGAAAAGTTCAGAGTAGGTATCAAAATCCACGGAGAAGAAATAAAAACTTTGAGGTTCGCCGATGATATTGTAATTCTGTCAGAGACAGCAGAGGACTTGGAAGAGGAGTTGAATGGCATCGAAAGTGTCTTGAAAGGAGGATATAAGATGAACATCATCAAAAGCAAAACGAGGATAATGGAATGTAGTAGAATTCAGTCGGGTGATGCTGAGGGAATTAGATTAGGAAATGAGACACTTAAAGTAGTAAAGGAGTTCTGCTATTTAGGGAACAAAATAGCTGATGATGGTCGATGTAGAGAGGATATAAAATGTAGACTGGCAATTGCAAGGAAAGCGTTTCTGAAGAAGAAAAATTTGTTAACATCCAGTATAGATTTAAATGCAAGGAAGCCGTTTCTGAAAGTATTTATTGAGTGTAGCCATGTATGGAAGTGAGACGTGGACGATAAATAGTTTGAACAAGAAGAGAATAAAAGCTTTCGAAATGTGGTGCTACAGAAGAATTCTGAAGATTAGTTGGGTTGATCACATAACTAATGAGGAGGTATTGAATAGAATTGGGGAGAAGAGGGGCTTGTGGCACAACTTGACTAGAAGAAGGGATCGGTTGGTAGGACATGTTGTGAGACATCGAGGGATCACCAATATAGTATCGGAGGGCAGCGTGGAGGGTAAAAATCGTAGAGACAGACCAAGAGATGAATACCATAAGCAGATTCAGAAGGATGTAGGCTGCTGTAGGTACTGGGAGATGAAGAAGCTTGCACAAGATGGAGTAGCATGGAGAGCTGCATCAAACCAGTCTCAGGACTGAAGACCACAACAACAACAACATAACGATAATAGTGGAAATTTGTGATTGTGATTCTTTAGTAGGTATGAAAATACGAGGGTCCTTAAATAAGTAATGCCCACATTTTTTCTCAGAACATATTAATTGTTAAGAGTCAGAATTTAGTAACAATATACATCAACATATCTTGTCCGTGTCCCATTTTTCTACGTAGTCTCCATCATGATCTGTGCCCGTATGCCAGCGTTGTGCAAGAGCATGCATTCCCTGCTGGTAAAAGCTCTTGTCCTGTAGGCGTAACCATGTTGTCACTGCATGACTGACTCTCCCATTATCCTCAAAGTGTGTTCCCCGTAGAGGACCTTTAATCGGCGCGAATAAATGGCACCCTCGCGATTCAGCATGTCTGGAGCAGTAGCAGTGAGAGCACGTCCCAGGCGTGGCTGATCATGGAGCTCTGTTTCTGCATGTCCTGGGGCTGTAACTTTCTTTAACCATCGCAGACACAAACCTCCCTTCATTCCTATTGTAACACGACATTTCAGGTATACAAACTATTAGCAAAGATGGTTTGCTGTCACAAGAAGCAGAATTTGGGATGGAACAGCATAATAACACTTTAACTAAATTCAAAATCAATTTCTGTGATCAAGAAGAATGCGTAAGACAGAGACGGCGTGGATGCTGTTAGTGAACGATTGGGAGGTTTATCTTATCTAGAAGTGCTACATGAGTCAATTGGAAATTACACAAACCAGAACCAACAAAAGCTAACATCCGGTTGCACGTCGATGAGTTCCAAAGAAGACTGCTCAGTGAATCAAAGATGCAATCGGAAGACGTCAGAATCAATCAAATCGTCGTTTAAGCAACGAGTTGAACTTGCCAAAGTCAATAATTTTGAAAAATTTAAACTTTGAAGAAAAAAAGCGTTCAATTCACAAACACTACAGTTTACGGACCCTTCGTTTCTGCAGAAGAGACAACTACGTGGAACATTTACCTCGATATACCTGAGAAATTACTGTTTCTGCACTTCAGAAAGAAGACGCTGGTGACATGGTTGTGATAGAGTAGGGTGGACAATCCCCTCATTTTGCTCTTATAGTAAGGGAGTACCTGTAGGTTAATCGAAGATTCGCCAACTGACAAAAGGGCAGAGGTTTAGCAAGACTTCGTCCATTCTGTTCACGTGATTTGATTCTCTTTGAAGACTTAGTCAAGGATGTGCAAACCAGAACTAAGGATTCTACAGGATCTAAGAGCTCTAATCCAAGGTACATAGCCGGCTGTTTCAGAAGATATGTTTCATAACACATTCAGGTCTACTCTTCAACGCAAGTAATGCTTCGAAATGAACGGAGGTCGTGTTGAAGTGCGTTCAAACTGTTTACATAGACTGACAATGATCGTACTTGCATATTAAGTAAATGCATCCATTATGTTTAGAAGTGTATCGAAACTTTATGACCACTCTGTATTCCCAATGTCTCCTGCTAGAGTGAAACGATCGTTGTACACAGAACTGCATGGATTAATTCATTGTGACTGTAAGTAGTAGCTATTTACGACGGTTGCCCAGAGAATAAAACACTGCCTTCTATTCTCAGCCGAAAACAATGCTACTAATGCGAAACGTTACATACTTACTATTTGAAGTCTCCTGGGCGAGCGCTCCAAGTTACCGTCAGAACCGAGAGATAGCGTAGCTGCAGGTCAGTTTCGAAACGGCGTCTGCAGGCATTTCTCACTGCAGAACTAAGATTCGCCAACAGACAAAAGGGCAGAGGTTTAGCAAATTCGGCTACCAAGTGCAGCCTTATTTCATTCGATGCCACATTGGGCGACTTCCACGCCGTTGATGAGGATGAAATGAGGAATGTTCACAAACGCTTGCGCAAAGTCTATGGAGCATCTGCTTCAACAGAAGTACGGTTAGTCGCTGCGCACGGAGGGTGAGGTCATCAGAAGGCGGTTAGCCGGAGCTCCACGATTTGCAGCGGTCGAGGAGACCATCCACGGCTGTTACACCTCACATGCTGCAGCGAGCCGATGACATTGGCGAGAACAGACGCATTACGTCTCGGCAGTCGGGGCCGCATCTATAAACCAGCAGAGGAAGTGTGGGTGCCATTATCCACATTCTTGGTTATTCAAAAGTGTGTGCAAGATGAGTCCCGCGGTGTCTAAAGATGGATCACAAACTGCACAGAAAAAAAAACATTGTTGCAACATTTTAAAACTGAGGGAAAGGCCTTCGTGTCCCGAATTGTGACAGGTGATGAAACCTAGGCTCACCATCTTGAGCCCGAAACAAAACGACAGTCGATAAAATGACATCATCCCCACTCCCCACAGAAGACAAAAATTAAAGCGAATGCTTGAGCAGGAAAGGTCCTGATCCTCGTCATCTGGGACTGTTATGGTGTGATTCTCACTGATGTGATGCCGAGAGGCGGTACCATCAGTTGAGAAGCCTATGTCAACACTCAAACAAAACTCAAGACCCCTTCTGGCGACTTTGGCGCCACAGCAACCCAGGAGATGTTTTGCTGCAACACGGCCCCGCGCAAGCCTGAGGACTGCTCAACACATCGCAAAACAGGGTTGGACAGAGTTACCCCATCCAACCTGGAGCCCTGACCTTGCCCCCTCGGGCTTCCGCTTGTTTGGGCTATTAAAGAATGCCGTTCGTGGAAGACATTTTGAGGACGATGAGGAGGAGATTCACACAGTGAAGCACGGGATCCGCCAGCAGGACAGCGATTGGTACTGACAGGGCAGACACGCCCTTGTATCGCGCTGAAGGAAGGCCACAAAACGGGATGGAGATTACTTGGAAAAATAGGGTGTGTAGATAAAATTCCAATCCCAAAGAAAACAGGAGTTGACAGATGTGAAAATTACCGAACTATCAGTTTAATAAGTCACGGCTGCAAAATACTAACACGAATTCTTTACAGACTTATGGAAAAACTGGTAGAAGCCGACCTCGGGGAAGATCGGTTTGGATTCCATAGAAATGTTGGAACAAGTGAGGCAATACTGACCCTACTACTTATCTTAGAAGATAGATTGAGGAAAGGCGAACCTACGTTTCTAGACTTAGAGAAAGTTTTTGACAATGTTGACTGGAATACACTCTTTCAAATTCTGCAGGTGGCAGGGGTAAAATACAGGGAGCCGGAATACACTCTTTCAAATTCTGCCGGTGGCAGGGGTAAAAGACAGGGAACGAAAGGCTATTTACAATTTGTACAGAAACCAGATAACAGCCATAAGAGTTGAGGGGCATGAAAGGGAAGCAGTGGTTGGGGAGTGAAACAGTGTTGTAGCCTATCCCCCATGTTATTCAATCTGTATATTGAGCAATCAGTAAAGGAAACAAAAGAAATATTTGGAGTAGGTGTTAAAATCTATGGAGAAAAAATAAAAACTTTGAGGTTCTCCGATGACATTGTAATTCTGTCAAAAACAGCAAAGGACTTGGAAGAGCAGTTGAACGGAATGGACAGTGTCTTGAAAGGAGGGTATAAGATTAACATCATCAAAAGCAAAATGAGGATAATGGAATGTAGTCGAATTAGCTCTGGTGATGCTGAGGGAATTAGAATAGGAAATGAGACACTTAAACTAGTATAATTATGAGATGTGCTATTTGGGGATCAAAATAAGTAATGGTCGAAGTAGAGAGGATGGAAAATGCAGACTGGCAATGGCAAGGAAAGCGTTTCTGGAGAAGAGAAATTCGTTAAAATCGAGTTAGATTTAAATGTCACGAAGTCGCTTCTGAAAGTATTTGTATGGAACGTAGCCATGTATGGAAGTGAAACATTGACGATAAATAGTTTGGACAAGAAGAGAATAGAAGCTTTCGAAACGTGGTGCTACAGAAGAAGGCTGAATATTAGATGGGTAGATCACATAACTAATGAGGAGGTATTTATCAGAATTGGGGAGAAGAGGAGCTTGTGGCACAACTTGACTAGAAGAAGGGATCGGTTGGTAGGACATGTTGTGAGACATCGACGGATCACCAATTTAGTGCTGGAGGGCAGCGTGGAGGATAAAAATTGTAGAGGGAGACAAGAGATGAATACACCAAGCAGATTCAGAAGGATGTAGGTTGCAGTGGGTACTGGGAGATGAAGAAGCTTGCACAGGATAGAGTAGAATGGAGAGATGCATCAAACCAGTCTCTGAACTGATGACCATAAGAACAACGGATAAAACTCTATTCTTTTGTGTTTGTAATTCTCGTTATGTTCAATAACGAATTGTCGAAGAAAAAGAATGCAATGCATTACTTTTTGGGCAACCCTCGTATTTCATTCAGATTCCTTAGACAGTAGGTGTGTGTGTCAGTGAACTACTTACTCTATGATCAGCTGATGATGTCGTATGTTGCCAACTAACTGGTCATACATATCATCTGAAATCCTCTGCGTTGTACTATCGACCGGCACATCTGAAACCGTGAACGTCTCGGAAAACCTGCGGCGGCGCCGTCGTACTGCAGGGAGAGCGGAGTCACCGATGGGTGTATCTTCGCGTCTCTCAGAGCCGGTCTCAGCGATGAACACAGCTGCGACGTTGTCGTTGAGCACCTGCAGCTCTGCGACTACCAGGAGGATGAGGTCGATGAAGAAGACGTCGACGCAGAGCAGCACCTGGGAGGAGACGGTGAGGCAGAGCGTCTCGAACAGGTAGAGCAGCTCGTAGCCGGGGGAGCGCTGCGCGTTGGGCGGCAGCCACGTGGGCAGCGGCGTCTTGGCGGGCGGCAGCGTCGCGTTGAGCTCGTCGGGGGAGGAGGGGGAGGCGTCGCCGGAGACCACAGGGGCGCACACCCAGCCGCACAGCGCCACCGCCGTCATGCCCTGCAACCAAACGGTTTAAATGGCTCTGAGCCCTATGGGACTTAACTGCTGTGGTCATCAGTCCCCTAGAATTTATAACTGCTTAAACCTAACTAAGGACGTCACACACACCCATGCCCGAGGCGGGATTCGAACCTGCGACCGTAGAGGTAGCGCGGTTCCAGACTGTAGCGCCTAGAAGCTGCAGCCTAGCAACCGTACTCTCTGAGCGACACTGAAATCAACTACGTGTTGGGTCATTCACTGCTTGTTTTCAGTTCGATTATTAAGAATAACGGTCTACAGGTGGTAACAGCAGCCTCTAAAGCATTGATTCCCAACCAGGAGGTAATTTCCTCCTGAGGGATCAAATGAAATTTCCTGAGGGGTAAAAACTAAACGATTCGATTCCGTTTCAGTCACGAAACTATTTTCAAAAGGTCATCACTATTATCACAATTTTGTAAGACTCTAATATTAGATCATATGCACTACTGGCCATGAAAATTGCTATACAAAGAAGAAATCCAGATGATAAACGGGTATTCATTGGACAAGTATATTATACTAGAACTGACATGCGATAACATTTTCACGCAGTTTGTGCAGCTGCCCATGCACGTTCAACACGATACCACAGTTCATGAACAGTAGTGAGTGGCGTATTGTGACGAGCCAGTTTCTCGGCCACCATTGACCAGACGTTTTCAGTTGGTGAGAGATCTGAAGAATGTGCTGGCCAGGGCAGCAGGCGAAGATTTTCTTTATCAGAAACGGCGGTACACTGCCTGCAACATGGGGTCGTGCATTATCCTGCTGAAATGTAAGGTTACGCTGGGATCGAATGAAGGGTAGAGCCACGGGTCGTAACACATCTGAAATGTAGCGTGCACTGTTGAAAATGCCGTCAATGCGAACAAAAGGTGACCGAGACGTGTAACCAATGGCACCCCATACCACCACGCCGGGTGATACGAAGACACGCTTCCATTGTGCGTTCAACGCGGTGTCGCCAAACACGGATGCAACCATCACGATGCCGTAAATAGAACCTGGATTCATCCGAAAAAATGGTGTTTGGCCTTTCATGCACCCAGATTCGTCGTTGAGTACACCACCACTGGCACTCCTGTCTGTGATGCAGCGTCAAGGGCAACCGCACCCATGATCTCAGAGCTGACAGTCCATGTTGCTGCAAGTGTCGTCGAACTGTTCGTGCAGATGGTTGTTGTCTTGTAAACGTCCCCATCTGTTGACTCAGGGATAGAGACGTGGCTGCACTATCCGTTACAGCCATGCGGATAAGATGCCTGACATTTCGACTGCTAGTGATACGAGGCCGTTGGGATCCAGCACGGCGTTCCGTATTACCCCCCTGAACCCACCGATTCCATATTCTGCTAACAGTCATTGGTTCTCGACCAACGCGTGCAGTAATATCGCGATACGATAAACCGCTGTCGCGATAGGCTACAATCAGACCTTTATCAAAGTCGGAAACGTGATGGTACGCATTTCTCCTCCTTACACGAGGCATCACAACGATTCAACAGGCAACGCCGGTCAACTGCTGTTTGTGTATGAGAACACGGTTGCAAACTTTCCTCATGTCAGCCGTGTGTGAATGCTCTGAAAAGCTAATCATTTGTATTTCACAGCATCTTCTTCCTTTCGGTTAAATTTCGCGCCTGTAGTACGTTTCTTCGTAGTGTAGCAATTTTTATGGCCGGTAGTGTATGTTATCAATAATTACTTTTTCTCGGTTAGTAGCATTAATCCGGCTTAGGTTACAAGTTCCTCACATTCAGTGGTGGTAGTGTGGACAAAAACGAGAAATTATCTCATGTACACGTCGGCTCTAAACTGCATTCATGAGCTATGACCGTTCATTCATCTTCGCCAGTGTGAAATACATATCCCCCAATACATGTAGCTCTTTCACAAAGCGTAACTACGTATTTCTTGTGCTTCGTCCCATACAGGGTGGTCGGAAATTCCCGTTACAGACTTCTAGGACTTGTAGTGGGGAATGAATACATCGTATTCCATGTCCGGAAATGTCATCCAACGAGACTACAGAACGTCAAGCTATAGTGGAGGGCGTCTGTAAATGTACGTATGCTCGGGGTGATTCCGTGATGATGTTACAGACTTACTAGGACGATGGAGAATGATAAATGTATTAATTTAAGGTAAGGATCCCTGTACCGGAAATGAGAGTCGAAAGTTATAAACGAAAACCGTTCTCATACCTCTGACAATTGCTTACATGTACCGGTTCTTGTGCTGCGAAGAGTGTAGGGTTGGTAACTTTCAGTGGTGCTAGTGTGGACAAAAACGAGAAATTATGTCCTGTACACGTCAGCTCTAAACTGCATACATGAGCTATGACCGTTCATTCATCTTCGCCAATGTGAAATACATATCCCCCAATACATGTAGCTCATTCACAAAGCGTAACTACGTAAGTTTTTCAGCAGTAAACTACACATTTTTTTATAACCAACTGCAAGAAAGAAAATGGTCTGCTGTGTTGTGCTACAAAACTGTACGGTTTTGTTTCCTCTTATTTCCAGTTTTAATTATGACAGTGCGGCATTTGAAACATTAGACAATTTGTTTCTCCACAAATTGTATTCACAATGGTGTTTCTTTTGTGGCTTATTAGCTTATAATTAGAATACTACTACAGAATTTAAATTTGCAGAAACAATAAACAAGACTCAACGTCAGAGAGGGAGGCGGAAAAGGACCTGGACAGAGGAGTGAGAATAATTTTACGTAGTGGAAATGATGGCGTAAATGCCGTGTGGCTAGGGCCTCCCGACGGATAGACCGTTAGCCGGGTGCAAATCTTTCGATTTGACGCCACTTCGGCGACTTGCGCGTCGATGAGGATGAAATGATGATGGTAAGGACAACACATGTGCCTTCTGTTTTAGCTAATGATGAGACGTGTGTGTCTAGGGTTTTTAAGTTTTGTGATGTGTCTGGACTCTGGCCTAAAATTTTAGGCTGTAGGTTGTAGTGTATTGCAGAGTCGCTGACTCCTCCCCTTTTTTCCTTGCGGTCAGCCAGCCACTTCCATCTGCTACATTGTTTTAGCTTCCTCTATCATTTTCTTCCTGTGTTGTCCATGTTTTACTGCTGACGCTCTGCTTCATCCCACGCTTTGGTGTGGGTGAGCACATGTTTTTCAACGATTGTTACCCATGTTTTCTGTTCCGTTTTATAGTCCTGTTCTGGGATTTTTCTTGACACCCGTCTCACTAAGTTACTGAACGGGCGCTGAAGACCTTGCTGTCGTGCGCCAAAAACCCCTCTACTACTACTACTACTACTACTGAGCGCAGAAAATCTCCGACCCAGCCGGGAATCGAACCCAGAGCGTTAGGTATGACAAAACGTCGCGCTGACCACTCAGCTACCAGGGCCGGACGAGTGGAAATAATGAAATAGATATAGAGAAGGAATAGGAGAAGATGGAGACAGAGAGGAGGACGAGATGATGGAGAAAGAGATGGGAGGAGAAGATGAACAGAAGCAGAAGGGAAAAGGGGATTAGGAGGTATATTCAATTCCCATTCATCTTTTCTCTTATCTTTCCTTTCCATTTATTATTGACTTACAGCAACGTGAAGCTGTGTACTGCTAGATAAAATGATAGTAATGATACTGACGCAGTAATTTTTGTAGGGGTGATGGTACAGAAAAGTAATGCAGACTTCTTATCATCCATCACATCAACTCTAATACTACTAACAGGCTGTACCTAGGATCTATAGCCTCCTACCTTTTTGATCTCCGGCTCTCCTCAATTCTCCAGTTCCTTCGGACATGTCCGAAAGAACAGACACCACGCATTCATGTAAATGATTCACTTGATGGTTAATGGATCGACAACTTTCAGTGCTGATGCACATTTGCTTTCGACCTCGCGTGGAAATATAAAATTAGAGAGCATAGACAGGAACTGAAGATAGGTGGTGCTAGGTGTGAATCTGAGTTGGCTGGGAAGCGCCCTAGGATAGTCCGCGCATTTACGATCTGGTTGGCACGGTGACAACGGATCGGATATATTTCGCCCGACTACCTGTCTCCCATAAGTGAACGTTAATATTTCAAATCCAGACCGACACCCGGAAACTTCAAAGAGATCTTGGATTCGAGTCCCGCTCTGGTACAAATTTTCACTTGTCATCGCTGACTCCGCACAAAGTTCTGATGCAACTGATGCCATTTCCTTCCATTCCCCCCCCCCCCCCCCTTCCCCCACCCGTCAATTTACTCTGTGAATTGAAACGGAAAGAATCCTCACAAAATCTACACTCCTGGAAATGGAAAAAAGAACACATTGACATCGGTGTGTCAGACCACCATTCTTGCTCCGGACACTGCGAGAGGGCTGTACAAGCAATGATCACACGCACGGCACAGCGGACACCAGGAACCGCGGTGTTGGCCGTCGAATGGCGCTACCTGCGCAGCATTTGTGCACCGCCGCCGTCAGTGTCAGCCAGTTTGCCGTGGCATACGGAGCTCCATCGCAGTCTTTAACACTGGTAGCATGCCGCGACAGCGTGGACGTGAACCGTATGTGCAGTTGACAGACTTTGAGCGAAGGCGTATAGTGGGTAGGCGGGAGGCCGGGTGGACGTACCACCGAATTGCTCAACACGTGGGGCGTGAGGTCTCCACAGTACATCGATGTTGTCGCCAGTGGTCGGCGGAAGGAGCACGTGCCCGTCGACCTGGGACCGGACCGCAGCGACGCACGGATGCACGCCAAGACCGTAGGATCCTACGCAGTGCCGTAGGGGACCGCACCGCCACTTCCCAGCAAATTAGGGACACTGTTGCTCCTGGGGTATCGGCGAGGACCATTCGCAACCGTCTCCATGAAGCTGGGCTACGGTCCCGCACAGCATTAGGCCGTCTTCCGCTCACGCCCCAACATCTTGCAGCCCGCCTCCAGTGGTGTCGCGACAGGCGTGAATGGAGGGACGAATGGAGACGTGTCGTCTTCAGCGATGAGAGTCGCTTCTGCCTTGGTGCCAATGATGGTCGTATGCATGTTTGGCGCCGTGCAGGTGAGCGCCACAATCAGAACTGCATACGACCGAGGCACGCAGGGCCAACACCCGGCATCATGGTGTGGGGAGCGATCCCGTACACTGGCCGTACACCTCTGGTGATCGTTGAGGGGACACTGCATAGTGCACAGTACATCCAAACCGTCATCGAACCCATCGTTATACCATTCCTAGACTGGCAAGGGAACTTGCTGTTCCAATAGGACAATGCACGTCCGCATGCATCCCGTGCCACCCAACGTGCTCTAGAAGGTGTAAGTCAACTACACTGGCCAGCAAGATCTCCGGATCTGTCCCCCATTGAGCATGTTTGGGACTGGATGAAGCGTCGTCTCACGCGGTCTGCAGGTCCAGCACGAACGCTGGTCCAACTGAGGCGCCAGGTGGAAATGGCATGGCAAGCCGTTCCACAGGACTACATCCAGCATCTCTACGATCGTCTCCATGGGAGAATAGCAGCCTGCATTGCTGCGAAAGGTGGATATACACTGTACTAGTGCCTACATCGTGCATGCTCTGTTGCCTGTGTCTATGTGCCTGTGGTTCTGTCAGTGTGATCATGTGATGTATCTGACCCCAGGAATGTGTCAATAAAGTTTCCCCTTCCTGGGCCAATGAATTCACGGTGTTCATATTTCAATTTCCAGGAGTGTAGTTGCATTTTTCGATAGCACTGTGCCGTGCTGGCCCCGGCTTATGCGTTGGTATAAACCTTGACTGTTACTCTGCATTAGGTTTCCCGCGGTTATTGCGGTTATGCCGTGATTCTTCCTCTTCCTACGTGTGACAGCAGCGGTGTGTATCGATATTCGCACCTTGTACTATCTTTGGTCTGGTGCTTATAGTTTCCGGCCAGCCGGTGTGCGGCAGTCGGTCTGTCGGCGGGATCAGTCAGGAATACTCCGCACGGCTCAGTGGGCAGGGCCAGCTGGCGGTCTCTACGCAGTGTCGGAGTGTGTGGGAGCTGTTCCGATTGCTACGAGGTTCGTGGCTCACTGACCCAGCACATCACAGTTGAGGGGCGATTTAATTACCAAACCCAGACTGTTAACATTGTGCCGTTGGCTTTCATGGTTGGCTGTAGGGGTATTCCCGTGAGCAACAGCGAGTGTTCGAGTTGGCGAACGTTTGGTCACCACCCGGTGGAGTTTAGCTGTATTTTGGTTATTTGAAGTCCAAGTGTACCACCAGAATTTTCTGCCTTGTTGCTGTTGGCGTTCCTGTTACCTGACCTGGCCGCTGACGTAAAATTCAGGCAGTGTCCTCTCCTCACCGTGTTGTGGCTGTCCAACACATGTGTGAACTGTTGACAGCTTATGCATACTTGGTTGTGGGCGGCTACGCCTTTTACGTTTTGGCTTTGGAGTTCCTCGTGCACTGGTTGGGTGAAAAGCAAGTCGTCTTGTCGGTGGGTTCGTTGACTGTGTCTTGGTTGGGCTGCCGGCGGATCGGATATATTTCGGCCGACTACCTGTCTCCTCTAAGTGAACGTTAATATTTCAAGACCAGACCGACCCCCGGAAACTTCAGAGCGCCACTGGCTGTACTTAGTTTCCTTATTCGTGTATGATTGGGTATTTTAATGGCTTATAGCTGATGGTTTGAATTTGTATGCTTTTAGTTGGGTTTTAAATAATGGGCCTTCAGCCGCTTTGAAATTGAAAGTTCCTTACTTGTCAAGTCTTACACATTTGGGCCTTTAGCCTCATTTGAAATATTTTTTGGATAAAGCTTTGGGCCTTCTGCCTTTTGAAAATTTATTGTATTTGTGTTTTTCAATTACGGGCCTTCAGCCGGTTTAAAATTTAAATTCCTTACTTGTTAAATCTTAGGTTGTTTGGGCCTTCAGCCTGTGTAAAATATTGTTTAAAGATAAAGCTTTGGGCCTTCTGCCTACTAAAAACAATTTTCGGCCTTCAGTCATTTTTAAATTGAAGTTCTTGTCTCTCAAGTATCAGACTGTGTGGGGCCTTCGGCCTAATTGAAGATAAGGTCTTCTGCCTTGTGTTCTCTTTTAAAATAAATTTTACCTGCAGTCTTAAAACATGGGCCTTCAGCCGTTTTTAAATTAAACTTGTTTGCTTTTCAAGTGTTAGATTTGTTGCGCCTTCAGCCAAGTTATAGAACTTACTTCTGTGAGGCCTCCTGCCTTCTAAATATTCAGTTTTGAGCCTGTATTTTAAGTTAATGGCTTTCAGCCGTTTTTAAATTTCAGTGGTTGTGCCCTTAAGGCACAAAGTAGCGTGGCCAATTCAGCCTGTAACTAAGTTCAAAAATTTTTGCTGTTTTGTTTCGACAACTAAATAAAGTTATGTGTGTGGTGTAACTGACAGCCCCCTTTCGGCCCCTTTCCACAATTCCATCTACCTGTTCTGTCCTGCGGATTTAAGGAGGGCGCTTCAAGCACCACATTTCACATTCTTTCCGGTTTCTCTTCTCTAGCTTACTAGTGGTGTGGTCCACCTTTCACTTTTACACAGCGGAGCGTTCCAAAAATATACTATCACGAGATTGCTCCACATCTGCATGTGAGTATCTGATAGCAGCAGAGGTCTTTTACAGGACAAAGCTTTCTTCAGCTGCGCAAATCTGCATCTGATATCGTCAATGGGACCGTACCAAGCACCAACGGCTTAGTACGGTATGTGGAAGGCGAGGACGTTGCACTGGACAGTAAATTGGAATGTCAGCAGTGTGCGCGTGTTTTGTCTGGGTACGTGCCTGCATGTAGAGGAAGACGGCGTCTGCGCGCATCCGGTAGGCCGCTCTGGTGTCGGTACGTCCGCCTCCGCCCCCACATCCGCCCCCGCCGCCCCCAGCCGCAGCCTGCTCGCCGTGAGCTGCCCGCACCGTCGCCACCATCCGCAACAGCCGGTGCACGCTGCTCTGCTGCGCCACGAAGCAGCCCGCCTGTCGTAGGCAAATTAAGTAGAGAAAACATGAGAAATGACTAGCAGAGAAAATAAAAGAGAAGCCCATCAACGCCGAAGATATCGTTGATGAGGCTTGGGAGCAAATCGATGAAAGTATTCAAGCAGTAGCTCAAGAAGATCTAGGTACACGAAATATAAAGTAAGAGAGGAAAAGAAACAGAACACCAAAGAAATGTGTGAAAAATAAGTGTGCCTATTTTAAAAATAAAACACTCAAAACACAAGAGTCTTACTAACATTACAAAAGAAATCGCAATGAGAGAAAATAACTAGTGAATCGAAACTTCCTGGCAGATCAAAACTGTGTGACCGAGACTCGAACTCAGGACCTTTGCCTTTCGTGGGCATGTACTCTACCACTGGCAAAAGTAGCGTTGCGAGGACGGGGCGTGAGTAGTGCTTGGTTAGCTCAGATATTAGAGCACTTTCCCACGAAAGGTAAAAGGTCCCATGTTCAAGTCTCGGTCCGGCACACAGTTTTAATCTGCCAGGAAGTTTCATATCAGCACACACTCCGCTGCAGAGGGAAAATCTCATTCTGATAACTAATGAATCGTTTTAAACTGGAATACTGATAAATCTTTTATGAAAATTTAGAACATGATTTATAAGGTTTACAGAAGAGAATTTGAAGAATGATACGACAACAGAAGAAAGAATTAAATGAAATTTTGTAAGATAGTGACACACATGAGGAATCATTGGTTAAATGTTTAACAGAGTTCTGTAAAGATAAAAAATCATCAGAAAACAAAGAGAAACCAGAGATCAATACACACTGAGTTCCACAAGAAAGTGTAGGCCTAAATCTGTTACAGACTGCGGAAATACCTAAAAGTTAATCTAATCACCGCCATTATCGATTATAGCTTGCCGCCTTACCCCTCTCTCCGGTAAATCATCTCAGTTTCCAACCACTTAATATCGTTTGACCCATCTCGCAACTAATGTCTTTGACTTTCTAAGAATTTTAGCAGCAGCGTCATATGAGAGCTTTAGTCTCTTTGGAAGATTTACAAGGAAAACTGCCTCGTGACGCTTCTTATATTTTGCACTCATTTTAAACTGCAACAGACAAAACAAAACTTTTAACTCTCACGCTGTTCATCTATGCACTGTGCAAAAGCGTACTGATTACATATTCGACAACACTCCCAGAAATGGCGCTGCGGGCGTTACATTTACAATTATGGTGTACACTTCCTCGTGGGACTGACTGAAAGTAAATGATGAGATGGCTGTTTCACATGCAAGGGTAAAAGAAACAGTAACTCTCTTAAAAATAAGAAGTCTTCAGAGAAAGATAGGATTCGCAAGAATTACTGAAGTGTGGAGGAGATCACTAACTGAACAACTAACCAAGTTGATTGACAATGTTATAACTGTTAATAAAATTCCAAACGATTAGAGAATTAGTACTACAGCTCTCATGTACCAAAAATGAGAAGAAAGACCCATCGAAGTACAGAGAAATAAATCTACTGAAATGAGTATTACTCATAACAAAAATAATAGGGCATAAAATAAAAGTATTGCAACCCTTCCACAGGAGCAGAATGGTTTTAAATCCGGTAGGTCATGTAGAGATGCGGTATTCATTTTTAGACAGGTTGTAGCGAAGTCCAAGGAATACAACAGAACACCTTGTCTTTCCTTTATTGATTTACAGAAGGCTTTTGATAGGATTCGGTTACAAGTCTTTTCAACCTGCTCTACAATCGAGGCTATCGTTCCAACTTAATAAAAACAGCTGAAGGTATTTATTCCAATAACTACTTCTAGCTGAACATTGTTTCCAGGCTAACTAGTTGCATAGCAGTTAACAGTGGTATTAGGCAAGGTGACTCTTTTAGCCCGCTACTTTTTAATATAGTCATGGATGAAGTAATGGAGTAGATACTGGTTAGTAGTGCTTATAGAGTAGGGGACACAGAAATAAAAACCATTTGTTACGCTGACGATGCAGTTCTACTGGTGAACAGCGAAATGCAGAAACATTTACATATATTTCACGTGGCAGGTGAAAACCTAAATATGGTTGCATTAACTCAAAACTCAAATGTATGACAACTGTAGATCCAATTAGATGCCAACACGAAGTGGATAGAATTAATTATGCAACAGGTAATGGCATTTAATATCTTGGTATTGAACTGCCCAGCAATGAAAATGTCCAAGTTGAAGTAAGATAACAAGCAACAAAAGCAAAGGAAATGGAATGGTATTTAAATGGTACTGTTTGGAAAAAACAAGCATATAGGAAAAGATGCAAAGGCAAGACTATACAAAATGACCTACTCAGCTGAGACAAGACTGGAAACATCAAAAGCAAAGAGACTTTTGAAACAACGTGAAAGAAAACTCTGCTGAGAACCATAGGGAAGATGCTGAGACATACTGTAGAAAGAGAAGTGAAAGGATTAGAAAAGGATGTAAACTGGACTCCGTTACTGAGTGAGTGCACATGACAAACCATGAATGGAACGAACACACAGACAGGATGGATGAAAGAAAAATTGTGAGAATCGTGGAAAAACAAATCACCAGCTGGTAAAAGAAATATGGCCGTCCAAGGAAAAGATGGAGCGACAGCCTTAGGATAGACTTGGGGGTAATGGAGGAAACAGGCTTTAGCCTAGGAAGAAAAGAAAAGGAAAGATAGATAATGTTTCTAGTCCCAGACTTCCAAACAGATGCGAAGTACTAGGAATGCTGTAGGTTCTCTTCAAATCTGAAGAATAATAATGGTACAAGTTAGAACTACGAGGGTTGGAACATTAATAGTGGCAACTATTTATTTACAGCTCGTACAAAATAGATACGTGTTTCAAAGTTTTACTGACCTTCAAAGTAGACACCAGCGTTGTGTATAACATGTTGCCAGCGATGTGGAAGTCGTGGGATACTATTAGCAGTGCCACTTGTGTTGACAATTCGAGCGGAGTGGTCTATTGCTTGACGAATGTGTAGCAGTTCTGAAGAGAATGCCATGAAGGGTTTCCTTCAGTTTAGAAATAGAGTTAAACTCACGAGGGCTTAAGTCAGGGGAGTGCAGTAGGTGGTATAGCACATAGCAGTCCCATCAGTCAAACAAATCAGTAACAGCTTGCACTGTACGTTCTTGAGAATTGTCCTGTAAAGTGATGGTCAGGTTCTGCAGAATGTGTCATCACTTCTGTCTCTAAGCTGGTCGTAGGTTGCGTTGCAAAAATGAACATTTTACATCTTCAGTATGGTGACTTACGTTTAAAGAGGCGGACAGCATTAAAGATTGCGTTGTACGAAAGCTGTAAAGATTAAACAGGCTGTACCATGGTACGTAAACTTACCTTTAATGTATAGTAGTAAATGATGACTCTGACGGCTCCCGAGATTAAACTGACCTCACAACGGCGCTTGCAATGTCCATGCTATAGTGTATCAAAAGATAATTTGCAACTTCAGAAAACTAAATTTACATTGGAATCGCCTCTTTTATGGATGTGTAGACATCTCATATCTGTACATATGTCTTTTTCAAAAAATATCAATACGTCAGTAAAAATTAAAAAGAAACATTCTAAAAACATTATAAAAATACATATTTAAAAATTTCTTACAAAAATGCATTCCGAACTATGGTTTCTAAAAATATTTCTGTTTGGAAAATACGACAGGTATTTAGTTACTTATCTACAGTGCTACATTAAATAACTGGAAGAACCCATATAAATTAAATTAATTTTATTCGTTTAATGAATTTGCATGTTTTATCTGCAATGTCGATAGTTATCATACTGTCTTGAATCTCACCTAATGTATGTTTAGTTGTTCTCAAATGTTTATTTTAAATATGTATTTTTACAACGTATTTTAAAAGGTTTTTAATTTTTACATAGGTACTCGAATTTTTAAAAAGACAAACAGATATGGGACGTCAACTCACAGGCCCACAAAAGAGTCGGCTACAATGTAAATTTCGTTTTCTCTAGCTATAAATCATCTTTGTATGCACTATGCCGTGGACGTTACAAGTATTATTGTAGTCAATATAATGTTTGGCGCTGCCAGTGTCGTCATTTACTGCTGTATTTTAACTGTACTTTACACGTAAGTTTAACTACTACTGTACTGGCAGTTTAATCTTTAGAGCTGTCAACCAACTTTAAACGTAAGTCACCATACAGGAAATACATACGTAAATTACGTAACCTCATCGTAACTTTTCCAAATTATGTCAATTTATATCTTTCACAGTGCGTATTCTGATGATGCTCTTGTTCATTTGAAGAGCGAAACTGGTAAATGAAAAAATACAAACTGTGACTTGTGGCTGTTTTGCAAAGCTTTTAAATTTAAGCGTTCGGAAGTATTTTCTGAAGCTATTTGATTTACTTTTGAAGGTATTTGATTGACTTCTTGTAGAAGTGATATGTGGACGATAAGTAATTCAGACAAGAAGAGAACTGAAGCTTTTGAAACGAGTGTCCTGAAGGATAGGCAGTTAGCTCGAATTACTAATGAGGATATACTAAATCGAATTGGGGAGGAAAATAACATTTGGGCCACCACTAGATTTCAAGAAGGCCAACATGGGACTCCAATGAAAAGATTCAATTTGGTAATCGACGGAGTTGGGGGGGGGGGGGGGGGGGGGTAGAATTGTAGAGCGAGACCTACACATGAATACAGTGAAGAGGGTAAAATGGATGTGGCAGTTCTTCGGAGATTAAGAGGACTGAATGGGATAGACTAACGTGGAGAACTGCATGAAACCAATCTTAATATTGAAGGCAACAACAACAACAACGACATAGAATGAGGTCGCTTTGAACTTTTGAGGAGACTGGTGACCACTACATCTAAATAAATTGCGGAATTCACAGTTTTGGTCAGATTTACATTATTATACAACAAATTTCATAAATAAACGAGGACTCCTACCCTTCCTAATTAGAGCTGTGCTAGGTTTACAGCTCAGCGTGCTGGATTGCAGTCCTGTACTTGGTTCAAATGGCTCGGAGCACTATGCGACTTAACATCTGTGGTCATCAGTGCCGTAGAACTTAAAACTACTTAAACCTAACTAACGCAAGGACATCAAACACGTCCATGCCTGAAGCAGGATTCGAACCTGCGACCGTAGCGGTCACGCGATTCCAGACTGAAGCGCCTAGAACCGCACGGCCACACCGGCCGGCTAGTTCTGTACTCTCTCATAATAAGAGTGCTGTAGAAAAGCGAAGTATTGAAATTTTTTGTGTAGTTGCATTTGGTCGCTGAATAAGAGACGCATTCTGGTTACTTATCTCTAGATTTTTCTGCAAGAAACAGAAGTAACAAAATTACCCAGTTCCATATTCGTGGGCAAACAATACGTTTCATAACGACTATGAGGAACCTGTTATCGACTGTGCACTTAAAGCTACGCAGCATTCATTGTTTCTAGAAGTTAATTATACACGCGGTCAAGCAGACGCTTTCATGTGTAATTAAATCGTTGTTCTGGTTTCACATACTTCTCATGTGCTTCCGTGTCCTGCAGGTTTCAGAGTGCTTCACAGTCTACACTGATCCTATTGCATAATTAATTGGTGTTTGGACCGGTTATTTAGTAGGAACAGGACCGTTGTAACATTTTACTAGTAATCAACATGTTAGCCCAGTGGGTACAAAGGCACTTACTTTTTAACTTGATGATTTTTACCTTAATCAGCAAAGCGATTGAAGCCATGATGACGAAGATGCAAGAGCTAAGCTCCTCCAGATCGTCTGGCGTGTCCCAGTAGAGCTTGGAGAAGGCAGCGACAGGCATGGAGGCCATCAGGATGAAGCTGAGGCAGCAGCGCGGCAGCACGCAAGCGTCGCAGCTACGACGATCCCGCTGTGCGGGTGGCGTCCAGAGTCCCAGCAGGCGCAGCACGCCGCCGCTGCGACCCACCAGCAGGTGCTTCCGGCCGGTCGCTACCGACATGCCTCCCGCCGCGGATGTCAAACCGCACAGTTGCTGCTGCAACTTACTTTTGTACAGGGTTATTGATAAGTACTTCCAGAATATCAGAAGATGTCTGTGCGAAAGCGACAAGAAATAACGGAAAAATACATGCTGATCGACGGAGCAATTCTCCAGTTATAGATTGGAAGTACGCGCTGTGGTGTAGTTGCCTAGCGCACTACAATTGGAAAGCGTGTCAGGACAAAGCTTTTAATGGAGAGAAATGTGAGATTTACGGCCTTGAAATTACTCAATGTGCGTTAATTTTTTTTAGAATGAAACAGTTCCTAACGGCTAAAGAGGTTTATTGATTTACTGGTAACATGTTTCGACCTCTGTTCTAGGCATCATCAGACCGTTTACTCTGTAAAGACAGTAAATTGAATATGCTTAGAGGAACATAAAGTACACTACTGGTCATTAAAATTGCTACGCAACGAAGATGACGTGCTGCAGACGCGAAATTTAACCGACAGGAAGAAGATACTGTGATATGCAAATGATTAGCTTTCCAGAACATTCACACAAGGTTGAAGCCGGTGGCGACACCTACAACGTGCTGACACGAGGTAAGTTTCAAACCGATTTCTCATATACAAACAGCATTTGACCGGCGTTACCTGGAGAAACGTTGTTGTGATGCTTCGTGTAAGGACGAGAAATGCTTACCATCACGTTTCCGACTTTGATGAAGGTCGGATTGTAGCCTATCGTGACTGCGGTTTATCGTATCGCGACATTGCTGCTCGCGTTGGTCGAGATCCAATGACTCTTAGCAGAATATGGAATCGGTGGGTTCAGGAGGGTAATACGGAACGCCGTGCTGGATCCTAACGGCCTCGTATCACTAGCAGTCGAGATGACAGGCATCTTATCCGCATGGCTGTTACCCATCGTGCAGCCACGTCTCGATCCCTGAGTCAACAGATAGGGCGTTCGCAAGACAACAACCATCTGCACGAACAGGTCGACGACATTTGCAGTAGCATGTACTCTCAGCTCAGAGACCATGGCGGCGGTTAGTCTTGACGCGGCACAAAGCTGTACCCATGGGACTCTACCTAAGCTGGCGAGGAGCAGGTGTCACTCTAGCAGGCGTCACTCTAGCAGGCATACAACAACTGCTGCCTGACATACAATTTACGTCGCTTAAGTAGCGACAGCTCCAGCCACCGTCTCCGTTATACATCATTGTAAGCCAACGGCCGTAAAAGAAGTTAAATACAGACTAAATACAATTATTTATGTACAATATTTACGTCCAGGCCAAAGGTGTATGGAAAATACAAATAATCTTCATCAAACCACAATATAAAATTGAGTAAAAAGAAAGAAAATAAGCTGCTTAAGGAATACCCAATCCCAAGGGCATCTAGTTCATAATAATTTTGAGTTTTATTATTATTATTATTAGCGAATGTCCCCATAGGAGAACGATAAGCAGGTGATTTATCAATATTTCTTTAGGTTCTTCTTGTTCTGCCAATATTTCTTCATTTTCTCCCCAAAGGCCTTCTTTCTTTCTTCAGTCCACTTTGGTCGGTATGGTTTTGGTGCCGTCTCTGAAGTAAACTTCCACTTGTCAATTTTTCTTCTGAATGTATCCCTGTCTGATGCGTCTGTTATGTCAATTTTTGCTTTTGTCAAATCCTTCTTAACTTCAGTTACCCAGGGTATTGTTGCTTTAAGTGATGTCACATAGTCCAATAGACGTTTAGTTAACCTGTTTCCAGGTAATCTGTGTAGGTGTCCATAAAATTTCATTCGTCTCTTTCTGATGTCACTTTCGATATTTGATAGTTTTTCAGTTGTTTCGATGGTCTGCAGTCTGTATCCATCTTGTGTGTATCGTGGTCCCAGAATTTTCCTAATAATTTTTCTCTCTATTTTCTTAATATCTTGTAAATCTAGTTTTCTATTCAGTGAGAGCGTTTCACTTGCATATGTGACTGTAGGTTTGATAACTGTGTTGTAGTGTCTGATTTTAGTTCCTTTTGACAGGCATTTTTTGTTATATATGCTTTGAACAAGTCCGAATGCTTTCTTGAATTTCTGTACTCGGTTGTTTTGTGCTATTTTCTCGAGTCCTGTTGGTTCAATAACTTCGCCGAGATACTTAAAGTGTTTGACTCTGTTGATTTCACCAAAATTTGTTTCCAGTTTCGGAATATCTAATTTGGAGCACATAAACTCAGTCTGCTCAAAGGAGATTTGCAGGCCAACCTTCTCTGCACGTTCTTTAAGGATCTCAATTTGTTTTATTGCAGTTTCTTCACTGTCAGTTATAATTGCTAGGTCATCTGCAAACGCTAAATATGGGATGTTCAATTTTCCTTTACCTCTTCCTAGTTCAATTGGTTTCCAGAAGTTTTGTTTCTTTAGTTCGATTTCCCATTCTTCCATTACTTTGTCTAAAACTATGTTGAATAATAGTGCCGAGATCCCATCTCCTTGTCTTACTCCTGTTTTAATTAAGAATGGTTCCGAGATTTCGTCTATGAATTTAATTTTTGATTTAGTTTCTGTCAGTGTTTGTTCGATTAGTTTTCGGGTTTTGGTGTCTAGTCCATGTTCTTCGAGAATATTAAATAGTGACTGTCTGTCTATAGAGTCATATGCTTTTTTAAAATCAACGAATGTGCACACTATTGGTTTAGACCGGATTGCTTTCATTTTTAAAATAGCTTTAAGGTTAAAGATATGTTCAGGGCATGATCTGTTATGTCGAAAGCCTGCTTGGTAGTCTGAAATTGTATGTTCTAGTTGTTCTTGTGCCCTCTTTAGTAGACACGCGGATAAAATTTTATAAGTCACAGGTAAAAGTGAAATGCCTCTGTAGTTGTTTACGTCTGCTCTGTCTCCCTTTTTGTGCAGTGGATGAATTAGTTTCGAGTTTTATATTATGGATGTAAATCTTGTAAATAAATAGTTGTGTTTAGGTTTTATGTAACGAGTTTCACCGTCATTGATTAACAATGATATAACGCTGGGGCTAGTGGGTAGATCTTCCGCTATTTAAGCGGTGTGAACTGCATGTCAGGCAGCATTGCATATATGCCTCCCTGAATAACACCTGACACCTGCTCCTCGCCATCTTCAGTAGACTCCTATGGGTATAGCTTTCTTTCATCCACATATTTGTTGATGTACCTTTTTTTGCACTTGTAGTTTATATTACATTAAGTGCATTTATCTTACTCATTTCACAGAATAACCGATCTGATGATGACCACAACAGTGGTGGAATCCGGTCACCAGCAAATAAATAAACATCTTTATGATTTTGGGACTGTTTCACTACAAAAAAATTAACGTATGTTTTAAATGCTTACTTTCAAATAGAAATAAGGTAAAATGTCTCAAAAAACTTTAGTTCAGACGAGTCTGAATATCAGGTAAAAGCTCCAACAGCCAAAGCAATCCATGAGTGGTACAACACATCCCGTGAGACTGGCTGCTTCTGTGCTGCGCAGGAAACAGACTGGTCGGTACTTTCAGCAGAGAAACTGGACTGTGTGCGGGGACCATTCATCAGCAGTCCAAAAACATCGACGTCATAGGCGAGCAGAGTTCTATGGATCATTTTCACCATAAGTCATTTTGATGTGGAACAAGTCATTTTACATTCAAATTACAAATATGTAAATATGGGTACATGAAAAACATTTATAAGTCCTTTATTTAATATACAAATGAGAGATAGTAAGATCTACACACCACATTTTACACATTACAGTAACAGAAATTCTTATGCGGAATAGAAGGCATCGTCAAGAAGACATCTTTTCAGTTTCTTTTTCAGATTTTACTTGGCTGTCTGACATACATTTTATGTCACTGGGTAAGTTAATAAAAAATCTTCGTTGCAGCATTGTGCACCTCTTTTTCTGCTAAGGACGACCTTAATGTGGAGTAATGAATGTCATTTTCCTTTCTGGTATTGTAACTATGTACATCAATGTTCCTTTTGAAATGCAGTGGATGATTTACAACAAAAAAAAAACTTCAGGAGGGAATAAACATACTATGAGGCAGTAGTCAGAATGCCCAACTCCTTAAAAAGATATCTACAAAATGTTTGTGGGTGAGCAGCACATATTATTCTCACAGCACGTTTTTGAAAAATTAAGACTTTCGTTCATACAAAGGAGTTACTCCAAACATTATTCCTTATGACGTTCTTTAATGACAACATGGAAAATATGTATACTTACTTGTCTCTCCCCAAGATTTGCATTGATTCGAAGTGTTAATGTGACTGAAGTAAACATTATTTTAAGTTCCAAAATATGCTTTTTCCCCATTCAAATTTTCATTAATTTGGACATCTAATAATTTTGAAGTTTTCCCCTATTTATTATCTCCTCATCAAGTGTTACACTTACCAATGGAGTAAATATGTCATGTCTTTTTTCTTTTTAAAATTGAGGGTGAGACCATTCATAGAAAACCAGTCAATCATACTTTTAGAAACATCGTTTACCGGATTGAGTACCATGCTCCTTGTTGTATATTATATGAAAAATCGTTTATGTATGTGAGAAACAGTAGTGGACCTAGGTATGAGCCTTGGCGAAGCCCATTCGTCAGATTCCCCAGTCAGAACAATGTCCCCAGATTAAATTGGATGAATTACTATGTACAACGATCTTCATTCATTCATTTGGTGTGATTATCTGTTGGTTGGCTATACCATCAACCCAATAAAACTTCAGTTTATCTAGGAGAATACTGTGATTGACACAGACAAATGCCTGAAATAGGTCGCAGAAAACATCAAAAGGCGCTATTCTATTATTTAATTCTTGTAAAACACTGCGGATAAACATGTAAATGGCAGTCTCAGTAGAGTAACTCTTTTGGAATCCAAACTATAGAACTACATGAACGACTGTCAGCTGTCTCACACATCCTATGCAATCACCAACGTGTAAAACATACCAGCTGCTGTTCTTGCGCAAGCTATCTAGTCGGGACTCTTAGCTTTGTTCTGACTTTTGAAATAACTTGCAGCCGATACTGGAGGAAGACGAATATTCACAGATGTTGGTTTTTATTGACGAATGCGTGCTTGATGTGTGTTAAGAAGAAACTGTTGGGCCGCGTACAGAAGAATCACACGAGATTGTGGAAAACATTAGTGAATAACCTAAATTTAACGTATTTTGTACGATGTCCTTTACAAAAATTTGTTGACCATTTTTCTTTGCAAAAAAGAAAATGAATGGATCCTGTATCTGGACGTACTGCAGCAGTAGTTTATCCCCAGAAGCATAAAGGCAATGGAGATCCATTTTGGTACAAAGTGGTGCTCCACCACAGTTTTTTTTTCAGTCATTCGTGATTACCTCAACGCTAAACTGACTCAACGTTGGAGTGGACTTGCTTCCCAACACGACTCTTGTTCCCACGGTCACCAGACTGAACTCCGCGTGATTTTTTCTTATGGGTATATGTCAAAGACTGTGTTCCTTCCTCCAATGGCACTTAATTTATAACAATTCCTGACATGACAAAAGTTTGAGAACAGTGAAACTGTGCCACAGATGGTGCCCACATTGAGCACATTAATGTAAGTCAAAACTTGCAGAGGTGCTCTGTCCGCTGATATGAGTCTACTTTCCGTATGTCCTATAGTTTTCACGTCGTCTTGTTAAAATTTAAACATTCGTATGAATAAACCTGTGTTTACTGGCCATCAAAATTTTAACACAACGTAAGTCACAGATCCCTGAATCCCTTGTATCCGGGAAAAATAAGTCCACAAGAAAATGAAAGAAGCAGAAAAATCTGACATGTGGAGTCCCAGACGTTCAGCGTCTGTCACTTGATAATAACGCCAATAGGTTCAGAGGGTTCCACACGGTGAAGGCCACGGTGGTACAGACACCTTGGGGAAATTTTTTTGAGGTCACGTTTAAACTGCCGCCTTGCGACTGATACATCGCTGCTCGCTGGTTGCACAATATCTCGCCTTCCCGCTATGAACACTTATCCTGCGGCTGTTCATATCGCTAGCTGAGTGGATTACTTGCAGTTTATGAAGAAAAAACTGTATTTTATGCATCGTCTGACGACGTATCGAAAGAAAGCAAAGAGGAATGCTCGACGTTTGTATGGAAGCGGGGGCGGCATTTTCAGATGTGACGCTGACCCCCTCGTGCTGCTTGACGTCATTCGGACCTGCAGTGGAACGGAGCTGGTAGGAGCTACCCAACTCATCTTCCGCGTATGCGTCGTTTCGTCCTCTCTGATAAGTGGTAGAGGTTGAAACCATGTCTGTAGTAGCAGAAAAGCATACCAGCCCCGGCACTCGATTTTTTTAAATATATATATATATATATATATACTCTTGACGACTATGGAGATAGCCACCGAAGGTCGAGTATTTTATTGGAGCTGAAAACAGAGAATATTTTATTCGTCTATAATCATGGTTATTTCATACCAAAAATGTGGTCGTCGGCAAGAGAAAGAAGAGCTATGGATGGAGGGATAAAATGTAGATCTTCCACAATGAAGATAGCTTCACGGTTTCTAACAAGTGCTCAAAAATTATCCATTTGCGAACGTTGTAACAAAGTTTACAGTTTTATTTTAAATATTATTGAAAGAGAATAGTTTAAAATATGAATATTCGACCCAAAGTTACTTAAATAATTTCTGTTGAAGTTTGTTTCGTAGGGCTACTCACTCTGAAGTAACATGTCGCCACTTTTTATCCGCATCTGCTTCATACATTACTTCTGCCACTTTAAGATTTTCGTACTGAGTAAAGAATAAAAACGATGAATTAGGTGAAATGGAGGAACTAATTTCCAGAAATTATTACACCTAATATTATCCATCACTGATCGGTTACGAATATCTGTATGTCTCTGGTACCTGAGAGCTCTCTGTCCAAAATTACCTGAAATAAAGTGCCTTTTTAAAATAGTCATTTAAGTTCTCACAACATTACTGTCTGCGTATAGTGATTTCATTGGTAGGATGCTGAGAAAATATACATAAACTATCTCTCGTCAGATTACGTACAACTTTTCACGTTACGGTATTAACTGAGGAATCTAAGAATGTACTACTATTTTAATGATACCTACTCGTGCCATATTGAAAGCGAACCTGTTTCTCGTTAATAATGAAATCGATTATGCTACAGTCACAGGTTCGAATCCTGCCTCGGGCGTGGATGTGTGTGATGTCCTTAGGTTGGTTAGGTTTAAGTATTTCTAAGTTCTAGGGGACTGATGACCTCAGATGTTAAGTCCCACAGTGCTCAGAGCCATATGAACCAACTTAACGGTTACCTATGAATCAGATCATATAAGAACATGAATTAAGAACAACAATGATCACTAAAGGAATGGCTGGTATTCTTTCTATAACACAGTAGCTATTTCATAAACTATATCTTAAAAAGTGGGAAAAGCATCTATCTGGTTTACGGAAGGACTCGTCCCGCCTAAATGCACATGCACATGCACATTCACCCCACAATACAGAGACAGAAAGAAAAGAACCTAAGGATTAATTTATACACCAGATTGAAGCATGATGGGCCAGAGAAACGTTAGCTTTACCGATCAACTACGTTGTTCGTAGTCCGCATAGAAATTCTCCACATCGGAGATACAAAAAATTCGGATGTATATATAGGATGAAACGAAATTCTCGTACGATTCGAAATTCAAGTTCAACAGCACACTTGAATGAGTAATAACGTTCATCTGAAGCCTCTAGACGTTGTAGAAAGGCTTTTGGTTTAGTTTAGCTAGCCAACAGAAAGAAACTTAGAACTCACGAAAGTTATTCAAATAAAGGTAAATAACACACATACGGGAAGTTATAAAGAGAAATCACAGAAAGACAAAATGCGATTTACAGAGTGGAAGTTTCCAATGCACCGCAAGAGAAGCACTTGTTCTATTACCAATACACACGCTACAAGAAACCAAATAATTTCAGTTGAAACATGGAAAACGAATTCTAACAGGTCAAACGGATAACACACACATTCGCACATAAAAACTTCACACTAACTAAAGCTAGATATAGATTGGAACAAGCTCTTTCCCATCGCTAAATAGCGGTAGGACAAAGAAATAATTAAAAAATTAATAACTATTATCACACTCCCTAACTGCAATAGACACTCCAATATTATTTATCATGGCTGTATTGCTAAGAAAGGTATTACCATCTCAAGCTTAACCAAGTCTTTACACATTCCAGCTACCGAACGTACAGTATAAGAGGTGGCCAGACCAGACAACTTCACCTTCCGGCGACGCAGCAAACGGTGGTGTACCACGATATCGGACGGACCTCCACAGTTAGTTGCGAAAATGGGCAGAAAAAATGCATTCTGGGAGCGTTTGCCAACTTCTACAAAAGATGCTGACCGGTGTCTCCCAATATCTCTCTAGTCCAGCAGAAGCTACTTAGCCTCTACACCGAAGTTGGCTAAACTGACATTATATGCCTACTAAAGTGCCGCTGTAGCTGCATAACGAAATACTCTGCTTCTCCCGAGTCGAAAGCACAGTGTTACGACCAGCAGAGGTTTAAATAAGTACAGAAACACCGAAGGTAGCCTACTATAGCCAATGGAACGACTCACGCTCTGTACATTAATATCTGGTACAATGGGAAGTACCCTCTGTCATGCATTTCACAGTGATTTTCGGAGTATGTATGTGGATAGAGATGTAGAAGAACATGCATGCCGTGCGAGAAACGCCGCAACGAGGAGCAATCAAATAAAGCATTGCTAGAGTGACCTCGAAGCACGCAATCAGGCTTCCAGTTTCAGGACTGGCGGCGACGGTCGCAGAACAAAACAGTACAGCTTGCTACCAGCGATCGGCGGGAATCGTAGCAAGAAGCGGTACGAGCAGAGATGGTGCAGGTTAAATAGGCCTGTAAAACTCACAAGGAAAGGTCCCCAGTGGTGGGGGTCTTTGGAACAACCTACACAGTGATGTAAGTTACGGTGGAAGGAATCACCCCCAGCAACCATTCACTCTGGTGGGCCTTGTTTGCCGAGTTATCAACGAATAAATATAACGGAATTTTGCGTGGTACCCTGTATCTTTAAAATTAGTAACGATATACAGGCTGGCTGCACAGCGTAATGATTAAAATACTCATCAGTTCAATGTCATTAGGTACATTAATTATTTTATTTATAAATATTTATTGAAATAACTGATCATTATTATATTCAATTAATTGGTTTAGACGCAATTTCTTTTATTTGTGTTCCTATGTCACATTATTTAATCAATATTTTATGTTCTTAAATTCTCATATTCTTTCTTTCTATCAGTCTTTTCCACTTGGAATCTTTGTGTATGTGAATTGAATTATTTTTATTTGTCTATTATAATGATTACCATTTCAAAATGCCGATCTATTGGTTGAAAACAAAAGATGAAATGACCTATTTATATTTACTGTGCAATTGTGTCAGTGATGTATTTTTCATTACAGGATGTACATCTGTTTGGATGGCAATCGTTATACAAAGATTTAAGACATGAATTTCATATTGCAATATGGATAAAATAATTTGGATAATGATTTAAACGAAAGCAGAGGATTATAAATAAAACGAAATTCAAACAAAATGAGAAATAGAAATAATGAATGTAATAACATGGACAAAAATTTTAGATGATAAAATAGAAGCAGTGGAATCAGAGTTAATACATAACAGTAATCAAAATCGCATAAACATGGATTCCATGTGGAGAAAGGCTGGCAAGAAGAAAAACGAGAACAATTGATGTTTTTCGTATGATAACTGATATGGCATGACAAATGAAGAGAAAGAAAATACATCTCATCGAATCAAATGAATAAAAATAATGATCGTTTCGATAAATATTTAAAAACAAAAAACATCAATATACCTAATGACATTCGAACCAGCAACACTTTGTATGGGATGATAGTAACCCAACCATAACGCTATGCAACCATTCTGTATATTATTACCATTTTTAAAGCTATATGCATCACGCAGAATTCCGTAGAAGAGATTTGTTTCACGGAATCTAAGACGAAGAGGTATTCAGGGCTCTTAAGGTATGTATTTTAGAGCCCATGTTTACTAGAATTTTTGTTGTACGAATTCTATTCGGAAAGAAAGGAACGATAGTTCGCGAAATTGAAACCACAGACGAAATCAAAACTGTTTTATTTGTAACGGTTAGCTACACCTTCCAGCTACTACTGTACACACATCGCTGCTCAGACTTAGACATCTGTCGTAGCGTTGTACCAGCTTTTCAATTCCCTCATTACGGAAGAGAGCCGCCAGTGCTTTTCGGCAGTTTTCCACTCTGGACTGCAGCTCGTTGTCTGTGCCAAAATATTGTCTTCATTGCCAACGGTTCATTTCAGCAGAGATGAACCTCAGGGCTAGCCAATTACGGGCTGTATTGTGGGTGATCAAACATTTCCCACAGAAAACGGTGCAGGAGCATCTTCATTTCCCCTGCAGAGTGCGGCCGAGAATTGTCGTGTAGAACCAACCAACCGGCCGGCCGGAGTGGCCGAGCGGCTCTAGGCGCTTTGGACTGGAACCGCGTGACCGCTACGGTCGCAGGTTCGAATCCTGCCTCGGGCATGGATGTGTGTGCTGTCCTTAGGTCAGTTAGGTTTAAGTAGTTCTAAGTTCTAGGGGACTGATGACCTCAGAAGTTAAGTTCCATAGTACTCAGAGCCATTTGAACCAGAACCAACTGCATGACAGTGATGTTATGTGGAGTGCATAGCTTAGGCGAAATCTTTCGCCAGGCCCTCATACTTGGAGGAAGACGCTAATTCCTAGGCAATTTTACGTTCTCACTGTGAGCTCAGAACTGAAAAGAGCGACATGATGCGATCGATGCTCGTACTAGACCCAGTGCCAACGCATCTGTGCAAAGCTTCATCAGATTTTCATTGTATTTTCCATTCCGCGACCGAACGTTCCTTACTTTCTGAATACCCTCGTGTAAAGAATTCATTCTTGAAGTTTTACTCTCGAGTTTAGAAACACCCAGTACATGTGGTCATTTCCATTTTGGCAGTCAATCTGCAAATGGCTTCCACTGTCTCGTTGCTAGCTCCAACTCATCTTCCCACAAGGATCACCAACTATCACTGCTATGCTCCGATACGGTAGCAGTTGTTGCAACGGATGACGCCTCTGCATGTCTGCAGGGGAACAATAACTAGCTTCTTCTCATCGGCAGCCATGCTTGTGTCCTTTGCTGCTAAGACTTTGTAAATCATGTCTGAATTTAATTCCATTTACAGTAGCATGGTTAAAATGCACACAATTTCCACTACAGTGTAACTGGAATCGTCACACATACCAATCAGTAAAGTGTTTGTGAAAATGGTTCTGTGAGGGTACATTGGAGACGAGACGCAGGCGAAAGTTTCACGTTTGATGAAAACCGTTAATTGAAAATGCAATACTACCTATATGGCACAGATGTGAGGAAGGATATGACTGTGATGTTCTGAGGGAGTCACATAATTTTTAGCTGTAGTGAATAATTTTTGGGTTGACGCTAACACTACATGATTCTTGATTCAGTGAAGTGTTTGGACAGCTGTGATTAAGTTTCTACAATCAGACTGATGTGCATAATACAAAATTGTTTTCTCAGAACCACAGGGGCACAGAAGGTCATCTGTTTCAATGAATACCTGTTTATTTGGTTTCATCCGTAATTGCCAACTGCAACACATATTTCCTTTATCGCCAGTCGTGATGGGTAAGCCTCTTGCTAGTGAAGTTGTAAGATAACGAACTGTTCTAAGCAGTCCCGTCTATCGGTACTACCACACAATGTGTTCTAATATTAAGCTCGTTAGCTGGAACACGGAGCAAGCCTACCACCCTGCCCTGTGGTTGACAGACTGCGCAGTGTTCTCACTTTTATCTTCTGCTCGCAGCTTCAAAAGTACGTTTTTGTTATGTACTTAACTGTTCTGGTTGAAAGCTGTTCTCTCTCTGTTTGCTTTGCTTTGAGTGTATGTTCTTTTATGTTTGTTGACGTATCTCTTTTCTCACAGATATGAAATGTTCATAAATATATTCTTAATTACGTAAAATTTGTATTCCATAATTATCGTAAATTGGCTTATGTGCTAGGTCCAGTTACAATCAAATGTAATCTGAGGTTTTAAGTGAGATGGCGAAGACAGTTGAGTGATAATAGTTGGAACAGACGTACACTAATGTCGTGTTGTGCCCGCCGCTGTGGCCGTGCGGTTTTACGCGCTTCAGTCTGGAACCGCGTGACCACTACGGTTGCAGGTTCGAATCCTGCCTCAGGCGTGGATGTGTGTGCTGTCCTTAGGTTAGTTAGGTTTAAGTAGTTCTAAGTTCTAGGGGACTCATAACCATTGATGTTAAGTCCCATAGTGCTCAGAGCCATTTGAACCATTTTTGTCGTGTTGTGTAGTGGCATTTGGACAGTTAAAGATCAAGCAATCGGAAGATTGCGATTCATTGCTAGGATACTGCGGCTCCGACATACAGTTTTGATCTGCCAGGAAGTCTGATCGCCAATTTGTATAGAAACTAGTCCGCATACTAATCTAATATATTGACGCCATTATAAGTCAGACCGTCAGGGAACACCGAACGAATACGAAGAAATATGGCGCTAACGGTAACAGTGGGGTAATGTTGGCCGCTTAGATGGCGTTCCATAAGCCACACGTACCTCCTAGGTCGCCCCAAATGGCGCAGTCTTAAGGTAGCTCACTCTTCGTTGATCATAACAGCATACAATGGACGGGAACCTTGTGGAAAATACGACTGTGCTGTGCACAAAGGTGGTGTCGTGGTGAAGCTCCTTTGTTCTATGTGAACTGCAAAGCCAATTATTCTGTTTGGAGCAGTGACTGTGAGGGTTTCAAGGCCGAAAAGAAAATCCGGGATATCAAGGTCACAACGTTAATCCCATAAGTGGAAGCTAAAATCGTGGATCACCCAGAACGCACCGAAATTTGTAGCCCCATTTACGTCAGTGTCACAACGAAATTTGAAAGAATTCCTTCTTTACGTAGTCCCTGCCAACGGAAGCTGCCCCAAACACAAGCAGCACATGAGAGTGCTCTTGCATGGGGGGACGTGTCGTAAAGGTACCACTCAGCGTGCAATGGACACAAAACGACCTCCTTGAGCTCTTAACTCATTCCACAGGAAAACCGAAGTTGACCTGGGTGATCACAATGAAGAATTCCCCTTTCTATTCACTGAAGGAGAAAGATATAATAATAAATCTAGATCAAAATGAAGCTGCCGAAACCATCAGACCACACTGCACTTGTCTTCCGTGGTGTATCTTATGAAAAGGATACCACATAGCAGATGGACGTTGAAATTTACGTCATGGCCACTCCAAAAATTCCCTTCGCCGCAACACCCCCTATGTCGACAAGATAAGGGCGAAGGAAGTACTAAACTTCACTGTTAAATCGTTCTATTTTACAATGGAACGTATATACACTCCTGGAACTGGAAAAAAGAACACATTGACACCGGTGTGTCAGACCCACCATACTTGCTCCGGACACTGCGAGAGGGCTGTACAAGCAATGATCACACGCACGGCACAGCGGACACACCAGGAACCGCGGTGTTGACCGTCGAATGGCGCTATCTGCGCAGCATTTGTGCACCGCCGCCGTCAGTGTCAGCCAGTTTGCCGTGGCATACGGAGCTCCATCGCAGTCTTCAACACTGGTAGCATGCCGCGACAGCGTGGACGTGAACCGTATGTGCAGTTGACTGACTTTGAGCGAGGGCGTATAGTGGGCATGCGGGAGGCCTGGTGGACGTACCGCCGAATTGCTCAACACGTGGGGCGTGAGGTCTCCACAGTACATCGATGTCGTCGCCAGTGGTCGGCGGAAGGTGCACGTGCCCGTCGACCTGGGACCGGACCGCAGCGACGCACGGATGCACGCCAAGACCGTAGGATCCTACGCAGTGCCGTAGGGGACCGCACCGCCACTTCCCAGCAAATTAGGGACACTGTTGCTCCTGGGGTATCGGCGAGGACCATTCGCAACCGTCTCCATGACCGAGGCACACAGGGCCAACACCCGGCATCATGGTATAGGGAGTGATCTCCTACAGTGGCCGTACACCTCTGGTGATCGTCGAGGGGACACTGAATAGTGCACGGTACATCCAAACCGTCATCGAACCCATCGTTCTACCATTCCTAGACTGGCAAGGGAACTTGCTGTTCCAACAGGACGATGCACGTCCGCATGTATCCCGTGCCACCCAACGTGCTCTAGAAGGTGTAAGTCAACTACCCTGGCCAGCAAGATCTCCGGATCTGTCCGCCATTGAGCATGTTTGGGACTGGATGAAGCGTCGTCTCACGCGGTCTGCACGTCCAGCACGAACGCTGAGGCGCCAGATGGAAATGGCATGGCAAGCCGTTCCACAGGACTACATCCAGCATCTCTACGATCGTCTCCATGGGAGAATAGCAGCCTGCATTGCTGCGAAAGGTGGATATACACTGTACTAGTGCCGACATTGTGCATGCTCTGTTGCCTGTGTCTATGTGCCTGTGGTTCTGTCAGTGTGATCATGTGATGTATCTGACACCAGGAATGTGTCAATAAAGTTTCCCCTTCCTGGGACAATGAATTCACGGTGTTCTTATTTCAATTTCCAGGAGTGTAGATCAGGAGGCCTACGGAGAACATCAGAGTCCTAGCTATGGGTGGATTTTGTAATGCTTACTTACAAGTATTATAAATTGCGTAAGTTGACATACTGTCGTATTAAAATACACTATTAGGCACATTGTCTAAGAGTCGATATTTCTGGGAGAGCCTACTGCTTTGTTTCGTTACTGTGTACACCATCTTGACTGAATGACAGTTGGCTATGTGTCAAATTGTCTTAGTCAAAGAAATTCCTGTTACAAGCAGGTGACCTTTTTTAGTCTTTGGACTCATTGTCCGGTAGGATAGGAAAGGTTAGGAGCAGTTTATTTTCTTTGCTAGTTGTCACATCTTTGCATTTGGCCACGTGTTAATTTCACGTACAAATCTGTATATTTACCTACTAAATGTACTTTAAGCAACGTCAGTGACTAGCAGGACTTTTGAATTTATGAATGCAGCGAATATTATAGAGAGGTTTGTTACTTTTTATGATTATGAGCAGGCAACTTCATTGTAAGCTAAGATAAACAGATACTGCAAGGATGTAACAACAACCAAAGAAAATAAATGTCTCCTAACCTTTCATTTGCTACCGGACACTGAGACCAAAGACTGAAAATGGTAACCTGCTTGTAACAGGAATTTATATCGCTCTCAGTCAATATGTCTAATAGTGTATTTTAAAACGACAGTATGCCATCTCAGGTAATTTATAACACTTGTAAGTAAGCATTACAAATATGGATTGTTATACGGTTATATCACTTGTTATGTATTTCACAGTTATTGTCTAACCTGCTTTCAGAAAACACTTGATAATGGCACTTTGAAGCCTAAAACATGATAGTGTCAATGTAACAATGTAAATAAACAACAGTCTAATGGCGGTACTGACTTTAAAGTTTTACGTTTGTGTTTATAAGAAACACATTTTAAATTATGTGTCCCCCAATGCTTAGCACAGAAGGGACGAGGTAAGTGTGGAGAGAGGAGCTGAAGGAGTAGTAGTAGATGGTACATACCGTCCCTCGCGTTTCCCTCTCAACACCAGCCTCCCAGTAGTTGCTACCACAGCGCACGTGCAACATAAACGTACTGTATGTGCCCTCCATCTGAACCCTAGTGAGCAAGTTGATTAGGATACTCTCACCAATCTTAGCACTCAACTCAGTCGGTTTTTCCTAATCTGTAGGAATTTCAAAGCACGCCAGATCCTGGTTCATATTCTTGGTAACCCGAATGGGTGGCCACAAGTCTTGATATGAAAGAGTATACCGGACAAGTGCGAGTAGGACAAAAGCTGTGATGGTTCCGCAAGAACTTAATTGTTTATGTACATAATAATAAGAATAATAATAATAATTTCGTGTGGCTAAGTGGCCTGGTGCAAGTCTTTCTATTGGACGTCTCTTTGGCGACTTGTGTGTCCCTAACCTACACCAGTTATCCAAACGAGTAAAGGGGACGTACTCTCTAACGTGAAACCTGAACCAAGTGGTATTTCTGGTGATTCTTGACGCCTTTGAGAGGGGAAGGCTAGGTTAAAACAAAGACTGGCACATTCGCGGTCGACCGGGATTCGATCGCAAGACCTCTCATTTTGCAAGCACTTCCTCCGCCGTCTTTTACAGTTTATACCCACACGCTCTACTAGTTATTTTACGACAGATTAAAAAGAAGACGGGAAACTCCGTGCTCCGATCAAGATTCGGAAAACGTAATAACACCTTAATTGTGGTTCAAATGGCTCTAAGCACTATGGGACTTAACATCTGAGGTCATCAGTCCCCGAGACTTAGAACTACTTAAACCTACCTAACCTAAGGACATCACACACATCCATGCCCGAGGCAGGATTCGAATCTGCGACCGTAAGAGCAGCGCGGTTCCGGACTGAAGCGCCTAGAACCGCTCGGGCACAGGGCCGGCTATAATTATGAAATTACCACCCTGTTGCTCTGTTTTACACGGTGCCTCCCTTCCGCGTATAACTATGCTGGTCCTTCACATGGTACTGATCGTTTTTTATTTTACTTTTTATATTTTATATTTTTTTTTTGTGAAAATATAATTGATAGACGCAAATTCCACAATTGAGGGCCTTAAAAGGAAATATATTTTTTTCTCTAGGAAGAACACATTGGGGGAAGGCTCAAAACAAGGAAAAAAACTACACAATACCTTGGCGATTACAGGCAAGGCGCAACATATTTGCAAGTAACAGTGAAGGCTCTGCCATTTCCAATGCGCTTTCGCCATATCTTGGCGAGAAATACGGGGGCGGGATCGTTGTCGCACCCGACTACATAGTGGGCATAATGTTTGAGGACCCATACGCTCGAATTACTCTTCGTCCGAAGAAAAATAGAAAAATCCGGACGGAGAAGAAGTTCCACCGAGAAAATAGCTTTAGATGATTGGGTAAGGAAGGGCAGTGGTAGGCGAATCCAGTGCCAGTGTTTTCGTCCGCGAGAGACGAGCCTGTGTGTTAATGTAACAGATTGATGACATGTATCGCAAAGACCATTTGGAATAAGACCAATGCGATGGAGGCGTTCGTTGGTCGGGATCAGATTGTGAATGATCCTATACCACGAAGAGGCGACTTCCATCTGGAAGACAGATCACTAACATGAAACTAACCTGTTTTCCAGGATATGAATGGCGCGGCCATTTCAGCCGGGGAGAGGGATGATTGTACAACCCAACGAGAAAGCAAAGGTCTCGTGGTAAAGTGTACCATTGACAAATTATCGGCACCCGGAAAACTTATAAAAATCACGCATGTGCCTCATCTGCAGTGGAAGTCATACTGTCCGGTCGAAGACATGCAAATAAGCGAGATGTAATGGACTCAGTAGCTCGGGCACATGTTAAATCGTTACGCCGTGTAAAAGATATTTAAGCATTTTCTTTGGTATTGGAAAGTCCCAACGCTCCAAGGGGATGGGTGCTCTCTACCACTTCACACTGGAGTCGAAAAGTATGACGTTTCCTTTGGAAACGACCGTATAATTGCATCAGTTTGTGTGCCATCATCGCAAGGAGCGGGAAATTTAAACAAAAAAAATACACTTTATTGAAAATGTAGAAATCTAAGATCCGTACTTTGTGAAGAAGGCTATGTGAATAGTGTTCGTGTTCACGAATTGCCCGTTGAATTCGATCCGCCACCTCCCGTCAATTGAGTGCAGCCATTTGCATCGGGCAGCGACCCACGGTAATCCCCATCGATTTGTGGCGAGCAACCACCGTCTCCTGTGGAATGACAGCTTGGTGGAAAACAGGTAACAGGATGCATTTTCGTTCATTAATGCTGATCCTAGAGAGAGAACAAAAGGAATCAAATATGTCATTGACCAAGCATATGTCATCGATATTGGTTATCGATATCATAACATCATCTACCTACGCTCGCACAGCAAGGTTTCTCCGAATATCTTCCAGTTACATAATCAGCAATACGCCGAAGCAGAGTTTTTTAAATTTTATTTGCACGTCAAGCTCCGCAGTACCAAATTGAGGAGCAAATCTCCGAGGTCATGGAACGTGTCAGTACATGACATTACAACATAAAAGTAATAACACACAGAAATGTTCATGAACCAAAAAAAGTCAGTCCATAACTTTATGTAAACGCAATCAATAATACCATAAGAATTAGCTTAACTTTTCAAGGAAATCCTGGACAGAATAGGAGTGCCGCATGAGGAAACTCTTCAGTTTCGATTTTAAAGCGAGGGGATTACTGCTAAGATTTTTGAATTCGACTGGTAGCTTATTGAAAATGGATGCAGCAGTATACTGCACACCTTTTTGCACAAGAGTTAAGGAAGTCCGATCCAAATGCAGCTTAGATTTCTGCCGAGTATTAACTGAGTGAAAGGTGCTTACTATTGGGAATAAGCTAATATTGGTAACAATAAACGACAATAAGAAATATACATATTGAGAAGCCAATGTCAAAATACCCAGACTCGTGAACAGAGGTCGACAAGAGGTTCGTCAATTTACACCACTTATTGCCCGAACCGCGCGTTTTTGAGCCAAAAATATCTCTTTAGAATCTGAAGAGTTATCCCAAAATATAATACCGTACGACATAAGCGAATGAAAATATGCAAAGTAGACTAATTTTCGTGTCGAACGGTCACTCAGATCTGATACCGATCGAATAGTAAAAATGCCAGTATTAAGTCTTAAAACAAGATCTTGAATGTGGGCTTTCAACGGTAGCTTACTATCTATTTGAACAACTAGAATCTGAACTGTTCACATTCACTATTCATATTCTCGTTCTGTGTAATTAAACGTCAGGTTTTGTTGAATTGTGTGTTAGAAACTGTAAAAACTGAATCTTACTGTGATTTAGTGTTAGTTTATTTTCTAAAAGCCACGAACTGTGGTCATGTACAGCACTATTTGAAACCGACCCAATGTTGCACACAACATCCTTTACTACCCAGCTATTGTCATCAACAAAAAGAAATATTTCAGAATTACCCATAATACTAGAGGGGATATCATTTAAATAAGTAAGGAACAGGAGTGGCTCCAACACTGATCCCTGGGGCACCCCCCACTTGACAGTACCCCACTCAGTCCCCACATCACAGCCGTTATCAACATTGTGAATAATGACCTTTTGCTGCCTGTTGCTGAAGTAAAAGGTGAAGCAATTGAGAGCTATTCCCCGTATTCCATAATGGTCTAACTTCTGGAGCAATATTTTATGGTCAACACAATCAAATGCCTTAGTTAAATTAACAAATATGCCAAGCTTTCGAAACGTTTTGTTTAGCCCATCCAGTACCTCACAGAGAAAAGATAATATAGGATTTTCAGTAGTTAAATGACTTCTAATGCCGAAATGTACATTGATAGCAAATTGTGTGGTATAAAATGATCAATTATCCTTTTCAATAAGTTTTGCAAACACTGATGGCATAAAAATAGGTCTAAAATTATCTACATTACCCTTTTCTGCCTTTTTATAAAGCGGCTTTACCCCGAGTACTTTAATCGCTCAGGAAACTGACCAGTCCTAAAGGAAAAATTACAAATATGGCGAAATATCGGGCTAACATGTACAACGGAGTACTTTAATATTCTGCTACACACTCCATCATAACCATAAGAGTCCGTAGTCTTCAGTGATTTAATTATTGACTCAATCTCCCTTTTGTCTGTATCATAGAGGAGTATTTGAGACATCAGTCTCGGAAAGGCATTTGCCAAGAAAGTTATATGATTTCCTGTAGAAACTAAATTTTTATTTAATTCACCAGCAATGCTGAGAAAATGATTGTTAAACACTGCACATATATCTGATTTATCAGCAACAAAAATATTTTTATTGCGCACTGACTTTATGTCGTCGACCTTATGCTGCTTACCAGACACTTCCTTCACAACTGACGATATGGTTTTAATTTTATCCTGTGAATTACCTATTCTGTTTGCATACCACATACTCTTTGCCTTCCTAATAACATTTTTAAGCACCTTACAACACTGTTTGTAATGGGACAAGACAAAAAGCGAGATGGAGAGGGAGCCTCCCAGTGGTAAGCTCTGTCGGATAGTGTTCTTTCACCGTGACAAATGCTTGAATACCAGTAAAAAGATTGGATGCGACCTGGCATGCAATTTGACTGAGACCAATCGTCTCAAACATCTGTAACAAGAAACTGTGGTTGACGCGGTCAAGTGTCTTACCAAAATCAAGCGTACAGATATAAATGTGGTTGCAACCACCCTGTCGACGTGCGGCATTCGACTACCGAAGTCAGGATCATGCGCCCAGCACATACCATTCGTGAACGGAAAAATTTTCTCTAGCAATACCGTCAAAAGCCTATCAACCACGTGGGTGACAGTTTTGTAATAGAAATTAAGGAGTCGGTGCGGGCAGAATTTATCAGTGTCTGCACGTACGTTGTCTTCGGAATTAGAATAAATTTATTAATCGTGAGAGGAGCAGGAATCTATTCTCCACCCCACCCCAAGTAAGGTCACAAAAAGTGCGAGACTTGCCTGCCACTTATCGAATCCACCTCGCAGATAAACCACGAGGCTTGGCGAGCCGGCCAGCATTTGGCTTTCAGGCGTTTCCCACTTACGTAAATACCGGACTGGTACCCATGCTCCACCTAAGATACATGCTACGCAAACATTTAAAACTTTCTCACACTTGTTCATGAGTCTTAGGGCCTGATCGAGATACAGACAGATGGGATACATAAATTCCGTCCCGTGGAAGGCTGTGGAGGAGGGAGTGGTTACGTCAGGAAGGGTATCCTACCACCAAATATCACTGACACTGTCAAATCCAATATAACACTGTCGACGCTGTTGAGTAGCGAGAAAAGGGGAGGAAGAAGGGAAAGTTGTTACAGCGTCTTATATGGTTACAAGGGGTGGCGCGCTACCTGTACCCATATAAGACGCTGCAAGAACGTTTCCTTCTTCCTTGCCTTTACATGTAACCGACAGACAAAAACATACCACTTCAAGATGCCGTACAGAAGATATCGCCGCCGTTCTAAACAAACAGTCTACAGGACCATCGAGAACATCGAATTTGCTACAACAGCTGGAGACAAGAAGAATCGTATTCCAGTTAAGTCTGCCGCTGCCCAAGCTCTGCTGGATGGTCCTGCTGTTTTCGTCAGTTGTAGACTTAATTTTAGTTTAGATATAAACGATTCGTTTGGTCATGGTAACGGATGGTTTACCGTAGCCATTGTTCGTGGTGGTACAGGAGTACCAAATGTTCCAGGACTTGAAAGTTTTGTTGACAGAGACATTATTGCTTTTCGCACTTATCATATTTCTGAATTGGCTAATAAGGATTTTGGTAAATCAGCATATGTTTCTCCTTCTTCTTTGTCATTGTATGCATTGAAAGATCACATGGCCACCTGGTAGCTTCTCGACACCATCTACCTAGCTCCAGGGCGACCACTCGGCTCTTTTAAGGCTGGGTTACTAATATTTTTTCCTGTAATCTTACACTGGAGGATAAAAAGTACCTTCTGCTATGTGCTTCATAGTAATTCACATAGTATAATTATAAATGTAGAAGTAGATGCTGTATTGTAAAGTAAGGGGTGAGCACAAAAGGACATTATTCTTTTACATTTTCTAAAATATTTATCCAATGTCTCGCTGCAGCCCGCATCGGATAATGGAAGAGGCTGAAGCAGATACGCCCTCTCTCTCAGTACACCAGTGCCCTCATTGGGTGTCAACACACAAGGTATACATTAATAAAACCAACAAACTGCAGAGACAGATTCGTGACTAGAAATGGAGGATAAAGCAAGTACATTCACAGACACCAACCACAACAACCACACAACACATTTCAATCCATTTTTGGGCTTTTGTATGATCATGGGACCTTTCGGACAATCAAACGTGCAGGGAAGCGGTGGACTGCGCATAGATCAGATCTGGAGAACCGGGTTCTGGCTCTCGACCGTTTCCCTCTGCTTGGCAGCACGCAAACACTATCTTGGCTTGAAACTTCCTGGCAGATTTAAACTGTGTGTCGAACGGGACCTTTGCCTTTCGCGGGCAAGTGCTTTACCAACTGAGCTACCCAAACACGACTCACGACCCGTCCTCACAGCTTTGGGTAGCTTAGTTGATAGAGCCCTCACCCTCGAAAGGCAAAGGTCTCGAGTTCGAGTCTCGGTCTGGCACACAGTTTGAATCTGCCAGGAAGTTTCATATCGGCGCATACTCCGCTGCAGAGTGAAAATCTCACTCTGAAACCATCTTGGCTTGGTCCCAACTAGAATAATGGACCACTCTGCTGCTTACAGTCCGCTGTGTCAATCACACAGACTGCAACAGACAAGGAGCACACAGCACGTGGTCAGGGTAACCTTCATTCGTCTGTGCCACCATCTACCGTGGTGAGGATGCACTGACGGACACGTGTTCATAGGACCTTTTTTCCTCCATTTCCAATCAGGTATTCGTCCCTGCGGTTTCTCGGTTTTACTAATGTTCACCCAGCAGGACCGAGAATGGAAGTGCTCTGCCGAATTCGTGACCTTAGTTGGAGCAATCAATATCGTCGAGTAGGACTAAAATGTTATTCAAGTCTCAGAGCGAAATGTACTTTTGTGGATGTTTACTAATGTGGATGTTTACTAATGTTCACCCAGCAGGACCGAGAATGGAAGTGCTCTGCCGAATTCGTGACCTTAGTTGGAGCAATCAATATCGTCGAGTAGGACTAAAATGTTATTCAAGTCTCAGAGCGAAATGTACTTTTGTGGATGTTGGACATTTTACTGCAAGAGAACAGTTTGTTAATTAGTGGATCAAGTGAAGATTTAGTAGACAATGACAGTGGTAAATTATCAAGCACTCCTTCGGCATAGGCCTGTATCAAGTTAAGTAAATCTTTTTATCATTCATGTAACAGAGTCCGTTTGAACAGAGCAGAGGTGCAATTGGACCCGCAAATCAGGGAATACCAGGGAGGTTTTAGAAAGGGTAGATCATGTTCGGAACAAATACCAAACCTCAAAAACATCATGGCATACCAAAAATCAAGGGCAAACACATACGTAACCTCCTTCATTGATTTCTAAAAAGGTATGATTCAACTGATAGAGAATCTCCTTAATCAGTCCTGGAAGAAATGGGTTTGGATAAGAAAACAACTAATATTATGAAAGCGACTCTTACAAATACATTTTCGAAAGTTAAATTTACGGGCGAATTATCAGAACCCTTTTAAATAAAAACGGGAGTGCCACAGGGGGATCGGCTCTCACCGTTGCTGTTCAATTGTGCGCTTCAGAACGTAGTCAGAGAATGAAACACTAATATTAACAGTGGTATAAGACTGGGTTGTAAAAAGAAGAACGTTAAAGTAAATTGCAATGCTTTCGCAGATGATATGGCCCTGTTTGCGTAGAATTCAAATATCTCGGAGAATGGATTAATTGGAATGCTGGGGAAAGCAAATCAATGGAATCCAGAAAAATAAACTTGAATTGGCCTTCCAACTAACAAAAAATACATACAACAAAAAATCCATTTCATGGGGGTCCAAAATTACACATCACAAGACAGTGATTAAGCCAGAAGCACTGTATGCAGCAGAAACACTAAACATGAATTTCAGAGGCCAAATGGAGAAACTTGTGCTAAAGGAAAGAAAAATTTTAAGAAAAATCATAGCACCCAAATTTCAAGACAGAAAGGTCATATCATCAAAAATGAAACACTCTACAAGAAAACTGTAAAACTCTCAGATACTAAGAGAAAAAGGAAGATAAATTTTTATTGTGATTTTCCGAGAATGAATTACAACAGATTAAAATTGTTCAAATGGCTCTGAGCACTATGGGACTTAACATCTGTGATCATCAGTCCCCTAGAACTTAGAACTACTTAAACCTAACTAACCTAATTTACCTAAGGACATCACACACATCCATGCCCGAGGCAGGATTCGAACCTGCGATCGTGGCAGTCGCGCGGTTCCGGACTGTTCGCCTAGAACCGCGAGACCACCGCGGCCGGCTCCAACAGATTAACTAAACAAATCTTTGACGTTTTCCGTAACCGCAAAACGAAACCCAACTGGTTTACAGAAACTGGGAAAGGCCTAGTGGAATTAAAGATTTCAGAAAATTCATTTATTGATCCAAAGCTAAATTAATTACTCAATATGAAAGCATAACGTTCCAAGACAAATCCACACATAAGTCCAAACCCTTCATCTCGGAAGAAGAAAGGAAAAGAAGATCAGAAAGAATGAGGAAATACTGGGCCCTAAGAAAAGAACAACGCACAAACAAATGATTGATGCAGCGTACCCCAAAGAGGGTGAAACGAAATGAGAAAGAAAGTGAACTAATATTGAGTATGTTGCAGTTCAGATAACCTACCTCGCAGAGAAATCAAAACCCCATAGTTATGACTGGACGATTGTCGTTTCACCTGGTCATAACGTTCTGTTAACTGGAAAAGGTGTCAAGTCGTACCGTTTCTTTTGTATGAATTTTTTAAAGGAAAAGTTCTTCTGCAGTCACCTTATATTTTGCAACCTATAAAATTTTCTTTCTTCGCCATCGAAATTTGAGCCGAGAGCCCCCTCAACACCACGTCGTTAAAAACACCGACCTCTAGAGACGTGTCCGAAAATGTAGAAGTCACCGTCGATCGTCGATCGTCTCCGGAAGACTCAGCCGAACCAGTATCGGCGTTCGTGATGTCCGCAGGTAATTCCTTGTTAGCTACCGTAATTACAGATGCAGCCTCGCGTCACGCATCGCAGGGCGTTTACTGGAATCGGGCAGCACGCGAGCCGCGTCCTCCCACTGGATGACGGGTATTGGGGAGCGTTTTTCTGGCCCGCTGCACACACACGGCTGCCGAGCGCTCCTTGTCGCGAGTCGGGCGGCGTTTTTAATTATTCCCACCGACCGTTTAACAGGACCGAACATAAATCAGTACCGTGAACAGAAGTTCGCTTCTCGCTACACAATAATTATAGGTCGGTCGGAAGATTAATACTTTTCCGTTCCAGATCGACTAGGGGTCACACGTAATTAATTTGTCAAAGGAAAAAAAATGAGTTCTCGCTCTCGAGAAAAGGCTAACAGCCCAACAACGGTAACAGAGTCTAAAATTACAGCGCACAGTGTGGAAGCGTACTACGTGGGGGAGTTTTAAAATAAGTTTCCCCTGTCGACTGTGGTCAGAGTTGTGTGTGAAAGAAAAAAAAAGAAGAGAATGAGACATTAAAGATAAGACATATCTTTATTTTTCTACATAATTTACAAGTACATTGAGACATTTGTCAAAAAGCCTACCAGGAAAAAAATCAGGGCATTGCATACGGAAGAAGCGTTGAACGGCTTGTTTGTCGTCGGCATTGCTGCCAAAGCGGCTTCCCCCGACAGTCTTCTTCAAAGCAGGAAGCAGATGGAAATCACTTGGTGCGAGATCCGTACTGTAAGGTGAATGATGTAGGCGCTCCCAACAAAGAGTTGCAATATGGTTCTGCGTTGCCGTCGCCGTGCGTGTTCTCAGATCTGAGAAGACCCAGGCCGCTTTTTCCGAATCACCTCTTTCGATTTCGACAGAGTGGCACAGTACTGCGTAGCATTGATGGTTGCATCCTCCAGAAAGTCCTTTGGCGTCCCAGAAAACGGCGAGTAGCACTATACCTGCAACGGAGTGCTTTTGAGCTTCTTTCGGACAGATGATGACGGATGTTTCCACTCAATGGATGCGGCCTTTCGCCCACATCACACAACCCTGCCCACAGTCGACAGGGTAAACTTATTTTCCAGCTCCCCCTCGTAGAAGTTAACCGAAGCAACAACGCGAAAGATAGCCCATAAGGACGAAGGCGTGCGATCTTGTTTAGTATTTCATTCGTACATTTAATACTGTCACTTTCTTTTTTTCGCTTCACTAAGTATTTAATATTAAATAGAAAAGTAGACACTGAAACGAAATCGGTGCGGTAAGAAAAATAGTCGCTGCGCTTTATCTTTTACATTACCGCGTCGATAGAAATAAGAACATAACAGAAACATGATGGACAAGCCAAAAAAAAAAAAAAAAAAAAAAAAGGGTTCAAATGGCTCTGAGCACTATGGGACTTAACATCTGAGGTCATCAGTCCCCTAGAACTTAGAACTACTTTAACCTAACTAACCTAAGGACAGCACACAACACCCAGCCATCACGAGGCAGAGAAAATCCCTGACCCCGCCGGGAATCGAACCAGGGAACCAGGACGTGGGAAGCGAGAACGCTACCGCACAATCACGAGATGTGGGCAACTCAACTGCCATCCACCCCGTACTTCCTATGAGGTTTCTGGTTAGAGGCGTTGCTGCTGAAGTCAATTTGTGGTTCTACTTTGCCTCTGGCACATAAGAGTGAGTTTCGAAAGTTACGGAACTGTCTAAATCATATATGCATGAAAAATAAAGCTATATCGCGGAGAATATTTTGACTCTCCCGGATTAACGGAAAATATATACCTATTAATCAAAAGGCAGTGTTTAAAATGCTTTGTATCATCGTTCAGAAATTTAAGCTAGCTGGTAGGATGAGATCAGGCTAATTTTTTAAATTAAATTACAATGAAATGAATACCCTTAGCTGCATACAGGCGTTGTTATAAGTCAATGGGGACAGTTGAAAATGTGTGCCCCGAGCGGGTCTTGAACCCGGAAACTCCTGCTTACTGCTTACATGGCAGGCGCTCTATTCATTTTTTTTTTCTTTTTTTAGTCGGTATTATTCGTTGAGTTTGGACTGGGCGGATGTTACACGACATCCATGCAAGTTGATCGTTGATTTCTTTACCCACTTTTTTTTTTATTACAGAGAGCAAACAGCCTTCTGACCGAACACACTGAACTACCGTGCCGGCGTCCATTGGAATCAGCGAGGAAACAGAGAATAGTGCGGCTTCAGGGACTTATCGCTGGCGCCCCTCCCGCGAGACCCACATTCGCAACTTATTGTCCCGCACTATATTCGTACTCGCGGCTTTACTGCCGATTCCCGTATATCAACAAAAGAACAGATACCATCTTCATATATATATAAGGCTCACCGGCCACTTGACCATCGTCTTCTGTGCCGATGCACAAACAGTGCCTGCCCGAACTCTTACGGGAGTCGGCAGTAAAGCCGCGAGTAATGAGTATGATGTACAGGGGCACTATGAATATAGTGCGGGACAATAAGTTGCGAATGTGGGTCCCACGGGAGGCGTGCCCGAGTTAAGCCCCTGCACTCGCACTATCCTCTGTGTCCTCGGTGGCTCAGGTGGAAGGCAGTCGGCTTTCGGCCGTGGTCGCGTGCGGACCGGCTCCGCGCGCCGGACAGCGCACCGTAGTTTGTTTACTTCCGCGTCGCGGTATTTCGTGTTGTGTAGCGTCCATTTCTACTGCACCTCATGGCGCACTGTTACCGCCGAGCGACAGTTAAAGTAACATTCCAAGCCGAACATGCTAGACCACGCGCTTTTGAAATTGAGCAATTCATTCGCGAAGAGCTACGTCTGGACCCTCAGGAAGTGATAGGTATTCATTTCTCTATCACTAGCAGCATCGTCTATATTAATATGACGACGGAGGAAGCGTGTGCTAACGTAGTTCGACAACACGCACGCGGACTCAAGTTCAAACATTCTGACGGGCATATTGGAGAGGTGACGGTCGATCACGCTGGTTTCGGACTTCGAACAATCCGGGTTTTTGAGCTCCCTTTCGAAGTGCCGCAAGATGTGGTCGTCGAAGCTTTCCGACCCTATGGCAATGTTGTGGGGCACATCGCGGAGAAATGGCAGACATTCACGACATACAACGTGTTGAATGGTGTCCGCCAAATCAAAATCGAACTCTCCAAACATGTACCATCCTATCTGCTGATAGGTGGCGTGCGAGCCATCGTTATGTATGATGGCCAGCCGCGGACGTGTGCCGGTTGCGGACAGGAGGGCCATGTTCGGTCAGAATGTCTCCGCCGACGTTTGCTCCAGGTCCCGACCAGTGACTCAGCTCCCAAAGTGACGGCCGCTTTATTACCAAATAGCTACGCCACAGCCGTACGCAGCCCCGATGCGTCACTTCAGGAAGCACCTCTTCTCCACCCGGCACTCCCCACTGGAAATGACGGTGCTGCCAGGGCCTCACCGGCACCATCTCCTCTGACGGCTACGACACCACCAACTCTCCAGAGCTCGATGGACATCGACGCGAATGCGGTGCCTACCTCTGCCTTTCTTCAGACTGGCGCGACCTCGGACATCGAACATCCACATTCTGATTCAGAACAGCACCTCCGAAAGCAACGGTCGCCCAGAAAACGGAAGAAGAGGAGTCAAACGCCATCTGACGACACACTTCTTCATGTGGCATCACAGGCAGTGGAGCTGATACACGACAGTGATCTCCCTTCGAGCGTTCTGACGACAGGAGAGGCTGCTCCTGATGTCCCATCTGAAGAACGATCTCACACGAATATGACGGATTCCAAGGAGGGTGCCTCCCTGGACCCCACTACAGCAGCGACGCTACAACTCGCCCTCGAGGAGTGTGACAGTCGCTCACCGTCTGTTCCAGTCTCCTGGGCTGATGATATCGACGAAGGAGCAGTTCGAGATGGTGGTCCTCCCATCAGGCAGTGCCCCATGGAGGTGCCTGACCCACCTTCCAGCCAGTGATTACGACAACGGTGACTACGTCAGATGTTACACGCCAGCCAGACATCTCTGCCGGAACATCTGTGCCAATGGTGGGAGCACGCCCCCAACATTACCGCATAGCGACGATGAATCTGGCCACCATTCGGGCCCCCCATAAACTGGCAATATTCCGTGAGACCATTTATGCTGCTGATGTCGACATTGCCCTCCTCCAAGAAGTGTTTGTCGCCGATTTCCATGCCCCCACTGGCTACGTGGCACACATCTCCCATGCTTCTGACAACGGTAGTGGAGTTGCCATCCTCCTCCGTTCTGGACTCCCTGCTGAAGATGTAGTGTACCTTGCTAATGCTAGGGGTATGGCTCTCACGCTGTTCGGCGTCCGTATCCTCAATGTATATGCGCCGTCCGGCTCCAGTCGACGTCGTGATCGACACACTTTCTTTGCTGACGAGGTAACGCCGCTGTTTGAGGGTCCCCTAGATGATATGGTCCTCGGTGGCGATTTCAACTCCACGCAAAGGCCTGAAGATCAATTACCGCATCATTCCCCTTGTGCGGCCCTCTCCGTCATCATCGACAGACTCCAGCTTGTTGACACATGGACAAAGGTGCATGGCACCCGTGCAGGTTTCACATATTATACGGCGCATTCATCTAGTCGTCTCGATCGTATATACCTCACACGTTCCCTTGCTGCCGACGCTCGACATGCCGAAGTATGGCCTCTGGCTTTCTCTGACCATGACGCCTACATCTGCGATGTCGTCCTCGCCCGCCAACAAGTGTGGCACAGCCGCGGCTTGTGGAAATTCAACGTTTCCCACCTGACTGTCCCTGACTGCCGACGAATCGTTGAGGATGCGTGGGCCCTCTGTCATCGTCGTCGCCCAGCCTACGCATCCACCTTATCGTGGTGGGTATCATGCGCGAAACCAGCTCTGCGCAGGGCGCTGATAGGATATGGCAAAGACTTCAAAGCCTGGCAAGCGAGCACCATGGACTTTTATTATGCAGTCCTTCGTGACTGCACTTCGATGGCCTTCTCTCCTGATCGTTAGATGATAGTGCATCGTGCTAAAGCGCAGATCACTTCCCTCACGCGACGGCGCTTAGAAGGGACTCTTGTCAGATCCTGCACCCGTGACCATATGCCTCATGAAACGCCATCGATGTACCACCTTCTCAGGGAACGCCGACGTCGTCGTCGAACCCTCATCCACGATCTCACAGATGCGGAAGGACGACGACACACTACGCAATGCGACATTGGTCACGCTTTCTATTCTCATTTCCGTCAACTGTTCGCTGCCGTCCCTCATCCCCCGACCTTAATTGAGGAGGTGGCAGCAATGACTGTCAACACCATGCCAGAGGATGTGGCTCAAGAACTTCAGGAACAAGTGACCTCTGATGAAGTCCTAGATGCAATCAAGGTGGGGGCTGCCAACAAGTCCCCTGGACCTGACGGCCTCCCCCTCGACTTTTACAAGTATTTTAGCTACCTTTTGTTACCTGCTTGGACGTCCATCTGTCGTGAATTGATGTCACCCACAACGATGATCCCAGCCACCTTCCTTGATGGAGTCATCATCCTGGTCCCTAAGCCACATGGGCGATCACGGATCTGTGATTACCGGCCCATCACTCTACTTAACAGTGACATGAAAATTTTCACCCGTTTGTTGGCCTCACGCCTCAAGAAGGCAGCAAGATCCGTAACCTCCCTTGATCAGACTTCGTTGGGCGGTGACAACAACATCCATACGGCCCTTTGCCGTTATAGGGACATGATTGCGCTCGCGCGCTCGCGACATTTACCTGGCGCATTGGCATCGCTTGACTTCCGTCAAGCTTTCGACCGTGTCGACCATACTTTTCTGAAATCGGTCCTCCAACACATGGGTTTTCCGGTTCGTACAATCACCGTGGTAATGCGGCTCTTGAGCGGCGCAACTTCAAGAATACTCTGTAATGGTCGCCTCACCGCGCCTCTAGCGATCGAGCGCTCTGTCCGACAGGGATGCCCACTTTCCACGATACTGTATGCTTTGGCATTAGAGCCCCTCCTACAGGGGCTTCGCCAACGCCTGGTGGGCCTGACATTGCATGGGCACCGCTTCTGTTGTACAGCCTATGCTGACGATCTAGTCCTCTACCTGCGCAATGAAGACGATGTTCGCGCTGCTCTGACTTGGGTGACGACTTATGGGGAGGCATCGGGCAGTTCTCTTAACATTTCCAAATCGAAGGTTCTGCTCATTGGTGAGGGTCTACCAGAAAGATCTGTCGCTCCTCTAAGTGTGGCCACCAGCGTCCGCTGTTTGGGCATTGATTTTATGAATGACCTCCGTCGCTCAGCGGCAACCAACGGTCGACGTCTCCTACAAACGATCAGGGCTGGCCTTGTGGAACACCGGCTTCGGTCCCTCGACATTATACAGCGCGCGCAATACGTGAATGTTTATCACGCCTCACGCATCCCCCATGTGGCACAAGTGTTCCCGGTTCCGATTACCCTCGCACGTCGTATGTTGATGGCGATGGGATCCTTTGTCTGTGCCGGGATGTTATTTAAAGTTCAATATTCCTCCCTTGCCCTCCCGCGGGAGCGTGGTGGAGTGGGCTTATTCCATGTGCCAGACAGAGTTACCGCACTTTTTGTTAGCTCCCAACTGAAAGTCTGGCGTCGCTGCCCGACGAGCCTGACCGGACTGCTTTTGCGTGAATACGCACCAGTCTCCATGTCAGCCCCGGTCATGTTATCCGACATTCCACCCCCCTTTTATCACTTTCGGTACTTCTTCTTTGAAATCAGTTACATTCTGCACTCCTTACCCCTTCTCCGTATCCTCCAGACAAAGACTGTATACGACACCTTACAAATGTGTCAAACCCCCAACCCCATTGAACACAAGTTTCCCCAGATCATATGGCGCCGTGTGTGGAAAGCAGTGCATGCTGGTTACCTCGACACCAGCGTTCAGTCCACCTGGTATATCACCGTCAATGGCAAACAGGTCAACCAGTCTCGTTTGCACCGCATCCGCCTTGCCGACACACCACTCTGTGTTCACTGTGGTGTAGAGGACACGGACGCTCATCGGTTCTCATGTGGTCCGTCTGCTGACGTCTGGAGGCTCGCGCAGCGTATCCTGGCTTTCCTCACCCGACAGCCGCCTGCTCAGATTATTTTCCTGACGCTTCTATTCCCGGATGTGATTCATTACCCCACAACAAAAACTAATGCCGTGAATTGGATACGCGGTCATACAGTCCGCTACCTTTTTGGGCCCGATGAGAAATCAGAACTAGGTTATTGGACGTACCTTAACGATCGACATTGTGCACTTGTTCGCAACCCCAGATACAAGCAGTTCTTTTCCAATTTTCTACGGAGCGCCTTTCATGACCCGCCTTCCAGCTGGAACGTCCAGGCCATGAGATGCTGATGCTTTTTTGCCGATATGATGTTCTGAACGTACTACACACGGAATCCCCACTAAAATTTCGAGAAGACACGTTTGGATGTTCCGCCAATCAGACGGCGCAAGCGACTCCTAGAATTCTGGTGCAACGACTGCCGTAATACAAAAAAAATGAATAAATAAAAACATACATACAAAAAAAAAACAAAGAAAAATAACGAAAACAAAAATGCAATACAATAAACTAAAAAAAAAAGTTCCTGTTCACAACAAATTTCATTTTTTTTATCGCTACTCTCTATGTTTCTTCCCCCCTACTTTCTTCCTTTCCTACACCTTTGCAGTAATAGGTTAGTTGTTTTGGAATAGGTGTAGATAGGTGCCAACGCCTGAAGAGGTGCCTTTAATTTTATTTTTTTGTTAGAATACAAGTGGCGGTGGCAAATAGACATTTTTTTTGTAGTTTTTCCTTTCCTGTCCAGATAAAAAAAAAAGGGTAGCGTCTTATTAGAAATAAAAAAGAAAAAAAAAAGTTGGTAGAGTACTTGCCCGCGGAAGGCAATGGTACCGAGTTCGAGTCTCGGGCGGGCATTAGAAAAAAAAAAATAAAAAAAAATAAAAAAAAGAAAAAAAAAGCTGTATTGTCACGAAGGGATCAAATTCCGCGTTAAGGGCGGTCTGAGTTGCAAAAAAAAAAAAAAAAAAAAAAAAAAAGGTGGATAGAGCGTCTGCCATGTAAGCAGGCGATCCCGGGTTCGAGTCCCGGTCGCGGCACACATTTTCATCTGTCCCCGTTGACTTATGCAGCTAAGGGTATTCATTTCATTGTAATTTCAACATGTTCACCGATCTTTGTACATATATAATTTTTTAAAACTATAATCATCCAAAAATAATATAAATATATTAGAAACTTGAGGAAAAAAAATATTTTCCTCATTCTGTTATTTTAAAAAAACTAATAATTACACTCGAAGTCAAGAGAGGGCCCACCATGAAGGAATTATCCGAATGCGACATGGATGTGACGTACATGTACAGACAAACAAATGATTACAATTTCAGAAACACTGAATGATTTCTCAGCAGAAAGAGCTTCACAAATTGAGCATGTCAATAACACGTTAGTCTACCTGAAGCCATCATGCAAGCAGTTAATCGGCTTGACGTTGATTGATAGAGTTGTTAGATGTTCTTCTGAGGCACATCCTGTCAAATTCTGCGATTCGCCTATTACACCACCTGGCTGTTTTGAAAGCAGCTGCACGTCCTCTCTCAGATCCTGACATCTGCTTATATTGTTCACCTGGCTGTCTGCAAGGCATAGTTACTGTCCACGGAATGAAATTGGCAAAGACTCTATATCCTGGTAAAGCAATAGTCCCTTTTTACTGTCCTAGCCAGCTGCGCGGTGAAATTGCGCTGTGGCTTCACACATTCATCCATCGTCCGCCAAAGTTTACTGCCTGCGTCAAAATCTGCATGAATATCTCTTTGGGACCAATTTCCGTAACTCCTCCGTGGTGTGTCGGTTGTTTATTGTATTTTAGAGGGTGGTGACCTCTCAAGAGTGTAACAGATGTGGATCCATCATTGTCGTAAGTAGAATTCACGTCTATTTTTCACTTGAGAATAAACACATGCTCGAAATAAGTAGTAGTGCTTACGAAAGTACTACTTGAAAAGCAACAGCGTTGTGGAAACGATACCGTTCGTCAGATATATCGAGGCGTTGGTATCCACCAAGGGAACGTCAATCGATGTGTTCACAAGGGGGCTTGTTATTCTTTTGCATAGGTATACATATCCAGCGGTTACAGGCCCTACAGACCACGCGCTGCTTGAACAAACTGCCTCCGCCCCTCCTCTGCTTTATCCTCGGTTCCTCCAGGTGTCTCCAGTCTCCAGGGCTGACAGGTTCTTCAGCTCACCGTCCACTCAGCGCTGTCTTGGTCGTCCTGTGTCCAAACACGGTTTCCTTGTAAATGCTTTCTTTGCCTGTCTTTCTTCTGGGTTATGGGCTAGATGGCCTGCCCACTAGATTCTCTTGCTCTTCAGCTCCTGTAATGTTGAAACTTCCTGGAAGATTAAAACTGTGTGCCCGACCGAGACTCGCACTCGGGACCCGAGTTCGAGTCTCAGTCGGGCACACAGTTTTAATCTGCCAGGAAGTTTCATATCAGCGCACACTCCGCTGCAGAGTGAAAATCTCATTCTGGAAACATCCCCCAGGCTGTGGCTAAGCCATGTCTCCGCAATATCCTATCTTTCAGGAGTGCTAGTTCTGCAAGTTTCGCAGGAGAACTTCTGTAAAGTTTGGAAGGTAGGAGACGAGGTACTGGCAGAAGTAAAGCTGTGGGTACCGGGCGTGAGTCGTGCTTCGGTAGCTCCGTTGGTAGAGCACTTGCCCGCGAAAGGCAAAGGTCCCGAGTTCGAGTCTCGGTTGGGCACACAGTTTTAATCTGCCAGGAAGTTTCATATCAGCGCACACTCCGCTGCAGAGTGAAAATCTCATTCTGGAAACATCCCCCAGGCTGTGGCTAAGCCATGTCTCCGCAATATCCTATCTTTCAGGAGTGCTAGTTCTGCAAGTTTCGCAGGAGAGCTTCTGTAAAGTTTGGAAGGTAGGAGACGAGGTACTGGCAGAAGTAAAGCTGTGGGTACCGGGCGTGAGTCGTCCTTCGGTAGCTCCGTTGGTAGAGCACTTGCCCGCGAAAGGCAAAGGTCCCGAGTTCGAGTCTCGGTCGGGCACACAGTTTAAATCTGCCAGGAAGTTTCATATCAGCGCACACTCCGCTGCAGAGTGAAAATCTCATTCTGGAAACGTCCCCCAGGCTGTGGCTAAGCCATGTCTCCGCAATATCTTTTCTTTCAGGAGTGCTAGTTCTGCAAGTTTCGCAGGAGAGCTTCTGTAAAGTTTGGAAGGTAGGAGACGAGGTAGTGGCAGAAGTAAAGCTGTGGGTACCAGGCGTGAGTCGTGCTTCGGTAGCTCCGTTGGTAGAGCACTTGCCCGCGAAAGGCAAAGGTCCCGAGTTCGATTCTCGGTTGGGCACACAGTTTTAATCTGCCAGGAAGTTTCATATCAGCGCACACTCCGCTGCAGAGTGAAAATCTTATTCTGGAAACGTCCCCCAGGCTGTGGCTAAGTCATGTCTCCGCAATATCCTTTGTTTCAGGAGTGCTAGTTCTGCAAGTTTCGCAGGAGAGCTTCTGTAAAGTTTGGAAGGTAGGAGACGAGGTACTGGCAGAAGTAAAGCTGTGGGTACCAGGCGTGAGTCGTGCTTCGGTAGCTCCGTTGGTAGAGCACTTGCCCGCGAAAGGCAAAGGTCCCGAGTTCGATTCTCGGTTGGGCACACAGTTTTAATCTGCCAGGAAGTTTCATATCAGCGCACACTCCGCTGCAGAGTGAAAATCTCATTCTGGAAACGTCCCCCAGGCTGTGGCTAAGTCATGTCTCCGCAATATCCTTTGTTTCAGGAGTGCTAGTTCTGCAAGTTTCGCAGGAGAGCTTCTGTAAAGTTTGGAAGGTAGGAGACGAGATACTGGCAGAAGTAAAGCTGTGGATACCAGGCGTGAGTCGTGCTTCGGGAGCTCCGTTGGTAGAGCACTTGCCCGCGAAAGGCAAAGGTCCCGAGTTCGATCTCGGTCGGGCACACAGTTTTAATCTGCCAGGAAGTTTCATATCAGCGCACACTCCGCTGCAGAGTGAAAATCTCATTCTCCTGTAATGTTGTTGATGTTCACATCAAGATTTAGATTTCCTCATTTCTCCTCATTCTCCGTTCTCCTTATCATTGCTGCCCATATCTTCCTCATTATTTTCCTTCCAAATATAGTTTTTCCTTTTTACATCATGTCGTGCTCCATGTTTACTTTATACTTACAAATTTATAAACATTAGTTTATCGTCCTCTATTTCTTACCATCAGTACAACAGGTATATTGGATAGTTTGAAACAACTGTCCCCCAATTTCTTTGCTGCACGGCAACGCTTGTTTGCATCCCGTGCATGTCTGAGACAGCTACAATCCCTCTAATGGGAATCTTTGGTACACCAATCGTATAGTTTAGATCTCACACCACAACTGTATATAGAAAAAAATTACTGACGATCTAGCAAAACTGAGCACTCCAAGCTGTAGTGTCACCATTACCTTAGAACACACGCAACGTGGCAAAAATGTGTAGCACGTTAATTGGGACCGTGGGAAAAGAAATGAAACTTGACCGATTGAGAGGGGATGTGATGCTATTGCCGTGATTACAAAACCGAGTCAAATTTACACACAGGGTGGCACAGGGTGGTACTAAACTGTATGTCAAAAATATAAAGGCGGATAGAGGGAACCTAAATAAGCAGATCCTGTATAGGAACATGTGTGCGGTAATAACACTTAGCGATGGCTTGTAGCGCCGTACGAATCACTGGAAAGACATGTAAAGACATATGACATCAGAAAATTTATTGACTGTTTACGGTAGGTGCTGAGCAGAGCCGCTACGGAGATTCACAGCGAGAGCACAAGGATCGGCGTACATTACAAAAGACGTCAGGCATGACGATCACGTGTCCAGCAGTAACAGACGCGCGGGCAGCTAGATCTCCTTCAGATGTGAGGCGACTCTCGTACACCAGGATTGTCATGTCACCCCACAAGAGAAAATACACGCAGGTTACATCGGGAGAACGCGTTGGCCAGGGAACTGGACCGCCCCGTGCTGTGCACTGCTGGCAGAAGACAGCGCCCACGTGATTCCTGGCATTTCGACTGAAGTGACCTGTAGCTCTATCGTGTTGGAATCACATTCGTCTGCAGACAGCTAGAGGAACATCGCCGAAAAGTTCAGGCAAATCTCTTGTAGGAACATGTATGTGTGGCCAGTTAAGTCACTAGGTAGCATGTGCGGTCCTACTAAGCCACTGTGCACAAGCCTGTCCAAACATTAATGGAAATCCTTTCTTGGTAGGCGTGAACTGTTGTGCCATGGGTTACCATGGACCCACAGATGAATTATAGATGTTCAACACACCCGACCGCGTACAGGTAGTCTCATCAGTAAGCATAACATCTGCAGGGAAGCATTCATTGGCTGCAGTCTGCTGTAGGTACCGACGAGCTAAGTTGCGACGTGGAAGACAATCGCTAGGGGTCATTGTTTGCTCTCTGTGTAAATGATACTGATGCATTCCGTCTTCATGTAAAGGCCTCAAAACACTTCCATAGCTCACACCCAACTCAAGTCCTGCAGCTCTCGGATGATTATCCTCTATTGTGTTTAGTATGCTTTCTTGCGCCGCAGGGGTTCTGCAGTAACTTCCAATGTCAATTCCACGCCTGGAAGCCAAAAACATCCACTCGTGCGAAACTCCCGATGAAGACTCTCGAATGTTCGGCGATGCGGCTGATTCATGTCCGAGAATCGCTCCCTGTACATTCTTTGAGCAGCTAATCCATTTCATTGTGCGGCCCCATCCATGAAATGCATGTCAGCAAGCTCTGAATTGGTGAAACGGAGGAAGGTGCTCGAGATCCGTGCTGGAAACGATGAATCCAGCTGGCGAAGCGCTTTTATACCCCGCAATCATCAACGCTCTCTACTGGCTCAAGGAGACATTACCGCATACACATTCCTACACCACATCTGCTTATTTTGGTCCCCTCTACCTGCCGTGACATTTTTGAAATGCCATCGTGTATAACTTGCCAGGATGAGCCCACTTATCAGTATTACGTAGCATCCCCTCTGTCCTGGATGCGTGGCGAAAAGTCATCGAGAAAAACAGAAGGTATTGTTATAGTTCCTTTGCTGTTCCTTATCTATACAAGCGATGTGGGAGACAATCTGAGAACCCGTCTTGGGTTGTTTGCAGATGACACTGTCGTTTATCGACTAATACATTCATCAGAAGATCAAAACAAATTGCAAAACGATTCAGAAGATATATCTGAATGGTGCGAAAATTGGCAATTGACCCTAAATGACGAAAAGTGTGAGGTCATCAACATGAGTGCTAAAAGTAATCCGTTGCAGTTGGGTTACACGATACATCAGTCAAATCTAAAGGCCGTAAATTCAACTAAATACCTAGGAATTACAATTACGAACAACTTAAAGTGGAAGGAACACGTAGAAAATGGTGTGGGGAAGGCCAACCAAAGGTTACGTTTTATTGGCAGGACACTTAGAAAATGCAAGAGATCTTCTAAGGAAACTGCCTACACTACGCTTGTCCGCCCTCTTTTAGAATACTGCAGCGCGGTGTGGGATCCTTACCAGATAGGACTGACGGAGTACGTCGGAAAAGTTCAAAGAAGGGCAGCAGGTTTGTATCATAGCGAAATATGGCAGAGAGTGTCACTGAAATGATACAGAATTTGGGCTGGACATCATTAAAACAAAGGCTTTTTCACTGCCACGGAATCTTGTCACGAAATTCCAATCGCTAACCTTCTCCTCCGAATTCGAAAATATTTTGTTGACACCTACCACTATAAAATAAGGGAAATCAGGGCCCGCACGGAAAGCTATGTGTTCGTTCTTTCCGCGCAGTACGAGATTGGAATAACAGATAATTGTGAAGGTGGTTCGATGAACCCTCTGCGAGGCACTTAAATGCGATTTGCAGAGTAACCATGTAGATGTACATGTAGAACCATTCGGTTGGGTCAGTGTCATAAAGAGAGTGTGTTCTTTCGTGATGAAAGATGACAGACAACTGCCGTAACGGGTCATTGTTATCCTGGATATTGGGGTTAACGTCCAAGATGGGCCCACATATATTCTATACGGGACAGACCTGAGGATCTTGCTGGACTCAGGAGTAGAGACACGTGACTTGTGTGGAAGAGTATTGTCCTGTTGAAAAATGACACAAAGATAGTGTAGTATCACAGGCATACATGAGAATGGAAGTTGTCCATTACGTACTGTGACAGGGTGCAACGTCATACTGATAACTGAGCTCATATGTCCAAGTTCTTCGTAAATTTTAGTCGATATTGTAATCTCGTGCCCTCCCAATCCGTGAATTGTAATCTCGTGCCCTCCCAATCCGTGAAGTATCATTTAGGTTTCTCCTCCCCTTCTGGGAACGTTACTGCTTTTGTCGGACACTGTTCGTGCTACTCACTATTTTCTGATTCTTATTCCAAAGATTTTTGTCTCTCTCTAAATAGGCTGATAATAACGAAGCGACAAAATATGACGCGAGCACAGGTCAAGGAGGTCTACGGATCAATTGTATGTTTATCATTAAAAAAGTATTGAACATGAAAATCTACATATGCAGTTCCCTTAGGCATCAAATCGAAAGACTTGTATCCGGCGAACGGTCTACCCGACGGGAGGCCCTAGCCACACGACGACCGCACAAGCTGACAAGTCTGCAATGCTTATGTCAAGAAGAAAGAGACATGACAAGAATACCAATAATCATGGAACCGCTAACCTAATCTCCTTTTCCCCTGCCACCCAGAGACACGCCCCATCCCAAAGCAATGTATTGCTATTTAAGGCTTCTGGATACGCTCAACTAGAATTTGAGAGAGATGTATTGTTTCTGTGCGTCATACGTCTGACAATGAGTGCAACTCCTTTGACACATGTATCGTTCTAATGTCTTATAGCCTAAATGTATTATAACAAGATTATAACAAGATGCGGCTGATGGTACAAAATAAACAAACAAAAAAAAACCGAAAGGAAGAAAGACGCTCCACGAATGAATTATGCGAATGGGACGGAAAACGGTAAATGTGATATACACCTACAGATTAAAAAATGATCACAATTTCAGAAAAATTCTATGATTTATCCAAGAGAAAGAGATCCACAAGTCAACAACGCGTTGATCCACCTCTGGCCCTTATGCAAGCAGTTACACGGCTCGGCATTGAATGACAGAGTTGTCGGATGTCCTCCTGAGGGATCTCGTGCCAAATTCTGTCCAATTGGCGTATAAGATCTTCAAAATAAAGAGATAGTTGGACGGACCTACCCATAATGCAGCTTTGTGAGTTTTCCAAGCACGAAGACAAGCAGTAGAAACCCCCGCCGCGTGTGTGGGTGGGCATTATCTTGCTGAAATATGAGCCCAGGATAGCTTGCCACGAAGAGCAACAAAACAAGATTTGTCTGGAGATGTCCCTGACAGGTGTGGAACACCAACCTGACTCCAGCCCGCTATACGGCTCGGCAACCACGAATAATGGTCTGGGCTGCCATTTCATTTCATAGCAGTACCACTTTGATTATCATCTGTGGCACGCTCACAGCACAGCGGTATGTCAACGGCAGTCTACTCCCCATTTTGTTGCCCTTCATGGTAAACCGTCCTGGGCACATATTTCAGCAAGGTAATCCCCGCCCCCACACGGAAATAGTTTCTACTCCTTGTCTTCGTGCTTGGCAAACCATACTTTGGTAATCGTAGTCTTCAGATCCCTCCACAACTGAGAACGTTTGGCCATTATGGGCAGGGCCCTCCAACCAGCTCGGTAACTTAATGGTTCCCGCATGTAGTATGGTTTGGAACCGATTGCACTTTACTATGTCCTCATGCATAGCCATTTCTGTATGTTAGTTGTAATTTTTACCTAATTTTAGTGCCTCCATATTAGTTAGTGGCTGATGCACGACCTGTGCGCAATGTTGGTCGAGAATTAATATGTCGTAATATCCGCATCAACGCTTGTATCACTTACTATTTGGGCGACAACTTTTTGTAGTTACTTAGGCCCCGATTCATGTTAACTATTGTATCCCGTTTCTATGCGTAAGAAGAGCGTTTCTTAGCCGCGCGCATGCGCAGAGATTGTCGACAGTCGCTCAGGCGAACAGCCGGCGAGGCCTTAGTGCAGTGGAGAGCCTGTGACCCATCGCACGTTGGCTGGGGCGAGGCAGCACACACAGTTAAGTAGTGTTATTGACTTGGTACGGATGTACCGTGTAATGTTAATAAATTTTATGGGGACCTGCCGTTGTGGGTGTTCATTTTAGAAATTGACTATGCCCATTTAGGCAAGCTGTTTTTTATTTTGTTCTGAAGAAGGCGTGGTTATCCACGTTGAAACCTGGGTAAACACCGGGAATTTTCGCAGTCGAGGCGGATTATTCATAATTTATTTAATGAGGAAGTATTGAATAGGATTGGGAAGAAGAGAAGTTTATGGCACAACTTGACTAGAAGACGCAATCGGATAGTAGAACATGTTCTGAGGCATCAAGGGATCACCAATTTAGTATTGGAGGGCAGCGTGGAGGGTAAAAATCGTAGAGGGAGACCAACAGATGAATACACTAAGCAGGTTCAGAAGGATGTAGGTTGCAGTAGATACTGGGAGATGAAGAAGCTTGCACAGGATAGAGTGGCATGGAGAGTTGCATCAAACCAGTCTCAAGGCTGAAGACCACAACAACAACAAACATTTCTTTGTGTGTGTGTGTGTGTGTGTGTGTGTGTGTGTGTGTGTGTGTGTGTGTGTGTGTGTGTTTAACCTTTTGTGTGTGAATGAGAGACAGAAAATACGGAGTTAGCAAAAAATCTGACTTATTAATTTGAATATAGCGTATTAATGTTCCACAATAGTATTTATCAGTTCGTTATGAACCGGCTTTCGGCTACTTACGCCATCGCCAAATGATAAACATTAATGTGGAACATTAATTTGTTGTATTCAAGTTATTAACATATCCATGTTCCTCCAAGAGCCGACGGAATGTTCCACAAAAATCTGACTTACCTATTTTACAGAGCTGCTGTACTCTACTGCTGCCTGCTCTTACACACAGTGTTTCGTTGCATTAAACTTCTGTGACGTTTCGTCTTCACTCCGGTATCGGTAATAAGGCACCGAGTTCGGCTGTGACAGCAGACAAACAAGAAAGAGAATACCAGATAACCTACTGTAAAAAGTCGTCATTAACGTCGTTAACGCTGATATGTCGCTCTTCACGACCTAACCTGCGATCACTTTCGACGCTTTACTTATTTAAGCGCATAATTCGCTCTTCATAGAACGCAGAACATCGTTCTGGAAAGGCACAGACAAACTGAAAAAGTAATAAGTAAAGTGAAAAGAGTGCTGAAGTGGTGGAGAAAAATATGCCAAAACTCTGATACGATGGCAGGAAGCAACCTTGTGCGTCATCTGCGTCGCGTTCAACTGCGTATACAAACCGTTCGCTCAATGAATTGCACGAATACCTGTCCAATATTTATCACAGGTAATTGCGATTCCCTTAACAGTGATGATACTTTGCGTCCCGCATTTCAGAATTGACCCAGCTGTAGGCTGCCATGAGTATTTTGTAGTGATACATATGTCTTAAATGATCATATTGTTATATTAATGAAACATTTTACCGAAAGAAAACAACATACTAAGATAAAATATAATAATATAATAATATTCCACAAATGTCTTGACTCACCTGTGTCCGAAAAATACAACTGTGGGCTCTTACGAAACGACGTTCTCTGATAATCTTCATCCCGACGACTTTCGTGGCAGCAACACTGAACTGCTTTCAGGAGCTACATATAGTCACATAATCTCTACGATAAGCTTCTATGGACTGTTCATGTCTCACATTCTTTTGTGAGCAATATTAGACATTATGTCACAATGTTCCTGATGTAACAAGGTCGTTGGTATATCAGGTAGTTTACGTTTCTGTTCTAACAGCTTAAAGAATAACTTAGGTGTTAAAATGGAAGCCACTAATGCTCCATCGTTAATGGATATTACATAACAAAAATTTATCCCATAGTTGTCAGAAAGTGTAAGTGTTTAAAAAACAGTGCGGTCGACATCCGTCCTTCAAAAATCGAAAAGAAAGGTTAGCTGCACGTTAGTTTAAATTGACATGTCAAACTCAATGACTTACCCGGGACAAGTTCATGTGGACCACAAAAGTAAATAAATAAATTAAATGATTTCATATTTTAATGATCTGATCTTGTTTTTGGAATTTTAAAAATAAATCGTGCTATTATACCAATCGCAAAGGATTGGGAATGACATACATTGATTTTCAGTTCTCATGACATAAGATTTTTCTCTTTCAGGTCGCAGGACTGTTAAAAAATCTCCAGAACGACTGGCAACGCAACTTCGTATCAATACAAATAATAAAAATGGATGGACGTATGTATTTTCCACATCTCCTCGTAAATCATTGGACCTATTTCAACCAACCTTGTTAAACATGTCACTTACCGTCTGTAAAGAATCACTGTCTGGATAAAACCACCCACCCACCAAAGACGTATGGGTGGGGCGGAAAACGGTGTAGCTCAGATGAAGCATGATGTTTTAATTTATTATTTCTTTGTGTCCAATTGTATCGGTGGCATTTTGTAGATAGTATTCACATTTACCATTGAATGCTCCAGAAGACTTACATCATTGTACGACACAAAGTTTAGGAGGTACAATGTCACAAACACTGAGATGTATGAAGAACTACCTCATCTTGCGTGATGTTTTAATTTATTAATCCTTTACTATTAACTCTATTTACAACACATTTCGCTTACAGTTGCCACGTATAACACCGATGTACTTGTAAAATTATGTCACATTTAGTTCAGGAGATACTTCGTCATTGAGCTGCATGAAAATGAAACTACAAATCGAAATTCGCTAAATGTAGAGACGAAACTTGTGTAAAAATACATGTGAAATACATGTAAAATATATTTGACTTGTGCCTAAGCGGGCAAAGCCACGGGTAAGAAGCTCATCCTTATACCCTAGAACGATTTCAATCAAATTTGGTACATATATTAGTTACAGTGTGGAAAGAAATATTGTAGGGGTAAGAAACATTAAGAATGGGAGAGGAGGATATGGACAGACAGTGGAGAGAAGTGAGGAAATAGGTTCAGACAGGAGGAGGAGGAGTTGCACAGAGAAAGTGGAGGAACAAATGGACTCAGAGCTGAGAGAGGAGGAGATGGACAGAGCCAGGGTGTGTAAGAGTTAGGCAGAGATTCGGGGGAGGAGAAGCTCAGACAGAGGGCAAGAGGAAATGAACAGAGAAAGGGAAGAGGTGGAGATAGAGAAAGAGGCGAGAGGAAAATACAGACACAGAAAGGAGAAGAGATGATCAGGGTGAGGGGGAGGAAAAGATCGACAGAGAGAGGGAGGAAGAGTAATTGGACAGAGAGAGAGGAGGAGATAGACGGAAGGGGAACGAACAGATGGCTAAAGGCACGAGGAGCAGATTGACAGAGAAAAGGGGATGAGGAGATTGAGAGAGATCGGGGTGGAAGTGATGGACAGAAAGTGGAAGATGGAGGAGATGAACAAAGAGACAAGAGACAGTGTGGAGGCGGTGGACAGAGAGGAGGTGAAGGAGATGGACGCAAGGATACGAAGGAAATGGACTAATAGGAGACTGGAATAAATACATACCTCAGCAAGTAGTAGGATATATCAGAAACTTCGCTTTCTAATGCAATTAAGAAAGCAGAGAGGTGTCTCTCGAGGCTCAGTGTCTATTATTTTGATAAATAATACAATGTCAGTTCCGCGATTCAAATTCCACTTTGTTTCTTAATGACTCAAAACTGTTGTTTCTCCTGATCGTAAGCGTACCTCCAACTGTAATTAGAAAATTAATTTTGGCCTAAATAGATTGTGCTTTCGAAAAACACAGAAAAATATGGATTGTCCTGTTCTTATATTCCATACTGATAGAGGGCCCAAAGATTCCTCATAAAACTTATAAATTAGTGTAACTGAGCTACGCCGTCGATGTCCGTACTTTCGTCACAAGTAATTGAAAAAGTTTCACAACTGGGTGATTTTGTTTGATTCGAGCGCGTATTTTTTCTCACAATCAAAACTTAATTCCGCGCCTGCATTTCAAGGCAAAGAGGTAATTTGAGAAGCCTTCACAGTTCTCAGTCAAAAATCTCTACCGTTTTAATTAGGTATCCCTTAATGAAATCACCTCTAGCGAAAGGTTTCAAATGTTTAAATATCAGCTTATGCGTGGTAGCCTCTTTCATCTTTTCTTGCCCCCTTCATATCTCCACGTTTTGATTGATATTTCTCATGGTGACAAAGAGTTTTAAAGAGAGCACTAGCCAACCGTTGACCGAAGCAGGCGAAAGACATACGATAGAAGATTAATGGGTAGCTTTGAGAAAGTGGTGCAGGCAGCAGTGGAATAGCTAGAAAGAAAGACAGGCGTTTAAGAACTGACGTTGACAGAAAGAGTAAAATAGCAAAGCGGTAAGGGCTAGAGGAGAAATACGGAACTGTAGAAACTAGCATGATTATGAGTAAGATGCTGCATATAGAAAAATTAAAGAGATTTTTAGAAAAAGGAGAAGCACTGTATCAAGCAGCAGGCCGGTACTAAACAAAGGGAAACGTGGAAGGGATATACAGAAGGCTATGAAAAAAAGATGGTTTGAAAACAATCGTGTGGTAAGAGGAACGAATGAATCTGAGTGATGTGATACTGTGAAAAGCATCTGACAATGCCCTGAGAGACGTAATTCGATACGACACCTGGATCAGACGACATTCTCTCAATGTCACTAAGATCCTGCGGGGAACTAGGATGGAAAAAACTGTTCCACGTGCTATGTGGGCTGTCTGAGACAGCCGAAATACCCTTACACTTCAAGAAGAACGTAATAATCCCAGTACCAAATAAGGCCAGCGTTACTATTAACGAAATATGAGTTTAATTATCTAAAGCTGTAAAATTTTTTGTATTGGTATGCATTACAAATTAAATTACAGTCTAACATTTGCAATAACTTTAAGTTTGATGTGTACACAAGATTTACCTGATAACAGTACGAAGTCTTATGCTCGTAGCTGGAGGTGAGCTAGCGACCACCACTTCAGAAGCAACTGGCTATTGTTCCAGATGACAATGGCCAGACTCAAAGCTGAAGTCGGATTTAGACTGAGGCAATGGCCAGACTCAAAGCTGAAGTCGGATTTAGACTGTGGTACATACTTAGTAGCCGAACTGTTTTCCCAATGCTATTGAGTTTACAAGAGGTGGAGTGTATTTCAGTGTTTATGTACTGTACCGCGTAATATCTCTGAGAGCAGAGTGCACATAACGAGGGATGTCTGCTTTAACGGTCCAATTATAAGCGATGTAACGTTATGGAACCAGTGATAGAAGCTACAAAAACAGCTAACTTATACTGTAGAGAACACTGTTCCAGTCTGGTTTTTCCTTGATGAACATTCGCGTGCATATAAACTGCTTTTTGTGAAGGTTATGGCTAAAGGAAGAGAACTTCAGAAGTGATTTATATTTGGACCAAATGTGTTCTACAATTAAAAGTTTAAAGCGGCACTTAAACATAACCTTCTCAAAATCTGCAAGCAGTATATGTCGGTACTGTGATGATAAGTACCAAATTACCCTCATCCATTCATTGAACTATCAGGAATTTCCACATATACATTTTTTCCTTCGTATTGCATATTGCCCTCCTCTCCCCCTCGCCCCCCCCCCCCCCCCAATCACCACCCGCGCTCCGGCAAGCTCTTCATATGAGTGCAAACGAAATTTCTTATGAAGCCAGAAGAAGTGCGTGATGGCTACTTATGAATCTTTTACAAGCTACCTTTACGTATTAAAATTCGTGGGTAAAAAGAGAGAAAGTTGGTGTTATTTTAAAATAATTGTCTGGAATACAGCGCAGTGAAATGAAGACAGACTTAACAGTGCAATTATGCAGTAATCATCATCTACCGAGAACACTCGAAGCCAATTTTTTTATATCCATTGTCATTAACATACGTCTGTTTCACACTTTTCCATCCTTTATGGTCTACAATATATCGCTACTGCTCTTGCACGTTTCCTATGGAATCCAGTTCCATCAGGTTCTCTCCACGGTTTTATCTCGTATCTTGTAATCCGCTATAGAACATCCTAAGTGCAGCTACTATCCATGTGCTTGGCTACATGTTCCGGCCACCACCATTTTATTTTAATTACAGTCGTAATACCGCCTGCGATTCCAGTCAGTTAGCTGATCAGTTTGTAAATTTTCCGGTCTCTCTTAATATTTCGCGGATGCATCTTCCCATTACTCGCTAAGAAACCACAGTTTTTTGAATAATCTTTGTGTTTAAAGCTCATGTCTCACTGTCATAACTTAAAACTAGTTATGTATATCGGTTGTAAATTTTCTGTTTGAGACACATATGATTCTTTATTTGGAATATTTAGATTAGAGTACCGAGAACATTCAAAGCCAATTTTCTATTTATGCCTTTATCTGCCCATTCAATTGAAGCATTCAGCTACGTTACATATGAGTGCCAAATCTCATATGGTACGACTTATGACTTCATAGTCAATGTATGCTATTTTTCTTTTTAATGCGCTGACTGTACGTTAGTGATACCAAACCTCATCAGTTAATCCTTACGACTTAATACTTTATTTCTACACTATTATTTTCTCTATGTTCTGATTATACCTCACTTTGATTTCCAGATCTTCTTTTGTATTATTGTACCAAGGCCTTCCGTTTGCTGTGGAAGTGTATCAGCAAATAACAGAAAGTCGCCAGAGGAACGAAATTTCTTTGCATGTTTTACAGACAGGTAGCTAAATACCCAGCGTTGCCTGGGTATGTATCTATTCCAGTCTTCTATTTCTCCGTCTCCTGCTGCCCACTCTCTCTGTCTGTCTCCTCCTTCCCTCCTCTGACCATCTTTTCCACCATCTCCATCCACAACACTCTGTCCATTCGTCCATCTCCTCCTGTTCTTCCCTCTGTCCACCTGCTACTCCCCTTCTGTCCATTTGCTCCTTCCTCTCTATCCATCTCCTCCTTCCCCAACTCTCTATTCAATTCCTCCTCCTCCCTCTCTCTGTCCATCTCTACCTCACCCCTCTCTCTGTCCACCTCCTTCACTACCCGCCTGCCCCTCTCTATCTGCACATCCCCTACTGCGTTTCTCTCATTCCATACACTCCTCCCCCTGTCTCTTCCATTACTTCTGCCCCCCCCCCCCCCTCATTTCATCCCATCCTCCCTCTCTATCTACGCTTTAAGCCCATTCCTCCTCCCATTTCTCTTTGACCATCTCCTTTCCCCTCTAAAACCTTTGTCTTCGCCCACCTACTTTTCCCCCTAAGTTCATCACCTCCGTCCCCTCCTCTCTATCCGTCTCCTTCACCCCACCTTCCATCACAATCACCTAGTTATTACACCCACTACCAACGGCAGGCTGGTAGTTCCTACTCCCACAGTACTTCTCTCCACACGTGATATCTGTGCCAACTTTGGGTGAAATCGGTCCAGAGTCTTAGGAGGAGGTTTTGCCTGTGGCTTTCCCAGACTACGCATATGTTATATGTATTTCACATATATTTTTATATGTCACATATATTTGTACAGTATCAGGAGCGAACTTCGCCTTGTAGTTTCGTTTTCATGCACCTGAGACTTTATGAACTTATATCTTCTGTACGTGACGTATAATAATACAATTTTGCCATACATCCAGTGGTATTGTGGATATTGGCTGCGAAATGTGTTGCGAATAGAATAATAGTAAAGAAGTAATAAATTAAAAGGTCATGTGTGATTTGAAAACTTGTCACGCATCTCAGTATTTGACCTCGTATCTCCTGAAGTGTGTGACGTACAACGAGGTGGTATTATAGGAACATTCAGCGGCATGTGGATACTGTCTGCGAAATGTGTTCCAAACAGAGTTAATAGCAAAGAAGTATATATATGATGCGGTATTTTTCCACGCATCTCAGTATTTATGACGTCATATCTCCTCAACAACGTCTCGTAAGAAGTTATAATTTTGTTGGTACATTCAGTGGTATATGTGAATGCTGTCTGCAAAATGTGACGCGAATACAGTTTGTAGTAAAGGAGAAATAGATTAAAAGGAAATGCCTGTTGCAGCTGTTTTACTCATCAACGGCAAAAATGTTGTAAGCGATCAACTTTTTTCCTGCCATCACTTTGTGGGGGTTGTCAACGAGAAAATGTTTCAGCTAGGTTCGAAATTATGTATAAAATTTGTTGCAAGTCACTAACTAATCTCATTCTCAAATACAGGTTGAATGTAGTCTGGGTATATGTGTGTCATGAGCTACGCTTCTTTTTCACCCCCGCCCCTAAATCCTTTGATAGGTGGGTAGTTCTTACCCCAACAGCGATTCTTTTCAGATGTTAACTCCTATGTGTACAAAGTTTGGTTAAAATCGGTCTGGTGGTTTAGGAAGAGATGTGGAACATACATATATACATAGATACATACCTAAATTTTTATAATACTATGGATCATGCCATTTATGTGCCCAATTTAACGATCTGAAAACTTTATCTATGACTTCTGACTTGTCAATATGGAAACGCCTTGTCCGACATCTCTTTCAGTTCTAAGTTTCCCAGTATTCTGTTGTATTCTAGTATGAGGTGCAGATTGACGAACATTCCTTTAGTATACTAAGTAAAGTTGGGTAACTGCCGTATTTATCGAGGGTTGTTATTATAGTTTTAGTTGAAACTGAGTCACAAACTTTATTACAATCTATGAGACCTAGGCAATTCATATTCATTGCTCCTCCGTACAGTTTACTACTTGAAAATGTCACACTTATTTGTATCTATCAATAACACAAACCTGTTATTTTGCTTGTTTGGCCAATGTTTTTTCTCTGCAATTAGTCATGATTGTAGTGAATTTTTTTGTAAATTATGAAGACGAAGTTGTTTGTGACCTTTCTTTTGATTTAGAGATATTAGATGTGTGTTCCAGTTTCGACTAACTGTCTTCTTCCACAGTCGTTCTGTACATATTTTTTTTAAAACCTGAAGGAAGATTAGAATTTAATGTGATGTCGACAACGAGGTATTTGCGGACGGAGTACAAGCTCGGATTAGGGAAGGAAATCAGCTGTGAGATTTCCGCGGAAACCATCCCGGCCCTTCCCTCAACCAATCTAGGGATATCAAAGGAAACCTAAACGTGGATGCCCGGACTTGGATTTGAACCGTCGTCCTCCGGATATGAGTGCAGTGTGCCCAGCCGCTGCGCCGCTTTGTTCTGTCCTTAATTTTACAAGATCCTACTGTATTATGGTGCTTCCAACTTTAAGATGTCTTTGGGTTCTTCACACCTCGATTGATTTTCTACATTTTATAAACCCTTCTTCTGGTATGTTGTATTATCATTAACTAGTTGTGTATCTGGTGACTCCACTGAACTACGCATATATACTTGGTGTTCAAAAACAGGCTGAAAAGCTTGGAAGACCGTTGTGGGGGAGGTTGTGCTAAGAAATAATTGTTAAGAAAAAAGTCGATACGTTGTGCAGTTTTCAAGTTGCAGACGTTAGCTAATTAAGTCGTCTCGCGCGCAGATGAAAGCACTTGCACGCCTTAAAATGCGGTAATGCACAGACATTTGCGGATCCGTGAGTTATCACACGTTCATATGCTCATTGCCAGTCAAAACGCGCCTTTTTCGGTAATGATAAAGTTCAGCTAGGTGCACAATAGCTGAGTCTGTTTCGTTTGAGGCAATGTTAAATTACGTGGAAACGGCGCAACGCATCGAATTTTTTTCTGAACAATTACTTCTCAGCACAGCATCCCTTGCAACCCGCTTACAAGCTTTTCCGACTGTTTCTGATCACAGTATATAAAGAAATTTAAGAATAGTTTTTCAGTTTATTTATATTGTTAGTTACCATGCTATCTGCCATTTTAACTAACAGAATTTTATATATATCGAACATAAGTTTCTTTTCTCTTTTGTTCGCGCTGTTATTCTTTTGAGTTGTTTCTCTTACCGTATTTTCATACACATTGTTTTGTTTAGTTCAGCTTATGATTATCGTTTGCTTGAAAGTATCACCTTCTCTGTAACAGCTGCCTCATTCCATTTGAGATTTTCTTTCTCTTTTAGTATGTGCAACATCTTTTACTGTTTGCATAAGTATCTTTGTTAATAATCACCTCTTATGGATATATTTGTGTAATATTCTTTTTCTAAGATACTGATAACTTTCTGTTATTATATAAATTCTGACTACCAGGTTTTTTAGTTACTTGCCTGAGGAATTATATATATCGGTTCCTTATTAGACCTAACATTCATGATAGTTGGTATTCGAAAGGTATTTAGGATTCTCACAAATTGTATTGTCTTTCTGTCTCGCAAAATATAGTCGTTGCATCCCTCGTTCTACATGGTCCTTCAAAAATACATGAAAAACAGGTTTTTTGAAGTAGAAGTGTATACGAGAAGCTGGTGACCGTAGTATTAATGAGAAAAATACCTAAAACTCGACTGTCAATTTCCGTTTACTTGCTTGGATTTCACTAACCACTGTGTATTCGTAGACTACCGTTTCTATCTCATTCGACGACTTGAAGTCTTGAAGGCACGACGAACGCTCTTCAGGAACTCCCAGCAAGAATCGGACTGACTTACAATTTGAAACTGAGAAATTCTACCCGTGTGAGGAACTGATATTATGCGAATAATTAAATTTCCAATTAGTTTGCTTATATGAGATGCCACTCGCTTTTTAATGGCAGAACTCGAGAAACTGAATATTTCAATAATTACTATCACACCGCTCTCAACTACATGGCCAAATAACCATACACTGCGAGTAAAGTCTTGAGGACGGCTACGACAGGCAACATGTCTGTCCTCCTAGGCTACCCCAAGCTACGATCTTACAGCCGAACCTCTTCGCTCGCCGTCCAATTTAGGCACGATCCGAAGATAACCGAGGTGCTTCTTCGTCTGCCCATTCATTCAGCAGTTCTTTATTATTCTGCTGGTTATTAGTACCTGTGAAATTATGGAATGATAGCACGCTATTGAGAGATGCTTTAATGTGAAATGCACGTAAACATACTGTTTAATTCGTCTAATGTTAATAGTAGATTATCATTTTGGCTCGTAACTTCCGAACGTAGTAGCCAATCGCGGAGGAGGGCCACAATACCGAACAAACCATCACAGCACTTTACGTCATTTTGCTGCTGCTGCCTTCTCCACTGCTGTAAGAAGAGCTTCTTGTACCTGTATATAGTGGCTGTAAGGCCATAATTATTTAGTGTGGCAACTAATTTTCTAATACCATATAAAAGTATCTGCGTTCACATTATTCCCATTCGCGAGGTACACAAGTTAACCTCCCCTGATGGCAAGAAACTGACGCCGATAAATTGTGAGCATCGAGCAACATGGTATTCCGTATCCTCGGGAGACTTAAAACTAGCGACTGCCACCACCTGTTCCAGACAATGACATAATTGGATGTAACGACAATGATATGATTGACCACAGAGACGGGTTGCTGTAAGAATAAACACGAGGAAGGAATTCGAGAGCTGAAGAAGGAAGCTTTCTAAAAGGCAATTTTTCAGTCTCAACAGAGGGTGCTGTGAAGCCTGTCATAATTTCAAATGTGATTATCCGACAGATAAAAGGCAAATCCCCAAACCGAAAAATACCATTATACACTACTGGCCATTAAAATTGATACACCACGAAGATGACGTGCTACAAACGCCAAATTTAACCGACAGGAATAAGATGCTTTGATATGCAAATGATTAGCTTTTCAGAGCATTCACACAAGATTGTCGCCGGTGGCGACATGTACAACGTGTTGACGTGCGGAAAGTTTCCAACGGATTCCTCATTACACAAACAGCTGTTGATCGGCGTTGCCTGGTGAAACGTTGTTGTGATGCCTCGTGTAAGGAGGATAAATGCGTACCATCACGTTTCCGACTTTGATAAAGGAAAGATTGTAGCCTATGGCGATTGCGGTTTATCGTATAGCGACATTGTTGCTCGCGTTGGTCGAGATCCAATGACTGTTAGAAGAGTATGGAATCGGTGGATTCAGGAGGTAATACGGAACGCCGTGCTGGATCCCAACGGCCTCGTATCACTAACAGGCGAGATGACAGGCATCTTATCCGCATGGCTGTAACGGATCGTGCAGTCACGTCTCGATCCCGGAGTCAACAGAAGGGGAGGTTTGCAAGACAACAACCATCTGCACGAACAGTTCGACGACATTTGCAGCAGCATGGACCATCAGCTCCGAGACCATGGCTGCAGTTACCCTTGACTCTGCGTCACACACAGGATCGTTTGCGATGGTGCAGTCAACGACTAACCTGGGTGCACGAATGGCGAAACGTCATTTTTTGGGATGAATCCAGGTTCTGTTTACAGCATCATGATGGTCGCATCCGTGTTTGGCGACATTGCGGTGAACGCACATTGGAAGCTTGTATTCGTCATCGCCATACTGGCGTATCACCCGGCGTGATGGTATGTGATGTTGGTTACACGTCTCGGTCACCTCGTGTTCGCATTGACGGCACTTTGAACAGTGGACGTTACATTTCAGATGTGTTACGACCCTTGGCTCTACGCTTCATTCGATCGCTGCGAAACTCTACATTTCAGCAGGGTAATGCACGACCGCATGTTGCTGGTCCTGTACGGGCCTTTCTGGATACATAAAACGTTAGACTGCTGCCCTGGCCAGCATATTCTCCAGATCTCTCACCAATTGAAAACTTTTGGTCAATGGTTGCCGAGCAACTGGCTCGTCACAATACGCCAGTCACTACTCTTAGTGATGCCGCGCGGGATTAGCCGAGCGGTCTCAGGCGCTGCTGTCATGGACTGTGTTGCTGGTCCCGGGAAAGGTTCGAGTCCTCCCTTGGACATGGGTGTGTGTTTGTCCTTAGGATAATTTAGGTTAAGTAGTGTGTAAGCTTAGAGACTGATGACATTAGCAGTTAAGTCCCATAAGATTTCACACACGTTTTTTTATACTACTCTTGACGAACTGTGGTATCGTTTTGAAGCTGCATGGGCAGCTGTATCTGTACACGCCATCCAAGCTCTCTCTGACTCAATGCCCAGGGGTATCAAGGCCGTTATTACGGCCAGAGGTGGTTGTGTCCGGGTACTGATTTCTCAGAATCTATGCACCCAAACTGCGCGAAAATGTAATCACATGTCAGTTATAGTATGATGTATCTGTACACACCATCCAAGCTCTCTCTGACTCAATGCCCAGGAGTATGAAGGCCGTTATTACGGCCAGAGGTGGTTGCGTCCGGGTACTGATTTCTCAGGATCTATGCACCCAAATTGCGTGAAAATGTAATCACATGTCAGTTATAGTATGATATATTTTTCCAATGAATACCCGTTTTTCATCTGCATTTCTTCTTGGTGTAGCAATTTTAAAAGCCAGTAGTGTAGGTATAACAACATGACAAAGTAGGTTATTTAACGTCGTACTTGGTGGTACCCACTGCGCCAGCGGCATGCAGATAGTGACACTGTAACGTGTGATTCATCTGAGACACCAGGCAGGACACAGGCTACGTACAGCACTGGCTCTGCCATCAGAATGCGTCAACATCTCAACAGAGGCCACGCTTCTCGTTCGGAATGGAACTACCAGGCGGTTGCTGCGCGTGTAACAGAGTTTTGAAACACTTGGGGAAACGCATAGCGGTCCGCGACGAACGAACCCTTGTCGCACAACGAAAGATGCGGTCTCCTTACAGACGCAAAAACTTAAGGAGACTGCGTGTGCGACTATGAAGAGCCCGAACCACGTTGTAACGCTACTATCGATATTACTAATATTTTTCTTGTTCCCCTTCTTGGTATGTTTTACTTAACGTGATTTGTCTGTCACCAAGCTTTCCGAGGTAACATTTATGTAAATGTTTATTAATTAGTTCTGTCAGTTTATGTCAATGTAATTAATACAGGGATTTAATTTTAAAAATAATGTTCTTTAAAAGAATGGAAACATTAAAGCTTTATTTGTAATACTGGTTCATCCATAGGAAAAGTAGGTTTGTAATCGCGTAAATCTGAGGGAAGTCCCTCCGTAAGGAAACGGGCCTCGCGGGAATAGAAGAGGTGGACTTTGCTGTCGAATTTCAAGGCTCCTTTGTGGCAAGAGTTAGTCGATGGCTAACAGGCAAAGGGTTCGCATCTTGTGAACTGAACGAGGCAAGAAAAACGGCAGGACTATATAATATAGGCTTAGAAGTGGCATTAATTGGGCTCATTATTCATGGCATATTTTGTTTTGCTCTGTACTACGAAAATCCGAAGCTACAATAGAATTTTCTGAACTTGTTACACAGCAAAAGCCATGGATACTTTTTCTGCCTTTGTTTTGAGTAACCATAGGAGATAGACACTGCCACCACCTTCATCTCAAATTTCCAATTGAGTAATGTATATTTAAATGGACCAGTTACGCAGTCTCTTTTTCAATAGTTAGTTTCCTTTAAACTTAGTGTTGGCCACTCGTATTTTAGCCTTACTTATTTATCTTGACAGTGTCCTTCCCAAGTACCACAATACCTCCGGCATCCTACTTTATTGAGCTAAAAAGTTATGTCAGTAAATTTTCACAATAGTTAATAGAGTTGATATTAAAGGAAATTTCATAATTATTAAGTGAATCTAAGTTTTGAAGTAATCCTCTTATTTTTCATAAAAGGATAGCTAAATTTTCACGAAAGTACAATTGCGAAGAAAAGATTGTTGTTATTCAAATCTTAGTGTTGTATTACATTTACTTGTAGAATCCATGACGATTCATGATAGTTACTAGCTAGGGTCACTACAAGGTTTAATTACTGTGCAGGTCTGGAAGAAAGTGTTCATAATTTCATATTCGTGTAAGTTAGTAGCGTTTCTCATATTGTATTCTGAATAAAATGTTCAGCCTTCGTCTGACTCCACTTTTAGGCTAGTTTCTGTGTTCCAATGGTAATTCATGAGCCAGATTTCAAATCAAATGGCTCAGAGCACTATGGGACTTAACGTCTGAGGTCATCACTCCGCTAGAACTAAGAACTACATAACTTAACTAACTTAAGGACAGCGCACACATCCATGCCCGAGACAACATTCGAACCTGCGAACGCAGCGGTCACGCGGTTCCAGGCTGTAGCGCCTAGAACCGCTCGGAAACTCCGGCCGGCTGAGGCAGATTTAAATTTCGTATTACAAATACAGCATTAATTAAGTGCACTACATAGTCCTCAAATATTTGTGTCCTACAATAAGCAGCAGGCTACAATTATTCAAAGTGTACTAAATCCAAGTACCACATGTTCTATTTGAGCAGAATAGTATAAGGAAGCGCATGCTTCTTGAGAATATAAGTAATAATAGCAAAAGAGAAAAGAATTACCTTAAAATCATTTCAGTGACAGTATTTTCTAATAACTAAACAGTTACAATAACATCACGTCCAAGTTAATATTAGACCACAATTGTACTAGTCTCCAAAGTAAAAAAGAAAAACAAACAGATACTTTGCAAAGTTGCGTTTATTTTGAAAAAAAAAACAGGATAATAAAGTAGAAACAATGTAAAGAATACAGAAAGTACACAAATGCAACATGCATAACGGTGGAACAAAATGTTCTTCAGTTAATCCCAACGTAACGGATTTGCGCACACATTCAGACAACCGGATAATGTGCTCAGTATGGGGTGTGACAACACGATTAAACACAGAAATTGCATGGGGATTAAATACAAAAGGCAGAATGCCGACATCTGTCCAGGGCGAGTAACGCTTCAAACAGTCTGTGATTTGAAAATCACCTGGGAGTCCAGTAGTAGATTCCGATGTAACACTGCAGGTTTACTGTAATCCTTCGACCTTCGCATTGTTAAAGACACACAGAAATTGCATCGCGATACAATACAAAAGGCACAATGCCGATTTCTGTCCTGGGGGAGTAACCCTTCAAAGAGTCTGTGCTTTGAAAATCACCTGGGAATGTTGTAATAGCTTCCGATGCACTACTGCAGGTTTACTGTATCTGTTAGACCTTCACGTTGACGATGACAACCAGAAATCGGCATTCAATACAAAAGATATAATGCCGATTTCGGTCCAGGGGGAATAACAATTAAAACAGTCTGTGTTTGTAACTCTCCTGACAGACCAATAGTAGATTCCGATGCAGCACTGCAGGTTTACTGTAACCGTTGAAACTTCACATAGACCAAGAAACACAAAAAATTGCATTGGGATTCAATACAAAAGGCAGACTGCGGATTTCTGTCCAGTGGGAGTAACCCTTCAAAGGGTCTGTGCTTTGAAAGTCACCTGGGAGTCCAGTAGTAGATTCCGATGCACTACTGCATGTTGAATCTAACAGTTGGATCTTTACGTTGACGATGGAACACAGAAATTCCATCGGGAAACAATGCAAAAGGCACAATGCCAACTTCTCTTCAGGGTGAGTAACGCATTTAAGAGTCTCATATGTGTAAATCACCTATGACCGCAGTGGTAGATTCCGATGCACTAGTGCAAGTTTACTGTACCTCTTGGACCATCACATTGACAATAAAACACAGATATTGCATCGGGATTCATCACAAAAGGTACAATGCCGAATTCTGTCCAGGTAGAGTAACTCATCAAACAATCTGTGTTGCGAACATTCCTGAGAGTCTAGCATTAGATTTCGATAGACTACTGCAGGTTTACTGTAACCCTTGAACCTTAACGTTGACGATAAAACACAGAAATTGTATCGGGATTGAATAAAAAGGCACAATGCCGACTTCTGTCCAGGGAGAGTAACCCTTCAAACAGTCTGTGCTCTGAGCCTTTCCTGGGAGTCCAATAGTAGATTCCGACGCACCACTTCAGGTTTGCTGTAACCCTTGGACCATCACATTGACGGTAAAACACAGTAATTGCATCCGTATCCAATACAATATAGCTTTTATAATCACCTATGAGTCCAGTAGCAGATTCCGATAGACTACAGCAGGTTTACTGTTGCCCTTGAACCTTAACGTTGACGATAAAACACAGAAATTGCATCGGGATTGAATAGAAAAGGCACAATGCCGACTTCTGTCCAGGGAGAGTAACCCTTCAAACAGTCTGTGCTCTGAGCCTTTCCTGGGAGTCCAGTAGTAGATTCCGACACACCAATTCAGGTTTACTGTAACCCTTGCACCCTCACATTGACGATTAAACACAAAATGGAATCGGGATTGAATACGAAAGGCACAGCGCAAACTTATGTCCAGGGGGAGTAACACTTCAAACAGATTCTGTTTGAGCCTTTCCTGGCGGCCAGTAGTCTAGGGGAAGTAACACTTCAAGCAGATTGGATTGAGCTTTTCCTGGGGGCCAGTATTAGATTCCTATGCAGCACGGGAGACTTACTGAAAACCTTGGACCATGACATTGACGTTAAAACACAGAAATTTCATCGGGATTAAATACAAAATGCACGGTGCCAACTTCTTTCCAATCCGAGTAACGCTAAAGTGATTTTGTACTTTGAACCTTTCGTGGGAGATGCACTACTACAGGTTTACTGTAACCCTTTGACCTTCACATTGACGATGAAACACAGAAATTGCGTCGGGATTCAATACAAAATGCACAATGCCGATTCCTGTCCAGGGGGAGTAAGACTTCAAAGAGTCTGCGCTTTTATAATCACCTATGAGTCCAGTAGTAGATTCCGATTGACTACTGCTGGTTTACTGTAACCCATGGACCTTCACATTGACAATGAAACAGGAATTGCATCGGGATTGAACAGAAAAGGCACAATGCCGACTTCTGTCTAGGGGGAGTAACCCATCAAACAGTCTGTGTTGCAAACATTTCCTGAGGGTCCAGTAGTAGACGCCGATGGACCACTGAAGGTTTACTGTAACCCTTGGACCTTAACATTCACGACGAAATGCAGAAATTGCATCGGGATTGAATAGAAATGGCAGAATGCCAACTTCTGTAAAGGGATGGTAACGCTTAGCAGAGTTTGTGCTTTGAGTCTTTCCTTGGACTGCAGAAGTATATTCCGGTGCACGACTGAAATTTTACTGCAAAACTCGGACCTTCACATTGACGGGGAAACACAAATATTGCATCGGTGTTCAATACAAAACGCACAATGGCGATTCCTGCACAGGGGGAGTAAGGCTTCAAAGTGTCTGCGCTTTTAAAATCACCTATGAGTCCAGTAGTAGATTCCGATGCACCACTACAGGTTTACTTTAACCCTTGGACCTTAACATTCACGATGAAACACAGAAATTGCACCACGATTCAATACAAAAGTCACAATGCCGACTTCTGTCTAGGAGGAGTAAGCCATCAAACAGTCTGTGTTGCAAACATTCCTAAGGGTCCAGTAGTGGGTGCCGATGCACCTCTGCAGGTTTACTGTAAACCTTGGACCTTAACATTTACGACGAAACATGGAAGTTGCATCGGGATTGAATAGAAACGGCAAAATGTCAACTTCTAGCCAGGGGGAATAACGCTTGGCAGAGTTTGTTCTTTGAGCCTTTCCTGGGACTCCAGTAGTATATTCCGGTGCACCACTGAAATTATATTGCAACCCTCAGACCTTCACATTGATGTGGAAACACAAAAATTTGTATCGGTGTTCAATACTATACGCCCAATGGCGATTCCTGCAGAGGGGGAGTAAAGCTTCAAAGAGTCTGCGCTTTTAAAATCACCTATGAGTCCAGTAGTAGATTCCGATGCACCACTTCAGGTTTACTGTAACCCTTGAACCTTCACATTGACGATGAAACACAGAATTTGCATCGGGATTGAATAGAAACGGCAGAATGCCAACTTCTGCCCAGGGGAAGTAACGCTTGGCAGAGTTTGTTCTTTGACCCTTTCCTGGGACTCCAGTAGTATATTCCGGTGCACCACTGACATTCTACTGGAACCCTTGGACCTCCACATTGACGATGAAACACAGAAATTACATTGCGATTCAATACCAAAGACACAATGCCGACTTCTGACTAGGGGGAGTAACCCATCAAACAGCCTGTGTTCCAAACATTCCTGAGGGTTCAGTAGTAGATGCCGATGTACCACTGCAGGTTTACTGTAACCCTTGGACCATCACATTGACGGTAAAACACAGTAATTTCATCTTTATTCAATACAACATTGCTTTTAAAATCACCTATGAGTCCAGTAGTAGATTCCGATGCACCAATGTAGGTTTACTGTAACCCTTGGACCTTTTAAGTAGGCTGTTTAGGTTTTTTTATTGGTAACGCCGCCGCCACGTAGCGCTCTGTATGAAAATCACTGGCTGTGCCGTGTGCAGTCTGTGGCTGGTTTGCATTGTTGTCTGCCATTATAGCGTTGGGCAGTTGGCTGTTAGCGGCGCGTAGCGTTGCGCAGTTGGAGGTGAGCCGCCTGCAGTGGTGGACGTGGGGAGAGAGATGGCGGAGTTACGAAATTTGTAAGAATTGGTGTCATGGACTGATATATATATTATGACTATTAAGGTAAATACATTGTTTGTTCTGTATTAAAATCTTTTATTTGCTAACTATGCCTATCAGTAGTTAGTGCCTTCAGTAGTTTGAATCTTTTATTTAGCTGGCAGTAGTGGCGCTCGCTGTATTGCAGTAGCTTGCGTAACGAAAATTTTTGTGAGGTAAGTGATTTGTGAAACGTATAGGTTAATGTTAGTCAGGGCCATTCTTTCGTAGGGATGTTTGGAAGTCAGATTGCGTTGCGGTAAAAAATTAGGTGTTTCAGTTTAAGCACAGTCGCGTTTAGATTTTTCAAAGGGTCCCATTTAGGATGAAACACAGAAATGGCATCGGGATTGAATAGAAACGGCAGAATGCCAACTTCTGCCCAGCGGAAGTAACGCTTGGGAGAATTTCTTCTTTGACCCTTTCCTAGGACTCCAGTAGTATATTCCGGTGCACCACTAAAATTCTGCTGGAACCCTTGGACCTCCACATTGACGATGAAACAGAGAAATTGTATCGCGATTCAATACAAAAGTCACAATGCCGACTTCCGTCTAGAAGGAGTAACCCTTCAAACAGTCTGTGCTCTGAGCCTTTCCTGGGAGTCCAGTAGTAGATTCCGACGCACCACTTCAGGTTTACTGTATCCCTTGCACCCTCACATTGACGGTTAAACACAAAATTGAATCGGGATTGAATACAAAAGGCACAGCGAAAACTTATGTCCAGGGGGAATAACACTTCAAACAGATTCAGTTTGAGCCTTTCCTGGGGGCCAATAGTAGATTCCGACGCAGCACTGGAGGTTTACTGTAATCCTTGGACCTTAAAATTCACGGCGAAACACAGAAATTGCATCGCGATTCAATACAAAAGTCCCAATGCCGACTTCTATCTAGGAGGAGAAAACCATCAAAGAGTGTGTTGCAAACATTTCTGAGGGTCCAGTAGTAGATGCCGATGCAACACTGCAGGTTTACTGTAACCCTTGGACCTTAACATTCACGACGAAACACAGAAATTGCATCGCAATTCAATACAAAAATCACAATGCCGACTTCTATCTAGGAGGAGAAACCCATCAATCAGTCTGTGTTGTAAACATTCCTGAGGGTCCAGTAGTAGATGCCGATGCACCACTGCAGGTTTACTGTAACGCTTGGACCTTAACATTCACGACGAAACACAGAAATTGCATCGTGATTCAATACAAAAGTCACAATGCCGACTTGTGTCTAGGAGAAGTACCCTATCAAACAGTCTGTGTTGCAAACATTCCTGAGGGTCCAGTAGTGGATGCCGATGCAGCACTGCAGGTTTACTGTAAACCTTGGACCTTACCACTCACGACGAAACATAGAAGTTGCATCGGGATTGTATCGAAACGGCAGAATGCCATCTTCTGTCCAGGGGGAGCAACGCTTAACAGAGTTTGTGCTTTGAACCTTTCCTCGGACTCCAGTAGTATATTCCACGGCACCACTGAAATTTTACTGCAACCCTCAGACCTTCACATTGACAAGGAAACACAAGAATTGCATCGGTGTTCAAAACAATACGGACAATGGCGATTCCTGCACATCGGGAGTAAGGATTCAAAGCGTCTGCACTTTTAAAGTCACCTGTGAGTCCAGTAATAGATTCTGATGCACCACTGCAGGTTTAATGTAACCATTCGAGCTTCACATTGACGATGAATCACAGAAATTGCATCGCGATTCAATACAAAAGTCACAATAAAGACTTCTATCTTGGAAGATAAACCCATCAAACAGTCTGTGTAGTAAACATTCCTGAGGGTCCAGTAGTAGATGCCGATGCACTACTACAGGTTTACTGTAACGCTTGGACGTTCACATTGACGATGAAACACAGAAGTTGCATCCCGCTTCAATACAAAAGTCACAATGCCGGCTTCTGTGTAGGAGGAGTAGCCCATCAAACAGTCTGTGTTGCAAACATTCCTGAGGGTCCAGTAGTAGATGCTGATGCATCACTGCAGGTTTACTGTAACCCTTGGACCTTAACATCCACGACGAAACACATATATTCCATCGCGATTCAATACAAAAGTCTCAATTCCGACTTCTGTCTAGGAGGAGTACCCCATCAAACAGTCTGTGTTGCAAACATTCCTGAGGATCCAGTAGTAGATGCCGATGCACCACTGCAGGTTTACTGTAACCCCTGGACCTTAACATTCACGATGAAACACATAAATTGCATCGCGATTCAATACAAAAGTCACAATGCCGACTTCTGTCTAGGAGGAGTACCCCATCAAACAGTCTGTGTTGCAAACATTCCTGAGGATCCAGTAGTAGATGCCGATGCACCACTGCAGGTTTACTGTAACCCTTGGACCTTAACATTCACGATGAAACACATAAATTGCATCGCGATTCAATACAAAAGTCACAATGCCGACTTCTGTCTAGGAGGAGTACCCCATCAAACAGTCTGTGTTGCAAACATTCCTGAGGATCCAGTAGTAGATGCCGATGCACCACGCAGGTTTACTGTAACCCTTGGACCTTAACATTCACGACGAAACACAGAAATTGCATCGTGATTCAATACAAAAGTCACAATGCCGACTTGTGTCTAGGAGAAGTACCCTATCAAACAGTATGTGTTGCAAACATTCCTGATGGTCCAGTAGCGGATGCCGATGCACCACTGCAGGTTTACTGTAAACCTTGGACCTTAACACTCACGACGAAACATAGAAGTTGCATCGGGATTGTATCGAAACGGCAGAATGCCATCTTCTGTCCAGGGGGAGCAACGCTTAGCAGAGTTTGTGCTTTGAACCTTTCCTCGGACTCCAGTAGTATATTCCACGGCACCACTGAAATTTTACTGCAACCCTCAGACCTTCACATTGACAAGGAAACACAAGAATTGCATCGGTGTTCAAAACAAAACGGACAATGGCGATTCCTGCACATCGGGAGTCAGGATCCAAAGCGTCTGCACTTTTAAAGTCACCTGTGAGTCCAGTAATAGATTCTGATGCACCACTGCAGGTTTAATGTAACCATTCGAGCTTCACATTGACGATGAATCACAGAAATTGCATCGCGATTCAATACAAAAGTCACAATAAAGACTTCTATCTTGGAAGATATACCCATCAAACAGTCTGTGTAGTAAACATTCCTGAGATGCCGATGCACTACTACAGGTTTACTGTAACCCTTGGACGTTCACATTGACGATGAAACACAGAAGTTGCATCCCGCTTCAATACAAAAGTCACAATGCCGGCTTCTGTCTAGGAGGAGTAGCCCATCAAACAGTCTGTGTTGCAAACATTCCTGAGGGTCCAGTAGTAGATTATGATGCATCACTGCAGGTTTACTGTAACCCTTGGACCTTAACATCCACGACGAAACACATATATTGCATCGCGATTCAATACAAAAGTCACAATGCCGACTTCTGTCTAGGAGGAGTAACCCATCAAACAGTCTGTGTTGCAAACATTCCTGAGGGTCCAGTAGTAGATGCCGATGCACCACTCCAGGTTTACTGTAACCCTTGGACCTTAACATTCACGATGAAACACAGAAATTGCATCGCGATTCAATACAAAAGTCACAATGCCGACTTCTGTCTAGGAGGAGTACCCCATCAAACAGCCTGTGTTGCAAACATTCCCGAGGGTCCAGAAGTAGATGCCGATGCATCTCTGCAGGTTTGCTGTAACCCTTGGACATTGACGATGAAGCACAGAAATTGCATCGCGACTCAATACAAAAGTCACTATGCCGACTTCTGTCTAGGAGGAGTAACCCATCATACAGTCTGTGTTGCAAACATTCCTGAGGGTCCAGTAGTAGATGCCGAATTATTACTGCAGGTTTACTGTAACCCTTAGACCTTAACATTCACGACGAAATACAGAAATTGCATCGCGATTCAATACAAGAGTCACAATGCCGACATCTGTCTATTAGGACCAACCCAACAACCAGTCTGTGTAGCAAAGATTCCTCAGGGTCCAGTAGCATATGCCGATGCACCACTGCAGGTTTACTGTAACCCTTTGACCTTAACATTCACGATGAAACACAGTAATTGCATCGCGATTGAATACAAAAGTTACAATGCCGGCTTCTGTCTAGGAGGAGTAACTCATCAAACAGTTTGTGTTGCAAACATTCCTGAGGGTCCAGTAGTAGATGCCGATGCACCACTGCAGATTTACTGTAACCCTTGGTCCTTAACATTTACAACGAAACACAGAAATTGCATCGCGATTCAAAATAATAGTCACAATACGGACTTCTGTCTAGGAGGAGTAACCCATCAAACAGTCTGCGTTGCAAACATTCCTGAGGGTCAAGTAGTAGACTACGATGCACCACTGCAGGTTTACTGTAACCGTTGGACCTTAACATTCACGACGAAACACAGAAATTGCATCGTGATTCAAAACAAAAGTGAGAATGGCGACTTCTGTCTTGGAGGAGTAACCCATCAAACAGTCTGTGTTGCAAACATTCATGAGGGTACAGTAGTAGATGCCGATGCAAGACTGCACGTTTACTGTAACACTTGGACCTTAACATTCACGACGAAACACAGAAATTGCATCGCGATTGAATAAAAAAATCACATTGCGGACTTCTGTCTAGGAGGAGTAACCCATCAAACAGTCTGTGTTGCAAACATTCCTGAGGGTCCAGTAGTAGATGCCGATGCACCACTGCAGGTTTACTGTAACACTTGGACCTTAACATTCAAGACGAAACACAGAAGTTTCATCGGGATTGAATACAAATTCACAATGCCGAATTCTGTCTAGGGGGAGTAACCCATGAAACAGTCTGTGTTTGAAACATTCTAGAGGGTCCAGTAGTAGATGCCGATGCACCACTGCAGGTTTACTGTAACCGTTGGACCTTAACATTCACGACGAAACACAGAAATTGCATCGTGATTCAAAACAAAAGTCAGAATGGCGACTTCTGTCTTGGAGGAGTAACCCATCAAACAGTCTGTGTTGCAAACATTCATGAGGGTACAGTAGTAGATGCCGATGCACCACTGCAGGTTTACTGTAACCGTTGGACCTTAACATTCACGACGAAACACAGAAATTGCATCGTGATTCAAAACAAAAGTCAGAATGGCGACTTCTGTCTTGGAGGAGTAACCCATCAAACAGTCTGTGTTGCAAACATTCATGAGGGTACAGTAGTAGATGCCGATGCACCACTGCAGGTTTACTGTAACCGTTGGACCTTAACATTCACGACGAAACACAGAAATTGCATCGTGATTCAAAACAAAAGTCAGAATGGCGACTTCTGTCTTGGAGGAGTAACCCATCAAACAGTCTGTGTTGCAAACATTCATGAGGGTACAGTAGTAGATGCCGATGCAAGACTGCAGGTTTACTGTAACACTTGGACCTTAACATTCACGACGAAACTCAGAAATTGCATCGAGATTCAATACAAATTCACATTGCCGACTTCTGTCAAGGGGAGTAACTCATCATACAGTATGTCTTGCAAACATTCCTGAGGGTCCAGTAGAAGATGCCGATCCACCACTGCTGGTTTACTGTAACCCTTGGATCATAACACTCCAGACCATACACAGAAATTGCATCGGGATTGAATAGAAACATCAGAATGCAATCTTTTGTCCCGGGGGAGTAACGCTTAGCAGAGTTTGTGCTTTGAGTCTTTCCTGGTACTACAGTAGTATATTCCGATGCACCACTGAAATTCTACTGCAACCCTCAGACCTTCACATTGACGAGGAAACACAAAAATTGCATCGGTGTTCAATACAGAACGCAAAATCGCGATTCCTGCACAGGGGGAGTAAGGCTTCAAAGAGTCTGTGCTTTTAAAATCACCTATGAGTCCAGTAGTAGATTCCGAAGCCCAACTGCAGTTTTACTGTAACCCTTGGACCTTCACTTTGAAGATGAAACACAGAAATTGCATCGCGATTCAATACAAAACTCACAATGCGGACTTCTGTCTAGGAGGAGTAACCCATCAAACAGTCTGTGTTGCAAACATTCCTGAGGGTCCAGTAGTAGATGCCGATGGACCACTGCAGTTTTACTGTAACCCTTGTAGCTTCACATTGACGACGAAACATAGAAATTGCATCGCGATTCAATACATAAGACACAATGCCGACTTTTGTCTAGCAGGAGTAAACCATCAAACAGTCTGTGTTGCAAACATTCCTGAGGGTTCAGTAGCAGATGCCGATGCACCACTGCAGGTTTATTGTCACCCTTGTACCTTCACCTTAACGATGAAACATAGAAATTGCACGTGATTGAATACAAAAGTCACAATGCCGACTTCTGTCTAGGAGGAGTACCCCATCAAACAGTCTGTGTTGCAAACATTTCTGAGGGTCCAGTAGTAGATGCCGATTCGCCACTGCAGGTTTACTGTAATCCTTGGACCTTAACTTTCACGACGAAATACAGAAATTGCATCGCGAATCAATACAAAAGTCACAATGCCGACTTTTGTCTAGCAGGAGTAAACCCTCAAACAGTCTCTGTTGCTAACTTTCCTGAGGGTTCAGTAGTAGATGCCGATGGACACTTACAGGATTACTGTAACCCTTTTACCGTAACATTCACGACGGAACACAGAAATTGCATCGCGATTCAATACGAAAGTCACAATGTGGACTTCTCTCTACGAGGTGTAATTCATCAAACAGTCTGTGTTGCAAACATTTCTGAGAGTCCAGTAGAAGATGCCGATGGACCACTGCAGGTTTACTGTAACCCTTGTAGCTTCACATTGACGATGAAACATAGAAATTGCATCGCGATTCAATACAAAAGACACAATGCCGACTTCTGTCTAGGAGGAGTAACCCATCAAACAGTTTGTGTTGCAAACATTCCTAGGGTCCAGTAGTAGATGACGATGGACCACTGCAGGTTTACTGTAACCCTTGGACCGTAAAATTCACGACGGAACACTGAAGTTGCATCGCGATTCAATACGAAAGTCACAATGTAGACTTCTGTCTAGGAGGTGTAAGCCATCAAACAACCTATGTTGCATACATTTCTGAGGGTCCAGTAGTAGATGCCGAGGCACCACTGCAGACTTACTGTAAACCTTGGATCTTAATTTTCACGACGAAGTACAGAAATGACATCACGATTCAATACAAAAATACTGTAACCCTTGGACCTTCACATTGACGATGAAACACAGAAGTTGCATCCCGCTTCAATACAAAAGTCACAATGCCGGCTTCTGTCTAGGAGGAGTAGCCCATCAAACAGTCTGTGTTGCAAACATTCCTGAGGGTCCAGTAGTAGATTATGATGCATCACTGCAGGTTTACTGTAACCCTTGGACCTTAACATCCACGACGAAACACATATATTGCATCGCGATTCAATACAAAAGTCAAAATGCCGACTTCTGTCTAGGAGGAGTAACCCATCAAACAGTCTGTGTTGCAAACATTCCTGAGGGTCCAGTAGTAGATGCCGATGCACCACTCCAGGTTTACTGTAACCCTTGGACCTTAACATTCACGATGAAACACAGAAATTGCATCGCGATTCAATACAAAAGTCACAATGCCGACTTCTGTCTAGGAGGAGTACCCCATCAAACAGCCTGTGTTGCAAACATTCCCGAGGGTCTAGAAGTAGATGCCGATGCATCTCTGCAGGTTTGCTGTAACCCTTGGACATTGACGATGAAGCACAGAAATTGCATCGCGACTCAATACAAAAGTCACTATGCCGACTTCTGTCTAGGAGGAGTAACCCATCATACAGTCTGTGTTGCAAACATTCCTGAGGGTCCAGTAGTAGATGCCGAATTATTACTGCAGGTTTACTGTAACCCTTAGACCTTAACATTCACGACGAAATACAGAAATTGCATCGCGATTCAATACAAGAGTCACAATGCCGACATCTGTCTATTAGGACCAACCCAACAACCAGTCTGTGTAGCAAAGATTCCTCAGGGTCCAGTAGCATATGCCGATGCACCACTGCAGGTTTACTGTAACCCTTTGACCTTAACATTCACGATGAAACACAGTAATTGCATCGCGATTGAATACAAAAGTTACAATGCCGGCTTCTGTCTAGGAGGAGTAACTCATCAAACAGTTTGTGTTGCAAACATTCCTGAGGGTCCAGTAGTAGATGCCGATGCACCACTGCAGATTTACTGTAACCCTTGGTCCTTAACATTTACAACGAAACACAGAAATTGCATCGCGATTCAAAATAATAGTCACAATACGGACTTCTGTCTAGGAGGAGTAACCCATCAAACAGTCTGCGTTGCAAACATTCCTGAGGGTCAAGTAGTAGACTACGATGCACCACTGCAGGTTTACTGTTACCGTTGGACCTTAACATTCACGACGAAACACAGAAATTGCATCGTGATTCAAAACAAAAGTGAGAATGGTGACTTCTGTCTTGGAGGAGTAACCCATCAAACAGTCTGTGTTGCAAACATTCATGAGGGTACAGTAGTAGATGCCGATGCAAGACTGCACGTTTACTGTAACACTTGGACCTTAACATTCACGACGAAACACAGAAATTGCATCGCGATTGAATAAAAAAATCACATTGCGGACTTCTGTCTAGGAGGAGTAACCCATCAAACAGTCTGTGTTGCAAACATTCCTGAGGGTCCAGTAGTAGATGCCGATGCACCACTGCAGGTTTACTGTAACACTTGGACCTTAACATTCAAGACGAAACACAGAAGTTTCATCGGGATTGAATACAAATTCACAATGCCGAATTCTGTCTAGGGGGAGTAACCCATGAAACAGTCTGTGTTTGAAACATTCTAGAGGGTCCAGTAGTAGATGCCGATGCACCACTGCAGGTTTACTGTAACCGTTGGACCTTAACATTCACGACGAAACACAGAAATTGCATCGTGATTCAAAACAAAAGTCAGAATGGCGACTTCTGTCTTGGAGGAGTAACCCATCAAACAGTCTGTGTTGCAAACATTCATGAGGGTACAGTAGTAGATGCCGATGCACCACTGCAGGTTTACTGTAACCGTTGGACCTTAACATTCACGACGAAACACAGAAATTGCATCGTGATTCAAAACAAAAGTCAGAATGGCGACTTCTGTCTTGGAGGAGTAACCCATCAAACAGTCTGTGTTGCAAACATTCATGAGGGTACAGTAGTAGATGCCGATGCACCACTGCAGGTTTACTGTAACCGTTGGACCTTAACATTCACGACGAAACACAGAAATTGCATCGTGATTCAAAACAAAAGTCAGAATGGCGACTTCTGTCTTGGAGGAGTAACCCATCAAACAGTCTGTGTTGCAAACATTCATGAGGGTACAGTAGTAGATGCCGATGCAAGACTGCAGGTTTACTGTAACACTTGGACCTTAACATTCACGACGAAACTCAGAAATTGCATCGAGATTCAATACAAATTCACATTGCCGACTTCTGTCAAGGGGAGTAACTCATCATACAGTATGTCTTGCAAACATTCCTGAGGGTCCAGTAGAAGATGCCGATGCACCACTGCTGGTTTACTGTAACCCTTGGATCATAACACTCCAGACCATACACAGAAATTGCATCGGGATTGAATAGAAACATCAGAATGCAATCTTTTGTCCCGGGGGAGTAACGCTTAGCAGAGTTTGTGCTTTGAGTCTTTCCTGGTACTACAGTAGTATATTCCGATGCACCACTGAAATTCTACTGCAACCCTCAGACCTTCACATTGACGAGGAAACACAAAAATTGCATCGGTGTTCAATACAGAACGCAAAATCGCGATTCCTGCACAGGGGGAGTAAGGCTTCAAAGAGTCTGTGCTTTTAAAATCACCTATGAGTCCAGTAGTAGATTCCGAAGCCCAACTGCAGTTTTACTGTAACCCTTGGACCTTCACTTTGAAGATGAAACACAGAAATTGCATCGCGATTCAATACAAAACTCACAATGCGGACTTCTGTCTAGGAGGAGTAACCCATCAAACAGTCTGTGTTGCAAACATTCCTGAGGGTCCAGTAGTAGATGCCGATGGACCACTGCAGTTTTACTGTAACCCTTGTAGCTTCACATTGACGACGAAACATAGAAATTGCATCGCGATTCAATACATAAGACACAATGCCGACTTTTGTCTAGCAGGAGTAAACCATCAAACAGTCTGTGTTGCAAACATTCCTGAGGGTTCAGTAGCAGATGCCGATGCACCACTGCAGGTTTATTGTCACCCTTGTACCTTCACCTTAACGATGAAACATAGACATTGCACGTGATTGAATACAAAAGTCACAATGCCGACTTCTGTCTAGGAGGAGTACCCCATCAAACAGTCTGTGTTGCAAACATTTCTGAGGGTCCAGTAGTAGATGCCGATTCGCCACTGCAGGTTTACTGTAATCCTTGGACCTTAACTTTCACGACGAAATACAGAAATTGCATCGCGAATCAATACAAAAGTCACAATGCCGACTTTTGTCTAGCAGGAGTAAACCCTCAAACAGTCTCTGTTGCTAACTTTCCTGAGGGTTCAGTAGTAGATGCCGATGGACACTTACAGGATTACTGTAACCCTTTTACCGTAACATTCACGACGGAACACAGAAATTGCATCGCGATTCAATACGAAAGTCACAATGTGGACTTCTCTCTACGAGGTGTAATTCATCAAACAGTCTGTGTTGCAAACATTTCTGAGAGTCCAGTAGAAGATGCCGATGGACCACTGCAGGTTTACTGTAACCCTTGTAGCTTCACATTGACGATGAAACATAGAAATTGCATCGCGATTCAATACAAAAGACACAATGCCGACTTCTGTCTAGGAGGAGTAACCCATCAAACAGTTTGTGTTGCAAACATTCCTAGGGTCCAGTAGTAGATGACGATGGACCACTGCAGGTTTACTGTAACCCTTGGACCGTAAAATTCACGACGGAACACTGAAGTTGCATCGCGATTCAATACGAAAGTCACAATGTAGACTTCTGTCTAGGAGGTGTAAGCCATCAAACAATCTATGTTGCATACATTTCTGAGGGTCCAGTAGTAGATGCCGAGGCACCACTGCAGACTTACTGTAAACCTTGGATCTTAATTTTCACGACGAAGTACAGAAATGACATCACGATTCAATACAAAAATACTGTAACCCTTGGACCTTCACATTGACGATGAAACACAGAAATTGCATTTCGTGACAATGCAAAAGTCACAATGCCGACATCTGTCTACGAGGATCAACCCATCAAACAGTCTGTGTTGCAAACACTCCTGAGGGTCCATTAGTACATGCCGATGCACCACTTCAAGTAACTGCAACGCTTGGGCCGTACCATTGTATACAGATGTCACAATGTCAACTTCTGCGTAGGAGGAGTAACCCATCAAACAGTCTGTGTCGCAAACATTCCTGAGCGTCCAGTAGTAGATGCCGATACACCACTGCAGGTTAACTGTAACACTTGGACCGTAATATTCGTGACGAAACAAAGAATTTGCATCGCGATTCAATACAAAAATCACAATGCCGACTTCTGTCTAGGAGGAGTAACCCATCAAACAGTCTGTGTTGCAAACACTTCTGAGGGTCCAGTACTAGATGCCGATGCAATACTGCAGGTGTACTGTAACCTTTGGAACTTAACATTCACGACGAAACTCAAAAATTGCATCGCGATTCAATACAAAAGTCACAATGCTAACTTCTGTCTAGGAGTAGTAACCCATCAAACAGTCTGTGTTGCAAACATTCCCAAGGGTTCAGTAGTAGATGACGATACACCACCGCAGTTTTGATGTGACCATTGGACCTAAAAATTCACGACGAAACAGAGAAATTCCATCGCGATTCAATACAAAAGTCACATTGCCGACTTCTGTCTAGGAGGAGAACCCCATCAAAAGTCTTTGTTGTAAACATTACTGAGGGTCCAGTGGTAGATGCCGATGAACCACTGCAGGTTTCCTGTAACCCTTGGTTCTTCACAATGACGATGAAACACAGAAATTGCATTGCGTTTCAATACAAAAGTCACAATGCCGACGTCTGTCTAGGAGGAGTAAACCATCAAACAGTCTGTGTTGCAGATATTCCTGAGTGTCCAATAGTAGATCCCAAAGTACTACTACAGGTTTACTGTAACCCTAGGACCTTAACAATCACAATGAAACACAGAAATTGCATCGCGATTCAATACAAAAGTCATAATGCCGACTTCAGTTTAGGAGGAGTAACCCATCAAACAGTCTGTGTTGCAATCATTTCTGAGGGTCCAGTAGTAGATGCCGATGCAATACTGCAGGTTTACGGTAACATTTGGAACTTAACATTCATGACGAAACTCAAAAATTGCATCGCGATTCAATACAAAAGTCACAATGCAAACTTCTGTCTAGGAGGAGTAACCCATCAAACAGTCTGTGTTGCGAACATTCCTAAGGGTCCAGTAGTAGATAACGATACACCACCGGAGGTTTGATGTAACCATTGGACCTAAAAATTCACGACGAAACACAGAAATTCCATCGCGATTCAATACAAAAGACACAATGCCGTCTTCTGCCTAGGAGGAGTAACCCATCGAACAGTCTGTGTTGCAAACATTCCTGAGGGTCCAGTAGTTGATCCCGTGCAGCACTGTAGGTTTACTATAACCCTTGCAGCTTCACATTGAAAATGAAACATAGAATTTACGGTCCAAGTGTTACAGTAAACATGCAGTGGTGCATCGACATCTACTACTGCACCCTCAGGTTTGTTTGCTACACAGGCTGTTTGATGGGTTACTCCTCCCAGACGGAAGTAAGCATTCTGACATTTGTATTGAAGCGCGATGCAATTTCTGTGTTTCGTCGTGAATGTTAAGTTCCAAGAGTTACAGTAAACCTATAGTAGTGTATCAGCATCTACTACTGTACCCTCAGAAATATTTACAACACAGACTGTTCGATGGGTTACTCCTCCTAGACAGAAGTCGGCATTGTGACTGTTGTATTGAATCGCGATGCAATTTCTTGGTTTTCTCGCGAATCTTACTGTCCAAGATTTACACTAAACCTGCAGTGGTGAATCGGCATCTACTACTGGACCCTCAGGTATGTTTGCAACACAGACTGTTTGATGGGTTACTCTTCCTAGACAGAAGTCAGCATTGTGACATCTGTATTGAATCGCGATGCAATTTCTGTGTTTCGTCGTGAATGTTAAGGTCCAAGGATTACAGTAAACATGCAGTGGTGCATCGACATCTACTACTGCACCCTCAGGAATGTCTGCAACACAGACTTTTTGATGGGTTACTCCTCGTAGACAGAAGTCGGCATTGTGACAATTATATGGATTTGCGATGCAGTTTCTATGTTTCGTCGTGAATGTTAAGGACCAAGGGTTGCAGTAAACCTGCAGTGGTGCATCGGCATTTACTACTGGACCCTCAGGAATGTTTGCAACACAGACTGTTTGATGGGTTACTCCTCCTAGACAGAAGGCGCCATTGTGAAATCTGTATTGAATTGCCATGCAATCTCTGTGTTCCATTGTGAATGTTAAGGTCCAAGGGTTACTGTAAACCTGCAGTGGTGCATCTGGATCTACTACTGGAACCCTCAGGAGTGTCTGCAACACAGACTGTTTGGTGGGTTATTCCTCCTACACAGAAGTCCGGATTGTGTCTTTTATATTGAATTGCGATGCAATTTCTGTGTTTCGTCGTGAATGTTAAGGTCCAAGGGTTACAATAAACCTGTAGTAGTGCATCATCATCTACTACTGTACCCTCAGGAACATTTACAACACAGACTGTTTGATGGATTACTCCTCCTAGACAGTAGTCGGCATTGTGACTTTTGTATTGAATCGCGATGCAATTTCTGTGTTTCGTAGTGAATGTTAAGGTCCAAGGTTTAAAGTAAACCTGCAGTGATGCATCGGCATGTAATACTGGACCCTCAGGTTTGTTTGCTACACAGGCTCTTTGATGGGTTACTCCTCCTAGACAGAAGTCGGCATTGTGACTGTTGTTTTGATTCGCGATGCAATTTCTTGGTTATCTCGCGAATATTACTGTCCAAGATTTACACTAAACCTGCCATGGTGCATCAGCATTAACCACTGGACCCTCAGGATTGTTTGCAACGCAGACTGTTTGATGGGATATTCTTCCTAGACTGAGTTTGGCATTGTGACTTTTGTATAGAATCGCGATGCTGTTTCTGTGTTTCGTCGTGAATTTTAAGGATAAGTGTTATAGTGAACTTGCAGTGGTGCATCGGCATCTATATCTGGATCCTCAGGAATTTTTGCAACACAGACAGTTTTATGGGTTACTCCTCCAAGACAGAATTCGGCATATTGACTTTTATATTGAATCGTGATGCAATTTCTGTGTTTCGTTGAGAATGTTAAGGCCCAAGGGTTGCAGTAACCCTGCAGAGGTGCATCGACATCTACTACTGGACCCTCTGAAATATTTGCAAAAATATTTGATGGGTTGCTCCTCCTAGATAGAAGACGGCATTGTGACTTTTGTATTGAATCGCGATGCAATTTCTATGTTTCGCCGTGAATGTTAAGGTCCAAGGGTTACAGTAAATATGCAGTGGTGCATCGGCATCTACTACTGCACTCTCAGGAATGTCTGCAACACAGACTGTATGATGGGTTACTCCTCCTAGACAGAAGTTTGCATTGTGACTTTTGTAGTGAATCGCAATGCAATATCTGTGTTTCGTCGTTAATGTTAAGGTCAAAAGGGTACAGTAAACCTGCAATGGTTCATCGGCATTTACTACTGGACCCTCAGAAATGTTTGCAACTCAGACTGTTTGACGGGTTACTCCTCCTAGACAGAAGACGGCATTGTGACTTCTGTATTGAATTGCGATGCAATTTCTGTGTTTCGTCGTGAATGTTAAAGCCCATGGGTAGCAGTAAACCTGCATGGTGCATCAGCATCTACTACTGGAACCTCATTAACGTCTGCAACACAGAATGTTTGATGGGTTACTCTTAAACAGATGTCGGCATTATGACTTTTGTATTGAATCGCGATGCAATTTCTGTGCTTCATTGTGATTGTTAAGGTCCTAGGGTTACAGTAAACCTGCAGTAGTGCAACGGCATCTACTACTGGACCCTAAGGAATCTTTGCAACACAGACTGTTTGATGGGTTACTCCTACTAGGCAGAAGTTGCCATTGTGGCATCTGTATACATTAGTGATGCAATTTCTGTGTTTCGTCGTGGATTTTAAGGTTCAAGGGTTACAGTAAATATCCAGTAGTGCATCTGCATCTATTACTGGAACCTCAGGAATGTCTAAAACACAGTCTGTTTGATGGGTTACTCCTCCTAAACAGAAGTGTCCATTATGACTTTCGTATTTAATCGCGATGCAATTTCTGTTTTTCATTATGATTGTTAAGGTCCTAGGGTTACAGTAAACCTACAGTGGTGCATCGGCATCTACTTCTGGACGCTCAGGAATGTTTGCAAAACAGACTGTTTGATGGGGTACTCCTCCTAGACAGAAGTCGGCATTATGACTTTTGTATTGAGTTGCGATGCATTTTCTGTGTTTCATTGTGAATGTTAAGGTCCAAGGGTTACAGTAAACTTGTAGTGGTGCATCGGGATCTGCTACTGGACCCTCAGGAATGCCTGCATAACAGACTGTTTGATGGGTTTCTCCTACTAGTGAGACGTCGGCATTGTGACGTTTGTATTGAAACGCAATGCAATTTCTGTGTTTCATCGTCATTGTGAAGAACCAAGGGTATTACATGCCGATGCATCACTGCAGGTTTACTGTAACCCTTGCACCTTAACATTCACGACGAAAGACAAAGATTGCATCGCGATTCAATACAGATGTCACAATGCCGACTTCTGTCTACGAGGAATAACCCATCAAACAGTCTGCGTTGCAAACATTCCTGAGGGTGCAGTAGTAGATGTCGATGCACCACTGCATGTTTACTGTAACACTTGGACCGTAATATTCGCGACAAAACAAAGAAATTGCATCGCGATTCAATACAAAAGTCACAATGCCGACTACTGTCTAGGAGGAGTAACCCATCAAACAGTCTGTGTTGCGGACGTTCCTGAGGTTCCAGTAGTATATGCAGATGCACTACTGCATTTTTACTGTAACCCTTGGACCTTAACATTCACGGCGAAACACAGAATTTGCATCGTGATTCAATACAGATGTCACAATGCCGACTTCTGTGTAGGAGGAGTAACCCATCAAACAGTCTGTGTTGCAAATATTCCTGAGGGTCCAGTAGGAGATGCCGATGCACTATTGCAGGTTTACTGTAACACTTGGACTGTAATATTCGCGACGATACAAAGAAATTGCATCGCGATTCAATACAAATATCACAAAGCCGACATCTGTCTAGAAGGAGTAACCCATCAAACGGTCTATTTTGCAAACAATTCAGAGCGTCCAGTAATACATGCCGAAGCACCACTGCAGGTTTTGTGTATCCTTTGGACATTAACATTCACGACGTAACAGAGAAATTGCATCGCGATTTAATACAAAAGTCAGAATGCCTACTTCTGTGTAGGAGGAGTAACCCATCAAACAGTCTGTCTCGCAAAGATTCCTGAGGTCCAGTACTAGATGCCGATGCAACAATGCAGGTTTACTGCAACCCTTGGGCCTTAACATTCACGACGAAACACAGAAATTGCATCGCGATTAAATATAAAAGTCACAATGCCGAATTCTGTCTAGGAGGAATAACCCATCAAACTGTCTGTGTTGCAAACATTCCTGAGGGTCCAGTATTAGATGCCGATGCACCACTGTAGGTTTACTGTAACCCTTAGACAATAACATCCACGACGAAACACAGAAATTGCATCGCGATTAAATATGAAAGTCACAATGCCGATTTCTGTCTCGGAGGAGTAACCCATCAAACAGTCTGTGTTGCAAACATTCCTGAGGTTCCAGTAGTAGATGCCGATGCTCCACTGCATATTTACTGTAGGCCTTGGACCTTAACATTCATGTTGAAACACAGAAATTGCATCGCGATTCAATACAGATGTCACAATGCTGACTTCTATCTAGGAGGAGTAACCCATCAAACAGTCTGTGTTGCAAACATTCCTGATGGTCCAGTTGTAGATGCCGATGCACCACTGCAGCTTTACTGTAACACTTGGACCGTAACATTCGCTACGAAACAAAGAAATTGCATCGCGATTCAATACAAAAGTCAAAATAACGGCTTATGTCAAGGAGGAGTAACCCGTCAAACAGTCTGTGTTGAAAACAATCCTGAGGGTCCAGTAGTAGATGCCGATGCACCACTGCAGGTTTACTGAATCCCTTGGACCTTAACATTCACGACGTAACGCAGAAATTGCATCGCGATTCAATACAAATGTCAGAATGCCTACTTCTGTCTAGGAGGTGTCACCCATGAAACTGTCTGTGTTACAAACTTTCCTCAGGGTCCAGTAGTACATGCCGATGCACCACTGTAGGTTTACTGTAACCCTTGGACCGTAACATTCGCGACGAAACAGGGAAATTGCATCGCGATTCAATACAAAAGTCACAATGCCGACTTCTATCTACGAGGGGTAACCCATCAAAAACTGTCTGTTTTGCAAACATTTCAGAGGGTCCAGTAGTAGCTTTCGATGCAGCACTGCAGGTTTACTGCAACCCTTGGACCTTAACATTCACGACGAAACACTGTAATTGCATCGCGATTCAATACAGAAGTCACAATGCCGACTTCTGTCTAGGAGGCTTAACCCATCAGACAGTCTGTATTGCAAGCTTTCCAGAGAGTCCGGAATTAGATGCCGATGCAGCACTGCTGGTTTATTGTAAACCTTTGACCATAACAGTCGCGACGAAACTAACAAATTGCATAACGATTCAATACAAAAGTCACAATGCCGACTTCTGTCTACGCGAAGTAACCCATCAAAAAAAGTCTGTTTTGCAAACATTTCAGAGGGTCCAGTAGTTGATTTCGATGCAGCACTGCAGGTTTACTGCATCACTTGGACCTTAACATTTACGACGAAACACAGTAATTGCATCGCGATTCAATACAGAAGTCACAATGCCGACTTCTGTCTAGGGGGAGTAACCCATCAAACAGTCTGTGTAGTAAACATTCCTGAGGGTCCAGAAGTAGATGCTGATGCAGTAGTACAGGTCTACTGTTACCCTTGGACCTTCACATTCACGATGAAACACAGAAATTGCATCGCGATTCCAAACAAAAGTCACAATGTGGTTTTCTGTCTAGGAAGAGTAACCCGATAAACATTCTGTGTTGAAAACATTCCTGAGGCTAGAGTAGTAGATGCCGATGCACCACTGCAGGTTTATTGTAACCCTTGGACCTTTCCATTCACGATGAAACACAGAAATTGCATCGCGATTTAATACAAAAGTCAAAATGACGACTTATGTCAAGGAGGAGTAACCCGTCAAACAGTCTGTGTTGAAAACAATCCTGAGGGTCCAATAGTAGATGCCGATGCACCACTGCAGGTTTACTGAATCCCTTGGACCTTAACATTCACGACGTAACGCAGAAATTGCATCGCGATTCAATACAAACGTCAGAATGCCTACTTCTGTCTAGGAGGAGTCACCCATGAAACTGTCTGTGTTACAAACATTCCTCAGGGTCCAGTCGTACATGCCGATGCACCATTGTAGGTTTACTGTAACCCTTGGACCATAATATTCATGACGAAACACAGAAATTGCATGGCGATCCAATACAAATGTCAGAATGGCGACTTCTGTGTAGGAGGATTAAACCATAAAACAGTCTGTCTTGTAAACATTCCTGAGGGTCCAATAGTAGAAGCCGATGCAACACTGCAGGTTTACTGTAACACTTGGACCGTAATATTCCCGACGAAACAAAGAAATTGCATCGCGATTCAATACAAAAGTCACAATGCCGATTTCTGTCTACGAGGAGAAACCCATCAAACAGTCTGCTTTGCAAACATTTTAGATGGTCCAGTAGTAGATGCCCATGCACCACTGCTGGTTTACTGCAACCCTTGGACATTAACATTCACGGCGAAACATAGAAATTGCATTTCGATTCAGTACAGATGTCACAATGCCGTCTTCTGTCTAGCAGGAGTAACCCATCAAACGGTCTGTGTTGCAAAAATTCCTAATGGTCCAGTACTAGATGCCGATGCACAACTGCAGGTTTACTGCAACTCTTGGACCTTAACATTCACGATGAAACACAGAAATTGCATCGCGATTCACTATAAAAGTCACAATGCCGACTTCTGTCTAGGAGGAGTAACCCGTCAATCAGTCTGCTTCGCAAACATTTCAGAAGGTCCAGTAGTAGATGCCGATGCAAAACTGCATGTTTACTGTAACAATTGGACCTTAACAGTCTCGTCGAAACTAAGAAATTGCATCGCGATTCAAAACAAAACTCCCAATGCCGACGTATGTCAAGGAGGAGAAACCCATCAAACAGTCTGTGTTGCAAACATTCCTGAGGCTCCAGTAGTACATGCCGATGCACCACTGCAGGTTTACTGTAACCCTTGCACCATTCCATTGACGACGAAACACAGAAATTGCATCGCGTTTCAATACAACAAAAGTCACAATGCCGACTTATGTCAAAGAGGAGTAACCCATTAGACAGTCTGTGTTAAAAACAATCCCGAGGGTCCAGTAGTACATGACGATGCACCACTGCAGGTTTATCGTAACCCTTGGACCTTAACATTCACGACTAAACATAGAAATTGCATCGCGATTCAATACAAAAGGCACAATGCCGACTTCTACCTAGGAGGAGTAATCCTTCAAACAGTCTGTGTTGCAAAAATTCCTGAGGGGTCCAGTAGTAGATGGTGATGGACTTTCGCTGGTTTACTGTCAAGCTTGGACCTTAACACTCACGAGGAAACACAGAAATTACTTCGCAATTCAATATAAAAGTGACAATGAGGACTTCTGCCTACGAGGAGTAACCCATCAAACTGTATGTGTCGCAAACGTATCTGAGGGTCCAGTAGTAGATGCCGATGCACCATGGCAGGTTTACTGTAACCCTTGGACCTTCACATTGACGATGAAACACAGAAATTGCTCCGCGATTCAATCCAAAGTCAGAATGCCGACTTCTGTCTAGAAGGAGTAACCCATCAAACAGTCTGTGTTGCAAACATTCCTGAGGCTCCAGTAGTAGATGCCGATGCACCATGGCCGGTTTACTGTAACCCTTGGACTTAACATTCAAGACGTAACACAGAAATTTCATGGCGATTCAATAAAAAAGGCACAATGCCGGCTTCTTTCTAGGAGGAGGAACCCATCAAACAGTGTGTGTTGCAAACATTCCTGAGGGTCCAGTAGTAGATGCCGATGTACTACTAAAGTTTCACTGTAACCCTTAGACCGTCATATTGACGATGAGACATAGAAATTGCATCGGGATCGAACAGATAAGTTACAATACCGACTTTTGTCTGGGAGGTGTAACAAATCAGACAGTCTGTGTTGCAAACATTCCTGAGGGTCCTGTAGTAGATGCCGGTGCACCACTGCAGGTTTACTGTAACCCTTGGACCTTAACATTCACGACGAAACACAGAAATTGCATCGCGATTCAATACAAAAATCAGAATGCCGACTTCTGTCTAGGAGGAGTACCCCATCGAACTGTCTGTGTTGCAAACATTCCTGAGGGTCCATTAGTAGATGCCGATGCACCACTGCAGGTATACTGTAACCCTTCGACCTTCACATTGACGGTGAAACACAGAAATTGCACCGCGATCCAGTACAAAAGTCAGAATGTCGAATTCTGTCGAGTAGGAGTAACCCATCAAACAGTCTGTGTTGCAAACATACCTGAGTGTGCAGTAGTAGATGCCGATGCACCATGGCAGGTTTACAGTAACCCTTGGACCTTCACATTGACGATGAAACACAGAAATTGCATCGCTATTCAATACAAAAGGCAGAATCCCGACATCTCTCTAGGAGGAGTAACCCCTCAAACAGTCTGTGTTGCAAACATTCCTGAGGGTCCAGTGGTAGATGCCGAAGCACCACTGCAGGTTTACTGTAACACTTGGACCATAACATTCGCGACGAAGCAAAGAAATTGCATCGCGATTCAATACAAAAGTCACATGTCGACTTCTGTCTACGAGGAGTAACCCATCAAACAGTCTGTTCTGCAAACATTTCAGAAGGTCCAGTAGTAGATCCCGATCCACCACTGCAGGTTTCTGCAACACTGGGACCTTAACATACACGACGAAACATAGAAATTGCATCGCGATTCAATACAGATGTCACAATGCCGACTTCAGTCTACGAGGAGTAACCCATCAAACAGTCTGTGTTGCAAACATTCCTGAGGCTCCAGTATTAGATGCCGATGCACCACTGCAGGTTTACTGTAACAATTGGACCTTAACAGTCGCGTCGAAAGTGAGAAATTGCATCGCGATTCAATACAAAAGTCACAATGCCGACTTCTGTCTAGGACTTGTAACCCATCAAACAGTCTGTGTTGCAAACGTTTCTGAGGGTCCAGTAGTAGATGCCGATGCACCACTGCATGTTTACTGTAACCCTTGGACCTTCACATTCACGATGAAACACAGAAATTTCATCGCGATTCAATACTAAACTTACAATGCCGACATCTGTCAAGGAGGAGTGACCCATCAAACAGTCTGTGTTGCAAACTTTCCTGAGGCTCCAGTAGTAGATGTCGATGCACCACTGCAGGTTTACTGTTACCCTTGGACCATCCATTCACGACGAAACACTGAAATTGCATCACGTTTCAATACAAAAGTCACAATGCCGACTTCTGTCTAGGAGGAATAACCCATCAAACAGTCTGTGTTGAAAACAATCCTGAGGGTCCAGTAGTAGATGCCGAAGCACCACTGCAGGTTTATCGTAACCCTTGGACCTTAACATTCACGATGAAACACAGAAATTGCATCGCGATTCAATATAGATGTCACAATGCCGACTTCTCTCTAGGAGGGGTAACCAATCAAATAGTCAGAGTTGCAAACATTCCTGAGGGTCCAGTATTAGATGTCAATGAACAACTGCAGGTTTACTGTAACCCTTGGACCTTAACATTAGCGACGAACAAAGAAATTGCATCGCGATTCAATATAAAAGTCACAATGCCAACTTCTGTCTAGTAGGGGTAACCAATCAAATAGTCAGAGTTGAAAACATTTCTGCGGGTGCAGTACTAGTGGCGATGCACACTACAGATTTACTGCAACCCTTGGACCTTAACTTTCACAATGAAACACAGAAATTGCATCGCGATTCAATACAAAAGTCAGAATGATTACTTCCGTCATGGCGGAGTAACCCATCAAACAGTCAATGTTGCAAACATTCCTGAGGGTCCAGTAGTAGATGCCGATGCACCACTGGAGGTTTAATGCAACCTTTGGGGCTTAACATTCAAGACGAAACACAGAAATTTTGAATCGCAATTCAGTATAAAAGTCAGAATGTGACTTCTGTCTAGGAGGAATAACCCATCAAACAGTCTGTGTTGCAAACATTCCTGAGAGTCCAGTAATAGATGACGATGCACCACTGCAGGTTTACTGTAATACGTGGACCGTAACATTCGCGACGAAACAAAGAAATTGCATCGCGATTCAATTCAAAAGTCAGTTTACCGACTTCTGTATACGAGGAGTAACCCATCAAACAGTCTTTTTTGCAAACATTTCGGACGGTCCAGTAGTAGATGCCGATGCACCACTGGAGGTTTACTGCAACACTTGGGCTTCAACATTCACGACGAAACACAGAAATTGCATCGCGATTCAATACAGATGTCAGAATGCCTACTTCTATCTAGGAGGAGTAACCCATCAAACAGTCAGTGTTGTAAACATTGCTGTTGGGCCAGTAGTAGATGCTGATGCGCTACTACAGGTTTACTGTAACCTTTGAACCTTAACATTCACGATGAAACACATAAATTGCATCGCGATTCAAAACAAAAGTCACAATGACGACTTCTGTGTAGGAGGAGTAATTCAACAAAGAGTCAGTGTTGCAAACATTCCTGAGGCTCCAGAAGTAGATGTCGATGCACCACTGGAGGATTACTGCAACACTTGGTCCTTAACATTCACGACGAAACACAGAAATTTGGAATCGCAATTCAATATAAAAGTAAGAATGTGACTTCTGTCTAGGAGGAGTAACCCATCAAACCGTTTGTGTTGCGACATTCCTGAGGTTCCAGTAGTAGATGCCGATGCACCACTGCATGTTTTCTGCAACTTTGGGACCGTAATATTCGCGACGAAGCAAAGAAATTGCATTGCGATTGAATACAAAATTCAAAATGACGACTTGTGTCTAGGAGGAGTAACCCATCAAATACTCTTTGTTGTAAATATTCCTGTGGGTCCAGTAGTAAATGCTGATGCACTACTGCAGGTTTTCTGTAACCTTCGGCCCTTAACATTCTCGACGAAACACATAAATGGCAACGCGATTGCATACAAATGTCAGAATGCTTACTTCGGTCTAGGAGGAGTAACCGATCAAACAGTCTGTTGCAAGCATACCTGAGGGTCCACTAGTAGATGCCGATGCACCACTGCAGGTTTACTGCAACCCTTGGACCTTTCCATGCACGTCGAAACACAGAAATTGCATCGCGATTCAATACAAAAGTCACAATGAGGATTTCTGTCTACGAGGAGTAACCCATCAAACAGTCTGCTTTGCAAACATTTCAGAAGGTCCAGTAGTAGATGCCGATGCACCACTGCAGGTTTATTGTGACCCTTGGACCTTAACATTAGCGACGAACAAACAAATTGCATCGCGATTCAATACAAAAGTCACAATGCCGACTTCTGGCTAGGAGGAGAAACCCATCAAACAGTCTGTGTTGCAGACATTCCTGAGGTTCCAGTAGTAGATGCCGATGCACCACTGCATATTTACTGTAGCCCTTGGAGCTTAAGATTCACGACGAAACACAGAAATTGCATCACAATTCAATACAGATGTCACAATGCCGATTTCTGTCTCGGAGGAGTAACCCATCAAACAGTCTGTGTTGCAAACATTTCTGATGGTCCAGAATTAGATGCCGATGCACCAATGCAGGTTTATTGTAATCCTTATACCTTAACAGTGCGACGAAACTAAGAAATTGCATCGCGATACAATACAAAAGTCACAATGCCGACTTCTGTCAACGAGGAGTAACCCGTCAAAGACGGTCTGTTTTGCAAACATTTCAGAGGGTCCAGTAGTAGATTTCGATGCAGCACGCCAGGTTTACTGCAACCCTTGGACCTTAAAATTCACGATGAAACACAGAAAATGCATCGCGATTCAAAACAAAAGTCACAATGCCGACTTCTGTCTAGGAAGAGTAACCCATCAAACAGTCTGTGTTGAAAACAATCCTCAGGGTCCAGTAGTAGGTGCCGATGCACCACTGCAGGTTTACTGAATCCCTTTGACCTTAACATTCACGACGAAACACAGAAATTGCATCACAATTCAATACAGTTGTCAAAATGCCTACTCATGTCTAGGAGGAGTAACCCATCAAACAGCCTGTGTTGCAAACATTCCTGAGGATCCAGCACTAGATGCCGATGCACACTGCAGGTTTACTGCAACCCTTGGACCTTAACATTCACAATGAAACACAGAAATTCCATCGCGATTCAATATACAAGTCATAATGCCGACTTCTGTCTTGCAGGAGTAACCCATCAAACAGTCTGTCTTGCAAACATTTCAGAGGGTCCAGTAGTAGATGCTGATGCACCACTGCAGGTTTACTGCAACCCTTGGACGTTAAGATTCACGACGAAACACAGAAATTTGCTTCACAATTCAATGGAGATGTCACAATGCCGATTTCTGTCTCGGAGGAGTAACCCATCAAACAGTCTGTGTTGCAAACAATGCCAACTTATGTCTAGGAGGAGTAACCCATCAAACAGTCTGTGTTGCAGACATTCCTTAGGTTCCAGTGGTAGATGCCGATGCACCACTGCATATTTACTGTAGCCCTTGGACCTTAACATTCATGTTGAAACACAGAAATTGCATCGCGATTCAATACAGATGTCACAATGCTGACTTCTATCTAGGAGGAGTAACCCTTCAAACAGTCTGTGTTGCAAACATTCCTGATGGTCCAGTAGTAGATTTCGATGCAGCACTGCAGGTTTACTGCATCCCTTGGACCTTAACAATCACGATGAAACACTGTAATTGCATCGCGATTCAATACAGAAGTCACAATGCCCACTTCTGTCTAGGAGGCTTAACCCATCAAACAGTCTGTATTGCAAGCTTTCCAGACGGTCCGGAGTTTGATGCCGATGCACCACAGCTGGTTTATTGTGAACCTTTGACCTTAACAGTCGCGACGAAACTAACAAATTGCATAACGATTCAATACAAAGGTCACAATGCCGACTTCTGTCTACGCAGAGTAACCCATCAAAAACAGTCTGTTTTGCAAACATTTCAGAGGGTCCAGTAGTAGATTTGGATGCAGCACTGCAGGTTTACTGCAACACTTGGACCTTAACATTTACGACGAAACACAGTAATTGCATCGCGATTCAATACAGAAGTCACAATGCCGACCTCTGTCTAGGAGGAGTAACCCATCAAACAGTCTGTGTAGTAAACATTCCTGAGGGTCCAGTGGTAGATGCCGATGCACCACTGCAGCTTTACTGTAACACTTGGACCGTAACATTCGCCTCGCAACAAAGAAATTGCATCGCGATTCAATACAAAAGTCACAATGCCGACTTCTGTCTACAAGGGGTAACCCATCAAAAACAGTCTGCTTTGCAAACATTTCAGAGGGTCCAGTAGTAGATTTCGATGCAGCACTGCAGGTTTACTGCATCCCTTGGACCTTAACAATCACGATGAAACACTGTAATTGCATCGCGATTCAATACAGAAGTCACAATGCCCACTTCTGTCTAGGAGGCTTAACCCATCAAACAGTCTGTATTCCAAGCTTTCCAGACGGTCCGGAGTTTGATGCCGATGCACCACTGCTGGTTTATTGTGAACCTTTGACCTTAACAGTCGCGACGAAACTAACAAATTGCATAACGATTCAATACAAAGGTCACAATGCCGACTTCTGTCTACGCAGAGTAACCCATCAAAAACAGTCTGTTTTGCAAACATTTCAGAGGGTCCAGTAGTAGATTTCGATGCAGCACTGCAGGTTTACTGCAACACTTGGACCTTAACATTTACGACGAAACACAGTAATTGCATCGCGATTCAATACAGAAGTCACAATGCCGACTTCTGTCTAGGAGGAGTAACCCATCAAACAGTTTGTGTTGCAAACATTCCTGAGGGTCCAGTGGTAGATGCCGATGCACCACTGCAGCTTTACTGTAACACTTGTACCGTAACATTCGCCTCGCAACAAAGAAATTGCATCGCGATTCAGTACAAAAGTCACAATGCCGACTTCTATCTATGAGAGGTAACCCATCAAAACAGTCTGCTTTGCAAACATTTCAGAGGGTCCAGAAGTAGATTTCGATGCAGCACTGCAGGTTTACTGCAACCCTTGGACCTTAACATTCACGACGAAACACTGTAATTGCATCGCGATTCAATACAGAAGTCACAGCGCGAATCCTGTCTAGGAGGCTTAACCCATCAAACAGTCTGTATTGCAAGCTTTCCAGAGGGTCCGGAATTAGATGCCGATGCACCACTGCTGGTTTATTGTGAACCTTTGACCTTAACAGTCGCGACGAAACTAACAAATTGCATAACGATTCAATACAAAGGTCACAATGCCGACTTCTGTCTACGCGGAGTAACCCATCAAAAACAGTCTGTTTTGCAAACATTTCAGAGGGTCCAGTAGTAGATTTCGATGCAGCACTGCAGGTTTACTGCAACACTTGGACCTTAACATTTACGACGAAACACAGTAATTGCATCGCGATTCAAAACAGATGCCACAATGCCGACTTCTGTCTAGGAGGAGTAACCCATCAAACAGTCTGTGTTGCAAACATTCCTGAGGCTCCAGTAGTAGATGCCGATGCACCACTGCAGGTTTACTGAATCCCTTTGACCTTACCATTCACGACGAAACACAGAAATTGCATCACAATTCAATACAGTTGTCAAAATGCCGACTTCTGTCTAGGAGGAGTAACCCATCAAACAGTCTGTGTTGCAAAGATTCCTGAGGGTCCAGCACTAGATGCCGATGCACACTGCAGGTTTACTGCAACCCTTGGACCTTAACATTCACAATGAAACACAGTTATTGCATCACAATTCAATACAGCTGTCACAATGCCGATTTCTGTCTCGGAGGGGTAACCCATCACACAGTCTGTGTTGCAAACATTTCTGATGGTCCAGAATAAGATGCCGATGCACCAATGCAGGTTTATTGTAATCCTTATACCTTAAAAGTACGACGAAACTAAGAAATTGCATCGCGATGCAATACAAAAGTCACAATGACGACTTCTGTCTACGAGGTGAAACCCATCAAACAGTCTGTGTTGCAAACATTCCTGAAGGTCTAGTATTAGATGCCGATGCGCCACTGCAGGTTTATTGTGACCCTTCCACCTTAACATTAGAGACGAACAAACAAATTGCATCGCGATTCAATACAAAAGTCACAATGCCGACTTCTGTCTAGGAGGAGAAACCCATCAAACAGTCTGTGTTGCAGACATTCCTTAGGTTCCAGTAGTAGATGCCGATGCACCACTGCATATTTACTGTAGCCCTTGGACCTTAACATTCATGTTGAAACACAGAAATTGCATCGCGATTCAATACAGATGTCACAATGCTGACTTCTATCTAGGAGGAGTAACCCATCGAACAGTCTGTGTTGCAAACATTCCTGATGGTCCAGTGGTAGATGCCGATGCACCACTGCAGGTTTACTGAATCCCTTGGACCTTAACATTCACGCCGTAACGCAGAAATTGCATCGCGATTCAATACAAATGTCAGAATGCCTACTTCTCCCTAGGAGGAGTCACCCATGATACTGTCTGTGTTACAAACATTCCTCAGGGTCCAGTAGTACATGCCGATGCACCATTGTAGGTTTACTGTAACCCTTGGACCATAACATTCATGACGAAACACAGAAATTGCATGGCGATCCAATACAAATGTCAGAATGGCGACTTCTGTGTAGAAGGATTAACCCATTAAACAGTCTGTGTTGTAAACATTCTGGAGGGTCCAGTAGTAGATTCTGATGCAATACTACAGGTTTAGTGTAACCCTAGGACCTTCACATTCACGATGAAACACAGAAATTGCATCGCGATTCAAAACAAAAGTCACAATGCCGTCTTCTGTCTAGGAGGAGTAACCCATCAAACAGTCTGTGTTGCAAACATATCTGAGGCTCCAGTAGTAGATGCCGATGCACCACTGCAGGTTTACTGCAACCCTTTGACCTTAACATTCACGATGAAACACAGAAAATGCTTCGCGATTCAAAACAAAAGTTACAATGCCGACTTCTGTCTGGGAAGAGTAACCCATCAAACAGTCTGTGTTGAAAACAATCCTCATGGTCCAGTAGTAGATGCCGATGCACTACTGCAGGTTTACTGAATCCCTTTGACCTTAACATTCACGACGAAACACAGAAATTGCATCACAATTCAATACAGTTGTCAAAATGCCGACTTTTGTCTAGGAGGAGTAACCCATCAAACAGTCTATGTTGCAAACAGTCCTGAGGCTCCAGTACTAGATGCCGATGCACACTGCAGGTTTACTGCAACCCTTGGACCTTAACATTCACAATGAAGCACAGAAATTGCATCGCGATTCAATATACAAGTCATAATGCCGACTTCTGTCTTGGAGGAGTAACCCATTAAACAGTTTGTGTTGCAGGCATTTCTGAGGTTTCAAAAGTAGATGCCGATGCACCACTGCATATTTACTGTACCCCTTGGACCTTAACATTCACGATGAAACACAGAAATTACGTCGCGACTCAATACAAAAGCCACAATGCCAACTTATGGCTAGGAGGAGTAACCCATCAAACAGTCTGTGTTGCAGACATTCCTTAGGTTCCAGTAGTAGATGCCGATGCACCACTGCATATTTACTGTAGCCCATGGACCTTAACATTCATGTTGAAACACAGAAATTGCACCGCGATTCAATACAGATGTCACAATGCTGACTTCTATGTAGGAGGAGTAACCCATCAAACAGTCTGTGTTGCAAACATTCCTGAGGCTCCAGTATTAGATGCCGATGCACCACTGCAGGTTTACTGAATCCCTTGGACCTTAACATTCACGACGTAACGCAGAAATTGCATCGCGATTCAATACAAATGTCAGAATGCCTACTTCTGTCTAGGAGGAGTCACCCATGATACTGTCTGTGTTACAAACATTCCTCAGGGTCCAGTAGTACATGCCGATGCACCATTGTAGGTTTACTGTAACCCTTGGACCATAACATTCATGACGAAACTCAGAAATTGCATGGCGATCCAATACAAATGTCAGAATGGCGACTTCTGTGTAGAAGGATTAACCCATTAAACAGTCTGTGTTGTAAACATTCTGGAGGGTCCAGTAGTAGATTCTGATTCAATACTACAGGTTTAGTGTAACCCTAGGACCTTCACATTCACGATGAAACACAGAAATTGCATCGCGATTCAAAACAAACGTCACAATGCCGTCTTCTGTCTAGGAGGAGTAACCCATCAAACAGTCTGTGTTGCAAACATATCTGAGGCTCCAGTAGTAGATGCCGATGCACCACTGCAGGTTTACTGCAACCCTTTGACCTTAACATTCACGATGAAACACAGAAAATGCATCGCGATTCAAAACAAAAGTCACAATGCCGTCTTCTGTCTAGGAGGAGTAACCCATCAAACAATCTGTGTTGCAAACATTCCTGCGGGTCCAATAGTAGATGCCGATGCACCACTGCAGGTTTACTGTAACACTTGGACCGTAGCATTCGAGACGAAACAAAGTAGTTACATCGCGATTTAATACATAAGTCACAATGCCGATTTCTTTCTACGAGGAGTAACCCATCAAACAGTCTGCTTTGCAAACATTTCAGAAGGTCCAGTAGTAGATGCCGATGCACCACTGCTGGTTTACTGCAACCCTTGGACCTTAACATTCACGGCAAAACATAGAAATTGCATTGCGATTCAGTACAGATGTCACAGTGCCGTCTTCTGTCTAGCAGGAGTAACCCATCAAACAGTCTGCTTTGCAAACATTTCAGAAGGTCCAGTAGTAGATGCCGATGCACCACTGCAGGTTTACTGCAACTCTTGGACCTTTCCATTCAAGACGAAACACAGAAATTGCATCGCGATTCAATACAAAAGTCACAATGCCGACTTATGTCAAGGAGGAGTAAACCATTAAACAGTCCGTGTTGTCAACATTCGTGACGGTCCAGTAGTAGATGCAGATGCACCACTGCATGTTTACTGTATCCCTTGGACCTTCACATTCACGATGAAACACAGAAATTGCATCGCGATTCAATACAGATGTCACAATGCCGACTTCTGTCTTGGAGGAGAAACCCATCAAACAGTCTGTGTTGCAAACATTCCTGAGGCTCCAGTACTAGATGCCGATGAACCACTGCAGGTTTAGTGCAACCCTTGGACCTCTCCATTCACGACGAAACACAGAAATTTCATCGCGATTCAATACAAAAGTCACAATGCCGACTTCTCTCTACGAGGAGTAACTAATCAAACAGTCTGTGTTGTAAACATTCCTGAGGACCCAGTAGTAGATGCTGAATCACTACCAAAGGTTTACTGTAACCCTTGGACCTTAACATTCACGGCGAAACATAGAAATTGCATTGGGATGCAGTACAGATGTCACAATGCCGTCTTCTGTCTAGCAGGAGTAACCCATCAAACAGTCTGTGTTGCAAACATTGGTGAGGGTCCAGAACTAAATGCCGATGCACCACTGCAGATTTATTGTAACCCTAGGAACTTAACAGTCGCGCCGAAACTAAGAAATTGCATTGCGATTCAATACTAAAATCACAATGCCGACTTCTGTCTAGGAGAAGTAACCCATCAAACAGTCTGTGTTGCAAACATTCCTGCGGTTCCAGTGGTAGATACCGATGCACCACTGCAGGTTTACTGCAACCCTTGGACCTTTCCATTCACGACGAAACACAGAAATTGCATCGCGATTCAATACAAAAGTCACAATGCCTACTTATGTCAAGGAGGAGTAACCCATCAAACAGTCTGTGTTGCAATCATTCCTAAGGGTCCAGTAGTAGATGCCGATGCACCACTGCAGATTTACTCAACACTTGGACGGTAACATTCGCTACGAAACAAAGAAATTGCATTGAGATTCAATACAAAAGTCACAATGCCGACTTCTGTCTAGGAGGAGAAACCCATCAAACAGTCTGTGTTGCAGACATTCCTTAGGTTCCAGTAGTAGATGCCGATGCACCACTGCATATTTACTGTAGCCCTTGGACCTTAACATTCATGTTGAAACACAGAAATTGCATCGCGATTCAATACAGATGTCACAATGCTGACTTCTATCTAGGAGGAGTAACCCATCGAACAGTCTGTGTTGCAAACATTCCTGATGGTCCAGTGGTAGATGCCGATGCACCACTGCAGGTTTACTGAATCCCTTTTACCTTAACATTCACGACGTAACGCAGAAATTGCATCGCGATTCAATACAAATGTCAGAATGCCTACTTCTGTCTAGGAGGAGTCACCCATGATACTGTCTGTGTTACAAACATTCCTCAGGGTCCAGTAGTACATGCCGATGCACCATTGTAGGTTTACTGTAACCCTTGGACCATAACATTCATGACGAAACACAGAAATTGCATGGCGATCCAATACAAATGTCAGAATGGCGACTTCTGTGTAGAAGGATTAACCCATTACACAGTCTGTGTTGTAAACATTCTGGAGGGTCCAGTAGTAGATTCTGATGCAATACTACAGGTTTAGTGTAACCCTAGGACCTTCACATTCACGATGAAACACAGAAATTGCATTGCGATTCAAAACAAAAGTCACAATGCCGTCTTCTGTCTAGGAGGAGTAACCCATCAAACAGTCTGTGTTGCAAACATATCTGAGGCTCCAGTAGTAGATGCCGATGCACCACTGCAGGTTTACTGCAACCCTTTGACCTTAACATTCACGATGAAACACAGAAAATGCATCGCGATTCAAAACAAAAGTCACAATGCCGACTTCTGTCTGGGAAGAGTAACCCATCAAACAGTCTGTGTTGAAAACAATCCTCATGGTCCAGTAGTAGATGCCGATGCACTACTGCAGGTTTACTGAATCCCTTTGACCTTAACATTCACGACGAAACACAGAAATTGCATCACAATTCAATACAGTTGTCAAAATGCCGACTTTTGTCTAGGAGGAGTAACCCATCAAACAGTCTATGTTGCAAACATTCCTGAGGGTCCAGTACTAGATGCCGATGCACACTGCAGGTTTACTGCAACCCTTGGACCTTAACATTCACAATGAAGCACAGAAATTGCATCGCGATTCAATATACAAGTCATAATGCCGACTTCTGTCTTGGAGGAGTAACCCATCAAACAGTTTGTGTTGCAGGCATTTCTGAGGTTTCAAAAGTAGATGCCGATGCACCACTGCATATTTACTGTACCCCTTGGACCTTAACATTCACGATGAAACACAGAAATTACGTCGCGACTCAATACAAAAGCCACAATGCCAACTTATGACTAGGAGGAGTAACCCATCAAACAGTCTGTGTTGCAGACATTCCTTAGGTTCCAGTAGTAGATGCCGATGCACCACTGCATATTTACTGTAGCCCATGGACCTTAACATTCATGTTGAAACACAGAAATTGCACCGCGATTCAATACAGATGTCACAATGCTGACTTCTATGTAGGAGGAGTAACCCATCAAACAGTCTGTGTTGCAAACATTCCTGAGGCTCCAGTATTAGATGCCGATGCACCACTGCAGGTTTACTGAATCCCTTGGTCCTTAACATTCACGACGTAACGCAGAAATTGCATCGCGATTCAATACAAATGTCAGAATGCCTACTTCTCCCTAGGAGGAGTCACCCATGATACTGTCTGTGTTACAAACATTCCTCAGGGTCCAGTAGTACATGCCGATGCACCATTGTAGGTTTACTGTAACCCTTGGACCATAACATTCATGACGAAACACAGAAATTGCATGGCGATCCAATACAAATGTCAGAATGGCGACTTCTGTGTAGAAGGATTAACCCATTAAACAGTCTGTGTTGTAAACATTCTGGAGGGTCCAGTAGTAGATTCTGATGCAATACTACAGGTTTAGTGTAACCCTAGGACCTTCACATTCACGATGAAACACAGAAATTGCATCGCGATTCAAAACAAAAGTCACAATGCCGTCTTCTGTCTAGGAGGAGTAACCCATCAAACAGTCTGTGTTGCAAACATATCTGAGGCTCCAGTAGTAGATGCCGATGCACCACTGCAGGTTTACTGCAACCCTTTGACCTTAACATTCACGATGAAACACAGAAAATGCTTCGCGATTCAAAACAAAAGTTACAATGCCGACTTCTGTCTGGGAAGAGTAACCCATCAAACAGTCTGTGTTGAAAACAATCCTCATGGTCCAGTAGTAGATGCCGATGCACTACTGCAGGTTTACTGAATCCCTTTGACCTTAACATTCACGACGAAACACAGAAATTGCATCACAATTCAATACAGTTGTCAAAATGCCGACTTTTGTCTAGGAGGAGTAACCCATCAAACAGTCTATGTTGCAAACATTCCTGAGGCTCCAGTACTAGATGCCGATGCACACTGCAGGTTTACTGCAACCCTTGGACCTTAACATTCACAATGAAGCACAGAAATTGCATCGCGATTCAATATACAAGTCATAATGCCGACTTCTGTCTTGGAGGAGTAACCCATTAAACAGTTTGTGTTGCAGGCATTTCTGAGGTTTCAAAAGTAGATGCCGATGCACCACTGCATATTTACTGTACCCCTTGGACCTTAACATTCACGATGAAACACAGAAATTACGTCGCGACTCAATACAAAAGCCACAATGCCAACTTATGGCTAGGAGGAGTAACCCATCAAACAGTCTGTGTTGCAGACATTCCTTAGGTTCCAGTAGTAGATGCCGATGCACCACTGCATATTTACTGTAGCCCATGGACCTTAACATTCATGTTGAAACACAGAAATTGCACCGCGATTCAATACAGATGTCACAATGCTGACTTCTATGTAGGAGGAGTAACCCATCAAACAGTCTGTGTTGCAAACATTCCTGAGGCTCCAGTATTAGATGCCGATGCACCACTGCAGGTTTACTGAATCCCTTGGACCTTAACATTCACGACGTAACGCAGAAATTGCATCGCGATTCAATACAAATGTCAGAATGCCTACTTCTGTCTAGGAGGAGTCACCCATGATACTGTCTGTGTTACAAACATTCCTCAGGGTCCAGTAGTACATGCCGATGCACCATTGTAGGTTTACTGTAACCCTTGGACCATAACATTCATGACGAAACTCAGAAATTGCATGGCGATCCAATACAAATGTCAGAATGGCGACTTCTGTGTAGAAGGATTAACCCATTAAACAGTCTGTGTTGTAAACATTCTGGAGGGTCCAGTAGTAGATTCTGATTCAATACTACAGGTTTAGTGTAACCCTAGGACCTTCACATTCACGATGAAACACAGAAATTGCATCGCGATTCAAAACAAACGTCACAATGCCGTCTTCTGTCTAGGAGGAGTAACCCATCAAACAGTCTGTGTTGCAAACATATCTGAGGCTCCAGTAGTAGATGCCGATGCACCACTGCAGGTTTACTGCAACCCTTTGACCTTAACATTCACGATGAAACACAGAAAATGCATCGCGATTCAAAACAAAAGTCACAATGCCGTCTTCTGTCTAGGAGGAGTAACCCATCAAACAATCTGTGTTGCAAACATTCCTGCGGGTCCAATAGTAGATGCCGATGCACCACTGCAGGTTTACTGTAACACTTGGACCGTAGCATTCGAGACGAAACAAAGTAGTTACATCGCGATTTAATACATAAGTCACAATGCCGATTTCTTTCTACGAGGAGTAACCCATCAAACAGTCTGCTTTGCAAACATTTCAGAAGGTCCAGTAGTAGATGCCGATGCACCACTGCTGGTTTACTGCAACCCTTGGACCTTAACATTCACGGCAAAACATAGAAATTGCATTGCGATTCAGTACAGATGTCACAGTGCCGTCTTCTGTCTAGCAGGAGTAACCCATCAAACAGTCTGCTTTGCAAACATTTCAGAAGGTCCAGTAGTAGATGCCGATGCACCACTGCAGGTTTACTGCAACTCTTGGACCTTTCCATTCAAGACGAAACACAGAAATTGCATCGCGATTCAATACAAAAGTCACAATGCCGACTTATGTCAAGGAGGAGTAAACCATTAAACAGTCCGTGTTGTCAACATTCGTGACGGTCCAGTAGTAGATGCAGATGCACCACTGCATGTTTACTGTATCCCTTGGACCTTCACATTCACGATGAAACACAGAAATTGCATCGCGATTCAATACAGATGTCACAATGCCGACTTCTGTCTTGGAGGAGAAACCCATCAAACAGTCTGTGTTGCAAACATTCCTGAGGCTCCAGTACTAGATGCCGATGAACCACTGCAGGTTTAGTGCAACCCTTGGACCTCTCCATTCACGACGAAACACAGAAATTTCATCGCGATTCAATACAAAAGTCACAATGCCGACTTCTCTCTACGAGGAGTAACTAATCAAACAGTCTGTGTTGTAAACATTCCTGAGGACCCAGTAGTAGATGCTGAATCACTACCAAAGGTTTACTGTAACCCTTGGACCTTAACATTCACGGCGAAACATAGAAATTGCATTGGGATGCAGTACAGATGTCACAATGCCGTCTTCTGTCTAGCAGGAGTAACCCATCAAACAGTCTGTGTTGCAAACATTGGTGAGGGTCCAGAACTAAATGCCGATGCACCACTGCAGATTTATTGTAACCCTAGGAACTTAACAGTCGCGCCGAAACTAAGAAATTGCATTGCGATTCAATACTAAAATCACAATGCCGACTTCTGTCTAGGAGAAGTAACCCATCAAACAGTCTGTGTTGCAAACATTCCTGCGGTTCCAGTGGTAGATACCGATGCACCACTGCAGGTTTACTGCAACCCTTGGACCTTTCCATTCACGACGAAACACAGAAATTGCATCGCGATTCGATACAAAAGTCACAATGCCTACTTATGTCAAGGAGGAGTAACCCATCAAACAGTCTGTGTTGCAATCATTCCTAAGGGTCCAGTAGTAGATGCCGATGCACCACTGCAGATTTACTCAACACTTGGACGGTAACATTCGCTACGAAACAAAGAAATTGCATTGAGATTCAATACAAAAGTCACAATGCCGACTTCTGTGTAGGACTAGTAACCCATCAAACAGTCTGTGTTGCAAACGTTCAGATTGTCCAGTAGTAGATGCCGATGCACCACTGTAGGTTTACTGTAACACTTTCACCGTAACATTCCCGAAAAACAAAGAAAATTCATCGGGATACAATACATAAGTCACAATGCCGACATCTGTCTACGAGGAGTAACCCATCAAACAGTCCGTTTTGCAAACATTTCAGAGGGTCCAGTAGTAGATGCTGATGCACTACTGCAGGTTTACTGCAACCCTTAGACCTTAAGATAAACGACGAAACACAGAAATTGCTTCGCGATTCAATACAGATGTCACAATGACGACTTCTGTCTCGGAGGAGTAACCCATCAAACAGTCTGTGTTGCAAACATTTCTGATGGTCCAGAATTAGATGCCGATGCACCAATGCAGGTTTATTGTAACCTTTGGACCTTCACATTGATGATGAAACACAGAAATTGCATTGCGTTTCAATGCAAAAGTCACAATGCCGACGTCTCACAAATGAGAGTAACCCATCAAACAGTCAGTGTTGCAGACATTCCTGAGGGTCTAATAGTAGATACCGATGCACCACTGCAGGTTTACTGGAACTCTTGGACCGTAGCATTCGCGACGAAATAAGAAATTGCATCGCGATTCAATACAAAAGTCACAATGCCGACTTCTGTGTAGGACTAGTAACCCATCAAACAGTCTGTGTTGCAAACATTCCTGAGGGTCCAATAGTAGATACCGATGCACCACCGCAGGTTTACTGGAACTCTTGGACCGTAGCATTCGCGACGAAACACAGAAATTGCATCGCGATTCAATACAAAAGTCACAATGATGATTTCTGTCTAGGAGGAGTATCCCATCAAACAGTCTGCTTTGCAAACATTTCAGAAGGTCCAGTAGTAGATGCCGATGCACCACTGCAGGTTTACTGCAACTCTTGGACCTTTCCATTCAAGACGAAACACAGAAATTGCATCGCGATTCAATACAAAAGTCACAATGCCGACTTATGTCAAGGAGGAGTAAACCATTAAACAGTCCGTGTTGTCAACATTCCTGAGGGTCCAGTAGTAGATGCAGATGCACTACTACAGGTTTACTGTATCCCTTGGACCTTCACATTCACGATGAAACACAGAAATTGCATCGCGATTCAATACAGATGTCACAATGCCGACATCTTCTAGGAGGAGAAACCCATCAAACAGTCTGTGTTGCAAACATTCCTGAGGCTCCAGTACTAGATGCCGATGCACCACTGCAGGTTTAGTGCAACCCTTGGACCTCTCCATTCACGACGAAACACAGAAATTTCATCGCGATTCAATACAAAAGTCACAATGCCGACTTCTCTCTACGAGGAGTAACTAATCAAACAGTCTGTGTTGTTAACATTCCTGAGGACCCAGTAGTAGATGCTGAATCACTACCAAAGGTTTACTGTAACCCTTGGACCTTCCTTCACATTCACGATGAAACACAGAAATTGCATTGCGATTCAAAACAAAAGGCACAATGCCGACATCTGTTTAGGAGGAGTAACCCATCAAACAGTCTGTGTTGCAAACATTCCTGAGGCAACAGTAGTAGATGCCGATGCACCACTGCAGATTTACTCAACACTTGGACCGTAACATTCGCGACGAAACACAGAAATTGCATCGGGATTCAATACAAAAGTCACAATGGCGACCTATGTCAAGGAGGAGTAACCCATCAAACAGTCTGTGTTGCAAACATTCCTGAGGGTCCAGTAGTACATGCCGATTCACCACTGCAGATTTACTCAACACTTGGACCGTAACATTCGCGACGAAACAAAGAAATTGCATCGCGATTCAATACAAAAGTCACAATGCCGACTTCTGTCTCCGAGGAGTAACCCATCAAACAGTCTGTTTTGCAAACTTTCAGATTGTCCAGTAGTAGATGCCGATGCACCATTGCATATTTACTGTAGCCCTTGGATCTTAACATTCAAGATGAAACACATAATTTGTACCCCGATTCAATACAGGTGTCACAATGCCGACTTCTCTCTAGGAGGAGTAACCCATCAGACAGTCTGTGTTGCAAACATTCCTGAGGGTCCAATAGTAGATACCGATGCACCACTGCAGGTTTACTCTAGCACTTGGACCGTAGCATTCGCGACGAAACAATGAAATTGCATCGCGAATCAATACAAAAGTCACAATGCCGATTTCTGTCTACGAGGAGTAACCCATCAAACAGTCTGCTTTGCGAACATTTCAGAAGGTCCAGTAGTAGATGCCGATGCACCGCTGCAAGTTTACTGTAACAATTGGACCTTAACAGTCGTGTCGAAACTTTAAAATTGCATCGCGATTCAATACAAAAGTCACAATGCCGACTTAGTCTAGGCCTAGTAACCCATCAAACAGTCTGTGTTGCAAACATTTCTGAGGGTTCAGTAGTAGATGCCGATGCACCACTGCAGGTTTACTGCAACTCTTGGACCTTTCCATTCACGACGAAACATAGAAATTGCATCGCGATTCAATACAAAAGTCACAAGGCCGACTTCTGTATTGGACTAATAACCCATCAAACAGTCTGTGTTGCAAACATTTCTGAGGGTCCAGTAGTAGATGCCGATGCACCACTGCAGGTTTACTGCAACTCTTGGACCTTTCCATTCAAGACGAAACACAGAAATTGCATCGCGATTCAATACAAAAGTCACAATGCCGACTTATGTCAAGGAGGAGTAAACCATTAAACAGTCCGTGTTGTCAACATTCCTGAGGGTCCAGTAGTAGATGCAGATGCACTTCTACAGGTTTACTGTATCCCTTGGACCTTCACATTCACGATGAAACACAGAAATTGCATCGCGATTCAATACAGATGTCACAATGCCGACTTCTGTCTAGGAGGGGAAACCCATCAAACAGTCTGTGTCGCAAACAATCCTGAGGCTCCAGTACTAGATGCCGATGCACCACTGCAGGTTTAGTGCAACCCTTGGACCTCTCCATTCACGACGAAACACAGAAATTTCATCGCGATTCAATACAAAAGTCACAATGCCGATTTCTCTCTACGAGGAGTAACTAATCAAACAGTCTGTGTTGTAAACATTCCTGAGGACCCAGTAGTAGATGCTGAATCACTACCAAATGTTTACTGTAACCCTTGGACCTTCACATTCACGATGAAACACAGAAATTGCATTGCGATTCAAAACAAAAGGCACAATGCCGACATCTGTTTAGGAGGAGTAACCCATCAAACAGTCTGCTTTGCGAACATTTCAGAAGGTCCAGTAGTAGATGCCGATGCACCGCTGCATGTTTACTGTAACAATTGGACCTTAACAGTCGTGTCGAATCTTTAAAATTGCATCGCGATTCAATACAAAAGTCCCAATGCCGACTTAGTCTAGGCCTAGTAACCCATCAAACAGTCTGTGTTGCAAACATTTCTGAGGGTCCAGTAGTAGATGCCGATGCACCACTGCAGGTTTACTGCAACTCTTGGACCTTTCCATTCACGACGAAACATAGAAATTGCATCGCGATTCAATACAAAAGTCACAAGGCCGACTTAAGTCAAGGAGGAGTAACCCATCAAACAGTGTGTGTTGTAAACATTCCTGAGGGCCCAGTAGTAGATGCTGAATCACTACCAATGGTTTACTGCAACCCTTGGACCATAACATTCACGATGAAACACAGAAATTGCATCGCGATCCAATACAAAAGTCAGAATGGCGACTTCTGACTAGGAGGATTAACCCATTAAACAGTCTGTGTTGTAAACATTCGTGAGGGTCCAGTAGCAGATGCTGATGCAATACTACAGGTTTACTGTAACCCTTGGGCCTTCACATTCACTATGAAACACAGAAATTGCATCGCGATTCAATACGGATGTCACAATGCCGATTTCTGTCTACGAGGAGTAACCCATCAAACAGCCTGCTTTGCAATTATTTCAGAAGGTCCAGTAGTAGATGCCGATGCACCACTGCTGGTTTACTGCAACCCTTGGACCTTAACATTCACGACGAAACATAGAAATTGCATTGCGATACAGTACAGATGTCACAATGCCGTCTTCTTTCTATCAGGAGTAACCCATCAAACAGTCTGTGTTGCAAACATTCCTGAGGGTCCAGTGGTAGATGCCGATGCACCACTGCAGGTTTACTGCAACCCTTGGACCTTAACATTAACGACCAAACACAGAAATTGCATTGCGATTCAATACAGATGTCACAATGCCAACTTCTGTCTCGGATGAGTAACCCATCAAACAGTCTGTGTTCCAAACATTCCTGAGGCTCCAGTAGTAGATGCCGATGCACCAGTGCAGGTTAACTGTTACAATTGGACCATCCATTCACGACGAAACACTGAAATTGCATCACGTGTCAATACAAAAGTCACAATGCCGCCTTATGTCAAGGAGGAGTAACCCATCAAACAGTCTGTGTTGAAAACAATCCTGAAGTTCCAGTAGTAGATGCCGATGCACCACTGCAGATTCACTCAACACTTGGACCGTAACATTCGCGACGAAACAACGAAATTGCATCACGATTCAATACAGATGTCACAATGCCGCCTTCTGCCTAACAGGAGTAACCCATCAAACAGTCTGTGTTGAAAACATTCCTGAGGGTCCAAAATTAAATGCCGATGCACCACTGCAACCCATGGACCTTACATTAGCGCTGAAACCCAGAAATTTCATCGCGTCTCAATAGAAATGTCACAATGACGACTTCTGTCTAGGAGGAGTAACCTATCAAACAGTCTGAGTTCCAAACATTTCTGAGGGTCCAGTAGTAGAAGCCGACGCACACTGCAGGTTTACTGCAAACCTTGGACCTTCCCATTCACGACGAAACACAGAAATTGCATCGATATTCAATACAAAAGTCACAATGCCGACTTCTGTCAAGGAGGAGTAACCCATCAAACAGTCTGTGTTACAAACATTCCTGAGGCTCCAGTAGTAGATGCCGATGCACCACTGCAGGTTTACTGTTAAACGTGGACCATCCATTTACGACGAAACACTGAAACTGCATCATGTTTCAATACAAAAGTCACAATGCCGACTTATGTCAAGGAGGAGTAACCCATCAAACAGTCTGTGTTGAAAACAATCCTGAGGGTCCAGTAGTAGGTGCAGAAGCACCACTACAGGTTTATCGTAACCCTTGGACCTTAACATTCACGATGCAACACAGAAATTGCATCGCGATTCAATACAGATGTCACAATGACGAATTCTCTCTAGGAGGGGTAACCCATCAGACAGTCTGTGTTTCAAACATTCCTGAGGGTCCAGTAGGAGATGCCGATGCACCATTGCAGATTTACTCAACACTTGGACCGTAACATTCGCGACGAAGCACAGAAATTGCATCGCGATTCAATACAAAAGTCACAATGTCGACTTCTGTCTACGAGGAGTAACCCATCAAACAGTCTGTTTTGCAAACATTTCAGAGGATCCAATAGTAGATGTCGATGCACCACTGCAGGTTTACTGCAACGCTTGGACCTTAACATTCACGACGAAACACAGAAATTGCATCGCGATTCAATACAGATGTCACAATGCCGACTTCTGTCTAGGAGGAGTAACCATCAAACAGACTGTGTTGCAAACATTCCTGAGGACCCAGAATTGGATGCCGATGCACCACTGCAGGTTTACTGCAACGCTTGGACCTTAACATTCACGACGAAACACAGAAATTGCATCGCGATTCAATACAGATGTCACAATGCCGACTTCTGTCTAGGAGGAGTAACCATCAAACAGACTGTGTTGCAAACATTCCTGATGACCCAGAATTAGATGCCGATGCACCACTGCAGGTTTACTGTAACCCTTGGACCTTTCCATTCACGACAAAATAAAGACATACCATCGCGATTCAATACAAAAGTCACAATGAAGACTTATGTCAAGGAGGAGTAACCCATCAAACAGTCTGTGTTGAAACAATCCTGAGGGTCAAGTAGTTGATGCCGATGCACCACTTCAGGTTTACTGTAACCCTTGGACCTTAAAATTCACGATGAAACACAGAAATTACACCGCGATTCAGAACAAAAGACACAAAGCCGAGTTCTGTCTAGGAGGAGTAACCCATGAAACAGTCTGTGTTGCAAAAATTCCTAAGGGTCCAGTAGTAGATGCCGATGCACCACTGCAGATTCACTCAACACTTGGACCGTAACATTCACGACGAAACACAGAAATTGCATCGCCATTCAATACAAAAGTCACAATGCCGACTTCCGTCTAGGAGGAGTAACCCATCAAACAGTCTGTGTTGCAAACATTTCTGAGGCTCCAGTAGTAGATGCCGATGCACCACTGCAGGTTTACTGCAAACCTTGGACTTTAGCATTCGCGATGAAACACAGAAATTGCATCGCGATTCAAAACAAAAGCCTCAATGCCGACTTCTGTCTTGGAGTAGTAACCAATCAAACAGTCTGTGTTGCAAACATTCCTGAGGCTCCAGTAGTAGATGCCGATGCACCACTGAAGTTTTATTGTAACTCTTGGACCTTAACATTCACGACGTAACACAATAATTGCGTCTCGATTTAATAAAAATGACAGAATGCCTACTTCTGTCTAGGAGGAGTAACCCATCAAGAAGTCTTTGTTGCAAACATTCCTGAGGGCCCAGTACTAGATGTAGATCCACCACCGCAGGTTTACTACAACCATTGGGCCTTAAAATTCACCACGAAACACAGAAAATGCATCGCGATTCAAAATAAAAGTCACAATGCGGAATTCTTTCTAGGAGGAGTAACCCAAAAAACTGCTTGTGTTACAAACATTCCTGAGGGTCCAGTAGTAGATTACGATGCACCACTGAAGGTTTATTGTAACCCTTGCACCATATCATTCGCGATGAAAAAACAGAAATTGCATCGCGTTCCAATACAAAAGTCAGAATGGCGACTTCTGTCTAGGAGGAGTAGCCCATCAAACAGTTTGTGTTGCAAACAATCCTGAGGCTCCAGTAGTAGATGCCGATGCACCACTGCAGGTTTACTGTAACCCTTGGACCTTCCATTCACGACGAAACACAGACATTGCATCGCGATTCAATACAAAAATTACAATGCCGACTTATGTCAAGAAGGAGTAACACATCAAACAGTCTGTGTTGCAAACAATCCTGAGGCTCCAGTAGTAGATACCGATGCACCACTGCAGGTTTACTGTAACCCTTGGACCTTTCCATTCACGACGAAACACAGACATTGCATCGCGATTCAATACAAAAATTACAATGCCGACTTATGTCAAGGAGGAGTAACCCATCAAACAGTCTGTGTTGAAAACAATCCTGAGGGTCCAGTAGTAGATTACGATGCACCACTGCAGGTTTATCGTACCCTTGGATCTTAACATTCACGATGAAACACAGAAATTGCATCACGATTCAAGACAAAAGTCAAATTGCCCTCTTCGGTCTAGGAGGAGTAGCCCATCAAACAGTTTGTGTTGCAAACAATCCTGAGGCTCCAGTAGTAGATGCCGATGCACCACTGCAGGTTTACTGCAACCCTTGGACCTCAACATTCACGACGAAACATAGAAATTGCATCGCGTTCCAATACAAAAGATAGAATGGCGACTTCTGTCTAGGAGGAGTGACCCATCAAACAGTCTGTGTTGCAAACATTCCTGAGGCTCCAGTAGTAGATGCCTATGCACCACTGCAGGTTAACTGTTACCCTTGGACCATCCATTCACGACGAAACACAGAAATTGCATCACGTTTCAATACAAAAGTCACAATGCCGACTTATATCAAGGAGGAGTAACCCATCAAACAGTCTGAGTTGAAAACAATCCTGAGGGTCCAGTAGTAGATGCCGATGCACCACTGCAGGTTTATTGTAACCCTTGGACCTTAACAGTCGCGTCGAAACTAAGAAATTGCATCGCGATTCAATACAAAAGACACAATGCCGACTTCTGTCTACGACGAGTAACCTAATAAGCAGTCTATATTGCAAACATTTCAGAAGGCCCAGTAGTAGATGCCGAGCACCTCTGCAGGATTACTGCAACCCTTGGACCTCAACATTCACGACGAAACATAGAAATTGCATCGCGATTCAATACAGACGTCACAATGCCGACTTCTGTCTAGGAGTAGTAACACATCAAACAGTCTGTTTTGCAAACATTCCTGAGGGTCCAGAAATAGATGCCGATGCACCACTGCAGGTTTATTGTAATCCTTGGACCTTAACAGTAGCGTCGAAACTAAGAAATTGCATCGCGATTCAATACAAAGGTCACAATGCCGACTTCCGTCTAGGAGGAGTAACCCATCAAACAGTCTATGTTGCAAACATTTCTGAGGCTCCAGTAGTAGATGCCGATGCACCACTGTAGGTTTACTGCAAACCTTGGACCTTAACATTCGCGACGAAACACAGAAATTGCATCGCAATTCAATACAAAGTCACAATACCGACTTCTGACTAGGAGGAGTAACCCATGAAACAGTCTGTGTTGCGAACATTCCTGAGGGTCCAGTAGTAGATGCCAGTGCACCATTGCAGGTTTACTGTAACCCTTGGACCTTAGCATTCACGATGAAACACAGAAATTTTCATCGCGATTCGATACAAAAGTCACAATGCCGACTTATGTCAAGGAGGAGTAACCCATCAAACAGTTTGTGTTGCGGACATTCCTTAGCTTCCAGTAGTAGAAGCCGATGCACCACTGCATATTTACTGTAGCCCTTGGACATTAACATTCACGATGAAACACAGAAATTGCATCGCGATTCAAAACAAAAGCCTCAATGCCGACTTCTGTCTTGGAGTAGTAAAAAATCAAACAGTCTGTGTTGCAAACATTCCTGAGGCTCCAGTAGTAGATGCCTATGCACCACTGCAGGTTTACTGTAACTCTTGGACCTTAACATTCACGACGTAACACAAAAATTGCGTCTCGATTTAATAAAAATGACAGAATGCCTACTTCTGTGTAGGAGGAGTAACCCATCAAGAAGTCTGTGTTGCAAACATTCCTGAGGGCCCAGTACTAGATGTAGTCCACCACCGCAGGTTTACTACAACCATTGGGCCTTAAAATTCACCACGAAACACAGAAAATGCATCGCGATTCAACATAAAAGTCACAATGCGGAATTCTGTCTAGGAGGAGTAACCCAAAAAACTGCCTGTGTTACAAACATTCCTGAGGGTCCAGTAGTAGATGACGATGCACCACTGCAGGTTTATTGCAACCCTTGCACCATAACATTCGCGATGAAACACAGAAATTGCATCGCGTTCCAATACAAAAGTCAGAATGGCAACTTCTGTCTAGGAGGAGTAGCCCATCAAACAGTTTGTGTTGCAAACAATCCTGAGGCTCCAGTAGTAGATGCCGATGCACCACTGCAGGTTTACTGTAACCCTTAGACCTCTCCATTCACGACGAAACACAGACATTGCATCGCGATTCAATACAAAAATTACAATGCCGACTTATGTCAAGAAGGAGTAACACATCAAACAGTCTGTGTTGCAAACAATCCTGAGGCTCCAGTAGTAGATGCCGATGCACCACTGCAGGTTTACTGTAACCCTTGGACCTTTCCATTCACGACGAAACACAGACATTGCATCCCGATTCAATACAAAAATTACAATGCCGACTTATGTCAAGAAGGAGTAACCCATCAAACAGTCTGTGTAGAAAACAATCCTGAGGGTCCAGTAGTAGATGCCGATGCACCACTGCAGGTTTATCGTACCCTTGGACCTTAACATTCACGATGAAACACAGAAATTGCATCGCGATTCAAAACAAAAGTCACAATGCCGTCTTCGGTCTAGGTGGAGTAGCCCATCAAACAGTTTGTGTTGCAAACAATCAGGAGGCTCCAGTAGTAGATGCCGATGCACCACTGCAAGTTTACTGTAACCCTTGGACATTTCCATTCACGACGAAACAAAGACATTGCATCGCGAATCAATACAAAACTTACAATGCCGACTTATGTCGAGGAGGGGTAACCCATCAAACAGTCTGTGTAAAAAACAATCCTGAGGGTTCCAGTAGTGGATGCCGATGCACCACTGCAGGTTTATCGTACCCTTGGACCTTAACATTCACGATGAAACACAGAAATGGCATCGCGATTCAATACAGATGTCACAATGGCGACTTGTCTCTTGCAGGAGTAGCCCATCAAACAGTCTGTATTGCAAACATTCCTGATGGTCTAGTAGTAGATACCGATGCACCACTGCAGGTTTACTGCAACCCTTGGACCTTTCCATTCACGACGAAACACAGAAATTGCATCGCGATTCAATACAAAACATACAATGCCGACTTATGGCAAGAAGGAGTAACCCATCAAACAGTCTGAGTTGAAAACAATCCTGAGGGTCCAGTAGTAGATGCCGATGCACCACTGCAGGTTTATTGTAACCCTTGGAACTTAACAGTCGCGTCGAAACTAAGAAATTGCATCGCGATTCAATACAAAAGTCACAATGCCGACATCTGTCTAGGAGGAGTAACCCATCAAACAGTCTGTGTTGCAAACATTCCTGAAGGTCCAGTAATAGATGCCGATAAACCACTGCAGGTTTGCTGTAACACTTGGACCGTAACATTCGCGACGAAATAAAGAAATTGCATCGCGATTCAATACAAAAGGCACAATGCCGACTTCTGTCTACGACGAGTAACCTATCAAGCAGTCTATTTTGTAAACATTTCAGCAGGTCCAGTAGTAGATGCCGATGCACCACTGCAGGTTTACTGTAACCCTTGGACCTCAACATTCACGACGAAACATAGAAATTGCATCGCGTTCCAATACAAAAGTCAGAATGGCGACTTCTGTCTAGGAGGAGTAGCCCATCAAACAGTTTGTGTTGCAAACAATCCTGAGGCTCCAGTAGTAGATGCCGATGCACCACTGCAGGTTTACTGTAACCCTTAGACCTTTCCATTCACGACGAAACACAGACATTGCATCGCGATTCAATACAAAAATTACAATGCCAACTTATGTCAAGAAGGAGTAACCCATCAAACAGTCTGAGTTGAAAACAATCCTGAGGGTCCAGTAGTAGATGCCGATGCACCACTGCAGGTTTATTGTAACCCTTGGACTTTAACAGTCGCGTCGAAACTAAGAAATTGCATCGCGATTCAATACAAAAGTCACAATGCCGACATCTGTCTAGGAGGAGTAACCCATCAAACAGTCTGTGTTGAAACAATCCTGAGGGTCAAGTAGTTGATGCCGATGCACCACTTCAGGTTTACTGTAACCCTTGGACCTTAAAATTCACGATGAAACACAGAAATTACACCGCGATTCAGAATAAATGACACAAAGCCGTGTTCTGTCTAGGAGGAGTAACCCATCAAACAGTCTGTGTTGCAAAAATTCCTAAGGGTCCAGTAGTAGATGCCGATGCACCACTGCAGATTCACTCAACACTTGGACCGTAACATTCACGACGAAACACAGAAATTGCATCGCGATTCAATACAAAAGTCACAATGCCGACTTCCGTCTAGGAGGAGTAACCCATCAAACAGTCTGTGTTGAAAACAATCCTGAGGGTCCAGTAGTAGATGCCGATGCACCACTGCAGGTTTATTGCAACCCTTGGACATTAACAGTCGCGTCGAAACTAAGAAATTGCATAGCGATTCAATACAAAAGTCACAATGCCGACTTCCGTCTAGGAGGAGTAACCCATCAAACAGCCTGTGTTGCAAACATTTCTGAGGCTCCAGTAGTAGATGCCGATGCACCACTGCAGGTTTACTGCAGACCTTGGACTTTAGCATTCACGATGAAACACAGAAATTTTCATCGCGATTCGATACAAAAGTCACAATGCCGACTTATGTCAAGGAGGAGTAACCCATCAAACAGTTTGTGTTGCGGACATTCCTCAGCTTCCAGTAGTAGATGCCGATGCACCACTGCATATTTACTGTAGCCCTTGGACATTAACATTCACGATGAAACACAGAAATTGCATCGCGATTCAAAACAAAAGCCTCAATGCCGACTTCTGTCTTGGAGTAGTAACCAATCAAACAGTCTGTGTTGCAAACATTCCTGAGGCTCCAGTAGTAGATGCCGATGCACCACTGCAGGTTTACTGTAGCTCTTGGACCTTAACATTCACGACGTAACACAAAAATTGCGTCTCGATTTAATAAAAATGACAGAATGCCTACTTCTGTCTAGGAGGAGTAACCCATCAAGAAGTCTGTGTTGCAAACATTCCTGAGGGCCCAGTACTAGATGTAGATCCACCACCGCAGGTTTACTACAACCATTGGGCCTTAAAATTCACCACGAAACACAGAAAATGCATCGCGATTCAACATAAAAGTCACTATGCGGAATTCTGTCTAGGAGGAGTAACCCAAAATACTGCCTGTGTTACAAACATTCCTGAGGGTCCAGTAGTAGATGACGATGCACCACTGCAGGTTTATTGTAACCCTTGCACCATAACATTCGCGATGAAACACAGAAATTGCATCGCGTTCCAATACAAAAGTCAGAATGGCGACTTCTGTCTAGGAGGAGTAGCCCTTCAAACACTTTGTGTTGCAAACAATCCTGAGGCTCCAGTAGTAGATGCCGATGCACCACTGCAGGTTTACTGTAACCCTTAGACCTTTCCATTCACGACGAAACACAGACATTGCATCGCGATTCAATACAAAAATTACAATGCCGACTTATGTCAAGAAGGAGTAACACATCAAACAGTCTGTGTTGCAAACAATCCTGAGACTCCAGTAGTAGATGCCGATGCACCACTGCAGGTTTACTGTAACCTTTGGACATTTCCATTCACGACGAAACACAGACATTGCATCGCGATTCAATAAAAAAATTACAATGCCGACTTATGTCAAGAAGGAGTAACCCATCAAACAGTCTGTGTTGAAAACAATCCTCAGGGTCCAGTAGTAGATGCCGATGCACCACTGCAGGTTTATCGTACCCTTGGACCTTAACATTCACGATGAAACACAGAAATTGCATCGCGATTCAAAACAAAAGTCACAATGCCGTCTTCGGTCTAGGAGGAGTAGCCCATCAAACAGTTTGTGTTGCAAACAATCCTGAGGCTCCAGTAGTAGATGCCGATGCACCACTGCAGGTTTACAGTAACCCTTGGACATTTCCATTCACGACGAAACAAAGACATTGCATCGCGAACCAATACAAAACTTACAATGCTGTCTTATGTCAAGGAGGAGTAACCCATCAAACAGTCTGTGTAAAAAACAATCCTGAGGGATCCAGTAGTAGATGCCGATGCACCACTGCAGGTTTATCGTACCCTTGGACCTTAACATTCACGATGAAACACAGAAATTGCATCGCGATTCAATACAGATGTCACAATGGCGACTTCTCTCTTGCAGGAGTAGCCTATCAAACAGTCTGTATTGCAAACATTCCTGATGGTCTAGTAGTAGATACCGATGCACTACTGCTGGTTTACTGCAACCCTTGGACCTTTCCATTCACGACGAAACACAGAAATTGCATCGCGATTCAATACAAAACATACAATGCCGACTTATGTCAAGAAGGAGTAACCCATCAAACAGTCTGAGTTGAATACAATCCCGAGGGTCCAGTAGTAGATGCCGATGCACCACTGCAGGTTTATTGTAACCGTTGGACCTTAACAGTCGCGTCGAAACTAAGAAATTGCATCGCGATTCAATACAAAAGTCACAATGCCGACATCTGTCTAGGAGGAGTAACCCATCAAACAGTCTGTGTTGCAAACATTCCTGAAGGTCCAGTAATAGATGCCGATAAACCACTGCAGGTTTGCTGTAACACTTCGACCGTAACATTCGCGACGAAATAAAGAAATAGCATCGCGATTCAATACAAAAGACACAATGCCGACTTCTGTCTACGACGAGTAACCTATCAAGCAGTCTATTTTGCAAACATTTCAGCATTCCCAGTAGTAGATGCCGATGCACCACTGCAGGTTTACTGCAACCCTTGGACCACAACATTCACGACGAAACATAGAAATTGCATCGCGTTCCAATACAAAAGGCAGAATGGCGACTTCTGTCTAGGAGGAGTAACCCACCAAACAGTCTGTGTTGCAAACATTCCTGAGGCTCCAGTAGTAGATGCCGATGCACCACTGCAGGTTAACTGTTACCCTTGGACCATCCATTCACGACGAAACACAGAAATTGCATCACGTTTCAATACAAAAGTCACAATGCCGACTTATGTCAAGGAGGAGTAACCCATCAAACAGTCTGTATTGCAAACAATCCTGAGGCTCCAGTAGTAGATGCCGATGCACCACTGCAAATTCACTCAACATTTGGACAGTAACATTCGCGACGAAACAAAGAAATTGCATCACGATTCAATACAGATGTCACAATGCCGACTTCTGTCTAGTAGGAGTAACCCATCAAACAGTCTATGTTGCAAACATTCCTGAGGGTCAAGTAGTTGATGCCGATGTACCAATTCAGGTTTACTGTAACCCTTGGACCTTAAAATTCACGATGAAACACAGAAATTACACCGCGATTCAGAACAAATGTCACAAAGATGAGTTCTGTCTAGGAGGAGTAACCCATCAAACAGTCTGTGTTGAAACAATCCTGAGGGTCAAGTAGTTGATGCTGATGCACCACTTCAGGTTACTGTAACCCTTGGACCTTTCCATTCACGACGAAACACAGACATTGCATCGCGATTAAACACAAAAGTCACAATGTCGAATTCTCTCAAGTAGGAGTAACCCATTAAACTTTCTGTGTTACAAACATTCCTGAGGGTCCAGTAGTAGATGCCGATGCACCACTAAAGGTTTACTTTAACGCTTGGACCATAAAATGCACGACGAAACACAGAAATTGCATCGCGATTCAATACAGATGTCACAACGCCGACTTCTGTCTAGGAAGAATAACCCATCAAACAATCTGTGTTGCAAACATTCCTAAGGGTCCAGTTCTAGATGCCGATGCACCACTGCAGGTTTACTGCAACTCTAGGAAATTAACATTCAGGAAGAAACACAGAAATTGCATCGCGATTCAATATAAAAGTCACAATGCCGACTTATGACAAGGAGGAGTAACCCATCAAACAGTCTGTGTTGAAAACACTCCTGAGGGTTTAGTAGTAGATGCCGATGCACCACTGCAGATTCAATCAACACTTGGACCGTAACATTCATGAGGAAACAAAGAAATTGCATCACGATTCAATACAGATGTCACAATGCCGTCTTCTGTCTAAGAGGAGTAACCCATCAAAAAGTCTGTGTTGGAAACATTCCTGAGGGTCCATAATTAGATGCCGATGCACCACTGCAAGTTTATTGCAACCCATTGACCTTACTTTAGTGCTGAAACCCAGAAATTTCATCGCGTCTCAATACAGATGTCACAATGTCGACTTCTGTCTAGGAGGAGTAGCCTATCAAACAGTCTGAGTTGCAAACATTTCTGAGGGTCCAATAGTAGAATACGATGCACCACTGCAGGTTTACTGTTAAACTTGGACCATCCATTCACGACGAAACACTGAAATTGCATCACGTTTCAATACAAAAGTCACAATGCCGACTTATGTCAAGGAGGAGTAACCCATCAAACAGTCTGTGTTGAAAACAATCCTGAGGAACCAGTAGTAGATGCCGTAGCACCACTGCAGGTTTATCGTAACCCTTGGACCTTAACGTTCACGATGAAACACAGAAATTGCATCGCGATTCAATACAGATGTCACAATGCCGACTTTTCTGTAGGAGGGGTAACCCATCAGACAGTCTGTGTTTCAAACATTCCTGAGCGTCCAGTAGTAGATGTCGATGCACCACTGCAGATTTACTCAACACTTGGACCGTAACATTCTCGACGAAACAAAGAAATTGCATCGCGATTCAATACAGATGTCACAATGCCAACTTCTGTCTAGGAGGAGTAACCCATCTAACAGTCTGTGTTCCAAACATTCCTGAGCGTCCAGAATTAAATGCCGATGCACCACTGCAAGTTTATTGCAACCCATGGACCTTAACATTCGCGATGATACCCAGAAATTTCATCGCGTCTCAATACAGATGTCACAATGTCGACGTCTGTCTAGGAGGAGTAACCTATAAAACAGTCAGTGTTGCAAACATTCCATAGGCTCCAGAAGTGGATGCCGATGCACCACTGCAGGTTTACTGTAACCCTTGGACCTTTCCATTCACGACGAAACACAGAAATTGCATCGCGATTCAATACAAAAGTCACAATGCTGCCTTATGTTAGGGAAGAGTAACCCATCAAACAGTCTGTGTTGCAAAAATTCCTTAGGATCCAGTAGTAGATGCGGATGCACCACTGCAGGTTTACTGCAACTCTTGGACCTTAACATTCACGATGAAACACAGAAATTGCATCACGATTCAATATAAATGTCACAATGCCGAATTCTGTCTAGAAGGAGTATTTTATCAAACTGTCTGTGTATCAAACATTCCCGAGGACCCAGCGGTAGATGCCGATGCACCATTGTAGGTTTACTGTAACCCTTGCACCATAACATTCACGATGAAACACAGAAATTGCATCGCGTTCCAATACAAAAGGCAGAATGGCGACTTCTGTCTAGGAGGAGTAGCACATCAAACAGTTTGTGTAGCAAACAATCCTCAGGATCCAGTAGTAGATGCCGATGCACCACTGCAAGTTTACTGTAACCCTTGGACCTTTCCATTCACGACGAAACACAGACATTGCATCGCGGTTCAATACAAAACTTACAATGCCGTCTTATGTCAAGGAGGAGTAACCCATCAAACAATCTGTGTTGAAAACAATCCTGAGGGTCCAGTAGTAGATGCCGATGCACCACTGCAGGTTCATCGTACCCTTGGACCTTAACATTCACGACGAAACACAGAAATTGCATCGCGATTCAATACAGATGTCACAATGCCGACTTCTCTCTTGGAGGAGTAACCATCAAACAGACTGTGTTGCAATAATTCCTGAGGACCCAGAATTAGATGCCGATGCACCACTGCAGGTTAACTGTAACACTTGGACCTTTCCATTCACGACAAAATACAGACATTCCATCGCGATTCAATACAAAAGTCACAATGCCGACTTATGTCAAGGAGGAGTAACCCATCAAACAGACTGTGTTGAAACAATCCTGAGGGTCAAGTAGTTGATGCCGATGCACCACTTCAGGTTTACTGTAACCCTTGGACCTTAAAATTAACGATGAAACACAGAAGATACACCGCGATTCAGAACAAAAGACACAAAGCCGAGTTCTGTCTAGGAGGAATAACCCATCAAACAGTCTGTGTTGCAAACATTCCTGAGGCTCCAGTAGTAGATGCCGATGCACCACTGCAGGTTTATTGTAACCCTCGGACATTAACAGTCGCGTCGAAACTAAGAAATTGCATCGCGATTCAATACAAAAGTCACAATGCCGACTTATGTCAAGGAGGAGTAACCCATCAAACAGACTGTGTTGCAAAAATTCCTAAGGGTCCAGTTGTAGATGCGGATGCACCACTGCAAGTTTACTGCAACTCCTGGACCTTAACATTCACGTCGAAACATAGAAATTGCATCGCGATTCAATACAAAAGTCACAATGCCGACTTCTGTCTATGAGGAGTAACCCATGACACAGTCTGCTTCGCAAACATTTCTGAGGATCCAGTAGTAGATGCCGATGCACCACTGCAGGTTTACTGTAACTCTTGGACCTTAACATTCACGACGTAACACAAAAATTGCGTCTCGATTCAATAGAAGTGACAGAATGCCTACTTCTGTCTAGGAGTGGTAACCCATCAAGACGTCTCTGTTGCAAACATTCATGAGGGTCCAGTACTAGATGTAGATCCACCACCGCAGGTTTACTACAACCATTGGGCCTTAAAATTCACCACGAAACACAGAAATTGCATCGCGATTCAATATAAAAGTCACAATGCGGAATTCTGTCTAGGAGGAGTAACCCAAACAACTGCCTGTGTTACAAACATTCCTGAGGGTCCAGTAGTAGATGCCGATGCACCACTGCAGGTTTATTGTAACCCTCGGACTTTAACAGTCGCGTCGAAACTAAGAAATTGCATCGCGATTCAATACAAAAGTCACAATTCCGACTTATGTCAAGGAGGAGTCACCCATCAAACAGAATGTGTTGCAAAAATTCAATACAAAAGTCACAATGCTGCCTTATGTTAAGGAAGAGTAACCCATCAAACAGTCTGTGTTGCAAAAATTCCTTAGGGTCCAGTAGTAGATGCGGATACACCACTGCAGGTTTAGTGCAACTCCTGGACCTTAAAATTCACGATGAAACACAGAAATTGCATCACGATTCAATATAAATGTCACAATGCCCAATTCAGTCTAGAAGGAGTAACTTATCAAACTGTCTGTGTATCAAACATTCCCGAGGGTTCAGCGGTAGATGCCGATGCACCACTGTAGGTTTACTGTAACCCTTGCACCATAACATTCACGATGAAACACAGAAATTGCATCGCGATTCAAAACAAAATTCAAAATGCCGACTTCTGTCTAGGAGGAGTAACCCATCAGACAGTCTGTGTTGCAAACATTCCTGAGGGTCCAGTAGTAGATGCCGATGTACCACATCAGGTTTACTGCAACCCTTGGACCATAACATTCACGACGAAACACAGAAATTGAATCGCGATTCAATAATGATGTCACAATGCCGACTTCTGTCTAGGAGGAGTAACCCATCAAACAGTCTGAGTTGCAAACATTTCTGAGGCTCCAGTAGTAGATGCCGATGCACACTGCAGGTTTACTGCAACCCTTGGACCTTAACATACACAATGGAACACAGAAATTGCATCGCGATTCAATACACAAGTCATAATGCCGACTTGTGTCTAGGGTGAGTAACCCATCAAACAGTCAATGTTGTAAACATTCGTGAGGGGCCAGTAGTAGATGCTGATGCACTACTAAAGGTTTACTGTAACCCTTGGACCTTTCCTTTCACGACGAAACGCAGATATTGCGTCGCGATTCAATACAAAAGTCATAATGCCGACTTGTGTCAAGGATGAGTAACCCATCAAACAGTCAGTGTTGAAAAAATTCCTGAGTGTCCAGTAGTATATGCTGATGCACTACTAAAGGTTTACTGTAACCCTTGAACCTTCACATTCACGATGGAACACAGAAATTGCATCGCGATTCAATAAAAAAGGCACAATGCCGACTTATGTCAAGGAGGAGTAACCCATCACTCTGTGTTGCAAAAATTCCTAAGGGTCCAGTACTAGATGCCGATGCACCAATGCTGGTTTACTGCAACCCTTCGGCCTTATCATTCACGACGAAACACAGAAATTGCATGGCGATTCAATACAAAATCACAATGCCGACTTATGTAAAGGAAGAGTAACCCATCAAACAGTCTGTGTTGAAAACAATCCTGAGGGTCCTTTAATAGATGCCGATGCACCACTGCAGGCTTATCGTAACCCTTGGACCTTGACATTGACGATGAAACACAGAAATTGCATCGCAATTCAATACCGATGTCACAATGCCGACTTCTCACAACGAGGAGTAACCCATCAGACAGTCTGTGTTGCAAACATTCCTGAGGGTCCAGTAGTTAATGCTGATGCACCACTGCTGGTTTACTGCAACACTTGGACCGTAACCTTCGCGACGAAACAAGGAAATTGCATCGCGATTCAATACAAAAGTCACAATGCCGACATCTGTCTACGAGAAGTAACCCATCAAACAGTCTGTGTTGCAAACATTCCTGAGGGTCCACTAGTAGATGCCCATGCACCACTGCAGGTTTATCTTAACCCTTCAACATTAACATTCACGATGAAAGTACACAAATTGCATCACAATTCAATACAGATGTCACAATGCCGACTTCTCTCTAGGAGGAGTAACCCATCAAACAGTCTGTGTTGCAAACATTCCTGAGGGTCCAGAATTAGATGCCGATATTCCACTGCAGGTTTATTACAACCCTTAGATCTTAACATTCGCGACGAAACACAGAGATTGAATCGCGATTCAATACAGATGTCACAATGCCGTTTTCTGTGTAGGAGGAGTAACCCAACAAGCAGTCTGATTTGTAAACATTCCTGAGGGTACAGTAGTAGATGCCGATGCACCACTGCATGTTTACAGAGACTCTTGGGCCTTAACATTCACGATGAAACAGAAATTGCATCGCGATTCAATATAAAAGTCACAATGCCGAAATCTGTCTAGGAGGAGTAACCCATCAAATAGTCTGTGTTGTAAACATTCCTGAGGGTCAAGTAATAGATGCTATGCACTACTAAGTGTTTACTATAACCATTGGAACTTCACATTCACAATGAAACACAGAAATTGCATCGCGGTTCAAAATAAAAGTCACAATGCCGACTTCTGTCTAGGAGGAGTAACCCATCACACAGTCTGTGTTGCAAACATACCTGAGGCTCCAGTAGTAGATGCCGATGCACCACTGCATGTTTACAGAAACTCTTAGGCCTTCACATTCACGATGAAACACAGAAATTGCATCGCGATTCAATATAAAAGTCACAATGCCGAAATCTGTCTAGGAGGAGTAACCCATCAAATAGTCTGTGTTGCAAACATTCCTGAAATTCCAGTAGTAGATGCCAATGCACCACTGCAGGTTTACTGTAACCCTTGGACCTTTCCGTTCCCGACAAAACACAGAAATTGCATCACAATTCAATACAGATGTCACAATGCCGACTTCTGTCTATGGGGATTAACCCATCAAACAGTCTGTGTTGCAAACATTTCTGAGGTTCCAGTAGTATATGGCGATGCACCACTACAGGTTTACTGCAACCAATGGACTTTAGCATTCACGATGAAACACAGAAATTTGCATCGCGAGACGATATAAAAGTCACAATGCCGACTTATGTAAAGTAGGAGTAACCCATGAAACAGTCTGTGTTGCAGACATGAATTAGGTTCCAGTTGTAGATGCCGATGCACCGCTGCAGGTTTAATGTAACACTTGGACCGTTACATTCGCGACGAAACAAAGAAATTGCATCGCGATTCAATACAAAAGTTACAATTCCGACTTCTGTCTACGAGGAGCAGCCCATCAAACAGTCTGTGTTAAAAACATTCCTTAGGATCCAGTAGTAGATGTCGATGCACAACTGCATATATACTGTAGCCCTTGGACCTTAACACTCACGATGAAACACAAAATTGCATCGCGACTCAAAATAGATGTCACAATGCCGACTTCTCTCTAGGAGGAGTAACCCATCAAACAGTCTGTGTTGCAAATATTCCTGAGGGTCCAGTAGCAGATGCCGATGCACCACTGCAGGTTTACTGGAACCCTTGGACTTTAACACTCTCGACGAAACTAAGAAATTGTTTCGCGATTCAATACTGAAGTCACAATGCCGACTACTGTCTAGGAGGAGTAACCCATCAAACAGTCTGTGTTGAAAACATTCCTGATGCTCCAGTAGTGGATGCCGATGCACCACTGGAGGATTGCTGTAACCCTTCGACCTTGACCATCACGACGTAACACTGAAATTGCGTCGGGATTCAATACAAATGTCAGAATGCCTACCTCTGTCTAGGAGGAGTAACCCATCAAACAGTCTGCGTTGCAAACATTCGTGAGGGTCTAGTACTAGATGCCGATCCACCACTGCGGGCTTACTGCAACCCTTGGGCTTAAGCATTCACAATGAAACACAGAAATTACATCGCGATTAAATATAAAAGTCACAATGCCGACTTCTATCTAGGAGGAGTAACCGATCAAACAGTCTGTGTTGCAAACATTCCTGAGGCTCCAGTAGTAGATGCCGATGCACCACTGCAAGTATACTGTAACCCTTATAGTTAAAATTCACGACCAAACACAAAAATTCCATCGCGATTCAATACGGATGTTACAATGCCGACTTCTGTCTAGGAGGAGTAACCCATCAAACAGTCTGTGTTGAAAACATTTCTGAGGGTCCAGTAGTAGATGCCGATGCTCCACTGTAGGTTTACTGCAACCGGTGGACCTTACCAGTCGCGTCGAAACTAAGAAATTGCATCGCGATTCAATACAAAAGTCAAAATGCCGACTCTTGTATAGGAGGAGTAACCCATCAAACAGTCTGTGTTGCAAACATTCGTAAGGGTCCAGTACTAGATGAGTATGCACCACTGCAGGTTTACTATAACCCTTATCCTTAAAATTCACGATGAAGCACCGAAATTACATGGCGATTCAATACAAAATTCACAATGCCGACTTCTCTCTAGGAGGAGTAACCCATCAAACAGTCTGTGTTGCAAACATTCCTGAGGGTCCAGTAGCAGATGCCGATGCACCACTCCATATTTACTATAGCCCTTGGACCTTAACATTCACGATGAAACACAGAAATTGCATCGCGATTCAAAACAAAACTCGCAGTGCCGACTTTTGTCTGGAAGGATAAACCCATTAAACTGTCTGTGTTGAAAACAATCCTGAGGTTCCAGTAGTAGATGCCGATGCACCACAGCAGGTTTACTGTAACCCTTCCACCCTAACATTCAGGACGTAACACAGATATTGCATCACGATTCAATACAAATGTCAGAATGCCTACTTTTGTCTAGGAGGAGTAACCCATCAAACAGTCTGTGTTGCAAACATTCCTGAGGGTCCAGTATTAGATGCCGATGCACCACTGCATGTTGACGGCAACATTTGGGCCTTAGCATTCACGGCGAAACACAGAAATTGCATCGCTATTCAATATAAAGGTCACAATGCCGAATTCTGTCTAGGAGCAGTAACCCATCAAACTGTCTGTGTTGCAAACATTCCTGAGTGTCCAGTAGTGGATGCCGATGCACCACTGTAGGTTTACTGTAACCCTTGGACCGTAAAATTCACGAAGAAAAACAGAAATTGCATCGCGATCCAATACAAAAGTCAGAATGCCGACTTCAGTATAGGATGATTAACCCATTAAACAGTCTGTAATGTAAACATTCCTGAGGCTCCAGTAATAGAGGCCGATGCACCACTGCAAGTATACTGTAACCCTTATAGTTAAAATTCACGACGAAACACAAAAATTCCATCGCGATTCAATAGGGATGTTACAATGCCGACTTCTGTCTAGGAGGAGTAACCCATCAAACAGTCTGTGTTGAAAACATCTCTGAGGGTCCAGTAGTAGATGCCGATGCTCCACTGTAGGTTACTGCAACCGGTGGACGTTAACATTCACAATGAAACACAGAATTCTCATCGCAAATCGAAACAAAAGACACAATGCCGACATCTGTATAGGAGGAGTAACCCATCAAACAGGCTGTGTTGTAGACATTCCTGAGGTTCCAGTATTAGATGCTGATGCACCACTACAGGTTTACTGTAAACCTTGGACCTTCACATTCACGATGAAACACAGAAATTGCGTCGCGATTCAAAACAAAACTCGCAATGCCGACTTTTGTCTAGAAGGATAAACCCATTAAACTGTCTGTGTTGAAATCAATCCTGAGGGTCCAGTAGTAGATGCCGATGCACCACAGCAGGTTTACTGTAACCCTTCCACCTTAACATTCAGGACGTAACACAGATATTGCATCACGTTTCAATACAAATGTCAGAATGCCTACTTTTGTCTAGGAGGAGTAACCCATCAAACTGACTGTGTTGCAAACATTCCTGAGTGTCCAGTAGTGGATGTCGATGCACCACTGTAGGTTTACTATAACCCTTGGACCATAAAATTCACAAAGAAAACAGAAATTGCATCGCGATCCAATACAAAAGTAAGAATGCCGACTTCAGTCTGTGATGATTAACCCATTAAACAGTCTGTAATGTAAACATTCCTGATTTTCCAGTAGTAGATGCCGATGCACCACTGCAAGTTCACTGTAACCCTTAGCTTTAAAATTCACGACGAAACACACAAATTGCATCGCGATTCAATACAAAAGTCACAAATCCGGCTTCTGTCTAAGATGAGAGACACTTCAAACAGTCTCTGTTGCAAAAATTTCCTGAGGCTCCAGTAGTAGATGACAATGCACCACTGCAGGTTTACTGTAACTCCTGTACCTTAACATTCACGACGAAACACAGAAATTGCATCGCGATTCAATACGGATGTCACAATGCCGACTTCTGTCTAGGAGGAGTAACCCATCAAACAGTCTGATTTGAAAAAATTTCTGAGGGTCCAGTAGTAGATGCCGATGCTGCACTGTAGGTTTACTACAACCCGTGGACCTTAAGATTCACAATGAAACACAGAAATTGCATCGCAATTCAAAACAAAAGACACAATGCCGACATCTGTATAGGAGGAGTAACCCATCAAACAGGCTGTGTTGTAGACATTCCTAAAGGTCTAGTATTAGATGCTGATGCACCACTACAGGTTTACTGTAACCCTTGGACCTTCACATTCACGATGAAACACAGAAATTGCATCGCAATTCAAAACAAAAGTCACAATGTCGACTTGTGTATAGGATGAGTAACCCATCAAACAGTCTGTGTTGTAAACATTTCTGAGGGTCCAGTAATAGATGCCGATGCTCCACTGCATATTTACTGTAGCCCTTGGACCTTCACAATCACGATGAAACACAGAAATTGCATCGCGATTCAAATCAAAAGTCACAATGCCGACTTCTGTCTAGGAGGAGTAACCCATCAAACAGTCTGTGTTGCAAACATTCCTGAGGCTCCAGTAGTAGATTCCGATGCACCACTGCAAGTTTACTGTAACCCTATAGTTAAAATTCACGACCAAACACAAATATTCCATCGCGATTCAATACGGATGTAACAATGCCGACGTCGGTCTAGGAGGAGTATCCCATCAAACAGTCTGTGTTGAAAACAGTTCTGAGGGTCCAGAAGTAGATGACGATGCTCCACTGTAGGTTTACTGCAACCGGTGGACGTTAACATTCACAATGAAACACAGAAATTGCATCGCAAATCAAAACAAAAGACACCATGCCGACATCTGTATAGGAGAAGTAACCCATCAACAGGCTGTGTTGTAGACATTCCTGAGGGTCCAGTATTAGATGCTGATGCACCACTACAGGTTTACTGTAACCCTTGGACCTACACATACACATTAAAACACAGAAATTGCATCGCAATTCAAAACAAAAGTCACAATGCCGACTTCTGTATAGGAGGAGTAACCCATCAAACAGTCTGTGTTGCAAATATTCGTAAGGGTCCAGTACTAGATGAGGATGCACCACTGCAGGTTTGCTATAACCCTTATCCTTAAAATTCACGATGAAGCACAGAAATTGCATCGCGATTCAATACAAAATTCACAATGCCGACTTCTCTCTAGGAGGAGTAACACATCAAACAGTCTGTGTTGCAAACATTCCTGAGGATCCAGTAGCAGATGCCGATGCACCACTTCATATTTACTGTAGCCTGTGGCCCTTAACATTCACGATGAAACACAGAAATTGCATCGCGATTCAATACAAATGTCACTATGCCGAGTTCCCGTAGAAGGAATAACCCATCAAACACTATGTGTTGCAAACATTCCTGAGGGTCCAGTAGTAGATGCCGATGCACCACTGCAGGTTTACTGTAACACTTGGACCGTAACATTCGCGACGAAAAAAAGAAATTGCATCGCGGTTCAATACAAAAGTCACAATGCCGACGTCACACTAGGAGGAGTAACCCATCATACAGTCTGTGTTCCAAACATTCCTGAGGGGTCCAGTAGTAGATCCCGATGCTCCACTGTAGGTTTACTGTTACCCTTGGACCTTAACATTCACAATTGAACACAGAAATTGCATCGCGATTAAATACAAATGTCACAAATCCGACTTTTGTCTAGGATGAGTGACACTTCAAACAGTCTGTGTTGCAAACATTCCTGAGGGTCCAGTAGTAGATGAAAATGCACCACTGCAGGTTGACTGTAACCCTTCAACCTTAACATTCAGGACGTAACAGAGATATTGCATCACGATTCAATACAAATGTCAGAATGCCGACTACAGTCTAGGAGGAGTAACCCATCAAACAGTCCGCGTTGCAAACTTTCCTGAGTCTCCATTAATAGAATGCGATGCCCCACTGCAGATTTACTGTAACCCTTGTACCTTTCCTTTCACGACAAAACACAGAAATTACATCGCGATTCAATAGAAGAGCCACCATGTTGACTTATTTCAAGGAAGAATAACTCATCAAAAACACTTTGTTGAAAACAATCCTGAGGGTCCAGTAGTAGATGCCCGTGCACCACTGCAGGTTTACTGTAACCCTTGGACCTTAACATTCACGACGTAACACAGAAATTGCATCGCGATTCAATACAAATGTCGGAATGCCTACTTCTGTCTAGGGGGAGTAACCCATCAAACAGTCTGTGTTGCAAACATTCCTGAGGTTCAAGTAATAGATGCCGATGAAACACTGCATATTTACTGTAACCCTTGGACCTTTACATTCGCGATAAAGAACAGAAATTGCATCGCGATTCAATACAGATGTCACAATGCCGACTACTGTCTAGGAGGAGTAACCAATCAAACAGTCTGTGTTTCAAACATTTCTGAGGGTCCAGTAGTAGATGCCGATGCACCACTGCAGGTTTACTGTAACCCTTCCACCTTAACATTCAGGACGTAACACAGATATTGCATCACGATTCAATACAAATGTCACATTGCCGACTTCTGTATACGAGGAGAAACCTATCAAACAGTCTGTTTTGCAAACATTTCAGAGGATCCAGTAGTTGATGCGGATGCACCACTACATATTTACTGCAACCCTTGGACCTTAACATTCACGACGAAACACAGAAATTGCATCGCTATTCAATATAAAGGTCACGTTGCACAATTCTGTCTAGGAGCAGTAACCCATCAAACTGACTGTGTTGCAAACATTCCTGAGTGTCCAGTAGTGGATGTCGATGCACCACTGTAGGTTTACTATAACCCTTGGACCATAAAATTCACAAAGAAAACAGAAATTGCATCGCGATCCAATACAAAAGTCAGAATGCCGACTTCAGTCTATATTGATTAACGCATTAAACAGTCTGTAATGTAAACATTCCTGATTTTCCAGTAGTAGATGCCGATTCACCACTGCAAGTTCACTGTAACCCTTAGCTTTAAAATTCACGACGAAACACACAAATTGCATCGCGATTCAATACAAAAGTCACAAATCCGGCTTCTGTCTAGGATGAGTGACACTTCAAACAGTCTCTGTTGCAAAAATTTCCTGAGGCTCCAGTAGTAGATGACAATGCACCACTGCAGGTTTACTGTAACTCCTGGACCTTAACATTCACGACGAAACACAGAAATTGGATCGCGATTCAATACGGATGTCACAATGCCGACTTCTGTCTAGGAGGAGCAACCCATCAAACAGTCTGTGTTGCAAACATTCCTGAGGCTCCAGTAGTGGATTCCGATGCACCACTGGAGGTTAGCTGTAACCTTTGGACCTTAACCATTACGACGTAACACTGAAATTGCGTCACGATTCAATACAAATGGCAGAATGCCCACCTATGTCTAGGAGGAGTAACCCATCAAACAGTCTGTGTTTCAAACATTCCTGAGGATCCAGTAGCAGATGCCGATGCACCACTTCATATTTACTGTAGCCCTTGGCCCTTAACATTCACGATGAAACACAGAAATTGCATCGCGATTCAATACAGATGTCACTATCCCGAGTTCCCCTAGAAGGAGTAACCCATCAAACAGTATGTGTTGCAAACATTCCTGAGGGTCCAGTAGTAGATGCCGATGCACCACTGCAGGTTTACTGTAACACTTGGACCGTAACATTCGCGACGAAACAAAGAAATTGCATCGCGGTTCAATACAAAAGTCACAATGCCGACGTCACACTAGGAGGAGTAACCCATCATACAGTCTGTGTTCCAAACATTCCTGAGGGGTCCAGTAGTAGATCCCGATGCTCCACTGTAGGTTTACTGTTACCCTTGGACCTTAACATTCACAATGGAACACAGAAATTGCATCGCGATTAAATACAAATGTCACAAATCCGACTTCTGTCTAGGATGAGTGACACTTCAAACAGTCTGTGTTGCAAACATTCCTGAGGGTCCAGTAGTAGATGCCGATGCACCACTGCAGGTTTACTGTAACCCTTTGACCATAACATTGACGATGAAAAACAGAAATTGCATCGCGATCCAATAGAAAAGTCTGTCTAGGAGTATTAACCCATCAAACTGTCTGTGTTGCAAACATTTCTGAGGGTCCAGTAGTAGATGACGATGCACCACTGCAAGTTTACTGCAACCCTTGGACCTTAACATTCAAGATGAAACACAGAAATTGCATCGCGATCCAATACAAAAGGCACAATGCCGACTGCTGTCTATGAGGAGTAACACATCAAACAGTCTGTGTTGCAAACATTCGTGGGGGTCCAGTAGTAGATGCCGATGCACCACTGCAGGTTTACTGTAACCCTTGGACCATAACATTCACGACAAAACACAGAAATTGCATCGCGATCCAATACAAAAGTCACAATGTTGACTTATGTCAAGGAGGAGTAACCCATCAAAGAATCTGTGTTTAAAATAATTATGAGGGTCTAGAAGTATATGCTGAAGCACCACTAAAGGTTTACTGTAACCCTTGGACCTTAAAATTCACGACGTAACACAGAAATTGCATCGCAATTCCATACAAATGGCAGAATGCCTACTTCTGCCTAGGACGAGTAACCCATCAAACAGTCTGTGTTGCAAACATTCCTGAGGGTCCAGTATTAGATTCCGATACACCACTGCAGGTTTACTGCAACCCTTGGACCATAACATTGACTACGAAAAACAGAAATTGCATCGCGATCTAATACAATAGCCAGAATGCATACTTCTGTCTAGGAGGATTATCCCATCAAACAGTCGGTCTTGTAAACTTTCCTGAGGGTCCAGTAGTAGATGCTGATGCACCACTGCTGGTTTACTGTAACCCTTCGACCTTCACATTGACGATCAAACACAGAAAATGCATTGCGTTTTAATACAAAAGTCATAATGCCGACATTTCACTAGGAGGAGTAACGCATCAAACATTCTGTGTTGCAGACATTCCTGAGGGGTCAAGTAGTAGATGCCGATGCTCCACTCTAGGTTTACTGCAACCCTTGGACCTTAACATTCACGAGGAAACACAGAAATTGCATCGCGATTCAATACAGAAGTCACAATGCAGGCTTCTGTCTAGGAGGAGTAACCCATCAAACAGTTTGTGTTGTATACATTCCTGAGGGTCCAGTAGTAGAAGCCGATGCGCCACTGCAGGTTTACTGCAACACTTGGACCGTAATATTCACAACGAAACAAAGAAATTGCATCGCGATTCAAAACAAAAGTCACAATGCCGACTTCTGTCTAGGAGGAGTAACCCATCAAACAGTCTGTGTTGTAAACATTCCTGAGGTACCAGTAGTAGATGCTCATGCACTACTACAAGTTTACTGTAACCCTTGGTCCTGTCCATTCACGACAAAACACAGAAATTGCATCGGATTCAATACAAAAGTCACAATGTAGACTTATTTCAAGGAGGAATAACACATCAAACAGTCTGTTTTGAAAACAAACCTGAGGGTCCAGTAGTAGATGCCGATGCACCACTGCAGGTTTACTACAACCCTTGGGCCTTAACATTCACGACGAAACACAGAAATTGCTTCGCTATTCGATTTAAAATTCACAATGCCGACTTCTATATAAGAGGAGTAACCCATCAAACAGTCTGTGTTGCAGACATTCCTGAGGATCCAGTAGTAGATGCTGATGCACCACTGCATATTTACTGTAACCCTTGGACCTTAACATTCAAGACGAAACACAGAAATTGAATCGCGATTCAATACGAAAGTCACAATGCCGACTTCTTTCTAGGAGGAGTAACCCATCAAACAGTCCGTGTTTCAAACATTCCTGAGGCTCCAGTAATAGAATGCGATGCACCACTGCAGGTTTACTGTAACCCTTGGGCGTTAACATTCACGACGAAACACAGAAATTGCATCGCGATTCAATACAAACGTCTCAATGCCGACTTCTGTCTAGGGGGAGAAACCCATCCAACAGTCTTTGTTGTAAATATTCCTGATGATCCAGTAGTAGATGCTGATGCACCACTACAGGTTTACTGTAACCCTTGGACCTTAACATTCAAGACGAAACACAGAAATTGCATCGTCATTCAATACAGATGTCACAATCCTGACTTCTGTCTAGGAGGAGTAACCCATCAAACAGTCTGTGTTGCAAACATTTCACTGGGTCCAGTAGTATATGCCGATGCACCACTGCATCTTTACTTCAACCCTTGGACCCCACCATTCACGACGAAACTCTGAAATTGCATCACGATTCAATACAAATGTCAGTATGCCTACTTCTGTCTAGGAGAAATAACCCATCACACAGACTGTGTTTAAAACAATCGTGGGGGTCCAGTGGTACCTGCCGATACACCACTGCAGGTTTACTATAACCCTTGGACCTTCACATTCAGGATGAGACACAGAAATTGCATCGCGATTCAGTACAAAAGTCACAATGCCGACTTATGTCAAGTGGGAGTAACCCATCAAACAGTCTGTGTTGCAAATATTCCTGAGGCTCCAGTAATAGAATGCGATGGACCACTGTAGGTTTACTATAACCGTTGGACCTTTCCATTCACGAAGAAACACAGAAATTGCATCGCGATTCAATACAAAAGTCACAATTTTGTCTTAAGTCAAGGAGGAGTAACCCATGAAAGAGTCAGTGTTGAAACATTCCTGAGGGTATAGTAGTAGAAGCCGATGCATCGCTGCAGGATTACTGTAAACCTTGACCTTAACATTCACGACGAAACACAGAATTTACATCACGATTAATTACAATGTCAGAATGCTTACTTCCGTCTAGGAGGAGTAACCCATCAAACAGTCTGTGTTGCAAACATTCCTGAGGGTCCAGTAGTAGATGCCGAAGCAAAACTGCAGGTTTACTGCAACACTTGGACCGAAATATTCAGGACGAAACAAAGAATTTGCATCGCGATTGAATAACAAAAGTCACAATGCCATATTCTGTATAGCAGGAGTAACCCATCAAACAGTCTGCTTTGCAAACATTTCACAGGGTCCAGTAGTAGATGCCAATGCACCACTGCAGGTTTACTGCAACCCTTGGACCTTAACATTCACGACGAAACACAGAAATTGCATCGCGGTTCAATACGGATGTCACAATGTCGACTTCTGTCTAGGAGGAGTAACCCATCAAACAGTCTGTGTTGCAAACATTCCTGAGGGTCCAGTATTAGATCCCAATGCACCACTGCATGTTTACTGTAACCCTTGGACCTTAACAATCACGACGAAACACAGAAATTGCATCGCGATTCAATACAAAATCACAATTTTGACTTATGTCAACGAGCAATAACCCATCAAACAGTCTGTGTTGAAAACAATCCTGAGGGTACAGTAGTAGATGCCGATGCACCACTGCAGATTTACTGTAACCCTTGGACTTTAACGTTCACGACGAAATACAGAAACTGCATCGCGATTCAATACAAATATCACAATGTCTATTTCTGTCTAGGTGGTGTAGCACATCAAACAGTCTATGTTGTAAATATTCCTGTAGGTCCAGTAGTAGATGCCGATGCACCACTGCAGGTCTACTGCAACCCTTGGACCTTAACATTCACGACGAAACACAGAAATTGCATCACGATTAATTACAATGTCACAATGCTGACTTCTGTCTAAGAGGAGTAACCCATTAAACAGTCTGTGTTGCAAACTTACCTGAGGGTCCAGTAGTAGATGCCGATGAACCACTGCATATTTACTGTAACCCTTGGACCTACACATTGACGACGAAACACAGAAATTGCTTTGCGTTTCAATACAAAAGTCACAATGCAGTCGTCTCACTGGGAGGAGTAACCCATCAAACAGTCTGTGTTGCAGACATTCCTGAGGGGTCCAGTAGTAGATCCCGATGCATCACTGCAGGTTTACTGTAACCCTTGGGCGTTAACATTCACGACGAAACACAGAAATTGCATCGCTATTCAATATAAAGGTCACAATGCCGAATTATGTCTGGGAGCAGTAACCCTTCAAACTGTCTGCGTTGCAAACATTCCTGAGGGTACAGTATTAGATACCGATGCACTACTGCAGGTTTACTGTAACCCTTGGACCTTAACAATCACGACGAAACAAAGAAATTACATCGCGATTCAATACAAACGTCTCAATGCCGACTTCTGTCTAGGGGGAGAAACCCATCCAACAGTCTTTGTTGTAAATATTCCTGATGATCCAGTAGTAGATGCTGATGCACCTCTACAGGTTTACTGTAACCCTTGGACCTTAACATTCAAGACGAAACACAGAAATTGCATCGTGATTCAATACAGATGTCACAATCCTGACTTCTGTCTAGGAGGAGTAACCCATCAAACAGTCTGTTTTGCAAACATTTCACAGGGTCCAGTAGTAGATGCCGATGCACCACTGCATCTTTACTTCAACCCTTGGACCCTACCATTCACGACGAAACGCTGAAATTGCATCGCGATTCAATACAAATATCAGTATGCCTAGTTCTGTCTAGGAGAAATAACCCATCACATACACTGTGTTTAAAACAATCGTGGGGGTCCAGTGGTACCTGCCGATACACCACTGCAGGTTTACTATAACCCTTGGACCTTCACATTCAGGATGAGACACAGAAATTGCATCGCGATTCAAAACAAAAGTCACAATGCCGACTTCTTTCTAGGAGGAGTAACCCATCAAACAGTCCGTGTTTCAAACATTCCTGAGGCTCCAGTAATAGAATGCGATGCACCACTGCAGGTTTACTGTAACCCTTGGGCGTTAACATTCACGACGAAACACAGAAATTGCGTCGCTATTCAATATAAAGGTTACAATGCCGAATTATGTCTGGGAGCAGTAACCCTTCAAACTGTCTGTGTTGCAAACATTCCTGAGGGTACAGTATTAGATACCGATGCACTACTGTAGGTTTACTGTAACCCTTGGACCTTAACAATCACGACGAAACAAAGAAATTACATCGCGATTCAATACAAACGTCTCAATGCCGACTTCTGTCTAGGGGGAGAAACCCATCCAACAGTCTTTGTTGTAAATATTCCTGATGATCCAGTAGTAGATGCTGATGCACCACTACAGGTTTACTGTAACCCTTGGACCTTAACATTCAAGACGAAACACAGAAATTGCATCGTGATTCAATACAGATGTCACAATCCTGACTTCTGTCTAGGAGGAGTAACACATCAAACAGTCTGTGTTGCAAACATTTCACTGGGTCCAGTAGTATATGCCGATGCACCACTGCATCTTTACTTCAACCCTTGGACCCCACCATTCACGACGAAACTCTGAAATTGCATCGCGATTCAATACAAATGTCAGTATGCCTACTTCTGTCTAGGTGAAGTAACCCATCACACAGACTGTGTTTAAAACAATCGTGGGCGTCCAGTGGTACCTGCCGATACACCACTGCAGGTTTACTATAACCCTTGGACCTTCACATTCAGGATGAGACACAGAAATTGCATCGCGATTCAAAACAAAAGTCACAATGCCGACTTCTTTCTAGGAGGAGTAACCCATCAAACAGTCCGTGTTTCAAACATTCCTGAGGCTCCAGTAATAGAATGCGATGCACCCCTGCAGGTTTACTGCAACCCTTGGACCTTAACATTCAGGACGAAACACAGAAATTGCATCGCGATTCAAAACAAAAGGCACAATGCCGACTTCATTCTAGGAGGAGTAACCCATCAAACAGTCGGTGTTGAAAACATTCCTGAGGTTCCAGTAGTAGATGCCGATGCACCACTGCAGGTTTACTGTAACACTTACACCTTAACATTCACAATGAAACGCAGAAATTGCATCGCGATTCAAAACAAAATTCACAATGCCGACTTCTGTCAAGGAGGAGTAACCCATCAAACAGTCTGTGTTGCAAACATTCCTGAGGCTCCAGTAATAGAATGCGATGGACCACTGCAGGTTTACTGTAACCGTTGGACCTTTCCATTCACGACGAAACACAGAAATTGCATCGCGATTCAATACAAAAGGCGCAATTTTGACTTATGTCAAGGACGAATAATACATCAAACAGACTGTGTTGAAAACAATCCTGAGGGTCCAGTAGTAGATGCCGATGCACCACTGCAGGTTTACTGTAACCCTTGGACCTTCACATTCACAATGAAACACAGAAATTGCATCGCGATTCAGTACAAAAGTCACAATGGCGACTTATGTCAAGTGGGAGTAACCCATCAAACAGTCTGTGTTGCAAATATTCCTGAGGCTCCAGTAATAGAATGCGATGGACCACTGTAGGTTTACTATAACCGTTGGACCTTTCCATTCACGAAGAAACACAGAAATTGCATCGCGATTCAATACAAAAGTCACAATTTTGTCTTATGTCAAGGAGGAGTAACCCATCAAACAGTCAGTGTTGAAACATTCCTGAGGGTATAGTAGTAGAAGCCGATGCACCGCTGCAGGATTACTGTAACCCTTGACCTTAACATTCACGACGAAACACAGAAATTACATCACGATTAATTACAATGTCAGAATGCTTACTTCCGTCTAGGAGGAGTAACCCATCAAACAGTCTGTGTTGCAAACATTCCTGAGGGTCCAGTAGTAGATGCCGAAGCAAAACTGCAGGTTTACTGTAACACTTGGACCGTAATATTCAGGACGAAACAAAGAATTTGCATCGCGATTGAATAACAAAAGTCACAATGCCATATTCTGTATAGCAGGAGTAACCCATCAAACAGTCTGCTTTGCAAACATTTCACAGGGTCCAGTAGTAGATGCCAATGCACCACTGCAGGTTTACTGCAACCGTTGGACCTTAACATTCACGACGAAACACAGAAATTGCATCGCGGTTCAATACGGATGTCACAATGCTGACTTCTGTCTAAGAGGAGTAACCCATCGAACTGTCTGTGTTGCAAACTTACCTGAGGGTCCAGTAGTAGATGCCGATGAACCACTGCATATTTACTGTAACCCTTGGACCTACACATTGACGACGAAACACAGAATTTGCTTTGCGTTTCAATACAAAAGTCACAATGCAGTCGTCTCACTGGGAGGAGTAACCCATCAAACAGTCTGTGTTGCAGACATTCCTGAGGGGTCCAGTAGTAGATCCCGATGCATCACTGCAGGTTTACTGTAACCCTGACCTTAACATTCACAGTGAAACACAGAAATTGCATCGCGATTCAATGCAGATGTCACAATGCCGACATCTGTCTAGGAGGAGTAACCCATCAAACAGTCTGTGTTGTAAATATTCCTGGAGGTCCAGTAGTAGATGCTGATGCACTATTAAAGGTTTACTGTAACCGTTCGATTTTCACATTCATGATGAAACACAGAAATTGCATCGCGATTCAAAGCAAAAGTCTTAATGCCGACTTCTGTCTAGGATCAGTATCACATCAAACAGTCTGTGTTGCAAACATTCCTTAGGGTCCAGTAGTAGATATCCGATGCACCACTGCAGGTTTACTGTAACCCTTGGACCTTAAAATTCACGACGAAAAAGAGAAATTGCATTGCGATTCAGTACAAATCTCAGAATCCTTACTTCCGTCTAGGAGGAGTAACCCATCATACAGTCAGTGTTGCAAACATTACTGAGGGTCCAGTAGTAAATGCCAAAGCACCACTGCAGATTTACTGTAACACTTGGACCGTAATATTCACGACGAAACAAAGATTTTGCATCGCGTTTGAATACAAAAGTCACAATGCCATATTCTGTCTAGCAGGAGTAACTCATCAAACAGTCTGTGTTTCAAACATTCCTGAGGGTCCAGTATTAGATCACGATGCACCACTGCATGTTTACTGTAACCATTGGACCTTAACAATCACGACGAAACACAGAAATTGCATCGCGATTCAATACAAATATCACAATTTTGACTTACGTCAAGGAGGTATAACCCATCAAACAGTCTGTGTTGAAAACAATCCTGAGGGTCCAGTGGTAGATGCCGATGCATTACTGCAGGTTTACTGTAACCCTTGGACCATAACATTCACAATGAAACACAGAAATTGCATCGCGATTCAATACAAAAGTCACAATGCCGACTTCTGTCTAGGAGGAGTAACATATCAAACAGTCTGTGTTGCAAACTCTTCTGAGGGTCCAGCAGTAGATGCCGATGCACCAATGCAGGTTTACTGTAACCCTTGAACTTAAGCATTCACGACGAAACTCAGAAATTGCATCACAATTAAATATAAATGTCAGAATGCTTACTTCCGTCTAGGAGGAGTAATCCATCAAACAGTCTGTGTTGCAAACATTCCTGAGGGTCCAGTAGTAGATGCCGATGCACCACTGCAGGTTTACTGTAAGCCTTGGACCTTAACATTAACGAGGAAGCACAGAAATTGCATCACAATTCAATACAAATGTCAGAATGCTTACTTCCGTCTAGGAAGACTAACCCATCAAACAGACAGTGTTTCAAACATTCCTGAGGGTCCAGTACTAGATGCCGATGCACCGCTGCAAGTTTACTGCAACACTTGGGCCTTAACATTCACGACGAAACACAAAAATTGCATCGCAATTCAATATAAAAGTCAAAATGCCGACTTCTGTCTAGGAGGAGTAACCCATCAAACAGTCTGTGTTGCAGACATTCCTGAGGTTCCAGTAGTAGATGCCGATGCACCACTGCAGGTTTACTGTAACCCTTGGACCTAAACATTCACAATGAAACACAGAAATTGGATCGCGATTCAGTACAAAAGTCACAATGTCGACTTATGTCAAGGGGGAGTAACCCATCAAACAGTCCGTGTTGCAAACATTCCTGAGGCTCCAGTAATAGAATGCGATGGACCACTGTAGGTTTACTGTAACCGTTGGACCTTTCCATTCACGACGAAACACAGAAATTGGATCGCGATTCAATATAAAAGTCGCAATTTTGACTTATGTCAAGGAGGAATAACCCATTAAACAGTCTGCGTTGAAAACAATCCTGAGGGTTTAGTAGTAGATGCCGATGCACCACTGCAGGTTTACTGTAGCCCTTGGACCATAACATTCACGACGTAATACAGATATTGCATCGCGATTCAATACAAATGTCTGAATGCTCTACTTCTGTCTAGGAGGAGTAACCCATCAAACTGACTGTGTTGCAAACATTCCTGACTTTCCAGTAGTAGATGCCGATGCAACACTGCAAGTTCACAGTAACACTTATCTTTAAAATTCACGACGAAACACAGAAATTGCATCGCGATTCAATACAAAAGTCACAATTCTGTCTTATGTCAAGGAGGAGTAACAGATCAAACAGTCTGTGTTGCAAACATTCCTGAGGCTCCAGTAATAGAATGCGATGGACCACTGTAGGTTTTCTGTAACCGTTGGACCGTTGGACCGTTGGACGAAACACAGAAATTGCATCGCGATTCAATATAAAAGTCGCAATTTTGACTTCTGTCTAGGAGGATTAACCCATTAAACAGTCTGTGTTGTAAACATTCCTGATGGTCCAGTAGTAGATGCCGATGCACCACTGCAAGTTCACTGTAACCCTTAACTTTAAAATTCACGACGAAACACAGAAATTGCATCGGTATTCAATATAAAAGTCTGAATGCCGAATTCTGTCTTGGAGGAGTAACCCATCAAACCGTCTGTGTTGCAAACATCCTGAGGGTCCAGTAGTAGATGTCGATGCACCACTGCTGACTTACTGTAACCCTTGGATCTTCACATTGACGATGAAACAAAGAAATTGCATTGCGTTTCAATACAAAAGTCACAATGCCGACTTCGCACGCGGAGGAGTAACCTGTCAAACAGTCTGAGCTGCATACATTCCTGAGGGGGCCAGTAGTAGATCCTGATGCGCCACTGCATGTTTACTGTAACCCTTGGACCTTAACATTCACAATGAAACACAGAAATCGCATCGCGATTCAATACAGATGTCACAATGCCGACTTTTGTCTAGGAGGTGTAACTCATAAAACAGTCTGTGTTGAAAACACTTCTGAGGGTCCGGTAGTAGATGCGGATGAGCCACTGCATATTTACTGTAACCCTTGGACCTACACATTGACGACAAAAACCAGAAATTGCTTTGCGATTCAATACAAAAGTCACAATGCAGTCGTCTCACTGGGAGGAGTAACCCATCAAACAGTCTGTGTTGCAGACATTCCTGAGGGGTCCAGTAGTAGATCCCGATGCACCACTGCAGGTTTACTGTAACCCTGACCTTAACATTTACAGTGAAACACAGAAATTGCATCGCGATACAATACAGATGTCACAATGCCGACTTCTGTCTAGGAGGAGTAATCAATCAAAATGTCCGTGTTGCAAACATTTCTGAGGTTTCAGTAGTAGATGCCGATGCACCACTGCAGGTTTACTGCAACACTTGGGCCTTAACATTCACGACGAAACACAAAAATTGCATCGCAATTCAATATAAAAGTCACAATGCCGACTTCTGTCTAGGAGGAGTAACCCATCAAACAGTCTGTGTTGCAAACATTCCTGAGGGTCCAGTAGTAGATGCCGAAGCAAAACTGCAGGTTTACTGTAACACTTGGACCGTAATATTCAGGACGAAACAAAGAATTTGCATCGCGATTGAATAACAAAAGTCACAATGCCATATTCTGTACAGCAGGAGTAACCCATCAAACAGTCTGCTTTGCAAACATTTCACAGGGTCCAGTAGTAGATGCCAATGCACCACTGCAGGATTACTGCAACCCTTGGACCTTAACATTCACGACGAAACACAGAAATTGCATCGCGATTCAATACGGATGTCACAATGTCGACTTCTGTCTAGGAGGAGTAACCCATCAAACAGTCTGTGTTGCAAACATTCCTGAGGGTCCAGTATTAGATCCCAATGCACCACTGCATGTTTACTGTAACCCTTGGACCTTAACAATCACGACGAAACACAGAAATTGCATCGCGATTCAATACAAAATCACAATTTTGACTTATGTCAAGGAGCAATAACCCATCAAACAGTCTGTGTTGAAAACAATCCTGAGGGTACAGTAGTAGATGCCGATGCACCACTGCAGATTTACTGTAACCCTTGGACTTTAACGTTCACGACGAAATACAGAAACTGCATCGCGATTCAATACAAATATCACAATGTCTATTTCTGTCTAGGTGGTGTAGCACATCAAACAGTCTGTGTTGTAAATATTCCTGTAGGTCCAGTAGTAGATGCCGATGCACCACAGCAGGTCTACTGCAACCCTTGGACCTTAACATTCACGACGAAACACAGAAATTGCATCACGATTAATTACAATGTCACAATGCTGACTTCTGTCTAAGAGGAGTAACCCATTAAACAGTCTGTGTTGCAAACTTACCTGAGGGTCCAGTAGTAGATCCTGATGCGCCGCTGCATGTTTACTGTAACCCTTGGACCTTAACATTCACAATGAAACACAGAAATCGCATCGCGATTCAATACAGATGTCACAATGCCGACTTTTGTCTAGGAGGTGTAACTCATAAAACAGTCTGTGTTGAAAACACTTCTGAGGGTCCGGTAGTAGATGCGGATGAACCACTGCATATTTACTGTAACCCTTGGACCTACACATTGACGACGAAACACAGAAATTGCTTTGCGTTTCAATACAAAAGTCACAATGCAGTCGTCTCACTGGGAGGAGTAACCCATCAAACAGTCTGTGTTGCAGACATTCCTGAGGGGTCCAGTAGTAGATCCCGATGCATCACTGCAGGTTTACTGTAACCCTTGGGCGTTAACATTCACGACGAAACACAGAAATTGCATCGCTATTCAATATAAAGGTCACAATGCCGAATTATGTCTGGGAGCAGTAACTCTTCAAACTGTCTGTGTTGCAAACATTCCTGAGGGTACAGTATTAGATACCGATGCACTACTGCAGGTTTACTGTAACCCTTGGACCTTAACAATCACGACTAAACAAAGAAATTACAGCGCGATTCAATACAAACGTCTCAATGCCGACTTCTGTCTAAGGGGAGAAACCCATCCAACAGTCTTTGTTGTAAATATTCCTGATGATCCAGTAGTAGATGCTGATGCACCTCTACAGGTTTACTGTAACCCTTGGACCTTAGCATTCAAGACGAAACACAGAAATTGCATCGTGATTCAATACAGATGTCACAATCCTGACTTCTGTCTAGGAGGAGTAACCCATCAAACAGTCTGTTTTGCAAACATTTCACAGGGTCCAGTAGTAGATGCCGATGCACCACTGCATCTTTACTTCAACCCTTGGACCCTACCATTCACGACGAAACTCTGAAATTGCATCGCGATTCAATACAAATATCAGTATGCCTACTTCTGTCTAGGAGAAATAACCCATCACACACACTGTGTTTAAAACAATCGTGGGGGTCCAGTGGTACCTGCCGATACACCACTGCAGGTTTACTATAACCCTTGGACCTTCACATTCAGGATGAGACACAGAAATTGCATCGCGATTCAAAACAAAAGTCACAATGCCGACTTCTTTCTAGGAGGAGTAACCCATCAAACAGTCCGTGTTTCAAACATTCCTGAGGCTCCAGTAATAGAATGCGATGCACCCCTGCAGGTTTACTGCAACCCTTGGACCTTAACATTCAGGACGAAACACAGAAATTGCATCGCGATTCAAAACAAAAGGCACAATGCCGACTTCATTCTAGGAGGAGTAACCCATCAAACAGTCGGTGTTGAAAACATTCCTGAGGTTCCAGTAGTAGATGCCGATGCACCACTGCAGGTTTACTGTAACACTTACACCTTAACATTCACAATGAAACGCAGAAATTGCATCGCGATTCAAAACAAAAGTCACAATGCCGACTTCTGTCAAGGAGGAGTAACCCATCAAACAGTCTGTGTTGCAAACATTCCTGAGGCTCCAGTAATAGAATGCGATGGACCACTGCAGGTTTACTGTAACCGTTGGACCTTTCCATTCACGACGAAACACAGAAATTGCATCGCGATTCAATACGAAAGGCGCAATTTTGACTTATGCCAAGGACGAATAATACATCAAACAGACTGTGTTGAAAACAATCCTGAGGGTCCAGTAGTAGATGCCGATGCACCACTGCAGGTTTACTGTAACCCTTGGACCTTCACATTCACAATGAAACACAGAAATTGCATCGCGATTCAGTACAAAAGTCACAATGGCGACTTATGTCAAGTGGGAGTAACCCATCAAACAGTCTGTGTTGCAAATATTCCTGAGGCTCCAGTAATAGAATGCTATGGACCACTGTAGGTTTACTATAACCGTTGGACCTTTCCATTCACGAAGAAACACAGAAATTGCATCGCGATTCAATACAAAAGTCACAATTTTGTCTTATGTCAAGGAGGAGTAACCCATCAAACAGTCTGTGTTGCAAACATTCCTGAGGGTCCAGTAGTAGATGCCGAAGCAAAACTGCAGGTTTACTGTAACACTTGGACCGTAATATTCAGGACGAAACAAAGAATTTGCATCGCGATTGAATAACAAAAGTCACAATGCCATATTCTGTATAGCAGGAGTAACCCATCAAACAGTCTGCTTTGCAAACATTTCACAGGGTCCAGCAGTAGATGCCAATGCACCACTGCAGGTTTACTGCAACCCTTGGACCTTAACATTCACGACGAAACACAGAAATTGCATCGCGGTTCAATACGGATGTCACAATGTCGACTTCTGTCTAGGAGGAGTAACCCATCAAACAGTCTGTGTTGCAAACATTCCTGAGGGTCCAGTATTAGATCCCAATGCACCACTGCATGTTTACTGTAACCCTTGGACCTTAACAATCACGACGAAACACAGAAATTGCATCGCGATTCAATACAAAATCACAATTTTGACTTATGTCAAGGAGCAATAACCCATCAAACAGTCTGTGTTGAAAACAATCCTGAGGGTGCAGTAGTAGATGCCGATGCACCACTGCAGATTTACTGTAACCCTTGGACTTTAACGTTCACGACGAAATACAGAAACTGCATCGCGATTCAATACAAATATCACAATGTCTATTTCTGTCTAGGTGGAGAAGCACATCAAACAGTCTGTGTTGTAAATATTCCTGTAGGTCCAGTAGTAGATGCCGATGCACCACTGCAGGTCTACTGCAACCCTTGGACCTTAACATTGACGACGAAACACAGAAATTGCATCACGATTAATTACAATGTCACAATGCTGACTTCTGTCTAAGAGGAGTAACCCATTAAACAGTCTGTGTTGCAAACTTACCTGAGGGTCCAGTAGTAGATGCCGATGAACCACTGCATATTTACTGTAACCCTTGGACCTACACATTGACGACGAAACACAGAAATTGCTTTGCGTTTCAATACAAAAGTCACAATGCAGTCGTCTCACTGGGAGGAGTAACCCATCAAACAGTCTGTGTTGCAGACATTCCTGAGGGGTCCAGTAGTAGATCCCGATGCATCACTGCAGGTTTACTGTAACCCTGACCTTAACATTCACAGTGAAACACAGAAATTGCATCGCGATTCAATGCAGATGTCACAATGCCGACATCTGTCTAGGAGGAGTAACCCATCAAACAGTCTGTGTTGCAAACATTCCTGAGGGCACAATATTAGATGCCGATGCACCACTGCAGGTTTACTGTATCCATTGGAACTTAATAATCACGACAAAACACAGAAATTGCATCGCTTTTCAATATAAAAGTCACAATGCCGAATTCTGTCGAGGAGGAGTAACCATTCAAACTGTCTGTGTTTCAAACATTCCTGAGGGTCCAGTAGTAGATGCCTATGCACCACTGTAGGATAACTGTAACCATTGGACCATAGCATTCACGACGAAACACAGAAACTGCATCGCGATTCAATACAAATATCACAATTTTGACTTACGTCAAGGAGGTATAACCCATCAAACAGTCTGTGTTGAAAACAATCCTGAGGGTCCAGTGGTAGATGCCGATGCATTACTGCAGGTTTACTGTAACCCTTGGACCATAACATTCACAATGAAACACAGAAATTGCATCGCGATTCAATACAAATGTCACAATGCCGACTTCTGTCTAATAGGAGTAACATATCAAACAGTCTGTGTTGCAAACTCTCCTGAGGGTCCAGCAGTAGATGCCGATGCACCAATGCAGGTTTACTGTAACCCTTGAACTTAAGCATTCACGACGAAACTCAGAAATTGCATCACAATTCAATACAAATGTCAGAATGCTTACTTCCGTCTAGGAAGACTAACCCATCAAACAGACAGTGTTTCAAACATTCCTGAGGGTCCAGTACTAGATGCCGATGCACCGCTGCAAGTTTACTGCAACACTTGGGCCTTAACATTCACGACGAAACACAAAAATTGCATCGCAATTCAATATAAAAGTCAAAATGCCGACTTCTGTCTAGGAGGAGTAACCCATCAAACAGTCTGTGTTGCAGACATTCCTGAAGTTCCAGTAGTAGATGCCGATGCACCACTGCAGGTTTACTATAACCCTTGGACCTTTCCATTCACGACGAAACACAGAAATTGGATCGCGATTCAATATAAAAGTCGCAATTTTGACTTATGTCAAGGAGGAATAACCCATCAAACAGTCTGCGTTGAAAACAATCCTGAGGGTTTAGTAGTAGATGCCGATGCACCACTGCAGGTTTACTGTAGCCCTTGGACCATAACATTCACGACGTAATACAGATATTGCATCGCGATTCAATACAAATGTCTGAATGCTCTACTTCTGTCTAGGAGGAGTAACCCATCAAACTGACTGTGTTGCAAACATTCCTGACTTTCCAGTAGTAGATGCCGATGCAACACTGCAAGTTCACAGTAACACTTATCTTTAAAATTCACGACGAAACACAGAAATTGCATCGCGATTCAATACAAAAGTCACAATTCTGTCTTATGTCAAGGAGGAGTAACAGATCAAACAGTCTGTGTTGCAAACATTCCTGAGGCTCCAGTAATAGAATGCGATGGACCACTGTAGGTTTTCTGTAACCGTTGGACCGTTGGACCGTTGGACGAAACACAGAAATTGCATCGCGATTCAATATAAAAGTCGCAATTTTGACTTCTGTCTAGGAGGATTAACCCATTAAACAGTCTGTGTTGTAAACATTCCTGATGGTCCAGTAGTAGATGCCGATGCACCACTGTAGGATAACTGTAACCATTGGACCATAGCATTCACGACGAAACACAGAAACTGCATCGGTATTCAATATAAAAGTCTGAATGCCGAATTCTGTCTTGGAGGAGTAACCCATCAAACCGTCTGTGTTGCAAACATCCTGAGGGTCCAGTAGTAGATGTCGATGCACCACTGCTGACTTACTGTAACCCTTGGACCTTCACATTGACGATGAAACAAAGAAATTGCATTGCGTTTCAATACAAAAGTCACAATGCCGACTTCGCACGCGGAGGAGTAACCTGTCAAACAGTCTGAGCTGCATACATTCCTGAGGGGGCCAGTAGTAGATCCTGATGCGCCACTGCATGTTTACTGTAACCCTTGGACCTTAACATTCACAATGAAACACAGAAATCGCATCGCGATTCAATACAGATGTCACAATGCCGACTTTTGTCTAGGAGGTGTAACTCATAAAACAGTCTGTGTTGAAAACACTTCTGAGGGTCCGGTAGTAGATGCGGATGAGCCACTGCATATTTACTGTAACCCTTGGACCTACACATTGACGACAAAAACCAGAAATTGCTTTGCGTTTCAATACAAAAGTCACAAAGCAGTCGTCTCACTGGGAGGAGTAACCCATCAAACAGTCTGTGTTGCAGACATTCCTGAGGGGTCCAGTAGTAGATCCCGATGCACCACTGCAGGTTTACTGTAACCCTGACCTTAACATTCACAGTGAAACACAGAAATTGCATCGCGATGCAATACAGATGTCACAATGCCGACTTCTGTCTAGGAGGAGTAATCAATCAAAATGTCCGTGTTGCAAACATTTCTGAGGTTTCAGTAGTAGATGCCGATGCACCACTGCAGGTTTACTGCAACACTTGGGCCTTAACATTCACGACGAAACACAAAAATTGCATCGCAATTCAATATAAAAGTCACAATGCCGACTTCTGTCTAGGAGGAGTAACCCATCAAACAGTCTGTGTTGCAGACATTCCTGAGGTTCCAGTAGTAGATGCCGAAGCACCACTGCAGGTTTACTGTAACACGTGGACCGTAATATTCACGACGAAACAAAGAATTTGCATCGCGATTGAATACAAAAGTCACAATGTCTACTTCTGTCTAGGATGAGTAGCACATCAAACAGTCTGTGTTGTAAATATTCCTGTAGGTCCAGTAGTAGATGCCGATGCACCACTGCAGGTTCACTGCAACACTTGGATCTTAACATTCACGACGAAACACAGAAATTGCATCGCGATTCAATGCAGATGTCACAATGCCGACATCTGTCTAGGAGGAGAAACCCATCAAACATTCAGTGTTGCAAACATTCCAGAGGCTCCAGTAATAGACTGCCATGGACCACTGCAGATTTACTGTAACTTTTGGACCTTTCCATTCACGACGAAACACAGAAATTGCATCGCTATTCAATTTAAAATTCACAATGCCAAATTCTGTCTAGGAGGAGTAACCCATCAAACCGTCTGTGTTGCAAACAATTCTGTGGGTCCAGTAGTAGATGCCGATGCACCACTGTAGGTTTACTGTAACCCTTGGACCATAACATTCTCGAAGAAACACAGAAATTGCATCGCGATTCAATACAGATGTCACAATGCCGACTTCAGTCTAGGAGGATTAACCCATTTAACAGTCTGTGTTGTAAACATTCCTGATGGTCCAGTAGTAGATGCCGATCCACCACTGCAAGTTCACTGAAACCCTTAACTTTAAAATTCACGACGAAACACAGAAATAGCATCGCGATTCCAAACAAAAGCCACATTGCCGACTTCTGTCTAAGAGGAGTAACCCATCAAATAGCCTGTGTTGCAAACTTTCCTGAGGGTCCAGTAGAGATGCCGATGAACCACTGCATATTTACTGTAACCCTTGGACCTACACATTGACGACGAAGCACAGAAATTGCTTTGCGTTTCAATACAAAAGTCACAATGCAGTCGTCTCACTGGGAGGAGTAACCCATCAAACAGTCTGTGTTGCAGACATTCCTGAGGGGTCCAGCAGTAGATCCCGATGCACCACTAAAGGTTTCCTGTAACCCTGACCTTAACATTCACAGTGAAACACAGAAATTGCATCGCGATACAATACACATGTCACAATGCCGACTGTCTAGGAGGAGTAACCAATCAAAATGTCCGTGTTGCAAACATTTCTGAGGTTTCAGTAGTAGATGCCGATGCACCACTGCAGGTTTACTGCAACCCTTGGACCTTAACATTCACGACGAAACACAGAAATTGCATCGCGATTCAATGCAGATGTCACAATGCCGACACCTGTCTAGGAGGAGTAACCGATCAAACAGTCTGTGTTGCTAACATTCCTGAGGGCCCACTATTAGATGCCGATCCACCACTGCAGGTTTACTGTAACCATTGGAAATTAACAATCACGACGAAACACAGAAATTGCAACGCTTTTCAGTATAAAAGTCACAATGCCGAATTCTGTCGAGGAGGAGTAACCCATCAAATTGTCTGTGTTTCAAACATTCCTGAGGGTCCACTAGTAGATGCCTATGCACCGCTGTCGGTTAACTGTAAGCATTGGACCATAACATTCACGACGAAACACACAAACTGCATCGAGATTCAATACAAAAGTCACAATGTCTACTTCTGTCTAGGAGGAGTAGAACATCAAACCGTCTGTGTTAAAAACATTTCTGAGGATCCAGTTGTAGATGCCGATGTTCCACTATAGGTTTACTGCAACCCTTGGACTTTAACATTCTTAATGAATTAAAGACATTGCATCGCGATTCAATACACAAGTCATAATGCCGACTTCTGTTTGGGAGGAGTAACCCATCACACAGTCAGTGTTGCAGACATTCCTGAGGTTCCAGTAGTTGATGCCGATGAACCACTACATATTTACTGTAACCCTTGGACCTTAACATTCACGACGACAGAAATTGCATCTCAATTCAATATAAAAGTCACAATGCCGACTTCTATCTAGGTGGAGTAACCCTTCAAACAGTCTGTGTTGCAGATATTCCTGAGGTTAAAGTAGTAGATGCCGACGCACCACTGCATAATTACTGTAACCCTTGGACCTTAACATTCAAGAAGAAACACGGAAATTGCACCGCGAATCAATACAGATGTCACAATGCCGTCTTCTGTCTAGGAGGTGTAACTCATAAAACAGTCTGTGTTGAAAACATTTCTGAGGGTCCAGTAGTAGATGCCCATGCTCCACTGTAGGTTTACTATAAACCTTGGACCTTAACATTCACGACGTAACACAGAAACTGCATCGCGATTGAATACAAATGTCAGATTGACTACTTCTGTCTAGGAGCAGTAACCCATCAAACAGTCTGTGTTGCAGACATTCGTGAGGTTTAAGTAGTGGATGCATATGAACCACTGCATATTTACTGTAACCCTTGGACCTTAACATTCACGACGAAACACAGAAATTGCATCGCGATTCAATGCAGATGTCACAATGCCGACTTCTGTCTAGGGGGAGTAACCCATCAAACAGTCTGTGTTGCAGATATTCCTGAGGTTAAAGTAGTAGATGCCGACGCACCACTGCATATATACTGTAACCCATGGACCTTAACATTCAAGACGAAACTCGGAAATTGCACCGCGAATCAATACAGATATCACAATGCCGACTTCTGTCTACGAGGATTAACCCATCTAACAGTCTGTAATGCAAACGTTCGTGACGGTCCAGTACTAGATGTCGATGCACCATTGCAGGTTTACTGCAACCCTTGGGCCTTAACATTCACGACGAAAAACAGATATTGCATCGCAATTCAAGTATAAAAGTCACAACGCGGACTTCTGTCTTTGAGGAGTAACCCATCAAAGAGTCTGTGTTGAAAACATTTCTGAGGGTCCAGTAGTAGATGCCGATGCTCCACTGTGGGTTTACTGTAACACTTGGACCTTAACATTCACGACTAAACACGGAAATTGCATCGCGATTCAATACAGATGTCACAATGCAGACTTCTGTCTAGTTGGAGTAACCCATCAAACATTTTGTGTTGGAGACATTCCTGAGGTTCCAGTAGTAGATGCCGATGCACCACTGAAGGTTTACTGCAACCCTTCGACCTTAAGATTCACGACGAAACACAGAAATTGCATTGCGATTCAATTCAAAAGTCACAATGCCGACTTCTCTCTAGGACGAGTCACCCATCAAACAGTCTGTGTTCCAAACATTTCTGAGGGTCCAGTAGTAGATGCCGATGCACCACTGTAATTTTACTGCAACCCTTGGACCCTAACATTCACGACGAAACTCAGAAATTGCATCGCGATTTAATACAAATGTCAGAATGACTACTTCTGTCTAGGAGGGGTAACCCATCACACAGTCTGTGTTAGAAACAATCCTGAGGGTCCAGTAGCAGATGCCGATGCACCACTGCAGGTTTACTATAACCCTTGGACCTTAACGACCACTACGAAACACAGAAATTACATCGCGATTCAATACAAATCTCAGAATGCTTACATCCGTCTAGGAGGAGTAACCCATCAAACTGTCTGTTCCAAACATTCCTGAGGGTCCAGTAGTAGATGCCGATGCACCACTGCAGGTTTACTGCAACCCTTGGACCTTAACATTCACGACGAAACTCAGAAATTGTATCGCATTTCAATATAAAAGTCACAATGCCGAATTCTGTCAAGGAGCAGAAACCCATCAAACAGTCTATGTTTCAAACATTCTTGAGGGGCCAGTAGTAGATGCCTATGCACCATTGTAAGTTAAGTGTAATCATTGGACCATAACATTCACGACGAAACACAGAAACTGCATCGCAATTCAATACAAAAATCACAATGTCTACTTCTGTCTAGGAGGAGTAGCACATCAAACATCCTGTGCTGTAAATTTTCCTGAGGGTCCAGTAGTAGATGCTGATCCACTATTAAAGGTTTACAGTAACCGTTGGATTTTCACATTCATGATGAAACACAGAAATTGCTTCGCGATTCAAAACTAAAGTCACAATGCCGACTTCTGTCTAGGATCAGTAACACATCAAACAGTCTGTGTTGCAAACATTCCTTAGGGTCCAGTAGTAGATGCCGATGCACCACTGCTGGTTTACTGTAACCCTAGGACCTTCACATTGACGATGAAACAAAGAAATTGCATTGCGTTTCAATACAAAAGTCACAATACCGACGTCTCACGAAGTGGAGTAACACGTCAAACAATCTGTGTTGCAGACATTACTGAGGGGTCCAGTAGTAGATCCTGACGCACCACTGCAGGTTACTGTAACCCTTGGACCTTAACATTCACAATGAAACACAGAAATTGCATCGCGATTCAATACAGATGTCACAATGCCGACTTCTGTCTAGGAGGAGTAACCCATCAAACAGTCTGTGTTGAAAACATTTCTGAGGATCCAGTTGTAGATGCCGATGTTCCACTATAGGTTTACTGCAACCCTTGGACTTAACATTCTTAATGAATTAAAGACATTGCATCGCGATTCAATACACAAGTCATAATGCCGACTTCTGTTTGGGAGGAGTAACCCATCACACAGTCAGTGTTGCAGACATTCCTGAGGTTCCAGTAGTTGATGCCGATGAACCACTACATATTTACTGTAACCCTTGGACCTTAACATTCACGACGACAGAAATTGCATCTCAATTGAATATAAAAGTCACAATGCCGACTTCTATCTAGGTGGAGTAACCCTTCAAACAGTCTGTGTTGCAGATATTCCTGAGGTTAAAGTAGTAGATGCCGACGCACCACTGCATAATTACTGTAACCCTTGGACCTTAACATTCAAGAAGAAACACGGAAATTGCACCGCGAATCAATACAGATGTCACAATGCCGTCTTCTGTCTAGGAGGATTAACCCATTAAACAGTCTGTGTTGTAAACATTCCTGATGGTCCAGTAGTAGATCCCGATGCACCACTGCAGGTTTACTGTAACCCTTGGACCTTAACATTCACAATCAAACACAGAAATTGCATCGCGAAACAATACAGATGGCACAATGTCGACTTCTGTCTAGGAAGAGTAACCAATGAATCAGTCTGTATTGCAAACATTTCTGGGGGTCCAATAGTAGATGCCAATGCACCACTGCAGGTTTACTGCAACCCTTGGACCTTAACATTCACGACGAAAAAAAAAATTGCATCTCAATTCAATATAAAAGTCACAATGCCGACTTCTGTCTAGGAGGAGTAACCCATCAAACAGTTTGTGTTGCAGACATTCCTGAGGTTCCAGTAGTAGATGCCAATGCACCACTGCAGGTTTACAGCAACCCTTGGACCTTAACATTCACGACGAAACACAGATATTGCATCGCGATTCAATACAAAAGTCACAATGCCGACTACTGTTTAGGAGGAGTAACACTTAAAAAAGTCTGTAATGCACACATTCCTGAGAGTCCAGTAGTGGATGCCGATGCACCACTGCAGGTTTACTGTAACCCTTGGACCTTAACATTCACGACGAAACACAGATATTGCATTGCTATTCAACATGAAAGTCTCAATGCCGAAATCTGTCTAGGAGGAGTAACCCATCAAACCGTGTGTGTTGCAAACATTCCTGAGGGTCCAGTAGTAGATGCCGATGCACCACTGCTGGTTTACTGTAACCCTTGGACCTTCACATTGACGATGAAACAAAGAAATTGCATTGCGTTTCAATACAAAAGTCAAAATGCCGACGTCTCACGAGGAGGAGTAACGCGTCAAACAGTCTGTGTTGCAGACAATACTGAGGGGTCCAGTAGTAGATCCTGATGCACCACTGCAGGTTTACTGTAACCCTTGGACTTTAACATTCACAGTGAAACACTGAAATTGCATCGCGATTCAATTCAAAAGTCACAATGCCGACTTCTCTCTAGGACGAGTCACCCATCAAACAGTCTGTGTTCCAAACATTTCTGAGGCTCCAGTAGTAGATGCCGATGCACCACTGTAATTTTACTGCAACCCTTGGACCCTAACATTCACGACGAAACTCAGAAATTGCATCGCGATTTAATACAAATGTCAGAATGACTACTTCTGTCTAGGAGGAGTAACCCATCAAACTGTCTGTTCCAAACATTCCTGAGGGTCCAGTAGTAGATGCCGATGCACCACTGCAGGTTTACTGCAACCCTTGGACCTTAACATTCACGACGAAACTCAGAAATTGTATCGCAATTCAATATAAAAGTCACAATGCCGAATTCAGTCTAGGAGGAGTAACCCATCAAAGAGTCTGTGTTGAAAACATTTCTGAGGGTCCAGTAGTAGATGCCGATGCTCCACTGTGGGTTTACTGTAACACTTGGACCTTAACATTCACGACTAAACACGGAAATTGCATCGCGATTCAATACAGATGTCACAATGCAGACTTCTGTCTAGTTGGAGTAACCCATCAAACAGTTTGTGTCGCAGACATTCCTGAGGTTCCAGTAGTAGATGCCGATGCACTACTGCACGTTTACTGCAACCCTTCGACCTTAACATTCACGACGAAAGACAGAAATTGCATTGCGATTCAATTCAAAAGTCACAATGCCGACTTCCCTCTAGGATGAGTCACCCATCAAACAGTCTGTGTTCCAAACATTTCTGAGGGTCCAATAGTAGATGCCGATGCACCACTGTAATTTTTCTGCAACCCTTGGACCCTAACATTCATGACGAAACTCAGAAATTGGATCGCGATTCAATACAAATGACAGAATGCCTACTTCTTTCTAGGAGGAGTAACCCATCAAACAGTCTGTGTTGCAGACATTCCTGAGGTTTAAGTAGTAGATGCATATGAACCACTGCATATTTACTGTAACCCTTGGACCTTAACATTCACGACAAAACACAGAAATTGCATCGCGATTCAATTCAGATGTCACAATGCCGACTTCTGTCTAGGAGGAGTAACCCATCAAACAGTCTGTGTTTAAAACAATCCTGAGCGTCCAGTAGTAGATGCCGACGCACCACTGCAGGTTTACTATAACCCTTGGACCTTAACATTCACGACGTAACACAGAAGTTGCATCGCGATTCAATAAAAATGTCAGAATGACTACTTCTGTCTAAGAGGAGTAACCCATCAAACAGACTTTCTTGCAGACATTCCTGAGGTTTAAGTAGTAGATGCATATGAACCACTGCATATTTACTGTAACCCTTGGACCTTAGCATTCACTTCGAAACACAGAAATTGCATCGCGATTCAATGCAGATGTCACAATGCCGATTTCTGTCTAGGAGGATTAACCCATCAAACAGTCTGTGTTGCAGACATTACTGAGGGGTCCAATAGTAGATCCTGATGCACCACTGCAGGTTTACTGTAACCCTTGGACCTTAACATTCACAGTGAAACACAAATTGCGTCGCGATTCAATACAGATGTCACAATGAAGACTTCTGTCTAGGAGGAGTAACCCATCAAACAGTCTGTGTTAAAACATTTCTGAGGGTCCAGTAGTAGATGCCGATGCTCCACTATAGATTTACTGCAACCCTTGGACTTTAACATTCTTAATGAATTAAAGAAATTGCATCGCGATTCAATACACAAGTCACAATGTCGACATCTGTCTAGGAGGAGTAACCCATCAAACAGTTTTTGTTGCAGACATTCCTGAGGTTCCAGTAGTAGATGCAGATGCTGCAATGCAGGTTTACTGCAAACCTTGGACCTTAACATTCAGGACGAAACACAGAAATTGCATCGAGATTCAATACAAAAGTCACAATGCCGATTACTGTTGAGGAGGAGTAACACTTAAAAAAGTCTGTAATGCACACATTCTTGAGTGTCCAGTAGACGATGCCGATACACCACTGCAGGTTTACTGTAACCCTTGGGCCTTAGACGTTCACGACGAAACACAGATATTGCATCGCGATTCAATACAAATGTCAGAATGCCTACTTATTTCTAGGAGGAGTAACCCATCAAACAGTCTGTGTTGCAAACAATCCTGACGGTCCAGTACTAGATGTCGATGCACCATTGCAGGTTTACTGCAACCCTTTGGCCTTAACATTCACGACGAAACACAGAAATTGCATCGCTATTCAAAATGAAAGTCTCAATGCCGAATTCTGTCTAGGAGGAGTAACCCATCAAACCGTGTGTGTTGCAAACATTCCTGAGGGTCCAGTAGTAGATGCGTATGCACCACTGTAGGTTTACTATAACCCTTGGGCCTTAACATTCACGACGTAACACAGAAATTGCATCGCGATTCAATACAAATGTCGGAATGACTACTTCTGTCTAGGAGGAGTAACCAATCAAACAGTCTGTGTTACAAACATTCCTGAGGGCCCAGTACTAGATGCCGATGCACCACTGCAGGTTTCCTGCAACCCTTGGACCCTTAACATTCACGACGAAACCAGAAATTGCATCGTGATTCAATACAGAAGACACAATGGCGACTAAGGTCTAGGAAGAGTAACCCATCAAACAGTCTGTGTTGTAAATAGTCCTGAGGGTCCAGTAGTAGATGCAGATGCAATATTGAAGGTTTACTGTAACGTTCGTACCTTCACATTAACGATAAAACACATAAAATGAATCGCGATTCAATACAAAAGTTACAATGCCGACCTCTGTCTAGGACGAGTATCCCAACAAACAGTCTGCGTTGCAAACATTCCTTAGGGTCCAGCAGTAGATGTCGATGCACTACTGCAGGTTTACTATAACACTTGGACCTTAACATTCACAATGAGACACAGAAATTGCATCGCGATTCAATACAAAAGTCACAATGAAGACTACTGTCTAGGAGTAGTAACCCACCCAAAAGTCTGTGTTGCAGACATTCCTGATGTTCCAGTAGTAGATGCCGATGCACCACTGCAGGTTTACTGTAACCCTAGGTTCTTAACAACCACTACGAAACACAAAAATTGCATCGCGATTAAATACAAATCTCAGAATGCTTACTTCCGTCTAGTAGGCGTAAACCGTCAAACAGTCTGTGTTGCAAACATTCCTGTGGGTCCAGTAGTAAATGCTAATGTTCTACTACAATGTTACTGTATCCCTTGCACCTTCACATTCACGACGAAACACAGATGTTACATCGCAAGTGAATAATAAAGTCACAATGACGACTTCTGTCTAGGAGGAGTAACCCATCGAACAGTCTGTGTTGCCAACGTTACTGAGGGTCCAGTAGTAGATGCCGTTTCACAACTGAAGGTTTACTGCAACCCTTGGACGGTAACACTCACGACGAAACTCAGAAATTACGTCGCGATTCAGTACAAAACTCACAATGCCGACTTCTGTGTAGCAGGAGTAACCCATTAACATTCTGAGTTGCAAACACTCCTGAGGGTCCAGTAGTAGATGCCGATGCACCACCGCATGTTTAATGTAACTCTTGCACCTTAACATTCACGACGAAACACAGAAATTGCACCGTGATTCAATACAAAAGTCACAATGCCAACTTCTGTCTAGGAGGAGTAACCCATCAAACAGTCTGTGTTGCAGACATTCCTGAGGTTTAAGTAGTAGATGCATATGAACCACTGCATATTTACTGTAACCCTTGGACCTTAACATTGACGACGGAAGACAGAAATTGCATCGCGATTCAATGCAGATGTCATAATGCCGACTTCTGTCTAGGAGGAGTAACCCATCAAACAGTCTGTGTTGAAAACAATCCTGAGGGTCCAGTAGGAGATGCCGATGCGCCACTGCAGGTTTACTATAACCCTTGGACCTTAACATTCACGACGTAACACAAAAATTGCATCGCTATTCAATATAAAAGTCTCAATGCCGAATTCTGTCTTGGACGTGTAACCTATCAAACCGTCTGTGTTGCAAACATTCCTGCGGGTCCAGTAGTAGATGCCGATGCACCACTGTAGGTTTGCTGTAACCCTTGGACCATAAAATTCACGACGAAACACAGAAATTGCATCGCGATTCGAAACTAAAGTCACAATGGCGACTAAGGTCTAGGAGGAGTAACCCATCAAACAGTCTGTGTTGTAAATATTCTGAGGGTCCAGTAGTAGATGCACTATTAAAGTTTTACTGTTACCTTTAGACCTTCACATTCACGATGAAACACAGATATTGCATCGCTATTCAATATAAAAGTCTCAATGCCGAATTCTGTCTAGGAGGAGTAACCCATCAAACCGTCTGTGTTGCAAACATTCCTCAGGGTAGACTAGTAGATGCCGATGCACCACTGTAGGTTTACTGTAACCCTTGGACCATAACATTCACGACGAAACACAGAAATTGCATCGCGATTCAATACAAAAGTCACAATGGCGACATCTGTCTAGGAGGAGTAACATATCAAACAGTCTGTGTTGCAAACATGCCTTAGGGTCCAGCAGTAGATGTTGATGAACTACTGCAGGTTTACTTTAACCCTTGGACCTTAACATTCACAATGAAACACAGAAATTGCATCGCGATTCAATACAAAAGTCACAATGACGACTTCGGCCTAGGAGGAGTAACCCATCAAAAAGTCTGTGTTGCAAACATTCCTGAGGGTCCAGTATTAGATGCCGATGCACCACTCCCGGTTTACTGTAACCCTTGGACCTTAACAATCGCGACGAAACAAGGAAATTGCATCGCGATTCAGTACAATAGTCACAATGCCGACTTATCTCTAGGAGGCGTCACCCATCAAACAGTCTGTGTTCCAAACATTTCTGAGGGTCCAGTAGTAGATGCCGATGCACCACTGTAATTTTACTGCAACCCTTGGACCCTAACATTCACGTCGAAACTCAGAAATTGCATCGCGATTCAATACAAATGTCAGAATGCCTACTTCTTTCTAGGAGGAGTAACCCATCAAACAGTCTGTGTTTAAAACAATCCTGATTGTCCAGTAGTAGATGCCGATGCACCACTGCAGGTTTACTATAACACTTTTACCTTAACATTCACAACGTAAGACAGAAACTGCATCCCGATTCATTACAAATGTCAGAACGACTACTTCTGTCTAGGAGGAGTAACCCATCAAACAGTCTGTGTTGAAAACAATCCTGAGGGTCCAGTAGGAGATGCCGATGCACCACTGCAGGTTTACTATAACCCTTGGACCTTATTATTCACGACGTAACACAAAAATTGCATCGCTATTCAATATAAATGTCTCAATGCCGAATTCTGTCTAGGACGTGTAACCCATCAAATCGTCTGTGTTGCAAACATTCCTGAGGGTCCAGTAGTAGATGCCGATGCACCACTGTAGGTTTGCTGTAACCCTTGGACCATAAAATTCACGACGAAACACAGAAATTGCATCGCGATTCAATACAAAAGTCACAATGGCGACTAAGGTCTAGGAGGAGTAACCCATCAAACAGTCTGTGTTGTAAATATTCTGAGGGTACAGTAGTAGATGCAGATGCTCCACTGCAGGTTTACTTTAACGCTTGGACCTTAACATTCGTGACGAAACAAAGAAATTGCATTGCGATTCAATACAAAAGTCACAATGCCCACTTCTGTCAAGGAGGAATAACCCATCAAACAGTCTGTGTTTCAAACTTTCCTGAGGTTCCAGTAGTAGATGCCGATGCACCACTGTAGGTCTACTGTAACGCTTGGACCTTAACATTCACAATGAAACACAGAAATTGCATCGCAATTCAATACAAAAATCACAATGCCGTCTTCTGTCTAGGAGGAGTATCCCAACAAACAGTCTGTGTTGGAAACATTCCTAAGGGTCCAGCAGTAGATGTCGATGCACTACTGCAGGTTTACTATAACCCTTGGACCTTAACATTCACAATGAGACACAGAAATTGCATCGCGATTCAATACAAAAGTTAGAATGCCGACTTCTTTCTAGGAGGAGAAAACCATCAAACAGTCTGTGTTGCAAACATTCAAGAGGGTGCAGTAGTGGATCCCGAGGCACCACTGCAGGTTTACTGTAACACTTGGACCGTAATATTCGCGACGAAGCAAAGAAATTGCATCGCGATTCAATACAAAAGTCACAATGGCGACATCTGTCTAATAGGAGTAACCCATCAAACAGTCTGTGTTGCAAACATTCCTTAGGGTCCAGCAGTAGATGTTGATGCACTACTGCAGGTTTACTGTAACCCTTGGACCTTAACATTCGTGAGAAAACAAAGAAATTCCATCGGGATTCAATGTAAAAATCACAATGCTGACTTCTGTCAAGTAGGAGTAGCCCATCAAACAGACTGGTTTGCAAACATTTCACATGGTCCAGGAGTAGATGCCGATGCACCACTGTAGGTTTACTGTAACCCTTGGACCATAACATTCCCAATGAAACTCAGAAATTGCATCGCGATTCAATACAAAAGTCACAATGCCGACTTCTGTCTAGGAGGCGTAACCCATCAAACAGTCTGTGTTGCAAACACTTCTGTGGGTTCAGTAGTAGATGCTAATGTTCTACTACAATGTTACTGTATCCCTTGCACCTTCGCATTCACGACGAAACACAGATATTACTTCGCAATTGAATAATAAAGTCACAATGATGACTTCTGTCTAGGAGGAGTAACCCATCGAACAGTCTCTGTTGCCAACGTTTCTGAGGGTCCAGTAGTAGATGCCGTTTCACAACAGAAGGTTTACTGCAACCCTTGTGACGTTAACACTCACGACGAAAATCAGAAATTGTGTCGCGATTCAGTACAAAAGTCACAATGCCGATTTCTGTGTAGGAGGAGTAACCCATCAAACATTCTGAGTTGCAAACACTCCTGAGGGTCCAGTAATAGATGCCGATGCACCACCGCATGTTTAATGTAACTCTTGCACCTTAACATTCACGACGAAACACAGAAATTGCATCGTGATTCAATACAAAAGTCACAATGCCAACTTCTGTCTAGGAGGAATAACCCATCAAACAGTCTGTGTTGCAAACATTCCTGAGGGTGCAATAGTAGATGCCGATGCACCACTGCAGGTTTACTTTAACCCTTGGACCTTAACATTCACAATGAAATACAGAATATGCATCTTAGTTCAATACAAAAATCACAATGCCGTCTTGTGTCTAGGAAGTGTATCCCTACAAACAGTCTGTGTTGGAAACATTCCTGAGGTTTAAGTAGTAGATGCATATGAACCACTGCATATTTACTGTAACTCTTGGACCTTAACATTGACGACGGAACACAGAAATTGCATCGCGATTCAATGCAGATGTCACAATGCCGACTTCTATCGTGGAGGAGTAACCCATCAAACAGTCTGTGTTGAAAACAATCCTGAGGGTCCAGTAGGAGATGCCAATGCACCACTGCAGGTTTACTATAACCCTTGGACCTTAACATTCACGACATAACACAAAAATTGCATCGCGATTCAATACAAACGTCAGAATGCCTACTTCTTTCTAGGAGAAGTAACAGATCAAACAGTCTGTGTTGCAAACATTCCTGAGGGTCCAGTACTAGATGTCGATGCACCATTGCAGATTTACTGCAACTTTTGGGCCTTAACATTCACGACAAAACACAGAAATTGCATCGCTATTCAATATAAAAGTCTCAATGCCGAATTCTGTCTAGGACGAGTAACCCATCAAACCGTCTGTGTTGCAAACATTACTGAGGGTCCAGTAGTAGGTGCCGATGCTCCACTGCAGGTTTACTGTAACTCTTGGACCATAAAATTCACGACGAAACACAGAAATTGCTTCGCGATTAAATACAAATCTCAGAATGCATACTTCCGTCTAGGAAGAGTAACCCATCAAACTGTCTGTGTTGCAAACATTCCTGAGGGTCCACTAGTAGATGCCGATGCGTCACTGCAGGTTTACTGCAGCACATGGGCCTTAACATACACGACGAACCACAGAAATTGCATCGCAATTCAATATAAAAGTCACAATGCAGACTACTGTCTAGGAGGAGTAACCCACCCAACAGTCTGTGTTGCAGACATTCCTGATGTTCCAGTAGTAGACGCCGATGCACCAACGCATATTTACTGTAACCCTTGGACCTTAACATTCACGACGAAACACAGAAATTGCATCGGGATTCTATGCAAAAGTTAGAATGCCGACTTCTGTCTAGGAGGAGAAACCCATCACACAGTCTGTGTTGCAAACATTCAAGAGGGTACAGTAGTGGATGCCGATGCACCACTGCAGGTTTACTGTAACACTTGGACCGTAATATTCACGACGAAACACAGAAATTGCATCGCGATTCAATACAAAAGTCACAATGCCGACTTCTGTGTAGGAGGAGTAACCCATCAAACGTTCTGAGTTGCAAACACTCCTGAAGATAGAGTAGTAGATGCCGATGCACCACCGCGTGTTTACTGTAACCTTTGGACCTTAACATTCACGACGAAACACAGAAATTGCATCGTGATTCAATACAAAAGTCACAATGCCAACGTCTGTCTAGGAGGAATAACCCATCAAACAGTCTGTGTTGGAAATATTCCTGAGGGTGCAGTAGTAGATGGCGATGCACCACTGCAGGTTTACTTTAAGCCTTGGACCTCAACATTCGTGACGAAACACAGAAATTGCATCGCAATTCAATACAAAAGTCACAATGCCGTCTTCTGTCTAGGAGGAGTATCCCAACAAACAGTCTGTGTTGCAAACATTACTAAGGGTCCAGCAGTAGATGCCGATGCACTACTGCAGGTTTACTATAACCCTTGACCTTAACATTCACAATGAAACACAGAAATTGCATCGCAGTTCAATACAAATGTCATAATGCCGACTTTTGTCTAGGAGGAGTAACCCATCAAACAGTCTGTGTTGCAGACATTCCTCAGGTTCCAGTAGTAAATGAAGATGCACCAATGCCTATTTACTGTAACTCTTGGACCTTAACATTCACGACTAAACACAGAAGTTGCAACGCGGTTCATTACAAAAGTCACATATCCAACTTCTGTCTAGGAGGAATAAGCCATCAAACAGTCTGTGTTGCAAACATTCCTGAGGGTCCAGTAGTAGATATCGATGCACCACTGCAGGTTTACTGTAATCCTTGGATCTTAACATTAGCGACGAAGCAAAGAAAGTGCATCGCGATTCAATACAAAAATCACAATGGCGACTTCTGTGTAGGAGGAGTAATCCATCAAACAGTCTGTGTTGCAAACATTCTGGATGGTCCAGTAGTAGATGCCGATGCACCACTGCAGGTTTACTGTAACCCTTGGACCTTAACATTCACGACGAAACACAGAAATTGGTTCACGATTCAATACAAAAGCAACAATGTGGACTTCTGTCTTGGATGAGTAACCCATCAAACAGTCTGTGTTGCAAAAATTCCTGAGGTTCCACTAGTAGATGCCGTTGCACCATTGCTGGTTTAATGTACTTCTTGGACCTTCACATTGACGATGAAACACAGAAACGGCATCGCGTTTCTATACGAAACTGACAATGCCGACTTCTGTCCAGGACTAGTAACCCGTGAAGCATCTGTGTTGCAGACGATCCTGGGACTGAAGTAGTTGATGCCGATGCACCACTGCAGGTTTCCTGTAATCCTTGGATCTTAACATTAGCGACGAAACAAAGAAATTTCATCGCGATTCAATACCAAAGTCACAATGCCGTCTTCTGTCTAGGAGGAGTATCCCAACAAACAGTCTGTGTTTCAAACATTCCTAAGGATCCAGCAGTAGATGCCGATTTACTGCTGCAGGTATACTTTAAACCTTTGACCTTAACATTCACAATGAAACACAGAAATTGCATCGCGACTGAATACAAGAGTGACAATGCCGACTTCTGTCTAGGAGGAGTAACCCATAAACAGTCTGTGTTGCAACCATTCCTGAGTGTCCAGTAGTAAATGCCGACGCCCCACTGCAAGTTTACTCAAATCCTTCGACCTTCACATTCACGGCGAAACACAGAAATGGCATCGCAATAGAATACAAAAGCCACAGTGCCCACTTCTGTGTAGGAGGAGTAACCCATAAAACAGTCTATGTTGCAAACATTTCTGAGGTTCCAGTAGTAGATGAAGATGCACCACTGCGTATTTACTGTAAGCCTTTTCAAACATCCCCTTAGGAAAATTGTACACGACTGTGCATAAAGTGACACACAATAGTTTTTTGCGCAACGCAATCTGACTTCCTAAAATCCCTACGAAAGAATGGCCCTGACTAACATTAACCTATACGTTACACAAATCACTTACCTCACAAAAATCTTCGTTACTCGAACTACTGCAATACAGCGAGCACCACTAGTGCCAGCTAAATAAAAGATTCAAACTACTGAAGGCACTAACTACTGATAGGCATAGTCAGCAAATGAAAGATTTTAATACAGAACAAACAATGTATTTACCTTAATAGTCTTAATATATATATATCATTTCGTGACACCAATTCTTACAAATTTCAAAACTCCGCCATCTCTCTCTCCACGTCCACCACTGCTGGCGGCTCACCGCCAACTGCGCAACGCTACGCGCTGTTAGCATCCAGCTGCCGCTGCCCAACACTACAATGGCAGACAACAATGCAAACTAAACACAGACTAAGCACAGCACAGCCAGTGATTTTTCATACCGAGTGCTAAGCGGCGTTACCAATAAGAAAACCTAAACAGCCTACTTACATAGCCCCCATGTTCCCCACAAAAAAATTTACAAATTGTTTTGGGCAGTGGCCAATACAGATTTGAAAAGTTTTTTCATAATTACAATAACAAAGATATCCAATGCACACACTTATTGATACAATGTTGGTCAAAAGCTAAAATTTTCTCACAGTCCATAAAGACAGTCCTGATCGTTCATCACAGTAAAATTGCAGTGTTTTTCTCAGAGTCTGAGCAATAAAAGAAATTGCACTTGGAAGTAGTGGATTTCTAAGCAGTCTTGAAGAAGTAGTGTTGTCCTTCCAACGGAAAGACTGTGCTGACTCTTGACATGCAGACAGGTAATGGGCTACAGCCGAGTCAGTCGACGTTGAAGACTATCGGTAGGTAGGTCATCACAGAGCAGACCCACTGTAGTCCTAGTAGAGATTACTATTGGTGGGCCACTAGAGGTGCAGACCCATTGCAGTCCTTGTAGAAATGATGGTATTGGTGGGTCATCAAAGGTGTAGACCCACTGTAGTCCTTGTAGAGATGGCCAGCAGCCATCTGTTTGACTGTGCAGGAGCACAATCACCATTGAAGAGTCTTGCGGATAATATAGCAAGTCCATAACCACCACTTGTGCACTCACAAAAATTGTTTTTGAAATGTCCTTAGAACCAGCAATGCTGTTATCCAGTCCCTTACTGAGTTATTAACACACGTACAAACACTATCAGTCCCTACTTCTCACATATTGTCCATATACTATGACCAACAGAAACGTGTGCAGTGAAATGTAATTTACAAGTTACTTAATTTGATGAACTGGCATCAATTACAATTTTATAACATAAGAATGCAATAACAAAGGTACAAAATATATCATTAAAGAACATAACAGCACAGATAACTTTTGCAGTAACACAGGCTTTACAAAAGAATCGAAATAACAAATACATCAGTGTTACAAAAATTATGACATAAGTACATACATAAAAGATCAGAATAACTTTTGAAACATCAACTTCACACATGAGCATTAGAACAAAACAGAATAAATAATGTGTAAACATCTTTACAAAGTAAATAGCATGTTATTAATGCAAATTATATTTGAGGATAACAGTATTCCTCATCATAGTGAATGTAGCTTAGTATTAGAAAAATTCTGCAACATAAGTCTTATCAGATAAACATTTAAAGACAGGAAGAACATAAATACACACGGGTACACAAACACATAGTGGGATAACACAAGGAAAGGCAGGGTTTGTTTTACTGCAGTATTTTGCAAACAAAACTTTCTTTACTTCTCGGAGATCTCCCTTCGTTCTTCATTATTTCCAAAAAGTCCTATCTATACCTGCTTTCTGTACTTTTCTCATCCTATTTCAAAAATAGTTTTTCTCCACTATACACTACTTTTTTTGGCCAAATCATTTTCATATAGCTTCTCAATGCTTCTCTTCCAATTCATCATAGTTAGTTTCTTATATAGTCTACCCCCTCTTAAGCTAACTTAAAATTTACTGAGCTCAGATGCTAAACTAAGGGACGACGCAATGCAGCAGCACAAAACGATTAACACAAACAGCAATGAATAAAAAATGCAAGTAAGCATAGCAAGCAGCAATAAATGTAATAACTTATACCTAAACATGACAAACCCACAAGCAGAAAAAAATAGTACACTAAAGACAACAATGCAGATAAGGGAAAGTTACAATCACATCTTAATGACTATGTAATTAAAGTGGTGCACCACAACTTATTCTATTAAATAAATTACCAAGTACTTGAAAAGAAAATTATGTATGCAGTTCCTGTTACTAGTCCCTTCTTATTGTTCTTTCCTTTCCAAGTGCTCCTTTTTTTTAAGAATGTGGATCATAAAATTATTATTTAACAGATCTGTTGACAGAAAGTTTTCACATTAGCGAATGCATTTACTTTTATTTTATAAAATCAATGATGCAACACAGCTGGAAAACAGATATCAAATGAAATAAGCAACTATGGACAAAGCATAAAAATATCATTCAATAGTCATGTGACATTTCATAAGTTAGTAGAATTCTCTCAACTCTCGTAGAAAGACGTTTGTTATAATCAGGTGTCAGATGTAAGTATCTTTCTCAGTAATGAGCGTGTCGTATTTGCGGTGCTTTCTACAAAGGAATGTCAATAGAGAGGATAATGGCCTTTTTTTTTACCTGTGCCTCTGAAAGGCACACACTAATGGCTTTCTTTTGTCAGGTGGTTCTCGCGCAGCTGGGTGCCCACGATGCATTACGTGCAGGTGGTCACTTAACTGTCTTATCGAAATATTTACACCAGTTTCCGCTACAGTGGCAGTCTCATATAAAAAAAAATTCACAGGTCAAGAATTTGCGTTACAAATCTGTAGAAACAAAATCCTATAAATATAACAGTGTAAAAAATTTTTTGGCGGCCTTGTGATACATTCACGCGTATACACACATTTCACAACTCTTAAAGTACGATTCTTGGTTTCCAACATCCTTTTTCACAAACCAGAGTCCCTAACCACTACTCATTATTCCTTACCTTATTCGTCCACACTTCTTCAATATTTCATCATGACAGATAAGTAGCATAATCAAATAACTCATATAGCATCAGCTTAAACCTACCTCGGCAGCATAATTCACATCGTCATCGTAATAATAACATCATAACACCACAGTCAAATTCTCAAAATCTCCGTAGCTTCCTCCAATAATTTCAAAACCTAAAAAAATTCTCTGCTCATGTCGAAAGTGTCATCTGCCTCAAACGTACTTTAAAAATCATGATCTCATACCAAACATGTCATTCAAAGCTCTCATAGCATCACAATGGTTCCGAAAGAAATATGAAGGGTTCACACGGTACAGACAAAATACAATTTCATAAGTGTGAAGTTATCCAACTGTGTAATTACGTAAACATCTGTCACTGATGTAGTAAAGTAAATGTTTGTCTCTCTCAGGTAAATGATCAGATAGCTGTGTAATTAATGTGTTAGAGAAATATGGTACCGATGTGTAAAGTTGTATAAACAAATACCATATTAGCTAGGGCTCCTTGTGCTTGCCATACACATGGTACACAAAGTAGGCGTGTACCCCCCTGAGGATTAATGTAATTATATCCTCAGGTGTTACAGATTACAGCAATGGAATGAAATGTATCACGGAAAACTTTCTTTGTAATTCAAATATGTTGAAAATAAATAGTTTAATGCGTGTCCTGTAGATCTAAATGTGCGTCTTGCTGTAAGACAATCTCTGTGGAAGTGTCGTAGTTATTGTCCTCCGAAAGCTACGTTCTGCAGAAGTCAATGTACTTACCTCATGATAAAAGAAATTGAAATGCTTTGCGTATAGATATCTTAGTTATTACGCTTATTGCCGTGATGAAGTAAGTACTGTACTGTACGTATTGTTGTGCTACAGAAAAGGCTGTCTCATTGTAGCTATACCACAAACGTTACTACTAAAACATGTTTTACTTTCCAGAAAAATTCAGAAAAACTGTGCAGATATAAAACAGATAAACTGCAAAAGCAACATTGTAAATTGTCACTCATTAGTAGCGTCGTGATAAAATCGTGTAGCTGTCACATAAACTAACCACTGCATCATCTGGTATCTCACAGAAAGCACTTTAAATCCATAATGTATTTTCAAGTAAACCAAAATGTTGCGTTAAAATTTCATTAGCAGTACTGGTAAATGCTCTAAGTATGTGAGCCTTATAGACGTTACGTAATCGTACAACTAACAAGCAAGAATGTACACACACAATAACACTGTGTCGTCTGTTCGCTGCAACAATGCATTCGTAATTGCTGTTTAGATAAGTCCTCTTGGTTCTTGACTGGATATTTAACTTCAAACATGGTTGCATGTTAACAGATTCTAAGTCTGACAAATTGTGCTAGTAGCGTGAAGTGAAAAATTTTATGGCAAAGACAAAGTTAAAAAGCAGATTATATTTCAATAAACGGTTTTACATGTGAAATGTGGTGTAAACCTTTACTCTTCCTAGTACGCAGAGTTTCAACTTCAACGCAATTATCATGTGGTATACGTCGGATTCTGTATGGTCCATTGTAAACTAGAAAAGAATTTGTGACTCAAGTGTTTCTTCTTATGTGACAATGGATGAGCTTTAATGAAAACCTTCTGACCAATATATAATTTCTTTGCATTTGCTTTACCGTGTAATTTTTTCCTTTTGTCTGCAGCAGAATTTATATTTTTAATAGCCAAATCAATTATGTCTTTGTGTCGAAGTTTACGTGTATTCGGAAAAGGTACAAGCTCTCTGATTCTGTTTGGTGGTTCTTTATTCTTCAGTACAAGAAAAGGTGGTAAAGCAGTGGAGTCATGAGGCATTTCATTCAGCACGTTTTGAAATAAGTGTAAATATCTGTCCCAATGCTGATGCTTTCTGTGACAATAAAGTCTGCAAAGCTTATTGACTTCTTTCATAATCCGTTCAGACGGGTTACAATGTGGTGAGTACAATGAAATAAAAACAGATTTGATTTTATGGTTACGAAGCATGCGTGACCAAACAGCAGATCTGAATTGCGGTCCGTTATCTGAAATTACTTTACTAACGTGTCCAAATTCACGTAAGAAATTTCTAACAAAGGCGTTGGATACAGACCGTCCAGTGGCTTTACGTAACGGAGTGAAAGAAACAAATTTTGAAGTAAGTTCAACAGCGACTAGAACGTACGAAAATCCATTAGATGTTCTGACAAGCGGTCCCAAGAGATCAACAGCAGCAAATTCTTTTAATTTAGAAGGAATGATAGGAAACAATGGAGCACGATGAGAGACAGTAGATGGTTTCGCCTTTTGACAAAGTTTACAAATAGACAAGACTCTTCGAATTCTCTTTTCCATATTGTTAAAATAACAAGTCGTTCGAAGAATATGGTAACATTTTCGTGGACCAAAGTGTGCATAGCTGAAATGAATGTACCAAATGAGCTTATTAACAAACTCGTCTGGAATGCAAAGTACCCATAGCTTGTCATCAACAGTGCATCGTTTGAACAGTATGTTGTTTCTAACCAGATAATAATGCCGAATCAGTGTGTGTGTCTTTTCATGCCATTTACTTTTGATGTCTTTCCAAATCGGATCTTTACCTTGTTCAGGCAGGGTCGCCATATCAAACATCCCCTTAGGAAAATTGTACACGACTGTGCTTAAAGTGACACACAATAGTTTTTAGCGCAACGCAATCTGACTTCCTAAAATCCCTACGAAAGAATGGCCCTGACTAACATTAACCTATACGTTACACAAATCACTTACCTCACAAAAATCTTCGTTACTCGAACTACTGCAATACAGCGAGCACCACTAGTGCCAGCTAAATAAAAGATTCGAACTACTGAAGGCACTAACTACTGATAGGCATAGTCAGCAAATGAAAGATTTTAATACAGAACAAACAATGTATTTACCTTAATAGTCTTAATATATATATCATTTCGTGACACCAATTCTTACAAATTTCAAAACTCCGCCATCTCCCTCCCCACGTCCACCACTGCTGGCGGCTCACCGCCAACTGCGCAACGCTACGCGCTGTTAGCATCCAGCTGCCGCTGCCCAACACTACAATGGCAGACAACAATGCAAACTAAACACAGACTGAGTACAGCACAGCCAGTGATTTTTCATACCGAGTGCTAAGCGGCGTTACCAATAAGAAAACCTAAACAACCTACTTACATAGCCCCCATGTTCCGCACAAAAAAATTACAAATTGTTTTGGGCAGTGGCCAATACAGATTTGAAAAGTTTTTTCATAATTACAATAACAAAGATATCAAGTGCACACACTTATTGATACAATGTTGGTCAAAAGCTAAAATTTTCTCACAGTCCATAAAGACAGTCCTGATCATTCATCACAGTAAAATTGCAGTGTTTTTCTCAGAGTCTGAGCAATAAAAGAAATTGCACTTGGAAGTAGTGGATTTCTAAGCAGTCTTGAAGAAGTAGTGTTGTCCTTCCAACGGAAAGACTGTGCTGACTCTTGACAAGCAGACAGGTAATGGGTTACAGCAGAGTCAGTCGACGTTGAAGACTATCGGTAGGTAGGTCATCACAGAGCAGACCCACTGTAGTCCTCGTAGAGATTACTATTGGTGGGCCACTAGAGGTGCAGACCCATTGCAGTCCTTGTAGGAATGATGGTATTGGTGGGTCATCAAAGGTGTAGACCCACTGTAGTCCTTGTAGAGATGGCCAGCAGCCATCTGTTTGACTGTGCAGGAGCACAATCACCATTGAAGAGTCTTGCGGATAATATAGCAAGTCCATAACCACCACTTGTGCACTCACAAAAATTGTTTTTGAAATGTCCTTAGAACCAGCAATGCTGTTATCCAGTCCCTTACTGAGTTATTAACACACGTACAAACACTATCAGTCCCTACTTCTCACATATTGTCCATATACTATGACCAACAGAAACGTGTGCAGTGAAATGTAATTTACAAGTTACTTAATTTGATGAACTGGCATCAATTACAATTTTATAACATAAGAATGCAATAACAAAGGTACAAAATATATCATTAAAGAACATAACAGCACAGATAACTTTTGCAGAAATACAGGCTTTACAAAAGAATCGAAATAACAAATACATCAGTGTTACAAAAATTATGACATAAGTACATACATAAAAGATCAGAATAACTTTTGAAACATCAACTTCACACATGAGCATTAGAACAAAACAGAATAAATAATGTGTAAACATCTTTACAAAGTAAATAGCATGTTATTAATGCAAATTATATTTGAGGATAACAGTATTCCTCATCATAGTGAATGTAGCTTAGTATTAGAAAAATTCTGCAACATAAGTCTTATCAGATAAACATTTAAAGACAGGAAGAACATAAATACACAAGGGTACACAAACACATAGTGGGATAACACAAGGAAAGGCAGGGTTTGTTTTACTGCAGTATTTTGCAAACAAAACTTTCTTTACTTCTCGGAGATCTCCCTTCGTTCTTCATTATTTCCAAAAAGTCCTATCTATACCTGCTTTCTGTACTTTTCTCATCCTATTTCAAAAATAGTTTTTCTCCACTATACACTACTTTTTTTGGCCAAATCATTTTCATATAGCTTCTCAATGCTTCTCTTCCAATTCATCATAGTTAGTTTCTTATATAGTCTACCCCCTCTTAAGCTAACTTAAAATCTACTGAGCTCAGATGCTAAACTAAGGGACGACGCAATGCAGCAGCACAAAACGATTAACACAAACAGCAATGAATAAAAAATGCAAGTAAGCATAGCAAGCAGCAATAAATGTAATAACTTATACCTAAACATGACAAACCCACAAGCAGAAAAAAATAGTACACTAAAGACAACAATGCAGATAAGGGAAAGTTACAATCACATCTTAATGACTATGTAATTAAAGTGGTGCACCACAACTTATTCTATTAAATAAATTACCAAGTACTTGAAAAGAAAATTATGTATGCAGTTCCTGTTACTAGTCCCTTCTTATTGTTCTTTCCTTTCCAAGTGCTCCTTTTTTTTAAGAATGTGGATCATAAAATTATTATTTAACAGATCTGTTGACAGAAAGTTTTCACATTAGCGAATGCATTTACTTTTATTTTATAAAATCAATGATGCAACACAGCTGCAAAACAGATATCAAATGAAATAAGCAACTATGGACAAAGCATAAAAATATCATTCAATAGTCATGTGACATTTCATAAGTTAGTAGAATTCTCTCAACTCTCGTAGAAAGACGTTTGTTATAATCAGGTGTCAGATGTAAGTATCTTTCTCAGTAATGAGCGTGTCGTATTTGCGGTGCTTTCTACAAAGGAATGTCAATAGAGAGGATAATGGCCTTTTTTTTTACCTGTGCCTCTGAAAGGCACACACTAATGGCTTTCTTTTGTCAGGTGGTTCTCGCGCAGCTGGGTGCCCACGATGCATTACGTGCAGGTGGTCACTTAACTGTCTTATCGAAATATTTACACCAGTTTCCGCTACAGTGGCAGTCTCATATAAAAAAAATTCACAGGTCAAGAATTTGCGTTACAAATCTGTAGAAACAAAATCCTATAAATATAACAGTGTAAAAAATTTTTTGGCGGCCTTGTGATACATTCACGCGTATACACACATTTCACAACTCTTAAAGTACGATTCTTGGTTTCCAACATCCTTTTTCACAAACCAGAGTCCCTAACCACTACTCATTATTCCTTACCTTATTCGTCCACACTTCTTCAATATTTCATCATGACAGATAAGTAGCATAATCAAATAACTCATATAGCATCAGCTTAAACCTACCTCGGCAGCATAATTCACATCGTCATCGTAATAATAACATCATAACACCACAGTCAAATTCTCAAAATCTCCGTAGCTTCCTCCAATAATTTCAAAACCTAAAAAAATTCTCTGCTCATGTCGAAAGTGTCATCTGCCTCAAACGTACTTTAAAAATCATGATCTCATACCAAACATGTCATTCAAAGCTCTCATAGCATCACAATGGTTCCGAAAGAAATATGAAGGGTTCACACGGTACAGACAAAATACAATTTCATAAGTGTGAAGTTATCCAACTGTGTAATTACGTAAACATCTGTCACTGATGTAGTAAAGTAAATGTTTGTCTCTCTCAGGTAAATGATCAGATAGCTGTGTAATTAATGTGTTAGAGAAATATGGTACCGATGTGTAAAGTTGTATAAACAAATACCATATTAGCTAGGGCTCCTTGTGCTTGCCATACACATGGTACACAAAGTAGGCGTGTACCCCCCTGAGGATTAATGTAATTATATCCTCAGGTGTTACAGATTACAGCAATGGAATGAAATGTATCACGGAAAACTTTCTTTGTAATTCAAATATGTTGAAAATAAATAGTTTAATGCGTGTCCTGTAGATCTAAATGTGCGTCTTGCTGTAAGACAATCTCTGTGGAAGTGTCGTAGTTATTGTCCTCCGAAAGCTACGTTCTGCAGAAGTCAATGTACTTACCTCATGATAAAAGAAATTGAAATGCTTTGCGTATAGATATCTTAGTTATTACGCTTATTGCCGTGATGAAGTAAGTACTGTACTGTACGTATTGTTGTGCTACAGAAAAGGCTGTCTCATTGTAGCTATACCACAAACGTTACTACTAAAACATGTTTTACTTTCCAGAAAAATTCAGAAAAACTGTGCAGATATAAAACAGATAAACTGCAAAAGCAACATTGTAAATTGTCACTCATTAGTAGCGTCGTGATAAAATCGTGTAGCTGTCACATAAACTAACCACTGCATCATCTGGTATCTCACAGAAAGCACTTTAAATCCATAATGTATTTTCAAGTAAACCAAAATGTTGCGTTAAAATTTCATTAGCAGTACTGGTAAATGCTCTAAGTATGTGAGCCTTATAGACGTTACGTAATCGTACAACTAACAAGCAAGAATGTACACACACAATAACACTGTGTCGTCTGTTCGCTGCAACAATGCATTCGTAATTGCTGTTTAGATAAGTCCTCTTGGTTCTTGACTGGATATTTAACTTCAAACATGGTTGCATGTTAACAGATTCTAAGTCTGACAAATTGTGCTAGTAGCGTGAAGTGAAAAATTTTATGGCAAAGACAAAGTTAAAAAGCAGATTATATTTCAATAAACGGTTTTACATGTGAAATGTGGTGTAAACCTTTACTCTTCCTAGTACGCAGAGTTTCAACTTCAACGCAATTATCATGTGGTATACGTCGGATTCTGTATGGTCCATTGTAAACTAGAAAAGAATTTGTGACTCAAGTGTTTCTTCTTATGTGACAATGGATGAGCTTTAATGAAAACCTTCTGACCAATATATAATTTCTTTGCATTTGCTTTACCGTGTAATTTTTTCCTTTTGTCTGCAGCAGAATTTATATTTTTAATAGCCAAATCAATTATGTCTTTGTGTCGAAGTTTACGTGTATTCGGAAAAGGTACAAGCTCTCTGATTCTGTTTGGTGGTTCTTTATTCTTCAGTACAAGAAAAGGTGGTAAAGCAGTGGAGTCATGAGGCATTTCATTCAGCACGTTTTGAAATAAGTGTAAATATCTGTCCCAATGCTGATGCTTTCTGTGACAATAAAGTCTGCAAAGCTTATTGACTTCTTTCATAATCCGTTCAGACGGGTTACAATGTGGTGAGTACAATGAAATAAAAACAGATTTGATTTTATGGTTACGAAGCATGCGTGACCAAACAGCAGATCTGAATTGCGGTCCGTTATCTGAAATTACTTTACTAACGTGTCCAAATTCACGTAAGAAATTTCTAACAAAGGCGTTGGATACAGACCGTCCAGTGGCTTTACGTAACGGAGTGAAAGAAACAAATTTTGAAGTAAGTTCAACAGCGACTAGAACGTACGAAAATCCATTAGATGTTCTGACAAGCGGTCCCAAGAGATCAACAGCAGCAAATTCTTTTAATTTAGAAGGAATGATAGGAAACAATGGAGCACGATGAGAGACAGTAGATGGTTTCGCCTTTTGACAAAGTTTACAAATAGACAAGACTCTTCGAATTCTCTTTTCCATATTGTTAAAATAACAAGTCGTTCGAAGAATATGGTAACATTTTCGTGGACCAAAGTGTGCATAGCTGAAATGAATGTACCAAAAGAGCTTATTAACAAACTCGTCTGGAATGCAAAGTACCCATAGCTTGTCATCAACAGTGCATCGTTTGAACAGTATGTTGTTTCTAACCAGATAATAATGCCGAATCAGTGTGTGTGTCTTTTCATGCCATTTACTTTTGATGTCTTTCCAAATCGGATCTTTACCTTGTTCAGGCAGGGTCGCCATATCAAACATCCCCTTAGGAAAATTGTACACGACTGTGCTTAAAGTGACACACAATAGTTTTTAGCGCAACGCAATCTGACTTCCTAAAATCCCTACGAAAGAATGGCCCTGACTAACATTAACCTATACGTTACACAAATCACTTACCTCACAAAAATCTTCGTTACTCGAACTACTGCAATACAGCGAGCACCACTAGTGCCAGCTAAATAAAAGATTCGAACTACTGAAGGCACTAACTACTGATAGGCATAGTTAGCAAATGAAAGATTTTAATACAGAACAAACAATGTATTTACCTTAAAAGTCTTAATATATATATCATTTCGTGACACCAATTCTTACAAATTTCAAAACTCCGCCATCTCCCTCCCCACATCCACCACTGCTGGCGGCTCACCGCCAACTGCGCAACGCTACGCGCTGTTAGCATCCAGCTGCCGCTGCCCAACACTACAATGGCAGACAACAATGCAAACTAAACATAGACTAAACACAGCACAGCCAGTGATTTTTCATACCGAGCGCTAAGCGGCGTTACCAATAAGAAAACCTAAACAGCCTACTTACACTTTGACCATAACATTCAAGACGAAACACAGAAATTGCATTGCGATTCAATACAGATGTCACAATTCCGACTTCTGTCTAGGAGTAGTAACCTTTAAAAAAGTCTGTGCTGAAAACATTTCTGAGGGTCCAGTAGTAGATGCTGATGCACTGCTGCAGGTTTCCTGTAACCCTTGAACCTTTATATTCACGATGAAACACAGAAATTGCATCGCGATTCAATACAAAAGTCACAATGCCGACTTCTGTCAAGGAGGAGTATCCCATCAAATAGTCTGTTTTGCAAATATTCCTGAGGGTCCAGTAGTAGATACTATTGCACTACTACAGGTTTACTGTATCCCTTGGAACTTCACATTCACGGCGAAACACAGAAATTGCATCGCAATTGAATACAAATGTGATAATGCCGACTTCTGTCTAGGAGGAGTAAACCATCAAACAGTCTCTGTTGCAAACGTTCCTGACGGTCCAGTAATAGATGCTAATGCACTACCGCAGGTTAACTGTAACCCTTCGACGTTAACATTGACGATGAAACACAGAAATTGCATCGCGATACAACACAAAAGTCACAATGCCAACTTCGGTCTAGGAGCATTAAGCTATCAAAGAGTCTGTGTTGCAAACATTTCTGTGGGTTCAGTAGTAAATGCCGATGCACCACTGCAAATTTACTGCAACCCTTGGGCCTTCACATTGACGATGAAACACAGAAATTGCATCGCGATTCAATAGAAAAGACACAATGCCGACATCTGTCTAGGAGGAGTATCCCATCAAATAGTCTGTTTTGCAAATATTCCTGAGGGTCCAGTAGTAGATGCTATTGCACTACTACTGGTTTACTGTAACCCTTGGACATTAACATTCGCGACGAAACAAAGCAATTGCAAAGGCGATTCAATACAAAAATCAATATGACGACGTCTGACTAGGAGGAGTAACCCATCAAACAGTCTGTGTTGCAAACATTTCTGAGAGCCCAGTAGTAAATGCCGACGCACCACTGCAAGTTTAATCTAAGCCTTCGTACTTAACATTCACGACGCAACACAGAAATCGCATCGCGATTAAATACAAAAGTAACAATGAGGATTTCTGTCTTGGAGGAGTAAACTATCAAACAGTCTGTGTTGCAGACATTCCGGAGAGTAAAGTAGTAAATGCCGATGCACAACTGCAGGTTTAATGTAACACTTGGTCCTTAACATTCACAACGAAACACAGAAATTGCATCGCGATTCAATACAAAAGTTATAATGCCGACTTCTGTCTAGGATGAGTAACACATCTAACAATCTGTGTTGCAGATTTCCTGACGTTCCAGTAGCAGGTGAAGATGCACCACTGCGTATTTACTGTAACCCTTTGACCATAACATTCACGAATAAACACAGAAATTGCATCGCCATTCAATACAGATGTCACAATGCCGACTACTGTATAGGAGTAGTAACCCATCAAACAGTCAGAGCTGCAAATATTCCTGAGGGTCCAGTAGTAGTTGCCGATGCACCACTGTATGTTTACTGCAACCTTTGGACCTTAACATTCACGACAACACAAAGAAATTGCATCGCGATTCAATACAAAAGTCACAATGTGGACTTCTGTCTAGAAGGAGTAACCCATCAAACATTACTGACGGTCCAGTAATAGATGCTAATGCACTACCGCAGGTTAACTGTAACCCTTCGACTTTAACATTGACGATGAAACACTGAAATTGCATCGCGATTCAATACAAAAGTCACAATGTAAACTTCGGTCTAGGAGCATTAAGCTATCAAAGAGCCTGTGTTGCAAACATTTCTGTGGGTTCAGTAGTAAATGCCGATGCACCACTGCAGGTTTTCTGCAACCCTTGGACCTTCACATTGACGATGAAACACAGAAATTGCATCGCGATTCAATACAAAAGACACAATGCTAACTTCTGTCTAGGAGGAGTATCCCATCAAATAGTCTGTTTTGCAAATATTACTGAGGGTCCAGTAGTGATGCTATTGCACTACTACAGGTTTACTGTATCCCTTAGACCTTCACATTCACGGCGAAACACAGAAATTGCATCGCAATTCAATACAAATGTCATAATGCCGACTTCTGTCTAGGAGGAGTGAACCATCAAACAGTCTGTGTTGCAAACATTCCTGACGGTCCAGTAGTAGATGCCAATGCACTCCTGCAGGTTTACTGTAACCCTTGGACCTTAACATTCGCGACAAAACAAAGAAATTAGAATGCTATTCAATACAAATGTCACAATTCCGACTTCAGTATAGGAGGAGTGACCCATTAAACAGTCGGTGTTGCAAACATTATTGAGGGTCCAGTAGTAGATGCCATTGTACTACTGTAGGTTTATCTGTAACACTTGGACCTTAACATTCACAATGAAACACAGAAATTGCATCGATATTTAATACAAAACTCACAATGACGATTTCTGTCTAGAAGGAGTACCCGATCAAACAGTCTGTGTTGCAAACATTTCTGAGGGTCCAGTAGTAGATGCCGATGCACCACTGCAGATTTACTGTAGCCCTTGGACCTTCACATTCACGATGAAATACAGAAATTTCATCGCGATTCAATGCAAAAGTCACAATGCCGACTTCTGTCTACAAGGAATGTCCTATCAAATGGTCTGTGTTGCAAACATTCCTGAGGGACCAGTAGTAGATGCCGATACACCACTGCAGGTTTAATGTAACTCTTGGACCTTAACAGTCACAACGAAATGCAGAAATTGCATCGCAATTCAACTCAAAAGTCACATCGCCAACTTTAGTCTAGGACGAGTAACCAATGAAATAGTATGTGTTGCAAACATTCCTGAGGGTGCAGTAGAAGATGCCAATGCACCACTGCAGGTTTATTGTAACCCTTGGACCTTCCCATTGACGATGAAAGACAGAAATTGCATCGCGATTCAATACAAAATTCACAATGCGAACTTCTGTCTAGGAGCAGTATTCCATCAAACAGTTAGTGTTGGAAACATTTTGAGAGTCCAGTAGTAGATGCCGATGCACTACTGCAGCTTTACTTTAACCCTTCCACCCTAAAATTAACGAGGAACACAGAAATTGCATCGCGATTCAATACAAAAGTCACAATGCTGACTTCTGTCTAGGTGGAGTAACCCATCAAACAGTCTGTGTTGCTAACGTTCCTGAGGGTTCATAGTAGATGCCGATGCATGACTGCAACTTTACTGTAACCCTTGGACCTTAACATTCACGACGAAACACAGAAACTGCATCGCGATCCAATACAATAGTCTGAATGCCGAGTTATTTCAGGGAAGAAAAACCCATGGAACAGTGTGTGTTGTAAATATTCCTGATGGTCCAGTAGTAGATCCCGATGAAACACTGCAGGTTTACTGTAACCCGTTGGCCTTAACATTCACGACCTAACAAAGAAATTCCATCGCGATTCAATAAGAAAGTCATAATGGCGACTTCTGTCTAGGTGGAGTAACCCATCAAACAGTCTGTGTTGCAAACGTTCCTGAGAGTCCAGTAGTAGATGCCAGTGCAATACTACAGGTTTACTATATCCCTTGGACCTTTGCATTCACGACAAAACACAGTAATTGCATCGCAATTGAATACAAACGTCAGAATGCCGACTTCTGTCTAGGAGAAGTAAACCATCAAACATTCTGGGTTGCAAACAATACTGAGGGTCCAGTAGTAGACGACTATGCACCAATGCAGGTTTACTCTAACCCATCTATCTTAACATTCACGATGAAAAACAGAAATTGCATCTCAATTAGATACAAAAGTACCAATGCCGACTTCTGTCTAGGAGGAGTAACCCATCAAACAGTCTGTGTTGTATACATTCCTGATGGTCCAGTAGTAGATGCGGATACACCACTGCTGGTTTACTGTAACCCTTGGACCTTAACATTCGCGACGAAACACAGAAATTGCATCGCAATTCAATACAAAGTCACAATACCGACTTCTGACTAGGAGGAGTAACCCATGAAACAGTCTGTGTTGCGAACATTCCTGAGGGTCCAGTAGTAGATGCCAGTGCACCATTGCAGGTTTACTGTAACCCTTGGACCTTAACATTCACGACGAAACACAGAAATTGCATCTCGATTCAATACAAAATTCACAACGCTAACCTCTGTCTAGGAATAGTAACCCATTAAACTGATTGTGTTCCAAGCATTCCTGAGTGTCCAGTAGTAGATGCCGATGCACCACTGAAGGTTTACTGTATCCCTTGGACCATCCTATTCACGACGAAACACAGAAATTGCATCTCGATTCAATACAAATGTCAAAATGCCGACTTCTGTCTAGAAGGAGTATCCCATTAAACTGAATGTGTTGCAAGCATTCCTGAGAGTCCAGTCGTAGATGCCGATGCACTACTACAGGTTTACTGTAATCCTTGAACCTTAACATGAACGGTGAAACACAGAAATTGCTTCGCGATTCAATACAAAATTCACAATGCAGACTTCTCTCTAGGAGTAGTGTATCATCAAAAAGTCTGTGTTGCAAACATACCTGAGAGTCCAGTAGTAGATGCCAATGAACTACTGTAGGTTTACTGTAACCCTTGCACCTTCACATTGACGATGAAACACAGAAATTGCATCGCGATTCAATACAAATGTTACATTGCCGACTTCTGTCTAGAAGGAGTAACCCATCAAACAGTCTATGTTACAAACATTTCTTAGGGTCCAGCAGATGATGCCAATGCACCACTGCAGGTTTCCTGTAATGCTTGGACCCTAACATTCGCGACGAAACACAGAAATAGCATCACGATTCAATACAAAGCTACATTGCCGACTTCTGTCTAGGAGGAGTAACCCATCAAAGTGTCTGTGTTGCAAACATTCCTGAGGGTTCTGTAGTAGATGCCAATGCACAACTGCAGATTTACTGTAACCCTTCGACCTTAACATTCACGACGAAACACAGAAATTTGCCTCATGTTTCAATACGAAAGTCACAATGCCGACTTATGTCTAGGAGGATAAACCCATCAAATAGTCTGTGTTGTAAACATTCCTGAAGGTCCAGTAGTAGATGCCGATTCACCACTGCATGTTTACTGTAACCCTTGGACCGTAACATTCACGACGAAACACAGAAATTGCATCGCGATCCAATACAAAAGTCATAATTCCGACGTCTCACTAGGAGGAGTAACTCATCAAACAGTATGTGTTGCAGACATTCCTGACGGACCGGTAGTAGATGCAGATGAAGCACTGCAGGTTTACTTTAACCCTTGGACCTTAACATTCACGACGAGACACTGAAATTGCGTCGCGATACAATACAAAGATACAATGCCAACTTCTGTCTAGAGGAGTAACCCATCAAACAGTCTTGGTCGCAAACATTCCTGAGGGTCCAGTAGTAGATGCTGAAACACTACTGCAGATTTACTGTAACCCTTGGAGCTTAAAATTCACGACGAAACACAGAAATTGCATCGTGATTTAATAAAAATACACAATGGAGACTTGTTTGTAGAAGGAGTAATCCATCAAACAGTCTGTTTTGCAAACATTCCTGATGGTCCAGTAGTAGATACCGATGCACCACTGCAGGATTTCTGTAACCCTCTGACCTTAGTTTTCAGAACGAAACACAGAAATTGCATCGCGATCCAATTCAAAAGTCACAATGTCGACTTATGTCTAGGAGGACAATCCCATCAAAAAGTCTGTGTTGTAAACATTCCTGAAGGTGCACTAGTAGATGCCGATGCACCACTGCAAATTTACTGTAACCGTTGGACCTTAACATTCATGACGAAACACAGAAATTGCATTGCGATTCAATGCAAAAGTCACAATGCAAACTTCAGTCTAGGACGAGTAACCCATCAAACAGTCTGTGTTGCAAACTTTCCTGAGAGTCCGATAGTAGATGCTGAAACACTACCACAAGTTTACTGTAACCATAGGAGCTTAACATTCACGACGAAACACAGAAATTGCATCGCCAGTCAACACAAAAGTCACATTGCCGACTTCTGTCTAGGAGTAGTAACCCATCAAACAGTCTGTGTTGCAAACATTCCTCATGGTCCAGTAGTAGATGCAGATATACCACTGCAGGATTACTGTAACCCTTGGTCCTTAGCATTCACGACGAGACACGGAAATTGTATCGCGATTCAACACAAAAGTCACAATGCCAACGTCTCGCTAGGAGGAGTAACTCATCAAACAGTCTGTGTTGCAAACATTCCTGAGTGTCCAGTAGTAGATGCCGATGAACCACTGCAAACTTACTGTCACACTTGGGCCTTAAAATTCACGACGAAACACAGATATTGCATCGCGATCAAATAAAAAAGTCCGAATGCTGACTTCTGTCTAGGAGGAGTAACCCATCAAACAGTCTGTGTTGAAAACATTCCTCATGGTCCAGTAGTAGATGCAGATATACCACTGCAGGATTACTGTAACCCTTGGTCCTTAGCATTCACGACGAGATACAGAAATTGCTTCGCGATTCAATACAAAAGTCAGAATGCCGACGTCTCACTAGGAGGAGAAACACATCAAACACTCTGTGTTGCAAAAACATTCCTGAGTGTCCAGTAGTAGATGCCGATGCAGCACTGTAGGTTTACTGTAGTCCTTGGACCTTCACATTGACGATGAAACACAGAAAATGCTTTGCGATTCAATACAAAAGTCACAATGCCGACTTCTGTCTAGGAGGAGTAACTCATCAATCAGTCTGTGTTGCAAACATTCCTGAGTGTCCAGTAGTAGATGCTGATGCAGCACTGCAAGTTTACTGTAACCCTTGGACCTTCATATTGACGATGAAACACAGAAATTACACCGCGATACAATAGAAAAGTCACAATGCCGACTTATGTCTAGGAGGAGTAACCCATGAAACAGTCTGTGTCGCAAACATTTCTGAGTGTCCAGTAGTAGATGCCGATGCACCACTGCAAATTTACTGTCACACTTGGGCCTTAAAATTCACGACGAAAAACACAGAAATTGCATTGCGATTCAATGCAAAAGTCACCTTGCAAACTTCAGTCCACAAGGAGTAACCCACCAAACAGTCTGTGTTGCAACATTCCTGAGGGTCCGGTAGTAGATGCTGAAACACTACTACAAGTTTACTGTAACCCTTGCAGCTTAACATTCACGACGAAACACAGAAATTGCATCGCGTTTCAATACAAAAGTCACAATACCAACTTCTGACAAGGAGGAGTAACCCATTAAACAGCCTGTATTGCAAAAATTCCTGATGGTCCAGTAGTATCTGCTGATGCACCGCTGCAGGTTTACTGTAACCCATGGACCTTAATATTCACGAAGAAACACAGATATTGCATCGCGATTCAAGACAAAAGTCAAAATGACGACTTATGTATAGGAGGATAAACACATCTAACAGTATGTGTTGTAAATATTCCGGAGGGTCCAGTAGTAGATGCCAATGCATCAATGCAGGTTTACTGTAACCCTTGGACCTTAACATTCACGATGAAACACAGAAATTCCATCGCGACTCAATACAAAAGTCACAATGCCGAATGCTGTCTAGGTGGAGTAAACCATCAAACCGTCTGTGTTGCAAACATTCCTGATGGTACAGTAGTAGATGCAGATATACCACTGCAGGATTACTGTAACCCTTGGTCCTTATCATTCACGACGAGACACAATAATTGCATTGCGATTCAACACAAAAGTCACAATGCCAACGTCTCGCTAGGAGGAGTAACTCATCAAAGAGTCTGTGTGCAAACATTCCTGAGGGTCCAGTAGAAGATGCCGATGCACGACTGCATGTTTACTGTAACCCTTGGACCTTCACATTGACGATGAAACACAGAAATTGCACCTCGATACAATACAAAAGTCACAATGCCGACTTATGTCTAGGAGGAGTAACCCATGAAACAGTCTGTATTGCAAAAATTCCTGAAGGTCCAGTAGTATGTGCTGATGCACTGCGGCAGGTTTACTGTAACCCATGGACCATAACATTCACGACGAAACACAGATATTGCATCTCGATTCAAGACAAAAGTCACAATGACGACTTATGTATAGGAGGATAAACCCATCTAACAGTCTGTGTTTTAAACATTCCGGAGGGTCCAGTTGTAGATGAAAATGCATCACTGCAGGTTTACTGTAACCCTTGGACCGTAATATTCGCGACGAAACACAGAAATTATTTGCGATTCAGTACAAAAGTCACAACGCGAACTTCTGTCTAGGAGGAGTAACCCATCATACTGTCTGTCTTGTAAACATTCCTGAGGGTCCAGTAGAGGATGCCAATGCACGACCACAGGCTTACTGTAACCCTTGGATCTCCACATTGACGATGAAAATCAGATATGGCATCGCGATTCAATACAAATGTCACTATGCCGCGTTCTATCTAGGAAGAGTAACCCATCAAACACTGTGTGTTGCAAACATTAATGTGGGTCCAGTACTAGAACCGATGCACCACTGCATGTTTACTATAACCCTTGGACCTTAACATTCACGACGAAACACAGAAATTGCATCGCGATTCAATATAAAAGTCACAATACCAGCTTCTGTCTAGGAGGAGTAAACAATTAAACAGTCTGTGTTACAAACATTCCTGAGGGTCCAGTAGTAGATGCCGATGCACCACTGCAGGTTTACTTCAACCATTGGACCTTAACATTCAGGACGAAACACAGAAATTGCATCACGATTCAATACAAGAATCACAATCGGAACTTCTGTCTAAAAGGAGTAACCCACCAAACTGCCTGTGTTGCAAACATTACTAAGGGTCCAGTAATAGATGCCGATGCAATACTGTAGTTTTTCTTTAAACCTTGGACCGTAACATTCAGGACGAAACACAGAAATTGCATCGCGATTCAATACAAAAGTCACAATGCCGACTTCTCCTAGGAGGAGTAACCCATCAAACAGTCTGTTTCGCAAACATTTATGAGGGTCCAGTAGTAGATGCCGATGCACCACTGCAGGTTTTATGTAACCCTCGGACCTTAACATTCACGACGAAGCACAGAAATTACATCGCGATTCAATACAAAAGTCACATTGCGAACTTCTGTCTAGGAGAAGCAACCCATTAAAACTTGCTGTGTTGCAAACATTCATGAGGGTCCAGTAGTAGATGCCGATGCACCACTGTAGGTTTGCGGTAACCCTTGGAACGTAACATCCACGACGAAACACAGAAATTGCAAACGAGATCCCATACAAAATTCAGAATGCAGACTTCTGTCTAGGAGGATTAACCAATCTCACAGTCTGTGTTGAAAACATTCCTGAGGGTCCAGTGGTAGATGCCAATGCACCATTGCATGTTTACTGTAACCCTTGGACCTTAATATTCACGACGAAACACAGAAATTGCATCGCGATTCAATACAAAAGTCACAATGCCGAATGGTGTCTACGAGAAGTAACCCATCAAACAGTCTGTGTTGCAAACATTCCTGAGGGTCCAGTATTGGATGACAACGCTCCACTGCAGGCATACTGTAACCCTTGGATCTCCACATTGACGATGAAACACAGATATTGCATCGCGATTCAATACAAATGTCATAATGCCGCGTTCTATATAGGACGAGTAACCCATCAAACAGTCTGTGTTACAAACATTCCTGAGGGTACAGTAGTAGATGCCGATGCACCACTGCAGGTTTACTGTAACCCTTGGACCTTAAGATTCACGATGAAACACAGAAATTGCATCGCGACTCAATACAAAAATCACAATACCATCTTCTGTCCAGGAGGAGTAACCCATCAAACAGCCTGTGTTGCAAACATTCCTGAGGGTCCAGTAGTATATGCCGATGCACCGCTGCAGGTTTACTGTAACCCATGGACCTTAACATTCACGACGAAACACAGAAATTCATCGCGATTGAATACAAAAGTCACAATGTCGACATATTTCTAGGAGGATAAACCCATCTAACAGTCTGTGTTGTAAACATTCTGGAGGGTCCAGTAGTAGATGCCGATGCACCTCTGCAGGTTTACTGTAATCCTTGGACCTTAACATTCGCGAAGAAACACAATAATTGTTGGCGATTCAGTACAAAAGTCAAAATGCGAACTTCTGTCTAGGAGAAGTAACCCATCATACTGTCTGTAAGCAAACATTCTTGCGGGTCCAGTAGTAGATGCGAATGCACCACTGCAGGTTTACTGTAAACCTTGGACCTTCACATTGACGATGAAACACAGAAATTGCATCGCGATTCAATACAAAACTCACAATGCCGACGTCTCACTAGGAGGAGTAACTCATCAAATTCCTGAGGGTCTGTTAGTAGATGCCGATGAACCACTGTAGGCTTACTTAAACCCTTGGACCTTAACATTCACGACGAAACACAGAAATTGCAAACGAGATCCCATACAAAAGTCAGAATGCCGACTTCTGTCTAGGAGGAGTAACCCATCAAATAGTCTGTGTTGCAGACATGCCTGAGGGTCAGGTAGTAGATGCCGATGAACCATTCTAGGTTTACTTTAACCCTTGGACCTTAACATTCACGACGAGACACAGAAATTGCATCGCGATACAATACAAAAGATACAATACCAACTTCAGTCTAGGAGGAGTAACCCATCTAACAGTCTTTGTTGCCAACATTCCTGAGGGTCCAGTAGTAGATGCCGATGCACGACTGCTGGTTAACTGCAACCCATGGGCCTTAACATTCACGACGAAACACAGAAATTCCATTGCGATTCAACACAAAAGTCACATTGCAAACTTCAGTCTAGGAGGAGTAACCCATCAAACTGTCTGTGTTGCAAACTTTCCTGAGGGTCCGGTAGTAGATGCTGAAACACTACTACATGTTTACTGTAACATTTGGAGCTTAACATTCACGATGAAACAGAGTAATTGCATCGCGATTCAATATAAAAGTCACAATGCTGAATTCTGTGTATGACTAGTAACCCATCAAACAGTCTGTGTTGCAAACATTCCTGAGGCTCCAGTAGTAGATGCCGATGCACCACTGCAGGTTTACTGTAACCCTTGGACCTACACATTGACGATGAAACACAGAAATTGCATCGCGATTCAATACAAAAGTTACAAAGCCGACTTCTGTCTAGGAGGAGTAACCCATCAAACCGTCTGTGTTTGAATCAATCCTGTGAGTCTAGTCGTAGATCCTGATGCACCACTGCAAGTCTAATGTAACCCTTGGACCTTACATTTAAGATGAAGTACAGAAATTGCATCGCGTTTGAATACAAAAGTCACAATGCCAACGTCTGACTAGGTGGAGTAACCCATCAAACAGTCTGTGTTGTAAACATTCCCGTTGGTCCAGTAGTAGATGCCGATACACCACTGCAGTTCTGCTGTAACCCTTGAACCTTAACATTCACGATGAAACACAGAAATTGCATCGCGATTCAATACAAAAGTCACAATACCAACTTCTGTCTAGGAGGAGTAACCTATCAAACATTCTGTGTTGCAAACATTCCTGAGGGTCCAGTAGAAGATGCCGATGCACGACTGCATGTTTACTGTAACCCTTGGACCTTAACATTCACGACGAAACACAGAAATTGCATCTCGATCCAATACAAAAGTCACAATGCCGAATTGTGTCTAGGAGGAGTAACCCATCAAATATTCTGCGTTGCAAACATTCCTGAGGGTCCAGTAGTAGATGCCGATGCACCATCGTATGTTAACGGTAACCCTTGGAACGTAACTTTCACGACGAAGCACAGAAATTGCATCGCGATTCAGTACAAAAGTCACAATGCCGACTTCTGTCTAGGAGAAGTAACCCATCAAACAGTGTGTGTTGAAAACGATTCTCTGGGTAAAGTAGTGGATGCCAAGGCACCACTGCAGGTTTACTGTAACCTTCGGACATTAACGTTCTTGACGAAACACAGAAATTGCATCGCGATTAAATATAAAAATCACAATGCGAACACATGTCTAAAAGGAGTAACCCACCAAACTGTCTGTGTTACAAACATTATTTAGGGCCCAGTAATAGTTGCCGCTGCACCACTGTAGTTTTACTGTAAACCTTGGACCGTAACATTCACGACGAAACACAAAAATGGCATCGCGATCCAATACAAAAATCAGAATGCTTACTTCTGTCTAGGAGGATTAACCCATCAAACAGTCTGTCATGTAAATATTCGTGATGGTCCAGTAGTAGATGCCAATGCAGCTCTGCAGGTTTACTGTAACCATTGGACCTTCACATTGACGATGAAACACAGAAATTGCATCGCGATTCAATACAAAAGTCGCAATGATTTCTTTTGCCTAGGTGGAGTAACCCATCAAACAATCTGAGTCACAAACATTCCTGATGGTCCAGTAGTAGATGCCGATGCACCACTGCAGGTTTACTGTAACCCTTCTACCTTAACATTCACGATGAAACACAGAAATTGCATCGCGATTCAATACAAAAGTCACATTCGCGAAGTGTGTTTAGGAGGAGTATCCCATCAGTCTGTGTTGCAAACATTCTTGAGAGGCCACTAGTAGATGCCAATGCACCACTGCAGGTTTACTGTGGACCTTGGGCCGTCACATTGACGATGAAACACAGAAATTGCATCGCCATTCAATACAAAAGTCACAATGACGACATCAGTCTATTAAGCGTAACATATCAAACATTCTGTTTTGCAAACATTACTGTTGATCCAGTAGTAGATGCTGATGCACCACTGCAGGTTTAAAGTAACCCTTGGACCTTTACATTGAAGATGAAACACAGAAATTGCATCGTGTTTCAATACAAAAGTCACAATGTCGACGTCTGACTAGGAGGAGTTACCCATCAAAAAGTCTGTCTTGCAAACATTCCTGAGGGTCAAGTAGAAGATGCCAATGCACCACTACAAGCTTACTGTAACCCTTGGAACTTCACATTGACGATGAAACACAGATATTGCATCACGATTCAATACAAAAGTCACTACGCCGCCTTCTCTCTAGGAGGAGTAACCTATCCAACAATCTGTGTTGTAAACATTGCTGAGGGTCCAGTAGTAGATGCCAATGCACCACTGCAGGTTTACTGTAATCGTTAGACGTTAATATTCACGGCGAAACGCAGAAATTGCGTCGCGATTCATTACAAAGTCACAATTTTGAATTCTGTCTAGGAGTAGTAAATCATCAAACAGTCTGTGTTGCAAACATTTGTGAGGATCGAGAAGTAGATGCCAATGCACAACTACAGGTTTACTGGAATTTAACATTCACGATGAAACACAGAAATTGAATCGCAATTCAATGCAAAAGCCACGCCGACTTCTGTCTTGGATGAGAAACCCATCAAACAGTCTGTTTTGAAAACTTTCGTTAGGGTCCATTATGGATGCCGATGCACCACTGCAGGTTTACTGTAACCCGTGGAACTTCACATTGACGATGAAACACAGAAATTGCATCGCGATTCAATACAAAAGTCACAATGCCGACTTCTGTCTAGGAGGAGTAACCCATCACACAGTCTGTGTTTCAAACAATCCTGTGGGTCCAGTAGTAGATGCAGATGCACCACTGCAGGTTAATGTAGCCCTTGGACCTTCACATTGAAGATGAAACACAGAAATTGCATCGCGTTTCTATACAAAACTCACAATGCCGACGTCTGACTAGGAGGAGTAACCCATCAAACAGTCTGCTTTGCAAACATTCCTGAGGGCCCAGTAGTAGATGCAGATGCACCACTGCAGGTTTAATGTAACCCTTGGACCTTCACATTGACGATGAAACACAAAAATTGCATCGCGATTCAATACAAAAGACACAATGCCGAATTGTGTCTAGGAGGAGTAACCCATCAAACAGGCTGTGTTGCAAACATTCATGAGGGTCTAGTAGTACATGGCGATGCACCACTGCAAATTTACTGTAACACTTGGAATTTAACATTCACGATGAGACAGACATATTGCATTGGTATTCAATACAAAAGTCACAAAGTGGACTTCTGTGTAGGAGGAGTAACCCACCAAACAGTCTGTGTTGCAAACATTCCTGTTGGTCACGTAGTAGATGCCGATGCACCACTGCAGGTTGTATGTAACCCTTGGACATTGACATTGACGATGAAACATAGAAATTGCATCGCTTTTCAATACAAATGTCACAATGCCGACGTCTGACTATGAGGAGTAACCCATCAAACACTGTGTGTTTCTCACTTTTTTGAGGGTCCAGTAGACGATGCCAATGCACCACTGCAGGTTTACTGTAACCCACGGACGTTAACATTCACGACGAAACACAGAAATTGCATCACGATTCAATACAAAAGTCACAATGCCGAGATCTGTCTAGGAGGAGTAACCCATCAAACAGTCTGTGTTGAGAACATTCCTGCGCGTCCAATAGTAGATGCCAATGCACCATTGCATGTTTACTATAAACCTTGGACCTTAAGATTCACGACGAAACACAGAAATTGCATCGCGATTCAATACAAAAGTTGCAATGCGATCTTCTGTCTTGGAGGATTAACCCACAATACTGTCTGTGTTGCAAACATTCCTGAGGTTCCAGTAGTAGATACCGATGCACCACTGTAGTTTTACTGTAAACCTTAAACTGTAACATTCACGATGAAACACAGAAATTACATCGCGATTCAATACAAAAGTCACAATGCCGACTTCTGTCTATGAGGAGTAACCCATCAAACAGTCTGTGTTTCAAATTTTAATGAGGGTCAAGTTGTAGATGCCGAGTCACCACTGCAGGTTTACTGTAATCCTTGGACCTTAACGTTCACGACGAAGCACAGAAATTGCATCGCGATTCAATACAAAAGTCACAATGCCGACTTCTGTCTAGAAGAAGTAACCCATCAAACAGTCTGTGTTGCAAACTTTCCTGAGGCTTCCGTAGTAGATGCTATTGCACCACTGCAGGTTTACTGTAACCCATGACCCTTCACATTCACGACGAAACACAGAAATTGCATCGCGATTGAATACAAATGTCTCAATGCAGACTTCTGTCTAGGAAGAGTAACCCATCAAACTGTCAGTGTTGCAAATATTCCTGAGGGTCCAGTAGTTGATGCCAATGCACCACTGCAGGTTTGCTGTAACCCATGGACCTTCAATTTGACTATGAAACACAGAAATTGCTTCTCGATTCAATACAAAAGTCAAAATGCCGACTTCTGTCTAGGAGGAGTAACCCATCACACAGTCTGTGTTTCAAAACATCCTGTGGGTCCAGTAGTAGATGCCGATGCACCACTGCAGGTTTAATGTAACCCTTGGAAATTCACATTGTAGATGAAACAGAAATTGCATCGTGTTTCAATACCAAAGTCACAATGCCGACGTCTGACTAGGAGGCATAACCCATCAAACAGTCTGTGTTGCAAACATTCCTGAGGGTCCAGTAGAGGATGCCAATGCACCACTGCAGGCTTACTGTAACCCTTGGACCTTCACAATGACGATGAAACACAGATATTGCATCGCGATTTAATACAAAAGCCATTATGCCGCTATCTGTCTAGGAGGAGTAACCCATCAAACTGTCTGTGTTGCAAACATTCCTGAGGGACCAGTAGTAGATGCCGATGCACCACTGTAGGATTACGGTAACCCTTGGAACGTAACATCGACGACGATACACAGAAATTGCAATCGCGATACAATACAATAGTCACAATGCCGAATTGTGTCTAGGAGGAGTAACCCATCAAACAGTCTGTGTTGAAAACATTCATGAGGTTCCAGTAGTAGATGCCAATGTACCATTGCATGTTTACTGTACCCCTTCGACCTTAACATTCACGATGAAACACAGAAATTGCATAGCGATTCAATACAAAAGTCACAATGCCGACTTGTACCTAGGAGGAGTAATCCTTCAAACTGTCTGTGTTGCAAACATTCGTGAGGGTCCAGTAGTAGATGCCGATGCACCACTGTAGCTTTACTGTAAGCCTTGGACCTTCACATTGACGATGAAACACAGAAATTGCATCGCTATTCAATACAAAAGTCAGAATGACGACTTCTGTCTAGGAGAAGTAACGCATCAAACAGTCTGTGTAGTAAACATTCCTGAGGGTCCAGTAGTAGATGCCGATGCACCACTGTAGCTTTACTGTAACCCTTGGACCTTCACATTGACGATGAAACACAGAAATTGCATCGCTATTCAATACAAAAGTCAGAATGCCGACTTCTGTCTAGGAGGAGTAACGCATCGAACAGTCTGTGTTGTAAACATTCCTGAAGGTCCAGTAGTAGATGCCGATGCACCACTGTAGGTTTACTGTAACCCTTGGACCTTCACATTGACGATGAAACACAGAAATTGCATCGCTATTCAATACGAAAGTCAGAATCCCGACTTCTGTCTAGGAGGAGTAACCCATCAAACAATCTGTGTAGTAAACATTCCTGAGGGTCCAATAGTGGATGCCGATGCACCATGGCAGGTTTACTGTAACCCTTGGACCTTTACATTCACGACGAAACACAGAAATTGCATGGCGATTCAATAAAAAAGGCACAATGCCGGCTTCTTTCTAGGAGGAGGAACCCATCAAACAGTGTGTGCTGCAAACATTCCTAAGGGTCGAGTAGTAGATGCCGTTGAACTACTAAAGTTTCACTGTAACCCTTAGACCGTCACATTTACGATGAAACATAGAAATTGCATCGGGATCGAACAGATAAGTAACAATACCGACATTTGTCTGGGAGGTGTAACAAATCAGACAGTCTGTGTTGCAAACATTCCTGAGGGTCCAGTAGTAGATGCCGGTGCACCACTGCAGGTTTACTGTAACCCTTGGACCTTAACATTCACGACGAAACACAGAAATTGCATCGCGATTCAATACAAAAGTCAGAATGCCGACTTCTGTCTAGGAGGAGTGATCCTTCAAACAGTCTTTGTTGCAAACTTTCCTGAGGGTAAAGTTGTGGGTGCCGATACACCACTGCAAGGTTTACTGTAACCCTTGGACTTTCACATTGACGATGAAACACAGAAATTGCATCGCGATTCAATACAAAAGTCAGAATGACGACTTATGTCTAATCGGAGTAACCCATCAAACAATCTGTGTTGTAAACATTCCTGAGGGTCCAATAGTGGATGCCGATGCACCATGGCAGGTTTACTGTAACCCTTGGACCTTTACATTCACGACGAAACACAGAAATTGCATTGCGATTCAATAGAAAAGACACAATGCCGACTTCTGTCTAGGAGGAGTAACCCATCGAACTGTCTGTGTTGCAAACATTCGTGAGGCTCCATTAGTAGATGCCGATGCACCACTGCAGGTTTACTGTAACCCTTGGACCTTAACATTCACGACGAAACATAGAAATTGCATCGCGATTCAATACAAAAGGCACAATGCTGACTTCTACCTAGGAGGAGTAATCCTTCAAACTGTCTGTGTTGCAAACATTCGTGAGGGTCCAGTAGTAGATGCCGATGCACCACTGCAGGTTTACTGTAACATTTGGACCTTCACTTTGACGATGAAACACAGAAATTGCATCACTATTCATTACAAAAGTCAGAATCCCGACTTCTGTCTAGGAGGAGTGATCCTTCAAACAGTCTTTGTTGCAAACTTTCCTGAGGGTAAAGTTGTGGGTGCCGATACACCACTGCAAGGTTTACTGTAACCCTTGGACTTTCACATTGACGATGAAACACAGAAATTGCATCGCGATTCAATACAAAAGTCAGAATGACGACTTATGTCTAATCGGAGTAACCCATCAAACAATCTGTGTTGTAAACATTCCTGAGGGTCCAATAGTTGATGCCGATGCACCATGGCAGGTTTACTGTAACCCTTGGACCTTTACATTCACGACGAAACACAGAAATTGCATTGCGATTCAATAGAAAAGACACAATGCCGACTTCTGTCTAGGAGGAGTAACCCATCGAACTGTCTGTGTTGCAAACATTCCTGAGGCTCCATTAGTAGATACCGATGCACCACTGTAGGTTTAATGTAACAAGTGCCCCTTCGCATTGACGATGAAACACAGAAATTGCATCGCTATTCAATACAAAAGATAGAATGCCGACTTCTGTCTAGGAGGAGTAACGCATCAAACAGTCTGTGTTGTAAACATTCCTGAGGGTCCAGTAGTAGATGCCGATGCACCACTGTAGGTTTACTGTAACCCTTGGACCTTCACATTGACGATGAAACACAGAAATTGCATCGCTATTCATTACAAAAGTCAGAATGCCGACTTCTGACTAGGAGGGGTACCCCTTCAAACAGTCTCTGTTGCAAACTTTCCTGAGGGTCCAGTTGTGGATGCCGATGCACCACTGTAGCTTTACTGTAACCCTTGGACCTTCACATTGACGATGAAACACAGAAATTGCATCGCTATTCAATACAAAAGTCAGAATGACGACTTCTGTCTAGGAGAGGTAACGCATCAAACAGTCTGTGTTGTAAACATTCCTGAGGGTCCAGTAGTAGATGCCGATGCACCACTGTAGGTTTACTGTAACCCTTGGACCTTCACATTGACGATGAAACACAGAAATTGCATCGCTATTCAATGCAAAAGTCAGAATGCCGACTTCTGACTAGGAGGGGTAACCCATCAAACAGTCTCAGTTGCAAACTTTCCTGAGGGTCCAATTGTGGATGCTGATGCACCACTGTAGCTTTACTGTAACCCTTGGACCTTCACTTTGACGATGAAACACAGAAATTGCATCTCTATTCAATACAAATGCAGAATGCCGACTTCTGTCTAGGAGGAGTAACGCATCAAATAGTCTGTGTTGTAAACATTCCTGAGAGTCCAGTAGTTGATGCCGATGCACCACTGTAGGTTTACTGTAACCCTCGGACCTTCACATTGACGATGAAACACAGAAATTGCATCGCTATTCATTACAAAAGTCAGAATGCCGACTTCTGACTAGGAGGGGTAACCCATCAAACAGTCTCTGTTGCAAACTTTCCTGAGGGTCCAGTTGTGGATGCCGATGCACCACTGTAGCTTTACTGTAACCCTTGGACCTTCACATTGACGATGAAACACAGAAATTGCATCGCTATTCAATACAAAAGTCAGAATGACGACTTCTGTCTAGGAGAGGTAACGCATCAAACAGTCTGTGTTGTAAACATTCCTGAGGGTCCAGTAGTAGATGCCGATGCACCACTGTAGGTTTACTGTAACCCTTGGACCTTCACATTGACGACGAAACACAGAAATTGCATCGCTATTCAATACAAAAGTCAGAAACCCGACTTCTGTCTAGGAGGAGTAACCCATCGAACAGTCTTTGTTGCAAACTTTCCTGAGGGTCCAGTTGTGGGTGCCGATGCACCACTGCAACGTTTACTGTAACTCTTGGACCTTCACATTGACAATGAAACACAGAAATTGCATCGCGATTCAATACAAAAGTCAGAATGACGACTTATGTCTAATCGGAGTAACCCATCATACAATCTGTGTTGTAAACATTCCTGAGGGTCCAATGGTGGATGCCGATGCACCATGGCAGGTTTACTGTAACCCTTGGACCTTTACATTCACGACGAAACACAGAAATTGCATTGCGATTCAATAGAAAAGACACAATGCCGACTTCTGTCTAGGAGGAGTAACCCATCGAACTGTATGTGTTGCAAACATTCCTGAGGCTCCATTAGATACCGGTGCACCACTGTAGGTTTAATGTAACAAGTGCCCCTTCGCATTGACGATGAAACACAGAAATTGCATCGCTATTCAATACAAAAGATAGAATGCCGACTTCTGTCTAGGAATAGTAACGCATCAAACAGTCTGTGTTGCAAAAATTCCTGAGGGTCCAGTAGTAGATGCCGATGCACCATGGCAGGTTTACTGTAACCCTTGGACCATTACATTCACGACGAAACACAGAAATTGCATCGCGATTCAATACAAAAGGCACAATGCCGACTTCTACCTAGGAGGAGTAACCCTTCAAACTGTCTGTGTTGCAAACATTCCTGAGGGTCCACTAGTAGATGCCGATGCACCACTGTAGCTTTACAGTAACCCTTGGACCTTCACATTGACGATGAAACACAGAAATTGCATCGCTATTCAATACAAATGTCAGAATGCCGACTTCTGACTAGGAGGGGTAACCCATCAAACAGTCTCTGTTGCAAACTTTCCTGAGGGTCCAGTTGTGGATGCCGATGCACCACTGTAGCTTTAATGTAACCCTTGGACCTTCACATTGACGATGAAACACAGAAATTGCATCGCTATTCAATACAAAAGTCAGAATGACGACTTGTGTCTAGGAGGAGAACCCATCAAACAGTCTGTGTTGCAAACATTGCTGAGGCTCCAGTAGAAGATGCCGATGCACCATGGCCGGTTTACTGTAACCCTTGGACTTAACATTCAAGACGTAACACAGAAATTTCATGGCGATTCAATAAAAAAGGCACAATGCCGGCTTCTTTCTAGGAGGAGGAACCCATCAAACAGTGTGTGTTGCAAACATTCCTGAGGGTCCAGTAGTAGATGCCGATGTACTACTAAAGTTTCACTGTAACCCTTAGACCGTCATATTGACGACGAGACATAGAAATTGCATCGGGATCGAACAGATAAGTTACAATACCGACTTTTGTCTGGGAGGTGTAACAAATCAGACAGTCTGTGTTGCAAACATTCCTGAGGGTCCTGTAGTAGATGCCGGTGCACCACTGCAGGTTTACTGTAACCCTTGGACCTTAACATTCACGACGAAACACAGAAATTGCATCGCGATCCAATACAAAAATCAGAATGCCGACTTCTGTCTAGGAGGAGTACCCAATCGAACTGTCTGTGTTGCAAACATTCCTGAGGGTCCATTAGTAGATGCCGATGCACCACTGCAGGTTTACTGTAACTTTTCGACCTTCACATTGACGGTGAAACACAGAAATTGCACCGTGATCCAGTACAAAAGTCAGAATGTCGAATTCTGTCGAGTAGGAGTAACCCATCAAACAGTCTGTGTTGCAAACATACCTGAGTGTGCAGTAGTAGATGCCGAAGCACCATGGCAGGTTTACAGTAACCCTTGGACCTTAACATTCACGACGAAACATAGAAATTGCATCGCGATTCAATACAAAAGGCACAATGCCGACTTCTACCTAGGAGGAGTAATCCTTCAAACTGTCTGTGTTGCAAACATTCGTGAGGGTCCAGTAGTAGATGCCGATGCACCACTGTAGCTTTACTGTAACCCTTGGACCTTCACATTAACGATGAAACACAGAAATTGCATCGCTATTCAATACAAAAGTCAGAATGACGACTTCTGTCTAGGAGAAGTAACGCATCAAACAGTCTGTGTTGTAAACATTCCTGAGGGTCCAGTAGTAGATGCCGATGCACCACTGTAGGTTTACTGTAACCCTTGGACCTTCACATTGACGATGAAACACAGAAATTGCATCGCTATTCAATACAAAAGGCAGAATCCCGACTTCTGTCTAGGAGGAGTAACCCATCGAACAGTCTTTGTTGCAAACTTTCCTGAGGGTCCAGTTGTGGGTGCCGATGCACCACTGCAAGGTTTACTGTAACCCTTGGACCTTCACATTGACGATGAAATACAGAAATTGCATCGCGATTCAATACAAAAGTCAGAATGACGACTTATGTCTAATCGGAGTAACCCATCAAACAATCTGTGTTGTAAACATTCCTGAGGGTCCAATAGTGGATGCCGATGCACCATGGCAGGTTTACTGTAACCCTTGGACCTTTACATTCACGACGAAACACAGAAATTGCATTGCGATTCAATACAATAGTCAGAATGCCGACTTCTGTCTAGGAGGAGTAGCCCATCAAACAGTCTGTGTTGTAAACATTCCTGAGGCTCCAGTAGTAGATGCCGATGCACCATGGCCGGTTTACTGTAACCCTTGGACTTAACATTCAAGACGTAACACAGAAATTTCATAGCGATTCAATAAAAAAGGCACAATGCCGGCTTCTTTCTAGGAGGAGGAACCCATCAAACAGTGTGTGTTGCAAACATTCCTGAGGGTCCAGTAGAAGATGCCGATGTACTACTAAAGTTTCACTGTAACCCTTAGACCGTCATATTGACGATGAGACATAGAAATTGCATCGGGATCGAACAGATAAGTTACAATACCGACTTTTGTCTGGGAGGTGTAACAAATCAGACAGTCTGTGTTGCAAACATTCCTGAGGGTCCTGTAGTAGATGCCGGTGCACCACTGCAGGTTTACTGTAACCCTTGGACCTTTACATTGACGATGAAACACAGAAATTGCATCGCTATTCAATACAAAAGGCAGAATCCCGACTTCTGTCTAGGTGGAGTAACCCATCGAACAGTCTTTGTTGCAAACTTTCCTGAGGGTCCAGTTGTGGGTGCCGATGCACCACTGCAAGGTTTACTGTAACCCTTGGACCTTCACATTGACGATGAAACACAGAAATTGCATCGCGATTCAATACAAGATTAAGAATGACGACTTATGTCTAATCGGAGTAACCCATTAAACAATCTGTGTTGTAAACATTCCTGAGGGTCCAATATGGATGCCGATGCACCATGGCAGGTTTACTGTAACCCTTGGACCTTTACATTCACGACGAAACACAGAAATTGCATTGCGATTCAATAGAAAAGACACAATGCTGACTTCTGTCTAGGAGGAGTAACCCATCGAACTGTCTGTGTTGCAAACATTCCTGAGGCTCCATTAGTAGATACCGATGCACCACTGTAGGTTTAATGTAACAAGTGCCCCTTCGCATTGACGATGAAACACAGAAATTGCATCGCTATTCAATACAAAACATAGAATGCCGACTTCTGTCTAGGAGGAGTAACGCATCAAACAGTCTGTGTTGTAAACATTCCTGAGGGTCCAGTAGTAGATGCCGATGCACCACTGCAGGTTTACTGTAACCCTTGGACCTTCACATTGACGATGAAACACAGAAATTGCATCGCTATTCAATACAAAAGGCAGAATCCCGACTTCTGTCTAGGAGGAGTAACCCATCGAACAGTCTTTGTTGCAAACTTTCCTGAGGGTCCAGTTGTGGGTGCCGATGCACCACTGCAAGGTTTACTGTAACCCTTGGACCGTAACATTGACGATGAAACACAGAAATTGCATCGCGATTCAATACAAGATTAAGAATGACGACTTATGTCTAATCGGAGTAACCCATCAAACAATCTGTGTTGTATACATTCCTGAGGGTCCAGTAGTAGATGCCGATGAACAATTGCAGGTTTACTGTAACCCTTGGACCTTAACATTCACGACGAAACACAGAAATTGCATCGCGATTCAAAACAAAAGGCACAATGCCGACTTCTGTCTAGGAGGAGTAACCCATCGAACTGTCTGTGTTGCAAACAATCCTGAGGGTCCATAAGTAGATGCCGATGTACCACTGCAGGTTTATTGGAACCCTTGGACCTTCACATTGGCGGTGAAACACAGAAATTGCATCGCGATTCAGTACAAAAGTCACAATGCCAACATCTCACTAGAAGGAGTAACCCATCAAACAGTCTTTGTTGCAAAAATTCCTGAGGGGTCCAGTAGTAGATGGTGATGGACTTTCGCTGGTTTACTGTCAAGCTTGGACCTTAACACTCACGACGAAACACAGAAATTACTTCGCAATTCAATATAAAAGTGACAATGAGGACTTCTGCCTACGAGGAGTAACCCATCAAACTGAATGTGTCGCAAACGTATCTGAGGGTCCAGTAGTAGATGCCGATGCACCATGGCAGGTTTACTGTAACCCTTGGACCTTCACATTGACGATGAAACACAGAAATTGCTCCGCGATTCAATACAAAAGTCAGAATGCCGACTTCTGTCTAGGAGGAGTAACCCATCAAACAGTCTGTGTTGCAAACATTCCTGAGGCTCCAGTAGTAGTTGCCGATGCACCATGGCCGGTTTACTGTAACCCTTGGACTTAACATTCAAGACGTAACACAGAAATTTCATGGCGATTCAATAAAAAAGGCACAATGCCGGCTTCTTTCTAGGAGGAGGAACCCATCAAACAGTGTGTGTTGCAAACATTCCTGAGGGTCCAGTAGTAGATGCCGATGTACTACTAAAGTTTCACTGTAACCCTTAGACCGTCATATTGACGATGAGACATAGAAATTGCATCGGGATCGAACAGATAAGTTACAATACCGACTTTTGTCTGGGAGGTGTAACAAATCAGACAGTCTGTGTTGCAAACATTCCTGAGGGTCCTGTAGTAGATGCCGGTGCACCACTGCAGGTTTACTGTAACCCTTGGACCTTAACATTCACGACGAAACACAGAAATTGCATCGCGATTCAATACAAAAATCAGAATGCCGACTTCTGTCTAGGAGGAGTACCCCATCGAACTGTCTGTGTTGCAAACATTCCTGAGGGTCCATTAGTAGATGCCGATGCACCACTGCAGGTTTACTGTAACCCTTCGACCTTCACATTGACGGTGAAACACAGAAATTGCACCGCGATCCAGTACAAAAGTCAGAATGTCGAATTCTGTCGAGTAGGAGTAACCCATCAAACAGTCTGTGTTGCAAACATACCTGAGTGTGCAGTAGTAGATGCCGATGCACCATGGCCGGTTTACAGTAACCCTTGGACCTTAACATTCACGACGAAACATAGAAATTGCATCGCGATTCAATACAAAAGGCACAATGCCGACTTCTACCTAGGAGGAGTAATCCTTCAAACTGTCTGTGTTGCAATCATTCGTGAGGGTCCAGTAGTATATGCCGATGCACCACTGTAGGTTTACTGTAACCCTTGGACCTTCACATTGACGATGAAACACAGAAATTGCATCGCTATTCAATACAAAAGTCAGAATCCCGACTTCTGTCGAGGAGGAGTAACCCATCGAACAGTCTTTGTTGCAAACTTTCCTGAGGGTCCAGTTGTGGGTGCCGATGCACCACTGCAAGGTTTACTGTAACCCTTGGACCTTCACATTGACGATGAAACACAGAAATTGCATCGCGATTCAATACAAGATTAAGAATGACGACTTATTTCTAATCGGAGTAACCCATCAAACAATCTGTGTTGTAAACATTCCTGAGGGTCCAATATGGATGCCGATGCACCATGGCAGGTTTACTGTAACCCTTGGACCTTTACATTCACGACGAAACACAGAAATTGCATTGCGATTCAATACAAAAGGCACAATGCTGACTTCTGTCTAGGAGGAGTAACCCATCGAACTGTCTGTGTTGCAAACATTCCTGAGGCTCCATTAGTAGATACCGATGCACCACTGTAGGTTTAATGTAACAAGTGCCCCTTCGCATTGACGATGAAACACAGAAATTGCATCGCTATTCAATACAAAAGATAGAATGCCGACTTCTGTCTAGGAGGAGTAACGCATCAAACAGTCTGTGTTGTAAACATTCCTGAGGGTCCAGTAGTAGATGCCGATGCACCATGGCAGGTTTTCTGTAACCCTTGGACCATTACATTCACGACGAAACACAGAAATTGCATCGCGATTCAATACAAAAGGCACAATGCCGACTTCTACCTAGGAGGAGTAACCCTTCAAACTGTCTGTGTTGCAAACATTCCTGAGGGTCCACTAGTAGATGCCGATGCACCACTGTAGCTTTACTGTAACCCTTGGACCTTCACTTTGACGGTGAAACACAGAAATTGCACCGCGATCCAGTACAAAAGTCAGAATGTCGAATTCTGTCGAGTAGGAGTAACCCATCAAACAGTCTGTGTTGCAAACATACCTGAGTGTGCAGTAGTAGATGCCGATGCACCATGGCAGGTTTACAGTAACCCTTGGACCTTAACATTCACGACGAAACATAGAAATTGCATCGCGATTCAATACAAAAGGCACAATGCCGACTTCTACCTAGGAGGAGTAATCCTTCAAACTGTCTGTGTTGCAAACATTCGTGAGGGTCCAGTAGTATATGCCGATGCACCACTGTAGCTTTACTGTAACCCTTGGACCTTCACATTGACGATGAAACACAGAAATTGCATCGCTATTCAATACAAAAGTCAGAATGACGACTTCTGTCTAGGAGAAGTAACGCATCAAACAGTCTGTGTTGTAAACATTCCTGAGGGTCCAGTAGTAGATGCCGATGCACCACTGTAGGTTTACTGTAACTCTTGGACCTTCACATTGACGATGAAACACAGAAATTGCATCGCTATTCAATACAAAAGTCAGAATCCCGACTTCTGTCTAGGAGGAGTAACCCATCGAACAGTCTTTGTTGCAAACTTTCCTGAGGGTCCAGTTGTGGGTGCCGATGCACCACTGCAGGTTTACTGTAACCCTTGGACCTTTACATTGACGATGAAACACAGAAATTGCATCGCTATTCAATACAAATTCAGAATGCCGACTTCTGTCTAGGAGGAGTTACGCATCAAATAGTCTGTGTTGTAAACATTCCTGAGGGTCCAGTAGTAGATGCCGATGCACCATGGCAGGTTTACTGTAAACCTTGGACCTTCCCATAGACGATGAAACACAGAAATTGCATCGCTATTCAATACAAAAGTCAGAATGCCGACTTCTGACTAGGAGGGGTAACCCATCAAACAGTCTCTGTTGCAAACTTTCCTGAGGGTCCAGTTGTGGATGCCGATGCACCACTGCAGGTTTACTGTAACCCTTGGACCTTCACATAGACGATGAAACACAGAAATTGCATCGCGATTCAATACAAAAGTCAGAATGTCGACTTCTGTCTAATAGGTGTAACCCATCAAACAATCTGTGTTGTATAAATTCCTGAGGGTCCAGTAGTAGATGCCGATGCACCATGGCAGGTTTACTGTAACCCTTGGACCTTAACATTCACGACGAAACACAGAAATTGCATCGCGATTCAAAACAAAAGGCACAATGCCGACTTCTGTCTAGGAGGAGTAACCCATCGAACTGTCTGTGTTGCAAACAATCCTGAGGGTCCATAAGTAGATGCCGATGTACCACTGCAGGTTTATTGGAACCCTTGGACCTTCACATTGGCGGTGAAACACAGAAATTGCATCGCGATTCAGTACAAAAGTCACAATGCCAACATCTCACTATAAGGAGTAACCCATCAAACAGTCTTTGTTGCAAAAATTCCTGAGGGGTCCAGTAGTAGATCGTGATGGACTTTCGCTGGTTTACTGTCAAGCTTGGACCTTAACACTCACGACGAAACACAGAAATTACTTCGCAATTCAATATAAAAGTGACAATGAGGACTTCTGCCTACGAGGAGTAACCCATCAAACTGAATGTGTCGCAAACGTATCTGAGGGTCCAGTAGTAGATGCCGATGCACCATGGCAGGTTTACTGTAACCCTTGGACCTTCACATTGACGATGAAACATAGAAATTGCTCCGCGATTCAATACAAAAGTCAGAATGCCGACTTCTGTCTAGGAGGAGTAACCCATCAAACAGTCTGTGTTGCAAACATTCCTGAGGCTCCAGTAGTAGTTGCCGATGCACCATGGCCGGTTTACTGTAACCCTTGGACTTAACATTCAAGACGTAACACAGAAATTTCATGGCGATTCAATAAAAAAGGCACAATGCCGGCTTCTTTCTAGGAGGAGGAACCCATCAAACAGTGTGTGTTGCAAACATTCCTGAGGGTCCAGTAGTAGATGCCGATGTACTACTAAAGTTTCACTGTAACCCTTAGACCGTCATATTGACGATGAGACATAGAAATTGCATCGGGATCGAACAGATAAGTTACAATACCGACTTTTGTCTGGGAGGTGTAACAAATCAGACAGTCTGTGTTGCAAACATTCCTGAGGGTCCTGTAGTAGATGCCGGTGCACCACTGCAGGTTTACTGTAACCCTTGGACCTTAACATTCACGACGAAACACAGAAATTGCATCGCGATTCAATACAAAAATCAGAATGCCGACTTCTGTCTAGGAGGAGTACACCATCGAACTGTCTGTGTTGCAAACATTCCTGAGGGTCCATTAGTAGATGCCGATGCACCACTGCAGGTTTACTGTAACCCTTCGACCTTCACATTGACGGTGAAACACAGAAATTGCACCGCGATCCAGTACAAAAGTCAGAATGTCGAATTCTGTCGAGTAGGAGTAACCCATCAAACAGTCTGTGTTGCAAACATACCTGAGTGTGCAGTAGTAGATGCCGATGCACCATGGCAGGTTTACAGTAACCCTTGGACCTTAACATTCACGACGAAACATAGAAATTGCATCGCGATTCAATACAAAAGGCACAATGCCGACTTCTACCTAGGAGGAGTAATCCTTCAAACTGTCTGTGTTGCAATCATTCGTGAGGGTCCAGTAGTATATGCCGATGCACCACTGTAGGTTTACTGTAACCCTTGGACCTTCACATTGACGATGAAACACAGAAATTGCATCGCTATTCAATACAAAAGTCAGAATCCCGACTTCTGTCTACGAGGAGTAACCCATCGAACAGTCTTTGTTGCAAACTTTCCTGAGGGTCCAGTTGTGGGTGCCGATGCACCACTGCAAGGTTTACTGTAACCCTTGGACCTTCACATTGACGATGAAACACAGAAATTGCATCGCGATTCAATACAAGATTAAGAATGACGACTTATTTCTAATCGGAGTAACCCATCAAACAATCTGTGTTGTAAACATTCCTGAGGGTCCAATATGGATGCCGATGCACCATGGCAGGTTTACTGTAACCCTTGGACCTTTACATTCACGACGAAACACAGAAATTGCATTGCGATTCAATACAAAAGGCACAATGCTGACTTCTGTCTAGGAGGAGTAACCCATCGAACTGTCTGTGTTGCAAACATTCCTGAGGCTCCATTAGTAGATACCGATGCACCACTGTAGGTTTAATGTAACAAGTGCCCCTTCGCATTGACGATGAAACACAGAAATTGCATCGCTATTCAATACAAAAGATAGAATGCTGACTTCTGTCTAGGAGGAGTAACGCATCAAAAAGTCTGTGTTGTAAACATTCCTGAGGGTCCAGTAGTAGATGCCGATGCACCATGGCAGGTTTACTGTAACCCTTGGACCATTACATTCACGACGAAACACAGAAATTGCATCGCGATTCAATACAAAAGGCACAATGACGACTTCTACCTAGAAGGAGTAACCCTTCAAACTGTCTGTGTTGCAAACATTCCTGAGGGTCCACTAGTAGATGCCGATGCACCACTGTAGCTTTACTGTAACCCTTGGACCTTCACTTTGACGGTGAAACACAGAAATTGCACCGCGATCCAGTACAAAAGTCAGAATGTCGAATTCTGTCGAGTAGGAGTAACCCATCAAACAGTCTGTGTTGCAAACATACCTGAGTGTGCAGTAGTAGATGCCGACGCACCATGGCAGGTTTACAGTAACCCTTGGACCTTAACATTCACGACGAAACATAGAAATTGCATCGCGATTCAATACAAAAGGCACAATGCCGACTTCTACCTAGGAGGAGTAATCCTTCAAACTGTCTGTGTTGCAAACATTCCTCAGGCTCCATTAGTAGATACCGATGCACCACTGTAGGTTTAATGTAACAAGTGCCCCTTCGCATTGACGATGAAACACAGAAATTGCATCGCTATTCAATACAAAAGATAGAATGCCGACTTCTGTCTAGGAGGAGTAACGCATCAAACAGTCTGTGTTGTAAACATTCCTGAGGGTCCAGTAGTAGATGCCGATGCACCACTGTAGCTTTACTGTAACCCTTGGACCTTCACTTTGACGATGAAACACAGAAATTGCATCGCTATTCAATACAAATTCAGAATGCCGACCCCTGTCTAGGAGGAGTTACGCATCAAATAGTCTGTGTTGTAAACATTCCTGAGGGTCCAGTAGTAGATGCCGATGCACCATGGCAGGTTTACTGTAAACCTTGGACCTTCCCATAGACGATGAAACACAGAAATTGCATCGCTATTCAATACAAAAGTCAGAATGCCGACTTCTGACTAGGAGGGGTAACCCATCAAACAGTCTCTGTTGCAAACTTTCCTGAGGGTCCAGTTGTGGATGCCGATGCACCACTGCAGGTTTACTGTAACCCTTGGACCTTCACATAGACGATGAAACACAGAAATTGCATCGCGATTCAAAACAAAAGTCAGAATGTCGACTTCTGTCTAATAGGTGTAACCCATCAAACAATCTGTGTTGTATACATTCCTGAGGGTCCAGTAGTAGATGCCGATGCACCATGGCAGGTTTACTGTAACCCTTGGACCTTAACATTCACGACGAAACACAGAAATTGCATCGCGATTCAAAACAAAAGGCACAATGCCGACTTCTGTCTAGGAGGAGTAACCCATCGAACTGTCTGTGTTGCAAACAATCCTGAGGGTCCATAAGTAGATGCCGATGTACCACTGCAGGTTTATTGGAACCCTTGGACCTTCACATTGGCGGTGAAACACAGAAATTGCATCGCGATTCAGTACAAAAGTCACAATGCCAACATCTCACTAGAAGGAGTAACCCATCAAACAGTCTTTGTTGCAAAAATTCCTGAGGGGTCCAGTAGTAGATGGTGATGGACTTTCGCTGGTTTACTGTCAAGCTTGGACCTTAACACTCACGACGAAACACAGAAATTACTTCGCAATTCAATATAAAAGTGACAATGAGGACTTCTGCCTACGAGGAGTAACCCATCAAACTGAATGTGTCGCAAACGTATCTGAGGGTCCAGTAGTAGATGCCGATGCACCATGGCAGGTTTACTGTAACCCTTGGACCTTCACATTGACGATGAAACACAGAAATTGCTCCGCGATTCAATACAAAAGTCAGAATGCCGACTTCTGTCTAGGAGGAGTAACCCATCAATTAGTCTGTGTTGCAAACATTCCTGAGGCTCCAGTAGTAGATGCCGATGCACCATGGCCGGTTTACTGTAACCCTTGGACTTAACATTCAAGACGTAACACAGAAATTTCATGGCGATTCAATAAAAAAGGCACAATGCCGGCTTCTTTCTAGGAGGAGGAACCCATCAAACAGTGTGTGTTGCAAACATTCCTGAGGGTCCAGTAGTAGATGCCGATGTACTACTAAAGTTTCACTGTAACCCTTAGACCGTCATATTGACGATGAGACATAGAAATTGCATCGGGATCGAACAGATAAGTTACAATACCGACTTTTGTCTGGGAGGTGTAACAAATCAGACAGTTCTGTGTTGCAAACATTCCTGATTCCTGAGGGTCCTGTAGTAGATGCCGGTGCACCACTGCAGGTTTACTGTAACCCTTGGACCTTAACATTCACGACGAAACACAGAAATTGCATCGCGATTCAATACAAAAATCAGAATGCCGACTTCTGTCTAGGAGGAGTACACCATCGAACTGTCTGTGTTGCAAACATTCCTGAGGGTCCACTAGTAGATGCCGATGCACCACTGTAGCTTTACTGTAACCCTTGGACCTTCACTTTGACGATGAAACACAGAAATTGCATCGCTATTCAATACAAATTCAGAATGCCGACTTCTGTCTAGGAGGAGTAACGCATCAAACAGTCTGTGTTGTAAACTATCCGAGGGTCCAGTAGTAGATGCCGATGCACCATGGCCGGTTTACTGTAACCCTTGGACTTAACATTCAAGACGTAACACAGAAATTTCATGGCGATTCAATAAAAAAGGCACAATGCCGGCTTCTTTCTAGGAGGAGGAACCCATCAAACAGTGTGTGTTGCAAACATTCCTGAGGGTCCAGTAGTAGATGCCGATGTACTACTAAAGTTTCACTGTAACCCTTAGACCGTCATATTGACGATGAGACATAGAAATTGCATCGGGATCGAACAGATAAGTTACAATACCGACTTTTGTCTGGGAGGTGTAACAAATCAGACAGTCTGTGTTGCAAACATTCCTGAGGGTCCTGTAGTAGATGCCGGTGCACCACTGCAGGTTTACTGTAACCCTTGGACCTTAACATTCACGACGAAACACAGAAATTGCATCGCGATTCAATACAAAAATCAGAATGCCGACTTCTGTCTAGGAGGAGTACCCCATCGAACTGTCTGTGTTGCAAACATTCCTGAGGGTCCATTAGTAGATGCCGATGCACCACTGCAGGTTTACTGTAACCCTTCGACCTTCACATTGACGGTGAAACACAGAAATTGCACCGCGATCCAGTACAAAAGTCAGAATGTCGAATTCTGTCGAGTAGGAGTAACCCATCAAACAGTCTGTGTTGCAAACATACCTGAGTGTGCAGTAGTAGATGCCGATGCACCATGGCAGGTTTACAGTAACCCTTGGAACTTAACATTCACGACGAAACATAGAAATTGCATCGCGATTCAATACAAAAGGCACAATGCCGACTTCTACCTAGGAGGAGTAATCCTTCAAACTGTCTGTGTTGCAAACATTCGTGAGGGTCCAGTAGTAGATGCCGATGCACCACTGTAGCTTTACTGTAACCCTTGGACCTTCACATTGACGATGAAACACAGAAATTGCATCGCTATTCAATACAAAAGACAGAATCCCGACTTCTGTCTAGGAGGAGTAACCCATCGAACAGTCTTTGTTGCAAACTTTCCTGAGGGTCCAGTTGTGGGTGCCGATGCACCATGGCAAGGTTTACTGTAACCCTTGGACCTTCACATTGACGATGAAACACAGAAATTGCATCGCTATTCAATACAAAAGTCAGAATGACGACTTATGTCTAATCGGAGTAACCCATCAAAGAATCTGTGTTGTAAACATTCCTGAGGGTCCAATAGTGGATGCCGATGCACCATGGCAGGTTTACTGTAACCCTTGGACCTTTACATTCACGACGAAACACAGAAATTGCATTGCGATTCAATAGAAAAGACACAATGCCGACTTCTGTCTAGGAGGAGTAACCCATCGAACTGTCTGTGTTGCAAACATTCCTGAGGCTCCATTAGTAGATACCGATGCACCACTGTAGGTTTAATGTAACAAGTGCCCCTTCGCATTGACGATGAAACACAGAAATTGCATCGCTATTCAATACAAAAGATAGAATGCCGACTTCTGTCTAGGAATAGTAACGCATCAAACAGTCTGTGTTGTAAACATTCCTGAGGGTCCAGTAGTAGATGCCGATGCACTATGGCAGGTTTACTGTAACCCTTCGACCTTCACATATACGGTGAAACACAGAAATTGCATCGCTATTCAATACAAAGGTCAGAATGCCGACTTCTGTCTAGGAGGAGTAACCCATCAAACAGTCTCTGTTGCAAACTTTCCTGAGTGTCCAGTTGTGGATGCCGATGCACCACTGCAGGTTTACTGTAACCCTTGGACCTTCACTTTGACGATGAAACACAGAAATTGCATCGCTATTCAATACAAATTCAGAATGCCGACTTCTGTCTAGGAGGAGTAACGCATCAAACAGTCTGTGTTGTAAACATTCCGAGGGTCCAGTAGTAGATGCCGATGCACCATGGCAGGTTTACTGTAACCCTTGGACCATTACATTCACGACGAAACACAGAAATTACTTCGCAATTCAATATAAAAGTGACAATGAGGACTTCTGCCTACGAGGAGTAACCCATCAAACTGTATGTGTCGCAAACGTATCTGAGGGTCCAGTAGTAGATGCCGATGCACCATGGCAGGTTTACTGTAACCCTTGGACCTTCACATTGACGATGAAACACAGAAATTGCTCCGCGATTCAATCCAAAGTCAGAATGCCGACTTCTGTCTAGGAGGAGTAACCCATCAAACAGTCTGTGTTGCAAACATTCCTGAGGCTCCAGTAGTAGATGCCGATGCACCATGGCCGGTTTACTGTAACCCTTGGACTTAACATTCAAGACGTAACACAGAAATTTCATGGCGATTCAATAAAAAAGGCACAATGCCGGCTTCTTTCTAGGAGGAGGAACCCATCAGACAGTGTGTGTTGCAAACATTCCTGAGGTTCCAGTAGTAGATGCCGATGTACTACTAAAGTTTCACTGTAACCCTTAGACCGTCATATTGACGATGAGACATAGAAATTGCATCGGGATCGAACAGATAATTTACAATACCGACTTTTAACTGGGAGGTGTAACAAATCAGACAGTCTGTGTTGCAAACATTCCTGAGCGTCCTGTAGTAGATGCCGGTGCACCACAGCAGGTTTACTGTAACCCTTGGACCTTAACATTCACGACGAAACACAGAAATTGCATCGCGATTCAATACAAAAATCAGAATGCCGACTTCTGTCTAGGAGGAGGAACCCATCAAATAGTGTGTGTTGCAAACATTCCTGAGGGTCCAGTAGTAGATGCCGATGTACTACTAAAGTTTCACTGTAACCCTTAGACCGTCATATTGACGATGAGACATAGAAATTGCATCGGGATCGAACAGATAAGTTACAATACCGACTTTTGTCTGGGAGGTGTAACAAATCAGACAGTCTGTGTTGCAAACATTCCTGAGGGTCCAGTAGTATATGCCGATGCACCACTGTAGCTTTACTGTAACCCTTGGACCTTCACATTGACGATGAAACACAGAAATTGCATCGCTATTCAATACAAAAGTCAGAATGACGACTTCTGTCTAGGAGAAGTAACGCATCAAACAGTCTGTGTTGTAAACATTCCTGAGGGTCCAGTAGTAGATGCCGATGCACCACTGTAGGTTTACTGTAACCCTTGGATCTTCACATTGACGATGAAACACAGAAATTGCATCGCTATTCAATACAAAAGTCTGAATCCCGACTTCTGTCTAGGAGGAGTAACCCATCGAACAGTCTTTGTTGCAAACTTTCCTGAGGGTCCAGTTGTGGGTGCCGATGCACCACTGCAAGGTTTACTGTAACCCTTGGACCTTCACATTGACGATGAAACACAGAAATTGCATCGCGATTCAATACAAGATTAAGAATGACGACTTATGTCTAATCGGAGTAACCCATCAAACAATCTGTGTTGTAAACATTCCTGAGGGTCAAATATGGATGCCGATGCACCATGGCAGGTTTACTGTAACCCTTGGACCTTTACATTCACGACGAAACACAGAAATTGCATTGCGATTCAATAGAAAAGACACAATGCTGACTTCTGTCTAGGAGGAGTAACCCATCGAACTGTCTGTGTTGCAAACATTCCTGAGGCTCCATTAGTAGATACCGATGCACCACTGTAGGTTTAATGTAACAAGTGCCCCTTCGCATTGACGATGAAACACAGAAATTGCATCGCTATTCAATACAAAAGATAGAATGCCGACTTCTGTCTAGGAATAGTAACGCATCAAACAGTCTGTGTTGTAAACATTCCTGAGGGTCCAGTAGTAGATTCCGATGCACTATGGCAGGTTTACTGTAACCCTTGGACCTTCACATTGACGATGAAACACAGAAATTGCATCGCGATTCTATACAAAAAGCACAATGCCGACTTCTGTCTATGGGGAATAACCCATCAAACAGTCTGTGTTGTAAACATTCCTGAGGGTCCAGTAGTAGATGCCGATGCACCATGGCACGTTTACTCTAACCCTTGGACCTTAACAATCACGACGAAACACAGAAATTGCATCGCGATTAAATACGAATGGCTCAATGCCGGCTTCAGTCTAGGAGGAGTACCCCATCGAACTGTGTGAGTTGCAAATAATACTGAGGGTCCATTAGTAGATTCCGATGCACCACTGTAGGTTTACTGTAACCCTTGGACCCTCACATTGACGGTGAAACACAGAAATTGCATTTCGATCCAATACAAAAGTCGGAATGCCGACTTCTGTCTAGGAGGAGTAACCCATCAAACAGTCTCTGTTGCAAACTTTCCTGAGTGTCCAGTTGTGGATGCTGATACACCATGGCAGGTTTATTGTAACCCTTGGACCTTCACATTGACGGTGAAACACAGAAATTGCATCGCGTTTCAGTACAAAAGTCACAATGCCAACATCTAACTAGGAGGAGTAACCCATCAAACAGTCTGTGTTGCAAAAATTCCTGAGGGGTGCAGTAGTAGATGGTGATGCACTTTCGCTGGTTTACTGTCAAGCTTGGACCTTAACAATCACGACGAAACACAGAAATTACATCGATATTCAATATAAAAGTGACAATGAGGACTTCTGCCTATGTGGAGTAACTCATCAGACTGTATGTGCCGCAAACATATCTGAGGGTCCAGTAGTAGATGCCGAGGAACCACTGCAGGTTTACTGTAACCCTTGGACCTTCACGTTGACGGTGAAACAGAGAAATTGCATCGCGTTTCAATACAAAAGTCACAATGATGCGACATCTCACTAGGGGGAGTAACCCTTAAGTCAGTCTACGGTGCAAACATTCCTGAGGGTCCAGTAGTAGATGCCCATGCACTACTGCAGGTTTACTGTAACCCTTGGCCCTTAACATTCACGACGTAACACAGGAATTACATGGCGATTCAATACAAAAGGCAAAATGCCGGCTTTAGTGTAGGAGGAGTACCTTATCGAACTGTCTGTGTTGCAAACAATCCTGAGGGTCCAGTAGTAGATGCCCATGCACTATTGCAGGTTTACTGTAACCCTTGGACCTTCACATTGACGATGAAACACAGAAACTGTATCGCGATTCAAAACACAATTCACAATGCCGACTTCTGTCTAGGAGGAGGAACGCATCAAACAGTTTCTGTTGCAATCGTTTCTGAGGGTCAAGTAGTAGATGCCGATGCACCACTGCAGGTTTATTGTAACCCTTGGACCTTCACATTGACGACAAAATACAGAAATTGCATCGCGATTCAATACGAAAGTCAGAATGCCGACTTCTGTCTAGGAGGAGTAACACATCGAACTGTCTGTGTTGCAAACATTTCTGAGGGTCCAGTAGTGAATGCCGATGCACCATGGCAGGTTTACTGTAACCCTAGGACCTTAACATTCAAGACGAAGCACAGAAATTGCATCGCGATTCAATACAAAAGGCACAATGCCGACTTCTGTCTAGGAGGAGTAACCCATCGAACTGTCTGTGTTGCAAACATTCCTTAGGGTCCAGTAGTAGATGCCGATGCACCACTGCAGTTTTACTGTAAACCTTGGACCTTCACATTGACGATGAAACACAGAAATTGCATCGCGATTCAATTCAAAAGTCAGAATGACGACTTCTGTCTAGGAGGAGTAACCCATCAAATAGTCTGTGTTGCAAACATATCTGAGGGTCCAGTAGTGGATGCCGATGCACCACTGCAGGTTTACTGTAACCCTTGGACCTTAGCATCCACGACTAAACACAGAAATTGCATCGCCATTCAATACAAAAGGCACAATGCCAACTTATGTCTAGGTGGAGTAACCCATCGAACTGTCTGTGTTGCAAATATTTCTCGGATTCCATTAGTAGATGCCGATGCACCATGGCAGGTTTAATATAACCCTTGGACTTTCACATTAACGGTGAAACACAGAAATTGCATCGCGATCCAGTACAAAAGTCCGAATGCCGACTTCTGTCTAGTAGGAGTAACCCATCAAACAGTCTGTGTTGCAAACATTTCTGAGGGTCCAGTAGTAGCTGCCGATGCACCATGGAAGGTTTACTGTAAACCTTGGACGTTAACATTCACGACGAAACACAGAAATTTGCATCGCGGTTCAATAAAAAAGGCACAATGCCGTCTTCTGTCTAGGAGGAGGAACCCATCAAACAGTCTGTGTTGCATATAATCCTGAGGGTCCATTAGTAGATGCCGATGCACCACTGCAAGTTTACTGTAACCCTTGCACCGTAACATTCACGAGAAAACACAGAAATTGCATCGCGATTCAATACAAAAGGCACAATGCCGACTTCTGTCTAGGAGGAGTAACCCGTCGAACTATCTGTGTTGCAAACATTCCTGAGGGTCCATAAATAGATGCCGATGCACTACTGCAGGTTTAGTGTAACCCTTGGACCTTCACATTGACCGTGAAACACAGAAATTGCATCGCGTTTCAGTACAAAAGTCACAATGCCAACATCTCACTAGGACGTGTAACCCAACAAACAGTCTGTGTTGCAAAAATTCCTGAGGGTCCACTAGTAGATGCCGATGCACCGTGGCAGGTTTACTGTAATCCTTGGACCTTAACATTCACGACGAATTACAGAAATTGCATCGCTATTCTATATAAAAGGCACAATGCCGACTTCTCTCTAGGAGGAGTAACCCATCGAACTGTCTGTGTTGCAAACATTCCTGACGCTCCATTAGTAGATGCCGATGCACCACTGCAGGTTTAATGTAACCCTTGGCCCTTCACATTGACGGTGAAACACAGAAATTGTATCGCCTTTCAGTACAAAAGTCACAATCCCGATATATCACTAGGAGGAGTAACTCATCAAACTGTCTGTGTTGCAAAAATTCCTGAGGGTACAGTAGTAGCTGCGGATGCACTAATGCTGGTTTCCTGTAAAGCTTGGACCTTAACACTCGCGACGAATCACAGAAATTACATCCAGATTCAATACAAAAGACACAATGCCGATTTCTGTCTAGGAGGAGGAACCCATCAAACAGTGTGTGTTGCAAACATTCTTGAGGGTCCAGTTGTAGATGCCGATGCACTACTAAAGTTTCACTGTAATCCTTGGACCGTCACATTGACGATGATACATAGAGATTGCATCGGGTTCGAACAGATAAGTAACAATACGGACTTCTGTCTGGCAGGAGTAACAAACCAGACAGTCTGTGTTGCAAACATTCATGCGGGTCCAGTAGTAGATGTCGATGCACCACGGCAGGTTTACTGAAACCCTTGGACATTAACATTCACGACGAAACACAGAAATTTGCATCGCGGTTCAATAAAAAAGGCACAATGCCGTCTTCTGTCTAGGTGGAGGAACCCATCAAACAGTCTGTGTTGCAAATAATCCTGAGGGTCCATTAGTAGATTCCGATGCACCACTGCAGGTGTACTGTAACCCTTGGACCTTAACATTCACGACAAAACACAGAAATTGCATCGCGATTCAATACAAAAGGCACAATGACGACTTCTGTCTAGGAGGAGTAACCCGTCGAACTGTCTCTGTTACAAACATTCCTGAGGGTCCATAAATAGATGCCGAGGAACCACTGCAGGTTTACTGTAACCCTTGGACCTTCACATTGACGGTGAAACAGAGAAATTGCATTGCGTTTCAATACAAAAGTCACAATGCCGCGACATATCACTAGGAGGAGTAACCCTTAAATCAGTGTATGGTGCAAACATTCCTGAGGGTCCAGTAGTGGACGCCGATGCACCACGGCAGGTTTAATGTAACCCTTGGACCTTCACATTAAACGGTGAAACACAGAAATTGCATCGCGTTTCAGGACAAAAGTCACAATGCCAACACCTCACTAGACGAGTAACCCATCAAACAGTCTGTGTCGCAAACATTCCTGAAGGTCCAGTAGTAGATGCCGATGCACCACTGCAGGTTTAATGTAACCCTTGGACCTTCACATTGACGGTGAAACACATAAACTGCATCGCGATTCAAGACAAAAGTCATAATGCCGACTTCTGTCTAGTAGGAGTAACCCATCAAACAGTCTGTGTTGCAAACATTCCTGAGGGTCCAGTAGTAGAAGCCGATGCACCATGGCAGGTTTACTGTAACCCATGGACCATAACATTCACGACGAAACAGAAATTGCATCGCGATTCAATACAAAAGGCACAATGCCGACTTCTGTCTAGGAGGAGTAACCCATCGAACTGTCTGTGTTGCAAACATTCCTGAGGGTCCATAAATAGATGCCGATGCACCACTACTGGTTTATTGTAACCCTTGGACCTTAACATTGACGGTGAAACACAGAAAGTGCATCGCGTTTCAATACAAAAATCTTAATGCCGCGACATATCACTAAGAGGAGTAGCCCTTAAAACAGTCGGTGGTGCTAACATTCCTGAGGGTCCAGTAGTAGATGCCCATGCACCACTGCAGGTTTACTGTAAATCTTGGACCTTCACATTGACGATGAAACACTGAAATTGCATCGCGATTCAATGCACAAGTCACAATGCCGACTTCTGACTAGGAGGGGTAACTCTTCAAACAGTCTGTGTTGCAAACATTCCTCAGGGTCCAGTAGTAGACGCCGATGCACTACTGCAGGTTTACTGTAACCTTTGGACCATAACATTTACGACGAAACACAGAAATTGCATCGCGATACAATACAAAAGTCACAATGCCGACTTAAGTCTATAATGAGTAACCTATCAAACACTGTGTGTTGCAAACATTGCTGAGGGTCCAGTAGTAGATGCCAATGCACCATGGCAGGTTTACTGTAACCCTTGGACCTTAGCATCCACGACTAAACACAGAAATTGCATCGCGATTCAATACAAAAGGCACAATGCCAACTTATGTCTAGGTGGAGTAACCCATCGAACTGTCTGTGTTGCAAATATTTCTCGGATTCCATTAGTAGATGCCGATGCACCATGGCAGGTTTAATATAACCCTTGGACTTTCACATTAACGGTGAAACACAGAAATTGCATCGCGATCCAGTACAAAAGTCCGAATGCCGACTTCTGTCTAGTAGGAGTAACCCATCAAACAGTCTGTGTTGCAAACATTTCTGAGGGTCCAGTAGTAGCTGCCGATGCACCATGGCAGGTTTACTATAAACCTTGGACGTTAACATTCACGACGAAACACAGAAATTTGCACCGCGGTTCAATAAAAAAGGCACAATGCCGTCTTCTGTCTAGGAGGAGGAACCCATCAAACAGTCTGTGTTGCAAACAATCCTGAGGGTCCATTAGTAGATTCCGATGCACCACTGCAGGTGTACTGTAACCCTTGGACCTTAACATTCACGACAAAACACAGAAATTGCATCGCGATTCAATACAAAAGGCACAATGCCGACTTCTGTCTAGGAGGAGTCACCCGTCGAACTGTCTGTGTTGCAAACATTCCTGAGGGTCCATAAATAGATGCCGATGCACCACGGCAGGTTTAATGTAACCCTTGGACCTTCACATTAAACGGTGAAACACAGAAATTGCATCGCGTTTCAGGACAAAAGTCACAATGCCAACACCTCACTAGACGAGTAACCCATCAAACAGTCTGTGTCGCAAACATTCCTGAAGGTCCAGTAGTAGATGCCGATGCACCACTGCAGGTTTAATGTAACCCTTGGACCTTCACATTGACGGTGAAACACATAAATTGCATCGCGATTCAATACAAAAGTCATAATGCCGACTTCTGTCTAGTAGGAGTAACCCATCAAACAGTCTGTGTTGCAAACTTTCCTGAGGGTCCAGTAGTAGAAGCCGATGCACCATGGCAGGTTTACTGTAACCCATGGACCATAACATTCACGACGAAACAGAAATTGCATCGCGATTCAATACAAAAGGCACAATGCCGACTTCTGTCTAGGAGGAGTAACCCATCAAACAGTCTGTGTTGCAAACATTCCTGAGGGTCCAGTAGTAGATGCCCATGCACCACTGAAAGTTTACTGTAAATCTTGGACCTTCACATTGACGATGAAACACAGAAATTGCATCGCGATTCAATGCACAAGTCACAATGCCGACTTCTGACTAGGAGGAGCAACTCTTCAAACAGTCTGTGTTGCAAACATTCCTCAGGGTCCAGTAGTAGACGCCGATGCACTACTGCAGGTTTACTGTAACCCTTGGACCATAACATTTACGACGAAACACAGAAATTGCATCGCGATACAATACAAAAGTCACAATGCCGACTTAAGTCTATAATGAGTAACCTATCAAACACTGTGTGTTGCAAACATTGCTGAGGGTCCAGTAGTAGATGCCAATGCACCATGGCAGGTTTACTGTAACCCTTGGACCTTAACATTCACGACGTAACACAGAAATCGCATGCCGATTCAATAAAAAAGGCACAATGCCGGCTTCTGTCTAGGAGGAGTACCCCATCGAACTGTCTGTGTTTGCAAAATTTCCTGAGGGTCCATTAGTAGATGCCGATGCACCACTGCAGGTTTACTATAACCCTTTGACCTTCACATTGACGGTGAAACACAGAAATTGCATCGCGATTCAGTACAAAAGTCAGAATGCCAACTTCTGTCTAGGAGGAGTAACCCATCAAACAGTCTGTGTTGCAAACATTGCTGAGGGTCCAGTAGTGGATGCCGATGCACCACTGCAGGTTTACTGTAACCCTTGGACCTTAGCATCCACGACTAAACACAGAAATTGCATCTCGATTCAATACAAAAGGCACAATGCCAACTTATGTCTAGGTGGAGTAACCCATCGAACTGTCTGTGTTGCAAATATTTCTCGGATTCCATTAGTAGATGCCGATGCACCATGGCAGGTTTAATATAACCCTTGGACTTTCACATTAACGGTGAAACACAGAAATTGCATCGCGATCCAGTACAAATGTCCGAATGCCGACTTCTGTCTAGTAGGAGTAACCCATCAAACAGTCTGTGTTGCAAACATTTCTGAGGGTCCAGTAGTAGCTGCCGATGCACCATGGCAGGTTTACTATAAACCTTGGACGTTAACATTCACGACGAAACACAGAAATTTGCATCGCGGTTCAATAAAAAAGGCACAATGCCGTCTTCTGTCTAGGAGGAGGAACCCATCAAACAGTCTGTGTTGCAAACAATCCTGACGGTCCATTAGTAGATTCCGATGCACCACTGCAGGTGTACTGTAACCCTTGGACCTTAACATTCACGACAAAGCACAGAAATTGCATCGCGATTCAATACAAAAGGCACAATGCCGACTTCTGTCTAGGAGTAGTCACCCGTCGAACTGTCTGTGTTGCAAACATTCCTGAGGGTCCATAAATAGATGCCGATGCACCACGGCAGGTTTCATGTAACCCTTGGACCTTCACATTAAACGGTGAAACACAGAAATTGCATCGCGTTTCAGGACAAAAGTCACAATGCCAACACCTCACTAGACGAGTAACCCATCAAACAGTCTGTGTCGCAAACATTCCTGAAGGTCCAGTAGTAGATGCCGATGCACCACTGCAGGTTTAATGTAACCCTTGGACCTTCACATTGACGGTGAAACACATAAATTGCATCGCGATTCAAGACAAAAGTCATAATGCCGACTTCTGTCTAGTAGGAGTAACCCATCAAACAGTCTGTGTTGCAAACTTTCCTGAGGGTCCAGTAGTAGAAGCCGATGCACCATGGCAGGTTTACTGTAACCCATGGACCATAACATTCACGACGAAACAGAAATTGCATCGCGATTCAATACAAAAGGCACAATGCCGACTTCTGTCTAGGAGGAGTAACCCATCAAACAGTCTGTGTTGCAAACATTCCTGAGGGTCCAGTAGTAGATGCCCATGCACCACTGCAGGTTTACTGTAAATCTTGGACCTTCACATTGACGATGAAACACAGAAATTGCATCGCGATTCAATGCACAAGTCACAATGCCGACTTCTGACTAGGAGGAGCAACTCTTCAAACAGTCTGTGTTGCAAACATTTCTCAGGGTCCAGTAGTAGACGCCGATGCACTACTGCAGGTTTACTGTAACCCTTGGACCATAACATTTACGACGAAACACAGAAATTGCATCGCGATACAATACAAAAGTCACAATGCCGACTTAAGTCTATAATGAGTAACCTATCAAACACTGTGTGTTGCAAATATTGCTGAGGGTCCAGTAGTAGATGCCAATGCACCATGGCAGGTTTACTGTAACCCTTGGACCTTAACATTCACGACGTAACACAGAAATCGCATGCCGATTCAATAAAAAAGGCACAATGCCGGCTTCTGTCTAGGAGGAGTACCCCATCGAACTGTCTGTGTTTGCAAAATTTCCTGAGGGTCCATTAGTAGATGCCGATGCACCACTGCAGGTTTACTATAACCCTTTGACCTTCACATTGACGGTGAAACACAGAAATTGCATCGCGATCCAGTACAAAAGTCAGAATGCCAACTTCTGTCTAGTAGGAGTAACCCATCAAACAGTCTGTGTTGCAAACATTCCTGAAGGTCCAGTAGTAGGTGCCGATGCACCACTGCAGGTTTACTGTAACCCTTGGACCTTCACATTGACGATTAAACACAGAAACTGCATTGCGATTCAGTACAAAAGTCAGAATGCCAACTTCTGTCTAGGAGGAGTAACCCATCAAACAGTCTGTGTTGCAAATAATCCTGAGGGTCCATTAGTAGATGCCGATGCACCACTGCAGGTTTACTGTAACCCTTGGACCTTAACACTCACGACAAAACACAGAAATTGCATCGCGATTCAATACAAAAGGCACAATGCCGACTTCTGTCTAGGAGGAGTCACCCGTCGAACTGTCTGTGTTGCAAACATTCCTGAGGGTCCATAAATAGATGCCGATACACCACTGCAGGTTTATTGTAACCCTTGGACCTTCACATTGACGATTAAACACAGAAACTGCATTGCGATTCAGTACAAAAGTCAGAATGACGACTTCTGTCTAGGAGGAGTAACCCATCAAACAGTCTCTGTTGCAAACTTTCCTGAGGGTCCAGTAGTGGATGCCGATGACCCACCGCAGGTTTACTGTAACCTTTGGACCTTAGCATCCACGACTAAACACAGAAATTGCATCGCGATTCAATACAAAAGGCACAATGCCAACTTATGTCTAGGTGGAGTAAGCCATCGAACTGTCTGTGTTGCAAATATTTCTCGGATTCCATTAGTAGATGCCGATGCACCATGGCAGGTTTAATATAACCCTTGGACTTTCACATTAACGGTGAAACACAGAAATTGCATCGCGATCCAGTACAAATGTCCAAATGCCGACTTCTGTCTAGTAGGAGTAACCCATCAAACAGTCTGTGTTGCAAACATTTCTGAGGGTCCAGTAGTAGCTGCCGATGCACCATGGCAGGTTTACTGTAAACCTTGGACGTTAACATTCACGACGAAACACAGAAATTTGCATCGCGGTTCAATAAAAAAGGCACAATGCCGTCTTCTGTCTAGGAGGAGGAACCCATCAAACAGTCTGTGTTGCATATAATCCTGAGGGTCCATTAGTAGATGCCGATGCACCACTGCAAGTTTACTGTAACCCTTGGACCGTAACATTCACGAGAAAACACAGAAATTGCATCGCGATTCAATACAAAAGGCACAATGCCGACTTCTGTCTAGGAGGAGTAACCCGTCGAACTATCTGTGTTGCAAACATTCCTGAGGGTCCATAAATAGATGCCGATGCACTACTGCAGGTTTAGTGTAACCCTTGGTCCTTCACATTGACCGTGAAACACAGAAATTGCATCGCGTTTCAGTACAAAAGTCACAATGCCAACATCTCACTAGGACGTGTAACCCAACAAACAGTCTGTGTTGCAAAAATTCCTGAGGGTCCACTAGTAGATGCCGATGCACCGTGGCAGGTTTACTGTAACCCTTGGACCTTAACATTCACGACGAATTACAGAAATTGCATCGCTATTCTATATAAAAGGCACAATGCCGACTTCTCTCTAGGAGGAGTAACCCATCGAACTGTCTGTGTTGCAAACATTCCTGACGCTCCATTAGTAGATGCCGATGCACCACTGCAGGTTTAATGTAACCCTTGGCCCTTCACATTGACGGTGAAACACAGAAATTGTATCGCCTTTCAGTACAAAAGTCACAATCCCGATATATCACTAGGAGGAGTAACTCATCAAACTGTCTGTGTTGCAAAAATTCCTGAGGGTACAGTAGTAGCTGCGGATGCACTAATGCTGGTTTCCTGTAAAGCTTGGACCTTAACACTCGCGACGAATCACAGATATTACATCCAGATTCAATACAAAAGACACAATGCCGATTTCTGTCTAGGAGGAGGAACCCATCAAACAGTGTGTGTTGCAAACATTCCTGAGGGTCCAGTTGTAGATGCCGATGCACTACTAAAGTTTCACTGTAATCCTTGGACCGTCACATTGACGATGACACATAGAAATTGCATCGGGTTCGAACAGATAAGTAACAATACGGACTTCTGTCTGGCAGGAGTAACAAACCAGACAGTCTGTGTTGCAAACATTCCTGAGGGTTCAGTAGTAGATGTCGATGCACCACGGCAGGTTTACTGAAACCCTTGGACATTAACATTCACGACGAAACACAGAAATTTGCATCGCCGTTCAATAAAAAAGGCACAATGCCGTCTTCTGTCTAGGAGGAGGAACCCATCAAACAGTCTGTGTTGCAAATAATCCTGAGGGTCCATTAGTAGATTCCGATGCACCACTGCAGGTGTACTGTAACCCTTGGACCTCAACATTCACGACAAAACACAGAAATTGCATCGCGATTCAATACAAAAGGCACAATGACGACTTCTGTCTAGGAGGAGTAACCCTCGAACTGTCTCTGTTACAAACATTCCTGAGGGTCCATAAATAGATGCCGAGGAACCACTGCAGGTTTACTGTAACCCTTGGACCTTCACATTGACGGTGAAACACATAAATTGCATCGCGATTCAAGACAAAAGTCATAATGCCGACTTCTGTCTAGTAGGAGTAACCCATCAAACAGTCTGTGTTGCAAACATTCCTGAGGGTCCAGTAGTAGAAGCCGATGCACCATGGCTGGTTTACTGTAACCCATGGACCATAACATTCACGACGAAACAGAAATTGCATCGCGATTCAATACAAAAGGCACAATGCCGACTTCTGTCTAGGAGGAGTAACCCATCGAACTGTCTGTGTTGCAAACATTCCTGAGGGTCCATAAATAGATGCCGATGCACCACTACAGGTTTATTGTAACCCTTGGACCTTAACATTGACGGTGAAACACAGAAAGTGCATCGCGTTTCAATACAAAAATCTTAATGCCGCGACATATCACTAAGAGGAGTAGCCCTTAAAACAGTCGGTGGTGCTAACATTCCTGAGGGTCCAGTAGTAGATGCCCATGCACCACTGCAGGTTTACTGTAAATCTTGGACCTTCACAATGACGATGAAACACAGAAATTGCATCGCGATTCAATGCACAAGTCACAATGCCGACTTCTGACTAGGAGGAGTAACTCTTCAAACAGTCTGTGTTGCAAACATTCCTCAGGGTCCAGTAGTAGACGCCGATGCACTACTGCAGGTTTACTGTAACCCTTGGACCATAACATTTACGACGAAACACAGAAATTGCATCGCGATACAATACAAAAGTCACAATGCCGACTTCAGTCTATAATGAGTAACCTATCAAACACTGTGTGTTGCAAACATTGCTGAGGGTCCAGTAGTAGATGCCAATGCACCATGGCAGGTTTACTGTAACCCTTGGACCTTAACATTCACGACGTAACACAGAAATCGCATGCCGATTCAATAAAAAAGGCACAATGCCGGCTTCTGTCTAGGAGGAGTACCCCATCGAACTGTCTGTGTTTGCAAAATTTCCTGAGGGTCCATTAGTAGATGCCGATGCACCACTGCAGGTTTACTATAACCCTTTGACCTTCACATTGACGGTGAAACACAGAAATTGCATCGCGATCCAGTACAAAAGTCAGAATGCCAACTTCTGTCTAGGAGGAGTAACCCATCAAACAGTCTATGTTGTAAACATTCCTGAGGGTCCAGTAGTAGATGCCCATGCACCACTGCAGGTATACTGTAAACCTTGGACCTTCACATTGACGATGAATCTCAGAAATTGTATAGCGATTCAATATAAAAGTCAGAATGTCGACTTCTGTCTAGGAGAAGTAACCCATCAAACAGTCTATGTTGTAAACATTCCTGAGGGTCCAGTAGTAGATGCCCATGCACCACTGCAGGTATACTGTAAACCTTGGACCTTCACATTGACGATGAAACACAGAAATTGTATCGCGATTCAATACACAATTCACAATGTCGATTTCTGTCTAGGAGGAGTAACGCATCAAACAGTCTGTGTTGCAAACATTGCTGAGGGTCCAGTAGTGGATGCCGATGCACCACTGCAGGTTTACTGTAACCCTTGGACCTTAGCATCCACGACTAAACACAGAAATTGCATCGCCATTCAATACAAAAGGCACAATGCCAACTTATGTCTAGGTGGAGTAACCCATCGAACTGTCTGTGTTGCAAATATTTCTCGGATTCCATTAGTAGATGCCGATGCACCATGGCAGGTTTAATATAACCCTTGGACTTTCACATTAACGGTGAAACACAGAAATTGCATCGCGATCCAGTACAAAAGTCCGAATGCCGACTTCTGTCTAGTAGGAGTAACCCATCAAACAGTCTGTGTTGCAAACATTTCTGAGGGTCCAGTAGTAGCTGCCGATGCACCATGGCAGGTTTACTGTAAACCTTGGACGTTAACATTCACGACGAAACACAGAAATTTGCATCGCGGTTCAATAAAAAAGGCACAATGCCGTCTTCTGTCTAGGAGGAGGAACCCATCAAACAGTCTGTGTTGCATATAATCCTGAGGGTCCATTAGTAGATGCCGATGCACCACTGCAAGTTTACTGTAACCCTTGGACCTTAACATTAACGAGAAAACACAGAAATTGCATCGCGATTCAATACAAAAGGCACAATGCCGACTTCTGTCTGGGAGGAGTAACCCGTCGAACTATCTGTGTTGCAAACATTCCTGAGGGTCCATAAATAGATGCCGATGCACTACTGCAGGTTTAGTGTAACCCTTGAACCTTCACATTGACGGTGAAACACAGAAATTGTATCGCCTTTCAGTACAAAAGTCACAATCCCGATATATCACTAGGAGGAGTAACTCATCAAACTGTCTGTGTTGCAAAAATTCCTGAGGGTACAGTAGTAGCTGCGGATGCACTAATGCTGGTTTCCTGTAAAGCTTGGACCTTAACACTCGCGACGAATCACAGAAATTACATCCAGATTCAATACAAAAGACACAATGCCGATTTCTGTCTAGGAGGAGGAACCCATCAAACAGTGTGTGTTGCAAACATTCCTGAGGGTCCAGTAGTAGATGCCGATGCACTACTAAAGTTTCACTGTAATCCTTGGACCGTCACATTGACGATGATACATAGAAATTGCATCGGGTTCGAACAGATAAGTAACAATACGGACTTCTGTCTGGCAGGAGTAACAAACCAGACAGTCTGTGTTGCAAACATTCCTGAGGGTTCAGTAGTAGATGTCGATGCACCACGGCAGGTTTACTGAAACCCTTGGACATTAACATTCACGACGAAACACAGAAATTGCATCGCGATTCGCTACAAAAGTCACAATGCCGACTTCTGTCTAGGTGGAGTAACCCATCAAACAGTCTGATTTGCATTCATTCTGGTGGGTCCAGTAGTAGATACCGATGCACCACTGCTGGTCTAATGTAAATCTTGGACCTTCAAATTGACAAAAAACACAGCAATTGCATCGCGTTTCAATACAAAAGTCACAATGCCTTTGTCTGAATAGGAGGAGTAACCCATCAAACAGTGTGTGTTGCAAACATTCATGAGGGTCCAGTAGTAGATGCCGATGCACTACTAAAGTTTCACTGTAACCCTTGGACCGTCACATTGTCGATAAAACATAGAAATAGCATCGGAATCGAACAGATAAGTAACAATACCGACTTCCGTCTGGGAGGATTAACAAATCAGACAGTCTGTGTTGCAAACATTCATGCGGGTCCAGTAGTAGATGCCGATGAACCACAGCAGGTTTACTGTAACCCTTTGACCTTCACATTGACGGTGAAACAAAGAAATTGCATCGCGTTTCAATACAAAAGCCACAATGCCGCGACATCTCACTAGGACGAGTAACCCTTAAAACAGGCTATGGTGCAAACATTCCTGAGGGTCCAGTAGTAGATGCCGATGCACCATGGCAGGTTTACTGTAAACCTTGGACCTTAACATTCACGACGAAACACAGAAATTTGCATCGCGGTTCAATACAAAAGGCACAATGACGACTTCTGTCTAGGAGGAGTAACCGGTCGAACTGTCTCTGTTACAAACATTCCTGAGGGTCCATAAATAGATGCCGAGGAACCACTGCAGGTTTACTGTAACCCTTGGACCTTCACATTGACGGTGAAACAGAGAAATTGCATCGCGATTCAAAAGTCATAATGCCGACTTCTGTCTAGTAGGAGTAACCCATCAAACAGTCTGTGTTGCAAACATTCCTGAGGGTCCAGTAGTAGAAGCCGATGCACCATGGCAGGTTTACTGTAACCCATGGACCATAACATTCACGACGAAACAGAAATTGCATCGCGATTCAATACAAAAGGCACAATGCCGACTTCTGTCTAGGAGGAGTAACCCATCGAACTGTCTGTGTTGCAAACATTCCTGAGGGTCCATAAATAGATGCCGATGCACCACTACAGGTTTATTGTAACCCTTGGACCTTAACATTGACGGTGAAACACAGAAAGTACATCGCGTTTCAATACAAAAATCTTAATGCCGCGACATATCACTAAGAGGAGTAGCCCTTAAAACAGTCGGTGGTGCTAACATTCCTGAGGGTCCAGTAGTAGATGCCCATGCACCACTGCAGGTTTACTGTAACCCTTGGACCTTAACATTGACGATGAAACACAGAAATCGCATGCCGATTCAATAAAAAAGGCACAATGCCGGCTTCTGTCTAGGAGGAGTACCCCATCGAACTGTCTGTGTTTGCAAAATTTCCTGAGGTTCCATTAGTAGATGCCGATGCACCACTGCAGGTTTACTATAACCCTTTGACCTTCACATTGACGGTGAAACACAGAAATTGCATCGCGATCCAGTACAAAAGTCAGAATGCCAACTTCTGTCTAGTAGGAGTAACCCATCAAACAGTCTGTGTTGCAAACATTCCTGAAGGTCCAGTAGTAGGTGCCGATGCACCACTGCAGGTTTACTGTAACCCTTGGACCTTCACATTGACGATTAAACACAGAAACTGCATTGCGATTCAGTACAAAAGTCAGAATGCCAACTTCTGTCTAGGAGGAGTAACCCATCAAACAGTCTGTGTTGCAAATAATCCTGAGGGTCCATTAGTAGATGCCGATGCACCACTGCAGGTTTACTGTAACCCTTGGACCTTAACACTCACGACAAAACACAGAAATTGCATCGCGATTCAATACAAAAGGCACAATGCCGACTTCTGTCTAGGAGGAGTCACCCGTCGAACTGTCTGTGTTGCAAACATTCCTGAGGGTCCATAAATAGATGCCGATACACCACTGCAGGTTTATTGTAACCCTTGGACCTTCACATTCACAGTGACACACAGAAATTGAATCGCGTTTCTGTACAAAAGTCACAATGCCAACATGTCTCTGTGAGGAGTAACCCCTCAAACAGTCTGTGTTGCAAAAATTCCTGAGGGTTCAGTAGTAGATGCTGATGCACTTTCGCTGGTTTACTGTCAAGGTTGGACCTTAACACTCACGACGAAGCACAGAAATTACATCGCGATTCAATACAAAAGGCACAATGACGACTTCTGTCTAGGAGGAGTAACCCGTCGAACTGTCTCTGTTACAAACATTCCTGAGGGTCCATAAATAGATGCCGAGGAACCACTGCAGGTTTACTGTAACCCTTGGACCTTCACATTGACGGTGAAACAGAGAAATTGCATTGCGTTTCAATACAAAAGTCACAATGCCGCGACATATCACTAGGAGGAGTAACCCTTAAATCAGTCTATGGTGCAAACATTCCTGAGGGTCCAGTAGTGGATGCCGATGCACCACGGCAGGTTTAATGTAACCCTTGGACCTTCACATTAAATGGAGAAACACAGAAATTGCATCGCGTTTCAGTACAAAAGTCACATTGCCGACATCTCACTAGGAGGACTAACCCATCAAACAGTCTGTGTTGTAAACATTTCTGAGGGTCCAGTAGTAGATGCTGTGCATCACTGCAGTATTATTGTAACCCTTGGACCTTGACATTGACGAACAAACACAGAACATGAATCGCGATTCAATACAAAAGTCAGAATGCCAACTTCTGTCTAGGAGCAGTAACCCATCAAACAGTCTGTGTTGCAAACATTCCTCACGATCCAATAGTAGATGCCGATACACTACTACAGGTTTACTGTAACCCTTCGACCTTCACATTGACGATGAAACACAGAAATTGCATCGCGATTCTGTACAAAAGTCAGAATGCCGACTTCTGTCTAACAGGAGTAACCCAGCAAACAGGCTGTGTTGCAAACATTTCTGAGGGTCCAGTAGTAAATGCCGATGCACCATGGCAGGTTTATTGTAACGGATTTTAACATTCACGACGAAACACAGAAATTGCATGGCGATTCAAAACAAAAGGCAAAATGCCGGCTTCTCTCTAGGAGAACTCTCTGTGTAGCAAACATTCCAGAAGGTCCATTAGTAGATGCCGATGCACCACTGCAGGTTTAATGTAACCCTTGGACCTTCACATTGACGGTGAAACACAGAAATTGCATCGCGATTCAAGACAAAAGTCACCATGCCGACTTCTGTCTAGTAGGAGTAACCCAACAAACAGTCTGTGTTGCAAACATTCCTGAGGGTCCAGTAGTAGAAGCTGAGGCACCATGGCAGGTTTACTGTAACCCTTGCACCTCAATATTCACGACGCAACAGAAATTGCATCGCGATTCAATACAAAAGGCACAATGCCGACTTCTGTCTAGGAGGAGTAACCCATCGAACTGTCTGTGTTGCAAACATTCCTGAGGGTCCATAAATGATGCCGATGCACCACTGCAGGTTTATTGTAACCCTTGGACCTTCACATTGACGGTGTAACACAGAAATTGCATCGCGTTTCAGTACAAAAGTCACAATGCCAACATCTCACAAGGACGAGTAAAACATCAAACAGCCTGTGTTGCAAAAATTCCTGAGTGTCCAGTAGTAGATGCTGATGGACTTTCGCTGTTTTACTGTCAAGGTTGGACTTTAACACTCACGACGGAACACAGAAATTACATGCAATTCAATAGAAAAGTCACAATGAGGACTTCTGACCAAGAGGAGAAACCCATCAAACTGTATGTGTTGCAAACATATCTGAGGGTCCAGTAGTAGATGCCGAGGAACAACTGCACGTTTACTGTAACCCTTGGACCTTCACATTGACGGTGAAACAGAGAAATTGCATCGCGTTTCAATACAAATGTCACAAAGCAACGACACCACACTAGGAGGAGTAACCCTTAAATCAGTCTATGGTGCAAACATTCCTGAGGCTCCAGTAGTAGATGCCCATGCACCATGGCAGGTTTACTGTAACCCTTTGACCTTAACATTTACGACGAAACAGAAATTGCATCGCGATTTAATACAAAAAGCACAATGCCGACTTCTGTCTAGGAGGAGTAAGCCATCGAACTGTCTATGTTGCAAACATTCCTGAGGGTCCATAAATAGATGCCGATGCACGACTGCAGGTTTATTGTAACCCTTGGACCTTCACATTGACGGTGAAACACAGAAATTGCATCTCGTTTCAGTACAAAAGTCACAATGAAAACATGTCACTAGGAGGAGTAACCTATCAAACAGTCTGTGTTGCAAAAATTCCTGAGGGTCCAGTAGTAGATGCTGATGCACTTTCGCTAGTTTACTGTCAGACTTGGACCTTAACACTCAAGACCAAACACAGAAATTACATCACAAATCAATACAAAAGTCACAATGCCGACTTCTGTCTAGGAAGAGTAACGCATCAAACAGTCTGTGTTACAAACATTCCTGATGGTCCAGTAGTAGACGCCGATGCACTACTGCAGGTTTACTGTAACCCTTGTAATTTAACATTCACGACGAAACACAGAAATTGCATCGCGATACAATACAAAAGTCACAATGCCGACTACAGTCTATAATGAGTAACCTATCAAACAGTGTGTGTTGCAATCATTGCTGAGGGTCCAGTAGTAGATGCCCATGCACCATGAAAGGTTTACCGTAACCCTTGGACCTTAACATTCACGACGAAACACAGAAATTGCATCGCGATTCAATACAAAAGACACAATGCCGGCTTCTGTCTAAGAGGAGTAACCCATCAAACAGTCTGTGTTGTAAACATTCCTCAGGGTCCAGTAGTAGATGCCGATACAACATGGCAGGTTTACTGTAACCCTTGGACCTTAACATTCACGACAAAAAACAGAAATTTCATTGCGATTCAATACAAAAGGCACAATGACGGCTTCTGTGTGGGAGGAGTATCCCATCAAACTGTCTGTGTTGCAAACATTCCTGAGCGTCCAGTAGTAGATTCCGATGCAGCACTGCAGGTTTACTGTAACCCTTGGATCTTCACATTGACGATGAAACACAGAAATTGCATCGCGATTCAATACAAAAGTCAGAATGCCGACTTCTGTCTAGGAGGAGTAACCCATCAAACAGTCTGTGTTGTAAACATTCCTCAGGGTCTAGTGGTGGATGCCGAAGCACCATGGCAGGTTTACTGTAACCCTTGGACCTTCACATTGACGGTGAAATACAGAAATTGAATCGCGATCCAATACAAAAGTCAGAATGTAGACTTCTCTCTAGTAGGAGAAACCCATCAAATAGTCTGTGTTGGAAACATTCCTGAGGGTCCAGTAGTAGATGCCGATGCACCATGGCAGGTTTCCTGTAACCCTTGGACCTTAACATTCACGACGAAACACAGAAATTGCATCGTGATTCAATACAAAATGCAAAATGCCGACTTCTGTCTAGGAGGAGAAACCCACCGACCTGTCTGTGTTGCAAACATTCCTGAGGGTCCATAAGTAGATGCCGATGCACCACTGCAGGTTTATTGTAACCTATGGACCTTCACATTGACGGTGAAACACAGAAATTGCATCGCGTTTCAGTACAAAACTCACAATGCCAACATCTCACTAGGAGGAGTAACCCATCAAACAGTCTGTGTTGCAAGAAATTCCTGAGGGTCCAGTAGTAGATGATGATGCACTTTCGCTGGTTTACTGTAAAGCTTGGACCTTAACACTCACGACGAAACACAGAAATTACATCGCAATTCAATACAAAAGTCTGAATGCCGACTTCTGTCTAGTAGGAGTAACCCATCAAACAGTCTGTGTTGCAAACATTCCTCCGAGTTCAGTAGTAGATGCCGATACAACATGGCAGGTTCACTGTAACCCTTGGACCTTAACATTCACGACGAAACACAGAAATTGCATCGCGATTCAATACAAATGGCATAATGCCGACTTCTGTCTGGGAGGAGTAACCCATCGAATTGTCTGTGTTGCAAAAATTCCTGAGGGTACAGTAGTAGATGCTGATGCACTAATGATGGTTTACTGTAAAGCTTGGACCTTAACACTCACGACGAAACACAGAAATTACATTGCGATTCAATACAAAAGACACAATGCCGACTTCTGTCTGGGAGGAGGAACCCATCAAACAGTCTGTGTTGCAAACATTCCTGAGGGTCCAGTAGTAGATGACGATGAACCACTGCAGGTTTACTGTAACCCTTGGACCTTAACATTCACGACGAAACACAGTAATTGCATCGCAATTCAGTACAAAAGGCACAATGCCGAATTCTGTCTAGGAGGAGTAACCCATCGATCTGTCTGTGTTGCAAACATTCCTGAGCGTCCAATAGTAGATGCCGATGCACCACTGCAGGTTTACTGTAACCCTTGGACCTTCACATTGACGATGAAACACAGAAATTGCATTGCGATTCAATACAAAGGTCAGAATGCCGACTTCTGTCTAGGAGGAGTAACCCATCAAACAGTCTGTGTTGTAAACATTCCTGAGGGTCCAGTGGTGGAAGCCGAAGCACCATGGCAGGTTTACTGTAACACTTGGACCTTAACATTCACGACGAATCACATAAATTGCACCGCGATTCAATACAAAAGGCACAATGCCGACTTCTGTGTGGGAGGAGTACCCCATCGAACTGTCTGTGTTGCAAATAATCCTGAGGGTCCATTAGTAGATGACGATGCACCAGTGCAGGTTTACTGTAACCCATGGACCTTCACATTGACGGTGAAACAGAGAAATTGCGTCGCGTTTCAATACAAAAGTCACAATGCCGACTTCAGTCTATAATGAGAAACCTACCAAACAGTTTGTGTTGCAAACATTGATGAGGGCCAGTAATGGATGCCGATGCACCACTGCAGGTTTACTGAAAGCCTTGGACCATAACATCCACGACTAAACACAGAATTTGCATGGCGTTTCAATACACAAGGCACAATACCGACTTCTGTATAGGTGGAGTAAACCAACAAACTCTCTGTGTTGCAAACATTACTGAGGGTCCATTAGTAGATGCCGATGCAGCGCGGCAGGTTTAATGTAACCCCTGGACCTTCACATTGACGGAGAAACACAGAAATTGCATCGCGATTCAATACAAAAGTCAGAATGACGACTTATGTCTAATCGGAGTAACCCATCATACAATCTGTGTTGTAAACATTCCTGAGGGTCCAATAGTGGATGCCGATGCACCATGGCAGGTTTACTGTAACCCTTGGACCTTTACATTCACGACGAAACACAGAAATTGCATTGCGATTCAATAGAAAAGACACAATGCCGACTTCTGTCTAGGAGGAGTAACCCATCGAACTGTATGTGTTGCAAACATTCCTGAGGCTCCATTAGATACCGATGCACCACTGTAGGTTTAATGTAACAAGTGCCCCTTCGCATTGACGATGAAACACAGAAATTGCATCGCTATTCAATACAAAAGATAGAATGCCGACTTCTGTCTAGGAATAGTAACGCATCAAACAGTCTGTGTTGCAAAAATTCCTGAGGGTCCAGTAGTAGATGCCGATGCACCATGGCAGGTTTTGCTGTAACCCTTGGACCATTACATTCACGACGAAACACAGAAATTGCATCGCGATTCAATACAAAAGGCACAATGCCGACTTCTACCTAGGAGGAGTAACCCTTCAAACTGTCTGTGTTGCAAACATTCCTGAGGGTCCACTAGTAGATGCCGATGCACCACTGTAGCTTTACAGTAACCCTTGGACCTTCACATTGACGATGAAACACAGAAATTGCATCGCTATTCAATACAAATGTCAGAATGCCGACTTCTGACTAGGAGGGGTAACCCATCAAACAGTCTCTGTTGCAAACTTTCCTGAGGGTCCAGTTGTGGATGCCGATGCACCACTGTAGCTTTACTGTAACCCTTGGACCTTCACATTGACGATGAAACACAGAAATTGCATCGCTATTCAATACAAAAGTCAGAATGACGACTTGTGTCTAGGAGGAGAACCCATCAAACAGTCTGTGTTGCAAACATTGCTGAGGGTCCTGTAGTAGATGCCGGTGCACCACTGCAGGTTTACTGTAACCCTTGGACCTTAACATTCACGACGAAACACAGAAATTGCATCGCGATCCAATACAAAAATCAGAATGCCGACTTCTGTCTAGGAGGAGTACCCAATCGAACTGTCTGTGTTGCAAACATTCCTGAGGGTCCATTAGTAGATGCCGATGCACCACTGCAGGTTTACTGTAACTTTTCGACCTTCACATTGACGGTGAAACACAGAAATTGCACCGTGATCCAGTACAAAAGTCAGAATGTCGAATTCTGTCGAGTAGGAGTAACCCATCAAACAGTCTGTGTTGCAAACATACCTGAGTGTGCAGTAGTAGATGCCGATGCACCATGGCAGATTTACAGTAACCCTTGGACCTTCACATTGACGATGAAACACAGAAATTGCATTGCGATTCAATACAAAGGTCAGAATGCCGACTTCTGTCTAGGAGGAGTAACCCATCAAACAGTCTGTGTTGTAAACATTCCTGAGGGTCCAGTGGTGGAAGCCGAAGCACCATGGCAGGTTTACTGTAACACTTGGACCTTAACATTCACGACGAATCACATAAATTGCACCGCGATTCAATACAAAAGGCACAATGCCGACTTCTGTGTGGGAGGAGTACCCCATCGAACTGTCTGTGTTGCAAATAATCCTGAGGGTCCATTAGTAGATGACGATGCACCAGTGCAGGTTTACTGTAACCCATGGACCTTCACATTGACGGTGAAACAGAGAAATTGCGTCGCGTTTCAATACAAAAGTCACAATGCCGACTTCAGTCTATAATGAGAAACCTACCAAACAGTTTGTGTTGCAAACATTGATGAGGGCCAGTAATGGATGCCGATGCACCACTGCAGGTTTACTGAAAGCCTTGGACCATAACATCCACGACTAAACACAGAATTTGCATGGCGTTTCAATACACAAGGCACAATACCGACTTCTGTATAGGTGGAGTAAACCAACAAACTCTCTGTGTTGCAAACATTACTGAGGGTCCATTAGTAGATGCCGATGCAGCGCGGCAGGTTTAATGTAACCCCTGGACCTTCACATTGACGGAGAAACACAGAAATTGCATCGCGATTCAATACAAAAGTCAGAATGACGACTTATGTCTAATCGGAGTAACCCATCATACAATCTGTGTTGTAAACATTCCTGAGGGTCCAATAGTGGATGCCGATGCACCATGGCAGGTTTACTGTAACCCTTGGACCTTTACATTCACGACGAAACACAGAAATTGCATTGCGATTCAATAGAAAAGACACAATGCCGACTTCTGTCTAGGAGGAGTAACCCATCGAACTGTATGTGTTGCAAACATTCCTGAGGCTCCATTAGATACCGATGCACCACTGTAGGTTTAATGTAACAAGTGCCCCTTCGCATTGACGATGAAACACAGAAATTGCATCGCTATTCAATACAAAAGATAGAATGCCGACTTCTGTCTAGGAATAGTAACGCATCAAACAGTCTGTGTTGCAAAAATTCCTGAGGGTCCAGTAGTAGATGCCGATGCACCATGGCAGGTTTACTGTAACCCTTGGACCATTACATTCACGACGAAACACAGAAATTGCATCGCGATTCAATACAAAAGGCACAATGCCGACTTCTACCTAGGAGGAGTAACCCTTCAAACTGTCTGTGTTGCAAACATTCCTGAGGGTCCACTAGTAGATGCCGATGCACCACTGTAGCTTTACAGTAACCCTTGGACCTTCACATTGACGATGAAACACAGAAATTGCATCGCTATTCAATACAAATGTCAGAATGCCGACTTCTGACTAGGAGGGGCAACCCATCAAACAGTCTCTGTTGCAAACTTTCCTGAGGGTCCAGTTGTGGATGCCGATGCACCACTGTAGCTTTACTGTAACCCTTGGACCTTCACATTGACGATGAAACACAGAAATTGCATCGCTATTCAATACAAAAGTCAGAATGACGACTTGTGTCTAGGAGGAGAACCCATCAAACAGTCTGTGTTGCAAACATTGCTGAGGGTCCTGTAGTAGATGCCGGTGCACCACTGCAGGTTTACTGTAACCCTTGGACCTTAACATTCACGACGAAACACAGAAATTGCATCGCGATCCAATACAAAAATCAGAATGCCGACTTCTGTCTAGGAGGAGTACCCAATCGAACTGTCTGTGTTGCAAACATTCCTGAGGGTCCATTAGTAGATGCCGATGCACCACTGCAGGTTTACTGTAACTTTTCGACCTTCACATTGACGGTGAAACACAGAAATTGCACCGTGATCCAGTACAAAAGTCAGAATGTCGAATTCTGTCGAGTAGGAGTAACCCATCAAACAGTCTGTGTTGCAAACATACCTGAGTGTGCAGTAGTAGATGCCGATGCACCATGGCAGATTTACAGTAACCCTTGGACCTTAACATTCACGACGAAACATAGAAATTGCATCGCGATTCAATACAAAAGGCACAATGCCGACTTCTACCTAGGAGGAGTAATCCTTCAAACTGTCTGTGTTGCAAACATTCGTGAGGGTCCAGTAGTAGATGCCGATGCACCACTGTAGCTTTACTGTAACCCTTGGACCTTCACATTAACGATGAAACACAGAAATTGCATCGCTATTCAATACAAAAGTCAGAATGACGACTTCTGTCTAGGAGAAGTAACGCATCAAACAGTCTGTGTTGTAAACATTCCTGAGGGTCCAGTAGTAGATGCCGATGCACCACTGTAGGTTTACTGTAACCCTTGGACCTTCACATTGACGATGAAACACAGAAATTGCATCGCTATTCAATACAAAAGGCAGAATCCCGACTTCTGTCTAGGAGGAGTAACCCATCGAACAGTCTTTGTTGCAAACTTTCCTGAGGGTCCAGTTGTGGGTGCCGATGCACCACTGCAAGGTTTACTGTAACCCTTGGACCTTCACATTGACGATGAAATACAGAAATTGCATCGCGATTCAATACAAAAGTCAGAATGACGACTTATGTCTAATCGGAGTAACCCATCAAACAATCTGTGTTGTAAACATTCCTGAGGGTCCAATAGTGGATGCCGATGCACCATGGCAGGTTTACTGTAACCCTTGGACCTTTACATTCACGACGAAACACAGAAATTGCATTGCGATTCAATACAAAAGTCAGAATGCCGACTTCTGTCTAGGAGGAGTAGCCCATCAAACAGTCTGTGTTGCAAACATTCCTGAGGCTCCAGTAGTAGATGCCGATGCACCATGGCCGGTTTACTGTAACCCTTGGACTTAACATACAAGACGTAACACAGAAATTTCATAGCGATTCAATAAAAAAGGCACAATGCCGGCTTCTTTCTAGGAGAAGGAACCCTTCAAACAGTGTGTGTTGCAAACATTCCTGAGGGTCCAGTAGTAGATGCCGATGTACTACTAAAGTTTCACTGTAACCCTTAGACCGTCATATTGACGATGAGACATAGAAATTGCATCGGGATCGAACAGATAAGTTACAATACCGACTTTTGTCTGGGAGGTGTAACAAATCAGACAGTCTGTGTTGCAAACATTCCTGAGGGTCCTGTAGTAGATGCCGGTGCACCACTGCAGGTTTACTGTAACCCTTGGACCTTAACATTCACGACGAAACACAGAAATTGCATCGCGATTCAATACAAAAATCAGAATGCCGACTTCTGTCTAGGAGGAGTACCCCATCGAACTGTCTGTGTTGCAAACATTCCTGAGGGTCCATTAGTAGATGCCGATGCACCACTGCAGGTTTACTGTAACTTTTCGTCCTTCACATTGACGGTGAAACACAGAAATTGCACCGTGATCCAGTACAAAAGTCAGAATGTCGAATTCTGTCGAGTAGGAGTAACCCATCAAACAGTCTGTGTTGCAAACATACCTGAGTGTGCAGTAGTAGATGCCGATGCACCATGGCAGGTTTACAGTAACCCTTGGACCTTAACTTTCACGACGAAACATAGAAATTGCATCGCGATTCAATACAAAAGGCACAATGCCGACTTCTACCTAGGAGGAGTAATCCTTCAAACTGTCTGTGTTACAAACATTCGTGAGGGTCCAGTAGTATATGCCGATGCACCACTGTAGCTTTACTGTAACCCTTGGACCTTCACATTGACGATGAAACACAGAAATTGCATCGCTATTCAATACAAAAGTCAGAATGACGACTTCTGTCTAGGAGAAGTAACGCATCAAACAGTCTGTGTTGTAAACATTCCTGAGGGTCCAGTAGTAGATGCCGATACACCACTATAGGTTTACTGTAACCCTTGGACCTTCACATTGACGATGAAACACAGAAGTTGTATCGCTATTCAATACAAAAGTCAGAATCCCGACTTCTGTCTAGGAGGAGTAACCCATCGAACAGTCTTTGTTGCAAACTTTCCTGAGGGTCCAGTTGTGGGTGCCGATGCACCACTGCAGGTTTACTGTAACCCTTGGACCTTTACATTGACGATGAAACACAGAAATTGCATCGCTATTCAATACAAAAGGCAGAATCCCGACTTCTGTCTAGGTGGAGTAACCCATCGAACAGTCTTTGTTGCAAACTTTCCTGAGGGTCCAGTTGTGGGTGCCGATGCACCACTGCGAGGTTTACTGTAACCCTTGGACCTTCACATTGACGATGAAACACAGAAATTGCATCGCGATTCAATACAAGATTAAGAATGACGACTTATGTCTAATCGGAGTAACCCATCAAACAATCTGTGTTGTAAACATTCCTGAGGGTCCAATATGGATGCCGATGCACCATGGCAGGTTTACTGTAACCCTTGGACCTTTACATTCACGACGAAACACAGAAATTGCATTGCGATTCAATAGAAAAGACACAATGCTGACTTCTGTCTAGGAGGAGTAACCCATCGAACTGTCTGTGTTGCAAACATTCCTGAGGCTCCATTAGTAGATACCGATGCACCACTGTAGGTTTAATGTAACAAGTGCCCCTTCGCATTGACGATGAAACACAGAAATTGCATCGCTATTCAATACAAAAGATAGAATGCCGACTTCTGTCTAGGAGGAGTAACGCATCAAACAGTCTGTGTTGTAAACATTCCTGAGGGTCCAGTAGTAGATGCCGATGCACCACTGCAGGTTTACTGTAACCCTTGGACCTTCACATTGACGATGAAACACAGAAATTGCATCGCTATTCAATACAAAAGGCAGAATCCCGACTTCTGTCTAGGAGGAGTAACCCATCGAACAGTCTTTGTTGCAAACTTTCCTGAGGGTCCAGTTGTGGGTGCCGATGCACCACTGCAAGGTTTACTGTAACCCTTGGACCGTAACATTGACGATGAAACACAGAAATTGCATCGCGATTCAATACAAGATTAAGAATGACGACTTATGTCTAATCGGAGTAACCCATCAAACAATCTGTGTTGTATACATTCCTGAGGGTCCAGTAGTAGATGCCGATGAACAATTGCAGGTTTACTGTAACCCTTGGACCTTAACATTCACGACGAAACACAGAAATTGCATCGCGATTCAAAACAAAAGGCACAATGCCGACTTCTGTCTAGGAGGAGTAACCCATCGAACTGTCTGTGTTGCAAACAATCCTGAGGGTCCATAAGTAGATGCCGATGTACCACTGCAGGTTTATTGGAACCCTTGGACCTTCACATTGGCGGTGAAACACAGAAATTGCATCGCGATTCAGTACAAAAGTCACAATGCCAACATCTCACTAGAAGGAGTAACCCATCAAACAGTCTTTGTTGCAAAAATTCCTGAGGGGTCCAGTAGTAGATGGTGATGGACTTTCGCTGGTTTACTGTCAAGCTTGGACCTTAACACTCACGACGAAACACAGAAATTACTTCGCAATTCAATATAAAAGTGACAATGAGGACTTCTGCCTACGAGGAGTAACCCATCAAACTGAATGTGTCGCAAACGTATCTGAGGGTCCAGTAGTAGATGCCGATGCACCATGGCAGGTTTACTGTAACCCTTGGACCTTCACATTGACGATGAAACACAGAAATTGCTCCGCGATTCAATACAAAAGTCAGAATGCCGACTTCTGTCTAGGAGGAGTAACCCATCAAACAGTCTGTGTTGCAAACATTCCTGAGGCTCCAGTAGTAGTTGCCGATGCACCATGGCCGGTTTACTGTAACCCTTGGACTTAACATTCAAGACGTAACACAGAAATTTCATGGCGATTCAATAAAAAAGGCACAATGCCGGCTTCTTTCTAGGAGGAGGAACCCATCAAACAGTGTGTGTTGCAAACATTCCTGAGGGTCCAGTAGTAGATGCCGATGTACTACTAAAGTTTCACTGTAACCCTTAGACCGTCATATTGACGATGAGACATAGAAATTGCATCGGGATCGAACAGATAAGTTACAATACCGACTTTTGTCTGGGAGGTGTAACAAATCAGACAGTCTGTGTTGCAAACATTCCTGATTCCTGAGGGTCCTGTAGTAGATGCCGGTGCACCACTGCAGGTTTACTGTAACCCTTGGACCTTAACATTCACGACGAAACACAGAAATTGCATCGCGATTCAATACAAAAATCAGAATGCCGACTTCTGTCTAGGAGGAGTACACCATCGAACTGTCTGTGTTGCAAACATTCCTGAGGGTCCATTAGTAGATGCCGATGCACCACTGCAGGTTTACTGTAACCCTTCGACCTTCACATTGACGGTGAAACACAGAAATTGCACCGCGATCCAGTACAAAAGTCAGAATGTCGAATTCTGTCGAGTAGGAGTAACCCATCAAACAGTCTGTGTTGCAAACATACCTGAGTGTGCAGTAGTAGATGCCGATGCACCATGGCAGGTTTACAGTAACCCTTGGACCTTAACATTCACGACGAAACATAGAAATTGCATCGCGATTCAATACAAAAGGCACAATGCCGACTTCTACCTAGGAGGAGTAATCCTTCAAACTGTCTGTGTTGCAATCATTCGTGAGGGTCCAGTAGTATATGCCGATGCACCACTGTAGGTTTACTGTAACCCTTGGACCTTCACATTGACGATGAAACACAGAAATTGCATCGCTATTCAATACAAAAGTCAGAATCCCGACTTCTGTCTAGGAGGAGTAACCCATCGAACAGTCTTTGTTGCAAACTTTCCTGAGGGTCCAGTTGTGGGTGCCGATGCACCACTGCAAGGTTTACTGTAACCCTTGGACCTTCACATTGACGATGAAACACAGAAATTGCATCGCGATTCAATACAAGATTAAGAATGACGACTTATTTCTAATCGGAGTAACCCATCAAACAATCTGTGTTGTAAACATTCCTGAGGGTCCAATATGGATGCCGATGCACCATGGCAGGTTTACTGTAACCCTTGGACCTTTACATTCACGACGAAACACAGAAATTGCATTGCGATTCAATACAAAAGGCACAATGCTGACTTCTGTCTAGGAGGAGTAACCCATCGAACTGTCTGTGTTGCAAACATTCCTGAGGCTCCATTAGTAGATACCGATGCACCACTGTAGGTTTAATGTAACAAGTGCCCCTTCGCATTGACGATGAAACACAGAAATTGCATCGCTATTCAATACAAAAGATAGAATGCCGACTTCTGTCTAGGAGGAGTAACGCATCAAACAGTCTGTGTTGTAAACATTCCTGAGGGTCCAGTAGTAGATGCCGATGCACCATGGCAGGTTTTCTGTAACCCTTGGACCATTACATTCACGACGAAACACAGAAATTGCATCGCGATTCAATACAAAAGGCACAATGCCGACTTCTACCTAGGAGGAGTAACCCTTCAAACTGTCTGTGTTGCAAACATTCCTGAGGGTCCACTAGTAGATGCCGATGCACCACTGTAGCTTTACTGTAACCCTTGGACCTTCACTTTGACGGTGAAACACAGAAATTGCACCGCGATCCAGTACAAAAGTCAGAATGTCGAATTCTGTCGAGTAGGAGTAACCCATCAAACAGTCTGTGTTGCAAACATACCTGAGTGTGCAGTAGTAGATGCCGATGCACCATGGCAGGTTTACAGTAACCCTTGGACCTTAACATTCACGACGAAACATAGAAATTGCATCGCGATTCAATACAAAAGGCACAATGCCGACTTCTACCTAGGAGGAGTAATCCTTCAAACTGTCTGTGTTGCAAACATTCGTGAGGGTCCAGTAGTATATGCCGATGCACCACTGTAGCTTTACTGTAACCCTTGGACCTTCACATTGACGATGAAACACAGAAATTGCATCGCTATTCAATACAAAAGTCAGAATGACGACTTCTGTCTAGGAGAAGTAACGCATCAAACAGTCTGTGTTGTAAACATTCCTGAGGGTCCAGTAGTAGATGCCGATGCACCACTGTAGGTTTACTGTAACTCTTGGACCTTCACATTGACGATGAAACACAGAAATTGCATCGCTATTCAATACAAAAGTCAGAATCCCGACTTCTGTCTAGGAGGAGTAACCCATCGAACAGTCTTTGTTGCAAACTTTCCTGAGGGTCCAGTTGTGGGTGCCGATGCACCACTGCAGGTTTACTGTAACCCTTGGACCTTTACATTGACGATGAAACACAGAAATTGCATCGCTATTCAATACAAATTCATAATGCCGACTTCTGTCTAGGAGGAGTTACGCATCAAATAGTCTGTGTTGTAAACATTCCTGAGGGTCCAGTAGTAGATGCCGATGCACCATTGCAGGTTTACTGTAAACCTTGGACCTTCCCATAGACGATGAAACACAGAAATTGCATCGCTATTCAATACAAAAGTCAGAATGCCGACTTCTGACTAGGAGGGGTAACCCATCAAACAGTCTCTGTTGCAAACTTTCCTGAGGGTCCAGTTGTGGATGCCGATGCACCACTGCAGGTTTACTGTAACCCTTGGACCTTCACATAGACGATGAAACACAGAAATTGCATCGCGATTCAATACAAAAGTCAGAATGTCGACTTCTGTCTAATAGGAGTAACCCATCAAACAATCTGTGTTGTATACATTCCTGATGGTCCAGTAGTAGATGCCGATGAACAATTGCAGGTTTACTGTAACCCTTGGACCTTAACATTCACGACGAAACACAGAAATTGCATCGCGATTCAAAACAAAAGGCACAATGCCGACTTCTGTCTAGGAGGAGTAACCCATCGAACTGTCTGTGTTGCAAACAATCCTGAGGGTCCATAAGTAGATGCCGATGTACCACTGCAGGTTTATTGGAACCCTTGGACCTTCACATTGGCGGTGAAACACAGAAATTGCATCGCGATTCAGTACAAAAGTCACAATGCCAACATCTCACTAGAAGGAGTAACCCATCAAACAGTCTTTGTTGCAAAAATTCCTGAGGGGTCCAGTAGTAGATGGTGATGGACTTTCGCTGGTTTACTGTCAAGCTTGGACCTTAACACTCACGACGAAACACAGAAATTACTTCGCAATTCAATATAAAAGTGACAATGAGGACTTCTGCCTACGAGGAGTAACCCATCAAACTGAATGTGTCGCAAACGTATCTGAGGGTCCAGTAGTAGATGCCGATGCACCATGGCAGGTTTACTGTAACCCTTGGACCTTCACATTGACGATGAAACACAGAAATTGCTCCGCGATTCAATACAAAAGTCAGAATGCCGACTTCTGTCTAGGAGGAGTAACCCATCAAACAGTCTGTGTTGCAAACATTCCTGAGGCTCCAGTAGTAGTTGCCGATGCACCATGGCCGGTTTACTGTAACCCTTGGACTTAACATTCAAGACGTAACACAGAAATTTCATGGCGATTCAATAAAAAAGGCACAATGCCGGCTTCTTTCTAGGAGGAGGAACCCATCAAACAGTGTGTGTTGCAAACATTCCTGAGGGTCCAGTAGTAGATGCCGATGTACTACTAAAGTTTCACTGTAACCCTTAGACCGTCATATTGACGATGAGACATAGAAATTGCATCGGGATCGAACAGATAAGTTACAATACCGACTTTTGTCTGGGAGGTGTAACAAATCAGACAGTCTGTGTTGCAAACATTCCTGATTCCTGAGGGTCCTGTAGTAGATGCCGGTGCACCACTGCAGGTTTACTGTAACCCTTGGACCTTAACATTCACGACGAAACACAGAAATTGCATCGCGATTCAATACAAAAATCAGAATGCCGACTTCTGTCTAGGAGGAGTACACCATCGAACTGTCTGTGTTGCAAACATTCCTGAGGGTCCATTAGTAGATGCCGATGCACCACTGCAGGTTTACTGTAACCCTTCGACCTTCACATTGACGGTGAAACACAGAAATTGCACCGCGATCCAGTACAAAAGTCAGAATGTCGAATTCTGTCGAGTAGGAGTAACCCATCAAACAGTCTGTGTTGCAAACATACTTGAGTGTGCAGTAGTAGATGCCGATGCACCATGGCAGGTTTACAGTAACCCTTGGACCTTAACATTCACGACGAAACATAGAAATTGCATCGCGATTCAATACAAAAGGCACAATGCCGACTTCTACCTAGGAGGAGTAATCCTTCAAACTGTCTGTGTTGCAATCATTCGTGAGGGTCCAGTAGTATATGCCGATGCACCACTGTAGGTTTACTGTAACCCTTGGACCTTCACATTGACGATGAAACACAGAAATTGCATCGCGATTCAATACAAGATTAAGAATGACGACTTATTTCTAATCGGAGTAACCCATCAAACAATCTGTGTTGTAAACATTCCTGAGGGTCCAATATGGATGCCGATGCACCATGGCAGGTTTACTGTAACCCTTGGACCTTTACATTCACGACGAAACACAGAAATTGCATTGCGATTCAATACAAAAGGCACAATGCTGACTTCTGTCTAGGAGGAGTAACCCATCGAACTGTCTGTGTTGCAAACATTCCTGAGGCTCCATTAGTAGATACCGATGCACCACTGTAGGTTAAATGTAACAAGTGCCCCTTCGCATTGACGATGAAACACAGAAATTGCATCGCTATTCAATACAAAAGATAGAATGCCGACTTCTGTCTAGGAGGAGTAACGCATCAAACAGTCTGTGTTGTAAACATTCCTGAGGGTCCAGTAGTAGATGCCGATGCACCATGGCAGGTTTACTGTAACCCTTGGACCATTACATTCACGACGAAACACAGAAATTGCATCGCGATTCAATACAAAAGGCACAATGACGACTTCTACCTAGAAGGAGTAACCCTTCAAACTGTCTGTGTTGCAAACATTCCTGAGGGTCCACTAGTAGATGCCGATGCACCACTGTAGTTTTACTGTAACCCTTGGACCTTCACTTTGACGGTGAAACACAGAAATTGCACCGCGATCCAGTACAAAAGTCAGAATGTCGAATTCTGTCGAGTAGGAGTAACCCATCAAACAGTCTGTGTTGCAAACATACCTGAGTGTGCAGTAGTAGATGCCGATGCACCATGGCAGGTTTACAGTAACCCTTGGACCTTAACATTCACGACGAAACATAGAAATTGCATCGCGATTCAATACAAAAGGCACAATGCCGACTTCTACCTAGGAGGAGTAATCCTTCAAACTGTCTGTGTTGCAAACATTCCTGAGGCTCCATTAGTAGATACCGATGCACCACTGTAGGTTTAATGTAACAAGTGCCCCTTCGCATTGACGATGAAACACAGAAATTGCATCGCTATTCAATACAAAAGATAGAATGACGACTTCTGTCTAGGAGGAGTAACGCATCAAACAGTCTGTGTTGTAAACATTCCTGAGGGTCCAGTAGTAGATGCCGATGCACCACTGCAGGTTTACTGTAACCCTTGGACCTTCACATTGACGATGAAACACAGAAATTGCATCGCTATTCAATACAAAAGGCAGAATCCCGACTTCTGTCTAGGAGGAGTAACCCATCGAACAGTCTTTGTTGCAAACTTTCCTGAGGGTCCAGTTGTGGGTGCCGATGCACAACTGCAAGGTTTACTGTAACCCTTGGACCTTCACATTGACGATGAAACACAGAAATTGCATCGCGATTCAATACAAGATTAAGAATGACGACTTATGTCTAATCGGAGTAACCCATCAAACAATCTGTGTTGTAAACATTCCTGAGGGTCCAATATGGATGCCGATGCACCATAGCAGGTTTACTGTAACCCTTGGACCTTCACATTGACGATGAAACACAGAAATTGCTCCGCGATTCAATACAAAAGTCAGAATGCCGACTTCTGTCTAGGAGGAGTAACCCATCAATTAGTCTGTGTTGCAAACATTCCTGAGGCTCCAGTAGTAGATGCCGATGCACCATGGCCGGTTTACTGTAACCCTTGGACTTAACATTCAAGACGTAACACAGAAATTTCATGGCGATTCAATAAAAAAGGCACAATGCCGGCTTCTTTCTAGGAGGAGGAACCCATCAAACAGTGTGTGTTGCAAACATTCCTGAGGGTCCAGTAGTAGATGCCGATGTACTACTAAAGTTTCACTGTAACCCTTAGACCGTCATATTGACGATGAGACATAGAAATTGCATCGGGATCGAACAGATAAGTTACAATACCGACTTTTGTCTGGGAGGTGTAACAAATCAGACAGTCTGTGTTGCAAACATTCCTGATTCCTGAGGGTCCTGTAGTAGATGCCGGTGCACCACTGCAGGTTTACTGTAACCCTTGGACCTTAACATTCACGACGAAACACAGAAATTGCATCGCGATTCAATACAAAAATCAGAATGCCGACTTCTGTCTAGGAGGAGTACACCATCGAACTGTCTGTGTTGCAAACATTCCTGAGGGTCCACTAGTAGATGCCGATGCACCACTGTAGCTTTACTGTAACCCTTGGACCTTCACTTTGACGATGAAACACAGAAATTGCATCGCTATTCAATACAAATTCAGAATGCCGACTTCTGTCTAGGAGGAGTAACGCATCAAACAGTCTGTGTTGTAAACATTCCGAGGGTCCAGTAGTAGATGCCGATGCACCATGGCCGGTTTACTGTAACCCTTGGACTTAACATTCAAGACGTAACACAGAAATTTCATGGCGATTCAATAAAAAAGGCACAATGCCGGCTTCTTTCTAGGAGGAGGAACCCATCAAACAGTGTGTGTTGCAAACATTCCTGAGGGTCCAGTAGTAGATGCCGATGTACTACTAAAGTTTCACTGTAACCCTTAGACCGTCATATTGACGATGAGACATAGAAATTGCATCGGGATCGAACAGATAAGTTACAATACCGACTTTTGTCTGGGAGGTGTAACAAATCAGACAGTCTGTGTTGCAAACATTCCTGAGGGTCCTGTAGTAGATGCCGGTGCACCACTGCAGGTTTACTGTAACCCTTGGACCTTAACATTCACGACGAAACACAGAAATTGCATCGCGATTCAATACAAAAATCAGAATGCCGACTTCTGTCTAGGAGGAGTACCCCATCGAACTGTCTGTGTTGCAAACATTCCTGAGGGTCCATTAGTAGATGCCGATGCACCACTGCAGGTTTACTGTAACCCTTCGACCTTCACATTGACGGTGAAACACAGAAATTGCACCGCGATCCAGTACAAAAGTCAGAATGTCGAATTCTGTCGAGTAGGAGTAACCCATCAAACAGTCTGTGTTGCAAACATACCTGAGTGTGCAGTAGTAGATGCCGATGCACCATGGCAGGTTTACAGTAACCCTTGGACCTTAACATTCACGACGAAACATAGAAATTGCATCGCGATTCAATACAAAAGGCACAATGCCGACTTCTACCTAGGAGGAGTAATCCTTCAAACTGTCTGTGTTGCAAACATTCGTGAGGGTCCAGTAGTAGATGCCGATGCACCACTGTAGCTTTACTGTAACCCTTGGACCTTCACATTGACGATGAAACACAGAAATTGCATCGCTATTCAATACAAAAGACAGAATCCCGACTTCTGTCTAGGAGGAGTAACCCATCGAACAGTCTTTGTTTCAAACTTTCCTGAGGGTCCAGTTGTGGGTGCCGATGCACCACTGCAAGGTTTACTGTAACCCTTGGACCTTCACATTGACGATGAAACACAGAAATTGCATCGCTATTCAATACAAAAGTCAGAATGACGACTTATGTCTAATCGGAGTAACCCATCAAAGAATCTGTGTTGTAAACATTCCTGAGGGTCCAATAGTGGATGCCGATGCACCATGGCAGGTTTACTGTAACCCTTGGACCTTTACATTCACGACGAAACACAGAAATTGCATTGCGATTCAATAGAAAAGACACAATGCCGACTTCTGTCTAGGAGGAGTAACCCATCGAACTGTCTGTGTTGCAAACATTCCTGAGGCTCCATTAGTAGATACCGATGCACCACTGTAGGTTTAATGTAACAAGTGCCCCTTCGCATTGACGATGAAACACAGAAATTGCATCGCTATTCAATACAAAAGATAGAATGCCGACTTCTGTCTAGGAATAGTAACGCATCAAACAGTCTGTGTTGTAAACATTCCTGAGGGTCCAGTAGTAGATGCCGATGCACTATGGCAGGTTTAATGTAACCCTTCGACCTTCACATTGACGGTGAAACACAGAAATTGCATCGCTATTCAATACAAAGGTCAGAATGCCGACTTCTGTCTAGGAGGAGTAACCCATCAAACAGTCTCTGTTGCAAACTTTCCTGAGTGTCCAGTTGTGGATGCCGATGCACCACTGCAGGTTTACTGTAACCCTTGGACCTTCACTTTGACGATGAAACACAGAAATTGCATCGCTATTCAATACAAATTCAGAATGCCGACTTCTGTCTAGGAGGAGTAACGCATCAAACAGTCTGTGTTGTAAACATTCCGAGGGTCCAGTAGTAGATGCCGATGCACCATGGCAGGTTTACTGTAACCCTTGGACCATTACATTCACGACGAAACACAGAAATTGCATCGCGATTCAAAACAAAAGGCACAATGCCGACTTCTACCTAGGAGGAGTAGCCCTTCAAACTGTCTGTGTTGCAAACATTCCTGAGGGTCCACTAGTAGATGCCGATGTACCACTGCAGGTTTATTGGAACCCTTGGACCTTCACATTGGCGGTGAAACACAGAAATTGCATCGCGATTCAGTACAAAAGTCACAATGCCAACATCTCACTAGAAGGAGTAACCCATCAAACAGTCTGTGTTGCAAAAATTCCTGAGGGGTCCAGTAGTAGATGGTGATGGACTTTCGCTGGTTTACTGTCAAGCTTGGACCTTAACACTCACGAAGGAACACAGAAATTACTTCGCAATTCAATATAAAAGTGACAATGAGGACTTCTGCCTACGAGGAGTAACCCATCAAACTGTATGTGTCGCAAACGTATCTGAGGGTCCAGTAGTAGATGCCGATGCACCATGGCAGGTTTACTGTAACCCTTGGACCTTCACATTGACGATGAAACACAGAAATTGCTCCGCGATTCAATACAAAAGTCAGAATGCCGACTTCTGTCTAGGAGGAGTAACCCATCAAACAGTCTGTGTTGCAAACATTCCTGAGGCTCCAGTAGTAGATGCCGATGCACCATGGCCGGTTTACTGTAACCCTTGGACTTAACATTCAAGACGTAACACAGAAATTTCATGGCGATTCAATAAAAAAGGCACAATGCCGGCTTCTTTCTAGGAGGAGGAACCCATCAAACAGTGTGTGTTGCAAACATTCCTGAGGGTCCAGTAGTAGATGCCGATGTACTACTAAAGTTTCACTGTAACCCTTAGACCGTCATATTGACGATGAGACATAGAAATTGCATCGGGATCGAACAGATAAGTTACAATACCGACTTTTGTCTGGGAGGTGTAACAAATCAGACAGTCTGTGTTGCAAACATTCCTGAGGGTCCTGTAGTAGATGCCGGTGCACCACTGCAGGTTTACTGTAACCCTTGGACCTTAACATTCACGACGAAACACAGAAATTGCATCGCGATTCAATACAAAAATCAGAATGCCGACTTCTGTCTAGGAGGAGTACCCCATCGAACTGTCTGTGTTGCAAACATTCCTGAGGGTCCATTAGTAGATGCCGATGCACCACTGCAGGTTTACTGTAACCCTTCGACCTTCACATTGACGGTGAAACACAGAAATTGCACCGCGATCCAGTACAAAAGTCAGAATGTCGAATTCTGTCGAGTAGGAGTAACCCATCAAACAGTCTGTGTTGCAAACATACCTGAGTGTGCAGTAGTAGATGCCGATGCACCATGGCAGGTTTACAGTAACCCTTGGACCTTAACATTCACGACGAAACATAGAAATTGCATCGCGATTCAATACAAAAGGCATAATGCCGACTTCTACCTAGGAGGAGTAATCCTTCAAACTGTCTGTGTTGCAAACATTCGTGAGGGTCCAGTAGTATATGCCGATGCACCACTGTAGCTTTACTGTAACCCTTGGACCTTCACATTGACGATGAAACACAGAAATTGCATCGCTATTCAATACAAAAGTCAGAATGACGACTTCTGTCTAGGAGAAGTAACGCATCAAACAGTCTGTGTTGTAAACATTCCTGAGGGTCCAGTAGTAGATGCCGATGCATCACTGTAGGTTTACTGTAACCCTTGGACCTTCACATTGACGATGAAACACAGAAATTGCATCGCTATTCAATACAAAAGTCTGAATCCCGACTTCTGTCTAGGAGGAGTAACCCATCGAACAGTCTTTGTTGCAAACTTTCCTGAGGGTCCAGTTGTGGGTGCCGATGCACCACTGCAAGGTTTACTGTAACCCTTGGACATTCACATTGACGATGAAACACAGAAATTGCATCGCGATTCAATACAAGATTAAGAATGACGACTTATGTCTAATCGGAGTAACCCATCAAACAATCTGTGTTGTAAACATTCCTGAGGGTCGAATATGGATGCCGATGCACCATGGCAGGTTTACTGTAACCCTTGGACCTTTACATTCACGACGAAACACAGAAATTGCATTGCGATTCAATAGAAAAGACACAATGCTGACTTCTGTCTAGGAGGAGTAACCCATCGAACTGTCTGTGTTGCAAACATTCCTGAGGCTCCATTAGTAGATACCGATGCACCACTGTAGGTTTAATGTAACAAGTGCCCCTTCGCATTGACGATGAAACACAGAAATTGCATCGCTATTCAATACAAAAGATAGAATGCCGACTTCTGTCTAGGAATAGTAACGCATCAAACAGTCTGTGTTGTAAACATTCCTGAGGGTCCAGTAGTAGATTCCGATGCACTATGGCAGGTTTACTGTAACCCTTGGACCTTCACATTGACGATGAAACACAGAAATTGCATCGCGATTCTATACAAAAAGCACAATGCCGACTTCTGTCTATGGGGAATAACCCATCAAACAGTCTGTGTTGTAAACATTCCTGAGGGTCCAGTAGTAGATGCCGATGCACCATGGCACGTTTACTCTAACCCTTGGACCTTAACAATCACGACGAAACACAGAAATTGCATCGCGATTCAATACGAATGGCACAATGCCGGCTTCAGTCTAGGAGGAGTACCCCATCGAACTGTGTGAGTTGCAAATAATACTGAGGGTCCATTAGTAGATTCCGATGCACCACTGCAGGTTTACTGTAACCCTTGGACCCTCACATTGACGGTGAAACACAGAAATTGCATTTCGATCCAATACAAAAGTCGGAATGCCGACTTCTGTCTAGGAGGAGTAACCCATCAAACAGTCTCTGTTGCAAACTTTCCTGAGTGTCCAGTTGTGGATGCCGATACACCATGGCAGGTTTATTGTAACCCTTGGACCTTCACATTGACGGTGAAACACAGAAATTGCATCGCGTTTCAGTACAAAAGTCACAATGCCAACATCTAACTAGCAGGAGTAACCCATCAAACAGTCTGTGTTGCAAAAATTCCTGAGGGGTGCAGTAGTAGATGGTGATGCACTTTCGCTGGTTTACTGTCAAGCTTGGACCTTAACAATCACGACGAAACACAGAAATTACATCGATATTCAATATAAAACTGACAATGAGTACTTCTGCCTATGTGGAGTAACTCATCAGACTGTATGTGCCGCAAACATATCTGAGGGTCCAGTAGTAGATGCCGAGGAACCACTGCAGGTTTACTGTAACCCTTGGACCTTCACATTGACGGTGAAACAGAGAAATTGCATCGCGTTTCAATACAAAAGTCACAATGATGCGACATCTCACTAGGGGGAGTAACCCTTAAGTCAGTCTACGGTGCAAACATTCCTGAGGGTCCAGTAGTAGATGCCCATGCACTACTGCAGGTTTACTGTAACCCTTGGCCCTTAACATTCACGACGTAACACAGGAATTACATGGCGATTCAATACAAAAGGCAAAATGCCGGCTTCTGTGTAGGAGGAGTACCTTATCGAACTGTCTGTGTTGCAAACAATCCTGAGGGTCCAGTAGTAGATGCCCATGCACTATTGCAGGTTTACTGTAAACCTTGGACCTTCACATTGACGATGAAACACAGAAACTGTATCGCGATTCAAAACACAATTCACAATGCCGACTTCTGTCTAGGAGGAGGAACGCATCAAACAGTTTCTGTTGCAATCGTTTCTGAGGGTCAAGTAGTAGATGCCGATGCACCACTGCAGGTTTATTGTAACCCTTGGACCTTCACATTGACGACAAAATACAGAAATTGCATCGCGATTCAATACGAAAGTCAGAATGCCGACTTCTGTCTAGGAGGAGTAACCCATCAAACAGTCTGTGTTGTAAACATTCCTGAGGGTCCAGTAGTAGATGCCGATGCACCGTGGCAGGTTTACTGTAACCCTTGGACCTTAACATTCAAGACGTAACACAGAAATTGCATGGCGATTCAGTAAGAAACGCACAATGCCGGCTTCTACCTAGGAGGAGTAGCCCTTCGAACTGTCTGTGTTGCAAACATTCCTGAGTGTCCAGTAGTAGATGCCGATGCACCACTGCAGGTTTACTGTAACCCTTGGACCTTCACATTGAAGATGAAACACAGAAATTGCATCCCGATTCAATACAAAAGTCAGAATGCCGACTTCTGTCTAGGAGGAGTAACCCATCATACAGTCTGTGTTGCAAACATTCCTGAGGGTCCAGTAGTAGATGCCGATGCACCACTGCAGGTTTACTGTAACCCTTGGACCCTCACATTGACAATGAAACACAGAAATTGTATCGAGATTCAATACAAAAGTCAGAATGCCGACTTCTGTCTAGGAGGAGTAACCCATCAAACAATCTGTGTTGTAAACATTCCTGAGGGTCCAGTAGTGGTTGCCGATGCATCACTGCGAGTTTACTGTAACATTCGGACCTTCACATTGACGATGAAACAAAGAAATTGCATCGCGATGCAATACGAAAGTCAGAATGCCGACTTCTGACTAGGAGGAGTAACCCATCAAACAGTCTCTGTTGCAAACTTTCCTGAGGGTCCAGTAGTAGATGCCGATGCACCACTGCAGGTTTACTGTAACCCTTGGACCTTAACACTGACGACCTAACACAGAAATTACATGGCGATTCAATACAAAAGTCACAATGCCGGCTTCTGTCTAGGAGGAGTAACCCATCGAACAGTCTGTGTTGCAAACAGTCCTGAGGGTCCATAATTAAATGCCGATGCACCACTGTAGGTTTGTTGTAATCCTTGGACCTTCACATTGTCGGTGAAACACAGAAATTGCATCGCGTTTCATTACAAAAGTCACAATGCCAACATCTCACTAGGAGGAGTAACCCATCAAACAGTCAGTGTTGCAGACATTCCTGACGGTCCAGTAGTAGCTGCCGATACACTACTACAGGTTTACTGTAACCCTTGGACCTTCACATTGACGGTGAAACACAGAAATTACATCGCGATTCTGTACAAAAGTCAGAATGCCAACTTCTGTGTAGGAGGAGTAACCCATCGAACTGTCTGTGTTGCAAACATTCCTGAGGGTCCAGTAGTATATGGCGATTCACCACTGCAGGTTTACTCTAACCCTTGGACCTTCACATTGACGATGAAACACAGAAATTGCATCGCGATTCAATACAAAAGACACAATTCCGACTTGTACCTAGGAGGAGTGACCCTTCGAACTGTGTGTGTTGCAAACATTCCTGAGGGTCCAGTAGTAGATGCCGATGCACCACTGCAGGTTTACTGTAACCCTTGGACCCTCACATTGACAATGAAACACAGAAATTGCATCGAGATTCAATACAAAAGTCAGAATGCCGACTTCTGTCTAGGAGGAGTAACCCATCGAACAGTCTGTGTTGCAAACAATCCTGAGGGTCCATAATTAAATGCCGATGCACCACTGTAGGTTTGTTGTAATCCTTGGACCTTCACATTGTCGGTGAAACACAGAAATTGCATCGCGTTTCATTACAAAATTCACAATGCCAACATCTCACTAGGAGGAGTAACCCATCAAACAGTCAGTGTTGCAGACATTCCTGACGGTCCAGTAGTAGCTGCCGATACACTACTACAGGTTTACTGTAACCCTTGGACCTTCACATTGACGGTGAAACACAGAAATTGCATCGCGATTCTGTACAAAAGTCAGAATGCCAACTTCTGTGTAGGAGGAGTAACCCATCGAACTGTCTGTGTTGCAAACATTCCTGAGGGTCCAGTAGTATATGGCGATTCACCACTGCAGGTTTACTCTAACCCTTGGACCTTCACATTGACGATGAAACACAGAAATTGCATCGCGATTCAATACAAAAGACACAATTCCGACTTGTACCTAGGAGGAGTGACCCTTCGAACTATGTGTGTTGCAAACATTCCTGAGGGTCCAGTAGTAGATGCCGATGCACCACTGCAGGTTTATTGTAACCCTTGGACCCTCACATTGACAATGAAACACAGAAATTGCATCGAGATTCAATACAAAAGTCAGAATGCCGACTTCTGTGTAGGAGGTGTAACCCATCACACAGTCTGTGTTGCAAACCTTCCTGAGGGTCCAGTAGTGGTTGCCGATGCATCACTGCGAGTTTACTGTAACATTCGGACCTTCACATTGACGATGAAACACAGAAATTGCATCGCGATTCAATACGAAAGTCAGAATGCCGACTTCTGTCTAGGAGGAGTAACCCATCAAACAGTCTGTGTTGTAAACATTCCTGAGGGTCCAGTAGTAGATGCCGATGCACCACTGCAGGTTTACTGTAACCCTTGGACCCTCACATTGACAATGAAACACAGAAATTGCATCGAGATTCAATACAAAAGTCAGAATGCCGACTTCTGTCTAGGAGGAGTAACCCATCAAACAATCTGTGTTGTAAACATTCCTGAGGGTCCAGTAGTGGTTGCCGATGCATCACTGCGAGTTTACTGTAACATTCGGACCTTCACATTGACGATGAAACACAGAAATTGCATCCCGATTCAATACAAAAGTCAGAATGCCGACTTCTGTCTAGGAGGAGTAACCCATCAAACAATCTGTGTTGTAAACATTCCTGAGGGTCCAGTAGTAGATGCTGATGCACCACTGTAGCTTTACTGTAACCCTTGGGCCTTCACATTGACGATGAAACACAGAAATTGCATCGCTATTCAATACAAAAGTCAGAATGCCGACTTATGTCTAGGTGGAGTAACCCATCAAACAGACTGTGTTGCAAACATACCTGAGGGTCCAGTAGTGGATGCCGATGCACCACTGCAGGTTTACTGTAACCCTTGGAGCTTCACATTGACAATGAAACACAGAAATTGTGTCGAGATTCAATACAAAAGTCAGAATGCCGACTTCTGTCTAGGAGGAGTAACCCATCAAACAATCTGTGTTGTAAACATTCCTGAGGGTCCAGTAGTGGTTGCCGATGCATCACTGCGAGTTTACTGTAACATTCGGACCTTCACATTGACGATGAAACACAGAAATTGCATCGCGATGCAATACGAAAGTCAGAATGCCGACTTCTGTCTAGGAGGAGTAACCCATCAAACAGTCTGTGTTGTAAACATTCCTGAGGGTCCAGTAGTAGATGCCGATGCACCATGGCAGGTTTACTGTAACCCTTGGACCTTAACACTCACGACCTAACACAGAAATTACATGGCGATTCAATACAAAAGTCACAATGACGGCTTCTGTCTAGGAGGAGTAACCCATCGAACAGTCTGTGTTGCAAACAATCCTGAGAATCCAGTAGTAGATGCCGATGCACCACTGCAGGTTTACTGTAACCCTTGGACCCTCACATTGACAATGAAACACAGAAATTGCATCGAGATTCAATACAAAAGTCAGAATGCCGACTTCTGTCTAGGAGGAGTAACCCATCAAACAATCTGTGTTGTAAACATTCCTGAGGGTCCAGTAGTGGTTGCCGATGCATCACTGCGAGTTTACTGTAACATTCGGACCTTCACATTGACGATGAAACACAGAAATTGCATCGCGATGCAATACGAAAGTCAGAATGCCGACTTCTGTCTAGGAGGAGTAACCCATCAAACAGTCTGTGTTGTAAACATTCCTGAGGGTCCAGTAGTAGATGCCGATGCACCACTGCAGGTTTACTGTAACCCTTGGACCCTCACATTGACAATGAAACACAGAAATTGCATCGAGATTCAATACAAAAGTCAGAATGCCGACTTATGTCTAGGTGGAGTAACCCATCAAACAGTCTGTGTTGCAAACATACCTGAGGGTCCAGTAGTGGATGCCGATGCACCACTGCGAGTTTACTGTAACATTCGGACCTTCACATTGACGATGACACACAGAAATTGCATCGCGATGCAATACGAAAGTCAGAATGCCGACTTCTGTCTAGGAGGAGTAACCCATCAAACAGTCTGTGTTGTAATCATTCCTGAGGGTCCAGTAGTAGATGCCGATGCACCATGGCAGGTTTACTGTAACCCTTGGACCCTAACACTCACGACCTAACACAGAAATTACATGGCGATTCAATACAAAAGTCACAATGACGGCTTCTGTCTAGGAGGAGTAACCCATCGAACAGTCTGTGTTGCAAACAATCCTGAGGGTCCAGTAGTAGATGCCGATGCACCACTGCAGGTTTACTGTAACCCTTGGACCCTCACATTGACAATGAAACACAGAAATTGCATCGAGATTCAATACAAAAGTCAGAATGCCGACTTCTGTCTAGGAGGAGTAACCCATCAAACAATCTGTGTTGTAAACATTCCTGAGGGTCCAGTAGTGGTTGCCGATGCATCACTGCGAGTTTACTGTAACATTCGGACCTTCACATTGACGATGAAACACAGAAATTGCATCGCGATGCAATACGAAAGTCAGAATGCCGACTTCTGTCTAGGAGGAGTAACCCATCAAACAGTCTGTGTTGTAAACATTCCTGAGGGTCCAGTAGTAGATGCCGATGCACCATGGCAGGTTTACTGTAACCCTTGGACCTTAACACTCACGACCTAACACAGAAATTACATGGCGATTCAATACAAAAGTCACAATGACGGCTTCTGTCTAGGAGGAGTAACCCATCGAACAGTCTGTGTTGCAAACAATCCTGAGGGTCCAGTAGTAGATGCCGATGCACCACTGCAGGTTTACTGTAACCCTTGGACCCTCACATTGACAATGAAACACAGAAATTGCATCGAGATTCAATACAAAAGTCAGAATGCCGACTTCTGTCTAGGAGGAGTAACCCATCAAACAATCTGTGTTGTAAACATTCCTGAGGGTCCAGTAGTAGATGCCGATGCACCACTGCAGGTTTACTGTAACCCTTGGACCCTCACATTGACGATGAAACACAGAAATTGCATCGAGATTCAATACAAAAGTCAGAATGCCGACTTATGTCTAGGTGGAGTAACCCATCAAACAGTCTGTGTTGCAAACATACCTGAGGGTCCAGTAGTGGATGCCGATGCACCACTGCAGGTTTACTGTAACCCTTGGAGCTTCACATTGACAATGAAACACAGAAATTGTATCGAGATTCAATACAAAAGTCAGAATGCCGACTTCTGTCTAGGAGGAGTAACCCATCAAACAATCTGTGTTGTAAACATTCCTGAGGGTCCAGTAGTGGTTGCCGATGCATCACTGCGAGTTTACTGTAACATTCGGACCTTCACATTGACGATGAAACACAGAAATTGCATCGCGATGCAATACGTAAGTCAGAATGCCGACTTCTGTCTAGGAGGAGTAACCCATCAAACAGTCTGTGTTGTAAACATTCCTGAGGGTCCAGTAGTAGATGCCGATGCACCACTGCAGGTTTTCTGTAACCCTTGGACCCTCACATTGACAATGAAACACAGAAATTGCATCGAGATTCAATACAAAAGTCAGAATGCCGACTTCTGTCTAGGAGGAGTAACCCATCAAACAATCTGTGTTGTAAACATTCCTGAGGGTACAGTAGTGGTTGCCGAAGCATCACTGCGAGTTTACTGTAACATTTGGACCTTCACATTGACGATGAAACACAGAAATTGCATCCCGATTCAATACAAAAGTCAGAATGCCGACTTCTGTCTAGGAGGAGTAACCCATCAAACAATCTGTGTTGTAAACATTCCTGAGGGTCCAGTAGTAGATGCTGATGCACCACTGTAGCTTTACTGTAACCCTTGGGCCTTCACATTGACGATGAAACACAGAAATTGCATCGCTATTCAATACAAAAGTCAGAATGCCGACTTATGTCTAGGTGGAGTAACCCATCAAACAGTCTGTGTTGCAAACATACCTGAGGGTCCAGTAGTGGATGCCGATGCACCACTGCAGGTTTACTGTAACCCTTGGAGCTTCACATTGACAATGAAACACAGAAATTGTATCGAGATTCAATACAAAAGTCAGAATGCCGACTTCTGTCTAGGAGGAGTAACCCATCAAACAATCTGTGTTGTAAACATTCCTGAGGGTCCAGTAGTGGTTGCCGATGCATCACTGCGAGTTTACTGTAACATTCATAACTTCACATTGACGATGAAACACAGAAATTGCATCGCGATGCAATACGAAAGTCAGAATGCCGACTTCTGTCTAGGAGGAGTAACCCATCAAACAGTCTGTGTTGTAAACATTCCTGAGGGTCCAGTAGTAGATGCCGATGCACCACTGCAGGTTTACTGTAACCCTTGGACCTTCACATTGACGGTGAAACAGAGAAATTGCATCGCGTTTCAATACAAAAGTCACAATGATGCGACATCTCACTAGGGGGAGTAACCCTTAAGTCAGTCTACGGTGCAAACATTCCTGAGGGTCCAGTAGTAGATGCCCATGCACTACTGCAGGTTTACTGTAACCCTTGGCCCTTAACATTCACGACGTAACACAGGAATTACATGGCGATTCAATACAAAAGGCAAAATGCCGGCTTCTGTGTAGGAGGAGTACCTTATCGAACTGTCTGTGTTGCAAACAATCCTGAGGGTCCAGTAGTAGATGCCCATGCACTATTGCAGGTTTACTGTAAACCTTGGACCTTCACATTGACGATGAAACACAGAAACTGTATCGCGATTCAAAACACAATTCACAATGCCGACTTCTGTCTAGGAGGAGGAACGCATCAAACAGTTTCTGTTGCAATCGTTTCTGAGGGTCAAGTAGTAGATGCCGATGCACCACTGCAGGTTTATTGTAACCCTTGGACCTTCACATTGACGACAAAATACAGAAATTGCATCGCGATTCAATACGAAAGTCAGAATGCCGACTTCTGTCTAGGAGGAGTAACCCATCAAACAGTCTGTGTTGTAAACATTCCTGAGGGTCCAGTAGTAGATGCCGATGCACCGTGGCAGGTTTACTGTAACCCTTGGACCTTAACATTCAAGACGTAACACAGAAATTGCATGGCGATTCAGTAAGAAACGCACAATGCCGGCTTCTACCTAGGAGGAGTAGCCCTTCGAACTGTCTGTGTTGCAAACATTCCTGAGTGTCCAGTAGTAGATGCCGATGCACCACTGCAGGTTTACTGTAACCCTTGGACCTTCACATTGAAGATGAAACACAGAAATTGCATCCCGATTCAATACAAAAGTCAGAATGCCGACTTCTGTCTAGGAGGAGTAACCCATCATACAGTCTGTGTTGCAAACATTCCTGAGGGTCCAGTAGTAGATGCCGATGCACCACTGCAGGTTTACTGTAACCCTTGGACCCTCACATTGACAATGAAACACAGAAATTGTATCGAGATTCAATACAAAAGTCAGAATGCCGACTTCTGTCTAGGAGGAGTAACCCATCAAACAATCTGTGTTGTAAACATTCCTGAGGGTCCAGTAGTGGTTGCCGATGCATCACTGCGAGTTTACTGTAACATTCGGACCTTCACATTGACGATGAAACACAGAAATTGCATCGCGATGCAATACGAAAGTCAGAATGCCGACTTCTGACTAGGAGGAGTAACCCATCAAACAGTCTCTGTTGCAAACTTTCCTGAGGGTCCAGTAGTAGATGCCGATGCACCACTGCAGGTTTACTGTAACCCTTGGACCTTAACACTGACGACCTAACACAGAAATTACATGGCGATTCAATACAAAAGTCACAATGCCGGCTTCTGTCTAGGAGGAGTAACCCATCGAACAGTCTGTGTTGCAAACAGTCCTGAGGGTCCATAATTAAATGCCGATGCACCACTGTAGGTTTGTTGTAATCCTTGGACCTTCACATTGTCGGTGAAACACAGAAATTGCATCGCGTTTCATTACAAAAGTCACAATGCCAACATCTCACTAGGAGGAGTAACCCATCAAACAGTCAGTGTTGCAGACATTCCTGACGGTCCAGTAGTAGCTGCCGATACACTACTACAGGTTTACTGTAACCCTTGGACCTTCACATTGACGGTGAAACACAGAAATTACATCGCGATTCTGTACAAAAGTCAGAATGCCAACTTCTGTGTAGGAGGAGTAACCCATCGAACTGTCTGTGTTGCAAACATTCCTGAGGGTCCAGTAGTATATGGCGATTCACCACTGCAGGTTTACTCTAACCCTTGGACCTTCACATTGACGATGAAACACAGAAATTGCATCGCGATTCAATACAAAAGACACAATTCCGACTTGTACCTAGGAGGAGTGACCCTTCGAACTGTGTGTGTTGCAAACATTCCTGAGGGTCCAGTAGTAGATGCCGATGCACCACTGCAGGTTTACTGTAACCCTTGGACCCTCACATTGACAATGAAACACAGAAATTGCATCGAGATTCAATACAAAAGTCAGAATGCCGACTTCTGTCTAGGAGGAGTAACCCATCGAACAGTCTGTGTTGCAAACAATCCTGAGGGTCCATAATTAAATGCCGATGCACCACTGTAGGTTTGTTGTAATCCTTGGACCTTCACATTGTCGGTGAAACACAGAAATTGCATCGCGTTTCATTACAAAATTCACAATGCCAACATCTCACTAGGAGGAGTAACCCATCAAACAGTCAGTGTTGCAGACATTCCTGACGGTCCAGTAGTAGCTGCCGATACACTACTACAGGTTTACTGTAACCCTTGGACCTTCACATTGACGGTGAAACACAGAAATTGCATCGCGATTCTGTACAAAAGTCAGAATGCCAACTTCTGTGTAGGAGGAGTAACCCATCGAACTGTCTGTGTTGCAAACATTCCTGAGGGTCCAGTAGTATATGGCGATTCACCACTGCAGGTTTACTCTAACCCTTGGACCTTCACATTGACGATGAAACACAGAAATTGCATCGCGATTCAATACAAAAGACACAATTCCGACTTGTACCTAGGAGGAGTGACCCTTCGAACTATGTGTGTTGCAAACATTCCTGAGGGTCCAGTAGTAGATGCCGATGCACCACTGCAGGTTTATTGTAACCCTTGGACCCTCACATTGACAATGAAACACAGAAATTGCATCGAGATTCAATACAAAAGTCAGAATGCCGACTTCTGTGTAGGAGGTGTAACCCATCACACAGTCTGTGTTGCAAACCTTCCTGAGGGTCCAGTAGTGGTTGCCGATGCATCACTGCGAGTTTACTGTAACATTCGGACCTTCACATTGACGATGAAACGCAGAAATTGCATCGCGATTCAATACGAAAGTCAGAATGCCGACTTCTGTCTAGGAGGAGTAACCCATCAAACAGTCTGTGTTGTAAACATTCCTGAGGGTCCAGTAGTAGATGCCGATGCACCACTGCAGGTTTACTGTAACCCTTGGACCCTCACATTGACAATGAAACACAGAAATTGCATCGAGATTCAATACAAAAGTCAGAATGCCGACTTCTGTCTAGGAGGAGTAACCCATCAAACAATCTGTGTTGTAAACATTCCTGAGGGTCCAGTAGTGGTTGCCGATGCATCACTGCGAGTTTACTGTAACATTCGGACCTTCACATTGACGATGAAACACAGAAATTGCATCCCGATTCAATACAAAAGTCAGAATGCCGACTTCTGTCTAGGAGGAGTAACCCATCAAACAATCTGTGTTGTAAACATTCCTGAGGGTCCAGTAGTAGATGCTGATGCACCACTGTAGCTTTACTGTAACCCTTGGGCCTTCACATTGACGATGAAACACAGAAATTGCATCGCTATTCAATACAAAAGTCAGAATGCCGACTTATGTCTAGGTGGAGTAACCCATCAAACAGACTGTGTTGCAAACATACCTGAGGGTCCAGTAGTGGATGCCGATGCACCACTGCAGGTTTACTGTAACCCTTGGAGCTTCACATTGACAATGAAACACAGAAATTGTGTCGAGATTCAATACAAAAGTCAGAATGCCGACTTCTGTCTAGGAGGAGTAACCCATCAAACAATCTGTGTTGTAAACATTCCTGAGGGTCCAGTAGTGGTTGCCGATGCATCACTGCGAGTTTACTGTAACATTCGGACCTTCACATTGACGATGAAACACAGAAATTGCATCGCGATGCAATACGAAAGTCAGAATGCCGACTTCTGTCTAGGAGGAGTAACCCATCAAACAGTCTGTGTTGTAAACATTCCTGAGGGTCCAGTAGTAGATGCCGATGCACCATGGCAGGTTTACTGTAACCCTTGGACCTTAACACTCACGACCTAACACAGAAATTACATGGCGATTCAATACAAAAGTCACAATGACGGCTTCTGTCTAGGAGGAGTAACCCATCGAACAGTCTGTGTTGCAAACAATCCTGAGAATCCAGTAGTAGATGCCGATGCACCACTGCAGGTTTACTGTAACCCTTGGACCCTCACATTGACAATGAAACACAGAAATTGCATCGAGATTCAATACAAAAGTCAGAATGCCGACTTCTGTCTAGGAGGAGTAACCCATCAAACAATCTGTGTTGTAAACATTCCTGAGGGTCCAGTAGTGGTTGCCGATGCATCACTGCGAGTTTACTGTAACATTCGGACCTTCACATTGACGATGAAACACAGAAATTGCATCGCGATGCAATACGAAAGTCAGAATGCCGACTTCTGTCTAGGAGGAGTAACCCATCAAACAGTCTGTGTTGTAAACATTCCTGAGGGTCCAGTAGTAGATGCCGATGCACCACTGCAGGTTTACTGTAACCCTTGGACCCTCACATTGACAATGAAACACAGAAATTGCATCGAGATTCAATACAAAAGTCAGAATGCCGACTTATGTCTAGGTGGAGTAACCCATCAAACAGTCTGTGTTGCAAACATACCTGAGGGTCCAGTAGTGGATGCCGATGCACCACTGCGAGTTTACTGTAACATTCGGACCTTCACATTGACGATGACACACAGAAATTGCATCGCGATGCAATACGAAAGTCAGAATGCCGACTTCTGTCTAGGAGGAGTAACCCATCAAACAGTCTGTGTTGTAATCATTCCTGAGGGTCCAGTAGTAGATGCCGATGCACCATGGCAGGTTTACTGTAACCCTTGGACCCTAACACTCACGACCTAACACAGAAATTACATGGCGATTCAATACAAAAGTCACAATGACGGCTTCTGTCTAGGAGGAGTAACCCATCGAACAGTCTGTGTTGCAAACAATCCTGAGGGTCCAGTAGTAGATGCCGATGCACCACTGCAGGTTTACTGTAACCCTTGGACCCTCACATTGACAATGAAACACAGAAATTGCATCGAGATTCAATACAAAAGTCAGAATGCCGACTTCTGTCTAGGAGGAGTAACCCATCAAACAATCTGTGTTGTAAACATTCCTGAGGGTCCAGTAGTGGTTGCCGATGCATCACTGCGAGTTTACTGTAACATTCGGACCTTCACATTGACGATGAAACACAGAAATTGCATCGCGATGCAATACGAAAGTCAGAATGCCGACTTCTGTCTAGGAGGAGTAACCCATCAAACAGTCTGTGTTGTAAACATTCCTGAGGGTCCAGTAGTAGATGCCGATGCACCATGGCAGGTTTACTGTAACCCTTGGACCTTAACACTCACGACCTAACACAGAAATTACATGGCGATTCAATACAAAAGTCACAATGACGGCTTCTGTCTAGGAGGAGTAACCCATCGAACAGTCTGTGTTGCAAACAATCCTGAGGGTCCAGTAGTAGATGCCGATGCACCACTGCGAGTTTACTGTAACCCTTGGACCCTCACATTGACAATGAAACACAGAAATTGCATCGAGATTCAATACAAAAGTCAGAATGCCGACTTCTGTCTAGGAGGAGTAACCCATCAAACAATCTGTGTTGTAAACATTCCTGAGGGTCCAGTAGTAGATGCCGATGCACCACTGCAGGTTTACTGTAACCCTTGGACCCTCACATTGACGATGAAACACAGAAATTGCATCGAGATTCAATACAAAAGTCAGAATGCCGACTTATGTCTAGGTGGAGTAACCCATCAAACAGTCTGTGTTGCAAACATACCTGAGGGTCCAGTAGTGGATGCCGATGCACCACTGCAGGTTTACTGTAACCCTTGGAGCTTCACATTGACAATGAAACACAGAAATTGTATCGAGATTCAATACAAAAGTCAGAATGCCGACTTCTGTCTAGGAGGAGTAACCCATCAAACAATCTGTGTTGTAAACATTCCTGAGGGTCCAGTAGTGGTTGCCGATGCATCACTGCGAGTTTACTGTAACATTCGGACCTTCACATTGACGATGAAACACAGAAATTGCATCGCGATGCAATACGTAAGTCAGAATGCCGACTTCTGTCTAGGAGGAGTAACCCATCAAACAGTCTGTGTTGTAAACATTCCTGAGGGTCCAGTAGTAGATGCCGATGCACCACTGCAGGTTTTCTGTAACCCTTGGACCCTCACATTGACAATGAAACACAGAAATTGCATCGAGATTCAATACAAAAGTCAGAATGCCGACTTCTGTCTAGGAGGAGTAACCCATCAAACAATCTGTGTTGTAAACATTCCTGAGGGTACAGTAGTGGTTGCCGAAGCATCACTGCGAGTTTACTGTAACATTTGGACCTTCACATTGACGATGAAACACAGAAATTGCATCCCGATTCAATACAAAAGTCAGAATGCCGACTTCTGTCTAGGAGGAGTAACCCATCAAACAATCTGTGTTGTAAACATTCCTGAGGGTCCAGTAGTAGATGCTGATGCACCACTGTAGCTTTACTGTAACCCTTGGGCCTTCACATTGACGATGAAACACAGAAATTGCATCGCTATTCAATACAAAAGTCAGAATGCCGACTTATGTCTAGGTGGAGTAACCCATCAAACAGTCTGTGTTGCAAACATACCTGAGGGTCCAGTAGTGGATGCCGATGCACCACTGCAGGTTTACTGTAACCCTTGGAGCTTCACATTGACAATGAAACACAGAAATTGTATCGAGATTCAATACAAAAGTCAGAATGCCGACTTCTGTCTAGGAGGAGTAACCCATCAAACAATCTGTGTTGTAAACATTCCTGAGGGTCCAGTAGTGGTTGCCGATGCATCACTGCGAGTTTACTGTAACATTCATAACTTCACATTGACGATGAAACACAGAAATTGCATCGCGATGCAATACGAAAGTCAGAATGCCGACTTCTGTCTAGGAGGAGTAACCCATCAAACAGTCTGTGTTGTAAACATTCCTGAGGGTCCAGTAGTAGATGCCGATGCACCACTGCAGGTTTACTGTAACCCTTGGAGCTTCACATTGACGATGACACAGAGACATTGCATCGCGATTCAATACAAAAGTCAGAATGCTGACTTCTGTCTAGGAGGAGTAACCCATCGAACTATCTGTTTTGCAAACATTCCTGAAGGTCCAGTAGTAGATGCCGATGCACCACTGTAGGTTTGTTGTAATCCTTGGACCTTCACATTGACGATGAAACACAGAAATTGCATCGCGATTCAATACAAAAGACACAATGCCGACTTGTACCTAGGAGGAGTGACCCTTCGAACTGTCTGTGTTGCAAACATTCCTGAGGGTCCAGTAGCAGATGCCGATGCACCACTGCAGGTTTACTGTAACCCTTGGACCCTCACATTGACGACGAAATACAGAAATTGCATCGCGATTCAATACGAAAGTCAGAATGCCGACTTCTGTCTAGGAGGAGTAACCCATCAAACAGTCTGTGTTGTAAACATTCCTGAGGGTCCAGTAGTAGATGCCGATGCACCATGGCAGGTTTACTGTAACCCTTGGACCTTAACATTCAAGACGTAACACAGAAATTGCATGGCGATTCAATAAGAAACGCACAATGCCGGCTTCTACCTAGGAGGAGTAGCCCTTCGAACTGTCTGTGTTGCAAACATTCCTGAGTGTCCAGTAGTAGATGCCGATGCACCACTGCAGGTTTACTGTAACCCTTGGAGCTTCACATTGACGATGACACAGAGACATTGCATCGCGATTCAATACAAAAGTCAGAATGCTGACTTCTGTCTAGGAGGAGTAACCCATCGAACTATCTGTTTTGCAAACATTCCTGAAGGTCCAGTAGTAGATGCCGATGCACCATTGCAGGTTTACCCTAACCCTTGGACCTTCACATTGACGATGAAACACAGAAATTGCGTCGCGATTCAATACAAAAGACACAATGCCGACTTGTACCTAGGAGGAGTGACCCTTCGAACTGTCTGTGTTGCAAACATTCCTGAGGGTCCAGTAGTAGATGCCGATGCACCACTGCAGGTTTACTGTAACCCTTGGACCCTCACATTGACAATGAAACACAGAAATTGTATCGAGATTCAATACAAAAGTCAGAATGCCGACTTCTGTCTAGGAGGAGTAACCCATCAAACAATCTGTGTTGTAAACATTCCTGAGGGTCCAGTAGTGGTTGCCGATGCATCACTGCGAGTTTACTGTAACATTCGGACCTTCACATTGACGATGAAACACAGAAATTGCATCGCGATGCAATACGAAAGTCAGAATGCCGACTTCTGTCTAGGAGGAGTAACCCATCAAACAGTCTGTGTTGTAAACATTCCTGAGGGTCCAGTAGTAGATGCCGATGCACCACTGCAGGTTTACTGTAACCCTTGGACCCTCACATTGACAATGAAACACAGAAATTGCATCGAGATTCAATACAAAAGTCAGAATGCCGACTTATGTCTAGGTGGAGTAACCCATCAAACAGTCTGTGTTGCAAACATACCTGAGGGTCCAGTAGTGGATGCCGATGCACCACTGCGAGTTTACTGTAACATTCGGACCTTCACATTGACGATGACACACAGAAATTGCATCGCGATGCAATACGAAAGTCAGAATGCCGACTTCTGTCTAGGAGGAGTAACCCATCAAACAGTCTGTGTTGTAATCATTCCTGAGGGTCCAGTAGTAGATGCCGATGCACCATGGCAGGTTTACTGTAACCCTTGGACCCTAACACTCACGACCTAACACAGAAATTACATGGCGATTCAATACAAAAGTCACAATGACGGCTTCTGTCTAGGAGGAGTAACCCATCGAACAGTCTGTGTTGCAAACAATCCTGAGGGTCCAGTAGTAGATGCCGATGCACCACTGCAGGTTTACTGTAACCCTTGGACCCTCACATTGACAATGAAACACAGAAATTGCATCGAGATTCAATACAAAAGTCAGAATGCCGACTTCTGTCTAGGAGGAGTAACCCATCAAACAATCTGTGTTGTAAACATTCCTGAGGGTCCAGTAGTGGTTGCCGATGCATCACTGCGAGTTTACTGTAACATTCGGACCTTCACATTGACGATGAAACACAGAAATTGCATCGCGATGCAATACGAAAGTCAGAATGCCGACTTCTGTCTAGGAGGAGTAACCCATCAAACAGTCTGTGTTGTAAACATTCCTGAGGGTCCAGTAGTAGATGCCGATGCACCATGGCAGGTTTACTGTAACCCTTGGACCTTAACACTCACGACCTAACACAGAAATTACATGGCGATTCAATACAAAAGTCACAATGACGGCTTCTGTCTAGGAGGAGTAACCCATCGAACAGTCTGTGTTGCAAACAATCCTGAGGGTCCAGTAGTAGATGCCGATGCACCACTGCAGGTTTACTGTAACCCTTGGACCCTCACATTGACAATGAAACACAGAAATTGCATCGAGATTCAATACAAAAGTCAGAATGCCGACTTCTGTCTAGGAGGAGTAACCCATCAAACAATCTGTGTTGTAAACATTCCTGAGGGTCCAGTAGTAGATGCCGATGCACCACTGCAGGTTTACTGTAACCCTTGGACCCTCACATTGACGATGAAACACAGAAATTGCATCGAGATTCAATACAAAAGTCAGAATGCCGACTTATGTCTAGGTGGAGTAACCCATCAAACAGTCTGTGTTGCAAACATACCTGAGGGTCCAGTAGTGGATGCCGATGCACCACTGCAGGTTTACTGTAACCCTTGGAGCTTCACATTGACAATGAAACACAGAAATTGTATCGAGATTCAATACAAAAGTCAGAATGCCGACTTCTGTCTAGGAGGAGTAACCCATCAAACAATCTGTGTTGTAAACATTCCTGAGGGTCCAGTAGTGGTTGCCGATGCATCACTGCGAGTTTACTGTAACATTCGGACCTTCACATTGACGATGAAACACAGAAATTGCATCGCGATGCAATACGTAAGTCAGAATGCCGACTTCTGTCTAGGAGGAGTAACCCATCAAACAGTCTGTGTTGTAAACATTCCTGAGGGTCCAGTAGTAGATGCCGATGCACCACTGCAGGTTTTCTGTAACCCTTGGACCCTCACATTGACAATGAAACACAGAAATTGCATCGAGATTCAATACAAAAGTCAGAATGCCGACTTCTGTCTAGGAGGAGTAACCCATCAAACAATCTGTGTTGTAAACATTCCTGAGGGTACAGTAGTGGTTGCCGAAGCATCACTGCGAGTTTACTGTAACATTTGGACCTTCACATTGACGATGAAACACAGAAATTGCATCCCGATTCAATACAAAAGTCAGAATGCCGACTTCTGTCTAGGAGGAGTAACCCATCAAACAATCTGTGTTGTAAACATTCCTGAGGGTCCAGTAGTAGATGCTGATGCACCACTGTAGCTTTACTGTAACCCTTGGGCCTTCACATTGACGATGAAACACAGAAATTGCATCGCTATTCAATACAAAAGTCTGAATGCCGACTTATGTCTAGGTGGAGTAACCCATCAAACAGTCTGTGTTGCAAACATACCTGAGGGTCCAGTAGTGGATGCCGATGCACCACTGCAGGTTTACTGTAACCCTTGGAGCTTCACATTGACAATGAAACACAGAAATTGTATCGAGATTCAATACAAAAGTCAGAATGCCGACTTCTGTCTAGGAGGAGTAACCCATCAAACAATCTGTGTTGTAAACATTCCTGAGGGTCCAGTAGTGGTTGCCGATGCATCACTGCGAGTTTACTGTAACATTCATAACTTCACATTGACGATGAAACACAGAAATTGCATCGCGATGCAATACGAAAGTCAGAATGCCGACTTCTGTCTAGGAGGAGTAACCCATCAAACAGTCTGTGTTGTAAACATTCCTGAGGGTCCAGTAGTAGATGCCGATGCACCACTGCAGGTTTACTGTAACCCTTGGAGCTTCACATTGACGATGACACAGAGACATTGCATCGCGATTCAATACAAAAGTCAGAATGCTGACTTCTGTCTAGGAGGAGTAACCCATCGAACTATCTGTTTTGCAAACATTCCTGAAGGTCCAGTAGTAGATGCCGATGCACCACTGTAGGTTTGTTGTAATCCTTGGACCTTCACATTGACGATGAAACACAGAAATTGCATCGCGATTCAATACAAAAGACACAATGCCGACTTGTACCTAGGAGGAGTGACCCTTCGAACTGTCTGTGTTGCAAACATTCCTGAGGGTCCAGTAGCAGATGCCGATGCACCACTGCAGGTTTACTGTAACCCTTGGACCCTCACATTGACGACGAAATACAGAAATTGCATCGCGATTCAATACGAAAGTCAGAATGCCGACTTCTGTCTAGGAGGAGTAACCCATCAAACAGTCTGTGTTGTAAACATTCCTGAGGGTCCAGTAGTAGATGCCGATGCACCATGGCAGGTTTACTGTAACCCTTGGACCTTAACATTCAAGACGTAACACAGAAATTGCATGGCGATTCAATAAGAAACGCACAATGCCGGCTTCTACCTAGGAGGAGTAGCCCTTCGAACTGTCTGTGTTGCAAACATTCCTGAGTGTCCAGTAGTAGATGCCGATGCACCACTGCAGGTTTACTGTAACCCTTGGAGCTTCACATTGACGATGACACAGAGACATTGCATCGCGATTCAATACAAAAGTCAGAATGCTGACTTCTGTCTAGGAGGAGTAACCCATCGAACTATCTGTTTTGCAAACATTCCTGAAGGTCCAGTAGTAGATGCCGATGCACCATTGCAGGTTTACCCTAACCCTTGGACCTTCACATTGACGATGAAACACAGAAATTGCGTCGCGATTCAATACAAAAGACACAATGCCGACTTGTACCTAGGAGGAGTGACCCTTCGAACTGTCTGTGTTGCAAACATTCCTGAGGGTCCAGTAGTAGATGCCGATGCACCACTGCAGGTTTACTGTAACCCTTGGACCCTCACATTGACAATGAAACACAGAAATTGTATCGAGATTCAATACAAAAGTCAGAATGCCGACTTCTGTCTAGGAGGAGTAACCCATCAAACAATCTGTGTTGTAAACATTCCTGAGGGTCCAGTAGTGGTTGCCGATGCATCACTGCGAGTTTACTGTAACATTCGGACCTTCACATTGACGATGAAACACAGAAATTGCATCGCGATGCAATACGAAAGTCAGAATGCCGACTTTTGTCTAGGAGGAGTAACCCATCAAACAGTCTGTGTTGTAAACATTCCTGAGGGTCCAGTAGTAGATGCCGATGCACCATGGCAGGTTTACTGTAATTCTTGGACCTTAACACTCACGACCTAACACAGAAATTACATGGCGATTCAATACAAAAGTCACAATGCCGGCTTCTGTCTAGGAGGAGTAACCCATCGAACAGTCTGTGTTGCAAACAATCTTGAGGGTCCACAATTAAATGCCGATGCACCACTGTAGGTTTGTTGTAATCCTTGGACCTTCACATTGTCGGTGAAACACAGAAATTGCATCGCGTTTCATTACAAAAGTCACAATGCCAACATCTCACTAGGAGGAGTAACCCATCAAACAGTCAGTGTTGCAGACATTCCTGACGGTCCAGTAGTAGCTGCCGATACACTACTACAGGTTTACTGTAACCCTTGGACCTTCACATTGACGGTGAAACACAGAAATTGGATCGCGATTCTGTACAAAAGTCAGAATGCCAACTTCTGTGTAGGAGGAGTAACCCATCGAACTGTCTGTGTTGCAAACATTCCTGAGGGTCCAGTAGTATATGGCGATTCACCACTGCAGGTTTACTCTAACCCTTGGACCTTCACATTGACGATGAAACACAGAAATTGCATCGCGATTCAAAACGAAAGTCAGAATGCCGACTTCTGTCTAGGAGGAGTAACCCATCAAACAGTCTGTGTTGTAAACATTCCTGAGGGTCCAGTAGTATATGCCCATGCACCACTCCAGGTTTACTGTAAACCTTGGCCCTTCACATTGACGATGAAACACAGACATTGTATCGCGATTCAATACACAATTCACAATGCCGACTTCTGTCTAGGAGGAGTAACGCATCAAACAGTCTGTGTTGTAAACATTCCTGAGGTACCAGTAGTAGATGCCGATGCACCATGGCAGGTTTGCTGTAACCCTTGGCCCTTAACATTCACGACATAACACAGAAATTACATGGCGATTCAATACAAAAGGCAGTATGCCGGCTTCTGTTTAGGAGGAGTACTCCATCGAACTGACTGTGTTGCAAATAATCCTGAGGGTCCATTAGTAGATGCCGATGCACCACTGCATGTTTACTGTAACCCTTGGACTTTCACATTGAAGGTGAAACACAGAAATTGCATCGCGTTTCAGTACAAAAGTCAAAATGCCAAAATCTCACTAGGAGGAGTAACCCATCAAACAGTATTTGTTGCAAACATTTCTGATGGTCCAGTAGTAGATGCCGATGCACCACTGCAGGTTTACTGTAACCCTTGGACCTTAACATCCACGACTAAACACAGAAATTGCATCGCGATTCTATACAAAAGGCACAATGCCGACTTCTGTCTAGGAGCAGTAACCCATCAAACAGTCTGTGTCGCAAACAATCCTGAGGGTCCAATAGTAGATTCAGATGCACCATGGCAGGTTTGCTGTAACCCTTGGACCTTAACATTCACGACGAAACACAGAAATTGCATCGCGATTCAATACAAAAGTCACAATGCCGCGACATTTCACTAGGAGGAGTAACCCTTAAATCAGTCTACGGTGCAAACATTCCTGAGGTCCAGTAGTAGATGTCCATGCACTACTGCAGGTTTACTGTAAACCTTGGACCTTCACATTGACGATGAAACACAGAAATTGTATCGCGATTCAAAAGACAATTCACAATGCCGACTTCTGTCTAGGAGGAGTAACCCATCAAACAATCAGTGTTGTAAATATTCTTGAGGGTCCAGTAGTAGATGCCGATGCACCACTGTAGGTTTACTGTAACCCTTGGACCTTAACATTGACGATGAAACACAGAAATTGCATCGCCATTCAATACAAAATTCAGAATGCTGACTTCTGTCTAGGAGGAGTAACCCATCAAACAGTCTGTGTTGTAAACATTCCTGAGGGTCCAGTAGTAGATGCCGATGCACCATGGCAGGTTTACTGTAACCCTTGGAACTTAACATTCAAGACGTAACACAGAAATTGCATGGCGATTCAATAAAAAAGGCACAATGCCGGCTTCGACCTAGGAGGAGTAACCCTTCGAACTGTCTGTGTTGCAAACATTCTTGAGGGTCCAGTAGTAGATGCCGATGCACCACTGCAGGATTACTGTGACCCTTGGACCTTCACATTGACAGTGAAACACAGAAATTGCATCACGATCCAGTACAAAAGTCAGAATGTCGAATTCTGTCCAGTAGGAGTAACCCATCAAACAGTCTGTGTTGCAAACATACCTGAGTGTCTAGTAGTAGATGCCGATGCACCATGGCAGGTTTACAGTAACCCTTGGACCTTAACATTCACGACGAAACATAGAAATTGCATCGCGATTCAATACAAACGGCACAATGCCGACTTCTACCTAGGAGGTGTAACCCTTCGAACTGTCTGTGTTGCAAACATTCCTGAGGGTCCTGTAGTAGATGCCGATGCACCACTGTAGCTTTACTGTAACCCTTGGACCTCCACATTGAAGATGAAACACAGAAATTGCATCGCTATTCAATACCAAAGTCAGAATGCCAACTTCTGTCTAGGAGGAGTAACGCATCAAACAGTCTGTGTTGTAAACATTCCTGAGGGTCCAGTAGTAGATGCCGATGCACCATGGCACGTTTACTCTAACCCTTGGACCTTAACATTCACGACGAAACACAGAAATTGCATCGCGATTCAATACGAATGGCACAATGCCGGCTTCAGTCTAGGAGGAGTACCCCATCGAACTGTCTGAGTTGCAAATAATACTGAGGGTCCATTAGTAGATTCCGATGCACCACTGCAGGTTTACTGTAACCCTTGGACCCTCACATTGACGGTGAAACACAGAAATTGCATTTCGATCCAATACAAAAGTCAGAATGTCGACTTCTATCTAGTAGGAGTAACCCATCAAACAGTCTGTGTTGCAAACATTCCTGAGGGTCCAGTAGTAGATGCCGATGCACCATGGCAGGTTTACTGTAACCCTTGGACCTTAACATTCACGACGAAACACAGAAATTGCATCGCGATTCTATACAAAAAGCACAATGCCGACTTCTGTCTAGGAGGAGTAACTCATCGAACTGTCAGTGTTGCAAACATTCCTGAGGGTCCAGTTGTGTATGCCGATGCACCACTGCTGGTTTACTGCAACCCTTGGACCTTCACATTGACGATGAAACACAGAAATTGCATCGCGATTCAGTACAAAAGTCTGAATACCGACTTCTGTCTAGGAGGAGTAACCCATCAAACAGTCTGTGTTGTAAACTTTCCTGAGGGTCCAGTAGTAGATGCCGATGCACCATTGCAGGTTTACTGTAACCCTTGGACCTTAACATTAAAGACGTAACACAGAAATTGCATGGCGATTCAAAAAGAAACGCACAATGCCGGCTTCTACCTAGGAGGAGTAGCCCTTCGAACTGTCTGTGTTGCAAACATTCCTGAGGGTCCAGTAGTAGATGCCGATGCACCACTGCAGGTTTTCTGTAACCCTTGGACCCTCACATTGACGGTGAAACAGAGAAATTGCATCGCGTTTCAATACAAAAGTCACAATGATGCGACATCTCACTAGGGGGAGTAACCCTTAAATCAGTCTACGGCGCAAACATTCCTGAGGGTCCAGTAGTAGATGCCCATGCACTACTGCAGGTTTACTGTAACCCTTGGCCCTTAACATTCACGACGTAACACAGAAATTACATGGCGATTCAATACAAAAGGCAAAATGCCGGCTTCTGTGTAGGAGGAGTACCTTATCGAACTGTCTGTGTTGCAAACAATCCTGAGGGTCCAGTAGTAGATGCCCATGCACTATTGCAGGTTTACTGTAAACCTTGGACCTTCACATTGACGATGAAACACAGAAACTGTATCGCGATTCAAAACACAATTCACAATGCCGACTTCTGTCTAGGCGGAGGAACGCATCAAACAGTTTCTGTTGCAATCGTTTCTGAGGGTCCAGTAGTAGATGCCGATGCACCACTGCAGGTTTACTGTAACCCTTGGACCTTCACATTGACGACGAAATACAGAAATTGCATCGCGATTCAATACGAAAGACAGAATGCCGACTTCTGTCTAGGAGGAGTAACCCATCAAACAGTTTGTGTTGTAAACATTCCTGAGGGTCCAGTAGTAGATGCCGATGCACCATGGCAGGTTTACTGTAACCCTTGGACCTTAACACTCACGACCTAACACAGAAATTACATGGCGATTAAATACAAAAGTCACAATGCCGGCTTCTGTCTAGGAGGAGTACCCCATCGAACTGTCTGTGTTGCAAATAATCCTGAGGGTCCATTAGTAGATGCCGATGCACTACTGCTGGTTTACTGTAACCCTTGGACCTTAACATTCACGACGAACCACAGAAATTGCATCGCGTTTCACTACAAAAGTCACAATGCCGACATCTCCCCAAGAGGACTAACCCATCAAACAGTATTTGTTGCAAACATTTCTGAGGGTCCAGTAGTAGATACCGTGCACCACTGCAGTATTATTGTAACCCTTGGACCTTCACATTTACGATGAAACACAGATTATGCATGGCGATTCAATACAAAAGTCACAATGCCAACTTCCGTCTAGGAGGAGTAACCCATCAAACAGTCTGTGTTGCAGACATTCCAGACGGTCCAGTAATAGATGCCGATACCCTACTACAGGTTTACTGTAACCCTTGGACCTTCACATTGACGATGAAACACAGAAATTGCATCGCGATTCTGTACAAAAGTCAGAATGCCGATTTCTGTCTAATAGGAGTAACCCATAAAACAGTCTGTGTTGCAAACATACCTGAGGGTCCAGTACTGGATGCCGATGCACCACTGCAAGTTTACTGTAACCCTTGGAGCTTTACATTGACGATGAAACAAAGACATTGCATCGCGATTCAATACAAAAGTCTGAATGACGACTTCTGTGTAGGAGGAGTAACCCATCGAACTGTCTGTGTTGCAAACATTCCTGAGGGTTTAGTAGTAGATGGCGATTCACCACTGCAGGATTACTGTAACCCTTGGACCTTCACATTGACGGTGAAACAGAGAAATTGCATCGCGTTTCAATACAAAAGCCACAATGCCGCGACATCTCACTAGGAGTCTATGGTGCAAACATTCCTGAGGGTCCAGTAGTAGATGCCCATGCACCACAACAGTTTTACTGTAAACCTTGGACCTTCACATTGACGATGAACACAGAAATTATATCGCGATTCAATACACAATTCACAATGCCGACTTCTGTCTAGGAGGAGTAACGCATCAAACAGTCTGTGTTGCAAACATTCCTGAGGTTCCAGTAGTAGATGCCGATGCACCACTGCAGGTTTACTGTAACCCTTGGACCTTAACATTCACGACGAACCACAGAAATTGCATCGCGATTCAATACAAAAGTCACAGTGCCGACTTCAGTCTATGATGAGTAACCTATCAAACTGTGTGTGTTATAAACATTGCTGAGGGTCCAGTAGTGGATGCCGATGCACCACAGCAGGTTTACTGTAACCCTTGGACCTTAGCATCCACGACTAAACACAGAAATTGCATCGCGATTCAATACAAAAGCCACAATGCCAACTTATGTCTAGGTGGAGTAACCCATCGAACTGTCTGTGTTGCAAACATTTCTCGGATTCCATTAGTAGATGCCGATGCACAATGGCAGGTTTAATATAACCGTTGGACTTTCACATTGACGGTGAAACACAGAAATTGCATCGCGTTTCACTACAAAAGTCACAATGCCGACATCTCCCCAAGAGGACTAACCCATCAAACAGTATTTGTTGCAAACATTTCTGAGGGTCCAGTAGTAGATACCGTGCACCACTGCAGTATTATTGTAACCCTGGGACCGTCACATTTACGATGAAACACAGATTATGCATGGCGATTCAATACAAAAGTCACAATGCCAACTTCCATCTAGGAGGAGTAACCCATCAAACAGTCTGTGTTGCAGACATTCCAGACGGTCCAGTAATAGATGCCTATACCCAACTACAGGTTTACTGTAACCCTTGGACCTTAGCATCCACGACTAAACACAGAAATTGCATCGCGATTCAATACAAAAGGCACAATGCCAACTTATGTCTAGGTGGAGTAACACATCGAACTGTCTGTGTTGCAAATATTTCTCGGATTCCATTAGTAGATGCCGATGCACCATGGCAGGTTTAATATAACCCTTGGACTTTCACATTAACGGGGAAACACAGAAATTGCATCGCGTTTCAGTGCAAAAGTCACAATGCCGACATCTCCCCAAGAGGACTAACCCATCAAACAGTATTTGTTGCAAACATTTCTGAGGGTCCAGTAGTAGATACCGTGCACCACTGCAGTATTATTGTAACCCTTGGACCTTCACATTGACGATGAAACATAGAATATGCATGGCGATTCAATACAAAAGTCAGAATGCCAACTTCCGTCTAGGAGGAGTAACCCATCAAACAGTCTGCGTTGCAGACATTCCAGACGGTCCAGTAATAGATGCCGATACCCTACTACAGGTTTACTGTAACCCTTGGACCTTCACATTGACGATGAAACACAGAAATCGCATCGCGATTCTGTACAAAAGTCAGAATGCCGATTTCTGTCTAATAGGAGTAACCCATAAAACAGTCTGTGTTGCAAACATACCTGAGGGTCCAGTACTGGATGCCGATGCACCACTACAAGTTTACTGTAACCCTTGGAGCTTTACATTGACGATGAAACAAAGACATTGCATCGCGATTCAATACATGAGTCTGAATGACGACTTCTGTGTAGGAGGAGTAACCCATCGAACTGTCTGTGTTGCAAACATTCCTGAGGGTCCAGTAGTAGATGCCGATGCACCTCAACAGGTTTACTGTAACCCTTGGACCTTAACATTGACGATGAATCTCAGAAATTGTATAGCGATTCAATATAAAAGTCAGAATGTCGACTTCTGTCTAGGAGAAGTAACCCATCAAACAGTCTATGTTGTAAACATTCCTGAGGGTCCAGTAGTAGATGCCCATGCACCACTGCAGGTATACTGTAAACCTTGGACCTTCACATTGTCGATGAAACACAGAAATTGTATCGCGATTCAATACACAATTCACAATGCCGATTTCTGTCTAGGAGGAGTAACGCATCAAACAGTCTGTGTTGCAAACATATCTGAGGGTCCACTAGTAGATGCCGATGCATCGTGGCAGGTTTACTGTAACCCTTGGACCTTAACATTCACGACGAATTACAGAAATTGCATCGCTATTCTATATAAAAGGCACAATGCCGACTTCTCTCTAGGAGGAGTAACCCATCGAACTGTCTGTGTTGCAAACATTCCTGACGCTCCATTAGTAGATGCCGATGCACCACTGCAGGTTTAATGTAACCCTTGGCCCTTCACATTGACGGTGAAACACAGAAATTGTATCGCCTTTCAGTACAAAAGTCACAATCCCGATATATCACTAGGAGGAGTAACTCATCAAACTGTCTGTGTTGCAAAAATTCCTGAGGGTACAGTAGTAGCTGCGGATGCACTAATGCTGGTTTCCTGTAAAGCTTGGACCTTAACACTCGCGACGAATCACAGAAATTACATCCAGATTCAATACAAAAGACACAATGCCGATTTCTGTCTAGGAGGAGGAACCCATCAAACAGTGTGTGTTGCAAACATTCCTGAGGGTCCAGTTGTAGATGCCGATGCACTACTAAAGTTTCACTGTAATCCTTGGACCGTCACATTGACGATGATACATAGAAATTGCATCGGGTTCGAACAGATAAGTAACAATACGGACTTCTGTCTGGCAGGAGTAACAAACCAGACAGTCTGTGTTGCAAACATTCCTGAGGGTTCAGTAGTAGATGTCGATGCACCACGGCAGGTTTACTGAAACCCTTGGACATTAACATTCACGACGAAACACAGAAATTGCATCGCGATTCGCTACAAAAGTCACAATGCACACTTCTGTCTAGGAGGAGTAACCCATCAAACAGTCTGATTTGCATTCATTCTGGTGGGTCCAGTAGTAGATACCGATGCACCACTGCTGGTCTAATGTAAATCTTGGACCTTCAAATTGACAAAAAACACAGCAATTGCATCGCGTTTCAATACAAAAGTCACAATGCCTTCGTCTGAATAGGAGGAGTAACCCATCAAACAGTGTGTGTTGCAAACATTCATGAGGGTCCAGTAGTAGATGCCGATGCACTACTAAAGTTTCACTGTAACCCTTGGACCGTCACATTGTCGATAAAACATAGAAATAGCATCGGAATCGAACAGATAAGTAACAATACAGACTTCCGTCTGGGAGGAGTAACAAATCAGACAGTCTGTGTTGCAAACATTCATGCGGGTCCAGTAGTAGATGCCGATGAACCACAGCAGGTTTACTGTAACCCTTTGACCTTCACATTGACGGTGAAACAAAGAAATTGCATCGCGTTTCAATACAAAAGCCACAATGCCGCGACATCTCACTAGGACGAGTAACCCTTAAATCAGTCTATGGTGCAAACATTCCTGAGGGTCCAGTAGTGGATGCCGATGCACCACGGCAGGTTTAATGTAACCCTTGGACCTTCACATTAAACGGTGAAACACAGAAATTGCATCGCGTTTCAGGACAAAAGTCACAATGCCAACACCTCACTAGACGAGTAACCCATCAAACAGTCTGTGTCGCAAACATTCCTGAAGGTCCAGTAGTAGATGCCGATGCACCACTGCAGGTTTAATGTAACCCTTGGACCTTCACATTGACGGTGAAACACATAAATTGCATCGCGATTCAAGACAAAAGTCATAATGCCGACTTCTGTCTAGTAGGAGTAACCCATCAAACAGTCTGTGTTGCAAACATTCCTGAGGGTCCAGTAGTAGAAGCCGATGCACCATGGCAGGTTTACTGTAACCCATGGACCATAACATTCACGACGAAACAGAAATTGCATCGCGATTCAATACAAAAGGCACAATGCCGACTTCTGTCTAGGAGGAGTAACCCATCGAACTGTCTGTGTTGAAAACATTCCTGAGGGTCCATAAATAGATGCCGATGCACCACTACAGGTTTATTGTAACCCTTGGACCTTAACATTGACGGTGAAACACAGAAAGTGCATCGCGTTTCAATACAAAAATCTTAATGCCGCGACATATCACTAAGAGGAGTAGCCCTTAAAACAGTCGGTGGTGCTAACATTCCTGAGGGTCCAGTAGTAGATGCCCATGCACCACTGCAGGTTTACTGTAAATCTTGGACCTTCACATTGACGATGAAACACAGAAATTGCATCGCGATTCAATGCACAAGTCACAATGCCGACTTCTGACTAGGAGGAGTAACTCTTCAAACAGTCTGTGTTGCAAACATTCCTCAGGGTCCAGTAGTAGACGCCGATGCACTACTGCAGGTTTACTGTAACCCTTGGACCATAACATTTACGACGAAACACAGAAATTGCATCGCGATAAAATACAAAAGTCACAATGCCGACTTCAGTCTATAATGAGTAACCTATCAAACACTGTGTGTTGCAAACATTGCTGAGGGTCCAGTAGTAGATGCCAATGCACCATGGCAGGTTTACTGTAACCCTTGGACCTTAACATTCACGACGTAACACAGAAATCGCATGCCGATTCAATAAAAAAGGCACAATGCCAACTTCTGTCTAGTAGGAGTAACCCATCAAACAGTCTGTGTTGCAAACATTCCTGAAGGTCCAGTAGTAGGTGCCGATGCACCACTGCAGGTTTACTGTAACCCTTGGACCTTCACATTGACGATTAAACACAGAAACTGCATTGCGATTCAGTACAAAAGTCAGAATGCCAACTTCTGTCTAGGAGGAGTAACCCATCAAACAGTCTGTGTTGCAAATAAACCTGAGGGTCCATTAGTAGATGCCGATGCACCACTGCAGGTTTACTGTAACCCTTGGACCTTAACACTCACGACAAAACACAGAAATTGCATCGCGATTCAATACAAAAGGCACAATGCCGACTTCTGTCTAGGAGGAGTCACCCGTCGAACTGTCTGTGTTGCAAACATTCCTGAGGGTCCATAAATAGATGCCGATACACCACTGCAGGTTTATTGTAACCCTTGGGCCTTCACATTGACGATTAAACACAGAAACTGCATTGCGATTCAGTACAAAAGTCAGAATGACGACTTCTGTCTAGGAGGAGTAACCCATCAAACAGTCTGTGTTGTAAACATTTCTGAGGGTCCAGTAGTAGCTGCCGATGCACCATGGCAGGTTTACTGTAAACCTTGGACCTTAACATTCACGACGTAACACAGAAATCGCATGCCGATTCAATAAAAAAGGCACAATGCCAACTTCTGTCTAGTAGGAGTAACCCATCAAACAGTCTGTGTTGCAAACTTTCCTGAGGGTCCAGTAGTAGATGCCCATGCACCACTGCAGGTATACTGTAAACCTTGGACCTTCACATTGACGATGAAACACAGAAATTGTATCGCGATTCAATACACAATTCACAATGCCGATTTCTGTCTAGGAGGAGTAACGCATCAAACAGTCTGTGTTGCAAACATTGCTGAGGGTCCAGTAGTGGATGCCGATGCACCACTGCAGGTTTACTGTAACCCTTGGACCTTAGCATCCACGACTAAACACAGAAATTGCATCGCCATTCAATACAAAAGGCACAATGCCAACTTATGTCTAGGTGGAGTAACCCATCGAACTGTCTGTGTTGCAAATATTTCTCGGATTCCATTAGTAGATGCCGATGCACCATGGCAGGTTTAATATAACCCTTGGACTTTCACATTAACGGTGAAACACAGAAATTGCATCGCGATCCAGTACAAAAGTCCGAATGCCGACTTCTGTCTAGTAGGAGTAACCCATCAAACAGTCTGTGTTGCAAACATTTCTGAGGGTCCAGTAGTAGCTGCCGATGCACCATGGCAGGTTTACTGTAAACCTTGGACGTTAACATTCACGACGAAACACAGAAATTTGCATCGCGGTTCAATAAAAAAGGCACAATGCCGTCTTCTGTCTAGGAGGAGGAACCCATCAAACAGTCTGTGTTGCATATAATCCTGAGGGTCCATTAGTAGATGCCGATGCACCACTGCAAGTTTACTGTAACCCTTGGACCGTAACATTCACGAGAAAACACAGAAATTGCATCGCGATTCAATACAAAAGGCACAATGCCGACTTCTGTCTAGGAGGAGTAACCCGTCGAACTATCTGTGTTGCAAACATTCCTGAGGGTCCATAAATAGATGCCGATGCACTACTGCAGGTTTAGTGTAACCCTTGGACCTTCACATTGACCGTGAAACACAGAAATTGCATCGCGTTTCAGTACAAAAGTCACAATGCCAACATCTCACTAGGACGTGTAACCCAACAAACAGTCTGTGTTGCAAAAATTCCTGAGGGTCCACTAGTAGATGCCGATGCACCGTGGCAGGTTTACTGTAACCCTTGGACCTTAACATTCACGACGAATTACAGAAATTGCATCGCTATTCTATATAAAAGGCACAATGCCGACTTCTCTCTAGGAGGAGTAACCCATCGAACTGTCTGTGTTGCAAACATTCCTGACGCTCCATTAGTAGATGCCGATGCACCACTGCAGGTTTAATGTAACCCTTGGCCCTTCACATTGACGGTGAAACACAGAAATTGTATCGCCTTTCAGTACAAAAGTCACAATCCCGATATATCACTAGGAGGAGTAACTCATCAAACTGTCTGTGTTGCAAAAATTCCTGAGGGTACAGTAGTAGCTGCGGATGCACTAATGCTGGTTTCCTGTAAAGCTTGGACCTTAACACTCGCGACGAATCACAGAAATTACATCCAGATTCAATACAAAAGACACAATGCCGATTTCTGTCTAGGAGGAGGAACCCATCAAACAGTGTGTGTTGCAAACATTCCTGAGGGTCCAGTTGTAGATGCCGATGCACTACTAAAGTTTCACTGTAATCCTAGGACCGTCACATTGACGATGATACATAGAAATTGCATCGGGTTCGAACAGATAAGTAACAATACGGACTTCTGTCTGGCAGGAGTAACAAACCAGACAGTCTGTGTTGCAAACATTCCTGAGGGTTCAGTAGTAGATGTCGATGCACCACGGCAGGTTTACTGAAACCCTTGGACATTAACATTCACGACGAAACACAGAAATTTGCATCGCGGTTCAATAAAAAAGGCACAATGCCGTCTTCTGTCTAGGAGGAGGAACCCATCAAACAGTCTGTGTTGCAAATAATCCTGAGGGTCCATTAGTAGATTCCGATGCACCACTGCAGGTGTACTGTAACCCTTGGACCTTAACATTCACGACAAAACACAGAAATTGCATCGCGATTCAATACAAAAGGCACAATGACGACTTCTGTCTAGGAGGAGTAACCCGTCGAACTGTCTCTGTTACAAACATTCCTGAGGGTCCATAAATAGATGCCGAGGAACCACTGCAGGTTTACTGTAACCCTTGGACCTTCACATTGACGGTGAAACAGAGAAATTGCATTGCGTTTCAATACAAAAGTCACAATGCCGCGACATATCACTAGGAGGAGTAACCCTTAAATCAGTGTATGGTGCAAACATTCCTGAGGGTCCAGTAGTGGACGCCGATGCACCACGGCAGTTTTAATGTAACCCTTGGACCTTCACATTAAACGGTGAAACACAGAAATTGCATCGCGTTTCAGGACAAAAGTCACAATGCCAACACCTCACTAGACGAGTAACCCATCAAACAGTCTGTGTCGCAAACATTCCTGAAGGTCCAGTAGTAGATGCCGATGCACCACTGCAGGTTTAATGTAACCCTTGGACCTTCACATTGACGGTGAAACACATAAATTGCATCGCGATTCAAGACAAAAGTCATAATGCCGACTTCTGTCTAGTAGGAGTAACCCATCAAACAGTCTGTGTTGCAAACATTCCTGAGGGTCCAGTAGTAGAAGCCGATGCACCATGGCAGGTTTACTGTAACCCATGGACCATAACATTCACGACGAAACAGAAATTGCATCGCGATTCAATACAAAAGGCACAATGCCGACTTCTGTCTAGGAGGAGTAACCCATCGAACTGTCTGTGTTGCAAACATTCCTGAGGGTCCATAAATAGATGCCGATGCACCACTACTGGTTTATTGTAACCCTTGGACCTTAACATTGACGGTGAAACACAGAAAGTGCATCGCGTTTCAATACAAAAATCTTAATGCCGCGACATATCACTAAGAGGAGTAGCCCTTAAAACAGTCGGTGGTGCTAACATTCCTGAGGGTCCAGTAGTAGATGCCCATGCACCACTGCAGGTTTACTGTAAATCTTGGACCTTCACATTGACGATGAAACACTGAAATTGCATCGCGATTCAATGCACAAGTCACAATGCCGACTTCTGACTAGGAGGGGTAACTCTTCAAACAGTCTGTGTTGCAAACATTCCTCAGGGTCCAGTAGTAGACGCCGATGCACTACTGCAGGTTTACTGTAACCTTTGGACCATAACATTTACGACGAAACACAGAAATTGCATCGCGATACAATACAAAAGTCACAATGCCGACTTAAGTCTATAATGAGTAACCTATCAAACACTGTGTGTTGCAAACATTGCTGAGGGTCCAGTAGTAGATGCCAATGCACCATGGCAGGTTTACTGTAACCCTTGGACCTTAACATTCACGACGTAACACAGAAATCGCATGCCGATTCAATAAAAAAGGCTCAATGCCGGCTTCTGTCTAGGAGGAGTACCCCATCGAACTGTCTGTGTTTGCAAAATTTCCTGAGGGTCCATTAGTAGATGCCGATGCACCACTGCAGGTTTACTATAACCCTTTGACCTTCACATTGACGGTGAAACACAGAAATTGCATCGCGATCCAGTACAAAAGTCAGAATGCCAACTTCTGTCTAGGAGGAGTAACCCATCAAACAGTCTGTGTTGCAAATAATCCTGAGGGTCCATTAGTAGATGCCGATGCACCACTGCAGGTTTACTGTAACCCTTGGACCTTAACACTCACGACAAAACACAGAAATTGCATCGCGATTCAATACAAAAGGCACAATGCCGACTTCTGTCTAGGAGGAGTCACCCGTCGAACTGTCTGTGTTGCAAACATTCCTGAGGGTCCATAAATAGATGCCGATACACCACTGCAGGTTTATTGTAACCCTTGGACCTTCACATTGACGATTAAACACAGAAACTGCATTGCGATTCAGTACAAAAGTCAGAATGCCAACTTCTGTCTAGGAGGAGTAACCCATCAAACAGTCTCTGTTGCAAACTTTCCTGAGGGTCCAGTAGTGGATGCCGATGACCCACCGCAGGTTTATTGTAACCCTTGGACCTTAACATTGACGATGAATCTCAGAAATTGTATAGCGATTCAATATAAAAGTCAGAATGTCGACTTCTGTCTAGGAGAAGTAACCCATCAAACAGTCCATGTTGTAAACATTCCTGAGGGTCCAGTAGTAAATGCCCATGCACCACTGCAGGTATACTGTAAACCTTGGACCTTCACATTGACGATGAAACACAGAAATTGTATCGCGATTCAATACACAATTCACAATGCCGATTTCTGTCTAGGAGGAGTAACGCATCAAACAGTCTGTGTTGCAAACATTGCTGAGGGTCCAGTAGTGGATGCCGATGCACCACTGCAGGTTTACTGTAACCCTTGGACCTTAGCATCCACGACTAAACACAGAAATTGCATCGCGATTCAATACAAAAGGCACAATGCCAACTTATGTCTAGGTGGAGTAACCCATCGAACTGTCTGTGTTGCAAATATTTCTCGGATTCCATTAGTAGATGCCGATGCACCATGGCAGGTTTAATATAACCCTTGGACATTCACATTAACGGTGAAACACAGAAATTGCATCGCGATCCAGTACAAAAGTCCGAATGCCGACTTCTGTCTAGTAGGAGTAACCAATCAAACAGTCTGTGTTGCAAACATTTCTGAGGGTCCAGTAGTAGCTGCCGATGCACCATGGCAGGTTTACTATAAACCTTGGACGTTAACATTCACGACGAAACACAGAAATTTGCATCGCGGTTCAATAAAAAAGGCACAATGCCGTCTTCTGTCTAGGAGGAGGAACCCATCAAACAGTCTGTGTTGCATATAATCCTGACGGTCCATTAGTAGATTCCGATGCACCACTGCAGGTGTACTGTAACCCTTGGACCTTAACATTCACGACAAAACACAGAAATTGCATCGCGATTCAATACAAAAGGCACAATGCCGACTTCTGTCTAGGAGGAGTCACCCGTCGAACTGTCTGTGTTGCAAACATTCCTGAGGGTCCATAAATAGATGCCGATGCACCACGGCAGGTTTAATGTAACCCTTGGACCTTCACATTAAACGGTGAAACACAGAAATTGCATCGCGTTTCAGGACAAAAGTCACAATGCCAACACCTCACTAGACGAGTAACCCATCAAACAGTCTGTGTCGCAAACATTCCTGAAGGTCCAGTAGTAGATGCCGATGCACCACTGCAGGTTTAATGTAACCCTTGGACCTTCACATTGACGGTGAAACACATAAATTGCATCGCGATTCAAGACAAAAGTCATAATGCCGACTTCTGTCTAGTAGGAGTAACCCATCAAACAGTCTGTGTTGCAAACTTTCCTGAGGGTCCAGTAGTAGAAGCCGATGCACCATGGCAGGTTTACTGTAACCCATGGACCATAACATTCACGACGAAACAGAAATTGCATCGCGATTCAATACAAAAGGCACAATGCCGACTTCTGTCTAGGAGGAGTAACCCATCAAACAGTCTGTGTTGCAAACATTCCTGAGGGTCCAGTAGTAGATGCCCATGCACCACTGCAGGTTTACTGTAAATCTTGGACCTTCACATTGACGATGAAACACAGAAATTGCATCGCGATTCAATGCACAAGTCACAATGCCGACTTCTGACTAGGAGGAGCAACTCTTCAAACAGTCTGTGTTGCAAACATTCCTCAGGGTCCAGTAGTAGACGCCGATGCACTACTGCAGGTTTACTGTAACCCTTGGACCATAACATTTACGACGAAACACAGAAATTGCATCGCGATACAATACAAAAGTCACAATGCCGACTTAAGTCTATAATGAGTAACCTATCAAACACTGTGTGTTGCAAACATTGCTGAGGGTCCAGTAGTAGATGCCAATGCACCATGGCAGGTTTACTGTAACCCTTGGACCTTAACATTCACGACGTAACACAGAAATCGCATGCCGATTCAATAAAAAAGGCACAATGCCGGCTTCTGTCTAGGAGGAGTACCCCATCGAACTGTCTGTGTTTGCAAAATTTCCTGAGGGTCCATTAGTAGATGCCGATGCACCACTGCAGGTTTACTATAACCCTTTGACCTTCACATTGACGGTGAAACACAGAAATTGAATTCAATATAAAAGTCAGAATGTCGACTTCTGTCTAGGAGAAGTAACCCATCAAACAGTCTATGTTGTAAACATTCCTGAGGGTCCAGTAGTAGATGCCCATGCACCACTGCAGGTATACTGTAAACCTTGGACCTTCACATTGACGATGAAACACAGAAATTGTATCGCGATTCAATACACAATTCACAATGCCGATTTCTGTCTAGGAGGAGTAACGCATCAAACAGTCTGTGTTGCAAACATTGCTGAGGGTCCAGTAGTGGATGCCGATGCACCACTGCAGGTTTACTGTAACCCTTGGACCTTAGCATCCACGACTAAACACAGAAATTGCATCGCGATTCAATACAAAAGGCACAATGCCAACTTATGTCTAGGTGGAGTAACCCATCGAACTGTCTGTGTTGCAAATATTTCTCGGATTCCATTAGTAGATGCCGATGCACCATGGCAGGTTTAATATAACCCTTGGACTTTCACATTAACGGTGAAACACAGAAATTGCATCGCGATCCAGTACAAATGTCCGAATGCCGACTTCTGTCTAGTAGGAGTAACCCATCAAACAGTCTGTGTTGCAAACATTTCTGAGGGTCCAGTAGTAGCTGCCGATGCACCATGGCAGGTTTACTGTAAACCTTGGACGTTAACATTCACGACGAAACACAGAAATTTGCATCGCGGTTCAATAAAAAAGGCACAATGCCGTCTTCTGTCTAGGAGGAGGAACCCATCAAACAGTCTGTGTTGCATATAATCCTGAGGGTCCATTAGTAGATGCCGATGCACCACTGCAAGTTTACTGTAACCCTTGGACCTTAACATTCACGAGAAAACACAGAAATTGCATCGCGATTCAATACAAAAGGCACAATGCCGACTTCTGTCTAGGAGGAGTAACCCGTCGAACTATCTGTGTTGCAAACATTCCTGAGGGTCCATAAATAGATGCCGATGCACTACTGCAGGTTTAGTGTAACCCTTGGACCTTCACATTGACCGTGAAACACAGAAATTGCATCGCGTTTCAGTACAAAAGTCACAATGCCAACATCTCACTAGGACGTGTAACCCAACAAACAGTCTGTGTTGCAAAAATTCCTGAGGGTCCACTAGTAGATGCCGATGCACCGTGGCAGGTTTACTGTAACCCTTGGACCTTAACATTCACGACGAAACACAGAAATTTGCATCGCCGTTCAATAAAAAAGGCACAATGCCGTCTTCTGTCTAGGAGGAGGAACCCATCAAACAGTCTGTGTTGCAAATAATCCTGAGGGTCCATTAGTAGATTCCGATGCACCACTGCAGGTGTACTGTAACCCTTGGACCTTAACATTCACGACAAAACACAGAAATTGCATCGCGATTCAATACAAAAGGCACAATGACGACTTCTGTCTAGGAGGAGTAACCCGTCGAACTGTCTCTGTTACAAACATTCCTGAGGGTCCATTAATAGATGCCGAGGAACCACTGCAGGTTTACTGTAACCCTTGGACCTTCACATTGACGGTGAAACACATAAATTGCATCGCGATTCAAGACAAAAGTCATAATGCCGACTTCTGTCTAGTAGGAGTAACCCATCAAACAGTCTGTGTTGCAAACATTCCTGAGGGTCCAGTAGTAGAAGCCGATGCACCATGGCTGGTTTACTGTAACCCATGGACCATAACATTCACGACGAAACAGAAATTGCATCGCGATTCAATACAAAAGGCACAATGCCGACTTCTGTCTAGGAGGAGTAACCCATCGAACTGTCTGTGTTGCAAACATTCCTGAGGGTCCATAAATAGATGCCGATGCACCACTACAGGTTTATTGTAACCCTTGGACCTTAACATTGACGGTGAAACACAGAAAGTGCATCGCGTTTCAATACAAGAATCTTAATGCCGCGACATATCACTAAGAGGAGTAGCCCTTAAAACTGTCGGTGGTGCTAACATTCCTGAGGGTCCAGTAGTAGATGCCCATGCACCACTGCAGGTTTACTGTAAATCTTGGACCTTCACAATGACGATGAAACACAGAAATTGCATCGCGATTCAATGCACAAGTCACAATGCCGACTTCTGACTAGGAGGAGTAACTCTTCAAACAGTCTGTGTTGCAAACATTCCTCAGGGTCCAGTAGTAGACGCCGATGCACTACTGCAGGTTTACTGTAACCCTTGGACCATAACATTTACGACGAAACACAGAAATTGCATCGCGATACAATACAAAAGTCACAATGCCGACTTCAGTCTATAATGAGTAACCTATCAAACACTGTGTGTTGCAAACATTGCTGAGGGTCCAGTAGTAGATGCCAATGCACCATGGCAGGTTTACTGTAACCCTTGGACCTTAACATTCACGACGTAACACAGAAATCGCATGCCGATTCAATAAAATAGGCACAATGCCAACTTCTGTCTAGGAGGAGTAACCCATCAAACAGTCTCTGTTGCAAACTTTCCTGAGGGTCCAGTAGTGGATGCCGATGACCCACCGCAGGTTTATTGTAACCCTTGGACCTAAACATTCACAATGAAACACAGAAATTTGCATCGCGGTTCAATAAAAAAGGCACAATGCCGTCTTCTGTCTAGGAGGAGGAACCCATCAAACAGTCTGTGTTGCATATAATCCTGAGGGTCCATTAGTAGATGCCGATGCACCACTGCAAGTTTACTGTAACCCTTGGACCTTAACATTCACGAGAAAACACAGAAATTGCATCGCGATTCAATACAAAAGGCACAATGCCGACTTCTGTCTGGGAGGAGTAACCCGTCGAACTATCTGTGTTGCAAACATTCCTGAGGGTCCATAAATAGATGCCGATGCACTACTGCAGGTTTAGTGTAACCCTTGAACCTTCACATTGACGGTGAAACACAGAAATTGTATCGCCTTTCAGTACAAAAGTCACAATCCCGATATATCACTAGGAGGAGTAACTCATCAAACTGTCTGTGTTGCAAAAATTCCTGAGGGTACAGTAGTAGCTGCGGATGCACTAATGCTGGTTTCCTGTAAAGCTTGGACCTTAACACTCGCGACGAATCACAGAAATACATCCAGATTCAATACAAAAGACACAATGCCGATTTCTGTCTAGGAGGAGGAACCCATCAAACAGTGTGTGTTGCAAACATTCCTGAGGGTCCAGTTGTAGATGCCGATGCACTACTAAAGTTTCACTGTAATCCTTGGACCGTCACATTGACGATGATACATAGAAATTGCATCGGGTTCGAACAGATAAGTAACAATACGGACTTCTGTCTGGCAGGAGTAACAAACCAGACAGTCTGTGTTGCAAACATTCCTGAGGGTTCAGTAGTAGATGTCGATGCACCACGGCAGGTTTACTGAAACCCTTGGACATTAACATTCACGACGAAACACAGAAATTGCATCGCGATTCGCTACAAAAGTCACAATGCCGACTTCTGTCTAGGAGGAGTAACCCATCAAACAGTCTGATTTGCATTCATTCTGGTGGGTCCAGTAGTAGATACCGATGCACCACTGCTGGTCTAATGTAAATCTTGGACCTTCAAATTGACAAAAAACACAGCAATTGCATCGCGTTTCAATACAAAAGTCACAATGCCTTTGTCTGAATAGGAGGAGTAACCCATCAAACAGTGTGTGTTGCAAACATTCATGAGGGTCCAGTAGTAGATGCCGATGCACTACTAAAGTTTCACTGTAACCCTTGGACCGTCACATTGTCGATAAAACATAGAAATTGCATCGGAATCGAACAGATAAGTAACAATACCGACTTCCGTCTGGGAGGAGTAACAAATCAGACAGTCTGTGTTGCAAACATTCATGCGGGTCCAGTAGTAGATGCCGATGAACCACAGCAGGTTTACTGTAACCCTTTGACCTTCACATTGACGGTGAAACAAAGAAATTGCATCGCGTTTTAATACAAAAGCCACAATGCCGCGACATCTCACTAGGACGAGTAACCCTTAAAACAGGCTATGGTGCAAACATTCCTGAGGGTCCAGTAGTAGATGCCGATGCACCATGGCAGGTTTACTGTAAACCTTGGACCTTAACATTCACGACGAAACACAGAAATTTGCATCGCGGTTCAATAAAAAAGGCACAATGCCGTCTTCTGTCTAGGAGGAGGAACCCATCAAACAGTCTGTGTTGCAAATAATCCTGAGGGTCCATTAGTAGATTCCGATGCACCACTGCAGGTGTACTGTAACCCTTGCACCTTAACATTCACGACAAAACACAGAAATTGCATCGCGATTCAATACAAAAGGCACAATGACGACTTCTGTCTAGGAGGAGTAACCCGTCGAACTGTCTCTGTTACAAACATTCCTGAGGGTCCATAAATAGATGCCGAGGAACCACTGCAGGTTTACTGTAACCCTTGGACCTTCACATTGACGGTGAAACAGAGAAATTGCATCGCGATTCAAAAGTCATAATGCCGACTTCTGTCTAGTAGGAGTAACCCATCAACAGTCTGTGTTGCAAACATTCCTGAGGGTCCAGTAGTAGAAGCCGATGCACCATGGCAGGTTTACTGTAACCCATGGACCATAACATTCACGACGAAACAGAAATTGCATCGCGATTCAATACAAAAGGCACAATGCCGACTTCTGTCTAGGAGGAGTAACCCATCGAACTGTCTGTGTTGCAAACATTCCTGAGGGTCCATAAATAGATGCCGATGCACCACTACAGGTTTATTGTAACCCTTGGACCTTAACATTGACGGTGAAACACAGAAAGTACATCGCGTTTCAATACAAAAATCTTAATGCCGCGACATATCACTAAGAGGAGTAGCCCTTAAAACAGTCGGTGGTGCTAACATTCCTGAGGGTCCAGTAGTAGATGCCCATGCACCACTGCAGGTTTACTGTAACCCTTGGACCTTAACATTGACGATGAAACACAGAAATCGCATGCCGATTCAATAAAAAAGGCACAATGCCGGCTTCTGTCTAGGAGGAGTACCCCATCGAACTGTCTGTGTTTGCAAAATTTCCTGAGGGTCCATTAGTAGATGCCGATGCACCACTGCAGGTTTACTATAACCCTTTGACCTTCACATTGACGGTGAAACACAGAAATTGCATCGCGATCCAGTACAAAAGTCAGAATGCCATCTTCTGTCTAGTAGGAGTAACCCATCAAACAGTCTGTGTTGCAAACATTCCTGAAGGTCCAGTAGTAGGTGCCGATGCACCACTGCAGGTTTACTGTAACCCTTGGACCTTCACATTGACGATTAAACACAGAAACTGCATTGCGATTCAGTACAAAAGTCAGAATGCCAACTTCTGTCTAGGAGGAGTAACCCATCAAACAGTCTGTGTTGCAAATAATCCTGAGGGTCCATTAGTAGATGCCGATGCACCACTGCAGGTTTACTGTAACCCTTGGACCTTAACACTCACGACAAAACACAGAAATTGCATCGCGATTCAATACAAAAGGCACAATGCCGACTTCTGTCTAGGAGGAGTCACCCGTCGAACTGTCTGTGTTGCAAACATTCCTGAGGGTCCATAAATAGATGCCGATACACCACTGCAGGTTTATTGTAACCCTTGGACCTTCACATTCACAGTGACACACAGAAATTGAATCGCGTTTCTGTACAAAAGTCACAATGCCAACATGTCTCTGTGAGGAGTAACCCCTCAAACAGTCTGTGTTGCAAAAATTCCTGAGGGTTCAGTAGTAGATGCGATGCACTTTCGCTGGTTTACTGTCAAGGTTGGACCTTAACACTCACGACGAAGCACAGAAATTACATCGCGATTCAATACAAAAGGCACAATGACGACTTCTGTCTAGGAGGAGTAACCCGTCGAACTGTCTCTGTTACAAACATTCCTGAGGGTCCATAAATAGATGCCGAGGAACCACTGCAGGTTTACTGTAACCCTTGGACCTTCACATTGACGGTGAAACAGAGAAATTGCATTGCGTTTCAATACAAAAGTCACAATGCCGCGACATATCACTAGGAGGAGTAACCCTTAAATCAGTCTATGGTGCAAACATTCCTGAGGGTCCAGTAGTGGATGCCGATGCACCACGGCAGGTTTAATGTAACCCTTGGACCTTCACATTAAATGGAGAAACACAGAAATTGCATCGCGTTTCAGTACAAAAGTCACATTGCCGACATCTCACTAGGAGGACTAACCCATCAAACAGTCTGTGTTGTAAACATTTCTGAGGGTCCAGTAGTAGATGCTGTGCATCACTGCAGTATTATTGTAACCCTTGGACCTTGACATTGACGAACAAACACAGAACATGAATCGCGATTCAATACAAAAGTCAGAATGCCAACTTCTGTCTAGGAGCAGTAACCCATCAAACAGTCTGTGTTGCAAACATTCCTCACGATCCAATAGTAGATGCCGATACACTACTACAGGTTTACTGTAACCCTTCGACCTTCACATTGACGATGAAACACAGAAATTGCATCGCGATTCTGTACAAAAGTCAGAATGCCGACTTCTGTCTAACAGGAGTAACCCAGCAAACAGGCTGTGTTGCAAACATTTCTGAGGGTCCAGTAGTAAATGTCGATGCACCATGGCAGGTTTATTGTAACGGATTTTAACATTCACGACGAAACACAGAAATTGCATGGCGATTCAAAACAAAAGGCAAAATGCCGGCTTCTCTCTAGGAGAACTCTCTGTGTAGCAAACATTCCAGAAGGTCCATTAGTAGATGCCGATGCACCACTGCAGGTTTAATGTAACCCTTGGACCTTCACATTGACGGTGAAACACAGAAATTGCATCGCGATTCAAGACAAAAGTCACCATGCCGACTTCTGTCTAGTAGGAGTAACCCAACAAACAGTCTGTGTTGCAAACATTCCTGAGGGTCCAGTAGTAGAAGCTGAGGCACCATGGCAGGTTTACTGTAACCCTTGGACCTCAATATTCACGACGCAACAGAAATTGCATCGCGATTCAATACAAAAGGCACAATGCCGACTTCTGTCTAGGAGGAGTAACCCATCGAACTGTCTGTGTTGCAAACATTCCTGAGGGTCCATAAATGATGCCGATGCACCACTGCAGGTTTATTGTAACCCTTGGACCTTCACATTGACGGTGTAACACAGAAATTGCATCGCGTTTCAGTACAAAAGTCACAATGCCAACATCTCACAAGGACGAGTAACACATCAAACAGCCTGTGTTGCAAAAATTCCTGAGTGTCCAGTAGTAGATGCTGATGGACTTTCGCTGTTTTACTGTCAAGGTTGGACTTTAACACTCACGACGGAACACAGAAATTACATGCAATTCAATAGAAAAGTCACAATGAGGACTTCTGACCAAGAGGAGAAACCCATCAAACTGTATGTGTTGCAAACATATCTGAGGGTCCAGTAGTAGATGCCGAGGAACAACTGCACGTTTACTGTAACCCTTGGACCTTCACATTGACGGTGAAACAGAGAAATTGCATCGCGTTTCAATACAAATGTCACAAAGCAACGACACCACACTAGGAGGAGTAACCCTTAAATCAGTCTATGGTGCAAACATTCCTGAGGCTCCAGTAGTAGATGCCCATGCACCATGGCAGGTTTACTGTAACCCTTTGACCTTAACATTTACGACGAAACAGAAATTGCATCGCGATTTAATACAAAAAGCACAATGCCGACTTCTGTCTAGGAGGAGTAAGCCATCGAACTGTCTATGTTGCAAACATTCCTGAGGGTCCATAAATAGATGCCGATGCACGACTGCAGGTTTATTGTAACCCTTGGACCTTCACATTGACGGTGAAACACAGAAATTGCATCTCGTTTCAGTACAAAAGTCACAATGAAAACATGTCACTAGGAGGAGTAACCTATCAAACAGTCTGTGTTGCAAAAATTCCTGAGGGTCCAGTAGTAGATGCTGATGCACTTTCGCTAGTTTACTGTCAGACTTGGACCTTAACACTCAAGACCAAACACAGAAATTACATCACAAATCAATACAAAAGTCACAATGCCGACTTCTGTCTAGGAAGAGTAACGCATCAAACAGTCTGTGTTACAAACATTCCTGATGGTCCAGTAGTAGACGCCGATGCACTACTGCAGGTTTACTGTAACCCTTGTAATTTAACATTCACGACGAAACACAGAAATTGCATCGCGATACAATACAAAAGTCACAATGCCGACTACAGTCTATAATGAGTAACCTATCAAACAGTGTGTGTTGCAATCATTGCTGAGGGTCCAGTAGTAGATGCCCATGCACCATGAAAGGTTTACCGTAACCCTTGGACCTTAACATTCACGACGAAACACAGAAATTGCATCGCGATTCAATACAAAAGACACAATGCCGGCTTCTGTCTAAGAGGAGTAACCCATCAAACAGTCTGTGTTGTAAACATTCCTCAGGGTCCAGTAGTAGATGCCGATACAACATGGCAGGTTTACTGTAACCCTTGGACCTTAACATTCACGACAAAAAACAGAAATTGCATTGCGATTCAATACAAAAGGCACAATGACGGCTTCGGTGTGGGAGGAGTATCCCATCAAACTGTCTGTGTTGCAAACATTCCTGAGCGTCCAGTAGTAGATTCCGATGCAGCACTGCAGGTTTACTGTAACCCTTGGACCTTCACATTGACGATGAAACACAGAAATTGCATCGCGATTCAATACAAAAGTCAGAATGCCGACTTCTGTCTAGGAGGAGTAACCCATCAAACAGTCTGTGTTGTAAACATTCCTCAGGGTCCAGTGGTGGATGCCGAAGCACCATGGCAGGTTTACTGTAACCCTTGGACCTTCACATTGACGGTGAAATACAGAAATTGAATCGCGATCCAATACAAAAGTCAGAATGTAGACTTCTCTCTAGTAGGAGAAACCCATCAAATAGTCTGTGTTGGAAACATTCCTGAGGGTCCAGTAGTAGATGCCGATGCACCATGGCAGGTTTCCTGTAACCCTTGGACCTTAACATTCACGACGAAACACAGAAATTGCATCGTGATTCAATACAAAATGCAAAATGCCGACTTCTGTCTAGGAGGAGAAACCCACCGACCTGTCTGTGTTGCAAACATTCCTGAGGGTCCATAAGTAGATGCCGATGCACCACTGCAGGTTTATTGTAACCTATGGACCTTCACATTGACGGTGAAACACAGAAATTGCATCGCGTTTCAGTACAAAAGTCACAATGCCAACATCTCACTAGGAGGAGTAACCCATCAAACAGTCTGTGTTGCAAGAAATTCCTGAGGGTCCAGTAGTAGATGATGATGCACTTTCGCTGGTTTACTGTAAAGCTTGGACCTTAACACTCACGACGAAACACAGAAATTACATCGCAATTCAATACAAAAGTCAGAATGCCGACTTCTGTCTAGTAGGAGTAACCCATCAAACAGTCTGTGTTGCAAACATTCCTCCGGGTTCAGTAGTAGATGCCGATACAACATGGCAGGTTCACTGTAACCCTTGGACCTTAACATTCACGACGAAACACAGAAATTGCATCGCGATTCAATACAAATGGCATAATGCCGACTTCTGTCTGGGAGGAGTAACCCATCAAATTGTCTATGTTGCAAAAATTCCTGAGGGTACAGTAGTAGATGCTGATGCACTAATGATGGTTTACTGTAAAGCTTGGACCTTAACACTCACGACGAAGCACAGAAATTACATTGCGATTCAATACAAAAGACACAATGCCGACTTCTGTCTGGGAGGAGGAACCCATCAAACAGTCTGTGTTGCAAACATTCCTGAGGGTCCAGTAGTAGATGACGATGAACCACTGCAGGTTTACTGTAACCCTTGGACCTTAACATTCACGACGAAACACAGTAATTGCATCGCAATTCAGTACAAAAGGCACAATGCCGAATTCTGTCTAGGAGGAGTAACCCATCGATCTGTCTGTGTTGCAAACATTCCTGAGCGTCCAATAGTAGATGCCGATGCACCACTGCAGGTTTACTGTAACCCTTGGACCTTCACATTGACGATGAAACACAGAAATTGCATTGCGATTCAATACAAAGGTCAGAATGCCGACTTCTGTCTAGGAGGAGTAACCCATCAAACAGTCTGTGTTGTAAACATTCCTGAGGGTCCAGTGGTGGAAGCCGAAGCACCATGGCAGGTTTACTGTAACACTTGGACCTTAACATTCACGACGAATCACATAAATTGCACCGCGATTCAATACAAAAGGCACAATGCCGACTTCTGTGTGGGAGGAGTACCCCATCGAACTGTCTGTGTTGCAAATAATCCTGAGGGTCCATTAGTAGATGACGATGCACCAGTGCAGGTTTACTGTAACCCATGGACCTTCACATTGACGGTGAAACAGAGAAATTGCGTCGCGTTTCAATACAAAAGTCACAATGCCGACTTCAGTCTATAATGAGAAACCTACCAAACAGTTTGTGTTGCAAACATTGATGAGGGCCAGTAATGGATGCCGATGCACCACTGCAGGTTTACTGAAAGCCTTGGACCATAACATCCACGACTAAACACAGAATTTGCATGGCGTTTCAATAAACAAGGCACAATACCGACTTCTGTATAGGTGGAGTAAACCAACAAACTCTCTGTGTTGCAAACATTACTGAGGGTCCATTAGTAGATGCCGATGCAGCGCGGCAGGTTTAATGTAACCCCTGGACCTTCACATTGACGGAGAAACACAGAAATTGCATCGCGTTTCAGCACAAAAGTCACAATGCCGACATCTCCCTAGGAGGACTAACACATCAAACAGTCTGTGTTGAAAACGTTTCTGATGGTCCAGTAGTAGATGCCGATGCACCACTGCAGGATTACTGTAACCCTTGGACCTCCACATTGACGATGAAACATAGAAATTACATCGTGATTCAAGACAAAAGTCAGAATGCCGACTTCTGTCTAGTAGGAGTAACCCATCAAACAGTATGTGTTGCAAACATATCTGAGAGTCCAGCAGTAGATGCCCTTGCACCATGGCAGGTTCACTGTAAACCTTGGACCTTAACATTCACGACGAAACACAGAAATTACATCGCGATTCAATACAAAAGACACAATGCCGACTTCTGTCTGGGAGGGAGAACCCATCAAACAGTCTGTGTTGCAAACATTCCTGAGGGTCCAATAGTAGATGACGATGTACCACTGCAGGTTTACTGTAACTCTTGGACCATAACATTCCCCACGAAACAAAGAAATTGCATCGCGATTCATTACAAAAGTCACAATGCCGACTTTTGTCTACGAGGAGTAACCCATCAAACTGTATGTGTTGCAAACATACCTGAGGGTCCAGTAGTAGATGCCGATGAACCACTACAGGTTTGCTGTAACCCTTGGAGCTTAACATTGACGGTGAAACACAGATATTGCATAGCGTTTCAATACAAAAATCTTAATGCCGCGGCGTCTTACTAGGAGGAGTAAACCTTAAAACAGTCTATGGTGCAAACATTCATGAGGGTCCAGTAGTAGATGCCCATGCACCACTGCTGAATAAACTGTAAACCTTGGACCTTCACATTGACGATGAAACACAGAAATTGCATCGCGATTCAATACACAAGTCACAATGCCGACTTCTGTCTAGGAAGAGTAACGCATCAAACAGTCTGTGTTACAAACATTCCTGATGGTCCAGTAGTAGACGCCGATGCACTACTGCAGGTTTACTGTAACCCTTGTAATTTAACATTCACGACGAAACACAGAAATTGCATCGCGATACAATACAAAAGTCACAATGCCGACTACAGTCTATAATGAGTAACCTATCAAACAGTGTGTGTTGCAAACATTGCTGAGGGTCCAGTAGTAGATGCCCATGCACAATGAAAGGTTTACCGTAACCCTTGGACCTTAACATTCACGACGAAACACAGAAATTGCATCGCGATTCAATACAAAAGGCACAATGCCGGCTTCTGTCTAAGAGGAGTAACCCATCAAACAGTCTGTGTTGTAAACATTCCTGATGGTCCAGTAGTGGATGTCGAAGCACCATGGCAGGTTTACTGTAACCCTTGGAACTTAACATTAACGACGAAACACAGAAATTGCATCGCGATTCAATACAAAAGGCACAATGCCGGCTTCTGTGTGGGAGGAGTAACCCATCCAACTGTCTGTGTTGCAAACATTCCTGAGCGTCCAGTAGTAGATTCCGATGCACCACTGCAGGTTTACTGTAACCCTTGGAACTTCACATTGACGATGAAACACAGAAATTGCATCTCGATTCAATACAAAAGTCAGAATGCCGACTTCTGTCAAGGAGGAGTAACCCATCAAACATTCTGTGTTGTAAACATTCCTCAGGGTCCAGTGGTGGATGCCGAAGCACCATGGCAAGTTTACTGTAACCCTTGGACCTTAACATTCACGACGAAACACAGAAATTGCATCGCGATTCAATACAAAAGGCACAATGCCGACTTCTGTGTAGGAGGAGTACCCCATCGAAATGTCTGTGTTGCAAATAATCCTGAGGGTCCTTTAGTACATGATGATGCACCACTGCAGGTTTACTGTAACCCTTGGACCTTCACATTGACGGTGAAATACAGAAATTGAATCGCGATCCAATACAAAAGTCAGAATGTCGACTTCTGTCTAGTAGGAGAAACCATCAAACAGTCTGTGTTGGAAACATTCCTGAGGGTCCAGTAGTAGATGCCGATGCACCATGGCAGGTTTACTGTAACCCTTGGACCTTAACATTCACGACGAAACACAGAAATTGCATCGCGATTCAATACAAAATGAAAAATGCCGACTTCTGTCTAGGAGGAGAAACCCACCGAACTGTCTGTGTTGCAAACATTCCTGAGGGTCCATAAGTAGATGCCGATGCACCACTGCAGGTTTATTGTAACCTATGGACCTTCACATTGACGGTGAAACACAGAAATATCATCGCGTTTCAGTACAAAAGTCACAATGCCAACATCTCACTAGGAGGAGTAACCCGTCAAACAGTTTGTGTTGCAAAAAATTCCTGAGGGTCCAGTAGTAGATGCTGATGCACTTTCGCCGGTTTACTGTAAAGCTTGGACCTTAACACTCACGACGAAACACAGAAATTACATCGCAATTCAATACAAAAGTCAGAATACCGACTTCTGTCTAGTAGGAGTAACCCATCAAACAGTCTGTGTTGCAAACATTCCTCCGGGTCCAGTCGTAGATTGCGATACAACATGGCAGGTTCACTGTAACCCTTGGACCTTAACATTCACGACGAAACACATAAATTGCATCGCGATTCAATACAAAAGGCACAATGCCGACTTCTGTCTAGGAGGAGTAACCCGTCGAACTGTCTGTGTTGCAAAATATTCCTGAGGGTCCATTAGTAGATGCCGATGCACCACTGCACGTTTATTGTAACCCTTGGACCTTCACATTGACGGTGAAGCACAGAAATTGCATTGCGTTTCAGTACAAAAGTCACAATGCCAACATCTCACTAGGAGGAGTAACCCATCAAACAGTCTGTGTTGCAAAAAATTCCTGAGGGTCCAGTAGTAGATGCTGATGCTGTTTCGCTGGTTTAGTGTAAAGCTTGGACCATAACACTCACGACGAAACACAGAAATTACATCGCAATTCAATACAAAAGTCAGAATCCCGATTTCTGTCTAGTAGGAGTAACCCATCAAACAGTATGTGTTGCAAACATTCCTCAGGGTCCAGTAGTAGATGATGATGCACCATGGCAGGTTCACTGTAACACTTGGACCTTAAAATTCACGACGAAACACAGAAATTGCATTGCGATTCAATACAAATGGCATAATGCCGACTTCTGTCTGGGAGGAGTAACCCATCGAATTGTCTGTGTTGCAAACATTCCTGTGCGTCCAATAGTAGATGCCGATGCACCACTCCAGGTTTACTGTAACCCTTGGACCTTCACATTGACGATGAAACACAGAAATTGCATTGCGATTCAATACAAAAGTCAGAATGTCGACTTCTGTCTAGTAGGAGAAACCCATCAAACAGTCTGTGTTGGAAACATTCCTGAGGGTCCATAGTAGATGCCGATGCACCATGGCAGGTTCACTGTAACCCTTGGACCTTAACGCTCACGACGAAACACAGAAATTACATTGCGATTCAATACAAAAGACACAATGCTGACTTCTGTCTCGGAGGAGGAACCCATCAAACTGTCTTGTTGCATACATTCCTAAACGGTCCAGTAGGAGATGCCGATGCAACCTTGCAGGTTTACTGCAACCCTTGCACCATCACATCCACGATGAAATACAGTAATTGCATCGCGATTCAATACAAAACTCGCAAAGCCGACTTATATCTAGGAGGAGTAGCCCATCAACCAGTCTGTGCTGCAAACATTCCTGATCGTCCAGTAGTAGATGCCGATGCACCACTGCAGGGCTACTGTAACCCTTTGACCTTCACATTGACGCTGAAACACGCAACATTGCATCGCGATCCAGCACAAAAGTCAGAATGTCGACTTCTGTCTAGCAGGAGTAACCATTCAAACAGTCTGTGTTGCAAATATTCCTTAGGGTCCAGTAGTAGATGCCGATGCACCATGGCAGGTTTACTGTAACCCTTGGACCTTAACATTCACGACGAAACACAGAAATTGCATCGCAATTCAGTACAAAAAGCACAATGCCGACTTCTGTCTAGGAGGAGTAACCCATCGAACTGTCTGTGTTGCAAACATTCCTGAGCGTCCAATAGTAGATGCCGATGCACCACTGCAGGTTTACTGTAACCCTTGGACCTTCACATTGACGATGAAACACAGAAATTGCATTGCGATTCAATACAAAGTTCAGAATGCCGACTTCTGTCTAGGAGGAGTAACCCATCAAACAGTCTGTGTTGTACACATTCCTGAGGGTCCAGTGGTGGAAGCCGAAGCACCATGGCAGGTTTACTGTAACACTTGGACATTAACATTCACGACGAAACACATAAATTGCACCGCGATTCAATACAAAAGGCACAATGCCGACTTCTGTGTGGGAGGAGTACCCCATCGAACTGTCTGTGTTGCAAATAATCCTGAGGGTCCATTAGTAGATGACGATGCACCAGTGAAGGGTTACTGTAACCCTTTGACCTTCACATTGACGGTGAAACACAGAAATTGCATCCCGATCCAGTACAAGAGTCAGAATGTCGACTTCTGTCTAGTAGGAGTAACCCATCAAAGAGTCTGTGTTGCAAATATTCCTGAGGGTCCAGTAGTAGATGCCGATGCACCATGGCAGGTTTACTGTAACCCTTGGAATTTAACATTCACGACGAAACACAGAAATTGCATCGCAATTCAATACAAAAGGCACAATGCCGACTTCTGTCTAGGAGGAGTAACCCATCCAACTGTCTGTGATGGAAACATTCCTGATCGTCCAGTAGTAGATGCCGATGCACCACTGCAGGTTTACTGTAACCCGTGGACCTTCACATTGACGGTGAAACACAGAAATTGAATCGCGATCCAATACAAAAGTCAGAATGTCGACTACTGTCTATCATGGGTAGCCTATCAAACAGTGTGTGTTGCAAACATTGCTGAATGTCCAGTAGTAGATGCCAATGCACCATGGCTGATGTACTGTAACCCTTGGATCTTAACATTCACGACGAAACACAGAAATTGCATGGCGATTCAATACAAAAGGCACAATGCCGGCTTCTGTGTAAGAGGAGTAACCCATATAACGGTCTGTGTTACTAACATTCCTGAGGGTTTATTAGTAGATGCCGATGCACCACTGCAGGTTTCCTGTAACCCTTGGAGCTTAACATACAAGAGGAAGCATAGAAATTACATCGCGATTCAATACAAAAGTCACAATGCCGACTTCTTACTAGGAGGAGCAACCCATCAAACTGTATGTGTTGCAAACATATCTAAGGGTCCAGTAGTATATGCCGATGCACCATTGCAGGTTTACTGTAACCCTTTTACCTTCACTTTGACGGTGAAACACAGAAATTCCAACGCGATCCAGTACAAAAGTGGGAATGTCGACTTCTGTCTAGTAGGAGTAACCCATCAAACAGTCTGTGTTGCAAACATTCCTGAGGGTCCAGTAGTAGATGCCGATGCACCATGGCAGGTTTACTGTAACCCTTGCACTTTAACATTCACGACGAAACACAGAAATTGCATCGCGATTCAATACAAAAGGCACAATGCCGACTTCTGTCTAGGAGGAATAACCCATCGAACTGTCTGTGTTGCAAATAATCCTGAGGGTCCATTAGTAGATGCCGATAAACTACTGCAGGTTTACTGTAACCCTTGGACCTTAACATTGACGACGTAACACAGAAATTGCATGGCGATTCAATACTAAAGGCACAATGCCGGCTTCTGTTTAGGATGAGTACCCCAGCGAACTGTCTGTGTTGCAAACATTCCTGAGGGTCCATTAGTAGATGCCGATGCACCACTGCAGGTTTACTGTAACCCTTTGGCCTTCACTTTGACGGTGAAACACAGAAATTGCAACGCAATCCAGTACAAAAGTCAGAATGTCGACTTCTGTCTAGTAGGAGTAACCCATCAAACAGTCTGTGTTGCAAACATTCCTGAGGGTCCAGTAGTAGATGCCGATGCACCATGGCATGTTTACTGTAACCCTTGCACTTTAACATTCACGACGAAACACAGAAATTGCATCGCGATTCAATACAAAAGTCACAATGAGGACTTCTGCCTAGGAGGAGTAACCCATCAAACTGTATGTGTTGCAAACATACCTGAGGGTCACGTAGTAGATGCCGAGGAACCACTGCAGGTTTACTGTAACCCTTGGACCTTCACATTGACGGTGAAACAGAGAAATTGCACCGAGTTTCAATACAAAAGTCACAATACCGCGACATCTCACTAGGAGGAGTAACCCTTAAAGCAGTCTATGGTGCAAACATTCCTGAGGGTCCAGTAGTAGATGCCCATGCACCAATGCAGGTTTTCTGTAAACCTTGGACCTTCACATTGACGATGAAACACAGAATTTGCATTGCGATTCAATACACAAGTCACAATGACGACTTCTGTTTAGGAGGAGTAACGCATCAACATTCTGTGTTGCAATCATTACTGGGGGCCCAGTAGTAGATGCCTATGCAACAGTGAAGGTTTACTGTAACCGATGAATCTTCAAATTGAATATGAAACACAGAAATTGCATCGTGATTCAATACAAAAGTCATAATATCGACTTCTGTCAAGGAGGAGTAACCCATCAAACAGTCTGCGTTGCAGACATTCCTGACGGTCCAGTAGTAGATGCCGATGCACCACTGCAGAATTACCGTAAACCATGGACCTCAACATCCACGACTAAACACAGAAATTTTGTCGCGATTCAATTCAAAAGTCACAATACTGACTTCTGTCTAGGACGAGTAACCTATCAAACAGTCTGTGTTCCAAACATTCCTGAAGGTCCAGTAGTAGATGCCGATGCACTACTACAGGTTTACTGTAACCCTTGGACCTTGAAATTGACGTTGGAACACAGAATTTGCATCGCGATTCAATACAAAAGTCACAATGCCGACTTCTGTCTAGGAGGAGTAACCTAGAAACTGTATGTGTTGCAATCATACCTGAGTGTCCAGTAGTATAAGCCGGTGCACCACTGCAGGTTAACAGTTACCCTTGGACCTTCACATTGACAGTGAAACACAGAAATTTCATCGTGTTTCAATACAAAAGTCGCAATCCCGACATCTCACTAGGAGGAGTAACCCTTAATACAGTCTGTGTTGCAAACATTCCTAAGGGTCCAGTAGTAGATTCCGATGCACCACTTCAGGTTAAAGGTAACACTTGGACCTTCACATTGACGATTAAACACAGAGATTACATCGTGATTCAATACAAAAGTCAGAATGGCGACATCTGTCTAGGAGGAGTAACCCATCTAACAATCTCTGTTGCAAACTTTCCTGAGGGTCCAGTAATAGATGCCGATGCACCACTGCAGGTTTACTGAACCCTTGGACCTTCATATTGACGATGAAACACAGAAATTGCATCGCGATTCAATACAAAAGTCATAATGCCGACTTCTGTCTAGGAGGAGTAACCGATCAAACAGTCTGTGTTGCAAACACTCCTGAGGGTCCAGTAGTAGATACCGAGGCACTACTACAGGTCTACTGTAACCCTTGGACCTTAACATTCATGACGAAACACAGAAATTGATCGCGATTAAATATAAAAGTCACATAGCCTACTTCTGACTAGGATTAGTAACACATCTAACTGTCTGTGTTGCAAACATTCCTGAGGGTCCAGTAGTGGATGTCGATGCACTACTGTAGGTTTACTGTAACCCTTCGACATCAACATTCACGAGGAAACACAGAAATTGCATCGCGATTCAATACAAAAGTCACACTGTTGACTTCTGTCTAGGAGGAGTATCCGATCAAACAGTCTGTGTTGCAAACATTCCTGAGGGTCCAGCAGTAGATGCCGATGCACTAAGGCAGGTATACTGTAACTCTTGAACCTTCACATTGACGATGAAACACAGAAATTTTATCGCGATTCAATACAAAAGTCACAATGCCAACTTCTGTCTAGGAGGAGTAAACCATCAAACAGTCGTTTTTGCAAACATACCTGAGGGTCCAGTAGTAGATGTCGATGTACTACTGTACGTTTACTGTAACCCTTGGACCTCAACATTTACGACGAAACACAGAAATTTCATCGCGATTCAATACAAAAGTCACAATGCCGACTTCTGTCTAGGAGAAGTAATCCATCAAACAGTCTGTGTTGCAAAATTCCTGACGGTCCAGTAGCAGATGCCAACACACTACTGCAGGTTTACTGTAACCCTTGGACCTTAACATTCACGACGAAACACACAAATTGCATCGGGATTGAATAGTAACGGCAAAATGCCAACTTCTGTATATGGGGTTTAAAGCTTAGCAGAGTTTGTCTTTTGAGCCTTTAATTGGACTCCAGTAGTATATTCCGGTTCACCACTGAAATTTTACTGCAACTCTTGGACCATCACATTAACGATGAAACACAGAAATGGCATCGGTATTCAATACAAAACGCAAAATGCCGATTCCTCTCCTGTGGGATTACTTCTTCAAAGAGTCTGTCGTTTTAATATCACCAATGAGTAGAGTAATTGATTCCGATGCACTACTACAGGTTTACTGTAACACTTGGACCTTCACATTGACGATGAAACACAGAATTTGCATTGCGATTCAATACACAAGTCACAATGACGACTTCTGTTTAGGAGGATTAACGCATCAACATTCTGTGTTGCAATCATTACTGAGGATCCAGTAGTAGATGCCGAAGCAGCACTGGAATTTTACTGTAACCCTTGGACCTTTGCATTGACGATGAATCACAGAAATTGCATCCCGATTCAATACTAAAGGCACAATGAGGCCTTCTGTCTATGGGGAGTAACCCATCAAACAATCTGTGTTGCAAACATTCCTGAGGGTCCTTTAGTAGAGGCCGATGCAGCACTTAAGTTTACTCTAACACTTGCACCATCACTTTGGCAGTAAAACACAGAAATTTCATCGGAATTGAACAGAAACTGCACAGTGCCAACTTCTTTCCAAAATGAGTAACCCTAAAATGATTTTGTGCTTTGGAACATTCCTGGAAGTACAGTAGTAGATTCCGAAGCGCCACTCGAAAATTACTGCAATCCTTGGACCTTTACGTTGACGATGAAACACAGAATTTGCGTCGGTATTCAATGCAAAACGCACAATGCCGATTCCTGTAAAGAGGGAGTAAGGCTTCAAAGAGTCTACGCTTTTAAATTCACCTATTAGTCCAGTAGTAGATTCCGATGCACTACTGCTGGTTTAGTGTAACCCTTGGACTCTCACATTGACGGTAAAACACAGAAATTTAATCGGGATTGAATACAAACTCACAGTGCCAACTTCATTCCTTGCTGAGTAACGCTACAATGATTTTGTGCTTTGATCCTTTCCTGGGAGTCCAGTAGTAGATTCCGATGCACCACTAGAAGTTTACTCCAACCCTTGCACCTTTACATTGACGATGCAACCCAGAAATTGCGTCGCGATTCAATACCAAAGGCAGAATAAGGCATTCTGTCTACAGGGAGTAACCCATCACACAGTGTGTGTTGCAAACACACCTGAGGGTCCAGTAGTAGATGCCGAAGCAGCACTGGAAGTTTACTGTAACCCTTGGAACATCACATTGACGGTAAAACACAGATATTTCGTCGGGGTTGAATATATACTGCACAGTGCCAAATTCTTTCCAAGCTGAGTTACGCTAAAATTATTTTGTGCTTTGAACCTTTCCTGGGAGTCCAGTAGTAGTTTGAGATGCACCACTGCAAATTTACTGCAACCCTTGGACGTTTACATTGACGATGAAACACAGAAATTGCATCGCGATTGAATACCAAAGGCACAATGCCGACTTCTCTCTAGGAGGAGTAACCCATCAAACAGTCTGTGTTGCAAGCATTCCTGATGGTCCAGTAGTAGATGCTGATGCACCACTGCAGGTTCACTGTATCCCTTGGACCTTAACATTAGAAACACGGAAACTGCATCTCGAGTCAGTATGTAAGGTGTCAGGCAAATCCAACACCTTCCATGAAAACCCTGACATAATAAGCAAATCCAGTAGTTTGTCACATAGCTCCGAATAAATCGTGACATTAAATTAACCAAAGTAATACGAGTAACGAGTGAGCAAATGGAATACCACAGACTAACACAAGAATGCCTAAATGCATGTCGTACCTTCCCACCGTGAGGCAGACGCAGTTCCGAGGGGAGAAACGAGGACAGAAGCCGAGAGCAGAACTGTGTTAAGCCAGAAGGCCCTACGATAAGGGAGGATGGGCCAGACTATCTGTACGACTACCACCCGCACGTTTTAGCGTGAGACTGTTTCACGTCTCAGGTACGTCAAGGACAACCCCCAGCCCATGTTAAAAGCTAGAGCCCTCCAGAAAAGCAGTATAGATCTTACGATAACACAAAAAGGGCCACTACCACCCGCAAGTTTTAGCGTGAGACTTTTTCGCATGTCTGTTACATTAGGACAATCCTCCAGCCCATGTTAAAAGACAGAGCCCTCCAGAAGAACAGTATAGATCTCAAGATAACGCTAAGAGGACCACACCAGCTGCAGGTTTTAGTGTGAGACTTTTTATCGTCTCTGTTACGTTGCAACCTTTAAAAACATTGCCCCACCACGAAAAGTATAACGTTTCTCATTGGATAGACAGAATTTTTGTAGGCGGAGCTTAAGGTTAACATTGAGACCCTGAGTGGTCAGATGAAAACGTAGCCAGATAGTTTTTTTAAACTAACTTCGGTAAATTGTATTAAGGAGAAGTTAAGAGAGTTGGTTCCGAGACGGCGAGCTGGATGGCTGTTGCGCCGGCCGCTGCCGCCCTGACGCTGCCTTAACACCGACAGTGTAATGAACGCACGCGATGCGGCATTTTTGAGCGCATAAGGCTTCACTCAGAACTGCGGAATTATCATCTGTTACACCCCCTTTTTGCGTAATACTAGTGTCGATCGTTAATTAAAACTCATGGTGTTCACATTTGCCACTTGAAGTGAAAATCTGAACGCGATAATTTTTCTGTTATATAGTTATTGAGAAGCCACATCAACCACTGTAATTTACGACAAGTTAGATAAGTAATTAAAGATAATTGAGGGTCACTGTAGACCATTTTGATAGTTTGCTCTTTTGTGAAACTTAATTTAAACCTAGATTATAGATGTGATATGGCATAGGTCATCCTTCGATCCATTGTAGAACTTGGAAACCCATTTAGGGAATATTCGTTCACATTTTTGTTGAACGCAGTTGGTTTTTACCAACCTGTATTAAAACATTTCTTTTTATCAATAGTGCAATTTATAAACGATGTTTTGTGTGTAGAATAAAATTTCCAATGGTAAACTTAACTGCTTTTTCGACGTTATTTTAAAAGCTAACTAAAAATAGGAAAGCCTTGAACCCTTTCCACTAAATTCAGTTAGTATTAAGATTCTTTTACAGGGAGTGCAGTGGAGCTGACGCTGAGATCAATTAGTATTTGGTTATATCATCGCTAGTCTCACTGAACTTTTCTGAATTCTACATGTCATGTGTGGTCTGGCGTCTCCTTACCAGCAACAGGTCCCAGGTTCAAACTAGTTAATTCCCTAAAAAACACGCTCAGAGCGTCGTTGCGCGAAAGTGGTAGTGAGACACGATATAGAACAAACAGACACCACCATGAATGTTTAGAAGTACAAAATGCACAATGCCGACTTCTGTCTAGGAGGAGTAACCCATCAAACAGTCGGTGTTGCAAGCATTCCTGAGGGTCCAGTAGTAGATGCCGATACACTACTACAGGTTTACTGTAACCCTTGGACCTTCACATTGACTACGAAACACAGAAATTGCATCGGGATACAGTAAAAAAGGCACAATGCCGACTTCTGTCTAGAGGGAGTAACCCATTAAACAGTCTGTGTTGCAAACATTCCTGATTGTTCAGTAGTAGATGCTGATGCACCACTGCAGGTTTACTGTAAACCTTGGACCATAACATTGACGATGAAACACAGAAACTGCACCGGGATCGAATAGAAAGGCACAATGCCCACTTCTGTCTAGGATGAGTAACCCATCAAACAGTCGGTGTTGCAAACATTCCTGAGGGCCCAGTAATAGAAGCTGATGCATCACTGCAAATTTACTGTAACCCTTGGACTTTAACATTCACGACGAAGCACAGATTTATGTCGGAATTGAATAGAAACGGCAGAATGCGAACTCCTGTCCAGGGGGAGTAACACTTAGTAGAGTTAGTCTTTGAGCCTTTCCTAGGACTCCAGCAGTATATAGCGGTGGACCACTGAAATTTTTCTGCACCCCTTAGAAATCCACATTGACGATGAGACACAGAAACTTCATCGGTATTCAATTCAAAACGCACAATGCCGATTCCTGTCCAAAGGGACTAAGACTTGAAAGAGTCTACGATTTTATAATCACCTATGGGTCCAGTAGTAGATTCCGATGCACTACTGCAGATTCACTGTAACACTTGGACCATCACATTAGCTGTAAAACACAGAAATTTCATCGGGACTGAATACAAACGTCACATTGCCAACTTTTACCAAGCGGAGTAACGCTTAAATTATTTTGTGATTTGAACCTTTCCTGGGAGTCCAGTAGTAGATTCCGATGCACCACTGCTAGATTACTGCAGTTCTTGGACCTTTGCATTGACGATGAAACACAGAAATTGCATCGCGATTCAATACCAAAAAGCACAATTCCCATCCATCATACAGTTTGTGTTGCTAACATCCCTGAGGGTCCAGTAGCAGATGCCGATGCAGCCCTGCAAGTTTACTTTAACACTTGGACCATCACATTGACTGTAAAACACAGAAATTTAATCAGGATTGAATACAAACTGCACAGTGCCAACTTCTTCACAAGCTGGGTATCGCTAAAATGATTTTGTGCTTTGAACCTTTCCAGGGAGTCCACTAGTAGATTCCGATGAACCACTGCAAAATTACTGCAAAAATTGGACCATTACATTGACGATGAAACACAGAAATTGCATCGCGATGCAATACCAAAGGCACAATGATGACTTCTGTCTAGTAGGAGTAACCCATCAAACAGTCTGCGTTGCAAACATACCTGAGGGTCCAGTAGTACATGCCGATGCAACACTGGAGGTTTACTGTAACCCGTGGACCATCTCATTGACGGTAAAACACAGAAATTTTAGCGGGATTGAATACAAACCGCAGGGTGCCAACTTCTTTCCAAGCTGAGAAACGCTTAAATTATTTTGTGCCTTGAACCTTTCCTATGAGTCCAGTAGTAAATTCCGATGCACCAGTGCAGGTTTACTGCAACCCTTGAAACTCAACACCCACGACAAAACACAGAAATTGGATCGGGATTGAATAGAAACGGCAGAATGCAAACGCCTGTCCAGGGCGAGTAACGCTTATCAGAGTCTGTGCTTTGAGCCTTTCCTGGGACTCCAGTAGTAGATTCCCGTTCACCACTGAAATTTTACTGCAACCCTTGGACCTTCACATTGACGATGAAACACAGAATTAGCATCGGTATTTAATACAAAACGCACAATGCCGATTCCTGTGCAGGGGGAGTAATTCTTCAAAGAGTCTGCTCTTTTAAAATCACCTATGAGTCCAGTAGTAGATTCCGATGAACTACTGCAGGTTTAGTGTAACACTTGGACCTTCACATTGAGGATGAAACACAGAAATTGCATCGGTGTTCCAACCAAAACGCACAATGCCGATTCCTGTCCTGGGGGATTAAGGCTTCAAAGAGTCTGCGCTTTTAAAGTCACCTATGACTTTAGCAGTAGATTCCGATGCACTACTGCAAGTTTACTGTAACCCTTTGACCTTCACATTGACGGTGAAACACATATATTGCTTCGGGATTCAATACAAAAGGCACAATACTGATTTCTGTACAGGGACAGTAACACTTCACAGAGTCTCTGTTTTGAAAATCTCCTGGGATTCCAGTAGTAGATTCCGTTACAACACTGTTGGTTTACTGTAATACTTGGACCTTCGCAATGTCGATGACATACAGAAATTGCATCGTGATTATATGTAAAAGACACAATACCAACCACTGTCCCGGGAGTTACCCATCAAACAGTCTGTGTCGCAAACTTTTCTGTGGGTCCAGTAGTAGATGGCGATGCATTACTGCATGTGTACTGTAATCCTTGGACCTTCACATTGACGATGAAACAGAGAAATTGCATTGGGATTCAATACAAAATGCACAATGCTGATTTCTGTCCAGTGGGAGTAACGCTTCAAAGTATCTGTGCTTTGAAAATCACCTGGGAGTCCAGTAGTAGATTCTAATGCAACACTGGAGGTTTGCTATAACCCTAGTACCTTCTCATTGACGGTGAAACACAGAATTACATAGCGATTCAGTACAAAAGGCACAATGCCGACTTCTGTCCAGGGGGAGTAAAGCTTGAAACAGTATGTGCTTTGAACCTTTCCTGAGAGTGCAGTAATAGTTTCCGATGCACCACTGCAGGTTAACTGTAACCCTTGGACCTTAGCATAGTCGATGACACACAGAAATTGCATCGTGATTGAATACAAAAGGCACAATGCCAACTTCTGTCCAGGGGTAGTTACGCATCAAAGAGTCTGTGTTTTGAAAATCACCTGGGAATGCAGTAGTAGATTTCGTTGCACTACTGCAAGTTTACTGTAACCCTTGGACGTTGCCGGCCGCGGTGGTCTCGCGTTCTAGGCGCTACAGTCTGGAACCGCGCGACCGCTTCGGTCGCAGGTTCGAATCCTGCTTCGGGCATGGATGTGTGTGATGTCCTTAGGTTAGTTAGGTTTAAGTAGTTCTAAGTTCTAGGGGACTGATGACCACAGCAGTTGCGTCCCATAGTGCTCAGAGCCATTTTTGAACCTTGGACGTTCACACTGACGATGAAACACAGAAATTGCATCGGGATTCAATACAAAAGGCTCAATGCCAACGTCTGTCCATGTTGATTAACGCTTCAAACAGTCTCAGCTTTGAGCGTTACCTGGGAGTCCAGAAGTAGGTTCCAATGCACCAGAGAAGATTTACTGTAACTCTTTGACCTTCGCATTGCCGATGACACACAGAAATTGTATCTGGATTGAGTACAAATGCACAATGCCAACGTCTGTCCAGGGGGTGTAACGCTTCAAAGAGTCTGAGCTTTGAGCGTTTCCTGGGAGTCTAGAAGTAAATTCCGATGCACCAGAGCATTTTTACTGTCACCCTAGGATTTTCACGTTGACGATGAAACATAAAAATTGCATCGGGATTGAATTCAATAGGCACAGTGCCATCTTCTGTCCGTAGGGAGTAACACTTAAAAGAGGTTGTACTTTGAACCTTTCCTGGGGGACCGGTACAGGTTTAATGTAACCCTTGGACCTTCACATTGACGATGAAACACGCCTAACAACCACGGATCATGGATTCAACGATGTCGTCAGTCTTCTGAATAGGTAATAACTAACGCACATTCTTCTGGTAGAGCCTGCTCGCAGTTTGGAGAGTGTTTGTTGGATGCTGACGTGATTCAAGCGGTCTCCCCAGTGCATACCAGACATCGGGATTCAAATGGAGAGCGTGAGCAAGTCAGGTCATGCGTGCAATGTCTTCCGTTTCCCAGAAAACGTCATCCACCTGTGCTCCATGACGTCGAGCATTACCGTCCATCAATTTGAGGTCTTGGCCCACAGTACCTCGCAACAACCGCAAATCAAGTTTCAAGATCTCGCCACAATACGTGACAGCAGGTAAACATTATCGATATGCTCGCACAATTTCATGAGGAGGAATTCCATTTAACGTTAGTCCCTGCCCACACCATCAGGCATCCTTCTCGATATCGGTCTCTTTCCTCAATGTTTGGGTACAGAAATCGTGTTCCAAGTTCCCTCCAGTTGCGAATCCACCGAGAATCACTCTCCAGACTAAATCGGGACCCATCTGTGAAAATAACGTTCGCTTACTTTTCGATCGTCCACGTGGCATGTTTATGATTCCACTCTAGACGTTCCCTTCTGTGAAGACGCGTCACAGATAGCCCCAAGCAGGTCTTCGACAATAAAGCTGCTCTGCCGAAGCCTTCTGCACTCCGTTTGCTTCGATACAACACGTCCAATGGATGCTGCGGGCTGCAGTGCAGTACTAAGACGGTACTCTCGTGCCCTTAGCCAAATAACGGTTTCCTCTTCTTAAGTCACACCTGGTCCGGCCCTGTCCTGGTCTTCCAGATACAGTTACGGTCTCCATAAACTGTCACCGCCTCCGAGAAACAACAGAACGATTCAAATTATGCCATCGGGCCATATCAGTCTGCAACTGTCCTGCTTCCTGTCTTTCTGTGGCCCTCCACCGCAGAGAATCTGGAAGGCATCTTCTCTGTGCCACACTGCACCGTCTGTAGTTGCGTACACAGTGGTTGTAGATATGGTGCTACACAACAAACACTGACTAGTTCCATAGCTGCACTGACGTCCTCGCTCGCACGGTCGTCCGTTGACCGAAATGCCATCTTCCGTGTGTAACGCTACCATAAGGACATCTGGTTGACAGGTTGTATGATTATACCACGAATTAGACACAGGACGGGGAAACAATAGAAGTGCGTTGCGTTAATTTTGGACACCAGTGTAGGACACCATGTAACGTAATGCAAAGAGAGTGTCATTCACAACCAGTTGTCGCAAAAACGGTTCTTATTCTTCCTCTGTTGTTCATACCAAACTACCGGTGCACTGCTTGATAAATTGCGCTGCTGCTTGGTATTTTATTTGCCAAACATAATTTCAGTATCAATTAAAGTCAATCGCAGTAGTTTACGTCTTTTATGAACTCTGGTAGTTCTTGACACAACTTGGCCTAATTAGGATGGCAAACGTTTCCTTTATGTAATTACAGTTTACTTTATTACTAATACAACCTTGGTTCGATTCCTTTTCATTTTGCTACTGCTTCCTTTCATCAGAAATCTTCAAAGAAACGAAACTAACCCGAAAACTTAACTGTTACACGCACAATCACGTTCAAATTAGTATCCTTTCACAGTAACATTACCGGTGTATCGCTAAATTACTAGTAGTCGGTAATGTTGTAATGTGACCAGCCGGGGTAGCCGAGCGGTTTTAGGCGCTTCAGTCTGGAACTGCTCGACCGCTATGGTCGCAGGTTCGAATCCTGCCTCGGGCATGGTTGTGTGTGATGTTCTTAGGTTAGTTAGGTTTAAGTAGGTCTAAGTTCTAGTGGACAGATGATCTCAGATATTAAGTCCCATAGTGCTCAGAGTCATTTTAACCATCTGTTATAATGTGTACCAAGATAGAAGGGAAGGCAGCACAGGCTGAATGGGCTGGAGAATTCCGTAATTCCCACGAAGCCAGAGACTCATAACGAAATGAAAACAATTATTATTTTTACAGCGCCACAGGCAGTTGATCGCATTTTGCTTTTGCCGCCCACTGTGGTCTCACGGTTCTAGGCGCGCAGTCCGGAACCGTGCGACTGCTACGGTCGCAGGTTCGAATCCTGCCTCGGACATGGATGTGTGCGATGTCCTTAGGTTAGTTAGGTTTACGTAGCTCTAAGTTCTAGTGTCACATATGTATGACACCATTTTCAACATGGTCACGATGTCTCTATAAATAACGGTGGGAATGTTATACCTTCAATTCCTCAACGATAGAAATCGGCTCCTAGGTAACGGAGCGATTCGTGAACCGATGAGCGAATGTCTTCATCTCTGGAAAATCTGTATTTGCTCTGGATCTGTTCTTCGATTGCCTGGACGTTGTCGTCTGTGGTCGATGACGATGGCCTTCTTTCCCAATTTGCATATCCCACGGCTGTGCGTCCTTGGTCGAACTGTTGACACTTTGTCACTGCGGCTGGACACGGCACTTGATTTTGGACGTATACCGCCAGAATTTCACCATGAATCTGCGTGCAATTTAGACGTTTTGCGTACAAGAGTCGCAAGTTTCCGCGCTCTTCAAATGTGAAGAATGGTTCCAGTCGCCGTGACATTTCATTGTCACACTGTGATGTACCTATTATCCGTACTGTAGTAGACGTCTGCGGAATTCCAGAACTTGTACTGTCTGCTGACACTGTGCCACTCGTGTTGTGTCGGAAGACATGTGTAACTTACTTTTCGCAGTACTCTCGTCTACCAGTCTTAATGACCATATACAAAGATCAGCCAGAACATTATGATCACCGACCTCCTATGGATATAAACCCGCCCAGGCGATAGCAGCATTACCTGTCGAGGTATGACTGCTAGTGAGACACATGGAAAATTGTAGATTGTAGATTTACTTTCATTCCAATTGATCCGTAGTGAGGAGGTCCTCCAGGATGTGGAACATGTCAGAAAAACAACAATACATGACAAATATTTACTACTAAAACAAATAAGCTAATGTACCATTCCACAGGTACCAAGTGGAATGATCGCCATTTTTTAATGAACACTACATGAAAGAGTCATTTTACAAATACTAATGCACTGAATTTAAAATAAAAAAGTTTTTTATTTATTTATAAGATAATAAACATGTAATACAACTACTATTATACTTATTTACAATAAACACATTACTGCACTGAAATGATGCAGAAGTTAGATTGTACTTATTTACAAATCAGTTGGCTTTACTGAGAAATTCATCAGTGGAGTAGAAGGAGTTGGCCACCAATAAATCCTTTAGGCTTCTCTTAAACTGAATTTCATTGGTTGTTAAGCTTTTTATGGCTGCTGGCAAGTTATTGAAAATGTGTGTTCCTGAATAATGCACACCTTTTTGTACAAGACTAAGTGACTTTAAATCCTTGTGAAGATTATTCTTATTTCTAGTATTGATTCCATGAATTGAGCTGTTGGTTTGAAAAAGTGGTATATTTTAATGACAAATTTCATTAAGGAATAAATATATTGGGAAGCAATAGCTAGTATCCCTAGTTCCATAAACAGGCTTCTGCAGGATGTTCTTGAGTTCACACCACATATAACTCTTATTGCACGTTTTTGTGCCCGGAAAACTTTAGCTTGGCTTGATGAATTATCCCAAAAAATAATCCCATATTACATTATGGAATGAAAGTAAGCATAGTATGCCAGATTTTTCATTTTTATATCCTATGCCTATATATGCATGCAGTATCGTGCTGTCTGTGTGTAGAATGGGGAAGACGTGTCGTCTATCTGAGTTTCACCAAGGGCAGATTGTGATGGCCTCAAGGTTCGGCACGAGGTTTTCGGAAACTGTACGACTCGTCGGGTGTTCGAGGAGTGCTGTGGCGAGTGTCATCAACACGTGGCGAAACCTTGGTGAAACCACTTCCAGATATCATGAGGTTGAGCGGCCACCACTCATAACAGATATCGGACGTCGTAGTCTGGCCAGACTGGTGAAACAGGACGCATGCATGTGCATTTATCAACACCAATATCTCGGCAACTGCTATTGAAATGGGCACCTGGTTATCGACGCTGGACACTGGTGCAGTGGCAGAGCGTTGCATGGTCTGATGAATAGCAATACCTACGGGAGCACCCAAATCCGCCTTCTTCCAGGTGAACAGCTCCTTGACGCCTGTACTACGGTCTGGCGACAAGCTGGCGGCGGCTCAATTATGCTCTGGGGGACATTCACGTGGCCATCCATGGGTCCAGCGGAGCTTGTGCATCATGGCGCCAATTGCACATCGTACACTTGTTTCAGATCACGTATACCCCTTCATGACGATCATGTTTTCCGATGGCAGTGCATTTCTTTTAACAAGATAATGCGCGATGTTACAAGGCCAGGAGTGCGATGGAGTGGTTCGAGGAATGCAGTGGCGTGTCCCAATTGATGTGCTGGGCCCCGCAACTCGCTATATTTGAACCTGATCGAACACCTCTGGGATGTGATTGAACGTGGCGTCAGAGCTCATCCCCCACCTCACGGGACTTTATGGGAATTAAGTGAGTTGTGTATGCAGATGTGTTGCCAACTCCCTCTAACGACCTGCCAAGGCCTTCGGCGTTCCATGGTACGACGCCTCGCCGCTGTTAGCCGTGCCAAAGGTGAACGCACAGGCTATTACATTACTGGCCATTAAAATTGCTACACCACGAAGATGACCTGCTACAACCGCTGTGATATGCAAATGATTAGCTTTTCAGAGCATTCACACAAGGTTGGCGCTGGTGGCGACACCTACACCGTGCTGACATGAGGAAAGTTTCCAACCGATTTCTCATACACAAACAGCAGTTGACCAGCGTTGCCTGGGGAAACGTTGTTGTGATGCCTCGTGTAAGGAGGAGAAATCGGTACCACCACCTTTCCGACTTTGATAAAGGTCGGATTGTAGCCTGTCACGATTGCGGTTTATCGTATCGCGACACTGCTACTCGCGTTGGTCGAGATCCAATGACTGTTAGCAGAATATGGAATCGGTTAGTGCATGAGGGTAATACGGAACGCCGTTTTGGATCCCAACTGCCTCGTATCACCAGCAGTCGAGATTGCAGGCATCTTATCGGCATGGCTGTAACGGATCGTGCAGCCACATCTCGATCCCTGAGTCAACAGATGGGGACGTTGACAAGACAACAACCAGTTCCACGACGTTTGCAGCAGCATGGACTATCAGCTCGGAGACCATGGCTGCGGTTACCCTTGACGCTGAATCACAGACAGGAGCGCCTGCGATGGTGTACTCAACGACGAACCAGATTGCACGAATGGAAAAACGTCATTTTTTCGGATGAATCCAGGTTCTGTTTACAGCATGGTCGCATTCGTGTTTGGCGACATCGCGGTGAACGCACATTGGAAGGGTGTATTCTTCATCGCCATACTGGCGTATCAACCGGCGTGATGGTATGGGATGCCATTGGTTACACGTCTCGGTCACCTCTCGTTCGCATTGATGGCACTTTGAACAGTGGGTGTTACATTTCAGATATGTTACGACCCATGTCTCTACCCTTGATTAGATCCCTGAGAAACTCTACATTTCAGTAGGATAATGCAAGACCGCATGTTGGAGGTTCTGTACGGGCCTTTCTGGATACAGAAAATGTTCGACTGTTGTCCTGACCAGCACATTCTCCAGATCTCTCCCCAACAGAAAACGTCTGGTCAATGATGGCAGAGCAAATGTCTCGTCACAATACACCAGTCACTACTCTTGATGAAATGTGGCATCGTGTTGAAGCTGCAAGGCAAACTGTGCTTGTACACGCCATGCAAGCTCTGTTTGACTCAATGCCCAGGCGTATCAAGGCCGTTATTATGGCCAGTGTTGGTTGTTCGGGGTACTGATTTCTCAGGATCTATGCACCCAAATTGCGTGAAAATGTAATTACATGTCAGTTCTAGTATAATATATTTGTCCAATGAATACCCGTTTATTATCTGCATTTCTTCTTGGTGTAGCAATTTTAATGGCCAGTAGTGTAGTAATAGAGAAATATGTAAATGCAAGTATTTGTTCATATAAGGTATTTTATTTTGGATAGTAGAAACGAATATTAGTCTCATTACAAAAAAATTCCGAATAATTATACACGATATGGGTAACTGCAAAACGTACAGAAAGGAAATATTGTCTTATTCAGATTAATTTTACCGAGCGAGGTGGCGCAGTGGTTAGCACACTGAACTTGCATTCGGGAGGACGACGGTTCAAACCCGCGTCCGGCCATCCTGATTTAGGCTTCCCGTGGTTTCCCAAAATCGCGTCAGTTTCCTTTGAAACTGCCCGGCAGACTTCCCTCTCCATCCTTCCATAAACCGAGCTTGTGCTGCGTCTCTAATGACCTCGTTGTCGACGTGACGCTATAATCTCCTCCTCCTTCAGATCAATTTTATCTTTTAAGCTTCCTTTACTTCATAAAACTTCTTTGAAACAATGTTAGCCGTTGTAATCTGATCATCGTTTACTTCTTGGCTGCATGTATCTTTAGCACAAACATAAATACCACTGAATTTGCAATCCCATGAAAAAGCGACGTATAACTAACCATCCGTGAGATAAAACGGGTTCTGGCAAATACAGTCCTGCCCTTTGAAGTGTCTGGTCTTGTGCTTTATTAATGGACGTAGAGAAAGCTACTTTTCTGTGGATTTGCTCATCATTGTGGGGTATGAGCACAGTTTCATCGGAGTCATTGATTGTAGCAATGATGATGTTCTCACATAAGTTAGTTACCATTAATATTGCACCATTAATGAACCTCTGATTAGCATTAAGATTCTAATTATCATAATACTAGCATTTTTCTTCAAAAGCAAATGATGAAGTGGCAGATCGGGTGGATTTAAAGAGTTCGAGAAATCTACGGCATACAAGTGAATGTTATTTATTTCTTCAAGTTTTACAGAATCAGAACTCAAGTAAACCTCTGCCTCTCCAGGTAACAAATTTAAAATGAGATATTCATTAATGTTTTACGTACAGTCATCACTTTTTGAACCTGCAATCGCCGTTGAAAGTAATTTCTAAACGTTTTGTTCAATGATCTCTTTGGCGCTGAATACAATGGTAATAAAACTATCGTAACTCCAATAATAATTTTTAGGAATTTTGATTGCGTCATTGAAGTGATCAGTTTGATTTTCTAAATCGCTGTTATCCAATTTAAGTAACCACTCAATGAAAATGGGATCACCACTCGCCCTCATGTTTTGATTCAACTTACGAATTTTAGCATGACACCATAAGAGTAATTGTTTAATTGTAATTTCGGCAATGGCTTTTATGTTGGCATCTCTAACGCTGGGTGATACTTGACCGATATCTCCATCAAACAGAATTATTTTGCCTCCGTAAGGGATTTCGTGCCTTAAAAGTCGATCGACGAATTTTAGCGATTCTTTGGGAACCAATGAAATCCCGTCCCAAATGATGAAGACAGAGTTATGGAGAGGTTGTGCATTCTTGGTGCGAGTGCAAATCGATAAGAACGATGTGTTCAAGATTGATGCAGATAGATTGAAAATTATGTATGATGTGCGTCCCCCTGGTAGGAGAGAGGCAGAAAAAAATCATTGTTTTGGAGAGTGGCAGAAAAAAAACCTTGTTTTCACCTCGTAAATATGAACCAAAGTTTTTAGACAACTGTTTTACCGGAAATTCCCTGCCCACCTGTGAAGTAACAACTGAGAATCCTTTTTCTTATTGAAATGTAAGACTTCCTCAGCAGTTGCCTTCTATTCTTCGTTTAGTCCCTCATAAGCTGTCTTGCCGTTCGCACGTTCTTCTTTTATGCTGTGGGCTTCTGTTGTGTGTTGTGTGACTATCACAACAGGGGCTTGCAGGTTTAATTGTTGGCAAGATATTCCATACTCCAGTTCTAGCAGTGTGAGGCTGTAGGTTCAGATGGTGTCTGCTGCCACAGAAAAATTTCTGAAAATGCGTCCTGAAATGTTTTCCACAACTCAGCTATATTGGCAGTGGCGGGAGAACAGCATATGCAGATGATGCCGAAAACTCATAATGGTTTTACAATAAAATTTTTAGCATAAACAATTACTTTAAACTTTTTGTGTATTTTCGTCGTTAGCTTAGAACGAAATCTTGAAAACAGTATGTCAGTCACTAATCTTTGTTAAATAATGCCGGAGACATGGCGTACCGAAAAAAAAGACCATTAATAAATAATATATTTGATGTTCGGAAATGGACGCTTACCGAAAGACAGCGGGACTGAAACTGCTGGTATACAGGGAGTCATGCATAAAGTTTCCTTGCAAGAGTCAGAGAAAGACTAGATGTGAATCACATTATCCCCTGTAGGGGTGTACATAACAATATACAGACGATACCCCCACCACGTATACAGAATAGGTAAGAGATCGTTATGAATGTATCGTATGACGTGCTTTGGAAACGAAGAAGAACAGGTATTCAGACTGTGTTAAATAACGAGCTACATAAATAAATATTCGGCAGTTTAGAAAGTTTTATAAGAATTTGACGTTTCTTGCTTGCAATCTTCACGGTAATGCCATTTTAATGGGCAGGAGTGTAGAAATGAGATGTCAGTTTCTATCTTTTGTTAACGTCGTCATTAAGGTTTCGCACTTATGTCTCAAATTAATTAATTGTTTATTTTTTACAAGTGTTGTAATCTCAAATTGCAGTGTCTAATTAATTAATTAATTATATTTTGGTAGTGTTGTAAATTGCTTCCTATTTGCAAACTTGTGTGACAGATGTGTTAAACAACTCACACTGCACGCTACATGGGAACTAAAGTGTTGAGCATTACAGAAAAAATATTTATGAGATTTCTTGACTTTAATAGCGCTCTCCTCCTTGTTAATTATCTCATTTGTTTCTGGAGTACCAACTGTCCAAAATTTCTCGCAGTGGGATACTTTCTCTTAGCTTTATGGGCTAACGCAAACAAGTATAAGTTATGTTCAATAAATTATGAGCAACATAAAAACGTGATTGTATTTCTGCAATGTATATTTGATATTATACCACAGCAATACTGATCGAACATTATACTACAAGAACATTACTGATAATTGTGTACTTATAAACCTGTGCATGTATGTACGTAGAACTCAAGCAGTATTGTTACCAATCACCCAAAGTATACAGCGTTGCTAAGTGAATTCATTTCATTGTTACCAATCACACAAAGTGCAGAGCATTGCTAAGTGAATTACTTTACGGTATGCCGCTGCGAAAGAAATGCTATGCATTGTACGGTAGTCGACCGACTGTTGCAGCTTGAGACATGCCGAAAGATTTGACGTTCACCCCGCGGGTCACCATTCGTCTTCTGTTCTTCCTGTTGTTTCCAAGTCGCAATCTCTGCAGAATCCCTCTCTGCGTGGCGCGGCGAGTGAAGGGCCTCCGGCAGGAAGAGCTGAAATGAACATCAGATCATTGAGCTGTAATGTGTTATTATCAAACACCGCCGGAAAAAAAAATTGTACACTTGGTCAGACGACTTCGAGTTTGATCTGATGATGGAATGTGCCACGTGGGGAATAATAGGTGTACTGACAATGGCTTCAACGGCGTCCGCCAATGGATAGCACAGTAGCACAGCTACTAGACCGCCATCTATGTCTACCCATTAATAGGGAATGCTCACAGCTAGAAGGCCCGGTGCAGGGCAAACGTTGGTAGCAAGTAGGCAATCATGCCGCGGAGATAGCCAACCATGCGAATTTGAAAGGGGTCAGATTGTGGTGCGACACAAGATAGATTTGCTGCGTCATTTGTGCAACGATCCTGGTATCAGTAGTCATTTGAAGATTGTCAAAGCCGTAAACTAGCTTCTGGACAACCACGCATCACAGACGTCCACCTAGATCCTCGTATTGTACGGCCAGCAGTGACAGATCTTAAAGCTGCCACAGTTAGTTAGTTAGTTAGTTGGTTGCGTGCTCCGTTAATCATTGACACGGTACGGTAGCCGTTATGATGTGTAACGTGTCAAGTGCACAAGAAATGCACGTATGAAACAAGATTAATATTTCTATTATTCACCCCATTCCCTTAAATGGCACAAAATGCATATACTAGATAGATTTATTTATTCCTATTCAAGAATTCATCTATAGTATAGAAGGAGTTGTCAAGGAGGTATGATTTAAATTTATTTTTGAAGCTATTACTGCTGTCTGTCAGACATTTTATTTCATCTGGTAATTTGTCGAAAATTTTTATAGCAGTATATTTTACCCCTTTCTGTGCCAAAGATAGGTTGAGTAAAGGCTAGTGTAAGTCTTTCTTTTTTCTGGTATCATAATCATGAATGACCCTGCTGCTTTTTAAACTGGTCCATGTTGTTGAGAACAAATTTCATTAATGAGTAAATGCACTGTGAGGCTGTTGTAAGAATTCCCAGTCTTTTAAAAAGATGCCTGCAAGATGTGTGACTATGAATCCCACACTTTATTCTAACTATTCTCTTTTGAGCAATGAATACAATTTGTCTAAATGTTGAGTTAACCTAAAATATTATTCTGTATGACATCACAAAGTCTGCAAAGTATTTTAGCTTACTAATTTCTATATACTCAAAATTGGCAATTATTCTGATCGCAAAAGCTGAAGCTATTCGCTTTAGAAGATCCAAAATATGAATTTTCCAATTAAGATTCTAATCTATATGTACACCCAAAAACTTAGTATGCTCTACCCTGTCTACTGACTTCTGTTAATGTGTTACATAAATCTTGAAGGAACTGTATTTTTTGCAGCAGAAAATTGGATGTACTGTGGTTTTTCACCGTTTAGAGCAAGCCCATTTGCAGAAAACCAATTATTGACTTTTCCAAAGACCTTATTTGTATCATTTTCAATTGGAGTTTCTTTTACTGGATTAATAATGATGCTCATATCATCAGCAAACAGTGTCAGTTTAGCTTCCTGTTTCAGATAGGAAGGGAGGTCGTTCAAAATATCAAGAACAGAATGGGACCCATGATTGAACCCTGTGGAACACCTAATGTAATTTCACCCCAGTTAGATGATGTGGTTCAAATGGTTCAAATTGCTCTGAGCACTATGGGACTTAACATCTATGGTCATGAGTCCCGTAGAACTTAGAACGACTTAAACCTAACTAACCTAAGGGCATCACACAACACCCAGTCATCATGAGGCAGAGAAAATCCCTGACCCCGCCGGGAATCGAACCCGGGAACCCGGGCGCAGGAAAGATGATGTTGAAAATTTATTTAAATCACTTGACCCATATAAGGAAACGTTTTACTTCCTGTTCCGTAGGTATGACTTAAACCACTCATATGCTATTCCATTTACACCATAGAATTGTAATTTCTGTAACATAGTGTCATAGTGCACACAATCAAATGCTTTGGAGAAGTCACAGAAAATTCTTATTGGTGGCATTTTACCATTTAAAGACTGTATTATGTGGACACATACGAGAGCTTGTGACCTGAGTCTTGTCAACACGAACTGTTGTGAACCTGCAATTAGCACTGGGACTACTGGCACACACACCTCTAGCCCGTTTTCCACTCACGCTACAGCATCGACGTGGCTGGCTTGACTGGTGCCGTGAGAGAATAAGATGGAATTATGCGCCGCGATCTTCAGCGATGGAGGCATATTCTGCCTACACACAGGTCGTTTGCGCATATGACGTATATCTGGTGGAGTCGTCCGAAACACACTGGCACCACCTGAGGCCAAATTGTCTGTGGTGCGATAGGCTACAACCCTCGTTCACCTTTGGTGTTTCTGGATGGGACGCTAACCAGCGCTCTGTACATGCAGAATGTTGTTAGACCCATTCTTTTGCCGTCCACGTAAGAGGAAGGCGATGTGTTGCTCCAATAGCATAAAGCTCGCCCACACAGTGTTCGTGAAACGGAATGTGCCCTGCAAGACTTGCAGAAACTTCCCTGGCCAACACAATCTCCAGGTTTGTATCCAGCCGAGCACGCATGGGATGTGCTGGGAGAGACGGTACTCGTGCGACTCGTCAACCAACAAATCTTACAAGACTAGTGAACACATGAGCAGCTGTGGCATAACGTATCCCAGCCAGCCATATATAAGTTCGACTGGACGCCAGAGTCAGCGCCTGCATTCCGCCCATGAAACTACACCACGAACTAATATGGGTGTTTTAGCATGGTTCTTTACCTGCTACCACTGAACCGTTTTTCCTATTAATCTGTAAATGTCCTCATTTCATGTACTCTATATGCATTGTACAAATATAAATCTTGAGTGAATTGTAAACCTGTAATAGGGTGTATTAATTTTTTTTCAGCACAATAATTTTTCAGTGGAAGTATTTAGTGCTTAAAAAATGCATCGTATTTTAATATGAAAGGTAGTTTTCATCAACACTAGACAAATATGTCGAATGTTTCATGTCAGGGAAAAAAGGACATTTCGAAATCCTAGCCAGTCCTAAGATACCCATCTTTCTTTTGACTCTCCTTGGACTGGCAAGAATTCCATATTCCAACCACGGATTATTTTGCACAGTTTGATATCATTAGCGCTCTGTTACTATGCTCAATGACGTCGATAAGGTTTGCCGATTCCTTCTGTCCTATTACTCTTTGACGAGCTGTCATTGTTTGTTGAGCTCCAAAACTTACATCTCATAATTGAGATGTAGCTGTGCTTGTCACGTTTCTGCAAAAGCACTCTCATATACTTGGCACAAGTTTTTACACATCCCTCAAGATCTCAATAATTTGAACTACTCTTCCTTAGAGTAATACGTATCACATACCCTTTTAGTGTAGTTTCTGGAAAAAACAGGACAAGCGCTTTTTATGAAAAGTGCACTCTAATAACGCGCGACATTTTTTCAAACTCCAGCTTCTGTTCTACGCCATTGCTGTTCGGGCAAGTCATAGAAACATTCTTACCTCTTGATTCAAATTTTTTTCAACCTGTTTCTGCAAGCCTAGGTCGCGTTGTCGTATCGCTCTCTCTAGATGTCTGCCGCACTTGACTTTCATCTGAAGCAAGAGTGTCAAACTCAAAAGCTGACATGGGCCAGATGAACATCTTCTCTATTTTGGGAGATAACTTATGCGTAGTAATTACTAGGCCACGGATTTTTAGGTCGTAAAAAAGTGTGTTTTAGGTAACTAAAATAGGCTCTTTCAGTAGCTCATTTAGGCTCCATAAAACCTAAAATAGACTCTAAACAAATGATGCAGAGAGAATAAAAATGAATTAAAATACACAGTGTTGTCAGTATGAACATCTTATTAGTCATTAAAACAAGTAGAATGAATATTTACACAGTTAAAGAGGACAGCAATATAGTACATTAATGTTGAAGTTAACTCCAAATATTTTTGAGTTCCTGCAAGATAAAGATCTTCGTAAAAAAGATGTGGCAATGGTTTAATTAATACATTCGTAGTTTCACTTATTCTGACCCTAGTTGGCTTCACAATAAATAACCAGAATCTTTTCTAGTTTTTCTTGTGAAAACCTGTGACGCTTGTCAATCAGAATCAATTTATACGCTGAAAAAGGACGTTCTACATCAACAGATGTGACAGGGGCGTACTTCATTTTCGGCACATGTTGGACAGGAATGCTGGAGTGCTGGATTTTCCATTAAGTAAGTCGGCAGCTGCACACAACTCCATCAGGCCAGTGTTCTTCTGCAAAACCGTTTGCATTTTTGCCCGTGCTTTTTCCCTTACTTCACCTGGCGCTTCATTAATTGTCATTTTGACTTCTTGAAGCAAAGAAATATTGTCGTACATACGTCTCCCTCAGCCTTCTAATTGTGAAATTATTCTTGCTATAAATGTGTAGTGGGCCCTAATGTAAGATAAGTCCCGTTTTAAAGAAGAATCTTTGAGTAACTCCATTGCTGCAGTTACGGATGCAGCATCCTCCGGTATATTTTCAACCACCTTCTGGACAGCTGAGAGATGCGTACTGTAGTATTCTGCTGCTATCAGCCACGTGACCCAGCGGGTGACAACGGGCTCTGGCGGCAATGGGACATCTGGAAGCTGTTCTTCGGATGCCCGTATTCTTGATGGTGCCTTAACAAAAATTTTCTTCACCATTGATATCACTTTATTTACCTTAGGAAATTGTAGCCTTACTTGCTGTGCTATGCGGTTGATCCCATGCACTACACAAGTTACGTGCAGCATCAATGGGTAGAATACTTTTAATAGTTGAAATGCTGCTATCATATATGCAGCGGCATCAGAGACGGCCTGAAGCACCTTATTCTCATCCACTCCGTTTGGGTATAGCACCTTAAGCCTATTGTTCACAAACTGTGCTATTGTTTGTTAGTTTTTGCAAGCTGTTTTGAGTAAATCAAATGAGCCCTGGATGGAGCATCTGGACCTAGCTTGCCAAGAATCAGGTTTGCAATGTAACAGCCAAGACTGTCAGTAGTTTCATCAAAGGAAATCCATATACAAGACTCTCCAACATCTTCTCGGATTCTGTGCAATCCAGCATTGTAAGCTGAATCCACGTAATTCTTACGTAAAATTGACTCTGCAGGGACAGACTGATGGCAGTACTGCTCAAGAAAACCTTTGAAAGAAGGTTTCTCTAGTTTCCGAAAGGGGATGTTTGCTGCCACAAGTGCATGACACAAATCACTGCAGAACTATTTTTCGGAGGTTCCCCAGATTTATTGGTTAAAAGAGTTTGCTTCAATTTTGACTTTCGTTCAACATTAGCTTTATGTGCGATTCCATCTGTATGCTGAGTCACGTGAGATTTGTTAACACCCGAAACCTAATACGAGAGAAAAGGAAAATACAGTTTAGAATCGCATATGAATAGTATTTCGTATTACTAAAGGAAAGCGATAAAAATGAATCCTAAGTGACAGGAAAATTATAAGTCTAAGAAAAACATCAACTAACCTTCTTGTTGCATGCTTGGCAGAAAATAACTTTCCATCTGTTGTATAATGCGGAAAATCTTGCAAGCACTGCCTTATATGAGCAGACTTTGAACTAGCTGTTCTCGGCATGACGTAGTATTCTCACACAAAAACTAGAGTTTATTTTGCTCTTAGAACGTCAGTAACACTTAACGCGTCGGTCGCTACACAATGTACTGATTTGTTTTAGCTAGGAAGAAGTGAAAGATGACGTGTTTTTATTTTTTTCATTTTACTGCGGTGCATGGGAGCGGTAGCGGAAGTAGCGCACTCATTGCTGGACATATGGCACCGGACAGATGGCCGCCCCTTCTGTACAAGCGAATGGAATCTACCGGTGCTTCAGATGAAAACATCTCACTACTGGCAAATTATTTTTCTAACCGGAAAATTCACGCATAATACCTTTCACGAAACAGAGTAGTTTGATAGGACTGCCTGTAGACAGCAGCGAGAAAATGCGCGAAGGGCAGTAATTTAGCTATAGAGGGCGTCTGCGATTAACATTGCGATTTTTTAATCCGTGCTCAGCTTAAAGCCTATGAAACTGTTTCTTTGCGAAAATAAACAGCTGGCTAGAATCCTACGAAAGAAATATTTTCAAATATAACATTTAGTACATTCGATTCTAATGTGTAACGCAAATCTTTGACCGGTTCCCATTCGCTCACCGAAGTTAAGCAATGTCGCGCTCTGCGCGTACTTGGATGGATGACCATTCAACCGTGCCGAGTGCTGTTGGTAGTAAGGCAAGCAAAGGAATTGTAAACAGACTCTAACGACGAGACGTAAATCCCTACGTTTACTTTTTCTAATCTTTGAAAACACAAGAACTCTATGTCAGATTAACGAAATATTTACTTTTAGGATTTTGATGTTGAAATAGGCAAAATTAGGCGTCAACGTCGAAATACGCAATTTTAGGTTCTATAGAACTAACGGTATTCAGTTTAGTTAGTCATGTAACGCATAAGTACCAACTTATATGCAAATTGGAACTTAGGGAAAAAAAGGTTTTAACCTAAAGATCCGCGATCTATTTTTTACATATGAATAATAAAACCCCTATAAAGAGTATTTGGTATTAACAGGGATAGCGATATAAAAAAAGAAAAAAAGACCGATGTGTTAAGCAAATACGAAGTATGAACGCATGTCAACTAGCCACCTTGCTGCACGCTGGGCAGAAAATATTTTTTGCTATCTGTCGTATAGTGTGGAAAAACTTGGAGCCACTGTCTTATATAATGAAACAGGCACTTTTTAGGATATTAAAGCCGAAATAGGCAAAAATAGGCACTAACGTTGAAATAGGCTTTTGTAGGTCCTATAGAATGAATGCTATTAAGTGTAAATAGTCATGAAACGCATAAGTACAAATTTTTATGCAAATAGGAACCCAGGAGCAAAATAGGTTTTTACCTAAAATCCGCGGTCTAGTAATTACTTTAAAAATTGACTCATAGTGAATGTCTGAAATTCTGTAACTGACAGATTTACACCCTTCCATTATTGAATGTAGATGCTCGTATCTTCCAAACAAGGAACCTAATTTCAGATGCAAAGTTTCGTTTATTTTCGAATGGGGTAGGCAAATATTTGTAAAGTAAGGGTATTCAAATTCCACTACATTTTGTCTTCAGTTGTGAATCACCCTGGATCTCAGTTACTTACATTTGTATTTGATTGGGTGCCGATTCTTCATTTATTACACAAATCCAAGAGAAAAATTAAAACCTTCAGTCCGGAATCGCGCTGCTGCTACGGTCGCAGGTTCGAATTCTGCCTCTTGCTTGGATGTGTGTCATGCCCTTAGGTTCGTTAGGTTTAAGTAGTTCTAAGTCTAGGGGACTAATGACTTCAGATGTTAAGTCGCATAATGCCTGAGCCATTTTGAACAATGAAAATTTATTTTCCGATAATTTAAGATATGCAAACTCATTTGTGACACTCAGGAACTTTTTCTATATATGTTTTGTGTCATGTTTATCCACTATAAATAAATCCGTTCATGGTTCCTGTCTCGCCGGCCGCGAGTTTGACAGCCTTAGTCTGAAGCAACGGACTATTATACGCTGAGGTGGAAAAATTCATGGGATGGCGATGTGCACGTATACAGATGGCGGTAGTATCGCATTCAGAAGGTATAAAAGGCCGGTACCTTGACGGAACTGCCATTTGTACTTAGCTGATTCATTTAAAAATCTTTCCAACGTGATTATGGAGGCACGACGGTAACTGACAAAATTTGAACGCGAAATGATAGTCGGAGCTAGAGGCAATGGATATTCTATCTTGTAAATCGTTAGGAAATTCAATATTACGAGAGACACAGCGTCAAAATTGTTCTGAGAATACCAAATTTCAGGCATTACTTCTCACCATCGACAACGCAGTGGCCGACGGCATTCACTTTACGACCGAAACCAACGGCGTTTTGCGTAGAGTTGTCAGTGTTAACAGACAAGCGACAATGCTTGAAATAACAGCATAACAGCAGAAAACAATGTGGTACGTACAATGAGCGTATCTGTAAGGAGGGTGGGCCGAAATTAGTTATGGCAGCAGACGATGGACGCGAGTGCCCTTGCTAAGAGCACCACGTCGCTGGCTGCACCTCTTCTGGGCTCCTCACCACATCGGCTGGACCCTAGACGACTGGAAAACCGTGGCCTGGTCAGACGCGTCCCGATCTACATCTACATCTACATGACTACTCTGCAATTCACATTTAAGTGCTTGGCAGAGGGTTCATCGAACCACAATCATACTATCTCTCTACTATTCCACTCCCGAACAGCGAGCGGGGAAAACGAACACCTAAACCTTTCTGTTCGAGCTTTGATTTCTCTTATTTTATTTTGATGATCATTCCTACCTATGTAGGTTGGGCTCAACAAAATATTTTCGCATTCGGATGAGAAAGTTGGTGACTGAAATTTCGTAAAAAGGTCTCGCCGCGACGAAAAACGTCTATGCTGTAATGACTTCCATCTCAACTCGTGTATCATATCTGCCACACTCTCTCCCCTATAACGTGATAATACAAAACGAGCTGCCCTTTTTTGCACCCTTTCGATGTCCTCCGTCAATCCCACCTGGTAAGGATCCCACACCGCGCAGCAATATTCTAACAGAGGAAGAACGAGTGTAGTGTAAGCCGTCTCTTTAGTGGACTTGTTGCATCTTCTAAGTGTCCTGCCAATGAAACGCAACCTTTGGCTCGCCTTCCCGACAATATTATCTATGTGGTCCTTCCAACTGAAGTTGTTCGTAATTTTAACACCCAGATACTTAGTTGAATTGACAGCCTTGAGAATTGTACTATTTATCGAGTAATCGAATTCCAACGGATTTCTTTTGGAACTCATGTGGATCATCTCACACTTTTCGTTATTTAGCGTCAACTGCCACCTGACACACCATACAGCAATCTTTTCTAAATCGCTTTGCAGCTGATACTGGTCTTCGGATGACCTTACTAGACGGTAAATTACAGCATCATCTGCGAACAGTCTAAGAGAACTGCTCAGATTGTCACCCAGGTCATTTATATAGATCAGGAACAGTAGAGGTCCCAGGACGCTTCCCTGGGGAACACCTAATATCACTTCAGTTTTACTCGATGATTTGCCGTCTATTACTACGAACTGCGACCTTCCTGACAGGAAATCACGAATCCAGTCGCACAACTGAGACGATACCCCATAGCTCCGCAGCTTGATTAGAAGTCGCTTGTGAGGAACGGTGTCAAAAGCTTTCCGGAAATCTAGAAATACGGAATCAACTTGAGATCCCCTGTCGATAGCGGCCATTACTTCGTGCGAATAAAGAGCTAGCTGCGTTGCACAAGAGCGATGTTTTCTGAAGCCATGCTGATTACATGTCAATAGATCGTTCCCTTCGAGGTGATTCATAATGTTTGAATACAGTATATGCTCCAAAACCCTACTGCAAACCGACGTCAATGATATAGGTCTGTAGTTAAATGGATTACTCCTACTACCCTTCTTGAATACTGGTGCGACCTGCGCAATTTTGCAATCTGTAGGTACAGATCTATTGGTGAGCGAGCGGTTGTATATGAGTGCTAAGTAGGGAGCTATAGTATCAGCGTAATCTGAAAGGAACCTAATCGGTATACAATCTGGACCTGAAGACTTGCCCGTATCAAGCGATTTGAGTTGCTTCGCAACCCGTAAGGTATCTACTTCTAAGAAACTCATGGTAGCAGATGTTCGTGTTTCAAATTCTGGAATATTCCATTCGTCTTCCCTGGTGAAGGAATCTCGGAAAACTGCGTTCAATAACTATGGTTTAGCGGCACAGTGGTCGATAACAGTACCATCGGCACTGCGCAGCGAAGGTATTGACTGCGTTTTGCCGCTTGTGTACTTCACATACGACCAGAATTTCTTCGGATTTTCTACCAAATTTCGAGACAATGTTTCGTTGTGGAACCTATTAAAGGCATCTCGCATCGAAGTACGTGCCAAATTTCGCGCGTCTGTAAGTTTTAGCCCATCTTCGGGATTTCGTGTTCTTCTGAACTTTCCGTTGCCTCTGCAACAGCGTTCGGACCTTTTTTGTGTACCACGGGGGATCTGTTCCATCTCTTACCAATTTATGAGGTGTGAATATCTCAATTGCTGTTGCTACTATATCTTTGAATTTGAGCCACATCTCGTCTACATTCGCATAGTCAGTTCGGAAGGAATGGAAATTGTCTTTAGGAAGGCTTCTAGTGACACTTTATCCGCTTTTTTAAATAAAATTATTTTGCGTTTGTTTCTGATGGATTTGGAAGAAATGGTATTGAGCCTAGCTACAACGACCTTGTGATCACTAATCTCTGTATCAGTCATGATGCTCTCTATCAGTTCTGGATTGTTTGTGGCTAAGAGGTCAAGTGTGTTTTCGCAACCATTTACAATTCGCGTGGGTTCGTGGACTAACTTCTCGAAATAATTTTCGGAGAAAGCATTTAGGACAATCTCGGAAGACGTTTTCTGCCTACCACCGGTTTTGAACAAGTATTTTTGCCAACATACCGAGGGTAGGTTGAAGTCCCCACCAACTACACCCCTGGAAATTGATATAAGAACACCGTGAATTCATTGTACCAGGAAGGGGAAACTTTATTGACACATTCCTGGGGTCAGATACATCACATGATCAGACTGACAGAACCATAGGCACATAGACACAGGCAACAGAGCATGCACAATGTCGGCACTAGTACAGTGTATATCCAGCTTTCGCAGCAATGCAGGCTGCTATTCTCCCATGGAGACGATCGTAGAGATGCTGGATGTAGTCCTGTGGAACGGCTTGCCATGCCATTTCCACATGGCGCCTCAGTTGGACCAGCGTTCGTGCTGGACGTGCAGACGCTTCATCCAGTCCCAAACATGCTCAATGGGGGACAGATCCGGAGATCTTGCTGGCCAGGGTAGTTGACTTACACCTTCTAGAGCACATTGGGTGGCACGGGATACATGCGGACGTGCATTGTCCTGTTGGAACAGCAAGTTCCCTTGCCGGTTTAGGAATGGTAGAACGATGGGTTCGATGACGGTTTGGATGTACCGTGCACTATTCAGTGTCCCCTCGACGATCACCAGAGGTGTACGGCCAGTGTAGGAGATCGCTCCCTACACCATGATGCCGGGTGTTGGACCTGTGTGCCTCGGTCGTATGCAGTCCTGATTGTGGCGCTCACCTGCATGGCACCAAACACGCATACGACCATCATTGGCACCAAGGCAGAAGCGACTCTCATCGCTGAAGACGACACATCTCCATTCGTCCCTCCATTCACGCCAGTCGCGACACCACTGGAGGCGGGCTGCACGATGTTGGGACGTGAGTGGAAGACGGCCTAACGGTGTGCGGGACCGTAGACCAGCTTCATGGAGACGGTTGCGAATGGTGCTCGCCGATACCCCAGGAGCAACAGTGTCCCTAATTTGCTGGGAAGTGGCGGTGCGGTCCCCTACGGCACTGCGTAGGAACCTACGGTCTTGGCGTGCATCCGTGCGTCGCTGCGGTCCGGTCCCAAGTCGACGGGCACGTGCACCTTCCACCGACCACTGGCGACAACATCGATGTACTGTGGAGACCGCACGCCCCACGTGTTGAGCAATTCGGCGGTCGTCCACCCGGCCTCCCGCATGCCCACTATACGCCCTCGCTCAAAGTCCGTCAACTGCACATACGGTTCACGTCCACGCTGTCGCGGCATGCTACCAGTGTTAAAGACTGCGATGGAGCTCCGTATGCCACGGCAAACTGGCTGACACTGACGGCGGCGGTGCACAAATGCTGCGGAGCTAGCGCCATTCTACGGCCAACACCGCGGTTCCTGGTGTGTCCGCTGTGCCGTGCGTGTGATCATTGCTTGTACAGCCCTCTCGCAGTGTCCGGAGCAAGTATGGTGGGTCTGACACACCGGTGTCAATGTGTTCTTTTTCCATTTCCAGGAATGTATAACCGTATGAGTGGGGTATTTATTTGTTACGAGACTCAAACTTTCTCTGAACTGTTCCGCAACTGTACCATCGGAGTCTGGGGGTTGGTAGAAGGAGCCAATTATTAACTTAATTCCGTTGTTAAGTATAACCTCCACCCATACCAATTCGCACGGAGTATCTACTTCGACTTCACTACAAGATAAACCACTACTGACAGACACAAACACTCCACCACCAATTCTGCCTAATCTATCTTTCCTGAACACCGTCTGAGACTTCGTAAAAATTTCTGCAGAACTTATTTCAGGCATTAGCCAGCTTTCTGTACCTATAACGATATCAGCTTCTGTGCTTTCTATTAGCGCTTGAAGCTCAGGGACTTTTCCATCGCAACTACAACAATTTACAACTATAATTCCGTCTGTTCCTTGATCCAAGCACGTCCTGTAATTGCCAAGCACCCTTTGACATTGCAGCCCACCCCGTACTATCCCGAGGCCTTCTAACCTAAAAAACCGCCCAGTCCACGCCACACAGCCTCCGCTACCCGTGTAGCCGCCAGCTGAGTGTAGTGAACTCCTGACCTATTCAGCGGAACCCGAAACCCCACCACCCTATGGCGCAAGTCAAGGAATCTGCAGCTAACACGGTCGCAAAACCGTCTGAGCCTCTGATTCAGACCACCCGGCTCTGCACCAAAGGTCCGCAGTCGGTTCTGTCAACGATGCTGCAGATGGTGAGCTCTGCCTTCATCTCGTAAGCAAGACTGGCAGCCTTCACCAAATCAGATAGCCGCTGGAATCCAGAGAGAATTTCCTCAGATCCAAAGCGACACACGTCATTAGTGGCGACATGTGCCACCACCTGCAGCTGGCTGCACCCTGTGCTCTTCATGGCATTCGGAAGGACCCTTTCCACATCAGGAATGACTCCTCCCGGAATGCACACGGAGTGCACACTGGATTTCTTCCCCTCCTTAGCTGCCGTATCCCTAAGGGGCCCCATTACGCGCCTAACATTGGAGCTCCCAACTACCAGTAAGCCCACCCTCTGCGATTGCCCGGACCTTGAAGGCTGAGAATGATCCTCTGAAACAGGGCAGGCAGCTGCATCTGGCTCAGCCAGAGACAGTGCCTGAAACCGGTTTGTCAGACGCACCGGGGAGGCTTTCTGATCAGCCTCTGGGGACGCCTTTCGCTGCCTGCCACGCCTTGGAACGACCTCCCAATCAACCACAGGCGAGGGCTCAGCCCCACTGCGGGCAGCAACCGGGGCAACCACAGCGGCAGACCGATCTGGGGACAGACGGGACGAGGTTGACATCCCCGTGATACCAAGTCCGGCTCCCCACAGTGGTGCCCATTGGCTACAGCCTCAAGCTGCGCACCGAAGTCAGCGCCGATTGCAGCTGTGAGCGAAGGGATGCCAAGTCAGCCCTCATCCGAACACAGCAATCGCAGTCCCTGTCCATTCTAATCGATGTTGAACAACACTTACTGAAACACGAGTCCGTGAAAGAATGTATCAACTAACCTGTACAAATGCCTAACGACTGCGCTACAATCTGCTGAATTTACGAATACAGTAACTAAAACTCGAAATTGCACCTCCTATACGAAACTCACACGCAATTTAAATAAGAATCTACCAAGTAAACACTAAAGCGCGATGCTACCACTGTCAAATACTATGATACGCCTGAAATATATGAATTAAACAATGCAAGTACCCAAAAACACGCAAACAAATTAATTAAACTATCTAACAAATAAGTAAGCTAGAGTTATACGACTTGCTGCTGCAGCTGCTTATCCAACGGCGGCAGGGAGCACATGGTAAGCTGATGGTAAGATTCGCATGTGGCGCAGACCCCACAAAGCCATGGACCCACGTTGTCCACAAGGCACTGTGCAAGCTAGTGGTGCTTCCATAATAGTATGGTTTGTTCATACAAAGCAGGATTTCACGGCCGGTGTTGTCTTCTCTTGAAACTTCCGGGCTGAGAGGCCGTAGTCGATGTATAAAATTTCCATCATATGGATGTCGACGTTGTGCCAGCAGAATGACAATCGATTACTCTTAATCGAGAATAATGACGCCTTCCAAAGATAGGCATACCGTTAACATCACGTGACGAATCGTGGTGCCCTCTATAAATGCGGGACTACCTGGAGCCTCAGTGGCAGTAGCTGGACGACCTCAAAAGATGTCATCCGCAGACGAAACGTTAGGTGGAAATTTTATACATCGACTACAGCCTCTCAGCCCGAAAGTTTCAACTGAAGAGGAGTATGATTTCTGTTTACAAGGAATGGACTAGGTGGAATTGACTGGGTCCTTTGGTCTACTGAAGTGATCATTGATCATGTGCTGCCATTCACGGTCTTCATGTTTCCATACAACGATGAAATTTTCATGGACGACAATGCGCCACGTCATTTGGCCACAGTTGTTACCGATTGGTGTTAGCGATTGGTTTGAAGAACATTCTGGACAATTCGAGCGAATAATTTGATTTCCCAGATAGCAAGACAGGAATCCCTTCAGACTTCTATGGGACATCATCGAGAAATTCTGCACCGGCAACATTTTTGCAATCATGGAGTGGTACAGAGGCAGTATGGCTGAATATTTCTGTAGGGAGCTTCCAACAACTTGTTGAGTCCATGTCACCTCGAGCTGCTGCATTAAGTCGGGAAAAAAGAGACACGACACGAAATTTGGAGTTATCCCATGACTTTTGTCACCTCCGGCTATAGTTCCGTGTTGTGAGAACGAGGGAGCGATAAACATTCACAGGAGATGGAAGAACATGTATGGAGATGATGCTGTTGTTCGCAGTTAAGGTAGACGGTGGTGAACGTGGGTACTCCAATACTCAGGACCTCCTGCGCGGCGTATTCACGTTCTAATTCTGGGTAACAAACGCATAAACGTGAACAAACTATTATTCCGGGTGGGTGTTAGAGCAGCGAGTGCGTGCAGAAATTGAGACAGCTGAAGTTGAAGTGTTGCACCAGGTGGGTTCCCAGAGTTCTGATGGATGCTCACAAAGGAACGTGGAAGGCAGATTGCAGAACATTTTGGAACAGTACGAGATTTCTGGAGATACTTTTTGCAAGAATTGTGACTGGAGATGAATCCTGGTTGCGCAACTTTGAACCAGAGAGTTGGTGGTAAATTCGTATGGGACTAAACTGCCGAAGCCATCGACCCTTAGGGTTACACACTAATTAATCTAACTTAAACTAACTTACGCAAAGGACAACACACACACACACACACACACCCATGTCTGAGGGAGGACTCGAACTTCCGACAGCGGCGAGGGGATGCCTCGTGAACCATGGCAAGGCCCCTTAGTCCACACGGCTACTACGCGAGGCGAACCGCAGAGGAAAAGGCGGTCGCTGGAATCGTACAATGTAAACTCGTCGAAGATGAAGAAATTCAAATCGGCTCCTACAGCAGGGAAAGTGATTGCTACTGTGTTTTTTTATTCAGGCGAACAGTTACTTGTGGACATGATGCCACGCGGAACCAATACCAGTTGTGATGTGGCAACCCTCTAGAACAGGATCGTCCAAACTGTGTCCCTGGGGCGCTAGCGCCCGCGATCGCCCGCAGCCAGCGCCCCGGGCGAATTCGTATGTTGACGCAGTGGCCGAGCCGTGTCGCTTAGCTGACCGTGAGAACGCCCGCCGCGCCTCACTGTGTCGCTGTCCGCGCGCTTCTTACAGTCGACAGACGCCGCAACAGCAGCGGTTAAAAGCATTGGTACGAAACAATGCCGTTAGTCAACAAAGGCTACAGTGGATCCAGATGAATGGTCAACAGAAGAAAGAAGAGCGGCGCGTCGGCACTATTTAAAACTGAGTGGGAAATTTATGTCCTTGGTACTGCTGTCGAAAATCATGCCAAATGTTTAGTATGTCATCGGAACCTCATGTCTTTAAAAAAGTATTCGATTGAACGGCACTTTAATACCTGTCATAAATATGTTCGCAAATTTGTCGCAAGAGGGACGCCAGTGAAAGCTTGAAGAACTGAAATACAATTTCAAGCAGCATCACTGTGAACTAAGTGCTCTCTATCGTATGCCTCTTTATTATTTATGAAGATGACAAATAAAACTATATTTTATAATCCAATATGTCACTTAGCAATGTGCCAGTTGTCGAATATCAGATTGTCAGAAACAAGGAACATTTCTTTCCGGTTAATTTTTGTATTTGGGTTGCATTAAATCGCGTTGCACAGACATAAGAAGAAGGTTCAGGTGCGTTATTTTTTGCCACTTTCTGAAAACCCTTCACAAACGCTCTCTCGGGCAGAAAAGTGTCATTAAGAGTCATTCTTTGTTTTTGTATATTTGTGTTTTTATGGGTGGGAAAACATACGTTGTAGTTTGATCTCTGTTTCCAATTAATTACAACGCTAATATTCCAATAGATAAAAATTTATTTTGCAACCACATTTCGCTGTCCTCGCCAGCGTCTAAGGTCGCTTTTCAGAGGAACTGGGGGAAAACGCACCTAAAACCAATCTTTCTTTGTTTTCAGTTTCAATGAATGAAACAATTAATTGTTAAAATGATAAAAGTGTTTTAAAAAACAGGATTGTACAGAATTAATTGTATGTTCTTTTTTGCCGTGTTAGGAGTAGGAAACAGGTGGGCAAAGTTTGTGCGCAAGCTACAAATGCTCGCTGAGAATTGCGAAAGAAGGGAAACCCTCTGCGGCTGGGAATATCATAAAGGATTCCCTGGTCGACTCGGCGGCTTGTATTTGTCCAGCAGACCTCACAGAAATTTTTTTTAAAAATATAGCTCTTTCGCCTGAAACTGTTGGTCGCCGAGTTAAAGGCATGACCTCAGATATGGAGCAGCAACTAGGCGCTACAGTCTGCCTCGGGCATGGATGTGTGTGATGTCCTTAGGTTAGTTAGGTTTAATTAGTTCTAAGTTCTAGGTGACTGATGACCTCAGAAGTTAAGTCACATAGTGCTCAGAGCCATTTGAGCCATTTGGAGCAGCAATTAATGGAGAGAACGTCAAACTTCATTTCATTTCCTATCACCCTTGACGAGTCCGCGGAAGCTGCGGACACATCTCATCTCGTCATATTCATTCGAGGTATCGACGACAATCTGCGTGTCATAGATGATTTTCTCCACCTTACACCATTAAAAGACACAACCACGGGTTTGGATATTTTTCTATCCGTAGAAAACGTGTTATAGTCGATGGGTTTAAATGGGAACACCTGACCAGTGTAACAACGGATGGAACCCTTGCGCTTCTAGGGATACGCACTGGATTTCTGAGTTTCGTCAGGTCGAAAATTGCTGAAGTTGGCTGTTCCTAATTCGCGGTAATCCATTGTCTGATACACCATCAGGCACTTTGAGCGAAGATTGTCAACATAAAAAAATTTTATCGGCACAGTTCTTCAAACTTAATTATCTGCGATCTCATGGACCCACACATCGCCAATTTAAAGAATTTCTGGCTGATATCGAATCGGAATACCCGGACATCCCCTACCACGCCGAAGTAAGATGGATGAGCAGAGGAAAGGTGCTTCATCGGTGTTTCTCCTTGAGGGGCGAAATAAATACCTTTTTGGAAATGAAAGGACATCCAGAAGAACTACTTTGTGATCCTAAGTGGGTGGCGAATTTGACTTTTTTGAATGACCTTACTGGTCATTCAAATACTTTGAACATTTCACTCAGAGGCGAGAATCACACTCTTATTGATTTAGTGCAGACGATTCAAGCTTTTTTTGAAAAAAAAATCTTATTTCGTGGGAAAAACAGTTACGGCTGAAGAACTGTGGACGATCTCCTGCACGAGATTTTTCAGATTATGTTCAAATCATTTGCGAATTACAAGAACAGTTTGAAAACAGATTTTTGGAGATAAGTGATCTTCAACCGGCCTTAGATATATTCGTTCGCCCGTTTTCCCTTCGGGCAGAGGAAGTCTCACAAGTGCTTCAACTAGAGCTGATTGACCTGCAGTGCGATATCCGCCTGAAGGACCGCTTTCTTATGTGTAAAATTTTGGATGACTTCTACAGCTGTCTTGCACGAGAAACATATTCTCTTTTGCACGAGCACGCGGCAAAAGTTCTCTCAATGTTTGGCTCAGCGTATATTTCAGAGCGCTTTTTCTCTCTTTTAACCGTTCATTACTTGGCGATAAAAATTTGACTAATTCTTTGAGGTGAGCAGTATCACGGAATGTTGTACCAAACCTAGACAAAATCGTTTCCTGGAAAAAGAAAAAAGTGTAAAATGTTAATTGTCTTCTTTAACAAAAATGACTGTAAGAATTAAAGAGCTTAATAACCTGAATTCTATTTTTAATACGGCTTCAAACTTGGTCAGTTATAATTGTTACGTACAAAACAGCAAACTTAGCATCCGATTTCTAGACTCTGAAAAGGGATACAATAAGCTGTAGCACGAAGTACAACAAAAAATATTTACTTGTAACTACTAACAGTAAGAATGAAACTCTATATCCCTTACATAAAATTATTTCTAAAATAGAATATTTATGACTATAGTTTATTTTAGAAACTGATATATTTTCAGAAGACGCCTATTGTACAAATGACGAGTGTGCTTGTGCAGTACTAATAGAATCAACCTGTGGGTCAGAAAACTATTAAGTTATTCTTCGATTCTAGTTTTGGATATTGTTTCCTAAAGCTTTGCGCAGTAATTCTGCCACACGAACATTAGTTGCTGCCTAGAAAGTAAATGGTTTGCTTGTTTTACCGCGCATCGGCCTCTTTTACAGAAGTGCGCTTCCTCTGTTATTTTGTTTACATTGGATCTGACCGCGGGATAGTCCAGAGCAGTGCTGTGCGGTCTCACTCGCTCCGCAGCTCTCTCTCTCTCTCTCTCTCTCTCTCTCTCTCTCTCTCGCTCCTATGCCGACACTAGCGACACAGGGTCGCGGACGGAGCGCTGAACTACACTGCCTTGCGTCCGCGGGTCGCGGGCCCGCCCGCCTGGCGCAGTTCTTGGATGAGCCTGCTCTAGAACGTTCCTTCTCGAATATGTCGCGTCTGACACCATGTGCTAAGGCGGCATGTTTTGCTGTTGTGTGATGCTGACAACCTCCACCGAGACCACGGTGACAGTAATGAAACCCACGCCTCCCACACCTAATCTGCCAGCTTGTGTACCGCACCTTCGGCCAGCTGAAAGAATCCCTTCACCCCTTCACGGTACGAGATTTGAAGATGACTCCTCTGTGAAGACTTCTAAGCAGTGGCTCAAACGTGCGGTCTGCTTATTTCGAGCAGGTATACCGGCCTTAGATCCATGTGAAAAAATCATCAATCTCACACACTGTAAAAATACCAGATCGATGAAAAATAAAATGGATCTTAAAAGAACATTGTTCACTTCTTTGATGCGATACTTGTAATTTGAATGTAACAATATTTAATATTTCTGTAGCATAATTATCTTTAAGAGTTCCGATCACTGTACTAAAAGCTACTTAGTGTGGGTGAAAATGATGCTTTTTTTGTTTTAATTTTAATCACTACTCCGTGTTCCAGAAATGGATTGTATACTGCGCCGGGCGTAAGGTAACATTTATTTCACATAACATAAGATGCCACGTTAACCGCAAAGACTTATCCAGAAGTTACTAAATTAGCTCTTTATGACAATTCTAATTAGATAAGAGAATGTGAAATTAGAAGATGGGTATCTGATGCATGCTAATTTAATAAGAGGGGCGAAAATATAAAATATTGCTGTTAGGAGACGATTAAAGGAGAGAAATGTGTTTATAATGTAGTTTTGATATTTCGTACAGTTTCATTTCACCACCACCACCAATACCACCACCTCCTTTTGCAATTCCCTTCTGGATGAAGGTATCTTCCAGAATTTTTCATATTGTTGTTTCTCGGTGCAGTACCTGTTCCCTTCTCTCGCCTTATGAAAGTATGTCTAGCATTTTCGAACATGATCGTTTTCGGTTACGATGTGTGGAGGCATAATGTTGCATTGACCTTTTTTTTTTGTTTTCGAGTCATCAGTCTACTGACTGCTTTGATGCTATCCCGCCATGATATCTCTCCTACGCCATGATTTTCTCCTCAGAGTAGCACTCGCAACCTACGTCCTAAATTATTTGCTGGTTGTATTCCAGTCTTTATCTTCCTCTACAGTATTTACCCTCTACAGCTCCCTCTAGCACTATGGTGGGCACTCCCTGTTGTTTTAACAGATGTCCTGTTATCCTGTCCCTAGTTCTTTTCAATGTTTTTCATACATCCCTTTCTTCGCCGGTTCTGCGGAGAACCTCCTCATTCTTTACCATATCAGTCACCCTAATTCTCAGTATTCGTCTTTAGCACCACATTTCAAATGATTCGACTCTCTTCTGTCTCGATTTTCCCGCACCCCATGTTTCACTACCACATAATGCTGTGCTCCACCGTACATTCTCTTACATTTCTTCCTCAAATTAAGGCCTGTGTTTGATACTATAGTGAAGCGCCAAAGAAACTGGTATAGACATGCGTATTCAAACACAGAGATACGGAAACACGTAGAATACAGTGCTGCGGTCGGCAACGGCTATCTAAGACAACAAGTATCTGGCGTAGTTGTTACATCGGTTACTGCTGCTACAATGGTAGGTTATCAGGATTTAAGTGATTTTGAACGTGGTGTTATAGTTGGCGTACGAGCGATGGGACACAGCATCTCCGAGGTAGTAATGAAGTGGGGATTTCCTGTGCGACGATTTCACGAGTGTACCATGAATATCAGGAATCCGGTGAAACATCAAATTTCCGACATCTCTGCGGGCGGAAAAAGGTGTTGCAAGAACGGGACCAACGACAACTGAAGAGAATCGTTCAGCGTGACAGAAGTGCAACCTTTAAGCAAATTGCTGCAGATTCAATGCTGGGCCATGAGGAAGTGTCAGCGTGCGAACCATTCAACTAAACATCATCGATATAACCTTTAGGAGGTGAAGGCCCAGTCGTGTACCCTTAATGCCTGCCGACACGAAGCCTTACGCCTCTCCTGGGCCTGTCAATACCGACATTGGACTGTTGATGACTGGAAACATGTGACCTGGTCGGATGAGTCTCGTTTCAAATTCTATCGAGCGGATGTGTGTCACCAGGGGACTGTTAGAGCTGGTGGGGGCTGTGTAATGATGTCGGGCGTGTGCAGTTGAAGTGATATGGGACACATGATACATCTACACTCCTGGAAATGGAAAAAAGAACACATTGACACCGGTGTGTCAGACCCACCATACTTGCTCCAGACACTGCGAGAGGGCTGTACAAGCAATGAACACACGCACGGCACAGCGGACACACCAGGAACCGCGGTGTTGGCCGTCGAATGGCGCTAGCTGCGCAGCATTTGTGCACCGCCGCCGTCAGTGTCAGCCAGTTTGCCGTGGCATACGGAGCTCCATCGCAGTCTTTAACACTGGTAGCATGCCACGACAGCGTGGACGTGAACCGTATGTGCAGTTGACGGACTTTGAGCGAGGGCGTATAGTGGGCATGCGGGAGGCCGGGTGGATGTACCGCCGAATTGCTCAACACGTGGAGCGTGAGGTCTCCACAGTACATCGATTTTGTCGCCAGTGGTCGGCGGAAGGTGCACGTGCCCGTCGACCTGGGACCGGACCGCAGCGACGCACGGATGCACGCCAAGACCGTAGGATCCTACGCAGTGCCGTAGGGGACCGCACCGCCACTTCCCAGCAAATTAGGGACACTGTTGCTCCTGGGGTATCGGCGAGGACCATTCGCAACCGTCTCCATGAAACTGGGCTACGGTCCCGCACACCGTTAGGCCGTCTTCCGCTCACGCTCCAACATCGTGCAGCCCGCCTCCAGTGGTGTAGCGACAGGCGTGAATGGAGGGACGAATGGAGACGTGTCGTCTTCAGCGATGAGAGTCGCTTCTGCCTTGGTGCCAATGATGGTCGTATGCGTGTTTGGCGCCGTGCAGGTGAGCGCCACAATCAGGACTGCGTACGACCAAGGCACACAGGGCCAACACCCGGCATCATGGTGTAGGGAGCGATCTTCTTCACTGGCCGTACACCTCTGGTGATCGTCGAGAGGACACTGAATAGTGTACGGTACATCCAAACCGTCATCGAACCCATGGTTCTACCATTCCTAGACCGGCAAGGGAACTTGCTGTTCCAACAGGACAATTCACGTCCGCATGTATCCCGTGCCACCCAACGTGCTCTAGAAGGTGTAAGTCAACTACCCTGGCCAGCAAGATCTCCGGATCTGTCCCCCATTGAGCATGTTTGGGACTGGATGAAGCGTCGTCTCACGCGGTCTGCACGTCCAGCACGAATGCTGGTCCAACTGAGGCGCCAGGTGGAAATGGCATGGCAAGCCGTTCCACAGGACTACATCCAGCATCTCTACGATCGTCTCCATGGGAGAATAGCAGCCTGCATTGCTGCGAAAGGTGGATATACACTGTACTAGTGCCGACATTGTGCATGCTCTGTTGCCTGTGTCTATGTGCCTGTGGTTCTGTCAGTGTGATCATGTGATGTATCTGACCCCAGGAATGTGTCAATAAAGTTTCCCCTTCCTGGGACAATGAATTCACGGTGTTCTTATTTCAATTTCCAGGAGTGTAGTTACGACTCTTGACAGGTGACACGTACGTAATCCTCCTGTATGATCACCTCCATCCATTCACGTCTATTGTGCATTCCAACGGTCTTTGGCAATTCCAGCAGGACAATGCGACATGCCACACGTTCAGAACTGCTACAGACTGGCTCCAGGGACACTTCTGAGTTTAAACACTCCCGCTGGCCACCAAACTCATCAGATGTGAATATTATTGAGGATATCTGGAATGCCTTGCAACGTGCTTTGCTCCACCACTCTTACGGATTTATGGACAGCTCTGCAGGATTCATGGTGTCACTTCCCTCCAGCACTACTTCAGACATTAGTCGATCCCATGCCACGTCGTGTTGCGGCACTTCTGCTTGCTTGCGGGGGCTCTATACGATATTAGGCAGGCGTACCAGTTTCTTTGGCTCTTCAGTGTACTGCAAGTCCTTTTGCTAGTGCTAGTCTGCATTTAATGCCCTCCTCGCTCCGTCCATCATGGGTTACTCTCTAGGTAGCAGAATTCCTTAATGTCGTCCACTTCGTTAACCCCAATTCAGATGTTCTCATTTCTGCCACTTCTCATTACTTTCGTCTATCTTTGATTTACTCTCAATCCATACGCTGTCCATGGCCGCACAGATCTCCAAATCTCTGAACACGGTACACTCACGTACCGGTCAACACTGTTGTGTGCCTTATATCACATCTGATAAATTTAAGGAAAGTGGCAGTTTGAGGAGAAGTGAAGAATGGTATTTTTAAGGCACTGTGCTGGTGATGTTATATCCTAAAAAGTTGGCAATAAGACTATACCATTATTTAGACTAAAATGTATATGAAACTTGAGTACTTAATGAGTAAGCGTATATGCAAGTCATTTTTATGTGTGTTGCCAGAGCAGATAGAAAATGACAAACACAGAATGTAGATACAAAGATACAGAAGTTTTTTCTCTTGATTTTCCCAGGTCGTTATCTAGTTGCATTAAAAACTTACTATTTTTTGCCGATATGGCGATTCCTGCTGAAATCAAGTCTTTGTAGCATCTTTATCGCTTTCGCATGTAGATATACACCGGCAGGGTGAAGTGGGCTGTTTGAGTACGCCAGTGCCTGGCAATTTAACGTCTCAGAGTGGTCCTTAGAGAACTGTTGTAAACGAGGCAGTTAGGCTGGGCAATAAGGTTGTGCCATTTTAGCCTGTCAGATGTTCTCTTTTGGAGCGGAGGTTTTAAAAAGCACCGAAAGTGAGTAGTCTGGACCACTTGGAAGAAGGCGAAACACGTTTCCGCGACAGGTTCCGTCAGCGTCGGACAGCTGAGGTGCCATGTTGTGCTTGTGAGTGCTGCAGCCTGAGGCGGTTAGCGAAGGCTCCTGGTGTTCCAAGCGCGAGCAGTTTTAGCATCTTGCCGTTCGCACGGTCGTGACGAATCAGATAGTAAATGTTGCAATGATAGCTGTATTCACAATAGTTTCTTGTCTATTTATCTTTGACTATAATAATGCTGTAGCACCAGACTGTTTACGTTGTGCGATGCCACTGTAAGTCATGCACTAGTCTGTCAGTTGTCGAACAAATTAAATTTGGTGGTTTGTCACTAGATAACTCACTTCAACAATTAATATTTGACTGTGGCAAGAACTGTAAGATCGCATATCTTTGGTATATTGCAGAGATAAGCTCTCTCTTCGAAAAGCTGAATCTAAGTGTTTTTTAAACACTGACAATAAACTACAATTTAGTGAAGTATAGCCAGTAAAAGCAAGAGAAATATCAAAGAAGCCGTTATTTCCGAGGCACAAAATGGATTTAATGAGGTCGTTAGTGCGCGGGCAATGTGTTTGTAATTAAGAACATTGAAGTGAAACAGAAAATTCAATCTAGATACCTATAAGGCCCTTATCGGCCATGGGGAGGCTTTCAATCATGTGAGCTGTGAGAGCATATGGAAGATTATGTCAGGCGCTGGTTATGCTTATTAACTAGCAGAGGCCAGAGTCTTCATAAAAACAAACTAATTGTAATGAACAAAGACAGAAATTACAAGAAATATTTAGCAACGAAAGTGTACGATAAGAACGTGAAGGATCGTCTGCTCTTTTTAATGTTTACATTGACACCACTCTTCATAAATGAAATGTAAAGTAAACAAAGGAGTTAAGATAGCCAATGATGAGTACCTGAGTGTGATTCTGTTTGCAGATGATATCATCATTATTCACAAGGACGAAAACGACCTCCAAAGATCAGTATATCAGCTGAATGAAATATGCAAAGAACACAACTTAAAAGTGTCCAGTAGTAAAATCAAAACATGAAATTCCAAGGTATATATTCAGTTAGATAAAAATTTCAGTTTTAGAAGAAGTATCTCGAATCTCTTACTACTGAGGCTTTGACATAAGTTTTCCTTTGAGTTTGATATTGAAAATAAAACATACAAATTTGTTGTACCAGTAGCGATACAAGTAGGCCATTAAGTATAAAAAGAGGATGTCATAAAATTTAAAATTTCATAAGGTAATGGTGGCTTCTGTCTTATCCTATGGAAACGAAAGCTGAGTTGTTGCAAGGAGAAATAATGGGAGTTCAAACAGTAGAGATGATGTTCGACCGGGGGACGAAGTAAGAAACGTGATTAGAAATGAAGATACTAGAACAGAATAAAATAATTTCAACGTATTTTAAAAACTGGACATCTAACAGCAATACCAGGTCATAGAATTAACCAGGCCATTCTGAACTGCAAGCCCAATGAGATAAGAGAGGAATTGGAAGATCTTGGAAAAGATGGGAATGAGTTTGTTTGTGAGTTTACAACTTGCCGTAGACGAACCCTTCAAAGGAAGACGAGGACAATTCGAAAATACGATTACAACCTAACTACAAAGTCACCAAGCTGCCACTCAATGCTAAATGTTTTGCTGCCGGCGTGGCATCATTTGGCAAAATCTCGCTCTTTTTCTCATGTAGTATAGTAATTATTGCGTGTGATTTTCTCTTGTTGATTGAGCAGTGATTTGTGAAGGTTGGACCGTTTAAGCAAGCTTTTTGTGCCATTTGAGAGCTACCACAATCATTCATTGAGATAGCCTCTTGTATCTGTATCTGAGGGTTTTATTTAATGTAGCTGTAAGTTTTATGTACAGGGGTTGGGCAAAAATATAGAAACAACCCGAAAAGTACTAGTCTGAACATCAGTGCAGCTGCTGGACATGCCTGCAAGTTGCGCTGTTGTATTTGACCACGAGCACTACTTGTCCAATGTCCTCCATAAATTGCAAGGGTCATTCGAGATCAGAAGAGTGCTCTATGTAGTTGTGAGTGCACTATGTGGAGGCTAAGTGAATTCGAAAGCGCGGACATTATTGGTGCTCGTATGGTGGGGGCTTCCAGAACCAAGTTAGTGAAAGTGTTTGGTGTTTCATGAGGCACCGTGTCGGAGATTCATACCGCAAATAGCGAAAGCGGGATTTACTTGATGGTGACAGGCGGTCATTCAAAAAGATTGAGCCGTGGCGGCTGGCGCTAGTGTGTTATACTTGCATCGCTGATATCGATATTCGGCGGTCTCGCTTTCTTTGACTGCTCCCCCCCGCGGATTTTCCGGGTGAACGTGTGACGAGGGAGTCTCCGGTCGGCGTTCATCGAACCAACTTGTGTTCAAAACAAGCCTGCGTCCCTAACCGTGGTGCAAGGGCATCGCCGTCCTTGTGTTTTTATCGCGTCGGATGTACGGTGCCGATCACTGGGCGCCGTGACGTGCAAAATCGTGGTGGGTTCGTCGTCTCATGCTGAACAGCTTCCCAGCTCGTAATTTGCAAGCTCCAAGTTATTCTATGTTATTGTGGCATGGGTAGTTGCCGCAGACGGTTCTGAACGTGGTTCCACAGTGGATATTTTAAGGAGGCTGATGTTCCTCATTTCGTTTCTCATCGTTTGTGGAGTGTGTGTTTTAAGTGGTTTTAAGTGGTTTTAGGACATATTGACCGCTTGGGGAATGGTTGCCGTTGTGTACGCGCCCGGCAGCCGTAGAGTTAATGGTTTAATCATTTGTCACAGCAGGATTTGATATGTTTATTTAATGTAGAAAGTGCCGTAAGGCAACTGCAAGTGATCTCTAAGTTTCCTGCTAATTTACAGGGTAGACTGGTACTGTTAGAGCATTGCTCCATAAGAATTTGGGGGCATGCTCATTATATATTCCAGTGCAATCTGTTTGTGCTGCAGGCCATTCGTTAAGCTGGCGTCGGTGCAATCAAGGATTCTTGTCAGGACCGCGCATTGTTAGGCCGATCGGAGTGCTTGTGAGGCTGTGCACAAGCCGTGGGGAGTGAACGCCGGTATTGCCTGCCGGCCGTAGCGTTATTGCTTCCAAACACTGCTGTGGGCCGTAACGCTGTTCTCTAAAGTTACGTGTGGCCACTTTGATAATATTAGCGTTTCTGTAAGTTATTTTACTGGATATTACTAGCCATTCTTATTCAAATGACTTGTGTATCTTTAATGAATGTGAAACTTGTTATTTTTCCTGTGTGCCTGTTGTGCGACCTTGGTTGGCCCACTTTGCATTTTTGGTATAAGCATCTTTCACTGTGGACCTGTATGCGGGCAGTTCAGTTTTATTAAACTTTAATGTCTTTGTTTTTGAAATGAAGTTGTGATTTGTAACTTTTGGTTGGAAGGGTATAGTGTGACTAGCCTTTTGAGTATGTTTAAACAAGAACGATTGTTTATGATTGATTACTCACCGCGCCTACTATCTATGTTTTTGGTTACGGATGCAAAACATGATTCTTATTCGTGTTTATGTAATTCAATTGAAGTCAAAATTTGTATATTGCATCAGTAAGAGGCCAAATGTCCGAATTGAAGTTTATAATAAAGTCGGTTTTGAGTCAAATTGAAATTGTTAAACAATTACAAGCTTGTCCATCACCAGTGGTCCCTGGCTTCCTATTTTCTATAAATAACTGTGGTGAGATTGTAATTTTGATTTTCTGAAGAATTGAGTTGTACCATGGTCCAAAGATTATGACAATAATCAAAAGAATGACAGTTGCAAAGATCATTGAAGAACTGAATGTTGCTGTCGCGAACCCTGTCAGCACCGAAACAAAATGAAAGGAGCGTCATAAACATGGAGTTTCAGGACGAGATGGAATTTCAAAACTACTCATTGGTGATGTAAATCTCTGTAAGAGCAAAGTGTTGTACCGAAGCCATAAAACCTGGGCTATGGTTCAATAGAAGAAAGTCATTTGGTCGGACGATTCTTATTTCACATTGCCTCCAACTTCTAATTCTGCGTCTCAAGAGTGAAACCTGGAGGAGGTTGGGTGATGATTTGGGCAAGGACTCTTTTAAGGCAGCTCACGTCGTTCAGGACTGGTTTTGTGAGTACAGGGATGAATTGCTGCATCTCACTTGGCCTCCACACCACTAGATGTCAATATTATTGAGCCTTTGTCGACCCCTTTGCAGAGAAGGATGCGTGATGGCTGTCTGTCTTTATCATCGTTGCCTGATCCTGCCAGAATTTAGCAGGAAAAGTGGCATAAGATTCCATTGAAAACCATATAATGCCTAAATTTTTCCACTCTGAGACGACTGGAAATTTTTCAGATACCAACGGTTTTCGTACACCAATTTAGACATGGTAACAATTTAGACATGGTAATGTGTTGTGCATTTGGTGTTTCCATATTTTTGTCCCCCCCCCCCCCCTCCCCCCCCCCCCGCCACCTGTATGTACGTTTCTAATCTCCACCATGTGTTCGTAGTGCCGTTTAACAGCTTTATCATCACGGGGATTATACTAGTACTCAAGGGTATTCGCATCTGGAAATACGAGGTGAAGCTTATGTTTGGATGATATTCAGGACAGAAAGCTGTGTGGCAAGTCCCCATTTGAGTAAGAGCAGACAGCAACAGAAGGACATCTGTCAGATCCTGGCGCTACCAATTGGTCGTCAGATGAAGACCGGAGGAGCGCCACGGACACGTACCTGCGTGTCGAGAGGACCTCGCAGAGCAAGAGGAGAGGCGCCACGAGCAGCGCGGCGATGAGCAGCAGGAAAGCTGGCGCCAGTGTGTCGAGGCGCGCGCTGGCGAACTGCCCGTCCACCAGGCAAGATGGCCGCCGCGAGTGCCACTTGGTGCGCCAGTAGGCCACGTGGCCCGTCTCCCACAGCTTGCGCAGTCTGCAAGTCAGTCACTAATTCTGCTGCAGATTGAACTCTGGTGCCAAGCAATTTAAATAACAGTAGCACTTAGTCTAATCTGATAGTGACCATAACGTATAAATGACAAAATAAACTGCTAAATAAGAGAAATGGAAAGTATTTTGACGATGTACATAATCTGCAAAGTTAGTTGTTACAGAAAGTTACTACCCCCTTAACAATTAATGCTCATCTGGAAAAGTTTTGCATCACCTCGTTTCTGAGAGTTCCAGAACCTGTACAGACAATTGGAATAGAGACCAGCATAAAAATCATTTCCGCCCTTTTTATTGCTCGTGAAAACTACACATTGCATGTTGTACCACCATACAGCGAGACTTTCACAATTGGTGGTCCAGATTGTCGTACACATTGGTACTTCTAATAGCCAGTAGCACGTCCTTGTGCACTGATGCATGCCTATATTCCTCGTAACATACTATCCACAAGTTCATAAGGCACTGCTGGTCCACATTATCCCACTCCTCAACGGTGATTCGGCGTAAATCCCTCAGAGTGTTTAGTGGGTCACGTCGTCCATAGGCAGTCCATTCCAATCCATCCCAGGCATGTTCGATAGGGTTCATGTCTGGAGAACATGCTGGCCACTCCAGTCGAGCGATGTTGTTATGCTGAAGGACGTCTTTGGCAAGATGTGCACGATGGGGGCACAAATTTTCGTCTATGAATATGAAAGCCTCACCAATATGCTGCCAATATGGTTATACTATCGGTCGGAGGATAGCATTCACGTGTCGTACAGCATTTACGGCGCCTTCCACGACCACCAGCGGCGTACGTCGACTCCACGTAATGCCACCCCAAAACAGCAGGAAGCCTCCACCTTGCTGCACTCGTTGGACAGTGTGTCTAAGGCGCTCAGACTGACTGGGTGGGCCCCAAACACGTCTCCGATGATTGTCTGGTTGAAGGCACATGCGACACTCATCGGTCAAAAAACGTGTGCCAGTGCTGAGCGGTTCATACGCCATGTTGTTCAGCCCATCTATACCGTGGTGCATGCTGTCGTGATTGCAAAGATGGACCTCGCCATGGACGTCGGAAGGGAAATTGTGCATCATGCAGCCTATTGCGAACAGTTTGGGTCGTAACACGACGTCCTGTGGCTGCACGAGAAACGTTATTCAGCATGGTGGCGTTGCTGTCTGGGTTCTTCCAAGCCTTAATCCGTAGGTAGCGGTCATCAACTGCAGTAGTAGCCCTTGGGCGCCCTGAGCGAGGCATGTCATCGACAGTTCCTGTCTCCCTGTGTCTCCCCCATGTCCGAACAACATCGTTTGGTTCACCACGAGATGCCTGGACACTTCCCTTGTTGCGGTATTGACCGTCTAGGCATGGTTGAACTACAGACATCACGAGCCGTGTACCTCCTCCCTTGGGGAATGACTGGAACTGATCGGCTGTCGAACCCCTTCCTTCCAATAGGAGCTGCTCGTGCATGGTTGTTTACATATTTGGACGGGTTTAGTTACATCTCTGAATAGTCAAAGGGACTGTGTCTGTGATACGATATACAATATCCATAGTCAATGTCTATCTTTAGGAGTTCTGGGAACTTGGGTGCTCCAAAACATTTTTTTGATGTGTGCATTTCATATCTCGTCAAATTCGCTGGAATGAGTTAATAGTGAAACACGAAACATTTAATTTGCTTTGCAATTCTAAACTTCAAAAACAAATTCCGGTTGCAAAATTGTTAACACCAGTAAAATAAATAACAACTCAAAAACCCCTGTCAGAGAAAAACGCACCTTAAAATATAAATATGCCAAGAGAATTTCTGAAACAACTTCTGAGTTCAAATTACTTGTATTTGAAAGTACAAAACGTATAAATTAAGCGACCACATAAAAATGTGAATTACATAAAAACTGAATTAGTTCCCAGAAAGAACCATTATCTGATACGTTTTTGCCACAAATATTGTACTTTTCTGTTTGTGTAAGGATGGCAAAATGTAAACACATAACTGATAAAGTTGGTATTCCCAATTGTTTGACGCTTCGTCTCAACAAGGCAGAAGCTGTTTGGATGTGTTAATGAACAAACGTGGTTGCCACTCTATGTGTCTAAATATTGGGCAATGATACCATGGATTATGCAGTGTATGACCACACTGTGCAAAAGTTATCTGTGAATAAATTAATGGATATGTCTGATAACGTTTTATGGTCAGTGTTTTTATTTAAAGTCAGTAGAGGTTATTAAACATTGCCTATACAGAATAGGGGACGACTCTGGAAAATCTCATAATGTGGTTTCAAAATGGGTATTGAGAAGCTCGACAAAACACGAGATAAATTATGTTTCATTTGAACCCTATGGTTTTTCTAGTAACTTCTGAGCTTATTATCCAATCCTCACGTTTAATCTGACTTCATGTTCAGACTCTTGTCAAGAATGCCAAAGGCTATTTCAATGTGAAGGTTATCGTCATGTTTCAGATATAGAAAATTCTTATCATCTATTGTAGATCTAATGGTGGCTAGGTGGGCTCAGGACAACAGTATGGGAAGGAGAGTAAGTTCAGATCCCTCCAGAAGATCTGCACAACCAGGAGACAATCGGTTAGTTCGATTTGATCTGCTAACAGGCAGATCACAACAGCTGATATTCGTGTCACCACGAACTGTCGGAGACAGATTACTTGAAGGTGGGTTGAGATCTCGAGCTATCATGCTTCATTTACCACTGACACCATACCACAGAAAAGAGAGACCTGTATGGTGTAAGGCCAGAGTCAGCTGGGACACAGACTGATATTCTGTGGGTTTGAATCTTAATTCTGTTGTAGCGTTCAGATTGACTCCATTGTGTCCATGGATGACCTTGTGAGAGTCCACAAGGAGCTTTGAATTCCTTAACTATCCAGCTCCTGGAAACATGGTGTACATTAAATGTGAAGAAAGAATTAGTTTGGTAATTGTTTATGGACAAAATGCTTTTCCTTGAGTGCCAAGAGTTATATACTCTGCGTGTCATAACTTTCGCAACCAGGCATCCAAATTACATATTCCAGTAGGGTAACGCGTGACCCTCACTGCAGTTCACAGTAAAAACACCACGGGGAATGTAATAATACTTGATTGACCTGCCCCTTCCCCTGACATACACCTGTAGGTCATGCCTGGTATCCTCTGGGAAAACGTATACTTTCGAAACAGCAGTCTGACATACATGTCAAGCAATTTCTCCAGCTGACAGCTGAAGGATGTTTACTTTCATATCCAAGTGAATACAAGAGTGCATTTGCGCCACATGGGCCACACTCATACAGATGTTGATAGTGGATATCACTACAGAATGTAACGAATGTAATGAATGATTTCTGTCAAGGATATAACGAATTTCATATAACCAGTTACACTGCTATCAGTACTATTTTTTTTTATTTGAACTGTAGGCCTATTTGAGCTATACAGCCATTATCAGGTTGTCTGTAATAGAACATCTTATAAATTTTGGTACGTTTGTTGTATGACATGTGAGTTACTTATTGATAATACGATTTTACATACGTTTTTAACTTCTTACTTTCATGAAATATCGTTGATTCTGTTCCTGTCTGTTTGTTTCCTACATTTGAGTAGTAATCAGTTGTGCATTCCTGTATGTTCTGACACTTCATTAATAATGTTAAAATTAAATTTTATGACAGCAATTGTGTCAGATGATCAGAGATGTTGTATAGTTATGTCGGCTTGTTGACAGTTCTGTCAGTGATGTCATTGGTTATGTTGAATGTATATCTGTGTTCGTTAAATACTTTCTCTGTTTGTATTATGATTTATCCAAGTTCTTTGTGGATAATGTCAATAAAGTTTTCAATGTAGTGTTTATATTGTAGGTCAGTTTCTTTGTTGAGTATTGAATGTGGATACTTACGCTTCATATACTACTGATAACTCGGTTCCCTACAACATATTCACTATCGGTCTTCGGGCGTTATGAGTTAAATATTGACAGAATTATCCAATAAACGTGTTGTTAGTTGCTCATTTTTATGTGCTGAAGAATGTTGGATGGGTTGGTGTCAGCCTAACATGCTCTCAACTTCCAGTGGCGAAGTTTCTACCTGTCTGTCCTACATAGAATTTTTCACAGTCTTTGAAGCGAATTTAAATATACCTCATTTGGAGTATATAAATGGTTTCCAGTGGCCTGACTCTATTTCAGCTTTTATATTATGCCAAGTGTGGTAAGCTAAAGGTATGATGGTGTTTTTCAGCAAAACATTCATTTTGTTTGTAGTATGTGGTAGATACATATATATGTAATTTTCTGTTTTCTTGGGGTATTTCTGATGACTGTTATATTGAGCCACATATTGCAGGGTTTTAATTTTTTTGTATAGACTCCAGTTTTAGATGCAAGTTAATCATTCTGCTGACCATGGTGTGCAAGCACACATATTTGTGTGTTGTTGGGTGGCAGATATTTGCATTGATAATGTTATCAGTTGCTATAGGCTTTCGAATTTACAAGTGCTGTTACTATTACCTATGGCCAAATCGAGGAAGTTAATTGATTTTCTTGTTTCTCGTTGTATTGTAAATTTCATTTTGAGATACAGAGTGTTGAGTGTTGTGTATATGTGTTCCATATGCTTCTTGTTTCCAACCATAAGCATTATTGTGTTGTCATCATATATGTAGCAATACATTATTTTATTTTCTGGTTCTAGTGAATTTTTCTTCTAATGTGCTTAAGAAAAAAATCTGCTATGTGCCAGCAATGCTACATTCCATTGCTACTTCATCACTGAATGCGAAGTAGTTTTGGTTTCGGACTAAATGCAGAAGCTGCAGGATTCAATCCAGTTTTTTTGTTAATGAGATATGCAGGACTTTTTACACTACCCACAAGTGGATGGACTGGAAGTGAAGGTTTATGTACTTTTGGGTGTCCATCTACTCTGGATATCTTTGGGTTCATTACAATACATGTTTCTTTTAGTGTTCAGAAATAAGTATAGTGGAGTACTTTATAATTTTCTTGGATTGAGCAGCATATTTGTTTGCTGGATCCCTTTATATATGTATTATGTTGTTTATCATGAAGAACTGATTAAGTTTTTCAGTGTACTAATTTTTTTGTAGTATGACTGGACTATTTCCCTTATCTGGCTTTATAGCTATTTCATTACTGGATGTTTTCTTGTGGTTGATTTGGCGTAACATTCTATGATTATTTTTCTTTTTCTTAATACTATATAGAATTTTGTTGATTCTCTTTCCATCATATTTACTGCTTTAACTGTTATCTGTTTTTGTTGTTTGACTGGTAGTTTAGTTCTCTCTATAGCTGTCTCAGTTGTTGCCATAAGTTTAATTAATTTGTTTTTGTAAATTTAGGTTCTACATTATACTTTAATCATGTGTCTAGCAGATCTTGTTTTTGTTTAGGAAATATATCAGACAGAATTAATGCACTACTGAAAAATGCCAACATATGTTTCTCTTACCAAACACTATGTAATATAAAAACAAAAATATTCATGCAGCTTAAAATCGCTAATACACTCACACCCACGTATGTATAAAATTCGCTGCAGACTGTGGAAATTTCAACATATGACAAAGAGGTACAAACTTCGCTACTAGATATCTGGAGCATGTTACACTAATTGCAAACAACTCATCCTCCTTTTTGCACCACATTAAAATGAACAGCACATGAAAGATCGACTGAAAAATGTTATGGATACCTTATACATGACATAAAAAGGACCAATAGTGATTATGGTGGAGGAAATGAAGATACATTTACAGAGAAGAGATTATCCACAATTAATCCTCAAGGAAAAAAAGACTGGTATAAAATAAAAACACTCCATAGGAAACTTCATTCACATAATGCCCAAGTTCCTGTATAAATCATAATACATCTATCCACAAAATTTAAGTAACACAACACCACAGATATACATTCAGGAGAACCAGCACTGTCAATAATCAGATGTAATGTTCAACATCGCTGATCATCTGATATTATTGGTGTCACGAAATTTCAACTGCACTTTATGTTTGCTATTATTAATGAAATATCGAAACCTACTGGAACACACAAATGATTACTACCAGAATAACAAAGAAATGACACAGTCAGTAAACAAATAGATATCAAAAGAATGAACGATATTGCATGGAAGCCAGGACATTAACGCATATGTAAAATCATATTATCCATAAGTAACTCACATACCATACAACAAATGTACCAAAATTTACAAATGTTCTATTACAGATAACCTGATGATGGCTGTATAGCTGAAATAGGCATTTAGTTCAAATAAAAGAATAATACTCGTAGCAGCGTAACTACTTACAACTGATGCTTCACGGTGTATGACAGTGTATGATGGTGTGAGAAGTAAATACAATTGCCAGCGGCCAGCATGCATTAGGATAGTCTAGGTCAGGGATTCCCAACCTTTTCAGCTGGCGGACCCCTTCTTTATTCGAAAAGCCATGGCGGACCACTGTTCAGTCAAAAGCACAGCAACTTTAAATATCAGAGCGAGACCCATGGGAACTGAAAGCTTCTTAATGCAGGTGCCGTGTTCCCAATGACCCCCCCCCCCACCTGAAGTATCAATAGTCTTTGGTTTAGAGATGAATGAAAACAACTTGAAATTAGATATCCAATTTGATTCCCACTGTATCCACACTGACTAGTGGATTTACTCCCTATGTTCAACACACTATAGCCTGATTAGAATTACTTGGTAATTGAAATTTCTCACGACAGAGCTGTATTCTTCCAAGAGCAATCAACGTCTAAACTGTTCAATGTTGATGACAAGCTGCCAAGCTGCCTCTTACGGTATGTTCACTTCCACTATTTGGCTACTGTTGTGTAAGGAGCATGCATATTTCGCAAGAGTCGTGTGTGTGTGTGTGTGCGTGCGTGTGTGTGTGTGTGTGTGTGTGTGTGTGTGTGTGTGTGTTTGTGTGTGTGTGTGTGTGATTTTTCGTGAAAACCGAAGAAAAATGTTCAAATTTATGTAAAGTCTTCCTTTGGTCGTCCTCCCTCCTCATTCATTTCAACTGGAAACTTCTCCTGTTGTGAAGGCGATGGAGAAACTGCACCCTTCTTCAATGATCCTGACTTCAGCCACCGATCCATGTTAGAGATAATAAACTGGTCAAAAATCGACTTATGAAATAGGTAGTGCACTGACTAAGCAAGTTTAACATTTAAGGATGCCTGGGGCGGCATACGTGCCAGCGAGTGCTGTGATTGGTTGACAGAGCTCGCTCCGCGCATGTGTAGAAGGTTTCAGCGCATCTAGAGCTGTGAGACGGCGCACAAATGACCCTCGTATTGTTGCTGAACAGTCGGTCAGAGAAGCCGCATTCTCAGGCACTAAACTGTGTATACGTTCTCACTTAGGAACCGCAAAGACTGCTTGGGAATACGAGCTGAAGTAAAAGTACACATTTTTTTCACACGACAAAAATAGTGATGAATTTGATTTTCACATTTTTATTCAATAATTTTACACATTATTTTACACGATTTGGTGAAAGGTGACCGCGGACCTCCTAGAAAGAGCCGGGGGACCCCTAAGGGGTCCGCGGACCACACGTTGGGAAGCCCTGGTCTAGGTGTAATACTGATGATAACATTACCCGACCGTGACCATCTCCTTGAGGGGCGACTTCTTCTGCACGGGCGTGTAGGTCATGACAGGCGGCAGCAGCGGTGTGACCACCAGCGAGCACTTGTCCTCGGGGCTGAAGATGCGCTCGATCAGCGGGTACATGTTCACCTCCTCCGTGTGGAAGGCGAACGGCTCGGTGGCCATCTTGTGCACGCCCACCTCCAGCGGGAAGTAGTTGGGCTGCTTGGCTCCCGGGGGAAACACCTTGGTGGCGAACAGCGCGCGGTCCACCGGGTCCTCACTTTTCTGCACCCATATTGCGGCGTTTCTCCACCAGTCTCACTGAGAGTCAAGTCTGTTACTCAAACATTAATGATTTGAAACAAAACATTGCAATGTGTATGGATTCAGCTGTTTGCAATCTTACTCACAAACGTGTTTTTGGCTCAAGTATTTTCAATTTACAAGTTGTATAGGAATGCTCTTCGGTTCAGAGAGATTTTTTTTCTGAAATACTAACTTTCCGCCATTAGCAAGATTATTAACTGCGGAACACCAGCTCAGTTGAAGAAGAAACGCTAAACGATCTAGCTTGATGACACAGAATGGTTAAGACACTAGACTCGCCGTTCTGAGCAGTGCAGTTCAGACCATCATGTGGCCATGCCATATTAGGAGTTGTTTTGGTTGCCTAAATCAAGTGCCACTGTATTTCCTTTGGAAAAGCCAGTCAGTCTCCATCCTTGTATGTAGCTTTGGTGGCCGAGCGGTTCTAGGCGCTACAGCCTGCAACCGCGCCACTGCTACGGTCGCAGGTTCGAATCCTGCCTCACGCATGGATGTGTGTGATGTCCTTAGGTTAGTTCGGTTTTAGTAGTTCTAAGTTCAAGGGGACTGATGACCTCAGCAGTTAAGTCCCATAGTGCTCAGAGCCGTTGAACCTTGTCTGTACTTAGCTTTAAACAATGTTTAATACTAAGAACTAGACGGAATATAAAGTATAACTATACCACATTGTACGCTCCGCACCAATACATCACTGCTGGCGTTACCACTCTGATTAATTGGCTTCAGATGTAATAATTAGAGGACACATAACTTAATTTCTTTCCTCCTTGAACCCACTAGGAATACCGTTACGAAGGGACTATTTGTCGTATAAGAATTTAGAAAGACTCATTCTTATCAAAATCTATCCTAATATCCATGAACCAACACCCATCGAACAAGGGGAATTCAAACCTAAGAGAAGCTGTACAGACCAATTACTAAGCTTAACCCAACACACAACAGCTGTGTTCTAACAATGACTTAAATCATAAGTGTCGTTTGCTGGTGTGTTGCTGCCTATGACACAGCACGAAAACAAGGACTCCTGTAGAAACTCACAGGTGTTATACACTTCCAAACCATAATTAGACTCATAAACTACATGTTATCGAAGAGATACTTCCAAGTCGTCACGACAGTTGATTGAGCACACAGAAAAAACGGTATAACGGTCTACTTCAGGATGCAATTTTGGCATGATTTCTGTTCGAATTTTATAGCCCCTACATGGGATCTTTCTGTAACAGAGTCTAAGAAGAGGATGTAGATTTTACCACTCAACAGAGCAGTCTTGAAGCATGTGAACAGATACTCTCTGCAGCTCTGACTACTACGCACAAATACTTCGACAAGTATTTTAAACATAGGTGCACAACAGCAACGGTTTCACGTAATGAAATTATAAACAGCCGACCAGTTGCAATGGATAAAGAAATTCTTTCCCTAGGTTTCGACAAATATAAATTTGTAAATTTGTCCTCTTCAGAAGGTAACAATTTTGCATTAGTAAGGAATAATGTACCATCGTCGTTTTTACTATTGTCGGCATAGAGCCATGTGTCAAAAATAAAATATATCCCTAGAATTAGGGTTTGTCACGTTAATATAAAATAGCTCATGGATCTTGCAGAACTCACAACCGAGATCCATGAGCTATTTTATATTACTTCAACAAGTGTAGATTAACACCGAGTCTAACAAAGAGCGAAGTTAGCTGTTTCATGTTAATAACCAAAACTAAATGTCAGTTTAATGTTCAAGTCCTCCACCACCAAGACTTTCCAAGGGCTTTTTTTTAAATTACTCTGCGTAGTCTATTGTTCTAAAAGAAACATTTAGAACACAGCACAGCAAAGATAAGATCATGGAATAACATCATGCAGTATCAGAGTGTTATCTAGTGGGACGCAAAGAGTTACAACAGAAGTATGTTTTTTCTTAGGACTTGCCTATTCTGCTGACGAACACTATACTCCATTGTGGACGTTTGAGCAAAGTCAATGTTTATCTATGGGCAGCAATGAGGACATTGACAGTTTCCATGAGACGTACTCCTCTTCACTAGTTACCACCTCCAAGCCGAGTTGCGCCGTCAAATCTTCGATGACAGAGTGCCCTTATCAAAGAATATGCCAAAATAATTAAAATTCCCCAGCTCCCAATCCACCCTGATACGTCTGAACTTAGAATGAGCCGATTAAATGCAGACAGTCGCTTAACGTATTGGTAGAATGGCTGGATTTCAACATGAGCAGAAAGGTGCAATAGCAGTTTCCACGAGGAATATCAGACCCTTGTAAGACCTGGTACAAGACCAGAGGACATGGAATTACTGCGACGGTCTTGGAAGACTATTAACAGGATGCATACAGGCTATGTGTAGAAAAACTCCACCAAGGAGAGAAGGTATCATCTACTCACTGTGATTGTGGATGTGCAGATCAGACCATCAAACACATTCCAACAATCTGTAGCAGATGACCATACCACTGAAAACTAGACGATTTCTATGAAGTGACGGAGAAAGCCCATGAATGGATTAAATACTTTGATATTAATTTGTAGATTTGGTGTTTTAGATCAATTGATTTTGCAAAATTACACAATTTAGCTACGGTAGTTCGTACTTTAGTTACAGTGCCATACGCTACATAAATAAATAATGCATGAGATTTCGTGCTCTTAAAGTAATCCTTCCTTGTGACAAGTTTCACCATGCTCGATTGTCTTACTGCCAGAAGACAAGTATATTATTATATTTAAATTACATCCGAATTTCTAGATCATAAAGGTTTACACGACAGATTAAACGCCCTGTTTGCACCTTTTCTCCTTTATCTTTCGCTGATGCGTCAAAACTTAGGCGTTTGTCGTGATATAGTGCTAAATTTCGAACGTTAACGTATTCGTGAAATAATAAATCTACGAAACAAGAAAATGTTGATGTCAGTTTAGCAACATTTTCTGAATAAATTGATATTCGTTAACTTTTTTTAATATTTAGGACATCCTGTTTTTAAAAGACTTAAAATAATAAACTGTTCATTCATCTAAATAGATAAGTAATCCCCATATGGCATCCAGTGTAATTTTTTAGTTGCGTCTCCAATTTCTTGGTTAGCGACATAGGTTACAGCTACATGACACTCGAGTGTAAAATTATTCCACTCTTTTCTAGATTATTCAAACTGGTTGTAAGTTTTTTTCTGTCTCTTTATAGATTATTTAGAAGAGTGGCAATCAGCATCAAGTGTAAATTACCACACAACCCGTTTTGTTATATCTGTTGGTACTATGTTGGCTCTAAACAAGTTAGACATCACGTATTAAGCATAAAGGTTTGTGTTGTATATAAACCTCACTGCCAGTTGGAGATCTCCATATTTCCTGGGCTCCTCTATTGTCATGTGAAAGTTGTAGGTCTACAATGGAAGGATGGCTTCGTGGACAAAAAAGAGTATCTCTTTTACAATCTCCAGAATTTAGAGGGGGCCCACAAACCATCATGATAATTGCTGTTATTGTATTGTGGACATATAAATTTACGAAACTACAAAATTCATCTATTGCTCCACTGCCGCACAGTGAGAAATTTGCCGTTCCAGTGTTACCAAGTCATTTAACACATGAAGAGGAACCAGATACTAACAGTGATTCCGATTTCAGTGGCTGTGGCGAAGATTCAGCACTGGAACCAAATCTCCCCAGACAGGAAGGTTTGGATGAGTTAATGGACGATAAATTTGCTAGGTTAAAAGATGAAATTATTGTAGGAAGGTTTGAATGAGTTAATGAGGAATAAATTTACGAGATCCAAAGATGAATTATTGTATGCCATTTGACAGAATAGAATGTACTCTGTTATTCTTGCAGGATATTCAAATAGGGGAAAAGATATAATAAATTTGCTTGCTTCTATGAAAATATTTCAGTTCTACCCTAAAATGCACTTGGATGCACAATATCCGTCAGAATGTACTATTTGTTTTTATATATAAACAGAACTAGCGAGACGTGAGTAATGAACACGGTGAACGTTCTCAGCAACGTACTGAATCCATTGAAAAAATATTCCAAAGAAGGTGGCATACAGCTATGACTGTATCTGGCGCTTGGTGGGTGAAACGAAGGCAACACCACACAGACGAAGAAGCTGTTCTAAAGTTCATTTTTAATTAAATTCTCTCCAAACTAAAGAATATACTTCAGGAATGTTTCTTGTGTATTACAAGAACTGCTACGCCCGGAAATATTACTTTCTATGTATTATTTTGTTTGCAATAAACAGTAGTTCCTTGTGTTAGGCTAGTTTCAGTCAAATTGAATACTTTGAAATTACACATAAAATATTGAAATCTGAGGAAAAAGAAAAAAGTAGTTTAATATCCTTTAGCAGCATGGCAAAACCATGTACAAACAATAAGATAAACAATAACTTGGGTTAAATTTTGCTACACAGTGATAATTTGTCCTGTATCATTAGCTATAAATTGATTTGTGCTTTCTACAAATTTCACCAGTGGTATTATCATTTAGAGATTCGTCCTCCTTGATTTAATAGCATATATACGTGATTAAATGTATGTTTTAGGACCTTTCGAAAACTTGTCAATGTCGTGGCACCAGTATCTCTTCAGGAAATTGTTTTCCTCTGATTTTAGTGTATGTACTTAAGGGAATAGTTTAGTATTCTCTCCTTTTCCGATTCATTGTTCAGATTGATATAAGGAAGCTTTCGGAAGTTTATTATGGGCACATAAACGTATCTCATACGAAGTGGAATTATGTTCTGTACATTATATACTGAAGATCCAAAGAAACTGGTACACCTGCCTAATATCGTGTCGGGCCCATGCGAGCAGGCAAAAGTGCCGCAGCACGACATGGCATGGACTTGACTAATGTCTGAAGTAGTTCTGGAGGGGAGAGGGAAGTGACACCATGAAAATTGTGGAGGGGGGGGAGAAGAATACGAGGGGGTGGAAGTCTCTTCTGAACAGCACGTTGCAAGGCATCCCAGGTATCCTCAATAATGTTCATGCCTGTGGAGTTTTGTGGCTAGAGGAAGTGTTTAAACTGTTCCTGGAGCCGGTCTGTAGCAATTACGGACGTGTGGGGTTTCGCACCGTCCTTCTGGAATTGGCCATGTCCGTCGGCCCCATTCTCAACGAACAGCTACAGCTGCGAAATAAAAACTTTTTCGACTGTATAAAGCCATTGCTTGATCTTCGATTCAGGTTTCCTCATACAGTTTACCGAAATGTTGTTTTCTTGTTACATCTTTGCCGTTTTCTTGTATGTAATAATCGACGTTTTTCTTTACTTTACAAAATGTATGTCTGCTTAAAGTAGATAAATATATAACTTCATCCTATAATTATTAGTGCTTACGTTATGCCTGAATCAGATGCATCACAATTTCATGTGTCTAATTTTGAATGTACAGTAGCCTAGTTGTTTCTGCGGCTACTAGATGGCGCTCGTAGCAACACCATGTTTACTTGCCCACACTTTCTAACGTGGACACCTCAGTCTTGTAGCAACCCTTGTTCACTCAAGTACGAGCAGCGCTTAGCAGCTCGTCATCTTATTTACAACCATTGATGACGTCGCCTTTCCAGCTTAGATTTTTTTTAAATGTGGCTTGTAAGACTGCATCTCTTTCCAATCAGTACAAACTTTAATTTTATTAACGTATTATATACGTAATTTGTTTTAGAACAGTTAGTTTAATTCTGAAGACGACGTTCATAGTAGCGTCGAAACCTGGTCAATTTTGACTTAATATTTGTGACCGAGGGCTTATTTCTTCTAATGTCATTTCAACATCTTCTCTCGAATTATCTATCCCAACTGAGACAGTACCTGCAGGGGTTGATGTGTTTAGTGACAGTTTCTTTCTAGATTTTCTGAAAATTTTTATACCTAGCAATACATCAGGACACGTGTCTACCACTCACTCCTAAACATTTCTCAAATTCTTCTGCACTCTTCCTGGACCTTTATCTTTAAACGGATTGCAACAGTATAATTTTGTGGATGAGGGGAGAAATATGCTTAGTTCTGAGATGTTAATATGAGCGGACGATCTGGTTGTGTGACCGTCAGAAAAAGGATATTTGTCAACTTGGATGTGACGAATTTATATATATATATATATTATGACTTTTGAACACTATTACGGTAAATATATTGTTTGTACTCTATCAAAATCTCTCATTGGCTAACTATGTGCCTATCAGTAGTTAGTGCCTCTAGTAGTTAGAATCTTTCATTTAGTTGGCAGTATTGGCGCTCGCTGTGTTGCAGTAGTTCGAGTAATGAAGATTTTTGTTATCCATGAAGGGTATGGGTTAATGTTCGTCAGGGCTATACTTCTGTAGGGATTATTGAAAGTCAGGTTGCGTTGCGCTAAAATATTGTGTGTCAGTTTAGTGATGAACAGGATAAGTAAAGAGAAAACTGTCTGAGTACGTTCAGTTTTACTCAGCTGTTTCAGTATCAAATAACCCAAGTTTACCAGCATAGTCATTCTTATTTTTCGAAGGGGACGTTTCATTTTTATTGATTTGTTTACATATATTGGGTCTCATTCTTTCGCAGTGTCTCTAAGAATTCCGAAAACTAATGAATTTAATTATGCACGTAAGTTGAACAGTAGCTGTACATATGTTAATCCAAACTTCGTTTCATGTGCTTTTGCTGACAAACGAAGCCGCGTAGCGTGGTATAACACGATTTCATTATATGTAAATTAGAGGAGACTGCGGTAATTTCAGATGTTCAAACCAATTGACTGAGTTCTGTAGGTTCCATATATTGATATTTAGAAATTATATGAATCACAAAGTAGAGATTACTGGTTCTGACATTATAATTAACTTGTTAACTGGAATATGGGCGATCAATTGCTCTTGATGAACCGAGATATGTGGTACTGTACTATATAATTAGCATATCGAACTTGCATGTTACTTATCAGCCTGGAATCCATTTCTTACAGAGTACTACCAAGTGCTGTTTCATAGCACAAATAGAGTGCAGTTAGAGTAAACAATCCACACACATCAAAGAACCTAGTAATGTTTAGTTTACACAAAAGTCTGTCTGACTGGCTGTTTACTGGAAGAAATTTTGACCACTTTTTGAGAATTATATTGACTACTATTACCTACTGTTCTGAAAGAAAAGTTTCATATTTGAGCATATTTCAAACTTTTATGGAAATATTAACCAGAAGGCTTACCGCTGAAGTAGACGCTCAAATACCAGGACGCCAGCTTGGCTTCAAGGAGGGAACAAGAGCCCTACATGCAGTGAGCTGCTTATCACAGCAAGCTCAAGACGTACTATGACATCCAGGGAAAAAAATATTTTGTAGTCTTTATAGACTATAGCAAAACATTTTACACCATTAACAGAAAAACATGCACCCGAAAACTCAGTCTACTGAAAGGTGATACACACCTGGGAAGGAAAGTACTTTCAGACATCCTGGGGTACAGCCACATCCAGATATTTGATGATATCTCCGTATGTGACAATTTAACACAAATGCAGTACTACAAAGAAACACAATGAGTCCGACACTATTCAACATCATGACAAGAGACATCACGAAGATCATCACAGACAGCTCAGCGACACTCATACATCATCCACATGACATGGTAATAGGTTCAGAAGACAAAGCAGTCCTTTTAGGTGCCAAACAGACTTACGTCATGGACTGTGGAAAATGAGTTACAAATAAACCAAAGCAAAACCAAACACATGTTTTTCTGAGGTGGTAAACCCACTTCAAAAGAAACGCTGGACCTTTAAAACAAGCCATTAGAAATAGTGCCAAAACACTAAAACCTCGGAGACACTCTGCAAACAACACTTGCACCATTTAATACCCATGCGAAAGAAAGAGCAACAGCAGCAATAAAAACAATTTACAGCATCCGACATCCTCAAAAACTATCAATAAAAACGGCAACGAAAATATTTAAAATAGTTATAGCACCAATAACGACTAGTCGTATCCACATAATCTTAAAAAACCGAACGTCTGTGTCCTAATAACACTAGAGAAAATCAAGTCCCTCTACCTAAATGGAATCCTGGACGTTGGGAAGAGAGCAGCTTCAAGTCTGGTTTACATCTTAATGTAAGATAGCTTCTTCATAGAAGACAGCAGAATACAAAGTACACGCCAGACACTCATAGAAACACACGACTGTACGGGGGACGACTTCTACTCAACGGACGCCATAATAACAGAAGAGTGGAAACAGACAAGCTACGAACCCTGACACGTGGTAACACGGTACTCAACACATGGATTCCGCCCAAAGTTCTGCCTAAACAAGAGATTCCACTAGTCGAGTGAAGACTGCGTATGCGAACTGTGCGGTCAACACTCTGGAAGATACCATGGAAAAAACTACAGAGACAGAACAACGTCAATAATAAAACTACCGCTAGAGTGACGTATAGGGATTTGCATTTATATTTGCTTGTATTTGCGCACTGCGCGCATTTCATTAATAATAAAAATAGCTGCTTTGCGTGATTTAGACGAAATAAGTGTTTATCCCTGATGAAACTGGCGTCCCATCTCGATATTTACCGTGTTTATAGTGGCATACTGAGTCAGTGCAAGATGTTTACAAAAATTGAAGGTGGGGTATTTTGAGATATTAAAGGTCAAATGTAAGGCCAGTGACCATGAGTTGTGTTCTTAGAAAACCATTATGTTGCATGTAAATGTAAAGCTCTGCTCATTAGAGTTTCTATGATATAAGTTTCATTGCATTATCTGGATTAGTACCAGAATTATAGACATTTATATTGAGACAGATGCATGTAAATTTCACACAATTTCCAAACACTGCTAACTTTATTCACAGTTCTCAGTTACCTCTACAAATAGGTAGTTTTACACCTCTCATATGGATCGCGAAATGAACCACACTTCAAAGATATATAAGTCTGTCAGGTTGGTTGCTGCGTTGAATTGACATGGAATTACCCTACAGTAAAATCTGTCAAACTTTCTGTAATAGTCCATTGTCAATTTGTGTCCTGCGCTGTAATTAAATTGAAACATAACTCACCATACAGGTAAACACGTCTTTTACAGGAAGACATGCTAGCGTACATAGACGCACGACACACTGATACGTGATCTATTATCTAGCCTTTGGCATGTAACCAGAATACTTGTTTTTGAACTTTCACATTAAAGTACACTGTGTTAGTAGGAATAAAGAATCTTTGTTCTGAAATGACATGTGAAGTATATTTTTTAGTGAGAATGAAAACTGTGTTTTTGTTTTGTGAAATTAGTAGTATTTATTATGTTTTTGGATTGTATATAATCTGAGTGAGTACATAAACATATTTATTTTGGAGTCCGATTTGTGTATAAACTTTCTTAAAATACTAGTGATCATTCCGGTCCTGAAGAATTTTTTCAATTTATGATACTTGCAGTGTTAAAAAAAATGAATAGTTTTTGTGTTGATCGCAAGGGTTAACATTCTCACGTGTGTCCTCATCACTGTCAGGGTGAACAACAACAAAAGAGACAATCGCTCTATCGCGATATGATGTATCAGATGCAGCGCGATTTTTCTTTCCTACACTGGAGTAATAAAAGACATCTGTTTCATCTAAATTTCATGAAATTATTGCTTTCAGTGATTAACTTGGCTTTATTTAGATCAGCAGAGTGCTTTTTTGCTACTTACTTAACATATAGTCATGGCTAATTTTATTTCCTTTTTATTTCATATCAGCAGCCAGTGTTACGCCTTATATAATTCTAACCATAGGTGGATGAATGTCAGGATGATTGGAAGTATATGTGCGATCATAGATTCAGAACAGGTTTCTTGGTCTTCAGTGTAGATGTGTGGGAATGTCCACTTAATTCAGTTTTAAAGGCTGGCTTTTTCCTTTGTGTTCCACTCTTTCTGAAATGCACATCTCGTGGCTGGTTAGGTAGACCGAGACGCAACCTGTGAAAATTTCCACCAAGGTCTTGTTCAAATTTTGTATTACATCAAGAGACTAAATGAAGGTGTGCCGAAATATCAAGAGAATGGAGAAGCTTAGAGAAGAGAAAGGGAACGGAGGTTACTGAGTGCTCTCAGCTTCATGCTGATATGTTGAGATGGAGACACAGTAACCACTTTTGTCAGATTAAAGCATCATATAAACTCCAGGGTGGCGAACGAGATAAAAGGTCAGGCCCCGTGGCACATGTGAGAAGCCACGAAACGAGCCACAGGTTTGATGTGTTGACCAGGGATCTACAAGGGACAGCCAAATCAAAATGAGACAGATTGAAAAAAGTGAACTGCTTCTTATTTCAAACCTTATTACTATAAATGTTAATACATTTATCCCACTGTAAGACAAGAAGGTCACTGACTCCGTGGGAAAATGTTTGTAATTGCCAACAGAGCCAGGCGAATGTCTTTCTTCAGAGCACCGAAAATATGGAAATCGCATAGGAAGCGATCGGGACTGTATGGAGGATGTTTAAGAGCTACCCATCGAAACTTCTGCAGAGTTGTCGAAATATTTTGCTAACAAAATACCCACGTACATGTTGTCAAGATTATTTCGAGTATGCTGTAAAGTTTCCCTGGACGGCCTGTACACATCCTACATAGAGACCCGATCCTTCACCATACTATCTACTTATTTTTCGATCCCTGAAGAAAGACATTCCTGGGTGTCGATTTGTTTTGGACACAATCACTTGGGTACAACCACGGTTCCATAGACAAACACATACATTCCTACATAAAGGCACTCACCGCCTTGTCTTTTCGTGGGATAAATTTGTTAACAGTTATGCGATTACTATTGAAGTAATAAAAAGTTTACTTACATTTTTCCATTTTCTCGTTTTTATTTGACTACGTCTTATACAAATATATGCGCCTGATGGTCTCTCATGGGTACTTTTTAGGCTCTGCATTAAGAAATAATCGGCACCAAGTGATGTTTTATAGCTCTATAGTTTATCAAAATTAATGTAGAACACTTTTTAAACAAATTCCGATGTTTTGGACAATTTAGAATTCATTGACGTTCGTAAACAGATGTCACAAAAAAGTGATGTGTACGTTTACCTGATACGCTTCCAGTAAATCAGTTACCATTTAATCACATAACACACATGTAAAGGATACAACATATTTACCATATGCTGTGTGTATGACATAATGACTGAGATACTAGACCTGTTTAATTCTGCACATCATGTACATTATCTTGAAAATATTTTAATTTTTAGAATTTTTTTCCTAACTATAATTTTGTTTCTCTATGTTTTAGTTCAAAATGCAGTAAAGTTTACAGCTAGTAGACAGACATAGATACTTGCAAGTTAAAGAGAAAAAAAGTGCAAAGCTTTATAAATATAGGAAAATATGTCACAAAATTATGAAAATACAACTTAAGGGAAACTAAATGGCTCTAAGCACTATGGGACCTAACATCTGAGGTCTTCAGTTCCCCAGACTTGGAAATACTAAAACCTAACTGCCGGCTGGAGTGGCCGAGTGGTTCTAGGCGCTACAGTCTGGAACGGCGCGACCGCAACGGTCGGAGGTTCGAATCCTGCCTCGGGCATGGATGTGTGTGATGTCCTTAGGTTAGTTAGGTTTAAGTAGTTCTAAGTTCTAGGAGACTGATGACCTCAGAAATTGAGTCCCATAGTGCTCAGAGCCATTTGAACCTAACTAATATAAAGACAACACACACATCCATGCCCAAGGCAGGATTCGAACCTGCGACCGCAGCAGCAGCGCGGTTCCGGACTGAAGCGCGTAGAACCGCTCGGCCAGAGCGACCGGATAAGGGAAACTGTGAATGAAGGCACGGGTCATATTAAATTGTGCCTGGGAACATTCTCAAAACATAGTCTTCATCCTGTTATATTGGTTCATCTTCAAGCTTCCTCTTCGCATTACTTCTATCATTTTTTGGTTCTCTAATGAATGTATATTAATTATATTTATGTCGATATACTTAAGCAAAAACAACTATTAAATTTTTGTTTGTGCCATGAAGTTAATCGGGAGATAACAACATTTTACATAAATGAATATATAATTGCTTAAAAGAACTTAGATCAGCCTAGAGGTAGAGTTCTACACTCAATTCATTGTAACATGTGAAATTTGGGGGACGGGAGTTGTGTTGTGATATAATTTCATAATCTATTATCAATTATCAAAGCACCCCCTTTGCTAAAGGAAGTGCACAAATGCAAAAAATGCAGTGGTGTAGATTGCCTGGAAATAACTGAGCAACAAAGTAGTAGGAAAAGATTAGAATCCAGCATAAACAGTAAGAATGTTAATATTAAAAATTTAAATCATCAGAAGGTGAGCTATGTGAGAGTCATTTCCTGAAGAACTGTTTCAAAGCTTCTTCCCAGTATTGTGGACAGCTTTGTAAACCATGAATTTTCTTTTATTAAATTCCTTGATGTGTGACACTGTCAGTATTTATTGCACACAAAAAAATACGTACACCCACAAAAATCTATAGCACTTAGGCAACAAACTTTCAATTGGACATAAACAAAATGCCACACCACAGCCAAGTAAACAGGAGCAAATATGACAATCCAGAGATGCTACAAACTGGCAGTGGTACCAACATATACAATATATTCGAAAAATAATCGCTGAGAGCTTGAAGCACAAGTTCTGCAGTCAACGATTGTCGCTCTGTTATTTAGGAAAGCCCATCCACCACGGCAAGATCGTACTACATCGCATGAGAAAAATCTGTTTTTAATTGTCCTGAGGCATACAAAGAGAAATGGAATCACTTACTAATTGTCATGAGGTCGTTTCCTGCCACAAGTTGAAATCGAGAAACAGCATGATCAACACACATCGGAGTGACTCGCGGGTGACGTTCGGAATGCTTTGAACGATGCGTGCTTTCAGTTCAGCACGTTAAGAATCAAACAACACTGATGGTTTGTCATAATAGAAACGTGCATAACTTCTCGAATGCTGGTACTTCGTAACTGTCCGTCTACATTATGAAAGAATAACCATCATAAATCTGAAGATGCGTCTATACTGAAGTGAAACTGTTATCTGCGAAGAAAGCTTCTTAATACAGCTATGCGGCTTTTAGAAACACTTCATTATTCTTGACTATTGTAATTATTATAATTTTTATGATGTTCAGTAATGTTATTGAGCTCTGAATATTTTTTACAGTTATTCACGACGTCTCTGAGCTTTGGCGGCCGTCCTCAGAAAGTTGTTCGAATTTTGCCATCATTTTTTCCAGATCCTTTGCAAGCCTCGGAGCAATGCCTTGTTTCATAGCCTTGAAAGTCCAGAAACTCGGCAGGGTTATTGGCGGAGACTCACCTTTCTTGTAAAATAGCTTTACCAGCAGCGTGCGGTCTTCAATGGGGACATGAGGATCTCGGAGACAAATTGACGAACATACGTGTCCCAAAGGACAATGACATCCACTGGTCAAATTTGTTTTTTTTTCTACGACGATTTCCCCGGCGCCAAGAATATTCTGTTCAAACTTGACTTTATTCTGAGCAGTGGTCCTCTTTCGACTGCCTTTTGAAACTGGAACTTTAATTACGGACACCTTATACCCTGCTGGCCATTAAAATTGCTACACCAAGAAGATGACGTGCTACCTACAGGAATAAGGTGCTGTGATATGCAAATGATTAGCTTTTCAGAGCACTCACACAAGGAAGGCGCCGGTGTCGACACCTACAACGTGCTGACATGAGGAAAGTTTCCAACCGATTTCTCATACACAAACAGCAGTTGACCGGCGTTGCCTCGTTAAACTTTGTTGTGATGCCTCGTGTAAGACGAAGAATAGCGTACCATCACGTCTCCGACTTTGATAAAGGTCAGATTGTAGCCTATCGTAATTGTGGTTTATCGTATCGCGACATTGCTGCTCGCGTTGGTCAAGATCCAATGACTGTTAGCAGAATATGGCATCGGTGGCTTCAGGAGGGTAATACGCAACGCCGTGATGGATCCCAACGGCCTCGTATCACTAGCAGTCGAGTGGCAGGCATCTTATCCGCATGGCTGTAACGGATCGTGCAGCCACGTCTCGATCCGTGAGTCAACAGATGGGGACGTTTGAAAGACAACAACCATCTGCACGAACAGTTCGACGACGTCTGCAGCAGCATGGACTATCAGCTCGGAGACCATGTCTGTGGTTACCGTTGAAGCTGCATCACAGACAGGAGCGCCTGCGATGGTGTACTCAACGACGAACCTGGGTGCACGAATGGCAAAAAGTGATTTTTTCGGATGAATCCAGGTTCTGTTTACAGCATCATGATGGTCACATCCGTGTTTGGCGACATCGCGGTGAACGCACATTGGAAGCGTGTATTGGTCATCGCCATACCAGCGCATCCGGCGTGATGGTATGGGGTGCCACTGGTTACAAGTCTCGGTCACCTCTTAGTCGAATTGACGGCGTTTTGAACAGTAGACGTTACATTTCAGACGTTTTACGACCAGTGGCTCTACCCTTCTTTTGATCCCTGCGATATCCTCCATTTTAGCAGGATAATTCACAACCGCATGTTGCAGGTACTGTACGGGCCTTTCTGGATACAGAAATTGTTCGACTGTTGCCCTGGCCAGCACATTCTCCAGATCTCTCTCCAATTGAAAACGTCTGGTCAATGGTGGCCGAGCAACTGGCTCATCGCCGCAATACGCCAGCCACTACTCTTGATGAACTGTGATATCATGTTGAAGCTGCACGAGCAGCTATACCTGTACACGCCATCCAAGCTGTGTTTGACTCAATGCCCAGGCGTATCAAGGCCGTTGTTACAGCCAGAGGTGGTTGTTCTGGGTACTGATTTTTCAGGACCTATGTACCCAAATTGGGTGAAAATGTAATCACATGTGAGTTCCAGTATAATATATTTGTCCAATGAATACCCGTTTATCGTCTGCATTTCCTCATGGTGTAGCAACTTAGAACAGTAGCCAGTAGTGTATATTAATGTAACCAGGAACGACAATGGAATATGATGAAGATGTAGAAAAATTTCGATTTTTCTATCATTCACAAGTAGTGCCCAGTAGGTTATCATTCAGCAAGCGAAGTAGGCTAGCTCGTACCTCGAAGTACTCCTGGACGTTGCTCAGGTTCTCGAGGCCGAACGCGAGCGGGCTGTGCACGAGGTCTACCTTGGTGTTGATGGTGCGAGGCGGCGGCAGCAGGAGTGACGTCACGATGGCGGCCGAGTAGTGCGTGTCCAGCAGCAGCGCCGACAGCACGCTGCACAGCAGCAGCAGCCGCCAGCTCGCCCATCGCGCGGGCACCGCCGCGCCTGCGCACACGCGTCGCTGCCACTGGCTCGCCAGCTCTACACGCACCCCACACTTTGCGCACGTTCCGCAGTCAGATGGACGGAACGCTTAGTGAGTGGTTTAGGGAAAATATATATGTACAAAACTTAAGTTAATAACTCGAACTTTCACGCATTAGATTAGATAGACATGAATATCCGAACATAGTGGAATGCATACCATTCCTAGGCAGAATAAGGGAAAAGTTATGGTCATTCATTTTTTCCAGACCCTTTGCAAGCCTCGGAGAAATGCCTTGTTTCATAGCCTTGAACGTCCAGAAACTCGGCAGGGTTATTGGCACAAACTCACCTTTCTTGTAAAATAGCTTTACCAGCAGCGTGCGGTCTTTAATGGACACATGAGGATCTCGGAGACAAATTGACGAACATACGTGTCCCAAAGGACAATGACATCTACTGGTCAAATTTTGTATTTTTTTTCTACGACGTTTCCCCCGGCGCCAAGAATATTCTGTTCAAACTTGACTTTATTCAGAGCAGTGGTCCTCTTTCGACTGCGTTTTGAAACTGGAACTTTAATTATGGACACCTTGTACCCTGCTGGCCATTCAAATTGCGACACCACGAAGATAATCTGCTACAGACGCGAAATTTAATCGACGCGAAGAATATGCAGTGATAAGCAAATGATTAGCTTTTCAGAGCATTCACACAAGGTTGGCACCAGTGGCAACACCTACAACGTGCTGACATGAGGAAAGTTTCCAACCGATTTCTCATACACAAAAAGCAGTTGACCGGCGTTGCCTGGTGAATCGTTGTTGCGATGCGCCGTGTAAGAACAAGAATTGTGTTCCATCACGTCTCCGACTTTGATAAAGGTCAGATTGTAGCCTATCGTGATTGTGGTTCATCGTATCGCGACATTGCTGCTCGCGTTGGTGGAGATCCAATAGCAGATAGCAGAATATAGAATCGGTGCGTTCAGAAGTGTAATACGGAACGCCGTGATGGATCCCAACGGCCTCTTATCACTAGTAGTAGAGATTATAGGCATATTATCCGCATGGCTGTAAGGGATCGTGCAGTCACGTCTCGATCCCTGAGTCAACAGATGTGGACGTTTGCAAGACAACAACCATCTGTACGAACAGTTCGACGACGTTTGCAGCAGCATGGACTATCAGCTTGGAGACCATGGCTACAGTTGCCCTTGACGCTGCAATACTGACAGGAGCACCTGCGATGGTGTATTCAACGACGAACCTGGGTGCACGAATGGCAAAACGTCATTTTTCGGATGAATCCAGGTTCTGTCTATAGCATCATCATGGTCGCCTTCGTCTGGCGACATGGCGGTGAACCCACATTGCAAGCGTGTGTTCGTCATCGCCATACTGGCTTATCACCCAGCGTGGTGGTATGGGTTGCCATTGTTTACACGTCTGTGTCAACTCTTGTTCGCATTCACGGCACTTCGAACAGTGGACGTTACATTTCAGATGTGTTACGACTCGTGGCTCTACCCTTCATTCGATCCCTGCGAAACGCTACATTTCAGCAGGATAATGTACGACCGCATCTTGCAGGTCTTGTAGGGGCCTTTCTGGATACAGAAAATGTTCGGCTGCTGCCCTGGCCAGCACATTCTCCAGAACTCTCACCAACTGGAAACGTCTGGTCAATGGTGGCCGAGCAACTGGTTTGTCACAATACGCCAGTCACTACTCTTAATGAACTGTGGTATCGTGTTGAAGCTGCAAGGGCAGCTGTACCTGTACATGCCATCCAGGCTCTGTTTGACTCAATGCCCAGTGGTATCAAGGCCGTTATTATGGCCAGAGGTGGTTGTTCTGGGTATTGATTTTTCAGGACCTATTCACCCAAATTGCGTGAAAATGTAATCACATGCCAGTTCTAGTATAATACACTTGTCCAATGAATACCCGTTTATCATCTACGTTTATTTTTGATGTAGCAATTTTAATGGCCAGTAGTGTATTTACAGGTGCATTCAGCAACATACAGTGGGGTGGAAAAAGTCATCGCATCGGACCTTCTCTCACGTCAGCATAGTACACCAGCTCGTCGTGGTACAGACCCAACAAATAGTTGCAATTCCCCTGCAGAAATACTGAGCCATGCTGCCTCTACATCCGTCCGTAATTGCGAAAATGTTGCACAAAGTGACCTCTACATTATGCCCCATACATGTTCGATGGAATTCTCGTTGGGCGATATGGGTGGTCAAATCATTCACTCGAACTGTCTAGAAAGTTCATCAAACCAATCGCGAACAGTTGTGGGCTGGTGAAACATCGCATTGCCATCCATAAAAACTCCATTGTTGTTTGGGAACGTACAATGCAAACTGTTACTGATTTGTTTGACTGATGGGGATGCTAAGTGCTATACCACCCTACTGCACTCCCCTGAGTTAAGCCCTCGTGATTCCAGCTCGATTTCTAAACTGAAGGAAACACTTCGCGGCATTCGCTTCAGAACTGCTAAAAATTCGTCGGGCAATAGACTGCGCCGCTCGAATTGTCAACACAACTGGTACTGCTAAGAGTATCCTACGACTTCCACATCGCTGGCAACGGGTTATACACAATGCTGGTGACTACTTTGCAACAAGTATGTATTTTGTACGAGCTGTAAATAAATAGCTGTCACTATTACAGTTCCAACCCTCATGTTTACAGCCAGTTGCTCACGCTCGTAATTTCTTTCACATTAACACACGTGATAATTCAATCTTTGCAGACTTATCCACATCAGATAATCATGAGATAAAACTAATTGCATTACTGTGATATGGTGGTAGGAATCATGTCAGACGAAATGTAGTCGGCCTCGATACATTATTTTCTTTGGTTGTTTGTTTCCCTTTCGCATAATACGTTGAGCTAGATATTTGGATTCAGGTTCAGTGTACTTCATCAGTTTAGTATCTGTTCAAGCCACGTCTTGTTTTCTGACAAGAATTGAGTCAGAGCATAGAGCATGAGATATTAATTCACTTCCTCATACTATTACTTGTGGCACTGAGAGGAATTACGTAGTATCAATCCCCTCTGTCCCAATCGCTTATTTCATTTCAGTGATTGTATCATTGACTTACAGGCCAACGCTCCTACTCAAGTGCTCTAACTGCTTACTCTGCTACACATTGCCGCAGAAGGACTAAACGTGCATCTAGATGTAATGTGGCATAGCTCACCCTTACGCATTCTGTTAGTTTATTTGTGATACCTCACGTGAGACAGATATCAAAATTTTAGTATATTTAAATACTAACGGATTTATGTTCTTTGTGACCCGTTTACTTTATATTTCAGACTGTGGGTGTATAATGTCTGTCCTGAGTTGCTCTAATTTTTGTACGTCTGTCTGTTTTCTGACCTCAGAGCCTGTCTCCTGTCTTGATTTGCAGTCCTGAGATAGCGGTCGACATGTCATAGCACATTGATGGCTGAATCCTGTATTTCACTACTTGTATATACAGTTTATATTTTTATCTCTTTATATTTTTTTTACGTGGATGGTTTTTTTTTGCTACATTATTTATTGAAAGAAAGAAGTGGATTACTATTCTATCATACATTTATTACTACACCCCCGATTACGCAAGACTAATTAGATGCCTGATTCATGCTTGTCCAGAGGCCATTGTCAACGCTTTTCTCTTTTCCTATTCCACTCCGTCGTGTATCCTGATTTACTTACTTGCTGCCTTTGTTGAGGACTTTTACAAAAGAAAAATGTATTGCCTCTTATTTTATTACAATAGGCCGTTTTTAATGAGATTGTAACCTAATGTTTATAGATCCGCGGTTATTTTAAAATAACAAGATATTTTATTCGTGTTAGGGCGTAAGCCCCTGTCTTATATTTCATTACATTTAAAATTCACCCGTAAGCCATTTCAAGGCAGCTATTGTTAATGAGGAAAATAAGGTACTGCACGTAACATGACTCGGATCTATTGTAGCGTAGACAGATAAACAATGATTTACGAAAAATGTGATATTTGATTGTAATTAGTAATTATTCACTCCAGGTGTTCATTGCTCTCCCTCACAACGAGGAAGATGGGAAGCTGTGTCTGATCTTGAAGATGTTTGGGAAACTCCCAAACTCTCTGTGTGCTGTATTTCAAGAAACTGAGAGACTGGCCATAGATACTAAAGAGTAGATGGTGCAGGTAGTGTGGTTGTCCGTTAGGTTGGAAGAGCAGGCTAGGGCCTTACTAACTGCTGATTATACGTTGTTTCAGGTTGTCTGTCTTTTAGCCCATGGAAGGTTAAGAAGGGTAATTAGTGAGGTCTTGTGCAAAAATGAGTAGTGTGAGGAATGAGTTGATTAACAGGCATTGCTACCGACTACAAGGCTCGAGTGAAACACACGTGCGTTAAATTGAGCATGTTAGAACAGCAGTTTCGGCCTCGTGTCTACAGCGGATGGAAGCGAAGATGGTTAGCAAATTCTGGAAGGAATATCACGAGAAGATTTGTCTCGACTTATTTTTGTTGCTAAACTAGTGAGCTTCCAGGATCTCGATGAAGTCATATGAATCATCGACAGTTTCAGATTCAGAGATGAGAGGCGTATAGTTAGGCAAGATAGGACCGAGTCACTGAACGTAGGGGGAGTTCCACCCCAGGGAGTGTCTCAGGGGGGAGTGTCTGAAAGAAAATATTATATTAGAGGAGTAATCTTCCTGGTCTTTCAGTACGAAATAACAGGGTCCCAAGAGGTAGGACCAGACAAAGTTGACGCCAGTGGAGGATAGCGAAGCGAAACGATTTGCAAGAGCTATTGAAAAGTTGCAGTGAAGTAAAGCAATGTCACACGTTTTCTTACCCCTGTGTGTGCAAGCGTGAATAAAGAACCAGAGTGTATGATAGTGGATTCAGGTAGTAATGTCCTCTTTTTAGAGAGGAGATGGTATCAACGGTTGCTCCATGTTAGTAATTTACCGCAATGAAGCAAAGATCATGTTGCATGTAGCCGGCAAGATGAGAATTAGATTAGGCTTCCAGGGGTTCACATAACCAACTGAATTTATTGTGATGGATGGGACTGTTAGGTTGCGATTTCTTATGGAGAACAGGGTGTATTCTGGATTATCAAATAAGAGTTTTGTGTTTACAGTTCAGCCATAAAGAAGCTGCAGATTTTGTAAGCGTAGCTCTCCGGGACAGTTGTATAACATGGAAGAAGAAGAGTCACCGTTTAATGAAGCTCACTTAAGAAAGGAGTAAGCGAATAAGCTGGTATAGATATTGAGTGAATTCCTAGAAGTTCTAACAGGAAAGCTGGGGGTAACGAGTGAAATACAATATGAGATACATTTAGCCGTTGAGGTCCCTGTATAGCAGTCACCATGCATATTGTCTCCCCCTAAGGTGTGCGATTTGAGGAAACTAATTGGTCAGCAGCTGCCTGACGGTCTTACAAGGCTGTCATTGTCCCCGTAAGGAAGGAGAGACCGACGGGCCGTTTGGATGTCGGCTTTTAGATTTCAGGTTAAACGTATTAAGGGCACTGAAAACGTAATTCCTGATGCACTGAACTGAATGTTCCAATAGGAATCCAGAAGTTCGGATACCCCACAGGAGGATGAGGGGGGTGTGTGTGCGTCGAAGGTCTTGGGAGAAACTGAGGGCTTCTTTGGCTACTTATCAGAAAAACAGCAGGGTTAAAAACGACTGGCAAAAATTTAACAACAGATTAATAGAGGACCTGAAGCCGCCAGACATTGTCCTGGCCGGGCGAGATGGCCGAGCAATTCTAGGAGCTACAGTCTGGGCCCGCGCGACCGCTACCATCGCAGGTTCGAATCCTGCCTCGGGCATGGATGTGTGTGATGTCCTTAGGTTAGTTAGGTTTCAGTAGTCCTAAGTTCTAGGGGACTGATGACCTCAGAAGTCCGATAGTGCTCAGAGCCATTTCAACCATTTGAACCATTGTCTCTGGAAGGATCTCTTGTACTATAAGACATACTAGGATAATAAGGACAAGATATTTTTCGCTACAGAATTAAATCAGCCAGTGTGTAAATACTATCACAATTTACCACGTGGGGGACATTTGAAAATAGATAAGACCTTGATGAAAATCAAGGGTCACTTAACATGGCCAAATCCTTACTGTGGTTTAAGGAAGCTCATGGAAGGGTACAGGGGATGCAACATAGCAAAACCGTACCCAAATTCTGGAACAGGGAAGCTTATTTCGAGTGGAGAACATCTCTTGGATAAAGTATTAATAGATTTTTTAGGCCCTCTGCCTTAATCTAAGCAAGGTATCTGCTACCTCTTGGTCGTAGTGGGCACTTTCACGCCGTTAGTATGGCTGACTGCTATTACACACCACAGCCCACGAGTCTATCAAATATTTAAGCAAGATAATTGCGGTATTTGGAGCGCGGAAGACCCTTATTAGTGACAGTGCTGCAGCATTTGTATCCTGCCAATACAAAAGACTTCTATTTAATAGTGCAGTTTCTCATGTCACAACCATTCCGTATCATCTTCAGGCTTGCTTTGCTGAGATGTTGAAAAGCAATTGAAAACCAAGCATAACTACATATAATGGGAACTCACAAACCAAGTGGGATGAGTGACAGGATTGGATTAGCTTTGCGTTTGAAACAACAGTGAATGGGTGCCGTGGTACTACACACTTCAAAATAATGTTCACGTTTCAAGTTAACTCTCTGTTATCAAATTTATGTTCCATAAACGATCTTTTACATGAAGTTAACAATTACGTGATCATTTGGAGGAAATGGAATGCCGCAAGAAAGAACATATTCCTGGCGCACTGGAGAGTAGCAGACCAGTACAATAAGGGCAGGCGACCCGTTAAACTGAAAATGGAGGATGAAGTTTCCTTAAGGAATTCCTGGGCTGAGAGTAAGGGAAAGCTGAAATACTGAACACCTTTTTCCAAAGAGAAAGACCGCACTGCAGTTCCTTCTCTAAATCCTCGCACAAACGAAAAAATGGCTGACATCGAAATAAGTGTCCAAGGAATAGAAAAGCAACTGGAATCACTCAACAGGGGAAGTCCACTGGACCTGACGGAATACCAATTCGATTCTACACGGAGTACGCGAAAGAATTTGCCCCCCTTCTAACAGCAGTGTACCGCAGGCCCCTAGAGGAGCGGAAGGTTCCAAATGGTTGGAAAAGAGCACAGGTAGTCCCAGTCTTCAAGAAGGGTCGTCGAGCAATCTGGAAACCCAGAATCTACTCTGTAGGAATCAACATGGATTCCGGAAACAGCGATCATGTGAGAACCAACTCGCTTTATTTGTTCATGAGACCCAGAAAATATTAGATACAGGCTCCCAGGTGGATGCCGTTTTCCTTGACTTCCGGAGGTCGTTCGATACAGTTCCGCACTGTCGCCTTATAACCAAAGTAAGAGCCTAAGGAATACCAGACCAGCTGTTTGGCTCGATTGAAGAGTTTTTAGCAAACAGAACACAGCACGTTGTTCTCAATGGATAAACGTCTACAGACGTTAAAGTAACCTCTGGCGTGCAACAGGGGAGTGTTATGGGACCATTGCTTTTCACAATATATATAAATGACCTAGTAGATAGTGTCGGAAGTTCCATGCTGCTTTTCGCGGATGATGCTGTAGTATACAGAGACGTTGCAGCATTAGAAAGTAGCAGCGAAATACAGGAAGATCTGCAGCGGACAGGCACTTGGTGCAGGGAGTGGCAACTGACCCTTAACAGAGACAAATGTAATGTATTGCGCATACTAAGAAAGAAGGATCTTTTATTGTATGACTATATGGTAGCGGAACAAACATTGGTAGCAGTTACTTCTGTAAAATATCTGGGAGTATGCGTACGGAACGATTTGAAGTGGAATTATCATATAAAATGAATTGTTGGTAAGGCGGGTACCAGGTTGAGATTCATTGGGAAAGTCCTTAGAAAATGTAGTCCATCAACAAAGGAGGTGGCTTAGAAAACACTCGTTCGACCTGTACTTGAGTATTGCTCATCAGTGTGGGATCCGTACCAGGTCGGGTTGACGGAGGAGATAGAGAAGATCCAAAGAAGAGACGCGCGTTTCGTCACAGAGTTATTTGGTTAGTGTGATAGCGTTACGGAGATGTTTAGCAAACTCAAGTGGCAGACTCTGCAAGAGAAGCGCTCTGCATCGCGGTGTAGCTTGCTGTCCAGGTTTCGAGAGCGTGCGTTTCTGGATGAGGTATCGAATATATTGCTTCCCCCTACTTATACCTCCCGAGGAGATCACGATTGTAAAATTAGAGAGATTTGAGCGTGCACGGAGGTTTCCGGCAGTCGTTCTTCCAGCGAACCATCCGCGACTGGAACAGAAAAGGGAGGTAATGACAGTGGCACGTAAAGTGCCCTCCGCCATACACCGTTGGGTGGCTTGCGGAGTATAAATGTAGATGTAGATGTAGAGGCTAACCAGAAAAACGCTATCCTGCTTTGTGATGCCTTGCGAGATTGTTAAGTGACTATCTTCCAGAAGTTGTCTGATTTCAGTATCACGCCAACAGCAAGGTGGTGAGAATTCATCTGAGCCAACTCAGGGAGTCAGGACGGTGTGATGCTGGCGATTGGTTAAGAAGTTTCTCCCTGAAGGCCCCTCCCCACTATGTTTTCTTTAAGGAGGGGAGGACTGAGCCGATTAAGCTTGTGGCAAGTAAGAGACATTTGCTCTTGATAGGTCGATGGACCTTCAGATGTTGTTGCCAAGGGCAGGTGGAAGATGGGGGATATAGAGGTATACGTGTACTGATAGTACTGTGGAGTGACAGTGCTCTTCGAGTGGTGAAAAGTTACAGTGCTTTGGTGTGGAAGCAGTGTGGAAACGAAGTCTGCACGTGATGAGAAACAGTCTTATGTTCCTATGCCTGACGCCGGTGAGCGGCTGTAGAGGGCGCCCCTACTCACTTTGCAGAGTGATGGCAGAGAAGACGAAGAGCATGGCGCAGCTCCAGCTGCCGTCGCTGTGCACCCAGTTGACCAGTCTGGCAGCGAGCAGCACCAGCAGGAAGGTCAGGCCGCAGCACGCCCACAACGACGCCCTGAACGGCTTGAACAGCGCCCCGTATATGCCCACGATCTTCGGGTGCCGGAACATGATCTTCGAACTGAAACATACTCACAGTGCATGTCCCATAGAGGTACCACCTTGTGTCGCAGTGCAGGACAAATCATTAGCTTCCTATTAGTGGCTCTTCTTGTAAACAAAAAACAAACTAAGTGAACATATGAGGTTACAAATATTTTCACAATTATACCTCATTGTTGTTGTTGCTGTGGTTTCAGTCTGAAGACTGGTTTGGTGCAGCTGTCCATGCTACTCTATCCTGAGCAAGCATCCTCATGTCACTGTATCCTATATCCTTCTGAATCTGCTTACTGTTGTCATCTGTTGATTTCCCTCTACGATTTTTACGCCCACACTCCCTCCAATACTAAATTAGTAATCCTTTGGTGTCTCGGAATGTGTCCCGTCAGCTGATCCCTTCTTCTAATCAGGTTGCACTCAAATCTTTTTTCTCATCAGTTATATTCACTACCTCTCATTAGTTACGTGATCTACCCATTTAATCTTCAGCACTCTTCTGCAGCACCAAATTCCAAAAGCTTCTATTCTCTTCTTGACTAAACTCTTTCACTTTCTTACGTGGCTACACTGCAGACAAATGTCTTCAAAAAAGACTTCCTAATACAAATTTGTTTTAGATGTTAACAAATCTCTCTTCTTTAGATACACTTGCCTTGCCAATCTACATTTTATATGTTCTCTACTTCGGTCATCATGAGTTATTTTGCTGCCCACATAGCAAAACTCAACTACTACTTCAAATGTCTCATTTTCTAATCTAGTTCCACCAGCATCACATGATTTGATCCTACCAGGTTGCTTTTGGTGATGTTCATCTAATGTCCTCCTTTCAAAGACACTGTCCATTCCGTTTAGCTGCTCTTCCAAGTCATTTGCTGTCTCTGAGAGTATTAAAATGTCTTCGGCAAACCTCAAAGTTTTTATTTCTTCTTACTGAAGTTTAACTCCTACTCCAAATTTTTCTTTGAGGTTATAAATACCCTTATGCTCCCTGTATTTTATCCCTGATACCTTGAGAGTTTCAAAGAGAGGATGCCAGTCAACAGTGTCAAAAGCTTTCTCTAATTCTACAAATGTTGTAAACGTAGGTTTGTCTTTCCTTAAACCCATCTCCTAAAGTAAATCGTAGGGGCAGAATCGCTTCGCGTGTTCCTACATTTCTCCTAATTCCAAACTGACATCCCCCAGATCGGATTCTAACAGTCTTTCCATTCTTCCGTAAAGAAGTCGTGTTACTATTTTGTAACCATGTCTTACTAGTTCGGTAATTCCACACATGTCGGCATCTCCTTTCTCTAGAATTGCAATTATTACATTCTTCCTTAACTCTAAGTGTATTTCGCCTGTCTCATACAACCTGTGCACGAGATGGAACGATTTTGTCATGCTTGGCTCTCACAAGGCAATCAGTAGTTCTGATGGAATGTCGTGTATTCACAGGGCTTTGTTTCAGTGCCCTGTCAAATTACTTAGGTAGTGTCATACCTCCAATCTCATCCTCATCTACGTCCTCGTTCCTTTCTGTAATATCGCTTTCAAGTTCATCTCCCTTGCATAGACCCTCTATATACTTCTTTCAACTTTCAGCTTTCCCTTTTTTGTTTAGGACTGATTTTCCTTTTGAGCTCTTGATGTTCAGACAGTTGCTTCTTTTTTCTCCGAAGGCCTCTTTAATTTTTTTGTTGGCTATATCTATCTTTCCCCTACTGAAATAAGCTCCCAAATCCTTACATTTGTCCTCTAGCGCCGACCGCGGTGGTCTCGCGGTTGTAGACGCGCAGTTCGGAACCGTGCGACTGCTGCGGTCGCAGGTTCGAATCCTGCCTCGGGCATGCATGTGTGTGATGTCCTTAGGTTAGTTAGGTTCAAGTAGTTCTAGGTTCTAGGGGACTAATGACCACAGCAGTTGACTCCCATAGTGCTCAGAGCCATTTGAACCATTTTTTTGTCCTCTAGCCGTTCCTACTTTGCCATTTTGTACTTCCTGCCAGTCTTATTCCTTAGATGTTTGTATTCCCCTTCATATGTTTCATTGGCTGCAGTTTAAATTTTTTCGTTTCACCATTTAAGTTCAGTATCTCTTGTGTTTCTGCTAGGCCTTATCTTTTTACCTATTGTATCATGTGTTGCCTTCACTATTTTATGACTTGATGCTACCCATTCGTCTTCTACTGCCTTCCTTTCCCCTGTTCTAGTCATCCGTTGAATAAATCTCCCTCTGAAATTTCAACAGCTTCACATTATGTTAACCTATACATGTCCCTTCTCCTTAATTTCGTACTTTTTTACTATTTCTTCAGCTTTAATCTACAGTTCACAACCAATTTTCTGTGATCAGAGTCCACATATGCTCCTCTAAATGTCTTACAATTTAAAATCTGGTTCCGAAATCTCTGTCTTACCTTTATATAATCAATCTGAAACCTTCTTGTGTCTGTGGGTCTGCTTCACATACACATCCTTTCATGATTCTTAAATGGTCTGCAATGATTAAATCATGCTCTGTGCAGAGTTCTACCAGGCGGCTTCCTCTTTCGTTCTTTTCTCCCAGTCCACTTTCACATATTATTTTTCCTTCTCTTCATTTTCCTCTACTATCGAATTCCACTCCTGAATCACAATTAAACTTTCGTCTACATTAACTATAAAATAATTTCTTTTATCTTGTCAAACATTTCTTCAATCGTTTCATCACCTCATACATGGAAGAAAATAGAAATTTTGATCTGTTTTAACTTAAGCATCGAAACTAAAAGTTCACCTCAAAGCCAGTTGTAATCATCATCATCATCATTTAAGACTGATTATGCCTTTCAGCGTTCAGTCTGGAGCATAGTCCCCCTTATAAAATTCCTACATGATCCCCTATTCAGTGATAACATTGGTGCCTCTTCTGATGTTAAACCTATTACTCCAAAATCATTCTTAACCGAATCCAGGTACGTTCTCCTTGGTCTGCCCCGACTCCTCCTACCCTCTACTGCTGAACCCACGAGCCTCCTGGGTAACCTTGCTTCTCCCATGCGTGTAACATGACCCCACCATCTAAGCCTGTTCGCTGTGACTGCTACATCTATAGAGTTCATTCCCAGTTTTTCTTTGATTTCCTCATTCTGCACACCCTCCTGCCATTGTTCCCATCTACTAGTACCTGCAATCATCCTAGCTACTTTCATATCCGTAACCTCGACCTTATTGATAAGGTAATCTGAATCCACCCAGCTTTCGCTCCCATACAACAAAGTTGCTCGAAAGATTGAACGGTGCACAGATAACTTAGTCTTGGTACTGACTTCCTTCTTGCAGAAGAGAGTAGATGGTAGCTGAGCGCTCACTGCATTAACTTTGCTGCACCTCGCTTCCAGTTCTTTCACTATGTTGCCATCCTGTGAGAATATGCATCTTAAGTACTTGAAACCGTCCACCGGTTCTAACTTTGTTCCTCCTATTTGGCACTCAATCCGTTTATATCTCTTTCCCACTGACATAACTTTTGTTTTGCAGATGCTAATCTTCATACCATAGCCCTTACATTTCTGATCTAGCTCTGAAATATTACTTTGCAAACTTTCAATAGAATCTGCCATCACAACTAAGATATCCGCATATGACTTTTTGTGTTCACCTATCTTAATCTCACCCAGCCAGTCTATTGTTTTCAACATATGTTCCATAAATAATATGAACAACAGTGGAGACAGGTTGCAGCCTTGCCTTACCCCTGAAACTACTCTGAACCATGAACTCACTTTACCATCAACTCTAACTGCTGCCTGACTATTCATGTAAAGACCTTTAATTCCTTGCAAAAGTTTTCCTCCTATTCCATAATCTCGTAGAACAGACAATAACTTCCTCCTAGGAACCCGGTCATATGCCTTTTCTAGATCTATAAAGCATAGATACAATTCCATGTTCCACTCATAACAAGTCTCCATTATTTGCCGTAAGCTAAAGACCTGGTCCTGACAACCTCTTGTAAGTTGTAAGTTGCAGGTTATTTGGCATCCTGAATATGCCTCCCTGGTACAACTAACTCGCCTGCTCGTCGTGTATTACTCAGCGTGGTTCATGGCAAGACGGTGATAGCCGGCCGGGTGGCCGAGCGGTTCTAGGCGCTACAGTCCTGAACCGCGCGACCGCCACGGTCGCAGGTTCGAATCCTGCCTCGGGTATGGATGTGTGTGATGTCCTTAGGTATAAGAGTTGTAAGTTCTAGGGGACTGGTGACCTCACACGTTAAGTCCCATAGTGCTCAGAGCCTTCTGAACCATTTGAGATGGTAATAACACAGCAACAAACGGCATACTAAGACCTCCATTTCACTAAGTGCAAAAAGAAATAATGGTTCAAATGGTTCTGAGCACTATGGGACTTAACTTCTGAGGTCATCAGTCCCCTAGAACTTGGAACTACTTAGACCTAACTAACTTAAGGACATCACACATATCCATGACCAAGGCAGGATTCGAACGGGCGACAGTAGAGGTCGCGCGGTCCCAGACTGTGGCGCCTAGAACCTTTTGGCCACGCCGGCCGGCTCAGGAAGTGCAATTCAGTTACAATCGTGCGGAATAGTTTTTAGCACAGTGTACAGCACTGCATCTCCTACAGTGCAAGTGGCATATGGATCTCACATTGCACCATTGGCCCACAAGGTCACCTGATATCAGGGCTTGTAAATTTTTCGTTCGATTTGTGTAACTAAGTCTATGTGCCTCCTCTTGCAGCAGCTTTGAGAGACTGTACGGCTGCATAGCAACAGACGTTAACTTAGTAACTCCAACCTTCCAACAAACACACAGAAAAACTTTAGCTACTTTCCAGATGTCGCATTGAGGGCTCATTAAATATTTCTGAAACGTAAATGAAATGTCTGATCCTGAACCTAAAAGCAAAATCTATCGCAAAGTCATATTTGCACGCATGTAAAATATGTATAGTAAAATTGGACGTTAATTTTTACAATGAAATGTTTTAGTCCTGTATGTAAATTGAAACTGAAGACATGTTTTGGTATACATTTACGTGCAAGATATACTATTGTGAAATCATTTGAGTCCTTTTGAAACATTGTGTATATCTGTCATTCCCACTACTTCGAATCTTAATGCAGCACTTACAGAGAAAAAACTGCAGACAATAATGGGACAAAACAGAACACTTTTCGACTAGACACATATAATCTATGACAAAAAATTTTGTCAGAATCTGTTCGAAACAACATTCATGAAGCAGCGGAATATAAGAGAGAATAGTTAGTGTGATATCTCCCTGAGAACTACACTTATAAAATGTTTTGAAAGTGTTTTCATTACATCTTTTGTCTTATGTTCAGTACAAATTTTTCATATTACTTTAAGCTAACTTCCCAATGGGTAAGAGACTTAAAATTTAATATGTAGCTGAGAACTGGATCACAACACAGTATTAACCAGCTTTCTTGTAGGTCTTTTTGGCAGGGGTAGAGATTGGGGTGTCTTAACTTGGTAACACCTGACATCTAGGCTGCCCTGCGTGACTGCCATGTTTTGTGAGTAGTATCGGAATGTGCTTCAAGAAGTGTATGTCCAGACAATGTTGTCCGAGCAGGGAGCTGGGTAGGAGGGGATGGAGAAAGGCAGGGAGGAGGGGGAAATGGACAGGTGGAGCTGGGAAGATGAGATGGACAGAGAGATACAGGAAGTGGAAGAGATGGACAGAGAGAGGAGGTAGAGAGCAGGATGAGAGAACAGGCAAGAAAGGGTGATGGGCAGAGAGACGTGATGGGAGAGGTGTTTATAATGATGGGTGGGTGGGGGGGGCAAAGAGAGGAGATGGAGATAAATGTGGAGTGGGAAGTGGGAGATGGTCAGAGAGAAGGGTAGGAGGCAATGAAAAAAGAAAGGAGGATAGAGACATAGTGAGGGGTAGGGGAGAGATGGTGGAAAGATAATGAAGAGATGGGCACAGAGAGGGGGCTGGAGGAGATGAGCAGAGGGGAGGGAGAAGGAAATAGATAAAGAGAGGGCATAGAAGTATGTGAAGAGAGAGAGAGGGGGGTAGAAAGAAAATGATAGAGAGTGGAAGGACGGGCAAGTAGCCAAAGAGGGAGGGGAAGAGGAAATGGAGAGCTGTGTGAGAAGGTGATGGGGTGACAGGGGGGAGAAGGAGACAGATGGAGAGAGAGGGAGGAAATGGACAGAAGGAGATGGGGGAGAAGGCGATGGACAGAGAAAGAGAGGAGGGGGAGATGACCAGAGAGAGATAGAAGACAGTTAACAAGGGAAGAGCGAAAAATAGAGTGGGAAGGAGAAGATGGACAGAGAGGGGAGGAGGAGATGGACAGACAGGGCAGGGAAAAAAGGAGAGAGCAAGAGAGAGAGAGAAAGAGAGAGATGTGCAATGTGACATACACATTCAAGAGAAAAGCAACTGGTATAAAATAGTATTGAAATAAAAATGTTACAAAAATCATATAAAATTAATTTTCCTTGCTTCTTTATTTTATTTCTACGAAAATAGCAATTAAACAAATTGGCATATTATTAGAAGAAAACTACACAACTAGTCTATTTCAGATATGATCAAGTGAAGTGACACTGAAATAAACCTGTAATTTAACATACTCTCATAATCTCCTCAAAATGTTTCAAATCAAATGAGAAATCCACACACGTAAGTCTAAACAGCAGAAAATAATTAAGTGAAATTGAATTTACAACACATGTTGTTTGAAAATGAATATCCAAATTTTAAGGATTTGTAGCATATATACGTTCCGCTTGGATCGTAAATAATACATCAAATAAAAGAGCAACTCGAACACTTTTTCTTACAAGTGTTCAATATGAGCACCATTCACCACATGGCTCACATGGAGTCGATACGTGCCGACTTTGCAAACGAAATGTTACTTGATGACGATGAAGATTTTTTGCATCGTGTCGTCTTCAGTGATGGATCGAAACTTCGTCTAAGTGGAAGTGTGAACACACGTAACGTGCTCTTCTGGTAATCAGAAAATCCCAACGATATTGTACAGTTGTAACGAGACTGTCCTGGCGAAAAATTTATGGGCTTTTCTTTTCCAGTGAAGTGTAACTGCCGTGTGGCAAGATGGTGTGCCGCTGCACTCGCATAGCGTCAGTACCCTGTTGGTTAAACGACGTTGTAGCCGACTGCGGGACTATCTGCAAGACGCTGGATGACAGAACTCGATTTTCATGGGTCCACGTTGACACTATTTGACGCTATGTGATTCTAACGTTGGGAATTCATAAAGGGTCATGTGTACGTACTTCCGCTACCAGCTGATCTACCCGAATTAAGAAACAGGATTGAAGCACCTGTTGCAGGAATTACTCCGGACACACTGATCTAGGTTTGGGCAGATCTCGCCTATCAGCTCGATGTGTGCTATGTGTCGAACGGTCCTCACACTGAACACTAAAGCAAACAGTTCGGTTGCTCTTTCATTTGATGTATTATTTACAATCGTAAGTTGTCTGTAATAAATGCTACAAAGCCTTAAGACCCGGATATTAGATTTAAAACACTCTGCATAACAAGATATAAATCGGACTAAAAAGTATACAATATTTCTCATTGCCGCATACTGCTTCCTAACCCCGCGCAAATAGGCCTGAAAATTTGTGTATGTGAATTTTTGACAGCTATGAAAATACTTACAAGATTAAAAACGACAAACGTGGGATGAATGCAATAGATGATAGTCAGGAGATGAACTACTCATGCATCAGTTATGTGCTGTATGTACTCCACGTTTTTGTATGAAATTTGGAAAGTTTTTCATAGCAGTTACAAATTCATAATCACACATTTTCATTACTGTCTGTGTAGGATTAGGAATGTGTATGGGACTAGGAAAAATTATTTTATGCTTTTTAACCCTACTGAAAAACGTGCTATATTAAAAAATATTTTTATTTGATTATTTATTACGTAAGGATGTAGACGCTTATCTCACTAGGCGTAAGATAGATACTGCCTACAGGAAAATTAAAGAGACCTTTGGAGAAAAGAGGACCACTTGTATGAATATTAAGAGCTCAGATGGAAACCCAGTTCTAAGCAAAGAAGGGAAAGCATAAAGGTGGAAGGAGTATATAAAGGGTCTATACAAGGGCGATGTACTTGAGGACAATATTATGGAAATGGAAGAGGAGATGAAATGGGAGATACGATACTGCGTGAAGAGTTTGACAGAGCACTGAAAGACCTGAGTCGAAACAAGGCCCCCGGAGTAGATAACATTCCATTGTAACTACTGAAGGCCTTGGGAGAGCCAGTCCTGACAAAACTCTACCATCTTGTGAGCAAGATGTACGAGACAGGCGAAATACCCTCAGACTTCAAGAAGAATATAATAATTCCAATCCCAAAGAAAGCAGGTGTTGACAGATGTGAAAATTACCGAACAATCAGTTTAATAAGTCACAGCTGCAAAATACTAACGCGAATTCTTTACAGGCGAATGGAAAAACTGGTAGATGCCGACCTCGGGGAGGATCAGTTTGGATTCCGTCGAAATGTTGGAACACGTGAGGCAATACTGACCCTACGAATTATCTTAGAAGCTAGATTAAGGAAGAGCAAACCTCCATTTCTAGCATTTGTAGACTTAGAGAAAGCTTTTGACAATGTTGACTGGAATACTCTCTTTCAAATTCTGAAGGTGGCAGGGGTAAAATACAGAGAGCGAAAGGCTATTTACAATTTGTACAGAAACCAGATGGCAGTTAAAAGAGTCAAGGGACATGAAAGGGAAGCAGAGGTTGGAAAGGGAGTGAGACAGGGCTGTAGTCTCTCCCCGATGTTATTCAATCTGTATATTGAGCAAGCAGAGAAGGAAACAAAAGAAAAATTCGGTGTAGGTATTAAAGTCCATGGAGAAGAAATAAAAACTTTGAGGTTCGCCGATGACATCGTAATTCTGTCAGAGACAGCAAAGGACTTGGAAGAGTAGTTGAACGGAATGGATAGTGTGTTGAAAGGAGGATATGAGATGACCATCAACAAAAGCAAAACGAGGATAATGGAATGTAGTCGAATTAAGTCGGGTGATGCTGAAGGAAATAGATTAGGAAGTGAGACACTTAAAGCAATAAAGGAGTTTTGCTATTTGGGGAGAAAAATAATTGATAATGGTCGAAGTAGGGAGAACATAAAATGTAGACTGGCAATGGCAAGGAAAGCGTTTCTGAAGAAGAGAAGTTTGTTAACATCGAGTATAGATTTAAGTGTCAGGAAGTAATTTCTGAAAGTATTTGTATGGAGTGTAGCCATTTATGGAAGTGAATCATGGGCGATAAATAGTTTGGAGAAGAAGAGAATAGAAGCTTTCAAAATGTGGTGCTACAGAAGAATGCTCAAGATTAGATGGGTAGATCACATAACTAATGAGGAAGTATTGAATTGGATTGGGGAGAAAAGAAGTTTGTGGCACAACTTGACCAGAAGAAGGGATCGGTTGGTAGGACATGTTCTGAGGCATCAAGGGATCACCAATTTCGTATTGGAGGGCAGCGTGGAGGGTAAAAATCGTAGAGGGAGACCAAGAGATGACTACACTAAGCAGATTGAGAAGGATGTAGGTTGCAGTAGGTACTGGGAGATGAAGAAGCCTGCACAGGATAGAGTAGCATGGAGAGCTGCATCAAACCAGTCTTAGGACTGAAGACCACAACAACAACAATAACAACATTTTGCAATACGGCAGGCCCTCTGGCCTCTTCATAGACTTATTAAGGGCCACCAAACCAGACTACCTCGCATTTCTAAAATCTGAATTTGCATACATGCAAATTAGTGTCATTTCGGAACCACACTACACTGTGACGAAAAGAAGGTAATCGGATGTCATGTACCAGCGTGTACGTGGTTGGCAGTAGGATGCATGCATATCAAAATTCTCTCATTTCACGCTGGAGGCGAGCGGTAACTTGGCAGAGAGAAGGCCAGGATGCCGGAAGAACATCCGGTAACGGGCATTACGGACGGAGTCACTTTCGGTAGCTAGTGGTTTCTTCTCTCGATTTCGGGTGACAGGGAGTCTAAACGAATTTTGTTGCAAATCCATAATTGAAGAAAGCTTTGTCAATCGGGAACGACTGGCCGAGTTCTGACACAGCGCAGAAGCCGCACACAGGGTGAGGGCGGGAAGAGAATTTGAGTAATTGGTGGTTCCTGGCCGCCTAACAAGTCGGTTGCGTTCTCTGCCGCCCTTGCTTCAGAGTAATCTCATTCGCAGACTCATTTGTCCGACCACCTGGACAAACAGAGCTCCGTACTTGGATCGATCTCCTAGGCGGAGGTGACAACGAGTAGCAGCCGACGTCAGCACGGCGCATTCCGCAGCTCCGGCCTGTAGAGTTTCAGCAGATTTTTCAGCCGCCCAGAATTCAAGGTAAGGTTTCTCAGCGATTTCATCCATAGAGACACTTCGCCTCCTTAATTGATATCGAGGCACTACATCTGATTACCCTCTTGTTTAGCGATATTATACATTTCACCTGTTGTCTTTGCTCCCCCTTCCTCCAGTAAAGAAGCACACTAGATTCCGTGCAGTGTCACTTGTACAAGGTCTTGCCGACACCTCTATCAGATATGGACCATTTACATGTTTTGTTTCGGTTCATATACCTGATTGTTCCTTGTACAAATTCATGATCAATCCTGTGTTTCATGAAAAGAAAAGAATGCAGGTGTAATATTTTAATGATGGCATTTATCTGCTAAACATTCATACTCAGCAGAATCCGTTCCCGTCATCATTTTTGGGAGGGAAAGTTTGAGAATTTAATTTAGTGAACAAATTACATGAAAGGCTAAACACCCTACGTACGATTTATATCAGGGAAATTATTACACTGCATTACACACCATGTGCAGATTCAATATACACCCACTTGGGTGTGATTTACATAACAATCGGGATTCCGCCCTCTAACTTGCATACTGTGACTGGGCTGTCCATACTTTTCTTATGTTTCAGATGGTGAGATCTTTTAGTTTACGCAAATTCGTGTTTTACACTTTATTTAACAAACAACAAGTAACGAAGTTGCACGTTCTGGCGCGCATTCACCACCCCAGTAGCCAATCAAATCACAGCATCACCCGCCGGAACGACGTCAAATAAATAAAGGAGCCCAACCAATTGTGGTGCCGTGTGATGACAACACGTTTAGCTTCCTTTGGTCGTACACACCGATAAATATTTTCTATTGCCGTCAACTGCCTCTTACAGGACGTAGGATGGCTTAATAGTCAGGGCTGGAAGCTTCAACAGCCAGAAATGTTATACTAGCTACCTACAGATTAAGTTTTACCACACTAACCATCAAGGCTATGGATACTGCAATCCGGAGGCAGAACGTAAACACATGGGTCATTTTTAACGGATAAATTAGTATCCGGCTGTACTGTGATAAGGCAGCTGCTGATAATGGCAGACATATAAGAGCTGGTGGAAAACATTTGCAGCCCTACGTACGCAGGTGATGCAGTAGTGTACAGAAAGGTAATATACACTCATACTCATAAATTAAGAATAGCTCCAGAATGTGGAGGAACACAACGTAGCACTACGCAAAACTGACACTAATAGCATAGGCGCATATGGAACACAGACGACACAGACCTGTAAGTCCACGATATGGGTGAAAAGTTGAGAAAAGCATCCCGAAACACATGTGCTAGAAAACGCCACTGTTTCCTGCGTATATACCCCGACACAAATATGGGATACGATCACCGTGCACATGTACACAGACCACACAACAGGTTGGCATACTCTGGATCAGGTGGCCGAGCAGCTGCCGGGGTATAGCCTCCCATTCTTGCACCAGTGTCTGTCGGAGCTTCTTAAGTGTCGTAGGTGTTTGAAGACTTGCAGCAATACGTCGACCGAGAGCATTCCAGACGTTCTCGATGGGGTTTAGGTCTGGAGAACAGGCAGGCCACTCCATTCGCCTGATGTCTTCTGTTTCAAGGTACTCCTCCACCGTCTCAGATCGGTGGGGCCGTGCGCTATCATACATCAGGAGGAAGGTGAGACCCACTGCACCCCTGAAAAGGCCGACACAATGGTGTAAAATGACGTTCCGATGCAGCTGACCTGTTCCTCTGTCAAAGACATGCAGGGATGTACATGCACCAATCATAATCCAACCCCACACCATCAAACGATGATCTCCATTCAGGTCCCTTTCAAGGACATTAAGAGGTTAGTATTTGGTTCCTGTTTCACGCCGGATGGAAACCCGGCGAGAATCACTATTCAGACAATACTCCTCCGTGAACATAGCCTGAGACCACTGTTCAGTCATCTGTAGACTGTGTGTCTGGAGACAACTGTTCCTGTGGCTGCGGTACGGTCCCGAGCAAGGCTACCTGCAGTACTCCGTGGCCGTCTGCGAGCACTGATGGTAAGATATCGGTCTTCTTGTGGTGTTGTCCACTGTGGACTTCCCTTACAGTAGTGCCTGGACACGTCTGCTGGAGTCGTTGCCATAACCTTGAGATCACACTTTGTGGCACGCGGAGGACCCGTGCTAAGAGCTGCTGTATTTGACCAGCCTCTAGTCGCCCTAGTATTCCACCCCTCATAACGTCATAAATATGTGTTCTTTGAGCCATTTTCAACACACCGTCATCATTAGAACGTCTGAAAATGTCTGCACACTTACTCGCTGCACCGTACTCTGACATGTATCAACACACCTCTCCATATGTGAACTGCTGTCAGCGCCACCATGCGAAGACCGCAGGTCAAATGCACCGCATGGCCATACCCCGAGGTGATTTAAATCTGCAAACCGCCCACCAGAGCGTTGTTTCACCATGTATCAGCATGATACTTAATTAATGAGCATCAGTGTATTTAGAAACATGTTTCGAAATGGAGAGAGAAGTGAAGATGATAAGGCCTGATGCAGAGATTCGCAGATGAGTCTTTAAATGCCTTACACTAGTCCTACACTTAATTACTTTCAGACTTTTAGGTACAATATCGTTTGACTACGCAATCGGCTATTAGTCAACAGAACCTAGGTGTGATACTGGTGTATCTGTGCGGATGATTTAAGGTCAAATATCCATATGCCTTGGCAGACGGTTACGGATTGCTCCAAGTTTCAGACCTCCAGGAGAGGACAGGAAGGCGGAGGTGACGTCGGAGGGCGCCACGACTTATTCACCTTTGCAGAGGAAGGTTGTAGGCACCTTTGAGGCAAATTTCGAATTTTCCTGTCGCATTGGGAAATAGTTACGGGATTTAAAAAAAGTGATTCTTTAATACTGTTGTGCAGCGTATTTAAGCGCCATTGGTATGCGTTGTGTCATTGGTCGCCAGTTTGGAATCGCGTTTGTGTTGCATTTTGGGACTTGTTGTGACATAATTGATATCAAAGACTTTAGTTTATCCCAGTTGTATGTGCAGATATACCAGAGAAAGAATGGCAGAGAAAGATCTTATCAGCGAAACCTCCGAAGCATTTGTCTACATCAACATCTGCATCCCTACTTCGCAAACCCCCTGACGGTATGTGGCGGACGGTACTTTGAGTATCTCTACCCGTTCTCTCTTCTAATCCAGTCTCGTATTGTTCGTGGAAATAAATATTGTCGGTATGCCTCTGTGTGGGCGCTTATGTCTCTGATTTTATCCTCACGGTCTCTTCGCGAGATATACGTAGGAGAAAGCAATATACTGCTTCCTCGGTGAAGGTATGTTCTCGAAACTTCAACAAAAGCCCGTTCCGAGCTACTGAGCATCTCTCCTGCAGAGTCTTCCACTGGCATTTATCTATCATCTCCGTAACGCTTTCACGATTACTAAATGATCCTGTAACGAAGCGCGCTGCTCTCCATTGGATCTTCTGTATCTCTTCTATCAACCCTATCTGATGCGGATCCCACACTGCTGAGCAGTATTCAAGTAGTGGGCAAACAAGTGTACTGTATCCTACTTCCTTTGTTTTCACATTGCATTTTCCTTAGGATTCTTCCAATGATTCTCAGTCTGGCATCTGCTTTACCGACGATTAATTTTATATGGTCATTCCATTTTAAATCAGTTCTAACGCCCACTCCCAGATAATTTATGGAATTAACTGCTTCCAGTTGCTGACCTGCTATATTGTAGCTAAATCATTTAAGATGTTTCTTTCTATGCATTCGCAGCATATGACACTTGTCTACATTGAGATTCAATTGCCATTCCCTGCACCATGCGTCAATTCGTTGCAGATCCTTCTGCATTTCAGTACAATTTTCCATTGTTACAACCTCTCGATATACTACAGCATCATCCGCAAAAAGCCTCAGTGAACTTCCGATGTTATCCACAAAGTCATTAATATATATTTTGAATAGCAACGGTCCTACGACACTCCCCTGCGGCACAACTGAAATCACTCTTACTTCGGGAGACTTCTCTCCGTTGAGAATGACATGCTGCGTTCTGTTATCTAGGAACTCTTCAATCCAATCACACAATTGGTCTGATAGTCCATATGCTCTTACTCTGATCATTAAACGACTGTGAGGAACTGTATCATACGCCTTGCGGAAGTCAAGAAACACGGCATTTACCTGGGAATCCGTCTGTGGCCCTCTGAGTCTCGTGGACGAATAGCGCGAGCTGGGTTTCACGCGACCGTCTTTTTCCAAACCCATGCTGATTCCTACAGTTAGATTTCTAGTCTCCAGAAAAGTCATTATACTCGAACATAATACGTGTTCCAAAATTCTACAACTGATCGACGTCAGAGATATAGGTCTATAGTTCTGCTCATCTGTTCGACGTCCCTTCTTGAAAACGGGGATGACCTGTGCCCTTTTCCAATCCTTTGGAATGCTACGCTCTTCTAGAGATCTCTGGTACACCGCTGCAAGAAGGGGGGCAAGTTCCTTCGCGTATTCTGTGTAAAATCGAACTGGTATCCCATCAGGACCAGCGGCCTTTCCTCTTTTGGGCGATTTTAATTGTTTTTCTATCCCTCTGTCATCTATTTCGATAGCTACCATTTTGTCATCTGTGCGACAATCTAGAGAAGCAACTACAGTGCAGTCTTGCTCTGTGAAACAGCCTTCGAAAAAGACATTTAATTTTTCGGCCTTTAGTCTGTCATCCTCTGTTTCAGTACCATTTTCCTCACAGAGTGTCCGGAAATTTTGTTTTGATCCACCTACCGCTGTGACATAAGACCAAAATTTCTTAGATTTTCTGCCAAGTTAGTACATAGAACTTTTGAATTCACTGAACGCCTTTTAACATTTTCAATGTTCTGATAATAAGTTGCCGTCTCTTTAATCTAAGAATAGATGAACAATGCAGCTAGCCGCTATCTCTGTGTAATGTCTTGTCTGAATAGACGTGTATCTGTTGTCTTTAATATCCCTTCACCATCACACATAAGTCTATACAGTAAAGTAAGGCCCTCCCAGTTCTTGGCTTCTCCGTGATAAGACAGGCGAAAAATTAGACTAATGGAGGATTATTAGTATTATCTCTATTTTCATTCGCTCTTTCTCTTTCTCTGCTTTATCTATGTATAGTTTTTAAAATAAGATTTCATTACGTGATAAAAAGAATCAGCAAAAATAGAATCTTTGGTGGAGTGCTTCGTCTTGGTAATCAGCGGATGGCTTGCTGTAAAAGATCTTTACATTTATAATTACTGTTAAACACTGCAGTCAGTCGGGAGAATCAATCGTTTGGACAATTTGTTCCTTTTACGAAAGGCTGCGAATTCCAGATGTGTACGAAGCCTTTTTGGACGATTTAACACAGACTCAGTGTTTGCAGGCTCTCTTCGACACAGATGAAACTTCCCCACTAATTACAGGGCCAACTTGATAATCAAATGATACAGAAAAAAACTCATTCGTTCATTCACTCCAGAACAAAAAAGTCACAAACCTTATTTATAGAGGAAATCGTGTATTAAATCCATCTGCATTACATGTCCAGATCTCTGGTGATTCCACGCCTTAATTATTTTCCTTTTACAATCTCTTTCTCTTCAAACCAAACCGCCAACGGCACAAATGTTAATTGGCTCGCTTTAGCGAGAAGGAAACAGATACTCCAGAAGCTGTCCTCGTTACCACTCTAACAACCATGGAGAATGCATATATGTATCTGTGTTATTTCAAAGAATAAACGCACTAGAAAATACTTTGGCGTCGACGAGCTGTCGCCGCATATATTACTTTACCAAAGTGAGTGAATGTGGATGGTTTGATTGAAAATGATTAATTGGTGCGTGGTAGAGGGTACTTGCTGTGGGGACATTACAGCCTCTCGCATAGCCCTCATCACACTGCATTTTGGTACTCGTTATGACGTCATTGGTATCGAAGACTTTAGTTAATACCAGTTGTATGTACAGATATTCTACACAAAGAATGGCAGAGAAAAATCTTAACAGCCAAACCTCCAAACCTCTGAAGTGTTTGAAAAGAGAAGGGTAACACTAGATCAGGACAGCTGGATGGTGATGGGCCTCTGCTCCCCACATGAGTAGGCTGTCAGTAGGCAGACAGGGAGAGACGGACAGTCGCGCTTACGTCCAGAGACGCGACGGCCCGGTGAAGTCGACGTAGCCCAGCCGCTTGGCGCTCATGATGAGCGCGGGCACGCCGAGGTCCGCGGAGCCGTTGTGCAGCAGGCCCACCACGCCGTCCGTCGTGAAGCCGAACGAGGGCGTCGCCATCAGCACCAGCCTGCACGAGCGCGTGTGCACCAAAGTGAGTGCGGGCCACCGGCTGGGCAGTGCGCTGCGGGTTGCGGCAGCCATCGTAAGGGGTCGCGCGCTTACCGGAAGTTGTACATGTGCGACAGCGTCGTGCACACCGACCAGCCGTAGCGCGTGATCGTGTCCAGGTGCTTGTCCTTCACGTTCCTCAGACGGTCGCCGAGGTGGTCCAAGGGAGTGTTCACCACCTGCCCAAATAACGAACGCAGTACAGCTGTGCAAACATGTGTAGGCTGACGAAAATCGCATCTACGAGGGGCGTTTCAAAAGTCCGTGCAAAACTAAAAACTACTTACGTGTTTGGAGTAAAGATTTTTTATTTTTCGGCCTAGTCTCCATTTAGACTTATACACTTCGTCCAACGCTGTTCTAATTTGCTGATACCTTCCGAATGATGGGAATTGTCTAAGTCTGCGAAATAGCTATTAGTAGCTGCACTCACCTCCTGAGTTGAATAAAATCTTTGACCCGCCAGCCATTTCTTCAAATTGAGGAACAAATAGTAGTCTGAGGGAGCCAAGTCTAGAGAACAGGGGGATATGAAACGAGTTGGAATCCTATTTCCATTAATTTTGCGACCACAACTGCTAAGGTGTGTGCTGGTGCAGTGTCGTGATGGAAAATGACTTTTTTGCGGTCCAATTGCCGACGATTTTCTTGCAGCTCGGTTATTAAACAGTCCATCGACGATGAATAATACGCACCTGTAATAGTTCTATCTATTTCCAGAGGATTATCCCAAAAGACAGTCGCCATAAACTTTCCGCCCGAAGGAATGGTCTTCGCCTTTTTTGGCTTAGATTCTCCCTTGGTAACACATTCTTCAGATTCTTGTTTAGTCTCAGGAGTATAGTAATGTACTGTCTGCCTCCAGTAACTGAATGGTCAGCGTGATGGATTGTCAATCCTCTGAGCCCGGATTCGATTCCCGGCTGGGTCGGGGAATTTTCTCCAACCAGAGACTGGGTGTTGTGCTGTCATGTTCATCATCCTATCACCCTCATCGACTGCAGGTCGCCGAAGTGGCGTCAAATTGAAAGACCGACACCCGGCGAATGGTCTGCCCGATGGGGCAGTAGCGTATCCATATTTCATCCACACTGACGATACGACGCTTAAAGTCCTGCGGATTATTTCTGAACAGCTGCAAACCATCCTTGAACACTCCACACGATTCCGTTTTTGCTCAAGCGTGAGTAATCGCAGAACCCATCTTGACGATAGCTTTCTCATATTCAAATTTTTATGCAAAATATTATATACCCGTTGATTCGAGATGCCCACAGCACTAGCTATCTCATGCACCATAACTATTTGTCATCCATCACCATATCACGGATTTTATCAATTATTTCTGGAGGCGTCCAGGACGTTCAGCATCAATTCTGCACATATGGCCACTCCGAAAATTTTGAACACACTTATAAACTGTTCTAATCAAAGGTGATGAGTCACGGTAATGTTTATCAAGCTTCTCTTTAGTCTCCTGAGGCGTTTTTCCTTTCATAATGTAATGTTAAATCACCACACGAAATTCTTTTTCGTCCATTTTTTGGCAATCACTCGACTTCCTTGATTCACACGAATGCCAAACACAAATAAATAGACCAATATGGCCGAAACTTGGTGTACGTTCTTTCCAAAGATGCTGCTAACTAAACATAACCTCTATACGCGCCGGTGGTGCCATCTCTCGGACTTTTCAAACGCCCTTCGTAGTACTAGTATAGTGAAGATCAAGCAAAACTCCAAAGAACAAAGAAAGAGGCGCTTTTTTCGAGATATGGTCGTATAAGCAACTAAACGAAATGCTATATGATTCGTGGTATACCCTTTTCGCTTCTTTTATTTAAGACGCATCTTCAGTGAGAGCCATATAAACCTGAACAATTTAAGGAATCGTAACATTTGAACCAATAACGGGACACATTTTCAATTTTGGAAGACGATAATACATAACTGGGAGATTACCAACACACATGCAAAGTCCTCATACCAAATTTTGGAAAAGTCCTGGTAAGGTACCTCATAGCTTACTATATTTCCAGTTCTTCTAAGTCACTGACATGAAGTGAATGTGTCAGCACTGCAGTAAGACAAACGAGCAAGCCGTAGGTTCCCACGCTAGCAAGCAGAGGCAGTTGGCCATCTGTCGCTTTCATTGCCAGTGGGATGAGAAGCCGATGCAGAAATCGCTCATGACGTCAGCAAAGAGATACGTAGGGTAAGTTCATTTGTTCTAGAGCGAATCAAGTAATTTTTATTAACACGTATTTGCTATCAGAAGTTTCCTTTTGCCTCCTGACATTAGGAGGAGTCTTCAGGTAATAAATACTGGTTCAAATGGCTCTTACAACTATGGGACCTAACATCTGAGGTCATCAGTCCCCTAAACTTAGAACTAATTAAATCTAACTAACCTAAGGACATCACACACATCCATGCCCGAGGCAGGATTCGAACCTGCGACCGTAGCACCTTTAACCGCTCGCTCACAGTTGCCGGCTCATGAATACTATCTTTCAGTATTTGTCATGTGACTTTGTAAAAGACAATGAAATTATTGAATAAAACATCATTTCAAATCTTATTAAAATAGATTGTTTTATTACAAACCTTATATAGTCTTACATTATTAACAGAGACTGAAAATAAAAAATATATAAAAATTGTAGTTTTTCAATTTTTGCTTTGTTGTCTTACTTTTATGCTTCAGGAGAACATTTTCATTCATAGAAACATTCAAAGAATTAAAAATTCGAAGCAGCACGAGCAACGTGTGAAGGCACGTAAAGCAAAGTCATATTTGTGATGGTGAATATCATTAGAAAGACAGTGTCACGATGTCATGGTAATTTCGCGGCAGACCACGCATATCGAAGCAGTTTGCTCAAAACTGAAGCCTGAAACTGATTACGGACCAAGGTGTATATTTTAACTGCACTGATTCTACTTGTTATTTGCCTTCGCCGTGATGAGAGCAGTATAATTCTGTAATCGACGTATGTAATTCTTCACCAGTGATTAAAATTATAGGTCGCAATCTGCACACACCGATATACAGGATGGTGGAATTACTTTTAAAGAATGTGACGTGTTTCCAATTTCATCGAGAAACAATCCATCACGTAAGGAGGGATCGTTTGTCTACCCAGTCGGTCAATAACCATCAGATGATAAACAGGTCTTGACAGATTCGAGGAATAACTTTGTCACAAACTTATTGGTAGCGGTTTTCTGTAGGGTGTTAACCCGTGTCAAGTGTGAGATAAAATCTGTTTTAGTAAGATTTTAAATCTTGATTTACTTTGCCATTAATTTCATTGGTGAGATTCCAGACAAAGTGTAGCTCCCCTAGCGGGCTCCCTCCTTACAAGCCTGTAGCTAAATCTGACATCTGACATTACTTCCATTTACTTGCATCAGCCTTCTTCTTTTTTTTCTTTTCTGTCATCCTCTTTTGGGCAACTCTTGTTTTCTTTGACCCCTACGGTATCATGTTTCGATGCCTGAGGGTGTCTTTCATTTCCCTTTTCCTTTTCTATCTCTAATGGTGAAAGTTTGGCAAAGGCTCTTAGCCTGTTCAGGCTGCCGATACCTAGTCAGAATCAAAACTTTGAGAAACATCCACTGAAATTTGATGAATGGATCAGGTCTCGAAAAATTCAAGGCAGCTCTGCCAAGAAACCCTGCTCCCACGACCAGGAAGACATGAGTCGTGCCACTTCTCCCTAATGCATGGCGTACAGTGGCTGTACATTAAGTAGCCAACTGGAGAGAATTGAAGGCGGGTTTTCCGGCACCTTTAAACGACCAGAACATACTGGCTAAGGAAGATAATCCTTAAGGAAAATCCTGGTCCTTCTAGAAAGTGGGATGAGCACATGACTAGTAACCAACTCTCGGAAAACACTCCCTACTCCTAGTACACGAAGGAGCCATGGAATCAGAATGATCTCAAAGATAAGTGAGAAAGCTGTGAGAAACGACAAACGAAAATGGATCAACCGATAGGTCAGAGTAGCGACCTGGAATTTCAGGGTAATTTCCCAGACATAGAACTAGCAAATATACTAAGAGATATTAATATCAATGCTGTAGCAATCAAAGAAATGAATATGAAAGTGAGAGGTACTAAGCATGTAGGCGATTACATTATTTTCTATGGTGGAGCCAACAAAATGAAAGAGCAAGCAAGTATGTGGCATTACTGCTGCATACGAGATGGGGAGAAGACATCAAATATTGCACATACACAAGAAAAACAAAAGTGATAGACTGAAACTGAGAAGACGCAATACTACCATTATATGTATATTTGCAGCTGAAGAAGGGAAAAAAGGATGAGTCTAGAACCTTCTATGAAGAACTACATAAAACTCTGAATCAATACAATGCTACTGATCCGTTTATTATGATGGATGACTTTAGCGCCAGAACAGGAAATGTCCCAGTAACGAATATTATGGGTCCTTTTGGAGAGCCGCTATGTAAGAAAATGGAAAAAAAATACTAAGAGGTTTTACAACTTACAATAATCTAACAATAACAAACTCACTTTTTAAGATGTACCTAAGTATACTAGGACCAGAAGAGGTCTTCGATCAATAACTGACTACATTTCAGTAAATAATAAGCAATCGGGCTAAGTAAGGGCTACACGATTATACAATTTTCCGTTAATATCTAGAACAGATCTTTTACGGAAATAGAAGAAAATGACAAAACAACTAACTAACTAATAACAACTAACTAACTAATAAGATCAAAGCGTTTATGAAATTTACTTGCTGGAAGAGGAGAGCATCAAACACCTTTATCAAAGCAGATTGAATCAAGAGCTAGAAAACTTCCAGACTATAAGTAACAAAGACGAAGAAAAAATGTAAATAATGTCACATACAGGGTGATTTTTTCCACCTTGTACAAACTTATGTCCGGAAATGCATCGTTTCCAGGCTAGAGACCATTTATTCAGTCATACTTTGTTACAGAGGCTGCGATCTAATAAGCGCTGTACCACGCAGTCACAGTTAAGTACGTGTTAAAAATGGTTTCCATGTGCCTCGACGCATGCGTGTATGCGCCGTAGCTTGTGCTGTCTTACATGTTCACATCAACGAGGCTGCATCCGAACACTGTAAAGGGCAGCATGAATACGTTGCTCCAGTGTCTCCATATCTGGAATGGACTCTGCATACTCGATAATTTTGAGATAGACCCATAACCAAAAATCTCACGGTTTGAGACCAGGTAAACGAGCAGGACATGTAACTGGGCGCCCTGACTAATCCATCGACCATGGAAGATTGAGATGCGATCGGACGTTAACGGCGCAGTAGGCTGCAGCACCATTCATGTGCCACATAACCCTTCGAATCATGAATGGCACTTTTTCCAGCAGGGGAGGCAAAGTAACCCGCAAGAAAAGCATACAGTTCTGGCCTGTTAGGCGACTGGTGTCCGAACATTTCGGATACGTCCTTCATGATTTCCTGCTTCATGAAACGACCGTGTCTCAGACCAACAGCGAAACACTGTTGCAAACACTGAAATCTGTGGTTGTTGTCGGCATGGATAGGGCTTCTGATACAACCTTCTGCTCACCGCCGGTCGCCATTTGCCTTTCCGTTAGTACACACCATGTCGGCAAGCTGTCGATTCGAATACGGAACCATTGTGTACAACGCTGTATCACATCCACTACAACATGAGAAGTGAATCGGACACAACATTACCCATTACTAAGGCATCAGAGGGCGCTAGTGCATGACGTATGAGGAACAGTACCACCCTCCATGAAGAAACCGTGCATACTGTAACAGTGGCTGCATGGTACAGCGTGTATTAGACTGCACTCTCTGTAACAAAGTGTGGCTGAATAAATGATCTCTAGCACGGAAACCATGAGCATTTCCGGACGTAAGTTCATTAGACCTTTTTTGTTCTGGTATCTTCTCACCGATCAGTCCCTAGAGTTCGTTCACGTTGGAAAAAAGTCACCTTCTATAGAGTAGCAGGAGAAGCTCTCTGTAAAAAGAAGAAAATAAGGAAAATAAAGGGCTCTAATTTGGAATGAGCATATAAGGAAATCCGTTAAAGAAAAATAGGATGCATATAAAACACATAAGCAATCACGGAGCTGGAAATAGGCAGTCTTATAAGGAGAGAAGAGATATTGCTAAACGTATAGTAAGAAAGGCACACCAGTATCACTGAGATATATTTATTTCTAATATCGACGATGATGTTCACAGGAGACTGGAAATGGCCAATAAGGATAAAAAATTTAAACACAACAGAGAAAGTGAAGATACAAATAAACAATATTGAAGAAGAGCAGTGGGTAACTTATTACAAAGCATTATGGTATCGTCGTACAGCACAAGAAACTTAAATTGAAACACGGGATTAGATGAAATACAACCTGCTGAAATTAAATCTGCTGGAACATCACTGAAGAGTAGAAGGGATGGTATTAAATCTAAATTGCTACAACGTGGAGGAATGATGCTACATCTACGACTGTTACGCCCATTAAACGAATGTGGCAAGAGCTAAAGTATCCCCAAAGACTGGAGGATTGCTAGAGTGATATCAATATTTAGAAAAGAAGATAAAGCCTGTGCAGCAACTACAGAGGAATAAGTTTACTAGATCAGCATACAAATGTATGCTAAGATTTTGAACACAAGACTTAAAAACATAACGGAAGCACTACTGCATGAGGAACAAATGGATTTTAGGAAAGGATGCTTTACAATAGATGCAGTTTTTATTTTACAACAGATAATTTAAAAAACGCAGACAATATAACGAAGAAACACACCTTGCTTTTATCGGCTTTAAAAAAGCTTTTGACAGTGTCAATAGACATAGAAATTGGAAGAAAATGACGAAGCGCAGATATGCAGAACATCTGATAAATGCAATGAAAAGTATGGATCAGAACACCGCTTTCACTTTAGATCTCAACGAAAAAAGGATTGACGAGATACCAACTAACAAAGGAGTATGACAAGCCTGCTGTATATCCTCAACTTTGTTTAACATTTACATACATGAAATAATGCAAATATGGAAACAGAATTTCAAAAATGTAGATACCTAGACATGTCAACTCTTTTAAACAGCTTATTATATGCTGAAGATGCACGCGATTCTAGATGATAAAGAAGAGGACCTTCAGAAACCTTACTGAAACACATAACTACGAAATATGATATGGAGATATCAACAAAAACAACTAAGACAACAGTCTCCATGGCGAAGGAACACATTAGAAACAAAATTATGGGAGATAAAAATATTTTAGAGCAATTAAACCACTTCAGTTACCTAGGATGTGAAGTAATGTATGGCTATAGAAATTAAGCTTAGTAAACTTAAATGTGGAGCATTTAACAGAAACCTTAAAAAGATAACTAGGAAAGACATTCATATTAAACTCTACAAAACAGTTGCAGACCCAGTTGCTCTATGGAAGCGATACCTGAGTGTTTAGCAAGAACGTCGTTTTCAGGCACAAGAATTAATATTCCTGGGACTAGTGAAACGTTACACGATAGAAGACATACTAAGGAATTAAGTTATTAGAGAAGAAGTAAAAGAAATTTCGGTCTGATTGATAAAACTGTAGAGTACAGGAGAAAATGGAACGAACACCTAAAAAGAATGGAAAATGATAGATAGACTCCCCTTAAAGGGTAGAAAACATAAGCGCTAAGGTAGAAGAGATACCGGAAGACCCCGCAACAATAGGTACAGGCAATTTCGTCTAATAGACGAAGAGGAGGAGAAGAAGAAGGACAAGATAATTTCATTATACACTCTAAGACCAAAACAAGCGATGCACCACGAGCAAAATACGCAAACTGGTCACAAATTGATATTGACACAGGTATCACCGGAAAATACAAAACTGTTGGCGGCTGATGTATGTATGTGCGACGCTGCAGCACAGTTTCACCACGCAGCAGTCAAGGATAGTAAACAGGGGAAATGTCGATATCGGGCATAAAGTCTTTGCGAATCTCATTCCACGTACTCAGTTGGACAGTAACTAGGCGTCGCAGACGCATGAACAATATACGAGGGTCACTCCAAAAGAAATGCACACTAATTTTGTAAAAACACAGTTTTCATTCTGCATGTGTGAAAGTTTTACAGTGTGTAGATACATCCTTTCCGCTTAGTTGAACCTGTTCCCGTGAATGGCGCCGTCACAGCATGTCTTCAAGATGGCTGCTACACTTGACGTTCGTCAGAAGCAACGTGCTGTCATAGAATTCCTGTGCTGTGAAAACGAGACAGTGGGAAACATCCACAAGAGGTTGAAAAAAGTGTATGGAGATGCTGCTGTCGATTGCAGTACAGTTAGTCGGTGGGCAAGCAGGTTATGTGATGAAAACGGGCACGGCGATATTGAGGATTGTCCTCACAGCGGCAGGCATCGTACTTCACACACACCAGACAATGTGCCGAGAGCTAACGAACTGGTGACTGCTGACAGACGCATCACAGTGAAGAAATTGTCACGTTACGTTGGGATAGCGGAAGGAAGTGTTTGCAGAATACTGAAAGTGTTGGCGTTAAAAAAGTTTGTGCCAGGTGGGTTCCCAGGATGTTGACAGTGGCTCACAAAGAAACAAGAAAAACGGTATGCATCGAACTTTTGGAACAGTACGAGAATGGTGGAGGTGAATTTCTTGGAAGAACTGTGACAGCTGATGAAACATGGATCCATCATTTTTCACCAGAGACGAAGAGGCAATCAGTGGAGTGGCGTCATGCAAATTCACCCAAGAAAAAAAAAATTCAAAACCACATCTTCTGCTGGGAAAGTTATGGTTACAGTGCATTTCGATTCCGAAGGACTCTTGCTTCTGAACATCATGCCAAGTGGAACCAGCATAAATTCTTATGCAAATGTGACGACACTGAAGAAACTTCAAGCTCGACTGAGTCGTGTTCGACCACATCGGCAAAAGCAGGATATTTCGCTGTTGTACGATAATGTACGGCCACATGTCAGTCAACAAACCATGGAAGCGATCACAAAACTCGGATGGACAACACTGAAACACCCGCCTTCCGCGTTACAGTCCTGACCTGGCTCCATGTGACTATCATCTCTTTGGGAAACTGAAAGACTCTCTTCGTGGAACAAGGCTTGAAGATGATGACTCCCTTCCGCACGCTGCCAAAAAATGAGTTCAACAGGTTGGTCCAGAAATTTACCGTGCGGGTATACAGGCGCTGGTTCCAAGATGGCTTAAGGCAGTTGAGATGGATGGAAAGTGTGTGGAGAAATGAAAATATTGTTCCTAAAGGATGTATCTACACAGTGTAAAACTTTCAAACATGTATAATAAAAGAGAGATTTGAAAAAAATAGTGTGCAATTCTTTTGGAGTGACCCACATACGTAGTTTTCAGCATTTCAGAAACGTCGTGCAATTGGGCTCAAAGATGCTGGTTGGAGCGAATCGCCTAAGTCTGAATGTGGGCAATGGCACGATTCGACGATGTTGGCAGAAAAGTGTGAAATCTGGTCTTATATAGGGTTAAGATGGACGCAGTCGACCTAGAGAGAATGCGAAGACCGAACAGTCGTCAGAGAGGGACGAGAGCCCCACCCATCATTATCGTCGATCCGATGAGCAACTGGTCCTTCAGTGACCACACGAAACATTTACATGCTGCTCATAGAAAGAAAGATAGGCTCACTCGTTTCCTTGCGCCAATTATCATTGACCACTGTAAACCAACAACACCCTTTGCAGTGGTCTCGGATACATTCGGTCTGAAATCTCATTCATCGGAGTAGAATTGTGTGCAGTGATGAATCCTGCTTCGAGCTGAGCCCCGATGACCAGCGAAGAGCTACGGTCGCAGGTTCGAATCCTGCCTCGGGCATGGATGTGTGTTATGTTCTTAGGTTAGTTAGGTTTAAGTAGTTCTACGTTCTAGCGGACTGATGACCACAGAAGTTAAGTCTCATTGTGCTCAGAGCCATTTGAACCACTTTGAACCAGCGAAGACGTGTCTGGAGACTCACTGGTGGTAGGATACCAACCTGAATGTCCGTCGCCATACGGCCCTACAACTAGGATCGATCGTCTGGGGTGCCACTTCATTTCACAGTAGGACGCCTTTGGTTGTCATCTGCTGCACCCCCTACGGCAGAGCGGTACATCGACAATGTGGTACGTCCCGTTTTGTTACCCTTCACGGCAAGCCGTCCTGGGCCTACTTTTCAGCAGGATAACGCCTGCCTGCACACGGCATGTCTTCGTGCTTGCCGTCCTACCTTGGTCACAGGGTCACTGGATATTTCCCCAGTTGACAATGTTTGGAGCAACGGGATTTTAAGGATCAATTTGGGCGGAATTTGGCCCAGTATCCCTCAGAGGGCATCAGGCAACTCTTTCAATCAATGCCAAGCCGAATAACTGCTTGCATAAGGGACAAAGATGTACTCATGCAGTACAAAAAATGTTCAAATGTGTGGAATTCCTAAAGGGCTAAACTGCTAAGGTCACCAGTCCCTAGACTTACACATTACTTAAACTAACTTATGCTAAGAACAACATACACACCCATGTCCGAGGTAGATCTCGAACCTGCAGCGGGAGGCGCAGCATACAGTACGAACTTAATCGATTTGAGAAGCTATTTCTCTTGAATAAATCATCCAATGTTTCTGAAATGGTTTGTCTGTACATGTGCATCACAGGTACGGATTTCCGTCCCATTCAGAGAATTCCTTCGTGGTGCGTCTTAGAGCATATTTCCCGATGTAGTAAAAAAAAATGTTGATGTCACATACTTCTGCAACAATAAAATCGACAAACATAAGTCTGGTGAGTCGTGGTGTGCCTTTCCTGGCACACCAGCTCTTTGACACGTCACTAGCGATTACCCGGCTGTACTACGATCTTTGCCCCTGTTGTGATCTGTGGGCTGCTTTGCAGTCGCGGCAGTTGGGGTCAGATTCGCTACAAGGCGGAAGGACCGTGGAGGAAAACACGCTGGCTCGGCCAGCAGCGGCGCGGCCGGTCTACCATGGCAGGCGGGCGCGAGTTTGTGGTGGACCTGCCTGATGTCAACTCCGGGCGCTGTTCGTCGCATTGCCTTGGTGCCTGTTTTCTCGGAGAGACCCATCCCTCAAGACCATCTCGAACAGCGCTCTCCATCGAAGGTGTAAGTGATTTTGGTACTTTCGTTTCGTTGAACGATTTGCGTTGCAGCGAGTGTACTTGTTGGTTGGTCGCCCTAACGTACTTGTTGCTGAAGTAAGACCAGCCGGCAAGGTGAGTGGCCGCATCGAGAACAGCAGTCACTACTTCCTTCAAAAGATCAGTATTCGAAATGAGCTAGTAACTGTAAGGTATTGAAGATATTAGATCAGAGTCTAGTTGTAATTTTCTGCATACCAAGCTTACACAATTGGCAGATACACTGCAGACCTTCTTTCTTTTTCTTTTGCTTGTGCCGTTTTTCCCGCGGAAACGCAGGGTGGGCATGGTTAATCGGCTGTGGCAATGTTAGTGAAAGGGGTGGCCCGATGTCCTTCCTGCCGCCACCCCGTACCCCCCAGGACGGAATTAGTGCACCCCAACGGTCTGCGACTTGTGTAAGCCATGGTACACTGCGAAACTGTTCAGATGTCTGCGAGTCGTGTCACTGAGGTGGGACGTGGGGACCAGCTCGGCACTCACCTACGGGGATGTGGAAAACCGAATAAAAACCACATCCACGCTGGCCGGCACACCGGCCGTCGTCATTAATCCGCCGGGCGGATTCGGTCTGGGGCCGCCGCGCACACCCGTGTCCAGGAAGCACCCGGTTAGCGCGCTCGGCTAACCTGGCGGGTCTACATTGCAGACCTATGCAACCAAATTAAAGTGCACAAAACCTAGTATCATTGTGAAGGTGAGCATTTGAATAACGTGATATTATCTTGAAATTTTTTTCAATTTCATCTCTGTACACATTTTCGGCCATAATCATATGTGGAAATATTGTTTGGCAAACTATGAGAGTGTAAAAGTCTGATACTATATTTTCAGCATCGGATTTGTTTACAGTTCTTAGTTCAAATGTTTTACAGCATCGATGTTGTTGTTGTTGTCTTCAGTCCTGAGACTGGTTTGATGCAGCTCTCCATGCTACTCTATCCTGTGCAAGCTGCTTCATCTCCCAGTACCTACTGCAACCTACATCCTTCTGAATCTGCTTAGTGTACTCATCTCTCGGTCTCCCTCTACGATTTTTACCCTCCACGCTGCCCTCCAATGCTAAATTTGTGATCCCTTGATGCCTCAAAACATGTCCTACCAACTGGTCCCTTCTTCTAGTCAAGTTGTGCCACAAACTTCTCTTCTCCCCAATCCTATTCAGTACCTCCTCATTAGTTACGTGATCTATCCACCTTATCTTCAGTATTCTTCTGTAGCACCACATTTCGAAAGCTTCTATTCTCTTCTTGTCCAAACTAGTTATCGTCCATGTTTCACTTCCATACATGGCTACACTCCAAACAAATACTTTCAGAAGCGACTTCCTGATACATAAATCTATATTCGATGTTAACAAATTTCTCTTCTTCAGAAACGCTTTCCTTGCCATTGCCAGTCTACATTTTATATCCTCTCTACTTCGACCATCATCAGTTATTTTACTTCCTAAATAGCAAAACTCCTTTACTACTTTAAGTGTCTCATTTCCTAATTTAATTCCCTCAGCATCACCCGATTTAATTTGACTACATTCCATTATCCTCGTTTTGCTTTTGTTAATGTTCATCTTATATCCTCCTTTCAAGACACTGTCCATTCCGTTCAACTGCTCTTCCAAGTCCTTTGCCGTCTCTGACAGAATTACAATGTCATCGGCGAACCTCAAAGTTTTTACTTCGTCTCCATGAATTTTAATACCTACTCCAAATTTTTCTTTTGTTTCCTTTACTGCTTGCTCAATATACAGATTGAATAACATCGGGGAGCGGCTACAACCCTGTCTCACTCCTTTCCCAACCACTGCTTCCCTTTCATGCCCCTCGACTCTTATTACTGCCATCTGGTTTCTGTACAAATTATAAATAGCCTTTCGCTCCCTGTATTTTACCCCTGCCACCTTTAGAATTTGAAAAGAGTATTCCAGTCAACATTGTCAAAAACTTTCTCTAAGTCTACAAATGCTAGAAACGTAGGTTTGCCTTTTCTTAGTCTTTCTTCTAAGATAAGTCGTAAGGTCAGTATTGCCTCACGTGTTCCAACATTTCTACGGAATCCAAACTGATCCTCCCCGAGGTCTGCATCTACCAGTAAAGAATTCGCGTTAGTATTTTGCAGCCGTGGCTTATTAAACTGATAGTTCGGTAATTTTCACATCTGTCAGCACCTGCTTTCTTTGGGATTGGAATTATTATATTCTTCTTGAAGTCTGAGGGTATTTCGCCTGTCTCATACATCTTGCTCACCAGCTGGTAGAGTTTTGTCATGACTGGCTCTCCCAAGGCCGTCAGTAGTTCTAATGGAATGTTGTCTACTCCCGGGGCCTTGTTTCGACTCAGGTCTTTCAGTGCTCTGTCAAACTCTTCACGCAGTATCGTATCTCCCATTTCGTGTTCATCTACATCCTCTTCTATTTCCATAATATTGTCCTCAAGTACATCACCCTTGTATAAGCCTTCTATATACTCCTTCCACCTTTCTGCCTTCCCTTCTTTGCTTAGAACTGGGCTGCCATCTGAGCTCTTGATATTCATACACGTGGTTCTCTTCTCTCCAAAGGTCTCTTTAATTTTCCTGTAGGCAGTATCTATCTTACCCCTAGTGAGATAAGCTTCTACATCCTTACATTTGTCCTCTAGCCATCCCTGTTTAGCCATTTTGCACTTCCTGTCAATCTCATTTTTGAGACGTTTGTATTCCTTTTTGCCTGCTTCATTTACTGCATTTTTATATTTTCTCCTTTCATCAATTAAATTCAATATTTCTTCTGTTACCCAAGGATTTCTAGCAGCCCTCGTCTTTGTACCTACTTTATCCTCTGCTGCCTTCACTACTACATCCCTCAGAGCTACCCATTCTTCTTCTACTGTATTTCTTTCCCCTATTCCTGTCAATTGTTCCCTTATGCTCTCTCTGAAACTCTGTACAACCTCTGGTTCTTTCAGTTTATCCAGGTCCCATCTCCTTAATTTCTCACATTTTTGCAGTTTCTTCAGTTTTAATCTACAGGTCATAACCAACGGAGTGTGGTCAGAGTCCACATCTGCCCCTGGAAATGTCTTACAACTTAAAACCTGGTTCCTAAATCTCTGTCTTACCATTATATAATCTATCTGATACCTTTTAGTATCTCCAGGGTTCTTCCACGTATACAACCTTCTTTCATGATTCTTAAACCAAGTGTTAGCTATGATTAAGTTGTGCTCTGTGCAAAATTCTACTAGGCGGCTTCCTCTTTCATTTCTTAGCCCCAATCCATATTCACCTACTATGTTTCCTTCTCTCCCTTTTCCTACACTCGAATTCCAGTCACCCATTACTATTAAATTTTCGTCTCCCTTCACTATCTGAATAATTTCTTTTATTTCATCGTACATTTCTTCAATTTCTTCATCATCTGCAGAGCTAGTTGGCATATAAACTTGTACTACTGTAGTAGGTGTGGGCTTCGTATCTATCTTGGCCACAATAATGCGTTCACTATGCTGTTTGTAGTAGCTTACCCGCATTCCTATTTTCCTATTCATTATTAAACCTACTCCTGCATTACCCCTATTTGATTTTGTGTTTATAACCCTGTAGTCACCTGACCAGAAGTCTTGTTTCTCCTGCCACCGAACCTCACTAATTCCCACTATATCTAACTTTAACCTATCCATTTCCCTTTTTAAATTTTCTAACCTACCTGCCCGATTAAGGGATCTGGCATTCCACGTTCCGATCCGTAGAATGCCAGTTTTCTTTCTCCTGATAACGACATCCTCCTGAGTAGTCCCCGCCCGGAGATCCGAATGGGGGACTATTTTACCTCCGGAATATTTTACCCAAGAGGATGCCATCATCATTTAATCATACAGTAAAGCTGCATGTCCTCGGGAAAAATTACGGCTGTAGTTTCCCCTGCTTTCAGCCGTTCGCAGTACCACCACAGCAAGGCCGTTTTGGTTAATGTTGCAAGGCCATATCAGTCAATCATCCAGACTGTTGCCCCTGCAACTACTGAAAAGGCTGCTGCCCCTCTTCAGGAACCACACGTTTGTCTGGCCTCTCAACAGATACCCCTCCGTTGTGGTTGCACCTACGGTACGGCCATCTGTATCGCTGAGGCACGCAAGCCTCCCCACCAACGGCAAGGTCCATGGTTCATGGGGGATATTGCTGTAAAACTTCAGTCACTTCTATTAGAAGCATTTATTGGTTCTTCGTTTATGTTGTTGTTTATTGATCTCTTAACTTATATTAATTGATGTTTGCTTGGTGTTTACCGTGTTTCTTGCGGTCTGTTTGTGTTCCAGTTTTCTGCGTGCTGGGGTGTGTGGGAGCGACGCCACGTTCTGCTTCGGCGCACAGAAGCTGTGACGTGTTGTCTAATGGGAGGTGACTCCCCGTTGGGACCTGGCGTTTAGGTGTTGTTTTGGATGGCTGGTCTGCTGCTTCCGGCATTTTAACTTAAGTCAACATTTGCCCAGGGCAGCCTGGCGTCACTGCCCGTTTGGTAGACATTTAAAAAAATGGATGTTTTAATTTGCTTGTGAAGCTATTGTATTAATTAACTTGTTGTGCTCCTTGTGTTATTTGGGTTCGTAACCAACTGGTGTGCCTTGTAAATCACTTTCACATTGCTGATTATTGCCAAAAAAGAAAAAACTATCTATCCCACCTTTAAAATCACCTTCAGATTGTAATTTATGTTTCTTAGGTATTGAAATCTCCGTGGCTCATCTTTTAAGTCACTTGTTGTGATTGTATATTTGATATTGTCTTAAACACGGCCACGTGTTGATCGCCTCTTATCTCTTTTATAAAAGCTTGTTTTGAATAAATCGTTAGTTATTGATTTGCTAGTTGTTGTGTTAAGGACTGACATAGTTGAGGGCCTTGACTTCCCAAGCTAAGTGTACCCCTCACCCCGACTTCGTAAGTCACACCTGGACCTGAACTCGAGGCACGAAATTTCGGAACTGTGCCCCTACCAACTACGCAACCAGCGCAGATGATTTAGCGATGTGCGTGGAGCCTGAGGAAGCAGTGTCGAACCTTTGACTGTCATTTTCTCGGAAGCTATTGTATGTTGGTACCTAAACCAAAATGTGTGTCTCTTTATTTTCATCCTTCTATGATCCTGAGGAGGTGGAAGAGATTAGTTTTAACATCCCGTCGACGACGAGGTCGTTGGAGACAGGACACATGCTCGGATTAGGGAACGATGGAAAAGGAATGCGGCCATGCTATTCCGAAGGAATCAACCTGGCATTTGCTTCAAGCAATTTAGGGAAATCTTTGAAAACATCTAAGTAAGGTGGCCAGACGCAGGTTTCAACCGTCCTCCTTCCAAATGCGAGTCCGCCAATGCGCTACCCCACTCGGCGTCTCTATAATCCTGCCAAGTTTCCACTATGTCGGAGAGCGAATTACGTCGGGCTCGACCTGCTAATTATAGTGGAATTAATTTGTGACAGTGAAAACATTGCAGAATGTCGGGGGAAAGGCACTGTCAAATAGTGTTCTTTAAGGGGAGATTTACTGTCATTGGCCAGAAAAAAAGCATTTTCTTTGAGTAGTTTGTTCTCGGGATGTGTTACAGATATCAATGTCAAATGCTTCAAATGGCTCTGAGCACTATGGGACTTAACATCTGAGGTCATCAGTCGCTTAGAACATAGAACTGCTTAAACCTAACTAACCTAAGGACATCACACACATCCATGCCCGAGGCAGGATTCCAACCAGCGACCATAGCGGTCGCGCGGTTCCAGAGTGAAGCGCCTAGAACCGCTCGGCCACACCGACCGGCCTATCAATGTAAAATTTGGTCAAAATAATTATTGATATTTCCTCTACAAACTGGAATTTTTTTGACCGGAAATGTCTAAAAGCAAAGGCGGAAGTGCCGTCGGAACAAAACAAAATTACAATGTAGACCTCCACGCGCAGTATCTCACAGGTCAGCCGGCTCGTCTGAGATCAAAATTGAGTTGACGTTAGCGAAGTATATAAGATTCTTTAGGAGCTGTACCTTGCTTAAGCTATTTGGACCATACGAAACAAAAAGGCGGCCATTTGAAAAAAAATAGGGTTTTTCATCGATTTTTCGACTTCATCGACCACGTAAAAATATTTGTAGTTGATGTATCGCAATAAAAGTTGTACAACTCCAAGAAAATTTAGTTAGTTTCGTCGGAAACAAAGAATCAAGTCAATCGGTTCAGTATATTTGAAGCTACAATACCGCGCGATAAACAAAACGTCGTTTCGAGCAAAACGCGTCTGAAGTTTTGACTACATATAAATGCAATATTATGCAACGTACGTTCTATCAGCTATTCTGGGTCCATAAACTAGTCCTTCCTCTCCGTCAGAGAGCGTTTTGCTCGATCTGGGCCATCGTGCGCTGCTCCAGAGCCGCTCGTACGAGCGGTTTTCGGCCGCTTGAATCCGGTGGTCGTCCGAATACTTAGCGAACTGCGTCGAATAGAGTCCCAGGGTTACGTGCATCGTTTTCATGGTCTTCCAAATTGCTGAATACCCTTCCTTGAAGCTGCTCACTGCCAGTAATGTCGCAATCTCCACAGTATTCGCACCAGAATGCAAATACTTGGGGGCTAACTTCCAAACACACACGTTTAAGAATGAGATTTTGACTCTGCAGCGGAGTGTGCTCTGATATGAAACTTCCTGGCACATTAAAACTGTGTGCCGGACCGAGACTCGAACTCGGGTCCTTTGCCTTTCGCGAGCAAGTGCTCTACCAACTGAGCTACCCAAGCACGACTCACGCCCCCTCCTCACAGCTTTACTTCTGCCAGTACCTCTTCTCCTACCTTCCAAACTTTACAGAAGCTCTGCTGCGAACCTTGCAGAATTAGCACTCCTGAAAGAAAGGAGCACTTGCCCGCGGAAGGCGAAGGTCCCAGGTTCGATTCTCGGTCCGGCACACAGTTTTAGTCTGCCAGGAAGTTTCACACGCGTTTAAACTTTCATTTGAATTTTATGTGTTTCCTCCCAAGCACCAGTACAAGAATTCGTCCTCCGAAAGATAAAATCTGGTGCGTGAAAAAAGCCGATTTCAGGCAGGTGCATTTTCTTGTTCAACCGCGAATAACAAAGATTTCAGGGGTGGATTCTAAACACTTTTATGGAGCCAAAAAAACAATTTTAAAAAATCGATTTCTTGAACCAAAAGATAGTAAACCTCCCCTTAAGTGACCCCATTGATGGCAAAGGTGCAGCATGAAGATGAACGTCACTTTCTCGAAGAGCAGCCCAACTCACAGTGGCGGCGGCGTGCAGCACGTGGCCCTCCAGGTCCCACCTGGGGTTGCGGCCTCCGCGCAGTCGCAGATCCTGCAGAACGGAGGCGGGCAGGCTGTGGAGCGGCAGCGCGGGGTGCGGGCGGTACACGGACACCTGCCGCAGCATGCCGCCCGCGTCGCTCGTCACCCACGTGACCTCACTGTCCATCCGCAGCGGCAGGCCCTCCTCGGGCTGGCTCGCACTCACCACCAGCCAGCGGGCGGAGATCCCCAGCAGGCCCGCCGATGCGCTCTGGAAAAGTCACGCGTCACCCTTCAGCACTGGCGTGGTACAATGCCCAAGCCGTACGTCTAGGCACTGGCTGCAGTCTGACTCGCAGGTAGGGTGGGATGGGCGGGGGAGGCGGTCCCGAGTTCGAGTCTCGGTCCGCCAGCAGGTTTCATATCAGCTCACACTCCGCTGCAGAGTGAAAATCCCGTTCTGGAAACACCCTCCAGGCTTCATGTACGCTCCACAAAGCTTTTTAACATGGTTCTACTGTCAATGTCAAGACTGCACTAAAAATCAGATGTGTAACACCCACATGCCTAATTGTGGTGTATGGTGGAGATACTTCCACTGTTTGACCCTCATTCCTGGTATTCAAGTATGGAATCGTCAATATGTCTGAGTCTGACATCATTTTACAACTAGGTGCATATCCTGCCACTTGGGTAGTGGACATGCAAGAACTTGCTCGCAAATTATATGCTTGTACACTTGTGGTCAACACTCGGAATATACTGTGTCTCCGCAATATCCTTTCTTTCAGGAGTGCAAGTTCTCCAAGGTTCGCAGGAGAGCTTCAGTAAAGTTTGGAAGGTAGGAGACGAGGTACTGGCAGAAGTTAAACTGTGAGAACGGGGCGTGCTTAGGTAGCTCAGCTGGTAGAACACTGGCCCGCGAAAGGCAAAAGGTCCTGGGTTCGAGTCTCGGTCCGGCACACAGTTTTAATCTGCCAGGAAGTTATAATCTTAATAATGTACGTAGGTAATGTACGTAGGTAATGAAATTTCCATGAAAATGATGCTACACGACGCGACTATTTAGATGCACTTTTAATAACTTTTCTTGTGTTTTGACCACACTTTTATTTTTCCAACAACTCGTGATCTCGTGATCGAGAACGTTGTATCTAATGAACAATTTTATATGACTGCCTTTGAAAATGACGGAAATTAAAAATGCGTACGGTTGTTGGAAAAACAAAAGTATAGTCAAAACATAAAGAAATGTATTAAGAATAATGATTTCGTGTGGTTCAGTGAACTGATGCAAATCTTTCAATTGGACGCCATTTCAACTACTTGTGTATCCCTGACCTACGACAGATATTCGTCCGCTGACAGAAAACCTACATTTTGTCGTGGAAAGCAAAACAGTGGCGACTCCTCATATCGCGGAGAGGTGAAGGTCAGGTTAAAATGAAGAGCGAAAAGTCCGCGGTCCCACTGAGATTCCATCCTGCGACGTTTTGGTTTCTAGAAACGTTCTTACCGCTTTTTTCCCATCTCTTTCTTCTTTTTACGTTAGTGGTTCTCTGCGATTGTCACGTGACGTCTTTTCAATTTCGTCGATTAGAACTTCACTGACATTTTTATTGTATAGGGGAATCGCTAGACCACCAAGCCCACCATGTTATTAAGTAGATCATCTATACAGGTTGTTAGGGACAGATGCTTTTACGTCGGTATACTGAACAATATTACTTCTCTACTTACTTCATTTGCAGACTGTTATAGCAATTAGGATTAGTACGTTTTTAGGTTGGTTAGTACTTGCAAGTACATGTGGCCAGAGAAAGCCATTAATGCCTAGCTTTCCGTGGGCAGTAGGTCAGGTTTTATTTGTGAACGTGGGGACGCAAAACGGATAGTCTATACCGACACGGGTAATCCCCTTAGTGGCTCAATTACGGCCATGCAGATACGATCAGGTAGTAAATTATGTGACATGTTTGTGGGAAGAGTGCTAGCGCAGAAAAAGAAACTAACAGACTGCAGTGGATATACATTAAGATAACAATGATTGCAATATCTGCACGTACACCCCTAAGACCCTTCAGGTTCTGATAAGTGAGTTTGCAAGTATCATAAAATGACATAAATAGCCATACCTTTTGTCTTTAGTGTCTTAGAAGCACACAAATTTTACACAGCCAAGGGCCCTTTGATCTTAGTATGTGAATTAAATTTGAAATTAATACCTCTACCCATTCCTAACAAAAAGGAACTAGACTGGAGAACTCATTGTGTAAACAGTCACTACTCCATCTCCGATAGCTTCCTAGTGACTCTTGCCAATATTGTCCTCCATAAAACAAAAGTGAAAAGGCAAATACTTAATGCAGTAGAAACCAGACTTCAAATTTCCACAGTCTCGTACCGCGCACCGCGGAATTTGAATCCGTGCCAGACGCCACGGTGGTCAAAGACCCCTAGAGGTCTCTGCACCATCGCGCCTAAGACGTGGTAGCACGCGCCTCCTGGCCCACATTTAGTGTGAGGGCGCCACAGTGGAACACGTGGTCCTAGTAGCCAATAGCGGCGCCCTTGATCATGGATTTAATCGCCTACCTCTCGCTCAGCCACTTCCCCCAAGATCCCCCTCCCCCCTGGTGTCTCCCTTCTTCTCCACCCCCAACCCGTTGCCGTGTCTTTACCGTTGTGTCCCACCCTCTCTCCATCTCCATAGCCTCGCCTCCTTTCCCAATGCAACTTTCACCATCTATCCCTCCAAGATGATGAGCTTCGCCCTGACATCTACCCTTCTGACCATCTCTAACCCCATCTTCCTGCCTCCTCCTCAGGGCTCCCTCTCCTCCACCTCCCTTCTCCTGCTCAGCTTCCCCCTCCTACTCCCCCCCTCTCTTGTGCTCCCCTACAGTGTCTCTGCACTTCCTCCTGCCTTGTCTTCCCTCTTAATCACCTGCCCCACCAGTCTCCTGCCTCTTAGTGTACCCGCTGATGCCCCTACTCTCTTTATCCTGCCACCTCCCCTACTGCCCCTTGCTCTCCCTACTTTTTCCATCATCTCCGGCCTCTGATTCGGCAAGTCCCACCGGGCAGTTTTATTCTTCATTGTGTGTGCTCCAAGTGTGTTTTAAGTGTGTTGTTCTGGACATGTCCGAAATTACAGATACCATCTTAGTATATAAATGAGAAAATTGACATCTGGCGCAATTCCTACATTGATGCCTTTTGGTGCATGAGTGGCCTCATAAAATGTACTTCTGAGCTGTAACATTGCTTTGACAGCTAAATAGATGAGTGAACTATTGGGCTTGTATACAAATGTAAACCCCAGCCACAGCTGATGTCTATGAGTTACAATATCCCACATCAGTGTAGAGCTGTAGTGAGGGCTACTGTTTTGAATTTCCCAGAAGTAGGGCCTGTCGTATGAAAAAAATATCACATGCTAAAAATCTAATTGAAAGTGACACATGATATCCACCATTCCTCACCTGCCATTTGGGAATATAACAAGAACAAATGTTACATGATAGATATAGCAGAAGTTCTGTGTTTTAACGAAATGTAACTAATGGATTTGTTTATAAAATATTCTTTCTGCTGCCTGTCTTAGTTTTCTTTCTTAAGTATGGACTACATAGCAATGGAAGACACATGACTTGTTAAAAAAAAAAAAAAAAAAAAAAAAAACATGTCAGTGTGACCCTCTTTTTCTCCATAGAAATCAATGACATGGTGGAAAACAACTTTTTTACTATTGCCAGTCACGATTTTGTTTTTCAAATACAGGGTATACAGCAATAGCAGATGAATGATGTTTTTTAAAAACATTAGTGTTGTCCTCTTTGTTTACAGAGGAATCAGTTGATGGTGGTGATTAAAATACAAGAGAGAACATTCTGGGAAGAATTCTGCAACACATTTCTTCCTTCCACATATATCTCACAAAATGACCACATTGCGAAAATCTAAGCAATTACAGCTAATGCAAAGGTTTGCAGACAATAATTCATTCCAGACACTGTTCATGGATTGGATAGGGACGGCACATAAATGATGAATGTATCGCAAGTACTCTCCACCACACTCTATAAGGTAGCATGCTGGTGTTATACATCTGATTTTTGGTACAGTTTTTGTACCTACAACACCATAATCTGGGAAAAGCTTTATGGAGAATGCAAGCGGGAAAATCTGTGTTTCATTTCACATGATGGTTCAGTCGGATCTTGGCAGCAATAGAGAGGCTTTGACGTGCCATCGATAACTAGTGAGACTCTGTTCCGTCTTTGGAACGAAATGTAAGTATTTGGAGCTTTTTTTCTACCATCAGTCACAGTTTTCTTTTTAAACAAGGCGTGTATTTTGAGTGGCAGACACTCTCCATGTTACTGTCTACTGCAAGTATCCAGAGATTTTTGATCAGACAGTATATGCCTAGTGTTGACCACAAGTGTACAAGCATCTAATATGCGAGGAAGTTCGTGCATGTCCACTACCCAAGTGGCAGGATATGCACCTAGTTGTAAAACGGTATCAGAGTCAGGCATATTGACGATTCCATACTTGAATACCAGGAATGAGGGTCAAACAGTGGAAGTATCTCCACCATACACCATAATTAGGCATGTGGGTGTTACACATCTGATTTTTAGTGCAGTCTTGACAATGACAGCAGAACCATGTTAAAAAGCTTTATGGAGCGTAGATACAATATTATCTATTGGAAGATATGGAGGGAGCTCAAATGTAGATTAGGTACCGATGGGGAGGTAGTTTGATCATGTCATTCTCTAAGGCTCTATCAGTTTCTACCTGTAAGCATCCTATAGCAAGCAACAATACTGTGTAAGAGGAATGACAGGCAAAATGTAGGCAATCTCTTTTAGTAAAGATTTCCTGCATCTGCTATGTATGTGACAATAAAACACAGTCTTTGGTTCACCCATACATGCGATCTAAGTACTGTCATACAGGATAATCACTATGTTGCACTGTATCTTTGTATGTATAGATGCTATCTAGAAATTTGTAATTACTACAAACTTAAGTGATGGATTTAGTATACATTTCACAAATGACCAGGGGATATACTTTATTCTTAGTGGAATTGATGACACCTGTGTTACACATCTGATCTCATTTGATACTTAACTTTCAGGGATAGATTAGTGGTATGGGGTGTTAATAGCCAAGGTTTTGTGGTAATAGGAATCTGCAACAGAAGCTATGGGCTTTAATGTAAACGCTAGATGTCAGAGGGATACAAAATCACATATATGTACCTCGATTGATGAATGACAAAACATTGTAGTATCATTGTAACATATTGTACTTAGAAAAGAGCGATGATACACCAAACACATATGTGGTTGTTGCAGTTCCTATGTGGTTACTGTACAGATGTTTCATATTTTTGAAGTTTGGGACCAAAGAATGTGGAACCCTATACGGAAGAACATGCCATGGTGATGGAATGTTAATGATGTCTCATCCCTGGGAGTATCCCAGATGGTTAAGAGGACAGCAAGTTAAAGCAAGTGCACTGCCCAAATGACAGGAGTTATGTGCTGTCTCTAGCCAAAAGCTGAAATAAAAATCTACAACGTTATTACAGCTGAAACGTCTGTCTCTGTGCCTATGCTTAATAGAAACGAGACCACTAGTTGCAATATCTAAACCTGGAAGGAACTGCTATGGATGTTACTGTGTTTGTATGAAGTGTAGACATAGCACCCATTCACTTTATGCACCCAAAGACTATGACAAGACAAGGGGGCTCTGTGGAACATTGCACACCAAGATACAGTGGTGGGGCCACACTGTCTAAGGCTTTAAGACATATCCCACCTGCTCTTGGCTTGGAATGAGTTTCTTTATGCGTTTATTCAGGTGTGCAACCAACAGCTCCCCACCTTGTCATTCCACACTGGATTTCTAAATCGACCAGATGCGGCAATGGGTGGCAGGCACTTTCACCCCAAGTGATGTAGCGCATTGACATGTAGTGATGGCGTTTGACCTGAGGTGGAAGCATCTGTTGGCACTTGGTCGGCAGAGAGCAATAGGGTCCAGAGTGGTATTTGTTTACATAAATGAAATTTCCTATCCCACTCTCTCCTACAACATGCACACAGTTGCTTAGCATCAAAAGTATTGTATTTACGATTATCTACGTGTGCACTTGGATGACAGCTTGGAAAGTATGTCAGTAATTGTTTTATTAGCAAACTATCTCGCATTTCCTGTCTTTTTATACTTAGCACAACACTGCACTGAAAATTCCTAAATAAACAAACCAGGTTATTTCATTTGGATTTTCTTAATTTCCACCCATTTTTTCTGCTGGCTATGTCCACTTTAATGTTGAACTGTCAGATTTACCATGGATAGCCATGATTGGTTGTGTCGATCGTAAATTATACTGATAAAGATAAAAGTGACAAACGTAAAGATGCACCCATCTTATGTAATAAATCAGAGCATTAAGTGTCCTAAATACAAAAACATAGAAACAATGCAGACTGTGATTCACATGCCTCAGCCAAGAGGAGAACAGCCCATTACTTTATATGTAATGCATTCGGCCTAGATGGAAGGGTATGGCGAAGGGAGAGACCTGTCTGAGACAGCACTATCTCTGTGCCACTACTGAAGAACAGGTTGCAGTTGAGTATTTCAATAGTTTTAAGAGTACACAACAAAATTACTGACTATTAGAACTGCGCTTTGGTAATACCAGTTGACTGTAGTATCACGCACACAGGGTATAAAAGCGCAGGGCATTGGCGGAGCGTCGGCAGGTGTGGCCGAGCGGTTCTAGGCCCGTCAGTCTGGAACCACGTGACTGCTACGGTCGCAGGTTCGAATCCTGCCTCGGGCATGGATGTGTGTGATGTCCTTAGGTTAGTTAGGTTTAAGAAGTTCTAAGTTCTAGGGGACTGATGACCTCAGATGTTAAGTCCCATAGTGCTCAGTGCCATTTTGAACCATTGGCGGAGCATCATTAGTATTCAGGTAATTCATGTAAAAAGGTTTCTAACGTGATTATGGCTGGGCGACAGAAATTAACAGATGCTGAACATGGAGTAGCAGTTGAAGCTAGATTCTAGGGAATTCAGTATTCTGAAGTCCATAGTATCAAGAGTGTGCCGGAAATACCAATTTTCAGATACTACCTCTCACTATGGACAACGAAGTGGCCAACAGACTTCATTTAACAACCAAGAGCAGCAGACTTTGCTTAAAAATGTTCAAATGTGCGTGAAATATTATGGCACTTAACTGCTAAGTTTACACACTACTTAACCTAAATTATCCTAAGGACAAACACACACACCCATGCCCGAGGGAGGGCTCGAACCTCCGCCGGGACCAGCCGCACAGCCCATGACTGCAGCGCCCTAAACCGCTCGGCTAAGCCCGCGCGGCGTTTGCTTAGAGTTATCAGTGATAACAGACGAGCAGAACTGCGTGAAATAAACATAGAAATCAGTGTGGGACGTACGACGAATACATCCCTTATGACAGTACGGCGAAATCTGCCGTTAATAGGCTGTGGCATCAGACGACCAACACAGGTGTCTTTGCTGACAGCAAGACATTGCCTGCCACGCCTCTGCTCGGCTCGTGACCATATCAGTTGGGCCCTAGATGACTGGAAAACCGTGGCCTGGTCAGATGAGTGTCGATTTAGTTCATAAGAGCTATTAGTAGGGTTCCAGTGTGGTGCAGACCCAACGACGCCATGGACACAGGTCGTCTACGAGGCATGTTGCAATCTGGTGATGGCTGTTTTTACAAGGAATACACTGGATCCTCTGGTCCGACTGAACCCATCATTGACGTAAATGGTTATGTTCGGATACTTGGAGACCATTTCATGGACTTCATGTTCCCAAATAACGACGGAATTTTTGTGGATGACAACGTGTCATGTCACTGGGGCACAGCTGTTCCCAATTGGTTTGAAGAATGTTCTCGACAGTTCAAATGGTTCAAATGGCTCTGAGCACTACGGTACGTAACATCTGAGGTCATCAGTCTCCTAGAACTTATAACTACTGAAACCTAACTAACCTAAGGGCATCACACACATCCATGCCCGAGGCACGATTCGAACCTGCGACCGTAGCGGTCGCGCGGTTCCAGATTGAAGCGCCTAGAACCGCTCAGCCACACGGCCGGCCTTTAGACAGTTAGAGCGGATAATTGGGGCACCCAGATCGCATGAACCAGATTGAACATATATGGGACAGAAGCGTTGTGTCACGAAATCCTGCACTGTCAACACTTTCGCAATTGTGAATAGGTATGGAGGCCATATGGCTCCATGTTTCCGCAGGAGATTTCCAACGACTTGTTGAGTTCATGCCACGTCGATTTGCTGCACTAAGCTGGGCAGGAGGAAGTCTGAGACGATATTAGGAGATGTCAAGGACTTCTGTCACCTCAGCTGATGTTTCAAACTGTCTCTTTAGCTGTATATTCAATAAGCGGACTGGTAATGAACACTTCACTTACTTCTGCTACAACGCTGCATGGGTACTTGCAGCAGCAATTTATGTGGAGTACAGTACCTGCTGGAAGATCCTGCGGTTCTGCGGACAGTCGTAGTGGAGGAGGATGAGCGAGCTGCTGCAGCGCGGGATGGCGGACAGCGGCGGCGCCTGCAGTAGCCACACCCCCTGCTGCTGGCCCAGCACACGCCTGGCCACGCGAACGCTGTCTGCGGCAGGAGGACTCGTCTCAGACAGGCGCAGGCGGCGCGTGCGCGAGGCACTGTCTGACATCCTGTTGTTCGTCAGATGTCCACTGGTTCTTAGGAAGTCATTACTTGTGCCATGTTGAACAAATATTTTGCCATATACAGGGTGTTAAAAAGGGTACGCCCAAACTTTCAGGAAAAATTCCTCCCACACAAAGAAAGAAAATATGTTTACTTTCCATGTTAGGGATCATTTTATTACTTCTCTTCAAATCACATTAATCATGGAATGGAAACACACGGCAACAGAACGTACCAGCGTGACTTCAAACACTTTGCTACAGGAAATGTTCAAAATGTCCCCCATTAGTGAGAATACATGCATCCACCCTCCGTCGCATGGAATCCCTGATGAGCTGATGCAACCATGGAGAAGGGCGTATTGTATCACAGCCGTCCACAATACGAGCACGAAGAGTCTCTACATTTGGTACCGGGGTTGCGTAGACAAGAGCCTTAAAATGCCCCCATAAATGAAAGTCAAGAGGGTTGAGGTCAGGAGAGCGTGGAGGCCAGGGAATTGGTCCGCCTCTACCAATCCGTCGGTCACCGAATCTGTTGTTGAGAAGCGTACGAACACTTCGACTGAAATGTGCAGGAGCTCCATCGTGCATGAACCTCATGTTGTGTCGCACTTGTAGAGGCAAATGTTCTAGCAGCACAGGTAGAGTATCCCGTATGAAATCATGATAACGCGCTCCATTGAGCGTAGGTGGAATAACATGGAGCCCAATCAAGACATCACCAACAATGCCTGCCCAAACGTTCACAGAAAATCTGTGTTGATAACGTGATTGCATAATTGCGTGCGGATTCTCGTCTGCCCACACATGTTGATAGTGAAAATTTACAATTTGATCACGTTAGAATGAAGCCTCATCCGTAAAGAGAACATTTGCACTGAAATGAGGATTGACACATTGCTGAATGAACCATTCGCAGAAGTGTACCCGTGGAGGCCAATCAGCTGCTGATAGTGCCTGCACACGCTGTACATGGTACGGAAACAACTGGTTCCCCCGTAGCACTCTCCATGCAGTGACGTGGTCAACGTTACCTTGTACAGCAGCAATTTCTCTGACGCTGACATTAGGGTTATCGTCAACTGCACGAAGAATTCCCTCGTCCATTGCGGGTGTTCTCTTCGTTCTAGGTCTTCCCCAGTCGCGAGTCATAGGCTGGAATGTTCCGTGCTCCCTAAGACGCCGATCAATTGCTTCGAACGTCTTCCTGTCGGGACACCTTCGTTCCGGAAACCTGTCTCGATACAAACGTACCGCTCCACGGCTATTGCCACGTGCTAATCCATACATCAAATGGGCATCTGCCAACTCCGCATTTGTAAACATTGCACTGACTGCAAAACCACGTTCGCGATAACATTAACCTGTTGATGCTACGTACTGATGTGTTTGATGCTAGTACTGTAGAGCAATGAGTCGCATGTCAACACAAGCACCTCAGTCAACGTTACCTTCCTTCAATTGAGCCGACTGGCGGTGACTCGAGGAAGTACCGTACACACTGACGAAACAAAAATGAGCTCTAACATGGAAGTTAAGCGTTTCCGGACACATGTCCACATATCTTTTCTTAATTTGTGTGTGAGGAATGTTTCCTGAAAGTTTGGCCGTACCTTTTTGTAACACCCTGTGGTAGTGGAATTAAGAGACGGAAATCACGATTACATGATAGTGTACAGGATGGGCGTATGGGAAGACGGTGGGCGTTATGGAATGAATAGGGTAATTTTTAGATAAAGGCCATTTATTGGCGAAAGCATGTTGAAAGGGGTTACATAGGCCTATGGAGGTGAGGGTGAGCCGGAGCGTAGAGTTTAGCGAGTCATAGTTCGCGAAGCTAACGAAAGTGGTTGTCTGCCAAAACTAAGTCCACAGTACCGCAGCACCGGGAGAAGCGGGAGATGTTCAATGCTACAGGGCGAGCATCCGACTCGCGGGTGAGCAAGAATACAAGAGATGGGGCCCGGCGACGGGTGGCCGGGTATATTCGACACACCACTCGGCTTCCTCCGCCCTGATTGGTCAGGACCGAGCAAACCGTGAGGGCGGCATGGAAATTTCCAGAGCGTTACCCGCTAAGCGACGCCTGGGTCGGGGTTACCACGTAAACACGTGATAGAGGCGGGTGGCCAAGGTGCCCTTCCTCGGTGCTGACTTTCTGTTACAAGATCGCGGGACGAAAGAATTAACAGGCAGGTAACACTGCCTGCCTTGGCTTGGACGCAATGGAAAAATGAAGTTACCGTTTGGAAGCTCATATAATAAAGTAAAATCTCATATTGTCTGGCTCATTTTTACAATAGAAAAGAGCAACCGTTGTTGTCAGGAGATGGTCTTTGATGCCCAAAATCTAAACTACCGGTCTTAGAAAGTGAGAAAAAAACGAAATGAGACTTCACGGTGCGAGTGGGTGTGTTGTGTTACATTAGTGATTACAAATTCGAATCAAATTTTCAAAAAACGTGACAGTATCATCCCACTTACCAGCATGACATTGTACCCTGTCAGTCCTGTTGCATCTACCGATTCAATTAAAATGGGTGTCAGAAATTCCTGTACCCCTTCCTGACGCAAATTGGCCCACAACTATTGTGAGGTCGTTGATGACCTGCATACTGCCAGTGGCTTCTGAGCTGGTCTCACACATGTTCTACTGGAGACAGATCTTGTGATTTTGCTGGTTACAGGAGTACCTCAACACAAGGCTTTTAGTTCATAGAGAAACGTGCCATCTTTGGACGATTTTATAGTTGATAAATTACGCCACGATACTGTCGCATGAAAGCAGAAAGGTGGAAGGAGTATGTAGAGCGTCTATACAAGGCGATGTACTTGAGTACAATATTATGGAAATGGAAGAGGATGTGCATGAAGATGAAATGTGAGATACGATACTGCGTGAAGAGTTTGATACAGCACTGAAAGAGCTAAGTCGAAACAAGGCCCCGGGAGGAGACAACATTCCAATAGAACTACTGACGGCGTTGGGAGAGACAGTCCTGACAAAACTCTACCATCTGGTGAGCAAAATGTATGAGACAGGCGAAGTACCCTCAGACTTCACGAAGAATATAATAATTCCAATCCCAAAGAAGGCGCGTGTTGACAGATGTGAAAATTACCGAGCTATCAGTTTAATAAGTCACAACTGCAAAATACTAACTCGAATTCTTTACAGACGAACAGAAAAACTGGTAGAAGCCGACCTCGGCGAAGATCAGTTTGGTTTTCTTTAGAAATATTGGAACACTCGAGGCAATACTTACCCTATGACATATCTTAGAAAATAGATTAAGAAAAGGAAAACCTACGTTCGTAGCATTTGTGGACTTGGAGAAAGCTTTTGACAATGTTGACTGGAATACTCTCTTTCAAATTATGAAGGTGGCAGGGGTAAAGTAGAGGGAGCAAAAGGCTATTTACAATTTGTACAGAAACCAGATGGTAGGTATAAGAGTCGAGGGACATGAAAGGAAAGCAGTGGTTGGGAAGGGAGTGAGACAGGGCTATAGCCTCTCCCCGATGTTATTCAATCTGTATATTGAGCAAGCAGTAAAGGAAACAAAAGAAAAATTCGGCGTAGGTATTAAAATCCATGGATAACAAATAAAAACTTTAAGGTTCGCCGATGACATTGTGATTCTGTCAGAGACAGCAAAGGACTTGGAAGAGCAGTTGAACGGAATGGACAGTGTCTTGAAGCAAACAAGGATAATAGAACGTAGTCAAATTAAGTCGGGTGATGCTGAGGGAATTAGATTAGGAAATCAGACACTTAAAGTAGTAAAGGGGTTTTGCTATTTGGGGAGCAAAATAACTGATGATGGTCAAAGTAGAGAGGATATAAAATGTAGACTGGCAATGGCAAGGAAAGCGTTTCTGAAGAAGAGAAATTTGTTAACATCGAGCATAGATTTAAGTGTCAGGAAGCCGTTTCTGAAAGTATTTGTATGGAGTGTAGCCATGTATGGAAGTGAAACATAGACGACAAATAGTTTGGACAAGAAGAGAATAGAAACTTTCGAAATGTGGTGCTACAGAAGAATGCTGAAGATTAGATGGGTAGATCACACAAGTAATGAGGATGTATTGAATAGGATTGGGGAGAAGAGAAGTTTGTGGCACAACTTGACTACAAGAAGGGATCGGTTGGTAGGACATGTTCTGAGGCATCAAGGGATGACCAGTTTAGTATTGGAGGTCAGCGTGGAGGGTAAAAATCGTAGAGGGAGACCAAGAGATGAATACACTAAGCAGATTCAGAAGGATGTGGCTGCAGTACGTACTGGGAGATGAAGAACTTTACACAGGATAGAGTAGCATGGACAGCTGCATCAAACCAGTCTCTGGACTGACGACCACAGAAACACTGTCGCATGAGGATGGGAGGACACAAGGTGTGTGGTACTGATCACTGTGCTGCAATGAACACATAGTGCGTAGAGGGGCGATCACTCTGTTGTAGAGATAATTCAAAAGCCAAGTTCACTTAAATACTGTTTACTGGATAACCAATTTCAACACACTAAAGCTGACATCATCGGATTTGTGAAGACTTAACATGATAGGTTTGAGGGAAGACTTACATGAGTTACACTATATACATTACTCTTAGTATAATACCACGCACCTGAATGTAGATTAACATTTACAAACTATTTGGATAAAACAATACGTGAGGCAGACCAGTTGATATCTAATCATTGTTACAAAAAATCGAAAAACACCTGTCATAGTCATTCTTTTCCATAAAATATGTAAAACCGAAGTCACAAGATAACACTATTTGATACATGACCGCTGCTCGACTAACAACGGTCGGCATCACACTTCCCTATACCTGATACCTGCTGCAATTCTAGTGGTTCACAACCGGCGACTTGATAGCGCTGCCCCAACAGTTTATAGCAAGTTAGTGGTTTTTTTAGCGCTTACAATATCTAAGACATTAGTACCCAGACAAGGAAAGCAGAGCATACAGATTTTAATCACTCGTCACATTGTATCTAAGTCATGTTATAAACAGCTTACTATGTGTGACTTCCATATATGAATAAGGGTAAATTTTAATATGCACTTTTGTATAGCGCTAATGTGGATTATGCCTTTCCTTCAGATGTTTTACTCTGTAAATGGCGTACTTTGTAGTATGTATAGTATGCATAGTATGTATAATATGTACAGTAAGTATATGCGAAACTGTTATTTGCATGGGTATTTGATTAGCAGAAATAGTAAAGTTGTATTATAGTAGTAATGGGACTGTGTGTGCCAAATAGTGTTATATTGTGACTTCGGTTTTACATACTTTATGGAAAAGAGTGACCATGACAGCCGTTGTTTTTTGATTTTTTGTGACAATGACTTTATATCAGCTGGTTTGACTCATGTATCGTTATATGCAAATGGTTTATCAATGTTAATCCACATTCAGGTTTGTGTTACTATACTAAGAGTAATGTATATAATGTAACTCACAAAAGCCCTCCCTCAAACCTGTCATGTTATATCTTCACAGATCCGATGATGGCACCTTTAGTGTGCTGAAACTGGTTATCCAGTAAACAGTATTCAAGCGATCTTGGCTTCTGAATTATTTCTACAACACATCACTGTTTGTTTCGTCAGGGTTCCATCAATAACTATCAGGCAAGACCTGTCACACCAGTCATACCCGACTGCTGCCCCTGCCTTGACGCCAGGGGTAACACCATTGTGGATATCCAAAACACTGGAGAATGAGACCTCCTGCCAGGCTGCCACTGTAGTCGCCGACTGTGGGGCGGCGAAGAAGTTGTCGAATGAGTTGTTTGAATGTTCATTTCACGTAACAGACTATTGCCGATGCAACATATGTGGGACGGCGAAGAAGTCGTTGTTTAATGTTGAATGAAAGTTGAACATTGCCACCTTAAATCACGCGAGCCTGGCAACTAATTTGGTGGCCAGTCAGAAAGCGAAGGGAAACTTACTGACCTTAGTTCCCAGTCTGCACGGCCACATTCCTGTACAGCCCAGCTAAACGAAAAATATCCATAGTTCTTCACGGGATTAGGGCTGCTTCAATAAAATTTAAAGTTCCAAACAAGATTTTATTATCTTAAAGGCTCACACAAATTACTCGAAACTTCTGAAAATGCTAAAGACATTAAATATTGTTAATTCAGCCAATCGTTTAATAGTTCAGAGGCGACTTCTACAGCAAGTTCCTCCCGAATAGTTCATTGCTCTAACTAACGGTGCTCTATTAATAGTTCGCAATAATGTTAAAAAAAAAGATTAATGCTCGCCTTAAAAGTGGAGTTAGTCACCACTTGCCACGCGGAATTATACTTCACACGGACGGCACAATAACAGTTTGTTACCGAAGTCTAAACGATCCAGGACGGTGTACAGTCCTCGCGATTTTCAATGTCCGTTTACATTGCTAAGTACGCGCATGTCACAGCCCGCTATGACGTCACCCGAGGCGAGGCGCGATCGGACGTTAAGCTCGCGTGGACTAGGCGTTGGTCTAATGCGGAGTGAGCTTACTACTGCCTCTGCCGCTCTTTTTATATAGCTCCGGCGCGTACCGCCAAGAGAGCATCTGTTCTTTCCGTTCCTATGCAGATGCCTGCAGCCTCCAAATGATCGCTATCTCAGGCACATAATCTTAAATATCACATTTAATAATAGCTTTACAAACTTCTCAATTTTTGTATACATACATCTGAGCAGTACAAAAGCACGTAGAAAATCTCAGCCCGCTAAAATTAAAACTTTACTCTCTAGAATTTTTACAATGGAACTAACGGAGGATTGTTACCTCTGAACTATAGCTTTATCAAGACTTGTATCAGCTGTTAATTATGCTACAAGACTAAAACTTGGTGTAGCTTTGTTAATTGTCCTATCTGATCATTGGTCTTAAAGAATTTGTTTTATCATTAAAATTTAAAGTACTTAATCTATAATGCTTATGTACATTTTACTCACAAAAGTAGTTTTTACTAAATTACTAAAAAACTAGAAGAGGTAACTGATTGCGGTATTTCCATTATTATTATTAGGGTGAACTGAAGCATCCTACCAATTTTCAATATTGTAGCTCTATTATTTCGCTCCTCTGATTTTTCCGAAAAATGCGGATTCTGGAGACAATTTTAGTTTTATGGTTTTGGAAACCAGCACCACTCATTAATGACTTCTTACTGCACCTTCTCACCAAATTTTGGCTTCCTAGCGTCATTATTTAGCGCCTCCTATTTTTCTTTCAAAACGTGAATTTTACGTAAACTACTAATTTTATAACATTAAGATTTGTTACCTGAAACATTATTACATAAAACTATACTTTAACAAAGTTTTACACACAAATCTTAATTTTTACTTTTATGTTAAATGTGGTGCAATACTATATGCAGGCGCGTTACGATGACGTGACGCTACTAGCAGTGAACTAGGGTAAGTCCCGTGCACTCGCTCGCCTCTGTATCTTATACATGATACAGCGCTTGCTTTGCTTCATCACCCCCTTTTTAATTTTCGTGAAAATCTATTTTTGAACAAAATTAAATTTCTAAAAGAACAAACAAGCGATGGATTACTTTAGTATACCTCTTTCAACTTAAGTTGCTTCTTCTTAGGAAATTCCTTATTACTACATACACAAAATAACCATACTCATATACACATAGAAAACCTAGTACAGAAGACATTCACAAATTATTTACATACATTTACATGGAAATATAAATTTTTCAATGGTTACAAAATAGTTATTTTTTTTCTTTAAAATCAGTCTCTTCCTGAAAAAGAAAATACACACGACTTTTATCACTGCAACGCACTCACATTTTTCTTTTACTATAATACTCGGCACTGTGGTGGGTGTCCTATTGTAACACTCATTTAATTTCACTGATTGACAAAATTGTGGGAGGAAATTGTATTCACTGTGGTTTGCGTCTCTACTTCCAATCTCCCTACCGCTTGTTGTCAGTCATTCATGCAGCCTGCATGTCCCTGAGAAACAGACAATACAGTCTAAGTTTCTGTTTTCAACTTATATCTAAGGTAGGACAAAGTACATTTTATAGTTTATATTCTGGCACTATTTTACTAATTGTGAAGTTGTCAGAAAGACATTTAGCACTAAGTCGTATCTGATACAATAGCTCCTACTTTCTTCTTTCATAAATAATCTTTTAGGTTCCTAAATAGTGAAAATTCTTTTAGCAAATTAATATATTAAGATCTTGCTTCAACTTAGAAAATTGAGTAACCTTTTAGTTTTAATGTACTCTGGCTTAATTATCGTATGGATTAGTTCATCAAAGAAGTCATTTGCTGACCAGCACTTTGCTTTATTGTATGAATTACTAAAGAAATTAGTTATTTTCAGTATACCGATTCCAAATTTCTGCATTTTCCAATATTTGTGTATTTCTGTTGTCTGTTTAACTATTTATTTGCCTCAAGCAAGATTTAGCGTTTTTCACCATTTCACGAGACGTGAGGGAATTATTCTTTAATCCTACATCATTTACTTCAATTTACTTACTTCACTTCTTCACCTCTTTCTCCCTTTTCCTTTTGTCAGCCTATTGACGTCCTGTTTCTATATATTTGGTGCGATCCTCACACCACTTCCACACATCTCCATTTATTTAATTCTAAAACGCCATTGCTTGCCTCTATGAGCATTACCTTCTTACGCTGTTTTCCTTCAGACAACCTTATTTCTAGCAACATACTACCTTCTGCATAATCTCATGGATTATTCATATTCATACCGTACTTCGTATACTGCAAAGTGTCTCTCTTAGTTGTAGTTTCTAACCCTTTACAATTACATGAAATATTTTAATTTATTTATTTTAGCCATGTTTGCCTCTTATTGGTACTCAGACTTTTGTTTTGCCATTCACTAGGTAGATCCTTACTAAGAATACTTAAAACCTAATAGCATATATACAACATGAAGACATATGTGATTCTTACCTGTTATGGTAGACCAGAAGAAGGGAATGAAACTTGAAAAGGAAATAAAGTTTCACCCAGCTGGGACTGCACGGTACGCCAAACCGTGTATCCGCCAAAGAGTGGCAGACTCCCTACAGCAAATAATTACTGTTAATTTTAAATTCCTTTAGATCCACAATATTTCTTAGACCTAGTTCTCTCTTACTCTTTGGATATTCCAAACGATAGGCATTTGCATGAGGTTTACTTACTATTCTAAATGGTCCATGATATACATGCATAAACTTTTTAGTTTCTGCAGAAAAAAATACCTTCCCAGGCTTGATATCCAAATGGCATTCATAACCTTTAACTTCACCAGGTGCGTTTGAGAATACATTACTATGCTTAGTTAACACACTCTTTAACTCTGATCTTTGTTCGTCAGCAATTTGCTTTGTTGATTGTACCTTTTCCTCTATTTCCTTTAGGATGTGTCTCTCTTCAACCTTAGCACTTTCCTCATTCTCACTGAAAACCAAATTTTCCTGCAAGTATCCTTTATTCTTTATTACTCTAATAGGCAGTTCCCAAGTTTCATTACTACCGCCTATATGACTTCCTATAAAAGACTCTCTTATCACTTTAGAGTCAGGTAAAGTTAAAATTAAGTTGTTCTGATCAAAATTGATCTTTCCCTGGTACTTTGATAAGAAATCAGTACCAATCAACATATCAACACTTAAGCCTAGCACAATCAAACAAGGATGATCTATTACTACGTCATTTATACCAATGGGTATCAAAGCTTCGTGTTGAACTGGTCTAGAGACTTTTCCAGTAGCACCTATAATCTTTAAGCCACTTACTTTCATAACTGTTAACTTCTCTTTATTGGGTATGGTGTCAAAAAATGTTTGTGATAAAGCACTTGCTTCACTGCCACTGTCAAGCAGACAACGCACAGTGACTCCTGATATGTTTACTTTGATAACAGGGTGAGTTATTTTACATTGAACAGGTTGCTCACACACCTCGTCTAATAAATCTCGTTCTATGTTCTTCCAGCTAAAGTAATTCTGATCAGTTGCAATTACATTTACATTTACATCCTGGGGCTCATCATGCTCTATAATCTTAGCTGCTTTCTCTAATCTGTCCACTAACTTTAAATCGAAGCATCTGACGACTTTTTCTACTTTTGTTTGCTGCACATCAGCCAAACTATCCTCTACCTCTGAGCAACTGCGTCCCTGCGCAATATTGCTGTTCATAAGAATGTCGTCACCTTCAACCATTTGTGGCACGTTTACACAGCTACTATATTCTTTCACCTCGTTACTATTTCTACCCCCTTCATTCATCATTTCCTCCTCTCTAAAGTTTTGCAGTACTGATTCTACTTCTGCTACTTCTACTTCAGCTTTTAGATTGCCATTTTCATCGAAGATGTAAGCTTTTACTTCATCATTATTCCCATCAGACTCAAACCCATTATCTATTTCTTCCCCATTATCTACCTTGAGTTCCTGTTCTTCCTTGACCCATTTTTCTAGTGTATCCAAAATACTATCCACTATTTTGTGAGAGTGGCTTAACACATCACTGGTATTATCTGTATTTATTTCGTCATCCATGTTGTCTGTCTGTGTATGTTGGCTGATTGTCTGTGTTTCCGTTACTGGTTGTGTTACTGTTACCGCCTGGTGAGCGCCAGTTTCCTCATAGACGGGATTTAGTTTCCCACACGCGGCCTGTTGTGTTCATCTGTGACACCACTAGATATAGTAGCATCATGACTCCCTTCTTGTCTTAATGGCATAGTATTTACTTCTCCACTTTCGTCATAGTAGTTGTTACGAAAGCGTGGTGAGTATCTACCCCCTCTTCCTCTGCCACGGCTTTGGTTTCGATAGTTTGTTTTGGTGTGCCTAACTTCCATATTTCTAACGTTCACGTTTCCATTATTTTGTACGTGATTGTTAGAAGATTTGTTATTCTGCTGCACCTGCTCCTCAGCAGCAGCTACCCTTTCCACTCTTTCCAGATATTCAATAAATTTGTCTATATTATCTCTAGGGGCGGAAATGATCCTCTTCTGCCAGTACCACGGCAGCTTACCTTCTAAACCCATAATGATCATATCTGGCTTCATCTTTTCTGTCAAATGTGACAGTCTTGAAACCCACTTCCTAGCGAAATCCTTTACTGATTCACGCCCTGGGAAAAACTTCTTACCACTCCAGAATTCCCTTAACACATCATTTTGTTTGTTATGTGACCAGTATTCGTTGAGAAATGCAGACTTAAATTCAGATAAAGTTTTACATTTGATCATTACATCCGCTGACCATCGCAAAGCATCACCTGACAAATGACTTCTTATAAATGAAATTTTTTCTCTTTCTGACCAAGTGTTGGGGAGAACATCCTCAAAGTCATTCCAAAATTCAAGAGGGTGAATGTACTTATCAGGATCAAAGCGCAAAAACTGTCGACACCCTATAAAAGCGGCGTCAACTGAAGTCACATGCTGTACAGTAGAATGACTAGAATTAACAGAGGTTACTCTATTTTCTAGGTCAGCAATGTTAGTATTTAATTCCTCTACTTGTGACTCTACTGCTTCTATCCTGGCAGAACATCTTTGTTCCACTGCACCACGAATTTCGGTACAGGTTTCTTTTACTTTCTCAATGTTTTTCTGACAAGTATCTACTTTAATTTGTACCTCTTTAACCTTGTCAGAGCAAAGTTTGGACTCGTTGCTCAATCTTTCGGACAACCTCACTTCCAAAAGTTCATCTGCCTCTTGATAATTTTTTTGAATTTGATCTATTTCACATTTGAAAGTACTATGCATTTTAGTTAACTGTTGCCCTACTTTTACTTGAATGTCATGATGAATAGCATCTATCTTATAATTCAAACTATTCCATTTTGATTGCAGTTCTTCTTTTAGTTCTTTATTACTATCCTCAATTTTAGCCTCAATTTTATTTTGGTTTGATTCGAGTTTGGCAAACAGTATTTGCATCCAATCCGGAGCTTCTACCTTGATACTTTGTATCTCTTGACTTGACTGAGCTGGAGATATATTGAGCTCAGTTTCACTACCTGACAAAGTTAGCAACTCTACTGGCTCCCTTTTGACTTCTATTTCACTTATTGATTGCATCCCTGCACTCTCATTTAAATTAAAGTCATAATTTACTGGTGACAAATTACGTTCTAGTTCAATATTTGAGGGATTAATGGAACCATCCTCATTAAACTCAATTCCTGATCCTGAGGATTCTTGGTCAGAGACCGGTTCCCTTCTGAAATGTACACTACTTTCCATATCTTTTAGTTTGTTAGCAGCAGTTAATAAATATTTTAAAAGTCTTTGGCTTAACTTAAATGCTTGATTTCGACGAATGATGTCGTCGCGGTGTACCAGCAATCGTGATGCGACGCGTCGCGACGTATTGAATGCAGCAGCAGCAGCTGTAGCGTCGAGTACCGCCACAGGAATCGCCTACTGCAATAGCTCCAGGGGGGGGGGGGGGGGGGGGGCAGCAAGGCACCGTTGACCGCTCGGCGCAGCCGGCAGCTGTCTCGCAGATCAGCGCAGCTCCGCGATGACGCACCGTCTTCCTTTAGTCTCAGCGCCGTCGGCAGCCGCGATCCAGCATCGTCGCCTTCCTCACCATCGTCACTAACCAACGTACAGCGGTAGACACTTATTGTTTATACACTACACCCGCCTTTACTGGTAACACTGTTCCCACACTAGTTCAATTCAGTGTCCTGTTATTGCCTACCGAGTTCGTTAATTTATACCAATCGCTTTCACACATCGAGCACTTTTATTTGCTTTTAATTCAGTTTTCCCGGCCGATAAGCACCATATGTGGGGCGGCGAAGAAGTTGTCGAATGAGTTGTTTGAATGTTCATTTCACGTAACAGACTATTGCCGATGCAACATATGTGGGACGGCGAAGAAGTCGTTGTTTAATGTTGAATGAAAGTTGAACATTGCCACCTTAAATCACGCGAGCCTGGCAACTAATTTGGTGGCCAGTCAGAAAGCGAAGGGAAACTTACTGACCTTAGTTCCCAGTCTGCACGGCCACATTCCTGTACAGCCCAGCTAAACGAAAAATATCCATAGTTCTTCACGGGATTAGGGCTGCTTCAATAAAATTTAAAGTTCCAAACAAGATTTTATTATCTTAAAGGCTCACACAAATTACTCGAAACTTCTGAAAATGCTAAAGACATTAAATATTGTTAATTCAGCCAATCGTTTAATAGTTCAGAGGCGACTTCTACAGCAAGTTCCTCCCCAATAGTTCATTACTCTAACTAACGGTGCTCTATTAATAGTTCGCAATAATGTTAAAAAAAAAGATTAATGCTCGCCTTAAAAGTGGAGTTAGTCACCACTTGCCACGCGGAATTATACTTCACACGGACGGCATAATAACAGTTTGTTACCGAAGTCTAAACGATCCAGGACGGTGTACAGTCCTCGCGATTTTCAATGTCCGTTTACATTGCTAAGTACGCGCATGTCACAGCCCGCTATGACGTCACCCGAGGCGAGGCGCGATCGGACGTTAAGCTCGCGTGGACTAGGCGTTGGTCTAATGCGGAGTGAGCTTACTACTGCCTCTGCCGCTCTTTTTATATAGCTCCGGCGCGTACCGCCAAGAGAGCATCTGTTCTTTCCGTTCCTATGCAGATGCCTGCAGCCTCCAAATGATCGCTATCTCAGGCACATAATCTTAAATATCACATTTAATAATAGCTTTACAAACTTCTCAATTTTTGTATACATACATCTGAGCAGTACAAAAGCACGTAGAAAATCTCAGCCCGCTAAAATTAAAACTTTACTCTCTAGAATTTTTACAATGGAACTAACGGAGGATTGTTACCTCTGAACTATAGCTTTATCAAGACTTGTATCAGCTGTTAATTATGCTACAAGACTAAAACTTGGTGTAGCTTTGTTAATTGTCCTATCTGATCATTGGTCTTAAAGAATTTGTTTTATCATTAAAATTTAAAGTACTTAATCTATAATGCTTATGTACATTTTACTCACAAAAGTAGTTTTTACTAAATTACTAAAAAACTAGAAGAGGTAACTGATTGTGGTATTTCCATTATTATTATTAGGGTGAACTGAAGCATCCTACCAATTTTCAATATTGTAGCTCTATTATTTCGCGCCTCTGATTTTTCCGAAAAATGCGGATTCTGGAGTCAATTTTAGTTTTATGGTTTTGGAAACCAGCACCACTCATTAATGACTTCTTACTGCACCTTCTCACCAAATTTTGGCTTCCTAGCGTCATTATTTAGCGCCTCCTATTTTTCTTTCAAAACGTGAATTTTACGTAAACTACTAATTTTATAACATTAAGATTTGTTACCTGAAACATTATTACATAGAACTATACTTTAACAACGTTTTACACACAAATCTTAATTTTTACTTTTATGTTAAATGTGGTGCAATACTATATGCAGGCGCGTTACGATGACGTGACGCTACTAGCAGTGAACTAGGGTAAGTCCCGTGCACTCGCTCGCCTCTGTATCTTATACATGATACAGCGCTTGCTTTGCTTCACGACGACGACGAAGGGTACTGCAGAACCGTGATTCATCGCTAAAGATAATACGATGCAGTTTATTGGCAGTCCACGTTTCCAGGCACAGAAATACTCCAAACTTGCTTTTGTGATGTTAATGACAGTAGATGTGGGTTGGTAAAACCCTCGTGTGCCTGCTGCCAATCTCAGACCAATGGTCTCAGATGAAACATACGTCTATTACTTGTTCTCGGACAGCAGGAACAATTGTGAAGGGATTATGATGTATTTGATGCAAAATAGTGCCTTGTGGTGGCCAAAAGTGGTTGTCCATAACCTTCATGACCAGTATGACCGCCCTCGTGTTCCTATATAGTCCCTCATCAGGCCCCTGTCACATCCCAATGCCTCACAAAACCTGGGTACAGAACAATCCGTGCAGCCGACCAAACGGAGACCTAGTATGAGGTCCCTTTAAAGCTCTGTCAGATGGTGATAATGCTGTCACACACAAGTGCGTGGCATCTCCATCCCATTTATCACCTATGTCTGGTGCTGTTCACGACAAAAATACACCCCAAGAGGTCTGGCAACAACAACAAGGAACACAAAAAACAGTAACTCACGTTGGTGGCTACTAGGTCATACTTTTTTTTTTTTTTGTCGGAGGTTGAAATACAGCTTCACCAGTGTCTGACGGTTTTACTGTCTTCGTGAATGGTAAAACTGGTCCATTCGACAATGATTTCATTCCAAAGACATCACTCGCCGGCCGGGGTGGCCGAGCGGTTCTAGGCGCTACAGTCTGGAACCGCGCGACCGCTACGGTCGCAGGTTCGAATCCTGCTTCGGGCATGGATGTGTGTGATGTCCTTGGGTTAGTTAGGTTTAAGTAGTTCTAAGTTCTAGGGGACTGATGACCTCAGAAGTTAAGTCCCATAGTGCTCAGAGCCTTTTGAACCATTTGAACCACAGACATCAATGGAGTGCACGTTGAAGGTGTGGCAGTGGGACTTGAGTTCCCATAGCAACCTCCGACGGTGGAAGTTCAGGTTGCAGGCAACTACTAACTAACTACTAATTACATTAGGTATCAACAGTGGCGGTTTACGATGGTCAGTACCCATTAAGTGGTCAAGTTAACACTAATGCATTACGAGTGGCCGTAACAGGGTTATCGTTAGCCATGGTCAGAATTGGTAACCTCAATGGTGGTGAGGGGAACAGGGTGTCGGTGCCAGTGGCGGGGAATCGTGGTGCCAATGTTTTGTAAGCCAGCGACCGTGTCGCTTAGGGCTTCTACTTTGACATAGCGACGCCCTGCCTTCTCTCGCGTGAACGTCTTGAGAGTAGCGACGTCCGTTTCCTCGTGGAGGGTAACTACCCTCATGAGGGGACGGGTATGCACGCTCCACCGATACACCTTTTCCTGCTGCGCTGGAGTGGCAGCAAAACGACTGTTCACTTCGTTGTGTAGAATGTCTGAGTGTGGCGATACACCATCAGACATTCGGGAAAACATCATTCACACAATTCCGAAGATTGCAAGAGCCGACAAGTGTGAGAATTATCGCACAATCACCTTGTAGGCTCATGAATCCAATTTGCTGACATGAATAATACACAGAAGAATCGAAAAGAAAATTGAGGATGTGTTAGGTGACAATCAGTTTGGCTTTAGGAAAGATAAAGGCACTAGAGAGGCAGCTCGGACGTTGCTTTTGAAAATGGAAGCAAGCCTAAAGAAAAACCAAGACACGTTCGTAGGTTTTGTCGCCCTGGGAAAAGCGTTCAACAATGTATAACTATGCAAAACGTTCGAAATTCCGAGAAAAACTGGGGTAAGCTGTACGGAAAGACGAGCAGTATAGCATTAGTGGAAGAACCTAGACGGAATAATAAGACTGGAAGGCCAAGATTGCAGTGCTCGGATTAAAAACAATATAAGACACGGATGTAGCCTTTCGCCCCTACTGTTCAAACTGTACTTCGAAAAGGCAGTGACGGAAATAAAAGAGGGTTCAAGGGCGGAGTTAAAATTTTGGGTCGGAGGATAGGCATCAGAGGATTCGCTGATGACATTGCTATTTCCACTGAAAGTGAAGAGGAATTACATGATTTGTTGAATGGAGTGAACAGTTCAATGAGTGCATGATATGGATTGAGAGTAAACTGAAGAAAGACGAATTTAATGAGAAGTAGCAGGAATGACAACAGCGAGAAACGTAACCTCAGAATTGGGAATAACTAAGTAGACGAAGTTAAGGAATTCTCCAATGTTTGTTCCCATGTTCCGCAGTCGCATTGATGATCACTGCTAATTCCCCATTTCTGTAACGTGGCTTTGGTCATGGTTCGGCCACTTCTGTCTTTACCCAGATATGTTCAACAGATTTTAATCGAGTACGTGGTAGATAGTTCAATGTGTTATGAATAGGTAGGTCTCTGGGTATTTTGTGCTTCATGCTTTCAAGCGTTAATGCTTGTTGTCGTCGGAGGTTTGGAGGGGCAATTGCCGAATACTGACAGCCATGGTGTTGGTGTGATTTGGGAGTTCCTGCCGCGATCCTCATCCCATCATTTAGATCGATAACTCTTTTGTGGATATGGCGACTTCTACTCAAAGTAGGAGAATGGTATTCGGGGACAGGATAAGTGCCTGTTCTATAGTGCATTAGATCAGGAAATGGCACCAGCCAGATTCCTTAACATGTTACTTCTCGCTGTCGAGGGTCACACCCAGATATTTGAGGCGTCGACACTGTCGTGCTTTTCTGTTGTTGAAGATTACATTTAGTTCTCTTTTTGCCGTTCTGTTGGTTGGGTGGAATGAGCTGACTTCTATTTTATTGTGGTTCGGGTGAAGTAATAATGGTCGAGGGCTCTAGATAGTGTTTCTTCACTTTCTTCGAGTGTGTTGCTTTGAGCTGCAATAGCTAGGTGGTAGGCGTAGCTAAACTTTAGAGAATCGTCGGTGACTATGTCGCTGGTGTACAAGTTACATAAAAGCGGGACCAGAATCGAGAACTGTGTGAGCCCATTCTTTATGGTGCAACGTTTACTTGTGATTTCGCAAATGTTAACTATAAAAGAGCAGTTTTTAAGCATTTTTTCCATTAATTCTCTGATCTTTGAGCTTGTGGTTGGCAGGAGAGCCAACCGTATGGTTAAAGGAGGCCGAAATGCACGCGTCTAAGCTCACGCAGGCTGGCGTGAGGTCTGGAACATGACAAGGGAATTAGAATTGAGAAAAACGGACGTAGCTGGTGGAATACTTAACTTTAATCCATTCATGGAGAACGTCGCTCTTTATGGTACATGATTCACAATATCAATAGTACGGAAACTGGCGCCTTGCTAGGTCGTAGCAAATAACGTAGCTGAAGGCTATGCTAACTATCGTATCGGCAAATGAGAGAGTAGAAGTCAGTGAACCATCGCTAGGAAAGTCGGCTGTACAACTAGGGCGAGTGCTAGGAAGTCTCTCTAGACCTGCCGTGTGGCGGCTCTCAGTCTGCAATAACTGATAGTGGCGACAAGCGGGTCCGACGTATACTACCGGACCGTGGCCGATTTAAAGGCTACCACCTAGCAAGTGTGGTGTCTGGCGGTGACACCACATTTGGAACGGTTTGTTTTACACATTAATCCATCCAGCTACACTATCTAATAGGTGCGTATCAGCAACAGGGTACATTTCACTCAATCGTTTCGACAACGCTACGGCTTTGATAAATCGAAGACATGAAAAAGTGTAGGGTTAGTGTCTGCAGTGCTATTTAAAAACGAAAATGGTGACTGAAAACTAAAATGCATTACCTCAATTAAAACTGCCGGATGGCGAGAGAGATATTCATAGGTAAAACGGCAACTACATCAAGGGCTCAGATGTTCCCGAATTTATAGAGGTGCATAGAAGGCATCGCCAGTCGTCACACGATGTCGACTATATGATTATCTCAGGCTAACGCCTTAGATTTCATTCTGCTGGCACAAAGTCGACATCCATTTTTAGTCTAAATTACCACCTTCATCTTTCCTGTTAACTGCGCAAGATGGGCGCTCATCATCTCTGTATGCACAGTTTCCTTTTACGCCGCCGGCGTATTCAAATGGTTCAAATGGCTCTAAGCACTATGGGACTTAACATCTGAGGCCATCAGTCCCCTAGACTTAGAATTACGTAAACCTAATTAACGTAAGGACATCACACACATTCATGCCCGAGGCGGGATTTGAGCTTGCGACCGTAGCAGCACCGCGGTTCCGGTGTGAAGCGCCTAGAACCGCTCGGCCACAACGGCCGGCCCAGCGTAATCCACAGTTCTGAAGGTGAGGAGGCTGTTTTGCTCGGCATAAGTTGCTCGTATTTTCAACAGTATGCAACAGTATGCAACAGAGCGAATACATCACACACGGAGTCTAACGTTCGAGGCTACGGAACGAAGTGCAGGGTGACTATTGATACAAGGGAAAGTTTACTACCTTACAAAATAATAGACAAGAAACCTTAATTGCTGACAATTCCCGAAAAGTTACAAAGTATCAGGTAGAAAATTTTAACTAAAGATGAAAGTTCACTACCATCTAAAGGAGCTAATTGTGCTGTGTGCCACTGAAGATTCCCACGGAGGACATCATCGAAAAGATTGAGGCAACAGTTCGTCTGTCATCAAAACTGTCCTCTGATAGAATTAGGACAGAAACCGCTAGAATATTACGTAAATCCAAGCCACCTGGCAGTAATTTCACACAAGGGGCAATACAGGTCTTGAGACCAATAAAAAGTTTCGGAAAAATCCCCAACAAAATTTTTAACAATTGCCAACCGCCTGTTATTTTTACTCTACGGAAGATAATAAACAATTCTGTACGACGGAAGCTTATCCACCCGTGCTGTATGTCTCACCTTTGGTCTCATTACTGCAATACGCTGAGAGAAGACATTTATATTAAAAACTGCACGCACTATATTATTAAATTGAAAGACATTGTATGGGTCAGGGATATTCTTCTCATCTATTATATTGTGCCCTTATTTGGGATGATTCCTGTGACGGCACCGCGCTGCTCCTACGGTCGCAGGTTCGAATCTTGCCTCGGGCGTGGATGTGTGTGCTGTCCTTAGGTTAGTTAGGTTTAAGTAGTTCTAAGTCTAGGGGACTGATTATCTCATATGTTAGGACCCATAGTTTGAACCATTTGATTCCTGTGAAAGATGCTACTTCATAAACAGCAGATATTTTTCCGATCGAAGTAGTAGACTTATTTAGACACTGTCTGACTAAAACCTATTCCCAGAAAATTGACGGGGTGACCAAGAGCAGCCCACTTAGTCCTGCTGTGGTCGAATTGGTTATCGAGATTTTCAAACAACGGGTGACGCAGACTGTCAATAAAACGCCAAAACACTATGACCACGTGCTCAATAGATTGTTTGTCCGTCTTTGGAGTGAAATACATCATTGATTCTGCGTATCAGGTGTCCGACAGTTTACGAACTTCCAGCATCTGTACGCTCCGTAACTGTTGCACATTTTTGACATGGTTTTGACGTCTTCCGAAATACCATTCTCGACAATGACACGATGGTTTGTAAATCATCTCGGCCCGAAACTAGTCGTCGAGTGGACTAAAAAAGTATAATTTGCAGCTTTGGACTGGTTTTTCGTAGTACTGGTCCGACGGTTTGTTGGTAGGTTTGTGGAGGTATGTGGTATTAGGAGTCACTGCACAGGTCATATAATTCGTGTTAATGACGGGCCGCTGACATGCGCACGCAGTGATGGCGTCCCATAGCTACCGAGAAGAATTGCCTAGGATTACATGAGGCAAATGTGGTCGCTGAGACAACGTGAGTTTTCTACAATGCAAATCACTGTAGCGCCGTCCTGGCTCCGAGACGCGGACAGTTATACTGTTGTAAGAAGACATCAAGTATGAAGGGATGCTGTTGGTTCGTAACTGTCAGTGTGTCTTCGATTACTACCTGGAGAATGTCACCCATAGCACAATACTGAGCAGCCCGCGTCCGTGCCGGGTTGCGCGGTCAGAGCCGCTATTCACCTCGATGACGGCGTTTGTGGAGACGGGTATCGACCTAGCGTAGCAAAAATATGGTTCACCCGAAGAGCTGACACGTTTTTATTGATCGACGGTCGAATCCCGATGGTGTCGTGCCCACTGAAATACTAACTGAAGGTGTCTTTGGGTGACCATGTGAACACGTAGGGGTGCCGGCTGCGGTGATCTGGCGGTTCTAGGCGCGCTGTCCGGAACCGTGCGACTGCTATGGTCGCAGGTTCGAATCCTGCCTCGGGCATGGATGTGTGTGATGTCCTTAGGTTAGTTAGGTTTAAGTTCTAGGGAACTAATGACCACAGCAGTTGAGTCCCATAGTGCTCAGAGCCATTTGAACCATTTAAACACGTAGGGGCGATCTGCTGTAGAGCTCCATGTTCAACAATGTACAATGAACAGTATGCTCCGAAACACTTGTGCGTGCACCAGTATTGTGCTCTTTCGGCGGAGACGCCACACATCACCATCTGCCATACTTTACAGAGCAGACAAGCCTCCGAGCCCAAAGTTTTGTGTAGAGTCGTGGCCGTCTAACCGTTTGGCGCCTATTGGTAGTTTCGCTGTTCTTCTACCTCTTTCCATAGATGCTCACAACAGTAGTACGTGGAAATTTTATCAGGTTCACCGTTTTCGATATACTCGATCATAGGCTTTGCGAAACTATTATCTACCCTTTATCAAACTCTCCTATCTCAATGGCTTTCCACATTTGCAGCCCATATCTTCGCAAGGGTGATCACCCCATCCGTGTCTGCACCGCTTACATACTTTCGCTACCGCATGACGTGCCGCATCGCCACCAGGTGGCATCCAGCGTTGCAGTGGGCAGTGGTCATAATGCAGTGTAATTTCGTGTCGCTATGTGGCAGATATTTTTGTAGTATGAAAGCACAGTGACGAAGAGTAGGATGCCTCCTTGGTACATCTCAATGGTATAAACCCAAAAATTCCGTTTACCAAGGACATCACACACATCCATGCCCATGGCAGGATTCGAACCTGCGACCGTAGCGGTCACGCGGTTCCAGACTGTAGCGCCTAGAACCGCTCGGCCACTTGGCGTTTGGTACATACTAACAAATCAACTGTAGCAGAATACGTTTTCCGAGGTGTTAACGCCTCGAAATAAAATTCAATGGGACGAGCGTTTCAGCAAAGACAACGCGTTATCATGCGTGCCTTATAGAGGGGCTCTAGAGATTTGCAAACACCATAATAATTTTAACAGAAACGAAGAAGATGCAAAGCCATGCATTTTGCAACACATGACGAATGGCAGTACCCTTGATACAGTTTCATTTTACCTCTGAGGATGTCTCTCTGATTCGAGACGAAACACCAGGAAATAGTTTTATACGCTGGTGTCCACAATTAAAGCAACAAGCTCCTATTTCCCCATCCTATGTCTAACTCACGATATAACCATACAAACTGTGAACAGATGTCGTTGTATGGAATATGGTATTCCGATGAACGGACAACCACGCCATCAATGACGTCAGGTCACCTATCAACCGGGATAGTATTTTCAGGGTAGTTCCACAACCACAATCGCTGTGAACGCAGTCACGGATGGTGCAGTACGGCACAGAGTGTGCACTATGGCACAGACAAGACACCTAAAGACTTTCTGTTGTGGAGGACCGTAGGAAGAATGGAAGCAGGAGAATCGCCAACTGATGAGGCCCGATAGCTTAATGTGAATCGTTCTGTTGTTTCTCGGATGAGGCGACAGCTTATAGAGACCGAAACTGTACCCCAGAGACCACGGCAGGAGTGACCAGGTATGCCATCATAAAGAGCCGACCGTTATTTGGCTGAAACGGCTTGAAGGTACCGAATTACTACTACTCTGCAGCTGGCATCTGACTTCGCAACATCCACTGGACATGTTGTATTGAGGCGAATGGAGTACAGAAGGCTTCAGCAGATTTCCCTTTATCGTTGGAGACTTGCTGTCTGTTTACCACTGGCGCGTCTGGCGTGGAGCCGTCAACATGTTTCCTGGACGGTCGGACGGTGGGTCAACGATCTTTCCACAGATGAGTGCAGATCTGGTCTCGAGAGTGATTCTCGGCGGATTCGCATCTGGAGGGCACGTGGAACACGACTTCCAGACCAAAACGTTGTGGAAAGAGACCTATATCGAGGAGGATCCCTAACGGTGTGGGCGTGGATTATGTTGACCACTCGGGTACCTCTTCATGAAATTGTATGGGTGGATGAGCAAGATTTTAACAGCTGTCAGGTACTGTGAGGAGGTCTTTGGATATCATGCGTTGTTGGCACGAGATGCTGCGGGCCCAGACTTCGTACTGATGGACGATAATACTCGACTTCATAGAGCACAGGTGCTTGATGGTGTTTTTGGAAACGGAAATATTGCCGCCCGGAGTGGCCTGCTCGCTCTCCCTCTGCAATGCACTAAGGAAATGGGTTGCATCCACCAATTACTCTCCAAGATTCGAGCAGCTCCCCAGGAAGGAAGGGCGTTATTGCCTCAACATGAGATTGATGACATCATTAACAGCATGTTCCGTCATGCCCGTGGTGCCAGAGATGGTCAGACCCCTACTGAGCGCGTTAACCAGTTGTCAGAATGTGTGTGTAAGTCCGGTGCGTTAGAAAAATCGAGCAACATTTTTGTCTGCCATTGTACATGTTGCAGTTGATTACGTTCTGTATTCTTTACATTGTTTCTACTTTACTACCACCTGTTTGTACTGTTTTGTGGCAAAATAAACGCAACCTTGTAAAACTTTCGTTTGTTCCTTTAATTTTGGGCACCAGTGTATATCGACCACGACTTCTCAGCCTCAAAATTTAACTGAAGTATTTTACAAGCAGGACGTAATAGTATATTCATTTGCTTTACTGACCATCTTTGCAAAATGCTATGCAACTGCTCCATCTGTTACCTAGGCTAAATTGCATTTGAAAAGAGATTGTAAATTAGTGTGAAATATGGACGTGTGAGAAGGGAACATCGCACAAAAAGATCACTTAACATAAGGAATAAGTGGTGACACCGCTGGTACTAAGAAGCAACGACGGAAAAATGAAAGACCATGGACTTGGCCAACGGAAATGTTGGTTGTCGTCAGGGGCTTTCAAAAGAAAGATGAACCAATGATTCATTTCTTCCACTGCTACATTAGTCACTACCAGTCCACAAGTTGTACAAGAATCAGTAGAATGTTTGGGAACAGCAAAAGATATAGTGGCGACACACGGGATATGTGTGCATCAGTATGGTTACCAAATCTTCTTCAGGATCCAAAGACAGCTCGAGGAAACAAGTACACAGATCTAGTAGGTTTCGACATAGGATTGGAGGGTAAGCAGCCGAATGTAGTTGTGCAGAAGTATATACTGAAACGCTCTCCAGAGGACACTGCCTCGTACACACACTGTCCGTGAGAGAAGAGAGGATGTGTGCCTGCAGGAAGCTAAGGGCTATGCTTTAGGTCTCCCACGCCGGACAGGCCTCAGCTGATGGACCAGACGAAGAGTGTCCTACAACAATCCATTTCTTCCACATCCAATCCGAAGCCCTACGTCATTTCCTTAGACATGCAAGCCAAGGTGTGGCGCGATCGGTGCCGATAGGCGCTAGGCACATGGGAACGTGTCATTAACTGAGACTGAGAGATACCGAGTGACCTTTCTGAGTAATTTGCCTTGCATCACATGGTGTTGACTGAATATTTTGTTAATTCTAATGGGACCAAAATGGAGAACACAGAAAAATAAAAGCAAAAACTGGTGGGACGTGATGAGACCATAAATAACTATACATCGAGCTTCAAACCGGTGGAAGCTGTTTCTGCAACTTGACCAGGTGATACACTAGTCCAAGATTTGTCAATAAGAAGTTGGAAAAGGTCAAGATTAAATCCTTTCCTGGGGCTCTGAGAAGAAAACTTCTCAAAGAACAAAAGGAAAAGGATGGTAAAGACTGAATTCCCAAACAAAAACGTGGGAACTAAACGGTGTTTAACTGAAGTCTCTCAAAAACGACTGTCTCAGGAGTGAAGGGGATAAACAGAGCTCTTTGACCTCGAAGACAGGAAACAAGAGAATAAGGGAGGAGCCTAATACCCCCACATCTCATGATGACCGCATCCAGAAAGAGCTGCGACAAGGCATAGGGAAACAGCTGTCTAGGTTCTCAGGATGACGGTTATCCAACAAGGATATCCACTTGTTAATAATACTTCGCAGCAGATGGAGCTTGTTTGGATGACTTTCTCTGAGATATACGAAAGTCCAGCACCTAAATTCAAGAGGATCTATCTGGACAAGGTGTTCTTATCTTTGCCCGTGAGGAGATGGAAACAAAGGATTGTCTTAAGAAGATAGCGTCTGAGATAGCACCATGAGAGGATGTAAAGATGCTTTTCAAATCAGCGGCTGAGCTCCTCAAGACCTCAAAGGCATTGGTATGGTTACGAAAACTTCTTCAGGATCCAAAGACTGCTCGAGAAAATAAGTACACAGATCTAGTAGGTTTCGACAGAGGACTGGAGGGTAATCAGCCGGAAGGTTGCACCAGACAACCAAACCCTTGCGGTTGGAAGTCGGTGAAAAAACCCCTGATGGCAAGGCGGGAACAGGACCTGATTCATTACAGATTACCGCCAGTGTAATCATAGGTACTGGAAGTGACCAAGGCAGCAAGATAGAGACGGAAAGTGTTGGAAATAAACTTGCAACGTGCTCAAGAGGCAACTGCTGCCCTGAGTTGTTTTCTGAGAAGACAATAAGTGGACGTGGCCCTGATCCAGGAACCCTATTTACGTAAGGGGGCGGTTTCGGCCTCAGAGGAACTATAGATCAGTTGATTTATGCTACAAACCTAAAGAACTCCAGAACATTTTTTTCCGAGTCATCGCTCTTCTGACTGGTGCGATGCGGCCCACCACGAATGCCTGTCCTGTGTTCAGAGTAGCACTTTCAACCTGCGTCCTAAACTGTTTGCTGTATGTGTTCCAGCCTCTCTCTTCCTCTACAGTTTCCACCATCTACACCTAACTTTAGTAGCATGGGAGTTATTCCCTGATGTCTTAACAGATGTCCTGTCGTGCTGTCCGTCCTTCTCTTCAGAGTTTTCCATATATTCCTTTATTCGCCAAATCTGCAGAGTACCTCCTCATTCCTTATCTCATCAACCAACCTAATTCTCAACATCTTCTGTAGCACCACATCTCAAATGCTTCGATTATCTTCTTTTTCAGATTTCCCATAGTCGATCTTTGAGTACCATACAACGGTTTGCTCCAAAAGTATAGTGGCAGAAATTTCTTCCTTAAATTAAGTTTGATGCTAGTAGACTTCTCTTGCATTCTTTGCCAATGTTAGCCTGTCTTCTATGTCCTTCTTGCTCCTTCTATCATGGGTTGATGTAGCTTTAAAAATAATTTTGTAGTTCTTTAATAATGTTTTCTTTTAAAAACATCTTTTACCCACTATTTGACTCCCACCCTGGGGGTTAAACTTCTAAAAATGCTGAAACTTCTGTTTCTATATGTCTGACCGAGGAACCAAAAATACCAATTTTCGTAGGTCTAGCTTAAAATTGCTTTAATAGCGACATGTTTTCAAAAAAACATTTCATGCCCTGTTTCACCCCTTCGGGATGTCATTTCGAAAAATCCCTTCTTAAACGACCCTACAGTATAAGATCAATACTCTTTCCAAATTTCAAGTTTCTATCCTTAGGAGTTTACCCTGGGTGATAATGAGTTAGTCAGTCAATCGGGATATGGCCTCTTATATAGGTAGGGGAGAATGGCGGAATGACGGTAGGCTAAGCAGGAATAATCATATTGCTGTTTAAAATTAGCCTATGACAAAATTCACGCTCTCGGAGTTGAGCTATGTATGTATACTTCAGTGTGTGAAACAATAAATTAATTTTGAAAACAACTGAACATAAAAATACTCGTATATAACAGTCAGACCAGCCACATGTACCGGCATTCCCCGACCCATGGTAGTGATGCAGAAAGGCTTGGCTCGAAGTATTTTAAATGGGGAAAACACTTTTTTGGATTTTTTGATTGGAACGTGTAACTACTGAAAATAGTGAAGGAAGTTGAAGACTGTCATTCATTTTCAAATACAAACGCTGCAAAAACAAGTGGTATTTTTAAAAATTTGCCCGCAGAATAACAGAACAGAAATAGTTTCAAATCATATTTCCAAGTCCGTATGACAAATAACATGCTGCAGCATGTGATGTCGAGAGTACATCCGACGTGTAGTTGTAGATTACTCTAGTGGTCTGGCACACTGTGACTTACTACTGTATATTGATGACTGTGGATAATGTCGTTCGTATCGTTATTTATCGAGGTTCAACTTGCGCTTTCCGAGCCTGTCCCTCACCCTTGAAAATTTAATTAGAAACAGTAAATAGTCAAATGACATGTGAAATTACTTCGTGAAATTGCACTTGGGTTTTGTGTCATTATATTACCTCTCAAATGTCATATAATAATGCGACCAATGATGAACAAGTGTAGATTAGTAAATACATGATGTCGAGATTCGAACCGTCGCCACATACACGTCGCATTTGATTTGCGCGAACGCTAACTACATGACCACAACGACTACTTCCGGCCAGCTGCTTGGCACAGATACATCATGTACATAACAGACGCTGAAAAAATTTTCTTATGTAGTTTTAATTGCCTACTAAAGGTGTGCAGAGTCCGAAGTAAATCCGTGATCCTAATGTCGTGGTCTCCCCTTCTCACTAATGGCGTCGCTGGAATATTTGGTTCGTGATACTACTGCGAAGAGCGCAGCATCAACCAGAGCTCTTCCAGATGGAAATAAGAGCTGAAAAGCAACCTAACGGGGCTACCTCCTTACTGGGGATACCACATTCTCCCCTAAACTTAATTATATGTACTTTTAAGAAACAATACTGTAAGCCATACGCTAAATAAATAAATTTGTTATACACTACTGGTCATTAAAACTGATACACCACGAAGATGACGTGCTACAGATGCAAAATTTAACCGACAGGAAGAAGATGCCGTGGTATCAAATGATTAGCTTTTCAGAGCATTCACACAACGTTGGCGGTGGTGGCGACACCTACAACGTGCTGACAAGAGGAAAGTTTCCAACCGATTTCTCATACACAAACAGCAGTTGACCGGCGTTGCCTGGTGAAACGTTGTGATGCCTCGTCTAAGGAGGAGAAATGCGTACCATCACGTTTCCGACTTTGACAAAGGTGGGATTGGAGCTTATCACGATTGCGGTTTATCGTATCGCGACATTGCTGCTCGCGTTGGTCGGGATCGAATGACTGTTAGCAGAATATGGAATCGGTGGGTTCATGAGGGTAATACGGAACGCCGTGGTGGATCCCAACGGCCTCGTATCACTAGCAGCCAAGATGATAGGCATCTTATCCTCATTGCTGTAACAGATCGTGCAGCCACGTCTCGATCCCCGAGGCATTTGCAAGACAGTAATCTTCTGCACGAACAGTTCGATGACATTTGTAGCAGCATGAACTATCATCTAGGAGACCATGGCTGCGGTTACCCTTGACGCTGCATCACAGACAGGAGCGCCTGCGATGGTGTACTCGACAACGAACCTGGGTGCACTAATGGTAAAACGTCATTTTTTCGAATGAATCTAGGTTCTGTTAACAGCATCATGATGGTCACATCCGTGTTTGGCTACATCGCGGTGAACACACATTGGAAGCGTGTATTCGTCATCGCTATACTGGCGTATCACCCGGCATGATGGTAGGGGTGCCATTGGTTACACCTCTCGCTCACCTCTAACTCGAAATGACGGCACTTTGAACAGTGGACGTTACATTTCAGATGTGTTACGACCCGTGGCTCTACCCTCCATTCAATCCCTGCGAAACCCTACATTTAAGCACGATAATGAACGACCGCGTGTTGCACGTCCTGTAAGGGCGTTTCTGGATACAGAAAGTATTCGACTGCTGTCCTGGTCAGCAAAATCTCTCACCAATCGAACACGTCTGGTCAATGGTGGGCGAGCAACTGGCTCCTCACAATACGCCAGTCACTACTCTCGATGAACTGTGGTATCGTGTTGAAGCTGCATGGGCAGCTGTACCTGTACACGCCATCCAAGCTCTGTTTGACTCAATGCCCAGGCGTATCAAGGCCGTTATTACGGCCAGAGGTAGTTGTTCCGGGTAATGATTTCTCAGGATCTATGCACCCAAATAGCGTGATAATGTAATCACATGTCAGTTCTAGTATAATATAGTTGTCCAATGAATACCAGTTTATCATCTGCATTTCGTCTTGGTGTAGCATTTTTAATGGCCAGTAGTGTAGAAGCGGAGCTAAAAACTACCGCCTCACGCATTACGTCACTTACCGTATTTGCTGCAAGTGTACGTGGCGAATACCCGAGTGTAGGTGCGACTGCACAGGTGGCTAGCGAGCGCCAGAGCGTTTTCTCCCAGCTGGGGCTCGCACCACGCGAACGGCAAGTAGTTTGTGATGGCGCCCGCCATCAGAGCTACCACAACGGGGTCCATGGTGGTCACCGCTGCTATTCCGCTGCTGCCGACTGTGTACCGGCCCCGCACGAGCCCCTAGCAGCAGGCCGAGGGTATAAAGGATTCTGTCCGTTGTCACGAGAAAACTGTTGAAATATTACGTAAGTTATTTCGTGTAGGCATTCCTCTGCAACTGACAAAAGAGTTACGGTATTCTTCGAAACCTTTTGAACGGAGACCCGTTAATAATTCGACTAGCCAACGACTGTCCTCCAGGGACAGCGTTGTGCACGCCAAGGTTCAGATTTAATGTCGTCGGAGCAGCGCGTTTATCTCTGCGACCTACTTTTGCGAAACTGTTTCTGCCTCACTATTTGCAATTGCTATTTGGATTTCCTCTTCAGCAGGCACTATTCTCTGTGGTGAATTATAAACACCAAACCCTGTGATCAGCTAATTCTGTTTTATCTCCCAATGTTTAAGGAATGGTAGGTGCTTAAGCCTATTATCGTTTGTCAGAGAGGTTACGAGATTCCAGTACATCGCATGTTTCCCTTCATTTAGACAATGACGGGAATAATAACGTTATCATTTTCTGATTTAATGGCGAGCACAGAGGTTACACTATGGGAGAGCTGGCAGATATTATTATCAGCAAGACGTCAGTTCGACGTTTCCGCGAAAACTGCGCTAGGACCACGTTTTACGCTCCGAAAGCAGTTCTTCTGTATAATAAGTATGCACCGCTCCTTATCAACTCTTCGTTCTGATATTGAGCAAGCAGACGGTTAACGTACATCTCATAAATCTTCTGAAATGATTGTTAGCCTCTGTTCTAGCTTAATGACGACCACTGGTAGAGAATTAAAGATGACCGAACACACGCGATAGCGGTGTATTAATTACCGAGCACGATACGGAAGCTCGCCGGCATGGAAACTTATCATGTCATGTTTTTAGGAAGAAGCAGAGCGAAAAATAAATCAGTACAAACTATCATTTACTGGTTAGTCTTCACATTTCTATTACAGCTGCCTCCATGTGAAACTCGTAGCGATAATTTATTCTGCACAAATAGTTGCGTAATGTTAGGCATCCACGTGCATATTGTCTTCTTCACATATCGTTAAATTCTTTACGAACCAGAATGAGATTTTTACTCTGCAGCGGAGTGTGCGCTGATACGAAACTTCCTGGCAAATTAAAACTGTGTGCCGGACCGAGACTGGAACTCGGTTCGGCACACAGTTTTAATCTGCCAGGAAGTTTCTTTACGAACAGTTGGCAGAGTGACAGATATGTGGAAGGTAGAAGTAGTCCGCATTCGTGACACTTACTTTTATAGAACTTCGCATACAACAGATTTCAAACTTACAAATGAGACCTAACGTTCAGTATTGCATGTAGTGTTTCAGACCACTGAATAGAAAAAGATAAAGAAATTTAAAACCTTTCTCGTTGCCTTACACGAAAGTTCTGAGTGTTCCCATTGATAACAACTTTACTTTAAATTTACAATTGAATATGTTCTCAGCTTCTCTTACAGCAGCTTTAGGTAATTAAGTTGTGTTAGTATTCGTCGCTTCAATTCTAAATAAATATTTCACATTTTGACAGCTGTCACCAGCACAGACTTCAACGCATTGATCACTGAGAAACTATAGAATTTTATTCGAATCGACGCTTCGTGTATACCGAGAGTAATTTACTGAGTTTTAACTAACATTCTAGATCCTACGAAATTTCGGAGATGAAAACGGGACACATTTAACTTATTTTTTTTTTCATTTGTTAATGGCATGAAGTAAAATATTCGAGGGCAAATTTCACTCAAGGAAAAACTATCCATTACACAGAAACACCCAATACCTACTCAATACATGTCCCCGTCCAAGCAACTTGTAACCAACTGAGACAGCACATTCATTTCCTTACGACAGCAATACCTCAAAAACAGCGTACCCTTCATAAATATTAAAAAAAATAGGCTATTCACTGTTCAATCTTTGCACGGCGCCGAATGAAGTATACAGATATGAAAATCTTTGAGCAATGACTATGTACCCATAGTTACTGCACATGCAACATAGAAACTGAGGTAACTCGAGGAATGTCGTGTCCTACGATGTGTGTCAAGAGCATGCTGAATGGGAAGTTTCAGCAGAGATTTGGGGTAAAATTAATTGATTTCTTGTTTGCTGGCTCTAGGACTAATCGTCAGTGATCGAACCAAACCTCACGGGTATATGGAAAGCATCGGAATGACTGTGAAGTGAACACAGACAGTAATATGAAAAAAATTATCAAAGTAACAAAAAAACAAGACACAGTACTAATTAGTATACCAGAGCGTTGGACTGGTCAGACACCGCTCGAATGAATTATCTGAGAAGCTGACTTCTCATTTAGATCTTGAATTGGCCCTCAGCTAGGCAGAACTGACTGTCGACTCGTCGGCGTGTGTCTTGGGCTGTTGTCTTTCTCCATCTCTATGAACGGACAATGACTGGCGGATGATTGACAGCTGTCGGCGGTTGAATGGCCTGTTCCCTTTGTGCAGGCCGGAGAGGATTAGTGCCATGATGCATTGTCGAAGGCTACACCGTACCTTACACAGTAAATTACTTTAAAGTATGTGCATGACGTATGCGGACGTTGGTTTTTATAGTTCAGTTAGTAGCGTTACAAGAGGTCGTTTCCCCGAAGTTTTGTATACGGCCGCGTTACAGACGCGGCACATAAGGAACTAATTTTAACCGGATAACTATGGCCATGAAAATGATCTGTCAACAGCAGAGTCAAAACTCGAATCAGTATTGGGACCAGACTGTAAAAGCAACAACAGTGGCAGGGTGGAGAAAAGGGAAAAAGCATCGGACTAGAATGAAATCCAGTAACGACTGAAAAGCGAGTTAGACCAACTCATCACACCATCGGATCAGCGCCGAAGGCAAGCTCGGGCCAAACCTTAGTCTCTCAAAAGAATCATCTCGAAGCCTCACCTTTCACTGAACGTCTGCACCAAAAAGGTGCACCGAATGTGATCACCGAATCTCCACTCTCTGCCGAAAAAAAAATCCCTCCGCTCTCTAGCTCACCGGTTTTGATCTTCTCATGTGCTTCCAGCTTGCTGAAATTTTTCGTTACACCCTATCACTGATTGGCAATATATCACTGCCAATGAACGTTTTCTCCTCTTGATCCCTCGATCCAGGATGCCAACTTTTGGACTTTCTACGTATACACGTCGAGCAAACGTTCTCACAGGCTTGTCCTTTAGCGTATTACACTCATGCTCATAAATTAAGGATAATTGCAGAATGTAGTGCCACACAACGTGGCACTACACAAAACTGGTGCTAATAGCATAGGCATATAGGGAACACACACGACATAGATCTGTAAGTCCACGGTATTTGTGATAAGTTGAGAAAACCGTCCCGAAACACATGTGCTACAAAACGCCACTGTTTCCTGCGCATGTACCCCACATCAATATGGGATATTATCACCATACACACGTACACAGGCCGCACAACGGGTTGGCATACTCTGGATCAGGTGGTCGAGCAGCTACTGGGGTATTGTCTCCCATTCTTGCACCAGTGCCTGTCGGAGCTCTTACAGTGCCGTAGGGGTTCGAAGACGTGCAGCGATACGTCGACCTAGAGCATCCCAGACGTGCTCGATGGACTTTAGGTCTGGAGAACAGGCAGGCCACTCCATTCACCTGATATCTTCTGTTTCAATGAACTCCTCCACGATGGCAGCTAGGTGGGGCCGTGCGTTATCATCCTTCAGGAGGAAGGTGGAACCCAATGCACCCCGGAAAAGGCGGACATACTGGTGCAAAATGACGTCCCGATACGCCTGACCTGTTACAGTTCTTCTGTCAAAGACATGCAGGGTTGTATGTGCACCAATCACAATCCAACCGCACACTATCAAACCAAGACCTCCATAGAGGCCCCTTTCAAGGATATTAAGGGGTTGGTATCTGGTTTCTGGGTCATGCCAGATGAAAATCCGGCGAGAATCCCTGTTCAGACTATACCTGGACCCGTCCGTGAACATAACCTGGGACCACTGTTCCAATGACCATGTACTGTCTTCTTGACACCAGGATTTAGGTCTCTTCTGTGACCAGGGGTCAGTTGAACGCACCTTGCAGGTCTCTGGGCGAGTTAACCATGTCTGTTCAGTCGTCTGTAGACTGTGTGGAGACAACTGTTCCAGTGGCTGCGGTAAGGTCCGGAGCATGGCTAACTGCAGTACTCCGTGAACGTCTGCGAGCACTGATTGTGAGATATCGGTCTTCTTGTGGTGTTCTACACTGTGGACGTCCCGTACTGTAGCGCCTGGACTCGTTTCCTGTCTGCTGCAGTCGTTGCCATAATCTTGAGATAACACTTTGTGGCTCACGGAGGGCCCACACTACGAATTCCTGTGTTAGACCAGCCTCCAGTTGCACTAGTATTCTACCCCCACAACGCCATTTATGTGTTTTTGAGCCATTTTCAACATACCGTCACCATTACCACGTGTAAAAACGTCTGCACACTTACTCGCTGCACCGTACTCTGACAACACACCTCTGCGTATGTGTACTGCTGCCAGCGCCACCGTGCGACGACCGCAGGTCAAATGCACCGCATGGTCATACCCCGAGGTGATTTAAACCCGCAGACCGCCCACCAGAGCGTTGTTTCACCATGTATCAGCATTATCCTTAATTTAGGGGCATGAGTGTAGAATAAGATTCGCAGCGTGTCGCATACAAGCTTACCTGCTCGAGGTGTCTGCAGATGGTTACACACTTCCAGTACGGTTAGTTCCCCTTTATATTTCTCATGGAGGTGCAGGTTTGGGAAAACAACGTGTTTTCCTTGCATACATTGCTGGCTCCCTTCTCCCACCACACCCCTGTCTATTATTGGCCTTCTACAGTGAGGCCCCTAAAGTAGAAACAGTGCTCTTCTCCGCACGTCACCATTTTCTATCGCTTGCATTTTGAGGAAGGATGTCCACAGATTTCCAAGAAACACTTCACGCTTCCTTTTACGTGTAAAGCCGGTGTATTCCAGTCACAAGCTGCCTGTTAGACTGGCATTCGCTACAAAATATAAGCTTACAAAATTTTATATACGTTTCTGAATCACAATTTTTCGTTCGAGGATTATGCTGTGTATGACATACTTAAACTTTAACGTTTCTGTACGCTTAAAAACAAGTTTAATTTCTTGTATAATCATTATAACATTAAGAGCCTTAAGCAGAGGTTTACAATCTTTGGCCCGAAAAAAGAATGTTCTTTGAGAATTTTGTTCTCGGTATGTGTTATTGATATCAACGTCAAATTTTCTCAAAATGTTTGTTGATATTTCCTCTACAAACTGGAAATTTTTCGACCGGAAATGTCGAAGAGCAGAGGCGGAAGTGCTATCGGAACGAAACAAAATTTCGTTGTAGACCTCAACTCGCGGTGTGTCACAGGCCAGCCGGCTCGTCTGAAATCAAAATTGAGGTGACGTTAGCGAAGTAGTTGTACCTCGCTTAATTTATTTGAACCATAGGATACAAAATGGCGGCCATTTGAAAAAAATAGAGCTTTTTTCGACTTCGTAAGCTAAGTAAAAATATTTGTAGTTGATGAATCGAAATAAAATGGTACAACTCCTAGACAATTTAATTACCTTCGTCGGAAACAAAGAATCATGCCAATCGTTTCAGTAGATTTGAAGTTACCATACCGCGCGATAAGAAAAACGCCATTTCTAGAAAACGCGTTCGAAGTTTGACTACAGATAAATGCAATATTATGCAACGTACGTTCAACCTGCTATTCCGGCTCCATAAACTAGTCCTTCCTCTTCCTTATAGAGGGCGTTCTGCTCGATCTGGGCCATCCTGCGGTGCTCCAGAGTCGCTCGTACGGCCGGTGACAAGCGGTTTTCGGCCGCTTGAATCCGGTGGTCGTCCGAATGCTTGGCGAACTGCGTCGAAGAGAGTCCCAAGGTGACGTCCATCGTTGCCATGGTCTTCAAAATTGCTGAATACCGTTCGTTGAAGCTGCTCACTGCCAGGAAAGTCGCAGTCTCCAAAGTCTTCGCACCAGGATGCCAATGCTTGGGGGCTCTCCCAAACACACACATTCAAATTTTCATTTGAATTTTGTGTGTTTCCTCCCTAGCACCGGTACAATAAGTCGTCCTCCGAAAGAAAAAAACTGGTGCGTGAAAAAGGCCGATTTCAGGCAGGTGCATTTTTTTGTTCAACCACGAATAACAAACATTTCCGGAAAAACCGTTTCAGGGATGGATACTAAACACTTTTATGGATCCAAAAGTGCAATATAAAACAATAGATTTTTTGAACCAAAAAATAGTAAACCTCCTTCTAATAAGAAATAGGACTCGAATGCAGGCTTGGGGATACAATTTGTCTCACGCGTTGAGTTCGTTGAATGTTGAAGTTCCAAATAATAACGCCTTGTGGGCAATGAAATCAATGTACCACACACCGAAACGTTTGCTCGAAGGACGTCGCGTCCATCATAATGAATAAGCTATAAATGCCTCCTGGCTCGTGGCAAATGTCGAACACGCCAGGCAGTTCAGCCACCACTGGCTGTCTACGGCTTTGTCAAGCCTGAGCACGGGTCTGGTGAGCACTGCCTGTCCTGTGTAACCGTAAGCGCTGGACATGCTTTAGATGACACCGAGTGTTATGACACTGGAATGCTACTTGTCACAGGGAATGGGAATCTTGGCTGAACTGCCCGGATCGCGAGGATGGCACAAACGTCTACAAACAATCTCTAGGCCAGAAGGTGCGCTGCGCGCCGGTGAGACCGATAACTGTTGAGTTGGAACAGCCACCAGCGAGCCACCTCTGAGAAACCTGCTGCACCTCAGGTGTATAAGGCTTACGCTGGCGAGAGGAGTTCTTTCCAGGTGGACCCTTAATTACTTCATGCTCGTGGCTTGTCCATGAAGTCCATATCTAGTTCCTATGCTCCCAACAGTTTTCGTGGTCCGTCGGACGGTATTAGTACCCAAACCCTAAAGAGAACTCACGTGGCTAGTCCACCTGGGATTTTTGTCAATATCGGAGCAACAGATCACAGGCTGTGGTAAATAATGTGTTCATTGCTGTTTAATGTGTGGTCCATTTGAAAAATTGTCACCTTTATACACGAATAAAGTTTTATAATGGATTCCAGAGAAATTCAAAAGTAAAATGCTCCGTAAGGGTACATACTTGATCGAGACAATGAAATCTTCCCAATTAAACAAATTATTAAATGCTAAATCACTTGTTGGGTATGATATCAACAATTAGCGGCACACCGCGTTAAATTCCTGTAGCTTATAAGGATGACATAGATATAGATACCAAAGAATCACAAGAGGAACTGGAAGGTGAAAAACTGGAAAGTAAAGAATTTTATGAAAAGAATTGATGATCGCATCAAGAAGATAACATCCTTTATTCTGACTTTCCACTTTCCTAAGTTACCGAGTACATTGCAGCAGGCTTTATCCGTCTTGACATAAGGTCCTGTGTACCTAACCCTGGCCGGCCGCTGTGGCCGAGCGGTTCTAGGTTCAAAGCTCGAGATATGGACACAAACGCGATTCAGCTCTCGATAAACCGATGAACCGGGCACTCAATTTACTGCCTCAGACAGTTGTGTCAATTGCTCTGTAAACCATCCAGAATGGAGCAAAGAGCACAGACTGTCGTGTGTTCTGGGATGAACAAAAAGAAGGAGAGGAGAAAAAGGCATTGAGGGCCACTTATCCACCTACGCTCGTGAAGCCATTCGCCACAACAGTGAAGTCTCAGGGTGCACACGTTAACGGATACACGTAGCACAATAACCTACATCTGTAAATGTAACTGTAAACCTCTGCCACTGGTTCCACAAACCAATTCGCCTTTAGCCGAAACAAAGGTGGCTACTGGCTGTACTGCCAAGAAGAAAGATGTATCCTCACGATAAACAGAAACACCACTCAAAAAACCATCCGACCGCCGTGTCATCCTCATGGAGGATGTGGATAGGAGGGGCGTAGGGTCAGCACACCGCACTCCCGGTCGTTATGACGGTATTCTTGACCGAAGCCGCTATTCGGTCGAGTAGCTCCTCAATTGGCATCAAGAGGCTGAGTGCACCCCGGAAAATGGCAACAGCGCATGGCATCCTGGATGGTCACCCATCCAAGAGCCGACCACTCCCGACAGCGCCTAACTCCTTTGATCTCACGGGAACCGGTGTATCCACTGCGGCAAGGCTGTTGCCAAAGAGAAACAGAGAAACGGAAAAAGTTTGCTGTAATGATAGCCTTCCCATTGTTCCTCATATCCGAGATGAAAACTAACAACAAGCCCAAACATTAGGTCCAAAAGCCAGCAGCTCGTGGTCGTGTGGTAGCGTTCTCGCTTCCCACGCCCGGGTTCCTGGGTTCGATTCCCGGCGAGGTCAGGGATTTTCTCTCCCTCGTGATGGCTGGGTGTTGTGTGATGTCCTTAGGTTAGTGAGGTTTAAGTAGTTCTAAGTTCTAGGGGACTGATGACCGTAGATGTTAAGTCGCATAGTGCTCAGAGCCATTTGAACCATTTTTTTAGTCCAAAACCCTCAGACCATGCGGACCATGCAGAGTTGCTCCTAGCAGGTAACTATTTGCTATCTTGGCCTGAAATTTGGTTTTGATCATGTCTTGTTACCACAAAATGGTTCAAATGGCACTGAGCACTATGGAACTTAACATTTGTGGTCATCAGTCCCCTAGAACCTAGAACTACTTAAACCTAACTAACCTAAGGACATCACACACACCCATTCGAACCTACGACCGTAGCAGTCACGCGGCTCCGGACTGAGCGCCTAGAACCACTCGGCCACCGCGGCCGGCAGATTACCACACTTTGGGGATCTGAAAACACGGACCTAAAAGCACTGAATATTTTAAACTGGAAATGGAAATGTGTGGCTAGGGCCTTTCGTCGGGTAGACCGTTCGCCTGGTGCAAGTCTTTTGTTGATGCCACTTCGGCTACTTGCGTGTCGAATTTTAAACTGTATTAGCCATTTTTCATCGGAAGCAGACCGAAACTGTGCGCTCCTGTTCTATGGAACTTCTGTGTGACCTTCGCTCTGCTGTGGGTGCACAATGAGTAGGTGTGTAAGACCTTCCTAGCTACAAATGTTGGACGTGGTGCACTATGAAGGAATTGGTGTGGCCGCTGGTGACTTTGAAACTATGCCCTTACGGAACCTCTCCGCTGATGCTGGTGAGCCGCTGCTTAACATGTGGAGGCGACTTCTCAGGCTGCGTTCAGCATATAAGGCATTATCCAGGCCATAGGCACCCATTTACTACATGCATCAATAGTAAGGCTTTTGAATAACTGACAGCGAGCAACATAGAGCAATGAGATCCGCGAGGAAGACTGCCTTTTGTAGAGGAGTATAGCTACTTTAAGGTTTTACACTGTCGTTGGAGCTCTAAAAGCAGCGCAGAACTATTTTATATTTGAAAATTTTTAAGAAAGATTGTGCTCCATGTGGGGCGGCGGGTAAAAGTTTATCCTTTGTTTGTTCGCCATTTTTCTCACTGGCGACTCATTTTGTGGTCAGCCAGAGAGCGAAGGGAAGCATACTGACCTTAGTTACCAGTCTGCATGGCCACATTCTGGTCCAGCTCACTGAAAGAAAAGTTTATATTCCCTCATTTATTTGCGGGATCAGGACTATGATTTTAAATAAAAGTATAAAATTCCAATCAAAATTGTATTGCATAAAGTTTCTAACACACAATACTTGGGAAATCACTATTGGTAATTGAAAGCAAGTCTTTCTATTCGAACAGCACATTTAGTAGTTCAGAGGCGACCTCTACGGTACGTTCCTACCAGATTGTCTTCGCCCTGACTAAAATTACTCAAATGGAAGTTTGCAGTAAATGTTCAAAATCAATGCTCGCCACAAAAGTGGAAATAAAGTCACCACTTGCCACGCGGATTTATAATGCTCTCCGACGGCACACTAACAGTTACTTCGGCGAATACTAAGCGATCCATGATGGTGTACAGTCGTCGCGAGTTCACTATACGTTTTTACTGCAAAATACGCGTTCCGTCACAGTCCTGCTCTGACGTCATCCGAGGCAGAGCGCGATCCGACGTTTAACAGACTTGGATCCTACAGTAACTGAATGCGAAGTGAACCTTACTACTGCCTCTCTGGCTGCATTTATATAGGTGACGGAGCGGACGGCCGAGCGAACATCTGTTGTCTACGGGTGACTGCATTCCGCAGCCGCCTCTGAACGACCGCTTTCTCGGGCACATAAACTATAATAATGTAGTTACAAATTACTTCAGAAACCTCTTAATTTTTGTTTGTATTCAGTTAGGTTGTTTGAAATTACCGAAAAAGTATCAGCTTGCTAGAATGAAAACTTTGCCTTCTAGAATTTTTATAGTGGAACTAACGGTAGGTCGTTACCTCTGAACCATATCTTTACTAGAACTTACTTCAGCAATTATTAATACTGAACTCTCAAATTTAGTATAGCTCTATCACTTGGTATGTTATATCATCCACTTTAACCAAAATTCTCTATAATTAAAATCATAGGCACTTAATCTACACCAATTGGGTACACTTTAATTACAAAATTCGTTTTTACTTAATTACTCAAAAACTATAAGAGGTAGCTTAACGAGCTCTTCCGGTTATTATTTATTGGGAGGAACTGAAGCATAAAACAAATTGTCATGTTTCTAAGTGCATCGTTTAGTTCCGATGATTTTTCCTAAAAATGTGGATTCAGGTGTTATTTTTGTTATATGGTTGTAAACTATTAAGTTTAGAACATGATGACTTGGTATTTGGAACATTGTAACACTAAACTATATTGTAACAGTGTTTAAAACATAAATTTTGATTTTTAATTTCATACTTAATTGTGGTGCAATATTTATGCACTATGCGCAGACAGGCTGTGGTGACGTGGCGCTACTAGCAGTGAACTGGAGTAAGTCCTGACACTCTCGCTCGCCTCTGTATTTCACACATGATACAGCGCTTGCTTTGCTTCATCCATATTTTACTCTGGTTTTGTAATATCTTACGTAGGTATCACGCTATTGCAAACTGATGCTTCAAAGCAAGGGGACTTCCTTGGTTGTTCAGACATTTACCCTGAGTATGTCTTCAGAATTTGCCTTCCCAGTGAATACGACGTGGCACCCAAGCACTGGACCAGATAAGGCGTCTCCAAAGCAAAAAGTTTCTCATCCGCTTAGAACCTCTCAGTGCACTACAAACACTGTATTAAATGAATACGGCAGAGAAAACAAATGCAAGCGATTCAAAACACTGTGCTCATTCTTGAGCAGCTGAGGAAGCAGTCTGCTGAGTACCGTGGCATGCGGGAATCTGAGGAAAGAATCAAGCACATCAAGCGGCCAAGGAGGCCTACAGGTAACATGACGAGACACAATGTTCCATTCTGCTGCAGCCAGCCATTTCGCTGTTGAGTCAGAAATGCAGGTAATTGTGATAGGAGGAGTGGCTGGCGGTGACAGACAATAAACTACCCCAGATGAAACCAACTATCCAGTTGTGGTGTACTTTATTCCAGACACTCCGCGATGAGATGGAGCAACCCTGATTTTCCACCGAATAGGACACTGTCCGCCAACACACTCGTGCAAGACGACTGCCCCTCCCCCTGTCCCTGCCCCCAGTCTACGATGCCTGTTACGCACAGGTCACCGTATGCTGCGATGGAATGGCAGAAGAAAATTTAGGTGGAGATCTACCCTCTATTTTAGCTGATGATGAGTGTGGTAAGGCTTTTAAAATTATGTGTGCTACCTGGACTCCAGCCTAACCTTTAAGAGTGAAGATTTTAGTCGGATGAAGAGTGGCTGAGTAGCGATCAGCTACTCATAAACGAAATTCATTCCACTGCGTTTTGCTTTCAAATTGTAAATCTTATTTTTTATTCAATGCGCGATTCTCTCTCTCTCTCTCTCTCTCTCTCTCTCTCTCTCTCTCTCTCTCTCTCTCACTCTGTGTGTGTGTGTGTGTGTGTGTGTGTGTGTGTGTGTGTGTGTGTGTGTGTGTGTCCAGGGAATTTAGAGTTTTACTATTCTGCCACTTTTATCACACTCCTTTTCATATAATTTTTAGTAAGCGCGCTACAAGCCTTGCTATCGTGCCCCAAAAAACACTACATCATAAACCTAATTACGAAAGAAAAGCCTTACACTTTATTCTCTACTGAAATTTTGTTTCCCTCTCACTATATACTAATTTAACCTTCTTCCAGTAACTAGTCAGATCTTTGATAGTACCGTTGAATTAAATAACTTCACAACTTATAATGGATGCATAATAACAAGTCTCTACAAAAAATCATAAATATATTTTCGGTGCTAGAGATATTAGATTGAAAAAGGTAACATTATTTCAGAAAATAAACAAGAAAAATCTATATTAATATTTTTATATTATGACTTCCGGTTTCCGTAATATAGTCATCTCCGCAAGGAAAAACGACTAATAATAGTCAAATGTCATTACACATACGAGTAATATTAGTATTATTTTCGTTAATAATAATAAAGAATGATTAACAGAGCTATGTCCTATGCATTTTATAAAATTTATCATGGCTCTTGAAAGTCGCCTGAAAAAATGTAAGATTACTTGTGTTAAGCAAAAGGTTCTTCTGTACGTGACGTAAGAGGAATTGATATAAACTTTGATCAGGTCTGCTCTCCATGTGTACAACGTCGAACACCATTCCTAAACTTAACCAGTTCACGAAGTCTATAAAGACAAGACAGAAGAATAAAACATCTTCACAAAAGACTACAGAGGCAATACGTAATAAATCGAATGACAAGTGATGGCATCAGCAAAGAATGGGATATTAAAAGAGGATATGGAACAAAGAGGTCTATATAGGAATAAACGAAAAGAAAAACGAAAATCACGAATGCTGACAAAGTACGACAGAATAGAATACCTGTAAGTATAAAGCAAAACGTAGCAATTGAAACGTCCCGTTAGAATTATTATGAATGACTGTGCTGGTAAACCTCTTACGTTATTGGATTTTCAAACAGCTGAGCAAAACTGAACGTACTCAGGCAGTTCTCTCTTTACTTATTCTGATCATCACTAAACTGACACACAATATTTTTTTAGCACAACGCAGCCTGACTTTCAGTAATCCCTACAAAAGAATGGCCCTGACTAACAATAACCTTTACCTTTCAGAAATCACTTACTTCACAAAAATCATCGTTACTCGAACTACTGCAATACAGCGAGCGCCAATACTGCCAGCTAAATTAGCGATTCTAACTACTGAAGGCACTAACTACTGATAAGCATAATTAGCAAATGAAATATTTAGATAGAGAACAAACAATATATTTCCCTTAATAATGTTCAAAAGTCATCATATATATCTATCAATTCATGACATCCACCTTTACAAATTTCCTTTTTCTGGCGGACACACGTCCAGATCGTCCGTTCTCGAAACTCCGCCATCTCTCTCTACACATCCACCACTGCTGGCGGCTCACCTCCAACTGCCCAGCGCTACGTGCTGTTCACATCCAGCTGCCCAGCGCTACACTAGCGTATATGCCAACAATGAGTCCAGCCATCCACAGACTGCACACAGCACAGTCAGCGATTTTCATACAGAGTGCTACGTGGCGTTACCAACATAAAAATCTAAACAGCCTACTTCCACATGAGAAGGAAACAGTCAGAGAATATTACAAAGATTCATGGGACACTTAATTAAATAAGATGGAAACTGATACCCACGCTAGGCAGTTAGTAACAAATAAATTAATAAAACAGTTGAACAAAACAGAAAACTATAATGCTAGACTGCACTTAATTGAAAAATCTATTTGGATTGTAGAAAATCAGGGGGCTACACACGGAAAAATATGAACCACAAGATACTAGCAACAACAACAAAGGACACAGCGAAATTTGTCAAGGAAACCGTTTAAGCGTAGTTGAGCCACATGGAGACCTAAGTCAAATGAAAAATAAAAAATCCACAGAACCTCATGAAACCAACAAGGATTTATTACAATATGGTGCACTACAATTGGAATTGCACTTACTGGAACTAGTGAACAACTGCTAGGAAGTAAAGGTAACGCCATGGCAACACCTGAAGTAACACTGAGGAACGAGACCGTCGTAATAAGTCTCCTTAATAGCTATTATAAGCTACACTCACCAGTACCCAATAAATGTCTTAAAAATAACCGACTCACTTTTATAAGAAAAGGTGAATAGGTTTAGCAACGTAGAACAGTGACAATGCTACTGCGTTGAGACACATCGTAGCAAAAAGGAAGGGACTTGAATATGGCAAATCAGATCAGTTTTATACGATGACGTCATGAAAAATGATGCCTCCGAATTTTTTATGCAAAAACTCTAAAAGGATTTTATATAAAACATGCGTTATTAGCGGTCTACATGTTTGTTCTTCGCGTCTACATACTTGTAGCCTTCTGCCGCTGGAGGGCTCCGAATTGTAGTGTGTAAGATGGCGGTGTGTAACGTGATTATGTCCGCGCATGCGAAACAGCATACACCTGTAAATATGGTATGAATCCTGTGCAAAATTCATCGAAGAATCTCTCTAGCTTATGAAGAAAAGTGCACCTATGGTAACACATGCTGCCACTAGTAAGTGAAAAAAATGATGAAATTTCACACGTAAAAAAATTCATTCTGTTATGTTTTCGAACTTCCACTGCAATGAGTCTGAATCCTGAATCCTTCCTGGTAATGCTGACAAAGTTTTATGAATTTATTTGTAAACGTATAGACAGTGCAAATTAAAATGTCCTCTGATGCCTCTCCTGCTCCAAGTCGGCCCTTTGACGCCCTACCTCCCTTAAGTTAGATTAAGTAGTATGTAAGCATACGGACCGATGACGTCAGCAGTTTAGTCCCATAGGACCTTACCACCGCCACCACTTTTATTTATATTAAGCTTTAACTGATTCCTTGTTATCAGAATTTCTTTCCTTGGTAAAGGCAGTCTGTATTTTCTTTTTTACTTTGACTCATTTCCTGGTGTCTAATATCAAAATTTGATTCACTCAAAGCGAATGATTTAATTCGACTACATGTCATTTAACTGTTTTGTTTTTGTTAATGTTCATCTTTTATCGTCGTTTCAACACAATGTTGATTCCGTTCACCTGTTTTTCCATGTCCTTTGCTCTTTCTAATGAAATTAAAATACCATATCCACTGCCAAAGATTTTATTTTTCCTGCCTGAACTTCCACTCCTGGAATGTTTTTATTGTTTTCCTTCAATACTTGCTTAGTGCAAAGACTGAATAAAATTGGGGATATGCTACAGCCTTGTCTAACTGCCTACTCAACTACTGCTTCCCATTCATGCTGCTTCCCATTCACGCCATTCTACTCTTATAACTGACGTCTGGTTTATGAACAAGTTTTGTACAAGCTTTTACTCCTACTATCCTGCCGCGCGGGGTAGCCGACGGGTCTCAGGCATCTTGGCGAAGTTCGCGCGGCTTCCCCCGTTTGCGGTTCGAGTCCTCCCACGGGCATGGGTGTATGTGTCGCCCTTAGCGTAAGTTAGTTTAAGTCGGATTAAGTAGTGTGTAAGCTGAAGGACCGATGACCTCAGCAGTTTGGTCCCATAAGAGCTCGCCAGAAATTTCCAAAATTTTCGCTACTATCTTCAGGACTGTAAATTCTGTATTCCGGTCATCACTGTCAAAAGCTATCTGTACGTCTTCAAATGCCGTGGGCGTAAGTTTGTCTTTCTTTAATGTATCTTCTATGATAAGTAGCAGGGTCTCGCGAATTCCTACGTAGCAATGTACTATTGCCTCATAAGTACATGGCACAGAGACCGCGAAGACAAGGTTAGAGTAATTGCATCGCTTAGAGGTCTTGAAACGTCCCCTTAGAAAAATTTATGACTTACTGTGCTAATAAACCTCTTGCATTATTTGATTTTCAAACAGCCGAGCAAAACTGAATGTACTTAGACATTTCTCTCTTTACTTATTGTGATCAACACTAAACTGATAAACAATATTTTTAGTGCAACGCAGTCTGACTTTCAAAAATCCCTACAAAAGAAAAGCCCTGACTAACAATAACCTATACCTTTCATGAATCACTTACCTCAGAAAAATCTTCGTTACTCAAACTACTGCAATACAGCGTGCGCCAATACTGCCAGCTGAACAAAAGATTCAAACTACTGAAGGCACTAACTACTGATAGGCATAGTCAGCAAATGAAAGATTTTGATAGAGAACAAACACTGTATTTACCTTAATAGTGACTCAAATGGCTCTGAGCACTATGAACTTAGAACTACTTCAACCTAAGGACATCACACACATCCATGCCCGAGTCAGGATTCGAACCTGCGACCGTAGCTGTCGCGCAGTTCCAGACTGAAGCGCCTAGAACCGCTCGACCACTCTGGCCTCCCCTTAATAGTGTTCAAAAGTCATTATATATATATATATATATATATATATATATATATATATATATATATATATATATCAGTACATGACATCCAGTCTTAAAAATTTGCTGTCTCTGATGGACACACGTCCAGATCGTCCGCTCTCAAAACTCCGCCATATCTCTCCCCACATCCACCACTGCTGGCGGCTCACCCTCCAACTGCGCAACGCTACGCGCTGTTAACATCCAACTGTCCAACACTACAATAGCAAATATTCCAACAATGGAAACCAGCCACAGACTTCACACAGTACAGACAGTGATTTTCATATAGAACGCTACATGGCGTTACCAACATAAAAACCTAAACAGCCTACATACAGTCTTAGTGAGCCATCATTCTTCCCTTACTCCACACGCTAATGGAACCAGATGAAGCCTTAATATGTGATACCGTGAGAAGTGCCCTCAGCCACGAAGTTCACAGTGTTTCCAGAGAATGGATGAAGAGTACTAGGCACGTCCTATAAATGGATTCTACTTTGCGATTTAAAACGAGATGGCCAAATGCTTGTTATACTGTCGTCGGAGCCGTCGGCGCACTGGAGGCCGTGTGGTCGTTGTGCGTACCCTGGTTAGCTGTGTTAGCCACATACACACACACACAAACACACGTTCGCCGGGAGCGCCGTTTGCGCAACTGTGGGCCAGCGATGGCAGCCTTCAGCCTTCACCTCTGCTTCATTAAAGGCACACAGCCCGCGGGCGCCGCTTCAATGGAAACGCACAATCACGCCTCCACATTGTTATCGCCTGCTGCAGGTACAAAATGAGCCGCCGGGTGTCGACAAAGGAGGCGCCACAAAGAGGAATACAACGCCGACTCCGTTGACTCCTTCGGAGCCTCTCGCCCCCTTTCTTTGCTTTTGTACCTGCTGAACGCTGTGCCGACGTTCGTACGAGATGCGCTAAGATGGTGTGCATCTTTGGGATGGAGGTTCGCCCCGAGCAGAAGTTGATGGCGTCGTGTGTGCGGCACTCACCTGCGGTGATTGCACGTTAGGTCGTAATTCCGTCGGGATGAGAGCCACTCCACATCGCGGGAAGACCTCAGCTTTCGATGTCGATAGGTCTGCAAGTCGTTAACAGCTCTGGCTCACGAATCATTAGTTCGGAGATGAGATGGACAGCGCATTACATCATCGTATGTGTGATATCGTACAGTGGTCGTCTTGTCATACCAAAGTTGGAACGCGAATCGATATCACAGACATTAGCTAGGGCTCGCTGCAATATGCAACGATGTATAGCAGGTGCCTCTCCTCTCAACAACACATCCCCCTCAGTCTAAGGTCAAGATAGTATCATGGAATGCAAACACTGCCCACTTCGAGGTCTCAGTTACTGCAGTCAGTGTCGCCATCTACGAAAGTGACAGTTAACGTTCTGATGAACTGCTCTTTCGTAAAGTTTACATTTTGTACTGCAAGAGAACAGTTCATTAATTAATGCATCAAGTGATGGTTTACTAGCACATAACAGTTATATAACTCATCCGGTACTCCTGTAGTAAAGTGTGTCAAAGTTTAAATAAACCTTTTTTTATGTAATAAAGTAAACTAATATATCACGTGTTCTAGTCTGATGAGCAATCAAAGAACCCACGGTTGTGTCTGTATGAAAGCAATTTCACCTGGTCACAAAAATATGAAAATCAACATCTCGATCAGCTGACTGGTGTATACCGCTTGAAAGCTGCTATGGTTCGTATTAACCACTCAAACAAAAATAAAAATAAATTACATATAACTGATTGCAGCCATTTTCCAGCAAGCTTTAGAGCAAACGCGCCTCGCTGTGATTTAGGTGAGACACAAGAACAACGGAAAACACACTCATGTATCGCACAAAGAAATGGTTATTACTGCAAAGTAAATATGTAGAATTAGAGAAGATGCAATGATTGTGAAACTCTTACTGGAAGGGAGGCCACGACCTTTCGAGTAATGCACTTGTTATTACAGCCTTACTGAAAGGTAAAAACTCTGACCTCTGAATACAAAGAAAGAGCATTTCTTTGAGCGGTTGATGAGAGTTGATCTGCAGCGTGTGCTGGGAACGCTGCTACTTTCATCATCGATTTGTTGTGTAAATGATTACACAAGAATACTGAAAAATCATGTAATATGAATTAACATTCCTACTGCAGAATAAAGTGCAAGATGTTTGAGAGATTCTTTAGGGCGTTTACTGACTATTATGCCAACAGTTGCAGTATTTATATTAGGCGAATAGTTTCGAACCTTAGAGGTTCATTTTCAAGCCTGGCCGTCTGAGGCTGCACTGACAGTGCCTGATCTTAATAACAAACATCTAAGCGACAGCACACGGTTTTATAAATGTCTGAAAAAAATGCCACAATCCACACATTCCCCTTACCAAGTCAAAATGAAACTTGGTAAGAGGCATCGGCGAGCATACTGATTTGATACACAGTACGTATATATTGCTAACAAATACAAGGTCAGGATTCTATCCACACCTCCATCTGTGACTGTTGATGGTGGCAACTTACTATCGTGTATATGCGTCATATACCCGAAATCTGCCCAATTCAGTACTGCGACTCCATTGTCGTCATCTTCACTATAGCCCCAGATGGTACTGCGACTACTGATGTCGCCTATAACACACTTATCTGGCTGGCTAAGGAAACCAGGGTCCTCTTGAAAAAAAAAATGGTTTCTGTAGGAGGTTTACAAACTGATGTTACCTTGGTACACGCTGTTCAACAGTTACGATATCAATATCATTGTTTGCGGTGATTCCAGTAGAGTTAATGTCTAGGCCAGGTTTTGCAAAACCGACGTTGCTGTACTGACTATGAAGTCGTTCTGCGTTTCCCGGATGCGGATTATGTCGCAACCACTTCGCTGGCAGAGCTATTTAAGGAGTTTCCGCTTCTGGTGGCTTAAGGCCTCTACATTGACAGAGGCTATAGTCGAAACTGACCGTAATAAGGGCGGTTTTGAAACATATTGGGCTGCCATTTCAATGGTTGGTATTTTTGAAGTGGAGGAGTTAGCTGTTATGCCGTTACTAGGGGCGCCGGATGTGCTCTACACTAGATATATCCTGCCTGTAGTCTCCTACCGTGGCGCCACTACTATGAGTGATTCTATTTTATGAATAATATAAAATTGGATCTATGTACATAAGCATGAATGTATGTGGGCATGTATGTTCACATCTACATCTACATCGACATGGATACTCTGCAAATCACATTTAAGTGTCTGGAAGAGGGTTATCGAACCACCTTCACAATTCTCTATTATTTCAATCTCGTATAGAGCGCGGAAAAAAAAAACCGGTTCAAACGGCTCTGAGCACTATGCGACTTAACTTCCGAGGTCATCAGTCGCCTGTAACTTAGAACTAATTAAACCTAACTAACTTAAGGACTTCACACACATACATGCCCGAGGCAGGATTCGAACCTGCGACCGTAGCGGTTGCTCGGCTCCAGACTGTAGCGCCTAGAACCGCACGGCCACTCCGGCCGGCACGCGCGGAAAGAAGGAACAGAGGTATCTTACCGTACGAGTTGTGATTTCCCTTATTTTATCTTGGCGATCGTTCCTCCCTATGAAGGTCGCTGTCAAAAAAATATTTTCGGATTCGGAGGAGAAAGTTGGTGACTGGAATTTCCTGAGAAGATCCCGTCGCCTCAAAAAATTACTTTATTTTAATGATGTCCAGCCCAAATAATGTATCATTTCTGTGACACTCTCTCGCATATTTCACGATAATACAAAACGTGCTGCCATTCTTTGAAGTTTTTCGATGTACTCCGTCAGTCTCCTACCTGGTAAAGATCCCACACCACGCAGCAGTATTCTAAAAGAGGATGGACAAGTGTAGTGTAGGCAGTCTCCTTAGTAGGTCTGTTACATTTCCTCAGTGTCCTGGCAATAAAACGCAGTCTTTGGTTAGCCTTCCCCACAACATTTTCTATGTGTTCCTTCCAATTTAAGTTGCTCGTTATTGTAATACCCAGGTATGTAGTTGAATTTACGGCTTTTAGATTAGATTGATTTAATTTGTAACCGAAGTTTAACGAATTCCTTTTAGCACTCATGTGGACGACCTCACACCTTTCGTTATTTTGGGTCAACTGCCACTTTTCGCACCATTCGGATATCTTTTCTAAATCGTTTTGCAGTTTGTTTTGATCTACTGATGACTTTATTAGTCGATAAACGACAGTGTCATCTGCAGTTTGTCTCCAAAATGGTGTATATAGATAAGGAACAGCAAAAGGCCTAGAACACTACCATGGGGAACACCAGAAATCACTTTTGTTTTATTCGATGACTTTCCGTCAATTACTACGGACTGTGACCTCTCTGACAGGAAATCACAAATACAGTCACATAACTGAGACGATATTCCATAAGCACGCAATTTCACTACCAGCCGCTTGTGTGGTACAGTGTCAAAAGCCTTCCGGAAATCCAGAAATACGCAATCTATCTGAAATCTCTTGTCAATAGCACTCAACAGTTCATGTGAATTAAGTAATAGCTGTGTTTCACAGGACGATATTTTCCAAACCCATTTTGACTGTGTGTCAATAGACCGTTTTCTTCGAGGCAATTCATAATGTTCGAACACAATATATATTCTAAACCCCTGCTGCATATCGACGTTAACGATATGGGCCTGTGATTTAGTGCATTACTCCTACTGCCTTTCTTGAATATTCGTGTGACCTGTGCAACTTCCCAGTCTTTGGATACGGATGTTTCGTCGAGCGAACGGTTGTATATGATTATTAAGTATGGAGCTAATGCATCAGCATACTTCGAAAGGAACCGATTTCGTATACAGTCTGGACCAGAAGAGTTGCTTTTAAAGTGATTTACGTTGCTTCACTACTCCGAGGATATTTACTTCTACATTACTCATGTCGGCAGCTGTTCTCGATTCGCATTCTGGAATATTTACTTCGTCTTCTTTTGTGAAGGAATTTCGAAAGGCTGTGTTTAGTAACTCCGTTTTGGCAGCACTGTCTTCGATAGTATCTCCAATGCTATCGTGCAGAGAAGGCATTGATTGTTCCTTGCCGCTAACATGCTTCACATACGACCAGAATTTCACTGGATTTTCTGCCAGGTATCGAGACAAAATTTTGCTGTGGAAACTGTTATAGGCATGTTACGCATCCCCTCCTGGATTGAAACCATACTTGGTACACATATTTGTGTGGAAAGAACCACTGTGGGCGTAAGAACCACTTATCTCTGAAATGGGTGGGGATGTAAGTGAAAAAGTAACGTAGCTCATGACGCGGACATAGCCAGCTATTGATGTAGTATTTGAGAATGAGCGCACTTAAAGCCTTGCACTCAACCTTACACGTAACTTAAAACCTTTATGAGACTTTTTGTCAAATGGCTGGCCGGTGGTGACCGAGCGGTTCTGGCGCTACAGTCTGGAACCGCGCGACCGCTACGGTCACAGGTTCGAATCCTGCCTCGGGCATGGATGTGTATGTTTTCCTTAGGTTAGTTAGGTTTAAGTTGTTCTAAGTTCTAGGGGACTTATGACCTCAGCAGTTGAGTCCCATAGTGCTCAGAGCCATTTGAACCATTTGATTTTCTCAAATGACATCCCACAAAAAATGATGAAAAGAAAATAGTTTATCGCTTATAACGTTTTAGCTGTTCGCACTTTAAGCTGCCGCATCAGGCACGAACTTTTAATTTATTTCTTCTTTAATACTCGTTCTATTTGCAACACATTTTTCAGACAGTATTGAAACATACCACTGGATGTAAGTTCAAAATTATATTATTGTCCGATACATATTTTAGGAGCTATGACGTCATAAACACTGAAATGCGTGAAAAATTGCCAGATCGTGGATGACGTAACTTATTACTTCTTTACTACTAGCTCTATTCGCAACACATTTTGCACATAATTCAGGAGATACGACGTCATAAAAATTGAGATATTGAAATCGAAACATCAGAGTGAAATTCGCTAAAAATAAGGGTGAAATATGGTTACAAATTTGTTTGAAATATGTTAAGTATATATCTTAAATAGATTTGGCATGTACATACACGGGCGAATCCGTGGGTAAAATACTCCTCCTAAGCCCCTGGATCGGTGTGGCCGAGCGGTTCTAGGCGCTACAGTCTGGAACCGCGCTACCGCTCGGGCATGGATGTGTGTGATGTCCTTAGGTTAGTTAGGTTTAAGTAGTTCTAAGTTCTAGGGGACTGATGACCTCAGAAGTTAAGTCCCATAGTGCTCAGAGCCATTTGAACCATTTTGAACCCTGGATCGGTTTAACCAAACCTAGTACACATAACGCTTACTATCTGGAAAGAAATACTGCGGGATTATGGACCACCAACCTTCTATTGGGTTGGTGGAGATAACGTCGAGAGAGATGGAGGGAGGAGATGGTGGACAGACAAAATGGGAAGGACAAGATGGACAGAGAAAGGAAAGATTAGAAAATAGAGGAGGGATCAGGAGATGGATAGTAAGAGGAGCGAGGAGTATGGGCAGAGAGAGGGGACAGATGGACAGAGAAAGGAAAGATTAGAAAATAGAGGAGGGATGAGCAGACGGATAGTAAGAGGAGCGAGGAGAATGGACAGAGAGAGGGGAGGAGCAGGTGGACAGAGAGAGGGAGAAGCAGCAGATGTACTAATAGAAATAAATACATGCCTTGGAACGGTGGGTACTCAGCTACTCGCAATATAAAATAGTCTAAAAAGTTTTAAAATTCGCAAAATCTGTCCACCGAAGTATGTTTTAAAATACAGTAATTGTTTCATCTGGTTAGTACATATTTAACTTCTCCTAAACATGTAAAACCTTTGGCAGAAATTTGTTCAAATGTGTATGAATTCCTAAGAGACCAAACGTCTGAGGTCATCAGTCCCTAGACTTACGCTTTACTTAAACTAACTTACGCTAAAAACAACACACACACCAATGCCCGAAGGAGGACTCGAGCCCCCGGCGGGAGCGGCAGCGCAATCCGTGACACGACGCCTCACAACGCGCGGCAAACCTTTGGCGCTTTCACCACTGACAGCCCACTCTTTGGTGCAGAACTGAGATAATAAAAAAGAAAAAAAATAACAAGCGACCAGTCTCTTGACTCACTCCGAGGTTGGCTGGAAGATACGTGGCCAAAATATCAGTGGAAGGTATGGAATTTGCGTGGTTGCATTTCGGTGACTTTTTGCAGTGCGATGAATTATTAGCTGAAAACATAGTACATGCAAGATAGTTAACACAATACCGTTAGGCGTCACAAACTGGCAGATAAGAGTCTCAGCTATACGGACAATCAAAGGAAACACTGAGCTCTAAAACACACGTTCATAAATGTTCATAAATACACAACCGACACGCTACTCAGAATTAACATTTGTTTGTAATACCCATGAAAGTGAATTACAAATGCTGAATTTCAGTTATCGATTGGAGATCAGAATATAAATGACCGGATAACTTGAAAGATACACTATGCGATCTAAAGTATCCGGACACACCCAGAACATGCGTTATTCATATTAGGTGCATTGTGCTGCCACCTACTGCCATGTTCTCCATATCAGCGACCTCAGTAGTCATTAGACATCGTGAGAAAGCAGAATGGGACTCACGGACTTCTAACGTAACCAGGTGATTGGGTTTTACTGGAGCCATACGTCTTTACGTGAGATTTCCACACACCTAAACATCCTTAGGTTTACTGTTTCCGATGTTTTAGTGAAGTGGAACCGTGAAGGGACACGTACAGCACAAAAACGCACAGGCCGACATCGTCTATCCACTGACAGAGACCACCGACGATTGAAGAGGGTCGTAATGTGTAATAGGCAGACATCTATCCAGACCATCACACAGCAATTCCTCACTGCAAGAGGATCCACTGCAAGTACTATGACAGTTAGACGGGGGGTGAGAAAACTTGGATTTCATGGTCGAGCGGCTGTTCGTAAGCCACACAACACGCCGGTAAACGCCCAACGATGCCTCGCTTGGTGTAAGGAGCGTAAACAATGGATGATTGAACAATGAAAAAACGTGTGGAGTAACGAATCACGGTAAACAATTTGGCGATCCGATGGCAGGGTGTGGGTATGGCGAATGCCCGTTGAACGTCATATGCCAGCGGGTGTAGTGCCAACAGTAAAATTCGGAGCGGTGGAGTTATGGTGTAGCCGTTTTTTCGTGGAGGCGGCTTACACCCCTCATTGTTTTGCGTGGCACTATCACAGCACAGGCCTACACTGATGTTTTAAACACCTTCTTGCTTACCACAGTTGAAGAGCAATTCTGTGATGGTGATTGTATCTTGCAACACGATCGAGCACCTGTTCATAATGCACCGCCTGTGACGGATTGGTTACACGACAATGACATCCCTGTAATGGAGTGGCCTGCACAGAGTCCTGACCTGAATCCTATAGAACCCCTTTGGCATGTTTGGGAAGGCCTTGGTGCCAGACCTCACCGACCGACATCGATACCTCTCCTCAGGGCAGCCATTTCTCTTGAAACCTTTCAACACCTGATTGAACGTATGACTGCGAGAGTGGAAGCTGTCATCAAGGCTAAGGTTGGGCCAATACAATACTGAATTCCAGTATTACCAATGGACGGTGCCATGAACTTGTAAGTCATTTTCAGCCAGGTGTCCGGATATTTTTGATCACATAGTGTACTTCTATCTCCTACAGTCGAAATACGAAATTGACGAACTTCCTGTGCTGCTGACCAGGAAAGCTGCAACGCCAGGAAGGATAGCAACTAACGAAATTTTTGCTTATTGTGAGTATGCAGCACAGTAGGAAGAGTACACGATTAAATTTGTAGGAGATTCGGGAGAATAGAAGGAGCAAAATTTAGTACACAAGTCTGCCACCTATGTAAGCAACAGTGGCTCAACCGGGCTCTGCAGGAGTCGAAATGAGTTTGGATGGCAGACACTGGTGCGTCATCCCACGCTGCTTCAACTCTACGTCAAATTTTATCAACTGTAGTGGATTGCGAGAGGTGGAGTGCCAGTCCCTCAGCAACGCACGACTAGGCGTTTTCAATGAATGCGATATATGGGAAAGGTGCTGTTCGGACAACAGTCGAAACCCTTCTAGATATAGGAAGTTCAGGAGAACGCAGAAAACATGTGGTCTTGCGTTATCTTGCAGAGAAATGATGCCATCGAGTTCTCGAAGACGGGGCACAATCAGCAGCGTTAACATGTCTAGAATGTAACGCCTGTTCACCACATTACCGTCTATGCGAATCAGGAGCTGATCGTGTATTGTACCAAATGACATCCCCGGTGTGGGGCCTGACAAAGACGACTATAATCTGGCAACATTCGCTCTCTTCGTTGCTTTCACATATGGATACAGCCATCGTGATGCAGTATGCAGAAAAAGGGCTCGAAAGACACCTGTGCGTAGTGTTGTCGTTGGTCGGACCACCGACGCACCTCTTTCTGCTGCAACGACAGAGGAAATCACAACAATGGTCGCCGTGCTGAAAGCCCATGGTGCTGGAAGTCTGTCATGATTCTTGTCTCAGTTCAAACAAGCCCATTTCCTGACTACGTACGTGACGTGTCCATAAAAACATTCATGGCAGAAGCCAATACGTCTTCTATGGCGCTAGTTGCACGAGGGGGCAATGAGATTCTGGATGGCGTTGAGTATGGTCCTCTTGAACCCATCGAATGACTTCGGATACCGACCATCTCAGGTAGCAATATCGTCGAAAATGCTATCAGAAAGGAATGTGGATAGGCAAACGTCGGTAGGAAAAAAAATCGATGAGCGAAGCATACAACAACTTCCACCGTCATATGTTAGTGAAAGACCTTGCCGAAAACTCGAGAAAACTCAGATCCTTAGCAAAGTCGCTAAGCGGGTCGAAGGTTCTGTCGAGCCACTTTTCGACCAGTCCGGGGTGGCAATAGAAGACAGCAAAAGAAAATCTAAGATCTTAAATGAAATGGTTGAAATTCATTGACACAGGGGGATTGTACAACGATACCATAGTTTGACTGTCGTACATGTCAGCTCCGAAGCGCGACAGAATGTCGATCCTAAGGACCCGGGTTCCATTCCCGGCTGTGTCGGAGTTTTTCTCCGCTCAGGGCTGGGAGTTGTGTTGTCCTAATCATCATTATTTCATCCCCATCGACGCACAAGTCGCCGAAGTGGAGTCAATTCGAAAGGCTTGCTCCCGGTGAAAGGTCTACCCAACGGGAGGCCCTGGTCACACGGCATTTACAGTCGTACATGCTCTCAAAGGGAGATCGTAGAACTTGACATCATTGGCGCTGGGAAACAACTGAAACAGTTGAAAACAAGTAAGTCGCCAGGCCCGAATTGAAACCCATTTCGGTTACACCCAGAGTACTCTATGTCATTGGCCCCTTACTTACGAGGAGAACATGGAAATGCCATAACCGATTTCTCAGAAACTTCACTTAGTGAAAGAACAGTTAAAATGAATGAACACGTGTCTCGGCTTATCTGTAGATACTCCACAGTTCCTGAGAAAACGACAGTAGGAGCTTTCAAGTTAGTTTATATGCCTTTTACATCGCGACAACCTTACCTGAAATGGTGGCATAATGGATAGCGCCGCTCCCTCCCAAATTTGAAGTCTGATTATTGTTTTATTTACTTAATTTGTATTGTTTATCTACCATGTTTGTAGAAGGTTACTACACAAATGTGTTAGGAGATACAACAGTGTTATAATAAACGCAAAATTAGAACTTGGTTTCACAACAAGTGTATATATTTGTACATAGCCTTTTAAGGGTTCACAATTTTTTTAAATGCTCCTTTTTTTATATCTCCTTCTTATATCAATTCTTATGTTTATTCTTCAGGAAAATCTGGTGGCTTCGCTTAAATGATGCCAGTTGCAGAGATATTCGAAACATGAGAATTCCTAACACCATGAGTATTGCACCAAGTCTGACACAGTGAGATTTCTTCGTATGAAACTCACTCGGGAAAGAAACATCGCTGACACTGCTGATGACTTTAAGCGCCGACGATAATTTCGCGAAAACCTCGTATAGTTTTATCAAAAACTGACGTTTGCAACTGATTATGAATAAAGATAGACTACAGGAGTTTTATCGAAAACCATTTTAAATAAATTTCTCATTTATTTATTCACTTTTTAATTCATTCACCAGACTTTTTTGGGAACGCACATTTAATAACAGATGTTGCCGTCGATGACTTCAGTCGCTGAACGCATCGTAGTGTTTCGCCTTGACCAGTAGGATGGTAAAGTATTCGCTGCTGTGACGTAGGGCCATAAAATCTATTTCTCAGCACCCTGTTCTTTCGAACCATACTTTTCCTTTTTTTCTTTTGTATGGTAGAATAAAGATACTTGGTGGTGGCGTAGTTTGATGCCATAACCTGGATTCACGTGTATGAAGTGAGATAGAGCGAGTAGTGTTCTGGTTAGTGTCGTCTGGCGATCCCCAGAAGATCACTTTGTCCGCCATAGATCCCACTTTAGTAAGGCTTTTGTTAAATAAATATTTTTGTATGATGTTTCATTAATAATTATGTTGTCTTGCCTTGTTTAAGATCAATAAATCTATTGTGAATTAGACTACAACTTCTCACTGAGTTCTGATTAACGGTTCCTTCGCGTTTTTATGGCAGTCTAGATCAGATACATAAGGAGTAGCTTTTTCATTTGGTGTCCACTGTGTGGATCTTTACTTCATTAACAGTAATCTTCTTTCAAGGCTACCGAATATAAGAACGGTGAAAGAATGGAGCCGAAAAATTACAGACTAAATTTACTTAACTTCGAATGGCTAAAGAGTTATTGGGCGTATTCTCAATTCAAGTATAAGAAATGTCCTTAAGAAAAAAATGATTCTATACGAAAATCGGTAAGGATTTTGCAAGCATCACCCATGTGAAACTCAGCTTTCCTTTTATCACACGATATCCTTTGAACCGTGTATAAAGTGCAACATGCAGGTTCCGTACACCTAGATTTCGGGTAATTGTTTGAAACTGTCTCTCTACAGACTGTTAATGAAGGCTCGAGCATACGAAATAAGTTCACAGATATGAGATTGGTAAGATTATCTTTTAAGTAGTGGAACCCAATGCGTTTTCCTGGACGGCTAGTGTTCATTAGAGACAAGAGTATCGTCAGAAGTGCCCAAGGGAAGTGTGAGAGAACCTCCCTTGTTTTCTATATACGTAAACGATGTGACGGACGAGATGAGCAGCAAAGTGGAACTGTTTGCTGATGACGCTGTAGAGTATTGGAAAGTGTAATCGTTGAGTAGCTGTTGGACGAAACAGAATGACTTAGACAGAATATATATTTGGTGAATAGCAGCTTGATCTACATACATGTATAAAAATATAAGCTAATGCAAATGAATAGGAAAAGCAGTCATGTAATGACATGAAACACAAAATTTGTGATGTGCTAGTTGGCACAGTCATGCCACTTAATATCCGGGAGCAAAGCTGAAAAACGCTATGGTGTAGAAGGAGCACGTAAAGTCGATTACAGTGGAGGCGATTGATCGTCTTCTGTTTATTGCGGGAAAGTGCAGCCCATCTGTAAAGGAGAACTATTATTGAGTTCTACCTCACTGTTTGGGATCCCCGCCAGATCGGATTAAAGGAGGACACCGAAGCAGTTCAGAGGCATGCTGCTAGATTTGATATCGATAGGTTCGACCAACAGACAAGTATTACGGGAAGTATCCGGGAACTCAGATTGAAATCGCTGGTGGTAAGACGACGTTCTTTCCGCGAAATATAATTCAGAACGTTTGGCGAAGCGGCATTTGCGACTATCTGCAGAATGATTCCACTACATACACTCCTGGAAACTGAAATAAGAACACCGTGAATTCATTGTCCCAGGAAGGGGAAACTTTATTGACACATTCCTGGGGTCAGATACATCACATGATCACACTGACAGAACCACAGGCACATAGACACAGGCAACAGAGCATGCACAATGTCGGCACTAGTACAGTGTATATCCACCTTTCGCAGCAATGCAGGGTGCTATTGTCCCATGGAGACGATCGTAGAGATGCTGGATGTAGTCCTGTGGAACGGCTTGCCATGCCATTTCCACCTGGCGCCTCAGTTGGACCAGCGTTCGTGCTGGACGTGCAGACCGCGTGAGACGGCGCTTCATCCAGTCCCAAACATGCTCAATGGGGGACAGATCCGGAGATCTTGCTGGCCAGGGTAGTTGTCTTACACCTTCTAGAGCACGTTGGGTGGCACGGGATACAAGCGGGCGTGCATTGTCCTGTTGGAACAGCAAGTTCCCTTGCCGGTCTAGGAATGGTAGAACGATGGGTTCGATGACGGTTTGGATGTACCGTGCACTATTCAGTGTCCCCTCGACGATCACCAGAGGTGTACGGCCAGTGTTTGGAGATCGCTCCCCACACCATGATGCCGGGTGTTGGCCCTGTGTGCTTCGGTCGTATGCAGGCCTGATTGTGGCGCTCACCTGCACGGCGCCAAACACGCATTCGACCATCATTGGCACCAAGACAGAAGCGACTCTCATCGCTGAAGACGACACGTCTCCATTCGTCCCTCCATTCACGCCTGTCGCGACACCACTGGAGGCGGGCTGCACGATGTTGGGGCGTGAGCGGAAGACGGCGTAACGGTGTGCGGGACCGTAGCCCATCTTCATGGAGACGGTTGCGAATTGTCCTCGCCGATACCCCAGGAGCAACAGTGTCCCTAATTTGCTGGGAAGTGGCGGTGCGGTCCCCTACGGCATTGCGTAGGATCCTACGGTCTTGGCGTGCATCCGTGCGTCGCTGCCGTCCGGTCCCAGGTCGACGGGCACGTGCACCTTCCGCCGACCACTGGCGACAACATCGATGTACTGTGGAGACCTCACGCCCCACGTGTTGAGCAATTCGGCGGTACGTCCACCCGGCCTCCCGCATGCCCACTGTACACCCTCGCTCAAAGTCCGTTAACTGCACATACGGTTCACGTCCACGCTGTCGCGGCATGCTACCAGTGTTAAAGACTGCGATGGAGCTCCGTATGCCACGGCAAACTGGCTGACACTGACGGCGGCGGTGCACAAATGCTGCGCAGCTAGGGCCATTCGACGGCCAACACCGTGGTTCCTGGTGTGTCCGCTGTACCGTGCGTGTGATCATTGCTTGTACAGCCCTCTCGCAGTGTGTCAATGTGTTCTTTTTTCCATTTCCAGGAGTGTACATCGTAAACTGGACACAAGGACCGCGAAGACAAGAGAGATTAGGACTCCTGTGGAAGCATGAAGACAGTCGTTTCTCCCTCAATCCATTTGCAAGTGGAACCGGAAAGGGAAAGTCTAGCAATAGTATGGGGGTACCTTTTGCCATGCACCGTATGGTGACATGGGTGGACAGAGATGAAGATGTACATGTAGATGTAGAAGTAGCTGCAGAACGATAAGTCGCAGCATCAATAGCCCAGGATCCTGAAGCTGACTATTTGACTCGTGTTGGCAGATGTCCTACATTCCTATGCGATGTGAATCACGGATTTTTCAGAAACAAACATTAAAATGGAATTAGTGTATGAGGAAGTTGCTGCGTAATATTTCTTCATACACAGAATGGAGACGGTATTACTGCTACCCACTTCATGCTCAAGTGATGAGGCGCTAATAGTTTCCGCATCCAAGCGTGTGTGTGTGTGTGTGTGTGTGTGTGTGTGTGTGTGTGTGTGTGTGTGTGTGTGTGCGTGTGTGTGCTGGGGGGGGGGGGGGACTATTTTTTCGGACATTCCGAAAAAAGGGAGACGATTTTGATGTTGCAGCCACTATTAATAAAGACAGAAAAAATCAAAGACATCCTGTACACTATCATGTAATTGTGATTACCGTCTCTTAATTCCACTACTACAGGGTGTTACAAAAAGGTACGGCCAAACTTTCAGGAAACATTCCTCACACACAAACTAAGAAAATATGTTATGAGGACATGTGTCCGGAAACGCTTACTTTCCATGTTAGAGCTCATTTTATTACTTCTCTTCAACTCACATTAATCATGGAATGTAAACACACGGAAACAGAGCGTACCAGCGTGACTTCAAACACTTTGTTACAGGAAATTTTCAAAATGTCCTCCGTTATCGAGGATACATGCACCCACCCTCCGTCCACAATACGAGCACGAAGAGTCTCTACATTTGCTACCGGGGTTGCGTAGACAAGAGCTTTCAAACGCTTCCATTAATGAAAGTCAAGAGGGTTGAGGTCAGGAGAGCGTGGAGGCCATGGAATTGGTCCGCCTCTACCAATCCATCGGTCACCGAATCTGTTGTTGAGAAGCGTACGAACACTTCGACTGAACTGTGCAGGAGCTCCATCGTACATGAACCACATGTTGTGTCATACTTGCTAAGGCACATGTTTTAGCAGCACAGGTAGAGTATCCCGTATGAAATCATGGCGGTGAATCGAGGAAGTTCAGTACATACTGACGAAACTAAAATGAGCTCTAACATGGAAACTAAGCGTTTCCGGACACGTGTCCTTATAACATCTTTTCTTTATTTGTGTATGAGGAATCTTGTCTGAAAGTTTGGCCGTACCTTTTTTTAACACCCTGTATGCATGTCCCAAAAGAGCACACATTATTATGGCAGTGATCCCTTCAGTGCAGATGCACACCACGACCCAACTCTTACGGGAATCGGCAAGAAGTCGCGAGTAATGCCCCTAAAGAGCAGGGCCAGTATAAAAGTAGTGTGTGGTATAACTTGAGAATTTGGGTCTGACGGGAATTGTACTATCATAGTCCGTGTAGTAGTGGTGACCACTGTGTGGGGACAGAGTAGCGGTCAGCGCATCTGCCAATTAACCAGAAGACCTGTGTTCGAATCCTGGAGCGCGCTGGGTAGCCGCGCGGTCTCGGGCGCCTTGCCATGGTCCAAGCGGCTCCCCCCGTCGGAGGTTCGAGTCCTCCCTGGGGCATGTGTGTGTTGACCTTAGTGTAAGTTAGTTTAAGTTAGAGTGTGTAAGCCTAGGGACCGATGACCTCAATAGTTTGGTCCCACAGGAACTTGCCACAAATTTTTCGTTTACTGGGAATTACTATTTTGTTTGAGCTCAACCATTCCTTTCTTTACCTTGTGTCAGCATAAAGACACAACCAGTAACGGTACAGGCTGCTGCTCATGAACCAATTGATGAGAAGCATGCAGATTTTCACACATAGCCACCAGATGATTTTTGTGATTTTGGCTTGCAGCATGCGATACCCATCACCCAATTATTGAACCGTCCCCACTGCATGCAAATGTCACAAGACGGTGGAATGATCACTGCTCTTCACATATGCCATTTCTTGGGAACACTGCCGTGGATTATTGAGTCTCGATCCGGCACACAGTTTTAATCTGACAGGAAGTTTTATATCAGCGCACACTCCGCTGTAGAGTGAAAATTTCATTCTAGCTATATTCTGATTTATACATAAGGACATTTCTCCAGGATCAGTCGATCAAGACCAGACGCATCAGCGCTTCAAATTTTTATATGTATCTACATAACGTCAGTTCTGTACTAATCGATGTTAGCAACATTCATTATCTTGTTTCCATAAAATTCTCTCCCCCTCCCCCCCCCCTCCTCGTCCTCCGTCTTCCAGCTAAAAAAAAGTCCCAATCACGCTTATGATAATGATCTCTTACCAAAACGTTCCTTTGCTTTCAACAAACTGTCATATCATTTCCTTGAATAGAATACTGACTGCGACCTGAATCAAATTTCATCTCCTTAATGCAATCATAGTGTAACTTCACTACCCCCGAGTCCATAATGAACGGTCTGTTCTGCAATGCTGATCAACTGGCCGCCGATACTCAATTCGTTGAGAAATTCTCGCTCCTGAGCCAGCTGTAACCTCTGCATGCAATTATTTTGCAGACAACATTGCGTTTCTTCGTGCAGCTAAGTGCCAAATATCGGTCTTGTCGAATGGTTACTATTGCTCTACCTGTTAACTGGCCTACGGCTGTCATTTACTTGGCCTACGACAGACATTCGCCGTGTCTCGGAAGCGTCTGTAAAGCACTGAAAAGACCTTTCCTCGTGCGTCTACATTCTGAGCTTTAGGCAACATTATTCAAGGCAACCGCTGATTCTGCCCAGCAAAATATGTCGCACATGGCTACTGTATGCCGTGAAGTGGTTTCATCAATAAACTACACTCCCCGTAGACGTTCTCGAACTTACATCACATATAGCTCGAACAGCCCGTTTTTGAGTAAAAAATACCCTTTCCGAATCAGAAGAATTACCCTAAAAATAATACCATATGACATAAGCGTATGAAAATATGCGAAGTAGACTACTTCTCGTGTTGATCTGTCACTTATTCCAGACACTGTTCTAATGGTAAATAAAGCAGCATTTAGTTTCTGAACAAGATCCTGAACATGGGCTTTCCACAACAGCTTACTATCTATCCGAACGCCTAGGAACTTGCTCTGTCTCGCTTATACTATGCCCATTCTGTCTGATCAAAATATCGGTTCTTGCTGAATTCTGAGTTAGAAACTGTAAAAACTGAGTCCTACTGTAATTTAGCACCAAATTATTTTCCACAAGCCACGAACTTATTTCATGAGCTACATTATTTGATAATGTTTCAATATTACACACAAGATCCTTCACTACCAATCTGGTGTCATCAGCAAACAGAAATGTTTTTGAATCACCTGTAATACTAGAAGGCATATCATTTATATAAATAAGAAACAGCAGCGGCCCCAGCACCGACCCTTGGGGAACGCCCCACTTAACAGTGCCCCATTCGGACTGAACATCACTACCACTCTCAATATTGCGGAGAATTACCTTCTGCTTTCTGTTCTTAAATAGGCGAACCAATTGTAAGCTGCTCCCCTTACTCCATAATGGTCCTACTTCTGCAGTAATATTTTGTGGTCAACACAGTCAAAAGCCTTCGTTTAATCAAAGAAAACACCTAGCGTTCGCAACATTTTATTTAAACCGTCCAAAAACTCAAAGAGAAAAGAGAATATAGAATTTTCCGTTGTTAAACCATTTCTAAAACCAAACTGAACATTTGACAGCAAATTATGTGAATTTAAGTGCTCCAGTAACCTTGTATATACAACCTTCTCGATAACTTTAGCAAACACCGATGGCATAGAAATAGGTCTATATCAATCAATGCTAACTCGCGACTAGTGTATTTAATTCCACTGTTTCTTAAATGTGTGATTACCACTTACATTTTTTCCTTTAAGACGTGGACATAAAAAACTACAGATTTAGAGTGACACTGAAAATACCCGAATTATTGTTTATTTGCCTGCCAACAAAGGTTTCGCAATTAACTGATTGGGTGTCCCGCTGAAGTACTGCACGCTGAGCAAGCGTATTTTCCTTATCTCAGTTCTTGTAGAGGTATGGTGAGCCATGTTACATGTGTTTTCCTCGTACGTTGCAGACAAGACTATAAAGCACACAAACTGCAGCCGCTTTCCCTTTCTGCACTGGGAGGGACTGGCTGCGAGGTACAGCAGCACGTCCTACAACCGCAGCGCGTATGTCGGCTGCCGCGGGTGACGTACGCAGTGGGCATAAAAACGATAGCCGCTGCTCGCTTATGTAAGCAACACGTAACTCCAGCCCCGGATGAGCTTGGGAGGGGCAGCACTTTCACGCTTGGCTGGGAACAGGTCTTCGAGGAAACACGAGACCAGCCATTCATACCGAGCGTCCAGCCGCCACGAAGCCGAGTAGCCGTCAGGCATGACTTTACGTCTGTATGTGAGTGTGTGGCGGCCGAGACACGGGGCGGGGGGAACGGCGAGAGCAGAATGGGCGAATGAGAAGACACACGGACAGGAATACACTGGTACTGAATACTTAGGGAACAGGCTTTTTCTGTTGTTGTAATAGCCGGGGAAGCGTGAATGTTTGCTTGTGCAGCGGGAGGGCACGAATTTGATGCCATTTTGACTATTTTTCGACCGTGCCTTTCTCAAGAAATATGTAAAGGTTTCTTTAAATTATCGCTACCAGTCACAAACTTTGTCAACTATTGTATTACTTATTTATTTAGCGACATGTTTCGAGGGTTAAACCTCATCTTCAGGCCTTTTGGCATTACAAAAACAACTTTACAGTAAGGTCATACTGGCCCTACGACTTATCTTAGAAGAAAGATCAAGGAAAGGCAAAACTACGTTTCTAGCATTTGTAGACTTAGAGAAAGCTTTTGACAATGTTGACTGGAATACTCTCTTTCAAATTCTGAAGGTGGAAGGGGTAAAATACAGGGTGCGAAAAACTATTTACAATTTGTACAGAAACCAGATGGTAGTTATAAGAGTCGAGGGGCATGAAAGGGAAGCAGTGGTTGGGAAGGGAGTGAGACAGGGTTGTAGCCTCTCCCCGATGTTATTCAATCTGTATAGTGAGTAAGCAGTAAAGGAAACAAAAGAAAAATTCGGAGTAGGTATTAAAATCCATGGAGAAGAAATAAAAACTGTGAGGTTCGCCGATGACATTGTAATTCTGTCAGAGACAGCAAATGACTTGGAAGAGCAGTTGAACGGAATGGACACTGTTTTAAAAGAAGGGTATAAGATGAACATCAACAAAAGCAAAACGAGGATAATGGAATGTAGTCGAATTAAGTCGGGTGATGCTGAGGGAATTAGATTAGGAAATGAGACACTTAAAGTAGTAAAGGAGTTTTGCTATTTGATGGGCAAAATAACTGGTGATGGTCGAAGGAAAGAGGATATAAAATGTAAACTGGCAATGACAAGGAAAACGTTTCTGAAGAAGAGAAATTTGTTAACTTCAAGTATAGATTTAAGTGTCAGGAAGTCGTTTCTCCAAGTATTTGTATGGAGTGTAGGCATGTATGGAAGTGAAACATGGACGATAAATAGTTTAGACAAGAAGGTAATAGAAGCTTTCGAAATGTGGTGCTACAGAAGAATGCTGAAGATTAGATGGGTAGATCACTCAAGTAATGAGAAAGTATTGAACAGGATTGGGGAGAAGAGAAGTTTGTGGCACAACTTGACTAGAAAAAGGGATCGGTTGATGAGACATGTTCTGAGGGATCAAGGGATCACCAATTTAGTACTGGAGGGCAGCGTGGAGGGTAAAAATCGTAGAGGGAGACTAAGAGATGAATACACTAAGCAGATTCAGAAGGATGTAGGCTGCAGTAGGTACTGGGAGATGAAGACGCTTGCACAGGATAGAGTAGCATGGAGAGATGCACCAAACCAGTCTCAGGACTGAGGACAACAACAACAACAACAACATACTGATATAACATAGTCTTTTCGTAAATGCTGTGGCTATCACATGGAAGAAGAGAAAACTTAGTAAGAGGGGATGTCACTTTGGAAACTGGACTGTTGTTTGCACGAAAATGTTGTGTAACAGTCGCTCACTTTTTTCTTGTGGCATGGCACTCTCGTTCTGATGTGTTGCGGTATATTCATTTCTGTGGCTCTCTTGGTCACTGTTCACATATTGTCACTAACATAGCAGTTACTTGGAAACACGATCACAAACAGTTTTGTACTTCAGTGGACAAGATGGCGGTCGAAATGCAGCTGATTTCGATTTGACTATCGATTTGTCGATCAACGTGGTGTCAGATGTTTACATGTCTTCTGCAGAAGATTTTTACATGTCTATGTGGTGTCAGTTGTTTACATATCTTCTGCAGAAAATGTTTACATATCTTCTGGAGAAGACATGTAAACATCTGACACCGCACTGATCTACAAATCGACAGTCAAATCGAAACCAGCTGTATTTCGACCGCCATCTTGTCCACTGCACTGTTTGTCTTTTGCAGAAGACATGTAATCATCTGACACCACATTGATCGATAAATCGACAGTCAAATCGAAACCAGCTGTATTTCGACCGCCATATTGTCCACTGCACTACAAAACTGTTTGTGATCGTGTTTCCAAGTAACTGCTATGTTAGTGACAATTTGTGAACAGTGACCAAGCGAGCCATGGAAATGTATATACTGTAACAACGAGAGTGCCACGCCTGAAGAACAAAGTCAGTGACCGTTACACAACATTTTCGTGTAAACATCAGTCCAGCTTTCAAAGTGACATCCCCTTTTACTAAGTTGAACAAAATCTTTCAGCATTTACGAAAAGACTATGTGATACCAGTAGGGAGGACACGAGTTCCTAGGTTCGGGAAAAGTCGACGAAAGTTCGACCAATCTCAGAAATCGATTTCCTTAACTTGAACTTTTAACTATGAATCAGCTTACCCTAACATTTATATGTGCACTGTGGCGCAAAATAGTGTTTGGGAAGTATATGTCTACTGACGATTATTTGTATGCTATAAATGATTCTCCTTGTGGCATTATTGTACTGTAGCTCTGAACTATAGCTCACTCTCCGATCTCTCAACTCACATTTCAGAATGGAATCACTAACATTACAATAGCGTTTGTTGAACGCAGAAAGAGTTTACGGAAATTCTAGACCTATCGTTGTGATTAGAAGTGCATTCAACAGCACATTTGGTCAAAAACGGCACCATCCTGAAAGACTATTTCTCGGTGAGTTTACAGTATACAGTTGAAGTAAGATTTTGATACTAAAATTTAAGCATCCTTGTTTTCTCAGTTTTTCAATAGGCTGATGAAATATTTTGAAAAGACTAGATCCCCCTTTATAGTCCCGATCTAAGCACTCGTGATTATTTCTTGTGGAATTATCTAAAGAACAGGGTCTTCAAAAATGCATCTGGAACACTCCAGAAAGGTGGTATTACAATTCCCAACGAGATTCGTGGAGTCTAAAATGACGTTCTTCAGAAAGTCATCAAGGGCGTCAGCTCAAGGCCATAAAAACTCACTCCGCAGAAAGAAAACACTTTGCAAAACTACGTATTAAATTTGATGTGCCTTTCTGTAACAGAAATACGATAACAAGACTCTGTCACCCCGTATTATGTCCTAGTGAACAAAATCTTTCAAATACCTATTTTGCGTCACTCTCTATGTCTAAGTACGTTTAGAAGAGTAGCAACATTCGGCTAAATACGAATTTGTCGGTTGCCGGTTCTGTAGCAGAATGTTACAATAAAACCAAAAAGCCAGGTGTGACTAAGACTCGCACATAGAGTGTTTCGTATAAACTTAATTATGTGTACAGACAGTTCATCCATCTAGGTTCTCAATGATTTTTGCCTGTTATCGGCATTGATACTAGCGAAGTAATGATCCGGATAATTCCACAACTTTTGAGAATGTTTTAATTTTCCTTGAAATCGGATAACAAATGACGAAAGAAATATTTATTGTGTGATATAATTACAAATTAACAATTTTCGAATATTTTTTTTTTTTGCTTTGGTTGCACTGGAAACCCTGGTCCTTGCCAAATTTCATGACCGCAGGTCAAAAGCAAGTATCCTATAGGTTTTGATGAGTGAATCTGCGAGCATCAAAATAGGCTGACACAAATCTTTTCCTTGCATTGACTCAGAAGGTTCAATTTGTACACCGTCAAGGGACCGAAGACCTTAGTATGTGACACAAATTTGAACTTGATACGTTTACACATTCCTCAGGAAAAGAGTTTCTAACAGTTGGACAAACAGACAGACAGACGTACAACAAAGTTATCTTATAACCCATTTAGGTACGGAGCCATAAAAAGAGACAACCTCAACTCGACCTGCAAAAGCCACCTAAGCTAACTTTCTCGCGAGGATAATGAAAGAAAGAAAGAAAAACTTTTGCGAAAATTATGGGGAAACTAATTACGCTCATATGTACAGTAGTTCTGTAGTAAGAAAGCCAGACAAAGAAAAGATCTAATTCTTAAATTTGTGTTGTTAAAATTCAAAATATTTTGAGGTAAAATTAACACAGAGGTCAGTTTTACATTCTCTACGTGGAAGAACGCAGAGTTTTTAACATCCAAGAACAGATTAGTCAGCCTCACTCGAGGGCGAATGTGCTGAGCTTCGGTAGCTTTTGGAGACCAGTATGAGGATGTTTCCTGCTTGATGGACTACGAGTGTTCTTATATCAATTTGTTCATCACTACTTCACCTACACCATTGTACGTTGTGAACAGTTATCCTATACGTTCTATATAACTTCTTTTCACTTAACCTTTTTCCGCTATTTTTCTACCATTTAAGAAGTCTAAGATCACCTTTCACCTATTTTTGGAAACTTGTAATGAAAATGTAACAATACTCTTTAATTTAACATTATTACGCTCTTAAAGTAAAGCTTATTCATGTATTGCGGATAAATCGCCAATACAAAATCATAGTTCTGCTACTAACTGTGGAGTTCCGGTGTTGGCGTTATGTGCAGTTTTGTGCATGTTGTGTAGTTCGTGTAAACTGATTAGAGAAATCTTCTTTGCTCTGTTCCATTCACAATCCGAATGAATTTAACCATTCATTCTGTCGACAATGAGTCGTTAGAGATGGAGTACAAGGTCGGATTAGGGAAGGATGGAGAGGGAAATCGGCCGTGCACTTTTAAAGGAACCATCCCGTCATTTGCCTGAAGTGATTTGGAGAAATAACGGAAAATCTAAATCAGGACTGCCAGATGCAGGTTTGAACCGTCGTCCTCCCGAAAGCGAGTCCAGTACGCTAACCACTGCGCCACCTCGCTCGGTGTGTAGTCGTGGAGCTTTTGTGGAATATTTCGATTTAAAATGCAGTGAGAACATACAAATATTATACTTCTGATACCGATATTATAGGAAACTGCTACGTCTTTATCGAGGTACATACATAGTTTCTACTCTTTAGGATTCTTTGGTCTACCCTTTGAGAAGTATACTAGTATTCTAAAAAAAAGGGCACTAAAAGGAGAATGGAATAATTCACCTAAACACTGAAACTTCAATATGCGAATAGAAAAAGAATATTGCCTGTTGTGGATAGGAAAGTGTATTAAATACAAAAGGAAACGCAATACAGAAATGTAATTGAAGAAATAGGGCGACTGAGTGCACTGGAATCATTGTCTCAGCCGTGACTGCATTTTATTTCTGAGGAGAGTGTAGTTTATTGGTCAAACCACTTTACGGTATACAGGTGCCATATGAAACCTGTTTTGCTGGTCAGTATCATCGACTGCCTTGAAGCGTGTTACCCACGGCTCAGAAATGTCGGAAAAGGTCTTTTCGGTGTCTTAGAGACACTTCGGAGACACAGCCAATGTCTGTTGTAGACCAAGCAAATATCTTTCGTAGGTCAGTTAACAGGTAGAGCAAAAGTAACCATTCGACAAGGCCGACATTTGGCACTGAGCTGCAATGTTGCAGTGTTGTCTGCAGAGGTTACAGCTGGCTCAGGAGCGAGAATATCTCGATGAATCGTGTATCGGTGTTGCGACCAGTTGATCAGCATTCCAGACAGTACATTGTGGACTCATCGGTACTGGGGTTACAGTATGAATGGATTCAGGAGTGCCCGCCTGGATGGCCGAGCGGTTCTAGGCGCTACAATCTGGAACTGCGCGACCGCTACGGTCGCAGGTTCGAATCCTGCCTCGGGCATGGATGTGTGTGGTGTCCTTAGGTTTGTTAGGTTTAAGTAGTTCTAAGTTGTAGGGGACTGATGACCTCAGAAGTTATGTCCCAAAGTGCTCAGAGCCATTTGAACCACTTTGATTCAGGACTTAGATTTTCACAGCTGAAACTTGCTTCAAGTCGCAAAGAGTATTATATTCAAGGGAAAAATATGACAGATTATTGAAAGCAAAGGGAAGTTTTAGTAAGAGATCCTGAGTGATGATGGGACTTGTTTTTTAGCGGGGCCAGGGTGAGGGGAGAGAACTGACGTGATGCGAGCACATGAAAATTTGAAACACTGGTGCGTATGGTCTTGATCACATGATCCTGGAGAAAACGTCCATATAAATAAATCAGAATATAAGTTTTCAGTCATACTGAACGCCTAGGTTGGTGAATAAGTTCATAGCGTTTTTGGTTTGCATGTTGATATTCCGGTTGCTATTGGTTCATTTCCGGACTCCATTTCTTATTTGTAGTTGAGTACTACTATTTGACTTTACTGCTACTTTGTCAGTTTGAGATAGTGAGTGAAGCTGTGGACGTTAGAAAATGGTGTGCCAAGTAGAGAAATCGGAAGATTTCCGAAATATTCTTCTGTTTGAGTTCAGTACAGTGGTGACAGCACCTGAGGTAGCCAAAAACGTTTGCGCCGTCTATGGGGATAATGCTACTGAACCGAGACCGGCAAGAAAATGATTTTCTGATTTTAAGGTGGATGATTTTGACATTAGTGATTCTCCACGTTCAGGAAGACTTTCGGGTTTCGAGGGAGATCGTTTAAACGCATTAATCCACAACCAGCAGCGTCAGTGTACTCGAGAACTGGCAAGTTTGATGAACTGTGATCAGTCTAGCATCATGCGACGTCTGCACGCAGTGTGGAAAGTTAAGAAATCGGGTGTATGGGCACTGGAAGCTCTAAGCCAAAATCTCAACGATCAGCGGATGACCATATGTGCATCTGTGATTGCTCGTCATCAATTGTCTCGTGAACAACACCGACCATTTCTAGCCTGTATCGTTAATGGTGACAAAAAATTGTATCTTCATGCTGACGCAAGGAAAAGAAAGTAAAGGTTGAGCCCAAACAGAGCAGCAAACACTCGTACAAAGGCTTGCGCGCTTCCACAAAAGATAGTGTTATGCGTCTGGTGGAACAGTGAACAGTGTGTTTTATTACGGATTGTTTCGTCTAGGTGTAACCATCGCTGTTGACATTTATCGACATTTATTGAGACGTCTTGAGGGCGCAATCCAGGAACAACGACCAGGAACGCTGTATTAAGTAATGCTACTCGACGATAACGCTCGCCAGCATTCTGCTAGACTGACGGAAAACAGGAGTTGGGTTGGGAAGTCATCCGGCTCCCGCATTACTCGCCTGATATTGCGCCCTCAGACTTTCTCCTTTTCCGCTCTCTGTCCCAATACCGTCAAGGAACTTCCTTTCTGGATGAAAATGCGCTCCGGGCATAGCTCGATGAGTTATTCGTCCAAAAAACACTTGATTTCTACAGTCTCGGAATCTGAAAGCTAATCCAGGGTTGGCAGACGCTTGTAAGCAGTCAAGAAGAATAATCATTGATTAGAAAAGTCTCTTTTATGGAATCGAATCCTGCCTCGGGCATGGATGTGTGTGATGTCCTTAGATTAGTTAGGTTTAAGTAGTTCTAAGTTCTAGGGGACTGATGACCACAGATGTTAAGTCCCATAGTGCTCAGAGCCATCTGAAGCATTTTGAACCATCTCTTTTATGTGTATCTGCTTGGGATTATTAAACTTAGAGAAAAACGCTACGAAGCTGTGCACCAAATGATTCAAAGGGACCTCGGGCGTGGGCAATGGCCACAGGGGTGCCCGCAAGTGAGAGTTAGTGAAAGCGAAAGGCCATTATCCTGGCCTCTTCTTCTTCATAGCGGCGTCTTGATAGTGGTGGCAAACAATCTTGAAGTGGTGGGTTGGGGGCGGGGGGGAGAGAGAGAAAGAAGTCAGAGGGTGACAGATGAAGAAGTGGAAAAAGGAAGGGCCTGTCAATGATTAGGCCAAAATTGGGGACAGTTTGGATGGAAGAGGGGTGGCGTGCTGGGGGGGTGGGTGAATGACATGACATGTTGGGGGGATGATCGATGACGTGAGAGAGAGTAATTGTCACGATATGAGGTGGCTTGTGCTTGGGAAGTCATGGGGGGTGGAATAATAGTAGGTTAGACCATCAAGTGGTGGCTAGACAGTGGACACCGGTACCCAGGGAAAGGATTAAGGGATTAGGAGAGGGACGGGTTTGTTGGTAGAAGGAACTGGCTGCGGAGAGGATGCGGGTACGAAGGAGCGGCACCTCGGCCAGGATGTGGAGCTCTTGGGTTGGGAAGTCGAAGGGGAGGTGGAGGGCACGCTGGAGAGCCCGGTTCTGGACGGTTTGGAGTCGGCGGAGGTGGGTGGGGGCACCATTGCCACACACCACCACCGCGTATTCAAGGATGGGGCTAACAAGGGAGGTGTACAATCTAACAGCAAGGTCTGTGGGGATGAAGAGGTTGGGTTGATGAGAGGGTAGAGCAGGCATAGCCGCCCCATTGCCTTACGACGCACGTCATCGACGTGGGGGCGCCAGGTGAGGCGTTGGTCCACGGTAACACCCAAGTACTTCGCAGTACGAGTCCAGGGGACTGGGGTACCAAGGACCATCATCTGAGGGAACCGAATGGGAATACGGCGTCGGCAGATGATAAGAGCTTGGGTTCTGCAATGATTAAATGCCAGACGCCAGGTCCTAGCCCAATCGGTTAGGGAATCTGTAGCCCCCTGGAGCTGCTGTTGAAGACCTGCCGCACTCCGAGAACGAGAGAAGAGTCCAGTATCATCTGCATAGAGAGCAAAATGTACCCTCGGTGCAGAGGACAGATCTGCTGTGAAGAGGGAGTAGAGTAGCGGTCCAAGTACGCCGCCTTGTGGCACTTCTGCCCTGATGCGTCGTCGTGTAGATTTCCCGTCAGGGATCCTAACTTGGAAGGTGCGACCTTCGAGATATGTGGCTATTAGCCGTACATGGGACACTGGAAAGCCAAGGGAAGATAATTTGTAGAGCAGCCCTTCGTGCCAGACCGAGTCAAACGCTCTGGACACGTCGAGGAGTATGGCCCCGAAGTACTCCCTACGTTCTATGGTGTCCAGTGCCTCTTCTTCAAGGCGCAGGAGTTGGTGAGTGGTTGCGTGTCCCTGCCTGAAGCCAAACTGCTCATCAGGGATTACTCGTTCTCGCGCAATGTGGATGAGCACTCGTTTAAGGTACAGCCTCTCGAACACCTTGGAGATCGTGGGCAAGAGGTTGATTGGGAGGGGGGGGGTAGCTGGAAAGGGGAACGAAGGTCCTTCCCAGCCTTGGGAATGGCGACCAGTTCAGCATGTTTCCAGGCAGTGGGATATTGCCTGGTTGTGAGGATGTTGTTGAAGGTGGCCGTCAGGATGGGAATAGAAGCTGGGGGTAGCTGCTTGAGGAGGGCATTCGTCAGCTTATCGGGGCCACCAGCTTTCTTGGATTTGAGGTACCGCAATTGCAGTTCAACCTCCTCTTCATTGATGGGGGTGATTTCATCCTCAGGGTCCTGGATGGCAAGGGGTTGTGGGGGGCGTGCCGTTACTATGCGGATGTGATCGGGGTCAGGTCATTGACCGGGGTGAAGTTGCGCGAGAAGCATTAGCCTTGGCGTCTAGTTCGAACACAAAGTCAATGCCGACTTGGAGGGGCGGGAGTCCGTTGCTCTTGTCTCAGAAGCCTTTTTGTGAGCCGCTAAGCAGACGGGTCACTCAGGTCAATGGCAGAGATTTTGTTCTCCCATGCCTGATTGAGGTGGTCTTGCACCGCAGCCTTGATTTGGCGCTGTAGTCTATTGATGAGGCGCTTGGTTGCCGGATTCCGAGTGAGCTGCCATTCTCAGATGGTCCGGTTTTTCTCTGTGGCGAGAGCAAGGATGTGTGGGGGGGGGGGGGGGGCGGGACTGGACGCAGATGGTCTGGGGGCCAGTATGGACGGTGAGGGGTCGCTGCTGCTGCAGCATCTAGTGCAATGGTGGTGCGGTGTATGAGGGTGCGATCTGCGTCCGTTTGATCGGCAGCAGGGATTGTGGGTAGGGCTGCTTGGACCCGTCGCTGGTAGGACTGCCAGTCAGTACCGCGGATGTTCAGGCCTTCACTCGGCGCGGTCGAGGTTCCAACGAGATCGATGGAACAGATAACCGGCCGGTGGACTTAGTAGGCAGTGAAGGAGAAGCACAAATATTGGACTGAGCATGAAGCAGTCTACCAAAAATGGTTCAAATGGCTCTGAGCACTATTGGACTTAACACATGAGGTCATCAGTCCCAAAGAACTTAGAACTACTTAAACCTAACTAACCTAAGGACAACACACACAGCTATGCCCGAGGCAGGATTCAAACCTGCGACCGTAGCGGTCACGCGGTTCCAGACTGAAGCGCCTGGAACGGCTCCAGCCACAGCGGCCGGCAGCAGTCTACCAGTAATATTTAAGTGCAGAGAAATAACGATTGTGTTGAGTGAATCAAAAACTGGATCAGCTGTATTCCAGAAGCCATATTTAATTGGACTAGGAAATCCGCTTCATATATTAACATGTAAACATGAAAGCGCAAAACGGTTCCCGAAATTCGGTTTTCATCTTTCGGAAGATGTATCGCATGTAAACGAAACGACAGAGCGCCCGAGCGGCGCCGTCACGGGCGGGTTGTCAATAGGGAAGACATACGGTCCCCGAAATTCAGTTTCACAGCACCCACGTTAAACTTGCAAATGAGACTACAAGAAAACCTATAACGGGTCGTATGAAACAGCAATATCTGCCACTCACTTTATAGTTATTTACGAAGTATTTACGTGGACGTAAATACGTTTTCTTATTTATAAATCAATTATTCTGCTACTCTGGTAAGTCTAATTGGTAGTTGGCGCAGTGACAGATTTCCGAGTCAAGAAAGGCTCGGGAGAAAAGTATGAGAACAATGTGGGTAGTGCCATTAATGTTGTAGAGCAAGTGAATCAGTAGTTAGAATGTGGAAGGATAAATGCCTATCATGTAGAAACTGTTAAGACTGTAATGGCAGACATGAAGAATATTTATGCAGCATTGCGTTTGGTCTAACGCAGCATGGTAACACTGTACATATAAACATGTATGAGGAAACATTAATGTTCATGTTGACAGTGAGGAGCTAATTTGGTTTGTTTACTGTATATTGTTCTCCAAAATTCGTAGAAAAATCACAAAACATCAGTACATCCTGTTAACCAAATTACTCCACTCGTCCAAGGTGAAATCTGAATGTTGTTTATGTGCGTAGTATCGCATAGAACTACCACATGCAAACCAAATGTATGAAGCGAATAGAATACAGACGGATACTCACTTTGGCCTTCAGAAGCAGAGTCATCATTTTCTGGACGAAACTTCGTGCAAGGAAACCAAATTCACTGGTAACATGGTGGCTAAATAATAATCCGTTTGGTCTTCCAAGACCTTCTAATCGTGGGTAATGCGTCCAAAAAGAACAGTCATGGACAGTTTCACTACCTGACGAAAAGTATCCATAAACCTGTTAGGAGAAATTAATATGGGGTGTGTCCACCATTTACCTTTATGATGGCGTGAACTCTGCTGGGGCACTCTGAATGAGGTGCCTCAATGTCTGTGAAGAAATGACAGCAGATTCTTCTTCTAGGACAGAAGCCAGTGATAGTGATACTGAACGCTGACAACTGGAGAGACGTTAGAAGTCAGCCCAAAGGAGTTACAGTGAGTTCAGGTCGGAACTCTGAGCAGCCGAGCCCATTGTTCACAAACCATTGCCTCACAGGTGCTCTTCAACGACAGGGTGCATTTGTCATTTTGATACAAACAATCATCGTCTCCGAAATATTCCTGTAGTGTATGCAGTACACAATGTCGTAAAATTTGTTTATATCCTTCCGCACTTTGCGCTTTCTCAAGCACAAATGGTTCAAATGGCTCTGAGAAGTATGGGACTTACCTTCTAAGGTCATCAGTCCCCTAGAACTTAGACCTACTTAAACCTAACTTAAACCTAACTAACCTAAGGACATCACACAGCCATGCACGAAGCAGGATTCGAACCTGCGACCGTAGCGGTCGCGCGGTTCCAGACTGTAGCGTCTATAACCGCTCGGCCACCCCGGCCGGCTCTTAGGCACAATAAGGGGTCCACAACCTAACCACGGAAACCATCCATGTACCTTAACACGAAAAACTGTTGGCGCTACGCATGATACGATGTATCACTCCCCAGCCATTCGCCAAACCTGAACTATTCCATCGGATTGCCGTAGGGCATAGAGTGATTCATCTCTCCAAATCACTCGTTTTCAGTCATCCACTGTCCATTGGCATCGCTGATTACACCACCTCAATCACCACTTAGTATTGACTACTGACATACGTTACTAATGAGGAGCTATTAGAGCATTGCACCCCAATTCCTTTTTAAGTGCTGGCTGCACTTTGGAGTTCCGGATTGGTTCCTTTAACTGATATACAATTTTTTACGACCACCCTTTGCAATGATCGATGGACCCTGTCTGTCAGTACACGAGCTGTGTGTGGTCTTGCTTTACCTGTGGTTGTTCCCTCGAGTTTCCGTTTCGCAATCACATCACCACCACACGCTATGGCAACTTTAGAAGGGTTGAAATGTCCCAGACGGATCTGTTAGTCAGGTGCCATCCAGTGACAAGTCCTTGTTTGAAGTCAGTAAGCTCTCGTGATTAGTCTTCCTGCTGTCACTGCTTCTCTACTAACAACAAAATAGCCCGCCTCCTTTTATACTGCCGGATCCACCTGTCGTATCGAGCGAGATGGCGCAGTGCCTAGCACACTGGACTCGCGTTCGGGAGGACGACGCTTCAATTCCGCCTCCGGCCATCCTGATATAGCTTTCACTTGATTTCCCTAAATCGCTCCAGCCAAATGCCGGGATGCTTCCTTTGAAAGGGCACGGCCGACTTCCTTCCCTAATCCGATGAGACCGATGACCTCGCTGTCTGGTCCCCTTCCCCAAACAACCCAAACCAACCCAACCACCTGTCGTGACACCTTGCGGTCAATTCTGCAGTACAAAGAGGCGTCCAGATACTTCTGATCCTATAGTGTGTCGCGTAAGTGCTTTCTTTAACACACAAACACCAGAAATATATAATTTTTTTTAGGAAAGTTTATGTTATCAAATATGGACATGAACCTACTGGCAAAGTTGCGAATCCATGGAACAACCTAAATGAAGGTATATTGATGTGTATTAAACATTTATTTTAATAGTATGGCAAAGAATATAAATTTTATTGGAAATTACTGTAATATTCCTAGAGAGCGTGTTTTTTTGTAATTTAGTCAACGGCTATTTAACCACACAAGACAGTGACACACAACGGGCTTTACTTTGGCACTTGCTTGAATTACCCTGTAGCACTGCGTGGCGGAGAACGGAGAGAATCACTCAGGGTAGTATTGAGCGCAAATGTGGGCGTGGTGTCTACTATGTCTGAAGATGTGGATGTTTGAAAGGCATTTGGAATCGGAGGTGCGTCGAGGGATTGTCTGCGTGCAGGTAGCACGTATTACTTTGCACATTGTCTCTGTAAAGGCATGTTTTAAAAATTCTCAGTGATGGTGGGCGGAAACCACCGACGGTGTTGCCGTACTGACGGGTCTTAGAGGGACCGAATTCCCTTTTATTCACACAATGTGGCACCCCTCCCGCGCGCCAGGCTCTCTTTCCCAAGTGATTAGGCTTTATGAAGGGTAGAAATAGGATAACTGAAAAGGCGAAAGCGCCCTTCCGATGGTTTTGAACGCTCCCTAGTGGCTCCAACATGTACGCGATGGCAAAAGCACTCCAAAGGGGTGCGATCCTGTTCAATGGGGAAGAACCTCACAACGTCCTTAGAGAATGGTTTAAAGGAATGGGGGCGGGGGGTGTTCAGGGGCGTCAAAGGTTCCTAAGAACGTCGTCCAGTTGCTAATCACACCGAGGTCAGTTGTTTTTGACAGCGAAATGTGTGGGAACTAACGCCCCAAGGAAAGGGGTGGTGTCATTGACCACCCTCTACGCCACCCCTGACGCCTTTTCGTTTCAGTTCTGAGCGGTGATGTGTCTGAAATATCTACTCGCCTACCGATAAGCGTGTTGTTAACGCTTGGCGCAGCGTTTCTGACGTTCACCGAAAGAAGGAGTGAACTGTGGATAAGAGGGAGTGTAACGGGCTTGACATCGTGTGACAACACAACAGGAGTGTTGGGCAGAACTGTGATGAAATGTGATAGAAATTTGACGTCATTAACCCACCTTGGACGTCACATGAATTAGTGAGCTCCGGCCTTGTTTTCGCAAGTTTCGACACCTCGCGATTTGAAGCGTTGTGGAGCCCGAGCGTGACGTCACAGGACACCGCGCTTTTGCACTGTTACAGAGGAAGGTCATAGGCCGCTTTGAGCCAAAGTTAAAACTTACGCGTCGTCATCGGAGACAATTATGGTGTTTCGAAAAAGCGATCCTTTAATTGGGTTGCGCAATATATGTACCTACTTTTTTGAGGAACTGGAAAGAAAATTTGAAGACGACTTCTGCGGAAAAGCTTGCGTGGAATTTGGTCAGATAATAAGAAAATAATGGAGTCTCAAGCCACCATCCTTGCGTCAGGAGAAGATATCCCACAAACGTCTGTCCTGCCGTACCAAATGCAAGCAAACGCACAACTCACGTAAGATCCATCGTGTTCAGCGAAATGCAGTGCGACTTTCAACATCGTTAAGGTAACAGCTTCTGCCTTTTGCCTTCTGCCTTTAGCGATAGTATTGTTACAACAATTCTTTAAATAAATGAATGTATAGTTTTCAAATATTTTTGTCGATTTTCGTATTTTAATAACATGGTGGCTGGAGGATGGAGTGCTGGACAGTCGAGAGACTGAATTTTCCGGTAAGGGACAAGAGACTAAAATAAAACTGAGGATACAAAACCAAGGGCTGGTTCTCGAAGAGTGACTAGGTCAACCACCAAGTGTTCTGTAAAAACGGACTGGTATGTCATGCGTTCATGATGTACTGGACAGTGGCGAAGAATTAATTCTTTTAAATTTTGTTCATTGGCCTTCGGGACGTGCCCACATAGCCATATTAACAGTTTAATGTCAATTTTGACGATACGAGCGTAAGGAAAACACGACACCCACTCCCTGGGTGGCGAAAATCCCCGACCCAGCCGGGAATCCATCCCAGGCCCCTTCGGTCAACAACGTGCGTCACTGACGACGCAGCTTTCTAGGCGGATTGTAAAACTTGAGGATGAGAAAGGTAAAGTAGCAAAACATAATAACAACTCGGTGGAAATGAATCTCTCTGATGGAGCATATATTTCCAGAGGCCTGTCAGTCGTGCACAGAAAGTTGGACGCCGCAGCCGTGAGGTACGCGTGACTACCAGGTGTAGAAGTATGTAGCCCTGATTTGGTTGCAATAGTTACAGTCTGTTGTTTGAAACTGATAATCAATATTTTATTCAAACTAATCTCCAAATTTGCCAACGGCCTTGCCGCAGTGGTAACACCGGTTCCCGTCAGATCACCGAAATTAAGCGCTGTCGGGCTCGGCTAGCACTTGGATGGGGTACCATCCGGTCTGTCGAGCGCTGTTGGGTAGCGAGATGCACTCAACACTAGTGAGGCAAACTGAGGCAACTGACCCGTTTTGCTGTGTGTGATGGGGCGTTATCATGGAGCATCATGACTTTGTGTTGCCTTTTTCTATATTCCGGGCGTTTTTCACGTAATGCTCGATTGAAATCGATCATTTTCTGTTGGTACCGATCGCTGTTACCGGTTTCCCCAGGTCTTAGCAGCTCATAATAGATGACGCCCTTCTGATCCCACCAAACAGAGAGCAGTGGATGTCGATAGTTTGCTTCGATTCACCCATGATTTACGAGGCTTCGGGTTCTCAAAATATATCCATTTTTCATCACCTGTCGGTATTCGACGGAGAAACGACTTTCTTTTATATCCGGCAAACAGAATTTAACAAGTGGTCTTTCGAACTGCTTGCTGTCTCTCATTCAGTTCACGTGGAACCCGTTTTCCCACTTTCTGCACCTTTCCGGTAACTTTCAGCCGAAGATAAACGGATTTCCGCGTCACATTCAATTGTTCCGCGAGCTGATGTTGAATTTGAGTATCATCTTCAACCAATAAGGCATTTAATTCGTCGTCTTCGATCTTTGTCGGTAGTTTACTTCGCTCGTCGTTTCTCACCTCAAAATCGCCACTTTTGAATTTTTCGAGCCACTCGAAAAACTGTGTTTTCCCAAGAGCATGTTCACCGAAAGCTTGCACACATTCGATGCGATTTTCTTCAATTGATAACAGAAAACCAATGCTAGTTCGTAGACACAAAACTCGACACGTTTATGGATTTGAAACAGATACCTATGTATGGAACGTGAGTTACTGTGTGTTGACATTCGTCGTCAGCCGTTACAGGACGCAGAAGGCGCTGCAGACGCGATCTCACGGACCCTACACTGACGGTAGCACTATCTGCAGGGAAATTCCGGTTTTATACGTATACATTGAGTATGGTGCCAACTAGGAATGGCCCCGCAATAAGAGACAGTTGATGGAACGGTAAAAGATAGTGTGAGTCAATCAGCGAGCAGTTTCGATGACAACGTATGGATGACTTCACACGGGAAAGAATCATTGGGAAACTGGAAGAAAGACAAAGTGTGACGAGTGAAGCCCGAGAGTTATGTATTTCCTACAGCATTTTTAACGTGCATGGGTAGTGCTTCGAATCACAGTTACTGCTGCCCGAAGGAGAGGTGGTCGACCACCGCCAAGTACAGAAGCAGATGACCGATAAATCTTGCAACAGGCAAGAAGCGACCCAGGACAAACGGTGGATGCCTTTAACAGGACTGAAAGCGGCGCAGTCTCACGAGCCAGAGTGACACAACGACGCCATGGGTATGGTCTCTTTCCCCGACGACCAGCACGTTGTGTTCCACTGACCCCCGCACATCATCGGCACCATTTCAAACGGTGCCAAGAGCATAGGGATGAGACCAACGAGAAGTGACGTCGTGTGCTCTTCTCGGATGAGAGCGGTTTCAGTTTGAGTATCGGTTTTGGACACACCCTCATATAGCGAAAAGATGGGTAGATGTGATGCATCCATCGATAACCGTTTTGGTGGCCGAAGTGTATGGTGAGGGGAGTCGTCATGTTACACGGCAGTATCTCCTCCGAATCTTTGAACACGGGACACTCAACGGCGAACGTTGCTTTGACACTGTACTTCTTCCCCAAGTGCGCTTTTTCAGAGAATAATTCTGCCCTGAAATCAATTTTATGAATGACAATGAGTTAACTCATCGAGCTGCACAGATGGAGGAGATCTCGGAACGAGAGGATATTCTGCGAATGGAATGGTCTGCCCGTTCACCCCGACTTCAATTCCATCGAGCACATGCGCGATGACTATCTTTACCAACCTCGCGGCCAGCGTGGGAGCACATTGCAGAGCACGGATTGCAGTCCGTGGTGATCACACACGCTATTAACAATCATGTCCCGCCTTTTGTAATGCCCAGGGCATCAACAGAACTAGCGGAGATTTCAGTTTCTGATGTCTCTGAACAAAAGTGCCATATTTCTTTATCTTAGTGCGTATTTTTGTCAGTTAGCTGCTATATTGTACTGCAGCACTTGTTTCTATGTATGGTCTAAAGTTCATCGAGCTGCGTTACTTGGCAGTGTATAGTGTCACTTCATAACGTGTAGTGTCCGCCCCCGATGGCTGAGTGATGCGGCATCGTAGCTCAGCGTGTTCGGTCAGAGGGTTAGCTCCCTCTGTAATAATAATAAAAAAAATAAACAAAACTGCGTGAATGGATCAATGACGAACTTCAACGGGCGTCAGGGGCCGTCCGCCACATACAATTGCAACGAAATATAAGGAACAAAATGAGATTTTAAAAAAAAAGGTGGTCAGCGTGATAGAATGTTAATCTTAAGGGCCCGGGTTCGGTTCCCGGATGGGTCGGAGATTTTTTCCGCTCAGGGACTGGGTGTTCGTTGTGTTGTCCTAACCATCATCAATTCATCCCCATCGACGCGCAGTGGCGTCAAATCGAAAGACTTGCACCCGGCAAATGGCCTACCCGACGGGAAGCTCTAGTCACGTGACTACACAAACCACCAGATAAATACTGAGTACTCCGACTGCTCGAAACACATTACCCAATACGTTGTTTCCATACCAACAATACCGTGAAAGCATCTATTCCGTAGCACACAGCGATAGTATAATTGATTGACTTTACATTACATAACCGTTGCAATTTAAACTCTCAGTTATAAATATCCTGAGTTATTGCTTTCGCCTGCGAGAACGCAACACTGTAAATAACATCGTTGGTTTCTTAGCGTTCCGTTATTTTTAACACATTTGTGTATTCTGTGACTTTACTAATGATTTCTTTCCCTGATAGTAGACTTGACTACTGGAGGACGTATTTTCAAAGGTGTTGTTCTTCTATTGTTAAAAAAAGAAACTACAGCCGCTACTGCTGCGAGATATCAGAAAATATTAATTTTTGCAGTATACGCTCATGTAAGAAGCTGAATATATACCGTAATAGTTGAGCACTGAGAAGAACGTTTCCATGAAATAATAATTTTTATATTAAAGGGTAAAATTTTCCTCATTTCTTAAGTGATATTATGCTCATTTTTCCTCTACTAGTAATTACGATATAAAGTGGAAGCAAGCAGAAGACTTGAGATTTTGAATACTAGGTAGTACTGTGCGCTCCTTTAATAACACGGTCTATTGGAATGAACAGATTCTCTGTCGTGAAAAGCGAAAATTTGTGGAACTTGCCCTACCGACACAGACTACCACGGTTGTTCAGAATCGTATCCGTCTGACTTGCTCTTAAATAACAGCGTCAAGAATTTTTCAGAGCTTCATTACGGCGTAGATCTTGAAAAGCTGTTTCTTATGCTGGCTGCTAAGAAGAACTTTAACCTCGGCTGCGCTCGATTGCACGCTGAAGACGCCAAGCATTACGGCAAAATTAATAATCTATTCTTTTTCAGTCAGGAAGACAGTAATTAAGATCCACAGCACTACATATTTTTGATGAAAAAATCAATTTCAGTTTTCAAAGGAGAGATTTATTTAAATCTTTAATACTAGGAAGGGAAGAGGACCTGTTAAGAGTAGGGAACAGTAGTTACAATCAATTTTGCAGCGGAAAGGGAAGTTTCGAGGATGCCTGTCTGTTTGCTCTTATCAGGAATATTAACAATTTTTGTCGTGGCCAAGGGAGGGTCATTAGAAGTGACGCACTATGCAATTGTCACTTTCGGTTTGGACACCAGTGTAACTGAGTGGACTGGTTTTATTTATTTTAACAAATGTTTTTATGATGAAATCTTAAAGAAATAGCGTAACAATTCGTATTTTTCTGTGCTTCAGTTAAGTACTATTATTGCTATAGTAAATATAACATGTGGGTTCTAGTATTACAGCTAACTGATGACATCTCCCGCTGCTAGGAGTCAGAAGCATTGCGATTACGATTCTTAAGGTAACTTCTCTGTTGTTGAAATGTTACTTCAAGTTATATTACTTCTGTTCTAGACACTGACATTATTCACATCACTCTCTGGCTGAAGTTGACAACAAACAGGACGTTGAAATAGTGTTTGGGGTCATCGGGTCTCATGCACAAACTGATGGCACTTGGAGAAGTTGACAATGAAGTCGTTCACATAGTGAAACACCGCCCGGCTAAAAGGAAAAGCACGACATCTCTAAACAGCATTAGGGGCGCCTCCCAGTCTGTCGGCCGATCGTAAAGCCGCTGGGTGCTAATAAGGTTCCCCTCAGCTATTTCGCCCAATAGACGGCGTCATTAAGATAAGTCCCTGACAATGGTCTGAGGGCCCGAGGCCGGCTGACAGAACAATAGTACGCTTCATTTGCAGACAAGCCGACTGCCGTCAGCCGATAAGCTTAATTTATCCTGCCGTGTAAATAACTCGCGACTGAAACTTGCTAATACGTTACCATGTTGAAAGTATGGGCGGGGATCAGCCGAAATCGTTAATAATGGGTTAGTACGCTTACACATTATCTCCTTGCGAAAAATCTATATCTGCAACACAATACAAGTTAAGTACATACAAAATTAATGACACATTGTAAATATGAATTAAAATCAGGCAGACATTCACCAACGACGTTAGTACTGTTTCTCTTGAGTACGATCGCGCAAAAGAGCTGAAATGTACGCTACACTCATAAAAAAAAAACATTACATGGTAACTTAACAATAGAAAAGGCAGAACACATTAACTCTCTCCTCCTATGAAACGGGACTTCAACTTTCAAGACACTGCCTTGAGCTCGCTCTTGATGCCTATCACACACAAGTGCGTAAAACGCAAGAACTGAAATAATCACCCACTTTCTCGACAACCCTTGTGATGTTATGGTGGTTTGAAGGCTGCACTATTGACGTAATATTAATAAAAGAGCAAGTTTCGTGTTCTTTGCATGAGTAATGAGTATACGATACTGTAAAAACATGTGTTATTTCTTAGGTTGCATGTCACGAGCGTGGGGCGTGGCGGTGGCGGAACGAACAGTCGTTCTCTCAGGACTCCGGTATGCTTGTTGGGCTACTTTGGCGTCGAGTCGACGGCCGTTTTGTAGAGAAGAAATTTTATGTTTATTTATTTATTTGTCTTGCCTCCGACATATAACGGCCATTTAGCTAGTTAAGCGTTGCATAAAAGACATGTAGAACAAACTATAAACTGGTGACGTAACATTGATACTGGTATAATACCATCACCGATTAATATTGTTGTAGTGCCACAAATATAAACAAAGATACACGTGTATACTTATGGTAGGTGTTGAACATGCTGTGTGTCAGTTTCATCTGGCACCACAGTTTAACAAGTAAAACGAAAAAAAGGAACATTAGAAATACAAATGTTCACAGAGTCCGAATTGGAATAACTACACGTATAAAATACGTATAATATAACAGTTAACATAGTTAGAATTGATAGGTTATTATTAGAAAGATATCTCGGGAGCTAGTAAAAATCTGGAAAGCTTGTTGCTACGAGGGTGGGTCAAACGAAAACCTTCAATTTGTAATAACAAATCGAAATTTGGCGCTGTTATACTGTAAGATGGTAAGCGTGCTACAAACAGCGTGCCGAAAGGCCTGTAGGTGGCAGCATAGTATAGATGCACATATACCGTCGCAGTATCAGTAAAAACATGGCCGCCCCACTTGCGACTTGCACCAGGGAAGAACATGGTAATGTTATTCGGTTTTTGCGTAGTGAAGATGTGAAACCTATTGAAATTAATCGACGAATGAATGTTCAGTATGGTGATGCATGCTTCTCACAGCAGCAAGTCTAAGAACGGAGTAGGAAGTTCACAAATGGTGTGACTTCAGTGGAAGATGCTCCTCGTCCAGGTCAGGCACAACGAGTTGTGACTCCATAGAACATTGCAGCAGTTGAAGCCATAGTGAAGGAAAACCGCCGAGTTACACTGAGTGACATTGCAACATGTTCACAGATTCGTCATGGGTCAGCACACCACATTGTGCATGATGTGCTCCAGTTTCACAAAGTGACTGCAAAATGGGTGCAACGGCAGCTTACTCCTGAAATGAGAGAATGACGTGTTGATGCTTGTGAAGAACTTCTTCGGCGCTTTGAACGAGAAGGTGATGGCTTCCTTACAAGAATCGTTGCTGGGGGCGAAACCTGGGTTCATTTCCACCAACCGGAAACGAAGAGAGCGAGCAGGGAATGGCGCCATTCCTCATCACCAAAACCAGAGAAGTTTCGGACAGAACCATCAGCAGGGAAGGTTATGCTGACTCTCTTTTGGGACGAAAAAGGCGTCATTTTGGAGCATTACATGCCTAGACGGACCACCGTACCAGTGCATCATACACAGATATCCTAAAAAATCCTCTGCGGTCTGCAATCAAATCAAAGCGACATGGATTGCTGTCAGCATGACAATACAATATCGTTTAATTTTACAACTGCCCGTACAACAGTTGAAACAGTCAAAGACCAGCGTTTTGAGTGTCTTACTCATCCACCATACTCACCAGATGCCCAAGTGATTTCCATATGTTTGGATCACTCAGAGACGCAATGGGAGGAAAGAAGTTGCGTTCTGATGAAGAGGTATGCCTCGCGGTGCATGAGAGGTTGTGAGGACTACCAAAAGATTTTTTTTCTAAAGGAATTTATGCACAGCGCTGGAGGATTTGCATTGAGCGTAAGGGAGATTATGTTGAAAAGTGATACAGCTTTGTACCACCTCTGCACAATAAATAATATTTAAAATATATTTAAGATTTTCATTTGACTCACTCTCGTGTATGCAGCATTATTCAAAGAAAGTAGAATGGTGGCACTCGTAGGAAACTTTACTTTGAGACGCCGTAATGGTTGCAAAAATGATTGTCTGTGCCTCTCCCATTTTGCACACTCAAAGAGGATATGACTGATTTCACCTTCTGTAGTGTTATTATACAGTCACCGAGCGGAGTTGCAATAATTCCTGTTCAGTGGAGGTGCATCAGGAAGCTTCCGTGCTCGAATCTCATATGGCAGACAGTACATGTCAAGCAACTCTCCCGATCCTGAGTTAATAATGATCACAAAAGAAAAAAAATGTACTGTGAATTGTTAAATTAAACGATGTGTTCAATTCATGTTCAGCTATGCCCTCGATTAGCTGGATCAGTTAATGCTTGAGACGTGGCGATATTGTCAGTGTGTGTAAAAGTTACGTAATAAAAATTCAAAAAGTGAGCGAAGGTATTTTGAAGCTTTTAATCCCACATGAAAATGATTTTCATGAATCATTGGATTAGGTGAGAATCTATTCAGATCAAATGAAGCTGACCTGCCATTTAAAATATGTCTCGCAACAACTGATAACAAATAGTAGACTAACATCTTTGCACTATTGAAGTTACGCCACTCAGTTTAGCGGAGGTTATTTCACAATATATGGGTGAAAGCGTTATCAAGGGTACTTCTCCAAGGCTAAAGTGATTTTATTACAATTCTGGACTGTAGAAATTTAAGTGACACTTCGGAAATAAAAGTGCAAAGATTATCTTTGCGAGTAAAGCGAAGCTTAACTAACAATATCGTTACACGCCGTAGATAATAACAGATGTGACAATAATGCGGACGGTCGTCGTATCTAGGAACTGAATGTGATAAAATAATATCTTCAAGTTAACAACAGCATTTCTTGCGATTGATTGCACAAGTTTAGCTGCGTCTATGTTTCGTGAGTTGGCTTTAGATAAGTTCAATCTGAATTTAGACTTTCCAGAGGTAGTAAACTGTGAATTTCTAAAACAGTGAATAAATAAGACGGTGATGTTGTTGTTGTTGTTGTCTTCAGTCCTGAGACTGGTTTGATGCACCTCTCCATGCTACTCTATCGTGTGCAAGCTGCTTCATCTCCCAGTACCTACTGCAACCTACATCCTTCTGAATCTGCTTGGTGTATTCATCTCTTGGTCTCCCTCTACGATTTTTACCCTCCACACTGCCCTCCAGTACTAAATTTGTGATCCCTTGATGCCTCAGAACATGTCCTACCAACCGATCCCTTCTTCTGGTCAAGTTGTGCCACAAAATTCTCTTCTCCCCAATCCTGTTCAATACTTCCTCATTAGTTATGTGATCCACCCATCTAATCTTGAGCATTCTTCTGTAGCACCACATTTCGAAAGTTTCTATTCTCTTCTTGTCCAAACTATTTGTCGTCCATGTTTCACTTCCATACATGGCTACACTCCATACAAATACTTTCAGAAACGACTTCCTGACACTTAAATCTATGCTCGATGTTAACAAATTTCTCTTCTTCAGAAACGCTTTCCTTGCCATTGCCAGTCTACATTTTATATCCTCTCTACTTCGACCATCATCAGTTATTTTGCTCCGCAAATAGCAAAACCCCTTTACTACTTTAAGTGTCTCATTTCCTAATATAAATCCCTCAGCTTCACCCGACTTATTTCTACTACATTCCATTATCCTCGTTTTGCTTTTGTTGATGTTCATCTTATATCCTCCTTTCAAGACACTGTCCATTCCGTTCAACTGCTCTTCCAAGTCCTTTGCTGTCTCTGACAGAATGACGATGTCATCGGCGAACCTCAAAGTTTTTATTACTTCTCCATGGATTTTAATACCTATTCCGAATTTTTCTTTTGTTTCCTTCACTGCTTGCTCGATATACAGATTGAATAACATCGGGGAGAGACTACAACCCTGTCTCACTCCCTTCCCAACCACTGCTTCCCTTTCATGTCCCTCGACTCTTATAACTGCCATCTGGTTTCTGTTCAAATTGTAAATAGCCTTTCGCTCTCTGTATTTTATCCCTGCCACCTTTAGAATTTGAAAGAGAGTATTCCAGTCAACGTTGTCAAAAGCTTTCTCTAAGTATACAAATTCTAGAAACGTATGTTTGCCTTTCCTTAATCTAGCTTCTAAGATAAGTCGTAGGGTCAGTGTTGCCTCACGTGTTCCAACATTTCTACGGAATCCAAACTGATCTTCCCCGAGGTCGGCTTCTACTAGTTTTTCCATTCGTCTGTAGAGAATTCGCGTTAGTATTTTGCAGCTGTGACTTATTAAACTGATAGTTCGGTAATTTTCACATCTGTCAACACCTGTTTTCTTTGGGATTGGAATTATTATATTCTTCTTGATGTCTGAGGGAATTTCGCCTGTCTGATACATCTTGCTCACCAGATGGTAGAGTTTTGTCAGGACTGGCTCTCCCAAGGCTGTCAGTAGTTCCAATGGAATGTTGTCTACTCCCGGGGCCTTGTTTCGACTCAGGTCTTTCAGTGCTCTGTCAAACTCTTCACGCAGTATCGTATCTCCCATTTCATCTTCACCTACATCCTCTTCCATTTCCATAATATTGTCGTGAAGCACATCGCCCTTGTATAGACCCTCTATATACTCATTCCACCTTTCAGCTTTCCCTTCTTTGCTTAGAACTGGGTTTCCATCTGAGCTCTTGATGTTCTTACAAGTAGTTCTCTTATCTCCAAAGGTCTCTTTAATTATCCTGTAGGCAGTATCTATCTTACCCCTAGTGAGATAAGCCTCTACATCCTGACATTTGTCCTCTATCGAACCCTGCTTAGCCATTTTGCACTTCCTGTCGATCTCATTTTTGAGACGTTTGTATTAAGGTAGTCCATATCTTGAGCATCATATGTACTTTTAATGATCAAAAGATTAAGCCTCCGACAATGGACCTAATTAATTTTGTCTTTGGAACTATTACGTAGTGAGCGCCTGCTGTGTACGTCAAGCATTATAACAGTAATAGGTCGTAAGCGACAGGGCAGCACATCCCTGTACGGTCCACTGTACCCTCTAAATTTTATTTTTTAATTATTTTTCTATCTGACGACCGATCAGACATCACAGTGCAATCCTGTGTGTTCCATGCCAATCACGTTACCATTACTCGTGCATTGCACTCAAAAACCGAGTATTTTGCATTATTTCCCGACGTGTTTCAGAGTTCAACTGCATTAAGTAAATTTTTCGTTTACACTCTTCAGTGTAAAGTCACGTTACCAGGCCGCTACAAGCTGGCTTCAAAGGATAAATTGATAATGTTCTAGCGCTTCTCGTATTTTATGACCTGAAAATTGAGGTTAACTCCTACAGGTTTGACCTATAGTTCCCGGGCGCTCTCTTTCCATGTAAGATTAGTTCAGGTAACCTGAGTCGGGTGAACTGTCCATAATAGGAGGTCCAACAAAAATTCAAGATTAGAACAACGGATCCAGCATAGAAACTCTATGGTCCTAAATTCACATCCGACTGTCTATGCTCACGTGTGTCGTATAATAATAAGTGTTCCGCTGCTGTCTGCCTATTACAAACCCAGAGAGTAACCACTGCAATCAAAGAATAGTTACCTCTGCCTTAAAACGTTAATATTCACATAACTTCCACTACACTGCAAATTGGTACATCATCACACTGTCACTCGAATCCACGCAAGTTGTGAAGAAAAAAGTGTAGTGCTTAACACTAATCCTTCAAGTTTATTCTGAAAACAGATAAACACTGACCGCAACCCGTAATCCATATCTATCTTTCCTTAAGTGAACTTCAGTTTACATCAACGTCTGGCACCTGTGGAAGGTCCATGTGAGTCAGGAATACTTACAATGCTCCTTCATCCTGCAGACATCGTCGGCGGGTGGATTGTGTAGCACCGTATGCTCCTTGATCTACATTCGCATTTGCATCTATATGGCCACACTGCAATTCACACAGAAGTCCTTGGTAGAGTAATCATCGAACCACTTTCATATTACTCCTCTCTCCTTCCATTCTCGAACACCGTGCGGGGAAAAAAAAAACTTAAATCTTTCCGTGGGAGTTCTGATTGCTCTTACTTTATTAAAATGATCATTTTTCCCAATGCAGATGGGCATAAACACAATGTTTTCGCGTTCAGAGGAGAAGGGTGGAGATTAAAATTTCGTGAAAAGATCTCGATGCAACGAAAAATGTCTTTGTTTTAATGACAGACACCCTAACTCGCGTATCATATCCGCCACACTCTCTCTCCTATTTCGTGATAATTCAAAACGAGCTGGGCGTCTTTGAACTTTTATGATGTCCTCTGACAATCCTAACTGGTAAGGAACTCATACCGTACAGCAATACTCTAAAGAGGACGGACAGTTAGTTGTAGATTAGGCAGTCTCTTTAATGGATTTGTTGTGTTTTCTAAGTTTTCAGTCAATAAAACGCAGTCCTTGGTTTGCCTTCCATACAATAACATCTATCTGATCTTTCTAATTCAACTTGTTCGTAATTGCACTTCTTACATATTTAATCGAATTGACAGCATTTAAATTGAGATAATTTATCATGTAATCGAAATTTAACTGGTTTCTCTTAGTACTCACGTGGATGACCTCACACTTTTCCTTATTGTGAGACCATTTCCACTTTCCGCAGCATACAGATATCGGGTCTAAGCCATTTAGTAATTGGTTTTGATCTACCGATGACTTTACTAGACGGGAAATGACAACATCATCCGCAAACAATCTAAAAGGGCTGCATCGGATTATGTCCTAAATCGTTTGTATACACCAGGAACAGCAAAGGGCCCATGACACTTCTTTGGGGAACACATTGTTTCTGTTTTATTCGATGACCTTCCTTCACTTACCAGGAACTGTGACGTCTGTGACAGGAAATCAGTTGCACAACTGAGACTCTATCGCCACGCAATTCCATTAGAGGCCGCTTATGAGGAATGGTATCAAAAACCTTCTGGAAATCTAGAGATATGGAATCAGTTTGAGATACCCTATCAATAGCCCTCGTTATTTCGTAAAACTAAGTGCTGGTCGTGTTGTACAACGGCAGTTTCTGAATCACTGCTGACTGTGTGTCAGTAGATCGTTTTCTTCGAACGCAGTGTATGTTCCAGAATTCTACTGCAGACCGACGTGAGTGACATGGGTCTGTAATTGAGGGCATTACTCCTACTGCCTTTCTTCAGTTTTAGTGTGCCCTGTGTAAGTTTCCAGTCCTTAGGTACGGACCTTTCGTCGGTCGAGCCGTTGAATATGGCTGTTAAGCATGTTTTACACCAACTATTGGCTTTGAATATGTATTTTCAAGACGATATTTAGGGGAGATTGAAGTCGCCACCTACCATGACTGACTAAAGTTTTCTTTGAAACATTCAGAGGTCAGCGAAAGGAACCACTTACTAACTTATTCCCGTTATCAAGTAAAATCTATAGCTAGAGTAGCTCACAGGAACTTCTGTTTTAAATTCGCCACAAGGTAAACTACTTCTAATAGCAACAAATAAACCGCCACCAATAGAAATTCAATGTAGCCTTTCTGAACACAATAGATCCTTTGCAATAATTTAGGCTTAACGTATCTCCGGCTTTAGCCAGCTGTAATGAGTTACCTATGGTTCCTAAATTGTAAGTAGGCTGTTTAGGTTTTTATGTTGGTAACACCACGTAGCGCTCTGTATGAAAATCACTGACTGTGCTGTGTGCAGTCTGAGGCTGGTTGGCATTGTTAAAATAGTCGCTATTGTAGTATTGGGCAGTTGGATGTGAACAGCGCGTGGCATTGCGTAGTTGGAGGTGAGCCGCAAGCAGTGGTGGATGTGGGGATTGAGATGGAGGAGTTTTGAGAACGGATGATTTGGACGTGTGTCCATCAGAGAGAGTAAATTTGTAAGACTGGATGTCATGAACTTAATATATATATATAATGACTTTTGAGGACTATTAAGGTAAATACATTGTTTGTTCTCTATCAAAATCTTTCATGTGCTAATTATGCCTATCAGTAGTTAGTGCCTTCAGTAGTTAGAATCTTTTATTTAGCTAGCAGTATTGGCGCTCGCTGTATTGCAGTAGTTTCAGTAACGAAGATTTTTGTGAGGTAAGTGATTCATGAAAGGTATAGGTTTTTGTTAGTACGGGCCATTCTTTTGTAGGGATTACTGAAAGTCAGATTGTGTTGCGCTAAAAATATTGTGTGTCAGTTTAGTGATGATCAGAATAAGTAAAGAGAGAAATGTCTGCGTACGTTCATTTTTGCTCAGCTGTTTGGAAATCAAATAACGTAAGGGATTTACCAGCACAGTAATTCATTAATTTTTCCAAGGGGACGTTTGAAGATGTACACGTGTCTTGTGTTTGACATTGTTTTGCACGTTGGTCAGCAGGGTTCTGTGTGGCGTCTTCTACATTCTTCAATGCTGAGACGAAAAATAAAAAGGATTTTGGAACGCCCAGCTTATCCCGCAAGACAGGACAGATAGCATATTTTGTGGAAAGGGGCTAAAACAAGATCTGTCAGTTACACTCGAACATATAACTTTATTATTTGTTCGAACATTACAAGAGACCAAAAAAATTTTTTTAAACACACAGCTTTAATCTTCGGGACTTAATTACTGGCTGAATGCCACTTTCATTTAAAAATGACTGAAGGCTAATAATTAAAACGCAAGCATAATCAGAAATTTAAAAGGGAAGCCTTACCTTTAAACAGTTCCTCAGTTACCCTGAAGTAACAAGATAAATTCAAATCGGCTGAGGGCCCAACACTTACAACTCCATAACATTAATTTTTTTACATACCAAGGCCTTATGTGAAACAGATCTTTAATTTAGGCTGAAGTATCACAAAGAACTCAAACACAAAATCGGGTGAAGGCCCAAGACTTAAAATTCAATAAGATTAAATTTTCTTTAATGCCAAAGCCCTTACGTGAAACAGTTCTTTCAGCTAGGCTGAAGGCCCTAAGAGCAAAAATACGGTACTTAAAAAACGGATAGAAGGCATACAAGTACAAACAACAAGAACAAATTAAAAAAGGGGACAGTACACCCATGGGCGCTCAGATGTTCGACGGTCGGCCTGGAATTCAAACACTAACGCTCGGTTAGGTGAGATAGACAGTCGGGCCAACCATTTACGATCCGACGAGAACCCAACCGACAGACAGTCAACCGACCAAGCGATAGGATAACTTATCTTTCGTGTCCGGGATCGGTGAGCCACGGACCTCGTAGCAATGGGACCAGCCCCTCACACTCCGACCGCGTGCGCACGCCGCCAGGCCCGGCCAGACACTCGCCACGGAGACTTCCTCGCTGCTCCACGCCAACCGACCAACAGCCCAGACCCGGAAACGGTAAAAGGAGCAAATGTACGTCGGCCGATGAGACGACCAACCGAACGGCCAATCAACGGTCGTCCCGCTCCAGTCTCCCTCCGTTGGACAGTTCTGTGTGTCGCCAGCGGTCGGCGAGCACTGGCCGTCGCGCCTCTCCGGCGCTCCGTCCCCAGACTTCACTGGTGCTGCGTCCCGACTGCACTGCAGGTCCCACTCAAACACCTATATCGATAAGCGCTGCTGCTGCCGCTCACGGGCAGGCAAGGCAGCAACTCAGTGACACCAGTACTGAAATTAACATAACGAGGTGGCAGTGCGGTAAAAAAAACAAGATGTTATATAAGAGATGGCACAAACACGAGCCACGCATGGATCAGTTTTTTCTGCCATTATTCAGCAAACGTTTTCGATGTAAGTACCTACCATCATTACTGTAAACAGGGAAATAGGAAACGACATCTACATTGTGACAGAAGTCTTGGGATAGCGATATGCACATATACAGATGCAGGCAGTATCGCGTACACAAGGTATTAAAGGGCAGTGCATAAGCCGATGTGTCGTTTGGACTCATGTGAAAAAAGTTTGTTTCCGACAGGATATGGCCGCGCGACGGGAGTTAACAGACGTTGGATGAGTAATGGCAGTTGGAGCTAGACCATTGAGACATTCGATTTGGAAATCATTAGGGAATTCAGTGCTCCGAGATCCACAGTGTCAAGAGTGGGCCGAGGATACAAAATTTCAGCCATTACCTGTCACGATTGACTACACAGAAACCGACAGTCTTCAGTTAACGACCGAGAGCAGTATCGTCACTGTTCCATTTTCGATTCAGAATGGTGCGCTGCAATCTTAGCTTGTTTAGCATTATAAGTAAGTAACTCCAAATCTATGTCCTTCACCTCAGTCAAGTTTTAGCCAGCATATTTTAATGACATTGGCACTAAACATCTAAAGAGAGACACAGCAGATGAGGGTGGAGGTTTCGCTTGTAGTAGATAAAACATTAAACACACTGGAAATAGTTGGTGACAAACATGCATGAATTTGTTAATATCAGCAGTTCGGTTCAAATGGCTCTGAGCACTATGGGACTTTACTTATGAGGTCATCAGTTCCCTAGAACTTAGAACTACTTAAACCTAACTAACCTAAGGACATCACACAAATCCATGCCCAAGGCAGGATTCGAACCTGCCACCGTAGCGGTCGCGCGGTTCCAGACTGTAGCGCCTAGAACCGCTCGGCCACTTGGGCCGGAAGAAGTTCGGTGATTGTTGTAATTTTTGTCTGGTAAAATACCTCATTGTTGTACTTTTACAACACGGATTTTAATAGCTTACGTTGCTTTTGACGACTCATAACGACCGATAGATGAGGTCTATTTGAACATTTGGTACTGGCTGTTCGGTAGCAGCAGCCGAGCAAAAAGCAGCTAACTGAGGTGACAATAGTCATGGGATTCCTCATAATGTCAGCCGGACCTCCGTTTTCCGCAGGCCAGTGTGGCCGAGCGATTCTAGGCACTTCAGTCTGGAACCGCGCGACCGTTACGGTCGCAGGTTCGAATCCTGCCTCGGGCGTGGATGAGTATGATGTCCTTTGTTTGGTTAGGTTTAAGTAGTTCTAAGTTCTAGGGGACTGATGACCTCAGATGTTAAGTCCCATAGTGCTCAGAGCCATTTTAACCATTTTTGAACTCCTTTTTCCTGGTGTTGTGCTGCAGCTCGACGTGACATCGACTCAGCGAGCTGTCGGAAGTCCCCTGCAGAAATACTGAACCATGCTCCTCTATGGCCGACCATAATTGCGAAAGTGTTGCCGGTGCAGTATCTTAGCACGAACTGACCTATGTTATATCCCATAAATGTACGATGTGATTCATGTCGGCCGATGTGGCTGGCGAAATAGCTCGTTTGAATTGTCCAGAATATTATTCAAACCAGTCGAAAACAGTTGTGGTCCAATAACACGACATCGTTGTTAGGAAACATGAAGGCTATGAATGGCTACTAAGTAGCCGAACATAACCATTTCCAGTCAATCATCTGTCCAGCTGGACCAGAGGACCCATTCTACTCCATGTAAACACAGTCTACACCATTACGCAGCCACCACCAGGCTTGCACAGTACTTTGTTGACAACTTAGGACCATGGCTTCGTGGGGTCTATCCTACCATCAGCTCTTATCAACATAAATCGGTTTTCCAGTCGTCTAGGGTCCAACATATATGGTCACAAGCCCAGAAGAGGCGCTGCAGACGATGTGCTGTTAGCAAAGGTACTCGCCTCCATCGTCTGCTGCCACAGCCCATAACGCGAAATTTCACCACACTGTCGTAACGGATAGCTTCCTCGTGCGTTCCACATTGATTTCTGCTCATCTATCACGCAATGTGCTTGTCTATTAGCACTGACAACTCTACGAAAGCTTCGCTGCTCTCGGTCGTTAAGTGAAGGCCGTTGGCCACTGTGTTGTCCGTCGTGACTCGCGTCGCGAATAGCAAACAAATAAGCTAAATTCAGTAGTATAGTAGAACATAAATTCTTAGCCAGAGCAGCAGAGGCGCGTATGTGACCGGGCGCAGGCACTATTTACTACACTCCTGGAAATGGAAAAAAGAACACATTGACACCGGTGTGTGAGACCCACCATACTTGCTCCGGACCCTGCGAGAGGGCTGTACAAGCAATGATCACACGCACGGCACAGCGGACACACCAGGAACCGCGGTGTTGGCCGTCGAATGGCGCTAACTGCGCAGCATTTGTGCACCGCCGCCGTCAGTGTCAGCCAGTTTGCCGTGGCATACGGAGCTCCATCGCTGTCTTTAACACTGGTAGCATGCCGCGACAGCGTGGACGTGAACCGTATGTGCAGTTGACGGACTTTGAGCGAGGGCGTATAGTGGGCATGCGGGAGGCCGGGTGGACGTACCGCCGAATTGCTCAACACGTGGGGCGTGAGGTCTCCACAGTACATCGATGTTGTCGCCAGTGGTCGGCGGAAGGTGCACGTGCCCGTCGACCTGGGACCGGACCGCAGCGACGCACGGATGCACGCCAATACCGTAGGATCCTACGCATTGCCGTAGGGGACCGCACCGCCACTTCCCAGCAAATTAGGGACACTGTTGCTCCTGGGGTATCGGCGAGGACCATTCGCAACCGTCTCCATGAAGCTGGGCTACGGTCCCCCATACCGTTAGGCCGTCTTCCGCTCACGCCCCAACATCGTGCAGCCCGCCTCCAGTGGTGTCGCGACAGGCGTGAATGGAGGGACGAATGGAGACGTGTTGTCTTCAGCGATGAGAGTCGCTTCTGCCTTGGTGCCAATGATGGTCGTACGCGTGTTTGGCGCCGTGCAGGTGAGCGCCACAATCAGGACTGCATACGACCGAGGCACACAGGGCCAACACCCGGCATCATGGTGTGGGGATCGATCTCCTACACTGGCCGTACACCTCTGGTGATCGTCGAGGGGACACTGAATAGTGCACGGTACATCCAAACCGTCATCAAACCCATCGTTCTACCATTCCTAGACCGGCAAGGGAACTTGCTGTTCCAACAGGACAATGCACGTCCGCATGTATCCCGTGCCACCCAACGTGCTCTAGAAGGTGTAAGTCAACTACCCTGGCCAGCAAGATCTCCGGATCTGTCCCCCATTGAGCATGTTTGGGACTAGATGAAGCGTCGTCTCACGCGGTCTGCACGTCCAGCACGAACGCTGGTCCAACTGAGGCGCCAGGTGGAAATGGCATGGCAAGCCGTTCCACAGGACTACATCCAGCATCTCTACGATCGTCTCCATGGGAGAATAGCAGCCTGCATTGCTGCGAAAGGTGGATATACACTGTACTAGTGCCGACATTGTGCATGTTCTGTTGCCTGTGTCTATGTGCCTGTGGTTCTGTCAGTGTGATCATGTGATGTATCTGACCCCAGGAATGTGTCAATGAAGTTTCCCCTTCATGGGACAATGAATTCACGGTGTTCTTATTTCAATTTCCAGGAATGTATTTGTTCGGCATCACGAGGCTGGGAGTACGTGAGGAAAAGTGACCCTTGAACGCAGTCAATGTGGAAATATCATGCATGTACGCCATGCGAGTGTCACACGTCCCGCGTGATCTAAAAAATGGCTCTGAGCACTCTACATAGACCAGATCAAAAACAGCCCATTCTCTTCTTACAGACTCTTGTGTCGGCAGAAGCTGACCCTTGACAGTAGCAGTGAGCTATGCGCAGTTTTGTAAACGCCTTAGTACTGTCACAGTTTTGTAGACGACCACTGATTTTGCCTGCAACCGGTAGTGTCTCACAGTCAGGGATCTTCTGTTCACGAGTTGCAAATGAGAAAATGAAAAAAAAGGAAAGGAGCAGGCGTGTGAATCAAATGGTAACGGTGCGTGAAATCCATGGTGCCCAATTTTCCGATCCGCTCAGAGTGACAAAGTTGTATTTTTATAAATATTAAATCCAAGAGAGAAAAAGAAAATTAGATCGGGTCCTTATCGATCCCAGTAGTATTGTGAATGGTACAACGACGGCTGAGGCAAGAAACCCTAACAACGAGTAAAAAATAAATGAGAAATAATAGCCTAATTTCATTATTGTAGGTGTTTCGTACAAAGAGGTTCAATGGAACAGTCACCATTATGCTTCATAAATACATTCAAGAAATAAACAAAGGACTTAAATTGGGATCATACTGATCCCCAGTGGTACTGATTGCAAAAACCGCGAATAAAATTTAACGTGTTGTAGATATACAAATGTACAAAACTGTTGTACACAACTGACTCACAGGGATAAACTCAAGTATTCTGAAAACAGCTGATTTGGAAGAAAAGGAAATATGAATTTACAATGTGCTTATGGGGTCATATTGATCCTCGTGGTATTAGGACGGTTAAATAATTTTCATACAGATATTCATGTGTAATACTCAGAGCATTTTCGTATGCTTTTCGTTCTGTGATATGAAAACCACGTAGAAACACTGACACATTTGGGTAGTTACTATCGTTGGTGTTTTAAGGCGAGCAGACATTTTAAGAACTTTTACTATTTTTTTTTCTTTAACTGATTGGATGTTAACATTTTCATAGCTTTCTTTTGGATTCTTCGCAGTAGAACTTGTGTGTTACTACAAGAATACATCAGCTGTTCATTATAAACCTGTTTCCAATTACAGTCCAAAGTCATAAACCGCATCCTCATCATAAAGTTTGTTTGCAAGAGTGGATTTTCTGGCTAGCCATTGTTTCTGCCGTTTCTTCCTATGCCCTTGTTGCAACTTAGGCAGAATACTTCGCACGCTTATATGATCAAACAAAGTAACTGAAAGATATCTATAAATATTTATACAAAAATAAATGAAAGTACATCCTCACAAGGCGCTGTACTTTAGAAATAACTAACATTGTGACCTGAGTTGAAACGTAGTATCTCTGCAAATGAAAGAAAACTGAATTCGCAGTACTAAAATAATGGGCTGACTATCATTTTCTTTATTATTATTACTTTTCGATTTATGTTAAATTAATTAAGTTAATTATTTTAATTGAAGGACAAGGGGCAATTCAATTGTTAATACGCGCATGGGAATGGATTATCTCGACTGTGTTCTCTGTCTCAATAGATGCATTGACTCAAATATCTCTGACTTCGGTTGTTTTGCATACCAGTGACAGTCAACCGTTCAATATAAACTCGTTGATCGTTGATAACGGAAAGACGTTTATTTATACAAGATCCGTGAAGGGATTAACTAGTGAAAATGATTTTTCTCGTAGACTAATAACACAGTTGGCTAAGTAAATTGCAGTTCAAATAGGAAGAAATATTCATATTTCTGAGAGACTTTTATATATTTGACATAAAAAGCCAATTATTCATATTGGGTTTAGCTCTGAGGCATTCGTATAGACAGCTGAGTCAGTTTATAAAAGTATTCTACAGTACCAACCAACAAATTTCACTTTGACTTCAACCTCTTTGTGAAATGGGCGCCATCGATTTCGTTAGCGTTACGCCGAATGAAAATTATCTCTGTTGGCACTACCTGTAAGTGCATTTAGTAAATTTTGTTACTTTTTCTATATAATGAACTTAGGCCTTACAAAACCTCTCGGCTTTTTAATGTTGAATCTGTACTGTTGTCATAATGAGGCTGCTATCTGAGTACCCATGTACTACAGTAGACTTATTGCCATGAATCCAAAGTTGAAATTGGTTCTGAACAGCAGAAAAATATTTACCGTACATTGGAATATTATCTGTTTAAATTTATTTCAGTGACACTGGATCTGTAATGCTGACTGTCTCTTTAAAGTCAAATTGTCTGATAAATGCGACACTTGGGCTAAGAAGTTCCGTACTGGTAAGAAAATACCGAACGGAAGGTGGCTAGATGACAGAAAACAAACGGGAACACGGGAGCACCCAGCTGACGGCCGTGCTGCGTATTATAGTGCAAAGGAGGGAGTAGCGGCACCTGCAAAACTTTACAAATGTGAAACAATATTACAAACATAAGTAGCGCTTCACCATGTCGGCATTGTAGGTGCTACTTAATATTGTTGCAATATTAGCGTTACCTAATCCACCAACATCAAGTATGTTTTTTATACGTTAATGATTCATTTTTTTAAATTAATGCATTAATATGATCCAGATTTTTCAGCCCCCTTGCACCCTCGCATCACTGTTCCCGAAAAAAAATGAAATAACAGTAATATCGGGAATCGAACCCAAACCGGCGAATTGACAGTCTGTGCACTATACACTTTGCTACACCATTTACTTCATCATACTTGCTAAAAAATCCCCGACACTGAATTCGAAGATCTTTAGAGGGTATTTTCTCTTTTCCTATGGTGAAACATTCTTGGAGCTTGAAAGGGGTATCTATCTGCTTCGACTCACTTTCTTCTCCGAAGATTTACAGAAAAAGGGCCTCTCTAGCAGATCATCTGCAGAATTCACCATGTCGCTTGCACGATACTTTTCTATGGACTTTCAAAGAAAATTACTGACCTGGTGCTGTGAATAACACAACATCCTAATGCCCGGAGGGGATGACATCTCATAAGACCATGCGCAGTCAACAACAGACCACTGCGTTCTTTCTCTGAGTTGATCTTAGCACGGCTGACCACTTCAGCCATTTCAGCACTCGACAATGGTTTCTAGTTATCGCGAAGAGAGCACCTCAAAATGTCAAAACATATTTTCCCCCTTTTTTCATACCAGCACGCATTCGAAGAGAAACGGCTTGAGTTTAATGTGATATTATTTACTGTGTGATCTAGCACATTAACACATGATCAGCGACGGCCCCTATCAATAAGTTATTATTAAACAGCTGATAATAGTATTGGTTACAATGATAACATACTTTTACGTCATTCTCAAACTTGACCTATTAAGTATTTCCATTTGTTGTTGGAGTTAACCTGTCACAGATGCAGAAACTAGAGCGTCATCAGGAAAAAATAATATTGTTTACGTAATTATATTTTAGCTATATGACTGTTGAGAGCGGTTTTGGTGATATCCTTTCTTGATTTGATGTACAGTTATTTTCAGTTTATCACTCTACGAGTGCTGAATATATCTGTTGACAGCTACAGCGTATAATCTTCCCGTCGCAAAGTTATTGAATCAATGAATCTCTTCTCAAAGCTTTGAAGACATTTTTCGGGTCATGTTATTCGTGTATTCAAGGTACCGTAGACTGCAAACAATCTGCGGCCATAGTCGGTAAAGCTAAGTTTGCTTAACCACAAACATTTTTTAAGACCACACCGCCCCTTTTCTTGAAAAGTCCCAGTCTTCCTAGATCTGCAACAAATTCGATTTCCAAGTTCATGACCTTTTCTAGCAATAAAGTAAAGCATTCAGAGAAATGGAAACATAGTGCGTAGTGGGGCGATCACGCTGTTGTAGAAATAATTCAAAGGCAAGATCGCTTAAATTCTGTTTACTGGATAACCGGTTTCAAGACACTAAAGGTGCCATCACCGGATCTGAATTTAGATCAACATTTATAAACCATTTGGATACAACGATACATGAGGCAAACCAGCTGATATAAAATCATTGTCACGAAAAATAAGAAACAACTGCTAAACTGGCCATTCTTTTCCATATGATATGTAAAACCAGAGTCACAAGATATAACTATTTGATACATGTCCGCCGCTCAAAAAATCTCTACATCTTTGCGTTTAGCCGTTCTCATATGTTTTCTCTCTATCTTGAACATTTTGAACTCAATGATTCTCGTAACTTAATCCATATTCTCGATAATCGTCGACAGTGTAGAAGTTAGCGAAGTCAGAAAGAAATAGGGGGTTGTTTTCGTTATGATTGTCCTCCATTGAGTGTAAAAATACAAATTTACAATACCTGTATCTTCAAAACAAATAATACGAATCGATTTGGGCACAAAATTAACTGATTCTGACACACACTTTGAAACGTCCCCTTTGAAAAATTATACAAGACTGGTCTATGTGAAACGTCCTCTTTGAACAATTATACACGAATGTGCTTAAACCGACACACAATATTTTTAGCGCAACGCAATCTGACTTCCAAAATCCCTACGAAAGAATCGCCCTGACTAACATTAACTTGTATGTTTCACAAATCACTTACCTCACAAAAATCTTCGTTACTCGAACTACTGCAATACAGCGAGCGCCACTACTGCCAGCTAACTAAAAGATTCAAACTACGGAAGTCACTAACTACTGACAGGCACAGTTAGCAAATGAAATATTTTAATAGAGAACAAACAATGTATTTACCTTAATAGTCATAGTATATATAGCAGTTCATGACATCCAGTCTTACAAATTTCAAAACTCCGCCATCTCTCTCCCTACGTCCACCACTGCTGGCGGCTCACCTCCAACTGCGCAACGCTACGCGCTGCCCAACACTACAATGACAGACTACAATGCAAACCAGCCACAGACTGCACACAGCACAGCCACCCGGCGTTACCAATAACAAAACCTAAACAGCCTACTTACAACTTCACCTAATTCGAAATCTGACTGAAGTGTTCTGACAATGGTAGTCCACAAAAACAAGCTGCAACATAGAACACAACTGTGGCCTTCCGAGCGGCGGGATGGTCCTTTCGGACAACAGCCGCACAGGTTGGACGTGCTGCGTCAGTTCTGCAGCGCTGTTGATCAATGGTCTCGTGAACATTCTTACATTCGTAGACGAGGTCCTGGACGTCCACGCATCACAGACGCCCGTCAGCTACGTCTTATTGTAAGGGAGGCAGTGACAGACCGCACAGCTAACGTAGCACACATAAGAGGGTTGTGAGCCCAGATGGGTTAACACGAACTGTTGCGAACTCGCTATTAGCCTGTCTTCCGCTAACTCCTCAGTATCAACGAGCACGTTTCAGCTGGTGCCGTCAGAGGACCACTTGGATGATGAATCATGCGCCGTGGTCTTCAGCGATGTAAACAGATTCAGCATAGCAACATAGCAACGCTAAAACTGACTCTCAGCCATGCTGAAAACAAGTACACTAATTTAAAGCTTCTCGAAGTTAAATACCTTCAAAACGCGTTTAATTAGTACTCTTACCTTGTGCACTGTTGAGCGTACGTCTTACTTTTCGAGTTCTGTACGATCACTACCTCAAATTAAATTACTGACAATTACAGGCAATAGCCACTGTTTACTATTTTCGTTGGACTTTGCCCGAAAGTGCCCTAAATCTGCTGTTGTGCGCATCTAGAACACCACATCAGATAACACCTAAAGACTGATCAAGATTTATAGCGTTGACGAACTTTTGCATAGTTTGATTAGACTTCCAAGTTAGAAATAGTCTGTTCTGTCTGCATAGAGAACTTGCGAAGCCTTGTTTGAAACACTAAAAGTTAATTCATCGTGTAACGCCTTACTATCTGTAGCCTCTGAATATTACATGCACATTAAAGGTGTCGAAGAGATGCCTCTTCTCTCTCTTTGGTATTTTATCCATCCTCAGCAACTGTAGTCGTCTATAAAGAAACAATAACCAACCGCTTGCATTCAAGGAATTTAAGTCCTCTGCCGGTTTCCGGCACTTAGTGCCCTTCTTCTGTCAACGAAAATACTGTGTAAACCACTGTGAGGTGGTCTTGGTGACGCCATGACTACACACTGCAGGCATATTTGTGCGTCGGAGAATCGAAATCTTTTCTGTTAAGCTGTTTTTGTTTCCTGTTAAAAGGAAAAAGAAGTACAAATCAGATAGTATTACGTTGAAACCGCAGTTTTACTTCGCATTAACCTTGTAGCATTACACGCATAACTGTCCGTGAGGCTCTCGAAACCTTTAAGAAATAATCTTGTGGGGATGTCCATTACAGTCGAATATACCTTGTTTCACATGACAGTAGGAGAGTCAAGACAGGCAGTAACCCATGACATCACGTCAAGTCGAGATTTTGTTGTTGCGAAATCTTTACTGAGTGATTGACACAGTATACATGTAAATTATTTCTAAATTTTATTAGTTATTTATGGAGTAAAGAATTTAATTAAGTACAATATGTTTTAGGATCAATAGTTAATGAGTCATTATTAGATATTAATGTGTTTTAACGTAGCAGATCACAATGGTGCGTTATGAGTGATATTTTTTCTCTTTGAGAAGGATGATACCATCTGAGTTTGCTCGAGTGCGCGGGCAAGTCGTAATAGAGTGCAGGTCCTCTGTAATTTTTATGAAAGGACATAGAACTGATAATTCACAGCCCGGAGTTGGTTTAAGAAAAATTCTAGGAAATCACGGCCAAACTTAGTTAAAAACAAATCGCGTGCAGTCTTTGACATATCGGCGCGAAGTTTGAGATCCGCGGTAGGCTATCGCGCGTTTAGTCGCGTGAAGGATTAAATGACAGTAACCGCGATTTATTGACATTAACATAATAGTAATTGGCTCTGAGCACTATGGGACATAATATCGTAGGTCATCAGTCCCCTAGAAGTTAGAACTACTTAAACCTAACCAACCTAAGGACATCACACACATCCATGCTAGAGGCAGGATTCGAACCTGCGACCGCAGCGGTTGCGCGCTTCCAGACTGACGCTCCTAGAACCGCTCGGCTACACCGGCCGGCTAATAATAATTATCGAAAAATTATCGGAAGTGAAACTTCCTGGCAGATTAAAACTGTGCGCCGGACCGAGACTCGAACTCGCGACCTTTGCCTTTCGCGGGCAAGTGCTCTACCAACTGAGGTACCCAAGCAAGACTCACGCCCCGTCTTCACAGTTTAACTTCTGCCAGTACCTCGCCTCCTACCTTCCAAACTTTGCAGAGGCACTCCTGCGAACGTTTCAGAACTAGCACTCCTGAAAGAAAGGATATTGCGGAGACATGGCTTAGCCACAGCCTAGGGGATGTTTCCAGAATGAGATTTTCACTCTGCAGCGGAGTGTGCGCTGATATCAAACTTCGTGGCAGATTAAAACTGTGTGCCGCACCGAGACTCAGTTGGTAGAGCACTTGTCCGCGATAGGCAAAGGTCCCGAGTTCGAGTCTCGGTTCGCCACACAGTTTTAATCTGTCAGGAAGTTTCATATTAGCGCACACTCCGCTGCAGATTGAAAATAGTAGGGATAGTAGGAGTTCTTGATGCTTAAAGCAAGTGTGAGTTGATTTACTGTTTGAATACGACAGATATTAATCACGGAATAGTCAGCTAGTTGTTACGTAGCTTAGAAACCAACCCATAAACAGATTGTGATAGAATTACCGGAACGATTATTTCAATCATTAGTGACCGCTTCACACACAAACCAGAAAACTAACTACTCTCGTTGTGAATGACATTTGTAACGGATGAGTTTTGTTTCAGGTCCTTGGGATCAATAAAATTCATCCCAAGTTGAAACTTTACAAACTGTTCGTGTACCTTCAGTTTGGTAGAACGATAGACATTACAGTCTGCAGTACTATTTACCTTTTTTTTCAATAAGAGAGCACTTACCTTTTTCTGTTAGAGGAAAATTTCTGCTTCAGTCATCAACCTTCGCAAAAAGGAAATAAAGGTGACACTACGCTTAGCAGTACGTGATCGTGATCGACCACACATATGAGCCCCTTTCTCCCTCCCTTTTTGTGTTGAAAACCCTGAGATATAGCCGCGGTACGATGAAGGAAGAAGGAAGAGTAGAAAATAAGAAGAAGAAAGGAGAGAGGTGCGAGAGGAGAGAAAACAGGAAAGAAAAGAGAGAGAAGAAAAGGAAGGAGAGGAAGGTCACAACTCTTAGTTCATGTTCAACATTTTTTGCCGTTTATTATACTTTTTCAGAAAGCAATTTGTAAACTGAAGGAAAAATCAGAAATTTCAGACTGAAATTACTGAGCGTGGTTCAGATGTCTGATAGATATGCGGGAAAGATGTAAACAAGACTTTCCCTTGCGCGCGCGGCTACCGGCGTCGTTAGAGTGCGTCGTCTGATAAGCATCACTGCGGAGAAACGGGGCTGGCACTGACCTAGGGCCACTCTCTCCCGTCCAAGCGCCGCCCACCAAATGGCCAGAGAGCCGGCCCCGCCAATTTGCTCTTGTCTGCGCGCCGCCTTAATAAGAAACTTTCCATTGAGGGCGCCTGTCGTAACTGCTGGCTGACCGGCGCTCGCCTTAATCCCACCGCATTTAACCCCTCCACCGTCAACTCCCCCAGCCTCCTCTCCTGCACCTCCTACTAATCCTCCTACTCTCTCTCGCTTTATTGCCCCATTTCTCTCTCGTCCCATATACTGCCTTATCTTCGTCTTCCTCTCACATGTCCTCCCTCTCTACTAATTACTTTCCTCACTTTAGATGTCTCCAATTTACTTCCTCAACCTGTCTTGTTGGTCGCATAGCCATGCAGCACTTACCATTACAGTTTGTGGGCAACATTCATTTTACATAACAGCTACCTCATACAGTGCCACGACAAAAAATTACTACAGCTGTAAAGACCACGTCGATTTTGATCCGATAATGTCATATTCCACCTGGGGGAAATGCTCAGAGCCAGATGCTAAGTGTGGTGCAAACGTGTGAAGCAAGTAGGCTATCATGCCACAGAGACACACTCGTGCTCCCTACAACCAACTGAGAGAGTTTGAAAGGTGTCAAACTTTGCCCTTCCGAGTGGCGGGATGATCCTTTCGGTGAATTGCCGCACTGGCTGGACGTGCTCCGTCAGATGTGCAGCGATGTTGCTATCAATGGTCACGTGAACATCCTCACATTCGCAGACGAGGTTCTGGACGCCCACGCATCACAGACGTCAGTCAGGATCTTGTTATTGTAAGGCAGGCAGTGACAGACCGCGTAGCTAACACAGCACACATTTGAGGGTTATGAGCCCAGACAGTTCAACACTAATTGTTGCGAACTGGCTATTAGGCTAGAGATGAGCGTGCATATAATCCGACTGCTGTCTTCCACTAACGCCACAATATCAACGAGTATGGTTCAGCTGGTACCGTCAGAGGATGGTGCTCCGTGGTCTTCAGCGATGTAAGCAGTATGGGTCGCCACCTGGTACCTCTGAACAGCTTGTGCTATTTATCTGGAAATGTGTTCATTTGATGTACTCCATAGCTACTGTTACAACAATAACTCTCGAGTGAATCGGTAACCTCTAGAAGGGTGTGCTAATTTTCTCTCGGCACTATATTTTAAGTGTAAACACTGCCATGTGTCCTCTTATGCTACGACAAAATTCTGATATTTTTGTGCAGCGATTCACTTGAAGCCAACGTCAACCCGAAGATTGGTTTGAACACCAGAGTGCTTTTCTAGGTGGTATCGTACGTCCCCTTCCTTCGACAAAATTTGTCTGACTTACTCAACTAGTTATAAAGGCATTTATTGTTTGATTCAGTTTGCCTTCATTGGCTTATTTACCAAACATTTTTCATGAACATTCACTGTCTGTCCAAAAGCTCCTATTCTGATTTCATCCATGGTGTGCAAGTGACGCCTGCGCAGTGCAAGCTAGTTTGAAGAGGGGAACAAGCTCCAAAAAATCGATTTGTCGTTTTTCCTCGCCAAAAGTGTATCAGCATATTGATGCACATTTTCAGCTATAAAAAATGCCACGAAAACCGCTAACGTACAGGCTCAATCGGAGTTTGAAATATTTGTTACTCTGAAAATGGGAACGTATCCCATTCTCGAGTTCGTCCACCCTCGACGTTGCGGTCGCTCTAACAGCTGGTGTTCGTACCTTCTGTTCAGTTGCTTGAAACCTCGTGTCAGCAATGCATCAGAATATTTTTTTTGCTTAATGTCTGATGTCTGATTTTAAATACTCTTCATTAAAAGTGAATGAATAACCGTTATTCATACAGTGATAATCCTGGATGGTTTAAAAGCGTGTTAGTTTGGCAACGATGAAAACAATCAAGTCCTTAGAAATGTCCTCATTTTTTATTTCCAAATAGAGGCAGTTAGAATACTTCTCTGTTAAAGATTATTTAACATGTTCTGAGTTTATTGACGATGTGCTGAAGAGCACTTTCTTGCTGCAAAAGAACTGAACTGCCTCACATTCCATCAGAAATGGCGTACAATGGAAAATTCCAGTACAAGACAAGGTCAAGCATGTACTAAAGATAGTTACATACATTCCATACCAATGTAGACCAGTTTATAAGGTATTGATGAGGCGAACTACAGCCGCTGCAGAAGATGATGAAAATGAAGGATAGCTATTAGTTTATTGGCAAATTTCCCATATAATGCTTTCAAAACCTGTTAGTAGTAAAGACATTTTCTGTGTATGTTCTGTTACGAAATTTCTGTGAATGTATACCTTTTTCTGATGGTGTAATGAGAAGTATTAGTGCCTAATTCATAACTAGTTTGAAGAAGGAAACAAATCCTTGGTTTTTAGTATTGTGAAGCGTCGTTCAGGCGAATCCACATCATCTCTTCAAAGTACTGAGATACGAGGTTAAGGTAAACAGTCTCATACATACGTCTGGTTAAGAGGAAATTTAAAAAAAAGCACAGGAGGTTGTTTTCTGTATTTTCTCACAAAAGAAGGTTTTGGATTCGTTTCCTCCTTCAAACTACCTGTTTAACTGCAAACAACAGCTGTGCATTCGATCAGTCTACTGTGGGCAGGCAGTGTCAAGTAGCAGACGTGCGGTCGAAGTCTCTCAACGCTGTTTCCGGAACCATGCGACTGCTACGGTCGCAGGTTCGAATCCTGCCTCGGGCATGGATGTGTGTGATGTCCTTAGGTTAGTTAGGTTTAAGTGGTTCTAAGTTCTAGGGGACTGATGACCACAGATGTTAAGTCCCATAGTGCTCAATGATATTTGAACCATTTCAACGCTGTTGTGTTGCAAAGCGCAGTGGACATTCTTCAGACCTGAATGAATTTTTAATGAAATCTAGACCTTTCGCTGCTTACAGGCGTTGATAAAGATCATCGGGGACAGTTGAGAAATGTGTGCCCGACCGGAACCCGAACCTGATGCCTCCTGCTTACGAGGCATACACTCTACACGACTGAACCACCGAGGACACAGACGCTAGTGCGATTGCAGGGACTTACCCCTGGCACTCTGCCCGTGAGACCCACACCTTCCAACTTTGTGTCTACACACTACATTTTAGCGCCCCTGCCCACTATACTCATTACTCGCGGCTGTCAATCTACCGATTCCCTTAAGAGTTCGGGCAATGTGAGTGCATCCGCACTGAAGATCATTGACCGGTAAGCCTTATATATATGCAGCTGGTATCGGTACAGATACCATTGGTGATCTTTATATTAGGAGGTGGGTAATCACGAATGGCCTTAGTCAATTTTCACGTCTTCAGCTGGAGTTAGGTGTCCCACTAAGGAAGTCTCGGAATGTACTAAGTTGATTTTATTTGGCTTTACAGTCAGGCCTGCCTCCCGCAGGCGCTCTAACACTTGCTTCAAATGTTCAAGATATTGTTCTAAGATCTTACTAGAAATGACAACGTCGTTCAAATTATTATTTACGAACTCAAATTTCAACTCTCCAAATATCGAATCCAAGAAACGGGAGAGGACAACTGGTTGGACGATGAATAAATTCCTAAAAATTACAATCGGTACAGAAGGCTGTAAGAGGCTTGAATCTTTCTCTCAAGGGTATCTGATAATACGCCAGATTTAAATCTAATACTGTAAAGTAACGTGCTCTCGCGAAAAACGAGAAACAATATCAGATAGGGGGACTGCGGACTGACTAACACCACCTTGATACTTAACCCTTGGTAAACAATGACTGGTCGAGACCCCTCATTTGCGCTCTTGCCGACGAAAATTGTGGCAGCAGCGTATGAAGAGGTGGAGTCATCCCCCAACAATTGCGTCACGATTTTCTTTAACTCTCGCATCCTGGGTAAGGTTAAGCGGTAAGACTTCCGCACAGGAACCTGATCCGTGAGCGGGATGTCATATTCTATCTTACTGGTAATTCCTAGTCGCTCAATGAGCAAATCTGAGAATTGCTCCAAAAGGCTCGTGTTTGCTCAGCTTCCAGATGATGTAATTGAATCTCCTTCGCAACACCACGATCTATCTGGCGTTCACACAACCTGTACTTGGTATAAGGGCAAAATTTAAAAAAAATTAAAAAAACTTCTTCCGGCATAGCGCTGCTGTTACGGTCGCGGGTTCGAATCCTGCCTCGGGCATTGATGTGTGTGGTGTCCTTAGGTTAGTTAGGATTAAGTAGTTCTAAGTCTAGGGGACTGATCACCTCCGATGTTAAGTCCCATATTGCTTAGAGCCATTTGAACCATTTCTTCCGGCATAATCCAGAACGCAGAGAGGTTTTGTTATGATAGAACCATCCAAAGAAACAATTGAAGATACGTTCTTTACAACCATTAAATCCACTGACCAGGAAAATTTTCTCACCTTCGCACTAATTCGTATCTTTTCCACCAAGCCGGCCGTAGTGACCGAGCCGTTCTAGGCGCTACAGTCTGGAACCGCGTGACCGCTACGGTCGCAGGTTCGAATCCTGCCTCGGGCATAGATGTGTGTGATGTCGTTGGGTTAGATAGGTTTAAGTAGTTCTAGGTGACTGATGACCTCAGATGTTAAGCCCCACAGTGCTCACAGCCATTTGAACCCTTTTCCCACCAACGACAGCTCTCCGCAGTTTAGCGCCAAGCATATTTCCATAATTAGCTGCAACGAGGGGAATTTACATAGATCTTTATGACTTTAATACGACTGATTGGCCATCAAGGAGCACCTACTCAGTGAATCAAGTAAACTGCTTACCCATTCCCAGCTAATTAGCGCATAAACAAAAGGAAGACAGCACATAGCATCTTAATGTTAATAGGACCCATTAACGATCTACCTTTTTGCCGACAATTTCAATTGTTCTTATTACTTAGGACTCTGGCTATACATTCCTGAGCGAAGTGCCCTGCTTCGTTACAATGAAAACAACTTCCTGAACCGGGTACTCCCTGTTTACTGCCTTGTTGTTTCGCATACAAAGACTTACTGGTTCTGCTTCGTGATTATTAAGAACTCTTTACATTCTGCAGCCGAAAACCTTTGACAGCGGCCAGCAGCTGATCCAGTTCTCAAAAACTGCTATGTTTAACGGCAAAAACAACTCGCTTACGACCCCAGGGAGCATCCGCTCTAAGATATTATTGACCGTATTTGCCGCGGTAGTTTCTAAACACAGAGTAAGACTACCGCTCTGCGAATATCCTCCACTTAATGAGTAAAACTGTCAATGTTACCCTGAATTCTGAAATATCATTTATTAATTAGCTCACACCTGTACCTACTGGACAGATTCTTACAATTAATCCTCTTACGTAACCCCTCTAGCGAATTTTTTCCGTGGATAATTTATGCCGCTAATCCTCTTCACAAAGGATAAATGGCCTGAAGCACAAATACATGTTTGAAGAACGCCGACTTGCTGCTGCATCTTCACAGGTAGCCATAGCTCCCAAGACTCGACAGACAAAAATCCTATTCCCCTCAGTAATTTAACTATAGGGTTATGAATCGCATTAAAACAACGGCTCATTCCCACGTCACGACTATTCTCCACAGCCCTACGCTCAAAACTGTAGTTATTTTCATACTCTACCCCTTCCTGCGCAATCAGGCCATCACTTAAGATTCGAAGTTATCGTGGTTTTTCTCGTAGCCTTTCCACTATGAGAACATTCTCCTTACCAAGATTAATCTACATCCATACTCCGCAAGTCACCTGACGGTGTGTGGCGGAGGGTACTTTGAGTACATCGGTTCTCCCTTCTATTCCAGTCTCGTATTGTTCGTGGAAAGAAAGATTGTCGGTATGCCCCTGTGTGGGCTCTAATCTCTCTTCGCGAGATATACGTAGGAGGGAGCAATACAGGTATATTGCTTGACTCCTCGGTGAAGGTAATCTGGAAAAAAATCCTGACCACTGTTTGCCAAATGGCTTAAACGTGACTGAATATGCACTATTCGATTAACAGATGTAAAGTTGCCCTGTAAGATAACTGGGGAGTCATCGTAAGACACCACTCGTGCCCTGGCAGTCAAAAGCCCGTCAGTACGCACGGCAGTATCTCTGCACCCCGAGGAGTGGCGCCAGCGTGCACGCCAAGGTGGTTAGAATAAGGGGAGATGACACTTCGACCATAGATACTAGCAGACTGGCCTCGCTGTGCAGAAGCTATAGGGCTGGTGTGGCTCCAACATAAACCACGTGACTGTTGGCAAAACGTGGCGGAATTTCAAATCAGCGGTCTGACATCCTATGTTCGTATTGTATTTTCCCCGCATTTTTCAATTGACTGCCAAACGCTCCCAACAAAAATTACTTTTTTATTTGCGGAAAATATTGCCAGAACTACATTTGACCTGGATTTGTTCACAGTACCATTTATAAAATCTAACAAATACATCGAACGCCACTTTGGTGGACAGCGGGACGAAATTACTATAAACAATCAATTAAAGTAAAATGTCGCTAAAATTCTTTTAAACAGTAAGGATGGGCTCGTGTCAAAACTTTAAACATTGGATTCGCCGCGTTTTGAGCTCTAATCGCTTATAAAAGAAAATGGGATATGGGAATTATGTCAACTATAGGTGCCAAAATTGTCGACTTTAGGAGTATCAGTTTTAGGTACACTTCAAAGGTTCAGTTCCCACTATTTTTACAAAAGTTTAAACTATCAGTTTAAAAAAATGATATTGTAGATGAAAGGTGAGATTTTGAAGTTTCAGAATATAATTTTGGAGCCTAGGTTTAAAACTGACAGACCCTCTAAATATAAATTATAAGTATACATTGCAAATAATAACTAACCCATGAAAACACTTATCCGCGAAGTGCTTCGAGCAAAGGCGCGTATGTGCAGATGGCTTAAAGTTTTTCCGTTTCAGGGCCTGTATCCAAGGCTGCCTTCGGTTTACATCCTTAGGGAACCCATGAGTAGGAACGAGAAACAATTACACTTACTTCTGTAACCGAATTATCACAGATACTTTCCAAAATGTAATATGAGTCTGACTCTACAGGCATCACTTTCAACACTTTAATTTACGTATTACTCTATTTCAAGTGTAAAAAAACATATGAAATTCACTTGAGCAGATTTCAATAAACGCATCTGCACTATCATAGAAACACTTACACGTGAAATGTAATGCCATTTCCCCCGACAAAACGCTGAGTACAGCCATAAGCGCTACACGAAACAACCATGTTTTGTCAACATTCGCGTGACTTCAGTCCAGAGATGTTGGAGCCACGAAAATGACGTCAGGGCAACTCTATTATATTTATGCCGAGCACGGCCATCGATTGAAGCCACGGGCACTATCTTGCTGAGACCAGGAAATGAGTTTATTGGTTAAATACTGTGTGACACTTTCCCTCTTAGCTTTGATATGCGTAATAGATAGTAATTTCTGAGTATGTATTTTGGTACACTATAAAGTATCACTCCAGCGCAGTATGAATATTCACTTGACTCCAGGTGTTATGGACACACCAATATGGCGGCGCTGGTTCACTTTTGTGGCGCTTTACTCTAAACTCCTTGGTATACGCAAATCAGGCCTTGCACCGCCTCTCTCCGGGAAAACTATAGGACAACATAAAGGAAGCAGACGACAGCGCTTGGGGACCAGTTTGTAGGCGCAGATCTTCTTCTCAGTTCGACAAAGCACCTAGAAAGTGTTATAGTTAGGTCTGCGTGGACAAGTGCAGCTAGAAAGATATGCTTCTTACGTTCTACGTGACTGCTTCTCGAAAGATAAGTAAACGTGTTTGATTATTCAGCACTGCAGTGTGCCCAGCTACCCCAATTTGCCTTCCGCTTCCTAATCTAAGAATTACTCCAGAATGAGATTTTCACTCTTCAGCGGAGTGTGCGCTGATATGAAACTTCTTGGCAGATTAAAACTGGGTGCCGGACCGAGACTCGAACTCAGGACCTTTGCCTTTCGCGGGCAAGTGCTCTACCAATTGAGCTGCCCAAGCACGACTCACGCCCCCTTCTCGCTGGCAGAACTATAGCTGTGAGGACGGGGCGTGAGTCGTGCTTGGGTAGCTCAGTTGGTAGAGCACTTGCCCGCGAAAGGCAAAGGTCCCAAGTTCGGGTCTCGGTCCGGCACCCAGTTTTAATCTGCCAGAAAGTTTCTACGAATTACTGTTGCGACCAACGGAGACACAAGCTACTCAATATTGGCTAGCACCGCAGAAAAATATTCAGAGCACAGGTTAGCTGTCGCATCTAGTTTTCTGTTGCCCTGTTTATGCAGCTGCAATAGACAGTCCAAGCAGTTTTTAAATCTGGCGCCGCTTCCCTCGGAATCGTGACCTCTCGCTTGTAACTCATTCTGTAAAACTATTTTTTTAAATTCGAAATCCAGGCGCTTCTCGGGTAGCCATTATTATAACAAACCTGTAACAAACACCATACAGGTGCCAAGTACCAAGATAACATAAACGTCTTAATTGTAGAATTTAATTCTACTAGATTAATTATGTCAAATTTCCTTTGTCCTTCCTACCACGCATCGACGTCCATGCTACCAGTAAAATGGTCGTGTACAGCAATGGCGTGCATATAGAAGTGACAAGGGTTAGTTAGACAGAAAGCAAATATATTTGTCGAACTGAAACACATATATTTGCGAAGTCTTTTTGTTTCTTCTGCCTTCTTTTATTAAAAAAGGAAATTTGGTACAATTGTAACCCACACTTAAATCAGCCCATTACTAACAATGATTCAGTAACCATACCAACACACTCAGCTCAGTTAATACTGCTTTCCTCTTACTTTTGAAATATGAGACTGACTGGCTCTGAGCACTATGGGACTTAACATCTGTGGTCATCAGTCACCTAAAACTTAGAACTACTTAAACCTGACTAACCTAAGGAGATCACACACATCCATGCCCAAGGCAGGATTCGAACCTGCGACCGCAGCGGTCACGCTCTTCCAGACTGAAGCGCCTACAACCACACGGCCACACCGGCCGGCCGAAATAGAAGCTTTGAGCTAAAACAAAATATGGAATTAATAAAATATAGCGTGTTTTAACGCAGATGGGCCTTAGTGAATATTCAGTATGACTTCACATAAAATTTAATTAACTAGACAAAACTTAAGACTCCGAGCATTATTTCCAACTGATTTTAAGCAATTTTTACACACGATTCTGATAATCTTAATAGGACATACATCTGTTACACACTGAGAAAATTTCGTAATAAGAAATGCAGGAACCAAATTGGTGAATGAACTGGCTTCCGTACGAAGGAGTGGAGTGGAGCCGTATTGCTTGCAGCTTACACGCTCTTCCAACCGTTACTTGGACCCAGCCTAATACGACAAAGAATCGCGCTACACTACTCTTAGTGCAACACACAGTAGAAAAAAACAAGTAACCAGAACGGCAATCACAGGAATACGGAATTCCGGAAGCAAGAGACAAAATGGCTTTATATACTATGGGACTTGTCGGAGGTCATCAGTTTCCTAGACTTAGAACTACTTAAACTTAAGGACATCACACACATCCATGCCCGAGGCAGAATTCGAACCTGCGACCGTAGCAGCCGCTTGGTTCCGGACTGAAGCTCGGCCACTACCTCCGGCGAAGCAATAGAGGCAACAAAATTTCAGCAGTGCTCTGTACAGCTGCCATTAAAAGGTAGCTGAAGCAGGACGCGGATTCAGGAACTGACTATTGGAGTTATTGCCATAAGACAGACAAATAAAGGTAGCAACTGAATGTTCGCCAGCCGTCAAATGTGCACACTATCTCACTGGGCAAGCAGACTAGCATGCACGATGTAAATGTTAGAGTACGGCCAGGGGCATTACAAGAATACGCTGGTCTGAACGTAATCACAAGATTCTTCTTCAGACAGATACTCACCAGTTTCAATTACGGCGGCACAAATCCGACACGTCATATGTTGAGTCCTTGTCTCCAAACGTGGGGTCCTGCCCGCTCGTCGCGTATAGGATGCCTACGGGATGCTATACAACAATTCAAGCAAATAACATTAGTAGTTTTATTTCAATAAAGCAGATTGACATTACTTAACTCTGAAATAACCACGGTGTCGCAAGTGATGGGCGACATGCAACACAAACCATATATGCAAGGTTAATGCAAGTCTGACATGCGGTTTGTGGACCACTAAGAACTGTTCTCATAGAACTCTCTGCTAGGCCGTCCTACTACTCTGCGAATACAGCCCACTAATTTCCGCCGTAGCTGGCAGGAGCGGCGCTTATATTCACTACTTGCGGAGGTCGCTCCTGTCGTGGCGAGGTCCTTGTCAGAGGGCTATTGGCTGACGTCACCTCACCGCCTTCTCTGCTCTTGCGTCCTTCATCTTCGTTCCGGCGTTTGTGGTTACGCCAGTACATAATACTGTACTCCAAAGCACACACTTGTCAGCGACCATCGACGAACATCATGCAACCTACAGCGCCCTCAGGAGCGACTAGAGCACGGAACTTCCTTCTAATCTTTACTAAGATGGTATCTGTTCTTTCGGACATGTGCGAAAGAACAGATACCAACGGTGACCAAGCAGCTCGTTAGAATGAAATTACAGTGAAATGAACACCGTTAGCTACTTACAGGCGTTGACATACGTCAACGGGGATTCTTACATGGAAGACGCTCTATCCATCTGAGCCACCGAGGACACAGAGGATAGCGTGACTGCAGGGATTTATCTGTGGCACGCCACCCGCGAAACCCACATTCTCAACGTATTGTCCCGCACTACATTCGTAGTGTCCCCGCCCATTATACTCATTATACGCGACGCGTTGCCGATTCCCTTAAGAGTTCGGGCACTGTTTGTGCATTCGTACAGAAGAAGAAGGTGGTCAAGTGGCCGGTGAGCCTTAACTATATATTTACTAAGATGGTATTGTAATTTCATTCTAACGAGCTGCTTGGTAACCGATGTTATCTGTTCTTTCGGACATGTCCCACATGACGACATCAACTTTCTTCTGGCGTCCCTAGGCAATTCCTCACACCAATGGCGTATTTCAGTGCCATACTGCGCAACCAGTCTCATTGCCTGTGCTCTCAACATGGGAATACCTTATAACTCGTCGTTTAGGAGTCTACTATGCTGCCGAAGAAAGTGAATTATTTCCATCAACTACAGTGTCTCCATATGATAATAAAATTAGAAAATGAAACTATCTCCAAAATAAGAAGTACTTTAGAGTATCCAAGACCTCGTAGATAAACAGACATTGAATGAAGCCAATATCAGTGTAAGGACAGGCATACGCAAAGCGTTCAACGAATTTGAAAGTAATATCATATCAAGCGGTATGAGAGAAAACCCTAAGAAAGTATGACTTGATGTTAATTCAGTAAACAGATCGCATCCATCCGTCCAGATTTTCTGTATCCTTAATGTCATTGAAACGCAGAATAAGAGAGACAAGGTCGAAATACTAAATTCCTTTTTCCGGAAGTGTTTTACTGAGCAAGGCCGTACTGCAGTTCCTCCCATCATGCTTGACACAAAATTGAAAATTACAGATATTGAAAGAAGAGCCCATGGAATGGAAACTCAACTACAATAATGTAACGGAAAAAATTTGACTGGACGTGATGGAATGCGTACGTCAGTATTCACAAAGGATGCGGAAGGACTTACTCCTTCCCAACAGCTGTGTGCCGAAGGTCGATGGAGGAGCGAGAAAGATTGCGCAAAAGCGCAAGTCGTTCCAGTTTTCAAGACGTATCAAAGAACAAACGGATGTAGGACTATATCGCTGACAACAGTTGGATGTTAAACTTTGGAATATCTACATCTGCATACATACTCCGCGAGCCACCGTAAGGTACGTGGCGGAGGGTACCCTGTTCCACTGCTGGTCATTTCCCGTACTGTGGAGGATGTGTGCTTTGGTTCAAATGGCTCTGAGCACTATGGGACTAAACATCTATGGTCATCAGTCCCCTAGAACTTAGAACTACTTAAAACTAACTAACCTAAGGACATCACACAACACCCAGCCATCACGAGGCAGAGAAAATCCCTGACCCCGCCGGGAATCGAACCCGGGAACCTGGGCGTGGGAAGAGAGAACGCTACCGCACGACCACGAGCTGCGGACAATATGTGCTTTATGTTTACGCATTATGAACTTTCTGAACACAGAAAATCTCGTCGGTAGTGATCAGCATGGATTTCGCAAAACTGATTGTGCGAAACTGTGCTCGCATCTGCTGCTGCACGAGACTCAGAAGGCAGTAAGCACCGGCGCCAAGGTTGGTGTATTCCTTGACTTACGACAGGCATTCGAACAGCTCCCACTGTCGCTGAGCGAGTAAAATACGAGCATAAGCAGTACAAGAGCAGCTTTGTGACTGGACTGAAGAGTTTTTACAAACACAAGACAGCAGGTCATTCTTAACGGAGAGAGGTTATCAGACGTAAAGACAACTTCGGAGATACTCCAGACGAGTTTAGATTAAGTAATGTTTAGGACTCGTAGAGTGGTCAGGAACAGTGTGAAAAACTTGTCTCTGTGTGCACAGAGAAATAATTGTTAAGAAAAAAATTCGACGCGTTGCGCCGTTTTCGAGTTGATTAGCATGAAGCTAGCCAATCAGGCCGTTGCACGTACATACCAATCGGCACGCCAGAGAGAATTAGTGTTAGTTGTTCTTATAGCGCAAATGATAGCGCACGAGACTGCTCAGCCTTTAGTTCAGCTTCGATACTTACTATCGTCCCAAGTCCAGTTTCTGTACCACTATCTTCTTCAATTTAGGAAACCAAACGAGGAACACGTAGGCCACATGGAAGTAGAGAAGATACAAAGAAGAGCAGCGCGTTTCGTTACAGGGTCATTTAGTTACCACGAAAGCGTCAGAGATGATGAACCGCACTCCCATGACAGACGCTGCGAGAGATGCGTTGTGCACCATAATGCGGTTAACAGTTAAAATTCCAAGAGCGTAAGTTCCTGTAACAGTCAAGCTGTATTATGTTTCCTCTTACTTACACCTCACGAATAGATCACGAAGGCGTAATTAGCAAGACAAAAACTCGCATGGAGGTCTACTACTAATCTCGACTGGAACAAGACAGGATGGAAATGACAGTGGTAACTAAATGCGGATGTAGGCTTTCTTAGCCAACGGCGGTAGTGAATTCTTGTCGGGAAGTATGCCAAGCACGATCTTCGCTTCGGAGCGACCTTTCCGTAAGGACTAATCGCCTTGCACAAGATCAACATTAATTTAAATCGACTCGAAGATGACAGTGTAAGAAACGCGCTATCTCCTTAACCCTTTGGACTGCCACAGCAGTCGAAGAACGCTGTGCACGGAGACGGCTGAGCGAAACTGCAGTTCACCGCAGACGTCTCTAACGTGCAGTCCACTTCTATAGAAATTTTTCTCTTTTTTTTATTTTTTTTTTGGGGGGGGGGGGGGGGAGGTCATCAGTATTCTGACTGCTTTCAAGCGTTCCGCCACGACTTCCTTTCTTGTGCCAATCTCGTCATCTCAGAGTATCACTTGCATTCAACGTCTTCTAACAACCCTACCTCAACAAAGGTTAAAAATTAATTATGATTCCTAGTGTTGCTCACGCTGGTAAATATTGAATTTTCGGACAACAACGAAGTTATATTATATGACAGGTGTCATTCGAGCACAGCTAATAAAGTCATTTCTTGAAATAATGGATAAACTAGGCACTCATCTTTTCGTGTTCCCCACGCTGGTCTCATTGTGAACTCATGGCTCAATCGAGGAAAATCTAGGTAGTGATGATTCCAAACTCGGATGAAAAGAGGCCTACGTGTTATTCTGCGATATTCAAAAGTTTTATAGATGTGTTTCAAAAACCATTCTTGAAGATTGCAAGTTAGGACAATGGTGATGTAAAAGAAAATTAATCTGCACTCCGAATTTAAGTTACAAAAAAAGGTTCAAATAGCTCTGAGCACTATGCGACTTAACTTCTGAGGTCCTCAGTCACCTAGAACTTAGAACTAATTAAACCTAACTAACCTAAGAACATCACACATATCCATGCCAGAGGCAGGATTCGAACCTGTTCCAAACTGTAGCGACTAGAACCGCACGGCCACTCCAGCCGCCTTTACCTTACACTTCTTTTATATTACTTTCGTTGCAATATAACATAACTAGTTCCAAAACATCACTTCACAATATAAAAATACTTGAAAATATCTTCCTCACTGTTGAAGTTCACATTTCATAAACTGACTACAATTTGCGTCTTTTTAACATGACGACCAAAGCTTGACTCTCTAATAACCGCCTATACGCCCAAAAATCAGAGTTACAAATACGTCAAAAATCATAGCGACAAAAGAAAGAATGCACATAAGAATAATACCATTGCAATATATACATATTGATGGAGAGAAGTACCTCTACATTAATGAAATCAAATCTGAATGTTGTCGCAGAAATATGTTGACCATTTTACAGAAACACAGCAGAATATTGTTGGTATCGAGAGGTTGAAGTGAGGTGCCTAAAAGGTTATCTAATTCATGTGCCATTACAGTCTTCAATTATATCTGCACCTCCATGATTGCTCTGTAATTCACAATTTAGTGCCTGGAGGAGGGTTCATCGTACCCGCCTTCAAGCTATGTCTCTACCGTTCCACTCTGGCACGGGAAAAAAGGAACGCTTAAACCATTGCGTGCAAGCTCTGAATTTTCTTATTTTTCTATGATGATCACTACTCCCTATGAAGCCGAGCGCTTACAAAATATTTTCACATTTTGGGAGAAGTTGGTGGCTGAAATACCATTAGAAGAGTCAGCAGCTCGTGGTCGTGCGGTAGCGTTCTCGCTTCCCGCACCCGGGTTCCCGGGTTCGATTCCCGGCGGGTCAGGGATTTTCTCTGCCTCGTTATGACTGGGTGTTGTGTGATGTCCTTAGGTTAGTTAGGTTTAAGTAGTTCTAAGTTCTACGTGGCTGATGACCATAGATGTTAATTCCCATAGTGCTCAGAGCCATTTGAACCATTAGAAGATCGTGCTGCAACGAAAAACGCGTTTGCCTTACTGATTGTCTCCCCAGTTCTCTTATCGCATTCGTAACTCTCTGTGCCTGAATTCGTGATATTTCAAAACAAGCTGCCTTTCTTTGAACTTTTTTAGTGTCCGCTTGTCAGTGCTATTCGACGCGGATTCCACATCGCACAGATATACGCCACCAGAGGGCGGAGGAGCAAAGTGTAAGCAGTATCTTTAGTAGACCTGTTGTATTTTGCAAGTGTTCTGCTAATAAAAAGCAGTGTGTGGTTTCCCTCGCCCACAATATTATCTAGCTCATTGTTCCAATTTACGTTATTCGTAATTGTAATCCCTAAGTATTGTGTTGAATTTGTGCGACGCCGATGACATTGTAATTCTGTCAGAGACAGCAAAGGAATGGACAGTGTCTTGAAAGGAGGGTATAAGATGACCATCAACAAAAGCAAAACGAGGATAATGGAATGTAGTCGAATTAAGTCGGGTGATGCTGAGGGAATTAGATTAGGAAGTGAGACACTTAAAGTAGTAAAGGAGTTTTGCTATTTGGGGAATAAAATAACCAATTATGGTCGAAGTAGAGAGGATATAAAATGTAGACTGGCAATGGCAGGAAAGCGTTTCTGAAGAAGAGAAATTTGTTAACACCGAGTATTGATTTAAGTGTCAGGAAGTCGTTTCTGAAAGTATTTGCATGGGGTGTAGCCATGTAAGGAAGTGAAACATGGACGATAGATAGTTTAGACAAGAAGAGAATAGAAGCTTTCGAAATGTGGTGCTACAGAAGAATGTTGAAGATTAGATGGGTAGATCACATAACTAATGAGGAGGTATTGAATAGAATTGGGGAGAAGAGAAGTTTATGGCACAACTTGACTAGAAGAAGGGATCGGTTGGTAGGACATGTTCTGAGGCATCAAGGGATCACAAATTTAGTACTGGAGGGCAGCGCGTAGGGTAAAAATCGTAGAGGGATAACAAAAGATGAATACACTAAGCAGATTCAGAAGGATGTAGGCTGCAGTAGGTACTAGGAGATGAAGTAGTTTGCACAGGATAGAGTAGCGTGTAGAGCTGCAACAAACCAGTCTCAGGACTGAAGACCACAACAAAAACATAGTGTAACCGAAATTTAGCGGATTCGTTGTAATACTCATTTGAAAAACTCCAGACTTTTCGCTATTTAAAGTCAGTTGCCACTTTTGACAAAATACAGAGATCTACTCTAAATCATTTTATAATTGGTTTCGATCGGCTAATGACTTTACAAGACGGTGAATGACATCATCAATTGCAAACAATGAAAGAGGGCTAAATCGTTTATGTAGCTCAGGAACAGTAGAGGGCCTATAACGCTTCCTTGGCGGATGCCAAAAATTGTTTCTTTTTTACTCGATGACTTTCCTTTAATTACTGCAGACTATGACATATTGCATAGGAAATCTCGACTCCAGTAGTAGAGACGAAACCATACTCCATAGCTAATACTAGGCTTCTTAAATACACAGTACACTTCACAAAAGAGGGAGTGATGAATAAAATTTTTAGGCTTTGACAGAACAAAATTTTTTCAGGTGCTTCAGGTCGTCAAACTTTGCCTTTCTAACAGGTATAGGTTAGTTCAGGAAAGGTGAAAGGACCCGTAGGGTTGAGATAAGAAATGGTGACGGACGATCTTCAGTTTCCTCACTGGACGTATTTTAAAGGGACTTTGTTTTACACGTAGTGGGGAAAGAAAGGCTGTCCACGATCTGAATATTTCTTATTGCCACAAGAAATGACTTTAAATGCTGTTTGTTTGTTTCTCCACTCAGACGGTAGTTCAACCACAGGCCTCTGGTTAACTAAACCCATGTTTTTATCGCATTCTAAATACGAATGTCCTCTTATTGGAAAAACCATTTGTGTTTTATCTAGTGGTTGGTGTTATGTACAATGTAGTGTAGCATTCTAAACGCAGAGTAGTTCTTGTTTTGACCATTACACGAGTCACAAAAAATTGGAAGTTCCTTTACTTCAGAGTCATGATGATGAAAAATGAAATCCCACAACATGGAACAAACCTCATCTCCTCCTTTTTAGCCGGAGGTTTGAGGATATGTGTAGAAAATAGCTTCAGAAATTGATGTTTGGTGTCGGTTAAACATGTAGAATGATAGTTGCCGTCGATAGTAAACAGCGTTTGTGTTAATATTTGGATCAGGCAGGTTTCTCTGAAAGTCCATGACGATTGCTGCTTCGGTCCTGTCTTTTTGTGCTGGAAGCCTAGAATTTTTATTTAGTTTGCAAAAAGAATCAGCTCGCTTTAACTGTAATTCTTTTCTTTTTTTGTAATAGGTTCATTAGTTCACAGTTAAGTTATCAAGCTTCATTCTGAGTAATAGTAGGCAGGCTTAGCTTCGAATGACCAGATTCTATTTTCATAGTAAATTCGTCACAAGTGCTGCAAGTGTGTCACATTGGATAGCCAAAGGCCAAATTAAATTTGGTGCTAAATACTTCTCTGTACTTTTCCAGTGATATTTTAATGACTGGAAAAGCCTTTTTGTAGAGACAAAACATTTTACTCACGTTAAGTTCCTCTGGTAAGTAGCGTTTTTCAGATATAGCCTAACCATAGTGATACTTTCTGCTTTTAAAGGACTGAATGTGTTTAACTGCAGAATTTACAACATTATCAAGAAGCTTGTTAGGCCTGGAGCTGTGTTTTCCTCGCATATCCAATGGTGGTAAACCTGTTGTTTTAAATCTCTGTTGTAGATTTTGCTACCTTTTAGCGGTAATGCCATTAAGTGATTAAAATGATTTGTAACATACAGGGATTTCACAAACCTGCCCATTCCTTATTAGTCTCACCTCATTTGATTCAATCTGGTTAAACTTTGAAATAATATCACCTGTTTCACTTGCACTTATGTATTTGAAACACTCTAGTTTCAAGCACTTACAGTCTGGTCTTGCTTCATGGCTACTTAAGCTCAACTTTTTCATTACATCTTGTATGTTCCCAAAGGATTTTCTTTTCCTTGAACTATTTTCAAAGGTTGTATTCTCCTCATTTTCATACATTATTATTAATATGGTATAGACCAAACAAGGAACAACAACCAATGATTCAACAGTTAACGCAACATTAAACCACCAACAGTTTGGTGAACTGAAAGCAGAGCACTCTGCAGTCAGCACAGCCAACTAAGTGGACCCTCATCCTAGTAACTCACATACAATGGCACCCTCTCTTTCTTGCCTAAACCACATATTTTTGTTGGCTGTGTATCCACAGACATTCATTGTTTTAGCCTACTAGGACTAGTTCAACATATTCTGTTGGTGTTAAACTATACAAATTCACTGCACACTCATTTTTCACAAGAAGTGGACCCTCATCCTTGTTTGCCTGGACTCTCCAAACGAAAAGAAGAGATGTAAATATAAATCCAAGAAGAATTCATTTAATGGATTTTCATTAGTTCAGAAATTGCAAATAAATGAATACAACATCTGATGGATAGATTTGCAGGAAACAATAACTGCTATTCGTATAAATTAACCAGTGCTGAGCCAAAGACAAACTCGAGAATAAAGAAGTTGAGAAACAAAAACGTTTCTGTAATGGAAATTTTAATTACATCGTTTTTCTCTTCTGATAAGAATAAAGAAATTAAAACTACATTATCGTTTTTTTCAAAGTACTGTCTGTTGCTGAGTTTGCTCCACTTTTGTGAGAACACCATGCCTAAAAAAAGGATTTACTAGTCGAAAATTCGACCAGTTGTAGAACATTCTCAAGAGGCTTTCAAGGAAACTTTCAACGCTTTTGAAAAACTCTATGTATAGTTCCCAGCAAGAATGGTCAATATTCAGGGATATGACAGGAAAGTTCATTCGAAACGAAGAAGTCTGTAAACATGGGCTCTAAAATTTATATCTTAAGAACTGTGAGTACTTGTTCAGTAGAAGAGATGTGTTTGAAAGTAGCAAAGATCTACAAATACAGTTTTTGACAAAGCAACAAGGTAAAGTCAGACAGAACACAAAAAAGTGGCTCTAATGAAGGAGGAACTGAAGGAAAGGAAAATAGCTTTTCTGTCATAAAATTAAGGAAAACTGTTTTGAAAGGGCAGGATAAGAAAGAAGTTTGGATGTTGTCAGCATATCGAAAAACTGAATGCCAGGAACTTCGCAAAGAAATCAGAAGAGTGTCGAAAACGAAATAGGAAACATTCCATTTGAATGTAAAAAGACTTTCGAAGCCTTTCACGCTGTGTAACAAAAAGGTGGTGACAGAGAGGTCGTGGCAAACGTCAGCAATGCTCTCCAACTCTCGCAGCATGGACAAATTTGCATTATCAAGGCAAATAGTGCAATACACGTCAAGACTGTGCAAAAAAGTGGTGTTCGGAAACAACGCTGTGAAGAATCAAGTGTGACACTTTATGCTTCGGAACGGACTGTAAAAAATACAACAGTAAATTATTTCGTTTGGTCTTGTTTGGAGAGAATATGGGGCTATTTCACGATTGTAAACTTCTTTTTATTTTTATGCAATAAAACCACATTAGGTATGAATATAATAACTGGAAACGAATACTCCCAATTCTCCAGCTACCTGCCCAAAGCCCAAAATGGAAGAGTAAAAAAAGCTACGCAATGGTGAGCGTATCGGGAGGGCCTCGTATGTAGCATTCGAAGGCTGACACTTAGTCACCAACATTAAGAAGTCCTGTACGCTGCCTGTGAACAGCATGATGAGTGTACCAAGAGTAGTCATTACAACAGCGATTGACTGGTGTTCTGTAACACTGTGTTGACTTAGCAATATGTGAATGTTGCGCAGTGTGAGCTTTAAAATATTGCTAATGTTCTTTGTATGAAGCACAGTTCAGATATGTGTCAGCGACAGTCAGAATGCCCTGCAGTTGTTGTGCGACCGGATGTAAAGAAAACTATGCGACGGGATCGAGAGTGCAAGTTTTTTTTTCATTTCCGAAGGCGGTAAAATTAAAAACGGGCTATCCCAAGGTAAATTTAACTATCCCCAAAACAACAAAGTTTACTTTTGATTATACTGTAGTATGAAGTTAACAACGTGAAACATAATCTTAAACTGACACATAACTTACCATTCACTGCGTTATTGTTTTGGGGGCATTGTGTTGTTATTATTATTATTCACGTGTGGACCAATAGGACCACACAAGGTACAACCAATCAATGTCGCTTTTGATGGTTGGCCTTCCTTTGTGTCCAAATTTGTTTCATTCTTTCAGAATGAAGTCTCTTTCTTCCATCAGACCGCGGTGTTCCAGTCCGTTTTCTAATTTCCCGCTGACCAACTTTCCAATGAAATATTTTTTGTCTGAATGTTTTTATATCTGTAACGTCTGCCTGAGTTATACTGGCTACTTTAATACCCTCCTTAATTCCAGCTATCCATTTAATTGGCTCAGTTTTGGCCATACTTCTATTTTCGTAGAATTCTACTATTTGTTTTGTTAGCCTAGTGGCTGTCATTCTTTTATTGTGCCCATAAAATTTAAGTCTTCGTTTTCTCATGTCACTATGGATGTCTATGTATTCTTCTGTTTCCTTATTATTTCTCAGGCTATAAGTTTCTCCATCACTAATTTTGGGGCCTAATATTTTCATAATAATCTTTCTTTCTTTTTTTTCGAATTTCTTCAGTATCCCTCTCTGTATTTAAAATTAAAGTTTCTGCTAGGGAAAGACATTCGGGTTTGATTACAGTGCTGTAATTCTCAAGGTTACTGAATTTAGAAAGTGTTTTTTTTATTATAAATATTTTCTGCTAATCTGAATGCAGTTGCTACTTTTCGACAGCAAACGTCGTTTGCAACTCCTCCCAGACCGTTTTATTGTATTTTTCCCCAAGTATTTAAATTAAGAAACCATTTTTATTTTTCCATAGTTCGTGTTCAAAAACTTTGGTGCTCGTTTGTTGCATGTCATATATTCCGTTTTTTCGAATGATATTTGTTGTACTACTTTTTTCGCAACCTCTTTAAGAATTTCAATTTATTTATGAGCTGTAGGAATATCCCTAGTTAAAATTGCCAGATCATCTACAAAGGCGAGGCAATCTATTTTAATGTTACTTCTACCTAATTTGAGTGACTGACCTATAATTTGACTCGACCTATGCTCTCACCATTCTGCAATTATCTTTTCCAACTCATTGTTAAACAGTAATGGGGAGACTCCATCTCCCTGTCTAACACCTGAACCATTTGATATGAAATATCAAATGGTTCAGGAATTTCTCCCATGAAGTTATTATTACATACAAGTGGAAGACAGGTGAAAGAGGTTCACTGTCCTTGTTCTAGCATAACAGCTGAAGACTGAATAAGTGCAGGGCCGATGTCACCATCACAGTAACACCGCCACCTAGATTAAGGACGCTGTGCGCAATGTAACCCACCTACCAAAAGTAGTCATACATTTCTTATGCCCTAGCGCAGTAAGTACTTCTAGGAGCACTTTTTTCTAGCTGAATACTATATTTCTAGTAGCGTACATCACTCTTTGCTGTCCTGAGATGTTCTTATAATTTCATGAGGGTGAAAATGCTGTTCGCAAACCTATAGCCAATAATCCGCATCACAATAACGCCGAAGCGAATACTATCGTCTTAATAATGAGGTACTAGTGTTACTGAGGGACTGGTCTAAGATAGCTTTTTTTTAGAAACTTCCATATTTGTAAATGGACGCAAGTGTTATAAGAATAACCAATAACAAGTTAGTGTTTAGTATCCTGCAACTTCTGTGAATTCAACAAGTATTGAAACATTTGTGGCAACTCAAAGTTAAATAGTTACATAGAATCTGTCTAGACCAGTGGACACACTTCATGCATAGTGTTCAGTTTTAATCTCCAATTGCGAAATTTAAAATATATTAATAATGTTATTATTATTATCTTTATTAATATTTATTATTTATAATTATATTTACAATTTTATATTACTTATAGTTAGTAAAATTTATTATTTATATTTATTATTGAGACGATAGTAAGCGCTCCTGTGCCATTGTGATATGGATTATTGGTTGTAGGTGTGTAGGGCATTTTCACCCTCATGATATTATAAGGACATCTCAGGATGGTAGGCAGTGACGTATACTACTAGAAATATAATATTCAGCCAGAAAAAAGCGCCCCAGAGGAGCCTACAAGCGGAAACTGCGCTACGGGCCATCAGACTTGTATGACTACTTTTGGTAATTGGGTTGCTCAGGACACAGGCCTCCTTAATCTAGGTGGCTTTGGTACTGTGATGGTGACATCGGCCTCATACTTAACCGACCTTCAGCTGTTATGCTAGAGCAAGGATTGTCAACCTCTTACCTACTTCACACTTTTATGTCTCTGTCAGTACTAAAATTTCTAATCTCTCATGAGTCTCTCTGCAATGGTGTTTAATAAAGTAACCAAGTAATTTTACTTTACAAGATTTATAAATCAACGTACAGCAAGTTAAAGGATGTAACAGTAATTACTCTCTACATATTTTTCAAAATTTTGTTTAAACTTAATGAAAATGTTTTTAATCTCCTACTACCTACAGCCCTCCATGAAATTATGAACGCCATCTAGTGGGAGGTAGGAACCAGATAAACTACAACTGTTCTACGAGTTTCATTGCTAATATGTCCTCTATAATGTAAACCTTCAAGCTTTCTTGGCCATTGTCTACAAAGGTAAAATGTTAAGCGTGATTAACTTGCGTCGTATTATTCTTCAAACTTTTTCTCCAAAATTCGACGTCCAAAACCATCTGCCAGGATCTTTCTCAGGACTCATGAGGTGAGTCGGGCGGCTGAATAATGTCGAAAACCAGTGTCGCGTTATCTTATCACTAGGTGTTTTCATCATCTGTATTTGTATTCTGCAAATAGCTGTGAAATGCATGGCAGACGATACTTACCACTGCACCAGTTATTAAGACTTCCCATTCCTTTCCTGTGTGGACAAGGGAAAACTGACTGCGTAAGAGTCTTTATGGTCACTGTAATTAGTTTAATTTCGTCGTTGAGATACAACTTAGTGTAAAAATCCTTTAATAAGAGGGGCGATTCAAGATTCCAGCGTGATACAGCTTGAGTTGTACAACCTTTCAAATTGTTTAAAGCTATGTACATACGAAGACAGATCTTGTGCCACTAATGGTGCAATAAGATGGTACAACTTCCTGTTCCAAGACCTGGCGTGCCATCTGATAGCTGCATTTGTACACACAATGACTTCAGATGGCTCGATATCATTTTAGAAAATGGCTGATGATGAACTGAGAGCCGCAGCTGCTGCTTATGCAGTCATTACTGCAGTAATATCTCGGCGACGTCGACGAAGAAATTTACGTTGGCATAATAGGAGACGGTGCAATAGACCTTGAATTTTAAGACGTGACGACGGCGGTCGGTAATTGTACAGTTTATTACAATATGAAGTGAGGTTGGAGGACAGGGAATCACACAAAAATGTTCTGAGAAAGAACGAGACAGACTTCTTAACATTGCTTCGTTTAGTAGGTCCAAGAACAACGAAGCAAAACGCAGGAATGCGGGAATGTATCTCAGCTTCAAAGAGGTGAGTAGGTATCCTTATATGAGCCTGGTATTCGTAGGGTTGCTCTACATACAGTGCATCTTGTAAACTGCAACTAATTCCGTAGTTTTCTTTAGGTTAGTTCTAGCGACAGAAGCCTAATGTTTGTGTTCAGAATTCCTGTAAGTACGATCATCATCATCATTTCCTTGGGCATTTGTTCCACTTCAACGCGGAGTCGACCTTGTTACTATGGATTTGGCGATATTAGTGTCGGAGGGTCGCCGGATGCCCTTCCTGTCGCCAAATACCTGTAAGTACGATATCCTCAATTACTCTTGAAACTTGTGACGCAGTTTACAAGTGCTTGAAGGATTCATACATGCAGGTACGTTTATTTTGTTAAATGTCACAGGAACATGACGAAAATAAGTTAATGTAATAACACATTTAAATGCGCTGAAAAGTACAATAAAGGAATCATTTTTGTTCAGATGTGTTACTCTGAGCAAGAAGCATAATTTGGTGGTGGTGGCGTGTGTGTGTGAGGGGGGGGGGGGGGGGGGGGAGGGTGTTTCTGGGTTCCTCCATCACAACTTTTTGACGCGGTTTTATTTGTTATGTTTAGTTAGTTGCAAACCCCTAGCATTCCTTTTATTCTGCTAAATTCAACTGAAATAGCAACAAATTCTTTAAAGTGTTATTCTTAACAATTTCCAAAAAATTATTGTTTGGGGGAACGATGTAGCTCTGATCCAACCTTCAGCTATACTTGTATCCAGGTATTATCACATATTTTTATAGTTTGGCATTTACATTCAAAATGTATCCCTACATTGTAAAAGTCTATGTTGAGAATTAAACCTTACAATTTATAGGCCCAAAATGTTTCTCCCCTACCTGTGGACTTTTCAGACAAAATCAGTGCACTTCATAATTCATCATTTTCAGTTGTTGGGGAAAATGTGTCTGTTTCATAGTTATTTCAGAAGGTAAGATCATAGTTATTTTTCAGTTCATGTGCATGAAAGTCACATTGACATGTTCACATCACACCCTGTCTTTCAGATGCCATCAAGAGAGAGTGAATGGAAACGTATATCAAAACAGTTTCAAGACATGTGGAAATTTAATAATTGTCTTGGTGCTCTAGATGGGAAGCATGTGGAATACCGACCACTAAGCTGTATGTGATCATACTATCAAAATGACAAAGCAGGTAATAGCATTGTGTTACTGGCACTTGTTGATGCACAAATAAAATTATATGTGTGGATGTAGGTTGCAATAGAAGGATTAGTGATGGAGGAGCGTTTCAGAACAGTCCACTCAATGAAAGTCTTACAGGTGCTGAAAATTCAATGAACACCCCTACGACAGAGACATTATCAGGAACTCAAACTGCAATGTTTTTTATACTTGTAACTGTTAATGTTTTCCCTTATCAGTGCGTATAATGAAACCATATAAGGGAAATCTCACACAGGAACAGAAAATATTTAACTCCCGTTGGAGCAGCGCAAGAATAACTTCTGAAAATGCTTTTGGAATACTGACCAGTAGGTTCAGAATTGTCCTTAAGAAAATGGAGCTACGTATTGAAACTGTGTACTCTTTTGCTACATAATTTTTTACTGGGCACATGTGGGTAGAGTTTTGTTAGACAACTGGAAAACAAAGAGGACACAAATCACTGTGTTATAGTCCCAGGAGAATGGCAGCAAAATAATCTGAGGGGCATAGGAAGATTAGGTCAACACCAATCAGTTAAAGAAGCTAGGAGACTGAGGGACACTTTACAGGAATATTTGTAAGTAGGCTGTTTAGATTTTTTTATTGGTAACGCCACATAGCGCTCTATATGAAAATCATTGACTGTGCGGTGTGCAGTCTGTGGCTGGTTTGCATTGTTGGAATTTGCTATTGTAGTGTTGGGCAGTTGGCTGTTAACAGAGTGTAGCATTGTGCAGCTAGGTAAATACGTTGTTTGTTCTTTATCAAAATCTTTCATTTGCTAGGTATGCCTATCAGGAGTTAGTACCTTCAGTAGTTAGAATCTTTTGTTTAACTGGCAGTATTGGCGCTCACTGTATTGCAGTAGTTCGAGTAACGAAGATTTTTGTGAGGTAAGTGATTCATGAAAGTTACAGGTTATTGTTAGTCAGGGCCGTTCTTATTGTAGGGATTTTTGAAAATCATAGTGCGTTGTGCTAAATATATTATTTTTCATTTTAAGCACAGTCATTTATAATTTTTCTAAGGTGACGTTACACATTTCAACACTAATGGGTAGCTGGCCGGAGTGGACGAGCGGTTCTAGGCGCTACAGTCTGGAACCGCGCGACCGCTACGCTCGCAGGTTCGGATCCTCCCTCAGGCATGGATGTATGTGATGTCCTTTGGTTAGTTAGGTTTAAGTAGTTCTAAGTTCTAGGGGACATGACCACAGCTGTTAAGTCCCATAGTGCTCAGAGCCGTTTTTGAAACTAATGGGTATGTACAGTGGCAGCGGGAATCTGTAAAAGAAATTCAGCACTGATACAGTGCCAAATCTTGAAAATAAGTGATGTACATTATGACTGCAAAGTTGATATGCTATGTAGGAGAGTGTATGATGTTCATAAATTAGATTATATGGTATTAGCACTAAATTTTGTAAATTGAATTTCTATAATTCAATCCACATATAAGATAAAGCACTGTACTGAATTTATATTTTGTGGATATTACGCAACTACATTTTAATAAAAATAAACTAATAAACAGTCTTGTTACTCAAAATAAAGCAATAAATAGTCCTGTTACTCAAAAAAAGGAATAAACAAACGTGTTACTCAAAATAAACAAATGAACAGTCTTGTTACAAGTTATTGCCCACGCCTTCCTCTTGTACAAAGTATGGTGAATATCTCTTTCTTAGCTTTTATTAGCAGAGCTTTATTTTTTATTTACTACAGAGAAGCAGTTACATGTGAGCCAAACACTTCATCAGTCGGAGCAGTTTTTGGTTTACTTATGCTGGTCAGTATATTGTGAGCTCGTTTCAAAACATCATTTTCTTCTTCATTCTAAACACTCTTCATTTTTGTCCCCTTGATCATATCTCATTCACGTGGACTGCTGTATGACGATGACGATGATGCTGTCTGAAGTGGCTGGCCGTCTTGTGCAACTTCACATTCCTGTATAATTAAGAAATCCTCACAAACATCATTGTGTGACTTTGGGATCTCACTGACAAGACAGTCATCCTGAAAAATAATGATAACAGTTGTACACAGCTTGCAGTGTGTGCCTTATACTTTTCGTGATTGGATATTTATAGTCAGTACGAGACACTGTGCAAGATCGTGGGCCACGAATTCAGCTTCACAACCTATTTAATTATAAGTTACAAAAAATATATGGACACTGGTGGTGTTCAGACCCACAATATTCGAATTGTAAACTAAAGGCATCAGACAGCTGAGCTATTCATATACACTGCATATTTGTTGGTATAGTTTATCTTGTTTAGTTCGCCAGGACAAAGCAGTTATCAACTTAGTTTCTTCACTTATTGTGCTAATTACAGAAGAAACTGAAGGGTAAAAAATTACTTAATGTGGCGTTACTGTTTTTAGTGTAGTCCACTCTTGTGAGAATTCGGCGCTGCAGGTTCCTTTCTTTACCAGAAGATGGTCTCGCACAAACGTAAGTTCCTTGAAATACCACACCGTGGCTTCATACACGTCAGCAGATCCCACACCACTCTCTGTCGAAGCTTTTATTTTTATTAAGTTTTGGCACAAACGTCGAGCGCAAACTTTTCATCTTCGCTACAAATTCTGTATGAGACGAAAACCTAACCTCCTCCAATGAATCAAATATTTTGTCGAGTGAGTATTTCCTAGCGCGTTTGTTATGGTATGTGGGTGATTCTGTGTTATAAAGACATGTTTTGTGTCTGTATGCCTCAATAAGAATTTCTGTAGCTTCCTTAGACCACTGCATTATCATACGGTGCACTATCGGTTGCAAAAACAAGGAGACGTATGCATTCAAATAGCACCCATGTGATGCGGAATTTAGCTTCGTTTGATTGCATGCTATTTACTAGTAATGCGGTGGCACGCCACCAGATGGCACGCCAGGTAGCAGTTCACACGAAACAATTTACTGGCTACGTCAGTTATGGCACAAGAAATTTGTCCATGTGTGTACAGGGCTTAAAGGGCTTTTTCAAGTGTGTAGTGAAAAGCTTCTTCTGACTGCGAGAGCACGCTATGTAACGCACGCTGTGTATCTCTTCGCCTTGGAGAGAAACTAGTAACGAGAGTACGCAGTCATTGTAACTTTTACGAGGAGAATTTGTTGTGGGACATTTGTTGTGGGGCTGCAGATTCCTTGACTTGCGCCATAGGGGTTTCCGGTTCCGCTGGACAGGTCAGGAGTCGACTACACACAGCAGGCGGCTACGCGGGTAGCAGGGGTTGTGTGACGTGGACAGGGCGGTTTATTAGGTTAGATGGCCTCGGGCAAGTATAGAAAAGGCAACAGTCTCAAAGGGTATTGTAATTGTAAACTGTGGAAGCTGCGTTGATAAAGTACCGGAACTTCAAGCGCTGATAGAAAGCACCGAAGCTGAAATCAATATAGGTACGGAAAGCAGGCTGAAGCCAGAGGTAAATTCTGCCGAATTTTTTACAACGGCACAGACGGTGTTTAGAAAGGATAGCTTGCATGCAACCGGTGGTGGCGTGTTTGTCGCTGTTAGTAGTAGTTTATCCTGTAGTGAAATAGAAGTGGATAGTTGCTGTGAATTATTATGGGTAGAGGTTATATTCATCAATCGAGCTAGGTTAATAATTGGCGCCTTTTACCGAGCTCCCGACTCAGCAGCATTAGTGGCAGAACAACTGAGAGAAAATCTGGAATACATTTCACATAAATTTCCTCAGCATGTTATAGACATAGGTAGAGATTTCAATTTACCAGATATAGACTGGGACACTTAGATGTTTAGGACGGGTGGCAGGGACAGAGCATCGAGTGACATTATACTGAGTGCACTATCAGAAAATTACCTCGAGCAATTAAACAGAGAACCGACTCGTGGAGATAACATCTTGGACCTACTGATAACAAACAGACTCGAACTTTTCGAATCTATAAGGGCAGAACAGGGAATCAGTGATCAGAAGGGCGCTGCATCATCCCTGAATATGGAAGCAAATAGGAATATAAAAAAAGGGAGGAACGTTTATCTGTTTAGCAAGAGTAATAGGAGGCAGATTTCAGAGTACCTAACAGACCAAACGAAAATTTCTGTTCCGACACTGACAATGTTGAGTGTTTACGGAAAAAGTTCAAGGCAATCGTAAAATGCGTTTTAGACAGGTGCGTGCCGAGTAAAACTGTGAGGGACGTGAAAAACCCACCCTGGTTTAACAACAAAGTTAGGAAACTACTGCGAAACCGAAGAGAGCTTCACTTCAAATTTAAACGCAGCCAAATCCTCTCAGAGAAACAGAAGCTAAACGATGTCAAAGTTAGCTTAAAGATGCGTGAAGCGTTCAGTGAATTCGAAAGTAAAATTCTATGTACCGACTTGACAGAAAATTCCTAGGAAGTTCTGGTCTTACGTTAAATCAGTAAATGGGTCGAAACAGCATATCCAGACACTATGGGATGATAATGGCACTGAAACAGTGTATGACACGCGTAAAGCTGAAATACTAAACACCTTTTTCCAAAGCTGTTTCACAGAGGAAGACCGCACTGCAGTTCCTTCTCTAAACCCTCGCACGAACAAAAAAATGGCTGACATCGAAATAAGTGTCCAAAGAATAGAAAAACAACTAAAATCACTTAATAGAGTAAAGTCCACGGGGCTTTACGGGATACCAACTCGATTCTACACAGAGTACACGAAAGAACTTGCCCCCCTTCTAACAGCCGTGTACCGCAATTGTCTAGAGGAACGGAAGGTTCCAAATGATTGGAAAAGAACACAGGTAGTCACAGTCTTCAAAAAGGGTCGTCGAGCAGATGCGCAAAACTATAGACCTATATCTCTGACGCCGATCGGTTGTAGAATTATAGAACATGTTTTTTGCTCGAGTATCATGTTTTTGGAAACCCAGAACCTACTCTGTAGGAATCAACATGGATTCCGGAAACAGCGATCGTGTGAGACCCAGCTCGCTTTACTTGTTCATGAGACTCAGAAATTATTAGATACATGCTCCCAGGTAGATGCTATTTTCCTAGACTTCCGGAAGGCGTTCGATACAGTTCCGCACTATCGCCTGATAAACAAAGTAAGAGCCTACGGAATATCAGACCAGCTGTGTGGCTCGATTGAAGAGTTTTTAGCAAACAGAACACAGGATGTTGCTATCAATGGAGAGACGTCTACAGACGTTAAAGTAACCTCTGGCGTGCCACAGAGGAGTGTTATGCGACCATTGCTTTTCACAATAAATATAAATGACCTAGTAGATAGTGTCGGAAGTTCCATGCGGCTTTTCGCGGATGATGCTGTAGTATACAGAGAAGCTGCAGCATTAGAAAATTGTAGCGAAATGCAGGAAGATCTGCAGCGGATAGGCACTTGGTGTAGGGAGTGGCAACTGACCCTTAACATAGACAAATGTAATGTATTGCGAATACATAAAATGAAGGATCATTTATTGTATGCTACATGATAGCAAAAGAAACACTGGTAGCAGTTACTTCTGTAAAATATCTGGGAATATGCGTACGGAACGATTTGAAGTGGAATGATCATATAAAATTAATTGTTGGTAAGGCGGGTGCCAGGTTGAGATTCATTGGGAGAGTCCTTAAAAAAAATGTAGTCCATCAACAAAGGAGGTGGCTTAAAAAACACTCGTTCGACCTATACTTGATTATTGCTGATCAGAGTGGGATCCGTACCAGGTCGGGTTGACAAAGGAGATAGAGAAAATCCACAGAAGAGCGGCGCGTTTCGTCACAGGGTTATTTGGTAAGCGTGATAACGTTACGGAGTTGTTTAACAAACTCAAGTGGCAGACTCTGCAAGAGAGGCGCTCTGCGTCGCGGTGTAGCTTGCCATCCAGGTTTCGAGAGGGTGCATTTCTGGATGAGGTGTCGAATATATTGCTTCCCCATACTGAGGAGATCACGAATGTAAAATTAGAGAGATTCGAGCGTTCTTCCCGCGAAAAACAGGAAAGGGAGGTAATGACAGTGGCACGTAAAGTACCCTCCGCCAAACATCGTTTGGATGGCTTGCGGAGTATACATGTACATGTAGATGTAAATGTAGATGTAGATGTAGCGAAATATTCCCGCTTCAGCCCCTATAGTTGCATGAAATTCCGGCTCTTGGCGGCGATATACGCAGCCTTCAAAATGGCGTCTGTAAAGGAGGTGCGATCCAAAAAGAGAGCTGTCACTGAGAGCTTTTTTTTCGTTTCTTTTCCTTTTTTTGTGAGGAAAACCAGATCATCGCAGGTGTACATATGCGTTTGCCTGCCGGCCGGCTGCACACAGCTGTGACACCTTCATCCTCTGAAGTCATGGTTCAAATGGCTCTGAGCACTATGGGACTTAACTTCTGAGGTCATCAGTCCCATTGAACTTATAACTACTTAAACCTAACTAAACTAAGGACATCACACACATCCATGTCCGAGACAGGATTCGAACCTGCGACCGTACTGGTAGTGGTCACGCGGTTGCAGACTGCAGCGCCTAGAACCGCTCGGCCACCCCAGCCGGTTAGCTAAACTTCCTGAATTTTATTTCCCACCAGCGATTTCAATCCGAGTTCTTGGAGCCTTCCCGTAATACTTTCTGTTGGTGAGACCTGTCGGTATCAAATCTAGCATCACGCCTCTGAACTGCGTCGATGTCTTCCTTTAATCCTATCTGGCTGGGATCCCAAACAGTGAGGTAGTGCTCAATAATGGGTCTGAAATTGTGTTTGGCAAATAAAATACCAAGCAGCAGCGCAATTTATCTAGCAGTGCATCGGTAGTTTGGTAGCGGTCTCGCGGCTCCAGACTGCAGCGCCTAGAACCCCACGGCCACTCTGGCCGGCAATTGCTAAATGCACTTATTGGGTTATTCTGTTGGATGTCCTCCCTCAAAGATCAACTCTGACGTGTCTTGTGCTACCCTCAGGAAAGTGAAGAAACTACTTCAGCGTGTTCTTCGGCACAAAAATGCAAACGGAATTCTCCTTCTCCGTGGCATCGAAAGGCCTCACACAAGTTTGGGTACTCGACAGGAATTCACAGAAGTTCATTGGACTGTTCTTCCTCGTCCGCCTTACAGCACGGATCTCTCATCTCCCGACTTCCATCTGTTTGGATCCATGACGGAAGCAGTCCGTGGGAAGCAGTACTTGGGGAGGTTATTGATGCAGCAAGCCGTTGGCTTCGACATCGACCTGTAGATTGGTACCATGTTGATTTATAGGCCAGTAACGTGGCGTAAGGCTGTTGCGTCGAAAGGAGACTATGTTGACCAAAAGAGTGGGGATAATATGGTGTATTGGTATCCTGTCTAAAAGCAATCTGATTTCAGAATAAAAACGTGTTGCATTACTAACTGGACGCCCCTTGTATTTCGGTTTGGACACTCAACTGGTACAGACGCATATAGTGATTAACGGCAATTTTTAATATACTTATTCTAGTGCTGATTGCCATTACGGTTTTTTTATTAATGTAAAATAATTTACACAGAAGTGGTGCCTGATAGTAACTATTTCGATTTCTTCCGACCGTACTACTTTCAAGAGAACAGAATATACGAATTTTAAGGTATACAACTTGTTCATTTATCCAGAAGTGAGTGACCTGAGTTTGTGTGTGTTGAGTACTGACATAGCATTTTCGGACATTGCTTTCTGGACATTTCCTGGCGAATTTGCTGTCACGATATTTTCATCTGGAGAATTATTAACCTGTGACATTTGTGAAGTCTGTGTATCTGGCAAGACATCCATGCATCATTTGACTACATGCAGGCTCCGTGAGTTCTGCGTCCGAAAACAAAGCTAAAATCAAGTTTTCAGGTGACAGAATTTCATTTAGATGAGTAGCAGCTGACTGATGAGATCTTTGGAGACGTGTGCTGCCACTTCTCTCGAGTCTCTAGATTTTTGTGAGCTGTTCTAAATACACTGAACACACTAATTAATTTATGATAGACTAAATAAAGATGTCAGCTAATTAATTAATAATACAAACATATAAAGAGAGCCTTTTAATAATACATCAATTATTTTAAATAAAATCACCTGCAATTTTACCTACTGTAGCGATCCATACTTGAGCGCCACGTGGACAGTTATGAGTACATTCATCACTCGAAGTAAGTTCATGAAATTTTGTCATTAGCTTTACACAGGATATTTAGCGTCAGTATTGAACCGTCTACCAGTTGCATTAGTGGTGTTTTTGTGTATAATTCCGCAAGTTGTCATTGGTGGGCCACCGTCTTCTCGCACCTACTGATACCTAATAGTGAAAGAGGGACGGAAAGTTACCAAAATACACTGTAAGACGGCGTGGTCTCCTGACCTTCATTACTTACATATTCCGCCCTCACAATCATATTCCGCACATTAAGACGCTTCATTCGAACCCAAACTCGATAAAATAATGTCAATGTCATATGAATTCACGTAACCAATATGCAAATAACAAATAAGCGCACTGTGGTTGAAATACTCGAGGCTGGCGTACATACATACATCCCAGACACGACAGTCACAGGAGCTTTTAGTTCGAGAGAGGTAGACTACACACCGGGATGCTGGTCCCTTCAGAGGACGACCCAGCCTATGTCGGCCGGTGACCGCCTGTGGAGTGGACAGTGTGGGCCCAAGTGAAAAGGGGGAACGACCCCGTGTTCGGCTTAAAAGCAAATTCCGCTACATTGTATGGGAGCGGCCAGCCTACACATTCTTTACACATAGCACGCAGTTTCAGAGATGTTCACAGGTAGACAACAAACGCCAAACGCCAATGCTACAGGTTTCCAGATTGGTTGCCTTAAACGAAACGTCATTCTCCCGTTTTAGAAGAGCAATGCTAATTGGCAGACGATATTTGTAATGCCTTGAGCTGAAGGAGTAATGGAAGAGACTGAAAGATATACCCTTCACATCTGGCGTGGAGAGGCACCGTTCCATTGTCGCTCTTGGAGCGAGGAACAACTCTCTCCTCAGTACTTCACTGGGAGAGCACCTCTGTCGAGGCGACTCTATATTGAGTCCTTACAATTAAGCGTTGTTCACTGTGTTGGCCGACACACATATTATGCAGTGTGAACGGACAGAGTTATAGTTAAACATCTGCTAGCGAATTTTTGAGTGGCATCACGGTGGACTGGTTATCTGACTGGTGTACCACGCCAATAGACTAGGGGCGAATAGGAATCCTTGACTTCATCTAGGAGTAGGGAGAGTTAGATTGGCGAAGGTCAATCCAGATAGAACGAGAGTTATCTTATTTGTCAGCAGCGACCGGCGCAGACAGCAGCCATCGCAGCTTACGATATTGTGTGATACAGCTATTGCGAGCCCCGTATTTCCTCCACAACAGTACACTTCACTGCATTTCACACGCGACAGCCTCGACCGTACCTAACAACATTCAATGGATAATTATTCAAGTTGAGTAGGCGCGCCTCTGAGCCATTCTGCCAAGTCAACAACCATCTTAAACTTTATATAGAAATTTCATTAGCGAATCCTATCCTTGAGAGGTAACTTCACATTCCGAAAAGTACCAGGATATAACTTGTTCAATTCATAACTAAAAGTGCCATTGTGATTTCTCAGAATGTTTGCAAAATAAATAATAACTTTCGTTAGTTTCATGTTTTTCTTAACACTAACTAGCACTACTCCAGTACCCAAGTATCCCACTAGTTACATAAGAAATTTTGTAATTTTTTGTGTCATTTCCTTACAATAGACAACTCCAGAAGATATTTATTGCTGAAAGTTTTTCAGGCATTTCTCTTTAGAACGTTAGGAGCGCCTGTCTGACTTCTGTAGTAGTGTGGGGGTGGAAATTTCATCTTGCAGGAGCCACAGGGTAAAGAGTACATCTCAGATTAATCCGTTGCAAAGAATGACAGAGTCTCAGATCAACCTCACAGAAAGACATAGTATTTCGCATCGGTTGCTTCTGGGCTCAATGGTAGTGCGAAGTGACAATATCTAATCTATTTACATGTACTGAGATACTTGTAAATGAAGATTTCACTGCGAAGATCACCAGCAGGTCAATCTTCATTATCTTCACAGCGTAACTATTTCTAAAAATTGTTTAGAATCTTTCACAAATGCGTCCGTTTTTTCTATTAGACGCTTCAGTTTTTCCGTAAATGACTTGCTAAAATGTATGTTGGAGAGATATATCCGATCATTATAGATCCCAGTGGACATCCTTCATTGAGGCAGCTTGATTTGTGATATGTGGTTGTGGTAAGGTTTTTATAGGTATACATGGAGCACAATAAAAGAATGCATTTACTATAAGCAAATCACACAGGGTAAAACACTTGGCGTCTGCAGTAGAAAACACCAGGTGGACAGCGAAGGGCATACAGATTTTAAAATCTGACGGAAAAAGAACAATACTAAGAAGAATATGCTGCAATATTTGTGGTTTACTTATTCTAGGATTGAAGATAACTGTGGAAGTTGGAATGACATGTTTAATGTCGCAATATTAGCACAAAAATACACACTTTTACATAGTTTTCAATGTGACAACAACAAACAGATGTCAGGGAAGTGCATCTCGTCAAATAAAAAAGTAAAATAATCCAAAACACAAGAATATTTAATACTAACTCTCAGAAGGTTAAATTATCCTAAACACGACAATATTAAAGTTTAACATGGAGTTTCTTTAGAAAATTGCTCCTACACTTATGTAATGATATTGGTCAATACTACGAAAATCGTCTGATTCCGGTTCAAAGTTCAGTACTATTTTTAGGATGAAAATCAAGTCTACAGTGGATGGTTAGTTATGTAACAAATTGAGCAAAAGATTACCCAAGGTCACTCGAGTTTACAGTGGACGCAAGATGGTGAACCAACACGTTTACACCTCTGCACGCAGTATTTACCTTAAGCTGTGATGAGCTGTCATCTGCTAGGCCACTCTCTTCCGCTCAAATTTCTATAAAACTAATTACAACTTTGCTGAATTTTCCAGCAGCAAATGACATGTATTCATCCGTGGTCTTAGAATGTAGCAATATACACGCACATGGTTGGAGCAGCATGCATATTATAATGCCCTCTCAGTTCTCACAAAAACAATTAACTGATTGGGTGGTTCGTTTGGCCACAGTTTGAGCTAAACCATGCTACAGCTAATTTCTAGCTGGATATCAGCCGCTGTGAGCGCGGTGTTAACACAAAATACTCCTCTTCGTTGTACACAGCGTTAGCGCTCCATTCTGCACTTGATGCCAGTTCAGAGAAGAGTCCCCGACAATTTCTATCTTGTCTTACTCATAGCCGAACCATCTCCCCACCTGGGTTCTTTCATTCTTCACGTCATGGCTTTTATCGACCAATAGGAGCGTTCCTCTTATTTTGTGGAAACTCTCTCTACCAATGGCAAGGTCCCTACCATTAAACTGCGTTAAAACCTTGGCTCTTTTCTCCTTCCCAGCGCGTTTCTGCCAATCGGACGTTTTGTGCCCGTTCCAGACACCTAAATGTGTACACTGACTCTCTTACGTGTGAACCACTCACTGGATTTCTGATCAAAAACGTGTCACTGTTCTTGTTTAATATCCATCTGGAATTCCGAAAAACAGTTTTCGAAAAGTTTTCTTTCCTGTCCTCCCTCAGATGGGCCATTATACTCGCTCTCCCCCTCTGAGTCATCTTGTCGGTCATTGACTTTCCGCCTGGGACACCCCTGTAAGTGGTTTCTATAGTATCCCCTGTAGCATGGCCTTGCCTCTGCTCTCATCCCTCTGAATTCCAAACTAAAACGCCTCTTGCTGCTTGTTTCACCTTTTGCTAAAACATGCACTATAGGAATGGTGTGTTAATTACTGTTGATTGAATATCATCCCTTTTTGCATTACATAATGATAGGAAAATTTTCTCATTACCGCTGGATTAAATTAGGTGTCGTATTCACCTACCCATTCTGATGTATAAAGCTCTCATGTAAGGTGCGAATCTGACCTTCATTTATTCTGCCACCTTACAAAACCTTGCAACGTTGATAGGCGTGTAACATTGTTGCATTAATTTGATGTGAAAGCGGTGCTGATAGACAATAAAAGCGGGTTAAAAGCTGTGAGCTATCTGAGGAAGTTAACGTTGCATTACTGAGCAACTATTTCACCAGGTATCCAGTCTAGCTTACCAAATTTCCAACCAGACTAACATTAATTATAACCTTTTAATAGTCATACGAAAACCGGTGATATATATATATATATATATATATATATATATATATATATATATATATATATATATATATATATATATATATAAAGAGAATTTAAATAAAAAGAAATAAATCAGTTTATATTTGGAAATTTATTTTAACATTTATCATTGAAATTTCAGCATATTAAACTTGATTCATAACTAGTCTGGTGCCTTATGTAGGATTGTGAAAATGTGAGTTTGTAATCTTCCGGACCACATCAAATATGGAGCCAAGATTGGGAGACTGCATACAACACTGCATTCATAAAATAACACACGAAGAACGTTGAAAGATATGCAAGAGGAAATTAACCACAACCAACCGATTCAATTTTCACCCAAAGAAGTTACGTTCGTAGTGCAATCCTGTCCGTCATGTAATGACCACACACTGGCATTCTAAATTCATACTAACTCCTGTGAAATCTTCCCGAAAAGAATAGCTGAGGGCTACTTTGATGATTACACCACATGCTTCACGTGGTCAACTTGGCTTACACAAAGAATGTAACTCCACAATAATTCTGATAATTAAAATAAATTGCATCGAAACGCAATTTACAAAAGAAAAATCTCGAACTGGTTACTATCGTCTTACTATTAACCTGATGGGTCAAACAATTTTATAAGCACGTGGTACTGGTCTCACAAAGTACACCCCACGTGGGTTGAACATAAGGAAAAGTTGCTATATTGAAAAATATTGTTAACACGAGACGTTATAATCTCACGCACATTCGCATTTAAGATTGATGATCTTAGTTAGAGTTACTAATCAACACGTGGTTCCACTTTACTCACAAAGTAGTGACAAAGCAACGGGAAGATATTCTGAATTTCACACTCGAAATACACTGTGTTGCAATTTAAGATAACATTAGATATTTTTGAGCTAAACCTGAAATAAAGGTGCTTAAATTTTCAGTTAGGCTGAGCTTAAGAAATCCATTGTCCTACGGACTTAGCAGATACGCGCTTAGCCGGAGATCTTACCACTTCAGACGCTCGCGCTCCTACCAAGGGTGCTTCCGTATACAAAACGGAAGTGGCCAGAGGAGCAGCTTCCTATACCAACATGACAAGAACTATACTAAGGATAGAAACCTCTTTGCTTTTAGAAAGCGTAGCTACCTGTGCCGACGTTGGTCCTACTGTTCTCTAGCAGACAGGCTTGTCTGCTACCCTCAAGCATGCAACTAGCAATACATTTGCTCATTCATCCTCTCACACAGAAGGGAAGGGGGATGACAGTATCTTATCATATACAGTACATAAAAGAAAGCGGATGTAGGTTCCGTATGAGACTGTGTGACATGAATTGCATATAAACTATGTTTTAAAGTGTGGTAGTGTGACAGATCGTTCCTGTTAATGTGTAAAAGTAAGACGTTCCACTACTCAGTCTCCTCGCAGATAGTCAGAAACGCCACAGTAAATTTAGAAGAGAAATTTATGCCGCAAATGACAACAGATTTAAGAAATTAACGTGAAAGGAATCCAACAGAGACCTTTCAGGCGTGTTTTCCCATTTCTGAAAAACAATGTCTTGACAGTCACATAAGATAGGTGATGGTAGGGCAACTATGAGGATGCAAATCAAGTTTGCTTTAAATACAATCTGTAATGGCTGTGAGCGTTAGTTACCTTCGAGTTGATGTTAGTCAAGAATGCCTCACTGAGTCTGAACGAGGTCATGTAACAGGGCTACGACAAGGAGATGTTCCTCATGGGATGTGTCAGGAAGACTTGGAAGGAAAGTAGCCACTGTTAGATGTATGGTGGCAGCAGTGGTCATGAGAATGTACAGTCGCAACAAGACTGGGCTCTGGATGGCCATGTGGAACGACTAAGAGGGAAGGCCATCATGTTCAGCTAAGGGTCGTTTGCATCGTACTGCATGTGTTCTCCAACAGGATAACGCTCGTCCACATACCGCTGTTCTAACCCAACATGCCCTACTGAGTATCGACGTGTTGCCTTGGCCTGTACGATCGCCTGATCAGTCTCCAATCGAGCACATGTCGGACGACAACTGCAGCGGCATCCACAAACATTATTAACTGTCCCTGCATTGACCGACCAAGTGCAACAGGCATGGAACTCCATCCCACAAACAGGCATACCGTACCTACAAAACACAATGCATGCAAGGTAATGAAGATTGACCTGCTGGTGATCTTCGAAGTGAAATCTTCATTTACAAGTATCTCAGTACATGTAAATAGATTAGATATTGTCACTTCGGACTACCATTGAGCCCAGAAGCAACCGATGCGAAATACTCTGTCTTTCTGTGCCTTCCGCATCAGTGGCAGCACCAGTCTGGCGGCCGGCCGCGGTGGTCTCGCGGTTCTAGGCGCGCAGTCCGGAACCGTGCGACTGCTACGGTCGCAGGTTCGAATCCTGCCTCGGGCATGGATGTGTGTGATGTCCTTAGGTTAGTTAGGTTTAAGTAGTTCTAAGTTCTAGGGGACTGATGACCACAGCAGTTGAGTCCCATAGTGCTCAAAGCCATTTGAACCAGTCTGGCATCTGAAGTGGATTCTTGAGGGAAACGCTGATGGTAAATCGTGATGCTGATCTTTCCATACGTAGGTCCTGAAACGAAACTGTGTTCACAATGCAAACAAGAAGAGTGTGGTACCTACTTTCCACTGTGTAAATTGGTTTAACAAGTTGTTGTGACCAGATGAATCTACTTTCGTCCATCCATAAATGTGGTTGTTTGATGGTCTGGAAGAAGATTCATCAAAAGCGAACACATGAAGTATTATTTCAGTTTATTATATATATGAATAAAAGATTTACTTAACTTTGACACACTTCTTTATCACAGGATTGCGTGATAATTTTAGAACTGTCACTGACTATGAAAGCATTCCTTAATGCACAGACTATCAAACTGTTCTCTTGCAGTGCTATAGTCGACATTTACCCCAACTACTCGTTCATCACACACTATTATGTTCATTGTCCTTGCTGAGGTCAGAACCTGGTGGTCAAGGGAAGGTGGGATTCGGTTACGACTGTGAACGGGGCCAAAACCAAGTACCAAATGAGTGACATCAAATTCATTAGGCACACAAACGCACACTGAACTCACTCTGACGACGGTTGGTAGAACGGAACAAATCTCTTCACTGCTTTATTAATTCACAGTTGAGCAACCACACCGTCTAATCACTGAGCCAAGTGCTTTTAACACAGTAGGGTCTTCAAGTACCAAGCGGTACGCAGATCCAGCAAAATGCAAATGACGAAGCGATGATAATCTGTTACAACATGACATACGTACTACAGGGCCCACACGGGTGGCTGGCTCCACTCTACTACGATTGAAATGCACTCATCTTAGAGCTTGCTGGATCCGGTTTACGACGAAATCGTGCACCCTCGTGACCACAGCCCTTCCATTCGGCAGTCCATGAGGGCCGCTAGCGGTCTCGGCTTGTTCTGCACTGCGAGGACCTGGTTGCTCTTGAGTCCTCAACTGAACTCTCCACTCATACGACACGGAAAAACGACGACGTTGCCCCAAAGATAGGGCAACAGTTACTACATATCGATAACCGCCGCTGCTGCCACTAGCGGACAGGCAACGCTTGCGAAACCGAGTGGTGCTAGTCAAGACGAGAAGAAGACAAACAACTGCAACAATGTGAACTCTGGCCTTCAACAGAGGGCGGAAACCTACGAACAGAACCAAAGCGAGCCGCAGCACGGCTCAGAGTTCTCAAACTGGGGAGAGCTCTTACATGCCGACACTATATTGACCTCAGAGCGAGAGGGCTGGTATACTGGGAGGGAGGAAGTGTCTTCTGGAGAGCCTCCCATACGTAACTGTAGATAGCAGCGAAACATCCTTATGTCTGTGGTACTGATACACGTTTCCATCTTTGATGTGGCTCAGCTATCTCTGAACGATACCACACTAGTTACTGCAACTAACCGTTTGCATAAGTAAAAGTAAAACTATCATTACAAAAGAAACGCCAAACCCGTTTAAAAGTAAGTGAATACCTCTGCTAGTGGAACGCCAGAATGACGGTTGCCAGTATATAATACTATATCCGATATTAGCTATATTTATCTTATCAAACTACTTTGTCTGTTTTTATTTAACGTGACTCCTTCATCACCAAGCTCTTTGCAGTACACCCACGTAAATATTTTATTCATTATTTATGTCATTTTGTGTCAGCGTAATTAATTTATGGGTGTATCTTTTAAAAATAGCGATCTGTAAAAAAAATGGAAGTGTTGTAACTTTACTTGTTGCAGTGGTTCATGCACAGGGAAAGTAGGTTTGCGATCATGTCAAATTTGAACGAAAGTGGCTTGGCGGCAATGGAAACGGTGCATCTGGCTGTCGAACTACAAAGTCTCTTTTATGGCAAGAGTTAGTAGGTGGCCAGCAGGCAAGCATCTTGTGAACTGACGATGCAAGAAGTACAGCAAGATGTGGAAGTAATTATTCTTATTTTTCATGACATACTTTCGTTAGCTCTGTACTAGGAAACTCCGACAAGGAGAACAGAATCCTCAGAGCTCGTTACACAGCAAGAGCCATCCTTTTTGAATGATCAAAGCAGATCGGCACTGCCACCACTTTCATCTCAAACATTTTGTTGAGTACTCCATAACTGCATGGACCATTTATGCGGTTTCTCACGTATTTTATTCTTAATCACTTACCAAGAAGCGGTTCTACTCCAAGTGTTCCGATATTTCTGAGTATCATAATTTTGAACAGAGACTCGGATACCACACTTAACAAAATTCTAGTGACTTTAATGGAGTAGTAAACTTCATAATTATTCAGTCAGCCATAAAATTTCATAAAAGAATGGTTAAAGTTTCAAAAATGGTTCAAATGGCTCTAAGCACTATGGGACTAACACCTGAGGTCATCAGTCCCCCAGACTTAGAACTACACTACTAGCCATTAAAATAGGTACACCAAGAAGAAATACAGATGATAAACGGGTATTCATTGGACAAATGTATTATACTAGAACTGACATGTGATTACATTTTCACGCAATTTGGGTGCATAGATCCTGAAAAATCAGTACCCAAAATAACCACCTCTGGGCGTAAAAACGGCCTTGATACGCCTGGGCATTGAGTCAAAAAGAGCTTGGATGGCGTGTACAGGTGCAGCTGCCCATGCAGCTTCAACACGATACCACAGTTCATCAACAGTAGTGACTGGCGTATTGTGACGAGCCAGTTGCTCGGCCACCAGACGTTTTCATTTGGTGAGAGATCTGGAGAATGTGCTGGCCAGGGAGCAGTCGAACATTTTCTATATCCAGAAAGGCCCATACAGGAACTGTAACATGCCGTCATGCATTATCCTGCTGAAATGTAGGGTTTGCAGGGAGAGAATGAAGAGTAGAGCTACGGGTCGTAACTCATTTGAAATGTAAAGTCCACTGTTCAGAGTACCGTCAATGCGAACAAGAGGTGACCCCATACCATCACGCCGGTGATAACGCCAGTATGGCTATGATGAATACATGCTTCCAATGTGCGTTGACTGTGATGTCGCCAAACACGGATGCGACCATCGTGATGCAGTAAACAGAGCCTGGATTCATCCGAAAAAATGACGTTTTGCCATTCGTGCACCCAGGTTCGTCGTTGAGTACACCATCGCCGGCGCTCCTGTCTGTGATGCAGCGTCAAGGGTAACCGCAGCCATGGTCTCCGAGCTGATAGTCCATGCTGCTGCAGACGTCGTCGAACTGTTCGTGAAGATGGTTATTGTGTTGCAAACGTCCCCATCTGGTGACTCAGGGATCGAGACGTGGATGCACGACCCGTTACAGCCATGCGGATAAGATCATCTCGACAGCTAGTGATACGAGGCAGTTGGGATCCAGCACGACGTTCCATATTGCCCTCCTGAACCCACCGATTCCATATTCTGCTAACAGTTATTGGATCTCGATCAACGCGAGCGGCAATGTCGCGATATGATTAACCGCAATCGCGATAGGCTACAATCCGACGTTTTCCAAAGTCGGAAACGTGATGGCACGCATTTGTCGTCCTTACACGAGGCTTCACAAAAACGTTTCACGAGGCAACGCCGGTCAACTGCTGTTTATGTATGAGAAATCAGATGGAAACTTTCCTCATGTCAACGCGTTGTAGGTGTCGCCCCCGCGCCAACCTTGTGTGAATGCTCTAAAAAGCTAAGCATTTGCATATCGCAGCATCTTCTTCCTGTCGGTTAAATTTCGCGTCTGTAGCACTTCATCTTCGTGGAGTAGCAATTTTAATGGCCAGTAATGTAATAGCCTGTGCGTTCACCTTTGGCACGGATAACAGCGGCGAGGCGTCGTACCATGGAACGCCGAAGGCCTTGGTAGGTCGCTAGAGGGAGTTGGCACCACATCTGCACGCACAACTCACTTAATTCCCATAAATTCCCGTGAGTTGGGGGATGAGCTCTGAGGTCATCAGTCCCCTAGAACTTAGAACTACTTAAACCTAACTAACCTAAGGACTGAAGCGCCTAGAACCGCTCGGCCACAGCGGCTGGCGTTAAAGTTTCACCTTAGTGCACTTACTATGAGTAGGTTTAAGGTATTTAGCTTAAAGTTCCTTCTTAGTGAAGTATAAGTATACTATTACAGCTACCCGCAAAATAGTGATGATTCCTAATAGTTGCTGGCTAGTAGACTTGAACGGCCAGCGTAAGAAGCAATTATTATGCAGATTTGAAGGTAATGTGTATGTAGTTAACATTTTTTTCACATTGTGTTGTGACTAAAATATTCAGCCTCATCTGACTCTACTGACTGTTTAGTTTCTGTGTCCCTATGCTAATTCTTGAGCCAGTTTTCAATTTCACATTACAACTACAGCATTAACAAAGCATTTGCAGGTTCTGTTACCGTTGCCAACTATGATATTACAACGGCTACAACGATTCAAATTCTACTACATCCGCATATCACATGTCCCATTTGAACTAAAAGGTATAACGAGCGAGTGGTCCTTGAGAATGCAAATAATAAACATTAGAAATAATACAATTATCTGAATATCTCTGCAATGAAAGTAGTGTCCAATAATTAAACCGATAAAGGAACCTCTTGTCAAGTTAGAAGTGCTCCACCATAAGTAAATCATCCACTAGCAATGATCATTACTTTTCTGCTTTATTATACAGAATACACTGTGAGCTAGTTGTTGACAACTTTATAATATCCCTCCTGAGTGACAAACCACTGATATATTACCTGCTAAAATGTGCTGCCTCGTGTCCCATAAACAAAAATAGTATTTCAGTAAAGTAAGTATTATAGTAAAGTTACTATCAATACTTGACTTTCCTTACACACAGTTCTTCGTATAAATTTGCGTAATTAGGCTGGCGACTGTTGTCTTTACATAATTACAGTTTACTTAACCTTGGTTCGAGTCCTGTTTATTCTGCTATTCCTTTCTTTCAACACTAATCTTTTCGAGAAACAAACTTCTCTCCGATATCTTACCCATTAAGCACAGTCACGGTTATTTCGATATCCATTCAGAGGGGTTAAATTCTCGGTGCATTACTAATTTAGTAAAATCCAGTGGTGTTATACTTTGCTTTCCCCGTGAGGGGATTGATGGTGCTATTAGGGGAAAGTGTTTTACGTTACTGACATGACTAATCGTTCTGCTAGCGGGAGGAGAAATATGAAAACATACTCCTTAACAACATACGAATGTAAGACAAATGAAGAGTGGAAGTGGTGAATCTTATTACTACCATTTTTTCACAAAACGTGTTTTCAGTGGTGTTGTGTACACGGTATTCTATAGCTTGTCCCTAGATTTGATTTAGTTGCCAAACCATGGAGAATGTCTTTCAAAAATGCGTCAGTAGATGCCGCATATCCTGTATCCCATGCTGAGCTTCATCCTTCAGTTATTAAAATTTAAAAGATTGTAGAAATTCTTCTTGTTGACGGCAGTTGTACGCGTTGAAAACCTAGTACTGAACTTCTGCACTTACGTTATCACAGATGAAACGTAGCACTTCAGTATTAATGTCACTTGGAACTAAAATTTCCTTCCTCCTATTTTGACTAAAACTGACATTTCTGAGAGACCGGTCTGTACAAAATACAAGTTTTTCCTTGAAAAGAAGAAAGCAGCAAACAACTGTTCTCAATAACGCTGTTTATTTACACAAACAGCACCACTACCAGGCTCGAAAATACAATTTCATCTCCACGTTTATATTACGTTTGTTGTCGGATACAAAAACAGTCAAAAACTAATGTAAACAACAAGAAACGTAATGTAAACTTGAGCGGTTGTCCCAAGATGAACGTGTGGGTTCGAAATCAGTAACTCCACAATTTGTGCAAATAAATAGCAAGATTAACAGTGGCTGGTTTCTGTTTTCTTCATAACAAAAATCAACTTGTATAAACGTTACTATAGACCAGTCAGTTTCCTGGTGAGACGCCTAGAACTTTCTGGATAATTTATTTTCTCATTTGTCTCATTATGTTTCGCGACGATGCTGTTAATAGCTTCATCCTCTGGTATCAGAATACATTCTCAAAATTTTTTATGCTAATCAGTCATGTAAAAACAAAGATACATTGTTTTTTCACTCTCTTGAAAAATCTGAGGTTTGGCAACTAGAATGTTTTCCGTTTCGACTTCAAATATTGTTTTGTTTGTTGTTTAAGTCCAAGTAGCAGGTAAGATCACCACGAATGACTGTAATTTCAATAGACGAGACAACTATAGCATTCTGGCTTCCCCCCCCCGGCCAGGGAAGTAGACTTACTGCCGCAATCTAGACACCAACTAGATGGAATATAATAGTAATATCTTAGTAACTTGCCCCATGTCTTTCACTACCAACTCAATGCTGATAGCTCACTAATTCTCTAGCGATTACTCTGCTGTATGGAGTCCGATTATTTCATTATTTGAAAAACTTTATTTTAGGTTTATGGGCGGATACCCTTCTTGTCACCACAGTCGTCAATTAATCCAAGGGGCGGGGAGAGAGGAAAAGCAATATGCGCATCTGTCCCTCAATTATGTAAACTTGGTTCTGACTGTTATCGAGCTTTAACTGTTTGTGTGTAGTATTTTCTGAGACGGAGACAGGATGACAGCCAAGCACCTGCCTTGACAAGTGTTTTGTGACAGTGCTCAGCGAACCAAAGGCGCCACAAGATTGCTGAGGAAGATCACAGTAGACCATAACGTTGAGTTGACGTGGCCTAATTGACCAGAAAATCATAGCTTTAATACGTTGCGTTATTGGGTTCCTCCTTGATAGGCTATCTGACGCCAACGAAAAAGAAATTCGTCCCATCAAATGCCAAGAAATCGTAAAAAAGTAATCGAGGGAGAGACACAGTGAGCATATAGAGAAGTCAAAACAACCTGCGGTGAAATTAAAAGCAAGGGCGGTAACATTAACAGTGCAATGGTAATTCCACTGTTAAATGCATAGCAGAGAGCGGATAGGTGGAAAGAAGACACTGAAGACCTCTTCGAGAGGGCAGGTTTGTCTAATAACATGATACAAGATGAAACAGCAGTCAGCTTTGCAAGACTTAAGATCAAATAAGGCAGAAGCGATGGATAACTTCCATCGGAATTTCTAAAATACGAGGGTGAGTGAAATGAAAACCTTAAATTTCTATTAACAAATCGAAATTTCGCCCCGTTATCCTGTAAGTTGGTAAGCGTTCTACAAACAGCGTGCAGAATGGCCTGTACGTGGCAGTATAGTGCAGATGAACATATACCGTCGCAATATCAGTATAAAGATGGCCGCCCCACTTACGACTTGCACCAGGGAAGAACAGCGTTTTGTTACTCGGTTTTTGCCTAGTGAAGGTGTGAAACCTATTGAAATTCATCGACGAATGAAGGTTCAGTATGGTGATGCATTTTTGTCGCAGCAGCAAGTCTACGAATGGAGTAGGAAGTTCGAAAATGGCTTGACTTCAGTGGAAGATCCTCCTCGTACAGGTCAGGCACAGCGAGTTGTGACCCCACAGAACGTTGCAGCAGTTGAAGCCATAGTGAAGAAAAGCCACCGAGTGACACTGAATGACACTGCAACATGTTTACAGATTAGTCATGGGTCAGCACACCACATTGTGCATGATGTGCTCCAGTTTCACAAAGTGACTGCAAAATGGGTGCAACGACAGCTGACTCCTGAAGTGAGAGAACGACGTGTTGATGCTTATGAAGAACTTCTTCGTTGCTTTGAACGAGGGGGTGATGGCTTCCTTGCAAGAATCGTCACTGGGGACGAAACCTGGGTTCACTTCCACCAACCAGAGACGAAGAGAGCGCGCAAGGAATGGCGCCATTCCTTATCACTAAAGCCATCGATGTTTCGAACAGAATCATGAACAGGGAAGGTTATGCTGACTCTCTTTTGGGACGAAAAAGGCGTCATTTAGGAGCATTAGATGCCTAGAGGGAACACAGATCTCCTAAAAAATCATCTGCGGCCTGCATTTAAATCAAAGCGACGTGGATTGCTGTCAGCTGGTGTCCTTTTGCAACATGACAATGCAAGGCCCCACACTGCCCGTACAACAGTTGCAACAATCACAGACCTGCATTTTGAGTGTCTTCCGCATTCACCATACTCACCAGACCTTGCTTCAAGTGATTTGCATATATTTGGACCACTCAAAGACGCAATGGGAGGAAAGAAGTTCCGTTCTGATGAAAAGGTACCCCACTCGACGCATGAGTGGTTGCGCGGACTACCAAAGGAATTTTTTTCTAAAGGAATTTATGCACTTTGGAAGTGCTGGAAGACTTGCATTGAGTTGGGGGGAGATAATGTTGAAAAGTGATACAGCTTTGCACCACTTCGGCACAATAAATAATATTTAAAAAATAATTAAGGTTTTCATTTGACTCACCCTCGTGATTGGGGGACATGGCAACAAAATGACTGGTCAAGATAGTGTATAGAAGGTATAAGACTGGCGATATACCATCAGAATTTCGGAAAAACGTCATCCACACAGTCGGGACGATAGCATGAGCCAACGAGTGGGAAAATTATCGCGCAGTCAGCTTAACAGCTCGTACATTCAAGTTGATGACAAGAATATTATACAAAAGAATCGAAAAGAAAATCTACGATCTGTCAGATGACGACAGGTTTGACTTTAGGAAAGATAAAGACACCAGTGAGGCTGTTCTTACGTTGCGGTTGATAATGAAAGACTGAAGAAAAATGAAGACATTGACTTTGGCGACCTGGGAAAAGCGTTTGACAGTGTAAAATGACGTAAGATGTTCGAAATTCTTATAAAAACAGAAGGAAGCTATAGAGAAACAACCAACAATAAGAATGGAAGAGCAAGAACAAAGTGCTGGAATTAAAAGTATGTAAAACAGGAATATCATCTTTCGCCCCTATTGTTCGCTACATACATTGAAGAAAAATAAATGAAAGGCTATAGAGGTGGATTGAAATTCAGAGTGAAAGGATATCAGTGATGAGATTCGCTGATGACATTGCTATCCTCAGTGAAAGAGAAGTATTACAGGATGTGTTGACTGGAACGAACAGTCTTATGAGTACATAATATGGATCGAAGGTAAGTCGAAGAAAGACGTAAGTATGAGAAGCAGCAGAAATGATAACAACGAGAAACTTGACATTAGAATTAGGGATCACGAAGTAGATGAAGTAAGAAGTTCTTCTACCTAGGCAGCAAAATAACCCATGATGGACGGAGCTCAAATGGTTCAAATGGCTCTAAGCACTATGGGACTTAACATCTGATGTCATCAGTCCATTAGTCAGAGTTACTTAAACCTAACCTAAGGACATCACACACATCCATTACCGAGGCAGGATTCGAACCTGCGACCGTAGCAGCAGCGCGGTTCCGGACTGAAGCACCTAGAACAGCTCGGCCACTGCGGAAGGCCACGGGCGGAGCAAGGCAGACATAAAAAGTAGGCTGGCACTGGCAAAGAAGGTATTCCTGGTGAAGAAAAGTCTGTTGGTATCGAACACAGGTCTTAATTTGAGGAAGAAATTTCTGAGAATATACGTTAGGAACACGGCACTTCATGGTAGCGAAACGTGGACTGTAGGAAAATCGGTACAGAAGAGAATCGACGCCTTCGAGATGTGGCGCCATAGAACCATGTTGAAAATTAGATGGACTGAAAAGGTAAGGAATAAGGTTTCCACATATTCGGCCACGAAAGGAACGGATGGAGAACACTGACAAGAAATAGGGACAGGGTGGTAGGGTATTATTAAGACATTAGGGAATAACTTCCGGGGTACAAGGGGAGCTATAGAGGATATAAACTCTAGAGTAAGACAGAGACTGGAAAATATCCAGAATTGAGGGTGTAGACTGCAATTGCTTCTCTGTGTGGAAAAGTTGGCACAGATGAGGAATTGTTGGCGAGCTGCATGAAACCGGACAAAATGCGGACGATCATTTGAAGAAAATCTTTTTCCAATATTTTATGAAATATTAGCAATAAAGTGACTATGATCCATTACCTATATTCATTTAGTTTAGATGTACGTGTTGCGACAGAAACCAGAACGCTTTGCAAACATTTTATTTGACCGTGAAGATATATAGCTACACTTCATTAGAGTGCATTTTTCGAAGAAACACTTTATACAATTTTATTAGTAATCACGTTTTACATAAATTAAGTCCTTAGGTGCACACCATTGTTGGCGATCCAATTTTCAGCACGAACATGCTCACTGATCATAACCTTGTAAAGAGATCGTTTGTCAAGTCATCAATGGTTGTTCGCCCCTCAGCATAGACTTCAGATTTCAGCAATACCCACGAAACAAGCCTATAAATCTGGCGACGCTATGGAAACATTTTGCGTAAGGCTGTCATCGACGTTCTGGCTGTGTGAGCCGCGGCACCGTCCTTTTGTAACCACAACGATTGCTCATGGTCATTCTGACGACGCATTTCCTGCATTACGAACTGCTGCAACGTAACAACAACCGATCCGAAGAATGTTGAAAATTAGATGGACTGAAAAGATAAGGAATGAGGAGCTTTCCGCGTATTCGGCCACCAAAGGAACAGATGGAGAACACTGACAAGAAGTAGGGACCTAATACCAAGATCAGTTCTCTAGGAAGCCGCATTCAACACTGGGGCTCAATTTCAAACACTTCATTGTTTCTGCCTCGCCTTTCATTCTCTTACATTCCTCGCTCTTATGGGCAGCTGTAGTTGACGAGGGAGTGAAAAGGTTTATAGCTTTTGCACCATGTTCCTCAACCCGTTTATTGAACGATCAGTAACAGAAACCAAGGAGAAATTTGGAAAGCGGCTCATAGTTCAAGAAGAATGCATTAAAACTTTGAGGTTTACCTGTAACATCGTAATTCTGTCAGAGACTAAAAAGGGAAGGAAGGATTGGTTCTGTCGGAGACTATAAACGGTTTTGCAAGAGCACTGAACGGCATGAATAGTACCTTGAGAATAGGTTATAAAAAGAACATCAACCAAAGTCAGACAAGGGACTGGATTGCAGTAGAATGAAATCAGTTGATGCATAGAAACTTAGATCAGGATGTCAAATGCTAAAAGCAATAAATGAGTTTCGCTACTTGAGGTGCAACGTAATTGATACTGCTCAAACAGAGAAGATGTAAAAAGCACACTGTCAACATCAACAAAACCCACCATGATAAAAAACGTAATTTGTTAACATGGGATAGGAGCTTCAGTTATGTAAACTGACGGTTGAAGGGGGAGAAAGGAAAGGAACTGATGATATCAGCTGCACCGGGATATATGTGGAATCGACGATTACGTGAAAATGTTTGCGGTGCCACGGCTCCAACTCAGGACCTGCTGCTTTCCAGATTGCTGTATTAACCATTGTCCATCGAGGCGTATCAATTCCATGAATGTGTAGTGTCTGCTCCTTTGGATTTGTCCGAAAGAATAGACACCACGCACTCATATAATAAATTTCAATGTTAGGAAATCTTTTGAAATGTGATGTAATAGAATTCTGGAGAGTGGATAGTATAGCTGGAGATTGGATAGTATAGCTAACTGGCCATCTGACTCTATTTCGCACTGTTAGCATTAATCATCTATGGCAGACGACTTGTGCACCATAGCATATTTTGCGTGGGGGCCACTGCATCCAGTTACGCATAAGTTTCAGAGAACAACTGTAAGTAACTTAATAGCCTAACATTCATACAACTTACGCGATGGAAGCAGCGTACGGCAGGAAATTGTGTGGAGACATGAATGTTACGTGTTCCTAGAGTCTGAAGTGACATCTCTTGCCAATGATAGCAGCACACTGTGATGTAAATAATATGCCTGCAACCAATGTAAATATTGCATGGGTATATGTGAGTGTCAGTGATTCAGTATGTATTCGAAGCTGGCTGACTTGGCACGAGAAAAAAAATAAGAAAAAAGGAAGCATGATTGATATGTTTAGCTCGTATTACCACGCTCTTGTTGTGAAACATAGTACACACTGTGATGCACTGTTGAGTGTCACTGCCGCAATTTTTTCAGCCGACTCCTTTATGGCAGCCTATTTCCTCTTGCCACGGAAAGAATCGAGTTCACATCTAGGTTGATTCAAGGAAGGCTGAAAGCTGAAAGCTAAATCAGCTGTTGTGCTGCTGAAAGGACGTACTGACTCAAAACGACGCAAATTCGCTGAAGTAATTTATTTGAAAAACGTTATAAGTGTAGCATAAAAAAATAAAACACCACGTATTTTGGATTCACAAGTTTTTCCCTATGAAAGGGTTCTCAGCTGATTACAGGGAAACTGTTGGTTAAAAATGTTTGGTTATTTCAAGTTGTACGTTCCACATCACAGCATGATGATGATGTTATCTTCTCCGTATTTTGGATTCACAAGTTTTTCACTATGAAAGTGTTCTCAGCTGATTACAGGGAAACTGTTGGTTAAAAATATTTGGTTATTTCAAGTTGTACATTCCACATCACAGCATGATGATGATGTTATCTTCTCCGTATTTTGGATTCACAAGTTTTTCACTATGAAAGGGTTCTAGCTGATTACAGGGAAACTGTTGGTTAAAAATGTTTGGTTATTTCAAGTTGTACGTTCCACATCACAGCATGATGATGATGTTATCTTCTCCGTATTTTGGATTCACAAGTTTTACACTATGAAAGGGTTCTAGCTGATTACAGGGAAACTGTTGGTTAAAAATGTTTGGTTATTTCAAGTTGTACGTTCCACATCACAGCATGATGATGATGTTATCTTCTCCGTATTTTGGATTCACAAGTTTTTCACTATGAAAGGGTTCTCAGCTGATTACAGGGAAACTGTTGGTTAAAAATGTTTGGTTATTTCAAGTTATACGTTCCACATCACAGCATGATGATGATGTTATCTTCTCCGTATTTTGGATTCACAAGTTTTTCACTATGAAAGGGTTCTCAGCTGATTACAGGGAAACTGTTGGTTAAAAATGTTTGGTTATTTCAAGTTGTACGTTCCACATCACAGCATGATGATGATGTTATCTTCTCCGTATTTTGGATTCACAAGTTTTTCACTATAAAAGGGTTCTCAGCTGATTACAGGGAAACTGTTGGTTAAAAACGTTTGGTTATTTCAAGTTGTACGTTCCACATCACAGCATGATGATGATGTTATCTTCTCCGTATTTTGGATTCACAAGTTTTTCACTATGAAAGGGTTCTCAGCTGATTACAGGGAAACTGTTGGTTAAAAATGTTTGGTTATTTCAAGTTGTACGTTCCACATCACAGCATGATGATGATGTTATCTTCTCCGTATTTTGGATTCACAAGTTTTTCACTATGAAAGGGTTCTCAGCTGATTGCAGGGAAACTGTTGGTTAAAAATATTTGGTTATTTCAAGTTGTACGTTCCACATCACAGCATGATGATGATGTTATCTTCTCCGTATTTTGGATTCACAAGTTTTTCACTATGAAAGTTTTCTCAGCTGATTACAGGGAAACTGTTGGTTAAAAATGTTTGGTTATTTCAAGTTATACGTTCCACATCACAGCATGATGATGATGTTATCTTCTCCGTATTTTGGATTCACAAGTTTTACACTATGAAAGTGTTCTCAGCTGATTACAGGGAAACTGTTGGTTAAAAATGTTTGGTTATTTCAAGTTGTACGTTCCACATCACAGCATGATGATGATGTTATCTTCTCTGTATTTTGGATTCACAAGTTTTTCACTATAAAAGGGTTCTCAGCTGATTACAGGGAAACTGTTGGTTAAAAATGTTTGGTTATTTCAAGTTGTACGTTCCACATCACAGCATGATGATGATGTTATCTTCTCCGTATCTTGGATTCACAAGTTTTTCACTATGAAAGTGTTCTCAGCTGATTACAGGGAAACTGTTGGTTAAAAATGTTTGGTTATTTCAAGTTGTACGTTCCACATCACAGCATGATGATGATGTTATCTTCTCCGTATTTTGGATTCACAAGTTTTTCACTATGAAAGGGTTCTCAGCTGATTACAGGGAAACTGTTGGTTAAAAATGTTTGGTTATTTCAAGTTATACGTTCCACATCACAGCATGATGATGATGTTATCTTCTCCGTATTTTGGATTCACAAGTTTTTCACTATGAAAATGTTCTCTGCTGATTACAGGGAAACTGTTGGTTAAAAATGTTTGGTTATTTCAAGTTGTACGTTCCACATCACAGCATGATGATGATGTTATCTTCTCTGTATTTTGGATTCACAAGTTTTTCACTATAAAAGGGTTCTCAGCTGATTACAGGGAAACTGTTGGTTAAAAATGTTTGGTTATTTCAAGTTGTACGTTCCACATCACAGCATGATGATGATGTTATCTTCTCCGTATCTTGGATTCACAAGTTTTTCACTATGAAAGTGTTCTCAGCTGATTACAGGGAAACTGTTGGTTAAAAATGTTTGGTTATTTCAAGTTGTACGTTCCACATCAGAGCATGATGATGATGTTATCTTCTCCGTATTTTGGATTCACAAGTTTTTCACTATAAAAGGGTTCTCAGCAGATTACAGGGAAACTGTTGGTTAAAAATGTTTGGTTATTTCAAGTTGTACGTTCCACATCACAGCATGATGATGATGTTATCTTCTCCGTATTTTGGATTCACAAGTTTTTCACTATGAAAGGGTTCTCAGCTGATTACAGGGAAACTGTTGGTTAAAAATGTTTGGTTATTTCAAGTTGTACGTTCCACATCACAGCATGATGATGATGTTATCTTCTCCGTATTTTGGATTCACAAGTTTTTCACTATGAAAGGGTTCTCAGCTGATTACAGGGAAACTGTTGGTTAAAAATGTTTGGTTATTTCAAGTTGTACGTTCCACATCACAGCATGATGATGATGTTATCTTCTCCGTATTTTGGATTCACAAGTTTTTCACTATGAAAGGGTTCTCAGCTGATTACAGGGAAACTGTTGGTTAAAAATGTTTGGTTATTTCAAGTTGTACGTTCCACATCACAGCATGATGATGATGTTATCTTCTCCGTATTTTGGATTCACAAGTTTTTCACTATGAAAGGGTTCTCAGCTGATTACAGGGAAACTGTTGGTTAAAAATGTTTGGTTATTTCAAGTTGTACGTTCCACATCACAGCATGATGATGATGTTATCTTCTCCGTATTTTGGATTCACAATTTTTTCACTATGATAGGGTTCTCAGCTGATTGCAGGGAAACTGTTGGTTAAAAATGTTTGGTTATTTCAAGTTGTACGTTCCACATCACAGCATGATGATGATGTTATCTTCTCCGTATTTTGGATTCACAAGTTTTTCACTATGAAAGTGTTCTCAGCTGATTACAGGGAAACTGTTGGTTAAAAATGTTTGGTTATTTCAAGTTGTATGTTCCACATCACAGCATGATGATGATGTTATCTTCTCCGTATTTTGGATTCACAAGTTTTTCACTATGAAAGGGTTCTCAGCTGATTACAGGGAAACTGTTGGTTAAAAATGTTTGGTTATTTCAAGTTGTGCGTTCCACATCACAGCATGATGATGATGTTATCTTCTCTGTATTTTGGATTCACAAGTTTTTCACTATGAAAGGGTTCTCAGCTGATTTCAGGGAAACTGTTGGTTAAAAATGTTTGGTTATTTCAAGTTGTACGTTCCACATCACAGCATGATGATGATGTTATCTTCTCCGTATTTTGGATTCACAAGTTTTACACTATGAAAGTGTTCTCAGCTGATTGCAGGGAAACTGTTGGTTGAAAATGTTTGGTTATTTCAAGTTGTACGTTCCACATCACAGCATGATGATGATGTTATCTTCTCCGTATTTTGGATTCACAAGTTTTACACTATGAAAGTGTTCTCAGCTGATTACAGGGAAACTTTTGGTTAAAAATGTTTGGTTATTTCAAGTTGTACGTTCCACGTCACAGCATCATGATGATGTTATCTTCTCCGTATTTTGGATTCACAAGTTTTTCACTATGAAAGTGTTCTCAGCTGATTACAGGGAAACTGTTGGTTAAAAATATTTGGTTATTTCAAGTTGTACGTTCCACATCACAGCATGATGATGATGTTATCTTCTCCGTATTTTGGATTCACAAGTTTTTCACTATGAAATGGTTCTCAGCTGATTACAGGGAAACTGTTGGTTAAAAATGTTTGGTTATTTCAAGTTGTACGTTCCACATCACAGCATGATGATGATGTTATCTTCTCCGTATTTTGGATTCACAAGTTTTTCACTATGAAAGGGTTCTCAGCTGATTACAGGGAAACTGTTGGTTAAAAACGTTTGGTTATTTCAAGTTGTACGTTCCACATCACAGCATGATGATGATGTTATCTTCTCCGTATTTTGGATTCACAAGTTTTTCACTATGAAAGTGTTCTCAGCTGATTACAGGGAAACTGTTGGTTAAAAACGTTTGGTTATTTCAAGTTGTACGTTCCACATCACAGCATGATGATGATGTTATCTTCTCTTTATTGGTCATATACTTAGGTGACAAAAGTAATCGGATACCTCTTAATACCGTGATGGATCACTTTTGCTCGGCGTAGTTCAGCTATACGACGAGGAGTGGACTGAACAACGGCGAGGATGTTGTCAACGAACTAACCTCTCGTTTATGTCCCGTAAGTGCTCTACCGGATTGATGTCAGGGACGTGGGGGGCTGTCATTCGCTCGAATTATCTAGAATCTTCTTCAATCGCGAAACATTCCATCATTGTTCGGGAACATGAGATTAGTGAATGGCTGCAGATGGTCTCCGAGAAACTGACATATCAATTTCCAGTCAATAATCAGTTCACTTGGTCCAAAGGAGCCTGTCAGTTGCATGCAACCACGGCCCACACCATTATCGAGCAACCACCAACCTTGTACAGTGCCTTGTTGACAACCTGGGTCCATGGCTTCGTGCAGTCTGCACCACACTCGAACCCTACCATCAGCTCTTACCAGCTGAAATCGTTCCTCATATGACGGGACCACGGTTTTCCAGTCGTCGAAGCACTCCGTCTTCAGGCCATAAGTGGCCCATCGGGACCATCCGACCGCCGTGCCATCCTCAGCTGAGGATGCGGATAGGAGGGGCATGTGATCAGCACACCATTCTCCTGGTCGTTATGATGGTTTTTTGTGAAAGGAGCCGCTACTATTCGGTCGAGTAGCTCCTCAGTTGGCATTACGAGGCACCCAAAAAATGGCAAAAGTGTATGGCAGCCCGGACGGTCACCCATCCAAGTGCCGGCCACGTCCAACAGCGCTTAACTTCGGTGATCTGGCGGGAACCGGTGTATCCACTGCGGCAAGGCCGTTGCAACCCAGTTGTTTAATGTCCAACCGAAATGGTCACGAGCTCATAAGAGGCGCTGCTCTTCGCAAAGGCACTCGCGTTGCTCGTCTGCTGCCATAGCCTACTAACGCCAAACTTCGCCGCATTGTCCTAACGGACACTGTCGTCGTACGTTCGCATTGATTTCTGCCGTTATTTCACACAGCGTGACTTGTCTGATAACGCTGACGTGTATGTTGATTCCCGTCGTGCGGCCATAATCACGTTGGAAACCTTTTCGCATGAATCACCTGAGCATAAATGATAGCTCCGTCAATTCACCGCCCTTTCGGGAAGCAGAAGTAGGCAGTCTGAAACTGTCGGCATACTACTAAATGCGCTTTCCACATCATTCAGAGATGTAATGATAGGTTAAAAGGTAGAGTGGAAAAGTTGATCGAGCAGGGAATTGATTCCATTATCTTTCGCTCTCTGGCGTCATGCTCTACGGCTACACCACCAGACCAAATGCAAATTATATCTGCCTTGTTGCGTCCTCAAGGCACCCCTGTTTGTTGGTCATGGCGGCTGTTTCCTAGCCCGCAACGGCGTTGCTTTCACAACTTCAGTTTAACTTATCAGGATTCAGATAAAGTGTACGAAATGTTTATAAATTATATACTAACACCTTCACCATGAACCAGTGCATCTATTAGTCAAAACGGGACCAAAATCCCTACAGCTGTTCCTGAGATTAGTCTGCATATACAGACGGACGCGAGCAAATGACTTCAACTTACATATATACGGTGTCTTAAACTTTTCACATGAAATTGAAACAAGTGATTGTGGGTCCACAACCGTTTAAATTGACGTAGGAAACCAATGGTCGAAGTGTATATTTATTGTGTTATGGACACCGAAGTTAAGCGCTGTCGGGCTGGGCTAGCATTTGGGTGGGTGACCATACGGTCTGCCGGGCGCTGTTGGCAAGCAGGGTGCTCTCAGCCCTTCTGAGGCAAACTGAGGAGCTACTTGATTGAGAAATAGCGGCTACGGTCTCGGAAACTGACATACGGCTGTGAGAGCGGTGTGCTGATCACATGCCCCTCCATATCCGCATCCAGTGATGCCTATGTTCTGAGGATGACACGGCGGCCGGTCGGTAACGTTATGCCTACATGGTCCGTTCGGGTGGAGGAGGTTATTGTAACTATTCAAAGCGACAATCGCTAGTCTCAATGCATGTCCTGAAGCGTCGCATTTATTTCTGTTCGCACTTGCAAACATCCCGATCTTCTGTTGTACACTGCAACAGACAGCGCGTGATAAACAACACACACCACTGACCACAAATAGAAACATAGAGTACACAACTCACCATATATGTTACGTGACGGCCGCATGCATTGGACCGGTGCATGATTGCACACCACCATATTTGGTGTCAGTTGTCTATTGCATCAGAACAGCTCGTGATGTTCAAGGTGAGGTGTGTTATTGAGTACAGTGCATGAGGCGCAGTCGAAGGTGGAACGAGAGTTGGCAAGCATGCATTTAATGTACGGTACGCCAGGTTGAAGTGCCCTTAAAGCTCTGCGTGGTTTCAACAGGACGGTGCACCAGCCCACTTCAATGTTAAAGTCCGCGAAGTCCTGAACAACACGTATCCTCATTGTTGAATTGGGAGAGAAAGTTTTGTCCCATGGCCAAGATTACAGGATCTCACAGCGCTGGTCATTTTCCCCTGGGGTTACATCAAGACGCTGGCGAATTAAACTCCTAAGGAACAGACGAAGACCTGCTTGCTAGAGTTCAAGCTACGTTTTTCTGGTACAACAGACACCAGAGATCTTGAGAGAGTGCGGCAGAACTTCGTGCGCCGTTGCCATTCATGAAATGAGGCTGGTGATAATTTTTAACAATTACTATGAGCTGCGTTATTGTTATGCAGCGTACATTGTGTATGTCCATAGCAAAAAATATGCATTTCCGACCGTTCACTTCCCCATGTCAAAATCATCGGTTGTGGACCCACTATCACCTATTTCAGTTTGACAGAGAACAGAAGAGAAAAGAAATTTATGCCACAATTTGACTAAGAGAATGGATTCGTTGATAGGACACACCTGAATCATCAAGTAATCGTCAGTCTGACAATGGAGAACGTGTGGCTGACAATTGCGGAGAGAACAAAGGCTTAAGTGCATTAAATAGGTTCAAGTCGGTGTAGGTTGAAGTAGCTGTGCAGAAATGAAGACGCTGTCACTGGATATTATGGCCTGTAGGGCATATCAAACCACTCTTCGGACTGAAAATCACAACAACACTGTTCTTGTTTACTGCTGTAGGATCCATATTTAATTTATGCATAATATTGCGGGGAAGGCCTGAACTTATTGCTAATGTCTTTAGGGTTACACTGAAGCGCCAAAGAAACTGGTACAGGCGTCCGCATTGAAATACAGAGATATGTACACAGGCAGAATACGGCGCTAGGGGCGGCAACACCTATACAAGACAACAAGTGTCTGGCGCAGTTATTAGATCGGTTACTGCTGCTACAGCGGCAGATTATCAAGATTTAATTGAGTCTGAACGTGGTGTTGTAGTTGGTGAACGAGCGATGGGACACAGCATCTCAGAGGAAGCGATGAAGTGAGAATTTTCCCGTACTACCATTTCACGAGTGTGCTGTGAATATCAGGAATCCGGTAAAACATCAAATATCTGACTTCGCTTCGGCTGGGAAAAGATCTTACAAGAATGGGACCAATGACGACTGAAGGGAATCATTCAACATGACAGAAGTACAACCTTTCCGCAAACTGCGTGCGAATCATTCAACGAAACATCATCGATATGTGCTTTCGGAGCCGAAGGCCCACTCGTGTACCCTTGATGACTGCATGACACAAAGCTTTACGCCTCGCCTGGGGCAGTCAACACCGACACTCGACTGTTGATGACTGGAAACATATTGCCTCGTCGGGCGAGTCTCGTTTCAAATTGTATCGAGCGGATGGGCGTGAGCGGGTATGGAGACAACCTCATGGCTCCACAGTCTCTGCTTGTCAGCAGGGGACTATTCAAGATAGTAGAGGCCTTGTAATGATGTGGGGAATGTGCAGTTGGAGTGATACGACTCTGACAGGTGAGATTTACGTACGCACCCTGTCTGATTATTGCATCTATTTATGTCCATTGTGGATTCCGACGGAATTGGGCAATTCCAGCAGGACACTGCGACACCCCACAGGTCCAGTATTGCTACAGAGTGGCTCCAGGAACACTCTCCTGAGTTTTAACACTTCCGCTGGCTAACAGACTTCCCAGACATGAACATTATTGAGCATATCTAGGATGCCTGGCAATGTTCAGTTCAGAAGAGATCTCCACCCCGTCGTATTCTTAAGAATTTATGGACAGCTCTGCAGGATTCACAGAATCATTTCAGACTTTAGTCGAGTCTATTCCACGTCTTGTTGCGGCACTTTTGCGTGCTCGCGGGGGTCCTACGCTATATTAGGCAGGCGTACCAATTTCTTTGGATCTTCAGTGTATTTTGCAGTTGAGTATCATGCGACGTTTCTTGTTAGGTAGAGCCATAGCCCCTCAAGCTTTGCTTTAACTTGCCTACAGTACTTTTATCTTTGACGTATCGGAATTACTAGTCTATATAAATAAAAATGTAAATCTTCGTTTGTTTAGAAGAGGGTGACTCCGAAACTTCTTGACAGGTTGATTTGAAATTTTGACCTAACGTTGCGTTCTAATACATGCCTGTTTTTATGTATGTCTTTACTATATGATATAATATATGTATACGTAGCTATAAAATATTAAAGACAGGTATGCAGAATCACATGTGTATTCCAATGCAACATTGTGTCAAAATATCAGAGCATCGGACAAAAACTTAAGGGCATTTGCAATTAGGAATATTTGTAGTTTCTATATATGTACAAATGTAGATATTCATTTCTTCAAAATCCCGAGTTCTTCACGGATTGCTTTTAAATTTTGATACAACACTGCATTTTAAGACTCACGTGTTTTAAACACCTAGTTGAACGCCATCTGATAAACGAAGGTTGGAACTTAAATAGTAGAAACTATTAATTCACAACCGATACAAAAGAGTAACATGTTTGCACCTGCTACTGTCCTTCAAAGTAGTCACCAGCGTTGTCTAGAACTCGTTGCCAGCGATGTGTAAGGCGCAGTACACCTTTAGCAGACAGATCCTGTTCTGTTGATCGTGCGAATGGAGCGGTCTACTGCCCGTCGAATCTCTGGAACAGTTCTGATGCGAATGCCACGAAGTGGTGCGTTCATCTTCGGAATCAGTCAAAGTCACAAGGACTTAAGTCCGGGGAGTTATGGTGGATGGTACAATACTTCCCTGTCCCATCGACCGAACAGATCAGCCACAGCTTGCGCTGTATGCGCCCGCTCATTGTCGTGCAAAGTACAAAATGATGGGTGGGTTGCCCAGAAAGTGTCCCTTCTTCTTTCGTTAAGATAGTCGCAGGTGATGCTCCAAAAACTAACAGTAATACTGTGCACTGGCGGTCTGCCGTGGAGGAATGTAATGCGTTAGGATGACACCATTACAGTGACACACGAGAATCACCATTCTGGGGCTCTGACGCTTTTTCGACTTTCACCGAATGACGTCATTCGTTGGATTGGCGTTTCAGTTTTGGCTTCGTGGCATCCGTTCAGAACTGTTCCAGAGATTCGACAGGCAGTAGACTGCTCCATTCGCGCCATCAACAGAACAGGTTCTGCTAACGATATACTACGCCTTCCACATCGCTGGCAACGGGTTCTAAACAACGCTGGTGACTACTTTGAAGGACAGTAACGGGTGCAAACATGTAACTATTTTGTATCGGTTGTGAACAAATAGTTGCCACTGTTTAAGTTCTAGCTTTCGTATATGAAATATGTATGTAATGAAAAGGGAAACGCTATATAATGTAAATGTTGCAATGTTAAAAATAGTGAATCTCCAAAATCTCAAGACCGAATGGTTTGAAATTTTGACACAAATTGTAATTTACGTATTACATATTGAGCCGTGTACGGCTCCCGTTTATCCCATTTGTTGTTCTATTACGGTACTGCCTCCTCGTTTTCTTATTCCATTTACTGCTCGTTTTCTTATTCCATTTACTGGCTTCACTAACTTCCTGCCTTACTTGCCCGTGAGCGACAGCAGCAGCGCGTATCGATAAGTACTCTTCACTAACTTCCTGCCTTACTTGCCCGTGAGCGACAGCAGCAGCGCGTATCGATAAGTACTCTGTCGTACCATTTCTGGAGTGACCGGTAGTATTTCCGGGCCGTCGTGTGTCTAGTAGTCAGTTCGGGACGGACCAGCAGAGCAGTCGAGACGCAGCAGCCGTGAAGTCGGGGACGGAGCGCCGGTGAGGCGTCGACAGCCAGTGCTCGCCGACTGCTGGTGACACACATGAACTTGTAAGTAGGCTGTTTAGGTTTTCTTATTGGTAACGCCGCTTAGCGCTCTGTATAAAAATCACTGCCTGCGCCGTGTGCAGTCTGTGGCTGGATTGCATTGTTGTCTGCCATTGTAGTGTCGGGCAGCGGCAGCTGGATGCTAACAGCGCGTAGCGTTGCGCAGTTGGAGGTGGGCCGCCAGCAGTGGTGGACGTGGGGAGAGAGATGGCGGAGTTTTGAAATTTGTAAGAATTGGTGTCATGAACTGCTATATATATTATGACTAGTGAGGTAAATACATTGTTTGTTCTCTATTAAATTCTTTCATTTGCTAACTATGCCTATCAGTAGTTAGTGCCTTCAGTAGTTTGAATCTTCTATTTAGCTGGCAGTAGTGGTGCTCGCTGTATTGCAGTAGTTCGAGTAACGAAGATTTTTTGTGAGGTAAGTGATCTGTGAAAGGTATAGGTTAATGTTAGTCAGGGCCATTCTTTTGTAGGGATTATTGAAAGTCAAATTGCGTTGCGCTAAAAAATATTGTGATTCAGTTTAAGCACAGTCGTGTATAAATTTTTCTAAGGGAATGTTTCAAACTGTCCGACGGAGGGAGATTGGACCGGGACGGGACGACCGTTGGTTGGTAGTCTCACCGGCCGACGTATATTTGGTGCTTTCACCGTTTCCTGGTCTGGGAGTCAGTCGGTTGGCGTGGACCAGCGAGGAATTCCCCGTGGGACGTGGTTTGGCCGCTGGCGGTCTCTACTCGGTGTCATTGTGTGCGGAGCTGTTCCGATTTGCTACCAGGTCCGTGGCTCACAGACACTTGACACGAAAATTGAGCTTTGACTTAATCTACCAGCAAGTAAAGACTGTTCAAATTGTCTCGTCTGGATATTCCCGCGAGCATAAACGTGGTTTTCCAGTTGGGAAATTCTTTCCACCCTCTGGTGGAGTTTCACTGTATTTGGTTATTTTGAACTGAAGTGCACCAGCGGAATCTTCTGCCTTGTGGCCGTTAACGTTCCGGTCACCTAACCTAGCCGTTGACGGAAATTTCAGGCATTGTCGTTTCATCATCGTGTTGTTGCTGTCCATCACGGTGTGTAGTTTGACAGCTCCATGTGTGATTGGTTGTGAACGCCAATATCTTCTACGTTCTTCCATTGAATTCCCTGTTGTTCCCCGGGTCAGGTGAAGTGAAAGTTATCTTGTCGGTGGGTCCGTTAATTGTCGGTCGGTTGGGGTGTCGTCGGACCGTGAATGTTTGGCCCGACTGGCTCTCTCACATAAGCGAGCGTTAGTGTTTGAATTTCAGGCCAACCCTCGAAAATCTGAACGCCCTTGGGTGTACTGCCTTTTTTTATTTGTTCTTGTTGTTTGCACTTGTATCGCTTATAGCCGATTTTTTAAAACTTACGGCTGTTTTGCCCTTAAGGTGTAAGATTCTTTAGGCCGTCAGCCTAATTTAAAGCTCTATTTCAAGTAAGACCTTTGGCATCTTAGATGTTTTACTGTTGTTGAATTTTAAGTGTTGGGCCTTCAGCCGATTTTGAGTCTGAGTTGTTTTGCTCTTAAGGCCTTCAGCCTAAATTAAAGAACTGTTTCACGTAAGGCCTTTAGTATTTTTAAAAAAATTCATGTTGTTGAGATTTAAGCGTTAGGCCTTCAGCCGATTTGAATTGATCCTCTGGGCCTTCAGCCTAAATAAAGAACTCTTATAAGATAAGGCTTGCCTTTTAAATTTCTGATTATGCTTGCATTTTAAGTTAATGGCATTCAGCAGTTTTTAAATTAAAGTTGCTTTCAGCCGGGAATTAAGTTCCAAAAATTTAAAAACAATTTAAAAACAAACTTTTTTGGGCCCTTGTAATGTCTGATCAAATAATAAGGTTGTATGTTCGAGTGTAACTGTCAGACACTTATTTTGGCTCCTTTCCACAATTTAAACTACCTGTCCTGTCTTGTGGGTTAAGCTGGGCGTTTCGCATATGTTTACTAAATGCGTCATGAAATGGAACCATCATGTGAGAACTGTGGTAAGAAGGGCGAATGGTCGACTTCGATTAATTGGAGAATTTTAGAAAATAGTGGTTCACCTGAAAGAAGATCTCGTATAGGACGCTATGGTGATACGTTCTTGTGTACTGCTCGAGCGTTCGGGATCTGTACAGGTCGGATTGAAGAAAGACATAGAAGCAGTTCAGAGCCGGACTGCCAGATTTGTAACCAGTAGGTTCGAACAATGCGTAAGTGTTACGGAGATGTTTCGGGAACTTAAATGATAATCCCTGATGGGAAGGTTGTTTCCGAAAAACACTATTGAGAAAATTTAGAGAATCGGCATTCGAAGCCGACTGCCAAACGATTCTACTTCCGCCAACATACATTGTTTTCTAAGGGCGATAAAGATAAGATACGAGAAATTAGGGTTCATACGGTGGCATATAGACAGTTCTTTTTCCATCGCCGTATTTGCCAGCAGAACAGGAAATTACTAGTTAGCGGTACAAGCTGCCCTCCGCCAAGTACCGTACGGTGGCTTGCGAAATATCTATGTAGATGCAGATGTAATAAATGGGGAAATAAAAACTAGCGCGTATACCATCGGAACATTGTGTCAAAATTTTACAGCAATTAGTCAGAAACTCCCGGAAATATGGGATCATAAACGTCTATATTTTCTATAGAAGTACAAAGTAGATGTTCGTTTCTTCAAAGTCTCAAATCTCCGAAAGAGCTTCATGGACTGCTTCGTAATTCTGACACAACGTTGCATTCGAATATTCAGGTATTTTTAAATACCTAATGGAATGCCATCTGTAATCTATACAGGATGGTCCATTGATCGTGACCGGGCCAAATATCACACGAAATAACCGTCAAACGAAAAAACTAAAAAGAACGAAGAGATTGAAGGAGGAAACCAGATGGCGCTATGGTTGGCCAGCTAGATGGCGCTGCCATAGGACAAATGGATATCAACTGCGTTTTTTTAAAAAAACAGGAACACCCATTTTTATTACATATTCGTGTAGTACGTAAAGATATATGAATGTTTTAGTGGGACCACTTTTTTTACTTTGTGAAAGATGGCGATCTAATAGTCACAAACAGCGAGCAAAGGAGGTTAGGACATACAGTATATGCAGTCTCCATAGATATTAGGAACCTGTGTTTTCTCTTGTCTCTCTTTCCCAGCATACTGAGCCACACCAAAGCGTGGTTTGGTAAAGCTAGTTGGTAATTAAACTTGTTGTCGATCCAGTTGCTCACGCTTGTTGATATATGTATGATGTTTCTATGAAACTATAAGAAAACTGCCCTATCTCAGAGCAGAAAATATTATCATCTCGCTGCTGTGCGGTATGGACTAACCAATTGCTGCTGTGTGCACATAATGCTGCATGGAATTCTGTTTGAGACGTGTACGCAGCTAGCAAAGCATTCCAGTTTCTCTGGTCTGTAATGTGAACCTAAATTAGTGATAGGAAAAAAAGACACAGGACAAATTACGCCTGCCTGTAATTAAGTCCGCTCGTGCTAATTGCGGCATTTCTGATGAAGACTGCTCTTGCAGCCGGCGCCTTGTAAGAAGAAATTAGACGCAGTAATGCGGTTCCTTTATTACCTTGACCGTGATAATTGCCGTAGTGGCATGGAGGGCTGATGAACCGCCTATTCTTAATGACGTTGTTTTAAGCCGTGTTGCAAAAACAGTATTTAGCCTGGCGGTACTGCTTTTTGTAAAATGCAGGCGATTATGAAAGCAGAAACTCGCATTGCTCCGAAAGATATTCCGACAGCTTTTAGGTCACTGTTCCGACAAATTACTAGTGAAATTTGTGAAGTTAAGATACAAGAATATGTTGGACTTCAATTTGCAAGATACCTGAGTCATTTCTTTCCTAATTAAATAGTATCTAATCTGGGAAGCAACTAGGAACGCAACGAATAAAAAATAAAAATCGCGTAGTTAGAAAGCATTGTAGTGAAGACTCCGGTAACTGTATTCGAAAACATCAGATGTAGCAGCGACAGCTCAGTTTGTTGCGGTGTGGCCAAGCGGTTCTAGGCGCTTCAGTCTGGAACCGCGGGACCGCTACGGTCGCAGGTTCGAGTCCTGCCTCGGGCATGGATGTGTGTGATGTCGTTAGTTTAGTTAGGTTTGAGTAGCTGTAAGTTCTAGGGGACTGATGACCTCAGATGTTAAGTCCCATAGTGCTCAGAGCCATTTCAACCATTTTTCAGTTTCATGAGTAAACGTTATTCGATGGCATCTGCCTTAGTATCTACCAGCGCCCCAGTAAATAACGTTTTTACGCGTATGATTGTTTGCGCAAATTAATGTGAATTGTTGACTATTTGCGAATTCATTCAGCCAGGAGGCTGATGGGTCAAAATGACATACGTTTGTACAGCCCTTTTCTTGATCGCATTGTGGTGTGTCAGCTGTATGTGTGTACGTGTATGTGAGTGTACTGTGCACTGTGAAGAAGACTGTAGAGAGCAAGTGTGCGGAGTAATATGGTCTTCAAGTTGCCTTTCATAATTATGGAAACAAAGGAAAGGAGGGAGAAAAATCTTGGCGTAGGCACTGAACTGTATAAAGACGGTAATATCCCCATTGGTGTACATATCATCACAAACAATCTCGCTGACACGTTTTCAGATATTCTAGGGCTCCACACAGTATGCAGTGTGTTTATACATTGAAGATCCAAAGAAACTGGTACACCTGCCTAATATCGTGTAGGGCCTCCGCGAGAACGCAAAAGTGCACAACACAACGTGGAATGGACTGTACTAATGTCGGAAGTAGTGCTGGAGGGAATTCATACCCCTAAATCCTGCAGGGCCGTCCATAAATCCGTAGAGTACGAGGGGATGGAGATCTGTTCTGAACAGCACGTCGCAAGGCATCCCAAATATGCTCAGTAAGGTTTGGTGGTCAGCAGAAGTCCTTACACTCAGAAGAGAGTGCCTCGAGCCACTCTGTAGCAATTCTGGACGTATGGGGTGTCGCATTGGCCTGCTGGAATTGCCGAAAACCGTCGGAAAGCGCAATGAACGTGAATGGATGCAGGTGATCAGAGAGGATGCTTACATACCTGTCAACTCTCAGAGTCATATCTAGACGTATCAGGGATCCCATATCACTCCAATTGCACATTCCCACACCATTGCAGGGCCGCCACAAGCTTGAACACTCCCTGCTGACATGCGGGGTCCATGGATTCATGAGGCTGTCTTCAAACACGTACACGTCCGTCTGCGCGATACAATTTCAGACTCGTCCGACTAGGCAACATGTTTCCAGACATCAACAGTCCTGTGGCGGTGTTGTCGGGCCCAGGCGAGGCGTAAGGCTTTGTGTCGTGAAGTCATCAAGGGTATACGAGTGGACATTCGGCTCCGAAAGCCCATATCGATGATGTTTCGTTGAATGGTTCGCAGACTGGTATTTGCTGCTGATCCATCTGCAGCAATTTGCGGAAGGGTCGCACTTGGTCACGCTGAACGATTCTCTTCATTCGTCGTGGGTCCCGTTCTTGCAGGATCTTTTTCCAGCCGCAGCGATGTCAGAGATTTGATGTTTTACCGGATTCGTGATATTCACTGCACTCTCGTGAATTGGGAAAATACCCACTTCATCGCTACCTTGGAGATGCCGTGTCCCATCGTTCGTGCACCGACTATAACACCACGTTCAAACTCACTTAAATCCTGATAACCTGCCATTCTAGCAGCAGCAACCAATCAGACAACTGTGCCAGACACTTGTTGTCTTGTGTAGGCGTTGCCGACCGCAGCGCCGTATTCTGGCTGTTTACACAGCTGTCTTTGAATACCCATGCGTACACCAGTTCCTTCAGCGCTTCGGTGTAAATTAGTTATACAAATGTGACCTTTAATTGTGAAAAAGGTAATTAAATCGCAGAAATGTTTGTTACAACACTGAATGTAGTATATCATCAAGTTTGTTTTACAAATGTTGGATTACGTAACGTGATTTCTGCTCGCCCCTTATCCGAGCATTATGCCCAATCATTTTGCTACTGGTGTGGGAAGTGCCTTCGTCACTGAACACAATGCTATGAAGAAAATTATCTTCAGTGCATATTTTGTTAACATTCCTATACAAAACGTAGCTCGTTTTTCTTTGACACTTTCTGGTAAAGCTTCAAACAGTACCAGTTTGTACGTTTTGAACAACGGGCATTTCTGTAACGTCTTTCACATTTTGAAACTAGGTATATTCAATTCCATTATACGCTGGCACGTCTCCTTGACTTACCAGAACTAGAAATATAAGACCGCTGGACTTGCTCAATTGCTGCATAACAGAGACTGCTGGCAGACCATGACCCAGCGTCCTATATGATGTACAGCCAATGTCGGTGAAAAGGGTTGTACCAATTGATGACAGTCCGTCATTGAGATGGTGGCTGGCGATTTTAGTACTGAAGTGTCTCTGAGCTGTAGTAGCGGATTAAGATTCATGAATCCATAAGCAATACTGCGCACACTCTGCACCGTTGTGCGACTCCATGACGGCAGTTGGAGTAACTCATTCGCGCATGCCACTTAGCGGTAACGTCCTTAAATAACAGCGTTAAGCGGGAATAAAACTTGAAGATATACTGCATTAAGTGCTGTCTCAAACATTTCTGAAGTAACGGGTTTCTTTTGTATAACTATTTCGTAAACACCCTGTATATGTCTTAATGCACATACTGGCAAAACATATGTGGCCATTGGTAGCATTTTTTGATTTGTGATAGAATTTTGGCTGTGTAGATCTTAAGAAGACAAGGTGTCAGATAAGAGCACAAGATGCAGTACATTGTTACATGTTTGGACAGGAAAGCAAAACCTATTGCCTACTACAAAACAATGTGAAGCCTATCCCACAAGTTCTCACATCTAATGGATTATGAGCATGTGAGCAGACATACAGAAATAAGGAGGAAAGCGAAACAAAAATGGTCCTAAGGAGTCAAAACGATTGTTATCCCTGTAGTCGTTTCCAATTACTGGAAACTACACCACTGGCCATTAAAATTGCTACACCAAGAAGAAATGCAGATGATAAACGGGTATTCATTGGACAAATGTATTATACTAGAACTGATATGTGATTACATTTTCACGCAATTTGTGTGCATAGATCCTGAGGAATCAGTACCAAGACGAAGACCTCTGGAAGTAATAACGGCCTTGATACGTCTGGGCATTGAGTCAAACAGAGCTTGGATGGCGTGTACAGGTACAGCTGCCCATGCAGCTTCAACACGATACCCCAGTTCATCAAGAGTAGTGAGTGGCTTATTGTGACGAGCCAGTTGCTCGGCCACCATTGACAGACGTTTTGAATTGGTGAGAGATCTGGAGAATGTGCTGGCCAGGGCAGCAGTCGAACATTTTCTGTATCCAGAAAGGCCCCTACAGGACCTGCAACACGCGGTCGTGCATTATCCTGCCGAAATGTAGGGTGTCGCAGGGATAGAATGAAGGGTAGAGCCACGGGCCGTAAAACATTTGAAATGACACGTCCACTGTTCAAAGTGCCGTCAATGCGAACAAGAGGTGACCCTGACGTGCAACCAATGGCACCCCATAGCATCACGCCGGGCGATACGCCAGTATGGTGATAACGAATACATGCTTCCAACGTGCGTTCACCGCGATGTCGGCAAACACGGATGCGACCATCATGATGTTGTGAACAGAACCTGGATTCATCCGAAAAAATGACGTTTGCCATTCGTGTACCCACGTTCGTCGTTGAGTACACCAACGCAGGAGCTCCTGTCTGTGATGCAGCGTCACGGGTAACCGCACCCATGGTCTACGAGCTGATAGTCCATGCTGCTGCAAGCGTCGTCGAACTGTTCGTGCAGATGGTTGTTGTCTTTCAAACGTCCCCATCTGTTGACTCAGGGATCTAGACGTGGCTGCACGATCCGTTACAGCCATGTGGATAAGATGCCTGTCATCTCGACTGCTAGTGTTACGAGGCCGTTGGGGTCCAGCACGGCGTTCCGTATTACCCTCCTGAACGCACCGATTCCATATTCAGTCATTCGATCCCGACCAACGCGAGCAGCAATGTCGCGATACGATAAACCTCAATCCCGATAGGCTACAATCCGACCTTTTCCAAAGTCGGAAACGAGATGGTACGCATTTCTCCTCCTTACACGACGCATCACAACAACTTATCACCAGGCAACGCCGGTCAACTGCACTTTGTGTATGAGAAATCGGTTGGAAACTTTCCTCATGTCAGCACGCTGTTGGTGTCGCCACCGGCGCCACCCTTGCGTGAATGCTCTGAAAAGATAATCATTTTCAGATCACTACATCGTTTTCCTGTCGGTTAAATTTCGCGTCTGTAGCACGCCATCTTAGTGGTGTAGAAATTTTAATGGCCAGTAGTGTAAAAGGTGCCTTTCACTCTCAAAAAATCGGAAGTAAGCCATGACGCGAACGAGACACCTTGTGGTTGACAGATGCCAGTGACAGAGGCAGTGCAGCCAACCACGCATAATTGAACTCTGTAAATAGCTGATGAGCTGACAAGGATTGTTTGGCAACTAACCGCTACGATTTTTCCTGAGGCGCCAATAAGTTAAATTAGCCGAAGTGCAGTATGCAACTGGAGTACTGAACATGGATTCCTCATTCTTCATTGTTAGCATTGCACCTTTCCTAATACATTGACGTAAAAGAAACGACACAAAAGAATGTTGGTGGGGGTGGTTTCACATCTTAAAGATGATTATCCAAATCTATCAGCAGTCGCTTAAGAGTGGCGGCAGTAGCACCACAGTTAGGATTCAAATCAGGTCTCCTTTAAACACATGCTGTAACGGTGGTAAAACTACCTGTGAGATTGGACGTGGTGATGTTAGTCAAGAACGTCAATAGGGGACAAAGATGCCATTATGAACACCTCTCCGACTCTGGAACAGTTCGTGTAATAGGGCTACGAGAAATTGGATGTTTCTTCTGCGATACTACAGAAAGACTTGGCAGGAATGCAGCCTCTCTATGTGATTGCCAGCAGTGGTGGCCACGAGAATGTACGGCCACAAGAAGACTGGGCTCTGGACAGCACGTAACGCTGCTGGAAGGGAACACCATCGTGTTCGGCGTTCTGTTCCAGCACACAGTTCTGGATCTGCAGCAGCAATTTTAGCAGCAGTTGGCAACACAGTGACACAATGGTTGCTAATCGATTACTTCACGGACAGCTCCGAGCCAGATGCCCTGTAGCGTGCATTCCACGGTTCCCAAACCACCGTCATATGAGACTTCAGTGGTTACAAGCTCAAGCTTATTGAAGGGCGGAGTGGGGGCCTGTTGTTTTCTGATGTAAGCTGGTTCTGACTCTGTGTCAGCGATGGCTGTGTCTTATAAGGAGGCCAATTAGTAGAATAAAATTTTCACTCTGCAGCGGAGTGTGCGCTGATATGAAACTTCCTGGCAGATTATAACTGTGTGCCGGACCGAGACTCGAACTCGAGACCTTTGCCTTTCGCGGGCAAGTGTTCTACCAACTGACCTACCCAAGCACGACTCACGCCCCTTCCTCACAGCTTTAATTCCGGCAGTACCTCGTCTCCTACCTTCCAAACTTCACAGAAGATCTTCTGCAAACCTTACAGAACTAGCACTCCTCGAAGAAAGGAAGTTTCATATTAGCGCACACTCCGCTGTAGAGTGAAAATTTCATTCTAGAAACATCCCCCAGGCTGTGGCTAAGCCATGTCTCCGCAATATCCTTTCTTCCAGGAGTGCCAGTTCTGCAAGGTTCGCAGGAGAGCGTCTGTGAAGTTTGAAAGGTAGGAGACGAGGTACTGGCGGAATTAAAGCTGTGAGGACGGCGCGTGATTCGTGCTTGGGTGGCTCAGTTGGTAGAGCACTTTCCCACGAAAGGCAAAAGTCCCGAGTTCGCGTCTCGGTCCGGTACACAATTTTAATCTGCCATGAAGTTTCAAGGCCGATTAGGGCGTACATCCAGTCTGTATGCGAGCTTGCCACACTGGACGGACGAGTAAATGTAGATAAATGTAAATTAATGCAGATGAACAGGAAAAAGAATCCCGTAATGTCTGAATAATCCTTTAGTAGTGTAGCGCTTGACACAGTCACGTCGATAAAATATTTGGGCGTAACATTGCAGTGCGATATGAAGTGGGACAAGCATGTAATGGCAGTTGTGGGGAAGGCGGATAGTCATCTTCAGTTCTTTGGTAGAATTTTGGGAAGATGTGGTTGATCTGTAAAGGAGACCGCTTATAAAACACTTATACGACCTCTTCTTGAGTACTGCTCGAACGTTTGGGATCAGGTCGGATTGAGGGAGGACATAGAAGCAATTCAGAGGCTGGCTGCTAGATTTGTTACTGGTAGGTTTGATAATCACGCGAGTGTTACGGAAATGCTTCAGGAACTCGGGTGGGACTCTCTAGACGAAAGGAGGCGTTCTTTTCGTGAATCGCTACTGAGGAAATTTAGAGAACCAACATTTGAGGCTGACTGCAGTACAATTTTACTACCGCCAACTTACATTTCTCGGAAAGACCACAAAGACAATATAAGAGAGATTATGGCTCGTACAGAGGCATATAGGCAGTTCTTTTTTCCTCGTTCTGTTTAGGAGTGGAACAGGGAGAGAAGATGCTAGTCGTGGTACGAGGAACCCTCCGCCACGCACCGTATGGTGGATTGCGGAATATGTATGTAGATGTAGATGTAGAGTAAACCTGGCGTTATTGTCTGGGGTGCGATTTTGTATGAGAGCAGGAGCACGCGCCCAGACCGCAAATTTGTACGTCAGTGTTTTGAGGTCCTGCCCACTCGTCTCTTCTAGGGTGCCTAAAGGATGCTGCTTTCTCGGATAGCTGTACAACAAATCAAGCAAATCACATTAATGGTTTATATTACAATAAATAAGACTGACGATACTTAACCTTGGTTTACAGTGGTGTCGCAAGCTGTGGGCGACATACAAATAGTCAATGTCTTTCGCAATTAACATTAGGCACTTGTCTCAGTTCAGCAGTAAGGATGAGGCCTCTTCTACTCTTGCGTTCTTCATCTTCGTGCCGGCGCTTGTCGTGAGGCCGGAACATTCCTCCCCTCCCCCCCCTCCTCCTCCCGGCAAAGCGACGGGAGTCGTCGCGTAGGGAGTGCGACCACTGCGGGAGAGGCAGGAGTGTGGCCGCTTCGCTGGACCGGAAGCTGTGGCTGCAGGGGATATCAAGCTTCCTGCCGTACACCGTCATCCGGCCTTCGCTCTCTCGGAAACGTTCCCCGGAAAACGACCAGAAGGGTACGCGTCCACCTCCTGCTGCCATGAACCAGATGATGAAGGCGGCGACTGCTGCGGTGTAGGCGGGTCCAGCTCCATCTGTAGGACGATAGGAGGTGGAGGAGGCGAAGGCTCCGTCTCCACGGGGTCGTCCCGCGGTGTCGTGATGACTCCCTCTTGCGGCTGCTGTGGCTGCGCTGTCCTCTGGACCCGTGAATCTGGAGGAAGAGACACTGACATATGATCGTGCACGTGACAGAGGCGAAGTTGATTTTGATGTGGGCGCTGCAAGCCGTCTGGAAGTCGACGGACGATCTCGCATAGTGCCCACCTTCTACTGTCGCTTAAAAACCCTGTAAAAGACAATACCATGCGTCTCGAAGAGATACTTGCGGCCTTCCTTCGGCGCCGGATGCTGAAGAGGGTGGGGAAGGTGGAGCAGTCCGATGGTTGCGGCCGTGAAGCAATTCCGCCGGCGGTGGTCCATCTCGTGTGTGCGAACGATAGGATGCGAGAAACAGCTACAGTGCGTGATCTTTGCTGTGTGCGGCCATCTGCTGCTTGAAGGTTCTGACAAAACGTTCCGCTTCGCCGTTTGACTGTGGATGGAACGAACAGTGCACTAGTTAGGTGCTGTATGAAATTGCGTTCAGAGAATTTTCAGATTCATTTTACGTGAAGTGAGGGCCGTTGTCTGACATTATGACTTCAGGTAAACCTTCGAGGCAAGATAATACAGGATAACACCTGAATTGTACTACGTGACGTTCTCGAGTTCATTGGGACAGCAAAACGGAACTTTCTATATGGGTCAACCACAATCAACCAACGAGTGTTCCAAAAAGATCCCGCAAAGCGTATGTACACACTTTACTATAGTAATTGCGACTTAGACCAAGCGGAGAGTTTTTGTGGCGGAGCGGACTGATTTGCCGCACACGGGTGACACTGTGAAGTCATCTGTTCCATTTGGGTGTTCATACCCAGCCCAGTACAGTGCCGACGCGATAACCGTTTCGTACGAACATTGCCCCAGTGTCTTTGTTGAAGTAGCTGAAACACTCCTTTTTGCAAAGCTTTAGCGGTCAAAGTACGTGTCTGTCCACTGTCATTTTGAACAAGAATCAGATCTTGCTATACAGCGAGGCCATTCTGACGTGCAAAGTATCTGCGCACTACAGAGTTCTTTACGCTATGCAAGGTACGAGGCCAAGATGTGCGAATGTATTTTAGCAAAATGTTCAGATCTTAATAAGTTTCCGTGGCCTGTGCAATTTTCCTATAGTTCAGCGGAAAAGATTGAAGCAAGTCAGAATCCTGAGCATCGATATGACAACAAGATGCAGCAGAAGCATCAAAGTCAGTATTAGGGCCAATCGGAAGACGTGAAAGTGCGTCCGCATTACCATGATGAGCCGTCACACGATACACAATCTCGTTCTGGTATTGAGACAACAACAAAGCTCATATTTACAGTTTTTGGGCAGGAACTGGTTTCATCGGATGAAACAGTGACTGGAAACGCTTGTGATCCGTTACTAAGTTCCTTAAGTTCAGGTAAGAATGTGTCCCGTGATGCAATGGGAATAGTTCTGGCCTGGCAAAATTTCGGCTGAGCATTGTCTTTCATTGTAATATGTGCAAGAAAGTTGTTAGCCTTGCCTAAACCTTCAGAAAAGTGTTCCGAGGATTTTTTTTAGCTAGTTAGCCACACAGTCTTCTGCGTAGAATTCAGACAATGACAACACATTGTTCTGAATGTTAAAGCCAATCAAATCAAAAGAATGAAGACCAAATATGTTGTCACTATCGCGTGCTTGTAGCACTGTAAAAGGCACTGTTAACGTATGCAAGCGATACATGACAGGCAAAATACATGTTCTGAGAACGGGAATGTTTCACCCATTATACGCCGTCAGTTGCTTGATAGTTTTAGACAGGTGAGTCACGACTGAGCAATGTAACAGAGACATCTGTGTCCGACTGCAATTTCACACATCTTCCACAAAGAAATAAATGAACAAAAAGATTGTTTGACGTGCGTATCACAGAAGAAACCGCACGCTTTCAAGTTTAGCTAATGCATGTTGCAGACTGTGAATATACTGAAACTTCCTAGCAGATTGAAACTGTGTGCCGGACCGAGACTCGAAATCGGGACCTTTATTTTGGGCGAGCAAGTGCTCTGCCATCCTTTTTTTTCCTTTTAATCTCATTTTGTTCGTGTTCGTTCTTTGTATCTGCTCTGAGCGAACGTCGCAAGACACCCGTTTCAGTTCGTCGTTGATCCATTAACTCAGTTTTTTTATTACACAGGGCAGCTAACCCTCTGACCGAACACGCTGAGTTACCGTGCCAGCTTCTGGAAACATCCCCCAGGCTGTGGCTAAGCTATGTCTCCGCAATATCCTTTCTTTCAGGAGTGCTAGTTTCTACAAGGTTAGCAGGAGAGCTTCTGTAAAGTTTGGAAGGTAGGAGACGAGTTACTGGTAGAAGTGAAGCTGTGAGGACAGGACGTGAGTCGTGCTTGGGTAGCTCAGTTGATGACGGCACAGTAGATCAGCGTGTTCGGTCAGAGGGTTGCTCGCCCTCTGTAATAAAAAAAAAAAAACTGTGTAGAGAGATCAACGATCAACTTGAACAGATGTCTTGTGACGTCCGCCAAGACCAAACGCAAAAACAAGATGGTAGAGCACTTGCCCGTGAAAGCGAAATTTCCTGAGTTCGAGTCTCGGTCCGGCACACAGTTTGCCAGGAAGTTTCATATCAGCGCACACTCCGCTGCAGAGTGAAAATCTCATTCTGTGAATACACTGCAGAAATGACATGGGACTTGTGATGAGATTTTTGTTAAGTGGGCAGAATTCTTATGTTGCTTCTGTTGCAAACATTCGTATTGTACATGTCCTTTCCTACTAAAGCGTAACAATGAGATTGTCGGGAGGGGCAGTCTTGGCGTTTGTTCCGTGAACAACACCCAAGGCAAACCTTAATTCTGTTCGCCTGTGTAGCCAGTTGTTTAGCGAACTATTTACGTGGCGTGGAGCATTGTGTGGCTAGCTCAAGCTGCCCACTGAACGGGCCCATAGTGAACAAGGGATGCAACCCAGCAAACAGCTGCTGCTCAAATTTATCGCCTGGCAGGGCACCTGAATCGTACTGATCTAGTATTGGTATTACCTGCTGAAATGATGGATCAGACTGTTTCAAAATCTGTGCTCTGAGTTTGACATCAGGGACATCGTACACGATCGCATCACGCAACATAACATATGAATGTAAAGCACCGCAAGCACATCTGAATTTGCATTCGCGTGTCACACTCTGCAGCTCTGTTATACACTGGCAATAAGTTTGTTCTGACCGTTATTTTGCAATTAAATAATCGATACCTAGCTGCTATCTCATTCACTTGTTGGTCATATAAGTTAGTTAGTGACTCGATCACTTGGTCGTAAGCAAGTTCACTTGGATTGGCGTTTGGATATAACTTCTGAATTAATTAGAACACAGCCCTTCCTACTGTATGTAATAGGTAGGGAAGTTACAGTGAAATGAATACCATTAGCTGCATACACGCGTTGATATTAGTCAACGGGAACAGTTGAAAATGTGTGCTCCGACTGGGACTCGAAGCCATGATCTCCTGCTTACATGGCAGACGCTCTATCCATCTTTTGTTTTCATTATGTTCGGTATTGTTCGTTGCGTTTGATCTGGGCGGACCTCACAAGACATCCGTTCAAGTTGATCGTTGATACCTTTACTCAGTTTTTTTATTACATAGGACGAGCAACCCTCTGACCCAACACGCTGAGCTACGAGCATCCATCTGAGCCACCGAGGACACAGACGATAGTGCAACTGCAGAGACTTAAATCTGGCGCGCCTCCCGTGAGACCCACATTCGCAACTTATTGTCCCGCACTACATTCGTAGTGCCCCTACCCATCATATTACTCGCCGCTTTACTGCCGATTCAATAATTCTGGCACTGTGTGTGCATCCGCACAGAAGAAGATGGTCAGATGGCCGGTGAGCCTTAACTAAATATATATGAAGATAGGGAAGTTTCACAGTACCTGGTAGGTTGTGGGCGAGAAGGTGCACTTGAATCTGGGACAACCACTTGAGCCATTCCTCGTCCTGTTCGCGAAACAGTCGAAAAGGCGGTATGGCAGTAGGTGGTGTCTGTTTCGTCGGACGCGCAGCGTTGGCCAGTAGCTGCTGCACCGTGTTGAGCAGGGTGGAGATTTTCTGCGTCTGGAACTGAAACATCTGGATTAGCCGTGTGGCATCTAACGCTCGTGGCTGTGGCACCTGAGCAGGGGGCGGGATAGGCGGGGTGGTCATTTTGGAAGAGACAAATGGGAGAAACAGACAAGATAAGCAAGCAAAATAAGTAGAAAAGCGAAGAAAATCTCTGCAGTGCCCTCCTGAAAACTTAAAATTTTGTGTGCTGCCTTACGGCAGGTCCTGTCATGGGGGCAGCCTCGTCAGAGAGGTTCACCGCATGAGCGTCTAGGGAAGTGATTCCGGTGGTGGTTTCCCGTTGCCGTCCACTGATGATGATGAAATGATAAGGAGGACAACACAACACCCAGTCCCTTAGCACAGAAAATCCCCGACCAGTCGGAAATAGAAACCGGGCCCTTAGCGCGACAGACCGCTGCGCTGACCACTCAGCTATCGGGGCGGACTCCAACTGCCCCTGCAAAGGAAAGACAAGAGGAAATTAAGGCGCCAGGAAAATACAAAGAATTCTGTGGCTGCCAGGTACCGTAGAACTCATCACCAATGTGGTGTCCTGCCCACTCGTCTCTTATGGGATGCCTAAAGGCTGCTGCTGTCTCGGATAGCTGTACAACAAATCAAGAAAATCACATTAATGGTCTTTATTACAATAAAGTAGACTGACAATACTTAACTTTGTTTTACAATGGTGTCGCAAGCGATGGCCGAGATGCAAATAATCAATGTTCATAAAATGGCTCTGAGCACTATAAGACATAACATCTGAGGTCATCAGTCCCCTAGACCTTAGAACTACTTAAACCTAACTAACCTAAGGACATCACACACGTCCATGCTCGAGGCAGGATTCGAACCTGCGACCGTAGCGGTCGCGCTGTTCCAGACTGTAGCTCGTCCATATTCCAGTGTTGTAACCCTTTATGCTCTACAATGTGTCCACATGTTGCCTTGGCCAGTTCGATCACCAGTTCTGTCTCCAATCGAGCACATGTGGGACATCATATGACAACGCCAGCATCATCCACATACAGTACTAACTGTCCCTGTATTGGCCAACGTTGTGCAATAGCCATGGAACCCCATCCCACAAACTGACATCCGACACCTACAGAACACAATGCATGCACGTTTGCATGCTTGCATTTGACTTTCTAGTGGTTACAACGGTTATTAATGTACTGGCATTTCACGTTTGCAATGGCAAATCTCTCACTTTCACTAATCTGTAATGTTGCAATGCTTATCACTTAAATATGTTACCTAGACAAATGTATTTCAGAAATTTCATCACTTTTCATTAATTACTTTATGGTGTTGTAATATTTTTCCATCGGTGTATATCTTAATGACCTCCCTTAGATAACTGCACATAATATTAACGCTGTTCCCGTTTGCAGATTGTAGAAGCGTAGTTGTTTTAGATTCAGCTAGAAAACTGAACAATATAGCAAGTTAAGCTTCGAAGAGAAGCAGCCGTTACTTCACATCCTGACAGAAGGTTCATGCACTTTCAGGTTATTTCTCTTCCTTCACTCTGTAAGAGCAGGTAGGTAAAAGGAACACTCAAATCTTCGATGTGGACTTCTGTTTCTCTTATTTTATAGCGATCCTCGTTTATCCTTGTGTAGGTGGGAGGCAACAAAATATTTTCACATTTGGAGGAGAATTTCGGCGAATGAAATTTTGTGAAAGGATATCGCCGCAAGGAAAACCGCCTTTAATGATTGCCACGCCGACTGACTAACCAAGTCCGTGAAACTATCTCTTACATTTCGCGTTAATACAAAACGAGCTACACTTCCTTGAACTTTTTCATTGTCCTCCGTCAGTCCCATCCGCTAACGACCCCGTACTACGCAGTAACACTCCAAAAAGGTCGGGAAAGTTTAGTGTAAGCAATCTCTTTAATAGATTCAATGCATTTTCTAAGCGTTCAACCAATAAAACGCACTCTTTGATTCGCCTTTCCCATAACACATTCTGTGTGATAGTTTCAAATTCCGTTATTCGTAATTGTTATCTAGAAATACTTAGCTGAATCGAGAACCTTTAAATTTGTGCCACTTATCGTGTAACTCGAAATTTAACGAATTCCTTTCACCCGCAGTATTCTTGTGGAGAACCCCACAATTTTTTCCCTTTTCGCGCCATAAAGTTGTCTAACTCATCTTCGAAAAGAGTTTGATTTTATGGTTACTGTACTTGACGCTAAACGAAACCATCATACGCAAACAATGTTAGAAGACTGCCTAAATTGTTTCCTATAACGTTGATACAGATTACGAACAGCGGTGAGTCTATGACATTTCTATGGGGAACTCCAGATATCAATAATGTTCACTCGATTACTTCCCATTAGTTGCTGCGAATTATGTCCGTTCGCACAGGAAATCACGAATCCAGTCGCGCAACTGAGACGATACTCCATAGGCATGCAATATTACAACAAGCTGGTGAGGAGCAGTGTCAAAAGCTTTATGGAAATTTAGAAATACGGAATCTGTCTGAGATCCTCTGTTGACAGCACGCATTGTTTCGTGTGAATAAAGAGCCAGTTGTGTTTCACAAGATATTTTCTGAATCACTATGTGTCAGTATAACGTTTCCTTACAGGTATTTCGTAATGTTAGAACACAGCATATGTTCCAAAATCCTACTGCAAATTGCTGTCAGTGACAAGGGTTGTAATTCAGCGTACTATGGAATAATTTCTTTCTTGTGTGTTGATGTAACCTGTGCAACTTTCCAGTCCTTAGGTATGGATCTATAGTCGAACTAGCGGTTGTGTACTATTGCTAAAATTCAAGCTGTCAGCATACTCCGAAAGGAACGTAACTGGTATAAAATCTGGAATAGCATACTTGCTTTTACTAAGTGACGCGCTGCTTCGTTGCATCGACGATACCTACTTCTATGTTGACAGATGATTATTGATTAGAAATCTGAAATATTTACTGCATCTTTTGGGGTGACGGACTGTCAGAAAAACCGTGTTTAGTAACACCGCTTTGGTGGCGCTGTCGTCGATCAGCATTTATATCGCGCAATGAAGGTATTCACTGTGTAGTTTACATACAACCAGAATCTCTTCGAATTTTCTACTAGATTTTGTGACTGAGTTTCATGGTCGAATTTAAACTGTGAATTTTTTTTCTGGATAAGAAGAAAAATAGCATTCTTATCCTAATTGAGGTATATGAGTTCCTCAAAATGTACTTGCTAAATGTCAGCATAATGGAGGCACAACGTTGATTTCTAGAGCACAAGTTTTAGACAAAATTCGGTATAAACAGGCGTTGTCCAGAAATACATGCAAAATAGACAACAGAAACATAACGTCCCAGTAATGAAAACAGGTAACTGTCTGGTCGCACAACTGAAGGCACAATACAGAAGTAAAAGAACAATAAATGTCTTACAGCCAATCAGAATAAACACAGAACAAATGCTGACTGGAAATTAGAACAATGGTTCAAAGACAATGAAGATAGAAAAGAAGAATGTAGAAATATAGAAATACAGGAGAATTGTAAATGCGTAGAGCACTATCAGGAACTGTAAATATATATATTTTTTTTTTAGGCCGCTTTCCTACAGTCTGTCAAAGCAGTTAGATTGTGCATGGAGACACCATCAACATGTGGTACAGAAGTGAAATAGGATAGGTACCGTCTTTTGCGACTGCAACCTTATTATGATTAATTCTTGAAAATAAGCCGGAAACACCTGTTGTACGAACCTTTAATAGTACTGTCGGTTCCACAATACTTGAGTTGCATCTTCAAGCACATTTATTTGCGAATCATTTATTATATCAAAAACTGACCACATTGGTGTCCCATCATTCCCAGTCAGGTTATAATCAAATCGTCGAAATAGTGACGAATTTATTATAACATGACTGAGAATAATGGAACGTCCATTGTTCTCAGGTTTTTCACGTGAATGATCTGAAAGAAAACGTACCTGAAGATGCAACTCGAATGTTGTGAAACCGGTAGTACTAGTTAAGGGTCGTACAACAGCTATTTGCGGTTTATTTTTCAAGAATTTTTATCTTCCACTGGGGATGTCTACACTATAAAGTCCGCTCCTAAAAAAGACTGTTGTACATAAAACTTTTATAACACTCTCAAAAGACGGTATATATCCCACAATTACTTGCGAATTACTTGCGAAGGAAGTGGTGAGGCTATCCGGCTACTCACTGCAAGCCGCGTGGGGTTGAGAGGAGCCTGCAAGATGCCTCCTCAAGCTATATACCTTTCGGTCGTATTTGTCACCCTCACAGGCTGAACCGACTGAGTTTCGAACCGCTCCCAATGGACCCAATTGCATCTCGGAAATTATCTCGCAATGGGACGCACGAGAAGACAAGAATGGCCAACGCAAGTGAGTTATGGGCGGCGACTCTTACATAAATCAATAATAATGGGGGTAGGTACGTCTACCAAATGAAGTTACAGCCATGGTCCAGATTAACTTTGAGGGCAAACACGAAGAAAGACAGTCATCAATGCGAACAAGTTAAAAAGAACGCAAGAAATTACTGACCACTTACATTGATATCACCTAGCGGAAACTGAAGTGGCTAGAAAAGGATAAGGTCGGTGTGGCTCCCTGTAACCTGGACATTCTCTTGAGGCGGATAAACCGCTAGTAGCGTAACACTTGCCCCGACTGTACGTGTAAAGTAAAGAAAGTTTCCACATTCAAAATCTACTACCGCTCGGAAATGATTGAGCCTATGTTCATAAAACCTAACATCTAGACATGTTAAGTATTCAGATTTAAGTACTTGATCGAAAGATCCTAATCGGTTTGATGTTATGATACACGAAATGGGAATCAATCCTCACCAACATAAACAGTACAGCTTGGCAAAACCTGCACTCGCAACAGCCAGCTGACATCCGTTTCTAATCAGAAGATTGGGTGCCTGTTCGCTGGGCGCATCCCCGTCACTGCTTCCACATCTTTGCTATGCCAACCAACTTTCTCTCCAACTTATCCGATGACTCCTGTCTACGCTACGGTCTCAGGTTCGAATCCTGCCTCGGTCATGGTGTGCGTGATGTCCTTAGGTTAGTTAGGTTTAAGTAGTTCTAAGTTCTAGGGGACTGATGACCTCAGAAGTTAAGTCACATAGTGATCAGAGCCTAAGTAACCCAGTGAGGTGCTTTTCCAAGTTACTTGAGAAGAATTTTGTTGTTTTTGTATCTCGCTGACATCATTCTGTCCCCCCCCCCTTTCCCCCACCAGGTGAAAAAACAAACTTCGATTGCAGCTGCCACATAGCGTCCGCACGAGAGCAGCTGAAAATGTTGTCTTTCTGACGGTCGCCCCTCCTACAATTATTCCCAGAAGGACTGTAGGCAAACTTTGGGAAAAATCTTGGCTGAAGCTACCAGGTAGCGTTTTATGTTAACACCTGAAAATGGCATCTTTTCACTGACGCCACCCTACAGTTGCTCATAGAAGTGCTGTCGGCAAACTTACCAATAAAATTTTCTCTTTAGCATGAACTGTGGCTTGTAAAAGAATTTACCTGCACGGAAAGAATGCAATGCTTTTTTTCCGTCTGAGCTTATTTGGTGGAAAGTCATTGCTTGTGCGCACCGACCATCCAATCTGCCTATGCTGAGGCTCATTCAGATCTCTCACAGAAATGAGCAGTAAACATAATTAGAGAAAACATGCACCCAGATAGACATGGAACTGTGTAAGATATACGTCAGCGGCTCGATACTCCGAATCATTAACTTCTCATCTCGATTAACAAAACGGCCTACACCCCAACAGACCTCTCCATTACGACAGCCCCTACCGTTAACTGGAAACTTGAATCTTTCCCGCCACAGGTCACCGGCGCCTCACGCCAAGCATGCACAGACAGACCTGTCCTAGCAAAAAAATTTGCTTCACATATATTTTTACTTGAGATTAAACATTACGATCACAGTATCAATTGGACGACATTCGACAATAAGCGAAGTATCAGAGCTACGCTCTGCTGACGGCTGTGGCTATGGAAATAGAAATATTTGTATCATTCTTATAACTTGATATACTTTTACCTTTGCTATCACAGTATTCCACATCAAATCCATACCTTCCTTGCGACTGGACATAGTCATTTCCTTTGCACATGTCGGAACACACACACATACTTTATAAACCTGATGCTCATGGCGAACCTATCCCGTACCCCCTATTACTAAGTATAATACTTCGCCAGTAACTGATTTCTGGCGATACAAAATAATACTGACCGAAAATCAGCTATGTGTGGACATGGCTCATAAGTTTTCTTGCGAGTGGCACCACTGTGCCTTTGAAAGAGAGGTGCCAGATGTTAAAAAACACAGTCATTTTAACATCACAAGCTGTCTTGGTTCTACAGGTATCCATGTTAATATCTGTACTGGCTTTATACGTCGATACACTACCTCTGACTGGACAAATACCGTGACACTGAACATAGATGGTTATCGTCAGAGTGTATAGTACCAGACCATCAGTGTAGTGCAACCTCGTAATAAAATAATCTAATTTTGAAATTAATTCGGCTAAGGAGTGTGGTATGAAACCGGTATTTGCATCTCCGTAACACAGCCGCCGCTAGATATTAATCCAGTATTTGAAATGCGTTCTGTCTCGATGCCATGTGAGAAGTTCGGTGACTTATCGACTGGGTTATAGGCGATGGTTGATTGAGAAGGATCACACACAGTAGTAGATGGTGTAATGATTGAAGTCGATAGAAGTGTACACTAGCTTTTTAGATCTCAAGTGATACTCTTTCGGTAGAAATGCTGTCTGGGCTTTGGAATCAAGTATTTCCATTCAACCACATACCTGCAATGGATCCTAGGGCGAAGTCCTTTAATGATTACAGCCACTAGTGAATAATGTTTCTGGCACTCTGTTATCTCGAAACGAGTCCCATTTCTCGAACCTATCTAGTACAGTAAAACTCCGTTTTGGTTTTAGGTAGTCCCTGTGCATCTTGCAACTGCCATTCAGACTCTGTGCTACCATCACTGCAGCTTTGCACATGTGATCATTCCAATGTAAGTCGGAACTGAGTAGAAGTCGGAGAAAACTATATCTACCAGCTTCTGCAACCCGTGTGGAAACAGGCTAAGCAAAGTTACTGGGACAGAACTGTGTTTTAGCCATTTGGCGGAAACAGCATACCGGCCGTTGTGTCCAAGCGGTTCTAGGCACATCAGTCTAGAACCGTGCTGCTGGTACGGTCGCAGGTTCTAACCCTGCCTCGGGCATGGATGTATGTGATGTCCTTAGGTTAGTTAGGTTCACGTAGTTCTAAGTCTCGGGGACTGATGATCTCAGATGTTACGTCCCATAGTGTTCAGAGCCATTTGAATCGTTTTGAAACTGGAAATGGGAGAAGGGCGAAGATTTTGCTACAGCACTGTGGTGCAGCCCCAAACTACATACAAGTACTACAGAACACTTCCCTCAGGGCCCATTCACATCTGTCACCCCATCATTCTATCTTCGTATTTCTGTACCATCCAACATAGAAAAATTATGTTCTATAAAAGCTCCACAAACTTCATCCGATAGAGAGCTCTATAAGATTTTTACCGCATTCTCTCCTCCAATGTATCGAAAACAAATACCGCCGGCATGCTGGCTTCGAGCACATGTGACGATCCTATTAAATATACAGGTATTCATCAGTTGCACGCACCAGTGTAAAGGTGCGTCGCCTCTAGGAGGGTGTTCGAATACCACAAACTCTACTATAAGTCATGGAGACCCTCCCTGCGACTCTATATCGTTGCTGGAAACATTGTTTTATTTTCTGCTGTAACATGCTTTGTACACTGCCATACATTTTGCTTTTCCTGCCACGACTTCGAGTTCTGTGCCAGATGTCAATGACACATGCACGTGCATACAGAAAACAGAGCAAAGTCACTGTGGAATATGTGGGTGGAGGCTGCTGGATGCAATCGAGTACAATGCTATACTACGCTTCCCGATCAGAAAAATAGTGAATTTGCGCTAGGTTTTGGCAGCTGAACCACATTTACAAGCAGTTTTAGAACACGGAACGAGAGGTTATGTCACACGTCCTACACCATTACAGAGCATTCACCAGCTCGAACAGTAGACTGCTGACATGCAGGGTCCAGGGATCTATGAGGTAGTCTCTATTCCCGTTCACGTCCATTTGCTCAATAGAATTTGAAACGAGAATCGTCCGGTCTGGCAACATGTTTCCAGCCATCAACATTCCAATGACGGTGTTGACGGGCCCAGCGAGGTCTAAAGGTTTGTGACGTGCAGTCATCAACGGTACAAGAGTGGGCCTTCGGCTCCGAAAGTCCGTATCGATTACGTTTCGCTGAATGGTTCGCACGCTGACATCTGTTGATGGTGCTACAATGAAATCTGCAGGAATTTGCGAAAGGGTTGCACTTCTGTCACGTTGAACGATTCTCTTCAGTCGTCGTTGGTCCCTGTCTTGCATGATCTTTTTCCGGCTGCATGACGTCGGAGATTTGATCTTTTACCGGATTTCTGATATTCACGGTACACTCTTGAAATGGTCGTACGGGAAAAACCCACTTCATCGCTACCTCGGATATGCTGTGTCCCATTGATCGTGTGCCCGTTATAGCACCAAACTCACGTAAGTCTTGATAACCTGCCATTGTAGCAGCAGTACCTGATCTAACAACTGTGCCAACCACTTGTCATCCTATACAGGCGTTGCCCACCGCAGTGTCATATTCTGCCCGTTTATATGCCTCTGTATTTGGATACGCATGTCTACACCAGTTTCTTTGGCGCTTCAATCTATTTCCATTGCAATCAAAAACGTTTTCTACCGATGTTTCCATTGACCCAGACAGGCGGAACTACTGTTCATTTGTTTCCGACGTCCGGATAGCTGGATGATTTTTTCCTTTGTTTCTGTTTTTTTGTTTTGGGTTTTTCTGATCAATATTCGTAATTTTTGGGTAGCGTTCCGAGCTCGTGAATTAATAAACATCAGTTAATAGCGTATTTGTTGTGTTAAAGTGTTATGTTTAGTTCTGCTATCGGCTGTGTCATTTGTAATGTTCTAGAAGATTCAACATGACCTGAAATGTTCAAATAACTTGCGGGTTTGCTGCCGGGTGACGTCGTCGACCACCGCCGATATTTCGACAGGAGCACACCCTGCCATTCTCAAGGCACAAATGGAAAAAGGAAGCAATGTGCAAGGAACTTTAATACCTCGGTTCACAGAGGAGAAACAAGGAAGATACCACACACAGTAACCGCAAAGTAAACAAATCAAAGATAACCACCATCAGAAATGTCGATAGTTACTATTATTCAACAGGTGAGGTAGCCCTAATTCTGTCCCTCTGTTTTTTGATGAGAGACAGATCCGGATTCCAAGCAGCATTTAGACAAAATCCACTATCTCTGTTTATAAGGTTGTTTGATAGTTTGATTTCAACCGCTTCCTTAATAACACTATCCCAATAGCTGGACGTGCAAGCCAGAATCTCCGTTTTGTTGTATTCCATAGGATGACCGGTGTCGAGGCAATGTTCTGCAATAGCGGATTTGCTCGACTGTTGTAAGCGTGTGTGACGCTTATGTTCAATACACCGGTCTTCCACAGTCCTGATTGTCTGACCAATATATGACATGCCACAACTGCAAGGAATACGATAGACCCCAGCCTTACGCAAACCAAGATGATCTTTTACGGACGCCAACAGGGCCTTAATCTTAGAAGGTGGTCGAAACACACACTTCACATCAAATTTCCGCAAAATACGGCAAATCCTGTTAGAAATGCTTTCTGCATAAGGCAAAAAGGCCGTAGAGTTAGGTGCCACTTCGTTGCTATCATCACTCACCCGTTGCACAGAAGGCTGATAGCGCAACGCACGTTTGATCTGCCTCTCACTAAAGCCATTCTGACGAATGGAGCCTTCGAGATGTGATAGCTCTACATCTACATGGATACTCCGCAAATCACATTTAAGTGCCTGGCAGAGGGCTCATCGTACCACTTTCACAGTAATTCCCTATCATTCTGGTCTCTAACAGCGCGCGGAAAAATCGAGCAATGATTTCCCTTATTTTATTGTGACGATCGTTTCGTCCTATGTAGGTCGGCGTCAGCAAAATATTTTCGCATCAAAACTAAGGCATTTTCCCAGCTAGAGGACGCAGTGGTATACCCACACGAATCAAAGACTATAAGTATCCCACAAATTATACTACTGTCCATTAGAATTGCTACATCACGAAGGTGACGTGCTGCAGACGCGAAATTTAACCGACAGCAAGAAGATGTGATATGTAAATGATTAGCTTTCCAGAGCATTCACACAAGGTTGGCGCCGGTGGCAACACCTACAACATGCTGACATGAAGACAGTTTCCAACCGATTTCTCATACACAAACAGTAATTTACCGGCGTTGCCTGGTGAAACGATGTTATGATGCCTCGTGTAAGGAGGATAAATGCGTACCATCACGTTTCCGACTTTGATAAAGGTCGGATTGTAGCCTATCGCGATTGCGGTTTATCGTATCGCGACATTGCTGCTCACGGTGGTCGAGATCCAATGACTGTTAGCAGAATATGGTATCGGTGGGTTCAGGAGGGTAATATGGAACGCTGATCCCAACGGCCTCGCATCATTAGAAGTCGAGATGACAGGCATCTTATCTGCATAGCTGTAACGGATCGTGCACCCACGTCTCGATCCCTGAGTCAACAGATTTGCAAGACAACAACCATGTGCACGAACACATCGACGACGTTTGCAGCAGCATGGACTATCAGCTCGGAGACCATTGCAGCGGTTACCCTTGACGCTGCATCACAGACTGGAGCTCTTGCGATGGAGTACTCAACGACGAACCTGGGTGCACGAATGGCAATATGTCATTTTTTCGGATGAATCCAGGGTCTGTTTACAGCAACATGATGGTCGCATCCGTGTTTGGCGACATCACGGTGAACGCACATTGGAAGCGTGTATTCGTCGTCGCCATACTGGCGTATCACCCGGCGTGACGGTATGGGGTGCCATTGGTTACACGTCACGGTGACCTCTTGTTCGCATTGACGGCACATTGAACAGTGGAAGTTACATTTCAGATGTGTTACGACCCGTGGCTCTAACCTTCATTCGATACCTGCGGAATCCTACATTTCAGCAGGATAATGCACGACCGCATGTTGCAGGTCTTGTACGGGCCTTTCTGGATACAGAAATTGTTCGACTGCTGCCCTGGCCAGGACATTCTCCAGATCTCTCACCAATTGAATACGTCTGGTCAATGGTAGCCGAGCAACTGGCTCGTCACAATACGCCAGTCACTACTCTTGATGAACTGTGGTATCGTGTTGAAGCTCTGTACACGCCATCCAAGCTCTGTTAGACTCAATGCCCGGGCTTATTAAGGCCGTTATTACGGCCAGAGGTGGTTGTTCAGGGTACTGATTTCTCAGGATCTATGCACCCAAATTGCGTGAAAATGTAGTCACATGTCAGTTTTAGTAGAATATGTTTGTCCAATGAACACTCGTTTATAATCTACATTTCTCCTTGGTGTAGCAATTTTAATGGCCAGTAGTGTAAAATCCACTTAGTTTATTATCATCCACTTCGGAAGTAATGGAACGAGTTATATTTCTTCGAATCCGCAAAGCTAGCAACGACAAATCATATCTCCCAAATACGCAGTTTAGATTTCGTCCAAAGCATTCAGCTCCAGCTTCAGCTCCACTGCGGCTTGTGGAAGCAATTCCAGATGGTTATAATGATGCTCAATCCACTCCGGATATTACAATTCCCATGGTATGCTGTCAGATTAATTTGTTCGTGTCTTACAGACTGTACTTTTAGTGTGTTCGTTGGTGGCAGTGCCTCTGATGTCTATCCTACAAGTGCCTACGTGCCGCGAGGGTTCATTTTTGGGTACAACACAGTTTAATATACATTTATCAGACATACCAGACTTGAGATCAGTCAACACAGCTTCCTTCGCTGATGGTACGCCGATAAACTACAGTGACAACAACGTACAGAACACTCACGCTAAACTCCGATGGGTTCTGCAACTGCTTGAAAAATGGTGTACGGCATACCGAGTGAAGACATACCGAGTGAAGATAAATGCCGACAAAAGTCAAATGACATTTTATACAAGAAAATGGTAAGACTTCAATACCCTGCTCCTGCTGTTCAATGAAAGTATTCCTTGGACTGCTTGCGCAAAATATACACTCGTGGAAATGGAAAAAAGAACACATTGACACCGGTGTGTCAGACCCACCATACTTGCTCCGGACACTGCGAGAGGGCTGTACAAGCAATGATCACACGCACGGCACAGCGGACACACCAGGAACCGCGGTGTTGGCCGTCGAATGGCGCTAGCTGCGCAGCATTTGTGCACCGCCGCCGTCAGTGTCAGCCAGTTTGCCGTGGCATATGGAGCTCCATCGCAGTCTTTAACACTGGTAGCATGCCGCGACAGCGTGGACGTGAACCGTATGTGCAGTTGACGTACTTTGAGCGAGGGCGTATAGTGGGCATGCGGGAGGCCGGGTGGACGTACCGCCGAATTGCTCAACACGTGGGGCGTGAGGTCTCCACAGTACGTCGATGTTGTCGCCAGTGGTCGGCGGAAGGTGCACGTGCCCGTCGACCTGGGACCGGACCGCAGCGACGCACGGATGCACGCCAAGACAGTAGGATCCTACGCAGTGCTGTAGGAGACCGCACCGCCACTTCCCAGCAAATTAGGGACACTGTGGCTCCTGGGGTATCGGCGAGGACCTTTCGCAACCGTCTCCATGAAGCTGGGCTACGGTCCCGCACACCGTTAGGCCGTCTTCCGATCACGCCCCAACATCGTGCAGCCCGCCTCCAGTTGTGTCGCGACAGGCGTGAATGGAGGGACGAATGGACACGTGTCGTCTTCAGCGATGAGAGTCGCTTGTGCCTTGGTGCCAATGATGGTCGTATGCGTGTTTGGCGCCGTGCAGGTGAGCGCCACAATCAGGACTGCATACGACCGAGGCACACAGGGCCAACAGCCGGCATCATGGTGTGGGGAGCGATCTCCTACACTGGCCATACACCTCTGGTGATCGTCGAGGGGACACTGAATAGTGCACGGTACATCCAAACCGTCATCGAACCCATCGTTCTACCATTCCTAGACCGGCAAGGGAACTTGCTGTTCCAACAGGACAATGCACGTCCGCATGTATCCCGTGCCACCCAACGTGCTCTAGAAGGTGTAAGTCAACTACCCTGGCCAGCAAGATCTCCGGATCTGTCCTCCATTGAGCAAGTTTGGAACTGGATGAAGCGTCGTCTCACGCGGTCTGCACGTCCAGCACGATCGCTGGTCCAACTGAGGCGCCAGGTGGAAATGGCATGGCAAGCCGTTGCGCAGGACTACATCCAGCATCTCTACGATCGTCTCCATGGGAGAATAGCAACCTGCATTGCTGCGAAAGGTGGATATACACTGTACTAGTGCCGACATTGTGCATGCTCTGTTGTCTGTGTCTATGTGCCTGTGGTTCTGTCAGTGTGATCATGTGATGTATCTGACCCCAGGAATGTGTCAATAAAGTTTCCCCTTCCTGGGACAATGAATTCACGGTGTTCTTATTTCAATTTCCAGGAGTGTACTTATGTAACCGGCGTCGCAAATAGATAACATAGTGTATTAGCTATCTTGTATCCCTTAATAAAAAGAAGGTCTTCTCTATATTGGAAATTAGTCTCCCACTTTACAAAAGGGTAATGCGGCCAGTCATGTTGTAAGCCTGCCCCCTAAGGGGACATACCGCGTCCACGCGACTCGCAAACTTCAGGTTGTTGAAAACACGGCATTGCGCTTCATATTAAATGTTCAGTGTTTGGTTATGAATACCACGATTCACAATGACTAACAAATAAAGACTGTTCCAGAGGAAATCGGAGCAATATTTGAAAGCTTTTATGCTAAACTTCCTTCTTCCACCTACACACTAATTCATCAGTTATTCAAGTATCATCTTAATGGACAGCACAAACATAAATGTCTTAAACTGGCGCTGTTACCATGTCGGTAACCCAAACTGAGGCTGAATCCGACATGTAATGTCCTAACCATTGGTCTCACATATCATGTATGTGCTGGCCACACATGATTGTAAATAATGTTCGCAATATTATAAGCGGTAATGCTGTAATTGTAATATTGTGCATTCTAAATTATGTTTTGCTGTTTTATTTCTCAATATCTGTTCTCCAGTAGTGATGTATAAGGCTCTTTGTAAATCTTCCACTATTATAGGTACTAATGACGTAGTGCTTGTAACGCATAGCTTGAATCCATGTTTTACACTTAGTTGTTTTGTAAAGCTGTGCTTTTTATTGGCTGTATGGCAAATGGTTTTCCGTATAAGTGGCATGTTCTCCTAGATATACGAAATTTAATATAGTTGGGTGAAAGCACCCTTGGATCGAAACGCTATAAAATAAAAATAACTGGGATTTTTTTATTTAAAAGTCTTCAAAAGTTTTCAAGTAAAAAATTGGGTGGTATCACTTTTCAGCACGCCTTTGTATATATAAAAAGTTTTTACATAAATATATACTAGCGCTAAAACCGATAACAAGAAATAAGTATTCACTACCTAGTCGGGTAAAAGTTAAAGAACAGGACCATTAAGCTACAACCCTGCTACAGTCGTAGACTATTTTGTGAAGTTAGAACTTGCTCACGTGTAGACCTGGTCCCTATCGCACCTACTCTCTAGCAAAACATGCAGTCACTGCACCGAGGTGGTCCGGTCGCGTGCTGTCGCGGCTGTATATTCGCAGCAGGCTTTTCAAGAGCCGCTCCCCGTCCGGCCATAATTAAATTACTCGCCGGAGCCACTTGGGATGGCTCTGTGGCCTGACGTGCGTAATAACGCCTGCAGCGAGATAATTAACAGGTAGCTGCCGGCGACCGCTCAGCCGTTGACCGCCGTTCTGCTTGTGGCTGCGTGCAGATTATTACAGGTCGCCGAACTGCTGAAACACGCACTGCAGGTCCGCCTCTCCCAACGACGTAGTTGTCACGTCTAGTGGAAAGACAGGCAGCGATAAGACAAAAAAGTTGTATCTCAATTACGAAACTCAGTTTGTGAGGCGTTCGAAAGCCGGAGTATGTATCTGGGACTGCTCCAACCACCTGCACAAAGACGCACATTGCAGTAACCAAGTTGCTGGAATTACATTTGGACCAGTACATTTCTTGGCTCTAAAACTCCCTTAAAGTAAAATTAAATCTTGTCAGCTGTAATCCTGTCCGCCCCGGTAGCTGAGAGGTTAGCGAGATAGAATGTGAATCCTAAGGGCCTAGGTTCGATTCCCGCTTTTCTCCGCTCAGGGACTGGGTGTTGTGTTGTAACACCCCACCCGTCACTTGTGTGGTTTTAGCGTGTGTTCGCCCCAGCTAATTGACTAACAGATCAACAGAGAGTGCAAAACTGCCGCAATGTCAGATAACGCAAAGAAAGTAATAAGGCCCTGTGACTCCTGATTGAACTGCGGTGGCAGCGTTGACATTGATTCAGAATTGATCCCTTTTTTATTAAATAGACCTGCACATTGATGTTATATTCAGCTATTCAACACACGATGCAAATGTTGAACATCAAATTAATTAAGAAAGTGATTTGGGATTTCAACTACTTGATTGAAAACAGATGCAGTAGATTAGCACCAATTTAACTCACGATCTTCAATCACCACATTACATGACGCTCCTAACAGGCGGTGGGAATAAATTGTGTTTACGTAGAGTAAACTGCGATAAATCAAAATTAATTCCTATCAACTGACCCAGGCATAATGCAATGAGCAAGAATTGTACAATACACGTCCCATGAAACCCTTGTGGAAACTTCGCTGGCGTGATCCAACAAATTAATCAGTGGCCTAACTCAAGCTGGAGCGGGCGCAATAGCATCGAATTCAGCGTGGCGGGGCGTCGTCGTTGTGTGGACATCGGCCGGCCTCGTGGTGCTGCAAGGCTGTGCTCGTCGATTCACTCCTGTCTGTCTTGCACAATAGAAAGCTGAACGAAATACTTTCTATCTCCAAGCGCAATCGTTCCGTTTGGTAAGTCCTAAGTTGCAGAGATGCTCACTCTCTCTCAGGCAAGCTGAGTAGAACACGCCACGTGTGCACTCTAGGCAAGCTGGGAATGGAAGAGTTCTACCGAGACATCTGCCAGTCCACTCTTCGCCTTGGTTTCCCCTCCAGCAACATCACTTACCCCCATTGCAGCGCCAGTCGCGTTAATTACGCATCGCTCCCCAGTGCCGACCAATACCTGCTCTGGGAAGTGACCAAATTCCCACAAAATTTCCTTTCCTCTCAGTTTCTGCTATTTAGCTCCTCCCAGGCCACCCATCAAGCTTAGCATCTTCATACAACTCCAATTTTTCTGAAATTCCGACTCCCAGGAGAGTACTTCAAATTCCTTGGTCCTACATTCCCATCGGAGGCCGTCATATTTCATTCTGTCGCTCTTCACCAGATTTTCTTTAGACTCTGCAGACCGTGAATACAGTGTGAAGTTGCTACAGTCATGATCACGCATATTTTGTCGTCTGTTGACTGCGACACCGTGGCTTTGCGTGACTTTCTCGCATCTTTAGCTGAAAATGGGACGACGGACATTTATCAACAGGTGTCCCGTTTTCCGTCTGCTTCGCGGTACACCAGCATGAGGTCAACCATCCCCTCACTGTCACTCATCTTAAGGCAGCTGGAGGCCACGTCCCGTTACTGCTTTCTCAGAGTTTGAGCCGCCATAAGCTGCCTATTGTCACTTCCCTTTGCACACTGCCACCCGTGCCACGTTCAACTCTGAATACTTCCTTGGGATAAACTAGGCTCCAGTAAATTGATGCATTTCCACAAAGTTTTCAAGTTGCGTGAATTTCTTTAAAACCATCACCCAACATTAATTATTCCACTACGTCCATACTATACCCTCTACGAGATGCATGTTGCCTTGTCAGTCATCTTTCTTCAGCCCTATATTCGCTCAACGTGATTTCGTTATCTTTTATGACATAATGTAAGGGGCATAGTTCTTGCCATCTTACAGTGTTGTCCTAATCACCATCATTTCATCCCCATCAACGTGTAAGTCGCCGAAGTGCCGTCAAATCGAAAGACTTGCACTCGGTGATTGGTTCATTTCCTACTATTAAATGCGCTGAGTGTTTCTATTACAGAATAAATAAATGCAAGTTAGGGACCTGGAAAGGAGAAACAGCTTCACTTGAGTTGAAAGTTCCTGGCAGATTAAAACTGTGTGCCAGATCGAGTCTCCAACTCGGGACCCTTGCCTTTATTATTATTGTTATTATCTTTTCATAATAATTGTTGATACGCTGTATCGTCCTTGTACTCCACTTACAAGTAAACTATACAATCAGTAAATGGAAATAGGACTGAGGTTGTGTAGTACTGTAGGAATTTTGTCTTTGTATAAAATGAAAAACATGGAGGAATATAAGAGTTTATGATTCTGGGTAGACCAATCACCGAGTGCAAGTCTTTCGATTTGACGGCACTTCGGCGACTTTCGGGTCGATGGGAGTGAAGTGATGATGATTAGGACAACACAACACCCAGTAAAATGAAGAACAAACCGCCTTCAGTTTCAAGTTGCGTTTATTTACTGCACTATGCATTTCGAGCCCTGGAGGCTCATCTTCAGATGCTTTTTAGTAATTTACATCAGGTTTTTTAGTTGTTTGCAGTTTAACATTGTATGATGTCTGCTTCTGTTGTGCAGTTCTATACACAATACACATCTTTAATTTTGCAGTATATACTGGGATATATACATAGTCACACACTTCCTCGCACATTGCATGCAATACAGACATCATACAATGTTAAACTGCAAACAACTAAAAAACCTGATGTAAATCACTAAAAAGCACCTGAAGATGAGCCTCCAGAGCTCGAAATGCATAGTGCAGTAAAGAAACGCAACTTGTGAGTGATGGCGGTTTGTTCTTCATTTTACGAGAGTAAAACAGTCTCGGACGAAAATCTGAAAAACAATGGATAAAATTAAACAACACCCAGTCCTTGAGCGGAGAAAAGCGGGAATAGAACCTAGGCCCTTAGGATTGATATTCTGTCGCGCTGACCTCTCAGCTACCTCTGTTTCAAATTCTGACGGTGGCAGGGGTAAAATACAGCGAGTGATAGGCTATTTACAATTTGTTCAGAAACCAGATGGCAGTTATAGGAGTCGAATGGCATGAAAGGGAAGCAGTTGTTAGGAAGGGAGTGAGACAGGGTTGTAGTCTATCTCCGATGTCATTCAATCTGTATATTGAGCAAGCAGTAAAGGAGACAAAAGAAAAATTCTGAGTTGGAATGAAAATCCATGGAGAAGAAATAAAAACTTTGAAGTTCGCCGATGAGATTGTAATTCTGTCAGAGACAGAAAAGGACCTGGAAGAGCAATTGAACAGAATGGACAGTGTCTTGAAAGGAGAATGTAAGATGAACATCAACAAAAGCAAATCGAGGATAATAGAATTTAGTGCAGCACTCCATGAAGAATGGGCTGCCGTTCTCCAAGAGAGCTTCATGTACCTGACTGAACGTATGCCTGCGAGACTGGAAGCTGTATCAAGGCTAAGGGTCGGCCAACATTATATTGAACTCCATCATTACTGACAGAGGGCGCCAAGAACTTGTAAGTCTCCGTACAAGTGATGTAAGAAGAATAATATAAATGACATACCTTACATCATACCCAAAATCAGAAAAGGTTTTACTGAAATATAACAGACCAAGCTTCCTCCATCAGTCTCAAAGACACCATTGCCAATGTGTGTTAGAACTAGTCTCACCACTTCTCGGCGAGATGCAGCCCTGTTGTTGTTGTTGTCTTCAGTCCTGAGACTGGTTTGATGCAGCTCTCCATGCTACTCTATCCTGTGCAATCTGCTTCATCTCCCAGTACCTACTGCAACCTACATCCTTCTGAATCTGCTTAGTGTACTCATCTCTCGGTCTCCCTCTACGATTTTTACCCTCCACGCTGCCCTCCAATGCTAAATTTGTGATCCCTTGATGCCTCAAAACATGTCCTACCAACCGATCCCTTCTTCTAGTCAAGTTGTGCCACAAACTTCTCTTCTCCCCAATCCTATTCAATACCTCCTCATTAGTTACGTGCTCTATCCACCTTATCTTCAGTATTCTTCTGTAGCACCACATTTCGAAAGCTTCTATTCTCTTCTTGTCCAAACTAGTTATCGTCCATGTTTCACTTCCATACATGGCTACACTCCAAACAAATACTTTCAGAAACGACTTCCTGGTACATAAATCGATATTCGATGTTAACAAATTTCTCTTCTTCAGAAACGCTTTCCTTGCCATTGCCAGTCTACATTTTATATCCTCTCTACTTCGACCATCATCAGTTATTTTACTTCCTAAATAGCAAAACTCCTTTACTACTTTAAGTGTCTCATTTCCTAATCTAATTCCCTCAGCATCACCCGATTTAATTTGACTACATTCCATTATTCTCGTTTTGCTTTTGTTAATGTTCATCTTATATCCTCCTTTCAAGACACTGTCCATTCCGTTCAACTCCTCTTCCAAGTCCTTTGCCGTCTCTGATAGAATTACAATGTCATCGGCGAACCTCAAAGTTTTTACTTCGTCTCCATGAATTTTAATACCTACTCCAAATTTTTCTTTTGTTTCCTTTACTGCTTGCTCAATATACAGATTGAATAACATCGGGGAGAGGCTACAACCCTGTCTCACTCCTTTCCCAACCACTGCTTCCCTTTCATGCCCCTCGACTCTTATGACTGCCATCTGGTTTCTGTACAAATTATAAATAGCCTTTCGCTCCCTGTATTTTACCCCTGCCACCTTTAGAATTTGAAAAAGAGTATTCCAGTCAACATTGTCAAAAGCTTTCTCTAAGTCTACAAATGCTAGAAACGTAGGTTTACCTTTTCTTAATCTTTCTTCTAAGATAAGTCGTAAGGTCAGTATTGCCTCACGTGTTCCAACATTTCGACGGAATCCAAACTGATCCTCCCCGAGGTCTGCATCTACCAGTTTTTCCATTCGTCTGTAAAGAATTTGCGTTAGTATTTTGCAGCCGTGGCTTATTAAACTGATAGTTCGGTAATTTTCACATCTGTCAGCACCTGCTTTCTTTGGGATTGGAATTATTATATTCTTCTTGAAGTCTGAGGGTATTTCGCCTGTCTCATACATCTTGCTCACCAGCTGATAGAGTTTTGTCAGGACTGGTTGTTCCAAGGCCGTCAGTAGTTCTAATGGAATGTTGTCTACTCCCAGGGCCTTGTTTCGACTCAGGTCTTTCAGTGCTCTGTCAAACTCTTCACGCAGTATCGTATCTCCCATTTCGTCTTCATCTACATCCTCTTCCATTTCCATAATATTGTCCTCAAGTACATCGCCCTTGTATAAACCTTCTATATACTCCTTCCACCTTTCTGCTTTCCCTTCTTTGCTTAGAACTGGGCTGCCATCTGAGCTCTTGATATTCATACACGTGGTTCTCTTCTCTCCAAAGGTCTCTTTAATTTTCCTGTAGGCAGTATCTATCTTACCCCTAGTGAGATAAGCTTCTGCATCCTTACATTTGTCCTCTAGCCATCCCTGTTTAGCCATTTTGCACTTCCTGTCGATCTCATTTTTGAGACGTTTGTATTCCTTTTTGCCTGCTTCATTTACTGCATTTTTATATTTTCTCCTTTCATCAATTAAATTCAATATTTCTTCTGTTACCCAAGGATTTCTAGCAGCCCTCGTCTTTGTACCTACTTTATCCTCTGCTGCCTTCACTACTACATCCCTCAGAGCTACCCATTCTTCTTCTACTGTATTTTTTCCCCTATTCCTGTCAATTGGTCCCTTATGCTCTCCCTGAAACTCTGTACAACCTCTGGTTCTTTCCGTTTATCCAGGTCCCATCTCCTTAATTTCCCACATTTTTGCAGTTTCTTCAGTTTTAATCTACAGGTCATAACCAATAGATTGTGGTCAGAGTCCACATCTGCCCCTGAAAATGTCTTACAACTTAAAACTTGGTTCCTAAATCTCTGTCTTACCATTATATAATCTATCTGATACCTTTTAGTATCTCCAGGGTTCTTCCACGTATACAACCTTCTTTCATGATTCTTAAACCAAGTGTTAGCTATGATTAAGTTGTGCTCTGTGCAAAATTCACTAGGCGGCTTCCTCTTTCATTTCTTAGCCCCAATCCATATTCACCTACTATGTTTCCTTCTCTCCCTTTTCCTACACTCGAATTCCAGTCACCCATTACTATTAAATTTTCGTCTCCCTTCACTATCTGAATAATTTCTTTTATTTCATCGTACATTTCTTCAATTTCTTCATCATCTGCAGAGCTAGTTGGCATATAAACTTGTACTACTGTAGTAGGTGTGGGCTTCGTATCTATCTTGGCCACAATAATGCGTTCACTATGCTGTTTGTAGTAGCTTACCCGCATTCCTATTTTCCTATTCATTATTAAACCTACTCCTGCATTACCCATATTTGATTTTGTGTTTACAGCCCTGTAGTCACCTGACCAGAAGTCTTGTTCCTCCTGCCACCGAACTTCACTAATTCCCACTATATCTAACTTTAACCTATCCATTTCCCTTTTTAAATTTTCTAACCTACCTGCCCGATTAAGGGATCTGACATTCCACGCTCCGATCCGTAGAACGCCAGTTTTCTTTCTCCTGATAACGACAGCCTCCTGAGTAGTCCCCGCCCGGAGATCCGAATGGGGGACTATTTTACCTCCGGAATATTTTACCCAAGAGGATGCCATCATCATTTAATCATACAGTAAAGCTGCATGTCCTCGGGAAAAATTACGGCTGTAGTTTCCCCTTGCTTTCAGCCGTTCGCAGTACCAGCACAGCAAGGCCGTTTTGGTTAATGTTGCAAGGCCAGATCAGTCAATCATCCAGACTGTTGCCCCTGCAACTACTGAAAAGGCTGCTGCCCCTCTTCAGGAACCACACGGTTGTCTGGCCTCTCAACAGATACCCCTCCGTTGTGGTTGCACCTACGGTACGGCCATCTGTATCGCTGAGGCACGCAAGCCTCCCCACCAACGGCAAGGTCCATGGTTCATGGCCCTATCATGGGCTAAAACATTTGCAATGGCCATTTTCCGCATCCTTACCATTTTGCAACACCTTTCCCTACCAGTTTTACCATTTATTGGTAACCTACACAAAATAGTATGTTGCATTAATGAATAACAGTAACTGCATTTTGAGAAACCATCACAAATGGTTACTCATTGTGGTGCAGTACAACAGTCTTTCTTTGACGTCATATTGCTTGCTACAAATAGGTACCACTTTTGAAAATATCTCCATAATGTGCATTCACGAATGCATACCATAGCAGGTAATCGGTGAGAGTTGCGTACATTCGTGAGTTGTCGGCACTCGAAGGCAAACAATAAAACGTTCCCACCTCTTACTCCTATTAACCTCGATGTGGCCGCGCCACTTACCACTCTGTCCCTGAGATAAACAGTAAACTTTACTTAACCCACAGTCGAATCCACCAAAGTAAATCAAAATTAAGCACATCTTAAAGTATTCCTAAGTGTGTGAGTTTTCTTGTTTGTTACTAAGTAAGAAAAATGCACTCTTAAGAAGCTCTTAGCGTTGGTTGACGTTTTTGGATTCTGCTGTTAGTTGCTAGACACAAGTTATTTATAAAATACGGCTGAAAATCGGAGGCCGCACGAATATTGCACTCGGACCGCATGCGGCCTGTGGGCCACAGTTTGGCGACCACTAGTCTAGATAATGCACCACACCAATATCCTCTAGTAACCTTCAAAACTCTAAGCTTCAAGTTAAACACTGAACATTTAATTCTAAATTAGCAACTCATTTGCTGTACTTCATTGCGAACATCATTTAGAGGCAAGTGAAATGTTTCTTTAACGTGTTTTATTTTTTACTTTTAGGCAAATCATTCCACGAAATATTTGGCCGAATTTGCTCATCTTCTTTTCTTTTCAACTTTTGTTCAGAAAGCATGATCTTTTTGATGCGTCATTTGCTTTTCTAGGGTCTTCTGTTTTCGGAATGTCCTGAATTTAGTCCTTGATTCATAGGAAGCCATTTTGACAGTCAAATATCACATCACGCTATGCACGTCATTTGTCATTCTGGCGTTTGCTGTTCTCGAAATGTTCTGAGTTTAGCAGTCGATGCGAAAGAACCCTTTTTAAGAATTAGGTATCACAGCAATGCAACTTTTTGCACGCAAAATACCGACGCCGTAAAGAGATGAACTTTTTGACACCTCATTTGCTTTCCTAGAATCTTTTGCTCTCGAAATGTTCTGAATTCCGTTCTTGCTTTGAAGGAAACCAATTTGACAGTTAAATACCACATTAACGCCACATTTTATGCGCGCAACAGATAGGCCTTGAAGACATGAAGTTTTTCACGCTTCAGTTACATAGCTAGCAGCAGCTATTCGTGAATTATTTGTTTTTCCTCAAATCACTAATTACGTTTTTCTTAACTCTCCTGATTAGCTACAAGCAATTATATATCGTTTACAAAGCTAGACCTAACACTGGTCAATTTGACGACCCATTTCTCCATTTTCCACTCAATTTTTCTATGAAAATTTTGACAAAAAAAACGTTATATTACTCTTGTCGTGGTTTGTTTTTCCTCTGCGCATATATTTGACCAAAAAACATCTTCAGGTTGGTGTTAAAGAGTGAGATGAAAGAATAAGGATGACGGTTCTTTGGACTCCTGATAAAATTTCCTAGGTGAGCCATAGGGAGGCAGATGGTGTTGCAGATGAAGCGATGTGAAGAACGATTTGGTATGAGTATTGGGGTAGTCAGGAGATGGAAGTGTTGTGCGTCCTTTATCATCATTTTCATCATCATTGACACGCAAGTCGCCGAAGTGGCGTCAACTAAAAAGACTTGCAATACGGCGGCCGAACACCGAAGAGGATATCCCGGCCAATAAATGCCATACGATCATTTCATTTCATTTTATGCATTTCAACAGTCGGACGGGGCCACCATTTAGTGAAGAAAGTGGTAGGGTAGGTTATGGTTGATAGGATGAGTGACTCTCATGAATGAGTTCGTGGTCTGGAAGGGGTTGCAGTTACCCGGGAAGAGTTATAGAGGTATACGAAATGGGGACTTGGTGGCAGGACAAGGAGGGACGGAAGATTTAAGTATAATCTCCCGACGACGATGAAGGAAACAGCGAGTGTACACAAGGTTGTATTGGGGAAGACAATCTGCCGTGCTCTTTTCGAAGGAACTATTCTGACATTTGCCCTAAGTGATTTAGAGAAACCACGGAAAAGTTACACTTAGGCAGCCGAAAGGAGATTTGATCTACTGTAATCCAAAATACGTGATGAAGGAGGCGAGGCGTGATGCCAACGGTCCTCAAAAGGGAGCGCTTACCGGGAGGCACAGGACAGGTTTCAAGAGAGTGGTTACTCCACCAGCCAGTACAGGATACGGGGGCCATCACTATACTCGTCAACAATCTCATCAGCGGCCAACCCGGGCAATACTGGGCTGTCATACACACTGCGATCACGACACTTTTCCTCACCCTTACATGAATAACATACCACACCCGTCCCGTAGCGCAAACCCGCGCACACTATCAAAGATCCTGTTCTGGAATGCAGACTCGATCGACAGCAAAAGGGCAGAATTTGCCGCGTTCTTAGAGCGCAAGGGAATCCTTATAGCACTACTGAGCGAGACTAAGCTTAAACCGCACAAACAATTAAACTTTCCTGGCTACTGCGTCTATCGTACCGACCGACCGGACGACACCGTGGCACGTGGAACTGCAATCGTCATACATATTGGGCACACAAACACAGAGCTCCCTGACGCGGAAAAAATCGAGACCATAGCCGTAACGGTCAAGTTCAACGGATCCAACACTACACTGATATCGGTATACAACAGTCGCGAAAGCATTTCTACACGCGATATCAGCACAATACTCAACATCTCTTCGCGGGTAATAGTCGTTGGAGATTTGAACGCATAACACCCAGAATGGAATTCACGCATACGAAATCCCAACGGCAAAAAACTAAACGACATTCACGAGACAGAAGCTACATTACACTAGCGCCTACTGAACCTCCGCACATTCCCAATCAGACACGTTAGACATGGCCCTCATCAAGGGCATTACATCGACACTCAACGTTGCCGTTGTAAAAGATCTGCTCTCAAATCACCAACCTGTAATAGTATACACTGAGGAAACACTACAGCACATGGAATAGCGCAGGATGTTGGACTACGGGTCTGCGAATTGGACATTGTTCAAGGAAACGCTCGATAGCCACATCCCACCCATACATGTGTAAGTAGGCTGTTTAGGTTTTCTTATTGGTAACGCCACATAGCGCTCTGTATGAAAAATCACTGGCTGTGCTGTGTCGGGCAGCGGCAGCTGGATGCTAACAGCGCGTAGCGTTGGGCAGTTGGAGGTGAGCCGCCAGCAGCGGTGGACGTGGGGAGAGAGATGGCGGAGTTTTGAAATTTGTAAGAATTGGTGTCACGGACTGATATACATATTATGACTATTAAGGTAAATACATTGTTTGTTCTGTATTAAAATCTTTCATTTGCTAACTATGCCTATCAGTAGTTAGTGCCTTCAGTAGTTTGAATCTTTTATTTAGCTGGCAGTAGTGGCGCTCGCTGTATTGCAGTAGCTTGAGTAACGAAGATTTTTGTGAGGTAAGTGATTTGTGAAACGTATAGGTTAATGTTAGTCAGGGCCATTCTTTCGTAGGGATTTTTGGAAGTCAGATTGCGTTGCGTTAAAAATATTGTGTGTCAATTTAAGCACAGTCGTGTATAATTTTTCTAAGGGGACGTTTCACATGAAACTAACGAAACAGCACAAATCGACGAGGCAGTAGAAACCCTCACTAACGCCATCCAGCACGCAATGGCGGGCACCATACCTGATCGCAACTCATAACAACAATACAGTGCGGCCCTGTCCCAGGAAATATTGGGCCTAATCTCAATGAGGAATCAAGTCAGGAGACGATGGCAGCGTACCAGGCGTCAGTACTTCAAACGGCGCATTAACAGGACACAGGGCATCATAGACGACAAAATACAAACACAACAGTAGAACCAAAAACTTGATGGGCTGGACACCGCGCGACCTGGCGTGTGGTAACTAGCCCGACACTTCACAAGGGAGAAAATATACACCCCAACGCTTCAAGGGCCTGACGCACCTGCATACTCAGCGCAGGAGAAAGCAGAACAAACGGCCCGCACACTCGCATCGTCATTCACATCGAACCTGGTACTATCAGATCCGCCGGGCGCGGTGGTCTAGCGGTTCTACTCGCTCAGTCCAGAACTGCGCGACTGCTACGGTAGCAGGTTCGAATACTGCCTGGGGCATGGATGTGTGTGATGTCCTTAAGTTAGTTAGGTTTAAGTAGTTCTAAGTTCTAGGGGACTGATGACCACAGATGTTAAGTCCCATAGTGCTCAGAGGCATTTGAACTATCAGATCCAGTGCTCACAATTGCTACTGACCAGGAGGTTACACGCATTTTAGCCCAACCACCGCGCGACGACATTCGACATGCTAGTACCGACTTCAGACTCTCACGGAGGTAATCCACAATCTCACCACAATACTATACAGATACTCCAGACATTCGCAGAACCCGTTTATTCTGAATCTGGGGAGCTGCAACCACAACCATACATGGAAACATAGAAGACCAAAAGACATACTTGCAAGGACCTAACATGTATGGCCAAGTATACGCAAACACAACGGTATAGGTCAACCCCTGTTAATCAGCCACCTTCACTGGATATCCAGTTTGAACACACGTGCCGAAAAAGTGGCACCACGCAGGGAAGCCGTACCGTACACTACATGCAGACAAGCTATACACCCCCCCCATACAGTGAGACGATCTATGGCCGACCTCCCACTAATATATTACGATCCAGGAATGCAGCGTCTGCAGCAAACCGGGATACATAGCTGTCGGTTACCACGGTAATGATGCATGATACCCACACTAACAAACCCAAACATGCATGAACTATCGCAGCTAGTAAGCCACTACTGCTCTTATTACCCATCCCACTGTCGCTCACGTTTTTCTCTCGGCACGAGCCTTGGCACTTTTTTCCCAGTGCTCTTCAACTTGCTACCCTCATTTGCGTTTCGTCCACCATCTATCACTTGATGGACACTGTTAATGCGTAGTCTTGCCCAGACGCACGGATAACATCACAGCCCAGCATCCTGTGATCCACCTATCAGATAACTAACATGTTGACGGAGGTGACAATAGAACTTTTGGTTTGGTCACCGCGCTGGTGCCGGCGTGGAGAGGCCCCATCTCTAAAAAAACTGTGGGAAAGCAAACGGATCAGAAAGCGATGCAGAGTGCACCGTGTTCAATGATGGCGAGAGAGTGGTGTAGTATGGAACGGGAGGAGATCCGTTAAGCATTTCCATAGACGAGGGATAGAATGTTGGTCAATTGCAGTCTCAGATTTGTAGACGGCCGTACACCAAGGAGTGTCACCAGCACCTATCAGCTCTGCGTGTGCTGGGCCCTTAGTACCACATTTGAAAGACTTTGCTTACGTTAGTGCTCATGTGACTAGGAACTGTAACTTTACCATACCTGTACATGAACTCATCATGTGATTTGTTCTTCATAATACTGAGGCATTCAAAAGAAACTACAACATTCACTCGGTGAAAATTAGACGTTAAAAGATTTTCACGAGGATACCACTTAACTGAGTACTACTCCGTTCAGAAGTTTTCATTTTCAAGACGCTTCCATCAAAACCGAGAAAAGTGACTGATAAAGCACAGGTCTTTAAATCTAATTTGAAAGGTTTCCTTGTGGTGTACTCATTTTATTCTGTACAAAAGATCATAGAGTAGCTGACATTTCCTTGCAGTGTGTCCCTGATTCGTATGCTCTCTCACACTATACTACAAAGTATCTAAACAACGTACTGTAAACTATATTCCACGAACAAGAAGCTGCAGACCGTATCTCCACTCAGCACTAGATAAACTAAATAAAATAAAATAAAACTGAGATGTAATGCTTTGAGGATACCGATTACGGAACGTAAACAACGTCGAATCATTATTTCATAAAATAAGGTTCTGTGAACTTTCAAATCACGCACAAATACGTCTGACATGTACGTCAATCGTCAGCATTTAATTTTAATAACAAGGATGTGGAATTAGATATTTTCTAGATAGCGTGTCTGAAAATTAACTTACATTATGCGGAAGAACTTGCTCCGTTCCTTGCAGCAGTTTATTGTAGATCGCTGGAGCAACGAATCACTGGAAAGAACTTCAAGTCATTCCCGTTTTCACGGAGGGTCGTAGGACACAAGCACATAATTATATATCTATATATTGCTGGCGTCAGTCTGTTGTAGAATTGTGGAATATGTTTGATGCTCATTTACCGTATTATGACATTTATGAAGAATGCGTATTTCCTCTACAAAAATATGGATTCCGCAAACTAAGATCTTTCGAAATTCAGCTCGCTCTGTTACATGAGATCCCAGCGCTGTAAGCATGGGCACTGAGAACGATACCGTGTTCATTGACTTCAGGAAGACATTTGATACCATTCGACACTGTCGTTTAGTAAAAAAATACGAGCTTACGGAGTATCGGACCACGTTTTCGGCTAGATTCTGCGCTTCCTTGCAGGTAGAACTCAATACGTCACTCTCAACGGAACAAAATGGACAAATGTAAAGGTAATTTCTCTAGTATCCCATGGAAATTCGATAGGACCCCTTGTGTTTACAATGAATATAAATGACCTAGCAGGAAACAACGGAAGCTCCATAAGGTTGTCTGCAGATGATGCAGTTGTCTGTAAGAAGGTACCAGCGGCAGTTGACACTCAGCATAAATAAATATGACTTACTGCGCATACACAGGAGAAGAAATCAACGACTGTACGTTTGTACTATTGGTGACAAATCGCTGAAATCAGTAACTATCGCAAAATATCTGGGAATAGCCAACCGGAGCGACCGTAAGTGAATGGCCACAAAAAACAAACATACGAAAAGCAGAGACGAGACAGTCACAGGCAGACTCTTAACGAAATGTAATGCATCCACTTTTTTTTTATAAGCAAAGCTTGCAAAACACTTGTCTGACCGATTCTTCTGTATTGACCAACGATATCAGATCCTTATCGGTACGAAGTAATAAAAGAAATTGATAACATCCAACGAAGAGCTGCACGTTTCGTCACGGGATCGACTGATCGACGCAATAGCTTTACGCATACGGAGATGCTGTACAATCTCCAGTGGCAGGAGCTACAAGAGAGGTGTATTGCATCCCGGATAGGTTTGCTATTCAAATTTCGAGAAATTATTTTCTGTCAAGAGTAGAATAACATACTACTTTCTTCCACATGTGTCTCTCCAACTGACCATAATAATTCGAGAAATCAATGTTAATGTGGAGGTATACCAATAACCATTCTTCCTACGCACCATTCGCAAATGGAACAGCGAAGGGGGGGGGGAGGGTCACATAGTAGTACCACAAGTACCCACCACCAAACACCGTCAGGTGACTCGCGGAGTACAGACGTATATTAAATGTAGAATTTTTTCGTGCTACTGTTTTATCAAATTCAGATTTATTAAATTTCGTTTCTGAGTGAACCAAGGTATCGATGTTTTAAGCTCCTGTTTCGACAGAAATATTTCAATAACATTAAAATGTTGTTTACGAAAAGTAGTTGAAGCTAGTTTGTGACTCCTTCTGTATTTTAGGTTTGGTGGAGCTAGCTCGTAGAAGCAGTTCCTGGCAAAAGCTTATATCTCAGTGTGGACTAATGGTAGTTGTGACTCTCAGTCACAGGTGGATGCGGTGGAATAAATCACTGATGTTCCTTCGTCCGTGATTTATTACTGACACCTCGTTTGTTGAGGACAGGCTCAAATTGACGACACAGAAAATAATGTACTCACTAGAAATATCTTATTTTCTATCACCTCTGAGCCAATTGTATTCAAAGAAATAGAAAACTACAAGCTACTGTATATTACAGTCAAACATTTATATGATTTATAAACTGTAATATTAACTAAGTGTAAATTGAGATTAGGAAACCAAATAATTCCTAATCTGATTGAATCTAACTGTTATTCATCGTTTGCATGCTATTGATAATTGCCTGTAGAAAACTGTGGGTCCGTGGGATACACATCGCGTCTGGCACCTCTGGGATGAAGGCTATGCGAATAGCCTGGCTTTTCCGTTACGTTACGACGAAAAACTCCAGCTAAATGGAGAGGAAATTCTGTGCGGGTCACGAAGCTACGCTTCAGTATAGTTAACGTCGCACGCAGCGCCGTGTTTCTCTGGCAAATTGTTATCGTAATAGACACACCTCGGCCATATTGAGCGGAGCGGGCACCACTTCTGCGGAGGGGCTATGAATCACTGTGAAGCATTCCCATACATCGTGGCGATGGCGAACAGACACGAAGACGCGTACAGCTGGCAGGATAATCGGCCGTGGACCGGAAGGCGTTTACGCCTCTCAACCGCGATGCGTCTGACAAGGGGGAAAGCCTTCCACTTTGCATTCAACTCCGATTATGTGGTTTGCGGTGGAATAAATCACTGATGTTCCTTCGTCCGTGATTTATTACTGACAGCTCGTTTGTTAAGGACAGGCTCAAATTGACGACACAGAAAATAATGTACTCACTAGAAATATCTTATTTTCTATCACCTCTGAGCCAATGTGTCTTTAAACAAAACGTGACTATATATGAATACGTGTCACTCTAAATGTTGTTTTGGAACTTTATTAAAATCCTGATCTCTTTACTTCAATAGCGATGTAACGACAATTCTGAAAATATAAGTAACAGTCAACAATTGGACTCGCTTCCAGCAAATGAAAGCGCTTGGCATGTTAGTGCGTATTAAGTGTATTAATACCTCCAAATTATTTGAATTCGTTGGAGGTGTCACTTCAGTTACATCAGTTTATGTGTTGCCTTCTGTAACTGCAGCCGTTCGTCCGCCTGCCAGATGATTTGAGGAGTTTCGGAGCTAGTACCTGGCAAAATTTCACCGAAAGTTTTTACACCATTTGGTTACATGCACAAGCTTTGTCATAAGCCAGTGCTACATTATTAACATTGTACTGAATTAAGAATCTTAGACTTCGTTAACAAAAATGTATCACAAAGTTATTTTTCAAAGTAATGAAAACATGTCATGTGACAATTGTGCAGGAATAAAATGAAAGCCGAAATCGATTGAATGTAATAACAGACTGAAACAAACTTTCCCAACAACAGCAGCTCTAGTTACTGTGTTCGTTGATGTGGCGCTGGTAAACATTGTACCAATGCCAGCATTATGGAAAGTGACAGATATGGCAGACAAGTCTTCTTCTATGGAGCTGTATCGTATCACGAACACACATGGTTTTTAGATATGACATTCTGCGTCAGTATTTGCTCATCTAGATGATGTTTGTTATTTTATGGTTGTCGCACTGCAAGTGATAACTCCAAACCACACAGGATTGTCCTGGTGGACATTGTCCTGGTGGACAAATATTTAAAAAGGGAGATTTTAAAGTTCTTATTTTTATTTTCTCTACTATTTAATGAGCGTTTTATTAATGTGACAGCGTATTATTATTAACTGATTTTTATTTACGGTTTGGTTTAGCGATTCCTTTTTACTGTTTGCTCCTTTTATTTAAGTTTAGTCCTTTTAATTATGTTTGCGGTAGTTATGAAGTGTATATTGCTTACTGTTCTTCGTAAGTTAAAGAATACGGTAATACCAGATGAGTTTCGCAGCAGCAGATCTCGTTGACTCTCCTTGCCCGAACTTCTCCACCTGAAATCACTAAAGATAATTTATCGCTCTACGGAAATCGATCGGTACAGCCAAGTGCCATGCTGTGTCATGTGTATGGAATGTGCCGACCAACTTTGTTTCGTGAAATTATTTAGGTCTTCGTCGAAACATTTTCGACGAATCCCAAAACCGTGTAAAACTGTAGGATCGTACCATCAAACCACACAACACTTCCGAACGACTTGCGTCTTTATAATCGCTGAATATTTGTTTTGAAATGATTAAGGATTATGAACTCTACACACTTGATACTCCTTTTGTGCTTTTATATGTATTTATTTTCTGCAATACCAAATGGTTCAAATGGCTCTGAGCACTATGGGACTTAACATCTGAGGTCATCAGTCCTCTGGAACTTAGAACTACTTAAACCTAACTAACCTGAGGACATCACACACATCCATACCCGAGGCAGGATTCGACCGTAGCGGTCGCGAGATTCCAGACTGAAGTCTTCAATACCATAAAACATAGATTACTACCTTAATGGCGACTCCTAACAATCTCCTCTGAATCCGACATAGAGCATCTGCCTTCCAGTGTCCAACATGGAATAATTATCTCTTTGCCGTTACTTAAATACAGTCTGTATATCTTTTTATCGGGTTCGCATGGAGATGCGTAAATCCGACAGAGTATTTATCTCTCGCGCAGGTGTTTTACATTTATCATTATATTACTAGTCTGTGGCACATGCAACCATTTATCTGCCTCAAGAAGTACTGTCGCCGTCGTTCAGTGGTACGGGCCAGCAAGTCCCACCGCCACACCTGCAAAGTGTAATGATGTGCTCAGTGTCACTGTCCTGTGGAAAGATTTTAGGATTGGTGATACTGTATTTGTATTGTAACTAGTCTTGCGCGTAATAGTTCGCGGTTCTGTAGCGAACTAGGTCGCTCTTTTACTTTGTTAGCTCCCATCTCGATTTCCAGAAAGACAGTTCGCTCGCTTTCCTGCCGCTACTGCACATGCTCTTTTATTCGTTATGCTAGTCTTTTAAATAATGACCAGTTTTGCCAATGCCTGTATTATTACAGTTTTATGTCGAGTAATTAGACTTCGAAAGGGCAAATAAACCGGTTATTTATACAAATGGTGTAATCAGCTACTTTACATACAGTGCAATCATAGTATTTTAGTTTTAAAATATATTTATTTATTAGTTCATTGTACGAATATTACTTAAAGAATACGCTAAATGCGTTTTTGTGAATAAAAATAAACTTTCATAAATAATAGACTTTTTTAAAGTTTTGGAAATAACCAACAAAAAATATTTGTGCCTTAGGTACAGATTTAGTACTGTATGGCAGAAACAATAATACCTATATCATTAATAGAAGAAACACTTATAATTTGTTACCAAACAATTAGACATAGAAAAAATAGCTATGACCGCTGAGTGAGATCGTATTCTAAACCATACTTTTTGTGCTTTGCATTATCATTCTTTAAATAATCTGTCTTCTAATTTTCAAGTGGTATATTACAAAATTTACATATTATTATTTAAAAACATTAATTTGGAAACTTTGTTCGTTGATAACAGTGTTCTTCGTTCATTAAGGATTTGTCCCGTCGCCGAAAGTACGCGTTCGCCGGGCACTGATTTCGCTACTATACAAAATCTCTTTAGCACATATTCATATACATGGGGATATAACCGACAACGCTCGTGCCACCACTCAAGCGGATCTTTTTTCCGATCTAAATACTGTTTATTGAGGTATTTTTCGAGTTCCCGAATACCAGCGGCAAGTTGGTAACCTGGTCTAGTGATTTTTCTTATTTCTTGGTCATACTCTTTCCATATAGAGTCTTTTTTTTATTTTCATTACTGCTGCCACTACAAAAAGACGCCGAAGGGTCGCCAGCAGTAGGCTCAACCACTAAAATATCTCGATTCTCCCTCTGAAGTAACTGCACTCTGCCAACTTTATTTTTGAGGCGTTGTATTGCAATTTCACAAGCTTTCTATTTTCTAAATCATCTCTGTCTAAATCGGGAGTTCAGAATTGTACGTGATTTTTTTAAAGCCTACTGCGGGCTCTCGCTCCGTCTCTCTATTGTCCGTCGGTCTTCGGAAAAGAGCGAAAGAACTAAGTAGCGACGTTATCCGTGAACTAGTTCGCGTAGTTCGCCTGTGAGAGTGCTCTTCCGAACTAGTTAGTTCGCGAACTACACTAGACTAATTGTAACATATAACAAAAATAATTTAGTGGTTAGCGTCTGGGTCACAGGGTCTGAAATAGGATTCCCGACTGGGTCGTGTATTCTGTCTGCGCGGGGGATTGGGTGTTTGTACTGTCCTCATGATTCCATCACCATTCGGGGACATGGCGAGATTGGGCATTTGTTTGTGCGCTGATAACCTCGCCGTTTAGCGCCCCACAAACCAAACATAATCATCATCATCACTCATTTAGAGGGAACCATTGTACCACACAAACTTACCGCAGTGGCATGCCTTGAAGTGCTCAGCGACAGAGCACGCAGTATCGTAGGTATAGCGACGTGGGGGGACAGAGTAGCCCATGCATGGTTCCTGAAAAGGCACGGGAGCACTTTCTATAGTTCCAGAGGCTACAGCCTAGACCAGGGCTGGCAACGGCGTGCTAAACTTCACGCAATGCGTTTGTGGGCCAAGGGCTGGCCTGTCATTCGGCTTTGCTCGGTCGTCCTCGGATGTACCCGAAACGCGCGACATTTCATTTAGCATTGCAGTGCAGCATTTAGCGATACGCACAACTGGCTGAGTTCGGCAGACTCATGATGCCAGCGCTGTTTACCCTTCGGTTTATTGTTCGTAGTATGAAGGTTGTTCACAGGCCCAGTAGCAGTTTGCACAAAAAGGGGCGTTCTAGCGATATGTCCTAACCATCCATTAAAATGAATGGAAATGATAGAAGAGAGGGATGAGAATTCTCAACTCGCGAAAGGGACGCGTACTGCTTATTTGCTATAGACAGATGGCACTTTCTGCTAAATTTGCAGGCGTGCGACACTTGAAGAAACTATTTGTATACGTAGTAAAATTTCTGAAGTCGCACACTTTATTCCATTTTCAGTTGCGACAATGTTCTGTGGAAGTGAAAGAAGAGTATGGAGACTTCATATATTACTGAAAAGTGCCTTGGTTAAGTCAAGAGGCATACCTGGAATGATTTTTCGAATGAAATCTGGCTATTGATGAATTTATGGAATATAAAGGAGTTCAGCAACGAATGGACTGTAGACTTCTCCTTTTAAGTGACTGCATGCTGCACACAATAAGAGAGCAAGGCAACTTCTTTCTGATTTGATGGGGATGCATTTGAAAACAAAATCACGTTGTAGAAGGACACACATGGACAAAGACAGTCCAGTTCCCTAAGCTCAAGGCCGTTAAAAAAAAGCGCGAGGTTTGAAGAATTCGTTGTGGCCTTGCAAGAATCACAAGGCGTCCTGAAAGCGTTTGTGATGTCTCTTTTGCTGTAACCATTCTCTCTGAACACGTTTCTCAAGTGGTTCAATTCAGACAGTAGGTGGTCGTCGTCAGAAACAGATTTTGCTCTGTGAATTGACGTGTCCAAGACCGCTCTCTTGTGTACTGGGTGGTGGAAACTACCAGCCTTTTAGTATCGATCCGTTTGTGTTAGTTTTCTGTGCACTGAATAACCAAGCCGGCCTCCTGCCTTCCCTTCAACGAGAACAAATGGTTCAAATGGCTCTAAGCACTATGGGACTTAACATCTGGGGTCATCAGTCCCCTAGAGTTTGAACTACTTAAATTTAACTAACCTAAGGACACCACACACACCCATGCCCGAGGCAGGATTCGAACCTGCGACCATAGAAGCAGCGTGGTTCCGGACTGAATCGCCAAGAACCGATCGGCCACAGAGGCCGGGTCAACGAAAACATCCACCAATGGTAGCTTGCCGTCCTTCTCCATCCCGGCGGTAAATTTAATGTCGGGATGTGAACCGTGAATTTACTTTCAAAATCTTTTCTTAAAGAATTTACTTTATTTGATAGCGATTCATGAATAACATTAACACATTTAATCACACTAGGTAAGCGTGGAAGTAGTTGCCAGGGAGTAACTGATGAAAATGAAATTACCTTTAATAAATGGGAATTTTATTCATAAAAGCGTTTTCAAAAACAGGTTTAAAATTTATAAGCAGAAAAGCACCCTCGAAATATCATGTTACAATTCTATTTAGAGGCAGAAAGAACAATATTGACAGTATGAGTCTTCGGGCTGAGAAGCTTTATGCTCCCTTTCAACACGGCTGTAGTCGTGACCACTCACAACAACCTCTGAAAGACTACACTGGTGCAAAACTGCAACACACCAGATTACTTTAAACTGAATATTTTAACAACTCACACAAACACATTAACTGTGCATCCCGTAAGAGGGATGGAAATGGTACAAACACTCACACTAAGAAATTATTTGCCACCGAAAGTGCAATTTGTTTTTAAAGGACTCTTAGGGTGAAAGGATGGCAACTTTAGAAAAATTACTATTTATATAAAACCCATGAAATCCAGACTTACATAAAATGTACAACATGCTCTACATTACGCATATACCACCTCGCAAGATGATAGGAAAGATAAAAACAAATTTCAGGAATTCGGCCTTTACACCTTAATTCTATAAATTCGTTGACACCGAATTCGACAAACATGACAGAGGCAGCTATTAACGTACGGCAGACCGACAGACAGACAGACAGACAGACACTAACTGTCTAACAAATGCTAATGAAAGACATGCGAGCAAGCTGGGAACGAGAGACTGACCAAGGAAACAAGTAGAATTTAACAAGTAAATGAAACAACGTATCATTAATCACTGAACTTCTAATAAACGGCGCAGCACCCCCAAAACGCTCTCCAGAACCGTCTGATGCCAGTCGGTTCAATGGACACAGGAAGGCGCGCCGATCTCCCGTCCCAGGGCGTCGCAGCTCGCGCTGGCCAGACCGACGTCATGGGTTGGCTCCTGTTGCTCTCGCGTCGGCCGTGAAGCCACTACTCCTCGCTATACGGCGCGGCTCACTGGCTGCCACGTGGCGACCTCGGATGCGCCCACGCTCAAGACGAACAAGGCATCTTGTGTCTCAGTGTACGATCGACGAACCGATCGATCCAACCGGCCTTAAGGTCGATCCGAACGACAGTCATCCTGGCACTCCAGATGGCAGACCAACACTGACTAAGCGATACACTCGGTCGGACCCACCCGTGCTGAGGAAACATGCCCTCAGGCTACCCGACATCCCTGCCCCGGGAGGAGACCGACTTGCCGATCAATCCAACTGCCAATGTCCATTGCCTGAAAAAACTCGAGCAGACTGGTGGCCTAACACATACTAGCACTCGGGACGACAGACAGACACTGACTGCCCCACACTGACCTGACTGCAAACTAACCAGACTTTCCGACTCAGATTGACTTGGCTGACCAACTACCTCCGACTGACTAACTCTGCCAAGTTTTTTTTTCTTTATTGTGATTTCATTCCCCTGCCCCATATGGGCAGGGGAGGGCTGTCAGTGGCACAATCCGCCGCTCTTCAGCCGAGTGGCACTACAACTAAAACAAGAATAAAATGATATACATAAGGAGATAAAAAAGGGGAACATAAGACAGAGTAAGGCGAGAAAATGGAGGTAAAATATACCCTGACATGGAGACGTACATGGGGGACAGTTAAAACAAGTCACCAGAAAGTTAAAAAACACAACTGGCGATTCTTAAAACACAGAGAAGACACTGAATGCGCAGGCAGAGGTTAAAAGTCGGCCACAGTAGTAAAAACACTAGAGAACAACACACTTAAAACCCACTTGGAGCACACACGATGAACAATAAAACTGCCAGCTGGGACCTGCCGAGGGAAAAGGTCAGAGAGTATGGAAAAGGAGAGGAGAGCAAGGGGCAGCTGGGGAAGCGGCGGGATGAAGAGAGGAGGGGCATCAGTGGGTTCATGAAGAGGCAAGAGACACGTGGCGCGGCAGAGGAAGAGGGAAGACAGGGCAGGAGGGAGCGCAGAGACACGAAGGAGGCACAAGAGATGGAGGGGGAGTAGGAGGGGGAAGCCGCTCAGGAGGAGGGAGGGGGAGCCCAGAGGAGGACTCTGCCAAGCTCATAGCGCCGCTTAAATGCACGTGAACAGGCTACCTTTCCCCTTTCACACCACAGGGAAACACCAAAGCTGCGACTGCCACAGCGGCGCCACCACCAAAACGGAGAGCGACTGCTTTACACTACGCGTTGCGGTGCGCTCTACAAAGCAGCAATTTTTACAACGCATCAGGACGCACACCGTTCATTTGATCGACGAACTGCCGTAGCATATTTTCTGCGTGAGGCCATATCAGGAAGGTATCATCGACGCACCTTAGGAATCAAGACGGAGCCAACGCCGCCAAGTTCACAGCCTGCTCCTCAAAGTGCTTTCAGGTGCTACCGAAGAAGGACTCCTTGTGAATTGGCCGAAGAAGCAAAACCAGCTGCTTTTCTGCGATGCTGTGGAACAACCCGCAGCAAGTTACGAAGTGTGTTGCAGAGATATGGATTGAGACCAGTGTTCCGGCCCGCCCCAAAGATGAGAGATATGCTGCGCAGCCGCACGACCGCTACGGTCGCAGGTTCGAATGCTGCCTCGGGCAGGGATTTGTGTGTTGTCCTTAGGTTTAAGTAGTTCTAAGTTCTAGGGGATTGGTGACCTCAGATGTTAAGTCCCATAGTGCTCAGAGCCATTTGAACCATTTATATCCTGCGCCCTGTTAAAGATGACATAGGTCTTCGTGTATCCGGTGTGCAGGGTCTCACTTGCGAACGCGGAAGCATCTAAATAGGTCAGATGACTAGCTCAGTTGCAAAGCGACATATAAAACAAAGGGAGCTTGACAAGTCGGCCATAGCTGGACATTGCCTGGAAAACGGACATAAAATACGCTTCGGAAACACGAGAGACTTGGCTCATTCGTCAACGTTCTGTGATTCCGTTAAAAAAGAGGCGGCTGAGTTTGAATGAACAGCAAGAATATTAAAAGAGACCAGGTGTAAACAATTAGTAGGGCGTGGAGGCGGGCTTTTGATGTCGAAAGGAAGGACTGATGAATACCTGACGCTTGTAGGGTTTTACCATGGGCCGCCTAGTCTACCTTTTTTCTACTCCGGATTTGAAAGCATCCAAAGATGGCGCAGAATGGCTGTCATTCACTGACGTTGTTTCTCTGTCAATCTAGATCATGTTGGCAGTTCGGTAATAACTTCTTCCCCTGTAGTGGTAGCGCAGCCCGATGTTTCGCCAAAGACTCTTCACAACAGCTGCCTTTCCACTAATGGTTCGGCTCCCTCCACGCACATGTATTTAGTGCTGAGCTATGGCTGCTCGTAACATGTAGCGATCCAACGTTCTCCTTGACCATTGTTTATAATCGTTACTGAAAAGCAGCTTTGCCTTTTGAACCGGAATATCTTTTTGCAACTGGCAAAAGTTTCACAATGAAATAGAGCATCTCGATTGACGACTGAAACTGATCTCGTTGATGATGGAGAGATAAGAACTTCAGCGGAAAACAACCGGCGAGAGCGGATTTTGTTACGTGTGCTTATCGGAGTAGGTTCGTCAGTCTGCAGATCTGGTCTTCCACAGTCAACGACTGCTTGCAATACCTGCAATCAGCCCCATCCGAGAGTAACATTTTCAGTGATTTCCCTAAATCACTTCAGGCATAAGCCGGCATGGTTCCTGTGACAAAGGGGGAGGCCGATTTCCTTCCCCATCCTTCCACAACTTGAGCTTATTATCCGTCCCTAATGACCTCACTGTAGGCGGGACGCTAAACTATTGTCTCGTCCTCCTCCAATAACGAGTACGTGCTGTTGATACGATAACTTCTGACTGCCGTGTTCTGTCACTGACAGTTATTCCAGCAATACATATTCCTCTCGGCTGGACGTATTTCCCATTTTTGACCTTCAGCAGAATGGCTATCGCATCACGCGCACAGTCTTCTTTGGCTGGAAAAAGAAGGACCTGAATCAAATAGTGCTGGGAAGGTTGCCCGTTGACGTCGATGAGATTTCTTGTCATCTTGGTAACTGTCATCCTGGAGGATGTTCACCTGTGGCAGCCTCATCTCCATAGATGGTCATCTCGCTTAATTTGACGTCGGCGGCTAGGCAAGCGGCTGGTACCTCTGAACGGTGGCGGCTCATTGGGGAACGACCTCGTCCAGCGTATGGCGATAAGCTTTGACCCACAGGTCCACTAACTCGTTTGCAGTTGACTGGTGCGAATAGGACTGTTGTGATGGTCGACGTTTTGTGGCGTAGTAACAGTCAAACATTCATCCTTGAAACGCCCCCTAACGCGCTTGGGAGAACAGGTAATAGGATTGTGGAAAGAGGCCAAAGGTTGAGGCCAGTTTCTACTTCTAATTGTCATTTATTGTAATTTAGGTCCTTCACGGTTGAAGACATCCAAAAAGAAGTCTTAACAAGATAAAAATCCAATAAAGAGAGCAATAAAATAATTTAAAGAAACAATATATGAAAGGTGCAATACCAATAGCTGAGGGCCACAATCGAACTTGAAAATTTCAAATATGTTATCATAATCTTAAAAGCCAGAAGGCCGCAGTGTTCAAGCTTGAAAGATAAATTTTAATTTGGCAAAATTTTAAGAAAACAGACAGCCATAAGACTAAAATTTAAAATAGATGACAACATAATTAAACACTGGTGGCACTCAGAAGACCTCCAGGGAGGTCGGTCTGCCCTCGTTCACTTAGGTGAGACAGGTGGTGAGCCCAACTAAACTAGATCCGTCGGAACCAACCATGGGACAGCCACGGACCGACCGACACAACGACATGCTTCCCATCAATCAGTACATGAGAATTCAAACAGTAAAGGTTACCAACGTGATAATCCGCAATGGAGTATGCCTTAGCTGTCAAAAGTACACTCAACTTCGACGTCCCTGGTCCGCAACAACCGACCGACTGCTTGCTGATCCGTCCGCAACTGCTGCTCCGTCGCGACTGCACTGCTGGTGCGTCTCCCTCTCACTTCCAGACACATGACGGCGGAAATACTGGTTCGTACCCAACCATGCGCATGAAACACGCCCGCTGGCTAAACGACATCCCTGCACCAGGAAAGGACCAGCCCAAGTTCCACAAGATGGTAATTGAAGGGGCCCAGAATCGCTCAGAGAACCAGTTCACGTGGCCCGATGAGACGACCGACCTCTCAGAGCCAGTCTTCCGACAACATTTAAGATAACTTTGCAAAGGAAATCACGCCAACTACACACAGGACCTGAAAAACACTTGCACGAAGACCAGAACGATACCCAACATTAACTGAGCACACTCGAAGACACGTTGGGAGTCGTTGCACACACGCACAGACGACGCATGAACGATCGTCGAGCCAAAACGCGTCGTCCGGTAGGGCGACCAACTGACGATCCACCAAGACAGTGGCTCGGATCAGGTAATGCATGGCGGCAATGGTTGGGCGAGCCATGTCAATGCAGACCTCACTGCTGCTCCAACCCGACTTGACTAGTGCCGCATTGCAATTCCCCGACTGGCAGGTCCGGACTGCGCTCCAGACGCGTCCCAACTGACTGGCAGCCCGAACTCGCGACACGAACTCTCGACGTGAAACTCCCATTGACAGACAACGACGGGGAATTAATAGCAGTTAAGCAAAGATACTACGAGAGGGGGTTTATCGATACGCGCTGCTAACGCCGCTAACGGTCAGGCAAAGCAGCAACTCACTGACTGTAGTAATTTAAATTAATGTAGTGAGGTTGAAGTTCGTTAAAAACTGGTTATAAGATACGTAATTGGCGGGAACACGAGCCACGCTCGGCTCAATCTTCTTCCTCTGCAGTAACATACAACGTGTCTAGGGTGTCACAGTGATAACAGACCGGCGTGTTCTCCTCCGTCATCCCGTCTATTCTACTGTGAGGTGTTTTGCTTGCGGAGAACTTGGCTGTAGCGCCGCTACGTTGTCGTTGGAAATGGTGCCGTTGGTTCATTCTTCATGCCACGTTCGACAAGTGATGAAGACTGCTGCTACCTCTTCTTCAACATTCTCTATCACCTCCTCATGAATATCGTCGATTTCATGGCAGCTATTCCTTGTGTACTGAATACGACAATTCTCGTTGCTACAAAATGTTGTCTCTCTTTCCTTGCGATCTGACGTATGACAAAGGCTAGGTCATGGTGGTCTTCCACAACTACCATTGGGACCACATTCAGGAGTCGATCATACCTCTATCCTCCAACTGTTGTCTATTACATTTCCTCGGTACTCTGGCAACACTTTGTGAATAATTTAGTTGATGTGTCATCCTTTATAGCTTCTGCGATTCCTTTCATGAAATGTGAGATGTTTTCACCTTCTCTCATATTAGGATTCCCAAAGTTGCAAAGGATTAAAACACACTGTATGTAAGACCGTGTCGTTTCGCCATGATACTGAGTCCTATTCTTCAATTTTTCCTTTAAGCAGACTTGTTGTAGTCACCAAATACTTTCTACAGGTCGGCCTGGAATTTGTCCGGGGTGCTGAGCTCCTCATCGTTTTTCTCCCGCAATTGATGGACCGTGCCAGTCTCATCCTGTTGCATTTAGCGATCCAGTCGAATGCTTTCAGCTGGTTCGTCGGATTCTGACCAGAATCTTCGAGAAAACAGCGATGGTTACTTCATGCGCAGCCGCCTTAATGTTGGCTTGGAATCCGTTAGTCTCCTGAGTATACAAACCTTCGGAACGATATACTGCTTGTACTTTGTATCTGGTTCCTGTCCATGGAGCCGACGGCTTTTACCTTTGCCCTATTGGAGCCATGGATGTGTAGATATTTTTAAGCACCTTGGGTCTCGACCAAGCAGTGTCACGTCGTAACCAGAATCAAATCCAAATCAGAAAGCAGGGTCGTCAATAGAATAAAAAACGTATCACTGGAAGTACGGCTACTAGGAAGACAAGTGTTCAGCCAGTACAGAAGTGGTCTCCTGGACGGACAGTCCATCTACTCCTGCAAACTTCGAATATTCCAGAATCCGATATTTATATGGAATATTCCAGAGCCGACAAACATTACCAACGTACTATATTTGAGGAGACTTTCAGAGACTGTAAGTACTAAATAACAAATAACTAATATTGGTGGTGGTGGTGGTGGTGGTGGGGTGGTGATGATATTGGTCTTGTAATGCTGTTGGTCGGCCTTGAGCTGGTGACTCACACCAAGCCAGCCAGCGTTGCTAATCACTATGCCACACTCTGTACAGCACACCTTGCGGCCAGTATTTTCTAAGAATATGCAGCTCTGCCGTATGGTTTAATTATACTGTAGTTTCCTTGGGAAAATATACTGAATGCACAACCATCCCCCCTCGTTCTTCCTTCCGGCTGAGGACAGCTCATGAGAACACAGTCATCAGAAAAACAAATCTTGCGGTCTGTGGCAGAACCGTAAAATGTTAGATTTCTTAATCAGCAAAATAAGACAAGTAACATGAAATGGAGATGGGTAAAATGAAGTCAGATAAAATGAGAGTTAGTGAAGTGCGGTGGCAAGAAGAACTCTATTTTTGGTCAAGTGAATAACGTACAGAGTTCTCAGAACAAAATCAAACAGAGGTAACGTACGAGCAGGTCTAATAATGATCAAGGAAACAGGAGTGCTGCAGGGAACAGCATACTTAATGAATCCAATTCAACAGCAAGAAGTGGGAAAATAGTAGAAGAACAGGAATGGTAAGAATGGTATTAAAGACGATGTCGCCTAGTAATATTTTCACAGAGTGGTTTGCGGGTGGACAGAGACCGAGGTTGTATACGTAGAAGGGATCGCGTAGACAGATTAATGTTTCGCATTAAGAGTAAGATAGAGATTTCGAAACCGCTTTTAAACTGCAAAATTGTTCCATGAGCGGTTGTGAACCCTGTCCAAAAGAAATCTACTAGTACCAAATATCGGCCACAAATTGGGAAAGAAATTACTGCGAATGTGGGTTTGGAGTAGATCATTGTCTGGCAGTAAATCACGGACTGTGGAGAAGAAGAGAATCGAAACGGTGGAGATGTGGTGCTACAAAAGGATGCTGAAAATTAGTTGGACGGATGAGGAATAAAGAGGTTCTCCGCAGTAAAGATGAAGAAAAGAACTTGAGGAAAAGTGAAAAAGAGGAGAGGAGATGATAGCATATATGTTAAGAGACTACGGAATGACTTCCACGGTACTAGAATAGGCTGTAGAGCGTAAATATGGAAGACAGACATTTTAATATTTCCAACAAACAACTGAGGTCGTTTCTATTCTGAGTTGAACAGATTGGCGCAGGAGAGGGAGTCTGGTGGGCTACAGTAAAACAGTCTAAACACGAATGGTGAAAAAGAAACATGAAAAGAAAAAAGAGCCTTAAATGGAAGAAGAACACAGATGATTCTCAAATGTGGCGTTGCAGAAAAAAACTCAAGATTAGCAAATAAACTGTTATAGCTACCGCCATCTGCTTCGAAGCTCGATGGTCACACAAGTTTACAACAGGTGCTCATGAGTGCGCCTCCTAGGACAACATTTGATTACGGGGACTAAAGCACTGAGCTACGATACACTATTATAGTATTTGCATTTGAAATAGATTCTGTAACCAAATTACTTTATGGGCGAATAGTACATTCTACGCCGTAGATAAAATAAGAAGTAAAAGCACGGCAGGAACAATAAAGGTAAAAGGCATGACATCCTTTTGTGCAATACTCAGACAGCAAGACTAACAGCTGGTGCAGTATAACGCCCGCAGGCCCTTCAGTCATTGCTGCGTCAACAGAAGGGTACCTCCGTGATGTAAGTGGCACAGGCGTTCGTAGCAATTGCACGATGGTGCATGGCAAATGCATATCTGAGAATAAGAGAGAGACCGGTACAGCATCAAAGATTAGTCGTAGATGTGTTCTATACGAATTTTTTAAATAACGCACAGAGTGGAAGATTTCCTATCAACTACACGTCCAGAACTACCAAACATAATGGTAGGTGTAACGAAGTATCAAACATTAAATGATTGTCAGTGTCATCTGGGAATAATCGTTGATAAAGGGCAAATTTTTGGCAACAGTAATGATTATGCTATATCTCGCATGTCGAAATATAGTGCAATCTTTCGAAGCCAAAGCTGAATGTCGCTGTGAAGTCTTTCTAACGCCGATATGACACCACATTTCATAGCGCATGTTTTGATTGACGGAGATAGGGTGGAGGCGTTTTCATATTTTGAAATACTAATATACGTAGGCCTACGTTGAGAAATCAAAGCAACGACTAAATGTACAAAATCAGATGGAGAGAGATAATGAATGTAAATAATTCTTTGTACTAATGAACACCATGAAGTTCAAAGTAATATTAATTAAACGAAGTCCAAAAGAGTCAGTGAGGGGCGGTGAAGAGCTTAGCCACTGGCCTGCCGTCTTTCTTCTCCGGAGAGCCTCTAGCAGCCTCTAGCAGCTTGTTCTCGGGGCTGAGAGCTAGCGCATTAGCAGTTAGAGTTAAGAGAAGTCAGTTGTGTGGATGGATGTGTCGTGTATTGACTGCAGACGTAAAGACGGGCGAGACAGTTAAGTTCTTTGAGTGGCAGAATCTTACTAGCGAGGTGCCAACGTTTTAAATTCAGTTATGTGCATGTTACATTGGCCTGAACAGAAAGAGTAGTCTCACAGAGTAAAGTCAGGTGAAACATTTTGGAGACGGCTGTGACGCGTATACTTAGGCAGTCTATGTAGTAACGAGGCCTTGTTGCTACAATCCGGATTACGGCAAATGGTTCAAACGGCTCTAAGCACTGTGGGACTTAACATCTGAGGTCATCAGTCCCGTAGACTTAGACGTATTTAAACCTAACTAACGTAGGGACATCAGACACATCCATGCCCGAGGCAGGATTTAAACCTGCGACCGTAGCAGCCGTGTGGTTCAGGACTGAAGCGCCTAGAAGCGCTCGGTCACAGCGGCCGGCGTCGTATAGAAGAAACGACAAAATGATAGTGATGATGTGTTCAGTATTAAAGCGATAGACAGACGGAATATTGTACCCCCTTTTGAGTGGTAAAACCCAGTTATCGCATGAGTAGAAACCTCTCCAACAGTCGAAGCTCTACGATAGCACATGGAAACGGATCAATATATTTGTTGAACACGGAAAGCATCTCGGTTTTTTTCCATCAGTTCGCTACCAAGACAACCGACAACAGACACCCGCGCGCTGTTAGGGAGTGGAATGATAGAGAGATAGTATGATTGTGGTTCGATGAATCCTCTGCCGAAGCACTTAAATGTGAATTGCGGAGTAGTCATGTAGATGTAGATGTAGATGTACACCTGTTGATAACATCTTTTATTCCCGCCAAGCATACTGAAGACGGAAAGGGAAAAGGTTGGGAAACTGCGTAATGGAGGAATCTGCAGAAGGCATCGAGACGGCAGAGCAGATCAATCAATGACGTCAGAAATTGAGAACTGTTATAGTTTCGTAAGAAGAACTAAGACAAGTTGCCAGTGAGTTACTAACATGTGTGCTGTACGCCCATAAAGAAGCACGATTTGAATAAAGATACACAGTTTGGCACTGCTGTGTCGTCCGAACAAGACGCAGCCAGCGAAAAAGCACCACAGGCGCAAAGGCGCGAGCTGGTGCCTGTGTCACAGAGATAGTATGATTGTGCTTCGATGAACCCTCTGGGCGAGTTCCACCGTCGCCACTGGCGGCGCTAAGGATGAAGATATCGATTTCACCTAGGCCAATTCCTAGCCGAGTACAATCCGCCAATGACCGTGAGCCGTGGTAAAAATTGCTGTTTTGAAGAGCGCGTCGTAGTGCGAAGTGTGAAGCAGTCGCCCTCCGTTTCTGACGGTGTCGCCGCTGTGGCATTCGCAGCTTTGGTGTCTCCCTCTGGTGGGAAAGGGGAAAGGTTGCCTGTTCACGTGCATTTAAGGGGCGCTATGAGCTCGCCAGTGGGTCAGTCTGGGTCAGTCTCTCGTCCCCAGCTTGCTAGTCTGTCTCTCGTCCGCATTTGTTTGGCAGTTAGTTTCTGTCTGTCGTTCGGAGTGCTAGTATGCCTGTCGTTCGGATCAACCTTTAAAGCCGGTAAAATGAGAGTCTTTCCACTCCGCCAGTAAGAGAACTCACCGAGTGGTCGCCGGGTAGGGACTTTCCTGCATCTGACTCTGCGCGTTAGGCCGCCAGTCTGCTCGAGTTTGCTCAGGCAATGGTCATTGGCGGTTGGATCGATCAGTTGGTCGGTCGCGCACTGAGACACAAGATGACTGGTCCGTCTTGAGCGTCGGCGCACGTGAGCTTGCCACTTGAGTCCAGTGAACCGCGGCGTATAGCGAGGGGTAGTGACTTCGCGGCCGACGTAAGAGCAAGAGGAGTCAACCCACAACATCAGTCTGGTCGGTACGAGCTGCGACGCCGTGAGACGGGAGATCGGCGCTCCTTCCTGCATCCGTTGAAGTGGCTGGCAGCGGACGGTTAGGGAGAGCGGTATGGAGGTGCTGCGCCAGGTCTTCTAGAGAAGTCGCTGTTTATTAGAAGTTAAGTGATTGGTGATACGTTGTTTGATTTACTCTTATTAAATTCTACTTGTTTTCTGGGTGAGGTTACCAGCCGTTTTGCTTTGGGGTCGTCCCACCATCCTTCTCCGTTTGCCCACCCGCGGGAAGGTGGTTGTTTATAAATTGGGTGGTTCGTTTTTCCCTTGTGAAGTAGGGGTGGGTTAGAGCAATCTGCGATTCGGGTTGTTCGGTACGTTAGTAGCTGCCTCTGTCATGTATTTAGGATTTGGTGTGTTAATGAATGTATTGCTTGGAGTGTAACGGCCTAATACCTGAAATGTGTTTTGATCTTTGGAAACTTTGACATTATTGCCTACGATCTTGAGAGGCGGTACCTGTGTACTGTAGAACATCTTAGCTATTGTTTGGCCATTCTTGTAGAATTTTATATAAGATTGCTTACCATGGGCTTTATTTAAATGATCATTTTAGTATCTAAAGGTGCCACCCTTTCACCATAAGGTTTTTCTTAGAAGTTAAAATTAAGTTGCACCTTCGGTGGCAAGGTTAATATTTTAATTGTTAGTGTTTTGTACCATTTCCATCCCTCCTACGGGGGGTGCATAGTTTGTGTGCTCGTGTAAATTGTTAAAACTCTTAGTTTAAAGTTATCTGGTGTTGCAGATTTGCACCAGTGTAGTCTTTCAGAGGCTGTTGTGACCGGTCGTAACTACGTCCGTGTTAAAAGGGAGCGGCAAGATTCTGTGCCCGAAAGCTCATACAATCGAAACTTGTTTCTTTCTGCCTCTGAATAAATTGTAACTTTGATATTTAGAGGGCGCTTTCTGATTATAATTTTAAATCTGTTCCTTTTAAAAATGCTTTTAGGCACTATTAAAGTAAATAAAATTCCGATTTGTTAAAAGGAATTTGGTTATGATTTCATCAGTTACTCCCTGGCAACTACTTCCATGCTTACACAGTGTTATTAAATGTGTTAATGTTCTTGATGAATCGATAGTAAATAAAATAAATTCTTAAGAACATTCTTTGCAAATAAATCACGGTTCAGACCGGACGACAATGGACAGAAGCCTACTCAGAAGAAAGAAAGACAGCTATCTCCCACTTGGACACAGATCATCGTCCAGGGCTGACTGAGACAGGGAACGTCGTATAGTGAACTCTTAGAACTGAACAGACAGTCGTTGTAAATTGCATTTGCTCTATCCCGTGAAGTTTACCTACTATTATTTGCACTTAGCCGTTGAGGGCCTGCTATGTTGCAGACTTCATCACTCAACAAGTCACAAGATACATAAACCTTTTTAACTCGTTTGTGTGACTTTGTTACTAATTTGTTGAAGTGTTGTAGAACCTTCGTTCTCCCATCCCGTTCTCCTATGCCCTGGGGCATAGCTGTGTAACAGTGGCAGAGAAATTGTCTTAGGGTGTACTGCACCAGATTTCACGAACTCGCCCACTGTGCATGCTACTCGTATAACAACAGTGGCAACTCGGCCTCCACAGCGGTAGCGACGAGGCCTTTACAAAACTTGCGGCGAGTGTTTACAAAAGCTACTTTAACGTGAGTTCCTTGAGACGTGGGTGTGCTATTTGAATTCGGTAATCATTTGCGATATTTGTACGAAGAGTGGCGTGATTATATTTTGGCAGCATGTTTGACACCGCTCTGGTTCAGTGAGTCACTGGGCAGAGATAACATTTGCCCCCTCTGTCGGAATCGATGACTTTCCGCAGCTGCGGGCTGTGAGGCGGACCTGGCCGAGGAGAGTGTTCACTTCGGAGTGCGAGCGGCAACAAGCGTCTACATCTGTATCTACATCTACATGGATACTCTGCAAATCACACTCCACTGCCTGGTAGAGCGTCCATCCAACAAAATTCACAGTAATTCTCTGATATTCCACTCCCAAATAACGCTCGGATAAAACGAACACGTATATCTTTCCGTGCGAGCTTTGATTTTCCTTATTTGATTACATGATCGTTTCTCCGGGCGTCAACAAAATATTTTCGCATTCGGAGGAGAAAGTCGATGACTGAAATTCCGTTAGATCTCGCCGCAACGAGAAACGCTTGTTTTAACGATGTACATCCTTTGTGTCGTCATTGCAACTGTAAAGTCTTGTGCTAGAGAAAGCCAGGGCGAGGACGTTGTTTGGTGGGTGGTATCCTCTTTATGCAATACAGCTGCACACATATATTAACAGGGTTCTTTACCAGAACAAGAAGCTACTTATCTTGAGGCTAGTCCATGTGTTGCGGTACAATCTCTTCCGTAATAGTCCACGTTAGCCTCACTGCTGGCTATAAACTCTACACTCTCATAGCTGGTGACGTGAACTGTCAGATGCCAACTAGAATAGCAAGTGAGCTAGTAACTAAGACCGACTGACTGCAGCTTACTGACTGACTGTAACTGCTAGAGACTGGGACTCTCTGGGGATGCGACTGTAACTGGTTGGGCTGACTGAATGACTGACTGGGCCCTCCAGACCTCTGCGGCAGTCTAAATACTGGCGGTTGAGAGGGTGTTGGCGGCACGTTGCTTGCGAGTCTGTCTTTGGTCTCTCACCCGATAGCCGCACTTGATTCAGGGCCTATTATTGATCCTCTTGCAACTTCTTTGCCGACTGGTGTGCTGGCGACAGCTTACCCCAGCACATTCCTCCCCCTCGAAATGCCGCATTGTTGTCGTATAGGGAGGCTGAGAACGACAACGGGGAGGGAGGTTGGACGCTGCATGTAGAGATGAGCCAGGAGCCGTGAGTGTGTAGGATGGCGTACTCCCAACCGTACTCCACCATCCGACTTGAGAGGCAACAGGAACAATGTCCGCTGCCAGGGCACACACCCACCCCTGAGGTCATGTCCCGGGGCGATGACGACAACAGCGATGGCGGGTCCAGGTCCATTGGGCTGGCGAGCGGGGACGGTGGGGACGACGGCGCATCGTCCACCCACTCCTCCTTGGTAGTCATGATGGCACCAGCGGGCGGCTATGAAGGCCTTGCGGTCCGTGAGGCCATGAATCTGGGACAAGAAAAGCAGCAAAATCACAGGAAAAATCACATTCCAGAAGTTGTTTCTGGTGGCGGCGCTGCAAACTGTCGGGACTTTGTAACACCGCAATTATAGAACTCATAATGAACACCGTTTTGTTGCAGAAAGAAATAGAAAAATCAGTCATCCTGACAGTAATGACAGCTACTGATAACAAAATTTACTCTCTTGAAAGTTTGAGTAACAAGAATGTTATGTAAATACACTCCTGGAAATGGAAAAAAGAACACATTGACACCGGTGTGTCAGACCCACCATGCTTGCTCCGGACACTGTACAAGCAATGATCACACGCACGGCACAGCGGACACACCAGGAACCGCGGTGTTGGCTGTCGAATGGCGCTAGCTGCGCAGCATTTGTGCACCGCCGCCGTCAGTGTCAGCCAGTTTGCCGTGGCATACGGAGCTCCATCGCAGTCTTTAACACTGGTAGCATGCCGCGACAGCGTGGACGTGAACCGTATGTGCAGCTGACGGACCTTGAGCGAGGGCGTATAGTGGACATGCGGGAGGCCGGGTGGACGTACCGCCGAATTGCTCAACACGTCGGGCGTGAGGTCTCCACAGTACATCGATGTTGTCGCCAGTGGTCGGCGGAAGGTGCACGTGCCCGTCGACCTGGGACCGGACCGCAGCTACGCACGGATGCACGCCAAGACCGTAGGATCCTACGCAGTGCCGTAGGGGACCGCACCGCCACTTCCCAGCAAATTAGGGACACTGTTGCTCCTGGGTATCGGCGAGGACCATTCGCAACCGTCTCCATGAAGCTGGGCTACGGTCCCGCACACCGTTTGGCCGTCTTCCGCTCACGCCCCAACATCGTGCAGCCCGCCTTCAGTGGTGTCGCGACAGGCGTGAATGGAGGGACGAATGGAGACGTGTCGTCTTCAGCGATGAGAGTCGCTTCTGCCTTGGTGCCAGTGATGGTCGTATGCGTGTTTGGCGCCGTGCAGGTGAGCGCCACAATCAGGACTGCATACGACCGAGGCACACAGGGCCAACACCCGGCATCATGGTGTGGGGAGCGATCTCCTACACTGGCCGTACACCTCTGGTGATCGTCGAGGGGACACTGAATAGTGCACGGTACATCCAAACCGTCATCGAACCCATCGTTCTACCATTCCTAGACCGGCAAGGGAACTTGCTGTTCCAACAGGACAATGCACGTCCGCATGTATCCCGTGCCACCCAAAGTGCTCTAGAAGGTGTAAGTCAACTACCCTGGCCAGCAAGATCTCCGGATCTGTCCCCCATTGAGCATGTTTGGGACTGGATGAAGCGTCGTCTCACGCGGTCTGCACGTCCAGCACGAACGCTGGTCCAAGTGAGGTGCCAGGTGGAAATGGCATGGCAAGCCGTTCCACAGGACTACATCCAGCATCTCTACGATCGTCTCCATGGGAGAATAGCAGCCTGCATTGCTGCGAAAGGTGGATATACACTGTACTAGTGCCGACATTGTGCATGCTCTGTTGCCTGTGTCTATGCGCCTGTGGTTCTGTCAGTGTGATCATGTGATGTATCTGACCCCAGGAATGTGTCAATAAAGTTTCCCCTTCCTGGGACAATGAATTCACGGTGTTCTTATTTCAATTTCCAATGCTTATCATAAAGAAAGGATAGAATGAAATAATACCATAGGATACGAAACAGAAGCTTTAAAGAAAGAATTTTAAAAAATATATATATTATTTACAAAGGTTAAAGCCCAGACCATAAATTGATCATAAATGGACCAAATATAACATTTATCCGAGAAGAGAGTTGTAGCCGCATCGATCTGTAAGTTCGCTGTGACTACAACATAACTCGGCAATGGAGATGTTAACACTTCTGTCTTTTACTCTTGCAACAGTAGTATGCATGTTAAGCGCTACTAGATTGCCTTAAAGCCGATCTGAAGCTTAAAAGTTTTACGGTTGGAAGTGTTAGTCAGAAGTCGGACTGAAGTAAAATCATCTTTATCATTTAGACAGATTACCGGATAGTTTATACATGTGACATAAAAATAACTCGTGTCATTGCTGATTTGTGATGGGACTTAGTTTTCGTGATACTTAATAGTCACGAACATCAAAGGACACAGAAAGAGGCTGATCGTCGACACAAACTCAATTATTAGACTTGAGTAGGCAGCACATAAACGCAGTCAAGAAGAACTTACAATTGCGCCGTGTTGTCAGAAGCTATCGTCAAAGTCAGAATGAAAAATCGGTGTGTGTGGTCACTGTAGGGACAAATAATCGCGAAGAGCAATAAACTTTAATTCAACTTTAATTCTTCGTGTCGCACACATCATTTAATGGATATTTAATGTGTATTTGTGGTATTAACTGATTCTTCGGATACCATAAAAGTGAATAGTGATTTACTGACAATATAACCGTTTACACCGAAATACGACGCATTCTGAACATTGATGAAGGGTATGTTATCTCTGAAATAACGTCGTGTAGTTGTTAAACACGCGACGTAGCGACGCCTTGACGACGGAATAATAATTAACAACTCAACATCCTCGCAAAAATCATGATGTTACATCGGCTTGGGTTATGGATTGATGATTCAAGACATATTTTCAACGTTTGAATACCCATTCTCAAACCGGGAATAAGAACTACAGTCTGCAAGTTCGCGTAAACTGAAAAGTCTGTCGCGAACACCCATAGGACTTTTGGTTATCATTTCAGACCAAGGGAGTCATCGCGTTATCGAGTGGTGCAGTCGCTATATTTATAAGTAGAGAAGATCGATAGACATCGAACATCATTGCTCTAATTACAAGCAAGGGCGGCGCACACTCCGGCGTGCTGCTCTATCGAGACGCTGATATGAACTTTGAGAGGAAGCATCTGAAAAATAACCAAACCCGGCGAGGAGTTTGATTTTACAATATTTACAGATTGATTATGTCGTGAACGACGACGCCGTTCCACGTCATCTCGACTGGGACAACCTGCACCATTGACCCGGGACAAAACGAGACGTCACACCTTGCAATCAAATACGTAGAAGAGCCAGTGCGTTCCTGGATCACGCCTCTTTCCAGGCGCCCACGGTTGCCATAAGCCCTGAGAAGAGCAAAGCGATACTAGCGCACCACTGGCGGCGCCGGATACTGCGGTGGGTGCAGCAAGTGGAGCAGCGTCCGATGGCGGCGGCCATGCGGAAGTTCCACCGGTGATGGCCCGTCTTGTGGGTGGGGGCGATAGGAGGCGAGGGAAAGTTGCAGCGCCAGTTCCCGTGTGTGGGTGGTGCGAAGCTTGGCCGTCTGTCATTTGAAAGTGTGTACGAAGCGTCCTTCTTCTCCCTAGGACTTTGGATGAAACGGAGCACTTGTTAGGTGGCGAACGCCGTTGCATTCACAAAACTGTTAAAAGTGAAGTGAACTGTGGTTCGTTGTCCAACAAAAGTACTTCTGGCAAACCTTCTAGGTAAAATATGGAGGACAACGCTTGAATGGTGTTACGTGATGAGGTAGTCTGGCATAGGCACCGCAAATGGAAACTTGGTAAAAGACTCTACCACTATGAACCAACGAGTGTTCCAAAATGGCCCTGAAAAGTGAGTGCCATGGAGACTGAGTCTTAGGCCAAGCTGAGAATGTTTGTGGCGGAGGGGATTGGTTCTCCGAGGATGCGCGACGCAGTGACGTCATCTGTTCAATGAGGGCGCCCATCCCCTGCCAGGTACAGTGACATCGCGATAAGTGTTCAGTGAGAACAGTTCCCCAATGTCCTTGGTGGAGTAATGGCAACACATCCTTTTGCCACGTTTTCGGAATAAGCACACGTGATTGTCCAATGTCATTTTGAACTAGAATCGCACCTTGTTGTACCGAGAGGCTATGCCGACGACCAAAGTAGGGGCAGTGGTCTGCATATTGTTCAATGACCAACGCCAAGACGTGCGAATGTAATGCGACAGAATCTTGAGGTCTGGGTCTACTTCCGTGGCCTGTGCCAATTTTCTGTAGTGCAATCGAAAAGAGTCCAGCAATTCAGAGTCCGGCGCAACGATTTGGCAACATGCGGCAGATCAATTAAAATCATAGTCTGGGCCAATCGGAAGTCAAAATAGGGCGTCTGCTTTGCCGTACTCTGTACACAATTACTCCGCAGCTCGTGGTCGTGCGGTAGCGTTCTCGCTTCCCGCGCCCGGGTTCCCGGGTTCGATTCCCGGCGGGGTCGGGGGTTTTCTCTGCCTCGTGATAACTGGGTGTTGTGTGATGTCCTTAGGTTAGTTAGGTTTTAGTAGTTCTAAGTTCTAGGGGACTGATGACCATAGATGTTAAGTCCCATAGTGCTCGGAGCCATTCTTGTACACTGCGAAAACAATGCCCATCGGTGGAATTTTTGGGGAGTGCTTTTAGGAACCAGCTTTGGCGGATGAAACAAGGACTGCAAAGGCTTGTGATTTGTCACTAAATAGAACTTGCGACCATACAGAAAGTGATGGAATTTTGTCACACCATACACAATAGGGAGAGCTTCTTTCTCAACTTGGGAAAAATGCACTGAGTTTCTGCTAACAACTTTGAGGCAAAAGCAATAGGTATGTCTAGCGCACCAATTCTGTGTGAAAGCACAGCGCCGATTCCGTACGAACAAGCGTCGACTACTAGCTTGGCACGATCAAAATGTGCTAAACATCTCACTGAGCAAGGCATTTTTGAGTTTCTGAAATGCCTCGTGACTGTCTTTAGCCCACGCAAAAGGTACATTTTTACGACGCAAGCGATGCAATGGAGCCACGATTTGAGCTGCATTCGGAATGAACAGAATGGAGTACGCCATCTTGCTTGGTACTGCCTGCTGTTCAGACACATGGAGAGGAATAGGCAGGTCACGGATTGCAAGCAAATGAAATTTTAGGAGGTGCACACCCTGACTGTTTACCACATGACCTTAGTACAGTATTGCAGTTTGAAAAAGTCACACTTTTAGAGACGACACTTGAGTCATACTTCCTGAAAAAGAGTACGCCAATTGGCAACTGTGTTCCTCTGATCTAGGACGTGAGGCAACAATATCGTCAAGGTAACTTGAACAAACAGACATATTTGCAGTCAGCTATTCCAAGTAACTTTGTAAAATGGCAGGTGCGGAGGCACTGCCGAAGGGCAAACGCAAATACTTGAACAGTCCTAAGTGTGTATTTACAATGAACACTTTCTGTGATCCTTCATGCAACGGAATTTCCAAGCATCAGGCTAATCTGTCTTAGAAAAGTAACGTCCTGCACCAAGCTTGTCCATGAGTTCCTCTGGGTGAGATAACGAATAAATGTCAGCTACTGTCTGTATGTCTACTGTAGACTTGAAGGCAACACAAATGTGGATGGGACCAGAAGGCTTAGGCAACAAAACGAGAGGACTTGCCCACTGACTGGCTTTAATGAGAGCAATTACAACGTTATCCTGCAATTCTTTCAATTCACTGGCTACTTTGTCTCTTAATGCAATTAGAACGGGGTGGGACCGAAAAAACTTAGGCTGTGCATTGTCTTTCAATGTAATACGCGCTACAAAGTTATTAGCTTCTCCCATTCCTTCCGAAAATAGTTCAGGAAATTCTTAAGAAAGCTAGTGACATTGTCTGTGCCGGCCAGAGTGGCCGAGCGGTTCTACGCGCCACAGTCTGGAACAGCGCGACCGCTACGGTCGCAGGTTCGAATCCTGCCTCGGGCATGGATGTGTGTGATGTCCTTAGGTTAGTTAGGTTTAAGTAGTTCTAATTTCTAAGGGACTGATGACCTCAGCAGTTAAGTGCCATAGTGCTCAGAGCCATTTGAACCATTTGGCATTGTCTGTTGGCGCAAAAGCTGATGTGGAGAGTACGTTCTTGTGGATGCTAGGTCGAAAGAAATCAAAGGCATCTAAACCGAAAATGTTCTCACTGTCACTTGATTTCAATACATTAAAATTCGCCGTCCTAGTGTGAGATTTGTAAGTGGCAGCCAAACTGCACTGTCTACACTGGCCAGGCAATGAAATTTCCTGTCCGTTGTTAGCAGTGACGTGCTTGATAGATTTAGAAAGGATAGGATGATTAAGCAAAAGTTATTGAGGCACCTATGTCTAACTGAAAGTTCACACGACGGCAAGCAATTCGGAAAGAGACAAATAGTTTGGTGGAACGTTGTTTCACAGCACTAGGGCGAGAAGGAGACAAAACCATAATCTCACTTTTGTCAGAAGTTCTAAGTTTCGAAAACACGGCTTTCACTGCAAGTACAAGAGCCTGTTAATTTGAGAGCGCACGAAATTGGCGTTTTTGTAACGTTGCAAACAAACTGCTCGGACATGGCGTTTTTCTCAAATGGCTCTGAGCACTATGGGACTTATGAGGTCATCAGTCCCTAGAACTTAGAACTACTTAAACCTAACTAACCTAAGGACATCACAAACATCCATGCCCGAGGCAGCCTTTTTTCCCGCACGTTTAACACGTTGCGTTACGTGATGTGAAATCTTGTCTTTTATGGCGAGCAAAACATCTAGGGCAAGGCTTCACTAAATTCACAGGGTTGTTTACATGTCTGCTTGGCTGTCCGCGCGGTTGTTGTAGTGGCTGCTTGGGGCCGTCACGAACATGAGGTCACTCCACCCGACAAATCGGGGCTTGGTCAAACTTATCGGCCACTACGGCACCCGTATCATATTGCTCCAAGACTTGCAACACCTAAGGAAGTGATGGATTACAGTGACACAGACAGTGGTTACGGTCACTACAAGCCACGCCATAAGTTGGGAAACGGGGCCAGATTTCTAGTAGTTTACTGTCGTGTTGAGATTTTCACAAATGTTTTATTCGTATCTTACAGAAACTAGCAGTACGGCAATAAACAGCGTTTTAAACACACCGCTAACGGCAATCAAGTAATTTATAGCAATACAACAATTTCAAAAAATTTAAAAGAGATTAGTAAACAGGCCACTAAAGTAAATACAGAACTTCGTTAATAAAGTAAAGGCGAGGTAGTGACGATACCAACACCACCTTTAAAAAAATTAAACAGGTCTCAGCAAACACACGATTAATGGCAATGAATGGAATTTACAGAATTGGATGAATTTTTTAAAAAAAAAGTTTAAACAAAAGTGTCCTGGAATATCATTAGAACATAACAGATATGACGGACCCGTGTAAGGCGGCCACAAATCACCCACTCAGGGACGCTCAGGCTAGACAGAATACTGACCAAATTAAATACGCCTGTAAACACAATTGTCACTCTCAGGCTGGCCACTGCACCGACTTTTAGCCAGGGAAAACTTGTTATAAGATGGTTAAACTTGCTGACAGAATTAGAGCTAATCTCATGTAAGGAAACATTACAACACACAGTCCTGATTGAGCGGCCATATGATCAACCAACAAGAAGCATGAATTTACTCATAACCCACTACAGAATCGCGAAAGAATTAAACTGCCAAAACTACTCCTTCCATCGGAAAGTAACGAGAGGACGAGGAAAGGTCACTGTCTTCCATTACACAGGTGCCAGGGACAAGAAACCCAGTCGCCGGAGGCCACAAGGCAGAAGGGACGCTGGTTACACAAAATTATTACTTAATGATTAGACCTTCCACGAACTTAACTTGTAATTATGCTCGAACAGGCAGTACACGACCTCCGATGGCAAGGATCCACACAACCGACCGCACACGCGTCGCCAGCGTACCCAACACGCCACTGTCACCGGAGCTCACGTCTTCTCTGCAACGTTGACGGGTAGTGACCGCTCCTTCATGTTAGGTGTCTCCTTTTAAACTCCAGTGTTGAAACGGAGGATTTAAGAAGCTTGTTAACGTCCCACCAAGGCGAAATGAACAGCAACTACTCGTGGGGCCATTATGTATACAACCAACACGCGGGGAGCTCTTCCGTCATCTCAACCCGCTCGTTGCACACAACCGACATACATCACGTGGCGACTCGGTACAACCGACCACGCCTGCTTCGTGCTGTAGAGCCACACTGCACTCCCGTGTCCGCCACGCTCTCTCCGCGCAACGACCCTACTTCCGCGCCACCACACGAGGTTACAACCGCTAAAAGATCTCACTTCCTCCATAGCAATTTCTCAGAAACAAAAACGCAGATATCGATAGCAGAGGGAAAAGACAACCAAGCAGCCACTTAATGACAGACAACATATCAAACAAACGTGTCAGGGGAAGAAAAGGAAAACCAATGCAATCTAAACACAAGGTGTAGCACGAGTCGATACACGGCTCATACAGTACTTTAAAATCTGTTTCCATGTTCTGCTATCTTAAACATTGAATTTTATTGCAGCCCCAATCATTAAATCACTGTAAAACGTCCACAACTACACTAAAATTTATCTTTGATAGTTAGGCCCATTAATTCTGTATACCACCAACAGTACGTCTGTTCAGGATTTTTCTACAAGTTAAAGAACTGACATCTGGCAGCAGCTACTTGCACTTGGTGGTCCTAATGTTGAGTTAATGCAGCAATTACTTTGGCATCATGGAGATCGTCGGGAGACACAACTGGGAATAGTTTCTATATTAATCTGAATACACGTGACCCCGCAATCGAGAGAAAGTTAATCCTAGCACATGTAATATCCTTGTCAGTTTTGATGTATCCACGGTCACCATGGTTCCGATTAACGAAGCACTTTCTTACATAGCTAATATATTTCCCACTGGCTTAGTAGCTTTGTTTCGACATTGCCTATCAAGGACTTATTTTCCGTGCAATAATGAGTTTTAAGAACAAATTGAAGGAATGAAAATGGAAAGCCCTCTAGGTCCATGTGTTGACAATCATTATATGGATTTTTTTTTTGAACAGCTGGCGCTGCAATTGTCCAATAAAAATCTGAGGTAGTGTCGATGCAGGGACGACACTTTCGTGATATGGACTCACGGTGAAGAGGAACTGAATGCTTTCTCGGTGCAATTAAATAGTATTAATCCAAAGATACAATTTATATAGAGACAGAGAGTAATAGACTGCATAATTGTTTGGATGTTTCAGTAATTAAAAGGGCACATGGAACTTTAGCTCATTACGTGTATAGGAAAGATACACATACCGATCGTTACCTCCATAAGAATTCGAATCACCTTCCCAGGCAGAAGAGAGGTGTTACTGAAAATTTGGTGGAGAGGGCTTATAAAATCTATGAGCCAGTTTATTTGAAAGAGGAACTAAATCGTTAGCGATCAGATAAGAAAAATGGATACGCTGACAATGAGACAGAGCACTAAAACCCAGAAGAAAAGTATCCGAAAACATGTAACAACAACAACAACAGATGTCGGCTGGGAAAATTTTTCGTCCATCTATCCAGAATATTACGAACCGTATTTGAAAAGTTCTGGCCACGTTACGAGATGAAACAATCTTTAGGCCCACAAAGACTATAAGTTGAAGATCGGCGAAAGACGCACTACACCCTTTTGCAACCACAGGAGTGTATAAAATTACGTGCAGTTGTGGTAGTTTTATATTGGAACAATGAAAATAAGTGTTAATACCCACCTAAGTGAACACAAAAAGAACTATCGTCTGACGCACACCGACAAATCGGCAATTATGGAGACAAGCGTGCTAGCTAAGACATATTACACAACTTACCATTAAAATTGCTACACCAAGAAGAAATGCAGATGATAAACGGGTATTCATTGGACAAATATATTATACTAGAATTGACATGTGATTACATTTTCACGCAATTTGGGTGCCTAGTCTTGAGAAATCAGTACCCAGAACAACCACCTCAGGCCGTAGAAACGGCCTTGATACGCCTGCAGCTTCAACACGATACCACAGTTCATCAAGAGTAGTGAAGCGTATTGTGACGAGCCAGGTGCTCTGCCACCATTGATCGGACGTTTTCAGTTGGTGAGAGATTTGGAGAATGTGCTGACCAGGGCAGCAGACGAACATCATTTTCTGTATCCAGAAAGGCCCGTACAGGACCTGCAACATGCGGTCGTGCATTATCCTGCTGAAATGTAGGGTTTCGCCGGGATCGAATGAAGGGTGGAGCCACGGGTCGTAATACACCTGAAATGTAACGTCCACTGTTCAAAGTGCCGTCAGTGCGAACAAGAGGTGACAGAGACGTGTAACCAATGGCACCCCATACCATCACGCCGGGTGATACGTCAGTATGGCGATGACGAATACACGCTTCCAATCTGCGTTCACCTCGATATCGCAAAACACGGATGCAACCATCATGATGCTGTAAACAGAACCTGGATTCATCCGAAAAAATGACGTTTTGCCATTTGTGCACCAGGTTCGTCGCTGAGTACACTATCGTAGGCGCTCCTGTCTGTGATTCAGCGTCATGGGTAACCGCAGCCATGGTCTCCCAGCTGATAGTCCATGCTGCTGCAAACGTCGTACAACTGTTCGTGCAGATGGTTGTTGTCTCGCAAACGTCCAGGGATCGAGACGTGGCTGCACGATCCGTTACAGCCATGGGGATAAGATGCCTGTCATCTCGACTGCTAGTGATACGAGACCGTTGGGATCCAGCACGGCGTTCCATATTACCCTCCTGAACCCACCGATTCCATATTGTGCTATCAGTCATTGGCTCTCGACCAACGCGAGCAGCATTGTCGGGATACGATAAACCGCAATCGCGATAGGCTACAATCCGACCTTTATCAAAGTCGGAAACGTGATGGTACACATGTCTCCTCCTTACACGAGGCATCACAAGAACGTTTCACCAGACAACCCCGGTCAACTGCTGTTTGTGTATGAGAAATCAGTTGGAAACTTTTCTCATGTCAGCACGTTGTAGCTGTTGCCACCGGTGCCAACCTTGTGTGAATGCTCTGAAAAGATAATCATTTGCATATCACAGTATCTTCGTGGTGTAGCAATTAGTGTATTATTATGCGCGTATGTACCGAAAAGCAATAGAGATTTATAAACACCACAATAACCTTAACAGAAAACAACAAGACTTAAACCTAGATATGATATGACGGTCGACTTTTATCAACGATGTGACAATCGATTACCTTTGATCAAGAGTAATGCCGTTAGTTAGAAATAGTTTTACTGTCGACAGCACGTGACGAGAGGTGGCGTCCTCTATGTACTCTTATGCTCAGTTCCACCATTTGTTTTACAATCAGTATCGTAATGTTTGTCCGCGCTGGCCACATTAACTGTAACTGAGCTTATAAAAATGACTTTTTTTAATAATATGAACATTTATATATGTGTTTGGAGAGAGAGAGAGAGAGAGAGAGAGAGAGAGAGAGAGAGAGAGATTGATTTTTATTGAGATTTTTACTTTAAGTCGTAACTGGTACCTGAATTTTGATTGCTGTCTCCTTGAATGATCAGCTTCTGCATCACCTGTTGACGTATTGCAATTTGGAGGAAGTTATTGTTCTTCAAGGTTTAAAATACGACTCTGTTAATTACTTGACCGTATTGCGGATAGCTTTCCCAAGGTTTCGTAGCTTTTTATACCTAAGGGACCACTGTTGTAAGTAAATAAGAACCGACAACAATCTGCTTTTCTTGAGAACAGTAGATTGTTTAGCACACAAACTTCCTTCGAACTACACGTCCTGCTACATCAAAATTGGTCAGTGGAGTTCCAATTACTGTAATTAAGAAATTATGAGAGGTTGTTACTTATTGAATGATAACTATAGAGACTGCATTTCTTTTCCTATATTTTGATGAACTTTGTACAGTTACAATTCTGTCAATTGATAGACGGCAACGACAATGAAGTTCACCTCCTTTTCCAAAAACAAGATATTTCTACTCTTCAGTTACAGAAAATTTGTATACAAAAATGTTTGGCAACTCTTACGCATACTTCACTCGGTTTTATCACTAAAATATCAAGTTTCATTAAATGTAACAATACGTTCTTAGCGACTGCCTAGCAACACGTCCTCTTTCCACAAGATACAGATTAACAGTCTTTTTTTTTAATAAATCAATTGTCCACACTCAAAGATTCTCTAATACTATCGTTGCGGGGATTGCTGTCCAGCTGCGCTTCACTTCACTTCAACTACTTTTTGAATCACGTTTACATTTACGGTATTTACATACATTGCTGAGCTTCTCGAAATAAAATCAGGCACAAATTAGTTAAAGAAGAAAAGCAGTGAGGCACACATAACATTACAAGCTACTTTAAACTTCAGATGTATCCTATAGTGTTTGGTAGAATTGTGCTAACTATTAGTCGATAAACGTGCAAGATGTCAGACTTTCTGAAGTCTGGTGATCGCTTTCCAGTGTTGTGGTCTGTCTTTCCCGTCTAGGTAAAGTGGATATACTGTACGATTTATAAATAATTGTTTAAAGAAGGTGGAACTGAAGGCGAATACAGTTTGGTACTCGTCAAGACCGGTGAGGTCACTGGCATAGAAATCTAAATCCTGAGGAAGGATGGAGGGAGGAAAGGTCCTCTGCGAACCCTCCACAGCAAGGCACTTTAGTACAAGGGTACGCTACCCACCTGAGGAAATAATATTCAAATTAAAGAGCTGTAGCTCTTACTATAACTAAAAGACTTTCTAGTGATACGCAACCAAGGCCTTAACGCGTTTAATCAACCATAAGCTCTGAATAATCGAAGTGGGATAAGGAAGTCGAAGGAGGGGGGGATCAGCCGGCCGCTGTGACCAAGCGGTTCTAGCCGCTTCAGTCTGGAACCGCGCGACCGCTACGGTCGCAGGTTCGAATCCTGCCTCGGGCGTTGATGTGTGTGATGTCCTGAGGTTAGTGAGGTTTAAGTACTTCTAAGTTCTAGGGGACTGATGACCTCAGATGTTAAGCCCCATAGTGCTCAGAGCCATTTGAACCATTTGAACCGGAAATGCGCTGATGCTACGGTCGCAGGTTAGAATCCTGCCTCAGGCATGGATGTGTGTGATGTCCTTAGGTTAATTAGGTTTAAGTATTTCTAAGTCTAGCGGACTGATGACCTCAGATGTTAAGTGCCATAGTGCTGAGAGCCATTTCAAACATTTGGAGGGGTGATCATCACAACTTCTTATAAATTCGTTCTGTTTTGCGACAAGAATGGACAATTAATAATAAGTGCCATATATGGTCGCTGATTTGTATACAGAACGTATGTGATCAGTTTACAGATTCTTTCAGGACAAACGACAATACCTGAATACCCAACAAGACTTTAGGTTACATATTCCCCAGGAAGATCTCTGATAAGCACCAGATATTAGCGAAATATAAATAAACAAAACATCGCCTTTTTGGTAAAGGCTACAGTTTTTAAGGTATTCAAGAAAAGTGTAGTTGAAGGTTTTTCTTGAATAATTCGAAGATTCTGACCTCTGTGAAAACATATCCCCGTAGAAAAATTTAACTACATTAAATTTCCTCTAAAAAGATCCTGCATATTTTTGAAGACCTACCGGTACCGACCGGCCACCGAGTCATCCCTAGCCCTTAAGCATCCCCAGGGGATGACAGGGAAGGGCATGTGGCGAGCACACCACTCTCCTGGCCGTCGTCAGTTTTCGTGGCCAGTCTTGCTGCTCCTCAGTCTAGTAGCTCCTCAATTGGTTGGTTGGTTTTTTGGGGAAGGAAACCAGACAGTGAGGTCATCAGTCTCATTGGATTAGGGAAGGACGGGGAAGAAAGTCGGCCTTGCCCTTTGAAAGGAACCATTCCGGCATTTGCCTGGAGCGATCTGGGGAAATCACGGAAAACCTAATCAGGATGACCGGACGCGGGATTGAACCGTCGTCCTCCCAAATGCGAGTCCAGTGTCTAACCACTGCGCCACCTCACTCGGTCCCCCTCAATTGGTCTCACAATGACTGAGTGCACCCCACTTGCCAACAGCACTAGGCAGACCCAGACAGTGCTATCCAAGCCCAGAAGTGCTTAACTTCAGTGATCTGATGGGAACCAGTGTTCAGACTGATTGATGAAACGAAAATGAGAGTATCAGATTACTGTGGTTCTCATTCCCTACACGGGGTGGTTCAGCTGTCCCTACATATGGGGTTTATGCAACCTTCAATTACTTCAAAAACCACTGCCATATTTTCATATTCTCTCGCTTGCTATACATGAACTATTAGTACTACAGAAAAAAACCAAGACCTTCTTGTAGGAAATTTGATGTAATTAAATTTTGTACTAGGATATCTTTTTGGTAAAGATTACAGTTTTTAAGGTATTCAAGAAAAGTGTAGTTGAAGGTTACGTTTGTATGTTTTTCTTGAATAATTCGAAGATTATGACCTCTGTGAAAACATCTCTCAGTAGAAAAATTAAACTACATTAAATCTCCTGTAAAAAGATCCTGCATGTTTTTTTTCCACAGGACTATCTTTACATGTAGTAAGTGAGAGAATACGAAACTCTTCCGAATAGTTTTTGAAGGCATTGTGGGTTGCAAAAAACCGAGCAGTTGGGAGTATTTGAATAAAATAAAAATTATTGTAGCAAGGAGCAAGAACCACTTACATCTCAACCCAATCATGCCGCTCCTCTAGCGGCCCAGTGACAGTTGGTGTCGTAGTATAACAGTGAAAAATACAAGGCATAAGGGAAAAGAGGGTAGTCTCAATTATTTCAATAGATCATTGGCCTACAAATTTACCTTAGGAAAGGATCGACGACCTCCATCAAAACTTCACTCATTTTAAGAAGAGCAGCATAATTCTTCAGACGAGGAAGACACCTTCAAGAAGATGACTGGGGTATGCCAATGTTGTTTCCATGTCGCAGAATATCTACATTCCTAGCAACTAGACCTAAATCATACACTCCTGGATATTGAAATAAGAACACCGTGAATTCATTGTCCCAGGAAGGGGAAACTTTATTGGCACATTCCTGGGGTCAAATACATCACATGATCACACTGACAGAACCACAGGCACATAGACACAGGCAACAGAGCATGCACAATGTCGGCACTAGTACAGTGTATATCCACCTTTCGCAGCAATGCAGGCTGCTATTCTCCCATGGAGACGATCGTAGAGATGCTGGATGTAGTCCTGTGGAACGGCTTGCCATGCCATTTCCACCTGACGCCTCAGTTGGACCAGCGTTCGTGCTGAACGTGCAGACCGCGTCAGACGACGCTTCATCCAGTCCCAAACATGCCCAATGGGGGACAGATCCGGAGATCTTGCTGGCCAGGGTAGATGACTTACACCTTCTAGAGCACGTTGGGTGGCACGGGATACATGCGGACGTGCATTGTCCTGTTGGAACAGCAAGTTCCCTTGCCGGTCTAGGAATGGTAGAACGATGGGTTTGATGACGGTTTGGATGTACCGTGCACTATTCAGTGTCCCCTCGACGATCACCAGAGGTGTACGGCCAGTGTAGGAGATCGCTCCCCACACCATGATGCCGGGTGTTGGCCCTGTGTGCCTCGGTCGTATGCAGTCCTGATTGTGGCGCTCACCTGCACGGCGCCATACACGCATACGACCATCATTGGCACCAAGGCAGAAGCGACTCTCATCGCTGAAGACGACACGTCTCCATTCGTCCCTCCATTCACGCCTGTCGCGACACCACTGGAGGCGGGCTGCACGATGTTGGGGCGTGAGCGGAAGACGGCCTAACGGTGTGCGGGACCGTAGCCCAGCTTCATGGAGACGGTTGCGAATGGTCCTCGCCGATACCCCAGGAGCAACAGTCTCCCTAATTTGCTGGGAAGTGGCGGTGCGGTCCCCTACGGCACTGCGTAGGATCCTACGGTCTTGGCGTGCATCCGTGCGTCGCTGCGGTCCGGTCCCAGGTCGACGGCCACATGCACCTTCCGCCGACCACTGGCGACAACATCGATGTACTGTGGAGACCTCACGCCCCACGTGTTGAGCAATTCGGCGGTACGTCCACCCGGCCTCCCGCATGCCCACTATACGCCCTCGCTCAAAGTCCGTCAACTGCACATACGGTTCACGTCCACGCTGTCGCGGCATGCTACCAGTGTTAAAGACTGCGATGGAGCTCCGTATGCCACGGCAAACTGACTGACACTGACGGCGGCGGTGCACAAATGCTGCGCAGCTAGCGCCATTCGACGGCCAACACCGCGGTTCCTGGTGTGTCCGCTGTGCCGTGCGTGTGATCATTGCTTGTACACCCTCTCGCAGTGTCCGGAGCAAGTATGGTGGGTCGGACACACCGGTGTCAATGTGTTCTTTTTTCCATTTCCAGGAGTGTAAATGCAGTCAGATTCAATAATAGGGGAAACATATAAATTCCGCTGCGCACAAACATTAATTTTAATAGAAAGGTAACAGCATGAATGTTATTCTTGGCTGCCATATCAGACACACATAATGATAACGAAAGAGCAACTATAACTCTTTTCCTCTTGCTCCATGCATTTGTTGGGCAATAGAAGGATTATGCGTGCTCACCAGGTGGCATAAAATTTGTATTGAGTTACGTCGCTGCGTGCGACAGGACGTCCGTGCATCGAATGGGGCCGCAACTAATTACTTGGTGTTTGATGACGTAGTGGACGTACAGACGTCGAAGTTCAAATGGTTCACATGGCTCTAAGCATTATCGGACTTAACATCTGAGGTCATCAGTCCCCTTGACTTAGAACTACGTAAACGTAACCAACCTAAGGACATCACACAGGTCTATGCCCGAGGCACGATTCGAACCTACGACCGTAGCAGCCGCATGGTTTCGGACTGAAGTGCCTAGAACCGCTCGGTCACAGCGGCCGGCTGGTCGAAGTGATGTGGCAGCAAGATGCCGGGCGGAGCGAAACGAGAAGATTGGGCCACGGTAGCGGAAGATCACGGTCTAGATACGAAGAGGAGAGTCTGATGGCCCTCGAGTCTGGACGAAGACATCACAGTGCAGGGCTGACCGCCCACAAGAGTAGTGCGGGGAGTCTAGTGGTCGGTTTCGTTTGCTGCTGCGTGCAAACATAGCTTTGAGTCACAGTGTCCGGGTGGAGCTTACACCGTAGGACTTCCACCAAGACGTTTGTTATAAATAATTCTGTACAGTTGAAAGCAAAAATGATGTACATAATTACAATACTGGAAGGAAAACTGACATTCATTACTCGACGTTGGGGTTGTCATTCACGCAAAAGGAGGAACACAATGCTGGGACAAATGTTTCTGATCCCTTATGCCGGCACGGTAGCTCAGCGTGTTCGGTCAGAGAGCTGGTTGACATCTGTAATAAAAAACGGAGTGGAAGTATCAACAAACAAACTTGAGCGGATGTCGTGTGACGTCCGCAACGACCAAACACAAAGATCAACAACGAAAAAGAAAAAAGAAGAAAAAACGGCGCCATGTCACGGACTGCGCGGCCCCTCCCGCCGGAGGTTCGAGTCCTCTCTCGGGCACAGGTATGTGTGTGTTGTTCTTAGCATAAGTTAGTTTAAGTAATGTGTAAGTCTAGGGACCGATGACCTCAGCAGTTTAGTCCCTGAAGAACTCACATACAAATGAACAAACTCAGGTGATTCATGTGAGGTTTCCACATGATGCAAATTAACAGACTCTGAGCGCGGAATGATAGTTGGAGTTAGACGTATGGGACATTCCATTTCGGAAATCGTTAAGGAATTAAATATTCCGAGATCGACAGTATCAATAGTATGCCGAGAATAGGAAATTTCTGGTATTACCTCTCACCATGGACAATACAAAGGGTGACGGCCTTCACTTCGAAAGCAGCGGCTATTGCGCAGAGCTGTCAGTGCTAACAGACAAGCAACACTGCGTGAAATAACTGTAGAAATCGATGTGGAATATACGGCGAACGTATCTGTTTGGAAAGTGTGGTGAAATTTCGTGTTAGTGGACTATGGCAGCAGACGACCAACGCGACTGCCTGTACTAAGAGCACGACATCGCCTGCAGCACCTCTCCTGGGCCCGTGATCTATATCGGTTGGACCGTAGATAAATGAAAAACCGCGGTCTGGTCATACGAGTCCCCATTTAAGTTGGCAAGAGATGACGGCAGGGTTCGAATGTGTTGCAGACCCCACGAAGCCACGGACCCACGTTGAGGACAAGGCACTGCGGGAACTGGTAGTGGCCCCACAGTGGTGTGTACTTGGAAAGGACTGGGTCGTCTCGTCCAAGTGAACTGATGACTGACTGAAAATGGTTATGTTCGGCTACGTGTAAAGCATTTGCAGTCATTCAGCGATTGAATTTTTGTGGATGACAACGCACCATGTCACCAGGCCACAGATGTTCGCCACTGGTTTGCAAGACATTCTGAACATTTCGGACGAATGATTTTGCCAGCCAGATCGCTCGACAGGATTCCCATTGAATATTAATGCGACGTAATCAAGAAGTCAGTTCGTGCTCAAAACTGCGCACCAGCAAAACTTTCGCAATTGCGGATGGCTATAGCAGCAGACGATGGTAATGAGAAGTAGCAGAAATGAGAACAGCGAGAAACTTAACATCAGGATTGATGGTCACGAAGTCAATGAAGTTAAGGAATTCTGCTACCTAGGCAGTAAAATAACCAATGACGGACGGAGCAAGGAGGACATCAAAAGCAGACTCGCTATGGCAAAAAAGGCATTTCTGGCCAAGAGAAGTCTACTAATATCAAATACCGGCCTTAATTTTAGGAAGAAATTTCTGAGGATGTACGTCTGGAGTACAGCATTGTATGGTAGTGAAATATGGACTGTGGAGAAACCGGAACAGAAGAGAATCGAAGCATTTGAGATGTGGTGCTATAGACGAATGTCTATATTGAAAATTAGGTGGACTGATAAGGAATGAGGAGGTTCTACGCAGAATCGGAGAGGAAAGGAATATGTGGAAAACACTGAAAAGGAGAAGGGACAGGATGATAGGACATCTGCTAAGACATGAGGGAATGACTTCATGGTACTAGAGGGAGCTGTAGAGGGCAAAAACTGTAGAGGAAGACAGAGATTGGAATACGTCAAGCAAATAATTGAGGACGTAGGTTGCAAGTGCTACTCTGAGATGAAGAGGTTATAACAGGAAAGGAATCGATGGCGGACCGCATCAAACCAGTCAGTAGACTGTTGATAAAAAAAAAAGAAAAAGACAGCAGCATGGCTCAGTGTTTGTGCAGGGGAATCCCAGCGACTCGTTCAGTTCATGCTACGTCGACCTGTTGGCTGTAAGCCGTTCAAAAGGAGGTCCGACACGATATTGGGAGGTATCCCATGACTTTTGGCAACTCAGTGTGCATTTTTATAGATTTATTTCGCAAATTGAGACAGTGTGTGGTGTCAGAAGACTACTTTCAGTGAGAAGCGTCCTCATTGCTTGTACGAGAATACTTCTCATATGGTCATTCCTTCGTCTGTCATCCGTTATTTTGCCCCCAGGACAGCACAAATCCTTCACATCATCTACACGGTTATCGCTAATTTTGATGTTATGCTTATCGCTAATCTCATTTCTGGTACGGAGGGAGCGCCCGAGGGAGGGGGAGGGGGAATCTGATACACATCTCACACCTGCCGTCCCTCGGTATTACATCAGCATACCTGATGATGGCAGCAAGGTCTGTTGCCGAAATATTGTGTCCTTTGTACACTCATTCCAAGCTGTTCACCCGAGATTTATTTCGTCTTGAAATACGCCTGGAGAAATTGAAGAATCAAAACTACAACATAGATAAAAATTTATGTCGAACTGATCACTTCTGTGAGGTCGCCACGTCGTTGATAAGCCGACAGAACTGCATCATTGCCACCGAACGTTAGTTTAACCGAGGGCTTTTATCAAGCGTTACGGTAATTTGAAGTGTACACATTAGTGTGGGTACTTCATCCTCGTAAATATGTGTGGAAAACAGCAAGCACAAGCATACATAGCGCGTTCGTCCATGGACACCACATCGGTATAAGTATGTATAAACCACACGTTTAAACGAGCAGTGTGATGGAATAGGTGTTCTATGAGATTTTTGATATCTTCATTAGTTCCTACTTGAAACAATATCACCAAAATAAAGGAAGGAACGTTGATCAAGAGCTCATTAGAGACGGACCACAAGCTCGACTTCAGAAGTGAAATCGGCTGTGTCCTTGAACTGCCGCTTCTCGTCAAAGATTTAGGAAAACCACCGAAGCTAAATCCATAGGGGCGGAACGGTCAAACGAAGCTGTGTTGCCCTAGTACGACTCCAGAATCACAACTACTACGCCACTTCTCTTAATGTGTCGTTTGCGAACGGAACACTGTCCCAATTACCCCGGATTTCCTCGCAGTGGAAAGTGTACTAAAACTGTTCTAGGGAAGTAACACCCATTTTTCGTAGTTTCAGCATCAAATGGGATTCAATCTTCAATGGAGTCAACTTGATGTACAGAAGTGTTCGCGTTACAGGTAGCACGTGTTGGGCTAGGTCTAAGAGCGAATGGAACACTGGCTCTCCTGATGAGTTATACAAACTACCCGTGGTCGACTCACAGTTTCAGCTTCGCGCTCCGTTCGCACTTCCATTCCCAACACTTCATAGCCTCTCTATTTCCTTTCGTCGCAGTCTCAGATTTGTGACTGTAATCACCGCTTTAACTCGCCGCTGCCTATTCGTAATGTTGGACGCTGATTGCAGATAAAAACTGAAGGCCGGGTTCATTTTGTTACGTAATTGCAGTCCCGGAGTTAAGCCCAGCGGAAACGTTGCTTACGGCATTATGGTATACTCTCTCAGTTTTTACTCTAATTTGGTAGCTAAATCTGACGAGAAGGTATTCCATTAATTTACAGCCTTATGAAGTGACCCTGATTCGCTGAAGAGCCATATTAATTCATTGGGGTGATGAAAGTGCAGGTAGCTCGCAGTTGTAGTCAAACTTTCGTTGCTCAAAACAATTTTTTTCTCCGCTCGGATTACTGCGAAGCGTTTCAGAAATGTGCCAGAAGGGAGAGGAGACGAGAGGAGCAGGAGAAGGAGCAGGAGGAGGAGGAAGAGACCTAAGATACGGTATTGGTGTGAAATGATAAAAATGGGCCAAATTGGAGACTATTACGTAATGTAATGGTGAATCTATGTAGGTATACACTACGCAATCAGAACGGCAGAGTTGGGCCTGGGTTTGTCTCGTTCGATTATTAAACATCCCTTCACTATTGTGTGCCACGGTACTAGTCCTAACATCGTAAACGAATATATTTTATTCCAGGATACACAAAACCGTTGAGAAACAAGGTACCACTCTAATAATTTAGCATTCTGTACAGTTCCGGGTACCTCTTATAAAAGAAAAGAATTTAGCTTCCTGTAAACTTCTGGGGCTCATGAGTAATACTGAAAAACGTTCTCCTGCATTGCTTTCTTTGGTAATGATCTTCTGAAGAGAGTTCGCCATCGCCTTCCGGTACTGCGTGTGAGATTGTGATGACTGGTCGCGAGATATAATGAAGGGTATTGATGCTAATAATGATGAAATGGTACGGAGGGTGAGGTTAAAACTCTGTACTGACACGTAGCTTATTCCTCCCTAACAGAACCACCGGCTTCAAGTGACATCGTCTAATGACGTTTCACCCTAATTTTTCTTCCTTCTAAAATAGCAGTGAGATTGTCGTCGAGCTTAAGCTCCTCAACCGACTAATTAATACAGATCGTCTCATGGTCTAGATGTCACTGTCAGGTCGATTGTGAATTAAGCAAGTATTTCATTACGAAGTTTGGTGATCAGAAATGTCGTAATCTTAGTGGTGGCACTAGAACAAAAGAAATTTATTCCACGAGAGAGATCACAATGGCTAGTGGTTGCTATTGGAATTAACTTCGTGGTAATTAAACTGGCATCCCGACAAGTATATTCTAAAAATTAAAATCGTACAACGAAGGACTTATACGAATGGGACGGATATCGGTAGATGTACATTGGAATGTGTATTCTTATAGGACAACTATCCACATCGGAATGTGTATTCTTATAGGACAACTATCCAAGTATTTCCACCCAATAATATCCAAACAGCAGACTCTGTACACAATTTATTAAATTGCCATTACTAAACTCTTCTAAATAACAACAAATTCATATAGCTTACAGAACTTAACAAATGGTTAAAAGAATGAGCACTAAAAACAATAACGGCGGCTTGCCACCATAAAATCAAAGAACCTTTTACAATAGTGCTCTTAGAGTTTACCCAAGAGACAAAATACAATAAAAAGTTAACTTGGCAAATACAACTTAGGACCATTTACAAAAACCTTTAAGAATGATAATGACACTTGGCACCATAAAATTGGAAAACCTTAAGAGCAGTAATAAACTAAAAAAAATAATAATCCAACTTGGCAGCCTAAAATAAAAGAAATTTCTTCTGCAAGAACAAATTACAATGGTACTTTAAAAGATTTTACCCCACAGACCAAGATCCAATAATAAGTTAACTTGGCATTACAATTTAAAATCACTTATATAAAAAATACTTTGAGAAAGGTAGTGGCACTTGGCGCCATAAAATCAAAGAAGCGCAACACACAACCAATAAATGCAATAACAAAATAATAGTTTGATACAACCAAAGGACAAAGGCAACTCCAACGCAGTAACAGACGATCGAGATCTCAACACTTCGGAGCCTTCCCACTAGAAACGGTCCCCGAAATAAACCGCTGAGAGCTCCCCGACATGCCTCCCACAACTGCCTATCACTTACGCACCTTGGTTATGTTCTATAACACACGACAGATAATATCAACACAAGATAAAATTCAAAAATCAAATAACAATATAACGTCCCGACAGCACATGATAACCACGGCGCCGTTAACTAGGTCGCTCTTAACAAGTGCTGGAAGCGAAACACACAAATCCAATTAACAATTCTCGCTTCTTAAAACAAAACAATGAAGCCAAGCGCACATGAATAGTCGAACCACAGTCTTAGAAGTGCCTTAACGACACCAAACGCGATTATTGCCGAGCGGTTCTAGGCACTTCAGTCTGGAACCACGCGACCGTCGCAGGTTCGAATCCTGCCTTGCGCATGGATGTGTGTGATATCCTTAGGTTAATTAGGTTTAGGTAGGTCTAAGTTCTATGGGACTGATGACCTCAGATGTTAAGTCCCATAGTGCTCAGAGTCATTTGAACCATTTTTTGTCCCACAAACCAAATTGAGGAGATTGTGTTGTTCAGGTCCCAGAAGACCAAATATACCAAGCAGCAGTAGCTCACTATGCGTACACTGTCCAAAACCGCCTTTCTTAGGCAGCATTTACCTAACACATCAAATGCCAAATATACCACACATGAACGCAACTCCGGGCAGGTAACAGGAACCACCTACGTGAATTCCTTCAAAAAGGAACAAACAGGCACCACCAAAGGTAACGCTGAGCAGACCGGGTGGGCAACGACCCATTTAGCGGGATAACGAAAAGATACTCCAGTTCAGCAAATAAATTAGTACCAACAAATATCTTAACGTGCCACACACACACACAACAAAACTTCCAAAATCGCCGTCCCACATCAGAATGAAGTACAGAAACTGCTGCTGGAGCTGACGAGCCAACCGAGGCCGCACCCTATCCTGGTAAACGACTCCAAAATTCAGCACTAGTTGTCCCCGGGTCAGAGTATCACAGGACCCCACCGTACCTCCACATCAGACAGGCAGGCAGAACAAGTACTCCGATTCCAATTAATCACCACCGCATAGCTAGCACAGAAGCGAGTCGCCTCTGCCCAAGACCACTCTGCTCATATTGCGAGGCACAACAACCTTAGCGCTAGTCACCAGCAGGTCAGACAGAGCGAACTTCACATTCCGTGCAATACCCGGAAAACCGACAACCCTCTCGCTTTCCCCCGGCCACCGCAGACACGCGCCAGCGACGTAACTGCAAATCAGCCCTGGAGCGCCACCCGCACCAGAACAGCGAACTATAATCGATTGTAGCGCGTGCTCTAAACAAGATCACAGGATAGCGGCGCGCGCCATATCAGTACATGTACAGACAAACAAATGACTACAGTTTGAGGAAAATTGGATGAATTATTCAAGAGTATTATTCAAGAGTAAGACGGTTAGAAATTGAGCGAGGCAATAACTCGTTGGTCCACTTCTCGCAGTTATTCGGCTTAGCATTGACTGGTAGAATCTTTGGATGCCCTCTGGAGGGATGTCGTGACACATTCTGTCCAATTGGAGCATTCGATCGACGAAAACCCGAGTTGGTTGGAGGACCCTGCCTTAAGTGTTCTCAACAGTGGAGACATCTAGCGATCTTGCTGGACTAGATAGGATTAGCAATCACGAGGACAAGCGGTAGAAACTCGCCGTCTGTGGGCGGACCTTATTTTGCTGAAATGTAAGCCCTATATGGTTTTCCGTGAAGAGCAACAGAACGGGGCGTAGAATATCGTTCACGTATCGCTGTCCTGTAAGGGTGCCGCAGATGTGAACCAAAGAGGTCCTGCTATGAAAAGAAGTGGCACCTCAGAACATAAAAAATGGTTACAATGGCTCTGAGCACTATGGGACAACATCTGAGGTCATCAGTCCCCTAGAATTTAAAACTACTTAAACCTAACTAACCTAAGGACATCAGACACATCGAGGCGCGATTCGAACCTGCGGTCGTAGCGGTCGCACAGTTCCAAAATGAAGCGCCTAGAACCGCTCGGCCACCCACAACGTCACTTGTGGTTGTCGGTCCATACGGCGGGTGACTTTGAGGTTGGTATCTCACTGCTGGCTGGGGAGTCTCCAGACACGTCTTCGGCCTGCAGTCTCGTTGACTGGAGTAGAATTGTTTACAGTGATGAATCTCGCTTCGAACCGAGTCCCGATGGAAGGCGAGGACGTGTTTGGACACGCCCCAGACAGCGGTCGGATACCAACCTGATTGTCTTCCACCATATAACCCGAGAACCAGGAGTGATGGTCTGGGGAGCCATTTCATTTCATTGCAGGACCACTTCGGCTGCAGCACCCTTACGGAACAGCGGTAAATAGACGATATACTAAGCCCAATTTTGTTGCTCTTCATTGGAAGCCGTCCAGAGCTAATATTTCAGCAAGATAATGCAAAAACCGCAAACGGCGAGACTTTCTACTGCCAAACTTCGTGCTTGTCAAACCCTGCCTTGGCCAGCAAGGTCACCGGATGTATCCCCAACTGAGAACGTTTGGAGCCTTACGGGAAGGGCCCTCTGACCATCTCTGAGTTTTGTCCATCTAGCTGGCCAATTGGACAGAATTTGGCACGAAACCCTAACGAGGACGTCCAACAACTGCATCAGTTAATGTTAAGCTGAATAACTGCTTGTGTAAGTGCCAGAGGTGTGCCAACTCCTTTCTGACTCGCTCAATTTGTATATGCAAAAATTATCAAATTTTCTGCACATGTTCATCACATCTGCCGGTTTCCGTCCCATTCGAATATTCCCTTTGTGGTGAACCTGTTTTCCCAACTAACATCATCTGCAGTTAGGGTGTATTGTCTAACTTGGACTTTCTATCTTAAAGCGCTTCAAATATATTGTGGGCCAGTTTTGTTTTGCCATCTTGTATTTTTGAGTCATCAGTCTTTTAAATGCACTAATTCTTTTTCTACTCTGTGCCAATGTTTTCATTTTTCCGTGGCTTCTACATACAGTGACACTTACTACGGTTTGCATATTCTTTTTTTTTTTTAGATCCCACTGTTTTTGCTCTTTGCTAATAGTTACAGCACTAAGTTTAATATTGATGGATGCTGTAGCTGATGTCTAACTAACATACCCCTTCTTTTGGTAAGCCTTTAGTGTATCTTGATTTCGTACTTAATTTTTCAACGTAATTCATAACTTTCTTGCCGAGCGGTTCTATGGGCTTTGAATCCTCCCACGGGCATGGATGTCTCTGATGTCCTTAGGTAAGTTAGGTTTATGTAGTTCTAAGTTCTAGGGGACTGATGACCTCAGATGTTGAGTTCCATAGTGCTCTGAGTCATTTGAACCTTATAACTTTCTTCGAGAGCACTGTATCGCTAATATTTCCAAGGTTTTCTTCTCGATGACCTTCTTCAATGAGGCACAAGAAGTGGATGACGAATGTCCAAATGGACGTGAATTGTTTTTGACCCGGGACGTAAATGAACGAATCAGAAAAAATTAAATGATGACGTTGCAGGATTTAGAGGGTGATAATGATAAAAGGTTGATGAACTTCATTAAGGTTCAGAAATGTACTGTAATGTGTGGCTAATTCTAGGACAATTAAATCCATAAATATACATGGACTGATCCGACAACGAACCTAAAATCAGTTGTAGACTTCGTAATAGTGCGAAGACAAAGGTGATTAACGTACAAAACTAAGGATAAAAAGAGCCACCCGGTGCGGCCGTGCGGTTCTAGGCGCTTCAGTCTGGAACTGAGTGACCGCTACGGCGCAGGTTCGAATCCTGCCTCGGGCGTGGATGTGTGTGATGTCCTTAGGTTAGTTAGGTTTAAGTAGTTCTAAGTTCTAGGGGACTGATGACCACAGATGTTAAGTTCCATAGTGCTCAGAGCCATTTTAAGGATAAAAAGAGAAATAGAGTGACGCTCATATACACATTAACTCCAAAGAAACTGGTGTAGGTACGCGTATTCAAATACAGAAATATGTAAATAGGCAGAATACGGCGCTGCGGTCGGCAACGCCTATATAAGACAACAAGTGTCTGGCGCACTTGTTAGATAGCTTTCTGGTGCTACAATGGCAGGTTATCAAGATTTAAGTGAATTTGAACGTGGTGTTAAAGTCGGTACACGAGCGATGGAAGACAGCGGCTCCGAAATTGGGGTATTCACGCACGACTATTTCACGACTGTACCGTGAATATTAGGAATCCGGCAAAACATCAAATCCCCGACATCGTTGCGGCCGGAAAAATGTCCAACAAGAACGGGACCAACAACGACTGAAGAGAATCGTTCAACGTGACAGAAGTGCTGGGCCATCAACAAGTGTCAGGGTGCGAACCACTCAACGAAACACCAGCATACGGGCTTTCGGAGGCGAAGGCCCACTCGTGTACCCTTGATGGCTACACGAGACAAAACTTACGCGTCGGCTGGGCCCGTCAACACTGAAATTGGACTGTTGATGACTGAAAACAAGTTGCCTGGTCAGACGAGTTTCGTTTCAAATCGTATTGAGTGGATGGACGTGTACTGATACGGAGACAATCTCCTGAATCCAAGGACCCTGCGTGTTATCAGGGGACTGTTCGACCTAGTGGAGGCTCTTTAATGGTGTGGGGCGTGTGCAGTTGGAGTGATATGACCCAGGTTACGTCTAGAGACGACGTATGTAAGCCCCCAGTTAGATCACCTGCATCCATTCATGTCCACTGTGCATTCCAACAGATTTGGGCAATTCCAGCAGGACAAATGCGACACCCCACACGTCCATAATTGATACAGAGTGGCTCCAGGAACACTCTTCTGAGTTTAAACACTTCCGCTGGGCACCAAACGACTCAGACATGAACATTATTGAGCATATCTGGAATGCCTTGCAACGTGCTGTTCAGAAGAGATGTCCACCCCATCGTACTCTCACGGATTGATGGAGAGCCCTGCAGGATTCATGGTGTCATTTCGCTCCAGCAGTACTTTAGACATTTGTCGAGTCAATGCCACGTCGTGTTGCGGCACTTTTGCGTGTTCGCGGGGCTCTATACGATATGACGCAAGTGTGTCAGTGTCTTTGGCTCTCCAGTGAGCATCTACTATGTATTAAAAGGAAAAAAGAAGCACCCAAGCCAACTGAGAGAGATTAGTGTTATGGCGGATATCAGCAGACTTTTAGCGCTATACTGAAAAATAGACTGGAGAGTGAAACTGAGGAAAAGACGCGAGAGGGCCAAGCATGCTTTATTCTTGGACGATGTTGCGTGGTACAATTTAGCTTTAGACAAATAAGAGAGAAGGCTTTCTAAAAGTCAGGAAATACACCTAATACACGCGGAGCTAGAAAACGCATATGCTTCTGTACACAGAAACGTACTAAAGGGAAGCGGTGGGTATAAGATGGAAACACAGTAAATATCCCTGATTTGGAGAATGACAGAAATGGTATGCAGTGGATAAAGTTGAGTGAGCCATTCCCAACATCAAAAGGACTTAGACAGGGCTGCAATACGTCGTCGAACTTGTTTAAAATGTTTACATTTTGGAGGGTGTCAAGTTTATGATAAAGAAGTTAATGGAATCATTTGAACGTCGCAGGCTTGGAGTAAATATGAGCAAAACAGAGTATCTAGTAGTGGGAAGAGATGGAAGGAATTAGTACTGTCGCTAGGATTTATTAAAGCAGTAAAGCAGTTCAGATACTTAGAATCGATTATCCATACATTGGCAAACTGTGAAGCAGATGTGGAAGGCAGGACCCAGGAGGCAAGAGGAACAATTAAGACTCTAAATGGAGTTCTCAGGCGCAGGGCTTTATTACAAGAAACAAAGAAGACGAGTCTGAGCACAGTAGTTTAAAGTATACAAATATACGGTGCGGAAGGAGGGCCCTGAGGGAGCCGCAGGTAAGTAGAGGCAATATAGATGGATGAAATAAAGTCTGTTTGGATATCCTGAACATAGAGGAGAAGAAATGAGTAAATTATGGAGATAATTGATATGGCACATGTAAAATCGTGTAAAAAATTGAGAATAGAGCTTTTTAATGATATGGACATTTGCGCCTGTAGCAAGGACTATGGCAAACAAAAAATCCTGTGATGGTCGCCGCCAGGAAGGAGGAAGCATGGAAGGCTGTGAAAAAAAGAAAAGACAATGTGGGAGTAATTGGAATTGTGAGCAAGAGAAATCTGAACGTAGGAGATTGCAATGACCGTAAATACTGGTCAATAAGAATTCAAGGCAACTGCTGAAACCCTTAAATGTAAAGGTAAAAGCATATTTTCTTCTCTTGAGATGCATACGTGAACCGCTTAAGAATATGTAACGTTTTATCGTGTTGAACAACAAACAGGCAGGTTATTCATTACAGTGTTTATTATCATACGTGGAATACTAATGAACATGGCTGCACGTATAACACGCATAGAACGTATATAAGTAGTTGCGTGGAAAATATTTCCTTAATTCCCTAATTTGACGCGTATTAATTTGCAGACTCGTGTGCTGGAAATCTGGCATCGCGAACAAAGTGCCTAGCAGTAGTCGGTCAACATCGCTGCTCTCTAGTGACCCCGTTAGCGTGACTTCATCACCGAAATGTCTCTATGAGAAACATCGCTGACTGAACCTAAGTTCTCAGGTAAGTAATCAAGATGTGAGCCGCGCAGATGTTTCCAGAAATTGTTGCAAACCAGGTTCAAATGGTTCAAATGGCTCTGAGCGCTATGGGACTTAACTTCTGAGGTGATCAGTCCCCTAGTACTTAGAACTACTTAAATCTAACTAACCTAAGGACATCACACACATCCATGCCCGAGGCAGGATTCGAACCTGCGACCGTAGTGGTCCAGACTGTAGCGCCTAGAACCGCTCGGCCACACCGGCCGGGGCAACCAAGCTATTTGAACCTGTAATACGAGTACACTTGAAATCTTCCGATGGTTCTGGGAAGAACAACATTATACTATATGAAAAGTGCTAATTTCCTTTTGTTCTATAGTATTCACTTATTGTGTTAACCGATTTTAGGCGTACAAGGTCATTATCAGACATTTGCTGACTATTGTCGCCAAAGAAGTTTGCAAACGACAGTGGAAGAGGAGGTTACACATCTAGAGTGAAGCACAAACGCACAGTAAATGACTTCTTTGACAGAATACAACTACAGACATACTGATACCTTCTCGCGCACAACGCCCCATCATTGCCGGCTATTGTGACCGAGCGGTTCTAGGCGCTTCAGTCCGGAACCGCGCTTCTGCTACGGTCGCAGGTTTGAATTCTGCCTCTGGCAGGAATGTGTGTCATGTCCATAGGTTAGTTAGGTTTAAGTAGTTCTAAGTCTAGGGGACTGATGTCCTTAGATGTTAAGTCCCATAGAGCTTAGAGCCAGTTTTAGATCCCCATCGGTCACAAACATGCAGCTTTCCACCCAGTGGTACAGCGTCTCGTTTCCGTCCCCATGTCCACAGGTGATTATAAAGCAGAGTCAAATGCAATAAAATTTACTGAAGCAGAGTCAAATGCAATAAAATTTATTGCCTCAACCAGTGGCTGCAGTCAAGTCCTGATTGACGACATCTTGCATAGGAAAAAAAATCTATCTGTCCCACCTGCTGCTCCTTCCACTGTCTGCAAGAAGTGATGTACAGTACCATGTCTAGGAGAGGTATCACAGACTGTCGCAAAAACAGTGAAATCCTGCAAGTATAGGATTCCCTACTACGTTACGAACACCACGGCTTCAGAAGCACAGGTAAGACACAGTTATAAGCCAACATTGCGGTATACAAAATTACCTGCTTCTGATTGTGAAAAGTTTTACGGTGGTCAATCAGGCAGAGCCATAGCAACTTGGCTGGCTGATCATGAACGCGGCTGGATGTTGCGGAAGTGTGACTCCGCATCTACTGGGTGTGCACTGACGGAGGACTACGGCCACCAGCGAGAATGCCATGTTCTTCTCTTAGCAAAGAAAGGCCAAAACTCAGTCTGCTGGAAGCCCTCGAAATTAACAAACAGCTAGCTCACAGTTCAGGTCTAGTCTTAAATGACCAGACACAGCTTAATATTGCCCTTCTCCTAGACTTCACATAATCCTCTCAGTTTTTCATTACTTCCCATAATGTCTCTTCCTTCATATTCCCATATTTTCTTGTATTCATTAAGTTCTTTTGTTTCATTAAAATTGTCTATGTAATCCCTACAGGCTGTAGGCACAATTCTAAAGTCTTTTCCTTAATTGGTACTTGTATTAATTTCGAAGTTTAATACTTCTTGAAGTTGTCTTGTTAACTGTTGTTTTTTTTATTTTACTTGTTTCATTTATTTAATGCAAACTGTTACATACGAGGGCCGTGCAAAGTCCAAGAGATGGCACCACCGGCGCCCATCGAGATCATGTTTAGTTAGTAGCATCTTTGGAAAGAACGCACACCAAGTTTCAGCCATTTTGGTCTATTTCTTTGTGTTTGTCATTCGTGTGAATCAAGGAAGTCGAGTGATTGTCAAGAAATGGACGAAAAAGAATTTCGTGTGGTGATTAGACATTACTTTATCAAAGCCAAAACACCTCAGGAGACTGAAGAGAAGCTTGATAAACATTACGGTGACTGTGCACCCTCGATTAGAACAGTTTATAAGTGATTACAAAATTTTCGGTGTGGCCATATGGACACAAATGCTGAACGTTCTGGACGCCCTGTGCAGATTACGACTCCAGAAATCATTGACAATATCCACGATATGATGTATAACAGAAGAGTTAAGGTGCCTGAGATTGCTAATGCTGTGGGCTTCTCGAACGAACGGGTACATAATATTTTCCATAAACATTTGGACATGAGAAAGCTATCCGCAAGAGAGGTTCCGCGATTGCTCACACTTGACCAAAAAAGGAATCGTTTGAAGTGTTGCAAGGATGGTTCTCAGCTGCTCAGGAAGAATCCGCAAGACTTTAACCGTCGTTTCGTCACTGTGGATGAAACATGGACATATTACTATACTCCTCAGACCAAACAACAATCTAAACAATGCGTTACCAAGGGAGAAGATCATTCCCTCGGCCAGAAAGGTTATGGAGACTCTCTTTTGGGATGCGCAGGGAATAATCCTCATCGACTATCTGGAAAAGGGTAAAACTATTACAGGTGAATATTATTTATCGTTATTGGACCGTTTGAAAACCGAGCTGCAAGAAAAAAGTGGGCGATTGGACCGCAAACATGTCCTTTTCCATCACGACAATGCACCAGCACATACCTCAGCAGTTGCGGTCGCAAAATTAATGGAAATACGATTCCAACTCGTTTCACATCGCCCCCTATTCTCCAGACTTGGCTCTCTCGGACTACGATTTGTTCTCCAATTTGAAGAAATGGCTTGAAGATTTTATTCAAAATGAGGAGATGATTGCAGCAACTAATAGCTATTTTGCAGACTTGGACAATTCCTATCATTCGAAAGAGATCTACAAATTAGAACAACGTTGGACGGAGTGTATAAGTCTAAAAGGAGACTACGACGAAAAATAAAAAAGTTTACCCCAAACACGTAAATAGTTTTTATTTTTGCACGGACTTTTCAACGCCCCTCGTAGACACATTTATTGAACACAGTGTTAACATTTTTCTTGTTTCTTCCCTTTATATTTGTATGTTGTTCAACTTTAAACTTTTTAAAACGCAGTACCACCAACTTTCAAGGATGGAATTTACTAAATGTTCCTTCACACTTGTCCATTTTCCTGGTGTTGTTCATTTCTGTTTACGTTCCCGGTATTGATTTTCTTCATACATTCCGTAGTAACATTGATAATTCTTTCTTGTACGTGGTTTGTGTATCGCTCTCCATGTTTTATACCTCCTAAAGAAGCCTTGTCTAGTACTAATTTTATTTTATTTTATTGGCTCTGAGCACTATGGGACTCAACTGATGTGGTCATCAGTCCCCTAGTACTTAGAACTACTTAAACCTAACTAACCTAAGGACATCACACACATCCATGCCCGAGGCAGGATTCGAACCTGCGACCGTAGCAGTCGCACGGCTCCGGACTGCGCGCCTAGAACCGCGAGACCACCGCGGCCGGCTATTTTATTGGTTTTCTTTATTAATATAAACTGCTATTTTCCAGTTTCGTGTTAATGTTTTTTCCTGTTTTCTCCATTTATATTAATTTATTGTTCATATTTTTACTTTTTACATTGCAGTACCACCACATTGTCAAAGATGTCATTTACTGTGCGTTTCTGTTTCAATCTAGATGTGTAATTTCTTCTTTACTGTCGTTACCAACATTTTAACTTCTTTGGCGACAATTGTCAGAAAATGTATGACCATGGAAGCTGGAAACCAGTTACCACAATAAATTAATATCTTAGAACAAAAGCAGACTACCGCTTTTCCTTTATTAAACGAGTACACTTCTGCACAGCGTCCATATAATCATCAGGTTTATAGTTTCCGTGGAACTGTTTGTGGACTTAGGATCTGCCCACATTTACTCACGCGTAACCCAACTCCGGAAACTCGTTGCACAGGTACCGAAAAACGTCTGAGTCTTTCTCTGCTGGCAATACGAAATTAATGTGATCCAGTTTCATATGAAGCGGTAGCATTATACACTCCTGGAAATCGAAAAAAGAACACATTGACACCGGTGTGTCAGACCCACCATACTTGCTCCGGACACTGCGAGAGGGCTGTACAAGCAATGATCACACGCACGGCACAGCGGACACACCAGGAACCGCGGTGTTGGCCGTCGAATGGCGCTAGCTGCGCAGCATTTGTGCACCGCCGCCGTCAGTGTCATCCAGTTTACCGTGGCATACAGAGCTCCATCGCAGTCTTTAACACTGGTAGCATGCCGCGACAGCGTGGACGTGAACCGTATGTGCAGTTGATGGACTTTGAGCGAGGGCGTATAGTGGGCATGCGGGAGGCCGGGTGGGCGTACCGCCGAATTGCTCAACACGTGGGGCGTGAGGTCTCCACAGTACATCGATGTTGTCGCCAGTGGTCGGCGGAAGGTGCGCGTGCCCGTCGACCTGGGACCGGACCGCAGCGACGCACGGATGCACGCCAAGACCGTAGGATCCTACGCAGTGCCGTAGGGGACCGCACCGCCACTTCCCAGCAAATTAGGGACACTGTTGCTCCTGGGGTATCGGCGAGGACCATTCGCAACCGTCTCCATGAATTTGGGCTACGGTCCCGCACACCGTTAGGCCGTCTTCCGCTCACGCCCCAACATCGTGCAGCCCGCCTCCAGTGGTGTCGCGACAGGCGTGAATGGAGGGACGAATGGAGACGTGTCATCTTCAGCGATGAGAGTCGCCTTTGCCTTGATGCCAATGATGGTCGTATGCGTGTTTGGCGCCGTGCAGGTAAGCGCCACAATCAGGACTGCATACGACCGAGGCACACAGGGCCAACACCCGGCATCATGGTGTGGGGAGCGATCTCCTACACTGGCCGTACACCTCTGGTGATCGTCGAGGGGACACTGAATAGTGCACGGTACATCCAAACCGTCATCGAACCCATAGTTCTACCATTCCTAGACCGGCTAGGCAACTTGCTGTTCCAACAGGACAATGCACGTCCGCATGTATCCCTTGCCACCCAACGTGCTCTAGAAGGTGTAAGTCACCTACCCTGGCCAGCAAGATCTCCGGATCTGTCCCCCATTGAGCATTTATGGGACTGGATGAAGCGTCGTCTTACGCGGTCTGCACGTCCAGCACGAACGCTGGTCCAACTGAGGCACCAGGTGAAAATGGCATGGGAAGCCGTTCCACAGGACTACATCCAGCATCTCTATGATCGTCTCCATGGGAGAATAGCAGCCTGCATTGCTGCGAAAGATGGATATACACTGTACTAGTGCCGACATTGTGCATGCTCTGTTGCCTGTGTCTATGTGCCTGTGGTTCTGTCAGTGTGATCATGTGATGTATCTGACCCCAGGAATGTGTCAATAAAGTTTCCCCTTCCTGGGACAATGAATTCACGGTGTTCTTATTTCAATTTCCAGGAGTGTATATTTGACATGCCCAGTAAAATGTATACACAGAACGCGTTGTGTCACTCTCCAATGAAGTAGTATTAGTTATTGTATCCTGTCTGAATTCCTATAACGATAGAGATTTCTTTCAAATTATCATAGATGCGACAACTATTATCGCAACAGCGTGTGTTTACAGTAACTAGCGACTTTCTGTTGTAATTCTCAGTCTCATCCATGTGAGAATAATGTCTAATAGGTAATGATGCATATCTGTTTCTGTTGTGTAACAACACTGCATTCAAAGTTGCCTTAGATGAATCGATGAACTGACACTATGTTTCAACATCGTTCCCCCACCTCTCCTGGACGCATGACATAAAACCTTGAACGTCCGCGTAGTGCACAGAATGTATGAATTTATTGCACTTAGTGCAAGAAAATGAATTTCTTGGATACGTGAACTAAGTAGTTCTGCTTTCAGTGCCAAATCCCTTGTGACGTCGCAAAGTTCAGCGTCATTTGGCAGATGAATATTTTCAAGGGGCTGGCAGAAACTAGGTCGATCGAAGGAGATGATAGAGCGCCGTGTCATTGCGTTGCTTCATCATCTATGTATTCTACGGGATACTTTGTTTTGCAAAAGAATCCCATGACGTCTGGAATGCAGAAATAACATCGTGTGGCTTAGGTTTGTAGGCTTACGTCATATCGTGGGAACACTAAATGCCAGATGGTTATTCTTACTATCGTTCCAAAAAATGGTTCAAATGGCTCTAAGCACTATGGGACTTAACATCTGAGGTCATCACTCCCCTAGAACTTAGAACAAATTAACCTAACTAACCTAAGAACATCACACACATCCATTCCAGAGGCTGGATTCGATCCTGCGACCGTACCAGCAGCGGGGTTCCGGGCTGAAGCGCCTAAAACCGCTCTACCACAGCGGCCGGCTTCGCGTTGCAAATCCAATCCAACAGCAAATGGGAATAATTGCAGCAGTGGACGTGTGACAGCAATTAAACCTGTAAACATTTCGATGTATGGAAAAGACGGTTTCATTGCACTTCCAGCCAGATTACCAGAGTTTTGTAAGGCATTGTGTGAAAAACAAATAAACCCTGACTAAATTTCCGATCATTGGTTTTCCATGAAAGATGAATCTTTTCCGGTATCTTCAAAACCTGACGTGACAGAGTAAATATTTATCAGGTTTGAAATCAGGATAAAACATCATTACAAAAAGTAATTATCCTGTCAGATCTTTGCAATTTTTATCAGGTAATTACTAGGATAATCCCAAAAGTAAGGTCTCCTATTTTTTTTGTAAGAACAGAACTCTGTGTGGCAGTTGGTCACACTGTTATGAAGAGTGCTTCATGCGCAGTGTGTAAACATATGCACACCCCGCTGAGGCACTCAGTCTTGGTTTGGCAGCCGTTGAGAAAGGAGCTCCCGTTGAATGTTACCGCCAAGTGAGAATTGCGCATAGTTATTCGATTTTTGAACGCAAGGGGCACTGCGCAGATCGAAATCCATCGCCAAATGACGAAAGTGTATGGTGAGTCGTGCATGGATGTCAAGAATGTTCGTAAGCTGTGTAGAGAGTTTGCAGCTGGTCGGACCGAAATTCACGACGAACAAAGGAGCGGGAGACCGTCAATTTCTGAGGAGACAGATCCTGGATGATGTGTGCACGTTGGTTCCTGCGGTTTCCCGAAGCACCGCTCACAGAAATTTACCGGAAACATTGAACTACCGGAAGGTGTGCGCTAGATGAGTGCCACGCATGCTGACTGAGGACCACATGCGGCAACGAGTTGATGCTTCGCGCGCATTTCTTCACCGCCTTGCAGCCAAACAGGACAAATTTCTCGACTCATTTGTCACGAGTGACGAAACCTGGGCATACCATTTTGCGTCTGAGACTGAGCAACAATGACGCCTGTTCATAACTTTCGGAACGGCAAAGCGGTGAGCTGGTATGACATGGTCATACAAAAACTGCCACAGCCTCTACAAAAAATGCATCGACAGAAATGGTGATTATGTCAAAAAATAGCTAAATGTTCAAGCTGCAAACTGATGTAAACCATTGTAGAAATAAACAGGTTTACGTACTTATAAAAAAATAGACCTTACAAAGCTCGTTTGAAAAAGAAACGTCTGGTACGGGCGCTGTCTTTGTCAAAAGTTATCGCATGCAATCAGTTAACACGTTTAACGTTTTTTTGTTTCTTGAGTTTACATAGAAAAATAAACGAGGTGCAATTATTTATGTGCGGTGGTCTAGAAGAACAGATTCGAAAAGCAAACACCAAATTCGAAGAGTTCAGTCAGCTGACAAAGAAGTTCTACAAGTAATGTTAAGTATTGTAGTGTAGTTAAGACACCAAATTCATGCGTCATCTTTAATAATTGAGAGAGAATCCAAGCGTTTGGGACTCCGAATGTGATGGCAAAAATCAAATCAATATGTTGGTAAAATGAGAAGATAGAATACTGAGACAGACTTTCGGTAACAGGTGGACTAAACGGCAGACACAATAAGGATGCAGTGAGTGGTTCCACTGAAAGATTGAACCAATGACATTCTCAAGTACAAAAGGAAGGCTATTATCATACAGGCACATATTCAGAATGACGAGCGACTGGATGACAACGATATGGAATTCTGTAATTCGAAAGAAAACAAAATCTAGATAGTTGTAAGAACGTGAATAACATCTCAGGTAGCTTGTAATCCATCTATGTATTTCTGCTATATATATAGGGCCGCCATCTAGAGACTATGTCGGATTGAAACTTTCCTTTGTTTAGTACGAGAGTACTTCAAAAAGCACGTTACACATTACTATGGCAGCCCAAATACACTGACGGAAAGAAACCACAACACCAAGGAGCTATGCGACATAAACGAAAGTTTCTACTTTTAAAAGATAATGTCTACTCAGATTTCAGGCCAGTCACATAAAAGTTGAGGCTGTTTTTAGTGGTACTATCCGCATGAAAATCAGTTTTGCTTTAAATGCACTCTGTAAGTGTGGTGAGCGTTAGTTACCTTTGAGACTAGTAGTGATGAGCTGATGATAGTCAAGAACAACTTTAAGGCGACAAAGACGCTATTACCAACACCTAACTGAATTTGAACGACGTCATGTAATAGGGCTACGAAAAGCCAGATATTCCTTCAGCGATATTACAGAATGACTTGGCACTAATGCATCCATTGTACATGACTGCTAGCAGCTGTGGTCATGAGGCTATACAGTCGCCACTTAGCACCACCGAGAGGAAAGACCTTGCTCGGCTCTTGTGCATCGTAAAAAGCCTGCAGTAGCAATTTAGCGCAGCAGTTGGCCCAATGAACTGCTACAAATCGGTTACTTCAAGGACACCTCCCAGTCAGACGACCTGTAGCGTCCATTCCACTGACCTCAATCCACCTCCATATGCGACTTCAGTGGTGTCAAGCGAGAGCTGATTGTAGGGCAGGGTGGAGGTTTGTTGTGCTAGATACACTGGACCTACAGCGTAAATCATGGTCTGGGGTGCTTAGTCTCCAATAGAGCACCTATTGGATATCGTCGGACGAAAACTCCGTGTCATCCAGAACCCCGTTAACCGCCCCTTACTGACCGACAAAGTGCAACAGGCATGGAACTCAATCCCACAAATTGACAGTCGGCACCTGTACAACAGAACGCATGCACGTTTGCAAGCTTGTATTCATCATTCTGGAGTTTACACCTTTTGATATACCAGTGTTTCACATTTCCAATTGCTTGTCTCGCTCTTACAACAATCCGTGTTCATCACTTAAATTTACCTACACAAATATATTCCTGTAATTTCATTACACTACACTTATTGTTTGATGTTGCGACTTTTTCCGTCAGTTTATTTTTTACTGAATGCAGCACTACAAAATGATACAGATATATGGCGCCAGTTTCTACCATTGTCACTAAATCTCTGTAAACACCGGCCGAAAAATTCTGCCAGTGATTCAGTTCATCGACGATAAAAATCCACCCGTTGGTCACGGAGCCATTCCAGAAGCACTGTGTGAACGTGCTCATCGTTGAGAAATCCGAAAATTCTGCGAATAAGTTCCTTGATTGCCTGGACATTGTGTTTGGTCCACATACCGCCAGAATTTCAAGGTAAATTTGTGGGCAATTTGGACATTTCGCCCACAATAACAGTACTTTGCCACGTACTGTTAACGGTACGGCAACAGAACTGTGTCTGCATGAATCCCACCTCATGCACTCTCTTCTGACAATGGACCACTCTTCTTTCGCAATGATCATAGCATCGGACGAAATGTGTAACTTACTTTCTGAAGACCCGTGGTATACGTATTTCTTTTACAATTTTATTTTAATAAACATTTTCAGGTCAGGTTATTCTGTAATGAATAAATACGAAGTCAGACTAGTGACTCTAAAACTGATTCAGTGAAAAGAATAACTTCAGAATGACTAATGTTTCAGAATGGAACTGGGACAAGGAACAGGAACCTTGCCGGCGGACAGAGAGAAGACACTCACGGACGCGTTCAGTAGAAAAACACTGAACTTTTAAAAGGATGCTAGCCGTTGACACGAAGTTAGTAGGGTGTCTAATCTATTTTATTTTATTTTTTAAAACAAGGAAGGTTTTCAGATTGGAAGTTGGAAAAGACGGAACTATTGGGTGCTTATTCCGATGTGTCTGCACTTAGCTTGTCAAGGAAACTGCTGGAGAGCTAAATGGTACGTATTGTGACAAATGTATCTCATAAGAAGCCAACAGCCTTGCCGCATTGGTGACACTGGTTCCCTTCAGATCACCGAGGTTATGCGCTGTCGGGCTTGGATAGCACTTAGATGGGTGACCATCCGGTCTGCCGAGCGCTGTTGGCAAGCGGCATGCACTCAGCCCTTGTGGGGCACCCTGAGCAGCTACTCTATTGAGAAGTATCGGCTCCAGTCTCGGAAAATGACGTACGGCCGGCAGAGAGGTGTCTGACCACATGCCCCTCCATATCCGTATCCAGTGACGCCTATGGGCTGAGGATGACACGGCGGCCGGTCGGTACCGTTGGGCCTTCATGACCTAGTCTGGAGGAGTTTAGAGAGTTTTTTGTTCATGAGGAGGTCGAGTAGATATTACAACACGCACACAAATTATTGGTGATTTATTAAAAGTTGAACGTGGTAATGTCACTGATAGTCCAAAACACTATGACTACTGCCCACCGCGACACTCGATGCCACCTAATGGCGTTGCCATCACGTGACGCGCTAAGAAAAGTATGTAAGCGGAACAAACAGGGACGGGGGATCACCCTAGTGAAGATATGGGCTGCAAATGCGGAAATCCATTAAGATAAGCGACTAACAAAGGGTAGATTATTATTACGCAGAGATTGTGAAGAAGTATCTCGAAAACGGCAAAGCTGGTCGAATGTTCGGGTGCTACTGTCGTCGGCATCTACGGAAAGAGAACAGTGATACTAGCACTAGGCGATAAATGGTTGGACGTCCACGACTCTTCACAGAACGTGGGGTTCGGAGCCTTGTCTGCTCTGTAAAGTAGGATAGATGGTAATCTGTAGCATCTCTGTCGTAAGAGCCCAATGCTGGTGCACGCACAGATGTTTTGGAGCACACCGTTCATCGTACATTGTTGAGCATGGTAAGATCTTATGGTACCAAACTGCTGAGGTCTTTGGGCCTAAAGCTTACACACTACTTAATCTAACTTAAACTAACTTACGCTAAGGACGAGACACACACCCATGCCCGAGGGAGGACCCGAATCTCCGATGGGGGTAGCCGCGCGGACCGTGACAAGGCGCCTCAGACCGAACCGAATGTTGAGCATACAGCGCCACAGCTGACCACCCCTACGTGTTCACAAGTTCACTCGACGACATCTTTAGTTACTGTTGCAGAGGACATGAGACCATCGGGATTCGACCGCCGATCAATGGAAACTTGTCGGCTCTTCGGGTGAGTCACATTTTTGCAACACTATGTCAATGGTCGTCTCCACAAACGTCGTCATCGAGGTGAACAGCGGCTTCAAACGTGCAGCGCGCCGCTGACGAAGGTTGGTGGGAGCAGTATTACATTATAGGAGACATTCCCCTGCCCTTACGTGGGATCTGTGGTAGTAATCGAAGACACGCTGACAGCTGCCAACCACCTGCATCCCTTCATGCTTGATGTCTTCCCCAACGGCAATTTCATCTTTTAGCCGTATAACTGCCCTTGTCTCGGGGGCAATACTGTGCTACGTTGGTTTGACGAGCATTATAATGAACCAACGTTGATGTCTCGGTGACCAAATTCGCCTGACGTAAATCCTGTGGAACCCAACCAGTCCGCTATCGGGGCGGCATCACAGCGTACGCAAATCAACGACCCATTATTTACGCCAGTTATATTGACCTGTGTGTAGACATCGAATGTCGCATATCTCCACAGTCCTAGCAACGAACTGCCAATCCCTGATACGCAGAATCGTCGTTTCAAAGACGGACGAACAAGCTGTTAAGCAGGGGGTCATAATGTTTTGGCTCGTCAGTGGACTTAACTTTGGAAACAAGTTATTTCCACAGAGATGACACGAAACTGCTGTCACTTGTAGCATTTAGCACTTCATTACAAGATGAACAACAGAAGAAATATTGAATTTAATTGATGAAAGGAGAAAATATAAAAATACTGTAAATGAAGCAGTAAATGAGATCGACAGGTAGTGCAAAATGGCTAAGCAGGGATGGGTAGAGGACAAATGTAAGGATGTAGAAGCTTATCTCACTATAGGAAAATTAAAGAGACCTTTGGAGAGAAGAGAACCACGTGTATGAATATCAAGAGCTCAGATCGCAACCCAGTTCTAAGCAAAGAAGGGAAGGCAGAAAGGTGGAAGGAGTATATAGAAGGTTTATACAAGGGCGATGTACTTGAGGACAATATTATGGAAATGGAAGAGCATGTAGATGAAGACGAAATGGGAAATAAGATACTGCGTGAAGAGTTTGACAGAGCACTGAAAGACCTGAGTCGAAACAAGGCGCCCGGAGTAGACAACATTCCATTAGAACTATTGACGGCCTTGGGAGAGCCAGTGATGACAAAACTCTACCACCTGGTGAGCAAGATGTATGACACAGGCGAAATATCCTCAGACTTCAAGAAGAATATAGCAACTACAATCCCAAAGAAAGCAGGTGCTGAAGGATGTGAAAATTACCGGACTATCAGTTTAATAAGTCACAGCTGCAAAATACTAACGCGAATTATTTACAGACGAATGGAAAAACTGGTAGATGCGGACGTCGGGGAGGTTCAGTTTGGATTCCGTAGAAATGTTGGAACACGTGAGGCAATAATGACCTTACGACATATCTTAGAAGAAAGATTAAGAAAAGGCAAACCTACGTTTCTAGCATTTGTAGACTTAGAGAAAGCTTTTGACAATGTTGACTGGAATACTCTCTTTCAAATTCTGAAAGTGGCAGGGGTAAAATACAGGGAGCGAAAGGCTATTTACAATTTGTACAGAAACCAGATTGCAGTTATTAGAGTCGAGGGGCATGAAAGGGAAGCAGTGGTTGGGAAGGGAGTGCGACAAGGTTGTAGCCTCTCCCCGAGTTATTCAATCTGTATATTGAGCAAGCAGTAAAGGAAACAAAAGAAAAATTTGGATTAGGTATTAAAATTCATGGACAAGAAGTAAAAAGTTTGAGGTTCGCCTATGACATTGTAATTCTGTCAGAGACGGCAAAGGACTTGGAAGAGCAGTTGAACGGAATGGAGAGTGTCTTGAAAGGAGGATATAAGATGAACATCAACAAAAGCAAAACTAGGATAATGGAATGTAGTTGCATTATGTCGGGTGATGCTGAGGGAATTAGATTAGGAAATGAGACACTTAAAGTAGTAAAGGAGTTTTGCTATTTAGGAAGTAAAATAACTGATGATGGTCGAAGTAGAGAGGATATAAAATGTAGCCTGGCAATGGTCAGGAAAGCGTTTCTGAAGAAGAGAAATTTGTTAACATGGAATATAGATTTATGTATCAGGAAGTCGTTTCTGAAAGTATTTGTTTGGAGTGTAGCCATGTATGGAAGTGAAACATGGACGATTACTAGTTTGGACAAGAAGAGAATAGAAGCTTTCGAAATGTGGTGCTACAGAAGAATGCTGAAGATAAGGTGGATAGATCACGTAACTAATGAGGAGGTATTGAATAGGATTGGGGAGAAGAGAAGTTTGTGGCACAACTTGACTAGAAGAAGGGAGCGGTTAGTAGGACATGTTTTGAGGCATCAAGGGATCACAAATTTAGCATTGGAGGGCAGCGTGGAGGGTAAAAATCGTAGAGGGAGACCAAGAGATGAATACACTAAGCAGATTCAGAAGGATGTAGGGTGCAGTAGGTACTGGGAGATGAAGAAGTTTGAACAGGATAGAGTAAGTAGCATGGAGAGCTGCATTAAACCAGTCTCAGGACTGAAGACAACAACAACAACAACATACAAGATGGTATTTTCACTTCAGAGTCTAACTGCCTTTAATTGATAATAAGCTGATGATAACTGTTCTGCTGCTACGCGGTCGGATCTGTACTACGACGATACTGTCGTTGTAAGTGACGAGCACAAGTAATTGCTGATTACATAGAGAATGACCTCAGCAGCACTGCACTCGGCCATAAATTTTCTTTCTTAGCTATTTATTTACTTATTTTGGCTTTAGGCAATAATGACCATACAGCCTACAGTATTTGCAACAGTGCATGTTAATACAGTTGAAAATTTCACAGTAGAATAACAGTAAGAGTTTCAGGTACAAACGTAAGTCCATAAAATAAAATAGAAACAAAGAATGATGAACACCGTAGAGTTAGCAGTAGTCACAATAGTGCCGAGTTAAGAAAATTGTAAATGTCACAATAACAACAATGACGAATGTTTGAAGTACAAAGATAAGTCCTGAGTATAAAAGAAAAACTCAAAATTACGACCCAGTTTCCGAACCAGGTTGGTTCCATGGTGGATCGGTATCCACAGCAATGTACAGTGTAAAAGTTGGATACCGGCGTCTTTTAGACATACTGCGCGCAATTGTGCATATATACAAGGGCCTACAATGGCTAATGTCACACTTTTTTTTCCTGAAGGAGGTTGGTTTTTATTCAGGGTTCCAATGCACCATATTATTTCCCACTCTTTGGCTACAAAACTCTTTTTTTCAACATAATCTCCATTCAGTGCGACGGCCTTTCACCACCTTAGTGCGTGTGCCTGCGTGCTTGCATGGTACCAGTCTACTGGACGATGTCGGTGCCAGCGTCTTATTGCGTCAATAACCTTCCCATCATCTAAGTACTGCTTACCGCACAGGGCATCCTTCAGTGGGTGCAGCATACAGCTGGCATTCGAAAGGTGCGAGAGCCGGACTGTAGGGTGAACGAGGAAGATCTTTTGTGAGCTCCTGTAGGGTATGCAGACTTGCGTTCTCACGAAGAAGGAGAAGTTTGCATTTTTGGGCGACGAACACGCTGGAGACGTTTCTTCAGTTTCGTGACAGCAGTGCAATACACTTCAGAGTTGATCGTTGCACCGTGAGGGATGAAACTAAACAGAATACCAAAAAACTTCGTAGTCTATAATAGCTTTTTAAGTTTCTATAAGTGCAACACCCTTGCGCTTCCTGTGGCTCAGTTCTTTGACCATAACCTGCATGTTTCTGTATGAGCAAAATCATTACACCTGCTACGTCTAAGTTCTTGATCATAGCCCCATGTTTGTATGTAAGCACAGTGAAGTTCACAAGTGCACATGTTAATAGCGAAATATGCAGCTAAATTTTATAAAACTGAAATATGGACGTGAAAATGATAATACGTTTGCAACTAAGTGAAAAAACTGTCATCACAGCATAGCTGTAACAATTATTCTTCATCTTTATGTAAGTACAGATATATTTTCGACAAATGCTGCCTTGCCACTTCCAATTGTCCCATTTGTATCTGTTTAGTCACCAGCAAATAATTTTTTCGTATCTATACAGTGATCACCAGCAATATAAAAATGTACACGAATGTATAAACACCTGAGGATGGGCGCAATCCCGAAACCGGTCGTGTGACAAGTAAATAACCTTTTATTGTGACTGGTAGCGGAAATTCTTCTACACCCTATAAAAGAACAGTCACGGAGTTCAACCGCACCCACTATAGACACAATTCACATAATAACCCCTTCAGAGTCCCAGAAGCCGTTATCATATCTCTACAGGACTGAGGATGCGGCTTTGAAGTTTTTCTTTGGAGGAAATGTGCTGTGTCGCCTCTCCATGGGCTGCCGTTTTGATTCCAGTTCGAAGTGATGAAACCATGTTTCATCGCCTTAGATAATGTTCGACAAAAATTGCCGCGAACAGCCTCGTAACGTGCAATCAATTCGGTGCAGATGGTATTTAGTCGCTCTTTATTGTATTCTGTTAGGCGGCGAGGATGCCAGCGGCTCTTACTTTTCAATACCCCAACCGGTGGACGAGTGCGTGAGCGCTATTAATAAAGAGAACCTGTTGAGCAGCGAGTGATCCGTTGGCCAACTTGAATGAGAGTTCTGCGTGTTCCAACATTGCTGGCTGGCACACGTGAAATCTGACAGGTTTGGGCTACCTTGCTGCAATGATGACAGACGCCTAGCCCAACGACTCAACGTGTTTTTTGTTCGCTGCCAAGTCTCTGTAGACGTTCTGCAAGCGCCTATGAATATCTGCGATGCTATAGTTTCTCGCAAAAAGAAATTAAATGTTAGCATTCTGCTCGCAACGCACCGCCATTACGGACGCCATTTTGAAGGCTAGGTTTAGCCCTGCCAACTATTGGAACTTCATAAAACTTTAGATAGTGTCGGAAGTTCCATGCGGCTTTTTGCGGATGATTCTGTAGTATACAGAGAAGTTGCAGCATTAGAAAATTGTAGCGAAATGCAGGAAGATCTGCACCGGATAGGCACTTGGTGCAGAGAGTGGCAACTGACCCTTAACATAGAGAAATGTAATCTATTGCGAATACATAGAAAGAAGGTCCTTTATTGTATGATTATATGATAGCGAAACAAACACTGGTAGCAGTTACTTCTGTAAAATATCTGGGAGTATGCGTACGGAACGATTTGAAGTGGAATGATCATATAAAATTAATTGTTCGTAAGGCTGATGCCAGGTTGAGATTCATTGGGAGAGTCCTTAGACAATGTAGTCCATCAACAAAAGAGGTGGCTCATAAAATACTGGTTCAACCTATACTTGAGTATTGCTCATCAGTGTGGAATCCGTACCAGGTCAGGTTGACGGAGGAGGTGAAGAAGATTCAATGAAGAGTTGCGCGTTTCGTGACAGGGTTATTTGGTAAGCGTGATAGCGTTACGGAGATGTTAAGCAAACTCAAGTGGCAGACTCTGCAAGAGAGACGCTTTGCATCACTGTGTAGCTTGCTGTCCAGGTTTCGAGAGGTTGCGTTTCTGGATGAAGTATCGAATAAATTGCTTCCCCCTACTTATACCTTCCGAGGAGATCACGAATGTAAAATTAGAGCACAGAGGCTTTCCGGCAGTCGTTCTTCCCCCGAACCATATGCGACTGGCACAGGAAAGGGAGGTAATGACAGTGGCACGTAAAGTCCCCTCCGCCACACACCATTGGGTGGCTTGCGGAGTATAAATGTAGATGTAGATGTAGATGAAGCGGGAATATTCCACGACAACCCTCAAGAATGCTGAAGATTAGATGGGTAGAATGCAGAGGATTAGATGGGTAGATCACATAACTAATGAGGAGGTATTTAATAGAATTGGGGAGAAGAGGAGATTGTGGCACAACTTGACTAGAAGAAGGGATCGGTTGGTAGGACATCTTCTGAGACATCGAGGGATCACCAATTTAGTATTGGAGGGCAGCGTGGAGGGTAAAAATCGTAGAGGGAGACCAAGAGATGAATACGCTAAGCAAAATTCAGAAGGATGTAGGGTGCAGTAGGTACTTGGAGATGAAGAAGCTTGCACACGATAGAGTAGAATGGAGAGCTGCATCAAACCAGTCTGAAGACCACAACAACAACAACAAACCTCAAGAAATTGCGCATTTTGTAAACCGAAAGCGGCCAAGAAAAAAATGGGTCGCATTATTTATTGAAGGCCCCTCGTAAATTGCAGAGAGTTAGAAGCAGAAGTCGGTATCAAATGTGGCGGCAGTAGGCGAGAGTATTCTACTCGTTGCGACACAATGGGTAGCGCAGGTGCAGCGGGCAGACCGCGTCCGCCGGTAGGTGACCGGCCGGTTACGACAGCCGGTGGAAGGCTCCTCATTAATCTGAGTGGACTAAATTACCGGCTGTTCTGAATGGGCAATTTCGCGGACTTACAAGCGCCAGCGCCGCAGACGCCGCCAACAGCGGGCGCCGCCAGCGCACTGCACTGCCCGGCGCGGCGCTGCCCCACTGGTGACCCAGTTGCGCGACGGGCGCCGACTAATGACTGGCGCACAAACACACCTCGCCTCGCCTCGCCTCTGCCAGGCCGGCCGGCCGGCCGCAAGGACGCCCCACGCCTCGCCCCACTGGCGCCAGCCCCGTCGCCCGGCCGCCGGGGCGCACTTTCTCTCCAAGGAAACGCCGCGCGGTGCGGCGGCCTACATTCACCTGCAGCTATTCACTCGGAGCAGTATCGGCTTTCAAAATACCATCACGGTCAGGCGCCACGCTACCTGACACAATGGTGACGACGCTGGAGTCGTAATGCGCCTCCGTGGCTGAGGCCGCAAGCACTGGCTATTGAGGTGGGTGCCTTACTGGTTATAGGACGTTCATTCAGGTGCTGGTAGTAACTGTCATCACTAAAACGATGTCTGTTCAAAAAATTCATCAACATTTGTAATTTCACACCATTGATGTTATAACAATACCTCCACTAACAGTTAATTAATTAAAAAATTTTCACGTCGCGCACTCTACGTATGATATTTTTATGGCGCAACTAAAAGGTCTTCAATGTGGCAGGTATTGCTACATTAATTGATTACAGTCAATGAAGAAAATTAACAATAATATCACTTATCCTGTATTTGCAATCCAACGACGATCTCTCTCTGGCTTTCGCTCGTAATTAAAAATGTTGTCAAGGTAGCATGACTATCGCTGTTGGTGCGAAGGCACTCGCATGGTAATTACGCCGACTTGAAGAACTTACGAAGACAATCTTTCAGGATTAATTTGATGATTTATGTTTTTCATTGCAATGTGCTTCATACTTTTTTAAACAATGCTCACTTGAAAATAATTTTTGACACTCACTTTTCACAAAAATTCACATTAATTTTATTAAGCCTTTTATACTTTCGAATGTTCAAAACATTACTTCGTGATACAATTTCGCAGCCGTTACTGCTATTATAAAACTCACAACATTTTTCATTGTCCACAACTCAAATTCATCTTTTCATTTCCAACACAAAGTCAACACTGTTCATATCCAACACAAAAACTTGACTTCTCTATACGCTTCCGCGCCAAAAGTCACAAACCAGCATCCAGAATAACAATAATAAGTACAAAGATATTCACACTAGATATTGTATCGATATCAACATCTCAAAATATCGACGTACATACATATAAAAATGAAACCAAATTTGAATAGAGTGAAAAATATGGGACATTACGTAGAAAAATATTCATTAATCTACGGCATCTAAAAATAGGGTGGGCGGGTGGTAATGCTTTCGCAAATAAAGAACCATTACACTGTGTAGTGGCGAAATGCGGTTTGCATCCCTGCACACGCCTGCGTTTAACGTGTAGCTGTCGGACGTTCCGTTGTTGTATGTGTGTTAGTTATAGTTGAGTAGTGTATTGAGTAGAACCTTGTGTCACACAGTCTACGAATTTCGAGGTGGCAGAGTTAGAGGAGCTACGCGTCTCCATTAAACTTTGCGTGAAACTCAAGAAAACCGTTACAGAGATGCATCAATAATACAGGAAGCCTGCGGTGATGAGTGGTTAAGCCGCACACGGTGTTGCGAATGGTTCACACGGTTTAAAAATGACCGAATGGATGTTAAAGATTATTCTCGATAAGGACGCCCTTCGACGTCATGCCAGGAACGTCAACGAAATCGTCCGTGCCAATCGAAGAATGACTCTCCGAGAGATTGCAGAAGAATGTAAAATTTCAGTTGGATCATGTCATGAAATTCTGAAACAGCAAGTTGCCGCCACGTTGGTCCCACGGCTCATGAGTCAAGACAAAAAAGACCTTCGCCTCCCAATCACTGAGAAGATTTTGGATCGCGCAAATGAGAACAAGATGTTCCTTAAGACAATTATTGAGGGTTATGAGAAGTAGATCTACTGTTATGAAGTTGAGACCGAGGTTCAGTCTGCGCAATTGGTTGGGAAAGGTTCTCCAATAAGAAAAGAAGCTCGTCAGGTCAGGTCGATTGTCAAAGTCGTTCCGACTATTTTCTTTGACTTTGAAGGATTAGTTCGTCATGAATTAGTGCCATAGCGACAAATTGTTAATCAGTTATACTATTGGGACATAATGAGATTTTAACTCTGCAGCGGAGTGTGCGCTGACATGAAACTTTCTGGCAGATTAAAACTGTGTGCCGGACCGAGACTCGAACTCGGGACCTTTGCCTTTCGCGAGCAAGTGCCCTACCATCTGAACTACTTGGAAAGTAGAAGACGGGGTACAGGCAGAGGTAAAGCTGTGAGGACGGGGTGTGAGTTATTGGGACATGTTTCGATGCCTGCGAGAAAATGTGACAGCGGCCTGTAATGTGACGAGACAATTCATGGTTCTTGTATCACGATAACGCACCCGCACGTTCATCTCTGTTGATGAATGACTACACCTTCTCTACTCTCCAGAACTAGCCCCTGCAGACTTTTTTTATTTCGAAAGTTGAAAACTCCGTTGAAAGGATGAAGATTTGCAACGATAGATGAGACAAAAGAAAATTTGCAGACGTCGCTTCGCGCAATCCAGCAAGAAATGTACCGAGACTTCTTACGGAAGTGGAAACGGAGTTGGGAGCGGTGTATCAATTGTGGAGGACAGTATTTAGGAGACCATACACAATAAGTAAAAGATAAGTGTAGAAAGATTTTGTGAACAAACTACCGGAATTTTTTGAACAGACCCCGTGCACTGGTGTGCGAAAGAAACTCTCGCATGATATGTCACTTCCAAGTAACATAGCTCGATGAAACTAGGATCACACATAGTGTCTTACAAAAGGTAACTTAAAGAAATACACCTTTATTCACATGAAATAGCTACACAGTGATTCATTACGGTCCCCTGGACATCACAAGAGACTTGATATGGTTCCTACACAAATTCTCAAGCAGTAATTCCAAACCGTAATATACTCTTAGAGTAGCCACACCCTTACATGGAGATAATTTACTAAGCATATCACAGTTTAGATTACAAAAGTGTTGCTTAACTGACAATACTGTTCATAGATTCACTCATTAAATAGCACAAACCTTAAATAATAAAATATGTTCGTCTGGTACTTTTTCTGTTCTTCCTAAGGCCTTTGATTGTGTATATCATGTGACTCTCCTAGAGAAACTCAAGTTTTATTGCACTGGTGACTTTAGACACAGCTGATTTGAACCATACTTGACAAACAGAATGCAAAATCCACTGCCGAACAATTCAACCACTGTTTGAAGGGTAGAAAATTTCTGTGACTGTGGAGAAATCACAAATGTAGTTCGACAGGGTTGAATTTTGGGTCCACTCCTATTCCTTATACATGTGAATGACCTTCTACATAACCTTCAACAAGAGGAATTGTTAGGCTTTGCTACGATACTAGTGTTACGATAAATCCCATTAGAGTGAAAGCAAAAGAAAAATTAGTAAATGATACTTTCCGATGACCTGAATGGTCCTCAGAAAATGGAATCTCCCTAAATTTTGAAGAAAAAAGTCACTAAACTCAGTTCTGTATAACAAATGGAGTTCAAAATGGTTCAAATGGCTCTGAGCACTATGAGACTTGACATCTGAGGTCATATCAAATTGAGTCATGACAACAACTGATGTAGTATATAAGGAGGAATCAGTAAGTAGGGTACAATGCTCCAAATTTTTAGGTGTTATATATGTACGAAAACTTGGATTGGAAGAGGCATATTACTGAGCTGCTCAAGCAATTAAGTTCACCTGCTTTTGTTCTTCGTATTATTGCTGATCAAGGAAATGAATATTCATCAACCTGACATATTATGCGTATTTCCACTAGAAAATGCCTTATGTAGTAATTTTCTGTAGTAACTCATCACTTAGAAACAACGTGTTCATTGCAAAAAAAAAGCAATCAATAAGAATAATACGAGGTTTTCACCCGCGGACATCACGTAGGTACTTCTTCAAGGAGCTAAGCATCATAACTGCCCCGTCACGATATGTACATTCGCTAATGAAATTCGTCATAAATAATCCATCACGATTTGAGAATAATAGTTATGTCCAAACCTACTACACTAGAGCGAAAGATTATTTTTATTACCCATCGTTAAAACTGTCAGTGGCTCAGAAAGGAGATCAATATGGAGCGACAAAAATTTTTAATAATTTGGCCAGTAATATAAAATATCCGACAGGTAGCAAAGCGCGTTTTAGATTTAACTTGGAATAATTTGTCCTTGACAACTACTTCTACTCCATTCACTAATTTCTACTTAAGGATACAGGGTAGTTATAAATGGTTGAAAAATCGACATTTTTATGACATTATTAAATTCTATAGTCTTTCCTGGTTACATTGATATGTTAACTATAGAGTTTCAATTGAAAAATGACCTATATGTACCAAATTTTAAGGTTACGGTAATGTATGCCATCACGCCCCCTTTATTTCTCTTACAGAAACCAGTATTATTTCGAAACTAACTGTGAACTTTCTGTTTCCAGTGATTATACGTATGATACATTGTATATGTTGTAACACTGCAGGTTTCTAGTGTCTGTAAATCATTATCTTTCCTAGTATTTCCTTCTGTTTCGCTGAAGCAGTTTGTTCACGTGTTACTGAATGTTTGTTGCCCAATAAATACGAACTATGCCACGCATCAAGAAATTCAATAAAAGAAAATTCCGTGGTAACCAGTTCACAAGCAAAGCAAGCCACACTGTTGAAAGTAACCTATGTATCAGTTCTTCAGGGAAGTAACTCCCACATGGCACGCCTCCTGGAGATTCAAATTTGTGTGTTAACAGTGACGCTGTTTGTAGTGGATTTGTTGTTGTTGATGAGAACATCTTATCTTCTTTGATAAAGGAAGTGGCGAAATGTAAACAAAGTGATGGTGTAGGCTGTCTGGAAATAACTGAACAACAAATAGCAGGAAGGGTTTAGAGTCAAAATTAGTTGTTCTGTGTAGATCCTGCAATAAATCTACATCGAGAATGACTTCCAACATTGTGCACAATTCATACAATTTAAATTTGAAGTTGGTGTAAGCAATGCAGGCTATAGGAAAAGGAAAAAAGGCTGCTGTAACGTTTTGTGGTTAGATGGACCTTCCTCCTCGTCCCAGTAGGTTCAGTAAGTACATAAAAATACTTTTTGGTGCCTTGACGGTTGCGTCTAACGCATCCGTGAAACGAGCAGTAGAAGGAACTGTAAATATTGGTGGACCAAGGGACATTGCTGTTGCACTTGATGGGACATGGCAACGTCGAAGACATCGTTCCTTTAATGGTGTTGTAAGTTCTACTTCTATTGAGAATGGAAAATTTGTTGAAGTTGAGTGATTATCTAAGAACTGCCACACCTGCCATGGTAAGACTGAAGGACATATTGAACATTAGTGTTCTAAGAATTATGATGGTTACAGTGGAGGTATGGAGTATGACGGTGATCTACACATATTTCAAAGGTCGGTGCCCGTTTATAACGTTAGATGTACGAAGTAGGTAGGAGAAGATTTCAATAAAATTAATGAGTTGAATGTTTATGGTGATACCTTGGTAACAAAACTCAAGTGTTGTAGACATGTGCAAAAGAGGATGGGTGCTAGATTAAGGACGTTACGAAGAGAAATGAAAGGAAAGTTACTATCTGATGGAAAATCTCTGTCTGCCTGACTCAGATTGACAGAAACTGAAACATACTTCAGAGTTATTATGGACTAGCCATTAGAAGAATTGCACCTCTGAATGATGTTACAGCAATGAGAAAAGCTGTATGGGCCACCTACTTTCATAAGTTGTCCACAGATGACCACCCTGTACATGGAATTTACCCTAAAGGAGCAGATTCTGGGTGTGGTTACCAAAAAGCAAAAGAAAGTGGTGAAATATAACATCATAAGCATTCTCTTCCTGCACCTGTTATGAATGAAATAAAACCAATTTTTATAGACCTGAGTGACGCGGCTTTGCTTAGGGAATGTCTTCAAAGGGGCACTCAGAATACAAATGAAAGTTTCAGCCGTTGCATAATGTAAAGGATTACACAAGAATGTTTTTTGTAGGCCTAAATACATTAAAAGTTGTTGTACTAGATGCAGTGATATGTTTCAATGATGGACTGATAGGGAGGTTGGACGTCCTGAGAAATTTAGGCACAAAATTGACTCTAATATGGAAGGTCAGTTGCTTGTGTGTGACAGAAACAGGTGCATGAAGCTGAAAGGTTCGCTCTTAGAGTTACCAAAGAAGCAAGAAGTGCTAAAAGGTATGCCAAGAGAAAGCTTGAAGATGAAGAAATGCTGCAGGATGAAGTCTATCAGGAATGTTCTGAGGCACAGTTTAATTGGACACATACATTCATTCGCAATTTCCCACAAGTTGCATTTTTTAGAAATCAGGTACAAATACTTGCTAAAGTTTATAAAGCATTGCTCTAATTTTTTTCTGCAACTTGGAATAGTCAATACGTATGTAGTAGATCTAACCTTTATTGCAGAATCAACTAAATTATAGAAAAATAACATTTTTGCTAGGAAAAAAAATTATAAAAATTACAATGTAAGATGTAATATTTTTTATCCTTGTATGTATAATAGGTGGAATTAAATAGGTCTAGTACCTAAGCCAATCATGTCATGTATATTTGGTAAAAATTTGGTTTCCTTCAAATGTATAACATTGGATTAAATAGTACCTCAATTTGAGGAAGTATTTTGGAAAAAAATTGCATCAATTTCTTTGCATTTCTTTTTAACCACCCTAAGCAGGTTAAAAAATATTCGAAATATTTCTGATTTGTTTAGAGAGTGTGCTGCATTACCTGATATCAACAAAAATCAGTAAAACATATACATTATAGACAGTGCCTGAAAGAAATAGGTGATTATTTTTACATAATATTGCGCCGGAAAAGTACCTTGTATCCTTAAAAATAGGTCGCCAGTAAAAAAAAATAGTAAACCTGTTTCCTATTATAGCCGCAGGAATATGATTAGAAAAATAGTGTGTTTACCGAACACAATGACACGAATAGAAATGACAACATATTCAGAGACAGAAATTACACTGAAATCACCGTGATTCTTGATGGTCCTCTAGATACTATATAGGCGGTGCATGTGTGTATGATCACCACGACCGTCAATGGATGATGCGCAACGTGCTCCCAAGCTGGGCGCCTGGTTGGTAAGGAGTTGCTGTGGTAAGGCGTTCCATTTCTCCACCAGTGCAAGTTGACAGCTGTCGCGGGTGGTCGTCGGTGCCTCTACACGCATTGGTATACTCTCCCCAATGCCACTGGCACACGTTCGATGGGATTTAAGTCGCGGGAACGGCAAGACAGTCCATTCGCTAAAGTTTCTCTCTTTCCAGGAGCTGCTCGATGCTGTCGCGCTCTGTCATCCATAAAAATCAAGTCAGGGCAGAATGCACCAGCGGAAAGACACACCTGGGAAAGGAGACTGGCTAATTTACCGTGTTGAAGGTCTTGTGCGTCAATAAGACCATGGAACATTAAGGCTCCCAGCATATACCACCTATACCACAAAAACGATGTTGGACAGTGTTGGACGTTGTAAGGTAATTTCACTTATCTGCAGTTTTGGTATTTCACACACGTGAAGTGAAGGTATCAGCGCTGAAGTACGTATGGAGTAAGGAGCGATCGGTAGGTTCCCAAGCTAGGTAGCACAAGCGGTTGGCCATCGGGAACTTTCGGAGCAAGTGGTATGACATGTCGATGCAGAAATCGCTCGTGATACCAGCAGAGAGATACGTAGGGAAATTGCATGTATTCCGGCACGAATCAAGTTACTGTTATTAATAAATATTTGCTAACAAATATCACCTTTTGCCATTCAGACATTAAGAGAAGTCAACGGGTCATAAATATTATCTTTCAGTAATTTTACAATGCCGGAAAACGTTAATATTACTAAATAATAATGAATAACTTTGTCATAGCCGAATATGTACGATCTTATACGAACTATACCGATTGTACGCTCAAGTTAGACACAGTGTGCCTCAGTCGACAGTCGTCGAAAGGATGCCTTTAGATCTAGTCATGAGGTAGACCATGCTCTCGTGCCGTTAATAGTTAGCCTGTAATCAATGTCAACAAGTTTATTTTACGGTATTTGTTTCATAAACGCATCATAACGGCACCTCTTGTAAAAATTCTTTGCACGGAAAACTTCTTCTCGCTTCATTACCTAAAACACAAACAGTAGTATTGCACTTTCAGTATCCGACGGCGCTGCTACGTCTCTGCAAGGGGACATAAAATTACAAGAGCATATCCACATAACAGGTAGGAAGAATTTCTACGCGGTGGCTCACTAAGTCAGTTCAAGGACGGACTGGGTTAACTATCACAAAACTCGGCTAAATAGGCGTGGCCAAATATACTGTACGCCCCTTATACCACTACCTACGGGCTCACCGGCTAAACGGAGACATTTCTGGAGGTTTAGTACGAGTTCTTGCAATGTACCTTCATGTGGCGAGAGGTAGGAACACGTAACAGACTCAGCAGCATTTTATGTATGGTTCAAGATTCATCGAGTAACGTTACATGACAGTGGCACATCAGGTAGAAGTTACATTCGTCTTCGCCATGCTGGATTAGCCGAGCGGTCTCAGGCGCTGCAGTCATGGACTGTGCGGCTGGTCCCGGCGGAGGTTCGAGTCCTCCCTCGGGCATGGGTGTGTGTGTTTGCCCTTGAAATAATTTAGGTTAAGTAGTGTATAAGCTGAAGGACTGATGACCTTGGCAGTTAAGTCCCATAAGATTTCACACAAATTTTTTAACATACATTCGCAGAGGAAGGGTAGTCGCGATTTAAGGTTCCAAATAAAGTGACCTCGTGCCAACCTTCCACACTGTTATCATTTGGTAAGCGAAATAGGAACTCGGCGAGGGAACTCCTGCATTACGGATTCCATACCATACAGAATGGGAGAGACGGGACGAGATCTTTAGCTGTAAACTGTTATGGGGCTGTTACTGTACACGATGATGATGATGACGATTAGTGTTTTAGAGCGCACATAACGAGGTCATCAGCGCCCGCCGTACGCGATATGCTGTGTCAGACGGAGAAAGAAGACACAGCCGTGCACAGAGAAGGCGTAGTACGGGAAGGCCAGCCTCTATAGAAGCGCAAAGTAGTTATGGTGCGACAGCTCAGTGCAGGGAGCTCAAGTCGAGCCCAACTTCACGCGTGTAGAATATGCAGGCCTTATGCGTGCCAACGCCCGACCTCTTTCGGCTTTGCTCCGTACTTTTCGGAAATACCTGGAACCGCACAACATTTCACAGAAAATTTCCGTGTGGCATTTTTCGGTAGCAACAGATCTCTGAGTTCTGCAGGATCGTGGTGTCAGCGCTGTTTATCCTTCGCCATTTGTTCGTAGTATGAAGAACGTTCACATGCCCAGTGTCTGTTTTCACAAACAGAGGTACTCTAGCGATTTACCGTCCAAGCCTTTAATAATGAATGCAAATGACGAGAGTGGTGAGAATTCTCGATGTATATTGCACTGAAGGGCCAAAGAAACTGGTACACCTGCCTAATATCGTGTAGGGCCCCTACGAACACGCAGAAACACCGCAGTACGACGTGGCATGAGTTCGACTAATGTCTGAAGTTTTGCTGGACGGAAATGACACTATGAATCATGCAGGGCTATCCATAAATCCGTAAGAGCGTGAGGGGAGGAATCTCTTCTGAACAGAACGTTGCAAGGCATCCCATATTTGCTTAATAAGGTTTATGTCTAGTGAGTTTAGTCGCCACCGGAAGTGTTTAAAATCAGAAGAGTGTTCCTGGAGCCATTCTGTAGCAAATTTGGACGTTAAGGGTGTCGCATTGACCAGTTGTAATTAACCAAGTCCGTCGGAATGCACAGTGGACATGAATGGATGCTGGTTATCAGACAGAATGCTTACGTACGTGTCACCCGTCAGAGTCGTATCTAGACGTATCAGGGATCCCATTTGCGGGCTTTCAAATAAAAATGTGGCCCTCAACTTTGTACCCTCAGACTCAGAGTTGAAATATTAAAAGTTTTGGGTGGTTTCGTTGTCTAGGGGGTGGGATCCATAGTTGCCGCATTACAAGCCAAATACTGCTTATTCTGCAGTATACAGTATGAGTATACACATGAATCGAATGGTCAAAGGTTCCTATCACTGGGCAGTTGCGAATTTTGAATGTAACACAGAACTTTATAAACGAAAGATTGCAATTAAATAAAATCTGCAGGAACTACTTTAATGACTTTAAATGATGAATACGATACCAGAAGTACCTTTAAGAATGCCGTTTATTACTGCAAAACTCTAAAACTCGGTTGCTGACGAGCCCCGGCTTGTCGAGCAGAACCCGTGGGGCCACGCCAACTCAGAATATTTTCAGGGCGCCACAGCTCGCCCGTTACGTCACACATTCCATTCCAGCTGCACACGCCCACACCATTACGAAGACTCAACCAGCTTCTACATTCTCCTGCTGACATGCCCGGTCCATAGATTCATGAGGTTGTCTCTATACATGTCCATCCGCTCGATACAATTTGAAACGAGACTCGTCCGATCGGGCAACATGTTTCCAGTCATCAACACTCGAATGTCGGTACCGACCGGCTCAGGCGAGACATAAAGCTTTGTGTCCCTACAGTCATCAAGGGTACATGACTGGGCCTTCGGCTCCGAAAGCCCATATGGATGATGTTTCGATGACTGTTGATGGCCCAGCATTGAAATCTGTAGGAATTTGCGGAAGGGTTCCAATTCAGTCACTTTGAAAGATTCTCTTCGGTCGTCGTTGATCCCGTTCTTGCCGGATCTTTTTCCGTCCGCAGCAACGTCGGAGATTTGATGTTTTACCGGATTCCTGGTATTCACGGTACACTAGTGAAATGGTCGTATGGTCATCTGTACCACTGAGAAGCTGTGTCCCTTAGCTAATGTGTCGATATAAAACCACCCTGAAACTCACTTAAATATTGAAGAGCTACCATTGTAGCAGCAGTAACTCATATTAACAACTGCGCCAGACAGTAGTTGTCTTATATAGGCGTTGCAGACCCCAGCGCCTTATTCTACCTGTTCATGTATCTCTGTATTTGTATACGCATAACAGATTCTTTGGTGTTTCAATGTATGTTTATTTTATTTTATTTACACGTCTAGTTCCGTAGAACCAAATTCAGGAGCAAATCTCCAAGGTTATCGAACGTGTGAGTACATGAAATTACAACAGAAAAGTAAAAGCAGATGAAATAAAATGTTTATGAACCCAAAAACGTCAAGTAAGCGCAATCAACAATATAAAATAAGAATCAGCTTAATTTTGCAAGAAACTCTTCAACAGAATAGAAGGGGTGATCCACGAAAAAACTCTTGAGTTTCGATTTTAAAGCGCGTCGATTACTGCTAAGATTTTTGAATTCTTGTGGCATCTTATTGAAAATTGATGCACCAGTGTACTGCACATCTTTCTGCACAAGAGTTAAGGAAGTGCGATCCAAATTCGGATTGGATTTCTGCCGAGTATTAACTGAGTGCAAGCTGGTAATTCTTCGGAATAAGCTGATGTTAACAAGAAAGGACAGTATATTGGGATTGCAATGTCAAAATACCCAGACTAGTGAACAGGAGTCGACAAGAGGTTCGCGAACTCATTGCCCGAACTGCCCGTTTTTGAACCAAAAATATCCGTTTAGAATGGAAAGAGTTACCCCAAAATATAATACCATACGACATAAGCGAATGAAAACAAACAAAGTAGACTACTTTTCGTTTCGAATGATCACTTACTTCAGATACCGTTCGAATGGTACAAATGGCATCGTTAATTCGTTAAACAAGATCCTGAACGTGGGCTTTCCATGACAGTTTATTGTCATATGCCCATTCTTTGAGATTAAAATGTCGGTTATTGTTTCAGCTTGAAACTGTAAAAACTGAATCTTGCTGTGAGTTAGCGTTAGTTTATTTTCTACAAGCCATGAATTTATGTCATGAACTGCACTATTCCCCCCCATGAACCATGGACCTTGCCGTTGGTGGGGAGGCTTGCGTGCCTCAGCGATACAGATGGCCGTACCGTAGGTGCAACCACAACGGAGGGGTATCTGTTGAGAGGCCAGACAAACGTGTGGTTCCTGAAGAGGGGCAGCAGCCTTTTCAGTAGTTGCAAGGGCAACAGTCTGGATGATTGACTGATCTGGCCTTGCAACATTAACCAAAACAGCGTTGCTGTGCTGGTACTGCGAACGGCTGAAAGCAAGGGGAAACTACAGCCGTAATTTTTCCCGAGGACATGCAGCTTTACTGTATGATTAAATGATGATGGCGTCCTCTTGGGTAAAATATTCCGGAGGTAAAATAGTCCCCCATTCGGATCTCCGGGCGGGGACTACTCAGGAGGATGTCGTTATCAGGAGAAAGAAAACTGGCGTTCTACGGATCGGAGCGTGGAATGTCAGATCCCTTAATCGGGCAGGTAGGTTAGAAAATTTAAAAAGGGAAATGGATAGGTTAAAGTTAGATATAGTGGGAATTAGTGAAGTTCGGTGGCAGGAGGAACAAGACTTCTGGTCAGGTGATTACAGGGTTATAAACACAAAATCAAATAGGGGTAATGCAGGAGTAGGTTTAATAATGAATAGGAAAATAGGAATGCGGGTAAGCTACTACAAACAGCATAGTGAACGCATTATTGTGGCCAAGATAGATACGAAGCCCACACCTACTACAGTAGTACAAGTTTATATGCCAACTAGCTCTGCAGATGACGAAGAAATTGAAGAAATGTACGATGAAATAAAAGAAATTATTCAGATAGTGAAGGGAGACGAAAATTTAATAGTAATGGGTGACTGGAATTCGAGTGTAGGAAAAGGGAGAGAAGGAAACATAGTAGGTGGATATGGATTGGGGCTAAGAAATGAAAGAGGAAGCCGCCTAGTAGAATTTTGTACAGAGCACAACTTAGTCATAGGTAACACTTGGTTTAAGAATCATGAAAGAAGGTTGTATACGTGGAAGAACCCTGGAGATACTAAAAGGTATCAGATAGATTATATAATGGTAAGACAGAGATTTAGGAACCAGGTTTTAAGTTGTAAGACATTTCCAGGGGCAGATGTGGACTCTGACCACAATCTATTGGTTATGACCTGTAGATTAAAACTGAAGAAACTGCAAAAATGTGGGAAATTAAGGAGATGGGACCTGGATAAACTGAAAGAACCAGAGGTTGTACAGAGTTTCAGGGAGAGCATAAGGGAACAATTGACAGGAATAGGGGAATGAAATACAGTAGAAGAAGAATGGGTAGCTCTGAGGGATGAAGTAGTGAAGGCAGCAGAGGATAAAGTAGGTAAAAAGACGAGGGCTGCTAGAAATCCTTGGGTAACAGAAGAAATATTGAATTTAATTGATGAAAGGAGAAAATATAAAAATGCAGTAAATGAAGCAGGCAAAAAGGAATACAAACGTCTCAAAAATGAGATCGACAGGAAGTGCAAAATGGCTAAACAGGGATGGCTAGAGGACAAATGTAAGGATGTAGAGGCTTATCTCACTAGGGGTAAGATAGATACTGCCTACAGGAAAATTAAAGAGACCCTTGGAGAGAAGAGAACCACGTGTATGAATATCAAGAGCTCAGATGGCAACCCAGTTCTAAGCAAAGAAGGGAAGGCAGAAAGGTGGAAGGAGTATATAGAAGGTTTATACAAGGGTGATGTACTTGAGGACAATATTATGGAAATGGAAGAGGATGTAGATGAAGACGAAATGGGTGATACGATACTGCGTGAAGAGTTTGACAGAGCACTGAAAGACCTGAGTCGAAACAAGGCCCCCGGAGTAGACAACATTCCATTAGAACTACTGACGGCCTTGGGAGAGCCAGTCATGACAAAACTCTACGAGCTGGTGAGCAAGATGTATGAGACAGGCGAAATACCCTCAGACTTCAAGAAGAATATAATAATTCCAATCCCAAAGAAAGCAGGTGCTGACAGATGTGAAAATTACCGAACAATAAGTTTAATAAGTCACAGCTGCAAAATACTAACGCGAATTCTTTACAGACGAATGGAAAAACTGGTAGATGCGGACCTCGGGGAGGATCAGTTTGGATTCCGTCGAAATGTTGGAACACGTGAGGCAATACTGACCTTACGACTTATCTTAGAAGAAAGATTAAGAAAAGGGAAACCTACGTTTCTAGCATTTGTAGACTTAGAGAAAGCTTTTGACAATGTTGACTGGAATACTCTTTTTCAAATTCTAAAGGTGGCAGGGGTAAAATACAGGGAGCGAAAGGCTATTTACAATTTGTACAGAAACCAGATGGCAGTCATAAGAGTCGAGGGGCATGAAAGGGAAGCAGTGGTTGGGAAAGGAGTGAGACAGGGTTGTAGCATCTCCCCGATGTTATTCAATCTGTATATTGAGCAAGCAGTAAAGGAAACAAAAGAAAAATTTGGAGTAGGTATTAAAATTCATGGAGACGAAGTAAAAACTTTGAGGTTCGCCGATGACATTGTAATTCTGTCAGAGACGGCAAAGGACTTGGAAGAGCAGTTGAACGGAATGGACAGTGTCTTGAAAGGAGGATATAAGATGAACATCAACAAAAGCAAAACGAGGATAATGGAATGTAGTCCAATTAAATCGGGTGATGCTGAGGGAATTAGATTAGGAAATGAGACACTTAAAGTAGTAAAGGAGTTTTGCTATTTAGGAAGTAAAATAACTGATGATGGTCGAAGTAGAGAGGATATAAAATGTAGACTGGCAATGGCAAGGAAAACGTTTCTGAAGAAGAGAAATTTGTTAACATCGAATATAGATTTAAGTGTCAGGAAGTCATTTCTGAAAATATTTGTTTGGAGTGTAGCCATGTATGGAAGTGAAACATGGACGATAACTAGTTTGGACAAGAAGAGAATAGAAGCTTTCGAAATGTGGTGCTACAGAAGAATACTGAAGATAAGGTGGATAGATCACGTAACTAATGAGGAGGTATTGAATAGGATTGGGGAGAAGAGAAGTTTGTGGCACAACTTGACTAGAAGAAGGGATCGGTTGGTAGGACATGTTTTGAGGCATCAAGGGATCACAAATTTAGCATTGGAGGGCAGTGTGGAGGGTAAAAATCGTAGAGGGAGACCGAGAGATGAGTACACTAAGCAGATTCAGAAGGATGTAGGTTGCAGTAGGTACTGGGAGATGAAGAAGCTTGCACAGGATAGAGTAGCATGGAGAGCTGCATCAAACCAGTCTCAGGACTGAAGACCACAACAACAACAACAACAACAACAACAACTGCACTATTTGAAACAGAGCCAATGTTCTGCACAACTTCCTTTACTATTGACACGTAATCAGCATGGCTTCAGAAAACATCGCTCTTGTGCAACGCAGCTAGCTCTATATTCGCACGAAGTAATGGCCGCTATCGACAGGGGATCTCAAGTTGATTCCGTATTTCTAGATTTCCGGAAAGCTTTTGACACCGTTCCTCACAAGCGACTTCTAATCAAACTGCGGAGCTATGGGGTATCGTCTCAGTTGTGCGACTGGATTCGTGATTTCCTGTCAGGAAGGTCGCAGTTCGTAGTAATAGACGGCAAATCATCGAGTAAAACTGAAGTGATATCAGGTGTTCCCCAGGGAAGCGTCCTGGGACCTCTACTGTTCCTGATCTATATAAATGACCTGGGTGACAATCTGAGCAGTTCCCTTAGACTGTTCGCAGATGATGCTGTAATTTACCGTCTAGTAAGGTCATCCGAAGACCAGTATCAGCTGCAAAGCGATTTAGAAAAGATTGCTGTATGATGTGTCAGGTGGCAGTTGACGCTAAATAACGAAAAGTGTGAGATGATCCACATGAGTTCCAAAAGAAATCCGTTGGAATTCGATTACTCGATAAATAGTACAATTCTCAAGGCTGTCAATTCAACTAAGTACCTGGGTGTTAAAATTACGAACAACTTCAGTTGGAAGGACCACATAGATAATATTGTCGGGAAGGCGAGCCGAAGGTTGCGTTTCATTGACAGGACACTTAGAAGATGCAACAAGTCCACTAAAGAGACAGCTTACACTACACTCGTTCGTCCTCTGTTAGAATATTGCTGCGCGGTGTGGGATCCTTACCAGGTGGGATTGACGGAGGACATCGAGAGGGTGCAAAGAAGGGCAGCTCGTTTTGTATTATCGCGTTATAGGGGAGAGAGTGTGGCAGATATGATACACGAGTTGGGATGGAAGTCACAGCATAGACGTTTTTCGTCGCGGCGAGACCTTTTTTACGAAATTTCAATCACCAACTTTCTCTTCCGAATGCGAAAATATTTTGTTGAGCCCAACCTACATAGGTAGGAATGATCATCAAAATAAAATAAGAGAAATCAGAGCTCGAACAGAAAGGTTTAGGTGTTCGTTTTTCCCGCTCGCTGTTCGGGAGTGGAATAGTAGAGAGATAGTATGATTGTGGTTCGATGAACCCTCTGCCAAGCACTTAAATGTGAATTGCAGAGTAGTCATGTAGATGTAGATGTACTACCAAGCTACTGCCACCAGCAAACAGAAATATTTTAGAATTACCCGTAATACTAGAGGGCATATCATTTATATAAATGACAGGAGTGACCTCAAAAGTGATCCCTGGGGCACTGCCCATTTGAACGCACATCACTCAGATCCCACATCACAGCCATTCTCAGCACTGTGAATAATGACTTTCCGCTCTCTGTAGTTAAAGTGAAAGGTGAACTAATTGTGAGCTAGTCCCAGTTTTCTGTAATGGTGCAATTTATGGAGCAATATTTTGTGATCAACACAATCAAACGCCTTAGTTAAATCAAAAAGTATGCCTAGCGTTAGAAACATTTTGTTTGACCGATCCGGTACGTCACAGAAAGTAGAGAATATAAAATTTTCAGTTGTTGAACGACTTCTAAAGCCAGCTACTGTACATTTGATAGCAAATCGTGTGATATAACACCGCTCAGCCACCGCGGCCGGCAGACCTGTCAGTATCAGTAAGAAAATGACAGTCAAGACCTCAAAATCCAAGTCGGCCGCTGTGGCCGAGCGGTTCTAGGCTCTTCGTTCGGAACCACGCCACTGCCACGGTCGCAGGTTCGAATCCTGCCTCGGGCATGAATGTGTGTGATGTCCTTAGGTTCGTTAGGTTTAAGCAGTTCTAAGCTCTAGGAGACTGATGGCCTTAGATGTTAAGTCCCAGAGTGGTCCAAGCACGGGGCACACAACCTGCACTACACGCCACTGTTAAGCACTGATGAAGGACTGGGTCCCTTTCTTCGATTGCACATAATTCATTAAGGTCAATCCATTTATTTCAAATAACATAAATGAAGCTACATTTGAATCTGACATTAAACAGGAATAAAAAAAACTATTTCAATATCAGCTGATTTAGTGCGTGAAGAGCGAGTTAAGCCAATAACCAGATAAACTAATCAATTCTCCGTAATTCAAAAGAAAGAGAAAAACAAAATTGAATCAATACACCCCACTGACAAATATCCAAAATACCTTACACTACTACTCAAAAGAGTACACTGACGTGGGGAGCAGTCATTCACCCGACAGAACACTTCAAAATGAGTTCAATAACACAGCTGAGTGCCCCAGAAAACTGCAAGACATTTAATACACTTCATTTGACGAATAACAAATACTCATTAATATTACGCCACTCCTGTTTGAACTGCAGTGTCCCATAGAAATAGGTGCTTATTCTAAAAGAACAATTTTTTTATACGTTTAAATTACAGTATTAAGGAATTCCAAAAGATGTCCAATCGAACCCCCCACCTTTCAGTTGAGGCACAAATCTTTCCCCTTTCTAGGCGGAGGCTGAGACAGAAACATAGAAAGCCACAAAACCACTGTTTTTATGTGAAATCTTACAGGCCACCCGGAAGCAGTAACAGACAAGGGGTCAGCACCTACAAAGCATACAGGCTAAGAGTCAGGCTGGGAGCACATCCTACGACAACTTGTTCACACTATGCTCACCACAAACTGTAGACATTCCGGCCGAATATCCGCTTGCGCTGGCTGCCAGAAGCGAAGCAACCAACAGGCCCACGCCGTGCTTCTCACACTGGCACCTCAATTTGTAGAAACATTTTGGGCAACACCAACTCTGGACTCTCCTCCACTGCGATGCTTGACACAGTTTATATGAAGTGCCTTCCAGGCAACCAGTAACCGTCGCAGGTGTTTCACGATCAGCAAACAGCCCCAGCGTATCAGACATCACACATGTGCTTAAGCCTGAGCCACAACTCCGCCAGTCTCACCGGCCGCCCCAAACCGACTGCCTCTCGCCGTCTCGCGCGCCCCAGCCGAAAACGCAAAGGTGTTCATGCCCGGGGACGCGCCAAAGATAACAAGCCGATCGCTGATGATCGACCAGCGATCTGGTTCACATAGTGCTCAGAGCCGTTTTTGAACCTCAAAATCCAAAACATAACTGAAGCTCACCAATAGAAGCTGAAGCTGTCCAGTTCCAATGGGGGTCCAGAATTGAGCTCAAGGAAACTGGCTTCAATCCTCTCATCGATGTGTCAAGTCCCAGAGCTGACTTGCCGGACTACGCACGAAGACGGCACTCGTAATCATCCACGGATTCAATTCGGCCCACAAATATGTCCAGCAACCACTCGCCGGGCGCTGTGCTGAAGACCCTTGCGCAAGTGCTAGCCTTACTCTCCGGGCGGAGCTCTCACACCGCCCTCCTCGCTTAGTAAATACTCCCCAAATCGCCACGCCGCAACACCCTTCGTCCACGTCTACAACCTCGAGAAAAGATTGTAATCTCCTCAAACCAGAGGGACATCACACGATAAATCGAGCTAGTACCACCAGGAACTTGAAAAGCGACACCAGTAACCCCGCCACGGCTTAGCCTCCCCCCTCACCCCATCCTTAAACCCCGGTCAACCGGTCAAGCCTACAGAAGAAGAAGAAGAAGGGAAAGGTTAATTAACATTTTTAGATCGCTTATGGTGCACCCTGAGGACCTTATCAGTGGCCAGATGCCTGACAATCAAGTTAGCGGAACCACAATTTTGATGACAGAGCAACGAGTGAGCTTCCCGAGCTTGGCAACACCCCTCACCCGATCGGCACAGTTCTTCATGAAGACCTCCTTCTCCTTCCTTGCCCTGAAAGAGGTGTACATTCCTATTATATCAGTGTGCCTGGTGGTGGTGGGCTACCATAATACTATTCCTGGCCCGTCCCCAATTTTCACCAAGATCTTCAGAAGTAACGGACTAAGGGAGGAGGAATTAAGCTTCAGGAACTGCCTTGGATGCTGCGTGCTGCATCATGTTAAATATAAAATTCAGCCAAGGCAAGGAGGTATCCCACTTACTTGGAGGCTTAGGATGGTAAATGATCAAAGCTGACTTAACGCTCTCGGTCATGGTGTCCTCATATAAGCACTCCGTCGTCAGGCCACAAGTGGCCCATCGGGACCATCCGACCGCCGAGTCAGTCTCAGCTGAAGATGCGGATAGAAGGAGCGTGTGGTCGGCACACTGCTCTCCCGATCGTTACAATGGTTTTCTTTGACCAGAGCCGCTATTGTTCTATCGAGTAGCTCCTCAATTGGCATCTCGAGGCTGAGTGCACCCCTGAAAAATAGCAACAGCGCATGGTGACCCGGTTGGTCATCCATCCAAGTGAGGGCCATGCCCAACAGCGCTTGATCCGACGGGAACCGGTGTATCCACTGCGGCAAGGTCGCTGCCTGTCCTCATATAAGGACATACTAAATAAATGCTTAGTATATTAAAATTGAATAAATTTTATCATGTGTGATTGTTGTCCTCATATTTTCACGAGCAGAGAGTTTATTTGAGAACAGTGTCGACACCTCCTGTCGATCTGTGGTACCACAAAACAAAACTGAATGCGCACAGTCACATGTAAGCTTCCTAGTAAACTTTGCACCTTCCATCAGCCCGTTAATATTTTCTGAGTTTAGGTAAAAAAAATTTTTTCTGCCTAGAAAGATGTATTCTTGAAGATGAAAACAAAAGGTGTCTTTCAGAACGAAAGGTAAGTGACAAATTTATAACTTCATACATGTCTCCAAATGAAGAAATTGTTATTGAAAGGTTGTAATACCACAGAAATTTATGACAATATTTCGCTGTCTTTTTAGTCACCTTACGGTGATTTCACAATGCCCCGAGTCTAAGATAGACGAAGACCACGTACAGAAGAAGAGGTTATAGAGCTATACGTAGATGTTTTCTCATTTTTTAGTTTTTTGTTACCGCTACCAGTCACAAACTTTGTCAACTATTGTATTACTTATTTATTTAGCGATATTTCTCGAGGGTTAAACCACATCTTCAGGCTAAATGGCATTACAAAAACAAAATTACAATAAGATCATACTGATATTACGTAATATTTTCGTAAATGCTGTGGTCATCTTTGTACGACCTTATTGTAAAGTTGTTTTTGTAATGCTATTTAGCCTGAAGATGAGGTTGTAACCCTCTAAACATGTCGCTAAATAAATAATAAAATAGTTGACAATGTTTGTGACTGGTGGCAGTAATTTTTTAAAAAAACCTTTACATATTTCTTGAGACAGTTGCGGTCGAAAAATAGTCAAAATGGCTTCAAATTCAGTTATAGAGCTCCTTAATTCATCTGAAATTGACGATCTATCCGATGATCCTGGAGATAATTTTGAACCAGAGGACAATGATGGTGGTAATATTAGACGTTTTATACCATACGGTATAGCTGAGTAGCCTAGACGCAAAGCCCGCTAACTGCATGATAAGTGACACTGAGATAATCGCGAAACACTCTTTCCATTCAAACGACAATGCACTGGCAGCGAGAATTTTATTGTTGCGTACGAATTTTTTACAGCGTAGACAGTCTAAAGCTGAATAAGTAAAATACCCATTCTAAGCGTAACAGACTAAAAGGTATCTTTGAATGTCTAGATTGGTAAGTCTCATGTCTGTTTACATGCTTCGCGTCCGGACATAGCAGGGCGACAGCCTCGCCTATTGGGCACTTAGCGGGCATTTGCATCCGAAGACAACTTTTGAAACCGAACACGATTTTCGACAGCCATGATTGTTCATGCACTTGATATTGCATGTAATGCATGGACAGAGTACAAGAAAAACGCATCGGAATTAGATGTTCCTAAAAATAAAACGATTGATTTGCTTTACTTTAGCGCAAGTGTGGTCCAAGTACTGATAAAATAGATAAGCCAGCAGCCAGGATAAGGGGGTGTTCCACTACTGAGAGTTTAATGCCATCTCCGAGTACTTCAAAACAAGTCAATGTGGAAGTTCGTCCAAAAGCTGATGTTCGTTTGGACAACGTTGGGCATCTACGAGTGGTCAGTGACAAAAAAATCATTTGATAGGTGCAAAAACGGGGTTGCAAAGGCAAAATCAAGTTTTATTGTGTAAAATGTAACATTCACTTATGTCTAGATAGAAAAAAATTGTTTCTTTGATTATCATTCTTCATAGGGGTAAAACCATAGTTTATGTAAATAATCATTAAGTAAGCGTTGTGTAATTTATGTATTTTGATAAAATAAAATCAAACAAAATACTTTGAGTTTTCATCTCATATTGCACCCACTTGAATACAATGCCCTCATTTGAGGATTCATTGAATTCACCCCTTTGGGGGCACGCCGGAAAATTTTATACACCTGAAAAGTCATAATTTAATTCGAAGAACTGATGGTCTGAGCCATTATTCTTTTTTTCAGGAAAAAAATAATTCGCGACTGAAAGGGCTAACATTGCGATTCACTCTCTCGGCGAAAGATGCCTGGGGATAGTATGGCGTTGTGGTTAGGTGCTTAACAGCGTTAGGAAAGCAAAACTGCTTAAATTGTTCAGAAAAAAAGCCGGAGCGTCATCTCTAACAAGAGCCTTAGAGTGTCCAAACCAGTTGAAGATGTTGGTCAGATATGCAATGATAATGGCTGCCGTGACCCCACGATCAGGGATTAACCATACAAATCTGGAAAACACGTTAAAAACCACCAGAATATATCAGTTTTACTTGTTGGTACGATAAAGGATTTGTTCATAGGGTTCTTCTCACACTCGGATTGTAACAACCCCTTCGGAGGACTGTTACTGAGTTTAGCTTTTTTACAGGCTTCACACTCACCCACTAATCGCTTGATATATTTTTAAAACGTGGGCCAAGTGAGGTGAGCCTTAACCTTTTCTAAGGTTTTATAGAGGCCCAGATATCCTCCCATTAGACAATTATGAAAATAATGGAGAACGTGAGGCACGAACTCCTGAGGCAAACAAATTTTAAAGTGTCAGTCTGTGTTAACGCGTTTACATGCTATGCTATTCCTGATGGAGTAACCTCACCACCGTATAAGAGTTACTTTGTTAATGGACCCCACAACGGATCTTGATCCTGTTTTGTTTTAAGGTGCACAAACAAGTGGGAAACTTCAGCTAAAACGGTACGCAGAACCGGGTGAGACTCACTAACGCCTTTATTCATGACAGCCCCCTCCTCCTGAAACATGCGTCTGAAGCCGTCGGCGACTTTTTATCAGATCCTTTTATGTGTCACACCTTATAAGAGTCAAGGGGTATGAAAGGGAAGCAGTGGTTGGGAAGGGAGTGAGACAGGGTTGTAGCCTATCCCCGATGTTATTCTATTTGTATATTGAGCAAGCAATAAAGGAAACAAAAGAAAAGTTAAGAGTAGGTAGTAAAATCCATGGAGAAGAAATAAAAACTTTGAGGTTCGCCGATGACATTGTAATTCTGTCAGAGACAGCAAAGGACTTGGAAGAGGAGCTGAACGGAATGGACAGTGTCTTGAAAGGAGGGTATAAGATGAACATCAACGAGAGCAAAACGAGAATAATGGAATGCAGTCGAATTAAGTCGGGTGATGCTGAGGGAATTAGATTAGGAAATGAGACAGTTAAAGTATTAAAGGAGTTTTGCTATTTGGGGAAAAAAATAACTGATGATGGTCGAAGTAGAGAGGATATAAAATTTAGAATGGCAACGCCAAGGAAAGCGTTTCTGAAGAAGAAAAATTTGTTAACATCGAGTATAGATTTAAGTGTCAGGAAGTCGTTTCTGAAAGTATTTGTATGGACTGTAGCCATGTATGGAAGTGAAACGTGGACGATAAATAGTTTAAACAAGAACAGAATAGAAGCTTCCGAAAAGTGGTGCTACAGAAAATGCTGAAGATTAGATGGGTAGATCACATAACTAATGAGGGGGTAGTGAATAGGATTGGGGAGAAGAGGAGATTGTGGCACAACTTGACTAGAAGAAGGGCTCAGTTGATAGGACATGTTCTGAGAAATGGAGGGATCACCAATTTAGTATTGGAGGGCAGAGTGGAGGGTAAAAATCATACAGGGAGACCAAGAGATGGATATACTTAGCAGATTCAGAAGGATGTAGGCTGCAGTAGGTACTGGGAGATGAAGAAGCTTGCACAGGATAGAGTAGAATAGAGAGCTGCATTAAACCAGTCTTAGGACTGAGGACCACAACAACAACCTTGAAATGAAATGTGGAGATGCGCATCGCCCACCTGGCAAACCTACTACTTTCCTTGGGTCAAACCAACAGCCAACGTAGGGTCTGACTGTCCGTCTCCAGATCAAACTCACTGTACTCAAGATAGAACTGAAACGTGTCTCAGGCGAAAAGTACAGCTAGCGCCTCGCACTCATAAATGGAGTAATTCATCTGGCGACCAGACAACCTTCTAGACGCGAAAGCTAATGGGCAGCTTATATCTTGATCCTCCTGCAACAACACTGCAGCAATACCGGCACTGGAGGCAACAACTTGAACGATAAATATTTAACCAAAATCCGGGACGGGTAAGACGGGGCGGTTGGTGAAAACGATTTCTATACCTTCAAAAGCCTCCTGTTGGCTGTCACACCAGACAAATATCTCCCCCTTTCTAAGTAGTTTATTCGGGGCAGCGGTCATTTGCGCAAAATCAGGGATAAAAAGGCGAAAATAATTCTCCTTCCCAATAAATCTGGCCACCTGCTTCCTCTTTCGGGGCTGAGGAAATTTCTTCAATTCAGTTCGTTCCTGGTCAATACTAATGCCGTCCACGGAAATTAAATGGTCCAGAAAGACACCTGATCCTAGCAAGTGGAATCTTGTAAGGCTTAACGGTCAACCCCGCAGCCCGAATCATGGAGAGGACTTCCCAAAGATGGGAAATATAGCTATAAATGACAACTCCATCAAGGTAATTAAAGACACAAAAAAACTTCAAGTCGGCCAGGATATGATCTAACAAAATAGACAAAACAGCCGCCCCAGTGGAGAACCCGAATGGCACCTGGTTGAACTCGAAGGTTCCAATCAGTGCAGAACATGTTTAGTGTCCGCGATAAGAGGAATTAATAATAAGCGTGGCTGAGATCAAGTACCGTGAACCACTTAGGCCCCGAAAATCACGTAAAGCAGTTGCGAAGGTCCGGCAATGGGACATATTCTAAGGTAACCTCGTTATTAAGCAGTCTATAACCAACCACCGGTCTGGAGTCCTGGCCATGAGCTTTAGGGAACGAGAAAAATGGTCACGCGTAGGGTGATGTAGACGGCTTAATGACCCACACCTTCATCATACTCACCAATTTCTGTCCCAAGATTTCCTTTTTGGGTGGCCAGAGGCGATAGGGAGACCATCGCACCGAAATATCGTCAGCCAAGACTATGTGGTTGTGCATAACGTTAGTGCGCCCAAACTTACTACAGAAAACCTCGAGAAACGTCCCTAATAAATTCAACAACTGCCCTGCCTGACCCGGCTGAAGAAGGACCATATCAAATTCACCAGAGTTACAGTTTACCGAATCCTCCACAGTTGCGCAACGGAAAGAGCTATCTTGTCACTACGCGGAAACCTAAAAGAGAAAGTGCGGCGGCTCGCAAAGTCGAGAACTGATCCAGTTTCCTGAATAAACTCTGTAAGTAGGCTGTTAAGTTTTTTTTATTGGTAACGCCGCCGCCACGTAGCGCTCTGTATGAAAATCACTGGCTGTGCCGTATGCAGTCTGTGGCTGGTTGGCATTGTTGTAATACTCGCCATTGTAGTGTTGGGCAGCGGCAGCTGGATGCTAACAGCGCGTAGCGTTGCGCAGTTGGAGGTGCGCCGCCAACATATGAAACGTCCCCTTAGAAAAATTGTACACGACTGTGCTTAAACTGACACACAATAGTTTTTTAGCGCAACGCAATCTGACTTCCAAAAATCCCTACAAAAGAATGGCCCTGACTAACATTAATCTATACCTTTCACAAATCACTTACCTCACAAAAATCTTCGTTACTCAAGCTACTGCAATACAGCGAGCGCCACTACTGCCAGCTAAATAAAAGATTCAAACTACAGAAGGCACTAACTACTGATAGGTATAGTTAGCAAATGAAAGATTTTAATAGAGAACAAACAGTGTATTTACCTTAATAGTCAAAATATATATGGTAGTTCATGACATCCAGTCTTACAAATTACAAAACTCCGCCATCTCTCTCCCCACGTCCACCACTGCTGGCGGCTCACCTCCAACTGCGCAACGCTACGCGCTGTTAGCATCCAGCTGCCACTGCCCAACACTACAATGGCGAGTATTACAACAATGCCAACCAGCCACAGACTGCACACGGCACAGCCAGTGATTTTCATACAGAGCGCTACGTGGCGGCGGCGTTACCAATAAAAAAAACTTAACAGCCTACTTACAACTCATACCCGAGGAACAAACTGAGCACTAGGTCTTTAACAAGCAAGAGCGTAACGGGCCATGAGAAATTACAAATGGACAAACTACCACGCATCTCGTCGACCAGAGGCAACTCTTAGCCACTGACCACACGACATCTCTGAGGGCAAGAGCGCACGGAAGATAATTTACAGAAATGCCCAAACTCCAAGAAGAGATTATAATTCAACATGGACACAGAGCTGCCAGAAACCAACAGCCCGCACAAAGTTTGTTGTCGTAGACGGGCACAGTAAAAAGGGAGGGCAGAGCCGGAGGGAGCTTGAATTCACGCGCACTATGGCGTACGCCTCAGACGGGAACAGTCCCTCCCCTTGTTGACCTGGCGTCATTTGCCGGGTCTAGGACCTCGTGTTATGGGACACTCGCGCACCAAGAGATCGCGGGCGCCGCAGCGAAAACAACCTTTCCCAGAAAATGTGCTGGATGCTTGAGGAGCCCTATTAATTCTCGAGGTGAGCGGAGGAGTTTCCAAGTGATTCTCACGCCTCAGCTGCTCATCGGCAAATGGCCAGGATTCAATAGAACTAACTTATGTTGGCAATTTGAGGAAGCTAGTCTGGTAGGAAGAAAAGGCCAAGCGCGACCTATGCTCGGGACGAATGCTCTCCGAAATGTTTGATACAGTATTGAGTTCCGAAACCGACATACCAAGAACCAAGGTGACTAGGCGCACTCGCTCGGCATACTGGCTCAGCGGTTCAAATGATGCGTCCACCCGCCAGTAATATCTGCGTGCAAGCTCGTTCCCCATCCGTGGCGAGAGTTTGCCAGCGACATTCAGTCCTCTTAGTTCTGCTACTGATCCCTCCCGCTTCCGGACTTCAGTTATAAAATTAATCAGAGTACCTTTCGCCAAGGGGTAAAGTAATGCTAATATCACATGGTGAGATGTCCCCAAGGCATCCTCATGATATTCAGATCGCGCCAACAGCCACAAAAACAGCTGGAAGCGGCGCAAGGTATCGAGTGAAAGCGTTGAAATACCGTAGAGTAGGCGCATGATTGGGTTGAGAAATCTAGCGAAATGTTTAGCCAGAGGGCTACGTAAACCTTGATTAAACAACTGATTCGTGGGGGTTGTTGCTGGACCTGCTGTCATTTCCTGATTTTCCAGGCTTAAGAAAGCTGCAAATCCCTCTCTCGATCAATCAAGTGCCCCACCTTGGTAACTACAGGCTGGCTAACTTGCAACAAAGGTAACTTCCCTCAAACGATTGCCCCAGTGTGCAGGGTGAGTCTGAATTCTACCAATTTGTCTAATAGTTGGTTGCCTGTCCTGCAGAAAGGACAGGTTCCACTGCATCTCAACCAACACCACAGAAATATCATCGAGAGAAACACCTAACTCCCCGATGGTGCTCGCCGAAACGCAAAACGGTGTGCCCAACGCCACATGCAACCCGGCCGCCAGTTCTGGAACACTACCCTCCGTGCTGAGCTGCCAAATTCTAAGTTCATACTGCAAGTGCTCATTCTTTAGAAGAGCCAATTCTCGAGCAACCCCTTGGATCCATATCAAGCCAGCTCCCAGCGAGCAACAGAATAAATTAATACAACCCTCGACAGGCGGTAAGGGACATTTACGCAGTGAGGAAATGATCACAGGAAATGACAAATGACCAGAGAAAGGTTAGACAATTGTAATCCCCCCTCCCTTCCAACAGAACGCAACCACGCTCTCTTACCAGTTGAAACGTACAATTACGGATAAAGCGATCTAAGGCGAAAGATTAGGGTTCATGTACCAACATGTGTCATTTCCTGTTACTACCTTATTGACATAAATATCTCTGAAACAATTTCAGTTAATTACAACAGAAATTGAGTAACAAATCACAACTCAATAATAGGCCTTGATCAATAAGAGTTTCTGCTAACTACAATAGTGAAATAGCTCTTGATTTAATTAAAAGTGAACAGACAGGGTTTCAATAGTAACAGCTTCAGTTATGTGAAATTACCAGATAGAAAACAAGCAGACCTTCTTTAATAACAGCTTCAGTTAAGTAAGACTACAAACTAGAAAGCAGACTGGCCTTCATGAATGACTGCTTCAATCAAGTAACCAAGAGTTTGAATTGCCTCCTCACTAGGGTTTCCCTAGAAGGCTTATACGCAGATAGCACAAGACTACACCAAATAGAAGGCCAAGAAACGTTACATATGGTTTAAATTGGTATAAGCGCTATGGGAGTCACCACCTGAGGTCATGAGCCCCCTAAACTTAGAACTACTTAAACCTCACTTAACCTAAGAACATCACATACATCCATGCCCGAAGCAGGCATCCATGCGTGCGACCGTAGCAGCAGCTTAGTTCCGGACTGAAGCGCCTAGAACCACTCGGTCAACGCAGCCGGCAAGAAAAGTTACAACGAGAGGACTGGCCTTCCATGGCCCTTTTCTTTGGGTACAGATCGGCAAAAGAAATATGAACACAGCAAGGTTAACTACGTGAAAGCAATAACAAGTAGCCAAACGGTGTACCCGCGTCACTGCAAATACCGCCTCTACGACGACGGCGAAACGCCCGAAAGAAAACTGCCAAATCCAATTACACAGTCTCAGCGGTTGCAGATTTTGAGATCCAGGCTATATAATTAACAGACCAGTGACGTCAGCCTAAAACAAACACATTGTCACTCCGGCTCAGGAGACACCATCGGCTCACAAATTTTAAGATATCCTGTTCACAAATAACCAAGGCTAATATAGACTCAGGAAAAGCAAGCAAAACAGCCACTACTCAAAGAAGCAACTTGGGGTGAAAAGCTGTAGACTAGCTAAGAAATCACAATGATCGCAATGGACCTGTAGGTATCAACATAAAATAATAGTTTAGACTTCAGGATCCAGAAGCTAACTGAAGTTCACGAATCGAAGCTGAAGCTTGTCGGTTCCAAAGTGGGCCCAGAATTCAGCTCAGGGAAACTGGCTTCAACTCCCTCTTCGATGTAACACGTCCCAGAGTAGGCTGGCCAGACCACGAACGAAGACTGGACTCGAAGTCAGCCACGGCTTCAATTCGGCCCACAAAGATGTCCAGCAACCACTCGTCGGACTCTGTGTCCAAGACGCTTGCGCAAGTGCTCACCTCACTCGCAGGGCTGACGTGTCACACCGCTCACCTCACTCGCAGGGCTGACGTGTCACACCGACATCTTCGTTCCGTAACAACTCCTCAGCTCGCCACGCCACAACACGCCCCGTCTCCCAGTAACAACCTCGAGAAAATATCTTAACCAGAGAGACATCACACGACAGATCTAGCTAGAGACGACAGGTATTCGAAAGGCGACGCCAGCAGCCCCACCACGGTGCAATGTACTTGTACAGCATGTCAGTTTTGATTGATTTGATTTGATTCGAACAGGAGAGCTAAAACAGCTTAGGTCTAACCCGCCACTGCCCGCACCGAAACTAGGTTTGTTGTGCGGTATCGCTCCCTGTATATCTAGTAAAGCCAACCAGTGCCCTTAAATAGTCAAGGAGTCCCTCTACCAGTTTTTGGTTAGACCCAATTTCTTCAGGCCTAGTTGTCCCGAAGATTCTATATCTTTTACTCTCCAATGCCATGCATTCAAAGATTAGGTGTGATGCAGTTTCTTCACCCTCATCACAGATCCTACATTTAGGGTCCTCTTCCATTATACCCATTGTGTGTAGGTGTTTTTTGAAGTTCCCATAGCCAGTCATCAGTCCATTCATGAGTTCCATCTCTTTCCCGTTCAATCCCAGGATTACAGAGCTTCTTTTAAAACATGGCTTGGGCAACATTACCTTACCATGTTTTTGTTTATGGACCTTGGTCCAATATCCCACGTGATGTTTCCTAAGCCAGTTCCATAGTTGTAATTTGATCATAGCCTTGTTGATTGTCAAGACACGTTCCGGTCCAAAAAATTGAGTTGTTGCCCCCATCCTAGCCAATCTATCGGCTTGTTCATTGACACAGATCCCTGAATGGCCAGGGGCCCACACTAGGTACACTCTATTGCTTCCCCCTAGCTCCACCAGAGCCCTGTTGCAATGTGCAACCATCTTAGATCTTGTTGCAGGAGCTGCCAATAACTTCAGGGCTGCCTGACTGTCTGAATAGATACAGATGCTACGGTCGTTGTAGCAGCTACTCATATTCTCCTCCAAACATGCCCTGATTGCAGTGATTTCGGCTTGGAATACAGAGGCCAGTTTCCCTAGAGAGATACTGCTCTCCAGTCTTGGCTGAACCCCTTACAACCCTGCCCCAATGCCTTGATCTGTTTTCGACCCATAGGTGAACCAAACGATATCCCCCGTACGGTGTCGAACTGTTTTCTCCCGCTGCTCCCTACTTCCATGTTGTAAGGCTTGTCGAAGCAGTTCGGATTTATTGCATAGTCAGCGGGCATTTCCCCAGCCATACCTATATTTACCTCCCTCACTATGTTAGTACGTGATACTGGGTATCCAAATGAGACCCAGTTTTGGCCAGTTTTAAGCCTGTACGCCGCAGTTGTTGCCTCCATCTTAACCATAAGGTGAAGTGGAGGTATATCCAGCATGGCTTCCATTCCAGCGGTTGGTGTGCTGCTAATTCCGCCCGTTATGGCTAAGCAGGCCAATCTCTGCACCTTAGCAATCTCTTTAGCAGCAACCCTCTGTTCTATCTTCTTCCACCACACTACGGCCCCACAGCAAATCCTAGGTATCTCCAGTGCATACCCCTGGGGCTTAGGCCCCAGTAGCGTCTCAGTTAATACGATAGGATTTGAAATGTGTCCTATAACATAGTACACATTTTGTCATGTATGTTACTGCTATACAGTCCTAGGCAGTGGCAGTTCTTGATAGGGTTTGACAGAACTGTCAAATAGAATAATTATATAACTGACAGGTCAAGGAGTCTACATTACCTGTCATTTGTAATTTCTAAGACCATGTTTGTATACATCTGGGTGACATACACTCATATATTCTATACGACAGTTATGTCAAATGTTATCACGAATTATAACTGCCTAAGATTCGATGGCACTAATACACGTGACAAACTGTGTACTATGTTATAGGAGATATTTCGGATCCAATAGTGTTAACTGACATGTTATACAAGTACATAATGCAAGTAGACTTATATTACTGCTATTATGTGTACAGTCATAATTTTGTAGAAATCAATATACATACATCGGTTTATTCCTCTGTATCAGATGTCGCTAATGATGAATTATAAAGCCTAAAACTGGTATTGGCAAATAAAACTTTCATAGTGCGTATCGTTATGTATTGGAGGTGTCCTTTGATAGATTACAAAATATTCGAACAACCGGTCCGAAAGTGACCAGATAATGATTACAAAATAATTCAAACAGCAGTCTAAAAAACTGACTACTTTTTGTTAATAGTTGTAAAAACACTAATTTAACTTGTGGTTTATCGTGATAAGAGTTGGCAAAGGTAACTGATTTGGAACAGGTGAGCGTGTGGTTACACAGGCTCAACTGCCGACAGTTGTGACAGCCAGACAGTTGTGGCAGCTAGTGCCCCCCCCCCCCCGTGAGAAACTGGAACTGCATGCCTGACATTCACTGTCGCTGAAGTACCCAGCGGAAAACTAGTTCCCAGGTTTATCGGCACTAGAATGTGGCCTACGCGAGGTACTCAACTCCACCGAGTTTTCAGTCACAAGGTGCTTTTTAGAGATGTTCTTTGCAGTGCATTGGTCTGTAAACTTTGAGGAGAAGTTAATGGCCCATTTAAATGGTCTCCATAGGATGACTTTGCAGCTATTCTCCGGAAACCCGTAACTTAACAACCTTTCGGTCTCGCAAATGACAGACGTGTTTTCTGAAAAGCACTGCTTCCCACAGTATTACGTATGTTTCTACAATTACTTGAATGTTATACATATTAGAGGTAGTTACTTCTATGTGCTCCAGATACTTTTACATCACTATACAATGTTGATGCTTTTGCTTTAACACCCGTCTGCCGTCATTAACACTTGCAAATTTTTCTCATGGGTGGCGTAAAACTGTTTTCTTAATCTTCTCTCCTTAACCTATATTACAAGCTGAATATCTCCAATCTCTGTTCTCATTCTTGCCATCGTTTTACCAAACTGGAAAGTAAATCAACTGCCATCTACTCCTTCGCAAGTCTCTCACTAATTCATGACGACTATGCTTTAGTACTAATCCGACGCACACAGATAAAAGGCTGCTTGTAATTCTCTGTACGTCATTGTAACTACCTATGCTTAAGCTAAACTGTAACTGCGGTGGGTCACGTTATCCATTGCTAGCAACCAGTACCTATGCCCAGATTCACAAAAGCAAGACTATAACTGCACTCCATCATATTATCCATTACTTACAACCAGTTCCTATGCCCTGATTTACAATACATTTCTAACCAACACATAACATTGGCAGGTATTATTTATATTTGAACTGAAGCTGTCTGACAAATAACTGCGAGAAAAGTCACTACTACAGCGTACAGAATACATGTATGCTGACTACTGATATTTTAAGTTTGTTTTAACAGTTTTTGAAATTAAAAATTTGAGTCCACTATTTAATTTATTAATTTTCGACTCGGCTCTGGTATATTATAAAATCATGAAGAAAACTGACATATTGAAGGTAGTGTCTTATTATTTCATCGTACACTAATCTTCTTGTGGTAATGTTTTCAGTGTGAAGTCAAAGACGTAATTCTGCGTTGTTCATACCTGATATCGTCGTAATTGATAATGATTCCGTGATCTCTGATTGCCCAGATAGTGTTCTACAAAGATGACGATTGCTTTATTGCTGGACGGCATTAAGATGTGGTATGAGCGTGAAACATACACTGTATATAGCAACAATGCACTGGCACAGCACATTTATTTGGTCGAGTGACGTGCAATTTTATTTAAATTTCCATAAAGATGGACTACACCGTGACACATTAACATTCAACTGATCAAAATTGTTTGTTGCAACGAAAGTATGTATTCTTATACACAGTTCTTACGTAACAATCCACATACGTGACACAGACCAAGTTTACTTTCCACTTCTCGGAACAACGCGGTTCACTAATCCGCTTTCAGTTGAATACAGTTCGTTCACCTGCTACCAGACAGAATTCAGAGGACAATTAGTTGCTTAACTATTCACTGCCTCGCTGCATCTGCCGTCTGCCATTACACTTCTTGTCTTGGCATAAAACCTTAAACAGAAAATTAGTTTCATTTCTTCCTCCGTCGTTATAGCTGCCTCTACTCCTTTTGAGTCGTCTTTACTGCCTCCGAATATTTCAAACGGATGATGTTCGATTACGATTTCGCCAACACCTTCCGCCAAGACGCCATTGCTCGGTTTCTGACAAAATTCTTCGTTGCGTCTGCTGATTTCCAAAGCTGCTTCATTTCAGCTTCTATCCTCCGTGTGGAGGAAATTTGACTCAGAAGGTTTCTCCTCCTCCTCCCCCTCCTCCTCACAACACATAAACCGATCCTCTCTTAACGCAGATTAACGTACTTGTATGACTTGCACCGTCTCGCAACTTGAAGTGCCTTCATGTTCGTATAATAATATAGGTGCTAACTTTGTCTTGACAGGCACTGTATTCATTTACAGAAATTAACAAAATATATATTAAAACTACATAAATTTTTCAACAAGCGTATACATCGTTTACAGATAAGATTTCGTACATTCAAATATATGTTTCATTTTGCCTTGTGCGTAATGAAAAATTGGTAACAGCACACATTGCGCCAATATTAAAACCATGGACGATAAATAAGGCAAAGTATGCCTGTAGAATCGATCTACATTAACTACAGATGATAAAATATCCGTCACAAACACACACTGTGATAACCCATCAGTGGCAGTAACGCTGTTTTAAAGATACGTAGAGTTCTAACTGAACATGAATACCACGGCAACCATAAAGCAAACAGCCACGCCGTGATTGCCTTTTCTTTCAGAATATTTCCAAATTACAATCAGCGGCGTTCCGTTATATTGTAAATTTTGATTCTTTGTGTGACAAATTTTTTCAGCTGTTGTGATTTGGAGCATAACAGTAAACTACGAATATTCACCATTGCAAGAAGTGTTCCACAGTAATCAAATATTTGTCTATGTATCAGTAATACTGAAAAGAATGACCCAGTTTTAAATGGAATTATTTATTAGGAATAAGGGATTAACACCAACAAATTGCATTCTAAATTACTCAAAAAAGACAGAAGTTTATAAAAATCCACCATACAAGTTATGTAGGTTCTCCAATGGCTACACGGACGACATCTAGCCGATAGTCGAATTCGTCCCAAACTGGGCGTAAGGTGTCTTCTGTCACTGAAGCTATAGCAGCTGATATTCTGGTTTTTAGTTCATCAATGTCACGAGGTTAGGGAGGAATGTACACACGTTGTTTAACATATCCCCGCAGGAAGAAATCACTTGGTGTTAAGTCAGGGGACCTACGATGGCAAGAGTGTAAAGCCTGGTCCTGCGGCCCTGTACACCCTATCTAACGTTGAGTCACGTTGGCACTGAGGAAACTGCGCACGTTGTTGTGCCAGTGCGATGGTGCTCCTTCTTGCTGACAAATGAAATTGTTCGAAACAAGTCGTGGTAATAACCAGTTCCGTAGCATTGCAAGACAAACTGTACTGTTACGGTTTCTACCTCAAAAAAGTAGGGTCCATAAACCTTCCTTTGCGAAACATTCACTTTTGGTGAATCACGTTCGTGTTCAATTTTTGAGCCCCCATATACGCAGATTATGACGGTGAACCTTACCGCTAAGATGGAAAGTTGCCTCATCGCTGAATATCAACCGTGACATAAAGGAGTCATCTTCCCTGTGCTCTAGCAATAGCATTGCTAAAGTCCACTCGCTTCGCTTTGTTAGTATCTCAAAGAGCTTGCACCAGTTGTAATTGGTATGGTTTGAGGGCTAAACGACGCCGTAACACACGCTACACTGTCACGCGCGGTAACGCAAGTTCTCGGCTAGCATGACGCGTAGACTGGCGGGGGCTGTGCTCAAATGCTCGTCGGATTTGTTCCAGTGGTTGTTCACGAACGCTTGGGCGGTCAGGACTTTTGTCTTTACAAAGGCACCCTGTTTCTTCAAACTGTTTATACCACCGTCGAATGTTCTTTGGTGATGGTGGTTTAGCATGAAATCGAATATGAAACCCCCTCTGAAAAGCGATCACTAATTAAGTGCGACTAAATTCAATAACACAATGTGCGTTGTGTTGCGCGGACGCCATATTGCTCGAGACTGGCTGCACGCTCAAGGTCAGAGCTCGTAGCGACATACAGCGGATTTTTTCTGAAACTCAAGACCATGTCGGTTATATCTAGTGCTGCTTCAGTTACGTAGTGAGATTTGTCTCCATATTATTGCATTTTAAAATCGGCTCATTCTTTTTGGGACACTCTGTATTGGTGTTTACGTGTAAAAACGAAGCAGGGAAATTGGGAGGCAGAACAGTGGTAACAGTGTGGTCGGTCTTTCGTGGCTTGTACAGCACTATTACACTGTCTGATACTGTGAGGAAGCTGGGATGGGAAAACAGCGTGGTGACGTTCGGCGAGTGTGTGAACACGTTCCTGGAGAAACACACAGCGTGGACGTTCGACGATTACTGCCCTCGTGCTATTACAGATAGGCCACGTAAATTCATCAATTTTGACGTCATTGTTAGCTACGAGCAATGAGTCAGCGCTCAAGTACTTTGTAAGGGTGTGGCTCACTTCTTTACGTGCATAAATTCGTTTATAAAACTCACATAACGGTGAATACTTTTTTTAAATGAAGGTATACGCTATTTATAGTTACTTTCTAACTTGGCGCAGTCCCGCTTGTATTTAACGCTAGATTAATAAATCCTCGTAAAATTTACGATTTCAGTAGGGTCCAAAAATGTCCAAATGTGTGTGAAATCTTATGGGACTTAACTGCTAGGGTTACAGTCCCTAAGCTTACACACTACTTAACCTCAATTATCCTAAGTCCAAACAAACGCACCCATGCCCGAGGGAAGACTCGAACCTCCGCCCGGACCAGCCTCACAGTCCATGACTGCAGCGCCCAAGACCGCTCGGCTAATCCCGCGAGGCTGCAGTAGGGTGTAAGACAGGATTTTTGTACCTAATTTGGTATGTTACGTACTACTGGATATCTAATAAGTGTAATTAACTAATGAATAACCTATAACTTATGATGTACTTTGAATAAATTGTGTAGTATTAAGCTTTAGGATCGCTTAGTAGCAATGTAACATTTTCCACGTCCCTTTAGTGTTCTACGATTAATGTCAAGGCAATATGGAATACTTTAGTTTAACTGTTCTTTCATCATAAAGCTGGTGCATCAAGTTCTGGAATTTTAAACACTTGAAGCTGAAGCTCCAAATTGCAAGACCAAGTCGTTGGCCAGAGGCTGAGAATCGACTGTGACAACTGACGACACATCGAAGATGTAGGATCTCAACCAGGAACACTGCAAACATGTATTTTGTGAAACAGCAAAATAAAGTAGAATATCTGCATTTTAAATGTTCGATGTATTACATATTTTAAAATTAAATGTTAGAAGAGAAATGAGTTCCACAAACTAGTTGATAATTCGGTCAGTACTTTTGAGCAGTCATTCTCGTAATCAATTAGCAACGAAAGTACATACTGCAATCGTGTGTCACTAGATTCTGTAGTTGTGAACTCCAGGAATTTCTAGAAAAAAACGTCCCGTCAACGACATAATGGATCACAATCACGTATTGGGGAAGTAAATCCGCCACATCCATTGAGACGCATTTGCCTTAACAAAAGTAGGGAACCGATGGGAAACAAAGTGAATGGCCAGTCGATTTGTGAACTGTTGCCGTACTGAATGTGAGTTGAACTGCACCACCTCGCGCAGCAATAAACTGAAGGAGTGGAATACACTTTAAGTGACGTTTCGCAGACAGCCGTAATAGTCATTAGTCATACTGGACAGTCTTACCCCAGACTTCGAGAGCATCAGTACTGAGTAATACGAAGCCGATACTTAGCCTGCTTTCTGCGTGTAGTAATAGTGAAAAGTACTGGCATATAGCAGTCACAGGAAGCATGTTAAATTACGTTTGTTTTCTTTTTAGAAATAAAGTGATCATTTAATCTTAACCCTTAACTACTGTCGACCGTCTCTCAGACCGCTACTAATTTTTGTGTCCAGATGTTTCTCACACCCCTGCAAAGCCAAATGGACTCTTCCATGTACCTTCCTATTGGCTGTCAAGCTACACGTGCCAGCATTCTTGCATTGTTGCTGCTCTTTGTTTCGTAATTATTAGCCTTGAGAGGTCTCACAGACATACCACGCCACGCCACGCTGCACAGGAGAGGGTGGTCCCTCGACTCGTGTAGGAAGTACTAGCGCTGGCGCGCTTCGCCTTCCTCTTGACGGGTGGTGAAGAAGTGGACTTGGCGGTATGGTTTGCTTGACGTTGTGCATTTTGGTTTTTTTTTTTTTTTTTTTTTTTTTTTTTTTTTTTTTTTTTTTTAATAAGATGAAAGAATAGTGAGAGGGATAGTTAGAGAAGCAGGAAAACGAAAGGCCCAATTGACTGGCCGTTGCACGGTAATTAACAGTAACAGGTGACAGAACAGTAAAAGGAATAGTGAGAGATAGAGGAAAACGAACGGCTCCATTGACTAGCCGGAAAAGAAACGTTGAGTGACAGACGAAAGAATAGTGAAAGATGACAGGAAGAGGATGAAGAAAACGAAAGGCCTTCGTCCTGGCCAGATCTTCTTGGCGACGGCGATGACGGTGGCGGCAGATATTTCAGGATGGGGTGACAAAAAAGGAGAAGTGGTAGGAAGAGGAAGAAGTAACAGGACGGGGGGGTGGATGGGAGGTGTCAGGGGGGGCGGGAAAGGAGGTCGGGCCAGCGAGTGGTGGCCAGGCGATGGAGGCGGGTGCCAAGAGAGACAATGAGTGGATTGGGGGAATGACGGGATTGGTCATAGAAGGAGATGGCGGAGGATCGGACACGGTCTTGAAGGAGGGGGATATTGGCAAGGAGGTGAAGTTCACGGGTTGGGAAACGGTAAGGGAGGCGAAGGGCAATTCGAAGGGCACGATTCTGTACCGTCTGCAGGCGGTGGAGATGTGTAGGCGCGGCATTGCCCCACACAACCGAGGCATACTCCAGGAGGGGGCGGATGAGGGATGTGTAGAGGAGGAGGGCAAGAGGAATGGGAAGGGTAGAGGTAGGGTTCATAAAAGGGTAGAGTTGGCCGATGCGCCCCAAGGCCTTCCGCCGGATGGCCTCTATGTGGGGACGCCAGGTGAGGGCCCTATCCAGGGTGACCCCCAGGTACATAGCTGTTCTGGCCCATGGGGCGGGGGTGCCGAGCACAGTGACAGGGGGATAGGCGACCGGCCACCGCCGCCGACAAATGATGAGTGCCTGCGTCTTTGCCGGGTTGAAGGCCAGGCGCCAACGTTTGGCATAATCGACAACAGAGTCGATGGCCTGTTGTAGTTTCTGCCGGAGGAGCGCCTTGCTCCGGGAGCGAGCAAAAACCGCGGTATCATCCGCATACAGGGCGAGATGCACACGAGGCACGGTGGGCGTGTCAGCTGTGAACAGACTGTATAGAACAGGGCCGAGCACGCTCCCCTGTGGAACACCCGCCCTGATACGACGCCTGGTGGAGGTACCTCCCGGGATCCGGACATGGAATGTACGACCTTCTAAGTAGGTGGCGATGAGGCGCACATGGGAGATGGAGAAGCCGTGCCCGAAGAGCTTGTAAAGTAGCCCCTCGTGCCAGACAGAATCGAACGCCCGGGAGACATCGAGGAAGACGGCCCCGAAGTACTCCCGACGCTCAATGGCCTCCAGTGCTTCCTCAACAAGACGGAGGAGTTGGTGGGTGTGTCTGCGTGCCGCGTTTTTATTGCATGCTACTGTTTCTCCATGGCGGGGAAAGCAGGGCCTTCTGTGCAACGTGTGTTATGTGAGACAGGTGTCTTCACTTGCAAGATGAGCCTCAGACACCGAAAGAATAATTCGAAAATCGAAAAACATGCACCTTTTGCCCACCTCGTCTGAAGATCAAAAAGGTTCAAATGGCTCGGAGCACTATGGGACTTAACATCTATGGTCATCAGTCCCCTAGAACTTAGAAATACTTAAACCTAACTAACCTAAGGACATCACGCAACACCCAGCCATCACGAGGCAGAGAAAATCCCTGACCCCGCCGGGAATCGAACTCGGGAACCCGGGCATGGGAAGCGAGAATGCTACCGCACGGCCACGAGATGCGGGCTCGTCTGGAGAGGAAAACAAGGTATCTATGTCAACAGCGTGGTGTTCCGATTTGTTTGGAGTGTTCCAGGAAGGTCTGCGTGAAGTGTTTGCAGGTGGAAATTGACTAAAGTATGATTCATGAGAACACGTATTTAATTTTTACTTGTAATTTTAGAAGTAAAATGGTGGCAAAGTTTCTCCATTCATAGGCTTATGGACTGAAATATTCGCTCTACATTGCAAAGTGAGTCGTAATCTGAAAGCTGACTTTGCACACAATTTACCTAAGTCATGTCGGACTTTTCCACCTAGTTATATTGCCAATTTGTAATATAATCCCTCTGATGAAAATCTATGTGTGAGTAGAGACCTAACTGCTGTTATTTTCGTAACTCATAAAATAAAAAAATATACTCCAGATTTCGCTTTGTTTTAGTTGTCGAAGTGTTTAAAATACCGCAGTGTTTTAAAAAAATCCAATTTCTACAAAATTCACCTCTAAGAAGTGTAATGAATGACTGTGTACATGATAAATGAGTTACAGATCACGGATTGTACCAAGGGTTTCAAGCAGCCATAGCCAGGACGACGGGTTCCTTGTGATGAGTGGGTTGTGTAGGTGCAGCTGCCTGGTAGATGCTATTGGGTTTCACAGTATTCTAGAACAAGAAGACAAGAGTCTTCAGGGCGACTAGGCAAGTATCGCATCGCATTACAGACACTATTCACTGATTCGCCTTCGAGAGAGCTTTGTAGGCACGTGTAACAAAAAAAACGTAAGTACACGAAAGGCTGTTTTAGCAAGTGTGAAATGGACGTTTATCTGTGCCCCTTAAAGTCTGAGTTTATTACTTTAGATAGATGAAATAAATTAAAGGGCAAACCTAAGTTCGGATTTTAATACCCATGTCAGCAATGAAATCCTCCTTATCGGTTACAAAAATACGTAGTGTCTCATCTCAGAGAGTGTATATTCTGATTCATTGATCGTAGCCAATAGTGTCATTAAACATATCTGTTTACCATTGCTCACACTCTCACAGTTGTTCGGTGTAGCTGCCCAGAAGGACTGAATAACGGTCTGACCTCACAATGGAAACACATTTCCATATACAAGCTACAGAAACACTAACTGTCGATTCAAAGACCCCGGAGACGTGGCACAAGCATAACGGGACCGTTAATTCTCCCGGCGAAGTTGAAAATACGCTCCTTAGAACTTGCCTTGGTGTGTTCACACTTAACACGGCGCGAGACCGTGCCATTTTCAACAGTGCTGTTCCCGTCACCTTTGCATTATTGCCGGATTTCTTGCGGAAGATATTTTTTTTTTCACAGTTGTGTTTCACTTTCTTCAATTTTTAGGTTCTTGTTTCATTTATCACCAGACACTTGAATGATGAAAAGCATAGTTAGTCACTGCATAATTATCCCATTTTATATGATGTGATCTATTCTAAAGACATTGACACAGACTATCTTGAGGAAATCTGAAATGGAGATTTATACTAATAGTACGAAATTTATGTTTTTAGGGTTCCTAGGGTTCCATACCTGCAGTGGTGAAAAACGGAACCTTTAGAGTATAACATTGTTGCCCGCCTGTCTGTCTGTTTGTGTCGATTTGTCGGATTGTTAAGACTCCGTTTTCTCAGGAACAGGTAGGGGTGCCAAGTTGAAATGTATGTCACATTCTGCGATCTATAGTTCGTTAGCGGTGTGAATAATTTGAGCTTCTAAGTCAATACAATCAAAAGATTCAGCCATATATCAGGGGCTTAGAGCGCGTGGTGTAGAAGTGACATTCCTCAAGAAAATGATCTAAATGCACCTTTGCAAAGACATAGTGTGGATCTCTCCTGAGTGAAAGAACTACAAGCGACTTCCTCCATAGCGATGCACTCTGTGATGATAAAGTATAAATTCAAGCGCAATACCTGGACTGCGTTATAATACAACTGGTGTACGCTAAATTGCAGAGGAAACTAGAACAGCTGCCTTCTTAAATGAAGGTTCAGTTATACATAAAGGGCTATCAAAAAGTTCCGTTCAAAGGCCCTACAGTTCAGAATCGGTATGCCAATGAGAGTCGCTGTGGTCACTGAGGCAACCATCCCACGCTGAAGATACCCATTTGCTGAAACACTGTGTCCTGGTGTCTGAAGACGTCTGCAACGGCCTGCTACATATTCTCGTCCGGTAGGAGATGTCGATCCTTCAAGTCTCTTTTTTAGAGACCGAGGGCATGATAATCGCTTGGGGAGAGACCAGGAATGTAGGGCGGCTGCTCGAGTGTCACCCACTTGAGTTGGCATAACTTTCGCGTTACGTCATTTGCATTTGCATGAAACAGCAGCACCCCTTGGTGTTCCATTGCATAACGGTATTTTTCGAAAGGCAAGGTACTCCATACACATGCTTTATCCTCTGCTGGATGTCTACCTGTGTTCGTCTTCTGGAGACCAAGAAAGGAACAACAGCACGTTCGTCCTTTTTGGACCCATTTCGTAATAAAGTCGGCATAGTTGACCTTTTGGCATTTAGCGCCCTTACGTTGAGTAGATACTAATCCCTTGCCCACACGTCGTTGCTTATATACCTGCTTCGGAGTCGCGGTATGTTGTAATGCCTTCAAAGGGAAAGTTTTTGATCATCCCTTATATTTTTTTGAAAGTACAACAATAGCCTATTATATATGGAAGTCATAGTATTTATAGCTATATTTAACGCATGTTTAATGATACCATATTTTGAAATACTGCTTCTATATCTTTAGGTAAAATTAGCATTTTGACACAATAGATCACCAGGTCCTTGGACCTGGCCATATATACATGGAATGTGATAAAGATTTTGGTCTCTCTCAAAAGGCAAAGGAACGCGTCAAATAAGAGTTTGTTCCCACAGAGTGGACTGAAGGAGTGAATCAGTTCAGCTGCAAGTTCCCTGTAGTGGAAATGAAAACACAAAACTCCATTTCGATTAAAGCTGAGGAAGCTGTAGAAAAGGATAAAGTTTCTGAAGACCCAGAAGGAACAACAGATGGATCTGAATCAGGAAAGAAAATCCTCTAATAATACTGATCTTGTGTTTGTAAAAGCGTATTTTAGGAGGTCAAATATAGGTTTCCCGTCATCACCTCTTCTGCGTCCTTTGCATCAGGATGAGTTTGAAATAAAATTTGAGCGATGGAAATATCATCAGGAGATCATTTTATCGGAAGTTCTCAAACAATATATCCCGTTCGCGGTTAGCATGGGCGTATGAAAAGAGAGCGGAGAAAGAAGAGGATGTGGTCAATGAAGGAGACAAGGAAAATGGAGAATACATTGGTAAACCATTACCAGTGTTGCCCCAGGAAGGATATTCTTCAAGAGATGCCACAGAATGAAATAATTACGATTATCTAGGCACTGCCTGTGAGGGGATTACAGAAAGTCACTATGAATAATATCCCGTATATGTGGGAACCACGCAAAACGTATTTTAGTTTTGGCATTTTATTTTATTTTTATATTTAGATATTGTTTTTCAGCTTGTTATATTAATTTCCTTTAATTACCCACTTATCCTCATTCTATAATGACAAAGTATTGCAGTAAGTACACAATGTGTGTTTTACCAAAAATTCTTCAAAATATGGAACAATAAACAAAACATTTTTGTACCTGTTTTACTTTAAAAACTTTTAAGATGCAAGGGGTGTAATTACTTTTAGTTATTATAAAAAATAATGCAGGAATACTACAATCTCTAACTATACCTACAACTATGCAACGCTAACTGACCGTTAGGAAAAAATGTCTGACGTTTCGATAGTAGCTCACATTATTTATATGTAGCCATTTAACTCTGTTTGCTTCAGGAAGAACTTGCACAACTTATACTCTCAGCCCCTCATATGTCACATATTTTGGTACTCGCAAACTCACTCTTTCAAAACCTATGGGGTCCTTCCTGTTGACCTATAATTATGAAATTTGACAAGAAGCAAGGTTTTACAGTATAAGAAACGGAAAAACATTCCCCATAAAACTTTTCCCCGGTTGTTGTCCATCTGTCTTTCTACCTGTCCATTAACACCGCTTTTTCCCACTGACGGGAAAAAAATAAAGCTGAAATGTATGTCATATATTAGGTCTACGGCCCCTAAGTGGAGTAAAAACTTTAAGCTCCTCAGTCAATCCAGTGAAAAGATATGGCCAAATTTTGATACTCACTCTTCCTGAACCTATTGGGTACTTCCCATTGACCTATTATAATGAAATTTGACGAGAAGCGATGGTTCACAGTACAGGAAAGGAAAAACTCCGAAATGTGTTAATTTGTAATTAAGTCCCATTAACAACAATTTTTATTTATTTATTATCCATCTGTCTGTCTATCGGTCTGTTGACACCTCTTTTTCTTTGGAATGTGTAGAGGTTCTTGTTGTTGTGGTCTTCAGTCCTGAGACTGGTTTGATGCAGCTCTCCATGCTACTCTATTCTGTGCTAGCTTCTTCATCTCCCAGTACCAACTGCAACCTACATCCTTCTGAATTTGTTTAGTGGATTCATCTCTTGGTCTCCCTCTACGATTTTTACCCTCCACGCTGCCCCCCAGTAATAAATTGGTGATCCCTTGATGCCTCAGAATATGTCCTACCAACCGATCCCTTCTTCTAGTCAAGTTGTGCCACAAACTTCTCTTCTCCCCAATCCTATTCAGTACCTCCTCATTAGTTATGTGATCTACCCATCTAATCTTCAGCATTCTTCTGTAGCACCACATTTCGAAAGCTTCTATTCTCTTCTTGTCCAAACTAGTTATCGTCCATGTTTCACTTCCATACTTGGCTACACTCCATACAAATAATTTAAGAACGACTTCCTGACACTTAAATCTATACTCGATGTTAACCAATTTCTCTTCTTCAGAAACGATTTCCTTGCCATTGCCAGTCTACATTTGATATTCTCTCTACTTCGACCATTATCAGTTATTTTGCTCCCCAAATAGCAAAGCTCCGTTACTAATTTAAGTGTCTCATTTCCTATTCTAATTCCCTCAGCATCACCCGACTTAATTCGACTACATTCCGTTATCCTCGTTTTGCTTTTGTTAATGTTCATCATACATTCTCCTTTCATGACACTGACCATTCCATTTAACTGATCTTCCAAGTCCTTTGCTGTCTCTGACAGAATTACAATGTCATCGGTGAACCTCAAAGTTTTTCTTTCTTCTGGATGCTTTTTAGTACTTACTCCGATTTTTTTCTTTTGTTTCCTTCACTGCTTGCTCGGTATACAGATTGAATAACATCGGAGATAGGCTACAACCATGTCTCACTCCCTTCCCAGCCCCTGCTTCTTCTTCCTGCCCCTCGACTCTTATAACTGCCATCTGGTTTCTGTACTAATTGTAAATAGCCTTTCGCTCCCTGTATTTTACCTGTGCCACCTTCGGAATATGAAAGAGAGTATTCCAGTCAACATTGTCAAAAGCTTTCTCTAAGTCTACAAATGATGGAAAGGTACGTTTGCCCTTCCTTAATCTAGCTTCTAAGATAAACTTCTCTTTCAAAATCTGAAGGTGGCAGGGGTAAAATACAGGGAGCGAAAGGCTATTTACATTTTGTACAGAAACCAGATGGCAGTTATAAGATTCGGGGGACATGAAAGGGAAGCAGTGGTTGTGAAGGGAGTGAGACAGGGTTGTAGTCGCTCCCCGATGTTATTCAATCTGTATATTGAGCAAGCAGTGAAGGAAACAAAAGAAAAATTTGGAGTAGATATTAAAATCCATGGAGAAAAAATAAAACTTTGAGGTTTGCCGATGACGTTGTAACTCTGTCAGAGACAGCAAAGGACTTGGAAGAGCAGTTGAACGGAATGGATAGTGTATTGAAAGGAGGATATAAGATGAACATCAACTAAAGCAAAACGACGATAGTGGAATGTAGTCGAATTAAGTCGGGTGATGCTGAGGGAATTAGATTAGGAAATGAGACACTTAAAGTAGTAAAGGAGATTTGCTATTTGGGGAGCAAAATAACTGATGATGGTCGAATATATACAGAGGATATATATACAGAGGATATAAAATTTAGAATGGCATGACAAGGAAAGCGTTTGTGAAGAAGAGAAATTTGTTAACATCGAGGATAGATTTAAGTGTCAGGAAATCTTTTCTGAAAGTATTTGTATGGAGTGTAGCCATGTATGGAAGTGAAACATGGACGATAAATAGTTTGGACAAGAAGAGAATAGAAGTTTTTGAAATGTGGTGCTACAGAAGAATGCTGAAGATTAGATGGGTAGATCATATAACTAATGGGGAAGTATTGAATAGAATTGGGGAGAAGAGGTTTGTGGCACAACTTGACTAGAAGAAGGGATCGGTTGGTAGGACATATTCTGAGGCATCAAGGGATCACCAATTTAGTATTGGAGGGCAACGTGGAGGGTAAAAATTGTAGAGAGAGACCAAGAGATGACTATACTAACCAGATTCAGAAGGATGTAGGTTGCAGTAGGTACTGGGAGATGAAGAAGCTTTCACAGGATAGAGTAGCATGGAGAGCTGCATCAAACCAGTCTCAGGACTGAAGACCACACAACAACAGCTCTCCCTGAAACTCTGTACAACCTTTGGTTTAGTCAGTTTATCCAGGTCCCATCTCCTTAAATGCCCACCTTTTTGCAGTTTCTTCAGCTTTAATCTACAGCTCGTAACCAATAGATTATGGTCAGAGTCCAAATCTGCCCCTGGAAATGTCTTACAGTTCAAAACCTTGTTCCTAAATCTGTGTCTTACCATTATATAATCTATCTGAAGCCTGTCAGTATCTCCAGGCATCTTCCACGTGTACAACCTTCTTTTATGATTGTTGAACCAAGTGTTAGCTATGATTAAGTTAAGCTCTGTGCAAACTTCTATAAGGCAGCTTCCTCTTTCATTTCTTAGCCCCAATCCATATTCACCTTCTACGTTTTCTTCTCTCCCTTTTCCTACACTCGAATTCCAGTCACACATGACTATTAAATTTTCGTATCCCTTCACTATCTGAATAATTTCTTTTATTTCATCATATATTTCTTCAATTTCTTCGTCATATGCAGAGCTAGTTGCCATATAAACTTGTACTACTATAGTAGGCGTGGGCTTCGTGTCTATCTTGGCCACAATAATGCGTTGACTATGCTGTTTGTAGTAGCTTACCCGCACTCCTATTTTTTTATTCATTATTAAACCGACTCCTGCATTACCCGTATTTGATTTTGTATTTATAAACCTGTATTCGCTTGACCAACAGTCTTGTTCCTCCTGCCAGAGAATTTCACTAATTCCTACTATATCTAACTTTAACCTATCCATTCCCATTTTGAAATTTTCTAACCTACCTGCTCGATTAAGGATTCTGACAGTCCACGCTCCGATCCGTAGAACGCCAGTTTTCTTTCTCCGTATAACAACGTCCTCCTGAGTAGTCCCCGCCCGGAGATCCGAATGGGGGACTATTTTGCCTGCGGAATATTTTACCCAAGAGGACGCCATCATCATTTAACCATACAGTAAAGCTGCATGCCCTCGGAAAAAAATTACGGCTATAGTTTCTCCTTGCTTTCAGCCGTTCGCAGTACCAGCACAGCAAGCCCGTTTTGGTTATTGTTACAAGGCCACATCAGTCAATCATCCAGACTGTTTCCCCTGCAACTACTGAAAAGGCCACTGCCCCTCTTCAGGAAACACACGTTTGTCTGGCGTCTCAACAGATACTCCTCCGTTGTGGTTGCACCTACGGTACTGCTATCTGTATCGCTGAGGCACGCAAGAATGAAACGTATTTTTCATATTAAGGTCTACGACTCCTCGGCAGTGTAAAAAGTTTTAGCTTCCAAGCCAATGCAGTCTAAAGACACAGTTGTATATGTAACATATTTTGATATTGGCAAACTCAGTCATCAAAACCTGCAGATGAAATGTCTACATACATGTCAGCCCGTTGATCAATCGATTGGCAGGTGCGACAGGAAGTGGACGTGCGGCAGCGGTCTCCCGTCCACCGTCTCGGCCGCTGTGTGCTTACGTTTCGCGTAAGGTTCGTGATTTCGTGTGTGCCGTAACAACGTTCTCTGGTAAAGTGTGGAACCTAAAGAGAACAGATTGTATCAAGTGCATCTTCGATCGAAACCCTCCACATCCTAATACTATAGGTATTCACAAATGGGTACCTGACAAAGATCGCTCGTGAGGATATTATCAATTTGCAACTGGATTTTCTTTTGAACTTTCTTTTTACGAGGCCGGAAGCCTCCGAATTATGTGAAAATATTGTAATTTACGCTAGTGGCAACCGAAAATTTGAGCCTTCTGTTGGCTCAGTTAGCAACGTAGAAATGGTACACGCTGTCCAGCTGTGTTATCCGTATTCATTTTGCCGTTCGAATTTCCGATCGATGATAACACACGATGGCAACGTCCCTGTAGAGCCGTACATTGCGTCACTAATGAAAAGCCGTCGTCTGCCTACATCTGCCAAGTTGACAGCGCTGTTCGGAATGTTCATATTGCCTTGAAGAAGCATATAAGAGGGTGATTAAAATGAAGACCTCAAAAGTACCATAAAATTTCGGAAAGTTGTGTGATGTAGTTGGTAGGTGGCAGTAGTGTTCCTTGAGGTTCAGAAAGTGACCGACAGGTGGCAGAGTGATACTTCAACGCATGAGAAAGCAGCGCTGTCCTCAACAAAACGGCTGTCCCGCTGTCAACATGCACCGCGATTGAGTAGAGATCTTCGAAGCGATTTTGTGCAGTGAAGGTGTCAAACAAATTGCAATACATCGCAGATTGATAGCACAGTATGGTGATTCGTGTTTGTGGCTGCAGCAAGTGTACGAGTGTTGTAGGAGGGTGCAGACTGACAGCGTAGTCACGGACGAGAATATTGCGTTATCGGAGGAACTTGTAAAGGGAACAGAATAGCCACAGGTTTGAGGGCCACAAGTTTGAAGGCTAGTATTGGTCCAGCTCACAATAGCGTTCAGAATGTACTGCACTTCAATATAGTGCTCGCAAGATGGGTGCCGTGTGAGGCTGATTGCTGAATTCACAGACCAATGACTGTTGCTTTCATGCCTGTGAAGAACTTTTGCATCATTTCCATGCTGAAGGTGATGTATTTCCGGGAGAAATTGTTACGGGCGATGAGACTGGATCCTCTATGACCAAATAGGAATGAAAAGGTCATGGAAGAAATGGCGGCACAGCCCATCGGCGAAACCAAAAAAAATTCCGCACTCAAACGTCCGCTGGTAAATTCATATTCGTACTCTTCTGAGACGCGAATGGAGTTATTGGGACGAGGTTTGCTGACTTCACGAGTACGCTACGGCATGACAACGCCCGACTGCATGCAACCCACAAGAGAGTTGAGGCTATTAAGGAAATTAAATTTGGATGTCTGGTACATCCTCCTTATTTACCAGACGTCAGTCCTAATAACTTCTATCTGTTCGATGCACTCAAACAGGCAATGGAAGGCAGGCATTTCATAAGTAACGAACAGGTGAAAACTGCAGTTGGTGGCTGGCTACACACACGAGCAAGAGAACTCCTTCATCGTGGTATCTATGCACTTCCGAGTTGGTGGAATGTGTGCATTCAACGCCAGAGAGACTTCGTCGAAAAAATGACGTAGAAGCTTGTAGTTCACTGTTACCAATTTTTTGGAAATTTGTGGTAAGTTCCTATGGGACCAAAGTACTGAGATAATCGGTCCCTAGGGCTGCACACTACTTAATCCAACTTAGGGTAACTTACGGTGTGGATAAAACAAACACCCATGATCGAGGGAGGACTCGAACTTCCGACAGGGGAGCCGCGCGAACCGTGTAAATGCGCCCAAGACCAAGCTGCTGTTACAATTAAAAATATTATAGCATTTTTGAGGTTTTCATTTGGATCACACTCGTGCTTTTGTGTCGTCCGTTGGTGGCCTACGACATATTCATATCGTGCTGTGGGCAGCCCCACTCACCCTGCTCTTTTTGCGTGTTGGTCGGCCGGGCATAAAGTGGGCATCCTTCAAGCGCAGGCCGGCGCAACTTGCCTGCGAAGCGAGCCAGCCGCTGCCCCAGCAGGCAAACAGCTACGCGGTGGCTCTCTCGCACAATGTAACGGCTGGCGCGGCCTCTGACGCTAATCGCACTGCTGTCGTTCAGCAGCCCGAGCCGGGGCTGCCGCATTTTCCCTTACCGACAAGGGAACTCCCCATCACACCACCTCTCAGATTTAGTTGTCAGATGGCCCGTCAGAACCGGAACACAGACCAAGTATGAAAGCAGGAAGATGGTGCTCTGGACGATGAAAAAATAGGAAAATAGAAACAGTGTCCAAGGACAGAAACTGCATTACAGAGCAGCATGAAATAGCAACCGCGTCGTTGTTAAGGAGAGCTGGTTGGCCTCTGCAATAAAAAACTGAGTGGAAGGGTCAACAAAGGAACTTCAACGGATCTCATGTGACGTCCGCAACGATCAGACACAACGATCAGCAACGAACAAAATTTAAAAAAAGTGATCACGGTTTTGAATTGCAAAGTGGACTAGCCGGGAACAAAACTCTCGTGCTATTAATTGTTATTTATTTTTTTCAAAATATTAACTGTCTGTCTTGTTGCTGAAATGTTTGTTCTCTTTCTGTAGTCTTGGCAGTTGTCATACTATACATTGGTTATAGAACATGAGTCATGTGATAAGAATGCGTTACCACTAAATCTGAGGGGGTTGCGGTGGGGAGTGCTGTTGCTAAACTCCCGTTATAATTTCTTGTGAGGATCGCAGTTATGAATCGGAGGAAGCTATCTTGATCAAGGAGACGACCTCACACGATGTCAAAGGTGTGGTTGAGGCTCGATGCCCCCCTGAAGGCACCCTCGGTGTTCCTGGTGAAACAAGCAGCGTTAACTCCCGCTATAACTACTGAAGTGCCGTCTTAAACGTCGCAGTTTTCATTCAGCGCTCCGACGACAGCCTAAAGAGCGACGTAAGAAGAACGGGAAGGGCAAACTGAAGGGAGACACCCTACATCTGTTATCCGATAAGAAGAAAATTCGCGTCGCGCATTCTGGGGCGCAGAAGAAAGGTGAATAACTGAAGCCTACTCTACTGAAGGCAGTCGCGTGTACTAACGAAGCAGCAATATTTTCGGAATCTAAACGTGGTGTCACCGCTTGCCTCTGAAACCTGAAAGAAGATACACCCGTAACGCCCACAACATCGCCCACTTGGGTGGAAGTCGAAGAGACAGGAACGCCAACACATGTTGAAATTCAGATACATGAGGTGTGGCATTACATTAACAACGCCATCCCACAACGCTGGACAGGAAGAGGTGGACAACAAGATCTTGTTCATTATTTCGGCCTCCTACATCATCGTCCTCACATATTGCCATTTTTTTCCATTGGGGGTACATAAAAGACACAGCCTATGTCCCACCTATGGCAGTTACTCTTCAAGAGCTAAGAAATCAATTTGTTGACGCTGTCGATCTCATCACATGTTGATTAATGTATGGAACGAAATGGACCACCGTTTCCATGTTTCTCGAGCAGCGCGCGGTGAGTGTATGGTATAGTGTCTGCGCTAACATAAAACTTTCAACCTTTCTGTACTAGTCATAATCGCAATGTGCTTCTATATTTCATAGTTTGTCTGTATTAAACAAATGAGATGTGTTCTTTCTTTTTGAACCATCCTATATTTTCATCGTACTTTATGATAAAATTACGCAATAATTAAGTGATGAAAACCATTTTACGTCAGTTTTAACAAAAAAATGTGATTATGTATTTACCTCAGACAAACAGCGAGCTATTGTCTTAGTGTGACAACTATTTTCAAATTGTTTTTTTTTCTTCAGATTAACTTCCAATTATGTCAACAGTAGTTTGAAAGAATGTTATGACATCATGAAGTAGTCGCAAAAAGTACTCCATCAATTCATTGTACAAATGAAAGATGCTTGAGATTTCCATAGAACAAGGGTAGTTAAATCATTGAATACAATGTGTTCTTTTACGCTCGGGCAAATACTGCGCGCCGTTATTCACGTTTTGCGCACTCAGGTTGTGAAGAAAAACAAATTTACTGCCAAATGCAAGCCGAGTGTGAGGAAGCGTTCGTCAAACGTAGCACTAAGTTCACGTGTCAGAACGGCCGACAGATTACGATGATCAACGGGCGACGCACGCCCTGGATAGCGGTCCGTAACCGACGCAGAAACAATGTCTTGTTGGTGGGGAATCACCGCATAACCGTACGTGAACTGTTAGTTACCATCAACGTTATAATGGAGGCTACATATTGGAGTACCAGAAAGTTTGTGTTGCTTAGATACACCCCATATTCGCAAATTTGTCAACTATACTTCATGAATGCTGTAGTGTTTGCTTCTCAGTAAAGTATGTGTAGTGTCTCAAATATCAGTGTAAACTTCATTTTGGCCGACCGCTGTAGATGTACTAAGATTTCAACTGAATATAAAATGAAGTTTTACTAGTTCAGTAAACGTTTTTGCTGTTGCAAAACATTTTTACTAGAAGCATCCTTAAGAAAAGATTTCCTGACATTAAAATAAACAGACGTTAAATTATCTTATGGTGAAGCTGAAAAAGTAAACATCGAAAGAATTACTTTTATAATGAAAAGCTGCCCAGTCTTTCAGTTTGTTGAAAATGCTCGGCGTGTACTAAAGCGCTTTACGAGCGATATTTCTACTAAAGCTAGTACACTCTCGTCGTCACGTGAATTCGTTTGCTCAGAAAAGTTTCAGAGTAGATTATACCACGTAGACATTCGTCTATCTCCTCTGAGTCACAGTCAAGTACGTGATATGGGATAAATTTCATAAAAAAGGGAAACTCCAGCGTTGATCGTATAAATTTGAACTGATTGTTTTTTATTATTGTTGTACATCGATATCAATCACAGAGTGATCATCTTCAGTGCAACACCTAAACCCTGTACACTCACATAATCATGCACAAAATACAGCCTCGAACAGAGGTATTTATCGTTAAGAATATGTCAACTAGCTGGTAAGATTTAAGATTGAATCCTACATGCTAAATGACATGTTCTATAATAAGGTACTATTCAGAAAATGATCACGAATTCTCATGAATAATACATACATGTGTCCTTTAACGTACCACGAGGTCGTACAGTACCACACATTTCCACAGACAGAAAAGTAGTCCCACATGCTTACTAATCGCCAAAATACTGTTTAGAGAGTGGGAAAGCAACGTGAAAACGAAAGATATATTTGGATGGCACAATGAAAAGTAGATATCGATCCTCACGTTTTCAAGACGCGAAATGAACAAAGTACTGATCTTGCTTATCTGAAGGACACTGTAATGTCATATACTGACACTATATAAAATATAGATTGCGTAAATCATTAATATTGCTTGCATGACTACGCAGTTGCAAAGCAAGCCTTAGAAATAAACCTGAAAAGCAGTTAATATTGAATTAAGCCGGTACAGCACCAGCAAGCAATGGTCTCACCAATAATCCTGGATGAAGTAGCTTCAAATTGCCCGTCTCAGTAATACACAGGATTCACGTCCCTACAAGTCGTCTGTAGGCAGTAAGATGTTAGCTACAGAGATGAATAGAAGCAGACTGCCTGTCCACACTGCCCTAATGAACTCGAAACTCGTCATCAAGCAACTTGATTAGTTCGCTCGCTTCCGTGCTCAAAGTACTGCTTAAAAATATGCTTTTCAGTAGTTAACCAAAAGTAAGCCCTCTCTCGCAGACGGAAATATAGAAGGAAATAAGAAATTAAGGCACAAGGATCCTGTCCTCATTGAAATCCATTGTTTTGAAGACATTATTATTCACTCGCTGGCAGTGTGGAGCCAGCTGTATATCAATGCGCCGATGGGCGCAATTGCGCAGGAACGACATAGCAGCAGGTTCGGTGAGATATTGCATTGAAAGCTGTTGTGCAGATGAAGATGAGACAGCCAGGTACCACCAGTGGTGACTAATTATTGAATCATACCTGTGCTCACTTACTAGCAGACGACGTGACTAATTACTGAAGCATACCTGTATTCATTTTAAGTGGTTCCAGAACAGAAGTCCACTGTCTCCACAATTTTCGTGAACTCTCTCATTGTCAGTTTAGAACTAATTGTATCTGTAGTTAAGAAAATTGAAATCAATGTGCTACTTGGGTCTATTACGGAGTAACAACATAGCAGCAACTGCAAAACATGGTATTGCATTTAAAGCTGTTGCGAAGATGAAGCTGACAGGCAGACAGATACCAGCATTTCCTTACACAGGACTAATAAAAGTCTGAACGACACTCTTTCTCTCTTGCATGTCCCACAGAGCACAGCCAACATCGTGTCGGCCCAAACTGTAAGCCCTGCACTGACATTTATCAGAGACTGCTGCATGTAGGACGTGAAAATTTATTGCGACGCTGAGGTTAAGTCTACAATAAAAACAGCAGGTCGGATTTCTTTTGCTTTCCTTCAGACTAATCCGTCTCACAATCTTTTCTGAGGTCTTTAACCGCTGAGAGATGGTGCTCTCGAAGACTCTGAGTCGGGTCAGTGGTTGCCGCTAAGTCTTGCGGGCAATTTATTAAAAAAAGGAGCTTACTGGACAGCGGTAGTCGAGGAAGGTTTCCTCATTAATCTAACGTGTAATGGCCTGGGCACTTAACAGGTTGCACAAAAGGCCTTAACGGTAGTGAGATATCAAGAGACAGTGACCGTCAGCGCCGCTTGGTGTGTTGCGGCCTGTCCACCTTATAAGGAGGGGGACAGCCCGGCCGGCACCTCTGCCGTCACTCGGCTCTTTTCCTGCCATCAAACAGCGCGCTGTGTTGGGGGTTCGCTGGTAGAGGGGGGAAGGGGGGGGGGGGAGGGCAGCTGCCCAATTACTCAGCCTGTGCCTTACCTCCAGCAGCTGTTGTCACCAAGCCCCTACCACGCCGTAGCGGAGAAGCGAGGCAACTGTCCCCCAATTGAAGCAGCTGATCGCCGCCATTTGCAGGGATGAATCCCAGTACTGGGGTTGTGATTTGAAGTATATGGGACGCAACAAGAACAAATTGAAGCACAAATAAAAAACATGTTTGTTTTTAAAAAAAAGTGTTGAGTATTAGAGTTTATTTTAAAACTATACTTAAATGAATGAAGCTTCCTAATTTCCGAAATACGTCTGCATAGAGACGCGAAATTTAACAATGTAAGGCTCTTTCCCGCCAAGGTGGAGAGAGTTTACATCGAGTTATTTGCATTTGATAATTGCATGAATCTTTTAAAGTAGCAGACAGTACGATCATTATTTAATTCACGTAATTTTCCTGTCAGGTCCTCTTTGCTTTTTGCCAATTACTGTGTACATTTTGCACGCTTACTTTTGTTTAGCACAGTATTGTCTACACTCGAATGTTGGTATGATTAATTGCAATAACCCATATCACTTTAAATACCGTAGGAATTTCATTCGCACATTAGTCTTTAACACTGACAGCACCTCTGAAAGTGGTTGAGTTTGCAACATTTGACCAAATATTTGACCATTCACGAAGTACAATCACCACCTGACAACACATGTTAAGTATCTAAACGCAGTTATTCGAACTACCCCTGATTCATACGTCGTATATATTGGATTGCCTTGGTAACCTGGAAAACGAACGTTCAAAATTATACACACTGACAGTATTTCCACACTATTTAACCTAGGCCTGTGCTGTACAATTTCCAGGACACTACACATTTTTCACATGAGTTGGAAATCCAAATACTGTCGGTATAGCACCGTCCTTCAGTTTACATCTATTTACATAATTTTCCATGTAACAATTCTCCTCAAAATGAAGAGACCACAGCAAATAATTTGCTGTCGCTTGGAAGTTCTCTCTCCGAGTAGCAACTATCCATTCCCGATTTAGAAAATCATTTGAATGGGGAAACCTAAACAAAAACAAACGCTCATGATGTATTATTTCTCCATGAAAATACTATATACAAGTAATAGAAAGTAACAAACAACGAGAAATGACTGACGTGTGAAATGTAACATTGTTTCCGTCTTTGTCTTTGCTTCCGTTATACTGTTACAATTAAAAGCAACACACGAACGAACCATGTTTACTCACTTTTGCCCTGCAAACAGCGGCTTCTATCACGTTCAATGTGCGGATGCGACACTAGCGGCATTGCGCTTTCTAGTTTGTCTATCAACAAAAATAATCCGGTGACAGGTTTTTCAGCAATAAGCTGTACATGTAAATTTCCATAAAATCAATTACAGGGTGGCTGTACTTCAGCTTTCGCTACTTGAGCCACTGTACACGGGAAGCTGTTTGTCGTATGGGTACCCAACTTTATAGGAATGACATATAGACTGTTCGCCGCAGGCTTTGCGTTGTTTGTAGCTTTAGTGACATGAGGCATGGCGGCATAGCTTTGGAACACAAGCATCAGTCTGCATTACAACTGCAGACAGCCAGCATGGCTCTGGACAAGGTGTGCATGGCTATACTCGAAAACCTGTTTTTCAAAGCGATATCAATAGTAGCTGCAAAATACTAACACGAATTCTTTACATACGAATGGAAAAACTGATAGAAGCCGACCTCGGGGAAGATCAGTTTGGATTCCGTAGAAATGTTGGAACACGTGAGGCAATACTGACTCTACGACTTATCTTAGAAGAAAGATGAAAGAAAGGCAAACCTACGTTTCTAGCATTTGTATACTTAGAGAAATCTTTTGACAATGTTGATTGGAATACTCTCTTTCAAATTCTAAAGGGAGCGAAAGGCTATTTACAATTTGTACAGAAACCAGATGGCAGTTATAAGAGTCGAGGGGCATGAAAGGGAAGTACCGGTTGGGAAGGGAGTGAGACAGGGGTGTAGATCTCCCCGATGTTATTCAATCTGTATATTGAGCAAGCAGTAAAGGAAACAAAAGAAAAATTCGGAGTAGGTATTAAAATCCATGGAGAAGAAATAAAAACTTTGTAATTCTGTCAGAGACAGCAAAGGACTTGGGAGAGCAGTTGAACGGAATGGACAGTGTATTGAAAGGAGGGTATAAGATAAACGTCAACAAAAGCAAAACATGGATAATGGAGTGTAGTCGAATTAAATCGGGTGATGGGAGGAAGCTACATTAGGAAATGAGACACTTGCAGTAGTAAAGGAGTTTTGCTATTTGGGGAGCAAAATTACTGATGATGGTCGAAGTAGAGACGATATAAAATGTAGACTGGCAATGGCAAGGAAAGCGTTTCTGAAGAAGAGCAATTTGTTAACATCGATCATAGATTTAAGTGTCCACAAGTCATTTCTGAAAGAATTTGTATGGAGTGTAGCCACGTATGGTAGTGAAACGTGGATGATAAATAGTTTAGACAAAAAGAGAATAGAAGCTTTCGAAATGTGGTGCTACAGAAGAATGCTGAAGATTAGATGGGTAGATCACATAACTAATGAGGAGGTATTGAATACGATTGGGGAGAAGAGAAGTTTGTGGTACAACTTGACTAGAAGGAGGAATCGGTTGGTAGGACATGTTCTGAGGCATCAAGGGATCACAAATTTAGCGTTGGAGGTCAGTGTGGAGGATAAAAATCGTAGAGGGAGACCAAGAGATGAATATAGTAAGCAGGATCAGAAGGATGTAGGTTGCAGTAGGTACTGCGAGATGAAGAAGCTTGCACAAGATAGAGTAGCATGGAGAGCTGTATCAAAACAGTCGCAGGACTGACCACAACAATAACATTAATAGTAGTTCTTAAAAATACACTCGTCCCATCTTATATTTCATTGGCCAAACAGTTTACAAGCCACTAACAGGAGACGTGTTAATTTTCACAAAACATCCAGCAACAGTTTTAAGAGGATATTGCAGACTCACCTGCAGAATCACTGTTCATGAAGACTTTAAGGTCGATTTCCTGTCGCTAGTGTTGTTGCTCTTCGCGAGTATCGACGCATTAAAGGAATACGGAGAGGTCGTCTGGCCGCACTAGAGATGACGAACATGATTCGGAACTTCTAATTAATTGGCGGTTTGGGAATGGCACCTGGGAGAGGCCGACGTCCAATTGCGTCACAAACAGTGATGGGCAAAGTCGTTCATCTTTGGGAACTAGTTCACTGGTGATCGCTCTTTTTTGGGAACCATTCTATTTTACTCGTTCACCGTTCACTGTGCTTGGCATATGATCCTTATAACTGAAAATTAGTGGCATAGGTGACTCAAGATGGAAGGCGCCAAGAGGGGGAACTTGCCTCTCCCCTGAAGTACAGAGTTTTTATTCATAACAGAATTCTCACACACTTGTAATTTTCGTGATTCTGTAAAACAACGCGTTGAGACAGCTGTAGCGTTAAGTGGCTGATCGCAGTGAAATAATATAAGGTGGCGCACCAAAAACCGGCCCCGAGTACAGACTGCTCGCCAATTACGCACGATCTGTTGACCGCTACGAGCAGAGGAGATTAGGCAGAGAAGAAATACCAAATAAGCTAATGCAAACAACTTCGAAACAATAGAAGACTATTGGTAAGCGACAACGAGCAGTCTAATACTCGTGGTCGACCTTTCGTGCACCATCCTGTACCACTGAAATAATATTGTAGGAGTTATCATATACTCTTTACAAAATGTGGCACCATTCACTCGATTACGAAGCGCGGGCTTCATTCGGTTGTAAGTCGGTCTGCCTTCCATAACAATGAACATGCTCTTTTACCTTGGATCAAAAAAAGACACTCGTGTGTTCCGTACTGACGTCCTTTACATGTCTAATAACAAAAAATCTTGCCTTTTTACGAATATTTCTTCTGCTGTTTATCGTAATAGTGAAGTAAGATGATACGCTGATTTGTTGCCTGAGAAGATGTATGTATTACATACCACGTAATTTTTATGTAATTTACGTGACTATAAAATACATTTTAATCACCGTTCCTGGACGCTGAATAGAATACGAAAAGAACTAGAGTTCAAAAAAGATTTGAAACAGATCTAGAATGGTCATGCGGAGCGAACGAAACGAACAACAACTCGATACTGAACTAACTACGAGCAGTTAGATGATACGCTGATTTGTTGCCTGAGAAGATGTATGTATTACATACCACGTAATTTTTATGTAATTTACGTGACTATAAAATACATTTTAATCACCGTTCCTGGACGCTGAATAGAATACGAAAAGAACTAGAGTTCAAAAAAGATTTGAAACAGATCTAGAATGGTCATGCGGAGCGAACGAAACGAACAACAACTCGATACTGAACTAACTACGAGCAGTTAGATGATACGCTGATTTGTTGCCTGAGAAGATGTATGTATTACATACCACGTAATTTTTATGTAATTTACGTGACTATAAAATACATTTTAATCACCGTTCCTGGACGCTGAATAGAATACGAAAAGAACTAGAGTTCAAAAAAGATTTGAAACAGATCTAGAATGGTCATGCGGAGCGAACGAAACGAACAACAACTCGATACTGAACTAACTACGAGCAGTTAGATGATACGCTGATTTGTTGCCTGAGAAGATGTATGTATTACATACCACGTAATTTTTATGTAATTTACGTGACTATAAAATACATTTTAATCACCGTTCCTGGACGCTGAATAGAATACGAAAAGAACTAGAGTTCAAAAAAGATTTGAAACAGATCTAGAATGGTCATGCGGAGCGAACGAAACGAACAACAACTCGATACTGAACTAACTACGAGCAGTTAGATGATACGCTGATTTGTTGCCTGAGAAGATGTATGTATTACATACCACGTAATTTTTATGTAATTTACGTGACTATAAAATACATTTTAATCACCGTTCCTGGACGCTGAATAGAATACGAAAAGAACTAGAGTTCAAAAAAGATTTGAAACAGATCTAGAATGGTCATGCGGAGCGAACGAAACGAACAACAACTCGATACTGA